>NC_045628.1:19802500-29445000 GCF_009829155.1 Mustela erminea
AGAATGGTACATTTGTTAAGACTGATGAACCTACACTGATATATCATAATAACCCAAAGTCCTTAATTTACATTACTGTATACTCCTAGGTGCTCTATAGTCTGTGGTTTTGGACAAATGTATGATAACATGTATCCATGATTATACCATGCAGAGTACTTTCACCACCGTAAAAAATCCTCTGTGCTCTGCTTCTTTACTTCCCCCAACCCAGCAGCTTCTAGTCTCCAAAGGTTTGTCATTTTCAGAATGTCATATAGTTGAAATCATACAGTATATAGACTCTTCAGTTTGACTTCTTTCACTTAGTAATATGTATTTGAAGTTAAGCCCTGTGTTTTCATGACTTGATAACTCGTTTTTTCTTAGTGCTGAATAATATTCCATTGTTTGGATGTTTCACAGTTTACTTATCCATTCACCTATTAAAGGACATTTTGGTTACTTCCAAGTTTTGCCAGTTATGGATAAAACTGCTGTGAACATCCATGGGCAGGTTTTTGTGTGGACTTACAAACTGCCTTTTAAAATAGTTGCTGTAGCCTTCATTTTAACTTAAAAGGCTATTTCTTATAAGTACTTTTGTGGGAGGGCTTGGTCACTGGGGTGAAGAAAGTGTTAGTGTGTAATACTCGGTAAAGCAAAAAAATATCGGAGAAACTGAACATAGGTGAATAAGAACGCAGGTGATAATGAAGTTAATCCTGCCGTCATCTAATCAGGTAAGCATCAAGATCACCTGTCCTAAAATTTTACCTTTAATAAAGTTTAAATTCTTTTTTTCTAAGAGATTGTCACAGTGCAAATAAATTAAAAACTAGTGGATGACCTTTGTCCTGTGGTATTATCCCTACGCTTATATTGTATTATACGGCAAAAAATAGATCTTGCCAGTGAGCCTAATCTAATTACATGATTCCTTTAGAGGCAGAGAGTTTTCTCTCGCTGGGGACAAAAATCCAAGAGGTTACAAGTGTGTAATATTCAAAGCACTGTTGCTACAAAAACAAGTGTAAACAGCTAATAGATGCTGAGAACAGACTTCAGCTGACAAGCAGCAAAGAAATGGTATTTCAGACCTGTAATCATAAGGGACTGAATTGTTCCAGTAATCATAATGAGCTCAAAGAAGATTCTTCCTTACACCATCAAGATAAGAGCCTAACCCACTCAATAATTTGACTTTAACCTTCTATAACTGGAAAGCAGAAAACCCAGCTTAACTCCACCAGACTTAGGACCTACAGATCTATGAGATAACAAATTAGTGTTGTTGCAAGCTGCCAAATTTGTGGGAATTTATTGCACCCCCATAGAAAGTTAGAACAGATTTTCATGTCTGGAAATGAATGCTGCCTTAGTTAATACCTAAAACATGAGAGTCTTTTTAGAAGTGGTCAGTGGGTGGACACTGGAAGAATTTAAGGAGCATGATAAAAAGCTAGATTTCCTTGAAGGAACAGTAGAAATAGGGACATTAAAGACATTGCTGTTGAGGGTTCAGAAGGAAGCAATAAGCATGTTATTGGTAACTGAAGGAAGGGAGATCCCTATAAAGTAGTGACAGAAAGCCTAGAGGAATTATCTTATTCATCTATGTGGAAAGAGTAATTTAACAAATGATTAGCTTGGATTTTTAGCTGAGGAGAGTTCCAAGCAATGTATTATAGATGTGGTCTGGTTTCTTCTTCTTGTTTGTAATAAAATGTGAGATGGGAGGAATGAATTGACAGAAGAACTGTTAAAGCCAAAACAAATAAACAAAAAACCCACCAAAGAGGAACTTGATGATTTGGGAACTTCTCCGCCTGCCCGGATGATAAAGCATGATAAAACTATGAAAACATTTCCAGAAAAGTCAAGTGTCTTCCTGTACAAACTGAAACCACTGAAAGATCGAATGGTCAAAGTCTATACACAAGAGCCGAAGGATGGGCCCCGCAGATCTCGGTCAAACCAGAGGGCTTCTAGGAAGCTGAAAAGGGCTGCCTTCCCTCCAGTTAGGAGAAGAATCCAGAAATAGAGGTGTTATTTTAGTCACATCTTTAGGTAAGTTTTTTTTTTTTTTTTTCCATCCCAAACGGAGTAAACCCACATGAACTCTATGCAAACCTCATAAGATTCTTGTGGAAATTATATCACCTTAGGCCAGTTTGATCTATAGAGACCAGAGAATAAAATAAAAGAAAGCTTCTAAGCACTCACTTCTCAAATCTATGGGCAGGATGCAGACGGTGTATGTTCTTATCCCTGCTGTAACAAATTACTACAAGCTTAGTGACTTAAAGCAAAACAATTTGTTTCCCTTACAGTTGTGGGTATCAGAAACTTTATTGTCAAGGTGCGGTGTTCACTCCTGTCTAGCAGTGACTGAAGCAGCCAACGGCATTGCAGCGAAGACCAGATATCACCAAGACCAGCACAGGCGGGCAGGACTAAGGACTGATAACAGGTAAGACCACAGGAAACTAGAAGAACCAGAAGCTAAAATAATTAGATCCAGAAGAGGTTTGCAAAGACTTAAGACTGACTAAGCTCCTTTAAAAAGGGAAGACTTCTGTAGCCAGCTGTCAGACTCTCCAGACACCGACTCTTTCACATCTGACTGCATTAGAAAGGCAACTGTCATCGAAAGTTCTGCCCGACTGATCTCTAAACATAATAGAGATGCTCTACTGTGTGAACATAATAAGCAGTGAGTGTGACAGCTGGCCTGGACCAGACCCGAGTCCTTATCTGAACTGCAAGCTCAGAGACGAACTTTTAAGTTTGGTTTGTTAGCTGCTTACACTTAGTTGTATTTTATTTGTTGTGTGGTTTTGTATTGTACTTTGTTTCCTGTTATGTGTATGAAGCCAAGTTAAATGAAATGTCACTAAGTGAAAATGTCACTAAGTTTGCAATTCCGAACATGCTTTACAAGGGTGGTAACCTTGCTTTAGGATTGAAAAAGCTGACATTGTGGAAAGACACAGGTTGTGTACATGCCTTTATAGGGAGCTCCTGGCAGGTAGATAAGGCTATTCTCCTTCTGGAAGCTCTAGGGGTTAATCTGATCCCCAGCTTTTTTCAGTCTAGAAACCATCTACACACCTTAACCTGGGGCTCCTGCCTCTCTCTTCAAAGCCAGCAGCATAACACCCTTAATACTGTCTTCTGATCTCTGCTTCTGAGTTCACATTACCTTCTCTCTAACTCTGACCCTATGACGGCTTTTATATAAGGACTCTTGTGATTTCATTGGGCCCCTCTACATTATTCAGGATAAATTTCCCATCAAAAAACCTTTAACAATCCTATTTGCATTGTCCCTTTTTCCATGGAAACTAACATATTGAGTTTTCAGGGATTAAACCATGACCATATTTTGTGGGTGGGGGAGACATTATTCAACCTATAGCAATACACCTTCTGGTCCTTAAAAATTCACTTCTACCCACATATAAAGTACATTCAACCCATTTCAATATTCTTCAAAAGTCACAACCCATCACACCATCAATTAACTCAAGGTCCCAATCTCATCTAAATTCCATCAGCTCCAAAGTCCCAAATTTCATTATCTAAACAAATTGATTCTGATTCAGAAAAAGTTCTGGATATAATCCATCCTGAGGCACAATTCCTCCATATATATTGACCTGTGAATCTAGAAAACAAGTCATTAACTTTAAAAATACAATGTTGGAACAGGCGTAAGACATAATTATAGAAAAACCCATTCAAAACTGGAGAAAATTGAAGGAAAAGAGACATGAGTCCTAAGCAAGTCTGAAACCCAGCCTGGCAAAACCCATTAGGACTTTTTTATTTTTTATTTTTTTAGCTTTATTGAGGTATGATTGACAAATAAAATTCTTGCAGTGAGATCCCAGAATAGAGGCCAGCCTGGGGAGAGCTTGACTTTAACCTTGTGAGATCCTAAGAAAAGTACTCAGTGAAACTGCCCAGAATTCTTATCTTTAGGACTGTTAGATTCTGGAGAATTTTGGTTGGTTGACATATGGTGACTTTCAGTAAAATCTTTTTCTTTCATTTTTTTTTTTTTTTGTAAATGCTTACAATCATCTATTCAATAATCTGTGTCAGATTTTAATTAGGTTTACCATTTAGAGCTTGCAGAATGTTTTCTTATTTCTGAAATAAAATTTTAAAAGAACTGTTAGGTTTGTTTGATTCTATTCTTCCCTCCCTCCCTCTATGATCCTCTGTCTTGTTTCTTAACTCCCAGATATAAGTGAAATCACATGATAATTGTCTTTCTCTGATTGACTTATTTTATTCAGCATAATACCCTCTAGTTCTATCCACATCACTGCAAATCACAAGATTTTATTTTCTTGATGGGTGAAATATATAGATATATCTATATCTATATATATATATAGATATAGATATATCTATATATATCTCACCTCTTCTTTATCCATTCATCTCTCCATTTACATTGGGCTCTTTCCAAGGTTTGGCTATTGTGGACATTGCTGCTTGAAACATTGGGATGCAGGTGCCCCTTTGGATTACTACATTTGTGTTTTTGGAATAAATACCTAGTAGTGCAGTTGGTGGGTCTTAGGGTAGCTTTATTTTTTAACTTTTTGAGAAACCTTCCTACTGTTCTCCAGAGTGGCTGTACAAGTCTGCATTTCCACCAGCAGTTAAGAGGGCTCCCCTTTCTCTGCATCCTCACCAAAATCTGTTGTTGCCTGACTTGCTAATTTTAGCTATTCTGTCTGGTGTATGGTATTTCATTGTAGTTTTGGTTTATATTTCCCTGATGTTGAGTGATGTTGAGCATTTTTTCATGTGTCTATATATCCATTGGTCATTTTTTATGTCTTCTTTGGTGAACTGTCTTTTCATGTCTTCTGCCCGTTTCTTGACTGGATTATTTGTTTTTTGGTGTTGAGTTTGATAAGTTCTTTGTAGGTTTTTGGACACTAGCCTTTTATCTGATAAGACATTTGTAAATATCTTCTCCCATTCTGTAGGCTGTCTTTTGGTTTTGTTGACTGTTTCCTTTACCGTGCAGAAGATTTTTATTTTGATGATGTCCTGGTGTCATTTTTGCCTTTGTTTCCCTTGCCTTTGGAGATGTGTTTAGCAAGAATTTCTGCAGCTGAGGTCACAGAGGTTGCTAGCCCCATCCTCCTCTGGGATTTTGATGGATTCCTCTCTCACATTTAGGTTTTTCACTCATTTGGAATTTATTTTTGTGTATGGTGTAAGGAAATGGTCCAGTTTCATTCTTCTGCATGTGGTTGTCTAATTTTCCTAACACGATTTGCTGAAGACAATCTTTTTTCTATTGGATATTCTTTCCTGCTTTGTCAAAGATTAGTTGACCACATCCATAAGAGACTTAACTCTAGGAAACAAACTGAGGGCTGCTGTTGGGGAGGTGGGTGCATGGATGGGGTAACTGGGTGAGGGGCATTAAGAGGACACTTGATGTAATGAGCACTGGATGTTATATGCAACTGACCCATCACTACACTCTACCTCTGAAACATTTAGTAATACACTATGTGTTAATTAATTAAGTTTAAATTTAAAAAGAGCTTCTGTCTCTATAAATAAAGTTGTTAGTTGGAAAAAAAAATGAACTGTTAGGAAAGAAGAAAGTGTTTAAAAAAAAGAAAAGAAAAAGAAAAGAGTGTTGTCTTAGACCACATAATCTCTGCTAATATTGTTATGCAGAAATTGAAAACTAGTATGTGGGCAATAAACCACATGTTTTAATGACATCAAGAGTGCCATGTCATATAGCATCTGCTCTGGGTATTCTTCTCATGGAACACAAAGTATCTTTTTGAAAAATCATAATAGAGTTTGTAAAGTCCTATCAAAGTTTGGCTTCAAAAATTTTGGGGGTGTTTTTGATTTAGTATCGGGCACTGTTATGTAACTGTATGATCAGTTTGTTATTCAATGCTGTGGTGAGAGGCAGTATATAAGATGTTGTTGAAGAGAAAAAAAATAATATCTGTGGCATAGTTACTGGTAATTCCTAGAAATCTTAGACTCACCCTCCACAATACAATGATAGTTTATTAGTTAATGAAGTTTTGAATGAATTACTACTTAATAAAAGCCAAGAGAGAAAGTCAACTCAAGGTATCCAAAAAATAATTCTGTCATCCTTGCTCAGAGAGTTAATTCTAATGACCATTAAAGACAGGTGCCAGGAATATTGGAGAACGATATATTGGTATAACTTGATATTAATGACAACTGTGTTTTGTGTAAAAATGATCTTCATGACAAGATCTTGGATATCAGTAATCATGTACCAAAATATAACTTAAGGAATAATTTCAAATTTCTCCAAGTACAACTTAATAAAATGTAATCGAGGTCCAAGAGTTAACCTTAACTTCTATTAAAAAAATGCCTATTGAAGATATCTGAATAAATTAGGTGCTTGAGTGAGAATTTAGCATAGCTAAAATATTCTGAAAACCTACTGAGATTCACATTACTAGAGTTTTGTTTTTTTTACATATGAGAAATTTCTGATCTTAACCAGTGGTGAGATTTTATTATTTTTGTTTGAAATCTACTAGGAGTATATAGATTCTTTTAAATTATTTATGGTTTCCAGGAAGTTATTAAAATAATCTAACACTTTAAAATGATCTTTGCTTGGAATAGACATCTCACACTGCTAAGGATGTTAAACTGTTGAGTTTTAAAGAGATAGTAATACATAATTTATAGTAGATTAAATAAAGTTTTAAGAAGTTATTAGAAGTAAATTTTTGTGTTCTTTAATCATCCTGGTTTTACAATAAAATATGAATTAGAGTTACTTCCTGAGAAAAAAGGCTAATAATGTAACTCCAAATACTAAACTTAATATAGTGAAATTGAAGAGATGTAATTAATGGATTAAAGGGATTTGAATATATTAGCAATTTGTCAATAAAATCAACAAACATCCACTTACATTAGATCACATAAGTATTAGACTAATCATGTTCTTGCCTGTTATCTTTAAAAATGGAACTCAGGGGGCGCCTGGGTGGCTCAGTGGGTTAAGCCGCTGCCTTAGGCTCAGGTCATGATCCCAGGGTCCTGGGATCGAGTCCCGCATCAGGCTCTCCACTCAGCGGGGAGCCTACTTTCCCCTCTCTCTGTCTCTGCCTGCCTCTCTGCCTACTTGTGACCTCTCTCTGTCAAATAAATAAATAAATTCTTTTTTTTTTTTAAAGATTTTATTTATTTATTTGACAGAGAGAGATCACAAGTAGGCAGAGAGGCAGGCAGAGAGAGAGGAGGAAACAGGCTTCCTGCTGAGCAGAGAGCCTGATGCGGGACTCGATCCCAGGACCCTGAGATCATGAGCTGAGCCGAAGGCAGCGGCTTAACCCACTGAGCCACCCAGGCGCCCAAATAAATAAATTATTTAAAAAAAAAAATGGAACTCAGGTTAAACCAGAAAGGTAACATGTTAGTGTGTTACAATGTATGCAGAATTGCTTTGTGATCAAACTCTACTTCAGACCTATTGACAGTGATGTACATTTATACACTTCACCACATTACACAGTGAGACATATGACTAATTGGGTTTCATTCAAGGTAATGTACAAAATAGATAACATATTTAAAGGACCTGAAAGAATATGTGATTCTTAGCAGCTTTAAATACTAGATTTGTTAAGTATTCTTTCTTTAAAAACAAAAATTCATTGTTTCCTTTTTTATTATGGAAATTCCAGTTAAGTAATTCATCTTTGGATAAAATAAGCACATTTTCACACCACCTCTTTCTCTTTGTCATCTTTGTATCTATGTCTATGTCTATCTGTCATTATCTCTCTTTTCTCTTCTTGTTCTTCAAAGTGAAAAAAACTACTTTTTTAATTTCAAAAATCAACTCTAGTAAGTTAGTACTAATTATAATAATAAGTTATGATAATGGGAAGTTCACATGAGAAATAATAGTAATAAATTATCATTGTTTATATACCAATCAAGTATAAAATAAAATTTATTGGAACAAGAATATTTGCTATACACCAATTTTATCATGTCAATAATTAATTACATTATACCATGCTGATCTAATTAAAACTGTGAGATTTTACATATATATGATAAATGCATGTCAAAACTTTAAGTGCTAAAAGGAAAAAAAAAGCAAATAAATCTTTCATGAAAACAAGTGTTTCATATATTGTATAATAATAATGATGGAATATATTGTTAATATAAAAAGACATGCATATATTTTCTACTATGAAATTATAAGCTCTCATTAAATAACTTGTTTATTATAAATTGTTTAAGGTAATGGATTATATTATTCCACTGAAAATGTAGTGTGAGTTTTATTATTACTTCTCACCTCAGTTTAAAGGAAAAAAGCTATTTGCTTACCTTGAGTTAGAACATAATAACCTAAAGCATTGTGGTTTTGAAGAGAATAGAAAATAATTTTCACATATAAAACTATTTTATGAGTATGTTGAAACTGATGGCATTAAATTTTGATCTTATATTAAATGTATGCTTATAAAATGGAAATGACTTAGATATTTGTTATATGTCAAGAATTTTTCTCATTTAATACATTTTTACCTAGACCTTCTATCATTTCATGGGAGAAAGAAGCATTATAGTCTAATAAATATAGGCACAAGTTCTAGTCAGAAATGACCTGAGCTCAAATCTCACCTCGTCCACTTAGGCGTTGTGTGATCTAAGTCCATTCTTAACATCTCTCCAGAAGGGTCTCTATAAAGCTCTGCCATTGCTCTCTTGAAATTCTTAACATTTTTTAGACAAAGAGTCTTCCATTTCCATTTGGCAGTGGATTCCACAAATTTTGTTGCTCGTCCTGTTCATAAGTTAGTATGTATGAAAAATCATCCTTAGAACCCTGCCTAGCATAAGGTGGCAATTAATTCAATTCTTAAATTAAATTAAATTCTTAAATTAAATTCTGAATATGTTTATCAGAAAGTTAGTTACATACATTGCTATTATGAAGCACTTTTTATTCTCAAATACAATGTACATCCAGTCTCCGGTGGTGTTAACAAATTGTTGCCTCTCAACGTCCTCTTTCAGTAACAACATGTTCATGAAAGTAATCAATATGCTAATGTGAATAATTTTGAATTACAAGAAATGAGTTTAATATTTAATTAAATTAATTAATTTAATTTAATTAATTTAATTAATTTAATTTAATATTTTATTTATCAAACAGTACTCCTCACTTTTTTTTTATGTAAAAGCAAAGTAAATCCAGGGGAGTAATTTAAGTCAGTAGCCTGCAAGTTCTTTCCCAGTGAATGATGAAAATGTTAGTATGCCATTATTAGAATTCTTACTTGACCTCTTAATCTTTTAATCAGCTTCAAATCCTTAAACTAATATTTCTGGGAATTTCTTTGTTAAGAAAAAAATGAACTTTGTGTCTCTCATATGTATGTATAATTGTAAATTTTTCTTTTCTAAATTTAAGGTCCAACAGAATGAGAAGTATGTCAATTTTGCCATTACTAAAATATTAATTTTTGTTTCTTTACAAATATTAATAAATCAAGACATATTTTTGAATGAATAAATTGATATATTGAAAATAAAATGTAGATTGTCTACTAGCCAGACCAAATCTTCTGGTTGGCAATCCTCCAAACCCATATAACCACCTTTAAATTAGTTTGGCACATAGCAAACATTTTCAAGCTCCAAACATTGACTTCTCTTCTGTCCAGAAGTATTTTCTTTTTTTCCATTATATCAGTGGCCATTGTTTTTAACACATTTGTTCTGAATTTCCATCAAAAATTCCCATTACTTAAAGGTTTCATCTTTATTTATTATGGGAAATTGGTTACATAAATGCTGGAAGAAAATGTTTATTGGCAGAGCCAAAGGAGAAAGAGGATTATGAGAGACAAGAATGGAGGAGGAGCTTCTTCTGTACCTTAGCTCAGACCCATGACTGTGTCCCTCATATTCTGGATACTGAGTGACTTTCGATGGTTGGGTTAAAACAGCACTGCTATTGAGTAAGAATCCAATAGCCTGATGCTGCTGAAGACCATTGCAGCCTCTGTTTGCTACTCTTGTTCCTAGAAGACCAATCAAAAGCAGAAATTGAAAAGAAATAAAACAATGACTTCTTTCTTTGATTAAGAAAAAACCAAACACTTCTTTGTCCTGTACGTGCTAATCTGTTATTTTCTCTTTCTTTACATTTACATTTTCTCCTACACTTCACAGAATGCTTTTTACTCAGCATTCTGTAAGTGTCTCCCATTTTTATTAACAAGCAGGTACCTTTTATATAATAATCACATTTTGAGTCTTTGGGAATATAAATTACATTAAGTAGATCATTCCCGTCATCTTATGAAGTTCCCTTGTATGCCATTAGAGAAGTCATCAAATAATCAAATATAGAGTAGTGGAGAAAACTCTCTTGGGGTAGTAAGGACTATATGCAGAACTAAAATGATGGTACAATGCAGAGTGACATTAGTTATTCTAGATGAGGTAAAGAGGAAAGCCTCTCTTAGAAGCAAATATTGTATCTATTGTTTGAGTGACAGGAAGGACCCAGACATCTGAGGACAGAGGCAGCAATTATCTTGAGACAAGAGGAGGACTAATGGAAATGTCATAAACAACAACATAAAATGGCATTCTCAGGCAACTGATGAAGGTAGAGTTTGGTGGACCTTAGAATTTGAGCCAGTCTAAAAAAAAATCACATTTTAATTTAAGTATGACAAGTCATTGTATTTTTTTAAGCAGAGGAGTGACTTAATTAAAAAGAAAAAGAAAAAGAAAAAGAAAACAGACATATGCTTCCACTGATTTAGAATACAGTAGAAGTATGAGATAGCACTTCTTCTATTAGGTTATAAAAAGACTGTGGCTTCATCTTATAAACTCTCCCTCTTTTGCTTTTAAGAAAGATGTCTGTTATGTTGTGAGCTGTCCTCTGGAAAGTCCTCCATTGCATGGGATAGAGAGAGCTCAGTGGTCAATAGTGATGAACTGAGGAGAGGCCCTCATTTGAGCCTTAGACTTCAGCTCAGTTCATTTCACCTGTTAAGACATGAGACCACAGTTCTGTCTGAAACCTTGACTGTCATATCATGAGACCCCCTGATCCAAAGGAACAAAACTAAGCCAAACCTGATTTCCTGATTCACAGAAACTAAGATATAGCACATTTTTTAAACAATGTTTTGATTTCATTATTTTGTTAATTAAAGCATACATACCAATAGTGTGTACATGTAATTATTTTAGATTTAATATAGTATCATATTGGGATAAAACATATAAAGTACACATAAATGTATTGTGTCTAAATTTTTCAAACTATCTGTAAAAATATGAGTGCAATATCACCAGTTATAGTTAAGTCAAAAAAGTTACCACTTTCTCATGAAATCTTCATTTACTGAGTGGCCAGGAACTTGTGATGTCTACCTAGTGAAAAGACATTGGTGTAACAGTCAGATTCAAGTTTCTTTTCTGGATACTTGAAATAAAAACAAACAAAAAAAATTGAGTATTTGAAAATAAGCAATAAACTCTGATGTTAAGGTAAAAAGAAATATGATTTTATTTATGCATGAAAATAAAATGAGAGGAATGCTATGTGAATGCAGATACCAAAAGGGAGGGGAGAACTTTGAAGGTGGAGACAAGTTACAGCAGCAGCTTGACAAAGAAGCAGACAGATAGCAGTGGGCAGAGTCATATTAATAGCGGAACATTAGGGGAAAGATTTATTAACTGCTGCAGTTACTTATTGGGTTAGAACAGTCTTAAATCTTCCAGGGCCCATGACTTGTATGTACTGTCTGTGTACTTGGGAAATGTTATCCCCTAAAGGAAATTCTGAACTGAAATATAATGTAAGTCATGTATATAATTTAATTTTTCTAATAGCCACATTAAATAAAATAAATGGAAATTAGTAAAATTTATTTAATATATCTTATTTAGCTTATTTATCAAAAATATTATCATATCAATATACAGTCAAAATAAAATTTACTAATGGAAATATTTTACATTCCTTTCCCCCCAAAAAACTAATGTGTATTACTTAGAGCATACCTCAATTCAGACTAGCTGTATTTCAAGTACTTAATATTTACATATGGCTAGCGGCTACTGCAGCTTAGCCCCTTATACTATTCCACATTTGTTCTTTTAGTAAAATCACACAACCATCATTTATTATGACTGGGGTTTGTTTCTTGAAAACAAAAGAGCCTCACTAAAATATAAATTAATTATAGCTAATTGAATTCATGTAGATTATTAAAAAAAAAAAAACAGTTAATGTGAAGAAAAATCACAATGTCCCTAGGTTATATCTTGGGGCCTGTGTTTTTCAATATTTTTGTAAATTACTTGATTAAAGATGAAACATCTTGAACTGATAATACAATTTTCCATGAAAATGACAAGGGGACGATGGTTCAGAATCAGAATTCCTAAGGACTCAACAAGACTATCAAGTCCAAATTTGATAGAAACAATGATAAAGCTCCAAATTAATGCTTGAACCGAGCTTTACCACGCAAGACAGGAAAGTCATAGCTCATGAACATCATTTCACGCGAACGTAGAACTGTTAGCTGATGTAAAATTATGATAATCCAGCAGTTTTACAGTTACAGTTCCCTTGGTAACAGTAAGAATAGCTGGAGAGAAATCATGATGATACCTCTGGCTGATCTAGACAGAGCATATATGGAAAGACCATACATGTCTTTCACTGAGAGACATTAAGAAAGATTTGAAAGCTGTGTAGTGGGGTAGCTAGTATAAACCAGGACTCAAACCACAGTCAGAGATAAATGAATACAGAGATTACAGGTGTTCTACCTGAAAAGGAGTAGGCAGTGTGTGTGTGTGTGCATGCGCGCGTGCTTGGGTGAGGCCAGAAAGGGGGCCTGGAAGTATGGGAATGAACTGGAAAGAGATTAAGAACTTCCGCTCTCTTTAGATAGTTGAAAGAAGGAATAAATGTACTCAGAAGAGATAACTGGGACCAATGGTACAAATATCTGCAAGACGTCGGCCATATTTATCTTATAGCTACTCTAATAAGGAATTAGGTCTTTCAAAGCAGTGATTATCTGAGTGCTATAATCACTATAGAAAAAAGCAGATGATTCTTGGATAGACTTACGTAGGATCCTTTTTCTTTCTGAAAAATCTTGCATTCAGTTATTTTTTGAAATGCATATATTTTTGCCTTCTGATAATTAACAATAAGAGGATAAATTTAGACAAGGTAATTTAAGTATTTATAAAGTAAACATTCAATACCCAGAAATAAAACTTGACATGATTTTGGTCTCTAAGTATTCATTTCTGGTGTTCTTTTTATACATTTAAAAATGTATGTAAATGTGAATGTATTTGTATGCAATCTCTTATTACAGAAGAGGATTATACTATATGTAATTTTTATGTGCCCCTTTTTAGTTTGACGAGATTTATTAGTTCTTTCTAGATCAATAATTATATGTCTAACACATTTTAACAGGTAAATAATATCCTAAAATATGGAATTACCACAATATATCTAACCATTTCAGTATCACTAGACATTTATACTTATTCAGTTTTCATATGCTTTAAGTGAACATCTTTTTATGCCGGAGAAAGATTCCTAGAAGTGTAGTTGCCCCATTAAAAATTAAAATTTCAGTATTATTGGTGTGATGTATTTACTTAGAAATACAAAATAATACATCCACAAAATGGCTTTCACATAGGAAACACTTCCAGAGAAAAGGAACATACAAGCAACAAATAAATCCCTAGACTATTAGATTTCAAAGGACCTGAATTTTGTTAATATTTCCTTTTGTCAATTCAAAGATTATGGCTTATGAAATACACACAAACACACAAATTCTTAGAGCCTAATTTCAAACAAAAAGTATCCATAGATACCTTGAACCTTTATTTAGAATTAAAACTCTGTGTTAAACATGTTGGTTCATGTTATTACATTTCTTTACATGAAAAACTCAGGTTTATAAAACTAGTTTCAGAAGAAAAATCTCCTCTTTTTAAAACATGACTTTAACTTTTTTCTGACTGTAAAATACACTATCACTTTAGATTGACCACGAATACACTGAATGTTACAACTTAAAATAAAGCATAAAATTGGATGAATATTTTCCCCTGACATACATTTAATAAACAAATAATTTAATAGGATTTGAAATCAATGTTTAAATATGTATTTTTCAAGGACCTTATATTCATGCTATGCTTATTTTTATTTTTATGACCTTATAAGTTGCTATTTGCTATCAAAAAATTGCTGTTTTCTTATGTTTTATTCTATACAGATTTTAGTACAAGTCAGTTCCAATCAAGATTGCTCATAATCCCTTAGCTCCCATACACTGTTGAATTATCTTTCTAAGTAGTCTCTGCTGCCTCATTCAGAAGCATTTTAAATTATGTAAGACCGGTTTCAATTACTCAGAACATTTTACAAGTGATTTCTGGACCCAATTTTGTGATATTATTAAAATGTAAGGCATCTTTATGGAACAGTTTAAGTTCCATATCTGCATGTTGAAATACTGAACATACATGTTAATAGACAAAATTTTGATATACAAATCTGCCAATCCTTTAAATGTGCAGCTTAATTTGTCTTGTCAAAAAATTAGCATATCTGGATAGTCTGCAAAGATCATACTTGAGATGGTTTAGCACAATTTATGCATGGAATTCAGCATAAATTTCATCTTTAAAACATATGCATTATTTATCTAGGATATCCAGAAAATTCTGATATCATCCATTCATATAATTATTTATTTATTTAAATGTTGTATATTCTGTGCTCTACCTAGGAAAATTTTTGTTATAAAAACAAGGTCTTAAGAATATAAATTTATATAATTAAAGTACATTTCTTAAGATTTAATAAGAACCAATAAGAAAACAATCCAATTAAAAAACAGGCAAAAAGGGGTGCCTGGGTGGCTCAGTGGGTTAAGCTGCTGCCTTCGGCTCGGGTCATGATCTCAGGGTCCTGGGATCCAGCCCCACATCGGGCTCTCTTCTCAGCAGGGAGCCTGCTTCCTCCTCTCTCTCTGTGCCTGCCTCTCTGCCTGCTTGTCATCTCTCTCTGTCAAATAAATAAAATCTTTAAAAAAAATAAAATAAAATAAAAAATAAAATAAAAAAATAAAAAACAGGCAAAAGATGTGAATAAACATCTTACCAAGTTATACAGAGGCAGAAAAATATATGAAAAGATGTTCAACATCATATATTAGGAATTACAAATTAAAGCAATGATATACCACTATGTCCCCAGAATGATTAATACTCAAATAAACTGGTAACAGTAAATGTTGACAAGGATGTGGATTAACAGAAACTGCTGTTCATTGCTGATGTGAATACAGTAGCTACTTTGCTGTGTAGTCTGAAACTAAACTTAGCCTTACCATCAGCTGGTAAGTCACATCCCTAGATGTTTCCAGGAATGGTTAACAAATAAGTTACAAAGTTATGTCCACACAAAACCTTTATATGCATGTTTATGTTGGCTTTATTCCTAACTGCCCCAAACTGTAAGCAACAAATAGGTAAATGGATAAACAAATTGCAATGCATTCATACAATGGAATATTATTCAGGAATAAAAGGAAATGAACTATCAAGCCACAAAAACCCATGGAACAACAGTACTTACATATTGAAAGTGAAAGAATCCACTATGAAACCGTTACATAATCTATGATTTCAACTAGGGAGACCATAAAAGAAAATTATTGCTTGTCAGAATTTTGGGGGAAAGGCAAAAGAGATAAACAGGTAGAAGTCAGGACATTTTCAGGGAAGTGAAACCATTTTGTATGGTACTGTAAGAGTGAATGCATGACATTATACTTTTGTCATAACCCAAAGAAAATAACACAAAATGTAGACGTTGATGTAATTATATGGACTTTCATTAATAATACTGAACCAATATTATGTCATCAGTTTTAACAAATATATCATGTGAATGCAAGATGTTAAAAATAACTATTTGAGAGTGATACAGAGGGAGAGGCTATAAGGGAAATCTCTGCTTTCTGCTCATTATTTCTACAAAACTGTTCTGAAAAATAAAGTGTATTAATTTCTTTAAATGTTATGCACCATAATATAGATTTGACCATGTTACTGTGGATGTTCACAGGAGAGGAGGTAAAATTTGTTAATTTACTTACAGAAAATAATTTTTTCTTTTTTTTTAAGAAAATAACTGTCTTATTTGAAAACAAAAAATTAGTAAAGGATAATATATCACATCAGATTTTGTGATCTCTTCTGAAAAATACATGAGAGTAAAAATATGAAAATCCTGAACAAGATTACCTTTTGGTTTATGAAAACATTTTTGGAAAAAGTCTCATTATTCTTTTTGCTGATAGCTCACCAAAACTCTAGGGAACTGAGGATAGTCCATCAGCCCAGTAAGTGAAATCTTTTTATTTCATTTTACCTTAGGAATCATCTTATTGACTCCTAAAATCATGGTTACCTCATTTTCTCTGAAGCAAACTATTTTATCTGCTATAACACAGGAAAAATTTAGAAATTTCAGAATGCTAAGAAATAGAAGTCAAGAATATATTTTCATAATCTCTTTATAATCTACCAAATGTTCAAACCACATGCAGAATAAAGTCCAACCATAATGTTCAGTGCTCTGCCTGAGGATGGAACTATCTATTTAGGCAGCCCTAGGCCCCAGTGCCAGTGTTGCTCTATGGATGCCTGGGAGTGTGGGAGATGCATTTGCCTTCAGATTAACAGCCACTTTAGGGAGTGCAGGACAAGATTTAGTGAGGAGAGATCGTCAAACACTCTTATGACTTTCCTTCCTTGACATGGTAAAACAATGACAACCTCTCTTTTCCTTACCTCTCTCTTCCTTTCCTTTCCTTAAAATAGGGGCATGTTTCTTCCTGAACTATGGGAGTGATAAAGAAGCTAGTGGGATTCCTGCCAAACAAGGAAAGGGGAGAGGTTTTAAGCAATAGATTTGTATATTCAACTTACTCTTTCAAAGTACAGATAAATGAACTTCCCGAAGACCTTTGAGTAACTGCTTAAAAACACTGTCTGCCTTGAAGAAGCAGAAATTGTAATGTGGATATGTCATCTCATCTCATAACACTAGTAGTTGTCCCCAAAATACATGAAAATGAAAAAGTATGAATTCATCTTCATTATGATGCTGAAAACATTTGGAAAAATGCATAATATGTATTAATAATTTCACTATGCAAAGCTAAAATATCCAAAAGTACCTACTAAAGAAGGTGATCATATTACATTTATAATAGAAAAATGGAAAATACACTAAACATTATTCCCTTTTTTCTGCCTAATATATGATTTTATTATGGGGTTTTTATATTTAAGAAAATTAGATCATTGGAATTAGGACAGAATAGGAGTATTTTCTTGCTTTTCAGAATGTCAGAAAGATAACTATTTAATCATTAACCAATTTTCATTTTTATACCATTACATTAATATAATTAATTTAATCCTTAATTTGGGATCAAAATGGAAAAAATATAATCTAGATTAAAGCATTGGTTAGGATCTTTGATTTTCTTTTCTTTATAAGATTTTATTAATTTATTTGAGAGAGAGAGAGAAAGAGAGAGTATGAGAGGGGAGAAGGTCAGAGGGAGAAGCAGACTTCTCATGGAGCTGGGAGCCCGATGCAGGACTCGATCCCGGGACTCCAGGATCAAATGATTAAATAGATAACTATTTAATCATTAACCAATTTTCATTTTTATACCATTACATTAATATAATTAATTTAATCCTTAATTTGGGATCAAAATGGAAAAAATATAATCTAGATTAAAGCATTGGTTAGGATCTTTGATTTTCTTTTCTTTATAAGATTTTATTAATTTATTTGAGAGAGAGAGAGAAAGAGAGAGTATGAGAGGGGAGAAGGTCAGAGGGAGAAGCAGACTTCTCATGGAGCTGGGAGCCCGATGCAGGACTCGATCCCGGGACTCCAGGATCATGACCGGAGTCGAAGGTAGTTACTTGACCAACTGAGCCACCCAGGCATCCCAGGCTCTTTGATTTTCACATAAGAAGATGGACTTTACTAATTATTTGAGCAATAGAAAGTTTATCCATTCATGATAGTCTGGGGTTAATTATTCAATAATCACATGAGAAACTTGTTACTCAGATCAAATTATCTTGAAGTATCAAATAATTGTTTTAAGAAGTGATTTGAGGGGTGCCTCAATTGCTTAGTTAGGTGTGTGTCCCTGCACATGTGTGCTCTCTTTATCTCTGTCTCAAATAGATAAATAAAATCTTTAAATAATTTTTAAAAAGGAACTAATTCAAGGCCCTTAGAGCTTGTTGATGTAACTTACTATAAGAACTAATTTTCTGAGAACTACTTTGCTTTTTTACTATAGATATACATTGCTAATTATCAATTCTTCTTTAAAATTTAAATTCAATTAACCAACATATAGTACATCTTTAGTTTCAAATGTAGAGTTCAGTAATTCGTTGGTTGCATATAACGCCCAGTGCTCATCACATCACATGCCCTCCTTAATGCCCGTCACCTGGTTACTCCATTCCCCTGCTCATCTCCCTTCCAGAAACACTCAGTTTCTTTCCCATAGTTAAGAGTCTCTCATGGTTTCTGATACTCAAAAAACTTAGTATGAATATCTGCTCAAGAAATCATTCATTTTTATTTTTTATTTTTTTTTAAATTTTTAAAGATTTATTTATTTTTTTATTTGACAGAGATCACAAGTAGGCAGAGAGACAGGCAGAGAGAGAGGAGGGGAAGCAGGCTCTCTGCTGAGCAGAGATCCTGATGTGGCCTCTATTGCAGGACCCTGAGATCATGACCTGAGCCAAAGGTAGAGACTTCAACCCACTGAGCCACCCAGGAGCCCCTCAAGAAATCATTTACACAACTAAAGATCAGTATAACTGTATTTCCTCTAAGGTGATATGATAGATGTTGTCAATTGTTGATGGTTAACTTAAGAGCAAAGTGTCCGGAGCTTACAGGATATGGAGCAAATATATATTATATATATTTTTTTTCATGGTGTTATCCAACATAGAGAATGTTTTGTGTAACTCTCTGTGAAAGAAGCATCGTGAAATTTGAGTTACCTTTTTGCCTGCTGACATAGAATAATTGAAAGGAAGTCTCTTAAATATTCCACATAAAGTTGCTCCTGTTAACATAACTTTTTTGTGCGGAATCCAAATATTCTAATATTCTCTCCTTCTCTCCCATGATTATTGTGGAGATACTGGTCCAGTATAGACAGAGGTCCTTTGATAGCTTAGGGCTAATAGAGATTAGTTTTAACACTTACAAAGACAAGATACAATTTCAAGCTGAGCTGTATTGGAATGTTGAGGTCAAAAAGCTAACAATTCAGAGTGAAATATTTAAAACTGAGAGATGATTGTTTCCTTTGCTGTGCAGAAGCTTTTTAACTTGATGTAGTCCCACTTGTCTATTTTTGTTTTTGTTGTCTGTGCTTTTTGCATTATATCCAATAAATCATTGGCAAGGCTAATGTCAAGAAACTTTTCTTCTATGTTTTGTTTTAGTGGCTGTTTTTTTTTTTAAGGATTTTATTTATTTATTTGACACAGAGAGAGAGAGAGAGAGAGAGAGGTCACACGTCGGCAGACAGGCAGACAGAGAGAGAAAGGTAGAAGCAGGCTCGCTGCTGAGCGGAGAGCCCGATGCGGGGCTCGATCCTAGAACCCCGAGATCATGACCTGAACCACAGGCAGAGGCTTAACCCATTGAGCCACCCAGGCGCCCCTGTTTTAGTGGTTTTATAGTTTCATGTCTTATGTTACAGTTTTTAATATGTCTTGAACTGATTTTTGCATATTGTATAAGACAGGGGGCAAATTTCACTTTTTCCCAGATATATATGCAGGTTTCCTAACATCGTCTGTTGAAAAGATTCTCCTTTTGACCTTGTATATTCTTGACATCCTTGTTAAAGATCAGTTTACTATATATATTATTAAACATACATGCACATATATTTATTTCTAAGTTCCCTATTCTGTTCCATTGGTCTACATGTCTATCTTTATGCCAGTGTCATAGTGTTTTAATTACTATAGCTTTATAAACACATTTTGAAATCAAGAAGTGTGCTATCTTCATCTTTCTTCTTCTTTCCCCAGATCACTTTGCTAGTTTGGAGTCTTTTGTAATTCTACGTGAATATTAAGATTCAAGTAATTTTTTCCCTCTTTCCTTACAAAATACTATTAGGATTTTGATGAAGGTACCATTAAATCTGTAGAGAGACATTTTAATAATATGAAGTTTTCTGATCCATGAACATGTGCTGTCTTTCCAGTGATCTGTGTCTTCTTTCATTTCTTTCGTTGATATTCTGTAGTGTTGAGTGTACAAGTTTTCACTTTTTTGTTGAGCTTATTTCTATGTATTTTATTATTTTTGATACTGTTATAAATGGTATTGTTTTCATAATTTGTTTTTGAGTGGTTTACTGTTAGTGTATAGAAATGTAACTGATTTTATATGTTGACTTTATATCCTGCACCTTCACTAAATATTATTCCTAACAAGATTTTTGTGGAGTCTTTAAGGATTGCTACACATAACAGATCATGTCATCTGCAATAGTGATAGTTTTACATCTTACTTTCTGATCTGGATTCCTTTTATTTCTTTTTCTTCCCTAATTTCTCTGGCTAGAACCTTCAGTAACATGTTGAATAGAAATGGCAAGAGTGGGAACCCTTGCCTTGTTCCTTATGTTCAAGAAAAAGGTTTCTGTTTTCATCAAGTATTATCTTAGCTGTAGCTGTGTTACATATTTTTTTTATTACATTGAGGTATATTCCTCTTATACCTCTTAGGTATAAGAGGAGCATTTTTACCATAAAAGTGTGTTGAATTCTATCAAACGTTTTTGTGTATCTTGAGATAATCATGTGATTTTAGGAAATAATCAACAGAATAAAAGGCAACTTACAAAATAGGAGAAGATATTTGCGAATAATATATCTGGCAAGGGGTTGATATACAAAATATATAAAAGAAATTCATGAAACTCAATAGCAAAAAATCAAATAACTTGATTAAAAAAAAGTAGGCCAAAGACCTGATTAGATATTTCTCCTAAGAAGATATAAAAATGACCAACAGGTTAAAGAAAGAGCTCAAAATCATGAATTTTCAGGGGAAATGTGAAAACAAAACAAAACAACCAGAACAAAACGATGAGTGATCACCTAACACCTGTTAAGTTCGTTATTATTAAAAAAAAAAAATGTTGGTGAGGATCTGGAGAAATTGAAATCTTGAACCCCATTGGTGTGTATGTAAATAGTGCCGGTGCTGTGGAAATACAGCAGTATGGAAGCGTCTCAAAATATTAAAAATAGAACTATTATAGGATTCAGCAATTCCACTTCTGGGCATATATTCACAAAAATTGAAATCAGAATCTTGAAGAAGATTATGTGCATGTCCATAGCCATTTCAACATTAATCACAATATATGGAAAAAAAAAAAAAGTAAGTTTTCAATGATGACTGAAAGGATTTAAAAAATGTGATGTATTCCTACAATGGAATATTATTCAGCCAAAATGAAGAAGAAGAAAAAAAAAAAGGAGAAGGAGGAAAAGGAAGGAAGGAAAGGAGGGAGGGAGGGAAGAGAGAGAGAGAAAGAGAAAAGGAAAGGAAAGGAAGGAAATACTGCTGTTTATGACAACATAGATGAACTCAGAGCATATTATACTAAGCAAAATGAGTTAACCACAGAGGATCATAGCCTGCATGATTCTACTTCTATATCTAAAATACTCAAACGTAGAGAAACTTTGCAGGATGTTGCCTGAGGCGGGGGGAAGAGAAAGAGGAGCTATTGTTCAATGGGTATAGAGTTTCAGCCATAAAAAATGAGTAAGTTCTAAAGATCTAGTGGATAAACACATGCCTATAGTTAATACTGTGCTTGAAAACATTTGGTAAGTAGGTAGATCTGGTGTTAAGTGTTCTTGCCACAACCAATAACAAGAAAACAAAATGAAATAAATGAAATCTAAAAACCCCAAAAAACAAAGGGACACAAGGAAAATTTTGAAAGTGATGTTCCTGGATGTTTATTACCTTGATTTTGGTGATGGTTTCACAAGTGTATGTATTAAATTAAATACATTAAAATGTACGTTTTTTGTGTATCAATTATACCTCAATAAAACATTTAAAGGTTAAAAATAAAAAGAAAAAACCGCGGAAGATGATAATCATGGAGTGAAATAATTGTGCCGAACTAGGAGTTCCAAGGAGAATCAAATAAGACAAGTTGAAAGTAAAAGAAGTTATGGATAAGAATACATTGCTTTTGGTCTAGCAGTGATCATCATGGCACCGTACCTAGGTCTTGTTTTGTTTTAGTCAGAAGTTTCATTTGATTTAGTCAATGCAAAATACTCGTTGATTTTTTTCTTAATATCAGTGTTTTAAGAAGGCCATATATAGGAGTGCCTGGGTGGCTCAGTGGGTTAAGCCTCCGCCTTCAGCTCAGGTCATGATCCCAGTGTCCTGGGATCGAGCCCCACATTGGGCTCTCTGCTCAGCAGGGAGCCTCTTTCCCCCTATTTCTCTGCCTGCCTCTCTGCCTACTTGTGATCTCTGTCTGTCAAATAAATAAATAAAATCTTTAAAAAAAGAAAAGGCGCATGCATCCTTTTAGCAGAGCCTTTAAGTATATTCCATGCACTATGCAACACCTTCACACATTTAATTGATCTGCATGTATCTTAGAAGCATCTGAAGATTTATCTAATGACCCAGGACCTGAATCAACATTTGGGAGGAGCCAGATGGCCATGATGTTTTAGCATGAATTAAAGTTTGAATGGCATAAGACCACTACTTTTATTTTGAAGGCTCTAAATCAACCAAGGCTAGTAAATGTTGAGTCTTTCAAACGCTGTAGCCACCTAAGTACCATTTATACTGGTGACATTTACTACCTGTAGCAGCTTCCACTATGGCTTGCTACCCAACAAAAGTAGAGATTGTTCCCAGCCAGAGAGGAGCCAAGTCTGCTTTGTGCTGTCTCTGAATGAATATTTCTTAAAAATATGTACATTTTATAAAATTATATGTAATATATACTGTATATAATAAATGTGTATACATTAAATTCATAATTTAGGGGCAAGAGAGTACCATCTTGACAATATTCCGTTTGGAAAGGAAAGGTAATCATTTTCTAAATCAATGTTATTGTCTTCCAGTCCTCATACTTATGAAAACTGCAATTCCATTCATTCATTTCTTCAGTCAGTTGCTGGTGACTGAACATTTATTGAACATCTTGTGTTTATTAACATCTATTTATAGAAGATACATTGCTGAATAAAATACAGTTTCTGTCTTTAAGAATGTCTTTTGGGATAACAGCCATATACATAAATTAATTAATTAAACCATTAAACTATTTTATAGATTTGGATAAATATGTATTTATATTTATATAATATAAATTAATTTATAAAAACTTTTAGTAAATTATTATATACATAAAACTAGAAGCATAGGCAAAATATAAAATGGGTGTATTAAAGTGGAAACTAACAACAAAGCTCTATAGAAAACACAATTTCCGAGCTAAGATTAGAACCTAAATGGAAGGTCCTTGAGTTCAAAAAAGTAAGAAGGGGGGTGCTTGGGTGGCTCAGTGGGTTAAAGCCTCTGCTTTCAGCTCTGGTCATGATCCCGGGAACCTGGAATCGAGCCCCACTTTGGGCTCTCTGCTCAGCAGGGAGCTTGCTTCTCTTCCTCTCTCTCTGCCTGCCTCTCTGCCTACTTGTGATCTCTGTCTGTTAAATAAATTAAAAAAAAAAAAGTAACAAGGGCTTCTGGTTAAGTAGCAAAAGTAAGTGTATGTTCAGAAAGATACAAAACGTCAGAATGCCTTTGAGAAAGTATTAACAATCTGATAATCCAAGAATGCAAGTATGTGCAAGTAAAGATAGGTAGAAGGTGGCAAAAAGCAGCAAAATAAGAACAAATAATAGACAGAGGTCGCTTCGTGATTATTTTATCCCATATTTCTTCAAATCAGGCATAATTGTTTTAGACAATAAAGGCACAATGAACTCTGGTCACTCGGCCATTGCTTCTCTTTAAAAAACAGGAATAGTTTGACCTTCATTGGTGATGTCCTAACTCTGCAGACTTTCCAGACCACTCTGAAACAGGACTCCTACACAACAGATGGACACAAATTATATAGTTCAGTCAGAGATTCTTTTTACATGAATTAAATAAAGTAGATTAAAACACAAATGAAAGAAGAGACACGGGACTGGTAAAGTGGAGGAGAAAACCTTTTAGTTACATATTCCTATAAGCATAAAATGTTTTATATTTCTTGAGGGTTTACAAAAAGTAATATCAATCATTAGAAAGAGTAATTTTTTTAAATGGATCATAAGTGTCTTATTCTCTTTTGCTTAGAATGATCCCTTCCAGAATGCCAACCAGGAGGTAGAAGTGGAGTCAGGACCAGGGTGACGAATGCTTGAGCATTTAGACCAGTGAGGATCTGACACCAATCTGTATTCTTAGTCAAAAATAAAAACAAAGGAAGAGGGGCTGCTTTAGGCTCTAGGCCAAATGAATGTGAATTCATGTACAGGTGACTATGGAAAGTAGTTGTATGCTAAAGATATCAGAAAGGAATTATGAAACACAGTAAGATGCAGGACAAGGTTATAGACTTTTGATGCTGCTTGTTGTATGGGACAGATTTATTTTTTATTTTACTTTTAAAAAGATTTTATTTTATTTTATTTTTGAAAACAGAGAGATATCACAAGTAAGCAGGCAGAGAGAGGGGGAAGCAGGCTCCCCATTGAGCAGAGAGCCCAATGCAGGGCTTGATCCCAGGACCCGGGGATCACGACCTGAGCCAAAGGCAGAGGCTTAACCCACTGAGCCACCCGGACACCCCATGGGACAGATTTAAATATCAGTTATGGCCAGGTAGATTTAAGAGGCCTTGGGGAAATATATACTCGTTGAATTGTAAGTTCCATAAGCAGGGATTCTGCTTTATTTATCATTTTAATTATTTTTGTATCATGTCTAGCATGACTATTTGTATGTGGTACCAATATATATTAACTAATTAGCTTATCAGTAAAGCAGTGTATTTGAAACCTAAATATAACTAATAGATTTTCCGTCAAATACAAACAGCAGTTTCTAGGTCCAAACAACTTGCAATAGGAGAAAATAAAAAAGATATATCCAAACCTATGGGTAATAACTTTTGGTACTTATTTTGGGGATTTTGTCACATAAAGTACGTTATTCAAGTGATATTTGGCACTTTATCTTCCAGAGGAAGCCTTTTCTTACCTAGCCAAAGATTTACTCACCTGCCAAATATGTTGTATCACATGTATTCATTTTAATTTAGGGGTCTTGGTTTTGAACTAAAATAAATGCTCACCGAGGAACCTCTTATAATGGGCACATGTATTAGAAGATTTGCCTGAGCACATTTTGGAATTCTGGAAAAAATATGAACTATTTTTATTTTCCAGGGTTGCATCTGACAACATCTCATGGTTGACAGGTCAATCCTAATAAAACTATATATCTGACAATCTAGATGGCAGGGAGAGGATAGAGATCAATCTTCAGCTAGAAGAGCTAATGGAATATGTCATAAACTAAGAGGACACAGTAATATCGTGACCTTGTATTTAATAAGTAAATGACCCTTAAATTTTAGTAACTTGAATTAGTTTCATGATATTGACTATATTCGTCTATAAATTGGATTAAATTATATAATATGCAAATGTACCAGAAAAAAATAATCCCAGAAAATATGAACATTCTGTTTCAAGGAAAGGAAAAATAGCAAAGGATTATTTATGTTACATATGTTATACTTAATATATGCAATTATAAAGGAGCCTTGAGGAATTTTTATATTTTCTTAAAACTTCTTAAACACACAGAAAATTGAGTGGTTGTACTTTCATAAAATTACAATTAAAGCTATTTCCTGTGGAATTAAAATAACAATTTAGGTAGGTATTTTTACTCTTGTTACTTTGTTTTCAGGGAAGCCAGATTTCACTGACCTCTTATTAGAGAGTGTAGCTCAACTAATTATTCCCTGGCAATGTAGAAAATAGTCAATGCTTTTCCATATCAACATTAATGCTTTGCTTGCATTTGCCCCATCAAATGTCATTAAAATATTGATGCTGATATTCACGTGATTGTATCAAGGCATCTGGAGTGCTTCATAGATTTAGTCAAGCTTTGTAGCAGTGTCTTTCATTTGAAATATGAAGTGAGCTTGTATAAAAACTAAGAAATCATAAAACAAAAGTTTTAATTGCTTGTAAATACACAATGATTGCTCTCTTTGTAAATATCAGAAAATGATTGTTTAAAATTTCTATTTTATAGCATTTTTCAAGCTACCCTTATCTTTTTCTTAAAAAAAAAAAAAACTTGTTTTTAAAGTAATCTCTATACTCAACATGGAACTTGAACTCAGGACCCTGAGATCAATAGTCATGTGCTCTTTCTTTTTTATTTATTTATTTATTTATTTTATTTTTTTTTTAATTTTTTTAATTTTTTTTTTTTAAAGATTTTATTTATTAATTTGAAAGAGAGAAATCACAAGTAGACGGAGAGGCAGGCAGAGAGAGAGAGAGGGAAGCAGGCTCCCTGCTGAGCAGAGAGCCCGATGCGGGACTCGATCCCAGGACCCTGAGATCATGACCTAAGCCGAAGGCAGCGGCTTAACCCACTGAGCCACCCAGGCGCCCCACTCTTTCTTTTTTTTCCTAAGAAATAATAGTATGAGTTAAAAAGCTTAGATTTAAATCTATTTTCCCAGTGTCTTTAGAAATTTGCATTATTTTTTTTTTATTTATTTCTATTTTAAAGGTAAAACTTACATTTCAGGAAGAGTTTTTTTATTCCATTAATGGCAGAGAAACTTACATTGAACTAATATGGTTTCAGATAACAATTATAAACTTTAAAAGAAAAAAAATAAATAAATAAAGCTATTTGAAGACCCTCTAGTACAACTCCAAACAGGCAGAATCTAGAAGAGCTGAGAAGTAATTCACTCTTTTCTCACCTGTTAGAGAAACATCAACAATGCCATACAGTAGAAATAATAAACATTCATTTACCTATAGTAAAAGAAATGAGTCAGAGCTCTTTAAAACTTTACTATTTTTATCTTAAAGTAGTCTGTAAACTATTGTCTTATTAGCATAATATTCAATCAGTACTCAAGAAGGTTAATTCCTGTTCATTCTCTAGAACAATTTTTAAATAGTTGCATGAAGACAAAAGAGATTTAGATAAAACTTGTGTGTTATATGGGTATTTTGCTGAACACCCAGCTAGGTAGAAGATCTGATTGATTTTGCTTTTTCCAACAGAATCTAAAAGCCTCAGAGAAGTACTTGTCACTAGGCATTAATACCAAAGAAAGATAGCTGTGAGAAGTATCATTTAGCTGAAATGAGAGAATCTGATCTGATGTAATTTTCTAACCCTGAGAAGTTAGGGCAGTGAATTATTGAAATTATTTTATTGGTTTGCTTCTGACCCCCAAAACGAACAGTTTGGACTAAGACAAGGAAAATAAATACTTTACCTCTTAGATTTCAGGAGAGCCCAAGGGAAAAACAAGTAAAGATTTCAGGAAGAAAAAAATTTAAATATCAGTGACTACCAAAGTTAACTTCAGACATTTCAGGTAAAGCGTAGTTATGCTACCCATAATCAAAAACATTTTAAAAAATTATGTATTTAACTGTGTCTGATTCTGAAAGCTGAATTACTCACACCATAAGAAGATCTAGTGGGGAAAAAAGTGAATTTATACTATTAGTGGTCCTATCATGAGAGAATATAGAAATGCATCTAAAAAAATGAGGTAGCTATGATTAGCTTAGACTATCCAAGCCAAGAAAGAATGCGCTATAATGAAACACTACAATGTCTACTATATTTAATGTTGCATGAAAAGACAATTTGTGTGAATATTAAAAAGTTTATGCAAAGTTTAGAACAACCAAAGCTAAACATTATATTGTGTGGGGATGCACACATGGGTGATAAACATATATAATATAAAAGAAGGTAATGACAAATACAAAATTCAATACTGTGGCTGCCTCCTGAGTCAGGAGAATTACTGAATGAAGTGCAACACATAAATACCATGATTTCGATGATGTAATTTTTAAGCTGAGCAGTGGTTTCATTCATGACTGGTGGTTCCATGGTTTTATTTTATTATTATGTGCACACACACACACACACACACTTTCATATGCAGTTGTACAATGCAAATATTTTTTAATGTGTAAGATTTTTATGATCTGGTTGGCAATGAAAAAAGTGAAAATATTCAATTGATTGAAGGTTGTGAGCAATTTTATATGTACAGAATGTATGAAGATAATCATACAACAAAAAGTAGATTGGTGTGCAGTTGTACATTTAGTTTTCGAAAAGAGCATAAAAGAAAACTTAGACATGCATTTTATGCAAATCATATTTCTTGCAGCAGTTGTTTCTTTCTTGCTGTAATGAATGCACAGAATGTTGTCATCTTTCCTGACATTCAAATTCAGTAGGAGCGAAGATATAATTCTATTTTCTACCTTTACAAATTTTAAGTCTTTTTTTTTTTTAAAGATATTTACTTATTTATTGACAGAGAGCGTGAAAGAGCACAAGCAGGCAGAGCAGCAGAGGGAGAGGGAAAAGCAGGCTCTCTACTGAGCAGGGAGCACAATGTGGGGCTGAATCCCAGGACTCTGGGATCATGACCTGAGCCAAAGGCAGTCGCTTAACCAACTGAGCCACCCAGGCGCCCACAAATTTTAAGTGTTAATGCTTAGCAAGGATAACTCTGATAAGTACTGTTTTACTTAGAAATCCTAAAATAGGTCTGATTATATCTTAGAGAAAACATGTCTTTCAAAAATAAAATTAATAAAATAACAAGTAAATAATAAAATTCACAGACTAAATAATTTATTAATGATTAATAAATAAAATATTAATAAAATAAATTATTATTTAAGTAAACTTTCAATCATTTACTTTTCTTTTCCATTTCATTTCTTAATGAATGCCAAAAGCAATAATCATGTTAGTGATGATTTTGATAGTTTAAAATCTTTATTTCAACTTTTGATTTGATAGCATCTTTTATCAATTTTAATTGAAATAGAGAAATAAAATTAAGAGGAAATTTGCTTAGCCATTGTTATTTTATTACTACATCGTTGTTTACTTTTATTTATATATCTTATTGTTTACTCAGTGAAAAATGATAAAGTTCAATCCCTTTGCCTGGGACTGTAACAAAACTAGAACTGAGACAGAGAACTACTATACTGCTTCTGGGTTGATTAAAAGCCCTAGGCACAAGACAAATTAGTTTAAATTATGTTAGACTTCTGATATTTTGGAACCACAGAAACTATTTGATATTAAAAAATATTTTAAGGGCCACCTAGGTGGCTCAGTGGCTTAAAGCCTCTGCCTTCAGCTCAGGTCATGATCCTAGGGTCCTGGGATCGAGCCCCACATCGGGCTCTCTGCTCAGCAGGGAGCCTGCTTTTTCCTCTCTCTCTCTGCCTGCCTCTCTGCCTACTTGTGATTTCTGTCAGTCAAATAAATAAATAAAATCTTTAGAAAAAGAATTTAAAATATTTTCATTTAGATTTGAAGACAATAGCATTGTCCACTGTATTTAATGCATGACCCAAAAAAGACTTCTGAATGCACAGAACTAAAAAGAGGCCAAATATCAAAGGGATATCAAATAAGATGATGGCTCCGCTATTGCTGGCGATGACTCCCAAATCTTTTCAGCTCTAAAGCTTTAGAGATCAAGGAGCATCATAAAGACTCCTGACACATAAGTGTGATCGCTTTAAACATTATACTATAGTTTTCTAGGAATGCATCTGTTTCATTATTGGCATATAACTGTTGATAATAACTTCTGATGATTGTTACTACTTCCTTGGTGTTCGTTGTGATCTCTCCCTTTTCATTCATAATTTTATGAATTTGGGCTTTCTCTCTTTTCTTTTGGATTAATGTGGCCAATGGTTTATCAATCTTATTGATTCTTTCAAAAAACCAGCTTCTACTTTCATTGATACGTTCTACTGTATCTCTGGTTTCTACCTCATTGATCTGAGCTCTAATCTTGATTATTTCCCTTCTTATGTGTGGAGTTGCTTTGATTTGTTGTTGATTCTCCAGTTCTTTAGGGTGTAGAGACAGCTGCTGTGTTCTGGATTTTTCAGTTTTTTTGAGGGAGGCTTGGATGGCTATGTATTTCCCCCTTAGGACTGCCTTTGCTGTATCCCATAGGTTTTGGACCGAAGTGTCTTCATTCTCATTAGTTTCCATGAATTGTTTCAGTTCTTCTTTGACCTCCTGGTTGATCCAAGCATTCTTAAGCAAGGTGTTCTTTAGCTTCCAGGTGTTTGAGTTTCTTCTGAACTTTTCCTTGTGATTGAGCTCCAGTTTCAAAGCACTGTGATCTGAGAATATGCAGGGAATCATCTCAGTCTTTTGGTATCAGTTGAGTCCTGATTCGTGACCCAGTATGTGGTCTATTCTTGAGAAGGTTCCATGTGCACTTGAGAAGAATGAGTATTCTGTTGTTTTAGGGTGGAATGATCTGTATATATCTATGAGGTCCATCTGGTCCAATGTGTCACTCAATGCTCTTGTTTCTTTTTTTTTTTTTTTTTAAAGATTTTATTTATGTATTTGACAGACAGAGATCACAAGTAGGCAGAGAGGCAGCAGAGAGAGAGAGGAGAAAGCAGGCTCCCCGCTGAGCAGAGAGCCCGATGCGGGGCTCGATCCCAGGACCCTGAGATCATGACCTGAGCCAAAGACAGAGGCTCAACCCACTGAGCCACGCAGGTGCCCCAATGCTCTTGTTTCTTTATTGATTTTCTGCTTCAATGATCTGTCTATTTCTGAGAGAGGTGTGTTAAGATCTCCTAATATTAGTGTATTCATATCCATATTAGTCTTTATCTTGATTAACAGTTTTCTTATGTAATTGGCTGCTCCCATATTGGGGGCATAGATATTTACAATTGTTAGATCATCTTGGCGGATAGTCCCTTTAAGGATTATGTAGTGCCCTTCTGTATCTCTGACGACAGTCTTTAGTTTAAAATCTAATTTATCTGATATGAGAATCACTACCCCAGTCTTCTTTTGAGGCCCATTGGCATGAAAAATGCTTCTCCATCCCTTCACTTTCAGCCTGGGTGTATCTTTAGATTCAAAATGGGTCTCTTGTAGACAACATATGGATGGGTCCTGTCATTTTATCCAATCTGCAACCCTGTGCCATTTTATGGGTGCATTTAGGCCATTCACATTGAGAGTGATTATTGATAGATATGTTTTTATTGACATCGTGTTACCTTTGAAGTCTTTCTTTCTGTAGATTGTCTCTATATTTCTGTTCATTGCTAGCAACCTAGATGAAATGGATGCATTCCTGGAAAACTATAAACTCCCCAAATTGAACCAGGAAGAAATCGACAACCTGAATAGACTGATATCTAGTAACGAGATTGAAGCAGTGATCAAAAACCTCGCAAAAAACAAGAGCCCAGGACCAGACGGATTCCCTGGGGAATTCTACCAAACTTTCAAAGAAGAAATAACACCTATTTTCCTGAAGCTGTTTCAAAAGACAGAAACAGAAGGAAAACTTCCAGACTCTTTCTATGAAGCCAGCATTACCCTGATCCCCAAACCAGGCAAAGACCCTCCAAAAAGGAGAATTTCAGACCAATATCACTGATGAATATGGATGCTAAGATTCTCAACAAGATCCTAGCAAACAGGATCCAACAGCACATTAAAAAGATTATCCACCATGACCAGGTGGGATTCATCCCTGGGCTACAAGGATGGTTCAGCATTCACAAATCAATCAATGTGATAGGACAAATTAATATGAGAAGAGAGAAGAACCACATGGTCCTCTCAATTGATGCAGAAAAAGCATTGGACAAAATCCAGCATCCATTCCTGATTAAAACGCTTCAAAGTATAGGGATAGAGGGAACATTCCTGAACTTCATCAAATCTATCTATGAAAGACCCACAGCAAATATCATCCTCAATGGGAAAAAGCTTGCGTCCTTCCCGTTGAGATCAGGAACAAAACAAGGATGCCCACTTTCACCACTCTCGTTCAACATAGTATTAGAAGTCCTAGCAACAGCAATCAGACAACAAAGAGAAATAAAAGGTATCCAAATTGGCAATGAAGAAGTCAATTTCTCTTCGCAGATGACATGATTCTTTATATGGAAAACCCAAAAGACTCACCTCCAAATTACTAGAACTCATACAGCAATTCAGCAACGTGGCAGGATACAAAGTCAATGTACAGAAATCAGTGACTTTCTAATACACTAAGAGTGAAAATACAGAAAGGGAAATTAGAGAATCAATTCCATTTACTATAGCACCAAGAACCATAAGATACCTGGGAATAAACCTAACCAAAGAGGTAAAGGATCTGTACTCGAGGAACTACAGAACACTCATGAAAAAAAATTGAAGAAGACACAAAAAGATGGAAGATGATTCCATGCTCTTGGATCGGAAGAATAAACATTGTTAAAATGTCTATACTGCCTAGAGCAATATATACTTTTAATGCCATTCTGATCAAAATTTCACCGGTATTCTTCAAAGAGGTGGAGCAAAAAATCCAAAAATTTGTATGGAATCAGAAGAGACCCTGAATCACTAAGGAAATGTTGAAAAACAAAAATAAAACTGGGGGCATCACGTTACCTAATTTCAAGCTTTATTACAAAGCTGTGATCACCAAGACAGCATGGTACTGGCATAAAAACAGACACATAGACCAGTGGAACAGAGTAGAGAGCCCAGATATGGACCCTCAACTCTATGGTCAATTAATCTTTGACAAAACAGGAAAAAATATACAGTGGAAAAAAAGACAGTCTCTTCCATAAATGGTGCTGGGAAAACTGGACAGCTATATGTAGAAGAATGAAACTCGACCATTCTCTTACACCATACACAAAGATAAACTCAAAATGGATAAAAGACCTCAACGTGAGATAGGAATCCATCAGAATCCTAGAGGAGAACATAGGCAGCAATCTCTTCCATATCAGCCACAGCAACTTCTTTCAAGATATGTCTCCAAAGGCAAAGGAAAGAAAAGTGAAAATAAACTTTTGGGACTTCATCAAAATCAAAAGCTTCTGCACAGCAAAGGAAACAGTCAAAAAAACAAAGAAGCAACCCATGGAATGGGAGAAGATATTTGCAAATGACAGTACAGACAAAAGGTTGATATCCAAGATCTATAATGAACTCCTCAAACTCAACACACACAAAACAGACAGTCGTATCAAAAAATGGGCAGAAGATATGAACAGACACTTCTCCAATGAAGACATACAAATGGCTATCAGACACATGAAAAAATGTTCATCATCACTAACCCTCAGGGAGGTTCAAATTAAAACCACATTGAGATATTACCTTACACCAGTTAGACTGGCCAAAATTAACAAGACAGGAAACACCATGTGTTGGAGGGGATGTGGAGAAAGGGGAACCCTCTTCCACTGTTGGTGGGAATGCAAGTTGGTGCAGCTTCTTTGGAGAACAGTGTGGAGATTCCTCAAGAAATTAAAAATAGAACTTCCCTATGACCCTGCAATTTCACTCCTGGGTATTTACCCCAAAGATACAGATGTAGTGAAAAGAAAGGCCATCTGTACCCCAATGTTTATAGCAGCAATGGCCACCATCGCCAAACTATGGAAAGAACCAAGATGCCCTTCAACGGACGAATGGATAAGGAAGATGTGGTCCATATACACTATGGAGTATTATGCCTCCATCAGAAAGGATGAATACCCAGCTTTTGTAGCAACATGGATGGGACTGGAAGAGATTATGCTGAGTGAAATAAGTCAAGCAGAGAGAGTCAATTATCATATGGTTTCACTTATTTGTGGAGCATAACAAATAGCATGGAGTACATGGAGACTTAAGAGAAGAAAGGAGTTGGGGGAAATTGGAAGGGGAGGTGAATCATGAGAGACTATGGACTCTGAAAAACAATCTGAGGGGTTTGAAGTGGCAGGGGGGTGGGAGGTTGGGATACCAGGTGGTGGATCTTATAGAGGGCACGGATTGCATGGAGCACTGGGTGTGGTGAAAAAATAATGAATACTGTTATGCTGAAAATAAATTAAAAAAAAAAAAGAGCCTATGAGGAAAAACAAAACAAACATTATACTAATCCAGGCAAGAAATATGTATTGTTGTAATCTATGTTTTTACCCTCAGTGTTTCGGTAGTTATGCCCATTTATCACTGAATAGTTGTCAAGTATTCACATCATTATTTAACTTGTTTATATCACATTTTCTCAAGAAAAAAATTACATGATAGTTTTCAAACATCTTATGTAGTAAATCACCTTTTGTCCTTTGATTATATTTTGGTAAATATAATCTGAAGTTATTAATCACACTATTATTAATGGTTTAATGTTATACATTTATTAAATAATATTTTGTTATTTAATTTTACTTCTAAATTTATGAATATGACTATAATTATGAGTTACTCCTGAAAATAGAATAAAATACCATTTAGATAAATAATGTACTAACAGCAAAAGTATTTAAAGAATATTAGACCATCCAGTTTAGACTAAATAAGTTTTAGGAAAAGCTTTATATAATAAGCAGATATATGTGCATTTCTGCTATGTGTATATGTACAATTAGAAAATAAAGCAGGCAAAAAAATAAAAAGAAGAAAGAAATAGAGAAAGAGATGGAGTTATTACAGAAACTGAGCAGACACCCTTATTTGTATTTATAATCCTGCAGTTGTATACTCTTCCCCATTAACTTTTTCATTTTGAGATTTTCCACATATCTCAAATGATGAGATATTTTTGTAAGAATCTTAAAAATCTTACTGTTTTCTCTTCAGTTTCAACAATATTTGAATATTTTAGGAAATTTCAAAATGTTGATTTATACATATTCAATATTATTAGTTATTGAACATGTATGTCATTAAATATTTAAAAATTTAAAATTTGACTTTTATAGATAGCATTCAATCATATGACTACACAACTGATTTAATCATTTGTTTTGTATACGTAACTCCCAAAGGCCGGCAATGGAACAATTTGAGTAATAAAGCAAATAATGATAACACTGAATTCATTCATAGAATGAAAAAAAATCTGTGAATTTATTTTGAGGAAATAAATGGATGATAAAATTTCTGGGCAAAAGTTCGGAGGAAAAACAGGATAATAACATATGCTCAAATCATCTCCCCTCAAAATGGTTATTTATCACAAAAGAAAAAAAAGAATATTTTTGATGTGAAAAAGTCTTATGGAAGTCATCTGAACCAGTTGAACAAGGTGAATGCCACCAAATATAAGAAATACCAACATCATGTATTCGCTGGCATGATACACTGAGAAGGAACATTACTTCTGTGGTGTTCTTGACAAAACATATAACCTCAATTAATTTAATGATGAGAAAACATCAAATATACCCAAATTGAGAGTCATTCTACAAAATAAATATCTAAACAGTGTTCTTCCAGTGTCAAGATCATGAAATGTAAGGAAACAGCTGAGGACTGTCACAGATTCGTAGAAACTAAGAAACCATAGCTGAATGCAATATGGAAGCCTACGTTGGATCCTAGAGCAAAAATAAAAGAACATGAATGAAAAACTTGATGGAATTTGAATAAGGACTTCAATTAATACTATTTGACCAGTATTTGCTTTATTTTGAAAATTGTAGTATGTTTATGGAAAATGTTAAGGTAAGGCTTATATAAGAATTCTTTCCACTATTTGGCAAACATTTGTGAACCATACACACACACACACACACATATGTAGAGAGAGAGATTTTATATATAGAAAGAGAGAGGGGAAATATATAATTAGATATAATTATAATGTATATAATTATATATAACCAAAATGAATACCTATATACAATAACTAAAGACCATCTATGTGTATTTGAAGTTCATTTAAAATCAGTTGAAATTAAATAAAATTTAAAATTTTTCAATCATATAAGCCATACTTCAACTATTGTCACAGACTGTGTAATATTTCCATCAATGAAAACATTGTATTAGAACTACCTGAATTATAAGAGCTTGTATAGGCTCCTGCACTATCTAAAAGTGAATTAAATGACTAAAGCAATTTCATTAAATATCAAGATTCTATATCTAGTGAATTTTAATCTTTTAATTCCCCAGTTGAGACTCTGTGAAAAACTGACGAGTAAAATTATCTCCCCCTACTAGCTAAATATTGGGACATATCTATTTACACCATAATGTATGTGTTTTTTACCCAGTGTTTGACTATTGCAGAATATCTTTGAAATTAACTAGAAAACTATATTTTCAAAGTCAAGTTGAACAAGAGCAGCATACTCAGGAAAGCATGTTTCTGTATGTGGGGGAGGTGTAAGTGTTAAAGGTAGTGGTGATAGGACTACTTCAATAACAGCTGTCAAGGAAGGGGTAAATTGGTGGTAACAACTCTCTTGTTCCTTTCCCTTGCTCTTGCCAAATGAAGCACTTGGATGAGCTTAATGATGAAATATGGTTTAATAGGTCCCTATTAAACATAATATGTTGTCTATATTAAACCATTGGAGACTTCATCTCCTATTCAGAAGTGAAGTCAGAGAATGTGTTTCACGTATTTTCTGAACAGGATAAATATAAGACACCCATGAACAGCCCTGTTTCGTGGTGATACGTCCAAATGGGCATCATCTTTTTCCTCCAGACACATCGATGATGACTGGGTACAATCCACACTGATCTCATTCTCTCAAGGCTGTTACTTCAGAAGAAGGAGCTGTCAACTCCTTGTTTTCTCTTTCAAGGAATCACTTAGAGGATTGACACATCACTATTATCAGTTCAATTGGTTTTCTTTTGTTTGGGCAACTGAGTTAGTAGAAACTAATGAATTTAAAAAGGAAAAGTACAGACAAGTATTGACCAGTAAAGCCCGCATTTCTATTCTCTTAAAATTACCAACTTTTAAATACTTTTTTTCTGTCCAATTCTCTCATTAGGTGGTGAGACATAATTTATGTAGGAAATTCTCCAGAAATAGGTTAACAGTTAGCTCTTATTGCTTCATCCTCTAAATTGAGATAATCACTAACAGAAATTTTAAAGCCCCACATAAGCCTGCTAATTATATGTGCACTTTGTCAAATGAATGAATGAGAACATACTGATTCTAATTAGTTAGCTGTAGATGAATAAAGATGTATTTAAAATAAATATATCTATGTTCATTATGTAAGAAAAGCAATTATTTTCTAGTTTTAATCATTTATATAAGAAGAACCCAAACATTTTTTACTAAAACTACAAGACCATTTCATGTATGTAAATATATATTCCATTTGATTGTGTCAGTAATGTCTTGTTTACTCACAGGACTTAATTACCTGGAGAGTCATACAGTCAATATTTAAATATTTATATAAAACTAAATGGAAACGGTCTGCTTTTCATTTGACAGCCACATTTTAATTATTCAGAATATACCAGTTAAGTGTTTATACTGTTTGAAATTATTTAGTTTTCTACCTCAGAGTATAATTTAATCATTGCATCTGTATTTTTTTTCTGTTCCTGATTACCTAAAAGGAAAAGGAGTATAAACTTTTCCATATTCCAGTCACAAGCCTGTGCTGACACGATCCATTTATGTTCAATAATTCACCTCTCTTGTGTCACTCAGACCAACTTGGTATTCATATCTCTAAGTTACTTGACATTCATCAGGGTCTTGTTCACTTCTTGGTCAGAGATTGAGGAAAGAAAAATAGTCGTAAATACATGAGGCTCTGGCATGAATACACAAAGAACACTATTCTTGGCAAAAATGCTCTGTGTCTGAAACGTCAGATACAAGGCTCTCATACAAAGCATGCCGAGAGAGTGAGCAGGCCAGCGAGAAAAAGATTGAAACTGTGCAATTTGGGGGTGAAAAATCGATCATCTGAAGTGGCTTACCCCAGGGACCACTGACAAATGGGGCTCTGTGAAAGTGCTGTGTAGCTAAGGGGTCAATGTCCTTAGAGTCCTCCTCTCACAATACCCTCCCGGGCTTCTCACTCAGGGAGAGAACTGAAAATACAGTTCCTCTGTCAGGTACAAAGATTTGCCTCTATGGCCTAAGATAAGGCCACAGTGACACAGGCAGTCGATAGCTTTTGTAACTTTTATCCTCATTTCTAGAAAACTTTCTTAAAAGGACAATTAGGGGCGCCTGGGTGACTCAGTGGGTTAAAGCCTCTGCCTTCCGCTCAGGTCATGATCCCAGAGATCTGGGATCCAGCCCCTCATCGGGCTCTCTGCTCAGCGGGGAGCCTGCTTCCTCCTCTCTCTCTGCCTGCCTCTCTACCTACTTGTGATCTCTGTCTGTCAAATAAATAAATAAATAATAATAAAAAAAAAGGGACAATTAGGTGACCACAAGGTTACAAAAGGGATATGATCTGTCATATATTCTAATAGGGCAAATCATCTCTAATAAGAAAAAGGAAGAATTGGAAAGATGACATTTAAGTGATCCTTATCATCAATAATACAAATGAAAACAATATCATCCATTAAAATTTATTTAGCCTTGTGAACCAGTTACTGAGATAAGAAATTTCATTATTTTATTAAAACTTCAAGACACCCTTATGAATAAGAAACTATTATTATCATACATTTTGGAGATAAGGAAACTGAAGCTCAAAGTAACATAGCTAATAAGGAAGAAGGCAGCTCTCCATATATTTCTGTGTGATCTCAGAAACCAATTTAATAATCTGATTGCACCACTGCTTTAATAGTCTTTTAAAATGGTATCACTATTTTTATTTCCTCTCATAAGAACATAATAAAAATGAAAAAGAATTATTAGAACAAATTTCATATCATGAATTACCTGAAAAGAATGTATTTCATGTAATTCATGAACTTTCAAAGCACAATATATTCCATAATATGTTTTTCTGGAAAATATTTCAATAGTTGATGGTTTGAACAAATTCAAAATAACTTATTAAGGCCATTATTAAATAGGGCAGGTTAAGAAAATGGGATCTAACTGATAAGCACCTTACAACATTGTGATATTCTTTGTTATAAGGAACATTTTTATTTGGGAGAAGAAAAAGCCCAATATAGAAAAAATATGGCATACTTATTTGTGAAATATACTTTTTAATAGCCAGTTGCACTTTTAAATTCTGTATGCCAAAATTGAATTTTAAAGTGTTATTTGCAAAATATTATTTTCTCTTTTTGATATATCCTTACTTTCCTAAGATAAACTGGTTTCTAACAGACTGAAAATGGGCTGGATTTTCAAAACTATATAAGTTACCTAAGTTTTCCTATATTTTGATTATGTTATCTTTTTACTTTCTCAGTGTAGAAATTGGCATTATTTAACCTACTCTTCTGATCAGTAATTTGCCATATCTTTTAGTTATGAGATACACATGAATAAACTGTGTAAACATAACCACTGCCTAATCTTTCTTTAGCAATACAAGACACACACACACACACACACACACACACACATCCATCATCTACACACACACAGATGCATACAAAGAGTGAGACAAAGAGACACATAGAAAGAGAAAGAGAGAGAGAGATCTATTAACACTAACTTCAGATATAAAACAGGAAAAAAATTTTGAGAATCTATTTTTATTGGAACAGAACATGCTTAAGAGAAATGCAAGATGATTAAAGAGTAAAGAGTATGCTTGCAAAAAAAAAGAATCTATTTAGAAAAATTTAAATCATATAATAAATTATTGTGGTAGAAGAGCTTAATAGAAAAAAAAGACTAATATTTTCCATTAAAATGTACAAAATATTTTCATATATTATTGAATTTCACAGTAAGTTGCTGAGTGTGGCAGAACACCCATCCTATTAGATAGCTATCTATACTACCAAAATATTCCTAATGTCCAGTTCAAATCTTATGGATAAAAAAGGAATCAGAAGACCCTTATAGACTTCTCTAAAATGTAATTTACTAAAATCAGTGGATTATGGTCATATTTCAGAAGGAAGGAAGGAAAGAAGGAAGAACTCAAAAAAAAAGATAAAATTTTATGTACTTAAACCTGTGGAATTTAATAGCCAGCTTTCTCCAATACCTAATACGGACAACACCGTTCATAAAAATGTATATGCGTCAACAATAGATCTAATGCTTGGTAGAAAGTAATTTACAATAAAGAGTTCTGCCTTGATTGTGTAAGCCCTCAATGTTACAGTTAATGAATTAAATAAAGGCTTGCTTAATATAACAAATTAATGTGAGCAATCTTTAAGGAAAGAAAGGGGTGAAGAAATAAACTATGTTGCAAAGTTGTTTATTAAGTCAATTAGTTATAGACACATGAAATACTGATTTTTTACAAGGTATTTGCTGTTTTTGTCTTTTAGAAACTCTATGCAGTTATAGTTTTGGCTATGTGGTTTAAATAATCAGCAGAATGCATACTCTACTGAGATGTAGATGTGTTAGAGTGAATTGCTTGACTTAATCCTACGTATGTCCCTAACACCTCATTTCCTTAAAAACTAGGAATTTTTAAATGATATTTTAATGATCATTGTGGCATAAGACATTTACATGTTTTTATCTGAAACTTGATATTCAATATATTTTAATGTACTGTGGCTTTTTTTTTTTAATTATGAAGTGCATTCATCATTAAAACCCTCCTTTACTTTTATCACTTACTTCATTTGTGAGAATGTTGGAAATTTGAGGGTAAAATGGCTGAAATTAAGCAGCACAGTGAGAAAATTTTCTCTTAGAGGGAATGGAATGCCTGCATCTTCTGCATGATAATCAGTTCAGTGGCAAAGACTATTGATTATCTAATTGTGATACCTTTTAATTAAATTCTGTAATTCAAATATCTCAAAGGGAATATGATCACTTGTGAGGTAATGCATTTTCCATGTTCCTCATAAAACTGGGCCTACTGCTTTAATTCTGTATTCTAAATAGTACTCCTACAGAGAGATCCAATGCCATGCCAAAAAATACAATTTATATCCTCATATTTGACAACTTAACACAATCTCCAAATGGTCCCAAACCTTTCTTTACCATTTAGGGTCTTAAAAAATCAAGTGCAGCTTTCACTTCATTTAGATCTTACCGTGTGCCTAACAGAGACTTTCTTCAACTGTTATTTTCTCAATAAAACAATCTTGCCATGACTATTTAAAATCCAATGACACATAGATTTTAAAATCTCAGTTATTCTGTTATGTATATTTCATATAATCTTAAATATATTTCATCTTATGTATATTTCATACCATCTTAAATTTTCTATGTAAATATATTTATTTATTCTGTATATTATTTATTGCCCATTGACATATACTTTTATATGTATTTTGTTCCTTTATATATTCTAAGCATGTGGAATGTGCCTAGGATACAGCAGACTATAAATATTTATTAAATTATTTGTATTATATTTATATAAATATATCTAAGCTTATACTAATTTTCTAGTTAGGCATGAATTTGGGAATATAATACTTAAAGTGATGTTATATTCTTTCCAGATAACAATACTACATAAATGTCATAATAGCAGGAGATGGGGTTATGATTTTAAAGAAGTTATAAATCAAATTAGTAATTTAATATCCTCAAATCTAGGAACATTTCTCCATTTTTGTCTTATTTTAGGATTATGTGTCAACCTCACATCTGTGACTTAGGATGCCATCAAAGCAAGGACCTTCTTAATTCATCTTAGTATTAGCACTTTACTTATTCACTTTATGTCCTTAAATATTTGAGTTGGAGAAACTACATCATAAACTATTAGAAATAAAGTGATTATCAGAAAATCAATTTCCTTTATGTTCTAAATAAAATAAAGCTATTTGCCTGTGTTATAACAAGTATATAGCAAGTATATAGCAAATTTCTCCTCAACATTTTGATTTTTTTTTTGGTATTTCTGATATGGAAAATATCACAGTGTCTGCCCCCAAATCCTACTTATACATCAATAATACTAAAATTACATAAAATTTTACTTTGTCTTGTAGAATCAATCACCTTGTCTTTTTATCTTCATTATCTATCATCTTTTTTCAGAATGTGGGAGTCATGGGATTCTTCTGTTCTTTTTTTAAAGGGTAGAGAAGAGACAGACCTGTTACAAGGCTACATCACTCCATTCACGATATGTGGTTGTGGTACCAGTCATAAAAAGATCATTTACATTATCTATCTATCTATCTATCTATCTATCTATCTACCTCTTGATCATATTTGAAATCCACTAAGTTATTAAAGTCACAGCACTCAATTTAAAAAATAGTATACAGGGGTGCCTAGGTGGCTTAGTGGGCTAAGCCTCTGCCTTCGGCTCAGGTCAAGATCTCAGGGTCCTGGGATTGACCCTGCATCAGGCTCTCTGCGCAGCAGGGAGCCTGCTTTTCCCTCACCTCTCTGCCTGATTCTGCCTACTTGTGATCTCTGTCAAATAGATAAATAAAAATCTTAAAAAAAAAAAAAGCATACAAAAAAATACCAAGCTTGAAATGTACAGAAATGAACAAATAAAACCACTTACTGCACTACATGAGACATCACAATTAAAACGGGAGATACTAAAAGTACTGTGACCTTACAAAATACATCGTGAAAATATGGTATACATATGTGGGAATTTTGAGAATACTACAAATGCCATTCAGTGGCTGTATTAGTTTCCTAGGGTTGCCTAACAAAGCACCACACTGGGTGGCTTAAAACAATAGAACTTTATTCTCTCTCAGTTTTGACGGCCAGAAATCTATAATCAAATTATTAGAAGGACCATACTTTCTTTAAAAGCTCTAGGGTCCTGGGATGGAGCCCCGCATGGGGCTCTCTGCTAAGCAGGGAGTCTGCCTCCATCTCTCATTCTGCTTGCCTCTTTGTCTACATGATCTCTCTCTGTCAAATTAATAAATAAAATCTTAAAAAAATAAAAAAAAGCTCTAGGGGAGTAACATCCTTACCACTTTTAGCTTCTGGTGGTTGCCAGCAAACCTTGTCTCTGGTTGGCTTGTAGATGGGGTAACTCAACGTCTGCTCCATCTTCACATGGCTTTCTCATCTGTGTGTCTGTGTATGGATTTCCCTTCATTATAAGGACATTAATCAGTGGAGTAGGGCCTCCCCTAAACGAGTATGACCTCATCTTAACTTGATTACATCTACAAAGATTTTTTTTCCCAAATAAGGTCCCAGTCCCAGTTTCCTGGAATTAGAACTTCTACGTATTTTGGGGGAGGGACAAAACTCAAACTCAACATGTGACAGTGGTCCACATGAACCAGTGTCAGTAACTTCTTCCGTGAGAGAATTTTTAAATATATTAATGTTTTAGTCCTAACTACTCTTAATCTCCTCTCCAGTGCCCCTCCCTCTGTTTTCGAAGGTTGATCTGAATGGGGGCTAAAAGGAGAGAGAGATGGGGAGAGAGAAGTTAGATATTCAGTTTGTGGTTTGTCTCTATTTGCGGAATGTCAGGGTAGGATTAGGTGTAGTTGTTACCCAACGATGATACAAGATAATTAAATTAAAAGTTATATTTAAATTAATGACCAAGGAAAACTGCTAATGTTCAAAATCAATCTTTTCAGTTGTCCAATAAGAGGACAGTGGAAGTAGGGAAATAATTCCTCATGCCATCAAGTGAGAAACATGGGTATATTTTAGGAAATGGTATATTCTTGCTAATTAAGTAGTTTTGTTTGTGACCTGAGCTGTCAATCTTTTGCCTTTAGCAGATACTATCATGTACATATGCTGGTCATCACGATCCTTCATTTAGGCAGATAAAGCTACTATCAAATTGCATCTTTCATTGTGAATATTTTTACCTAAATGAGCACATTGGCATCAAAACACCACCATATTACAGTGAAGGTTACAACTGTGATGTAAACATGAAAATCTGCTAAATGAGTTTACATTTTTCAGTTAAAAATAAAAACACACCTTTTGTACACTCTTCTAATTGTGTATCAGTTATTCAATTATTTGATTCCCTGTATGCCCTTTCTTTCTGTTTTTCCTTCCCCGTTGTCACTCTCCTAAATTAGCTTTTCTGTACCTCTCACTTTGACCTGTGTAAAGGCTTGATAATTGGCTTGCCAACACCAGTTGTTTTCTTCTGTTCTGATTCATCCTTTGGAGTTCCACTGAAAGATTGATCTCCCCAAAACACATCTCTGTTCAAAATCCTGTGATCCAATTAAGAAAACAAGCAAACAAACAAAAAGCTCTAGTGTTTCAAAATGGAATTCAAACCACTTTCCATTCATAGAATCCACTCATTATTTATACCTTTTGTGAACATAAACATGTTTCATGTTTTCCTTTCCTTATGCATTTCTCCTACAATTATATGTTTGAAATAATGTGTCTTCTACATTTATATTTATCAAAATTCTTCCTGTTTTCCAGAGTTTGGCCAACAAATAACATTTTATATTTTATAACTCACTGAAGTGCAGAGGAACATTCCATCAGAACCACCCATGTATTAATTTATCCTCTTAAATCAATCCAATTTATTCCTGCTACAGAAACCTATCTATGGTACTCTGCAAGTGCCATTTCACATGCAAGCTACATAGACAGGGCTCTGTGGTCATGAACCTCTCATCTAAGTCTTGTGAAATCCTATATATAACTCAATTTCCACTATTAGATTTAATACAATGGGTTTTTCAAAGCATGTTTTCCAAGCATAGAAATTATGTCTTTTCATTGTTAAATATGATAAAATTCCTCATGCTTAACCTCACAGAGATAGTCCTCAGACAAAAATGTGAGACATACTTCTTGATTTTATACCTTGAAATTAATGTGTCAAGATTTAGTTAGTATTTGGCAAGCCACTCTCACATTTATGGAAGACATCCATCTACCTATGTAATGACAATGGCAAGTGATAGAAGATAGTTTAGTGAGGGAGCATGAATCTCAGAGTAATATTCTTTTTGGAGTAATGGGAGCTATTAAGATTTCAAAGAGGATGGAACAATTTGGAATGATATTTGGAAGCAAGGAAATGCTGACCACACTTTTTCATCTTAAGGAAGATTAAAATTTAAGTGAATAAATAGGATTTACTTGACTGGTTGAGGGAAAGTCTGGTATATAGACTGATAGTTCCTCAAAAAAGTTCATGGGCTGAGAGCTATGAGAGTACAAATAAAAGGTTGCTGAGTGAACAGATGTGTGGGGCATTTGGTGGCAGGCGAAGACATGCAGAAAATTTTTGAAATGAGAGTTTTGATAAGGAATGATTACTATGGAAATTTTATCACGTGATAATCAAGGAAAATAGGGATTCTGCCCACAGCAAAATGATTAGATTCATGGGGTAGCATCGTGGGCTGTATAACGAAAATGAGTTTCCTGGAAACTGAGAGAATACTTTTTAATCTTTGATGGAAAAGACACCCAAGGATCCGCCTTTGGAGGGTGTGTTCCCTTCCAACTCCTCACATCCTTTCAAATAACCTTCAATATCTGTTTTGTGTCATAGTGCTCCATATGGTCAGTACCAAGTGATAAATCTGAAAAATATTTAGCCTTTCTTCATCTAGTGCTTGTGTCTTCCCCTTTCCTCAAACCTGGTACAACACAAATCAGCAGGGAGATATTATGAAATGAAGGTAATAAAAAGGAGCAAAATCCAGTCACAATGTACATGAATAACAAATCAAATTGGGTGAATCCAAACTGATTAAACATATGTGTTTAATAGAGTATTATTCAAGTAGAAGACCAAGAAAATATGTTCTCTTAAAAAACCCAGCTCTTTTCAGCACTTTTTTCATCTTCCATCAATGTCACTGACTTCTCATACTATGGATAAAATTTTTCGCTGACACAGTCTATGAATATAGCCACACAGGGCACAAAGTAGCAACAATGTCATCATTACCACTAATTAAATTTTGGTCACACGAAGACTAGGAAATAATGCCTTCATTAAAACTCTGTCTCAATTTTAATTTATTTAAAAAATTATTTCAACAATTGAGGAAATATTTTGAGAGATAACCCAAAAGGAGAGAAAGTTAAAAGAATACTAAGAAAGTTTAAAATCACCTGTCTGGGGTGCCTGGGTGGCTCAGTGGGTTAAAGCTTCTGCCTTTGGCTCAGGTCATGATCCCAGGGTCCTGGGATCAAGCCCCATATCTGGCTCTCTGCTCAGCAGGGAGCCTGCTTCCCCTCCTCTCTCTCTGCCTGCCTCTCTGACTACTTGTGATCTCTGTCAAATAAATAAATTTTTAAAAACTAAAATAAAATCACCTGTTCTTTAGTTCTATTTACTTATTTATTTTTATTATGGTATGTTAGTCACCATACACTACCTCATTAGTTTTTGATGTAGTGTTCCATGATTCATTGTTCACAAGAATGGATCACACCCAGTGCTCCATGGAATCCATGAAACAAAGCCTAAAACCGGTATTCTGGATTGCCAGCTGCCACTTTCCAAACAAACCAAACCAATCTGTTGATCATTTAAAGCAGTTATTTAAACCACAGCAGTAAGGAAGATATTAGAGGGAGCATCCTAAGAGACTGAGTGATTTTACAGTAGTACTGGAAGGTGGACAACTGGTTAGTGTTGGGTTGATGTTATGACATGCCAGCTCTGGATTTGTAAAAACAAGAAGGGAGGGAGCTTTGGTGGACAAGCTGTAATCTTGATGAAACATCTAATTCAGTTGGTTCACAGTCTTATCTTCCAAGAGAAAATACATTTTACAATATTCAGAACAAAGCAGAATTAAGAACTCAGAAATGTATTACTTATGGAAAATAATGGACGATTTTCTCATACGCAAAATAAATGTAAGGCTATCTATCTAATGGGAAGTTGTAAAGAGTAAAAGAAGTAATATATGCAAAATTCCTGGAAAAACAGTTAGTGCTCACTTATTATTCCATTACCCATGATAATCATTTAATAATTTGTTTCCAGTTCTCCATCTACATCTAAATTTTTCTATAACTTATCCATGTCTATACTTAAATATCTATACTAATATTTAAACATTATTTTTATATCATTACCATCATTCTTTTTCTAATAAATTTTTTTGTTTTCTATTATACTATGCTGAGATTCATTCAAGTTTATTATATAACTCCATTTATTTTCATTGCTGATAAAAATTTAGAGTTATTTTTTTCTTTTTAAAAATGCAAGCACTGTTGCTCTATCATTTTGCTTCTGTTTGTGGTGTAGATTCAAAAATTTTTTTTTAGTTTTTTTTTTTTTTAATTTCTTTTCAGTGTTACAGAATTCATTCTTTATGCACCACACCCAGTGCCCTTGCAATACGTGCCCTCCATAATACCCACCACCCGACTCACCCAAACCCCCACTCCCACCCCTCCAAACCCTCAGTTTGTCTTTCAGAGTCCACAGTCTCTCATGAATTTTCTCCCCCTCCAATTTCCCTCAACTTACTTCTCCTCTCCATCTCAGTGTCCTCCGCGTTACTCCTTATGCTCCACAAGTAAGTGAAACCATATGAAAATTGACTCTCTGCTTGACTTATTTCACTCAGCATAATCTCCTCTAGTCCCATCCATGTTTGATACAAAAGTTGGGTATTCATCCTTTCTGATGGAGGCATAATACTCCATAGTATATATGGGCTACATCTTCTTATCCATTTGTTTTCTGTTGAAGGGCATCTTGGTTCTTTCCACAGTTTGGTGACTGTGGCCATTGCTGCTATGAATATTGGGGTACATATGGCCCTTCTTTTCCCTACATCTGTATCTTTGGGGTAAATACCCAGTAGTGCAATTGCAGGGTCATAGGGAAGCTCTATTTTTAATTTCTTAGAAATTTTTAAAGCTATCTGAGTTAATTTGGGTCATAGGCATGTACATTGTTAATGTACAGTATATTACAGTCCAGCAGTATATTAAAGTCCCATTTGTATATTAAAGTCCCAGCAGTATATTAAAGTCCCAGTTGCTCTGAATCTTTACAAGATATGGTGTGTTAGACTTTTTAGCTTTCTGTTTCTGATGGAGATGAACTTATATTTCATTCTAGTTTTCATTGAATTTATTGTTTCAAGTGAAGTTGAGCATCAATGAGTATGCTTATTTTCCATTTGTTTTTTTATTCTATTGATTGACTATTTTTTAACTTTTGCCTGTTTTTCTGCTAAGTTGTTAGTGTTTTGATACTGATTGGTAGAAGTTGTTTATACCTTCGTGTATGTATCTTTTCAGTCAATAGCTCATTTCCTTCTTTTATGGTGTCCTTAGATAAACAGAAGTTTTGCTTTTTGGTATTAAAGATTTTATTTTATTTGACAGAGAGAAAGAGAGACAGGGAGGGAACACAAACAGGGGTTGAGAGAGGGAGAAGCAGGCTCCCCACAGAGCAAGCAGCCTGATGTGGGGCTCAATCCCAGGACCTGGGATCATGACCTGAGCCAAAGGCAGACGCTTAATGACTGCTCCACCTAGGTGGCCCAGAAGTTTTGTGTTTTAATATAAAAATGTCATTTTTTAAAGGTACACTGCTTTTTGTGTTACTTAAGGAAGGCATAACTAATCTGTCTGGTCATACAGATACTCTCTTCTTTTTCCTGATAGTTCTAACTTCATGATTTTAACATTATTCTTTTCTCTAGTAACTGAATTTTTGTGTTTGGAGAAATAATTATATTGCTTTTTTTAAGTAGGTAACTAATTTTTCCAACACTATTTCATGAAAATACCATGATTTTCCTGATACCTTACAACATATATGTGGACCTGTTTATAATGTCTCAAGTGTGCTACATGGGTTATTTATCTTTTCCTGCATCAATAGCACATTTCTTCCTGACTGTACTTTAGTAATATGTCTAGCTTTCTGGTAAGGCAAATTCTGTAAACTTGTACATCTTCAAAACATGATTAGTTATTCTTGTTCTTCTGCTTTTCCCAATACATTTTAGAATCAATATTTCAAGTTCTGTGAAAAACTCTCTCAGCATTTTGATTGAAATTTCCCTAATTTCCTAGTTTATTTTGGGAGAGAAATGAAAACTTTACTATATGGATTCTTCCTACCATAAGCATGATTATCATTTCACTAATTTATGTCTTCTATATTTTTCAAAAGCCCTCTTCATGAATATTATGGAAGCACTTTGTTATTTTCACTTCACGACAACTTATGTTTTTGATACTGTTTGAATAATATAATTTTATATTATACTATTAATAGTATAGTTATACTATTAATAGTATAATTTTATATTATACTATATCCTGATGCTTTAAGACTGAAGCATAAAAGTGTATTTTAAAACAAGTACTCAAAAAACAAAACCGCTTATTTGGACTCTCTTTTTTGTATTTACCACTTTGGATCCCCTCTCTTGGGTTACCTAAGCTATAATTTTCCTCTTCTGCCAAATGAATCTGGTCTGTGTAATTTTTAGGGTAAAAATTACAACATGTTTGAGCAACTGTGTATCCCTACACTGTAGCATAATTAAATCTAATTCATCAAATGTCCCAAGAAGTCCACATAAAATATGAGAGATGCTACTTCTAGGTGAACTCAGTGGAGTGGAAGGCATTTATTTCATTCATTGGAGATGTGTTCATTTTTTGCTACTTCAAGCCAGTGTATCTGTGCCCACTGCTTATTATTAGATCTAAATTTTTATGGTAAGATATAGATTGTTAGGTGATAGAAAATAAATTGAATTTAGAGGTGGTGGTCAATAATAGTACAATGTGGGGAGGTGCTTCATACATATTTATTTTTATGAAAACAAACTTCTCTGAGCCAGACTTGAGTTATTTTTTTGCTACGGCATGGGAATCAATATTGTCCTACAATTTCAAAAATTAGATACCAGAAATCTTTCTCCAGTAACTTATTCCAGCCACCTACGGAGACCAGGAATCCAGGGGTTGGAGAAGATGGAGGTGAATGGCTGGGAAGACGATCAGACACTAATGATTTCGCAGTAGGGAGACTATATTCCACAGAACCATGCAGACCCTTTTTTGGTGTGTAACTTCTATCATCTTCTGTTTTCTCAATTATAAAACTGACATGTTTCTAAATATGTTTTATTATGAAAATTAAATAATATAATATGGAGCTTACCTCAGAACCTGACACACAATAAGCACGAGAGATGGCGGACGTGTAATCATGCATTTTACAAGGCAGACAAACCTTACTGTGGACAATTCATTACTTAAACTAAAACTAAAGCAAAAACAAACAAACAAACAAACAAACAAAAAAACATTATGATTATCCCATAATGGCAGATTTGCAAGGTCTTATGAAGTTGAACTTGCTAAAAGTTAAAAGATATACAGAAAGTATGTGGAATTACCTACTATTATTAATGTACTCATTGTGTGGGTTTCTCCTTCTCACACTTCAGTCTTATCTATAACCTCTCTCTTCTTTGCTCACAAGACACTCATTGCCTTTTAGCCCCTTGGCCATGTTGACAACAGATGCAATCCACATTTTGTCATATTTCAAATGTGCACTTTAGATGCTTGTTTCCCTCCTGGCCATGTGACTCAGTCCTTCTTACCTCTAAACCTCAGTTACATATAATCTTCTCACTGAGGCTCTGCCTAATAGCCCTGGCTAACCTTCTCACCTTTTTTCCATTACATTTTTCATTACAGAATTTTCCATTACATCACTCTATTTCCTTCATAACACTTATCGCAATCTAAAAATTCTTCTTAACTTACTGATTATATTTTCTATCTCATTAAAATTTACACTCTTAAGAGTTATTAAGCTTTTCTGGTTTACTCTATATTTTCAGTACCTAAAACGGTGCTTGAAAATAGAAATTTTAGCAGTTGTGCCATTAAGCAAATTTATCATTAGACTGATAAAACAGGAATTTTCTGGATTTCTTCTGGTAGTTTTGATCTTGACTTCTTAGATACTGATTAGTTCTTAAAATGAATGTGTCAATTAATTTTAATATAAAAATAGGCAAACAGAAATACATATACAAATAGAAATACATATACAAATAGAATAACATACACATGCTCTACAGATTGTTTTTGGACAGCTTTTCTCGAGATTATATTTGACTCCAAACAAGTAATGCTCAAAGTTGATTAAAAATAAAATTAAGAAAACATACAGCCTAAAATATTCATATATTCTTGTCCATACTCATGTATACATAAGTTGTTAATTTGTGGACTTTTGTAATATTTGATATCTTAGACACAAAGTTAAGCAACAGATTTTTAGTGTGGGATTCACAGGGCAATCTAACTTTTTAAAAATGTCTACTGAGGGGCGCCTGGGTGGCTCAGTGGTTTAAAGCCTCTGCCTTCGGCTCAGGTCATGATCCCAGAGTCCTGGGATCGAGCCCTGCATCGGGCTCTCTGCTCAGCAGGGAGCCTGCTTCCTCTCTCTCTCTCTGCCTGCCTCTCTGCCTACTTGTAATTTCTGTCTGTCAAATAAATAAATTAATTAAAAGATTAAAAAAAAATGTCTACTGAATTTGTTTAAACCATCAGGAATCAGACTGTTTATCTGGCACATAACTGTCGAAACGTATTCATTTTAAAATTGAGAACCTGACACCTTGCTGGAAATAAACAAGCAACAATAAAACTACATTAAAATACATTGTAGTTTCTCACTATGCAAAGTGAAGCAGTGACTTTAAGAAGAAATGTCTGCAAGTAATGGGAGACAGACAGCAAAGTGTGAGAGGCTGGCTAAGAAAAATTTTGAAAGAAAGTAATTGCCAAACAGATAAATTAGTTAATAGTTCACTATATAGAGATTATAAAATAATTAAAATGTTGAACTTAACATAACGACAGGATTCTTAGTAAATTTAAGTGTCTTCTCAAATGTAATACATGATATTATTTCTGATCAATTTCAAAGTAAATAATTTGAAAATTTAAAATGACATCCCAGTGGGTATTACCACATTTATAAGGAAGCTCTTTATTATACCTAACCTGAATCTCACCTCCATGATTCAATCAATTCCTTTGTATTTTGTGGGTGAGAGAGCTGGATAACAGATCACTATCTTTCTATAAAATAATTGGATCTGAGTGAGAAGTGATCTTAAGATCGTTATGAAGTTGAGTGGTTGAAAGTAATGAAATTTTTTGCTGACATATACAGAAGTTAGAGTTCTGCATCAATGTGGATTTATGTGAGAATAAAACAGAGAAATAAGAAGTAAATGAAGGGGCAGCAGATGTCTAGTGCAGTGCAAAGACCTCTGAGAAACTCCTTCTGGTTAGCAAATTTTTCACCTTAAATATTAGCCTTTAAAACTCATAAGCAACTGAGTCCACAGTTTAATAATAATAAAAAAATTTGACAGTAAAGTGTCCACATCTAATGCAGGAAGAGGGTCATTCTGGATTGTGTCTCTCTTTAATATTGACAAATACAAAATTGGCCATTGATATGATATGATGATTTGTCAAAGAAAATTGTATAACTGAACCCACTGATTTTCCAAGGCTGGAATTATTATTTTCCATGTTTTAGGGTATCAAGAAAAGATGAGATCTCCATACAGAGCGCTTAATTCCATAGATTAATCTACTAATCCCATAAAACAATAGTGGTGTCTCTATGACAATATGCTTGTCATATGGTGATATCGCTCAAAACCATACATCATCAACAGGTTCTCCCTCACCCCATTTGTTTCTTAGCCCACTGGGCCTGGCCCTGCCCTGAAGAGGCAGATGTATAAATGTATAAATGAGGGAGTAGGTTCATTTCACTGGACTTGGAGTAAGAAGGTTGCCTTGGTCCTGGGTCCAAAATGCACTTTCCAAACCAGCCTTAATAAAATAACATTGATCATTCAACACAGTATTTGTCTTGAAACCCTGATGATTAATGGAATGTTTTCCAGACAGCCTATGAGATACTCCCAATAATTTCTTGTATAATCTCCTCTCCTTGTATAGTTTGCTCCTAAATAGTAGAATACAGCAGTGTTGAGGAAATGTCGCTCCCATGTTAGATTACAAAAGACTGACTTCCATCTTGCTAGCCAACACTCTCTTGAGAACAATTTAAGTGCAAATATTGGCTTCAAATTGCAATCAATTACTTGTAGGATGTGCAAATTGTAAAGGCGTATACACTATCTCAGACAATGTTCAGGTTTCTAGTTTGGGTTACTCAGTTGTTTGTGATCCCATTCATAGAGATAGGGAATAAAGAATGCAGATCAAATTTTGGGAAAACTTTAATAACTGTTGTTTTTAAAATTTTAAGTGTGATGTGACTAAAGGCATGCAAAAGACTTATCTCACAGGCAGATAGATATTTGAGGGTATTGAGTGTAGTTACCAAAGTATGAACACCAAAGCTAAAGATATGTATTTGTAAAATAAGAACATGTTGAAATGATATTATATGGAATCTCTATAGAAGAGTAAAAATAGTAGGAAGAGGAAGAACTAATATTTAAGGGTCAGCTCTATAGAATAGACTCACATAGGTACCTAAATTTCAGAGAAATAATACATTAAAGACAGACTAGTCCTGGGGTAAACAAGAGAGTAAGGTTGTATGACAAGTTCTGATTGAAATATAGTATTATATGTATTAAAACATATTTTTAGAATTGCACTTGAGTTTGTTTATGATATATCCCCAGTCTTTATCCTTGATAAAGTTGCCTAGATTTATTACATAGATTTTTCTCCAATTTAGTTGAGCATGATGCTTTGTGCCCAATCAGAATATTAATATCTTTGAAACAGTATTTACTAGGCCAAGGCTTCTAGTTTGGGAAGGAATGGACATGCAAAATTGAACATACCACATGCTCAATGAATGGAAGTGTCTAATAACAAAATGATTAAATATGCTTATTAAATTTGGTAACATGAAAAATGTTGGCTTCCTTTAACCAAGTAACTTCAACAAGAATTTAGATTATATAGATGCTAAGAGTTAATTGGAAGTTAGTAATAAGGGCATAGGGAAGAATTGAGCTCTAGAGTCTATGATTTAGAGAAAAGTATAAAGAGGGTTGTCTGGGTGGCATAGTCAGTTGAGTGTTTGACTCTTGATTTTAGCTCAGGCCATAATCTCAGGATCATGGGATCAAGTCCCTCATTGGACTCTGTGGAATCTACTTAAGATTCTCTCTCCCTCTCCCTCTACCACTGTGCCCCCCACCCCTGCTCTCACAATCTATCTACAGAAAGAAGGGAGGGGGGAAGAAAGAAAGAGAAGAAAAGAGATAGAAAGGAAGGAAGGAAAGAAGAAAAAAAGAAAAAGAAAAGAAAAGGAAAAAAAGAGAAAGAAGGAAAAATTAAAATAATATTATGGTAGACGTAAATGAATGTTCATGTAGGGTTCTTATAAAATAGGAGAAACTTGAGCTGTTTATTCAGATGTGAAGACTCACAGAGAACAAAAACAAAAAAAAAATCCACAGAAAGGCCCCCAAAAGTATAGAAAATACACCATTAAGCAGACACAATGAGATTCCATAAAATAATGGATAAGAAAGATATTTTCATGATCACTGGCAAAGAGGACTGATTTGAAAAAGAGTATCATTCACTGAAACTGAAGGAACAATAGTAAGTACAGTTTACAATGTTGGACAAAGTTTCACTCTTCTGAAACAGGGCAAATTCAACAACACAGTGAAATTAATCAAGTTTATTGCAAATCAAGTATGCATATAGTACATTTTTAGTCATACAGCCTACAGAGGATAATAGCAACATAAGCAAAACTTAGATAAACAAGTGCTGAAAGTTTAGGCAGAAGGTTAAAAATTATTTTAAACTGTTACATGAAAGAACCCATAGAAATAAAACAATTTTAAGTTTGGTTTCTCTGAGTTACAGTAGGACTTAGTGACCTCTTTTTCTCAGTGGAGCAAAATAAACTGTGAGTGGCCCTGGCAATAAAGCGAAAAGGACATAAGGATAAGAATGAAAATGTAACTTTATTTTCAACCTCAGTCTCTCCTTCTGTTAACAAGAGACTGCCAGCAATTACGTGATTTCAGTGGAAGCTGATTCTTCACTATTGATTAAAATTAGCCAGCCCATGTTTGAAGTCAAGGCAGTATTCATCAAGACCTAAATTTTCTCCAACTTTCAAATTAGCTATAGTTTATATATATATTAACTAGAGAATTTTTTGCAATATTAAAAACAATAAATTCTTGGAGCACCTGGGTGGCTCAGTGGTTTAAGCCTCTGCCTTCGGCTCAGGTCATGATTTCAGGGTCCTTGGATCGAGCCCCACATTGGGCTCTCTGCTCAGCAGGGAGCCTGCTTCCCCCCCTCTCTCTGCCTGCCTCTCTGCCTACTTGTGATCTCTCTCTGTCTATCAAATAAATAAGTAAATAATCTTTTAAAATAAATAAATAAATAAATAAATTCTTAAAGCAAAATTATTGTTACTCCATATTGATTTAGTAGAAAAATGAAAATCATAAAGGTGTCCAACTTACAGAGACTAATGTAAGCATTCAATAAGTTTTAAAAGACTTCTGCTTCTGGCCAAGATTGAGAATGACCACATGTAGTCTCCCATCTGATTCAAAGAAAAACATGGACAAAATAAATAAAATTGTTTTGGTTTGTTTTGATTAGATATTGGGCATCAGGCAACAACAAAAAATCATTCCTGAAGAAGAGGAAACAACTGAGATGAGCTCTTAAACGATACCAGCACACTATCAGGAAAGAGCTTCTAGGCCATGGCTAAGGTATAAGAAAATTAAGGGGAGACCTCTAGGCACTTGAATTTGAAGGCTATGCATCCACTAAACCCTAAAACATCCACACCTAACAGAGAGCCCAAATGAGTCAACAAAAGAAAGAACAGAATCATAAAATAGCAAAATTAGGGTAAAGATTAAAAACTATACCAATAATCATATTAATTACAAATGACTAAAATACCCTAATTAAACATAGTTTTTCAGAAGGAAGAAAAAATGATGTAATTTTACATTGCCTACATGAATTACCTGTTAAATACAATGACATGGATTTCAAAGTAAAATAATATTATAAGATACATTATATCTTATATCCTACTGGTCAAAATACAGCAATGTTAGAAGACAAAATAGCTTCAAATGCAAAGGATATTGGTAGAGATAAAAAAAAAAAAAAAAAAAACTTTCTTGAGGTGCCTGGGTGGCTCAGTCGGTTAAGTGTCTGACTTGATTTTGACTCAGGTTATGATCTCAGGGTTGTAAGATTGAGCTCTGCTTTGGACTCTGCACTCAGTGCAAAGTCTGCTTACCCCTCTCCCCTTGCTTCTCCCTCCCCTCCCCTCCTCTCTCTCCTTCTCTTTTTAAAAAAATAAATAAATAAAATCTTGAAAAAAAAAAAAAAGAAGCTTAGTTAAAAAAAAATCATTTCTTAAAAACAGAGGTGACAATTAATTAATAACATAAGAATCCCAAACCATAGGCACTTAATTAAGAGAACTTAAAAATACATGATGCAGAAATTGATAGAATTTAAAGGAGAAATCCCAAATTGTATTGGAAATTTCAGCACTCTTCTTTCAATAACTGATAGAACAAATAAAAATCTACAAAAATGTTATAGAGCTGACCTTTATTAATCACCAACCTAATAATATTTACATATAATAACACTTTGCCCACTACCAGCAAAACACATATTATTTTCAAGGACATTTGACACTGTTTTGCAGACCACATCCTGGGCCATAAATCAGCTCTTGATAAACTTATAAGGATTTAAGTCATATAAATGAGGTTGTCTGACCACAGTGAAATTAAATTAGAAACCAATAAGAGAAAATCCTATAAAAAATCTACAAAAATGTGGAAAGTAAATGAGTGACAGGTCAAAAAAGATAAGACAGGAAATTAGAAAATGTTGAAACAAATGAAAATAAAAACATGGCATACTAGAATGTGTGGGAGAGTGCTAAAATACTAAGTAATAGGAGATATATATTTCTAAACGTCTATATAAGAAATAAGGAAATAGCTAAATCAATGACTTCAGCTTCCAACTTAAGACTGGTAACTGAAGAAAAATAGATAAATATGTGCATAGTAATCAGATCTAAGAGGAAATCAAAGAATGTGAAAACCAAAACAAACAGAAAATGAGCAAAACCATAGCTTGGATCTTTGAGAAAACCAATAAAATTGAACAAAAGATCAACAAAAAAAAAAAAAAAAAAAAAAAAAAACCACAACAAAACCCGAAAGATATGTATAATTTACAAGGATTGATAGAAAAATGATCCCTAGAGATTCTACAGATAGTAAAGAATAATGGGATCATTATGAGCAACATTATTCCTAACAATTGTACAACTTAGATAAAGCAGGCAGTTTTGAAACAAAAGTACCAAAACCCACTAACAGAAGATATTTGAAAAGGACATAAAATAATAAATAAGTTATTAATTGAATTAAATAATGCTAATTAATAATAATAATCACTAGTTAATAATAATTAAAATGATAGAAAGATACCCTAAATACTAGAGAAATTATTTGTAAACCATATGTCTAGTAAAGGGCTTGACTAAAGAATACACAAAAATTCTTACAACTGAAAATTAAGAGGATGAATATGACAAATTTTAAAATGTGCAAGCAATTTCAACACGAAGGAAGGTATACAGTTAAGCAAATTAATAAATGCTCAATGTCATTGGTTATTAGAGAAGTACAAACCAAAACCACAATCAAAATCACCTCACAGTCACTTGAGTGATTGTAATAAAAATAATGGATGTTAATAGTATTGATGAGGATGTGGAGAAATTGGAACCAACGCATTGTTGGTAAGAATATAAAATGGCATATAGTAGCTTTGGAAAATCAGATGGCTAATTTTGAACAATGTTAAACATAAAAGTTAACATATAACCCAGAAATCTCATCCCTATGTATATAACCAAGGGAAATAAAAACATACCCACATAAAAATTTGTACATGAATCTTCACAGCAACATTATTTGTAATACTCAAAAGTGGAAACAATCGAAATGTCAATCAACTATTTAATACATAAACAAAAAGGGGTATCCCCATACAACAAAACATTATTCAGTAATAAAAAATGAGCCAAGGACTCATGCATGTTAAAACGTGATGAACCTCAAGATCCTTATGTTAAATGAAAAAAGTTATACACAAAAGATCACAGGTCATTTGAATCCATTTTTATGAAATATCTGAACGGCAAATCTCCAGAGATAAAGTAGATTAGTGGTTGGTTCGACCTGGGGTTAGTATAAAGAAATGGAATTATCTAATAACAAGAATTCAGTTACTTTTAGGGTCCTGGAATGTTCTGAGAAATTAAATTGGGATAATTGTCCAGCTCTCTAAATATGCTAATATTGAACTAGCTGTACATTTAAAATGGGCAAATGTGAAGATATGTAAATTACATTTCAATAAAGCTGTTTTAACTGGAGAAACGGGTAAAAAGAATAGTCTAATAGCTATTATATCAATTAAATTTATGGTTAAAAACATTTCCATGTTCTGTGCTAAAATCGCTTCATCCATGAATTCTACCATAGAGTTAAGGAAAAAAGAATGCCAATTCCACACAAACTTATCCAGGCAATTTAAGAGAGGGAAATACTTCTTAATTCATTCCATCATGTTAATATTATCCTATTTATCATAACCAAATGAAAACTCTGCTAGGAAAGAAAAAATATTAAAAAATTCCCAACAAACATAGATGCAAAGCCTCTAAACAAAATATTAGCAAAGGAATACAATAATACATATGAAAAATAATGCATCATGGAAACATGAAATTTGAGTTGAAATGCAGTATTGATTTAACATGCAAAAACCAATCAATGTAAGTTATCATAAATAACAACATCATCAAGAGTAAAACAAAATATGATTATCTCAATAGAAAAAACCTTGTATAAAAATGCAATATTCACTCCTAATGAAAACTATTAGCAAACTAGGAGTAGAGAGAAATTGTTAAACTTGATAAAGGCCATCTACAAAACCTGCAGCTAATATTACAGTTTTGCAATTATTTATAGACCAATCTAGGGTGAGTTTATATCATTACAATACTGAAATTTCCTGACTTTTCACAAATCTTTCTAAATATTTCAGTCTTCTGTGCTTTTTTAAGTAAAACTTCTTTCTGTTCTTTCCACAATGATTTTGCATGCAGATCTTTGTTTTTTTCCTCATCTACTTCTACACACTTACATTTCATTTTACCATCTTTGCTTTTATATTTTCTCTTAACATAATTTTTTTTTAAAGGAAAGCTCTTTTTTTAAAAATTTTAAAAGATTTTATCTATTTATTTGACAGAGAGAGATCACAAGTAGTCAGAGAGGCAGGCAGAGGGGGAGGGAGAAGCCAGCTCCCTGCTGAGCAGAGAGCCTGATGCAGGGCTCAATCCCAGGACCCTGAGATCATGATCTGAGCTGAAGGCAGAGGCTTAACCCACTGAACCATCCAGGCGTCCCCTTAATGTTGAATTTTATTCATGGGCCTACCTGACTCTTTCCTCCATGATAAAGAAAGCATTAAGAATACTTATTTTGTTTGTTTTGATCGCTGCTCTTCCCTAATGATTGGGAACTGCTCAAAGTACAATAAATATTTACTGTCTCCAGAGTTGTTGTTTTTTTTTTCCTTTAATTGGTTGATATGGTAAACTACTTCTTTGCCAAATTTAATGTTAAACTATGTTAAGATAAACTTCAATCCGCCATTCTTGGAAGAAGCCCTACACGTACATTGTTAGTTTTTAATACATTGTTAGATTTTTATGCTAGTATGTAAGTTCTTTTATCTTCTGTGAGCTTTTTCAAGTATTATTTTTTTCCTCCTGCACATTTGTTAGAATTTGTCATTCTAACAATTTCTTGGAAGTTTATTTAAAACACTGATTCAATTTATATAATAATATTTATCGATTTTGTTTCTTTTTATAAGAATTTTAAATAATTCTATTATTAACTCTATTATTATAAATCATAATATTTATCAATTTTGTTTTTATTTTAAAGGAGAATTTCATACTTAATAAAATGGATTGCTTTATTCAAATCATTTCATTAGTCTTACATTTGTTGCACTTTGATTCAACATTGATTTAGATTACCAAAATACTTTAAGTTTTTTTAGTTTTTCCCTGACTCATCATTCCTAGTGGGTTCAATTTACATCTTAATGAAGTATGTAATTCATTAGTTATTTTATAACTGTACAAACATAAACTCAGTCTTTTACATCAAAAATTCCTTTCCTTATGCCTTAGTCTTGAGTTGAAATTATCTGGATCAACCATTACTCATTGTAAGTTATTATCACTCAGTACTTAAAAGGTAATATCCTCTGGCCTTTATTAATGCTATGCAAAAAAAAAAAAAAGTTTTTTCTTTGTAAATAATCTGTCTTTTCCCCTGACTAATTTAAACCTTTTTCTCTGTGCTCTTCTTTTTGGGGGGGGGGGGCGGCAGCGGATTTCATGGTCACATAACTTCATTTGCATTTATTTTATCATCTTTTGGTAATATCTTCTGCATTTTGAAGCATTATGTTTTTATAATCCTCAATCATTATAATTCTGAGTGGTGCATTTTTTTCTTTATTCTTTCTACTTGAAATTATTTTAGACATGTTTTGAATATATCTTAATCTTACATTCATAATTTGCAACTCTTCATCTTTCTCAGCTGTACCTTTTGACATATTTCTAAATTATCTTTTTCAGTTTACAGATTCTTCATTTAGCTTTGTTTAATCCAATATTTACTCTGCCTATTAATTTTTTAAAAATTTAATGTATTTTTAATATTCAGAAATTCTTTTTATTATTTCCAAATTTGACATTTTTTTCATAAATCTTGATCTTTACCTTTGAGGATTTTGTTTGTATCTTTTATTGTTGTAAACTTGTTTTTTGCTTTCTTTTTCAGATAAGTTTTCTATTATCTATTATCTCATGTAATTCAATTATGACTCTACTAAAAGTACTTGCTGATTGTCACTCATAGTTAATTGTTTCCTCATGAATTTTAACTTTTCAATTCTGAGCTGATCTTCAGTGGAGATATTTCTTAGATCTGTATTAAGCCCATGCTGCCCGAGTTGTGAAATAGACTCTCCACAGCATTTTGTGTTTTCTCCCCCAGTGTTTCCTATGCTAATTTCTCAAGTTACCCGCACTACAGCGTATATGACTTCAAACTTTAAGCAGATACAAAGCACATACTCAAGAAAATGTTACCTCAGGGGAGATATTTAGTCTTTCTCCGAAGTCCAATCATACGCAAACCTGCTTAAAAAAAAATTGTTTTATTTGAGTAAAGTTGCCATACAATGTTCCATTAGCTTCAGGTGTAAAACATAGTGATTCAACTTCTTTATAGATTATGCTATGCTCAACTCAAGTGTAGTAGGTACCATCTGTCACCATTACATCATTGACTATACTCTCTACACTGTCTCTTTTATTTCCATGACTTCTTCAATCCATAACTGGAAGCCTGAATTTCTCAAAACTTCTCACCTGTTTAAACAAGCCTGGTTTTCATATCACTGTTCTTGTAGCCAGAAATTACTTCATTCTCCCTTCTATAGTCTTGCAGAAAGTCTCAGTTCCATCTTCAAGCCTCATAGTATTTATAAGACTTAGTATTAGTTCCAATTTCCTTGTGATCATAAACACACAATACCCTCACCAATACAAAATCCATTGATTCCGCTCTCAGTGCTGTTCCCACATTTGTTTATAGGTTTATGACATTTTACTTCTCATCTGTAGGTTTCCTTTGGTTTCTTCAATTATGCATTAATTCTTTCACCTTTATTATATTGGATATTTAGTACTGCTTTATTGGCGGGGGGAGCATACTCATGGTTATCCATTTGCCAGAACTAGAAGTAAAAGTACTTCAAAATTTTCAGCATTTAGTTTTTGGATAGATCGCTTATGTTTGAAGTCTACCATGACATACCTCTGAGGACAGGCTTCCTTCTGTCTGTGCCTTGTGGACACTGAGGGGCCAGTTACTTCTGCCTCCTAATAGAATATTCAGTCTCCATGTTCCTTTTTTGCACTCTTTTGTATTTTTTTTTTCTAGCCTGTTATTTTTCTTCTAGGAATGAGAGCTCAACATAACTGCAGCATTTGGTTACAGAGTATTAATATATCAATTTTGAAAGATTATTTAAATAGTAATGTTTCCATTCATGAAGATTCACATTGTGTCTGTATCCACCAGGTGTGGTGTTTTTCTCTTCCCCTTCCCCGAGCTGAGAAATATGCTTTGATTTTTTTTTCTTTTTTTTTTTTTTACTCATGGCCTTTGTTATTAAAAAATAAATAAATAAATAAGTGACCCAGATAATATCAAAGTGAATGTATAAATCAGATTAGGAACCATGAGCTCCCTCATGCAGAAGTGAACAACTCCTAATAAGCTCCAGTAAAGACACTTTGCACTGAGCTGGTGGTTTCATGAGACTAAAGTTTGACTGTTAATGTTCCAGTGATATTTAGAGTAAAATTTCAAATTTTCTCTCCACTGTAAATAATAACAAATTTTCAATAAAATATTTCCTTTTCTGGAGTCCTTACGATTTAGGTCTTAATGTTTAAATGACTGTTGTCTAGAGAGAACAATATACCAAACAAGCATGACATTGCACATTTCATTTAATTACTGGTAGATTGGACCAATTTTCAACCCATTTTAGTACAAGTATGGGTATACATTTGATGGCTGGATTCATTGATTGTCTCCTTTCTTATCACTGTACGGAAAATGTTTTGAACTTCATTAAGGTCGTGTTACTGGCAATGGTCCTGGAAAGCAGTCTGACAAGACTCAACCGCATCTCCAGCTTCCAGGAAAGAGAAAATTGCCTTCTCAAGGGTGATTTTTGTTGGTAGTTACTAGACTTCAGTTTTAATGCCTCAAAGGCACTCAAACTCTGCTTTCTACCTTTATATTTGTACCTTAAAGGTAGTGTTTGTTTGATCTCCAACCACTTTCCAAGTTTGTTTTGGCTCCAGGGTAATTGACCCATTGTTTTTCTTCACTAAGGCACCAAAGATGACACATTGATTTTATGATGGTGCCTGAATAGAGTGAAAGTCCAAGATAATGTTGATTCCCAAGAAGTCTCAAGGACATTATTATAAAGCAGAGATAGTTTTAATAATAAAAAACTGTCACTGTTTCTGTTTCCTCAGACTTTCTCCATGATTTTAATGTAATATTTATCCAGTCAAATTTTCTGTTTCTTCCCTTGAAATGACAATGGCAAGCCTTGAAGCCTTAATTTCCATCTTTTGGAGGTATATATATATTTTTAAGGTACAATCTGAATTAAGAGATTGTGGGATCCTATTTTCCACATGGAGGAATGCAGTGAATGAAATAGATCTGTAAAGCGTCCTGTTCTTAAGGACAGGTTTTGCATAAAACAAAGCTTCCACCAGACCATCTAAAATTCTTCTATTCAAGACAAGGATTAAAATTTTAAGCAAGCCATTCTATTGTTTTGCCATCTCTGTAAATTTTAGAGAGTGAGTTAAAAAGTCACTGTCCTTTTGAGTTCAGTTTAGGACTGCCATGGCCCTAAATTGATTATTTGATTACGTGCAATAGAGGAAAGAAATCCTGTTTACCTCAAAACAAAACAAAAAACTCAAAACTACCACAAATAAGAGGTGTTTTAAAAAGCCACTTTTCTGAAATAAAACATGTACAATTTGAGGAAGTACATGGGAAGTTCACATTTACATTTATTAAGAAAGGGAAAGGGCCTTTTGTTGTATTTCCTGATGACCCCATGGGAAGAAATGTGTACCCCAGTGTGAAGATAATTTTGGCCAGCTCAATGAGACAAACTCAAAAGAGTTTATTGTCAGTTGTAAAAAGCATATAAATGACTCAGACTCGTTTTTTGAGAAGCAACCTTCACCTACCTCATTCTGTTAACAAATCTATGGCTATGCCTATTGTCATCCAGAAATAGCATATCTTGTTAAGGCATGTACTTAATTATTATTTAGGTTCAATTATTTTTTTGAAGAATTTGTTACAGATATTTGGGGGAGGGGGGGAAGAATAGGTTATAAATCAACTTCTACATGATTTGGAAATCAGATTTTTTTTCTGCGGTGGAGAATTATACTTATTTTAATGTTGGACATGATATTTTAGTTAGTGACGTGCCAGTGACCAGAAACATTGGTGATTTGCTGTGACCTGGGAAGCAGTGTTAATAAGCACTGGGTTATACAGCCTAGTTTTGCAGCTATGATAAGTCTTCCCTTCTCTCTTTGGTCTCATAGCGAGGTCAACAATAGAATACATGGTAATAACCTTGCACCATTTTCTTAAAGACAAGAAGTTTGATGAGCTGTTGGTGAGCCATATATTACATCACAAATGTGAGAATAGAAATTTGGTTCGCCTGTGGGATGCAGTGTATCACCATGAAAGAGCTCTGACCTACACTATAATTAGGACTCCTACTTAATAAGACAGCTATTAAAACATATAATGATGAAACTCCTGAAAGACCTAGCTTGATTCTTACTAAACTATTGCTGTTTTGTTGTAGGGCTTTCATTACCATTTCTCATATTATAGAGACTCAAGTGTGACATTATGGTTGTCATCATTCTTAGGAAAGTTATTACCTTTCTATATTTCACCAAGCAGAAATGAACTTAGCCCCAAGCAGAATTGTGAGTGCCACAGTTTTAGTAATTTTTAGTGAATCTTGAAATTGTTAAGGAAGAAGTCAAACTTCCAAGACTATATTTACATATTCAACAGAAAGTATAGCCTTAATCCAGCTTTTTGGGTTTGATGTGGATTAGTTTATCCCAGGAGAAAACACAAATTCTAACATCAGAGTGGGAAGCATAACTGAATATAATTTGAAGTTTCCAGTTGGTGTGAAAAGGAGCATGTAAAAATACCACTCCCTAACACCTGTCTTCCCTAAGAATATCATAGACTTGTTTCAACACTGCTTTCTTAAATGTGTTCCATGAACATGACATTGGGTCATGCCAACATATTTCCTTTAAAATATACCATTTATTTAAAAAGGTACCATGACCACAAACATACAATGAGCAACTGTCCTATTCCCCCTGAACTACAATTCTTCCCATATTCTTTATTTCATTTAAAACAGTCAAGTCTGGGCAAGTATAAAGTGGGATTATCTGTCCAAATTTTCTTTTGAATATGGCATAGCAGCAAGTACATTTTCTATTCGTCAATGTCTTTAAATTCACCCTGAATATTTTAAAATGTTTCCATTTTTCAGATAATGATAAATGCCTGAAAAAATTTCTGTGGCCATAATAAATAAAGTAAAACACATGTATCTATTTTTAAATTTTGACTCCTTCGTTTCTGAAAGTCTAGGGAAATATTTTTTGACGTTATATAACTGAATACGATACATTATAATACAAGATTGGTACAGCTATGAAACGACTTGATATATCTCCCTTGTTTCCTTTGAACCCTCCCTCTGTGACTGCAGCTCTGCTCCCTGGGTAAGAGGTAGCTTCACAGATTCTTTCAGGGTCCTAGATTAGATTTGTTAGAGAATAGAGTCCTTCAGAAGTGGTCTTGATCTATAAACATCTATCCAATCAGATGGAGCCAGACAGTTGGTCCCAGATTTTTTTTTCCCCCCACAACTTGAGCCGTATTATTATGTGGTTATTATTGACTTTACTTTGACTAGGATTGCCACTGCTCTTTGAATTCTCTTTGACAGGAGAGCCTGCTTTCTCAAGGAGCACTTAGCCTGCCTCTTGAGCAGGGCTGAGGAGCCCAATGCTAATGAATACACTTCTGAGATATCATTCTAAGGGACTTAAAGGGGCTGATTTATGTCACATAGGATATTACTTGCTAATTCTATTATTCAGTAGTAGCAGTTTCATAAATTAACTGTTGAAGTTTTCATTTCTGATAACTTGTGTCCTTTCTTTTTTTAAAATATTATCAGTGGCATTCGTTACCTCAAGAAAAAGAATGATGATAAAGTAAGAGAAAGCAAAACAAGAAATCATTTCATATATTTTAAACTTCAAAATAGTTCTTTGAAATTTACAGGTGTGACAAAATTTTAGAAGAAAAAATGTTATATCCAAAACTCAGTTAAGCCTTAATATAGTCTATGAGTAAGCTGTATACCTTAAAAATATGGGTGGAATAATCCATGACAGGTAAAATACAATCCCAACTCCAGCTGTTCTATCAAAAAGAAAGCAGGATCTCGGTGGAAGGTGGGATGAAATAGATAAAGGGGATTAACCATACGCTTAATGATGAACACTGAGTAATGTATAGACTTGTTCAAACATTGTAATGTACATCTCAAACTAATGTAACAGTGTATATTAATTATACTTCAATTAAAAAACAAGAATTCAAGTCAAATTTTAAAAAATAAAGACAAAAAGAAAGCAAATAACTGTTGGATGAGCCTTGGTGAAAGGAGCTGGCCCTGCGTCCATTGGAGTCCTCATCCTGAGAAGAGGAGGAGGGGCAGTTTCAGAGAAGCTTGAGAAATTGCAGAAGAATGGGTTCCTGATTTCTGGAGTGGACCCTGGGAAGGCAAGAATTAGTTTGTGAAGTCATACTGGGCAATAGACAATAGAAATGAGTTCATAGTGTATTTAGGTCGAAAAACACCAAAACAAATTCGCAAACATTTTTGCTATCCCAGGGTGGTTTTAAAAAAAAACAACAACAGGGCGCCTGGGTGGCTCAATGGGTTAAAGCCTCTGCCTTCAGCTCAGGTCAGATCTCAGGGTCCTGGGATCAAGCCCCGCATCGGGCTCTCTGCTTAGTGGGGAGCCTGCTTCCTCCTCTCTCTCTGCCAGCTTCTCTGCCTACTTGTGATCTCTGTCTGTCAAATAAATAAATAAAATCTTTTAAAACAAAAAACAAACAAACAAAAAAACCACAAATTTTTCTGTGCCCAACAATTGTTCAGAGTGGATTCAGGACAAACAAGCAGCTCTGAAAAAGTTGCAGAGATGAGAAGAAAAAAACATAGACCCAATAGGAATAAACTGCATTATTTAAAGCACCCCAAAATTTGTCCAAATTGGAAGAGTCCAAGGATGGCTTGTCCTGTGTCCCAGCTCTTGTTATATTGGTACCATGTACTGTAGAGACATCTGGGACTCCTGAAGGCCAGAGAGAAAGAAGTGAGTGAAATCAAGATTAACCCCCAAAACCCTGAAGAAAGGGACCTTAAGCTTCTGTTCAAATCAGAAACGGAATTTGGGTGTAAATTAGTTTCAGTTATAACAAATTATATTTTCGTGTATACCAAGAGCTATTTCTATACAAATAATATGCAACTTCATAATTTTCACATACAACTATCTATATTTAAAATATATTTCTATGGTTTTCTTAGATTATTGTGGGGGTGGTGGAAGAGTCACTACCAAGTTCTAGGGAAAGTTAATAAGAAATACAATTGATTCATTAAGAGAGGAATACATATTATCATAATATTTTTCTTCATGCGCTTTTATGAACTTGTGTTCCTGCAATGCACTTCCAGACTAAAATATCTTTAGCAAATTCACCATTCCCCATAAATAATGCAGGGTTATCTCAAAGCTCTATAACCCCAAATTAATGTGTATAATTGGACAGGAAAGGAATTAGATTGATCCACTGTATCAACAATGATTGTTAGACATGTGTATTAGCTGTTTTCATAAAATGACATACTTTGCTTTTCAATTAAATTACTCTGTCATACAGTGATACAAATTTTATTACATGGTTGGAGAAAACCTTCATTTTTGTGGCTTTGGGTCAAAAACTTGAAAAGCTATTTGTTTTACTTTAAAAAATAAAAAAAAATCTTTATTTTTACTGGACTTAATATAGCCTTTAACAATATGATTTAAGGTTTCAATTTTTATTTGTATTTATATGAAGTCTTCATGAAATAAGTTATGTTTAAAAAAATTTTTAATTCAAAATATGCTGGGTTTCTAGGTTAATTTAAATCATGTCATGTTTCTTAAATACTATTTCAATTGTTTAACTATGAAGTATTGTACTAATCTAATATAAAATTAATCTCACTATTTTATACAACAAATTTTGGCAGTTATATCAGTTAAATACTGGAGTCACATAAGGTTGAAGACAATTTTTTTCTTTTGTTTTCATTTTTTAAAAAAATTTATTCAAGGCACTCTTACTTGTTGAGAACCATTTAAATAATAAATAAACCATAGTAACTCCACTCAAAAATTTCACAGTGTAGTGAGAAAGATAAACCAGTGAATGAAAATTAGGATGAAAAATTTGGTAGGAACAAAGAGAAGGGAGTGAGAGATTGTAGCAATTATTGAAACCATGTCCCTATAGACAGAACTGCTTATTTTTTAATTTTTTTTAAAGATTTTTATTTATTTATGTGATAGAGATCACACATAGGCAGAGAGGCAGGCAGAGAGCGGGGGAAGCAGGCTCCCCACTGAGCAGAAGACCCGATTCAGGGCTCGATCCCAGGACCCTAAAAACATGACTTGAGCCAAAGGCAGAGGCTTTAACCCACTGAGCCACCCAGGTGCCCCAACAGAACTGGTAGACTTCCTAGTTACTCAGAAAAGAGGTCATAAAATTTGTTGTACTGCTGAGTAAATAATGGTATGGAATACATGAAATGCTATTTCTAGAGTCTATTTGATTATGTTTTAACATTAAGTATTTTTTATGTTAATAAAAAAGATATTTGTGTATGGCAACACATCAGATTACTAATATTATTTATCTCAGTTTGGCACAATTAAGTATTATTTTATTTTCTTACTTAAAATTTTCCTTTTTGAAGGAAAGCAAAAATCCACTTTTCCTTAGAAAGATGTTGATTATGTAAGTTAATTTTTCTTGGTAAACACAGTTTCTAGAAATGAATTCATGACTTAATAAGGGAACTAGCATCTATACAACTCTTCTCTACAAATTGAGGAATATTAACAGAATTATGTATAGGGATTTTCATCATAATATTATTTATAAAAATGAAAACTGAAAAATAAATTAGGGTTTACTAAAACAAGACTAAGTAAATAAATAAATTTATAAAACAGAAAATTGACTACCCATTAAAATCATTTTTAAAAAGTACTTAATGCATGGAGAATATTTACAGTATGACATTAAGTTAAAATTTATAACAAGTATAAATTTTAGCCAAATATCATTACAGGACCTCTTCTATTTGTGAGATTAAGTGCAAGTTGATTTTGTTGCTTAAACTTTTCCTCATATTTCAGAATCTCTATATTTTCATATGAGACAATCTTTTTTCTAATTGCAAAAAGTAATTGCTCAAATAACCCCAGTGACTTTTGGTTACTAAAAGTACAAGCTTTTCTTTTCTTCTTCTTCTTCTTTTTTTTTTTTTTAGCTTTATAGTTTTATTTTAATCACCCAGTGCTCATTAGGACAAGTGCACTCCTTAATCCTCATTGCGTATTTGTCTCATCTACCCATTCACCTCCCCTCTGATAATGACTGGCTTGTTCTCTATAGTTAAAAATCTGTCTCTTCTCTTGGTTTGTCTCTTTTTTGCCCCCACGCTCATTTGTTTTATTTCTTAAATTCCACATATGAGTGATATCCTACTGTATTTGTTTTTCTCTGACTGACTTATTTTGCTTAGCATGATACTCTCTAGCTCCATCCATGTTTCAAATGGGAAGATTTCATTTTTTATGGCTGAATAATATTCCATTGTATATATACATACCACCTCTTCTTTATCCATTCATCAGTCAAAGGAGATTTGGGCTCTTTCCATCATTTGGGTGTTGTAAAAAATGCTGCTATAAATATTGCTGTGTATAAATCTAATTTGAGTTAGTATTTTTGTATTCTTTTTTTTTTTAAGATTTTATTTATTTATTTGACAGAGAGAGAGCACATGCAGGCAGAGAGGCAGGCAGAGAGAGAAGGAAGCAGGCTCCCGGCTGAGCAGAGAGCCCGATGCGGAGCTCGATCCCAGGACCCTGGGATCATGACCTGAGCCGAAGGCAGTGGCTTAACCCACTGAGCCACCCAGGCGCCCCAGTATTTTTGTATCCTTTGGGTAAATACCTAGTAATGGAACTGCCAGATCGCAAGGTAGTTCTATTTTTAACATTTTGAAGGACCTCCATACTATTTTCCACAGTGGCTGCACCAGTTTGCATTCCTATACACAGTGCAAGAAATGTGCACATCCTTGCCAACATTCTGGCCAATACCTGTTGTTTCTTGGCTTGTTGATTTTAACCATTCTGAATATTGTGAGGTAATATCTTATTATAGTTTTGATTTGCATTTTCCTGATAATAAGTGACGATGGGCACCTTTTCATGTGTCTTTTGGCCATTTGTTGGTTTTCTTTGGAGAAATGTCAGTTTGTGTCTACTGCACATTTTTTAATTGGATTATTTGCTTTTTGGATTTTGAGTTTTATAAGTCCTTTATATATTTTGGATTCTAACCCTTTATCAGTTATGCCATTTGTAGTATCTTCTCCCATTCTATATGTTGCCTTTTAATTTTGTTGTTTCCTTAGTAGTGCGGAATCTTTTTATCTTGATGAAGTCTAATAGTTTTTTCCCCCCCAACAGTTTATTTTTGCTTTTGTTTCCCTTGCCTCAGGGGACCTATCTAGAAAAAAGTTGCTATGATTTATGTCAATGAAGTTACTGTCTAAACTCTTTTCTAGGATTTTTATTTTTTCAGATCTCACATTTAGGACTTCACTTCATTTTGAATTTATTTTTGTGTATGGGGTAAGAAAGTGATCCAGTTTTATTCTTTCACATGTTGCTGCCCAAATTTCCCAACACCATTTGTTGAAGAGACTGTCTTTTTCCCATTAGACATTCTTTCATGTTTGACTGAAGATAAATTGAACATATTATTGGGGATTTTTTTCTGGATTTTCTATTCTTTTCATTGATCAATGTGTCTGTTTTTGTGCTAGTACCATATTGTTTTGTTTACTATAGCTATGTAATATAACTTCAAGTGTGAAATTATGCCTCCAGTTTTGCTTTTCCTTTTCGGGTTTGCTATAGCTATTTAGGGCCTTTCATGGATCCATTCAAATTTTAGGATTGTTTGTTCTAGTTCTGTGAAAAATGCTGTTGGTAATTTTTTTTTAATGATTTACTTATTTATTTTGGAGAAAGAGAGAGAGAGTGCGTGTGCACAAGCAGGGGCAGAGGGGTAGAGGAAGGAGAGAAGCAGACTCTCTGCTGAGTGCAGAGTCTGACATTGGCTCCGTCCCAGGAACCTGAGATCATGACCTGACCTGAAATCAATAGTCAGACCCTTAACCAAATTAGCCACCCAGGTACCTAAACACTGTTGGTGTTTTGATGGGGTGCATTAAATTAGTAGATTGCTTGAGTAGTATAGACATTTCAACAATATTTGTTCTCTTAACCCATAAGCATGGAATGTCTCCATTTTTTTGTGTGTCATCTTCAGTTTCTTTCATTTCAGTGTTTTGTATTTTTAGAGTACAGCATTTCTTTGATTAGGTTTATTACTAGGTATCTTACTATTCTTGGTGCAATTATAAATGGACTTGTCTTAATTTCTCTGTCTTCTACTTTATTATTATTGTATAGAAATGCAACAGATTTCTGTACATTTATTTTGCATCCTGTGACTTTACTGAATTTGTTTATCAGTTCTAATATCCTGAGATCATGACCTGAGCTGAAATCAAGAGCCAGTCACTTAACCAACTGGGCCACGCAGTTGCCCCACATGATATTCTCTTATAATTGTTTGTATTGCTGTGGTGTTGGATGTTATTTGGTCTCTCATTTGTGCTTTTTATTTGTTTGAGTCCATTCTCTTCTTTCCTGCTATGTCTGGCTAGAGGTTGATCAATTTTTTTTTTTTTTCGAGAAATCAGCTCCTAGCTTTATTCAACTATTGTTTTCTTCTACTATTTTGTTTATTTTTGTTTTTTAAGTTTCTATGTCATTTACTTTTGCTCTAATCTTAATTATTTTCTTCTTTCTGCTAGCTTTAGGTTTTGATTATTTGAAATTTGTCTTGCTTCTTGAGGTAGGCCTATATTGCTATATACTGTCCTCTTAGAACCTCTTTTGCTGCATCCCAAAGGTATTTGAACCATTGTGTTTTCATTTTCATTTGTTTCCAAGTATTTTTTTTTTAATTTCTTCTTTGATTTCCTGATTTATCCATTCATTGCTTAGTGTCATGTTGGTTAACCTTCATGTATTTGTTGTCTTCTCAAATTTTTTCTTGTGGTTCACTTCTAGTTTCATAGTGTTGCACTCCAAAAAAGGTGTATAGTGTGATTTTATTCTTTTTGTATTTGTCGAGGCCTATGTAATCTATTCTGGAGAATGTTTCATGTGCACTTGAAAAGAATGTGTATTCTGCTAGTCTAGGACGAATGCTCTGAATATATCTGTAAAATTCCTTTTGTCCAATGTGTGATGCAAAGCCATTGTTTCTTGTTGATTTTCTGTTTAGATAATTGTCTATTAATGTAAATGGATTGTTAAGGTCCTTTACTATTATTGTGCTCTTATCAGTTACCTGTTTCATCTTTGTTATTAACTGTTTTATGTGTTTGAGCGGTCCAATGTTGGGTGCATAAATATTTAAAATTGTTGGATTGTCTACTTTGTTATTATATACTGTCCTTTATATTCTGTTACAGTCTTTGTTTTAAAGTGTATTTTGTCCAGTATAAGTACTTCTTCTCTTTTTTTGACATCCATTCGCATGATGAATGTTTCTCCAGCCTTTCACTTTCAATTGTCAGGTGTCTTTTTGTCTAAAATGAGTCTCTTATCAGCAGCACATAGATGGGTCTTGCTTTTTTATCCATTCTGCCATCCCATCTCTTTTGATTGGAACAGTCAGTTCATTTACATTCAACATAATTACTGACAGATATGTATTTGTTGTCATTTTTTACTTGTTTTGTTGTTTCTAGAGATTTTCTCTGATCCTTTTTTTGTCTTTGTCATTTTTGGTTTCTCCCTTGCACTCAGAGTCCCCTTTAATATTTCTTTCAGTGTTGGGTTAGTGGTCATGAACTTTTTTAGTTTTTGTTTATCTAGGAAAATTTATCTCTCATTCTATTCTGAATGATAACCTTGCTGGATAGAGTATTCTTGGCTGTAGTTTTCCCCCATTCAGCACTTTGAATATATCACCCCTTGCCTTTCTGACTTGGAAAGCTTCTGCTGGAAAATCTGCTTATAGTCTTATGTAACTGCCTTCTTTTTGTCTTGAAGTTTGTAATTTTTTTTTCTTTATCTATACTTTGCCATTTTAATTATAATATGTCTTGATTTGTATTTTCATTTTCATTTGTTTCCAAGTATTTTTTTTAAATTTCTTCTTTGATTTCCTGGTTTATCCATTCATTGCTTAGTATCATGTTGGTTAACCTTCATGTATTTGTTGTCTTCTCAAATTTTTTCTTGTGGTTCACTTCTAGTTTCTCCTAAGCCTGATGTCCATTCCATCAACATGTTTCATTTATTGAGCCCTTTATCTCAGTCATAATATTCCTTATCGTCATGTTAAGAGTCTCACTGATGTTCACACTTTTTCCAGTAAGTATTCTGAATTTTTTAAAATTCTTCATCAGTCATGTTACTTATACCAGTTTTTGTTTAGATATGTGACTGTGGCTTTGTCCTCTTCTTTCATCTGGGACAGATCCCTCTGTCTTTTTATTTGTCTAAGTCCCTATGGCTGTTTCTCTCTGTTAAGAAAGTCAGTTTCATCTCCCATTCTTGAGAGCAATGGCTTTTGGAAGAACAGGTCTTGTGGTGCTCTGACATGTAGTATCCCTTTTTCCCCAGGGCCTGGACCTTCTGGAATTGTCTCCAATGTGTGCTTTGATGCTGTGTCCTAGCTGTTGTGCCTTTAGGCCAGTTGTCCACAGAGGCTCTCTTTGCCTGTCAAGAGCAGTGAGTATTTGGTTCTTGGCCTGAATGTGGTATATTTTAACTTGGTGTGCTCAAGTTTGTTTATGAAATGAGATCTGTTGCCACTGTCACTGGAACTGCAGTCTCAGGAAACTCCTGGGTAAGGAGATGCAGTGTGGGCTGGGATTTAGGCCTGTCCTCTTGGGGAGAGGGCCAGCTGTACTAGGACTAGAGAACCATGACTGGAAAGGACAGATTCACCAAAGTGTGGGGGTTGGGTTTCTTCTGTAGGCTAGTTAGGTAAGGATTCTTCGCACTGTACCATTCCCATAGATGGCTCTGTTTTTATGGTGAGAGGTGGGGGAGGGAGGGAATGGCACCTGCCAGTTCCTTTTGTCCAAGAGTGGTTATTCCATGAATGTTGTGTCTCTGAGACACGCTCCAAGATAAACTTCTACATTGTGTGCCCCAGGCATCCTTCATATCACTATTCCAGTACCATAAGTCCACTAGCTATTTTGCCCTGCCTTTTCTTCAAGAGCAAACACAATGCCCCTTGAGCTCTCCCAGAACCAAGTCTCTGATATTTAAAACTCCAGGCTTTAAGCCATGCTCGTTGCAAAAACTCATGGAATTTGGGCCCCTACTTTCCATGCCAATTTCTATGGGGATTCCTCTTTTCTCTGTGGGCTACCCTATGTGTAAGTCTGTCTTTTAAACTTTTCAGCAGTTGCTGAACTGCTAAACTGCTGAACTGCTGAACTCCCTCCCTCACCACAAAAGTGGCCATGGTTCATTTTACTCCCAAACCATGTCTCCGCACTTTCTACCTTCTTCTATGTGGCCTCTTTTCTGATTTTAATTGTGGAGTTTTTCTGCCAGACTTCTCATTGATTTCTGGGATATTTAGGGTGATTTGATAGTTATCTAGACTTTTTTGTCAGATAAGGTGAGCTTAGGTTCCTCCTAATCCATCACCATTTTCTTGGCTATCCCAAAAGATACTGAACTTTTCTTTCCTTTCCCTACTCTTTACCCCTGCTCTTTTTCTCAGTAATTTATTTGACTCCCAACTGACCATACCACGTTATGTGGAATTATCAAGAATTACTATAATATAAATATTAAAAAGTAGGAGAAATCAGTCATATTATAAAATTTTAAGATACAAATATCAGAATTAGATTTTAACAGGTAAACTGTGATGATTTTAAATCAGTTATGAGACTTGATGTTTGGAGAGAGCATTTCTTTTTCCAGTGTGACCTCAGAAATGAATCATTGAATGATAAAATGTTATGGATAATATGTTACCATAAGCAAGTACCTTATTTTCTCTCACCATATCCTTTCTTCACACATATAAATAAATAAGAGAAACACACTTTCTTAAGCATATTTGAAGTTTTGTTGTCATATTTGAGATTAGAGGAATTAACTATTGTCCCAATCCTCATTTCTAAATTTGAAATCCTCTCTATACTGAGAATGAGGTGCTTTTTTAAATGAAACTCATTTTACTCAATGTTATGCTTAAATTCTTTTTTTTTAATTGTTGCTTTTTGACCTTACTTCAAATATGCTGTAATCAAAATTTAAATGATCATTACTTGTCATTAAGTGATGTTTACTTTCTAAAGCAAGACATAAATATCTAAATCATATAACTGTCTTTGCCACATAATTTTCCTGTCAGAAATAAAAACTGAATTCTTACAGATTTGGGTGAAAAATTTCAATAAAATGGTTGAGATGGAGTGCACCATTAAACAAATTCATCTACTCTATTCTTCACAATATTTTAACTATTCAGATAAAATGTTGCAAATGTTTGCAGATATATGGCACACTTCACCAGCAAATCATCTTTTCACAGATAAAATGTTACTCCATCATGGCAGATTCTTCTGCATATCTCACATTTATTATGATAATCTTTGTCTTCACAAAGCTCTGGAAATCCCAGTCAATATGTGATATGGCTTCCAAGTAAAACCCAATATAATCTTCTAATTTATCAGAAAGAGGAAATTCAAAACAAATGTAGAAAAAGAATATGGAATCTAGTCTATTTTCTTTATATTTATTGAACTATCCAACCTCTCTTGTGATGGTACAGTCAAGTAAAAATCAAATATTAATGAGATGTTATTCCTACTTTATTGGAGTGTGATTTCTTTTTTTTTCCTCCCTCACCTCCTTGGCACTGACAAATTTCAATATATGAAAAGCAACACTAATTGCTTGTGCAACTGCTCTATCAACAGCTATGAAAATTAGCAGTCAAAGGAATTAGACATATCGACAACATATTAACATTAGGTTTTTTTCCTTTCAGGCCCACCTTGGAAACTGTGGCTATAACCTTGCTAAGCCAGTGTTCAATAAATACTCAGCACCTGTAAAGTGCCAGGCACTGTACTACACATTGAGGACTTAGGTCAATAACATAGACTCAGTTTCTGCTTTCCTGATGCTTATATAGTTTGAAAGAGAGAGGAATGGAGAGAGAGAGCCACCAAACAGGGTGAATAAAGGTTTTAATAAGCATTAAAAAGTAAATAAACAGAGTGGTAAGCAATGATTCACCTGAGATGATGAGTGAAGTTCTGTTTTGAAAATGGTTGTTAAGGAAGATTCTCAAAGCAATCTTTGCACTGAAATGTGAAGAATGATCAGGAAGCAGCTTTGTAAATAGGGAAGAATATGTATTTTTTTTTTAAGATTTATTTTTATGGGAGGGGATGTGAGAGGGAGAAGGAGAGAATCTCAGGCAGACTCCTCACCAAGCACAGAGCCTGATGCAGGCTGGATCTCATTAACCTGAGATCATGACCTGAGCCAAAACTAAAAGTCAGAGGCTCGACTGACTGAACCAACCAGGCAACCCAGTATTTATGATCTTAAAATAAAATTAGACATAATAGCGGCAATAGTAACAACAGCAACAGCATTTCAAAGACTTTTTGTATTTAATACATTATTATTATACTTCATTATAATTGCAGAATGAGGTTTGGAAAGCTGAATTAACTTCAGAAAGCCATAGAGTAGGTAAAAGGCACTTTTGGAAAAATGAGCACAGATCCTTTTCTTTTTAAAAATCAAACTCTTAATTGGTGGTTCTCAGCCATGTACAGAAAGTAGATACAGCCAGAAAACTTTAAAGAATTAAACAATATCCTTGCTCCATCCCAGGCAACTAAATCACAATCTCTCAAAGTGAGTCTGGTCAATATTCTAAAATTTGCGTAAGTAATTTTTTTTTTGAAGATTTTATTTATTTATTTGACAAAGAGAGTGAGTAAGAGAGAGCATGAGAGGGGAGAAGGCAGAGAGAGAAGCAGACTCCCTGCAGAGCTGTGAGCCCAATGTGGGAGTCAATCCAGGGACTCCAGGATTACAACTTGAGCTGAAGTCAGTTGCTTAACCAACTGAGCCACCCAGGTACCCCTGCTTAAGTAATTTTAATGCACAGTTAAAATCGAAAACCACTGCTTTACTCATTATATTCTTCTGGCATTACATTTAACAGTAATATGAAATATATATATTGATCTTAAGTCACATGCATAATACAGCACTAAGAACTTTAAAACTGACATAGAACTTATAACCTTATTCATTCATGAATATTTATTAGGCATGATCCATTTTCCAGTTCTGGTGGAGTCTGGAAATAAGTATACAAATAAGACATGGTTTTTGTCCTGGTTATTTCTCCATTTTAATGGTAACTCTTGCTCGTAAGAATGAATCAATGGTTCAATTTCAAATATTATAACTGATAATAATTTTGGTTATATAGATAAAAATTACATTCTCTTCCATCAAAAACTTTTAGAAATGCAATCTGTAGGTCTATTATTCATGTATATGCATTGCTTACAATTAAGGAAGAAGAGGTATGTTTTTAATTACTTTGATGATACTGACTTCCTCATCAAAAACCTGATATAATGTTATCCTATTTTGTCCTATTACAAGAATATCAAATAAAACTGTGTTGTCCTAAAAAATGATTTTCAAGTTTACTGGAAGTCCCTCTAATGACTTAAATCTATTAATCTCTATATTGGCTTAATATTTTTATTAAGATAAAATATTTCTATATTTTACTATTTAATATTTTATTAACCACAAAGCACACAGCCTATGGGGGATATATTTCCCTTAATCTTCCCACTTCAATCCCCACAGATGCTATTTTCCTAGGTGCTTAGGGTTTCAAGACATAATTTACTTTCTGTGTTTGCTGCTTCCAATTTAACACCTTTGTGTCATATATGGCAGCAATGATCAGAAGGAAATATTCTCCTAACAACATTAGCTTCCAAAGTGTACAAAAAATTAATTAGGTTTTGATTCAATAAATAATGGCACATGAAAAATCTCTTGAGCAATTATGAACCTCATACCATAAGCATTGGCCTATTTATTGACCTTACATTCTCTGGGAAGAATTAAGAATGCATGACACAGACTTCCTCTTTTTTTTCCCTTTTCTTTTCCTTTCTTTTCTTTTTTTTTTTTCCTTTTCTTTTCTTTTTTTTTTTAATTCATGACCGAGATTTTTTTTTTAATTTTTTATTTTTTATAAACATATTTTTTTATCCCCAGGGGTACAGGTCTGTGAATCACCAGATTTACACACTTCACAGCACTCACCAAAGCACATACCCTCCCCAATGTCCATAACCCCACCCCCCTTCTCCCAACCCCCCTTCCCCCAGCAACCCTCAGTTTGTTTTGTGAGATTAAGAGTCACTTATGGTTTGTCTCCCTCCCAATTCCATCTTGTTTCATTGATTCTTCTCCTACCCACTGAAGCCCCATGTTGCATCACCACTTCCTCATATCAGGGAGATCATATGATAGTTGTCTTTCTCTGCTTGACTTATTTCGCTAAGTAATTCTTGGGCTAGATTAGGCATTGGGTATGAAATGGCCCAACATTTCTCTGACCAAAATAATATCTTCACACTATATTTTGCATACCCTGGTATCTAACAAATTATGGTTATAAATATGTAACTTTATTATTAAAAAAAAGTGGAAGTGAGACTTCTTCATAGGTCATGAGACCACAAAGGGAGGTTTAAATATTTGATGCTTATTAATAAATCATGATATAATATTTGATCAACTAATATCTTTACATTTGAGTTTTCCTTTCAGAGTATAGGGAATTCTAAATCTTCGTGCCTCTATGTGACAATTTAAAATAAAATATATTGTCTGTTACTAAAATCATTCAATCATATTTTTATTTAGATCGTTATGGTTGCATGACACAAAATAGTCTCAAACTATTACAGAAAAGGAAAACAAGAATCAAAAGAGGATTTAAAAAACACAACAATAGAAAGAGCTGGTATTCACTTGGAATTCAAGAACATAGGAAGCAGCCCTTTCTCAATCTGGTCATCTCTGATTATGGCCTGTTTTTTGTTTGGCTGTTTGATCTTCCATATAATGGTTTCATTTCCATTCCCTTTCTATTTGCATTTCTACCTAGCATACTTGAGTTTTATCTCTGGCCACCAGAGTGCAATTTCATTCTAGCTCTCTCTGCCCAAAACTGGTGGAGGAACTTCTTTTTCTGTTGTTCTGTTCTGTTTTGTTTTGTTAGAACTTCTTGACCTAACATGTGGCAAGGAACCAAAACTTAGATGACTAGAATGGACTTCATATTTATAGGTAAATCATGCATTCAGTTTTGCCCAGAATAATTGATGTCTATGCCTATTTTATCATGGGATCATAAACATCATCCCTGTTATTCTCAAAACCATCAGTTTTGAACAATAAAATATAAGGTCACCCATCATATTTACCAAGTGCTTGGGAAGAGAAAGCTCTTGGAAAAGGTGTGTTGGGCTGATACCTTCATGTATTCATCAGGTATCTTGATACAATAAGCAATTGTTAAGCACCTATTGTATTCAGTGGTTTAAAAATTCCTTTTGACTTCTCAATTGAGATGAATCACCTATATCTTGCTTTGCAGGTTCTTTTAATTAACATTCTTCACCTTGCCCCACTTTGCATATCACATAGCACTTCACAGAGTACTGGAAAGTCAAATGTCTGGGGAGTAGCAGAGCTTCTACTTTGATTAATGAGAAGTACAAGATACCGCAGAACTTTCTTCTTCTAATGTTCTTGTCATTCCCTAACATAAATTAGGACAGGAAATGAAATAATCTGACATAAAGCCTGCTGCAGCTTATCGGGCTAAGGCTTAAATATAAAATAAATAAAGGATAAAATCCCCATAAAAAAGTATTTGCTAAAGTGACTATGGAATAAGAAAAGCAAGACGTTCACAGCAAACACCATATTAAACACAATTCAGTGACAGACTTGCTCAGGAGTTCTTGAAGTTTGATGGGCTGAAGCTCTTTACTCTAACTGCAAATCACTTACCCTCATTTCTTTACCATTTATAATTGCCATTCTTTTTGCATCCCTAAGTGTCTCTGAGTGGCACAAATGTGCAGCCATGCATGGGAAGACTTTTTAGAAGGGTCAGTAATTGTGGTTTATTTAACAATTCTGATGGCTGAAAGGGAAGCCGTGGAAGCCAAGTGGGGAAATAGCTAGCACCCAGATCAAGTGTCTTGCAGGAATGAACCTACATTGCAGTTTGGCTCAAGTTTAATCTCAAAAATGTTTAAAGAGTAATCAGATAAGGAAGAATAATTATGGATTAAAATTTCCAGTATCATTCTGCCATCATGAACATGTCAGCAAATAAAATACATAAACTATCTGCCCAAGCAGCAGTTAGAAAGCTGTTCATGCACATTGTAAGTCCCAAGAGAATTTTTCTAGCCAGACATAAGGATACTTTTCAAGGTAACAAACTAAAATCCCATCGAAGAGTTACAGAATTGTGTGAGGAAGGGTGATCAATAGAGTTCCTGGTTGCTTGTCTATGCTTTGGTTGGTTGTCATGTCTATGCTTTGTGAACCACTGCCTTAGACAAAAGTATCCTTAGAACTTCCTGTAACAAATAAAATATGTAATTTGTAATTGCCTCTAAAATTGCCACAAATCCATCCCATTTTCTTTCATCTTCCTTTGCATTGCAATTTTGAAGCTCCTTCATTCGCGAGGTGGAGTTGATTATCAAGACTTTTGATTCTGATTGGCTGATGGAACATTAGGATACGTAACATAAACAGAGATGTGACATAGCTTGTGCATTGAGGTGATTGCTCCTCCACTGAGCTTGGAAGCTGAAGTCACCATCTGTGTGTTAGCTAATGTGCTCCATGATGAGAAGTGAGATGGAAAAGAGTGAAGCTCCCAAGACAGTAGTTTCCAACCACTAGACACACAAGCGAGGCCACCCTAGATGAGATTAGAAAGTCCAGAAATATCAGAATAATAAGTAGAATAATAATTGTTGTCTTAAGCCAATAGAACTGGAGGTATTTGTTAAATAGCAAAAGTTAACTTATACATCAGTATGAGCCACATGCAATTTTCATTATGGTATAGATTCAGCCTTTTTAACTCAACCTTTATTTTTTTTGCATTTGAAATTTAATATCAGAAGCTCTTTCAATTATCTTCAGATGATTCCATATTTATTTGTGTGTTGGTGGATTAACTCAAAGTTACAACTAATCAAGTATTAGTTATGTATAGTTTTGGATGCTTTTAAATAAAAGGTCTCTGAACCAGCAGGATCATTCATAGCACAGGCTATTGTCTGAATCCCAGAGCACATAATTAATTAATCAGATTAGAAATGGGACTTATGAAATGGTTCCCTGGAAGAGTTTATTCCCTTTTTTATATTATGAGGAAATAAGTGATCTTTAAGTAGCATATAATACATCAGAGCATTGCATTGCTGCTATGGTTCTGTTGAATTAAGTTTATCATAATAATATCTTTTCTCTTTTTCTTCTTGGAAATTTAAATGCAAGTAAGATTCTCAAGGGACTGGTATTGTAGATAAACCTGATGGGGTCCATGGTCAAAGGAGTGAGACTGATACAAAGTGATGGTCAAGCAAAGCTTTATTTCAGGCCAGCACTGAGAATCAAACCGACCAGCCAGGGCCATCTCTTAAGGAGAGAGTGACCACACCTACGTTCACAGACTAGCTTTTATAGAGCAAAGGCCATGTGGTTGAGCCTGGCCAATGAGATTGTCTCCACCTGGCCTGACTTGTCCTTGAATTCTGGGCTCTGTTATCTCCACCTGACCTGACCCATCCTTGTATTTGGGCTCTGTTATCAGGGACTAGTTGACCATATTTTACTGGTTTCCCAGATTTGCTTTTAAGTACATTCCCCTGGGGGGAAGGGTCAAGGTCAGTTTAAGTTTTTGTTGCATAAGGAACATTTTGTTGCATAAACAACAAAATGGCTGTTTAACCAAGATGGAGTCCCTCTGGCTAAGTAGGCCCCTACATTCCCCCCTTTTCTTTGGAGATTAGTCAAATCCTTGACTTTTCAGCCAGTTCTATGTCCTCTTTTGTACAAATGACATTAGAGTGTTTATAATGCAGGGGCCAAAAAGTAACATTTAACAATAGGAGCAAAAATGAATTCAATGAACTCATTCTTTTTGAGTCTTAGCTTTAGTCTACAGTCGGCCGGGTCCATCAGCAGTGGCATCCATCTCTGGGGGGTGTCCTTGTCTTCAGCTCGTTTGACGTGATCTGTGTGAATCCAGGCACTGATGCCTTCTAATTTTATTGCTGTGGGGGTGGTCAGGATGATAGTAAATGGTTGCTTCCAGCGAGATTCCAAGTTTTCCACTTGGTCGTGGCATACCTAACCAAGTCCCTGGGTTGGTAAGGATGTGGTTCCACCTCCATCTCTGTCACAGTGTGGGCAGTTCTGACCCCTATGTGGGCTCTTTTTAAGACAGACTGTAATGCCTGCATGACTGGAATACAGACTGATCAGTCATTTCTGCTAGGGCAACCTCTTATAGCCGAGGGCAGAGCAGGGGTGGGGGTGTCTCCCAAACATTATTTCAAATGGGGTGACCTTGTTTAAGTAGGGGGTACATTGTGCCCTGAGGAGGGTGAAAAGAAGGAGATCTACCCATCCACCACCAGTCTCCAGAATTAGCTTTGTCAAGATCTCTTTAAGAGTCTGGGTCATTCTCTCTACTTGCCCAGAGCTCTGGGGCCAGTAGGCGCAATGTAGTTTCCAATTAGTGCCCAGGGCCTTTGCCAATGCCTGTGAGAATGAACTCACAAATGCAGAACCATTGTCTGACACGATTGCAAGAGGCAACCCAAACCTAGGAATTATTTCTTCTAGTAGTGTTTTGGCTACCACTCCTGCCATCTCATGTTTGGCGGAAAAAGCCTCTACCCAGCCTGCTGTCCATATAGATGTTGGCAGTCTTACCCTTGGCCATCTGCAGTGCCTTGGTGAGTGCAATCAGCTCTGCTTTTGGCGCCAAGGTTCTGTGTGGCAGGGCCGCCATCCAGAGTTCCTGCTCAGGAGAAACCACCGCAGCCCCCGTATACCTCTTTCCATCGACCTTGTAGTTACTCTCATCTGTGAACTGAGTCATCTCTGCATCCCGGAGTGAGTGTCTCTGAGATCTGGCCCTATTCCTGTGACCTGGGTTAGGACCTCCCCTCAGTCATGTGGGTAGTCAGCCAGCTCCTCTGGCAGCAACATGGCTGGATTTAGCACCACCAGGGGCCAGAAAGTCACTTTTGGTTCATTGAGGAGTAGGGCCTGATACCCTGTCACTTGGGCATTTGTCATCCACCAAGATGGTCCAGAGAAGGCCCTAAATAGCATGAGTGGTAGTCAAGATGAGATTTTTACTCAAAGTCAGTTCACTTACATCCTTGACCAGGAGGGCCATGGCAGAAATTATGTGGAGGCAAGGGGAGAACACAGCCATTACTGGATCTAGTTTCTTGCTAAGATCCTTTGGCCACCCCTGCCTTTTCATCCACATACAACTGGAAGGGCTTGGTAACATCTGGGTTGGCCAATGCTGGTGCACTCCACAAGGCTGTTTGTAATTCCCGAAATGCTCCTTTTGCCTCAGCTGTCAACTCTACTGTAGTGAATCCTCCCTTAGTCATTTTGTAGAGACGTTGGGAAATCTCTGAAAACTGCAGTATCCACAGTCTGCAGTGGCCTACCATCCCAAGAAACTCCCTCACTTTTCAGGTCATGGTGGGTGGGGGTATTGGGTGATCACCTGTTTCCTGGACTCAGACAGTGAACCCACTCCCTTGTGAAGATCAAAGCCTAAATAAGTAGTGTGGCTCTGACAAAGCTGCGCTTTCTTTGCTGGCACCCAATACCTTTTTTCCTGCAGAGTCTGTAAGATAGACCTGCAAGCATGACTCATAGTCCTCAGCAGCTATTAGTAAGTCATCAACATACTCTAACAGAGTGACTCCCAGGTTGGAGGTTCTGTACTCATGCAAATCCTCGTGTAGGGCCTCGTTGAAGATAGTGGGTGAATTCTTGAATCCTTGGGGAAGTTTTGTCCAGGTGAGCTGGTCTTGGAACCCTTCCTGTGGGTTGGACCACTTAAAAGCAAAAAGGGGCTGAGATTCACTTTCTAAAGGTATGCAGAAAACTGCATCCTTGAAATCTAAGACAGTATAGACATTTCTTTTGGTGCCCAGGAGGAAGAGTAGGGTATAGGGGTTAGGCACCATCGGGTGGATATCTTCAACCTGTTTATTAACTTCCTGCAAGTCCTGAACGGGTCGGTAATCCCCAGTCTCAGCCGCTTAACAGCAAATCAACCAATCCAAGAAAACTCTGTCCTTATTGAAAAGAGAGAACTTCTGCTAACTTACAGTTAGCAGAATTGTGTACTCTTAGAAACATCTCAATCTCCAGTGAAGACTAAATATTAAGCACAAAACATGTTTACCAACAGATTTCAAAAGCACAAACCTAGCTCCAGTAATCAATGCTTTAGCATTTTATCCCATTTGGTTAAGACCTAGATGTCCAACAAATTTAATTCCATTTGTCATCCAAGCAAAACTTTAAAGTTTCAGGTTACCAAATACTGAAAGCTACTTTAACAATTACCCATTAAAACTTTGAGACAGACAACAATTACCATCAGTTTTAGTCATTTCTTTGCTAACAGATGTTAACAACTCAAGTTTATTTGACCCTCAGTAAACTTTGAAGTTTCACATTTACTGCTGTTAACTCAAAAGACATGTTCATCCTAATTAAACCAACAAACTAACTTAGTTCAAATACTGATTTACGTTCCATTTGGGCCCACTCCACTTCAAATATTTACCTAAGACACGGGTGGGAAGATCCAGGGTTGGGGGAGTGTTAGGTCCAGGGGTGGTATTCTTGTTTCCTGACTGTGAAGAGAGAAGGATCTGTGGTGCAGGAAGCACTGAGGATGGTCTAGAGGCCAATGATGTAGGCCGCACCCAAGTTGGTGCAGAAACAGAACAGGGAGACAGAAAAACAAAGTGCCTCCAGAAGGCAGAGAAAAGATTCCCAGCATTAGAGCCCATCAGCCCCAACAGAGGAGCAGATTCCATGCCTTCCCGCCAGCAAGAGGGGAGGGTCTAGGCAGTCCACGTAGGGCCAGAGAAGACTGGGGACTTTTCTGAACAAAGGGAGTTTTGGCAGCTGCTTGGGAATATTCCTTAAAGTCTCTGTCTTGAGTTAAACTAACCACAGTTGGCTCCAGTTATAGCCATTAACACAAGAAATGAGTGAGGAAGAAGCCCCACATCTATTAGGAGGAATAGAGAGATAAAAGTCAGAGTCCCCTTACTCTCTGCTTGCCCCATTCCTTCAAACACAACAAACAACACAACAGACAACAAAAAGACAAGACAAAGACAACTGCAGACCCAGTGGCCCTTATCCAGAACCTGCCACTGGTGGGGATTTTTTTGGTCCCCTGCAAACACCCTCAGGTGGGGGATTTTCTCGGTCCCCTGACTGCCTAGGGGGACCCAACCCTCCTGGCGATCTACCAGTGGAGGAATGGGGTGTCCCTGCATCCACTCAAGCCCTGGGGAGCAATACTGTGTCCAGTTTCTCCCTGGTGGGCTATACCCCTGGAGCTCCACAACCAGACAGACAGGATCTCACAGAATGGTATGTCAAGATCTACCTCCGGAGGCTTTTCCCAGAAATTCTGATGCTGGCTCAGTTCTCATCGTTTGGTCCTAGATGAGCCCCCAAATGATGGGGTCCATGATCAAAGGAACGAGACTGATACAAAGTGAAGGTCAGGCAAAGCTTTATTTCACACCAGCACTGAGAATCAAACCAACCAGCCAGGGCTGTCTTTTATGGAGAGAGCGACCACCCTCAGGTTCACAGACTAGCTTTTATAGAACAAAAGCCATGTGGTTGAGCCTGGCCAATGAGATTGTCTTTGCCTGGCCTGACTCGTCCTTGCATTCTGGGCTCTGTTATCTCCACATGACCTGACTCATCCTTGTATTTGGGCTCTGTTATCAGGGACTGGTTGACCATATTTCACTGGTTTCCCAGACTTGCTTTTAAGTTCCCCTGGGTCGGGGGGCAGTGTCAGTTTAAGTTTTACTGAATAAACAATAAAAGAGCTGTTTAACCTAAATGAAGTTGCTCTGGCTAAGTAGACCCCTACAAAACCAATAAGTTACAGTCCTTTACCAAATGTTTTCTTGAAATACACATTTCCAATTAAAATATGTGAAAGACCCATGATAAAATTTTAGGGAACAAATGGAGGGAAAATTGAATTGTACCACCCATGACCTCAAGAGCTCAATAATAATAAAAATATTATTTTCAAAGGAAAGTTGGATTTTAAACCATATACACTTTGGATCAGTGTGGTCATACATCAAACCACTATAAACTTTAAGACTTATAGACTCAGATGACTTGACTATAACTTAATGTGAAGAAATTCATATAATATTTTCTAAAATTCTCACTCAGAAAAGGGGTAACTCTTCCACAGAAAAGGACAATGGAGCCACAGAGGGAAATATCAAGAGTTTCCTTGCAGACATTCAAAGTGTGGTGCATGTGCCTTGGCCTGAGAACAAAGACTTTTATGCCTCAGTGGGAGGTGTGCTAATGTGGAGAGGGACATGTGCCAGAAAACTGAACAGCACATGATTCTTAACACTGCAGTTTTCATACCAAACCAAAATAGGTCTGAGGATAATCTAACTTTCCACATGACACATATATAGTGCGAGAGAGTACTCTCTGCAGGGTTGGAGCATCCAGCCTCTGAAGTAGCAGTTTGCCACTTAAATTAATAAATAGCTGCTATGATTATTACTGACCTTTACATACGTATCCCCTGATATTTATACAAGAGAATACCAACTTGACTGGCTTATATCTCATTGTAAACATGTCTGCTGGTATTCTGACTTTATACATGCTGCCTATGAGCTTGATGGCTCTCAGTGATTGCCTGATTGATGAATAAATGCTGAGTTTGCAGTCGTAATTGTTTCTGACCGCTTAAAATCCTATTCTTGAGCCGTGTTGATTCAGCACAGTAATTCCATGCTGTGGAGACACAGCTGGGCTCTACATCCTGCTCTAATACCCCACAGTCTGCTTCTGCATTTTCCCATCAGATTGCCACAGAAGTGAATTAAGATCCTTCTGAACCTGGAATTTTAAGAGTTTTACTATTTATTATAGATGGTCTCTGAAGACACACACGGAGAGTCTTTCTGTTTCAGAAGTTGGGCATAATGGGTAACTGCATTTTTAAATGCTTCATAGATTGTTCTAATAGGATTTGATACTAATAAGTATTGAATAAAGTAAATAAAAGCTATCAAAAGTTTTATCATTAATGTCATTTAAAATTTGCAAACTTCATTGGGGAGGGTATGTGCTTTGGTGAGTGCTGTGAAGTGTGTAAACCTGGTGATTCACAGACCTGTACCCCTGGGGATAAAAATATATGTTTATAAAAAATAAAAAATTATATTAAAAAAAAAGTTAAGTTTTTGGAAATAATAAAAGGAAAAGACTAATTTAAAATTTGCAAACTGATCTATATAGACAGGTGAATCCTCTGAAACTCTTAAAAGGATGACTTCTGGAAGTCAAATATTGGCTTCAGGGGAGAGGGAAGCAGCTTATGTTGCTGCTTTTGGTTTCCTGTAAGAGTTGCTTTCACAACATGTTTACCGAGATTCTGTATCCAATGCTGCAAGTGGTCGTGTCTCTTGGGAGACATTCTCAGTATAAGAAATGTTAAATTTATCAGGATGTTGCATCTTTGTTCCCCTGAGAAGCAGCAGTAGCAAAGCTAGAAGTCTACTTAAAATAAGAAATAGCTTTAGGGAAACCTTGAGGGAGAGGTGATCTTTGGGGGCAAAACAATTTTGTTGTTACAGCTTGATTTTTCCCTTTGTTCTAATTTAAAATGCAAGCTTCTAAAAAATGCAGCTGGAAATGTACCTAAACCTTTAGTATAGCTTCATTTTATTTTCTTTAAGAATCAGAGCTCTGTCCCTTCTTTTAATTCAAACTTGAAAGAACATAAGCTTGATAAATTATTTTTCCTACTAAATTATAGAATTATTTTTAATTTTAGGTATTTAAGATATGAAAATCAGAGCATAGAAAGGCATCAGATACTGCTGTAAAGAAACAAATAAGCTTCTTTTCTTATTATGCATGCAGGCTTGTAACTCTATGAATACAATGTGGTAAATGCAGAATTAGGATTGCCCAAGAGCATTGTGGGGATGCATAGGGACTCACAGGTGTTACTATCATGTACTAGGTAAAGATCTTTGACTCTGAAGTCAACCAATGTGGGTCCAAATCCTAAATTTCATATATCATCCTTGTGTGACCTTGATTAATTTACTTAATCTCATAACCTTCAGTTTTCTTACTTATGATTTGGAGATGATAACAGTATGTACCCCCATTATGTTGTTATGGGAATTAGATGAGATAATTTATATAATACACTTAACTTGGTACATGGAACAAAGTATATTAGCCTCAATAAAGGGTTATCATTATTATTATTAATATTTTCATCTTTGTTGCAAGATAATATAACAAACAGAAAAGTTACATTGTATGAGCAGAGGTGAGTGAAAAAAGTTTTCTGCATACCAAGTTGAGCCTTTTCTACTTTGTGATGAAGGGAATGTACAACCATTTTTACATGGATTCAGGAGTGGGCAGATCAAATTGGTGATACAGATCATTTTATTAGTTCTACGTAAGATGACATCATGAACTCTGGGCATTGATATGTCAGTCTCCACGCCACACCCAAGAAATTCACACACTCTTAAAATTCATATTTAGAAGGATGAAGGGAATATTAAATATTGAATTAGGTAAATACTTGAATCAACAGTGGCAATAGGCACAGATATTAGCATATGCTGGAGAAATCTTACCTTGAAAATTGGGAAAGACTCAGATTGAAAGAAAGCCACACAACATTCCCAAACAGTTGTTTCGAAAGTGGTGGAGTCACGTAGATATTGTTGTAATCACATGTGATTCAGTGTCAAGTTTAATAAGTACCATGATTTTTCAGAAGTTAAGAACATAAAAACATTTATAACTACCTTGTAATGACCATGACCACAACATAATAGGAAATTATTATGATTTGTATTGGTGACAAAGTCACAGGCACTACTAATACTACTCCACTGTGTTGCTTACATTCATAATTGAAGCAAATGTTAAACTTTAGAGGTTGTTGAAAATTTTTTAAAAATGTAATAATTTTTCCCATTTAGTTTCACTGATCTACTGAATTTTATCCACAGGCTTCTTCATTAGATAAACAGAGGTCCAGTTATTGGACTGTAAGGAGAAAGAGGCAGTTAACTCTCTACCTAACACTCCTGACTTTGCAGTTCCATTGTGATGTTAAGAAACCACTTCTTAGGGGCGCCTGGGTGGCTCAGTGGGCTAAAGCCTCTGCTTTCGGCTCAGGTCATAATCCCTGGGTCCTGGGATCAAGCCCCGCATTGGGCTTTTTGCTCAGCGGACAGCCTGCTTCTTCCTCTCTCTCTGCCTACCTCTCTGCCTGCTTGTGAACTCTCTCTCTCTCTGTCAAATAAATAAATAAAATCTTAAAAAAAAAACACACTTTTTATTTTACAGAAGTCGATTAAATTTTAGAATTATTTCAACAGTTTGTATATACTTAATTTATCCATCTAATACCTATTTATTTTTCTTTCTGTAATAGATATTACTCGGATAATAAAGGGAAAATAGTTGGGGTATTTGATTTTTTTTTAAGACTTCATTTATTTATTTGTCAGAGAAAGAGAGCACCAGCAGGGGGAGTGGCAGGCAGAGGGAGGAGCAGACAGAGGAAGAAGTAGGCTCCTTGTTCAGCATGGGGCTGACATGGGGCTTGATCTCTGGACCCTGGGATCATGACCTGAGCTGAAGACAGATGCTTAACCAACTGAACCACACTGGTATCCCTGACTATTATTTTATGTAGAAGATATCTTTACTACGTAGACATTTGAACAGAAACATGAAGGAAAGGAGCACCTGAAGTAAAGATATTTGGAGAATGTATTTCTAATGAGAGGGAATAGGTGTGCAAAGGGCTTGTGGCAAGAGTGTAATGGATATGTTTTAGGCATATCACAGATGCCAGACAAGCTAGAGTATAGGGTTTGGAGGAGAAATAGTAGAAGATAAAGGTAAGAAAAGTAATGTGTGGTGTGTGTGGTGTGTTTGTGTGTGTGTGTGCATGTGTGTGTGTGTGTGTGATGTTTGTGTGTATGTGATGTTGGTGTGTGTGTGTATGTGGGGTTGATGGCGTTGGTGAAGATTATATATCAAAGCCTCACAGATCATGGAAAAAAACACTATGAATAAAACTCTTAACTGGGAAGCTCTATTAAGAAATTTGTTACAGGGGTGCCTGGGTGGCTCAGTGGGTTAAAGCCTCTGCCTTTGGCTCAGGTCATGATCCCAGGGTCCTGATATCGAGCCCCGCATCGGGCTCTCTGCTAAGCAGGGAGTCTGCTTCCTCCTCTCTCTCTGCCTACTTGTGATTTCTGTCTGTCAAATAAATAAATAAAATATTCAAAAAAAAAGAAATTTGTTACAGAGGAGCATTATACTTTGTTTTACATTTTAATCATTTAAGCTGGTGTATGGAAAATAGTCTATAGAAGCAACAGAGGAGAAGCAAGGAAAAAGAAAGTTATGGAAACATTTCAGGTGAGGAATAGGAGCTTTATGCCAGAGTTGTGGTGAAGTTGTAGCTAGAGTGAAACATTTCCATGTATTGATGTAGAGCTAAAAAATGTCCTGGAAGCTAAAAAAAGAGTCTTGAATAAAATAAGATATACACTATGTTTTTGGAGGAAGAAATTAAATATTTCAAATATGTCAACTATCCTCAATTTCATCTGGGAAAGAAGATGTGAAAGACTAGCTAGAAAGCAATGCAGAAGAGAAGAGAGATTTGGGGGAGGAGAGAGAGAGGAGTACCAGATATCAACCCTCACTTTAACCTATTAGCATGTATAGGATTTGGTTAAAAATTGATGACTTGATCAAAATGGGCCTGCGAATTTATTCTTAAAAAAAGTATTATTTCAAATAAGAGAATAACAGTCCAATCTGCAGGCCCAAGAATTAACTCTAACCAGTGCATCATTTACAGGCACTGACCAGAAAACAAAATTTCTATAAAGGATTAATGGATTGGTAAGTATTATTTACTACTACTTTCATTATTAGTTTTCTTAAGTTGCCAAATTATATGCTATAGGCAGCAACAACATCACAAAATTAACATTCATTGAGGATTTCCTAGATTCTGTGCCATGTGAGAAGCACTTGACATACAAGTCAAATATATCCCTCACAAAAATTACACAAGGGAGTTCCTATTAATCTCCATTTACAGATGAGAATAAGTTTTAAACAGGTAAATAATGTTCATTTTTGCAGATAGTATAAAGTCTGGATTTGAACTCCACATAAACTACTTTTCAAAAATCTACTATACTTCTATAAGAAGATAAAAGTTTTAAAACAAACAACACAAAATCTTTGTGGCAATACCACAGAGATGATAAGGTGGAATTGAGGTTCCATGTTAGGAAGATATTACAGTTTTCTAGGTGAGAAATAAAAGATTGAGCTGGGGCCGTGGAAGCCAAGATGAAGTTAAATTTAAGGGTTATTTAGGAGGTAGATAAATGGAACTGTTATCATTGTAGGTATTGCTTATTTACTGTTGAACAGGAGTCCCCTGACATTTCCACAATCACTGGTATAAGGCAGAAAACCCTCACAGAATGATACACAACTAAAACTTTGTGAACTGCAAAAATTTTTAATGTCTTAGGAGGCTAAATGCCACTTCAGAGGATTTGTGTTTTGTGTCTGTGTGTGGGCTGGGGCGAGGGGGCTTTTCTGTATTTTTCTGTATAAGTTAGATTGGTATGGGAAACCTTTTGATTTTCTTTTGCTTGAGGGAAACTGCCAGGTGCCTGCTTGAATATCAGTACTATTTATTGGTATGTAGATGATTATTTTCTGCCTCTATTTTGGTTTCTCTTTCTTTCTTTCACACACATACAGAGAGAGAGAGAGAGAGAGAGAGAGAGAAGCATATTCTATAGTACAGAACTTTTTAAAGATTTTTTAAAAGATTTATTTATTTATTTTAGAGAGAGAGGGCACTCAATGGCACACACATGTGTGGGTGTGCACGGAAGAGGGAAAGAGAGAATAGAATCTCAAGTTGATTCCCTGCAGAGTGCTGAGCCAAAAGCAAGGCTTGATTTCATGACCCTGAGATTAGGACCTGAGCTGAAATCAAGTTGACCACTTCACCAACTGAGCCACATAGGTGTCCCCCAACCCCCACTTTTTTTTTTTTTTTTAAGATTACTTACCTTGTTAAGACTAGTTCTTAAGACTTATTTCTGAAGACAAATAGGCTGAATGTTAAATGAAATTGTTATTATTAGAAAATCAAAGAACATATTTCAAGTTTATTTTGAATTTTTAATTTTAAAATTTAATGTATTAAGGTGGATTGATTAACACAATAAATCTTGGTTTCCCACCTGTTTCTGTGGGTATAAGGAGGACACCATTCTCTGGCAGTTTCTCAGCTCTGTGAGGGCAGGTATTCATCGCATTGCTTGAACAGATCTCCCTCATATGTAGTAGAACACTTAGCACAAGGATTATAAGCATTAATCTGTCAAAAACCTATTAAATTATGAACTTGTATTTTTAAAGTAAAGTAGGAGAAGGGAAAGAGAAAAGAAGGGAAAGGAAATAGAAGGAGAATGGAGAGAGAAGGGAGAAGAGGGAAAAGAGGAGGAAAAGGAGACACAGAAGACGAGGAGCAATAAAGAACATATAAAGGAAAGAGGAGGAGAAATGGTAGAGGTAGAGAAGAGGGGAGAGGAAGGAGCCAGGAATTCAGAGGAGAGGGGAGGGAAAAGAAAGAACAGTACTTACTGATCAATGCATGTGTATGTGAAAACTACTTGGGCAGGAAAGGAACTATCTAGAACTCATACAGGGCCAGGAATAATATAAATTGCCACAACCAAATGGAGAAAACTTTCTCATTTCCAGGGTAATAAATAGAACTAAGGATGACTTGACCTCAGAAGTGAATAACTAATGTTTCACTTGAATACTGTTCTAGATCCTACAAGCAGAATGTACAAGCAAGATTCAAATGGGTCAAAATTTTCCTAAGTAACTTAAGTGTTTCATAAAATAATGCTGAAGATGGTTTACAGGAATACTCAATTACCCAGTGCACAAAAGCTAAACTTTATAAAGTCTGGTAACGTATCAAAAATAACCAAGTATACAGAGAAGCAGGCAACATAACACATAATGAAGTTGAGACTCAATGAATAGAAATCTACACAAAAATCACATAGATATAGAACTAAAACTAGCAGAAAATGACATTAAAACATTTTTTTAAAGAGATTTATTTATTTATTTGACAGAAAAAGATCACACGTAGGCAGAGAGGCAAGCACAGAGAGAGAGGGAAGCAGGCTCCCTGCTGAGCAGAGAGCCCGATGTGGGACTTGATCCTAGAACCCTGGGATCATGACCCGAGCCTAAGGCCGAGGCTTTAACCCACTGAGCCACCCAGGTACCCCTTAAAACATTGTTACGCCTGTATTCCATATGTTCAAAAACTAAGTAGGCACATGGAAGGAAAAAAAAATAAACCAAGCTTCTAGAGATGAAAAATATAATGTTTGAGATTAAAAATATATATATTGAATTCGACTAATAGTTTAAACATTGAAGAAAGAAAGGTTCATGAACTTGAAATAGTAAATATACAAATAAAATGGAATTTATAAAACATATTAAGAGCAAAGATGAGCTCTGAGAAAAAATTCCAATTTATTTAATACATAAAACTGGAGTGACTTCAAAGGACAATGAGAAGGAAGATATAAAAAACAAATTAATTAATGTCTGGGGGCACCTATTTGGTTCAGTGGGTTAAGCAGTTAAGCATCTGCCTTCAACTTAGGTCATGATTCCAGAGTCCAGGAATTGAACCCTGCTTTGGGTTCCCCACTTCGTGGGGAGTCTGTTTCTCCCTTTAACCCTCCCTCCTCTCATGCTCTCTCTCACTTTTTCAAATCAATAAATACAATCTTTTTTAAAAAATTGAAAAAAGCAAAATAGTAATGTCTGAATTTTTTCAAAATTTGATGAAAACTATTAAACAATATATCTGAGAAGCTTAACAAATCCAAAACACAAGAAGCTTGAAGTAAACAATACCACAACACACCATAAGCAATATTTTTTTTCTAACACAGAAACAGAAATCTTAAACCATAACAAAGAAGGATGTGTTATCTTCAGAGAAATAAAAGCAAGGATGACAGCAAAGTTCTCATCAACAATAATGCAATGGAGAAGAGAGTGAAACAAAATCATTAAGTTATTGAAAGAAAACAATCTGGTAAGCTAGTGTTCTATACTCAGTACATGTATTTTTCAAGTTAAATAGTTATTTTCAGACAACAGGTAAAAGACTTCATCATCATCAAATCTTCACTATATGAAATGTTAAAGAAAGCACAAGAAATTGTAACCAAACTATAATTTTAAAAGATCATTTTCTTGTTGTATATTGTTTTAAAATCTAATTGTTTAAACAAGTGCAATATATTATACATTTAAAATATATGTATACATCTGGGGTTTTAGGGTGGCTCAGTTGGGTAAGAATCTGATTTTTGGTTTCAGCTCAGGTCATGATCTCATGGGTCATGAGATCAGGCCTTGCATTGAGTTCTGTGCTCATTGAGGAGTCGGCTTGAAAATTCTCTCCCTCGGCTTCTCTCTCCACTTACTATCTCTCTCTCTCAAATAAATAAATGAATCTTTAAAATATGTGTATACATGAAATACAGGACAATAGCAACAAGTTCAGGAGAGGAAAAATGGAAGTATATTACTGTAAGGCTTTTATACATGTGAATTTATATAACATCATTTTAAGGTAAACTGTGATAAATTAAAGACATATTCTCTAACTCATTCTAAACTATCAATAGAATACAGAGACAAAAGATGGATAGGACAAATGGAAAACAAGTGGCAAATGAAAGACTGAAACCTAACTCTATCAATAATCACATTAAATGTAAATGTTTTAACCATTGCCATTAAAAATGCCTTGACCCAACTATATGCTACCTATAAGAATTGCACTTTAAATACAAATACAAGATTTGTAAAATAATGAAAAAAGTAGATCTTGCTATCAGAAGTTAAAAGAAAGTTAGAATGCCTATACTAACATCAATTAAGTAGATTTAAGTACAAAGAACATTATTAAGGATCAAGGGTTATTCTATAATGATAAAAGAGTCAATTCATCAAAAGGCACATCCATTATAATTTATTTACTTCATTAGTAATAGATCTACAAAATGCATGAAACAAAATTGATTGAGCTTCAAAGGGAAAGAGATGAATCTACTTTATAGTCAAGAGATCCAGTACCCCTTCTTAATTAATTAATAGAGAAAGTAGACAGAAAAGATAAAGATTTTAAAAACACTGTCAATCTACGTGAATGGATTGGCACTAGAATGCTCCCCAACAAAAGCAGCCAAATGTGCATTCTTCCTGAAGTGTAAATGCGCCATTTATTAAGATAAAATATATTTAGGGACAAAAACAAGTGTCAATAAATTTAAAAGATTTTGAGATGAGCCCAGTGTTTTCTAACCATGAAAGAATCAGATTAGAAATTAACAACCAGAAGAAATCTGGAGAAATCTTGAACTATTTAGAAACTAAATAGCATATATGTATATAACCCAGTTAAAGAGCAAATTAAAAAGTGAATCAAAAAGTATTATGAATTGAATAAAAATGAAAATATGATAGATTAGAATTTGTGGAATGCCTCTAAACAACACTTAGGTAGATTTCTATGATACAAAATATTCATATTTTAAAAAGAGAATGTTCTCAAATCATGACTTCAGCTTCCACCTTAAGATATAGCATAAATAAGCACAAATGAAACACAAAGTAAGCAGAAGAAACAAGATAATTAATTATAAAAGGAGAAATGAATAATGAAATAAAAACTATAGACAAAATGGAGCAAAGTGCTGTTTTCTTGAGATTAATACATTTTATAAACTTATAGCCTAAATAATTACAAAATAGGAGAGAAAAAGAGACTGACTTTCTTCTAGAATAGCAAAGTGGTCAGTCATCTTTTCTCTGAGAATTCTCGTGTATTTGTGGAGTCCTCTAGTCACCAACTTGGGAGGGGGACTTTCAGATGTGAAGCAAAGAAAGGACCGAGAAGCTTCAACATTTGTATGAGGACATCCTCTTAATCTCCCAAATGTAGACTGGCATTTTACCCCCTACATCAGCGCCTTGGGTTTCTAATCTCAGAACACTCTTGCTTAAAAACAACTTTCAGGGATCCTGTTGGGTAATGGTGCATATCCAGAGGTCACTGAAAGACTTAAAGAGGGCACCTGCATAGCTCTGTCTTGTTAAGCATTTGCCTTCTGGTCAGGTCATGGTCCAGGGGTCCTGGGGTCAAGCCCCTCACTGGGCTCCCTGCTTTAAGAAAGACTTAAAGAAATGGTGGTTATAAAGAAACAGTGATTATTTCCCCATTCTATCTCTCTTCCACCTGCTATGGTAGCTGGTGCATCCAATTCCTGGAAATTAATGACATAGTCAAACTGAACTGCCTGACTTCTCTGTTCTTTCTTTCTGTGGATCTGTAGTTTAGAGTTCCCTGATCTACAAATTACTCACTGTTCTTTCATTGGATTTTTTTCTATAATTTTCAGTGTCTCTTAGTTTCATGAAATACAGATTTTATGATCATTCCCTTATCATTTCTTTGCATAGTTTTAAGGTAGTTTTCAATAAAACCACTTGTTGAATTTTCCTAGCATCATCCATTGCATTTAGTTAATATGGCCTTTAGTTTTTTTTTTAATTCATTATTTTTAAATAATGTCGACTATGAAATTATCCTGCATTCCATTAATTTTCACTCATAGTTTTACACTTATTAACAGTGCCTACCTGAATTATTAAAATGATTGTTATGAATTTTGACTTTTCCAACTTTGTCATTCTTCTAGTATTTATTAATTAACATTTTCTGTTACATATGTATGAAGTGCCATTGTGAAATCAGTCTAATTTTATTCAATGTATTATACTCTAGTTAATATCCATTTTAATGCTCTCAATTGTTACAAATTCGCCAATGAAATTCACCTCAACCTGTATTCTGTGTCTTTTTTTATTATCTCAGTTTTTTTAGTCATTTCCTTATTTTTTGAACACAGGAAGTTCCAGGGTCATCTGAGACTGACCCTACCCCAGTGCTAGAATCAACCATTACTCCAGACAACACTGGTTTTGCTTAATGAGGTATTTCGAAACCAAGACTTAGAGTTATTGTATTCACTGATGCAGAAATAACTAAAAAATATATTTGTGTATGTATATACATGTGTGAATTTCTTTTCATACCTCTACATGCTAACTCAATACTACAGGGTTCTTCCTTCCATCTCCATCTCTCTACAGTGTTAGAACCCTGTCTCTTAACTATATCAAACATTTATTCATTTGTTACTGATAAAGTACTCATAAAGTTACAATATTGCTAAACGAATACCACTAGGAACAGCAAAACTCCAAATTAGATTTTAAGATTTATTTGTGATTGTATTTATCTTTACCCTGAAAGTATGTAGTCAGCATAATATTATAATCAAAACCTATTTGGATTAATGTTCCTTTTTTTGTTCTGTGCCATTATTTTATTCACTTGAAATGCAGGTAGGTTCATTTGATTCTGTTAGTTTTCAGAATATGAAGGTTGTATCAGATGATTTTAAGTCAAAATAAAGCATTAGGGTGATGATCACTTAAGATAAACTTTGAAATAATAACATATATATTTGTGTGTATATAAATATCATTATTAGAAAACACATTTATATTCTTCATGATACCAACACAATCAAATATGAGAAAACATTTTTAGTTCAACTTTCTAAGATCAGTTTTTACTGTTGTCCAGAATGAATGATACAAATGATGCCTATATAATTTTAAGTAATTTGGAGCAAACTGTACTTAGTTGAGTGATTTGGATCTCTCTTACCTAGTCATCTATATAATTTTTAAATTTCATTTTAAAGATAGAGTATTAATTTGAATATTTGTTACTCCTTGATTTTAGTATTCATTTCAGGAAAAGAAGTTTTTATGTGTACAAAATTGATATTTTTGCAATATTTTGATGTGTAAATTAAGACAAAGTGCTTCCTTATAGCTTAATAAGAACAGATGCATGTGACGAATAGAACAAAAACAGAAACAGATGGCATAGCACATTTATAACATCTTAATTTGTCCGATTTATGTAACGCAATTACCGTAACAAGTATACTATATTTAACTGGTTTTCTTAGAATCTGCCAGTTCCGTAAAGAAACAAAATGGTTCTTTAAAATCTACTACATACATATACCCATACATAGTGTTTTGCAGTTACTGTTACTGGGATGTAGAAACGTTCCCAATTAAAAACACAAACACATGCATTCACATTATATTTGCTGAATTTGCATGAGGCAATAGTTACTGATCTTCCACTGATCAATTAAAATTCTAAATAAAGTAGGTTTCATGGGAAAATATTTTTCTATCACCAGCAGAAAAGGAGACGTCTGTTTCCCTATCATTCCAAAAGGAATATTTGTGTAAATCCCTTTGCTTTTCTATGATACTCTCATGAATTATTTTTAAAATATTAATTTTACCACTTATTCCATGTCAGAGCACTTTGTTACATACATTTGAAGGACAAATTTTGATGCAAGGTAAGTTCAGCTTTGAATATTAAGGAAAGATTAAAAGAAAGCAGTAAGGCAATTATATGAAAAATACAGATGTCTGAAATCCTCTCAGGCTATTGATAATCAAGAAGGATTTTTGTCCTAGAGTATCCAGATTGGTATAACAGACTAAATAATTCCTTAATTCTTCATTTGATTATTATTGTGTGATTACAGTCTTGAATTAAATCAATGTTCATGACAAGTTCTGAATAATTTGGGTTGCCAAATCCTCTTTTCTTCCACAGACATTTTGTCAGTTTCTTCAAGTTGCTTACAATCTTTCTTGTTCTAAAGTATGAATATAAAGATCACTTTGTAATACAAACATTTTCCAACACAATATAAAGTATGTGTAGCCTTGGAAACAGCCAAATATGTTTCAACTTTTCATCAAGTGCATTGTCATGTTATTGACTTATCTATAGTCCCAACATTTAAGCCCTTAAGGAAAACTTATAAAATTAACCTGTCTGCAGTTGAACTTAGATCATATGGATACAATCAGTGGTTTCATGATTACAGAGTCTCACTGCAGGAAATGTTCTGAAAACATGTTCTTTGATCTCTTTCTGTGTATGTATTTGTAGATCTATGTATATAATATCATTAATTCTTCTTACTGCAAGTAGATGAACATATATATGTAACAGATAGGTAGATGTAGGTATAGATAAACATATAATAAACATAAATAGAACATAGTAAATTAACATATAGAGGGGTTTTTTTGTACTAAGTAGTTAGTACAATCCAATTTCTTGAAAATATTACGGATTAGTTTTTTTTTTTTTTTAAGATTTTATTTGTTTATTTGACATCACAAGTAGGCAGAGTGGCAGGCAGAAAGAGAGGAAGGGAAACAGGAAGCAGACACTCCGCTGAACAGAGAGCCCAATGCCAGCTTGATCCCAGGACCCTGGGATCATGACCTGAGGTGTCCCAGGACCCTGGGATAATGACCTGAGGTGAAGGCAGAGGTTTTAACCCACTGAGCCACCTGGGTGCCCCATGGATTAGGTTCTTAATGATAGTAAACAAAAACTGAGCAGTATGAGGTGGCTTTTTACTTTTTCTTTTATTTCCTTTTTTTTTTTTTTTTTAACATGTGTAGACATACACAGTGATCCCAATTATAAAATAATATATTTTTTAAGGCAAAGCTTCATCCAGTTAACATAAAATCTAAACTTGGCCACTTTTTTTTTTTTTTTAATGTTGTTAGACTTACAGCTTAGAAAATATATTGAGGTTTTTTGGTCATTTTACTTAGATTTCACCACAAGAATGCAAATTACGATAAGCACCGAAGCAGAAGGCTGATGAGTCAGATTAAAAAGCAATCAAACTAATAATTAAATTATCTGCCTAATACTATCTCTTTGACTATGAATATTTCTTTAAATGCTCACTGCATAATGTTAATAGTTTTCTTACCACAGTGACACTTGCAATTACAGATAAAGTATGCAAACATATTTGTACTCCAGTAAGGTCTTTAACCAGAAAATAATGTTGTGTTAATATCATTTTGTTTAAGAATATGAGGTGTCATTAACTTGGTGTTCATTTTAAGGTATAAAAGTGATTAATTAGTCATGACAACCTGGTATATGAAACAATTATAAAGTCATCCAACAAGCCAGTCTTTTTCATGTTTGTATAATGCTTTCTTAAATTAAAATATAATGGCATTTGGGACATAATTAAGATAACACAAGGCAAATCACACACACACACACACCCACACACACAACTTAAGAAACAATACAATTTGTAGATAAAGAATTCTGAGTTTAGAAAATTATAGAATATGACTATGTTTATAGAAACAAGTTTTATTTAAGATAAAACATTATGCCCAGTATGCTTATGTACATTTAAGTAAATGATACAATCATACAAATTTAAATCACGTTATATTTTGCATTGAGAACTAACTAGTACCTAGGATTATGCCGGTGCTCTGTTATATATTATCTAATTAAACAGGGGGATTCCAACAGAGCCAAAAATGTAAAGAAGCATAACAGTGGGTAAGAAAATAATGATATTCATTCACTCATCAAATATTGATTGGACCCTACCAGGTGAAAGGCATTGAGCTCCATACTTCGTACATTATGGTTAGATTCAGAGATAATTAAAACTGAAAACTGTCACTGGGAAAGAATTTTATAGGTGACAAAAATGAGGAACATGTGGAGTGCTTTGGGAAAAGAGAGGAGATAAGAATAATCAAGGATTGGAAAGTACGAAATGAAGGCAGAGGGGAAACAAGCAAGAAAATATGTATTAGGGCAGTATTTTTCTGCTTCTTTGAGAAGAGGAGGTAATGGTATATACACGTGAAAATGAAGGACGAATGGGAATACATCCCCAAAAATATGGAAGTTAAAATACAGAGACATAAAAACATAAAGTTTATGAAAGAAAAGAACGTGTTACACATTTTCTATGATTAAAATTCCTTTTTACAAGTGTGAGACTTTTTCAAAGCTCAAAAACATTAATTGGAATTAAAACTGTGAAGGGCGAGTCCAAGCTTGAATTCAGTTTCTGTATTGGACACATGTTATTTTCTTCCACCAAGAATCTATTTACCCTTCTTCTGGTTAAACAATATGCAGCAGATGGGGGTTTCCTGGGCACATGGCCAGTGCCGTAGCACAGGGCTTTGTGCTTAGAAGGGCACCACGCTTGGTTTTATGCTCTCTTGTTGCTGTCTTGAAATCCTTAATATTTTTTAAAAGAGAACCCTGCAATTTTGCGGTGCCTGGGTGGCTCAGTGGGTTAAGCCTCTGCCTTTGGCTCAGATCATGGTCCCAGGGTCCTGGGATCGAGCCCCCCCCCCCCGCCTGCCTCTCTGCCTACTTGTGATGTCTCTCTCTGTCAAATAAATAAATAAATAATCATTAAAAAAAAAAGAACCCTGCAATTTCATTTTGCACTTGACCCCCCTAAACTGTGCAACTGTTCCAGATAGCACATTTAGCTTTTGGGGGGAAACATACAGCCTCCTCTCCTTTGAATGGGCCCTGACTTGTCTTGGGCTTTTTGGTTAATCACATTATCCGAATTCAGGGAGAGATTCATGAGTAAAAGTCAGACCTATGCTGATTTCTTCTTAACTGTGAAGTATTCTGACACTTCTGAAGTTGATTTTGTCCTTTGAATGAGACGCTAAAGGGGTCTTAGATCCGGAATGGACACAGTCATCTTGGGGCCATGATGAAAAAGTCCCAGTAAGTTGCCAGCCAGCACCAAGAGGAGAGTAGTGCTGAGGCAGGATTTGCACAGGTTCCTGATCCACCATTTGAGCTCCTACAACAGGCTGCTTTGGAAGTTGGCCAAATTTCTGAACATCATCAACAGAGACAGTGAATTCTCCATTTGCTCCAGCCAAGTTTCATTGCGTTCCTCTGCCTTTTGCAACAGAAAGAATCCTTATAAAAATCCACTTAATGGAAACTGTAAAGAAAAAGTTTCTTTTTTTATCTTAACATTTTATAAAAGCTCTTAGATAAATATTGGGATGTTTATCCCAATATACATAACTCACATTTTCCAGTGAGAAAAATACAAAATCAAAAGCACCACTGTAGTTGAAAAAACCCATCTTCCCCTTCAGTGGTCCCCTCATAACGTAACTTTGCTGTGTTCAGAGTCCTTAGAGAACAGTTATAAAAACCACCATTTATCCATTATTTTTAAATTTTAAAAAAAGAACAAAATTTTATAGGTGTAAAAGAATTCACCTGAATTCTCTCTACCTTTCTTTATATTTAGTAATATAGTTTACTTTCCAATCTGACAGAAATACATTTTTTTAATGTTTAACTATCTGTGTTTTATCCCCTATAAAATATTTATTATATCCTTGCTTGATTGAAAGTCATTCGCTTAAGAGAGCGTCTATAGGTATAACACTTTGCCAGGTTGGGCACCTGTTTCATAACTGTCTCTACTAGATTAAATATAAGTGATTTATTGATTAATGTCATGAAAACATAGAAGGAAAAAAAATGCTTTACTACAATGGAGGGATAACATTCATCACTTTTTTAACATAAGTTGTCTGTCATTCTTGAAATGTAGGTTTGTTTGTTTTTTCACTTCCATGGCATGATGGTATTTATCATATTCTGCTTACATTTTTGGATATGACTAATGTAGTTAAGTAAAAATGACATGTGCAAAAATGGATATGAAACTGGAAGCAGAAATTCTGCAATGTACAATTTACATATCTTCAAATATATTGCCATATTTTATTCAAATCTTAAGATGCAATTGATTATAAGCTGCATCATTTTTTTATGTATCATGAGGAAATGAAGAAAAGTCTTCTAAATAACACTGAATCACTTGTAAGACTCATTAAATATGAAGACTATGCACATAGAATTAAGAATATATCATCAAAAATGGCTAATTATTTTTCAATAAATATTTCCACTAGCAATATATTAGTTTTCTTGAATTTAATTTTTGCTGTATTTCAGTTGTTCTTCTCAATGATGATTAGAACATATTTTAATGCATTTATTATCTTTCAAATTTCCTGTTTGTGATGCATTATCTTCTGCATGTTTTTACTGACATTTGTTTCTCTTCTTGCTTTTACAACTGCTAATGTATTCCAGATTATTTTTTATTTTTTAATTTATGCATGTCACAATTATTCTTACCTGATTTTTAGTTGAACTGTTAAACTTTCTTAACATAAGATAATTTTAGACTTCATTTTTAAAGGCGATTTTAGATTTACAACAAATTTCAGAGAACAAGACAGAGATTTCACATATATTTCATGATCCCAGGCACACATAGCTTCCTCCCCCATTATCACCACCAGAAGGGAACATTTTTTACCAAGGATGAACTTACATTGATATGTCACAATCATCCCATTAATTCATCAGCTGACTATATTTACAGTGCTCTCTTTTTGGGTTCTCTATTCTGTTCCATCTGTCGACTTTCTATTTTCCAGTATCACACTGTCCTGATTCCTGTAGCTTCATAGTAAGTCTTAAAGTCAAATAACATCAGTCCTCCAACTTTGTTTTTCCTCTTTCAATATTGTGTTGGCTATTCTCAGTCTTCTTCCTCTCCATATGAACTTTAGAATCAGTTTGTCAGCATCCACAAAATAATTTGCTGAGATTTTGATTGAGATTAGATTGAGAAGCAGAAGTTCTTCACACTAATGAAGCCATATTTATTTGTCTTTTCCTTATAGTTTTACTTTTGTGTTCTATTTAAGAAATACTTCTTTATGCTAAGGACATATACATATACATATGCTCTTAAATTTAAATATATATATATATATATATATATATATATATATATATATATTTGGGGCACCTGGGTGGCTCAGTGGGTTAAGCCTCTGCTTTCTGCTCAGGTCATGATCTCAGGGTCCTGGGATGGAGCCCCACATCGGGCTCTCTGCTCAGCAGGAAGCCTGCTTCCTCCCCTCTCTCTGCCTGCCTCTCTGCCTACTTGTGATCTCTCTCTGTCAAATAAATAAATAAAATCTTAAAAAAATTTTTTGTAGCTTTACAGTTAATCATTATATCTGTACAGAAAATTACCTCATGTAGATAATATTCACAGAAATACATTTTGGCCCTTATTGGCTTTTTGTATTTCCTTATATATTCCAAGTTCCATGAAGACCAATTTTGGAATTTTTATTGACATTACTCTAAGTTAGCAGATCAATTTGGAGAGAATGGTAATCTTTTTTAAGAGACTGAATTTTCTTATACACCAATATTACATCTACATTGATCTCATGTCTTTAATGAATTCTGTATCCCCCTAAAAATAAATTATTCATTGTAAACCTCAATACCTCATATCCCAAATGCTTTTTTGCCTTTGTAAATTTCAGTATTTGTAAAACAATTTTATAATCAATTGTTTAAATAAGATACTATATTGCTAGTATGTAGAAATTCAATGGATTTATGCAGTCATCCTATGTCCATCAACCTGCTGAGCTCTATTAATTGTAATAATTTCTGAATTATTATATTATTTTCTGTTCCATATGCAGACAACCTTATTTCACAAGAAAAGACATGCAAGAGTTATTATAATTTCAATATTTTAAAATTAGCCTTAAACCCTGCTTTTAGTCCCTATTCCAAATAGCTGGCAGGAATATGTAATCTTTACCATTCCTGTCATCATTCTTATACTCTTCCTCTACTTGCATAAAGTTTGGAAAGTTTATGTTTTCCAGAAAAGAAAAGAAAAGAAAAGAACAAAAAGGGCTGGGGGGCATCTCAGGGCTCCTGGGTGGCTCAGTCAGTTAAGTGTCTGTCTTCACTCAGGTCATGATTCTGGAGCCCTGGGATGAAGCCCCATGTCAGGCTCCCTTCTCAGCAGGTAGTCTATCTCTCTCTACTTCTCCTTCTGCCCTCCCCCATGTTTTGTCTCTCTCTTTTCCACTTAGTCACTCTCTCCCCATCAAATAAATAAAATATTAAAGTATATATTTTAAAATATACATATATATTTTTAAAAAGAGGAGTCTCAAGTCCCTAGCCTATTGTAAGTGCCCCCTTTATTTCTCCAGCCCTCATGCATCCTTGAAAACTCCTGTTTATGCTCTATGTAATGGTTAGGAAACTGCCAACTCTCAAAATTCTGGCACACTAGCCTCTCCAGAGATATACCACATAGCCTTTCCCTGTGGACTGTTGTTCCTTCATCAGGATGCTTCAGAGAGCTTTGTGAATGCTTTCAACATTCTTGGACACTTTCCATAGCTGTTGGAACCCACCGTCTCCTATCTGCTGTCCTTGAGACTCTTTACCTTCTGCTCTGCACGGTATACCCCCATTTCTGTACATCATCTTAGTATAATCTCTTTAAAGAATTTAGGTTTTATGGAATAACACAAAAAGCTGCTGACTTCAAGTAACTTCTGTTTTTGTTTGTTAGTATGTTTGTTTAGGGAGAAGGGTGTCATGGGGAGAAGGGGCCTGAAAGAAGACTTAGTGCTTGTAAATCAAAGGTTTTTGTTAGAACGTAAATTTGTACCATGAAGTACATTACCACATTTGTGATGGAGATTTGCTGCTGGGGTATAGGGGATTGAGACATGAACCACTCCTGTCTCTTAGTTCTATGCTCATGGTCACACATACGTATACATCTGCTGTATTCATTTCCCATTGCTATCACAAGAAGTTACCACAAACTTAGTGGTTTACAATTTATTACCTTATATCTTTAGAGGGTAGAGGTCCAAAATCAGTCTCACTGGGCTAAAGTCAGGGTGTTGACAGAGCTAGTCTTTCTGGAACAACTTTTAGAGGCTGTCTGCATTCTTTGACTCATGGCTCCTTCACATCTCACCAACTTTCTGCTTTGGTTGTTACATGTCTCACCCTGATCACCTGCATCTTTCTCACAAGGACCCTTGTGATCATATTAAGATGACGCAAATAATCTGGGATTATCTCCCCATCCTAAGACCTTTAACATAATTCCATCCCCCAAATCATTTTTGCTGCACAAATTAACTTTCACTGAGGTTTAGGACACATGTTTTTTGGGGGCATCATTGTTTGGCTTATGACATCTGACTAACTTTGGTATTTTCATGCTCCGTAGGAATTTCAATTAAAAGATGTCATGTTTAATTTTAATATTCATATAGATTCTCTTATATAGCTCAGTTGATGGAAGAACTTGTTCAAGAGCATGCCTGATCATCAACCTATATTCTCTTTTCCTCCACATCCAATAATTTTCTAAATCCGTTATTACATTTCCCTGGAATATTTGCTGAACTCACTCCTTCTTTTAATTCTCATTGAGTTTTATTTTTAATTTTTGTCTCATCTCTTGCTCATTTACCATGAGAAATTTGGCAGTCTTCCTGTCATGGGACTCACTGTCCCCCAGTCATTTTACCCTACAGTCATCAGAGTGATTTTTCCAAAACATAATCTGATCATTCCACTTTTCTTCCAAACACAAAATCTTAAGATAGGAAGTTGAATTGTGCAATAGTTTCTTATTGTTTATTGGAGAAAAGTAAAATGCCTGGAATTGGTTGCCAAGGCCTTGCCTAGACTGCACACATAGGAGTGACAATGTGATTGAACTTGAAGTTCCCCACAGGACTGAATGCTCTACCACTAAGACGCCAGGATTTCTCCTGCTTCCTATGGAATATCCACTGATAGGCACAGTCTATGCTTCAGTGGTTGGATAAAAGGCCTTTAGAATTTGGTCTTTCTCTTTTAATTTCTTCCTTTACCATTTACACACACATACACACACACACACACACCCCCAAAAAATCACGTTGTACTGAGTTAATTGTTGTTTTCCAACAAATTTGCCATTGCTTTGTTTCTTTTCCTCCTTGACTTAATAGGGGTTTCTAGCAATTTCAGTTTGAAGTGTCACTTTCTAATTAAAAATAAGATAAAAAATGAGTATTAAAAATGTACATCTGTTGTCTTGAAATGAGTCTGTGCCATCTGCCAGCAACCTCCTATCTGGTTGAATAAATGAACAATTATATATAAACCTACAAATTCTAAATTAAATGTTTCTAGTTCACTGTGTGTGTGTGTCTAATACTTAAGAATGCATGGCCAAGGGGCTCACGTAGCTTATAGGGAATTAAATGTAGAACTTTGGGACTTGTATTTGATTTCCCCTGCTGCCATTAAAAATTTACAGCAAACTTAGAGGCTTCACACAACACAAATGCATTGTCTCCTCATTCTGTAGGCAGACTTCTGAGTTGGTGTAACGGGTTTCTCTGCTGTGGGTTTCACGAGCCAGAATCAAGGTAGCAACTGGCTTTACTCACGTCATGAGATGCTGGAGAGGACCTGTCCCCAGGCTCATTCAGGGTGGTGACCAGATTGCTGTGCTGTTACAGGACTGAGGTTTCTACCCCCACTGATGTGTGCTTCAAAAGGCAGCCTGCTGTTCCTTTCCAAGTTTCCCCATTTGCTCCCCTTCCCCAATGGCAGCTTCCTTCCTGTGTCATCTCTCCTAACTTCCAGAGCTGCTTCTGGAGCTGACTCCTCTGCCCTCCTGTCTGCTTTATAAAGGCACTTGTGACCATAGTAGGTCCACCCGGATTATTGAAAAATAATCTCCCCATTTTGTTGTCAACTGACTCTTAGCCATAATTCCATCTGCAAAGTTCCTTCCCTTGGGGACAGTACCTAGATGAGTTCTCGAATAACAAAGGCAAAGCAAAGCCATCTTGTGGGGCAGAGGCAGAGCTTTAGAATTCGGCCTGCACAATACTGAAGAGGGAGAAAGACATTGCAATCTTTTAGAATAGAGTGACCTCAAGAAATATTTGAAACCTTCAGGACACTGTCTATAAAAGTGAGGCAGGGGCTAGAGGCTATAGAAAGAAACAGTGAGAGTTTTGTTAGATGTTAGGGCCCTTTAAAATCTCCCTTTTTGTATCTCTTATATTTTAACCTGGTTTATTTTTGCTTCTTTCCCCTCTCTCCTCTCTAGAATTAATAGTAAACTGGTTTAAACTAAAACAGTCTCTTTGGTATCTTTACGAATTAATAAAAAATAGACAAGCCGAGGACACGGATTCTGGTCTGCTGCAGGCTCCAGCGAAACAGGAGGCCAGGTGGGAGCAGTGTGTGTTGTGGGCTGAGGAGAAAAGCGGACACAGATTGTTTGCCTGAGGCCTGCAGAACAAAGTGAAGGCTGAGCTGGCAGACTAGCCACGAAAGAATTATTCAAGATTTAGGAGACATATTTTGTTTTTAAGACTTAATTATCCAAACCAAATATCAAGAGTAGTTATTGTGGTTCTTTAATATTTTCCATGTTCTGGTTTGTTTCCTCACAAGTCCACTGTATAGATGATCCAAAGAAAAAAGTGGGGTGCTTGATTTTTATAAAGACGAATGCATTTAGAGATCAACATGGCATATAACATTATTTTTAAAATATAGCCTGAAATTTGGTGTTTATATGTGAAAAGAGTACACATGTTCTTTAGTTTCTTTTTACACTGTTTTGAGATTTCTGAATTTTGTAAGTATTGTAATAAGTGTGACAAGGAATACATATTATTTTAAGATTTAAATAACTGCTAAAAAGTTGTGGGATTTTTGCATTATTGGTAGCATCTACTATTATTTTTCTTATTATTATTCCCTTTTATACTTTAGTCTTTCATCCAATGAAAAGTATATCCAGAGGCTCTAAAATTTGCCACATGCTGCCGTATAAAAATGAATGAGGCAGTTCCAGGCGTGGATACAATCAGCACGGTGTGAAAAGACCCTCAAAAAAAAAAAAAAATCAATTCACTGAGTATAGAAAATGTTACAAATGGGGAGATTTCTAAAAGTCAGCCTGAAAACACAACTGTTTTAGTATGTGAAGTAATCACCTCATATCAGGACTCGCCTGTGGAGAGGGTTTATTTTGTAGATCACCTCTTGAAGGAAGATTTAATCTGCATGTTTTTGGGGTTGAATTTTGATACATTCTGTATGAAGAGATTCATTCTGGTATCACATATTTCATTTCTGCAACAATAAAATAGGTTTGCCCTGGAAAAGGAAAGGGAGATTCCTTAATGTGGGTTGCTTATTCCACTGACCAGGAGACTCCAATTGTCTGAGGGTTACTTTTTCTTAGTGTTTATTCTATTTCTCTTCTCATAATAAGGATAGTCACAAAATAAGTTAGCTGGATCACCCTACCCTTCATCTACATTAACCTGAATCTTTACTCTTCCAAATAAATAATATATATACAATGTTCTGATTTTTGTGCTTATTTGGATTTATCTAAAAGAGGTGATTTTCTCTCCCTACCAGGATACTCCAACATGCATAGTCCATATTGACATAAAGCTTTCATGCAAACCACTTCCCTGGGCCTCCTGCCCATTTTTGTCATATTCCTTTCCATTCGAGAATTCTGGATTAGCCACACTATTATGGAAGACTGAACAATGTTGCCAGGTCTAGCAGGAGTGACCCTGAGTTTATTATCAGTGAGGACACCTCAGTTTGGGGTTATATTGACATACAAAATGCCAAACTGTTAATGCTCTTATACGTTATTTTACTGTTAAATAGGGCAGGAGGAGGATGCAACAAAGTACTACAGAAAAAATTGTAATGTTATAAGAATCAAAAAACATGTTCCTAGTTATAACCGTAGTGATGATTAACCATGATGCAGCTGTGGCCATTCTCCAGTTATAAAGCAGATGGTAGTTAAGAAACTCCCATTAAAACATGGTATGTATAGGTCATTTCTAGATGTATATACATTCTTTTCTACCTGCAGTAGTTTCAAATTCTCATTGTGTTTCCTAGACATTTCCAAGTTTTTTTTTCCAATTTCAGATGACAATTAATTACTAATTCTATGAAAGAAGTTGTTTGAAATTATTGTTGTAAATTGAATACCATAAAATATAAAACCACAAAATAACTAGAATTATATTCTGCACACGTAAAATGAAGATCATAGGAAATACTTTGGTAAAATTTTTCAAAAGAAATATAATAAATGAACACATTAAAAAATACATTGATAATTTCGCCTTCACTTTCAATGCAAAATAAAATTTATATCATGATCCTAAAGTGTCAATGACCATCTTAGAAAATTCCCAACCTGGGGCTAAAACATGAAATATCATGGAAAGTTTCATCCATCGATTCCTTCTGAAGCATGCAACTACTATAAAAATCATCAAGGTTGACCAGTCATTCAAAGTGAGATTCTTGAATAAAATCATTTTGAGTAACGTTACTCTAAAAACACTGAGGTTCCTAACACTGAACCCCTTGAAAATGACTACGAAACACAATAAGAATTATTTCCATAATAATTTATGATGCAAATTCTGTTTTTTAAATGATACTATCACTGTGTCCAAAGAATTGCTCCATAATAAACTGAAAGGGAATTTGATCATAAAAATACAAAATGAACACATATCTCAAAGACAAACATGAACCAAAACCACAGTCAATGCATACGAATAAATATCGTTAATTTTCTAAGAAATATGTGTGTGTGTGTGTGTGTGTGTGTATGGAGAAGTGAATTGTAATATTCTTTTTTTAATTTATTTTTATTTCTTTTCAGTGTAACAGAATTCATTGTTTTTGCACCACACCCAGTGCTCCATGCAATCTGTGCCCTTCTTATATCCACCACATGGCTCCCTCAACCACCCACCCCCCACCCCTTCAAAACCCTCAGATTGTTTTTCAGAGTCCATAGTCTCTCATGGTTCATCTCCCCTTCCAATTTCCCCCAACTCCCTTCTCCTCCCCATCTCCCCTTTTTCTCCATGCTATTTGTTATGCTCCACAAATAAGTGGAACCATATGATAATTGACTCTCTCTGCTTGACTTATTTCACTCAGCATAATCTCTTCCAGTCCCGTCCGTGTTGCTACAAAAGTTGGGTATTCATCCTTTCTGATGGAGGCATAATACTCCATAGTGTATATGGACCACATCTTCCTTATCCATTTGTTTGTTGAAGGGCATCTTGCTTCTTTCCACAGTTTGGCGACTGTGGCCATTGCTGCTATAAACATTGGAGTACAGATGGCCCTTTTTTCCACTACATCTATATCTTTGGGGGTAAATACCCAGTAGTGCAATTGCAGGGTCATAGGGAAGCTCTATTTTTAATTTCTTACGGAATCTCCACACTGTTCTCCAAATATTCTTTTGAGGTTAATGATAGTAGAAAAAGAAAGTAACATCTAAGTTTTATTTTTCTTTGAAATAGCTTATACCTGTTTATTCAGAAGAATGATTTTTAAGGTAATATAAATTTAGATTTGCCAAATGGTTTCTTAGACAAGTTTTCACAAGTAAAAATAATTATTTTAAGCCATTCAGGAACAAATTAAGAGACATATTTTTCCTCTGTATAAGTAGGGCAATGAGATATGAAAAGGAGTATTTAGATTATGAGAGATATATTTAAAAACTTGAAACCCAAAACAGAAATTCTGTAGAATATGGAGTGGCCTGAAAGAATATATACCCAACCTTCTCTCTTGTTCTGTGTCTGAGCCGGTGATCAAAGGCATTTTTTATTTGTCTGAGGGTAGAATGGCCCTGGTCTACATCTCCGCTTTGCACCCTGGGACACTACACACTGCCTTTCTATACAGGGCTTATTGCAACCCCTGCACTCACAAAGTTTTGAGAAAGGATAGAAGAACATTCCATTTCTCACTCAACTGTCACATACTTTCATGAGTGAATGGTAGGTATTATGAGGAATATATAGTAGCACTTGGAATATCAAACTGGTCACTCCAGAAATCCAGAAACTACTGTAAACTTAATGAGTATTATAATCAGAGGGAGTTCATGTCATAACTTGTTAGAGAGTTTGGAGAGCTCCAAGCAGGAATGATTTTGAGAAAATAAAATTGGTTACAAGAAATGGTACAACTGTCCTGAGTGCTTTGTTTCTGTGAATCACGTCAAAGATGGAACTCAGGCTGTCATCCTGTGCCAGCAGGCATTCAAGGCTCAGGAAAAGATCCCCATTTTTTTCTGAATCTCAAAAGCATAATTATTTGCCTCTGCTCTGTAACTAGAATTTAAGGTCCATCTCTAGCATGACTTCTTCAACAGCAGGCAAATGTAGGTAGTGATCTGTAAATATTTTAAGGGGATTTTGCTGTGTACATTAAGATACATACCTTTATTTTTTAATTTGCATTAGTAGCAGTCTAAAATAACATGTGATGTATCATATGGGTAAAGGAAAGAAAACAGTCTGGGCATTTTATATAGTAAGGAATTTCATCTCAAGTGTTTACACAATAGATGAAAAAATAGAAAAGCAGGCTCTATTTCAAGACTCCTGCAAGAACATTACAGAAGTGAGTGAACCATACTGCCTCTCAGTTTGCTGACATTGGGCTGAGCCAGAACCTTAGTTTCCATAGTTGCTCCTCACACCCAGTAGACAAATTGGAGTGGAAGGATGTCCCAGGGACGGCTCATACTCCCATGTCCTTGCTCCCACCAGCATCACTCAAATACCGCAGTAAAGTGACCTATAACTAATTTTTGCTTCTAAGTCTCAAATAAAAAGTACGTAAAATATGTAATTGAAATCCCTAGCTGCAAGAGTTTGGGCCATATAGTATTTCATCTTCCCGCATTCTGAACTAAGTGCGACAGAACATGAAATTGAATGGAGCCCATGCAAAAAACCCAACACATAATCATGTGACCTAGTAAGCATTAGTGTACAAAAATAATCCCATTTGAAAAAAATGATGTTCTGTTTCTGTCAGCAATGCAGATTCAATTTATTTGAATCTTGCAAATTAAAAAAAAATCACTAATTGTTTTTTATTGCTGTTTCAAAATCATATTATCGGATACGAGTCAGATAACCTAATATAACTGATTATAGATCTATAGATGTTTTTCAATTCTTGAATATTTAAATATTATAAATTCCTTCATTTTCTACAGTGTCTCTTAAACACAAGTAGATATAAATAGTTAAATGTCTCATGATTTGGTATTAGTTACTAAACTCTCCGAGCCTCATTTTACTTTTCTGTGAAGCAGTGATAGTAAGAACTGAATGCCCAGAAGTGTGAACAAAAGAATACATAACAAAGTGTAGGGAAGGACTTCTATGTGATAAGCATTCAAATATTAACTATATTGATGAGAAGATGGCCAAATTATGACTGCTGATGGAGAAATCAGAGAAGACTCTCATTTAAATACCTCCAACATTCGTGCATGAAAAAAAGTGTTTTCATGTTATTTTGTACTGAGTAATATGTTGATTCAGTGAATATTTAATAGTAGTGTTTTTCTCTGTAACACTTAAGACATTACCAGCATCACAGAGATAATTTATCTTTATATTTCCTTGCATGCTGGAAATTCAAACATGTTATCAGGTTACATGTTTTCTATTTATTTCCTTAATTTTGTCGGATGCTAAATGAGCATTTTACCCCCATGCCTGAGATCTGAGTTTATTACTATATATCTACCCAAGTAGATAGCGTAACTCTCTCTATATACCTGTAAATATATTCTATACATGATTATATTATCACAATTATTGTATTATATCATATAGTTATATTATTATTATATATCATATTAGAGATATATAAATATACACATCCCAGGATATATTATCTAATCATTTTTATATTCTCTTTAATTTCATTTATCTCTATTTTTTCTCAATCTTGTGATATTTTCAGATACTCTTTTTCTTTAAGAATAGTTTAGAATTGGAGTATCTGGGGGTTTCAGGCATTACATGTCTTCCTTCAGCTCAGGTCAAGATCCCAGGATCCTGGAATCGAGCCGTGCATCAGGCTCCCTGCTCAGAGGGAAGCCTGCTTCTCCCTCACCTACTTCCCCTGCTTGTGTTCCCTCTCTCGCTGTGTCTCTCTTTGTCAAATAAATAAACAAAATCTTTAAAAAAAAGAATAGTTTAGAATTAAAGACATTTGAAAAGTTAGCACAGAATTCTTGTATATCCTCTACCCAGGTTTCCCTCTCATTAAGATGTTACATTACTATGATATATTCAACACAATATTCAATTCAACATTGTTTCATTAGATTACTATGATATATTCAACACAACTAACAAAACAATGTTGATGCATTATTATTAGTTAGAGTTCATACTTTATTCTTAGATCCTTAATTTTTTAAAAAAATTATTTATTTGACAGCGAGGGAACAGAAGCAGGGAGAGTGGGAGGGGGAGGAGCAGGCTCCCTGCTGAGCAGAGAGCCCAATGTGGGACTCGATCCAGGACCCTGAGATCTTGACCTGAGCCGGAAGGCAGATGCTTTAACCCACTGAGCCACCCAGGTGCCCCAAGACTTTCTTTGTTTTAAAGAGCTCTGACAGTTTTGATGAATACTAGTCAGGTATTTTGTATAATTTCCCTCAATTCAAGTTTGAGGTCTAATAGACTGTGGTTTGGGGTTTTTATGGGGAAGACACAGAGTAAAAGAACCATCTTCATCAAATACTACCCAGAGTACATACCATGGAAATGATTTATGACTGTTCCTGTTGACCTTGGCCACCTAGCTGAGGTGATATTTTCAAGATATCTACTATAAAGTTACTTGTTGTCCACCCTTTCCATCCAGTGCTCCCTGGGAAGAAATCACCATGTGCTTCGCACACATAATGAGTGGGGAGTTACATTCTACTTTCTTGAGAGGAGAGTATATATATAAATTATTTAGAATTCTGAATGGGAGGGTTTTGGCTATCCTTCCTCATTTATTAACTTATTAATCATTTATATCAGAATGGACTTGTAGGGACACCTGGGTGGCTCAGTGGGTTAAGCCTCTGCCTTCAGCTCAGGTCATGATTCCAGGATCCTGGGATGGAGCCCCATATTGGGCTCTCTACTCCTCAGGGAGCCTGCTTCCTCTATCTCTTTCTGCCTGCCTCTCTGCCCACTTGTGATCTCTGTCTGTCAATAAATAAAGTCTTTAAAAAAAATAAAAGAATGGACTTGTAGATACTAATTTTGGATTTAGTTTATAATGCAGTGTTATTTTATTTATTGTGTTGCTTAAATTTTTCTAGCTTTGACCTTTGAAAGCCCTTTTAATTGGATCCTGTGCCCCTTTGACATATTTATACCAGTTTGATTTTTTAGCACATCCTTATTTTCAGAAGACTCCAGGCTCAGATCTTATATTTTTCTGGTCCAATCGCAGAATCTGTAATTCCTCAGGGATTCCTAGCTCCTCTTACTGAGCAATAGTATTTGAAGACAAGATATGAGCATCTGAGTGTTAGGTTACTTGTACTTAGAGAGTCAATGCTTCCAGGCTCTCAGAAAACAGCAGTTGGAAATCTGTATGTGTTTGGGCGGGTATAACTCACTTTCATAATTATTCTTTTGTGTCTATATGGAACTAAACATGAGTCCATACTCATGTCTCCAACTCCAGTCCTCCAACACATGGTTTATTCTAGCCTTCCCAACTCTGCTTATCTATAACTTTTCACTCCAACAATGAGAAAGCTAGCTCTTGCCATCCATCATCCACTTACATCTTTGTTCAATCCCAGAACACATGTGTAGTGGCTCAGAACTGTTAATCTGACCCACTAAGAAACAACTTGGCCAGTTAGAGTACAATGCCTATCTACGATGATTTTGCCTTTAGTCTTAAAATTTCCACTCATTTCCAGAACTGCTTAGGTCAGTAACATTTCTGCTCACACCTTCCATTTATGTTTAATACCTAAAATAAATTTTTGTGGGTTTTTTTTTTTTTTGGTCCATCTGTATTCCATTGTGGAACCACTCATCTTCCTAATTCATTTTTTAAAATTTCTATACACTAAGTTTCTTTCATTTTGCTGATGGGTTTCATTTCAAAACCCATCTACCTATGGGTTTTGACAATGCGTAGTGTCATGTCCTCACCATTACAGTATTATACAAACTAGGTTCATAGCCTTCAAATATGTTTGCTTCACTGTTCAGAGAGTTATAACTATTTGGGAAGAGTGTTTTGGGGGACACCCACACCCATTCTCATTTCTTCAGTGGATATTAGGCTGCTGGTTTCCTCAGCTACCTCACTGTAAAACTAACTGTTGGTTTTCAAAGCTCCCACAAAGCTGGGGAGAGGTAAGTGTAATAGTGCAAGTTAAAAACCTGGAAACTGGCTGTTCATCCTGACATTCAGATATATTTCTTAAATAAATTCTCAGATTTTCATAAGCTTTTCATTAATTTCCAGAGTTTAAAAAAAAACTTTATTTAAAAAAATATTTCCAGGATTCATGTTACTTTTATGGAAGATCAGATTTTCTGAAATCTTTATTACACCTTCAAAGTAGTGGTTCCTTTCCACCTCCTTTGAGATAGACACTTAAGTTGTTTCCTGTGACTTAAAATAAGTTAGGAAACATTGGATACTATTTTATTGTTCAAACAAATATAAGGATGCTAGTAATTTATTTGAAATGGAATATTGGCTCAAACAGATTAGATACTATGTGTGCATAAAAGGCATGAAGTGCTGATACATACAACATTGATAAACTCTGAAAATATTCTAAATGAAAAAAAAGCACATGTTACATGATTCCATTTATATGAAATAACCTGAAAAATACATAGATAGAATGTAAATTAGTAGTATTTGATGAAAAGAGAATATATCAATACAGGTGGTGAATAATAAAACAGTAAAGAATGGGATAGGTTATTTTGAAGGAAAGAAAGAGCCCATATCATGCAACTCCTTAATAGTGCTGGTGAGGAGCAAAGGGAAGGCCATTAATTCTTTTAAGAGTGAATTAACTTAAATTAAGTGTGATGAATTGGGGGTTTGGAGACAGAAGAGGCTGTATGACAAATTAGAAGAGTATTATAGTTGAGACTAGAGATGATAGGGAATTGGGATATATTAGTAGTAGTAAAGATGAAGATAAGCAAATGCATTTGAAATATGATTTGGAATTAGAAATGTCAAGATTGTTTATGTACAGGTTTCAGGACAAGATCAAAGCCAAGATCACTGGACTGTGAAACTTGTTAAATACTAATAACTTTATCTGAGAGAAGTCTACTAATAGATATGGGTGATAGAGATAGTAACCAAATATCCATTTCAATTTAGGCTTGAAATGCCTATGCAAAATCTAAATGGAGATATCAAAAATATATTGAGCAAAGACCCAGAACTGAATCTTGAACCCACCAATATTTAGAGAAGTTGAGAGTAAGGGAATCCATTAAGGAAAAAGAATAGAAAGAATTCAATAGAGCATCGAATGACTTCAGAGTGAAATCAGAAGGTATTTCAAAACACAATAGGGAATCAACTATGTTGACAGCAAGTGAGTAGACCAACACAATGATCAGAGAAAACATTCTGGATATTGAAAATACAGTGATAAGCATGGAAAGAAAAAAATCAATAGTGTGACGAAGATAGCACAAGTGGAATTAATTGAACATTTTAAATTATAGTATTTTGAAATAGAGAATAGCATTAAATCTAGATTGAATGCAATAAGCATTATCAGAGGAACATAAATCAATCCAAGAAAACTCATTTTATATTAACGATAGTAGACAAAGAGCAATTGTTTGAAATTAAATATCAAATATTGACAAATAAGAGGTTCTGAAATATTTGAAGGTGCTTGAATCCTATGATTCTCTCAAGTAGTAGTAAATATTTCCCCTTAAATCTTCAATCAATTAATTGTTCTGAATCACATACACACTTAAATTTCAAAGGTTAATAATGTACAACAATTTAAAGTTACAAGGCCAAAGAATAAAAAAATAAATTGTTTCTACAAAACATTAAGGACTCTCAAATTTTTCTATCTCAAATCTCAACAAATATTGTAGAAATAAATATCAATTTTTCTTTGTGTTATTTCTTCTCAAAAAAGAGATCTGTAATGTGTAAAATTTATCCTTCTATTTAGTCTAATTATTATTACATATCTTTTTAAACCACAGATACAGAGAATTAATCATAATTTGTATATGGTACAATACAGCACTGGTTTGCACAATACCCTCATTTATTTTGTTTATATATTTATTCATGCCATTTTATTTCCACTTATTACTTCCATCCCCTATTTGCAGCATAAGAAACGATTTGAATGTATTTGATGAGAATAATTTCACTTGTGTGTGTTCTTGTACAATGTGTTATTTTGTCTTATGGTTTTAGGTTTTAATATGCAAAATAAAATGTAATGTGGTATAGACTTTATTATCTTTCTAGTTTTGTTCATTAGGAGCCATGATTTTAAGCTCTACTCATGTTTACAACTGTTCACCTTGTATGTTGCTACTAAATACCATTATCATTCAAAAGTGTGTATTTATCGCAGGCTACTAATTCATTCCACTACTGATGAGTATATCACCATTGCCTCTACAGTAACCCAACCAACAAAACAGAGCAATGGTGAACATTCTAGTAAATTTGCCTTTAGAGACTTATGTACTTTATTTTGGATATTTACCTGGAAGGAATACTGGGGTATCTAATGAATGTATTTAATTTTACTTATTACCACCATTCTTCTTTTTTTTTTTTAAGATTTTATTTATTTATTTGACAGATAGAGATCACAAGTAGGCAGAGAGGCAGGCAGAGAGAGAGGAGGAAGCAGGCTCCCTGCTGAGCAGAAATCCAAATGTGGGGCTCGATCCCAGAACCCCAGAATCATGACCCAAGCCGAAGGCAGAGGCTTTAGCCCACTGAGCCACCCAGGTGCCCCACCACCATTCTTCTTTCCAGAATATCTGCATCAGTCTATACTCATTTCAGCAAACAATGGGAATTCTGTATCATTTATTTTCATCAAAATTATTTACATTGTGAAATTTTACTTTTTACCATTCTGGTATGTATTAAAGCTTTTATAATTTATATAAAGTGTTCTTTTCCCTGACGGTGAAGACTGTGTACTCAAAATATATTCAGGAAAAAAAAAAAAAAAACACAAGCCTCAGTATGGATATCAAAAGTCATTTAGAACCCACATATTCTACGAAAAAAATATTCTAATTAGATTTTAAAATGATCCAAAACATATAAAATAATTTATTGAGCACTTAAAATGAATCAGATATTATTTGTATGCCGAGAAGTAGTAGCGATAACAGCAATCAAAACAAATAAACCAAACAAAAACTTGTTATGAACCTTTTAACAATAAGCATTTCTATTGTTCATGAATCTATGCATCATCTGGGTAGCTTTTCCAGTTTTGGCTGGACTCAACCATGTGCCTGCATTTGGCTGTGAATCAAAGTAAGCAACTCTGGTAAATTTGTCCGGAGTTTTTGTTTTCGCTTTTCACACATTTGGGGCTTGGCTGGCTGCAGGCTGGTCTAGAATGTCCTTGGCTAGGGCAAACGGGTTCTTCTCCAAATGATCTCTTATTTTCCATCATCCTAGATTAATGTCCTCTCATAAGAGAGGCAGGTACTCAAGAGAAACGATAGAAGTGGATCAGGCACATAAGACATAGCCTCAAAAATTGCACACCATTGGGTGCCCGGGTGGCTCAGTTGGTTAAGCATCTGCCTTTGGCTCAGGTCATGATCCTAGGACCCTGGGATCATCCCTCACATATTGGGCCCAATAGAGTCTGCTTCTCCCTCTTCCTCTGCCCCTCCCCCTCTGCTCATGTTCTATTCCTCACTTTCTCTCTCTCTCTCTTAAATAAATAAAATCTTTAAAAAAATATTACAAACCATCACCCCACACACACTTTATTAAGTGAAAGAAAATCACAGGACCAGTCCAGATGCAAGGCATGGAGAAACAGGTTTTACTTTTTAAAGAGAAGCTGCAAAGTCACATTGCAAAACACATGGATACAGGGTTGACTGGAAAATTGAGATTGTTTTGCTATCAAAACAAACACAAACACAAGTACGTGTTTAATACATATGGAGGACAATTGTATATGCTATGGAGAGCAATAAGAGTTCCCAAAAGATAACGGGCACCTAATGGCATAGAACCTGTGGGTACTGTGATACATTGGGCTTTTAATTGGAATGAAAAGGAAAACCACTGGAAGAGTTTGAATGAAAGAGTGACATCCTAGGGTGGCTCAACCAGTTAAGCATCTGCCTTCCGCTCTGATCTTGATCCTAAGATCCTGAGATCCAGCCCCTAGTGGGGCTCCCTGCTCAGTGGTGAGTCTGCTTCTTCCTATTTACCCCTCCCCCTTGCCCTTGCACTCTCTCTCTCTGTCCTTCATTCTCAAATAAATAAATAAAATATTAAACTTTAAAAAAGATTGATATCCACATGGGGATGAGGAGGCATTTAAAAACACAAATTTGGAATTCAAAGGAAAGGTCTGAACTGCGGAAAAAAAAATACACACACACACACACACACATACATACACATACATACACACATACACATATACTATAACCTGCTAAAACTTTAAATTACATTTTTTCATCTTATTAAATACACATTTCATTAAATTATATTTATGTCATTATATAAGGTCATCAAATAATACTGAATTCCGATTTCTGTAAAAATACGTCAGAAAGCTGTATCATTTACAAATTTGATAAACATGGTTTCTCTATACCCAAGTTTAGCATAGAAGAAATGAGCTCAGCTATTTGCTTTTCCCATTTCACAAATCAGTGCTTATTAGAAACCAACACATTTTAGTTTGGATAACTTTTTGCTGTGTCATCATATCGTTTATTCGAGTGTCATCTCTTTTGGTATGTCCATGACTCTCCTTCAGAGCTAGACCCCTTACTTCGAACAGAAAATGTATACAGTAGTGGTCTTTCTATATTTCTAGGAAGCTAGCACAATTGGTCCACCTATGAGAAATTCCAATTAACTAGACATCTGCTGAAAACACGGCAGAACAGCATACAATCTGTTTCAAATATTTTTGCATAATGTGGCTGACAGACAGTTTAATAAAATAAACAATACAGGGAATAAGATTAGTAGTTTACTGACAATTAAGTATGAGTAGTTGATACTTGTAAGAAAAGACAATTCAGAAAACCAATCAAAAACAAGAAGGTATTGGGAATTTAGAGAGGATTTTAAGGAAAAGCTCAGAAAATAATAATGAGCTTCAGGAAAATATAGCATTCTGCTAATAACAAGAAGAAAGATTCATTTAGTGTACAATATGAGAGAGTTGCAAAAAATAAATCAATGTGTTTATTAAAAACAAAATAAAAATACTTAGAAAGAATATATATGTCTGAAAAAAAAAGAATATATATGTCTGTGTGTATGAGAAGACCTATCCCTTCTTTTATTTTATGTTTTATGTTTTACCTTTTTCATATTCTTGTCAGCCCCCAGAAAAACATCTATGACACCCAACTCCTCCATGAAACTGGATAGTCTTTATTATAAGGCTTTTCATGATTTATATTTAAATTTCCAATCTATTTTACCAAAATTTACATTTTAAATACTAGTATTCTACTTCCTCCCTTTGTGGATGAAATTTATTTATTTTCTCATCACACTGCTTAATTTGACCTGTCATTCTCCATCATTTTTTTTTATTTTTTTATTTTTTTTTAAAGATTTTATTTATTTATTTGACAGAGAGAGATCACAAGTAGGCAGAGAGGCAGGCAGAGAGAGTGGAAGGGAAGCAGGCTCCCTGCTGAGCAGAGAGCCCGATGCGGGACTCGATCCCAGGACCCTGAGATCATGACCTGAGCCGAAGGCAGCGGCTTAACCCACTGAGCCACCCAGGCACCCATCATTCTCCATCATTTAAACCCTCTACTTTATCTTCATCATCTTCATTTTACAGACTAAATTCCTTTCCTTGAGGATATCACCTTTATTAAAATATCTACTGACATACATAACTCTCGATCTACCATTAGTACACAAATCACAAACTGGAGAGGAGTCGTTTGAAATAAGGATGCTGACAGATTTGATTCATCTATACAGTTTTCCTATTTTATTAAAGCAAATCTATAAAGATTGATCGATTTTTCTGTGTTAATAACAAATGTGGCAGTACTTGGAGAAAAATACCTACATAACAAATGTAATCTAGTCTGACTTCAGTTTTTAATATTGGGTGCTATATATTTTCAAGTTTCGCTTTCCGTCCTCCCTTCCTGGCCCTCTTTTGGACAGGTAGCGAACAAAGTCTACATGGTTAAGTCACTTAGTGTGAGGTTCAAACCCCAGAAACAATTGGGAAACCAGTGCCCACAATTGGAAAGGTTGCGGCCAGCGTCATATCCCCCGCCACACACACCCCATAAAAGCCCCACGCAGATCACCCTTCCCTACTCTCACAAACCATTTCAGACACACTCAGGAGGCTTACTCTGTTCTCCCCCAAAACTCTTATTTTGCTGGTAATAAACTTTTCCATTCTTTCTTCTCTGTGTTTGGCTGGCATCATCATTTTTGACATACAAACCAGATTTTGAGTGGGTTCCATGCTGCCTCTGCAGAATGTTCTAAAGAGTGAGCAAGGATCCGCAGAAACTAGGACATTGCACCCTCAGTGTGCTATCTGCAAGAGTGCTTCTGAAGCTTACTTATTACTCATGTGTTGATCTCAATGGACATTTCATTTTGCAGCAGACTACCTTAGAACAGATGGTAGGTAACTTTTAAAATATTTTTTGTTGTATGATATTTGTCATGATTTATTGAAAATGATCCATGTATTTTCTAATGATATCAAATGGAACCACGATCATTAACCAAAAAGTAGTGTGTGTGGGAGAGGATAATGGTAGTTATTAAAATCAAGAAAAGTTTGTTCTCTAAAAAATAATGAGGTGATGGATTGGTTTTTTGTTTTTTGTTTTTTTTTGGAAAAACTTTGAAGGCTCTAGCTTATTTTTTTCTTAAAAAAAAAAAAAAAAGCTCAGCTCACTGAGAAAGGCCGAGTTTAAGTGTTCTAATATTATTATAATATTAATTATTAGAATGGCAAATTTTAAAACATTGAAAGCTCTCATGATTTTTAAAAAAAATCAATATTTGGTATTTCAGTTCTGCAAAGGAACTAGGAACTGTTTCAGAGAAGCACAGAAATCCAAAGCCAGAAGAGAATAACCCAATATTCTGACATTTTGAAGTTGTTAAGAAAAGCAAGATATTTGAAAGATTGGGTAAGTTTAAGCTCCAGGTAAATTTCTAGAGAATGAAAAAGAAATGTCAGCATTACCTAGTTATTCAGTTATTGAAAATATTTGCTTTTTATGAAATGTGGTATATTTATTTTATTCCTTGACAGAGATGGGATGAAATAAAAAGTAATTACAAAGAAAACATATTTGTTTAATAACTGAATGAAATATGGAACAAATAAAAAATCTTGTGATATCCTGGGTTATTATAAGAATGAATCAATGAATTAATACCTATAAAGTGCACAGAACTGTATCTGGTTCATAATAAACATTCGTTGTTGCCTAATATAATCAACATTGTTATTGTTATCGCTGTTATTGTAATAAGTAAAGGAACAGACATCAGACACCTATTGTTCTAATCATATTGTTCGGTTAGATTTCAGTTGTGGGGATTGCCCTGGACATTTTCTGGATTTGCATTTCTTTATTATACATATTTAAATAGGTGGGGAATTAAAGATAATTAACAATTCTAATTCAATTCATTTTTTTAAAAGTTGTTTACCAGCAAAATAGATCTAATAATAACAACTATCAATTCCTTGTTAACTCTCACCCTTCTTTTTTTGTCCCCCTTTAATTAAAGTGCATCTTTAATTCTTAGATGATAAGATTAACTTTGATAACTGCTGAAATTCCCATTTTGGAGGTAACTAACAAATAAATTCAGGAAAAATTCATTTCTTGCCCCTGACCTGTGTCATCAGAGTCCAGACTAGCAATCCCAACTCTTTTTTTTCTTTAATTTTCAGAATTTTTTTTTTGCTTGTTTTTAGATTCCAGATATTAGTGAAATCACTGAATATTTGTCTTTTTCTAACTTATTTCACTTAGCATAATCCCCTCAAGGTCCGTCATGTTGTAGCAGATGGCAGGATTTCCTTCTATTTTATAACTAGTATCCTATTGTCAACCTAGTATCCTATTGTCAACCCCTCCTCTTAAATGCCTTGTAATCCAGTACATTAATATAACTAATTTTTAAAATTCATTTTTAACTCAGGTCTTATTTTAGGAAGATTCAAACTGTGCCATGTAACATGAATCTAATATAGTCCCTGTGTTTTTTACCCTTCCACTTATAATCCTGTCCTAAAAAGAGAAAATAGATGTGCTCAGTGTTTCTTACTTTCCATTTTTTTTTTTTTTAAAGTAATTTCTATATCCCATGTGAGGCTCAAACTCACAACCCCTAAACGAGAGTCACATATTCTACTGCTGAACCAGCCACATGGCCCCCTACTTTCTGTGTTTCTAGTGGAGGCTCAACATCTCATACTGTAGGATTTTCTACCAGCATAACACAGCCTCCAGCTGAATAGTTTACTGTTTTATTTATGAGACAATAAGTGAAATTACAAAGATAATTATTTGTCTCAGAATAGTTTCCCACATTTTTTTCTCATCAGTTGAGATAAGAATTTCAAAAAGCACAATTAGAATAGATTAAGGTACCCTGTAGTTGTAGGTCAAATATTTAGCAAACTCAGAAATAAATTTGTATAAATGAATATCTAATCACTGAAAGCAAGCAGAGTAACTGGTTGTATTCAAAAGCCAAGGATTACACAAAGACTTATGGAAAATGATTAGGTCTGTGTTAAGTTCTGAATGTGTGCATTCCCCCCCCTCATAATATGTTGAAGCCCAGACCCACAAGGTGTTGAAAAGAAAGGCCTGTAAGAGGTAATTAATTTTGGATGATGTTGTGAGGGTGGGTCCCCTAATGAAACCAGGGTCCTTATAGGAAGAGAAAGACGAGACAGACCATGTTCTCTCCCTGCCACGTAAAGATAACAGCAAGAAGACAGCTGTGTACAAGCCATGAAGATATCCCTCACTGGGGAGACAAATTGACTAACACTCCAGAACTTGGAGAAATAAATCCCTGTTTAAGCCACCCATTATACTGAATTGCATTATAGCAGCCAGAACTGACAAGCGCCATATGGCAGGAGTAAATAACCCCAAAAGTAATGAAATGCAATGTAATTTTAACATATATTAATATCATATTTGAAAATAGGATGTTTTAGTATCTCAACAATAAAAAAAAACAGAAAGAACGGGAAGAGGAAGATATACCACAATTTTACAGGACACCAAGTGAAAACAGTTAGTGTGTGTTGTGATATTTTACAATTAGTTTGTAAAAAGGAAAATATTCATATCAGATATTTCTAGGCTAGAATCTAGACTCAGGAATAACCAGAATGTGAGAAATTTTCTTGAATAACTATTTACTTTTCAAAATGGATAAATATTTTGTTTTAAAATTACATATACTCTTTTCTTACTGTAGCTTTCTGATTAAAAGCATGATGATTGCAGCTACCTTAGAAAATATCAAAATATAAAAAGAATAATAAGTTATTATATTGTGTATATTTCTTTAATTCTCTGATACACATGTATACTTTAATAAATTCAAAATATATTTAATATTTAATTTATATAAATTTCAAAATATGTGAAATCATTTTGGAAAAAATCAACTAATTGACATAAAAATTGATATTTTATTGTCTTAACTTCAATTTTTCATTTGCAATATTGAAAATAGGTTTCCTATAAATACAGTACCTTATAGCTTCTAGTATTTATATTAACTATGTGTTCTTTTTCTTGCCCATCTCTTCCAGCAGATAGGGAATATTGTTTGTGGGTTTTTTTGTAAATTAAAAGAATTTTTTCATATATTAAATGACATTTCCTTATAAACATATAATTATTTTTCCCATTTAACTTGTGTGTCTTTTAGAATTTTCTTTGCAGTATATTGTTATGTTTTCTTTTTTTAAAAGATTTTATTTACTTATTTGAGAGAGAGGGAGAGTGAGAGACAGCATGAGAGGGGAGAAGATCAGAAGGAGTAGCCAATTCCCCACCGAGCTGGGAGCCTAATGCAGGACTCGATTCTGGGACTCCAGGATCACTACTAGAGCTGAAGGCAGTCACTTCGCCAACTAAGCAACCCAGGCACCCCTATTGTTATGTTTTCTAAATGTTGATTTGTTACAGAAAAATCAACTTTCTTTTTATTTTATATTATTTCATTTGTTCATTTTTTTTTTTAGGAAAAATCTATTAAAGCCTTTCTGAGATTATTTTTAATTTGATAATTTTATTAATGTGAAATAAATGTAAAAGTTTGGCAATCTAATTTACTTTTTGATGGTAATATTTTTTGAGCATAAAGATAACATATTTTTCCTAGATCTTTAGAAAGTACAAAAAAGACGAATACTATGCAGCCATTAAAAAACCTAAAATCTTACCATTTCTAATGACATAGATGGAACTAGAGGGTATTAAACAAAGCGAAATAAGTCAACAGAGAAAGACAATTATCATATGATCTCACTGATATGAGGAATTTGAGAAAGAAGACAGAGGATCATAGGGGAAGGGAGGGAAAAGTAAAACAAGATGAAACCAGAGAGGGAGATAAACCATAAGAGACTCTTAATCTCAGGAAACACACTGAGGGTTGCTGGAGGGGAGGGGGGTGGGAGGGATGGGGTGGCGGGTGATGGACATTGGGGAGGGTGTGTGCTATGCTGAGCACTGTGGATTGTGTAAGACTGATGAATCAGACCTCTACCCCTGAAACAAATGTTAATAGAAAGAAAGAAAGAAAGAAAGAAAGACAGACCATGGCACCATGGTTGAACAACCCTACTCTAAATGGACTGCAGACATTCTAACACATCCTTGGAATTTTGTATTCCTCAAATATATATTGAATATTAAGGAAAAGAAAAATCACCCAAAAGAAAATTAACCACCCAGTAATCCTATAATAAAAACAATTATCTTAAGATATTTTTTCATTAGTGTGAAAGATAATTCTGTGGTAATCTTTTAGAATATGAAGGTTTTTACTTAATATTTTCATTTATCTTCAAAAAGATTTTATTAAAAATAAAAAATAAAAAAATAAAAAGATTTTATTTATTTATTTGAGAGAGAGAGAGAGAGCCCACTCGTGGGCTTGGGGAGGAAGAGAGGGTGAAGGAGAGAGATAAGCAGACGTTGTGAAGAGTGCAGAGCCCTACATGGGCTGCCATTGATACCAAGACCCTGAGATCATGACTTGAACCAAAACCAAGAGTCTGATACTTAAGCAGGGGAGCCATCCAGACACACCACTTCTTAATTTGTTACAGCTTTATATTTGTTCATTATATGAGTATTTCACGATATATTAGGTCTTTGTTTTTTAAATAGTTTCTATTACAGAGAAAAGGGGGAATATTATACCTTTAAGAGATCATGCTTCTATATGGTGCTTTTTAAAAAAGTTCCTAAACTTAGAATTTGCAATAGAAAAGTAGAAAACCCTTTCAAAATTTTTAATTTATGTTAACAAAGATTAGCAGTTTATATTTTACCAACAATCTAGAAATGAGTTCCTTCAACCATTTCTCTTATTTATTTGTTACATGGATCATATTTTCAAAATTATTTTTATTAACATATAATGTATTATTTACCCCAGGAGTACAGGTCTGTTAATCGTCAGGCTTACACATTTCACAGCACTCATCATAGCACATGCCCTCCCCAATGTCCATAACCCAACCACCCTCTCCACACACCTCTCCCCCCGCACCCCTGCAACCCCGCAACCCTCAGTTTGTTTGTGAGATTAAGAGTCTCTTATGGTTTGTCTCCCTCCCTCCAATCCCATCTTGTTTCATTTTTTTCCTTCCCTACTCTCCAAGCCACCTGGTCTGACTTTCAGATTCCTCATATCAGAGATACCATATGATAATTGTCTTTCTCTGGTTGAATCACGTTTTTCACCTTTATTGTCTCAATATATTTGAAATATATATCCCATTCTGAATTCTAATATTAATTATTTTGACCTTATCTTTCCTTAAATACCAAAGGTAACCACAATATAATAAATGTTAATTATCTCTGTATAAAGAAAACTTTTGGTTTATTTCTTCTTCTGGCCCAATTTTCTCATCTTGCCATGGAAATGTGGTGTGAGAGAACTCAGTATTGCTAAAAACTACATTATATCTTTTGTTTTACTATTATATCCCACTTTTCCTTTCATAAAATAATTATTAAGCGATTTTAAACTTTTGTTATCAAAGCTCACCATAAGGCTATAATAATATAAACTGGAATCCCAAGTTCTATATAAAATCCTAATATAGGTGTGTCTCATTGACTCAATCAGTAGGGGATAACATGTTTGAAATTAGGGTTGTAAATTCAAACCCTATCTTGGGTATAGAGATTACTTAAAAATGAAATCTTTTTTTTTTTTTTTTTTTAAGATTTTGTTTATTTGACAAAGAGAGAAATCACAACTAGGCAGAGAGGCAGGCAGAGAGAGAGAGGGGAGGAAGCAGGCTTCCTGCGGAGCAGAGAGCCCGATGTGGGGCTCGATCCCAGGACTCTGGGATCATGACCTGAGCCGAAGGCAGAGGCTTTAACCCACTGAGCCACCCAGGTGCCCCCAAAATAAAATCTTTAAAAAAATCCCAACATATACATTAAAAAAAAATATTTGTGTTACAATTGTCTTATTTAAATGAAATGAGATTACCTGTTCCTTTATTTCAAACTTTCGGTTATTTGGGTCAAAATGACTTTATTGGCTAATCTTTTAATGTTAATATTGCTCTAGAATTACAAACAAAATCCCGAGGATATGTAGGTGCTATGTAGCAATATCATAGTAATTTAACATATGAGAGTAAAAGATAAAAAATAATTTTGCTTTAGATAACCTAACCTGCGTTGTGCCATCTCACTATCACTAATAGCAAATTGCTCTTTAGGGATAAAACAGTTCTCATTGATAATTTCTGTACAAGCTAAAATTTTCCATACCATTACGTATTAAGAATCATTACATTTTACACAGAAATGGAAGTGATATTTAAATGAGAAAATCTTAAGTCTTATTTTGATAGTTGGAAGATTGTCATAAATAGCAATTTCCTCCAATCTTTAGCTTAAATTACTGCATAGATACTTTGCAAAAGGGTTTCTTTTCTATCTTTCACATTGAAATCACATTTTTACTCACCAATATTTATGAGATTGGACATTTATTTGGTTCTCGAATGTCAAGCACTTTTCATGCCCATTATGAGTATTTGTGTATTTAATTCTAACACTATGTCCATGAACTCGATACTGTTTCTGTACTCATTTTACTGATGAAGTCATAGGGGCCAAAGAAGACTATGACCTGTGTGTCAGGTAGCATGGCCAGTCAGTTTCATAGCTGGGAGGGAGAACCACAGCAGCCTGGCTGGGGACCCCACACGCTCACCCACTCTACATTTTAGCCTCTTTAAGACTACAGTGAAACAGTGGCATAGAACTAAATAATCACAGAATGTAGTCACTCCCAGCATTCTATTTACAGATTGTGTAATGACATTTTAATCTAATAATTATAGTTATTTGTAGAGACTAATGATATATATTTCTTTCCAGAACTAAAACATCTGGTACTGGTAATACATCAGAGGCCTGAAGTTCAAGTTACGTTATATTGGAAGGTAAAGTTTAGTGTTTTCTGTGTATACAAATACCTGTCACCATGATAAGAACTTCACATGATTCATACCCAGAAACTGCCCTTACCTCCTTTTCCCTCTGCTTTCCTTGCATGATTCATTGAGCACGATTACAGTACCAATCTTAAAACACACTAGCATTGCTTTGTTTTCTCAGTTCCTTATAGAATATCTTTCATGGCAAGTAAACTTTTCCCAAGACCCAGACACAAAGATATACACACTCACATCACTGAAGTACCCATTTCTAATACCTACTGGCTAGCATTGATTTTTAAGACACATTTCAAAGAAGACATGCTCCTCCCCCAACACACACACGCGTGCGTGCGCGCACACACACCACACACAGAGTCAACTACATGTAAAAGTTCTCTTCAATTTCATTATTGGTATATTTTGCTACTATTTTCCTTTTTTGCTCTAGGTTCAGGTTTCACTTCTCCAATTCCCTTATTCCTCTGTTCTCTGTTAGGGTGGAGAAAAGCAGTACCTTCATACAACCCAGATAACTCCAGTCTGATCTAAAAGTTGATCCTTAATTTTTACTCAATCCCTGCCCTTTTATTGTGAACTAATTCTATATATACTTGTTATTCAAGCTCTTGTCCCCAGACTGGAACACATTCCATGTAGCTAATCCAGAGAGGTTTTTGTTTTTAAAGACTTCACTTATTTACTTATTTGAGAGACAGAGAGTGTGTGTGCACATGTGTGAGTGGGATAAAGGTGGGGACAGGGGGAGAATCTCAAACAGAGCCACCTAAGTGGGGCTCAATTTCAGGATCCTGAGATCATGAACATGCCAAAACCAAGAGCTGGAGGTTTAATGGACCGAGCTACCCACGCACCTCCAGAGAGTTTTATTTAATGACCATTTGTTGGGGGATTTCTCTTAAGAAGTAAGAGATTCCAAGTATTTTAAGTATTTATCAGTTTCTGTTGTCTTCATCAGGATCATGGTAACCAAATTGAACTGCTAGAAATGAGAATTAAACAGAAATACAGAAATAATATTTGTTTCTAGTCCATCCAAGTAATCCTACTATTTGTCTTATGGAATATAACGAATATAAAAGAATTAAAAGCAATTTGCTTACATTCTATTTACCAGGTGTTCTCCTCCTCCAGGTTAAAAAAATCAAAGCAAATGCAAACATTTCTCATTAATAACATTATGAGTATTATAATAAAATTAAATATTGCCTGGGTAGGATTTTAAATGATCACAGTGGCTTAAAATATTATATATATCATTAACTTTTTGTATATTGATTTCAATATACTATACAAGCAGAATTATTTTTGAAATTGCATGGATATTGAATTTAATATTAAATATCAATGTATTTTTTAAAATATTTTATTTATTGGTCAGAGAAAGAGAGAGGGAGAGAGATCAGGAGCACAAGCAGAGGGAGCAGGAGGCAGAGGGAGAGGTAGGCTTCCCACTGAGTAAGGACTCCCATGTGGCTCCAGATCCCAGGACCCTGGGATCATAACCTGAGCCAAAGGCAGAGACCTAACTGACTTAGCCACCTAGGCATCCCAAATATCAGTATATGTTTGTGAACTATGTGATTTCTAAAAACCCAGAAGACTCAGTAGAATGCTATACAAAGAATTCAATTCTACTGTTATTCTCTTGTTCACATTTATTTACTGGGATATTTCATTTAATGATTGTTTAAATCCAATCAAATTCTTTAAAAAATAGTGTATAAATCCGGTTTTTTAAATTAAATTTTCATATACAACTATCTTTAAAAATAAAATAGAATGAAATTAAAGAATCAAGAAGAAAGGTGTATTAAAAAGTAATAACATATAAAGTTGTTTGTCTTTTTTTTTTTTTTTTAAATCCACAAGAAGCCATATGGCAAGATAAGATTCAGAGTGACAGCATTCAGTTAAAATCAAAGTGCTGGCTTAGGTATTTCTGAGATTTAACAATTTATTTGAATGGGAACTTATTGTCTTCTCTTAACTAAATCAAACCAAAATCTTTTTATCCCCCCCCCAATCTTTGTATGATTTGTGAGAAAAGGAAGTGGACATTTTGCTTTGTATAGAGTGGTAGAAGAGAAATATTGACAGGGCAATGGCTAGGATTTTCATTTTTAATACTCAAAATACCAGCATACGAGAACAGGACACAAAGAGGAAAAAAAAAAATTAACCTAGGCATTGCATTCCTTAATCCAAAATGAATGCTAATAAATGCACATTGGTTTTCAAAAAGTCATATATTAAATGATAATATGTGTAAAGTGTTTATAACTATGCCTAGTATATTTTAAGTCCCAATAAACATTAGTTATAGTAATAAAAACAACCAGAAGCATGTAATCTCATATTAAAAGGTTTTGTATTGTTTAGCAAATTAATTCATTAGTATTGTAAGGCAGAAAATTATCAGTAACAAGAATCCTAGCTGTTTTACTAACTATACAATTAAAATTACACTGTGGAGGGGGCGCCTGGGTGGCTCAGTGGGTTAAGCCGCTGCCTTCGGCTCAGGTCATGATCTCAGGGTCCTGGGATCGAGTCCCGCATCGGGCTCTCTGCTCAGCAGAGAGCCTGCTTCCCTTCCTCTCTCTCTGCCTGCCTCTCTGCCTACTTGTGATCTCTCTCTGTCAAATAAATAAATAAAAATCTTTAAAAAAAAAAAATTACACTGTGGAGGAATGGTCAGAAAGTGACCCAAAAAATCACATGGGTTTTACAAATCCTATGTCCTCTTAACTCTGACATCATACAGGTCAATGCTATTGCACCTAAGAGAAGGATGGTTCCTGGTGCTCTATTGCTCAAGGTCCTGCTCTACTTTAATGTAGCACACGGTACTTTCTTAACAACGACTGCACCCATATGCCTTCCTTTTTCCTAGAACCATAAATGAGCAATCTCTACCCGTGCAGTGCACTCAGGCCCTAGACCTTCTTGCCTTACTCAAGGACACCACTCCATTTGTGTTTGTTCACACTTTCCCTTCTAGAGTATCTCCTGTTTCCCATCTTCTAAAATATCCTTGTCGATGTCAAAACAATATCATTTCTTCCTTTTGAACCAAATAACTTCTGCAAACTTTCAAAATTCCATTTGCCTCACTATTGGCCCATTTCTTTGCCATTCCTTAAAATTTATTTTAATTATATATTTTATATAGATAGAGATAGAGATATGTATCATCTATCTATACCTACCTATATCTCTATCTATCTCTATCTATCTATCTATCTCTATCTATCTGTCTATGTGTGTGTGTCTATGTTTGTGAATGTGTGTGTATATATATATATATATATATATATATATATATATATATATCTCAAGGATCATCTATAAATACTCCTTAATTCCTGTCAGAAACTGCAACAGTCTGATTTGAATCTGCATTCCAACTTACTTTCCCCATTGCTCATTCCAGTAAATGACAACATATCAAATATTCATATCATATTTCAAAGAGGTGTCTCTCTCCTCTTTGATTGCATACTGCCTTGGTTTTCCTTGGCCTCATATATCCCTCTTATCCAGTTCTAGTCTCTTTGCTGGTTCTTCCACTTATTCTATTTTTGGAGGAGTTCGCAAATGCACAGGCCTTAGCCTTCACCCGTTTTCATACTATAGAGCCTTGTTTTGTGATTTTTTCCAGATTCCATAACAACTTGCAAATTTATATCTCCAATTCTGACAGATGTTCTAAAGTACATGTTTCTTTCTTGACATTTAATTTAATATTGATCTCCTATCTCAAACATAACATGTCCAAATCTTTACTCTGCTGACCCCCACCCCCAAACTTGTTTCATCTACTTTCTTCTCTCAATCAGGTTAATGGCAACTAAGTATTTCTAGCTGCTCAGTCTAGAAATCTTGGTCATTCTCATTCACCTCCATCCAGGGCACTATTTTCCCTTCTTTGACAACACTGAGAAAATTACTCTTTAGACCTTATTCACTTGGTCTTCCTTCTACTTAGAATAATCTTTCCCACACCCTCATATTCCTCGGGACTCTATCAAGTAACAGTCTATTGAAGATGTTTCCTTGTTCACCTTGTGCAAAAGCAAAAACCACACCCCCTTTGAAAGATTCTTTCTTGCCCTTCCCCTACTCTTCCTAATATAAGTCTTTGGTATATGTTTCTATCGAAGGAAAAAGAGATAGAATTAGGCACTCAAGACACTAGCTAAATTAAAAAAAAAAAAAATTAACATTTTGTTTTCCAAATAAAAACCAGATTTTGATTACTCATGATTTTATTCCACATTAACTAGAAACATTTATAAAAAGATTGACTTTTTCAATGAATAAAAATATAATCGCTAACTCTACTGTGAATCATTTCAACATATACCACAAAAAAATATTAAGAATAAAACACTAATAGGGGCTTATTAAGAATAAAAATGCAAATAATAAACTACTATGGCCCTGATATTTTGAATGACTATTTTCAATAATCTCTTATCCAAATAAATATGTCATTTAAATAAAACTTTCTCTGTGTGTGTGTGTGTGTATGCGTGATAACAGTGGACTCAACTGAGTCTACTGTGGGATTATAAGATTCACATTATGGTTCTGTTAACTCTGCTAAGTTGGTAACTTCTCATTTGCTTCTTATATCTCTTTGTATGAGATGATAAATGTGAGACATACATTTATACCTTAATTTATTGTTTGTTTCTCTTAATTTTTAACTGATACACAGGTAATAGGATCTGTGGTATGCATCAGGACAGAAAGATTTATATTCTCCACTGTCCTAATTCTTACATTCCCTTTTGTTTATATTCATGGAATACAGATAAAGAAAACTAAAATAGTGAGTGATTGAGTGTGTGTAAATGTGTGTATGTGTATATTGCAAAATATAACTTATGACAGATACCTCACCCAGCATAGGCTGCCCTATATGTTGTCTTAAAAAAAAACCCTTCAATTTGAAATTTCTTTGCCAAAATTGATATTGACCAAAATTAATTTTAAAAAATCTGACCATGGGGAGGAAAAACATCAACAGGAAGTCAAAGGCTGTGATAAAAATCTGCAAGAACTGAGTGACAGGTTCAAAATAAATAAAAATGTGATAAAAGCATGAGCATTATCTTCCTGTATCTTTGAATGGATATTGAGAAATAATGGCCACAAACAAAATGAAAGCAGCCCTGCTATGTGAAATAGAATGGATGAGTTTAGGTTTAGAAATGACATTGACCTCTCATCTTAGACAGTGGAGAAGCTGAACAAGGGTGCAAGGAATAAGGGAGAAGAGAAGAAAACAGATTGTTTTCTCAGAGCTGCAGTTTGTCTGAAGTAATCACAAAGTAGGACAAAAATGTGACAAAGACTTCTGGCGATCATCAAAGCTAGAAATAAAAAAGCAGACCTGCAAAAATAGAAACAAACATGAAATGATGAGAGAATTACTGTTTCTCAATATAAGAATGAGTTCAGAAATTTAATTTTTCTCTCACATCTATATACCCTTTATTCTCTTAATATTAAATACTTAAAAATATGATAAAATATTTAAATGATATATAAAAGATAATGCAAAAAATAACCGGATGGGTTTAAAGTAAAAAGATTTTGTAGTGATATTGAATCACTTTATTATGATAGGATTAAGGAACCCAAAACACATTTCATATTTGCAAATTTATTGACAATTTATAAGGAACATTTATAAAAAAAATCTCCTGAAAAATGATTGAAAAATTATATAAAATGTGGAAACAGCATTATATTGCAGCCTGTATATATAAAGCCAATTCCAATACAAATAATATTTTAAAATATTTAAATATTTTCCAAATGGAACAAGTTTTACCCATTTTGGGGCCAAATTCAATACCTAACATCTTTCCAAGGATTTCACAATATTTCTCCTTCCCAGTCAGAATTAATAACTACGTATAGAATGCTATTTATAATGATAGCATAATGGTCAACTTCTCCATTTATTTAAGTAATAATAGTAGAATACCTACATGTGAATAAATATATGAACAATTAATTTTAGGAAGTGATTAAGCCTATGAGTAAAAGAATATAGATTACAAAGCGGTAATGATAATAATAATAATGGTGTTATTATTATAGATTACCATGATGAAAACTGTGTAGGCAGATTCTTGAGATGAAATTATCATGGTGGACTCCATGGTGATAATTAACCGAATTCTGAATAGCTACTAGGAGCTAGTTAAGTAGGTCAGGGAAAGGGGTTGGTAAAAATCATTTCAGTAACAGGGAAGTTGTAGTACAGTCTCCGTGACTTTTATTTTTTAGAATCATACAGTTTGTTCACCCATGAAAGTAAGGAAAAACTAGAGCTATCCTATAGTGACACAGATGCTGATTCTAACACAACCAATTTTCAAGTCAGAAATAGTGCATGTATCATCCCAATGGAATATCAGTTTAATATGAGCTTGCGCTAGGGTTATATGTCCTTATAAAATACCTTTTAAGTAGATGTTCCTATTGAAGCAAAAGATAAATAAATGGCCTCTCAGTTGAAATCTGTTGTCGTGTTTGGTGAAATTCTAGGCACAGTGGATACTAAGAGAGATAAAGGATAGAGATGGAAAATTGATCAGAATGAGAAGATCATCCCTTTTAAGAGAAAGTTCAGCAGTGCAAATGAACAAATCTACCAAGGGATAATAAAATACATTCATCTAATGCAGGTTGATATATATATGTAATGAGTTTGATTCATGAGATTGCATCAAGCCATGAGATCCTAAACAATGACATATTAGTTTCCTTTGAGCTGTAAATCAAGGAGGAAATCCATGACTCTCTGGGAGATATCAGATGCAAGAACTAGGAAAAGGAGGAAGACATCCAGTTAATAATGAAGGAGAATGTCAGTGTTCAATGTTTATCTACAATCTCGGGAAAGAGAATGATGAAAGCATTGTCTCATTGACACAGGCAGGTGGTCAGGTAGAGTCAACTAGGCTGACTACACAGAGTTGACCTGCAGTGGAAAGTTATAGCTGAAGGTTCAGATGGCTTTATTTAGTTGTAATTAATCAGGCATCCGATGTTAAGATAGTGTATTGGAGTGTAGAGAGCAAAAGTTATAGAATGAAATACAGTATAAATTAAAGTCATTACATACCTACACAGAACAGAGACGATCAAAAGTCTTGAGAGGAAGCTACATGCAATCACGGGTAGGATAACAAAGATTTTCTGGAGGAAGTAACATTTCAGATATTTTTAGAGGGATTTCTATTGACAGTAAATGATGCCTAAAGAATTTCCAGTTGACAGAATGAACAACCTAAAGACACTCAAAATTAGGAATGTCCAGATGTTTAAAGACTATAGTTGATAAGTACTCTAGTTTAGCTGAAGTGTATACTACAATTTAGAGGAACTATGATAGAGAACATGGGAAGGGCAGATTGAGAACATATTGTATCCAGGATTAAATATCAAAATATCTTAATTTTAATTAATTTGGTAAGCAATGGGGGAGAAAATCATGGTTACTGAGCAAAAGAGTAACATGAACAGAATTTAGGTTTAAAGGAGATTAACTTGGCAGCTGTGAAAAGTCTCCTTTGAATATTTGATGTTAATGTTTCACTGCTTGCAAATAACTGCCATTGCAGAGAGAGTATCGCATTCACTTTGACAAACTCTCTTGCTGAAAAGTACATTTAATTAAAAAAAAAGGGCATTCCAACAGTGTACTGATTTTGTTTTTGATTTGCATACTAATCATAGATTTGTCATTTCTTTAATGAAAGATGAATGAGAAAAGTGAAAGAATATAGTATGGACTGAAGATTTCTGGTTTTACAAAACCATGAAATGATAAGCATAGTATCCACCAGTGGTAATAAAATAGTAATCTTTATTAAGGAATAGTCTCAAGATCTCATAAATTATATATTGGCAAAATACATGACAATGACTGGTCATAGTTATGTCTTCATTTTACAATTGGCAAATAAATATATTTATTTATATTTATTTTTCAAACTTTATCAAGGTATAGTTGTCAATTAAAAATCATATATATTTAAAGTGTACAACTTGATAATTTGATATAGTCACACTGTCATTAGATCATCACAATTTTTTAACTTACTTAATTGATACTTTGTACTGACCAACATCTGCCTATATTCCTTTTCCTGAACCTAGGGTGAACACCGTTTGACTCTCTGTTTCCATGATCTTGACATTTTTAGATTCCACATACAATGAAGTCATGTAGTATTCATCTTTCTGTCTGGTTTATTTCACTTGGGATGAGATCCTCCAGGTATATCCTTGTTTTTTTGTCAATGCAGATTTTCCTTCTTTCTTAAGTTTGAATAGTATTTCAGTGTGTGTGTGTGTGTGTGTGTGTGTATCACACTTTCTTTACCTTGGCCATTGTTAATGCTGAAATGAACATGGGAAGACAGGTATCTATCTATCCAAGATACTGATTTCCTTTCCTTTGGATATACACCCAGAAGTAGAATTGCTATCATATGATAATTTATTTTAAATATTGCGGGGATCCCCGTATAGTTTTCTGTAATGAAGCTACCATCTTATATTTCTACCAACAATGTAGAAGCAGTTCCTTTTGCTCTATGTCCTCAGCCACACTTATTACCTCTTGTATTTTTAATAGCAGCCATCCCAACTTATGCAAAGTGATATGTCATTGTGATTTGGATTTGCATATCCCTCATGATTGAGTACCTTTTCATTGACCTGTTATTATCTTTATGGCTTCCTTTTTTTAAGTTTTTACTCAAATTCTAGTTAGTTGTCATACAGTGTGATATTAGTTTCAGGTGTAGAATACAGTGATTCAACGCTTCCATACAGCACTGTGTGCTCTTCACAAGTGTACTCTTTAATCCCCATCCCCTATATAACCCATTCCCTTCCACTTCCCCACTGATAACCATCAATTTTTTTCTCTATAGTTAAGAGTCTGTTTCTTGGTTTGCTTCTCTCTCTCTCTTCCTCTCCTTTTTTTTTTTTTCTCTTTGATCATGTTTTGTTTCTTAAAGTCCACATATGAATGAAATTATATGCTATTTGTCTCTCTCTGAATTATTTAGCATAGCTCCATCTGTGTCAGGTCCTTTGTCCATTTTTTAATTGGGTGATGTGTTTCTTTTGCTATTGAGTTGCATGCGTTCCATATATATTTTGAATACTAATCTTTTATCAGACATATGGCTTGCATATATTTTCTCCCATTCTGTAGATTGCCTTTTCACTCTGTTGATCATTCTTTTGCTTTGCAGAGGCTTTTTAAAGTTTGATCCAATCCAATTTAGCAAATTTTTTTCTCTTAGCTGTACTTCTGGTATCATATCCAAAAAACATCTTTGCCAGGACCATTATTGGGAAGCTTTTTCCCTATGCTTTCTTATAAAAGTTTTACAGTTTTAGGTGTTATGTTTAAGCTTATAATCTATTTTGATTTTTGTATGAGGCATGAGATAAGAGTCTAATTCATCCCTTGGCATATGGGTATTCAGTTCTCCCAGCACGATTTATTGAAGGAACTAGCCTTTCCCCCATCATGTGTTCTTGGCACTCTTGTTAAATATCACTTGGCCATAAATACATGGATTTATTTCTGGGCTTTATATTCTGTTCCATTGGTCTGTATGACTATTTTTATGACAACACTATATTTGCATCATTACATAGCTGTGTAATATATTTTGAAATCAAGCAGTATGATATATCCAGTTTTGTTCTTGCTCATTGAGCTTCTTTAAGATGATTTTTAAATTTTTTTTTAATGTTTAAGGTTTTTTTTTTTTTTAAGATTTATGTGTTTATTTGAGAGAGAATGAGAGAGCAAGCACATGCCCATGTAGCAGGTGGGGAAGGGGCAGAGGGTGAGAATCTCCAGCAGACTCCATGCTGAGCAAGGAGCCCAATACAAGGCTTATCCCATGACCCATGAGATCATGACCTGAGCTGAAATTACAAGTTGGACACTTAACTGTCTGAGCCACACAGGTACTTAAAGATTAATTTTTAAAAATTATTTGCTGGGCCACTTGAAGATCTCCATTTTTTTTTAAATTGTGTTTCATTGGTTCTATGATGTTTTCATGTTTCTGTAGCCTTACATTTATGTCTGTACATTTGAGGAAGAATTTACCTCTTCCAGACTTCACAGAATGACTATGGAAAGACCTTCACCTATGTGTGGGTGGAAGTGCTGTGGGGGTGAGGTGCAGTGGTTCTAGCTCTTTGGAGGGACAGTGGAAGAGTCTCCATGTGGATCCATCAGCTGAAGTCAGCATTGGCAAAAACTGTGCAGGTCCTCAGTGGCCAAAGCTAGGGGTGTCCACAACAGCAGCAAGGGCTCGGGGGGTCCTTTTGTTCTATTTTTCCACTGTGGAGGAAAGTCATAACCAAAGGCATTCCTCTTGGCCTTAGGTCCAGCGTACAGGCATGCTCATTGCAGCAGTGGCTGCAGTATTCGGTGAACGGATGAACTCACTGTGATGGTGGAGTATTGTGTCAGGCAGGGGCACTCATAGAGCAGCCATTGAACTGGGGTGTCCCTGTGCAGGCCCACACTGACTGACTGTGGCTTTAGGGCCTGGGGACAGGCCTCGTCCCTGAAATGGTGGCATCAGTGTTTAGGACAGAGGCATGCCTACACTAGAGCCGTTCCAGGTATTGGCAATAGTGAGGTGCTATGCAACTGGTGGTCAAAGCACGGACTTCCAAAAGGTGACCATGGTCTCGTGTTTCAGGGCGCTGACCTGCCCCAAGGGGGAATAATGCCAGTGTCTAAGGAACAAGTAAGCCTATTGAAGCAGTATGCTAATATCTGAAGGGTGGGCACTTGGGAAGTGACTATGAAGTTAGCTTCTGGAGCATAGACACATACAGAGCAACCATGGATCTGGAATTTTTGCCTGTGCAGTTGGGAGAGAGAGTCATGGAGGGAAGATGGCTGTGACCAAGGACAGCCCAGCAGCAACTCCTTCTCCTGGGTTGTACAAAACATCTCCTGCTTTGTGGGTCTGTGGCAGCTGAGATGGCTGTTGAGGTTCTCAGCAGTGCAGGCTATTGGTGTTCTCTGTAGAACAGACCCCTGTGGCCCATGGTGGCCCCTGCTGCAGGGCAGGGAGCCCCGACCTTCTTCTTTGATCTTAGCCTTCTCCAGACATCTCAGCTATGAGGATCTCCTGAGCAATCTGGGTATGGAGAAACCAAAGTGGGTCCTTTCCCCCATCTGAAAAGATGGGGAAGCTGGTTGCTCACCCTACTCTCCTTTTCCCTGTGAGGGAGCACTCATGGGTTTGGGATTTCCTCTTGGCCAGGAGCTGTGTAGGCCTGGGGTGGGGTTGGGGTGGGAGGGAATGATGCAGACCAAGTGAAACTGTTCTTCCTACCCTTTCTTTGTGGTTTTCTCCATGTTTTCACTACACTATGTGCTATCATTTCTTAACTGGTGTCCTGCACTCTCACAAAGCTATTTTCCCTTGTGGATAGATGTGTAATTGCTGCTTTCTGTGAGAAAATGAAGGATGGGATCTCTTACTCCACCATTTTGCTGATGTCACTTTTTAGTGAGTAATATTTAGGATTCAATGTTAGCTTACCTGCAAAGACATGTCATTGGCTGAAAAGAGGACTTTTGAAAGAATGTGCTTTGAAAAATGCAAACCCATTATCCTCAATGGAAAAATAAATATTATTTTGTATGAATAGCTTCTGCTGTTTGGGTCTTAGCAACAGCAGGCACATGTGAGTTTATAATGAGACATTAAATCAGATATGTGTTTTACTAACTTACAACTCTTTTGTATATTAAATCTTTTATAATAAAATTATTTCACTCTATTATAAAAATTTGATTGAATAATTATCTGTGACTAGAATATTATAACTTCCTTGCAATAACCAATGCATTTACAATGGAAAAAAATGTACTTCACTATTTGTACCTGTATTAGAAAAATTGATGAAAACCCAAGTTAATTTTGCTATGCAGAAAAAGTCACGTCAGATACTGGAAGACCTTGGCTAAGGAAACTCAGAAACTTTGTAAGATTTAAGGCATCAGGTAATATTTTAAGCTAGCCATCATCTATATTTTCTTCATTTTATACATTGAAAAATCTAGTTGCTGAGTATTTAAGTCATATATGTATATATATATATATATACATATATATATATATATATATATATGTATGTATGTATTTGTAGAAGTTAACAAAGCACAAAATGTTATCCACTAATCCTAATTTATATTTTCAATCTTGTTTCCCCTAAATAGAGCCACACAGAGTAGGAAAAAATTACTGGAATTATCCGTCAGCGGATTTTATTGCTCTCTTTCCATATTCATTACTTCACTTCTATCATTTACCCTCAGCATGTATTAATTCACATGATTTCAGTATTGAATTAAGTAGCAGGCATTGTACCATTATGCTTATCTAGGCATTGAAACATATGGTAGGATGAATACCATCTGGTGGCAGCACGCTGGACGAGAAAGTTCTCTGGCACAGCACTTGTGGAATCCTGGCTGCTGGGCTAAATAATATTAAGCTATGTGGTGTTTAAAATGCCCCATCCGTTAGTTGAATATTCAACAGAGCATCACATTTGGCCTTATTAAAATTTGCTAATACAGAACCCTGGAAGACATTGGCCACACATGACATAAGCTGAAAGTGGGTCAATTTAGTTCTTACCAGTCTATTACACAAAATTTCTACGGAAATCATTGTTATTGTTGGTTAGATTCCAATTATTCATAATATCCATGAAATGGATAGGACAATTTTCTGCATAATGTTCTTCAGAATAATAGCAAGCTAGAGAGCATAATGATAATTTTCTTAAGAAAGTAATTTCCAGAGTGCTATTTTTGGACAATGTGGTCCTTGAGTCCATAAAAGTAAACACACACTCATATGCATAATATATATTGATTCTAACAAACCATAGGGAAGTTTCTAGCTCTAAAATAATTTTATATAATAAAAATATGGAATAATCATCTATTATTAAGTACAAGCAATTCTCGCGTTGCACAGTACTGCATTCACTGAAACTCACATCATTCAGCATTGCACCCTCACTTTTCACAGTTCTGTGGAAATGTATCACTGTTATACACTGCCTGTAACAGGTTAATATCTTGTTCAACTCAATGACCTTGCTGACCTAAAATGAACAAACTCCTGGAAAATGAATTTATGTAAATTAAATTTATACTCTAGAATCTATGACACTCACTTGTCCAAGAGTTTACTTAACACTGAAGATGGGTTAAATTCTCTTCTCTGTATCTTCTTAGCATTGTTATATATATTTTTCTCTACCTGTTGTAGTAATTTTGGGTTTATTCATCTGTCTCCTGTTCCTTCGTACTATGGATATTATAGACTAGAAGTTCTTTAAATGAAGGATATTTGTCTTTTTTCTTTTGAATCAGAACACACTACCTTTATATATTTTAAACTATGATATATTCCTTTGGGTTTTGTTGTAATATTTACTCTGAGTATAACTAACAAAGATAACTGTAAATAATAATTTCTTTGTAATATGGCTTATCATTTTGGCAACATAGTCTAAATTTAGTCTAAATTTAGATATATTTAAGGTATCCCATATATATATATATATATATATAGAGAGAGAGAGAGAGAGAGAGGGAATTGATCATTTTACTTTCACATTTTATGTAATGTCAATAAAATATTTGGCATACTTCAACCTGATTTACTCCCTCCCTATTGCCTTCTAAAAATATTTCTAAGAAAGATCAAACACTGTTTTCTGTCTTCTAAATTTTTTAAACTATTTTCCAAATATGTTGTGATTATATAATCTGACAATATTTCATTGATTAAAGCAACCTTGGATATGCAGTCCACAAGGTCCATCTTTCATCCATTAATTTGATGTTTTTCATTCTATTATGTGCATATACCCAGCTCAAAAAGTATTTCTCATATTATCATGGAATCAGGCAACAGTCAATGGCATGGGTTTCTGCAGGTATGAGTGGTTTATATTCGGGGAAGTGTATATGGAATGCATTGCATTTGGGTTCATGAGTTCTGGAGAAAAGTTCACTTTGAGATAGAGATACACAGACTAGATGGAACAATCTCAGACCCCAGACTCCATATGAGGCACATAGGTAACGACAATGAATAGAAAAGTGAGAAGATTTAATGAAATTATATAGGGGGTAAGTATGTGTGTTTGTGTATGCTATATGTGAGAGAGAATGGGAGAGAAGGAAATCAGACAATTGCAAACTCAAACTCAATTTATAAAGTTAAGCCAGGAATAATTTTATTAAGATCTTTCTTCTTTAAAAAGTCTTTGCTTTATCTCTCTCTCTGTCCCTCATATATATTATACACAGTTATATTTCTTGGTTTAAACTGCTGCATGTTTTGATTATGGAAGGAATTACCCTTTTATTTTTGCATATGTTTCTTTACTGGAGTCAGTATGGTGTTTTTTATAGAGTTTAAGGAAAAGAAAAAAAAAACACCCTGGTTTTATTCTTTGTTTATTTTGTTGTTAATAGCTATAAAGAGATCCACACACGTGCACATATGCACACCTCCAAAATGTCTAATTTAATTGCTTACTTAAACCCACAGAAATTGTGAGATCCAAGACTGATGAGAAGAGTGGGAGCCACTGCACTCCACTAAGCAGAACTTTCCTTAGCTCACAGGTTCTTGGGGAAACATGAAACTCTTGGTGTCTCTTCTTCTGCATGGTAGGTTATTACCAAATGCAGAAATGCCACATCCTTCATATACTCAAGATTCCCATAAATACTTGGTTTTGACATGAATTCAACACATTTACATGTAAGGAAGATATCAGTATCAAACCGGACTGGATAACAACATAGACACCACTCCTTTCACATCTCTCATGGGGAGAGAAAAGAGGCACTGCCCACTGGAGAAAGACCTCTGACATAAGCTTTCCAGCATCACAGAAAGTTCGTGTATCCAGAAAACATCCTTGACTATGATTTAATGCTTCTTGATTTGAGTGGTTCTGAATCAGAGTCATACATTAATAATTACGATGAAAATGTTCACATGGTCCTTCAGGGTCAGCATGAATCCTTGATCCTCCAAGTGCTCCCATAATTTTGTGAGCAGTTAATCATGGCTATTGATTCCTTTCCCACTTAAAATTTCTAGAGTGTGTGTGTGTGTGTGTGTGTTTTCCAGGAGAGAAACACTGAATGATGCAATTTGACAATCTTTTCTCTTAAACAGAAAAAAAAAATTGCAAGAATAACATGTATAATGCAAAGAATGGATATGTGTTTATTAGGCAAACTACAGCAGAAATATAGAATGAGACATAAGGTTATATGGAGAAAAGAGCATTTTATATTATTTAACTCTTGTTTTAAGCAGAAAATTAAAGTATGTAGACATTTAAAAATAAACACGATACTAAAAAATAGTAATAAAATAAACACAATATTACATTGAAATACAGAGAATGTGACCATTGCTAAATTCATGAGTAAACTATAGGATAAAATGTTGCTTATCATCAAATCATGAATATGAATTAAGTAGTGTTCTGAAGCCAGGAGAAAATAAACGGCAAAATGAATGCAAGGGATTGATATCTGAATTATGAAGACAAAATAATTCGTTAGGAATAAAGAAGGGGCATCTGGTTGGCTCAGTGGGTTAAAGCCTCTGCCTTCGGCTCAGATGATGATTGCGAGGTCCTGGGATAGAGTCCCACATCGGGCTCTCTGGTTGGCAGGGAGCCTGCTTCACCCCTCACTCTGCCCACCTCTCTACCTACTTGTGATCTCTGTCTGTCAAACAAATAAATAAAATCTTTAAAAACAAACAAACAAACAAAACAACAACAAAACTCTGACTCTTCAAAATAATAAAAGTTTCTGAAGGCCAGGGAACTTCTCTTATCCTTGTTTAAAAAAAAGAAAGAAAGAAAATATGATTCTTAAAAAAATACGAGACAAACACCAATGTTAAGAAAAGAGAGTATGTGAATTCTTAAATGGAAAGAAAAAAAAAACAATATGAATTCTAGACTTTAAAATAAGAATGAAATATTGTAGAGGGCCTAAAATAGTTACTAAAAATAAAATTACAAGAACCACACATCAGCTACTAATAAATATATCACTTTAAAGTGTTCAGTCTCAGGGTGCCTGGGTGGCTCAGTGGGTTCAGCCTCTGCCTTTGGCTCAGATCATGATCTCAGGTCCCTGGGACTGGGGATCCTGAGGTCCTGCATTGGGCTCTCTGCTCATCAGCGACCCCTCTCTCTGCCTGCTTCTCTGCCTACTTGTGATCTCTGTCTATCAAATAAATAAATAAAATCCTTAAAAAAAATAAAGTGTTCAATCTCAGGACATAGCAAAATAAAATAATGATCTATCCATTTCATTTATCAAATTGCTAACATATTTTTATTTAATAATAAGCAAGGAAAAATAAATAATACCCTAAACAATTAGAAAACTAAAATTAACAAAAAATAAACAAAAGAAACTTATACAACCTGGATTTCTCATCTTAAATTTTATTTCTATGGATACTTATTGACTAAATAATGGATATTTGCAATGTATTCTTGGTAACTCCTTTGGGAAGAGGCCAGATTTCAAATATGGATAATTTATTTAATAAATAAATCTACTTCAGCTACTTAGTAACTATTCATGCAAAATATTTAAAGTATTTAATGGCATGAAGAAACGTTCAGAATTTATTGAAAAATTTGGTAGACAGCACATGAGCCCATTTTTAAATAAAACATACAAACATACATTAACAGTATTTTAGCAGTAATTACCTGTGACGTTATCTCTAATCAAATATCATTAAATGGTATTTAAAAATGTGTTCCTAGCGTTGTTGCATTTTTCAAAATCCCTAATTAAGATTATATTATTTTTATAATAAAGTGTTTATTATGAAAATGTTTATTCTTTGCTATTTTCTGAAACCATGATCTGTGCATCTTAATAATGCAGTATGAAAAATAAATGCTTTTTCTTACACTAAGGAAACACTGTCTCCCTCAACATCTTCTTTTCTTCTTATAGAGCATGCTGATAAGAACCCTTAGAGAATATGTCTCATCGACCTTCAGAGATTAATTCCAAAAAGAGAATTTTATGTCAGTACATAAATTCCTTTTCCGTAAAAATGAAACTGTGTGTCAATGTATTTCTATTCCAGATGACTGAGCAAATTACCAGCTGTGTGACTTTAATATCTCATCTTCATTTCTTGAGCTTTAAAATGAGAGAGTGAGAGAAAATAATCTCTGGAATTTCTATTACTGGATTCTCAAGCTAGATAGTGGGAGTGAGAGACTTTCCAGTTTTTAGATCTTTAAATAGTGCTTCAACAAATATCTTTCTACACGCATCCCTGAATATCAGGATTCTCTCTATGTGATAGTTCCCATGTATGAAATTTCCAGGTCCCAGGAAATTATATATATAATCACAGAACAATTTTATATGTATTCTGCTGGGAGTGGCCAGCAGTCCCTGTAGGGAGGGATGAAAGATGACTCCAGATTTTGCTGTGAAAGAGAGGAGAAGGCGAGGGGGCCAATGCTCAGAGACAAGACCCTTTGCTCTTCCTTTCCTCCCACCGTAATTGGTCCTTCAGGATAATCACAAGTCCATATCACTGTTTCTCAAGCACAGTGATGTGTGACAAAGGGTCTTCCTGAAGCTGGGCGATCTGTTTACAGAAAAGATAAAATATGCTAATCTGCATGTCTGCTAAACAGAGCATACAACTCTTACCTCAAGGGGTGGGGTGCGGCGGGACGTTTTGGCTAAAAAAGCTTACCCCAAAGGCAACTTCCCCGAAGGGAATGCCCCAGAGGCATTTCTAAGGCAGAGTAGTCTTCCAGGCCTTGGCATTCCAAAGACCCACCCTCTTCTCCCAAATCTTCCCTTGCCCCACTGGCCTCCTTGTTACATTGTAGCAAGCCAGGTATTACAGATGATTTCATGCTCTACTTTAACCCCAACATATATATCACACAATAATGTGATATTATATATTTTTAATAACACAATATGATCTTATTAACATGTTAATTTTATTAAATATTCAAGATATAGGAACAAATTTCCTTCTGAAAAGCAACAACCCATCCAAGTTGTACCATTATATATATAAATCCCTTTTCCTTTTATAGATGCCAGAAAAGAATGTTAAATTAATAATTCTAATTACTGCCTCTCTGAAGACTATAATACCATATTGAGTGTGTACTTGATTTTTAAAATTTGCCTTTTGAGTAGTAATTTTGAACTGCTGAGGTTTTTTGTTTGTTTGTTTGGGTATTTTGTCCAGGTCTTCTCTGAATTGTCTACTTGATGAGGGAGCATGAGGCTGGCTGAAGACAAAGCAAAAGCTGGCGCCTTGCACCCCCCTCTCCACCTGCTCCCCTCCATAATATGTGTAGCATTCCTCAAGCATCCCTGACTGCCATGAACGATAAACAAATAGTTAACTTGCAGAGATCACAATCCTGCAAGACAGGAATCTCCCTTGCTCTACAGATGTCCTAGAGATCTACAAACAGGGAGGTTACCTTATCAATAGCACAAATTTCCAGAGGCAAATAACTCTCAGTTCCTGAAGCCCTAATGTCTTCCTCCCCACCATAAACTGGAGGAGGCTGAGGTAGAAGGGAATGTAAATGATAGCAGGATCATAACACCCCACCAAGAATCTCCCAACTATCTTGATGTTAATGGCTGACCTAAAGATGACATTGATCAAGCCACAAGGGCAAGACCTCCTCCCTGCACCTTGTAGGCCCTCTTTCACATATGAAAACTCCGTTGAAACCTCCTTTCCCCTCACCTTCCCCCAACCGCAAGGTATATAACCTGCCATCCCCCACAACCCGGGGCAGCAGCTCTTCCTGTCCACGGGTCCTGTCCCCATGCTTTAATAAACCACCATTTTGCACCAAAGATGTCTCAAGAATTCTTTCTTGGTCATTGGCTCCAGAACTCTGCCCACCAAACCTCACCTAGGTTCTAGAACTTCATCATACTCATACCCTCCTAAAACTAAGAACTAGCAAACAATTTCTTTGGAAGAGTTCTGATGGCACTAGATGATCCTGCTTCAAATTTATGAACCAGGATGTGAAGACTAGAGCTTAAAAGTGAGTGTAATTCTTTTTGCTGCACACACACACACATTATTTAAAGAGCTTGCACTACAGTTTTAGATAAATTGTATGCAATTTCAAACTCTTTTTTTTTCAAACTCTATTTTAGTAGGCTATTGGGAAAGCATGAGAGACAGTCTAAATTACACAAAATCCCAAACATGTTTTTAAATATGCTGTTTACTTTTAATACCTGCTTTATCCCATTTATCTTTGTAGTTCTGTTTTTCTCACTTTTGGAGTGTCTTTTTGACTCTCCTCCACTTGTGGTACACTTCTTGGTCTTCAAAGTTCAGCTTAAAATGATATCCTTGATCAACTTCCCTGGATGAGAACATATTTTATGGGATAATAATGATGATTGTCATTTGAGGAATTTATGTTAAATTTTAGGTGTAAGAAATCTTGGCAGTTAGAAATGCAGAGCTAGGCTTGTAATAAAGAACAAGATAGAATATATTGATGTGGAAATATTTTACACAGAGACGACAGTTAAAACTGCTCATGTGCAAAAGATCTCTATGTAAGGAAGTGAGACCTTCAAGAAATATCCATAATAAGAAGTCAATTTTGAAATGACGGTTTTGAGATAAATACTTTTTAAATCCTTAAAATATAAAATTCAGTACAGTGCATATCTACTATTTAATATACTTTATTTACAGCAGTAAAATTATTTGAAAATTAGGAATACATATGTAGTAAATAGAACTCATGAATATTCAAAGAATAACTTCCTCTACCAGCTATCTAACAAATACAATGCACTATTTTTAATTGGGATGTAACAACATTTTCTTTATGCAATTTTATTGATTACTATGAGAGAGAAAAATAAAGACAACCATAATGGTATATCTGGAACATTACTATATGGAGAAAAAACTACTAGTATTTGATGTCTTTGCAGAGAAAAATTATTCAAATACTTCATAAAAAGTAGATCTTCAAAGATATATTATTTGTGGATTAAATATAGAAATAATTCTCACAGTTTAAGTAATTGGTGCAAATTTATGCCCAGTGATAGTGATTTCTGTTGTTTCATTAGCACATTTGGTTCTAATGTCATTTTGAAATAACATCCATTTGTATTTTCAGTCTTCTCCTTTTATCCTTTTATTTTTTTCTTTATTTTGTTTCTCAGTAGAAAGAGTGATCATGTATATTTTTTACAATCCATAGGCATATTAAGGAAGTTACAATGAGACCTCGTGTGTGTTTAGATCCCTGGTATGTGATTTATTAAGGCTAACATTGTTTTGTATTTTACTTTTATAAGCAGTTGCTTTTATTTTAAAAGTGCTATATTTTAATTTCCATGAAATGAAAGAAGTCATTTCAATATATTATGTCAATACTTTTAATCTCAAAACACTATGATTGTTTTCTCTGTTTTATACAATAATTTGATTTTCAGAAAGAATATATTACATTAACAATCATTACATTTTTAGTAAAAGAATCACTGTTCTTCCTAATGCAATTTCATCAACAATAAATCTCACTAAACAACATGATGTGCTATTCTGTAGTTTTTCTTAACTTCCAAATTTGCCAAACAGTATACTAAGAATATTACATGATGTGAAAGTCTAAGAATGTAATTTTTTTTAAGTTCATTGTAAATACTTTTTTACTCTAAAATTGTTAGGCATATTAAGTCATCAAAGCTACTAGTTATGTTAAGTAAGTTTTTAAAATAAGTTTTTATTACTAAAATAATAAACTGTTATAATTCAATAGTATATTAAATTGCAATTTAAATATATCATGAATGTAATATACATAAAATCATCTTCATATAAACAGACAATATTTCATTTAATAATATAAATGACATTAATGATATTAATGTCATATAAATATGCCATAAGTAAATATGTAAATAAAATAATTCATAATATACCCCAGTTATGTTATATAAATCTGTTTATGAGGCAGAATAATACGAAACAGCACTTATTTTTACATTATGACAATTATAATAGGGAAACATTTCTTAAATATTATGGAAAAGTTGCTATCCTGTGATTAAGAACATGAGCCAATCAAGCAAGAAATGTTAGGGACACCCAGCAACATCCTTAACTTTTCAGGTGACTTCTTTTAAAGCAGTAATTTGTCTGTAATGACCACTCAATACACCACTTTCAATACCTGTGAAAACACCTCTATTGCACAAACTTTTGCTCTACATATACTCTGAAGTCAATGATTATTTTTTGATGGGGAAGAAGGGGTCTAAAAAGAAGGGGAGGGTAAGAAAATAGAATGTAAAGATTATAATTCTTAGTGGTATTAATATAAATTAAAATTATATTTTATATTGGTATAAAATATAATATGAAATTTTATACTTTTATTATTCTAAAGAATTAATATAAATTATTGATATTATTGGTATCTATGAATAGTTAACACTATTACTTTTAATAGTACTTTTATTACTTTTATCATGATCATTAATAGACTATATTAATATAATTCATGTTATTGATGGTAAGTATATAGTAAATATATATTTTTGCTATGTATAATATGTATTTTTAAAATGTATTTAAGGCTATAGAGAGTACAAAATTTGATTCTCCAGATTTCTCAGGTAATAATAGATTGTCAATAATAGATTCTCAATAATATCTATTTCCATGACTTACTTAGATATATTTCCATTAACAAAAGTTGAACTAGGACTCACACTAAAAATGTTTTGAGTTACTATATTATTTTATTTTTTTATTTTTTCAATGGAAAAATAATGATATTTGCAATCTTTGCAAGTTATACAAATTATGGCAATGCAATTTATGACATGGTGTTATTTACATAATTTAACAAAAATTGTATTTCCACTTCGCTTGGAGTCATAATTCACAATAAGTTCACACAGAATTAAGTATTTTATGAATTATGTTCTTTAAGCTCTAAAATTGTCCTATAGTAGTATATGTGCTCATCGAAATATGTACATTTGCATTCATAATCTTTGAACAAAATAAGTAGATTTCTATGACCAGAGTGAGTGATTCTTACTGAATATATTATCTTCACATAAATAACTTCCATGCTATTTGTACTACGGACGGATACTAGATACTGAGCCCAAAGATGTGATTTTCAATTTGATTAAGTAGTGCACAATTTAATTATAAGGGATGAAGAAAGGATGTGCACCAAATGTTTGTAATGATATTTTTAACAAATCACAAAGAAAGAAAAAGAAGACTACAATGGGAGATGTTTAAGTTCCTTTGGGTCCTAAAAATTCAGGGTTCTGAAAATAGCTTGCATGTTATAAAGGTCTTACTTCTCATAGAGTATGAATACAAATCAAGCCTCTGCTCCAATCACAGAACATGTGTAGTAAAATAAGGACAAGAATAAATCATTAAAATATGATTAGGGCCACTGTTTGATATTTGCATAATGAGTTTGGGTATTGAATTAATGCTAAAGCTAAAGATTTTTTTCTCTGTGTAATATGTAGTTCACCAAAAGAAAAATAAGCCTCCATTAAATCACATTTGGGGAGTTGGTGGTTTTCTTCCCATGCTGTGAACAAGATTCTTAACTGTAGTTTCCATCAGTGCTGATGCATTGCTGTGGCAACACTTTGAGGGGGTCTTATTTAACCCCCCACTTTAGGAAAGTTACAAAAATAAGCACTGAACATGATTTCTTTGGGGAGGCAGTCCATCATGGGTCCTTGCACACACTTGCAGAGTGTGCCAGATGGCCAGGCTTCTCTGTCTTCTGACACTCAACAGAGGAGGGTAGGTGGACTTATTTTGCTTTCCTCCTAAATTTCTTTTTCTTTTTTTAAATTTTTTATTTTTTATAAACATATAATATATTTTTATCCCCAGGGGTACAGGTCTGTGAATTGTCAGGTTTACACACTTCACAGCACTCACCAAAGCACATACCCTCCCCAATGTCCATAACCCCACCCCCCTTCTCCCAACCCCCTCCCCCCAGCAACCCTCAGTTTGTTTTGTGAGATTAAGAGTCACTTATGGTTTGTCTCCCTCCCAATCCCATCTTGTTTCATTGATTCTTCTTCTACCCGCTTAAGCCCCCATGTTGCATCTGAATCCTCCTAAATTTCTAAACTCTCAGAGTTTTTTGCCTATAAACGCTCAGAAGTTTATTTTTGGTATTCATTTTAAAACTATGTCTCACCTAATCAACTATTCTATATAAATTTCTCAACATTTTTAATATGTACCTTAAAATTTATCTATTACTTGCTTATTCCTACAACTTCCCCCTTAGGCATTTACTCTCTTTTCTGGACCTATGATTTCTGCTGTACTGTGGTTATCTACTTTATTGTGTTCTTTCTTTCATGGTAGACATTTTGCAGATTAGCCAAGGTTAAAATCAACTTCACTACTTTGTAGAACCATGCTTATATTAAACTAATTTCTTCTATCCAAGAACCAGCACCAGAGGGTGTTTGCTCCAAGTATTAAAATATTATAAGTAGTACTGGTAGATGTATTTTGTTCTTATCATGAAACAAAGTTTTTACACTCTTATAAATAATAACTTATATCCTTCATAATCTGCAGACATTTTTAAGTGAATTTTCCAGACTATGCAGGTAAGTTCCTGGTAGAATTAGGATTCAAATGGGGGCAGTCTGGCTTGAATATATAAGCTCTTAACTATGAAGCTAAGAGATATTCATTTGACTAATTAATAAATTCAAAAGTTGAATTCCAAGGTCCAAATTTTCTCATTATTCCTATGGAAGCAGCACCCAAATTAGTAGTTTGATATCTGGGAAACTATTTTCATTTCAACCACATTTTCCTCAGCATACCACCAAAGAAAGCACCTTCTGGCAACATTCTTCGGGCTACACACCTAAAAATTTTTTTCATTATGACCCTTTGTGGTGCTATCTTAGAAAAAAACATTCCCTTTTGAGATAAAATAGAAGGATGTAAGGACAGACTTTGACAACTGACAGATGATAGGGATTCTTCAGCCATCTCAGATTTCCTTACTGACCTTGGAAAAAATTACATTCATTCCTTGGATTTTAGTTTCTTTCACTGAAAATTTGAGATAATAAGATATGCTTTATAGGGTTGTTGTGAGATTTAGGTGGCCCTGCTATGTATGTGGCACCATGTAAGCATTCAATAAATATTATTTCTTTCCCCTCTTTGTGAAGTATATCATGGATTGTTATTTAATATCCAACATCTGTTTCAATTTCACACATCACTGCTCTTCAATGTATAAAATGGGAAACCATAGTACATATTTATTAAATCACTATGAAGAAGATTAAATTAAAGGCTGGGTTCTTTATTACAGTGAATTCCAAGGTGAATTCTTTGTGAAGCAAATATTTTTTTTGACAAGAGAAACCTTCTCTTCATTTTCTGTTTTTTAAAATTATTGAATCAGCTTTAGTAACAGAAGGACACACCTGTAATAAATTTTTAATATTTGAAATTGAATTATGACAGCAACTTATTCCAATGAAACAAACATATTTTTCAAGTAAAATACATAATTAAAACGAAGGCTATGCTTTATAATTTTATTTTTTATTACTCTTATATAAATGTTTCATCTTCTTTTATTAAACAGAATTTTGGTGGTAACCTTTAAAAGTCCTAAGACAAAATTCCGTATCTTCCTTTTAGCCTTGGAGTTTCTACTGAAATTAAACTACACACATAGGCCAATGAAATCAAATGGCTTTAATACAAAGCTCTTAAAAACATAAAGAGTAGGATCATCTCAATCCACTGGGATTTCAGAACAGTGAGCCAAATTAGGGCTTACCCAGGCTAAATTCTGGGATGTTATGGAACATTAGTGTACAGAATCAGATAATAATATCCACATGTTTTGATTCTCTTCTCCCCAAATTCACAAAATAACTTGTCTATCATCAATATCTACCACAGCAAAAAGTAGTAGCCTAGAGAAAGTAGAATTAATTGAAAGAACAGTCTATGAAGTCAATTGTCATCTGAAGCCCGTAGAGCTACTATAGTCTCAATCCAAAACAATTCAGTTTCCCGTAAGTCACAAAACAGCTGCTTTACTCTATTACAGATACTATACTTAGAACTGAGAACCAGAATTCTGTATAAGACAAGAGCAAATGTATCACCTGGAAGGGTGAGTTGGCCATTCACAAACTGGTCACCCACGTGTTAATGCCAACCCTGAGTCAACTAGAATAGCATAATGGCTCAGTCCAGCTGTCTCCTGCTGTATAGCTGCCACTGGGTAATAGGGAAAGACAAGTAGCCTCAGATATTTTCATTTATCTGTGGCCACAGTTGGGAAACAGAGAGTACCACATATCTTCAACAGATTTAAGAAAATTCCTTTTAGTCCATGGGAATGTTGATACAGAAAGGAAGGGCTCTGGATCTTTGTCATTGTATCATATTGGAGTTCAATTTGAGGACTTGAGAGGGAAGTTTCAATAATGTCACTTAGTTTCCATGATAAGATGCCAAAAACTCCATAATTTATTAGGTCCCTGAATCTGTCTCAGCTGATGGACAGCTCTCTTGGACATGTCTCAAAAAAAAGGTCAAGTTTTTTGTAGTACTACTTCCAGCAGATAGAAATGAGGAAAAAGCACATTTTTGCAACTTATAATAATATTATCAATTATATGTTAAATATTATATCCCACATTACAAATACTGAATATCATTATTCTAGATTGTATTTAATATTATATATTTACACAAGGAATATATAATATATATCCTACTACTTAGTGTATACAACATATTCTATACCACATATAATATGCTATACATTATAAATTTCGTATTATACATACTAGCCATTTGTATATGTGTTTTAATTCATTTAATTATCACAATGATGTTATGAGTTAGAAACTATTATTGTCAAAATCTTGCAGATGAAGATTGAGAAGAGTTGTGCCAACCATATAGTTCTCATTTCTTATGCTTACAGTTAAAAACCTGAAATAAGCCCTAAAAAACGGGTAAATATTACTAGATCACCTGTGAATCTCTCTGATATCAGTTGTGTCAGGAATAACTACTGCCAAGGTGCTAGTGGCACTGGGGTGACCTTAGCATGGCCTTTACTCTTCAGACCTACCCAACGCACCTTAATTTTTTGCCGCTTGGAGGCACCCTTGCACCACAGGACAAAACTTTCTACCTTGAACTTGGTTTCTTAGGAGACTCGAAGGTTAGGACAGAGGCATAAACCACACTGGAGAATTTGCAAGTAGGTTCCAAACACATCTAAGTCAATAATATCGGTAAATAGAACCCAGTTTTACTAGAATGGTATTGCTATTTCAACTGTGTCCTCAATACAGAAACAATCACAAGATCTCAAGTTCTTGAAGTTAAGAAAATTCTACCGATTTCTCCCTTCCAGACAAATAAATGGTAGTAGGCAGCCTAGAGCCTGAAATGGGGATGTAGGCTGAGCTCAGGATGTGGGGGACCTGCCTGTGAACTGTAGAGAACATATGATCTTACTTCATAATCATCCACTGTAGAGAGGACTATATGCTAGAATGAACAAAGCAGATAGACCAAATGAAGAACCCATCGGAAGAGCCTGGGTTTAAATGCGGAAGCAACGCATAACTTAGGAATCAGAAACCTCATGCCTTCTGGGGTTTGATGCGAGAGTGGGGAATTAAACCCAGTGAGCATCCAGGAAGGACAGTAGCTGAAGGACATTTCTCTAGTCTCCCTGGCTGCAGATGAGGAGCTCATCTAGCTGAAATGGAATTTGAAATATGATTAAGAATTGTAAAACTAATTCAAGTTTTGGTGTTACCTATCCTATCTACGCATACAATATATGATTCTACAGAAATATATATATATGATTCTTCTGTACCTTGTTCGTCGTCACCTGCCTGAGTAACTTTGAGTAGCTCAATCTGTCCTGCTGAAAACTTTTTATAATATTCTAACTATAAAATGAACTCAGGATCTGTAACATCCTGATAGCTTTAAATTCTGTGGTTTCCAAAAAAAGGCAATCCACAAAACATATTGTTTGATTGATGCAAGATCGTATCTCCTTTAAGTGAAATACATTTCAGGCTTTTTTCAAGTATTGTTTTTAAATCTTTGATAGAGTGATTTCTCTTAATTGTTTTTCCTCCTGCTGTAAGAACATGGCTTAACAACTGTGATGTTTGATGAAAACTCAAGATTTTTTTAAGTCAAAAATAAATAAATTGGAGTGGTTACTCAGAGCTACAACAGCTGTGTTTTGATGTTTACAATCACAGATGTTAGATGTTTCCAGATGGAAACAAGGTTGTCAGTCTTCAATTTCCTCGAAAAAGAACTATATAATGATGGGTAGTTAAAAACCAGTTTCATAGTTGTTCCATGATGCTTTGTCGTGAAATTCTACAGTTTCCTTGCAATATATGTCTAACGTAGCTACCTGGTGGTGTATTTGGTTCAAACATTTAAAATGGTCTATTCATTGAATATTATTTCACATCAAATACCAATAAGAATGTTCACAGTAGTGTTTCAATTACTGTTATATTTTGAAAAAAGTCTTGAATTACCTAGCTAAGTTTTGGCTATGGATTCCTAAAAGATTAACAAATAAAATAGTGAGAACTTAAAAAAAAATGCATTTTTGAGTGATTTTGTCAATCTCATCAATCTCTGAGTATACTGTCTTTATAAATGATAATAGCAGGTACTACCTATTGTACTTTACTTTGTGCCCAGAACTGTGCTAAATACTTTACAAATGATTCTATATAATATGCACACCTTGCAACAATTTTATGAGGAAATTGCTATTATTCCTAATTTTACAGGTGAATAATTGAGGCTTAGAAAAGTTATATAACTTGGCATACTTCACATAAGCAAGCGCATGACTCAGCCAAGTTTCAGATCTAGATTCCTCAGCCCAAGTTCTTAACCATAATATGCTCTAACCCCCAACTATGCCATGTTTGTGCCACATATGATCTTACTTCATAATCATCCACTGTAGGGGGAAAACAATACTTTTCTAAATTATTAAAGAGAGGAACTGTAACACAAAATGACAAATTAAGAACAACCGAGATCATATCAATGTTCCAGACTGAAAAGTTCTAGAAGTCTTCCCGCAAGCACTCTCAAGCTGTAAATTAAAAGTTCCAGAGGTCTCAATCATTTCCTGCTACCATATGAGCAAATAAAACCCTTTCCTAACCCAAATAGGTGGACAGACATACTTAGCCTCCACTGACCTACTCCCAGAATACTTGTAAACTATATTATTGATAGAATATTAAGGTAGAATGGAGATATTTTAGATATAAAATTCTCCAGATTTACTTACCATGTTTTTTTTTCCCTTTTTGCTTTTTAGTTTCCTTTATTTTTTCAGCTTTCTTAAGATGTATTTGACAAATAAAGTTATAACATATTTAAGTTTTACGACATGATGATTTGCTCTACCCATATGTTATGAAAGGATTATTTTCAGAAAGTTAACACATCCATGACTTCATGTATTTTTCTTTTTTTAAAGATTTTACACATAGATAGGACCATGCAGTTACTTGTCTTTTTATATGTGGTTCATATCACGTAGCATAATGTCCATCATGTTGTCACAAATGGCAAGATATTTTTCTTTTAAGGCTGAATAACATTTCATTCTATCTATCTATCTATCTATTCTTTATTGATATATCCATAGACATTTAGGTCGTTCCTATAACTTGGCTGTTATGAGCAATTGCAAGGAACCTGGGAGTAGAGATATCTCTTCAACACATGATTTCTTTTCATGTGATTGTAGACCCAAAAGTGGTGTCACAGGATCATATAGCAATTCTATTCTAGTTTGTTGAGGAACCTCCATATCGTTTTCCATAGTGTTGGTACCAATTCTCATTCTTATTAACTCTGTGCAAGAATTTTCCTTTCTTTTTACCCCCATCACCATTTATTATCTATTATCTTTCTGGTAATGGTCATCCTAACAGGTGTGAGGTGAAATCTCATTGTGATTTGGATTTGCATTTCCCTGATAAGTAGTGATGTTGAGCATCTTTCATCTACTTGTTGACTTTTGTCAATATTTGACATTTCTGGAGAGTGTAACTCCTTAAAATAAATATTAAGGAAATATTTAATCTTTAGATCGAAAATTTTTTATAGATATGTCTAAGGTCCTAATCTAGAATTTTCTGAATAATTATATGGAGCACATCTTCACTGCATACTAATTACCAAAAATGGAATTAAGTAGGAAAACAATAGTAATAGAGAAAACAAATATCCCAGAACAGATGCATTCTTTGAGTTATTTATTAGCTTTAAAGTACCACTGAAAAATGTTGAAGTTGCTAATAAATAAAACAAAACAAAAACTGCATAGGTTAAATCCCCTAGGTTTCATTGAATGTTCAGGCATACAGAAAGACTGAACACAGTCTTAGTAGAATTTCCTCATGATATTAGTTGTTCTTTGGTAACTTAAGAAAATAAGGAAAGATTTGGAAGAATTTTTAAGCCTTCCTACTTGTAATATTAATTTCTATAAAGTTTGTATCTGTTAACAGGTATAACCTAAGACCTTGGCCGTAAGGACCTTAAACATGGTGTATTCTAAGAATCAGAGATGCAATATTGGGCAATAAGTGATGTAACTGTTCAATTTAGCTTGAGTATCAGGAGTATTAAAAGCTAAGAATGTTCAAGGGAATGCTTTAATATCCAACACTGGGAGTTAACTATACTCCTGTAGTATAAAATTTTCAGTAACAATGGGCAAATGTTTGATGATAGTTGAATTCATGCTAAAACCAACTATTACTTGGTAGTCTAGATGAAAATCACAGCCTAGATATGTGGCATTTCCAACCTGCACAGATACAGGTGGTACCTCTTCATGTAGAAATGTCGATAATAAGAAGGTAGGAAAAATAAATTAATTCTCATTTGTATTAAGGTAAAAGACACTGTAACAGATGATGGCTTAAAAAGGAAGGATTGTTCAAAGAAGCATTAATATTAAGAGCAGTACTCCTGAAAAGTGCACTTTATTAAAAAAAAAAAAAGTTACCACACCACAGACAGCCTTTATGATACTTGTATTACAAGATGCAAAAGGTAAATAAACGTTGAAAACCAAACAAGGGAATATAAGTTGATTACATGAAAGCTTTGATAATTCTGGAAGTATGGAGCTAGAGATCTGTATTTCTTGTACTCATGGAAGAACACGTGTGTGTGTGTGTGTGTGTGTGTGTGTGTGTGTTCTACTATGTCTTTGTGTGGTTTATCTCACATGCCTTTCATTCTTATTCTGTTAAAAAATGTCAGTCCAGGGGCACCTGGGTGGCTCAGTGGGTTAAAGCCTCTGCCTTCGGCTCAGGTCATGATCCTGGGATTCTGGGATCAAGCCCTGCATCATGCTCTCTGCTCAGCGGGCAGTCTGCTTCCCCATCTCTCTCTGCCTGCTTCTTTGCCTACATGTGACCTCTCTCTCTCTGTGTCAAGTAAGTAAATAAAATCTTAAAAAAAAAAATTTTTTTTAAGATTTAATTTATTTATTTGACAGAGATAAAGTAGGCAGAGAGGCAGGTAGAGAGAAGGCGGGGTTGGGGGAAGTAGGCTCCCTGCTGAGCAGACAGCAGGCTGAGGGGCTGGATCCCAGGACCCTGAGCTAATGACCTGAGCTGAAGGTAGAGGCTTAACCCACTGAGCCACCCAGGCGCCCATGCCAATTCACTTCTTAAAATCAGGAGATGAACATGGTCCAAACCAGGATACTTGATTCATTTTTCAAGATTTTACTAAGTATGAGTGGGAAAGGTTTTACCTGACAGTCCATGAAATTGTTAGTGTGAATCCAGAACTACCAGCAACATATCCTTCATGAAGATAGCCCTGATTGCTCTAAAATGTAACTAAAATAACCTAGGAGGAAAATTGTAAAAGACTAATGTAGAGAGAATCCTGAAGACATTCAGTTTCCTAATTCCATTCGACCTCAGTATCACCCTTGCCCTTCCTGGATATGTGGACCAATAAATCTCATTTTGAACTTGAGCTAGTTTGCATTGACTTTCTGTCATGTACCACTGGAGAACAGTGACTCTTACAGAGGACTTAATTCAGTGGTTGGAAACTATGCCCATGGCTCTACAGGCTTTCGAGTAAAAGACATGTGAGTTTGGAGGTGGGGAAAGGGGAGATTGGAGATGCTTTTTTCTAGCTCTTATACTCAGAGAGCTGGGAAAAATAATTGACCCATATAACCAAAAGATTATATGCAAATGTATTAGAGCTAAAGAGAAAACTATGTAAACTTCCTATGGTTGCAGAAAATTATGGAAAGCTCAGGAAGAGGTAAAGGGGCCTGGTGCTCACAAAAATAAACTCATGCCGATTGAATGTTCCAACCCTTAGACTTCACGGCTTGGTGAAGCATATTATCAGTGGTGTTGAGTCGCAGAGCACCCAGAAACTCTTTTTGAAGGCTATCATTTAAACTATATTTCATCATAATCCTTGTGTGGATTGATACTATTCATACCAAGTGGAGAAATCTGCATGTATCTTGATAACATGATATTTATTAACTTGAAATTTGTGAATGACTTTTATAGATATGAATAAGTGAATATAAAGGAACCCACACACTCAGCACTAGATCAGAATAGGCACCTGGTCTCAAACCCAAGTAGAATAAAATGGACGACCACAATGATAACACATATGTAATATTTGTATTATATATGTATTATATTACATATGAAGTTATTTACCCTAAACAATAGATAGGAAGTTGGAGCAGATTTTCTTAATCTATATGCTTTATGTGGAAACTAAAATAATAATAGGGCACATTATTTATATGTTACACAGCTCTGAAATTGTGTTAATCCAATTCTTAGTCTAAGTTGAAAAGCTAACTCTTCTAGAAGTCTCTCTAAATTATATGGGACCTAAAATGTCCTAAAGTGGAAAAAAAGAAAGTCTTAAAATATTCACCACTCTCAAGAGTCAACAGCTAGACAATTAAAAAATAATTTGGGAAGTTCAGTGCTTCTTACAGTATACTTATGAAAATCTACTGCAGGGTTGGAAAGTCTCATAATGACTCTGTTAAATATTTGCTGAGCAGGAATTTTAGAATGAAAGAATGAGGGAAATAAAACATTCAAAGATTAAAGGCTGAGAATTTTTCAGAACTTACAAAGATAGGACTGCTTATATTACAGTCTAGGATCCTGAGCAGGATCAGTGAGTTAGGGCTAATGCAAGAGCAATAACAGTGCTAAAGTATGAAGTTACCAACACACACATAACACATATTTTAAAATCATAGTAAATATAAACATAATAGAGCTATGTACATAGTCTCATATCCAGACATTTCACCCTCCCCAAATCCATCCGCACATGTCATTTTCAAATCCTTCTTTCTATTATTTTAGCTCAAATAATCATCAACTCTTACCCAGTTTTCAGCAACTGGTCTGTCTTCATTCTTTTATTTATTTATTTATTTTTAAGATTCATCTAACTACCCTAGAGAGTGAGAGAGAGAGAGAGTGCACACGAATGGGGGGGGGAGGGGCAGAGAATGAGAGGGAGACAAGCAGACTCCTGCTGAGCTGGGAGCTGGAAGAGAGGCTCTATCCCAGGACTCCAAGAGCACCACCTGAGCTGAAATCAAGCGTCTGATGTCCAATCAGCGAAGCTACCCAGGTTTCCCCTGCCTACACCCTTAGTAACCATAAGCCCATTTTCTGCTCTACACCAGGAGTGATCTAGTTAAGACACAAATATAATAGAGCTCACTCCTGTGATTTTGTGTAACCTTGAACAAAAAAGTCCAAACTCTCTCCATAGCATATTAGATCCTTCATGCCTGTCCTTACTCATGTCCCTATTTATACTATTTATACTTCAGCTGCTCTTAAATTCAAATATTCCTTGGTATCTAGACCATGCGATCTCCAGACTTTTACTGTTTTCACATATTCTTGCCTTTGCCAGGGACATACCTCAAACACTGCCCCCACCTCTACCTGCCATCCCCCCGATATACACAGAGCTGACTCTGTTCAGGTATATAAATATCCAGGAAGCCTATGGCAGGCTTAGGAAGTGCTCTCATTATTTTGATGCTACCATGTGAACATCCCTTCCATAACATTTATGAGAAAATGATGGTGCCCTTTGTCTATCTACCTCTTTAACCTGAAAGCCTCTTGGAAAAGGGATTTTATCTAATATATTTTCATTGCTTTTAATATCTGGAGTGTTTAACACAGCCTACTACATGCTCAAAAGTCATTTATTGCATGAATGAACAGATGAGCATATTTTGTATGTTTACGCCCCAATGCCCTGTCATACCTTAATTCATTTGGCAGACATCATTAAAAGTGTGATCTAAAAATGATCTATATTAATGTGAAATCTTGTTCAGTGATATGGAAGTATTCCAAATGATGTGAGAAGAACTCATGTATTGAAGCTCTTCCATTTCTTTCTTTCTCTTTTTTTTTTTTTTAAGATTTGAGTTATTTATTTGGCAAAGGGAGAGAGATCACAAGTAGGCAGAGAGGCAGGCGCTGGGGGGGGCAGCAGGTTCCCTGCTGAGCAGAGAGCCCTATGCGGAGCTCGATCCCAGGACTCTGGGATCATGACTTAAACTGAAGGCAGAGGCTTAAACCACTGAGCCACCCAGGAGCCCCTCTTCTAAGTTTCTCTTGATGTTTTTACTCATAAAATATTACATAAAGATGTTTTACTTAACATATCTGAATCTAAATTTATTGCTATGCAAAGTGTATATGCTCACAGATAACTCACGTTTTATTTTGAGAATTAAATGAAACATATGTAAAAGTTACATTCCTACTGGCTGCCCAATTGTAGATGCAAGTAAATACCATTCTTTTTTCTTGGTTGAAATGCATATATCTAGCTCTCTCTTCATCTCAGAAAAATAAAACTCTGTGAAGGAATGTGATAGAATGATATGGTAGAACCCTCCTACCACAGCCTCAGGTACTAGGTCAGTTTTATTTACCATTAAAATTTGACAGAGACAATATGTTTATTCACATTTTATATTCATTTCAAGAGAACAGAGTCATATATCACAAATGTTTAGCATGGAAAATCATCAGTTTTCTCTGAAGAATTGTATTCATTTGTGGTAAAAGCACTATTAGCTGCTCTCTCCCTCTTTGCCAACTAAATCCTAATTTTGTTTAAGGCTACTAAGTCCCTCATCACAGGGATATATCCTGATTAATCTTAAGCAATTATAGTGAGCCCACTCTCCTCTGCCAGATATTCATGTATCCAGCTTTCCTTCTGTAGCCAGGGGTGGTCACGTAACCAACTTTTGGCAAGTATAGCATAAAGGGAAACCTGCAGGGTATGGAGAGTGGTTTGTGGGGAAGCTATGGCTTTCTGATAGCAGACATACCATGAGAATAACTAATTTCTGCTGCCCACTTTGCTTCTCCTCTTTGAACATGATTTAAGGACGTGATAACAGGAGATAATTATAATGTTCATGTGATCGTGAAATAATAGGACCAAATGCCAAGTCTCTGAGGATTTCAAAATAAATACATAGAAGGTTCTGGTACATTAACTACTTCACAAGGCTGCTGCATCCAAACTAGAAACGCCTGCCTACAAATTTTGTGAGTGAAACGTAGCAAAATATGCCTCCCAGAATGTACTGCTTTGGTGTATTGATTATTTCGAGCTGTAGGCACTTTAAAAAAATGCAGCAAGTGGCTTTCTCTGAACTCTCCTTATCTGCCTAAAAACAGATCCTCCAAAAGAAACTCAGTTGTCATAAATCCCCTTTCTAAAAGTTTCATCAACCGGGGAAGAGTGACTTTTATCACAGTCTGCTTCTCAGAGACTAGAAATGGACACCCCATCTAGATAGACTTTGTCAAAAACTATCATACCTCCCATCTGTTCTTCTAGGGGCACATTCATCTTTCTTAAAAAATCAGTTGCTATCCTCCAAGAGGCCTACATCCTATACCCCCCTTTCCCCTGGAGATGGTATTTAAACCTGAATGTAAGTCACTTCAGAGAGTTACTCATTTTTTCCTGGGTATCGCCCATGTATACATGAGGTACCTGTGTTAACACAGTTCTGGTTGTTTTTCTCTTGTTAATCTGTCTTTTATTATAGGAGTCTCAGCTAACAATTCAAAAGGGTAGAGGAAAAAGTGTTTTTCTTCTCCTACATGATAAAAGCATAAGTTTCTCTTACTCAGTTCTTCTGTGACTTGTGATTAAAGCCTCCCTGACTGATAATAACACCCAAATGAAGGTAATACTGAAGGAGAGAAAGAACTGGGTATGACACCAGCATTGCAACAATGTCGTGAAGAATGCAAAGGTAATATAGATTGTAAACTCTGTAGCTTCTGAAAAATATCGTATGTGTATGAATTAAATTGACAAGTTATATAAAACTAGATCAATGCTGACATATTAGGTGCATCCAAAGTCGGCTGTGTGCTTGATTTTCAGCTTATTTCCATAGCGTTGATTTTGCTTACTGCTCTTAAGAAATGAATTTTTGGACTTTGGGAGGACTAGAAAAATTTTAATAAGATGATAATATGATTATTAAAACATTGCTTCTTATTCCATATTTATTTTCTGTCATTTCATGTGCCATACAGGTTAATTTCTTATGAATGTGTTAGTGTCTGTAGCTGATTGATACACCCTAGCTTTCAAAGACGCACTTGACCTTGCAATGACTTCTAACTTCATTTTCCCCATTTACAAGGCTTTCCAGTTCTTATAAAAGATAAATTTTGGGGGGGCGCCTGGGTGGCTCAGTGGGTTAAGCCGCTGCCTTCGGCTCAGGTCATGATCTCAGGATCTTGGGATCGAGTCCTGCATCGGGCTCTCTGCTCAGCAGGGAGCCTGCTTCCTCCTCTCTCTCTCTCTGCCTGCCTCTCTGCCTACTTGTGATCTATCTCTGTCAAATAAATAAATAAAATCTTTAAAAAAAAAGATAAATTTTGGGGAAAAATACTCTCTCATTCTAGTGGATAACTGACTTATAAATGTGTCCATCAGTATTCATTTTTAGCAATGTTTAATTTGAGTAAATGATTTAATGGAATCCAAGCATTTGTCACAAGGAGATTTTTGTTTTTAAATGAAGGTGGCCTACCTGTTACCTTTCAAATAAGTCTTAGGTGGCAGCTTACTCATAAGGAAAGTCATGCCTGGAGCAGGTGTCTAACTATGTTATAAAGTAACTGTTATGGCAGGAGGATGAAAGATGGAGACCACTAAACATTTTGGATAGTGATTAAAAAAAATCTGAAGAAGAACAGATGATCCCAGAGCATGATAACTTCTAAAAATATTTTAAAAATGTATGAAACTGTTGCTTCTGCATAATTTCAACACCTTTTGAAGTAATACAATCAAAGAAGCACAGTTCTTCCAGATTAAACATAGTTTATTGATTTTTTATCTTCAGTGGAATGAATGCTATTGAGGTTTCATTTGTACAAGTCTGAATACCTAGTTTAAAGTTATATTTTTGCACAGTGAACTTTTCCCAAGTGTACATTGATCAAGTAGTGCTTTTTTTTTTTTCCTTTTGATTTGTTCTGTTTTATCAAAGAAGCAGTCTGTTCATATGGATACAGCCAAAAAAGTAGACTGTTTTTTGGCACATATCCTCAATAGTGCAAGTTACTGTGAATTTAAGTAAAGTAAACTAAACCACAGAAAAATGTGAATAAACCAGATATAAATATAATAAAGGATGAAAGCTGTAGTGTTGTGAGTAGGAAATTAATGGTCACATGACCAAAGTTCTATTTCTGACTTCTTATTTTCATATATATCCTGAATGAATTTCTAAACTCCTCTAAAATGTTATTTTCCTATAAATAAAATGAGAATTATCTGATCATAACTGAAGCATTTCTGAACAATAAAGATGACTAAAAGGATATTTTAAAAGAATTTAATAACTTACGTTTCTAAATTCCTTTCAGTAAGGTTCCTCTCTCTTTTGGCTAAAATTGCTCTCAATTTCACAAATAATTTTCTTATTTTAGATCTCTGGAAAACTTTGAGATGTTTTCTATAACTTATCACATCATGGTTTTTTTTTTTTTTTTTTTTTTTTTTTTTTCCACATCATGTTTTTAAATGATTATAGCCTTCTAATACTCTCTGGCTATTTTCTTTCCTTGACCACTCCTTCCTTCCTTCTTTCCTTCCATTCTTCCTTCTTTCCTTTTTTCATCCCTTTCTTCCTTTCTTCAACTTTTTGAATTTTGAACTACAGAAATCCTGAGAAACTTACAAAATCCTTATATATTCTTCCCCATAAAATATTTGTATTCATCTCTGTATCTTTGAAAGTGTTTGTGAACCATCTACAGCCTACCCATGGTGACAAGATAAATAACTTTTGTCCTAGAAAAGCAAAGTAAATAAACAAGTGAGTAAATAAAAAAATGAATAAATAAAATAAAATAAAGTGAGTGGTCCAACACCAAAGAGGATTCAAAGAAACAACTGATTTCAGATTGTGTTGCTCTTCATGGCTCTGATTCTTTCACTTCTCTTTTCCTCTAGCCCTTGAAGAACATAAGCTTGAGCAACAGGACCTAACAAAAATGAGAAAAAAAAGTCATCTTAGTAAAATTGTTATAGAGATAGATATATTAATATATTTACAAGAGATACTAAAGTGTATAGCCAAACATGGTAAGGGCATGGTACTATGAAACCATAAACAACAAAGGTCCATTCTAGGCTATGAGTAAATCCAGGGATTACTGTGGTGACACCACATCATAGGAAGAAGGCATGTGTCAATATGGAATGCAGTGTCCCACACAACAAACATTAACTGGGGCAGAGCAGTATCAGCCAAGACTTTAGAAGCCTCTGGTGAGTTGACTGTATACTAAAAAAAATGAACACTACCTCTTGTATCCATCCCCAGCCCTCCTATTATTACTCCTTAGCATGGTATTTAAGGTCTGGTATAATGTGGCCTAAATATCTTCATTCTAAATCAGTGAATATCATTATAAATCTATGGTGTGCAAAAAATGTGCTAGGCCCCAGATACACTGATGAACAAACAGACATATTTCCTATAAACATGATGCTTATGACCTGTGTATACATCTCTAAAGCTCTTACTCTGGCCTAAAGATTATTCTGTAAGTCTGCTTTCTTCAGCAGATCATAAATTCCATGAGTGTTTATGCCTTTTTGTTTGTTTTAAGGAAGTCTGTCTGTTATAATTGTTTGTATATAGTATACTCTCAATGAAAATTAATTTGAATTAAAAATCTCTTGGCCTTAATCCTTATATCAGATCAATTAGATTTTAAGCCAAAGACTATAATAAGAGATGAGGAAGGACACTATATCATACTCAAAGGATCCATCTAACAAGAAGATCTAAAAATTTTAAATATCTATGCCCCTAACATGGGAGCAGCCAACTATATAAACCAATTAATAACAAAATCAAAGAGATACATCAACAACAATACAATAATAGTAGGGGACTTTAACACTCCTCTCACTGAAATGGACAGATCATCCAAGCAAAAGATCAACAAAGATATAAAGGCCTTAAATGACACACTGGACCAGATGGACATCACAGATATATTCAGAACATTTCATCCCAAAACAACAGAATACACATTCTCTCTAGTGCACATGGAACATTCTCCAGAATAGATCACATCCTGGGTCCTAAATCAGGTCTCAACTGGTAGCAAAAGTTTGGGATCATTCCCTGCATATTTTCAGACCACAATGCTCTGAAGCTAGACCTCAATCACAAGAGGAAATTTGGAAAGAGCCCAAATACATGGAGACTAAACAGCATCCTTCTAAAGAATGAATGGGTCAACCAGGAAATTAAAGAAGAATTGAAAAAATTCATGGAAACAAATGATAATGAAAACACAATAGTTCAAAATCTGTGGGACACAACAAAGGCAGTCCTGAGAGGAAAATATATAGCGGCACAAGCCTTTCTCAAGAAACAAGAAAGGTCTCAGGTACACAACCTAACCCTACACCTAAAGGAGCTGGAGAAAGAACAAAAAAGAAATCCTAAACCCAGCAGAAGAAGAGAAATCATAAAGATCAGAGAAGAAATCAATGAAATAGAAACCAAAAAGAACAATAGAACAAATCAAGGAAACTAAGAGCTGGTTCTTTGAAAGAATTAATACGATTGATAAACCCCTGGCCAGACTTATCCAAAAGAAAAGAAAAAGGACCCAAATAAACAAAATCATGAATGAAAGAGGAGAGATCACAACTAACATCAAAGAAGTACAAACTATTATACGAACATACTATGAGCAACTCTACGCCAACAAAGTTGACAATCTGGAAGAAATGGATGCATTCCTAGAGACATATAAACTACCACAACTGAACCAGGAAGAAATAGAAAGCCTGAACAGACCCATATGCAGTAAGGAGATTGAAACAGTCATCAAAAATCTCCAAACAAACAAAAGCCTAGGGCCAGATGGCTTCGCAGGGGAATTCTATCAAACATTTAAAGAAGAACTAATTCCTATTCTCCTGAAACTGTTCCAAAAAATAGAAATGGAAGGAAAACTTCCAAACTCATTTTATAAGGCCAGCATCACCTTGATCGCAAAACCAGACAAGGATCCCATCAAAAAAGAGAACTAAAGACCAATATCCTTGATGAACACAGATGCGAAAATTCTCACCAAAATACTAGTCAATAGGATTCAACAGTACATTAAAAGGATTATTCACCACGACCAAGTGGGATTTATTCCAGGGCTGCAAGGTTGGTTCAACATCCGCAAATCAATCAATGTGATACAAAACATCAATAAAAGAAAGAACAAGAACCATATGATACTCTCAGTAGATGCTGAAAAGGCATTTGACAAAGTACAGCATCCCTTCCTGATCAAAACTCTTCAAAGTGTAGGGATAGAGGGCACATACCTCAATATTTTCAAAGCCATCTATGAAAAACCCACCGCAAATATCATTCTCAATGGAGAAAAACTGAAAGCTTTTCTGCTAAGGTCAGGAACACGGCAGGGATGTCCATTATCACCACTGCTATTCAACATAGTACTAGAAGTCCTAGCCTCAGCAATTCAGACAATAAAAGGAAATTAAAGGCATCCAAATTGGCAAAGAAGAAGTCAAACTATCAGTCTTTACAGATGATATGATACTATATGTGGAAAACCCAAAAGACTCCACTCCAAAACTGCTGGTAACTTGTACAGGAATTCAGTAAAGTGTCAGGATATAAAATCAATGCACAGAAATCAGTTGCATTTCTCTACACCAACAATGAGACAGAAGAAAGAGAAATTAAGGAGTCAATCCCATTTACAGTTTATAGTTTATAGTTTAAGTATCTTAAACTATAAGATACTTAAGAATAAACCTAACCAAAGAGGCTAAGAAACTATACTCAGAAAACTATAAAGTACTCATGAAAAAAATTGAGGAAGATACAAAGAAATGGAAAAATGTTTCATGCTCCTGGATTGGAAGAATAAATATTGTGAAAATGTCTATGCTACCTAAAGCAATCTACACATTTAATGCAATTCCTATCAAAATGCCATCCATTTTTTCAAAGAAATGGAACAAATAATCCTAAAATTTATATGGAACCAGAAAAGACCTCAAATAGCCAAAGGAATATTCAAAAAGAAAGCCAAAGTTGGTGGCATCACAATTCCAGACTTCAATCTCTATTACAAAGCTGTCATCATCAAGATAGCATGGTACTGGCACAAAAACAGACACATAGATCAATGGAACAGAATAAAGAGCCCAGAAATAGACCCTCAACTCTATGGTCAACTAATCTTTGACAAAGCAGGAAAGAATGTCCAATGGAAAAAAGACAGCCTCTTCAATAAATGCTGTTGGGAAAATTGGACAGCCACATGCAGAAAAATGAATTTGAACCATTTCCTTACACCACAAATGAAAATAGACTCAAAATGGATGAAGGACCTCAATGTGAGAAAGGAATCCATCAAAATCCTTGAGGAGAACACAGGCAGCAACCTCTTCAACCTCAGCTGCAGCAATGTCTTCCTAGGAACATCGCCAAAAGCAAGGGAAGCAAGGGCAAAAATGAACTATTGGGATTTCATCAAGATCAAAAGCTTTTGCACAGCAAAGGAAACAGTTAACAAAACCAAAAGACAACTGACAGAATGGGAGAAGATATTTGTAAACGACATATCAGATAAAGGCCTAGTGTCCAAAATCTATAAAGAACTTAGCAAACTCAACACCCAAAGAACAAATAATCCAATCAAGAAATGGGCAGAAGACATGAACAGACATTTCTGCAATGAAGACATCCAGATGGCCAAAAGACACATGAAAAAGTGCTCCATATCACTCGGCATCAGGGAACTACAAATCAAAACCACAATGAGATATCACCTCACACCAGTCAGAATGGCTAAAATTAACAAATCAGGAAATGACAGATGCTGGTGTGGATGCAGAGAAAGGGGAACCCTCCTACACTGTTGGTGGGAATGCAAGCTGGTGCAACCACTCTGGAAAACAGCATGGAGGTTCCTCAAACTGTTGAAAATAGAACTATTCTATGACCCAGCAATTGCACTATTGGGTATTTACCCTAAAGATACAAACGTAGTGATCCAAAGGGGCACGTGCACCCGAATGTTTATAGCAGCAATGTCCACAATAGCCAAACTATGGAAAGAACCTAGATGTCCATCCACAGATGAATGGATAAAGAAGATGTGGTATATATGCACAATGGAATACTATGCAGCCATCAAAAGAAATGAAATCTTGCCATTTGCAACGACGTGGATGGAACTAGAGCATATCATGCTTAGTGAAATAAGTCAATCGGAGAAAGACAACTGTCATATGATCTCCCTGATATGAGGAAGTGGAGATGCAACATGAGGGGTTATGGGGGTAGGAGAAGAATCAATGAAACAGGATGGGATTGGGAGGGAGACAAACCATAAGTGACTCTTAATCTCACAAAACAAACTGAGGGTTGCTGGGGGGAGGAGGGTTGGGAGAAGGGGGTTGGGGTTATGGACATTGGGGAGGGTATGTGCTATGATGAGTGCTGTGAAATGTGTAAACCTGGCAATTCAGAGACCTGTACCCCTGGGGATAAAAATATATTACATGTTTTTAAAAATTAAAAATTAAAAAAAAAATCTCTTGTCTTTGATTCAGAGAACATAATAGGTCATCAAAATTTGCCATTGATTTTTGAATCTCCCCTCATTGTATCTGGTAGTTTTTTGCTTTTCTTTTATCCTACATATTATCTTAAGTATGTTTCTAATTAAACTCTATGTCTACCCTCTTCACTCACTGAAAATCATATCTCAAATCCATGCACTGGCTTTGACTCCTAAAGCAGTGTTCCCAGCCTCTTGGTCTGGAGGCAGAGCCCCCAAACAGATGGACTGTATGATAAAAGACTTCATCTTTTTTAGGGTTGCCACTGAGCCTGGTCATGTTCACTGATGTTCTCTAATAGGGCCCTGTCAACCAGCTGAGATTAGTCCACGAGAACCCTTTCCTAGCCTGCACTGTTCCTTCATCACAGGACTCCCAAGCATGCAGATTCTGTGAGACAGCCCCTCACACAGATGGGAGTTTGGAGAAGATGACAAATGACCCATATCCCCTATTAGGGCTATTTCATTCCGTTAAATGAATGACTGCTTAAAGAGACTATTTGTCACTAGGGCATAATTTAATCAACCTCATATAGGATGAGGAGAAAATAGGAATTAGAACAAGTGCCCAGAACATGAATCAATTTTTTTCTCCACCCAGATGCAAATGTGCTTCAAGCTCTTCCTGTCTCTGCACCTAACTGCTATACTTACTGAAAATCCATTCGATCATTCATGTACATTAGCTGAAACAATTCATTATGTTAAGACTATCATAATTACAAAATGATATTTTTTATATTTCAGTTACATTATTATAAAATAATAGCAAATAAATTATTTTTCAAAGTTATGCTTCTCTCTAGTACTTTTTACATTGAAATTCTTAAATAAAAAGCACATGAAATAAAACAATTTGATAATGGCTATATTTCTAAGTAATTGAGTAAATAAAATAGAGAATTAAAATCTTCATTTTCATTATATTTATTTATTTATTTAAAGATTTTATGTATTTGACAGAGAGAGAGAAATCACAAGCAGGCAGAGAGGCAGGCAGAGAGAGAGAGGGGAGGAAGCAGGCTCCCTGCGGAGCAGAGAGCTTGTCACGGGGCTCAATCCCAGGACGCTCGTACCACGACCTGAGCCGAAGACAGAGGCTTTAACCCACTGAGCCACCCAGGTGCCCCTTAAGTTTCATTTTAAATATACGAAGTCTACATATAGTCCTAAAGGATATAAATTGACAAATACATCATGAAACATTCAAGAGCAAATCTAAAGACAGTACAACTGAATGATCCACTTAAAATGGCAGAAAATATGTTTTCTGCAAGGAGCAATTCATAAACAGAGTGCATAAACAGATGTAATTGCAAGTTTTAGGAACTAGAATTAATTTTGAAGATAAAAAGAAAAAATCTTAAATGTTACGTAAAATCAATGGTGCACATATTTAATGAATCAGTTAGTAAATATATAAGGTCTTTCTGCTGATTATTAGCATGGAATTGTTGTGTTGGTTAGTGGTCAAATTCACAATCAGGAAAAGTGTATTTCCAAAGTCCACTACTCTAATGAAACACCAAATCTGGTGAGTTTATTTGTTTGATTTTGTTGTTGTTGTTGTTGTCTTTGTTGTTGTTTTATTTCTCTGTTTGGTTTGCTCCTGAGTATGGAGGTTTTAATATTTTTGTGAAGTATTATTGTAACATCCTTCAAGGTTTACATAAATAATATTTTTCAATTGTTTATTTCAAGCAAATTTCAATAAAATAATTCCAATTAAAACTGAGGAAGAAAATTACACATCACTTTAAAGGAAACATCTGTGATAATCTGCATCACAAAATAAGAATCAATCCATATCTTAACATACCTGCCATTTTTCTAAAAACACTTTCTCTGCTAAGACTAGGCCATGTGTTCTGGATACACATTTTCTAAGCACCTTATGTTGTCTTTTATAGGATTTATTATAATACAGCTAGTTATTTTATTATTTACCCAATGTTCATCTTCATAGGAAACTATGGGTTACCATTTGAGGTAGCCTTCAGGTTTCTTTCATTTATTGCTCTATTCCTATCAGCTAGCCCTGTGCCTGGCATATAAGAATATTCAAGAAATACCATTATGTGAATAATTATTAGTCAAATGTACTATTTTAGCCAGCACTGCAATAATGAAACCCCTTCCAAGTCTCCAAGAACTTCACCACTAGCAGAAGAAGGGAAAGATGCTTTTGTTCAGATTAACGAGTCTAAGGCTTCACTGAGATATGGCTAAATTTGTTCTTATGATATAGACATTTCTCTTTCCTTCCATTGAACACCTATACAAGCAGGCTTAAATTGTGAAACAAATCAGTTTGTTAAGTGTGAAAGCCTTTGAGAGTCAAACAGGATAGCAATATAACAGAAAATCACAGTGCTATGTGAAGAATACAGTCACTTTATTTTAAAGGCACAGCTTGATAAAGAGAATTAACATGTACTTGTTTTTATCTATTTATGAATGTAAAAACAATCATGTACGTAAAGTTATGGGTGTAAAATTAAATAGGTTACTTCACGATTTGAAATGTTAGGTTTTTTGTAAAATATACTAAATAACAGTTTGGCAGAATAATAGTACTAGAATTTATATGGCATTATTTTTCCAAACTGTGGATACTGCTATCAAAGACATCAGAGCCATGATTAAGAGAAATGTGGGAAAATATATAAAATTAATTAGTTTTAAAACAGCCTTTTGAATTTCAGGCAAACATTTGAACAGATGCCAAGCAGGCATATTTTTTTTATAAATAACTATATTCAGAATTATGCCAGGCAATATAGTTGGTAAAAAGAAATCTTATATAGAATATAAGCATATATATAACTATATATGTATATATAGTTATATATATGAGAAAGCTATATAGCATATAAGCATATATATATATAATTATATATATATTTATTGTGTGCAATAAACAGGAAGATTTTAAAAATGTACTTTTTTAATTTCAAAGATCATCAAATTGAATATTTATCCCAATTTTTAGAGCTTTAGGTTAATAAAGTAACTTTACACATATGCCTGTAGGAACCCAGAGAAGGAAGAATAGAATTTTTAAAAAATAAATATGAACTACATTTTAGAAATGAGGAAACTGAGACTCAGATGGCCATGTGATGCATCTAATGTCACACAGTTGATAATTATCAGAAGTGAAACAGTCTAAATCTATTTTTTCTATTATTACATGATGATATATCTTCTCAGATGAACTCTCAGAGTAAAAATAGAAACATTGATATGATAGAAAAATCTTTATATATTTGAACATTAATTCCTATACTGTATACATCCAACCAATAAATATTAAATGCCTACCATGTCCCAGATCTTCTGGATATGCACAAAAATCCCTGCCCTTGACAGAGGTTATAGTTGTATTTGTTTTAAGCTATCACATGATCATTCCTAAACAGTTACCATTTTCAGAAACATAATATAGAAGGCAAGTTTGAATTCTAAAGGGCTAGATATGCCTCAGAGTGGTAAATATATTTCAAATTGCATCCCTTGCTGTATATAAAATAAAAGAATATGTAAAATAGAGAAACCTAATATTTGCTATTTAGGGTGTTTCTATTTGCTGTTTACAATTAGCTTTGCAGATACTTTATGAAATAGATATTGGTCATAAAGTGTTTCCATTTCTGTTACTCTCATTTTTCCTTCGGGTTCTTCTCCTGAGTCGCTATGTCATTATGTATTTTACAACTACAAGTCATTATTTTACCTTTCCCTTAAAATAAATTTTTAATGGAGACTACTCCTTTCTGATAATTTGAAATATAGACTCAATATATTACTTGACAGAAAGCAAAACAATTGTGCATCATATATATTTCTTAGTATAAGCTATAATATATTTAGGGTAATTATATAAAGGTATTTATTTGAGACAGGTTTTGCTCAAATTAAGAATTCAAAAACTGATATATTCTGGAGCCACAAAATAAAACAGGACCCACAAAATGCCTATTCTACCAGGGAAAAAAATAATTGCCTCTTGGCTGAAAATAACTAGGTATTAAAGTTTTAAAAAATTGTATTATGCTCACTAGTGCAAGCTGATTGAATCTTTTCAGACTCAATTCACCAGGCACAAGGTCATTTATAATGCTCTCCATTAAGTATCCAAAGGGCAATTTTCTGATATTCCCCCATATGTTTTAGTCTTTCTAACATAACTGACCCTTTGGAAGACAACTCTTTCCATCTACATGTGAAAAGTGCTGAATGTTTCCTTTAGTGAGATTTAAATTGCTTTTAGAGGGTCAGGTCATCTCATTTAATAGTTTCACATTACTTTATTCAGCTTGCAACTCTTAGAAACACAAAAACGTCTCACTTCAATTTTTCTTTTCAGTGGTACTTAATATTGTGTTTGTATGATTAAAAAAAATTACCCTCTGGTATATGTGTTTCTCTTTCTCATATTCTCCCCTGTCCCATACACTTAGTTTTAAATTGTGAATAAAATGTTAGAATCTTAGATTTTAAATATGATCGATGGTAGGGAGAAGGAGAAACAATCTTCCCACTACTTTTCTTAGTTCTTAGCGGAGACCACTGTACTAAACGACAGCTTAACAGGAAAAAACAAAACCAAAACCAGAAACAAAAAACAGTAGTTTATTACCTTGTAACCTCGCATGGTTACAAGGAAATGACTAACTCCCCAGGTGACATAGAATTCAGGCTTAAATACCATTTTAACAGGGAAAGGGAGAGGCATGTGGGTCTTTTAAGGGAGAATGAATGATTTTCAGAGAAGATGAATGGGCCTGAAGAAGAAAAGATAAGAGGTAGGATGGGCTGGGACAATCTGTCCAGGTGTGGTGCAGATGTCTAGCCTTCTCTTCTGTGATAAAAGTCATTCTTCTCTGGCTAATGAAACTGCTGGGGAGGAGATTTATGACAACTAAGCTCCTTTTGGAATATCTGTTTTTAGGCAGACAAGGGGAGTTCTGAGAAAGCCTCTTCTTGCATTTCTTGTATTTCAATTGGTTAGAGCTCCAAATAATCAACCTTGACAAAGTCGTATGTTTTAGCATTTCCTGAACTGACACAGGCTCACAGGGGTGGCATTTGGGGGTGGCCTATTCTACCACCCTTCACTGGCCAGACAGCCTCTTTCCTTTTTCCTGTTTCCATAGCCCACAAAGATGTTTTGGAATTCAATCGTTGCTCTTCAATTAGAAGCCTATATTGAGCAATGACCAGGGCTGGATTGTTTTCAATAACTTTTGAAGTTTTAATTCTTGAGTTGCCTTCCATTATGTACCTGTGGCTTTCTTAAACCTCTCCCAGAAGGGCTTAGGGGCATTTGAGTTAAATGACTACCACTTTAGGTTTTAAAAATACTGTTACATTTCTCAGGGAATTCCTTCGGGAAGTACCTCAGGCGTGACATAAAAGCATACCTCTAGAGGCTCTCAACTCAAGCCTACCTATATTAAATAACGTTTTCTGGCATCTCTCACTTCAGCTACTATTTGCACCTGGCCTCAGGCACTCTGTTTGCTATCCACTTCTCATTTCTGTTGTCAACTTGCCTCTTGTTTGGCAGTCACAAGCCTGTAGATCTTCTGCTATTATAATCATTCTATTTCATTAAGCAAATAAAGTGACTAGTGATGTAACAATAATGAAATATAAATCACCTTTTGTAATTTTGTGTAAACTGTGACATTTTAAAGCTTTTCAAATTTGAACAATTCCTTTACATTCTTTTTATAATGACAATCTTTATCTGGTCTGTATTAAAGAGGATTTACAAAGCATCAATCACATGTATTCTGAACAATAACAATAACAAAATCACCTAAATTTCCAAACAAATTGTAGCTAAGAAATATTCAGGATACAAATTTTATCATCATAGCACCGGTTGGAACTTTTTTGCTATTGTTCTTGCTTTCAAAATCATTGATTCTTTTTCATATTTAAAGACTTTATCCTTAGAGTCGTTTTTCGTTCACAGCAAAACTGGTAGGTAAAGACGGAGATTTCCCATAAAGAGCCTGCTCTCACACATGCACAGCCACTTGCATAATCAACATCCTAGACTAGAATGGCACATTTATTAAAACTGATTAATTGACATTGACACATCGTTATCACCCAAATTCCATAGTTTACCTACATGTTTACTCTTCCTGTTATACAAGCTATGAGTGTACACAAATACATAATGACAAGTTTCCATCATTACAGAATCATGCAAAGTACTTTCACAGCCCTAAAAAATCCTTTGTGCTTTGCCTATTCACCCCTCCCTCCCTATGAACCCCTGGTAACCATTGATTTTTACTGTCTCCCTAGATTTGCCTTTTCCAGAATGTCATATACAGTAGGTCTCCCCTTATCTTGGGGGTATGTTCTAAGACCCCGTAGTGGATACCTGAAACCAGAGAGAGCACAGAACCCTATATAGACTGTTTTCGGGGTCTACATACATATCCATCATAAAGCTTAATTCATAAATTAAGCACATGAAGGGATTAATAACAATACTAATCAAAGAGAATAATTATAACAATATACTATAGCAAAAGTTACATGATTGTGATCTCTCCCTCTCTTTCATAATATCTTATTTTACTGTACTCATGTTTTTTTTTTTTTTCTTATGATGATGTGAGGGGGTAAAATGCCTACATGATGAGCTGAAATGAGGTGAGTGACACAGGCATCGTGACCCACCATCTGGCTGCTCCTAACTTTCTGACTATACATCAGTAAGGTTCTGCTTCTGGAATAAAACCTCAGAAAGCAAAACAGCAGATAAGGGGAAACTACTGCTGTTGGACTCCGAATACACCAAGTGGCCTTTTCAGATTGGCTTCTGTCATTCCTTACATGCATTTAAGGTTCTTCCAGGTATTTTCACAGCTTCTTAGCTCATTTCTATTAAGTGCTTCATAATATTTCATTGTCCAAATCTTCCACAGTTTATCCTGCTCCTGTCCATACAAACATAGGCAGGCGAATTTTTTTTCTCCTGTTCTTAGTCTATCTTTTTTATAGAAAAAGTCTCAGCCAAGAGGAATGAGGTGTAGAAGAAAATTATTTTTCCTCCCCTACAATGTAAAACTCTCTTCCAAAATGGCTATATCAATTTGCATTCCTACCATAAAGATTTTTTTTTAAATTCCACAATGTGTATGTGTAAAACAATACCAAATATGCCCTAAAACAAACAAACAAGCAAACGAAAAAGTAAGATGCCATGATGTGGGAATAAATATAGTGGGAGGAGAAGATGACATTGATGTATAGTTTGTATAGAAATGGAGGCATCTAGGGATGTTAGAAAGAACAAAGAGAAATAGCCACTATGGGACAAATGGATATCTGGAGAAGTAGGAAGAAAAATATATCAAAATAGTCCCAGGAAAATAATATTTGTATTTGAAAAGAAAGTAAAGAATTCATGCCTTCATAATTAAAAGATGGATAGGTCATAATACTCAGTTAAAAAGTAAAGCAAACAACAAACAAAAATACCTAGTGTTATACATTCTTTTGAACAAATATAACCCCTGTCCAATACCTAAAAATATCTAACCCCATTTTTGTTTACCATTTTTCCCACTTATACATGATCAGTTTTCCTTTTAAAATAACCTTCTAAAATTTTGTTATCTGAGAGTACAAGACCCTTGAAAGGTGCTAATCAAAAGAAATTTCTGAGGAGTGGGAGCAATCATGGGTTATTGTCATGTGGAAAAAAATTTGTAATACAAATATATCAAGAAAGAAGGTGAGACTCTCCCAGAAACCTGCTTATGACCACTCCCCTAATCAATGTCTTCATGTAGATACTGAGTCAATATAGAGTCATATTTCAAACTCGCTGCATTTCCTGTCTTTTTTTTTTTCCCTCAGGAACTATCAACTTATCAGGTTAATAAAACAATTTCCAAACATTTAGAATGTACACTGGAAAACATCCTTTGGTTTCTTTAATTTTTTATTTTCAAGAATCTTACATAAGAAATATAAGGATAGTACAGGGGATTTTCATTCCCCACTGTAAAATGGAATAAAGGAAACCTCACTAAAAATGACGTTAGGAGGCCTGAGGAAAAGATTTTACACACCACCACTCCTCCTCAATTGCAGACCCCAATAGGAAGACACACCTTACAGTCTCAGCAGGAAGTAGTCTGCATTACTACCCCAGCAGAAGGAAGGGTTTCTCTGTGCCTAGCAACAAGCACTGTCAATAAGATAATACCACAACTCAGCCAATAAGAAACTGTCATCATCCTGAACTCTCCCTTTCTATCAATGGATTTTCATTTAAAACAGCTCTTCACAACTTCCTCCTTTTCTTGATAAGGTATTATTTCTCTCCTTTGATCTCCAGACTTGCCTGTGTTTTTACCTAGCTTGCATGTCTCAAATTTCCATTCCCCTATTATTCCTGAATAAATAATTTTGCTGAAAAGAATAACTGCTTGTACTTTCAAGGTTGACACCATATGCCTCCACAGAACTTCTCCTAATTATATAAAATTAAATTAACAATATATCTGGACTTGGGTGAGGAGGGACTTCATTTGAAAAGACTGTTGCAGGGGCACCTGGGTGGCTCAGTTGGTTGAGTGACCTACTGGTGATGTCAGCTCAGATCATGACCTCAATGTTATGGAATCCAGCCCTGTCTCAGGGTCTGCACCCAGCAAGGAATCCACTTGAGTTTCTCTCTCTTCCTCTACCCCAGCTACCACTTGTGTTCTCTCTCTTTCAAATAAATAAATCTTTTAAAAAACTTTAAAAAGAAAAGACAATTGCAATAAAAACACTGAATATATAGTCTTTCATTTTTACAAGAGCTGGGCGAGAGGGTTTTTCTTTTATTTGGAATAAACATCTCTAGAAAGAACTAGGGGTGGAGGGGTAAAGTGAAGGAGTGGTGTATAATTGGAGATTAGATGAAAAAAAAAAATTAATGCTGAGACATTCTCTCCAGGAGTGGCCCTTAAGGAAAGGCTCTGTGCTGGCTCAGTCTGAGGGTGGACCAAATTTCAGGGTTCCCAAGGGAAGGAGAAAACCCTTAGCTGAACTTTGGCCTTGGTGCTGATAACTAGGGACAAAACTGTTCGGATAATAGTTTATAAGATGACAAGTGGAAATTAGGAGACCATGCTTGGCCTTGTCATAGTTAAGTTTTATCCAAGTCTTATGAGGACAGGTGGTTCTTTAAGGTGAACCATTTTCCAGAACACAAAAGGGTGGTGGGAGGGAGACAGTTTAACCATAACTGTCTTCCAAAGTCACAGAGCTTGGGTAAAGTTTAACATTGTCAATAACTACAGTATGAGAAGAATTAAGAAAAACAGTGCAAACCAATAAAAAATAGATATTAGTATAAAATTCTCAACATGAGTTTTAAACTTAAGACAAAGGTATGGGCTCCTGGGTGGCTCAGTGGGTTAAGCTGCTGCCTTCGGCTCAGGCCATGATCTCAGGGTCCTGGGATCGAGTCCCGCATCAGACTCTCTGCTCGGCAGGGAGCCTGCTTCCCTCTCTCTCTCTCTGCCTGCCTCTCCGTCTACTTGTCATCTCTCTGTGTCAAATAAATAAATAAAATCTTAAAAAAAAAAAGACAAAGGTACTTTGTTGTAGTTGAACTAGTGTTTTATTTAAATAAGAATTGAGGGAATAGCAAAACAGCAATATAATATGATATCATGGCAACATTTTTATATCTTATAAATATGGAATCAAATGCTAAAACCAGCATTTTGTTAGACAGCTCTAATAAATAATATTAAAACAAAACAAAACAAAACATTTTTTCTCCTCATTGGCCAGATGAACTGATTTTACTCTAAATAGCAAAATGCGGTTTTAAGCTTTTATTTCTAGTTCATAGTTATTTAATTTAGCAATGAGCATCCTGTAAGAGAATAAAAAAATATTTTTATTGATTCATATTTGCCATGGCATTTTTCATTCCATAAATGCTAAGTGACACAAAATTTAATTAAAAGCAAACATTTAATATATTGCCACTGAATGAATCCCTGTTCCCTCTAGCTAGCTTTCTTTGGGAGGCTTAGCATGGAAAACTTTTTGAAGTGTTCTAGGAAATTGAGCTTGACTAATGTGACCATGCAAGTGGCTCTAACTAAGGACAAAAGGTATACCCATGTTTCACTGAAAAAAAAAAAATCTCTTTGACTAGAACTCTGTACCCTCTGAAAGTAATGGACAAAATATAAAGCCATGATTGGCAATTATTAGTAAAGTCAGTATTACAATGAAGAAAAAGAGTAAATATGTTGCCTCTAAAATATTAACCATGCATGTGTTTATTATTATCAAATATAGCATAATATGGACAGCAAGGTTTAAGGGAAGAAACAGATGGTGTGTTAATTCATGTTCATTTTTTTCTCAAAAACGAATATGGCTAGACTAGCTGGGCCTCTTTCTTGTCTTTTATCTATGAGTAAGTTTTACACAGTTTATGAAAGTATTTTTCAGCTTCAATTCCAATAATATGCCACAGATTGGATTTATAGGATTTTCAAATATAGAAGTAACAGAAAAAGAAAATGAGGGTTGAGATAGAAAGCACACAACTGAGATAGGGACGTTTTGGACTAAGGCTGTTCGGGAACCTTAAGAAAGAATTGAAGAGATTGTTAGTGCCTCTGTGTGAGCTAAAAGCAGGGTAGGCACCAGTCTTGTGGAACTTGAAGTTTATGCAATTACAGAGTTCTTTTCAAGAAAAATAATGCAAAATTATTCATGAAAGTAAACATTTATTTAGATAGAGAAAATAAATCACAACCAACCATAAATTTAAATAAGCTGGAAATAACACATGTCAAAATCCAGAAAAGTAACACATTATATTGATGAATTTAAATTTTATAAATAGATATGCATGCAAATATAATCTATATTTATAATATTTATAATTAACTGCCTGGTGCATCTCTATAATTTTTCTCTGCATTTTTAAAAGTTTTTATTTATTTATTTGACAGAGAGAGATCACAAGTTGGCAGAGAGGCAGGCAGAGAGAGAGGAAGGGAAGCAGACTCCTTGCTGAGCAGAGAGCCCGATGAGGGGCTCGATCCCAGGTCTCTGGGATCAGGACCTGAGCCAAAGGCAGAGGCTTTAACCCACTGAACCACCCAGGCATCCCTTCTTTGCATTTTTTGACTGTATACTCGTTGTATATTGGATCGTATACTTCTGGCACACATTTTATTCCAATTATAGAGTTTATGGAATTTTCTTGAAAGGTAGAAAAATAATTCAGTCTTTTCCCTGGTATAGATTGTCAAAATTCATTTTTGTTTTTAATTGCCAGTGTAGAAAAATATTGTTTTTGTTTGTTTGTTTGTTTGTTACATAACATGTAATTGGTAGTGTTATCTAAATTGTGATTACTATTGATTATGGAAAACACCAAGTTTCTTTCCAATCATCTTCCTGTTCAAAGGAATAGCAAGGGTATAGGTACTGAGTAAAATGTTCACTTTGTATGATGAGGGGGGAAGGGAAGAGTATTCCTGTTGCATTCAAATTGCATGTTGAAGACACTGCAATGTATCACCGGAGAAGAGTTAGAGATGTAGGAGGTCACATGGAGCCTTAGGCCACCACAGAGTACTGTTTTGTTTTGTTTTGTTTTTTTTTTTAAAGATTTTTATTTATTTATTTGACAGACAGATCACAAGTGGGCAGAGAAGCAGGCAGAGAGAGAGGGAAGCAGGCTCCCCGCTGAGCAGAACCCGATGCAGGGGTCGATCCCAGGACCCTGGGATCATGACCCAAGCCAAAGGCAGAGGCCTTAACCCACTGAGCCACCCAGGTGCTCCCAGAGTACTGGTTTTAACCACTGAGTGGAGGATTGTGAGCCAAGGGCACTCTTACAATTTTATTTGACATTTTAATATTTCTGGCTGCTGTGTGTGAAAAGGACTATGAAGGACATGAGTGGAAAGGAAGATGAGACTATAGGTAAGGACAAATACCTGCAACAAGAACATAGTGAATACATTTAGACAAGTTATTTTGGAACAAAACAGGGAACATCTTAAGCACAAGAGCAAATAAACTGGAAAAAGGTATCTAGGCTTTGTCCCTTTTTCTTATCCTAAGGAGGCAATTTCTATACTCCTACAGACTTGATACTTTGAATACCTTACATCCTATGGTAATAGTGGAAAACACAATACTATTTTAATATGTCTGTAGAAATTTAGAACCAAATTGTCAAAAATATAGAAGTTAAATTTTTTTTTTAAAGATTTTATTTATTTATTTGACAGAGAGAGATCACAAGTAGGCAGAGAGGCAGACAGAGAGAGAGCAGGAAGCAGGCTCCCTGCCGAGCAGAGAGCCCAATGTGGGACTCGATCCTAGGACCCTGAGATCATGACCCGAGCCGAAGGCAGCGGCTTAACCCACTGAGCCACCCAGGTGCCCCAAAAGTTAAAATTTTCTTACAGAGGAAAATAAAAATACCCATCTTGAAACAGCCAAATTAATATCCTATATTGAAATAAGGAATAAGTTATAATTTTACTTACCAAAAAATCTAAAAAGTAAAAATTTTTGTATTAATCAGTGCTTAAGTGTTTATTCTATAATTTCTGACTTTGCTAGAATTGTTTATCTGCTTTCTCCTCTAGGCTGTGAGACCCTTAAGCAGAGAACCAATTTCATCCCACTCTGTTATTTTCAACCTTTAGCATAGTTATCAGCATATAGAAAATGTTTTAAAATCATTTTAGATACAGTAAGGAAGGATTTAGACAATCATTCATTCAATCAGAAAGTACGAATTTATCAGAAAAATGGAGGGACTAGATTTACTGTGAGGTAGGCTGACATTAACCTCTTGGCAAACTGACAAATTTCCTAAACTTCTTATCCTTTAATCTTGCTGGAAGAATCCCTACAGAGATGGGACATTAAGCAGAAAGGATAACATAAGAATCTTCCCCTACTTCTTACTACTCAAGAGGTAGAGTTAACAATCAAAGGTATTTAAGAAGTTCATCAAGCAAGTAGGTGATGCCTCAAGATTTCTAATAAGCTGAGATAGTGCATTTAATAACCCTTCAGAGATTGCACCAATAAAGCATTCCACTGGGAAGAACAAAACAAAAACAATTTAAGTTCCTTTACATGACTGCTGACAGGGTTTTAGGGAATGGTAATTTCAAGTATTGGCTTTGGATTTAGATTGACCATTATTTGAATCATGACTCTGCTACTGACAAAAGATTTACTAACTAATTGAAGTATTGTGGAAGAAAAAAATCTATCATTCAATCAGCCAACCGTTATCTTATATATAGTAGACTTCTTAGGCACTAGAAACTCCAGGCATTAGGAAATCTCAGTGAACATTTCCTCTTCCTTTTAATTGGCAATCTTTAAAATTAAAAAAAAATTTAAATATGACTCATTCAGAAAACACACGATAAAGAACTTTTCTTCAATGGCTCTTGTAGAGTCATCTCTCTACTCAGCTATTGTTTGATGAATAATTGTATAGCAATCAAACATGCAGTATTCCTTATCATCTATGTGTGTTGCTGATTTAGGTCCTTTGAAGAGTCTAATTTTCTAGCAAGTATGCTCTAAATGTGCATGTATGAGTCAGACCAACGTACCATCACAAGGGCAGCCTTTATCACAGTAGTTCTGATGATGCATTAATATATCTTCAGAGCAGTGTCCCAGTAATGATTTATTAGGATGCTACATCATAGTAGTGTTAGAGAATAGAAATTGGCCAAAGAATGACTTGGTCATTTGCAATATTAAAAATTATACATTATATATGGAGCTTGTCCCCATTTTTAGGAATGGAAACATTCATTTATGCGATTTATTTAAATAATGTATCATCCAAGGACAAGCAGTTAAACTATGTTAAATTGAAACCAGTATCACTTCATATTTTATTTTCCCTGCATGTATATTCCACAGCAATGTAAATAAAATATGACAAAAAATGCATATAATTTCTTACCAACCTGAACTGACTGTAAAAAAAAGCATAAAGGAAGATAATACATCCTTATTAAACTAATTATTTATGCTTTGTAACTATGCAGACTGAATTCCTTTCTATCAAAAGGATAATTTGCAAAAATTATTGAAAAATATTCTTTTTCCTGAAGAAATCATTGTTTTGCATCTTGAGTTTATTGTTTTGTTTTATTTTTATGAATTGGAAGATTATTTACCTATAGTTACTACATCAACTACTCAGAAAGTAATAAAACATTTACTTATTGGATAACCTGAGTTTTTAGTTTGTTCAAGTAATTAAAAAAAATCAGTTAGAACTAATAGAAATGTATTAGATCTACGGTTCTTCCCAAAGAGTAGTATTTTCTACCAGTGATAAAATTCTCATGATTACAATCCTGGTGTCTAACTCAAGGTCTTCTGGTAGCCTGTTGTATTCCCAAAACCATATTTTTCATTTTTTTTAATGGAATTTTGGCCTTCTGGCTAAATTTGGGATAACATTTAAATGAAACAATACAACTTCCATGAGATCTACAACTTAAAGTAAGTTCTTAGGTAAATAAGGGTGAAATAAATATCTTTACAATATTGCCTCTCATTTGGTGGAGACAAAATCTTTTCATATGTAAATTTTATTTTCTTTTTCTTTTTTTTTTAGACAGTGAAAGAGAGCATGTGTGAGTGGGGCAGGAAGGTGTGTTGCAAGGAGGAATTGAGAGAAAGAGAAATTCCAGTTGGCTCCAGGCCCAGTGTGGAGCCCAGGCTCACAATTCTATGATCATGACCTGAGCAGAAACCAAGAGTTATATGCTTAACAGACTGAGCCACCCAGGTGTCCCTCTTTAATATCTTTCAAAAAAACTAAATTTTCCCCATAAATTTCCTTCATAAATTATTAACAATTTCTCTAAATATTTATATTTATGTTATTGTAAATATGTATTATTTTTACTGTATTCTCTAATTTCTCTTGCAAATGCAAAGAAAATAAATTATTTTTAATTTATCACATTTCCAACCAACTAAATTCCTTATTAATTCTAGCAATTTGTTTGTAGTTTGTTTTTTTGGATAGATTTATTTTGGATTTTCTGTGAACAAAATTACATCATCTGGAAATAATGGTAATTTTGTTGCTCTTTTTCCCTTTAATCCTTACATCATTATGTTTATTTACTTCAGGATAATCTAGAATATTGCCTTTGAAATTAGAATGTTGGAAATCAAAATCACGAAGTTTTATTTATAAATAATGACAAAAATATGTAAATAATGACAAGTCTTAGGTTTTGACCAAAGAAGTAAATGGATGAAGTATGAAAGGGGATGAGACTATTATTATCTAGGTGTTCAGAGAACTGAGAGACTTGCTTGTTGCAGCAATCTAGATATAAACTGAAATCACAAATGATGTTGGTAGGCTTAGCAATTGAAAGAGTGACTACAAGTCAGAAGCTATAGGCTGGGGAATCGAAAGGAGAGGTTCTGGGGATGACAGATTACTTCACTTAGAAATTTTTTTTTTTTTTAAAGATTTTATTTATTTATTTGACAGAGAGAGATCACAAGTAAGCGGAGAGGCAGGCAGAGAGAGAGGAAGGGAAACAGGCTCCCTGCTGAGCAGAGAGCCCAATGCCGGACTCGATCCCAGGACCCTGGGATCATGACCTGAGCTGAAGGCAGTGGCCCACCCAGGCGCCCCCACTTAGAAATTTTTAATACCATTGAATTTGAACCTGACGTCTTTAGGGACGAGAGAGAAAGAATGGCCTGGAAGTAGCAGTGAAGATGAAAGAAGACACCAACCCTACTCCAAACTTAAAGTAGGCAGTTCATTAGATTCTAAAGGATACCGGAAGGTCAGCAAAGATGAAGTCATAGCCAGCTATTGGGAAAGTCAGAGGCCCATCCTGGCCACACTCCACAAGAAGCAAGATCAAACCAGACAGGCCCAAGAAGGCAGATGCCATGATAGGAACCCCCTGACCAAATAAGGAAGGAAAGGCTGGAAACCCTGCTTCCAAGAAACTCCCACCCCCAAATAAGGAATATTCTGCCCCCTACTTAAGAACTATCAGTAAAAGATAGAAACACAAACCCTAGGGCACATTGTTCTCTCACTTCTGTGCGCTCTCTCTCTCTCTCTCTCTCTCTCTATCTCTCTCTCTGCATCCTCTACCCCTGGGTAGCCTACTTTTACATCTTGTGAGTGTAAGTTCACTTTAATAAACTTTCCTGCTTGAGTTGCTTGTCTGCTGTGTTGCGTGTCTTCCTTGAGTTTTTTTCTCATAAGGAGACCAAGAACCTTCCTCAACATCTTTGGAACAGGCTGGGTCAAGTCCTCAGGGCATAGGGTTTCCAGGGTTCACCTGGCAACACAACTATATGAGGGTGTATGTAACAACATCCAACCCTGGTAAGACAATGGGGAAGAGTATCCGGGGAAAGCTACACTTCAGTTAAAACAAGAACGCAGAGGAAATTTTCAGAGATTTTCAGGTTATAAGGGAATTTACTAATTACCAACTCGGTGTTCCAGAAACCACTGATAAGTTTTCAAAGTCATTTGGGGTTGGAAAATAGGTTTAGAGAAGGAGATGAGAATGACATCATGATAACTAGAGTCTCAGCAATGAGGATACCAGTTTTATTGTGATCACTGACATTAAGAGGTTGGTACTAATAGTTGCAGTATTGATGTGCATGATAAGGGTACAGAGGAGAGGTGATCTTATCAGAGTCACTCAGTGTTTGGGGGTCCCTATTTTTTTCTTCTAGTGATGAAGTCATAAAGGAGGGATGTGGTCTTATTTAGAAAGAGAGAGAGAGAGAGAGAGAGAGACCAGAGTGATATCCTGCAATGAATATTGATTATAAAAGAGGAGGAAAAACAAAGTATTCTAATTATAGAGGATTTATTTCCTAGGTTTTTTTTTATTATTAAATCAAGATATATTAGCCTGCTTTAAACCACCAACTAAATACAATAAGTAATCACAAGATACATTTCAATTACTTCTTTGGTCTACGTTATTATTTGGAGTACAAGTTATTCATAAATGTATGTGTTTGCAGATAGTCCATGATTGATGTTTTAGGTCAGGTTCTTTAGAAAACAGAACCTGAGGAAGAACTTGCATGGAAAACTCTATGGAGGTACCCAATTCCCTGGAAACCAGGGAAAAGGGAAGTGAAGAACACACAAGGAAAAAAGCGCTTTTGTCTTTTTATTTTTTGTAACGAATGATTGCTTGGTCTCAGACCACATGTCCACAGAAGCCAAGTGCACCTTAGAACTATCTATCTAAATGGAAGATGAGGGAAGAATTTAAGTCACAGATCCCTAGAAATTTTGTTTCCTGGACATTAAAGCCCAACCCTTGGAGAACTAACTCTTCCCTGCTTCTTAGTCGTGTGCTCTTCCTCGATGCTTGCCCAGTAAGTGAAAAAGCAGAGAGGTCTTCCTACAACAGATGGTAGAATGCTCAGAACCTGGGTTAGTAACTGAGTTGGAGGTACCCACAGACACGTGGTGACTGTGAAGACCCTGAAGCTGAGTGAGCCCCAGCTCACTATCGCCCTTTGGGAGATAACAGTCACCAAACATTCAAAACCAGAGAAGGCGCATCTCTTGAGTCAATCACAGTTTCTCCTTGGGCTTCTATCCACTCCCATCCTTTTATAATATATGAATGTTCTATGAGAACAAAAAAGCCCTCATTTCGTTCCTAAGAGGGTTCATAGAAATGCAATCCTTCAACATCAAGGCCAGTTGTATTCTCTTGAAAGACTGAAATGGATCTACAATCATTGCTATGGACTTGAAAGTTCCTCATCATCTCACCTCTGCTGGATGACCCAGACCTCTATCTGCCGGGTGCTTGTTAAGCCATGTTTGCTACCATTACCTCCTCATCATTACTGTGAGGCATAAAAAGTACCAAAACATACCCAAGAACACTGTGTATGCTCTGGACATATTACTCTCAACTCCTGCTGTTTATCAGCAAACATAAACACTGACAGCTTTTATTTCTCCAGCATGTACCGTAATGCCTTTCTTTGCATCCTAGTCTTCTGACTGAAAGAATTTAAAATGGCCTAGTTGTATTGCCTCTTCTAGTTCAGTGAAATTTCTGTGCTTTTCTCTGGAAAGACAGTTTACCAAAGAAGAACCAGGAACTCTTCACCATAGGACTTAAGGTTGTGGAGATGAGAAGCAAAAATTTTCACAAACAATGCCCTGGGAATGATGACGAGTCAGTCATACCCTTTGTTTTCCAAACTCTGAGTACTTCCAAACACAAACTGTACATTGGTAACTGCTCAGTGCTCGGGTATTGGTGTATATTGGAATGAATTTTTTAATTATATAGTCATTTCCATTACTACTTCTTTGCTCTAAAATGGGTCCATTTACTTGATGCCAATTGTATGGGATACTAGGTCAATTTATTAGACAGCCTACAAATAGCAGTGTACGGTGGAAGCCTAGTGCACAAGGAAACCAAACCCCTGTCTACAGCATATATTGTTTTGTTAGAAAAATTACTGCCCCAACCAACATGGAAGAAACCTGGTGTAATCAACCTGTTTCAGGTTCCTGGCAGTTTAACATGAAGAATGGGACCATAATAAGATCTTGGTTTTGGTTTCTGCCACTGACAAGTAGAGATTCTGAGCAGTTATTTTAGCTAAATAAGGTTTAGTGGGAAGAAATTGATAGATCTGGGTTTACAAAGAGCCTTATTTCTGTTAGCATGGCTGCTTTCTTTGGAGGGAGAATGGTTGATTTGTTGGAAAGAGTCAATATGTCTACTGCATTGACAAGACTGCAGTAGATATTTTCTGGAAAGTACTAATATAAAGTGCAAAAATGCATACTTTTTTTCTCATTCCCATAGGTTCTTTCCACATGAAACTTCCCCAGATGGCCTTGACATTGAATTTTCTAGGCTTTTTCCTTTCAGACTCCTGAGCTATAGCCAATCTATTTCCTCCTGCACAAGAGTCAGTGTATATCCCCAGGTCAGGCCACATGCCACTTATACAAATTGGATGGCACTTATACTACTTGAAGCTCTACCTACTGATGAGAATTCTTCTACCCACTGAGGAAAATTTCCTTTCATCACATCTCTTTAGGTTCACCTCAGAATGTAAATAAGCTATATTGTGGTTAACAGTTTAGTTTCAGCTACCGCTAATGAATTATACCACCTGCCTTTAAGCCATGCTCATTTTCTTTCCACCTCCTTGTTGTCATAGAAAATCCCCTGTGGGGCCATAGACTTGGGTTGAGAAAACAGTGTCAGTATAACATAGATAGGTGATGTGGGAGTCTAGGCCATTTCTTCACACACTTTATTCATACCTTCTGGACCAGCTCAGGATGACATGAAATTGACCTGATTGGACTTCTGACTCATGGTTAGTTCATCTTTTATCTCATTAAAGGCTGCATATAGTCACTTGTTATCCTATGACACTATGAAACTGGTTTTCTGATAGAGTGCAGTTCTCCACAGCAGAAGGCCTAGCATTGTTCTAGAGTCTTTGGGATTTATGTACATCTCTTCTGTAAGGACTTACTAGAAATTACACAAAGAATTTTTTTTTCCACAAAGAATTTTTACCCACCAGGGGCTCTTAAACAATTGTATATGTTAGGCTATGCAGCATAAATGGAAAGGTCTTTTTTCCTTTAGCCTACATATGCTGCAAATCCTGCTTTTCAGACTTCAGTTGACAAATGGACTTCAGAACTATTTTCCAGTGCTATCATGTTGTTCCTAAGATAGTTACCCTTAGACAATTGGGCATCCTTAGTGGTGGGAGGTACAAGATACAAAAACTCTTCCTTTACCCTTAAGGAAATCTCTTGCCATGTTCCAGATCTGTTGATTCCTAAAAATTCCACCATTGTGGAAAGCCCATGGCATACATGTGTCTTACTTGGAAATCTAATGTACCTGCTACTTTCTGGTCACCAAGTTCAATGAAAATGATAACATCGATATTGTGACCAGTACCTTGTTCAGCAGAACACTAAGAAAACCAAGGAGGTGGGAACCAGGCAAACTGTGAGACTCAGTAAACATGGTAGTAAAGTTTAGTGTTAAATTACTAAGTAGTAACTAAGATCAACAAACCTGTTTTTAAATTATTTCTCCAGATGATCTTGAGTTTACCTAAAGAAATAGGGGTAATTGAAAAAAGACATGATTTTGTCAGTACAGTAATTCTCAAACCTTGGTGTCCATTGGAACCATCTGTGAAACTTTTGCTATCAGAGCCCTAAAACTTTAGAGATTTTTACTGAATTGACCTGAAAGGAAACAACGGTACTTTTTAAAGTTTCCTGGACATTTTTAATATACAGATAAGATGCAAGAACCACTTTAATTAGACTCTTGGAGAATACAGACTAAATTTCAAGACCAAGAATATAATTTATTAGTCATCCATAATTACTTCAACTTCCACACTGGAAAATAATACATTTCTAGCAGTGATAGCCAATCATCTCCAAACCACCCTCCTCTAAGAGACAAGTCACTATTTAATTGTAAACTCTATTAATGTGGTAATAGGCTGGTTGTTACGAAGTCAGGGACTTAGAAGCTGAGAGAGCTCCTATTCTGTTACCCTAACTGTCACCCTATTCTCTCTCTGTAGTTTTGTAGATAAACATGGGAAGGGGGCTAGAATAACCAGTGTACATTTATGTAAATAATTTGTAGTGTTTGTTGTATTACCCAGATTTTGTGGCATTTGGAGTTTGTTTTGGGTTTGTTTACTTAGTTTTCAATATTCCAGTAATATGTAAAATCAAGCTACAGTGAATAATTGAATTCAACAAATGCATCCAGAGCATAATTAAGTTCAAACAATTTCCATACTCTAACAATGTTTTAGATACTTGGATAATAAAGATCAACTGGTTCCTGTTTCAAGATGTTCACAATCTAGTAAAAGCCAATTGTAGTTTGATGAAATAGTATTGTTATAGTTACTATGCACAGGAGAGTTTTTTACATAATTTTATATCACTTTAAGAGATACATATTATTAACCCCAATTTACCAGAAGGCAAACTAAGTCTCAGTAAATTTAGGTAAACCAAAACTTTCATATCTATTTAACTTAAGAAATAAGATTTGAATTCAAGTTCTTTTGGCTTCAAATATCATTATAATTTCCCGTGCTATGCTGCTTCTGGTTGTAGAGCTTCTAGGGAAGTATTTATATTTATAGGACCTAGAAGATAGTAACTGACAATAATGTAAATGTAATAATAAAGTAAGAATTTTTGTTGGTTGAATATATTTAAATCACTAGAAATATTCAGGTAAGTGAATTTATTTTTCTTTAGCCTTCAGATTATTCAAAATTTTGTAAAAACATGTTAAATCATCTCCAATTTATATAATTCAATTAAAAGAGAGTTGTTTTGTAGACAAATTATGAGTTTTCAATGCATTTGTCTAGGCTATTTAAAGTCATGTGAGAATTCATGTATACTATTCTTAAATTCAAAATTGTTTTTTAATACTGTATCTCTGAAGCAGAATTTTATGGATTTTTTTCAGTTACCATGTTAAAACTTTTTCTTCCTCCAATTTCATTGTTGAAATATTAAGTTCAAGGACAAGTATTTTTTAGTGTCTCTCAAATATAGATTTTCCTTACAAAAGTCCCTTGCTTTAATGAAAAAGTTTTAAGAGAATATGACCTATGTCCATTTTTCCTTTATCATTTCCCCAGAGTCCCTTTAATTTGCTCAGCATTCACTCTTTCTCTATCCTTAGTGCTCACATAGAGAACAGTGATAAGCACTGTCTATAGCTTGCCTTTAATTCAAATTTCACAGCAGTGACCCAATTGGTCATTCTGCATTGGTCTTTCTTTTGTTGTTCCTTTTAAGGAATAAACTTCTGAAAGTGTTTATTACTTCAAAATATGCTAATAGTACTATGCTAACAGTAGGAAAAGGTAGCGTGATAAGTTTATTTAAACACTAATTTTGTTCTCCCTCAATCTTTGTTTTTCTCCCATTTTGCTTGATTTCTTATGTGTGTTCTTTAAGAAGTCTTAAAACACATATATACATACACACTTATTGAGTCTCAAAGTCTGTGAACGAAAAGTGTCAGTTTTATTAGCTCTCTTTTTTTCTCATTTTAGAGACATAAAGTCTACGGCCACTACATTTTTGGCTGAAGAAATGTCCCTTGAGGCCCATAAAACTTGCCTACACTAGATCAGGAATCCTAACTTTTATAAAGCATTTCCACTTTCATATGTCTCTCTTGGAATGTCTTTCTTCTTCTTTCCCCATTTGCCTTCTTAACTTTTCTTAAAGTCTAGTAAAGATCTCTTGTCTGTGGAGTCACCTTTGAAGAAAATTATTTTCTTTTCTTTTTTTTTTTTAAAGATTTTTTTATTTATTTGACAGAGAGAAATCACAAGTAGTCGGAGAGGCAGGCAGAGAGAGAGGGAAGCAGGCTCCCCGCTGAGCAGAGAGCCTGATGTGGGACTCGACCCCAACACCCTGAGATCATGACCTGAGCCGAAGGCAGCGGCTTAACCCACTGAGCCACCCAGGCGCCCCATGAAGAAAATTATTTTCAAAAATAAATTTTCTCAACATAGCAGTAAGGAATTTTGTCATGTGAAATAAGATGGAATACACTTTAACATTTATGTAATTCTGATTCTTCTAAAAAAATCTCATGTACATTTTATATTTAACTGTATCAGTGAAACAGAAAGAATTAACATTTCATATTTCACCTCATGTTCAAATTTTCAATTCATTTTACATTGTGGCAGTAGAATCTGTCTTTTTCAAAGATGTTTTAACTTCCTTTATCATTTAAAAGCTGGAAATTTTAATGATTATATTTTTGACATACTCGTTGCCTAACAGGAAAAATGAACATTCATAGTCTTAATATCACTAGAATAATGCATAATAATAAAATTATAGTTATATTTATCAAATTTATATGATATTCAAATTATTCAAATATATTTAGCTTCAAATTCCAACATTGAACATAATTACTGTTAGTTAAAAATAATTATTGCATAAGTGATAGAGATATGTTAAAGCACTTTGCCAGCTCTGGTTGATACATTTGAGGATGGTGATTGCTTCTCTTTCAAACTATGAAAATCTTTGCAACTGTGATTTATTTTACTGGCAATTTTTGATTCCATTACAAATCTATATATTTCTGTGCTAATGAGTTATTCTTTATTTTATTTTTTTAAAGATTTATTTATTTGTCAGAGAGAGAGAGATAGCACTAGCTAGGGGAGCAGCAGGCAGGCAGAGGGAGAAACAGGCTCCCGTCTGAACAAGGAGCAGGATGCGGAACTTGATCCTAGGACCCTGGGAACATGACCTGGGCCAAAGCAGACACTTAATACACTTAACCACCCAGGTGTCCCAGTTATTCTTTATTTCAGTCAGTATCTTTTGCTATGCTTAAAACATTTGTCCTGTGTGCGCAGTGTAATGTTCTACTCTATAACCCACTAATTAATAATCAAATATAATTTTAAAGTTTGTGTAACATTTTGAATTTCATTTATTGACTTTTTTCATATTTGATATTTCAGTTCACAATAAAATTCTTTAGTGTGCTGTTACACAGATACTTTGCTAATTTCTGACAACTCTTTTCTTAGAGACTTTATGAAGTATTAAAATTTTTCTTATTATAAGTGAACATCCATTAACAGCAAACATACAGAATCCTCTTTGAGGGTTTTCTAGGATTGCTTCTTTATTAAAAAGAAATATATTATAAGATGTCTCACTGTTGCTCAGAATTTATCAACTATTATTGTTATAGATTGCTTAATCTAATATGTTTCAACAATAAACTTGAATATTCTTTCGATACTAATATACATTTGCAGGATGTTGAAATGAAGGATAAAAATAATAAGATTCTCTCAAGAGATGCAGAAATAGATTCAAAACCCTTTCTTGAAAAAAAAAAACTCTAAAAAAACTGAGTATGGAAGAAATATACCTCAACATAGCATAGGCCATGTATGGTAAACTCACAGTTAACATCATTTTCTATACTGAAAAACTAAAAGCATTTCCTCTAAAATCAAGAATAAGAGAAGACGTCTCACTATCACCACTCTTACACAGCAAAGTACTGAAAGTCTTAGCCAAGGGGGTTCAGCAAAAAAAAGAAATAAAAGGCATTGGAATCAGAAAGGAAGAAGTAAAACTGTCTCTGTGGGTGGCATGATATTGTTTAAAGAAAATTGTAAAAATTTCACCAATAAAATGTTAGAACTAAAATGAATTAAGTCAAGTTTCAGAATATAAAAATCAATATATGAAAATCAGTTGCATTTCTATACACTAACAACAAACCATCCAAGAAGGAGATAATCCCTTTATAATAGCACCAACAACTAAAAATACTTAGGAATAAATTTAGCCAAGGAGGTGAAATATCTATACTGAAGACGATAAAACATTGATAAAAGGAATTAAAGAAGACACAGATAAATGGAAAGATATCTATGTTGACAGATTAGAATTAATATTGTTAAAATGCCCACCCATACTACCCTAAATGATCTACAGATTCAGGGCAATCCATATTGAAATTCCAATGGCGATTTTTTCACATAAATAGAAAAGAACAATCTGAGGGTTTTGAAGGGACGGGGGGTGGGAGGTTGGGGTACCAGGTGGTGGGTATTATAGAGGGCACGGATTGCATGGAGCACGGGGTGTGGTGCAAAAATAATGAATACTGTTATGCTGGAAATAAAAAATAAATAAATAAATAAATAAATAAATAAATAAATAAATAAATTAAAAATAAATAAATAAAAATTAAAAAAAAGAAAAGAACAATATAGATATTCATATGGAATCATCAAAACCCTTGAATAAACAAGGCAATCTTGAGAAAGAACAAGGCTGGAGGCAACACACTTCCTAATTTCAATCTATACTATAAAGATATTGCCATCAAAATAACATGGTGCTGGCATAAAACCAGACACAAAGGTCATAGAGTAAAATAGAGAGCCCAGAAATAAACTCCTACACATACATTCAGCTAATGTTTTACAATGGAGCCAAGAATACTCAAGGGCAAAAGCTTAGTCTCTTCAATAAAATGTATTGGGAAAACAGGATAACTGTATACAGAAGACTGAAATTAGACCCCATCTTACACCACACACAAAAATAAACTCAAAATGCATTTCATACATAAACATAAGAACTGAGACATTAAAATGCCAGGAGGAAAACAGAGGGAAAAGATCCCTGACATTCGGTCTTGGCAATGATTTTCTGGATATAATTCCAATAACACAAGCAACAAGAGTAAGAATAAACAAGACGGACTACATCAAACTGAAATGCTTCTGCATAGGAAAGGAAACAATCAACAGAATAAAGAGGCAACCTACAGAATGGGAGAAAATATTTTCAAATTATGTATCAGATAACAGGTTAATATCTAAGATCAATATAATAAATCATTACTATCAGCATTAGATCTAAACTGAGTATGAGTGTAAATTTAATCATACAACTAAGTTTACTTTGGATACCTTTGATGTACTATAGGGTACAAATTAATTATTTAAAAATTTATGAATAAAGTCTTAGGGAACATTTTCCTTTTAGGTTATATCAAAACAATATTATAAATAGTATTTATTAAACAAATATCTATTAATGTAAAAGAGCAGAAAGTTTATCCTAAATATTTTCTGGAGGCCAATCTTGAGATTCTAAAGTTCTCTAGAATATAATATATTTTTAGGATATAAATTTTTATGAAGACTTCAAAAAAAAAATAACTGAAAGACTCATTAATAAAAAAGTCATTAAATAATTAATAATGTGAAAAAATTAAATAAAATTTCCCCCATATTTCCCATTACCATTCAGAATTTTTGTTTACCTAAGGGAAAATAGGGAGATAAATATTTCATGCAGAAACAACTTGTGATCAAGATGGATAGGGCAACAAAATAAACCTCTCCAAAACTCTCTTCTCATGTATTTTTTCAATTGAACCACATCCTTTTTAAAACCATAGTACTAATAAGAAACAAAACAAAAAAATCAATGACACATCTTCCCAGACTAATGTTTTTTTTTTTTTTTTTTTTAAAGATTTTATTTATTTATTTGACAGAGAGAGATCACAAGTAGGCAGAGAGGCAGGCAGAGAGAGAGAGAGGAGGAAGCAGGCTCCCTGCTGAGCAGAGAGCCCGATGCGGGACTCGATCCCAGGACCCCGAGATCATGACCTGAGCTGAAGGCAGCGGCTTAACCCACTGAGCCACCCAGGCGCCCGTCCCAGACTAATGTTAGAGAAATATATACCCAAGGATTTATTTCTCATGAATGTTTTGTTTAAAACAGTATAAAAATATTCTCCACTGATTTACTTCCTGTGAATAAATACAGTAATAACATTATAGAATGAGATATAAACCAATAACTCTTGCTGAGAAGTTATGAACTTAATTCAGTAAAGATAGCTCATAATTTATTTTTTTCAGCAGAAACCTTGAGAATTTGAAATTCAACTTGCTTCTGTGAACTCTAAATTATTTGAAAAAAACAGTAATTTGTGCTATTGGAATACCGATTAGTAACACTTTCAAACAGGTCATAGGTAGTTAAGTTTTTACAGACTAGAAATATTATGGAGGGGAACCTGCGTGGCTCAATTGGTTTGGCATCTCTCTTAGGCTCAGGTCATAATCCCAGGGTCCTGGGATCAAGTCCCACATCCGGCTCCTTGCTCAGCAGTGAGCCTGCTTCTCCTTCTCCCTCTGCCTGTTGCTCTCCCTGCTTGTACTCTCTCTCTCTGTGTCAAATAAATAAATAAAATTTGAAAAAAAAAATTTTGGAAAGGGCCAATTAACTGATCTATACAAATCATTGTCAGCATAAATGATAGTAATTAAGTTAAAAATTACAAACTTTGTGAAACTTTAAGCTACATATAAATCAAATAAGCAACCTGTTAGAAATTAGAAAGTGTGCTATATAGGAAAAATGGATTTTGAACACACACACACACACACACACACACACACACAAATAATCAGTAAATCATGGGATCTCATCATATGGTTTAAGTGACTCTGAAACTTCCTGAGACACTTGCAGGTTTTAAAAGGTCAAGATCATTCTCATACTAACGGTAAGACAATATTTGCCTTTTCACTATGTTGACTCTTGTAAAACTGTCATGAAATTGTGGACAAAACTGCTTCTATCTTGACATTAATAAGGGAAGTCTTTCTAAACTGGATTAATAGTTTATATTCTGTACTACCATACACTCACTGGTGGAAGGGTGGGGAGGAGTTGGTTTCGCAGGAGTCTTTCTCTGATGAAACAGTGAAATAATTTATTTTCTCACATCTTGATTCTGAAGTACTTTACAAAAATATTCTGTGTGACAAAAGATAAGTACTTATAAAATTGCAATGATTGTGTTCAGGAAAAGCATTTTTTGTGATTGAGTTATAAGCTCAAGTAGCTGCTTTTTTCACAAAATACCAGTTTTATTTGAAAGAATGAGTGACAAATATAGCTCTCAGTTTTGGGTTTTAGGGAATTTCTTAAAAATAAACAAAGTAAGCCATCCACTTCAAGAAAGCTGATGGTATTTGCTGCCAATTGTAAAAACCAATCTTTGAGGAATAATAGAATTTCATAAAGCTTGTATCTGCCACTGTAACTTTCACAGATTCTTAATACTTAAGAAAATTCTAATGAGACTGACAATATTTTTGTATTAAATAATTACATATGTCCATTTTGAGAACATCTCCATAACTCAGTGAACCAATATATTCCAAATGACCAATGCATGAAAATAGAAAAGTATGTACAGGGAAAAGATGCTTTTAAAGTTAAAATTAGTCCAGTGAATTTTAATGTTTAAGAATAGAAAAAAATTCAGAGGTGCCTGGGTGGCTCAGTGGGTTAAGCCTCTGCCTTCAGCTTGGGTCATGATCTCAGGGTTCTGGGATCGAGCCCCACATTGGGCTCTCTGCTCGGCAGGGAGCCTGCTTCCCCCTCTCTCTGCCTGCCTCTCTGCCTACTTGTGATCTCTTTCTCTCTCTCTGTCAAATAAATAATAAAATCTTAAAAATAAAAAGAATAGAAAAAGTTCATTGTCATATTCTCAGATTCTACATTATAGCTAAACTTTAAGAAACTACCATCTGTCACCTTATGGTATAGTACCAAAAATATTAACAGTTACCTGAAAATTATTACAATATTCTTCTTTTTTATCTAGCTGCCTTCTATTTGTCAGACATTAAAAAGATCAGCAAAAATGTGGAGCAATGTCACTCTTCTCATTAATTCCTTTTTTTGTTTTAAAAAATGCAGTTATTTTCCTTAAAAATACATTTTATATTGATATCTAATTGATTTATTTTTTATATTCTTACATGAATAATATATTTAAAAATTTTTAGTTTTGTTTTTAGTATAGCAAACAAAGAAGAAGTAACTCACACATTGAAACTTAACATGTTCAAAAGTTGTTTTTTAAAGATTTTATTTATTTATTTGTGAGACGGAGAGCACAGAGGGAGATCAAGAAGAAGCAGCAGACTCCCTGCTAAGCAGAAAGCCCTATGGTATCTCAGGGCTCTAAGATCACCACCTGAGCCAAAGGAAGATGCTTAAGTGACTGAGGCATCCAGGTGCCCAGGTTCAAAACTTTTTGGACCCTGATACATGTAAGGGACAAAACATTTGAGAATTGCTACATATGTACATTTTTTTTAATTTTTAATTTTTTATAAACATATAATATATTTTTATCCACAGGGGTACAGGTCTGTGAATCACCAGGTTTACACACTTCACAGCACTCACCAAAGCACATACCCTCCCCAATGTCCAAAACCCCACTCCCCTTCTCCCAATCCCCTCCCCCCAGCAAGCCTCAGTTTGTTTTGTGAGATTAAGAGTCACTTATGGTTTGTCTCCCTCCCAATCCCATCTTGTTTCATTGATTCTTCTCCTACCCACTTAAGCCCCCATGTTGCATCACCACTTCCTCATATCAGGGAGATCATATGATAGTTGTCTTTCTCTGCTTGACTTATTTCGTTAAGCATGATACGCTCTAGTTCCATCCACGTTGTCGCAAATGGCAAGCTTTCATTTCTTTTGATGGCTGCATAGTATTCCATTGTGTATATATACCACATCTTTATCCGTTCATCTGTTGATGGACATCTAGGCTCTTTCCATAGTTTGGCTATTGTGGACATTGCTGCTATAAACATTCAGGTGCACGTGCCCCTTCGGATCACTACGTTTGCATCCTTAGGGTAAATACCCAGTAGTACAATTGCTGGGTCCTAGGGCAGTTCTATTTTCAACATTTTGAGGAACCTCCATACTGTTTTCCAGAGGTTGCCCCAGCTTGCATTCCCACCAACAGTGTAGGAGGTTTCCCCTTTCTCCACATCCTCGCCAGCATCTGTCATTTCCATATGTACATTTTTAAATATTTGCATACATATATGCATATTAAAGGAGATTATCAATCAATTGATCAAAAAATATTGTCCATCAATATTTAAAGTGTTTTCTATTTTCTGGTGGAATCTTTAAGGATATGGACCTAAGTGCCTCAGTCACTTAGGTATCCAACGCTTGATTTTGCCTCAGATCATGATCTCAGGGCTGTGAGATTGAGCCTCAACTCAGGGTCTTCCCTGGGCATGGAGCCTGCTTAAGATTCTCCCTGTCTCTCTTCCCCTCTCTCTCTTTTTCTGTCTCTCTTAAAAAGGAAGAAAACTTCAGGGGCCCCTGTTCATTCAGTTGAAACTCCAGCTCTTGATTTTGGCTAAGGTTATGATTTCAGGGTCAGTAGGATTGAGCCCCTTGTCGGGCTCTGTGCTGGGCATGGAGCCTGCTTAAGACACACTCTCTCTCTCTTTGTTCTGCTCTCCACCCTCATTCTCCCACAGCTCATTTTCTCTCTCTTTAAAAAAATAAACCTTCAGACTAGTCATCTTATAGGTTTAGATATGAAAGTAGTCGTGATTGTAACTTTCACAAAATGTAATTACAAAAATGGGATTTTATAGTGTTAGTTCATGACAAGCCATGGCAAAATATTTACTTATTTCATCACCTAATAATCCCCTTTAGAAAAAAGATGTATTTCTAAGTATATAGTTATATAGATATGGATGTTCTAATTTTACAACATAACATGCACATGTACATATGTACATACAATTATTTATATATATATTTTAAATTAAGCAATAAATATTAAAGTATAATAGTAATATATGGTATTAATAGGGCAATATTAATTTTATTCATTTTATTGTTTCATGATTGTTTTTCAAGTAAGCTCTACACCCAATGTGGGGTTTGAAGTCATGAGCCTGAGACCAAGAGCCACATGCTTCACAAACTGAACAAGCCAGCTGCCCCTACAGGATTAATTCTATTTATTTATTTATTTATTTGTTTGTTTGTTTATTTATTTATTTTTTAAAGATTTTATTCATTTATTTGAGAGAGAGAAAGATCACAAGTAGGCAGAGGGGCAGGCAGAGAGAGGTGAGAAGCAGGCTCCCTGCTGAGCAGAGAGCCCGATGTGGGGCTCGATCCCAGGACCCTGAGATAATGACCTGAGCTGAAGGCAGAGGCTTAACCCACTGAGGCACCCAGGCGCCCTTAATTTTAGAATAAATAATTAAAAATCATATTTTAAAATGTTTTAAATAATTAATTTTTTTTTCATTTAGGTCATCAAAATATAGAAAAGCAAACCAAAGCTTAATCAGATGATTCTCTAATGGTGTTGAACTCAATGGAGAAAATAGGAATATGAGTAAGACTTCTAAATTTTTTTTAACAAAACTTTGATTTGGATCCATGCAAATAACTTATTAAACATTAATTAAGAACAAAATCTAATCCTAAAACTGTACATAGAGGTAAATATACCTAACTCTAAATCAAGTAGAAAATATTTTTTCAAATAACTTTTGAGTATAGTATTTTTTTTTAACCAAGATGTTTTATACACACAAAAGGAACAGCAAAGAAATACTGAATTTCACCAAGGAACTTTCTAGTATTACATGTTTAGAAAATGTTTATGCTTATTATAAACAAATATGAGTTAAAGTTTTTAAGATATATGTCTCTTTTTGAAACTTGATTTTTAAGGTAATAGAAACAAACTGCAAACACAGAATTTTGAAAGATCAAGAAAAGTCTTAGGATGTTAATTCTGAAGTGGAAATATCAACTTGAAATTGAGAGAGAGTACTCATGATTCTACTCAAAAAGAAGGATAAAAGGGAATCTGAAGATTTTGTCTCTGTTCTCTGCTTTTTCTCTTATTCTCTAAGTCATCCTTTAATAAGAAAAATTCTTGTCTCTCTCTCTCTCTCTCTCTCTTTCTTTCTTTCTTTCTTTCTCTCTCTCTTTCTTTCTTTCCTTCTGGATTTCTTTTTCTTTTGCAGATACATAATATTTCAATCTTCATTTTAACTGTAATAGGTTGTAGGTACAAAGGCTCTTTCAATTTCAAACCTTTATCATTTTTCAGTCCAATTTTATTATATACTGGCTTCAAAAATATTAGTAATTCCCTATATATCAAACTATAATGGACTCTATTAGAAAAAAGCCAAACACACAAATCAATTCAAACAAAACCTTTCTGTGCCTCTGGTACCCTAAAAATCTATGATGATATGACACCTTTAAGATTCCTATAAGTTTTATTATTAACAGAGCTAGTCCATAGGTTTTCACTATTATGATACTTGAAAAGCTTCATGTAACTCAGATGGTAAATGGAATTCCATCTGAAATCTTCTGTAGCTTGAGTACCATTTTGTATTACACTCTTAATTTCTTTACCTTTAAACTAAATCTTCCAGATCTGGAACTGGTGTTTGCCTGAAGTGCCTACTTTCTTCAAGGACAGCTTGCTCTCTGGCCAGGTTGTTTTAGACTCTGTATTGAAAATTAATCCTGTTTAAAAACTGAACATTTCTTTACAAGGTTCATCTTCTCTTCTCTTATTTTATTATAGGCAGTGAGAGGAATCCAGTAGGTGCTTTCAACAGCCTGACCAGATTTAACATTTCCCCAAGCCAATTAGGTCTCTTATCTTTCAATTAAAATGTTGCGCTACTATAAGCATCTTCCATCTCCAACCTCTAGTAACATTTGGATCACCATCCCCCAAGTATTTACCAATCATCTCCTCAAAGCCCTTCCTACTTTTGCCTGCTATCTCATCCTGAAGTCAGTTCCATATGTTTTGTTACTGGTATGGAAGTACTTCACTTCCAGGTAGAAAATTCTGCTGTAAACATCTATCGCTGCAAAACAAACCATCCAAAAGCTTAGGGCTTAAAACAACTATTCTATTTTGTTCACAATTTTGGTGGCAGAAATTCAGGAAGCCTCAGCTCAGTAGTTCATCTGTGACTCACACATCATCAGTGTCATGCACCTTATCAAACTAAAAGATTGTCTTAGTTTCCTAGGGCTGCCATAGCAAATTACCACGAAGTTGATGATCTTATACATCAGAAACTTATTTTCTCACAGTTCTGGAGGCTAGAAGTTCAAAATCACACTATCCATCTGCTCCTTCTGAAGACTCTGGGGAAGAGTCCCTCACTTTCTCTTCCTATCTGTGAGAGTGGCTCCTGGAAATCCTTGGCAGTCTGTGGCTTAGAGCTCTATCACTGCAATTTGTCTCTTTCTGTGTCTCCATGCCTCTATCTTCACCATGGTATTTTTCTCAGTATCCTCTCTTCTTCTTATGATGTCAGTCATTGCATTTAAGGCTCACATTCATCTAGGATTTAATCTTGCCATCCTTAACTAATTATATCTTCAGACTCTATAAAGGTAACATTCTGGAATTCCACGTATGCATGAATCTTGGGACGATACTGTCCAATCCATGACAATGATTCTCTTCTAAGATGGTCTCCCTAGTGACATGTTTAACACTTTGGTGTTCCTTTGACTTTCCCTCTTCTTCTCTTTCCCTCCCCTTCCCCACCATTCTTTCTCTCTTCACATAGTGTCTCTTAATCCTGGGCTTCTCCTTATGGTTTTTAAGCTTCTCACTGTCTGGTGGCCTCGGGGTGGACACATTTCTTACATGTCAACTGTCACAAACAGAAGAATTTGAAGTTTCCAGTCTCTTAAGGCTTGGGAAGAGAAACTAACACTAAATCTTTAGACAGTATAATATTATTTAAAGTAGTTAGAATATCTTCCCAGATCTATCTGCACTGATAGTAGGATCACAAAAGATTAGTGGAAATTTTTATCCACCACACTACTTAACAGTAGATGAATCATGCAACATGAAGTTTGAATATCACCTGTGAAATATTCTTACTCCAAAGTGTTTAACTACATTTTAATCTAATCAAGCCTCTAATCTCTAAAGTCTACATTAGAGAAAATATAGAGGTTATGATGAATAAGTCACATGTTTTTAAAATAAAGTAATCAGATACACACATAACACAGAAGACAGCTCACCTGGATTACTCAAAGTATTGCCATTAGAAAAAATAAATGAGAGAGCCCAACCCTTCTACACTAAAAGATACACAAGAAGTAAAATAATTGTAAAGCATGAACCTACAATGATTCATAATACTGAAGTTATTCTTATAAAAATTAGAAAATTTTCTAAAGGAACTAGGTACCAGATAATTATATCAGATAATTATATTATTATATGATGTAAGGAGAACATAAATGGATAGATGAACAAAAATAGTAATGTGGTTATGCAAAATAGTTTACTTTTGGCATAACCATTCGAGGTATTTAGCAGTGAACTATCATGATATCTATATCTTACTTTCACATGATTTTGCAACACCAATAAAATTTTTTAAAAAACTTAAATATACAATTATATATAGTTGATTTATTAAACATAATGTAAAGAGAGCAAAAATTGTTAAATCAGCTGAACCTACTTAGGGAATATATCATTATTCATTGTACTCAAATTTCAAATTCTATATGCTTAAAAATTTTATTGGAAAAATATTGGAAAATAACTAAAATTGAAAAGTAAATTAGCAGAACTTATTTGCATGATACAAGACCAAATGACTGTTGCAATACAATGTTATGGTAGAAATAAATACTATTAAGCTTTATGTGTAAATTGGCTGCTCCCAGAAAGAAAATTTAAAAAAATAAGCCTTCAAAATGTTTGGTTAAGGCATTGATTGCCCTTAAACGACCTTTTATATAATCCCTGGAAGGCCATTTTATCAATAAATTTAAACTTGTGTTTAATCCTGTAACTTGAAAAATAACCATTCATTTAATTCATAGCCTCATTTTTCCTCTTTTGTGAAAGCCAACATTCAAAAATGGAGATGAAATAAAGACATCATCAGGATAACAAAAGCTGAGAGATTCTATTGCCAATAGAACCATAATAAAGGAAACACTAAAGGTTATTCTTTAAGTCAGAGAGAAATGTATCCAAAATGGAATATCAGAGATACAAGAAATGACAAAGAGCTATGAAACTTTTAACAAATTTCGGTAGATCTAAGTCAATGTCTACCGTATAATAAACTTAATTTTCTGTAGTATGTGTGCGATGATATTCATTTCTAACCATTGCAGGATAATTGGCTATACATACTGTAAAAACTGGAAAATCAAACAGAATAACTATTTTCAAATCTGAAGAACAAGAAGCAGAAAATTACGATCCCTGAGAGCAAATGGAAACAGGCAATACAAGATCCATCACTGCCTTAGTGTTCTTACAGGAAGCTCTCCTGGCAGCAATGCAGACAGAAGAAGCCCAAAGACAGGGTTTCATTGAGGTAAGAAAACAAAGATTGACATTTGAAGTACTAAAGTGATGAGAATTTGTGTGGTGGGCTGGGTTTAAGAGAAGAGGGAACTATGTAGCAAGGAGGCTGCAGAAATCTGCATGTGGGTTCCTTCCAGTCTTTAGCCAACTATTAAACTGAACATGCTCTAGGAGAAATGCCATGAGACCAGACAAAAACAACTACGGGGAAGGGAACAAATACTAGAGCATGAGAGCAAAAACAAAACAAAACAACAACAAAACTACAGGAGCTGGCATAGGACCAATGGGTCCAAAAGCCACATATGAGAAACATTATTGAACAAGCTGGGCATTCAGTAAATTTAAAGACAAGCTGTCTTTTAGGGGCAGTACTAATCTAGGCTTGTAAGATGCTCAAGACATGTAAGGAAAAGTTTCAAAATATGCTATAAAATATGGTCCATAAGGCTTTAACTATCTGTTGGAACAAAATCAAACACTCTATTAAGGAAGACAATAAAGTCCAAACATTCAACAGAGTAATATTCATAATGCCCACCATTCAGTCATAAATTATTGACAATGCAAAGATGTAAAACCCAAGACAATAAACAAGGGAGCAAATGGGTTTATAGGAAAAACTAAGAAGTGACGGAGGCAATGGAATGAAATGACCGGGACTTTCACTCTTCTAACCTCTATTAAATGTGTTCGATAATATAAAGACAAAGAAAGAAAGAGAATATCACAAAAAAGTGGAAATTATATTTTAAAAGAACCAAGTAGGAGTTCTAGACTAAAAGGAAAAAGATACTTGAAATTATAAACTCACCGCAAGAGCTCAAGAACATATTAGATAAATCCTGACATGGAAAATAAAAGTGAACTTGAATTAGACATTTGGGAATATGAAAAGTAAGTTAAGAATGAGAAAGTAGATTGAACAAGAATGAAATATTAGAATGTGTCATAGGTTTGAGTATGTTGAAGTAGAATATATGACAAAATAGGACAAAGCATGGCAAGAACACAAATAGAACGTCTTGTTATATATGAAGTGTTATAATATCATTTGTAATAAGGTAAAAATATGTATTTTAAATTCAGGATGTATTCCTTTTCTATTGTCCCCATAACAAATTGCAGACTCCAAAACAACACACATTTATTGTATTACATGTCTAATCTAGGAGGCTGGGATGGTATCACTGCACTAATGTCAAGGTGTCAACAAGACTGCATTCTTTTCTGCAGTTCTAAGGGAGAATTCATTTCCTAGTCATTTAGGTTATTGGCAGAATTTAGTTTTTTGTGGTTGTAGAGTAGAAGTTCCCATGTTCTTGCTGACAACTGAGGGTCTTTCCTAGTTTCTAGAGACCACCACATTCCTTGGCTCACACTCTCCTCCTACATTCTTCTTTTTTTTTTTATCTTTTTTTTTTAAGATTTTATTTATTTATTTGATAGAGATCACAAGTAGGCAGAGAGGCAGGCAGAGAGAGAGAGAGAAGGAAGCAGGCTCCCTTCTGAGCAGAGAGCCCTATGGGGGGCTCCATCCCAGGACCCTGGGATCATGACCCGAGGCAGAGGCTTTAACCCACTGATCCACCCAGGCGTCCCTCTCCTCCTACATTCTTGAGGCCCAAAGGTGAGTCCTTCTCAGACCACAATTACAATTACTCTTACACTTCTTCCATATTTGCAGCTTTCCGACCAGCAGGGAAATTTCTCAATAGTGAGGACTCAGGCGATTTTACTGGGTCCATCAGCATAATCCAGGCTAATTTCCTCATATCTAGGTCCTTAACCTTAATCACATCCACAAAATACCTTTCTTCCCTGTAAATTAAAATATTCATAGGTTTTAGGGATGAGGGCATGGGTATCTTTGAGAGGCCAGTATTCTATTGACCAGAACAATTATTAAAACTATAAGAAAATAGGGTGCCTGGGTGGCTCAGTTGGTTAAGCTTCTGACTTCAGGTCAGTTCAAGATCCTGGGTTCCTGAGATCAAGACCTGCACTGGGCTCCTTGCTCAATAGGGAGCCTGCTTTTCCCTCTCCCTCTGCTGCTCCCCTCTCCTTATGCTCTCTATCTCTCTCAAATAAATGGAAAAAAAAATCTTAAGAAAATCTGTAAGAAAATAATTACAGTAATTAAACAAATGATATGAACATGATTGTGGATGTTGCTTCAAAATATATGAAGCAAAACAGACAGAAGGGGTGTCTAGGTGGCTCAGTGGGTTAAGCCTCTGCCTTTAGCTCGGGTCATGATCTCAGGGTCTGGGATCCAGCCCTGCATGAAGCTCTCTGCTCAGCAGGGATCCTGCGTCCCCCTCTCTTTCTGCCTGCCTCTCTGCCTACTTGTGATCTCTCTCTGTCAAATAAATAATAATAATAATAAAGAGACAGAAATGAGGGACACTAGATAAACTCACAATTATAGTTGGAAATATCACTACTGTCCTCCCAGCAGGAAATAGAACAAGTAGACAGAAAATCAGTAAGATATTGAAGATATAAATAATACTACATTGCACTCAGGAAGAGCAAAATGCACATAATTTTCAAGTGCATTGTGCTAAGTTTTAAGTGTACTAAATAGGCCATATGATGGGGTCATAAAACAAAGAAGCCCAGTGCATTTCAACGTTTGGAAATATGAAGAGTGTATGCTCTGACCACACTGGAATTGAATTAGAAATCTATAAGCAGAAGGTGTCTAAAAAAAAATCTTCAAATAATTCGAAATGAAACAACAAAAAATGAGAAAACTACAAATAAAATGAGAAAATATTTTAAACAGAAATTAAAAGCAAAAGGTCAAAATTTGTAGGATGTAGCTAAAAAATGTTTAAAATAAGTTATAGCTATAAATGCATATATTACAAAAGACAAAGGGCTTAAGATAATGTCCAAGAGTTCCTTAAGAAATTAGAGAAAAATAAGCATATTAAACTAAACTCAGCAGAAAGTAGGCAATAATTACAGAAGCAGAAATAAATAAACTGGAAAACAAACAAAAAGAATTTAAAATAGACACACACAAAAACACACAGAGCGATGAAAAGTTAGTTTTTGAAAGGTACAATTAAACTGACAAATTTTAACTAGACTGACCAAGGAAGAAGAAAAGACAACTGAAGCTAAGACCATGAGGAATTAGAAAATCTGAATACCACTATATTGATTGAAGAAATTGAATTAAAGAAATTGAAAAATTGCATACCACTATATTGACTGAAGAATTGAATTGAATTGAATTAAAAACAACTTTTCAAAGAAAACTCCAGGTTCACTGGTGAGTTTTAGAAAACAGCGAAGAAAGAAATAATATCTAAAATTTTAGAAAAACAGAGATAAAGAGAGCAATGCTTGACTTACTTTATTAGGCCAACACAACCCTGATGTAGAACCACACAAAAATGGTAAGATATAACACATTAATTCCAGCTATATATAGAAAATATGATGCTACTTTCCAAGTAGGTTTATCTCTTAGATGCAAAGATTGTTTTCTTCATTTGAGAATTCTTCAGTATAATTTATCACTTAGTAAATAAAAGAGAAAAAATGTATATGATACCAATTTCTCAAAGGAACAGGAAAAGTATTTAACAAAATTCAAAACCCATTCATAATTAGAAAAAAAAATACAAAGCAACCCTCAGAAACCTAAGGATAGAAGGAAAACCCTCCACCTGATACAGACTACAAACAAAAATTTAGTACTAATACCATAAGGAACTCTACAACAACAAAAAATATGAATCCAAAAAAATACAAAGGAGATAGAAATATCAAACTGTTATACCAAAAGAAATCAGTTAGTAAAAAAGTAGTTGAAACCAAATACGCTGATTTTTCATCATCTGAGCCCTTGTTCAAAGTCTGACTATGAAATCTCAGAACTAAAAAAAAAAAAAAAAAAGTCAGATGAACTTTTACGATCTCTCCTGCCATCTTCATTGTCACCTTCTCAGCTGTCTCCATTTATTACTTAAACTAAGTAGTTAATGCATTGAGATACCAATGGATACTTGTATACCAGTACTTTTAAAAAATGATGTAAATTCTCTATAAAAAGACATTTTTAGACTGGATATATACTTCTAACTATATATATGTTCATCTCTGACAAAAGGATACGTATTGACTGTAAGTAAAAATTGGAAAAAATATATTACATAGAAACATTAACCAAGAGAAACTGTTATAGTAAAATTCATAAAATAAGAACAATCTCTGAAGTATAAGTCCTTAGAAATACATTGTTAGAAGGTAAATTTCTAAACAAATTCAAGAAATTTATACCTCAGCATAATAAAGGCTTAATATCAAAATCTCATAACTAAAATTGTACTCAAAGGTGAAAAGCCAAAATTGCTTTTCCTCTAGGGTGAGGAACGCGGCCAGGATGTCCACTCTGGCCACTTTTATTTAACATAGTATTGGAGTCCTAGTCCAAGAAATTAGGCAAGAAAACAAAATAAAAGGCATCCAAATTGGAAAGAAGTAAAATTGTTACTATTTACAGATGACATGCTATTATACATAGAAATCCCTAAAGACTCCATCAAAAAACTGTTAGGATTTGTCAATTAATCCAGCAAAGTTGCAGGATATAAAAGCAATACACAAAAATCTATTGTTTTTACACACTAATACTGAACTATCAGAAAGAGAAATCAAGAAAATCATCCTATTTAAAATTGCACCAAAAAGAACAAAATATCTAAGAATAAATTTAGCGAAGGAGGTGAAAGACCTTTATAGTTGAAACCTACAGGACATCAAGGAAAGAAATTGAAGACACAAATAAATGGAAAGATATTCCATGCCTACAGATAGGAAAAATTAATATCATTAAAATGTCCAAATAGGTGTCTGGGTGGCTTAGTCGATTAAGTCTCTGCCTTTGGCTCAAGTCATGATCTAAGGTCCTGGGATCAAGCCCCACATGGGGCTCCCTGCTCAGTAAGGGGCCTGCTTCTCCCTCTTCCTCCGCCTGCCATTCCTGCTTGTGTGCTCTGTGTATGTGTGTGTGTGTGTGTGTGTGTGTGTGTGTGTGTGTGAAATAAATAAATAAATAATATATTTTTTAAAAATGCCCATATTACCCAAAACAATGTACAGATTCATGTAATCTCTATCAAAATTCCTTTCTGTTTATTCTGTTCTGTGCTGTTATTTCCTCTTTTTATGATTGAAATCCAGCCCCCAAGGTCTTCCTTATTTTTTTCTAGAGGTGGTTCATACTTCATTCTCTGACTTTTGCTTGTGTTAATTTGACTGAAGTTGAGATCAACCTTCTTTTCTATCCCCTATGTCACAATGGTCCCTTTAAAGACAAGCTCTACGTTCATAATGCCAGAAATACAGGAGAAACGCAACTTGCACTTGTGGGCTTACCTCTCGTTCTGCACCTTGGTCCCTGTTCTCCGTGCCATTGCCTCTCCGCCTTCTGCACAAGCTTCAGTGATCTTCTAGGACAAATAATACAGATGTTTAATGGCTGTAGAGAGACATGGAGAGAAAACAGAGAATAATAGCTAGGAGGATAGAGTCTAGAACCAGACCACATTCTCTGTCATTAGCCACGGTGAGGATGAGAAATTGACTTAAACCCTTTATATCTCAGTTTCTGTATTTGTATAGAGGGTTAGTAGCATTTTATAATTTATAATAAATTTATAAAGGTTAAATGAATCCATCTTTGTATAGTGTTTAGAAGTACATAGTAAGTTCTATACAGGTATTAACAAATACTTAAATAAATGGGATAAAGAGTATCCTGATGACAGCAGACCACGTATTTAAGAAGGTTTCCTAAAGGAAACTAAATATTCTATTAGAATTTATCTTTAGAAAGGGATAATCTGGGACAGTATGTGAGGAATCGAAGGACACATTCTTTACATAAAATCAGAGGAAACCTCTCAAGACCAGGGATTGCTATTTTTTTCCTTTAAGATTTCTCAGAAATAGGGTCAGTTACATTTAGAAATGGGATCAGCAACTCCTGTACAATTTAAAGGCAGATAAAAATGAGAGAACAAGATCTTTTAAGAGACATGAGGTTATGGCTTAGTTTGGGCAGTTCTATAGATCTCTGTTATTCACAGTGAGGTCTGTAGACTAGAATTATCATTATTACCAGGAAGCTTATTAGAAATGCAGTACACTGGAGTCCACTCCAGCCCCACTGAACCAAAATTCCTGGGAGAAGGGTCTGGACATGTTTGTTTTAACGAGCTCTCCAGGCAATTCTTATGCAAACTGACCTTGAACTACTGGTCCTTATTGCACTGTGCCTCATTATTGTTGGACTGTGAGAAAATACTCATTAAAATTTATATGCCGTTATCAGTTTGTGCTTTGGAGAATTAGGAGGGACTTCTGATCGTACTGAGAAGTACAGAAGAGGGCACTGTACCCTCTGGTTTCTGGCAAACAAAAGCGGTAGTTACAGAGATGAGGTGGCTGGGATTAGGCTGTTGGCTAACAACAAAAACGTCAGGTTGGTGGACAATGAGAGAGCCTGATAATAACCTGAAAGATTTTTTGCCCCCCCCCACCGCCAGCAACACATATATGAGGCTATATCTTTGAAACCTCTCCCAAATAAAGTGTTATTGAAATTATTTTTGACAAGTAGCTTGTCTGAGGCTCAAGTATTTATATCTTGGTTATGGAAATTAAGGAAATGGGACCTTGTTTTTCTTACCACAGAGGAATGAAGTCTCTGTATAAGCCGCGTCTGTCCATCTGTCAATCATCCATCTATCAGTCACCTACCTATCTCTCTATCTCTCGTGTACTGGCATCTGCCCTAAATGCCATTTTAAGATGGTAACTATATACTCTTTGCTCTGCTTCTCGAACCTTTTCCTCTTCAGTTGATCTTTCTCACATCAGTCCCAGCAACCTTTCTAAAAACCCTACCTTACCTACTCTCCCTTGTATTGAGTTAGTCTGAAAACTAACTTGTGTGGTATATATGGCATTTTTGGATTCTTGATCATTTTTTAGCCTAGTATTTTACCAGTTTCCATACTTTGATCATTAGCAGACCATTATCTAGTCTCAGTGCACATATGAGAGTTCCCTAATATAAGTACATTCTTTGATTTTTTAAGGTGTTTTCAAAGGTTGCATTCTCTTCTCCTTTCAAGTAGAAAACTGATAATTTATTCTCAAGACAAGTTAAGCTTCATCCTCTCCAAATAACATTGCTATACTGAATGTTGGATTAAGTAATTTTCCTCTGTGTTTTCCCAAAAACATGTACTTAAATACATCATACTATGTTGTAATAGTTTGTTTATTTCTCTGAATACCTCATTAAATAATAAGCTTCTTGAAAGCAAGTACGGCATTTAATTCATTTATAAGTTCCTGGTGTGTCAACCAATGCCTGACTGGAAGAAGTTGTTCAACACATATTTATAAATAAATAGTGTGTAAATGAATGAGAAAATAATGAATGAATAGCAGACCCTCTATTTGGTTATTATGGTATAAACACAAAGAAAAGTACTTCTGTGGGTAGGCTCAGATTTCAGGCCAAACAGTGGCTCAGGGAAGGGTAAATCAAGGAACTTGAGCTAGAGCCATATCTGTTCAAGTCACAGGATGTCCATCTTATGCCCTGAGTCTGTCGATGAATAGTTAGTAGTTAGTAGTTAGGCCTCATTTGCCCGTGTTCATGCTCCTTTCTTCATGTGGGTGAAGTGCTCTAGTTGTTTATTTCTAGTACTTCCTAAATTCAAGCTATTCTCCCTCAAAAATATGGAGAGTGTCTTCCCCCATATAGTATAATCTCTGCTAACATCTAAACGACTTTCCTAAACTCCAAATGCATAGTTGTCATTTTGGATCTCTGATTTTATTTTATTTTATTTTTTTATTTTTTATTTTTTTTTAAAGATTTATTTATTTGTTTGACTGAGAGAGATCACAAGTAGACAGAGAGGCAGGCAGAGAGAGAGAGAGAGAGAGAGAGAGAGAAGCAGGCTCCCTGCTGAGCAGAGAGCCCGATGTGGGACTCGATCCCAGGACCCTGAGATCATGACCTGAGCCGAAGGCAGAGGCTTAACCCACTGAGCCACCCAGGAGCCCCTGGATCTCTGATTTTAAAATGGTCCTGGGAGTCCCATCACCCGCTGGGTGACTCATCTGTCAGGGAACACACTATCTTCTGTTTGATCCTTCTATTTTCCTCAACTCCATTCCCTTTCTTCTTTCTACTGTCACTATCCTGTTTTCAAACACTATGCCCCGTATAGGGGCCTCGTTTCCATGGGTCTGTCTCCGGTGCCCACACCGTCACTGGAATTCTCTTTCCAGTTACTGCTCCTTTGACTCCACAAATCCTCCTCAGTAAAGAAGCAAACAACTTGATTGTCTTTGTATTGTCTGTAACACTCAGAACTCAAAACATGGTCCATGCCCGATAATATATTGGCATATATCGCATGATGATACATATATATTTTTTTCTTCATCTTCCAACTGTTATTTACTTCAAAATAATTAAAAATCCTTCATGAGTTGGGGTACCAGGTGGTGGGTATTATAGAGGGCACGGATTGCATGGAGCACGGGGTGTGGTGCAAAAATAATGAATACTGTTATGCTGGAAATAAAAATAAATTAAAAAAAAAATCCTTCATGAGGCGGAAATAGCATGATATTCTTAATACAGTATGGTTTTTAAAATCAGCTTTGTTACTTAATACCTGTATAACATGAGGTAGTCACTTTACCTCTCTAGCTCCATTTGTGAAATGGTCATAATAGCCCATAGTAACAAATACCTCTAAGGGGAACATTAACATGGAACTGGATAGTATATGTCAACTTACTGCCTCATAGATGGTACTATAAAATGATTACTCTCATCAGCCTTATCATCAATATCAGATAAGTGGTACTGAGAACTTAGGTAGCATATAAGTAGATTCTTAATGTTATAATACATTAATTTTAATATGCAATGTATTAAATGTATATTAATACATTAATGTTATGTGTGTGGGCATAGTGTATACTCTCTATATATTTTTGCAATATTCCTTCCAGCAACCTTGAGTTAGAATCTGTAATTATTCCTATTTTATAGAACTTTAAATTCTATAGGAAAATAGTAGTAACTTTTCTGAGTTTGCACAGGTAAGTATTGGTGGAGAAAAGAGTGCAGCTCAGGACTATCTGAATCAATGTCTGTGCTAATACTGGCTAATTTTTAAGTGTAAGAGGTTAAAAACAATGGATAAGAAAAACAGACAAATATGAAAATAAAGAGGAGACTGAGAAAGAGAAGGAAAAAAAGGGGGATTTCATCTTATATGAAGAAAATTAAATCCATTAAAAAGCATGCAGAAGTAGTTTTAATGTTATTTCATCATTTTATATACATATAATATGCATGGATATGCACAATTCCTGATTCAAACTATGTATCAAATTATATCACCTCAATTCATAAAAGGCAATTAGTAATTAATAAAGAAGTCTTAACTTGTAGTAAAATTACATCTTAATATGAATTTTCAGAAGTTAATCAGGCAATGAAGCACATTAAGCTTTTCCAAAGGCTCTCCTGGTCTCACCGAAATACAATTTAAGAATTTAAGTAACATAAAATGCATCAAGGGAAGTAAGTCGATGAACATAATAAGGTGATATGTTTGATTTAGTTTATTTAAAAGCTAATACCAGAAAACTAAACATCTTGAAAATATGATAATATGATTTGCATCAAAATATGCAAGTATCATTTGCTCATGAACAAATGCAAAATGCAAAATTGCTTTGATAGGAAATAAAAATGAATTTTTATTGCTTATGGTGCATCAGGATTTATAATCCAAAACTATATTCAAAGACAAACACTTTAAATTAATATTTATGAAGAATCATTTAGGTCATGAGTGATGTAAGTAAATATAACTAAGCAACAAACATAAATGATGTTTACTGAAGTTTTTCTCCACTTATTTACTTTCTTAGCTCAAAATATGAAAGTTATTTTTAACTTAATGTGAAGATTTAATCTTTGTTAAGTCATGTTAGCTGTCAGAGCTTTGAGTTATTCAATTATATGGAGAAAATCCTTACTTAATAAAAGTTTAATACAATTTAAGCTTCCCAGGACTATTAAATCTCACACCCATAATGTATCAAAAGCACATGTCACTGTTAGATATTCAAAGGTAATCTGTAGGCCTTCTACAATAATAATAAATGCAAATCTCTGTAGGCATAAAAGGTAATACAAAAATCAGGTAGAGCACATTATAAGCCAGGATGTCCAAAGTTTATCTTCACAGAGAAGGTTCATTGCAACTAAAATAATACCCCAAAAATAAATTAAACGTACATAATGTCTAAGCATTTGCTTCTAATAATGGGTGGAGTGAACTTAGCAAGATAAAATAGAAGTCTGCTAAATGTACACTCTGGCCAATTTAAATATTTGGTCAACTGCTTCTACTGTAATTTTAAGTGTGTTTGAAGATAAATTTGGTTGTTTATATTTGAATATGGGTTGACCATGGCATAATAGAAATTTGGAAAATTATACTCAATGTTGTTAAATAAAATGAGTGTAATTTACTTAAATGAAATGATGATTTTATCAGTCATTAACACTTCAGAAGAAACATCCATTCATCTTACAAAACATTTACATTCTTTAGAAGATGGGGTGTTGATAAAGTGAAAAAATTAAATATTGGGCTTCTTAAAATGTGAATGTTGGTTCCAGGAAAGATATATATGAATTCAAAATATATATAACCTATGGCAGAGTCATATAATACAGATGCACTACTAACATTTACTCAAATAACAAATTTGTAAGAATTGGTAATATATTACTTGAAAACGTAATTGAGGTGGTGATGAACTGAATTACTTAATTTAAAACTCTGGATCTTTCATTAAGTAGAAAGTTATTGGTTAAAGTCATTTGACAAAAGCAAAAGGGAAACATAACATCCATTTTGACCAAATACGAAAACATTGAGGAAAGTTTCAGTACCGCAGCTGATCTGCGGGGCTAGAGATCCGAGTTCAGGACTGAGACAGAGGTAGAGAGGGAAGAGTAAAGGGAGGGATAAGGAAGGAAGGAAAGATGGAGGAAAGGAAGGAAGGAGGGAGGGAGGGAGGAAAAAAGGGTGGAAAGGTGGAAGGAAAATGGGAAGAAAGACAAAGGAAACTTGACTGTTGCAATGCAGCGCTGTTTGACAATAAAGGCTTTGAAAACACATAAACTCTAATATGAATTATAGATCAACATTAAACTATGTGACTTAACAAAAAACAAAAAAATGTTTCCTCATCTGAAAGTAGTTCGTAGGTGTTGTGTGAATTTTAAAAGTCTGTATGGGGCGCATGGGTGGCCCAGTCAGTTAAGCCACTGCTTTTGGCTCATGTCATGATCCCAGGGTCCTGGGATCCAGGCCCAGCAGGCTTCCTGCTGAGCAGGGAGCCTGCTTCTCCCTCTCCCTCTGCCTGCAGCTCCCACTGCTTGTGCTCTCTCACTCTCTCTGTGTCAAAAAAAAAAAAAGTCTGTATCAATAAATTTATGGTATATTATCTCAAGAAGTGAAGGCTATGTAATAACAACAATACAGTCCATACTAGAAGGTTCTGTCTCAGCAACGAAAAAAAAGATAAAAATCTTCGCCCTTAAGGATCTTATACCATAGTATTAGTTTATTAGGTCTACTGGAACAAAGTAACAGAATTTGAGTAACTTAAAATAATAAAAATATGTTCTTTTCCCCTACCCCAGGTGGTGGGTATTATGGAGGGCACATACTGCATGGAGCACTGGGTGTGGTGCATAAACAATGAATTCTAGAACACTGAAAAGAAATTAAAATATATATATGTATGTGTGTATATATATGTGTATATGTGTGTATATATATGTATATATATACGTATATGTATACATATATATTTTTTAATTTCTTTTCAGTGTAACAGAATTATATATATAATCATATATAATTACATAATTTAATTATATATTATATTATTTAATTATATATAATTATATAATATAATATATAATAATATATAATATAATATTATATATTATATAATAATATACTATAATAATATACAATGATATAATAATATTATAATAATATAATATTATTAATATAAATAATAATATGATATTAATATAATAATATAATATATAATTAATAATAATATATAATATATAACATTATATATTATATATTATATATTATATATAAATTTTTATAAAATTATATATAAATTATATATAAATAAATACAATTATATATATTCATATATATGTATATATACATATATGTGTGTGTATATATATACATATATATTCTTTTTTATTTCTTTTCAGTGTAATAATTCATTGTTTATGCACCACACCCAGTGCTCCATGCAATACGTGCCCTCCATGATACCCACCACCTGGGGTCAGAGGAAAGGGTATATTTTTATTATTTTAAGTTACTCAATCTGTTACTATATATACACATTAACATACATTATATATGTACATATATTATATATAATGTATACATTATATACATACATTAATGTATATAATATTACATTATATATAATGTAATATATAATATAAATATATAATATTGTAATATATAATATAATATATACATATATGTATATATATGTGTGTGTGTGTGTATGTATATATATATATATATATATATATATATATATATATTTCAGAAGTGAGAAATCAAGATGCTGGCAGGTTCATTCCTTCTTGGGGTCTCAGAAGAATAAGGTGCTCCATGCCTCTCTCCCAGCTTCCAGTGGTTGTTGGCAAGCCTCAGCATGCCTTGGCTTATGGTAATAGGATTCTAATATCTGCTTCCTTCTTTACTTGGCATTTTACCTGTGTCTTTTCTCCTGTTCTTCTGAGGATATTGAATTTAAAATCCACACTACGCTAGCACAACCTAATCTTGCTTAACTAATTTTATCTGTAGTGACCCCATTTCTAAACTCCACATTCTAGAGTTCCAGGAAGGACATGAATTTTGCCAGGCACTAACACAACCCAACAAAATCTCTGGAATGGATGAAAAAAAGTAATACATAAAATAGATGAAATATATAGCATATTAGATAATGCTAATTGCTGTGAAGAGAATAAAGCACAGAAGGGGAAAGGCTGTCATCTTAAATAGGGTGATCATGCAAGTTACACTTAAGGAAAACAGTACAGGATATAGGGACGGAGGTGCTCTCTGAATCAATATACAACTGAGGGATATGTCAACTAATAAATGTGCAAATAATCCGTAGAAATTGATCTATTGCTTCCATGTTCACAATAGCAAAATCCTAGCTATCTTAACTATTCTAGACTTTGTAAACTTTCTGTCTTTGCAATTTAATTCGCTAACTCTTTGAAGGGGAAAACTGATATGAGTATCAGGCCTGCTTCTCTGCATTCCCTTACCTCCTATATCTTGGTCACTTAGGACTTGGCTGCTTTGATAACCTTAAACTGCAGCTTGTATCTCCCGTTGGATTGCTTAAACAATTCTAGCTTCTGTCTCCCAGAAGCCTTTATCTGTCCAGATTCTCATCAGTTTCTTTCTCCATAGAAGAAATAGTAAATGCCCAAGAGGAGAAGTGGAGTGCAAAAAAATTACACTTAGCTCGATGAGCTTCTGTTCTCATTGACATCTGACTGCCTTAGAAGCTATTTGTTGTGTTCAATTATTGTTTCTACTTAAATCTGCTTCAACGATAGATATTTTAGTCTTCTCAGACTTTTTCCTATTAAGGAACAGCTGAAGTGCTACTGAATGTTGCAAAAATCTGTATGATGGTTTTAACATCCGATTCTCTCTGCTTTGTGATCATTTTCTCGGTAACCCAACTTTTGCAATGTCTCCTTAGCTTATTGTTCTCTAGCTTGATCCTCTTGAAGTTCTTTGAACATAGAAGGTTTTTCTCATATTGGGACGTTTATCCACGTGAGGCTGGAAACAACTCCATACCTGCCTCGTCCTGTAGCTTTATGTTTTTTATCCTTTAGATGTCTGTTGAATTATGAAATTTCACTGGGAGACTTTTCCTGGCATATGTTTTAAGTAAAGTAGACTCTCACTCACCAGTTATCTTTCTCAGATACTTAGTTACCTTTAAAATAAAAAGTACCATGACTTTTATGACTTTATTGATGTTGTCTTACTACTGTGAAATGAGAAACTTTGTTTTCCTATTTTCCATTTTAACAGCAGTTCCTGGTACTTGTTTGATATAAGTATAAACAAATATTGGTTGAATTAATTTTTAAAGCCCACTGAACAAATGAAACATGAGCTGATTCAGATATGCAAGTGCATCATGGTTTTGCATAAAATTAAGTTGGATGCACTTCATCAAATAAGAAATGGAAGTGCTTGACTCAAACAATATTAAAACCACCATTTTAAAGTCAATCAGAGAAAGACAATTATCATATCATCTCCCTGATATGAGGAAATTGAGAGACAAAGTGGGGAGTTTGTGGGGTAGGAAAGGTAAAAAAGGAAACAAGATGGGATTGGGAGGGAGACAAACCAAACCATAAGAGATCTCAATCTCACAAAACAGAGGGTTGCCAGGGGAGAAAGGGGTAGGGAGAGGGTGGTTGGGTTATGGACACTGGGGAGGGTGTGTGCTATGGCAAGTGTTGTGAAGTGTGTAAGCCTGGAGATTCACAGACCTGCACCCTGGGGCTAATAATACATTATATGTTAATAAATAGATAAAAATTAATTAAAAAATAAAAACTTAAAAAAAAAAAAAAAAAACCCTCCATTTTAGAAGTCCGAACAAGTCTTCCTCCTTGGGTTACTCTGTGGAATCACACAATCACTAAAATATTGTGAAACTATTAAAAATCTCCCAATGAAATTTCATAATAATTAGAGAATTTTTATAGTGAGGTGAGTGTAGATTAATGATTTTAATTTACTACTAACTTTTTTTGAAAAACAGGGTTATAAAATAATACAGATACCATATACATGTTACATTCAAAACAAAAACTGAATATTGTTTTAAGCCCTCATTTTCTACACAGTCTCCTAATTTTAGCTTTTCGTCATCATGTCAATATCTTCTAGAAGTTCTGAACTCTATAGGTTCTTCTAGAGTTCAACCCAGTACATGAAAGACACATATATTTACTTTCACTCTTCTCTCCATCTGAGTGGTTTTCCATCCTCAGCAAACCTCCATACTATGTGCATTCATTCACTAAATACGTAGTTCCAAAGCAACTGCGATGTACCAGCAAGGTGCTAAATTCTGGGGCTAATATGGTTGGGATGGGTATTAATAAACAACAGAAAAATATGACTAAGGGTGCCTGGGTGGCTCAGTCAGTTAAGCATTTGCTTTCAGCTCATGTCATGATCCCAGGGGCCTGGGATGGATGCCCAGACTGGGCTCCCTGCTCAGCAAAGTCTGTTTCTTCCTTTTTCTCTCCCACTGCTTCTCCCCCTACTTGTACTCATGCTCTCTCTCTCTCTCAAATGAATAAATAAGATCTTTCAAAAAAGAAAGAAAATGTGACTTAATATAGGAAATTTAATTGTAAAAGATAATATGAAGTGTATATGTACATTATTCATATATGCACATTATTATTTATTTAACAGGTAATTTCACATTATCAAGGATATTGAGAAAACCTTCTTCAGGTATTTAACATATTAGTTTATGCAGCATTTAGTCAAATCCAAGGTGTTATAAATATTAAAAATTAACATTATTTTATACATCAAGAAAAAATGTCTATAAATTAAACTTTAATGCTATCCTTTATTACTTAAAATTTATTTTATAGTTATTGAAAGTGTTTATCTTTTTAACATTGTAATTCTTGTGCATATACACATAAAAAGTAAATTTTTTAAAATGGCTGTTTTTAGTCATTTACTACTTATTGTCATCAATAACATCTTTCCCCACATAATATGACATTTTATTCCATCAAAGGATTGTTGGCACAATCCAAAAACTCTTGGTGATATAGCATTTCTTGAAATATTGTCCCATCTGTTTTTTTCTTAAAATATTATTTCGGTTATTTTTTCCCAGAAGTCTTCCAAGACACTGACCCCCTATTCTATAAATTTAGATGCCAATTCTTCCTTATTTCTATTTTTTAAAAAATATTTCATTTATTTATTTGACATCCAGAGATCACAAGTAGGCAGAGAGGCAGGAGGAGAGAAAGAAGCAAGATTCCTGCTGAGCAGAGAGCCTGATGCAGGGCTCGATCCAAGGACCGTGGGATCATGACCTGAGCCTAAGGCAGAGGCTTTAACCCACTGAACCACCAGGTGCCCCTTTTCCTTATTTCTAAAATCACCTTTTTATCTGTCCCTCAATAGATTCACATTTATCTAAATTTTAAATCCCTTTTGTGTAAGGGACAAGAAGCCACTGTCAAATTTGATATTCATGTTTTAATGACAGTCCTAAGCAAAATGTGATCAGCCTCATATTACTTTAAAATATCTATCATCTCTTCTGTGGGATTTGACTAATTCTCCTGTCTTGACTATCTTTGCTCAGTTTGTAATAGTCCATATTTTTCACATATCTCAGTAACAAAATAAAGTTTTATCTGCTTGTGGGCATTACTTGGCTTTCCATTCCTTTCTTTTCCTTTTCTATCCTTCCCTTCCCCTTTCTTTTTCTTTCTTTTTACTTACTTTTTTTTTTTTAAAGATTTATTTATTTGAGAGAGAGAGACAGAGCACGAGGAAGCAGGGCAAGGAAGAGAGAAACTCAAGCCAAGTTAGGAGCCCGGTGCTGAGTGTGGAGCTCAGTGTAGGGCTTGATCTCACCCGGCGATCACGACCAGAGTCAAAACCAAGTCAGATGCTAACCAATGGTACCACCCAGACACCCTTGTCCTTGGTTTTCATTAAGTACTTGTTTTTGTTTCTTGAAATAAATTACCAAATTGTAATCATTATTCTGACGATGATTATTTGCTTCACTAGTAAAAGTTGTTGTCCCTCCTTTGTTTTAGTACCTTTCTGAATTAAAATGACTTAGTATTTCAATCCAATTTATAATGTCATCTTTCAAAAACATTTGAGAAGCAATTAAATACAGCAGACATATAGCATCAATAACAGTTCAGTTGAAATGTCAAAAATATGAAAAGTCATGTCCTAGTTTGTACATCCATAGACACGCATGGCTGATATAATTATGTTTGAATGATAACCAACCGTAGTTGTGCAATATCAAGGATTCAGATGTATTCCATTGTTAGAGATGTTAAAATATGAGAAAAAAATGGACATCAGAAAACTAAAGAGGATGTTTTCTTCTGTTTAGGATATGGAAATTTGCACCAGACCCCTGCACACAGTGAAAGCAATAGCTATTTTCCTGTTGATGTACATGTATGATTCTGAACACTCGTAGGAGGTCAGGATTGCCATCTGTAAGAGGACTCTGCTGGTGAAAATAAAAGAAAGGAAGCTTTTAATGGCCTTGTGACCAGATTAGAACACATGACTGGTTTCCCCATCTGATGTTCTGACCCTTGAGCATGTTGAGGGCTTAGGTGACATTTGTGGATAGGGTATTGGGCTGAAGAAGCAGAGACAATTATCCAACAGTTCTTTCATCAAGACATTTAAAGCCACAAGTGAACTTGGGTCAACAAAACATACAACCCAGCCCTGACCTAGTTCAGTTCCAAATGGATCTAACTATTCAGTTTTCTTATGCTATTTTTCTAATAGAAAACAATGTTCTGTGGAAAGAAGTAACATAACTTTCATGCCAGGGTTCTTTTATATGGAAAATCTAACATATATAGAATAAAATAAATGAGATTCAAAATCAACAGAAATAAATGTGACAACACAAGTAGGCTCAAGGGTAGCCAAGTCAGAATTAGTAAAAAAAAATTAAATGATATAAGAAAGAGTGAATAAAAGGATACATTTCAACAAAGAAAATACCTCTGGTAGGCGCCTGGGTGGCTCAGTGGGTTAAGCCGCTGCCTTCGGCTCGGGTCATGATCTCAGGGTCCTGGGATCGAGTCCCGCATCGGGTTCTCTGCTCCTCGGGGAGCCTGCTTCCTCCTGTCTCTCTCTGCCTGCCTCTCTGCCTACTTGTGATCTCTCTGTGACAATTGAATAAATAAAATCTTTTAAAAAAAAAAAAAAAAGAAAATACCTCTGGAAAAAAGGGACATTACATAATTAAAAATTTAAAATTTGACACCAAGAAATCATTGTTGGTGTACTTAAATCATTGTACTGAATAATTATATTTAATTATTAATACAAATCATTGTACTTGATAGAATTCAGCAGAACACAGAACATAAAATCAGTGAAATCAAAGACAGATTGATAAGAATTTTCTATACTGAACAAATGACAAAAGTAGAACTGATAATTTGTGGGACACTGTGGAAAGGTTTATAAAGATTTGTATGCCAACAAATTAGACATACCAGATGAAATGCGAAAGCTTCTGAAAATTGCACAAATTACCCAAACTGGCTTAAGAGGAAGTGGAAATTTCAACAGACCTAAAATAAGTAAACAGACTGAATCTCTAACCAAAAATTCCCAACAAAAAGAAGTCCAGGACCCTATGGCTTCACTGGTAAAATTCTATTCAACATTTAAAGAAAAATTAACAGAAATCCTTCTCAAACTTTTCCAAAAAAAGATGTGAAGAGAAGGAAATATGTCATTCTATAAGGCTAACATTATCTAGAAAAAGAAATGTACAGATCTTTTCTCTTATAAATACAGTTTATAAATGCAGAGTCAAAATTGATAAAAAAAAATACTAGCAAACCAAATCTAAAAGGATATAAAAAATTATTATTTACCATGGCTAAGTGGAATTTATCCAGAAAATGCAGGGGTGAGGGGTGCCTGGGTGGCTCAGTGGGTTAAAGACTCTGCCTTTGTCATGATCACAGATCCCCACATTAGGCTCTCTGCTCAGCAGGGAGCCTGCTTCCCTTCCTCTCTCTCTGGCTGCCTCTCTGCCTACTTGTGATCTCTGTTTGTCCAATAAATAAATAAATAATCCTTTAAAAAAAAAAAAGAAAAAAAAACAATGCAGGGGTGACTTGATGTAAGAAAATTAATACCATATGATATATCACATTAATGGAATGGGGTAAGAGTCTCAACTTTTGATCATCTCAACTGATGAAGTAACTTGAAAAAAAGATTCAACAATACTTCATAACACAAACACTCAGAAGCTTAAGAAAAAAAGAGCCTCCAAATCAGGAAGGACATCTATGAGAAACCCATAGCTAGCATCATACTCAACACTGAAAAACTGAAAAATTTCCCCTTAATATCAAGAATATGACAAGAATATCCTCTTCCACCACCTGCTATTCAACATACTACTGGAAATTCTAGCCAGAGCAATTGGACAAGCAAGAGATAGAAAAGGTTTTCAAATTATAAAGGAATAAATTTTTTAAAATCTCTACTCACAGATGGCATGGTCCTATGTATAGAAAGTGGAAAAGAATCCACAAGAAAGATCTAGGGCTAATAAATCCATTTAAAAAGTTTGCAGGGCAGAAGGTAAACACATACAGTTTTGGGTAGTATAGACAAGCAAAGATTGTTCTTCCAATCCATGAGCATGGGGTGTTTTTCCATTTCTTTGTGTCATCTACGATTACATCAGTGCTCTGTAGTATTCAGAGTACAGATTCTTTACCTCTTTGGTTAGGTTTATTCTTAAATATCTTATCATTTTTGTTTCAATTGTGAATAGGAGCAATTCCTCGATTTCTCTTTCTGTTGCTTTATTATAGGTGTACAGAAATGCAGCAGATTTCTGTACATTGATCTTGCATCCTGTGATTTACTGAGTTCATATATCAGTTCTAGGAATCTTTCAGTGAAGTGTTTTGGGTTTTCTATATAACGTATCATGTGATCTGTCAATAGTGAAAGTTTGATTTCTTCCTTGATGATTTAGATGCCTATTATTTATTTATTTATTTATTTATTTATTTAAATTTCTTTTTGTTGCTAAGGCTAGGACTTCCAGTACCTGTTAAATAACAATGATGAGAGTAGACATCCTTGTCTTTTTGACTGTGGAGAAACGTTCTCAGTTTTACCCCATTAAGGATGATATTAGCTGTTGGTTTTTCATATATGGGCTTTATTATGTTGAACTATATTCTCTCTATCCTTAATTGGTAGAGGGTTTTTATCAAGCATAGATGTACTTTGTCAAATGCTTTTTTTTTTGCATCTATTGAGAGGATCAGATGGTTCTTATCCTTTATTTTATAAATGTAGTATATTATGCTGGTTGATTTGTAAGTATTGACCCACTCTTGTAACCCAGTAATATATATAATTTTTTTTTTTTTAAAGATTTTATTTATTTATTTGAGAGAAGACAGTGAGAGAGAGCGTGAGAGGCCAGAAGGTCAGAGGGAGAAGCAGACTCCCCATGGAGCTGGGAGCCCGATGCGGGACTCGATCCTGGGACTCCGGGACCGTGACCTGAGCCGAAGGCAGTTGCTTAACCAACTGAGCCACCCAGGCGCCCAGTAATATATATAATTTGATCATGGTGAATGATTCTCGTACTATACTATTGGATTCGATTTGCTAGTACTTTGTTGAGAATTTTTGCATCCACGTTCATCAGAGATATGGCTTATAGTTCTCTTTATTTCGTGGAGTCCTTGTCTGATTTAGATTTGTCTGATTTAGCTCATACTATCATAGATTGTTACAAAATTCTTTAAGAATTTAGAGATGAGAACAAAGTTTTCTATGTTTTTTGAAATAGAAATTTGCCTTTGAGGACTCTCATTTCTATAAATTGGCTTTTATGAGTTTTTATTTTTATTTCTTCTGTAATGAAGAAGACATAAATATTTTGAAGAGAAACTGCAGGTTGAAAATGTAGAATTGTGTAAATAGTGAATAAAATACTCATATTGCATAATAGTATATGTTTATTAAATCTGAATATATTTTCTGTGCTTCTCCTTTTAAACACTGTACACAGAAGTGATGCTCTTCAATATTTATCTAAGTAGTGGGCTTATGGGTAAGTTTTCTTTCTTCTTTGTAGATCTTGGTATTATTATTGTGTTTTTATGTGTGTGATAAAGAACAATGTTTACAGAATTCATTAAATAGGGTTTTACAAGTCTTTCTAAAAGGATGATATTGAAGAACAGAGAGCAAAGATGAGAAAATTGTATTCAAGTAACATGAAGTTGAGAAAACGTTTTAGGTGCAAAGAATAAAATGTAAGAAGTCCTAAGATGACATAGACAAAGATACGTTTAAAAAACTAATTCAAATCCTATGTAGGTGAAAACTGATGAGCCAGGGGCAATTTTCCAAGCAAATTCCTAGAGATGGTGTCAGATTATGTAACACATTAAGGCCATGGCAAAAAACGTTTGCTTTTTTTCCCCTAAGTGTGTTGGCAATACATAATTCAATTTATATTTTAAGAAGCCAATTCAGGGGCACCTGGGTGGCTCCATCGGTTAAGTGACTGCCTGTGGTTCAGGTCATGATCCCAGGCTCCTGGGATCAAGTCCTGCATCAGGCTCCCTGCTCTGCAGAGAGCCTGCTTCTCCTTCTCCCTCTGCCTGCCACTCTACCTACGTGTGCTATCTCTCTGTCAAATATATAAATAAAACATTTTTTTTAAAAAGAGAGAGAGAGAGAGAGAGAGAAAGAAGCAAATTCAGACTTATGAGGGATAAATGGATTGTATTAGGAATCAGAAGGACCAGTTATAAGATGTAAAATTTGGAAAATCTGTTATGTGGGCCTAGCCTAGGATGATCACAATGCAGACAGATTAACTAAGTTTAGATATTTTTTTAAACAGACTTTGAGTGGAAACTTAGGGAAATGGAGAAATCAAAGATAGTTCCTGGATTTATGTCTTGGACAGAAGAGCAAAGTAGGATGCACTTATTAAAATGGGAGAAGAAATGGGTGGGTGGGTGGGTGGTGGACAAATCTTGTAAGCAAATATTTGCATTTTGGGACACCTACTGTTTGAGATTCTCATATGTGCAAGTGGAGGTTTTAAGAAGGCAGCAGGAATTTGAGTTCAGAGTTCGGAGAAGATTTAATTAGATTAATTTAATTAGCACCATGTTGCAAAAGTCTTTGACTTCCAAGATAACATGATTCTTTAAAAGAAAGATAGCACTTTAACACGATAGGAATATTAATCAGTAATATTTTAAGAAGCAGGTATCCTACAAAGATTAAAAACAAACAAACTACATTTGACTCTATTAAGATAGAGTTAAATAGTGAGTCTTGATTTGCATTTCTCTAAAATTAACATAACAGCTCCCTATTTATTAAGTTTGTTATAAAAATTGAATAAATGAATATATTTAAATGAATGTATTTAAAGTATTTTTATACAGTTAAGGATTTCAGTAAATAGTGTACATAAAGAAGTGTAAGAAAATGAGAATGATTTATAGAAACAGCTTAGGTCTCTCTCCAAAAACATCGAATTTTCCTAAATAGATGCTGGAATATTTATTGCATGCTCCTACAGCCTATTCTTTGTAGCTTCCTCAGTCACATGGTCAGTTGATCCCAATCCCTTGATTTTTAATTCCTTGACCTCCTCGCACTATCTATTTCTTCAATGGACTTCAGCCAACAAATTCTACTCTAGACCTTGTCGACATCAACTACTGCCTTGTTATTGATACCGAGATTATAGTAACATTTTCTTTGAACCCCAGATCTCTGCCCATTAACTCTTCTCCAAAGATTCTTTGAACCCCAGATCTCTGCCCATTAACTCTTCTCCAAAGAGTCTTTGACCTTACTTGGATATCCTATCAATTGACTTTCCACCCTCCCTTGCTCTGCTTCTATCCCTCTTCTTCTTATCCACGTTAGATTACAAAACCCAGTGTTATATAATCACTCCAGCACATGTTCAAAACTCTCTTGTCATTGTCTTCCATATGCTTACCTGGTCAAGACCCTGGCCATGATTATACCCAAATTTCTACCTGCATATAGCTAAAAATGGCTGGGAAAAGTTAATTATGCTGTCTTGTTGTCGTTGTTGTTGATGTTTCAAATTATGATCATATTCACTCTCCTACTCATTTAATAAACTAAAGAATCTCTAACTCCTTAGACTACCATAAAATTCTCTCTTCTTCACTTTTAGGGAATTATCTTTCTTATTTCACTTAGAAAAGGAAAGTGGAGAAGTGCTTATCCTCATTATCATCATCATGCTTATCAGTTTTATGAATTTATGAGGCTACTTGAATTCCAATGTGTCCATATACACTAACCTCTGTGTATGTGTGTGTGTACATCCCCTTTATAAATTCATTCACCTGTCAGTGTTTCCAGTCAAAGACAACCTTTCTAAGGTATACCGGATTCTCTTTAGTTCCCAACAGTAAGGACAAAAAGCATGTAGTTGTTATTTTTTATGTTCTACAATATTTTTATTTGTTCAACAACTGTCTTTAGCATAGTAGATTATAAGAGGAAAAAAAGAACTCACTTAAGTCATCGTATACCTTCTGTTCAATGTATACCCATCTTCCCAGCCAAAACAAAACAAAACAAAACAAAACACCCAAAACAAAACTATAATTCTTCATCAATGTCTATACTTAATCACACATGATCCTTTATTAACCTACTCCAATTAAATGTGCATTCCTTCTATCATGCTAACCTAAATGCTAAATTTTCAAGCATTAATTTTTAGTCACTCTAGAATGTAATCTTTCACCAGTGTGACAAACTGGATCAGTTTCTATTCCGTGAAATACTTCTGGCAATGAGTTACAGAACACATAACCCTGTCTTGCCACCATCATCCAGCCTTTCTTTTTCAGTTTCCTTTGCTGGTCTCTCCTTTTCTTCCTAAAGTACACATGCTGCCACAGCCTAAGGCACACTCTTTAGATCTTTTGCCTTTTCTATTTACGCTCACTTCCTAGGTGATAGCATTCACTTCCACAGCTTTAATCATGTCTCTCTGCTAGTGACTCCCAAAATGTTAACCTTTAGCCCCCATCTCTTTCCCCGACACAGAATAATATATTCACCTGAATACTTGACAACTCCCTTGGAAATTTTAAAGCTTATCATATTTAGTATGTCCAAAAAGAACTCTTGGATTTCAACTACCACTGCTCCTGACCACTACACACGTATTCATTCTTTAATCTTCTGTTAGTTATGACACTCTTCATAGAATGGCTTGCCTTAAAAACCTTGGGGATTCTCACTATTCCTTTACTGTTCTCGTGCTTACATCCAATTCATTTGTAATTCCTTTCAACCCTACTTTTAAATCTATCTCAAACCCAGTGACTTCGCATCACCTGTCACAATCAGTACAATCTAGTCAGAGAGCTACAGTCATCTGTCACCGAAACAACTGCAATAGCTTTCCTGCTAGTGTTTCTGTGTTTACCCTTGTCTCCTAAAATCTGTACTCTTAACAAATAAACATGACTTCATTTCTAGAACTAAAATGTTCACTGACTTCCTATTATACTAAAAATAATATTGAAATTATTCCCAATGCCTAAAAATCTCATTTTTGAACTTAATTTTTCTCAGTTATAATCAAAATAATTTTATTAATGTTCTCAACTGTTTTGCTTTGCTTTTTTCCTTAGGCTTTCTACAGAGGCTGATCCTTCTATCCAGAAAGTATTTCCACCATTTATTCACAGAGATAACACTGCCATTTTGCTCTGGATTTGGCTCAGCAGTCACCTCTTCAGAGAGACCAATTCTGAACACTCCATATAATAAAGTCACCAATCAGTGTTTATTTCTTTAAGGGTTTCTTGTACCATCACTACTAACTACCCCAAATTTTCTATTGTATTTGCTTGTTTTAATTCTTTTGTATTTTAACTTGTTTGTTGTGTACCTCCCTACATAAAATGTGAACTCTGCAAGGAGAGGGAATTCTTTTGCCCGACTACATCTCCAGCACCTGCGAGAAAGGATTGTGTGAATTTAGTGTGTATGGATATTTGCTGTTCTATACTAAAATTTGTATCTTTTAGTCTATTCAAAACTCAAATAAAGGCAAATAGGATTTAAGCATTTATTATTTACTTAAAGGGTTTTTAAAAACATAACTCTATCCTATATTAAACTCCTGAATTAATAAGGAAATTTGCAATTATTTAATTATTTTTGTCTAAAAAAAGGATTGATATTTTGGATTATACATTTAGTCAATTTGGATGGCTGAGAATGGTAAACACATAAAGGTTAGGGCCTTTGCCTTCGGCTCGGGTCATGATCCCGGGGTCCTGGAATTGAGCCCCACATTGGGCTCTCTGCTCAGTGGGGAGCCTGCTTCCTCTTCTCTCTCTGCCTGCTTGTGATCTCTGTCAAATAAATAAATAAAGTATTTTAGAAAAAAAAATCCAACAATTTTTGTTTGGTAATAATGATAATAATGATGTTCAGAAATATTACCTGCTGGGGCGTCTAGGTGACTTAGTCAATTAAACACATAGCTCCTGATTTGGGCTCAAGTCCTAGTTTCAGGGTAGTGGGATGGAGTCCTGAATAGGTTCCTCACTCAATGAGGAGTCTGCTGGAGAGTCTCTCTCTCCCTCTTCCTCTGTCCCTTCCCCCTGCTCGCTCACACACTCTCTCTCTGTCTCTGATATAAATAAATAAATCTTAAAAAAAAAAAAAAAAGAAATATTGCCCACTGATTCAACAACTCTTTATTCAATATCTGTTATGTTTGGACACTGTCCTTGATGGTAGACACTCAGCAAAGATCACAGTACACAACAATTTGCTGCATAGATCTCATATGGGGAGGAAACAGACAACAAATTCAGTTATAATAAGCATATCTAGTATGAAGGAAATTTTTAAGAGCTATGGTGAAAAATAAAGCAAGGAAAGGAGATAAAGTATACTGGAAGAATTAAGACAACAAGTAAAGTGAACATTGGGGTAGAAAATTCTTCTGGTGCCTTTGCTGTGAGAGCCAATGTGTTCAGTACCTTGTTTGTATTCTTTCATTTTATTCAATGTTTATAATTTTTATAATAATCCTCTTAATATTTACTACTTTTGCTTTGAGTTGGGTTGTGAGGTCAGTGAAATTAGATGACTGGTTCAAAGTCATAGTTTCTATGTAGCAGAGCAGGGTGCAATGCCAATTTGTCTGAATCCAGATGTGTCTGAGATCACATCTGTACAATATTTAGTGATGACTAAAAATAGATGGTTTATATGGAAAGCTCTTCTTTCACAGAATAGTAGCAAGTATCTATACAGTGATAAAAATAATTTTTCCCCTCTCTCTCTGCCTCCTTCTCTGCCTACTTGTGATCTCTCTCTGTCAAATAAATAAATAAAATCTTAAAAAAAACCTTTTTTTATTTGAACAAAACATCTTCCTTTACTGACATCAGCTAAAGTAAATAATAACAAAGATGCATATTTATAAATACAAAATGAGAATAAACTTTTATTTTATACTTACTAAATAAGTGCTTTTCGAAATGCTGTGCATACATTATCTGATCTGAATCTCTTAATGCATTATGAAGAAATAAAGTATTTGGCTGGCCATCTTCTGTTTGTTCACAGCCTGTTAAATGTGTGAAATTGTAATATACATAGATCACAATGAGCAGTATCATGAGATTTGGTTGATGCGTTTTTGAGACGTTGCTATACTGATTATCAGACAAGGATTCCATTTTACACAAGTCTAATTTTTAACTATTAAACAGAAGGGATAACAGAATTAAGTTTAAAAATGTAGTGCACTAGATTGGTTGATTTTCTCAAAAGTACCATTTCTGAATGCACCATTAGAGAGCACACACATCAGGTCTCCCTACTTAACTCCCGAGGAATCAAACTGAGACTAGGAAAAATCAGAACTCATAGAACTTGCTGGCTCTGAGCCACCTAACCTAATCAGCTTCAACTAGAATTTTAAATTAGAATGACTATCAGGAGCAGGGGGAACTGAAATTACTGAATTAATATACGGCAAAGTGATTTCTGTCCTCTTCAGAGACAGAATGACTGAGAAAAATCTTGAAAAATTATTTTCAGTTTTAGACATTTATGTTTGCTCTTGACAGTACTAAAAACATTTCCTTGGAATGTTAATTGGATGTTTTCCCATTATCAGTAATACGGTGACCAAAATACCTACTGTTTGACAATCGCTGCGCTGACATAACAGATAAGCATGGCTGACAAAGCACTCACTTCAAAGTAAACTGCGCTAGACTTCCACTAATTTGATCTTATAAATGTGTCTTACAGATCTCCACAGTTAATGTTCAATTCTTAAAATCTTCCCTCAGTGAATTCTCAATGTATTTTATTTCTTCAAGCCAATATCAGACAAGAACTTTAAAAATTAGTATCATCCTCTTTGGTAGCCAGGAAGGACAACATAGCAAGTAATGCTGACAAGAATCACATGGTAATTGGGTATTGTGAGATTTAAAATTGTTTTACTGTGGGTGTTGCTTCATTTTTGGCTAAGCATCATGCTAGCTACAGAAAAAAAAAAAAGGTGTTTATTACTAAAGATAGACAAGTGTCTCACTGGAGCTTGAGGGCAGTGGTTGCGGTTTCACAGAGACAGTAACTGAATTCAAGGCACCCTAGAGGACACTTCTAGAAGTTACTCGTTAATTATGATTTTGTTACATCACTATTAATGTGGCTCAGTTACTCTTGCCTACTATCCCAGTACTATGCAGCAGATTCCATTATTGTTCCTTTTTTTTATTTTTTAATTTTTAAATTTTTTTATTAACATATGTATTATTAGCTCCAGGGGTACAGGTCTGTGAATCGCCAGGTTTACACACTTCACAGCACTCACCATAGCACCTACCCTCCCCAGTGTCTAGAACCCAACCACCCTCTCCCTACCCCTCTCCACCCCACCCTCAACCTTCAGTTTGTTTTGTGAGATTAAGAGTCTCTTATGGTTTATCTGCCCCCCGATCCCATTTTGTTTCATTTATTCTTTTCCTACCCCCAAGCCCCCCACCTTGCCTCTCAAATTCCTCATATCAGGGAAATCACGTGATAATTATCTTTCCCTGATTGACTCATTTCGCTCAGCATCATACCTTCTAGTTCCATCCACATGGTTCCCTCATTGTTTCTTAATCAACATTCTCAATACAGAGTCTATTGAGGTTACACAGAAATTTTTATTACAGTCTTTTTCATAAACCACAAGCCAATCTGCTAGCTATGGGTCTACCCCATAAAAATGAAAGGATGGAAGATGGAACAGAAATTGTAACTGAGAGCTTACAGTACAAGTAGTCTGTCTTAAAAGTTCGAATTGCCATCCAGTACATCATTAGATACAAAACAGTCTTAATTTAAATTAATGTTTCAAAAGAAAACTCACATCAGAAATATCACTAATTCACCAATTCAACGCTATTAGAAATATTCTTACATCATATGTGGTGAAATATATATTAATGTCCTTATAATTATTATTATTATTGGTATTATGTTAATATTTAAAACGTCCTAATATGCTCACTATGTTGATAACTGAGTATTAGCTCCAGGCAATTAAAGAGTTGCATCTAATTTGAATAAAATGATCACCAGTCTTAGATGTAGAAATGTTCTCAATTGGGTCAATATTTTATAAAAAATGGAAGACACAATCTGAAAGGAATTCAGTGGTTCCTCCTACTCAAAATTGTCTTTTACCTATCATAGATGCTCATTCAATAATATCTTTCTGTTTTAAAAACCCATACACTGGGGCACCTGGGTGGCTCAGTGGGTTAAGCCTCTGCCCTCAGCTCAGGTCATGATCTCAGGGTCCTGGGATCGAGCCCCTCATTGGGCTCTCTGCTTCATCCTCTTTCTCTGCCTGCCTCTCTGCCTATTTGTGATCTCTCTCTGTCAAATAAGTAAATAAAATCTTAAAAAAAAAAAAAACATACACTTAGCTATTCCTAAGAGATTGTTAGTGCGAATGTCTAAGACGTATTTTGCAATAAAATGTCATAACACTCTGCATAGCCTGTTTTCCTTAAAATGCCAATCTGGAAGTCTGGATTATATGGGAAACTACATATTTGGTTAGTTAAAAACAAAACAAAACTTCCTGTTGGCTTTTTAGTTCCACTGAAAGGAAAGTTCTCTCATTGATAAATGTCTTTAATATAAATATATTTACATGAAAATTATTAATGGCCTGTGTGGAGATCAACTTCTATTGTTACTCTTGTTGTTAAAAACAATTCAGAATTGACCAATATATTATAAAAACTAGAAAAATAATACAAAGAACTGGAAAATGCTTATATGTGCTTCAATTTTAGGGTTGACCAGGTATAATTACACTTATAAAATTGATCTGATTTTCCATAACTATTTATAATGGTCACCCATTCCTCTTCTTGTTTTTTAATACCTTTTTCATTATGTGGATTTTTCCTTCATACTTTGTCTTTTTTTCCACAAAACACCATGAGGTAGTATTCAATTTCAATTAGCCATACTATAATATATATATTGATTCTTGAATTCTTATTTATTTAAGGCACAAAATCTCAAATTTACCAAAACTCAGAATGTCTGAAGTAATTAATGAAGCAAATAAATATATGTTGCAACTTGTTATTTTATTTTACATTTTGCAACTTGTTATTTAAAATATTTGTATAGACTGAGCTGAATCATGCCATTCAAGGCATATTTAAGGTAATAGTTGAACTAATATATTCTACTGAATTGCTTTATTTCTAATCCCAAATTTATTAAAATAAATTTACTGTTGTACTATAGAAGTATTGTTGTTATAAGAATATTTAGATTGATTTTCTACATATATATATAGAAAATGTGGAAAATAACTTGTGTTATATTTTTATAATCCATATGCTGAAATTTTCACAAATATGCAACATATTTCACATCTTTATAGCATAAGTGGCTTTCAATAAATGTAACCAAATAAAAATGTATAGTTTTCATATAGCTTCAATGTATATGAGAGTAAGACTTCCTTGCTTTCCTTTATATTAAATTAGGCAAATAAGATATAATATAATGTTTTAAATCATTAAGCTTTTTGAGGAATTTTGGAAGGAATTAGTTGTTATATATTTATCTAGACAAATGATTCATGAAAAGTGTTTTTGGTGAATTCTGGCTCTATATAATATTAGGTGTTCTGTGATCAATGCTTTCTGTAGTCAAATAAATCTGAAAAATTAATCTTTACAAGAACTTACCCTTTTTTAAAGTTTTTTAAAAAAAATTATAGAAAGAGAAAGAGAATGATTACATGTGCAGAGGGAGAGGGAGACAAGCAGACCCTCCCCCACTCAGTGGGGAGCCCTATGTGGGGCTCAATCCCAAGAAACTGAGATGAAATCAAGAGCCAGAGGCTTAACCAACTGAGATAACCAGATGCCCCAGGAGCTTATCCTTGTTGCGTCACAGTCAAGGCTCACAGAAATTTGTTGGAGGTAAAACAACCAAATATATAATTCAACAGCAAATTCATCAACACACAACCAAAAACACAAACAGAAATCGTTTAACCTAGTGCTGACTAAAAATATTTGATTAAGGTATTTTTTTCCTTCATGAAATTTATTTTATAAAGCATAATTTGGAGAGCAATCAAGATTGAATGTATTAAATTTATATTGGAGAAAATGAAAACTCAGTTTACTTAACTTCACTTTCTTCATCTTTTAAATGGGCATGATACCATCATTTTTATTGTTAGGATTTGAACTATGAAGTAAATATAGTTTTAACACATGACAGCTATTATTTCCAATACCCCAAAATATTTTCTGATGCACTTGTACCTTTAAATGGTATGTATTTTCCATAATTCTGTCATTATTTTTATTAAACTCAATCACCACAGATTAAATGCTTCATGAGACTGAACAGTAAATTAACTTAAATTATAACAAGTGAGCAATTACCAAGTCAATGCTAATGCCCTAATATTTTGTGATAATATTCACACTTAGATCTATACTCCCCCAAATGATTCTTTGTTCTTTCATTAAGGCAAAGACCATGTTAGCATCCCTTTCACTGATGTCAAAATAGCTGATCTCTATCTTGTCGTAAGAAAAGACTGTGGGAAAAGGGTGAGGAGCTGACAATCCACAATGTCACAAATTTGCGTACTATATAATATTTCTTTTACTCACTGTAATTATTTACTGTTAAGATAGCAAGATCTTCTGAAGCTTTTTTCTCCTGAAATTGCTCTTTTTTCAGCTTATTTACAATTCCCCATATCCCCTGATTTAGATTTATATTGGTATATAACAAATAACCCACAAACTTAGCATCTTAAAACATCCCACACAGTACCTGTGGATCACCAGTCTGGGTGTGGTTAGGCTGTGTCTTCTTCAGGATGGTCCTCAGGACTGGGTTCTTATCTGAAGGCTTGATTAGAGAAGGTACAATTCCCACTCATACAGGTTATTGGTTGTTTTCATTTTCCTGCAGCTGAAAAATTCAGGGAAGCTTGAGTTTTCAAAGTCAGCAATGGAGGAAGGGAGAGAGATTGTAGAGCAGGTCAGTTAGCAAGATGGTATTTTACACAACACAACAATCATGTGAAATCCCCTCGCCTTTGATATGTGATGTTATATAGTCACTGGAATGACATCTAATCACGTCTAACTGCATTCTTTTGGTGAAAAGAAAGTCACAGATTCTGCCTACACAAAGATGAAGATTTTACAAAGGAGTAAGAGTGACTACCAACGGGTGTCTCTGTCATATGCCGGTGTCACAGAGGAGGATATGGGAAGGATCGACAAGTCCCTTGGCATTCTCCCCTGCTTTGGAAACCCAGAGCTCTTCAGGTTCACCAGGACACAATAGAGAGCTGTAAAGATTACACACCTCCTCTCTCTCTCTCCAGGACCCTGATGACATAACCTAGATGTTCAGATTTTCATTTCCTTCTTTAGGAAAGACTGTTCTCACAAAGTTGAAGTGCATAATCAGAAGGATAAGTCACTGCAGTGCTGAAGAACACATCCTATGACTCTATTCGTCCCCAGTCTCTACTGCAAAGTGGAGACATTCAACACCTCAAATAACAGTGCCTTGTGCATCAGTGACTACTTCCTATCCTGGTTATTGTCACAGACACCCAGCATTCATTCCTACTCTCCATCCTGCTCTCACTGTACTGCAAGGACAGAAAGACTAAAAACCACAATCCCAGATTCTTTCCATATATGTGTCAGATATGACTTAGGTTGTTAGGAGGAAATGAGCCCATGCAAGATTGGGAAGGCAGGATCTATTCACCCCTAAGCTGTAGAGGAGACTGATACACGTTTGTAGAACAGAAAGCCTCTATGCTTCAGTGTGTAAGAACAAGTTTTATGGTGCAAGGCAGCTCTGAAAGTAGCAAATTTTATGCAGCATCCTGAAGCCTGAGTGGTTGTAGGAGACTTTGATGACTTCCGGATTGCAGCAATAGCTGCCACAGCATGAACTTGAAACCTGGGGACAATGATCTGACTTCAAACTGATATCTTCCAACAATTAAAATGTGAACTACTTGTTGCAGATTTTTCTTTTCTTTTTCTTTTTTTTTTTTTGCACTAAAACTTGTATAAGCATCTTAAAAATGTAAGTCTATCCTGTAAATCTTTCAAAAATGATGTCTCTTGCTTTAATAGCTTCTTGGTTTATAAATGAAGATGATTCCAAGGTTTCTGGTCTTTTCTTTGTTCAGTGGAACATGCACTTAATTTCTTTTGAACATAAAACTTACACATTTAAGCATTACACTTCTTCGATTACATTTATGTTTGAATATAGATAATTTTCCACTTCCACTGTATTTATGCATAAATTTACATTTTGTGGATGATTTCCATAAATAGCTGGCAAGAATCATATAACCATGAGACTTAATAAAAGTGACTACATTATGTATAATGTTAGTTATTTAATATTTTTAGTAAAAAGCTTGCTTTAAGAGGCATCATAGACAACATTAAAATAATGTTAGTCCCAGACAATAACCAAAAATGGCTGTAAGACCTCAAATTCATTCTGCAATCAGGTGTTTAGGAAATAAAAACCTACAACAGAAAGAGGTCTATTAAGTTGGTTTTAATAAGAGTAGTCAGAAGAGAAATGATCGTATAGCACTTTTAACTAAACACAGATACATTGCAAAACATTTAAATTTGCTGAAGAAAAATTACCTGTACTGAGGAGATTGTGAGTCAAATGACAAGGGGAAGAAAGCTGTAAGCATATAGCGCCACTTATGTTATTAATCTGAATGACAGGGAGGAAGAGAAAGATAACAATTGATGCTGACTGTGCAGAGTGTGAGCCATGAATTAATTTTCTCTGACAATGACACCTTTCAGAGGACACTCTTTGGCCACAAGCGGAAACATTTGGCTCAGAAAGTAAAATGCAAATAGAACCCCTTCTTAAAAAAAAAAAAAAAAAAAAAAATCACAGGATCATGGTAGGACATATTTATTTTTCTATTGGGTTTCATAATATACATGACATTGTTGATAAAGAAACTACAATTTCCAGGGCCTTATTTTCTTACCGTTTCAGATAAAAAAGCATTTAGTTATATGGACTTCCGGAACAGGAACGCAATTCTAAGAAAGCCATGTCTATAAAGAGATGGCTGAAGCAACTTCTATTTACTTATTTTGTTAGCATCACTCTTTTAAGAAATCATTACAAGATAAATGAAGATTATGTATTTTTAAAACAGAATACATCTCTAAATAAACATGATAAATTTGGGATCAAATATGTCCCCCCAAATTAAAATAAAATCATAGATTAGGAAACGAGAAATGGATTAAACTTCTCCTCATATACAAAATTATCCTAGAAAGTTTAGGTTGACTTGAATTGCCTTCTGTTCTTGCATATCTAGCAATACAATTGGAGCAAATGTTAATCTCACCCTGTTACCAGCACATTTGGATTTGGGGTTTACTAGCCTGACTATTTGCGTATTTGCAATAGCTTTCCGAGTTGCAGTCTCTATGTTGATGGGGAAAAGCCTCCTTCATTTGTCTACTACAGTGCCTGAGAGTAATATTCTCTTAACAAAGATATTTTCACTATCCCAAAACATTGCTAGTATCACCAGTTGAGACAGATCAGGTATCCAAGGATGCAAGGGATTACCTCAGCCTTAGAACACCACCACTTAATGAACTATATTATTGATGTACAGTGAAATTTAACACTCACAATGAGCTTCATCTTATTGAGTTTTCCTTTCTTTGCTCTTAGGAAGAAGAAAAAGAGAGAGCAGAAAAAAAAAAAAAATAGCTGTATATACACTTGCCAAAAGTACGAAATCATTTCCCATCAATATTTGCCATTAGAATTCCTCTTAAGAATCTGCATTTGTCTGTAAAATATCCTGAAAAGCATTTGGACATATAAACTTATCCTGCATGAGACCTAGGTGTGGAAAGAATTCTTAGATGGAGAAAAGCATGCAGTGGGTGATGAGGATGTGTTCTAACTCGGAAAGAATGAAGGAAGATGTAGGACAGTGAGACCTGCAGGAGAACTGGGAGCCTGCCCTCTCGGATATTTGAATCTTTGCCAGGAAAGGCAAAATCTGGTGCAGTTAATTGAAAGACGTGCTCAGTTTGAATGGATTGTCTGTGGGAACTGATGATGGAGTGCCATTTACGCTGGGATTGCTACCTTAGTGCTGAGTATGGAAGTAGAAAATACCTAATGAATGACATCATGGAACTCATAGAAATCAAAGGAGGAATTCTGAGCTATCACAGACCTTGGGGTATGGGATTATAGTGAATACACACACACACACACACACACACACACACACACACCCCTACTTAATCATACATACACATTATTAAGTCATTTCTTTTGATGAAAATTGCAATACTCATAGAAAAAAGCTATAATGACATATTACTTGTTCTTTTTTAATTTTATTAAACCCCAACATTTACTAAAACAGAATTATAATTTATGTTAAAAATATATATATGACATATATATATATATATATATATATATACACACCTCATATATACTTTTATGGAAATAGAAGTATATATAATCAAGTATATATAGTATATACTTACATACATTCTTACGAAAAAAGAGATAAAATATTAATGGAGGTTTGGGACTATGACCCTTAAAACAAGCTGCACCTTAAAATAAAAGTTATATTTGAGGAAAAAAATCTGCCCAGTAACACAAAGAACACTCACTGCTTTTGCTAGATGCATGGGTACACGTTTCTTCATTCTTAGAATTTATAACTCCTAAATTGGACTTTAAGGAGTCTGAGGACGGAATTTATACTAAATATGTTCCAGAAATCCCCCAAACAATATCCACTCTCCTCCCACCACCTGTAAATTGGTTCCAAAGCAATAAAACTCTTAGGATACAGTCAAACAGGCCGGTCTATACGGACACACCCTCAACCCAGAACTTTCAATATTTTCACTTAAAAAATCACTTTGAGCATGAACTCACAATCTGGAAGTATAGGGTGTAATAGGCAAGAAGGAGTAGGTACACAAATTAAAAGAACTAGAATGCCCAAACTCCAGAAAATTACAATGTTGATGTGCTGCTTAAATGCAAATTACAGCTTTAAACATGAACATTTATGTAATAAAAAGGGTCAATAGACCATCAACAAAAGGAAGATTTAGCAGCAATTGAAGAATTTTTTACTTTATTCACACAAACTCACAATGAGGCCAACCCACACAATTTTTGACTAGGGCATATCTTTGCCTTTTAAAACATGAGTCTTTAAGAGAAAATTATTTTTTCTCCATCATTTATTTCTGTCCAAGTCCTGTTATTAGTCTAAGGAATAAAAAATAAATAATAATAAAGAAAACAAATAGTACATGCAAAAAGAACTTTCTGAAGAGTGGGTTTTTCAACCATTATTTCATACTGGTTTATTATTCTTTTAAGGGTTTACTTAGGATTAAAAAAAAATGTCATTCTGCATTTCCTAGATTAAAAAAATAAGCAAATAAACTTGCATGTGCATATGCATGCACACACACACACACACACGAGTCCTTTTTCTAACTCGGAAACATAATTTAAAGTATTTTTTGATAATATTCAATTTTGGACATAGACATTGCTAACATATGCCTAACATCATATATGAAAGCAACAGAAATTGATATAAAATTTTTGCTTTATGATAATCTTAACCAAAGTTCTTCAAGTTTTTCCCTGTTATTATTATTTTTTTGGAAATAATTCTGATGCAATTCTGATGCAAGAAAAATGCAAGAAATAATTCTGATGCAAGAAAATAAAGTATTAAGTTACTTTTATTGTTTTGTAGTAAATTATAAACAGATACAATTATAGAGGTTTATATATAGATATAGACAGATATAGATATAGATATATAGGTAGATAGATAATGACATAGATGTTAAATAAGAGATATGTATTAGCATGGCCATAGTAAGTATAGGTATAAGGGATGGGGGACAGAATATGCCACCCCAAGTAATGCCACTTTGGCATAAAGATTATTTTGAGTTAAAGGCACTTTAAAAATAACAATTGCATAAAAATCACTCTGACCTTCCTTCTTTATCTTAGAAACAGAGGATGAAATTCCCATGTGAAAGATGTCCTCCTTTTACCAGAAGGAAAGCTAACATTCTTGCCATAAAGTATGAGAAGTAAAGACAGAGAATTCCATTCAAAAACACCAATTGCCTATGTTTGACTATCCTACTATAAAAGCACTGACCGACTATAAAAGAAACTTCATCTCTTATGAGTGCTCCCATAAATACATAGATAAATTTGTATGCTTTTCTCCTGTTAACCCACCTTAGGTCAATTTAATTCTCAAGCACACTTGAAAAATCCTAAGAGAGTAGAGAGAAAAAATTTCCTCCCCTACATTAGGCATAGATACAAATAATGGTACATTGATTTTTACTCAATGTAAAATTATATTCTCTTATTTCATCATTAAAGTTATTGTCAAAGTAAATTTGTACATTTCTCCATTATTAGGAATAAGTATAGCCTTTAAATAATTTTCATGTATTTATTTTCAATAAATTTGTCAGTTATTTAATCATTTACCACACAATGATAGTATTGAAAGGTGACCAAACCCAATACATCATAATAAATGTGAAACTTTTTTTAATGTAATTGTGACAACAGAGGGGAAAATATGCACATGGGAAAATATTAGAACACTGCTAATGAAATCATCTAAGCCTTAGATTCATTACCTATAAAATGGGGATTATTATAATCTTACCTACCTTGCACGGTGGCTTTGAGGATTTAGGAGGATATTGTTTCCAACCTATCATCTGGCACAGACTATGGTCTCAATATATCATGATTAGTATTATAATTAATAATCCTCAAAGCAAACACTAGAATCCTCTGGAATCCAAATGTGTTAGACACATCTTGGTTTGGCTGCTTATTTAATTCCAAATTCATCTTCTCTGGGAATCACTCTTAATATACCAGAAAGTGCCTCTAGCCATTATTTCTCAACTGTATGGATAAAATAGAAATATAGATAATTTAAAAGAAGAAATTTATACTGCACCATGACTATCATTGTTTTTTCCTCTGCATTGAAGTAGAATATTAATCCAAGGCATCCAAAGCTTGGATTCGTATCACTTGATGACTGGCCTTTAGAAGGAATCTTAATAAATTTATTTGATATCCTCAGAACAGGCCTATTACCTGGTCTTCTCAGGTTTGATTCATCAGTCAGGCCTTACAACTTTTTAAGCTATTCCCAGATTTTTCCACTGTATTTATTGGTACCTTTGCAAATGCTGTTTCAATTTTACTCCTTTATTTATTTATTTTTATTAAAGCAATATAGAATTCTTTTCTCTTATATAAAACCCAAAGAAATTAACTAATAGAAGTGATCTTATAACTAACAAAAATTTATTACATTTCATGAAATACGTTATGGTTATTTTTACTTTTGAATTACTTGGTATCTAAATGGGTAAAGGAGAGAGCTCCATGAACAAAGAATTTCAATTCAATATAAAGATTGCTATCATAGAGCTCAACTTAGATTGCATTACACAATATAACAATATCTGTGGGACAAAATGGGAGAGAAAACTTAGAAAAAAATGCACAAATGAAACTTAATTATAAAATAAATGATTTTTTTAAATTGAAAAAATGTACAAATAATTTTCTCTAGTCATTTACTTGTCTAGACAAAAATGAAAGATGTTTTTCATATTAAAAAACCATTAAAAAGAACATGAATATGCAGGTAAGAAATGACATGGAGGTGTAAAGTCTGGAATGATATAAATTTAGAAAGAGAAAAACTAAATGTAAGGTCACTGTTTGCATAAATCATTATTCAAATGCATAGCAAGAAAAACAGATTTGCTTAAAGTGGCAGCAAGATAGTTTACATAATTATATGTGTTAAATATTAGGTTTAAAAATAAAACGTGCTGGCTTGATTTAAATCTTTAAATGTATCTGAAACAAAATTAGTACAGAAATTTTTAAAGGTCACTTTTTCTATATTACTATTTAAGGAAGACAAACAATTATTCAGAAATTCTTACAATAAGGGGCACCTGGGTAGCTCAGTTGTTAAGTGTCTGCTTTTGGCTCAGGTCATGATCCCGGGGTCCTGGGATCAAACCCTGCATCAGGTTCCCTACTCAGTGGGGAAGCCTGCTTCTCCCTCTCCTACTCCCCTTGCTTTTGTTCTTTCTCTCACTGTGTCTCTCTCTGTCAAATAAAGAAATAAAATTAAAAAAAAAATCCTTACAATAAATCCAATAAATACCTACTGCTTTTAATATGTTAATTTTAACAAAAAACAAATATAATCAGAAGTCTATACTATTTAAAGTCTATAATACAAAAATAGAAGTGTTGAAACTGTAGATAAAATAATGTGTTACAGTATCTGAACATTTGACTTATAGAAAAAGACAGAAAATTATTTTATTTTATTTTTTATTATGTTCAGTAAGCCAGCATGTACTACATCATAAGTTTTTATTGTAGCGTGAAAACTCCTTTTTAGGTAAATTTGGTTCTACTAAAACAAGCAAAGCTGCTTAAGGACAAAAAAAGTAAACACCTTCCATTGTCATTCCACTGAAGGGACTAATGAATCTCCTGGTGTGTTTCTTCACTTTACCTCTCTAAGGGGTCATACAAACATGAATTCACAGAGATATTATTGTTGCTCCTTTGTTTCATTGTGCTTTTGTCACTGTTATTCTTTGGTTAGTACAATTCTTAAATCTTAATGTTCCAAACAGTGATAGGATTTCCCATTAATTGATGTTAGATTGGAGTATTTAGTTTTTGTTTCTTAGAATTTGATCCTAATCTCAGTAAGAAGTATGCATTTTCATTAAACTATGCGTCTACATTTTTAATCAGAGATACATTTTACACAATGAGGGTTCTACTGGTCTCAAATGATAATGCCAAAAGAAAACTGTTCTTGATTTGCACAAATCCTAATAGGATAAACTCCTTTGTCATTCAGTGAGCACAATCATAATAAAATACCATTGCTAGTCTCTAAAAAGACCATTCTCAAGAAGACTGTGCCCAGTTGTCAATATTCTTTCTGCAATTTAAACTTGGAGATATCACATTATCTTAAGTAATAGCATAATCAATTTGAAATAGGTAGCAGATATGAATAATTTATCTAAAATAAGCTAATGAGTAAAGGGAGATAAGAGACACAGTGCCCATTCAAAATTACTGTGATACTTGTTTAAAATATGGTCCATGATGGCTTAATCTATTAATACCTAAAGTATGAAGTAAATTATCAGGATAAGCAATTTTCCAATTTGCATCAAAAATTTTTTTAATATATGAAGGTTCTAATTTATTTATTAATTACAGAAATGTGTAAGGTATGATAAGTTTTTTAAATTTAATTTGTCAGAATTTAACAAAACTGCAAGTTAAGTATGTAATCTATGTTCTAAATGTGATGTTGGACCTATGTTCTTATGCAATGTTGGACCTAGGTTATTTAAATAATGGAGCAGAATTCATCATTCCTACATTGCTTTATTAACTTTCAAGGCATTCTTTTTTTTCTATGTCTTTTCATGCAGTGACATTGTATGGTCTAAGGCATATCATGGATCCTGGTTTTACACTATATTCTGAAAAATATTAACAGGATCTAAAAACTATTTCTCTAAATTTTAAAACTTAAAAACATTCTGTTAAATTATCTCAGTGACAGTTTTTGTTGGTTTTGAAAATTTTGACTGTAATAAAAATGGTTGATTAATTGTATTCATAAACCTAAAATTTGGGTGTAGGTTTGGATTACTGGCAAAATAAACAGAGTTAAATGTGTGTACGTGTATAATCTGTGTGTTTGTTGATGTTATTTAATTTTACTTCCTAGAACTTAATATTTGTTTCTGCTTAAAAATAATTACATTTACAAAAATACTAATTCATAGGGATACATATGCCCTGGTTATCTATACTAGCCATATTATGGAAACAGCACAAGTGTCCATGTACTGATAAATGGATAAAGATGATGTGATATATATGTATAATGGAATATTACTCAGTGGTTAAAAAGAATGAAATCTTGCCATTTACGACCACATGGATGGAACTACAATGTATTATGCTAAGTGAAATGCGGAAAAAAGACAGAGAAGGAGGTAAACCAAAAATTAGACTCTTAAGAATAAACAACAAAAGATGATTACCAGAGGTGATGGGGATTAAGGTGTGTACTTAAGATGACCACAGGTAATATATGAAATTGTTGAATTTCTATATTGTACACTTGAAACTAATATTAAAATGTATGTTAACTAACTGGAATTTAAATAAAAACAAAAAAATTACATCAATTTTTTTCCTTTTAAATATTTAAGGAAACAATCTTTTCTTTTTATTATTTTTTAACACAGTTAACAGTAATCTTTGGGATAGAAGGGGAAGTCAAGAGCATGTGATTTTAGCAAGTGTGATCCATAGCACACCAAAATAAATATTAGATTCTCCTTAGTTTCTCTGAGTTCATTGATTAAAAAAAAAAATGAAAAGATCAATCCCACAAGTGTTCAGATTACATATCTAGAAATGTCCAGTTACTGAAAAAAAAAAAAAATCAAGCTTACAAATGGTCACCGTAAGGGGTGCCTGGGTGGCTCAGTCAGTTAAGCAGCTGACACTTTATTTCAGCTCAGGTCATGACCTCAAGGTTGTGAGACTGAGCCCCGCCTCCAGCTCTATGCCGGGTGTGGAACCTGCTTAAGATTCTCTCTCTGCCCCTTTCCCTCTGCCCCCTCCTCCCTGATCATGTTCTAAATAAATAAATAAATAGGCACCTTAAATATATTACCATGTATAGTGAACCCAAATAAATCAAGTTCTCTATTCTCTTTACCTGAATATAACTGTGTCCTTTCATCACCATGACTCTCTGAAAAGTCACTTTTTCGAACTTTTTCACTTTTTTAACTTCACTAATGTGTAATCTCTTATAATTTGAATAGTTTTGGGACCAATTACTTACATCTGAGTTGCTGATAGTGTTAATAAACATCAAAATTCATTTTTCGTCAAAGCTCTTTTTAACTATATGCACACACAGCAGAAATCTAACTATATCTAAATTGTTCATACAATGTTGAATTTGAAAGGTGTTAACAATATAAAATGGTCTTGGTCAATCTACCATCTTATTAATGAAAAATTTTTAGTTCAGAGAGAATAAGATTACAAGATGCATCAATACCAAAACCAGAAATGGAATCCTGGCATATTTTATCTATTAAATAGAGTGCATGTCTTGTAGACTATTTAGCAACATATTTTAGTTGAATGTAGTTATGATTCCTTAAAGCTAATAAAACATTATGAAAACATGTAACATATATAATTAACTAGGACTCAAATTTGTAGGCAGCTACATTAACAGTCATCTGACTTCATAATCTTCAATTCCCTTTACATTATTAGAACTTTTTAAGATTTTATTTGTTTACTATAGAGAGAGAGTGAGCAAAAGAAAGAGAGAATTCACACCGAGAGGGGAGAAGCAGTGCTCACTGAGCACTGAGGTAACTGTGGGACTCCAAGTAAGGCTCAATCCCAGGACCTTGAGATAATGACCTGAATTGAAGGCAGGTGCTTAACCAACAGTGCCACCAGGAAACCCTTAAAACTTTTTAAAAAATGAGACTAATGTACTACTTGAAATCTATTTTAAATGGGTATATTCTCTCTTTTGTATGACCTATAGATTTTTATAAGTGGTGGGAATTCATTTTGAAAATAAAAGAGAAATTGCATATTCATTATATCAGTATATATTTTATTCCTCCATAAGCTTAGAATGAACACACTTGACTTATTTTCCAATAATGGCCCATTTTTGCCCAGTATATTTACTAAATGACTCCTTTTTTAATTTTTTTTTTTTTTAAGTAATCTCTAGGCCCAACATAGGGCTTGAACTCATGACCCCAAGTTGAAGAGTCACATGTTCTAACACTGGACTAGCCAGGTGCCCTCTAAGTGACTCATTTTTATTAGGGTAAATATAAATTAAGTTAGAATAAAATATTAGTTTTAAAATTAAATTTCCTCAAACTGCTGTAAAGGCATATACATATAAAAACTCTTATATTCTGTAAATTATTTTGATTTTGAATAACCATTCACTGTATTTATTTTGTAAAATATTCATAAGTTTAAAGTCCTAAATAACATATATTCATTTCTATAACAAGGTTATTATTTATGAATATACCTCAGATATTAATAACTACAGTCTTTCAAAATTAGCTCATTATATTATTATTGTAGAAGTTAATGTTCCAAAGATTTGTTTTCCTACTTTTTCCCTCAAAGTAAAACCATACCCTCCATTAAAAGTAAGTTGTATTGGGGTGCCTGGGTAGCTCAGTGGGTTAGGCCGCTCCCTTTGGCTCAGGTCGTGATCTTGGGGACCTGGGATCGAGTCTCACATCGGGCTCTCTGCTCAGCAGGGAGCCTGCTTCCCTTCCTCTCTCTCTGCCTGCCTCTCTGCCTACTTGTGATCTCTCTCTGTCAAATAAATAAATAAAATCTTTAAAACAAATAAGTTGTATTATGTTGCCAAGATTATTACTTAAAAATTGGAGAAATTGCATTCCTGCTCATCACAAAATCATGTATTTTATAGATTACATATTGCATGACCTCTGACGAATTGTAAACCCTAGCTAATTTTCAATTTTAATTTTGTTAAATGAAAGACATAATCATCTATCATCAGTAAAAGAGTGATTATAGTTCACTATAGGTCTCTAATCTATTTTTTAAATTGATTTCCAGGTCCATATAGATGAAACATTTAATGTCTAAGGCTCTCAGTTTCTTCAGCTTCTCTCTAATGATCTTTATATCTGCCCCCCACCTCAATTTGTCTCCCATAGTCACTACCTTCTTATCAACAATCCTTCATCTCCTGCTTTAAATTTTGCACTTAACACTCTCCATTCACCACCACCCCCCCTTTTAACCTCAGCTTAAAGAATCCTTTGTCTTACAGTAGGTTCTTCAGTCCACTGGTCCTGCTATTTTCACTTCCCATGATCTCTTGATGCTTTCTCTTAGCTTTTAAGTACCATGATAAATCATTGAAATCATTCTATTGCATACACATCAACTCTTCTGCTTCCATTCTACTTAAGTCCAATTTTTCACTGAGACAATACCTACCACAATGTTGCTGAATATGACCAAAGACGTCCTTGAAATAGAGAATCTCCATCTTAAATGGACCTTCGCTGCTCTCAAGACGAGATGCTGATATCTCCTAGCTCAGTCTTTCCTGACTGAGGAGTTACCTCCTACAGAGGTAACTATCTCAGTTTTCATTAAAGACTCCCACACTTTGTTCCTATGCTTCACTCTCAAATGGCAGCCTTAATTCTTTCCTTACTGACGGCTTTTATAGTACATTGGATTCTTGTGATTATTTAAGTGTGATAAGTTGTCTGCTATGCAATGGAAATTGTAGGATGTCTATAACCAGTTTATTTACTAATCAAGTATTCTTTGGGGTGTTTGTATATCGTATTATCACTTGAAACAACACTTTTCTTCATTAGTTTGTTTCATTTTTGTTGTTATTTTGGGTTTGCTATTTGATCATTTACTGCCCAATATTGTACTTGATATAGGTAATTCAAAGCTAATTAAAATACTATTTCAAATCAAGAAGCTTATTCTAACTTGACTCTAAGTGGTCTCAGGTGTAATTCATTTTTAGTAGTTTTGAATGAACTGACCTGTAAATATATATGAGTGTTTATTGTGTGGAGGGGATGGCTATATAAACTATCATCTATCTTTCTATCATCTATCATCTATCTATCATATCTATCTATCTATCTATCTATTAATATAGAGTCTTATCTATGTGGCCCGCTGTTGTAGAAAGGATCTGAGGCAGGTATCAAAACAGAAGGAAAGTCAGTTAGCAACATGAAATATTTTAACCTTCACAAGGTGCATAATAGTTCAGTAGGCTCTTGAAATTCCCTGGGGGTTAGGACATCTGTTAGAGCTGAATGCCAGTGGTCTGTGAAGCTCTGGGGACCAACAGGGGATGCAAATCAAAACTGTTCAAAGAATGTTTTTCTTAATGCCGTATACCAGGAGTTTTAAAGAATATTTATTGGCTATTTAATCTGATCTGAAATGGGAAATTAGCATTTGTTTTCTAACCACATCTGGTGATAAGTAAGGGTGCCGTGTAGTCCAGAAGCCATTCATTGTTATATGTTTCCTAGTGCCCATTTTGTCTGACATCTGTAACTACTTCAATATGGCACAGCACATACGAAAGACAAAGTATTGCAGCCATGATGAATAAAGTCAATAATAACAGTCTATTTTCAGTGAAATAAACATTTCCCATGATCTTAAAAAGTGAAATACACTTTCTCTTTCCTCCCAATCTGCTCTCCTTTTGACTAAATTCATTCCATTTTCCCCTTAAAAATGAATCAGATGGGCATCTGGGTGGCTCAGTTGGCTAAGTGACTGCCTTTGACTCAGGTCATGATCCTGGAGTTCCAGGATCAAGTCTGGCATCAGGCTCCCTGCTTTGCAGGGAGTCTGATTCTCCCTCTGACCCTCCCCTTTTCATGCTCTCTCTCTCTCTCTCATACACACTCTCTCTCTTACTCAAATAAATAAATAAAATCTTAAAAAAAAAAAAGAATTAATCAGGGATTTGGCATTCATTTTTGATAGTCCATGAAGAATCCTTTCTAAATACACTATTGTAAAGTTAGCATGACCAATACGAGATTCAGCAATTTAAGTGAATATTAGCTAATTTCTGAAACAGCAATTCTCCTGTCTTTTGTTGTTGTTGTTTTACTATTAACTCTTTTAGCAATTCGATTCCAATTCTTATTTGCTTTTTGAATGTAGATACACATTCTGCTAAAGGCTTTTTTCTATTTCTTCTTAGATAATGACTTACAAATCTCAATTCTGTAGAGTATATTACCCTGTAAAATTCAACTCATAATTCTTGTTTCTGGTTGTTTCCCAAAGCATGGCCTTCAGTATTTACAAATTGTTTATATTCTGTTTTTTTTTTTTTTTTTAATTTTTAGAAGTGCTTATAAGATTAATGTTCTGTTCATTCTGATTTTTTTCACAAGATGTCCTGAACAACTCCCATTTACTCTAGTCTAAAATACTTGTTATATTTGAGTAAGGAACATTTTTGGAAGAACTCCAATTCTCATTATATAATAAGTGCTCTATTTAATATGAATCCACAATAAAAGTATAAAAGTTGAAAATATTTTGAGTGCTGCAATACTAGAACTCAGTGCATTCCTTCAATTTTACATTTACCATATTGATTTTTAAATATTGCACTGTAGATCTTATTTCATGTATATGTCTCATTTTCATATATTACATATATTTTAGTTCTAGTATGTCATCTTAGTGCCTACAATGAACTGTTTAGGAAAAATTATATATATAATTTATATAAAATATATCGTGTGTGTGTATAATCTTTGGTAATCCAACCACTGAATGAAAAATATTAAGAACTTGATGAAACACAGATTCTAAATGAATTTGTAATATTCTTATAAAATATTATTTGTAAATACACACAAGGGTATTTACTTCATAAATAAATACAAAATGTTGGAAATATTGTGGGAATTACAGCCATTTGAATAAAAAAAGGAGATGCAGAAGACATTAAAAGTTTCCTATCAAAAGAGCCCTTCTTTTTTTTTTCATTATTTCTCAGCAAAGTCTCGTTTTTTTTCTTCCTGGCCTCAACACTGGCTCAGTGGGAATCACTACTGGCATTTTGTAGCAACTCTGGCCCTTGCATATTAGTTAGCAATGGTATTCCCAGGGCATTATGACAATCAAAAAGGTCCCTCAGGACTTCCAGTTAGGGTATAGAAAACTGCAACAAATTTTGTTCTCTTGCCATAAAAATTTACAGCTAATCATATTTGATAGTGAAAGATGGATGCTTTTCTCTAAGCTTAATAACAAGCCAATAACATTCTGTTTAACATTTTAGTGGAAGGCATACTAGATGATTACAAAGGAAGAAAAGAAAAACTGTTGTATTCACAGGCAGCATGATTGGTTGTAAATTAAATTATATAAAATATATAATTATATATATATTTATGTAATAAATATATTATATAAAATATATAATTATATATATTTATGTAATAAATATATTATATATTATATATATTATAAAATAAAATTCTAAAAGCTCTTTAAAAATTTGTACTTTTAAATAAGTGAATTTAACAAGGTCCAAAAATAAAATTCAATATATAAAATTATAAATTGTATTTCTATTAACTGGCAACCAACATTTGGAACATGAAAATATTTATATTTAATGTATTACATGTATTAAATGTGCATATATATTAAATTTAAATATCAACAAAAAAATACTTGGAAATAGATCTAACTACACATGCACAAGATATATGCTGAAATTAAGAAACATGGATGGAAAAATAAAGAAACCTAAGAAAACAGAGTTATATGAAGTGTATTGACCAGAAGACACAAGAGACCATAATGTTAAGATATCAATTGATCTGGGAAGCCTGGGTGGCTCAGTCGTTAAGCATTTGCCTAAGGCTCAGGTCATGATCCCAGGGTCCTGGGATGGAGCCCTGCATCAGGCTCCCTGCTCAGAGGGAAGCTTCCTTCTCTCTCTCCCACCCCCCTACTTGTGTTCCCTCTCTTTCTGTCAAATAATTAAATAAAATCTTTAAAAAAAAAAAAAGATATGATTTTTTTGCATTGCATTCAATGCAATCTCAATACAAATTTAAACTGTTTCTTTTTCTGTTTTAGAATCAATAATTGGGTTATAAAACATACATGGAAGAGCAAAAGAACTAAAATTGTTGTACAGTCTTAAAATGAAGAACATAATTTGTAGAGTTCTACTATCTGATGTTAAAATTTATCATAAAGTCATACAATGAAGACATTTTGGTACTGACAAAAGGACAGAAACATAGATCGCTGGAAAAAAGAATCAAAATATACCCTCACCTACTGAGGGACAATTGATTTTCCAAAACAAAACAACAAAACAAAGCAAACAAAAGCAACAACAAAAACACTACAGTTCAATCGTGTAAATATCTTCTTTTCAACATATGGGGCTTGATTAACTACCTATCCATAGAAGACACATGACTTAGACTCTGATTCCCATGATATAAAAAAAAAGTGAAATAAATCATGGAGCTACATGTATTAACTAAGCTATAAAATTATTGGGGGAAATAGGGGGAAATTTGTCATGTGTGGTTATGGAGAATTAGTTATGGGTGACACCAAAACCATGAAATGTGAAAAGAAAAAATTATAATGTGAACTTCAGCAAGCTAAGAGTGTCTTAAAAACACTCTGTTAGGAGAAGAATCAATGAAACAAGATGGGATTGGGAGGGAGACAAACCATAAGTGACTCTTAATCTCACAAAACAAACTGAGGGTTGTTGGGGGGAGGGGGTTTGGGAGAAGGGGGTGGGATTATGAACATTGGGGAGGGTATGTGTTTTGGTGAGTGCTGATAAGTGTGTAAACCTGGTGATTCACAGACCTGTACCCCTGGGGATAAAAATATATGTTTATAAAAATAAAAAATTAAATGAAAAAAAAAAGACACTCTGTTAGGAAAATGAGAAGGTAAGCAATGGATTGATACAAAATATTTGAAATACACAGATATGATAAAGAATTTGCACCCAGAATTTATGAAAAATTCTTGAAATTCAATAAGAAGAAAGGAAATGACTCAGTTAAAAATAAATAATTTGAATCTACATTTCATCTAAGAAGGAATATCTATTGATACATGAAGAGGGAGTCAAAATTGTTCATTATTAAAGAAATGCAAATTTCCTCTCCCAGCCTCCACTACAGTTAGTGTATAAGCATTTCCTTCCTGATAAAATAGCCAGACAAAATAACTTTTGATGCCCTGTCCTTGTCTTTTTTCCCCTTGGAAATACTTATAGGAGGATATGATGTTTGGAACTTAGAGTCTTCTTGTAACCGTGAGAAAGAAAACTAAAGAAAACAAGCAAACATGATAGAATAAGCCATAGGGAAGTTGAGCAAGAAATTGGGTCTTGCTGCATTAAATGGAATCTTCTCCAGACTTGTTAGGTGACCTACTATAAATCAGTTTTGCTGTCCACCGCAGCCAAACAATATTAATGTGGGAAATATGATAACTTGATAAAGGAACAAGTGTTAGAAAAGGATGTGTCTATAGGTCTGACTCTAAATATCACTTCCTTTCTTTACAGTGTAGGCACCACGTGATACACAAATGGCTGTTAATGCACACAGATGTAATGTGGTGACACGTTCCAAAATACACAATAAATAAGGACAGCTGTGCTCATTGACCTAAGTAACTGTGGTGGCCCATGCCATTGTCATGCCTACTGACATCAGCACTTAATTTTTTTTTTTAAAGATTTTATTTATTTTGTTGGGTCTGTTATCAAAGGAACGAGACTGAGACAAAGTTACGCAAAGCCTTATTCTATGCCAAGCATTAGAAGTCAGACTGACCGGCCAGGGCCGCCTCGGAAGAGAGCGACGTCCCTTGGTCTTACAGGCTAGTTTTTATAGGGCACAATCGCAGACATCTGCATATGTGGCTTTGGCTGATTGGATGTCTCCTACCTGTGTGTTTTAGTAACGGTTACCAATGGCCTTGTTTTAGGTATGTGCTTTAATAATAGTTACCTGGAATTGGCCTTGTTTTAGGTGTGTGTTTTAGTAACAGTTACCTTGTTTTAGGTGTTGTGTTTTAGTAACAGTTACCTGGAACTAAGAGCAGTAACTTTTCTAGACAACAAAATGTCTACCTAGGCAACATGGAGTCACTATGGCTAAGTAGGCCCAGGAAGGCCCAGGGGGTTAACATGTTTTAATGTGGAATCGACCCCAACAATTTTATTTGACAGACAGAGATTACAAGTAAGTAGAGAGGCAAGCAGAGAGAGAGAGAGGAGGAAGCAGGCTTCCTGCTGAGCAGAGAGCCCGATGAGAGGCTCGATCCCAGGACCCTGGGATCATGACCTGAGCCGAAGGCAGAGGCTTTAACCTTTAACCCACTGAGCCACCCAGGTGCCCCAAGCACTTAAATTTTGACTCAAGTTTAATTCACTTGAAATTAATCTTTTTAAAAAAATATTCTTTGTTTATTTATTTTAGAGAGAGAGCATGAGCAGGAGGGGCAGAAGGAGAGAGAATCTCACTTGAGCTGAGCCTGGAGCCCAATGTAGGGCTTGATCTCATGACACTAGTTCACTACCTCAGCTAAAGACAAGAGTTAGATGCTTAACTGACTGCACCAAGCAGGTGCCCCGCTGTTGGGATTAATGTAGAGCATGAAATCAGCCACAATACCTGGTTTTCTAAACTGCAACATGGAGGCCGCTGAAGGTGATGGAAGGTTTCTGAGAAGGGCATAGGCCTTTGGAATGCGTGACCACTCTGGCATTGGAAACTCCAAGGGATTTGCCTTCCCTGGAGCTTTCTTAGCCCAAACAGCTGCCCTGTGATCTAAGAGATGTATGCATTGTCCTTTAGGCTATGTTTAGCAGCACTCATGGAACACAGAATGCGCAGATTAGCATAGTGTATCTTTCCCGTAAACATATCTTCCTCATTACATTAAGACCCCTTGTCACACATCACATGCTTAAGAAACAGTGATAAGGATTTGTGATTATCCTGAAGGACCAATAAAAGCAGGAACAAAGAAGAGCAAAGGGTCTTCGTCTCTAAGTGTTGACTCCCCTTGCTTTTCCCTCTATTTTCACAGCAAAGTTTGGACTAATCTTCCATCCATGGGTACAGAGATTGTTGGCCATTCCCAGCATCCCACACTTGAAATGAATCTTAAACTTTTCCTGAGGTTTCCCCTTCCTTTTTGTCCCCAGTTTTCATCCCACACCCTTCATTTAATTCCTTTGGCATTTAAAATGCATTTAAAATTAACAAATTGCCTATTGGAGGGACAGGGTTGAGAGGAGCCAAGTAAGTTTTTCACAGGCCTCTCTCCTAACAGGAAATAAATATTTGTCAGATATTCTGGTAATATCCAGAAAAAGGAACAGATTAACTTATTGACTTGTAAGTAGGGTACAATAAAATGTTAGAAACTTTAGTCTTGAGGGATTTGGCAGAGACACAAGGTTTCTAGGCCAGAGTCATAGGCCTTTTAACTTACAATGTAAGTGTAGGACCATCAGCATTTGCTCTGGCTCCCTTTGCACCAGGTCCCATGGGGAGGATGCAATGTGGGCCCCAATGAATGTTGTACATGCTCTGGTTTTGTGGGACAACTGGCCATCACTGGTGAGCAAGTAAACCATAAGCAAGTCTGTGTCTTTCCCAGAAGGAGACATTATCTCAGCCCTCGAGACTCATCCCTACAAACACAACCTGAAAATCAGCCCAGGGAAAGAGCAATCAGGGTCTTGCCTTTCTGTGTACCCAGCAAGAATGGGCAGGGGCACTCGGACCCCTTGAAGATTTCCCTCACCAATGCAAAATAGGCCTCCCTGTGCCTCAGCGGTCACTGTCGGGACTCTAGCTTATGGATTTAGATTAAGCATGAGTCATATCATGGAGGGCCTCATTGCTGTTTAAAAAATATTATGGTTCATTAGCCAGGAAGTAGGAGAGTAACTACAAATATCCTGTATCATCCAAAGAATAAGAAGATTTTTAGATTACCTTTTGTTAATTAATCTATAAGGTTACTAAGTGGAAAGAAGTGTGTTCTGTTAAAAACTATGAAAGTATAAAATGCAAATAGTCATCAGTGGATGGCCGTCGGGGACCAATTTGCTTCAGCAGATGATCTGCCTCCTAACCTGACCATTTATAATAAAAAGATTTCTTAACTGAGAAGGAAAAAGTGAGAACAGGAACCTGAAAGAGGACAAACATGACAGAAAGCAAGGAAGAGATTAGTGCTGTGGGCAGAAGGGTGGCCTGGCTAGCTCCTGCGGCAGCTCTGAGGCCCAAGGTGGCGAACAGAATAGAGGGAAACCAATGAATGGCACAAGAAGAAACCAGAGAGGGAGACAGACCATAAGAAACTCTTAATCTCAGGAGACAAACTGAGGGTTGCCGGAGTGGAGGGGGTGGGAAGGATGAGGTGACATTGGGGAAAGTATGTGCTATGGTGAACACGTCTGTGTAAGACTGATGAAATCACAGACCTGTGGCCCTGAAACAAATAACTCATTATATGTTAATAATAAAAATAAATAAATAAATAAATAAGAAGGGAGACCAATGAGCTATACAACATTGTGGATTCTTTCTCCTCAAGAAAAAGGAGAAAAGAGGAATTCAACTGCCTGCCTTACCACACAGACAAGAGTAGTCATATCATGTAATACTATTGCAACACATATTTAATCTCTACTATCTGTTGCTTAAAGTGCTTTTTATCTATACACTCAATTATATGATTTTTTAAAATGGGCAATATTGAAAGGAATATTTTTTTAAAAGTAGATGAAATCGAAAGTGCACGTATTGAAACCTTTAGGATATGGATTAATAAGCCACAAAAGAGAAATATTCATGAAAGGAAACTTCTAAATAGTATATTTGTATAAACGTATATCTGGTATACAGATGACTACTTCTGGAAGGAAAAAGTCTAAGCCAATTGTTTGTATAATGTCAGCCTGAGGCACAGATGATCAATTTATTTTTATATATGTTCCAGTTTATGATGAAACATTTTGTGAGGATGGATCTTAAGAGCGTTGTAAAGAAGACATTCCATGTTATTTTCTTTATTTTTACCAGGTGTGTTATGGGCTGAATTGTGTCCCCAAACATTCGTGTATTGAAATCTTAACCTCCAGCAGCTCGGCTGTGACTGTGGTCAGATAAAGAATCTTTAAAGAGGTAATGAAGTTAAATGAAGTCATTAAGGAGGGCCTTAATGCTATTATAACTAGTGTCCTTATAAGGAGAACGTTGGACACAAACATGTACAGAGAGATGGCCATGTGAAATGTAGGGAGAACACGACCATCTATAAACCGAGGAGACAGGCTTCAGAAAAAAACAACCCTGCTGACCCCTTGACCTTGGGCTTCTAGCTTTCAGAACTTTGAAAGAATAAATTTGTTTCTTTAACTCACCCACTGTATAATACTTTGTTATGGCAACCCTACTAAGTTATTATAAAATGTCAGTCTTTTCATCAATGAAAAGGGGGGTGAGAATTACTTATCTCATAGGGATACAAGCTAAAATGGTATTTTCTCTCTTTATCTTTATTTCTCCACTACTTAAAGCAACCCTGTGCTCTAGGGTGGATAAACAAAGTTAATTATACATTATATTCATGCTCACATATGTGCTGACTGCAACTGAAATGGTGAACATATACTGTATATAACGAAACATAGTTTTCCTTTAGAAGATTTGCTCTTTTATATTTTTATAATGATGATAAAAAATATGCAAACTTACCTACACCGATTAATTTACCGAATGCTGTGGAACCTGATATAATTCGAGCTTGAATTTCTGCTATCCTACACAAATACCTTTTAATATTTATTATAATTTAAATACTGATATAGTAACCTAAAAGATATTTGACCAAAGAGGATTGTATTCATATGCTTACTTCTCAAACACGATTTTTTTTTATTTCTCTAGATTCTACTACTTTTGTTTATTCATATTTTCATATAATTTTACATGGAGTGTTTGTATACTTATACTGCTTCATTATTGCTATTATTATTGGTTATTCATTGGAGTCTTTGCATATGTCATTAGTTGCATAAACAATATTCAATCGTGAATATGCTATATTTTATATAACTATTTTTATTATTCGATGTTGAGATGAATTAAACAAATACAATTAATTAATTAATATTTAACTTATTTGTAAAAAAATCTGTGAAGTGAAATTTTCTTGTTAGTTATATTAAGCTGCAAATATGGCTTCTGTGAGGCAACTTGCTAGATACCTATCCTATTAATTCTTGGTAGCTTTGGAGCTATAATTGATTAGAAATACTGGTCATATTTTAGTGTAAGCAATACATTGCAGAGAGAGCTTAGAACAACAAGTAACAATTGATGGTATCAGTACTATTTTTTTTTAGAGTACAGTTTAAGGAACATTCTTTAAATTTTTGATCCACATGATTTTCTTTATCAAATACACCATGAAACACACCATTACAAATTTGAATTTTCCATAGGGGCACACTAACTCGCATTTTGAATTACTAAAAAATTCACTGCCCAGAAGATGAATTATTTCTATAAAATAAGAGTATATATTTAGTAGCCTTCTAGTGAATATATTAAGAAGTTGTGGTGCTGAAAACTACAAGAAATACGTGCATTGAAGTGCATTCGTTTTTGATGATCTCTTTGAAAGCAATTCTGTTCTTTAAGGAAAGCTCTGCTTAATTATAAATTCAATTTCATGCAAGTCACTGTGATTTTGATACAGTGTTCAATCCCACCTGACAATTTGCAATTATAAATTAACTCTGAAGGCTTATTCATTGTACCCTGAGATATTAACCACTAAGGTTCATAGACACTAGTGCCTCCAGTATCTTGGTTTGTTCACAATCTCTGATATGCATTTTTATGCTAATATTAATTCTTAATAATGCAGGACTGCTGAGATTTGGGCAATTTCTCTTTCTCTGTGTCTCCTATAATTGTTTGTCAAGTGGGGAATACAGAGAAATTAAAAATTGCCTTAAGTCACTGGGCAAAAGTTGCGTTATTCATTTTTTCTGTTTATTTATTTATTTATTTATTTGAGAGACAGAGATCACAAGTAGGCAGAGAGCCAGGCAGAGAGAGAGAGGGGGAAGCAGGCTCCCCATGGAGAAGAGAGCCCGATGCGGAGATTGATCCCAGGACCCCAGGATCATGACCTGAACTGTAGGTAGAGGCTTTAACCTACTGAGCCACCCATGTGCCCCTCATTTTTTCTGTTTAATGCAGGGACTTTAAACTTTTGCTCTTGTATACATTTAGTGACAGATCTGTGCCAGTCCTGAACCTTATATTTGTTTCTAATGTTGCCCAACATGAATATTTCTGTTATTTTGAATAGTGATGTGTGGATACATACCCATGACGTAAGTCAAATTACTGATTTGCTAAACAAAATTGACCTTAGTTCAATGACGTTAAATGATCATAGGACTAATGAAACTATCACAATGACCTGAGTAATAGTCAAGAGTAGTTCAGGTAATATATCCAACTGGACAATGAAATTATATTTCAATTGAGGTCTCTAAAATGTATTATTGACAACTTGATTGCATGTAGGAATATTATGGTGCAAAATGTTGAATTAACATAAAAATACTATTGACATCTTAATAAGAATACAAATGGAAAATCAAGTATAACATATTTAAATATTTAAGAGTTATAAATTAAGCCACAAATGTTAAGTAAAATATATCCTGCTGCCCTACCATGAGATACATATCTTACAATTAGAAAAGTTTAAAACAAAAGATACATGTAAAGTTAGGGCATTTACATTATCAAAGTATGCAAAAGATGGTTGAATTTAATACTACAAGCATCTAGATGTTCTGTTGATGAGCATGGAACATTTGGAGGAGCAATTGAAAAAGTAGCATTAAAATATTTTGTTCTAAAAGTTTTTAAGTTTTGTTCAAGAAAAAAACACTTAAGTTGTTAGAATCAAGCTTCTCACATGATTCATATTTTATTGCAGTAATAATTGTTAGGAGATAATCTTCCATGGGTCTCTTCCATATTCTGTAAGCAAAGTCACTGACTAATCTTGGTTTCAAGTTTATTTCAGACTGTGTTCAAGAATATTTGCATAGTGAACAGCCTTGGAAAATAATTATTGTTCACTAAAGCAAAGGACAGATTTGTTTATCTCATTAATAAAGATAGGGGTTTAGGAACCCACTGGCTTTTGGCTTTTTTTTTTTTTTTTGATCACTCTGTGGGAAGTGGACTTGGGTAACCACCATGAAAATGTAAATTCTCTACCATCATTGCTATGAATAATAAAATGTTTTTGGTCTCCAAATCAAGGGTCTCTTAACAGAAACCATAAGACTTCGACCAGCTAACAAGTTAGTTTGCAAGTAGGGTAAAATCTGTGAGACTTTAGAGGCATGGAGCAATAATCTAGGTATTGAATAATAACATGTTAATTATGTTTTACGTTCTTAAGTAATAAAATATAAAATAGAAATGTGTTAGGGCTCATTTAGAATAATTATGTATCATGTTGCCATAATCAAAATTTTGATATAAGATATAATTATTGGCAATAATTACCAAAAGTGTTACATAATAAAATGTATAATATTATCTCATAAATATATTATGAAGCATGCAAATTAAATACAAAATAAGAAAAGACTTTTTATTATTTCCATAGTTGAGCAAAGATTATCTTGCTCAAAACTTTTAAAGTGTCCATTAAAATTTAAATGTAAATTCTAGTTAGTAAAATTAAGTTATAGTATTCTGAATAATTCTGAATAGCATTTTTAAAGTTTAACAAAAGATAAAGTTAATTTTTATAATTCTGTGGACTAATGTCCATCAAATTTCCTATATGAAAACTATGTTAGACTTTATGTAATTCATGTTTAGAACACATCTATACAAATTTAAGTATAATATGTTATTGATTACTAAAATGTTCCTCTCTTTTTGAGAGAAGGGGAATACAAATAAATAGTATAGAATCCCTCCTAAATGTTCTTAATCACCAGAACCAATTGCCTATTATTTGAAGGTTAAAACTGGAATTAAAATATGAATCTATTTCCCCTTTCTCCTAATTCAGCTCCTGTGACAGCATCTGTGTTGTCTTCAATTTCGCCTATGAAAGACAACACTGGGGTTCAGAGGTTCAAAGTTTTTCCATATCCCTCAGAGAGGTAAGAATGGAAAAAAGGATGCCAATGTATTCAAGTTTTAATGGAGCCAGGGATGTACATTTGACTCTATCACATCTTCCTACTTACTTAGTATCTCAGGGTCAGGGCTCATACCAGAGAAGTAGACAGAAGTGACCAATTTGTATTATGATCTTAGCTATACTCCATAATTTCACACCAGCTCTGACACTGTTTAGCTATCCTTTTTTCTAACATAGTTCACTCAGTAAAGTTTGGTTTGATTATTATTAAATGTATAATGACCTGGCCTCCTTGCCTGAATTTGGAACAACTCTAGGGACCATCTGGCTCCAAGCTTTCTGTGGAATTGACTAGGACCTTGGTTATGACTGCACTGCAGGCAGTGTCTCCATCTGATCAGTCGTTGCTTTCATTGCCTCACAGTAGCTGATCCCAAAACTCTCTCCATTTAGTTCCTTGCAGGTAAATATCAATCTCAGAGTTTGTTTCTCAGAAAACCCTACCCAAGAGAATTTGTACCTGACAAGGTCCAAGGAAACAGACTCTAACATGGGATTTTGGAGCCAATATATGCTGACACTGACAATTCTTCCAACATTGATGGTAGACATCACAATGATCTTAGCATATCATGTGCAATTGTTAAATTTCCTCTTCTTCTTCTTGCCCCCCCAATTGGATGGGATATCAATGAGAGAGAATGCACTTATGGATGATAGGTAACTTTAGAGAGGTTCAAGTATGCTAGTAATTGCAAAGACAATAAACACTGATGCACTGAAGAAATACAGTAAAATTCTGAGAATGGATAATTTATTAAATGGGAGTCAATGCTGAAAGTCAGAGGGTCTCCTTTGCAGTGTATAAAAAAGACTTATTTCCATAAGAAGAGGGTGAGAGCTAATGATAAAACCTCACACTTAATTTTAAAAACAGTAGAACCCTAGAGAAGGTTGAATTCTCATCTCTAGCTAGTTACCTACAAAAAAAATAAAGCCTTAATTAGAAGAAGTGAGATTCTTTGACTTGGGTTGGCAATGTTTGGGTCAAGCCAATTGAAAAGGCTTGAAACCTCCAAACACATGGACACCTTGAATCTGCAGCAATGCCTTCCCACTTCTTGTTGGACTTGATACAAAAGATAGTGCTTGACAAGACACCCTACCCCAATTTTTCCCTGATCTCAGCCAAAACCTATAGAAAAAGTCAAATCACATCATAATCCAGCTAACAGTCTGCATTCATTATCTTGTCCTAGTGCTATGCTAGTATTTTAACTTTGTTAAAATATAGGCCACGAGGACTTGAGACTCTCTGAACATTCTAAAGAACACTATGGAAATTAAATTGTATATCAAGAAGTGGCAAGTAAGTTGAAGGACTTGGTAAGAAAGATGTGCTCCAAATGCTGGGAAATAAATTTGTGAAGCCTTCAGAGTCCGAGAAGTCATTTTTAGGAGTATCTGGAGTCTGGGGTATATCAGCACATCTGCTTCAAAGTGAAAGACAAATTATTATATCTCACACTTCCTACCTCTAAGAAGGAAGCATAATGCATGGTAGACCTCTTCTGGGGAAGCATTTTTCACATGTTAGAACATTTCTCTTCCCCTTCTGTTGGGTAACACATAAAAGGCTATAAGCTTTGAATGTGGTTAAGAAAAGCAGGCCAAGGCAGCAATGCAAACAGAATCATTCATTGGTCCAAACTATCTGCAGTCCCTATGGTATTAAAGGCATCTTGGAAAATATAATGCATGGAGTTTATAACAAGCTCTAATTGAGCTATCACAATGTAGGCCTCTAGAGTCTTTGAGCAATATAATGCCATGTGCAGTAGATAATTTTGTACCATTTTACAAACAGCTGGTGTCATGCAACTGAGCCTTGGTAAAGGGGAGACACATGAAGTGGAATATCAATGATCATGTGATCAGAAATGCCCCACAGTGGCTTCATCCTGTCAGGTCTGCAAATTCACCCACACAGTCCATCATAACTTGAAAGTGATACCTCTGGGATTGGACAAGAGCAGGCACAAAAAAGCCATAGGAGAGCTGTATGAGCAAGTGGCCCTGACTCTATTGTCATCTACTGGTGATGCACTGGCACCTTTTCAATCCCACCAATGGCCAAATGATGGCGTATTTCTTGACCTGATGGTAGACAAGAAAAATGGCAGCCTTGTTTCATTGTCAGTATATGGGTACAATTTGAAAATGAACTGCTTTATGTTACAGTTCCCTCTTTCAAGGATGGTTGTGAATGGCAGAAGAAAGGAGAACTCCTTCCAGTAGACAAAGCTTTGGAATGTATATCTAGTGATCCACTTCATATGGAAGGAGAAAAGGCTGATAAAAATATGCATAGGCTCATGGGTGGTGGCAAATGGCTTGTCTGCTTGGTCAGAAACCCAGAAAGATTAGAAGATTGGAAGCATGTCAGTCTAGGAAAGCAGAATTTGGTTGACCTATGGGGGTGAGCCCATATTGTAAATGGCTTTGTGTTGCATGTTAGAATCCACTGAAGGATACACATTGTTAAAGAGGCAATACCCAACTAAAGTGTGCAAAATGACTTTGCCAAATGACCACGGCCAGCACAATAATGATTGGATGGTAGCCATGATGCAAGTGGTGTAGGATGCAGGTTATGAACTGGCCCAGCACCGTGCACTCTGATACATGAAGACTGATCAAACTATTGTTGCTACTGCATATCTAACCTCCCAGAATGAGATCCATGCTGAGTCTCCATTTCAGCACTGCCACATAGGAAACTCACAGCAAAAACTTGGTGGTAAGTGATTATGTTATACTTCTTTCACTCTGTAAGAACAATGATATACCTTAACTGAAAATGGCACATATTCTGGAAATGTTTTTTATTTTCCTGCTCACATTGTCATAGGCATAATTACCTAAGGATTTATAGAACACATGATCTACCAAGACAGAATGCCATAGAGTATTACAATGGACTAAGAATTCATTTTATAGCAAAGGAGGTATGGCTGTTGGCACATGCCCATGGGATCCACAGATCTTATAAACTAAATCATGCAGAAGATGCCAGCATGAAAAAGTAATTGATTGGCTTTTGAAGACACAACTATAGTACCAGTTTGGAAATGATGTACTTCAAAGATAGAGTGTCATTTTTCGGAATGCACTATCCACCATAAAATCAATTACAATTATACTATGAAGAGGTGAGGTGGAAAGCTTCAACCTAGGAAATAATAGGTAGAAAGAGAACCCTGCTGCATATATCTCACTTGATTTTGGAGAATTTGTGGTTTTCTTTCTCATAACTCTGGGTTATATGTGTTTGAGGTTCTGATTTCCAAAGAGGAAACATTTCCATAAGACAATACAACAATAGTAAAATAAACTTTAAGCTACGGCTTCCCCTTACAGACTTTGGGCTTTTTATGTTAAGACATTAGCAGACAAAAAGGAGTCCCAATCCTGTTACAAGTGATCATGCTGATGGTACAACCCAGACTGAGCCAAAGATTGACAGGGTGTCATCAAGTAAAGAAGGAGAAATTATTTCACATAGCATAATATCCTCAACATTCTTCCATGTTGCCTCACATAGAAGGATATCTTTTTTTTAACTGAGTAATATTCCATTATACATTTATACGACATTTTCTTCATTCATTCATCCATTGATGGATATTTAAATGGTTTCTATGTCACAACCATAGTAAACAATGCTTCAGTGAACAAGGGAATGGAAATATCTCTCATATCTCTGATATCTTCAGCTCAATATTTTTGGATAAATAACCCAAAGTGGGATTGCTGAACCATACAATATTTCTATTTCTAAGTTTTTGAGGAACTTCCATACTGTTTGCCTTAATGACTGCTCTAAGCTAAGTGTAATAACCCAATCAGAGAAGGACAAATATTACATGGTTCTAATTGCATGAGGGGCCTAAATAGCCAAACACATAGAAGCAGAGGGTAGAATAGTGGTTGCTAGGGACAAGGAAGAGGGGGAAATGGGGAATTGTTATTCAACAGGTATAAAATTTCAGTTACGCAAGATGATGTTCTAGAGATCTGCTGTGCAACATTGTCCCTATAGGTAACGGTACTGTGTTGTACACATAAAAGTTCATGAAGAGGGTAGATTTCATATTAAGTGTTCTTACCACAGTAAAAAATGGAAAAAAAAATAGAAGTACGAAAGAGAAAACAAATGAGGGCAGTTAATATCTTCGACATTTAGGGGAATTTACATGGGAGCTCTTGGAATTACTTTATTCAATTTTGATAATGAATGAACAGGTGCAGCATTCATAGACTGAAAGGGTCATAATGATAAGATCTCAGATTCATCAAGGACGGGATTCTGGGTCTCCCCACTAGGCAAATGGCCCAGGTGGTGATGGAAATCTGGAATGAGTACAGGAGGATGATGATGAACATCAGTTGCAGCCTCTAGCTTGTTCCCACTGCCTGTCCTCCTGTAAATTTCCCTAAGAAAAGAAACAACAATTCTGAAGGAGCTCCTATAAGAATTATTTATAAAATGAATATGGAGTAAAGCAGGAATGGATTATAATCCATTTTGCATTGTGCCATTAAGATCTGTTCTTGAAGACCAAGGTGCTCCTTCCCCCTGCTGCTGGGAGTGGTATAAGCCTGAGAGTTCAGTGGAATTAAGCTTTAGGAATTGCCTTTGGATAAAAAAAAAAAAAAAAAAGCCTCCTTCCCTAAGTTTACCCCATGGCTAGGACTGTGTGCATTCAAAGACTGGCTGAATTCTGAAGAGCCATGCCAACTCCAGAAGCTCTCATGGGCTTGACTGGCAGGTCCTCTGCTGTAATTGAATTGCAGTTCCTGTTCCTCCCTTTGAGCAAGTCTATGTCCTCTATTCTCCAGGAATCTGCCTCCACCTAAACCTCCCTCCCAGAGCCTATGTCCAGGGAAGCCAACCTAAGACAACTAACTTTATAGAAGATTAAATTAGTTGAATGATATGGATAGTTTTAATTCAGAAGTGCCATTACACATACTCATATTTCATGGTTAATTGCTACTATAGTATTTTCCTTTGCAAAATGCTTTTATGTGGAAAAGGCATCAGAGACTTTATTCTCTTGTTCTGTATTTCTATTTCTTTAATTAATGGATAACTTGCCTTTGGAAATTTAGTATATTTTACCTCAATTTCTGTTCGACTGTTTGGTTTAAATTGTAACTCTTATTACAAAGGGTAAATGGAGTTGGTTGCCTGACAGTAAAGATTACTATATTTACTAATTTTCTCTGACTAGAAACAGACTGGATGAAATACTTTTGACTTCAAGTTGATTAATAATCACTCTTCCAGGTGTTCATATTTTTGTATACTATGGACACAAATCAAGGGGTTTTTGAAGATCATTTATCCATTTGGGATCCCAGTTACAAGCAAAAGAAAATAATTCTGCATATAGAATTAGGAAGGGAATTCATCAAGAAGGCATCAAGTACCCTACACACACACACACACACATACACACACACACACACACACAGTTTCCTCATTCTCAATTAATACCTTTAAGAAGTGGTACACAGTATTTTTTTTCTGTAAATGTTGACATTGTATGGCCTTTGTAGTCCATACAATCTATCACACTTGCTCAAATCTGCCTTTATAGCATAAGAGACCTCCAGACAAAATGCAAACAAATTAAGATGGCTGTGTTCCAATAAAACTTTGTCTACAAAAGTAAGCAACAAGCTGGATTTGTCCCAAAGCTTAATTTATTGACCTCTGCTTATTATAGTGAATTTATTCAACGTTCTCATTCCCTCACCACCCCTCACATTTTTTAATAATTCTGTCAGATCTATGTTGTCAGAACATGAATCACTTATAAATCTTCAATCACATTATGTCTATTTTTTGTCTAGGTGTTAAAATATATATATATATATATATTATATATGTGCATATGTGTGTGTGTGTGTGTGTGTGTGTGTGTATACACAGTACCTCTTTTGGCTTTTGAGAAAGCCTCTCCAATTATATCTTGGTTTCTGGAATCTCTACATGATCGTAAATGTTGTTCTATGATCTTTATATTTGAAGTTCTATTTGAGTACATATAATATCGCTGGTTCACATTTTCTTTCATATTTACTTTTTTTTGGGGGGGAGTACATGTTGCCACCAAAAATGCCTGACACTAATCTAATATCCTATCCCTTAAAAGTGATCTGGTCTTTTTGCCTGTGTGGCTAAATTATTTTTTGTTCCTTTGCGTTATAGTCTGTTACTACTAGATTTGTCTCAGTATTACCCATTCTGTGTTAATTTCCACAGTTAAACAATGTGCTTTTTAAAAGTCGGCCTATATTTTTCTCTTATTTTCATTGTTTTATTATGGTATTTAGTGGTTTTCTTATATTGCTTTAGCTTCTTTGAGAATTACTATCATCTGGAGAATAGGTCTTCTTTGCTTGTCTTCTATAACTAAAATTGTCCTTCAAAAATTTTTAGATCTCTTTTCAAAATTTTGTTAAAATTAATTTGTTTTCGTTTATAGTATATATTTTTCTTTAAATGTTTCATTAGTGTACTCAAAGTACTCTAACACAATATCAAACACTGGGTGACTTAAACATCAGGAGTTTATTTTCTCATAATTCTGGAAGCTAGAAGTCCAAGGTGACGATGCTGGCGGGGTTGGTTTGTCCTGAGGCCTCCCTCTCCCCATGTCTTTCACATGGTCTCTACCTCACGCACATACGCTGGGGCGGCCCTTCCTTTTCTTCTAAGGACACCAGTCTTATTGAGTTAGCGTCCCACATGTATGACTTCACTTAAACCCTACATAACTCCTTAATGGAGCCTTCTCTAAGTACAGCCACACTGGGGTTAGGGTTTCAATATATGAATTTTTAAGATGGCTGTTTATTCTTGTGTTACTTCTAGTTTGCTCCTGATTTCTTAAATCTTCTCCTGGTATTATTAGTTTTTTCTTAAGCAAATAAACTACATTTTCACTTCCTCCTATTGACCAGGTATCTTATTTCTAAATATTACTAATTCTGATTTATGTGTTTTTCATTTTTGTATCATTTTCTTTTTATCACTCGTTCATTTTTTTAGTTGGCCTCCATATTTTGCCTTGTACTTCTGGTGTTTTTTTCAAGAATGCTACTCACATTTTTGTTTTGTTTTTTTCTTTTGAAATATTGTTGAATAGAGTTCAAAAGCTCATCTTTTCTATTTCTCATGTTTAAATAAGTTGAACTTATTTGGGGGTGGCCAAGAAAATAGAAAAAATTTTCTGTTGGGCCGAGATACATCAGAATAACTTTAAGGTTTATATCTGTAGTATCCCTTCTACTCTTGTTCTCAAAAAGTAATTAAAATATCCTCTTGTCATACGCTCTATATATATGACTCCTCTGTCCCTCCTCCCATTCATTTATTATTAGAGATCTCGCTCTCTCCTTTACCCTCAAAATTACCTGCCTTGATCTATCTTCATATTTGTGTTCTATTTTTCAGCTCATTATGGGACTTAATCTTTTATTTATTTATTTATTTATTTATTTATTATTTATTTAATAATAAATAAATAAAAAGTTCTGTGAATCCAGGCAACCCCGTAGATCCTTTGAATCCCCTATAAATCTCTTGTAATTACCTTGCCCAGTTTATCTGCTGTTCACAGAACAGCACTTGGGGCCTCCTACCTGTGTGACAGTATTCTTTCCAATGTGTGAACTAGTTGGTGACTGTTAAGTTATCTGGTTCTTAGAACCAATGGAAGCCTCTTGTCTCTCTCTTCCTCTGGTACTGCTCTTAGGATTTTTATATATGCATCTCTCCTGCCACTGGTCATTTGGCCCCACTGGCATTAGTTATACGGTTTGTGGTATTCTGTTCCCTAGTTTCCATGAAGCTTTGTAATTCTCCATCCTAGTTTCTCTTTTCTCCCTGAGGGGATTAGGGCATATTCAAAAAGTACCACATGCTGTCTCCTTGTCAATAGCTATCATGTATTATTGTATGATGCTCAGGATAGCCTTAATGTTCTCTGCATACTAAACTTTATACAGGCTTATTCTGACTCCAAGCATCTGCCCTCTCTTTTCTTAGAGCATTTACTTTAGAAAATGTGCAAATGTAACCTCTTTCTCTGCTCCTTTGAGATATAAATCTTCTCCCAACCTCTTGCCAGTTTTACAACCCAGGACTGTCTTTCTCAAGGGACCAGGAGTGGTCCCTTTGTAATGTAATCATCAGGGAAGGTAAGGCCCCTCTCTCCTAGTCTTCACAGGAAGAGTAGGAACCGAATTTTGATAAATGCCACACACAATCACATTAATCAATCCTAATGCGTTCTAGTACTTTTCAACCTCACATTAGCACAACAAAACTCATCTTTTATTTCAGTGGAGTTGAGTTCAATTTGTTTCTTTTATTGAAATACTCTTGACTCTTACTACAAAAGTCTTTAATAAAGTCTCCCTTGCCTGACTTCCTAACTCTGTCCATGAAATTCTTTGACACATTGGTCCATATTTTACTAAACAACTATTTTATTATTAGATAGATGAGTGGTCAGTGTTTGTGGTTGTTTATTTTATTTTGCTTTGGTTTTCTATATAATATAAAGTATATTTGAAAATGTACTTTGTAAGAAATTATTTTTATGACTAAAACTGGAAATGCTGATTCAAACAGTATATGCTTTTAAAAGTGTGATCAGGGATGCCTGAGTGGTTCATCATTAATTGTCTGCCTTTGGCTCAGGTCATGATCCCAGGTTCCTGGGATTGAGCCTACATTGGGCTCTGTGCTTGGTGGGAAGCCTGCTTCTCCCTCTCCGACCCCCTGCTCCTGTTCCCTCTCTTGCTGTCTCTCTTTCTGTCAAATCAATAAATAAAATCTTTAAAAAAACTAAAAACAAAAAAATAAAAGTATGATCCATATTAAAATATTACTTCTCTAAAATTTTCATATGAATTAACAACAACAACAGCAACAAAACCCCATTACAATAACATATATACATGGGAATACATGAATTCTGAATGTGTTTCTAATAAGTTTGCTACAACTGTTAAGTCAAGTGGAAAAAAGCAGCATCATTATTTAATTTGGAGCTCTTTAGCATTTATCTTAATATAGCTTTTTTGTGGGTGTTTCAGAGTAAGATGTGTGGCATATCAATTGCTCAGTACCTGCTGTTACTTGTGATTAAGAAACAGACACTGTTCAAAGGAAATTGTCTTGTAATTACTACAGAAAAATTAAAAAAAAAAAAAAACAGGCAATCAAGACAGCTATTGTCTTCTTATATTTTAAGAAGAGAACTAAATTAAACCAGAACCTTTATTTGAACATCACAACTCGTTTAACTTAAAACTGTTTTCACAAAATATCTACCACCCATGGTGATCTCTCCAGTGATATTAACTGTTTGTGAGTATCTACGCTGACCTTTTAAAGCTTTACATCATTCTAAAAAATTGCCAGAAAATGAATGCAGGAAATTTTAAAGACCTTATTATCTATCTCTGAATTAATGTTTTTCAGTCATTAGTATTTTAGTGGATTTAATCATCTTCAACACTAAGGTTTTAATCTTGGTTTTGTTTTCTTAAATCTTATAAATTTCTATCTATATACTTAACTCTTTAAAAGAGCAGAAGAGGGCTGCCTGGATGGCTCAGTACATGGAGCACACAACTCTTGATACCGGGCGTTGTAAGTTTGAGCCCCATGTTAGGCATAGAGATGACTTAAAAATAAAATCTTAAAAAAAAAAAAAAAAAAAAGGCAGTAGAAATCACCCTGGGAACCAAAACACAAGTCTTCTGAAGATTAAGAAAACACTCTATAAGGAATATTTATAAACAAATTTTATAGACTATCAGGAAAAATTGGGGAGGGAATCAGATAATTTTTTTTTCTGATTTCTGGCATTTTTTATTCTCAGTGTTTATACTAGATAGTCCCAAAAGATACAAGTAATCTGCTATTCCCTTTACTGTGAGGAAGATGGACAGAAATTATGAAACCTAATAACAATTAGAATAAGAGACTGTGTTTTATTTTCAGATGGATAGATAAATTCGTAGTTTCAATGTAAGCATTCAATTATTGATAACCATTATTTTTGCCATTTTAAGTCCTAGGACTAAGCACACAATAAGATGTACTTTTCCTCAAGGACAGGACAATGAAGAGAAGCACAAGAAAGTCAATAGCTGCAATAAAACATGGTAAATGTCATAATGAAAGAACATAAGGGAGACCTTAGTTGCATAGATTAGTAATTAAAGATTCTGCCTGGGAGAATCACAACAGGCATTACTATAGAATTCCACCTTAATGTAGTAACATTTAAAAGAATTAGCATGATTTCAGTAGTGTTGCCAACTCATCCTTAAATTTCCATTATAGTGAAGGATGGAAAAAATAAAATCTGATAGTGTGTATTCAGAAATCAAAAAATCCATGCAATAACTTTTACATTAATATTCTTTTTTTCTCATATGAATAATTGGTACCAATCCATGATATATTTCTATATGTATTTTAAAAATTTGGCCTCATGGCATATCTACCACACAATTTTTAGAAAGCTATGATCTAAAAATTTACATACTCAGGCTAACAGACTGTAGGTGAGGAAAACCTTTCCTTAACTCTCTGGGTCCCCGGCTGGGTCTGAAAATTAAACTGACACAGACAGATTAACAGGAGAGAAGCATACAAATCTATTTAATGTGAGTTTTATGTGACTCAGGAGCTTTCATAAGGAGATGAAAACTGAAAGAACAGACCAAGAGTATTTTGATACTAAGTTTGATGAGAGCGGGCAGTCGTGGAGGAACATGATAGGCTAAGGAGGTGGGGTAGGTGTAGTACAGTTAGGGAAAGAACAAGACCCTTCACTGAGGTTCTTCTCAGTGTCCCTTTGTTCTGTGTAAAGCAAGGGCAACTTCCACATGACCGCTGAAGACCTGTTTCAGAGGACAGGGTCTGGGATGATGTCAGACTGACCTTTCTGCTTGCTATGGTTTACTCAAACTCCCTCAGCTTAAAATATTCAATATGCCAAAGTACCATATTTTGTCATAGTGTGTCCTGAACAACACACACACACACACACCCCTAATACTCATGGGGATTTTGCTGAGCAATATGCATTTTTTTATTGTTAACTTGACTGCTAGAAGTTGCTGACAAAACAGAGCAGACGGAAGCTTTCTTCTATTTGTCTCAAGTTAAGTTATATGTCTATGTTTTTCTGTTTCTTTTGCCAGCTAAGGCATTTCATGGACTCTATTCTTAGAATGATCAGATACTCATTTTCCTACTGCAAATGATGGAACAAAACTTCATATTTTCATGCAGTAGGGTGAGATTTAGATATTGCAGCAGCCCTGGGTTTTATCAAAAACAGCATTCTAAAAGTCAAAACTTGGGAATGTTTAACCACACTAAAATATTACCTATCTGGCACTTTCAGAAGATTGAGAATTTCTAGCTAATAAAGTTTTCTCGGTAGGTTTTTCTCTGATATCAAAGACACACACACACACACACACACACACACACACACACACACAATCTCTTTAATTGTTTAGACAAAAACTGACTGATTTCACAGACTTTCTTGTGCCCATAAGGAAGGGAGTTGTTTTCACTGAGGTGTTGTACAATTATTTGGTGGCGTCTTGGGAGTTCAGTATCATGTCTAGACTTTTAATAGTCCTGTATTAAATAGCTCTGCATCTCTTGGTTACAGAATACTGTTTGTTCTTTCTTAAGTTAATGTGCCCACTTTTTCCACTCTTCTTTTTTGTATTATTAATATTACTTCTTTATCTTTTCTTGCTGCCATTTCCTCCCACACCCTATTTGTAGTCTCCACGTGGACATTATATGTGTTCATATATGTACTGTCATTATTTTTAAAACGATCATCAGAAGTCTAGACAAGACTAAAATAGACGTTCGTGAATAAAATCCCTAAAGTCCAATGTATGCTATTGTCAAATATATTTCAGCATTTAGTAACATTTTTGCTTTATTATTAGTGCTTAGACATATTGAAGATGTAAGATGTCCACATAACAAACTTCGGAAAGATAGTAACATATTTTATAATATAGACTATAGCTAACTCCTGCTCATTAACTTGGTGGAAATGTTCCTGTGTCTCCACTGCATCTTCCTCATTTATTTGATTTCAGGTAGTAATTAATGGAGCTCATATTTTATAACAGATGGTGTTCTAAGGTACCTTTGCATATTATCACATGGAATCCACAACATTCTAAGAACCTTTAAAATATATTTGAAAAAAACTTTATTTTCTTGTCAAGGTCATGCAACTATGAAGTGTTAATTTCAAGTGTGTAATTTTGGTGACTTAGTCATGTTTCCTTAAGAGGTGCTCCACATAATCATTTCCTTTGCTTAATATTTTGTATGTAGTAAGTGACAACAATTGCATTAACAAATAATTTATATATTCCAGAAACCCTAACTAATAACTTTTTTCTTTTTTCATTGTAACTAGATCTGGTTAAAAATGATCAAACACGCATGTACAATTTTTTAAAATATGAGCCAAGACCTAGATAAAAATTCAGTTGGTGCTGTGTCTATACTATTAATGTTGATTTAAATGAAACTAAACAAAATTTTACATGTTGCAGAAAAATAACCTGACACTTCATGGAAAAAAAAAAAACAACAACCAAAAACCTACAATTAAGAAAGCTGGGGGCACCTGGGTGGCTCAGTGGGTTAAAGCCTCTGCCTTCAGCTCAGGTCATAGTCTCAGGGTCCTGGGATCCAACCCCAAATCGGGCTCTCTGCTCAGCTGGGAGCCTGCTTCCTCCTCTTTCTCTGCCTGCCTCTCTGTCTGTCGAATAAGTAAATAAATAAATAAATAATCGTTAAAAAAAAAAAAAAAAAAAAAAGCTGAAAAGCTATTCAAATTTTGAGCTTCTTAAAAGTGTTTTCAGAAAAAAATGTAGATGCTTAAGGAAATTAATAGAAAAAAGTCATAATTTCAAACTCACTGGACTCACATTTCAAGATACCTCATCCAGAAAAAGAACCCAAATGAACATACATGGTGTTGTTTATATTGTTTTTAGACTTGCTGTTTATTTTAAAGTTATCTATTTGTGTTTTACTTTTGGGGGGGCACTTTTTTAAGTTCATTTTCATGAATGGGATTTGGTCTTTGATGTATGGAATACATTTACAGATCTGAAGGCCTGGTATATTATGTTTTTTTTTTTTTTCCTACTTAGTAGGACAATATACATTATTTAAAACTAAATAAGGCAAAAGTTAGAAGTTATTCATATTATAACAAAAAACAAGCTTTTCAGCAATAGGCATTCTATACACAAATAGCATCAAAATTTATTTTGAAAAGTTTTAGGAGGCAGGAATCAAACATTTAGCAAAAGAAGTCAATTTTAGATATAATTTTAAAGGGCAAACATTTGTATTGCTATATAAAGAAAAAATTTCAAAGGAAAGAAACTTGCAGATAGGTATTTTTGTATAGATAAGAGTTTTGTATTCCAGCGTTTCAGCCATTCATGTGTAAATGATTCTCTTAAAGTGTTTAAAATAATTGAAAACAGATGAATATTTTAGAATGATAAGAATTTTCTATTCAAGTTTTTTTTTTCCTTAGAAAACCCCTTTTTTGAGGGGCGTAGGGTAGGACTACAAAAGTAGTCTTCAGTCCAGCTTGAATATCATGCATTTAAAATGAGCAAACCTGAATTAATGAGGTCATGAGGTCTAAATGAAATATAAAAGTTTTTCTATGAATTGAAAAGTGGGGAAAAAAACAGTTGCCAGGCCATTTTTTCTTACTATACATTCTCTGACATAAGCATATAAAATGGGGTTTAGATGATTTTTTTTAAAGATTTTTATTTATATATTTATTTGACACAGATTGAGAGAGAGAGAGAGAGAGAGATCACAAGTAGGCAGAGAGGCAGGCAGAGAGAGAGGGGGAAGCAGGCTCCCTGCTGAGCAGAGAGCCCGATGTGGGACTCGATCCCAGGACCCTGAGACTATGACCTGAGCTAAAGGCAGAGGCTTTAACCCACTGAGCCACCCAGGCGCCCTAGATGATTTTTTAATAGGCCCTTTATTTAGAGCAATTTTAGTTTCACAGAAAAATTAAGAAGAAAGTATTGAGGTTTCCCACCTGCCCCTGCTCCCTACTCTTCTCTACCCCAGTGTGCCCTACTATCAACATCCTCCACCACAGTAGGATATTTGTTATAACTGACGAACCTACACTGACATATCATTATCACCCGAAATCTGTAATTTTCATTAGAACTTACTCTTGGTGTTGTACATTTTATGGATTTTGACAGAATTATGATGACAAGTATCTACCAACCCAGCATCATTCAGAATAGTTTCAATGCCCTAAAAATCCTCTATCTTCTGCCTAATTTTCCTTTTTCCTCCATAATCACTGGCAACCAATACTCTGTATACTATCTCCACAGTTTCACCTTTTTCAGAATGTCATATATTTGGAATCACAGAGTATGTGGTGTTTTTAGATGGGCTTTCTTCACTTAGTGAGATGCATTTAAAGTTCTTCTATGTCTTGTCATGACTTGATAACTCATTTCTTTTAAATACTAAATATTATCCCATTACCTTGATGTACTACAGTTTATTTATCCATTCACCTACTGAAGGACATCTTGGTTGTTTCCAAGTTTTGGCAGTTATGAATAAAGCTGCTATACAGATCTGTGTGCATATTTTTATGGGACACAAATTAAACTCACTTGGGTAAAAGGAAGGAGCACAATTGCTGAACCATATGGTAAGAGTATGTTTAGTTTATTAAAAAAACAAACAAACAAACAAAAAAAAAAACAGCCAACTGTCTTCCAAAGGGACTATACCATTTTCTATTCCCACCAGCTGTGCTTGAGAGTTCCTGTTGCTCCACACTCTTACCAGCATTTGGTTTTGACAGTGTTTTGGATTTTTTGGATACCTCTTTTCATAGGTACACAATTTTATCTCACTGTTTTAATTTGTATTTCCCTGAGAATATATAATGTGGAGTATCTTTTCATTTTCTTATTGGCTGTATGTATATCTTCTTGCTAGTTCTTTTCAGGTTTCTTGTTCATTTTTAGTTGAGTTGTTTATTTCTTACTGTGAAGTTTTAAGAGTTCTTTGTATATTTGAATAGCAGTCCTTTATCAGAAATGACTTTTGCAAATAGTTTCTTCCAGTCTACCTGCCTCTCATTTTTAAGAGAAAAACAAACAAACAAACAAGCAAACAAACAAACAAAAATAACCTCCACAAACTTGATGTTCTAACTGTACAGACAACTTATTCTAGCTCTGGGCATTGCATATGTTTTATTTCACAACATCTAACTGCTTAAGTGATTCCAAAAAACTTATTTGAATTCTGAGAACCCACAATTTTTATTGCATCAATTACTTTAGGTTTCATAAAAATTCTGTTGTTTATATGATGGCCTGTGAAAGTTTTAGGGGCTCTACTGGGCTTTAATTTGATCTTTGAGTAAGTGGACATCTTTCTCAACAGGGGAATTAAAATTGTCACTGATTTAAAGAACCTAAGTGACCAGTACTTGACCAGTTTGGATGGACCAGTTAATCTGTTACACTGTATTTCCAAATATCTGATAAAATTTCCTGAAATATGTACTATGTACATATGTGCCACAGAGACTGTCACTCGTTTGACACCCATCCCCAACACCAGACACAAAGGCAGGTATTTTAACCGATTAAAGTCTTTTTGTCTTATCTAGGATGACAAATTTCTTCAGCATAGTGACCCAGGAAGCTGCCTCCAAGAGTATAGACAGAATGACAAAAATAACATTTGTCATTTTTGCTTGGCCACAAAAATTCCTTATGTTTTCCTTAATTAATATCCTTCACTTTTAACTTATAATCATAAAAATAAAAAGAGGCAGTTACTCACTCAAAAACATGGAATTTCTTTCTTTTCCTTTTAAAAACGGAAAATGTTAGCACCCATGTAGCATTTATTCATTTGAATGAAATATTAAGTCTTTATCCATCACTGGCGCTTCTCCAAACACCGGTTTCTGACAGTCAACGAATAAATACACAAAATTCACTCCTTTCATAGAGTTTACATTCAAACTGGGGAGGTGATGAATAAATGAATAAATAAGATATTAATAGGTTAAAGAGAAGTAAACTCTAAGATAAAAGAAAGCATGAAAGCATGGCAAGAAATGTGTGGGGAAGTGGGGGAAATTTAGAGTGACCAAAAAAAGCAGCACTGAGTGAAGGACTTTGGAGTAAAGACCTGCAGGATACACATTTGTTAGAGGCAGAAGGAGAAGCAAATGCCAAAACCTTGCTGTCTACAGCCTGGGATCGTCAAAGAACAGTAAGGAGGTCAGTGTGGTTGGAGAACTGTAAGCAAAGAAACAGTCTGAGATGGTAGGAGATGGCATTTTATATTTCCCATGTGCCTCTTTGTAATGATTTCATTGAATTATTTTAGCAGCTTTTCAGCACAATTATTAACATACCATTTTATGCAGGTGAAGGCAGAATCAAGAAGTTAAACAATTTACCTAATGTCTAATAATGAGTAAATTACACCATTCCCTTCCCTAGATCCAGGTTTTTGGAGTACAGGTTCATCACTAATTCTGTTACAAAACAGATGCTCTTTTATAATTAAAGAAATAGCTAATGTCTAAAATGGAAACTATCCTGCCACAGAGTATCCTTGGCACTTGACTCAAAACAGCAGGCAGATCATGTCTTGGCAATAAAATCACTATTTCAGCAGCTTAAATCAAGCTGGGCATCTTATTTGTGGTTCTGTTCACCCGTGTCAATGTTCTGCTTGATATGTATGTCAAAAATCTAGAGTCAAATTCTTACTTGTTTACACAGCATATTCCTAATAATACATTCTAAATAATGGAATGAATTTTTGTCGAATTGTACATGTCTAAGGGGAATTTAAATCACAGTGAGTCATAGTTATAAAACTGATCTTTGGAATTTAGATAGTTTAGACATTGTCTTTAATTATTGTTTTCTTTCTTTCTTTCTTTCTTTCTTTCTTTCTTTCTTTCTTTCTTTCTTTCTTTCTTTCTTTCATATTTGATCTATTTAAGAGAAAGAGAACAGAAGCAGAGGGAGAGGGTGAGGGAGAGGCAGATGCCCCACTGAGCAGGGAGCCTGATGGAGCCTGGATACCAGGATAACCTGAGTTGAAGGCAGACCCTTAACCCACTGAGCCAACCAGGTGCCCCAGTTTTTGTCTTAATACTCACATATAAAGCAGATGAGCTAAAGTCCCATGAATGTTTCATCTGAAGATGAAATTTAAGTTCTTTTTACCTTTGTTTATAAATTTGTTTCAACTGAATTAGATTTATAATCTTTTTTTAACAGGTTTAACAACTTTTATTTTCTGTTTATTTAAACAAAGTAACTGAACCTTTCTGTAGGAGTGCCTATAAGGAATGATTAATCATAGGAATATACATAAAATCTTGTTACTTTGAATCTTAGAAAATGATGGAGTTGCGTATATGAGAAGCAGTTATAAAAATGATCACTATCTAAAGTCTAGAGGAATTTGTCCTATTTCTTTTGATTCAAGATTCCTATCACAAAACAAATGTTGATTTTTTTTTCTGTCCACTAACTTAAGACATATGATGAGTCTCCTGATCATCTCATATGTGCATTTTATCTTATAAATCGCTTTTTATGAAGTGATTAAGCTAAGTTGAGTACTGTCTCTGTCTTTGGGCTGCAACACTGATAAAATTTTCACACGTTCAAAGCATACATTTAAAGGATATCTGCCAAAACATATTGCCCAAACTTATTAAAAATCTACCTAGGACTTTTTCAGTGATGAGCAAAAGAAAAACAGACAGAAGTTCAATTTATTTAAAAACTGCAGCAAAGTGTAACAGGATATTTAAGTGATTTCATAAATGGAACCCCAACTGCCTTTGCAAAACAAAGATGAACTAGTGGTCTGCTAAAATACTTTATTTAAACATGAAACAATCAGAGAAAGTTTTAGGATGTCAGTGCAAAACATACCAAATCAATCATCAGACAATATGCAAAATTCCACAACAACATCTATATTTTTGATTATTTTTAAATTTAAAAAAATATTAAAATATTTTAAAAGGTGGATGATTTTTACATTAGAGATTAAATTATGAAATCAACAAAACTATATTTTTTTAATAAACATATAATGTATTATTAGCCACAGGGGTACAGGTCTGTGAATCGCCAGGTTTACACACTTCACAGCTCTCACCATAGCACATACCCTCCCCAATGTCCATAACTCCACCACCCTCTCCCTACCCCTCTCCCCCTGACAGCTCTCAGTTTGTTTTCTGAGTTTAAGAGTCTCTTATGGTTTGTCTCCCTCCCAATCCCATCGTGTTTCATTTATTCTTTTCCTACCCCCCAAACCCTCCACGTTGCATCTCCACTTCCTCGTATCAGGGAGATCATATGATAGTTGTCTTTCTCCGAATGACTTATTTAACTAAGCATAATACCCTCTAGTTCTATCCATGTCATTGCAAATGGCAAGATTTCATTTCTTTTGATGGCTGCATAGTATCTCAGTGTGTGTGTGTGTGTGTGTGTGTGTGTGTGTGTATCACCTCTTCTTTATCCATTCATCTGTTGATAGACATCTAGGTTCTTTCCATAGTTTGGCTGTTGTGGACATTGCTGCTATAAACATTCAGGTGCACATGCCTCTTCGGATCACTACGTGTGTATCTTTAGGGTAAATATCCACTAGTGCAATTGCTGAGTTGTAGGGTAGCTCTATTTTCAACAGTTTGAGGAACCTCCATGCTGTTTTCCAGAGTGGTTGCACCAGCTTGCATTCCCACCAACAGTGTAGGAGGGTTCCCCTTTCTCCTCATCCTCACCAGCTTCTCAACAAAACTATCTTGATCATGCTATGTCTCATAGGTCATTCTGCAGCATTTGTAAAATCAGAAGACAACGAGGAAATAGTATTGACCCTGATTTTGGCTTAATAAGACAACATAGATGTTTTGCCAGTTGATAGAAATTTAAAATAAGATAAAATAATAAGTAAATAAAATAACCTTGCAAGAGTCCATTGAATATGCATATCTCTGGGTTTCTATGCTTTCATCTAATTGGGGATTTCTTTTGTTCCTCAGATGGCTTTTTTCAGCTATAGCTTAAAAGGAACTGTTCTGTGACATCCTAAAAGCCTTCCCCAGGATTGGGTTAGTTGTCACGCCTATGTATTCCTTTAAGAATCTGTGCTTGCACATACCAGAGCAGTCATCTGATTGAATGGTACCCATTTTTCTGATCAATCAATAGATTCTTGACACCGGTTTCTGTTCACCAAGATAGTTCCAAAGTTGAGAAGAATCTTTAATACTTAGTTGGTATACTTAGTTTAACATAAACTATACTTAGTTTAACATAACTAATACTTAGTTTAACATAAATTAAAAACAATTATATCTTTTCATGTGTTATAAAGTGATAGGAATAGTGATAAGATGTTTTTTATAGATCTGACAGTATAAATGACATTAGTAATCCAATATATTGCATGGTACTTTGCAGTGTACAAAACACAGATGTAAAATAAGATGTTTGAAGCAAAAAAAAAGGGTTATTCTTGATTGTTTTAAAAATATAATTGTACACTGATATATTTAACATGGACTTTTTTCACTTCCTTAATATAAATCATTTTAAATAAAGATGCAAATCATAAGTATTCACCATACATCTTCCTAAATAGATTTCCTAGAAATATATGACATATTTATTTTTATACAATTATAATTGTCATAGCTTTGATTTAGTATAAATTCCTTTAAACACATATTATACAATACCTTCTTAAGAATCTATTATTTCTAGGGGCACCCAGTTGTCTCAGTGGGTTAAGCCTCTGCCTTTGGCTCAGGTCATGATCTCAGGGTCCTGGGACTGAGCCTATATCGGGTTCTCTGTTCAACAGGGAGCCCTCTTCCCCCCCTCTCTCTGCCTACTTGTGATCTCTCTCTCTCTCTCTCTCTCTCTCTGTGTCAAATAAATAAAATCTTTTTTTAAAAAAGAATCTATTATTTCTAGAATTGCATTAATTACAATAGTCCCTGTACATAATCTAAGTTCTAGGTCTATAATTTGTCAAAAAATTAAACTAGAATTCATTATCATTATTAAACTGGGCAATAAGTGGTTATTAAGAAAAAGATAGCAGTCCAATGAGTGAGTCTGTTACAAATGCTGTCTCAATCAGACAAACTTAAAGAAAACCAAGGAAGGATTCAGTCCCATCCTTTTACAGCTACTATCGTTGAGAATAGAAAACTGTATTATACTACCCTAATCACATTTCCCATCACACTGCAGACTCATTTCATATGTGTCAAAATAACTCATATAAATTAAATTCATTAATTTCCTAAAGGTCTCAGGTGGAATGTGGTATGATTGATTGCTGGTCCAACCTGTTTTAGCGTCCTGTTCTTGCCTTTGAAGTGAGCCTCCTTCCAAGGAATGAAGAAAAGATAGAACAGGATTGAGCAGATTATAGCTAATTTTCAAAAGAAATACCATTAACTAAAGCCAGGAAACTAACCCAAAGGAGCTCTAGCACCTGCTAGACATGATTAACATGTGGCAACCATTAATGTTACTGTTCTAGAGGCCCCCTGGGCAGAAATAGAAACCTACAGAAGGAAACATACTCTCTGAATTTGAGAATGAAAGGCTACCCTTATGCAAAAAAGGTTTCATCACACTAACTCTAAGCTAAACAACCTAAGAATGATGCAGTTCCTTCAGGAATTCTAAAATAGTCCCTAAGGGAAATACAATCTTAGATTACCTTTTAACTATATATTTAAGTCTCTAACAAACAATATTCCACGTTAAACTTCATGATATCTGGGATCCTAAAGGATGAAATAATCCTTAGTTTGGCCTATTTAAATAATTCACGATGACACAGAAAAGAAATGCTTTCATCTTCCTTGCTTTACATGTTTTGAGGAAAAAAAGGTGCATTTTAGTATGGTAATTAAGATACAGTACATCTTCTTCTCAAGATATTTTCACCAAGGATACATCCTTATTTCTTTTTCAATTGATATAACCTTTAGCCCAAACCAGCTTATTTCCTTGTTTTCTAAAACGGATGCTCCGTGCTCTCTTTCCCTGTTAGTGCGTTTTGTTTTCTGGCTTTCTGCTACTGGAAATGCTGAAATGCCCCTCTGGTTTTTAATTTCTCTACATTTCTTCAAATTTTGCAAAAATACAATAGTGTAAACTTTTCTGATTCTGTGTATGACTATACTATTTCTTCTGACCTATTATAAATTTCCCCATGCATTGCTGAATAGCACTGCCTTATGCAGAACTGTCTGATAAATCCATGGGACTTATGGGAAAAGTAAGGTTGGGACAAAATACTAAAAAAATTCCTCAATGATACAAACACAATGAAAGATAAGAGTGTAATAAATATGGTAGCACAGTTTTACCAATGTTAGATGATTAAGAGCTAGATAAATACTAGAAAGGCACTTTGTCTTGAAAAAGACCCAGTATGGACTGGGCATTGGATGGGTGTGGTGAGGTGGTGACAGGAAAGTTTTATGAAACAGGCTCGGAACTGAAGTACTTCTTAGCAGGTGTCTGAGGGGGGCACTCGTGTGAGTGCGTGTGTATGTGTGTGTGTGTTCAGTGAATTTTGTATATTCCCACAGGTCTTGATTCATGTAAGTAGGTGGAGTCTTCTGCATTCACCTGGTGTTTTTCATGAACAGAGTAACACATAAGCAAACATGAAATTTGCATTATGCTCAAATCATCCCTAATATATCAATCATGCTAGAACAAAACCATGTTTTTTTTAAAACACGTTATAGCTGAACTTTACACCCAGAAACATCATTTGAAACTCTTATTATATTTCTTAAGCACATACTTCATTTCCCCTGGTAGACTATATATACCTAGAAGATAATTTATTTATCATTCATAATTTTACTTCCTATGGCCTTTAGATTTTTAGGTAACTACATAGGTTCCTTTAATTAAAGCTGCTTACCTTTGTTCTGTGAGCCCTAATCTGGGTTGTAATAAATTCTTACTCTATACTTAATTATTCCTAAAATAATTACTTAACTAAATATTTCTAGATAAATAAGTAAATGAAAATGACAAATCCTACCTATATGAATCTTTTTGGGGGGGTTAAAAACATAAAAAAGCAGAGAGAATCCAAATAAAGTTATTATATAAATTCCCAAATTTCTTCACCTTAGATATCCAAGAACACTTAGGTAAAGATGTCTTTTATAGGGGTGCCTGGGTGGCTCTGTGGTTTAGGCCTCTGCCTTCAGGTCGGGTCAAGATCTCAGGGTCCTGGGATCGAGTCCCGCATCGGGCTCTCTGCTCAGCAAGGAGTCTGCTTCCTCCTCTCTCTCTCTGCCTGCCTCTCTGTCTACTTGTGATCTCTATCTGTCAAATAAATAAATAAAATCTTTTAAAAAAAAGTCTTTTATATTACACTTTGACTTCCTTTTGCTCATTCTGATTCTAAGGATCTTCTTCAGTAAAACTTGTGCTGCCTTTATCACAAACCATTCCCTGTGTCACTTCCTTAGACTAAATGCTTGCTAAAAATAGGAAGGAAAAAAAAAAGAGTCTTAATCTATGCATGAAATCAAGTCAAAGTTTATTTTCTCTAAAACTTCTATTGAGGACCAAGTTCCTGAGGAGGTTTGTCATCTTCCCAACATAGGATTCTAGGTCTTTACAACCTGTGGATCTCTTCTCCCTCTATTTTCTTGGTAGGCCTGATTATTATTATTATTATTTTTTAAGATTTTATTTATTTATTTGACAGACAGATCACAAGTAGGCAGAGAAGCAGGCAGAGACAGAGGAGGAAGCAGGTTCCCTGCTGAGTAGAGAGTCCAATGAGGGGCCCGAAGGCAGAGGCCTAAACCAAAGAGCCACCCACGAGCCCTTGATCATTATTTTAATAACATAAAATGATATACCATTTAATTTCCTCTTACAATTTTATTTTATGTAAACTTTACTTGAATGATGTGAGTTATAGTGGTTCTGTTCTAGAAAACAGTGAAAACTCAAAAAATTTATTAGGAAGAATATTTTTTAATAAAATTGACTTTTGTGTAATAATGTAATAACATATAGATGATTTCTAACGTTCTGCTTTTTTTCTGAGTTCTAAAGAACTTGATTATTAATATGATTGAACTAATTGGTTTGAGAAAACAGTATGAGAAAGCAAAAAGATCAATGTATTTTTTAAAGATTTTATTTATTTGACAGAGAGAAAGATCACAAGTAGACAGAGAGGCAGGCAGAGAGAGATAGGGAAGTGGGCTCCCTGCTGAGGGAGGGAGGGAGTATGGGCATATTGCTGAGCAGGGAGCCCAATGCAGGACTAGATCCCAGGACCCTGAGATCATGACCTGAGCCAAAGGCAGAGGCTGAACCACTGAGCCACCCCGGCACCCCAAAAAGATTAATATTTTTTGAGGATTTATGAAGTACAAGCATGGGGTAGATGATCAATTACATGTATATGCTCAATTAATTTTCCCCAAAATCTCTAAAGGTAGGAATTTCTGTCTACAGTTTATAAAAATATCATATTTTATAGATAATGATCTGTTAAGGGACTTTATTTTCCAAACATAAGCTTGTGTCAAAGATCAGGTAGATTTGGGGTGGAGAGAAAGGAGGAAACCCACCTAATTCTCTGCTGTCCCATGGGTGTGTCAGTTAAAAACATATTCTTATAAACACATTACCTGGTTTCTTTGACAATGGTTGATATAATTATAAAACATGAATGCTTATATTCTTTTTGACATTAGGTATAGCTCATAAATCTTCATAAATGAAGCCTAGTGATAAATCTATAGAATATGCAAAGTTATCTTCTTAAAACAACAATGCTGGATTGTTTGATGAGCTGTGAACATTCATTTTCACATGAGGAACTGCATCAGTCAACAAAAGCATCCACGTATCAAGATACCTTAGGTTTGCAAGAAGTGTTCATTATTTACATTTCTAAGTATTCAGCTTCTTTGAAAGTGCCTGACAAGCCAAATAAGGCAGCTATTCCTCATGCAGGAGAGTATGCTGGCATGGCTTTTGTTCTCTCAATTGCAAAAGATAAATGGAAAAAAAGGAGAAAAAAGGAAAAAAAGGAAAGCTTTGTTGAGGTGCAGATTTTATTTGATAATCAGACAGCATCTTAGCTGAATAGAAAAAAAATGTAAAGCACTTTGTATCATTTATGCAACCAGAATATTCTTGCCTTCCTCATCTTAAAATGACCAGTCAAGTTAGTTAAGGAATTCATAAAGTTAATTAAGGAATTCATAAAAATAGAATGACATTAGCTTTTGATTTCATTTCTTTTACATTCAGCTGTAATAAATAATTCTCCCATACTGAACACTTTTTTTTTTTTAGTGGTGATCATTATTGATATTTATGTATGTTCTAAATGTTTATCTTTTCTCATGTTTGTTGGTTGGTTACAAGGGCATGTTTTTGTCAGTGATCATAAGTTTATAGAGTACTGGGGACTAGGCTATATAATTTGGTTTATGGAATGCCAGCAGGGCACCACATATTTATAGAAGCTCAGTGTGCTATTGTGTTGATGGATATTATGATGATGGTTGATGTCCTTTTTATTATTTATACAGCAATAATCATCTCTTAGTGCTTTAATCTCTCAAAGCAACAAAATGATTTTAGGGTAGCTAAATTCCATATGGTTTAGGAAACCATATGGAATGTACATGCTTGTTCAACACGAGTGTTCACTATACTTTATAGAATACGAACAAAAATATTTATAAATTACACACAGGGCTTTGAAAAATAACAAAATAATAAGTGGATCAGATAGTACACTGAAAATACGCTGCTAAAACCTACTTTTATGTTTTATGATGTATTTATTAACAGAGTATCTGCCTCTTGAATCACTGAGAATCTGTTGTGATTAAATGGTAAGTGAAAGAAAATGAATAGCATGTAATTAGCTTTTTCAAATAAACCTAATTAGAAGTAAAATAGCCACAGAGTAATGCATATGAACATTGTAATTAAAAAGAATAGTGCAGATAATCCCACAAAAATTGCAAAGAGATTCGGGTAGAAATTTATCGTTGATGAGACAATAAGCCATGGCTCAATTTCAATTTCTGAGCCTAATAATGGCAGAATAATTCTATACAGAATATTTTTTAACATTTAAGGAATCGTATGTACACAAAATGCTTAACAGCAGTTCTAAAAATATTAATATTGATATTATTAGTAATTTTCTTTATTTGAATAGACATATAAAATGATCCTTATCAGTTAGAGAAACAGACAAGTGATTTTGCAGATCAACTGATTTCATATCCAAGCTAGCATCCACTATTTTATACAATGAGTATTTACAAATATTTTTGCTCAGCTTTTTGGCACCACAGAGTCAATAACCTTTTGCCAACTAATCTTTTTGGAATTGTATTTCTGATACCCAGACACTGGTCTCTGAGAGCTAAAGTATGTGCAGGTAAGTTATTTTAGAATGACTAAAAGCTACCCTAAAATCATTATGTAGTATTTTTTACAATTTATTAAAGATTTATTTAAATTGAAATGGTGTTAAAGTTGCATTTAATTTTAGCCTGGGTCAGCTTTAAGAAGTGCTTGGAGTAGCAGACAGAGCAGCCCAAATGTCCTGGAAAGGATTAATTAACTCTTCTCGCCTCCTCCATCCCCACGCCCACCCCAGCCCATCCCAAAGAATTTCTTACAATTCTAAATACACAGATTCAGCTTGGAAACACATAAAAAGAAGGGATAGAACATAAAGAACTTTGGGAGGGAGACAAACCATAAGTGACTCTTAATCTCACAAAACAAACTGAGGGTTGCTGCGGGGAGGGGGTTTGGGAGAAGGGGGTGGGATTATGGACATTGGGGAGGGTATGTGCTTTGGTGAGTGCTGTGAAGTGTGTAAACCTGGTGATTCACAGACCTGTACCCCTGGGGATAAAAATACATGTTTATAAAAAATAAAAAATTAAAAAAAAAAAAGAACTTTCCCTTGAGCACCCCCAAACTGAGGACCTCATATACCGAGGAACTATTTTTGATAACTTGGGGAAAAAATAAAGGGGGGGGTGACCTGATTTCATCTGCAGAAACGTCTTCACTGTTGCCTCCAGGAGGGAGTACGGGCATATTGCTTTGGTCTCTATGCATCACGCCATTCATCGTAGAGCTCCGTTTACTTGATCTGATTTTTAAATGTATAAACATAACTGTAGGTAATGCATTACACCTTACTCTTTTCCTTTTATATATTCATAGATCTAATATTTTCTGGTAATCTTGTTCTTCTGGTTCAGCTTTTAACTTCCTTTATTCTTTTATTCTTTTTCTTTGCATTGTGGTGAACCCACAATGTTACCTTAGTTTAAGGTGTACAACATAGTGATTTGACAAGTCTATACGAAATACTATGCTCACCACAAGTACCATCTGTCCAAACACTTTTACAATACCATTGATAGTCCCTAAGGCTAAATCTGAATCTTTATTTTTTTAAGATTTTGTTTTTATTTATTTGACAGACAGAGATCACAAGTAGGCGGTGAGAGAGAGAGAGGAGGAAGCAGGCTCCCTTGAGGCTCAATCCCAGGACCCTGGGACCACAACCCGAGGGGAAGGCAGAGGCTTTAACCCACTGAGCCACCCAGGTGCCCTAAATCTGTATCTTTTATCTTCGTGATTTATTCATTCCATAACTGGAAGCCTGTACTTCTCATGCCCTTTCACCTATTTATTCTTTTGTCTTTTATTGGTTTTTTATGTACATTTATGGTGAATTCGTATTACATATTTAATTTAAATATATATTTAACGTCTAACTTCATGAAGTAATAAAATTAACACGACTCATAATGACTCTTATCAAATACAAAAAAGCTATGATTAAGAAAACAGTTCATAACATATTATTGAACACTACATCAAAAGCTAATGATATATATATATATATATATATATATATATATATATATATATATATATGGGCTAATTGAACATAGTAAAAGAAAAAGAAAAAAAGTAAAAGTAAAAGTAAAAAAAGTAAATAGTAAAAGTAAAAGAAAAAAAAAGAGAAAAGAAAATAGTTCATATTCTCTATGAAAGAGATAGAGATTGCTCCTGCTCAAGGTCTGTGTCTAGCCTGTAAGTCGCCTTTCTGTAAATTACAAACAGAACAAAACAAAACCAAACTCCCCTTTCTGGATGGGTTCAGCCCTGCATCTGGATAACTTGGTGAAAAGACGGTACTTTGTGTACAGGAAAATGGTAGTAGGGGCACAGCCTGAATGTTGAGCAGAAGCTCTGTCTTGGTTAGGAACCCCTGACGTGTAAATGTACATAACTATCCTGCTTACAAAATCTCCACCTACCCACCATAGCACAGCATTTATTTCTTCCTCAGAAACCTCACTCTCTGCATATAATCTCAAAGTAAAAGCTAACAATAACATTAGGGAATTCCCTGGACTGTGAAATATATTCATTTGTCAGATCAAACTTTGTATCCTCCATCAGAAAGGACGAATACCCAACTTTTGTAGCAACATGGACGGGACTGGAAGAGATTATGCTGCGTGAAATAAGTCAAGCAGAGAGAGTCAAGTATCATATGGTTTCACTTATTTGTGGAGCATAACAAATAGCATGGAGGATAAGGGGAGGTGGAGAGGAGAAAGGAGTTGGGGGAAATTGGAAGGGGAGGTGAACCATGAGAGACTAGGGACTCTGAAAAACAATCTTAAGAGTTTTGAAGGGGCGGGGGGTGGGAGGTCGGGGTACCAGGTGGTGGGTATTATAGAGGACACGGATTGCATGGAGCACTGTGTGTGGTGCAAAAATAATGAATACGGTTATGCTGAAAATAAATAAAATTAAAAAAAAAAAAAACTTTGTACCCTCATTCAAGTTCTATATATGCTTTGCTGGACTTCCCTTCCCAACTGCAAGATAACTCAGTTTTTCTCTTGGTGGTAGCACCTCTGAGCTGTGAGAGCAATCTGGTCTCATTTACTGAACATCCTTTTAGGATATAAAGGAGCACTTATAACCTAAAATATAAGCTCTCTAAAAAGACACAAAGTGAAACAGAGAACAGATCTCTTCAAGAGGGGATTTCTCACTAGAAACACAACTGTGATCCATGCGAGCCATCGAATGGTTGAACCTACTGAGTAGGACTCGTAGGAGAAAGGAAAAGGGTGTGACGTCATGGAAACTCAAATCTCCACTCTCACAGTTTTGTAGATTTCCTTCTTTCCTGCCCACTTTCCTTTCACCAATGAAAGAGTTCAGTTCACTTCTATCAAAACAGATTAAGCAAATAAACTTGCCTTGGACTTCACAAACCTTCTACAAACCACTTCTAAAGTCTAAAATTTAAAATCTAAATAGGAAACCCCTCACGGCAGACATGTACCCTCTTACAGTGCTTGTTCTTACACCTGGAATCCCAGAACGTTCTATCATCCTTACTGTTGACTTAATACCTTCCTCTCATACTGCTGGCCTTTCCCTACACTTTCATTGTCCTCTCAACACATTCCTTTCTTACTCTTCTAAAAACTTGCTGTATTTTCTGTCCTTCCCTCCACTGATGGACTTCAAAATCCCCTTTTCCTGTAGCTCCCTTTGTCAGAATGTATATTTTGGTTCACTAACATTTAGGGAGACCATGCAATGTAGAGGCCTTAGACTAAAGTCTCTTTGTAAACAACAAAAACAACATCATCAACAAAAAATACTACTGTTTACTTTTATTCTTCATGTAAGTGACACCCCACTTCCTTTGACCATACCAGACTTAATGGAAAGAGAAACACACTCTCCCCAAGTCTAGCTCCTTTGTACTCACAAAACTACATGTACAATAAAATCCACCTTATTCTCTGGTGTTATAGCCAGAGGTCAAAATTCATCCTTTATGCGGTTCAATTGCTTGGAATAATTATTAAAAAATACCTCTTTTTTGAAGGGCTTTTCTTTATTGAGTTGTGGGGGTTTTTGTTTGTTTTTTATGAAGCTGGTCTAACTCAGGTGTTTTGTTTATTTGTTTGGTTTTTTTTTTGTTTTGTTTTTTGTTTTTTGTTTTTGTATAATATAAGTGTACCATCTTACTCTCCAATAGGCCATTTTTGCCTTTGTTCATCCACAAAATAAAATATTTCCTTCATAAGTTTCCCCCTTAGACCCTCCTCACTTCAAAATGTGTTGTTTTTCACAAACCAGAAAGAATATCAGTAATCATGAAGCACAGAAAACCATATTCTCTCTTTACATATGTCAACAAAGAGAATCATCATGTTTTAGTATAATAAATTTGATTGTAGTGGCTAACATCTGGAAGTCTAATAAGAATCACGTAAAATAATTTCTTGCATATGTATGCCTTTAAGACTATATATAAGAATGATACCAATAATGAAGGTTTTATAAAAGGATTAAATTTCTCTAATTTTTAATGAGTTCTTGTCTTTCTTTCCAGTCTATTGGCAGGGACTAATTTTAATTCCCACATTAAAAATGAACTGTATATTTCAAAAAGGAAGTGCTTAGTATCTCAAATATTGGCCACTCACCCTTAGGTACAGATTTATTTTCTGCTTCTGCAGATTATGGAATTGGTTAATTACCTACAAAACACTGTGTCAAGAATTCATTTCTGTTAAAAGCTGATAATGTCTGAGTAGGAATAAGTGTTTATCTACAACATGTTTTTGTAGAATCAAAAATGCCCTGTATGTGTCTTTTCATAACAAACAGAAGAAAGGAAAAAAATCCCAAACAAAAGCTCCTAGTGGCAGTATTTCTTCCGTCCATAAGTGGCCTTGCTTATGACTGCGTGGGTTAACAATCGCCAAAGCCAGATGTGAACCGCATCTGATGAAATAAAGAAAGGGTTGGTTTATTAGTATAAGAACATGAAAGTTGGTCGCTAACTGAATGGAATACTCCAGATAAGGGAGAATCACAAACTATTTGCTTTTTCTTTGCTTCAAGAAAAGGGGAAAATATTTTTTCATCCTAAAACAATTCCTCAAAACAATGATATTTGGGAAAACAAACAAACAAACAAACAAAACACCTTCTTGGAAAAGGGAATAACATGTTGGTCAATGGCTAAACTATATTGCTTTTGGAATATTTTTGTAGGTTAAATAAATACTTGTATAAAGCTTGAAGTTCACCTTTATGATAGCACTTTTAAAAGTGAATTTGAAGCCTGTGAGAAACGGAAGGATAGTGTCCTTTGTGGCTTATGTTTTCTTCCGAGCTAGGGAGGAAAATGAACACATTGTTGTTTGTGCAGAAAGACTCAAATGAGAGTCTGTGTGGGGAAAGTTTTAGAAAATTTGACATGTTTCCCTTGAGTAGTAAGAATTTGTATTATTGGAATGTTTTACTTCCAAATGCAATTTAAGCTACAGATATATCTCTACATATTATAAGACCGATTTTAGCATAGTTGAACAAAACAAGAAATAAAGCAAAATTTTTCAGGTAAGCAAGAAGCAATATTATTCTTTCAAATGAAGTGTGACAATATCTTCTTATTTTTTTTCTTTTTTTCTTTTTTTTAAGAGATAAGGGACTGGTATTTTATTTGATTTTATTTATTTATTATTTTTTAAAAATTTTTTATTTTTTATAAACATATGTTTTTATCCCCAGGGGTACAGGTCTGTGAATCACCAGGTTTACACACTTCACAGCACCCACCAAAGCACATACCCTCCCCAATGTCCATAATCCCACCCCCTTCTCCCAAACCCCCTCCCCCCAGCAACCCTCAGTTTGTTTTGTGAGATTAAGAGTCACTTATGGTTTGTCTCCCTCCCAATCCCATCTTGTTTCATTTATTCTTCTCCTACCCACTTAAGCCCCCATGTTGCATCACCACTTCCTCATATCAGGGAGATCATATCTTGCCATTTGCGACAACATGGATGGAACTAGAGCGTATCATGCTTAGTGAAATAAGTCAAGCAGAGAAAGACAACTATCATATGATTTTATTTATTTTTTTAAAAGATTTTTTATTTGTTTATCTAACAGGCAGAGATCACAAGTAGGAAGAGAGGCAGGCAGAGAGAGAGGAGGAAACAAGCTCCCTGCCAAGCAGAGAGCGGGGCTTGATCCCAGGACCCTGGAATCATGACCCTAGCCTAAGGGAGGCTTTAACCCACTGAGCCACCCAGGCGCCCTTGTCCTCTAATTTTTAAATGACTAAAACTGTTACTGTAATATACAGTGCCTACGTGATTGTTTCTATCACTTCATTAGCTGGTGGGACGTTTATAGCATAAAAAAAAAAATTGAAATTTGATAATATAGAACAGTTACATTTGTCTCTTTATTTTAGGCCAGCGTTGAATCATTAAGAGGTCAATGGTATAATATAATATGATATGATGTGAAATACTACAATATAGCATATATAATCCAATGTAATATGTGATACCATATCACATAATGTCATAACATATCATATCTCTTGTTCCACATTTTGGGTTAATTATAGAATTTGGGCTAAGAAGTGAAAAAATATTAAACATGTGTAAAAATGTTTGAAACAGAGCTATATGGCCTACTAAGGAAGAGAGCTAAATAAAATTCAGGGACCATGTCAGGCATCCTAGGATAAGATACTGCAGATATGGCAGAATGAGACTAGGATTTATGACATATTGGAATTAAACACACATAAATAGCATATATATATAACTATGTTGAAGCATATTATTTGGAATTCTGTGTATTTGATGAAAAACCAACAGTACACAGTGTGACTTGCACATATGAGACCTCTTTTCTTTATCCCATGATCTCCTTTATGGACTTTTCAGTCTGAACAACTTCATATTCCTTTGAACACAAACTCCCTTAGATTTTAGGGAGCACACAGGGTATGTATTAACTAAGCTTGGTGCCTAGATATAGACACAAATACCACACACAGAGCTAAAACTTTATAGAAGAAAAAATGTACAGTATTTGGCATTATGTGGATCTAAATATGAATTTAGCTCCACCAGTTACTAACTTTATGTTTTTTTTTAATCTACAATATTACACATTACAATTTTACACATTAACCTGCTTCTTAAAATACCAAGTATTTTATCAGAACCACAGTATGCCTCCCCTGTAGACCAAGCAACTCACAGTTCTGCCCTGGTACTCCTCCAAAAACTTTGTGTCTTCCTACATGAGTCACCACCATGAACTACCAGTGTGCCAGGTCTAATTGGACAATTACATTGTCAGATCTATTATGTATTATATACAATGCCTTGTATATAACAGACATTTAGTATTTTCAAATGAGATACTTACATCAAAATAGTATTTAAGTCAGTCTTTTCTTTAATATCGCTAAGTATCCTATCATGTGTTACAGAAGTCACTGAGAAGTACCATAAAATATGTCTGGAAGGAGTTTTAGGTTTACAAAAGTGAGGAACCCATTTTTAAAAAAATTACCACCTAATATTGTATGTACGGATGAATCACTAAATTCTACAGCTGAAACTAATATTGCACTGAATATTAACTGGCTGCAATTTAAACAAAACCTTGGAAAAAATACATAAAATAAAATTGACTACCCAAAACAAGAGTGATACTAAAGAACAAATCTATCATCTTTTGTTCCTTGGTAATTATTATATTCAGCGCTAATATCTAACTATTTCTCCAAAGACTAAAGTTTCATCTTCTCAGCAAACATGTTGAATGAAGTTGCTATTGTCCCTGATCCTGGAATCATATATTTCTGCAAAGATATGTCTCAATGCAATTAAAAGTGATAGAGAATAGGGACCACTGGAAGTGATGTTGCCTTTTCTGACAAAATGATTGAATGGAGATCAGTGAACCTCACCAAACTAGTTTTCAGTGCTTAATGTCTGAGTAACTGCAGATCTGACAATGCAGTTGTCCAATTAGACCTGGAGCGCTGGTAGTTCATGGTGGTGACTCAGGTAGGAAGACACAAAGTTTTTGGAGGAGTACCAGGGCAAAATTGTGAGTTGCTTGGTCTACAGGGGAGGCATACTGTGGTTCTGACAAAAATGACAGAAACACAAAAGTCTATCTTGGGAAAACACTTATTCATGCTGTCATCATCATACTAGCTTCCTTTGATGACTCCCAGCTCAAATTCTAAAGATGTAAAGACTACCACTAGTTTGGATATGCTCAGCATCATCAGTGAGCCAAATACCACTAACAACACTTATGCTTGGGTAGCAAAAAAAATGTCTTATATTTGATATATACATTCTCACTATTAAAAGTTTTTTAAAGTCAAACGTATGGCCAGAGACATCCACAATGACGTAGAAACTTTCAGCACATGAGGCTCCTTCTTCATCACCAAATACAAATCAAGCCCACAAACACAACAGTGAAAACACTGGTAGTGTCTCCTCTACATGTCTTGTAAATTCGTTAAGCTCGCCACTTTCTTTATTTAAGATTTTATTTACTTAAGATTTATTTTTAAGTAAATAAATCTTTATTTAAGATTTATTTATTTATTTGAGAGAGGGAGAGAGAGCACAAACAGGGGGAGCAGCAGAGAGAGAAGGAGAAGCAGAAGTGGGCCTGGATCCCAAGACCCTGGGATCATGAGTTGAGCCAAAGGCAGACACTTAACCCACTGGGCCACCATGAAACCCCTAAGCTCACCACTTCTTAAAGGCAAAATTGCGACTGAGCCTCTGTGAATAGATTTATTTCTATTGTTTTATCATTCTAGCCTTAATATAATACACTTTTGAAACTTCCTCTCGGTATATAGATAAAAATAGGCTAGCTTTGGCAGCAATTTCACTTTCGTAAAGAAAATACAATATTCAGTTCCCTTGTATTCTAAGAACAGGCTGCATGAAAATAACTTCACATACTAGAAGCATCAAACAAAACTCATATTTTGTTTTGAATTAGCCCATTATTTTCTATAGCTGTCAAATAAGAATGTTGAGAAATACAGTTTTATAATCAGATATCCATGAAAAAATGCGGTATGTTTTTCCCATAGAAATGTATTACACCCTAAACCCAGATACAGCATCAGCATTGAATACAAACACATGATAGAACTAATAAAAGTAAATACAACAATGAGGAGCAAAAGTTAAGGAGAAACTCTTCCACAATGGTGTGTTGTTGGTGGGGGAGAGGGGCACAGGATATCCTTTCTGGGCCTGTACCGAGCTAATCCATTGCCATATGGTTTTATGACACCAACTTTTTTTTTTTTTTTAAGATTTTATTTTTTATTCATTTGACAGAGAGAGAGAAATCACAAGTAGGCAGAGAGGCAGGCAGAGAGAGAGCGGGGAGAATGCAGGTTCCCTGTGGAGCAGGGAGCCCGACGCAGGGCTCGATCCCAGAACCCTGGGATCATGACCTGAGCCGAAGGCAGAGGCTTTAACCCACTGAGCCACCCAGGCGCCCCTATGACACCAACTTTATATGAAATTTTCTTTTTATCAAGGCGAATTCTTTGACTTACTGCCTAAAATATCTACTAACCTCCAAACATTTTCAACTCCTTCACATTCATTGGTAGGGCTAAAAAATATGGGGAAGGTTTTTTTTTCTTTTTAATGTTCTTTATGGCTTATTTGGTTATTATGATCCAAAATACTCCGCTATGATATGACAAAATTGAAAATTTGCTATGTTAGAATCCTTTTTTTCCAAATTCATTGATCACGCTTTGCCAAACCTCTTTATATTCAATTGTTATCTAAATATAGGTAAGTAATTTACCTGTAGGTAATTCATATTTCTGAATATAGTGGAACATCCTGAAACATCAGTGTTCAAAAGGAGGCTTGAATTTCAGAGATTTTTCTAAGGCATTCTCGAATTAAAATTTTATATATATATATATATATATATATATATATATATATATATATATATATAGCGCCTATTGTCCAGAAGAACATGTTTATCTACTTTCCTAAACTGAAAATATCTGCTAGTCTGAAACTAAACTAGCTTGCTACTAAGCAATCTAGGACATTCTGTACACAGAATTTAAATAAATCAATCTTTTGTGATAATCTGCACACATATTAATTTTCTCTAATTTCTTCTGCTCTACCACAATTCACAATTAACATGAGCTTGGTACTTTGAGATAATGCTATTAATTAGTAATTCTTTAATCAAGTTCTTCAAATAATTGACTTTCCTTGACAGAAATAATTACTACAGAACAACTGTCCAATAATTGTGGGGCCTCACAAATATTAGATATAACTACCACTCTAGCATAGTCTATATAATATTGTAATAATAAAGAATAAAAATGGCCCTCAGCTAAAATTTTGTAGACACTATAAAATCATAAGAGTTAAAGTGGTTCAGATCAGTCCCTTTGTCTTCTACCTGTAAGGCACAATCAGCTGGTGGAAGAGAGAAATGGCCTCTTCCTGCCTGCAGCCTTCATCTTGGTTTCCGAGCATGCACCAGATGTGTAGTTCAGTCTAAAGTAGTTACCAATTACTGGGTTATAGCACATCATAGTGGACTGAAACTTTGAATGGGGTGATGCTAGTCCATTAAATCTGGCTAATCTTGGTAGACTTGTAGGATTGAGTCATAAAACAGTGCAATGCTCACACATTTTCTCCCCTCCAAATCTACTCTAGGGAATGACCAGTTTGCTATAACCTACCCTATAAATAGACGGACCTCTCTTTTTAACTTTTATGTTTCCTGTTCTATCAGATTATGCAACGGAATGGACACACAACGTACTCATTTTCTTTAGGGGCTCCATAAAGCATTTTTGTAAGGTGTTTCTAGGTTTTCCTTTATCCTAATTATTTGGGGATAAACTGAGACTATAGCAACTGCACAATCTCTAAACAATTTCACTTCTTTAAAATTTTATTAGAACCTGAACTCTCTACCTGCAGAGAATTTCTCATTTGGACAATTTTTCCTTTCCTAATATTACTTCATTCTCTCCACACACTCTAATCTTTCATTTTTTCCCTATTCCAATATATTCATCTCTTATTTAAATAAAACAAAATAAAAAACAAAACAAAGAAAAAAATCTTGCTAAATGTTCTTAAGAACTCAGCAAAGTCCAAGATTCTTTATTGGTCTTATAAATTATACAGGAATGGCAATCCTCCATAAATTTCCTTTTGACAGATTCTGCTCCCAGAGAGAAGGAAATAGTAACTTTAGTCCCAGAGGTGTACAAGCACAAAAAACTCCTGAGCTGCAGTTTGCTATTTTTCTCAACTAACTGAAAGAGTCAAATGCATTTATCACTACTAAGCTACTTTTTGGGTCAAGTTCTTCAAGGATTCACAAACAAAATATGATTTATACCTCACTTGTTACATAATATTAAGCTTTTCCCAAAATAGAAATTAATAAAGACCTTCACCCTTTCTACCAAGGTCACATAGAAAGACGGTGTACTAATTGGTCATCTCTACTTATAAAATTTTCTTTTGGATTGCAAGTTGTTGGTCAGGGAAGAGACTGGGAAAGTTCAAAAAGATTCATATTGTATTCCTAAGGGAGGGGATATTAGTGACCACAGCAGGGGTCACTGGGATGGAAAATCAAAAACATGTCTTTATTCATAGGTAAGCATTTATTATGTCAGTATTTTACACTTGCTAAGGGTTAACAAAAAATAGCCAACAACTAGTCGACAGCAGCTCAAGTTCAGAATTTTTTTTCAAACAAGTGAATTTTTCCATTTTCCTTGACTCTATCTAGCTTACTTATTATATATTTTTTTCTATCCCGCTGTGTGTCAGGACTCAAAATTAATAGATGTTCTCAAATGTAATTTTTCTGACTAAAGAGAGGGCATCGTATTTTAGTTTACACAGGAATTCAACACTATGAAGTTTGAACACAACTAAACATGTGAATGTGGGCTGTGTTCTGAATGAAAAATATTGAATTCGGTCACTGGATTCTGTCCAAACTAACTGTGAGGTCATTAACCCACTAACAGAGTTCTTAAGGGAGATGAAGCTGCTAAGCAGGTTCAATATGTAGAAGAGAAACAATTATTAGTGTTTTTTAATTAAACCATTTTGTTTTCCAAAGGAGTTATTTTTTATTGCATTTGCATTGCTATTTTTTTAAAGATGTATTTATTTATTTTAGAGAGAGCAAAAGGGTGAGCAGGTAGAGGCAAAGGGCAGAAGGAGAGAGAGAATCCTAAAGCAGACTCCCCACTGAGGACGGAAGCAGGATCCCAGGACCCTGAGTTCATGACCTGAGCCAAAACCAAGAGTCTGCCACACAATCACTTGAGCTACCCAGGCACCCCATATACACATTACTGTTTAAGTTATTTCAATACCTTATAACTCAAATTCTTTCTTTTCTGGGTATAAATTTTAACCACAGAGTATCCTTAGGAGGCAAATAATAAACACAAATACAGTAGCTTAGCTTTAGTTAAACAACTACTTAACACATATTTTAAGCTAGATGTGTAAATAAGATAATAACTCATACTGTAAAGCGTATGAGTTATTATCTTACTTTAAGTTATTACTTTACTTACACATACTTTAAGCTAGTTGTGCAAATAAGATAACTGATATGCTTTGTCATCCATCTGTTTTTATCATTGTAGATGCATTATATGTATAAACAGATATATAGTCTATTTATAATAAAAAATATATATGTATATATACATATATACACACATATATACTTCTCTCTGCTAGTTTCCTTTTATATTTCTGTCATAGTAAAAATATTTATGTTCATTAGTCATTAAGGGTGACATAATGATAGTGGAAATTAACAGAACTAGAACTCAAAATCAAATGCATACATTACTTTTGGTAACATTGTTTTCCATGCAGACAGGGATTAACAATTCTGAAACTACTAAACATGTATACTGGAATTAAACAATTAAGTAAATGAATGGCGATCAACAGGAGCCAGGTTCTTCACTGTTGAAGAGGAAAGTGAAGACAAGCAAGGGGAAGAGGACAGAATGATCCTTGTGGTAATGGAGGACAGTTGGAGACATTAGTATGAACTCATCTTTAGGCTTATATAGATACAGATGGTTATACATAGAAATATTTGTAGATAAGTATATATATTTCGGTTAGTATACATTCATGTAAACTCTTACTCCTTGCTCTGTCAGCTAAGATTCCTAGATGCAATGACATCCCAATAACAGTGAATGAATCTGGCACCCAGATCTTGGTTTCCAGTACCATTCTCTAATGCTGTATATAATCTACTACCATCATCCAAACGAACAGAACGCATCACCTTTTAGTTTTTATTACTTTTTTTTTCACATCACCTTTTAAAATCACGCTATTTAAAAGATTAAACTTCACTACCTCGAATGCAAATTATGTCAGTGCTATGTGGTGTGTTTGTTTGTTTGAGTGGTGCGTGGTAACTAGAGCAAAATAGCCAAGAATAGTTCTGTATTAACCTAATATAAAGCAGAGTTAGTGTGTATGGAGGGTAGGGAAGGAGGGAGATTGAATTCTCCTTCAAAATATACAAACTCAGGAAGTCAACAGAAAACTTCAGTGAGACCTTGGAGTTTCATAAGGTAGAAACACGATTTTCAATCAGCTTCATGTGGATCTCCACCGACTGATATCAGGTTTACCAGATCTACTGAGAAAAACAAAAAACAGCTAGATGATGATAAGAATAAATAAAAAGAATTAAAAATAATTAAAATAGTAACGTTAACTATGGAAGAAGAACAATGGGTTTATTTAAACTTGTCCTTTGTTATAAAAATGAGAAGCCAAAATTTCTCATACAAGTAAAATGTAAAGTGGCCAATGAAGGACAACTATAACCGTCCCTCAGGACACATACTGCTTAAAATATAACCTACGAGAAATTATACTAGTTACCAAACATGCTTAGATATAGCCTTAAGAAAAACATGTACTGGCAACAGGCCTCTGGGGGAGAGGACGATATAGATCCTTGAAGAGGAGCAGCTGGGGATGTCGGGCTTGCTCAGGGCAGAACGCCGCCTGCTTCATTTTTCCCCTATTTGCCCTTCCCGGGAGCATCAGCAGACAGTCGGACAGTGCTTTCATTTGGCTTGCTCACTCTAGGTCAGGTACTATGTGGCCAGACATATTTTGCCTTTCTTCTTATGTATCTACAAGACTCACGGTCAATGTGTAATCTACTCTGGCTTCTTTGTTGGTTGTTACTAACTTTCTAATCAATATGAGATTGAGAAGTTGTTCCGCGCCACAGTCTTTTCGGCTGTCACCCCGTTCCCATTCTCTTGCAGCTGACTTGTTTGTGCCTCATTCTTCTCCCATGTGCCGTCAGGAGGCAGCAGACAATTAGGAATTATAATAAAAATACATTATTTTGGAAACAGAGGGACAGAATTGTTGTGAAGACCTAGAAATGAGGAAAAGTATGTTGCATATAAATAACTACGAAAAACTGATGTTTAGAAACAAACATTCCAGATGTGTTAAAACAATGAAATAGCAATGAAAGGTATGAGACACAATTTTTTATGATCCTATGAGTTTTATAATTGAATTTATGTTTCTGTGCTGAAAATTTATAAAAAATAAAAGCAATAAGAGTAAGTTATTTCTAGAAAATACTAAAATAAAATTAAGCCATAGCCAATACGGCCAAGAATATGGAAAAAAAATAAAATAAGAACTATCTTATCATCTAGCAATCTCATTTTTGGATATATAGCCAAAAGAAGTGAATAAGGATCTTGAAGAGATCTATATTCCCATGTTCATTCCAACATTATTCACAATAGCCAAGATATGGAATCAGTCTTGGTATATACATACCATCCACATATATACAATAGAATATAATTCAGCCATGGAAAAGGAGGAAGTTCTGCCATATGTGTCAACACAGGTGAACCTGGAGGACATTGCGCTAAGTGAAATAAATCAGACACAGAAAGACAAAAATTGCACGATCTCACTTCTATGTAAAATCTAAAACAGTAAAACTCATAGAAATAGAGAATAGACTAATGGCTACGAAGGGCAGGAGGAGTGGGAAATGGGGAGATGTTGGTCAAGGGCTACCAAGTTTCAGTTATAGAAAATGAAAAATTCTGGAGATCTAATGTATAAAAATGTGACTATAGTTAACGTAATTTGTATATTTGAAATTTGCTAAAAGAACAGGACTTAAGAGTTATTTATCATCACACAAAAAAAGTAAAGAAATTGGTAACTATGTGAGGTGATAGATATGTTAATTACCTTGATTGTGGTCATATTTCACAATATATAGGTATCACAGATTGTCAAGTTGTAAACATTAAATATATATAATTTTTAGTTGTCAATCATAATTTGATAAATCTAGAGGGGAAAAAAGGAAATAAAACTCTGCCCACATTTTAAGATGTCACTATATATATCACTATATATATAATACACATACACAAGAATTAAACAATTAGGTTATATATTTATATACAAATTTCTTTATACCACTTATGTATACATACATGCATGCCATTTGTATATAATTTACATATAAATGTTATAAATGATTTATACATAAATGGTATGAAGACATTTGTCAAGAAAGGTGTAGAAACCAAAATCTATACAATGCAAGATAATTGTATGTGATCAGAGAGTTAACACAATTCCTTCCTCTTCTACATGTACAGCTGATCTTTGGTTTACTATTTAGCTCTGTTCCTCTGATAACCTGATGAACTGCTATGTGATCTAAGAAAGCACTGTCTCTGTAAAAAGACATTTGATGGGAATATTGCATCTGGCCTGGGAGAATAGCAAATACCTTTTAGTTACCCACCGCTTTGAGTTTCTCTGAATGTGGTGATCCTTATTACTGGCTCTCTTGTGGAAGCCTGAAACTGTTTTCAGACATAGGGACTTCTTTCAAAAATAAAACATCCAGAGTTCAAGTGTAACGGACAATAAAACACAATGGCTGAATAAATGGGTTTTGATTGCCTTGGAAATAAATAAATAAAACATCTAAGCAAGTGCTATTCCTGAGAAATATTCACTATAAATGTTGAAATGAATATTGGAAAACATGATGAACTTAGTTATCTTATACTTATCATTCAATTATTTATAAAAAACACAAATTATGTATATTTGAATTCCACAAAAAGAAGTTGTACAGAACAATTGTAAACAAGCTTCCAACAAATATTTATTGAATTTCTGTATCATGCACTAGAGGAAAGATAGATACATTAATACTTATAATATATATTTAGGATTTAGAAAAGAAAAGCAATATTTTTTCCAAGACAACAACTGATATTTACAATCATAGATCACTTACTTCATTCTTACACATCAAAATTGTACTATAATTTCGCACACCAGGATATTATGAAACTACTAACATTATTACTACAATTATTTCACAGCATGAGGAATTATTTAGTTAAAAAATAGACAAATATTTATTTTTAAATTGGATATACATATATTGATATGTTCATTAAAAACAACAAATAAAAACAATAAATGGAAATACAGCATTGTGTCAGGGATATTATTCTCTGGTTAGTGGGGTTAAAAATGTGGTTTTATTTTTTCTTGTATTTATAAGATAATATGTGCAAAATTATTCAAAATAAATTCATTTTAATATACAATATATCAGTATATATTAGAGTTGTATAGTTTAGAGTTAAACATATGACAGAAATTACATATATTTGCCAATGGTAGATAGAAAACTGAGTAATTCTCCATTTTATTCTTATTTAGGGTCTTTCACAAGAGGTGTTTATAGTTTAATTCAGTTCTGTGGAATACAAGGACAAGGAGTTGCCTCCAGAGGACAGTAAAAACTTACACATGAATTCAAACATAATCTTAGAAATAATTTGAGCCTGAGTTCAGAATATTAAAATTTCACAAAATGTCAAGCTGTTTTAGAACTGTCTTTTTAAGTTCTTTGTATTTTGAATCATTAAAAAATACTGTAATAAAATCAAGACATCAATAAAAACAGCTTAAACATTCAAAATCTCATCTGAACAAAAATTTATGGTGTTATGGATTGGAAACAGAACATATGTCAGTCATAATACTTTAAGAGATAATTGTACTACATAGTATGTTCATTAGCTTGTTATAAATTCACTGAGATTTATCATGGAGATTTAACATCATGACCCTCAATATAAAGTCATTCAGGTATTTAGGCTTACTATGTGTTCCAGAGATTATTAATTATAAAAAAGGATAGTTAAATTTAATACTTTGTTCATAGATTCTTAGTACCTATCCCCTTGTATATCATTAAATCAATGATCACATGAATAAATAACTTATTTTACTCCTTTCTGAAAAACTGAATTACTACACAGGATAAAAGAAGACAGTGGCTTCTCTCTTTTTTGTCTACATTTTTCTAGGTATACTTCAATTTTTAATTGTTTTGTTTGTTCAGCTTATGAACATCTCAGATGAAGAAGGAGGGTTTATTTTCTTTTTGTCCTCTCTCTGTCCTACAAGAAAGGTGGTGAACCTTCATCTACATCAAGATACACTTACAGTCCTTGCTTTCACAATGATAAAACAAACACATAACTAAAATAACCTTCTCAAAACCCATAGCAATTTCTGTTGTTTGAAGAAGTCAATGGATCGCTGCTTCAAAACAAAGTAAACCCATATCTGTTTCACATGTGGAATAGAACACACGATTGTGAGTTGTCACAAGCACTCCATGAAGGCGCACAGAAGGGTTGTGTCTTTCTGTAGTGTCAGCTTTATTCGATCATAAAGCAAAGTTAAATCACAATTATAGAGTGGGTTCAGGATTCTAAACTCAATGGGCAGTTCACCATGTGATTAAATTGGGCTTCTAACACAAAACCGGACAAAGCACACAAAACAGGACAGAACACAAGCCACACAACAAACAAGTTAACAGAAGGGGTGCAATAAGTGAATGAACCAAATGCAAAGACAGTCTGGGGCGGGCAGTTGAGATGAGGCCTAGGTCTGGTCTCGGGCAGATCTCAGCACTTGCAGTTTCTGATGTGCAAGCAGGGAAGGCTCTTGCTTCTGTTCAGAGATCAATGGGGCACAGCCTTTAGCAGCAGTTGCCTTTTTTAAGTGGTCAGACATAGAGAGGTCAGGTCTGAAGAGTCTGACAGTTTACTGCTCAATTCCTAACCTTTTTAAAGGGATTTAATCAGTTTTGGGTCTCTGCAGGCCTCCTCTGGTTTTATTCCTTATCTGTTCTGGACCAGCTAATGCTGGTCCCGGCCATGCTTCCTAGCAGCAGTACCTTAACTGCTAGCGTCATTGCTTGACACAGGCTCCTGCCTGACGTGAGGGACTCCATTTTACTCTCCACATTGGTCAAAGATGAAGCTGCAACCTGTGGAGCATTCACACCAGATACAGAGAGTGGTAGCTTGGAGTTAGACATCAGGAAACAAGACACCTGACAGGTACTATTAGACTTACACTAAAATTAGAGCCTGGAAGAGCTGACTGTCACATTGTACATAAAGTAGTGTGTTTATGGACAGAGATGATAGGAAGAAAAAGAAACTAAATAGACTTGAGTCTAACCATCAAGCTCTGTAATCACAATATAATTGCAGGGTAGGAATTTTGAGCTACTGATAGAAACCATGGCTCTGAATTGGGTCTTAAGGAGACAAAGGGAAGGGAAGCAATAAACACACCCATAAATTATGAAAACAATGAAAACATCCCCAAACAATGTACAAATTATGTCCATAACAATGCCATATCTTATTAAAATATATATATGTCAATCCTTGAGAACTTTCTCGAAGATAAAGATGGCAAATGCTCTCGAAGAAAGTGATACTAAGATGACACAATGGAATAATTAGACTATAAACTCGTTGTCAAAGAAATCAAGTATTGGCTGTAGCGCAAAATCAAATTTTCAAAAGATTTTATTTATTTAATTATTTATTTGAGAGAGAGAGGGACACAGTGAGGGAGGGAACACATGTAGAGAGAGTGGGAGAGGGAGAAGCAGGCTTCCCTCCAAGCAGGGAGCCTGATGTGGGACTCAATCCCAGGACCTTGGGATCATGACCTGAGCTGAAGGCAGATGCTTCATGACTGAACCACCCAGGTGCCCCTCAAAATGATTTTTTTAAAGATGCTTTACATTTTGAAAGATGAAAGAAATAGCCTACGCAATAAAAAAATTATTAATAAGAACATAGGAATATTAGACAAGAATGCACACACACAAAAAATTAGACAGTAACAAAAAAGTCCATATACATTTATTAAATAGAAGACAAACAAAATCCAATGTATTAGATAGTATAATTTATCTATTGGACATATTGGGGGGAGGAAATTTAAGACAGTGCCTATAAAACACCGATAAATCAGCACAGAGGATAAAACAGTTATAATATGAAGTTAAGAGATACACATTGATTGACTTTAACATATACCTAGTAGCATTTCAAAAAGAACTCTGAAAGAATGGTGAAGATGTAATAATTTGAGACACTAAGACTGAGAAGTCTGTTTCTACATCTCTGGAGACCACAAGTCCAAGACCAAGCTTTTGGATGATTTTGTTTCCAGCAGGAGCTCTCTTTTTAATTTGTGGAAAGTCATCCTCTCAAGATGACCTCTCCTCAGTGAACATATCAAAAAGAACAATTTGGTGCTTTGGTGTCTCTTCCTAGGACAGTAAGCCCATTGACAGGGTTCTACCCTTATGACCATATTTAACCTTAACTGCTTCCTTATATGCCCAATCTCTAATTATAGCCATAGCTAATGTCAGAGCTTCAGCATATGAATTTGAGGGACATAAATATTAAGACCATAACATTTTTTATTTAAAGAAGGGTTAAAATGAAAACAGTGGCCATACAGAAATAAAATGAACAGTAAGAGAGAGAGACAATATAGTTTAGTAAGGAATAAGTCTTGATAAAATTCTTCTCTTAGAAGCTGAGAGTGAATATTAAATATTAAATATTAAATAAATTTAGACTTACATAAAATTAAATAAACATAGATAAACATTCTGTCTCCGTATCAGGAGCCACAGGGCTGATGAGTTAAAAATTAACAATAGTAAAAAGATAAACAGAAATATCACAATAGCAATAACAACAAAAGAAAAACATAACATCTATGAGAATTAAATGCATATACATTTTCTTCAGCAAATCAAAAATTAAAGAGAAAATAATAATGCAGTTTTGAAATATTTAAACTGGATTGCATGTAAAAAATACTGCATATCAAAATTTGTGGGATGAAAGTAAAAAGTATTTAAGGAAAAATGCATAGCTTTAGGTACGTTTATTCAAATAAATGTTAAAGCACCAGGGTAGCTCAGTCAGTTAAGCACCTTAATTTGGTCCAGGTCATGATCCCACGGTCCTGGGACAGAGTCCCTCAGTGGGCTTCCTGCTCAGCGGGGAGTCTGCTTCTCCCTTTTTCTCTATCCCTCCATCCGGCCCATGCTTTCTCTCTGAAATACATAAATAAAATATTTAAAATAAAATAATATCCCTGACTTGTAAAAAAAAAAAAAGGTAAACAAATACATAGAACATATTAAACAACATTTTAAAACTTGGAAAAGAAAATGAAAAATAAGTAACATTAAGGTAGGAAATTTTTTTTAAGAAGAAGCAGAATATAGGAATAACCAAAGATTAGCAAATTTTATTATATCAAAAGTAAAATTTATAAAACTGAATACTATATAAGTACAAAAAAACAGCTTAAGAGAAGTTTAAAGTGTCAGTAACAGAATAAAAATATATTCAAAAACCTCCAATAGAAGGGAATTTTAGAATACATGCAAAAGCTACTAATAATACATTCCCAAAGAAAGAACTGTAAGAGGTCAATAGATATGAGGAACGACAGCAATCGTAGAAACACAACATAAAACCTTGACATAAAGAGAGGATATAGAGAAATGGGAATTTTCACACACTCTTGGTGAACCAACACATCAAGCAATTTGGTCAAGTAAAAAAAAATGTTTAAATATAATACTGTGATAAAATACACATAGGCAATATACTATATTGCTCAGAAAAATTGTTTTGAGAATGCAAGGAATTGATAAAAATAATTTTTGTGCAGTAATTAAAAACACGAGAGCCTTTCCAAGTGCTAAGAGCTAAAACCACTTGCATCCACATAACAATGAAGATGAAGAACTGAAGTTGTTTGTGTCAATGTAACTTAATTTTTAGTTCTAGGAAATCCCTATCCTAGAAGATAAAACCATAAATCAATAAATAATTACACTCATTGCTTCACAAAATTTCTGCAAGCCCATCTATCTTAGAGTTTGTTCATTTGGGTAAAATCTCTTCTGCTCAAACAGCTCTCTTAGACAACATTTTACTTATAGACTTCTTTAAGAGTGTAGTCCCTCTGTGTCCATTAATCCTACATAATTATGTCATAAATTTTGCCCGATACCAATCAATTCTCCACCTTAAAAAATCCACTCAATAAATCAGAACATCTAAAGGTGTGGCTCCGAGGACATTAGTTGTTAAAGCATACTTAATTTTTCTGAATGCAACTGCTCAAAAGATACTAGAATTAAAAGGAATTCCTTACTTCCATAAATGTATAACTTGAGAGTAAACTACAACACATAGAGTACTCGAAGAGGAATTATGTAGACACGAAACATGATGTGAATGCCATGGGTGAAGCATCCCAATTTATCATATCTTTGAATTATTCTCGAATCCTATTTACCTTGACTTGCTAATTAGTGGTTCTCCATGCTTCATGTTAGTTGGTAGTTCCAAAAGATACCTATGGCGATGCATATCCCCAGAGTAACAGTTGGAATAGAACCACATTTTGTTTGATTTCCTATCTCAAGCTATGAATTCTTTGAGGAAGGAGGACTCTTGCCAAATTCATCGTCCCTACTAGCCTCATGTTTGGCACATCATACATGATTCCTATTCATTAAGCGAATGGACATGAATGAAAAGTGTGCTCTTGTGTTTTTAATTACTGCACAAAGGTAATATGACCTAATAGTCATATTTTGTAAATGATTTATGTTTATTTACCTTAAAGGTTAACTTTAAAATGATTCATACGCTTCAGTGATTTTCATTTCTTAGCTGTGGAAAATCAGGTAACTAAAACAGTCTTCAAAGAAGATAGCTATAGCTCTTTTCAAAAAAGAGATACTTCAGGGGCGCCTGGGTGGTTCAGTGGGTTAAAGCCTCTGCCTTCGGCTCAAGACCTGATCCCAGGGTCCTGGGATCCAGCCCTGCATTGGGCTCCCTGCTCAGTGGGGAGCCTGCTTCCCCCTCTCTCTCTTTGCCTGACTTTCTACCTACTTGTGATCTCTGTCTGTCAAATAAATAAATAAATAAATAAACTTTAAAAAGAGAGAGAGAGAGAGAGAGAGATACTTCATTACAGTATCATTTTAAAATGTCAGGTAAAATTTCTTGCCCTTTTGAATGACAAGAAGCATCATTATTCAATGGCAACTGCCTTTCTATAACATTTAATAATGAAATAAGATTCCAGATATGTCTGATTCCAGTTTTCAAGGGATTATTTTGCTGCTTCGTATTTCAAGAAATGATTCTCAAGAAAGGATGGGTGAGTTTATTTCACAATACCTCGATGTGAGCTCTAACATAATTTTTAAAAATCTTTGTCTTAATTAAATAAATATGTGTAACGAACAGTGTTTGGCAAATGGGAATCATTTTTAGGTATTAGTGCAGTTTGTAACAGTAATAATATTTATCACAGTTCAGACAACAATACAGGTTGGTTGAGTTTTAAAGGGCAATGCTCAATTTTTGTCTATATTGCAAAATTATATACGATGCATTTATGTTCCTATTACATTCAATTATAAAAGTAAATGACAACCAAAGCAAACAATCAATGCAAAGATTTATGTTTGACAAAATATTCTATATTTTATTTATTTTACATAAATGTTATTTACTTATTTGAGAGGGAAAGCATGAGAGGGGGAGTCAGAGGGAGAACCAGATTCCTTGCTCAGCAGGGAGCCCAATGCAAGACTCCATCCCAGGACTCTGGAATCCTGACCTGAGCCAAAGGCAGTCACTTAACCAACTGAGCCACCCAGGCAGCCCTGACTATGTTTTAATGAAAGAATATAACACCCTTCTCAAATGACACATGACCATATCTATAAATTAGATGCATTCTAAAATATTCTTTTCTCTAGCTCTTGTAGCTTTGTTAATGAGAAAAGGAAATGGTACATCAAATGGTCTCACAGTAACTTAGATGTTTATTTTATTGCAACTTATTTGAGTGATAATTTGATATATATTTGATGAACCTCCAAAATTAACAAAACTAACTCAATCATCTTAAGAAAACTTTCTAAAGGCTTTATATGGCATTTTCCGTTGACTGTTCTTTGCTTAGTAGAAGCTCAATAAATTTTATCAAATAAATCATCTGTAGACTCAAGATATTTTATGCAAATGCTGTGAAATGTAACAGTTTCAGTGCTATATTGTCCCTCTTCCTTCTACTAGAAACAGATTAGAAGTCAATCACATATTGGTCAGGAAATACGTAACACAAAAGAACAAATCAAGACAAATGAGAACATGACCCATTATTCACTTTATTTTGCAACTAGTTTTTAAAACTGTCTTTTTCTCTACACTTTATTATGTAATTTCTTTAGATGAAAATTTACTATTTGGAAATATATCACATGGGGCAAATGATTTCTGGAACTTTAATTTATATATACAAACTAAAAGGAAAATCATTTTCCCCTGTTACAGTTAGGAATCTGATGGCAATCTTAATACATTTCGCTTGAAATATGTGATCAATAATTTCTAATTGTCAAATTCAAAGTTATTATCCATACATTTGTTACTTTAGATGGTAATTACTTTAAAACTTTCTCCTTTCTTGAATTTTTAAAACAATACTATTTTTTTCATCCTACCAACTGTTCCTGTAACTCAGTCCCTTTTGGATTTTATCCTTATTACCCAATGTTTAATTAATATTCATATTGTTTAAAGTTTATATTGGGTCTTTATATTTTCCTGTTCTCCCATTTTTCCTTTAATACCATGTGATCTCATTGATTTATATAAATATAACAACTCTTCTAAACCTGATCTCTTGTATATACCTATGTGTAGTTGAGAACTCCTGTCCTCCTATGAATGATGAAATCCATCTTAGACAGGAATTTAAATAAAATAATGTTAACAGGGGCACCTGGGTGGCTCAAGGCCGCTGCCTTCAGCTCAGCTCATGATCTCAGGGTCCTGGGATCGGGTCCCGCATCAGGCTATCTGCTCAGCAGGGAGCCTGATTCCCTCTCTCTCTCTCTGCCTGCCTCTCTGCCTACTTTTGATCTCTCTCTGTCAAATAAATAAATAAAATCTTTTAAAAAAATAATAATGTTAACAATTTACCAAGACATAAGAATATATTAAGAAAGTCTCTGCTACTCAACATGTTTAGTAAATAGTCAATAATAATTGTTGATGGTGATCATGGTGGGCACTGTCAGAAAAGACTAGTACATATATAAATTTACTATTGTTCTGCATCATTAGGTCCATCCACATGATCTACGCTGGTCAAAATTCCTTGCCAAATGTATACCTGAACTAAAAATCAATAGATCGACTCCCCAAATACAAGAATGATAGGCCTAAGACATCAGTAAGTTCCTTTCAAAAGGAAGAATGAAAGGAAAAAGAGCCATCACTTCCAAGCAAATTCAAATTTTAACTGTATACACTCTATTGAATTTCAAGGATTAGGAGTAGTCCATTTGGCTTTAGGCTCTACCCTCTGATCCCTCATCTCCGTGTCAGAACTCTCAGTTCTACCTTATGAGTCAGGCTTCTTTTTTTCATGAAAGGTAGCTTGTACTTGCAGCTGAGTGGTTTTATCAATCTGTCTCCTGCCAGTAGAATTTTGGGAGTTTGATAGCCTTTTGTCATTTCTCCTTTGGTCCAAGCCAATGACATTTCTGCTGATACTACATTTTCAGGAACCTTATGGATCTCCTATGTATATCTAGAGGAGTCACTCCATTAGACAGTAGACTTCTGCACAGGTCTTTCCTAGATAACCTCAAACTTATTTTTGGTTTCCACTAAAGTGGCTGAATGGATCCAGGACTCAAATGCCTGATATCTTCAAAGAATATTCTGTGTCACTAAATGAGGTGCATCTTTCTTCCTTCTGGGCCATTACGCACACCTGTAGCTTTCTCTTAAGTTAATACTTTCCTTACAGTGAACCTCCTAATTTTAGTTCTTTTGCAAAGTGGATAGGTTAAAAGTTTCCCAGATGAAGCCCTGATTATCTTTGTTTAATACAACTACTTTCATTTTATCTTCTTTCCTCTTGCATTTTACTATAAATGGCATTACGAAACCGAGTTTTACCTTCAACACTGCTGAGAAGTCTCAGCAAAATATCCAAGTTCATCACTTAGAAATTCTGCTTCTTATACAACTGTAGGACGCAATCAACCAAGCTTTCTTTCACTGTATAATGACCATTCACTTTGCTCACATACCTAATCACATGTTCCTGATTTCCTTCTGATTCCTAATTAACAGTGCCTGTAATGTTCACATTTCTAACAATCTTCTCAAAATTCATCCTGCCTTTACTCATTACCCAATTCCAAATCCACTTCCACATTTTTACATGTTTGTTACATTAAAATCCCATTCTTGTACTAGTACTACTGATACTCATACCAAATCGGTACTAGTTTCCTATTGCTGCTATGACAAATGAACAGAAACTTAGTGGCTTAAAAAACCCAAGTTTATTATCTTACTATTCTAGAAGTCAGAATTTAAAGTCCGAGCTAAAGTAAAGATCTCAGCAGAGCTAGTGCCTTCCGGAGAGGTCAATCCATATCCTTGTTTAGCCAGCTTCTAGAGGCTGTCCTCATCCTTTGCTTGTGGACATGCATCAGGTCACCTTTGCTCCCTCTCCTTCCTTCCATCAACACATTGTCTTCTCTCTCTGCCTCTCACGTAACTGCCGCATTCTTATAAGGCCACTTATGACTACATGGTACCCACATGGATATGGCATATCTCCCCATCTCAAGGTCTTTAACTTAATCACATCTGCAAAATCCTTTTCCCATGTAAGGTAACAAATTCACAGGTCTGAAGATTAGGATATGCATGCCTTGGGATAGGGGAGACATTATACAACCTATCATATCATATTTCAAATATGATGTATCCATTAAGAGAGATAAGGATGTAAGTTATGATCCATTAGATACATATAATGATTATATGTATATGTTAAAAGTATGAGCATATATAGATAAAATGAGAATCATTTCTGTTATATAATAATTATGATTATCAAGTGGTAACTATAGGAAATTTAATTATATTCCCTCCAAATCTTCTTGATGTTAAATAGTTCTATTTGCATCGAACTTCCAGAAATTATTCTTGTATTTTTTCCCCAAAATGTTCCATGTATTTTCCAATGAAAGTTCTATGGATATTATAAGTACTGTAAAAACTCATAATTTGACAAAGATTATTAATTTTGGCTTTATAAAATGAAGGAAATGGTGTTTCAAATGCTCTAGACATTAATTTTGATTGTTTAAAACTGTTGACAAAATTCTTTTATTCAGTTATTAGTCTACTTTAATTATTGTCATTTTGTAGTTTGCTATGCATAGCTTTATTATTTTAGTTGTGAAATTATCTGCACACTTTCCATTAGGTCAGTTAATGAATTTACATTTTCTAGAATTTAAGCATATGTTTCTTAGTGAAATTGTTTCAATTATACTGATGATCATTTTCAAAGCTTTGCATAAGCAGCTTGCTTTAAAGCATTAAAAAAGTGACTTTCTGTCCATGAAATAATTAATCCCTTTACCATTCCAGCAGATCTCTTGATGTTTCATTAATTTATCCAAAATTGATTAAAAATAGAGGACATAGCTTATAAACTACATTCCTTGGTTCCACTACAGAACTAGGAACTAATATTTCTGTTAAAAAATATTTCTTAGGGTTGCAACTACAATGAAATAGGGGAAACTCTCACAGCCCTCAATATCACTAATCATCAAGGAAATGAAAATCAAAACCACAGTGAGATATCACCTCACACCTATTAGGATTATTTTCAAAAAGACAAAAGATAACAAATTTTGGCAAGAATGTAGAGAAAAGGGAACCCTTGCACAGTCTTGGTAGGATTGTAAAAATTGTGCACCTGCTTTGGAAAATAGTGAGGAGGTTCTTCAAAAGTTTAAAAATTGAACTACCTCATGATCCAGCAATCCTTCTTGTGGCATACACCCAAAGGACATGAAATCAGAACCTTGAAATGATATCTGTGCCCCCATGTTCACTGCGGCATTATTCACAATAGTTAAAATACGGAAACAACCTAAGTTTCCATCAACATATAAATGGATAAAGAAAAAGTGGTGTACATGTACAATAGAATGTTATTCACCCATAAAAAAGAAACTACTATTTATTTAAACAACACTGTGCTTAAGAACACTGTGCTAAGAGAAATAAGTCAGAGACAGAAAGAAAAAAAACACATGATCTCATTCATGTGTAGAATCTAACAATGCCAAATATGCAGCTGTAGAGAATAGAACATTAGTTACCTGCGGCAGAGAAATAGGGGAATAGGGAGATATTGATCAAAGAGCACACAATTATATGTATGTACAATGAATAAGTCAGAAATTTAATGTACAACATAATGACTATTGTGAATAATGCTGATCTGAATACTGGAAATTTGCTAAAAGAATAGATTTTAGGTGCTCTCACCACAATAACAATAAAAAAGAGTACTATGTGAAGAGATAGAAATATTAATTCATTATATATCTGTACATCAAATCATCATATGTGTATGTATGTACTTTCACTGTATATGTACATCAAATCATCATGTGCACACCTTAAATATACATAATTTTACTAAAAATGTCCTACTTTGCAAAAGTTATTATTTTAATTGAACATTTTGAGTATATAAGGGATTTCTATTTTTAAGAAATCAATGATTTATATGTGTTTTAAAATTTATTGTATATGAACAGATAGCATATGCTTACAGAGAAAAAATCTCTGGCTTTAATTTCTTCTACTTTGTTTAAATACTACTATTATCTTGTCTTCTATTTTATTCATTTCTAAAGATACAAACCAATTATCTAATTGAATGTTGAAAAATATATGATAAAACTTCTAGTTTTCCTATCATGTAATAATATGCATGTAGAAAGTAAATTTTTTTTTAAAGATTTTATTTATTTGTTTGCCAGAGAGAGAGAACACAAGCAAGGGGAGCAGCAGGCAGAGGGAGAAGCAGGTACCTTGCCAAGCAAGGAGCCCAGCGTAGGACTCAATGCCAGGAGGACCTGAGCCAAAGGCAGATGCTTAACCAATTGAGTCACCCAGGTAAGATTTTATTTATTCATTTGAGAGAGAGGAAGAGAGCACAGAAGGAAAGTGAGAGGGAGAAGCAGGCTCCCCGCTGAGCAGGAAGCCTGATAAAGGGCTCCATCCCAGGACCCTGAGACCATGACCTGAGCAGTAGTCAGACACTTAGCCAACTGAGCCACCCAGGCACCCCTATAAAAGTGACTTAAACAAAATATTTGGAAAATACCAGTCATGAGAAAAGTACACAGAAAAATCTGTGTGAATTGACCAAATCTATACTTGTAATTCCATTACTTAAACAATAAAAATACACTAATCATTTCACTCAAAAATCTGAAAGTTACAACAACAAAGCAAATCTAGGAAAAGGAGAAAATGTAATGTAGACAAAATTAGAAGAAAATAAGAAAACAAAAGTCAGAGAACAGACAGGGGAAAAATTCGTGTTCTTCTTTTAATTGAATGCAACCCATGCTAATATTTAAAAAAATTATATTCAGTATAATACTGAAAGCCTTCCATGAATCACTGTAACATGCTGCTCTGAGATGGGGAGAGAGGTTCCCAGAAAAGAGATTCCAGCTTCTCTGTGGCTGGCCCATGTGGTCCATTTTGAACTTTTATGGGCTATCCATAAGGTTTGTCAGAATTCCTCTGCTTTCTTCCCGAGATAGGTCATTGTTATTAACGCAAGGAAATTATTTTGAACTCTTGCTAACTTTTCCTGATTCGTTCATTTAGTACTACACCCAGTCAAATTATTTGAATTCCTTGGAGGATATATTTTGCTCTAACTTTTAACTAAAGTGGTTTGGTTATCATTGGTCTTTTGTGTTTATTAATAAGTAGTGGTGAATATGAAATCTTTTTCCTCATGCTGTTTGGTGCTGTCCTTCTCAGGAAAACCTACACCGTGGATTTAGTAAAAATGATTATACAGTTGGGACGCCTGAGTGGCTCAGTTCGTTAAGTGGCTGCCTTCGGCTCAGGTCATGATCCTAGTGTCCGGGGATCGAGTCCCACATTGGGCTCCTTGTTCCGTGGGGAGCCTGCTTCTCCCTCTGCCACTCTGTCTGTGCTCTCTCTCTCTCTCTGACAAATAAATAAATAAAATCTTTTAAAAAAATGATTATACAATTTAGGAAAAAGAAGACTCTGTCTTCGAAATTAGTATAATTGGACTAAGAACTCATCCTTAAATCCAGACACTCAAGTTCCATCAATCCCCAAACGTTGCTCAAGTCACCTCCAACTTGTATGTCTGATGCATCTTCATTTTTCTCTCTGCACAATTTTAGTAAAGTCATTATTATGTGCTTGTTTAGGTGAGGGCCTTGGCTTCCTATCTGGCTTCCCTCCTTTCTTTCTTCAGCCTCTCCACTTAGCAGACAGAGAAATCTTTCTTACAAATGGAATTACACTATCCCCAGCTTAAAGTCAGTGATTTTTCATTATGCTTAGAAAGTATTTGAAGCCCTTTCCCAGAACCTATAAATCCTTCCTAGCCCACTTTGCTGACCTCATCTCTGAGAACTCATTCACTCTCTCATTACAATCACAATAGCTTTCGGCAATTACAAGAGCAAACATACCCCATTCTCCGTATTGCAAAACTGTTGCATTTATTATTCACTATTTTCCCGTTACCTGGCATTCCTGAAGCCTAGTCTCCTAAGGGTCTCAGCTGAAGATCCTCAGTGAGAGTATCATGTTCCTTGTTTCTTTGCATCGCAAAATCACAGCATTTCCTTCATAACACTTAAATAACCTATACTTATTTGAGTCATTTGTTGTATTATTTTCTGTTTCCTACACTAAAGCATACCTCTATTACAGCAGGTATCTTGTTTGTCCTGCTCAATAAATTACCCAGAGGGTGGAACATCAAGTCTGCTGGTTAAATAAATGTTGAATAAGTAAGTGAAATGTGATGAGATGTTAAGTTTTTGTTTGTTTGTTTTGCACTTTGCAATATATCTTATACTGGAAAGTACATGTCTCTTTCAGGTATAAAAGAGAGATGAGTCATTAGGCAGGACGCAACTTAAAAATATTTCGAATCTGGAGCAGAACCCCAGAGACAGTAACAAAATTAGTAAAAGATAGAAAGCAAACAAACAAGCTTCTCCTTTCCCATTTGGGCGCAATAAATCTATTTTATGGCCAAATGTGACCTAGGAGTGTTTGAAAATGATTATATATTTTTAGACTATCAAAAATTTTAATAAGATGAATATACAACTTTTGTATCAACATGGACGGGACTGGAAGAGATTACGCTGAGTGAAATAAGTCAAGCAGAGAGAGTCAGTTATCATATGGTTTCACTTACTTGTGGAACATAAGGAATAACATGGAGGACATTGGGAGATGGAGAGGGTAAGTGAGTTGGGAGAAATTGAAGGGGGAGAGGAACTATGAGAGACTGTGGACTCTGAGAAACAAACTGAGGGTTTTGGAGGGGAGAGGGGAGGAGGTTGGGTAGGCCCCGTGGTGGGTATTATGGACGGCCCCTATTGCATGGAGCACTGGGTGTGGTGCATAAACAATGAATTCTGGAACACTGAAAAGAAATTTTAAAAAACAATAATAAATGAAACAAGATGGGATTGGGAGGGAGACAAACCATAAGTGACTCTTAATCTCACAAAACAAACTGAGGGTTGCTGGGGGGAGGGGGTTTGGGAGAAGGGGGTGGGATTATGGACATTGGGGAGGGTATGTGCTTTGGTGAGTGCTGTGAAGTGTGTAAACCTAGTGATTCACAGACCTGTACCCCTGGGGATAAAAATATATGTTTATAAAAAATAAAAAATTAAAAAATAATAATAATAAAGATGAAAAGTTGGGAAAAAAAGTTTTAATAAAACTTGTTCAGCAGATTTATGCAGATATTAGATAGGCATTAAATTACAAAGTTCCCAATATGTTAATAACCACTATATTAGTCTTAAGCATATTCTTTTGTAGACGAGACAAAAATTTCCCTCCACCCTCTTAGAGTTTTTCAGCCTAGCCTGAAAATTAAACTGATATAAAGTAGATAAACAGGAGAAAGGCATGCAAATGTATTTAAGTTCTACATGAAATGAGAGCCTCCATACAGAATGAAAACCCAGTGGCTTTTATACTTGTCTGAACAGAACAAGCATTTGTGGGAAAATAACTGAAATATAGGGGAGGCTAAAGAAAATTAAGAAATATTTTAACAAAGTCTGTTGTGCAGAACTTCTCAGTTTCAACTCCCTGCCAAAGACATACATACATATATATATATGTGTGTGTGTGTATATATATATATATATATACATATGTTATATATACATATATATATACATATGTTATATATACATATATATTTTTTTTTGTTTCCCCCTCCCTCAAACAGGGAAGGCATCTTTCACCTAGGAGTTTTCAGGAAGAAAAGGGGTGATTAGAATGTCGTTCCTGTATTTGGTGTTTTTAAAGTGCCTTTAGCTCAAAATGATCCTTATGCCAAAGTGGCATTTTTGGGGGTAGAATGTGCCACCATTCACTATTCTTTGCTGCTTTCCCCTTTACTTGAAAATATAACTTCAAGGAGCTTTGCATATTATAGTCCCTCAACAAATGTTAGTTATAGGAAATGAATTTATTAACTGCCAGAGTTAAACACAAACCTGATTTCATTATTCCAGTATTTAATACTAATAATTGACTAATTATAGTCAATTCCAGTATTTTTGTGCAATACTGGAATTGACTATACTGCAATACCAGTGTAATTTGACTATACTGTAATACCAGTATAATATATGACTATAATGCAATAACAGTATAAATAATTCCAGTATTTAATACTAATTAATTGACTAATATCTAAACCTCCCCGATAGAAATGACTACCTTATAGTTGAGCTGTGATTACCTTTTAAATACCTTATACTGATTTATTTCTGTTTCTTTGCCCCTCAAACACATTTTATCTTAACTACAATGTTCTTCTGCAAACTTTCTGCTCATGAGTTGAGATTTAGCACATGTATGACCTGTTTTGTCCAACCTTCTTATAACTAGGTACCTTAGGCACTGCTCCCCTGAACTCTCAATCGCATTTTGAATTCCACTCCATTCTTATCATTCCAGGGTTTTTTGTTTGTTTGTTTGTTGTTTTTGTTTTTGTTTTAATATTTCTCTCTTTATAATACATTTGCTAAGCTATTTCAAAACAGGCCAATTTTTTTTTGCTATGTTTGCATAATACTTTAAAAAGCATGTGTTGTACAAAAAGTTTTAGAGTCTCAAAATATTGAAATGGCTTAAATTGCAAACTAGCTTCAGTGCAAAGAGAGGAGCTCCTACAGCCAAGAAGCTGAAATAAAGGAGGGTTACTGAGACACTTGCCATTAGCCGAGACTTGCCATTGCTGGCTGAAAAACATCATTCTTTCTGTTTTGCTCTAGATCCTTCCAGATATGCTAACTGATTTCCATTTGAAGGAGTAGTGATTTAGTTGAAAATGCACTATATCTGACTTAAGTAGTTGTTTTTAAGACTTTATTTATTTGAGAGAGATTTTGAGCAGGTGGAGGGGCAGAGGGAGAAAGATAAGTAGGATCCTCCCTGAGAAGGGACCCAACAAAGGGTTCTATCCCAGGACCCCTGAATCATGACCTGAGCCAAAGGCAGACACTTAACTGACTGAGCCACACAGGTATCCCCTGACTTAAGTTCCTATTGCTGTTCTGGTTTAATAATTATTCAATGTCTGCCTTATCTGCAGATATAAATACTTACATCACCTTAACTTCTAAACACGCCAACTTTTAAATATGGTATCTATATTGTAAGTTTTTGTTACATTTTAAGAAGTCAATCAATGAGAACATTGATATGTTGACAGTCATATGGCATTATGGGCAATAAATGAAAATCAGTTAATGCAAAATTTAAAAAATTGCCTAAATATCACTGATTGAAAGTACACCTCAAAAGCTTAAGATAAAATGTTTTATCTGAAAAATTATAATTAATAATAATGATGACATGAATTTTAACATCAAAAAGACACAAACTCATGAAGTCATTTTGTTTTTAAATTATATAGAAAAAATTTTAGTTAGAAAATTTTAGTCAATGAAACATGAATTAAAAATATAAAATCATAGTGTTATACCTAAATGTATCATATATTCTTTTTTCTGAAAAATATTTTTACAACTAGATTAAAACAGTAGAAATAAAAGATAAATGCCTACCCTTGTAAGCACTTATTCATAACCAGTAATTTATTTGAGAACTTATTTTAACTTATTTCTGGACTTTCAATACAATTAAAATTATATTCTCTTCCAGACAATTATAATTTTAATGAGATATAACTGACTTATAACATTATATTAGTTTCTGATATAAAATATAATGATTCAATATTTGTATATATTGTGAAATGGTCACCACACTAAGTCAACATCCTCCCCATACATAGTACAAAATATTTATTCTTGTAATGAGGATTTTTAAGATCTATTTTCATGGCAATGTTCAAATATTCAATACAATATATATTTTTAAGATTCTATTTATTTATTTGTCAAAGAAAGCACAGGCAGAGGGAGCAGCAGGCAGAGAGAGAGGAAGAAGCCATCTCCCTCCTGAGCAAGGAGCTTGACTCACGACTCTATCCCAGGACTCTGGGATCATGACCTGAGCTGAAGGCAGAAGCTTAACTGACTGAGCCACCCAGGTGCCCTTAATTACAGTATTATTAACTATAGTCACCATGCTGCATGTTATATATCCATGACTTTTTGATTTATGTTTAAATTTAGGAGATAGATTTAAAAAAATTAACAAATAAAACAGGTATAATTTTCTAGTTTGAATATAAGTAATTTGTAATAGTAGTTATACTAGATACACATTCAACTTCAGTTTTTCCATCAAAGGTGCTGTATTTTTATCCAGTTATTGGCAAAAGGCATTACCTATTTTTCTGGAATATATCTCTATGTTGTATTTCATTAACAGGAGGGATTTTTTCCCCTTAAAAATGACATTTTGAATAACCTATTTATAGCATAAACTACAAAATCCTCATTTCATATACTTCCCTCTTTTTTTTTTTCCATCTCATATACAATAGCATGATTCTCCTGTTTGGGACAATTCATTGTTCTTTCTAAACTTTATTCCATTATCTGATTATGATGACGAGTGATCACCACACTGGTTCAGAGGTAAAAGTTTATAATGAATGTGTATTCTCACATGGTTTTGATTTCTAAAGGATCTGTGCAGACTTTAGTTACATTAACAGAGAGATAATCTTTAGCTATTCATTTAAAGTCCTAACATCAAACCATTTTCTCAGACCTCAAAAAAATGTTAAAAGTATAGTCATTTATATGTTAAATTCTCTCTCTTCTGTTTAATCCTTTACTGGCTGATAGAACTCACCTTGTTGAACAGCCAAATACTTTTTTTTTTTTTTTAATAAAAATCAAGCAGTTTAAACAGCTCAAAGGCTTAGTAAAACCAGAGACTTGCTAATTTATTTTTAAATATGTTTTTAATGTTTTTTAAAGGAATAGGCACCCTTTGGGTTTTTCTCATTAGATTAACACTATTTCAATAAAAGAACAAATGAAAAAAGAAATTTGTAAACATTTATGATATAAAAAAACATGAAGAGTAATAGAAATTAAAGTCGGTAATTAAAAGAACAAGGCAGGCAGAAATATGACATTTTACTCCCCATTTTGAAGTTTCCTGTCAGGTATGCAAGATAGTTATAGATGATATGTGAATGAAAAAAAAAATAGGCAATAGAATACTAGAGGGAGTTGGGAATGGTAGGTACCAGATAACAAACAGACTTCTGATATTCCATTTATGTCTGATGGTTTTGCAGTTATAATTTGAAAGGAGAAATTACTAACTCATGCATCTCAGATTCAATCTTGCTTTAAATCACGATAATATCTGTGTAGTCTTTGAGGAAAGAACGTTAAGAAAATCTTATATTTTCAAAATTACTATACTGGTATCTTTTACAGTCTCTGGTAAAGGAACAGAATAAACAAATTACTTCTATTTTACAAGATTTATAAGAGCAAGATTTGTAAAGAATGTATGTCAGAGGACCTTCCAGTGATACAAATGTATTAATGGAAATGTACTGTATGCAAGCTCATTCTCCTACATTGTACATTTAGAAGACAGAAGAAACTTCTTGAGTTTAAAATTAATCGCAATTTTTAAAATATATCTAGTTAGAAGAATAAACCTTTAGCATTTAAAGTTTGCATCACTTATTTAATATATCTAATTTTTGGTTTTGTTTTTGTTGTTTTAGAAAATAAAATGTTTTCAGGGGCGCCTGGGTGGCTCAGTGGGTGAAAGCGTCTGCCTTTGGCTCAGGTCATGATCCCCGGGTCTTGGGATCAAGCCCCGCTTTGGGCGCTCTGCTCCATGGAGAGCCTGCTTCCTCCTCTCAGCCTGCCTCTCTGCCTACTTGTGATCTCTGTCTGTCAAATAAATAAATAAAATCTTTAAAAAAAAAAAAAAAGAAAATATTTTCTTCCAATCTGTAAAGGTATTCACTACCTCTTTTAAATGATGCCACCATTTATTGATGATAAATCGTTGGAGTTATTCTTAAATTATCTCTTTGCATCAAGACCCCTACCTAGTTTATCAGTGAAGCATATTTGCTCTACTTTGAAACACACATTTTACCATGTATCATAAGAAAGAGGTAACGTGAGGTTGTATCTGGCATATACTTTAAGGTTTTTTTTATATTCAAACTAGAAAACTAAATCTCTTTTATATTGAGTTTTTTAAAACTCTACCTCAAGAAGTAAGAACATTGTGATTGTCTGGAAGAGAATATAATATTAATCGCACTGGAAATCCAGAAATAATCCATCTTTTTAAAATCACCATCATTTCTCCCACAGACTACAGAAATAACTTTAAAACTATTCTCATTGCTATCAGTTTTGCACACAACGCTTCTCCCTTGCTCCAGCTGATTTTCAAGGAGAGCAACAATGATACAGAAAATAATAATCACTATGCATTTGTTAAAACTCGTAGAACCTGTACATTATAAAGAGTGAAATTAACTAATATAATTTTTTTTTAATCTACCCAAATATCGAGGGACCTCCAGGAAGAAATGCAAACTGTGACAACTGAATCTAGCTGTGTTACAAATGTATGGCATAAGTGCACCAAAGGAGAGGGAGGAGGAGGAAAAAGGGAGCTGACTTAGAGAACTTTGGAAAAGAACATTTTGAATATTGTACAATTAAGAACAAAATAACGTAAAGACTATACCTCAATTGGTTAATTTGTTTCTACAGGTGTAGGGATTAACAATTTTACAACTTATTTACTTAAATATTGGAGTTGAAGAACGAAATTGTTGACACTAGGAGCCCTGTTTTTCTCTGTCCAAAAAAGAAGTTATAAATATTAAAGGAGGCTAGATAAATGCAGGTGCATGAATCCTACGGTGCTGGATTAAGCTTTGGAGTATCAGTGGGAGCTTATGTTTCTTTTCTATAGACATAGACAGATAGAAGAGGAAGTAACTATACCCATGTGTGTTGACATGGGGTCATACGCACACATATATTTCTTAGCTCTGTGTCCCAAGATGGCCTAGAAACAGCACAAGTCCAACAGCAGTGAGCATACCTAGCATTCTTACCTCAATGTCTGAAACCAGTTCTTCAAGAAAAGGAACCTGGGATCGCCGGAAAAATGGCTGATTCTAAGGCTGTGGTAGGAGAAATAGAAGATGAACGTATGGCGCATTGTATTGGCAGAAAAGTAAAAGAGACAGGGTCATGTTGAAGGGACACAGGAACCAAACAGGAAACTCTCCTGGCAGCTAAGTCTGGAATAATTTGAACAATGATTTAAATAATAGTAGTAATGGACTATAACCCGAAGAATAAAATACGTATCTATGAACCCATCTATATAAATAAATGACTTAATAGAAAAATAAAGGCAGGAGAAGGCACAGATTTTCCTTAAGGAATTCCAAACAATAAATTTAGAAGAAATGTGGAAATAGAAAATCATCCTTAGAATGACATAGTAATAATTTCCAAAGGCAACATCTATAGGTATGTGCTAATACTGGCAGGCAAAACTTGAAGGAACAACAGCATCTTGGCATAACCTTGAAATATCACCCCCAAAGCCTTTATTAAACATTGTGGTAGTTTAAAAATATCTAGAAATTCTTTGATACTCCCTCCAGAGAGGTGTAGTTCAATGTTATTTCCTTTTGGTAAGGAGCGGATTTCGTTACTCATGTCTAATAACTAGAGTACAGAAAGGGGAAGAAATATCATACAGAAACCTGACACCAACTTCTTCTTGGGATCAAGGTTTACATCACCAGTGCTAAGTCGTGTTGATACCATGCCATCCTTCTCCAGATAATACTATGAGAGGGCCACTTCATTTCTCTGATATTCATTCTCCCCCCAAATCCATAAACCCAGTCCAATCATGACAAACTATCACAGAAACCCAAACCAAGAAATATTTTTCATGATACTCGAGCAGTCATGAGCATCGAAGGAAGACTAAGAAACTGTCAGGAACCAAGGAGGGATTAGGGGACGTGATGATATGACATCCCAACAGAAAAGAACATAAGTGGAAAAACTGTTGAACCCAGAGAATCATTTAATAGTATTGCAATTTTGTTTGTTTCTTAATTTTGTTCAATGTAGCATGGTTACGTATGATGTTAGTAGGAGAAATTACATGAAGGACATATGGGAAGTCCCTGAACTAACTTTATAGCTTTTCAGTACATCAAATATTATTTCAAATTTAAAAAGTTAAAATAATATTAATAATTTTTACAATGCTTCCCGCTGAAACTCCGCCATAGCAAGCCCACTGCATTCACAGTGACTTCTAACCTCACTGTCCCGGTCTATAGAGCGTTAGTTTCTGGCCCTTGTGCTATGAGATGTAGCTCCTTCTCTTCTTCACTCCTGCATATTTTGGTTGCAAGCACCTTCTTTGCTCTTTGTTCCTATCTTAAGGCTTTGAAAATCCTTGTTCTTGAACATAAATTACCCGCTGAGTACCTTGTCTTATGACAATATTGATATATCTCCTTCTCTATCCCTTCAGCTTTGTTTCAATCTTTTTTAAGTGATAAAATCACATAATGAACCAACTGAATTTTTAAAAATCAGTTGGATTTTTCATTATCTTGGTATTAGATTGCGCCTCTTAATTTGTCATTTGCACACAAAGGTTAGTATATAATCAATTTAATTAAAATATATTTTTCACTTTTAATGTCAAAAAACATGAGTGTGGGGCACCTGGGTGGCTCAGTGGGTTAAGCCACTGCCTTCGGCTCAGGTCATGATCTCAGGGTCCTGGGATCGAGTCCCGCATCGGGCTCTCTGCTCAGCAGGGAGCCTGCTTCCTTCTCTCTCTCTCTCTGCCTGCCTCTCAGTGTACTTGTAATTTCTCTCTGTCAAATAAATAAATAAAATCTTAAAAAAAAATGAGTGTGATTATGACTTATAAAACTATTTCAAAACACAACCAAATTGATTATAAGTGCCTTTTGTAACAGCCTACAAAGCTACTCAATTATATGACGTAAAGTAGATTTTTTTTAAATGGATAAAATGTAGCTCAGTCTAGTAAGGGCTCTTTATTTTACAGACAAAGAAACAGATGCCCAAAGAAGAGTTTGTGGTAATTTGCAAGAGTCCCAGGGCTTCCATTTAGCTCCCTACATTGTCAAGCTAGTTTTTGATTCAAAAATTCCCCTAGCTTCTTTTAGATATCATCTTCTTTACAAGTATAAACTATACTGTATACAAACTTTGCATTTTGGGGGATCAGAAATGAAAAATTATTGACAGAGCAAAAGCTATAGTAGTTTATGTTTCACAAAGAGGTAGAACTAATCTACATCAGCCAAGAAGTTCACTGAAGTAAGATATCCCTTTCCATGAACACTTAAAAGTATTCATGAAATACTAGAAATGATAAAATTGATAAGTATATGACGAAAACTTAGTATTGATTGAACACAGAAGCAACGACTATTTCTTTCAAATATTAATAACTCCTTTATTGCACATTAAAATCCCATCACATGAATTTATTATTTAAAACTCCAGTAAATTTAATATTATCTCTAAAGCAACTATTATAGAGACTTAATGGATTTCTTAATTAGGATATAGCATTAATGGTTCTAGAACTCTAATTAAAATGGAGGGGTTGAGAAACAGCCAAAGTCTGAAGAAATTATTCAAGCCCTGATTTTATTAAAAAAAGAAAAGTGGACAGAAACTTTATTCAAAATGTTAAAAGGAAATGTACAAATCATATACTTCATTTAGTCATTATAATGTTTTCCATGAGGATTAATATGTATTGTTCCCTTCTAAATATAGATTCTATTTTACTTTAATATCCTGTAAGTTATCTAATTCATCTTGCTGTTTAATTGGAGTTTATTGATTTTACAGAGAAATTAAAATGCATCTTCTATTGATACTTGGCAAATTCTTTTGTACCTCTGAAATTTCTTTCATAATTTTACTTACTTCAATATCGGTTTTTTTAAAAAGTTTTTTATTTATTTATCTGACAGAGAGAAATCACAAGTAGGCAGAGAGGCAGAGCGAGAGAGAGGAGGAAGCAGGCTCCCTGGTGAGCAGAGAGCGTGATGCAGGGTTCTATCCCAGGAACCTTGGGATCATGAGCCAAAGGCAGAGTCTCTAACCCGCTGAGCCACCCAGGCGCCCCTAGATTTTCATTCTAAATGTATCACTACATTAAGAATTCATCCGAATAGATGAACCTGGGTGACTCAGTCCTTAAGCCTCTGCCTTCAGCTCAGGTCATGATCCCAGAGTCCTGGGATCCAGCCCAACATTGCGCTTCCTGCCCAGAGGGAAGCCAGCTTCTCCCTCTTCCACTCCCCCTTGCTTGTGTTCCCTCTCTTGCTCTTACCATCAAATTTAAAAAAAAAAAATTCATCTGAATAAATTTATTTAGGGAATGTTATCTGTGACTGTTAAGAGTTGATGTGATCAAAATTATTTAAATGATTTGAAATTTAGTAATAAAGTTTAATATTTGACTTCAAATAACATGATTTGATTCAAATAAACATTATCTACAGCTATTTTTAATCCATTATTATGTATGTTAATAATACACTAATTAGTTTTAGGATGCTTTATTAGATAACAATTCTTCCCATATCCTTTACTAATCTCTGGATAGTTAAGATGCTTTGTTCCAAGTAACAGCAAATCATTTTTAAAGAGCAGAAGCAGAAAATGAAATTGAGGACAGGGGATCATGAGTATCTTAGGGAACCAAAGACCAAGAAATGCCACCAGGATTCTTATGGGTTGGCACCTTGGAAGAGGGGAATATTCAGGAATTTGAGAGGCATTTATTCAGTGTCTGACTTGCTTATGTTTAACTTACATGGACTCACATCTCTGCTTTTTTGTGTCTCTAATTCATTCCCCTCTGTAAGCTGAATTTTTATCTCTTTAAAATTCCCATTGAAAACATGACTACTTCATCATTCCAGAATTCCATGACCTCAAGTAAATAAAAATGATTAAAATGAATTATTTTTCCCAATTCCAAATTCTGGCAAAAGGAATCTGATCGTCCTGATCTGATTAGTGTCCATTTCTGATACAATTAACTATGGTCTGAGGTTTAGAGGCTATAATATAAATGAATGAGTCAATGTCCAGTCCTGTCTAAGGCAAGTATAAGATAAGGAAAGTAGAAGTCACAGAAATCTTCAAAAGGTATAAACCACATGGAGAGAATTAACTATCTCTCAGAAGTGAAACCATGAACATATTTATGTTTAGTAGACTTAATTCTTCGTCAGTGTTGATACTATAAAATTTAAATAGTATAAAATAATGGTATAATTTTAGTGATTTATACTTAACATATTTAAGTTCTCATAACAGGATATAACCGGAATGATTTCCAGTGGAGGCTAGAATTACTTTGGATGGAGCCTAAATTCAACACAATATTTTTAAATGTTTAGTTAATACATTCCTACAGCTGCTAGAATATATACTAATTCTGAAAGACTTGTCAGTTTATCTCTTATTTCTAGATAAATAAGTAATAACCTCCAACATTTTTCATCAAGTTTTTTGGCTACTGAACAATATATTTTAAAATCATCAGTTAATCAAAGTACTTACTAAATAGGCACAATAAGCCACATCTAAGATATATTTCTAAAAAATTAATTAATTGAAATAAAATAATTAAAAAACTAAGACAGTCCCAATATCCCTGGTTTTGTGGTGATTTTTTGTTTCTTTATGTATTTTAACTATCCTACCTAACGTGACCAGGGCAAGACAGTGAGGTGCCTCAGTTGCGGCACCTGGTTGGGCGTGGGAATTCCAGCTGCCTAAGGGCAAGAGGATCTCCAGGGTCAGGGTTAATCAGGGCGAGGCAACAAGGAGACCGGGCCATCGACTGTCGGGATGTGGTACCCAAGTCAGATATTTTCAGAGTTGCTTGATAAAGCATATATTCTCTGGTAGAATGCCCTCCCACACAATAAAAACCCAAGCTAAAATAGCCCCATAGCATTCCAGTAAATATTGAACTAACTGCTATTATGGATGGCTTGTGTCCTGTCCAGACACAGAAGTCGCCACAGTAATATATTGTAAGAAATTCCAAAATGAACAAATTGCCTCTGAATATGTCTAGAATAGCATAACCATCTATATTTTCGAAGTATAATGTCATTCCTGGCACACAGAAAATACTCAATAAATTTCATCGAATAGATGGACGAGTAAATGAATAGAGGGAAAAAGCTAGATTTTAAATCAGACTAGGGATTAAATCAGTCATTAGGGAAGGCACTTGAGCTTCAGTTTCATTAAGGGGAATAATCATTTTTATAGAGTTGATCTGTGAATAAAATCAAATCGTATTTTTAAACACTACAGTTCTTTCTGACACAAGTTGTTTCAAGCTGACTTAATTTTTTTTTTAATTCAAAACATCTGCTTTGAAATCAGCCATTTCTCCAATGAGTCCAGCTCATCATAGCGGATAATGGGATTTAGAAGACAAGATGGCTTGCTAGATTTGCAATTTTTCAAAATTGAAAATAGGGGAACAAAATTCTATCAGGTGTATAAAGGAGTTTTCATAGCAGATGAGACTGAAGGAACCATAAATGGTATTGATTCTTACAAATTACTATTATTTGCAATATACACCCACCATATATATGGAATATAGTTAATTCCTAATTCACAGAAAAAAATATTGAAACAAAAATATTTGAAGTGTCCGGTGCAGCAGGGATTTGAAATATTAGTGGTGAAGTAATTGATTATTTAAAGATTTTAAAGTTGTAGGTTTTGTATGCATGTATCACATTGCATATGAAAATATAAGCTCTTCTTTTTGCGTTAGAAAAATTGACATGGTCAATAACTTCCAGTCCATCTCCACTCTTATCTCCCATGGTAAAAACTAACACAAATGCAAACAAACCCTGACCCCTAGATATCAGGTGTTCCTTCAGTCTTGGTCCCCTAGAGCAGATCTAAACTGAGTCCTGGGTCCAATTTAATCCATAGTTGCCCAAAATGAGATTGCCCAAATCTTAGCCAATCTGTAAACACATAAGTGTAACCTAAACATTTATTATTGGAAGCCACTGAGATTTTTCTGGTTGTTTTATGCAATGTTATCCAGAGGGAGGGAAAAAACTTGATGAAATCCCAAATGTCCATCAATTGCAGAATGTATATGTAAAATATGCTATATTCATATAATGGGATGATGTGCAACACACTGTGGACAGATCTTACAACTATAATATAGAGAAAGGATATATGCTCTTTACAACACAAAGAAATCAGGAAAATTTTTAGTAAAAAAAGCCAAGTATGAATTCCATCTCTTGTAAAGAATCATTAACAATACCCCCCATTCTTTCTATATGTATATGTACATGTAGATATCGGATAAGTAGCAGATTATGGAGTTCATGAACAGAAAGTATTTTAGAAAATGTGATGAAATACTTATTAATTCAAAATGCAATATATTACACTAAGTTTTACTTAAATTTACCATAAAGAAAACAGATGCAAAGGAAAGGATATCTGTTAATTTTTAGTAAATATTTCTTTATGGCAAGAGATAATACTTTCTAAAATCTATTTAAACTTCAGAAAATGTATGAAGACAAATATAAAGTGATTGGAGTACTTTTGATTTTTGCATAATTCAACAATATCTAGCAACTCCTTAGTGCAAAAAAATCCAAACTCTAGTACTCATCTTCTCATTTCCTATGGCTGTATCATTAATATTACAGTGTCAACTTTTATAATATTTTTACATGTTATGTTACCATGAGCCCTACAGCTAAAAACAATTCAACTTATTTTGGTGAACTTCATAACACTACTCCTTTAATACCTTTATTTATTTACTTATTTATTTGTTTGTTTTCGCATTGTTATTTCTGTGAGAACTTTGTCTACTATCTGTTTGTTTCTAGGAAACTTGGAACAAGCCTGGGTGCTGTGCTATCAGAGTTCTTGAAGTTTGTGTTTTGCTGAGGATCTGTTAAATCCCTTTACACATTATCTAATGTATTGTACAGAAGGTGCCTTTATGTTGGTATTTTGTTAAATCCATTCAAACGTTAGAAAATAGGTGTTCAGATGGAGAAACTGTTCATGGTGGCCAATCTACTAACGAGGGATGGAACTTGAACCTGAAAATTCCCAGACGATGGATCCTCATCCGTGACTATTAACAAATGCCACATACCACCATTTAGCAGGTGACTGCTTTGGGTTTGATGCCCACATACTTGGGTGAATAAATTCACTAGAAAATATTCTTGTTGAAATAAGTTCTCTTTGAATATTATTTTTCCTCCTTCTCAGCAGTTTTAGTCCTTCTTTCTCAAGTTTGTTCTGTCTTTGTGAATACATTTTTTTCCCATTTTAATTGTTCTCCCTTTTATTTCCAGGAACATATTACTCACACACCGTATATTCTATCTTCTATCTCATCTTTCCCACAATCAGTTTTAGAATTTTGTTTTTCTCATTTCCTTTTTGTGTGATTTCCTCAATGCTGTTTCCCACGTCTTCGATGGATTTCATATAATGTTTATTCTACTTCTATTAGTTCTAAAAGAACTTCTAACTCTGTATTTTATTTCCCAATACATTGAATTCTGAACTTGCTAGATATATGGCCTGTAATTTTTTGAACCTATGGTGCACTGTCTAAACTCAGTTTTCTTGGGACATACTTCATTTAATATTCTTTATTCATTGTCTGGTATCTTAATTGTTACAAATAAGACCAATATTAATTTCTTTTTAATTATTATTACTTATCCTTGAAATACAGTTTGGGGAGAGTGGACAATGAAAACCTCAGCTATCACTTCTATTACTGTTTCACTGTTTGGAAATTCATTCATTCATTCATTCATGAATTCATTCATTCACTATTCTATTGCCTTGGGGTTTGACTATTCTTTATTTCCGAAAAACATTTTTTAAAATATTCCCCACATGTCATGCCATATTATCTCTTTGTGCTTTTATTTTTTTTTTCATTTTTATGGTGAAAATAATCCCTTTGTTCCACAATTTTCAACTGGAGATTTCCTTTATCACAAAATTTAACCTTATGTAAGATTTTATTTAAAACAAGCATTTCTGTTATTGTATTTCATTTTTATATTAACTTGAATATTCTTTCTCAATATGCTATTATATAACTTTCTAAAGTCTTCTTGAAAAATATATTTTATAGTTACACAATTAATTAATTAGGATTTTTTCGCACCTTTTGTGATAGGCCTTTAATTTTTTACTGTGTGCCAAATTAATAACCAAGGCCTCCACATTACTTCATTATCACTTTGGGCTGGTTTATATGTACTTGTAGCATAATCTTTGTGCAATGTGAAACCACTGGATTTCAAGTGAGGACATGGCCTTGTCTAATTCACAAGTAGAGGGATAGGCAGGCAGAGAGAGAAGTGGAAACAGGCTCTCCGCCAAGCAGAGAGCCCAATGAGGGGCTGGATCCCAGGACCCTAAGACCATGACCTGAGACAAAGGTAGAGGCTTTAACCCACTGAGCCACCCAGGCACCCCAAGATTTTGTTTTATTTGCAATAAACATGGTTGAGGTATTCTGATTTTGATTATATTTTGAAGTATTACCCTAAAGAGAAATTGCCAATAGATTGGCTGCAATTAAGGAAGAAGAGAGGAATAATAAATGACTCCAAGGTATTTGGTCTGAACCTAACATACATGACAGAATATGATATATCCCTGGCAATTTTTTTTAAAGATTTTATTTATTTATTTCACAGAAAGAGAGATCATAAGTAGGCAGAGAGGCAGGCAGAGAGAGAGGGAGAAGCAGGCTCCCTGCTGAGCAGAGAGCCCGATGCGGGGCTCAATCCCAGGACCCTGAGATCAAGACCCGAGCTAAAGGCAGAGGCTTAACCCACTGAGCCACCCAGGTGCCCCTATCCCTGGCAATTCTTGTTAGTAAAGAATTTTCAGTGACTTTTGGGTATAAAATCAATATCTTTTTATTTTAAGATTTTATTTATTTATTTGACAGAAAGAGAGAGATCACAAGTAGGTAGAAAGACAGGCAGAGAGAGAGGGAGACGCAGGCTCCCTGCTGAGCAGAGAGCCCGATGTGGGGCTCGATCCCAGGACCCCAAGATCATGACCTAGGCCGAAGGCAGAGGCTCCACCCACTGAGCCACTCAGGTGCCTTAAAATCAATATAATTTTAAAGCAAAACATATGGTATAAAATTATGTGTGATATGACCAGCATCATGTATATTGTTTTGTAATTAAATGAAATCTGAAATGTATATTAAAAATGTTAACACGATGGGACGCCTGGGTGGCTCAGTGGGTTAAGCCACTGTCTTCGGCTCAGGTCATGATCCCAGGGTCCTGGGATCAAGCCCCAAATCAGGCTCTCTGCTCAGCAGGGAGCCTGATTCCTCCTCTCTCTCTGCCTGCCTCTCTGCCTGCTTGTCATCTCTCTCTGTCAAATAAATAAATAAAATCTTTAAAAAAAAATGTTAACACGAGCAATCTATGGAGTATGATATTGGGAATGAATTGGTTTAGTTATTTTTCATTAATCAATTGCTATTTTTTAGAAGATTTCATTTATTTATTTGACAGAGAGAAATCACAAGTAGGAAGAGAGGTAGCAGAGAGAGAGGAGGAAGCAGGCTCCCTGCAAAGCACAGAGCCCAACTCAGGACTCAATCCCAGGACCCTGAGATCATGACTTGAGCTGAAGGCAGAGGCTTAACCCACTGAGCCACCCAGGTGCCCTCAATTGCTATTTTTAAAATACTGTATACCTAATACTGTGTATTAGACAGTCATATCAGATGTATATTGTAAAAAGTATGTTTGTCTCATTACTCTTCACTACCCAAAGACATGTTTTAATACAATCAAAGAGAAATAGAAAACTGCCTCTGCATTTTTCTGAAAGAAAACTTTGAATATCAGTGACATTAAATGCAACCTCTGGGGAAAAAAGAAAAAACACAACTTTTCTTTCATTAAGTGCAGAAAAAAATGGTAAGTTCAGCTTAAACTACTTTGTGGCCATAAGCCCTGAATTCATGTCTAGTGTACCTGACAGAATCAGAGCTTTCTTTTGTATTTTGAAGCAAAGTGCTGAGGTATGGAAAACTGCATTCTGATACAAAGTGTAGGATAACAAAATGAACCCAGAATACCTAAAGCAATCTTATCCCTATTCATCTGTACCATTGACTTACATGAAATAAATCCATTTAGAATATACACTAAATATACTACTTTTTCCACACACAAGTTCTTAGCTTATCAATCCTCTCATGACCAATGTGCACAATCACCACAGATGATGTCACTGCAGAATCTTCACTCCTGTTGTCCATCCTCCAGCTAACTTGTTGCCGGCCCCAATATTGGCTTTTGTGGTCTCCTTGACTTTCTTCATGCTGTTTCTGTGTTCCTTTCACTCTCTCTTCGAGGAATTTTTCTTCTCATATGGGCCATGTCTTGAAAGTCTATATCAGGGTTCATTTTTCTTTGCATTGTACAAAGAATCATAAATCATGCCAAAGCCAGTTTTTTTGTCCCCACCAAAATGGGTTCTGAATCCAAATACAAAGATGAAAACTGGAGCGGTCTTGTGCATTTTGGCTAGTTTTCCCTGAATCTCTGTCTTAGGTAGTCACCTTCCCAGGGTGGGAATAACTATTATATCTGCTGAAATAGCTGTTGGTCGTGAACTTCCCAGTCCAGATAGTTACTGTTCAGATGGTTTATGATGGCAGCCAAGCTTCAAGCAGCCAGAGAGGAAAAGAGCTAAATACACTATCTAAAGTGTAAATTATTTTTAATAGCAATATTTTTTCATAAAATCATAAGCCCAGGGTTAAGAAATGATGAGAATGAAAAAGGAAATTTGTTGGGTCATGCAATTTTAAGAAAGAGACATTCAAGCCAGTGAGGAATGAACACCAATAGCGGTGATAATAATATGACCTAATCTGTATTAAGTACTTACCGTATGCCTTTCTTTGCTCTGATTTTCCACAATTTCTATTAATACTTAAACTTAAGAAGTTGGTACTATCAGTTTTTAAATATTGATTTTTTTACTGGTTTTTTCTTCATTTTATTTCTATTTCTGAAATAGTTTTGTAATTTTTGTAATAGAGCAATATAGGATGAACCGTTATAGAACTACAAGCAGACAACCGCGGTGTTTGTGCTTAACAATTATCCACAATGATTCTGTGACCAAAAGAAAAAAAAAATGTTTGAAGGTCACTGTCACAGGCAATGGGAGATATTGAAATTCTTAAACAAGATAATAGTTTGTATTTTAGAATTTTCCAATTTCATGGTCTTTCTTATGTTGTCATTTTGTTCATCACAACATTTCTTTTGTAAAAGAAAGATCCATCGATCTGAAATATCTTCTGGCTTAATAGTAACATGTAGTTCCATGAGTCTAATTTCTACATATGTATTAATAGTATAAATATACTTGCCTTCTCAAAATTAGTATTATTGTTATTATTATTATTTTGCAACTTGAGGAAGTGCTGAAGTCAATTTGCTTTATATTTATTTTAATGGTTTTCAAGGTTGAGACAGCTCATAAAACATGTGGTTTCAAATGGCAGATTTAACTGTAGGCTTGAGCACAAGTTCAGTTAAAGGGAGATAAAATAATACATGAAACAATTTAATCCATCATATCTAAACTGTAATACATCCCAACACATTGAAAGGAAATGGATATGGGAAGAAAATCTCTTCTCTGAGGATATATTACACACTATACTGTGATAGATGGGCCAAATGAAAGATACTTTATCCACTTACGCATAAGACATAATAATGAAGCATCTTTCTCTCCCTCCCCCTCTTTCTGTCTCTCTCTCCCTACATCTCTCTCTCTCTCTCTCACTTTCTCTCTCTCTCTCTCTCACACACACAGACACACACACACACTTTTTCTCCTCTCAAAAACCGAGCAGAATTTTAATACGGTCTTCTTATCTCATTTATCACTGTTTCATCTTGGGCAATGCACCAGGTATACACATTTCACATTGGATTCCATCCATAAAAAATGAAGCTTAAAGTTTATTGGGCATAAGATGAAGGGGTTTGTTAAAATTTAACAAGCCCCTCAGGTGGCTTTGATATAGATGGTCTCTGGACTACAGAAAATCACATTCTGAGATTAAAGCCATCCACTTGAGTTCAATGCAATCTGCCAACAAGTTACTGTTTCTGGCCCCATTTCCAACCTTTCTCTTTTATAACTTATTATCTGCAGTTCACTCACAACCATTCTTTCTCACATCTGCCTTTTTTTTTTTTGCTATATTATTTCCTTTTCACTTTAATTCTTTTTCTTTTTCTTTTTTTAAAATTTATTTATTTATTATTATTATTTTTTATAAACTATAATGTATTTTTATCCCCAGGGGTACAGGTCTGTGAATCACCAGTTTTACACACTTCACAGCACTCACCATAACACATATCCTACCCAGTGTCCATAACCCCACCCCCCTCTCCTGACCTCCCCTCCCCTCAGCAACCCTCAGATTTTTTGTGAGATTAAGAGTCACTTATGGTTTGTCTCCCTCCTGATGCCATCTTCTTTCATTTATTCTTCTCCTACCCCTAAACTCCCCATGTTGCATCTCTACTTCCTCATATCAGGGAGATCATGTGATAGTTGTCTTTCTCCGATTGACTTATTTCACTAAGCTTGATACCCTCTAGTTCCATCCACGTCATCACAAATGGCAAGATTTCATTTCTTTTGATGGCTGCATAGTATTCCATTGTGTATATATACCATATCTTCTTTATCAATTCATCTGTTGATGGACATCTAGGTTCTTTCCATAGTTTGGCTATTGTAGACATTGCTGCTGTGAACATTTGGGTGCACGTGCCCCTTAGAATCACTACGTTTGTATCTTTAGGGTAAATATCCAGTAGTGCAATTATTGGGTCATAGGGTAGTTCTCCATGCTGTTTTCCAGAGTGGCTGCACCAGCTTGCATTCCCACCAACAGTGCAGGAAGGTTTGCCTTTCTCCACATCCTCACCAGCATCTGTCATTTCCTGACTTGTTAATTTTAGCCATTCTGACTGGTGTGAGGTGATATCTCATTGTGGTTTTAATTTGTATTTCCCTGATGCCGAGTGATATGGAGCACTTTTTCATGTGTTTGTTGGCCATCTGGATGTCTTCTTGGCAGAAATGTCTGTTCATGTCTTCTGCCCATTTCTTGATTGGATTATTTGTTCTTTGGGTGTTGAGTTTGCTAAATTCTTTATAGATTTTGGACAATAGCCCTTTATCTGATATGTTGTTCGCAAATATCTTCTCCCATTCTGTCAGTTGTCTTTTGGTTTTGTTAACTGTTTCCTTTGCTGTGCAAAAGCTTTTGATCTTGATGAAATCCCAATAGTTCATTTTTGCCCTTGCTTCCCTTGCCTTTGGCGATGTTCCTAGGAAGATGTTGCTGCGGCTGAGGTTGAAGAGGTTGCTGCCTGTGTTCTCCTCAACGATTTTGATGGATTCTTTTCTCACATTGAGGTCCTTCATCTATTTTGAGTCTATTTTCGTGTGTGGTGTAAGGAAATGGTCCAATTTCAATTTTCTGCATGTGGTTGTCCAATTTTCCCAACACCATTTATTGAAGAGGCTGCCTTTTTTCCATTGGACATTCTTTCCTGCTTTGTTGAAGATTAGTTGTCCATAGAGTTGAGGGTCTATTTCTGGGCTCTCTATTCTGTTTCATTGATCTATGTATCTGTTTTTGTGCCAGTACCATGGTGTCTTGATGGTGACAGCTTTGTAATAGAGCTTGAAGTCTGGAACTGTGATGCCACCAACTTTGGCTTTCTTTTTCAATATTCCTTTGGCTATTCGAGATCTTTTCTGGTTCCATATAAATTTTAGGATTATTTGTTCCATTTCTTTGAAAAAATGGGTGGGATTTTGATAGGGATTGCATTAAATGTGTAGATTGCTTTAGGTAGTGTAGACATTTTCACAATATTTTTTCTTCCAATCCAGGAGCATGGAACGTTTTTCCATTTCTTTGCACCTTCCTCAATTTCTTTCATGAGTACCTTATAGTTTTCTGAGTATAGATTCGTAGTCTCTTTGGTTAGGTTTATTCCTAGGTATCTTATGGTTTTGGGTGCAATTATAAATGGGATTGACTCCCTAATTTCTCTTTCTTCTGTCTTGTTGTTAGTGTAGAGAAATACAACTGATTTCTGAGCATTCATTTTATATCAGGACACTTTACTAAATTCCTGTACAAGTTTTAGCAGTTTTGGAGTGGAGTCCTTGGGGTTTTCCACATATAGTATCATATCATCTGTGAAGAGTGTTAGTTTGACTTCTTTTTTGCCAATTTGGATGCCTTTAATTTCTTTTTGTTGTCTGATTGCTGAGGCTAGGACTTCTAGTACTATGTTGAATAGCAGTGGTGATAATGGACATCCCTGCCATGTTCCTGACCTTAGCAGAAAAGCTTTCAGTTTTTCTCCGTTGAGAATATTTGTGGTGGGTTTTTCATTGATGGCTTTGATAATATTGAGGTATGTGCCCTCTATCCCTACACTTTGAAGAGTTTTGATCAGGAAGGGATGCTGTACTTTGTCAAATGCTTTTTCAGCATCTATCGAGAGTATCATATGGTTCTTGTTCTTTCTTTTATTAATGTGTTGTATCACATTGATTGATTTGTGGATGTTGAACCAACCTTGCAGCCCTGGAATAAATCCCACTTGGTCGTGGTGAATAATTCTTTTAATGCACTGTTGAATCCTATTGGCTAGTATTTTGATGAGAATTTTTGCATCTGTGTTCATCAAGGATATTGGTCTTTAGTTCTGTTTTTTGATGGGATCTTCATCTGGTTTTTGGATCAAGGTGATTCTGGCCTCATAAGATGAGTTTGGAAGTTTTCCTTCCATTTCTATTTTTTGGAACAGATTCAGGAGAATAGGAATTAGTTCTTCTTTAAATATTTGGTAGAATTCCCCTAGGAAGCCATCTGGCCCTGGGCTTTTGTTTTTTTGGAGATTTTTGATGACTGTTTCAATCTCCTTACTGGTTATGGGTCTGTTCAGGCTTTCTATTTCTTCCTGGTTCAGTTGTGGTAGTTTATATGTCTCTAGAAATGCATCCATTTCTTCCAGATTGTCAAATTTGTTTGCATAGAGTTGTTCATAGTATGTTCTTAGAATTGTTTGTATTTCTTTGGTGTTGGTTGTGATCTCTCCTCTTTCATTCATGATTTTATTTATTTGGGTCCTTTCTTTCTCTCTCTCTCTCTCTTTCTTTTTTTTTTTTTCTTTCTTTCTTTCTTTTTTTTTTTTTTTTTTTTTTTTTTTTGATAAGTCTGGCCAGGGGTTTATCAACCTTATTAATTCTTTCAAAGAACCAACTCCTAGTTTCGTTGATTTGTTCTATTGGGTTTTGTTTTTTTTTTTTTTGGTTGCTATTTCATTGATTTCTGCTGTGATCTTTATTATTTCTCTTCTCCTGATGGGTTTAGGCTTTCTTTCTTGTTCTTTCTCCAGCTCCTTAAGGTGTAGGGTTAAGTTGTGTATTTGAGACCTTTCTTGTTTCTTGAGAAAGCCTTGTACTGCTATATATTTTCCTCTCAGGACTGCCTTTGCTGTGCCCCACAGATTTTGAACCATTGTGTTTTCATTATCAATTGTTTCCATGAATTTTTTCAATTCTTCTTTAATTTCCTGTTGACCCATTCATTCTTTAGAAGGATGCTGTTTAGTCTCCATGTATTTGTATTCTTTCCAAATTTCCTCTAGCTTCAGAGCATTGTGGTCTAAAAATATGCAGGGGATGATCCCAATTGTTTAATACCAGTTGAGACCTGATTTAGGACCCAGGATGTGATCTATTCTGGACAGTGTTCCATGTGCACTAGAGAAGAATGTGTATTCTGTTGCTTGGGGATGAAATGTTCTGAATATATTTGTGATGTCCATCTGGTCCAGCGTGTGATTTAAGGCCTTTTTTTCCTTGTCGACCTTTTGCTTGGATGATCTGTCCATTTCAGTGAGGAAGTGTTATTATTGTATTATTATTGATGTGTTTCTTTGATTTTGTTATTAATTGGTTTATATAGTTGGCTGTTCTCACGTTAGGGGCATAGATATTTAAAATTATTAGATCTTCTTATTGGACAGAAGCTTTGAGTATGATATAATGTCCTTCCTCATCTCTTATTATTGTCTTTGGCTAAAATCTAATTGATCTGATATAAGGATTGCACCCCAGCTTTCTTCTGGTGTCTATTAGCATGGTTAATTGTTTTCCACTTCCTCCCTTTAAATCTGGAGGTGTCTTCAGGTCTCAAATGAGTTTCTTGTAGGCAACATATAGATGGGTTTTGTTTTTTTATCCATTCTGATACCCTGTGTCTTTTGATTGGGGCATTTAGCCCATTAACATTCAGGGTAACTATTGAGAGATATGAATTTAGTGCCATTGTATTGCCTGTAAGGTGACTGTTACTGTATATTGTCTCTGTTCCTTTCTGATCTACTACTTTTAGGCTCTCTCTTTGCTTAGAGGACCCCTTTCAATATTTCCTATAGAACTGGTTTGGTGTCTGCAAATTCTTTCAGTTTTTATTTGTCCTGGAAGCTTTTTAATCTCTCCTTCTATTTACAATTATAGCCTAGTTGAATATAGTATTCTTAGTTGCGTGTTTTTCTCATTTAGTGCTCTGAATATATCATGCCACTTCTTTCTGGCCTGCCAGGTGTCTGGATAAGTCTGCAGCCAATCTAATATTTTTACCATTGTATGTTACAGACTTCTTTTCCAGGGCTGCTTTCAGGATTTTCTCTTTGTCACTAAGACTTGTAAATTTTACTATTAGGTGATGGGGTGTGGACCTATTCTTATTGATTTTGAGGGGGGTTCTCTGCACCTACTGGTTTGATGCTTGTTCCCTTTTCCATATTAGGGAAATTCTCTCCAATAATTCTCTCCAATATACCTTCTGCTCCCCTCTCTCTTCTTCTTCTGGAATCCCAATTATTCTAATCTTATTTTGTCTTATAGTGTCACTTATCTCTCAAATTCTCCCCTCGTGGTCCAGTAGCTGTTTGTCCCTCTTTTGCTCAGCTTCTTTATTCTCTGTGATTTAGTCTTCTATAGCACTAATTCTTTCTTCTGCCTCACTTATCCTAGCAGTAAGAGCCTCCATTTTTTATTGCACCTCATTAATAGCTTCTTTTTTGATTTCAACTTGGTTAGATTTTAGTTCTTTTATTTCTTCAGAAAGGGTTTTTATCTCTCCAGAGAGGGTTTCTCTAATATCTTCCATGCCTTTTTCGAGCCCGGCTAGAACCTTGAGAATCGTCATTCTGAACTCTATGGCTGACATATTACCAATGTTTGTATTGATTAGGTCCCTAGCCTTCGGTACTCCCTCATGTTTTTTTTTTTGTGTGTGTGTGAATTTTTCTGCCTTGTCATTTTGTCCAGGTAAGATTATATGAAGCAGCAAATAAAATACTATAAAGGTGGCAAAGACCCCAGGAAAATGTGCTTTAACCAAATCAAAAGAGACCCCAAATCATGGGAGGGAGAAAGGGGATAAAAAGAAGTTCAGAAAAAAAAAATTAAAAAAAGAAAACAAATAAAGAAAAAAATATAAAAAAGAAGAAATATATATATATATGATAAACTAGTTAAAAAAACGTTAAAAAAGAAAAGGTTAAAAGTTAAAAAAAATTTAGCAGAAGAAAAAAATATTTTAAAAAATTTTAAATTAACCGCAAGACTAAAGAATTGTGGGGAGAAAGCCATGAGTTCTGTGCTTTGTTTTCTCCTCCTCTGGAATTCTGCTTCTCTCCTTGGTAGGTGAACTTGGTCTTAGCTGAGTTTCTTGTTGATCTTCTGGGGGAAGGGCCTGTTGTAGTGATTCTCTAGTGTCTTTGCCCGAAGTGGAATTGCACTGCCCTTACTAGGGGCTGGGCTAAGTAATTGGCTCGGGTTTGCTTTCGGGAGCTTTTGTCCCCTGAATGCTTTATGTAGAGTTCCAGAGGATGGGAATGAAAATGGCGGCCTCCCAGTCTCCAGCCTGGAGGAGCCAAGAGCTGGGGGTCGCACTCCTCAGTGCGCCCTCAGAGTAAAGAGCTCAATCACTCTGTCTCCCTGGCCTCTGGCCATGCTCCGAGCTCACCCAGCTTGTGACCAGTTCGGGTAACCCCGAACTGAGAGTTCACTCATGAGTTCTGTCTCTGTAGCCAGCTTCCCTGCTCTAATACCTGTGAGCTCTGAGACACTCAGACTCCCCCGATCCTTCCGTGACTCTGCAGGACCTGGGGCCATGCTGATCCCGCATGGGCTTCACCCCAGTTTAGCCTCTGGAGCGATGTCCTTCTGTGGAGCAGACTTTTAAAGTTCCTAATTTTGTGCTCTGTTGCTCCACCGCTTGCCGGGAGCAGGCCCTTCCCCCCACGGTCTATCTTCCCATCGCTTTGGATTCACTTCTCTGCTGGTCCTACCTTTCAGAAAGTGATCGATTTTCTGTTTCCAGAATTGCTGTTCTTCTTGTCTTCAATCTCCCATTGGATTTGTAAGTGTTTGCAATGGTTTGATAAGCTATCTAGCTGATCTCCTGCTACCTGAAGTAGTCTCAGCCTGCTACTTCTCTGTCATCTTGACTCCTCTCCTCACATCTGCCTTTGACTTTTATGTTCCCTTTACTGGAATATTCTTTTTATTTATTTATTTTTTTAAGGATTGATTTATTTGAGAGAGAGAAAGAGAGTGTGCATGCATGTACCTGTGAGAAGGGGGAGGGGTAGAGGGAGAGAGAATCCTCAAGTAGACTCCCTGCTGAGCCTGGAGCCTGAAGCAGAACTCCATCCCAGGACCCTGAGATGATCACCTGAATCAAAATCAAGAGCCAGATGCCTAGCTAACTGAACCACCCAGGCACCCCCTGGAATAGTCTTACTTTACTTATCTAGTGAACCCATTCAGTCTCCCAACACCAACTCAAATGAAGATGAATGGTGATTCTTTGCATTCAAACAAAACTTCCTTTATATTGCTCTATAATTTGGAATACCTATCCTTCTAGGCTAAGTTCTTTATATCCTCATATAAAAGTAAGATGTTCAATAGATGCTGTCATGTTCACAAGAAACACTTAAATTATCAAAAACCGTATTATGACAATAATAATGACTCAGTGTAGAAAAAGTATATGAGGAAGTACAGATTTTCAGATTCCCAAGTTATTTTCCCTAAAGATCTTCTACATTAAGGTTTTGTTGTTTTTTTTTTCTTTTGCCGTTGTGCTTAAAGTGGACAGTTTGGTTTATGCAGCAGCACTGAACCAATCCAGAATTTGATCCTATCTAGATTTACCCAAGAGTAATGTCCTGTCTTTTCTTATCACAACTATTAGCAGCACACAAGTTCTTATTAGCCTTATCACCCATTGTTATGATAAACGAAGCACTAAACCATTCAACCAAATCTGCCTTCTTTAGAGGGTAATAGCTTCTTTATCTACTTGCAGCAAGAATCCTGACTTTTGTTAGTTGAAGACTAAAAATTTATTTTAACTACTAGGCAAGTGCGACAGTGTTCTTTAATTAATTTTTTTGAACCACCAAATTCTCTCAAGAAAACTCATTTTGTAAAAGAAATGCCAATATTAAAAATACTTAATACTTTTGGATGTGGAATACTAAAACCTTCCTCAAACATTTGAACTGTCTATATGTTGCACTTATTTTGCTCATGTTTTTGTGTGACTGATTGTGTCTTTTAATGAAATGGATTGAAAAATAAACACCTAGTTAGCTCCTCTTGACCTAAGAGTGTAATGTATAAACTTTTGATTCACTATGTTGTCCACCTGACACTAATGTAACATTTTGTCCAATATACTCAAATAAGGAAAAGAAGAAAGAAAAAAAGGAAACAAAGAAAGAAAGAAGAAGAAAGGAGGGAGGAGGGAAGGGGAAAGAAGCAAAAAAGTGAGGAAGGAAGGAAGGAATAAATGGTCCAAGGAATACACTGTTATTAAAGGAAATCGTAAAACTGAAATTAAGATCTTTATTTGCTGTATCCATAACTGGATATGCATTTACATATGTTTATTTTAATATATTCATTTATAATCTAAATTGTTTCAAACTAATTTTTTGAAATGGGAATATCCTTAATTTTTTTTTTAAATCCTTTTTTTTTTTTAAAGATTTTGTTTATTTATTTGACAGACAGAGATCACAAGTAGGTAGAGAGGCAGGCAGAGAGAGAGAGAGGAGGAAGCAGGCTCCCCATGGAGGAGAGAGCCCTATGTGGGGCTCGATCCCAGGACGCTGGAATCATGACCTGAGCCAAAGGCCAAGGCTTTAACCCACTGAGCCACCCAGGCGCCCTAGGAATAATTTAATTTTAAATATAAAAGTATCATTTTTAAGACCACAGAGACAATACCTAAGACAATATTCAAAGAAAGAAAATTTTTCCTTTCCTTACATATCAAAAATATAGAACTAAAATGACAAGGCACAACATAAAGATGCAAGATATTTGGGTGATTGCTTTACTCTTCTAATGCTATATTTCATGATTTTCATTTGAATTGATAAAGATTTTAGTAAGAAAAAATGTGTTATAAGAGACTAAATGCTAATAACTTACAAAGCACTCTAAGATATCAATGATAACTCACATTTTAACTATCAACATTTTATTTTCTGTCTGAAATGGTAACAAAATGTAGTTGAAGAACTAGAAGGTAATCTCCAGTTTTGGAAAATAAGCATATATACCTATGAAGGTGTAGAACACAATGTTTACAGCTTTTATAGAGACGAAAATAGTAAAGGCAATAGTTTTACACAGAAAAAGCCTATTTCTTAGTGATTAATGATGGAAAGTGGGAAAAGGTGGTTCAGGAAATGGAAAAAAAAAGGAATTTTAATAAATATCTGTTCGTTATTTCTAAAAACTTTTGGTGATATTTTTTTTAACAATATTTAAAGAATTTAAAACAAAGCCTGACACATAGTAGCTCTGAAATAAAAATGTGCTTTCCCTCTTCCTTTCCAGTGTTTCTGGGAGGAATAGTTATGAAGAAAGCAGCTAATTTTAAATAATACATACAATAACACAGAGCTGGACATTTTCCTCATTCAGCTTATGAAAAAAGATATATTGCATTAGATCTGCAAATATGCCTGTAATTCTAAAACTTCTTTTTGCAACATGATCTTAGAACTCATTTCTGTTTTTACATTTTTATTTAATATTGTGCACATATAAAGTTACATTTATAACATAAATGTAACTTTTGATTCACTATGTTGTCCACCTGAAACTGATTTTAATAATATATATTAATTAATAATATATATTATATTATTACATAATAATATAATATATATTAATAATATCTATTAATTATATATATGTATATATATATATAGCTATATACATTTATAACATAAATGTAATAGGTAGGGAAAAATAAAGTGAACACTGGTAAACCCAGAAGTGATTATTTTGAAGGTATATATATAACACGTATATTTTTTTCTTGAGGAAGTATCCGTGCCTTAAGAACTTATAGCTCTCTTGGGGCACCTGGGTGGCTCAGTAGGTTAAGCCTCTGCCTTTGGCTCGGGTCATCATCCTAGGGTCCTTGGATGGAGGCCCACATCAGGCTCTCTGCTCAGCAGGGAGCCTGCTTCCTCCTCTCTCTGTTGGCTTCTTGGCCTACTTGTGATCTCTGTCTGTCAAATAAATAAATAAAATCTTAAAAAAAAAAAAAGAACTTAAAACTCTCATAATGTTTGACTTTACTAATAGTAACTGGTTTTTCTAGTGAAAAGAAATTTTTATTTTGTATTCCAAAACTTAAAAAAAAAGTGGTTAAAGCATTTCTACACTGTCTTCAAAAAATCTGAAAAGAAATACACCATATAATATAATAACCAGTATCATACATAAGATGTAAAAGCACTGTTTTTATGCTATATGTCAATCATTTGAACTATGCAATTTGTTAACTTAATAGATAAAATAGATACAACAAAAGATATGCCAACTAAAGTAGCCAGTATCTGGAATTACAGACTGCTTCTTGGTATTTTGTTGGGTCCACTTTGCTGACCAGACCAGTAGATTCCATTTATTACTGTCTTATACTACATACCAGTGTATCATGTTAATATGGTCCAGGGCTTAAGCTTTTTCATATTCCTCTAAAATAACACATATATAGCTATCTGCCTAAACACCTATTTTACTTTAGGCATTTATATATGACATATTTCTTGCAGCTTTAAATAAATTGACTTCATCTTGAATTATGACACCTGTTAAAAAGCCTCTGATGCCTTCAAACAGAGCAAGTCATCACCTTGAACAGCACATGCCCAAGCATCAGTTTACATCTATGAGAAAGGAAAGTGCCTTGATTTTCATGTTACTAATCACCAGAGTATCAGAAGATGGTGATAGAGAGACAGTGCTGAGATGTATACCACACCCATTTAGAGTATGATACATGAAGTCAATCTTACTTTCCTTGCATTGGTTTTCTCACTTAGTGCCTTGCCTAAATATAAAGCAATCCATAACTCAGAAGATATATCATAAAGAAATCACATGGTTACTGAACAATGAGATAGTTCGGGGGTGTAGTGATCTCTGACTCTTTTCAATTTTAATTCTGTATCCAAATGGAGCATTATGAGCAATTTTACCTTAGAAAGACTGAAGAAGAGGATTGCATATTGTTGCTTGGAAGCATATTTTGTCAGCTTCAGAGATAAACTGAAAAGGGAGAAGTAAGCTTAAAATTATTATGATCAAAGATAAAAACTGCCAGTAGAGACAACCAAGGTGGGGATTTCTGCAGCACAGGTCTGTGTGAATCCCTCCCCTACTCATCTGTTCATAGCCCTGCAAGACAAAACCTCTGCAAAAGACAGTTTTTGTAGGCACTGGCAACGCCGTTGTTTGAAGCAAGGAGGAAAAGGTCCTGGGGCATAGAGAGGAAATATCTAACAAATTGTAAATGATAGAAAACAGGGAAATGATTGAAATGATAGAAAACAGGATGACAGTTATTTCTTAAAAAGTGCATTGATATCTCAGGATTTCTGGGCAGGTAGAAGAAAGTTTAGAAACAGCTGCACGATCTACTAGCATGTTGCTAATCTAGATATTAAGATAAAACATACTTAGTTTCACTACAACATGGCAGGAAAATTTAAAGGAATTAAAAACAAGTAAAGGAAATAGAAAACAAAGTAAAACACCAGAATGAATATCTGTCGAGAACTACTCAAAATACTCAATTAGAAACATACAAAGAACCATGGTAATCGAGTAATTTACAAATAGGACACATCGGAAGAACTAAAACTCATCGGAAGATCTTATTATTGTCTCAAATTAGGCTGTGCTGCAAAATTCAAACTCTGTTTATCAGAATGTATGCTATAATTGAATTCAGATCTGTTGTTTAGGAAAGTATGGTGTGTTTGTGAAAAACTTTTGCTTCCACATACTACAAGCTTGGATAAGAGCATAGCTCCATCACTTACTAGGCTGGCACTAGAATCACTGAGCTATATTCATATTCATATTCATATTCATATTCAACTATAATTTGTAATTCTCTAATAATATTCCTTAGATTCAGATCTATTCACTTATTTATTTCATTTGTTTAAACAATATTTATTGAATTCTTACTACAGCCCAGTTACTATTCTGAGCGGTGAGCATAAAGTGTGGACAAGACCAATAAGGATGAAAGACAATCCCACATGGATGAATTTTACATTCTATTTAGGAAAAAAAATACATGGACATGCCAATGTATTTATACACACATATGCATATATGAAATGTTGAATAGTGTTCAATGTATATGAAGAAAGTATAAAATAACTTAAAGAGAAGTCTTGATAAGATTTGACTAAAGTGAGTGAGTAACCTTTGGGAACAACTGACAGATGAATTTACCTGAGAGACCAGTAAGCAAAATGCCCTGAGATGGGAATATGCTTGGCATAATGGGTGGCCTGTATGGCTGAAGTGGATGCGAGGCCTAATGGGCAGTAGGAAGTGAAGCCAGCGACTTAACAACAGGACAGATTCTATGGCATCTTTAAGCCTTGGGAAGGATTTGGTTTTAATCGAGTTGTAGAATCATATTGACAGGAAGCATCGATGTCTGACTCATTTCCCATCACAAAAACTAACATAACAGTGTAAAAATAATTTTAGGAAATCCTGAAAAAGCAGAATAAACATCTGTAATTTGGTCTCGTAAGGGTTAAAGATAAGACTATTGGGAAGATAGGTTATTTTAAATTGGATCAAGTTATAGTGCTGTAATATAGCCCATATAGTGCTATATTACTATGATACTGGACCTAAGAGATCTAACACAAGCATACTATGCAAAATTTCCAGGTGTGGAGGGAGTTTTCCACACCTGGATTCTCACATCATGGTAGGTACTTTTCACCAGCAGAGGCGCTATGTAGGAGACAACAGGGGCTAAGGTGCAAAGAGAAATTTTTCATTTAGAAATAATTTTGTGCCAGGTTAAAGTCAACTGGACTTCAGATGGAAGAAATTAAATGTCACCCCACAGCAGAAGGCGGCAGTCAACATGACTTTTCTTTGATAAAGATTCTGAACATAGAAGGGACATCACTTTCCTGAGTTATGACCATGCTGCAAATTACAGAGCAAAGCACTGTAACGGTCCCAAGTGATCAAAATAAATCAGATTTTACAACTGAGCTGCAGAAAACAGTTTCTTGATGCAGCAATTTGTGTGTGTGTGTGTATGTGTATGTGTGTATTCATGGTTTACTTTTAGCAATTATAAAAGTGTAGTCATAGTAATTCTGAAGCCTATTTCCATATTTATTGAACATTTATCATGTGTTAATGTCAACCAGGGCCACAATAGGGGAGTGTGGTAAATGATACAAGCAGAGAAAAGTTTAATTATTTCATCATGATTTTTTTTATAGCTTCCAAAACCTTACATAGACCTTGAATCACTTAATTAATGAGAACACATATACTGATAGTATGAGATTATGAGACCAAGGACTATTGAAAAAAAAATGAGAAACTCCAGCATTTGGGAGATCTCAAAGTAGACTCTGGGTATAAAACCAATTTACAGGGAAAAGAGTTAAATAATAGATTCTGGTCTTATAATTAGAACAATTTCCACTTGCACTGAACACTTGAGTTATGAGTGCTAAACAAATAAACAATTTTTTTTTTGTTCGAAAAGTTTTGTGTTCAATTGCTACTCTGCTTATAATGGAAAGATTAATAACTGTTACTATGTTAATGAAATATTTGGGAATGAATGAATGAGCTCTAGCATTGTTTCTTTTTCTTCATCTTGCACCTCAATATATATGGTGGCATATGTTGAGCAAAAGCAATGTAACTTTGGAAATTAGACCTGATGATATATATGAATTTTCTGGCGAGTATGGAAATGATTACTACAAATCCATAATCTCTTTGATCTCAGTTTAGGAACTTACTACAATTGTATTTTATCAGTAACATACAATGATAATCTTTTTGATAAAATAATCTAATACTGTATTGAAAATACCCTCAAATATGAAGTACAAAAAGTTAGGAACTATTTACATTCCAGGGCCCACAGGTAGAATATGAAGGAAGAAACCATTCCAGTGGGAGAGAAGCATTATTTAAGATTAAATACTTAAGTGCTCATACTGGGTATTTACCTTAAAGTTACAAATGCAGTGATCCGAAGGGGCACGTGCCCCTGAATGTTTATAGCAGCAATGTCCACAATAGCCAAACTATGGAAAGAGCCTACATGTCCATCAACAGAAGAATGGATAAAGAAGATGTGAAGATGTGATATACATGTATACACACACACACATAAATGCTCAAATACCATACAACCATCAAAAATCGAAATCTTGCAATGACATGAATGGAACTAGAAGGTAGTATGCTAAGCAAAATAAGTCAATCAGAGAGACAATGATTATATGATCTCTCTGATAGGAAGAATTTGAGAGGCAAGGTGGAGGTACATGGGGGGAAGGGAAGGAAAAATGAAACAAGATGGGACCGGGGACGGTTGCAAACCATAAAAGACTCTTAATCTCAGGAAACAAACTGAGGGTTGCCGGAGAGGAAAGTTGGGGGAGGGATAGGGTGGCTGGGTGATGGACATTGGGAAGGGCATGTGCTATGGTGAGGGCTGTGAATTGTGTAAGACTGATGATTCACAGACTTGTACCCCGGAAACAATCAATACATTATATGTTAACCAAAAAACAAAATAAAACAAAACATTAAAAAATAGATAATTAAGTGCTCTCTCTAATTATGGTTGAGCTCTTTATATTTCTCAGATTAACTATAAACTTCTGTTTAAACTCCCAGGTATGTAATGCTTTTCAGAAAGAATAGTAATCACAGAGCTAATAAAATCTAATTGCACAAGATTTTTGATTAGATTGGACCAAGTGAAATTTCTAAATTTAAACTTTTTTAAAAAAAACAAATTGGTAATTTAATATGTTTTAATCAGATTATTTTTTAAAGTTAGTCATGGAATACAGTTGTTTGATGTAGATGAGTTTTCTTATTTAAGAGGTAAAGGATTGCACTATTTTTGCAAAATTTAAAATTTGTATGTACACATGTGCACAAGTGTGGATTGCTCTTACAATTACAGTAAAGTTAATGAACTTGCCTCTAAGTTATCTAAATAAACATAAAGCAAAATTTGGGAGAGCATTAATAAAGATACATATTTTTAAATGTCATGTAAGATATGGAATGAATTGTAATGTCTAGAAAAATCAATGCATTCTTAAATATTCTTTAAATATTTATTAAATTTATTAATAAATGTACTATTAAAATATTAAAAATTTTAGTATGTAGTAGATATCTTCAAACTGTATCACTAGGAACCATAAAGTGTTAAAAGAAAGATGGACTCACAAAGAGGAAAAAAATATATTAACAAATACTTTTGTATCATTACATAAACTATCAAGTCCATATAATATTCAAGAATACATCAATATGGCTTTAATAACTACTAAGTATTTTGTTGTTTGACCAAAAAGGCCCATAATTTTATTGAAGTATAGATTATATCCTCATAAATCATATTTCTCTGGTATACAGAACATAGGTAAAGTAATATAAAATACACAGTGTATGTATGTACTTAATAAATATAAAGCACAGCTTCATGATTACACAAATAACTATTTTAACAGGTAAAACTTTACAAAGTAATCAAGTTAGAAGATTTATGTTGTTAGCTTTCTCGAAGTCAAGACATTAAAAAAACTTGAAAAGATATTTAGTTCTCATTTTTGTTATAAATAAAAGTGTTTTAGTGTTTTTCTTGTATTTACTTGTTTAGTGTTTTACTTTAAGTGACTTTTTTTATTTTGTAAAGACAATATTTTCCTAGCATTGAATCCTTTTAAAAATGTAGCACATGGATTATTTTATAAAAATCATAAAGTAACATAATAAACATTCTCCTCAATTTTATTTCTGCAGTGCATGCATAAAATACACATGCTTTATAATGAATTTCATCAATTCAAATGCATATTATATGGAAGGTAGCCATGCTAACAGATCACTATCGGAAGCTAGAGAGTTTTAAACCAAGTATAGAGTTTAGGAGATTTAACTTGATAGATATATAATAGTTAAAAACATTAAAAAATGTAAAAATGTCCTTTGTATGATCTCTTATGTCTTGTAGGTAGTTTTAAGTAGATTTAAGAGTTGTAACAATGCAATTTTAACTCTACCTTACGTATTTGCATAAGCTAATTATGTTTATCATGTCACTTTAACAGCAGTATGGAGAAAATTAAAAGGAAAATAGATATTTACTATAGTTCTGGCTCCTTCCTTTCCTATCCCAAGCCACGGGCCCCTGTATTTTTATGTACATTCATGTCACTTTTAGAAGGGAAGTATGTGTCAATGTACGTATAATTTGTTACTGTTATTAAATCATTAACTTTTATGATTCCCTCTTACAACATCTCACCAGGAAATAAAATAGGCCAATTTATTCATAGGAAATGAACAAGTCAAGATAATTTTCTAGTTGCTGATAATTCCATCTCTAATACAATAATCTTGCTCATCTCTTACCTTCTTAGTTTTTTTGTAAAATAGATTTGATTTTAAGAGCTACTAAGTTTCTTTAGTAGCTCTAAAGAGAAAATAATTAATTTTATTTCATATATTTTGACCTATCATAAAAATATATGGGAAATAACTTCCTACAATAGATTATATTTAAGAAGATAAGTTAAACAGAAAAGTGTCTGAGGTATAAATATTCTTACTGTAGGCTGACAGAGTTATATATGCTTAAAAAATAAATGATCAAGGCTCAAGGTTATAATCTACTGAAAGCTAAGAATGCTGACTTAAGTCTTTGTTTTGGTGAACACTCAACATATCTTCTCTGGGATATAAACAAATATTTCTTTAAAAAACAATAAAAGTATGTGTATCTGCTGAAGAAATAATACTCATTTGAAATCTGCAATTAAATTTGATCTGGAAAAACTAAATAATAATACAAATTATAATCTTCACCATTAAACTTAAATTATAGGGTTTTGAATAGTATTACCACCATTTTGGACTTGGGTGAAAAATATATTTTCAAGTTTGTTGAATCTGGACATAAACTCTTTATGTTTTAAATTAATGTCTAATAACATTTAACAGTATCCACATTATTTTTTTAATATTGTGAATGTGATACTTAAAATATGTTACCCAATACATTTGTAAAATTATCAGTCCTCTAATTTATCCAATTATATAAATAATAAATATGAACTTAATGGATTGTCTGTGTTCCACACTTCTTGTATTAGAGAACAGGTCTAAATAACCCTGATAATTTGGGGAGAACTCCCCCTAGGAACTAAAAAAAAGAAAGTAATTGAAATTTATTGAATGCATACTTTCCTATTATTTTTATTTAATTGAATGTGTGCACCCAATGAATGGTGTCTTTTAATACAGTGACTTTACATTTTTTATTACAATTGGTCATTTGCAAAAGCTGACCCAAGGATGGAATAGGCAAGGGCAAAGTTCCCCACTGCTGTAAGACAAATGTTCAAAATAGATTCAAGTGATTTCAGGTGACCCTTGAGAATGTCAATTTTACATCCTCTTGTGTTACAATATATCCTCAGAACCCAAGTAAGTATAAGGATAGCTCACACTGCTGAATTTTCTTGACTTCTTAGCTTTGTGCATTTTTGAGGGTGTTATTTGTCATTCTCTCTGTTATCAGTATGTCAGCTGTTATCTTTAATTACTGTCAGTGTGATATCCCATTATAAACTTCCCTATTCACATTTGATGTACATGGTCTTGAAGACTAAATAACCAGGTTTGTTTATATATATATATATATATATATATATATGCAATTTTGAAATACTTCATATACACAGCATAATGTATATAAATGCTAAAACAGTCCTTATGCATTCTAAAGTTTAAAATTTTCTTACTAAATTAAATAGATACAAAGAATTTTAAAGGCTAACATCTGGGATTTTATTAATTTCTTCTTCTTTTTTGTTCATTTGTTTGTCTGCTATATAGTAGTGCCTTTAGGATAACATCCTCAGACCTAAGTAAACGGAGAATGTAGAGAAAATTCTAGAATATTTCTCCTGGATGGAAAGTTTTTGTTTTTTGTTTTTTGTTTTTAAAGATTTTATTTATTTGACAGGGAGAGAGAGAGCCATCACAAGTACACAGAGAGGCAGGCAGAGAAAGAGAAGGGAGGAAGCAGGCTCCCTGCAGAGCAAAGAGCCCTCCGAGGGGCTTGATCCCAGGACCCTGGGATCATGACCTAAGCCTAAGGCAGAGGCTTTAACCCACTGAGCCACCCAGGCGCCCCCTGGATGGAAGGTTTTATTAAGAATATTCTCTCATCATTATTTTCAATTAAGTTTATCTTTTCATAGGATTATAGAATATAGTAGAGAAAGGGATAAAATGGGCAGTCTATCTAAAAAGACAGTCTTTCGTATAGGATACATTTTCATAGAAGTGACTATGTATATATACACACATGCCTAGGTATGGAAAGTAATTTATGTAATAGAGTAAATACCTCATAGTGCAATGCTGGGTCATAGGGTCGTTCAATTTTTGATGTTTTGAGGATCCTCCATACTGTCTTCCAGAATGACTACACCACTTTGCATTCCTACCAACAGCGTTAAGAGGGTTCCTTTTGCCCCTGCATCCTTGGTAACACCTGTTTTTCCTGTGTTGCTAATTTTAGACATTCTGATAGGTGTGAGGTGGTATCCCATGATAGTTTTGATTTGTGTTTCCCTGGTGATGACTGATATTGAGCATCTTTTCAGCTGTCCGTTAGCCATCTGTGTGCGTTTTTTTTTTTTTTTAATGTTTATTCATGTCTTCTACCCATTTCTTAACTGAATTATGTGCTTTTGGGCGTTGAGTTTGATAAATTCGTTATAGATTTTAGATACCAACCCTTTTTAGATATGTAATTTACAAATATCTTCACCCATTCCATAGGTTGCCCTTTAGTTCTGTTTATTGTTTCCTTCACTGTGCATACGGTTTTTATCTTGAGGAAGTCCCAATTGCTCACTTTTGTTTTTGTTTCCCCTGCCACAAGAAACTTGTCTAGTGAGAAGTTCCTGTGGCGAAGATAAAAGAGGTTGCTGTCTGTGTTCTTCCCTACGATTTTAACAGTTTCATGTCTCATACTTAGGTCTTTCATCCATTTTGAATTTATTTTTGTGTTTGGTGTAAGAAAGTGGTGCAGTTTTTTTCCTCTGCATGTTGTTGTCCAGTTTTCCCAAAAACATTTTTTCAATAGAGTGCTTTTTTCCCCCTTGGCTATTCCTTCCTGCTTTGTTAAAGATTAATTAACCATATAGTGCGCTCATTTCTGGATTTTCTGTTCTGTTCCATTGATATATGTATCAGTTTTTGTACCAGTACCACATTGTTTTGATCACTACAGCTTTGTAGTATAACTTGAAGTCTGGAATTGTGATGCCTCCAGCTTTGCATTTCTTTTTCAAGATTGCTTTGGCTTTTTGGGGTCTTTCATGGTTCCATACAAATTTTAGGATTGTTTATTCCAAAATGCTATTGATATTTTGACAGGGATTGCATTAAACGTATAGACTGCTTTGGAGAGTATAGACATTTTAACAGTATTTGTTCTTCCAATCCATTAGCATGGAATGTTTTTCCATTTCTTTTTTTTTTTTTTTTTCTTTTAAAGATTTTATTTATTTATTTGACAGAGAGAGATCACAAGTAGGCAGAGAGAAAGAGAGAGAGAGAGGAGGAAGCAGGCTCCCTACTGAGCAGAGAGCCCGATATGGGACTTGATCCCAGGACCCTGGGATCATGACCTGAGCTGAAGGCAGAGGCTTCTGAGCCCACTGAGCCACCCAGGCACCCCTGTTTTTCCATTTCTTTGTCTCATGTTTGATTTCTTTCATCAATGTTCTATATTTTTCAGAATACAAATCTTTTACCTCTTTGGTTAGGTTTATTCCTAGACATCTTTTTGGTGCAACTGTCAGTGGGATTGATTCCTTGATTTCTCTTTCTGCTGCTTTATTATTGGTGTATAGAAATACAGCAGATTTCTGTATGTCGATTTTGTACCCTGTGATTTTACTGAATTTTTGTGTCAGTTCTCGCAATTTCTTGATGGAGTCTTTGGACTTTTCTATATTGAGTATCCTGTCTGTGAATAGTGAAAGTTTTACTTCTTCTGTCTGATTTGAATGCCTTTTATTTCTTTTTTGTTGTCTGATTGCTGAGGCGAGGCCTTCCAGTGTTATGTTAAGTAACAATGGTCAGAGTGGACATCTTGCCCTTTGCAACAATGTGGATGGAGCTATAGTGTATTATGCTAAGCAAAATAAGTCAGTCAGAGAAAGACAACATTTAATTTCACTCACATGTGAAATTTAAGAAACAAAACAGATGAACATAGGGGAAGGGGGCAAAAAGGGAGGCAAAACAAAAGACTCTCAGCAACAGAGCACAAATTGAGGGCTGCTGCAGGGGAGATGGGTGATGGGTGGGAGAATGGGCAAAGTGCATGATGGGTATTAAGGAGGGCATTTGTTGTGATGAGCACTGGATGTTATATGTAAGTAATGAATCACTAAATTCTACTTCTGAAACAAATATTAACTAGTATATTCACTAACTGTATAGTCACTAACTAGGATTCAGTAAAAACTTGTGAAATGGAAAAAAAAGTAACATGCTCTTATAAACAGCTAGAATATGATTGATTTTCAAAATAAAGGAAAATTAATCATGAAATTGTTACTTAAATTTTTGCATTGAAAAAAATCTTTCATTGATCTGTATAAATGGTTGAAACAACTTCTTTGTAATTTAGAAAAAGAAGAAAATTCTGATTCATTAACAGATTCACTAACAGATAAAACTCTGATTCATTAACAGATAAAAACTATACACTTGAAATATAAAAGTCTATAATACAGTGATTCTATAATTCGTCCAATTAAACAAATGGTTCAGCAGTTTAAAAGCTGATGATACTCTTGAGGCAAATAACAGAAGCAAGTACAAAAATTGCACAGGAGGGTCACTTTCCCAAAAGCAAGGCTACTTGAAATTATGTATAGTAAACAAGTTTACTGAAAATGATCACACAAACAAAACTTCTACTAAGCATGAAGTTACAATATATCATGAAAAATAGAAGCCATAAAGCTGCCAGTACCCTGCCTCTCCTTTTCATGACCCCCTACTTCTGTCCTCTATTGTCAGTGGACTGGATGGATGTTATGCAATAAAATGTTATGTTGATCCCTCAAATTAGGAAACTACTAATAGTATGGACACACAATAGATTTCTTGTACTCCTCTAAAACTGGAGTTTTTTTGTTTGTTTGTTTTGTTTTGTTTTCCTTCTCCCAGACTCAACTCAATGGTTCTTTCCCAGTGCCCTGGAGGTATGTAGGCATGTGTAGTTTGGTTAAAATTCCTTTGTGTGACTTTCTTGTAGTGGTGGCCAATCCCCTCCATCTCAGGTGGGCTCAAAAATTATTACAACTACTTAGAAGATAGTTTTCCAGATTCTTATAAACATACTAAAAATCCTCAAGTATGACCTAGTAATTCTTGTAAGGGCCTGGTGGCCAGAGGAAGCCATTTTGTTGCGGGCTTAGATTGGCCCCGCCCCTCCCAGAGGAACTTGCTTGCAGTTCCCGGATATGGGGGCGGGCCAGGCCAGATGGAGACATCCAATCAGTGGGGTGCACATATATTTGCTGTGGTGAATTTGATTTCAATTGGCCACCCATATTGCTGACCCAGTGTGACTGTGCAGTTTTCCCTGTGTGTTGCAGTCTCATTGGCCACCTGTGTGTGGGCCGGGCTCAACCACCTCTATAAAGGTTAGTCTGTGAGGCAAGGGGGTAGTAGTGTAGTAGAGATAGTTTTGGGAGCGTCGGAGCATCATGGTCATCCGGAGCGTCATGAGCCTCGTCGGGGAGTGGCCTCGCCTCCAAGGGGAAGCATGGGTAAGGGGAAGCATGTGGTTAGGGGAAGAGTCAGGGTTCGGTGTCCTGGTCATTGTCGCCTCCAAGCAGCGGCCCCGACTGGTCGGTTTGATTTTTGATGCTTGGCACGAAATAAAGCTTTGCTTGACTTTCACTTTGTATTGGTCTCGTTCCTTTGATCACAGACCCTAACAATTCTAATCTTGAGAATTTGATCAAGAGACATTAAAACCTCTGTTCAGACAAAGGTATGTACTTGAATATTTATAACACTTTAATTCATAATCATCCCAAATTTGAAAAAATTGTCCTTCAACTGGGAAATAGAAAAAAATACAATATATCTATACAACAAAATATTAATTAGAAATTGAAGGGAGGAGCTCCTGGGTGGCTCAGTCAGTTAAGCTTCTGCCTTGGCTCAGATCATGATCTCAGGGTCCTGGGATTTAATCCTGCATTGGGCTCCCTGCTCAGAGGGGAGACTACTCCTTCCTCTGCCCCTCTCCCAATCATGTTCTCTCTCTCTCTCAAATAAATAAAATATTAAAAAAATAAAAGGGAAATTACTGGTGCATGAAACTATAAGGATGAACTTTCATCACATTTTGTTATGTTAAAGAAGCCAAATTTAAAATGTAATCAATATCTTTAAATTCTTACTGTATTTTTCAGATGATTAGTTTATATTGTTAATTTACTTCCCATTTTTATTTGTTTTCAATGCTATTTTATTTTTATGTGCTATTTTAGTCTTCTTCTAAACACTTGAGTAAAATATTTGCAACTTTCTATAACAAAGTTTTATTGAGATATAATTTACCAATAGTAAAATTTACTCTTTTTTTGGTTAGAGTTCAGTGAATTTTGACAAATGCGTACAGTCATGCAACCATGACTAATCAAGATGTAGAGTATTTTCACTTCTCCCCAATTTTCCTTCAGGCTGTTATTGTCAACTCTTCCCCAGACTCCCATCATCTTGCGGCCAATAATCTATTTTCTATCAGTATACTTTTGTCTTTTCCAGAATGTGATATAAATGAAATCACACATTTCTTTGACCTATCTTTCTGCTTTCTTCTATTCTAAGTGCCCGTGTGATTACCTGGTCTCATCCAGTTAATCCAGAATAATCTCCCTACTGTAAAATCTATAACCTAAATCCATTTGCAAAGTTCTTTTTCATGTAGTATAACATGTCCAGAGAATTAGGGCATGGACATTTGCAGAGGTTATTACATTTTATAATTGAATAGAGTCTGCTTCCATAGTTAATTCCGTTGTTTGAAGACAGTGGGGTAAATTCTCATGGCAATTGTTTACCATGTCCTTTAAGATCCTACATAATGTGCCATTCTACTGCTTCCCTGACCTCATGTCAGGCATCTTTCTCACAGTAAGGCAGCAAATGCGTTCATAATTCAGGATCATTATGCTTTCTCTTGCTTCTCTCTCAAATATTTTCTTCATCTTTATAAAAATAATGTCTTCATCTCTGTATAATACATGTCTTAACATAAAGGGGATTTAATTTTTTTGATATTTTATTTACTTATTTTGACAGAAAGAGAGCATGAATGAGGGGGAGTTCAGACAAATAGGAAGAAGAAGATCCCCTGCTGAGCAGGGAGACCTATGTGGGGCTTGATCCCAGGACCCTGGGATCATGACCTTTGCAGAAGGCAGACGCCCAACTGACTGAGCCACTCACATGCCCCTGCAAATTGGATTTAAACCCATGATACCTAAAACAATTACTTTCTGGATCCAATCTCTGTGTCATATTACCCCAGTTTTTTGTCTTCACAACATTTATTCTTTTCTAAGATTAACTAATAAAGTAAAAATTAATCTGGCAAATAACTGTATTTCAGGAAAAAAGAACACAAACTACAATGCACACAATTCTTACTTAACTGAAAAGAAGAAGGCTATTTCATACTTTTACAGGAGATAGACTAGAAGAGGGTCTCATGGAAAAATCAACCCATGTAAGAAAACAAAATCCAATGTAAAATATATTATACCAGCAATCTATCATAATAAAGCCATAATAAAACAGCAGTTCTAATGGAGTTATATTAGAAGAGACAGGAAACGAACCAGAAGTCTGCTTTTAAAAATGTTTTTGGAATAGTAGGTCCATAAATTCCCTCATACAGTGTTACCATATGCAGAACAGTGGAAACTTCTCACTGACACTCCCTTCTATTTTCAACTACTTGATGTTACTATTTTAGTTAAATGAATTATATGTGTGAAATTCTAACCTTATAGAATATGACTTTTAACTGAAAAAAATTACTTCCAAATTTGCCTCTTCTGTGAAAAGAAGGAAGTGCATTGTGAGTAAAATGTTCTACCCCTCTATGACTAGTGATAAATTCTCCTTAAGTCTGTGGCTTCCAGGATTTCTTTGCTCCTCATGCGAGAGCATATTGAACCCTACTAAATCATTTGTTATAATTTTCTATATATAGATATTGAGAAATATGTTATCCTAGTTTCATAATGGAGAAAACTAGCCAAGCAATCTATTATTGATTTTATTAAATGTTAGAATTGTAAAGAGATGAACAAATATGCTCAGAAATAATGTTATTAAGTGTTGTTTAAGTAAACATTCATATGGACTTTTTGTAAATCATATTATCCCTTCAGGTAAATATTAAAAATAAACATAGCTAATATTTTCATTTTCACATTGAATTAGAAAATTTGTTACCTTATCATTTAAATTTTGATTCAAATTTTCATAAAGTGGTTCTGAATGTTTGATGCATATTTTTAGTGAGCTGAGCTGTGTCTACTAACCATTTTTAAAGAGAATAAGACTGTACTATCTGAAAGATTCCAGTATTTACAGCAATCTAAGTTTTTAAAATAATGCTTTAATGGTGTTGTTTGATTTCATTCTCATTTATTTCACTACCAAAAGAGTTGTTCATTTTTAATACTTCAGTTAAATAGAATCACATATGATTTATTTTGGTTTATCTCATATGTCATCTTCTAGAGATTCACATTTTTATTTTTATTTTAATGAATGATCTGAAAAAGAATATTGGAAATAAATTTTGACATTGAAATTCAATAATGTAGCTTTAAAATATCATTTTAACTTAAACCCCCTGATATTTGAATGATTGAGATTTACAAGTAGAGTATACAAATATTCAAGGATGGGGGTACAAATATGTGGACAGATAGTATCTGACAACTAATTGGAAAAATGTTCTTATGTATCCATTAGACATCCTCATTTATAAAGCTGACAAATTTCAAGCATTTAAAATAGTTTATGGTTTTCAAGATTTTTAAAGATTTTCAAGCTTTCATCCAGGAAGTTCCAGAAGACTCTCAAATGACACAATACAACATTTTAAAATACAATGGAACAACAACAAAAATAACTGCTGGCATCGCAAAGCCTTTTTTGGGTGTCTGGGGTGTTCAGTTTGTGTCTCTGGTCTTTCAAGTGCCTGCAGATTTCCTTGGCCTCTACACTGACAAGCACAGAAGCTCCAGGCTGCATTTTCAATGCATTTGCCCTAGACAACTATTTTATTTAATTGGGTGATCTATTGTTCCCTGCTTTATATAACTGTCTTTCATGCCTTGCCTCTCTGTGTATTTTTAAATTTTGCAATTGCAGTTGAATTGTTATGCATATGCATAACATATCCCAGATAAACAAAAATGGTTTTAGGTTGTCATTACTTTTTAAGTGTCTAAGACCAAGCTTGAGAACCTATACTCTGCTGCATATGTCTTGCTTGTGTGTCTTACAAAATTTATAAGTTGTGTTTTATTCTCTACATCAGTTTAGGTGTCAGGAATGATATATGTAGTAATTTGTAGCGTAGTAGACCAAACATTGATGAGCTGACAGGTGTTAGATATGTGCTATCTTTTTAAAGATGCTATATTGCATCTGATTAAATTCACATTTCTGCTTTAGCAGGGTATATGTCTGTACATACAGGAAAGAAAAAAAAAAAGGATGTAATGAGAATCTTAAGTCTGTGTATCCTGAGGGTGTCATTGCAGAGATGGAGTAAAATTGGTTTTAAAAAAGAAGTCATAAAAACCTGAGCCTATAATCAGCAGTGTTGTAGTTACCAAGTTTAAGTCTGGGATATGTGAATCAGAACATAGGATATATTATTTTTCATGCTTCCAATCAACATCACTGGTATATTATTTACTGCAAGAATTCTCTGTGAATAAAACATAATGTGGAAGGTATTCAAAGCACCTTCAATTTATTATGGAACAGTACCCTCCCTGAAGCCTTTACCTGGTACTCTCTTAGCTCAGGACCTCATCTCCCTTTCCCAGTAATGGTATGTGGAACAAACTTTTTATAGTAAATGAAATGTTCCTCCCCACCCTGTATGCATTCCAGGTTTCAGGAACTTCCCTCTCATGTCTGTACACTGTCTGTTGTGCTGAGAATGTCATGCCTTGTGCTTGAGACTAGAATTGTTATCTGCTCACTAGAATCTCCCAGACTAATGTATCAATCTTGCAGCTATTTAGTGTGATGTGGTCATTGATTTCCCAAATGGTCAGACTGAACACTCGTAATGTGATTTGAGATTATTAATTTAGTATGAATAATGAACCCATTTTTAAACATGGATGTGAAACACAAACTTTTTGAGTTTTACTTCATTCAGTTAGGTATAGATTTCTATTGATTACAATCAATATATTTGTTTTCTATTAAATGGTAAAGTATTAGTATTTACTGATTATTGAAGATTTTAGCTTTATGTTATTATGCATTTATTTATTTTTATGGGTTTATGTTTTTTCATGAAGTCTTACTTTTTATTTTTTAGAGTTTTCATTTATTTATTTTTATTTTAGGGAGAGAGAAAGAGAGAGAGTGAGCCAGAGGGAAGTGCAGATGGGGAAGGAGAGGTGAAGGGAGGGCATCCCCAGCAGACTCCATGCTGAGTACAGAGGCTAAGGTGGGGCCTTATTTCAGGATAATGAGATTATGACCTGAGCTGAAACCAAGAGTCAGACACTTAACTGACTCAGCCACCTAGGTGACCTTAAAATTTTCTTTTAAAATTAGTGGAAAGCGGGGTGCCTGGGTGGCTCAGTGGGTTAAGCCTCTGACTTCGGCTCAGGTCATGATCTCAGGGTCCTGGGATTGAGCCCCACATCAGGCACTCTGCTCGGCATGGAGCCTGCTTTCCCCTCTCTCTCTGCCTGCCTCTCTGCCTACTTGTGATTGCTGTCTCTCTGCCAAATAAATAAATAAAATCTTTTTAAAAATGGTGGAAAGCAGGTGTATAAAATATACCTTAATTGGCTTCTCAATTAGCCATATATATAGTTATATAGTTATATAGAGTTAGCTAGCTAGTTAGTTTGAAAAACAAAGGCAAACTGCATATTTTTCTTTATCCCTTCATACACCATTTCCAACCAAAGGTAAACAAATTATGGACTGTGAGCCCACTGTGGACCACAGTTCATTCATGTATGAGCTAAGAATTTTTTTTTTTGCATTTTTAAATGGGTAAATAAATAAGATTCTGTTATAATTCAAAATGGTATAAGATTCAGATTCAAATATCAGTGCCCATAAATAAGGCTTCCCTGGGGCATAGCCATGCCTATTCATTTCTGTATTATCTGTAGCCACTTTCAAGCTACAAACTAGAGAGTAATTGCATCAGAGATCAGAACAGGTCCTTACACAGTTTACCTGTTGCTGTCTAATTTATGTTTTTACCTCTTATATAGACAACTTTACTTTCCACACCCCCTGACCACAGGCATTTCCATCCCCCTTGGTCTCTGAGCATAACTGAACATTTAAGAATTTCCTTCCACTGGAGACATGACTGCATTCTCTTCTCTCCCAAAAGGCTATCTTGACTTTGGTGCCCTCTGCTTCCTTCCTACTCCAACTCAACTATATTCATGTATTATATTCGTCTTACCTACTATTATCATATTTTATATATTATCTATAAAACATTAAGGATATATATTTTCTGTCATGTTAGTTGAGCACATTTACAACATCACTCGCACTTTCTTTTGGTCCACAAACTCACATTACTTACTATATGGTCATTTATTGAAAAATTTAGCTGAGACTTGGTTCTAGACTGTAGGCTCCATGAAGTCAGGAAGATCTTTTTTGTTCTTTATTTCTGTTGCACAGTATAAGAACATACAACAGATAGATGCCAATATGTACTTGGCAAATACCATTAGGTGAATCATTGGTGGAAAGACTGTTTCCCCATACTTCGGTTCAAATGTCTAGTAATCAGGTTTGTCCTCATTCTTTACCTCTTTATCATCTATTTAGCCAAATGTCAACCAACAGACCTTTCTTATAAATCCTTATCAACCAAATCCAATTGACAGTGATTTCATTAATAAACATTATTTTGTTTAACATTTATGTGATATTCCGTTACATATTCTGTTTTTATATCATTTAAAAGTGTGGTTAAGGGTGCCTCGGTGGCTCAGTCAGTTAAACCACAGTCTCTTGATATCAACTTGGGTTATGTTCTCAGGGTGGTTAAATCATAAGCCCCCACTGGGCTCCACACTGAACATGGATGCCTACTTAGAATTCTTTCTCTTCCTCTGTCCACCCCCAACTCTCACAGTCTCTCTCTCTCTCTCACTAAAAAAAAAAAATAAACATAAATAAATAAATAAATAAATAAAACTTGTGTTTAAATGAACCTCTAGTTCACTGGCACTCAGCAAAATCAGAATGCATTTAATTCTACAACAAAGTAAATGAGTAAATTAATTACTAGTCCTTCTTTGTATAAGTATCCTTTAAAATAAATATACCACATTCAAAGATTTGACACATACTTTTATTTTATGAGTTATAAGAACGTTAAGAGAAATGAGAGCTACAAGATATTGGAAATACTACAAGTAGAGAAAAATAAGGATATACACAAGTCTTCCTTAAAAAAGGAAACACTGTTATTAAACATTTAAATATATTTTTATACTGGTTGATGACAGATTCAGACATCTGTAAAATTTCCAGTAGATACTAATAATGTAAAGACATAATTTTATAAAAATAATTACATGAAATTGTGGGGATATATTTTCAGTTTCATAGACAACCAAAGTAAATCTGAAATTTCTGTGCATAAGAATACATTTTCCTCAATGCAAAAATGCGTAATTACAAACTACTTCCTCCTTTGTAAGATGACAAACAGGTATAATATATTTATTATTCCTCCACAAAAAAGAGATTAAAAGTGGGCACCTGGGTGGCTCAGTGGGTTAAAGCCTCTGCCTTTGGCTCAGGTCATGATCCCGGTGTCCTGGGATCGAGCCCCGCATCGGGCTCTCTGCTCAGCAGGGAGCCTGCTTCCTCCTTTCTCTCTGCCTGCCTCTCTACCTACTTGTGATCTGTCTGTCAAGTAAATAAATAAAATCTTTAAAAAAAAAAAAAAGAGATTAAAAGGCATTTTTGGTCAAAATTTTATTTCAAATACATGAACTTTTCAATATATTTCACATTGTATCTCTTAGAGAAATAGAGTCAATTTATCTGCTTTTCAGAATCCCCAAAAAGGAAATGAAAGATTTTGGATAAAAGTTCTCTAAAAGAAAATTCTTTAAATGTAAAATACATTCAATTGCAATTAGTGGAAGGATGTTTTTAATTAATACATAGGCAGATATAAATGAGTTATGTAGGGTCACACTGCTTAACGACTATATATTATTAAATACAGTGTTTGAAAACCAAAATGTGTACTCTTAGAACTACTCTCAAAATTGGAAAAGACAATTATGAACATACTTTTACATACATATGCTTGTAGAAGACATTTGGTTTCAAATAACTTTACACTTATTAACAATTCTATTAATTTTTAATCAAATTGATTAGCTGATAATAAAATTTAAGAATACAAAGGATCTAGGATAGATGAAACGAGTCTGAAAAAGGAAAACATTAGAGGATTATGCTACCTGGTGTCAAGACCTAGTATAAATTGATAATTAGAATTATAGAATAGAATGGGGAGTTCCAAATGAACCTACACATTTATGGCCAATTGATACTTGCAAAGATGACAATATAGAAAGAATAATGTCTTCAAGAAATAATGTTGAAATGAATAGAATAAAAATGTGAATCTCTAACGTTACTTCAAACTGTACAAAAAAGCTACCTAGAAAAGGACCTTATGTGGATGGGTCATCTATCTATACATACATAAAAACTAAACAACTTCTTAGAGAAAAATAGTAAAACATCTTCATGACCTTTGGAAAATAATTTTTCAGTTTCTAATTGTGTGAAAAATAAATTTGACCGATGACCCAGCAATTCCACTCTTTGTATTTACTGAAGAAAAAACAGACGTTTGTTCACATCAAGACTTACACAAAAGATGCTCATAGTTATTTCTTTGAAAGCCAAAATTGGAAAGAAGCCAGGCATCATATTTCTTCAAAAGCCAAAATTGGAAAGAAGCCAGGCATCAGTCAACAAATGAATGGATCACCGAATCTTGGTATATTCCTGTGGTACCTCTCAGCAATGTAAGAGTCCAAATTACTGATATACAAAAGCAAACTAAACAAAAAAACCAGGGCTGACTTTTAAAAGCATTCTGCAAAGTGGAAAAATGCCAGACACGAGACTTTCTATTGTATAATTACATTTATATCATATTTTAGAATTAAATGAATGTCTTTTTTGTATATAAATTAAGTCTTGGTAAAGTGTACTTAAATATTTAAAAACAGTTACTAAAGCACATTTTACTTAAACTACCATTGTATATTACTGTATTCTTAAATATTTTAGCTTTTTATCTGTATTATTGCGTTGGTATATGCTAACTAAATGAACTGCGGATAGATAAGCACAAGTAATAAACAAAAGCTCTGGAACTAGGATCACACTATCTTTAAGACATAGGTTTTCATTTACTAGTATGTTCTGATTTTTAGTATCTATATTTCTGAATATTATCTGAAATGTCAACATGAGGTTTCTAGAGCAGAACAGATCATTCTTACTTACTCATAGTAATCACCACACCATACCCTATTGCCCTGTGTAGCCCCTGGTCAGCTTGATCAGAGGTAGATGTCATCTTACACATAACTGAGTCTACTGCGGTGAGGAGCCCACGGAGAACGAGAAGGAAGCTGGGTAATTGCATAAAAGAGGAAGAGCTGTTTCTTCTCTCCTGAGTAAGTCTCTCACTCCCTAGAGCAAACAATTTCTCCTTGGAAATACAAAACAGAAAGGTCCAGACCCTTTACTCCTTAAAATGCAAATACATTCCTCCTCCAGGAAGTGAAACCCTTTTCTTCAGTTTTACAACTCAGGAATGGTTTCAATAGTTCCACCTCATATTTCTCCTGGAAATGTAATCACATACCTTCAAGGGAGGTAAATCTCCCTGCAGAGCTCCCTAGTTACAGTCATAATTTAGTTTCAACGGTCAACTTTTTTTTTTTTTTAAGATTTTATTTATTTTTTTGACAGACAGAGATCACAATTAGGCAGAGAGGCAGGCAGAGAGAGGAGGAAGCAGGTTCCCTGCTGAGCAGAGAGCCTGATGCGGGGCTCCATCCCAGGACCCTGGGATCATGACCTGAGCCAAAGGCAGAGGCTTTAACCCACTGAGCCACCCAGACACACCTGAAGGGTCAACTTTTAACCCAGGTCCCAAATTTTAATAAAATTTAATAAAATAAAATAAAATTTATTTTAATAAAATAAAAATTTAAAAAGCTTAGAAAGCCCAACAGAAATGATATTTTGGCTACAGTTCAACATCTATGATTCCTCTTTATTAAATATTTTCCCTAAGAGTATTAATTCATGCATATTACTACATTACATTGTATGAGACAAACTTATTACCTCTCCCATTTCATTGGACATTTAGTTTCCTTGCTTCTAATTGCTTGCGATTTTAAGTAATACATAAGAATTGCAGATGATATCCATTTCAGATATTTCACCAGAAAAAATTTACAGCAGTGGCATTGCAGGATTGTAAATTATTTCTTCAGGTTTAATTTCATTCAAGTGGGACTGTGTTGTCAAAAAAAATTAGATTTTAATAAAAGGGATGACAATTTATTCCTACAAAAGAACAATATTAGAACCATAGACTATTTATATCAACTTAATACATATTGCAATGTTTTTTCAATTTTGGCTTACTGAGTGCTTCAATCTGTAGACATTTTGAATTATATACTGTAAATTATGCCATTTTTAATCATTTATATATCTTTCTCATTTATATTTTAAGGTTGTCATGAAAGAACAATCCAAATAAAAAATGACATTTTCTTCTAGTTACCCTGAGTGTTTTTTATAATATACGATTACTTAACTACATTTGATAGTATCAAAAGTAACAAAAACTCAGAATAGGGACCTAACAATAAAACTTTGTATTTATACCCAGATCCTGCTTAACTACCTTAATGACAATTAACCAAAATAGCTTTAATTTTAAATGCAGTTTTATGTTTTATTTTAAATGCAGTTTAAATGTTTTAAATGCAGTAAAAATTTAAACCATATTGTATACAGTAATTCTCATATAGTAATATCTTGTACTGCATTGCATGCAGTGATTTGAATAAATTAAGTAAATAATCTACAACATAATTTAAATATAATAATTTAAATACAGTAAAATTAGGTCTCCTGTGTGTTTCAGTCAGTTAAGCGTCTGCCTTTGGCTTGGGTTATGACCCCAGGGTCCTGGGATAGAATCCTGCATAGGGCTCTATACTCTGTGGGGCACCTGCTTCTCCCTCTGCCTCTGCCTCTCTCTCTTTGTTTCTTATGAATAAATAAAAAAATCTTTAAAAAAATAAAATAAATACATCAAAATTAAGTTAAAAAATGGAGTGACAGGAAAGCATATGATCAGTTTCCTGATACAAGAAGAAGAGGAGAGGAGAACCATCAAATCCAGAAATGAGTTTGCCGACATTGGGTCTGGGTACCATGGCCCCCTATATTTCTATATTTCTATAGAAATACATTTCTATTTCTTCAACTTAAAAAAAAAATGTAAATGACAAGAGGCCGCAGATGTGGAAGGGGTGTCAGGTAAATTCTCAACCTCTTTTCTGGGGCCTGGTACACGGCAGAGGAGTGGCATTTGATACAGCCTGGACACAAAGAGAAAGCCCACTCAGGTCACAAAGCCTGCTTCACTCAGAGCAGCAGCCCATTAACACTTCAGCTCCGTAGGACAGTCAGCCAATGGTCGCCTTCAGACGGAACAGCCCAGAAAATTCTAGGAATACAGAACATTCACAATAGAGATTTAACGCGCCTGTGGAGGGAGACCATGTCCATGCTGAGCAATGGGAGGTATCTTTGCCAAGCAAGAGATTTCAGAGGGAGGTTTTGATTATGCAGTGCCACACTGTGACACAGAAGGAGACAAACCTCCAGGTGTGGGAGATGAGAGGTAGCAAAGGAAGACTCTATCGATGCTCTAATACGACAGGGGATTAATATGTGTTATCTTTTATTTCTCAAAATGTCATCGTTTGTATTACTTGGTGCTCAGGGAATATTTTGTCACGTAAATATATCATCAAAGTTTAAATAAATCAATAGAAATCCTTCTATAGATAAGAGAATAGGAATGAGGGGGCAGGTGGAGAAAAAGAAAAACAACGGGGGACATGCAGTCAGGAGGAAAACGAATTAGGGGCAGCGGGGTGGTTCAGTCAGTTAAGAGGCCACTTCTTGGTTTCAGCTCAGTTCCTGATCTCAGGGTCCTGAGATGGTGACTTTGCTTAGCAGGGAGTCTGTGTGAGTCTCTCTGTCCCTCTCTCTCTGCCCTTGCATCCCTCGTGCTCTCTCTCTCAAATAAATAAATACACTTTCTTATAAAAGAAAGAAAATGAATTAGGGGAAAGTGAAGTAGGCTCTGACTTCGTTCTTGAGAAAGAGATATATGTCAAGAGTGAACATTTCAACTGACAAGATGAATTCCCATAAATGGCTATATGCATTTAAACACCTTATTTTTGCTAAAGAAAAATCTGGCAAAAGTCGTAAGGAGGAATGGATATTAGAAAGAATAAAGGGAAAAATTACATTTTTAAAAGCTTAGACCACTATTTCTTTTCCTTTTTTCTTATTTTCTGTTCCTAACCAATGTATTACTTTTAAGTTCTTAACTGTATGTGAAATCTTCAGTATGCTAGGATAGTCTTTCTATTTTCATTCTTTATATGCATTTTGAATATGTATACATATATACATTTATAGAATTCTATAAATACTATAGACATTTTGAATATATTTTGAATGAATATTATATATATTCATATATATATGTGTGTATATATATATATACACACACACAGAGAGAGAAGGAAAGACTGAGCGAGAGACAGCTTAATCATCACTCTGATCATGGCTCACATTATCTTTTTCAGCAACACTCCTTTTCCTCACTCACAGCATGAGGTTTTTGCTTATATTGAGTTGCTCCATCTCAGACACCAGCACGACTGCATGGGATGTTGGAAGGTCTCACTTCTCATCAGTAGGGAGTTCTGTTCTATTGTTTCCCACTGTGCTTCACTGAGTCCTCGGTACTATTCTTCAAGCTCCTTGCTTGCATCAGTCTCCTTTCATCTTTCTGTGGTTTTTTACTGTTACCCATTCTTTCCCCACACTCAAACCAGCTCCACTATTTCAAGGGCATCTTTGATACCAGTGGATTGAGTGAGATAGAAAGTAATCTAGAGGTAGTCCTTCACTTTCTTACATTAGTAAGAAAATTAGTATAACTCTTTGATAAAGACTTGATAAAGATTTTGATATATGTCCTCAATCATATATAATGAAAGCATGTTGGTTCACAAACTATCCACCCAACACAGAGGGAAAAGGAGACCAAAGAAATAGTCAGCCATTCCAGATTGGTAGGTGACAGGTTAAACAAGCAAGGGAACTTACTTATGAGGTTTTTTTTTTTTTCCTCTTTTCTTTTTTGTATCTCTTTTCAGTGTTCCAGAATTCATTGTTTGTGCACCACACCCAGTGCTCCATGCAATACGCGCCCTCCATAATACCCACCACCAGGCTCACCCCAACCCCCTACCCCTCCAAAACCCTCAGTTTGTTTCTCAGAGTCCACAGTCTCTTATGGTTCCTCTCCCCTTCCAATTTCCTCCAACTCACTTCTCCTTTCCATCTTCCCATTTCCTCTGTTTTATTCCTTATGATCCACAAATAAGTAAAACCATATGATAATTGATTCTCTCTGCTTGATTTATTTCACTCAGCATAATCTCTTCCAGTCCCATCCATGTTGATACAAAAGTTGGGTATTCATCCTTTCTGATGGAGACGTAATACTCCATAGTATATATGGGCCATATCTTCTTTATCCACTCATCCATTGAAGGGCATCTTGGTTCTTTCCACATTTTGGTGACTGTGGCCATTACTGCTATGAATGTTGGGGTGCAGATGGCCTTTCTTTTCACTACATCTGTATCTTTATGGTAAATACCCAATAGTGCAATTGCAGGGACATAGGAAGCTCTATTTTTAATTTCTTAAGGAATCTCCACACTGTTTTCCAAAGTGGCTGCACCAACTTGCATTCCCACCAACAGTGTAAGAGGGTTCTCCTTTCCCCACATCCTCTCCAACACTTATTGCTTACTGTCTTGTTAATTTTGGCCATTATAACTGCTGTAAGGTGGTGTCTCAATGTGATTTTGATTTGAATCTCCTGATGGCTAATGATGATGAACATTTCTTCATGTGGCTGTTAACCATTTGTATGTCTTCTTTGGAGAAGTGTCTGTTCAAGTTTTCTGCCCATTTTTTGACATGATTATCTGTTTTGTGTGTGTTGAGGAATTCTTTATAGATCTTGGATATCAGCCCGTTGTCTGTAATGTCATTTGCTAAAATCTTCTCCCATTCTGTGGGTTGCCTCTTTGTTTTGTTGACTGTTTCCTCTGCTGTGCAGAAGCTTTTGATCTTGATGAAGTCCCCAAAATTCATTTTCGCTTTTGTTCCCTTTGCCTTTAGAGATATATGTTGAAAGAAGCTGCTGTGGCTGATGTCGAAGAGGTTACTGCCTATGTTCTCCTCTAGGATTTTGATAGATGCCTGCCTCACGTTGAGGTCTTTTATCCATTTCGAGTTTATCTTTGTGTATGGTGTAAAAGAATGGTTGAGTTTCATTCTTCTATACATAGCTGCCCAATTTTCCCAGCACCATTTATTGAAGAGACTGTCTTTTTTCCACTGTATATTTTTTCCTGCTTTGTTGAAGATTATTTGACCATAAAGTTGAGGATCCATATTTGGGCTCTCTACTCTGTTGCACTGGTCTATGTGTCTGTTTTTGTGCCAGTACCATGCCGTCTTGGTAATCACAGCTTTGTAGTAAAGCTTAAAATCAGGCAACGTGATTTCCCCAGTTTTGTTTTTCTTTTTCAACATTTCCTTAGCAAATTGGGGTTTCTTCTTGTTCCATACAAATTTTAGGATTGTTTGTTCCAGCTCCTTGAAAAAGGCTGGTGGGATTTTCATTGGGATGGCATTGAAAGTATGGATTGCTCTAGGCAGTATAGACATTTTAACAATGTTTATTCTTCTGATCCATGAACATGAAGTGGTCTTCCATCTTTTTGTGTCGTCTTCAATTTCTTTCATGAGTGTTCTGTAGTTCCTCGAGTACAGATGTTTTACCTCTTTGGTTAGGTTTATTCCCAGGTATCTTATGGTTCTTGGTGCTATAGTAAATGGAATTGATTCTCTAACTTCCCTTTCTGTATTTTCATTGTTAATGTATAAGAAAGCAACTGATTTTTGTACACTGATTTTGTATCTCTCCACGTTACTGAATTGCTGTATGAGTCCTAGTAGTTTAGGGGTAGAGTCTTTTGGATTTTCCATATAAAGTGTCATGTCATCTGTGAAGAAAAAGAGTTTGACTTCTTCACTGCCAATTTGAATAAGTTTTACTTCTCTTTGTTGTCTGATTGCTATTGCTAGGACTTCTATTACTGTGATGAACAAGAGTGGAGAGAGTGCGCATCCTTGTCGTGTTCCTGATTTCAAAGGGAAGGCTGTCAGCTTTTCCCTACTGAGGATGATATTCATTGAGGCTTGTCTTGGGTAGCCACAGATCTCTGCACCCACCTGCCATGATGTAAAGATTTATTTAGAGTCTTAACTGGATCCAGTCATAGTGTACAATCCCAGATGTGACTCCTGATGGTGCACGGGAGAATGAGGCACAAACAAGTTAGATGGGGGCTACAGTAAAGAAGACGGTCAATGTTGAACAACTTCTCAGTCTCATATTTATTAGAAAGTGAGTAACAATCAACAAAGCTGGAGTAGACAACACATTGGCCATGAGTCTTGTAGAAACATTAGAAGAAAGGCAAAATATGTCTGGTTACATAGTACATGACCTATAGTGAGCAAGCCCAAATGAAAGGATTGTCTGAATAACTGCTGATGCTCTCTGGGGAAGGGGAGAGAAAGGAAAAATGAAGCAGGTGGTGGTCCATCCTGAGAGAGCCAGGCATCCCCAGCTGCTTGGTTTTAAGGATTTATATCATCATCTTCCCCAGAGACCTGTTGCCAATACATGTTTTTCTTAAGCGTATATGTAAGCATGTTTGGTAACTAGTATATTTCTCATAGGTTATATTTTAAGCAGTACATTGTTCTGAGGGACGGTTACACAGATGGTCTTAACAATTGCCTTCTCAAGTCTGGTCCTTGAATCAGCTTCCCCTGTAGGATCAGCAGCGAGAGCACATTTCAAGCACAGGGGAGAAGGTGAGGTGTCTCCAACTGCAGAATCTAATTCTTGGGGCAACTGAGGCTCCTCTCTGTTACCTCCTCCAACAAAGCAACAGAAATTTGGTTTATCATTTTATCCCTGATCATGTTGAGTTATATCAGTTTATTTGCTATTTTTGCTCTGCTCTTCCCTTAAATATTTTTAGGAAGTTACAATAGAAGATCAAAATAGAAAAATAATAAAATTGAATTCTCTAGCTTGTCGATGCTAGACTTCTGTACTAACCTTTCTTCAACTTTGGTTGCATGCTCTTGCTACTCCAGTTGGTGTCATATTTTATCAGCTTGCTCTTTATATATATGATATGTTTATGAATGAGAAAAATGATTGCCTCTATCAAGCAAATGATATTTCATTCATCACTCCCCTTCCTCATAGGATAAAATTTTGAAGATTCCAGGTACTCTGTACTCAGATAGCCTCTATTTGTATTAAATTAATAAGTGTATAATCTTGGATAAGTGACTTAATGTCTTATTTTCTTAAATTTATCAAGTTTATAATTTCTTGAATTTACCAATAATAGCAATGATAATAGTAATAACAATGATAATAGTAATAATATCTATTCAATAAGATGAGGATTAGGGTAATAATTTACCTTAATCGTTTAACTTAAAATTCTGGCACATGGTAAGTACTCAAGAAATGACACATTATTATATTTACTACATCATTTTTCTCTGCCTACAGTGTCACTATGTCCTTCTAAATTCTATCTTCTATCCTTTCTTCCTCTTGACACCAACATCAGCTCTCTACTTCCCCAATAAGCAAAGGTCTTGAAATAAAATTCTACATCCTACCTTTTAAACTCAGTATATTCCTCACAAATAATTTCAAGGTGGTTTTAACACAAGTAACTATCTTGAAAATCTGTCTATGATCTTCTAAGTTCCAAATTAAATTGTGCAAAACCTTTAAAGCATTTGGTAAGGAATTTTAACGAACACTTAAAGAAGCATGGGACAAACTATAAGAGACTCTTAATCATAGGAAGCAAACTGAGGGTTGCAGACGGGAAGGGAGATGGAGAAAAGGGGTAACTGGGTGATGGACATTAAGGAGGACACATGATATAATGATATAATGAGCACTGGGTATTATTAAGATTGATGAATCACTGACCTCTATCTCTGAAACTAATAATACATTTTTTGTTAATTAATTGAATTTAAATAAAATTGAAAAATAAAAAAATGAAGACACTCTCCCCCCAAAAAAGGGGAAAAAAGAAAATAGAAATGCAGTACCACTGATTTAACCTGTAAGTCTGATAAAATTGCATGAGGAGAGGGCAAGCCAGGAGTCTGACTTCCGCTCAGAGATGGGAGATGGTTGTGTTCCCATGCCTATGAAATGAAATTTCATAGGAGATTTCACATGAAAAACTATGACATGAACTGCCTCTCCTAAGATGTTTACGTAAGGATGAAACTCTCCCATCCCCTCCCACAAAACAAAACACGAAATAACAACAGGAAGAAAAAAACAACAATTGAGGGGGCAGAGAAAACTACATGGGCCTATCTGTTGGGTTGAGGTCTGAGTCTGTGGCTTTTCCATGTTACCAAAGGGCAAGAGTCTTGAGTTACAGATAAAGTAATTTCTTCAGGATTTCAGAGCATATCCTCAGCAACTTAAAAAACTACTAAACAGGGGCGCCTGGGTGGCTCAGTGGGTTAAAGCCTCTGCCTTTGGCTCAGGTCATGATCTCAGGGTCCTGGGATCGAGCCCCGCATCGGGCTCTCTGTTCCGTGGGGAGCCTGCTTCCTCCCCCTCTCTCTGCCTGCCTCTCTGCCTACTTGTGATCTCTGTCTGTCAAATAAATGAATAAAATCTTAAAAAAAAAAAAAAACTACTAAACATGAAGTGTGGAAAGAGACAGAGATGGCAAAAGTAGAACTTAAGCTAAGATAAACTTGCCAAATGGAAAAAAGTAAATAGAAAAAAAAAATAAAAATAGATATAATTAAATTAAAAAAAAATTTAAACAAACCCATCTTGAGAAGGATTGATTGCAGATGAAATGAAAATAATTGAATAATTTATAAAATGGGTATAAACTTTCATGTGTAATATTTGCAACTACCAAGGGAGAAGCACTGTCCCCTTCCAAAATTAATTAAAAAACAAAAGGAAAGTACGAAAGGTTTTTATTCCTGACTGCCTCCTCTATAGATTTCAAGCTGCAGTATCAGATACCATGCGAAGAGCCTTAAAAACAGTCTTTTATCTCCCTTGTAGTGGTTCTGCTTTTTTGATTGAACATGAACTGACAAACAATTTTCTACTAAAAATGTTTTCAGAAAACAGAACCTTAATGGATATGTTCTTTGAATTGATTCTTAGTTATCTGGAGTTGTTTTTCTAATCTGATTAAATGTTAAGGTGTTGTTGACTCTCTTCTAGCACTAAAGGGGTATGCAGTGGCAATGTATTTATGAAGATAATCACATAGTGATCAAATGGCAAAATATTTTTCTTATCCCTGCAGCGTTGGGCTCTGGAGATGTCGAGTTCTTAATTCCAGATCAGGGGTACTTCCACCATAGTGCACAAACAGTGGTTCCTTTTATGGAGAAGATGAGACTGCCACATAAACACTTTGGGTGCCTCACACCAACAAACCAACTGGCAAAGAAGGGCATTACTGTCCCGTGATTGATTTTGATAATTGAGGCTGAATTGGGGTTGCTACCATGCAGAAGGAAGAATGACAAATACGTCTGGAAGGTAGGAAATCTTCTCGGAGTGTTCCTTAGTACTGCCATGTCCTGTGATTGAAGTCACTGGGAAACAATAGAAATCCCAGTGTCGTTCATGCCCTAGGGACTAAGGGTTTGGTCATCCCAGCTGGAAAAACAAAATAAAACAAAACAACATCAACAACAACAAAAAGCACAACCAGCTGAGATTCTCTCTAAGACCAACGACACATAGATTGGCTAGGGGAGAAGGTAATGACAAATACCAGCTGACATTATGAGAAGAGTTACAGAAACAAAACTACATAGTTGTCAGTAGTCCCTTCTTATTTTCCTACGAGTAGATTTGTTTGTGTACGTATGTGTTACGGCTTTTTTTTAATGAACCTTTAAATAAAGCTTCAGGGTATTGGATGGTGAACCAAGGTTTAAGAAAAGAGCACAAGAGAAATTGAAATAGAGAAGTTTGTCCCTCGTGGGTCCTGGAGGAAGTCCATGGCATACCTGGAGGGGCTGCGAGAGGAGACTGAGGAAAGGTGCAGGCAAAGCAAATGAGGGAACCTGGGTCAAATGCCTTTATTAGAGTCCATGGGTAGAGTGCTTTGGGATTCCCAGGCTATGGCCAGATTGGGCAATTGAAATGAACAAACAAACAAACAAAAAGTGGGGTTTTGGTAATCTCCATGGGCTTTTATCTAAGGGACTTGGGAGGCAGAAGAGACTGTTGACCGGAAAGGCTGTGAGTTTGCAGACTCCTACCTAGAGCATGTGCTTGTGTGACGGGCTAGTGTGAGGCCCCCACGGGTTGCCTGGCCAAAGAAAATGGAGACTGAGGCCGTAATAACATGGGGTAGCTTAGCTAAACTCCTGACATTATGCATGTATAAGCATTTCCCCTTTAACCTTCCCCTATCAAGGACAACAAAGTATGTCAACGGTAGTTAACTTTACATCTCAGTATCTATGTTGTAAACAGGGGAGTGAGACCCACGTAGAAAAAACCATGAACATCAACTAAAGGGGGAAAACAGTTTTCATATCTTTTTGTGGGGATTTAAGAGCAAGCTTGTCTTCAGCTGCACGGACAGCAGTTGTACCAGAGCTGGTGGAACATGACTCCACTCTTGTCTTATTGAGAAGCTACGTATGCTTAGAGGAGTCCCGTTTGGATGCTGGGTTTATGAGTTGTACTGCAGTGGCTTTATAGTCCATCCGCATGACTCTGCTAAATTACCTTTCTGAAAATTTTTCTTCCCAACATATTCCGGTTAGGGGAGGCCAGGGGAGATATACTGTGTGTGATTTGGAAGGTGAACATGAAGCAGCATCCTTGTCTTTTTCATAATCAGAAGGCAGTGAAGAAGCACCAGATGCCATTTCAGTTCGCACGTGTTGGTAGTTAATGTCTGGCTCACCTCATGGGCAAAGGACAGCAGTTCCCCAGAAGCTATTGTGCCTTTCCCAACTGTGCAGTGAGAGACAGGCTGAGGTCTGTGCAGGTTTGCCAAGTTCCCTGCAGGACACCAACATCACGGCATTGGGAGGTGGTGAGAGACAACACAATTCGTATCCCCCTATTTGCTGTGTGTGGCAACGGGTCCTTGCTCTCCTCCACTTGGCACCAGCTTCCTTTCTTCACTGCTTCCTCGTCATGCTTTAGTGTTCTGCATCAAATCAAAAGGCAAAAGACAGACTCTTGTCACTCATCTCCCACAGTCTCACACACGTTTCTGTTAACAAGTGCGCAGGCCTGAATCATGCACAAGTTTATCAGCTAGGGAACTTTATCATAAAGCTTCTATATTTTAAATGATTATCTGCTGAAGTATGAGCATATGTTGGAACATAATAGAAATTCAGATATGGACTTGATCATGTAGAAATTTCCCATTGGCTAAAAGCAGCATCTCAAATTCGTGGAGAAATGAGATGATCTAAAAATATATCATGTGGAGCTAACTGGACAGTGATTTGGGAAAGAAGGTAGAGTTGGATGCCTATGTCACACTGTATACAACGCTAACTACCAAATGAATCAAAAATCTAAACTCTGAAAAGGGAATTGTGCAAATACTGAAAAAGGAGAGCATACAAGCACTAAACAAGTGATTTCTATCAGAATATCCCAGGAATAAGAAAAACCTCCTTATCTCTTGACTGAAAAATCCAGAATCTAAAGACTGTAAAATGAATCCAACTACATATTGCCTGTATGAATGTGAGTAATTATAATTTCTGGTATGTAAAAAATGATTAATATGATTATGATTAAAACACAGTATCTTATAAAAATGAAATATGTTATTGCCTGTGCAATGTATATGGGCATATATCATGGCCAGAGAAACAATAAAAAAAATCTTATTATTGTTATGATTACCATTACCAATGGTAGCAGTAATAGCAGCAGCACTAGAACCAGTATTATATTATTGATGACTGAAGACAATTTTAGTCTAAGGAGAATTAAGTACTGAGACCATGAATGTGTGCATGAAAAGAATATGGCTTAAAAAATGACTGGGAAATATCTGAACATTTCTAGGTTGAAATATGACTGCATCTGAATAGTCTGGCTGGACTGTCAAATAAAATTCAAAAGATTTAAAAGAAACTGTGATAACATTTTGAAAGACACATTGAGCAGTTTTTATGAAAAGTAGTTCATTAAAGTCAATCTTAATGGAAAACCCAAAATTTAATAACATTATTAAAATTCTCTAGTAATAGCTCAAATACTAATTAAAACACAAGAGATATAAAAATCAGTTTTGTATTTCACTCTCTTTACTGTTTAAAAGAAACCAAGCATTGTTTTCCTCTTTTAATTATAAAAGTTTCATACACCCATAAAAAACAAGTTAATAGGCTTTACTGCTTTTCTTTCTGGCCTAACGATATGCTTACAAATTTGAAATCATTGTACTTTCCTCAACAACCTTTAATGAAGATATATGGCTGTTAATCTCACATGGAACTGTCTTCCATATCATAAAATTGCATCACAAATGAATACATGAAAGTCTGTGATTAAAGATGCTTGTAGAACTGCAGTTTGCTTCTCCTAAACATATTCTTATTACAGGAAGAAATAAACACACTTTATTTAATAAAATAACTTAAAAATTAAGTAAAATGTAGTTGTGAGGAGTCAAGAAATATGGGGAAATGGCACTTGGAATCAAGATCAAGGTCTGGATAAACAAATATTCTGATGAAAGAAATAAAGCATTGGACTGGATTTGTCTTTTTTTTTTTTGCTTTTTTTTCATTTGTGGTTATTTTAATTTCACTAAATCTGTTTTGGATTTTTATGCTTCATATTTTTAAAAAAGGAGCATGTAATTTATTAGGACATGCACTATTATTAGTGCTCATTTTTTAGGGATTTAACTTCTACCAAATAGCAAACATTTTTGTGGGGAGTCATGTATTAAACCATGATGAACAGGAATCCCTTACTTGAATGGAGGAATCAGTGTGACTCTTTTCACTTAGCAGAATGTTACAGGCAATGTGGTAGAGGCTAAATCCAAATGATTTGGAGTCATAATACATAGTTCAAATGACAGCTGGAATGCCTTTATTACTTTTGAATATTTTGGAAAATGACTAAGGTTGAATCTCTTTTGAAAATAGTGACATATATATACCTCATGTATTTTGGAGTATGGTTAAATCAGATATATATGTCAAAAACGCAATATAGATCACGAAACAGCCATCAAATATGTCCTATTAGTAGTAGGATATTACTCCAAAAAGATGTTAATTTTATCTTTAAATTCCCAGATCCTAGGCAGTACCTATACAGAGTAGGTACTTTTGACTTCAATTCTCATTAGAATGTGGTTGAGTTTAAGCTAAACTCAAGATACAGTTTAAGCTAAAATAAATGTTTCTTTCATGAATTTATTATAAATGTGTGACATGTATTGTTATATTTTTAATAGCTGTGAGCTGAATCTTAAAATTTGGTTCTTCTTCATGTGTGTCTTAGGTTCATGTTTATTTGTGATCAGAGTAGAAATCAATCAAATGTAGGTCTAAAAACATTTTTTCAGTTCTGTTCAAGGATGCCATGTTTATTATGTTCATTTAACTTCCAAGTTCTTATTTGAAGTGATCTGGTTAACCATGGAAGTATTGTTTCCTGATTTTTTGAATACTACTACTTCAGGAAACACGGAAATACATCACATTTATGCCAACATTAACTCAATTTTATACCACTACCACCACACGAGCAATGTACTTTGTATCTCCAAATAAAAACACACAGAGAAGGTACAAACTGTCCTATATCGCCCACTAGTAATTAGCAGAGTGCCCGTGCAAACAGAGTCAAATGATTACAATCTATACTGCCACACCTTAATAACTTTCATCTATAAGCAGATGGAGTTGAGAATAATATCGTAAACATTATTTTCTCAGTACACACACATGCGTGTGCAAACACACACACACGCACACACACCATCCAGTTAGGCAAACTGTCAACTTGCCATACAATATGGAGCCCATATGTCTCTCTATTTGGCAGCATAAATCAGGATGCTTCTGAATTCCACAAGGAATAGGCTAATAAGTAGGCTTTATCGCAGAAGAGAAACACAATGACCAAAAGTCAGCAAAAAAGAGCAGGCATGGGTGTTCCTGATTTGTCCCTCTTACTACCGAAAAGCACAGAAGTAGGATGACTTTTAAGATAAACCCCGATTCCTGCCTGCTTGTGTTTACACTCTGTATATTCCTGTCCCCTCGAGTCTGAGTGGAGTCTGTGATTACAACTCTATGTTACTCCAAGGATTAGGCTCTATGTTCTGAATACATGGCAGGATTTTTGGGTGCAGTTAAGGTTCTCACTAGCTGATCTTGAAGTAATCAAAAGGCAGTTTTGGGTGGACATGACCAAAACAGTGAGAGCCCTTTCAAGAGGGCATGGGCTCTTACTGGCCCAGAAGAAGCAAACAGCCTGCTGTAAACCGCCTCTGTAAACTTTTTAGGAGTTGAGGCACAAGGGAATGAACTCTGCCAAAAACTTAGAAGAGACTAGAAGTGAATTTTTTCCTGACTGAATCTCCAAATGAGAAGGCAGCCCAGTTGACATCTTGATAGGAGACTTGGAAGATCTTGAGTAGAAATTACAGCTAAGCAGCGCCCAGTCTTTTGACAAATGGAAATTATGACGTTATACATGGGTACTGAAACTGCGCAGTATAGAGAACTAACACAGGGAAGGTACGTTCAGGTCTTTGCTGGCTGGGATAGATTTGAATTTCTGTACTGATACCCTTTTCTCTTTATGGCTTCTTCTTTTAACAGGATAAGCCTTATCTGTGGGAGAGGTATAGGCTGCTTCGCACTAGATTGTGGGAATCAGTGCACCAGCTGTTTATGATACTGACCCCGCAAACCCAGTTACCCTGCGCCTGAGGTGGATTTGTTATAACTCTATATATTGCCACTGTTTCATATTTAATTTGTTTCATGATGGGCAAGAACTGTTAAATCTAAAAAGTGATATCTCTGGTGCATTCCCAAATATTTTCAGAGTCCTTAAAAGATTCTTATTTTACTCTCTCTTTTCCAGATGCACAGCTCGTTCCCCACACAATCTGATTTACTTTTTCTATCCCATAATAAGCAGAAGCTATATGAATGAAGATTTATATATAATTATCCAAAGTAAGAAACAGAAGGCTTTGCTGATTTGTGTCTCCAGATGTTTTATGTCAGATGAAAACCATTATATAACGCCTTGCTAAATATAGTACACCCATGTGATCATCATCACTTCTCCTGGAAAATATTTCCTTCAGTGTTAAAAATATAAACAAACCAGGAAACTAAAACATCTATGAGTCATGATTTCCATGTATAAACCTTAAAGTAGGACTAGTAAGTCACCTATTTCATTTATATAACTTAAAAACAAATTTATATAACTTAACATTACTCATAAATATAATTTATACATGTTATTGCAACTTAAACTATTTTATCTTACTTCATGTCTCTGTTTCAAAGTTTTTTATTTAAGATTTATGGTTTTAACAATATTTTTCTAATGTTCTCCCCATAGAGCCTAGATACTTTTTAATGTATTTTTTGTCATGTCTAATGTGGCTGTGTAAGCATTTTCTTTGGTTGGTTATTTTAGGACACATAAAATCTGTATTATATTGTCTCTTCTAAGTTAACAATCTATAGATTTTAAGGACACAGCAATTATGCAATTATAATTTTAGGGAAATACAGAAAATGATGAATTATTTGATGAAAATATTTAGTTATTTCCCTGACTCATGTTAACATGAGTTACTGATCACCAATACCTGCAGAATTGGCAATTTTTGAGCTCAGGGACCCTCTCCTCTCAGAGTGATGCCCTTGTTCTGTCAGCAATGAGCTGGTCAGGAGGAGTTCTCTCTGTTCGAAGCTTGCTGCTCTGGGTATGGAATTTCCACGCTACAAGTCAGCTGAAGGGAGGGTGACTGGGGTCTCTGGTTTTCTTCAACTACTGTGTCTACTATCGAGGTTGTATCCTATGAGCCAGGGCTGCACAGAGGGAGGGGATCCCTGAGAGCGAGTTGGAAGATGAGAAATGCTGTACCTTGTCTTCCCTGCAGAGAAACTGCTTCCCTAGACTGGAATCTAGGGAAGGGATTCTTGGTCACCCATTCAGAATGTAGTTGCCATCTTGTTGTTGGGAGTGGGAGACATGACCCAACTGTCATAGACTCAGTTTTATGAGACTTAGTAGATTTTCTTCAAAAAACCTTGTTGCATGTCCTTTGGCCAGTTTACATAGATTTTAAATGGTTCCTTAGCTTATTTATTTATTTATTTATTTATTGTAATTTTCGCCTCTTATTATTATTTCTTCAGGAAAGGGGTTCACAGAGTTCCCCCAAGCCGTGATTCCAGAAGTCATCTGTCCCAAAGACATTTTGAAAATAAGTAAGCTTGAGAAGTGAAGTAAAATAAAGGAGAGGGAAACACACTGTCGGCAAAATAAGGAGCTTAAGGAAAGCTTCAAATGACATTGAAAATACAGGACACATTCAAGGAATGATAAGTCCTCTAGCTTTGTAGAAATGTTAGAAATATAGGAAAGTATTGAAAGAAGAAATGGGGAAGACTGTTGGAATCATAGTTTCTGCTGAGGAATACAGAGGGATATAGATTTAATTTTGTGGACAATATCATAGGATCAATCACTTTAACATAGTAGATTAACCTTCTGACAGGCAGGATATTGATAGTTCTCTTAAAAGAGAGAGGAATGGATAAACACTTTATTATAATTAAGTATTAAAAAATATACACATATATGTTTATATATGCTTCTGAATTCTGAGCCTATACAATGCTTATAAGAAACCACCTTAAACGATGATTGTAAGAAACACCTTAGGTTGACAACTTCAGTGTTATTTAAAGCTTGACAAGAAGGGAGTTTATGAAATTAAATCTCAAAGACAGCTCATTGTCATGATATGAGTTGAGTTTGCTAGTGACCAATATTCTTCTTTAAAATTGTTTTTCTCATTTATGGGTCTCATTCAACACATATCGGCATCATGTGTGGTGGTGGTGGTGCGGTCAGAGGGTAGAAGTACCACTCTGGGTGTCCATGCGATCCAGGAGGAGGAAGTCCACTTCTCCACTCATCAGACTATTCAACTCAGTGTTTTCTATTCTCATTAGGGACGCTTCTAAGGAATTAAAGTTCAAATGGGACTCTAAGAGTAGATAGATGTCTGCCTTACCCCATAGCCTCTGAGTCTGTGATATTAAAGGAGGAAATTTGGAGGATACATGGCCAGTCTTCAGAAAATAAAAGAATGAAACATTCTCATGAGTGATTTTTTTCCACAGAAAAATATCATTAACCATTAGACAAAACTAAATACGTGCAACACATAGTTAAATTTTAACACTGCGATTGACAGTGTTCCACCTTTTCTCAGAAATAATTATTTAATCTGTTCACACCCTTTTGACATGGCCCTCTTCTGTGAGTAGTGATGACATTTTCCCTGACAAAGATTTAATGACTTCATACAAGAACATAAGAAAAGTGGACAAATAAAATGCCAGATTGTTTCTGTTCTGTCATTGTTTTCTTTCCTTAATGTGGTTGCTGACAGCCAAAATTGAAAACATGCTGAGTTTCCTCAGCACCTGATGCTCACTAGGTACTGCATGTCAGAGGCAGAGATCCTGTGACAGGTGAGGAGATCATGGCGAGGGAAACAGAAGCATACAAAAACAGCAGAGGCCAAGGCCACTTGTCCATCGCCGGGAAAATTGAGAAAACAGTACCCAGGATCATTCCTCTCCCCTCCGAAATGCAAGCATGGTCTAAGAAGCTCTCTGAACAGCTGCTACATCATGTAGGAGGAAAGCACTTTTCAAAGAAGGAGAAGATTCAGATTTCTAATAGAAGGAAGTGCTGAGAAGTCACTTCATTGTAAACTGATAGCAAAACAATAAATAGCCATAGGGAGATCATTGCAGAACATGAGTGATTCTGGATATGTGTTAGCCAGAGGAAAGCTTTATAGTCCAAGAATGAATCTCGGTGTATAAAGACATGAATTAGATACAATGACCTTTCATTGCTGTTTACTGACTACACATGAAGTTCATACGGTAGTTTTGTTTATTAAAAAAAAAAAAAAAACCCAATTACACTGCTCACTCCAGCAGTACATATACTAAAACTGGAATGATATAGAGATGAACAATCATGGCCCCTGCACAGGATGGCGTGCAAATTCATGAATATTCCATATTTTTGTAGTATCATGTTAAGTGGCATAGGTCAGTCAGAGAAAGGCAAATACCATATGATTTCACTCATCTGGAATTTAAGAAACACAAAAAATGAGCAAGGGGGAGAAAAAGAGAGAGAAAGACAAACCAAAAAACAGACTCTTAACTACAGAGTACAAACTGATGGTTAGTAGAGCGGAGGTGATGGGGGTTAAAGAGGACACTTACGATGAGCACTAAGTAATATACAGAATCATCGAATCTCTATATTGTGCACCTGAACCTAATGGAACATGGTGTGTTAATTATATTGAAATTAAAATTAAAAACTTCAAAAAATTAGTATTTGGGGGAAAAATGTGGTAAATGTTTTCTTGAGTTTTGATTAAAGACACACAGAAAAATAAAATACTCTTCGAAAGGGTAGTGGGATCTGATTACATGTTTGCAAACTGGGGAGGTGAGAAGTCTTGGTAGGATAAACAATAAGAAAGCTAACATGCATTATCAGGTCTAGACTGAAATAAGGTGGTACCAGGCATAAACATACCTTCAAACAAAGTGATAAAATGAAGATAGGAAGGGGCAGAACTGGGAAGAATGTAACAAACTAAAATGAAACATATCCACCAATACCATGTTTCCGAATTTACTTAAGATAGAAGATGCAATTGTTTTGTTTTGGTTATGGAAAACAAGAACCTGAGATCAGGGATAGTGAGATTGGAAATATCCTTCAATAATCAGATTTGTTAATCTAGATTGTTTACTGTATTTATGCTGATTTAAAATATGAAAAATCTATAACAATTATACATAGGCATCTATAACATGCGTAATCTATATGCACAGAATATATATTCATCTATGCAAGATATATGCATATGTAATTTTAAGTAAATACATTCTTATAGGACATGTGATCAATTTTATTTTGTTTCTATTTAATTAATTTATTTTAATTTTATTTTTAATGGAACATAATCAAATATGATTTGAAGATCAACCTTGCACAAATTATTTAGAAAATGTGTGAGGATGGTGATGCTTTTAAAATTATTCAATATCTACAAATGACTTTCCGTGTTCTTCACTTGAAAGGGTAACTTGGAACATTATGGATAAATACCCTCTCTTCTGACTCTTTCCTAAAGTTTTGGAGACTCATTTCTTTCCTTTGGTGTGTGGGAAGATATATGGTATTGCCCAAATAAACTCTGGGATTTTTTAAAAAATTCAATTCCTTTATTTATCTATCTATCTATCTATCTATCTATCTATTTATTTATTTTTGCTTTCTGGGATTTTTCTGTCTTTACTTGGTAAAAAAAAAAAAGCAATCCAACATATTTTTAACTGCTTCTATTTAATATTTTTTGTCAAACATGATAACCACTCTCAACTTCCAAAAAGTTCTGTAACACAAAATATGAAAATGTAATTTTTGATTAGTGTTTCTGGACAATTTATGTCTTTCCTTATATAGTAGGAACAAATGCCTACTGATCAAAGTTAAGAAAATTTCTAATAATAGCCAACATTTATTTAGAGATCATTACATTGCAGACATTGTATTAGGTTCTTTGTAAATATATACTTTGTTCTTTGTAAATATTGTATCTAATTCTCAAATGATAAAATGTCGCTTTATTAACTGACTATTAAAATTCACATAGTCAATTGACTTAATGCCCACATTGTATGTCCCTGAAAGCTAATACTGCCTCTTTTCCTCTCAGCTTTATTGAGATATAATTGTCATATAATATTGTGTAAATTTAAGGTGTCCAATGTGTTGACATGATATACTTACGTAATGTGGGATGATGATCACCATAGAACTGGTTAACACATCTGTCATGTCACATTTATCCTTTCTTTTTTGTAATAAGAACATTTAAGATCTACTCTTTAAGCAACTTTCAAGTATCTAATTTAATTAATTATAAACACCATGCTATGCGTCAGATCCCCAGACCTTATTCATCTTGTAACTGGAAGGTTGTACTCTTTGATCAACAATTTTCCCATTCCCTTCACTCTCCACCTTCTGGAACCCACCGTTCTACTCTCTGTTTCCATGAATTTGGTTTTTTTTTTTTTTTTTTAATTATACATACAAGTGAGAGCATACAGTGTTTGTCTGGCTTATTTAATTTAGTATAATGCCCTTAAGGTTTATCCATTTTGCTACAAAATGGATAAACAGGATTTCATTCTTTCATTCCTTTCATTCTTTTCATTTTTTCATTCTTCCTTCTGACTAAGTAATATCCCATTGTAGATAGATACCATATTTTCTTTGTCCATTTATCCATAGACAGGTTGTTTCCCTGTCTTAGCCATTGTGATTTAATACTGCAATGAACGTGGGAGTATGGATATCTCTTCAAGATCCTGATTTCACTTAATTTAGATATATACCCAGAATTGAAATTGCTGGATCATGGTGGTACTATTTTAAATTTTTTTGAGGGACTTCCATACTATTTTTCATACTGGCGGTACCAATTCGCATTCTCATCAACAGTGCACAAGGCTTTCCTTTTGGCCACACCCTTGCCAACAATCATTGCTTGTCTTTTTGATAATAGTCATCCTAACTGGTATGAGATAGTATCTCATCATGGTTTTGATTTGCACTTCCCTGATGATTAGTAAGGTTTAATACTTTTTCATGAATCTGTTAGCTGTTTGGACATTTTTCTTTTAAAATGTCTATTCCATTCCTCTGCCCATTTTGAAATAAAATTTTTTTACCATTGAATTGGGTGAATTCCTTGTATATTTTGAATATATTGCTTTCTTAGGTATCCCATACACTTTCTATAGATTAATATTATCAGATGACTAGTATTAAGTTGTTATAACTACCATCTCTTCCAGTACACAAATATTTTCTCTCTTCCTTTCATCTTTTCCTTTCATTCGCTCTCCAAACTTCCACATTTTTTCCCAATAATATTCATAAAGCATCTATTTCCACACATTCCAATAAGTATCCTCTGGCTACATATGTCTATTAAGTCCTTGAAGTGTGGCTAGTCTAAATCATTAGGTTTCACAAATGTAATATACACACTGCAGTTCAATGACTTAATATGAAAAATAAAATGTGAAATATAATAATAACACATTTTAAAATACTAAAAGCCAAATGCTCCAAGTCAATGTTTTTCAGGTATGTAATCATTTTTTTGCTCTCTGTCTCTTTTCCTTCCTCCCTTCCTTGCAATTAAAAAAAAAATAGAATCATAAGGTAGTTGAAAGAAATAATACAAAGAGGTACTATATAACCTTTATACAGATTCCCATAATAGCAACATTTTAATAAAGTCTGTTCCAATATTGTAATCAGGATATTGACTTTGACGCAGTGAAGATACTGTATCACCACATGATTTTGTCCTTTCATAACCACATCTACTTCCCTTCCCATACTCTCCTGCTTCATTCCTGACAACTACTGGTTTGTCCTGTATTTTTATAATCTGTTATTTCACAAGCATCATGTAAGTGGGATTATACAATATGTAACATTTTTTGCAATTTTTTTTTCACTCAATGTAATCCTCTGGTGATTCTGCAAGGTTGTTGTATGCATCAATAACTCATCCTTCTTATTATTAAATAGTATTCCAAGCTATGGATATATCAATTCATTTAGCCACTCACTGGTTCCAGTAAATCTGAATTATCTTCAAGTTTTGCTCTTCTTGTAAAAATGCTATAAATATTCGTGAGTAGGTTTTTGTGTGAACATACCCATTTCTCTCAGATAAATGTCCAGGAATACAATTGCTGTGCCATATGATAAATTCATGTTTAGTTTAATAAACAGACAAATAAACAAACAAACCCCACTTAACTGTTTTGGGGAAGGATTGTATCATTCTACATTCCAAACAGAAAGAGAATGAGTTATCTAGTTTCCCCACATCCTCAACAACAATAAGATTTGTTATTATTTTTGTTTTTCTTTTGTCTAACAGATAGGTGTATAGCGCCATTTCATTGTGGTCCTAATTTTCATTTCCCAAATGGTTAATGATATATAACATCTTTTCCTACACTAATTTGCCATCTGTTTATCCTCTTTGGTAAAATGTTTGTCTTTTGGTCATATTCAAATTGAATTGATTTTTGCTATTGGGTGTTGAGGATTCTTTATATATTCTAGATACAAGTTTGTTGCTAGTTACGTGGTTTGCAAATATTTTCTCCCACTCTGCAGCTTGTATTTTCAACCTCTTAACAGCATCTTTTGAAGACCAAAATGTTAAATTTTTTGATGCAGTCCAAGTGGTCAAATTTTTCTTTAGTGGATAGAGTTTTTGTGTTGGGTCTGAGTTCCTTCCTTACCCCTAGATTTTCTCCTATATTAATATTTAAAACTTTAATAATTTTATATTTTTTACCTAAGTCCACGATCCATTTTGGGTTAATTTTTTAATAAGGTGTGAGACTTAGCTTCAAGTCCAGGTTGATCAATGGATTTTTGGCTCTAGACAAGTTGGTCCCGATTGCTGTCTTTTTGTTAGATTGGCCCTTTTTATCATTAAATAATGTTTCTCTTGGTCTCTGGTAATTTTATTTGTTCTGAAATCTACTTTTTTTGGTATAGTATAGCCATTTATACTTTGCTTTAATTAGTATTTTTATGATATAACTTTTTTCATGCTTTTGCTTTTAAGCTGCCTATATCAGTATATTTGAAATGAGTTTCTTGTAGGCAGCATATGGTTGGATTATGATTTCTAATCTTTTTTGCCAATTTCTGTCTTTTAATTGTTATATGTAGACCATCTGCATTTAATGATCTGTTAGTGCTTTCATCTGCCATTTTATTTTTTTGTTTTCTGTTAAATCATTATATATATATATTTTTTTTTTCATTTCCTTGCTTTATTATGGCTTGCCCATACATTTTTGGGATTCTATTTTTTACTTATCTAGTGATTTTACTGGTTATTCTAGGTACACACTAGACACACAACTTTTCTACTGGTATTGTCATTTTAACAGTGTGACTAAAGTATAGAAATGTTATCAGACTTTACATCTCTTTTTTCAACTTCCCACTTTTAGAATATAATTGTTTAAATATTTCTTTTTTTTTTTAAGATTTTATTTATTTATCTGACAGAGAGAGATCACAAGTAGGCAGAGAGGCAGGCAGAGAGAGAGAGAGAGAGAGGGGAGGAAGCAGGCTCCCTGCTGAGCAGAGAGCCCGATGTGGGACTCGATCTCAGGACCCTGGGATCATGACCTGAGCAGAAGGCAGCAGCTTAACCCACTGAGCCACCCAGGCACCCGAAATATTTCTTATACATATATTTAGAACTGCATCACACAGTGTTGCAATTTTACTTCAGTTGTCAAACCAAATTTAGAAGGCAAAAAAAGTGAATTCTCTTGTGCTTAACTATTGTTTTGCTTACCATGTTCTTTCTTCCATTTTCACATCCCAATGTACCTTTAAGAAAAGAAACATTTCCTTTCTTTTTAGAGAACTTCTTCCTTTGGTCATTCCTTCAGGATAGACAATAGATGTATTGATGTCCCCTTCATTTCTGGAGTATATTTTTGCTGAGTATAAGATTCTGAGTGAATAGTACTTATTCTTCAGTCCTAAAAAAATGTTTTGCTCTTATTCTTTTTGGCCTTCTTGATTTCTGATGAGAAATCTGCTGTCATTCAAATTTTGTTTTTCTTGTAGGATAGGTGTCCATTTTTTTTTTATGTTGCTGTCCAGATTGTTTTTCATTTGTCTTCAGATTTCAAGGTTTTACTAAAATGTGTCTTGATGTTTAGTTTCTTGAATCTGTAGGTTTAAATCATTTTCAAATTTGGGAGTTTTAAGACATCATTTCTTCAAGTACTTTTAAAATTTACCTTTTTTCACCTTTCTTCCTGGGACTCCAATAACATGAATGCTAGACCTTTTGTTGTATTCTCAGAGGTTCCTAAGGCTTTATTCACTTATTTTCATTCTCTTTGCACCCTGTTGCTTAGATTGAGTAAGTTATCTTCCTTTATTTGCCCATTCATCAAATCTTTCCTGTGTTCCCACCAGTATCCTGTTCATTCCATTTATGAAGGTTTTTAAGGTTTTGTTGTCAGAATTATTTTGGTAATTGTATTTTTCAGTCTGAAACTTTCTGTATGGAACTTCTTTACATCTAACATTTCTTTTCTGATCCTTTCTAGTTTTTATTATTTCATTTGTGTACACAATTGCTCATTGAAACTTTTTTTTAAATATTTTATATATTTATTTGACAGACAGAGATCACAAGTAGGCAGAGAAACAGGCAGAGAGAGAGAGAGAAGGAAGCAGTCTCCCCGCGGAGCAGAGAGCCGGACGTGGGGCTCGATCCCAAGACCGTGGGATCCTGACCGGAGCCGAAGGCAGAGGTTTTAACCCACTGAGCCACCCAGGTGCCCCGCATTGAAACATTTTTATCATGACAGCTTCAGTTCTAACAGTTCTGTTATCTCAGGTTTTGAATCTACTCATTGTCATTTTTCACTGGGTTTAAGATCTCCCTGGTTTTTGGTATGACAAGTGGAGCACAGAGGCACCTCTTTATTGTGGGGGGTGGGTGGTAAGTTGGGCTACTCTGGTGTTTGCTGTGACACTGTGGAAGACCAGTATCCGTTAGCAACCAGTGAAGATGATCATCCTGACGCCTGCTTGGCCTTCTCAACACCAATATGACCGAAGTGTTAGAGCACCTCATTTACAACTTTACAAGAGGGGATCCAGAGGCTTCCCACTTGATATTTGCTGACAAAGGTAGGACCACACATCTTTCCATGGCATTTGGCTGGAATAAGCATTACTTGCCTCACAGTTTTCTGTCTTGTTAAGCTTCTTTTTACCTGGTCCTTTGGCTAGAGAAAGCAGGCTCTTGCTGAGTTTTTGTTTTTTCCTTTTCTTTTTTCTCTTTGTCTGTATCCATTGATGTCTCTGGGTTGTTGGCTCCTTCCTACCCAAGTCAAAGATATATGAGGCAAAAAGAAAACACACTGAGTTGTACTTTGGGCCCCGAGTTCTCTAGTGTTTTCTCTCTCTGTCAAAGTTTTCTTATATTTTTTTAATATGCAATGTCCAGGGGTTGTAGTCGTACTTAGGAAAAATAACAGGGAAAAACATGTCTACTTCACTTTTGTGGAGATAGACTTCTCAATGTAGCAAAATTTTAAGGTCTTTTTTTTTTTAGATTCTATTTATTTATTTGACAGAGAGAGCGCACATGCACACAAGCAGGAGGAACAGCAGAAGGAGAGGGAGAAGCAGGCTCTCCACTGAGCAGGGAGCCTGATGCAGGTTTGATCCCAGGACCCTGAAACCATGACCTGAGTTGAAGGCAGACACTTAACTGACTGAGCCACCCAGGTGCCCCACATTTTTAAGGTATTGAGTTATGCAGTGGACATAACATCCAGGATATCGTATTCCCTGTTAAAGTAAAATTAGAGATGTGCAGAAATATTCCCATGACACAATCTTGAATAATGTGGTATATAATTGAGCCACTTATTGAAATGAACTAGAGGAAGCATTAAGTATGTAGGAGAATCAAGTATTTCATATTGGAAATGTATTATAATCTATGACTCACTCATAGGTCTGATGTGTAGAGAAGCTTATTTGAATTTAACATATTTCTTTTTGCCAATAAAAGGACTCCATTGAAAATATGGAAAAAGAAAGTTTAAAACATGGAAAATTTGGGGTGCCTGGGTGTCTCAGTCAGTTAAGCAACTGCATTGGGTCATGATCGCAGGGTCCTTGGATGGAGTCCTGTATTGGGATCCCTCTCAGGAGGGAGTCTCCTTTTCCCTTTGCTCCTTACCCCCTCCCCTTGCTTATACACAGTCTCTCTCTCTCTCTCTCTCACAAAAATAAATAAAAATAAAATATTTTTTAAAATACAAAATAAAAAATGAAATAAAACATGAAAAATTCATTGGAGACATATTATAGAGATAGGCAAAGAGTGGGCCCAGAAATTTGCCCTGGCAAAAGTCAAAGCATAGACATTAGGCTATATGGAAAATCCAGTCAAGGCACAAATTAAAGTCAAAGAGATTATGGATGGGGAGTGGACACTGTTGAGTCTCAGAATCCAAAAGAAGAGAGTAAGAAGTAAAGTTACAATGAATGAGAAGGAGAAGTTAATGATATGAATATTTAAATATGGTCATTGTGTTTGGGAACATGACAGTCACTATTAATTTTGGAAAAAATATTCTTATTTGATTGTCTTGAGTGGATGTGATGAGGGGTTACTCAATGAGTGAAAGACAGTGATGAAGTACATGCATCATATGAAGATAATTCTCCAAACTATCATGTGAGAAGGAGAATGCAAAACCGGACAATTGCTAAAATAAAGAAAGGTAAGTTTTTAAGGTGTTCTGATTTATTTTAAATATAATGTGTTTGTTGATAGGATACAATAGAGAAGGAGAGGTTAAAATGGGCAAAATAAAGTATTAATTGAAGGTGTTAAATATGTGACAAAGTAGGAGAAATAAATCTTATAGCTTTTTTTATATTTTAAACTTACAATAAGGCTTTCTTGTATATCCTGACTCCTGCTTAAGGAATTCTGATTATGTAAAGGGAGATCAGAAAATACTAAATAGTTTTCTTATTTAAATATTCAAACATAGTTACATTTTTATATGTTTGGAACAGATGCAAATAAGTAGCAAAAATCTGACTGTAGTTTTTTTTTTTTTTTAATTATTACTTGCTTGAGACCATTGCAGCATCTGGTTCATGGTTAATAAATAGTATCAAAAGAAAAATAAATACAAGATGGTACTTTGAACTATAAATCATGTTTAATGGTCTTTTAAATAATAGTTTATAAGTTTTTGTGTACATAGAATTATACTGTCACAAACAATTTCTCCTTATTTGGAAAAGCAGTGGTATGTACTAAGATTTAAAAAAAAAAAAATTCGGGCTTCAATTTAGAAAGTTTGTTGTTTTAAGATCTTGCTTGACCACCTACAACATGTGTTTGTACATCCCTGCTTGCAGCTTTGTGTTTTTCATGAGACTTTCTATTCCAAGAAGAACAGCTGGTGAAATTAAGATTACTATCCTAAATTTCATTTAGAAGCCATTGGTGTAAAGCTATTTTCAGGATCATTTACTTGGCTCTCAAATAAACTCCTCTTAGTTGTTAGAAATGTAATCTCACTTTGCTAATGTTCAAATCATGGATGATATGATCATGCTTCTGAAAATGAGTTTATATTGGAGGGGTTAAATGCATATAATAGATTTTTAAAAATTAATTTGGACATCATTTTTAAAATTACCATTTTAAAAGTACAATTTTAGACATCAAGAACTTTGGTGGTATTATCTGTTAAACTTTAGATCTTTAAATTTTTAAATAATTATTTATTCACTTTTGTTTGCAGTGGGTGGGGTTGCTCTTTCATTTCTGTTTCAAGAAAGGACTTTATTGAAATTTATAAAAGAATTCAAAGGACAAAAAACCCTACAGTTATTTTGACTAACTCCATCAACTTACCAATAAAGTTATTAGAAAACAATAATCAGAGAACATAAATAATACTTACCAGTGGTGACACAACCAAGTGACAGACCCATATTTTTAAATCCTTGATATTTGCCTTTTTGAACAGAGTGGTACTCCTTTTATTGCTTTCTAATCTTCCTATATTGAATAGTAGTATATTTTAATAAGAGAAGGGACTACAAGAAAAAAGAACAGATTTCTTGTTCTAAAATTAATGCCATGTGCTGGAGTTTTGAAGGTTTAATAAATAAGTTTCCCTCCTTTTTTCCTGATGCAGTTTAAAATCAAATGACAGGGCGCCTGGGTGGCTCAGTGGGTTAAGCCGCTGCCTTTGGCTCAGGTCATGATCTCAGGGTCCTGGGATCGAGTCCCGCATCGGGCTCTCTGCTCAGCAGGGAGCCTGTTTCCTCCTCTCTCTCTCTCTCTCTGCCTGCCTCTCTGCCTGTTTGTGATCTCTATCTGTCAAATAAATAATAAAAATAAATAAAATCTTTAAAAAAAAATCAAATGACAAACAAGAAGAATAGTTGGAAATGAAAATAGCACTTTATGATCACCTAAATATTTGGAAAATGTGGCTTAGGTCTGTGGATATCTTCAAATTAGAATTATGCCTCTAGTCATTGGTCAATCCATTTTGGTAATTGTAACCTCAGAAATTAGACCATGGGATTGTAGAATTATTTGCAGAGGACAGATCCCAAAAAGAATCAGAAGGGCTTGCATATTAATTCTCTGTTCATCTTACCAAATTCACTCTCCAGATAATTTATCTCTTCCCCACTAGAAGTGAGTGAAAATGCTTGACTGTGCCCAGTATAATACTTCAATGGAATGTTCTCTCCATGCAAAAATGAGGAGCGAAGAAATATCACAGACAAATCCACCAGGTAGTGTGATAAGGATTGTATTATTAACTGAGCTTGCGTAAATCCCAACAATATTGTACTAGGCATGACTGTGTGGCTAGAAAATTAATGTATTGGAAGTATAACTTCTATATCTCTAGATTCTGGAAAACTATTAAGGTAGGAAATTGAAAATAAAGAAAAATAACCATATCACACACACAAAATACTCATCTTCCATCACCAAACATGGGATTTACTTGAGACATGATGGGAATTAGGCCACAGTTGTTATTTTAAGTTAAAAGCATTCCAAAAAATTGTATCATGGACTGATTCTAAAATACATTATGAGAATAAACGTTGGGGAAAAAAATTCTCCTCTATTAACTAAATAGTACAAAGCCCAAAGGTTCTTTTAATCCTTGACCACATCATTAATCAATGATTAAGTATTTAACTCTCAAACAACCCTCCAGCTTTCTAAGAATAATTGGAGAATTTGTTACCAGAATTAGTGTGTTTTCTGAACTTCTAGATATTTTGCTTTATACAGCCATTACCAAAGGGAACCATGACTCATATCATACATTTTATATATCCATAGTTTATTTTTGTCTCTCGATGTAATTTTATGAATTTTATAGCTCTCCAAAAATGTTTTGTAATTATATTCTTGAATACTTCTTCTTATAAAATTAATATGTAATGGACTGGATGCTTGTGTCCCCTTTCCCCAAATTCATATGTTAAAACCCTATCTCTCAATATGAGGGTATTAGGAGGTAGGGCTTTTGGATGTAATCAGGATAGATAAGGTCTTGAGGAAAGAGCCATCAGGAGTAGGATTTCTGCCCTTTTAAAAGAGTTTGCTTCCATCACCTGGGGACATAGCAAGAAGTCTGCAGTCTACAACTAGGAAGATGGCTCTCACTAGAACCTGACATGCTGACTCCTTGATTCAGACCTCCAGCCTTGAGAACAGTGAGAAATAAATTTCTGTTGTTTATAAACCACCTTCTGTACTTTGGTATATAGCAGCTTGAATGAAGATATAATGACTAAAGTTTCAATGATAAAATATTTGATTATATGGGCTTTTATTACTTAATCCCACATATCATTTAGAACTAAAAAAAAAAAACTTTGTTATTATAAACATATTTTCCATTTCTCTTATTTAATGAATCATAAAATCCTACTAATATTTAATGCCTTTTTTTTTTATTGCTGTCAACCACTGTCTTGGTGGAAGACCCTCGTCTTCTGGGTTGATCCAATACAGCCTAACAGAACTTTCCACCTGTATTTTTTCTACTCCTTAATCTACAGACTTTTGCCATGTAATACTTCTAAATGTTTACTGTGATTAAGTCATGCTTATACTTGAAAATCTCCAAAGATTTTAATTTGAACAGTAACCACTAACAACAATCAAACTGATTCAAATGATTCACAACTGATGCATATACTCTTCTAGGGACTATAATGTTAGAAACTACCCTTGCATGTTCATTCAAGTGAATGCCACCTGCATTAAAAATTTTTGGCTTATAAACTGGAGGCCACAGTCATAATGAAGTCAATATAGGATATTTAAATTAAACACATCCCACCATCTCCTAAAAATACCAAAGATGACAGAAAAGAGACATACACAAAGAAAATTACATCAGATAAGAAAATGAGAGAAAACTTTAGTATCCTTGGCATACATTAAACAGTATTGATAGAGATCAAAGCAATAAAAAATGAAAGAAAATTTATTTTTTTGTCCAATACTATAATAAAATTATAACAACAACAACAAAAAAAAGCAGATAGCAGGGTAGAGTGAGAAAGACTCACTGCCATATCTTCTGTACTTCAATATCTCAAAGACGTAAGTCCCATACCAGGAAACTAGACCCTAAGTCCCTCCTAAAACATTCAAAGCAGGAAGTAAAATAGGTATCAAGGCAGGATAGTAGTTAGTTGTGATTCCTACCCTGGAAGATGGAGTCTCCACACACAAAAATAATATTAAAAATAATAACAATAATAATAATAATAAAATAAAAATGAAAAAATTGAAGTACTAATGAGTAAAGAAAGGCAAAGCATACCTTCGATCTTTCATTCATGTTCTCCATAAGTTCAAACTGCTTGATAACAATACATTAAGAGTTTGAGAAGCCATTATCTTTTTCTGTGAGGAAGTACACTGGGTGAAAGACTCTGGAAGGTAAGAGTTTGAAAGGAAGTTTTAGACATCAATCTGATGTCTGGTTCGATGTGGACAGTTACGTAGAAAACCATACATAGTGTCAAGGCAGGGCAATCCATTCAGACAAATCATTTAGAAAACCTTAAAACTGGGTTAATATTGAACATTCAAAGATATTAGTCAAGGAGACAATTAAAACATGAGGCATATACTTGTTGAATCCAACTCAATTCAAAATAAGGACAAATATTGAAAGGACAGACATATGAAGATACACAAATAAAAAAATAGCATACATCTGAAAAGACTTATTGACTAATGCAGAAGAAAATGCCACAGATCTTTAGTTTCCACCACAGGATGAGAGAACAGTTGGTCCCCATGAAACTGGAACATATAGTCCTAACAACAGTGTTTGGGTAACAAAATAAGATACCAGAAAGAGAAAAGACAGTTTAAAATAAAAAAAAAAAAAAAAAAAAAAAGAAATGCAAAAGCTATGGCATGTTTGCAAGAGAACAGAATTGGTGCCTTGCAACTGTGTAACTGATTCAGTGACACAGACAACAGATGTGATTAATCTTAGGAAAAGGCAAAAAAATAAAAAAATTAGGTGTGATTTATTAATAGAGAAGGCAAATAATAAAGAACCAATAAATCCAAAACAAGTTTTCTTGAGAAGAATAGAACAAATAGAGCAAAAGCAATAATTACATTAGGGAGAAAAGTTCTGAGGGGAAGCAAGACCAATATGTTTGTAGGTGGAAAACAATTGTCAGATTCATGGCAAAATATAATTTTTCTAAATTGAGCTTGTAGGGCTTTAAGAAAAGGTATTGGAAACTAAGAATACCATATCCCCTCAGTAATAAAGGTTTTCCTTGGAGATTTATCTGTTTCTTTTATTGGAGACTACATGCCTTCCACAGCCAAAAATTCTGGCAGGGTGTTCAAAGGTTTAATATAGTATGTCTAGGACGCAAGAAGATGTGTAAATGACAATGAGCGATTACAGGCATAGAGCAAAAAGAAAAAAAATATTAGTTAATTTCAGATTTGTTAGGTATATCACAATTCCTGTATTGGGATGCATGTTCTATGGATAGAACTTATAAACAATATGTAGTTCTTGATGAACACCATTGGAATGGGAAATATGGCATCCTTAAAAGACTTCTAAATGCAAATAAAATTAAAATCATTTAAATTAAGTTAAAATCAGAATATATTTTGTACTTAAAATAAGTATATATTTGACAATAATATTATTTTTCTCTCTGATTTTTGAATACCTTAAGATAATTAATTTATATTTTTCTGTTATTCCAGGTAAGGTTATATGTGACATACTGAGTCACATAGAATTCAAAGCTTTGACTTTGCCACTTGCAATTCTTTTTCTTTTTTTTAGGATTTCATTTATTTGTTTGTTTGTTTATTTATTTATTTATTTATTTGACAGAATGAGCACACAAACAAGGGAGTGGCAGGCAGAGGGAGAAACAGGATCCTTGCTAGGGGGAGCCCAATGCAGGGTTCAATACCAGGACCCCTGGATCATGACCTGAGTCAAAGGTAGACGCTAACTGACTGAGCCATCCTGGCACCCCGCCACCTTGCAATCCTGAATAAATTTTGAACAGGACGCCCTCTATTTTCTTGTGCTCTGTGCCTTGTAAATTAAGTGGCCTGTGCTGGGGCCATTTTTACATCTTATCTAATTATGTTTATTTTACTTCCTTTCGATCTTTCCTCTCTCCATACTTTCTTCCCATCCTTTCTTTAATGTGATTATCATAATCACTTGGGATAAGATATTTCAAAGAACTGAAAAACAGTAGCAAATTAAAAAAAAAAAAAATCATCACCCATGTAACCCGAACTGTGCAGGTATTCAATGACCATACACTCCAACGAAAGAAACACACATACTTGCCTGAGAAAGTAGAGGGTAGTTAAAGAGGATTTTGTAAGGATTCTGGTGTGAGAATTTCTTCAAAAACGGTTGTCAGAATGTTGTGTGTCTCTCTTACGTTCACTGAGATGCACAGAAGCTCTCTATACCTCAAACCTAGGGATGGTGTCAGGAGATTAAAGGTTCATTTGACTGTGTCTTTGGGACTTAGAGGACACAGATGTGGGTGTGTGAGCCTTATTGAAACAGCAAAATGTGATGGACTGGTTTGAGCAGTCATGTAACCACAAGTAGAGGGATCTTCAAAGAAGAACATGAACTCTGGGTTAGAATACATGTTTTTCCGTGTGGTTAGTGATTCTGTAAATGTTCCTATCATCGGTGAGACTACCTAACAAACAAGGCACATCAACCTGGAAAGGCATCAAAGGATAGAGCAGCAAGAATGGATGGTTTGGCGGGAAAAGATAACCTCACCAATGCCAGGGAGCTCCGGAGCGGTCCTTCTGGAATCCACAAATTTGTTCCGCTCTTTAGCAGATATTTGATTACCTCTCCAAATGTTTCTCTCATCTTGCAACTTAAAAAAATATATATATATATATATATATATATATATATATATTCGACAGAGAGAGCCACAGTGGGAGAGAGAGATATATATTTGATATTACATATATTTGATATAATATTGATATAATTTGATATAATATATATCAAATATATATATTTGACATAATATATACACTGTATATATTATATATATACTATATATGAATATATATTTTATATATATATATATAAAAAACAGAGAGAGACACAGTGAGAGAGAGAACACAAGCAGGAGAATGGGAGAGGGAGAGATTTAATACTCAAATTTCTGGTACAAGAGATGAAATAAAGGAAATACAAAGACACAGTGAGAGAGAGAACACAAGCAGGAGAATGGAATGGGGAGAGATTTAATACTCAAATTTCTGGTACAAGAGATGAAATAAAGGAAATACAAAGACCAGGACACAAAGGAGCTTCAAGAGTACTGTCTTAATGATACTAAAAACACAGTATCTTAGTAAAGAAGTCCCCTGAGGCATACATTTCAAGGACAAGGTTATGGTTTCTACATCACAAGCATGACCATGTTTCCAAGGCAGCAGGACCATTGCTTATGTCCCCACCAAACTACACTGTGGTGATGGTAACAGTGATGATGCATGTAAAATTCCATGCTGGCTCCATGCTGGCTTTTTTTTTTTTTTTAATTTTTTTTTAAATTTTATTTATTTATTTGACAGAGAGAGATTACAAGTAGGCAGAGAGGCAGGCAGAGAGAGAGAGGAGGAAGCAGGCTCCCTGCTGAGCAGAGAGCCCGATGCGGGACTCGATCCCAGGACCCTGAGATCATGACCTGAGCCGAAGGCAGCGGCTTAACCCACTGAGCCACCCAGGCGCCCCTCCATGCTGGCTTTATTCCCCTAGAAATACCTTACTTCATCTCTTTCAGTTTATTTCTCAGAATATCTGTTCTCACCTTTCTTGCCATCACCATATTTTCCCTATTGGCTTTGCTTCTCCACTGCCGGTATATGACTTCTGGCTTCTCCTCTGAAGCTTGAAGGTTTTACATTTTTTGAAGGCAGGTGTGCATGTACTAGTGATTCATGTTGACCCAGTTTATGAAACCCAGAGAATCAAAGTACAATGCCAAGTTGCTAAGTTCAATAATTTAGCATCTGAGGGAGCGGATTCACACACGAAGAGAGTTGAAGCGAGTCTGCTTCGTTCTGGACTGAGATTTCAAGGTCAGAGGTTTCAATGTGAAGCAAAGAAAACTTACCAAAGCACCACGTCGCAGCCTTAATTTTAATGCAGTTGCTAATTTTTTTTAAAGATTTATTTATTTACATTAGAGAGGGAGAGTGAGACGGAGACACTCTCCAGCAGATTCGCTGCTGAGCACGGAGCTGGAAGACATAGGGCTGGATCTCAGACACTGAGAACAGAACCTGAACCAAAATCAAGAATGGGATGCTTAATGGACTGAGCCACCCAGGTGCCTGTCCCTACATGTTGTTACTTTTAAAATCACAGAAACATTATATATTTTCATCTTCAAAATACATTTCCTTTTTTTTCCCCTCCCAGGAACTGAGTTTGCTAAGGTAACATTTGCACATGTCTCAAAAGGTCATTTACTGAAACTAGATAATGTGTTTCCATAGAATATATTTTACTACAAATATTCTAATTAAAAAAAAACCCTTTAATTCAATCATTCTCATTTATTTCTGTTTTTGTTGCTGGCAAACCTGTTAAAAAAATTATTCTGACACTTGTTAAAGACTCTAAGTCAAACTGTATTCAGGAAGTGAAGTACAGTGGGATTTCATGGCAAGGGAGTTGAACTCAATCTCTGTCTTCCATAATAAAATCCCATGTAGTAACTTCATACAAAGAACAGCACAACCACCTTTGCTCTAGGGACACATTAGAAGAGACTCCTCAAATGGGTATCCAAATGCTGGCTTCATCATTACATAATAATAGACAATCCAGAAGACTTTCAGACCTTAATTAAAAAATATATAATTTAAAGAACTAGAAGCAGTTTTCTTGATTCTAAAGGAAGGAGTCTCTATTCTTCCTTTCAAGCAAGAGTTATTCTAGGGTGGCTGCTGGCCTGAGCATCCAAAGTAATCATAATATTATCATTTTATTGTTCCTTCTTCCTATATCTGGTAATTTTTAAATTATTATCATGAGGATACTCTTTATTGTCCTTCTTTCAGTAAATAGTATTTTCTTATGGTACAATTATTATTGCTAATATTAGCTAATAAGACTTTATGATTACTAATAATTACTACTACTGATATTAGTTAGCTAAGTGTGTGTATACACACACACATATAGACATATGTGTATATATATATTTAAAAGCTATATCTATATCTATCTATATCTATGCTAGAACCATTCCAACTCCTTTTTGGGAGTCTTATATAACTCTTAATAATATATCAGGGGAATTATCATTATCCCCACTTTTAGAATAGGAAATGGGTTGGTTGGAGAGACTAAGTAATACAGTTGACCCCTGAACTATGCAGGGGTTAAGGGTACTGATCTCCCACAATCAAAAATCCACATATAACTTCTGACTCCACAAGAATTTAACTACTAATAGCTTCCTGTGGACTGAAAGCCTTACCAATAACATAAACAGTTGATCAACATATATCTTGTATGTTGTATGTACTATATATTATACTTACAATAATGTAAGCTAGAGCAAGCAGCATGTTATTAAGAAAATCGTAAAGAGAAAACACATTTATAGTCTTGTATTATACTTATTAAAAAAATCTGCATATAAGTGGACCTGCACAGTTCAAACCTGTGTTGTTCAAGGGGAAACTCTATTTTTTTTTAAACATCAAATTGTTGGCTTGTGAACAAGACCAGACTTCAACCTATGTTGTCTGAATTTAGAGCTTTTGTTATGTATCAGTATATTGTATTGTTTCTTACACATAAAATTCAAAAATCAGAATTCAAAAACATTATATTTTAACAAATGTAAGACACCTGATCTGGACACTTTATCCTTCCATAAAATTAAGCCAGATATATATTTTTTATATCAAGGGAAGAACAGGGACTCTAACAGTAACTGAGTCTCCATTGCAGGCACAATCTAGTTATTTTAGAAAACACCCTCTCTGTTGTTTGTAGCCACAACAAACTTTAGAGTTATGTATCATTATCTATTTCTTCATATGTGAAAACTAAGGCACCAAGAGGTCAATTGACAATTAGCTTTTGAAAAGCCCGGGTGCTCATCTAAAAAGAACAGTGGATAACCCCTTATTTAGTGGAAAGACACAATAAATCAATGAAAAGATAAAAGGTATTCAGTTGGGAAAAAAGCTGAGAATCTTCACAAAAGTCATCTTCTATCAGAAAATTTTATAATTGGAAACCCTGACTCCTCCTCTGTTCTATAATGGATGATGATTGCAATTCATTCTGGGTTTTTAATATTTCCTGCTTATCCTTTTTTATTACTTTTTAATGCATCCCATTAATAATGATGTTTTACCTGCATCTATACCACGTCCATCAAGTGTTTTTCAGACTTAAACTTTATGACATCACCTAGCATGTCAGATGAAAGCAGGTTCCCAAAATCTCGCCATGGCTGGGAAAGCGAGACAAGAGTTTACATTCTTATATTTAAAATATTAATAGATCAGTATTTTATCAACTAACATTATAAATTAATAATTCAGTTATGTCTTCATTAAGTAGAGTATAAATTTTTCAAATCATTATTTACTTTTTTACACTAATCTCTATCTTCTCTGGTCTTGTGTCATAATTCTTATGCATATTTTGACAATAATTGGTCTTACGCATTCTTGTTGTAAGCTTTTCCAAACCTTTGTGGTACTAGGAATGCACACATATTTGTACAAGTATAAGTAAGTATATATGTCTGTGGGTTTGCCTTTCTATACCTGCTAAATTATTGATTGAACCATAATGAATAATAATACTTGTAAGTGGAAAACTTAAATACACCATAATCAATATTTCCTCTTGTTGGGTGTCCTATAGGAATTCTTCTAGATTCTTCTTCATTTTTTAAATTTGTAAGTGCAGACTTCTCTTTCATCCCTTCTGTAATCTCTTGTTTTCCCAGCAAAATTTCATTTTGATAGTAAAGTATTAAAAATATATGTGTTTATAAATCACAGCAAAGCAGTGATTACCATGCTGGATTTCAAAACTTATAATGTATGGCAATAAATGTCAAAAAAAAAAAGGGCAAGCATGAATCTTTATTTTTATTTCATAACTTAAATTTTTATAAAATTTTCCTCTTGTGCATATTCTGTGACTCCAAAGTATGTTTAGTAATTAACAATGTCCAAGTAGCCTAGAGCTGAGGATGGAAAAAAAAAAAAAGACATTATTGCTTCACTTCTCATGCAATAAGGGAAAGGTATAGTGTTTGGCAATATTACTTAAGAGGTTTAGACTCATGACAGATGAAGGTAAACCAATGTATTTCATTAAGATTAGGACAGAATCAGCAGTTCCCTTTTAATTCATACATTCCTGTGTGTTTGAGTCCTGGTGTGAAGTTAATTAATAAAAATATTCAGCTTAACTTCAAAAATTTTGCAATTTGTTCAAAGACCACTAGTGGTGAAAGAAAAATCATTGATTTATGTAAGTTTTCATTTTCCCCCTCTTTCAATAATTGTTTAAGATGGGCTTCACATACTATCCTAATGACTAGTCATATGTAATTAATCAAATACTTGGTACAACTTTCCTGGTGACTCTAAAGGCTCTGTCTTAGGGCACCTGGGTGGCTAAGTGGGTTGAGCCTCTGCCTTCAGCTCAGGTCGTGATCTCAGGGTCCTGGGATTGAGTCCTGCATCGGCCTCTCTGGTTGGCGGGGAGCCTGCCCTGCTTCCTCCTCTCTCTCTCTGCCTGCCTCTCTGCCTACTTGTGATCTTTCTCTGTGAAATAAATAAATAAAATCTTTAAAAGCTCTCTCTTAGCAAGGTGCACTATGTACTGTGATTAGTACTTACCTCAGCTGTTAATGAGAAATATAAATGACTTTGATAAAATTATTTCTTTCCCATGTAGAATGGCAGACATAGGTTCCTCCACCATCCCTAAGTATCATTTCTAAAGTCCCTTCAGGGTCCAAGATGACTGCTCCAACTTCAAATTCCCTTACCTACATTCTGACCTGCAAGAAGAATTAGGAGGAGGAAATCACACACATTCCTTTTAATGGCAACCCTTGGGAGTAGTACTTACCACTCCTGTTAATATTCCATTGGTCAGTGTCACACTAAGTTTTACTAGTGTCTGCAGAATGAGATAATGATTGTATATTACCAAGTTCCCAACTAAACATTAGCTCTTCTAATTCTTTAGAAAAATGTAGGACAGAATTTAATTGACTCATCCTATCTGTACCACTAAACTAAACTGGTCAATGAATAATAGTAAATGAAATTGATACTAAAGTTGTATTTAATGCTGATTTATAGATAACATTCTTCTAATCCTACAGCTGTAACAACCAGCCATTTGTTTTATACTCTAGCTACAAGGTATTTTCTAGATGTGTGATTGATTGTGCCACAATGCAAAAAAGCCTTGCTGAAGAATTATCAGTTACATCAGAAACTAGAATATTATATCTAGCAATCTTGACATTTTTGTTTAGAATTTTATATCAATAATGAATATTTTTAAGGTCATGAGTATTATTAGATTTTACACTTTGGAAATGTGTAAATCATTTGGAAATCATGTAAATATGTATTTTTTCAAGTGATGTGTCACCAAAAACTAACTTAATGGTCTGAGAAGATCATTGTACCGTGATTTTACACCTTAAAAAGAATACACAAATCAGTACAATTACCATCCAGATGGACTAATAAAAAATAGCGTAATGATTCATCATACTTTCCTACCACATTTTCTGGCTTATCTGTAGTTATTCTTTATTTTACCATGCATTATGAGTCAAAATGACTAATGCAAGCAGATGTAACGAATGGCAGCTTAATGCACAAGCATGGAGAATTACAGAGACAGAACCTGGTCTAATCATTTAGTATAAGGATTAGCCTAAAAATAAAAATGGGCTTGTTACCATTTATTAACGGATTTTAAAAGTATATTTTCTTTTTAATATGTTTTATCTACTTTATTAAAACAGTAATTTATTTTTATCACATCATTTTCCAATATAAATAAAGATATGAGAAAAATAATGGAAAACAGGGAAAAACTTAACACCTTAGTTTTTTTTCAAATATATTAGCTATGCATGAGACTAATATATTGAGAAATTCAACTACTCACATTAAATGAGAAATTGAAAAATCTCAAATATATTGAGGCATATATATATTGAGAAACATAAAATATATTTTATATTATACATAAAAATATATAAATATTACAAATATATAATTAATTCCAATCTCCATGTACTAAGTTAAACCTTAGTTGTTGGTGATTAGGTTAGGTAAGGTTACACCTTAGTTGGTTGTTACTGCTATGACATTTTACTTCTGGTCCTGGCATGGTATAATTTCTGTGGTAATCCTACCTGAGAAATATTTGTACATTTCAGACATCATTACAAATTCAACGGATTCTGCAGTGTAGTCCTGCTGCTAGTCTGGACTTCACTTTGGGGATGAGTGTTAGGTCCCACATACGTAATGACTAGCAGCCTGTAGTGGATATTGACACCAACACAACATAATCTCTGTGCTCCTCTTTTTCTTGGCACATAGTCCCATTTACAGTCGTGTTGGACTGTGCTAGGAAATCCAGACTGAGAGAACGTGGCATGTGTTGGATGAGATTACCAGGGTAAGGCATTGAAGAAGTCGTTCCTCCAAATTTTCTCTTTATTTCTCCCAGCAGATGAATCTGAGGACAAAGTAATGGTGGTTGACAGAGCCATAAAGTAGAAAGAGCCTCAAGATCTGACCACCCCCCACGACCCCCTAAGGAGAAAACCTATGACGTACGCCATTTAACAGGATTATCGATGGCATGCGCCTGTGTTTCACCACACTTCATGTTTACAGTATTTAGATCTATTTGTTATTGCAGCCTATTCTACTCTCCCTAATACACAGCCAGATGTATTCTTCTTAAGTGTAAGCTTTTTACTTTGGTTTTCTTTTTGAAAACTCCAAATGCATTTGCTCTATTCCAAATATGTTTTTCTGTGATTAGTGATGACATGATTAAAACAAAATAAAAATAAATATTCCTAGTTTAAAAAATATACAGTGTAGAGATGCCTGGGTGGCTGAGTCGGTTAAGTGTCTCCCTTCGGCTCAGGTCATGATCCCAGGGTCCTGGGATCCAGTCCCACGCCAGGCTCCTAGCTCAGGAGGGAGCCTGCTTCTCCCTCTGCCTGTTGCTCCCCCTGCTTGTGCTCTCTCTCTTTCTCTGACAAATAAATGAACAAAATCTTTTAAAAAAAATAGAGTGTCAAATATAAGATTAAGTAATAAGTATTTCTCTTTCAACTACTCACATTAACATAGAAACATAAAATATTTAGAGTTTTAAACTTCCCTACATGTTGAGGACATTAAAAAAAACCTAACAAAAAAATTTTTTTAAAGATTTTATTTATTTACTTATTTATTTATGCATTATTTTTTATTAGACAGAGAGTGCAAGTTCAAGCAGGGGAAGCAGCAGAAGGAGAGAGAAATGTAGGCTCCCTGCTGAGCTGACAGCCTGATGTGGGGCTTGACTCAGGACCCTGAAATCATGACCTGAGCTGAAGACAGCTGCCTGACTGAGCCACCCAGGTGCCCCAAGTCTAATTTTTTTTTTTAATATAAAATAAAGTAGTACCATGTCAAGTGTTTTTGTCTTGCTGATTATTCAATTATGTCTGAATTAAAATATCTGAGAAAACCAAAAAAGCAGCTCTTATTTTTTTTTTAGTCAAGACCGTTATCAGGAGAAAGTTCTTTAGAATATGTTTTCACACAAGATTCCCAGAAATGAATTTTATAAATACAGAGTCGACTTTGCTTGAAATTTCTTATTTATTTTTATGGATTGATTTTTTTTTTTACAGAAAATATTTCGTGTGAAAATTATTCTTTCCTACATAAGAATCTACTTGGCTTTATCTTTTCCCACCAGGTTGAACACCAACCTGAGTTACACTCATTAGTATGTGATAGCCACTGTCTCGTCCATTTGGAAAGGGACTTTACTGCATTGATTGCAAGGATAAAAATCAATGGTAAGTGGGAATGTATTTCATAACCTAGTGGTGGACTCACTTTTCCTGAGAGACTTCAGAACTCTTTGTAATTCTTTGAACACTCCACATTCATGTATCTGAGGATTTGCACTTAATTTCCTCCAGCCTAGAATGACATTCATGGTCCTGATCTCCTAGAAAACTGCATGAGGCTCTAACATAACCTCATATGATAATCTTTCTAAAGCATTTGCCGAGTAGATCCTCCATTTTCTCTGCTCCTATAGCTCCTATAATACTTGGTGCATTGAAGTTACTTAGATTTCCAGCTAAAACCTGGAATCTTTGAGAGAAGAGCTGTGACACGCTCACCATTATGAGCCAGTCCAATATGTGGAACATAGAAGTCTGTAGATGGAAACTGAAAATAATGAGTCACAAGTTTTTTTAATGAGATAAATCTGCTACTGATTCAGATCAAAGATTTCATGTACATCAGCAGATCCTAGTAAAATGAGGTGGTTAACTTTAGAACAGTACCAGAATTGTGCCTCAGTATATTGGTAGTTGCTGTAGCAAATGTTCCTTAAGTAAATTGTAAATTAACTGTTAATGTTTACTTCATTCTGCAACTTATCATTCTGTTGCATTATAATTTTCCACATTAAAGAAATTCCCTGGGTACTATTAAGGAGAAGATCTACAATGCTCAGAAAAGGCAGCCAAGAAAGCATATTCAGTGAATCTGAAGGGGGAAAAATAGTTTTTTTTTTTTAAGTATGCATAACTTTGCAGTTTCAGGAATTGTTCTTTCTACTTATCGTTATAATAACCCCATGAATAGTGCTTATTCCAAATTTCAATTACTTTCTTAAGTACTGAAGTGATTTTATTTATTTTTTTTTTAAGATTTTATTTATTTATTTGACAGAGAGAAATTACAAGTACACTGAGAGGCAGGCAGAGAGAGAGAGAGAGAAGGAAGCAGGCTCCCTGCTGAGCAGAGAGCCCGATGCGGGACTCGATCCCAGGACCCTGAGATCATGACCTGAGCCGAAGGCAGAGGCTTAACCCACTGAGCCACCCAGGCGCCCCTGAAGTGATTTTAATAATACCTCTTTTATGTTATAAGAAAATGAAGTCTAGAAAGATTGAGACCTGCCCCAAACCACATACCAAATAGATTTAGAGAGATTAAGAACAAAGGTGAATGACTTTAACTGGGTTCAGTTTGCATTTCAAATATGTAAAATTGCTTCTATTTCCTTAATACAGTAAATGTAAATGTGCATAAGACACATAGTTCATATGAGTGCTTTAAAACTGAATACCACTGATAAGCTATTTATTGAACAATTTCCAGTTGACAGAAAGTATACATATATTCAGTTCTTTCTGAAGTTTATAATATATAGATAAAGCAATTTAACCAGTGGCTACCATAAGCTGATCTTTTTTGAGTTGTTGATTTTTTGTATTCACTGGAACTAGCATTTTGCTAGAACCTCCACATTTATTTAGCATGTGGTCTAATTTCTTACTTCCTGATTTTATAGATTAGAAAGGTAAAGATTAGATTATGGCTTATTTATTTATTTATCTTTGAAGATTTTATGTATTTATTTGAGAGAGAGAAAGAGATAGCATGAGCTGGGTCGGGGCAGAGGGAGAAGAAGACTCCTTGCCCTGATGAGCAGAGAATCTGCTGCGGGGTTCGATCCCAGGACCCTGGGATTATGACCTTTGCTGAAGACAGATGCCCAACCTACTGAGTCACCCAGGCCCTGATGATGGCTTATTTAATCTCTGGGTGGTGTCAGGACGATATATACATGAGGGAAATCTATGTCTTCCCATGAGATTTAGGGTTTTAGTACCATTTTTACTTCTGTTCTTTTGGCCAGGATGATCTCGGTGCATATGGAGAACAGGGCCTTTGGTTGGGATTGTCAGTGGAAAGCAATTTAGTAAGATAGAGCCAAAGAGCAGTCTAGAGATCTTGCTAATGTTTGCCTGTGTAAGTATATGCTCTCTTGCTAATTAGCATAGTGGACTTGCTTACAAATTTCACAGTGCAGTAAATCCTCCTTCTGCAGGAGGGGACCATTACAGCATCTGCTTTGCTTACGCATGTTACTTATGCAAAAATATGTGCTGGTTCAGGTTCAGGTCGCTCAAACAGGAGAAAGGGAAAGCTCCTAGGAGCCAGAGGGCTATACTCCTGCTGATATGGCAAGTAGTGTCTTTACTATAGCTCAGTTGGGATTATAGTCCTGGCAGCACGGGTTAAGTAACTCAGAGTGTAGAAGATGGCTACATGATTTGGTTTATTTAACATAGACATTAATTGCTAACTATAGTTAAAAGTTTAAAGCCTGGGTGGCTCAGTGGGTTAAAGCCTCTGCCTTCAGCTCGGGTCATGGTCCCGGGGTCCTGGGATCGAGCCCCGCATCGGGCTCTCTGCTTGGCAGGGAGCCTGCTTCCTCCTCTCTCGCCTGCCTCTCTGCCTATTGTGATCTCTGTCCGTCAAATGAATAAATAAAATCTTTAAAAAAAAAAAAAGTTTAAAGCAAATGTGATGTAAAATACAAAATGATCATAATCATTAATATAAGAGTAGGTGTACAGAAAAATAAAAGCATCAATAGTTGCACATCCTAGGATCATAGTAACAATGTCATAGAGCAAATGCAAACAGAATATTCTCAAATCAGCAAGATATCAAAAAAAAAAAAAAACAAAAAGACAAGATTCTAGGAACTGCCAGAGAAAAGGAATTGTTCACCTTTAAATGAACAGAAATCAGATTTGCTTCAAGCTTTTCAATAATGATACTGGGGAAAAATTAACAGGTTCATAATTGTTTCCATGCTGAAGATAAAAACACTTGAACCGAAAATTTTATGTCTAACCAAATCGTCATTTAAGTGGACGGGTATATTATTTTCAAGCATATAATGCCTGGGAAAGATTGCACCACAAAAAAACTACCTTGTAGACATTGTTGAGGAGAAAAAGTGTTGAGACAGATGATACAATAGATATGGGAAGCAAGAGTGATCAAATGGCTTGAGAGTATAAAAATAAAGGACAGAAAGCATAAAAGGAGAGGTAAAATATATCTATATTTTAGAAAATACTAATCCAGTTTATGAGTATATTCTTAAAACATAACAATTGAAAAGACAGTTGGTCTTAGATTTCATTAAAATTCCACACACACACACACACACACACACACACACACACAGTGTCAACAGAACAAGTTCTACAAGAGGCACACATAAATAGGAAATGCGTTGAAAATTTAAATATCAAAGGTTGGGTTAAAGATCCACAAAGTAAATCCAAAAAATCAAGAAAGAAGCAGAATAATGAGGCAGAATTATAAAACAAAATGAAGAAAATAAAATCTTTGAAAATAATAGGATAGATGCTCTTTCATTAGACTGGCCAGTGGAGCACCTGGGATGCAGAGTCTGCCTTAGAATCTCTCTCTCTCTCTCTCTCCTTCTCCTTCTCCCCCCTCCCTGCTCACTCTTAATCTCTATCTCAAATAAGTAAATAAATCTTTAAAAAAAAATACTGATCAAGAAACAAATGTGAAAATAAAATACAGAATGAAGATGGCATGTGGCTCCTAAAAATAATTTTTAAATATTACTTTAAATCTATGTTAGGAACTTTGAAAAGCTAATAAATGGATCAATTTTTAGAAAAAAAAATTTAAAAAATTATAGATGAATAAGCACTGAATAATTTGAAATGGTAAGCAAAGCTCTTCATCAGAAAAATAGATAGCCAAGATGGTGGGTGAATTCTATCAAATGTTCAGGGAACTATTCATTATCTTCTCTTAGTCATTGTAGAATGTAGAAAGAGTGAGAAACTTGTTTTATGAAGTTGATGTTATGTAGATGCCCAAACTAAAGACAATATAAAAAAATGTGTAAACATATTTTAATATGTATGAAAAAAGCTATGCACTCTAGTAATAGTCACAATTATTTTTCAGCAAGTAATAATTTTTCCTCAGTTTAGTTTATTGACATTTGTCCTGGCAGTCAGGTGTTAAAATACTAAAATGTCCATGTAGATGTGTAATTTTCATAACATAATTACATATCTACCTCCTCAGCTCCTAAGAAAACTGACATCACCTTTTGATGACCATCGATTTTTTCAAATGATATATAAGTTATTCAAATATTCCCCTACTCCAACTTTTCAGACTTCTGGTTTCTCATGCTTTCCATGAGCAGCTCGGGGATGGGAATAGCAGTTCTGAGTTGTTCAAAATTAGGCAAGGAAATTAGTCTCTTTATCACTAGTCAAGCATGGGGTGAAGGACACCTGAAAGAAAGCAGTCAAGGGGCGCCTGGGTGGCTCAGTGGGTTAAAGCCTCTGCCTTCGGCTCAGATCATGATCCCAGGGTCCTGGGATCAAGTCCCACATCAGGCTCTCTGCTCAGCAGGGAGCCTGCTTCCTCCTCTCTCTCTCTCCCTGCCTCTCTGCCTACTTGTGATCTCTGTCTGTCACATAAATAAATAAAATCTTCTTAAAAAAAAGAAAGAAAAAAAAAAAGGAAAAAGAAAGCAGTCAAGAGCTGGTGTCAGCGAGAGACACAGCCATGAATCATTTGCAGGTTATAGGCCCAGCAACTGAGGCATGTGCATATTAACATAGAGAAAGGAAGCGTTATCCACTATAATTTCCTTCTGGCCCCACTCATATCTGTTTGCTTTTCATAGTAAGTTGGCCCCAGCTGTAAACAGGATGTTTTTTTTTTAAATAAGTTTTTTTTTTTTTTTAATTTATTTGAGAAAGAGACAGTGAGAGAGAGCATGAGCAAGGAGAAGGTCAGAGGGAGAAGCAGACTCCCCACGGAGCTGGGAGCCCGATGCGGGACTCGATCCCGGGACTCCGGAATCATGACCTGAGCCTAAGGCTGTCGTCCAACCAACTGAGCCACCCAGGCGTCCCTGTAAACAGGATTCTTGCTGGTCCTGTTTCTGAGAAACTTATAACAGTTAATGGAACAACATTAATTACAAGTAAAGAACTAAAATTCATCATTCCTCCCCAGTCTAGATTTCTCTCATCCTTAGCTAGCACTTCAGGCTAGTGTAGGTGGAATACTTACTGGGAAGACTCAGGCATACAGACATGAGGAGTATAACCCTTGGAATATCTTCATTTCTTCATACCATGGTTGTTGTATTTGTGTGTGAATTCACAGTTAAAATTGGGCTCATGAGCTCAAAATATAAGTCACCTGAACTAAACACCCTCCCTTCTACCATTGTGTAGCGGCAACCCTGCTTTTCCCTGATGATAACAGTCATTATCCCTGCAGATTATTGTGATTTCATTTCTTACCTGATGATCTCTTGGCAGGAGGAGACTGAAGTGACCAAACACAGCCAGAGCTTACAGGTAAGTGATACCTTTAATATGCTTTCCAGGAAGAACATGACCCCTTTGGGAAGCAAGGTATCTAGAACTGTATTGCCCAGGATTTCAGAAGGCTGTGTTAGTCTGTTTGAATTGTTATAACAAAAATACCACAAACTGGGTGACTAATAGAAAACAGAAATTTATTTTTCATGGTTCTGGAGGCTAGGAAGTCCAAGATCAAGGCTAAGACATTTGATGTCTGGTGAAAGCCCACTTTCTTACTGAGGAACCTTACAAGGTGGGAGGAGCAAGTGAGTTTCTCAGGCTGCCTTTATAAGGACATTAATGCCATTCATGTGCTTCTTTATGATCTGGTCATTTCCTGAAGGCCGCACTGCCTAATAGGCTAAGATTTCATCATAGGGTTGTTGGGGGGAGACAAACATTCAGTCTACAGCAAATTGGAAGCACAATTCCTCAACGGGTCACCAAAAGGACGGTGACTAATCTTATTCCTACTTCTATCCTATTGGTTTTCTAGATCCAGCCTTACGACTTAAATTTATGAGTGGCAGAGATTCAGACAAAGTTGAATTTTCCGCCCTGCTAAGTGTCTTCAGCTAAGATCAGGGACCCAGTAAAGAGAGATGGGATCTTCAGTCTGGAAATTGATATATCGGTGTCCACTCTGTATTGATAGAATGTGGGTAGCCTCTCATTGTGAAATATCATGCACAAGCCTCAAATAAGGCACGTGCTTCATGAGATAATCTTTTCTTCATCCTGTATGTTGGTAACCAGGTCAGGAATAAGGATCAGATGCTAGTGTAGTCTGAATATAGTGTGAAAAGGGATTATATGACAATAGAGTTGCAAAATCTCTCTGTGCACTAGCTACTTCGGAGAGAGTAAGGATGAGAGTGTGCCAGTGGGTGTTGGATTGAAGAATAGATTATAAATGTGGATAAGGGAGATTTTAACAATGGAGGAGCATTTTTTGTGATTTAAGATTTAATACCCTGGAAAGGTCCTTGGGAGGAAGTGCTGATATACTGCTGAGATAGTTATGAGAGACTTTGGGGGGCAACGGCATTCCATAGTAAATGAGGTAGAAATGCTAGAATTGCCCAGTGGAGGGGGAAACAGAGTTAAAGTCACAAAAATTGTATATTCTAGCGTGGATATTCTACCAAATGCCAGAAAACTTAACAGTCTACAGCTTGCCATTGGTGGGCCAAGAGGACATTCCATTAATCAATGCACTGGTGTGAAGGCAATAGCCTTGTTATGAAACTAAGTTACGATCATTCTCTGTAGCCCAGTGCTGATGGTAGGCAATGGCATTATAGAATCTGAGCTTCTGAATCTAAGTGGAAAATACAATCCCGAAACAGATAAAGCTGGGTAGTGCAATCAAAGGCAAAATCTAAGTAGCAGTCAGAATCACAACCCATAGAAATTTATGGAGAAAATTAATAAAATATGATTTTCTCAGAAATATGATACGTGAATCATCATCAAGGATATTACTTAGTTTATACAATAAAAAAATCACAGAGGATAATTAGGATACCAATGTTAAAATCATAACCCCTTAATTGGTTTCCAGACCTGAGCCATTTCTCAAGTTCAGACTCATTCTCTAAAGATGGAAACTCCATTCTGTCTATCTTCTGGCTAGAGAAGTTTAGGGTTTCCTAAAATCCTTCCAGGGTTGCTTTTTGGTTTTCAATTTTTTGTCCTTAAATTGATGCTTAGTCTTAAACCTGCCTTTCTCCCTTTTCTGTGCATCTACCCTGCTCACCAACAGGCAAAAAAATTACATAGTCATAATTACCATTCCTCCATACCTAACCAGTCTCGGAGAGATTTCACCAGTTATTTTTCCTTCTGCCATTGAAAAATATAACAATAACATGGCTAGACCATGCCAAGAAACCCTATGCCTACTTCAGTTCTCATCAGCAAGCCAGCAAATGATACAGTCCCAAAATCCTATTGTAAATTTTTTCCCTAAGATCGCCCAAATCTGGTACCAATTATTTTAAAATCAGTTTCCTGGAAACAAATTTTGTTATGGAAAATACCATACAGGTATAAAATACAGGAGCTTTATTGAAGAGTACTCTTAAGAGATAATACCTAAAGGGAAATTAGGAATGCAGGATGAGGTAGAAGAATAAGCTGATGCACAGTTCAAATCCTATAGGAAGCTGTGAGGCTTGGCTGACCCTTCAGAGCTGACTCAGTTGAGGAAAAGGGCCAGACTGTCTCCAGAAGCTGAAAGATGGACTTGTCAGTTCATAGGGTATCTGAGCAGAACACCATAATATCACCTATGGTAGTGATATTTGTGCTTTTATTTGTTTTTCCATATTGTTTATGAATTTTAGCACCTTATTAGAAATTTTAATTGTATTTTGAAGATTGTAGACATACTTGTTGGTTTTTTGTTTGCTTTTTCTATCAGCTATTTTAGAATTGTATAAAGTATTAAACTAAGATCGCAGATTCATTATTCCTTCTGTTGAATTTTGCTTTGTAAAATTTTGAATTATATTTTGAGTGCATACATTTTCAGAATTGTTAATATTCTTATTGAACTGATGCTTTTAAAATTTATTTATGTCATATAAGTACACTTATCCATGTCCAGCAATTTGCTTTTTTCTTTACCATATAAGTGATTCCAATTATGTTGTATGTATTTTGGAATAGAAACAGAATGACAGATACCTGGTCAACAGTGATGAGACCGAGCTATTTAGTCAATTATTTAAGGTATATTATATTATAGTTAACCATGAGAGGGGCATTCAATTAAAAAATTAAATGCCTATATCAGTATGCCTTTTCCATAAGAGTGTGAAGAAATAATAATCTCTCACATAATAATGAGATAATAATAACCTCTCACACTGCTGCAGTTGTCAAATATATCCTCAGATGTAACTTGAATCTTTTTCTAGATTTCTTTTAAAAGATTTTATTTATTTATTCGTGAGAAACAGAGAGAGAGAGGCAGAGGCAGAGGGAGAACCAGGCTCCATGCTGAACAGGGAGCCTAACGTGGGACTCCATCCCAGGATCCTGGGATCACGACCTGAGCAGAAGGCAGATGCTTAACCCACTGAGTCACCCAGGTGCCCTAGATTTCTTAATATTCATAAAACAAGGAGTCTTATGGTTTGGCTGCCTCAAATTGTTAAATAACATAAATAATAAAAATTAACTCTTCTCTTTTTTTATTTTGAAAATGGGGCATTTCTAGAAATTTAATACTCTTAACTAGATAAAAAATAATATACTGGCTATTTCAGAGGAAGAGCAAAAAACAATGGAGTACTCAAAATCTTGAACTTACCCATTCCTTCTTCCTCTTCTATTTTATAGAAGAAGAAAAAGAGATATTCTGAGTACACATCCTCAGGTCATGAGTTAATTGAGTGGTAAAATAGGTACAGGACCCATGTCATGTGATCCCAACCCACTACATAGCCAACTAAAACTATATTTTCTGTTGATGTCTTTCACTCATCAACACTGACTTTATTTCTCTAAAGAGACATTGGTATTAAAAACTAGAGAGACATTGGGCATTAATATATTATTTAATAATAAACATCTGTATGTTTTTTTAATATTATAAATATTGAACATCAAATTAGTAAAGCATATTTTATATAGATCCTTTAGAGTACATTGGTTGAGAAATGTTTATTATTTATGTTATATAGTAGTTGGCAGAAATCTGAATTTATTTTTTCCACTGTAAAGTTGTAGTACATATACAGAGGGAAATGAAGCTGGCCAGCTTCATAGTAATTTGAAGAGGGAGCTATAATTTTAGAAATGTAAATGTAAATTTTATATCAGGTCAAGCAATTCAAACACAAAGTAAAACAGTGGGGGGTATAAAAGGGCAGCATGCAGTCTCAACCATTAAATTTCAGTGATGTAAAAAAAAAAACATACAAAAATAAATGCACTTCCTTTTTAGAAAAGAAAAGCAGAAAAAGGAATAAAAATTTGCCTGACAAATAAGAAAATAAAAACAATTCTACAGCAATATTTAGAAACTATTTAAGCATCTTTATCCATGTTTTAGCAATGTGCAAATACTGATTCAAAGAAGGTAATTTTGTATTCTGTAATTGAGTAATCAGTGAGGGGAAATATAGAATAGAAACGTTTATTCAGAGTTCAAATTAGAATGGGGGAGATAGAACTGTGACTTTTATCAGTGTTCATTTGAATTTTTATTTCTTCAAAAAAAAAAGCAGTACTAAAACACTAACTTCAAATGTTTCATCTTTCTCCTGTTTGAGATACATTAGAAAATATTTTCTCTACCCTTTTATGGTTAGACTTCAGACATAAAAACCAGGTCTTAAGAAGAGTGAAACTTCTGCCATTAAGTAGGTTAGAATTGCAAATACCAGTTATATAATCTGTTACATGGAAACTGATACCAAATTAACTCAACCCTAATATCTCCATCTAAAGTATTTTTTTTATATTTAATACAATTGACACATTGTAAGTATTTACCCTTCTGTCCTCAAAAGAGTAACAGAAGAAAGGTATAATATTTTAAATACTTGGCTCTGCTTGAAGACCATATGAAGAGCCTATAACATTTGAAGAATTTCTGAAATGTTTTGTGGCAGAGACCTGGGAATAGATTGCTTAGATCTTTTTTAAGAGAGAAGCTGCTGTGTGAAGCAGAATTAGCTGACAGCCCCAGATGTGATGGCCTCAGGATTCATCGTAGCACTGGAACCAAGACCTCGCTATCCCTAGCTCCTCCTAGCCAATGACTAAAAATGGTGGATTTTCTAGAACTGAGCCCTTCCTGACCTAGGCCAGACTTCTCTAGTGGGCAGTCTTTGTTTGGCACCTCTCCATCAGCTTGAGCAAACTTCGCAGAGCTACACTGGAGTCTGAGACTCTCCATGTCCTCTCCTTCCTTCCCAGTTTCTCTTCAGTAAAGCCAGACCTGAATCATGTTCACAGGCTTCCTCTACTTACCTCAATATCTCCTCCCCTTTACACTCCCCCGCCCCGATATAATAGTATTTTTTTTAATTTAATTTAACTTTATTTTATTTTCAGTGACCCAAAATTCATTGTTTATACACCACACCCAGTGTTCCATGTGATACATGCCCTCCTTAATACCCACCAGCAGGCTCACCCAACCTCCCAGCCCCTTCCCCTCCAAAACCCCCAGTTTGTTTCTCAGAGTCCATATCTCTCATGGTTTGTCTCCCCCCTGATTACCCCCAACTCACTTCTCCTCACTTTATAGAAGTGCTCAGTAAACCCTTATTCAGTCTTGGTAACTATTTCCTGCAGAACCCAAACTGGCGTGTGTGCGTGGGTGCGCGCACGCGCGCGCGCACACACACACACACAGTCAATTCCAATCAAAGTTGGAAAAACATGAAAAACTCTCAGTGGGCTCAGACATAAGACAGAACCAACCACAACCAAAAATCAGTCTTACATCAAGGCTGTGAAAGAAAATCCAAATCAGGGCCAAGCAAGGCTATGAAGAGATGTTGCTAACAGAAATTGCAAGAGCAATTAACTTTAAGAAAAGGTTTCTCTTGTGTATCAATTTCTTATTTGCAAATTGTCTGGCTCATGCATTTAAACGTGGACTAATACTCTGAGATTAGCTTGGTAAATAAATAGGATGATTGTCCTGGATACTCTAGAGTGTATTTTCATGTCTGAGGGAAAACTAGAATAGAGTCTTAAGTAAGATTTGGCTGCCATGATGGGAAAGGAGCCAGCTGTTCCAAAATTATAGCTCCATATATAAATTAATACAAAGTATACCCAGCTTCATTTCCCTCCAAATTTCCCACTTTAGACCAGACACTTTAAAACATAATTCTTTTCCAAGAGATTTTTCCAAGTGATTTTTCACTTAAACTGATGACCAAAATTAAAAACTATTTCAGGAAACCTGCAGCATGAAAAAAGGAAACTAAACTTTGTAAATAGAAGATTTAAACAAAAATAGAGACAAGGCAAATGCTATGTGCATGTATGTCTGTGTAAATACATATGTATTTGTATGTAAATTACTATTTGAGATAAATAAATAACATTATTAGTATCTTCAGAGAGATGATATAAGATATTTTATCTATTAACCCAGGCAGGATTTCTTTGGGGTTAAGGAAACCTAGAGACTAAAGCTTGTACGTAACACTGTTGTATATAACAAAGCCAAGACCTGAGTGGGTTCAAAAATAGAACTATTCCGAATCTTTCCAGATTTCTCCAGAGTCCCTAAATAATTCTCAAATTAAGGAGTGGTTTCCCAGCAAAATCACATTCAGCTTGCTGTCAGTTAAATGTGGTGTAAAGATAAAGCCAAGGATGTGATACTAAAGCGGTTGGTTAAGGTCTTAGAAACACTTACAGCGGTGTCTCATAAGTCATTCAAACAGACAACAAGTTTGTAAAGGTAGTAAGGCTGTGCCACATAAATCTCCATTAATTCATTAAACTTCTAATGAACTCCAGTAAGATTTATAGAAACTGAGGTGCCTGGGTGGTTCAGTTGGTTGAGCGGGGGACTCTTAATTTTGGCTCAGGTCATGACCTCTGGGTTGTGGGATAAGTCCCATGTCATGCTCCTTGCTGGGTGTGTAGAGCCTGCTTGGGATTCTCTCTCTTCCTCTCCCTCTGCCACTTGAAAAAAAAAAAAAAAGAAAAGAAAAGAAAAAAAAGAAAAAAATGAGACTTTGGAGGATTTGGGGAGGTTTAATATGTATATGGAAGAAAAGTGAGTAATTTGTGGTCAGAATGGTAACTGTGATTATTTTCAAGTGTTTAAATAAATCACTTGATATTCCTTTTATCAAGGATATTACCTTCCCTTGAATATTTGCTGGCATTATTAGCCACTCACTCACTTGCTACCAAGGGACACAGGGTGTGACTTGCAAGGCTATCTTTCAAGAGGTGAAACAGCCTCTATCTGGTTCTTTCTATTGGCATAGGTTTTTTTTTTTTTTTTTTTTTTTTGCTTGTTTTTATTTTGCTTTGTTTTGTTTTTTCCTTTTCAAGTGGTCATGTATTATATATCCAGTTATCCTAATCTTCTATCGCTATAAAATTTCAATAAATCCCAACAGTTCAAAATTGTTGGGGTTAATGTAGAACATGAAATCAGCCATAATATCTGGCTTTTTAAAATGTAACACAGTGGCTGCTAGGGGTGAAGTAAGCTTTCTGGGGAGGATGTGGGCCTTTGGAATTTCAAGGCTTGCTGACCACTCTGCCTTTGGAATGCCGCAGGGAGTTGCCTTCCAGAAGCTTATCCAGATGGCCCCAAGATCTAAGGGCTGTATGCATTGTCCCTTAGGCTTTGTTTGGTAGAACACACATATTAGCATATCTTATCTTTCCCTTAAACAGATCCTCCCAGTTTTAGTAAGACCCTTGTGACACATCTCCTGCTTGAGAAACAGTGATAAGGATTTGTGACTATCCTGAAAAGCCAATAAAAGTGGGAGCAAAGAAGAGCAAAAGGGTCTTCACCTCTGAGCATTGACCTCCTTGCCTACTCCTCTCTTTCGCAGCAAAGTTTGGGGTAATCTTTCATCAGTCAGTACAGGGATTTCTGGCCATTCCTGGCACAAAAGAGTGTGAATCACGTTTCTCTAAGGCTCAATGAACTAAAATAATGAATGTGTATTTTGGAAATATACACAGGTTATTTATAATTAACTGGTACAGTATGATTTGTGGTGAAGGTGACATCTGATGTGAATCCTGAAACATGGATACTAAAGCATCTGTCACCTAACAGGCAGAGAGTCAATAATTATTTGCTGAATAAATCAATATATACATACTTGGTAGAGATATAAAGGCATTTGAGAAGATAGAAGTTTATATATATGTAGGAAATAAGCCAGGAATACCTACGCTGTGTAAAAATCAGAAGAAATTCATACGTGGGGGACGCCTGGGTGGCTCAGTTGGTTAAGCAGCTGCCTTCGGCTCAGGTCATGATCCCAGCATCCTGGGATCGAGTCCCACATCAGGCTCCTTGCTCGGCAGGGAGCCTGCTTCTCCCTCTGCCTCTGCCTGCCATTCTGTCTGCCTGTGCTCGCTCGCTCTCCCTCTCTCTCTCTGATAAATAAATAAAATCTTAAAAAAAAAAAAGGAAAAGAAATTCATATGTGGATTATAATTTAAGTTTTTCTCTTACTTTTTTTCCTTTTTTATTATGTTAATTAACAAAGAACAGGAATAGAATCGGAATGTGCTACTAACTTACCTATCAATATTTATTTGACCGATAAGTTTAACTTAAGCGAAAGAGTGGATTTGTGAATGTCGTGCAAAATTTTGGGTCCATTACCACAGAGTATGAATAAGTAAATGTTATTCAGCCAAAAGGCCTAAATAAGTAATAGGGGATCAACCTGATTCTGATCTTCTTTCTCTTTCTTCCTTTCTTGTCCCTCCCCCAAATCCCGCAAAAAAAAAAAAAAAAGAAAAAGAAAAAAAAAAGATAATATATCATTATTCATAAGAGCCAGCAAATTCACAGGTTTCTCTGGCTGTCTCTAATACATCTTCATCTTTGCACCTGGAGTTACCGCAAAGAAAATGTTTCAAACAAAGTACAATATCTCCACACAAAAAAGGGAATATAATCTAATCGTTTAGGTCACAAGCTTCTAATTCTGACAGGGATTCAACTGAAGCAAAACAAGGAGCTCTTTGTCCTTTGAATCAAATAAAAATCAAATAAAATGAGCAGACTCGTATAAATGCCCATTTTATGTGTTAATGTTCTTAAACGGGAACTGATTTCTCTGGTTTTGATTGTTTCCCATTATGTGGAGAAAGAATACTCCAGAGAAATGAAAGGATTTCTAGCACAAAGTACACGGCATGAATCCATTCAACTGACCACAGGACGCTGCTACAACTCTGCTGGATGGAAACTTCAAACCCATTAAACAGGGTGGAAGCACTACCACTTCCGAAGTCAAAAGTTCAGCAGGGAATGTTTCGGAATGTTTCCTACCTCTAATTTTCTCTAATAACCCAGACCCAATTGTCATGTCTTTGGGCATTGCATTCAGTAACTGTCATGATTCTCTGTCCATAGCCAGTCAGGTAAGAACCTGTTCTCTCCATTAATTGGTGAAGCAGCAGTGACTAATGGGAGGAAAAAAAAAAAAAGGGAAGAAGAAGAAGAAGAAGGAAAACTGCTTTAAAATATACTGTGATAAGTTTTCATTCTGAAAGTCTTAGAAAAATTATGTGAGGGAAGCTTGTGTGGGACGCTCTCACCTTTCAACCTTTGCTTTCCTCTCACATTTTTGTGAGACCGACACTCTCTTCTCTTGCCATCCAGGATAACTAAAGAACTAACTAAGGAATGCTTTCTAATTTTCTAGCTGTGGATTGTAAGAGTAGGTTACCATAAGTACGGCCATGTTAGCTTGGACAGCCATCTCAGGCCCAAGGGCTGAACTTTCCCCTACTTTACTTTAGTTCCAGGGACCCCCTCCCTGCTTTAGTTCCAGGGACCCCCTCCCTGCTTTAGTTCCAAGAAAGTACCCCACCCTGCAACACCCTGGCTGCAGCTAATCAGCTTAAACCACCAGGACAGGAGAGCTAGGCCTTTGCACCACAGTGACCAGATGTTGAAAAGAGCTTATCTTACTAAACCACCAGGGGGGCACAAGCCAAAACTATGCATGGTCTTCGAAGTGATGGAAAGTTACTGTGAGTTGGATGTTTAAAAAAAATAAATGCTATATAAACCCTTGGCTTTGAGTGCTCGGGGTCCTTGTTGAAACCCGCTGTGTGGGCGGATACTTGGACCCCAGCTAGCTGGAAATAAACCTTGCTGTGTGACTTGCATTATCGAGAGTGTTCTCTGTCTAATTGAGGGGTGCTCGACTCGGTACCCTAACGGGATCTAGCAAGCAGTTCTACGATTACAATAATATGCAAAGGCCACATGATGATCACATTTTCTGAATAACCATTACAGATCCAATACTTTAGAAAAACAACAGCTCTTATCTATCTCCCTATAAACTACCCACCAATTTTAATCTCTTTAATAGCTTATGTGTGTGTGTGTGTGTGTGTGTGTGTATGCACACACGCATGCAAGCACTCACATGGAGCTCCCCAGTCTAATGAAAACCCTGATTAAGAATTGCTGGTAACCTTGTTGTCTGTTCCCTAGATTTTCCGTAGTTGAATTATTTACGCAGTTCAACATTGGCACTTTTTCTTGGCAATTGTTTTATAGATAGAAAGAAATATAAATCAAAGATAAACATTCTTTTAAGTAAAAACTTATCCCAAAATCTGGAAATAATTTCATGTTCTTATTTGTATAAATATTATTTATAATGAAAGTGTTCATCACTGGTTTGTTTTTCTAATTATGTTCTTAAATATTATGATGAAAGATTCAGAAACATTAGGAAAAGAATAGTATCTTCTATGATTTTGTTATTCTCTGGACAGTGGAAATATTTACTATTAAAAGCAAATTAATATCAGGGAATAGTTGTATGGAAATTTTGGAAGCAAACTATACACATACATATAGTCCATATATATATATATATATATATATATATATATACATTCACACACTTGTTATTTCAATTCACAACTTCAACAAATGCACATTTATTACACTATTTAATGGAAGTCTTTAAACAGAATTTGGCTCTGCTGAATGGATTGCATTTACAGGGCCATTCAGAGGAGCATTTTCATTTTGATTTCCCAAAAAGTTTTCTATGAATTACAGTATGAATATATTGATAAATAAGATTCTGGTTTTACATATAAAATTCACATAGCAATCCATCAACACTTTTAAATTATTTCAAAATCTAATGGATTTTACCATTTCCAAATTCTGATAATTTGATTTTACTTCCCTCCTTACCCACAAGAGAAAATAATACTGCTACACAGTAGTTTCTTTGTCAATACATTAGCTTATTCCATACAAAATTTGGAGGTGCACAAAATAATGAGTTTTGAAGTGCACAAAAATCATTAGTAAAGCTCTATAAAATATAGATTTCATGTTAAAAATTTGCATCCATGTGTGCATTTTCCCACCTTTCTGAAAGTTCATTAAAATTATAGGAAGGAATAGAAAAAATATTAATGTGCAAGAATAGATACCATGAAAGGAAAAATAATAGTGAATTAGTAATATTGACAGAATCTTAGAGGATGGAAATAAGTAACGTAAGACAAATCTCCCCTCAAGATCTAGAATTCAAGAAGGCTCATGGATAGGAAATCCAGGGGCATATAAATCAGAATGCGTATAAAAGTTTGGACAAGAATATGGTTAAAAAATAGTGGGGGAAAAACAAAAAAAGTTGTGAGCACCCTCAGATTGAGATTCCATCCTCCTTATCCTAGAAAGAAAAAGAGTATTTTTCCTGAGAAATTGAATGGAAGAGCCTCTCACTCAGTTTACAGGACAGTGGAAAGTGAGTCAATCCGCATGTTGCTTCATGGAAATCCTACAGGTTACTTTGTATTCCTCTCCTGTCTGGAATTCTGGCCACCAGCTTTACACAAATGCTTGTGTTCGTCCACTCATGTACAAACACACATCTAAGAATAGACTGGAGTACACGACCCCTCAAATCCCTGGAGAACCTAAACGGCCCTTGAGAAAAGAACCCTAAGTATTGGCATGGGGGGGCTCCCTTAATAATAAATGCCACTTGGTGGCCCATCACTTTGCTGAGACCAATCATTCCAGTTCCTAATATTAAATATAATCTTCCCTATCTCCTTTTCATGAATTCCCATAAATGCGTGCTGACAGCAGAGAGTCATCAAACAGTACAGTAAAGACTAGCTCTTGAAAAAGAGACCCCTAACAGAAATTTGGTGGAAACATAGATGATTCAGGAAGCAAGCAAAAATAAACAAACAAACAAACAAACAAATAAAAAGAAAAGAAATAGAAAAAATTATTATTATATCACAGATAGGAAAGGAAGTGCAGACATGAAACTAAAACATAAATCTATTTTTTCTTTTTTTTTTTAAAGCAACTTTAAGAAGTCATTTGCAAAATTCAGACAAGATAGAAATAGGGGTAGCAAATGGAATTAGGAAGATTTCTCTCTCCTAAAAAGTGGAACAAAATATCAAAAAATGAAGAATATAAAAATAAAAATCAGAAGACTAAAGGATTTATTCATAAAATTCCCAAAACCAAAATGGAAGCTGCGAGGCTACCAAATGGTCTGACAGCTAATTTAATAATATGTTCCTCAGATGAAACCATAAGTTTCAAAACTAAAATGCCACAAGTTCCCAGCATACTGAACGAAAACTGACATACACTGAAGTGCATTGTCATGGGGGCACTGCCCAGATCAGCCCTCCCTTCAAGTCTGTATTGTATAGTCTCTCAATGGCTAGCTGACAGCTTATAGAATTCTAATTTTTGGCATTGCCCTTAGCAGTAGGAAGAGCCACCTTACCAAAGTAAGTCACCTTATCTCCTTATTCCTCCCACCTTACTCTATAAGCTAGAGGCAGCTTGCATTCAATCATGATCAGTATAAGCCTTATTTCTTTTCCCAACAGGTTTTGAACAAGAAAGCATTCTTCAGTAAATTTCTGTATGCAGATCTTCCTCCCAGAGCTCACTTCCTGGACAATTCAACCTGTGACAATTCAAACCTGTGACATCTGATCTTAGCAACAAATGCTAGAGGATGCTGATATCTCTATCAGGCCAAATATGTGACTTCAACAATTAAAAAAAAAAATCAAATTTCTTAACACAAGAAACTTGAAAATAATCCAAACAAAAATGCACCCCATGATCCCTAACTGAAAATGACTTTCATGCTAGAAATTTTCAGCTATCAAATTTTCACTATCAACCTAGTGTAAGAATAAAAATATTTTTGAGTCAATATTCGAAAAACAACCCTCTCTATGTTTCTAATAGGAATTATTCGTGTATGTCCACATTTACATATGAGTACAAAATAAGGAAGATAGAAAATGAAGATAGCAAAAAACCTACTATAGAAGAATAGAAAATGACTTCTTGTATTCAGCGGTTTCCCCCTGAGGGCAATTGCTGAATTTTGAGCTGTATATAGTTGGAGAGTATGACATCAAGCAGGAAAATCAAAAACAAAAACAAAGGCAACCAAACAAACAAAAAAACTTAATAACTAAGTAGCTTTCAGAAATGCTTTTCATATGAGAATGAAAAAGACAAGACTCAAAGTGGGAGAAAATATTTGTAGATCAAAATGTAACAGAGAGGGACGCCTGGGTGGCTCAGTTGGTTGGACGACTGCCTTCGGCTCAGGTCATGATCCCGGAGTCCTGGGATCGAGTCCCACATCGGGCTCCCAGCTGCATGGGGAGTCTGCTTCTCCCTCTGACCTTCTCCTCGCTCATGCTCTCTCTCACTGTCTCTCTCTCTCTCTCAAATAAATAAATAAAATCTTAAAAAAAAAAAAAAGTAACAGAGACACAGAGACAGGTATCCACACCATATATATTTCACTGTCTATATCTATATATATATTTATAATCTGTATCTATAATCTATATATATTTATAATTTATATATATAGTTATACATATCTATATCTATAAATATATTTATAACCATATGTCATTAGGGAAATGTAAATTAAAGCGATAATGAGATACCACTATGTACCTATTATAATGGCCAAAACCAGAACACTGACAACAGCAAATACTGGTGAGAATGTGGAGTAAGAGGATTTCTCATTCATTGTTGGTAAAACACGCTCTGACCACCAAGATCCAGTGATCATACTCCTTTGGTATCTACCCAAAGGGGCTGGAGAATTTATGTCCATACAAACCTGCACACAGGTGTTTAAACAGCTTTATTCATAATTGCCAACACTTGGAAGCAATCAAGATACCCTTCAGTATGTAAATGGATAAACCATAGTTCATTCAGACAATGGAGTATTATTCAGTGCTACAAAGAATTGAGCTACTAAGCCATGAAAAATCATAGAGGAAACTTCCTATTATTCATATTGCATTACAATCTTAGTACCCAGTGAAATAAATCAATCTAAAAGGTTTATATGCAGTATGATTTCCATTCTATGACATTCTGGAACAGACAAAACGATGGAGATGGTAATAACAGTATCGATGCTTGCCAGAGGTTGGAGTTGAGGAGAGGGATGGCTAGACAGTGCACAGAGGATTTTTAGGGCAGTGAAAATATTCAGTGTGATATTATGATGATGGATACATGTCACACATTTGTTCAAACCCATAGAATGTACAACACCAGAAGCAAACCAGAAGGCAAACTGTGGACTGTGGGTAATAATGATGTATCAACGTAAGTTCATCAGTTGTAACAAATGCACCACTCTGGTGATGGGTGTCGATAATGCGGAAGCTATTTATGTGTGGGGGAAGGGAGTATTTGGGAAATCATTGTACCTTACTTCACATTATGGTATAAATCAGAAAGTAATTTAAAAAAATGTATTTTTTTAAAGTTTTCATCATGATTAGACATAGGGGATATGCCAATAAAAATCACAAAATATTACTACACCTATTAAAATGGCTATAATCAAAATACTGACCATAATAGTTCATGGTGAGGACATGGCACAATTCAGTTTCTCACATATTTCTTGCATATAGTTGGGTAGAAAAAATCCAACCATGTACTCTTTATAAGACATAGCCCCTAAGAATAGGAAAATCGAAAAGCTTAAAATAAACATGGAAAATTATACATAATTAAACACTAATGAGAAGAAAGCTGGTGTATCTTTTTAAATATCACATGTAGCAGATAACATAAATAGAAATAAGTAATGAAATTTCATAAGTATAAAACGGTAATTCACCTAGAAGGTATAATTTGCATGCTACTCATAACTTCAACACATATGAATAAAGTTTAACAAAAATAAAAGTAGAAATATATACACTTAGAATGATGTGGGTGAAATTTAAGCATCTCTGTCAGTCTCTAATTGGTTAAACCAGCAAAAAGATCAATAAAAAAATCAGATCTGTGTGATACAACTGACAAATTTGCCTGAACTAACACACATTCAGCATTACACTGAATGAAAAAAACAACCACACATACATTGTTTCCAATTTTACTTAGACCATTTACAGAAGTAACCACAACATAGGATGGAAAACAAGTCTCAGCAAATCATCAAGTGTGATAACCAACTAGAGACTATGGTCTGTTCACAGTAGAATTGAGCTGGCTGTCATTAACAGAGAAATAAAACACAAACTCATAATGTTTACAATGAAACATACTTCAAAGCAATCCAGGGGACAGAAAAGAACCCACATTGAGGAATAGAAAATATTTTGAACTGAATAAGAAAAATACAGTGTTTAATAATTTATTATTTGTGATGAAAAGGAAGTTAATAGCCTTGAATGCCTGTGACAGAAAAGAAGAAAGACAAAAAAAAAAAAAAAAGTTATGTTTACACATCTTAAGATGTTGCAAAAATTTAATAGAAAAAAAAAGAGTCTTGGGGCGCCTGGGTGGCTCAGTGGGTTAAAGCCTCTGCCTTCAGCTCCGGTCGTGATCTCAGAGTCCTGGGATCGAGCCCCACATCGGGGGGTCTCTGCTCAGCAGGGACCCTGCTTCCCTCTCTCTCTGCCTGCCTCTCTGCCTACTTGTGATCTCTCACTGTCAAATAGATAAAATCTTTAAAAAAAAAAAAAAAAAGTAAAGAAAAGAAAAAAAAGGAGTCCTGGGAAAATAAAGACAGAAATATGTTCACAGTATTTCTTACTATTTATTACTTCTTACTACTCCTTACTACTCCTTATCACCATTAACAAGAACAAAACCAAATGTTCATCAAGGATATAAAATAAATTTTGGTTTATTCTTGCACTGAATTGTGGAGAGAAATGAGAATTAACAACCTACTGCAATACAGAGCTAGTAGATGAATCACACAAACAAAATGGTGATTCAAACACAAAAATCTCCTCAAATTGCTCTAATTGTTCCATTTGTGTATGTTCTATGTTCAACTTGGATAATATTTTACATAGCCAAAACTACCATACGGTAAGCAAAGCCAATGTATTAATGAGCTTTTCAGGCGTTAACAACGGGGAAGCTGGGTTTCCACTTGGTTGGAAATGTTATTATTCCTGATCTGTGTTTATACAGAATATGCATGAAGTTATGCAATTAGAGTTTATTTGCGCACTCTTTTGTATATCTTGTACTTCAATCAAACCACTGTTCATGTTTTAGAATTCAATCAAAATGCTTAACGGCAAAAATAAATCAATGCTGGTCACTATTGTTATGGATAAATACTTGTTGCTTTGAGGTACACTTCGGAGTCTCCCCAAAGTGGATTTTGCAGATGTCAGACACAGGCAGGTTTCAAAGCACTGCAACAAAATGAATACAACAACAGAGTGAGTCAAATGAATTTTTGTTTTTCCAGTGCATATAAAAGTTATGTTTGCACTCTACTGTACTCAGTTATTAAGTGTGAAGCATCTTTGGGTCTAAAAAAGATACATACCTTCATTACGGATGCTTTATTGCTCAAAATGCTAACGATCACCTCGGCTTCGAGGAAGTCATAATCACTGATCACAGATCACCATAACAAATACAATATTAATAAAAAGTATAAAATAATGCAAGAATAATTAAAATGTGACACAGAAACGCAAAGTGAGCATATGCTCTTGGGAAAATGGTGTTGATAGACCTGCATGATACAGGGTTGCCACCAACCTCCAGTGCATAAAAAACGTGGTATCCCTGAAGCCCAATAAAGTGAAGCGTGGAAGAATGGGGAAGCCTGCACTGTGTTTTGAGGTAGACAATGTCACACAGATCTTCCAAAATCTGAGAGAAATTTCTCTAGCTCTTTTTTGATAATATGATAAAAAACAAAAGAAAAAAAAAAAACCGGAGAGACTTATTTGTGTTATGCAGGCTACTCATGTACTGTACAAAACATGATGACAGTGTATATTAATGAGTTACTTCGGAACCAAATTACAGATTATACCTATAATGTCTGTTTCCATTTAGATCCAAAACTACCAGTTACATTGATGAGAACTCGTAATGTGGAAAAGATACATTTTCTAAGATTCAGATTGCTTTTCTCCAGGAGAAGAATCAGCCTTGTTTTGAGGGTAGGAAACCATTTAACGATTCTCAAACACTCCATGCCCCCCAAAAAGTATAACCTATTTTTCTATACAGGAGTAAACACCCTTTCAAGGGCCACACGACAGGCTACGCCTGCATTGCCTTCGCTTTTTACAGCCTTGCCAGGAGGGTAAGTGGAACGCGCTGTTTGCACTAGTCTATCCTCTCACAGGGTGGGGTGGTTTCCGGTTGATGTGTTTGATTGCTTTTCTGTATACAATTCAAACCCTGGAATTTTGTGGCTTTTAAACAGCAACCTAAGGTAGATTATGTCTTCCCCAGGAAGACTGCCAATTTTAGTCTTTTTGAGAGGATAAGAGATAAGAGATAAGGGTGAGAACCAGGGGGAATCATCAAAGGAATGTAAAGAGGAGAGGGCACAGAAAGAAGAGTGGAAACTGGAGATCAGAGGCAAAATACTCTTAATATGCATTGGCTGTTTCCAGAGTGGGTAAGTATGTTTTCAGCTCCAAATCCTGTTCTGAATCAAATACTCTTCCTAGAGCTCTGTTTCCTGCTGATGATACTCTTGTTTCACACTCCTGTTCCTGCTGAGTGAGTTTTGCATTTTTATAAGGTCTGATTATAAAATGAGTGACCTTAAATCCATTGCTACCAAGGGATTTCTGCTAATGGGTTTAGTCTAAATTATCATAGGAGTAAGATAAATATGCCCACTCAGCCATGTGTTTATACCTTTCTCTATTTCATTTTACATCTTATTGATAAAATTGAATTAAATTGTCAAGATTCACAGTAAATGATCTGGTATTCAGGAGTCTCCTAAATGTTAGTCCTAAATGTTAATACCCCAAATTTCAGAGGCATACTATTTTCTGACCAAGTGACAACAGGTTTAAAAACATGAAGCATTTCAGAAAATGCGGCATTATTTTTCCCTAAAGTGTTCAGATAAATTAACTTAATGCTTTGTATCGTTGACATGTCTTCTTAAATCTGCTTCTCATTTCTACAGAGGGTGTCACATATCAAGGTGATATAATCATTGAGATGCTAACTGTACAATAATTCAGAGTCTGAGGAAAACACTTGAAGTAGTAAAGCGTGCACCATGAATTAGGCGAGGTTTAAGGTTTCAGATAGTGTTTTGAACAGTACACACATATACCAATTTTTTTTCACGGACGGCTAATGGTAACACTATTCTTTCCTTTGCTTGTTTTTAATAGTATATTGCTTTTTGCAGATATTTCTTTCAGTTTAATGATGGAGAAACACCAAAGTCCTACTAGATTATTACCAAGACAACCCTTATGAAAAATGGGCAGAATATCCCAAGGCCATCATCCTTTCCTCGTGTCTTAGTAGGTAAAATCTCATATTGCACACTACAAACTGAATGGTCTTCCTAGCTGTCTAAAATTAAAATCTTAAAATTATTAATTTTATACAATCTATATTTTATTCTCATTTTCAGTCACCTTCAACAAAACCGCTTCTATCTCATTGCAGAATATTTCCCAGGTTCCCATTCCTTCATGCTCTTGAACATGATACAACTTGAGTTTAATTTTTTTATTTTTTATTAACCTGGTGAATTCCCCTGAACATGCCTAAAGACTTGGGTCAAGCGTATTCTGTCATATAAACAAAGCTCTGACATTTTTATATAACATTTATATTTGCTGAAACCATTGCATTGTTTTCATGTGTTTCCAGTCTTTCATTTCTTCTGCTCCCTGTACTGCAAACTTCATCATAAATATAAATCATGCATGCCTGTGAGTAACCACTTCTCAGATGCCTTTATTATTCCACTGGCACATTTACCTGATCTTATACCGATACCAAATCTTTATGACAAGTACTTTTATCTAGTAGAATAAAGTTTCCAACTTTTTGTTCTTCATGATTTCTGTAGCTCTTCTAGGGTGGCCTTTTGCATTTCTATATATGTTTCATTCATTCATTCATTCATTCATTCATAAAAAAATTCATGTTTGATGCAAGGGTTACATAAAAAATAAGGTTTTTTTTAAAGGTTCTTTAAAGCAGTGATTGCCAAATATTAGTAGATATTACAATTAGCTGGAGCGTTTTTGAAAGGCAGGCTCTTGAGAATTTTTCAGTGATTCTCATTTCTGATTTACTGATGAAGAACTTTTTGAGGAGGAATTTTATTTTTCTTCTTCAGTTAAAATCATTAAAAAGTATTTTAGGTGACGTAATGTGGTAATGGGTTTTATTTTTTTAATTATTTAAATTCAATTAATTAACATATAGTGCATTACTATCAGAGGTATCAGAGGTAGATTTCTGTCATTCATCAGTTGTATAAAACACCCAGTGCTCTATATGTGTTTTAGAAATAGTGTTTCAATTGTCCTATCCTATATATTCAGATTTTCTTTGGGGTTACATTGAAACTCTACATTAAGTTGAAGTCAACTGATGTCTTTGCAGTATTGCACCTTTCAAATCTTTAATGTAGAAAATCTGCCCTTTATTTGGATATTCTGTTATTCCTACTGAAAATTCTACTTATGAATTGAATTTTTTTCTGTTTCTAGCAATTTTCTTTCTTGAAAGTCTCATGTTAAGATAGCTACATCAACTTTTATTTTGTGTGGGTATGGTACAACTTTTCAATCATTTTTCAGTAAAATTTTCAATATTCTTATGTTTAAAATCTGGTTGTTGTTTTTTTTTGTTTGTTTGTTTGTTTGTTCTTTTTTTTTTTTAATAACCAGAAGGTTTTTTAATGTGGTATGAAAATTTTATCTTTCAACTGAGTCCTTAGCACTTATGCTTGATTTGTGCCTTTCATATATTTACATTTAAACCTACCATTTTGGTATTTTATCTCTATTATTCCTTTCTGCTTTATATACCCTTTTTTCTTTTGATTATTTTGTTATTCCATCTTAGCTAGTTTCTTTGATTAGTGGTTATTTAGTGAATACCATGCATTTACTTTATTTACTGAAATACAATATAAATTAGTAATTTTAATCTTCTCTACCATTTCAAAAATATTAGAACATTTTTACTTAGTCACCTTTCTTCAACTGAAGTACTACACTTTTTTTTATTGTGATAAAAAACATAATTAAACTTACCATTATAACCCTTTTTAAGTGTAGAGTTTTATAGTGATCATACTGGTGTGTGCTATAGATGTCTAAAACATTTTTATCCTATACCACTGAAACCCTATACACAAAAAATAGCAACTTCCCACCCTCCTCCTCCCAGTGCTTGGCAACTATTTTACTACTTTCTGTTTCTGTGATTTTGATTATGTTAGATGCTTCATATAAGTGTAATCGTGTGGTATATTTCTTTTTATGGCTGGATTATTTCACATTGCTTGCTCTTTGGGTATACATATATATCCAGAAGTGAGACCACTGAATAATAAGGTAATTCTATTTTTAATTTTTTTTTTTTTTTTTTACTCTTTTCCATAGTGCTGGTACTATTTGACATTCCCACCAAAAGCACGCAGTGCTCCTTCTTCCTTGAATCCTCATCAACACTATATTTTCTGTCCTTTTGATAGTGGTCATTCTGAGGCTATGAGGTGATCTCATTGGTCTTCATTTTTATTTTCTTATGATTAGTGATGTTAAGTACTTTTGTGTGGGCACATGGGCTATTTGCATATCCTTGGAAAAATGTTCATTCAAGTCATTTGCCCATCTTCTAATTGCATTATTTGCAACTACTGTTGTTGAATTGCAGAAATTCCTTTTATATGCTGGATATTAACCCCTTATCAGATATGTGATATGCAATTGTATTCTCCCATTTCATAGATTGCTTTTTCACTCAGCTGACTGTTTCCTTTGATACACAGAATTTTTAAGTTTGACAGAGTCCCATTTGCCTGTTTTTGCTTTGGGTGTCTATGATTTTGGTATCCTACCCGAGAAGTCATTGCCACATCTAATGCCCTGCAGCTTTTCTCTTCTGTTTTCTTTAATGAATTTAATAATTTTAGTCTTACATTGAATTATTTAATCCATATTTAATTAATTTTGGCACATGGTGTAAAGAAGCATGCCAGCTTCATTCTTTCACATGTGAATGTGCGGTTTTCTCAATATTATTTTCTTGAAGACTCTATTTGTTTCCCTTTGTAGTAGTCTGAACAACCTTGCCAGAAATCATTTTGCCATAAATGGATGTATTTGTGGGCTCTCTACTCTGTTCCGCTGGTATGTTTCTGTATCTTTATGCCAGTACCAATGCACTACTTTTGACATATTTTTCTACGTTTTATATCCACAATATGTTGTTGTTTTAATTATGTTGGTTTTCATTGTCGTTTTATGTAACCAATATTTATTAAGATGTACCCTCATATGCTTTTTCTTGCTGTTCATGTCTTCCTCTCATATCTAGGATTCTATCTGATTTATTTCTCTTGTACCTAAAAAACTTGTTTGTTATTTCCTTTAACATCAGTCTGCTAGGACACCTGGGTGACTCAGGTGTTAAGCATCTGCCTTTGGCTCAGTTCATGATCCCAAGGTCCTGAGATCAAGTCCTACATTAGGATCCCTGCTAGGTGGGGAAGTCTGTTTTTCCCTCTCCCAATCTCCTGCTTGTGTTCCTGTCCTCATTGTCTCTCTCTCCATCAAATAAATAAACACAATTAAAAAAAAAATCTGCTAAAGAAAAATTAACTTTTTATTTGTTTGAAAATACCATCTTTTTAAGCATATTTTCTCAATATTTCAATTCCATATTAACAATTATTTCTTTCAGCATTCTGAATTTTTTATTAATTCATCTGGGTTCCATTATTTCTGCTTAGAAATCAGATGTCAGCCTTATCATTGGTCCTGGTTATACCATTTTTTACCATTTTTTTTCTTATACAATATGTGATTTATATTTGCCAATCTTAATAATTTGCTTTCTCTTTTTCTTCTCCTGTGGCTCAAATGATATGCCAAGATGTAGTCTTTTATTCCCCTTTTATTAGTCATCTGCTTGAGATTTATAGTAAATTCTGACTGTGTAGCTTGAAAATTTCAACTACCCTTTTATATATATATATATGTATTATTTCTTTTCCACTCTCTCGCAACTTCCATTATGATAATATAATTGCAGATATGTTAGCATTAATTGTGACGGCTCTCCTTTTGCATGTAGAAACTTCACTGCAGATACTTTCTTCTAACCTGTCTTCCAGTTCACTTATTACTGATTAAGTTGTATTTAATCTGTTGTTCTACATGTCTTTTCTTTTCTATGTGCTTATTGTATTTTTCATTTGCAAAATTGTATGATTATTGTAATATGCAGTTATTGTTCCAAAAAAATCCCTGACCATTTCTTGAACCTAACAGTTAGAAATAAAATTATTATTTTTTTAAAGATTTTATTTATTTATTTGACAGAGAGAGACAGCAAGAAAGGGAACATAAGCAGGGGGAATGGGAAAGGGAGAAGCAGGCTTCCTGCTGAGCAGGGATCCCGATGCAGGGCTCAATCCCAGGACCCTGGGATCATGACCTGAGTGGGAGGCAGATGTATAACATCTGAGCCACCTAGGTGCCCTAGAAATAAAATTATTTTAGAATTCGCGTCTAATGATTGTATTATTTGCTCTTCCACTTGTATCTTTTGTCTGATTTTTGCTTTTTAAAAAATTATATATTTTCATCACACAATTCTGCTTATTTTTAACAATGGCCAGATATGCGACATGATATATCAGGGAGATACTTGAGAGTTTGAGTCACTTCCCTCCAGCAATGGTTCACTTTTTTTCTGGACGGAGAGCTGTGCTAGAGTTGGTTCACTTTAAATCAATCAATGACTGAGTGAATTTAAGCGGGGCTTCATCTTTTGCTGAATTGGAGTATTTATTTACAATGCATCTTGCTACCAGGCTGTGCTCCTTTGAGGTCTCAACTAAAATCATGAGCACTTGCCAGTTCCTCCTTTTTCTGGCACCCTGTAACCTTTTTTTTTTCTCTTTTCTTAATCTCCCCAGCCCATGAGGCTGCTTAAAGCAAATTCAACCTCTCCAAAAACAATTTTGAAATATATAGTACTATGGAGGGTAGAAAATACAACTTCCGAACTCCTCACTCTTGGTATAACTTTACTCCTGGATCTGAGCCATTCAAATTCTTTCAACCTTGGGATCCTTCCAATATCATTTCAAAAAGTGCGCCGTGCACACACACACACACCCACACACACACACACACACCCCTCGTTCAGCTTAGCCTATTGTCCTCAGTGAGAGAGTTTGTAAAACACAAAGTCCAACATTGCCAGAAGTGAAATTTCATTAAAGGTCTTAAGATGGTACTCTACTGTTTCCTTGTTAACTTTCACTGAGGATCAGTGGGGTTGGTTTGTTTGTCTGTTTGTCTGTTTATTTGTTTTAACTAACTTACATTTTACTTACTGTATTGTTAGCCAATCTTCAATGAAGACTCTTTTCAGGGAGAATATTTAATGTGGCATGGTTTTGAAGATTCAGAGTGTTTTTTTTCCTGCCGGGCTTTCCAAGTGTTTAATCAATTTCAACTAGATTTTTATGTTTATTTATGGCTTGTGGATTCCCAACCACTCTGAACAGTTGAAATAGTTAATAGTTAAATGAAGCTTTGCCTTAAGGTTTGATTTCTCTCAGAAGGCTTTACCCATCAAAAGCACAAAATGGAGACTGTGCTCCTGTGCCCTTTTTCTGAGATGGTGACAGTTCTATAAACCTTCTAAACTGAGGATAGAGATCTTCGAGTTCCTCGGTTCTCTCAAGGGTGTAAGTTTCTACTACCCATTGAAACTGTAATATATTGTAATAGAGCAGTATTGGGAGATGTACTATGAGTTCATATAACCTGAACTTGATTAGACTTAATAGTTTTGGCTTTGACGGGCTGTTCCTTGATCCATGGCAGCTGTCCAGACTCCACCACCTGTGAAATTAAAACTTAGAGAACTCTTGCATCAGGAGGCTATTTTGTAATTCTATGCAATGAGCCACTACTGCTATAATAACAAGAAAAAAAATTTAAAACGATCTTTTAAAATGTTAATTATGGTACTAAAATGCGACATCTTGGGAGGAGGAGCTATTATCTATGGAAACCTTTTCTTTTTCTCTTTGAATGTAACGTTAAGTCTCTTGTTTTTTGCTTATTTTTAAATGTTCAGTCTTGTCACTTCTCAATATTTGGCAGAAACATTTAGACATTTCATAGTCTAATTCATATTTTCAATATTTGAAATGTCTTGATTTTTCTTTCCATTCATATTTATCTCCTAGTAATCCTATCCTGAATGAGATATGTGCTTGGTATGAGCAGAAGTGTGATGGCAGCCAATGTTTTCTCCAAACAGAACTCCAGGTTTAAAAAAGAGAAACAGGGGCACCTGGGTGGCGCAGTGGGTTAAGCCTCTGCCTTCAGCTCAGGTCAGGATCTCAGAGTCCTGGGATTGAGCCCAGCATCGGTAGCTTTCTGCTCAGCGGGGAGCCTGCTTCCCGCCCCCACCCCACTCTCACCGCCTGCCTCTCTGACTACTTGTGATCTCTGTCTGCCGAATAAATAAATAAAATCTTTAAAAAAAAAAGAGAGAGAGAGAGGGAGAGAAACAAACAGACAAAAAAGCAAAAGCAACCCCTAAGCAATATTGATGTGAATGCAGTGCCACTCGACTTTTATCTATGTGTTTTTCGACCCCAGTAAGATCTCAAGGTTTGCTTTGCTCAGAGGGGCTGGTACTGGTGCTTCTCAAGTTTCTTTTTCAGGGACCCAATGAAAAATAATATATTCTTTTTCCAGTGCACATACAAATAACCTCCCCTCCTCCTAGCCTTTGAAATACTGCAAACACAATACACATTGCTTTCTGCCGCTACCCTTCCTGCTCCTTGTGGGATGGGTTCTTTCCTCTGAATTAATATGCCTGTCCCTCAGTCCTAGATGAGGAACATGATCAAGGGGACGTGTCGCTGGAAGAGCAAACTTAATACTTTGCACGTGTTCAAAAGTTGTATGTTCCTGTTCTGTCAGGTCTGAGGTGAGCTTGGTCTCATTCCAAAAATATTCCCTTATCCCCAATAAAATCAGCTCCTCCTTGCTTCACTTTGCTTAACAGGCCGATAAATACATTTGTGAATTGAGGTCTTGACTAAGATTTAATTGACTAAGACCATGACTGCAAACATTAAAAAGCATTTCTTCCGGATGGAATATCCTTGAAATACATGCCGCATTTGCTTGTGCATTGAGGATATCACCACTAGAGGACCTTGTACACGAACTGTTCTCTTTCCACACAGGGACTGAAATTCTGAACTGTAATTATACTTCCACTTGTATTGCCCTGAATGAACTTGCCTCCTGTGTAAAGATACTTTTTTTCTGTGGGGCTTCTGGGTGGCTCAGTGGGTTAAGACCTCTGCCTTTGGCTCAGGTCATGATCCCAGGGTCCTGGGATTGAGCCCCACATGGGGCTCGCTGTTTGGTGGGGAGCCTGCTTATTTGTTCCTTTGTATTAAGCATGCAATATTAATTCTATGCGCTGAAAATAACACATATTTTCTGTGTTTATTTTAAATTTAACTGTTTTTCTTTCCTAGGCAACTGGAATGTGTTAGTTATACATAAGGATATAATCTATGTGGAAATAAATGAATATTCATTTAAAAAACTTTCAGTAGGGCTGACTTATGGCAATTTAAGATGTTCCGCCTCTCCCGTTCTTAGTTCTCTTTTCATTTGCATATCATGATATTACAGACCCCACAGATCCTGGATAGGCTTATTAAAATCTTGGAAGCCCAGATAATATTAGCAATTTATTCCAGGTAACCAGTTTCTCATACTTTGATGATTTCCATTGACCATAGACCGGTCAGTACATGTTGTACATTAATTCCTGTATGTAGAGATTGAATACCTACTTAGCAGAAATAAGCTTGCACTTGCTGAGAATAGTTGCTTCATTTACACGGTAGGGTTTGGTCTGTTTGGTGGAAGGTGCATCATTTAATTTCCCTGTAAAAAGTAACTTGTAAAACCCTGTTTATGGACGCCATCCACGTAAATTGTTGCAATGATATAGGGGTTGTATCCGGGAGAGCTTTCTGGCAATCTGCCTGAACTCAGAACCGTTACCCGAACACTATCTTCCAGACTGGTCTTCAGGTAAGATGACTCAATGATTCAATATTAATAATCCGACAATTCCATAAATTTGTATTTGATTTCTTGCTTCATGAGCCCAGCTGGTTGTTAGAAGTTGAAATAAGTCATCTTGTCTAAATAAACAGCAGTCCTGACAATCTGTTTTATGATATTTACCTTTGAATCCCACCATATTTTATAAATTGAAGAAGGTTGATTTACTCTGGGGTCGGGGGCGGGGGGATGAAGTGGAAGATCACTTGGTCCAGGAAAAGCATTTCTAATCAAAGTCTGACGGTAATGCTACCCACTAAACTTTGCAAAATGCTACGTTTATCTAGCTATTTATTACAGGATTGATAATGAATTAAATGTTGCTACTTAGCCACATAGCACCCAAGAAAATGGAGAGAAATGGACACTATATACATCGGAAAAAAAAAAAAATAGAACTCTGGGTGGAGATACTAGTTTGAAGAATGAGATGAGACATATTAAGGGAAGGACACTTAAATAAAAAGGAGCCACGACTTAAAAATTCTGAAAATTCCAAACTCTCCAGAAAAACAAAACAAAACAAACAAACAAACAAAAATGCTAAAATTAATGAATGGCTTCAGAGCAAAAATCCAATCCAGAATATTACCAGAAGAATGTGTCCTAAAGGGAAACTGAGTATGACTATAAAATCTTTTTAAAATTTTTCAGAATGCCGTCAGGTGGTATCTCAGAACAGTATTCCGCCACATAAAACAGGGTGCCTTTAAGGCCATCAAGGTTGTGTCTCACCATTCTCCTCAAAGCACCCCTTTGAGAAAGTTTAATCTGGGGGAGATTTGTGGATGTGGCTTTGGTGTGATGGAGTGGATCCCAAGAAGATTTTCAGAAAAGTCACAAAGTTCTTCAAAGTGCTTTATATGGCAGAAACAATCCCAGGTTGCACTGAGAAATAACTGTAGAATGAGGAGAAATCTTTGAACTCCCATGATTCTACATGCAGAAAGCTGGCCCCATCCTTTAAGGTGATAGGTACACATCAAGAGGGACTGTGCTCGATGTGCTAGAGTGACAGCACAGGAGGCATATTCACACTTGGATCTGAACCAGAAGGCAAGATTCTGAACTTTGAGCTAATGCTGTAATGAGAAGAGATTTTGAGGGACCTGAAGTAGAAGGGTGTATAGTTTGCATGTGGAAGGAATGTGGGTCACAGGGGACCAGGAAGAGTACAATGGTTAGATGGCTTCTCTTTCTCTCTCTTTTTTTAAAGATTTTATTTATTTATTTGACAGAGAGAGAGAGAGAGATCACAAGTAGGCAGAGAGGCAGGCAGAGAGAGAGGGAGAAACAGACTCCCCACTGAGCAGAGAGCCCCCGATGTGGGGCTCCATCACAGGACCCTGAGATCATGACCTGAACCCAAGGCAGAATTTTAACCCACTGAGCTATGCAGGCGCCCAGGTTAGGTGGCTTCTAACATGATCCCCGTGATCCTTGAGTCTTGGTGTTCCTGCCATTATCTCACCTCATCTTCTAGAAGGTGAACTGAGTTTTTTTGTTTCTATCCAAAAGATAAAGACAGAAATGATGGGTCTCACTCTCATGATTAGATCATCAAAGACTGTGGCTTTTGTCTTGGGCACTCTCTTGTTTTATCTTGAATTGCCAGTGTGTGTAGTACGTTCATTCCCATGGAGAGGCCAATGTGGTGAATGTCTGAGGACTGACAATAATCATTTTGGTAAGCTTGGCAATAAATCCCATCACCTTCCCCCAGTTAAATCTTTTGATGAGGCTGCACGCAACCCTGGGTGATAGCTTGAGTGCAGCCCCATGAGAGACACTGATCCAGAGGCAACCAGCTATGCCACATAGAAACTGTGAGAACACAAGTGTTTGCACACACACCCCACACACAGACACACACTTTGAGAGGCACATGCATTTGAAGAATAAACCCCGAGTCTGAGTTACAAATATTTGTAATTAATTGGATCCTCTCATCTTCATTTTTTTTTAACACTGTATACACTTCATATGTAACATAAAAATGATTAGTGAAGAACAAACAAAACAAGTGCAAAAAAAGACTCCATAGGGGTGCCTGGGTGGCACCATGGGCTAAGTAGCCAGGTCTCGGATTTGCCTTAGGAGGTGTTCTGATGGTTGTGAGATCGAGTCCCACCTTGGCTCCAGGTGAGCATGGAGTCTACTTGAGATTCTCTCTCTCTCTCTCTCTCTAAAACAAAGTAAATAAGTCATTGAAAAAAAAAAAAAAAGAAAAAGGCTCCACAGCTGTCCATAAGATAGTTCACAAACAGATTGAGATGGGTTGTATATATAAAGGACACACCACATTTTGAGGACTTAGTACCAAAATGCAAATGTTAACTATCTAGTTAGTAATTTCTTGTATTTATTTTAAGTTGAATCAATATTTTGCATATACTGAACCATGTAAAATGCAGTATGAGAATTACTTTTACATGTTTAATTTTGCTTTTGAAAAATGTGTTTAGCATAGTATTTATAATTAAAAATGTAGATTATATTATATTTCTATTGGATTACACTGGTCTAGATTATAAAGGTCCATGAGGTTTAAAAAATAGAGAATAAAAATGATGATTTAGAAGTAAAGTGTTGATCTTTATTCAGACCTGGTAAGAAAGAAAGGATTAAGACTCTGGCCAAGAGAGGCTGATACAGTATTCTGGGTACTAATTCATCCTGGCAATACGTAACACTCAGATTCTTGGGTCCCATTCTAACCCTATCAAATCCATTTATATAAACTCCTTCTTGTATTCAAATGATTTCATTGAGGAGCATGTTTTAATAATTACCAGTGTTCCAAATCCAATACTTTGGGAACTGTGGCTCTACTAGGTGGAGCTCTAATAGCTTAAAAAAAAAGATTTTGTTTATTACATGACTGAAAATATTTCTTAAATGTAACCAAACCGGGGGCGCCTGGGTGGCTCAATGGGTTATGCCTTTGCCTTCAGCTCGGGTCATGATCTCAGGGTCCTGGGATCGAGCCCCGCATCAGGCTCTCTGCTCAGCGGAGAGCCTGCTTCCTTCCTCTCTCTCTGCCTGCCTCTCTGTCTACTTGTGATCTCTGTCTGTCAAAAAAATAAATAAAATCTTTAAAAAAATAAAAAAAATTAAAAATTAAAAAAAGTAACCAAACCAAACAGGAAAAAAATAAATTTAGACTCCCTATTCTAATAATTCCACCCATGGTGCTCATCATTTAATAGATAAGTACACTGGATAAATTGTCAGTAAGATAAGATACATCTGTTCTTTTTTTTTTTTTTTTCACGTAACAGTCATGGCTACACTTTCTCAATTTTTGATTAATAACATCTGTTCTTATACTCTAAAATCATACAGTCAAGGGAACTAGGCCTACAGTGAACTATATTAATTCTGATTCCTAATTTGTAATGTAAGATATTTTCATTCATTTTTTTGTTGTTGTTTAAATCATATGAAATAATAGTGGTGAAAGTGATCTGGAAATATTGCTTCAAAAGGAAAAAAACATTGCTAAAATGAATAAAGCAAGGTCATTCATAATAGGGCTTAGTCATCAGTCTATTTATTGCTGCACCATAATTATCATTGTGTTGCTGTGTGCAGGTGTGCTGTGTGTGTTCTTGCATGAGAGATAAAAAGGTGTTGTCTTGGGTTGGGTGCTCCACAAGCAGGTCTTAAATAAGAATTTGTACTCGAGCTAGCTCTGAAGGAAGCAATTGAGTCAAGACTGATAAAGAAGTCAAGGAAACAGAGCAGAACAGGGGAAATAGCTGAGCAAAATTATGACTTGGCCAAGTCCCAACACAGGTACCTCCTGCTCCCTGTACTTGCCAACACAGCAGTTAAATAGCTCAAGGGCAGTCCTCAGAAGAGAGTCACAGATAGATAATTAGTAGCGAAGTACTTAGAAATCACAGGATGGGTACATAAAAAGAGTAAGAAAGATTGATTTGGATGTAGGCGGAAGGCTGATCTACCCACTTCACTCAGTAGATAACAGTGAAGTTCTTTTCCTTCACTTAAACTTGCATTTAACTATTCGCTCTTCATGCCTCTCTTCTTAGCAATGCAGCATCTTTCATTATTCAAATATAGATGAAAAAGATTTAAATACAAATATCCTTAAAGAAAGAAAAGAAATCCACTAATGTATTCATTCAAATGTGCCTTCAACCATATTCTTTTAGACTTTTTCTTTGCAGACATAAAAGATGGAGACAGAAAGAGAAGCATTAAAGGATTACCACATCCAAGAGTACTGATGTCTTCATAATTCTTCTAGAGTCTTCTTGGTTTGAATATCAAATGTAGATATGGAAGTATTTTATTTGTGTCGTTTATTGTCCTTGCTTTTTCATACAACAATAGACAATTAGCACACACCTGGTATTGAAATTCTTTGCTTACAAGAAATTTAAATGCAAACTTCTTTACAAGAAGTTTAAATGCAAACGTCAATGGTCATGTTATACATAAATAATATCAGTAATTATAGTAACTAAAAGGTAGATTATGTTCTTAAATTATCTTTGCAATCCAGAAGTTAAATTCAGTAAAATGTCTTCATTTATTGCTTTGTTTTTCAAAAAAGTATTTATAGTCTGTCAAACAAAGAACATCAGTAAATTTATTAATTGAGCAGAATTATAGGTTATGGACAAAGTCTAGAAAATGCAGTAAACCCATTTCTAAATAGTATTTTGGTTACACATTTAAATAATATATTCAGTATGTTTCTTCCCAACTTCTTGACACCTTTTCACTGGAAGGACTTCTTAAATATAAAATAATAGGCTCCATTGATATTATGAAAAAAATAAAATAATTATTTCATTGTCCTCGGAATTTGTGTACTTTGTGTGTTTGGATTTAGTAGAAATGAATTTGTGGTTTGGTAAGTGAAATCATTCAAATTGTAGAATTAGAGAAAAATCATAGAGAATGTTCTAATTAAACACATTTTGGTTGATATAAACTGAAACTCACTCAAGTTCGTTCAAATAAATGAAGAATCAGTGTATAGAAAAGCTAATTTCATGGACTTCAAAGTGCAACTCTCAGTGAGAAGAAAGTTAAAAAGGTAGAAACCGAGTGTCTACATGATCTCTCTTAATTTTCTCTTCACCAGTCTTGCATGTTGCTCAATATTATCTCTTGTTCTGTCTTTACATAATCAAGGTTTATCTCCACCAGTCACTACCTATCACCAGCAGCTTATGTGTCAATGTAAATATTGAAGAATAAGATACATTGTATTTTGACAACCCTGAATACCTGCCTTGAGATTCTGATTTGGTGCCCATCATTTACTGTATCAGGTGGGCTTGAGACAAAGATTTGGTTGTCTCACCCTAGTGATACTTGAATAATTTTTTTCCCTTCAATATATAGAATGTGAAAGATTGTCTTTTGTGTGTGATCATATAAAGCTACAGATCATACAAAGCTACATTTCTGAGCCGGAGAGAACTGAAAAACATGTCTAGTTATTGTATGCAAAGTAACATTGAGAGAGACAATTCTTTCTTTGGTAAAGGCCCAATTGCAATTCTCCCTAATGGGCTTTTTTATATTTCAATTTTTAAATAATTTGGGAAATAGAGAATGATAGTTTTTTTTTAAGTTATAATGCTTTTTTGTTTAAAAGAATGTATTGTAAGAATTCTAACTCCTTTTTTCACCTCTACATATCTCTTCAATTCCATCCAAGAGCTAACCCTGTTAACAGTTGAGTGAATATCTTTCCAGAGAGTTGTTTATGTTTATGCACGCACACACGCACACACACACACACCCCTATATACACACACTGTTTAATATCAGATTATACTCTATTTTATGAAATATGAAATGTACATAGTACTATATTATTCTTTTCATTGCTGCCGAGTAAGACATCACCTGGATATAAAATATTTTATTTAGCCTCTACTCTAGTTAGATATATTTTGTTTATTTTGCCACCTATTTATGGAAAAGAGACATGAAATGTTATATTTTTGCATACGTATTTATCCCCTAAAATGATTATTTTTTATGCTAGGTTCCTGGAATAGGAGAGCAGAATTATGGATAGTTCATACTTTTAATATTATTAGGTAAAGTCAATCTAAATGTACAGATTTGTGCCCCAACCAACAGTAAACACTGATTAGTGACAACTCTTTCATATTTTTACCAAAAGTAGAAATTAAAAATCTCATGTTTTACATTCATTATAGGAAAAAATGACATTTTTAAAAATTTATTTCCTTCCAGTAGAGAAGTTGATTATAATTTTAAGGAGTTTTTTTTTTTATTTTTAATCTTATAAACTTTACTAATGCCTGTGCCAGTTTTTCCACTCGATTATTTACCTTCTAGTTATTGATGTGGAGATGCTTTTGTCTCTTAAAAGTAGTGAGAAAACTCATGAGTCCATCATTTGTACTTTTAGTGTTATTTATGGTTATTTCTCTGTATAGTCAATTTAGGAATGATTTTCAGATATAATTAGTATAATTTTGATAATAACTGCACAGTTACTTATTATTTTGGTAGAAAGTTATTCTTGCATTTTTATTTTCTAGAATAATTTTCATAATTTAGTAATTATCAGTGCTTTTGAGGTTATATATAAAACCATTGAGTTTTGCTGTTATTTTAGTGTTCGATTTTTGGTAACCTTTATATTTTTTCTCCTGTTGAGTCACCTTCAGTACATTCAATTTTTTAATGCCTCCATTTCATCTAGAATTTCAAATTTTGAGGTCTAAAATTATACATCTCATTATAAATCATACCACTCCGCAAAATTATCAAAGCTATCCAAAATTGCACAATGAAGCAACAGGATTTATGGGAGAAATGGTTCTGGGGCACAACAGTCAAAATTTCTTCAGGGAAACAAACAAACAAACAAACAAACAAGACAGGAAACTAATAAAAAGGTGTAGCACAGTTTTAGACATGTTAATTTGTTGAGAAATACATAAATAGGATACGTCAATGTATGTGGTATCTTTCCTTGCATGAAAACTGAAGTTTGCTTATAGAAATAGGCTCTGAGGGCACCTGGGTGACTCAGTTGGTTAAGCGTCTGCCTTTGGCCCAGCTTATGATCTCAGGGTCCTGGGATCGAGCCCCACATTGGGCTCCCTGCTTAGGGGAAAGCTTGCTTATCCCTCTTCCACTCCCCCTGTTTATGCTCTTTCTCTGTGTCTGTGTGTCAAATAAATAAATAAATAATATTTTTAAAAAAATAGGCTCTGAAAACTTGTATCTTGTTAGTGAGGGTGAAGAGGTAGAAGTAGGGTTATCTGTGCTTCAGACAAAGTTATAAGTTGTAACAGCACACGTGGTTGAATCCGAGTCAAAACACACACTGAACTGAGGTACCTGGTAGACATTTATGGTGTGTGCTTGTGTATTTTGCACATTCTTATTCCTCTTGGTTCAATCAGGTGCAGTTTGTTGCATTTATTTCATGTTCTGCTGATGAAATCATGCATTAACAAACACAATGCATGATTCTCAAATTGTTCCCTAATATATCAGCTTCCTTGGAACAAATTTACATTCTCAAGAGAATCATTATACTAGAACTGGCCATACATATATATATATTTTTTTTTTTTTTCTGTGATCAGTATATAGGACACATAAAGGCATATAAAGGCATATCTGTGTTACCTTTCTTCTTGTTGTTGTGAAAACATGAAAAATTTCAGCAAAAGGAAGATTTGGGAGTAAGGATATGGAATAGAAATGTTCACTGCTTGGTGGCCCATGAAGGCCGGTCATTATGAAACAATGGAAATGAACATGCAGGGATTAAATAACCATGAGATTATTTATGCTAAAAGCATGAATTCATAACAAATCAAATAGGACACAGCTAATATTTCGATAGGAAGCTTCTGCCATTAGTGTTTTGAGTTCACTTTCATGAATCTAAAACAATTGACAAGTTTAGCAATCCAGAAAAATTATTTTCTGCCTCTCCTTCCTCCTGGATAACACTAAATTGTGTAGTTTTACAACTGAAATGAACAAAAGTGTTCTGCATTAAGATATGTGTTACAGTTTTTAAAGTATTAATTTTATCTAGAAAACACTACCACAGAAGGGGATAGGAGTATGTATACTTCTTAGTTTTCAAGATATGCTTGTGTTTCTTACCAAAATTATTGTTGGTATTGATGAGAATTTATAATAGTCTTGTGCTATTGGAAAGTGAAACAACTGATAATTCTGGAGCTGGAATAGTTCAGCCTTAGATATGATTAAAGATATTTTGGTGGGGAAAAAGTCTTTAACCAACCCAACAAGGAACAAAACTAACCTTCAAACAAAGTAATTTCTAGAAGTTACCAATTTAGGGATGAACTGACAAATGACTGAAACTTGGAGCTTTAGAGGGAATTGAATTATAAACTACTTTCAGCCATTTGGGGAAACATCTCCAGCTTGAATGCAATTAGGATCTTTTTATAACTTTTTATAACATTTTCAAGTTTTTGGCTTGCCCTTTATGAAGCTATAATGTCTGAATTTAATTCTACCAATGGAAAAAGCAGGTGTCAGCATATTTATTAGAAACATTCAAGTTAAGTTTTATTGTAATTGAGGGCAGATTGATGCAGTTCACTGAATTTGCTTTGTATTTTTCATTCTCATTTTGAGTACCTAGAGGTTATTGTTACTGAGCTTTACGCTCTTCAACTTCAATGAGAACCAAACAATTTCTATTTTCCATAGCCTTTTATGATCTTTTTTCCATCTCAGTCTGATGGGATATAAAGATGCATCCTGAAATGTTTTTAGGTCAAAGCCCAATGGATTATACACATAAAATAAAATATAACTGAAATGCTAGTTAATGAGGTTTTTTACTTTTATATTTTTCTTCTTCTAATGTCAAAAGACACAGGAAGTGGTGTTTTTTCCCCAGCTTTTTTGAGATATGACAAATTACATTGTGTACATTTAAGGTGTACAAGGTATTAATTTATATATGTGTATTTTGTGAAATGATTACCACAAATCAAGTTAATTAACACATCCACCACCTCACATAGTTACCAATTCCGTGTGTGTGATGAGAACATCTAAGATATACTCTCTTGGGGTGCCTGTGTGGCTCAGTTGACAAAGCATCCAACTTTTGATTTTGGCATAGGTCTTAATCTCAGGGTTGTGAGATCAAGCTCCAAGTGGGGCTCTGCACCGGACATGGAGTCTGCTTAAGATTCCTTTTCTCCCTCTACTCTTCCCTCTCTTAAAAGAAAAAACAAAATCTACTCTCTCTGCAAATTTCAAGCATAAAACCCAATATTTTATTGTTAAATATAGTCATCATGCTGTATATTAGGTCCCCAGAATTTATTCATCTTTTAATTGAAAGTTTGTACCCTTTGACAAACATCTCTATGTTTGTCTTGAGATATGTTTCTATGAGATAGACTTGTTTTAAACTCCACGTGTAACTGAAATCATACAATATTTATCTTTCTCTGACTTATTTCACTGAGGAGAATGCCTTCAAGGTTCATTTATGTTCTTGTGAATGACAGAATATCCTTCTTCTTCTTCTTCTTCTTTTTTTTGTTTAATAATATTCAAGTGTATATATGCCTGATTTTTTTATCCATTCATCTATTGACAGAGACTTACATTATTCCCATATCTTGATTGCTGTAAATAAGCTGAGGTGAAGAGATCTCTTTCAGATAGTGATTTCATTTCCTTCAAATATATACCCAGAAGTAGAATTACTGGATCATATAATAATTCCATTTAAAATTTTTTGAGGAACCTTGATATTGTTTTTCATAATGACTATACTAACTTACATTCCCAACAACAGCACACAAGTGTTCCTTTTTTTCACATCCTCACCAATACTTATTATCTCTTATCTTTTTAATAATGGCCATCTTAACAAGTATGAGGTGATATTTCACTGTGGTTTTGATTTTCAAATTTCTGATAATGATGTGTTCAACATTTCATATATTGTTAGCCATTGGTATATCATATTTGGAAAAATGTCTATTAGGTCCTTTGCTCCTTTTTAAATCAGATTGTTTTCTGTTACTATGTTGTATAAAATCCTTATACATTTTAGGTGTTAAACCCTTATCAGATATCACACACGAATAAAAAGATATCCTGTACTCATGAACTGGAAGAATGAATACTGTTAAAATGTCCATACCACCCAGAGTGATCTATAGATTCAATGTAATCCCTATAAAAATTCCAATGGTATTTCCCAGAAAAAGAAAAAGAAACCCTAAAATTAATATGTAACCACAAAAATCCCATTAGACAAAGCAAACAAAAGAAAGGAAAACAAAGTTAGAGGCATCACACTTGATTTCAAATTATACTACAAAGGTTCAGTAATGAAAAGAGTTTGTTACTGGCAGAAAAACAAACACCTAGAATAATGGAATAAAATGGAGAGCCAGGAATAATCCCACACCTGTTGAGTCAATTAATATTTGACAAGGAATCCAAGAATACACAAGGGGAAAAAGATATCTTTTCAATAAATGGTTTTGGGAAAACTGGATATTCATCTGAAAAAGAATGGTTTTGAACCCTATTTTACAACCTTCACAATAATTAATTGAAAATAGATTAAGTACTTAAATTCAAAAGCTGAAACTAAGAAAAAAAAACTTAGAAGAAAACATAGGGGAAAAGCTCTTTGATAGTGGTCTTGGCAATTAATTTTTTGGATATGGCACCAAAAGTATCAGCAACAAAGCAAAAGTAAACAAATGGGACTACATCAGCCTTAACAACTTGTGCACAGCAAAAGAAAGAATCAAGAAAATGAAAAGACAATTTATAGAAAGGAAGAAAATATTTTAATTGTGTTAACAGAGGAAGACCTAAGCCATTATCTCATGGAAGCAGGTGGCTATCTTTGCCTATTGTTTCAAATTTAAATAAATAATTTTAGATTGGATAATCAGATTTCGTTGTAGTATGCTTTCATCACATGTTGTTAATGAAATCTAGAATTGCTGTTTTAATCCCTATCTGAAGTAAAGGGTAGTGAGTTTTTATAAGTAAGTTATTTTCTTTATCTCAAGATTTTCTTCAGAAGATCATGACATATAAGCAAAAATGTTATTTTAAAATTATTTTAATGTATTTAAATACTCTTTAAATGTATAAATACTGCCCTGTTTGAGGATATTGACTGATATAATAAATGCTTAAAAAAAGCTATTTTTCCTCTTTCTTGGTAAAATGTAATAGAATCGTATTGCTTTTCTCTGGCACAGGATCAGATTCAATGGTGTTCTTTTGTAAATATTTTAACTTGAACATAAGATCAACAGCAAAGATATATTTAGTTTCAGTGAAAACCTTTTAATTCAATGAGATAGATGGCCTTACATTCTCTGATAGTCTTAACAAAATTTGGACTGTCTTTCCTTTAGGGGCCTGAAAATGTTTGAAGAACAGTATCTCACAAATGGAAATTTGTATAAATGCCTGTTTTAACCAGTCAATACCTCGTGTGTGAGATGACATAAGGCTTCCATGACTGTTGACTAGTTTCTTCCTTGTATACTACTATCCAGGTACGGTCTTATTGGTGCATTTTATGCATTCTGAAATATTGATTCTTCTATGTTCCACTTTTTGGAAATTGCAATTTTTTTTATCCATTTCTAATTGGTAAGTTGTTGTTGTTGTTGTTGTTTTTTTCTGAAATTCATACACAAAAATGTGATGACGTGACTACTTGTTCTTTTCTCTGAAGGAATAACTAGGCTGATGAAATGGCGGGGGAGGGGGAGGGGCCTCACCTCTGCTACCACAGTGAAAATAGTTTTCTTTTAGATTCAAATATTTACTTACTAGGCAAGTTTTATATGATTGTGAAGTTGTACCAAGCCAAATGCCTGGGAGAGCCATACAGTTGGGGATTTCTCAAATTGGATTTACACTTGGAAATAAACACAGACTATATATTTAATTCTCTGATAGTCATGATGCAGCTCAGATGAAGAGTATATGGCACTACTATTTTTTTTTTTTCCCTGAGTCAGCCTCTATTGAAATTTCAACAAGCTGTTCTACTAGCCTCTATATAGAACTTGGCAGGGGTTACAGCTAGCAGTCGGCAGCAGCAAAAGTCATTTCTCTTCGACAGAATCCATAAAGCCAAACACTGTAATAACTTCTCTGATGGAATTTTAGTGGTGAAGCTCTTTGTCTTGTTACCATTGCCATTCACACTCCAACTGAGTCTTCACCTGTAGGGAATGATTATGATGCTCTGCGGTCTCTGTTTCCACCTGTGACCCCTGATCAACTGGAAAGTGACAATTTTTCCTCAAAATGAATTTGATACTGGGGAAATTATACTGTCAGAGAAAATCCTCATTCTCTAAGGACCTCTCTGAGTTGCAGCAGAGGCTTTCTGAACTAACAAGAGGCAAGCCCATAAGTTACCGGATGCACTTTTTTCTCTAACCTTTAGCATACGGAATTGGAAAGGATCATCTACAGTGGTCATCTACAACTTCAGGATAAGATGCCTGAGAGGAAAAGAAAATAACGTGATAATAATTTGGAGTCTCCCTGTCCCCTATGCTAGATTTTAGCTTTATGTGTATTCTTGTTGTAGTTGGACTAAAGATGAAGTTCAGCAATGAATTCAGATATTTTATCTCAAAATTTTGAAATTGCTACCTGAGAAATTCTTGGGCTTGTATTTTGAGCTCAGAAGCATGATTTCTCAAAATAGGATGTCCTCACATGAGGAAGGTATTATCTCAAGAATAAAGTAAAGTTAAAGACTATTGTAATATGAATTTCCAAGAATGGTATATCTTAGTTCATAGTTTTGTTTTGAGCTTATGTCAGCATGTGGCATTGTGAGTCCTTCTGATATGGCAATAGAACCGTGTTTCAATAAATGAAGCTCTGTAAATCGGGGTCATGCCAAGCCAGATGATTAAAATAAAAGAAATGGATTAAAATAAAACATGGTTTGCTTTTTGAAATATTTATATTAAGATATATATACTAAATATATATAATATTTAAAATGTACATAATATTTATAAATATATATATAAATGTATATAATATTAAAAATGTGAATTCCTCATAACTATAAAAATCAGTTTTAAGATTACCACATTTGGAATTCATATTTTATTAGGACATATCTAATGAGAAAATTTTTTATCTGGAAATATTCTAACTTTCGAAATCATGAAAACTGCTTGACTTAATTGGAAGTTACATATGCATAAAAAAAAAAAGGACTCAACCCTGTATTATGACACTAGTAATACAGTTGTGGCTTTTTGTTTAAATTGACAAGTCTCTCATTTCAACTTACTGAAATAAAAAATTCATTAAAATCAGAAGCTTGTTGGTATTTCAGTCCTGTTATTAGTTATTATTGGCTTGAATCATTTAATAACACAAAATACAAGCTTCGTGTTAGTGGTTAATAGGTCATGCAAGAATTGAATAAATATCCTAAAAGGCAGTAAAGTTGATCAATATGATAACTGACCAGCGGACTGGCTATTCTGTTTGTAAAGTTAAATAGTGAAAGGAATATTGATAATATGTCACAGGAGTCCAGGAGAATTTATTATGATTTACATAAGTTTAGAAGGAAAACAAAGCTGAAATTTTATGTTGAGTTGAAATAATTGAAAATCTATGAAATAGTTCAAACCAAAGACTAAACCAATAACAGGACTGAAATACCAGCAAGTTTTCAATTATAATAAATTCTTTATTTCAGTAAGTTAAAATGAGAGACCTGTCAATTTAAGTTTTTAAGTTTGTTTGTTTGTTTTTTTAAAAGACTTTATTTATTTATTTGACAGAGGGAGACACAGGGAGAAAGGGAGCACAAGCAGAGGGAGTGGGAAAGGAAGAAACAGGCTTCCCACCAAGCGGGAGCCCGATGCTGGGCTTGATCCCAGAAACCTGGGATCAGGACCCAGGCTGAGGGCAGATCCTTAACAACTGAGCCACCCAGGTGCCCCCGTTTAAGGTTTTAAACAAAAAGCCAAAAGTTAAAAATTGTTCTAATCTGAATCTGAACTTTTATTAGCTTGAATTACAAGTATTACAATTATTTCATAATTACTAAAATTAAATGTTCTGAAACATAATAATGCCTGAAAAAAATACCTTAAAAAAAAGTCTAAAAAGAAATTTCAACGATGATTTAGAACAAAGACTTAGAGAACTGTAAGAACAAAGTTATACTCTTTGTGAAATTGCTGGTCATAGTAGAGCAGCAATGGATTAAAATAATAAACAAAACCATTGCTGCTCTACTATGACCTGCAATTTTCAAGGTTCAAGGTTTAGCCCATCTTTTTACCTGTACACCATCTAACTGATTCTCACTAAGGAAGAATAATGATAAGAAGGAAAGTATGCTGATGGTAATTACAACAATATTGGTAATTCTAATGATGATGGAAGTCTCTCTCCCAAGATGACCATTTCTACTCCCTTCTTTCATGATCTCTAATCACCTCTCTTATATTTCACAGAAAAAGGACAATTTGCGTGTGTGTGTGTGTGTGTGTATTTCTTTTTTTCATATTAACATATAATGTGTTATTTGTTTCAGGAGTACAGGTCTGTGATTCATCAGTCTTATACAATTCCCAGTGTTCACCATAGCGCATACCCTCCCCAATGTCCATCATCCAGCCACTCCATCCCTCCCACACCTCTCCATTTCAGCAACCCTCACTTTGTTTCCTGAGATTAAGAGCCTTTTACGGTTTGTCTCCCTCTGTAGTTTCTTCTTGTTTCATTTTTTTCTCTTCCCTGATGATCCTCTGTCTTGTTTCTCAAATTCCACATATCACTGAGATGATATGATAATTGTCTTTCCCCAATTGACTTATTTCACTGAGCAGAGTACCCTCTACATTCATCCATGTCATTGCAAATGTCAAGATTTCATTTTTGATGGCGGTATAATATATGTGAGATATATGTATATGTGTGTATGGATATCCATTCATCTGTCAATGGATGTCTGAGCTCTTACCATAGTTTGGCTATTGTGGACGTTGTTACTACAAACATTGGGGTGCAGGTGCTCCTTTGTATTACTGTATTTGTATCTTTGGGTAAATACCCAGTGTTGCAATTGCTAGGTTACAGGGTAGCTCTATTTTTAACTTTTTGAGGAACCCCTATACTGTTTTCCAGAGTGGTTTCTTCAGATTGCATTCCCACTAATAATGTATCCTCACCAATATCTGTCATTTCCGGACTTGTTAATTTTAGCTATTCTGACTGGTATGAGGTGGTATCTCACTGTGGTTTTGATTTGTAGTTCCCTGATGCCAAGTGATGTTGAGCATTTAGAAAAGGACTATATTACAAAAGCTGATTACTCTTCTTTTGAGTCACTTAGAGCTCGACCCACACCTTCCCAAATTTCAAAGACCTATTTATACTCTAACAAGTATTTCAATAACTGCTCGCTCACATCTCACCATTTACAACTTACGAATCTATACTTTGAATTTTGTTGGATGCAGAAAAAGCCCCATCTCTCTTTACTCCTCCTCCTCCTCCTCCCTCTTCTTCTTCTTTTTCTTTTTATCCTCCTCCTCTTCTTTCTCCTCCTCCTCTTCTTTCTCCTCCTCCTCCTCCTCCTCCTCCTCCTCCTCCTCCTTCATCTTCTCCTCTTCATTTTGAGATTTAAAGAAGAGGAAAATCCTGAATTTGTCCCTGAAACTATAGAAAGAACTTCTAATAATGTTCTTTTTTAAAAATTTTATTTATTTATTTGAGAGAGAGAGAGACAGAGAGAGAAACAGGGACAGAAAGAGAGAGAGAGCATGAGAGGGGAGAAAGTGAGAGGGAGAAGCAGACTCCCGCAGGGTTGGGGGCCTGATGCAGGACTCAATCCTGGGACTCTGGGATCATGACCTGAGCCAAAGGCAGTGGCTTAACCAACTGAGCCACCCTGGCACCCCTATAATAATGTTCCCCACTCAATATGTATCCTATGCATCTTTTCTTTAGTAAAAATGGGAATATGTGATAGTTAAATAGCATGTGTGAAATTATTATAATTATTATTAAGTTCTGTTATTTTGAGCATTAAATATGGAGAACCCACTGTATCGAGGGCTTGAAGAAATGGAAAGCATCCAGAGAAACCATGTTGTTTACTCTTCTCTGGCTGCTTTCCAGATTGCTTCTTTATCTTTGCTTTTTAGCAGTTGACTAGAATATGGCAACTCATTCTTCCCTTTGATTTTATCTGTTTGGAGTTTCCTAAGCTTCTTCAATCTATAAATTTAATATAAATATAAGTATTTCACTGAATTTAGAACATTTCAGCCCAATATCACTTAAATTAATTTTTTGGTCCCATTCTCTCTTTCTCTTCCCCTCTGGGACTCCAGTTTCAAATGTGTTTAATATATTGAAACTATCCTACATGACTCTGAGTTCTGTTATTTTTATTTAATTTTTTTTGGGTCTTTTTCTTCAGGTTGTATTTTTTTGTTGTTGATCAATCTAGAGGTTTACTTACTTTCTCAGTCATCTCCATTCACTCTTAAGCTTATCCAATGATTTTTTTCCCCCATATTTTATATTCCATTTTCAGGTAGAGAGTTCCTTTCTGTTCAATTTAAATTTAAGTCTAATTATTTTGTTTGGGTTTTTGATTATTTTTATGAAGGTCTCTATTTTTCTTTACAATTATTCTTTATTTTCATTTATTATGAGAGCTTATTTCTTTACCTCATGGAGTCTAGGTAGTAACACCTAGACTCATAATAATACATTTGCATGGCATTTTATCCCTCTACCAGCACTGATGCAGAAAGGCTGCCAAGAGTTACAAACATTCTAGGGTCCAAAATTGCCCTTCCCAACCTTTGATAGGAGTTTCCCAAATGATTGGAAGCACACTCCATCAGAGACCACTTCACTATATGTCACAGGTCCTCCCAGCCCAGAAACCCACTAATATCCAATTCTAAAACACTGTCTGCTCTCCTACCTTGAGAGTGTCCTTTCAGTTTAATAAACTGCTTTGTACTTGCCACTTTCCTTCTGGCTGTCTGTATTTGAGAGTGGATGCCCCCATCAATCTTTTCATGGCATATCCAAGGATAGAGACTTCCATTCACATAATGCATGACATGCTCCTAACAATAATATAATACAAAATTTATTTTAGAATTGTTTTTCACATTGTTCAAAACAAAATATAATTCTAAGCACATGGAAAGAATGTAGAAATGCCAGTTTGTTGACTATCCATTTACAAATTGGTATATTTTATGGAAATATAGAATAAATATTTTTCAATATTTTCAGCTGATTTTAAAACAATCTTACAATTGTACATTAAGTATAATACTAATTAATAACATATTATTCCAAACCCACTGATTAATCATAGCATTAATACATAAGATAAATTATTTCATTTGCTTGAACAATGCAGGTTTATTATCTGAAAAACAAAGCAAGCAGCCCCCAGATATTAGTTTCCCATACAAAAACATTGGCTTGTTTTTAATTAAATTTATTGACTATGTGTTTGTGTCTTTGTATGCATGTAAACTTTGTTCTCTGTTTGCTTTTAAGTGTTTAACCTGAAAAGAAAATGTTTCAAATAAACTTTTATGTTAAAAATAGCTTACCTTGTTAGTCCTGTCCCTAATTGCCCATTAAAATACATGTTACTAAAGAAAATAATACATAGTTTCAGTGCTACTAAAATGTAACAGTAACATAAGTTCTCCATATTCTGAATGTTATTTCCATTAAGTGAAATTGTGAAAGAATGTGGCCTAATTGATCATCAACCATCCTTTGTAAGGAGTTGAATAGCACAGTTGATTAGAAAACTAGAGAAAATATTTTTGAGCCACAGACATTATTGTTTCACCAAACTCAATATTGAGCAGTATTAATAGTACTACTTTGAAAAATGCAGATAAATTTCCCCCACTCTCTTTTACCACGTTTCTCCTTTATTATTTACTCCTTTCTTCTTTCTGTTCTTTTTCCTATGAAGCCCATTACTAACATTTTCAAAATACAGAGCATACATACGATCCTGATTAAGTATCAGTATCAGTATTAAGTATCCTGATCAGTATCAGATGGAATGATAAATATTAATTTAACCCTTAGCTTATTTTGTTTTTCACTTATTCTTAATTATTATTATTGCTATTATTTTTATTTTGGTTGTAGTAGCTTACCCTTTAGGCTAGTATGTGTGTATCCTCATTTTATTAATTGGAAAGTTGACAAGGACTTAGGATAACAACTGCTAGGTAGTAAATTCTATCTTTGAACACATGTCTGTCTGACCATATCCTTAAATATCCTTAAACATCTTCATTTTGCCTGCCATGTGATACCTATAAAAATAAAGAGAGAAAATCACAGTTTGCCACACTTTCAGGCTGACTAGTAGTCTATTTTTGTGTTCTGAAAGTAATTTATGGAAAGACAAATGGGGTGAATTTGGACTGATGAGTAGTTTTCTTTATTAGAAAAGGATATCAATTCCATATCAATTTAGAAGAGGTTCTTATTCTTTTTTCCTCACTGATAATTTTTTTATAAACACAATTCCATGTCAAAAAGAAATGCTGACTGACCCTTCTTCTTTGGTAGTGGTTTACTCACTTTGTTCATTTCTAATATTCTGTGTAGATACCCTAAACCTGCAATGGGTTCCAAGAATTTTGAGCACATTTTCTAGACATGAAAGAATAGATATGAGGAAGACTGAATGTCAGTTATCTCAGGCAAACTATACCTTTTCATTCCAATTTACATTAACTATATAACATATTTAAGAACCAACTCACATTCAATTTTAGCTTATTAACTAGAGATTTTTTGTGTGTGATTTTAAATTTTAAATATTATAATTATTAAGATATGATTATCATTACCTCCCTTATATTTAAAAAAAGAAAAAATATTTTCCTGAAGAATATGTTAAAGCTAAATTAAATATATTTAATTTTCAATGATAATCCTAAAATATGTTTCAAAAGATATCATCCCTTCAAATTTATCAACAATATTTTTTGTAGTTTAAAGTATTTATTTAAATAGTGTAATGGAGGGCGCCAGGTGTCTCAGTTGCTTGGGCGTCTGCCTTCTGCTTATGCTTCTGCCCTCTCCCAAATCCTGAGATTGAGTCCCCGCTTTAGGCTCCCAACTCAATGGGGAGTCGGCTTCTCTCTCTGACCTCCCCTCTCATGCTCTCTCTCACTCTGTCTCTCTCTCAAATAAATAAATAAAAACTTTTAAAAATAATGTAATGGATAAATAGTAATTTCTTTTAAAGAAATTACTAAATTATTACTTGTATTTTCACATAGACCATTATATATTGAAATATTTATTTTTGTTTATGGTTTAAATATAGATAATTCTACATCTATATATTATTGCATACCTAATTCTTCTATCAAATGTCACAGTTAAATACTTCTAATGTTTTGTGTTAGTTTCAAAATTATATGATAATATTCTATTATATAAATATTCCTGAGTATTTTCCATTATCTCACTGTTAATCATTTACATTATTTGTTTTATTCTCTTCCACACTAACTTGTTAATATTATGTTGAAAACATAAAAGGGGAATGTGGAGTCTAATATTGCAATATATACATATATCACATCCTCAAATTGTACACAAATTACACAATGCTATCTGCCAAGCATATCTCAACAAAACTGAAAAAATAAAGTCTCAGCCAAAAAATAAAAAATAAAATAAAATAAATTTTAAGCCAAGTTTGGTGAGCCTTGAACCCTATCTGTGGATAGTGTGGTACTTGCTCAATTAGGAGACGGCATCTCACTGCATGTCATAGATAGTTTGTGGGTGCACAAGGAGCCCCATGTTTTCATTTTGCTCTGGGCCCGACAAATTGCATAGCCAGTCCTGCATACAAGTGGTTGCAGTAACTGTGTGGAAAAGTAGACAAGAGGGCCGATTCTTCTAAGTATTCAACAAGGAGGCTCTACTTAATAATGGTGAGTAGTTCTAGATGTTATTGAAATAAAAACATAAGAAAAAAAAATAATGTTTTGAAACTGATTTTTAGTTTTTAGAAAGGCATTTTCTGAGTTGTGGTAAAGGTAGAGAATGTAGTCAAGTGTATAAGAATTCTGCACTTTGGCCTGGAGATCATGACACCATAGGCCACGACACCATACAAAGAGCATGTGGAATTGGATGGGACTTTAAAATACTTGCTCAGTCATTTCTGTGCTTCATGACCTCATGTAAACTGTAAGTTTTCTCTTGTTCCATTGTGAAATTGAGTTAGTCATGCCAGTTCCAGGTACCGAACACATAGCCATCACATATTTTTATTGTCTCATATGATGCCGGCTTCTTCAAAGTCTGAAATTATTTTAATTTTTCCTGACTTTAAACGATGGTGGATTTCAAGTACAAATACAGATCACTGGATTCTTCTAAAAAATAAGAAACTTTGACAACATTGGGTTAGCGTTTTAACATGACAGGTATCACTGGGAACTAATACCAACCTGCCTTACAGAGGACTTATGTTCTCTGCTTTGAAACAGTCTCAACACTTCCTATTACTGCCCCAGTCCTCTTCCTCTATGTGCCTGGTTACTGTAAACAGCTCAGTTTTATTCCTAACCCACCTAGAAGGATTAAAAAGATAACTAGACAAATAATAAAAAGAATGTGTTCAGCCCATATATGACTCTAGATAAAAAACCTAAAAAAAATGAGGAAAATATTTTGCTGCTACTTATGATATCCTGGGGGGGGATTTATATTATATCATCATCATAAAAACACTGTGGATGAGAAGCTATGATCTCCATTGTAACAAAGAGTAAAATGAGTCAGTTATATAGACTAGCCAAACAAGTCCACAGAGCCAGTAAGTGCCAGACAGAGGACTGAAACCCACAGTGTCTGGCTTGAGAGTCTCTCATTCAAGTTCTGCTGTTACTACACCCAGTCAGTGCAGTAATTAGGAAAGTAGAATTCCAAATTATGCATAATGTTAGAATACTCTAATTTGAAACAAGTATTAAATTGAATCTTATGAATTTAAAGTAATGGGATAAATATAAATGGAAAGGTCTTTATCATAGATGTATTTCTTATTCTATAAAATTTATATGCAAATTGAAGACAAAAATATATATTACTGAATACGAGTGGGAGAATATCTAATTCTGTTAACCACTGAGATCTTAATATATATATATATATATCTCATAGATTATCACAATAGATTCATAAAGATTTTGTATGTAATCATGCATAAAAATGAAACAGGCAGCTTATTTTAGGAAAGAATTCTATTAAGCTTTTTATAATAATTGTAGTTGTGCCTTCTAATTTTTTTTTTTTACTGCATCCCCTACCCGACCTTTCAGCATGATTAAATAAAGGGTTTTCATTGTGATTTTAATCTGCTTAACGTAAGTTTCCATTCCAACCTCTTAAAAATGTGTTAAATTAACAAAAATACAACAACAGAGAAAATATTTGCAAAATTTAAACGGAAAGTTTAGGTAGTAAAAGCTTAATTGCACACTAGAAATCTTAGTATTTTGGCATTTGGCAATATAAAAATAATCCTCAAAACCATAACAGGCTGGTCTATGGTGTGTTCACTTCCTGCATAAGCAGATTGTTTTCTATGAGTATCAATAGTGGAATGGCTGAACTAGTGTAACAGGACAAGTTGCCCCAGTTCTGTCTCTATTATCTTGTTTTTTAAGGAAATTCTATCAACAGATGGTAGGAGTAAGTCCTCTATATTAATCATTATTGGATTCTTCACCATTTCCTGTGGCATAGGTCAAAAGTTAATCAATACATTTTGTTCTGACTATCTCAAAGAATTTCAGTCTTAATTAGATCATTCATAATTAGCATGGAATTGAAGCATTAGCAAGTTCATAGTAATGGTCAAAGTATGTAAGCGAAAACTTAACCTTGATGATATCACAGAAAATTAAAATAATAATACTGCTTAAATAAGGCCAAAGGAGAAAAGTAGTCATTAGGAATTCAGTATGAGCTCATCTGCAATATACTGCCCAGTTATTGCACATATAGTAAAAAGAGGATGTTTTTCCTTGCATAAGCCAAAGAGGCTGTGTTTTAATTAATATATGAAATGTATTTTCACCAATATATTTTTTTAAACTTTTTAAATTTTTTATTAACATATAATGTATTATTAGCCCCAGGGGTACAGGTCTGTGAATTGTCAGGTTTACACATTTCATAGCATTCACCATAGCACATACCTTCCCCAATGTCCATAAACCAACCACCTTCTCCCTACTCTCCCCACAACCCTCAGTTTGTTTTGTGAGATTAAGAGTACCTTATGGTGTCTCCCTTCTGATCACATCTTATTTCATTTTTTCCTTCCCTCCCCCCCAAACCCCCACTTTGCCTCTCAACTTCCTCATATTCAGGGAGATCATATGATAATTGTCTTTCTCTGATTGACTTATTTCGTTCAGCATAATACCCTCTAGTTCCATCCATGTCATCGCAAATGGCAATATTTCATTTCTTTTGGTGGCTGCATAGTATTCCATTTGGACAGCCACATACAGGAAAATGAAACTGGACAATTTCCTTATACCACACACAAAAATAAACTCCAAATGGATGAAAGACCTTAATGTGAGAAAGGAATCCATCAAAGTCCTTGAAGAGAACCCAAGTAGCAACCTCTGACACAGGCAAGGGAAGCAAGGGCAAAAATGAACAATTGGAACTTCATCAAGATCAAAAGCTTTTGCATAACAAATTAAACAGTCAACAGAACCAAAAAACATCTGACAGAATGGGAGAAGATATTTGCAAATGACATATCAGACAAAGGGCTAGTATCCAAAATCTATAAAGAACTTAGCAAACTCAACACCCAAAGAACAAAAAATACAATCAAGAAATGGACAAAGGATATGAACAGACATTTCTGCAAAGAAGACATCCAGTTGGTCAACAGACACATGAAAAAGTTCTCCACATCACTCGGCATCAGGGAAATACAAATGAAAACCATAATGAGATACCACCTTACACCAGTCAGAATGGCTACAATTAACAAGTCAGGAAATGACAGATGCTGGTGAGGATGCGGAGAAAGGGGAACCCTCCTACACTGTTGATGGGAATGCAAGCTGGTGCAGCCACTCTGGAAAACAGCATGGGAGTTTCCTCAAAAAGTTGAAAATAGAGCTACCCTATGACCAAGCAATAGCATTACTGGGTATTTACCCTAAAGAAACAAATTTAGTGATCCAAAGGGGCACATGCACCCGAATGTTTATAGCAACAATGTCCACAACAGCCAAACTATAGAAAGAACTTAGATGTCCATCAACAGATGAATGGATAAAGAAGATGCGGTATATATTCACAAATACATTTTGATGTAGAAATCTGTTGCATCCTAGTCCTATAATGGATTACTTTACTTCCCAAATTATTACTAAATAATGGTGGCCTAAACAGTGAAATTCCTAAATAGTTTTGTGTATATTGACAAATGAATGCATTGTTAGTATTGTCTACTTCAAACAAACACTGTTCTAATCATCCCAAAACATTAAAAAAGAAGAAGAAGGAGAAGAGAAAAGAAAAAGTCTGTAAGACTTTTTTGAGAGAAGCAGGGAATAAAAATATGTAAGGGGAGAAAGGGAGATGTCAGTACACAAACAGGAGAGGAAATATCACTGTAGATATAGTTCTATTTTGCAGCATAAATGATGGCATTGAGCTATATAAAGCTGCTACACTTATGAAAACATGGAAATATTGATAAAATTATAGTGGTCAGTAAATAAAAATTGTTTAATAATTCTTATATATCTACCCTACCTTGAATAACATAGCTTTCTATTCAATCTTGAAATCATAGAAAGTCTTCCAAATTTTTTCTTTATTTTTCAGTATTTCTTTGGACATTCTTTTTTTTTTTTTTTTAAAGACTTTATTTATTTATTTGACAGAGAGAAATCACAAGTAGATGGAGAGGCAGGCAGAGAGAGAGAGAGGGAAGCAGGCTCCCTGCTGAGCAGAGAGCCTGATGCGGGCCTCGATCCCAGGACCCTGAGATCATGACCCGAGCCGAAGGCAGCGGCTTAACCCACTGAGTCACCCAGGCGCCCTTCTTTGGACGTTCTTGATCTTATGCATTTCCAAAAAGTTCTAACTGGGCTAGCATCAGATTATTAGATCCCTTTGGTGAAATTAGCATTTGAATCATGGTACATGTCTCTACTTTTAAGAGTCTTTGATTCCTTTCATCAACACCTTGTAATTTTCAATGTAGAGATCTTGGTCATGTTTTGTTAAATTTCACTGTAAGGGTTTTTGAAAATATATTTGGTAACTTACAATGATGCACTATTATTTACAATATTGAGACAGGAAACCAGAGGGACCTCACGAGAGTAAAAGCTTTTTTTTTTTTTTTTTTTCCTGTTTACTTCTTTACAAGCTTCTATTCTTGCTAGAGCCTGCGCACACACCCCATTCTACACATGTTTTGTAAGGCAAGTACTCCTTGCAGGGAACAAGAAGTCAATGATTCTCTAGAATAAATAACATCTAAGGAAGGACCACGTAAGAATGACCTGAGAAAGCTATCATATGTACATTCCAGACCACTGGAGTTAGGAGCCCCTGGCACCAAGGAATAATACCTGAACACTTCCTTGTCTTTGTTCAAACCAGTTCCTGGATGTCTAAGAATCTGTGTACACCATAACACCATCCTAGGTAAAAACCCCCAGGCCCCAAACAAATAGCAGATTTCCTCTTTCCTTTCTGAGCCTCCTGGACACCCTCCCTCTATCTGTTCTCTCTCTATCTCCCTTTTCCCTCCTGCTAGCTCATGTTTGATTTCCATTCTGTGTGAAACCGAGGACCCTCTTAGAGGGTCCCATGGGGCCTCTCCGCTGGAGCTTCTCCCCTGGGTCCTCAGACCCAATCTGCCACATCAATAGTAAATTACTTTTATTTTCCAATTGTTTACTGCTGGTATATAAATATGATGTCAATATGACATTCAGTATTGTATATAAAGTTTATAGTCTATTACCTTGTTAAATTAACCTGTATTTCTGATAGCTGTTTTACAGATTCTATTATATGTTTTTTTGGAAATCATCATGGCATTTGCAAATGGAGAGAGATTTATCTTTGATTTTATTTTTTTTAAAATATTTTATTTATTTATTTGTCAGAGAGAGAGCGAGTCAGAGCGAGCACAGGCAGACAGAGTGGAAGGCAGAGTCAGAGGGAGAAGCAGGCTCCCTGCGGAGCAAGGAGCCCGATGTGGGACTCGATCCCAGGACGCTGGGATCATGACCTGAGCCGAAGGCAGCTGCTTAACCAACTGAGCCACCCAGGCGTCCCATTATCTTTGATTTTTTATTCACTTCTTGATTATAAACTCCAGAAAAATTTTGATGTAGGTGAGATCAGCACCTACATTGTGTGTTATTCCTGGGTGAAAGAAATGGACCATTCATAGCTACTATGTGCTATTAATTTCTCATGGATGTTTGATGTTAGATGAAGAAAATCTAAACCTAGTTTGCTGACATTATTTTATTTGAATGGGTGTTAAATTTTCTTTTTTTTTTTTTTTAAGATTAGCTTACTTATTTTCAGGGTGGGGGGTGGAGGGAGAGAGAGAATCCCAAACAGACTCCCTGCTGAGCACAAAAGTCCAGTGTGGGGTTCAATCTTGGGACCCCCCAGATCATGACCTGAACCAAAATTAAGACTTGGGCACCTAACTGGCTGAATCACCCAGATATCCCAATGGTGTTAATGTTTCAAATGATTTTTATGCAGCTATCAAAATGATTTATAGTATCTTTTATTTGTTAATATGTAAAATATTGTTTGAATTTTGAATGTCAAATTGATTTTGAACTTCTAGAAAAAAATGCTATCCTGCAAAATATAACTCTTTTTGTACATTCCTGGGTTTGATTTGTAAATGTTCTGTTCAGTATTTTGATGTTTGTAATGTTTTTATCAGATTTTGTTATTAGGGTTATGATGGACTATTAAAACATGCAGAAGAATGAAACTGGACTACTTTCTTACACCAAACACAAAAGTAAATTCAAAATGGATGAAAGTTCTAAATGTAAGACAGGAAACCATCAAAATCCTAGAGAAGAACACGGACAGCAACCTTTTTGACCTCAGCCATTGCAACTTTTTATTAGACATGTCTCTAAAGGCAAGGGAAACAAAAGTAAAAATGAACTGTTTGGAATTTTCAAGATAAAAACCTGCAGAGAGAAGGAAACAGTCAACAAAACTAAAAGGCAACCTATGGAATGGGAGAAGATATTTGCAAATGATAGAGTTGAGAAAGAGTTAGTATCCAAAATCTATAAAGAATTTATCAAACTGAACACCCCAAAACAAATAATCGAGTTAAGAAATGGGTAAAAAATATGAATATACATTTTTTTTCCAAAGAACTCATCCAGATGGCTAATAGACACATGAAAAGCTGGTTAACCTCACTCATTATCAGGGAAACACAAATCAAAACTTATAATTTAGACCACCGCACACGTGTCAGAATGGCTAAAATTAACACAGAAAACCACAGATGTTAGTGAGGATGCTTAGTGAGAAAGGTTAATCCTCTTACAATTTGGTGAGAATTCAAATAGATGCAGCCACTCTAGAAAATAGTATGGAGGTTCCTCAAAAAGTTAAAAATGGAACTATCTTAGACCCAGCAATTGTACTACTAGGTATTTACTTAAAGGATACAAAAATACTGATTTGAAGGGCCACATGCACCCTGATGTTAATAACAGCATTATCAACAATAGCCAAACTGTGGAAAGAGTCCAAATGTCTGAACTATGGAAAGAATACTAATGAATGGATAAGGAAAAGGTGGTATACACACACATACACACACCGACACTGGAATATTACTTAGCCATCAAAAAGAATTAAATCTTGCCATTTGTAATGATGTGGATGGAGCTGGAGTATATCATCCTAAGTCAAACAAGTCAGTAAGAGAAACACAAATACCAAATGATTTCATGCATATGTGGAATTTAAGAAACAAAGCAGGTGAATATAGGGGAAGGGAAAAAAAAGAGGGAAGCAAAGCATAAGAAACTCTTAAGGATAGAGAAAAAACAGAGTTGATGGAGAGAGGTGAGTGGGGGATGGGCTCAATGAGTGATGGGTATTAAGGAGGGTGATTGTGGTGATGAGCACTGGGTACTGTACATAAGGGAAGAATCATTAAATTCTACTCCTGAAACCAGCATTATGCTGTATGTTATCTAACTACACTTTAAATAAAAACTGTGAGGGGAAAATGTCAAAAAGTTATTCTATTTCCTGAAAGATTTTGTACAAGAATGATGGTATTTCTTCTCTAAATGCTTGACTGAGTGACCCCTGGGTGGCTCAGGGGGTTAAAAAAACCTCCGCCTCTGGCTCAGGTCATGTTCTGAGGGTCCTGGGATCAAGTCCCACATCGGGCTCTCTGCTCAGTGGGGAGCCTGCTTCCCCCTCTCTCTCTGTCTGCCTCTCTGCCTACTTGTGGTCTCTGTCTGTCAAATAAAAAAAATAAAAAAAAAAAATTTCGACAGAATCCATGAAGGAAGGCATCTAGTTTTGGAGATTTCTTTTGAAAATATATTTTGATTAAAAAATGCAATCTGTTTGTGCATGTGTGTGTGTACACACATGGTCAGAAATGGATTTTTTTGTTCTTATATCAGTAATTTCAAAAAATTGTATTGTCCATTGTCAAATTTGTCAAGGTTTATTCATCAAATTCTTTCACTCTTTCTACTTCTGTAGGATCTATAGCAACAACCCTTCTTTCATTCTTGGTGTTAATAATTTAAGATTTTCTCCATTTTTTATAAATAAATTTTGTTAATTATTTTAAAATATAAATTTTATCTTTATTGATTTACCTGTTGCTCATCTGTTTTATTTGCATGGATTTTCTTCTTATTATTTATTTTTACTTCCTTTGGTTCTGAATCACTATTTCATTTTACATTTCTTAAAGTGAAAGCTAAGATCATTACAATTTAGACAATTGTTTATTTCTACACTAAGCACTTAAAGATGTTCATTTCCTCCTAAGCACTGCTTTTGCTTCATTCTATAATATTATAATCCATTTCATTTATAATTGAATTCGATGTCTTTCCATTTATTTTCCAGATAATTCCTGGGTTGTTTTTTTTTTTTTTTGGTCCATTTTTTCTATAACTTCAGGAGTGAATAGATTTAGTCAATTTTGCTTCATATATTTTGAAATAGTATTAATAGGAGCATGCTTATTTAGAGTTGGTGTTTTTAAATAATTCACTTTTTTGTCATTATGAAATGTCCTCAATCATTTCTGATAATGCTCTGTATTTTGATATTAATATCCAAATCTGGCCTTCTAATATTGTGTGCATGTTATATCTCTGTTTCCATAGATATTCTTTAAGTGTCTGTGTCCTTACATTGATGTGCATCTCTAGTAGATAGCATAGAGTTGGGGCTCATTTTTTTAATAATTCTGATAATACCTATTAATTCAAGTATATAGTCAAGTAGTATTTAATGTAACCATTCCTGTATTTGGATTTAGGAACACTTTTTTCTTATTTTGTTTCTGTTTGTCCTCTCTGGTTTTCATTCTTCTGTATTTTTTTCCCTGTATCAACATGGATTATTTGAATATATTTTTTCATTCTTTTAAATTTTTCTATTAGCTTTTAGTTATACCTCTGTATTGTTTTCAGTGTTAGCTTTGGAGTTTTTACCATGCACTCTTAACTTTTTAAATTTTAACATTATTTATTATTAAAACAACCAAACCTAAATATACATATGTATTTTTTCCCTCTAAGAATTTCTTTTATTCGAATAGGTAATGTAATTTTTGGTTGTTCTATATTGACTTATTTTTCTAAGAGAATATGTAAACTTGTGATATATAGTATATAAGTAATTAATTAAATTAAGTAATTTAAAAAGTGTTGTAAATAAAATACGGTTAAGATAGAAATTGATTTCCAAGTCAAACTTACTGTAATATAATTTGGGATAGCAATAGTATTTTTTTAAAAATAAAACCTTTATTTGGGAATATTTTAGTTGACTATATTTAAATTCCTTTAATCTTACTGTTGACCTTTATGAATAATTTGTTCATTGTCTTTAATTATTCACATGATAATGGATCATGATTTTATAATATAATTGTAACAAAATTGATCATGATTTTATAATATAATTGTAACAAAATTGAATATACCAATTACTATCTTTTTGAAAGTAGGCCATTGATGAAATTATTTTTTAACATTTATTTATTTATTTTAGAGTGCAAGAAAGAGAGGATGGTAGGGGGAAGGCAGAGGGAGAAGAAGAGAAATCCTTAAGCAGATTCCTGGCTGAGCACGGAACCCAATGTGGGGCTCAATCCCAGGACCCTGAGATCATGACCTGAGCTGAAATCAAGAGTGAAATGCTTAACCAACTAAGCCGCACAGGAGTCCCAGTGAAATTAGTTTATATACCTTGTTGTATAATAGAAAATCCAGTTTGTTTCAAGTGTCTGAAGTTGAACATCAAATACATATTAATCACATCTTTAATTCAACAAAATCATCTTTGACTAAGAGTTATGTCTCATGTTCTTTGCTCAGTATTAAAAATAGAACACTAATAATTTGTTTCTGACCTATATGGTTTTCAATATAGTGGGGATAACAGATAAGCATAAAATAATCTATTTTTATATAGGAGAAGTTAGGCTACACACAGAAGAGTGTGTAAACTACACTGAAGAAATAAGAATATTTTGCATTATGTTTAAAACCCTGTGTAAGAAAACATAGCTAGATAATAAATTACCTGGAGAAGTAATAATGTAAATCTTATATAAGGAGCTCTCAATAGATGGAGACATTTTCCAAAGTGTCTCTGTCCTAGTATTAATATTCAGTGAGACTCTCAACCCCAACAGGTTTATTTATCTAGCAAATTATGTTCAGAGATTTTTTTGTTTGTTTTTAAAAATAAATGAGACATTTCATTGTTATTTAGATTATGCAGGAAAACTGGAGAAAAAATAGATTCTTTATATAAAAAGAAAAAAACAAAATGAATTTTTGTGTTTATATTTAATTTAATACTCATTTTGAAAAATATTTCTGTTCTGATTTGTTTTGAAAATAGATTCAGTATGTGAACTAAAATAGTGCTTATTAGCATAGCATTAATATTTACCAACATAGACATAAAAATACGTTTTCCTTTAGGGATTATGTTTTATCATGCTGAGATACCTAATTTCTGATTTTTTTTTAGTGTTTAAAGTTTGAAATTGAACTTTCATTGCTGTTATTTGCTTGTCCTTGCTCATTGTGCTTTATTGATGCTTATTAAGAGTCATTTTTTAAGAGACATTTTAGATCAGCTACACTAGCATGTCTCATCTTTTTCTTAACTAGAGAACTTATCTTAAAATAAATTATATTCCCATAACTCATCAGGTCTCAAAGTCATTTTGTCAAATTCATTATTCCTATAGACTCTATTCTTCCCCAACCATGATCACATAACACCTATAGATCCTTTCCACAAAACTCCCCAGGTTTTTTCCTTAAAGAAAAGTGGTGTTTTCTGATAGCTGCAAATAACAGGCTTTGGTTTATGGTTTGGTATCACCTTTTGTTTTTTAAATGAAATTTAAATGAAATTGTGCAACCTCTCTCTCAGAATGTCTTCATCTACCTGTCTAGAACCACTGGACACCGACAGACTTACACCCTCCTTAGGAGGCTAGTACCACTCAACATAACTTTCTGTTATGTTTAACAGAAGCAAACAAACCAACCAAACCCAAAGACTTTACTGGTTTTTCAACAATCAGCTCTTCTTTTAAAGGTAAGCTTTTTTTTTTTTTTTTTTAAGATTTTATTTATCTATTTGCCAGAGAGTGAGTGAACAAAAGCAGGGAGGAGCCCAACAGGCAGAAAGAGAGAGAGAGAGAAGCAGGCTCCCTGCTGAGCAGAGAGCCAATGTGGGTCTGGATCCCAATCCCATGACCTTGAGATCATGACCTGAGCTGTAGGCAGAGGCTTAACCCACTGAGCCACCCAGACGTCCCTAAAGCTAAGCTTTTATTTCTTGCACCAGTAGATTGAAATCCTTGTCCCCTGTCCTCTTGTCCTTATTAACCCTGCATAATTTTATTTGGTTTAAAAAAATCCATATACTGCAATAAAAGGTGGAAAATGGAAAAAAAATTTTCAATAATACCACAAGGCTAACCCTCAGCTAGAAGGTCCTGAAGTTTTCAATATTTGTCATTACAACACATCTGATATGAGGTTTATAATATAATAATAATAATACCAGTGTTTCAGGGTATCAGATATCATATGCACACTGTCTCCCTGTCCTACTGCATTCTTTTTCTCATCATCTTGAAATCTCAGTCTGCCATAAGTAAACTGACTTTGATTCTTACAACATGAAAGTTTACTTCATTGTTGTTTCTGCTTTTTGTGCCTTATTCCCAACCTGCTTTTTTGTCTAGTGGAAATGTACTCACGTTTTAATCCTCTACTCAATGGTCACCTTCCTTACAATGAATTTATTTATCCAAGCAGATTCTCCCCCCGCATATTTTTTTATTCTCCTTGCTCCTTACACAGTGCAATTCTGAGTGACCAACATATTGCACCCTTTCTTTTTTTTTTTCTGTCATTCACAACTAACTGAGAATAAAGCAGGTGAAGAAAATAGACGGAGAGAGAAGATATCCTTTAATACTCATGAAACAGATTGGAGACACAGCCTTGGCTATGGAGCCAATGAGCCGATGAGTGAATGTATTTCCTTCGTGTGCTACATTCTCTCAAAGGGTCACTGACAAAACCAGGTATGCAAAATGCCTTTGCCAGGGAGAATCGCCTTCGTAAACTTGACACAAAGGGCAAGCTAATGTATTCTACTTTATCTATTATATCTTTATCTACTTTATCTACTATATCTACTTTATCTTCAGACAGCAGGATCTAAAAGAGAGAGGGCCTAGGAGGACAGGCCCAAGCAGACTTTTCCTTCTCCTAAACCCAACAATCAAGTAAGTCTACATAGAGGAATTCGTAAAACCCAGTGGAAATTAGGAACTATAAAGAATGGGGAATACAAACTCAGTCCTAACATTCCATACCATTGATGAGAACTGCTAGGTGGAGGTAGATTTAAAATTAGGAATGGTGAAATCAACCTTTTCCAAGATCAACAGCTTGAAATGTGGCTGACTTCCATCCACTATGAGAGGCCAGGACAGCTTATAAAAGCAGAGGATGTCCATGCAGGACAATTTCTTTCTCTCCATCTGACTCTTGGGGTGTAGAGCTGACCTAGGCTGGGCGGAAGGAGAGGCAGCTCTTGTCACGAAGTATCTTATCAGTCTCAGAAACCTACATCTGGCCTCCAAGTGCTTTTGCTAAAAGACAGCTAAATCCTATGCTAGTTTATATAAATAGACAAAAAATGTTTCTTTCTGCCAATCTCCCTCATCTTTATTGTGTCCTTTGACAACTGCTCAGGAACTAGGGCCTGGGTGCTGCATAGTTTGGTTCATTTGCTATATCACCTGCAGCTAAATAATACCTACATACACACCCATGTACACACAGAAGGCAACATACCTTATTTCTTCCACGGGACCTGCATTTGGCTTGATTCTTCACAAACACTGTGGCTAGGAATGTGTGCATGCTAGTGGGCATGTCTTTGGCTGTGGTACCTTGGAGACTTACTGGCAGAGGGGACAGGAGAGACTGTGGCTGAAAGAGAGCATGAAGGGAAAAGAGATGAGTGTCCTGAAAGGCACATATGGACATCTGGAGATATTTCATCAATACTATGTTTTTAAATTCTCTGAAGCAATCGTCTCTGAGCATTGGGCAGTGCGCAGGCGCTGTGCTGGACATGGGTGCACCATAGTGAATGAAACCATACACAAAATGCAATGGAATGAATAGGTCCCCTTAAATTCATATGTTCAAAACCTAATCTCCAATGTCACAGTGTTAGGAGGAGGGGTCTTTGAGAGGTGATTAGGTCATAAGGGTGGAGTCCCCATGAAAGGAATTAGTGTCTTTATAAAAGGACCCTCAAGAGCTCTATTGTCCCTTCTGCCATGTGAGGATACCACAGGGAGATTTCTGGGAACAAGGAAGTGGGCCTTAACCAGACACTTCATCTGGTAGTGCCCTGATCTCAGACTTCCCAGCCTTTAGAATTATGAGAAATAAATTTCTATTGTTCATAAGCCACCTAGCCACCTAGTCTGTGGTATTCTGTTCTTGCAGACAGGACTTTACAGACAAGACACACAGTGAATGATCTCTGTCCTTATGAAATTTTTATCCAAGTGGGAGTACCAGTATTTAAAAAAAATCTCCTTTTTTTTTTCTTTTTCAGTGATGAGTAGTGCCTAAAAGAAAGTAAAGTGATATGAGAGAAAATAATGAAGAGATGAATTAGATTGGAAATCCAGAGAGTACCACAAGAATAGCACTCTAACAAGTTACATTTTATATTGAGATGTTAGACATGAGACTCGAATGGAGGCCAGTCCGTCCATGATAGAGGGAACCGCTTTACTCCAGAACAGCTGTTTTCTAGAGATACGAGGTTCAGTGAGAGGTTGCGGTTATGGACGCAGGAACCAAATATCTTGGTTGACTTCTTTACATAATTAATGGTCATAAAACTCCAGTTACCTTTCACTGAGCTATAAATTGCTGCAAAGTTCTGTGGAACCTGACACAGGGCAAAGAACAAAGGAAAAAACAACCAAAGACAATATGTAGCCCAGAACAGGAGGGTTAAAAAACGAGATGATTTAGAATAATCTTGAGTGTGGAATATGAAAGTGAAAGTACTGAAGAAACATGTACTTAAAATAGAGTAAACAAACTTGTTGTGTAAAACAGTGGATCAAATATCGTATGGATTCCATACAATGGAGTATATCTTGTATATACTTGTATATACATATATTCCATATCGAATATCATATGAATTTAACAAATGTTAGCTGAATACTGTCCCATCATTAATTTTATTCTTTCGGCCACTTCTTCCTTCAGAAAACCACCCCCCCAAAATAGTAACATTAGTTTTAGGGAACTATATTTGTTATTGTGGAAATGATAAACTGAGTGTCCAGTCATTAAAACAAATGCAAAAATAGGAAAAACTCTGACAAGTCTCTTGAGGAAGAAGAGTGTTCCTAAAGAGTTGAACTTCATATAGAATTTTTAGGAAGTAAATGTAATAAATGTTTTTATAAGCTTGGCAGGGTCTTTTTTTTTTTTTTTTTTTTTTTTTTTTTTTTTTTTTTTTTTTTTATTTCCAGCCAACACTATTCATTATTTTTGCACCACACCCTGTGCTCCATGCAATCCGTGCTGGGCAGGGTCTTTCAATGCAAATTTAGAGAGAAAGGAACCACAAATGTCTATTAAATAGACAAAAACGAATTCAGCTGAAATTATTCAATTGTTTTGGTAGCGTCATTTTCTATTTCATTTTTTATGTGTCTAAACAGCTTATTCAGTTCATTATAGTGGGGAAGTTCCCAGATAAATGCACATATACAAGCGAGGCACTCCTGGGTTAATGCAGAAGCCAGTAGGTTACATGGAACTGGGCATCAGGCAAGGAGGGAACACCAAGATTTCAGACTCAGACGGGGCCAGAGCCCCTGAGCCACAGGTGGGCTGAGGTCCTGACCACTGCTTCCTTCTCATCGTTGGGCATCCTGCAAGGCATGGCTTCAACAATACATCATTTCGGTGGTGTCAGGGGTATAGATATAAAGAAACAGAGCCTGTATTTTGGTGCATGTCAACTGTTGCAGCTCTGTAAGTCACATGCTAGCATGCAAGCAAGAATTTTAGAATACTCTAGTAACAATGGGTCACAGTGGTAATATCTCCATATTTCTTCCTCAGTGCCTCCTCCCCTGTTTTCCTTCTCACCTGAATTCCCTTCTTTAAGATACCTATGCATCACTTCTCGGCCTTTTGGCTAAGATCAAGTATAAGATACCTATGCACACAATGAAAGTCTCACATACACAGCATACACAAGTCTCTTGGATGACAAAGCTTTTTCCCAAGCAGCACCTGGTGTAGTATATGACATCAAAGAAAGACAATGCCTCTTGTTATTGCTACCCTTTGAGAAAAGAATCATCCAACCTTGGCCAAAGCCTATGTGAAAGCATAATTTAGTGGACAGATTTAGAAAGTAGAATAGGGATGAAAATAGGAAACAAAGTGCTGTCATCTCTCTGGGGACTGGGCCAGTTAATGACCAGTTCACAGATGGTCTACATGAAGTCTATCAAATTGGTCTTTTTGGCAGTATCAGTTAAAAACAAAACAAACAAAAACAAACAAACCAAGAACATCAGGGATTAGAATATACCTCTTACTTTTTTAGATTTACTTATCTAAACTTAACACTAAAGATTGTATGACTGATGACTGGTTAACAAACTTGGGAAAACTCTTGAGGAAATAACTTATCTTTTCTTTGAGCTATTAGAGGCCATCCTTGCAGAGCACAAATCTGATTCTGCTGACACAGAAAGTAAGAGGCAACAGGATGGCAATGTCACAGTCATTTTTATTATTATTATTGTTAATTAGAAGAAATATTGGACACAAGGAACAGGGTAAAGTTGCAGAGGTAAATTCCAGCCTTGTTATTGGCAGATGGTTAAGTAACTCTATGCAACTGAAATGATCATGTAGAAAAAACATGACTTGACACTGTATCATGATCAAAGACAGAGAGATTGAGGCATAGTAATACAATCTTGGGTATTGTTTAGGGACGAGAATTCTGTTTTAGAATGTGGAAGAAAACTTTGCGACACAGGCATTGGCATAGAAGTCAGCACCATGGGACTTCCTGCTGATTAAGAGTCTTAGGTTCCCCAAAGTCTTGCTTCCAGGCATGAAGGAGGTGAGAAAATGAACTATTCTGAGTATATCATCCCTCTCCAGGATGAGATTGATGAGAAATGGCTAGGATCTGCTCTATATCAGAAGGAAAAGTACCAGTTAAACTTGTTAGAAAATGTCCATGTTCAGGAAACAATATCATATATACAATTAAAAAAATACAAATATGTGAGTATAAATATAGATACATATCATGTATCATATATTTACATACTCACATAGGCACAGAGCCTATCTTCACTTTTAATGGTTTCTGTATTAGTGAATTCTGCTACTCACTAAAACTGATGGGTAATCCCTGAAACCAAACTCCCAGTAATTTCACGGCCATCTCAGACACTCGCATAGCAGCCAAAATAGGAGCACCCAAGCACACATTCGCACCCAAGTGCACATTCCCACCCAAGCTCCAACCAAGTCACACACTGACTTTTGAGGTAGCTCTCATGTTTTAAGTGTCATTTTTGCTTCCTAGTTAGTGCTATGTCTTTCACATTCTTGTGGTTTTTGTTAGTTATTTTTTTACATAAATTTTGTTTAATGTTTAAAATTGATTCTTATGATACTGCTGAGGTGCTCTGTGGGCTTCCCAGGCACAGGAATTCTGTAAGACACGTTATAGATAAAACCGTTGTGTTAGGTAAGGTTCATTAAAGCACGAATTACAGCACTTGACATAAATTCAATGTTAATGAATTCAAGGTATAGCTTCAACAAAGTGTTTTTAAACAGATACGTAACACAACATTATGTGTTGTTCACTTGGTAATGATTCTGTGACATCACCAGCATCCCATCGGCCAGGTCACATGCTACCCCATTCTCTACAGTTCCTCCCCAGTAGAAGTCACTATCTTTAATTATAAAATAATACGTAAGTATTCTATAATATTTTATGTTATTTTATAAATAATATAGAGAGAGAAAGAGAGAGATCATAAGTAGGCAGAGAGACAGGCAGAGAGAGGGGGGAGACAGGCTCCCTGATGAGCAGAGTCAGATGCCGGGCTCGATCCCTGGACCCTGAGATCATGACCTGAGCCAAAGGCAGATGCTTAACCCACTGATGCTTAACCCACAGGCACCCCTTTTATATTTTATTTTTAATAATGTTTTCATAATATACTTATGAGAGCCATCCATGTTGTGTGCAGCAGAACTTTAGTTTTCATGGTTAAGTTTTATTCCATTGCATATGTACACCTTGCTTTATACTAGTAATTATTATACTAGTTATAATACTAGTAGTTATTCATTATACTAGTAGTATAGACTATACTTATACTAGTAGTTATTCTTTTTTTCTAATTTGAGATTATTATAATTCATGATATAAATGTTATTAATATGTCATTTCTTGTACATAGGTATATATGTTTGTCAGTAACTTTGAGGAATATATTGCAGGGGTATGCATATATACAATTTTAGTAAATATTATTAAGCACTTTTCCAAAGCAGTTGTACCAATTTACCCCCTCCACAACAATGTCTGATTTTGAATTGCTCTACCTCCATACCAGTCTTGTTATTATCTATCATCTTATTTATCATAGCGTTTGCCTTAGGTACGAGGTTATAATGTATTTTGGTTTGAAATTTTATTTCTCTGATGACCAATGAGGTTGGGAATGTATTCTTGTATTCATTGTGCATTTCAATGGCGTATTTTGTTATGGCTCTCTCAAGGACCAAAAGCATTAACCTACTACCAAAATGACTTCTATTTTCTCTGGCATCTTTGTCTGTTTGTTTAGCTCTCCAGCACAGTTAAAACTAGATATTTTTCTTCAGGTATTCACTTTGATTCCTACATTAATACTGGCATGAAATAAGCTAAGCCACAATTACCATTTGAAAGAACTGCTCTCTTGTCCACTTTTTCCTACCTCTTGTGATTTCCAGGGAAAGGCAGTGCTCAAGATCTCCTCAGGTTGAAATACTTTGAAAAAGTTGACCAGAATTCCCTCAAGGATGTTTTAATTGTAGATTTCTTATGTTGTCTTTTGTATACTAGAAGGGAAAAAGAGAACAATGATGGAGCTAAAAATGAAACAGCAGATTCGTTACCTATCAGGAGAAAGGGTCTAGTCATAACATGAATGAAAAAGCCTGATAAGAGCATGGGGTTAGTTAACACTTCCATCCCCCTGAAAATCACCATTTTTGGTAGTGATAACTTTTGGGATCTACTCTCTTAACAACTTTCAAGGATGTAATACGATATTGTTAACTATAGTCACCATGGTGTACATTAGATCCACGGAACTCATTCATCTTCTAGTTGAGGTTTTGTACCTTTTGATCAACATTTCCCCATTTCTCCTGTCCCTCAGCCTGGTAACCACCATTCTACTTTCTATTTCTAGGATTTCAGGTTTTTAAAATTCCACATATAATTAAGAAAATACAATAGTTTTCTTTCTTTGTCTAGAAAGTGTAGATCCTTATTTCTAGTTCAGCTAAAATTGTATGTTGATTCTGCCTATTATATTTGTGAATAAATCTTCCCTGGGAAAATACCTATGAATTTTGTTGTTGTTTTGTTTTATGAGGATTTTAGGACATTAAGGTGGTCTCTGAAGTTTGGCTGAAATCTCCCTAAAGGGGGAAATCTGGTAAATATATCTCATCTTTGCTAAGTTTTACAGAAGCATAGTGAGCTAGCGCAGACAGAGGGAAAGACAGAGTCCAAAGAGTGCCCAGAAAAGGCCTTACTGTTCCATAAAATAAGGCAAAAACTGATCTCCCCTCATTACAAGGAGCGGTTGAGCCGGCAAAAGTATGGACAAGCAACACCATTCATTCATTTAACACATATTTACGAGACCTACATGTTCATTCACCAACTGTCTTATTCATTCTAGCCACAAACTCCTTACCAGGAATATAAAGCCTGTATGATTTCTGCAGTTTAATGAAATCAACATGCAAACTATTATTGATATATTATTGAGAGTTAGTCATAACGGTTATTACATCCTCCATGCATCCTATATAACCTCTATAATTAATACCATGTGCATATTCTTTAAATAAAGTTGATTCGCAGTTATTCATGAGATATAGATAGTCATCCTCCTAGAAAGTATAATATTTTTAAGTCTTTTATGTACTTGTAAGATGTTTGTTCAACACATCATTCAAAAATAAAAACACTGCAAGCATGGAACACGGTTTATCTAGATTAATTCTTGATATGTATTTATATGTGACATCGTAAAATGAGTTATTTTTTGAAAAAAAATAAGAACAATGAAATTCAAGGCAGAATGATAAAAACATGATATGCAAATATGAGTGTGTGCACATACACATGCGTTTTCAGGAAAAAAATCTGAAAAAAAGACCAAATTATGTATATCTGTGTGTATATAACTTTTTGCTTCTCCATGTAATCATGTAATGATGAATTTTATACATAAGCATGCATTTGTTTAAATTAGAACCATTATGTTATAAAATGAAAGTGGGCTTTGGTAAACATTAACTCCAAATCCCTTTTGGACCAAGACTTTTTTGTTGTTGTTCCAGCCTATTACTGCACACACGGTTGATGATGGTCGTTTAATATTTTTTGAATATGGTTAATGGTATTGTGTAAGAAGAGAAATGATAACAAAAATAAGTAGGTCTTTAATGAAACTTTTTTATCATTTATTTTGTGTTTTGTTTTCATTAAAATTCTATACTAATGTTACTCAGCAGAGACTCAGAGGCAACATAATCACATACAAAATGACTTACTGTGAACCATAGGATCTCTGCACTTCCTGCATACATAATGGTCTTCCCCACTTTGCAAGCCTAATCATTTCATCAGCATGGATTCTTCTCAAAATTACCTGTTTACACTAATGGCTATTGAGCCACAAAGGGCACATTCCCTTAAGGTGACCCTAAGTTCTCATAGCCAAAGAAGAAAAATGACTGTGAGATGGCACTAGTGGGAACTAATGAATGCTTATCCAGACACCCTGGGAACATCAACATCATGACGCTACTTATTAGATAGACCACATGACATCAATAATGACTCTAATAATAGCTCTGACCTATATAGAACTTGTTTTGAAGTTGATACGAATGCATTATATAAAGGGCGACTAAATTCCTATTGGAATAAAGTTGCAGAGTTATATCGTGAAGAACTAAACTGTGATTGCCTGTTCTGTTTTCCTCTTGCTCTCTATTCTCACTACAGCTCCAATCCTGATGTATCTTCCTGGCCTAATGCACACTTATATGCCAGATCAAAGATTCAAAGAAAGAAATGGCCAACTGAACTTCTGAGAGAGAAATACTTATGTTTTTGCAAAGATGTTTCTTCCCAGACACTTAATTTGGGGGAAAGAAGAATAATTATTGAAAGAGTAAATCAGAGTGGAGAGAAAGATCTACTGAGGCAGGAAGATGTAGGGGAGCTGATATGTAGTGGACATATTTTCCATCAATGAGCTGTACTTAGCTAGAGGCTATTATTGCAGTCATCATGCATCTGATAAACCCCTATAGACAACCTCCCATATGAGATTCACGCAAGCATCATCCCTCTCCAACAGAGTGATATTCATGGGACACAGACATAGGACTGGTATTCTGAAGGAAACCAGAAGAAATATTCCCTGTGGGTTAAAAAAGGGAATAATTTAAAGCACTGATGAAGAAAAACATTGAAAAAATGAATAATGAAAAAATAATGAAAAAAAGGAAAAAAGTTGATAAAATTGGTAAACCCTGACTAATGTCATCAAAGAGAAATAGAGGAGCATAAATAAGCAAAATTATAAATGTCAAGGAAAAAATATGGACACAAAAGAAATTCTTAAAAATCATAATTATCTCAATATAATTCAAAATACTTAAAATTGAAAACAAATTAAGAGGATTGTTTCTAAAAAATATATTCTTATCTCTAAAAAAATAACTCAACTATACTCTAAGAGAGTAAAAGAAAAAAAAAAGATTAAGTATATGTATTCACATGAAAAGATAAAGAAAGCAGAAAGAATAATGGATAGAATTATTACTGAAACATTGCATAAGACAATGATTGCACATCATACTGCTAAATATTATAATTAAACACATTAGACATACATAGCTATGCAGCAGATATAAGAGAAAAATTTTCTTAAAGCAGGAAATGGGGGTATAATAGAAACACAATAATAACAAAAAAAGGTTTCAATGCACTTCATTCACTCCAGTATGATTCAAGACGACAAGAACAAAAATTAATAGAGAAAGACTAGAAAATCTAAGGAACCTTACTGATAATGTAGATCTAAAAGATTATATGTGTGTATACTATAACTATCAGGAAAAAATCACAAGTAAATTAAAATGTTACATAGCAGTTACAGCAATATGTTCTGATTCTATTGCAGTAGACTTAGAAATTAATTTTAAAAACTCAGAAATCAAACACCGGCTTCCATCTGGAATTTTTACAACTTGATTTTTAAGCAGCTGTTCTGTTATGTCAAATGAGGAATACAAACTGCACTTTGATGTTTTCTAGAAAAGAGAGGTAACTGAAATACTAATATCAGAAACTTTGAGATGCAGATACACTGAGGCTCAGAGAAAATTCTCTATCTTATACAGATTTATCAATAAAAAGTAGAGTTAAAATCACCTGGTTTAGGGGCGCCTGGGTGGCTCAGAGGGTTAAGGCCTCTGCCTTCGGCCCAGGTCATGGTCCTGGGGTCCTGGGATCGAGCCCTGCATCGGGCTCTCTGCTCAGTGCAGAGCCTGCTTCTCTCTCTCTCTCTCTGCCTGCCTCTCTGCCTGCTTGTGTTCTCTGTCAAGTAAATAAATAAAATCTTTAAAAAAAAAATCATCTGGTTTAGTATGCAACTCCAATTATTGAAAACAAAGAACACAAGTATGCGGACGGAAATAAGAATGACATAGTGGTAAATATAAATGAAGAACTTAATGAGTTAGGAAAGACTGTGATAGTTGAGAGCTAGAAATCTAGATTACATGAAAACTAAAACTAAAACTAAGACTAAAAAACTAAAACTAAGATAGATTTCTAGCTAATCATGGAAAAGTAATGAGGATTTATACAGAAATTTAGAAAATACATAAAGGAAAATAATTACAGAACTGAATAATTTTTTAAAGTATAAATTATAATTTTGACCTACTCTAGAGCAGTGAGAATGTAGACTCAATGACAGCAGGTTTATTAAATTATAGTAATTTTATTGACAACATACTTAATATTAGCATATAAATATCTTCAGAAAGAAAGAGAACTTTGCAACAGTACTAGGTTGTGGGTTTTGAATGATTAGAACTTTCCTTTTTCTTTTACTTTGCTGCTAATTGAGTTATAATAGGGTTTTTTTTTAAGATTTTTATTTATTTATTTGACCAACAGATCCCAAGTAGACAGAGAGGCAGGCAGAGAGAGACAGAGAGAGAGAGGAGGAAGCAGGCTCCCGCCTGAGCAGAGAGCCCGATGTGGAGCTTGATCCCAGGACCTTGAGATCATAACCTGGGTGGAAGGCAGAGGCTTTAACCCACTGAGCCACCCAGGTGCCCCTGAGCTATAATAGGTTTAAAAAGGATTCCTAGGAATCTGGATTTTTCAAGGGTTGGTGCTGAAGTACTCATAAAACCAAGAGAAAATGGGAATTTTAATGGCTCAGAGATTCCAAAAAGAATAGTACAGAAGGAAGATTGTCTTTTTTCAAACATTTTCGTCCATGTTACACACTTGTCATACATATGTGCATGGCTATCTACTGGATTGGGAGAGGTTTCCAACCACTATGTCAAGTCCTAAGATCAGCTATTATAATCCTGGAGATTATAACAATGTTTCTTAAATCATCTTTTACTCGGCTTGGCACTGAGATTTTGCTTACTACTTATTTTGTGATATAGAACACCCAGTAGAATTAGAAAATCTCTACAGATTCTAGACCAGCTGTTTCTATTGTATTTCCTCTTGTGCAGTAGTGGCTGTGCCTGTAGCAGGAAATGGTTTGGGTTAGTTGTAAAACAGTCTAGAAATATTGACTTCACTCACATGATCGACAGGCACACATTAAGGACAGATTCCAGGACGTACAAAGCTGACTCTAAAGATGAAGTACCGACCTAAAGAACAAATGACATTCAGAATTTATCAAAATGAAGTAAAAACAAGCATCCTATCAATTTGAATCACTAGGCCTTGTCATCTTTGGCATCCGTTGCCTGTGAAAGCCAGCAGCATTGTCATTTTCATAGTGTTATGTAAAATATGCCTCCAAATGATAAAGTAATTATAAAAATCACCATGCACAATTGTTCATGAGAGCAAATTAGAAGTCATCTCTGGTTTTGGTACATCAATAATTGATGGCCTAAGAAATGTGCTGAGCCTTACGATGGCTGGTTCCAATAAGGCACTGCAAAATTACTCCTTTAGAGTAAGGCTATGCTCAGAACAGAACTATTTACAATTGGCAGAAGAGCAATTTCTATCACTACACAGGCAACAGGCTAGCTAATTATATCCACAGTTACCCTTTCCCAATGTTCAATAATTACTAGTATCCTCAGGGGCTTTTTTCAAACTATGCACCTTTTTTATTTTTTTAAGATTTTATTTATTTATTTGACAGAGAGAGACACAGTGAGAGAGGGAACACAAGCAAGGGGAGTGGGAGAGGGAGAAGCAGGCTTCCTGAGGAGCAGGGAGCTGGAGGCAGGGCTCCATCCCAGGACCCGGGGATCATGACCTGAGCCAAAGGCAGCCACTTAATGACTGAGCCACCCAGGTGTTCCCAAACTATGCAATTTAAAAAAAATTTTTTTTAATTTATTTTCAGCGTAACAGTATTCATTGTTTTTGCACCACACCTAGTGCTCCATGCAATCCGTGCCCTCTCCAATACCCACCACCTGGTTCCCCCTACCTCCCACCCCCCACCCCTTCAAAACCCTCAGATTGTTTTTCAGAGTCCATAGTCTCTCATGGTTCCCCTCCCCTTCCAATTTCCCCCAACTCCCTTCTCCTCTCTAACTCCCCATGTCCTCCATGCTATTTGTTATGCTCCACAAATAAGTGAAACCATATGATAATTGACTCTCTCTGCTTGACTTATTTCACCCAGCATAATCTCTTCCAGTCCCGTCCATGTTGCTACAAAAGTTGGGTATTCATCCTTTCTGATGGAGGCATCATACTCCATCGTGTATGTGGACCACATCTTCCTCATCCATTCGTCCGTTGAAGGGCATCTTGGTTCTTTCACGTCATCCAATATTTGGGATAAACTCTTTCCCCTATCCACTTTTTCATTAATCCCATACCTACTTTCTAATCCCTGAAGGGAATAACTTTTTAAGTTTCAGGAATTTTTTCTAATGTTTCTTTATACAGATGAGAAAAAAATTTTATTCTCCTCTTTCTTTCACAATAGGCACTGGATTATGTGTGCCGTTCAACATCATATTTCTCCACTTTGCAATATATCCTGGAAATATTTCTAAGTAGAGGCACCTTTCTTATTGTTCTTGTGTTGCTATTGAATATTCCAGTAAGTGATTATAGCATAAATCATTTTATAAGATCCCCAAAGATAAGTATTGTCTTAAGTTTTTATTTAAATTCCGGCTACTTAATATGTAGCATAATACTGGTTTCAGGAGTAGAATTTAGTGATTCATCATTTACATGCAACACCCAGTGCTCATCACAAGTTCCCTCCTTAATGCCCACCACCCATTTAACTCATCTCCCTGTCCACCTCCCCTCCAGCAAACCCTCAGTGTGTTCTCTATGGCTAAAAGTCTGTTTTCATGGTTTGCTTGTCTTCTTTAGTTAAGTATTTTGTGTTTTTCCCCCTTTTTTTGTTTCTTACTGGAAAGAAAGCTATTACAAATATGATGTACAAACACAGGATAACTTGCAGAAGAAACTTGCAGAATCAAAGGGAAAATTTAATTTAATTTTAATTACAATGAATGACAAATTCCCCACATTGAGATTTATGTCATTTTGCATTCTCAAAAGCCATGTTCAAGAGTCTTATTTTCCACGACTTCGCAAATAGAATATACTGTCAACGTTTAGATGTCTGCTAATCACATAGGTGAAAAATGGTCTCTACTTGTAGTTTTAATTTATATTTGTTGTATTTTGAGTGAGACTGAGTACCTTCTCGTATGTTTTATTACCATTTATATATTTTTAAACTTGTCTATCTCCTTTATGTGACTTTTACTAAAAGGATGTGTGCTCTTCTCTTACTAGTGTCTAAGAGCCATCTGTATCTGAAAAATTAACCCTTTATCTATGATACATGCTTTAAATTATTTTTCCTAATATATTTGTTTCTGAATGCTCTGTTTTTTTAAAAGGGAAATATATAATTTTCTGCACTCAGATATATGAATATTTTGTTATTTCTGTTTTTTTAGTAATGTTTAGTAATACCAGAGCCACTCCAACTTATTTAACAATTCACATAGCATTAGATTTTATGGTTTTATTTTCTAATACATTTGTTTTACTGCAACCAGATTTAAAAGTACATCTGATTTGAAGTACCACTGATTTGAAATTCTAACTTATTATATGCTAAATTACTATAAGTAATTTATGTTAAATTTACTATAAGTCTTTGTGTCTGTTTTAGGAATTTATATTTTGTTAAAATGCCATCTATTCATTTGTTTGTACCATAAAATACTAAATTGGATGAGGACATCGCACCGCCTTTGCTGTACGATTTCAGAGGATTTTTATAGTATTTTTGTTTATTTTTCTTATGAATTTTAAAATTGTCTAATTTCAGAAATGTATTAGATTACATCTGAATATATTAATAAAAGACCTACATGATATTTTTGTGATGCTTATTCTTTCTCTTGAAAATTATTAAGTAGCTTTTCCTATGTTCAAATTTAATTTTTTGTTTTTCAGAGGTGTACTGAAGTTAATTCTTTTTGTTTGTTTCAGATTTTTTGTTTAAATTCTGGTAAGTTAACACATAGTATAATATCCATTTCAGGAGTAGGGTTTAGTGATTCATCACTTACACACAACACCCAGTGCACTCCTTAATATTCACCTCATTTAGCCCATCCCTGACCACCTCCCAAGTGAATTCTTATTTAATCTAGAACATTTCTTTTTAAGTTTATGTCTAGATATAACTTATGTCTAGATGTTGTAGCTTTCAGTGTTTTCCTCCATTATGTTTTCAAATTAAGTTTATATAGGCGAGTTAATGATGTCTGCATAATAATTTTATACTCCAGTAATTTACTGAATTTATTTGTAGTCACAATTTTTAACTGATCCTCTTAGAGTAGATAAATAAAATAATATTTAAAATTTGATATTGACAAGTGCTTAGATATGATAGTCATAAAACCTTTGTCCACTTTTATACACATCATACCATTCTACTTGATAAAAGTCTGTAGGCCATCATCTCCAATATTAAATATAGAAACATGTTGGTTATTCTTTTGTTCCTGATGTTAATGGGACTGCCTAAAATTAAACCAAATTAAATATGATCCTGGCTTAAGGACTAATACAGACATACATAGAAAGGGACACACAGATGTCTGCATTTATATATGTAAAAAGTATATGTATGTGTCTGTATTGTGTGGATATAAACATATACACACCTACCTGATGTGTAATTTAGATTGCATATACATGCATATATATATTTAGGCATTCATATACACACACCTACATGTATACATATACACACACTTGTACATACATATAAACTTATGCATATATATCTCTGCACACACACATACATATAATGCAAAAAATTATTTGCTAATTCTAGTTTACTTAAGGACTTTATTTTTTAATTAAGATGTATTCTGATTTTTGTCAAATGATTACTAGATGTTTATTCAGGAAATTCATGCTTTTAATCCTCAAATCCATTATTATTATAAAACATGTTTAACTATTTCCTCATATTTAATCCTTCTTAAAACATAAACCTCGGGGCGCCTGGGTGGCTCAGTGGGTTAAAGCCTCTGCCTTCGGCTCAGGTCATGATCTCAGGGTCCTGGGATCAAGCCCCGCATCGGGCTCTCTGCTCAGCGGGGAGCCTGCTTCCTCATCTCTCTCTCTCTGCCTGCCTCTCTGCCTACTTGTGATCTCTCTCTGTCAAATAAATAAAAATATTAAAAAAAAAAAAACATAAACCTCTATATTTTCACGTTATGTAGGGTACTCATATGTATATTTATAAATGATACTGTTATTGATCCGTGGTTTCTACCTCTTTGCCAATCTTTGTCAGGTTTTGGCACTGTAGCAAGACTGCTATTTTTTCTTAGAGCCCTCGATTGCTTTCTTCCTTTGAGAAACTGACAACTCTCCAACCCTTTACCTGGGGCCTACTGACCTTTAAGAAAAAGCTTATGCCTCTATGTTCTAAGCAACATTAATAAACACTTCCTCTTTTATTTCTCCAGCAGTGAATGCTCTTAACATAACCATACTTTTTTGTGGAATTATAAAAATAAATTCTGAATTATTCAAGAGATACTATTAAAGCTTTCAAAATATCTGATATAACTCTGAAATGTAATTATCTATTTTATCCAATTTTGTTTGAAAATACACAACATAAAATTTTAAATTAAGGCAAATGGTCCTGTTGACAGTATTCTCTAAATAACTCCACTGTTATTATTATTATTTATTTTTAATGTTTAGGGTCCAGGAGTAAATAGAAGAGGCTTACATTAAGCTTCCATGAATGGTCACAAGTGCAAAACTTTCCAGACTTCTAGCTTGTTTTAAAAAATCTAACAAAATTCCCAAGATAAAATTTCTAGCAAATCTTTTGTGGGACATTTATTTTAAATATTGGTTGAGTCATTTTGGTATAGTGATACACATAATATTTTCTTCTCCATGATATTTGAAAGTAAATATGATTGTTTTGTTTATTTGTTTTAACATTGTTATATAAAATTATACATACAATTGTACATACACAAAATTATCCACTTATCCATTCACTATTTTCAAAAATTACTAATTACAGCCAATTATCAACATCTTCATTCACATTCTTCCATCATTTTTTATTAAAACAAATCCCACATTCATTATCTGAACTTTAAATACTTCATTATGTGTCTTTAAATTTATGGACAATATAAAAATAGCCAGGCTATCATTATTACCCCTAAAAATTAAAAATAATTATTAATATGTCTTAATAATTTAAAATATCCTGCATTACAATTTCTAATTGCATAACCCTCATTAATAATTAATATAAATAATTGATATACATGATTATTTATTTATTTTAGAAAGAATGAGAGAGTGGGGAAGGGGCAGAGGGAGAAGGAGAGTCTCAAGCAAACTCTGTACTGAGTATGGAACCCAACATGGGCTCAATTTCAAGACCCTGAGATCATGACCCAAGCCAAAACCAAGAATTGACATTTAACTGACTGGGCCACCCAGTGGCCCCTAACTGTCACTAATGTTTAAATATAGCTTAGTTTTTTTTAATGTCTAATAGAAGGGTATAAAAAATATTTCTCATTACTTTGCATGGCTACAGAATTCACTTTGTGTGGATGTTTATTCAATCAATTGGATAAGTATTTGGGTTGTTTCCCATTTTTCTATGAAAAACAGTTCAGCAATGAAGAGCTTTGTTCATTTTTCTGTTCATATATTTGACACTTTATGTTTATGATAAATTCCTTAAAGTGAGATGTTGTGTCAAATGGAACATAAGCTATGCCAGTAATTTTACTCAAGTCTCTTCCTTGGATATGAAACATTGGGATTCTCAATATTTCATATAAGAACTATTTTCTCACTACCTCACCAATAGAAGCTGAGTTTAAGCTTTTAAATTTTGGCCAACCAACAGGTGAGAATTGATATTTCAATATAATTTTATTTTTGTTTTTCTTAAAAGGCTGAGCATAATTAGATACTGTAAAGAACCATTTGTATTGTATTTCTTTTTTCTGCAAACTTTTTATTTCTATATTTCACATTATTTAATGTCCCCCCCATTGGATTGGTGGTATTTATATGTCTATTTTTAGAAGGTATTTCTACGATAGAAATACAACTTCTTGTCTGTGATATGTGACAAATGTGTCTTTTCCCAGTTAGATTTCTCATTACTCTGCTTATGATTTATTTTAACATGAACTAAAAAAAAATGTTAATTTATCAAATTTATGACTCCTTTTTCCCTTAGTGGTTCTGGATTTGATGCATGGCTAGGATGGTTTTTTCTTCACTTTCAGGTATAGTAGACTGTAAAACTGATCACAAGCTTTCACTCCTCTCAAAAAAAAAAAAAAAAAAAAAAGTCTGTTTTTCACCCCTTCAAGCTGGGTTGACTCAGGGACCTGCAATGTATAGCCAATGAAGCATTGGTAAGAGTGACAGGTGCAAACAGAGGCTGCAAAATGCCTGCACTTTGGGAGTTACTGCCTTCCTGCATCAAGACTCAGCCTAGTCTGGACTAGCTGGCTTGATGCTCAGAGACATACCACCGCAGCTGACTTTCAGAGTTAGGGATAAGGCCATCTGAAGCCAGCCCTTCCCCCACTTAACTCAACATCTGACTGTGGACATGTGATGAAGCCAAACTGAGATCAATGAAGGCCAGCCCAGGAAAGAAAACCTGCCAAGCAGAAGAGCCAAGTGGAATTTATTCATATTTTGTTCCAGTTCTTTTATGTTTTTGTTTTGTTTTGTTTTGGTTTGGTTTTTGAATTGAACTCTGCCCCATTTGAAATTCATCCATACACAAGAATGGGTTTAGGGTTTTTTTGTTGTTGTTGTTGTTTTTATTGTTTATGGCTAATCCGCTATCTCCACATCAATTATTTAAGTCTATCAATACCTCTACTGATCTGAAATGTAACCACTGTGGCCACATAGACACACAAATGGGGAAATTTATTTTCTGAATTTTCTATTCTGTCATCAACTGATCATTCTTCTCACTTGCCAATAACACACCATTGTAATTATATACACATAAAATATATTTTAATATCTGGCAGGACTACTTATTCTCTCTTAACTCTTTTTTTTTTCCCAGTATTTTTCTGTTTACCTTTTTTTTTTTTTTTTTTTTGCTTGTTCTTCCAAATAAGTTTTACAATCAATTTATCTATCTCCAGAATAATAAGTGGTTATTTTAATGGGTAACATTAAAGCATAAATTACCTCAGGGAGAACTAATATCTCTTGAGCATTTCTATTCAAGAAAATAAACTGGTTTTCTATTTGTTCACATCTCTTTTATGTCACATACATCTCTGGATAAGGTAATCTTATGATTTTCTTTGTATAGGTTTTGGATGTCTTGTTCTGGTGTGCTTTTTTTTTTTTTAAAAATATGACTCCTTTTCACCATAATAAGATGTTCTATAGACAGGAAATACACGGAAGAGGCGAAAGGCTTTCAATATTTATTTACTAAGAGGAAAGAGAAATAGTGTAAACCCAAGATAATATAATTATTGAAATAAAAACAAGGAATCCATAAGCAATACTCAGGTTGAAAAATTATGTCTTATTTAACCTTAGGATGTTCCGATATTCACAAGGGGACAAATGTGTTTTTGGACATCAAGTAGCATCAAAAATGGTGCTGAAGATAAACTTTATTTTTTTTTTTCCTGAGAGATCAAGCACATTCTATAGAACATAATATTTTCTTAAACTTTTTCAGCCCCAACTGTGTTTATACTCATTAGTCTGTGCTCATATAGTGAAGAAGTTATTAGATAGAATGAATGGCTTTACAATAATGGCTCAGAATATATATTCTGCTCTAGTAAGCCTAGATACAAACATTTCCATTTCATACCAGATGGTATAGTCTCAGCCCCATGACAGTAATTATAGATGCATTTTGTACCATTATGGGTAAGCAAACAAGTATTAAACAGCTTCAACAATACATTTGTGACAAAAAAAGAAGCATTTCTGTGCTAATGTGTCAGCTATTACACACAGTGCCCATTCCCATTAACAATAAAATTTTGGATTGATGGAACTCTTTAATGTGACAATGCACATGAGAATTATACCACCCATTAATCACATGTAATGTTAGAATAGAGCAATCCCACTTTGAGTTAGTTCTGAATAACATGTTTCTGAAGATCTTTTACTTTCACTGTATTTTATGTGCTTACAGAGAAGACAGCTGTATTTTCCATTATTCCCATTAACCACATGTTTCACCTAAAAAATCAATAGTAAACTACGTAAAAAGGCATCTTGATGAAATATGGTGCCATGATCTTATAGAATCCCAGAGTTTTAGGAATGCGTGAAAAATCATAAGGAAATCATTCACAGTTGAGTTTAAATCTTCAGTAAACAATGGCTATATTTCCTTTCCTTGGTAAATCATGGATTGAAAAACCTTTAACCAATGGATCCAGACATTTTGCTAAGTTAGGTGAGGTATACAAAGATAAACACACAATTTTTTTCCTTATGGAACTTCCAGTCCACTAAGGTAGATTTTTTTGAATGTGTATATGTTGTATGTCAAAGTAACAAATGCAAATATTTTAATTTATAAAATGTGTTATTTTCTTCTAATTTTTACCAGCCATCCTCTGTATAATAATTAAAGTGTGTCCTTATACAAAATAAAAAAATATTCTGAATTAGTTAATTGAAATTTATTCGCAGGAGGAAGAAAACATAGCACATAAAAAGGAGAGAAAATGAGAGGCAAAATATGGCGACATACAACATCCAATGCAGATTTCAAATGTAGACAATTTCACAGATAAGAATCTTTAATTTCCTTTGATCAGTGTAGATTTTATCCAACAAATTATACAAAGAATTCTACAATCTTTTATGACATTGATGCAGGTTAAAGATTTGAATCTGCTGAAAACTAGAACACCCCTTCTGAGAAAACACTCACTCATACACACACACAACATACAAACACATACAAGCATATACATATACACAAAGACTTTGTCAGTCCTCTGTCTAAATTATTTCAGTTCTAAAATCAGGAACAAGATGAAATAGGAGTTGACCAAGTAAAACAAATGTACAAACAAAACTCAGAATGATAGAAATGTGTATCTTCCTTATTTTGGTAAGAGCCCATATTATGTGGTTGTGCATGCAAATATCTCCATAGGTAAGATGATAGAATTCTGATCAAGCCCTCTTCTACTGCTTCATTTTCCTTGTGAAATAGGAAGCAATATAATCAATCAATTCCAATGAGATGGATGAAGAGGTAGAATTTAATGTCAAGAAGAATGTAGAGGGTTATGAAATAGTCCCCAAAGAGAGAGGTAGAGTGAGTAATGAATACAAAAAATAAGATTTGGGGACAGCAGTAAGAGCACACTTAAGGTTGCAAATTACATTAAGGATACAGTTTTGTAGTTAAAACCAACAGATCACTTCATAATGTATAAAATACTGGATCCCTACGCTAGAAAGCTAAAACTAATATACACATTTAAATTTTTAAAAAGTTTGAAAAAGAGGTATAGGAGACATTCAAGAAAATTATGGAAATTTAAATATTTAGTAATTTTAAGAAATCTAAAAACATAATAAAACATGGTTTCCATTACATAATGTATTTCAGCCAAGTTCTACTACAGAGATCTGGATGTTTATTAGGCAGAAATTTGTATTTAACTGGGGCTACTTTGTCATATGAGCACACAAAGTAGACAAAGAAATTGAGCTGAAGAGAATGAGAGTCAATCATAAAAATTACTGACTGTGGAATTTCAGCTTTTAAAAAAGTGAAGTGAACACATCAAACTGAAGATAATGCACAGCTGATAGAATTAATGGAGCTCAGATAGTCACAAAATGAAAAGTAGGAGGAACTCTTTAGAGAGAGAAAACTGGAGAATATATGCTTAAAATATAGGACACAATAGCCAGCAAGTGCCATGCATGGAGTTTTGATTATGGGTAGCATGCTGCCATTGATTAAGACACAGGTTTTAGGTATAACCATGGAGTAATTGGCCCCAGAGGATGGACGAAAAGATCATAGGGAGAGATATCTTCAAGGCATCAAGTGTCCAGACTGGGAAGAGACCTTCCACAGATAGAATGGAAACGACAAAGATTTGATTAACATAGATTTAAATATTTAGAGTGAATTAAAATCATCAAGAAATGAAAGGGCGTTAGTTGCCGTAACGAGAAAACACAAGATTCAAGGCCATATGTTTTTATGGATGTTGAATGCAAAATGTTTTAAAAGTGACTTTCAGAAAGAGAACATTTCCCAATCCAGTGTTATTAGAGCTGTGGCAAACAAACAAAAAAACTATATTACTCTATACTAGTCCTCTTTAAATTAAACCTATAAAAAGTAGTCAGTGACTGTTGTGGGTTGAATTGTATTTTCCAACATGATAGGTGAAATCCTAACCCCGCAGTACCCGGGAAGGTGACCTTATTTGGAAATAGAGCCTTTGTAGGTGTAATTGTGTTAAGACAAAGTCACTAAGGTGAGCCTTAAGCTAGTATGACTGGTGTCCTTATAAGATGAGTCATATACATATAGACTCATAGGGAGAGGTCCACATGATGATAGAGGTAGAGATTGGAATGATGTGCTGCAAACCAAGGGATGCCATGATTGTTACCAACAACCAGAAGCTTACAAGAGGCTAGAAGGATTCTTCTGTACAGCAGTCAGAGGGAGTGTGGCTCTGACTACATTGTGATTTCCAACTTTTCACTTCCAGAATTCCAAAAAAATTTCTATTGTTTTAAGCTATGTAATTTCTGACAGTTTATTACTGAAACTAATACAGAACCTAAGAGATCTGCAGATAAAGTGATGTTCTCAGGGCTTAATCAACTTTTTGTTACAGCAAGAAGCTAAAACCAAACAGAAATATTGTGATTTTGGTGATAATTGGTCTAAATTCCAAAAGGCAGAGAGGAAGGATGTTATGAGTAGATGTGTACTTCCTGACTTTAGAGATACTGACCATAGTGTTTTAAAAGATGTTCTCAAGGTCACAAAGATACATATTATCTTATCTGAAAATATGAAAGGCAAAGCTTAGAAATTGAATATAGTTTACTGTTTGAGTATCTTAGTATTGTGAATAGAATCAGTCTGCCATTTTTAAATCTATGAGTCTAGAAGGATGTAATGACTTTCCTTTCAGTAGATTTATAAAACCACAATATACTTTTTTCTTTAATAATCAATCAATTTCAAGGAAATTGTCAGCATATAAAACAAACAAAAACACAACAGAAATGGAAAGCAGCTAATATACACATTTCATTTTGCCAGAGATAATTCCTGACATTCTTTTTCAGTAAGTTTATTGGAGAAAACAAACAATATTTAATTCCATTGTAATTCCCAAAGACAGATGGTAATAAAAATCTGTCCATCTTCCTGTGCTCATTATATGCTAAATTTATCTAAGGGCCATAATGCTGTTGTTCAAATAGCTTGAACAGAAACTAAATATTTCTTTTCTAGCAAAGGTTAAATCATCAAGGCAAATATTAAAAAATTAAGAACCATGTCTCTAGGGTTAAAATGTTTCTTTGGCATACATTCAAAAAATATTTTTGCTGTTTCAATGAAGCAAAGATTCTGCTTTCCATATTTATAGTAATACAAGTCATGCAATGATCACTTCCACCATATAAATTTTAGGTTTTGGAACAATTTTTGTAACTGCCATCATTAACATTAACATTTATTTGAAAGGTCATCGATGCTGGAATTGTAAGGATATCTTCATCTAGGCTTCAGTGTACTAATTTATTTAATTTATTTAATTTCTCCTTTGCACTCAATTTAAATATTTGCATATAGACTCATATAGATAGATACCCAGTAGGCAATGTGAAAGCTTTTAAACAAAATATGCAAATGAACTACAATGATCTTTGAGATTTTTTTTTTTTTAAAGATTTTATTTATTTATTTGACAGAGAGAGATTACAAGTAGGCAGAGAGGCAGGCAGAGAGAGAGGAGGAAGCAGGCTCCCTGCTGAGCAGAGAGCCCGACGCGGGACTCGATCCCAGGACCCTGAGATCATGACCTGAGCCGAAGGCAGCGGCTTAACCCACTGAGCCACCCAGGCGCCCAGTGATCTTTGAGATTTAATCCCACATACCTCCCCTTTTATAGCAGTTCTTATTGTCTATAGCCCAGTTTTGCTCACATACTGTGAAGAATTCCTATTGCAACACCTATGACTCTCTCCAAGAGGACTTCATCTGTAGGGATATGCTTACACTAAGTTCAGGCTGGGTCAGAAGTGTTCTGGAGTGAAGACTCCTCAGAGCAGCCCTCATCCCATGACAGACAAGAGTTAGTGAGTAAAGTACTTTAACTCTCTTGATCCATGACAGATAAAACCCTGAGTTGTGTTCCACATGGTATCCCAAAATCTCAGTGGAACTGAACACCAAGCGCTCATCTTAGCATAACACACACTTACTGGCTTCCTTCCCTTCCTTGTCTCTCCCCATTACTCAAATATACTACTTGAACTCATTCTTATGTTAAGGTATGTTTCTGGGGAATTCACCTAATAAACAACATCAACAGTGATATTTGCATCTCCCTTTAACATCATCAATCCTCATTCTCTACTTCCATCACATTTCCTTAATCCTAAAAAGTAACAAAAAACAAAAAGGAAAAAACAAAACAAAACAAAACAAAACTTGGTCTAAATTTACCCTTCAGTTTATATCTGATTGTTTCATTCCCTTTTGTAGCAGAATTCTTTGAAAACATTGTGTTTGATTCCTATTCTCCCTTTCTTTCTTAATTCCACCTCATTCAGGACTTTACTCACATGACTACACTTTACCTGCTCTCTTCAAGAACATATAATCTCAATATTGCTAAATTTAATGAGTGATTTTCTCTTTAAGGTTTTCTGTTGCAATTGACCGGCACACTTGTATTTTTATGCTGAATAACAGCTACCCCAAAATAACAATTCATAATCCCTGAAGACTATAAAGGCTAACCTGTAAGGAGGAAAAAAAAAAAAAAAAAAAGAATAGTCTTTGTAGGGTGATCAGGTCAAGTATCTAAATATGGGAATATTCTGGATTTTTTAAATAGGCTGCAAATTCAATCACAATTATCCTATAAATAGAGGTGCAAAGATGTATTCAGTACATACAGGAAAGGTGACATGAGGACAGAAGCAGTGATTAGAGTGTTGTGCAGAAAAGTAGAGGAACCCTAGGGAAAGCTATAGAAAGCAAGGTAGGATTCCCTCCAGAGTCTCTGGAAGAAATATGGCTCAATAAAACTCATGTTGAACTTCTGATTTCCATGACTGTGAGAGAATAAATTTCTACTGTTTCATACCTTCAAGTTTATAGTAATTTGTTATGGCAGCCACAAAAAACTACTTCAATGCCTACCTGGAAAATCATGCCTTCTTCTTAATAACTGAGAATTCTTCATCTGATAAGGTTGGACTATTCCAGTTCTCAATTTTGATCCTCTTCTTTTGCCTATCTAAATAGTTTCCTTTTATACTCTCAACAACTTTTGTCTTTAAATGACATCTGTGTACCAATAATTGTCAAACCTTTCTCCCAGACCAGACAACTGTTTGGAATTTCCAATCCATCAAACCAAGTCATATCCACGCCTAACAGATATCCATCAATGTCCACAACCCAAGTTCAGGTCTTTCTTCCTTGAACATACCTCATGTCCCTTCACCTGAAGTTTTCTCCTTCACTTAATGGCAACTCCATTCTTATTCTCATTTAAGTATAAAACTTTGGAGACATCCTCGTTTTCTCTCTTTCATAAGCATTATAAATATAACAGCAAATGCTATTGTCACTACCATGAAAATACACCTAGCCTCTAATTTAACTCTAACTCTTCATCATTTGTTCTAAGTCAGTAGAAGGCTATCCTTGAATATCTCAGGAGTCTCCTTCTTCTTTCCTTTATTCCCTAAACTCTTGAGTGTTTAGAGTGAAACTTCGAAACTGTAAGCCAGTCAATGTCATTTTTCTGTCTATACACAATGCCCCACCCCCTCCAGTGATTTCCTGTCTTGCACAGACAAGCAGCAATATCACTGTAATAGGCTACAGATACTATTTGATTGGCCTTGTGTTACCTCTCAAATTTCAATTCCTACTTCTTTCCTCCTGATTACTTCAACCAGCCACCTGGGCCACCTTAATAACCTTGAAGAATCCAAGAGTCATCCTTTCTGAGGCCCTTTTCTTGGGCTGTTCGCTTTGTCAAGAATATTCCTCTGGATATTCACTGGGCTCTCATCCTGGCTTCCTTCAAATCCTTGCTTAAATGTGACCTCTTAATGAAATGTACCTTTCCCATCCTATTTAAAAGGAAATGACAACCTGCTTCTCATCTTAACTCCTCATCCCAGCATTCCTGATTCAATTAACCCTCCTCAAGTTTTCCAAAATATTTATTATATTTAACATACTATATTATTTACTCATTATATGTATTCTGTGATTTCTTCCTGCACAGAGGAATATGTATGGGTCCATGACATACATGTAGTATTTTCCCTTTTGGTCACTAATAATACCCATATTCCTAGGATAGTGCCTTCACAGAAAGAATAAGCAGAGATATTTGAGTGAATGAAGGAATTGATTGAGGCAATGAACAATACCAGCTATTAACATTTTCATTCCTATTTATCATAAGCAGAGGGACTTTAGTCTATTTCTAGAATATAAGAAATGCTTTTATTTATATTTCTATTGCTTTTAATGTTAAAACTAACTACACAAGTTGAAGACTTAAGACACTGTTTGATGAACTTAAAGTCATCAGAAAAGTATACCTAAATATGCATAGATACTGGATTAAGTTATTAAACATTCATCCAGCCAAAGACTTAATTATCCGGATTTATGGTCTGAAACAGATCTCTGAGTCTTTGGTTCTCATTTTTTAATTAAAATGTTCAGTCTTTTCATCTTTCTCCACCTCCTTTATATTGTTGAGTCAATTTAACAGAAAGGTATAATCTCAAAATAAGTTGTAAGTTTAAACCACATCTGTAGTATCTAATACAGTTCCTTCGAGTTAGAGGACCCAATATTAAATACTGAATTGTGCTACTATTGCTAATTGTCACAATGAATTATGTAAATTATTAATAGCGCACATTACTTATTTTCTATATCAGCAGATAAAAATATTCACTTGCCCAGCAGAAGAAAAACATAAAACCAGCTGGGTATAAGAATGAAAAGTAAATTTTGAAGACCATTGTAATGAAGAGTTTATGTCCTTTGAAATGGATGTAGGTGCTTTACACTTAAATGTTTTCTTAACAGAAAAGTAGGTATGTATATTTTTAAAATGTGGGGCAATACTTTTGTTTCTTTACTTAAAAATATTGCTTGGCTTACAACTGTCCACCTCAAACCAAACTCATGTGAAATTGATTTGGTCTTCAGGCTATGAATATATGACTTTATTATTCCAACTTGCCCAGAAAAATGACAACCTACTAATTGTTGTATTTTTCTAGATTAACAAACATTTAATAAGATTACAAGGGGGCTAAAACATTCTATAACCTATAATAACCTATTCCACTACTTCATTTTTCATATATTCAGTGCCAACCCTTACATACCCATTTAACATGGAGGCGACAACGAGAGTGATTTCATGATAATGAATGATTAAACCAGTGGTCATATTTTCCCTGGATTTTATTCATCTCTGTTTTGTTTTGAAGAAAGCACTTGTCCACATACCTGAGCTCATAATCTGGGTGCATGTGTACCTGTGTATATCTGCTAAATTTTCATTCTAAAATGCCCACATCATGGGGCACCTGGGTGGCTCAGTGGGTTAAAGCCTCTGCCTTCAGGTTGGGTCATGGTCTCAGGGTCCTGGGATCGAGCCCCACATCAGGCTCTCTGCTCAGCCAGGAGCCTGCTTCCTCCTCTCTCTCTCTCTCTGCCTGCCTCTCTGCCTCCTTGTGATCTCTCTGTCAAATAAATAAATAAAATATTTTTAAAAAATAAATAAAAATAAAATAAAATGCCCACATCAAATCACAACAAAAAGAAAGCAACATAAACAAACTCTATAAAAGTTATTTGTTGCAAGCAGGTGGTTTCACACTGTTGCTTAAAGATATAGAAGGGAAAAGATGAAGCACCCTCCTTGTCTTTCTGATTAAATTATTCAGGTTTGAGTAACACTGAAAACAACAGTGAGAATGAAGCACCTTAGCACAATAAATATTTTATGTCTCTCACAGGATGAAACCAATGCGAGTTGGTGCAGAGAAACAAAGGTGTACTACAATGTTACTTAGCTGAAGTGCTCTCCCACCTCTAGAAGGCTGCCAATTAGCAGAGAATGAGAAGACAGTACCTATTCAGGGCCCATTGTTCAAATCTAGTCACTTGGCCAGGCCTATGATCAAGGGGACCATGCCTGACTTGAAGATAAGACCTATATGTTGGGCTGTAGATGGACTGCTTGGTGGAAAGTTCTCTGTATGCCTCACTGGATTCAAGTTATTTTTTATAGTAAATTTCTTCTTTTTAAAATATTTTGTGCTCAATGACATATATTGATCTGAAAACAGTGAATAATATAATCTCAGAATTATATCCTATGACTAATATTATCTAGCTGAGTTGTCTTCAGTGCATCTGCATGTAAATTCACATAATGCAATGCTCCAAGAATGTTAAAACCAGTCATATCCTAAAGGACCAATTATTTTTTAAATAACTTGTGCTCTGTCTGTGAATTCTATGAATACATATACATGAGTGTATATAATTTAAATGTGTACATGTGACTCCTATCATGCCATTTAAATTTCAAGGAACATATTGCTTAATATAATTATTTAGAAATATCTCAATTAAAGGTTTTAGTTAAAACATGTCTTAAGTTTTAATTTAACTTACGTTAGAAAATTGTATTGAGTATTTGTTTCTTTGAATCACAGCTATTGATATTACCTGGCTAAGAATACAAAAAACTACAAGCATATCATAAAATTTCAAAATCAGAGTTCTAAAATATGCAGTGAATTGTGAAATATAATTCAAAGCATCATTTAATCCTCTCTAGGTTTTTAACATGAAAGAATAGACGCATAGAAGGGAACTTGAGAGAACATGACTTTTAAGGTAATGGATTGATAATATTAATAATGATGAGGAGGAGGAGAAGGAGCAATGAGGAAAAGGAAGAGAACAAAAAGGAGGAGGAGAAACACTTGTAATAAACAAGTTAAAATTCCCTCTGTGATTTTTCATTTACCAACTTCCAATACACAACTTAAAAATAGAAAGCATTAACATTTCTGAGTTATCAAGGGAAGCTGAAAAAGGAAGGAATTACACAGGAAACATGCAGAATATTTAACACAGCAGCACCATCCCTAAAAGTGGATATGGTCCATGATTTTCATAATTCTATCTATTGAACATCTTTCCCACCAAGCTAATTCAAATGTTAGTTATACATAATTAACTTCATTCTTCAATGGTTATGTAAACCAGTGAAATTTACATGGGCAGTGCCTTCCTGCCTATGAAATGTGAGGGGCAAAAATTCTCCCCTAATCCATATCCAGATTCATAAATCTCCTCCTGTTCCACCTTGGTTAGTCAGACCACCCACCAAATCAATAGTCACACCAGATCTATTATTTTGCTCTATGTAACTCTTCACTATAATCCATTAGATCAATAAGTATTTATTACATAAATTTTACGGAGAATACTCAGTGAAATGTGGTACCAACAAGATTGGCATATCTTGCCAAATAAATAGATGTGCCATCTGCTTTCTGAAACCTGTCTTTTGATGCTTACAGAAGAGAAAAAATATTCAAGTGAGGCAATCCCTCTCTGGGCAAATTAAGAACACTGTACCTGATGGTCAATTATCTTGTCCATTTATTCATATCACACAATTCATTACATCCCAAGCATGTGCCAGGAACTGTGTTCAGCCCTAAGAATGTAAAAATTAAAATGCATATCTGACCTCCCACTCTCAAATTTAGAGTTCAACTTTAAACAAATATGATGAAATGATGTATTTAATGCAATGAAGTTGTTTAATACAGTGAACCCACAGGAAAAGGAACTCTTACATTAGTGGGGGGTTAAAAAAAGCCTTCATAAAGATGTTACCATTGATTAAGACTTATAAACAATAAAGGCACAGATTTATAGGCAAATGAAATAATATATATGGAACTGTGTGACATGAAAGAGCCTAGCTAGTTCAGAAAGGAAGCATTCACTTATATTTTGAAAATAAAATTAGGGGGAGAAACATAATTGCAGAAGATTGAGAGTAAGATCCTGAAAATTTTCTATATAAAAACTCAGATATTGGGAATTTTTTGTACATGGAAGAGAAAGGATTTGACACTCCCTTGAAAAGTCTCTTCTATATCAATTGTATCTGAGACAAATTGAGTTACTAAGAGAAAAAAGTGGTTAATTTAAGAATTCAAAGCAATGAAATACTCAGTAGCAGAGATACAGTAAATCATAACATATGGCTGTCTAGCTACGAGGTGGATTGTGAGCTGAAGTCTACAACTGATGTCTCAACTTATCTATGGTGGTTGAACAAATCATCATGGGTGAGAACAATTAGAGGAAGTATAAAGGAAAATCTTTCTTCATCTGTATTTTTAAGGTTTTATTGAGATATAATTCACACACAATAAACTGCACTTACTTAAATGTGAAATTTTTTAAAAAAGATTTTATTTCTTTATTTGACAGAGGTCACAAGTAGGCAAGGTAGGCGGCGGGGGGGGGGTGGTTGGGGGTAGAGAAGCAGGCTCCCTGCTGAGCAGAGAGCCAGATGTGAGGCTTGATCCCAGGACCCTGAGATCATGAGCTGAGCTGAAGGCAGAGGCTTAACCCACTGAGCCACACAGGCACCCTTAAATGTGAAATTTTAAGTATTTTGATGTATGTATCAAACATGCACAAGTGAAATCATCACCACAATAAAGAAAATGAACGTGTCTATCAACCTCAAAAGTTTCTTTGTGAGCCTTTGTAATTCTTCTCATCATGCCCTTCAGACCCCCTCCTCTCCTCTCCAGCCAACAATTTGTTTCTGTCACTATATATTAGTGTGTATTTTCTAGAATTTTATGTAAATGGAAACAGATAGAATGTAGTCCACTTTGTTTAGTTTCCTTAACGCAGCATAATTATTTGAGTCATCCACATTGTAACTTTTATCAATACTTCATTTTTTATTTGTTGATTAGCATTCCATTGCATAGATATGCAATATTCTGTTTCTCTCTCCAACTTTTGATCGGCTTTCTAGTTTTAGACTATTACAAATAATGGTATATTATTTGTATATATTAATAGTAATATGCAAGTATTTGTGTGAACATGTTTCCATTTCTTTTGTATAAATTCCTAAGAGTGGAATGGATGAATCATAGCATAGGATTATGTGTACTGAACTTTATAAAGGTAAGTTAATCAAGAAAGTGTCATGTTGGTGTAAAAATAAATAAATAGTCCATAAATAACTAAACAGACCCACAGATATTTATGGCCAACTAATTTTTAACAAAAGCAAAAAACCAATTTTCATGCATAAAGGGTAGGACTTCTAATAAATGTCTCTGGACAGATTGTGTTTTTATTTACTTTTAAAATATTTTCTTAAAAGATATTTTCTTTATTCTTTGTACTGTGTTTTAAAAAAAAAAAAAAAAAGAAAGAAAGCAACCCAAATAGATACTACACCTAAACATAAAACGTGAATTATTAGAGGACAAAATTTACAGGAGCAAAACATTTTTACCTTGGGATTACAAAGATATATATATTTATCTTTGTATATATCTTTTTAATATAAATATATATTTTATATATATAAAATTTATTTTCAGTGTAACAAAATTCATTGTTTATGCACCACACTCAGTGCTCTATGCAATACGTGCCCTCCATAATACCCACCACCAGGCTCCCCCAACCTCCCCTTCCACCCCTTCAAAACCCTGATTGTTTTTCAGAGTCCATAATTTCTCATGGTTCAATATACATATATTTTTAATAAATATTTATTTATTTATTTGATAGAATGAGAGCCCATTCAAGTGGGGGGAGGGGCAGAGGGAGAGATTCTTTCAAGCAGACTCCACGCCGAGTACAGGGCTTGATCCCACCACCCTGAGATGATGATCTGAGATGAAACCAAGAGTGAGATGCTTAACCAACTGAGCCACCCAGGGGCCCCACAAAGCTATGTAAAATATAATGCTAAAAGCACACTATTAAAGAACCAAGTGATAAATTTGACTTAATCAAAATTAAAACATTTTGCTCTTCTAAAGATAATGTTAAGAGAATGAAAACAAAAGACATAGGGAAATATTTGCAAACCCTATGTCTGATAAAGACATTATCTATAACATATAAAGAATTCATAAAACTCAATTAAAAACTATTCCTCAATATCAAATTTGCATTATTTGAACAGATACTTCAAAATAGAAGCTGTGAGCACCCTTGTGGGCCATGTTGATAATGGAGGTGACTATACTGGTGTGAAGGAAGATAGTATATGGAAAATCTCTTTACTTTCCCCTCAATTATTCTAAGAGCCTAAAGTTGCTCTAAAAATAAAGAAAAAAGATGATGACATAAAACAACAACAAACAAAGTAAAACAGCAACAGTCTCATAGATACAAGAAACTACGGTTACCACTGAGGGGAAGGATTTGCAGGGATGAGTGGACTGGGTGAAACAGATGAAGGGGATTAAGAGGTACATGGGGATGTAAGTCATGGGGATGCCTGGGTGGCTCAGTTGGTTAAGTGTCTGCCTTCTGCTCAAGCCATGACCTCAGGGTCCTGGGATCGAGTCCTATGTTGGAGTCCTGCTCAGTGGGGAAACTGCTTCTCCCTCTGCCTGCCACTTACCTGGTTTGTGCTCTCTCTCTCTCACTGACAAATAAATAAATAACATCTTGAAAAAATATGTAAATCATTAGGATATAATGTACAGTGTGGAGAATATAGTCAATAATATTGTAATAATGTTGTATGGTGACAGATGAAGATCATGAAGGTCATTTCATTATGTATAAAACTATTTAATCACTATTATGTACTCTTTACAGTGTGTTACTCTTTACAGTGTGTAACAACCTGAAAATAGTAGGATATTGTATGTCAATTAGACTTCAATAAAAAATGATGAAAACCATCAGTCATTAAGAAAATGCAAATTAAAATCAAAATGTGGCACTACCACATACCTATTAAAATGGCTAACATTTAAAAGCCTGGGAATAACAACTGTTGGTGAGAATGTGGAGGAACTTACACTCTCCTATACTAGTGATAAAAAATGTGAAATGGTACAACCAACTTTAGAAAGCAGTTTGACAGTTTCTGTTTACTTAAAAAAAAATCCATATTCTTCTTTGATAAAGTGAAATGTTTTTGGCATTCTTATGACTATTTTTCAATGAGTTTGAATTATGTGATAAAAATGTGAAAATAATGGTTCAAGGTTCTGCGTGGCTTACAAAGTTTTTATATAGCCCAATTATTGAGAAAAAGCATATCTCACTCACCGGAATAGATAGAAGTATACAAATTGATACACACAACTTACCAGTTTGGGTGAGAAAAAGACTGTACAGCTAGTCCAAGTATCTGATTATATTACAGGATAGTTACCTGAAATTATAAGCACACACTATAAAGTTAAATTACTCGGGTTGAAGTATCAATTCAAGATTTCCTGAACTCATGCCTTGTCTTGTCTGAGTTTTAGTCTGAAGCACTTTGTACCCCATTTTTATCATTGCAAAATAAGGAAATGATGTCACCTAACTCACTTGTTTATTTTAAAGATGAAATGATTTAGTACACAGAAATGTTTATACACAATCGTTCCTACTATAAACGTTCAGCAGATAATAGTACCTATGATTTCCAGCAGATAGAAGTCACTCAGAAACAAATTTGTCTTATCAATTATCTCCTAGACTGTGAAAGAGAAGAGTAACAACAAGTTGCCATAACAAAGAACCACAGGCTGGGGGGCTTAAAAGACAGAAATTTATTTCTCACAGTTCTGGAGGCTTCTAAGGAGTAAAAAGTTCACACTTTTCAGTAGTAATTTTTGAGATTTATTTTGCTCAATATTAATCTCATTTTGCCCTTATTCATTTTCTTTGAACGTTCTGTTTTTTGATTCCTGTCAAACAAATGTCTTTCCATGTACCATGAGCCTATCTTTATTACTACTCTTCTTAAAACAGAGATATTATTGAAACCCATCTCCTTTTAAGGGAACAATGTCTTCACATAGAGAAACTCACACTCCACCCTTCATTTAACATTACCTTCAATTTCTTCTTCTTTCTAACACATTATATTATCATTTTTTACGTTTCCTCAATGAAACATATATTGTCCACATTGTTCATATTAAAGCTAACAATAAGTTTAAGGAACCAAGAAAATAGATCAAATTCTTCATAAATATTTTATGCCTCTGGGATTTCAGATTCAATTTGAATTTAAGTCTATAGGGTGGCAATTATGAACATACAAGTGGAAGTAATGTATACTAAATACATGATGGAAAATACGATAAATATTTACTAGTTCCAGTTAAATGATATTTAAGCCACAAAAGGTAAGGGGTAAAAACCAAAAAAGTAATCCTAACTGCTATTTACTTACTTACTTGTTTGTTTGTTTATATATAAAGATTTATTTATTTGTTTTCTTATTTATTTGTTTATTTTAGAGAGAGAGAGAGAGTGGTGTGTGAGCAGGAAGAGGGGCAGAGAGAAAGGGAAAGAATCCCTAGGAGACTCCCTTTTGACTGTGGAGCCTGACTCAGGGCTCCATCTCAGGACCCTGAGATAATGAACTTGGCCGAAATCATAAGTCAGCAGCTTAAGGGACTGAGCCACCCAGGTGCCCCCCTAACTGCTGTTTATAAAGACTCTCAAATATTCTAGTTCAAGTTAGAGACATAATTTTTTTTTTTCAAAACATGTATTGTTTTTATTTACATATTAAAACCGGGAAAGTAATAACTTTAAAACCAAGAAAATATTTTGAAAATCATGTTAGTATAATTCTCAAATCCCCTTGAAATTACAAGAAAAAATTGACAACAGAAATTTGTGTGTCTCGGGGCGCCTGGGTGGCTCAGTGGGTTAAGCTGCTGCCTTCGGCTCAGGTCATGATCTCAGGGTCCTGGGATCGAGCCCCGCATCGGGCTCTCTGCTCAGCAGGGGGCCTGCTTCCCTTCCTCTCTCTCTGCCTGCCTCTCTGCCTACTTGTGATCTCTCTCTGTCAAATAAATAAATAAAATCTTTAAAAAAAAAAAAAAGAAATTTGTGTGTCTCAGTAGTGTATCAATCATGTGGAACAACGTATCAACCTATGTTTTATGTTTTTAATGATCATCTTAAGAAGCATACATTTTATTATACTTATATAAGGTATATAAGTATAAGGTAATAAGGTAATTCTTGAGAATTTCACTACAACTTTGTGTAGCTTGATGGGCCCAATCATAAAATCAATTAAATTGTAAGTAGGAGTGAATAAATGACAAGCTGAACTTCAGTCTCTACCTCCATGCTTGGGAAATTACACATAAAACAGTGGAATAACGGGCGCCTGGGTGGCTCAGTGGGTTGAAGCCTCTGCCTTCAGCTCAGGTCATGATCCCGGGGTCCTGGGATGGAGCCCCGCATCGGGCTCTCTGCTCAGCAGGGGGCCTGCTTCCTCCTCTCTCTCTGTCTGCCTCTCTGCCTACTTGTGATCTCTGTCAAATAAATAATTAAATAAAAATCTAAAAAAAAAAAAAAGAAAAGTGGAATAAATTTGTTGTGTTTACAAAATCAAATACAAAAGAATCTGGGGCACCTGGGTGGCGCAGAGGGTTAAGTCTCTACCTTTGGTGCAGGTCATGATCTCAGGGTCCTGAGATCAAGCCCCACATCAGGCTCTCTGCTCAGCAGGGAGCCTGCTTCCCCTTTTCTCTCTGTCTGCTTCTCTGCCTACTTGTGATCTTTCTCTCTCTGTCAAATAAATAAATAAAATCTTAAAAAAAAAATCTAAAAGAAGCTTTCTAGAGTTTGCTATAGTGGAGAAATTATATGCTTAATGTTATTTGAGAAATTAATACTTCATAGGTCACTAAAGAAATGTATGGACCTTAAAATAACAAATAGAACAATACATAAATAAATTATGCATTATCATGCCCTGTAGATATACCTTACACATTTAAGAGTAACACTGGATGGCAAGGCAAATACACAAACGTACTTTTCCATGCCATTTTTTAATCTTAACTAATTACATCTATAAAAACCCTTTTTCAAAAATAGTTTGATAGGTTGTAGGCAAACATGGGTTTTGGGGGGCACTTTTCAACAACACTGATAACAATATTATCTCTTTTAAAATGAAATATTACGGGGGTGCTTGGATTGGTTCAGTCCCTAAGCATTCAACTCTTCATTTCAGCTCAGGTCATGATCTCAGGGTGGTGAGATCAAGCTCCAAGTGGGGCTCAGCTGGGAGTCTGCTTGGGATTCTCTTTCTGTCTCCCTCTGCCCCACTAAAATAAATAAATATTTTTAAAAATTAAAATTAAGTTAAATATTATATAAAGTACCCCAAAAGATAACTAATTTTTTGCAAAAATGCCATAAAAGATTATGCTTTGACTTGTTCAGTAATATCATTGTGTTGTAGTTGTTTACACTGTGTCTATTGTTTAGGTATTTAAATTATCTTTTTAGTAATGATGTATTTGCATTCTCATACATGTATTCAATGGTCAGGAATAAAATTTGGAAAGTACATGTCCATGGATCAATACCAACACATTATATTATTGACTTGCTTTTTTTTCTGACCAAATAGTTTAATTTTCTCAGCAACTTGAGGCAGTGTATCTCTGCTGATAGACCCAGCCTCACCCTATGCCTTAGGAAAGCATTTCTCACCAGTTCCACAGGAAATTAACAGACATACTGTGAATAATACATTCCTTAATTAAATATGGTCAGAGAAAATCAGGTTCAACAAAGCAGGTTTCCTTACTGTCAAACTTTAAATAGCTTTTAATTTGCAATACTGTGTAATGATAGTCATAGAATGAGATTAGTTAGGCAGTGTTTTACGAATTTATTAGTAAGTGAAGTCTTACTTGATGAACTTTCATATAACTAGGCAAAATTTTGTGCTTGTACATCCCTTAGGCATGTGACCAATAGGGCATTACTACGGTGTGTCCAGCTCCAAACTCGTAATCCAAGTTTGGCAACACAGTTTCCCTTATTTCTGAGTTTAAAGCTTTCTCTCCTTCCCAGTGTATGGTAATTTGATTTCTATCTAGAATCCCATGTTTTGAAGATTTGATCTTGATATACCGATAACACGAAGCCATTGACAAAGGGAGTCTTACTTTGCATTTGTCAATCCTTTTTAACCAATGTTACACCATAAACTAAAGACTGTGGTTTCTTCATGTCTGATTATAGATTGTGACTGTTAATTTTATGTGTCAACTTGGCTGAGCTAAGTGATGCCCAGATAGCTGGTAATACATTAACTCTGGGTGTGTCTCTGACGGTCTCTCCAAAACAGACTAGTATTTGAATCAGTATACTGAGTAAAGATCACTCTCATTAATGCAAGTGGATATCAGGCAATCCACTGAGGGCCTAGATACAATAAAAATGCAGAAAAAAAGGGCAAGTTTCTTCTTTGCTTGAAGCCTCGAATTTTCCAACTCTTTTTCTTATTTTGTATCTTTCCAGAAATTTCACTCCTCATTCACCTCTCATCTCCCCTCTTCCTAATTCTACTAACTCTAGTTCCTTTTTTCAACCACTTCCCCCAACTATCAAAAAGCCTGTGCTTACAATAAAATAAAATAAAATAATAAAATAAAATAAAATAAAATTATATATTGTTTTATCTCTCCCTCCATGAGTAATTTATTCCCTCAGTAAACATTAGTTGAACAATTATAATATGGCAGATACTCTAGGAACTGGGAATACAATGATAAAACAAAAGAGATTAATATATCTGCACTTACAGAACAGACAAATTAATGGAGGAGAAGGACAATATAAGTAAGATAAATGTAGTATTTTTTTTTTAAAGATTTTATTTATTTATTTGACAGAGAGAGATCACAAGTAGGCAGAGAGGCAGGCAGAGAGAGAGAAGAGGAAGCAGGCTCCCTGCTGAGCAGAGAGCCTGATGTGGGACTCGATCTCAGGACCCTGAGATCATGACCTGAGCTGAAGGCAGCAGCTTAACCCACTGAGGTAACCAAGTGCCCCAGATAAATGTAGTATATTAAAGAGTGGTATGTTCTAAAGATAGTAAATGGTATCAAGGAAGGGGATACAAAATGTCTGGGTAGTAGGTTGATATTTTAGGTAGGATCGTCAAGGAACTCTTCACAAACAGGGTAGCTCTGCATAAAGATTCAAAGGAGACTAGGGAGCCTAGTGTACTTATCCAGATGAAAATCCGTGAAAAGGAGCAACCACTGAAGAGAGGAGTTGTAAATAATGCCTAGTAACTTTCTTATGACATTTCAGTATAATGATGATAGAAAGGAAACTCAGAGGGAAAAAACAAACAAACAACAACAACAACAACAACAAAAACATAGTTTGCTTCTGAAGGAAAAGTCAAATAGACTAACTTCTAAATTCTTTCTGAATTGTCCCTGTTACTTTTGGTTGTTTTTGTTTGTCTGTTGTGGTTGTGTTTCATTTTTGCTTCCAGCTAGTTCTTTTTTATTGCAGTTTTCTTCGATAGTCTTGAGATCCCTGAAAAATATTTTTCCCTGAATTTATGAGCTGACTTTGAGGACAGTATACTTGGCAGTGGGGGAAGGGTGTTTATGGACCTACTTGATCTCAGGATGAGTAAGGAGTGAGCAGGTTGAGTTAGACCAACATACTTCCATTCCACTGCCAAATAAGGAATGCTTTATCCTGGTTTCTACATTTACCATACCAAAAAAAAAAAAAAAAAAAAAGGCCTCCCACAAATATCAGTAAATAATTTTGAGATATTTTCATTTTCTCCTTAGGATAATGATGCAAATCTAAGAGTGTATGGTGGGGTGTGAGTGTGTGTGTGTGCATGTGTGTGTATGTGCGCCAGAGAGAGGAGGGTCATGGTGAATGGTGCAGCCATTTCAGAGTCACATTTATAAGGAATTTTTGTTTTGGACATCTCTGAAGAATTTCTCAGGAAGAACCATTCCTGTAAGGTCTCCTTTGTGTTTTCTGGGATGTAACGACACCCATTCTGTTCTGTCCATCTGTATCTTTCTACCATCTTTCTCTTTTCCTAATTATTTTCCCAAATCTTTGGATCATAAATCATTTCCACTCAATCATTTCTAAGGCAACTGAAATTAATTTCCCTTCTTTCATTTCTATTGTCATTTAGATAAATCTTCAGAGGAAGATTGTTCTGTTGGTGAAGTGGGTTTCCTGACCCTACATAGTACAAGATGGCCAGGAAAGATGTGGTTACTAGTGGTTTATTAGTCACATATATTTAAGCCTCAAAGAAGGAGGACACCACATGCAATGCATGACTGCAGAAGGTTTGCATTAAGGAGCAGAGTGGAGCAGACAAGGCTTTTAAGGTGTGCCTTGTATTAATGGGAAGGAGGGGTACCGTCTAGTTCCTACAGGAGAATGTGATTGACTTGCTTGAATAGTTTCTTGGGCTGGCAGGAAGGTTGAGGACTACATAGGGTACAGGTGGTCTCTCTGATATGGGAACTAGGTGGGTAGGTAGTCTTTCCTGCTGGGTGGGGACATAAGTCTTTTGAAAAAGGACTTATGCTTAACCCCTTGGACTCAGTGAGGCTCAAAGGTGAAGGTAGCATGTGGAATTCTGGGTCTTGCAATGCAGATGCTCTATTTATTACCTTGGATAGAAACCCATCAAACTTTTTCAACCTGCACAAATTTATAGCTGAGTTTGTAGCATGTGAGATGATGTAGTTTCTGTTGTTTTGACTTTGTTTACTTATAACTAAATTGCTATTCTTTCTCTGTTTAATCTTTTTCTGCAAAATTATGTATTCATCTTCTATTGTGACAAGATACTTCTCAGTGTAAACTGAAAGTTATTTATCTCATCTGTCTATATTTTGAATGATCTCCTTCTGATTATCTTTTGACCCTTTCTATTCACCACAGTCTTGACTTTGTTCTCCCATCTTTTTGCTTTGTTTGTTTCAATTAGCAACAAAGGCTGAACATTCCCAGATCTCTACCTTGACTCTTCTCAAACTTATTCTCAACTTTACACTAGATATTTACAATTTCTTGTCTCACAAGCTCATCAAAAACAGCATTTATAAAACTAAAAAAGATCTTTCTTTACAAACAGTATTTGTCACTGACGAGTCAGGCTTCTCCTGGTTAAAAGCCTACATGTGATTTTTTAGGTCTGATCATAGGCAATGCAACGGACTTTACCTGCAGGCTTCAGGGGTGAAGCTGCCCTTGCCACCTAGGTGGGAGGGCACAGTCCCAGCATTGAAGTCACTGAAGAAAGTTGCAGCCAAGGGCTCAGGTCCCGCGACCTTCATGCTTCTTGCATATTTGCAATGGTAGCTGGGGCACCATCATTCCTAGGTCACTTTATCTGAGGCTTTGGGCAAAGGTTTTCTTGGGGAATCTTTGCTGAGGCCTCTTCCAAAGGTAGTAAGGGGGAGCCTTGAATGGAAAACCAGACAGGTTACACCACTTTGACTCAATTCCCAATGCTTTCCTGCTCTGAGCCCTCTCTTAAATTCCCCCCTTCACCCCAGGGTCCATAAGACTGCTAAAGCCTTTTGTTTGAGCTCTCTCAAAAGTAGGAAGACCCTTAAGTTCATGCTGACCCACCTGACCCTCCACTGGTGGAACATGAGGGCAGGTGGGGTGGGCGGCAGTGGTCACTGCGTGCTTTCTCCCACTTTAAGCTCTTGCTCACACACTTTCACTTTGGGCCTTTGGCTTTGATGGGTTACTTCAACATTTGACAATTCAGTTTTCTCTCTTCCAGATCAGCTGAGTTTCTATCTATCAGTCACCTACAGCCTTTACTGCATTTTATGCACCATCATATACTTAGACACTAGGAGATGTATTTGAGTCTGTCCCAGATGCATACAACCCACTAACGAGTGATCCAGCTCTTTCCACCTGGCTTCCAAATAGTGTATATATTAAATACATCCTTTCCTCTTAAGCACATCAAAAACAACCTAAATTCAGTCTTCAATTTATACCACCTGGTCCCCTGAAAAGAGATATTAAATGCAGCCTGAATTACCTACAAATCTGTCTTCTTTACTGCAGCCATGGTAACAAAACTCAAAATGCAAAACCCACCATTCATCTTCCCACCCACCCAAATCACTGCAGTTGAATTAAGTCTTAGCTTATCACTATGGTTTTGACATTTTTACCAGTTCACGATTCATCAATCTCATCCATTTACTTTATTCTCCAGAAGCACTACAATTCTTCCATAGCTATAATTTTTTTTTAAATTATATTTATCTGCTTATTCAATTTTACCTCTCTGGCTATACTCACACTATCCAGTTCCTTGGAATATTGAACTACTTCCTTACCCAAAATGAATAATTTCATATATCAGGTCAACAAGAAAACTTCTATGATTTCACTTGTGTAAAGCAAACCAGAGTGATCACCAGAAAGAGACTCTTGGTTCGAGCTAGAACTTGCTGACAGGTGGATCAGCAGGATCACATGAGGACCCCAATGTGCGCAGGAAGGCATAGAAACATTGCAGTAGTGCCAGCAGCTACTGGAAGGTACTGGAAGATACCAGAAGGTACCAGAAGGTGGAAAGAGCATGAAATAGAGTCGTCCCTGAGGCCTCTGGAAAAGATGCTGCCCCACCAACACCTCGAAGTTTATTTCAAACTTCTGGTATCCAGAACTGTGGAAGAATACATTTCGGTTGTTCTAAAACACCATGTAGGTGGTAATTTGCTACAATGACAATGGAAAAATAATACAGATTTCTTGGCCAAATTCAGCCAAATGCTTGGTTTTGTATAGCTAGCAAGCTAAACATGATTTTTATACATTAAAGTGGTTGAAAAAAAATCAAATGAAGGATAATATTCTGAGATATATAAAAATTGAATGAAATTCAAATTTATGTCCATAAATTGTTTTACTGGAACACATCCAGCTCAATCACATATTATCTGTTGCTGCTTTTGTGTTTAGCAGCAGAGCTGAGTGGCTGTCATGGAGAATATATGAGCTGCAATGCTGAAAATATTTGTTATCAGGCACTTAAGAGAGTATGTTTGTTGAACTCTCTCATGAGTTCTTTTATAATTATCATTTATGTCATCTTCTCTGTTAAATTGTGAACTCCTCAAAGATCAAGACTTTACACATAGTCCGTGTTAAATAAATATTTAAAGACTCAAAGAAAATTCCAACTTTTTGCTGTCTTTGGTACTCACGTACCAAACTATCTCTAATTATTATTTAGTTATAAGCTTTCTTAATTTTAAGGACTTGCTATTTTCATTTTCATAAATGACAGAGATAATTAAAAGTGATGAGATTATTTGGGTAGAATCTTTAATATTATGATACAGTAGGGATCAAAATGTTTTGCAATAGATGAATTTTGAGATTATTTAAAATGGTACCATGTTCCTAATGATAAAATGAAAAAAATAAAAATAAATATGTGAGAGCTTTAACAGACATCAGTAGGAAAAATGATATTGTTTCCATACAATATTTTAATTTTTTAAAAAATTTTATTTATCTGAGAGAGTATGAGAGAAAGAGCACAAGCAGGGGGATATGTTTTTTGAGTTATAAATAAATTATGTTTAAAGACCATAATTTTCAATAAAATGTTTATTTTAAGTTTAAACTAAGGATGTTTATTAAATATTTAAATTTTCCACTGTGGAGGGACACATGATAATTAAAGATAAAAGAGCACAAAATATTACCAACTACAATATTGTTGCTTAATACATGATTGAAGAGTTTAAAGTTTATATTCTTATGTTATTCATGCTTTATTGCTAATAGACTTTTCTTAAATAACAAGCCTGTAATTGGTAGATACTGAAGTACATACTCTCAAACGTCGTGAAACCCTAGAGAACCCTAGAAAACGTTCTCATAAGATGAAGCTATGTCTGAAGTCAGCATAAAACCAAGCTTTGTACTTTATCAGCTTATGAAGTTTAAAGGTTATGCTAATGCAAAGTGGGTATTCATTTTTGTAAAAGACTTCTGGAGAGAAAAAAAAAAAAAAAAAGCCAAACTGCTCTGTCAGAAGAAAAGATGAGGAATTTAAAAACTTAAAATTAATATTGTCTTAATAGTTCCTGAGTTTAAAATTAACATTAAACTACTGAATTTGGAGAACTATAAGAATAATTTTGTTGTTCATCTGCTCAAAAGACAAAGTGTGCTGTGCAAAATTCCGTAAGGGAATACGTATTGAATTCTTAATTCGTTTTCTAATGTTTTACCTCTTCTTTTACAAGAGTACAAAGTCTTTTCTTGTTTCTGGGAAATGAATGACATTTGCACTTGAAAGGGGTGGGGGGCATTTTCTGCCCTTAGTCAAGCTGATTTGCTCAAGAACACTGAGAAGTTGACTTTGGAGGGATATAATCAAGAGACTAGAAAAGGCACTAGGCGTGGTCCTCTCTTCATTTTACACATAGCACTTCCCATTTTCCTTCCTATCTCTACCCTATCATATTGTATGAACTCACAGTTATATGATACAAAACCGAGTCTGTGTGCTCATTTCTCAAAAAGCAGGTATGGTATTACTGTTATGCTAGTGTAACCAGCTCTAATATAAATATAACTACAGCTTACTGCAGGGAACAGGCACATAATAAACAGAAAGGAAAGCAATTAAATGAAAATTATAAATATTTGTAAGTTTTCATAGTGGATAGAGCTGTGTAGTCCAATGGTTCCATGTAACTTAAGCAAGACATCCTGACTCAAATCCTAGCCAGAACAGTTTGATGTATGTAGTCAGAGATAAAATATGAAAAATCTGATCTTTAGATTCTTCACTGAATTCTAAATCCATTTTACAAACTGACGACACCAGTCCCTACCTCACAGTGTTACTATGAGAATTAAAATTAAATAAACCCTTAGTTCACTGCCATTTCAAGATTTTATTTGCATGAAAATAATAATCATGTGATTATATTTTTGTCTTTTTTGGAGGTGTAGAAAATTATCAACTTTTTTTTTTTTGCCTATGTTGTTATATTCTACAGAAAATTACATGACCAAGCTTAAACAAACTCATATACACTATTTTGTATCTTCAGTGATAATTGCTGATTAATACTGAATACCAATACTGAACACCAATAGTTGACACAAAATCTTACATTAAGGATGATGGTATTTTTAACTCAACATGCTTGGCTTCTCAGGGAGACTAATCATTTTATGAAAATAAAACTTAATGATTAAAACAAATTATTTCACAAAAATGTACCCTTTTCTATTAACGCTGGAAGACAAAGTTAAAAAGCACAAGTTTGAAACTTTACTAAGCTACTTTACCTTTGGTAATTGAGAGGCATTAAGCAGCTATTTCCAAAGTTGTGGTCTGTTACATTGATATATAGTTGCTAATTAAAATATGTATCACTATGTGATTGATTTTATATGTGAAATTGAAAATTAAATTTTGAAAACTATTCCAGTCTTAAAGAAAATCTAACATACACATTTCCCCCAACTCATAAGTGTTTTTAATATATGAATTCTAAAAGTCATTTTTAATAATACAGCAGATTAACCATTTGAAAAACAATTCTCACTATCTTCTCAAATATTTCTTTTCTCTTGAATCTACTTTGATATAAGGATTGACCTGATAAATTCCTCTAGGTAGACATCTAATCACTTGTCATCTTCTTGTTCTAAAATTAACACCACTTTCTACTGAAGTGAAATGTATCTACAATCAATGAATATCATCAAAGAATTTTAATAATTAACATACAATTTAGCTATAAAAAGGTTTAGCGATTGTCATTTTAAAAGCTTTGCCGCTGATGATAATTTACTTACAGAAAAAAAATGTCCCACCTTTGACACCCGATATGATTGATCCTAATAAAACTGTAATGACTTGGCCTTTTCAGATTATCTATTGAATGATTTTAAGAAAATCATGCTGGAATGCAAGTAATGAGTGAGGTGCACAAAAGTATCTCTCCAAGGATAGCTAGCTCCTGCCAATGCCCTTCAACCAAAGACCATGAGGCGCACAGCTGTGGTTACACAAATCCCATTTATTACTCTTTGCTGCAAGGGTGAATGCTTTCTAGAGGGAACTGCCTACCATCTCAGGAACAAGGTCTTAAAAAGAAATTCTTACAGGATTTGTGTCTGGTTCGATGATTTGTGGGAAGGTCTAAGAAATTGGGAATTGATCTGAGATTGGATGATAATCAGAAAGCAGTCATAATTTTATGATTGGATTAAAAAGTAGCTGTCACTTGTTCAGTAAGAGTGGGATATTTGCGAATCTGTGGGTTGCACAGCAACCTAGCTTTTGTTTTGTTGCCTAGACACATGTATAATGTGGTCTTGTTTGCCTCATTTTGTCATGGTCTTAGATTCTGTCTGAAGTTGGTGCTGCGTGGCATTGTGATGTGTAATAGAATCACATGGTTTAGCTGAGAGGGCCAGGTCAGGCTCTAATCATCAAAAACCATCTTTTTTGCTTGTTTTTTTTTTTTTTTCCTCTCTTTATGAAGAATACAAGAATAATGATTAAGGAAAATGTCTATAAGAGTAGCTCTGGATAATGTTAAACATTTTAAGTATTAATTTTTAATTATTCGATCTTTCTTAAAAAATCAATAATTCCTCCCTCATTCTTCAAATGACTTGAGAATGCTTTTCAAACATGATACCTGAGATAAATTAATAAGACACAAATGTCACTTGAATTAGACTTTCCTGGCAGCAAAGACAGAAATCAAAGTAAAATCAATTATGTATTTTCATTATATAAAAGGGAGAAATAGCATTTTGCTGGTCATCTTCTGCTTTTCCCTCCAGAACTATTCTTTATCCTTGTTCACTTCTTGTCCCTAGGACGCAGGTTGGATGGTTGGTGTCTGTCCTCCAGGTGAGATCCATCAATGGGTAGCCCCAGAAAGAAGTCAGAGGAAGGGGAGCTTGAGGGCATGGCATTTATGCAGCCACTGTTTTCTCCATGTCCTCAGTGTATCCCTTGACCAAGAATAGCTCCTACAAGACTGCCTTCCGCAGGTGCTCTTTTTCTGAGCTCTTCTGTTTGCTTCCACCCTTGGCCCCTTTTAGCCTGCATTTTTACCAACCCCAGGGTACCACATTATTCTTTTGTGGACTTCCTCTGCCTTGCTTGTTCCTGTGCATTTATATTGCTCATTAAATTCTCTGTTTTCAGCTATGACACAGATTGGCATACAAAATATCCTTTTATAATACATTGCCAAAGACAGGTTTCATATTGATTTTAATCGATCGGTTCATATAAGTGTATTTATTGGTTCTTTGGCAACATTTTCAACAAACAGTATGACAGATGCACGTACTTGCCCAGTTGATATTTTAAACTGATTTTTTATCTTTAAATGTGTATTATTTATATCACATACCAGCACAGAGAATAAAATGAGTTTTCACCTTTATCTGGAACAATTATGGGAATTATGTTAAACATGTCACAAAAGATTGATTCTATTTTACTTTATGTATCATGAATAACTATACATCACAGTTTGCCTGAGAGAGTCCTGGTTTATACCTTGTCCTTTACACCCTCAATTTAACATTTGTCAGATACTTGTCATTTTGAGCAAAGGATTTTATTTATATTCGCAATAAAACAAGCTGGGAGGATTTTGCGATAGCTCCCATCTTCACTTTCAGTTTTTAATATGGTGTCATCTATTAGTGGATGAGTTCCATGTGCAATAAAAGTACCCTCATGGTATTAGATCATTAAGCCTGAAGCAAAGGAGCAAACACCTGCCTTTCTTTTATTGACCATCCCCAGAAGCATCATATATAACCTCTCTTTGCATAGGCAGACTACAGGGTGCTCACTGATAACTAATGTGTACTCAAACACAAACCAACTGGGAGAGCTAACTAGACCCAGTAGTTGATGGAAGCCTTAGAGGTTTGATGATGCTCCCTCTTCAGGGATTTATGTCCATGCCTATACAAGTGCAGTCAGAAGAAAAGAGCTGCCTGGTCTCCAATCTCTGAGGTCTTTGGGAAGCCAGAAAAATGAAAGGCTATGCACATAAGAAATTTGTGCAAGAAATAAAAGTAGAGCACCATTATGTAGAGCCCATTGAGAATGGTCTAAAGGTTTACAACAACAGTGGTTTTGTCTTTTATTATATAATGTGAGTCAAAAACCTCTTATATTATTTATTATTTAATTATGCTCTTTTTGGCAATGATTATTTATTTATTTATTTATTTGGTCAGCAAAAATTCAGAAACTTAAATTGAAAGAAATAACGGGAGTGCCTGGGTGGCTCAGCGGGTTCAGCATCTGACTCTTGATTTTGACCCAGGTCATGATCTCAGGGTCATGAGATTAAGTCCTATGTTGCACTCCATGCTGGGCATGGACATGCTTAACATTCTTCCTCTCTCAGTGCCTGGGTAGCTCAGTAATTAAACATCTGCCTTCGGTTCAGGTCATGATTTTAGAGTCCTGGGATTGGGCCCCGCATCAGGCTCCCTGCTCAGTGGGGAGTCAGCTTCTCCCTCTTCCTCTACCTCTCCCCCTGCTTGTTCTCTCTTTCTCAAATAAATAAATAATATCATAAAAAAAAAAAGGTTCTCTCTCTCCTTCTTCCTTTGTCTCCTCCCTCCCCTTCTTAAAAAAAGGAGGGGGGAGAAAGAATGGAAATTAATGGAACACCAAATTATGAAGTGCAGGTTCTCATTGACTTATTTTTTATGAATCTGTAAATGGAAACAAAATATTTGAGATAGTTATCATTGACTCTAGGGCTGAGCTGATAATCCTGAAAGATGAAAACCAAGTGACTAAACTAATTAAGAAATGCTAGCATCTACCTCAAAAGCAAAATTTCTATTAAAAAAAATATGCCCGCCTGTACCCCTGGGGATAAAAATATATGTCTATAAAAAATAAAAAATTAAAAAAAAAAATATGCCCGAAGGTGAGGAGCTCCCTCGGGCTGCTGCAGAGGGCCCATTTCCCATGGCTCTGTGAACCACGCCTTTCATCCTAATTCAGTCGTTGCTGTTGAGTCCCCGCTGCTCCTATCCCAAGTTTCCTTTCACAGGGAGGCAAATTGAAGCAATAACCATTAACAACATATGGGATTCATAATCAGAAAACGTATCCAAACAGTAAAATGATTTCAGTTTTATATCAATATTATCAGAGACATCAGAGTGAAAATCAGCAAGAATACTAATGGTTTGAGTATATCATCTGATTTATGAAATCAAAGTGAAGCTTTTAAAAATGTACTTATCAAGGTTGAAAATACTCATTATTACAAAGGTACTTTATATTCAGTTTACATTTTTTTACATTCAGTTAACTTTTTATAATGTATAAACTATGTGCTTTGTAGTAATGATATGAATACAAATTTTAACACAGCAGAATATTGGTGGGTTAAGAAATACCCCAACAACCAGATACTTATTAAATTAACAAACCGATGGGAAAGAAATGGTTGTAGAATTGGTTGTAAAGTGCCCTTAATTCAGATTTGCATCCAAAAGTTGATTATTCTATTGCACAATTAAAAAGTAGAAGCTGTAGTTCTAAAATTGTATGTGCATATAATTTGTATAGCACACATGAATTTATAATTTATGTATAATACATATGTAAATTATATACACTCATGCATGTGTACACACACATCTACATATAAGCATGCGCATGGCAATTAATGTGCGAAAGCTGCTGACAACAGAAACAGCAGGATGTAGCTGGCATGAGGCTAACCTGCAGCTGAAAAGAACTACAAAAGAGGAATAAAATATTTAAACATCACTGAAGGCATTTATAAAACAACAAAGGCTGTTGGAACTAGAGGGTCAAAATCCTTGAGGAAGGGTATGGCATTGATGAGCCCTGCATTCCCTGTTGCTTTTTGCTTTTTAGCTTTTTGCTGATCCTAGGTGCAAGACACTGGAGCCAACTGAGAGGAGCAACCCTGTGTTTGCAGCACTTCCTGGGCTAAGAAAGCAATCACTGCGATTTATGTTTCCCAACAAGGAAGAATGCAGGGCAATATCCTAGGAGAAAAGAAAACCACAGAGAAATGACCCAGACATTCTGAGTACAGGATTGCTGTAAGACATTTTTCAACTTTTACACTATTCAAGCACAGGTGATGACTCAGGGAAAGAAAGCATAAAACAGCTGCTAAGAACCTCAAGAGCTAAGCAGAGATTCAATAGTTGCACAGTTCTGAGGAAAGGAATACGACGTTCAGTGGCCCCCCAGGAGAAGGGCCCTTTGTAAACACCCCAGGCTTGCGGGTAGGAAAATCAGGAAGGTTGAAGCCCTAGGTGTAAGCATAGATCGGGTATGTTTTCCATCTATCCGGATTAAGGACATATTTCCTGTTTTCTAAGCGATGGTACAAAAAGGAAATCATCTGTGGCAGAAAATAACATCCAGGTACTCTACAAGTTTTTGTATACAAGTTTGGAGAATGTAATTAAAAAACAAAAGACTTGACCAGAAACGGGACCAAATGAACAAACATCAGTAGAAATGAATAAGAAAATAGTCCATACCCAGAACAAATGAGGTCATTGGGTACAGAGTTGAAAATTAATATTATTTAGATATTCAAGAATATTAACAAAAAAGAGAATTTGAGCAAAGAAAATATGAAATAAGTCAAATGGAAATTCTAGCATTGAATAATGCAATAATAAATTAAGAATACAATTGATTTATTTAAAAATATATGATAGAAGAAAAAGAACAATACACTTGAAAGTTAGGTCAAGATGAACTATCTGGATTGATGTGCTAAAATGGATTTAAAAGACATATAGTTTTTAAGAGACATATAGTTTACACTGACAGAATTTAATCAAGCTGCAGGAAAGGGAGACAAAGACAAAGACTCAGAGCCAATAATTTAAAAAAAAAATAATGAACAATGAATAATATTCCAAAACTTATGAATACTTGAAGTAAATCTACAACTTCAAGAAGATACTAAAAGAAAAAGGAAAAAAAAAGAAAGACTGGCAGTTAATTTCCAAACCAGAATAGTAGAAATAAGAAAACAATGAAATTTTGTCAAATGGAAGCTGAGAACAAATAACAGTCAAGAGAGAATGTTTAATCAAGAAGCATCTTCCAAAAATGAAAGTTAAAAAAATTTTTTAGACAAAACAAATACAGAGAGAGGTAATTACCAGCAAAACTCTAACCAGAAGAAATTCTAAAGGTATGCAAGTTTTTTGAGGTAGAAAGAACATGGGTCCAGGTAAAAGAGTGGAATGAAGGAAGGAAAGAAAAGGAAAAGAGGCGGTAACTATATAGATAAATGTAAACAACAATAATAATAATAATAGCATTAACCTAAAACAATAATGGTGATGTCTTACGAGGTTTAAAATATATGCAGAAATAAAATACACAGAATATGAGTATTAAAGAGTATTAAATGAGTATTTTTATGGAATGAAAACAGTACTTTAGAATTTCAAAAATCAATAACATAGATTATCATATGTGGATAGTCATTAAATCAAGTAAAATAAATGTCTACTAATAAGTGAACAGAGGGGGAAAAGAAACAATATATATTTGATTATTCCATAGAAAGAGAAATATTCCATAAGATGAGAATTATACCACTTCACCTTAGTATTTATGTTTCCTTATCTGGAAGTACCAAAATATAAGATAAATAGTAAAGTGGCATATTTAAATCATAATTGCCATAATTCCATAAAATGTAAATGGATTAAATATTACAATTAAAAGCAAAGATTATCAAATTAGTTAGGTAATATATTTTTTGCTTATCAGAAAGCTGTCTTATAAGGAGAATTGTTGAATGGCAAAAGATAGAAGAAAATAGATGATACAAAGATCGACAAAAAGGAGCTGGAATAACTATATTCATATCAGACAGTGCAGACTTGAAAGCAAAAACCATATCCGGAGATAAGGATTTCATAAAGTTAAGAAAAACTCAAATAATAATGTGTAACAATCATAGTGTTTTTTGCATACAATAGAATAATCTAAAAATATTTAGAACACAGACTGCAAAATAGCTTAAGATATAGAAATCTCTCAGATTTCATTTGACTCCATGCTTAGCACTGAGGAGATGGCTTGGGATTCTCTCTCTCCTTTGGCTGTCTCCCCTGCTCTCTCTCTCTCTCTCTCAAATAAGTAAATAAAATCTTAAAAAAAAATAAGGTGATGAATCCATAATTCTTTCCCTCAAATAAATCATCAGGTTCAGAGGATATCACTGATTAATTCTTTCAAGGACTTAAGGAGATAATAACCTTCCAGAAAATAGAAGTCACATTTGGAGGCTGACAGAACACAGATAGCAAATTATATCAAGGATTATAAACTAGTCTACAAGCTATTACAGACTAATATCTCATGATCATAAGTGCAAAAATTCTAAGCAAAATGTTAACGAGCTCTGTTAAGAAAGAACATTAAGGACATTAAAGATCTACATTATGTTAATGAAAGAATAATACCTTACCATAAAATTATTTTTATTCTAGGAATACAAGTATGATTTATCATTTGAAAATTAATCCATAACATTAAGAAAATTAAAAGAATGTTGAACAAATCTCACATGCATATTTATTTGAGTGTAGGATAGTTTGTGAAAACAAAGACACTTTGGGCTTATAGAAACAAACAAAAAATTATGTGGTAAGCTAGCGGTAGAAAGGAGCTTTCTCCCCACATCTCACTTCGTTCAGGCATAACTGACCAAAACAAAACAAAGCAAAACAGTATATATTTAAAGTGTTTTGATAAAAGTATACACTGTGAAATAACCACAATCAAGATAAATAACCTATCTTGGGGCGCCTGGGTGGCTCAGTGGGTTGAAGCCTCTGCCTTCAGCTCAGGTCATGATCCCAGGGTCCTGGGATCGAGCCCCACGTCGGGCTCTCTGCTCCGCAGGGAGCCTGCTTCCTCCTCTCTCTCTCTGCCTGCCTCTCTGCCTACTTGTGATTTCTCTCTCTCTGTCAAATAAATAAAATCTTTAAAAAAAAAAAAAAGTAAAATAATTAAAAAAAAAAAAAAAGATAAATAACCTATCCATCACCTCAAGTATGTACCATTCTCTTTCTCCCCCACCCCTTTTGGGCAGGAACACTAGAGATTTTCCCTTTTAGCAAATTTCACGTATATGATACCATATTGTTAATGTAGTTCCATAGTTTTACATTAGGTCTTGTTCCAGAATTTATTAATCTTGCTTAACAAAAACTTTATACCGCTTGACCAGTATCTCCCTATGAGCCTCTCCCCTTATCCTGACAACTGCTTATCTAATCTTTTCTTCTGTGAGTTTGATTATTTTAGATTTCACATATATGTGAAATCATTGAGATCATTCAGTATTTGTTTCTCTGTATCTGGTTTATTTCACTTAGTGTAATGTCCTCCAAATCCATCCATTTGGTTGTAAATGGGAGGATTCCCTCTTTAATGGTGAAAAATATACATCTATATCTCACAATTTCTTCATTCATTCATTCATTCATTCATTGATGGGCATTTAGGTGGTTTCCATAATTTGGTTATGGTGAATCCTGCTGCAATGAACATGGCCTATAGACACCTGTTTGAGATGCTGATTTCATTTCTTTTGAATATATACCCAGAAGTGGAGGGACTAGAACATAGTTCTATTTTTAATTTTTTGGAGACCTTCCCTGCTATTATCCATAATGGCTGTACCAGTTTACAATCCCACCAGCAGTGTACAAGGGTTTTCTCTTATCCTTGTCCTCACCAATATTTATCTTTTGACTTTTTTAATAACAGTCCTTTGAATAGTTGTGAGGTATTATCTCACTGTGTTTTTGATTTGCATTTCCCTAGTGATGAGTGTGATCTTGAACACCTCTTCAAATATCAGTTGGTCATTTGTATATCTTCTTTTTTTTTTTTTTTTAATTTTTTTTTTTATTTCCACAGACCTGTACCCCTGGGGATAGAGTATTATGCCTCCATCAGAAAGCATTTGTATATCTTCTTTAGAAAAAAGTCTAAGTCCTTTACTCATTTGAATAGGGTTATTTGTTTTTACTATTGAAGTTGTAGGAGTTCCTTATATACTTGAATGTAAAGATCTAATCAGATGTGTGGTTTATGGGGTACCTGGGTGGCTCACTGGGTTAAAGCCTCTGCCTTCAGCTCTGGTCATGATCCCAGGTTCCTGGGATCAAGCCCCAAATCGGACTCTCTGCTCAGCAGGTAGCCTGTTTCCCACCCCTTCCCCACGCCTGTCTCTTTGTCTACTTGTGATCTCTGTCTGTCAAATAAATAAATAAAATCTTTGGGAAAAAAAAAAGATATATGGTTTATACATTTTTTTTTTTCCCATTCTGTAAGTGGTGTTTTCACTCTGTTTCATTCTTGTACTGAAGCTTTTCAGGGTGATGTAATCCCACCTATTTTTGCTTTTGTTGCTTAATATTTGCAAGACAGCTTTATGAGGATGCTGATCTTCTGGGCAATAGCTTTTTTTTTTTTTTTTTTTAAATCCATTCACAGTCTCTCTGGAATTGTGCCCTTCAGCTCATGTTCAAGAAAACTTGAAAAGTTTTCTTTTGGTTGGCAAAAAGGATCCAGAAACTGCACCTCAAAATAGGCTCATGCATTGATGCCACTGTGACTTCTTCCCAGGCTGCTTCCAGTCACTGACCTCATACCCATGATATTTGTCTTCCTTTCCCTCATGAAATGAAATAAATGCATCACTTTGCTCTAAATACTACTTCTCAATTCTCAAAATCCAAGACAGCATCTCTGGATTTAAATATACCTACAGTAACTTACAACACTAAATTCAAAATGCCCCATAGCCAAGATGACCACCTGATCTGGGGTGAGTCTCTCTCTTCCCATCTAGAAATAATTGCTAAGTCGTTACAGAAATATCATGACTCGCCTCCATCTTTATCCCATTCTTTGTCAATTGTCTAAATATGTCCATCTGACATAGTCCTTTCCTCTGTATAGTTAGTTCTCCTACTATCTCTTTTATTTTTTCTCATCTATTCTTCTTCTTGTAAAAAACTTCCATATTTTACCCATCAAACCTTATGCATGAGGGTTTTGACAGCTGATCTATTTTTTTTAAGATTTTATGTATTTATTTTTGAGAGTTCATGAGCTGAGGAAAGGGACAGAAGGGGAAGCAGACTCTGCACTGAGCAGGAAGCCCAACACAGGACTCTATCCCAGGACCCTGGGATCATGACCTGTGCCAAAGGCAGGCACTTAACCAACTGAGCCACCCAGGTGCCTGACAGTTGATTTCCATTATCTTATATATTTTCCTCTGTCCTCCCAATAAGAGAGTCACATGGAGGAGGCAACTCAAGCAGCTCCATTCATCGCTACTTTTATCATTTACTGTGTTGGGGTTTTTCATTAGGAATGGCCAGCAGTTACCATATAATTAGTTCAAGTTAGTATTTTCACCATTCTAGGGGTTTATCACATGTTTTTTCAGGTTCAGAAGTCGGTGGATGGATTCCTTTCCTATCTCAGTTTAAATTTATTCTACTCTCGCTTTTATCCATCCCCCAAATAGACAATGTTATTACCTTTTTAATTCTGTAGGACTCTTTGAATACGGAACACTGCATCCAGCTAAGAGTTGGTGACAAATTGGTTTCCCCTATTCTGTATATTTACAATCAAATTCAGGGTGACTTGGCCGTTTGGTCAATAGTCTAAGAAAGTGATGACTAACTGAACAGTTGTTAATATTTTTCAGCAAAATTACTTAACTCTGGGGGTGCCTGGGTGGCTCAGTGGGTTAAAGCCTCTGCCTTCGGCTCAGGTCATGATCCCTGCGATCATGGGATCCCTGGGATCGAGCCCCGCATTGGGAACTCCACTCAGCAGGGAGCCTGCTTCTTCCTCTCTCTCTGCCTGCTTCTCTGTCTACTTGTGATCTCTATCTGTCAAATAAATAAATAAAATCTTTAAAAAAAATTACTTAACTCTGTAATGAGCTGGAGCTCATCACATATATAAAATCTTTGATCTCATAAAGGCATATAAAATATGGATTATTAACACACCAAGTTATGACTTAAAAACCTATTTCAAAAAAGACATAATAGAATCATTTATTCTATTTTTCCTCTACTGACCACACTTCAGTATAGTCAAGTAGTTGATTAGGATCATTTTTCTTTTTTTTTTCCCACTTAGGGTCATTTATCTTTATAGAAGAATTATAGGCCTTAAATATAGAAAGAATGACAGAGTTCAAACTTCACCAGTTTGCATTCCAAAATTAAGTGATGGATTTAGGTAATAATCATGACTGTGTGCTAAAACCATTTCATAAAAACATAATGATGGGTATTATGTTTGTTGTATCTAGCATATATCACTTGCACCCAACCTAAAATTTTCCAAAGTCAGATATCATATGTCTCTAACAAAAGAGGCATCACGTACCTGACAATATCAAACATCTGTGCTTCCTAAATGATATAATAGAAATGGCAGACCACTACCTAAGAAGTGTTTTTCTTCCCCCCCCAAGAAAAACTGGATTAAAATCTAATCAAATTTTAGATGTACCTATAGTACAATCAATACAAAGGATAGAGGAAGTTGATAAACAACATAAGCAGTGAATCCAGAATGTATTTCTTAAGTCCTATAAGACCACCAAATAGCAGTTTATTCACTAAATAAATAATGAATCAGGAGAAAATACATAAAATCAGGATGACCTGTTAAAGAGATTGAGAGAAAAACAAAATGCAGAGTGCAGGTATGACTACATGCTGATCCCAAACTACCAATTATAGAAAGGCATTTCTAAATCAATTAAGGAAAATTGAACACAGATTGGTTATTAGGTGATACGGACAAAATATTGTAACGTTCTTTAGTGGATAATGACACTGTGGTTGTTAAAGCAAAGTTCTATCTCTAAAAAAAAAAATGCTGAGATTTTCTTGTGTAAAATGTTCAGAAGTCTTAGATTTGCTTTAGGAATACTACCTCCCATACATGCCGCACGAAAAACCACAGTGTATGCACACAGAGATAGAAAGAATGACCACAGGTAGTTGTTAAAAGTGAGATGGTGTACACTTTGGAAAATCATTACATTTTTTTCTCCTTTGAGTATGTGTGAAATTTCCATAACAACAGAAACAACAAAAATTTGTGGATTTTTAGTATTTAAGCCTTGTTGTGAGAAAATCCACAGTTAAGGCCCTGACCTATATATGGCTGTTAAAAATTGAATGAACTTGGCCTTTACTTACTGTATTATTTGGTCTTCCTATGTTCTTAATCCTTAAATTAGGGCTGCTAATATAAGAATACTAAAACAATCATCTCAGAAAGGCTGTTCATATCTTCAATTGACTTTTTCTGAAGATTCCTTGATCTCATATAGTAGGAAACAATCTTAATTACTTCTATGCCTGCCATTTCATGGTCATCATTTCTAACTGCTTTATTTTATGCAGAATTTATGCTTAATTTTATGCAGAAGCATTTGGCTTTCTCAACCTATAAGACCAAATTTGGAACTCAGTCAGCCTAGGCTGTAAGCCACAAATTGAGAGCAGTTCCCTTAATAATGCAATACTTCTTTCCATTCCTTCCCATGGGCTGTTTAAAGTCACAGTTCATTTCTTACAAGACTTTATAAAATAAAGCAAGAAGGTTAATGTACACCCTATGCCCTTGTGAGAGTCTAGAAGAAGACACATAAGTAAATAAAAAATAATAATAATAAAGAAGGAAGGAGTAATCACCAATAGTCTAAATATCTCATTATAATTTTCTTAATACTATTATCTCAGCCAGTAATTTATCTGATTTACAAGAATAAATGGGTAAAATTTTCTCCTAATTGAAGTGTAGTAGGCCTACAATATTATGTGAGTTGCAAGTGTACAATAGAGTGATTTGAAATTTATATATATATTGCAAAATGTTCACCATGATAGGTGTAGTTACCATACAACACTACACAAAGGTATTACAATATTATTGACTACATTTTCTCTGCTATATTTTATATCCCTGTGACTTCTTTACTTTATAACTGGAATTTGACCACCACATTAGAAGAATTAGTAGGCTTTCATCCTACAAATTCTGGGTTTTCAGTACATGTGTCTGTCTCTTTCACCACAGTACACCACCTCTAACCTTCTGTTACTTTCAGAACCCAACTACTAGTTCCCAATTCTGGGCCAATTAAGAATTGCATCCTACTTCTAGCAACTACAAAATTACAATGGCTTCAGCATGATAGACATTTACTTCTTTTATACAAAAATAAATTCTTGATCTAGACCTCTAGGAATGGTATTTATGGCCTCATATTTTTTTTTCTAAAGATTTTATTTATTTATTTGACAGAGAGAGATCACAGTAGGAGAGAGGAAGGGAAGAGATCACAGAGAGAGAGGAAGGGAAGCAGGCTCCCTGCTGAGCAGAGAGCCCGATGTGGGACTCGATCCCAGGACCCTGAGACCATGACCTGAGCCGAAGGCAGCGGCTTAACCCACTGAGCCACCCAGGTGCCCTGGCCTCATATTTTTATCATTAACTTGAGCTCTTTATATTATCTATTTTCTGTTGAAGCCATTTTTCTTAAATTAACTCAGCAGGCAGGGGGGAAAGGCAGAAGGGTACACCTTCCCACTTTTAATGAGACATTATTGAAGGCCCATGAAACATTTAAGCTTATACTTCATTGGCCAGAAGTGGTTATCTGGTCAGTTATAGCTGAAAGGGATATTGATAATTAACTATGTACTTTATTCTGGGTTATATAATGCCCAAGTAAAATTTCCAGATTCCTTCTAAAGAAGGAAAGAAAACATTGGTACACAATTAGAATTAACTGTCATAATGCATTATCATGCTATGATACACTTTTTCCAAGTATATTTCTTTATTTTTCTGTATAACAGAGTAAAAAAGAGACATTGTGGTTTAATAATTATTTACTTTGGGATTTACGACATAACAATGAGAACTACTTAAGGGCAAAAATGATCTATGAAAATTTCAGTTTAAAATCTCACATTTTTCATTTATTAATTTTCATTATGAAATATATATTATTTGCTTTTTTCTGCATATAATTTTTCATATAGAAGCATATAATTTCATATATAGAATTATCCTAAAGTATTCTAGTATTAAGTTTAATTCTGTAGTATGAGTTTAAGTGGCGTTAATTGTGGAAGAGATAGACTTCATATACTGGCTTTCAAGAATGAATATTACAAGGATATAGAAAATAGTACAGTCTACCCTAAAATTAAATATATGTCAAAGGAAAACACAATTATAAGGCCCTAAGCTACAGTGTCTTCACAGTTCTTGTTTACCATAGCTCAAATAATTTTCATTGTTCTGCTTCCAAATGGAAAATTCCTTCTATCCATGCTTCTACATTATATTCATGGAAGACCTAAGAAAGTAAGAATCAGATTAGATCAAGCAATAAAAATTACAATTGCGGGGCACCTGGGTGGCTCAGTGGGTTGAGCCTCTGCTTTTGGCTCACGTCTCAATCTCAGGGTCCTGGGATGGAGCCCCACATCAGGCTCTCTGCTCAGCACGGAGCCTGTTTCCCTCTCTCTCTGCCTGCCTCTCTGCCTACTTGTGATCTCTCTCTTTGTTAAATAAATAAATAAAATCTTTCTAAAAAAATTACAATTGCTTAAACAAAGTCTGGCTGCAATTTAGATTTTGACCACCTTGGTCAAGTTCCAATCTTAACCTAAATAAGACAACCCTACACAATTAGCAGCCCAGGGAAGCTCCTCTTATGAGGAGATATTAAAAGAAAATAAGTAGCATTCTGAAAAACTGAATGTAGAATGGCTTTTTGTTTATATAAATAAATCATGACGATATAATTTCAAAATTTTACCAGCCACTGGGTATGCTGTAAAAAACAAAAAAAACAAAAAAAAAACATAGCAGATTATTGAATCACAGAACCCGTGCTTTTTTATTTATAAAGATTTAAAGGACATTTATTTAGAATCTGCAGTCAACTCAATGGTTTTTCTATGTATATCACCATGATTTTCTCTGTGGTATAGGAATTCATTGATTACAAATAGTCAAGATTTCCCTAGGCTCGTGAATATGAATGTGTTCCTTTTCTATTTAATTAAAATTTGACATCATGAGTCTTATAAATGTTCCCCTTTAATTAATTGGGAAATACACAGTAAATAACAGAAAACTTTACTGAAAATGTTTTCTTTAATTTTTATTTCATGCCTCTCTCAAATTTTACAACTGAAACCAGAGAGTTGTAAAATCTATGGGCGGCATTGAGCAGTAGACAACTTATTTAGCAAGATACACTTAAACTTTAACCCACAGGTCAGCCAGATGGACATTATTACATGACTTCTAGCTTTGCTAAGCAAAAAATAAATTCACGCTTGACAAAAGTTGCTACCATACTTCCCTGTCAGCATAATTTACATCACAGGAGAAAGAAAAAAAAATGTTTTGTACCCTATGGCAGAGTTGTATTACTGTCAGCGTTTTCTAATTGTACTTCTTTGTTAGCTACATAATGTTGTAGCTTTTAGTTAGTAGTCATTCTGAAAAATACTTTCTGAGGACATTATAGGAAACGTTTTTGTTTTGAAAAAACTTCCAACCAAACTTTGATAATGCAGACAACCTTATCAAGCATTCTTCCTATATCAGTATTCAAGAATTTTTAAGAGGGCAAAGCTATATGTACTGTGAACATTTAAAATTAGATATATGTTTTTAATATATATAAGTATAAATATTTATTAACACAATAGTAAAACAATAATATTAATAATGTCAACACTAGTCATTACTGTGCTAATAATCAGTTATGAATATTATCAGTAATCACATTAATTTTATATTACCATATAATTACTTTACATGTTATTCTAAAATCATACCATATGCTATGTTATATAATAATGTATGATCTTTATAGAATATAAATTATTATCACAATTATTAATCATTAATATCACAATATAATAGGTATTCTTACTCATTAACAAAACAAATTCTTTCATTAATAATAAATATGTGTGATTATCATTATTATGTGCATATATTTTAAATTTTGGATATCCATTTCCATATTGATAAGCATGTAGGTTATTTCCAAAATTTGCATTTATAAGCAAAGCTGTAATGTATTTGTATGTATGAATGTAGTAAAAGTATAGAACCATGAATGAGAAGTGTATACAATGGCTTCCAAAAAGTATTCCTCTCAAGGAAAATGGAAATGTGTAGGAAAGGTCGTAGTTGCTCTTACTTCAGTCAGTAGAATACATTTATTCTATAAAACCACATATATCCAATGTGACAAAATTTCAACATTAACAATTTTCTGTGGCAGGTATATAGTGGTCAAATTATTTTCTCATATTTTAACTATACTTGAATTTAGGCAGGAGAAATAAAAAAAGAATATAAAGATCATTGCACACAATGAATATTTTAAATTTCAAACTAGTTTAAAACTGGTTTCCCTACCATACTTATTTACATGCATTTTAATGGCACATCCTTAACTTACATCCAGGTATCCTGACTATTATTAAAACTAACCAGGAATTGGAAATAGCACATTGACTGTCTTTAATATGGCATGTTAGCTGACTCCAAGTGGAAGAGAAATGGTTGTAAATGCCTTTATCTTAGCCAGGAACTTGACTGTAAGGAAGCATCTGGTTTAAGTGTATCTTGGGATTCAGACCATTTGCCTCCTGAAATAAAAGCTTTAAGAGATTTGGTTGAATATAGCAGGATAATGGAGTGTGGCAGTTGCCACTGTGGTCATCCCAAATATTCGTCAATACAAGATGTTGGACTTTATTTATTTTTTTTTTTTAAAGATTTTATTTATTTGTTAGAGAGAGAGATACAGAGCGCAAGCACAGGCAGATAGAGTGGCAGGCTAGAGGCAGAGGGAGAAGCAGGCTCCCTGCCGAGCAAGGAGCCCGACGTGGGACTCAATCCCAGAACGCTGGGATCATGACCTGAGCCGAAGGCAGCCGCTTAACCAACTGAGCCACCCAGGCGTCCCAAGATGTTGGACTTTAGAGGAGAGGAAGTAAAGAGCAGAACTCAAAGCCGAGCACTCAATAAAAATATTGTATGTGGAGTGTGTGTGTGTGTGTGTGTGTGTGTGTGTTACCACAAATCATCACATGGCTTGAAGTGGAATAATTTTTTTGCTTGGACCGCAAAAGCTAAATGTTTTTGTCAGGCTAACATTATTGTTAGCCTTGGCAGAAAACCTGGCCAGGGGAGTGGGTGAGTGAAAACAAGTTTGCTTTTATGTTGTGCATCCATTCCCCACACCACAAACAAATAAAATAGCTTACAAACTGTCCTTTAAATATCTGTTCATACAGGGATGGTCCAGCAGCAGAAAAATTACCCCAGCTTCATTCCTGCAGACCATAGTTTTTCAACTGTAACATTTAAGAAGGAATCATAAATCTGGTGTTTGGGGATGATTGGAGCAGTGGATGCATGGTTAAGGATTCAAAACCATCATTGCCAAGACTCAATGAATACATCTACAAAGGATTTCATGGCCTGGTTCATTGATCTGAGATACTGTAAATGTATAAAGTGTTGACTTACTTTTTTTTAATTAGTTTTGCCCAATGAAGCCTGGCAAAGTGACCCCTGACCTCACATTGATAAGGAGTACTCTAAGATAGTTGTGAGTCCCAGAATGAAATTAATTAATTTTAATGGAGCTAATTTAACTTTAATTAATTACTTTTCAACTGCTATCTTATATGCAGTCAAAGAAGACAATGGAGATCTTCCCACAGATTGGAATCCAAAACTGCCCGATTAATCTGTCACATGAAAGTATCTACCCCATGCTAGGAAGGCCTTCTTATTCTTGTCCAGTAGTATATATCAGACACTATATGCTTCCCTTGATATCTTTTAGTAATGGAACATTATGTATCGATTTTCTGGTTATTTTATTGGCTATTTCAAAGCCAAAAGGTTTGTCTCTTTCATATATATAAAGAGAGAAAGATCCCACATCTCGATGACATGTTTTAACCCTTTGGCCATACAGGATTCATACAAAACCTTTTTTTAACACAACCCACTAAATTCAGTCCCTTTTAAAAGCATGTATATGATGAAGGGAAGAATTCTAGATACATGAGCAATACTTCTTTATTAGAAGAATTATACAGAATTTAAATATACAACTCATAAAAAGTATTTGTGGGTAAACATGAACCATAGAGCAGAAATTCAAGGGGTGCCTGGGTGGCTCAGTGGTTTAAGCCTCTGCCTTCAGCTCAGGTCATGATCTCAGGGTCCTGGGATTGAGCCCCACATCAGGCTCTCTGCTCAGTGGGGAGCCTGCTTCCCCTTCTCTCTGCCTGCCTTCTGCCTACTTGTGATCTTTCTCTGTCTATCAAATAAATAAATAAATAAAAATCTTAAAAAAAAAAAGAAATTAAGTCTTTTTTATGCATTACCGTATATAATGTTATGAAAATCATTTGCAAAAAGTTATTATTCATATTTGCAAAATGGAAAAAAAAATCCCTAAACTTCAAAAGGGCTAACAATTGATTAAAATCACATTTAGTAAGTGTCTGAATCAGTATGTGATTTCGGGTGACAGGAGTCTTGAAAGAGGGGAGAAACTCCAAACTCAGAGTCATAAGTCATTAAGGTAATGGTGCGTAGCACTTAACAATGTTGTCTTAGAGTTTGGTTACATGGCTTGAAATTCCAGGAAGCAACTTGCCAAACTACTAGCCTTGGGCATAACATCTCTACAAATTCACAACCCCTTACCTGCAATTCCAAAATTCAAAAGCTATGACAACTGACAATTTTTGTAGGTTTTATGTAACCTACTTGGTGGCAAAATTTAATCTGATGACCATGAAGACACTTAGAGCTCTATTAACTCCAATTACTATGCATATCTAAATGTTTTACTAAAGATATTTTAGTATTTTATCATTATGTTTGATTAGAGATAATACTGTAGATAATCTTGGAATTATGACAAAAATACAATAGATGGATCATATCACCTTTATGAAACATTTTGCATACTAAAGCACATCTGGCTCAAAATGTCTGCCTAAGATATTGCAAACCTCTTATCTCAATTATAAAATTGGGAAAAAATAGTATCTGTTACATAGAATTTTTATGGTAATGAAAATAATGTAGAACAGTTATGGACTTCAATGTGCATCTCTTCATAATCACTCAGTCCATGTTAGCTATCATTAATATGCTCCTAAGGTAAAAGTCACAACTGATTTGTGAAGAACTGGTAGGAGATATTCTAAGAAACTTGAAATTTTTAGCTGTCCCACATCATTGCTATCCTTCTACTTCTTTAAGATATCATTGATCCATGTCTATAAAGAAATAGATGTGGATGATTATCCACAATAGAAAATGAAGCTGAGTTGAAATAGTATTTTCCAAAGCATAAAGCTCCATAACACAGTGATACAACATCTCCAGAGTCCTAATGGACGGAAAGTAAAAGCCAATAACTTGACACATGGGGAAGAGTTGTTTAAGTGAAAGCAACAGACGGACATCTCAGAAAAAAGGCAAAGATCCCAGAATTTCAACACCTAGGATCCTCTTATTGTGGAGGAGGGAGCAAAATATAATTCATAAAGCACAAATCCTAAAATACAGAACTCAAGTCACAAGTTTTAGAATAATAGAATCCATGAAATGTTGGGAAATTGGAACAAATAGAAGATGAGTCCAAAGAAATAGTGTGAAGTTGTGACTATAAAAGATCAGGCTAGGGGGCGCCTGGGTGGCTCAGTGGGTTAAGCCGCTGCCTTAGGCTCAGGTCATGATCTCAGGGTCCTGGGATCGAGTCCCACATCGGGCTCTCTGCTTGGCAGGGAGCCTGCTTCCCTCTCTCTCTCTCTGCCTGCCTCTCCATCTACTTGTGATTTCTCTCTGTCAAATAAAGTCTTTAAAAAAAAAAAAAAAAAGATCAGGCTATATCAAAAGAAATGAAATCTTGCCATTTGCAACTATGTGGATGGAACTAGAGGGTATCATGTTTAGTGAAATAAGTCAATAGGAGAAAGAAAACTATCATATGATCTCCCTGATATGAGGAAGTGGAGATGCAACTTGGAGGGTTTGGGGGTTGGAAAAGAATAAATGCAACAAGATGGGATCTGGATGGAGACAAACCATAACTGACTCTTAATCTCACAAAACAAACTGAGGGTTGCTGGGGGGAGGGGGGTTGGGAACAGGGGGGTGGGGTTATGGACATTGGGGAGGGTATGTGCTATGGTGAGTGCTGTGAAGTGTGTAAACCTGGCGATTCACAAGCCTGTACCCCTGGGGATAAAAATACATCATATATTTATTAAAAAAAAAAAAAAATCCGGCTAAGAGCAGTAAATCTATCTGTAGCAGGCAGCTGGGAAGAGGTCTCCCAAAGGTCCTTGCCTCCTGGTCTCCATTCCCTTGTGTAATTCCTTCCACTGAGCTGGACTTGGTATACTTCTTTCTAAGGAGTAGCTTATGGCAGACATTAGCTCCTAAATAAACTTGTAAAAGACAGAGGCTTTCTTAAAAAAAAAAAAAAAAAAAAAGATAGAGGCTTTCTTCTTGGGCCTCTCTCACCCTATGTTGCAGCTGTTAGGACGGGAACTGTACCGAGAGATGCCTGCAGAGAAAGGAGCTGAATCCGGGAGAACCTGAGCACGTCAGGCCACCAGCCTGTGAGGAGCAGAATCCTGTCTGTGATGGGACTGCCCCCAATTGCGGCCTCAATGCAACCTCATGAGAAAGCATACAGGAGAGGCAGGGTGCACTCAGCTGAGCAACACTTGGAATTCGGGCCCCTAGGAGCAGAGGTAACAAATGTTTGCTGTGTTAAGTAACTAAGTTTTGGAATAATTTTTTTTCCCAGTGATTAAAAATAAGGAAGTGTTTAACTATAGAGAGAATGCTAAATGGCTTCCATTACAGAACAGATTACAATTTCTATAAACACATATAGATGTAAAATGGATGGTGCAAGTGGAGGTAATAATAAGAAATAATATAGAAGGAGTGATGTGCAAGAAGGAAATATACGTTCTAATATTTTATGGATATAATAGTGGAGTAAAAATGCAACCTATATTTCATAAATTATGAAAGAGAAATATAAAAACATAATCTGAGCCAATAAGGTGCACTAGACAAAATCAAAGAATGTACAATTATGCATGCATAATGCACAAAAACATGGATATTAATAATAATAGTGAGAAAGATGAAGAAGGAGAAGTAGCGAACACATGTTGAGCAATTATTATATTTCTGTCCCTCTTCTTAGCCTTTTATATATATTAACTCATTTAATCCTTAGAATAATTTTAGAAAATTATTGCTGTTTTCTCCAATTAATAGATGAGAAGAAATATTTAAAATTACTAAATAATGAAACTATGTGACTTAGTAAAGTCTGTGTTCACACATAAAAATAATACCCTCAAATGTTTATTATTAGGTAAGAATAAAACAAATGAGTCTTCAAATCAATGTCAAAAAAGATGACAAATAGGAAAGTATAAGAAGGGAAGTTAGAATAAATTATTCATCTCCCCATGCTAAAAAAATCCTCCAGTATTATGTATAATTAGAATCCTCCCCAACTTAGACTTTTGCATGGGCTCCTTTTTCTGCCCAAAATCCTTTCTCCAGAAATCTGAGTCTTCATGGATTCTGAGTCACATGGTATCAGATGTCCTTATCCCCTTATTGTCCTACATGTCACCTCTTCAAAAAGCTTTCTTTGAACACCAACATTAAAATGCCCTATTATGCAGTCTTTCTCTCTTTCCATTTTTGTTAACTGGGGTACATTTTATTAGGTTTGTCATACCCTTCATGTATTCGTTATTAGCTCTCAGGATATGCTGTCCTCATTCAGTGGCCCATGTATGCTCCTAGTTAGTCATTTTAGTTTAGATCACTCCATTGTTTTTCATGCAATCCTCGATCTCAGTCTGTTTCTCTAAAGTAACTACATTCAATGCTCTTGAGAAAACTATATCATGAATTGCTTAGGTCTAGCAATTATACCTATAGGTAGGATAATAATTCTATTTTTGGAAAAGAATCTGATTACATTTTAAAACTCAATTCTAAACAAACACAAAATGTGCACTAAATGTTAAGCTCCATTTAGATAAAGAAGTTACATTCAGCCTATTTATTACGACCACCATTAACTACAGTAAGAATTGAGTCTGTGTATTTAAAAATAGATATGTAATCGGTCTTTTTTTTTTCTTTTTGTTCGTGATAGAAATTCTGTTGTCAGAAAGTCTAAGTCATAAGTTCATCAAGTTTAGCACATAATTATTTAAGGAGAAGTTTAGCATGTAATTATTCAAGCAGTAGGAGAGAATAGGTGGTTCACAGATACAAATACATTGCAGAAAAATAGATGAAAAATGAGACTATTTAGATATTTTTCTCTAGAAAATGTTGTCTGTTAAATAAAATTACTAGAGATAAATATTTTTGAAGTGATAAGAGAATTAGCCACATGGGAAATATCATGATTGTTTGGATTATAAGTGACAACATTCTGAGTAAGTCAGAGGATGGGAAGAAAATTGCTATATTACCTATTTTGAGGACCTCTTTTTACTTCAGATACACCCAGATATATTTCCAGATATATCCAGAGTTGATAAAACAGTAAGGTTCATTTTAAGTTAAGTAGAGAACTGCAGATAGATAAGATCTACAGAGGTAATAAAAAAAAAGAGCTGGTAGTAGCAACTAATAGCAACACTTCTAGAAATTCTGTGGTGCCCTTAGAGGAAAGTTGACCCCCAGACTAGAAAATAAACTATATATATATATATATATATATATATATATATATATATATATATATATGTTACAAAGAAAATGTACCAAGTAATTCTGATAAATAAATAAAACTCATTCATTTTTAATACAGTATTTATTTCAATCCTTGTTTATATAACTGAAACCTCAGGTCTTCAGAGCTATATAAAATGCCCATTCTTTTTTTCCATTTAACATCCCAATCAAAAAAAATCATTTACAGTTAAAATTTTTTATAGTCCACAGCATTTTCATAATAAATTAACAAAGAGCTATTCTTTATTTTTAACAAATAAAAGGTTTTCTCTTTCCCTAAACTTACTATTAAAATGTTTTACCACCTAGAATTTTTTTTTTCTTAACATCTAAAATTTTTTAAACAATGTACTTCTCATGGCTATCTGACCATGTGCCATGGTTATTTTTATTTGATTTGGTATTTGTCAAGATAATATTATTTTCCCAAATGAAACTGACCATCCATCCCTTTATTCATTCTTCCCTTCATTTATTCCAAAAATAAAATTAAAAGAAAGGAGGTCTTTGGGACAGGTTAATTATTAAAGAGAAGTTTTGCTGTGAAATTTCTGTGATATAGCTAAACAAAAGGGGAAAAAAACAGAAAAGGAAGTTTGCACATATGCTAGCATCACTGAGAATAATAGAGTTCAGACACTGAACAGCAAATTTTGAGCTACAAAATAATTTGAATCCAAGTTGATGGAAGATTAGATAAGTTGACACATCTCTCTCTTTCTGATTACAATAAACTTGTAAAAGTGGATCAATGGTGAGATTTATGAAAGAAAATCATCAGTAAGTTTCAATGTGAGGAATAAATATTAAGTGTACCGAGTCTCAGTGGAAGGACGTAAATTTAGGCAATGGATCCAAAGAGTTCACTGTAAGAGTGACAGTCCTCTAAAGAGGGAGGGATTGAAGTACATGGCTCACTAGAAGACTTTAGGCAAAGAAAAGAAACAGTACAATGTAAAGAGATGTTAGAAAATTGGTTTATTCAAGAACATCCAGGAGATCAATGTAGAAGAGGTTAACAAGTTGGAAAAAGGCACAGGAGAAATATTCTTAGGACTCAGACCATCACAAGGATGTTGGCCTTACATCTAAGTCATTGCAAGGTTTTGTGTAGAACAGTGACTGTCAAAATTTAGGTACACCCGAAACACCTTGGAGGGAATGTAAAAATACAGATTGCTGAGTTCTGCTGCCAGGATTTCTGATTCAAAATATCTGGGAGATGACCCCAGAAATTGTTGCAGGACTAATGACCACACTTTTAAAATCACTGGTATAGAGGATTGAATGCAATGTTTAATTCAATTAATCTAGTTTATTTTTGGAAAGGGACCAAAGCATCTCAAGGCTGAAAGCAGTGGGGAAAGTGTAGGTTGTGGTTGAATTCATTTTCAGGTCTACAGGACATAGCTGGCTTCTGTTAGATTGTGTATGTGTGTATGCACTATGATGTTCTTCAAAAGACTCTAGTGGCCACTTCCAGTAAATACTAATTGCCTCAGGGGACAAGTGTGCACTCTTGATGGAGAACCAGAGTGCTCAGGAATGTGTTGGATTCCTCTCTGTCTCGTGCAGCTCAGGGACTCCTGCACAGTCTAGGGCCTGAGCCTCTGAGCTACCTGCCCCAGGTGATCAGTTAGTCATTAGTGAAGGTGTTATTCTCCTCATGTCTATGTTGTAAAGCAATGATGGTTCCCTTGGTTGGACTGGAGCTACTTTCTGGAAGAAGAAAGTCACTGAACTTAACTTTATATGACAAATATGTAATGGGCCAGGAAGCTGTGTATCCTTCTTGACTGTTACCTCCAAAACTGAGAGGACTTACAGTGTCTGCCATTGGCATGACAGGCCAGTGAAGCCTGAAGATAGTCAGCCTTTGAGGTCTGAGGGATGTACACTTCTCACTGAATCTGGAGTTCCTAAGACACAGGCCCTGATGAAGGGAGCATTACCTCAACCACTACCTTTGTTCATGGCTCCATGCCATTTGTGACAGCCTTGGCAGATCTCCAAGTGGAGTCTAGCTGCCCCATCAGGCAAGGATTCTTAGAAGACCCAGTGACCATCAACCATGGGCACAACTTCTGTCACTCCTGCAACAGTATTTCCTGAAAGGAGCTATAGTATACCTTTCCATGCCCTGTCTTTTTTTTTTTTTTTTCTGTCCAGATAAGAACTTCAGGAGCAAATCCCAGCTCAGTAATTTGATTTGTCTCTAGGGTACTCTCCAGAACAGAGGAAGCAAGAGGAGAGGCATGAAAAGAATGCTATGTTTGAGAAGGAGAATCAACTTTCAACTCTTTTCCATAAAAAAGACCTAGGGGTTTGATATATACAGCACATTTTCTCCACCAAACAGCAGAAACTCCACATATATTGCATGAAGAAAGCTTCTCCCATCAAATGAAAATTCAAGAATGTAGCATTGAGCCCTTGAAGAACCATGGGGAATGAGCTGGGGGGGGTGGGGGGGACTAACTTCACAAGTCGGCATGTCAGTGGAGCTTACAAAAATATAACAGGTAGGAGAGAGGAAATAAATTCTGAATGTGGACAAATTAGACTGTTTCTACTAAACGAGCAAGAAGCAATTTAAGCAAATACAAGATAAAGAGAGGGACGTTATAACAAAACTAAAAGAATAGCTCGTACATTTTTCGATCATAGCTGCACATTGAGACATCTGCTGGGGGTGAGAGAGGGCGAACCGAAGTTACTGCCGTAGGAATATCCACCACAGGGATAGAAACCCAACATCTCCAGATCTTTTTTCTATAAAAGATATACGGATTTGGCCTTCCTCCACATTCTGGCTTGGACAAATTTATCAACCCATTTCACAGTGGAAGTGATGGCCCATTGTATGTACTCTGTTTCTTCCCACAAGAAGAAAAATTATTTTCTCAGACATGAAAGCTACTGAGCTAATGAAAATTGGATTTTTCACAAGAATGTTAGGAACTTGAGTAATTGTCCACGAAATACCAAAATACCTATTTTGATAATTTTCTGGCTATTGTCCCTAGAAGTATCAAACAAACATGTTTGGAACTTTTTGCCTCAAAAAATTTTAAAGTGAGTATCTCCTGTGTCTTATAGCTTCCTATCAGCTCATAGCTTCGAAAAGTGCTGAAACAAGCTTTGTAATGGAATTAGTGGAGAGAGAAACAATAAGGCAGCTTCAGTGAGATCATCACAGACCTGCCTAAAGATATGGTCTGTGCAGCTAATGTTTTCAATTCTCTTTCTCACCATTCCTTGTATCCCCTAATGTTTATATCCCAGCTGCCTCCCTGTCCATTGTGGGAAGTGTTGGTTGGAAAGGAAATAGTGCTGAGAGAAAATATTGATACATAAACCATGTGTTCTCTTTTAGTTCATTAAAATCTACGTTTACTGACTGAAGAAAAAATAATTTGTTAACCTAAAAGGCAGGCTTTAGGTAATGGGAGCCTATTTTACCACATGGCAATGATGTAGGAACTCAGTATTGAGTTAAGCACCGGGTAGAAGAGATTTTTAAAAAGAAGAGTTAATGAAAAATTAGTCTATATACCATAGGTTTAAAACAACAACAACAACAGTAACAGCTTAGCTTAAGACCAGGAGATTCATACACTTAAAGTAGATTTTTTAAGATGTGTACCAAGAAACAAGAGAGGAAAAAAAGGGGACGGAGGAATAGAGACAAGAAAAGGAGAGAAGGAAGATAATTGTAACTCAATAGTAATAGAAATGTAGACATGTACTTAAAGTGATTGGTGGATTATTTTATTCAAGGAACATATGCCATGGAATAGGTAATGAGATGGGAGATGTTAACGTTGTTTTTGCCTTTGTTAGGCTTGGTCCCCTATGTCTCTCACCGTGTGACATTCTCACTCTCCTGAGTGTGATTCTGGTATTTAAAGACACAGTAGAAATTATTTTTCACATGTCTCCTAAATGCAAACTACTTCATAGTTGGCTCAGTCAAGAAGTTGTGATCTGTTCTATTCTTGGCCGATAAACCAGGTAGGAAAGACTGGATAGATGGCCCCAAATGCACTCTATGGCTTATTTAAGAAACTGCCAATGAGTAATTTTGGTTATAGGAAATGTCTGCCTTATCAGGAGATGTTAGGACCTAATTACCATGTACATAACATGCAATCTCCCATCTGGTAGCACACAGCTTCCGAAAAGCCATATGTTTATAAAGCTTGGGATACAGTTATTTGTTAGTTTCAACATCCACAACTGATATAATGAACTGGTAGAACTAGATTAAAAAAAAATTAAAGAGAATTTTTTGACACAAAACACTGCAAGCAAATTCTATATAAAAAAACAAACATGTTTCTTAGAGGGATATCAAAGAAGTGACTTGGCAATCAATGACCCAGAATGTTCCACAAAAAATAATTTTGATATCTTCAATGAAAAAATGTCCAAATTATGATGTCAAAACCAAATTAAATTTTGACTTCATAGAGAATTCTTACTTATCCATTCTATTTTTTTAATATAAAAACTTTGCACAAATTAATTCTTCATTCTTTCAGTGTTTTTTCTAGAAAGTAGGTTTGCAGTAGTTGACTTTTCCCTTATATCTCATATGAATATTGATATATACTATACATTGTATAGATTTGATTTTTATAATATACATCTACATTTACATTTCTCGATTTATGAACATACCTCTTTCTTTCTTTCTTTAATCTTTTTCAGAAGGTATATTATTGGAGAGTCTCAAAATTTAGTGGAAGTTTTGACTAAACTCAAAGATTCATTTTCTCAGTAGACTATAAAATATAAACATTGATTTATGGATTTAAAGGATAATAATGAAATGAAATGTTTTGCCATATGAAGTTCAAAAATAGCTTTTCAAATAAGTTGAGATAGAAATTACTTATCCTTCCGCAAGGCAATCTTTTTTCTCAGAGAAAATAAATATACAAATAAATGGAGAGAGCATTTAATTTCTCCTGAATAGCAAAATCTGCCCTTAATGAAAAATTGACTTTTGCAGGCAAATAATTATACTTTCCTTATTTTATAATTCTATAGTCCTGTAAATCCTACATTATTTATTTTTATTTTTTTAAGATTTTATTTATTTATTTGACAGAGAGATTACAAATAGACAGAGATACACACAGAGAGGGGGAAGCAGGCGTCCTGTTAAGCAGAGAGTCCAATGCGAGGCTCGATCCCAGCATCCTGAGATCATGACCTGAGCAGAAGGGAGAGGCTCAACCCACTGAGCTACCCAGGCACCCTAATCCTATATTTTTTAATCTCATAAATCCTGTATAGTACATATATTTTATAAACTGAGTTTACCTAGATATATAAAAAAAGATTACATGTATAAATAAATTAGGTAAAGCTTTATGTACTAACATTTGGAAAGTTCATTATGTCTAATTTCATATGTAAGATGTTATGAGATTGTAAATATAATGTCTAAGATGATCTAAGATATGTGTCTGTCTCTTGATGTCATTCTTGAATGTTTTGAATTTTTAAATTGTATGAAACAGTTTCTGATAATTTGGACAGACAAACTCTCAAATGAGTCTACCTTATACTGAATTTTGAATTTTATTTTTCCAAATGTATGATTTTAAACCTTCCAAATTTTACTCAGTTACCAAATAGACTTAGGTTTGAATTCAGAAGTTATTATCTCTGTTTCTGCTTTCCTTTAAAAAAAATTTAGTTATTGTATTTTTTCTTCTTAATCTTAACTGTTGTCACATTAAAAAAAAAAAAACTTAAAGAAATCAATTTAACACCAGGGACAATTAATTATATTCATTTGATTTGATAGATATTTATGGTTAAGGACAAAATATAATGAAAGTTCAAACATTATCACTAGAAAAATAATGGAGAAAAATAAAACCAGTGGTATACATTTTCCCCTAATTTTAAGTGTTCCTTCAGGGAATGATATTTCCAAATTCATAATCATTCTATTTTGAGAATAGGTTCATATCATATATATTTTTTTGAGAATAGGTTCATATCATATATATATATTTTTAGTCATTTTCTCTGTAGTCCTATACTGATAAGTGTTGGGTCTAATCATTTTGATAGTTGAGTTAACATTACCTGGTTTTATAATTCTCATTTATCAAACTAAGTTTGACCATTATGTTCTATCCATATAGAAGAAGGAAGGCAGGAAGGAAGAAGAGAAGGAAGGGGAGAAAAAAGGGAAGGAGTAAATGGGAGGAAAGAAAAGGAGGAAAACACAGGGTTATTGTGGGTAATATAAAAATATAAAAATACTAACAGTTGCACCAGGTCAAATGTAAACTATCAACTTGTATTTAAACAGTATATAAAGGCAACTAAATGAATCAATAATAATTTAAATAACTAATTTTGAATACTTGGTTGGAGTTGCTATTTTATTTTAATAAAATGAATCATAAATATTTCTATGTATGATTTTACATAGATCATTCTGTTTTTTTTCAATTTATTTTTCAGAAAAACAGTATTCATTATTTTTTTACTGCACCCAAAGCTCCATGCAATCCGTGCCCTCTATAATACCCACCACCTGGTACCACAACCTCCCACACCCCCACCACTTCAAACCCCTCAGATTGTTTTTCAGAGTCCATAGTCTCTCATGATTCACCTCCCCTTCCAATTTACCCCAACTCCCTTCTCCTCTCTAACACCCCTTGTCCTCCATGATATTTGATGTGCTCCACAAATAAGTGAAACCATATGATAATTGACTCTCTCTGCTTGACTTATTTCACTCATCATAATCTCTTCCAGCCACAGCAACTTCTTTCAAGATATGTCTCCAAAGGCAAAGGAAACAAAAGCGAAAATAAACTTTTGGGACTTCATCAAAATCAAAAGCTTCTGCACAGCAAAGGAAACAGTCAAAAAAACAAAGAGGCAACCCACGGAATGGGAGAAGATATTTGCAAATGACAGTACAGACAAAAGGTTGATATCCAGGATCTGTAATGAACTCCTCAAACTCAACACACACGAAACAGGCAAACATATCAAAAAATGGGAAGAAGATATGAACAGACACTTCTCCAATCAAGACATACAAATGGCTATCAGACACATGAAAAAATGTTCATCATCATTAGCCCTCAGGGAGATTCAAATTAAAACCACATTGAGATATCACCTTACACTAGTTAGAATGGCCAAAATTAACAAAACAGGAAACAACATGTGTTGGAGAGGATGTGGAGAAAGGGGAACCCTCTTCCACTATTGGTGGGAATGCAAGTTGGTGCAGCCTCTTTGGAGAACAGTGCGGAGATTCCTCAAGAAATTAAAAATAGAACTTCCCTATGACCCTGCCATTGCACTCCTGGGTATTTACCCCAAAGATACAGATGTCGTGAAAAGAAGGGCCATCTGTACCCCAATGTTTATAGCAGCAATGGCCACGGTTGCCAAACTATGGAAAGAACCAAGATGCCCTTCAACGGACAAATGGATAAGGAAGATTTGGTCCATATACACTATAGAGTATTATGCCTCCATCAGAAAGGATGAATACCCAACTTTTGTAGCTACATTGATTATTTTTATCAAGATTGAGCATTCTTTAAACTTATAAATGCAAGAAATATGTCTCCTGTTTGCAGTTTGAGCAAATTATTCTGTAGCATATGCTTTTCTGATAGAGACTTGGTCAACAATGAAACTCTTAAATAAGTCTAAAGACTTTTGGACATGTAAATATAATTAAATCACTCAGACTATATTGAAGAAGTCTTTGAAATAAAAACATGAAAGATGGTATGTCTGTCTGAGTAATATTGAATAACTTTCTTTTTTAAAGATTTTATTTATTTATTTGCCAGAGACAGAGCACAAGTAGGGGGAGTGACAGAGGGAGAAGCTGGTTCCCCACTGAGCAGGGAGCCCCATGAGGGGCTGGATCCCAGGGCCCTGGGATCAGGACCTGAGCCAAAGGCCGATGTTTAACCAACTGAGTCACCCAGGCATCCCGAATATCTTTTTTTTTTTTTTTAAGATTTTATTTATTTATTTGACAGGCAAAGAGCTGGGTGGGGGGCAGGGGGAAGCAGGCTCCCTGCTGAACAGAAAGCCCGATGCGGGGCTTGATCCCAAGACCCTGAGATCATGACCAGAGCTGAAGGCAGAGGCTTGACCCACTGAGCCACCCAGGTGCCCCCCAGATATCTTTCTTAATAAGGATTTCTAGTATCATTTCTAACATCATTTAAATTAATATGGTTCTTTTTCTTTTGTTTTCTCAAACTGTTCCACATGCTAACCAGGTGTTAATACTTGATGTAAGTAATAAGCTAGAAAAGGTGGATTTTCACATTAAAAATCACATGTGTGGGCACATATCCAATGCATATTATTATCTTAACTTTAAAATTAAACCGTGCTAAGTTTTTCTCACTTTGTTGTGTAGAACTTTGTGTTTGCATATGTAGGTTTGGGAGAGCTGATAAGAGTGGGGTCTCTGGCTTTGGATTTCTTTCTTGGCTTTATTTCTAAATTAACAGGATTAAATCAGAAACTACCTGCACAGTGTTTAGTGTGTGTGACAATTAATAAACACTTATTAAATGATAATTATTATCACATTGTTAGCAGTTATTTTGTGTCATGATTAGCATTTCAATTAAAAAAAAGAAAATAATCCATTTCCTACCCTTTATAATTACTAATTTACTAGGTCCTTTGATATAACTCAACACATTTTATATTCACTTCTATATCAAGTGATTTGTACAGTACACAGGCTAAAATGATAGTCTACCTTGGAAGAATACCATGCCTTTGAATTCTTAATTCAGCTTCTTTTTACAAACAGGATTTCTTTCTAGTTCTCAGGGAATAAAAATGAGTGAGAGAGACATGAAGAATGGGTTCCGGACCTGGTTCTAAAGTTAGTACTCTTTAAATTAGAATATTTCATGGAAAACAACTTCAATTTCATCATGGCCAATTGGGATAAATAGTACTTCTTTCTAGAATGTGTCTAGATTATAAAATGATGTAGTAATTTAGCCTCTAATAGCTTGTTAGTATTTAATTTGCAATTCATGTTTAAATATATTGTTTGAAAGTACATGTCTCCAGGTGGCGTTATGCTTAGAAGAGAAGCTACATGTTAAAAATATATCCATCGCAGTAGTTATCTGAGGAGAGGAATAAGTTGTAATTGACAAGATATATAAAGTAAGCTTCTGACCCAATGGTACTTACAATAGATGTATGCTTTAAAATCTCTTGCCTGGATCAGGATACCTGGTTGGCCCAGTTGGTTAAGCAACTGCCTTCGGCTCAGGTCATGATCCTGGAGTCCCGAGATAGCATCCTGGGATGGAGACCGGCATTAGGCTCCCCGATTAGCAGGGAGTCTGCTTCTCCTTCTGACCCTTCTCTTCTCATACTCTTCCTCTCTCTTTCAACTAAATAAATAAATAAATAATCTTTAAAAATAAATAAATAAAATAAAATCTGTTGGCTAAATTGTAGAGTTCTAGTCTATGCACTTTTCCACAGGCTTTATTCTGCAATAAAACATTTAAAGGATCCAAGTGAAAAACATGTCTATTATAAGACTTACTTCTGAGTGTTAATCATGTGGTATAGTATAATACCCAATCATTCAATTTTTTTTTTCTGAAAGATTTTTTTTATCTATTTGACAGATCACAAGTAGGCAGAGAGGCAGGCAGAGGGGTGGGGGTGGAGAAGCAGGCTCCCCGCTGAGCAGGGAGCCTGATGCGGGGTTCCATCCCAGGACACTGGGATGGTGACCTGAGCCAAAGGCAGATGCCCAACCCACTGAGCCACCCAGGAGCCCCCCAATCATCCAGTGTTTTAACTGTTGATCATTAGATGTTCCTAAGTGATTTATCAACCCAAATTTCCAAACGACTAGGATAAGCAATTATCCCCATAGGAGGAGTGATATGGGAGCTCCCATCTAGTTCTAGGATTTCAGATGTTACTAAACACAGAGGAAGTGAACATCTTTTCAGCCTAACCATGGCAAGTATAAGCCTGAAATTTTTGCTGTGCATGTGTCTATATTCGTAGCAAAAAATACAACAGCTGAGAAATGGGGGCAGGGTGAAATATCCTTTGACTCTTTGTTACTTATCTTTAGTCCTCTTTAAGAGTATCTCTAACACTTACAAGTGATTAAATCTAGAATCTTCCAACTGGAAAATTTTTGTTTGTACAATGATTTAACTCAGGGCCATCTGAACCACTTAGTTTAAATTTCACTTCTAACCTGGAGATTTGGACTTTACAAAAGGTGGTTTTTTGGGGTACTATTCTGATTACCCATTTAGAACATACTTCTGAAATTGCAGAATGTTAGCACCACTTTATTAATAAAGCACTATGTGTACACACAAGCTTATCTAGCATAGATTGAAAAAAAAAAAAAAACACTGCTTCTTAGGTCATCCTGTCTATTCAAAGGTTGGCAATAATTGCCCAAATGCATGAGAAAGTTTGTCAGTTTGCCTCTTTACATATTGATCAGAACAATACGCTCATCTTTATTTTATTTCATGGGCTTTGTATGAATATAATGATTTTAGATAATTTAACTTAGATCGCTAAATAACCAGTTCCTATCAAGGGTGATTGATCTTCCTCTATCTGAAATTAATTACCTAAAATTGCAATAACAATTTCTGTTCACTAGCTTCATTTTTGGTGAAGATTAATTTTAAAATTCACAAAAAATCAGAGCATTTAATTGGTGAATTTATTTATTCTGCTTTAAACTCTATATACTCTTTAATTTTTTTTCTTTTTTTTCTAAATTTGTTTAATAGCAAATCATCATGTTTAAGCAGATGAATGAATAGGGTCCATCTTGTCTCTGGTGCATTGCCCCAGCACTTAGCCCATGCCAGGCATGCAAGAGTCCTACAGGTTAACTTTGAACTCCTCTATCTTTCTACCATACCCTGGGCCCTAGCCTTTCCCCAGAAGGCCCTTCCTTGTCTAATGTATGCTAATACTTTGGTATTTGCAGTATAATGGCAAAATTTATCTAGCTAGAAAAGCACTCAGTTTATAATAAAGATTCTGCTTTCAATAGGTACAAGGGATTAAAATTTGCTGAAGAGGAAGCTATTTGGGGGGAAGTGAGCTGCCTTCTCACATTTCTTAAGTTATATATACTGCCTATATTTTTTATACTGGTTCGCTGAATTAAGCTAATAACTTCCAATTGCAGAATCATTTTTTTTGCTTTGCATTCAACATTTCTTAATACATCTTAAAAATTGATACATGTACAAGAAATTCTATAGTTTGAGGACCTTAGTATTAATATGTGAGCAAAAGAAAAATGCAGTTTCATTAAGACTAAAGATTTTTTTCACATCTGAAAGAAATATTCTACCTGATCTTTAAGAAAATATAATGATTTATTTTATAATATATGTTAGTGTCGTATTTTAAATATAACTATACAGATGATTGCAGAACTCATCATAAATAAAACTCTGTTAAAATGTGCTATCTGAAATATTAGTGAAAGGTATATATGTATATCTTCTTTAAATATAAAGTATATATGTATGGAAATATGATTTCCATACATATACACACAATGATACCATAGAAAAATGCATTCCACTTTCCAATTCACAGTAAAAGCATTGCAATACAAATTAGAGAATACCTTTGAAACAAAAAATGCAAAATGGTTTTTGAAATTTGATCTAAATTATAATCATGTGGCATTTTAAAAATTCATTTCTTAAACCTAATTTCTTTATTTCATTTAGATACAAGTAAATTTCAACTACCTTGATAGAACCAATCCCAAATAAAACTAACAAACAGTAAACATAATTTGGACACTTGATTTTGCTCTTGCATTTGAAATTAGTTTTGTCATTTGCATTCAAAACACATTAATGTCCTCAGACTGTGGATCACTCATTCACAAAATAATATAAAGCTATGACATCCCCCTGTCTCCAACATTAGAAACACCAACTATCCATATAAAATAATACAACATAGCACAAACAACACTGTCAATATTTTAAGATTTGGACTTACTTAATTCACATTTTCTAGGGATACTGGTAATATAAACTTTATAAATCTTTTCTGATGAATTAATTTCACTGTAATATCTAATTAGAGAACATTTCATCTAAACTCGACCTCATTTCAAAATTCTTTTAGAATGAAAGTAAAAAAAGCTTAAGTTCCCCTCAACAGGAAAATAAAATAGATCTTCAGTCAAGGATAAAAATTATGTCATTCACCTCAAATAATTGTGATAATTTTACTACACACACTCATTCATATTTGAAAGAAAAAAAAGAAAAATTGGCACCAAATAAAACAACATGCATTTTTTAAAGAACAAAAATACAGTAGATATGTGAAATGTGATGGTCAAATATGGAATGAACTGAAGTTGTTAGTTGGGGCAAGGGTTGGTTGATTTGTTTGTTTGGAAATAATTACAGATACAGAGACAATCTATATATCCTTCACCCAATTTCCTCCTCTGGTAACATATTCTATTGCTATAATTCTGGAGTAGGAGAATAATCTTGGAAATCCTTCCTTTCAACAATCTATATTATGCCTTTGCTTAACTCATTTACCTGTTCTAGGGGATTGTGTGTGTGAGAGTGGGGGTGTGTGTGTATATGTGTGCACACACATCAATTCTCTGGAGTTATATAGACAAACACGTCATCTGCAAAAGTATGCAGATTGGAGATTCCAAATTGTATGCATTTCATTTCTTCTTTCCTTACTGTAGTGGTTTCTACTACATTTCTACTACTACATTGACGAGTAGACATCCACACTCATGCATTGTTCCCTAAGAAGGAAGTCATTCAAGTTTCACCATTAAGAATGAATTTAGCTGTAGAAGTTTTGGAACTACTTTCCATCAAATTAAAGAAGTTCCCATTTGTTCCTAATTTTTAGAAAGTTTTTCTTTTTTCAATGGATGTGGGAATTTGTTCTATGTAACCTGATAAGAATATATGATTTTTCTTCTTTATTCCATTGTTACTTCTATTTTGAAATGTTGAAAAAAGTCTTGCATAACTGAAAAAAAATTCCACTTGGCTGCATTGTATAATTCTTTTTATATGTTGCTGAATGGATTTGTTAATATTTTGTTGAGGATTTTTCTCATTGATTAGCTATTCTTTCAAAAATAAGCTATCATTTTTAGCTTTCTCTAGCACCCTTTGTATATGTATGTATGTGTGTGTGTGTGTGTGTGTGTGTGTGTGTGTTCTAATCATGGTCCTCTCTTTGTTTTATTCATTAGTATAATAGCATTGCATTATTGGCTACCTACCAAAACTTCTTAAAAATCTATTTCCCAGGAGGTAGTAGAGCATAATGGCCTTAGCGACTAAAACCATGGGCTCTGGAACAGATTTTGTAAGTTCAAATCCCAGGCTCACTACTTTCTAACTTTATAACCTTGACAATTTATAGAACATTTTCTTTTCTGTGGTTAAATCTTTCTCTCTCTCTTTAATGACACAGTCATATGTAAAGCAGAGAGTTTGGCTTATATATGGCTTATAAATACAAGAGGGGCTAAGATTTAAGATGGTTGCCAAATAAACTATAATCATACCTGTAAATATTTTATTAAAGTAGAATATATTCACATATACTTGCATAAAAATATTATCAATAAAAAGCAGTATGCTTTAATAAAAGATCATGTATTACTAAGTTTGGGCTTAATAATCTATAACTTGGACTGACATTTATTGTGGTACTCGCCTTGAGTAAAACATTTAGTTTTGGTTTATTTGTAGAATCTTAGGTAAAAGATTTGACTGGGGTGGGGGTGCTCCTGTAAAGACCAAACGATATAAATCATTCACTCACCAAAACATTGAGTTCAATTATCTATTGTCTATCTATGTATTGATCTATCTATCAGCTATCTAATTATTTGCTTTTTCGTGTTTTCTAGGGATGGGTCCAGGTGATAGAGCTAGAGTGATGAACAACAGAGAAGGGCCACTTCACTAGGAGTTACTTTTTTCACTGGAATGGAAGACGTGCATATGCAAAAAGTCTAGGTAGGAACCTGACCACAGTAAATGCTTGAGGATATATCTGTTTCCCTGACTCTGTTTCTATATCAGAGGTCGCTGCCATCCATCTATCCATTTAATTGTGGAAAGTATGTATAATATTCTTATATCCAAAGAAGTCATGTGACAGCACACTTCTTTGCAACTGAATTGAATTAGTAAGATCCAAAAGACCAAACATTTTTTTTTAAATTAAAGAATATGTCCCTTTACATGATTGTAGACATTTGTTCCTTCACAAAATATGTTATTTTATCATGTCATATAGCCAGGGCCCTCAAGTAAAATCAGAGATTGAGTTATGTACTGTATTACTGATTTTTAGGTAATATATAAATCCACAGGTTTATTTTTTTTTTAAAGCTTTACATGTACTTCTGACTATTCTACTGATTAAACTTCCTTTTTCTCAGAACTAGATTTAGATGAACTTTTTATGATTTGTGTTTACATATTTCTGTTAAAATGAGATAAAAATTTTAAACTGAATTGAGCATATAGTGCAGGTTAATATTTCCATCAACATTTGTTAAAATTAATAAAATAAACAGTTGCTTATCACTGCAAAGTTGATTGTTAGGAAATAATTTATTAACTACCAGCACTCTGCAAAGGCCCACAAGAGTGCTGGTAAATTTGCTGAGGAAATTCACCTCTGAGAGGAGACATTAAAATGCTGCAACCTCAGATTTCATTTTGACTATTCTTGGAAAGTCTCCAACAAATTGGCTAAAAAGCCTACCACAGGAAGCCAAACATCTTAGAGTCTGAGAAGCAGAGACCATTTCTGCTGAATAGAATACTTATTTCTTTTCCTAAAAACATGCTTCCCTAATATACATCTAATAATGCATAACCTATCAGTACAAGTCTAACAAAGCTTTTAAAGTTTTAGCTCTTTACATGACTTCTCTGCTGTGAGAGAAAATAATGCACTTGTAAAATCCATGATAGAGAGCACTGTGCACATTTGAAATGAGATAAGAAGGTATTTGTGTAGTTGACTATGTTTACTCTTGTAATAAAGGCATTATTTTTCCAATATACCACTTGAGTGCTGAGTATGATTCCCTTGAGGCCTTCATTTTCATTATAAACAGGCTACTACTGGGCCTACTTTTAGAGTCACAATAATCTGAAATTACAAAATAACTTCTGAAAGCTTTGTTAAAGAAACAAAGTACAAACAAACCTATACTGAAGCCCATTTTTCTGCAGGTGGGGCCGGATGAGCGACATTATCAATGCAGGTATACAAAGGATGAATTGTGTGTTAAGACTGAGAAAGTGTTCTTTGACAGAATCTATATTGGATGTGATACTGTAAAGTGAGCCTGTCAGTGGGAACTGGATAAGCTCCAGTTCTAAGGCAATTATATTTTATTTAATTAATTAATTAATTAATTAATTAATTTGACATAGAAAAAGAGAGCACAAGCAGGGGCAGCGGCAGACAGAAGGAGGGGGGTTCCCTGCTGAGGAGGAGCCCAATGCTGGACTGGATCCCAGTCATGACCTGAGCCAAGACAGAGCCACCCATGTGCCCCTCCTTTTTTAAGATTTTATTTATTTAGGGGCGCCTGGGTGGCTCAGTGGGCTAAAACCTCTGCCTTCCGCTCGGGTCGTGATCCCAGGGTCTTGGAATTGAGCCCCGCATGGGGCTCGCCGCTCGGCGAGGAACCTGCTTCCCTCTCTTTCTCTCTGCCTGCCTCTCTGCCTACTTGTGATCTCTGTCAAATAAATAAATAAAATCTTTTTATAAAAGATTTTATTTATTTATATTTTAGGTGGTTTAAACACTCCTTAAAAAGTTCTTTTATTCTGTATTAGTCTATTATTTAGGTAATTGTAACAATCAGAGAAGGAAAGGAGAATGAAATGCAATTGAAATCAAATATAGTGCAAATATAGACAGTATTCTGAATATCAGCTCCTTTCAGACTTTTGGCTCCAGGCAGTGTAGAGAAATAAAGTAGAATAAATGAGTTTCCACCCACCCCTGCTTTGGTATTTGACAAAGGTTGTGAATTTCAACCATCAGATCTCAAATTGTAAATGTTTCTCATTGAGTACTTGCGTGTGAAAGTGTGTGTTAATACATGTGTTTGCATGTTTGGGAGAGAATGACATTTCCCTGAATTAGTATACCAAGTAAAAAACTAAAGTTCCAAACTAATAAAAGCACATATGCATTCTAAACGACTTTGATAAACATTTTAGTAGAAATAACTCATATATAATATGTGGTCATGACTGGTTATAGCCACACCCCATTCTCATTAAGGATTCATAAAGATTGCAGATGTGGTGTTGGCCAAGATTTCACCCTGGTTCCTGCCATCTTGTTTCTTGGTGGTTGCCTTATCCCACATCTATTTTAAGGGTTTTTATTCCTATGTTTTCAAATTAGTTCTCTTCAAGTTTTGCTGGTTAAGGTTCTGATGTCATGTCTTCAAATTCTTTAAAATCAAACTGAATTTCCTCTCTTTTATCAATTTTTATTTTATATACTCTTTCCTATACATATTCTATTTATAGTTTTCATGCCATTGTTAGGTAAGAAAACTATGGTTTTTATGCCATTGTCTATATCTTATGTAACTAGTCTACTGACTGCATTTTTGGGGAGGATATTCCATTAGCTGTTTGTAATGCTATCCTTTGGATCTGATTGTTTTGGGTTTGCTTTTTACTTTTTTTCTTCAAATTCATCTGTCAGAAAATCAGCTGTATTATATAACAATTTTTTGAGCTTTGCATAAATTGCCTGTTGACTACCAGGTAAAGAAAAAGTTTGGCAGAGGGCAGAAAAACAGCAAAATTCATCCTAGGTTTAAGGTGGCAAAAGACACTATACCCTCTAGATTCTGCCTTTGGATCTATATAACTATTATTTGTCTGTTGTGTTTATACAGTGTTTTTACTTCTTTTATTCCTAGCTATAAAATTTTCTCAGAGATCTCACCTTTTCTTTTTACTCCCTAATGCTGAAAGATCTAATACTTTCTCCTTGTAGACATATTGTTGTTTAAAAACATGCCTCTGTATCTTGCATGGTGCCAGGGGGGAATTCCACAAGCTATGAGTGACATTGTATCTGTGTATACACTAATTTCCATAATTTGATACCATCTACATTTAATGACTTTTACATCAGTGCATATGCATGGCTTGACTGATAGAAGTCATATTTGCATAGTTCAGTTTTCAGATAAGCAACATTAAATGTTAAGACTGTAGGTTCTTTCAAAAATCACGTGTTCCCTATTAAAAATAATTAATAGCTATTAAGCTTATATAAAGTTGAAAAATAAAAATAACCTCAAAAAATAAACAGTTTACATATCAGAAAATCAGTCCATGTTGTCACATTTCCTCATATATTTGAAACAAACAAACAAAAAAGCCTGACACACACCACCACACATATCACCAAAGCATTGCACCATGGTAGTAGCAATTTATAAATATTTAATTCTACTTGCTACAAAATGATTCCTTAAGGTTTTGATTAATGATAAGTAAAAGAGGGAGAAACAGATGAATCAACTCTTATAAAAATAATTAAAAACAATTTTTTCAAAGATAACAACTTTATTGTTTTTAGAAAAATTGAGCTTTAGTCTTTTGAAAAATAACTGTATCATCAATTGATGTGTTATCATGTCATATTATTAAATAAAGTAGAATCAGCCTTTCATTTTCTTAGGGCTGGCTTACAGACTTGAAAGCTTCCAGAAATTAGAATAAATGATCATTTTGAGAGAAGAAATTTTCCTCTTGCAAAAGATGTATTCAAAGCTCTGCTAGAGATAATACTTGCTTTGAAAATGAAGTGTCTGATGAGGCTTGTCTATAATTAGGAAACATTCGATAAACTTCCCATTGTAGAAACAGATTGAACAACTATTTCACAGTAAATCAGAATTTCGCTATCAAGTTATATGATAAGCTCTTCTGTATTGCTCAGTAAATCATGAAGTGTGACAATAGGGACACTCAATAAGCTCCTGAGAACTGCATAATAAATCATGAAATTTCACAATAAGTTGCACAATACGCTCTACTGTATTAGTCTCTAAATCATGGGCTTTCACAATAAAGTTATACTAAGAATTTCACTTTTCTTTGCTATGTCTACTGTTATTATGGGGCATCTATCAATCAAGAATAAAACTTAGCATTAAAATATGGAGTCCTCTCACACCTTAGCAAGAGTCAAGTTATTGAGAAAACCAGGTTTTATTTGTATGAGAGTTAAATAAAAACTATCTTGTTCCATTCATTAATAAAATTAATTACAGCATCAACTTGAGTTCACATGTTCGTGATAGAGAGCTCATTAATTTAGAGTAGATATTATAAAAAAGACAATGTATTCAATCTGGGTTAATACTTAAGTACTTACAACAAATGGTATACATGAATACATTAAATATAATTAATGACAAGGGGGAGATTAGACTAAGTTTAAGTAGGCAATCACAATTATATAAAATATGTGCGGAGGGGTGTGCCCACGTCCACAGAAAGAAAAAGCAAGAGGGAAAGAGATGTTTACATACTATTTTTTTAAAGGTGTGTTTATTCTCTAATTTTGAAAGCTGTGGAATACGCTAAATTTTCCATGATTTGGGAATTTATATGATAGATATAATATGACTTACAAGAGATAGAACCTTAAAGGTCACTAGATTTGAACCCCAGGTCTATTGCTTAAATGATATGTAATTGAATGTAATTACTTATATGACCTTTATTCATGTTTTTTAAGATAATATTTTAGCAGAATAGCAAAAGCGAACATTTTTAACATGAATCTGGAGGCATTCTCCACTAAAGATTATGATTATTTTATTTTTGAAAAGCTAAAAATGAAAAAGCCCCAAATACATATTTTTAAATTTTAATTTTAAATGCAGTTATCTTAAGAAAATAAATGAGTTTTTTTAAAAGATTTATTTAATTTATTTGATATACATATAGAGAGATAGATATACATATATAGAGAGAGAGCAAGAGAGAGAACACGCGTGAGTAGTGGGGGGGGCAGAGACAGAAGGAGAAGCAGACTCTCTGCTGAGCTGCTGAGCAGGGATCCTGACACCGGGCAGTGGCAGGGGATGTCCAATCCCAGGACTCTGAAATCACCACCAGAGCCAAAGGCAGACGCTTAAGCAACTGAGCCACCCAGGCATCCTGAAAATAAATGAGATTTGTACAGGATGACAAAATGTGTCCATGACAAAAAAATGTGATACCTGACCTTAGCAAAACTTCTTAAGGGGCACCTGGGTGGCTCAGTGGGTTAAAGCCTCTGCCTTCAGCCCAAGTCATGATCCCGGAGTCCTGGGATTGAGCCCCGCATCAAGCTGTCTGCTGTCTGATTCCTCCTCTCTCTCTCTCTGCCTGTCTCTCTGCCTACTTGTGATCTCTGTCTGTCAAATAAATAAAATCTTAAAAGAAAAGAAAAGAAAAGAAAAACTTCTTAATCCAAATGCAATACAGGAGATCTGTCAATAATAATAGAACCATAATTCTATATGGAAAACAGGAAGAAAGAGAGGGATTTACTGAAAATGTAAACATTGCTGTAGAGAGAGTCTGTGGCATTTAAGCTTTGCTTTTGTGGAAAAATTATAAAGTATCATTGGTCTATCGAAAACTCCCCTACACACGCGCACACACACACACACACATGCATACATGCACATATGCATGGGTGCACACACATGTAATTTTGTTATGTTCTGATACTCTACTAAATTCTTTTTTATGTGATTAAGTCACTGAAAATAGAGGAACTCTGCAGAAGACCAGATATGATCCAAGAACAGTCACCACTATCATGTCCATTGCTGGCTTTATTCTTTAATAAGAAGACCCACATCATAAAAAATTCTACTATGGGCCCATACGAGCCAATATAGGAAACTATTTTCTTCTGTATAACCTACACCCAGTAATTAAGATTTCTCATCTCTTTTTTGTTTTCTTATTTTTTTTTCATTTCACTCTATAATATAGAGATGATCACACACTTATTCACATACACATACCTCAACGAGAGAGAGAGAGAGGAGTAATTATCTAGGTGGTGTGAAATTGGGTTTGAGAGTCTTTTAGAGATTAATGTCCTGTGCTCAGTACTGCTTATTATATTAAAGGAAAGCTGGGTAACTAGCTTTGAAACTCACAGTCTACTTTTTTTTTTGCTTTGTTTATTTCTTTAAAAAACAATCTGGGGACACCTGGGCGGCTCAGTCGGTTAAGCGTCTGCCTTTGGCACAGGTCGTGGTCTCAGAGTTCTGGGATCGAGCCCCACATCGGGCTCTCTGCTCAGCGAGGAACCTGCTCCCCCACCCCCGGCCAACTGCCTGCTCTCTGCCTACTTGTGATCTCTCTCTCTCTTTCTGTCAAATAAATAAAATTAAAAAAATCTTTTAAAAATCTGGCTACATCATAAAGTAAACATATAATACAGTTATATGTATTGATCACAACTTGTTTTCAATTATTATAATGGGAAAAGTTTGTAGAACTTAGAAATACTAGGAATCCTCTGGTTAGAAGTAAAATAGTCCTCCTCTAAACTGCAAATCTATGAATTGTTTGGATTTTTATGTAAAAAAAAATACATAAATTGAAACAAAATTGAATTATCTTTAAAATAATATTTTCTGAAATCCTAAGGAATATTAGAAAAATTCATGTGAACACAATCTGAACTAGGTATTAGTCATTTTTATGATTCTTTGATAAGCTTTGAAATATTTAAATAAAGCTCATCACATTTTCATTGGAATGTTAATATATCCACACAATAACATATCAAAATCTTTAAAGCAAGACAAAAAATTTAGAGTAAATTTCTTATCAGTTCATGTAGATGATATTAAATTCCAGGAAAGTAATCATAGAACACAGCAGGAGCTGATCTCAAGAATATTAATGAAGAAAATGGCATAATTAATATTCTCAAAGTCCCACATGTAATACTTCTGTTTGGCCAAGGCTAGAAAAGATGTCAAAACTGCAAGCTTTGAATTTTGAGAGAATTTTAGTTTTGCAGAACGTGTGGAACATTACAACATTTTTAAAAAGTAAAACAAAACCCCTTATTCAAAATAAACATTTTTCCCTTTTCATCTAGCTTGAAAATCTCATTCAATATAACAAATCATTAAAATTCAATCCATATACATCAAGTTTCAACCAAGATAAATCAGCTCCATTGTTTCCTGGTTCTCCTACCTCTTAAACTACAATGTCCCATATATAACATAATAAACAAGCATAGGAAGATTCTGAAAGTTGGAAAGAAAAATGTAGAGTCCTTAGGGACCTAGACATCTGAGGAACCACACAGTAGTGAAGTCCCTGGGTTTTGTTTTTCCTTTCCACATGTCCTATCAAGGGCAGCCTGGAACCAACACACACACACACACACACACACACACACACACACACAAGTCTGAATCTTTCTTTCTGAGCTGAAGTGCCTGCAAGTGGTGGCCAAACAGAAAACCTTTTGGCAATATTACCTTACTTCATCCAAGCACCAACATAACAATCACACCTGTTTATGATTTTGGTAGGGCCATACACACGTAACAGATTTTTCAGCCCCACCCACTTTCTTGGTTGAAGGCAACAGTCAACTTCTCCCACTAGGTTGACCTTCCTGTGGAAGTAAAGGGCTCCTACTCTAATCCCAAATCAAGATTGTGTGCCTGGAATACAGCGATAAGGTGAGCCTCCACCCCCACTCTATAGCAATGAGACTTCCTGAAGCATTGTGAGAAGCCACTTACCAATCCACTTCCCAACCCACTGTGCATTGTCAGCAGGCTCCACCAATTCCTTGAGCCTTATCATCCATGTGGCGTCAACAAGACTGAATTCAGGGCTCTATGATTTAGGGCTAGGCAGACCACCTACTTTGCCCAAACCTGTTGTCAGCTCATTGCAAGGGGAACAGAACCCCTACCCTTACCCAGCATCATGAAATGAAAACGAAAAGATGGGAGATGGAGCTAAATGGTACTTTTAATTCTTTCCACCTCCCCTGGCACCAGATTCAGCAGGGAGTTGACCTTCTGCCCCCATACTATAGGAAGAAAAAACCAGACAAGAGAATCAAATAACAGAATCTAATCTAGTCTAAACAGTATATTTAAAAAAACTGAAATTATACAGTAGACCACAATAAAATCAAATTAGAAATCAATGACAGAAAGACCACAGGAAACGTTCTAAACAATTAGAAATTCAACACTGTATTTCTAAATAATACATGTGTCAAGGAGTTAATGTCAAAAGAGATTTTTTAAAGTACATAGAATTGAATGAAAATGAAAATATAACAAATAATAATTGGGATACACTACAGCAATGCAGAAAAGGAAATTTATAGCACAAATGTTTACATTACTTAAAAAAACTCAATAATCTAATTTTCTACCTTCTTGAGGTAGTTTCTTGAACTAGAAAAAAAGAACATAATAAATTTAAAGAAGGAAGAGAGAATTAAATAATAAAGATTAAGCAGAAATAAATGAAATTGAAGAGGCAAAACAACAGAGAGGGAAAATTGCTTTTGCTTTTCTTTGGGGGGAAAAAAACACAAGAAAATGTATAGGGGTACCTGGGTGTCTCAGTGGGTTAAAGCCTCTGCCTTCAGCTCGGGTCGTGATCCCAGGGTCCTGGGATCGAGCCCCACATCGGGCTCTCTGCTCAGCGGGGAGCCTTGCTTTCCTCTCTCTGCCTGCCTCTCTGCCTGCTTGTGATCTCTGTCTGTAAAATAAATAAATGAAATCTTAAAAAAAAAAAGAAAAGAAAATGTATAAATCCCTATCAAGACTAACAACTATAAAGATAGAAAAATACAGGGGCACCTGCATGGCAGAGTAGGTTGAGGACCCAACTTTTGATTTCTGCTCAGGTCCTGATCTCATGGTTTATGAAGTTGAATGCTGGTTTGGGCTCAGTGCTCCAGGGGAGTCTGCTTGGATATTCTCTCCCTCTGTCCCTTCCCCTGCTGTACTATCTCTCATTCTCAAATAAATAAACTGTAAAAGAGAGAGAGAGAGAGAGAGAGAGAGAGAAATACAATTAGAAGATAACTAGTATGGAATAGAGTCTTTACCATACACTGAAGCCACTGAAATTATTGAAGAGATACTAAGAAAAACTTTACTTATAATTTTGACAACTCAGAAGAATGAAATATTTCCTTGAAAACTACAAACTGTCAAAACTTAACCATTATACTGCGAATAGTTCTATAACTACTGGAAATATTGAATTAACATTTTAAAAATCCTGAAAAAAAATCTTTGTGCTCAAAATGCTTGTCTGCAGAATTCTGCCAAACATTTAGAGAAAAATTAAAACCAGTTTTCTACAGTTTCTTGGAAATAGAAGACAATGGAGTAACTCTCTACACATTTGTGAGGTTAGTATAACCTTGATAAGAAGACAACACAGATGATTTTGAAAAGAAAAGAAAAGAAGAGAAGAGAAAAGGAAAGAAAACCTGCCAATCAATAGCTCTCATAAACATTTGTGCAAGTTTTCATTTCCTTCTCCTCAACATTCTTTCTCACAGAATATTCTACAGTCTATGTTAAAATGTGAGGGGGAAAACCATAGCATGACATCAAAAGATTGATTGTTTTATTTCTCTTTCCAGTTAAGGGGATAAACATTGATGCAATGTTCTGAAAGTAGAATATCAAAATTACCTACCAAACAAACAGTTGAGGTGGTCACAGAAATGTTGGCCACCATCTCTCATTTTATAAACCGAAAATCATGAATTCAAGCAGAAGAAAACTTACCACAAATCATCCTTACTAATAACATAAATTGAAACACCTTTGAGGAAAATACACAGTCAAGTTCTGAGTTTGGCAAAATAAAAGAAAAAACAACTTAAAATATTCAACAATTATTAGAGTTTTTGCTGAAGTAATAGAGCTAAGGGCCCTAAAAACAACCCCAACTATCTGTAAGATGAAAGAACCATGGCATATAATTGGCTTTTCAGTTTCCTACCTTTGCACCTTACCATCAGCAATTAAAGTATTTTATATATCTTTGGATTCTTAGTACTTACAGCAGAGATTATGTATCTAAGTCCCAATCCAAGTGTGGAGAAAATGAATTTTAAATGTAATAACAAATCTATCCCAGCCATATTGACTGGCTTGTCATTCAGTTATTACACTGTATATAATTAATTTTCAAAAATTTACCTTTCATTCTCTATGAATTTCTGGGTTTTGAGTGACCTTTATTCTTAAAATACCTTCCTTTTTTTCTCTATAGGTATAATTTCTGATTTTGTTCTTTCCCCGAGAATCTACAATTTCCCTAGAGTTAACCTTTGTACATAGCTTTTGATCTAAATTTTATAAATTTCACAAAACATTAGTGAGGGTGTGGAAAAATGTAGAGCTTTTCTTGTCTGTGTGATTTTTGAAAATTTTATGCTGTACTTGAAAGAACTTTTGAAATGTCTTCACTATAAATGAAGGCACATGAACTAATTGAATTTGAAAATGAATTATCTTTAGAAATCTGTGAGTCTTCATTGTGTTCCATGAAACTTCATGTGCTGTGTGAAACTTTTTTTTTTTAAAAGATTTTATTTATTTATTTGACAGAGAGAGATCACAAGTAGGCAGAGAGGCAGGCAGAGAGGGAAGGGGAAGCAGGCTCCCCGCTGAGCAGAGAGCCCGATGCGGGACTCGATCCCAGCACCCTGAGATCATGACCTGAGCTGAAGGCAGAGGCTTAACCCACTGAGCCACCCAGGCGCCCTGCATGAAACTTTTTATGTTTATGCATGGTCAAGTTGCTTTTGAGTAAAAAATACAGCTTATGTTGGTCAAAGGGTAAGTGAAAGGTACGTAAGTCTCAGAATGTAAATATAGAGATCTCCAAAGAGATGTACAGATTTAATGCTCCTGGAGTCCTTTCTTCATAATCCAGAGGTAATCACCTCTTTTTCTCCAAGAGGATTTGTTTACATGAGAAAGGGAAGTTTTCTTCCTCAGCTTTTTTTGTGAAGAGGAGGCTGTTATGCAAGCTTGTCTGCATTAGAGTTGAGATTAATAATTCTGGGATTCCTCTTATCTAGTACCGAGTGCCCTCACTCTGGAGTGGACGTCATCCGCCGTCATCATATTGCCTTGAGTAGAAATTGGAGCGTGAGGAATTAGCACTAAGGTATTCCGTTAGTAAATACTCAGTTTGCTCAGTTAGCCTCTGATTCAGAAACCTGTATTTACTCTATATTTCAACAATCCGTTGATTGTTTCTTATACTATACAAATTCTTTTACTTAAAGGTAGTCCTACTTGTCTATTTCTGCTTCTGTTGCTTATGTTTTCCATGTCATATCCAAGAAATCCTTGTTTTTCATGCCATACCCAAGAAATCCTTGTTATTTAATTCTTCTGCTTGTGGAAATATTGTTAAAATGCCCATACCACTCAAAGCAATCCAGATTTGATGCAATCCCTATCAAAGTACCAATGACATTTTTTATAGAACCTAAGTCTTAAAATTCACATAGAATTCCCCAAAGACCCAAAATAGCCGAACCAACCTTGAGAAAGAAGAACAAAGCTGGAGGCATTGCATTTCTTACTTCAAAATATATTACAAAGCTACAGTAGTTGAAGGAGTATGATACTGGCATAAAAACAGACAGAAAAATGCAACAGAAAAGAGAACCTACAAATAAACCCAAGCATATATGACCAACTGGTCTTCAACCAAGTTGCCAAGAATCCATAATAGGCAAAGAATATTCTCCTCTTACATATGGTTATATAAAGCAATGTCTATAAGTATTTTAAAATCTCCTTTAAAATGTAGTTATTTAAGATTTTATGTATAACTAGACTTCTGAATAAATAACGCGCCGTGAGTCTTCCTATTACATTACATAATAATGAATATTTTTCAACCTCTTAAAAATCACAACATAAAAAGAATGTATGCATAATTTGGAAGCTGTTAAATGTCTATGTTATTGGAATTAATACACATCATTAAGCTGAAGTGCCGAAATGGTGGCCTAACAGAAAATCTTTTGGCAATATTAACCTTACTTCATCAGATTTTACATAATTGAGAACGAATATATTTATTATTCATTAAAAATAATTTTATTTCCAGAAAAAAGGGATACAAGACATATTTGCTCAGCCAATGAAAATACACATAGAAATGACTATATATTAATACATATTATTAATAATTATACATTAATATGTGTAAAATATATTAATATATGTAGTATATATTAATATAGCAATGAACAACAATGATTATAGATTAATAGCCACAAAGAAGAGATATTACTTTTAAATATTTATTTGGAAAGAAGGAATAGAGAAAATATAACATTCTTTATAAATTATACGCATCGTTTTATTTATGGCATAGGATGGTAGGGATCTGGGTTCAGCACTAGAACATTTTGTTAATAGGTAATGAAATAAATAGGGATGCTAGAACAGGGCCTAATTTGCTATGGCAGAATTCATGTACGGACCCTCCCTCCCATTCACTACAAACTCTGAACCAAGTAATAATAATAAAAATACTATTTGAGGACTCTATGCTGGGGAAACAAATGTGGGGAAATGACTCAAGATTCTCTGATTAACAACAACCTAAGAAGTTTTATTTTGTTACCAGACAAGCTCTACAAAAAGTGCTATAAAAAAATTCTTCAGGCTTAAAAAAATTACACCAGATTTAAATTCAGATCCTTAGAAGGAAATGAAGTAGTAACAATAATAAGAAGAAATGTCTAGATAAATGGAACATACTATTTTGCTCACTTAAGTTGTTTAAGATGTGTTCGATTCTTTAAAAATACATGTTTATATAAAAATATCTGGTGAACTTTTTAGTAAATATAATATATATTATATTATATATGATAATATATATGACAACTAAGTCAAATGTAAATTAGGGAAAGGATTAAGGAGGCATATGATTATAAGATTTTTATACTATCTATGAAGAACTTATTATTATTATGTTATTATTGTATGTTATAATCTATATAAATATGTGTTATATAATAACATATATAATTATACTATTATTACCTATATACACATCATGAAACATTAAGTAGTTATATCATAATGTCTAGAATAACCACTAGAAAATATGTCTAAAAAGATGATATTTAAATTAAAAGAATGCTAAAAATACTCAAATAATCCAAAAAGGAAAAAAAAAAGTAGGAAAAAAGAGGGAGTATGCAAAAGAACGAAAATGAAAAGGAATTGGGATGCCTGGGTGGCTAAGCTGTTAAGCATCTGCCTTTGGCTAGGTCATGATCCCAGGGCCTGGGATTGAGCCCCACATCATGCTCCCTGCTCGGCAGGAAGCCTGCTTCTTCCTCTAACACTCCCCCTGCTTCTGTTCCCTTTCTCACTGTGTCTCTCTCTGTCAAATAAATAAATAAATAAAAATTCTTAATAAAAAGGAACCTACAGAAACAAATATTAAACTATACATCTAAATTTCACTTTATAAATAATTACATTAAATTGTCTACACAACCAACTAAAAGGCGGAAATTAATGAGTGCATTAAAAAAGCCTGACCCTGCTATATAAGTTACACACTTTTGATTTAAATGTACAGATTAATCAAAATAAATGGATGCAAAAAGACATACTGCAAACACAATAAGCCTAAGAAAACTGGAAGGGATCTTTGAAGGTTGGGTAAATAGATTTCAAGACAAAGAATATTCCTAGAGAAAAAGGACACTTTGAAATGATAAAGGGGAACATCCATGAAAAAGTACAGATCAAGCATTTAATGGACTCTTAAAATTTATGAAGCAAAAATTCACAGACTTAACTGGAAGCATGATAGAAAATTTTTAACATACGTATTTCAGCAACTAACAGAACAAATATACAAAAATTTGGCAAAGTCATATAGGATTTAAATGAAATTTCCAAAAACACATGGTAGATTCACAATGACAGAACATTTTCTGGGCTAAAATGATTCCCAAATATATTTAAAAATATCAAAATCATACAGAGTGCATTCTCTGACAACAACAGAACTAAATTAAAAAGGATTCACAGTTACTTTTGAAATCCTAGATATGTAGAAATTAAGCAGTGCACATCTAAATGATTAATGGATCACAGATTAAATTACAGGAGGAATAAAATATAATTATAATTGAATGATAATGGAATGTAATATATGAAAATTTATGCAACACCACTAAAGCAGTGCCTAGCTGAAAGCATATAGCTTTTAGAGTCTAAAATAGCAATGAAGAAACATCTGAAAGCCATGGTCTAACATTCATTCTTAAAAAGATAGAAAAAGAAAATCAGTAATCCCAAAGTAGGTATAGAGAACAATAGAAATAAGCACAGATAACAGAGAAATTAAATAAAACCAAGATTTCATTCTTTCAAAAGCTTTCTTTTAATTTGTCAAACTAACAGCTCCAATAGTCAAGGACAAAATGGAGTACAGACTCATCAATATCTGGGTTGAAAGTGGGGTTATCAACAGAAATTGCATAGATATTAAATGACAAATAAGAAAATGTCATGACATCAAAGCTTAAAAATTTGAAGAAATTTGGTAAACATTACTTACCAGAATTGCTTGGAAAAAAATACAAAACCTCAGTAGCCTACACTTCCCCAAAAAAAAACTTTCAGCCCAGGTTAATTCACTAGGAGTTTTTAGCAAATATTCATGGCAGAAACATAACCAACCTTAGTCAACCTTTTCAGGAAATAGATTTGAAGCTATCAAATCTTATGGTACATGCCTGTACAAAAATCTGACAAATAGTTTCTTATTGTGATTTTCTGAGAAGAACTCAATAGGATTTTTACCTTTGAATCCGTGTATACCATGTCTTTTTCTTCAGACCCCTCTCTCTGGTATTACAATTACAAATACAATTAACTATTTGACATTGTTCCATTGTTTCCTGAAGTTGCAGTCCTGTTTTTCAGCCTTTGTGTCTCTCTACTTCAGTCTAGAGGACTATGATTTCATGTTCCCTGAGTTTTCTTCTGCAATGTCTAACCTGTTGTTAAGCGCACCCAGTGAATTTCCTATTTTGCTATTGTATTTTTCAGTTCTAGAAGTACCTTGTTCTGTTCTTTTGTATGGCATCCATTTCTTGACTTTTTGGGGTCAGTATTTCCTTTCAATACTTAAGCTTATTTATAACTGCTCTGTAGTCTTTTCTGTTTATTGTATTGTCTCTGTGATTTTGAGGACTATTTCTATTGATCTATTTAATCTCCCAGTTTGGGGTCATATTTTTCTGCCTCTTTTTATTATTGGATTAATTTTATGTTGTTAAATTACGGAGTGGGTGGTCTTCCTTTAAATACTATTTTCAATTTATCCTCAGTCGTTCTTATTTACAGATCGGCTTAATCTTTTTAAAAGCCTGCTTTTTTTTTTTCTTTTTTAAGATTTTATTTATTTTTGAGAGAGAGACAGAAGACCAAGCTTGGGGTGGGGGGGGGTGTGCAGAGGGAGAAGCAGTCTCCCCACTGAGCAGGGAGTCCTACTCAGAACTCCATCCCAGGACCCTGGGATCATGATCTGAGCAGAAGGCAGACACTAACTGACTGAGCCACCAAGTGCCCTTAAGTCCTGCTCTTAACCTCTGTGAGGTTGGGTCTAAATTAACTTTTTTTGTCTAGTTTAGCCCCACAGAGAAAGTATGATACTCTGGGATCACTATTGGATGCTCCCGTGTTCAGTGAGGGTTTTTTGTTTTGCTTTGTTTGTTTGTTTGTTTTACTTTGGCGGGCCAGAATTTCAGTATCTTTCAGCTTCCAGCTCCCTGGCAATCCTTTCCTTGGCACTTTTGCAGTACCTTGTCCCACTAGAGGACAAATACCTCTGTCTGCAAATACCTCTGTCTTCTCCAATTCTGTTTTCTGTCTCTTTCTCTTTTACACAGAACAGTGTGAACTTTTTTTTTTTTTTCCCCTTCTTCTTCTTTTCTGAACTTCCATCAAGAAAATGACCCCAGGCAGTGGTGAGGCTCAGTTGTTACATCCTGCCAAGGAAAGCAGCCAGGTCATGTCTGTCCTTTAATACCTAGACAGTATTCTTCCTTATTTTGTAATTTTCCAATTGATTTTAGTGGTAGGGAAATTCAAGTACTAGGGGATCTCCTGTGGCTAGAAAGAAAACTCCAGTGTTTTTCTTTTGGTATTATCTCAGGATTGTTATTTCAACAAGGTACTAAATACTCCAAGGTATTTCCCCAAGGTACTAGCATTCATGGTTACCTTCTAAATTCTTCAAACTGCTGATTAGCCTTCCTCACTGGGTAATAGGATCAGTTATTTCCTTCTCTATATGAAGTTCCCTTTCTACTGTTCAGTTTTTCCTCACTCTGATGCTCAGAAGTCCTGAGTGTTCTTTCACGTTTAAAATTAGATCTCAGTTCTGGGGACGCCTGGGTGGCTCAGTTGGTTAGGCAGCTGCCTTTGGCTCAGGTCATGATCCCAGCGTCCTGGGATCAGGTCCCACATCGGGCTCCTTGCTCAGCGGGGAGCCTGCTTCTCCCTCTGCCTCTGCCTGCCATTCTGTCTGCCTGTGCTCGCTCTCTCCCCCCCTCTCTCTCTGATAAATAAATAAAATCTTTAAAAAAAAATAAAAAATAAAAAAATAAAATTAGATCTCAGTTCTGTCCTATGGTCTTTTCCTTTCCACATGATTTTGCTCCAGTATCCTTCCTGACCATATTTACTAGTTGTTTTTCTCTTTTGGTCATTATGCTCCAGGGCTCCAGTCTAGTACTTGTTCTAAAAAAAAAAAACAAAAAAAAAAAACAAAAAAAAAAACTGTAGATCTGCTCTCTTTCCTGGATCTTTCTTTCTACAAGCTGTTGTTATATCTGAATCATGCTTTCCCCAAGTCCTCAGTCATCGGAGGGCTTTTTTACGTGCAAATTTTGTGTAAAAATGTAAAGCAGAAAAAAGTACACAGCCTTAAGTGATACTCAGTGAATTTTCATAAAGTGCACACAACTGTGGAACTTCACTTACAGTATTATTTAGACTTTGAATGCCTCTACATGTCCCTTTTCAGTCATTATGCCACAAAATAATCACTGTTTTCACTCCCATCACTGTAGATCATTTTTCATGGCTTTCAACAGTCTGTAACTAAAATCGTGTAGTATGTAAACTTTTGTGTATAACCTCTTACACTGTCTGGTTACTTTTAGTAGAATATATTTCAGCTTTGTTGGTATATTCTTTGTTTTTAAGATTTTATTTATTTATTTATCTATGAGAGAGAGAGAGAGAGCACACAAGCAGGAAGAGGGACAGAGGGAGAGGGAGAAGCAGACTCCCTGCTCAGCCCATGTTGTGCTCCATTGTAGGACCTCAGGATCATGACCTGAGCCCAAGACAGATGCTTAACTGACTGAGCCACCCATTCACCCCAGTTGTTGGTAAATTCTTAAAAATTCTTTCTTGTATACTATATTTAGGTTGGCTCCCTTTATAGTTGCTTAATTATCCATTTTTTCTAGCCTTTTTCAATAGCTATTTATCAGTCCATCTACCTATTTACCTATATTTACAGCTATCTCTCTCCAGAGGACAGATATTTACTTTAACACAGTATTTTAAAAAGTGCCTGAAATTAGTAAGTACTCAGTGCAAATTGGTGGAATGACAGAATAAATACATATGGTAGGAAATTATTTATCAGAAAATCAATAATGAGTCAGTAGCTCCCATCAGTCACGTCTGCATCACTTATCTTAAGGTTTGTGGCATGTGATGATGCCTAAACTTGTTTTCAGTTCTAATACAAAGTTACCAACTGATTTTTCTCTTTTTTTTACTTAGACAAGATTGAGAAAATAGGAGTATTGGGTGCAAGAGTTCAAAATCAGAACTCATCTGGAGGTATTCACATTTCTCTTGACCATTTTTCTAATATCCACCTTCTCTTTTTTGTCAATAATGAATACAACACAAGTATGTAGCAATTCTGTCATGTTAGGGGAAAAAAAAGATAAAGAGTTGTAAGGCTTACATGCACACCTTGGTCTCTAACTGCCTGTGTATACCAGGAATTTCCATGGAAAAATGAAGGATGCAAGCTTGTTTAGTGAATTCTGTAAGCACTCATTCTGGAAAAGATAATAGTACCTGGTTCCAAGTCTCTGGAACTTAATTTTATTTTATATTAGAATAATGGTTTAAAAATATGTATCTCTTCATTATCATATAAGTATTAAAGGGGTATTCAGGTAAAAGTAGAGTGTATATAAAAACCACTTGTAAGGCAGAAAACTATGTCCTCTTCAATTATACCATTAGCATATGTGAACCAAATTTAATGGTCCATAAGTAGTTGAAAATGAAGAAGTGTCTGTGTTCTTAGAAGTTCTCAAGCTGAATTATATTGGAGCCGAAAACTACAAGCAGTCACTAGTGATAGCCTTTACATTTCTAACTAGAAAATACTGGTACTCCATAGAAGAAAATCAAGTGATACAAAAATGTGATAAACCATAACACTCAGAAATAAGAAAAGAAGGGGGGTGATCAGGTGGTTCAGTGGGTTAAGCATCCACCTTCAGCTCAGGTCATGACATAAGGGGCCTGGGATCCAGCCTGACATGGAGCCTGTGTCAAGCCCTGCATCAGGCTCCCTGCTGAGCAGAGAGTCTGCTTTTCCCTCTCCTTCCACTCCTCCACTCGCCAACCTCCCCTTCCCAGCTTCTACTTGAGCTCTCTCTCTCCCCCTCAAATTCAAAAGAAGAAGGAGGAGGAGGAGGCAGAGGGGAAGGGGGAGGGGGAAGGGGAAGAGGAGGAGGAGCAGCAGCAGCAAGAAAACCTACCAGTGCATAGTTGAAAGAAAAATCTTATTCTATTCTTAAAGAAACATTAACCATGACCCTAGCTTTCCCATAAATATTCTGTAAAAGATATTTTCCTTTCATATATGCATCACCTTTTACAATTTCCCAATGATTGCAAGTGAAAAAAAAAAGTATCTTCAGAAGATGAAACATAATGCAAAATGTTTAAGTAAACATTAAGAGGAACAATAATGAAAGAGCTAGAAATTAAGAAAACAGTCCTTGGCTTTTGAGTCTTTTCATGTTGCCATTCACTGCAGTTGGTAGAAAATGTTTAAAAACCCTAGCAGAATAATGAAATTTCACTTAAAAAAAAAATGTGTTCCATCTATTTGTGAGATAATATACTTATTACCTCCTATAGTTTTTTTTCTTAAATTTTATATTTTAATCCCTCAGGTACTGAACTTGGGTATCCATCCAAGAATAGAGACTTGCAGCTGTTGTTTATCCTGGGCTATTTACTTTTCATTCTAACAGTCCAGGTACAGCTGTGCAGTTGAAGGGATTAAAAAGTTAGAATATTGTTTCAGAGGAAGTTATGAACTGTCTGCAGAAAGAATAACAACTTTAAACTCTTCAGAGTTTACAAATGTTAACTTCTATCTCCTGAGGTAATCCTGGTCCTATTATACATTCCTGGACTCCTCAGATGAGCAACATCTTATTTACTTTTGATGTTGGAAATAAAGTATTTCTTGCCTTTAGCAATAATAAAATCGTTACAGAGACTGTTACATCCCACAGACTCAAAGCAGCATTCAAAATATAATTCTTTTAACTATGATCTAGTGCCCATAGCACTTGAAAAATTTTAGAACTAATATATAAATTGTGCTAAAAAGAAACAGGAAAGAAGAGAAAGGTTTTGGTTCTTATTGTAGGTTTTCTATAATGTTTCTGCATTTAGAAAGATATATGGTCCAAAAATCAAGATTTATACAAATTTGTTATTAAAAACTTTGGTGTAAACAACACTACTAAAAACCAAAAAAAAATTAATAGGAATGGCAACATCCATGACTCCTATGACTTCATCAAAACCAAATAACAGAAGTAGAACGCTATTTAGAAAAGAAACACATTTCCAACCAGACCAAAACTACCCTGTAGTCTAAAATGCCTGGATGCTAGCTAATAAAAAAAATAAATAAGACAGGTCTGTGCCATGAACAGGTTACAAGTGGGTAAAAATAGGTTACAAGTGGATGAAAACAATGATCAATTAGATTTGGGATTGTGAAAGTTTGGTGAGTAGCCAGGAACACACCCCACTCCTACCCAGACTATTCATGTTTTATGGGCACAATCTCATTTTTTAACCCAAGTATATTTTACTAATTCTACTGGTGTCAATGTGAGCCACAAGATGAAAACATTTGGGATGTATGACATTAACCCTTCCATACCTTTCACATGAGAAAGAATTCACAGAGCACTCAAATGAAGAAAAACCAAAATATATCTTGAAAAAAAAAAAGAACAATCGTGAGTAAAGGTGGGACACATCTTACCCTGACTTGTCTCACACAGACCAGAAATTATATGCATAGCAATTAAGACAGTATGGTTTTGGCACAGGTATAGACCAAAAAGTCAATGGAACAAAATGAAGAGACCAAAAACAGATCTATAAATGGATGAAATCTTATATTCTTGTAATTAATTGTCACATTGCATATCAGTGGGGTAAATGTTGAATAATCAAAAATGAGTCTACAACAATTGGTTATTAAGAGAACATGAATAAAATTAGGTAACTACCATATACTCATATTAAAAATCATTTCCATGTAGATTCAATAGTTCAATGATGAATCAGAAAAATATAAAAATTATAAAAAATAATGTAGACTATAAAAACTACAGAAAATAATATAGAGAAGTAAATGTATAATCTTGTGACAGGAAAAGGATTTCCTAAAGATTATATTGAAAACATATAGGCAAATCATAAAAAGAATGATAATTATTTCATTAAAATAAGTAATATGTGTTTATTTAAAAAAAAAAACCATAGAGGGTGCCTGGTTGGCTCAGTGGGTTAAGCCGCTGCCTTCGGCTCAGGTCATGATCTCAGGGTCCTGGAATCGAGTCCCGCATCGGGCTCTCTGCTCAGCAGGGAGCTTGCTTCCTCCTCTCTCTGCCTGCCTCTCTGCCTGCTTGTGATCTCTCTCTGTCAAATAAATAAATAAAATCCTAAAATATATATATATATATATAAAACCATAGAGATTGAATCATAAACTGAAATCCTACAGAGGATTAGAATTCATAGTCCATTGGAACAATGACTAAAAACTTAAACAGCCGTTTTCAAAAGGAGGACTAAAGAGTTAATAACCACATGAATAGAGTATGCTTATTAATTGCATATATTCATCTGATACCATTAAAATTCAGTAGATTGGTAAAAAATAAAAATCAGAAAATGCCAAGTGTTGGTGATGATGTGGAGAACGATGAGCAACTCGTTCATTGCTGGTTGGAGGATAAATTGGTAAAAACACTTTAGGAAAAAGTTTGGTATTTACACTAAAGTTGAAAATATGTACATCCCATGACCCATCAATTTCACCCCTTTGTATGCACTCCAGAAAAAATACTTGCTAATATACACTAAAAAGTTTCATACAACTTTTCCGCTCCTTCAGAAGAACCAAGAACTCAAATATCCGTCAAGATTAGAACGTGTAAATGTATGTTTAATTTACAGGATGGATAAACATATCTTCATTTAAAAAGATGTTGAGACAATAAAAAATACATATTGAAAATTACATTTTTCCATTTACAAAATGTTTTTAAAAAGGAAAAAAAAGCATACTGTTTACCGATACATACATAGGTGGTGAAAGTATGAAGAAAGGCAAATGGCTAATTTACGTATACTGCAAGATACTTCTTTTCTCTGGTTGGATTACAGTGAGAGTGAAAGAGAAATGATTGGAAGAATAAGTAGCCTTCCTAAAAAAAAAAAAAATCGGTAACATTAATGGCCTTTACTTTGCAACAAAAGTAAAGTCTCTCGGGAAGTAGAGTCATTAGCTAATTTGTTGAAGAGATTCTGAATTCTAATCCTTTTGCTACTGAGACTAGAAGAGACAAATAAATACATTAAACCTTTTTTAAGTGTAGATTTTTAAAAAAAATCTATCGCAGCTTTACAGTGCTCTACTAAGGATATTTAAGCTGATATCTGTAGAAACCATTCTGGAAGGGGGAGCTATGATGAAATGAATACCTGTATTCTATCAAGAAAGGACATTTTTCAAATCTATGTGGATAACCTTAACCATTAATTCTCTTGGAATTACCTATCCACCTGATGTACAAATGAGAGTAAACAAAGACATGTACCATTCCCAGTATTATTATCAAGAACCTCAAGGTAAAAGACTGTTCTATCCAAAGATGCTAAAAAATTGCAATGTAGCCAACCAAGCATTTCCATGTAGTAAATGAGTGACTCCAAATTTTGAGCTACACAATATTCACCAGATAAATAAGCAGATTCCAAGCTGTAAACTGCAGGTATAGTTTTCACAAATTTACAATGATGCCATGAAATCTGTCTTTACTGCAAGCATTGTCGGTTGATTACCAAGCACAGGCAAGAACATATGCAGGATATACTAGACACCAAGAATCCAGTGAGTGCTATCAAAGCCAAGGAAATAGCCTTCGCAGGAACTCATGCCCTTGTTCTTCGTTTTGGCATTTTTGTGGTTTGCTCTTTGATATATTTGGGTTGTCTCCTTCTGTACTACTGATTAGATTGGCTAAGCAGTCTTACCTTGATCTTTTTTTTTTTTTGCTATAGAAATCTAATCGTTCTGGCACTTTGACGGTTTTGCCTTATACTTTAGGCCAGGATATAAGATATAAGATACAAGATACTTGAGGTAATAAGCAGGAAAAAGGAAATGTGGAATTAGTCAAAGCTGAGAGATTTGAGTTTAGCTGCAATATTTAGAAAATTAGGAATTCTGGGACTTTGCCAGGGTTAGATTCATTATAACTGTTCGGTGATAAAACGCAATGGTTAAGCTAAGCTCTCAGTGTTGGGAAAAGTGCCTCTGGGGCAGCTCTAAATTGTAGATCTGCTAGGCTTTACTCTCTGTGAGGCTCTGAGCTCCTATATATGACTTCCTTTGAACAAAACTTCTGTGTATAAAGTAGATATTAAGTTCCATGTTTTGATGAAAAGTAAACTGGTAAAATATGCTTTTTTAAGGTATCACTTTGTGCCAGAAATTTTATATAAACCATTTCATTTATACTAAGCCCTGACCAAAACAAACTGAAAATGGTAAAGAAGCTTACAGAATATAATGTGTTTAGTAACTGATAGTGATGATGTTCCCATCAAGGTCAACTGACTACCATCTATATACTGTAAGCAATAACTATTGTGTTTTGTTCCTACACAAGTAACTGTGAAGTACTTTGTTTTTCAGATATAAAATATAATACAGATTCTACTAAAATTATACATTATTAGAAAATATGTAACAACAAGCCTGAAATAGAAAGGAAAATGAGAATTTCTAGAGTGACCTAGAGCAAGGTACAGTAGCCGTGACAAGAATAAAGTTAAAGTTTTGTTTTTAAAATATCTTTGTCTTTGAAGTTAATCTTCATAGGATAGTGTAATGCATTATGGCAAGACACAATCTTAGTTTACTATTTTATATGAGCTGGGCTACACTATTCTACAAATATCCCTCTGTATATATGTCTAGGAAAATGATTCCTCAACATTATTCTGCCTAGAAGTGAAGAGAAAAGCTTATAAAAATGCATGTTCCAATGCCCACCAGTCATTTACCCTCTCTTATTCATGTATCCTGAGGTAACTTCCAGAGAGCTGCCTTTTTAACAAGAACCTGAGGTGATTCTGAACTAAGTGGCAAGTAGAAGCAACTTCGAGAGACATTGTTTTATGGTAAAAACAAAACAAAACAAAACGAAAATCATGTCAGTAGCTAATGTTCATAAATTTTCAGAGTAGCCTTTGAAAACAAAGCATAAATATAGTTTATATTACAATGTGTTGTTTGGGTGGTTCAGTGAGTTAAAGCCTCTGCCTTCGGCTCAGGTCACGATCCCAGGGTACTGAGATCAAGCTCCACATCAGGCTCTGTGCTCAATGGGGAGCCTGCTTCTCCCTCTCTCTCTGCCTGCGTCTCTGCCTACTTGTGATCTCTTTCAAATAAATAAATAAAATCTTTAAAACAAAAACAGAAACAATGTGTTGATTACATTGAATATAGAAGTTATCATATCTTCTTCAAAAAGTGGGTTTATTTAAAAGCTTTCAAAACTTTTAAGTTTCTCTTAAGATTTTGAAACAAAAAGGTGCTGGCAGAAATAAATATATATATACATATAAATGTGAAAGAACACATATCCGTGCTATCAAATTTTCAGTAATGATCACATCTCTGGAAGAAAAAAACCAAAGTTATAAATTGCCTCTTACTATTAAAAAATTTGATTTATGCTAAGTGAAATAAATCAAGCAAAGAAAGCAAACTATCATATGGTTTCACTTATTTGTGGGGCATAAGAAATAACATGGAGGACATTAGGAGAATGAAAGGAAAAGTGAGTTGGGATAAATCGGAGGGGGAGACGAAACATGAGAGACTTTGGACTCTGAGAAACAAACTGAGGGTCTTGGGGGGGATGGGGATGGGTAAACCTGGTATATAGGTATATGCTCCATATATTGCATGGAGCACTGGGTGTGGTTCATAAACAATGAATCTTGGAACACTGAAAAAATAAATTTAAAACATTATACTAAGTTTATACTATATACTATATATTCTTTCTGGACTCAGTAAATATTTACAATGCTCTTTAAATGATTCAAATTTATGTTTAAAGAATATTATAAGGATAATTCATAAGCTAAAGCTTATATTAGTCATCATAATAAATAACTACCATTTGGAACATCTGAGTCAAACTGTTAACTAACCAAAGATAATGTTTTAATATTTTCCATGAGATAGGAGAAAATGACACTATATATACATAAGAATAAAAGAAAGTATGAAAGCTGTCTTTTTAAAATAGAGTTGAAATGACAATGTAAATATGCTTTTAAAGTATTAATAGAAAAGATAAAGCAATCAATCTAGTATTTTGTATGCAGTGAAAATATCCTTCAAAGATGAAAACTAAAAAAGGCATTATTAAATTGATAGAAGCTGAAGGGACTCACTTCCAACAGCTTTACACTACAAGTAATGCTAGAAGAAATTCATCTGTCTGAAAGAATTTACTGTAAGAGTGAACTCCAAATCTGTATCAAAGAATAAGGAGGATCACAGAGGGTAAATACTTGAGCAAATAAAAAAGAGTGTGCATGTGAAAATACACATCAACTTAAAACTTTACTGATATTTTTGAAGTAAGAATTGTAATACACCATGGGTTTTATAAAATATTTAGAAGTAAAATATATGACAGAATAACTGCAAAGAGTTTTAGGGAAGAGATCATTATGCTACTGAAAGATTTAAACTTTTTTCACAAACTAATATTATTTAAGGGTAAGGCATGATAAATTTGAAAATGTATATTTGAAACTATAGCAACCACAAAAAGCCACAAAGGTAGATAGCTAAAAAAACACAAAATGGACTATTAGTAATACTCATTTTACTGAAAATTGGGCCAGAAAGAAGGAACAAAGGAAAACAGAAGAGAATAAAGAAACAGAAAATAAATATTCTACTGAATTGCAAATGTCAATAACTACATTAAATGTAAACATACAAGTATTACAAGTACATGTATTACAAGGAAGGGTTTCTCAGAATAGATAAAAAGCAAGTTCTAAAGGTAGGTTTGTTATAAGAAACACATTTTAAATAGTAAAAACACATGACTTGAAAGCAAAAGAATGAAAAGTATTATGTACTGCAAACATTAAACATAAGAAACAGTGAGATTGCATTTATATCAGTTAAATATATACTTTAGTAAATATTATTAACAGAGATAAAAAGGCATAGTTCATAAAGATAAAAAAGGAAAAATCATAAAAAAGACTATAATATTAAATTTTTGTGCATGTGATGAGAGTTTAAAAACACATTAAATGGGGTACCTGAGTGTCTCAGTTGGTTAAACAACTGATCTGGGCTCAGGTTTGATCTCAGGATCATGAGATCAAGCTCTCCACTCCCACCTCCTAACATCCCCACAGTAGGACACTATGCTGAACAGGGAGGTGGCCTAGGATTCTCTTTCCCTTTCCCTCTGTCCCACTCTCCATGATTGTGTGTCTGCTCGCTCTCTCTCAAATAATTAAATAAATCTTTTAAATATTTAAAAAATAACAATACATGAAGAAAAAAAGGAGGAGTAGAAGAAGAAATAGAGAAATCTATAATCAAACTTAGAGATTTTAACATTCCCCTTTTAGGAATTTCAAAGTACTTTAGAACAAAGATCAGTAGGCAAAGAAGTGATTTCTGACACTATTTAGACCCACTGATATTGAAAAAAAAATGCTATATCTAACAAGACCAAGGTTTTGTTTGAAGAATTGTAGCCAAGAAAAATGAAAACTTGATTCTCTGGAAAAAGTTGCGAAACAATAGCATTTTTTTTTTTTTTAACAATAATACAACTTGGAAAAATGTCAAATAACTAACAGAAAAATTGTGATACATTCATGTGATGGAATACTGATGAGCAATAAAAGAAATGAAACATAGATTGGCTTGCAACAAAATGCCTAATTTTCTTTCTCTCCTCTCTGTCCCTGCTCCTTCTTTTTCTCTCCAGACATATGGTAGACAGATAGATATATAGATGGATAATAGATAGAAAGATGATAGATAATAGGCAGTTCATCACCATTTCTGCCTCCTGTGTGTTCTCTTGGGATTTACATCTCTCAGAATCTCTGCCAACAGGGTTCAATGTTATATTACATCAGTGGAAGCCAATCTTACACAACTTACAGGATAGAAGAGAAGCGAATGCAAGCTGACCTCCATAAGCATAACAACAAAATATCCAGCTTAGTTTCAGAGCCACTGAGTGCATTATAGGTTTTTTCCTTTTTTCTGCAACCTCTTGAGGCTCTGAAAGAAAGAGCTCAAATGGGGAGTTAGAAGTCCATTTCATAACTTTTTTCCCCCCTTCAAAACTTTTAGTAGCTTTGTAAATACTGAATGACCTTTGAATATTACACTCCTTTCCAATTGAAGCAGTTAAAGAAGTCTCTGGTATTTTTGTGTTTTGCTTTGTTTTTGTCTTTGTTTTTTGTGGAATCCCAACAGATGCAAATCATGGATTGCTAGAGAGAGGGAGAGAGAGGAGAGAGAGAGAATTTCTTTTGAGATATAGTTTTCATACAAAAAGTTTTTTAAATTAAACTTATTTAATTTGAAGAGTTTTATCAATTATGCATGCAGAGTAACCACAGTCCAAATAAAAAGAAATAGAGTATTCCTCTTGTCTGAGAAAGTTTCTTTACACCTCTCTCTGGTCAAGCCTCATGTTAAATTTTGAATTATATACCATAGAATAACATCTCCTACTCTTGGGCTTCTTATAAAGAAAGTCAGGCAATGTCAGTTGGAGAGGAAGTCTAATTGTTCTCAGAATATTTATGTAACAAGAGAATTACTTGTTTCTTGAAAGCTTGAAAAAAATATACCCACAGTTATTCCTTATTTCTAAAAGAGGTAACACAGCATAGTGGTGTAAAAACATTTCCGTAAATGAAGACCAGCTCTATGGCAGGCCTATATTGTGTTTTGCCGACCTTATATGCAGTGAGATTCTGCAGGTTTAAATATGAGGTGATGGATTGTATTTAGGCAGCCATATACAAACCTGTGTGAGTTGTAAATGTAAATCTGCTCCTCTTCACCTATCTCAGCAATCTTGACTCCCAGAAAACACTTTACAGATAACACATATTTAGTATTTCCATTCTGAAGCAGAAGGAAATTGAGCCATTGCATGTATTCCCTTCTGCCATAAAGCAGTTCATAGCCCCTGATTGTAAGTTTAAAAAGTACTATATAATTAGAAGTGGTATTTTTATCTTTCCCTATTTACTATGCTGGATTTAAAATGAGTTGGTACTTGGAAATGTCTTGATGAATTATAGCAGTTAATTTCAATGTTGAAAAGAAGAAAAATCATGTTTATTGAAGACCTAATATATTTCAAGGACTGCAGTAGTTTGTATTTCTCTTTTTCAGGACTCTAATTGTTATATTGGAATAATGGCTTTGAGGAAATTCTCCAGCTTTGTTTAAAACTCTGGCACGGGTAATTGTTTTAATTGTATAGCTACATTTATTCTAATGCTGCTGCCAACATTGACTTTACAAATTATTTTATTAAGTCATAATAAATTCCATAGCCTTATTTTATTAAAAGTATTCCTTCAATCTAGAAGGTATGATTTTATTACATAATTTATACTTTTAAACTTTTATTTTTACATACTGGTTTTTGCTTTATCAGAAATGGAATGAGAACACTAGTCTTTTCCCTAATGTCTCCGTGAAAAAGCTCTGTTCTAAATCCTACCATAACTGAAAAACAGAAGTTCCCAGAGGGGCACACAGAGGATTCTGTCTTTTCTAAAACCATTTCCAAGAAATAAGCCTAGAATAATATAAATTCCTCTTCTTACTGAGGATGCTCTGATGGTTTTACAGTTTTTCTATTCATGAAATTATTACATTAAAAAAGAAACTAGAAAGAAGTACTGAAATGATTATAAAACTTAATATTCACTTCCCACATTCCCATTTTCCCATTACTAACTAGAACAACTAATTCTCAAGCAACTTTTACAGGTGTAAAAGCCTGCAAAATAATGAAAACAAGAAGGAAGACCCAAGGTTAGTACTGTTATCATTTTATTATTTCATCGGGGCAAGCTGAGAGAAATGATCCTTTGTAATATTTTAACCCTACATTTTAACTAGTACAACACAAAGAGAGGATTAATACATCCACCACATGTTACTATGCTGCAAACAGAAAGTCCAAAAGGATATTTCCAGAATATAATTTAAAAATCTCAATCATCTCTGCATCCTCAAGTTAGCATAGGATAGAACTGTAATAATGATTATTAGCAAATCTGCAAAAATAACTCAGCTAAAAACCAATGAAATGCAATCCCCAAACTATCACCCAGTAGAAAATGGATGTGATGCTGGCTTTCTACATTTTAACATGTTAATTTGTGCTAAAACTATATGTGAATGAAGTCAGAAATTTTCTGATATTTTTTTCTTTCTTTGTAAACATAAACAACTTCCTTTGTCATTTATTTTTTCCCCTGGGGGGTAGTTTTTTTTTTGGCTTTTTTTCCCCACCTGTTTACCATTTATCTGAGATCTTCACCTTTGTTCAGAGATTGCCTGAATTATGTTTAGTTTGGATTCTAGGTGTTTCTCCTGTCTTCTATACCTCTCCTGGCCTCCAAAACTGAGTTAATATCACCAGATTTTGGTGCTGAGAAAGTAGAGCACCACATCTTTCTAAAATGCTTGTTTAGGCTTCATATTGTTTGGTTCTTTAACGTCTCATCCCTTAGGCAGAGTTGTTTTATCATAGCATCATCTTCTTGAAAGGGACTTACCGCTTGCAGCTTTTGTAGTCACTCAGATGTGAAGTTTGAGATCAGCCACAATTACATCTGTGGGCTAACGGCAAATAATTTAACCTCCAAACAAGGTATTTTGTGTTGACTTCCTCTATGACCTGAGCGTAGGGAAAAGTTTTCAGAAGAGGAAATAAAGGAAAAGATTTGAAAATTTAACTAAAATTAGAAAAAAAAATTGCATTAGAAAAAACAATGCCCTAAGCAAAGACCAAAAAAAGGGTAAGTTACAAGAAAATATTGTTCACAAATATTATAGATAATGGCCTAAATATTTCAAGCTTATAAGGGAAAGAATTTTTAGAAGGTGACCAAAACAAGAAAAATTCTATAGAAAAATGGGCAAAAGGCATGAAAAATCTACAGGAGAGATGTAAAAGGCTTTTATACATATGAACTCATGATAGAAATGCAAATTAAAATTAATATACAAAATTAGAAGTGGAATACAGTTTCTAACCCATTAAATTGGCCAAAATAATCAAAGGTTATCAATAACAATGTCTCTGAAGAGGATGATAGTAAATGAAAAAAGAAACACGTGAAAGATCATATGTAGTGTATTACTCTTTTAAGTAAGAAAGAAGGAAAAGTGACAAAATATACATAAATCTACAAAAAGAAAAGATAGAAAGGATAACAAAAAAATATTAGAGTTAGATTATATATAAGGAATGGGGAGTAGAAAAGTAAAAAACATTTAACAGAGAGTGATACTATTCTGTGTATAGATTTTTTTTACTTTGGAAAATATATTACATATTACATAATCAGAACATTAAATTCAGTTAGTAAATATCATAAGAGTAACCAAATGAATAATTACATTGACATCAAGATCCAGTGTTCTCACTGCAGAAGATTGGACATACTAGTATGGAATGGGACAGGGTAAGAAAAAACTCCAGGGAGTGGATTAAATTTGAGATTTTTCTATGAACTCATGATTCCTAAAATATGTATGTGATTATATGTGTATACTTGCACATGGACATGGATGTGTATGTGTATGAATATTTGTTTATATGTGCATGCATGTATGTTCATATTCCTGTATATATTTCCTGGTTTTGTCCAATAGAAAGGCCAAAACAAAGATAGAAAAAAAAAGGTACCTCAGTATAAATGAGCATACCTAGCTGCCAGGTGAGGATCTCTAAACCCATCTCCATTAAAACTAAATTAGAAATTGGCAAATATCAGGGTGGAACAAGTTCCATATGAGATGAGTCCAAAGTATGTGGCTATGATAGTAAGAAATACCAAAGAAAACAAAATAAAGCAAAACCAAGATCAACTCTTACGGGCATATGTAACATAGGACACAGTGTTGAAGGGCCAAATCATGGACAATTTGAGCACATGTATAATTAATAACAAGAATTATTTAATTTGAGACAAATAAAAATCTGTGGTTTTATACAAATAATTAGCTAATTAGGGGGAAAAGACAGTCTCTTGGTTTTGGTTATGGTAGAATGTTGAAGACCAAAGACAAATGTGGAAGGAGTACTACAAAGTAGACATTCGTAACCATTATAGTAACCGTCGGATCAGAAAAGAGTAATCAATTGGTGTTAAACTTGGGGGAGATTTCATTGAGAAGAAAATTTTTACAGCTTTAAAGTGCTTCTCCACAAACTACTTATGCTAAGTGAAAAAAATTACACACACACAGCTTATAAAGTAATCAGGCATCACCTTGACTGGGTGATCAACATTAATATCAGTGAAGGACAGTTGGACATTCATGTCTGAAATGCAGCACCCTGAAAAAAGAACATCATCTATGCAGTATAGTAGCCAAGAAAGCATTATGTAAACTTAATAATGAAGAAACAACTAAAAAAAACACACACACACAAAATGAGGACTTTCCAATTGCAAAAAGAGAATGCTGTATTGTTTAGAAAGGTCAATGATAGAAATAACAATGAAAGGCTATGAAAATGTTACAGATAAAAGGATGCTGAAGAAATTAATTAAGTACAGATTTGGTTGGATTCAACACAGTATGGGGAAAATAATACTATAAAAGACATTAGTTAACAAGTTGGCAAATGAACAATGGATTAGATAAAAACATTGTATTCATTTTAAATTTAATGAAGCTGATAACTGCACTATCGCCATATAAGAAAAAAAAACACACATTGAAGTACTGAGGTGTAAAGGTCTATGGTACATGTGACTGCTCAGGGGAAAAAAAGGTGTGTTTAGAGAGAGCAAGAGAGAATGGGGAGGAAAACAATTGATAAAAGAAAGGTTAAATTTTCAGCAATAGCCATGTCTGGATAAATGATATACAGGTGTTGTTTATATTATTTTCACTTCTACAACTCATCTCTGTGTTGAAATTATTTTTAAATAAGAAGTAAAGTATTAAAAACAAAGTTGATAATCACACCTGCTTTCATAAAATTTTGATTTACAAATTGTTGCTGTGAAATTAATAAAGTCTTTGCTGGCCACTGATGCAAACTTTCTATCGTTAGGTCAGAGTAAAATCACAGGTTCAGAATCATCATCAGAAAGAGCCTGTACAAGTGTGCCTTGGTAGTTCAGTTGGTTGAGCAGCACTTTCTTGGTTTCCACTCAGGTCGTGATGTCAGGATCATCATCTCAGGGTCATGAAATCTAGCCCTGCATGGGCTCTGCATCCAATGTGGAGTCTGCTTGAGATTCTCTCTCTCCCTCTTCCTCTGTTTCTCCTGCTCGTGCTCTCTCTCTCTCTCTCTCTCTCTTAAATAAATAAATAAATCTTATAAAAAGAGAGAGAGAGAGAGAAAACCTGTGCAAAGGGTCAGGTTGAATCTCTGCTTGAACAGTGAGTCCTTCTTGCAAATAGCTCCATTCACTCCCATGAGGAAGGCTAAATGGAAGAAACCCATTGAGGGAGATAAACTTGGTGGCTGTTTTGATCTTTGTACTTTGCTCCAGGAGCATTTTTTTTTTTTTTTAATGTATCTTGAACATGGTGACTATTTATGTCAGAATAGTCTGTGATGTTGTAAGCAAAACTAATATATTTCTAAATTTTTTAAGAGTCTTGATTCCAGGACCATAAGGGAACAGATCTCTAGATGATAAGAATAAAGGTGTTTAAAATTAAAAAAAAAGAAATATAATATAGTCATTATACAACTATCTGGCCTTTAAAGTAAATTACCTTAAAAATCAGTTAATGAGGGACAGAATTTGCCTGAGTTTTCATCTCCTCTTCTACGCTTCTAAAAATTATAAAGTAATGAAATCCAACAGGTGGTGAAAGAATGAATAAAACATAGGGAACCTTTAACATATTGCAGCAAAACTTAGTAGAAATATGGCATAATTATATCTCTTGATTCTATTTTATATCAGGCCTCTAAAATATTATTAATATGAACAATGATAAAGGAAATTTTCACTCTTAATGTTTGTACACCCTGCTTATGGGCTTCCAGGGAAGCTACACTTTAACTTTTACTGAGGTCATAATGACTTAACCAAACTTCAAAGCATGGGCTCTATTTCTGCCCCGAGCACACATTGTACATCTGCTTCGTTAGCAAATAACCTAAAAGAAACTTTTCAAACTTAAGATAAAAGTAAAAATCTCCCTAAGTTCTGATACCTCTGAAGTCTACAACCTTGTGCACACTAAAAGCATAAGATGAAGCATAAGATGAAAGTTTGTAATTTTCTGGAATGCTTTATGTCATGATCATTTGTGACTCTTGATATGACAAAATACATATATAACCCTGTATTAAACATTCTTTCTCCTGGAGCACTCTCTTCTTTGTGAAGACTGTGTATCCCAGGTAGCTGTCTCCCTTGACCTTGAATAAAACTCTCTTCCTAAAAGCTCTGTTCATTTTGGGTTGACAACAACCTACAATGTTTAATTTAATTAATAAGTTATTAAAGAATTTATTACCATTGCAGTGTCCATTGCATGAACCACACACAGAGAATAGTCCTATATAAATGAACACGATCTGAAAACATGAAGTATTTTTCCTCTCTAATCTAATGAGTCTTCCCACTTTCTTGTTTCTCTTTTATCACACTTGAGGAAAATTCTCCCCAAATGTGGCTTCTTCATGGACTTCAGTGTACATTTCTTGCTAAGACAGTCAAAGGGCACAGTCAATGGATGGGGAAATGATGTAGGCTTAGTCAATAATGCCTTCAGTGCTTTGGAACTTCTGTGACTGCAACACAGGGGCCAGGGAATTCCTTCGTTTCGTTCTAGTGACAGTTGCAGTGTGTGGACCAGTTTGTTATCCATGCAACCTTTGCTGGAGTCTGTGCTGCCTCATCCTCCAGGGTTCCTCTGGGAACTGCCACTTCCCCAAATCCAATCTCCTATCATCCTAATGAGTCTAGGAGGCCTCAATATTTTTCAACTAAATCTTTTGCTTAAAATAACACAAAGGCTTTCTGTTGTTTGCAGCCAATTATTTAAGAAGGTCCTCTGCTCCTTCTGGGGATATCACATAAGTAGATCTGTTCTTAGAGCCCCCAAGAATGAAATACAGGCTACCATTCTACCAGTGGTGTACAGCAACATACAAATAAGTCTGTTTTTATTTGCCCTCTATACTACCTATTGGATTTTATTATTTTACGCTTTTAGCTGAGATATTTTGGGGGGGTAACTTTATTTAGCTTCAGCTATAAACTTTTAGAATGCAAGCTAATTTATTTATGTATTCATTTTTAGTATTTTATGATTTTAATTTATAATTGCAAATATCCAGTCAGGAAAAGAGACATAAGAAGGACAAATGCATCAATATGTAAGGCCTAAGCAATATTAGTTCTCTTCTACTCTTAACATATTTGGCTTTGCAATATTCCTTATACCTTCCTAAGTTGGATTCTTTTATTACTTCATTAAGTGCATCCCCTTAAACTACATATATGTAATATAATATATTTATTATTATATTACTTATATATTAAATAAAATATTGTTATGGCTATTATATTTACTATGTACATACACTAGCAAGATCCACTATATATTAATATATTACATAATTTATGTTTCATATATAATAGTGAAAGCCATATATTAATTATATATATATACACATAGACATATGTAAAATAGTAAAAGCCATCGTTATGCTTTTAAACATAACAAAAGGGGAGTTTAATACTTTGTCATGAATAAATTTAGTTGACAGAGTAGATTAATTAAAACTTTACACATCAATTATATACTACTCTTCATATCTATTAAACTTAAATTTTACTTTAGTTTTGGGATATTATATCCTCATTCCACTTAAAATGAATTAATAACCCAAAGATGATGGTGAAACATTGTGTAGTGATACTGCAGAATAACATTATATTAAAGATGATGTACTGACGTTTTTGATCTGTATAGGGACAAATAAATCAGCAAGTGTAACTCTGGCACACAGAGATATGGAAAAATATTTGACTGGGGTTTTATTGGTTCAGAAATCCCCTGGTCCCTAATTTCCTCTGTGGTTTCTGTTATCAGATTCTGTCAAATTAATGTAATGAGGCCATCAAAATTTAATATTCACTTTTATACAAACTTAGTGGCAAATTTAATTGGATATATATATATATATATATATATATATATATATATATACACATACATACATTCAGGTGAAATATATATATTTCACCTGAATGTATTAGGGTCTTTCAGTAAGAACCAAAATAGGCTAAACACAAAAATATTAAACAAAACCAAAGAATAAGTCTTTAAGTAATGCCTTTATATAGAAAAGATAAGTACATGTCATGTTATTTCCAAGACATTTATAATGTCAAACATAACATTATAACATAAACATAGCATTAATGCCATAATGTGTGCTTTGAGAGAAAGGATAATGTATGTTTGCTAGTGTTTCTTCCTCAATGATACTATTAGACATTTTATAATATAAATGACAAAACATGAAGAGCAATTGCCATCATCTGGCCATGGTGGTAGGTATTTCACTTTATAGATTAATAAATCCAGTGATGTGCAGAATATGAATCAACTCTTGGCATATGTGTATGTCACATATAAAGGAAATGACTCTACAAAGTTTTTATTTATCATTGAAACCCCTCCTAAAGGAAGAGATTTTTTTTTTTTCCAGCATAACAGTATTCATTATTTTTGCACCACACCCCGTGCTCCATGCAATCCGTGCCCAAGGAAGAGATGTTTTTAACTGGATTAGACATTATTTTGAGCTGTAGGTCAACTCTCAAAAGAAATGCTTCAGGACTACGGTCAACAGAGCATCAGCTATGTTGTGAGGCAAAGTGAAACATTTCTGTGCAAACAAAAGTTAGAACAAAATGCACATCACACATTGATTATTCAAAGGCACCAGTTGGTGATCAATTGCATACCTCATCTGATTCAGGGCTGAAGGCAATTTTTAACCTTTTTGATACAATCACATCATGACCACAGATTATATACATATAGCATTCTGTATCAAACATACAAACAAAACACACTGAAGCACTATAGCAAGGAAAAAATTGATTACACAGGTTTTACAACAAGGAGATTAGATATTTGTTAAGACTAGTTACTGCCATTTTTTGAGTTCAGTGGTTTCTTCCAAGGACCCATCTCACTGATCATTATCCAAGTAGGTTAAACATCCCAGGCCTATGACAGATTTCTTTTGAAGAAAATCCAAACCTGCAATTGTGTGCATTTCATTTTGATTGCAATATGTCTATATTTTGATATAAAGAAATACAGAAAGTCGTCTTTATTAAGAAATCTTTCCATACTCTCTAGGGTCACATTGTTTCTGAACACTTAAACTGAATGAAAACACTTTCAAACACCTAATCTTATACTTGAAAATGTCAAGTTATAAGTTAGGTAAATCTAAGATAGTGCTAATAATGAGTGAGAAAGCTAACCTGCAGTTTAATTTGACATAAATTCACATAATTTGAAAAATATTAAAATGCTATTTTCTTTATGGGGCACCTGGGTGGCTCAGTCAGTTAAGCACCTACCTTCAGGTAAGGTCATGATCCAGGTGTTCTAGAATGGAGCCCTATGTCAGGCTCTCTGCTCAGTGGCAAGACTGCTTCTTCCTTTCCCTCTATCTGCTGCTCACCCTGTTTGTGCTCTCTCTCTCTCTTCCAAATAAATAAATAAAAATCTTCAAAAAATATTATTGTCAGGTGCCTGGGTGGCTCAGTGGGTTAAGCCACTGCCTTTGGCTCAGGTCATGATCTCAGGGTCTTGGGATCAAGTCCCACATCGGGCTCTCTGCTCAGCAGGGAGCCTGCTTCCCCCTCTCTCTCTCTCTCTGCCTGCCTCTCTGTCTACTTGTGATCTCTCTGTGTAAAATAAATAAAATCTTTTAAAAAAATTATTGTCTATGGAAATTAATTATCATAATAAATTCTAATACTATATTTTATCATTGAAAAACTACTTAAAGTGCTATTTCTAAAACTGTTGATCCTATATATGATGAAAGCCCATCACAGTCACTAAATGGTTAGCTATTTAGTAAAAAAGATCCTAGTATATAAGCAATTAAACTAACAAATTATCTGGCTAGTGTTTTATAGTGTACAAACTTAGTCCATAGATTAAGCAACTTGAAAATAAGGTGATTAATGAAGAAGCCAAATGTTATAGGACACTAGTATCAACTCTGACTTGAGAAAGTATGAGAGGCAATGATGCTCATCTGTTCTAACTAAAATGTTTTATTTTCTGATCTACTTGACCTGACCCCTTCCCACACCTTTGTCATCTCCAGGACGTTAAACACCAAATATTCCAGATAACACAATAGTTTATCACAATGACTAATATGGTTACAGCTACTCTAAAAAGTTCTTTTCCAAATGTAAAGAACTTAATTCATTACCTTTTCTCATCAAGTAGGCAACTTAAAATTGAGTCTCAAAGACCTAAACATGAGATATGAAACCATGAAACTTTTAGAAGAAAACATTAGTAGTAATATCTTTGATATCACCTGTAGAAATATAGAAAATATATTCTCTAGAAAAGGCTCCTCAGGGAAGAGAAACAAAAACAAAATTAAACAATTGCGACTATAGCAAGAGGAAAAAACAAAACAAAACCAAACAGAACAAAAAAACCCTCTCATGTAGCGAAGGAAAACATCCACCAAACTAAAAGACAATCTAGTGAATAGGAGGATATATATTTACAAATGATATATCTGACAAGGGGTTAATAGTCAAATATATAAATTTTAAATATTAAATAATTAATTAAATATGTAATCAATTAATTATTTAAGTAAATGATTCAATAGTAAATAATATTAAATATTAAACAATTCAACACCAAAAACTCCCCAAAAAATCTAATTGAAAAATGGGCAGAGGACATGAATAGACATTTTTCCAAAAATACCCATACATATCCAAAAGACACATGAAAAAATACTCAACATCACTGATCGTCAGGGAAATGCACATCTAAACAATAATGAGATATTACCTCATACTGCTCAGAATGGTTAGAATAAAAAAATACAAGAAATAACAAGTGTTGACAAGGAGAAAAAAGAATCCTTGTACACTGTTGATGGGAAGGCAAGTTGGTACAGCCACTGTGGAAAACAGTGCGGAGATTCCTCAAAATATTTTTTAAGAATTACCATAAAAATCCAATAAATTCCACTATAGAGAAATGAAAATGCTAAAGAAAATGAAATGAAGGAAGGAAGGAAAGAAAGAAAGAAAAGTGAAAGCTCTAATTTAAAATGATATATGCACCTCTATTTATTGCAGGATAATTTACAGTAGTCAAGATATGGAAGCAACTTAAGTGTCCATCTGTAGATGAATAAGAAAGAAAAGATATGGTATAAATACACAGTGGAATATTACTCAATCATAAAAAGAATGAGATCTTGACATTTGCAACAACATGGATAGACCTAGAGGGCATAATGCTAAGTGAGGCAGAGGAAGACCACTACCATATAATTTCATTCATGTGTGGAATTTAAGAAACAAACAAATAAACAAAGATAAAAAGAAACAAAAGACACCCAGACTCTTAAATATAGAGTACAAACTGTTGGTTGCCAGAGGGGAGGCGTGTGGGAGGATGGGTGGAAATAGATAAAGGAGATTGAGTTCATTTATCCTGATGAGCACTGAGTAATGTATAGAATTGTTAACTCATTATATTGTACACTTGAAACTAATATAACACTGTAGGTTAATTATACTTCAATAAAAATAATCTGAATGGGAAGAAATCAGAGAGGGAGACAAACCATGAGAGACTCTGGACTCTGGGAAACAAACTGAGGGTTACAGAAGGGAGGGATTGTGGGGATGGAGTAACTGGGTGATGGGTATTAAGGAGGGCATGTGTTGTGATAAGTACTGGGTGTTGTACACAAATATTGAGTCATTGAACAATACATCAAGAACCACTGATATGGGGTGCCTGGGTGACTCACTGGGTTAAAGCCTCTGCCTTTGGCTCAGGTCATGATCCTAGGGTCCAGGGATAGAGCCCCGCATCGGGCTTTCTGCTCAGCAGGACGCCTGCTTCCTCCTCTCTCTCTGCCTGCCTCTCTGCCTGCTTGTGATCTCTGTCAAATAAATTAAAAAAAAAAATCTTTAAAAAAAATTTAAAAATAAAGACATATATGATGATTCTCATTACAATGTTAATTATTTAACCAAGGATTAGAGGCACTCTCGGATTTTATCCCTGGGAGAGTAATTGAAGAATTAGAAGTGCATACAATGATGACATAATTTTAGAAACATTAATTAATACATTGAAAAAATGTAAGACTGAAAAGCTAAGAGCAGAGAGATTGTTATGACATACATTTCCATATAAGCTAATATTACTAAGAAGCTGACATATATGGAGATGTGTAAGTGCATGGAGTTGATAATAACTAATAGTTGGATAGCATTTAACATCCCCCAAATGGAGAACTGATAATAAAAATTGTCTATGAGATAAGATTATGATAGGAAATATTGACCTGGAAGGAGAGAAGATAAAAATAATTTGCTTACACATATGGCTTTTACAACTTGAATTTCTCTATATGAATATACATCTATACATACACACTTAAATACAAATATATAGAAGAAAATCTCTGCAAGGGTGTGTATCAAATTATAATTTCTAGTGTTTCTAATTTAATTCTTCTTTAATTGGGCTTATATGCAATTTCTATTTTCTTTTAGATTTCGTTCATATCTTACGTAGTAATAAGATGTGTTTACTAATCGTGGTTTTCAATTTAGTAGCAGCTTGGTTTTACGGTACCAAAATGTTATTAGATAGTATCCATCCGTGTCCATCGAGGTTTTAAACAAATTGTTAATACATAATTTTTTGGTTTTCTAAGTACATACATTTAACTTCCTTTTTCCCCTTAAAACTCTTCCGAATTCAACAAATATTAGACATGCATTTAGCAAACATACTCAGAAACTCATGATACTCTATCAAGTCTTCCCATCTTATCACAAAATTAAGTTTTCATTGATCTTGAACTGCCCCCCCAAAAAAATATGCCTTCTGCGATATAAAACAACAGGAAATTTTCAAAAACAACTAGACTGTGGACTGCCTAAAACCCGGCCTGTTATTTGAGAGGCAGGGAGTAAAATCGTGTTTCGTGTTCCCATATCAAGTTAAAGTCACACAGAAAGATTATTTCCTTGTCATTTTAAATCCAAAGAGATATCTCCTTGGTAGTAAGTTGGAGAAAGAACACTGTACTGCTGTTAAGTGTTCTTGATTGCAACCAGTTGGCTAGGTGCTATCGGGAAAATCTAGACATCTTGTGTATCTTGGTTGTCCCCAGTCCTGTACCCTTATACTCCATTGGGGATCTTGGGGAAAAATAGTGGCTAGATGCACACTTGATTTGTAGATCAAAGACCTCAGAATTTTTACGTGGGACGCGATCCCAAATGCAGCAAATAAATATTTGTTCAAGTTTAGCTGTTTTCCCCTTATTCCTATTTCCTATGGGGGATTTATGCTCTTTCCCCAAGCAACAAAGGGGTTAAGAGCAGACATATCTCTTCTTTCTAGTGTTAAAAAACTGTCATTTTCCAGAACTTAATTTATGTAGGCTTTGTGGGGTTCTCAGATATCCAATTATTCTTTTTTTTTTTTAAAGATTTTATTTATTTGAGAGACAGAGATCACAAGAAGGCAGAGAGGCAGGTAGAGAGAGGGGGGGGAAGCAGGCTTCCTGCTGAGCAGAGAGCCCGATGTGGGGCTCGATCCCAGAACCATGGAATCATGACCTGAGCCGAAGGCAGAGGCTTTAACCCACTGCGCCACTCAGGCGCCCGATATCTAATTATTCTTAAAAGCAGACACAAAACAGGGGTGCCTGGGTGGCTCAGTGGGTTATGCCTCTGCCTTCGGCTCAGGTCATGATCTCAGGGTCCTAGGACTGAACCCCACATCAGGCTTTCTGCTCAGCGGGGAGCCTGCTTACTCCCTCTCTATCTGCCTGACTCCCTGCCTACTTGTGATCTGTCTATCAAATAAATAAATAAAATGTAAAAAAAAAAAAAGAAAAAAGAAAAAAACACACAAAACAGAACAACCAACTACACAGACAGAAAACATCCCCACAACAACCAGAAGTGTATTCAGCTTTTTATATTGTTGCTGTAATTAGAGTGGAATCCACTGTCTCTTTAACTTCGACATCTTAAATATTATATACAACCAAGGTAAAATACTAATAATTATTCTCCATTAAAAAAGGGTGGAATCTAGATAACTTTACATTGAGCTCAAAGTATTAGAAACCAAATTAGTGAAAAAATGTAGAAAACTAACAAGAATTAAGAAATTAGAATTCTAAGTCAACATTATACTTAAAGAAAATAAGTTACCATACCAAAAACATCCCTTAATATATATATCACACACCCTCACAGAATGCCAAAATAAGAGACCAGAAATAAATACATAAAATATAAGAGTAAATACAGTTAGTGAAATGTAAATGATTTTGCTATTTTCATGTGTTTCAAATTCATTTTTCATCAGAATAAAATAAATTATATGGGTTGTAAGATTTTTTTTTTTGGTCTCAAGAAAAATATCAAATTAATTTCTTAGTATCACATTACTTAAAAATCAGGCACTCTATAAACCAAACATTTACTATCCATTCAGTATTCTTACTCATCGATATGGTCATGGAATTTTCTACTTATATGGAAAAGAATTTTTGGTATGATGAATTAACAAGAATAGTTGCTGCAGCAAATATTTACTTTTGCATCATTATAATATTAATATTTTTTCTAATATTTCAATTTAATACATATTATTTTTTAAATCATCTTAGTTCAATTGAATTGAAACATTTACTGTCACACCAAGAATATATAAACAAGTGTAGAAGTGAAAGTATATCTAACATACTGGGATCAATGAGGTTTCAGGCATTTCTGTGTGGGTTTTCTATATTAACTTATTTTCATGAGAAACTTTGAAGATAGAATTGTAATGCTAACAGTTTTGGAGATGAAGGAAACTGAGATGCATGTATATTATGTTATGCAGCTGGAAGGTGGTCAGGCCATGATTCCAATGGAGAATATCATACTCCAATTTCATTGTCCTTAACACTCAGCTCTACTATCAAATAGAAGTTGGTTTCTGTAAGCAAGTTCTCTAAACAATTTTTGTGAATTATCTGAATAATTGACTTAGATCTCTGATTTCAATTTAATCTTTCTACTAAGAAATTTATTTTAGACTATCTACTGGGCACTATTGACATAATTAACCTCTTCAAAGATCCCACAGCCTAGAAAAGATATCTTGACACAAGTGTCAAAAGTAAGTACTTCTGACACCAAAAGTAAAGCAACAAAAGAAAAAATAGATACATTAGTCACCATCAAAATTTAAAATGTTTGCATTTCAAAGGAAACCATCCCTTAAAAGTGGAAAAAATTAAAAATATAAAACCTCTTGGAAATCATATAGCTAAGACAATTTTATCTGGAAAATATAGCACAAATTCTACAATCCAATAATAAAACAGATATGTATCTCAATTTAAAAATGGCAAAGGATCTGAATAAATATTCCTCAAAAGAAGATATGAAAATAGTCAAAGAAAGCTTGAGAAATGCTTAGTATACTTAGCCATCTGGGGAATGTGAATCAAAACCGAAATGAGATACCACTTCATATGCATTAGGATAGCTATAATTAAAAAAAATGCAGATAATTACAGTTAGTGAAGATATGAAGACATTTGAACCTTCACACAATGCAGATGAGAGTAAAAAGGGGCAGTCACTTTGGAAGACAGTCTGGCACATCCTCAAAAGGTTAAAGAGAGTTATTATATGACTCAGCAATTTCACTTCTAAATATATACTGTAAAGAAGTGATAGCATGTGTTCACACACAAACTTGAACACAATTATTCATAGCCACATTATTCATACAAGCCAAAAGTGGAAAAAAATGTCCATCAAGAGAGTAATGTATAAGTAAATGGGCATACGCATATAATAGAATATTAGTCAACCATAAGAAGGAATGTAATACTGACACATTCTATAGCATGGAAAAACCTTGAAAATGCAATGCTATGTTGAAAAAAGCCAGTGACAAAAGAATACATATTATATAATTAAATTTACATGAGTGTCCAGAATAGGCAAACCCACAGGGACAGTAGGAAAATGGATGCTTTCTTAGGACTGGTGGGAGAAAGTTGGAGGAAGAGGGGGTGACTGCTCCAGGGTTCTTTGGAGGGTGACGACAATGTCCTAAATTGATTGTGGTAATGGTTACATAACTCTGTGAATGTTATTTCTTAAATCTTCCTAGCTTAAATCTAGATGAAATATTATACCCATGTCTAGATTATACAAGTAAATGTATAGGCAATAGTAATAATAACTAATACATTGCACTTACTGGATTTCATGCACACTTTTGTGTCTATAAATTGTACACTTTAAATCAGTAATATCCATTTATTAGCTCATAGTTCTATAGGTGAAGGTCCAAGCAAGTTTGACTGGGTTATCTATGTAGGGTCTCGAAAGGTCAGAATCAAGTTTTCAGGTGGTTAAGGCTCCTATTTGGAAGCATTGGATAAGAATCTGTTTCAGATTCTTTCAAGGTGTAGAAAGAATTTAGTCCGGTATGGTTATAGGATTGAGGTTACTGTTTCCTTCCTGGGTTTTGATTAAACATTGCTCTGAACTTCTAAAAAAGGTGCTCTCTGATCCCTGCAAATGGCCCTCTCCACCTCTGAAGCCACTAATGGTCTAGGAACCCTTCTCATGCTTTAAATCTCTTAGCTTTCCCCATCTGCCACCAGCCTGAGAAAACCTTCTATTTTTAATGGGTTTGTATGATTAGATCAGGTAACATAATCATAGAAGTGATACCTGGTCATACCCACACTTCTATCCTCAATTGGGGGTGATTATACAATGGCAAAAGTCATTGGGGATCATTTTTAAAATCTATTGTGAACAGTAAGAGAAAAGAAATTGAGACAGAATGGGACCTGGGGTTCAGGGGAGCAGTGAAAAGAGAGGGGAAAAAGGTAAAAATAACCCAGAATATATTACATTTCTGCGTAATCAGGGATTCAAAGACTCTTAAAGCATTAGTACATTTTCTTTCTAATTTGAACATATTCATGTTTACCTTTTATATTGATTAAGTTACTTCTTCCAAAATTCAAATTATCTATGTATCTTCTAAAATTAGCCTGAATTACGTCAAATATTAAAACCTGACTTTTTTTTTAAACCTGACATTTTGTAAACAAAATTTTTAATTAAATGAAATTTAAAACCCAAAAGATGAAATTTTATAATCCTGTAATTAGATTTCTTTCTCCATCAAGATGACAAAATGGTCTGTAATCTTTTTCTGTATGAATTTGAAGATTTTTTTATCATATCTTTTAGTTAACACATTTTTAAGTTAGTATAAATTTTATCTGATCCCATGTCCCTTCTTTTTTTTCTTTTTTATTTCTATCTGTAAGAGTTAGCATTTACCACAACAACGCTTTGTGATACAACACCCCAGAACTCAGTTTCTGAAAACAGTTACCCGCCAGTCTCACATTTGGTGATCAGCATTAGTCTGTTGGCCAGTGTGGCTGAACAGACTCTTAGGCACCAGGTTCGAATCTGCTCTGCATTCATCACCTGGGCCAACAGTTACCCAGACCCTGTATCCTGCCCTTCATGTCTGTTATTCTTAGCACAGAATGATGGCCAGTGACTACCCAGGGCATATTCTTCCTCTGACAGGGAATTAGAGCACAACAGGATGAACCCCTGCTTATGTTGCATCTGTTACCAAAACACTGAATAATTTCATTCATAAGGTCCAGCCCAGAAGGTAATGATCTGGGTGGTGCCCTCTGTACATCGCAGCAAGAGTGTGAGCATATAAAGCCATTGCAAGTGGGGGAAGACTCAGAGCAACAATTTCGTCTAACAGACCACCGTTAGCTCTTTCAAAAAATCCTTATCTACATGAAATTAGAACGAGTGTTTTCCCTGCCCTATCTCTCCAGCATGGGTGTCTTTGCACTCTTCCTGGTTATCTTCTCCACTTTCATCAAGGTTTGATGTGGGGTGGCTTCTCAGAATATTTTGCTACCAAACTCTTTTAAACATACTGCATTTACCCTTTGATTATTTGTATTACCAAAAAGAATTTAACACGCTTTTTTAAAAAAAGACACTCACACTTTAATACCAGATCAAATTTGATCCGGAAAGAATAACAACACTTTCTGGTCAGACATCTTAACTAATCATAAGGCAGGTCTATCACCTTGTGTGATAGAGTGTAGTTCCAACTCTCCAGTTTATTTTCCTTGCATGTAGAGTTTTGGACATCAGTTAATTAGCATTTTGGTAATCTTACAATAGATTCTTAGATTTTATTTCATGGAATACAAAATTCTATTGATTTTTATTTATTCATTTATTTATTTATTTGGAGACTAAGATTTATCAAACTTCTTTACATTCAGAAATTACAGATCTGAGGACATTTATAACATATATTATTGCCTTAATTTTAGTAAAGCATCTTGCTTTTTCAGGCCGTCTTATTGGCTTTACTTTATCCCTTGCTTTCAATCCTAAATATGGCCATTTGTAGTAGTTCTTTCTCAAGGTTTCTTCAAATTGGACGTCAAAAACAGTCTCCATGAATGGACTTATGTTGAGCCCTGTGTTTTACACAGATTTATCTTCAAAAGATTCCAAGATCCTTTTGCACAGTCAGTAGTCTGTTACAGACATTTCTGTAACATACCTCTGTAAATCTTCCACAACCTCAGATCTTTACCTGGAGATCTAAAAAAAAAAAAATTATCCAGATAATAATATACGTTATTGCATTACGATTTTAAAAATCCTGATAACATACATGAAATGGATATTGTGCATGTCAGGGCAAAGGACTGAAAAACAGAGTCATAGAAATGAAAGAATCTGTCCTTGAGAAGAGTTTGGCTAGAACTAAGTCTAAGTCTCTCATTACTTACAACCCTACAAATACAAGGTGATTCTACCACAAGAGGATTAAGTCTTACTTGCTTTCATTTTATTGTACCTGCTGTGTGACCTTAGGAAAATGATTTAACCAATTTGAATATTAGTTTCATTATCTGTAACTCAAAGTTACGGTGAAGATTATTCTGAAAATATATGCAAACTTTTGAGCACATCATATGTATTCACGAAAGCATTTTTATATTGTCATTTAAATTGGATACTTTAAATTTTATTTTGCATCTTTACATAGTGCATATAAAATTTTAAAAATAACACATTGTTGAAACAATGTATAAAATTAAAGTCCTTTATCTAGTGAGGACAGGAAAATAACATGACACAAAAGTACTTTTAGTCTCTTAACTTACAATAGGCAATAGATTAAAGCCAAAATTTTATCATCCCTAATAATGGATGGAATGAAGTTTAGGAAATGTGACAAGAAAACAAATCAGCAAATAAACATCAAAAGCAACAGGAAATGTGTAATTCATGTCTACCAGCTTCTTGTATTAATTTGTACTGACTTTGTTGTTATTGTCTCTGAATAAATGTGTACCCTAACAAATATCCTCTTTAATGTTTGAATGCAGTGACCTTCACAAAGTAAAAATAAATTTGAAGTTTTTTAATAAATTAATGGGGTGATGAGAGTTAGCCATGGTGCAGGTATTTTATTATAAAAGCAAATGAGTCATATTTATTAAAGCACAGCATTAAATTATTATAATATTTTATAAAAATGGTAGTATAAAATATAATCACTGTTTCAAGCTATTAAAAAGTTTTCATTATTATTATTCTTTATTCTATTTTCTACTCTAATTTATTTTTCCAACTACATAAGTGATTCTTGAAATGAAAAAGCTTTCATTCCAAATCCAAATACAGGGAGAAAAGAAACAATAGCAAACCAAAAGCAGTTTCTTTTTAACTTACTTCTCCCATTCTTCGGAGTGAATAGGTAAGATAATGTAAAATGAGTATTTTTATTAAAAAGACCAGATAATGATTTAGATGAAAAAAATCAAACTCTTTTTTTAGTCATGAAAGCAAGTGACAGATCTCATGGTTTTGTCATTAACTCTCATATACAGCAGCAATGTGCATCCATCACTCTGTTCTTATTGTATGCCAAAGACCAGTAAAATGAGGATTATTTTCTTATTGTCCATGTATTTTTTTTTTTCTCCTTACACTTTCTCAGAAGATTAGCACTAATTAAAGTAGAACTATCATGCTTGCTTTCTGTGTTTGGGAAAAAAAATGTTAAAATACCTGTGAAAAAGAAAGCTAATATTATAGAATGTTTTCATTTAATTTTATTAGAATGATTGTAGACAGCAAGAACCATATTTTGAAAATGATAAATGGAAGGCTAAGTAAAGTTTTTAAAGGCACATAGCAAAGCTGTACCTACAACCTAGGACATCAGTTCCTGGTTCCCAAACAGACCTCCATGTGGCAAAAATTTAACAAACAAATCCAACTAAAACTGTTATTCTGTTTATCATAAGAAATATATTTCTAGATGTAAGATATTTTGGGAGCTTTATTCATTTATTCAACAACCTACTACTTGATAGACCGTTGTTGATGTTGAGATATAGAAATGAATAATATGGACAAGTTCTTGCTTTCATAAAACTTTACTTTAGTGTGAGAAAACCGGAATATAGACTAAACAAATTAAATGCAATGTACTTATGTATTGATAACTCCAATGGGGAAAAGGTAATTTAGTACAATGGAAAGTTATGGAAGGAGGTATTTGAAAGATATCAGTTGGAGAACCCACTAATGTAATGATATTTGAGATTAGACTTAAATGATCATATTGGGAAAAATGATATGATAATTTTCAAAAGGAGAATGATAGGCAAAAATTAGTAGCTACTGAATACATATAGCCAAAGTGCTTAAAAAACCTACTGTTATACCTGACACTGTAGGTGAAGTAAAGTGAAGAATGAAGAATTATTCTATATTTTTGGTTTGAACAACAAGACTGAAGCTCTGGATATGTAGAACACAGCAGAAGGGATGGTTTAGAGGAGCAACGAGCTGCAGAACACGAGTAGCTTTGATTTGAATTTATTAAGTTTAAGATGTCTAAGCAAATGGGTATATGGAGTAGGCAGTTCGGTGAGGAGTGTAGGCACAGGGATATTTTTATAAGGGCGGAAAGATGGATTAAGATCACTTGGAGAGGAGGTTTATACTGAGAAAAGATTAGAGTTCATGATTAAATCTGACTCACTCTAATGCTTAGTGCGCAACACTCAGGAAAAGAGATTGAACAGAAGTAGCTAGTAAGGAAAAAGTGAAAGGCAGGATCGGATTACGTCTTAAGAGAGAAGGCACTCCTCAGGAGAACAAATCTGTCAACTGTGTCAAATCCTGCTGTAAAGTCCCACAAGACTGAACATTAGAAGTTACACTGGAGATCTGGGGGTGTTTGGTAATTTTGTAAACCTGATGGAAGTACCATTAGTGTTGAATGTATGGGAATAAGAAGTTCAATTGGAGACTAAAATACAGCAAAGTCTTGCCATGAAGACTAGTAAAAGTAATTGTATGATATCACGACTTCACCATAAGGTAGAGGAAATGTTTTTTTCTTTTATAAAAGGAAAATGTTGGGGCGCCTGGATGATTCAGTCAGTTAAGCGTCCTGATTTTGGCTCAGGTCATGATCTCAGGGTCCTGGGATCAAAGCCTGCATCCTGCTCAGCACTCAGAGGGAGTCTACTTGAGGATTCTTTTGCTCTCCCTCCTTCTTCCCCTCTGTCTGCTCTTGCTCTTTCTCTAAAACAAGTAACTAAATCTTGAAAATTTTAAAATATAAATAAGTAAAAGGAAAATGCTAGACGGATTTTATACAGATGCAGTTGATCCAGAAGAGAGGGGAAAGGGATGATACAGGAAAGAGGATAGTCGCAGAAATGAAATGCTCTGGAAGGAGTAAAAGTATCTGGATTCAAAGAAGAATGAGCCTACCAAATGGGGTACAATGCAAGGTGTAAGACTCAGCAAATCAAAAAATATGATCAAATGCAGGTAGTGATATATTAGAACTAAAAAGACATGAACGATCCTATATAATTAATCTTATTTTTTTCAACTCGTTCATTCAGTCCGTAGTTCAATAAATATATTTCTGAGTAAGCTGTGGAAAGACATAAGTAAAAAATGTATATCATCTAGTCTACATTCTAACGGGAGGGGATATGCAATCAAAGTAATATTTAATACTACATGAGCTTATGATAGATGTTATAAAGAAAAAAGAAAGCTCAGTTAAGAGGACAGTGATGGAACTGCTGCTGAATATGTGACGGTCAGAGGAGGCCTCTCAGGGGAAATGGCACTTGAACAGTAATGAGAGAAATGAGAAACATGTCATAAGTTGATCTGGGCAGCAGCATGTAAGGAGTGAGGGCAGCACGTGCAAAGACAATGAGGTGCCCCGGCAGGTTTCAAGAAGAGCATATAGATTATTGGAGCTGCAGTAGAAGTAGAGTAGTAAAGACTGGTAGGAAATGAGATGGGAGAGGCAGCAAGGAAGGAAATTCATTTGAGTTTTATAGCAGGCCAAGAAATATACATTTTAGTGAAAATGAAGTTAGGAAGTAAGGAAATTTTGAGCAAACTAGAGAAATAATTTGATGTACATTTTAAAAGAATTTGTATGGCCCATGAATGAAAATATTCTTTCAAAGGGGAAAGTCAAAGCCAGGTGAATATTTAAAGAATCCCAAGCAGATAATTAATCAGAGCACATAGTAAGTGAAGGGAGTTATGAAATCCAGTGTCTACACAGAGGAATTCATGTTTGACAGGAGGAATGACACCTAATCAGGTCACCCAGAAATGGAGAGAAGGAAGGGTGAATTTAGGCATATATAAGATTACAGGGTTTGAAGAGCGACAATATATCCCAGTTTCACTCTCTTTTTCTAATGTGGTTAATGTCTTTTCACTTCTAAAAGCACCTAGTTTGGGAAAATTAATTAAAAGTCATCCAAAGTTAACAGTGAAAGCAGAAGTCCACTAATATCTGCAAATAATTGTTATGAAAAATTGGTAGTAATGTAAATTGTCCCATGTGTGTGTAGTGTATTGTTTAAAAAGAGATAGATACCTATGGTAAAATTTTGGAATAACTTAGTAGGAATGGAACAGGCATATATGTGTAGGTATGTTTGCATCTGTATGTAATTATAATTTCTTTAACCCAACATACAGTTATAAATAAGTGTAACCAAACATATAATATCTTCTATATTTTATGGTTACCCTTTTAGGGCAATCTTCCTTTAAAATTACAGTCATTAATCTCACAAAACAAACTGAGGGTTGCTGGGGGGAGGGGGCTGGGAGAAGGGGAGTGGGGTTATGGACATTGGGGAGGGTATGTGCTATGGTGAGTGCTGTGAAGTGTGTAAACCTGGTGATTCACAGACCTGTACCCCGGGGGATAAAAATATATGTTTATTAAAAAAAATTAAAAATTAAAAATTAAAAAAAAAATAAATTTTTTTAAAAAAATTACAGTCATAGTTCATTTCAAGTTGGTTTCTTTTGTACAACTCTAAAAAATATATACAGAAATTTAATGACCTGAAGATATGTATGAGGAGTTCACGTTTCATCATTGATATATATTTTTGAAATTGTATAAGTATAATCTGCAATTGTAACCAGAATCCACACATGAATACACAAGCATAAAAACTTAAGATTCTTCAATTATTAACTTCGGAAACTTTTTATTTGACCTGTTTGTCTTCTGTAGTAATCACAGTTAATATTAGTTCTAACATCAAAATAAATCAACAAAGGGATTAAATGCTCCCAATTATTTAAATTGGTAAGTTTACATATCAACACTGTTTGTATGTGATTATGCTCATAGCTACTTTAGGAAGGAAGAGTAAATATGAAATGATATTTAATAGAATTCTATTTGTAGACAAGTTTAGATTTATTACTACATTCTTCAGTTGCATATTGTTGGCATCTGCTGTTACATATATAATTAATTTTGTGATCATAGTGAAGTAGCTGGAGGGAAACAATCTGCAAACCCAACTATGAGTAAAGTATAACTTATAAATATCAAAAGCTGAAGCTAAACTTAAATGAAGTATAAATAAGCCTTTTCCATAATTGACTACACAAGGCTATATTTTTGAGACAACATTTCTTAGAAATACTTACATTTGTGTGTGTGTGTCTGCCTAAAGCTATAGCATATCAAAATGCACAGAATCATGAGAGATTCTTATTCAAATGGAGAAAGACAAGTGATATACAAAAGCAAAATACTTTCAAGAGAATATCTCTATTTGGAAACAAATTAAATTTGGTGTGAAAATAACAAAAGGAGGGATCCGTCTGGAAAATATATTAAAAACATTCATCATAATTATTATACATGATTTGATATAAATGTACCTCTTCTGTTAATATTAAGTTAAATGATATGTCCTATTTGAATATTAGAAAATAATTTTTAAAACAGATAAAAGTTCAGCATGATATCCTTCTAAAATTTCTGCTTCAGTAATTTGTTATTTTCATAAATAAATCACTAAATGTCTCATGTTCATAAGAGAAAACTAATGTGCTGGGATTTATAGTATGTTTTCCATAATGAAAAGCACAAAAAAAGACTTTCTAAATTATAGGACCAGAGAAGGGCAGAACTGGGCTCTGATGCCTATAATAACACTGATAATTAAATAAAAGAATTTAATTTTTGTAATGACTATATCCAGATGAGGGAGAAATAAAATCTCCATACCATCATTCATTGCCCTGCAATTTCCTTCTATGAGAAATGTGGGGAGTTTCTTAACCTTTCATCTTACTGGGGCACCTGGGACACTCAGTGGGTTAAACATCTGTCTTTGACACAGGTCATGATCCCAGGGTCCTAGGATTGAGCCTGTCTCTCCCAGCCCCCTGCCCCTCTCTATCACCAGCACCCACCCATGCTCCCTCTCAAGTAAATAAACAAAACAAAGCATAAAACCTTCTGACCTTATCATTACAATGAAAGAATGCTATCCACTTGAAAACATGATTTTGGGAGTTGTAGTGTAGCCTCTGTAGTTTTGGGAGATATATGGAACTTGCTCAGGTTCTTTGAATGGTAGGTGTATGTGTCAAATTGAAATAGAGTTTTTTACTAAGAAAATTGTGTAGGGTGGAAAGAACCAAGATGCCCTTCAAGGGATGAATGGGTAAAGAAGATATGGTCCATATACACTATGGAGTATTATGCCTCCATCAGAAAGGATGAATACCCAACTTTTGTATCAACATGGATGGGACTGGAAGAGATTGTGCTGAGTGAAATAAGTCAAGCAGAGATAGTCAATTATCATATGGTTTCACTTACTTGTGGAGCATAAAGAATAACACGGAGGACATAGGGAGATGGGAGAGAAGGGAGTTGGGGGAAATTGGAGGGCGGGAGGAACCATGTGGACTTTGAGAAACAAACTGAGGGTTTTGGAGGGGAGGGGGGATGGGAGGTTGGGTGAGTGTGGTGGTGGGTACTATGGAGGGCATGTATTGCATGGAGCACTGGGTGTAGTGCATAAAAAAATGAATGCTGGGACACTGAAACGAAATAAAATAAAATAAAGTAAAATTAAATTAAATTAAGTTAAATTAAAAAAAAAAAGAAAATTGTGTAGGGCACCAAACACCCTTGAAATGGTGGAATATAAACTTAAAATCTGCTCCTCAACATAAGCAATGAGAACACAGACCAATTGTCTAAATCAACATTTTCATAACTGGAAATTGACCAAAAGTTTGCAAAAATTTCATGAACATTTATCCAAGGAGGAAAAAAAAAATCTGAATGCTATCATGAACAGTGAGCTTTGTAGCTTTTTAACTTGTCTTTCCAACCTCCTTTTTCCAGTTCCAGGGTACCACTGAAAATCAACTTTAACAAAAATAGCTGTGAAAACTGGCAACCTAAAAGCCTCTGAGAGGGGAGATGTGCAGAGAAGGTCTGGAGAACTCTCAAAAGTGACATTAACAGAGTAGTGTCAATATTTGATCTGTATGGCAGTTTGCTGTTATTTGACCTTAAAACATGGCTTGCTCAATGAGAAAAATCCTACCCTCCAGTTGTTTGTCAAAGAAATTGGTGGCAATTGTTTAACATCATAGCTGCCTAAACCTGTAATACCAGTAGAAACAAACAAAAGGCTATTAAAAGGAAAATTTGGGAAATGGTACAACCACAGACAGCGTTGAAAAGCTCTTATTTTGGGGGGTCTAAAAGGCCATGTGCAAGAGTGAGCAAATACCCAAGGAATACCTAGAAGGTCTATTTTTTTATACATTTGGCTGAACTTGTGGCTCTATATAAGCAAAAAGTGAAGACTAAGGCAAAACTATGCAACGCTTGAACATTATTCCCAGATTGGGTCCCATGGCAGGCTCCATGCTCAAGGTGGAGGCTGCTTGAGATTCTCTCTCTACCTCTGCCTCTGCCTCTCCTCTTAAAGCCCGTTTATGGTCTTTCTCTCAAAATAAATAAAATCTTAAAAAAAAAATACTTGCCCAACTCCACAGGGAGTCTGCTTCTTTCTCTGACCTTCTCCTCACTCATGTTCTCTCTCACTGTCTCTCTCTCAAATAAATCAATAAATAAAAATCTTAAAAAAAATACTTGAAGTCTAATAACTTTTTACAACTCACAGAACTCAGGAAAATGCTGTATTTATGGTTAACTCTATTATAGCAAAAGGATAAAAATAGAACCAGCAAAAGTGAGAGATATATAGGGTGAAGTTTGGGAAGGTTTCAAACATGCAAAAATATTACCACCTTTCTAGCACATTGACATGTAAAATTATGCACAGAGTACTGCCAAAGGGAAACTTTTCTAAGTATGGCATCCAGAGATTTTATTGGAATTTCATTACATAAGTAATAAAATGTAATAAGTAATAAGTAATGAGTGATAGAGTCATTGATCACATAACTAACTCATCTTCAGCCCCACATGCCCCCTGAGGTTGGTTTGTCGTCTGATCATCTGGTTGATCTTTCTGGTGTGGTCATCCACCATCCTGAGTCACCTTGAAAGCATAAATTATCAGGGCTCACCATGAGTAACCCAGACATTCTTATAACTTGGTAGATTTCATAGATTTAAAAGCTGTCTCAGAATCCAGCCATAAAAGTCAATGAAATTCCTTATTGCAGAGTGGGTAATACGACATTTCAATGGGAAAGAAGCTCCTTAAATTTTTTTTTTCAACAAATGGTATATCTACATGCAGAAGAATGAAGATGGACACTTTCCTCCACACTATACACAACAATTTGTCAAAATGGATCACAGAACTATACATAAGAATTAACACTATGAAAACCTTAAAGTAAAACATAGAAGTTAATTTTCATGACTTTGGTTTAACAAGGGATTCTTAGATATGACACTAAAATCATAAGGGACAAAAGAAAAAATAGATAAATTGGATTTAATTTTTTTTCCTCAGAGGATGCTATCAAAAAAATAAAATATCAAGCCATAGAATGGAAAATATATCTATAAATAATGTATCTGATAAGGCACATGTATCTAGAATCTATAAGAACTCTCAATTCAATAGCAAGAACAAAGACAAATAATCCAACTAAACAATAGGCAGAGAATCTGAATAGATACTTATCCAAAGAAAAAATGGAAATAGAAGATAAGCACACGTAAATATGTTTAACATCATTGTTCATCAGAGAAGTGCAAATCAAGACTGCAATGAGTTCACCCACTCTAGCTATAATGAAAACAAACAGAAAGTGGTAGCCTGGTTGTGGATATTATGGAGGGCACATATTCCATAGAGCACTGGGTATAGTGCACAAACAATGAGTTTGGGAACACTGAAAAAAAAAATGAATTTTAAAAAACTCATTAAAAAAAAAGTAAGTGGGTAGTGTTAGTGATAAGGACAATGGGAAGTAAGTGCTCAAGGGTACAGGGTTCTTTGGGGGATAATTAAATTTTACTATACTAAAATTATTGCATTCTATGCTTTAATGGAATAATTTAAGTACAGGAGTTATTTCATAAAGATGTTATTAAAGCTTTTACCAAATATTTATATATAGCATATGTTAATATATAATTAATATTACATGTTAATATATAACACATAAATATATAAACAAATATATATGTACATATAAATACATTCTTGTATATAAGTATATATACACAAGCGCAATAAATTGATGTTGAGTCCAGTATGTTAAACAGTTTAAATTCCAATTCACATCAATAAACTGGCAGATAAGACCCTTCCAAGTAAGAAGTCATTTAAATGTATAATCTTATTTTAAACTGGCATATATGGCCATCTTTCATGAAGACACTGTAGTCTCATTAAAAAGTAGATAAGAAAAGGGAGGTTTTGTTTACTTTTAAAATGTCCTGGAAACTGGCAGGTTGTTTTTGATTCAGTTCTTTTGCCAAATTCTTTGTGTATGTTCATGTGTTAGATCTATTTCTTTTCTTTCCTTTTCTTGTTTTGTTTTTATTTTTTTAAAGATTTATTTATTTATTTGACAGACAGAGATCACAAGTAGGCAGAGACACAGGCAGAGAAGGGGGGAAGCAGGCTCCCTGCTGAGCAGAAAGCTTGATGCAGGGCTTGATCCCAGGACCCTGAGATCATGATTTGAGCTGAAGGCAGAGACTTTAACCCCCTGAGAGACCCAGGCACTACTCTTTTCTTTTTCATAGTTGTGCTGTATTAGTCACCATACAGTATATCATTAGTTTTTGATGTAGTGTTCCATGATTTATTGTTTTTATTTCATTTAGCATAATCTCCTCCAGTCTCAATCATGTTGAGGTAAAAGTTGAGTATCCATCCTTTCTAATGTCTGAATAATACTCCATTGTATTGGACCCCATCTTCTTTATCCATTCATCTGTTGAAGGTCTTCATGGCTCTTTCCACATTTTGGCTATTATGAACATTGGTGTGCATATGGCCCTTCTTTTCACTACATCTGTATCTTTATGGTAAATACCAGTGGTGCAATTGCTGGGTCATAAGATAGCTAAAAGAACAAGAGGACAAAAACCAGGGTCCCCACAAAACTGTAAAACCCCAACACCAGGGGAAAACAATATATACTGGTTGATATTTTTGGCTGTACATCCCCTCAACCACAACTCAATAGAATGAAAAGAAGAAGGAACTCCCAATAAAGATAATACCCAGAAACAATGGCCTCTCCAGCAGATCTAATGCATATGGATATAAGCAAGATGTCAGAAATAGACTTCAGGGTAAGAGTTATGAAGACAATAGTTAGGCTGAAGAAAATTATTAATGGCAATACAGATTTGTTAGGGCAAAAATGACAGCAGATCTGGCAGAACTTAAAAATGCTATCAATAAGATACAATCTAATCTAGTTACTCTTAACAGTTAGGGTAAATGAGGTATAAGAACAAATTAGTGATCTTAAAGACAAACTGATAGAGAAGAAGGAGCAAGAGGGGGCCTGGAACAAACAGTTTAAAATCTGTGAAAACTGAATTAGAGGAATAAATGGTACCATGAAACATTCCTGTGTCAGAATTATTGGGATCCCTGAAGTGGTGGGGAGAGAGAGAGGACTAGAAGATATATTTGACCAAATTGTTGCCAAGAACTTCCCTATTCTGGGGAATGAAGCAAGCGATTGTGTCCAAGAGGCAGAGAGGACACCCTGATCAGTGAGGGAAGACTGACACCCCGGCATGTAATTGTAAAACTCACAAATCTTAGAAAGAAGGAAACCATTTTAAGAACAGTTGGGAGGAAGAGATTCCTTATGTACAGTGGAAGGAACATCAGAATAATGTCAGGCCTGTCCACAGAGACCTGACAAGCCAGCAAGGGCTGGCAAGACATATCCAGGGTACTAAGTAGGAAGAATATGCAGCCAAGAAATCTTTATCTGGCAAGACTGTCATTCAGAATAGATGGAGAGATAAGAAGTGTCCAGGACTAGCAGAGACTGAAAGAATATGTGACCACTAAACCAGCCTTGCAAGAAATATTAAGGAAGGGGGGGGTCTATAAAAGGAAAAAGCCCCCAAGAATGATACAGAACAGAGATATACAGACACAACTCATAGAAACAAGGACTTCACAGGCAACATGATGACAGTAACAGCTTATATGTCAATAATCCCTCCCAAAGTAAATGGCCTAAATGCTCCCATAAAAAGGCACAAGTTGTTGATTGGACAAAAAGACAGGACCCATTCATATACTGTCTACAAGTGACTCATTTTGAACCAAAGATACATCCAGACTGAAAGTGAAAAGATGGAGGACTATCTTTTATGCCAACGCACCTCAAAAGAATGCTGGCATAGCAATTCTTATATTAGACACATTAGATTTTAAGCTGGAGACTGTAGTTTGAGATACAGAAGGACACTATATCATTCTTAAAGGGTCTATCCAACAAGGAGATCTAACAATTGTAAATATCTGTGCCCCTAACATGGGAGCAGCCAACTACATAAACCAACTGTTAATTAAAATAAAGAGACATGTTGATAATAAAACATTAAATAAAGGAGACATTAACACTCCACTCTCAGCAATAGATAGATCAACTAAGCAGAAAATAAACAAAGAAACAAGAGCTTTGAATGACACACTGGATAGGCCTCATAGATATAGATATAGACAGAACATCCCACCCTAAAACAACAGAATACTCATTCTTCTCGAGCACACATAGAGCATTCTCTATAATACACATACTGGCTCACAAAATCAGGTTTCAACTGATATCAAAATATTAAGATTATTCCCTGCATATTCTCAGACCACAATTTTGTGAAACTGGAACTCAATCACAAGAAAAATTTGGAAGAAATTCAAACACTTGGAAGCTAAAGACCATTCTGCTCAAGAATATTTGGGTCAATCAAGAAATCAAAGAAGAAATTAATCCACAGGAAACAAAAGAATGAAGACACAATGATCCCAAACCTATGGGATATGACAAAGGTGGTCCTTAGGGGAAAGTTCGTAACCATCCAAGCCTCACTCAAAAAAATGGAAAAATCCCAAATATACCAAATATCTTTACACATTAAAGATCTGGAGAATAAACAATAGATTAGACCTAACCCATGCACGAGAAGGAAATAATTAAGACTAGAGCAGATATCAATGATTTAGAAACCAGAAATATAGTAGAACACATGAACAAAACTAGAAGCTGGTACTTTGAAAGAATTAATAAGATTGATAAACCACTGGCCAGATTTACCCAAAAGAAAAGAGAAAGATGCAAATTAATAAAATTTTGAATGAGAAGGAAGAGATCACTACTGACACCAAGGAAATAAATATAGTTATCAGAAATTATTATCAACAGATATATGACAATAAATCAAGCAACCTGGAAAAAATGGATGCATTCCTAGAAACCTATAAACTACCAAGACTGAAACAGGAGGACATTGACAACCTGAATAGACCCATAACCAATTATGAGATTGAAGCAGTGATCAAAAATCTCCCAAAAACAAGATTCTAGGGCTTGACGGGTTCCCTGGGGAAGTCTATCGAACATTCAAAGAAGAAATAATACCTATTCTCCTGAAGCTGTTTCAAAAAAATAGAAACAGAAGGAAAACTTCCAGACTTTTTCTATGAGGCCAGCATTACCTTGATCCCAAAACCAGGCAAAGACCACATCAAAAAGGAGAATTTCAGATCATTATCCTGATGAATATGGATGCCAAGATTCTCAACAAGATCCTACCTAATAGGATCCAAAATACATTAAAAGGATTATCCGTTATGACCAGGTGACAATTATCCCTGGGATGCAAGGGTGGTTCAACATTTGCAAATCAAACACATAAATAAGAGAGGAGACAAGAACCACATGGTCCTCTCAATGGATGCCAAGATTCTCAACAAGATCCTACCTAATAGGATCCAACAATACATTAAAAGGATTATCCGTTATGACCAGGTGACAATTATCCCTGGGATGCAAGGGTGGTTCAACATTTGCAAATCAAACACATAAATAAGAGAGGAGACAAGAACCACATGGTCCTCTCAACTGATGCAGAAAAAGCATTTGGCAAAATACAGCATCCTTTCCTCATTAAAACTCTTCAGAGTATAGGGATAGAGTGAACATTACTAACTTCATAAAATCCATCTATGAAAAATCCACAGCAAATATTATTACAATGGGGGAAAAGCTGAGAGCCTTCCATTGAGATCAGGAACACAAGAATGTCCACTCTTGCCACTGTTGTTCAACATAGTACAAGAAGTCTTAACAACAGCAATCAGACAGCAAAAAGAAATAAAATGCATTCAAATTGGAAGTCAAACTCTTATCTCTTCACAGATGACATGATACTCTACCCAAGATTCTCCATCCCCAAATTACTAGAACTCATACAGCAACTCATTAATGTGGAAGGATACAAAATCAATGCATAGAAATAAGTTGCTTTCTTATAAGCTAACAATGAAACTGTAGAAAGTGAAATTAGAGAATTGATTCCATTTGCAATAGCACCAAAAACCATGAACTACCTTGGAATAAAGCTAACCAAAGAGGTAAAAGATCTATACTCTAGGAACTATAAAAAACTCATGAAAGAAATTAAAGAAGACACAAAAAGATGGAAAAATATTTCATGCTCATGGATTGGAAGAAAAAGCATTTTTAAAATGTCTATGCTGACCAGAGTAATCTATACTTTCAATGCCATCTCAATCAAAATACCAACATCATTTTTCAAAATGCTGGAACAAACAATCCTAAAATTTTTATGGAACCAGAAAGACCCCAAAACCACCGAGAAAATGTTGAAAAAGAAAAACAAAGCTGGGGACCTCATGTTGCCTGATTCAAGCTATATTACAAAGCTGGATCATCAAAACTGCATGGTACAGGCACAAAAACAAGACACATAGACCAATGGAACCGAATAGAGAGCCCAGATATAGACCCTCAACTCTGTGGTGAAATAATCTTTGACAAAGCAGGAAAAAAATATCCAATGGAAAAAATACAGTCTCTTCAATAAATTATGCTGGGAAAATTGAACAGCAACATGTAGAAGAACGAAACTGAACCATTCTTTCAGACCATACACAAAGATAAAATCCAAATGGATGAAAGACCTCGATGTGAGACAGGAATCCTAGAGGAAAACATAGGCAATAACCTCTTTGACATCGGCCACTGCAATTTCTTTAAAGACTCGTCTCCAAAGGCAAGGGAAATAAAAGCAAAAATGAACTTTTGGGACTTCATCAAGATAAAAAGTTTCTGCACAGATAAGGAAACAGTCAACAAAACAAAGAAGCAACCCACAAAATGGGAGAAGATATTTGCAAATGACACTAAGACCTGATATCCAAGATCCATAAAGAGCTTCTCAAACTCAACATCCAAAAAAACAGAAATCAAGTCAAAAAATGGGCAGAAGACATGAACAGGCACTTCTCCAAAGAAGACACACAAATGGCTACCAAACACATGAAACAATGTCCATCACCATTAACCATCAGGGAAATTCAAATCAAAACCACATTGAGATACCACCTTACACCAGTTAGAATGGCAAAAATCGACAACAAATGCTGGAGAAGTTGTCAAGAAAGAGGAATCCTCTTTCACCCTCTTGGTGGGAATGCAAACTGAAGCAGCCACTTTGAAAAATTGTGGAGGTTTCTCAAAAAATTAAAATAGAGCTATGACCCACCAACTGCACTCTTCTGCCAAATTCATATCTTATTCTCTGCCCTTTCATTTCCCATTGCATTAATGGGAAATGCAGTCTGTTGTCACTGCTTATTATTTAACATTAAAAATATCTTCTTCAACCAATCCAGGCTTCTTTGTACTATTTGAGTTGAGACTGTTTTTCTGCTTTGCTTTAATGCTCCTCCAGAACTGAGAACTGACCCAGGTCTTCACAAAGCTTTTACAGGATAAAACTAATTTGTTTATTTGGTTGACGTCATTGTTTTGTTAAATTTCAATACAATGAACTAAGAGCCTGACGCTGGGAAAAAATGTTCTGTGTTTTTATTGTTGTTGTTGTTTTTACTTAAATATTTTTGGATTATAGAATGAACAAATCATGTTGTCAGAGGCAAGTTTGTTTTCAGGTCTTTATAATATTTACAGACAAGTGTTCGTTCTATGATTGAGTTAGAAGTACTGATTTCTTAAGCTCCACTCAGGAATTTGTGGATTTGTGAAATGGGCGCATATAAAAATGACATGTCCTTGAATAAAGACCAGAATCATAAAAGTTCAGTGAATGGGAAGCATTGAATTCCTCATTAAAGATAAAATAATAACACTGGAGTCCTCACTGGGACTTTACTATCAGATTGTGTTTGGGCCTTTAAGTTTAGAAAGTTGAGGATAGGGAAAAATGTTTAAAGCAAAGTCATGTGAACAGAGAGCATTCTTTGATTTATGCACACTGAGAGTATCTGATTAACTGAAGACAATAATGGAATATATTAGAAGACCATCGACATTAAGCAGTAAAAATAAATTGATTTTCATATAACAATGAAGTATTTGCTACAGAGTTTTCTAAATCAGGAACTGTATCTTGCAGACATAAATATTAAACATAGAACATACCAATCAACAAGCTGAGGGAGATGAGAATGCAAAAATTTACATTCATAAAGGCAGAGTGGGAAAAATTAGCCAGAAACTTTAGAGATAGGTCAAATGGGGAAGAAGTTTTAACAATAAATAAACTATATGTGCTTTGTCCATGGCTACTGTGTTTGGAAGAAAAACATAAACATTTAGCTGGAAGGCAAACAGGAGGAGTACTTGGTTCATCTCTCTCCCTCCTTAGGGTCAGAGTGAAATCTTACCAACTTATAATTCAATGAGCAAAATGTGTGTGTTTCCCTAAATATTGTCTGAAGGTAGATAACAATTGACTTTTTTGGTGATTCTTTTGGACAGAAAATTATGTGATTTCTAGTTTTGTTTGTTATGTGTTTATGTGTCATTGACTCTGAAGATCTTTTCATTGTAGGAATATATCTAATTCCTCACGGCTTATTGCTGCATTTTTGTCTTTTTTGTGCCCCATTATTGCTGCAGAAGAGATCTGGGCTTTTGAATGACAGGCATATTTGGTAGCATAACTTTTCTTGTTTTGTTTTGGAGGTGTAGAATTTAACCTACAGATAATAATCAAATATTATAATCTCTTCTTTAAGCTTTTGTGTCAAAACTACTGTCTTATATAAGACTTGATTGTGAAATGCATTTATTTTCTACTTAAAAGTAATCACACAACAAGCATATATTTACTCCAAAATATATTTTTTAAAGGTTTTACTTATTTATTTGACAGACAGAGATCACAAGTAGGCAGAGAGGCAGGCAGAGAGAGAGAGGGAAACAGGCTCCCTGCTGAGCAGAGAGCCCGATGCGGGGCTCGATGCAGGGCTCGATCCCAGGACCCTGGGATCATGACCTGAGCTGAAAGCAGAGGCTTTAATCCACTGAACCACCCAGGCCCCCCCCCTTGCTAGAAATTTAAATGCACATGTATAAATATGCATTTGTTTCATCCTGAGAAACTCTGTTTTACCTATAATTCTATATTTGAGTGAACCAATTACCTTTAAGATGAAAACTGGGGTCACTTTGTTCTGTCCATTTCATTAAATAAATAAAAATGTTCTTATTAGTACATTTTGTATACATGATCTTTTGAGTAAAGAACACATAAAAGAAGATACAAAACTGTTTTAATATCACTTCAAGATAATAAATATTTGACCTCTAATAACTAATGATTTTTACAAATTTAAGCTATTTATCAAAACTATTATTTTAGAAGTCCTTTGATATAATACAAGTATGGGTGCAAATAACAAATCATAATAAATTATTTTTAAAAGATGGGCAATTGACCGTGCAACCTCACTTTGTTAGTTTGTATTTGTTACTGTTTTCCTCAAATATAGAGTGCACTGGGTAGATGGTATATGGAACTTCTCATATTTAAATCAAGTCCACATTTACAAGCCTTTGACATGTATCAGTTAAGCATCAATTTCCTTATCTAAAATTTCTGTATAATAAAAGTTGATAACTCACAGACTTCTCAAAACATCAAGATACTGTTTGTAACATAGTGTCTGATGCATGGTAGTTAATCAGTGGTAACTATGCTGTAAAGACAATGATGAGTATAAATTTTTTTTCTATTATATCATGCAATTCTTATGTATGATGCGCTGTTACTTTCTATTTCTTTACATTTTGACAGTCATTTTTTTTTAACTGATTGTTCAATAAATATTTACTGACTGATTATCATACTGATATGGCCAAGCATCTGTTTGGTATATTTTTTTGAAAAATTTACTCCAGCAATGTAAGTACCCACTTGCTATGTGGCAAAGAACATCTGTTATAAGGGCCCAGAGGATCCAGAAAGGCAGCTGGAGAGGAAGACTTTAAGCTGTGTCAAGAACTGCATAGGGTCTTAGTTTTTTACCCTACTTATCAACCAACAAGTTAGCTTACAAGCATCATGGCTGTTGGCAGACGATGTGTGACGCCTGGATCAGAGACAAAGGACAAATTACAGCAATAGAAGTGGCCAGATTTTCAGCATTTGTGCCTATTTCCTGACTCCCAATTCCTGACTCCCAGAAATCCATGTGACATATTTACATATGACAGATTGTGTTAGGAAAGAAGAGCACCAAGTTTATGGAACTTGAATCATTTTTAATGTAAATTAAGCATGATTGTTATTTGCTTCTGAGGGACGCATGATCTTCATGATACTGAAAAGTAAATGAACCTGTCATTTGGTCCAAAGTAAGGAACAAGTGTCTACCTTTCAAGGTTGCTACCTATATAGGTATCCTCAAAAAGACAGTTTGAGACAAAAGCCATCACTAGTGACTTTTTTTTCACTGTTGTTTGAAAATGAGAAGCAACTTTGCTTATTTCATAACCAAGTCTACCTCAGAGCTTACAGTTGAAAATTTAGAAAAGTGAATTCTCAATCATTATTTCTTTGAACCAAGGTAAACATTTACACTGATATCAATATATAGAAATAAGAAAGAAAATATAAAATTATATATATATATATATATATGTCTCATATTTCTGATGAGGATCAGAGCAGGAGTCTCAGAAAGCAAACCTGGCAACTGATATACATATTCCATAAAAATACGTGGAAAAATAAGTTGCAAGTTTTAACTTAATTAGCTAAAAGAATGTCTCCTAAAATTGAATATGAGAGAAATTAGAGAGTCTACTGCACCAGGAGTTGGGAATAAGAGTTTCAGAAGACACAGTATACCTTATGATTGTTTCCTACCTCACATAAATTCTATTTTGATATTTAATTTGACTTTAAATTTGCATATATCCAAGAAAGATGACATTTGTCTAGAGCTGTTAAATGTCCTAGATTTTATTACCCTACTTACTAGAAACTTTACCAGCTACAGTTTTATGGATGCTAGTAAAAACCACGAGATTTGGGGGCTTGTATGGCTTACTTCTCATAATGCAATCAGCAGTTAGAATATCCACATTATCTTTGGCCAGTTATACCACCTGAGTTCTAATGTTCACAGGGAGACATAAAGAGAGCAGGTGAGAATTACACACACAGTGGCTGAGTTATGGGAGATGAGTCCCAAGTTTAGGAAATCCCAATCTCTTTTGAGTAGCACACAAACCTAACTAACATTTCCCTGGTGGAGACAATTTCTTTATTATATGTAGTAGAAAAAACAAACCTGCCCATTGCTCCCTAGGAAGACATTGTCTCTAATTTTAATGTCCATTTGCTATAAAAATAACCTTAAGAATTTGGTCCAGAATGACTCTCATCTCTTGAGAGCAGAGAGCATCTCTGCTCTCAAGAGATGCATAAACAAGAGAGACACAGAAAATTATCTCTAAACAGTATCAAGGGCAATGACACAAGGTTACTATCACTGAATTTAGCAGTGTAAATTCCTAATTGTTCTTTGAGGTAGTACCCAATTTCATCACACACTAATGGAGTCAGGACTAACCACGATTGTGGCTCCATCCAAAGTGGCAGGGACTGTCCTGTGATTTCTTTTTAACCTGTCAAATCCTGTGAGGAAACATTAGCTCTGTAGAGTTTGAAATGATGATTGCAGGGAGAAAGGTGTGTGGAGGTCCAACTAGTAATAAGAGCAAACAAGTAAGATCATAGGAGAAAGACAGTAAAGGAGATTTTAAGTGAATGTGAGTTTCACAGTGGGACCTAATGATTTTCACAAAAGTGATTTAGAGCAAGAGAAGGAAACTCTAAGGTATCTATTTGAGGTCTAGTGTGGATTAATGGCCAGTACTTAGGGACATCTTACGTCTCTGAGGAGAGAAGATTTTATCCCTACTGGTCTGCAAGCTTTTCTATTAATTTTTTTTAAAGATTTTATTTATTTGACAGAGAGAGAGACAGTGAGAGAGAGAACACAAGCACGGAGAGAGGCAGAGTGAGAGGGAGAAGCAGGCTCCCCACTGAGTAGGGAGCCTAATGGGCTTGATCCCAGGCCCTGAGATCATGACCTGAACTGAGGAAATGTTTAATGACGGAGCCACCTAGGTGCCCCTGCAAACGCCTTCTATCTAAAGACTTCTTGCCAATAATCTAATGGAAAAAAAAAAAGTAACAAAACATTCTCCGGTGACTCAATTTATAGGTAGTCAACTACAATCATTTAGTTAGTATGCAGTTTATAAGCTGTTTTCCATTCTGTTTATTTTTCACATGATCAGGAAGAAGCATAACCAATTAATAGGATAAGGCATTAGAGGACTAAATGACATGCTTCTGCATGTGTTATGGACATAAATTAAGATGACATTTGCTAAGAAAGCACCCTGTGTGTGATATAAATCAGATTATGGCTATCTGCTCAGTTATAGCATAATACACTCCTTTGTAAAATGTGAATGTGAAAGGAATTCATTTAAGGGAATGAGATATGGAATCCAGTCATCCATGAGCAGATTTGAGAGCAACTTGGTGGCCTGAATATTGCAGATTACTCACTTGTGGGAAGACACAAAGGACATTAATGTAAAGTCAATGGCAAAAGAAGACAGAGGTGCATTTAAGGGTATAATATATTAAATGGACAGTCTTATAAAATGCATATTTCTGGGTACAACATATTTCTTCAACGGCATGGATTTAATTAATATTTAATGGCAATGACATATATGGTGGCTTGACCAGCACTATCCCAACTCACCAAATGTTTTTGGGAAGTTAGCATCTGGTCTCAGAATACTGAGTCAGGCAAAATAATGACCCAAGGGCCCTGACATCTCAATAAAAAAGATTTGCAGGGGAAAAAGGGAAATTCTCTTATAGGATACAGATTCTGTCTGGGATACACATGAAGAGAAAACACACCTCAAATTGAATAACTAACTGAATATTAACTTTATAAAAGCACCATCCCATGGACATGTTGGAAATAGACTTGTGTTCTCATTCAAGAATAACTATTGAAAAATGAAATCGGTTTAGAATCTCCCATTATTAAAGAACAGGGACTGCCTGTGGTCACGAACAAAATGACAGAACTGAATTCATGGAAAAATTAAGGTCAATAATTAGGGTTTTACTAGAAATCTATGTTTTATTGTTGTTCTTTAATGTCTCAGTTACTATATAAAAATGAGAATTTTTTCTTCTTGCTGTGCAACTGGTTGACATGGGTCCAATGAAGGAACATCACTGTGTCATCCATAACTGGGGAGAGGGTAAGATAGGCAGTATTAAATAATGACAGCTGGAAGCCCATGGATGTAACAACTTGTACTGTGTATCTAGAAAATGATCGTGTTCACAAACTAGATAGAATGTCTGGAAATGGCTGAGCAATGTACTCTGGTCATAGCCCTGGTCATTTGGAATTTCTAAGAAATGGAAAAAGTTTATTTCTATTAGGAAAGAATGGAAAGTGAAACTGTAATTTTAACTGATTTATAATTTTTCAAACATAAATTTAATCTGACACAGCTATATAATGTAACATAAGGTTGCCAGTTGACTGCTGGAATTAAGTGAAGATTAATATTATATAATCATGATTCCCCAGCATAACAAAATGCTCTGGATGCTGCAATGAAGTCAGATTTGAAGTAATAAGTACAGGAACCAATTGGACATGAAAAGAAGTGTGTTTAGCCTTTGAAAAATTAGATGCTCAATTAGATGTCTCCATTAACACATCAAATGGTTAAAATAACTGTGTGTAAGAGAGGATACAGCTATAATTAGTATGCTCTGTAGAGGGGCTTCCTTTTCCCATTGTATAGCTCAAATCCTGGAGACCGAGGGGGTCTTTGTTGGCTTTTTAAATTTTTTCTGTATAAAATATGACATAAAATATTGAGAGAGAAATAAAGAAAAGATATGTGAGAAATATGTGTTAAGAAGACATTGACCAAGGTCTATGTATGAACTAGATAAAAAGGTATAAAACTCTTTATAAGGAAAAATGACTAAATGTTGCTAGGATTCACAACTTTCAAGTCAGGTTCAGATGTGGCATAGACATACAATGGAATATTACTCAGCCATAAAAAAGAATGAAATCTTGCCATTTGCAACAATGCAGATGGAGTTAGAAAGTATTATGTAAGCGAAATAAGTCAGTTAGAGAAAGACAAATGCTACATGATGACGTTCATATATGGAATTTAAGAAACAAAACAAATGAGCAAAGAGACTAAAAAAAATAATAAAGAAAGAAAAGAGAGAGAGAGAGAGAGAGGGAGAGGGAAACCAGAAGGGAAGTGGGTGGAGGTGTGGGTGGATATATGGGTGAAATAGGTGATAGGAATTAAGAAGTGCACTTGTGATAAGCATTGGATGTTGTATGGAGGTGTTGAATCATTATATTGTACACCTTAAACTAATATTACTTTATATATTAATTAACTGGAATTAATATAAAAACTAAAAAAAAGGTTCATTGTGTTATTGGCTGCCTATTCTAGGGGTAAACAAATCAAATCAAACTGAGGTTGGTTGTCAGCGATCAGTTAAACATGTCTCAAATCTGTTTTTTATTTCCTAATTGTACCATTGTTACTGAAGAATCTATACAGTCTTTTTCTAGAAATGTGAAAATATTTTATTATCATAATCAATCTCAGCCCCCACTTCTATAAATACCCAATCTCACATATATTCTTTACTAAGATTGGTTATAACTTTATTCCCCTACTCCAAATTTTTTCACCAATACTATGCTTAGCCAATGGTGTTGTCTATGAGATTTGGACCAGTGTTTTTAAATTAAAGCTCATCAGGTTCATATCCTTACCTAGGGTGCTCATTTTTATGCAAAAATGAGTATCTGGAAAGATGTAGGGATATTTTTTGCTGAGACTACAGTTATAACTTCCTTATAATATCTGGTGTTAGTTTTTAAGTTCAGGATACATGCTTCATTTCTATTCCAAAGCCATTCCCATATCCTGTTATGGCTGAGTAACTAACAAATCTTTTAGAGGAATAATAATACACAGTTACATTATTAAAGTGGCAAGGCATCTATGCTGCTGAGATATGTAATCTCAAAATTTAGGCCAAACGTATTGGGGATTCAGTGATATAAAAATGATATAAATGTATTCCATAGCTATAACACAGGTATCTGTAGTGAATTTCTAGGATATGAAACTACAGTCTTTGAATGGCAGGCTACCAGGGGATCATGGGATATATGGTGGTAGTGATCCCAGGGACCCTGGTGTGTGTGTGTGTGTGTGTGTGTGTGTGTATACCGTCTTGAGAATCATGTGTTATCCATATCAGCTTGTTATTGTAGCACTTTACCTCTTTATGTACCTTAAGCTTTGTTTTGTTCTTAAGTTTTTGAATGCAATACAGAAGATTAAGTTAGGGATAAGAAATCTTAATGATTTACATAAGTGAATAATGTTAAAGTTTGGGGTGTTCAGGCACACCTGGAAATGGCTGTCAGTTAAGCAGCTGCCTTTGGCTCAGGTCATGATCTCAGCGTCCTGAGGTCAAGCCCCACGTGAGGGCTCCTTGCTCAGCTGGAGCCTGCTTCTCCCTCTCCTTCTGCGCCTCCCCTCTTCTCGTGCTTTCTTTCTCTCCCTCTCCCTCTCTCTCTCTGTCTCTCCCTCTCAAATAAATAAACACAATCTTAAAAAATATTGTTCAGATTATAAACTATTACTAAAAATACACACTGAAGTGAAGTTTAAGCATAAAAAATGGAATTCGTATATGAAAATGCCTCTTCAAGTTCCCAGAACATTTTGATCTCTGAGGTATGAGAATTAATTTCCTAGGGACAGAACTATCCTTTCTCCAGCTCCTTCCACTAGCCACAACACAAACACCCCTCAGAGAGGCAAAACAGCAAGCCAGTAATCATGCAGTCAGAAAATCTTCAAAACGTTTTCTAACATCAGTAATAAATGACAATTGTTCCTAGGAGATATTTTATTCTTTTGTATCCTGAATTCCTTAGATTCAACATAGCTTAGAAAATATAGCATATTTGTATTTCTACATGGTATTAGAAGAAATTAATGTGATTGACTTAAAAATGTCAGCAGACACAACAAAAGGATAAAAATATGTATGTACAAAATCCATGACACAAAAGAACATACTTATAGGTGGAAAGATAGTGTTTCAACTTTGTCAAATCCCTTATTGCTTTAGATAACTGTTGCTGGGAAGCCTGGGTGGCTCAGATGGTTTAGCATCTGCTTTCAGGTTGTGTCATCATCTTAGGACTGAGCCCCACATAAGGCTCCCAGCTCAGCAGGAAGTCTGCTTCTCCCTCTCCTTTTGCCTCTCCCCCTGCTCATGCTCTCTCTCTGTATCTCTCTGCCTCAAAGGAATAAATAAAATCTTAAAGAAATAGACAGTTCCTGCTGACATAGAAGGAGGTTTGTCAGACCAGTAGAAGCACACTTTTGCCAATCCAGTGCTCATGTTGTTTATCACATAGAAACTTTCTAGCATCTACCAATGTTTTCTAGAAATCTGGTGATATGGTAGTCTACACAAACAACCCTGAGTGAATTAGAGCTCAATTTTTAGATGTCTTTGAATTTTTACTAGAATCATCTCAGGGTTCTGGATTCCTGGTTCCTCGAGTCTAGTACATTCCATGATTGAGTTTGGTCCACAGCTCTGAAACATAAATCCTCCCCTTTCAGTCCTATGCCAATGTACTGAAGACATTATGATGTTGGTACAACATTATCCTTAGGTTATTTTCTGTAATAAAGCACTTCTTCAAAATTTGAATGAGATGAAAGTGAGATATTCTCTGCACCCTTGTTATGATTCAACACTTAACTTTTAGATTGCATATCTGGAAAAACTCTAATAATCCTTTGTGATATACAAATTTAATATCTTCTGTGATGTTTTACCTAACTTTTCATCCTCATTTACTCCCTCTTTCCTAACCTCTTTGCCGTAGATGTCAACATCAAATAATATAATTAACGTTTCTAAAACATTTCATTGTCATCCCTTTGAATACATTTGCAAATCTCACATATCTTTGTATTCAGAATATCTGCCACCTTGCCTGAATTTGTTTTATGTATGAATGCATGAAAAAACAAATGAATGAAATTAAACATTACTTTTGCACTTTTAAAGTATCAATTCATTCACTAACTTTTCTCTCAGCTTCTTTATTACATTTTAAACCTATTTTCATAAAATAGATGCTTCCTGATGTCATTTTTACTGGTATAGCCTATCTCAAATTTGTAAGGTTTCAGTATTTTTGGAAGATTTAATAAAGTCCAAAATTTTAATGCAAAAAAGCCCTCTTCATACTGACAACATCCTATATATTGGACTTTTCTAACTTGTCACCAATTAGATACCCTATGCATTGTTGACATTTCCAATTCTTTACACTCATTATTTCCAAAGCAATTGCCATCAACTCTCTACCTTCTTTGCTGATTCAATTTTTTTAACATATCTTGCAAGAATTCCTTGTTGTTCTCATGTAGTCTCTTAGCTCAGTTTCATATTGACCACATTGTTTTACTATTGTGATATCTTAGTAGTGCTCCTGTGGTCATCTTAGTACTTCAATGTTTAGAAGATGACCAGAGTGAGACAAATTCATGGAAGTCTTGCCAACTTAATCACGAAAACTAAAGAAAGCTATTATCACTGTCTGCTTCAAATTTTACACCCTGAAAAATACACACAATAACAGTGATTTATGTTATAATTCTCAGAGACAAAGTCATTTATAATCGATAAAGTGAAGTTCCCAGAAGCAAGAATTTGTTTGCCTTTTTTTTCCCTGTCTGGTGCCTAGAACAGAGCCTGACATCTAGTACTAAATAATATTTACTATGTAAGTGATTATGCTGAGGAAAATGACTGGTATGCACACAAATGTTAAAAAGTATTATCTCTATACCTATAATATGTTACTTAAAAGAAGATTCGGTGTTTTTGAGATGTATTTCACACATACTCACACAGAGGTATGTGGATAGGCCTTTGCAAGCTGTATGAGTGTCCTTTCCAACAAGCCTCCTAGCCAGATATCCTTGTAATCCCTTATAGAGAATTCCCACTGTAATCCCTTATAGAGAAATATGAGGTCATCTCTTTTAATCACCTATTATTAGTTAATGTTTCTTTTTTTTTCTAAAGTTTTTTTTATTATTTTTTAATAATTTTTTTAATAAGCATATAATGTATTTTTATCCCCAGGGGTACAGATCTGTGAATCACCTGGTTTACACACTTCACAGCACTCACCATAGCACATACCCTCCCCAATGTCCATAACCCCACCACCCTCTGAAGGTATTATTTTTAAGTAATGTCTACACCTAGCATGGGGTTTGAACTCACAATCCTGAGATCCAGAGTTACACACTTCATTGACTGATCCAGGGAAGCACTCCTAAATCAGTCTTTCTCTCTCTTTTTCTTTCTTTCTTTCTTTCTTTCTTTCTTTCTTTCTTTCTTTCTTTCTTTCTTTCTTTTTCTTCCTTCCTTCCTTCCTTCCTTCCTTCCTTCCTTCCTTCCTTCCTTCCTTCCTTCTTTCTTTCTTTTTGAAGATGTTATTTATTTATTTGAGAGAGAGAGAGCACAAGGTGGGGAGGATCTGAGGGAGAAGCAGACTCCCCATGGAGCAGAGAGTCTGATGCAGGACTCCATCCCTGGATCCCTGGGGCTCTAGGATCATGACCTGAGCTGGATGCAGTTGCCCAACCGACAGAGCCACCCAGGAGCCCTAAATCAGTGTTCTGTGAGTAATGGGGTAGAATGATAAGAAAAAATAAAGAAAAGAGAAAATAGAAATATACAAACAGGATAAGACAAAACAATAGTCTTAGGGAGGGGAAACTTAAGTCGTATTATTGCTGTCTGAAACAACTCCCTGGTTGGAACACTGAAAAAAAATTAAATTAAATTAAATTTTTAAAAATACATTAAAATAAAATAAATAAATAAAACAATTCCCTGGATCTCCTTAAGCACATTTATATTACAATCTTAATTGTTTCAAGTATATGACTAAATGTCATGAAATATTACTTACATATAAACATTTAATAACATAAGGAAAATTTTCTAAAATACTGTGTACTAAAAATAATAATTGTGATCATTTTTAAAGGGCATTCAAAATTTCTCTGGGCTATTAGAGAAGTATAGTGCCTTCTATAACTCAGAAAATCACTTCTCAGGGTTACTCGTTAAATTCATTTATTTAACAAGTTTGAAGAATCTGTCGGTAATATTATGGCATATGCTATTGTGATTTCACCATGTATCTTTTAAATTTCTTCACACAAAAGTAAATTTTAAAGATACAATATAACAATATTTGACAAGAGAAATTTGAATTCAAGAATGCTAATGGAATCCCAAACAGTAATGTCAAATATTTATTTTAGCCAATTTTTGGTATCTAATTTTTAGAGGAAATGCCTATGTTGAAGACATAACTTTGTGTTAATTAAATAATAAGAACTGGTGTTTACTACATCCTCCAAATGCATGACATATTTTTTTTTTACCCTTCTAAATTGAATGCAGTTGTTCTTATGGTATATATACACTTATGATTCTCAGTTCAATCATTAGTTAATATTTATACAATCCATAGTCATTATTTTATAGATCCAAAAATGTGCTATAATATAATCACAAATCATTTTTCCCAAACTACCTCCATATGAAATTAGCCATATTTGAGTTGAAATTCTTAGTAGATAAATCTGTTTCTTACTTTTAGATATATATTTTAAGATGCCTTATAAATAAAGTGTAATTATTGAAAACTTAAAATAAATTTTGATATGCATGTTTGAAAGGCTTTTTTTCCCCAAAACATTCTAACAATATACACTCTCAATTTTATTTTGTTTTACTATTTTTTAATATTTTATTTATTTATTTGACAGACAGAGATCATAATTAGGCAGAGAGGCAGGCAGAGAGAGAGGGGGAAGCAGAGTCCCTGCTGAGCAGAGAGCCTGATGATCCCAGGACCTGCAATCATGACCTGAGCCCAAGGCAGAGGCTTTAACCTGCTGAGTCACCCAGGCGCCCCCTACACTCTAATTTTTAGTGTATAAGTAACAATCTTACTGTTTTACCCTTTTTTTGTAGTGAATTGAATTTCTTTATCTCCCCCAAATCTGAATGTATTTTAACTAATTTTATATCTTTCTCTAATGTGAACTATGGCTCTTTACATTTATCCTTTTGGTTATTAGTACCTAGTCCTTGATGTATATGAGATAATTTTTGTTAATTATTATTAATTTTTCTTTCACATTAGTTACAAAAATTTTCACAGATATTTTGCTTATTTTTAAAATTATTCTTTAGTTAAAAGGATGTTTCTAAAAGTTGAAAAATTTTTCACACACAAAGATTTGTTGTTTATTAACCTATTATCACTTATAATGCATAGATTATTATTTTTGACACTTTCTCCTTGATTCACCTGGAATATAATGTGGTCTACGTTGTATGGGGAAAAAAGTATAACTTCATTAAATTTTTTGTAAATACCTCATCATTTAGCCCAATATCAGGAATTAATATACTTTATTACTTCATAAATTTATGCTATTAACTTTCTCACTTAATGTATTATAAAATATATTAAAATAATGTGTCTATAATTATATCCCTAAACTTATATCAGGGCTATAGATGTTAATTACTTTCATTTCATGATGTATTTTAATATATGTGTGTACAAAATTTTGCCTGTCTGTTTAAATAACTTGGCTATTCTTACTCATTAATATTTATTTACTCTTTGGATTAGTTATGTTAAATTAAATATAGATTAGATTTTAATTTTATAGCAATTGCATTAAATGTGTTTTTATAAAATAGTATTTATAATATTTAATATTTCTGTTTGTGATTTTATCGAATTAGTATTTATATATTATGTGAAATTACGTTTATACATTTTAAATATTTGTTTTATTCTAAGTATGAGTGGAATAGTGTTCTAAAAATATTAGAATTTCTCTGTAACTATTATTGACTTTAAAGTATTTGGTTTTATCTTATATTTAGCTCCTTAACTGAACACATTTATTTCACAATTGTCACTTAATATTTCATGCGTCATATTCTCATAAAACTTATATATACAATCTACTTATTCCCAGTAACTATAACATTATTATCTTTGTTTTGTACTGTCCAGAGAATCCAGTGCATTTCCATTCAATCTTAAGTTAAATTTGCAACTTTTGATTCTTAATTTCTTTTATATGTTATAACTTCACTCATCTAGCATTTGTCTCACTGCTTTTCTTTCATTTTCAACAACTATTAAACTTTTTTTATATGTTTCTTTCTTTTCCAAGTTTTTATTTAAATTCCGCCTACTTAACATACAGTGCAATATTAGTTTCAGATGTAAACCTGGTGATTCATCACTTACATACAACACTCAGTGCTCATCACAAGCACCTCCTCAATCCCCATCATCCATTTAACGTATCCCCTTGTCCAGCATATATCAGTCAAAGAATGATAAATACCGTGTGATTTCACTCCTATGTGGAAAGAATTTAAAAAATAAAAAATTAACATGAGGGGAGAAAAGAGAGGCAAACCAAGAAACAAACTCTTAACTATAGAGAACAAGCAGTTATTAAACTTTTTTTTTTTTAAGATTTTATTTATTCATTTATTTATTTATTTATTTATTTGACACAGACAGAGAGATCATAAGTAGGGAGAGAGTCAGGCAGAGAGAGAGGGGGAAGCAGGCTCTCTACTCAGCAAGGATGTTGAGGAAGATGCGGGGCTCAATCCCAGGACCCTGAGATCATGACCTGAGCTGAAGGCAGCGGCTTAACCCACTGAGCCACTGAGGTGCCCCAGTTATTAAACTTTTTAACTATGATATTTTACCTGGACTATTAGAATAGTCTCCTGAGTAGTTCCTTTACTTCCCACCATGCTTAGGAAAGTTTTCTCTGCATAGTATGATTTCCTGAACTGGCAAATTCAAAGGATCTAGCTCTTTCTACCTTCTCTCTCTACGCAGTTTCACTTTTTACACTCCAGTCCTTTTGAACGTCTATAGTGCCAGCTTTTCTTGACTTGTTTCCTCTTTTTTAGTAAGACCTGTCACCTTTCAACAGTAAACATGCTGTATTCATCTACATCCCTCAAGACTAAAATTAAGCAGACAAGATATGTTGGAGAGTCTCCAGCAATGTTAATACATAGGGAAAATCCAGGATTAAATGTATGCAGAATTTCACTGGGAATGCATACACTAGGAAATTGTTGACTGGTGCACATCATAGGTGGTTGCGATAGTTATCTAGAAGGGTTTAAAAAAAAAAGTGTGTGTGTGTATGTGTGTGTGTGTGTGTGTTTTAAATCTTAATAAACACTGGGTACCTGGGTATCTCAAATGGTTAAGCATCCAACTCTTGATTTCAGCTCAGGTCATGACCTTAGGATTGTGAGTTTAAGCCTCAGGCATGGCTCTGTGGTCTTCAGGGAGTCTTGCTTGAGATTTAGTCTCTCCCTCCCTCAGTCTCTGCCTCCCCCTTGTGTGCACTCTTTCACTCTCTAAAATAAATAAAATAATTAAAAAAAAAAGATATATGAAACCCAGTATGAGGATCAATATTACCTTGCACATACACATCTCCCAATAAAGGGCAATGGCAGTGAAGAGGCAGTCTCTAAAAATGCTTAAATATCAACTTAAAAATGTGCCTGCTTAATATGAATTTTCAAACCATACCCAAACGGATTTTTTTTTTAATTTCCCATTCTTTAAGCAGTTGATTCTTTTACATGTAATTAAGTAATTAAATTATGTGTTATCTTTATTGTCTGCTGTCTGTCCTCTTCTCCCCTCAGAGGATCTTTGTCTGGGGTTTTTGCTCATTTCCACACACATTAACCGCCCCCCCCCCCCCAACGGCCATCCACAATGATTCCAAATGCCTGGGAGAGTGCCTGACCATAGTAAGTTTCTTTTTTTTTTTTTTTTTTAAAGATTTTATTTATTCATTTGACACAGAGAGATCACAAGTAGGCAGAGAGGCAGGCAGAGAGAGAGAGAGAGGAGGAAGCAGGCTCCCCGCGGAGCAGAGAACCCGATGCGGAACTCGATCCCAGGACCCTGAGATCATGACCTGAGCCGAAGGCAGCGGCTTAACCCACTGAGCCACCCAGGCGCCCCCATAGTAAGTTTCAATTATTGCACTTTGCTGAGTAAACTTTTGGGGCAGTTGTAAATCCATAGGGTACAACTCATACAGATCCTAGTCTCTAAGAAGTAAGAAACTAGTAAGAACAAAATAGAAAATATGGTCTGGAGACAAGAATCCCTGAAGATGAATGAAGAAACCACAGGATTTGGTTAGAAGTGGCAAACATCTTGATTACCTTACCTTATTCCTTTGAAGCATTCAAGGACTTGATAGTAGGTTTAGAGAGGAACATATTTTCTTAAGAACACTACTGATATGCCAGTGTGTGTTCTGTGGGTGAAATGACTCCTTCAGTACCCTTAGGAAGGGTAGCTTGGAGACTGGTACATGCTCAAGAACATAAGCTACGGATAGCTGGCCTTTAAGAAAGGGCTTACTGAAAGAGATATCCATGTTCAGTCAACATGAAAAAAGGAAATGAGGGAAAAGAAAACAATGTTCCAAACATAAACCAAGAAATACTGATTTTACAACACAATTTCAACTTTAGCTACAATTGTTTTATGGTGAAGTTCAGCAGTACTAGCTCACAGCTATTGGTCGTGTTGGGGATTAAAAGTGAAACAATTAAAGTGAAGGGACCCCATGAAAGAACTGCTTTTTGTTCCTTTTCTTGCTTCTGTTCTTGCTAGGATCTGCACCCCCTGTCTTATACACACCTTACAAGTAATGTATGTCCTCCTTGTAAGAGTCAAGAGTTAATGATTTCTTTGGGATCTTTCAGCACAATGAATAATATCTAAGGAGTGACTGGGTGGGGTTGTCATGAACATTTTCCAAGACCCCTGGTTCCAGGCCATAAGCGACTTATGGAGGACACCTAAACACTCATCTTTGTTTCTGGATGCCTGAGAACACATATGCACCAATCCCCAACCCCCAGATCTTAAGCAGAGACAAGATACACTCTCAACCTTTCTGAGTCTCCTGGATGCTCTATCAGTATCTACACTTTCTTTAACTCTTCAATCAACCCTGTTCTCACTTCCTTTCAGCTCATGTTTGATTTTTATCCTGTGCTAAGCCAAGAACCCCACAGGACACCCTCCTGGTGCTCAAACCCATCCAGTTGGCATCATAATTGTTTTACTAAGATAAATGTGCATCAAAAAAAAAAATTAAAAAAAAAACACTTTGGTCTGGTGCCATTTTAATGTAAGATTAGCATATATTAACCTTTGGCATTTTATTACACACCAAATTTTAATAAAATTAATGGTAATTAGGAAGAAACCTTGTGAATTATTTTTCCAGACAAAATTCTCTGCTTTTCAACATCGTGTCCCTGAGAAATGATACTTCAATGTGACCATAGAGTAGATAAGTTAAAACACAAATAGGTAAATAGATATCTCATAGGTAAGTATTTCAGGTTTCTGGTTTGTTTTTTTGTTTAAAGTTTACCAAGTATAATTTCTCCTTTCTCTTTTTTAAGTACCCAGATTTCACTGTGACAATTTTCCCTAGGATAAATTATGTTTCTTCTGTTATCATCTCTACTCAGGAATCCACTTATAAGACAAAAAATAAATACTCAAGCCTATGGTGAATATCACAGTTCCTTCTGACTTATGTGATTTAAAGATTCAGCAGTGTTAAATATACTTTTTTAAATTCCCCAATCCAAATTGCCTATGCCATTTATAAAATTCTGTTTATTATTTTTAGAGACTTCTGTTCTTTCTCTTTCTCTCTCTCTTTTTATTCTCACAGATTCCTGTCAAATTCTACATTTACCTTCCAATTCAGATAACCTAGGGCCATGAGTATATAAGGCCTAAGGACCCTTGTTAACCCCTGTAGTTTCATAAGTTTCTTTTGTTGTTACAAAATAGGAATGAAAATGTAAGCTCTGTCATTTTGTTAAGCTAAACATTGAAAGATAAGATTATAGTGCTTGAGGAGATTTTTGTCTTGTAACTAGTCCCTGTCAAAATGAACTTGCACAGTGTGTTGCCTCAAGAAAACAAAAATTCTGTCTTAGAAAATAGACACTTTGGTATATGCAATGATATGGACCCCTGCTTTGGGAAAGGTGCCAATCATGTGGATATCAAGGACATGCAAGTTAATGGAATATGCTTTATTCCCAACTTGGGCCCTAGAAAATATCCAGGGCAACCTGAATTGAAATTCGGGACAAAGTTCTGAAGCCAGATCAGTCATGTGGAGAACTGGCCTCACCCTACTCCAGGGATGACAGGGGGTGGAACTGTGTCCAGGAATCTATAGATATGCCTAATTGTGACAGGTTATGTGCGCCCTGGGGCAGGTTATTGTCATACATGTTTGTATTCTACAAATGCTAAACCTCTTTCTATATAAAAAGAACATGATATTACAATTTCCAAAAATATAGCATATGGTACTTTTGAATATCACATAGAGATGGAACAAATGCTACAGGTCTGCTGGTGAAAATAATTATATGTTATACATTTAAAATATACTTACACAAATGCAGAAGGGAGATGAACTATCCAAATTCAACGTAAACCTGGAAAGTCTTTGTGAAAGCTTCACAAAACATAAAGCCTTTCTTCCACTAAGGACACAAAGCGTTTGTGAAGGGAAAGGAATATTTACCCCATTAAATAAAAGCTAGATTTCATCACATCACTAAGAAAAAAAGATAAGACCCATATATTCATTTGAATACATGTAGAAAAAGCATTTGACAAAGTACAACATGGATTCATGGTAAAAACCCTAAACAAAGCAGATTTAGTGGGAACATACTTCAACACAGTAAAGGCCATAAATGAAAAATCCATACCTAACATCATCTTTAGTGGAGAAAAAACATAATGTTTCCCCTAAAATCAGGAATAAGATAAAGATGTCCACTCTCATGACTTTTCTTTAACATAGTCTGGAAATCTTAGCCACAGCAATCAGACAACAACAACAAAAAAGACATCCAGATTGGTAAGGAAGAAATAAAATTTTCACTATTTGTAGATCATAAGATACTTTATATAGGAAACACTAAAGACTCCTCCAAGAAAAATAAATAAATTCAGTAAAGTTATAGGATACAAAATCAATGTGCAGAAATCTGTTGCATTTCTGTACACCAATAATGGAAAAGCAGAAAAAGAAATTTTTAAAAATCTCATTTACAATTGCATCCCAAATAATCAGATATCTAGGAATAAATCCAACCAATGAGGTGAAAAACCTATACTCTGAAAATTATAAAACACTGATGAAAGAAATTGAAAACAACACAAAGAAACGAAAGATTGTCCATGTTCATGGATTAGAAGAACAAATATTATTAAAATGTCTATACTACACAAAGCAAAATTTACACATTAATACAATCTCTATCAAAATACCAACAGCATTTTTCCCAGAGCTAGAACAAAGAATCCTAAAATCTGTATGGAATATGAAAAACCCTGAATAGTCAAAGCAATCCTGACAAAGAAAAGCAAGGCTGAAGGCATCAGAATTTCAGACTTCAAGTTATATTACATGGCTATAGTAATCAAGACACCATAGTACTGGCACAAAAACAGACACAGAGGTCAATAGTACAGAATAAGAAGCACAGAAATGGACCCACAACTATACGGTCAACTAATCTTCAACAAAACAAGAAAGAATATCCATTGGAAAAAGATAATCTCTTCAACAAATGGTATTGGGAAAACTGGACAGCAACATGCAAAAGAATGAAACATGACCACTTTCTTATACCATATACCAAAATAAATACAAAATTGTTTAAAGAAACAGGAAACCATAAAAATCCTAGATGAGAAAACAGGCATTAATTTCTTTGACATCTGTCACAGCAACTTCTTTCTAGGTGTGTATCCGAAGGCAAGGGAAACAAAAAAGAAAAATAAGCTCTTGGGACTATATAGCAAATAAAAAGCTTCTGCACAGAGGAGAAACAATCAACAAACAAAAGGCAACCTATGTAACGGGAGAAGATATTTACAAATGACACATCCATTAAAGGGTAGTATCCAAAATATTTAAATAATTTTTAAAATCCTCACCCAAGAAACAAATAATCCAATTAGAAATGGGCAGAAAACATGAACAGACATTTCTCCAAAGAAGACATGGCCAAAAAACATATGAAAAGATGCTCATCACCACGTATCATTAGGGAAATGCAAATCAAACGTACAATCAGATATCACCTCATACCTGTCAGAATGGCTAAAATCAACAACACAAGAAACAACAGGTGTTGGTGAGGATATGGGAAAAGAGAAACACTCATACACTTGGTGGGAATGCAAACTGGCACAGCCATTGTGGAAAACAGTATAGAGGTTTCTTAAAAAGTGAAAAATGAAACCTTTTCTATGATCCAGGAATCATACTACTGGGTATTTATCCAAAGAATACAAGAACACTAACTCAAAGGGATGCATGCCCCCCTATGTTTATAACAGTATTATTTATAATAGCCAAGATATGACAGCTGTCCAAATGTCCATGGATTGATGAATAGAAAAAGAAGTGGTACGTATAGATAGAGAGAGAGATAAAGAGATATATACAATGGGATATTATTTGGTCATAAAAAAAGAATGAAATCTCAGCCATTTGCAATGACATGGATGGAGCTAGAGAGTATTAGGCCAAGCGAAATAAGTCAGTCAGAGAAAGACAAATAGCATATGATTTCACTGGTATGTAGAATTTAGGAAAGGAAATGAACAAACAAAGGGAAAACAAAGTAAGAGAGAGACAGACAAATCAAGCAACAGACTCTTAATTATAGAGAACAAACTGATGGGTACCAGAGGGGTGGGGTCAGGGGTGAAATAGGTGATGGGGACTAAGCAGTGAATTTGTGAATAGCACTGGGTGTTGTATGGAAGTGTTGATTCACTATGCTGTACACTTGAAACTAATATAAATAACATTGTATCTTAACTAATTGGAATAAATTAAAAGCTTTAAAAAAAAGTTGGATGTGATAATCTTTGTGGTCTATAATTAGCATTTTATTGCTAGGGAAAGAACACACATTTCTATCATTTCTTGTATGTATATTCTATTGCTACCATAAAAAAATGACCACAATCTTACTTGCTTAAAACAAAAGAAATTTATTTTCTTACAATTCTGGAAGTCATATTTTCAACATGTGTCTTACTGGGCTAAAATGAATGTATTAGCAGGGTTGCATTCCTTTTTGAAGGTTCTAAGTGAGTAACTCTTTTGTAATCTTTTTCTCTAGTAGTTATCTGTATTCCTTGGTTTATGACTTCATCCTCCATATTCAAAACCAATATTGCATATTTATAATCTTTATTTCATAGTCATATCTCCGTTGCTAATCCTAGCAGGGAATGATTTTTTACTTTTATTGACTCGTATAGGGCCCATCTAGATAATCCCAAATAATATCTCCATCTCAAAATCTGTAACTTCAATCATGTGCAAAGTTCCTTTTGCCACAGAAAATAACAGTTTAACAGGTTCTAGGGATCAGGAAATGGATATCTTAGAGGAAGGAGTAAACATCATTCTGCCTACCACATCTCTGAATAATATTATCCACAGGAAATTTTGCTCTTATTAAAAATTGGTGGTGTATCTTCAGTTACTTGAAACACATCTAGAATTGTATGAAACATTTCTATTAGAATGATTTTCCATGTTCACTACCATCATTTTAAGTAAAATACATAGAATTCGTAATATAACATAGAAAGATACCCTCATGAATTTCCTCAGATATATATGTTATGATTCATTAGAATATAAAAAGCACCAGAAATCATTGCTTTCATGCTAAGAATAATGATAAATTGAATAAACTATAAATACTAGCTGTCTTTGGGCACCTGGGTGGCTCAGTGGGTTAAGCCGCTGCCTTCGGCTCAGGTCATGATCTCGGGGTCCTGGGATCGAGTCCCGCATCGGGCTCTCTGCTCAGCAGGGAGCCTGCTTCCCTCTTCCCTCTATCTCCCTCTCTGCCTGCCTCTCCATCTGCTTGTGATATCTCTCTGTCAAATAAATAAATAAAATCTTTAAAAAAAAAAATACTAGCTGTCTTTAAATCTATGAGGGACCTAGAGGTGAAAAGAAACTTAAATTAACTAAGGCTCAAAAAGGATGAGCCTCAAGAAATGAGAAGATCTTTCATTAATATCATTTCTAGTCTTCCATAGTGTGGAGGTGTGAATTTTCTATGGAAGGGGTAAATGGAAAACAGTCAAAGTTTCATTGCTTTGATAAGCTAGCTTAAAGGATTAGAATTTCAAAGAACTCCAGCCACAAGTCAACCCACCTTCACTGTGATGTGAGACCTAAAACTATAGTTCATATTTTATACTGCCTTGATATCTGATAGAAGGGACTTGAGTGATCTATTAATTCTCCTCTCTACTCTACTCCCACAGAAATAGTGTCCTAGAAAACAATCCTCCTTACCAATAGACCAAATAGACCTCCTTATCTGCTTATCCCAGAGTAATGAGCAATGGTCTTCAGTTCAACTTAAGTCAATCATATCTCCCTATAAGAAACTAGGGTCACCTCACCCTCCTGAGACCACAAAGCCAACCTCTCACTGTCCCTGGTTGTTCACTCTCTTCCAGAGTGCAACTCCAGAGTGATATTGAATGACAGGTGAGATTATCCTCTCTGAGTGATTATATCTAATAAACTACTCTCAGTTCTATCTGTCTATTGTGGATTGTATATTCAGTCATCCTCATAAACTTAGAGTTGGAATCCCTTTGTCACGAAGGACAAAGACGAGGTGATCTACTGACTAGTTTTGTTCCACCTACCCACTAGTTTTGTTCCATAGGGTTTTGACCTCATACATGTATTATCAAAAGACAATGCCATCACACATAAGGGGGTAAAAATTGGTCATCACGCGGTAAAAAAAAAAAAAATCTTACTCCTCTTATGTGTAAAACAAAGAAACACACACACAGTCTGCAAACATGTATAATTTACTTGTGGCATTAAAATTTTATGGGGGTTATTAGGAAAAAAGTCTAAAAATTTTGAGAAACACTAATATAGTGTCCAGTAGTGATCTAGTGTTTACCACTGCTCAAGGTGGGACAGAACAGTTGTGAGAAATCTCACTTATGGGATTCAAGAACCTCTCTTAGAATGTGTTCTCAGTCAAAATCATCGGACATGGAAGAAAAACTATGACAGATCTAAGCTGAAGGGGTCCTTTCAGAGATGCATCATCACTGTGACTGTTAAAAGACTAAAAGCAGAGCAGGAATGCTGACTGATACCACGTGTACAGCCAACAGGGCCATCCCTGATGTATAGCCACTACAGCCCAACCAAGGCTATGGCAGGATTGAAGCATTAGAAGAAATGCCCCTTAGGGGTACGAACTATACCAATTACAAGGCAGTGACAAAATCACTGTGAGAGCTCTGCCAAGGTTTTCAGTCTTAGACAAGGCACAGAAAAGAAGATAGAAAGAATTTCTAGAGGTACAGAAAGCCAGGGACAGAGGTTGGAACCAAGTGAACTCTACAGAAAACTAAAAGCTGGTGGTAGGCTACAAAGCAAAGACAGATCTACAGTTCAGAAACCTGGTGTTTGGGCTGAAGGAGTCCTGATCCCAGTCTCAAAATATGTAAGCCATGGTGAAATAAGTTAATGTTGCCAAAATTGCAGTGTATTAGTTTTCTAGCACTGTAGAACATATTATCACAATTTAGCACTTCAGGGGACACAGCTTTATGATCTCCAAGTATTTATGAGTGGGAAGTCTGAGGTGGGTTAGTTGAGTCCTCTGCTCAGGCTCTCACAAGGCTGCAATCAAGCTGTTGGCTAAGGCTGTGCTTCCATCTGAGGCTCAGGGTCATCTTCTAAGAACTCTTAAGTGTCTGTGGAACACATCCTTAAAACTACTTTCATTGTCATCTTCCAAGCCCACCTAATTTTCAGTAGAATCCAGTTCCTCATGGTTTCAAGACAGAGGTCCCTATTTTCTTACCTGTTGTCTTGCCTGCTCTCATCAATCAGAAGGCTCCCAAAATCGCAGGTCACTCATCAAAGGAAACAGGAACATCTCTCTCCCTTTGAATCTTTGACCCTTTTGAAAGGCTCCCATTTGAATGAATCAGAAGGATAATTAAGATAATCTTTCTTTTGATTATTTCAAAATCAACTCTTTTATCACCTTAATCACATCTACAAAAATCCTTCCCGTTTGTCACATAATGGAAATTAACCCCAAGAGAGATTCTCTATAATATTTACAGTCCAACCTATACGCAAGGGGAGAAGAACAAGCAGGACCAGTGCACCAAGGGGAGGTAATCATGGTGACCATCTTGGAATTCTGCCTGCTAGATCCCATGCTAAACTCTTGTCCATATGTTTGATTATCTCCCTCATCATTGTGCAGTCTCTTTTTCTCTCTTTTCTGGGGATAAAACTTAATTGCATTAGGCTCTACTCTTGTTTTATACAAAATGTCTAAAATACAAAAATAAAGCAAAATTAACAAAAAACAGCAAGGCAACCCAATGTCAACGAAAAAACAAAACAAAACAAAAACAAGAATAATGAAGATGACAGATAATCGAGAAGTTGAGATGAGCAGATCATGACTTAAAAATAACATTGTTAAATACATTACAAAATATAATGAGGAAAAGTGGATAATTATAAAAAGAGATGGGATAATTATAAAAAGAGAAGAGAAACCAAAAGTATAGGAAAAAAAAAAAGAAATACAATATCAAAATAAGGTGACTTCTGGGGCACTTTATTAATTAAGGGCAGCTTAACATTAAGCCTGGCTCAGTCGTTAAGCCTCTGCCTTAGGCTCGGGTTATGATCCCAGGGTCCTGGGATGGAGCCCCCACATCAGGCTGCCCACTCAGCAGGAAGCCTGCTTTTCCCATTCCTGCTTCCCCTGCTTGTGTTCTCCCTTTAGCTGTGTCTCTCTCTGTCAAACAAATAAATAAAATTTTTAAAAATAATAATAAGATGACTTCTGCTTAACAATGTGAATGTAATCCTTACCTAAATGCCTAGACTTAGCCTGGGAAGATGGTCATCTTTCTTCTCCATCCTCATTTCTTTTTGAAGAAATTAGTTAAAATATTTAAAAATAAGGCTGTGTGACATGTTTTCATGTACCAAAGAGCTGCTGTCAATGAACTCTAAGTGTCTGTGGAACACATCCTTAAAACTACTTTCATTGTCAAGAAGTCATTATTCTATTTTCCACCTCAAATTATACTCCTTTTTCTCCTCTTTTGTTCACCCAAGCTTATGAGACAGGGTTATAAAATGAGTTTCATATAATAGCAAATATTCAATTGGCAATAATTTAATATGTCACAACACTACTGATGGGATCTCTTTTCTATGTTCAGAGAGATTTCCTGAATATTTTGCTACCATTTGGGGGGGGGGTCAAAAAAAAAAAGACTCAAAAAATGAGTTGTCTCACTTTAATTTTATAAATAAAATCTAGTTGCTATATTATCTCCCCTTTCCATGTCTTATCCAAACCAGGTTTGTGTGTATATGGATTCCTAATATAATTGTTACAAGTTTGTCATATTCTCCTCGAAGGCCTTTAACTAGCATCCTAAGAACTTCCAAAGTGGAACTTTCCAATGCAAAGGCTCTCAAGTACCTTACTTTCCAAAGTTGCAATGAGTCACAGACTATATTAAACTATTACATCATGAGTCTTTCATCTACAAAATTTACAAAGCACGAGAAAAACCCAGAACTAAATATAACCATTTTTGCAGTTTACACTCTACATATAAATTCCTCACACATTACTTTCCAAATGAAAATGACAATTCAAAAACCCAGAATTAACCATGGAGTTTGTCAATACTTTTCTTGCTACCTGACTTTTAATATGCTCCAGGGAAGGAATGTAAATTTTAAAAAGTAAAGAGGAAAAGGAAAAGAGAAACACCTTTGTTTTAGTTCATTGAATTGCAAGCTAATTCATACCATTTTTTAGAGTCTAATAACTGTAGTATCAGTTAGGGGGAATTCTTTCCCATTAGATTAATTTTCCTACCATATGATTATCTCCAAATCAAAAAGAAATCATAAGAGTAAAAAAATCCAGGGCACCATAGTCTAATGGTTCTATTGGTTCCAGCACTTCTGTTCTTTGTGAAAAGCAGCCAGATTATCTGTCCTGATAATAAGAACCATGTAGGATTTATTATGTAAACAGTTGATGCACATGATATCCTGAAAACGGAGGAAAAGTGTGAGATAAGATGTCAGGTGGAAAAAAATGTGCAATGGAGATTTCAAGCAATTTTTTTCAAGATTATATGATTAGGAAGTGAAGACGAGATTCTGTATGGTTTCACTTCTAACCACCCATCCTCTTTTTCTCTTACCATAGTTTCTCCTCTTGTGGTTCAGTGACAGGAAGTTGCTTGTTTCTATCCCATCTCTGGAGAGATGGAAAGGAGACACCAAAACTTTGTCCAGCCAAATGGGAGTTCTACATTTACAAAATAGTTTATTCTATTTGACAAATATTTATTAAGTAGCTACTATGTGCCATACACTCTTCTAGGTGAACAAAAGAAACAAAAACCTTGTCCATTAAGTAATAATTTTAAAAAGAGGCTGACAAATAAGCAAATAATATAATGCATTATCCAGTATGATAGCATACTATAAAAATAGAGAACAGAAAAGGCGATCCAGAGTTCTAAAGAAACTATTTGAATTATAAGGCGTACATGTGTGGTAGTGAGGGCAAGGGGGTCAGGCTGGTTCTCACTGATATGGTGATATGTGACCAAAAACTTCTATTATGTCTCTAATATCTTGACCCCTTACTGGGTTGGAGCATCTATACCTTATTTTTATCAGCAACCACAACAAAACCTGCCAGTTGGAAGATACCTAGAGGGGAGGAAAAGAGAACAGAATTTCACTTCATTATATTCTTCCTAGCTATTCTACTGGCATTCTTACTGTGAAAAAAATAATATCTGAAATCAGCCAGAGAACTTCTCTGTAGGCCATCTAGGGGTAAAAGGGTTAGTCATCACAGCTTGAGCCTGTGACAAGTCAAAGGAATGCGAGAGTTCCCCTATTCTGTGTTAGAGTGCTCCCAGTACTAATAATTTATAGAAAAATAACATCAGGAAGCAAGAGATGAATGCTTTCCATAACACTCTCTAAAGTCAATACGTTTTCCCCTTATCACCACGTCCAACTGAGTCATTGATGGTTCCCTCCCATGCATTAGATCTTTTTCTCTACTCTCCAGGCTGTGTCACCACGTCTTGAACTGAGTGCTTTTATCAATGTAAAAAGAGAAAATATGCAATTATTTTTAAGTTACGCATTTAAAAATTTTTCCATACACCTGTATCCAGAAGGCTAGTTCTATACATCTCTGTAAATAAAAGTTAAAACTGAACATAATATATTGGGTAGTGCTATCTAGATAACAGTTATAGAGGCACGTTTGGGTGACATGTTAGAAGGTGAGTGGAAATTGGATCCGACATATCCATATTTGTCACGCAGAAATCTAAAACCAAATATAACACTGAATACTAATAACAGTAGTGTCCACATAAATATTTCCACTTTTTAATATACAAATGTGATTTTTCTGTTAATCATAAACAACATAGGTGCGATTACGTTTTAAACTGGGATTAGGGGACTCCTGGGTGGCTCAGTGGGTTAAGGCCTCTGCCTTCAGCTCAGGTCATGATCCCAGGGTCCTGGGATCGAGCTTCGCGTCGGGCTCTCTGCTCAGCGGAGAGCCTGCTTTCTCCTCTCTCTCTGCCTGCCTCTCTGCCTACTTGTGATCTCTGTCAAATAAATAAATAAAATATTAAAAAACAAACAAACAAACAACTGGGGTTAGATAGTTGAACAATGGGGTTGAATCCACCTTAGTTCAATGTGAGTGACGGATCATGAAGTCTTTTTGTTACCCTGTTGCAAAACACAGAGAGACAAGACGATCTTGATCCTCTGAGGTAAAATGTCAGCATGCCCGTGGGGAAGTAGCCTAGTCCATACTGTGCTGTTCTAGCTCCTCTGAAGCTATAGGAAGCCTTGGAAATTGAAAGCAAATCATGGCAGAAGTGATGGCAAAGGGACTTAGCAAATACCTCATCAGCCCTCTTAAAGACTTTCGCTGAACACATATATTTGAAAACCAACCGAGTAAAAAAAAAAGGTAAATAAAGAACTGAGTTTGTTTCTTGGACTATGGTAGTTTCAATGTGCTACATTTTTCTAAAGAATATAAATTTTAGCAGGGAAAGCATGGTCCGACTGGTTTGGTCAATATAATAATTAAAAAATAAAGTGATTCTCTGGCTCTCTCTCTACCTTGTGTGTGTGTGTCTATGAGGAAGTGGGGAAAGAAATCATTACAAATCAATTTGTTCATATTTGTTATTTACTGGATTTGTGAATGCCAGAATGTCTTATTACTACAAGAAATTGCCAGTGTTTTTATTTAATCATATGGAAGGAAAATCACGTATCAGGACCTCCATATGTGTATAGTCCATATATCACAAAAAGTCTGTGTCTTGTTACTCCTACAGTTAATGACATCAAGCAGAACATTCCAAATTTTACCAGCTTGAATACCAGGATGTTCTGACCTCAGGCGTAAACTGCACTCCCCAGAAAAGGGAGAACCCTGTTACCTCTCAGGCTTACACAGAATATTTAACACATTAGAGTTTTCTTCAAGTAGCTAAATTGAAGAAATCTGCCACTACAGTATGGATTTACAGATTTTATTCACTTATTTGACACAGAAAGAAAGAGAAAGAGAGGGAGAGAGTACAAGCAGGGGGAGTACCAGAGGGGGTGGGAGAAGCAGGCTCTCAGCTGAGCAGGGACCCAGATGCAAGGCTCCATCCCAGGACCCTGTGGTCATGACCTGAACCAAAGTCAGATGCTCAACTGACTGAGCCACAGAGATGCCCCTGGATTTATAGCATCTTATATGAATAAATGTTTAAGTGGAAATTAGTAACACTTTCAGATTGTAACACATTATAATCTTATTTGTTAAACTTTAATCCAAGGAAGATTTTATAGTTTTCCAATGAAGTTGTTGGAAAAAAAGGATTTTTAAATATAATTTTTAGGCTTTTCAATGTTAAACAAGTAAATAAAATATTTGCTAAATGCTTTATATTAATTTTAGTCTACACATGTAGGAATTTAATTTCAAGCTTCCAAGCCATTTAAAAACAAGATGTTACTTAACATTTTAAGAAGGTATGCCAATCTTTTCTGAATTCCTAAAATATAAAATTATAAGAGAAATTAGTATTTCTATATAATGGTTAATAAGATTAGAAATTGGAATATCTTTTGGGGGGATTTGACAATTGTGTTAATATGTATGTGCCTGTTATCATAAACAATTAGAATTCTCAGAATTTATCCTTATAATAAATATTCACAAATATGCGTATGTATACATCAAAGGGTGTTTATGACATTTATTTTTATGAATATGGCAAAAAACTTATGCATCCATATGGTGTTAGCTAAGTATGTTATTTTAAATACATAAAAAGAGGCAATGCTGTCCTCAGAAGTACTGATTATGTACTTAAATATATACATCAATACACAATGAGCAGGAAACACACACGAAATTTAAAAAAAAAAAACTTTTCAGAGCTTACTTTTCCACTCGTTTCTTATGCTATTGGAAGCTGGTTTCTAGCACTGCTTCTCTAAAGCAACAACTCTGTTGCAAGTTAAGTTGAAGGACATAATTCACATTGTCTTTGGGTTTGAATAAACTAGAGCAGATTTATTTTGTTACATTTTATTTAACTGCTGAGTAAGAATGGAAAGAACTAATCCAGGAGTTCTGTGGTTTTCATTTTCATGACATATTTTTAGAGAGTTAGTGTTATTAGTAGTTCATTAACAGCTTTTGTGAGTAAACCTCACACATATTTAGAGTTAATGAAAGGAAGGCTACGATGGAATAATCTAGATCACTTTTACCTTCCTCCTTAAGCAACAAAAAACTGCACAAGATATTACAACAATCAACAATGCTTTTTAGAAAATGCACGATAGGTAACACACGACTATGATCCCAGTTAAAATTTTTTTGATTCAACAAAGTCCCCTTCCTTTATTTAACGTAGTTAAATTATTTATTTTGCAGTTAACTACAGTTTACAAAATACTGCTAGTCGACAGCAGTCCATGACTTAACGGCTAAAGGTAAATATGTTCCACAATTTTTATTATTATAAAGTCCAATTCGTCTGTCATATTCAAAAGTAACATTCTTTCCTAAATTCAGCATAATATTGTACATTCTTAAATATTACTGAAAGTCATAGGTTATATACTATATTAATAAATAGACCAATCTGATTTTTTTTTGAAAATATAATTGCTATTATACTCCTAGAAGAAATTAAAATTAACCCTCTCCTGTTTTTCTCTTTGGACACCAGTCACAATATGCTAATTGCTTCACTTTCTGCCTTAATGAGATTTCTACTGGATATTGTATGCAGTGCCTAAGAGGTTATATAGATACGAGTAAGCTAACAATGAGACTGGTGAAAGATAAATCCCGTAGGAGTTCCCATTTCCCATCTAATAAACTTAAAATGCCGATATCTGTTCAATATGTTGTAGGAATATCCAGAAGCAACTCTTAAAATGTAATGATTCTTAAATTTTAATGACCCTCAATGTGGTTAATATATTGATGGATAGTGAATTTTATTTATAATTTAATAATAACAAAAATAAAAAGAATATCTTGACTTTACCTCTTGCTAAGATCTTTTTTTTGGGGAGTGGGTGAGGGGACACTTGGGTGGCTCAGTCATTAAGCATTTGCCTTTAGCCTAGGTCATGATCTCAGGATCTGCTCCCTGCTCAGCCGGAGCCTGCTTCTTCCTCTTCCTCTTCCTGCCATTCTCCAGCTTGTGCTCTCTCGTTCTCTCATTGTCAAATTAAAAAAAAAAAAAATCTTAAAAAAGAAGATTTTTTTTTCTTTTTAAGTGATATGGATTCATGTGCCATAATTATATATCTTGTTTCCTCATTGACAAATTCCGCACCAGCAATGCGCTTCTGTAACATTCTATGTGCTACAATACAGAACAGCTATCCAAAACCATCTTGACTTGCTGTGTTCCGGACTATAGAATATAGCTATTTTTAATTTCCTCTGAAATTAAATAAATGACAAGAGTATGGCTCAAGTATAAAAAATCTAATCATATTAATTTTCTGTGTGGGCATTATTTTATATTGCAGAATTCAATGTCAGTGCTGCTCTTGCTAGCTATATGGAGAAATACAAGCACTATAATTAACAACGAGTTTATTTTCTAGCATACTAGGCAGAAATGTAGCCCCCCATAGGAAGATAAAAATGGAAAAGCAAATTAAAATGGATTTGAGCCAGTACATTGCTAGATCAATATCTGGCACTCATAGACCTGCTTAGCAAAGGGTCTATAGCTATTCAGCAATCTTATTACTTCTACCAAACGACCAAATGCTACCTATGCATATTTACTGAGAAGGCAAGAATAAAATCAGAAAGGACAAAGGCTAAGAGCAACTCAAAAATTGTTACTGTTAACATAACAAGAAACAACCATGCTATCAATCAGAATTATAATGACATATTCCCCTAAGTTATGTTTTGTTTTGTTTTTTTAAATTAGAAGGACTTTTCAGCATTTTTTATTTGTGTATCTTCAATGGGTATTTTTACATTCTGAAAATTCAGTCCTCCCCTGCCTAATTATGTTGAAAACCTAGGTAGGAATCATAGTGTCCTCAGCATTAAGGGTGGTCCCTGATTGGCTGTAAAAATTTTATCATCTCATCCTATTTCACAGTGATTAGCTCGGGACTACACCGCCAATTAAAATCTTCAGTGCAGAGAATCCTCCTGTCCACAGAGAAAGGTTCAAGATTATGTGTGTAAAGATTTAATTTTAATTTAAACGTTTAATGAAACGAAGTTCTCTTCCCATCTTGTGGAAATGGTGATATCATTGACTGGATAAAGCCTTGTATGTAGCCTTTTCCACTTCTGAACTTCTCAATTAAGTGAACAAATAACTTCTTTTTATTCTTTTAGCCAATTGGTTGGAGTGATGTCTTTTAACAAATGCAATTGAAAATTACATGTTCTGTGTGCTTGTTAAGTCATACTCAATGAAAGAAAATCCTTCTGGATATCTAATGTATATTTTGGGGATCCATCATATTTTAGGTACTCATTAAGTATTGAAAATGGCTACAGAAAAATTCTAGAAGCTGTAATGCTTCAGACTGAATGCTCTCACTTATAGCAATAGTTTATCATGTCTCTTTGCAAGCTTTTAAGCATCTGGATGTTGCCTTTAGACCTCAGAGCTACGTACTTCTGAAATGCTTCTACATGTACAAGGAAATTCTTTTTAGTCACTGGACTTGGGGAAGTGCAATTATGCAACACTCTACCCAATTAGATATAATAAGTCACTCTCTGTGGATTCACAGTGGCATGTATTTTCAAATTTATCTGTTGTTCATGTGTTGTCACAGTTGTAAACCATTTTAAAATACTTATTGTAAGATCTTAAATTCTTTGACATTTTGCCAGTCTTCCCTTCTACTGCTCTCTATTAATGCTAATTACCTAGGTGGGACTTGACATTGAACTTTAATAAAAGAATGTCTTGGTATAGTTGTCTTAAAAGGAATAAGAATTTGGCATATGATATGAAAAGTGTTAATTGCAGTGTAGATTTTTCAGAATTTTACATAAATCTACTGGTTTCCCCCATTTGAGCTTTAAGCCATGAGTCCTGATTTTATCTGAAGAAAAGTGTCATAGTAGAAGCCAAGAAAAATGACTGGCAATTATTATATTTTAATTCTTAGATCATTGAGCTGGTTATAAGAAAGGAACATTGTGAAAAGAATTATAATGAAATTCCTGTCGGTATTTCAGGAACTATATTCATATTTCCAAAGTTAGGGAAAGTAGACTGGAGAAAAGGGAATTGTAGAGCAGACAAGGTATTTAGGCATCAGGAAGGTTGTTAAAGGAGAGGCCTCCCATTCAGGGCAACCTCTGTGTTGGTGGTAGTGGTGGTGGTGGTGCATGTGTGTGTGTGTGTGTGTGAGAGAGAGAGAGAGAGAGAGAGAGAGAGAGACAGAGAGAGAGAGAGAGACTGAAGAAGATACAGGAACAAACACAAAGGGAGTTTCAGAAACATTGAGAAAGAAAAAGTAAGAGAGAGATAGGGAGAGACAGAGAATCCACAGCGATACATTCCCTAGCCAAGGGTAGAAGTAAGAAGAATGGTGTGCACTATCTAGGCGTAGTAAAGCAGGAGCACCTATGTTTTTTCCCTGATACCAAATGCACAGAAGAGCATTTGAGATGGGGTACAAAAGATCTAGTTGATGGCCTTTTGTTTTATCAAAACAAAAAGCAAATTTTCAGCAGTGAAGAGTATATGGCAGTCACCACATTAAAAAAAATAATTTTCTGTGTCTGTGGGGCTTGCTATCCTTCCATGATAATATTCTTTTTTTTTTTAAGATTTTATTTTTATTTATTTGACAGAGAGAAATCACAAGTAGATGGAGAGGCAGGCAGAGAGAGAGAGGGAGCAGGAAGCAGGCTCCCCGCTGAGCAGAGAGCCCGATTCGGGACTCGATCCCAGGACCCTGAGATCATGACCTGAGCCGAAGGCAGCGGCTTAACCCACTGAGCCACCCAGGTGCCCCATGATAATATTCTTAAGCTCATTTCCATTCATATATATATATATGAAAGTGTTCAGAATATCGAGTCCTCACATTGAACCATTGTTTCCAGGATGGAAATTTTGAAAAAAGGGAGAAGAGAAAAGACAAAAATCTGTGTTTAAAAAGTTTAAAAATTCTATCCAAAATTTTCATAATTGTAATATTACCACTGAGGAACACAGAAATATCTGTCTATGTTGAAATGAGGTAAGGGAGATATGTTTGATGTTTCGAAGTGCCAATGATTTCTGATCCAAAAGCAGTAATAACATGGAACACTTTATTGTTACCAGGTGCCTCTGTGCTCACATCTTCCTTTAAAAGGTAAACAGGTGTGGGGGAGGTGTCATAAGGTGGAATAAACTAAGTTTTTGATATCAGTTTCATTACAGAGTAAAAGAGCTGCAAAACAAAACAAAACAAAAAACAACACCCTTCAGCTGGTGCAAATCTCCTAGGGTCTTATAATGCATTACTTAAGAAATATTTGAAGACTAGGACTAACCTAAGGAAATGAGGTCATCTGCTTCACCAAGCATGGATTCTGACAGAGTTTCCAGGAAAGCACAAGGTTCATAGAAGCCTTTTGGAAGACATTAGAGAAATGGGAAGGTGAGCCACTGACATACAATGAGGGATTGGGGAAGACAGTGGATAGAGACAGAGCAGCACAGTTAGTAAGAGCAAACACTCAGGTTCTTAAGTTCACATCATTACTGGCTATGTGACTGTGAGTTGGTTTATGTTTATCCTCCTTTTTTTCACTGGAATAACATTAACAATAATAACCACCTCTTAATGTCTTATTTTTTTTTGTTTTGTTTTTAACACTACAGTTATTTAATGTTCTGAGAATCTATAAATGAATTTCTAATCACTTATGTATGAGAATGATGGGATCCTATTTCCTAAATATACTGTTTATAAATATTTTAGGGGAAAGACTGAACAAAAAAAAAAAAATTCTGAAATGTTCCCATTCATTGAGTCGTCAAGGAGTGCTTGACTTGTGATAAGACTTCAAGTGCATGTAAGGAAAAAATAATGGAGAAAATACATAGATACAGTAAAAAATTACCCTTAGTCTGCATTTACTGAAAATATTTCAAAAAGAGATGAGTCATAGGTAGATTATCTTTTGAGCAATATAAAGCTCATCAAAAAAAAAATAATAATCAATTAACACAGATAAGAAGAGTTCATTCCCTTTCCTGTCTGAAATACTATTTTTGGATTAAATGTATTTCAGACAAAATAAGAAACTAGATATAGGTATTGTTTTATTATATTCTCAAACTATAATGTCAAGAATGGATTTTCTTGTAACATATTAACATTTAAATGTACTAGAGATACGTTATAACTGATTAAAAATATTGGCTCTATCCATACCAGATAATATTATTTAGGAAATTATTGAAGAGCTCAGAGGGCCTGGGTGGCTCTCTCTCTCAATAGGTAAATAAATCTTTAAAAAAAGAAAATTATTGGTAAGTGGCTTTCATACTTTTATTGTGAATATTCTCTACTAAGTTATTAGAATGTGAAATTACAAACTATCACTTAATAAAGATAGTAATAATGGTTACTTTTCTATTATATATAGTTTATGTTAAGATAGTCACTATTATAAATCAATTTATATATATATAATTGGGTGTATACATGAGTATATACTTACATCTATGATAAAAAAAAATTCCCAGTTATTGACTTATGCCATCTTTTTCTTTGACTATACCATCTTTTTCTTGATCTAATTTCCAACATCTAACAAAATGCAGTTTGCTTCATGTTATTTATTAACAACTTGACACGTAGCTAACAGTCTTCCTTTCCATTTCACATCCTGTCACAATCTTGAGTAATTTTAATGTGCTGATATGTGATCCTCTCAATTTTCTACACTTTCAATTCCTTGTTCTTGTTTCTAAAAAATTATTTTTTTTTCCATTTATCTAAGTCATTCATTCCCATGATTTCTTGGGCCTTACTACCAACTATATTTGCTCTATGTCCAAGATTATTAATTCATTCATTTCTGTTTCCAGCTGGTATGAGAATCCTATTTTGGAAGTCCTTTAATTTCACTGGAAATTTCTGTGCATTGGGTCTTTTATTTTTTCTAAGCTCACCAACAGTCCATTTCTCCCTTGTGTAATCAGCTTCACTCTGTCAATTGCCTTATTTTAAATGCTCAGAATATACTGTCCTCCCTGCTTTTTTGAAAATGAAAACTTCATAAAATCATGTCATACCTTTCCACATCCCTACAAACTGTATATCCCAACAAAGTCTGTGTTCTCATCAATCCATTAAAAAAAAAAAAAAAGTCTATTCACCCCTGCACTCCTTTCTGCTATGGTCAATGAACATTTTTAAACAACTCATCTTCTGGGACACTTCAACCAAATACTCCCTGGTTTTTATAACACAACATCACCAAGGCTTACTTCTAACTCACCTAGCAAATTTGTTCTTATTCTTTCTTGCAGACTAAAATAATCATTAAGTATTAGAGTTTTTTAGTGCTCAAACTGTATCTTATATCTTCGGGTTTTATCACATTGCATGCACTTGTCTGATTGGCATCACTCCCGGGGGATGTAGACCTAGTGTGAACAGCATGTTCATGCTGCCTGTTGGGCCACAGTTATCCAGTTCCTTACCTCTGACCCAGGAGTCACCTATTACCTGCTGGGATCTATGAAAACTGTGGTCTTCATATTTCATCATTTTTCTTATTATAAATCACAACATCACAGGATGGTAGTCTGTGATGTTGTGATTTATAATAAGAAACATGTATTGATCTTCATCTCCACTTCTAGTACAGACCTTCTAAAATCCTTGAAATTTCCTAAGTGATAAAAGCAGTGAAGGTGTCTTTTGTTATTTAAAGAAACCCTTTAAAATCACACCAGAGTTTATGTTAATAGGGTGATTTTTGGAAGCCCCTAAGGATGGGCTGGTTGCCATGGGAACCAACCACAGGCTTAGATTGGACCATTCAGTCCCACCCTCCACCTCTCCAGGAAATGGGATGGAGGTTCAATCAGTCACCAATGGTCAGTGATTTGATCAATCATGTCTATGAAATGAAACTTCCATAAAAGCTGAAAGGATGTGGTTTGAAGAGCTTCCAGGTTGGTAAGCATGTGCAGATGCTAGGTGATCTGCTCTGAGGGCATGGAAGCTCCTTACCTCTTCCCGCATGTTTGGACCTAGGCATCTTTTCTGTCTACTTGTTCCTGAGTTACATCTTTTTTATAATGACTGGTAATCTAGTAAGTGAACTGTTTTCCTGAATTCTGTGAGGTGCTCCAGCCAGTTAATCAAACACAAGGAGATGGTGATGGGACACTGATTTATAGCTGATAGGTCCAAAGCACTGTGGGGAGGGTACACTCTTGTCTGACTGAGCCCTTAACCTGTGGGATCTGACACTAACTCCACAGAGTGTCAGAACTGAATTGAATTGTAGGAGTCATCTGGTGTGGCAGAATTGCTTGGTATGGGAAACCCCTCACACATCCAGGAACCAAAAGGTCAAAAGGGAAGTAGTGTTGTAGCAGTACTGAGTGTTGAAAAGGCACACAAGGAGTATTCTTCCTTTACACACTTGAACATATTTGTTTGTAAGTAGGGTGAAGTCTCAGACACCTCGGAGTTTTTGACAGGAATACAGGAAACTAATAATTAAAGTCACCTCCTGGAATACAGGACTGGAGAATTTGACTTATCTGCAATTGTTTTAAATATTCTTCGTATCTATTTGAAGAAACACATGAACATGCAACCATATTAAAATAACAAAATATTACTTGATTTTGAAGATAGAGAGACATAGCTATAGTTAGAAACACTTTTTTTTTTCTTTTCATTAGAAGTATTGTTGGGGCTTTAAAATCCTAACTATAAATGGAAAATAAATTAAGGGCTCCTGGGTGGCTCAGTCATTAAACCTCTGACTTCAGCTCAGGTCATGATCCCAGGGTCCTAGGATTAAGTATCGCATTGGGCTCCCTGCTCAATGGGGAGACTGCTTCTCCCTTTCTCACCCCCTGCTTGTGTTCCTTCTTTCACTGTCTCTCTCTTTCAAATAAATAAATAAAATATTTTAAAAAATAGAAAATAAATTGTATTGTATATATAAATATGCATATATATTTAATTTGTAAAGAATATTTGCTTTAAATGTTGTCTTGGAACTGAGAGTAATTGATTTAAAAAAAAAAAAAAGTAGGCAAACAATGTTACTTCCAGAAAATGCAGATAAATTTATATAATAATTAGAGGAAAACTTTCTTCCTTCCAACTTATAAATGTTGATTTGACTGAGGATACATATTATAAATAATAATTAAGTTATAGGTTTATACAATGAGCAAGCAGTGGCATTACATTTATAGAATAGAAACAAATTCAAATCAATATTTCCTACTGTATATGTAGGTTTATAAGAACCTTTATTAGCGAAGCATGTTGGAATTTCCCGATTGGTGGGCAGACGGGAACTGTGTTGATGTGCCGGGTCTTCCTCTATCTTAGGCACATTGGGTGGTAGCTCACAGAGGCATTCAAGGTTTCCTTTCTTTCTTTTTAAAATTCTTTACCCTGTCCTACTGTTATGCATGTTATATCAATAAAACATAACATGTTTGTTTAAACTTGCATTGATTTTTAAATCAACACTGATTTTGAACAGAGCTATTCTCTCAAGCTTCAACTTAATTTATATTGATTTTTTTGACTTTGTGATGTACAACAAACTGTATCTTTCCTATTATAAAGCAAAGCCAAAATGTATTCAAAGTAATAATATAATTTGCAATTTAATTACAATGTTTTATTTCCCAAATTAATTCTTACCATTTATATAAAATTATATTTTAAATAATTTCAAAATATTTATAAATATTTTTATTCTATTATAGACGCTGAACTTCTTCAAGAAGGGAGTCTGGTAGTCTGGCATTTAAAAGGAGTATTGGACTAAACAAAAATCCTACAAAGTTACGCGTTTAAGTTAACCTTTATTCAAGGAATAAGTTTTTGGAGACATTCTTCCTTTCTTATAGGTTCAATTCGTAACTGATATCTTTAAAAATAATATCGAAAATAAAATACCATCACCCTTCACACCTTTGAAAAACCCAGTTATATAGAGGATTGTAACTTTATCTCTTAACATACTGAAAGTTACCAATATAAGTAGCTAGGATCAAGAATTTGTTTCAAGTAAAAATACTTATTTAATTTTTTTATAACTCATTTGTATCATTTTACAACTCAATTGTTTTTACAACTCAAACTTTACAAGTCATTTTACATTATCCATTATTCATATATTATTTAAAATATAATCTATATGTAAGATAATCTGTTAAGAATATAATGATTAGTTAAATTAGAATAATTATGTTCTTCTTTAGGTTTGTAGTTCAGTGATAAAGATTAATATAAAACAATATTTTATTAAATGAACAAAAATATAAAATTGTAATTCTGATAAGTGCTGAGAGAAAAAAAAGAAAAAATATCACGTAACTAATTTGGTCTAGATCATGGATTAAAATCCAGATAATCAAACTCCAGAGCAACTTTGCAGTGTCTTGCAGCTGTACTATCTCCCATCTTAAGTAGATTTTAATAAGAAAGAAAGGTTGACTCCAGGTAGAGGAAAGAGCCTGGGATGTCGTATCATTGTGTGGGAATGTTTGGCATGTACATGATCACTAGGTCTTTAAAGAAAAGGAATCGTTTGGAAGAGACCAAAAGTGGGTGATGGAAGACTAGTGTGAGGGTTTTTGTTCTGTACCAGTTGGACAATGACAGTAGTTGAATATGGAAAGTGTCGGTAAGGATGGGGTGAACTGAAAGAAATGGAGGCTGTTGGAGGGTGAGTGTGGTGTGTGCGCACCCCAAGTCTGTGTGTATGAATGTATGTTTAAAATGACACTGAATACTGCTCAAGTAGACATAGAACATGACAGAGAAATAAAATTTAAATTCAACTAGAGGGTATATGGTTTGTCTCACTGAATGTTTAATAGTCCTGGTAACTGAGGTGGAGAAAGAAGATAAGCTTGGAGTGGGATAATTAAGAATTTGTCTTTGGAATTTCTTGGCTTTATTGTTGTTGTTGTTGTTGATTTGGTTTTGGTGGCTGCTGGTGTTTTTGTTTTGTTTTGTTTTTTGAGGGCAGTATCCAAGGAGAGCTATGTATTGACAATCCTTATTTCAGTTTTTGAAATTTAAAGTTCCTTAAAAATCAAGTGATGCTCTCATAAATGCACAGCACTGATTTGGCAGCAAAATGATCTAAATTGATATGAAGCTGTATAATATTTTTAAAAATTAGGTTCACTTAATGTAAATATTTATAAACTTGGTGTGGCTCCATGTATCAGTTGTAATTTCTATAAGACCTCATATGGGTCTATCTAACATCTGAAAGGTACATAATTTGTATGCTCCCAGAGACCTCAGTGGTTTCAAATAAATGGTTGAACTCCATATCACACAATAGTTCACAGAGATGAAAACAGGGCTTCAAAAAAGAAAAAGAAAAAAAAATTCATGATTTATTTGTCAGAGTCAGGGAAGAGTATGCGGGATAGGAAAAGAACAAGCTCTAGTGCCAAATAGTAGATTTATAATATCTGAAGCCTTATTAGAGAAGAAGCCTAGAAAGAGGAAATTAAGGAATGTAACCAGAATGGTATGAAGGACATCAGCTGAGTGTAGTGTTATGGAAGACCAGGAAGAAAATGTTGCAAGAAGAAAGGAATAGCTCATGCTAAAGTTAGGACATTAAGGGGCACTGGGTGGCTCAGTCAATTAAGTGCTAGACTCCTAATCTCAGCTTTGGTCTTGATCTCAGGGTCATCAGTTCAATCCCCAAGCTGGGCTCCACACTGGGAGTGAAGCTTACTCAGAAAAAAAAAAAAAAAAAAAGTTGTGATATTAGGGGTTTTTTTGTTTTGTTTTTATTTTGTTTTATTTTTGTTACTGAGTTGTAGGTGTTCCTTACCTATTTTGGATAACAGTTTATCAAGTACTATAGTCCCCACCTTGCCTGTAGCTTCTCTTTCTGCAGTTTCATTACCTGTGGTCAACCTCAGTCTAGAAGCAAATGATCCTACTTCTGATAAATAGCCAAATGCTACCTCGTAGTGCCTACATCATCCCTCACTTCATCTCAGCACATAGGCATTTTGTCCTCTTAGAGGAAGAGGGGTGAGTACAGTACAAGACATTCTGAGAAGAGAGAGAAAGACCACATTCACATACCTTGATATAGTATATTATTATAATTGTTTTATTTTATTATTTTTCTTAATCTCTTACTAGGCCTTATTTATAAATTAAGCTTTATCATAGGTATGCATATATAGGAAAAAACATAGTCTATGTGGGGTTAAGTAGTATCCAAGGTTTCAGACATCTGTTGGGGGTCTTGGAACATAACCCCTATAAATAAGGGGCGACTACTGTATATGGTTTGCAAATACTTTCTCTCATTCAGTTGGTTGTTTTTTTCATGTGCTTGTTTCCTTTGCCATGCAGAATATTCTTAGTCTGATATAATCCTACTTGTTTATTTTTGTTTTTATCACCTATGCTTCGGTGACACATCCAAGAAATCATTGCTAAGAGATGCAAAATCAAGACACTAAAGAATTGCACAATTAGGGGTGCCTAGGTGGTTTAGTGGGTTAAAGCCTCTGCCTTCGGCTCAGGTCAGGATCTCAGGGTCCTGGGATCAAGCCCTGCATCAGGCTTTCTGCTCAGCAGGGATCCTGCTTCCTCCTCTCTCTCTGCCTGCCTCTCTGTCTACTTGTGATCTCTGTCTGTCAAATAAATAAGTAAATAATCTTTAAAAAAATATTAAAAAAAAAAGAATTGCGTATTTAAAAAATATTTTGATTATCAATAAAGGAAGCTTAGGGTACCTGGTACCTGGTGGTACCAGGACACCAGCAAAGTGTCCAACTTTGATTTTGCCTTGCTCGTGATCTCACAGTAGTGAGAAAGAGCCACACATTGGGCTCTGGCTAGGTCTGGAGCTTGCTTAAGATTCTCTCTCTCTCTCTCCCTCTGACCCTCCCCACCCCACTTGATGGGTGGGTGTGCTTTCTCTCTCTCAAAAACAAAAACAAAAACAAAACAAAATAAAATAAAATAAAATCAGGGAGAGGTAATTGAGAAAAGTAACTGTGATACTACTTTGTTTTCATTTTGTATGTTTCACAGCTGTAAATATTAAAATTTAGAGTCCAGTTATATTTGTGGAACTTTTTTTTATGATTTTTAGGTATGATTTATATCCCTGGCTGCCATTAGATATTTAAAATTCCGTGCTAAGTTGACCAAGACTTTTTGGTACCTTCCTGGAAGTTATTAATCCAAAGCTTTTCTACCCTTAAAGTAGGGAACTGTCTTCAATATTCTTTTAAAAGGTTCATTAGAGGTAAATGGAAATTCTGCTCTGTGAAGACAGGTATTATGAATCATTCAGACATCACAGGGTTTTTCCTCTGTTTTAAAAAGTTTTTGTAACCTTTGATCTCACTGTTACAATATTCTGCCCTTTCACCGGGAGTGCCCCAAGTGCTTCAAAATAAAGCACTAGACAATGAGGATTTCGTTCCTATAACATATTTATCTAAACATGTAGGTAAACCAAAAATAACTAGGCAGTTCACTAGCTTTATCAGAATAAGAACTGCAGATGACAGATCATACATAAACATTTGATTCAGTATCCCTGAACAGCAGGATGCATAAAGGCATAATAGGAAATGATGAAACCTGAACTTACACAGCAAAAGGATGAAGTGAAAAATGAAACTTGTGATATGTGAATTGGAATATTACCCTGTTCAGATCATAAAATACTACTGAAGCATTTTAGGCAAATCAGCTGCTGTTATTTTTCTATTTTATACAGGTCCTTAATACCAATTTAAATGGTTGTTTTTTACACCTATGGATATATGGTTTTCATGGCATTACCTTCCATCCTTCCTTCATTTATAGTGGATAATCAGTAAAATTCCTTCACATGATAATTGTAATAAACAATATTTGTCATAATATTAATGAATGAGTTAAATACCAAATCCTTAAGATTTGTCATAATATATTAAATAGTATTTATCTTAAATCTTTATCTAAGATTTGTCATACCATAGTATGACAAAGTATTTTGCATCAAATAATTATATATACTACCATAGATAAATAATTACTAAATATGTAATGGAAATATTTTAAAAATATTTTATTTATTTATTTGACAAAGAGAGACATAGCCAGAGGAACACAGGCAGGGGAAGTGGGAGAGGGAGAAACAGGCTTCCTGCCAAGCAGGGAGCCTAATATTATCTGATTGGGAATAGAAATATAATATATAACTCTCTCTATATATATATATATATTTTTTATTTATATTTGATATATATGCATATGTATTATTAAATAATAAAGATATATAATATGTAATGTCTGTATTTTATATATAATATATAATACAGGGTTTAGGACAACTAAACCACGTATTATAGTGGGTTATTGCCACTTACTCCATATGTTCCTTAAGGGGTTACTTATCTCTATTACTGAAATTTTTTAATTCAAATTTTTCACACTAACTGATGAATATTTCTGAAATTCTGAATATTTCTGAAGCACATATCTGATCAAACCTTGTTCTTGGTTAACATAGTTTAACGTTCTCTTGTCTTCCAGTATGAAAAGTACCTTTTTTTTTCATTCAGTTATTGCATACTGTAACTTTCTATTACTTCCTATTACTCCAGTCTACCTATTACATAGTCATGGACTTCTATTTATCTTAATTTAATTGATATTTACTTTGTATAACATTTATTTACACTGAGGCCTACCAGGCTTGTTAGACATCCTATGTGTTCTTATTGAATTTAGTATTATAAATCTTTGTTTTCTCTATCCTAGTTGGAATTCTTTAAAATTGGTTACTCTGTCTCATTTCATTTCTGGAGACTAGATATTTGCTTGCCACATAATGAATGCTTCACACATCCTACATGATGAATGGTGCTAATCTTCTTTATTGTATGTAGCTATTTATATATAATAGTTAAAGGCAAAAGGTATTGCATTAACAAATGGTCCAATATCCTATATAAGTCAAAAGGTTATTAAAGAAAATATTAAAATAGTATTTAATTTGACAATGTATAATCAGAAAAGGGCAAAACATATCAATACATGTAACTATTATATGTATTAGAGGCAAATCTAATTTATTTATTCACTTTTTTTCATGATGCATTGTCAACAAACTATAGATCTTTTTACTTTGACTAGTGTATCTTGAAAATCTGCCAAATTAATATTTTTCTGTGTAGATCAAAGACATGATGGTTTACACCTTATTTCAGAAAATGCATGTGTATTTTGTCAGTTTGTTAAAGAAAACAGAAACCACTTTAAGTATTATGGAAAGACATGATTTAATACAGAGAATAAGGCTTACTAACTTGACCGAAGAACAGGGAGAGCAAAAGTAAAAATCAAATTGTTTTAGAGCAGATTTCAGCATTCTGTGGTACCATATAGTACAACTTGTAATGGGAAATCTCAGAAACTTGAGAAAACCACTTCTGCCACTTTCTGAATCCCACATGCCTATTTACCATTGCCTTATGAAAGAAGCTTTCTTTCTTTTCTTTTTTTTTAAATAACTTTGTGTGAATACTTCTCATTGGTAAATCTAATTCAGAAACCTGACAGCAGTTATCCTCATAACCTTAGTCTCTTTTCTTTTTCTTTTTTTTTTTTTCCCCCAGTACTTTCTATACACTAAAGAATACAGAGAGAGGGATCAGTTTTGCATACTAAAGATAGTCTATTATAGTCAACCCCTTTGGATTCTCAGTATCTCCTCACAGGTAATTTCCAGTAGCACTATAGTAACAGCAGCTTTCCTGACTAAAAAGATCCAACAATCCACTGAACAAAAATGATGGACTCTTACTTTTCCTATGAAAAAGATCCAGTTCCTATAATCTCATTATCCACCTTGTGGTAATGTTTATTTCTCCTCCAGTGCATACAGAATCCCTATTTTATATTTTAGAACTTAATGATTAGTGTATGTATATCTTGTCACTTGATACTCTGTAATTTAATGCAAAGTGCCTCTTAGGAAACACTAGGAAAAGAAAACAAGAAAACAAGAAAGCTTACATATACACATAAAGGAACAACAAAAGAAAAATACTGTATTCTTTCTCTTCTTTCTCCTTCTTGTCCCTATAAAATATGCCCTTTGCCTTCAGCCAGTACCAGTGATTCACCTGGTGTCTTACCTGGTGAAGAGACCCAAACCTTCATCCTTGAAAAGTATGCATCATTAATACTGCTGCTAGTACGTGTTGCACTAATTATATTTTTATATTAGGCATGGAAGAACTAAAAGATATCAGACATAGTCACCTAGATTCCATACATACTACATTTTGTCTCATTGTGCAAAAGCAACTCTATTTGTCCTCAATGATTAGAATAAGTCAGCCCAGCCATAGAGCAATCTCCTTTGCCTGTTAGTTAAATGGCATGAGCAGCTATACAAAGGACCAGATAGCAGTCTTAACATCCAGTTAAATGTTATATTTATATATTTTATAAATATATTTATAAGTCATCGCTGTATTTTTTTTCTTTAAGAACCAATCCTCTAAATCAATAGAGTCCAAAATTTCAGGGAAAGGAGACAAAAAAAATTAACAAGTGTTTTATTAAATTTGACAGGAAAAATATCCCTTTTCCCTTTACTTAAATTCTACTTGTTTCCTGGTCTAAGAAATGTAAACTACATTGTTCTTTAGTTCAAATCATACATTGCCTGGATACATTCTCCCAGCCACTGGATCACTACATCTCCAACAGGCCATTTCACAGCTCTCTGCATCATTGAGTTAAATACATATGGTTAAGGCTATGAATCCCACAGATGTGAGACCATTTCCTCATCACTCTTTTCTTGTAAAAGGGTCCCATGGTCAGAAGTATGTCTTGAAACAACTAATGATGAACATGATGTATAGTTATTCCATGAATGGTGAAGCTGTATAAAGTACTATGGGCAGTGAAGGGAAATCCATTTCCAAAATTAATGTTTATTCCAAGACAGAGAAAGCACAGCCTTTGTCTTAATATAAGAAATCTAACGTAGTCACTCCACTTTCAGGTAACTAGCTTTTGCTGTTGGCATGTTACACTCAACAATGGCAATAACCAGATCCGCCTTTGAAGGATGTTGAGTTCAACAGTGATGCATTATTGTATGACCGCACATGTTGAGTTCAAAATGCATTACTCTCATTTCAGCTACCATGCTCATATTTTTCACGGACCCATTTAGCATATTCTAGGGAGGAACTCTGATGTTGATTGCAATGATCACAAAACAAAAACACACAAGTAAGCAAACAAACCCTTGAATTATTTGTCCTCCATTTAGTTACCTGTATTGCATAACAAATAAAATGAAAACAGAGAATCTTATTATGTAGTGACATCATTTGTTATATTACTGCCAATGATCTGTTTGAATACAGTTCAAATATCTACTGAGTCTATAGCTCTAATGTTGGAAAAACAAGCATGTCTTGGCTACTAATGGCTCCTCTTATCAAGGTATTAAAAGGAGGAGGCAAGCATTAACCAGTTTTAACCAGAAGTCATACAAAAAGAGATGAGTCAACAAATTGAAGGTCTTTTCAGTGTTGGGAAATTTTTCCAGATCATGAAAAGGAAAACGTAAGAACAAAATAAAAATAAAACAGTGTAACAAGCAAACAAAAAACTCTGAGTGACAAAAACTTATTAAAACTCAATTATGTTGCAAAGGAAGATTGTTAGGCTAGTTTACATTTAGGTTAGATATATCCTAAAGATATAGATATATAGAGAGGGTACATATATTGCAGTATACTTACATGTCCTTATTGTAGGAGATGTGATTTAATGCCAGATCGTTTTTAATCTAGATCATAGCACTTACTTTGTGTACTTTGTGCAACTAGATCATATTACCTTCATTCTCATATTGGTTTATGGGATTACCTTTATTGGATCAATAACCTTAGTTAGCACGGGTTCAAAATTCTAGTAATTATAGGTAATATTAGAATTTATAGGTTATATCAGACATTAGAAGACACTGTGTCTTTTCTGTTTGTAATTTTGAACCTATACTGATGTCTAGAATAGAATGAGCATGAGTAGAATTGGTAATTGAATGAATAAAATTGTAAGTATTACCTTATAGTTTGTTTCGATTCAAGACTTGAAACAAAAATTTCAAATGATAGGATGATAGAGGACTAAGATAATTCAAAATAATGGTAACTATTTTAAGCTTCGTGTGTTTTGTGAACTTGAAAATATGTCCAAATGGTATGATATCAAAAGTTGCATTTAAGGAACAACATATGTGTAGAAGAGAGAAGAAAAAATATAATCAGTGGTATCATACTTATTTCTAAGCTTTCAATTTTGAGTGACTCAAAATAGCATTGGTTGAGAAAGTGTCAAAGAAAGAAATAAGCATTACATCAACCAAGCAAAATAAATTTTATCTGAAAATGAAAATATGCAGTAGAGAAACCTGAATTCAAGTATTTTTTCTGTCACTTATTAATGTGTCTGACCTTGGACAAATTGGTTAATTTCATGAAGAATCACTTCGCACATCTGTAGTTAAGAGTTTTTACACAATATTATTAAGAATATTTAAATCATTCATGTTGAACTGCTAGCACATTGTATAACAGGTAGATAGTTAAACAAATATCCATTATGATGATTCTCATAAAACCCTCTAAGAATAACATTCCTTGATAAATATACGTATTCAATAGATGAGATCCCTGAGGTCCACCCCAATCATCTTACTGAAGAGGGAAATTTTTTTTTTTTAAAGATTTTATTTATTTATTTGACAGAGATCACAAGTAGGCAGAGAGGCAGGCAGAGAGAGAGAGGAGAAAGCAGGCTCCCTGCTGAGCAGAGAGCCTGATGTGGGGCTTGATCCCAGTATTCTGGGATCATGACCTGAGCTGAAGGCAGAGGCTTTAACCCACTGAGCCACTCAGGCGTCCCTGAAGAGGGAAATTTTAAAGTAATTGTGAATTTCTACTTTAACTTTTATCAAAAGCTAACAGTGGTATAAACATCGATCAGGTTGAAAAAAAAAGACATTGATTAGGTTGATATGCTTTTAAAAAAATTGCAGTGAAGACTGGTTAAAGAAATCATTTTACAAAACGTAAAACCAGGTCTGTACACAGTAAGTGCTGAAAAACTGGATGTGAACTTGGCACAGAGAAGAGTACCTACTGGCTTAATGAACAGTCACCAAAATGAGAGGAGGCATTTCTTCAAATGCATAAAATTTAATAGTTTCTTAACACTTATAAATTACAATGGAAAAAATTAAATATAAAATTTATATATAAGAAATCACCCAAATCCACTTGCTACACACAAACACACACACCCCCACACACACAGTCACACACACTGATACTTTTGGAAATCTAATCGTAATTATAAAACAACTATGAGTATAAAATGTAAAATGTGTTGAGGGAGAAAACTATACTTAAGTATTTGTTTTTTACTTAGTATTTATTTTCTCTAGATTTTTATCTTTTCCTGCTTGAAAGGCTGGTGGTTTGCAGGTTGATGAGTTATAGACACCATAATATAGACATTACTATATAATGTGAAAATTACTATAAATATTTGTACGCCTGTAGATTTGATTCATGCATCAGAAATTCATTGACTGTGCTACAAAAACTATAAATATCTCTCTCACTAGACAGTTCTATGAAAAGCAATAAATTAAGTTCCACTGTTCACTGATGAATCAATAAGAATATTCGTGAATGAAAAGATAAGTGCATTTTATCTTTATAAACTAACGTTTGTGTGAGTTAACCTGATGTGTGATGTGCCTCCAATACCAGATAATTTTCTGCTGAGTTTCACTACAATCAACATTACTTTGCCTTTTTTTTTTTTTTTTTTTTGAGAGAGAGAGAGAGAGGAACCACCTCTATTCTAGCTTTTTTAATCAAAAGTGATTTTTACCCAAGTAAATTTGGGTAAAATGATTACTGAACTTTGCTAAAATTTCCAAAAACCAAGGATTTAGTTGAATACATTGAGTTAAGCCTGAAAATCTAGTGCTCTTTTGGCAAATAAAAATAGTTCAGTTTTTTTAATATGGAAGGATGTTTATAAATTTTAACGGATGGTATGCTCGCAGGGAGCTAACTATGTAAGAGCATGTTTTGAGAAGGAGGTAGTATTATGGAGTTCCAAAATTCCCAGCTAGATAGACTTACTTCTCTCCATATGGCATCAACACTGGCTGGGAAGCTTAAAAAGAGTGACAGAACACTTTAATCCCAAACACTACGAATTATAAATTTACTAGGTGTAATAGAGGAAATTTTGGCAACCTAGGAGAAGTTGGAATTCATGATTTTCTCTTATTAATCAGTTAATAAGCTTACTTATGCAACACTCCACAACAGTAGCATGAAAAGGAAAAACTTCTATCGGGATGTATAGCTTACTGGATGTATTCATAATGGGCGAAGGAACACTGACTGAGATGACCTTAACCCTCCCCTCAGCTTCACGGAATTTCAGACACATTTCTTCCTGACTCTAGGCCTTTGACCTCTCTTTCTTCGGGCATTTGTTTAAAAACAAGAACAACAGCAAAGATTTGGCAACTGCAAATTTTTTCTGTGCCTTTTTGCGATGTAGATCTTCTCCCAAACTCCTTTTCTTGGACCTGGGATCCACCCCTTTGATATGTAATCATCAAGAAAGGTGGCACCACTGCCTCCCACGTCTGTGGGGGGGGGGGGGAGGGGGGAGGGGGGAAGCCTAACTTCATTAGGCAACAATTAGCAAAAACAGATAGCCTAATCCCACTGACCAACCTCCCCTTCCTGCCCTCTAGGTATGGCTCCTAGGAGCTCACACCCACACTTAAAAATCTCTTGCCTTTTTTTTTTCCCTGATGAACTTCAGTGCACTCTCACTTCCCTATTGCAATAGTTCCTTTTAACCAGTTTTATTGAGGTATGACTGACAAACAAAAACTGCATGCAATGAGTCTGCACAACACCATTCTTTGGTTTGTTCCTCTTTAACTTCATCAGGTGCATGTTTTCTTTGATTTTCATGTGTGCTGTAAAGGATTAAGGGACATTGCAACTCAGAACAAGTAATAGAATTTTTCACATCTCTTGTTCATATTTTTACGTTTAGGCATTTGATCTATTTAGAATTAATCCTGCTGTACGGTGTGTGGCGCTCTTTGAACCTGATTTATTTACAGGCGGTTCCGTCATTGTCCACAAATCATTTGCTGTCTGCTCTATTTTATGATCTGGGATGCCACCAATTTCATATATTAATTTCATCCATGTGTTTGGATCTGTTTCTGGACGTTATATTTGCTGTGTTGCTAAATAGTACATTCATGGACTAGAGTGACATGGTTTAATTATTGGTATTTTATCACACATCTCAGTATCTGGGAAAGATTTTCCTGTTCATCATATTTTGTGGTTAGTTTCCCCGGATATACCTATTTGTTAAACTGATCATACAAAGATTAGATCCATATTTTTAGTTCTAAGGAAAATTAACAAGATTGTATATTGACTACAGCCACATTAAACTTAAAATTTAACTTGAGGTGATTTGACAATTTTGTGATTTTTAATCTTCTTTGCCATCTGTCTTTGCATTGTTAAGTCTCATTTGAATGTGCTAACTCTTTAGGAATGTTCAAAAATTTGCTTCATATAGTTACTGCATGTTTTTGCATAATTTACTTATAGATATTTGATCTTCCTTATTGCTGAAGCAAATTAACCTTTTTATTTCATCCTTTAAAATATTTTTTGTGTATGTGTCAGATAGTTATTATTGTAACATAGTTTTTGTAGGCTATGGGTTACTGAGTTTTATCATTTGTGTGGATTTCTTTTTTTTTTCTTGTTTGTTTTCTTGGGTTTTCTATGTGCCAATAATTACATTTTTTTCTTCAATAGATATTGATTGATTTGTTAATATGTGCTAGATGCTTATAACATACCAACAAACAAATTCAGTCAGATTCGACTTTTTGTGAATCCTATTTCAGTAATGCAACTTAATATGTAAAATATGTTATATATATTTTAGATAAACATAAGTATGCATTAACTATGAAAAGACATACCTGGGAATTTAAAAAAAAAAAAAAGGAGTGGTTATTCTTGGGAAAGGAAAGAGGATATAGGAGAAAGGAAAACTATATACAGCTGTATTTGTTCATAGTTGTAATGCTTTAGTTCTTGCTTGGATGTTATTTTTTTCCTGTGTTGCTATGTTCCTGGATGTTTCTTTCTTCCTCAAAGTACTACCCTTTGCCGAACTGCCTGAGCCTTTGAAAGATTGGTATCAGAATGAAGAATTAAATAATATTATACAAAAATATTTTAGAATAAGGATTAATCAAGGCACCTGGGTTGCTCAGTTGCTTAAGTGTCTGCCTTAGGTCATGATCTCAGGGTCCTGGGATTGAGCCTCATGTCCAGCTCCCAGTTCCGCAGGGAGCTTCCTTCTCCCTCTCCCCACTGCTCATGCTCTCTATCTCTCAAATAAATAAAATCTTAGAAAAAGAATAAGGATTAATTATAGTATAGCCCGTTTATAATAACTAATGAAAAAGTTTTTTTTTTCAGTAGTTCTCAACATGTTGAATGAACTTATCATTTCACATTAAAACTGTTAATGAGTATCATTAACTCTTGTTCATTCTAATTCAAAATGAATGGGAAGACTACATACAGATTTTGAGCTTCAAATGGAAATTGAATCAATTTATATTTATACATATATGATACCTGTTAAGTTTTATTCACTTCCTTAATGGTTTAAAAAAGGAAATTGACTCTGTTGGTTAATTAGTGAACTTTCCAAATGCCACTTCATTATTTTAATTTTTTTTATTTTTTTTAAAGGTTTTATTTATTTATTTGACAGAGATCACAAGTAGGCAGAGAAGCAGGCAGAGAGAGAGGAAGGGAAGCAGGCTCCCTGCTGAGCAGAGAAGCCTGATGCAGGGCTAGATCCCAGGACCCTGGCATCATGACCTGAGCCGAAGACAGAGGCTTTAACCTACTGAGCCACCCAAGCAACCCATGCCACTTCATTAGTTTTAAATATTGAGGCAGCTTCTATAAACATTGTATTTTGGAAAGTATGCAATAGTCACATACATAACATAATCTGATCAATTATTCTTCCCTTCATTCAATAAAACCCTCTTCAGCTCTAAAGCTAATAAAGTTTTGAATTTCAGAAGTAATTGCATATATATATATACATATATATATATATACACATAAAACATTTCTAGAATATTATTTTAATTTGGCCCTCATTTCATTCCAATAAGATAAAAAAGGTGATTTAAATTATCTTCTAAGCAAATGATATAAAAACCTTAAATCAAAGTAGTTCTTTCCTTTAATGAATAAAAGTAAATCTATATATTAAAATACAATTACTATATATTTATTCAAATTTGAACTCAATACAATTAAAAACAATATAAACATATTTGATTTATATGAAATATATTTTGTTTGCATATTACATTTTTATATGGTTTAGCAGCTTTTGGAAGGTTTAACTTATTAGAAAAATTATAAATATATGTTCAATTTATTTTCAATTCAAAGTATTAAATATATTTTATTGGCCTAGGACAAATAATTTGATATCCAGACAAATATTTTCATTCCCTTTTTGTGTAGCTTTTCCACAAAGATGCAAATTCTTTATATAATAGTATAATTTTGAAATCTAGCAATTACTGCCTCATCACAAACAGAAGGAAGAATATTATAATAATAAGCACTCCCTCATGTAAAGTAAAATTCCCATACAGAATTTAAGCCAGAATGCAATATAAAACAGATATTTGATGAGCACGTCAGGATCCCAGGGCCCTAGTTTATTTTTCTAGCCACATGCTGCAGTTGAGGTTTTGATGTTCACATGCGAAGTGTACACTCTATGCCATAAGGCCTGGGTTTGGCTGGAACTCATGATAGCCATAAAGCCCTTTTTATGAGTATACAACGGACACAAAATGTGTACTTAAAGAACAGCAAGTGGTCCATTTAGTGGCTATCCTCTGTGTCCAGACCATAATCTGCTTTCTAAATGTTAATTCTTTCCTCAAGAAGAAAAACAAGATGAGATAATATAAGAGGAAGACTACTGATGGAGAGAAGACTTCACCTGACACATGTGTGTGTGTGTGTGTGTGTGTGTGTGTGTGTGTGCGCGTGTGTGTGTGTTTGTGTTATCTTCTCAGCATGTACCTCCCTCCCAGTAACTTACCCTGGTTACAGCACTGGAAACCCATTTTCTCCTCTTGTTAGAATAACAGAGCCAATGATTGGTGGAGCTACCTCCTCCTGCAGGACAAAATTCCTCTGCAACTTGCTCCTTTGAGTTTTTAACCTATTGGATACTTCCCTAACTCACATCAAATCATTTAGGAATAATAAGCTCAAAAATTCAAAAATTTACAGAGTTGCTTTATTAATGACATCCCCAGAGATTCTGAAATGAGTCACACTGTTCCCTTAACTCACTGTACTGGAGTCAAAAAGTCATCTATGTTTTCAACAAAAATTACTAGAGTTGTGTACTAACCAGATGTGGCCATAGCCAAAATGATTATTACATGACCAAATTTTAAAATATTTGCCTCTTTTCTAATAATTTTGGTAATCTGAGCTTAATTTGGGGGGGAAAAACTCCTTGGTTCTATGCAGAAATGAAGTTATACCAAAAACAAAACAAAACAAGCCCTGGGCAAGGAAGAAACTGACCTGGGAGGCAGCCTCAGTGTGGCCTCGGCCATTTTTGTCTGAAGTTCTCCAATCAGTATTGCCCATCACAGCTGTTCTATCTTCAGCCTAAATTGCTCAGCTTTACACCATATCTTATTCTGTCACTCTGCACCAGTTGTCCCAGAAATAATGTGATGTGGAGCAAGATGGTTCGCCCTGAGGATCTCAGGGGCAGAAGCTGCCTGATGAAAGCAGTCCCTTTGGTGGGTAGTCCATTTTCCCTTGTAGGGGCTATCAGTCAGAAACACTGTCTGTCTTCTTGGTCACTTGGATATACTTCCTGTATATGTTTCGTATATCCTGTAATCTTTTAGTATTCCCTGGGCTTGTCTTCCTGAAGGCAAACTTAGAAGTGGAAGACTAATGGGACCAACTATAGTCCTACTGCAGATCTCGAGGACAACAGACATTCATCTCTCCTCCTCTTCTATCTATTTTAGATCCTCCTAGCCTCTGCCCATCTTGCTGGTTGATATATTGGTATGACCCAAATGTACACTCACATGGCTTGAGCCTCTGACACCCCTTATTTTTCTCAGGCTAGGTTTGGTCCTCATGTTCTTTCACAAGTCACGATTAGTCAAGTGAGTACAGAGGTCAATTCCAGTAGATGATTTTTGGTCCCATACGGATTCCTCCCTGCCGCCAATATATAACAGGAGCCTTGCCATCTATTGATGATGAGGGCAAATTATTCCTTGTAATATATTCATTCTTCTTCCTTCCTGTGGGTCCCTGTAATCAAAGCCCAATGTGCCCAGGGATCACCTGTAGCTCACAATTCAGAAAGACTCTTGATGTTTCTCTCTAGCAGAAGAATCTATAATCCTCCAGATCCTAAAGCTGTGCAAACAGAAAACAGAAAATCCTCCAGTGATTTGTTAGAAATGGTTATTAAGTGCAGCCATTCCTGCTTCTGCCCTTTGGTTCCCAGATACATCCTGTTTGGGACCCAACATCGTCTAGCAATCCTTGGTTTATTACATAAACTGTATCCTGGGTAATGGTGGTGTATTGGCTGAGTTTGGGCTCTGAGCTGGACTTTATCTCTGCCTTTCAGAGTCAATTTACTGCTCTAAGAGTCTATCAGCTTCTAGAAGGTGTGGATGTTACTCATTCAGTACGTTTCAGCCACAAGCCACTCTCACATCCAGTTGCCTTGTGGTAAGTCCACTGATCTGATTATTTGGTACCCCATGCTAGTAGGTTAAATAAGTGCTAATGCCTAATATGGTAGTGTAGGTTAAAGGTCTATAGTCAGGAAAGACAAGCTGATGCCCAGAATATATATTTGTTTCTGTGAGAACAAATTTTTGGCCCTTTCAGAGTACAAGGTAACCAATGTAGTCAATCTATCATTAAGTGTCTACCGACCTCTTCAAGCCCATGTTACTATATCACGGACTCAGTATTCTTTGTTGCTGGCTGACTAGAGGATTGGCAATAATAGTAGTTACATCACTGAATCCATGCTATTTTGCCAATGAATAGTTTTTAATCTCTGGATGTTAACAAGTAGTACGAATGTTTTACTTCATGCACATTCCATGTTCTTCTATAGATCTCTACTAAGACTTGTCCAATAATAATAATAATACTCTTTCATCTTCATCTTTAAGAACATGGAGAAACTGGGGGCGCCTGGGTGGCTCAGTGGATTAAGCCTCTGCCTTCGGCTCAGGTCATGATGTCAGGGTCCTGGGATCAAGCCCCGCATTAGGCTTTCTGCTCGGCAGGGAGCCTGCTTCCTCCTCTCTCTCTGCCTGCCTCTCCGCCTACTTGTGATCTTGTGATCTTTGTCAAATAAACAAATCAAATCTAAAAAAAAAAAAAGAAGAAGAACATGGAGAAACTGGAGAAACTGGCCAGACCATTATCCACTGGCCATCAATCTATGTGTATCCTAATCTCAGGTCACTTTTCTTCCATAAAAAATGGATGAATACATACCCTGACTGAAACTGGGTCCCTGGACAGTCTTTTCTCTAACCACTATCATTCAAGGCCCCTCCTTTATTTTCGCCTTCACCTACAAAATGAGATGAGCCATCAGTAAATGAAGGTTTTCCCTATTCCTTCAAGTGGTTGTATAGGATGCCCCACATAGAAACAGTGGAGTTAAAATGGGGCTATGAACTATAAGCTCATGTAGGATTTTTGCCCCATTTTGTCTTTCTTATGCAGAGTCCAACATGCCTCTTCCACCTTAAATGGGTTATTTCCTGTGCCAACCCAGCTTTATGACGTGCTGGATCTGATCAAGTCCAACTCCTGACTATTGCAGCCACGTAGTCCCTTACTACATATGGTCTATGTGCAGGAATGTGTCAGGAGTTATTTTTTCAAAAGTCTTCTAATTCTTTGTTGCTGATGGCATGTCCTTGCTTTACAACTCTTGGGACTTTGTTGTGATTTTTTTTTTTTAAGATTTTATTTATTTAGTCAGAGAGAGAGAGAGCGAGAGTGAGCACAGGCAGACAGAGTGGCAGAGTCAGAGGGAGAAGCAGGCTCCCCGCGGAGCAAGGAGCCCGATGTGGGACTCGATCCCAGGACGCCGGGATCATGACCTGAGCCGAAGGCAGCTGCTTAACCAACTGAGCCACCCAGGCGTCCCTTGTTGTGATTTTTTAACTAGGTCTTGCTACCAGTTCTACATGGCATCTTTCCCCACCACTGGTAACTTCAATAGTATAAGGTCTGCTGTACTTCATGGCCCAGTGGCAGGTCCATTTGCACTGAAGCATGTGTCTATTCAAGAGTCCTTTCAGGATCATAACACCATTCAAAACTGGGAGCTTTTTGCTTAAATGGGTATATGGTCTGGAAAGATAGTCGTAGATGTGGAATATGCTGCCTCCATACCTGAAGAGACCCACCATGTGTCGTGCTGCCTCAGCTTTGGTAAGAATGGTAAGATGAAATATTTATCATTGACTTTGGAGGGAAAGTCATGGCAAACGCTACACTCTTGATGCATGAAATTAAAAAAAAAAAAAAATCCACAGGCTTTCGCTATTACCTTCCAGAACATATGTGATACATGAAGGCCTCCAACATGGTAGCCACTTCTTGCCTATTTGACCCATAACATAATGGGATAGATGTAACAGGTCAGTACTATATTCTTGATATGCTCAAATGACATTAATATAAATGAAGGGCCAGCAAATATTTTCTATAAATGATTGATTAGTGGACATTTTAGGTTTTGCTGGCTACATGTAGTCTCTCTAATTTCCTCTTCATCTTCTTGTTTCTCCTCCTCTTCCCCCTCCTACTTCTTCTCCAACTTTTAAAATTATGAAATGCTTTTTAGCTCTGAGTTCCTACAAAAACAGGCCACAGGTCATCTTGGACCTGCTGGCCATAGTTTGACGAACACTGGTATTAATATACATGTATGTTATAGTACATTCCATGTGAGCCTGTATTGTTTCAGAATGGGATAGGAAATAATATTTTCACCAGATTGATGATTGCATATCATATACTTGAGGCCACATTAATTTGTTCTACTAAAAATACTACATCAGTCATGGAAGCTACCATGAAGGCTACTTTATGTTTATAGCAACTTATGTAACGACCACCAGCATCCATTAATTTTCTCAGGTGCCAGAATAGTGGATTAATTAGAAACATGGTATGGATTGCAACCCTTGTATGCTTAAGGATGGCGCTCATCTCAAATCCCCCCCCCCAAGCCCCTGCCCTGAGGTAATGTGTTATTATTTTTTATTTAGTATCTTGGCTGGTGAGAAGATGGCTTCAGGGACTTCTACTTGACCTTCCCCACTGATATTGCTCTTACCCCACAGACAGAGACTGAATGTGGAGGATATATCAACTAAAGTATTGCAGTCCCTTATGATTGACACATACAGTACTTGAGTGAGGCCTCTGCTACCTAGTCTCTCTATGTTTGCACTCAAAGGTGATGGAATTCAAGTTTCTCACTGCTACAGGGGTAGATTACAGATAGACTGGAAGGAGAGGTTAGAACAGGAAACATAAATAATCATAGAGGTTTTGCTTATTCTAAAGATGGATTAAAAAACCCTTATCTATATGTATTTAAACTGTTCACACACACACACACACACACACACACTTGTCAAGGGGACATAGCAACTAAATGAAAATCTGGAAAAATTTCAGCAACAAACTAATTAAAGTCTTGCTGGATTATAACCCAGTTAATAAAATAAATATCTTCAAGTAATACTGACACATAAACAAGATATAATAAATAAATGGGGAGAACAGATACAGACACATCTCAAGTGCAGAAGAATTCTCTTAATTTATAGAAATCCTTGAAGGGGAAGTGTCATTGCCCATTCCTTTAGTGTGGGATGGACATATTGGCTTCTTTTTAAACAGTCAAGTATGGAAAAGGGAGAAGGCGAATAAATTTACTGTGGAGAAACCTAAAAAGGAAAATGCTACCAGATGATGAAGCTTAACATCAATAGTGGTGAGTCACATTGATAATCTGTACCCTGTGATAAGACACGTGACAAGAATGGCACTTTATCTCTGGGATGTTTCTCCTAAATACTCATAACCTCAGTCTAATCTTAAGAGGAAAAAACAGCAGACAGACCTCAGTTGTGGGACATTCTACAAAATATCTCACTAGCACTCCTCCAAACTGTCAAGAAAGTCAACTGTCAAACTGTCAGAGAGTCTGAGAAACTCACAGTCAAGAGTATCCTAAAGAGACGTGACTACTGAAATCTAATGTGGTAAAGTGGATAGGATCCCAGAAGAATAAAGGGGCCTATGCTGAAAAGTAAGGAACTCTGAAGAGAGTATGGACTTAGCTAATAATGTATCAGTTTTAGTTTATTAGTTCTGACATATGGATCACACTATTTTAAGATAGTAACAATATGGCTGAGTATGGGGTATATGGGAAATCTTTATACATCTGTGATATTTTTGTAAGCTTTAAATTATTCTAATTTTTAAGTTTATAAAAACATAGCATCCTTTGAATGCTTATTCTGTGTCAGCCACTTTAAAATTCAATTCTATAAAACATGGATAGTAAGATCTACTAATGAAGTTATCATGAACTAACGTTATTATAAGTTAATGACCATTGTACATAAAGGGCCTAGTCTAGACCCTGGGATATGGGAGGAACCCAATAAAAAATAAATGGATTTTCACTAGTTATATCACTGAAATGTCACAAGGAGGCTTGCTAATATTGCTATACCACTTATGGACCATCAAAGAGAAAATAGTGGCCAAAGGATTGGCTAAGAAGCAATATCAGGGTTGAGAAAAAAAGGACCCAATTTATAGCATTCCCCTGGCACAATTTTCTGATCCTTAAGAAACATAAAATATTTTGTTCACTTAACATCATGAGCACTGATTAATATACAGAATTGTTGAATCACCGTATTCTATGCCTGAAACTAATATAACACTGTATGTTAAATCTACTTCAATTAAACACACACACACACACACACACACACACACACACACATAACAGGGGCTCCTGAAAGGCTCGGTCGGTGGATCAGCCTACTCTTGATTTCAGCTCAGGTTAGGATCTCAGGGTCCTGGGATCAAGCCCTGAGTCTTCTTGAGGATTCTGTCTCTTCCTCTCTTTCTGCCCCTCCCCCAACTCACTCTCTTCTTCTCTCTCTCAAAAAAATAAACCTTAAAAAAAAAAAAACTAATGAAATTTAAAATACTTACGTATTTTGTTCCAAATTATGAAAACTAAGAAACCAAATAAACTTTGTGTAATTCTAGAGACAGTTTCAACTGGTGGGACTTTGTGTGGTGTTACTGGGAAGAGACCAGGCATTTGCATTTCTGTGGGAGCACTAACTTCCAACTTCTGGATTTTGAGCCCCTACTATCAGTATTTCTTTAGCTCTCTCTTCCTTTAGATAGGGCAGATTTCTGAAGCAAGAAATTTTCTTTTTTTTTTTAATTTTAAAAATTTTTTAATAAACATATAATATATTTTTATCCCCAGGGGTACAGGTCTGTGAATCACCAGGTTTGCACACTTCACAACACTCACCATAGCACATACCCTCCCCAATGTCCATAACCCCACCCTCCTTCTCCCAACTCCCCTCCCCCCAGCAACCCTCTGTTTGTTTTGTGAGATTAAGGGTCACTTATGGTTTGTCTCCCTCCCAAACCCATCTTGTTTCATTTATTCTTCTCATACCCTCTTAACCCCCCATGCTGTATCTCCACTTCCTCATATCAGGGAGGTCATATGATAGCTGTCTTTCTCTGCTTGACTTATTTTGCTAAGCATGATACCCTCTAGTTCCATCCATGTCATCACAAATGGCAAGATTTCATTTCTTTTGATGGCTGCATAGTATTCCATTGTGCATATATACCACATCTTCTTTATCCATTCATCTGTTGATGGACATCAACAAATGGTTCTTTCCATAGTTTGGTTATTGTAGACATTGCTGCTATAAACATTCGGGTGCACATGCCCCTTTGAATCACTGCATTTGTATCTTTAGGGTAAATACCCAGTAGTGCAATTACTAGGTCATAAAGTAGTTCTATTTTCAACATTTTGAGGAACTTCCATGAAGCAAGGAATTTTCTAATCTCATACTTGAGGTATGCAAATTTGATTACCATGAATAAGGAATAAAATATTGGAAGGGATTTGGAAGTTTTATCCTTCAGTAAATCTACTGTCACTTATTTCTAAATTTTCATTAATCTCTGTTAACCTCAGCTGCATCTGGTAACTCCTTGAGTTAGAAGAACTACTGGAACTTGGAAAAGGAAGTGCAGTTCTACATGCTGAATTCTCTCTAATTCCCTGTAGCTCTGCCTTCAGCCAGGGTTTTGATAATAGAACAAGGTTACATTTTTCTTATAAAGAATTTCACTAAGTGCTCTTGTTTTCAGTGATAAAAGAGACCCCAGATTTAGAGAGATTTGATTACTTCATTTATTTAGATTCTTCTAGGATTTTTTAATAGCAGTGGCTCTAATATATTTTCCACTCTTTTGCAGGCATTTGAATTTCAGCTTTCTTTTTTCCTATCCATTCAGGTGCCACAATTTATTTATCCACTCCCTGCCTAACAAATCCTTTGACACCTTTTCTTTGCCTTCTCTTTCTCACTCTTTTTATGGGTTTATGTCTTTTTCATTACTTTACTGTCACTTCAGGTGGCTTTGAAAATGAGGAAAAATAATTACTTAACCAATCACATTTAACCAAATAAAATAGATTCTCAAAGTTTCACAGTTTTAGGGACAGACTTTGTCTTGAATATTAACCAAAATTGTCCCCATCTTCCCAGCACAGAGAACCAGAACATTTATGGTATTGAAGAATCATATGTTGCATTCAAAGGACACTAAGCAACCAAACACAACTGCAAATTAGGGAATCTTCACCTAGGAAAACAAAGTATTCATAATTAAGTGTGGCAGAAAAATCTGCACAACACACTGCTTTCTTTCTTAATGTATTATTTTCTCAGAGGTCTTTCAAAGTAAGGCATAGTTTAAAAAGTACTGTCTTTGCAAAATTCTAATATTGTGATTTTTCAGAAAGCTGATACATTTAGGTAAGAGTGAAACTGAGTATTAATTTAAATTTTCACAATAAATCATGTTTTGGACTTTTTAGTTCCCCAATTAGCATGGTTTACTATGATGAAACATACACAGACACACACACACATAAGTGTGTGTTTGTATTTATTTATTTGATAGAGATCACAGGTAGGCAGAGGGGCAGGTGGGGGGGAGACACAGGTTCCCTGCTGAGAAGAGCTCCCAACTGGGGGCTTGATCCCAGGACCCTGGGATCATGGCCTGAGACAAAGGCAGAGGCTTTAACCCACTGAGCCACCTAGGCGCCCCCAACTATGTATTAGTTCTTAATTTGTATTATTTTTCTCCCCTGACTTTTGTCACTGTTCAACAGTGGTCATTTTCCTAATTCAATAATCTCCTGTTCTTTTCTAGTAATTTTATTTCTACATAAGTTTTTCATCAGACCTTATTATGGGCACATATTATCAGAAACATGACAATGCTGTTGACGTAAAGCTTGAGCATCTAGGTGAGGTAATTTTTAGAACATTTGACCATTACAAAAAATAAGATTAGATGACTGTACACCTTGGTAAATCAACTATTTATTTTAAAGAGAAAGTGGAGTGCCTGGCCACAAATGCTAAGATACGATGTCAAGTTTTCACCCTTTAGTTGAAGAACTATCTTTATTTCAAATATACCACAGCTTTATTTCATAGGTTTACTTTTTCTCCCTCACTTTTATAAAAAATGAAACATATAATAAATCATTCTGGTAATACTCCTGAAGGGCTAGATAACTTCCTTCCTTTCCTCCACTGACTATCAGGTACAGGCTTCTCCTATAACTTTATGTGTTATCTTGAATTCAGCATTTAGAGCCATTTCTATTTTATGTGGTGAGGGTCCATATCTTCCTGGACTCACCACACAGAATTCCTGGGAAATCACTATCCACTTATAAAACCCAGTTACAAAGTCATTGCTGCAATTCTGCAAGCCCTCTCCACGGTGCACCTCTCCTCCTCTCTGTTCCAGGCCCTTCCGGAATGACAATCACCCTCTTTTCTATCACTGGTTTCTGATACTCTTCGCTCCTGATTACTGGCAAGTCACCGTCCACATTGTGATAATCTGCTCCTTCAGGCAAAGTTGCATCATCAGAGTTGCAAATTCTGATGGGATGGTTTTCCTTTATGGAATCGTCGCCATCCCTACAGAGTGCAGAGTCTTTTCGAGAGCAATGTGGTGGAGTGATTTCCAAGGCCAGTTTTGCACAATGTGGAAACTGCTTCCTCTGATGCTCAAACCTGGCCTCACTTTCACCCAGAGTTGTTTTTAGGACCACAGACTTGTCAGTACATGTCTGCACTCAAGTTGTTATAGATTTCCATTTTTTTTTTTGCATAGATTTCTAAGATCTCATACATCACACTTGAAATGAAGTAGCCCTACCCATTTGCTATGTTCCTTAACATTGTCCAGTAGTTAAGAAATTTCTTAACAGCCTTTCTTAACAGATGGCAACATGGTCTAGTGGGAATATTCAGACAACCTCTAGGGGGCAGTGTTGCCTAACACCGCTCAACGGGAACAGTACCTCAGTTCTGACCCAAGCAGGACGCTTAGCTACTTTGTAACAGTCTTATGAATAGGCTATATATATAGTTGGTTCAAAAATGTTTAAATGTCAATGACTTCAAATACTGAATTAAGATTCTCTGATTACAGCATATATTACTCTTCTATCTGAAATTGCATGATCATTAATTCAGAGAAATGTGAATACAAATTCCTCATTATTTAATTCTTATAATTTCTCAGTTTCCAATGCATAACTGCTAACTTAGAAATGATTTTGGCTTAGGGTGTATGATCTTAGATAAAAGTATTTTTCTACAATGTCTTGTTTTGCTCAAATTATTTTTTTTCTTATTTTATAAAATTATTTTATACTTTATTGTATCAGTATTTTGTATTTTATATAAAATATAAAATACTGTATAAAATATTTTAAAAACAAAATTCCAAAGTCAAAATTTTAAATAGTCTTTAATAAAGTCTCTGGTACAAAAGGTATACATTCTGGCAACCCCCTCCAAAAAAAAAAGAAAAAAAAACCAGAAAACATTTATTTGAATGTTTTAATGAATAAATGAATAAATTTTAATGAATAAAATATTTCCTGTTGGTAAAGGGAAAAACTAATAGCTTATCTCTCCAATAGTGAAAAAAATAATTTTTATACGAAATGTATAATGAATTCACACAATCATACTATTAATTGATTTTAATTTTAAGTTTAATTTTTTAAAGAAAATTGCATACTTTCTAGAGAGCCATTTTTTAAATATAATGAAAATATATTATTTTATGCATGACAAAGATCCAAGGACAGAAAAATATTGACTCTGACCTTCTTATGTCAGATAGGATTATACTTACACTATCTGTAGAATTCTAGGTTGAATTTATTTATTTTACAGTTATCGATGCTAGATACAAGCAAAACAAAATAAAACGAATCACTGACTCCCTCATTCCTTCCTAGTGATGTTCCTGAAAACACTCCAATAGTATTCCTGCAAGCCAATTGTCTTTCACAGTGTCTGCTTCTGAGAAAATCAGGTTTTGATCTGAGACAGTGGATGTCACTTGGAGCATCAAAGTGTAAATCAAATTAAGGAGCTTCTAAGCATAAATTAAATAAACATTAAAAAAAGTAGTTCCTGAATATTGAAAATATATATATATATGCACACACATACACACACACACACACACACATATAATACTATATTACATTATTATATTTCCTGTGAAGCTTCATGGATGATGGGAAATCTTAACTTTTATTGTATTTCAGATTATATTGATAATTAGAAAGCAGTAGATCCACAATAAACATAGTTTAATGTATTTTTGCCTTTAGTTATATTTCAAATCATATTAACATAAATAATAAAAGAATCAAAAGAAATATACTCAAGAGAAAAAGTATGCATTCATTTTGAACATGTATTTTCAATGGGTCTTCTTTAATAATGAACACAATTTTAAATACTACCATTTCAGTTACCCACATTTGTCAATTTAACAAAAATTAAGGTCTTCTTTATCTTCTTTTTTTTCCTTTTTTCTGCTCAGTTCTGTTGAGGATGGTTAGGATGTGTCTTCCACTGAGTAATGGTAATATTTCCCTAGATAAAGTTTGGGAGACATTTTATGATGGATTGTTCATACCACTTTCTAACTAATAGCAAAAGGAAAACCTCTGCAGACACTCTTTGATTTGAACGTTATGAGATTCTTGGTGACATGGGGGTTTCATATTCTATGTAAATTAATAGATTATATAACAAATGAGTTTGATTGATGTAGTCTGATATTTCCAAAGTTTGGCTGGTAATCAGAATTATTTGAAGAACTTTCTAAAATCCACTCCTAAGCCTTTTCAGAGAGATTCTTTTTTGGTACTGGAATTCAATTAATATTGATTTAAGAATCCATTTTCTTCAAAATGTCCATTATGATTCAAATGTCCAGCCATGTTTGGCATTGGCTAATTGTAAATATGAGAACCCCATTCCTGTGATGGTAATAGGAATCATGATCTTCCAATTTTTTTAAGTTCTTAAAACACATTATTTTGGGTTCTTAGGAAATTTGGGCTTCTGATCACAGTGAGAAAATCCTGTTGTCTGGTTTAGATTAAGCTATTTGACAAGTGAAAATAAGAATATAATGACATCATTTTAAAAGTCGAATATATTTGTAAGTGTAGATAAAGTTACCTTATGTGGGAAAATAGAAATATCTGCATGATTATCTTTGAATTCATTTAATTACTCTCATATTTCACAGTATGGAAACAGCCATCTGTTTATTTGATGCAGAAAGGAAGAAAATGTTTATTCTAGCAACTTACATAAAATCATAATAAAAAGACGGAGCGGCAAAGACTTGGTAAATATCTACAAATGAAATTATGTAGATCGAAACTATGAACAGGATAAAATGAAGACATGGGGGGGAAAAAGTAAGAGGTTCGATGGGAAGGAAACATCAGGTGATACGAATCTGTGTTGACGTGGGTTAAAGAACTAACAAGATAGAGGAAGGTGATGGTGGTTCACAGAGTGACATATTACGGGTAGCGCATACCGTGTTAGAACTCTTAGATGTCAGACTAAACCACTGTTGCCCTAGACACCAGAACTGTGGGCTGCAATGAGTCGGAGCTAACTCTGTTTCTGGATATTGCTTCCATCGGTACGCAGCGGCCAGCAGGTTCAAAGATCAGCCCCTCCTGTTTACAGCCATGATAACTCTGTCTTGCAAGACATTTCCAGAGTTCTCTCTCGCATTCCTGCACATTGTTCAGCATAGGCACTGCGTAGTGTGCATAGGAAACTCACTTGGAAAACAGATTGAGCACCTCTCTGGAAAAAAGGGGAAGTTTGCCTAACATCTTAGAAGACAGAGATAATATCTCCTTCAGTAGGAGCTACAGGACTGTATACTGTGGTTATGAAAGATCAGAGTTCCTTAAGTTCAGCATTTCTCTTCTGTACCACAACCCACTGTGTATGCAGCCATTCACCCTTCTGCACTCTATTGCCTCTGTAGGGTCTGGTGGCCAGGGGAACTGACACAAATATGCTCATTGCTTCTTGCTGTGAATAGCAGAGTCCCTTTTCGCTGGCCCAGGAAACCCATGCCTTCTGTCAGCATCTACAAAACTGTGGGAGGGTAACTTGCAAGCTAACAAATAAATTAAAATCTTAGACTCTTCAACATTCTGAAAGGGCTTTCCAGCTCCAAATCTTCTGTGGGGTAAAATGATGCCTCTGTTGCCATCTAAATCCAGATGATTTTTTTCTTCTGCCCAATCCCAATGCCCTCATTTCCTTATAGTGATATTTCTGGAAGTGCTCTTCCATAAAATTCCTACAAGAAGTTGTCTGCCTCAGAATCTGTTTCTGAGGAATCTTGTCTTGAGACAGTGGATGCTATGAGTTATACAATGAAACAGATCCTCCGATGGTATTTAGGGACTAGATGTCTCCTGCTGGTGGGATGCAAAGTAGGGCCTCATCACTAACAGTCTGTGGCACTGTGTAGTAAAGACACTGTTAAGAGTTTTATTATAGTAAACTGGAATGGAATAATGCACTGGTGAACACTTTATCAGTCATGATTTAATCCAAGAAGAACAACTAGAAGTTATATGTAAGGAATGTGCTACGGGGATTTGATCTTACATAATTGTTTCCGAAAGGCTGTTGTGTTTATACCATAAATGGAACTTGACGTCCACAGGGCGGCACTTAGGAAGAAAACAGATGCGAGCTGAAACCGTAGAGAACAAACTCGCGGACTAGAACTCATGCCAGTTATCTCTACCTCTATTCTTGGTGAAATGAGTTTTCTAAGGAAGAGGTTGGCATCATTTTTCATAGAACTAAACACATTTCTAACCAGGATTCAGAGACGCTGAAGGAGGATCTCGGGTAGGGTAGAGTGCTTACAGGCATAAATGTCCCATGCCAATGAGGTTAGCCAACAGGTAACTGGTATGTATGAATTACAAAAAGATCTTCAATTAATTTCACAAAATGAAACAACAAACAGGACTTCTGTTTCATTTTCTGCCCTTACAATCTCACACAAAAAGATCTCTTGTGGTCCATTCTAATTAGAAACATGCAGGAAAAGGAGTTCTGGGAAACAGTTCAGCTCTAAGCAAATTGATACAATTTAAAGCCACGAGTGAAACATCCAATGCATATGGAAGGTTCAAGGAAGTATTATTTATAAACACAATGAGATTTGATGGCTATCGCTGAGTATTGCTGAGTCTTATTGACACATTGGCAAAGATGATATATAGTTGAGCATGATTAATTACCAGAATAAAGTCAAGTAGGAGAGTCAGAATGTCTCGTTTACACATTTAATGGAATTTTCATCTCAATTAGCCAGAGGACAATGCAAATAAACTCAGTTTAAGACCTAGAAATTCAGGGGCTGAGAGAATGTGAATGTAGATTGTATTTGTAATAGATCATGGTCCTTCTTGGGAAGAAATGGGGCCTTGAGACTTGGAATGCAACCCCAAATCTTCCTGTCTCTTAGCATACAGAAATGGCCCCCGTGTCCCTGATTTATGAAATTTCTTCCTTGAGTACCAATGCATGCTCTCCTCAGGATCATCTCTAACCTCCTCATTGGCTGGCCGCTGGACCAATAATCAATAACCAATAACCAATAACCAATAACACAATATAATATGACCAGAGTTGCGCTAGGCCTGCTGAGGGAGAAAACAGGTGATGTATGTTGATGGCACTATAGGAGCTAGTCAGGTGGAGTCAGGCTCCCCTTAGGAGTCTGAGGAGCCAAATGAATCCAGTGAAATGGGGAATTATGTTGGAAGGTAGACCTTTGGAAATGAGACCACTGCCCCATGATACATGAAGCAATATCTGGCAAAGACTCATATGCTATTTCTATTTGGCTTTTGGAAGCACGGAAAAATGGCCCTCACCAAGTGAAATAAAATTGCTTGACCTACTGTCTGTGACTTGCATGGTCGATAGTGAACAGAGAAACCAACAGATTTAGGGAAGTAGGCATGGTACATTGAAAATGCCATCTCTGGCCTGAGCACACATCAGCATGCTCTGTTCAAGAGAAAGACCTGCAGTACACTCTCTCCATTAAATGAGAAGAAACACACTGGCAGGAGGGGCATGAGCATCATTGAGAACCTCAGAGGGTTCTCTTATCTGCAGACTAGGACAAGAGAAAGAAGACCCTTCCCAAACTAGGGTATAGTAGAGCCAGGGTGAAAATAGAATATCAAATTTACAGAGGTCAGGACCATCAGAAGCCAAGTAAGCTCAAAAACAGAAATGAGCAGCAACGTCAGAGTGACAGTCAGTGAGGGGCTAGGAAGGCTGTTCCAAAAAACTCTGAAGATGGTTATTAGAATAAATAAAGCTTAGGGAAACAAAAAATAGATAGCCACCAAGAGAATTTCTCAAGTTAAGCAACCTAAAGGTATTAAGGAAAAACAGTCAGGAAGTTGAAAACAGATGCCCCAATATAAAGCCATAACCTTTTCCTTAATTTCTAGACCTTAACCAGTTTTCAGACCCAGAACTCAAAGAGAAGCCAGATCCCCATGAAGAGTCTCTGTAACAACCTTGGTAATATATGGCTATGATTTCCCAAGTCCTAGGGGACTCACAGCCATTTATTCAGATAATTGAATACTAGGTAAAGAGAATATTTACCCATTTAAAGCCCTATTGAAAACAGTGTCCATCTCTGTGTTTCTACCCCGGGGATCCAGAGTATTACATTATGTTCCCCATTCCATTTGGAGAGAAATGGGGCATGCCTAATAAGTGGAGTGCTGAACCAGATCCTTCTCATGGTCATTTCCCCCTTTCCAGCTGTGTGAATAGAATAGTCATATTTGATCATTAACAGAAGCCCTATATTGAAAACGTCTGAAATCTGAAACAGTATCACATTACAGAAGAATGACAGAGTTTAGTGACCCTTTAAAGATCAGAGCATGCTGAGGTGATGGTTCCTATGACATCACACTTGATTCATCATTCTGACCCTTGAAAAAATAAATTCTGTCAGGTGATGTATGACCATATATATTCAACCATGTAGAACCCTCAATTTCAATTCTGTGAATTTTTTTTCCAGAGCAGATGAACACAGCCTCATGTACATAGTATGTGGCATAATTTTTCCCTATAAATAAATAATAATCATCTCTACTCCAGTTACCAAATGTTTGCATTCAGATTAATGAATATATATATAAATATTAGATGTAGAAGATAGAAATATACACCTATATTATACAAATTATATAACATATACACACTATATTACATAAAGATAAAGATAAAATTAAAAATGGATAAATATGACAACAGATACCTTATAGATAAAATACATATGTAAAATACAGCTAAAATGCATATAGATATTAAATGTAACATCTATATACATATAAAATAGAGATATCAAATGCTTGAAATTAATGTGATGCTAATAAATACAGATATTAAAAATAATACTGGGAAAAAAATAATACTGCGGCACCTGGGTGGCTCAGTCATTGAGCGTTTGCCTTCAGCTCAGGTCATGATCCCAGAGTCCTGGGATTGGGCCCCACTTTGGGCTTCCTGCTCATCAGGAAGCCTGCTTCTCCCTCTCACACTCCTCCTGCTTGTCTTCCTCTTGCTATGACTCTTTGTCAAATAAATAAATAAAATCTTTAAAAAAATGTTAAGTGTAAATTTCTTTTTATCTTTATTTTTGGGACATTGGATGTTTTAATTATTTTTTAATCATTTCTACATATATTTTTAATATTAATGTTCTAATATACAGTGTGCCTTTTTTTACTTCCTTTCGTCAGGAAATTTCAATTATACTTACATATATTAAAAATAATCTCTCCATATTTACTTTGTTTCATATTTCCCATCTCTTTGAATATATATGTTATATGATATAAACATTTCTCCTAATATATTTCCGAGGTTTATTTATTTATCTTTTGGTGTTTGTTTGTTTGTTTTAATTTTATTTATTTATTTATTTATTTTTCCTCTTCTTCTTTTTTGAAGATTTTATTTATCTGACATAGAGAGAGACAGCGAAGAAGCAGGGAGAGCAACGGAGGGAGAAGAAGAAATCGGTTCTCCACTGAGCAGAGAACCCTACATGGGGCGTGATCCAAGGACCCTAGGATCAAGACCTGAGTCAAAATCAAATGAGACACCCCAAAAAATGAGCCACCTGGGTGCCCCTTATTTGACAGTTTTTAAATTCTCTCATGAGCTACATTTATCCTGACCTGAAGCCTGTGTTTGATTTCCAATTTCAATTATTGCCAATATTTTATTTCTTATACTTTTAATAGTTCATTTTCCATGTGTGGTATTCAATAGAATTTCTGTTTCTCATCACGTATTTTAAAATTTGTAATTCTTTTTTTTTTTAATGATCTTCGCTATTTTTAACTTTTTTTTTTTTAAAGATTTTTTATTTATTTATTTGACAGAGAGAAATCACAAGTAGGCAGAGAGGCAGGCAGAGAGAGAGAGGAGGAAGCAGGCTCCCTGCTGAGCAGAGAGCCCGATGCGGGACTCGATTCCAGGACCCTGAGATCATGACCTGAGCCGAAGGCAGCGGCTTAACCACTGAGCCACCCAGGCGCCCTATTTTTAACTTTATATCTTCAAATCTCAGTATCCACAGTCTGTGGAACTCATTGTGCTGGTTTTTATTATGGAAGCATCTTTCCCTGGGTGCTTAATAAATTTTTACTATGAGTAGTTCATTTTAATTGGAATTTATCTGTAATATTAATTTGAATCTGACACTATGTAAGGGCCTCCATAAAGAACTGATAATTATATAACTAACGCCTCTCTCAAGAATAAATATACCCTCATTTTTTATTGATAATTTTGGACTACTGAAAGCTAAATGAAGTCTACATTATGCTTAAATATTTCAAGGATGAGTTTTTGGTTTTTTTCCTCTAATTGCTTATCAAGGCTAAGATAATTTTCCTTAAATTCCCAAGAGTATTGGGGTGTTATTTTATGTTTACTTTTAATCTATGTATAGTTTTACAGAGTTAATTATCCTGTTAAATTCAGACACAGCTAGACCTGGGATTTTATTTTGTGAATCCAAAACTCTCTTCTGCATTTTCCTGTAGGTTGACCTCAAAATTGAATACTCTTAAAAAAAAAAATTTGTTTATTTATTAAGAGAAAGAGAGAGAGAGCACAGAGGCAGAGAAAGAGAGAGAGAATCCAAGCAGGATCCACACTAAAAACAGAGCCAGATGTGGGGCTCAATCCCAAAACCCCGAGATCAAGATCTGAGCTGAAATGAAGAGATGGGCGCTTAACCAACTGAGACACACCCAGATGCCCTGAAAAATTGAATACTTTGTTATCATTTTTATGTTACTATTTATCTGCAGTACAAAATGGCCGTATTAATTAGAGGCTTGTAGATTTAAGTTTAGCCTATAAAGTAAAAGTTTACATTTTAAGAGCTCTAGGCCCCTGAATATAGGGCACAAGCTTTTTGTCTTATAACTTGATTAATCACACAGCATTTTCTTTCCTGAGAGTTTCAATAAACTCATTAAATGATATACGTTTTTCACTTGCATGTTAGACCCATAGAAAAGGAAAAGGAATCATGTATCATTTTACATCCTTGTTCCTTTAAAGAAATTGTTCTAGAAAACAATTTCAAATCATGTTTTTCAGAAATCATACCAGTTCATTTAATATTTTGCTTTAATTTGCTTTTATGTTTCAAGTGTGTTCTTATAGAATAAATTTTTTGTGGTGTGTGTGTGTGTTAAAATTTTTAACATCTGTGTTTTTCCCTAACAGAGAAAATGTATGCTTACTTTCCTGAAACAATATAGTTTTGCCCTCCTAATCATACTATCAAAAAAAAAAAAAAAAAGAACCCCCTTTCTTTGTGAAAACATTTTCAAAGCACTGTGGATTCCTTTTATAATACAGACCAACCACTGTGGTTTCCTTCTTTTTTTTTTTTTAATTTTATTTATTTATTTGACAGAGAGAGAGATCACAAGTAGACAGAGAGGCAGGCAGAGAGAGAGGGGGAAGCAGGCTCCCGGCTGAGCAGGGAGCCCAGTGAAGGGCTTGCTCTCAGAACCCTGAGATCATGACTGAGCTGAAGACAGAGGCTTACCTAGGTGCCCCTCACTGTAGTTTCCTAGTCTTTGCTCTGTGTGAACCAATGCATTTATTCTTTCAGAAATTCACCAAAATTGATGAATGTTAATATATCTGCTGCCATTACCCCCCCAACACACAAGCACACATTCATTCCTCATCTTGTCATAGATTTTATATATATTTGCCATTATTCCAGACATTTGGGGAAAGTACACAAGTGTTCTCAGTCAACATCCTTGGAACAATAAAGCATACATATTATTTAAAATAAACTCTATTAAGTCATCACTGAACATGTGTGAAGTATTTCTTGAGCAAGTTTTTCTTGCCCTGATTTCATTTCTTTTTTTCTTTATTAGATGAATGGTGCCAAATGGTGATAAGAATCTGACAACATGTCAAATATTCAAAAATAAGGTAAATCTATTAGGAATTGATGAAAAGAGTGATGTGTTATGATCAACAGTATAATTGCATAGCAGTGTGACTCAATTCTAAAAGAAAATAAGGTTGTTTATATATGTATATATACATATCTATAAACATGTAATATATATATTGACATATAATGCAATATATGTTTATTATAATTATATATATGTATATTTATACATACATAATTACCAAAGACTCCTGATAACTCTGACACAGATAATATCTGTGTGCATATTCACACAGCTATTGAAATTGACTTCAGCTTTAACAGTTTTGAAGAACATTGTAAAACAAGAACTCTCTCTATAATTACCATGATTTATAATATCAAACTAAATGTTAATCACAAGCAAACTGAATTTTAGTCACAAATTAATTCGCAGCATTATATATTTCAGCCACAAAATTATGTATCATAATGACATCTCCAACTTCTCATCCACATAATAACACCTCTAGGCAAGAGTAGACACTTAATCCAGACAGTACGGTGAACCTTTCCAAGAAAAAAACTATTATGAAATGAGATTTGTTATGTTTCACCAAAGAAGTCTTATAAATAGGGTCATTTAGAGTCATTGCAATTACAGTGAAGGTGACAACTGAGGATTTCTTTATGTACAAAATCCTTAATACACAAGAAAATATTTTGCAAATGGTGTATCGAATGGTTTTTAAGCTGAAGTAGTTTTCCTGTATTGTGAATATATGACGTATTATTATCATCTTTAAATACTAAACATGTAACATTATTTTTCTTATTTTGTAGCTTTCAATTTAAAAAAACATGACACATATAATTCAGAAAAGGCACAATTAGGACAATATCATATTACATGTATGTTGGTCTTAACAATAAACTAATCTACAGGGTTTGGACTAGAAAAGCATTAAATTAAAACTAGATCAAACTGTCAGTGTCACTGTTGATGAGTGTTCCCTAAAGTCCTTCTAGTGTCCATCTTTCATCATTTCAGTCTGAAGCTTCTGTTTTGTTAGGAAACTTATTTTTGTCATCTTTTAGCTCCAGATGGAGACTCCACCTGTATTCCAATCTGCTCTGATTCTTCCTTGGTTTTCTGAATATTTCTTTCCTAAGTTCCACTGGTCATTTAAAAATTGCTTTTGGATGAAAAGACTTTTGAAAGTTAAGGAAAAGTATTTCCTCTTTACCTTCTCAAAAAATAGCATCTTAAATTACATCATTAATATATGTACAATCCATATTTATTATGTAAGATACATTACAGGAACAGAAATCACAGAAGTTATTTGATTAGGGAAAAATTTCTCATGAAACTATTAACTAGCTTATAATAGTCTGACTAAAGAGAAAGCTAAAGGTTAAAAAAGAAAGAAAGAAAGGACGAAAGGAAGAAAGGAAGGAAGGAAAACACACACGGGGCAGCTACTCAAAGAGGGTTTCCACCTCCCAACCCTTAAGACAAAGCTTAGATCTCATTCAAAAGAGTGAAACTGTGGCCCACAAAATGAAGAGCGATTTGTTGAGGTGTTGCTGGCTGGGGCTAGGTGGAAGGAAATCTCCCACTGGGATAACAGTAAAACTCAGCAGGAAGCAACCCGCTGGAGTGCCAATAAACTTGCTAGGAAGCCATCCACTGGCAACATTCGCTGGTAAGCTCCCCCGCTAGATGCTAGAGAAACTTCACTGAAGGCTATTCACCATTGAGTCGCTTACAGACAACTGACAGAGGATGTTCTCACTATCAAGAAAATTTAGCTGCTGATGGCCACGTCCTTCGAGCAAGAGTGGAAAATCTTCAAAGCCAGGAAGAGAAAGGCTCCTTCTTTCAGTGATCCCTCTAACCCTCTCTCCTGACAAGGTCTAATACTTTTCCAGCTGTCAAAGATAGAATTCCAGTGTCACAAAGAAGGATACATAAGGGTAAATTAGGAATAGTCAGGTAATTGATAATTGAGGCAAGTCTACCTTTTTCACTCTGCAGCCTCCACCTTCGCACTTGTACCCTCACATACTACATAGATATTTAGAACAGGTTATAGATATATATATCTAATTTTATAGATATTTAGAACCTGCATCTTTGTGTACATAGATATACACAAACACACATAGACAAAGTATACACAAAGTGTGTGGGGGGTGTGTGTGTGTGTGTCTATATCCTGATACCCAAATAAGTACTAAATATCTATTGTGTATACAAATTACACACAAACTTAAAAGATTTTTTGTTGTTGTTGTTGTTGTTGTTGCTTGTTTTTTTTTTTTAAATACACATTTTTATCACACAGTTTTTGTGGGTGAGGAATTGGGACACGGATTTCCATTTCAGTGTCTCTCACAAAGTTGTAATAGAGGTGTCAGCCAGGGCTTGGGTCTCACATAGGGCTTAAATGGGGAAGGATTTGCTTCTAAACTCTTGTAATTGTTGGGGGGCTTTAGTTCTTTGTGGGATGTCAACTGGGTGCTTCAACTTCTTGCTGCTGGCTGGTGGCTATTCTTAGTTTCTTGCTCTGGGGCCCTCCACATCGTTAATGGTTTTATCTAAGGCAACAAGGGAGAGATAAAGTAGAAATTAATTTTCTAGCAAGATAGAAGTTTTTATCTTATGTAATGAGAAGAGTGACATCCTATCACCTTTGGCATATTTTACTTGTTGCAAATAAAAAATACTGACCATTCAAAAGGAGGGTATTGCATAAGGTGTGCATACCAAGAAATAAGGACTATTAGGGCAATCTTAGAATCTGTGTGCTATATATGCATTAATGCTGATATGCCTATTAGATATAGAAGTGACTGTATTGAGTGGTCAGTTAAATGTATTACTCTGGAATCCAAGAACTATTTCAAGATTGAAGATAAGAATTTTAGAGTCATTGGTAAGTGGTATTTACACTAATCTGATGGTAAGAGGTGTCAGAAAGATCAGACAAATAGAAAAAGCCATAGGGATGAACCAAGGTCACCAAAATTTAGAAGTCTAGAAGAATTAAAAATTAAACAAAAGACACTTACAAAGGAACATCTAGTGAGATGGGAGAGAAATCAGAAAAATTCTGTTCTGAAAACTAAATGTAACAATTACTTAGGAAAAAAAAAAAGAGTTACTGTCAAATTCTTTTGAGAATTGGTGGGCATAAAAACTTGTTTGGAGTAGATTCAGAAGAGAGGGAGCTGATGAAACAGAAACCACAAGCATAAGTCCATTGTGAAGAGTTTTCCCATAAGGAAGAGCTTAGAAATCTGAAAGTTGGGAGATATAAGACCAAAATATGCTTAGTTTAAGGTGGGAGGTGTCACTGCATAAGTGTGTGACAGAATATTAATTAGCACTTTCTCCTTTTTCTTGGAATTTTGGTTGTTGTGCAGAAGCTGAAAACAACAGATAATATCCACATATTGTAAGAAGAGAGTTAAGTGCATCTAGATCTGTTAACACGGCTTCATCAGCCTTTACAAACCTTGAGTTTCTGTAGCTTTCTGGTCGTAGTCAGACATGAACATGACCACTCTAGAGCTAGCCTTTTACCTTTTAAAATTCATTTAAAAATTATTTTTCTAGGTCAGGCATCTCATGATGCTTGTATCCAGAAGATGAAAATGGGCAAGGGCAAAAATGATTTGTTCGTATGTTTTCTTGCTCAATCTTCCTTCATAAGTGTCCCGTTGCTTTTGCAAAAGTTTCCAGGACCATAGTAATGGAGAAATCAAAGAAAATAGAAGCAAAAGGTGTTACTTAATTATATTTAATTATTCTTAGCTTTAAAAGAACCTCTATAATAGTTAATTTCAAATTCCATAGTTTTCATTGGGATGCATTTTCAAATTCCTCAGGACTTCACATTCTCCACATCTACTCTGGGGTATTACTATACTGTGCTAGTTCCTGTTCATGGAAGTCACTACAGAGAATTTCTCTCCACTACCAGCATGAAATACTGTACTCAGCCTCACAAGGTAGAGTCTATTCAAGACCATTTTTTGTATAATTTTTTTTTTTTCCAAATCGCCTACTTTGTTAATGAGAAAGGTCATACATACTAACTCCATCAAGAAAGATTTACAGTTTTCTCCCATGGAAATCGTCTCTTCACCAGTAACCAGAAGCAGCTCTCATAAAATTTCTGAGGAATCCAGAATCCAGGAATAACTTTTCTCTGTGGTTCTAACTCAGAATCCCTCACAAAGTGTCGGTCCAGTTGTTGGCTGAGGCTACTGTTATCTTAAAGCCTTGCTTTTAAGCTTCCTTAATTGGTTACTGGCCACTCTCTGCCCTCTCCTTTCCATTTTCCTTAGCATAATATTCACTTACCATACAATTATGGAATAATGTGGAATAATAAAAGTTTGGCATAAGGCCAATAACTGAAATCCTAGAAGAGTATAATAAGATATAGAGCTAAGAGCTTCATGTACTAGAAACATGAATATTAATTATGATAACAAATATATCATAGTATATCATAATGCCATCCAGAGCAGTTACTATTGTTATTTTTTTAAAAAGATTTATTTATTTATTTTAAAGAGAAAGAGAGTGAGCATGGTGTGGATGGCAGAAGGAGAGAGAGAGAATCCTCAAGCAGACACCGTGCTGAGCAGGAAGCCTGACATGGGGCTTGATTGTAGGAGATCTCCAGAGATCATGACCCCAGTTCAAAACCAAGACCCGGGAGCTTCAACCCACTGAGTCACCCAGGTGCCCCCAGAGCAGTTATAATCACCATGTATATTTTAAAGGCAAATGGAAGGCAGGATAATTATGTTGGACAAGGCAACACAAAATAACTCAACTGTTTTCATTACTTGGATTTGTTAATGCTTTAGTAAGGAGAAAAAAAAAAATTTTGACATTCATATTGAGGCCATCACTGAAAAAAATGAGCCCCGTACAATGAAATATATGCAAACAAAGGGTTAATCAGAGTATGTCAGTCAGATCAAGTTTGAATTTATTTCTGATTTTATTCAATGATGAAAAGAAGCTATTTCATCATTAAGTTTTCTGTCAAGAACTTCACATTCTCTGGTAATAAGGGACCTAAACATGTTTTTTTCTGCCCACCTTTGAGTCCATTTCTCTCACTTTCCTCAGCTAAGGTACTTTTGAGCCCATGAGCAGCTGAACACACGTGAGAAATTGAGACTCTGAGGGAGCTGGGATCAGAATCGCTGTGGAGTTTCATCTGCTGTAGAATTTCCAAAAAAGACCACTTGAAAATGCAGAGTACTGAATTCAGCTTGCCCAGTTGTGATGTGTGAAATAGTTGGGGAAAATATTAAAATCAGCCTCTTATTCTTGTGCCAGATTTCTAGTAAAAAGCCAAAAAGTAATGTCCCCTCCCTATAGAGGAGCTGTGCGAAGGCCCTGTGGTGGGAATGTGGCTTGCTTGTTCAAGGAACCTCAGAGTGAAGACTTGAAAACATTTTGAGAGTAAGAGGACGAGTGGTAAATGTGAGGCCACAAATGCCATTCTAGGCCCCAATTTCTGAGTCATTAATTTACCATGAGGACTTCCACTCTCTATTCTGAGGAGTCTGGGGACCTATTGTGGTATTTTGAGTAGTTGTGTCAAATGGTCTAACACATATTTTAACTTCCACTGGCTGACAGAAAAAGAAACATAGGTAAAAAAAGTGGAAAAACATAGGAGATTATGGAAATATGTTGGTTACCGTTGATGGTGACCGGAAGAAGGTTGAGAGGGGTGGAAAGAGTTTCTTGATTTAGAATGTATTTTAGAAAAATAACCGATACGATCTGCTAAGAAGTTGAATATAAAGTATACAAGGAAGAGAAGAGTCAAGAAGACCCCTAGTCTTCTAACTAACACAAGACTGAGCTGTTATTAACAGGAAAAGAGAAAATTTATAGTAGAGGGAGATTTTTGCAACGTGAAGACCAATTTAAGATATGTACAAACATATTATATCATATATAGTTGCTTAGAACCTTATAATTTGACAATATCTGTATTTATTGTCAACTAAACACTTAAATAAATTCCATGCTTATCCCAAAAGAAGTCTCTCCTTATTTTCTTGAAAATAAGAAATATCTTATTTTCTTGAAACAAAAGTAAAAAAAATAAGAATAATTCTTCTAAGATGATTTATTTATTATTTATTGCAACTCCTGTGAATTTATATCATAGAAATAAAAGTACACAAGAATTTTGCTACAATATGGTGCCTGCTAACTAAAATTTAAAACTTATTTAAAAAGGGGGGGGATTATCAACAGTGGAAAATATTCATATGTAACCAACATCATGGGTGATTTTAAAGCAAATTAATGGAATTCTACTAGTAAATAGAAAGAAAATTCAGAGGTGTTTTTCACTAATATATACAAGGTAAATGTTTAGCTTTATAAATACGATCACAGATAAAATATGTGTAAATGTGTTTATGAATATGCACCTTGTGTGTTTTTATTTGATTATATGAGCATGGTTAAAATACATACTGAGGAGGCAAAAAAAGCAACTGTGTGTAGAGTATGAGAAGCCACAGGAAGGAATAGATGAAGAGAGAGAAATGAAGTAGAGAAAGAAAAAAATGAGACTATTAAAGTCACGTATGGTGTATTTACATTACGAATTTGTTGCATGTATGTGGCATTGTATTTGTGTAAAGGTTTTCACAATTTAAAAATTTGAAGAAAAATGAATGCACAATTTCTTAGTCCTAGAGTATTTATCAGTTATTAATGGTTCAAAGGGGGTGATATTCCTCACCTACTGCAAATTCATTCTTACCAAAAGTAGGGGTAATGAGTTATATATTGATTCAATTAAAAAAAAAATAAAACAGGGAAAGAATAAAACTGGCCTGAAGGACTACTAGATACAGGTGTTGGAAACCTGTAACAGCTCTTCCGCAAGTCTCAATTCATTCTGTGTGTATGTGTTAGTAAGGCTGGTATTTCTAAATGCTTCTGTGTTGGCTTCCTTCACATAGTTGGGAACGTTCCTATAAAGAAGTGTGCTTTACTGGATCCCTGCTTAGCAACACGAAAGCATAGAAAGAACACTTCTTCCGCTGTCAAACACTCGGAAAAGATCTCTGATTGGTCGGACTTCGGTTATGTTCTATTCGTGCACCATCGTTGCCATAGGAACGGTGGTGTATAATCATGATCACAGTTGCTCTCTCTAGGTGTGGTCCAGGGACCAGTTATATTGACATTATTTCGAAGCTTGTTAGAAACATAGAAGCTCAAGCTATGTCTAGACCTACTGATTCAGAATCTGCATTTTATAAAGATGTCCAGATTATTTGCAGCACATATAAAATTTGGGAAGTGCTTACCTAACAAATTTGGCAGCATATTTGGACAGCATATTCCAATACATTTCATTTTTATTCTTATCTTTCTCTACCAGCTTCGAATTTTTTTCTCATCTCTATTCACAGCTTCTGTTTGTTCATACTGAATAGGTAGGGGAATGTGGCGGGGGGGCTGGGAATTGCTTATGTTGCCACCTGATGATCCTAAACCCCACTGTGCTATACCCCCAAGTAGCTTAATTGTTTCAATGTATTTCTGTGCAGTATAGTTCAAAATGCAATTATTTGGGGCATTCATTCTCCAAGAGCTTTTTAAAACTAAAAACAAACAAACAAACAAACAAAAACATTCTCACTCAATGATTTAAGATTTTGCAAATTGAGAAAATATCTAGTATTCATATATGAAATTAATTGAGGCTAACCATGCCTAAACATGATGCAGATTTGTGCAAGCAGATTCAAATCAGCTTTATGACTCCAAAGTTTTAATTTATAAAATTATTTCATTACTTGTGAATATAAAGTTACTAAAGATTATCTCTGGACCTTGATTTGTTGAACTACCTGAATTATTTATAATTCAAACATGTTTGAGGAATATTAGGCTCAATGGACTATCTAAACAATTAAATTGTCAAGGAGAATTAACTTTCTTGTATTAATCACAAGCTTTCTTTTACAAAAATGCTTATCATACTCACATGATTTTCAAGAAAGCTCTTATGTTTTTCACATAATTCATATCTAAAAGAATTTTGACTTAGCGCCTAGAAAGCAATTTAGCAAGCAATTTCATTTTTGAAGGAAGTACTAAAGCTCTCCCATAGCTTTTGTTCTTGAGAAAGAAAAAAGCCTGAAATAGATTAATCCCAAATTTATTTTATTTTATTCTATTTTATTTTGGTGAAAAGTACTTTCCAAGACATTGAACTCTGAAAGGTAATTTACAGAGATCTTTATATGATGGGGGAAATGGTCTCATTTTTATATGCTTAATATATAGAACCAAGGGAAAAAACGTCATGCTCAATTACTTGTTATAGATATGAAGGTTTTTATCCAAGTAAAGTAAAGTTCATAAAAGCATAATATACTGGTTAAAAGAATGTTTACATGTACTTGACCCTTAAATAGGTTTTAAAGTTAAGCTTATTTTTACTAACATAATTTTATTATTCAAAATTTTAAACAGATCATTATTTTCCTTCATATTTTAAGTGTATAAATTTCATCTTACAACAAATATTATTGTCTAAGAAAACAGCTTTGATATGCTTTATTGGCAATATGAGATACATTCTGGTATGAATACTAATGCAAATATTTTTCTAATTTATGTCATTTGTCACATGTGTCTTTTTTTTTCCCAGCATGAAGTTATATATTTTAAGTAGCTTTTGTAACTGATATAGGTACTGTTTCATTAAGTAGAAAATATTACTTTTCCATTTTACTGATGAATATATTGGAATTTAAAAAGAGATAACTACCCAGATTCACAGGACTAGCAACAATTAAAACCAAAGTCTGGCTTCAAGTTCATATTCACAATAAAGCATAAGGCTAACTCACTGTCTATACATAAATTTCACATACATTATCTCATCTCATCCTCTCAATGACCTTTAGGAGCAATGCCTTCCCATATGCCTATAGAATATGTCAATGTTTTTAAAAAACAGTTGTTTTTGTTCATAGCTCCTTAAAGGCACATAGTCAAGAGATGGGAATGTTGAGAGAAGAGGAAAGATACTAAGTTGATCCATTTTAAAATAACACTATAATATATGCCACTACTAACTTTCCTCTAACATTTATTTGTTTAATCTGCCACGGTAAGTACTTTGCATTTTAATTATATTGTATTATTATCCCATTTTGGAGATGGCCAAACAGTGACAATGGTAAGTAATTTATTTTTACAAGATCATACACGTTTGGGACCTAGAACATGATTGTAAGTTAGTCTGATTCCATAAAAAAATACACCTTCCCAGAAATTGGACTACTACATATGCATCCGATGATCAATGACTGTTTCACTGTAAGCAAGGAAATTATAGTATCAGATTTGCAGAATTCAAAAGTCTGTTTAATTTTAATGTAAATAATGAGTTCTAGGGGGATATGACTAAAGGTAGAAAATTCAGTTAGAGGATTATTTTAGTAATCTAGTTAAGACTATGACTGCTTAGACATCTGGCTTGGGCAACATGGTGAGTAGTATTCTCTTTCATAAATTAAAAAGTCAGTAGGACAAGAAGAGTTCTGTGCAAAGATGATGAGATCATTCAGAGTAATCTGACTATGACATGCCTGTTATGTAGCCTGGTAGGGATCATCTAGGTAGAGATGGCTGAGTAGTCCTGGAGTTCATCTGGCCTAAACAAATTTGGAAATTGTTGTAGAAAATATGGTCACTGAAGCTTGGAAGAGTAAACATATCCAGAGAATAGATTTCAATTTTTTCAATGTAAAAATGTCTATGTATACACATATCATTAAGTATATAATATTAATTTCAAGCTATGATAAAATGTATAGTTAACACACTAGTGACACCATAAAACAAGGTGCAATCTACCTATAAATAATGTAAGCTTTGCCAGGGAGTTTCGACTAAGCAAAAATTAAAAAAGAAAACCTTGAGGAGTTCCTTTGTAGATTTCTTGAAAATATGGCAATAGACATATATGCTATTGTGAGAAGTTTAAGAGTTAAATTTTCCAAAATAGTAATTGTTATGATTTTACCAGAGGAAAAACAAGAAGAGGGGAAAGGAAATGTAAAGCTTGTCAAAAGTATATGTATTGAACTGAAAAAAAAGAAAAAAAAAGGTGAAATCTGTAAAAGCCAAGTGATACTAAAAAGCATTTTATATACAATTTTGAAAGTTAAAAAGTAATAATACTGCAAAAATATTATCAACACTTCTTTATGGTTTTGTATTCATGCAAAACTTCTTGATAAGAGAGTTTCAAAAATAACAGCTATATATCTTATAAAGTATAGGATGACTATAACACAGGAGAGTTTTAATCAATTTTACACTGTGAAAAATTAGCTAAGGCAAGTGTCAACCACTTAAAAAATTAATTCTACCCATTACATTGTAGTTTACTAAGTTTTGATGAATAAATTAATAGATGACTGAATAAAAATATCAAGGGCAATATTACTAGATCTAAGCATGTGGCCTGTCTCTTATGTAACTAAATAAAACTAAATAAAAATGAGTACAATATATAAAAGAGTTATACATATATTTTTATACCTTTCCTGTGAATTAAAAAAAAGAAAAAGAGGTTGGTCTTACTATCACTGAGATAGCTGGTATATCTAGCTTTTTGTAGTAATAGCACTAAGACAAAAAAAAAAAAAATCAGTGAGGGAAAACCTACCTCAAAATTAAATTTAGCTCTACTTGACTTTTTAAAAAATTTAGCTTTACTCCTTAGTTTTTTTTATTTTCCATTTGTACTTCTTTACCCTTTAACACAAGTGACCACAAAAAGATCAGGGAGAGGGAAGGATAAATAAAAAATTATAGTTGCTGTGGATTTCTCAGCCCTAGTTCCCTCAACCTACTAGAAGCTATTCTTTGCCTCACTTTTCTGAAAAACTAAAATCTGTTCCATTGGTTATGTATACAGATATGCGTACATATCTACATACACTTCCATATATATACAGATATATACATATATCCATATTCTGGTACATACATTTGCATATGCATTCTCTTTCAGAAGTGACTGCAATTTAGGTAGATCTGTGTGCATTCTTTCGCTAGTACAGGCATATGTATACATGAATATCCTTGCCTTTTGCAGAAGCTCATATAATTTATACAAATCTAAACATATTCTAGCTCTTCATTACATAATAGGCAGCTTTAAATGAACTCTTATCATTGGTAGTTGTATTCCAGTTTTACTAGGAAGATTGTGTAATATAGTGGAAAGAGCATGAGAAGAGCTGAAGTTCAGTTGTTGAATTTACAAAATTGGAGCATTTCTAAGGGACACAGGGTTACTAATTAAAGAGACTTCTCATACACTAGACATGCATGCATTTAAAAAATTATTTTGTCATAAATTTTGCTATAAAGGTAATAAAAATGAAAACTTCTCTTCAATTGTCTTTTAAGCTTTTTCCTTACTAGGACAATATCTCGTTATCTTTAAAAATGTACAGAGTGAACCATAATAGGAGCTAGATACTTAGTTAATAATAATCAATCAATATTGGAAGCTGTGTAGTCGGGAAAGAGTATGTGAGAACTCTCTGCACTATCAACCCAACTCTGTTCTGAACCTTAAACTGCTCTTAAAAATAATGTCTTGCAATAAAAAAGAAGAGCAAATGCTGTCTTACCTCTAATTCTACTTGTCAATATAGATAAATTTTGGGTAAATTGTCCAAAATGTCTGAAAACAATTTCAAAGTAATTAAGAGTTGTGATATCATAACATTCTGTTAACTGGAAACTGAAATTATCCTTATTTTATGTATATGTTAACAAAATGACACTTGCATCTTTAACTATAATGTATCAATTTTACCTAACAGTTTAAAGGAAAAATGACTTTGGGGAATGACTCTAATTGTACATAAATGAAAAACACCATAGTTATCTATCAACAAAATTATAACAAAAGGTAAGGAATGAACCAAAAATATTTTCATTGCTTACTTTTGATAGGTTTTGATGCTTTCTATATACTTCTTCCAAAATAATTTCAGATTATTTTTGCAAGTATTTTCTATAACTTAAAAAAAAACAGTGTTATGAAGATCTGCTCTGTATAAAGACATACATTTTTGATATTCACAAATGACCTTTTTTTCATTTTGTCAGGCCAACTCTGACATAGACATGATGTCTTGTAAATCTGAGTGCCAAAGAGGTACTACACAGTCTTGACCAATGTGAAGTAATCCCGTAATGATGCTAGGATTTGAGGCTGAATGGGGATTCTCTTTTTGGTTGCTTCTGCTAGCATTGCATTTATTATCTCCTGCTGGCTCAGTGGCATAATACTCATATTTCCTTCAGGCTTTCATTTTAGTATGAGCCAAATGGGGGCCGTTGTGCTTTGCAGTGACTAATGAACCTTTGAAATACAGCAGTAAGACTGAGTTTCCAAAACTTGTGCTGTGCTCTTACGGGTGGGATATACACATTCATCAACATTTCTTTATCAGGGAAGGCTAGTGCAACATATCTCAAATACTTATGTTCCAGGCACAGCTCTCCACTGAGCACAAGTTACATAAGGGAAAGATAATACAGGTATTCATCTTTTAGAATTAATCAAATTTGTACTAGGGGAAAAAATCTGGATTGACATGCAAGAATAATGTTTAACATTGTTCTGCAGTTTTCATTTCTTCAGATTTGCATATAAAAATCTTCAAATATATCATGAATTCACTATTTTTTTAAACGTATTCACTGTTTTTAAAACTTTTTGCATCAATGGTAGTGTAGATAAAAGACACTGCTACATGCTACATTGATTTATTTAACTGTGCATTTGAAATAGAAAAGCAGTGCACATGAACTCAGAGGATTGCAATCTGAGGAACAAATGAAACGTTTCACTAATCATTGCTGGGAAATACAGCCAACTAAACCTCTGTTACTAACTCCCATTAGCAGTACTGAAATTTACACATGAAATTAGCCATGCATTTATTCATTTGCTGAAAAATGAGAACAGAATTCAATAGAGAGAATGCTGGGTCCACAATAGGAATATTGAAAACTTACTCAAACTAATAAGGGAAAACAATGAGCCAAAAGAATGATCTTCATTCAAACAAACTGTGTGATATGAGCTACACAATAGATTTACTACATATGAACCACTTGATTTCAAATTCTCTAACTGTGGCAAAAATGTAATTTCTTACTTATTGATATACTAGCATATTCTAATTACATTGAAAATCAGATGAAATTTTAATACAAGACAAGGTGGTATTTTCCCTGAGAGCTTTTTAAAGCAATATTAATCAAGAGAATTAAAATTTCTATTAAATTCACAGGAGTTGCCTATTAGGATACTGGAGCCTTAAATGGCAACCTACCAAACCTAAAACTGCCAAATAAAGGTAGTTACATAAGGCAGAATATACTAGAAAGCAATTTGTTATATTAAAAGTGCCATCCTGAGGGTTGCATTTTTATCACCTCGGAGGCTATAACAATAGCATACACATTAATTTTGAAGAATGAGCTTCTACTTCTGAAGTTATATGTCAAAATGTGTGAAACAAAAATACAAGGAAAAAACAGAATACGTTTCCCAGGAAACTTGTATTTCATAGTCAGACGTTGTTTTCTACCACTTAATTACATAAATATAAGGCGTCTGAAGCATTTAATAATCATGCCTGATTTCCCACTTTGATTTGGAGTAAAAACAGGGTTAGTGCATTGTACAACTTCAAGCTGAGCCTTGCACAGTGCCATCTATATGACAAGCCGACCCTGAAATAACACTCTGCACTGTCAGCCCGGCCACATATGCCATGACCTTGGACCCTGAAATGAATTATGAATTCTTTTTTTTTTAAGATTTTATTTATCTATTTGAGAGAGAGAGAGAGAGACATTGAGAGAAGCATGAGAGGGGAGAAGGTCAGAGGAAGAAGCAGACCACCGTTGGAGCTGGGAGCCCAATGCAGGACTCAATTCCAGGTCTCCGGGGTCATGACCTGAGCTGAAGGCAGTTGCTTAACCAACTGAGCCACCCAGGTGCCTCAAAATATGAATTCTTACTTCATGCCATAATGAATTATTTGAAAGTATTATGAAATGACTTGCAATAATATGGAAATTTGTGTTTCCAAATGAATGATATTTTAATTGGACATCATATTGAGCTAGAATATGTGTACTAGAAAAAATATACACAATCTTACAGACTCTAGTTTTTAAAATAAACACTATGTGCTATCAGGGTAGTAGTTTTAACATATATTGAGGAGTGATTAAAGAACTACCCTACTTCAGAAGACCATATAAAATAAATATGCTCTGTATGAAAACAGTAAACAAAATGTGTCATACTTTCTTGACATCCATAGATAGAAAGTTACAATTTTACCATCAATGTATCTTCTTTTCATTAAACATATTTCCTGATACAATAAGTAAAATCAAAGCTGAAGTAGTTATTCTTAATGAGATCTATATCTGCTACAATGGAATCCAAAGTGAAGAAGCTTACTACAAAACCAAGAGAAGGGGCACCCAAGTGGCTCAGTTGTTAAACTTCTGCCTTCCACTCAGGTCATGATCCCGGGGTCCTAGGATCCAGCCCTGCATTGGGGTCCCTGCTTGGCAGGGAGCCTGCTTCTCCTGCTCTCATGATCCCCTACACTCGCTTGTGTCCCTCTTTTGCTGTCTCTCTCTGTGTCAAATAAATAAATAAAATACTTTAAAAAAAAAAAAAAAGGACAAGAGAATATCCTTTGTCCCAATACCTCCACCTCATGCCCAACCTTTGGAAATAGTAATTTTTGTTTCTGAAAAGTCATAAAATTATTTTTTCATATTTCTACTTTTGGTACATGAGACTACTTACTGTTAAACATATGACAATGCTATAAAAACATCTGCTGTTTTTGTTCTTCTTGGAAATAGAGATCATTCTTATAGGTAGAAAGTTAAATTTATATATATTGAAGTATAAAACCACTATACATATTAACAAATTGTGCTATTAAAGGTGAATATATTGGGATAAGATGCTATTCAGTGCATTTGGCCAAAAACAATATTTAATAGATAACTCCGAAAATCAATTGAAAACAAATAAATAATGGAACAACAGGTGTTTTGTTGGAGAAAACAGAACAAAAACATTTCTCAGAATACGTTTAGCCAAAAAAACAAAAACCAATTACAATATTTAAATCTTCCTCAGTTTAGAATTAGTTGCAATGATTCTTTTAATAGTGAAACTCCCTTTGGAGGGTTAAAAGTAAGAATATAATTTTTAATAAATTAGGATAGGAATCTTGTTCAAAGCCTGGGCATGCCATCTACTTTTAGCTTATACTTGATTACATCAATCAATGGAACAGAATAGAAAACTCAGAAATGGACTCACAACTCTACTGTCAACAAATCTTTGACAAAGCAGGAAAGAATATCCAGTGGAAAAAAGAAAGTCTCTTTAGCACACACTCAATGAAATTTACAAAAGATGATATATATTTATAAATCAGAACTTTGGTATATACCAGGTATAGTTCAGCTCCTGAATATGCTATCTGTACAATGTCATTTTCATTTTAATATCTGCTTATGCAATGCACAGGCTTTTAACAACTTAATTTAAAAGAACTGAGATGCGTCGAACTTGAAATATATTAAGAAGGATTTCCTGGATGACGGAAGATCTGTATTTTAAAAGTTTACCTCAATGAGATTGGCTTAGGACTTGAATTAAATTTAAACACTATCCTTTCCCAGAAGTAATTGTTCAAAAAATATAAGATTTTTGTTCACTCTACTCTAGCCTCACTGGCTTTTTTGTAATTCCTTCAACAGCTGGTTTTTCCTGGAAGCTTTTCCTTAGAGTATCCATTTAACTAGCTTCCTCACATCTTTCCAGATAGAGTAAGAGGAATCAGAATTAATACTCTCATATGAAACAACCCCCACCCCCTCAACTGTACAAAATATATAAAACAATGGTTTTCAACAGAGGATATTCGGAAATGAAGGACAATAATCTCTAGGAGATGGTAATTAAAGTGAGTTAAACTTTCAATTGCCCCACCTTACTGCCTCAAGACAATATCCTAACCAAAAGAACAGAATACCTTAGAATTTAGCTATTAAAAGCAAGGAAATCCTACCATTTGTGACAACATGAATGAACTTGGAAGGCATTACGTTAAGTGAAATAAGTCAGACAGAGAAAGACAAATACTGTATGATCTCACCCATTTGTGGAATCTATAACAAATAAACAGACAGACAAACCAAAATTCACAGAAAAAGAGATCAGACTTATTGGATAGTGGCAGGGGGGTAGGAGGAAAAAAAGCAACAGGGGAGATGGAGGATGCTGGCCAAAAGGTATAAACCTCCAGTTATAAGATACCCAAGAAATGCTAAGAATGTAATGTACAATAGGAAGACTATAGCTAACACTACTACTGTATGATATATAGGAAAGTTCTTTTTTTTTTTTTAGAAGGATTTTTTTTTAAGATTTTATTTATTTATTTGACAGACAGAGATCACAAGTAGGCAGAGAGGCAGGCAGAGAGAGCGGGGGAAGCAGGGTCCCTGCTGAGCACAGAGCCCAATGCAGGGGGCAATCCCAGGACCCTGGAATCATGACCTGAGCCAAAGGCAGAGGCTTTAACCCACCCAGGCGCCCCTATAGGAAATTTCTTAAGACAGTAAATCCTAAGAGTTCTCTTCACAAGGAAATATCTCCCCATTTATTTTCTCTTTTTCTTTCTTTTCTTTTTATTGTATTCATATGAGAAGACATATTAACTGAACCTATTGTAGTAATCATTTATATATATATATATATATATATATATATATATATATATATAAAATCAAGCTGCCATGTTGTATGTCTTAAATTTAGATGGTTATATAGATCAGTTATTTCTCAATAAAATTAGAAGGAAAAAAGATGATACAAAGATTTGATGCTGAGATTGCTCCCCACTAAGAGGTTTTATAATCTTTAATTTGTATTGACAAGTAGACACATATCATCTTAGTGAACTAGTGCAGGGCACGGAAGTAATCATTCAGGATGGAGTGAAATTTGGATTTCAGATGTTCTTGTTGTTATTTTCCTTAATATAATGTAATTTTATTTTTTTCAGTGTTTCAAAATTCATTGTTTAGGCACCACATTCAGTGCTCCATTCAATACATGCCCTCCATACTACCCACCACCAGGCTCACTCAATCCCCCACCCCCTCCACTCCAAAACCCTCAGTTTGTCTCTCAGAGTCCACAGTCTCTCATAGTTTGTTTCCCCCTCCAATTTCCCTCAACTCACCTCTCCTCTCCATCTCCAATGTCCTCTGTTATTCCTTATGCTCCACAAGTAAGTGAAACCACATGATAACTGACTCTTTCTGCTTGACTTATTTCACTCAGCATAATCTCTTCCAGTCCCGTCCATGTTGATACAAAAGATGGGTATTCATCCTCTCTGATGCAGGCATAATACTCTATTATATATTTGGACCATATCTTCTTTATCCATTTTTCTGTTGAAGGGCATCTTGGTACTTTCCACAGTGGCCATTGCTGCTATTAATATTAGGGTACATATGGCCCTTCTTTTCACTACTGCTGTATCTTTGGGGTAAATAGCCAGTAGTGCAATTGCAGGGTCATAGCATAGCTCTATTTTTAATTTCTTAAGGAATCTCCACACTGTTTTCCAAACAGGCTGCACCAACTTGCATTCCCACCAACAGTGTAAGAGGGTTCTCCTTTCTCCACACCCTCTCCAACACTTGTTGTTTACTGTCTTATTAATTTTGACCATTCTAACTGGTGTAAGGTGGTATCTCAATGTGGTTTTGATTTCAATCTCCCTGATGGCTAATGATGATGCAAATTTTTTCATGTATCTGTTAACCATTTGTATGTCTTCTTTAGAGAAGTGTCTATTAATGTCTTCAGTCCATTTTTTGATGTGGTTATCTGTTTTGTGTGTGTTGAGTTTGAGTTGTTTTTTTTTTTAATAATTCTTGGATATCAGCCCCTTTTCTGTAGTGTCATTTGTGAAAATCTCCCATTTCATGGGTTGCTCTTTGCTTCATTGACTGTTTCCTTTGCTGTGAAGAAGCTTTTATTCTTGATTAAGTCTCAAAAGTTCATTTTCACTTTTGTTTCCTTTGCCTTTGGAGACATATCTTTTTTTTTTTTAAGATTTTATTTATTTATTTGACAGAGAGAGAGAGAGATCACAAGTAGGCAGAGAGGCAGGCAAAGAGAGGAGGAAGCAGGCTCACCACTGAGCAGAGAGCCCGATGCAGGGCTCAATCCCAGGACATTGAGATCATGACCTGAGTCGAAGCAGAGGCTTAACCCACTGAGCCACCCAGGTGCCCCTCTTTGGAGACATATCTTGAAAGAAGTTGCTGTGGCTGATGTTGAGGAGATTACTGCCTAAGTTCTCCTCTATGATTTTGATGGATTCCTGCCTCCCGTTGAGATCTCTTATCATTCTTGTTCTATAGTAAATGGAATTGATTCTCTAATTTCCCTTTCTATATTCTCATTGTTATTGTATAAGAAAGCAATTGATGTCTGTACATTGATTATGTATCCTGCCACATTACTGAATTGCTGTATGAATTCTAGTAGTTGGGGGTGGAGTCTTTTGGGTTTTCCATATAAAGTCTCATGTTATCTGTGAAGACAGAGAGTTTGACTTCTTCACTGCCAATGTGAATACCTTTTATTTCTTTTTGTTGTCTGATTGCTGTTGCTAGGACTTCTATGATTAGGTTGAACAGTGGTGAGAGTGGACATCCTTGCCGTGTTCCTGATCTCACAGGGAAGGCTGTCAGCTTTTCCCCACTGAGGATGATATTTGCTGTGGGTTTTTCATAGATAGATTTTATGAAGTTGAGGAATGTCCCCTCTATCCCTATACTTTGAATCTTTTTAATCAGGAACGGGTGTTGTATCTTATCAAATGCTTTTTCTGCATCAGCTGAGAGGGCCACATGGACCATCTTCTCTTTTCTCTTATTGATTTGTTCTATCACATTCATTGATTTGCAAATGTTGAACCACTCTTGCATTCCATGGATAAAATCCCACCTGATCATGGTGGATAATCTTTTTAATGTACTGTTGGATCCTATTGGCTAGGATCTTGTTGAGAACCTTGGCATCTGTATTCATCAAGGATATTGTTATAAAATTCTCCTTTTTGGTGGGCTCTTTGCCTGGTTTGGGGATCAGGGTAATCCTGGCTTCATAAAAAGAGTCTGGACGCTTTCCTTCTGTTTCTATCTTTTGAAACAGCTTCAGGAGAATAGGTATTATTTCTTCTTTGAATGCTTGGTAGAATTCTCCAGGGAATCCATCAGGTCCTGGGCTCTTGTTTTTGGGGAGGTTTTTGATCACTGCTTCAATCTCATTACTAGATATTGGTCCATTCAGGGTGTTAATTTTTTCCTGATTCAACTTTGGAAGTCTATAGGATTCCAGGAATGCATCCGTTTCCTCTAGGTTGCCTAACTTATTTGCATATAACTGTTGATAATAATTTCTGGTGATTGTTTCTATTTCCTTGGTGTTAGTTGTGAACTCTCCCTTTTCATTCATAATTTTATTAATTTGGGTCCTCTCTTTTCTTTTGGATTAGTTTGGCCAATGGTTTATTGATCTTATTGATTCTTTCAGAAAACCAGCTTCTGGTTTAGTTGATGTGTTCTTTTGTATCTCTAGTTTCTATCTCATTGATTTCTGCTCTAATCTTGATTATTTCCCTTCATGCATGTGGGGCTGCTTAATTTGTTGTTGATTCTACAGTTCTTCAAGGTGTAAAGAGAGCTGGTGTATTCTGGATCTTTCAGTTTTTTTGAAGGAGGCTTGGATGGTTATGTATCACCCCCTTAGGACCGCCTTTGCCATATTCTGTCGCTCTCGCCATCAAGAACGACCAGGAGACCTCAGCGAAGCAAGCTTTGTTTCTGCGTAGCTGTTGGGATCACTCTCTCCCCCGCCCGTGCATGTCTATATATACCAAGGTTGCACAACCAATCACTCGCAGCCACATAGGTACAAAATCCTAAGTTCCACCTACTGGCTTGCATCCAGCCGCCATCTTAATGGCGTGTTTACTTTTGGGCACCGAAAAAGTCGTGCGGCGCCCGGGACCCCCCGCGGGCACAGCCGGAGCAGCTCCGCACCGTCGCCACCCGGCCGCGGCGACGGCTTGAGGCAGCGGCGGCCGAGGCAATGAGCGGGCACGGTGGAGCCCAGAAGCATCACCGCACATGCGCTACAAGCCGCTCGGGCACCGACATCTCCCCGTTTTCTTTTATATTAGGCATGCAAGGCAGGAGATCGTGCCTGTCTTAGGTTGTCAGCTGCCATGAACATGCTTACCCGTCATTGGATAATTCCCCCTGGTTGGAGAACTCCTGGCTTAGGTTGCTATGTGCATGCAGCCAATCTTACCCATCATTGATTACCGATCTAGCACTGCCAGCCAGATTTGGGGAAATGTGCCAGCTTCCAGTGCCATGCAAGCTTGTACTAGCTCCAACTGTTGCCTACATTGTTGTTTACGTAATGATGCAAAACGGCGGAACATAAGGATTTACAATAGATACCCAATCCCGTAATGGAGCTATGTCAATCTTATCTGCTTAACTCTTTCGACAGATTAGCAGCAATAGAAAGGTCATTATAGGCCACGGAGGTTATGCAAAGTCCAGAAAGTGATTGGATGCATCTGGCCGTCAATAGTTTCTGGAGAATGTCCACTTGTTACAGATGTGGTGAGAGCTACAGCCGCTGCAGTTGCTGCAGCTGCAAAGGCTGCTATAGCCGCAATAATGGCTGCAGTGATCCCAAAGTCTCTTTTATGTCTTGAGAGCAATACAGGCGAATTGTTAGGATTTACAGAAACAGGCATGGGAATGAAAGTAGGTATACAGGAGGGAGGATGGCGGACTCATTCGTCAGTGGCATGGGGAATGGCCAGGCTCTCACTATTGCCCATTGGTGCATCTGTTGAAGGGATGCTGGTATCGCCAGGATCGCTATGGGGCGGGGATCAGGACGGGGCGGGCCATGTTGATCGATTCTTCTAATCAGTCGTTCCGGGACCCAGATAGGCACTTGGGCATCCTGTGGAAAAAGACAAACAGAACCTCGGTGCCATCTTAAGACCGGGTCAGGGCCTCTCCATTGGCCCGTGAGTATATCCTTCCACTTTGCCTGGGCTAGAGTGCGTTCGGTAACCGCCGCATGCCTGTCCGCTGCAGATGCCCCAGAGGGAAATAGGAATATTGCAGACATAGGGCTGAAAAGTTCCCCTATGGACTTCGTCATCCTCCCACTCAAGGGTAGCTGCGCTTTGATCAGGACTTTGAGCGATTCCTAAACCCCTGAGTGTTTGTTTTGCTTGTGTTAGGGGCCATCTCGGAGGCCACTCTTGTTGGCTGATGATGCTTTTATCGGCGCCCGTATCCAGTAACCCTAAAAATTTCCTTCCTTGCACCTTGAGGGTAATTATGGGCCTATCAGTCATATCCAGGGTCAGGCATGTTAGGTCAACTCCCGTAGACCCCAAACCTCTCGTACCTTTTTCTTTTCCTTTACTGGGAAAGGCTTCATGATGGCTAGGGAGTATGAGAAGTTGAGCTATCTGATCTCCTGGGCTAATTGCAGTAACTCTCCTTGGTGAAGACACCAGTATCTTGATCTCTCCCTCATAATCTGAATCTATTACCCCAGGGTGAACTATCAGACCTTTGAGATAAGTGGAGCTTCGGCCAAGTAATAAACCTACAGTACCATGAGGGGGGCCCCCTCTTAGATCGGAGGCCAATGCTTGAATGCCCATCTCCGGAGTTAGGACCATTCGGGTGGCTGCTCTGATATCGAGCCTTGCTGATCCAGAGGTTGCGCGCCTTTCTCCGAGAGAGGATACCATGTCCTGGGCATTTGCATTAGTGCCCCATAAATTTGTGTTGGGCCCCGGGGCACGGGGCCCTGCTTCCTGTTTTTTGAGTAATTGGATTGAATCCAGTTATTCGGCGGCAGGGGATTTCCTTGAATATCTTTCTGGGACCTACATTCATTAGCCCAATGATTCCCTTTACGGCAATGAGGGCACAACCCAGGTGCGGGCTTGACTGGTGTAGGAGGTCCTTTACCCTTTGGACAATCCCTCTTAAGATGACCGTCCCTTCCACAAAGGAAACAAGCCTTGGAAGAACTCATGGTTCCTCCATTGAAACTTCTTATCCCTTGGTCTATTGCTGCTGCCACAACTTGGCCCTGAACAACTGTATCAGTGATGTCTCGACTCACTTTGATATATGTAATCAGGTCCTTAGACTTCCAAGGGCGGATAGCCTCTTTACACCATTTATTTGCTTGTTCATAAGCTAATTGTTTAACAAGGGGCATTGCTTGGTCCACATCCCCAAATATGCACCTTGCTACTTGGAGCAGACAATCTACAAAGTCAGCATAGGGTTCATTAGGCCCCTGCAACATGTTGGAAAGTTGTCCCTGCAAATCGCCAGAACCCTGTATGGTCTTCCAAGCCCTAGTGGCTGCAGCTGCTATCTGTACATACACCCCTGGGGGGTACCCAATCTGATTGTTTTGTCCCACAAATTGACCTCCTCCCATGAGCATGTCAATATTCCAGTGGGGATTCCCCGACGCGGCGTTACGCCGGGCAGTTTCTGAGCTACACTCTTGCCAAGCAGTTTTCCATATCAAGTATTGTCCACCAGACAGAGTTGCTTTTGCCATGTTAGTCCAATCGTCTGGGGTAAGGTTCATGCTACCGACTGCTTCCAAAAATGAAAGTGTATAAGCAGCCTGTGGCCCATAAGTAGTGACTGCTTCCTTAAACTGTTTAATAAGTTTGAAGTCTAGTGGTTGATGAAACCTCTGTTGATTTTGATCTTCTAACACTGGGTATGCAAGAGGGAAGGGTTTAGTAAAGTCCATAATGTCCCTCCATCCTGCATTTCTACATTCTGGACAACCGCATGCCCCTCGGGAGCATGAAGTGTTATATGGTGGCGGCCATTCTGCAGGTGGCGCTATAGGCCTACATTCAGGGGTAGGAATTCTTGACCTTCTGACAGAGGGCGCTAGGAAGTCATATTTTTTCCCGGCTTCTTTGTATGTCTTTCCCTTTAAAGGTTCGTTAGGGACCTCCTCTTTTAATTTTAAGTGTGTCATGGCTTCCCCAAGCTCATCTTCAGAGGAGCTCTCCTCTGAATTTTCTCCCCCTCTGCTAGATCCTGCCTTAGAGGCTTCTCTGACCTGCTCCTCGATAACATTTTTAACCGTTTTATGGTTAGAGTCTAGCGGAGTGCCATTAGCCTTAAGCAACTCCGTCAGTAATCCTCCCATCTTAGTAAACTTTGATCCCATTATTTCTTGTCCTATGCCTAGGAACCCTTTTATTTCTCGTCCTATACTTAGGAACTTTCTCACTTCTCGTCCTATACTTAGGAACTTTCTCACTTCTCGTCCTATACTTAGGAACTTTCTTATCTGAAATTTTGTGCACACTTACCGGATCGTTGCGTTCACTGAGAACTCCTCAGTGTAGGTTTCGGGTTTCCCGGGTTTCGGCACCACTTGTCGCTCTCGCCAGCAAGAATGACCAGGAGACCTCAGCGAAGCAAGCTTTATTTCTGCGTAGCTGTTGGGATCACTCTATCCCCCGCCCGTGCATGTCTATATATACCAAGGTTGCACAACCAATCACCCGTAGCCACATAGATACAAAATCCTAAGTTCCGCCTACTGGCTCGCATCCAGCCGCCATCTTAATGGCGTGTTTACTTTTGGGCACCGAAAAAGTCGTGCGGCGCCCGGGACCCCCCGCGGGCCCAGCTGGAGCAGCTCCACACCGTCGCCACCCGGCAGCGGCGACGGCTTGAGGCAGCGGCGGCCGAGGCAACGAGTGGGCACGGTGGAGCCCAGAAGCATCACCGCGCATGCGCTACAAGCCGCTCAGGCACCGACAATATTCCATAGGTTTTGGAAAAAGTGTCTTCATTCTCATTGGTTTCCATGAATTGTTTAAGTTCTTTGATTTCCTGGTTGATCCAAACACGCTTAAGCAGGGTGGTCTTTAGCTTCCGAGTGTTTGAATTCCTTCCAAACTTTTTCTTATGGTTGAGTTCCATTTTCAAAGCATTGTGGTCTGAGAATATGCGGGGAATAATCTCAGTCTTTTGGTGTCAGTTGAGCCCTGATTTGTGGCCCAGTATGTGGTCTATTCTGGAGAAAGTTTCATGTGCTTTCAAGAAGAATGAGTCGTCTGTTATTTTAGGGTGGAATGCTCTGAATATATCTATGAGGTCCAGCTGGTCTAATATGTCATTCATTGCTCTTGTTTATTGATTGATTTTCTGCTTGGATGATCTATTACTGAGAGTGGCATGTTGAAATCCCCTACTATTAATGTATTCATGTCAATATTACTCTTTATCTTGTTTAACAGTTATCTTATGTAGTTGGCTGCTCCCCTGTTGGCAGGATAAACATTTACAATTGTTAGATCTTCTTGGTGGATAGACCCTTTAAGAATGACGTAGTGTCCTTCTTTATCTCTGACTACAGTCTTTAGTTTAAAATCTAATTTATCTGATATGAGAATCACTACCCCAGCTTTCTTTTGATGCCCGTTGGCATGAAAGATGCTTCTCCATCCCTTCACATTCAGTCTAGATGTATCCTTAGGTTCAAATGGATCTCTTTGAGAAAACATATGGATTGATGCTTTCATTTTATCCAATCTGCAAACCTGTGGCACTTTATGGGAGTGTTTAGGCCATTCACACTGAGAGTAATTATTGAAAGATACGTTTTTATTGACATTATGTTGCCTGTGAAGTCATTGTTTCTATAGATTGTCTCTGTAATTTTCTGTTCTATGACACTCTTGGGTTCTTTCTTCTTTTATGGAACCCCCCTTAATATCTCTTCTAGTGCCGGTTTGGTGGTTACATACTCTTTTAAACCTTATCGATCTTGGAAGCTCTTTATCTCTCCAACCATTTTGAATGTCAACCTTGATGGATAAAGTCTTCTTGGCTGCATGTTTTTCTCATTTAGTGCCCTGAATATGTCTTGCCAGCCCTTCCTGGCTTACCAGGTTTCTGTGGATAGGTCTGATGTTATTTTGATGGACCTCCTCTGTACATAAAGTAATCTCTTCCCCCTAGCTCCTCTCAAAAGCTCTTGTCTAAAATTATGATTCTTCAGTCTTATAATCAAGTGCCTTGAGGTCTTTCTAGATTCATTGATCTTGGAGGGTGTTCTTTCTACCTCTAGGACATGAACACTGGTTCCATTCCCCAGACTGGAAAAATTTTCTTGGAATATTTGTTCAACTATATCTTCTGGTCTTCTTTCTTTCTCCTCCCTCTCAGGGATCCCAATGATTCTGACATTGGAACATTTCATGGCTTCATTTATTTCCCTAAGTCTGTTTTCATGGCTTCTAAGCTATTTGTTCCAGGCCTCCTCCTGATCCTTTTTCTCTATCAGTTTGTCCTCTAGATTACTAATTCTATCTTTAGCCTTGGTTACCCTAGCTGTTAGAGTATTAAGACTACACTGGGTCTCACTGATAGCATTTTTAACTTCTTCCCAGGTGGCTTTCACTTCTGCCCTTAGTAATTACATGTTGTCACTAATGGTTTTTCTCCAATCTAACCATTGCCTGAATAATTGTTATCCTCAGTTCCCTTTTTGACACACTGTTTATGTCCATATCCAATAGTTATGGAGGAGAGGTCACAGTCTCTGAATTTTCCTTCTGTTGGGTGTTCTTCTTCCTGGTCAATTTGGTGAGAGGTGGCTGAGGGGATGTGTCGCTGAATATATCAACCATGATCCAGGCAAGGTGCACCCTGGAATGCTTCTGAGCAATTGGAAGTCACCACCAAAAGTAAAGAAAAAAGAAAAAAATAAAGAGTAAAACAGAAAAAGAGAAAGAGAGAGAGACATGGAGAGAGAAGACCTAGCCAGAATGGGCCCCAAAAGTAAGATTTATAAGGCATACAAACAAAAAGACCAACAAAAGTAAATGATAAGAAAAAAAAAATCCAGCCAAAATGAACCCCACATATAAGATTTATATAATACCAGAACAAAACCAAATACACAGAAACACTGAGAGAAGAAAAAGATGGGAGAGTGTTTATCAATCCTCGAAGTGGGTAAGGAAGGTTATTTTGATTCTTTCTGGGTGTTTCGTGATATCTTAGTTAAAGGACTCAACTTCCAGAGATAAAGGGAGATTAAAACTGGCTTGTATACAGGGGTAGTATTGTTTAGTGAAAGAGAGTTACCTTGAAGCTTTTATATATATGTATAATAAAAAGAAAGAAAGAAAGAAAGAAAATAGAAAAGAAAAAGAAAAACACAGGTATCTGTATGAAAAAGTTCAAGTTAAAAGGTTATGGAACATGTTGTATTAAACCTATATTTGTAATGGTAAGTAGGTTAAAAAAATAAAAAAAAAACAAGAATAGTGAGAAGGAATTAAAAATAAAAGTTGTATCTATGAAATATACAGGTTTTAGGGCAATACCGGGAGCTTAATATGTTGTTTTCCCCTGATATTGGGGTTTTACAGTTTTATGGGGACCCTGTGGTGATAGTTCTCTCATTATTTTGGCTGGCTTTCTTGGAGAGGGGACTGCTGTGTTGGTTTTTCAGGCAGTCTTGCTTGGGTTGAGTCCTCCTTTACTCTATCAAGGGGCTGGGCTATGTGGAAACCGGTTTTTTAGGCTTTCATACTCTGGAGGCCTTTTTCTTTTCTTTTTTTTTTTTTTTCCTTTGCTGGCTTTTTGCCACTTTTTGGAGGTTTAGTGGAAAGTAAACTGCATCCAGACCTCCATCTCAGAGACAAGCCTCAGTCTGCTCCCCTCTGGGTTATCCTAAACACACAGACCCTCACTTTGCAAACTCCGCTGAGCCATGCAAACTTCCACAGGCAGAGCACGTCCCCAGGCACCATCTCAAGGGTCGCTCAAAGCACTCGCTTGTCTCTGCATCCCTGTGCCACTAAAACCATCAATTATTGGTCCAGGGAGCCTGCTTCTGGTGGCTGCCTTTGCCAGGACTGCTGTCTGAGGTCTAGACCTCAGGTTGCCACCACAGGAGATTATACCGTGTTCCTTCAGGCCCTGCCTGGGAGAGTCCAGACCCTTGGCTGGGCCTAGAGACCACTGGCTAGCTCCAGGGTGAAGCTTTCTCAGGCACAGGTGGGGAGTAGGTCAGACCCAGGTGTTGCAGTGCCCAAAAGTTCTAGGGAGTGCAGGCTGCTGACATTACCAGACTCCCTCATGCAGGGGTGGGATTGCGCCTGGCAAGCTGTGGTGTGAGCTGTGCAACTCTGGGGGCTCCTCCACACCCTCTCTTGCAGGGGTGGTCATGGGCAGTGGCCATCCTGGGACCATGGGTTTAGGCCCAATCCCATGACTGCCTGATTTCCCCAGTTGCCCCTTAAAATCTTTTGCTCTTTCAGAGTTCTTTTAACCAGACTCCAAGTTAATGCTGGTCCCCAATCACAGGGTGCTCTCATATTGGGGTATTACTTTCCAATGGGTTGCTTCTGGTGCCTCCCTCCCCCTTTTGTTTATCCTCTGATATCAGTTTGATCATTCCCAGTATGCTTTACCTCTCCACTGGTGTCTTCTACCCGCCTAACAATCCAGAAATGCATAATTGTACATCTCTAGCTGATTTCATGGATGTTCATAGTGTTCTGGTAGATAATTAGCTCACTTTAGGGGACCAGTCAAAACAGGGTCTCCTACTTCTACGCCATCTTGCCCCCCTCCTCAGATTTTAGTTGTTATGCCTCTCCATTGAAGGTAATCTCCAATTGCCTTCAATGCACTGCAGATTTCAAACTCAACCGATGGTGTCATATACTTTCCATGAGTTTGCCAGAGGGCTTTTCCCTGTGTTTGAACCTTATTCTAATCTTTCTTTTGTCTCCTTAGCTGTTGCTCTCTGTGCTTTGGAATACTATACAAGGATTCCACAAGAAAATGAAAGAATAGTTCTAACCAACATGTGAAAATGGGTGAAACAATTTTTAAGACAATGTTGCCAAATTGAATACAACCATTAAAGAACATGGTACATAGTGATAAATTAATTTTATCCTATGCATACAAGTTTGGTTTATGAATAGAAAATTTATTATGGAATTATACTGTATTAAAAAATCAAACGAAAATACCATTTAATCTTCTCATTAGAAGCAGAAAGTACATTCAATATAAAGTGCAATGCTGATTAATCATAAAAGCTCTTAATAAACTAAAAGTAGCAGAAAACTTCTCTACACTGAATAATGGATACCTACTTCAAATCTAGTATAATTATCATATTTAATGTTGGAATGTCAGAAATATTCTTTTTAAAATCAAGAGGACTAAAATATACCAGCTCACATTTTATTCTTTATTGAAAGGTGATTTTAGACAATGCAGTAAGACAGTAAAATGTAGTAAAAACCTAAAGTCTGGAAAGTAAGAATAAAATAATGTCATATTTCATTGGTGATGCAATTATCTTCATAAAATACCCAAAATAAATTTGTTCTGGTACAATTAATTTTTTATTGCATTTTGCATTTTTCTATCATAGATAAAAATAAGCTCATGAAGATGAATAAAATCTTAAGATATGAAAAGTAAAGGTTTAAAACATTAAGAAAAGAATGACATAATATATGTATTATTTTGGAGTAGGAAGATATATGTAAAGCAAGTTTGAAATTTATGCTTGATAAAAAATGTGGATAAATTAAATTATGTTTGATAACATACTTAGCAAAAATTGAAGCAAATATGTTCAGTGCATTTAGCCAAAAACAATATTTTAATAGATAACTCCCGAAAATCAATTAAAAACAAATAAAAATAATGGAATAACAGGTGTTTTGTTGGAGATAAAGCATAAACAGACAGAAAAAATTATGATCTACTTTATAAGCAATAGAAAAAAAATACAAGTTTAAAAATCACAATGAAATGCCACTTTAAGGCATCAATTATAAAATGGAATATCCACTAATTTGAGTTTAATATTTCCTAGTGATAAATTTCAGGCAACTCTTTTTAGAGCAAGATAACAAAGTGAATCTCTATCCTTCTCTTTGAATCCTAACAGATAGTACATGACTTTCATTTCTCCTTTTTCTGTGGGTATTTACTTTGATCACTTGATTAAGGTAGTGTTTGCTAGGTTTTACTCTATCGAGTAAATGTTTTCCCTCATGTTATTAATAAATAACTTTTGGTTAGCTATTTTGAGACTATGTAAATATCCTATACCTCAACAAAATTTATTCTATTGGTTTTAACATCAATTAAACATTCTTTCATGAAATAACTATTACCAGCATGTTTTTCAAATAATGACTTTACAACTCTGACATTTCATCCACATGTATTTTTTTTTAAATTCTACTCCATTGAGGAGCTTTTATTTATTTTTGTGTTTTTGTCAGTGTGAACTCATGGATTATTTTATTCTATAGATTATGAATATTCAACTGTATTTCATTTAACTTAATGCCACTTCAATCTGTCTCCTTCTGGCTTGACCTTTCCCCATCTTTTTTCAACATTTTCTGGTCAAAAAGACTTTCTAGGTTCATCTTATATTCTCTTGCCCAAACCTGGGATCAATATTAATTTTTTCTTTCTTTCTTTCTTTTTTTCAAAGATTTATTTATATTTTAGAGAAAGAAAGAAGGGAGAGGGACAGAGAGAAAGGTAGAGAATCCTAAGGAGACTTTCCACTGAGCATGAATCCCCATGCAGGGCTCAATCTCAAGACCCTGAGGTCATGATCTGAGCAGAAATCAAGAGCTGAACACTTAACTGACTGAGCCACCCAGGCATCCCCTATTTCTTTATCAGTAAAGCCAGAAAGTTTTAATAGCAATTGTCTCAGTGTTTTCTGTTACAAGTAAATTGTCCAATGTACCTAGTGGTCCCTATCAATTCTTCCCTTCTCTCCAAAAATTTTTCTTAGATTATAGATATAATTTCCTATTCATTGTTTTATTTCTCCACTAAAAGAAATTTAATTATAATTATTTGATTATCATTGCTTCTCTTCCATTTCAACTAATTTCTATTTGACACTTCTTACTTCTCTCTTTATTTTTTTTTAAAAGATTTTATTTATTTATTTGACAGATAAAGATCACAAGTAGGCAGAGAGGCAGGCAGAGAGAAAGAGAGAGAGAGAGAGAGGAGGAATCAGGCTCCCTTAGCAGAGAGCCCAATGAGGGGCTCAATTCCAGTACCCTGAGATCACGACCCGAGCCAAAGACAGAGGCTTAACCCACTGAGCCACCCAGGTGCTCCTACTTCTCTCTTTATTTTATATTTGCTTTCTTAGTCTTCAGACTTACTTTATTAAATTGTCATTGGTATCTATTCTTCACTGAGCACTTTCTAATTTAGTTTTCATTCCTGACACTATTTTGATATATTTCCTCCTTTCCTCCCTGATTTCAATCTTTTGTTTTCTTGCTTTTTGGACCATTTCTTTGTTTTTGGACTGAAGATCATAGTGATTTTTGAATATTCAGTTAACAATATTTACTTCTCTCTCTCTCTCTCTCTTTTTTTTTTTTAGATTTATTTATTATTTTAGAGAGAGAGAAAGAGCACAGGGAAGTAGGGGCAGAATGAGAAAGATAATCTTCAAGCAGACTCTCTGCTGAGTGTGTAGCCTAATGTGGAGATGGATCTCACAACCCTGAGATCATGACCTGAGCCAAAACCAAGAGTCCGACGGATAACCAACTGTGTTACTCAGGCACCCTAAGAGTATTTACTTCATTCTGGAGTGTTGTGTTTATTTTCTTTCTCATTAGGTCACTTTGGGAGGAGTCTCTCATTGACTGAAATATTCCAATTCACAGTAGATAGGATTAGATTAGAGGTCAGTAAACTACAGTCAGTGGACAAAATTAGGTCTGGTATTTGTTTTGGTTAACAAGTCTTATCTATTATTTATGTATTGTCCGTGGCTGACTGTGTTTTACAATAGTAGAGTAGCTGTTACATTAATTGTATGTCTCACACACCTGAAAATATATATTATCTAGTCACATAGGGGAAACGTTTGCCAACTTCCGGTATAGGTGTAAACCACCAGCTGTTAGACTCAGCACTTTGGGGTAGTTCACAAGATTCTAAGTTCAAGAGTGCCCTCTTCCATTAGTGTAAGTACATGCAGCTTCTTTAATGGGTGGTGTTTCCAATTTAAGGATTTGTTGTTCCCTTGGTTTTAGTTTCCTTTTTTTCTCCTTTAATTATTTTTTTAAAATTTCTAATTGAAGTATAGATTACATATATTATTTCAGCTATAAAACATAGTGGTTTGACAATTATATACATTACTGTATGCTAAGCACAATAAGTATAGTTACCATCTGTCATTACACAATGTTACTACAATATTATTGACTATATTCCCTAAGCTGAACTTGTCATCCCCTTTTTTATTTTATAACTGAAAGTGTGCATCTCTGAATCCTCTCCACCTGTTTAACCTGTACCTCCACCCTCTTCCCTCTGCCAGCAACTTGTTTGTTTTCTTCTCTATGAGCCTGTTTCTCTTTTAGTTGCTGTCTGCTTTGTTTTGGTATTTGTCTTCCTCTGCCTGATGTATTTCACTTAGCACCTTGGGGTCCATGCATGTTGTCTTAGATGGCAGATTTCATTTCATTTGTTATTTTTTAGTATCCTCTAAATAAATAAAATAAGCATATCTTTACTTTTGGCTTATCAATAAAGATCAATTAAGAAAACTCATTTATTTACTTATTCTTACATCTCTGCATATCTAATAAGTAAAAGTATTTTTTATTATTTCTAAAAGTTAATTAACATTACATTAAGTCTTTTCTTATCACTTTCTTTCCAAGATTTAGTTTCAGATTAAATTATCCAAAGCTTACTACTAGACACGTTGCTTATTATTTCTTCATGTATTTTTTGCCTAGAATTTGTCATTAAGTTATGTTTTTCTTCTCCAACATAAGCTCATGGGTATTATAGTCCATGGGTCCTTGTATAATTGAGATTTTTTCTGTTACCTCTGTAGTGTTAAAACTATTGAGCGTAGGGGGCGCCTGGGTGGCTCAGTGGGTTAAGCCGCTGCCTTCAGCTTAGGTCATGATCTCAGGGTCCTGGGATCGAGACCCGCATCTGGCTCTCTGCTCAGCAGGGAGCCTGCTTCCTCCTCTCTCTCTCTGCCTGCCTCTCTGCCTACTTGTAATCTCTCTCTGTCAAATAAATAAATAAAATTAAAAAAAAAAACTATTGAGCTTAGAATAACCCTTTTAGGATACACTATTTTTCTCTCAATAAGTTGCCCCATCTGACTTTGTAAAATGCTATACAAAATTTGGAATCCAGACTGAATGTCCCTATTTTAAGTGAACATTTTTTGTTTGTTTGTTTATCTATTACTGACTTTGTTCTTTATTTTTGAAATCCAATAATGTAAACCACATTAGGTTGTTTTTCTAAATCAATGTGTACTTTTACCTTAATGTATGAATTCATTCGTTAATGTTGAGCTATCTCAAGGAAACAATCACTCAAATATTGAAATTTATGATTTTGCATTAAGTTTTCTACTTTAGAAAACTCAAATACCCAAATGTTCTATATTTTACATATACATTTTAAACTATCTATTTAATAATTTTATTCTCTTTCCCCCTTATTCTTCTCGATACTCTATGATTTTCTTAGCTTTCCCCCCCTCAGTGATCTGATTTAATTATCACCAACATCTATCCTATTTGTAATTTATATATCAGGTATTAGTTGCTCAATCCTGTCTCCTTGAACTTTGATTTGTTTCTGTAAGTCCTCAAAGTTCATTTTTCCTCAACAGATTTATTTTACATATTATCTCATCTCAGAATTTTATTAATGTAAAGCACATTATGATTTTTAGTATATTTCTCTATTCTTTCTTCTAAAATTCATTATATATGTATGCTATATAACTCTACTTTTCTATTTCTCCCTATGTTATGTCAAAATAGGTTACTTTATGTTTAACTTCATTTTCCTCTATGGAATTTTCTTTGTCATTCCATTTGATATGCTATAGCAGAGATGAGATTTTCCTTGACTTTGGTATGTATGTGGTGTGTGTGTGTGTGTGTGTGTGTGTGTGTGTGTATTCAGAGAGGCCTATTGAAAAATCTATTAAGATTTTAAAGATTAATATTCAATTAATTTAAGTTACAAGTAAGGTTATTTATTCATTAGACTTTAAATTCAGAACACAATTTATACCAGTCTATTTATATGTCAAGCAAGCATTAAGAATTACATTTAAGAGTACTTTAGATAACATAAAGTCCATTTACAAATTTAGTTAATTAAATTTCTTTGAATGTTTTAAGCTGCATTTATAGCTTCAATATGTTAAAATTATTTTTTCATTTCCTTAACATATTTTAATTAACACAGAAATAAAACATTCCTGAGTAGTGAAATAACGTTTATAAGTCTAATAAATTAAATCTATATATTCTAAATTGTTAATTGTCTTATATTTCCATATAGTATAGAAAGTAGATTTTAGCTATTATCATAAAGTTATTTTAATTAATTGAGTGTATATTTAAAATTGTAATGGCCAGTCTTGTACACTTCTAAAAAGTAAAATTATCTTAAATATTTTTTATATTTAGGACACCAAAATGTACATATTCCTTAATATAAAATTTAATAGTTTTCACTCTTTCAAAAATACATATATTTGATATTTCTAAGTCCTCCCAGTATTCCCCCTCTCTTTGAACATCCTTCTATATATTTTGAAATTTTTTGACAATTAATTACATTTGTAGTATTAGTTGATTCTGAGTTGCATGTAGAATATCTAGCTATTATGCTGATAGATTCTTATTGATGATATTAATAAAACATACCAAATTATTAAAAAAAATACCAAATTATATTAATATTCTCAAGGTGTTGCTCTTTCAACCCTTTATACCAAGTATACCTTTCAACTATTACACACGGAATGTACACTAGTCCTGATCACTTGATTGGATTCTCCTAATATGGCTGAATGCATTTCTTTCTAACACTGAAGTAATTTATACTTGAAAGAAGTGTCACCTTTTTATATTCTTAGGAGATCACAATTTAAAAATATTTAAATGATACATAAATCAATTTGGTATATCTCTCATGACTTTGACAATTATGTTTAAATATCTATTGTATATTTTTTATGTTAGCAATGATTCAGTGTTGGAGGTCTGGATATTTATATATTTTCTTTTTTTAATTAAACTTTTTATTCTGATAAATTTGTAGATTCATATGCAGTCATAAGAAATGGCATAGAAAAATACAGAAAGAACATTATGTATCCTTTTCAAAGTTTCCCTTAATGATAAAATCTTGTAAAACTAAACAATACTACAACCAAGATAACTGTCATTGAGAATGTCAAGATAAAAAATATTTCCATCAACACAAGATTCTTCATGACTTCACTTTTATAGCTACATTCCTTTCCACACCTACTTTTTTAATTCCTGCCAACTGCTAATCTGTTCCCTACTACAATTTAGTTATTTCAAAAATTTTATGTACTTGGAATCATTCAATAAGCAACCTTGTGATTTTGAGGAACAACTCTTTGCACTCAGCATAATAATTTGGGTATTCATACATATTTATGGTATATCAACAGTTAATTCCTTTTTATTGCTGAATAGTATTCCATGGTGTTGATGTACTACTGTTTGTTTAAGATCTGGGGTTTTTCCCTTTTGTGGTTATTGTGAATAAAGTTATTATAAACATTCAATCACAGGTTTTTATGTCAACATATATGTCTCATTTCTCTTTGATGAGTGCCCAGAAGTGTAGTTGCTGGGTTACATAAATTATGTGTTCAGTTTTTAAGAAATTGCCAAGATGTTTTTCAGTCCACCACTCTGACTCTATACATTTTAGAATGGATAAGTGATCCAGAAGTGTGTAAGTGATCCACCTTTTCTGAATTACCAACAGCATTTGTTGATGTCTTTATTTTTATTTTAACCATGCTGATTAGTGCACACTAATATATCATTGTGGTTTTAATTTACAATTTCCTAATAACTAATGTCATTTTGATATATTTTTATGTGTTTGTCATTAGTACATCCTCCCTGATGAAATGTTAAATAATATCTTTTGCTTATTTCTTTTGGCATTTCTAATATATATACATGTGTACATATTACTATTTACAGAGTTCTTTTATATTCTAGATATTAGTCTTTGGTTGGATATGTAGTTTGCAAATATTATCTTCCAGTTGGTAGTTGCTGAATCAGCTGAGTGAGTCTTTTGTAGGGTTAAGTATTTAAATGTTAATGAAGTTAATTTGATCATTTTTTCCTTTTTATGGATCCCACTTTTCATGTCAAATCTGAGAAACTTCTCTATTCCTAGCTCTAGATCATAAAGATTTTCTATTTTATTTTATTTTGTATTTTATTTAGTTATACATTTTACAAATAAGTCTGTGATCCACTTTTGAGTTAACTTTCTTTAGAAAGAAAAACAAGTCAAGAATACTATTGTGTTTTGTTCCTTTGTTTGTTTTTTATTTTATTTCATTTTACTTTATGTATTATTATCATTATTTATTTTTTTGTTCATTTTTTTGTTTTGGCCTATGAATATCTATCGCTCCAGCACTATTTGTTTGAAAAGACTGTCTTTTCTCCATTAATTTATTTTACACATTTGTCAAAAGTAATTTGCATACTTGCATGGGTTTATTTTTGAAGTATACTATTTCATTTATCTTTGTGTCTAATTATCCTCAAAACAACATGGGCTTGGTCTTAATTAAACTGTCCCTCTATATTGAATTTTGAAATTGGATAGATTGATTCTTCTCACCTTGTACGTCTTTCTCAAAATTGTTTTAGGTATTCTAGTTCTTTCGTTTTCCCATATACACTTTAGAAAAACAATGCTTGTATCTAAAAAAAAAAAACTTGCTGTAATTTTGGTATGACTTGTGTTATATGTGTATATCCCTTTGGAAACAAATGGTATCTCTTCTATCTTGAGATTTCCAACCCATAAACATGGTCTATTTCTCCATTTATTCATATCAACATTTTGATTTCCAACCCATAAACATGGTCTATTTCTCCATTTATTCATATCAACATTTTATAGTTTTCACCATGTACATCCTGAAAATGTTTTTATAGGGTTATAACTAAGTATTTAATTTTTTTAAAAATCACTAGACTTGATTCTTTATATTGACATTCACGAAAGGCAGATGGTGCAGAGTTGTCATTTATTCCCTCTCTTGTAGGCTCAGTTTCATCTATTATTAACATTTTCATTTAGTGTGGTACATCCATTACAACTGATGAACAAATATGGATATATTATTTTTAAGTAGAATTTGTAACTTACATTAGGGATGGCTCTTTGTGCTGAATAGTCCTATGGATTTTGATAAATGCATAGTCACCTATCCTCCACTCTTTTATCAAAGAGAATAGTTTCATGACTAAAAATCCCCTCTGTTCCACCTACTCTTTGCTCCCAGTAATGAACCAGTTCCTGTCGCTCAGCATCTTCATCAGCATTTGGTGTTGTGTTTAGGATCTTGACCCTGAAAATATATTGTTTGTTTGTTCTGCCAAGTTTAATTTATTACTGCTGCATTTCTCAGAATATATTGGGCAACACTGGAATAGATGTGAAAATGAAATTTGTTACATGATGTCATCAATTTTACCTATCATAGACCTATTCTGTTGGAGAGTTTAAAAATGCACTGTGAGATCTGAAAGTACAAGAACGAACTTAACTTTAAAATAACTGGGAAAGATGCTTTAACAAATAATTTTAATTTTTCCTTCTATATTTATTGATAGAATGTTTTTGGATACAATTGTTGAGAAAAATCTCAAAGTGTTTATTTAGATAGGTGCAAAAGAAAAAAATGTATTTTAAATTTCTCATAGAGGCACATTTGTTCCCCAGAGTATACTTAATATTGAAGGAATTTCTGTCACACCTGGATAATGCTATTCACCCCTAAAAGACTGAGCAAGGAGTATTGAGCAAAAACAGTTGGGAACTGGAATGTGGGGGAAATGCAAGACCCCAATATGAGGATCTAACCAGGAGAGATTCCAAAAGGACAGGAAGCTCATTTTAGAAAGTTGTATCTGTGATCCATGTTTTTTGTTTTGTTTTTTTGTTTTTTTGTTTTTTTTTTTGGTAGTTGACTTTAGTGCCTATTATATTGGTTGATAGGTAATGGTGAATAAATAGTGGAAGAATCTTGTAAATTTACTGAATTAGCAAGTGGGGCATAAAGAAATCATTTGAGAGAGAACCCAGTATCCAGATAATTTTGGAGTTTATTTTATTTATTTATTTTTATTTATTATTTATTTATTTGACATAGAGAGAAAGAGAGATCACAAGTAGGCAGAGGGGGGGCCACCCAGGTGCTCCAATTTTGGGGTTTAATTGGCAGAAGAAATAACAACTGGAATGACTACTTTGAAGTCAGTTTTCCTGGTAGCATAATATTCTAGATTTTCTAACAAAGGCCTCTATTCTTGACATCCTCAAATCCCAAAACATAAACCATCAGTGCTGACTTGGAGAAAAACAAAAGTTGGGAATTTGGCACAGCAGAAATAAGGATGAAATCTATTAGTTTTGTTAATTTTATGTCATATGTATCCATTATTTAATGAATGTGGTAACAAACACTGGTAGGTGGCAATCAAATAACTGAAATGATCTTTTCTTTGAAGTAAGACCAGAAGGACATGTTTTTGTATGTGGATATTTCAAACTTTAAATTTTGTTTTAGTTCTATAGGATTTCGAATCATTTGAGAAGTAGTAATCTGGAAATTACAAGACCAGTACTAACCTGGCAAAGGATTTATTTTGTACTATTTGTAAAATAAAAGACATGGATTATTATCTTTTTTCCTTCATTTTACTTATCTAAATATGTGGGGATTATACCAGATAGCTCTTTTCTAAGTAATTTCTATGGAGCCTCATGTTCTCACAAAATTGCCTCAACGGCCACTAAAAAGTACTGGTCATAGACATGAAGATTTTTGAGTCCAGATCCTTATCCAAACAGAGATACTAAACTTTAGTTTGCTTTGCCTATTAGCTCTACATGTAACAGCACACCCAAAGAAAGGTCAAGCTATTAAAAATAGCTGTGAAGTATTGAACTTCACTGGGTAAGACAGGACTAGCATTTTATATGGATTAGCACAAGAGTCCACTGTTACTTCAGTATACATGAGAAGGTGCAAGCTGGAGTTCAAGCAGAACACATCTTCCATAGAATTATAATATGACAGTGAAAAAATGTGTTTAGCTATGAGTATATCAGATTACAGTAAAATATCCTGGCAGACATTTTTGTTATAAAGTTATCAATTTAAAGAGAGACAGCTTTAGGAAAAATGGCCTCATGGCCTTAATGAGGTAAGGCTATTTCCAAAGGGAAAAGGAAGTACATTAGGAAAATTTGACTCTACATCTGTAATAATATGAAAACCCTTTTTTATAAATGTGAACCATACAGTGGTAGCTCATTAGTATAATGATTTGGCATAGATAATGTGCAATTTCAAAACACAAGGCCTTTGATCTCTAACCTTTCAAATCTTTTTTGGAACTTCTGCAGCTTTTTAGAGTCTATTAATGTCTCATTTGCACCTCCCCCCCTTAATTTAGCTTTAGATGGCATAAAAAATAGAAGATAGAAGAATGAAAATTTAGACAACAATATTTTATATTAATCAAAAATTTCTGGTTAGGAAAAAATAATCTGCAGTTAAAAGAAATAAGTTTGAATCTTGGGTTTACCATAAATAATAGCCTTATGAATTTTGTCAGCTATCTTCAATTATAAGATTCATCTAAGAATTGGAAAGAAAATAATGTCTCTCCTATGAGCTTGCTATGAACCCTGGTATGGATGATGTATATTCTTAATGTTACTCTCGCCTTGACAGAGATTTGGACATGTTTCTTCCTGACCCTTGGCACTTGACCTCCCTGTCATCTGGCTCCTACAGAATCCAGATTACATAACGATAGAGGTTCCTCTATCCCCTTTCTTAATGTGTTTACTCTAGAAAATCTGTAGTTGCAAATTATTTCTCTGATGCTTTGAGCTGTAAATCTTTCTGAAAGCCTCTTGATAGTTTTATAACCTGTCTTTCTCAAGGACCTGGGAGTCATCCATTTAAAATATTTTATTAGGGATCCATATGTCCTTTTGAATCACTGTATTTGTATTCTTGGGGCATATGCCCAGTAATGTGATTACTGGGCCATAGGGTAGTTCTGTTTTTAATTTTTTGAGTAAACTCCAGACTGTTTTCCACAGGGGCTGCACTAGTTTGCATTCCCACTAACAGTACATGAGTGTTCCTTCATCTCCACATCCTCACTAACACTTGTTTCTTGTGTTTTGATTTTATCTATTCTGACAGGTATGAGGTGATATCTCATTGAGATTTTTATTTGCATTTCCCTGATGATGTGACATATGTACAATGGAATATTATTCAGCCCTTAAAAAGGACTAAAATCTTGTCACTTGCAACAACATGATTGGATTTAGACAGTATAAATGCCAAGGAAAATAAGTCAGTCAGAGAAAGACCAATTATGTATGATTTCACTCATATGTGGAATTTAAGAAACAAAACAAATGGGCAGATGAAAAAAGAGATAAACTAAAACCCAGACTCTTAACTCACAGAGATCAAACTGATGATTACCAGATGGGAGGTGGGTGATGGAGATGGGTAAAACAGGTGAAGGAGATTAAGACTACACTTATGATGAGTACTGAGTAATGTAGAAAATTATTGAATTGTTGAATTTTGTACATCTGCAACTGATAATACCTTATTTTATTGAATTAAAATAAAAATATTATTAGCAAAAGCCTATATATCCTAGTCTCTGTGGGAGGGCAGGAGCCTAAATTTACAGGACCCTTGTTCTGAGTTGTAAAACTAACTCATGCCATGAAGATAGAGCAAGTTTATTTTTCCATTGGGTGAAGCCAGTTAGGAAATACAGACAGGCTGTGATCCCCCATCCCCATTCCAGCTTTATAATATCCTCAGCTCTTTGTTTCAGCGGAATTGAGTTCAGATGGAGTTTTAGTCTCTCTCTCCTTTTGCAATAGCCTGGAATATAGTCTTATTACTGTTGAGCTTTGTCCAGCGAAAGTTTTATTTTGGGGGCACCTGGGTGGCTCAGTGGGTAAGCCTCTGTCTTCAGCTCAGGTCATGATCTCAGGGGTCTGGGATCAAGCCTAACATTGGGTTTTCTTCTCAGAAGGGAGCCTGCCTCCCCCTCTTTCTCTGCCTGACTCTCTGCCTACGTGTGATCTCTCTCTCTCTCTCTCTCTCTGTGTCAAATAAATAAATAAAATCTTTTTAAAAAGAGAAAGTTTTGTTTTGACAATACCTACAATATTCCCTGTTCTCTTTCTTAAGTCAGTCAGTACAGGGATTGCTGGACATTCCTGATAATTGTTTAAGGAGGACACAGTTTTTAGTCTTTCATAACTAATATGAGTCTTAAACTTTCATCATAAGAATATAACCCAAAATGCAGAAATCTGAGATAATGAATTGCCAAGAGTTCATATGCAATTGATCTCTGTTTGGAAGGTTTTTGTTTTCCTAAGTTTAGTACTTAGTAATTTCCAAAGCATGAATCATTCCTATCATTATCATCCTCTTTCTCTTCCATATCATCATTATCTTTAAATAATAGAATATTCACCTAGTAGTACAACTTTCTTTTCAAAGTATATGCCTTATTCAGTCTGACCTAGGAAACAAATAATAAAATGATATTTAGTCATGAGTACTAACATGCTCAATTAACAATTTGCTCACATCTACCAGGATGAGCTGATATATGTGTGTTGTGGATGAAGGCAGGTGGCCATCAGCAGGTCAGCATCATGAAAGACCTTCACAGTACATGGGAAAAGATGAGGCTATAATTGACCAGGATATTCACAGAAGGAGGCTGCAAGGATGAAGGTACTGACATTGACACTAAAACAAAAACAAAAACAAAACAAATGAAAAAACACCAAAACCAAAAACAAACAAACAACAACAAACAGAACAAACAGATTTTATAGCAGAACTGGGGAACACATCAATAATTTAATTGGAGAAGATAAACTGGCATTTGAGAATTTAGCAGAGGCAGGGAAAAATTTTACTTGGGAAAATCTAGGATTTTGGTTTTCTTGAATAAACATGACCCAACAAAAATCCCCTTCCATTCTGTATTCTATTACTGACTTGCAACCAAACATATAAAGGCATAATGTGTAAGTTGATGAAAATAATATACAGGCCCTTTTTAGTACAACCCTTCAGATGAAAGAATTACTCAAGACACACCCTTATTTTACAATGACAGAGAAAACTCATGTTAACTATCTATATAAAACAAACAAACAAAAAAACTTAACCAGTCACTCTTTAGTAGAACAGAACAACAACAACAACAAAAGCAAAAATATTTCTGGATGGTTAATGGCAAAAGAGAAGTGAGCCATGATGAAAAAAGGGATTAGACTTTGAATAAACAGAAATAAAATAGGAAATAAAAGAAAATCATTGAAATGACCATTAAGAATTTCATAGAAATTTTTAAAATGACTAAAGCCACAAAATAAAACCCAGTTGCGATGAAAAATAAATACCCCAAATAAGAAATATTGTTTAGAAATCCTAAATGTTACTTCAGTCAAAGATATATTCATCTGCAGACAATAAAATGGCTGATTTCATAATTTTGAATAGTTACAATAATTCAATAGTTTGAACATTATGTTTCAGAAGAAAAAAATAAAGTAACAATAGGTGACTTATACTTTTATACATTTGCCTGTGTTTGCCTTCTGCGACGCTACTTATTTTTTTGATGGTCCCTCCTCTTCACCTTGACTTCTCAGTGATGTAGTGCCCTAGATTCAATCTCTTATTCCTTCCTTGTCTAACTACACGCATTTTCTTGATCATTTCAGCTGACTTAGTGACTGTTATTTACATTACTCAAACTTTCAGCTTTTTAAGTTTTTAGTTGGCATTATTCTCTCATTTCTAAACCTATATATCCCAGAGAAAGGACACAGAGAGAAAGGAGTAGAAAGCTTTTTTAAATAAATAATGACAGAAAACTTCCCCAATCTGGACAGAGAAATGGACATCCAGATTCACAAACCTCAAAAGATTCCAAGTAAGAGGAACCCAAAGAAATTTATATCAAGACCCACTGTAGTCAAATTGTCAAAAATCAAAGACAAGGAGAGAATTTTGAAAGCAGTAAGAGAAAAGTGACCTTTGATGTACAAAGCAGCCTCTGTTAGACCATCATTAGACTGCTCAGCAGAAAGCTCACTGGCTACAGTGAGTGGGAAGTTACATTAAGTGCTGAAAGAATAAAAAACAACCCACCAACACAGAATACTAGATCCAGCAAAACTATCCTTAAAAAAATAAAGAAATATAGTTTCCAAGATAAAGAAGTTCATCACCACTAGACATTCCTACAAAAATGCTAGTGTTCTTGAAGTTGAAATAAAAGGATTTTAAACAATAGCACAAAAGCATATGAATGTATAAAACTCACTGTAAAAATACATACAAAGACAAATATCAAATACAATTATATGTTGCATTTGTTGTTGTATATGTTGGAGTATGTACATTAATTCCAATTTTTTATACTTTTTTAAAAAATATTTTATTTATTTATTTGACACAGAGAGAAAGATCACAAGTAGGGAGAGAGGCAGGCAGAGGGAGAGGGGGAAGCTCTCTGCACAGCAGAGAGCCCAGTGTGGGGCTGGATCCCAGGACCCTGAGAACATGACCTGAGCCAAAGGCAGAAGCTTTACCCACTGAGCCACCCAGGTGCCGCAAATTCCAATTTTTTTCTTAACATGCCATTAGGGCATTTAACATGTGTCAAAACTAAAATTTCCACATTTCCCCCTAAATCCCTTAATAAATTCCTTATCTTAGTTGGTGACACCTCCATCTCTTCAGTTGCTGAAGTAAAAAAAAAAAAAAAAAAAGATGTGGGGTAAATTCTCTGTTTCTGTTTTAGTCACCTCTTGTATCCAATCTATTAGGCAAATCCATGACTCTCTATCTTCCCAATAGATCCAATTCAAGCACTTCAAACTCCTCCACCTCCATAATATCCTGATTGTAGCCACCATCATCCCATAACTGAATTATTGAAAGGGTCTTCTATGTGGTCTTCCTGATTATAATTTTGTCTCCTTATTTTCTATTCTGAACATTGAATCAGATTATGTACACATATGCATGTATACATATATATTTATGTATATGCATGCATCTATATGCAAATATACATTTATATGTATGTATTTTATATAATGATAAAGATCATTACTCATTTCAAACTTCCAAAATGGTTCTTTATTTCATCCAGAGAAAGGTGAATTGCCTCTCTTATGCATCTTCTTCTCCTCCATTCTTTCCATATCATTTGCTCCAAATGCTTTGCTTTTCTTGAGGACAGCAGTCACTCTCAACTGCAGAGACTTTGTGCTGGATATTTCTCCTTCAAACCTTTCTTTCACTAGATTCCTATTTGTTCTACTACAGTCCCATCTTTTCTCTAAGATCTTTTTGGCTGGATAAAGCCCTATTTTAAATACAAGTTCACATTTTCTTACCTTAGCAGCTTCTCAGTGTCATTATTCTACAAGACAATTCATTTCTCTTTTATTTATTTCAAATCATTTGTAATATATTTCTTTATTTATCTTAACTATCATACATTGCCTCTCTCTTCAGTACAATGAAAATACGATAAGGCCAGGAAATTTTGTCCGTTTTGTTTACTTGGGAACCCCAACTACTTAACACAGTATTTGATATGTAGGATACATTTAATTTAAAAAATGTGTTAAATGGATACATGGGTTCAAACTGGTTTACTGGTATACACGCAATGATACTAAGTTCCAATCATTTTCACCCCTTGTTTTTTTGAACACTATGTTAAAATTCTTTTTCAGATGAGAAATACATAGAGTACTTGTAAAGGATTCAATAAAAAAATAGGAAAAAACAGATTACATATATCAAACATAGTACATAACAACAAAAGTAAAGTAAATATATTTATTTATTAAGGATGAGGAATGGTGACTTAAAATCATTATTTGAGCCTAGGAAGAAAATTAGATAAGATAAAATGATCTTTCACCTCCAAAGTTATATTTCTAGTTCTTTTCAATATAGTTATATTTGGTTATCTGAAGGATATATTCAATATATGTGCAGTTATATTCAGTAATTTTTGTTTCTTTCAATTTCAATACACTACCACAGAACATAAGCAGATTTAATTTGCATAAAAGTTTATACTTATTTCTTTAAAAAATGTCAACAACAGAACATTCTTTTGTCTTTCCGACTCTGTGGCAGTGCTACCATAATTACCACCACAGCAAGCAACAATAGCAAAACAAACAATAAAAGATGCAAAACATTTAATCTTATTTATTTCACATGAATTTCAGAGTAAACTAGAAGTTTGTTAGACTGGATGTTATTACCAATGTGGCAGTTTATAGAAAAAAGAAAGAAGGCCTGTGATGAGTTCACATGGTTAGGATGTGTTGAAACTAAGACACAAACTAATTCTTCGTATTTGTCAACCAGCACCCTGGCTTGCACAATTCATAAGGAGCCAACATTTTTTACTATTTTTATCATCCTATAAGGGGTAAGAACATAAGTCTCCCTTTATATTCTAAAACTTAATGTGCCCAAACATGGGAGTTAAGATTGGTGAAAGACAAGTCTAATTTTGTTGTATTGATATCTACTATGATACTGATTTTTGAATTTATAATCCATGTGATACCACTTTATTTTTTGATTTTAGTTTCTATAAATAATCCACATCTATAAATTCCAACTTACATCATATCTCACATTTGTCAAATATCATCCATCTCTATTCCCACAGGCCTACCACAAATGACCAATAACTCTGACAAGGTCTACTCCATGAGCCTTCCAACTGTCTTACTTTTTTATCTTGTGAACCCCTAAAATAGTCTGGTGCATAGGCAGCTACCCCAGGAATCAATGTTAGAGAAACTATCAAAAGAAAGGGAATTCCTTAGGACATTGACAAGAATCTTTTAATGTAGAGGTTACATACTTGACCTGTGATTAGAAGTGGCCAAAAATATATAGCCTTTTTAAGGTGTGGAATATAGCCAAAGGAATACACAACTTCTCATGTAATTTGAAAATGTTGTGACCTGCCCTAGCTTCACATCATGCAAATAAACCAAGAGATTTAACTTTGGTATGGTCTAGTGATAAATTTTCATTTAGATTTCATATTTATGTAACCTTGGTACATATTTATCTCAGCAGTATACACAGTGAAAATAAAGGTTTGGAACTTCTCTCATGCATTAGAAGGCAACTGATTGTTATACCTCAAACTGAGTTCATTCCAACTTTAAGAATAGTTTAAAACCTTGATATTTGGATAGTGTTGGTCTTCCTTACAAGTATATTTATAGATCATCCTGACCATTACAGTGCAGCTTTAAAATTTTTAATCACCCTATAAGTCGTATGTTAGTGTGTATTTTTTTTTATTTCCAGCATAACAGTATTCATTATTTTTGCACCACACCCCGTGCTCCATGCAATCCGTGCCCTCTATAATACCCACCACCTGGTACCCCAACCTCCCACCCCCCGTCCCTTCAAAACCCTCAGATTGTTTTTCAGAGTCCATAGTCTCTCATGGTTCACCTCCCCTTCCAATTTACCCCAACTCCCTTCTCCACTCTAAGTCCCCATGTCCTCCATGCTATTTGTTATGCTCCACAAATAAGTGAAACCATATGATAATTGACTCTCTCTGCTTGACTTATTTCACTCAGCATAATCTCTTCCAGTCCCGTCCATGTTGCTACAAAAGTTGGGTATTCATCCTTTCTGATGGAGGCATAATACTCTATCCCCAGGGGTACAGGTCTGTGAATCACCAGGTTTACACACTTCACAGCACTCACCAAAGCACATACCCTCCCCAATGTCCATAATCCCACCCCCTTCTCCCAAACCCCCTACCCCCAGCAACCCTCAGTTTGTTTTGTGAGATTAAAAGTCACTTATGGTTTGTCTCCCTCCCAATCCCATCTTGCTTCATTTATTCTTCTCCTACCCACTTAAGCCCCCATGTTGCATCACCACTTCCTCATATCAAGGAGATCATATGATAGTTGTCTTTCTCTGCTTGACTTATTTCGCTAAGCATGATACGCTCTAGTTCCATCCATGTTGTCGCAAATGGCAAGATTTCATTTCTTTTGATGGCTGCATAGTATTCCATTGTGTATATATACCACATCTTCTTGATCCATTCATCTGTTGATGGACATTTAGGTTCTTTCCATAGTTTGGCTATTGTGGACATTGCTGCTATAAACATTCGGGTGCATGTGCCCCTTTGGATCACTACGTTTGTATCCTTAGGGTAAATACCCAATAGTGCAATTGCTGGGTCATAGGGCAGTTCTATTTTCAACATTTTGAGGAACCTCCATGCTGTTTTCCAGAGTGGCTGCACCAGCTTGCATTCCCACCAACAGTGTAGGAGGGTTCCCCTTTCTCCGTATCCTCGCCAGCATCTGTCATTTCCTGACTTGTTTATTTTAGCCATTCTGACTGGTGTGAGGTGATATCTCATTGTGGTTTTGATTTGTATTTCCCTGATGCCAAGTGATATGGAGCACTTTTTCATGTGTCTGTTGGCCATCTGGATGTCTTCTTTGCAGAAATGTCTGTTCATGTCCTCTGCCCATTTCTTGATTGGATTATTTGTTCTTTGGGTGTTGAGTTTGCTAAGTTCTTTATAGATTCTGGACACTAGTCCTTTATCTGATATGTCATTTGCAAATATCTTCTCCCATTCTGTCAGTTGTCTTTTGATTTTGTTAACTGTTTCCTTTGCTGTGCAAAAGCTTTTGATCTTGATGAAATCCCAATAGTTCATTTTTGCTCTTGCTTCCCTTGCCTTTTGCGTTGTTCCTAGGAAGATGTTGCTGCGGTTGAGGTCAAAGAGGTTGCTGCCTGTGTTCTCCTCAAGGATATTGATGGATTCCTTTCGCACATTGAGGTCCTTCATCCATTTTGAGTCTATTTTTGTGTGTGGTGTAAGGAAATGGTCCAATTTCATTTTTCTGCATGTGGCTGTCCAATTTTCCCAGCACCATTTATTGAAGAGGCTGTCTTTTTGCCATTGGACATTCTTTCCTGCTTTGTCGAAGATTAGTTGACCATAGAGTTGAGGGTCTATTTCTGGGCTCTCTATTCTGTTCCATTGATCTATGTGTCTGTTTTTGTGCCAGTACCATGCTGTCTTGATGACGACAGCTTTGTAATAGAGCTTGAAGTCCGGAATTGTGATGCCACCAACTTTGGCTTTCTTTTTCAATATCCCTTTGGCTATTCGAGGTCTTTTCTGGTTCCATATAAATTTTAGCATTATTTGTTCCATTTCTTTGAAAAAGATGGATGGTACTTTGATAGGAATTGCATTAAGTGTGTAGATTGCTTTAGGTAGCATAGACATTTTCACAATATTTATTCTTCCAATCCAGGAGCATGGAACATTTTTCCATTTCTTTGTGTCTTCCTCAATTTCTTTCATGAGTACTTTATAGTTTTCTGAGTATAGATTCTGTGTCTCTTTGGTTAGGTTTATTCCTAGGTATCTTATGGTTTTGGGTGCAATTGTAAATGGGATTGACTCCTTAATTTCTCTTTCTTCTGTCTTGCTGTTGGTGTAGAGAAATGCAACTGATTTCTGTGCATTGATTTTATATCCTGACACTTTACTGAATTCCTGTATAAGTTCTAGCAGTTTTGGAGTGGAGTCTTTTGGGTTTTCCACATATAGTATCATATCATCTGCGAAGAGTGATAATTTGACTTCTTCTTTGCCGATTTGGATGCCTTTAATTTCCTTTTGTTGTCTGATTGCTGAGGCTAGGACCTCTAGTACTATGTTGAATAGCAGTGGTGATAATGGACATCCCTGCCGTGTTCCTGACCTTAGCGGAAAAGCTTTCAGTTTTTCTCCATTGAGAATGATATTTGCGGTGGGTTTTTCATAGATGGCTTTGATGATATTGAGGTATGTGCCCTCTATCCCTACACTTTGAAGAGTTTTGATCAGGAAGGGATGCTGTACTTTGTCAAATGCTTTTTCAGCATCTATTGAGAATATCATATGGTTCTTGTTCTTTCTTTTATTGATGTGTTGTATCACATTGACTGATTTGCGGATGTTGAACCAACCTTGCAGCCCTGGAATAAATCCCACTTGGTCGTGGTGAATAATCTTTTTAATGTACTGTTGAATCCTATTGGCTAGTATTTTGTTGAGTATTTTCGCATCTGTGTTCATCAAGGATATCGGTCTATAGCTCTCTTTTTTGGTGGGATCCTTGTCTGGTTTTGGGATCAAGGTGATGCTGGCCTCATAAAAAGAGTTTGGAAGTTTTCCTTCCATTTCTATTTTTTGGAACCGTTTCAGGAGAATAGGAATTAGTTCTTCTTTAAATGTTTGGTAGAATTCCCCCGGGAAGCCGTCTGGCCCTGGGCTTTTGTTTGTTTGGAGATTTTTAATGACTGTTTCAATCTCCTTACTGGTTATGGGTCTGTTCAGGCTTTCTATTTCTTCCTGGTTCAGTTGTGGTAGTTTATATGTTTCTAGGAATGCATCCATTTCTTCCAGATTGTCAAATTTATTGGCGTAGAGTTGCTCATAGTATGTTCTTATAATAGTTTGTATTTCTTTGGTGTTAGTTGTGATTTCTCCTCTTTCATTCATGATTTTATTTATTTGGGTCCTTTCTCTTTTCTTTTTGATAAGTCGGGCCAGGGGTTTATCAATTTTATTAATTCTTTCAAAGAACCAGCTCCTAGTTTCGTTGATTTGTTCTATTGTTTTTTTGGTTTCTATTTCATTGATTTCTGCTCTGATCTTTATGATTTCTCTTCTCCTGCTGGGCTTAGGGTTTCTTTCTTGTTCTTTCTCCAGCTCCTTTAGGTGTAGGGTTAGGTTGTGTACCTGAGACCTTTCTTGTTTCTTGAGAAAGGCTTGTACCGCTATATATTTTCCTCTCAGGACTGCCTTTGTTGTGTCCCACAGATTTTGAACCGTTGTATTTTCATTATCATTTGTTTCCATGATTTTTTTCAATTCTTCTTTAATTTCCCGGTTGACCCATTCATTCTTTAGAAGGATGCTGTTTAGTCTCCATGTATTTGGGTTCTTTCCAAACTTCCTTTTGTGGTTGAGTTCTAGCTTTAGAGCACTGTGGTCTGAAAATATGCAGGGAATGATCCCAATCTTTTGATACCTATTGAGTCCTGATTTGGGACCGAGGATGTGATCTATTCTGGAGAATGTTCCATGTGCACTAGAGAAGAATGTGTATTCTGTTGCTTTGGGATGAAATATTCTGAATATATGTGTGATGTCCATCTGGTCCAGTGTGTTGTTTAAGGCCTTTATTTCCTTGCTGATCTTTTGCTTGGATGATCTGTCCATTTCAGTGAGGGGAGTGTTAAAGTCCCCTACTATTATTGTATTATTGTTGATGTGTTTCTTTGATTTTGTTATTAATTGGTTTATATAGTTGGCTGCTCCCACGTTGGGGGCATAGATATTTAAAATTGTTAGATCTTCTTGTTGGACAGACCCTTTGAGTATGATATAGTGTCCTTCCTCATCTCTTATTATAGTCTTTGGCTTAAAATCTAATTGATCTGATATAAGGATTGCCACTCCTGCTTTCTTCTGATGTCCATTAGCATGGTAAATTCTTTTCCACCCCCTCACTTTAAATCTGGAGGTGTCTTCGGGCTTAAAATGAGTTTCTTGGAGGCAACATATAGATGGGTTTTGTTTTTTTATCCATTCTGATACCCTGTGTCTTTTGACAGGGGCATTTAGCCCATTAACATTCAGGGTAACTATTGAGAGATATGAATTTAGTGCCATTGTATTGCCTGTAAGTTGACTGTTACTGTATATGGTCTCTGTTCCTTTCTGATCTACCACTTGTAGGCTCTCTCTTTGCTTAGAGGACCCCTTTCAAGATTTCCTGTAGAGCTGGTTTGGTATTTGCAAATTCTTTCAGTTTTTGTTTGTCCTGGAAGCTTTTAATCTCTCCTTCTATTTTCAATGATAGCCTAGCTGGATATAGTATTCTTGGCTGCATGTTTTTCTCGTTTAGTGCTCTGAAAATATCATGCCAGCTCTTTCTGGCCTGCCAGGTCTCTGTGGATAAGTCAGCTGCCAATCTAATATTTTTACCATTGTATGTTACAGACTTCTTTTCCCGGGCTGCTTTCAGGATTTTCTCTTTGTCACTGAGACTTGTAAATTTTACTATTAGGTGACGGGGTGTGGGCCTATTCTTATTGATTTTGAGGGGCGTTCTCTGAACCTCCTGAATTTTGATGCTCGTTCCCTTTGCCATATTGGGGAAATTCTCCCCAATAATTCTCTCCAGTATACCTTCTGCTCCCCTCTCTCTTTCTTCTTCTTCTGGAATCCCAATTATTCTAATGTTGTTTCGTCTTATGGTGTCACTTATCTCTCGAATTCTCCCCTCGTGGTCCAGTAGCTGTTTGTCCCTCTTTTGCTCAGCTTCTTTATTCTCTGTCATTTGGTCTTCTATATCACTACTTCTTTCTTCTGCCTCATTTATCCTAGCAGTGAGAGCCTCCATTTTTGATTGCACTTCATTAATAGCTTTTTTTATTTCAACTTGGTTAGATTTTAGTTCTTTTATTTCTCCAGAAAGGGCTTTTATATCTCTCGAGAGGGTTTCTCTAATATCTTCCATGCCTTTTTCGAGCCCGGCTAGAACCTTGAGAATTGTCATTCTGAACTCTAGATCTGACATATTACCAATGTCTGTATTGATTAGGTCCCTAGCCTTCGGTACTGCCTCTTGTTCTTTTTTTTTGTGTTGAATTTTTCCATCTTGTCATTTTGTCCAGATAAGAGTATATGAAGGGGCAAGTAAAATACTAAAAGGGTGGCAACAACCCCAGGAAAAAATGCTTTAACCAAATTAGAAGAGATCCAAAATCGTGAGGGGGGAGAAAGGGGATAAAAAGAGGTTCAAAAAGGAAGAAAGAAAAAAAAAGAAAAAAGAAAAAAGAAAAGAAAGGAATTAAAAAAAAAAAGGAAAACACCTAAGAAAAATGTAAAAAAGAAAAAATATATATATTAGATAAACTAGTAAAAAATCGTTAAAAACGAAAAAGGTAACAGTTAAAAAAAAAAAAAATTTTACCCGAAGGCGAGAAAAAAAAACAAAAAATGAAAAAGAAAAAAAATTAAATTAACTGCAAGACTAAAAAAAAATCACAGGGAGAAAGCCATGAGTTCCGTGCTTGGCTTTCTCCTCCTCTGGAATTCTGCTGCTCTCCTTGGTATTGAAACCGCTCTCCTTGGTAGGTGAACTTGGTCTCGGCTGGATTTCTTGTTGATCTTCTGGGGGAGGGGCCTGTTGTAGTGATTCTCAAGTGTCTTTGCCCCAGGTAGAATTGCACCGCCCTTATCAGGGGCCGGGGGGTGAGTAATCTGCTCGGGTTTGCTTTCAGGAGCTTTTGTTCCCTGAGCGCTTTCCGTAGAGTTCCGGAGGACGGGAATACAAATGGCGGCCTCCTGGTCTCTGGCCCGGAGGAGCCGAGAGCCCAGGGCCGCACTCCTCAGTGCGCCCTCAGAGAACAGCGCCCAGTTACTCCCGTCTGCCTGACCTCCGGCCGCGCTCCGAGCTCTCCGAGCCTGCGACCAGTTCAAGGTAACACCGAGCTGTGAGCTTACTGTCGGCTCTGTCTCTGTAGCCGGCTTTCCCGTTCCAATACCCGCAAGCTCTGCGACACTCAGATACCCCTGATCCTTCTGTGACCCTGCGGGACCTGAGGCCACGCTGAACCCGTGTGGGCTTCGCCCCGGTTTAGCCTCTGGAGCGATGTCCCTCAGCGGAACAGACTTTTAAAAGTCCTGATTTTGTGCACCGTTTCTCCGCCGCTTGCCGGGAGCCGGCCCCTCCCCCCGGGGTCTATCTTCCCGTCGCTTTGGATTCACTTCTCCGCCGGTCCTACCTTTCAGAAAGTGGTTGTTTTTCTGTTTCCAGAATTGCTGTTCTTCTTCTCTTCGATCTGCCGATGGATTTTCAGGTGTTTGCAATCTTTAGATAAGCTATCTAGCTGATCTCCGGCTAGGTGAAGCAGTCTCAGCCTGCTACTTCTCCGCCATCTTGACTCCTCCCCCTGTTAGTGTGTATTTTTGAGCAGCTATACTGAAGTTGCTGGTGGGCTAATTTTATTTTTTAATATCAGATGTTTTGTAACATCCTTCATGTAACAAATAAGCTGACCACTAAATTGTATTAGAGAGTTTCCTTTCATAGGTTTGTGAGAAAATGCAATGCTTTAAAAAAAAAAAAAAAACTTGGAAAACAAGAAAACTAAGATAGGAATGAAGTTGTAATTCTAGTCATTAAAGGTTTTATATTATAATCAGCATGTAGTTATTAACTAAAGAAAGTATTTTTGAAACTGTCTAACTTCATGATTACTATTGTAATCAGGCATTTTAAATATTATCTTGAGGTTTTCATCTTCCAGTGTGTGGAGTAGCTTCAAACAGATCTCTCTTGAATTTTATTATTCCTCTTTTAATATAAAGAGACAGATTGCCTCTGAGAACTTTAGGTGAGTGTAAATGCAGTAATTTATGAGATACTTAATATTCCCTAGCATTATATCTTAAGATTATAGCCTTAAAAATTCAATCTGTAGGGCGCCTGGGTGGCTCAGTGGGTTAAGCCGCTGCCTTCGGCTCAGGTCATGATCTCAGGGTCCTGGGATCGAGTCCCACATCGGGCTCTCTGCTCAGAAGGGAGCCTGCTTCCTCCTCTCTCTCTCTGCCTACTTGTGATCTCTCTCTCCGTCGAATAAATAAATAAAATCTTTAAAAAAAAAAAATTCAATCTGTAAACCATGCAAACTTTCTTGTCATATTGAATAAAACCCTTATAAATCTAGTATGTCTTATAGTAAGTTAATGTATGTTTTGTATTATATTGTGAAAAACCATAATAGTCAATTAAATGACAAAGATAATTGTAAAAATATATTTCTTACAATGCAAGTGGTAAATTTTATGGTACTTAGAATAATCTGTTTACAAGCTGTAATGAACCCCAAATAAATTTAATGATGATCATTCTTCTAATTATCCCTATTCAAAACAATAGTTTTACATGAGAGTAAACATTCTTTTAGACAGAAAACATACCTTCAACTAGCAGAAAATAATAAACATATAAAATAAATTTCACATACAAATTTGGATTTCATAGTTATTGGAAAAATCCAAGATCTCTATTTTACATTTCCATGACCAATATTAATTTTACTGTAACAAGTCATGATTGTCTATATAATAACAACTATTGAATCATGAAAAGTGCTTAAGCTCTAAAATACTCGTTTAAATATAACTGTTACAAAGCAAATTTAATCTTTCTGTATCACACTCTTTCTGTCTATTTTAAAATATAATTTTCTTTAGGATTATTTTACTAACCATCTATTCATTTTACATATATATGTATATATACATGTTAATACATCATTATGTATTACTTATGTTACATATAAACAATATATAAACATCGGTCTATATATAATATATATAATATATACTATATGCATATAGTATATATAATATATACTATATATATAATATGTATCATTCCACTTAAAAAATTAAGGGCATCTTGAGAGAGAATGAGACTCTAAGCAGAAACACAAGTTCCGGGGCTGTTTTACCAACCTAGTGAAGCAGAAATGGAAGTCTGGATTGAAAAACAGTTTTGGGGATAAAATAAGCAAAGGCTGGTGAAGAAAGGAAGAAGACAGTAAAGGATGTAAGAGCATATAATGTGCTTCCAGATTCCTGACTGAGTCAGATGGTCGTATACGCTAAGGTGGAGAAATTATGAAGAAAGTTTAGCAAACACATTGAGAGACTGGATGGTACAAAAAATGCATTGCTGGGGCACCTGGGTGGCTCAGAGGGTTAAAGCCTCTGCCTTCGGCTCAGGTCATGATCCCAGAGTCCTGGGATGGAGTCCCACATCAGGTTCTCTGCTCGGCAGGGAGCCTACTTCCTCCTCTCTCTCTCTGCCTGCCTCTCTGCCTACTTGTGATCTCTGTCTGTCAAATAAATAAATAAAATCTTTTAAAAAATGCATTACTTTATAGTTCACATATTTTTTTTAAAGATTTTATTTATTTATTTGACAGAGAGAGATTACAAGTAGGCATAGAGGCAGGCAGAGAGAGAGAGAGGAGGAAGCAGGCTCCCTGCTGAGCAGAGAGCCCGATGCGGGACTCGATCCCAGGACCCTGGGATCATGACCTGAGCCGAAGGCAGCGGCTTAACCCACTGAGCCACCCAGGCGCCCTATAGTTCACATATTTTATAATTAACACATGGAGAGAAGAAATGTCAGTGTCCTCTCTCCAGAGTCTCAGGGAAAAATTAAATACACCAAACATAAATCTGATTCAAAAGTAGTAGGAGTGGTATGTGATCGTGGAATAATCATTATGCTAATTAGTCAAGAAGCAAACTAAACAAAATACAGTACACCAGAAAATCTGGTCCCTTGCCACATGTCATGAGGATAAAAGATAAGAGAATTTTACATCCCAGACATAGACTTAGGACTATTTTCTATACACTCATGATTGTCTTAGTCAGCAAAGCAGAGCAGAGTCCAAAATCAATCTGGAACTCCAAGAAGATAGTGAAAAAAGTTAAAAAATAAGACACAGGGGTGTCTGGGTGTCTCAATGGGTTAAGCCTCTGCTCTCGGCTCAGGTCATGATCTGAGGGTCCTGGGGTCCATCCCTGGCTTTGGGCTCTCTGCTCAGCAGGGAGCCTTCTTCCCCTCCCCTGGCCTACCTCTCTGCCTACTTGTGATCTCTCTCTCTCTCTCTGTGTCAAATAAATAAATAAAATATTTTTAAAAAGACACAAAATTACTGACAAAACTTCTTCTCTTTCCTTACTCATTTATTTAACAAATATTTGTAGAATATCTACTACTTTCCTGGTAGTATTCTAGGTAGTGGTGACATAGCAAAGAACGCAACAAGTTCTCGTTCTGTGGAGTTTATACTCTCTTGAGGGACACAAACAATTATTAAATAAACAAGAAAATATATGCGTTGTAAGATGGTGATATATGTGATGGATATTTTATGCAGGGCACCAAAAATAAATTATTGAAATAAAGAAGCTTGTTATTTTCTATAGAGTGTTCATGAAGGCTTACTGAGGAATTAGACTTGCATATATGTAGGAGGGGAAAAAAATCCAAACAAAGGAAAGAGAAAAAACAAGAGCCTGAAGCAAGAAGGGTTTAAAGTGTTAAAACTGAAACAAACAAACAAAACAAACAAACAAAGAAAAAAGAAAAGAAAAAAGAATGATTGAAACCAGACAGAATGATGGGAGCAGGATGTAGGTAAGACAGAATGTTTTCTAGGACACAATAAAGTATTTTAGACTCACTGGAAAGATTATAGCTTTTGCACTAACATAAATTAGAAGTTATTGGATGGTTTTCAGTAGAATAAAATGTCTCTAGTTAATTTGTAAAGTTCTGCTCTAACTGCTTAGAAGAATAGACAACAAGTAAGCAGTATTAATGGTAAGGAGAACAATTAGGAGGCTATTCTAATCCCTGAGAAAAGAAATGGTGATGTTGAATTAGTTTCTATTGCTATGTCACAAGTTACTACAAACTTAGCAGCTGAAAACAATACGAATGTATTATGTCACAGTTTCTCTAGGTCAGGAGTCCAGGAATAGGTTAGCAGGGCACAGCTCAGGGTCTCAAGCTAAAATCAAAGACTTGTCCAGGACTAGGATCTTATCTAAGTCTGAAGGGCTTCTTCCAGCTCCCTGGTTATTGACACACTTACCTCCTTGCCACCTTGCGACTGAGGTCTCCTTGTTCTTACTAGCTCTCAGCCAGGGAACTTCCCTCCAGCAAGTTCCTGAAATGTCTAATTGGGTTTTGGCCTCTGCCTCTCAGACAGCCTGAATTCACACATGGGTTAATTGTTAAGGTGGTAACAATGAAAAGAATCAGAAGACATGTTACTCTCAAGAAGAAAGGAGGTAAAGATGGTGTGAGTAAAGGGAAGATCATATGAAAACACCATCCTGGCTCATCACTGGAGAAAGTGGGGAAAAATATTAAAGACTTAGACAATAATAAGACAAAGTAAAATCTTATGGTCAATGAAGACAGTTTGGATTTTTGTCTTCTCCTAAATGCAGTGATAAATCCTTAAAAGCAAAAAATTATTTGTGATTTATGTTTTAAATTCACATATAATGTATTATTTGCTTCAGGAGTACAGGTCTAGATCATCTCACTGAAAGAAAGAATGAACTATTTTTGAAAGTAGAGTCCAGTGATGACACAATTTTAACTATCGGTACTATTTACATACAGAATGCACAATTTTTTTTTACCTGTCAATTGTGTATTTCAGCAAACTTTTAAGTTCTTACAAATACCTTTCAGCTAAATATTGCTGCCAGGATCCATAACCACTTTAAAAGACACTATGAAGCAAATGTCCCTATCATTTGAGTAGCATCATGATGATCTTGTTCTAATTTAATATTAACATTAAACTAATTTAATAAAGTCATATGTAATAAGTAATTTAGAATTATTGACTATACTTAATAGTGCAAAGGAGGATCCAAATTAATTTGCAGGTTCTCAGTAAGAAAGTTGTAAAATATACAGTGTTCAATATATATAGAAATATTGTGAGCTCTATTTGATGTGTGTCAGGCATGAGGAGACAGAATAGATAGATAGGAGATATGGATGCAAGACATGTTATTAAATAAATATTTATAAGCAGCATTGAAGAAAAAGATATAATAATTCAGGAAATCATATCTATGATACTTTAGACTTTGGCTCTGATTAAGATCCAGAAAACAAAACAATATCATAACTATTTACTTGTCCACCTATGAATTCCTTCTTAGATGGAGGCTATAAATAAAACATAATAGCAAATATTTCCTGGAACTATTATCAGGCTTTACCTTTGGAGATTTTTCTTTTCTTCCTTGCACTTTCCTGAAGGCACAGCCACAAAGTGTGCAACCTGAAAAGTCTGTTACAATCATTTAGGTTCTGGCTTTGTAGCTTGTTTCCCAGCTTCTATTCTTGCCCCGTAAAATCCACTCTTCATAGAAAAGCAAGACAAATTATTTTTAAAATAAGTTTATTTTTAAAACTTAAACTCTGTGTATAATGTTCCAAAAATGCCCCATTATATTTCCAAGAAAACAGAAGCACTTTACCCTGTTTGCAAAACTCCACTTAATGTGGCTCTTGCTTAACCTTCCAATCTGTTATTTACTGGTTGTCTTTAATCACTCTGCTCCTGATATACTGACTTTCTTTCTCTTCCTCATAATGATCACGTTCTCTTCTTACGAAATCGTTTTCCTTGACCAGAATGCTCTCTTGGTTGTCTCCTTTACAGACATTCAGGTCTCTGCTCAAAATGTGATAGCCTAACATAAGGTTCAGACATGAGTTCTATTGCAACATGCTGTAGAAGAAATCATCCAGTACTTAGCTTAAAAAGTTTTTATTGAGTTCATAAATCTATAGATTGCTGAATTATGCTGGATTCAGCTGGGTGGTTCTTTCCTTCTTTTGGTTGGGCTCAGTCATGCATTTACTGATAAACTAACTTGCATCTAGGCCTACAAGGATGACTGGGTCATCAGTCTTTCATCTTCCAAGCAGGCTTTTCTAAGCATACTCTCATAGTAGAAGCTGAAGTTGAAAAATAAAAATGAAAATGTTCACGTGTATGGCATGTGGTGATATCCCATTGGCCAAAGCAAGTCCAATGGCCAAACCCAGAATCAAATACTGGAAGAACCAGACTCCATCACTCTTGTGAGATGATCTACAACACAACATATCAAAGGCATGAATGGAGTAAGAAATAAAGGACTGCAACCATCAGTGAAATTAATCTACACTAGTTTGCCCTCTTGCCACAATTATTTACATCCTGCAAATAACTGCAAATAACTCTCCCTACAAGCCCAACAAGGCTCCATTTAATCGGATCAATCTCAAAGTATAGGACCTCATGACCAACTTCAAGTCCATATAAGTGTCATGTTGGAGGACTGGAGCTAAATCTGGAGGACTGTGATCAAAGAAGATACCCCCACAAACTCAAAAGATTCAGACAAAAGACAGAATAATCACAGTGAACACTTTCACTCTAAGTAGAGATGAATAATTGAAGGTATAGAGCAGTACCTTGTCCACATAGCCTTCGACATCCTGCTGGGATAGTGTTGTCTGAGAAACCTACTCTTTGAGTGGCAAGTATCCTTTCACAGACAGTGATTCTCTCCCATAGCTATGGTTCCTTAATCCATTTTCCTTCATTCCCCTTGACTTCCCTTCTCTGGACATCATTTGTTTTCCACTAGACCCCTTGGGCACCCCTATAAAAGGCACCAAAACATATTGGAGTATTTTCTCAGCCTGTTCCCTAGTAAAAAATTGGAGGTTCAGAGATTTGCTTTATAACAATAGCAGACTCAGCCCATTTTAGCTCAAGCTGTAGAAAGCTTTCATTATTATTTCCTGAAAAGCTATGTGAAATTTATTATCCACTAATTATAATCCAACCCATACAACAAAAGTCATACTCATAATTAGTTTCTTGCTATGCCTTCTTTTCTGGATGTGTTTTCTACTATTTTGGGGCAGGTTTCTGTTTGCTATGAACTAAAGCTTCCTAGAAGTTCTTCTGGGAGAGCTGAATGGGTCCAGGAGGCACTGCCTTAATTTTTTAAAAGGTCTTTACAAAGTTTCACACCTCTGTGGTTGTGGGATCTATATTCTGAGGCTGTATCTTCTCAGAAAATATTATACTGGCCCAGGATAAGAAACAATGTTATTTTTCTAACCTAGCAAGTTCTGGCAGTCACTTGCAAATTGCATACCACTTTTTTTTTTCTTTTGAGTACTTTCCTTTCTTGTAATATTCAGTTAAAAGGAATCAGCTGCCTCTTCCAGTAGTTCGCTTTGAGAGCACTTTGTCCACACTCAAAAATTTTTTATATAAAATTTTCATCTGTTAAGTTATAGGAAGATATAATTGTATAAAATAGTCTACCATTACTTAGTACAATAACTGCTATCCCTGTGTTCTTAACACCAAAATTATGACATCAAACGGCACGTTATTTTCCTGTTCTTTCCCCACACCAACCAGTTACACAACTCTCCACACATCACCTGAGCATCCTAGGAGTTAATTCAATGCTGATACGAACTACCTGGAATTACTACAGACCCTTCAGGGAAGGGCTCAGTCTAATAAGACTGCCCCCACTTCAGTTAACAATCGAAAGCTAGCGCTACCCACAGTTCTGACCAATCGACTAAGTCAAGGTAGTTTCCCCAAACCCCCTCCTTAGGCTTGGTAATTTGCAAGAACTGCTCACAGAACTCCGGAAAGCATTTTATTTACATTTATTGGCTTCTTATTAAGGATACAATTCAGGAACAGCCAAGTAGAAAAGATGCCCAGGAAAAGGTATGTAGTAAGGGGTGTGGTGCAGAGTTTCCTTACCTTTAGCTGGCATGCCATACTCCAAGCACCTCCAAGAACTCACCAATCAGAAACTCTTCAAAGCCCATTATTCAGGGTTATTACAGAAGTTCCATTAATTAAAGTATGAATGATTAAATCACTGGCCCTTGGTGATTAACTTAATCTCTAGTCCCTCTCTCCTGTCCTTAGGTTGGGATGTGGGGCTGCAAGTTTCTTTAATCACATGACTGGGTCCTCTAGCAACCAGTCCCCATCCTGGCACTACCTAGGAGCTCACTGAGCAGCACCTCATTAGCATAAATTCACACATGATTAAAAGAATCTTGTTATGAATAACAAAAGATGTACCTTTCACACCTATCACTTAGGAAATTCCAAGTGTTTTAGACATTTCTGTGCCAGGAACAAGGGATAAAGAACAAATATACATTTCTTAATATATTCCAATATCCCAACAGTTTTTTAGTATTCCTGGATGCATAGGGTATCATAGTAATCTTGTAAGCCTCTGCCAACCAATATAATATATTCTATTCTATTCTATTTTTATATGGCAGCATTCCACTTTGAAGTAGTGATTTCTGTATCAGGTCTCTATTACCGTAAGCACACTGTATCACAAACCACCTTCAAATATCAGTGACTTAAAGCAATGAGCACTTACTTCGCCACCCTCTGGATTTTGCCTGTGTTTGGGTGTGTGGTTCTCCTTATTCTGGGCTCTGTCCAGGCAGTCATTTTGTTGTCACATTGGGTGACAGAATGATTTTCCCTTGTGTTTATCATCCTCTAGCAGTGGGTCCCAGCATGCTCTCTAGGCAGCAACATAGCTTCAAAAGTAGGTGCAAAAGCATCGACTAAGATGAAATTGACTTTTATAACACTGGTTCAAGTAAGTCAAATGCCTGCATTCAAAATCCACTGATTCAAAAGCTAGAGACTCTCCTCAGTGAGAAGGCCTGCAAAGTCACATGGGAAAGGAAAGGATAAAGAGAGAGAAGAACGGGGACCTTAAATGTAATCAATCAACGACATCTTCCTTGATTAAATAAACTTAAGAACCACACACTCTTTCTAACAGCTTGTTAGCATTCTTCTACTTTATTTGCTCAGTAGAAGTGCAATTCTGAACTTACATGGTTTTAGACCTTAGAGATTTCATAGAAACTGAACCTTCAGATCCAGGTGTTTTATTATTTTTGGACGACCTTGGTAATTTAGCTCTTGTAACCAGACCTCATGGAATTACTAAATTCTAGATGTGAGAAAGCAATGGGAAGGACTGCCAAGAACCACCTGTAGCAAGCAGCACACTGTCTCAAGTCAAATGCTATATAGAGACTAGGGACTGATGTACAACCAAGATCAGAAAAGAATCCCCTTCACAGTATAACTGTAGGAGGAGTGATCTGAGGTAGGACATGAGAAAGAGGCGGGGACTAGTTTCAAGGACGTAGATAATTACAACTTAATTATAATAGAATAATTTTTAATCTCATACAATTAGAATTTAAATCAGTGAGCATCTGATGCATCTAATGGTTGTTTAGTCACCTACCCAGTGGCATAAGACCCTTTCGTTTAACGCTGTCAAAAATATACTATAGATATTCTAGAATAAATGATATACCAGGGAACCAAAATTATTTAAAATTCTCCTAAGTGAGCAACAAACTAACAAAAATAACATTTTAAATTGAAAGGGATTGCATAGTAATTTAAATTAGTAGAAAATAGAATGGATAAACCATTTAAAATAAAAAAAAATAATGAGGCAAATTAAAGTCCTTTAAGGTGGTCAAGAGATATTTCTAGATGAAACATTTGGAAGTAGCATGAGGATATTATATTTTGGAAAAAGGCATCATGGTGATAGTTACTTTGTGTAGTAACAAATTATACCTTATAGAAATGATGGATTGTCTTACCTATTATATATAAGGGAAAAATAAGAATAGATGGGAAAAAATTAAAAATCAGATCTTTATTGAATACGCTGGTAAAAAGTTAAAAAGGAACATGTGAGAATAAAGGATTTATTGGCTAGACAGTATTAAGAATGAAACTTATTTTACATATGGAAATTTGAAAAACAAACAAGACAAAACACCAAGGCTGCCAAGAACCTCCAGAGAGAAAGAGAAAAATAAATGAGAAGAAAAAATTCATTGCTAATTGATTTACATTCATAATAAGCATAATATTAAGTGAAAAAAGGCAGACACAAAAGAATAGAAAATATATCATTCTGTTTATATAAAATTGAAATACACAAGCAGTATTACTCTGTGTTAAAAGTTACGAGAGATGTTACTCCTGGTTGATAAGTACTAAGGAAAAACAGTTATAAGAGAACTTTTCAAAGTTTGTTATTCTGTTTATTGACGTTTTTGCTGGTTTCCTGGGTGTGTTGACTTTATTATATTAATTTTAGGTATATACTTTGGACTTCTGTATTTTTCCATAAGTGTATAATACTTCCGAGAAAATGTCAATTACACAATCCCATGATGCGATACCTTTCATAGGTATGGTTTGGAAAAAATAATTAAAAATGAAATAATGAAATATAGAGGACATCACCATCATGGCAGAGTAAGAAACCCCAGCTTCTCTTCCCACACAAGATCAATAATTAGAGAGGTATTCGGGAACAAAAATATCTCTGGAAAATCTTTAAAGTCCAAATAAGAAAATTCAGTAACAGAGTGCAACAAAAATGAATGAAATGAGCTGAAAATGCTCAAAGCTTCCCTTTCCTCAGTATCCCATCCCCCAGGCTGACACTGCACAGCACCAAAAGTAAACTCCTGGCTAGAAAAAGTTGACTTTACTGGGAAAGAGTGAACAGGATGAGGCACCAGCTTCCCTGGGCTTTCAGGGCACTGCAGGAAGACCTGCTTTGGTCTCACCCCACCCAGAGACTGATAAAGCTAAGACATGGGGAGATAGCTAGGAACACGGAAGAAGGGCAAGAAACTGTACCAGCCACTGTTGAAGATTCCCCAGTGGCCTGCTCTGTAGAGCACCCCCCAGCAGTTTTAACCACTGAAGAAAACAATGGCCAGTAGAGCCACTGTGAACCCCTTACGTCTTCCACCACTGAGGTACTCCCCCACGCACCAGCCCCCTGACTCCTCTATTTCCCCAGATCTATTTCCTCAATGCCCTACCCCCTACCCTCACAAGAATCAGGACCCATGCTGACAGCCAACCCCAGCCTCTGTAGCTGCACGAGTGGAAGATGTCAGCCAAGACTCAAGGTTGACCCCCACCACTGTCTGCAAATTTGGGCTTGTTCTTCCAGCTAGAGAAAAGATAAAAAACACTGGGAGTTGGATTTTTCATTAGATAAACAAATTTTACAAATCTTTACCAGGGTAAAAAGAGAGAAGTATGTACTCAAAGGAAATGCAATCAATATCTCAAAGTATTGTCTGCATTCCCATGGTCATTGCAACGCTATTCACAACAGCCAAATATGGAAACCTAAATGTTCATCAGTAGATGAATGGATAAAGAAAATGGACATAACTATTGATCAATCAATCAATTGATCTATCTAATCTATAGAAACATACACAATGAAATATTACTCAGCCATAATAAAGGAAGGATAGCCTTCCTTTGCAACAATATGGATGAACCTTGAGGATATTATGCTCAGTGAAACTGTTTAGACAGGGAAAGGTCTTACATATATGTAGAATCTAAAAAAGCTGAACTCATAGAATAGAATTACTATTGCCAGGGGCAAGAGTATTTGGGAAGTGAGGAGATATTGGTCAAACAGCACTATATTACAACATGTAACTTTGTTTAATTGTAGTCACTACTAAATTGGCCTGTCCTTCCTTAAACTATCATTTTCATTTTTCCTTTCCAAATTCCATATTAATATAACAATTTTATTATTTTATTTATCATTTAGTATTGGCTTGCATAAAGCTAAGTGCTTAAGACTTATAATTGCATTGGTTATTGCTAAAAATCATATGAGGAGAATATCTTTTCTTACAATTTGACAAGAAAACAGAAGCTTTACTTGTTCAGGCAAATTGCCTAGATTACAGTTCATAATGAAAGTACAAAGACTTCACTAATGTTTAGTCTGAGTCAAACATTAATTCACATTACAATTAAGTAGCTATTAAAACAAAGGATAGCTAATAACTTTAAAAAAGCTTTCTCGGACATCTGGGTGGCTCAGTGGGTTAAGCCTCTGCCTTCAGCTCAGGTCATGGTCTCAGGGTCCTAGGATCGAGGAACACATCGGGCTCTCTGCTCAATGGGGAGTCTGCTTCCTGCCCTCTCTCTCTGCCTACTTGTGATCTCTCTCTTTCTGTCAAAAAAAAAAAAAAAAAAAAAAAGCTTCTCCATGGCCTCTAGAAATCACATTATTTTACTATTGAGGTAATGGAGATAGGGCAAATTTAGATAGCCCATTGCAATTCCTATTTCTGTTTTTCATAGATGTGAAACACGGCAGAAGGAGATGAACCATGAGAGACTATGGACTCCTGGAAACAAACTGAGGATTTTAAAAGGAGGGGAGGTTGGGTGATGGGTGAGCCTGGTGATGGGTATTAAGGAGGACACTGGTTGCATGTAGCACTGGGTGTTATATGCAAACAATGAATCATGGAATTGTACATCAAAAACTAGTGATTTACTGTATGGTGACTAGCATAACAATTAAAAAAAAGTTACAAATTAAAAAAAAAAGATAAAGAAACCAAAGAACTGAAAATGTGATTTATTTGTAGTCCCACTTTTGTCTGTGTGTTTTTTAGTTTAGTTTGGCTAACTACCATCATATTGTAAATAATGGGAAAAAATAAAAGACTTACCAAGATTGCTTTGTAAGCCAAAACATTTTCTATAAATAGAGCTTATCATTTATGTCTTAAAAGATACTTATGAATTATTAAAATATGTTTAAATGAATGAAATGACTTATTCAAGGAATAAAATGTTGCACTGCAAATATGGGGATTTAGTAAAAATTTAATTAACAAATATGTTGATATGCTTTCCATAACAAATTCTAGTGAAGTTTAATCAAGTACCTTTCAGACTACCTTTACTCATGATGTGTAGCTCTTAAAGTTATATAAAATATATTGCTAAGGAGTTCATTATGGCTAAGTTTGGCTATAATGTGTGTTAAAGAGTTATCATAAATGTGATTATCGCAGCCTAAAAGAATGTTTTGTATATCTACTAAAAGTTTATATAGAAAACCTTTTAGAGTTAAAAGGTACATTTGTTTTATCTTTATTTTGTGATTGAGAACATGGGAGAATTATGCCTGTCTCTTTTCATAAATACAGCTTTTCTACCCTGGAGATGATGTTAGCAGTTACTGAATAGGGAATTTATAATTTTTCACATTTATATTCCTTTAATATTTGTGCTAAGAGCTTTATACTTCCTGTTGCCATTAGACTTTCAGATTACATATGTATTTATATATACGTATTCTTAGGCCCTGGTTATTTTTCATTATAATGTTTAAGTTTCTTTTGTTAGAAATATTTATTTTGTGTAATGTTTTGCATGATGGCTTATAGAAAACCCAATTAACACAAATATAAACCAATATTTAAAAAATACTGACATTTAAAAATAACAAACTGACTGGGTATAAAAACTAGAACTGTAATAGCTCTTCTTTGAGTGTGAGTTGTAAAAATTCTTCTGTCTAATATAAAATTGCTGAGAATTATGAATGGAAAGTGGCATAGACAACTGAGCAAAACCATTAGGTCTGAAGTTCACCAGAAGAAGGAATGCAAATGAACTAAATTAAGATGTCATTTTAACTTTTTAGGACATTAATTCACTTCCATCTTAAATGGGCCCAGACTAGGAAATCTGTGCAATGGCATTCAACTTAAAATTTTATAACTTATCTTCTAAAACTCTATTTTCTTGGTCACCTAAAATTTGTGAGCCCTTTTAGCAGTCCATGCCCCATGGACATGACATGGCATGTCACCATGTGGAGGAACTTGTTACAATGAGAATGCATCATAAATTCAATGTGCATTTCTTATTCAAAATTACTTATAAAAATGCTAAGTAAGCCTGACTTATTTGTGTTAATAGAAAAGTGGCACAAATAATCACAAACAGTAGGCAATCCATAAATCATTTATATTTGATCTTAGAATTTATTTATGCAAATTGCATTCTACAGCAGAATTATCATTCGAATATAATTTGCTTAGGATGATATTTAAATTAGTTTGCATTCCCTTGTCATCCACGACTGAAGGTGAAATGAGTCAGCAAACAAGTATATTTAGGTGGGAAAGAATCTGTTTAGAAATAAAACTGTGTTGTGAAAAATACAAAACAGTAGATAAAGAATAATATTCACTCTGAGAAAGGCCCCATATCAATGATTGGATTAGTCATACAAAGAAAGTTTAGATAGAAGGATAACAGGGCATTTTTTTTTTTTTTGTAGAATTTCTTGTCACCTATATCATCCGACAAATATCTCCACTTCAACATTTCCCCAAATGAGATGGTTTTCCTAAACCATTCTTAAAAATACTTGTTCCGCCCTAAATTTATTTTATAATATTTTGAGATTGTGTACACTCATAGGGGTATACTGGAATCCTGGAGCTTACTTGATTTGAAGAAAATAAGAACATGCCTAGTGAAAGTGATGATAGCAAAAATGAGAAGTTTCATCATTCTTTAATCAGGAAATAATGAAAGCAGAAGATTATAAAGAAAGGAACATATGGCAACCTTTTTTTTTTTTAATTCAGTGGAAAATTTTCATCCTTAATGCTTTCTTTTTGCTGTAACACACTAATACCTCTGTTAAAATGACTGAAACATTAGCACTTCTCCAAAATCTTGTTCTATCCCTTCTCTTCACAATTTAAATTTCCTCACCTAATCACTTCTGAATATGGTCTCATCTTACCTACCTTAAACATTAAACAAGACAATCAAATGAAGAAAAAGGCTTTCATGACTCCATGTCTTCTTTCAATTGTGTCTTTTCTCTCTTTCCCATTACTGCCATTTTTCTTTCAGAAATGAACTCTATTAATGTGCTTAATACAATAACTGTGATTGCATGAATTTCTTTCTCTAGCTTCCATAGTGTACTTTCAGAATCCTGGGGAAAAAGTCCTGTGATTTACTAAATCTATCTCTAGGAAATAACACAGTTACTGAAATTTAACACATAATCAGTAAATATTTATGAAAGAATAAATGATTCCCTTTCTAAATAATCAATATTGTAAGTAAGTTGCAATATTATAGCAATTTTATTGCAAGTAGATATAAATTCTAATATTACAAATGTGTGAAATATTTGAAACAAGAATCCATAATAGTAATAAACAGTATAACCTGAAAGTAAGCAGCATAAAACACTAAAAAATACAAATTTGGAAGAAAATTCTAGTTTTCTTAGGCAATGATTAAAATCAAAATAACAAGCTTATACTATTTATTGTTTATCTCACCTGTATTTCTCTATTTCTTCCATTTCTTTCATATTACCATATAGCCTTAAAGTCATAATGAATGACAAAAGTTTTACAATTGATAATTGTACACATATTGAAAAGAATCAAAGAATCAGGAAAGGCAAAAGAAAAAGTGGATATAGATCAGCAGAAATTTAGAAACTAGAAACTGGATAATATGTAGTCCATCATTAACATCAGTTAAGCCTACACTATTGATAAAGCATTTTATAAATTATAAGTGATAAAAATAATAATTAGTCTCCTGTCTAAATGTTCTTGCCTTCTTTAAAGTGGGATATTGGCTGTCTCCAATTATTGTCTAAAACTTTCTATTTTCCTTTCAATGCTGCCAATATTTGCTTCTTATATTTTGTGATGTTTGCTTTATATATTTTGGGACTGTGTTGTTCAGTGTATATAAGTTTATAATTGTTATGTCTTTCTGGTGAGTTGATACTTTTATCAATACTAATATCCTTCTTGTTCTCTTATGATAGTTTTTTATTTTAAGTCTATTTTGTCTGTTATTACTATGCCAACCCAACTCTGTTTTCATTAATATTTGCATGGAATATCTTTTTTAATATTTTCACTTTCAACCTAGCTGTATCTTTACATCAAAAGTGAAACTTAACAGAAAATATTCTTTGGATCATAGTTTTTTTAATCCATTTTGCAATATCTGACTTTTGATTGGAGAGTTGAATTCATTTACATGTAAAATAGTTATGAGGAAAAACTTCTGCTATTTTGATATGTGTGTTTGGTAGGTTAGATCTTTGTTGTCATTTACATACTCCATCAGTGACTTAATACGTATTTAGTTATTTTTTGTATTGAGCTATTTTGATTTGTTTCTCATTTCCTTTTGTGTATATTATTTAGATATTTTCTTTGCATTTACCTTGTGGATTATATTTAATATCCTAAATTTTGAAGAATATAATTGAAATTGCTATGAACTTCACTTTAATAGCATACAAAAGCTCTAATCTTATATAAATCTGCCCTCTTTTATGTTACTGTTTTCACAAATGACATCTTCATGCATTTTGTCCCCTAAAACACAGATTTATTTCTTATTTTTGAATTTTTTTATTTTTTATTTTTTATAAACATATATTTTTATCCCCAGGGGTACAGGTTTGTGAATCGCCAGGTTTACACAATTCACAGCACTCACCAAAGCACATACCCTCCCCAATGTCCATAACCCCACCCCCCTTCTCCCAACCCCCCTCCCCTCAGCAACCCTCAGTTTGTTTTATGAGATTAAGAGTCACTTATGGTTTGTCTCCCTCCCAATCCCATCTTGTTTCATTGATTCTTCTCCTACCCACTTAAGCCCCCATGTTGCATCACCACTTCCTCATATCAGGGAGATCATATGATAGTTATCTTTCTCTGCTTGACTTATTTCGCTAAGCATGATACGCTCTAGTTCCATCCATGTTGTCGCAAATGGCAAGATTTCATTTCTTTTGATGGCTGCATAGTATTCCATTGTGTATATATACCACATCTTCTTGATCCATTCATCTGTTGATGGACATCTAGGTTCTTTCCATAGTTTGGCTATTGTGGACATTGCTGCTATAAACATTCGGGTGCACGTGCCCCTTTGGATCACTACGTTTTTGTCTTTAGGGTAAATACCAAGTAGTGCAATTGCTGGGTCATAGGGCAGTTCTATTTTCAACATTTTGAGGAAACTCCATGCTTTTTTCCAGAGTGGTTGCACCAGCTTGCATTCCCACCAACAGTGTAGGAGGGTTCCCCTTTCTCCGCATCCTCGCCAGCATCTGTCATTTCCTGACTTGTTGATTTTAGCCATTCTGACTGGTGTGAAGTGATATCTCATTGTGGTTTTGATTTGTATTTCCCTGATGCCGAGTGATATGGAGCACTTTTTCATGTGTCTGTTGGCCATCTGGATGTCTTCTTTGCAGAAATGTCTGTTCATGTCCTCTGCCCATTTCTTGATTGGATTATTTGTTCTTTGGGTGTTGAGTTTGCTAAGTTCTTTATAGATTTTGGACACTAGTCCTATATCTGATATGTCGTTTGCAAATATCTTCTCCCATTCTGTCAGTTGTCTTTTGATTTTGTTAACTGTTTCCTTTGCTGTGCAAAAGCTTTTGATCTTGATGAAATCTCAATAGTTCATTTTTGCCCTTGCTTCCCTTGCCTTTGGCGATGTTCCTAGGAAGATGTTGCTGTGGCTGAGGTCAAAGAGGTTGCTGCCTGTGTTCTTCTTAAGGATTTTGATGGATTCCTTTCGCACATTGAGGTCCTTCATCCATTTTGAGTCTATTTTTGTGTGTGGTATAAGGAAATGGTCCAATTTCATTTTTCTGCATGTGGCTGTCCAATTTTCCCAACACCATTTATTGAAGAGGCTGTCTTTTTTCCATTGGACATTCTTTCCTGCTTTGTCGAAGATTAGTTGACTGTAGAGTTGAGGGTCTATTTCTGGGCTCTCTATTCTGTTCCATTGATCTATGTGTCTGTTTTTGTGCCAGTACCATGCTGTCTTGATGATGACAGCTTTGTAATAGAGCTTGAAGTCCGGAATTGTGATGCCACCAACTTTGGCTTTCTTTTTCAATATCCCTTTGGCTATTCGAGGTCTTTTCTGATTCCATATAAATTTTAGAATTATTTGTTCCATTTCTTTGAAAAAGGTGGATGGTACTTTGATAGGCATTGCATTAAATGTGTAGATTGCTTTAAGTAGCATAGACATTTTCACAATATTTATTCTTCCAATCCAGGAGCATGGAACATTTTTCCATTTCTTTGTGTCTTCCTCAATTTCTTTCACACGTACTTTATAGTTTTCTGAGTATAGTTTCTTAGCCTCTTTGGTTAGGTTTATTCCTAGGTATCTTACAGTTTGGGGTGCAATTGTAAATGGGATTGACTCCTTAATTTCTCTTTCTTCTGTCTTGTTGTTGGTGTAGAGAAATGCAACTGATTTCTGTGCATTGATTTTATATCCTGACACTTTACTGAATTCCTGTACAAGTTCTAGCAGTTTTGGAGTGGAGTCTTTTGGGTTTTCCACATATAGTATCATATCATCTGCGAAGAGTGATAATTTGACTTCTTCTTTGCCGATTTGGATGCCTTTAATTTCCTTTTGTTGTTTTAAAACATAGATTTATAATTATTTTCATACACGTGTCTAAATTAGGTAGAAAATAAAACAGAGTTACAAAGTAAAAATACAATAATGCCAGCTTTTATATCTCATTATGTTGTTACATTACAGAATATCTTCACTTTTCTGTAGAACTTTGATTTACTGTTTAATGCCCTTTGATTTCAACTCAAAAAACCCCATCTTGCATTTCTTTAGGGTAAGTTTAATGATAAATTCCCTCGGCTTATGTTTATCTGTGAATGTCTTAAAATTTTCCTCATTTTTGAAGGGCAGTACTCCAAACAAAGAATTCTTGTTTGAAAAGTTTTACTTTTTTTCCCCAGCCTTTTATATATGTTATCTCACTGTTTTCTGGGTTCCATAGTTTCATGAAAGGAACTTGCTATTATTCTTATTGTGGACCCCTTGTAAGTGATGATTCTTTTTCCTAGTGCAGATTTCAAAATTATCTATGTTGACTTCTAATAGTTTCATTACAATGTGGGTCTTGATGTGGGTCTCTTTAAATTTTTCCTATATACACATTTTTAACCTTCTTGGATTTGTAGACTCATGCATGACATTTTCAAATTTGAAAAGGTTTTGGCCATTATTTATTAATTTTCTCTCTGTTCTGGTTTCTGTATTTCTCTCTGTTATCTGTTTCTGGACCTTCCCCAATGTGTACAACTGGAAAACTCAATGGTGTTTCACAGATCTCTTCATCCATTATTTCACTTTCTTTCTTTTTTACTTTCTGCTCCTCTGACAGGATAATTTCAATAATCCTATCATCAAGGCTGCTGACGTTTGTTCACGTGTTCCAGTCTTATGTTGTACTCCTCTAGTGAAATTTTCAATTCAGATATTGTATTTTTCACATCCAGAATTTCTTTTGGTTTCTTTTTATAATTTCTACCTCTTTATCAATATATTCATTTTGTTGCTCTACCATTTGGCCTTTTTTCAGTACCTTTTCTTTCATTATTTGCGCATATTTACCATGGCTGTTTTAAAGTCTCTATCTAGCAAGTTGGATGTCTGGGCTTCTTCCTCATGGATGGTTTCTATCAATCTTTTTTTTTTTTTTTTCCCCTTTGAATGAGGAAATATTTCTGTTTCTTGTTATGGCTATGAAATTTTTTGTTGGAAAATGCACATTTTAATATTCTAGTATTGTAATTCTGAAAAAAACTTCCCTCCCACTATGTCTGCTGTATTTTGAGTACTACAGATTTATTAACTTCTTCAAACTATTTTGAAAAGAGTGCATTCTTTCTTTTCTGTGGACACTGAAGTCTATGTTCCCTTAGTTCATGTTTTAAGAGAGTCTTCCTTGGATGTAAGAATTAAAGCGTGTGCACATGTGCACACACACACACACACACACACACAGAATAATAACAACAACAAAACCCAAACTAATACTTGTCCTGTTTTTTTTTTTGTTTTTGTTTTTCACATTTTATTTATTTGACAGAGAGAGAGCACAAGTAGGCAGTATGGGAGGGAGAGGAGAAGCAGGCTCTCCGCTGAGCAGGGATCCAGATTCTGGGCTTGATCTCAGGACCCTGGGATCAGGACCTGAGCCAAAGGCAACTGCTTAACCGACTCATCCACCCAGTTGATCCAGATTGGCTCAGGGCAGGGATTACAAACTATAATGATTGCTCTGGAGGTGGAAAGGAAGTTATATAAACACCTGCAAGAGCTGAAGAGCTTGGCTTCTAAGAATAATGAAACTGATCTCTTAGAATTTGTGAGAAAGTTCTTGGGTAAACAAAAAAGGAACATAACAAACTGAGGGTTTTGGCGGGGTGGGGGATTGGATGAATCTGGTGGTGGGTATTAAGGAGGGAACGTATTGCATGGAGCACTGGGTGTGGTGCATAAACAATGAATCTTGGAACACTGAAACAATAAAATTAAATTAAATTAAAAAAAAATCTCCACAAGATCAATAAACTACTGCGCCAAGTTGGGAGGTTGGTATTCATAATATCAGCATAGCTATCAGGAGGAATTTTTCCACATTGGTTCGGGGTGGGGTTACTCTAACATTTATCTAGACTTCAAAAGAACAGAGGAATCAAGCTGATGTATCAGTTAAGGGTCTTGCAAGGTTGTTTCTGCACATGTGTGTTGCCTGGGGCATTCACATGTCTTTCTAAATTCCTGTGTGTGTGTGTGTGTGTGTGTCTATACACACTTTTGAATGTCCTAAATCCGCCCCCCCCCCCCACCAAATCCCTACAGCTTTTCTTTCTTGGCTCTTGGCTGTTTATGCCCTGATCATCATCTTACCTGTCAGGGATACTTTGGTTATTTGTTCCCTTGTGGCATTTCTGAGCAGTGTCTGCTACTCTCCAGCCTAAATACTGAGTTAAGCATACAGAAATGAGCAAATTGTGTCAGTTCATCAGGAAGCTCCCAGAGCAGTTGTGAATATATATATATATTGCAAATAAGTGCACTCTGACTTTTCCAAAACCAGAAACCATAGTCCCACTCTGGGAACATAGGTTGCTGCTATTTCAGGACTGCCACTGAAACCAGGTAGAGAGTAGGTCACAGTCAATTAAAAATGGCAAAAATCTTTCCTAGCACTTTCAAGTTACCTTGTTCATGATTCAGCATGTTTTTAGTTGCTGTAAATCTTTTACTGTTTTCCAAAGTTCCAGCAATGTTGGTTTGATAGTTTCTACTTTTTTTCTTCCATTTTGTCTATGGGAGAATGAGTTTGGAGCTGCCTACTCTACCATTTTGCTAATGTCAGTCCATTATTCCTTCATTTTAACTTCAAGCATAACTTTTGACCTTGTAAGAAGAGGCCATACACATAAATGCAAAATATATTAGCATACTTTAAAAAGTAGACATTTAAGGGGGACACTTTGGTGGCTCAGTTAGTTAAGTGTCTGCTTTCAGCTCAGGTTATGATCCAAGTGTCCTGGGAACGAGTCCCACAGGGGGCTCCTCGCTCAGGGAGGAACCTCTTCTCCCTCTGCCTGCCACTCTCCCTGCTTGTGCTCTCTTTCTCTCATTCTGACAAACAAATAAGTAAAATCTTTCCAAAGAGCAACTGAGCAGATATCATGTAACAGAGACTATAAATCTTCTAAATAATAAAAATCAAAGTCTTAATTTCTCTTTGGAATGTTGTTAGAGTGATACATATGTATATATATTTAAGTTTCAAAATTATTACTTTCAATCCAAGTAGGGGTTTACACTTACTGGTCAAATCAGTCACGAGATGGTCTTGCTATGAAATTCTGCATAAATCTGTGGACATTTTCTAAAACACTTATAGTGTGAAAGCTTTAGATGTGATGAAGAAATAATCATGTACTTTGAATAACTGGGCTATTTAAACAATTTTTAAAATTTTTAAATGAGTGTTATTTATCTATAAATTTATATACGTAGAAACGAATAGGCTTAAGTAAGTATTATTCTTTTATTATAATTTACACCTGCACTGGTCAGGCAAAAGAGGAAAAAAAAACTATTAATTAGTTGTATCTACCTGGATTACAACTAAAGATCAGATATATTTGCATTTTTATATTATATTTACTCATTATTTGTTGTATTTATAATATGTCAGTGGAAGCTTTTCCACTGTATGTTCTATACTGAACAAGTGAACATTAACTATTCTTTAAAGAGAACATAAGAAAAAATGGAAAAATCAAGCATATTCATAAAATACATGACTAAACTCCAAATTAATCCTAAAAGGCCAAATGGAACATTAATGTGAGTGTATCTCAGTGAATAAATTATTTCTCAGTAAAGGCATTTAAAAATAGATATAAAGTCTAGGTCAAATAAAATGCAATATCAATATATTTATGATTTACTTTGTCAGAAGAAAATTTCCTGTTTAATGCAATAGTTTTTCTTTGTTAAGTAAATATGAAGCTTACTTAACTTCTACATTTAATCTGTTCTGATTCAGTTTTAATATATATTTACAAGTATAATTGTTTTTAATGTTTTTCCCCTAAGGGTAAATAAAAAATAATGTAATTCCAAAGAGAGGAAATTTGTTCTCCAAGCAAATTAATCTACTTATGTAATAAAATTAATAATACATTTTGCTTTGAAATACACAAATGGACTTATTTCCCAATTTCCCTTTTCTTAAATTATAAATGCTGCCTTCCACAAATATGAATACTGCAGCTAAGTAGAAAATTTTACTGCAAGTCTATAAAGCATTTTATGGTTTGCCATTCTACATTTTCTGGATGCAAGTTGATTAGTGTACTATAGATATTCCTATCTAACATATAGTTCACTGGATTAGCACAACTCTCATGTACAAACTTTTCATTACTTGAATTCTAGGTAAGATATATTAAGATTAATATGTAGATTGCAAATGGACATAACTATTTTTATATTATTTTAATTTTTTATGATGATTTTGAGGTCATTGCCAATTGTCATTTATTCAGATAGCAATTAATTTGTCAAATATTTAAGCACACTATTATTCTCCCTAAGTGTAATATTACTGATCAGTATTGGAAATCACTAATAATAAACTAACAGAATTAAAACCCTGTGGTTTTCTTCTTCAGTAGTTTGCTTTCAGTGGTAGGCAGAATTCTAGATGGCTCCCATGATCTTTTCCCCCAATGGGAGTGTTACTCGCATGATTATGCAACCTCATGTAGCAACAAAAAAATTTTTTTAAAGATTTTATTTATTTATTTGACAGAGATCACAAGTAGGCAGAGAGGAAGGCAGAGAGAGAGAGGAAGGGAAGCTGGCTCCCTGCTGAGCAGACAGCCTGACTTGGGGCTAAATGTCAGGACCCTGGGATCATGACCTGAGCCAAAGGCAGAGACTTTAACCCACTGAGCCACCCAGGCGCACCGCAACAAAAATTTTGTAGATATAACTCAAGTTACTACTTAGTTAACATAAAGATTGGGAGTTGATCTGGGTAAGCCTAACTTAATTATACGTGCCCTTTCAAAGCAGTCTTCTTTATTCTTTGGCTGGGTGCAGCAGAGACTGAGAGAGTCAAGAAATGAGAGGAATGTAACAATATGAAACTCCTTGCTTGGTGAAATGGTGGAAGCACAGGTCAAGGGCCTAAGAATGCCTTCTTGATGCTGAAAGCTGTCTTCAGCTGATAGCCTGGAAACAAACAGAAATTCAGTTCTCAAATCTAAAGAAATAAATTCTGCCAATGACAAGTATGACCTTGGAGAAAGATCTTGAACTGCAGATGAGCTTGCAACTAGATTCCACTTGGATTTAGCCCAAGCAGAGAACCCAAACACACCCTTTCCAACTTCTGATCTACAGACCGTGAACTAGTAAATGAATGCTGTTTTAAGGCACTAACATTATTGTACTATGTTATTCACAATCATCAATAAACCTTCAAAATATCCTTAATTTTATCAAAGCTGATTGATAGAGCATTTACTATCCTATCATATTGCTCTCAAATATGTTTTTATATTTTGTTATAATTTAGTCTTTCAAAATTTTCCAGTAACTAAATGTCTTCTGCTATTATCAGAGGGAAGTCAAGTATTTCTTCCATCAATCCCCAAGTTTTTAAGAAACCCTGGAGATTCCCTGTAAAGAACCAGTTCCTCTGAAAGAGTCAGTTTTTCTTTTTGTACAATGCACAAAACCGTGTAAGAAATCAGATTGCTCTATCAATAACTTTACTGTCACAATGGGTCACAATTAAAAATTGTCTGTGTCTAATGCCATGCTCTGGTCAAAGCCATAATAGTTTTTCAGGCTGATCCTCAATATTATGCTTTTGTTTTTATTTTTGACAATTTATATCCATTTTCTTATTCATTCTCTCTCTCTCTCTCTCTCTCTCTCTCACACACACACACACCCCCACACACACACCATGGTATGCCAGCCATCTGAGACCAAATAGGCTTGCCAATTTTGGTCACACATTTTGCAGGAATTAGATATATCCCATGAACATAAAGGGTATTTTGTTAATCACATATTAAAAGGCCAGATATTTCTGATTGTGAAATCTCAGTAGGAGCACTGATATCTTTTATTGCCATGAGACTAAAATCAGAGCCTTCTGGACCAGATTTCCTTAATTTCAAACAACATCATGAAAAGTGGGACAAATAGTCCAACTCCTTTGCCGTACTCTGTTGCCATATTCTATCTAGAAGGAAATTACAAGCGTTACTCACAATCCAGGGGAGGGTATTAAATACTAACATCGCCACTGAGGATCATCATTGCCTAAAACAATAAAAACAACAATAAACTTGACAGGGGAGCACTTTTATTTTCAATAGTTTTTAATTCATTCTTCCATATACTCACAAAATATTACAAAGCAATTATCAGTGCAGTTACATTTCTATTTGTAGTGGATATGCAGTGAACAAAGTGGATAAAATATCTGCACACACCGGGTTTCTATTCTGTTTGACAACGTCTAAGATAAATGCATAGATGCTTGACATGAAATCAGATAATAAAGAAAGCTGTGAAGAAAACTGAAGCAGTCTAAGTGATTAGACAGTTACACAGGGTGATGTTGTTTGAGACAAGAAGGACTGGAAATACCTCTCTGGAGAGTAGTATCTCAGTACTGACTTGAAAGAAATGAGTGCATGGGCAGGTAGCCAAAGGCCTTCCTGGTAGAGGCAAGCACAATGTCAGAGGCCACAGAGCAGAAGTGTGGTTTGGAACAGTAGGAAGGCCAGAGAAGCTGGGCCAAAATGAGCAAGGAGAAGAATTTAAGAGATGATGCCAGAGATTCATTCAGGTATGTGATAATGAAACCCGTAGTGGGCTCTCATTTATTTTACCTTCTGTGATACAAATGCTCTTGTGTGTGGAGATGGGAGGGCACCAGAGTATTGTTGAACAAAAGGGTACAAGGAAATGATGTGTACGTTTGGTTTTAAATGGGCTCTGGCTGCCATATAAAAAAAAATAAAATAAAATTTGAGGAACAAGTAAAGAATTATAAAAAGCATTTTGGTGTCAACTGTAATAGTTCAAGCAAGGCATTATAGTAATGTTATCACAAAGACAAAAAGGACAAGTAGATTTAATGTTTGGAAGATCATACACAAATCAATAGCCTAAAAATGTTGAAGTTTCTGAGACATGAAAACTTTCTTCTGGCCTGTTATATTCCTCTTTCCACACCTTTCCACATCTCTGTTTGCATTTTAGAATGCCACAAATTTTGTACTGTGGTTAATCTCCATAAAGACAATTTGCTTCCTTTCTCTGTCATGGGCCAGTCTGTAATCCTTTGCTGGATGGCTGACTGGTAACATAATTATAGTTAGTAGAAATTTAGAAAATGGAGAATAAACCCAATATGAAGAATATATCCATCAAGACTCAATAAAATAACAAATTTTAACATTATATCCTTTATGAAGGAACACAGAATAGAGAGGAAAGCTTTGAAACTTATAAAACCATAATGTATAATATCTACTAATAGAAAATGTCCTATTTTTATTATGTACTTTGCTTCAATTATTTTTTCTGTTAGATAAGGTTTTAAGTTCTTTACTTCTTTAGAGAGTTTGTAAATATTTGATGAGTTCTCATCAGGGAACTATTTTTAGTTTTAATATTGTTTTTACTCGATGGCCAACTAGTAAATCCAACTTTTCTCCTACAGTGAAACAATAGAAATGACATGAACCAACCAGTGGGATTTTGGCATAGGGACAACTTCTCTAGTTTCCAATAGAATTTTCCACCAATATTGTTGAAGTAATAACTTTAGAAAACAGTCAGCATTTTTGTGTGAAAATAGTTCTTATATAATTTTAGGATTTAATGGACTACTGAACAGTATGGGTTGGTTCTAAGGAAGCTCCCATACAATGCTGTCAATGAACCTGTAAAGCCCTTTAATATAAGGGAACATTTCTGAACAGGATGTTTCTGAAGGGAATGCCAGGACTGCAATTTAGAGAGCATAATAATTTGAACTCACAATGAATGAAATACTCAACTGTACACATATGCCAATTGCTTATAATGAGCCCTGGGCATTTTGAGGAGAGGTTACTGGAGCCTTTATTTGAGAATCTAACACCAGCAACCCCTAAGTGCTCCAGGCTCTGTATAACAGCAATTCCTCTACTTTTTACAAATGTTTACTTCTATGGAATGAAGCATTTTCCCCCATACATTTAATTTTTGGTCCATATATACTTTGGGGGGGGTAAAGAATGGTTTGAATTTTTTAAAATATGAAGTTATATGAAAAATGCATAGAATACATTTAAGCCACAAATTGCTTTATTAAATTCACCTGACTCTTCCCAGATAACACATTTAGTTATCTCCTTATTTTTCTAGATACATCTGTGTTTAGATGAATACCTTATATTTCCTGTGTGAATAAAGACATGCTAATAGAGAGAGAGAGAACAGAATTGGTCCATATATATATATATATATATATATATATATATATATATAATTTATTTATTTATTTACATATAAATATTATTTGAAGTTCTAAAGTTTTATTTATTTTTTTAAAGATTATTTATTTATTTATTTGACAGAGAGAAATCACAAGTAGTCGGAGAGGCAGGGAGAGAGAGAGAGAGGGAAGCAGGCTCCCTGCTGAGCAGAGAGCCCGATGCGGGACTCGATCCCAGGACCCTGAGATCATGACCTGAGCCGAAGGCAGCGGCCTAACCCACTGAGCCACCCAGGCGCCCCAAAGTTCTAAAGTTTTAAAACATAGATAGGGTTAAATATCTTGGTAAAGAATAAACTTTATTTTGCATGTTAATTTTTCCCAATTCAGGAAAGGAAATATTAAGTGAACACATATGTTAATATCATAACAATTAAATTTTCTACAATCTAAATGAAGCTTGTGAAAAATTAGTCTAAATGTATATATTAATTTGTTTTATTTGAATAATCACATACATTGATACTGCATATATTTTTATTTTATAATTCAGAAGTTAAATTCTAAATTAAACCTATGATTATCTCCTTTTACCAAGTATGATAATATTTATCCTGTAACAGGTATTCTTAGATTATTCATATCCAATATGACTTTTGGCAGGGTTTAAATTAAAATCTCTTATCTTTCCATCTCCTTTCTATGTGTTTGTTTTCTGTTTTTTCCCTGCTCTTTTCTGCCTTCTCTTGTGTTAACTGACCATTTTCTCGGGATTTCTCCTTGTTTCCTTCATTAACTTATTATATATACATCTTGTTGTTGCTAATTTTAACTTATTATATATTCATCTTGTTGTTGCTAATTCTTTTAATGGTGCCATAAGGTTTATAACAGACAATTTAATTAATCAATCTACCTTCACCTAATATTATACTACTTCACATGCAGTGTAAGGATATTACAACTTTATATTCACAATTCTTTCTTCCTATCCTTTGAGCTATTACTGTAATGCTCTTTTAAATATGACATAAACGCATAATACAGGGTTGCATTTTGTCTAGTATTTTTGTTACAAGTGACAAAAAAAATTTCTTTGTACCATCATCTTTTCATTTCCAGGGCTATTCGTGTCGTTTTATATGTTCAAACTGTGACATGGCATTTCTGACAGAAAGAATTTCTTTTATTTTTTTTTTTACTGAGTAGATATGTTGACAATTATTCTTGTAGTTTTGGTTATGTGTAAGAAAGTTGCTATTTCTCAAATGTTCAGGCCATAGCAGATTCTATTACAAATGATGCTACAGTGAACATTCTTGAACATGCCACTACAGCATGTATGATAACTTTCTCTAATTTATGTCCCAAGTGGGATTTCTGGGTCCCAAGATATATACAACTTCAATTTTACTGATTACTTCTGAATTGCTAGGAGTTATATCTATTTACAAAGGCACTAATTGTATTTCATGGCTTCTGTTGCCCTATTCAACACTTGGAAGTATCAGAATTTAATCTGTATATGACATTTCTATCTGTGAAGCATATAATATAAATGTATTTGCCTTATTATACCCATCTTTATTCAGTAATAATTAAGGCTATATATGAAATCACTTAATTACTACTCAACTTTTTTGGAATCCTCTTAATATATATATTTTAAAGAAAAATGCACCTAGATACTGGAGATTATGAAAAAATATGACATATTGAAGTATGAGTTCCATTATTGTGCACGAAATCCTATATCCATTATATAAATCAAAATAACTTAATAGAAGTTGTAGAGTTTTCAAGAATGCAATTTCAATTTTGTACTTTCTTAATATGTATCTTTTTCAGCAATTTATATTTTTCAGGTTCAAAGTTAAGTTTCCAGGGGGGAAAAGGTATTGGACTGACAACGCATATGTAGTGAGTTACAGCAGAATTATGCTACTGTTAAATGTAATAAAAGTGTGTGGTAGAAGATAAATTATTTTTTCTAAATAGTGATAAAAAATTCACTTTTTTTCTAAATTAAGGTTAAAAAAATGTACTTTTGATAAATATATTATTTTTTTAAAGATTTTATTTTGATGAATATATTATTAGAAGATAGTAATGGTAAAAAAAAATAGACATTGTTTACCTTTCTGGTTTTCAGTTCCTTTCAAAATATAGAATTTAATATAAAAATTTACCATTAATCAGGAGGTTATGACTTTCATAATCTCAACTCTTGAACTAACTGAAAAGCCAATAAAGAAAAATATTCTCAATGTTATCAGAACAAGTGTTGGCTAGTTTTTATTAAATTGACTTGTGCTGATTTATATAAATTAGGTATTATTAAAGCATGAATAAAATGTCCATTTCATGTCCTTTTTCTTCCTTTGAACATTGTTTAGAATAACCGTATTTGCAGTAAGTACTAAAAATAATTGGAAGCTGTCATAAAATACCCAGATGAGGTATAATATATAGTATTAAGACAACAAAGGGTATTTGCACTTTTTAAGCCAACCAATATTTAATTTAGATGTTCTCAAGTTGATACTGACATTCTGACATACTTAATATATATTCTTTTTAAAGTAAAACATTGCACAATTTTTAGTGCAGCCTCTTTGATAACAGTGTGGAGATTCCTCAAGAAGTTAAAAATAGAGCTTCCCTATGACCCTGCCATTGCACTATTGGGTATTTACCCCAAAGATACAGAAAAGAAGGGTCATCTGTACCCCAATGTTTATAGTAGCAATGGCCACGGTCGCCAAACTGTGGAAAGAACCACGATGCCCTTCAACAGACGAATAGATAAGGAAGATGTGGTCCATATACACGATGGAGTATTATGCCTCCATCAGAAAGGATGAATACCCAACTTTTGTAGCAACATGGACGGGACTGAAAGAGATTATGCTAAGTGAAATAAGTCAAGCAGAAAGAGTCAATTATCATATGGTCTCACTTTTTTCTGGAGCATAACAAATAGCGTGGAGGACATAGGGAGTTAGAGAGGAGAAGGGAGTTGGGAGAAATTGGAAGGGGAGGTGAACCATGAAAGACTACGGACTCTGAAAAAAATCTGAGGGTTTTGAAGGGACGGGGGTGGGAGGTTGGGGTACCAGGTGGTGGGTATTATAGAGGGCACGGACAGCATAGAGCACGGGGTGTGGTGCAAAAATAATGAATACTGTTATGATGAAAATAAATAAATTTAAAAAAACATTGCATAATTTTAAAATAAACTATAACAAAATAGTAATTCCTAGTCTCAGTCATATTTATTCCAATCTGAACTTCATTGTACTTCAGCTTCCACAGACCAAGACTCATATGTACAAAAACAAGTATAGAGTCAGTTTCTCTTCTTTTTAAACTCTCACAGACCCTAATTCCTTTAGAATAATGGGACAAGAATATTTCTTTAAATTTCTGTAGAGCAATGTCCATCCATCACAAATCTCTTGCCTTTATTTCCTTTTATCAGGAAGAAAAACAAAATTTCAAAGGTAGACAAATGGGAGATAATCTGGCGAAATGTGAATTAATACTTCTATGGCCCAAGCACAATTTTTGAGTACCTACAAGTGAAGAGAAAGTAACTGGAAATATTCGCAGCAAATCTTTAGAAACAAATAAAATCAAACTTTGAACCATTAGCAAATTATATTTCAATTAAAGAACAGAATGTGTTTTCATAATACTGACTTAGCTTTGTATAGCAAAATAGGGCCCCTGTAAATTGCTACTGATGAATCTATGTTTATCCCATTGAGATATTCTAGAACATCTAGGGAGCCTGGGAAGAGAGGCTTCAAATTTTACTTTAATTATTCAGACTAGACCTATTCTTTCAGACTCCAAATATGAAATAAAGTCTATCTTGAGGGTCGTTTTGTTTTGTTTTAACAACTCTCTGGTGCAATTTCTCTTGTGACTACAGAGATGTCCTTAACACTGTTGAGATGCCAATACAAAAGTAAACAAAAATAGTTCCTGAATTTCCAGAAAAAATGGTTCCTGAATACCTGGAAGCAAATAGCAGCAACAAAAACAGATAAAATAATCTGTGCCAAAAAGACTACAAAGGTATTTCAAGTTATGAATGTAGTGTGTGAATATTGCATGTGTGTGTGTGCATGTGTCACACATTTTTATAATATGAAATTTGAAAAAGTGTATGAATACCAGGTAACATAGAAAGGGGTGCTTAAAAAGAAAGAAAAAATACAGGAGAAAAGGAAAATCCTAAAAGGTAATACAAACATTCTATAAAGTAATACATCTCTTTTCTCAATTTCACTCTAAAATTTCCTCCCCAAGGAGAGTAAAGTGATTGGTACCATAATTAGAAAAATAAATCTTTGGTTATTTCTTTTTTCCCTAGAATCCTGGTTCATATGTCAAGGAAAACCTGAACACTTGGGACTCTAGGATCATGACCAGAGCCAAAGGCAGACGCTTAACCGACTGAGCCACCCAGTCCCCCTGACCTCGCAATTTCATTGGTTAAAAAAAATCTTGTGAAAATACACGAGTGGCCAAAGACACACATGCAATATTCACTGCAGCCCTGCTTGCCATGGCAGCACAAATGAACATGGCACAGCCATACAATAGAAGACCATGTACGGTTATGGAGATTCATGGACTTTGGAAAAATCCCCAAGATATATTATTAAGTGCTAAAAGAAGCAGATCAGTAACTATAGGATAATTTCATTGTTTAATAAAAGGTCAACATAAACATGTTCCGTGTGTGTGTGTGTGTGTGTGTGTATGTACACTCGTGCATTTAAACATGATTTGAGGGGCACCTGGGTGGCTTAGTCGTTAAGTGTTTTTCACCTATGAAGGTAAATATAAAATATATTATTATTTGATAAAGACTGAGGACAGAAAATTAAAAAAAAAAGTTGTCTTCTTTTTAGCTATTAAGACCCTGAGGGATATCTGTAAATGATACGTGGGTTTGGAAATATTTGTGCACTACATCCAAGCCTGCAATATTGGAAGAGGTCAAGGACACACCCTAAAGCAGTTGACTAAGATCTTAAGTGGAATACAACATTTAAAGCCATTTAAGCTTTCTGAGAAAAAATAAAAAAATCCTTATATCATTATATATTATACATGGCAAGGACCATTTACAGTTAGTTCTTATTTAAGTAATTAATCTAAGGCTTGATATTTACTATATTTATCCTTAAAACGTTATTTGGTAATAGGTAAGAACACTTCACATGAAACCTTAACAATTTCTTGAGGCAGAATACATTATTGTTGACTATGGGTACAGTGTTGCATGGCAGATCGTTAGAGCTTATTCATCTTGCTTAACTGAAATTGTATGTCCATTGATTAGTTATTCCCCACCCACCCACCCCTGTTCTCTGTCCCCTGGCAACCACAACGTCCTTCTGGTGTTCAATGAATTTGATTATGTATATTCCTCATACTTGGGGAATTATGCAGTATTTGTCCCCCTGTAATTGGTGTATTTTATTTAGTAAAACATTCTCAAGATTGGTCCATGTTGTTCCATATTGTAGAATTTCCTCTTTTTCTTTTTGTGTCTGAAATGTATTACATTGTATGTGTATGCCATATTTTCTTTATCCACTCATCTGCCAATGACCATTTAAGTATGTTCTACAGTGTAACTATTATAAATAGTACTGCAGTGAACATTGGGAGTGCTAATATCTCTTTAAGGTCCTGTTTTTTGTTTTTTTGTTTTTTGTTTTGATAAATACCCTGAAGTGGGATTTCTGGATCATGTGGTAGTTACACTTTTAATTTTTTTTAAGATTTATTTATTTATTTGACAGAGAGAGAGTTCAGAAGAAGGCAGAGAGGCAGGCGGGGTGGGGGGGTGCTGGGGAAGCAGGCTCCCTGCTGACTCGGGGCTTGATCCCAGGACCCTGAGATCATGACCTGAGCCAAAGGCAGAGGCTTAAGCCACTGAGCCAACCAGGTGCCCTGATACTTTTAATTTTTTGAAGGGCCTCCATATTATCTTCCATAGCAACTGTACTATTTGAAATAGACACCAACAGTGTGCAAGCATTCCAATTTCTTCAGACCTTCACCAACATGCTTTTTTTTTTTTTTTCTTTTTGATAACAGCCAAACTGACAGGTATAAGCTGATATCTTATTGTGGTTTTGATTTGCATTTCCCTGATGATGAGTGACTTTGGGCCTTTTTTTCATATAACTGTTGGTCATTTGTATATCTTCTTTTTATTTTTAAATTTTATTTATTTATTTGACAGAGATCACAAGTAGGCAGAGAGGCAGGCAGAAAGAGGAGGAAGCAGTCTTTCTGCTGTGGGGCTCGATCCCAGGACCCCGAGATCATGACCTGAGCTGAAGGCAGAGGCTTTAAACCCACTGAGCCACCAAGGTGCCCCTGTACATCTTCTTTAGAAAAATGTCCAAATACATGTTTTGAAGATATGTATATCCAGATTTTTAGCCCATCTTTCGATCAGTTTATTTAGATTTTTTGCTATTGAGTTTTTAAAAATTTGATATTGATTCTAATATGTCCTTTTGCTCCCAAATAGGTAGTAGTAATAAGTTGCCAAATTAAATAATCTTGTATTAGTCTATTTTTAAAAATGTAAATATATTTTTAAAAAAACCTTTCTCTCAAAAGGTCAGCAATTTACATAATGTTAAAGCATGGGAAATTTAAAATAATAATTAAAATAAATTGCTACTGAAGTAAATTTTAATTATTATTAATATATTCACTTCATAGTAAGTAAGTACATGTTCTGTACATCTAAATAATTCACATTTTTGGGTGCTATGAACATCTATATAGTTTATTGTCAACATGAAACCAAACAACTGAAATAGAGAACTACTTCAGTAACTTGTGTCTCATTCTTAAACTTTCTGCTCTTACTGCAACTACCATATTATACCCCAAATTATGCTGTAACACTTAAAGCAATAAGTTGATTGTAATTTTCTCCATTATAAGCAATATTATGACATCTTTAAAGTAATAATACCTCAATTCTTTTGATATAACTCCTCAGAATGGCAAAAATAATTATTGGATTTAAAAATCTGTGTATAAAAGTCTTAATATGAATTTCCATATTCTCTCTGAAATGATTCCACTATGTTTAATATTCAGCATGACATATGTCCACAGCAATTAGTTTTGATAAAATATTTTAAATTAATTAACATTTTAATTGAAATTCTGCAGGTGGTCAGTGATAAGAATATGTCTCTACTATCATTTAAGTTTAAAAATGCAATACTTACATATTTTCCTGTGTGTCTTATTCCAGTTTTTAACTATGGAGGATAGATTTCTTTAAGTATGTCAGTCTGTGTAGATAAATGTATTGTAGGCTCAACAAGATTTTTTGAGGAGGCAAATTAAATTGGAAGAGTTAAAGTTATTATTTAAACAATTCAACAGAAAAGGAAACACACCCATTATTTGGGACATGTTAGATGCTGTGCTGTAATTACATAGATTTATTTTATTTATTTATTTATTTATTTATTTATTTATTATCTTTACTGACATTTAGCTTATGATTATTTTGCTTTATATCTAATTTACCTATGTAAAATTCTCTACTGAAGAGAGAGTAATCACATCCTTTTCCTTCATTACCAAAATCTGTTACCTATTATTTGTTGTTTTATATCTAGAAAGTTGGTTAAGACCAATTTCAAATGTTTCGACTCTGATGCAATTCCATATAAAGTAGAAAACCTTGGAGTGTACTTATATGCCTGATGTTCTGTTTTTTAGAGTATTTAGCTAACTTTCTTAATATAGATTTGACTCAAAATATGGTCTGAGGTGAGGCATGGAGGTTCTACAGAACAGGTTCGTATGTGAGAGGCAAAATGAGCAAAATGACGTGGACCCCCTCACTTTCTTTTTGATAGAAGAGATTTAGAAATCATCAGCTGATTATAGAAAGAAATCCATATGTAACCATTAGCTTAAACCTTCAACCAATACCTGAATTCAATTTGAAGTTTAAAAAAAATGTGAATCCCGGCAACATTTGTGCTTGTATATGTATACTCACTAGAAAAATGAACAGAAGCTTCATTTTAATAACAACTTTATTTAAAGGAAATGTCTTATTTATTTATTTATTTATTTGATGTTTTATTTTATTTATTTGACAGAGATCACAAGTAGGCAGAGAGAGGAGGAAGCAAGCTCACTGCTGAGTAGAAAGACCAATGCAGCGCTCCATCCTGTGACCCTGAGATCATGACCTAAGCTGAAGGCAGAGGCTTAACCCACTGAGCCACCCAGGCACCCCAAGGAAATGTCTTTTAAAGGAAAATGTATTTTAAAGGAAAAAATTTGGCTTTAGGGATGTAGCACAACAACAAAAAGAAATTCCTCTAAAATTCAGAAAAATGAGTAGCCTTCATTCTCATAAACCTGTTATTTCACACTACAAAAGTTATAAAAATAAAAGGTAAATACAAAAGTCACAGGAATATATTCTTCCAAGCCAGTGAGTAATTGGACAAACAGGCTGACAACTAGCTGTTCACATTCAGAGAACACTTATTGTAAGTGAATTTTACTTACAACAAAAGACATTTCCCAAAATTTAAAGTATAACAAATAGCAATTAGGTCATTAGATTTACTGGATTACTCTTAATATTCACTACATTTAGGTAAATGTCTTTGTGCAGTTTTATCATTTAATATGTATTATCTTTTATTTTCTTTGAATGATCTAATATTTATATTTTATTATTGAAAACTCTAACAAAGTTTCCAAAATAGCTGACCCAGAACTATGATTGCTGTATGATAATTAAAAATATATATTATTATTTGTACTTTAAGGTACCATAGACTAGTTCATTCATATTTTATTTGTGGATAAAATATATAAATAAACAGATAATACTTTTTTAATTTGTAAATTTTCATTATTTTTCAGTGATTATTGCTAAGTGGAAGCACTTATAAGTTTAAGTTTTTTGGCCATTTTTATAATTTCTTCTCTGAGCCAACCTAATTTATCAACTAGCTTACTTGTCTGTTGTTTTTACTATCTAGAATTTTTAAAACCTTATTAGAAAATGGAAGGCACTTTTTTGCCAGTTGTTCTGCTCTTACCTTCATTTATGATCCTCTAAGTGAATGTTTCATATGCCTGTTGCAAATAAATTAAGTGCCATTAAACAGCATATAACTAGCTATATATATTCAACAGACTATCCTAATTTTAAAAACAAGGCTAATATTTATGTATATAATTATTGCTTTAAGAATTTCATTTCATACTTATTTCCCTATCATTATAATTTTGTTTCATATTATATTTGACAATGACGTTAAAGTCATAAACTTTTTGACATTTTATAGAGTGAAACTGAATTTGAATTATCTTAGAAATCTATCCATTATATATATCTCTGATAACACTTTTATATACATAACTTAATATTTAAAGACTCCTTCGCATTCATGATTTATTTACAAGAATTTGAAAGATTCTGATGACTTTGAATAATATGTTGGATTAATTTGAATTTCCGCTAAGTAAATCAAAGCCTAGTAAATATTTACATATGTAAATTGACCATAAAAGCTCTAAAATCCAAAATAATAATCATGCCTTAAGAAAGCAGACGATACAAAGTAATTAGATTTTCACATAAAATTCTACAACTTTGTTATTGAGTGATTTTGCAATGTTTGGCTTACTTATCTCAAAAGCGGTATTGACATTTATTCCACCCTTTCCATCCAGTTTATGTAAGTATAAATTATGGTACTTTTTATTTTTTTAGAATGAGGGACATACAGAAGAATGTAGCAGCATACAGAATACCTAGTGTTTCTTTGTTTCATGAGAGTTGCCTCATAAATATTTGCATTCTATAAAGTTGCCAGCCAGTCAATACCTGAAAGCTTTCAGTGATGAAATGCTGTATACTGTACTGAGTTTGCCCTCTTCCATTTGGCTTCTTATGGGTTATACAATTTTGGTTGCCCAAGATTTACTGTAGTTATTTTATAGCCCACATTTTTAGACAGAAATCTACATAGTATGAAGTAGTCCACGTTAAAAAGGGATTGGGAGGGAGACAAACCATAAGTGACTCTTAATCTCATAAAACAAACTGAGGGTTGCTGGGGGGAGGGGGTTTGGGAGAAGGGGCTGGGATTATGGACATTGGGGAGGGTATGTGCTTTGGTGAGTGCTGTGAAGTGTGTAAACCTGGTGATTCACAGACCTGTACCCCTGGGGATAAAAATATATGTTTATAAAAAAAAAATGTACTAATTTAGAGCTTACACGCTGCTTCTCGTCTCTACTACCACCAGTACTACTAATTACTACGACTGTGTCCTTATATCTGTCCCTACACGAAGTAGAAAAGTATGCAGAAAATTTTTGTGTAGTTCAAAAAAGTTAAAATAGGAAAACAACGTCGGCTAGGCGTGTGAGGAATCCATTGCAATTTGGACCTTCAGAACAATTATCCAGGTCACTGAAGGGCTATTTGGCACATTACTCAACTAGTGTGGGACCTGTATGTCCTAAAACACAGAATGCAGCTTTCCAAATTGCCTTTCATTCAACTCAAGCACTGGATGGAAAAATGCCAGCTGCATTTCTGTTTACGACTTTCTTCCCCCAATGTATTTTTGATATGATATTTCAATGCACAGTTTCAGTGGATACCAACATTTTTTTTTTTTATAAAAGGAAGAAAAGAAGGGCATATGTGGAACTTATTATTGGAAGAAGTGGGCTAATACTTCACATTTGATTCAAGTCCAATGACATGGCAATTACTGCCTGCCCTAACAAGTATTGCTCATGCAGTGGTTTGGCCCGATAATTTCGAAAAATCATTAATTAAATGAAACAAATGTGACAGAGCTCTACCGTTGAAATAATGTGACAAAGATTACCACCATACCGAAGCCATATACTCTCTGTCCAAATTATGTTTAGTAAATAATCCAGTATTTAATTAACTTTATTGGTATCACTGCATATTTAAAATTGACTTTAACTTGGATCATGCAGCAGAATGCAACTCATCTTAAAAGTCCATGTACATTTTACATAAAAATTTGTATTCTATAAATTTTTCTTTAATTTTCTCACTAACACTCCTCATGACAATGTTTTTTGTATTTATGATGATGTTGGTAAATCTCAGAACCATCCTGCCTTGGCTTCCATGGCTTCAGCACTTAATTCCTCAGTAAGGCTATGCGGCTTTGTAGCATAATGATTTTGGGGGGAAAACTGCTGCCCAGGATTCAGTGCAACAACAAACCATACTTGTAGCTCTGCCTTATGTACTGGAGAGGAATTTTGGATAAATTCCTTGGGACCTGTGAAGAAAGCACTTAGCCGTAGTATATGAAATTGTTATCTTCCTTATAATTGACTACCTAAAATTTTTATTAAAAAAATTTTTTTAATTCTCTTTTAGGTAAGCATGGGTGACTCAGTCAGTTGGTTGAGCATCCAACTCTTGGTTTCAGCTCAGGTCATGATCTCATGGGTCATGAGATTGAGCCCCACTTTGGACTCTGAGCTCAGTGGGGAGTCTAAATGAAGATTCTCTCTCTCTGCTCCCCTTGCCACACTCTCCTGTCTCTTTCTCTCAAATAAATAAGCTCTAAAAAAATGAATTCTCTTTTAAAGTAATTTTTTTTTTCTTTTCTGTTGGGGGAAGGAAGGAACTGCCACATAGGGTCCATCACACCTTGTGAAAGTGCCAGACTTGGGCACACAGCACAGCCCACTTCAGGGCCTGAGACATTACACAAAGCATGTATTGAGCAATGCTCTCTGGTGCCCCAGTCTGTTTTAGCAGTGGAAGAAGAACCTGTGAGAGGCGATATGGAGGAATATGGAATGCCTCTCACATTCATTTTTTGGGATTGAATCCAGAAGATGGGATTCTGAATCAGAATTCTGCTGACTTGTTCACCTACCAAATCAGTAGGAGATTGAAGGTTGGCTTTCAGCATTTGCTCTATATAAACACAGGGAGTGATCAGACACATTTTTTTACAAGACCTATACAATAGAAAGGGCAGAGAGCTGTCCACACAGCTGTTGGTCTGTTTGTCAACAGCTGCCCTCCCTTCTGCCTGGTACTTTCTATCTCATTAGGAATGAGATTCTATGCAGTGTTTGCTCTCCCCGCCCTAATTCCCCATCTCTTACTCTTGTGAAGCTTTCCAGAACCAAACACTGGTACTCCCCCTTAAAAACATGTATACATGTACAATAAGCAAGTTTGATACTATATCTAAATACATATAAATGCATGCTTACTGCATATATATACACATATATTTCTACATAGTAATAAAGCTTGAGGTTTCAAGTTTGAAGGTCAAATATGCATTTGTACACATGCATGCATATGTACATGTGTAAACATACATGTGCACAAGAAATACACAACACAATGTATTATACGTAATTGATATGTATATATTATATATACATACACATATGTTTATATAACTGCATTGCAATTATGCACATTTATGCACAAAATACAATATGCAGATATTAAAATATATGTTCAGGCCATATGTATGGCACATATATATGTATGTGTATGTACATATGGGGATGTATATATATGTATGTGTGTATATGTGTGTGCATGGGTATATATGTGTGAATATAGTGTGTATATGTGTGTGTTTTCATGTGTATGTATATATATGCATATTATTTTATCTATATAAATATGCATATTATATTATCTATATAATGCCCACCCAACATACAAGCCAAGTGGACAGAAGAAACAGCCATTGCATCATTAACCATTCTTTGAAGCTGGGGCAGGAGTTGCCCATTGGGCATTTGAGAGAAATCTTTGTCCTACTTCCAGTCTGAAACTTTCACAGGATCCATTAAGTTTGATCACCAGCTTTTCTAGTATATGTAAAAATGGAACTATGAGGTTAATGTATATTTGCATTTTTCATTAAGTATTGGTAAATACACAACAATGTCCTTACTAAGGTTTACCTTTCACAGATCTATCTGCCTTTTGTCCCAAACCAAAGTATTTTAAAAACTTAAATTTCATAGAAGTTTTCCATATGTGCCATGACAAGTCCCCCATGACCAGTCCCCCTCTCCTATAGGATATTTTATAGCTTGCCTTGGTTTTGTGAATAATTTGAAGAAGACAAGAACAAAACAAATGAATTCTCATATACAAAGTCATCCACCCAAAGTACGTTTTTTATCTACTTTTTTTAGTAAATAGTATTCATCTTAACTTATTTTATTTTACTATTATTATTATTTTAGAGAGAAAAAGAGAAAGCACAAGGTGTATGAGGGGCAGCAAGAGAGGAGAAAGAGAATCTCAAGCAGACTCCCCACAGATATCTGAGCCCTACTCGAGACTTGATTTTACAATGCTGAGATCATGACCTGAGCAGGAAACCAAGAGTCTGACGCTCAACTGACTGAGTGACCCAGGTGCCCCATGCCTATTTTTTATCAGTTATTCTAGGCACAGGATTTGTCCATATGGCTCCTGCATTTTAGTTTATCTAATATTCTTCCTTGGTACTCATGATCAAATGTGTCAGCTCTTTCAATTTTTGCTTCCGAATTATGCCTTTTACAAATTTCTGTGTTTACATTGTAGTATTGGAGTTTTTAGAGTTAACTTTAGGTTTTGTATTTCCTTCTTTTGTTGTTATTTACACTTTTAGCTCTTTACCTTTATTTTTTATTAGTGTAGATTATTTCCTTTATTTTTTTGAAATTATATCTTATGTTTAATAATTTTAGTTGAAGTCTTTTTCCATCTATTTTATTTTTTCTTATTTAACGGAGCAAATGCTTGAACTTACGTGATTTCTCTTCCTCTTTAGTATGAATTAAGCATGTCTGATAGGTATAACACCTTGATAAGAAATACTTTTACAACCTCACTCTGTTCAAGATTTGGATAACTTTGATCAGGAAAATATCAAAATAATTTGATGCACATTTTTAGACTATTATTTATAGTTGGGAGCTTGGCTTATAGAAATGTTGCAATTATAAGTGGAAGGCTATTGAGGGAGTCTCATTGCTGAGTCTCAGAAATTCTGTTTTTTTTTTTTAAAGATTTTATTTATTTATTTAGAAATTTCATTTATTTATTTAGAAATCTTATTTTATTTATTTATTTATTTATTTATTTATTTATTTATTTGATTTATTTAGAAATCACAAGTAGGCAGAGAGGCAGGCAGAGAGAGAAGGGGAAGCAGGCTCCCTGCTGGACAGCGAGCCCGCTACAGGGCTCCATCCCAGGACTCTGAGACCATGACCTAAGCTGAAGGCAGAGGCTTAACCCACTAAGCCACCTACACACCCCCAGAAATTCTGCATCTTAAAATGCCTGTCCTATCAGGGGCTGCACGAGAAAGGATCGGTTTAAAAGATAGCTAGATTTCACTGACAGATAGATGTCCTAAGAAATATTCATGAATCACTTGAGGGTTTTTGTTTTGTTTTGTTTTGTTTGTTTTTTGTTTTTAAGATTTTATTTATTTACTTGAGAGAGAGAGAGTGTGAGAGAAAGCATGAGAGGGGAGAGGGAGAAGCAGATTCCCCTCTGATCAGGGAAACCAATGTGGGACTCCATCCCAGGACTCCAGGATCACGACGCTAGCCTAAATCAGTCACTCAACCAACTGAGCCACTCAGGCACCCGAACCATAGAGGGATTTTATAAGATAAGACTGTCTTACAGATGGGCTGGTCCTGATCTGTGCTAATTTCTGGAGATACCTACAAGTCTTCTACTGACACTTAGCCAAGATAAAGGCAAGATAAACTAACCAGTAATTGAGAATATTCTGTTTAAAGTTTAAATTCCCCTGGACATAAGTAAGAACAGCCCTCAATATTCTTATTTGTAAAAGGAAAATAATAACCAAAACCTACATCAAAGAATTTTTATGAGTACTATATGAGTTAATTATGTGTAAAGCCCTTAGTGTCTGGCACATAGTAATTGCTGTGGAATATTAACATTAACTGTTTCAGACACTGCAATGTGCTTTTAACACAATAATGAAAGGAAAGTGCTTTCTCTGGCATATGGGTAAGTTAATGAGCACCACTATCCCAAGACTTAAAAGTAAAAAAAAAAAAAAAAAAAAAAAAAAAAAAAATCACCATCTGAGAGTTAAAGTATAAACACTTATAATTCATCAAAAATGTGCTCCATTAAGTCATGTGAAAAAAGGAAAAAAGGGGGCGCCTGGGTGGCTCAGTGGGTTAAAGCCTCTGCCTTTGGCTCAGGTCATGATCCCAGGGTCTTGGGATCGAGCCCCACATCGGGCTCTCTCCTCAGCAGGGAGCCTGCTTCCTCCTCTCTCTGCCTGCCTCTCTGCTTACCTGTAATCTCTGTCTGTCAAATAAATAAATAAAATCTTTAAAAAAAAAAAAAAAAAGGAAAAAAGGCCCTGGGCTTTTTTCTTGTATGAATGGTCCTATTAGAGTATAGGGCAGGGGGGAAAGAGAGAGAGAAGTCAAGTCCGAATATCAGAATGTGGGTCCTCAGCAAGGGAAGCATGGAGTAGGAAGATAAGAGAAGAACGGCAGGATTCTTTAAAAACTGTCAAAAAAAAACTGATCCTTCTAGGAAAACCAGTATCTGGTCTGCTTGGCTATTGTTTTGGAAGATATTAGATTTTCAGTTAGATCTAACCAGTTGGCATCCATTACTTTGCTGTTGTATCTGTCAGGCAGGAATGATTTCAATTGAATGTAGCTTAAAGAGTAACAGTATGCCAATCATACTATCATTGTATCACTTATTGTAAAATAATGAGGTAGGTATTTTTATTTGAGATATATATATGTGTGTGTGTGTGTGTATGTATATATATTTTTTAATTCATTTATTTATTTATTCATTTATTATATTTATTTAGTTAGTTATTCATGGAGAGCTCATGAGCAAATAACACCTATCCTCCCTTATTTACTTGACCATTTATTATTGTAAATAACTATTATAGGTCATTTATTTATATATTTTCTGAATGGATTTATTAAAAATCTCTAACAAGACATGGTTCTGCCAGCAGACTTTGTGGTTGGCATGACTGAGAGCTGAGGGCAACAGTCTATAGCTAAGACAATTTAATGTATTACCGTATGAGCCATGTGGATTTTCCTAAACAACAGTCAATGTCATGGGTGTTTTTTTTCTATTTTCAAACTGCTACAGACTGAAGTGCAAAATTATGGTAGTGGACAGGGAACAGTAAGAACTCTGAGACAGTTTAGTCTATAATCAGCAAAAGACCTTAGGAATACATTGTAGGAATATTATTTGAACAGAGGAACAAGGAACACTCTCATAATGATTTAAGTGGCAAATGACTATTCTATAGAAGGACGGATTAATAGGATAGCGCAGAGAGAAAAGCAGAAAAGAGAAATTAGGAAGCAATGGGTAAAATATACATAATCAAGTTTAATGAATGCTTTGAATTCAGCTAGAAATAATGCATACAAAACCAGACTCATAGTCTATCTTTGAGTTCCATAACCCCTTCCCTCTCCAAATATACCTAAGGAATACTGTATCTGAAGAAAACCCGCAAACCCGTACATGCTTGCTAAAAGAAAGAAGTAAGTTTTAATAAGCTCTCAATAAGAGAGTGGAAAAAAGTTAGTTGTAAGTTACTTCACAGTAGCATTATAAATCAGTATATATGTTTCAAAGGTGGATAGTGTCTCTTAATTACAAAATGATGTCTGGCAAGTTAAAATATCTACTTGCCTTTTTTTTTTTTTTAGTCTTTCTCAGATAAACATTATTCTATTCTATATGATTACAATTTTTGCTACATTAGCAAAAGTAATACAATTTACTTGATAATTATATTTCCTATTTTTTTAAAATTTGAATTCACTCAAAATTTGCAAACTTCTGAATTCAGGCTTATTTTTAAGTCAACTAGGACAGATTCAAAACATGGTAACTTTTATGCCTATTGTTTAAGAGTTTTAAACAATAGTATTTTGATTTTTTTTAAGATTTTATTTATTTATTTGAGAGGCAGAGAAAAACAGCACGAGTTGTAGGAGGGACAGGGGGAGAGGGAGAAGCAGACTCCCTACTGAGCAGAACCCTGACATGGGGCTCGATTTCAGGACTCTGGCATCATGACCTGAGGCAAAGGCAGATGCTTAATTATCTGAGCCATCCAGGCATCCATATTTTGACATTTCATATAGCTTTTATTGGGCAAAATATAACTTCAAAAATGTATGTGTGTAATTGGTATCCACTTTAAATAGTTATAATATATAATGAAATGAATTATAAAAAGCTGTTAGAAATGTTCATATTTATTCATTCATTCATTCATTCATTCATTTATAGTGGATTTTGTTAAACTTACTGTTGTTGAACTGGAAGGTCTAATCAGGTCACCAGAAATGTTTACATTTAAATGTTTTGTTATATTTTAGGGGCACCTGGGTGGCTCAGTGGGTTAAATGTTTTGTTATATTCTAAAGAGATGCAGAAATTTAAGAAAAAATTGCTCTCAATGCATACCACTACTCTCTCAAAAAAAGCTGTGAAGTACCTCAAAAAGTACTTACATTTTATCATATGAAGCAGGCTATTCTGAAGCCCTTCTCAACAGCCTATCATTTGCTGGGCCTTTTCTGAGGAAAGTGAATCCAGGCAGGAAAACACATATTTGACAGCAATAGAGATAAAATGAAATGTTTTATTATCTTGCCATGACTAAGCAAAGTATTAAACATGCTCATTCTTATTGCCACAATTACTATAATTACTAGACATGTTCCAAAATTAATACTGTAATGTTAAATAAGATTTACAAATTAAAAAGACTCACTGAAAGATATAAATATAGCCTGCCAAAAACCCTTTCTTGAATTATGATAGATGACCATTGTTGTATTTACCTTATTATGAACTTTTAATTATAGCTAAAAATAATTAAGGGGAAAAAGTTACATTGTGAGATGTTATTCTTCCTAATGGGAAAAAACCTCAAAGACAGTAAATGATCAAATTCTTATAGTTGAAACATTACATGGAAATTTGCCTCTAAAAATACATTCATCATTAAAATTCTAAAAAAAAAAAATATGTTTGGTGTCTGCTACAAGCCATGATGGAATAACAAGAAAATAAAACTGTCTTTATTAACAGACAACATGATTTGTTATGGGAGAAAACTTCAAAGCATCTATGAAAGCTATTAGCCCAATACATAGCTTTTTTTCAACTTCACACTATGCAAGGTCAGTATGCAAAAGTCGATTGCATTTCTACACATCAGCAATTAGAACTTGCACTAAATAAAATACACCTAGAATAGCTCTTCGCCGATATTAAATGATTCAGTATAAAGCTGACACAATATATTCAACACTGTATGATGAAAACAAGAAAATGCCTCTAAAGAGATCTAAACAAATGTAATGATAATATTGTGCTAGTTATAAAAGAAACTAAATATAGATATTAGTTCTTATGACCTGTAGATTTAATGTGATTCCAAGCAAAATTTCAACAGGGTTTTGTTATGTTTTGTTTTGTTTTCAAAAATTGGCAAGATTGTTTTAAATTTGTGCTATAGAGTTTTTGGGGTTTTGTGTTTAGTTTTATTTTCAAAAATACCATATCACATATTTTATATATATAAAGATATATATGATATATATGATGTATTCCAGCATTTCTAGTTATTTTTAGAAGGTGCTAACCACCACCATAAATAGCAGGAGAAGAAAACAGCATTCCTTTAAAAATTGTAATAGTCCTCAGCTTTTTTTCTTTTTAATAAATAAATAGAAGCAGCTTTTAGGAAAATAAAATTTTAAATTTAGATTTATATAATTTGTTTGGATAACAGGTATGCAGATATTCCTTAATTTCTCTGTTAATCTATAAAAACACGCTGTTTTTGCTTACCTGATGCATTTTGTTTTCCAAATCTCTCATGAATATTAAGTACAGTGTAACACATAATATATTTTTTTTTTACCAAGACTAAATCAAAATTATGAAATTGTTTGGGGTTTATACTATACTATAAATATAGATATGATATATAGATTGTTCCAAACAATATATTAATATTTCCTAAAAGCTTATTTGTAGTATGTATTTTTATTTTTAAAAGATTCATTTATTTATTTGAGTGAGAGAGATATCAAAGATATATGACATATTAATGTTTTTAAATTTCTTTTACAATAAAATACAGAAATATAAAATGAAAATTATTTTGTAAAAATTTATGTGTTGTTTAAATTTTAGGTTTTTTTAATAGAAGTTTTATACAAAGTTTTATACAAAGGGATACTCCTCTTACACTTATAGTATGTTATCACTATTTGTCATTCCCAAAAGTATCCTCTTTCAAACATCTTATTTACTACTTTGAATATTTACTAGCATCTTTCTGAGTAACAGTTTTATACAGCTACTTATTGTTTATTTCAGCTTTAGAATTTTTTTTTAATTTTTGATTATGACTATAAGGAGATTGTAAAAATTCCTTCAATTCATGCTACCAATACATTTTTGGCACAATTTTTAGTGGAATTAAAATTCTGACTATATTTATGTTATATGTATTTATTACTAACAGCAGAGTCATATGGTGTACTTTTATAACATTTCTTTTTTTAGAGATTTTATTTCTTGAAAGAGAGAAGGTGAGAGAGTGAGCATGTGAGGGGAGGGCAGAGAGAAAGGGAGAATTAAACTCTGTCATGAGTAGGAAGCCTTTTGCAGGACTCGATCCCAGGAACTGGAGATCATGAGCTGAAGGCAGATGCTCAACTGACTGATCCACCAAGGTGCCCCAACATTTCATTTCTTATACATCTTTTTGTTTTCCCTGATATTAGTAACTCTTCTTGATTATTTTATAGCATTTCTCTATTATTTATCTTTTGGAATTTTTGTTCTAATTAATAGAAATTTCTCTCAATTTTTTCTCCCTAATTTCTCCTAAGACTTACGTGGTTCTGTCACATACAGTATATTGTACAACATCCAGAAAACTTGGCAGTGAAATGCTCCCAAAATCACCCTATAGTGTGTTGTGTTTCCCACAACAAAATATTGTTCTATGCTCTGATACCTCCATTTAGATAGAAGTATGATGAAAAACGGAAAGTTAAACATATCATTGGAGGCATGGATGGAAATAAATTGCATGAAATAAAAATTGTTATAAGTGTTTAACATGCAAGTGGCAACTCGTTTTTCAAAGCAGATTATTTAGACATAAATTTGCATGATATATGACTAAATTGAAAGGATCTGTAGGACAAAAGAATTCTTTCATACAAGAGGAAGTGAGGTCAATGAAGATATACTGAAAAAGATACATTTATCAAACCACTGCCAAGATATAGTTTACAATATTTTGTGGTTATAAATGTGAAAGAATTAAAAATAACTTGAAATTTTCCATAAAGAATAATTGAGTGTTGCAGAGTTTATAATAAACATACACACACATACACAGATAGTACACATTTACTTAACAATGAAATAGAAAATGCCCAAGGTCATATTAAGGAGCACAGATAAAGACATTTTTAATATGTGCCTACTTTACATAATGGTGATAACTGAAATAGTGATAGTGACAGATCACATATGAATGATCAAAGGGCAAAAAATAGTTGAGTAGAGAAATTTTGAGTACTTATATTTAGCATGCTACATAATAAATTAGAGGCTAAGAAGCTATTTAAAAAGTAATATAACACACAGAAACAAGATAGGAAAATTCATGAATCAAATAGAATCTATGAATAATAGATTTAATCATTATGTTGAATCAATGTCCTGTCATGATATAAAAATATTACAACTTTATTTTTATTTCTTTGTCTTCATTTTAATATTACCAATTCTTTTCTTTTTCTTTTCTTTTTTTTAAAGGAACAAGTCAATGAATTTTCTTTTCATCCACCCAAAGTGCTACTGCCATTTCAGGTCTCAAAAAAAATCTCTATTCAAATGTCCAGTTACCTAACAATAAGGAAAACTCTAGAATTGATAACTTTTTCCCCAGCCTTACTATTTGTATCAAGAGAATTGTCACATTCCTTATTGTCTCATTTTTCCTCAAATCTCCCTCATTTTCTAGTTACTGAAGTTGGCCCCTTCAGCATGGGACCCAACAGAAGAACTGACTCAGAAGAAAGAGCTTACTCTGACAAATATATGATGTTGCCACACTGGTTGACTCCATCTTTGACATTTGTATGGGGACATCACTGTTTACTGAGCTGAGAACTTGTGGTTAACAAATGATGTCAGTCAATGAACCATTTAGCCTGCCACTCATCCCTACTCCCAGATCTCCAACAGGTCACTCTGAACACTAGTAAATATTTGACTTATTTTGCTTTCCAGGTCATCTTCTTGAGCAGAACTTAACATGACTCTCAGCTCTCTCCACTTCTGTTCAAAGGAAATACTCATGGCATCCTTGACTGACTGGCAAACACAGTAGCATCTCCCCTCAACTCTTATCTCTCAAGGATCTCACAGGCTATTGAATGCTGTTTTCCAGATTTCCTGGGGTTAGAGGGTCAGACCTCAAACTCCAAAACACAAACACATTTTCTATAACCAATGACCCCAAACTTAGTTTTGAGAAATAGTTGCAGGAAGTTCCCTATGATGTATGTAGATTTAATGCATAGCTAGCTCTAAAGAAATCCTCAAGAAGTTCTTTCTCTCCAGTGGGTCAACTCCTTTTATTCACATGTCATAGATTAAGTCACAAAAGCCGTAAAGCCCATGATTTCATGTGGGTTTGAACTTTGGCATTTCTGTATGAGAACACACATTTGTATCAATCATCTTTACTTTTCAACCAGAACTTCAAATTTAATATTCTTCTCATAACTTTCAACAAGGTTAAATGCCAAAAAACAGATTGTGAAATATATGGATAAAAGAAAGGTCACTGAATGTAAAAATAAATAAATAAACAAATAAATTTTAAAAACTCATTGCTGACTTTCATGAAAATGGTAGAGACAAAAACATGAGTGTAAGGGACTTAGACACTAGTTACATATTAGCTTACTAACTTCTAACTTCAAGATGAGCTTGCTGATGAACTTGCATCTTTCAGGCCAGAACATGGATGATTCACCCCTTATTTGAACTTTTTATCCTCTCTGCCCAAACACCCCTTCCACCCCCAGCCACACGGGAAATAGAGACTTTGCTAGAAATACAGCCCCTAGATGTGTTGAGCCTGCTTGCACCTTATCTCTCCAGCATGTGTAAGTCCTCTGATTTTTAGTCAAAGGTGCCCAGCATAGCCACACCCAGACTGTTTACATATTAGAAAGGGGGGGGAGTAACCTCTGGATTCTGTGATTCCACTTGCTGTTCTGAGCCTGCCCATCTCAGAGAGGCATAGGCAGATTTCTCACACTGTGACCCAGAGTGGAACATCAAGAAGTATGGAGTGAGGTGGGGGGAGGGCTAGATCCTAATGAGGGCAAATTCTTCCAAAGGAGGCATAGGTCCCCTTTGGAATTATAGGAGGCTCATGCTCTCCTGCACATCAGAAGTCTTCCAATAGTTTATAGTTAAGATGTGACAGGATGGTAGGTAGACTTTTCTTCCTATTCTAGGAGCATTATGGGAAATACAAATAAATATAAGGCTTAGGGTTGGTATTTCAAAGGGCTCTGGGTAGAGTTAAATTGCAAAGGGAAATAAATATTAAGGAGATCTTTCCAGATTACTTTGCAGGAAGACAGATCTTAAAATTTTGACTTACTGGAATATATTGTGAGAGAGAAGGTTTCCATGTTGACTTCATGTAGAGTTTGACCCTGCTCTCCCACATAATAAAGGGCTTTAGAATATTTGAATTCTATTATCTCCCTCTTTACTTACACATTATTGTCACATCTAAAAATTTAAAATATTAATTATATATATATAATATTTTACGTATTTTCTAGGCATTATTATTGTTTTTAAACTTTTTAATATAATCTAATAATCATTACTTTAGTTTGCTTTCAGCAAGTAGCTCAAATATTATCTAAAACATAGTATTCCTTTTTTTTTTTTTTTTTTTTTGACAGAGAGAGAGAGAAAGAGAACACAAGCTGGGGGAGAGGGAAAGGGAAAAGCAGGTTCCCCACTGAGCAGGGAACCCAATGTGGGACACCAACCCAGGACCCGGGATCATGACCTCGGCTGAAGGCAAATGCTTAACATTGAGCTTGTTGAGGGGCCACTGAGCCACCTAGGGGCCCCTAAAACATAGTATTTCTTAGAGTATATTAAGGTCAACACAATTTTCAACACGGAGACCATGTTAAAAATAAGAGTTTTTTTTTGTTCTGGTTTGGTTTGGTTGGAAACGTACCTTTTTAAATTTATTTTTAAGTTGTGGAAATAGTTTGAGTAACTCTCTTCTATTTTTTATAAAGAACAAATGAATGTTTATCTTTGCCCTATTATTTTATTGTTCTCTCTTTCCCACATGTATGCAGGCTTATGTGTTTTTCTGTAAGTGGCCTCTGGTACTCTATTTATCTGGAGTTTTGCCTTCTCGGATTCTATATTGATAATCTCTTATTGTTCTCTGAGTTCTTCAGTGGTTATTTAATTATTTTCAGTTGGACTGTTGGTCCAAATCATTTTGCTTACATTACTAGAAATATAATCTTATAGGAGTATTCTTTATTTTCTTTGACATCAATAATAAAACCATTTTACAGATATGTAATAAAATAAATATAAATAAATATAAATAATACTACCATCCAAATGATATTCAAGAAGACAGTAGTACTGCTATATTGGTTGGTAAGAGTACACAAACTGAGAATTGCTGGAGGGGAGAGGGGTGAGAGGCATGGGGTGGCTGGGTGACAGACGATGGGGAGGGTATGTGCTATGATGAGTGCTACAAATTGATTAAGACTGATGAATCACACAGACTTATATGACAGAAGTATAAAGTGTTGGGGTTCCTGGGTGGCTCAGTGGGTCAAGTCTCTGCCTTCAGCTCAGGTCATGATCTCAGGGTCCTGGGATCGAACCCCACATAAGGCTCTCTGCTCAGCAGGAAGCCTGCTCCCCCACCCCCCCCACCTGCCTCTCTGCCTACTTGTGATCTCTGTCTGCCAAATAAATAAATAAAACCCTTAAAAAAAGGATAAAATATTAAGACAACATATTATCCCTCTGAATTATTTGAAAAATAAGTTCATATTTATCCTCTTCTAATCACATTTTACAGCAAATTTAATTATGGTGAATTTGCTTTCTTCATCTTTCTCATAACTAAAGCTGTCATCCAGATAATGATAAACTTTGTCATAAAATTCCACTTCCTTTAAAAGTTAAGTTTATTTGCAATAAACTGGTTGATTATATAATTGGTTATTAATAGCTAATGTAATATTAAGTTAATTTCACTTAAGATCAAAATAAGAATGAAGAAAACACTTTCTGGTTTAGAAGCCTTTTCTAAGGACCCTCAATTATTTGGAAGACTGACTCAGTTCTCCTTTCCTATTTTAAGTATGTTTTTAAGAGGTACCTGGGTGGCTCAGTCAGTTAGGCATCACCCTTCACCTCAGGTCATGATCTCAGGGTCCTGGATCCACGCCCCGGACAGGCTCCCTATTCAGTGTGGAGTCTGCTTCTCCCTGTGCCCCTCACCATGCTCATTCTCTCTCTCTCACTCGCTCTCTCTCTCAAATGAATAAAAAAAAAAGTTTTTAAAAAATGTTTTTTTTAAGGGTGCCTGGGTGGCTCAGTCATTAGGCATCTGCCTTTGGCTGGTGGCATGATCCCAGGGTCCTGGTATCGAGTCCTGCATTGGGCTCCTGCTCAGCGGGGAGCCTGCTTCTCCCTCTTCCACTCCCCCTGCTTGTGTTCCCTCCCTGTCAAATAAATAAATAAAATCTAAAAAAAAATGCTTTTAAATATCACAAATGTACTTAACTATGCATTACTTACATTTTCTCAAAAGCCCCTTTGATCTTATTACATGTGATAATTTTTCATAGGATAAAAACCAATGATAATGACTTAATAGGATCAGATGTTACAGTCTTTTTATTTTTTTAAGTTTTATTCCTTAATTTTAATTTTTATGTTTTAACTTCTTTTTTCAGGTTCTGTAATCTAATGGTACTGTTAATTTTTTTTTCTTACAGACTGACTCAAGATGCAAATCCTGGTTACTTCCTGCAGCCCTCAAAAATTAGAGGCACTTTCTAGTGTGAAAGGAGACCTTAGTTACCCACAGTTCACAATACCACTAACGTGGCTGCTTTTTTCCCCAAATGTTGACTCTGACATTAACTTTGTATAGTTTAAATGCTCCATATGTGAATTAACTTTGTTAGCCTCACGTTTGGTTTTTCCACAGCAATAGTTTCCACTGAATGGCATTGTGAATGGATAAACACTGTGATAGATTTTCAGAGTCATTTACCACCATAATGGCATCATGATGAGCAAGTAACAGTGTACTCCATTTTCCATTTCGTACTTACTTAGAAATTCGTGTTTTAAATGTCGGTGAGATCATAACATTCAGTATATTGAAACAATCATTGTTTGGTTCACTCTGGATCTGAGAATGTAATTGGAGTAATATAGAGTCAATTTGTTTTCTTTCTTGTCATTTCTGAATATTTGTTAACTGAATTCTAGTAACTTTCCTATCCAGAAGCCCTCAATTCCTAACAAGGCATCAAGGGATTGTACAGAGCTGATTACACATTCAGACCTAGAGCACGGTGAAGCCAATTGCTTCATATGCCCCCTTTGCCACATTTGTTGGTTCAGTGGTGGACATGTGATATGAATCAAACAATTACTCTGAATCTCAGAATTTGTTCTTTCTATGCTAGGAGCAAGATTCTCTCATTCTGTCAAGCATGAAGGATGAAGTGCGTACTTCTGTGAGCTGTTAACAGAAATACTGGGATCATGAATTCTTATTTATAGCAGTAATTAATATGTGGAGATTAGAAAAGGAAAAAATGTTCCTTCTTAACAACATTGATTTAATAATCAAAAGTACCCTGCAGTCAGACTTTAACCTCTCTAATTCTCAATTGTATAAAACATGTCAACCACATTTTTAATTAAGATACACCTAAAAATTAATACACTGTACAATAAATTTTCAACTATGGAAACACCACCCAGGTCAAGAAATAGAATGTCATCAACACCTTCAAAACTCTTTGTTATCCGTGTCAATCTCTATCCCTTACTTTTTGCATAGAAGCAAACAATATATTGGATTTTCATAAGTTACTGGTTTTGTCTGTTTCTAAATTATAAATGCCTAAATTCATATACTTTGCATTCATTTGTATTTTGCTTCTTTTAAAATTATGCTTTTAAGAGTTCTCCATATAGCAAGAATTCATTTATTTTCACCGTCATAGGGTATTCCATTTCTGTGTGTGACAGACTGATATATTTGTTCTTCTGTCCATCTGTTGATAAATTTTATTACTAAATATGTCACATATATATTACCTCCTCATGGTTTTGTGTGTCTATTTTTTCATTCTCTGAAGTTTTCTCATGAAGCGCAGTATTCATAAATTTTAGGAGTCCAATTTATTATTTTTTTAGTGATTAGTCTTTGTGTTTAAGCAAACTGTTTCTATTCTGAGGTCATGAATATCCAAAAATCACCTCCAAAAAGATTTTTTTTTTCCCACTTTTCTTACTTGGTGCTCAGTCTTGCTAAAATATATTTTTTTTTCATACAATGGGATTTAGGAGTCACTGTTGTTTGTTTTTACCCATATGGATGTCCCACTGATTTTAACAACATTCACTGAGAAGTTTCCTTTCCTTTAATTTCCTTTCTTTATTTTTTCTTTCCTTTTCCTTCTTCCTCCCTCCCCTTCTTTTCTTTTCTTTTCTTTTCTTTCCTTCCTTCCTTCCTTCCTACCTTCCTTCCTTCCTTCCTTCCTGTCCACCTTTGTTCTACATCTGATGTCTTCATACACATAGTTCTGTTTAGATTCTATCTCATCTCTCCCTCTTCTCTTCTGGAGTCAGTTTGACACTAAATTAAAATTAACAGCCATAATTTATGATAAATCCCAACATCTAGTAGTGTAAACTTCCCAATTTTTCTTCTTCTCTGAGTACCTCGAATATTAATAAACTTGTAAATTCAGCAAAATATTACTGGAGTTCTTCTTATTCTTGTACTTTATTGATCAAGTGCCAGAATCACCTACAATTTACTGTCTATGTAAAGCAGACAATCCTGCTTAATCTTAGCACCATGACATCTCAGGGTAGGCACCTGACATTTACCACATGTCTGGGGCAGTCACCTCTTCTCTCTAAGCTTCCAAATTATTGCTCTAGTACCCAAAGTTTGTAATAAAAAAATCAGTAATGCATTAACATTTTGTTTTTCTTAACTGATTTTGAATGGAGAAACAAACCTTGCACTCTTATTTTTTTATTGTTGTTGCAAGTTTTTTTTTTTTTAATATTTTATTTATTTATTTGACAGAGAGAGATCACAAGTAGACAGAGAGGCAGGCAGAGAGAGAGAGAGGAGGAAGCAGGCTCCCTGCTGAGCAGAGAGCCCGATGTGGGACTCGATCCCAGGACCCTGAGATCATGACCTGAGCCGAAGGCAGTGGCTTAACCCACTGAGCCACCCAGGCGTCCAGTTGTTGCAAGTTTTAATTTAATTCTAGTCAGTTAACATACAGTGTTATATTGTTTACAGGAGTAGAGTTTAGTGATTCATCACTTACATAGAACACCCAAAGCTGATCACAAGTGCCCTCCTTAATACCTATCACCCATTTAGCCCATTCTCTCACCACATCCCCCCATCAACCCTCAGTTTGCTCTCTAGATTTAAAAATTTCTTATGGTTTGCCTTCCTCTCTTTTCCCCCCTTCCCCTATGCTCATCTGTTATATTTCTTAAATTCCACATATGAGTGAAATAATATGACATTTGTCCTTCTCTGACTGATTTGTTTCATTTAGCATAATACAGGCTGGATCCATCCACATTGTTGTTAATGGCAAGATTCCAGTCTTTTTACTGACTGACTAATATTCCACTGTGTATGTCTACAGCTTGTTTATCCATTCATCAGCCAATGGTCATCTGGGCTCTTTTCATAATTTGGCTATTGTGGATAATGCTGCTAAAGACAACATGGTGCATGGGTATCTTTGAATCAGTATTTTTGCATCTTTTGGGTAAATACCTGGTAGTGCAATTGTTGGGTCATAAGGTAGTTCCATTTTTAACTTTTGGAGGAACCTCCATAATGTTTTCCAGAGTGCCTGCCACAGTTTGCATTCCCACCAGCAGTTTAAAAGGGTTCCCCTATCTGTGCATCCTTGCCAACACCTGTCCTTCCTGTGCTGTTAATTTTAGCCATTCTGACAGTTGCGAGGTGGTATCTCATCATGGTTTTGATTTTTAGTTCTCTAATGATGAGTGATGTTGAGCATCTTCTCATCATATGTCTGTGGGCCATCTGGATGTCTTCTTCAGAAAAATGTCTATCTGTGTCCTCTTCCCATTTCTTTTTTTTTTTTTTTCAAGATTTTATTTATTTATTTGACAGAGAGAGATCACAAGTAGGCAGAGAGGCAGGCAGAGAGAGGAGGAAGCAGGCTCCCCGCCAAGCAGAGAGCCCAACGCGGAACTCGATCCCAGGACCCTGAGATCATGACCCGAGCTGAAGGCAGCGGCTTAACCCACTGAGCCACCCAGGCGCCCTCGTCTTCCCATTTCTTAACTGGATTATCTGTTTTTTTGAATACTGAGCTTAATAAGTTCTTTTATAGATTTTGGTTTGCCAGCTCTGCCACTTGCATTCTTATACAGTGGTAGAGCTGGAAAACATACCAAAGTAGAGTTAACACCTGTAAGTAGCTGGCCAGGGAGGAACATGTGACTTTTTTGTGGGAAACACGTGAACAAATGTTTCTGTGTCCTCTTCAGGCCAAGGCAAGTAAGAAGGGGCTCTTCTTTCCCTGTGCCTTCTTTTCCTCTCCACTGGCTGGGTGCAGGCGACTACAGGTCCAAAAGAACTGTGGAGCCAATACCTGGCAGGAGACCTCCTACCACCCAGGAATACCTACCTCCAGACCAAATGCCAGCAACTTTTAGTGCCTATAAAATCTATTCTACTATTCTGTCCACTGACTTTTTGAGATAGATATTTTGCTGACAAATTTTCAGGACTTCTGTTTTGTGTGTGTGTGTGTGTGTGTGTGTGTGTGTGTGTGTGTGTGTGAATACAAGCATTTAAGACCACAGATATTGGATTGTTTTACTGTTTTGCAGAAGATACAATGTGTAGTTTTCATGGTTTTTTAGTTTTAAACATTTTATAAATTCCATTATGATTTTCTATTTGACTTTGGGTTATGATAGGAGATAATTCACACTGTACACACATTTCTTATTGTATTTTTCAATATATAATAGTAATCGTATTATGGTAAGGGTGTATGTTCTATAATGTGTAAATCCTAAACATTGCTCGGATAATTTTCACAAATGTTTCATGTGTTCTTCTGTAACTGCTGGTTTTACAGTTTCATTTATTTGATCAATGATTTTCATTTCATCTTCAAGTTTGCTCTATACGTCTGTTGTTTTGTAATTAGATTGGCCTGATTATTAAGATATACAATGACCTTTTTCATTTTGGTGAATTTGTCTATTACTTTATGTATAAAATAAAAGATTATTTTACTTTTCAAACACACATTGTTATCTGTAATTATCATGGTTAGATCTCCAGAACTTACTCATCTTAACACTGCAAGTTTGTACCTTTTAACCAACATCTTCCCATTTTTCCCACCTCCAGCACCTGAATACTACCATTCTACCCTATGTTTCTTGAAGTTTGAATTTTTCATAGATTCCAGATATTATATCATGTGTTATTGGTCTTTCTGAATCTGAATTAATTCACTTAGCATAATGTACTTCAAGTTCATCCACATTTACTGTATTGTATACTTGATATTTGCTAAGACAAGAGATCATAAGTGTACTTACCACACATACAAGGCTAACTATGTGAGGTGAAGGCCTTAAGGTCATCAATGTAGAGTTATACTTAAAAAAATACTTGGACAGCTCTTTTGAACCACACAAATTATATGAATTTAGTATAATAACATGACATAGATGGTTTGAGTTGACAGTTTCTTATGGTATATTTTTTTCATTTCATAGTAAGTGCCAAAGATAGAATTCTAATGGTCCACTGATGGTTGGGGGAGTGCAAACAAGAGGTTGTATAAGGAGTTAATTCAAATTTATTGAGGAAGTTTGTATCTATTTTAGATAATGATTTAGCTAATGCATTAACTATTTAAAACTTCTGCCCTCTCTCAGGAAATGTTGTATTGTAACCTATATAATATATAAAGTATAAGATAAAATACACAAAAATAATCATAGTAGATGTCTGCTTTCAGTTCAGGTCATGACTCCAGTGTCCTGGCCTTGGGATGAGCTCTGCATCTGATTCCCTACTTAGCAGGGAGTCTGCATCTCCTTCTTCCACTCCCTCTGCTTGCTCATGCACAGTCTCTCTCTCTCAAATAAATAAATCTATTTTTTTTTTAATGAGCATAGTAGGAATTCTGGTAAAATAAATCCCAAGCCTTATCATAGTCTATGGGGCGCTATCTGCTCTGTCCCTGTCCATCTTTGAAACAGTATCCCCTTGACTGTTCTATCTTCCTCCCTTAATTTTATGTGGATCCTGGTACCACATAAATTCTTTCCAAACTTGGAAACTTTTCACATACTTTCTCCACAACCTGGGCTCTTCCCACTCAAGTCTTCACATGGATCATTAAATACTCCATATTTGGGCAACATCTCCCTAGAGAGGTATTTTGAATCATTCTCATTAAGGTAGGGATTTTCTCCATTATCATTTATCATCCTAGTCTAAACAGTATTTAAGAGTAACTCTAACTATTCTATGCATTTTAATTGTTTAGTTATAAATGTCCTCTAAGAGAAGTGTTTCATTTTTTATCTCTATAATGTCATTCACTAGTGGTTAACACAAAGGCGCTCAATAAATACTTGTTGCAAGGAATGTTGAATGTAACAATGCATTATGCTCATGAAATGACCAAGTTCTTGATACCAAACAGGAGGGACAAAGAAGCATATGTGAAATGGAAATCTGTATGTACAGTATAAGGAAATATTTTAAATAAATATAAATATCCCCACAAACAGAAGATAATTTATATTTGTCAAAGCACAAGAAGAGATAATACCAAGGACTATAAAAATTATTTCTAGTTTTTTTTTCTTCTTTTTTTTCTTTTGCTTCTTAAATTCCATATGTGAGCAAAATAATGGTATTTGTCTTACTCTGACTGACTTATTTCACTTAGCATTATACTCTCTGGATCCATATACATTGTTGCAAATGATAAAATTTCATTCTTTTACTGGTACAACCATAGTGGAAAAGAGTATGAAATTTCCTCAAGAAGTTAAAAACAGAACTACACTATGATCCAGCATTTGCACTATTGGGTATTTACCCAAAGAACACAAAAACACTAATTCAAAGTGATACATGCACCCCTATGTTTATAGTGGCATTATTTATAATAGCCAAATTATGGAAGCATCCCAAATGTCTATCGATTGATGTCATCCACATTTCCATCGATTGATTGATGAATGGATAAAGAAGATGGTGGCCTTTTACTCAGCCACAAAAATAATAAGCTTTCTCTCCTTTTCGAGACTGAAACACAGCTGTTGTGTTTTGTGCACAACATAGTAAGATCTTTCAAATGACTGAAAGCCTTACAGATAATGTAAACAGTCAATTAATACATATTTTGATATGCTTTATGTATTATCTCCTGTGTCCTTACAATAAAGTAAGTTAGAAAAAATAAAATATTAAGAAAATAAGAAGGAAGACAAAATACATGTACAAGTGTTCTACCATAAAAAGTCCACATATGGGCATCCGGGTGGTCTCTGTCTTCAGCTCAGGTTATGATCTCAGGGTCCTGGAATTGGGCCTACATGTCAGGCTCCCTGCTCAGCGGGGAACCTGCTTCTCCCTCTCTCTCTGCCTGCCTCTCTGCCTACTTGTGATCTCTCTCTGTCAAATAAATAAATAAAATCTTTTTTAATAATCCACATGAAAGTCAACCTGCACAGTTCAAACCCATTTTGTGCAAGGATCAACTGTATAGTTGATCTTCACATTTCCTTGTATCTTCACCAAAATGACTACCATATCCCCCAAACTTTGTAGTTCCTTATCTCAACACAAGATGTAATTTCAAGGGAGCTAACCTTAAGTACCTTAAGTAGCCTTAAGTTTCAAACAGTTACAAAAATGGCAAAAACCAACATCAAAGCAAGATAAAGTACTAATCTTTATTATCTAGATCAATCAGCTTCAAATACTAAGGGTTAAAATCCCTGTGAAACAAAGAAAAGAAAAAGAAAATAAGGTATGTTTACCTTATTTGGGAGGAAATAGCAAGCCTGGGAGAAATGAGTACTATCATAAAGTCAAAGCAAAAATGTTTGCTCTTTTAAGAGTGAAAGTTATATTGCCCACAAAGATATTTTAAAATATGATTTGGCACACTTACAGGTGGTGAAAAAGATAGTATAGTTTTACTTTTCCTTGCTCTTCTCCTTCTTAATACAACTAAATACCTTGGATTTATTACACTAACAATGTAGGAATCCTAATTACCCCAGAATACCTTGGAACCCAGGACATGAGAAACTACAATGAAGTGAGTTCCCTGGGTTTTCTTTCTCTCTCTGATATATATTTGACCTAAGCAGTGGCAGAGAAAATAATAGCAAACCACAATAGGCATAGTGAAAAGTCTATAAAATCGGCAACATACAAGAATAACCTGCCCTTGCTGGTTAAAGGACCTGAAAAGCAGAAATCTAACAGAGACCTAGCAGAGAGCCCTAACTAACTCATCAGCTGGCTGCTGCTGATGATATGATCCACTGGTGGTAGTAATAGCAAAGGTAATCCACTCCAGCCCTGCTCAAAATTTGGGCTCCACTGGGCATCTAACCTGCCTGTAGCAGAGGTCGTAATGAAACCTGGCTATCCCAGGCCAAGCTTCATAACTTAAATTCAGTGAGTGGACCTAAAGGGATTTATTAGCAGCTGTGGTAACAAAGTCCTCCTGGGTCACCCAAGACCCGGCTTATCAACTGGGGTACCAGCAGGAATCCCGATGCAAAACTCTGCATCTCTTTGCCCTCTACACTGTAGCATAGACACACCAGCCCGGAAGCTTTGCTCTCATCTCTCAAATGTTGCCCAGTGACAGAGGGAAGCTCAGGAAAGTTCCTTCTGTCTTTACAGGTGACACCAGCAGGGATGGAGCAGGAATCCCAGAAGAACGAGACAATGAGCAGAGCAGAAATGCACTGTCATAGGAGGAACCCGAACACTCACTGGAACTATAGCCTTTAAAATTGGTCAGACCTAAATGCTGAAACTAAACAGGGCAAGCTGATGATTCAGATAGGATCGAGATTCTCCTAATAGAAGAACCCAGATGTCCATGGTACAACTGAAAATCACTGTTCTACGAAAAGCAAAGGAAACCTCAACTTGAGTAAGAAAGCCCATAAACTGACACGAATACCAAAAATAATATGAGTATTATTTTTAAAAATATTTTATTTATTTATTTGGCAGAGAGAGACAGCAAGAGAGGGAATACAAGCATGGGGAGTAGAAGAGAGATAGGGAGAAGCGGCTTCCTGCTGAGCAGGAAGCCTCACATGGGATTCAGTCTCAGGACTCTGGGATCATGACCTGAACCAAAGGCAGATGCTTAATGGTTGAGCCACCCAGGTGTCCCAATATGAGTATCATTTGATAAGGATTTGATAAGGCTTTAGAAACAGCCACCATAAAAATATGTCAGCAATTAAGTACACATTTTCTTTAACCTAATGAAGAGGGAGAAAATTGCACCAAAGGAAAATAAGTTAAGAAACAAAAACAAAGGATAATGGGGTATTTGTACTTTTTTTTCCTATTTCTCCTCTAAGTACAATGACAAATGGTGGGCATTCCATGTAAAAGCAACATAAAAGAATTTTGAAAATTGGAGAAAAGTGTGTGGGCCAGATAATGTTCATGTGCCCTGAAAACAACATGGTAGTTAAGTTCCAGAGATTTCTTATTGGCTCATATACAGGCATACCTCAGAGATTGTGCAGGTTCCACCAGCACAATGGAGTGAATATCACAATAAAGTGAGTCAAATCAATTTTTTGGCTTTTCAGCACATTTAAAAGTTATGTTTAAACTATACTGTATTTTATTAAGTGTGAAATAATATTGTGTCTAAAAAGATGATGTGCATATCTTAAGTTAAAAAATGCTTTATTGCTCAAAAATGCCAACCATCATCTGAGCTTCAACCAACTTGTAATCTTTTTGCCAATGGAAGGACTTGGCTTATTGTTGATGGCTGCTGTCAGATCACTGTCAGTGGTAGCTGATGAAAGTTGGCGTGGCCATTGTAATTTCTTAAAATAAGACACTGAAGTTTGCCTCATTGATTACCTCTACCCTTCACAAATTAGCTCTTCCTTCCCTCTTTCCTTTCACAGCCCTTCTTTCTGTAGATAGGGTGCTGTTTGATAGCATTTAACCTGCAGTAGAATTTCTTTCAAAACTGAAGCCAATCTTCTCATCCCTGCCACTGCTTTATCAACTCAGTGTATGTAATATTGTAAATCCTCTGCTGTTGTTTCAACAACCCTCACGGCATCTTCACTAGGAGTAAATTCTATCTCAAGAAACCACTTTCTTTGCTCATCCGTAAGAAGCAACTCCTCATCCATTCAAGTTTATCATGAGATTTGCTGCAATCAGATGGCATAGACAGGCTCCACTTCTAGTGCTAGTTCTCTTGCTATTTCTCTCACAACTGCAGTTACTGCCTCCTCTGAAGTACTGACCTCCTCAAAATCACCTATGAGGGTTGGAAGCAACTTTTTCCAATTCCTGTTAATGTTGATATTTTTGACCACTTCCCATGAATCATGAATGTTCTTAATGATACCTAGAATGGAGAATCTTTTCCAGGTTTTCAATGCCCTTTCCCCTGCTCCATCAGAGGGGTCACTATCTACAGAAGCTATAGCCTTACAAAAAGTATTTCTTCAATAATAAGACTTGAAAGTAAAAATGCCTCCTTGATCCAAAGTGGATTGTATTACAGAAGAGCTGTTGTATTAGTAGGCATGAAAACAACATTAATCTTGTTGTCCATCTCCAGCAGAGCTCTTCAGTAATGAGTACATTGCCAATGAACAGTAACATTTTGAAAGCAATCGTTTTTTGCTGAGTAGTAGGTCTCAACAGTGTGCTTAAATATTTAATAAGTCATGCTATATGCAGATATGCTGTCAGCTAGGCTCTGTTGTTCCATTTATAAATCAAAGACAGAGTAGATTTAGCATAATTATTAAGAGCTCTAGGGTTTTTGGAATAGAAATTAACACTGGCTTCAACTTAAAGTCAACAGCTGCATTAACCCCTAATAAGAAAGCCAGTTGGCCTCTGAGGTTTTGAAACTAGGCACTGACTTTTCCTCTCTAGCTATGAAAGTGACAGGTGGCATCTTCTTCTAGTAGATTGTCTTGTCTACATTGAAAATCTGTTATTTAGTGCAGCCACCTTGATTACTTATCTTAGCTCATCTTCTGAAAAACTAGCTGCAGATTCTATATCAGCACTTCTGCTTCACTTTGTAGTTTTATGTTATGGAGATAGTTTCTTTCCTTAAACCCATGAACCAACCACTGCTAGCTTCAGAGCTTGTCCTACAGTTTTCTCACTTCTCTCTACCTTCAACCATCATAGAATTGAAGACAATTGGGACCTAGCTTTGGATTAAGCTTTGATTTAAGGGAATGGTGTGGCTGGCATGCATATATATATATATATATATATATATATATATATATATGTACATATACACACACACACACATATATGTATATATAATATTGCTTATTTATTTGAGAGAGATATAATGAGAGAGGGAACACAAGCAGAGGGAATGGTAGAGGGAGAATCAGGCTCCTGTTGAGCAGGAAGCCTGACACAGGGCTCGATCCCAGGACCCTGGGATCATGACCTGAGCCAAAGGCAGATGCTTAACTGACTGTGCCACCCAGGTGCCCCTGCTTTCCTATCATTAGTGCATTCACTGGACTAGCACTTTTAAGTTCCTTCCAGAACTTCTACTTCATATTCACAGCTTGGCTAACTAGCATTAGAAGCATAGCTTTCAGCTCATCTTAGCTTTCACCACACGTTTCTTACTAAACTTAATCAGTTCTAGCTTTGGAATTAAAGTGAGAGGTGTGCAATTTTTCTTTCATTTGAACACTTAGAAATTACTGTAGGGTTGTTAACTGGCTTAATTTCAACACTGTTGTTTCTCAGGGAATAGGGAGGCCTGAGGAGAGGGAGGAGATGGGAAATGGCAAGTCAGTGGAGCAACCAGAGCACACACAAATTTTATCAGCAAAGTTCATTGTTTTATACGGGAGCAGTTTGTGGTCCTCACAAATTACAATAGTAACATCAAAGGTCACTGATCTCCATGACGAAAATATAATAATAATAATAAAGTTTGAAATATTGTGAGAATTACCAAAATGCACAACCAGAGACACAAGGGGAACAAATACTGTTGGAAACATGGTGCCAACACACTTGCTTGAGGCAGGGTCACAACAAACCTTCAGTTTATTAAAAAAGAAAAAGCCCTAATTGTGAAGTACAATAAAGTGAAACACAATAAGACAAGGTATGTCTGTACTCTAGAATGGATGCTGGGGTATCCAGCAACCTGTAAATGCTAATATGTGCAGTAAAATCTCCTCAGAAAGCCTGATCTTTATAGCCAAAAAGAAACAAAAACAAGTCAGAGACATCTCAGCAAGACAGAAAACTTTCAGAAAACAATAGTCAAATCCCACAGATTAGAACTGTAGCCCCACCTTTATCTATGCCAGAAAATCCTGAGTGGGGAGTCTAAATAGTCCACTTTCCCAAGGCTATACTGAGACTCCTGAACCTATCCACTGAAACCAAATCAAAAGAAAAGAAGCTAAGAGAAAAATTTAACCTTCAGTATACTTCCACATAATATACAAAATCTCTAGATTTCAATAAATAATACTTATTGAACCAAGAACCAAAAAGATTTCAAACTGAATTAAAAAACACAATCAAGAGATGGCAAAAAAATGACGACAGAAATATTGGAATTATCTGACACATATTTTCAAGTAGTCTTCATAAACTTCCTTCAATGGTCATGTTTGAAGTAAATGAAAAAAATATAGACTCCAAGCAAAGAACCAGAAAATACAAAGAAGAAGCCAATGGAAACTTAATAACTAAAAAGTATAATGACCAAAAAATTAAAATAACTATCAATGTATAGGCGCAGAAGAAGAAGACAGAGGAATTAGTAAAATTAAAACTTAAAAGTCATTTATCCTGAATAATAAAAGAAAATAGAGTTAAAAATAAATAACATCTAAGAAACAGTGAAACTATAATATGCTAACTAAATTCATCACTAGAGTTGAAAAGAAGAAGGAGAATAAAGCGCTGAAAAATAATAGAATAAACCTCCCAAATTTAGGGGGGGGAACATTAATCTATGGTCCAAGAACTTCACTGAATCCCTAAACAGATGAACCTATAGAAATACAAACCAAGGCACATCATAGACAAGCTTCTGAAAAATAAAGACAAAGAAAATACCTGAAAATCAGTGAGAGAGAAAAAGACATTTACCTGTACGGGGAAAAAAATGAAATGACAACTGATTTCTCACAATAAATCCTTCTTGAGATCAGAAGGAAGTGGCAGAACACTTTTCAAGTGCTGGGAGAAACAAAGAAACAAAAAGCCTACCAACTCAGAATTCTATATTGAGTGAAAATATTCTTCAAAAATGAAGAGGGAATCCACACATTCACAGATGAAGGAACACTAAGAGTTTATCACTTACCTACTTTAAAATGATGGCTAAAGGAACTTATCAAAACAATTACTTGTATATTCTTCAAGATTAAATTACTGAGGGGAAAGAGAATGATATAAACAAAAATACATACCTACATCTTTTTTTTTTAATATTTTATTTACTTATTTGTCAGAGAGAGAGAGAGAGTGAGAGCAAGCACAGGCAGACAGAGTGGAAGGCAGAGGCAGAGGGAGAAACAGGCTCCCTGCAGAGCAAGGAGCCCGATGTGGGACTCGATCCCAGGATGCTGGGATCATGACCTGAGCCGAAGGCAGCTGCTTAACCAACTGAGCCACCCAGGCGTCCCACATACCTACATCTTAAAAACAATCAAGTACCCTATATTAAATGCAAATGCATCATAGGTTCTCACATTTTAGTTACTAGAAATGGCCCACCCAGGCTGAATTCAACTAATTATTGATACTAATGAAATACATCTTTCAAGTGTTTTATTTTGATATAATTATTTTCTACAAGAAATAAAAAACCTATTTCAACATCCTGGCATAAATCATGTTGCTCTCTGCTGATTTTAGAAACATTTAATTCCACAAAAAAATTCCTCAAATTTCCCAGGAGGAGTTATGCCTGACAATTTGTAATGACATAAACTTCATTTAACTTGACCAGAATCTGAAATTCAATAAACAAAAAGACCTAATCTAATGTTTAAAGAAAAGTGTTACGAAAGTGGATTAATTCTGATGACTGAAGTATTTTATTTATCAATTGACTGAGAGAATTGAACAGTCAATAGAATGCGGGCAATTCAAAGCTCACTCAACCCTAAACCCGAGGGACCAATTTTAGGAGTAACTCTGTTATTCAGTTTGAATGCGCATTCAGTCCTTGATCGCTCTGCTGAGGATGAGAAGTAGTTGCTAAACACTGTGATGTGGTGATTTATTGTTAGTATGTTTAAAATTATTTGATGGCTTGCCATTGAATTGGTTCCAGTGACTTCTTTCTTAAGATTTTAATTGTTTGACTTATTTCACTCAGCAGAGAGAGTCAACTATCATATGGTTTCACTTACTTGTGGAGCATAAGGAATAACAACATTGGGAGATGGAGAGAAGTGAGATGGGGGAAATCAGAGGGGGAGACAAATCATGAGAGATATGGACTCTGAGAAACAAACTGAGGTTTTGGAGAGGGAGAGGTTGGATGAGCCCTGTGGCAGGTATTAAGGAGGGCACATATTGCATGGAGCACTGGATGTGGTGCATAAACAATGAATTATGGATCACTGAAAAAAATTAAATTAAATTAAAATTTAAAAACAGTTTAATTGTTGGGGCACCTGGGTGGCACAGTCATTGAGTGATGGAGCCCCCCATTGAGCCTGGTACTGAGCTGGGTATGGGGTTTCTCACTCCCCCTGTTTGTGATCCATCTCTCCCTCTCTCTCTGTCAAATAAATAAATACCTTATAAAAAATAATTTACATTATAATCTTTAATCTCCTATCTAATACCATAAACTGAAAATGCTTTCACTCAAATCATCTCTGTCTAATTTACATCACATGTAAACATCTATACACCTAGAGCTACAACTTTTCTACCAGAGCTTACTATATAGAGCTTGTTTTCAGAATTTCATAAATCACGAATTATTTGGATTTATCTATGCAGGTCATTTATTCTCTGTTCACTGTTTTTTTCACTTTCAGAAACTAATTCCTTATTTCTGATGTCCATCTTTAAAAAATTCTCTAAGGAAGTTCTGTCACTGGTACATAATCTCAGGGTTTATCTGAAAATGGAAGTTTTTTGGCTCTATGTTTTCTGGGTGTGTTGTTATTCTTTATAGTTGAGTTTTGATATATATCACACAAACTGTTATAGATATTGTGCAAACTGAACTCATTTAAAACTTATAACTTTTGCTTATAAAAATATACAATAATTCCAAAAGGTAAATAAAAAAATTTGGAAGACATTTTTAAAATATTTAATCTTCAAAGCAGTGCTCAAAAAAATCAATAAGTAGGAAAACAACTTAATGGATAAAATGGGAAAAATATGTCACCAGATATTTCACAAAGGAGATAACATAAGTGTCTGTAATACTATGAAAAATCTGTTTGATCACTAAATAATTAGCGATACAGAAATTTAAATCACTCCATAAGTACATTAGAATCACTATGTTGACAAGATGTTAAAAATTTATCAATTGCAAGTTTTGTAATATTGCCACAAATGGCAATCTGAAATTGCAGGCAGAGCACAAGTTGATATAATTATATTGGAGAAGCATTTACTTTACTGGTATATGTCAGTCTTCCTGTAAATTAAGATCCAACAATTCTACTCTGAATATGCTTCCTAAACATATTTCTTAGAAGTTGTATGCAAGGATGACCAAAGCAACAATAACCAAAGCAGTCATCACAAAAACTACAATTGCAAAAAGCCTAAAAGAAAACTCAAATATCTTGGGACAAAATTTAGCTGTGCATGGTGACATTAATTAAGGTTAAAAAAAATAGTATTGACAGTACAAACCAAGTTGCTAATAAGTCATGTGGTACATTTTCATTGAATTTTGAAAACACGTAATATTGTACAGTATAATGCTTAGGTATGCTTATATATATGATAAGAATATACAGCAAGATATTTGTGATAAACAGAAATTTCAGGTTATTAACTGGAGGATTGGAGGGGCTATAATCATAAAAGATTTATTTAATGTTCTTTTTTTTAAGTGGGGATCATTTTATAAGCGTGGGATTGTTTTATAATTTTAAGTATATATATTCTTTTCTAGAAGTTTGAAATACTTCATGATTTCAAAATTATTTAAAATAATAAATTTCTCTTTTTTCTTGCCCCACACTCATATGGTTTATAACTCCAGACAAACTTGTTTTAGCAGGACTTTGTGTATTACTGAAGAAATATCCCAGTCATATATTAGTACCTACTATTATAAAACAAAACAAAAAATAATGTGCTATATAGTGGTACATAAACATGAAAACTGAAGGGATTACAAATTGATTTTTCTTATTCAATATTAAGATATAATGTTAAATTTTAGAAATTAAGGTAATTATCAACTTTATCTGTTTTGCTTATGGTGTGTAATCTATTTTATATCTTTATATGCTCAGATTTGTTAATTGTATATACTTCAAGAAAGACATTTTTTCCATCTATGTTCTCAAATTTGTTTGCAAAATTCTATATTTTATTCTTATAATTTCACTTCTATATTATTTTGTCACTTTGAACTTTTCCTTTTATTAATAGTACCTGATATATATTTATGTGATCCTACCCCCCCCAAAGAATCCATACCTGGAATGTTTAGTATTTCTGTTTTTTTCTCTCAGGTCTTATGATTTGTTAAAGTTTTAATGTCTTCTTAATAATTCTCCCTTCTACCTTTTTTTTTTTTTAAAAAGATTTACCATCATGTCATTTATATACTATAAGTTGTACATATATAAAATGTATACTTTGATATGCTTTGACAAGTAGGGGTAGAAAATTCTTCCCTTCCTCTCATCTAGGTTCTTCAGCTGATTAAATAATTATATTGACATAAAACAGATTAACAGGAGAAAAACAAATTTGATTTCATACATACAAGAGATTCATAAAAACATGAGACTTGAAGCCAGAAGCTTTTCTACTGTTTAGACAACGAAACAATAGATTTGTGAGGAATTGACAAAACAAAGGGGTTTGGGCTTGGGGTAATAAATTGGTGAAGATGTAACAAAGTTTGTTTCAACAGCCTTTGAAGCCCTAAATTCCATATCTGTGGTGATAAGAATGCCTTTTTTCATTCTGGTCCAGGTTGGTGCCTTCCACGTGGGAGATTTATCTCCAGCTTTCAGGCAGACAAGGATCAGGGCATCTTTCTTTCACCAATTGTTTCTAAAGATCTTTACCTTCAAATCAATATGCCAAACTGGCATATTTGGGGGTGGCATATTCTGCTTCCCTTCATCATACATACATTCCATGAAATTATCTCATAGTCAAGATAAAAAACATATACATCATCCCAAAATTTCCTGGTGCTTCTTTAAATTTTTCCTTTATGCCCCCTCCCATCTCCTCATTCAGACACTCACATTTTTGGTCACAATGTGTTCACTGGCTTTTCCTATGAATCAATGTAGAGTAATACAATCTGCACTCCCTTTTAATTGGCTTTCATTTGCTCTCAGAGTAACAATTTTGAATCTTTCACATTGTTTCATGTATTGACAGTTTTCTTTTTCTTTATTGCTGAATAAAGTTTCTTTGTTAACATATTATCATTTGATTACCCATTCATTCATTGATAGATATTTCAGTTTGGGAGTCTTATAAACTTGCTGTGGATATTTGTGTAGAATGATCAATCACTCTAATTCCAGGTATTCTAACAGGTGATTAGTGTTATCTCCTTCTGGTTTTAATTTGAATATTCCTAACATCTAAAGATGTTATACAGTTTCATGTACTTATTTCTGAAGGTAAATATTGTAAGATGTCTGTCCAAATCTTTTATATCTTTCTGATGAAACAACTTTGGTGAAATGTCAGTTCAAGACTTTATCCATTTTCTTCTTACTTTGAGATTATTTATCTAATCAGGATGCAAGTTTTTTATGAGATGTATCACTTGCAAATATTTTCTTTCAAAGTATCATCTCTTCATTCACTTATCTATACCTTTTGAAGAACAGAATTTTAAAAAAATTAATGATGTTCTATTATCATTTATTTGTTTTTATAGATGTTCCTTATGGAGTTGCTTCTAAGAAATCTTTGTGTAATGAAATGCCACAATACATTGCACTATTAGGGTTTTTTATGTAATGTTGCAAGTATTACCCCCTCACTCAAACACACCCTAGTTTTCATTTACTGGATGAAGTTTTAACATCTCCTGTCTCACATAAATCTTACTTCCCTTCCTCAAAACACCCTCTGTCTGCCTGCTTAGCCACCTTCTTTGTTATTTCCCTGATCTGGACAGTTTTCTTTTATGAGCCAACAATCATACTAGTCATGGCAGCCACTCCCATGGATCACTAGAGTAAGATTTAATATATTTGTTCTGAAATCTATTTTGAATTTTTAAAAGTTGCTGTATAGACATATACTTTCCCAGCACCATCTACTTAATTTCCTTTCTCTACTGTACTTCCATTACATCGTTTTCAAAATCAACTTTTTACAGGTCTATAATCTTTCCTCTGTTCCATTGATAGACTTGTCGATCTTGTGCAATATCAGTGTCTTAACATGGTTTTTTGATTAAACTTTTAACCAAATCTGTCCTCCAAATCGTTCCTCTTTTACAAAGTCATTTGGCCATGACAGTTTCTATGTAATTTCATAGTGATTTTATAATAAATTTATCTCTACAAAAAAGTTCTGTTGATTTTGAAAGGTATTATATTACATCTACAGATAATTTAGAGATAATTAAAAATGTAACCATTTTATAATTTCCAGTACATAAGCATAGTCTATATCTCTATTGGTTCAGGTCTTTTTATATTCTTTCAGAAATACTTTATAGTCTTCATTGTACAGATACTGCATGTCACTTACCAGGTTTATCTCTACATTGCCATTTATAATTTTATATTTCAACATTTCAGTTTCTGTTTGATGTTAGTGTGAGGAAATAGACTGACTTCAGTATGTTTATATTGTATCTTGCAAGCATGTTAGAACGCTTCCTAGTTCTACGAACATTTTGTAGATTCCACTCAGTTTTATATAGACAAACATATTGTCTTTGAAAAAAGGGTATTTTACTTCTTCCTTTTTCATCTGAATGCTTTATGTATCTTTTTCTTCATTTGGCTACAGTATAATGTTGAACAGATGTAATGAGATTGGTCACTTGTTTTTGCATAATGTTAAGGGAAGTGTCATTCACTATTAAGTATGGTGTAAACGAAAGGTTTTTCTTAGATCCCTTTATCAAACTGAATGAGTTTCCTTCTGTTCCTACTTTGCTTAGGTTTTCCTTTTCTAGATGGAAATTGGATTTTGTCAAAAGCTTTTTCTGCATTTATTGAGGTAATATGACTTTTCTTTTTAGAGTTTAAAATGTGTAATGATCTTGATTGGTTATAAACATTAAAGTAAGCATGCATGGAGGCACCTGGTTGGCTGTGGTTAAAGACTCTGCCTGTAGCTCAGGTCATGATCTCAGGCTCCTGGGATCAAGCCCCACATCAGGGTCCCTGCTCAGCAGGAAGTCTGCTTCCCCCCCCCCCCCCCGCCCCGCCTGCCATTCTTGTGATCTTTATTTGTCATATATATAAATAAAATGTTTAAAAAAATATAACCATGCATGCATCGCTAGGATAAATTTTACTTGGTTACAATATATCATCTATTTATATTTATGTCATTTGTTTTTGTTTTTAAAAAGATTAATATATAAAAAGAAAAAAGATTAATATGAACACGGTATATTTCTTTGCATCCATTTATTTTATTTTATATGTGACTTTGTATTTGAAGTGTATTTGTTGCAGAGAGCACATAATTGATCTTGCTTTAATGTCTAACCAAACCATCTCTGATTTTAATTTAGGCTTTCACAACACTTTTATTTATATTATTGATAATATGGCTTGGTTTAAACCATAAAATTGCTATCTGTTTTCTATTTGTATTATCTGCTTTTTGTTTCCTTTTCTCTTTTGCTGTCTTTTAGATTGATAATAATATTTAGTTCTATTTTACCTTCTTTTCTGATAAATTTGTTATACCTTTTTCATTTTAATGATAGAGTTTATATTATATATATTTAACTTATCACACTTATGTGATACCATATAGCTTTTACTGTAAGAACTTAAAATTTTTATTTGCATTTTTATCTTTTTGACATTTTTGTTAATACTGTCATTCTTTTTAATTCTATGCATGATATAAAAACCAAACTGCATATTATTTTCATTTAAATAACAATTATCTTTTAATGGGGTATATAAGCAAAGTGTATATATATTTATGTAGTTTCCATTTCCAGCACTCCCCATTCTTTGTGTAGCTCTATATTCCATACAGAGTCATCTTTCTTCTCCCAAAAGATTTGGCTTAACACATCTTGTAGTGTGAGTCTTTGGTAATTCATTCTTTTAACTTTTGTATACTTGAAAACATCTTATGGCTCCATGAGTTGGTGTAAATGAACATTTATTACCAAGTATTTATGTGAATAGTTTCCTATCAAAGATTTTGGGAAATATAAATGCCACAATGGTGTCTGTACATATGAAATAAATAGCTAAGGACCTGACTACCCCGTCTTGGTAGTGATAAAGCAATGCTTATGGATTAATTCAAGGCTTAGTGTGAATAGAAAAAAACTGAATTATGGAAAATCGAATCATCTAAGACTCAAATTTGGTTATAGAAATAAAGTTCCAATTGTATGTAACTAAACACATGGTTTAAAGAAAATTATTATAGAACAATTTATCTATACATATTCTTTCACTCTATTGATTATATTAGCAAATTGTCTCATTGGTCAAATGGAATTACCATGGGATAGTACTATGTCGAGAGGTTTAAACTGGGAGGTACGTATAGGACATATAGATACTAAATTTGTAAATTTGTTTCCACATAGAAGTTTTCAACATTTTATGTTTCCCATGTAAAATGATTCCTTCTCTTTTAAATAATACAGACATTTAACAATTTCTAAAGACCAATTACATGATAATCAAAGGAAGAGAGAATAAGCCTTTCTCATTACGCATAATGCAGTCCAGAAGAAAATGGAACCAAATCTAAAGATTAATAAGGCGTATACTCTGATATCACACTGTGGGAAAAGAAAATAAACAAAAGTGAGAGTCAAATTGAAAATTGATGGAGCACTGAGGGCTAAGTGGGTCAGGAGGAGTCATGCTTCTGGTAAAGAGAACATCTTGAGATAGATTTAATTGAGAGATGACAAGCTATGTTTGTGGAATTAAAATAAATATACTGCTTTCAGAATTAAAATAAATTTTTAAAAGATTTTATTTATTTGAGGGGGGGGGGAAGAGAGAGAAAGCACAAAAAGGGAGAGCAAGAGGCAGAGGAAGAAGCAGGATCACCGCAGAGCAAAGAGCTGGATGACAGACTCAATCCCAGGACCCTGAGATCATGACCTGAACTGAAGGTAGAAGCTTAACTGACTGAACCACCCAGGCATCCCTAAACAATGTTTAGAAGTATCAGCAAAAACAAGGAGGCAGAGCATTGAATGAAGAAGTTATGTAGAAGGTTGAGTTTGGAATTAGTTTAAAAAAAAAAATTCTGGCATAAAGACAATGAGAAGCTCACAGAGTTCCTTCTTGAAAAGGAAGCTTATATATATTCTGTGTACCTGAAAATACTTTAAAAATACTATTTTGAGATTCTTACCTTAACCAATCTTCTTTCAAATTCCAAAATTGCTAGAACATGCTTATGATAGAATATATTTACTTCAAAAGGGAGTATTTTCAGGTAACTTTTAGGTGTCTTAGTGAGTTTGATAATAAATTAGTAGTATTTAATTTATATAATAAATTAAATTTATTTAATATTTATATTAATTTATATTAAATAAATTTATATAATAAATTATATATTAAATTTATATAATAAATTAAATAGCTCTGCTTTATATGACAATTTTTCTTAGGGGTGTCCAGCTAGCTCAGTTGGTAAAGCACAAAACTCTTGATCTTGGGGTCATGAGGTAAAATCTCATGTAGAGCACAGACCTTACTTAATTGAAAAAAAAAAAAGACTATAAAAAAAGTGTGTTTAAGATTTTTTTCTACGTTGCTAAACAAGCTATTATTTGGTTGCTGGAACAAATGTTGGCATTGAAAATCTCAGAGCAAAACATTGCCCAGCAGGGTTTCCTTTTCATGCTCCAAGGAAATCCAAGTGAATTCTTAGGCAAATTTACAGACCTGTATCACTATTGATTGTAATGATATCAACAAGTACAGCAACAACAAGGATAATGAACAATAATCAGACTGCTCTCACTACCTGTAAGACATAGTCCTCAGTGCTTCACATGTTTTCAACTGATCCTCATAAAAATGCCATGAAGATGGTGAAAGTGGGATTCCAATCCTGTTTGGCTTCATAGTACCTTTAATTATGTGTCCTACAAAGCACTTTCAATATGTTTTATGTTGTATGGCACTGGTGGCCATTCATATAAAGAGCTTTTCCCAAAGAGAACAGAAATAAATGCTGAGGGAAAGGAAAACTGAGGGAAAAGATGAATGTAAGGAACGTGAGCAAAGAGAAACCCAATACTTCCTATTGTTAGTGGCTAGATAATGTAAACATGGACAAATTACTTATTCTCCGAGCTCTTTTTTTTCTTTTAATTAATGATAATTCCTACCTTGAAAAGCTTGTATGCATCTTGAAATAATATTCATCAAATATCTAGTATGGCATCTTACACATTAGGCATACAATGGGTCTTATAGGATCACAGTCAAATAGGGTTAGACAGTTTGTATTTGTACATGAGAGAGAACTGTGTCTATGAAGATGTCTATTCAAATGAAAGCATAGCTAGGACATGTAACAACCGAATGCATACATTTTTTTTTAAGATTTTATTTATTTATTTGACAGAGAGAAATCACAAGTAGATGGAGAGGCAGGCAGAGAGAGAGAGAGGGAAGCAGGCTCCCCGCTGAGCAGAGAGCCCGACGCGGCACTCGATCCCAGGACCCCGAGATCATGACCTGAGCTGAAGGCAGCAGCGTAACCCACTGAGCCACCCAGGCGCCCCCCGAATGCATACATTTTTATATGAAAAATAAAGCTACATGGTTTGTTTACTTGTTTTATGTTGTTTTCTAATTCTTTTGTCATCATATTCTTGTCACTCACTAAATCAGTGTAATGTAGTACAGTATGTGCTACTTGATGACCTGGGCTGATCATTGGATGGATAAGTTATGAATTTTATATAAACTGTGCTGCTCAGTCAAATCTGTCAGGTATTTCCCTAAAGACTACAAGTGTGGTACATATTTTCAGCTGAAAAGTCAAATTGGAACTATATATACCAAGGAAAGAAAGATGGCACCCTGTCCTCCTCCCAAAAAAGATGGCATCCAGCACTATGAGTCAGTATTTTTTCAGTCTCTCTTGTATTAATATTTTATTTTTGGTGTCAAATAGACTAGTTGAATAATATTAATTCATGGCTTCTTAAAAATGGTTCCTTAGTTTCCTCCTATCATAGGTTCATGTAGATTGAGTTAAGAGACATGAAAAAGGTACCTTGACCAATGTTGAGGAATGTTTTCAAAACAAGCTATTGAATATGTGACATATACCTAGAGAATGATCATCCTGTATTCCTCTTAAAATGAATCTGCTTATAATATTAGGACCTCTTAAGATATTTTCCTATATCTATAAGAAATGGGAGTTGAAAGAGTATACCATTCAAAACTTGTTTTATTCCGTATTACATGAATATAGTCTGCTCAATGGAAGGTTAGAAGAAAAAGATCAATTGCTTTCTCATTTGCCAATCATGAAACATAGAAATTAAAAGCTATAATAGTATTAATCTAAAAGCAATAACTGGTATTATAAAAGCAATTAGATTTCCCTCATTGGCTGTATTCATTCAGACATGATGAGATTTTGTTCTGCTGGATCTTAGATGAACAGTCTGCTTTCATGAAATCAGCATCTGGATCATAATTGTGCTCCAGATACTGATTAATTCCCTTGGAATCGTCAGGTGCAAGTTTATGATGACAAAAGCCTGTACTCAGAACTGCCAACAGTTAAGAGTCCTCCATGAAGCCCTGAATGTGAGAGATCCCAAACTGCCTTTATTTTTCTTTTAGAGGATTCCATAACTGGTTTTTAGTTTATAATAAGTGCCTATTGGAAAGTATAAGGGAAAAACAGAAACCATCTGTTTGTAACAGGACTGAATGATTCTGACTAATTTATTACAATAACCAGGAATGTTATAGCCACCAGTGAGACATATGCAGAAGACTTACTTAAGGATTTTGTCAATTATTATCCTAAGAATAGGAGCACTTTATAAAGTAAAGACATTTACAACTCTATAGGGTCATGTTAAAAAGTTTGTTTTAAAACTGCTACATATTTATAAAGGTATTTTAAACCTGAAAAATAAGATTTTTTACAACTTGTTTTGTTGACTGTTACTGTGTTATCTTTTCACCTGACGAGGAATATGTACCTGTCCATCTTGAAATGCATATAACTGCTGAAATACATTCATTCCATAGAGTTTTACCTGAATATAATTAAACATTTTTAATATGATATGTTTTATTCCACATATTGTGGGCTCGACAAACTGCACATCTCTCAGAGTAACATTGGTCTATTTAAACTTAGAGCACATCAAATACAAACGTACCCTTGAGTATTAATTATCATTCAAACTTAGATGAATATGTCACAGATTAATTCTATTTAAGTTGTAAGTGTCATCGACTTTATGAATATAAAGTCATACAGAAGTTCTTGCTGAAAGTTTTGATGCATCAGTGTAAACTTATTTATTTTCAAGATGAGGATAAACTTCTCCCAAAGGCCTGGAAATAAGTTTTGACTTACTACAAAGAATGAACAGCATTGAAGATGAACTTAAAAGACTCAGGGATACTCAGAGAAAAGTAATTACTGAATGATGCAGATATACTGAGACAAAGATAGAATAACCAACATGATTATGGTTTTGTTTTTCTGATATGGCCAATGGAGAATGTACCTTGAAAGATAATTCAGGAAGAGAAAAAGGACTGGCTCTCTACAAAGTTACATGTTACTACTGCTTTAAAATTTGGGAAGTTTTTTTTTAGATTTTGTTTATTTATTCGACAGACAGAGATCACAAGTAGGCAGAGAGGCAGGCAGAAAGAGAGAAGGGGAAGCAGGCTACCTGCTGAGCAGAGAACCTGATGCAGGGCTCGATCCCAAGACCCTGGGATCATGACCTGAGCCAAAGGCAGAGGCTTTAACCCATTGAGCCACCCAGGTGCCCCGGGAAGTTATTCTTACTATACATATGTTCCTTTGCATATATGAACATTTTTGACAAGCAGTTGCATAGCGAAACAACTATGTAAATTTTGCCCTGTGATAAAACATGTACATTTGAAAAAAATTATTGATTATAAAACCCTCTACATTGATTAAGCTGGAATTAATAATAGAAAAGATGTTATGAGTTCTTTGCCGTATTTCCAAAGTAGCAAAGATACGCATTCAAGAATTTGTAAAAGCTTTAGCATGCCTAATAGCTATAGCAGTGAACTAATGGTCATTTTATTTTTGAACCTAACCTGCTTTAGGCAAAATCCTTGGCAGCTTTATCCTCTTTAAGTTTAATGGCTACTTGTACTTGGAAGCAAGCCACTACTAATTAAATTCAACAAAATTAATATCTAGCCTTTTAACCTGCATTATTATTATTATGTTTTTACTTCCATATCTAACCAACTGCCTGGTAGCTGTGAATCAAATAATAATCTTTCAAAGATAGTTCTTAAAAGGAAGATTTAGTCTCTAAACATCTGAGAAGTTTCACCATTTTCAATAACAATCATAACTTGTTTCTACATAAAATATCACCACAAATACCATTTCAGTCAGGAAAAAAGGAGAAATGATTTAAAGTAGTCAACAAATCAACTATGTGTAGAAGAATGAAACTTGACCATTCTCTTATACCATACACAAAGATAAATTCAAAAATGGATAAAAGACCTCAACATGAGGCAGGAATCCATCAGAATCCTAGAGGAGAACATAAGCACTAACCTCTTGGACATCAGCCACAGCAACTTCTTTCAAGACATGTCTCCAAAGGCAAAGGAAACAAAAGCAAAAATGAACTTTTGGGACGTCATCAAGATCAAAACCTTCTGCACAGCAAAGTGAACAGTCCACAAAACATAGAGGCAACACACAAAATAGGAGAAGATATTCACAAATGACCCTAGAGAGAGAAGATATTCGCAAATGACACTACAGACACTGGGCTGATACCAAGATCTATAAAGAATTCCTCAAACTCAACATACACAAAGATAATCACAGCAAAAAATGGGCAGAAGACATGAGCAGACACTTCTCCAAAGAAGACATACACATGAAAAAAAGTTCATCATCATTAGCCATCAGGGAGATTGAAAGCAAAACCACATTGAGATACCACCTTACACCAGTTAGAATGGCCAAAATTAACAAGACAGTAAACAACAAGTGTTGGAGAGGATGTGGAAAAAGGGGAACCCTCTTACACTGTTGGTGGGAATGGAAGTTGGTGCCGCCATTTTGAAAAACAGTGTGGAGATTCCTTATGAAATTAAAAATAGAGCTACCCTATGACCCTGAAATTGCACTCCTGGGTATTTACCACAAAGATAATGATGTAGTGAAAAGAAGAACTATCTGTACCCCAATGTTCATAGAAGCAATGGCCACAGTCACCAAACTGTGGAAAGAACCAAGATGTCCTTCAATGGATGAACAGACGGGCTCCACCCATCCCCCTCCAGTTCCCTGCTCCCTTCTGGGGTCATCCCCAGCTGTCCTGTGACTCCCTGATCCCCTTGGCACCTCCCGATTTTGGATCCCCCGGCGCTCAGCTGGCAGGAGGAGCGCACGGCTTGCTCGGGCTACGCCCCCGCAGTTCGGTGATGCCCTCCCCGCGCCCACGCCGGCCGCTATGTCGGGAAGCCCCTCTTAGAGTCCCCCGACACCATGCTCAGCATGAAGACCTGGTCGAACCTGCTTCAGAACCTCAGAGATCGTAAAACAGCATCATGTCACCGGTAGCCGTGGGTACCCCAGAGACCGTCCCGACCCCTTGCTTGAAGCAACAACCAGCACGGAGTTCGCCGTGAACCTGGGCGCGGCATGCGATTGCAGACTCGGGGAAGCTGCTGGGATTCCCCGCCTTTGCTCACGCAGCCTCAGAGCTACATGGTAGCTTCTGCTACCTTCTCTTCTGGGAGCCACCACCAGAGTCCACCCAGGTTCAAGGGGAAGGGACAGATTCCAGCTCCAGATGGAAAGAGGGTCACAGAATTTGCAGACATGTCTCAGAACCCCCTCATAGCTCCTAGGGCTGTTGGGCTACGTAGTTGACGGGTGGAAACGGTACTTGGGACTTGGAAAGAACCTAGTAAATGTTAGTGCTCCTCGGAAAAAAAATAATATTGTCCAATTATATAATGGAGTATTATGCCTCCATCAGAAAGGATGAATACCCAACATTTGTATCAACATGGACAGGATTGGAAAAAATTATGCTGAATGAAATAAGCCAGCAAAGAGAAATTATCATATGGTTTCACTTGCTTGTGGAGCATGAGGAATACCACAGAGGACCTTGGGAGATGGAGAGAAGTGAGGTGGGGGAAATTGGAGGGGTAGACAAACCATGAGAGACTGTGGAGGACTCTGAGAGACATACGGAGGGTTTTGGAGGGGAGAAGGGTGGGGGATTGGGTGAGCCTGGTGGTGGATATTAAGGAGAGCATGTGTTACATGGACTGCTGGGTGTGGTGCATAAACAATGAATTTTGGAACACTGAAAAGAAGTAAAGTAAAATAAAATGGAAAAAAATAGTCAACAAAGATAACATTTTATATGCACAAATTCATTACAGTTATTATCTATAAAATATATGTAAAATTTAAAAGCAAAATACTTCCACATAAGTGTTTATTAAAGAGAAAGCAATATATAAAAAATGTATTAGGAGATGAATTTGTTGAAGTTATATGAAGTTGTTCATATATTGCAGCATATTACTGAGTAAAAAGTATTTAAAAACCAAATATTTCCGCAGCTACCGGGGCAGAGAGAATGTTTATTAGTATTACTTGAAAAAAGAACAACATATTGGTTCCTATCTGCTAGAGATAATAGTTTCATTATTAGAGATAATCAGCAACCCGCTGCACATTTCCAAAGAAACAAAGTGTATTACGATCTTCTACACCAATTGCATATCACAAAGCAAAGAAGTGGGAGTAGGAGAAAAAGAAGTGAGGAATTTACAAACTAAGGCTTGATAAAAAGAACATTGATTATTACAAGCATGAGTTTTTAAATTAATATAATTATTTATATCATTGTGAGGTCTGTACCTACAACACATTTCACTTACTGCATAAACTTTTACAATGTATTTCCTTTATTATTTTATAGTTATAATATCTAATTATAATTATTAATGAATTCTGAAAAAATTAAAGATCCTATTATATAATTTAGCCAAAAGCAAACAAATTGCTCTATTTAAAGACAGCTTATACACTAGAATTTTACTATACACATAATTATATATAAAATAACTATAGAAAAGTATAGTTGTTATTCCAATATGGGACTCGTAAGTCTCAAGTTAAGGAATGAAAACAAATAGACTTTCTTTCTTTTTTTTTTTTTAATTTTTTATTTTTATAAACATATATTTTTATCCCCAGGGGTACAGGTGTGTGAATCACCAGGTTTACACACTTCAGAGCACTCACCAAAGCACATACCCTCCCCAATGTCCATAATCCCACCCCCTTCTCCCAACCACCCTCCCCCCAGCAACCCTCAGTTTGTTTTGTGAGATTAAGAGTCACTTATGGTTTGTCTCCCTCCCAATTCCATCTTGTTTCATTGATTCTTCTTCTACCCACTTAAGCCCCCATGTTGCATCACCACTTCCTCATATCAGGGAGATCATATGATAGTTGTCTTTCTCTGCTTGACTTATTTCGCTAAGCATGATATGCTCTAGTTCCATCCATGTTGTCGCAAATGGCAAGATTTCATTTCTTTTGATGGCTGCATAGTATTCCATTGTGTATATATACCACATCTTCTTGATCCATTCATCTGTTGATGGACATCTAGGTTCTTTCCATAGTTTGGCTATTGTGGACATTGCTGCTATAAACATTCGGGTGCACGTGCCCCTTCGGATCACTACGTTTGTATCTTTAGGGTAAATACCCAGTAGTGCAATTGCTGGGTCATAGGACAGTTCTATTTTCAACATTTTGAGGAACCTCCATGCTGTTTTCCAGAGTGGTTGCACCAGCTTGCATTCCCACCAACAGTGTAGGAGGGTTCTGTAGGAGGGTTCCCCTTTTTCCACATCCTCACCAGCATCTGTCATTTCCTGACATGTTAATTTTAGCCAATCTGACTGGTGTGAGGTGATATCTCATTGTGGTTTTGATTTGTATTTCCCTGATGCCGAGTGATATGGAGCACTTTTTCATGTGTCTGTTGGCCATCTGGATGTCTTCTTTGCAGAAATGTCTGTTCATGTCCTCTGCCCATTTCTTGATTGGATTATTTGTTTTTTGGGTGTTGAGTTTGCTAAGTTCTTTATAGATTTTGGACACTAGTCCTATATCTGATATGTCGTTTGCAAATATCTTCTCCCATTCTGTCAGTTGTCTTTTGATTTTGTTAACTGTTTCCTTTGCTGTGCAAAAGCTTTTGATCTTGATGAAATCCCAATAGTTCATTTTTGCCCTTGCTTCCCTTGCCTTTGGCATTGTTCCTAGGAAGATACTGCTGCGGCTGAGGTCGAAGAGGTTGCTGCCTGTGTTCTCCTCAAGGATTTTGATGGATTCCTTTCGCACATTGAGGTCCTTCATCCATTTTGAGTCTATTTTCGTGTGTGGTGTAAGGAAATGGTCCAATTTCACTTTTCTGCATGTGGCTGTCCAATTTTCCCAGCACCATTTATTGAAGAGGCTGTCTTTTTGCCATTGGACATTCTTTCCTGCTTTGTCGAAGATTAGTTGACTGTAGAGTTGAGGGTCTATTTCTGGGCTCTCTATTCTGTTCCATTGATCTATGTGTCTGTTTTTGTGCCAGTACCATGCTGTCTTGATGATGACAGCTTTGTAATAGAGCTTGAAATCTGGAATTGTGATGCCACCAACGTTGGATTTCTTTTTCAATATCCCTTTGGCTATTTGAGGTCTTTTCTGGTTCCATATAAATTTTAGCATTATTTGTTCCATTTCTTTGAAAAAGATGGATGGTACTTTGATAGGAATTGCATTAAATGTGTAGATTGCTTTAGGTAGCATAGACATTTTCACAATATTTATTCTTCCAATCCAGGAGCATGGAACAGTTTTCCATTTCTTTGTGTCTTCCTCAATTTCTTTCATGAGTACTTTATAGTTTTCTGAGTATAGATTCTGTGTCTCTTTGGTTAGGTTTATTCCTAGGTATCTTATGGTTTGGGGTGCAATTGTAAATGGGATTGACTCCTTAATTTCTCTTTCTTCTGTCTTGTTGTTGTTGTAGAGAAATGCAACTGATTTCTGTGCATTGATTTTATATCCTGACACTTTACTGAATTCCTGTATAAGTTCTAGCAGTTTTGGAGTGGAGTCTTTTGGGTTTTCCACATATAGTATCATATCATCTGCGAAGAGTGATAATTTGACTTCTTCTTTGCCGATTTGGATGCCTTTAATTTCCTTTTGTTGTCTGATTGCTGAGGCTAGGACCTCTAGTACTATGTTGAATAGCAGTGGTGATAATGGACATCCCTGCCGCGTTCCTGAACTTAGCGGAAAAGCTTTCAGATTTTCTCCATTGAGAATGATATTTGCGGTGGGTTTTTCATAGATGGCTTTGATGATATTGAGGTATGTGCCCTCTATCCCTACACTTTGAAGAGTTTTGATCAGGAAGGGATGCTGTACTTTGTCAAATGCTTTTTCAGCATCTATTGAGAGGATCATATGGTTCTTGTTCTTTCTTTTATTGATGTGTTGTATCACATTGACTGATTTGCGGATGTTGAACCAACCTTACAGCCCTGGAATAAATCCCACTTGGTCGTGATGAATAATCCTTTTAATGTACTGTTGAATCCTATTGGCTAGTATTTTGTTGAGTATTTTTGCATCTGTGTTCATCAAGGATATTGGTCTATAGCTCTCTTTTTTGATGGGATCCTTTTCTGGTTTTGGGATCAAGGTGATGCTGGCCTCATAAAATGAGTTTGGAAGTTTTCCTTCCATTTCTATTTTTTGGAACAGTTTCAGGAGAATAGGAATTAATTCTTCTTTAAATGTTTGGTAGAATTCCCCCGGGAAGCCGTCTGGCCCTGGGCTTTTGTTTGTTTGGAGATTTTTAATGACTGTTTCAATCTCCTTACTGGTTATGGGTCTGTTCAGACTTTCTATTTCTTCTTGGTTCAGTTGTGGTAGTTTATATGTTTCTAGGAATGCATCCATTTCTTCCAGATTGTCAAATTTGTTGGCGTAGAGTTGCTCATAGTATGTTCTTATAATAGTTTGTATTTCTTTGGTGTTAATTGTGATCTCTCCTCTTTCATTCATGATTTTATTTATTTGGGTCCTTTCTATTTTCTTTTTGATAAGTCGGGCCAGGGGATTATCAATTTTATTAATTCTTTCAAAGAACCAGCTCCTAGTTTCGTTGATTTGTTCTATTGTTTTTTTGGTTTCTATTTCATTGATTTCTGCTCTGATCTTTATGATTTCTCTTCTCCTGCTGGGCTTAGGGTTTCTTTCTTGTTCTTTCTCCAGCTCCTTTAGGTGTAGCGTTAGGTTGTGTACCTGAGACCTTTCTTGTTTCTTGAGAAAGGCTTGTACCGCTATATATTTTCCTCACAGGACTGCCTTTGTTGTGTCCCACAGATTTTGAACCGTTGTATTTTCATTATCATTTGTTTCCATGATTTTTTTCAATTCTTCTTTAATTTCCCGGTTGACCCATTCATTCTTTAGAAGGATGCTGTTTAGTCTCCATGTATTTGGGTTCTTTCCAAACTTTCTTTTGTGGTTGAGTTCTAGCTTTAGAGCATTGTGGCCTGAAAATATGCAGGGAATGATCCCAATCTTTTGATACCGGTTGAGTCCTGATTTAGGACCGAGGATGTGATCTATTCTGGAGAATGTTCCATGTGCACTAGAGAAGAATGTGTATTCTGTTGCTTTGGGATGAAATGTTCTGAATATATCTGTGATGACCATCTGGTCCAGTGTGTCGTTTAAGGCCTTTATTTCCTTGCTATTCTTTTGCTTGGATGATCTGTCCATTTCAGTGAGGGGAGTGTTAAAGTCCCCTACTATTATTGTATTATTGTTGATGTGTTTCTTTGATTTTGTTATTAATTGGTTTATATAGTTGGCTGCTCCCACGTTGGGGGCATAGATATTTAAAATTGTTAGATCTTCTTGTTGGACAGACCCTTTGAGTATGATATAGTGTCCTTCCTCATCTCTTATTATAGTCTTTGGCTTAAAATCTAATTGATCTGATATAAGGATTGCCACTCCTGCTTTCTTCTGATGTCCATTAGCATGGTAAATTCTTTTACACCCCCTCACTTTAAATCTGGAGGTGTCTTCGGGCTTAAAATGAGTTTCTTGGAGGCAACATATAGATGGGTTTTGTTTTTTTATCCATTCTGATACCCTGTGTCTTTTGACAGGGGCATTTAGCCCATGAACATTCAGGGTAACTATTGAGAGATATGAATTTAGTGCCATTGTATTGCCTGTAAGGTGACTGTTACTGTATATGGTCTCTGTTCCTTTCTGATCTACCACTTGTAGGCTCTCTCTTTGCTTAGAGCTCTTTCTAGCCTGCCAGGTCTCTGTGGATAAGTCAGCTGCCAATCTAATATTTTTACCATTGTATGTTACAGACTTCTTTTCCCTGGCTGCTTTCAGGATTTTCTCTTTGTCACTGAGACTTGTAAATTTTACTATTAGGTGACGGGGTGTGGGCCTATTCTTATTGATTTTGAGGGACGTTCTCTGAACCTCCTGAATTTTGATGCTCTTTCCCTTTGCCATATTGGAGAAATTCTCCCCAATAATTCTCTCCAGTATACCTTCTGCTCCCCTCTCTCTTTCTTCTTCTTCTGGAATCCCTATTATTCTAATGTTGTTTCGTCTTATGGTGTCACTTATCTCTCGAATTCTCCCCTCGTGGTCCAGTAGCTGTTTGTCCCTCTTTTGCTCAGCTTCTTTATTCTCTATCATTTGGTCTTCTATATCACTATTTCTTTCTTCTGCCTCATTTATCCTAGCAGTGAGAGCCTCCATTTTTGATTGCACCTCATTAATAGCTTTTTTGATTTCAACTTGGTTAGATTTTAGTTCTTTTATTTCTCCAGAATGGGCTTTTATATCTCCCGAGAGGGTTTCTCTAATATCTTCCATGCCTTTTTCGAGCCCGGCTAGAACCTTGAGAATTGTCATTCTGAACTCTAGATCTGACATATTGCCAATGTCTGTATTGACTAGGTCCCTAGCCTTCGGTACTGCCTCTTGTTCTTTTTGTTGTGGTGAATTTTTCCGTCTTGTCATTTTATCCAGATAAGAGTATATGAAGGAGCAAGTAAAATACTAAAAGGGTGGCAACAACCCCAGGAAAATATGCTTTAACCAAATCAGAAGAGATCCCTAATTGTGAGGGGGGAGAAAGGGAATAAAAAGAGGTTGAAAAAGGGAGAAAGAAAAAAAGGAAAAAAAGAAAAAAAAAGAAAAGAAAAGAATTAAAAAAAAAGAAAACGAATAACGAAAAATATAAAAAAGAAAAAATATATATATTAGATAAACTAGTTAAAAAATGTTAAAAAAGAAAAGGGTAAAAGTTAAAAAAAAAATTACCAGAAGGTGAGAAAAAAAAAACAAAAAATGAAAAAGAAAAAGAATTAAATTAGCTGCAAGATCAAAAAAAAATCACAGGGAGAAAGCCATGAGTTCTGTGTTTTGCTTTCTCCTCCTCTGGAATTCTGCTGCTCTCCTTGGTATTGAAACCGCTCTCCTTGGTAGGTGAACTTGGTCTCGGCTGGATTTCTTGTTGATCTTCTACAGGAGGGGCCTGTTGTAGTGATTCTCAAGTGTCTTTGCCCCAGGTGGAATTGCACCACCCTTACCAGGGGCCGGGCTGAGTAATCCGCTCAGGTTTGCTTTCAGGAGCTTTTGTTCCCTGAGCGCTTTCCGTAGAGTTCCGGAGGACGGGAATACAAATGGCGGCCTCCTGGTCTCCAGCCCGGAGGAGTCGAGAGCCCGGGGCCCCACTCTTCAGTGCGCCCCCAGAGAACAGCGCCCAGTTACTCCCGTCTGCCTGACCTCCGGCCGCGCTCCGAGCTCACCGAGCCTGTGACTGGTTCAAGGTAACACCGAGCTGTGAGCTTACTGTTGGCTCTGTCTCTGTAGCCGGCTTTCCTGTTTCAATACCCACAAGGTCTGCGACACTCAGACACCCCCGATCCTTCTGTGACCCTGCGGGACCTGAGGCCACGCTGACCCTGCGTGGGCTTCGTCCCGATTTAGCCTCTGGAGCGATGTCCCTCAGCAGAACAGACTTTTAAAAGTCCTGATTTTGTGCTCCGTTGCTCCGCCGCTTGCCGGGAGCCGGCCCCTCCCCTGGGGTCTATCTTCCCAACGCTTTGGATTCACGTCTCTGCCAGTCCTACCTTTCAGAAAGTGGTTGTTTTTCTGTTTCTAGAATTGCTGTTCTTCTTCTCTTCGATCTGCCGATGGATTTGCAGGTGTTTGGGATTTTTAGATAAGCTATCTAGCTGATCTCCTGGTAGCTGAAGTAGTCTCAGCCTGCTACTTCTCCGCCATCTTGACTCCCTCACAAATAGACTTTCTATAAAGTATATATTTTAATCAATAGATATGTGGAATGTTTAGATTTGAAACAACTCATACTCAGAATGGTTATCTCAAATAATCCCTTTTATTTATGCTTTGCCATGCAATTATTAACACTTGAAAGTAATTAAAACATTGAAAAAATCAGCAAAAAATAAAGTTATGAAAAAACAAGTAAAACTTGTAAGTAAAAAAAAAATAAGCAAAATTTAAAATTTATTGGAAACAACATAGGAAATAATCAGTACTCAAATACATCAATAAAAATTATGCTATCTGAATAAAAAAAAGAATGGAAAGGAAAAGAAAGTCCCAAAAGTTTGTCAGATAATATAAAATACGTAAGATTTTTTTTTTCTTCAGAGTCCTAGGAGGAAAAGAGAAAAAGTGTAGAGCTTAGAGAAAGTAGTAGAAGAGATAAAGATTAACAATTGACATATTTTATGAAAGTCATGATGCAAGAGTCCTTTTTAAAATTATTTTTTAAAAGATATTTATTTCATTTATTTATTTCATTTATTTGACAGACAGAGATCACAAATAGGCAGAAAGCCAGGCAGAGAGAGAGGAAGGGAAGTAGGTCCCCCACCAAGCAGAGATCCCAACGCAGGGATCAATCACAGGATCCTGGTCTCATGAACTGAGCCAAAGGCAGAGGCTTTAACCCACTGAGCCACCTAGGTACCCTAAGGCAAGAGTCTTAAGAAGGGGTACAAACCCCAAACAGGAAAACTCTCCCACCTTCTCCCTCCAGCCCATGTCAGTAATAAAACCACTAAAAATGTGATTTTATACACTTATATATTGTAAAATGATTACCACCCTAGTCAACTAATACCTCCATTTTATAACATAATTACTATTTTTTTTGTAGTAGTAATATGTAAGGTGTACTCTCTTAGCAACTTATAAGTATACAATACAATTAATATAATTAGCTATAAATGCTATAGGTGTCCAGAATTTATTCATTTTATAATTGGAACGTTGTACCCTTTGACCAAAATATCCCCATTACCACACCCAACCTTCAGTCCCCAGTCTATTCTCTGTTTTTACCAGTTTTGCCTTTATAGATTTCACATCTAAATGATATCAAACAGTATTTATCCTTCTCTGTCTGACTTACCTATTTAGTAAAAGGCCCTAAACTTTTACACAAGTTGTTGCAAATGGCAGGATTTTGTTGTTGTTGCTGTTGTTATGGCTGAGTAATATTCCATGGTATAAATACTACCTCTTTATCCATTCATTCATTCAGACAACATCCATTATCTTGGCTATTGTAAATAATGTTGCAATAAACACAGCATTGTCTATATCCTGTTTTCATTTTTGTTTTAAGATACATGCTCAGAACTGGAGTTGCCAGATCATATGGTAGGTTAGTTCTTTTTAACTAATAATTAATTAATTAGTTAATTAATTAATTTTGTGTAAAAGAGATTAGGAGGGGAGGGACAGAGGGAGAGGGAAAGAGAGAATTGTAGGCAGGTTCTACTCCCAACACAGAGCCCACACATAAGGCTCCCTGTCAAAACTCTGAGATTATAACCCGAACTGAAATCAAGAGTCAGTTGCACAGTGCCCTGAGCCACCCATGTGCCCTGGTAGGTAGTTCTTTTTAATTTACACAGGAGATAAATATATACACACACACACATATATATATCACATACATATATATATAAGGATATATACATATAAGGATATATAAAAATAACACATTTGAAGGATATATATATACATATATATGTGTTATATATATATAAATACATAAATATACATATACACAAATATGTGTTATATATATATTAAAAATGACTTTTTTTTCTTTTCCTCTGGATATATACATAATATGTATATTTTTTTTCTTTTCCTCTGGATATGTACATAAATATGTGATATATATATACATATATGATATATATATACACACATATATGATATATTATATATACACACACACATATATATATATATCACATATTTATGTACATATCCAGAGGAAAAGAAAAAAAGGTCATTTTTAATTCATTTTGGATGGATGAGAAATCATTAGAGAAGAGACAATATTGTGTTTCCTGACACTAGAAGAATGATTTGAATCTTCAGAATAGGAAGCTATCTTTAGTGTTAGGTCTAACTTCATTTTAAAATCTATGACAAAATGATTTTCCATTTATCTTGCTATTGCTTAAAGATAATTGTTTGTTTTCTTCATGTTATAAAATACATCCTTTAAAAAAGTAAATCCCATACTTTCAAAAATGAAGGAGAATAGTTTAAAAAATGTATAAAGAGAGCATAAAAACACCTATTCAAGCCCTAAACAATAGATTAACTATGTATAGTTTATGAAAAAATGGCACTAAGACAGCTGGGATATTTTTGTCATCTATAACTGAATAAAAAATTAGTGAAGAATTGACCTCAAACCTCTTTGTTTTTTTATTATGTTCAGTTAACCACCGTATAGTACATCATTAGTTTTTGATGTAGTTTTCAATGACTCATTAGTTACATATAACATCAAAGACTTCTTTTTATCCATCCCATTGTTTTCTAAAGACTTACTATGATCAAAGTAAAAAAAGAATAAGGCTAATGATTTTTCTAAACCCTAAAATATTTAGAAATAAATCATTCACATATATTGGAAGTAGTGTTGTTTGCTAATAAACCCAATAATAGCAAGCCACTGATTACACTTTTATAAGTTAATACAAAACCAAAATACAAAAATAAATGAAAGCAAAAATGTATTCCAAGACAGCAAATTGTTTTGCATTTGCAATAGCAACAAAAGATTTATCACCCCATTGAATTTAAAGATAAGGTAGTGAAATAAACTTAGGTACAGGTGGTTTTATTGTTGGATTAGCATGGTTTCAAGATCTTTAGAGAATTCTTCTGTTCTTGAACATATATCGGTCTAATTAAGTTTATATTTATGAATATCTATATCTGCCTATGCACCAAGGCCCGGCAACAGTGTTAGTTATTATTACAATAAAAGCAATATTTGTGTTGGGATAAAAGTTCTGAGATTTAAATTCCTTTGACACAGATGGGGATTTTTTGGAACAGGATTTCTATTTTTATGTCCCTTACCATTATATATATCAAGTTGAATAAGAAAATGTAGTATTAAAATATTGGGGAATTATTTAACTTAAAGTATCTTGCTGTTTGAGTTCAATATTTCTATTATAAGGGCAAATTAGTTTGATGGATCATTTTTTTAAATAAAACAATTTGTCAGCATTTTCTTTAGGATTTTTAGCTTCATATTCATTATTAAAGAATGTGACCATCCATAGTTGAAATGATAATAACTTGTTCAATTCATTTAAAGGTGATAAATCTTTGTGTAATGCTATGGTTGATTTGAGACAATTCTCATGCTATCTATAACAGTTTGCTTATAATTTGCTATAAATGTCTCAAGAAAAAGAATTTATAACATTTCTTCAATCTTCATATATGATGTTAGATTCCTGCCTTTATTTTTATTTTTTCTTTATTTACTTCTTATAGTTAAATTTTCTCAATACAATTCTCAATATTGAAAACAGCATACAAAAGTTTAAAAGCTGTCAGCCTCATTGATCTTGTATGATTATATTTATCATCTATCATTATCATTTAAAGGTAATAATATGCTGACAAATATTTGAAAATATGTATTTGACTATTCTCTTCTGAAAATAAAACTAAGTATACTTAATTTTAAATAAATAGTAGACTTAGTATAAGTTATATTAACAATAAATTTATCAGATTTAAATATTTGTCAAGTTGTATTTTTCAAATATATTCAATGTGTTCATGATATTAATACACTAGAGTTATTTATCATATGGGGATAAAAATATCAGTGATATGGTGGGGCTTGGGTGGCTCAAGTGAGTTAAAGCCTCTGTCTTCAGCTCAGGTCATGATCCAAGGGTCCTAGGATATCTAGCCCTGTGGGATCTCTGCTCAGCAGGGAGCCTGCTTCCTCCTCTTTCTACCTACTTGTGATCTGTCTGTCAAATAAATAAATAAAATCTTTAAAAAAAAATCAGTGATACATTATTCCTAAATGTATACTTCTTAACAATTTCCTAAAGAAGTTTCTAGTCAAATCACATATTTCTACTTCAGGGTTTGTGTGAAGAAAGATGCAATGAGTTTTACACTATTAATGACTATAAAATGGCTTGTTATATTCATAGGCGATACTTCTATTTAATGAAATATCAGTAGGAGATAATGTCAATTTGTTAAATAAACTCACTTTGTGATGATGTGTAGGGTATTGACCCAAGAGAAAAGTATATTACTGTGGGTTAAGCCATAGGCTTTAGAGTCAAGACAGGCTAATTACTAGCTCTGAGATCTTGAGTAAATCACACAAAATCTCTCAACTTCAGTTTCATCATTTAAGAGTTTTTTTAAATGTGCTGTTTTTGCTTAGTGTGTGTCATATAAAATGAAATTAATAATAGGTAGGTACAAACCACCCTCAAACACAACAGATTATAAAAACATCTAATTTTGTGGGAGATTGGATTAAAATGATGAAGTTACGAGCTCTAGCAGGGCTTTGAATGGAGGTATATGGACCATTAATTCTTCAGTTTGGCATCAGTCAGCATCACTGTGGGTTTTAAAAACTAGAGGTTGTGTTGTTATGTCCCACATCAAGAAAATCCAAATTCATAATCCTGAAATTTACAATTTTTAAAAACTCTCCTGTTGACATTGACATGTAAATATCTTTGGGGTTTTTTGAAGTGGAGGATCACTGAACATTTCTTTCTTACAATGGCCTCATTTGAACTTCCTCTTAAGTTTTCTCTATGATCTCACATTCTTTATTCTGGAAAATGAAAGAATGGATTCTTTCACTTCTCCTTAAGAAAAGGTTTACACTTGCTCTTCATTTACACTTAGGTTTACCCTTAGTCAGGCTTAACAAAGAAGAGAAAACCAAATAGATGTGTGCTGAGTATTTAAAGATCTCACTGTTCTTACTGCAGGAAGGGAGGCATTTTATGGCAAAGCCTGAGGACTGAACTGATGCCTATAACGCTTGCACATTAGTAATAAGCATGACAAAAAGAATGACAAGAATATGGGAACAAATTGGGAAAGGCAGGAAAAGCCTAAAACTTTAGTCTTGAGTGATTTTTAAATAAGGAAATCTTTGAACATTGTAGCACTTTAGGAAATTAAATAATGACTAAACAAAGTAATTGATTTCCAGAAAAATTTAACCCACTTAAAATTAACAGAAAAAAATTGGAGATGCATCTACTGATTACAACAGGGTCTAGTGTAGTGGTTTCTATCCTTGGCTTTGGAAGAAATTGCATGTGATACTTTCAAAAATTACCTGTCCCCTACATCAGATTTATTAATCATTTGAAGCACAGAATGAACATCAGTATTGTTTTATTTATGTTATTTTAATTGTTAATACAGTAAAAATAACTTTCATATGTGTACCGTCCTATGAATGACATAACACATGCACAGAAAAAAAAATGGTAAACTCACTCTTATTTTCACAGTCTGGTCTTCTCTCCTGATCTGCTTACTACTGTTTATTTTTATGACACCTTGAATAATTAAAATTCACTATGTCAATGTTTAATTGCTACATTAAATGGGGGAGCCAAGGTAGAATGTGCTTACTCCATCTTAGATGGAACCATCTTAGATGGAACCCAACTCAGCAGTATTCTTTGCACTTCAACAAAAGCAAGATGGACAAATATATTTCTAGGGCATCAAAATTTATGCCAAATGTGGAATAAATAAGGGAGAACATTAACTTAGGCATTGCTACAATTCAATAATGTAGTATTTTTCTTTTTTTTAAGATTTTATTCATTTATTTGACAGACAGAGATCACAAGTAGGCAGAGAGGCAGGCAGAGAGAGAGGAGAAAGCAGGCTCCCTGCTGAGCAGAGAGCTCTATGTGGGACTTGATCCCAGGATTCTGGGATCATGACCTGAGCTGAAGGCAGAGGCTTAATCCAGTGAGCCACCCAGGCACCCCAATGTAGTATTTTTCAAAGGAGAATTTGGCTACTTGTACCAAAAGCCACATGGAGTATTTGTTTAGAATGCAAGTTACTAGGGTAAAAGATGATACATAAATAATTAGAATCTCTGAGAATTTGGTCTGGATATCTCTATATTAAAAATACCTAGATATGTATATTTACCCTAAAGTTGAAGAGTTAACCTTGATTATAGGAGAGGTTCTAATTCAAGGTCAGACTCTACCATCTGCCTATTATTGCATAAATCACATAATTTCAAGGGTTTCACATGTGAAATTCAATTCAATAAACCAATATTTCTTGCTATATATTATTAACACATTATAATTCATTATTAGCATAATTATGAATTTGTTGTTCTTGATTAGTATTTATTAATATTTATATGTATTCTTTCTATAGAATACACACAGTTCTAAAATTTGTAATGCCATACTTGAACAAAAGCAAATTATCTTCAGGAACTTACTATATTCTAGAGTGAAGAGAAATAATGAGCATACTAAACTAGAACTATTCTTTTTAGAATGCTGGAACATGATAAATGACATGGAAAAATAAATACAGCAGGGTAATGGGGACTGGGAGAGAGGTGTGTGTGCTAAGGGGCTGTGATGTTAAGTAGAGTGGTTAAGATAGACCCAGCAAAAAAAAATAATTAATTAATTAATTAAAATAAATAAATAAATTTTTAAAAAGATAGTCCCTAGTATGCAAATATATTTTAACAGATTTTGTTATGGTGAGGGAGTCAGCCAAATGGCTATCTTGAAGGGTATTCAGAGTACTCCATAACTCCATGTATATGCCATGCCTCACAAATAGCAAAGGGACCCAGAACCTGGGATCATGACCTGAGCTGAAGGCAGCTGCTTAACCGACTGAGCCACCCAGGTGCCCTAATTCTCTTTAAGGATTCATCTGTTTTCCTGAGAATAGAAGTTAGTGGACAGCAAAACAGAAATTAGGAGATCCAGTTAGGAGACTGCTGCAGTAACCCAAATTTAAAAGTGGTTTAGAACCAAAAGGTAGTGATGCAGGTGATAAGATATAGTCAGATTTTATATGTGTATTTTAAGGGTTAAGCACAAAGTTTTTTTTGTTTTTTTGTTTTGTTTTGTTTTTTTTGAGAAACTCATAGGTGGAGTATATCAGAAAATGGAAAGTCAAGCTTTTGCCTGAGTTACTGGAAAAATGGAGTTTCTTTTAACTGAGATGCAAAGATTTCACAGGTAAAAAGATTAGGCTGGTGAGATCATGAGGTCCAGTTTGGGTAAATGAAGATGAATTAGAAATCCAAGTGAACATGTTGTGTAGCACACTGAACATATGAATCTGAAGTGATGGAGAAAATTATCGGTTGATGATTGTCAATAAAAGTGTGGTAATAAGTGTCAATAAGAGGGAGGTAAAGTGTTGAGAGAGGAATCAAGTAGTATAATAGGCTCCACCTATCGCAACATTGGACAGTTGTAGGATTATTTGTTGATCGATTGATATGTTTTTGGCTTGGTTTTATTTTAACCAATCTGTACAAGGTGAAATAGTATCTTATTTGGTTTGAATTTACATTTGAAAAAATACTTACCATGTGGTAGGCAGGTCCTTCTTCCTAACCTCATCATATTTAAAGGACTCTTGAATATGCTTATCCTTTCATACTTTTACATAAATTCTAAAAATCTCTTGTAAAACTTATTAAAATAAAAAAAAAGTCTTTTGAGATTTTGGTTGGAATTGCTTTGAAGCTTTAAATTTGGAGCACATGGACAGTTTTATGCTGCTGGGTCATTTACTTATTAAGTTACTTTAAAAAACTCAAAAATCTTTTAAGTTTATATTAAAATTTTGCACACCATTTAAAAAGATACATTCTATTGCTTGGAGGACTGGGTGTGGTGCATAAACAATGAATATTGGAGCACTGAAAAAATAAAATTAAAATTTATAAAAGCTTAAAAGATACTTTCTTAGGTATCTTATCATCTGTTGCTGATACAAATTTTACCTCTAAATTGATTTCATTTTCTAAAGTGTATTAATTTATAGGAAAATAATAATCTTTTATAATGATCTTATATCAATATTGTTAAATCTCCTTGAAAATTCTAATAATATTCACTGTGATAGTCACCTGAACTTTCTACATAAACATTCTACTTCAGAATCATGATAGTTCATTGCTTTATAATCCTTTTAAATTTATTTTAGTTTGTGGTCTTTTATTTTAAAAAGGAGTGCTGGAAAAAAATTCAAAGGACTTTTTTAAAAAAATTATTCACCAATGAGGATGATGTTTGATATAATATAATGCAGGATATTTATCAATTAATAGAAGCTTTCTAAGTCCTAAAAAAAAAAAGCCTTAGTTTATTTTTATTTCCATGTTTCTCTATCTAGTCATAACCATCTCAAAATGTAATGACACTTATTCTCAGGATGTGATATTGTATTTCATTATTAGCAGTTTTATAAAGCACAGTTAATTTATAAATAAAAACTTTCTGATGAGCATACAGTGAATCATTAGTCTTTCACTGACTGATCAAAAAGAAATAAACTCATTATCTATTTTTGCTTAAGTTACTTTATCATTTAATTAAAAAGGAATTTCTTTTCTAGTATCATACAAGAATCAAAAAATAAAATTATTCTATAGTTACATATCAAAAATGTGCTTTCATCATTATGTGGCTTCATATAAAAATTATTGTTTCAGGTTCTATCGTTATCATTAAATATATAAACATATAGATATTATAAATAAAATCACTGAAAAACAGTAGATTTATTGAGAATTTCACAAAAAATACTTTTCTATTTACTGTTCCATTTAACCCTTGCAACAATTGGCTGAAGCAGTTATTTTTATTAACCCCACTCCAAAAGAGGAATCCCAGGCTTAGAGTAGAGGACTTACCTAAACTCACACAACCACTAAAAGTTAAGTGGTAGAACCGAGTTTTAAGCATTTTGTGATATATTTCACAAATACTTAGTGAATATTGTTAATCTCAGGAAATGGTATTCAGGAACACAAATGTATCCATGTTTCTTTATCTATATATTCCATATGATAAAGTCAATAATGAAATACTTTGGGGCACCTCGGTGGCTCAGTGGGTTAAAGCCTCTGCCTTCGGCTCAGGTCATGATCCCAGAGTCCTGGGATCCAGCCCCGCATTGAGCTCTCTGCTCAGCAGGGAGCCTGCTTCTTCCTCTCTCTCTGCCTCCCTCTCTGCCTACTTGTGATCTCTGTCTGTCAAATAAATAAATAAAATCTAAAAAAAAAAAAAAAAGAAGTACTTTGTAATATATTATTTATTTAGCTGCATAGTTAAAGAAGCAATCAATAAAATGAAAAGGTGGCTTTTGGAATCAGAGAAGATATTTGCAAATGACATATCTGATAAAGGTTTAGTATTCAAAATCTATAAAGAACTTACTAACTCAACACCTAAAAAAAAAAAAAATCCAGTTAAGAAATGAGAAGAAGACATGAATAGAAATTTTTCCAAAGAAGACATACAGATGTCTAACAGACATATGAAAATGTGCTCAATATTACTCATCATCAGGGAAATACAAATCTACAATGAGATATTATCTCACACCTGTCAGAATGGCTAAAATTAACAACACAGGAAACAACAGGTGTTTTTGAGGATGTTAAGAAGGGAGAACCTTCTTATACTGTTCGTGGGAATGAAAACTGGTACAGCCATTCTAGAGAACAATATGGGGGTTCTTCTAAAAGTTAAAAACAGAACTACTCTACAACCCAGCAATTACATTGTTAGGTATTTACCCAAATATAAATATTGATTAAAAGGGGGCACATGTACCCCAATGCTTATTGCAGCATTATCAACAATAACTAAATTATGGAAAAAGCCCAAATGTCCATGGACTGATGAATGGATAAAGAGGTGGTGTGTATGTGTGTGTGTATGTGTAACAGAATATGACTCAGCCAGCAAAAAGAATGAGGTGGATGGATCTACAGTGTATTATGCTAAGCAAAATAACTCAGAGAAAGACAAATACCATATGATTTCAGTCATAAGTGGAATTTAAGAAACAAAACAGGTGAACACAGGGGAAAGGAAAAGAGAGTGAGGCAAACCATAGGAGAGACTCCTAACTAGAGAGAACAAACTGAGTGTTGATAGAAGAGAGGTGAGTGGGAAGATGTGCTAAATGGATGAAGGGTATTAAGGAGGGCACTTGCTGTGATGGGTACTGGGTATTGTAAGTAAGGGATGAATCACTAAATTCTACTCCTGAAACTAATATACAATATGTTAATTACCTAGAATTTAAATAAAAAACTGGAATCATTAAAAAAATGAAAAAAAAAAGAATAGTCTCTCAAACCTTTCAACATATCCATTCTGCTATTTATCTTATTTATATGGCCTTGCACTAGGTCAGGGAAATTGAATACCCACAGGAATTATTAGGGTGTAGACATTCATAAAGTAGGGAAATTGAGTCTCTGGTCTAAAATGGGGAGGGCAGTAATCCAGGATGATCAAACCTCATGCTCCCAAATCTCTTTAACTAGAAAATCTTAGCAATTTCAGTGTTTATTTGCTATTTACAAGACTTTGTGACTTGGTTAAACTCCTCCCTTCTGATTTTTTATAAATACATGGAGCTTTTTAAATAAAAACTATACCTTCTTTCCATCTTTGAACACCCTTAATGTATGTATTTCAAGTTCTTGGTTAGCAAGATCAAAATTACTATCTGATTATTGACTGTATTGTATTGCTTTGTTTTTAGGACTGGATTTCTTCATGAGCTTTGATATTTCTGTTTGCATGTACATTTTGATGGGAAGTATTTTCTTTGAGAAGTGAAAGATTGTTAGTTTCCTTTTTTTTTTTTTTCCTCTCCCCCTATAGGCTCAGTCTTCACTGTCTAGTGATTTCTGTTTGTGAGCCCACACTAAAGCACCCTTCAGTATTATTTCCCAGGTGTGACACTAAGGATATGTCCGATCTCATGATAAATTCAGTGGTTTTGTGACCTGTCCCTGAAAGCTCTATTTATTATATTACTGATTCCTGTCTCCTTTTTCCCATCCTCTGGATAAAGACATATACCATTTACATATGCACAGATAGATATGTTCCTGCCTCCCTAATTTTTCAGGAGCTATTCCAGATGTCTATCTCAACTAAGTCTGCCTGTTATCATATATGTATTTTAAAAAGTTACCATTTCTATTTTATTTTTATTATTTTACAGTTTTCCAGGTTTATTGAGTAGTAGTTGACATATATCACTGTATAAGTTTAAGGCATACAGCATGATGGTTTGATTTATATTGTTAGTAAAATCATTACAATAGGTTTGTCATCCACCTTCTCATACAAATACAGTTTAAAAAAAAAAAAAGAAAAAGAAGGGGAAATTTTTTTTCACCTTATGATGAGAACTCTCAATATTCACTCCTTAACAATTTTCTTGTATATCATACAGCAGTGTTAGCTAGAGTCATCACGTTGTACATTACATCCCTAGTGCTTATTTATCTTATAACTGAAAGTTAACACATTTTAACCACTTTCCTTTAATCCCCCCTTCTCTCACACCCCCACCTCTGGTAATCACAAGTCAGATCTCTTTCTGTGAGACTCTTTTGTTTCACTTTTTGTTTATGCTATACACAAGATCATATAGTATTTGTCTTTTTCTAAGTGATTTTATTTAGCCTAGTAACTTTTGTTATCAGAAATGGCAGAATTTCCTAATTTTTATGGCTGAATAATATTCCATTGTGAGTATATGTATGTATGTACACACACACACACATACAACTTTTTTATTCTTTCCTCCATCAATGGACACTTAGGTTGTTACCATGTCTTGATTATTATAAATAATACTGCTATGAACAGGGAGATTCAGATGTCTTTTTGAGTTAAAGTTTTTGTTACCTTTGGATATACTCCCAGAACTAGAATTGCTGGATCATTTGGTAGTTCTGTTTTTAATTTATTCAGGCACCTCCATACTGTTTTCAATAGTGACCACACCAATCTACAGTCCCGCCGAGAGTGTTCCCTTTTCTCTGCACACATGCCAGTATTTGCTCTCTTGCCTTTTAATGATGGCCATTGTAACAGGGATGAGGTCAAATCTTTTGTTTTGTTTTGTTTTTAAATACCTCAAGAAACACACTCCAACCCTCATTGGTTGTTCTGGAATGGAAAACAGAAAATTCATGTCGTCAACCCAGCTCATTGTTATTTCTGTTCCATTTCTGATTTACAGAGACATTCCTTTTTTATTTAGTACCAACTATGTCTTTGTTTTTCATATTTCATAAATGTATCCTTTATTTCTAGGAGTTAAAAAATAAGTAAATTTTCAAGCATAAATGACTGTACTAACTTGGCAAATTAATTTGTATCATGGTTTCAGTAACATTTTTTTTTTTCTGTTTCTTATGCTTTTTACAGGAAGAAGCTTTTTTGGAGACTTAACATGTCCCCTCCTCTCTCCTGTCTACTTAAGATGGGCATACTGGCACAAAAGAGGAGCTTAATCTTATTCCAGTTGTCTGCCATTCAAGAAGGAAAAACTCAGTATGACTGGGTAAAACTAGAGTTTTTATTAGCAAACCAAAGCTTATGAGTTTGCATCATTTTATCCAGTGGTATTTTGCTATTCAATGCAGACATAGGACTACATTTATGGGATTTTTAAAATTAAATTTTGGCTCTGGAGTCAGAATGTAGAAAATATGAACTAAACTTAAACACCAATGAATGTGAGAGCCAAAATATTTTGTGAAAATCTCTTCCTAGAAATGTAGAAGAAAAAAAAATATTTAGTAAAATAGCTAACAAGAGTTAAAATAAAAATAAAAGGAAAACAATGGAAAAACTTGAACATTTAAATGACAATGATCTTTAAGCATTTTATTACTAAATGGATATCAGATATCTAGGGAAATACTGGCAGATTGTTAATTGGGGAGATACTAAAACTTGGATAGATTTTATTATTTTTAATATGTTAGATATCCCTCTCTTACATTATGTTCCTTTCTCCTATTTTGATGCTATCATTGGTCATATGACATCTTGATTAGGCCTAATTTGTTTCTCTATTCCTTAACCGCAGCTAAGTTCCAGAGAGAAACTTCTATCCAGAGTGGTTTCATGAGTTAAGAGCCAAAGTTACCTACCACAGCCATGTTATATGAGCAAAGAATAGCAGGTTAGCATGTCTAGAGTAGAGGGAATTAAGTGAGAGGAGAAGGGGTATCAGGGAGGTAACAAGAGCCAGTTCATGCATATCTTTGTAAATTGTAAATTTGTTTTCACTTTGGTTGCAGTAGAAAGTCAGTTCAGTATCTTGAAGAGAGCAGCAGTATAATCTGATTTATAATTTTAAGGATTATTAATACTACTGTGTTGGAGACATATTCTAAGAGAAGACTGGGAAGAAGGAGTTGTCCAGGCAAGAAATGATGGGGCTTGAACCAGGGTAATGACATTGGAGGAATGAGATATAGTCAGATTCTAGATGAATTTTGAAAATAGAGCTAAAGAAAATTTTTGCTGAATTACATGTGAATTAAAAGGAAAAAAGTAACTTGAATTCAACCTCCAAAATGCATGCTTTCTTAATGGCACTAGCGGCATTCATGTGACTAAATTCAGTGGAATTTATGCTTTCCTATTTTATATTACCTTCCATCAGCTTCTATCAATGATTGCCAACTCTACTTAAAATACCTTTCTCGGACTGATTTCTGTGAACCTCATTCCTCATGTTTTCTTTCTTTTTCTCTGGATGTCCTTTGTCTCTTTCTCAGGCTTATTCTCCTTTCTCTCTCATGAATTCTGAATTTCATCGAAATACCTTTGTGTGCAGAGCAGGTTCTGTAGCCCAAAGTCAATCACCCAAAGTCAATCAGCCCAAAGTAATTCACCATATCAACAGGCTAAAGAAGAAAATTCACAATTTCATATCAGTCTATGCTGAAAAGCAATAGACAAAACTTAATATTAATTCATGTTAAAAAAGACAAACTCTCAGAAAAAAATACTGATAGAGAACTTCAAAAAAACCTTCAGTTCATAGAATATTTAATGCTAAAACCAGAATATATGCCTGCCAAGATCAGAAACTAGGCAAGTTATCTAATCTCACTCTTATTTAACAGAGTTCTAAGAGTTCTAGCCAGTGCAATAAGACAAGTCAGAAAGTAAAATCTGTAGATCTCAGGAAAGAAGAAAATATCTGACTCTGCTTACAGATGAAATGTCTATCTATATAGGAAACACCAAGGAATCTGCAAGAACAACTTCTAAAATAAGTGATTTTGGTGATATATGGTTGGCTCAGTCAGATAAGCCTCTGACTTCAGCTCAGGTCATGATTTTGGGGTCCTGGGATCAAGCTCCCAGTTGGGCTCCATACTCAACGGTCAATCTTCTTATTCCTCTTCCTCTGCCTCCCCACTCCATGCTCATGTTCTCTCTCTAAAATGAAAAAGTAAATTAAGTAATTAAGTGAGTTTAGTAAGGTGAGAGATTGCAAGATAACATGCAAAATTCATATTATTCCTATCTACTATCAATAAATATTTGGAAAATATCATTTGCCATCCTTTAAAAAAGATAAAATGTTAGGGGTAAGTCTAATAAAACATGTACCGTAAATGTAGTTCTGGGCACCTATCCTAAACAGATTAAGACTTCTTTTCACACAAAACTTCTATTGAATGTTTATAGCAGTTTTATTCATAATAGCCAAAAGCTGGGAACCACTCAGATGAGTTTTAATGAATAAATGGTTAAACAAACTGCAGTACATCTATTTCAAGGACTACTACTCAGCAATTAAAATGAAAAATTTATTGATATATGTAACAACTTAGATAAATCTCCAGGGAATTATACTGTTTAAAAAAGTCATCACCAGGGGTGCCTGGGTGGCTCAGTGGGTTTAAAACCTCTGCCTTTGGCTCAGGTCATGATCCCAGGGTCCTGGGACTGAGCCCCGCATCAGGCTCTCTGCTCATCGAGGAGCCTGCTTCTCTGCCTACTTGTCTGTCAAATAAATAAATTTTAAAAAATCTTAAAAGAAAAAAAAAAGTCATCACCAAATACAAAACATATGATTCCATTTACCCTCTCATTTTTGAAGTAACAGTTACAGAAGTGGAGAACAGATTTGTTGTCTCCATGGGTTAACAATGGGGTGAGGACAGGAAAGATGTTGGTATGACCATAAGAGGCATGCATTGTAGAAATACTCTATACTTTGACTCTATTGATGCTAATATTCTGGTTGTGATAATGTACTTAAAACTGCATATAAATTTATAATTATCTAGAATGTTTTAAAACAATTTTTAAAAATGAGTACAGTAATTCTCTAAAACTTGACTAGGTTTTATTTCCTCCAAAGATTTTCCCCAAAATGAATAAATTAATTTGTACATATGAATGCTCAATATTTTTTTCTTTCTCTCTGTGTTTGTTTATATATGTTTACACAAACACATATGTATATGTTTATATGCACACAGATACATACATATATATAAGGTTAGATTAGAAAGTGTGGTTCACCCTGTTCACCAAAACACTTTCATTTGGAACCTTGAGCTGGCATGTAAGTCTACTGCCCTGAAGTCACCAGGTGGTGAAGAAGCCTAAACTAACCCAAATAGAAAATAGTATATAGTGATCCCTAAGTCTACATGAAGAAAAAGGTGATGGCCTACCCTGAAATGTTTCAGCTCTAGCCACCGTCTATAATCACATAGGAGACTCTGAGCTAGAATGGCCCTACTGAGTTTTTCAATTCCTGATCCACAGAAACTCTAGGGGATGACAAAATGATTCACATATTTATACTTAACATGCATTTTTAAAATTACATGGTATTTTTTAATGTCTCCTTCACAACATTCTGTGAATTTTCAGCTAATAGGACACATTAATATTAGACACATTTCTTTTTTCTCTTCAGACCTACACTTTTGTAACCCAGCTTTTAGCATATAACTTAATACATCATTAACACGTGATGAATATAATCATAGATAGTATTACCTTTAATGTGATTGTGTTTTCATTTACTTATCACATCATAAGTTTCATTTACTTATATTCATTTTAAAATATACTCAATGATCCAGAAGTGGAAGATTTTTGGTGTATATAAAATCTGTAGTCAAAAGTGAGTGTAAGGGAGCACCAGGGTAGCTCAGTTGTTAAGCGTCTGCCTTTGGCTCAGGTCATGATCCCAGAGTCCTGGGATCGAGTCCCACATTGGGTTCCCTGCTCAGTGAGAAGTCTGCTTCTCCCTTTCCCACTCCCCCTGCTTGTGCACCCTCTCTCACTGTCTCTCTGTCCAATAAATAAATAAAATCTTTTTTTAAAAAAGTGACTGTAAGAAGAGTTATAATTTTTTAAATTTTTTTTATAATTTTTAAAATTATATTTTTTCCTCTTAGCCAGAAGTTTCAAAGTGTATTTTTCATTATCCAATAAAAACTTTCAAATACATATGCAGTGACAAGAAAAATCAGTTTCTATAGATCATATGCAGTAGCTGGTTTAAATAGATGTCTATGTCATGCTTCTACCTTTTTCACACTATGAAATCATGCTTCCAAAGCATTTCTGTGTGACTTATTCTCTCTGTAATTAGTCAAAAGCTGCATAGGTTCTATCTTTGGAAAATTGTATTAGTTGTCAACATTTCCAAAACCCTCCCTCTCCCACTCGCCCTGCTTCTTTTCTTTCTCTCTCTGTCTCTCTCTCTGTCAAATAAATAAATAAAATCCAAAAAAAAAGGTTAATTGCAAAAATGATCTAAATATGGTCATGAATCAAAAGCTCATGGATGCCTGCAAATTGTGGAGAGAGGGAAGATGGTGGTCAAGTAGAAGTTTAGGTCATGTCATCCTATGCATGCAACCAGATAACAATCAAATCATCCTATATATCAATTCCTATCCAAATACCACAGAAGACCCTAAATAGCAAAAAAAAAAAAAAAAAAAAAAAATGTTCTGAGAAAAGATAAGTAAAACTGAGGAAATCACAATTACAGACTTCAAGTTATATTACAAGGCTTTAGTAATTAAAAGAGTATGTTAGGGCGCCTGGGTGGCTCAGTGGGTTAAAGCCTCTGCCTTCGGCACAGGTTATGATCCCAGGGTCCTGGGATCGAGCCCCGCATCGGGCTCTCTGCTCAGCAGAGAGCCTGCTTCCTCCTCTCTCTTTGCCTGCCTCTCTGCCTACTTGTAATCTCTGCCTGTCAAATAAATAAATAAATAATCTTTAAAAAAAAATAAAAAAAAAATAAAAGAGTATGTTACTGTTGTAAAAATAGACACAGATCAATAGAACAGAATAGAAAACCTAGACATGGATCCACAACTTATGGTCAATGAATCTTCGACAAAGCAAGAAAGAATATTCAGTGGAAAAAAGACAATATCTTCAACAAGTGGCACTGGGAAAACTAGACAGAAACATGCAAAAAGATGAAACTGGACTACTTGAATATACCATACACAAAAACAAATTAAAGATCTAAATGTGAGACCTGAAACCACAAAAATCCTAAAAGAGAGCCAGGCAGTAAGCTCTGTGACATCGGCCATAGCAACCTTTTTCTAAACAGGTTCCCTGAGGCAAGCAGAAAGAGGCAAAAATAAACCATTGTGGTCAACATCAAAATAAAAAGTATCTGTACAGCAAACAATTAAAACAATTAAAAGGGAACCTTCCAAATGGGAGAAGATATTTGTGAGATATCTGATAAAAGGTTAGTATTCAAAATATAAAAAGTACTTATAAAACTCAAACCCCAAAACTCAATAATCCACTTTAAAAATGGTCAGAAGACAAAGGCAGGTATTTCTCCAAAAAAGATAAACAGATGGCTAAGGGACATGTGAAAAGATGCTCATCATCATTTATCAGGGAAATGCAAATCAAAACTAAAATAAGATATCCCCCTCACACCTGTTAGAATGTTTAAAATCGACACACAAGAAATAACAGGTGTTGGTGAGGATGCAGAGAAAAAGGAACACTCTTGCACTGTAGATGGGAATGCCAACTGGTGCAACCACTGTGAAAAATTGTACTGAGGTTGCTCAAAAAGTGAAAAATAGAACTATCTTATGATCCAACGATCATACTACTGGGTATTTACCCAACGAATACAAAAACACTAATTCAAAGAGATAAATGCATATTTATGTTTATGGCAGCATTATTTACAATGCCCAAGATATGAAAGTAGCCCAAGTGTCCACTGATAAAGGTGAAAGGATAAAGAAGTGATACGCACACACACACATATATGTGTGTGTGTGTGTGTGTAATGGAATATTATTCAGCCATAAAAAGAATGAAATCTTGCCGTTTGCAATGACATTGATTGAACTGAAGACTATAATGCTAAGCAAAATAAGTCAGTCAGAGAAAGACAAATACCATATAACTTCACTTATATGTGGAATTTAAGAAACAAAACAAATAAGCAAAGGGTAAAAGAGAGAGAGAGAGACAAGCTGAGAAAGAGACTCACTACAGGAAACAAACTTATGGTTACCTGAGTGGAGGTGGGTGGGTATGGGTGAAATAGGTGACTGGGATTAAGGGTGATGGGGATTATGAGCACTGGGTTCATAAAATAAAAATGTAAAAAAAATTTAATGGCTGTCTTACTAATGTAAGAAATACCTTAAAATTTGAAGCTATTGAAGTAATAATAAATGAATTAGCACTTTAACAGTGTGTTTGATTTCAGTTTAATAAGGAAATCACAGTTTTAACCATTGAGTATATTCTGAAAATGCTAAATAGTGGGTGGAGAATCCTTTATTAGAACACAGCATCTTTGGGATGACAGTTAAAAGTCTTGGGCATATGCTGCTTCAGGTCATGAATCCAAAAGAGTAATCCAAGGAAGCTGAGAGCTGACAGCCTGGATTACTGTGGCAGAGTTTCATGTTGTGTTCAGATATATATTCCAAGTAGACTATAGAGAGAAAAAAAAAATCAAAGAGCTCCAGGGCCAAAAATGTAACCTTATAAAAATAATCAAACAATGAATCAGGGTTCAAAAAATGAGTTTTCACATGCTAGAGAGTATGATTCAGAGACAGATGTGTCTCAACGATGGCTACTGTGGCTGGAAAGAGAATACCAAGTAAATGAGGGTGGATGGATGTGTCCCAAAGGCCAACATTGTACTGTTGCTATTGCTCATTATGATTTTTCCCCCCTTGGCTAGTACTGTCACCTCTGTACTCTATGAACATCATATATGCTTTCTGACATCTCCTGCTATTGCCTTAATGTCCACATTCACACAGGAAATAGCTTCCAGAAAAAGACAAATGCTGTAAAAGCATGCTCATTTATTTCTCTAGCTTTTCATAAAAATTCATGACTGAAATAATTCCCATTAGTATTGGTTGCAAAGAAGCAAATGTGAGTATTTTCTTAACTTAGTGCCACAATTTTCCTATGAAAATAAATATAGGATGGAACCATATATATGATGAAAAAGGATTAAAGACATTTGTGGATGGGGTAAATATGTATGAGACCCAGATAACTGTTCTCAGCTAAAGCAATCTAGAACAGTGCTATTCAAAGTTTCTGTGATAAAGTGACATGGTTTTGATATTTTTCTATTTTTTAAATTCAATACATGCCTATATATATTTTTAAAGAATATAAAACTGAATTTCTAGAAAAATAAAATTTAAAAAACAGTGATATCTGAACCAAACCCCATTTTAAAATGGATTATTAGATTCAATAGAGATAAAATTCTGTGAAGTTATTATGAATTTTCCAGTACACTGATCTCAAACTCATCATAACAGATATATTCATGTAATTTTAGCAAAATGCAAGCTAGCCTATATGACACTGAAAACAAATGAAATGGAGGAGGACAAAAAGTGCTCCTATTCTGAAGAAATATTAAATAATATGGAAGTAAAAAGAATAATGGACACACCTTTTAAATAAGTAAATTACTCTATGCTTAATTGAACCCAGGAAAAGTTCTGATTTATTGTTGTCCAAGTACAATGCTTCTACAGAAAAAAAAAAAAAAGGTGGCTGACAGCTCCTTTTGCATTGCTATTCTCAATTTGCTAACACTAAATCTGAAGATTTAGTACATGTTTTAAGTGCTATTACCAAATGGAGATTAATAGAACAGAAAAAATACATGCAGAAAGTCTTTCCTACTTTTTTGTTATCATAAATGGTATTGTGTTTTCAAAATATCAAATTTAAGTACTAATCAATGTCGACGATGGTAAATTAATATTTAATTTTCACTTTGAAAGACCCAATGAATTATGCAAACATCAACATAACAAGGGACACATTTATACAAAATAGAAAAGCCTAATAAAGAGAATATTTAATGAACTGTCAAGGAATAAGAATCATTATAATTATATATATATATATATATATATATATATATATTTACTGTAACAAAAATCTAAGAGCTAAATGTACACATTATTACAAGCTATGTGATATTTAAAAACGTATTCTAAAATACAATGCTACATAAAGATTAAAAAAAGAATTACATATAATTATAAATAGGGCATATATATATATATATATATGCTAAAATCAACTAAAATGAGGTAGTATAGAAAAACTAGCAATGTTAATATAATTAACATCAAATAATAAAAAGGAAAAATCAGTAAGAAAGAGTAATATTCTTCTTGAAACTGTTAAATCCACCAAAAGTATAAAGTACATATTAGTAATTCTTCTTTAATATATAAAATACTGACATATAGAAATGAAAATACACAAAATAAGAGATGAAACTGTCACAATGTAAATGATAACCTATTTTTACTATTTCCTATTGTTATTGAAAAAAATTACAAACATATTAGTGGCTTAAAACAATAGCACAAATATATTACCTTGTAGTTCAGGAAGTCAGATGTTCAGATGGGTCTCACAGGGCTAAAATCAAAGGTATCAACAAGTTTCAGTTCCTTTCTGGAGGTTCTGAAGAGAATCTATTTTCCAGACTTTGTCCAGATTCTAGAGGCTGCCATCACATTGCTTGGGATTTTTTACCTTTCTCTATCTGCATGCCCCTCCTTAAGGCTATCCCACATTGCCATCTCAATGGTTCTTTCTTTCCTGTCTCAATTTTTTCAATTATAAGAATGCTTGTGATTACCCTCAACTGTACAATCTTGGATGATTTCCCCATATCAATGTCAACTGGCCAGAAGTCTTACTTCCACTCGCAAACTTAATTCCACCTTGTCAGGTAACATATGGGTTTAGAAAATAGGATGGGGACATCTCTGGAGTGGTATTTTATTCCTAACACATCCATAATACCTGTAAACTAGCTTTAACAAAAAAATAAGTAATGATAAAGAAATATTGAATAATACTTAAAATAAGATGTAAGAAATAACAAAAGACCACTTTGTTTACAAGTCTCATTTTTTTATATGTTAAGTACATGATATCCAAGAAAAATGTAAAATGACAAAGTTCACTTTATTTAATAAAAAAGTAATATTCACACAATATTCAAAGCAATGATAGAAATGTGACATGAATATGTTGTGAATGTGAGTAGCTTATAATCACTGGAATTTAATTTTTAAACAGTCTGTTCTTATATGTTCTAGCCACAAAGATAAATGAATAGTAGAATTATAATTTATTATGAATAAATAAATGTTAGAAAAATAAATTGCAAGGCTCTCATAAAAGTGATGATGATCAAATTTATAATTCTGTACATATACCATCAATTGATGCAGAAAAAGTGTTTGACAAAATCCAGCATCCATTCTTGATTAAAACACTTCAAAGTATAGGGATAGAGGGAATATTCCTCACCTGCATAAAATCTATCTATGAAAAACCCACAGCGAATATTCTCAATGGGAAAAAACTGACAGCCTTCTCTTTGAGATCAGGAACATGACAAGGATGCCCACTCTCACCACTCTTGTTCAACGTAGTACTAGAAGTCCTAGCAACAGCAATCAGACAACAAAAATAAATAAAAGGTATTAAAATTTGCAATGAAAAAGTCAAACTCTCTTTCTTTGCAGATGACATGATACTTTATATGGAAAACCCAAAAAACTCTAACACCAAACTACTAGAACTCATACAGCAATTCAGTAATGTGGCAGGATACAAAATCAATGTACAGAAATCAGTTGCTTTCTTATACAATAACAATGAAAATACAGAAAGGGAAATTAGAGAATCAATTCCATTTACTATAGCACCAAGAACTATAAGATACTTGGGAATAAACCTAACCAAAGAGGTAAAGGATCTGTACTCGAGAAACTACAGAACACTCATGAAAGAAATTGAAGAAGACACAAAAAGATGGAAGAGCATTTATGCTCATGGATCAGAAGAATAAACATTGGTAAAATGTTTATACTGCCTAGAGCAATCTATACTTTCAATGCCATTCTGATTAAAATTTCCACTGGAATTTTTCAAAGAGCTGGAACAACAATCCTAAAATTTGTATGGAATCAGAAGAGACCCCAAATTGCTAAGGAAATGTTGAAAAAGAAAAACAAAACTGGGGTCATCATGTTTCAGATTTCAAGCTTTACTACAAAACTGTGATCACCAAGACAGCATGGTCCTGGCATAAAAACAGACACATAGACCAGTGGAACAGAGTAGAGAGTCCAGATATGGACCCTCAACTCGATGGCCAAATAATTTTTGACAAAGAAGGGGAAAATATACAATGGAAAAAAGACAGTCTTTTCAATAAATGGTGCTGGGGAAATTGGACAGCTATATGTAGAAGAATGAAACTCAACCATTCTCTTACACCACACACAAAGATAAACTCGAAACGGATAAAATGATAAAAGACCTCAACGTGAGGCAGGAATCCATCAGAATCCTAGAGGAGAATATAGGCAGTAACCTCTTTGACACTGGCCACAGCAACTTCTTTCAAGATATGTCTCCAAAGGCAAAGGGAACAAAAGTGAAAATGAATTTTGGGGACTTCATTGAGGTCAAAAGCTTCTGCACAGCACAGGAAACAGTCAACAAAACAAAGAGGCAACCCGCGAAATGAGAGAAGATATTCACAAATGACAATACAGACAAAGAGCTGATATTTAGGATCTATAAAGATCTCCTCAAACACAAAACAGACAATCATGTCAAAAAAATGGGCAGAAGACATGAACAGACACTTCTCCAATGAAGACATACAAATGACTAAGAGACACATGAAAAAATGTTCATCATCACTAGCCATCAGGGAGATTGAAATCAAAACCACATTGAGATACCATCTTATACCAGTTACAATGGCCAAGATTAACAAGACAGTAATCAACAAGTGTTGGAGAGGATGTGGAGAAAGGGGAACACTCTTACACGGTTGGTGGGAATGCAAGCTGGTGCAGTCACTTTGGAAAACAGTAGTGAAAAGAAGGGTTATCTGTACCCCCGTGTTCATAGCAGCAATGGCTATGGTCACCATCATGTGGAAAGAACCAAGATGCCCTTCAACAGATGAATGGATAAAGAAGATATGGTCCATATATACTATGAAATATTATGCCTCCATCAGAAAGGATGAATACCCAATTTTTGTATCAACATGGATGGAACTGGAAGTGATTATGCTGAGTGAAACAAACCAAGCAGAAAGCAATTATCATATGGTTTCTCTTATTTGTGGAGCATAAGGATTAACATGGAGGACATGGGGAGATGGAGATGGAGAGGAGAAGGGAGTTGGGGGAAATTGGAGGGGGAGAGGAACCATGAGAGACTGTGGACTTTGAAAACAATCTGAGGGTTTTGGAGGGGCAGGGGGTGGGAGGTTGGGTGAGCCTGATGGTGGGTGTTATGGAGGGCACATATTGCATGGAGCACTGGGTATGGTGCATAAACAATGAACTCTGGAATTCTTCTGAAAACAAATTTAAAAAAAATAAATAAAAATTTAAAATGAAATGAAATAAAAGTAGACAAGTTAAAATGAAGACCTCAAGGTCTCTCTTTTCAAAATGCACAAATATGAGTAATAACAATAGGTAAAACCATAAGGTGTAACAAAAGCAATCAATAGTGAAGATATAAAATGGCATGTTACAATCTTTAAGTGTAACATCAAATCCTCATGGCTGAACTGTGTCTAAACTTGGTGTGGAATACTTAATCAACACACAGAAAAACTATAGAGATGATTCTATAAAGTAAATAGAAAATACATTTTTAAGAGTTACACCTTACATGCAAATAAGTGGTTACAGAAGTAGAATAGACAACCTGAGGAAATTATGGCAAAATTCTTATAGAACAATTACTTTTTTCACTGTTTTGCCAGAATCAAGTAAACAACAACATAGTGCTGGAAAATTCCAGCCAAAGGGATAATGGAGCATAAATGCAGACAGATCACAAACATCAGAGTGGTAAGTATTTTCAGAAAAATAAGAAAAACAAGAAGAGAACCATGGAGAAGAATAAAAATGTTGAATAAACTTCTTGGAAGTTTCTTGGTGAGGATTGGGCTCTATCCTTGGTATTTAAAATAAATGCCTGTACCTAATATATACCCGATAAACACTTGTCAGAAAAATGAAGGAATATTAACACAAAAGATATCCTTCTTTTCTCCTGAATTCTAAAAATATATAGTTAAACAAAGTTCAGGTCTTGATTCAAGGTATACATGTGGTTGGAGATGGGGTAAACATCTATGTAGTGGGCCAAATTTTAATAGGTGCTGAAATATTTAGAAATATGAAAAAAAACCTGTGCAGTTTTATTTAATGTACACCACTGACAATTTATATAGCTTGTAAAGTGTAAATAATTCCTATATCTGCGAAAAAAATAGTATTCACAAATACATAAGTGCAAATACATGCCAACTATAGACAGCAGTAAGAAGAGGCATTCACAGAAATGTCAGTATCCTAATGCAGTGAAGTAACGTGTATAGAGGTTCAAGTCATCACCTCTGTCCTCAAATTAATAATGAAGCAAGCTACTCCCTGAAACTGGAAAGACTGGTGAATAAGAAGAATCACAACTTACCAGGAGCAAAAGATGTCACTGGATACAACCCCTAGTAGGGATACTTAAAGGATACTGATTAATTTCTGGAAACCAGATGGGCTAGACTGAGAGATAAAAGTCCTGGAGACTCATCTTGAGGGGAATCCCCACAATTTTGTGAATAATATTTCTAGGAACTCAATGAGGTTCTCAGTGAGAAGACTGAAGACAGATACCCTCATCTCATATTTCTGGCAGGAAAGGGGAAAATTAACCATTTTGAAAAATTCTAAAAGCACTCTGTCCTCTGTTGCAAAGGTCCAGCCACAAGGGAAGCTATCTTACTAAAGCACAGACAATTTACGGGAAAGGACATACCTAAATCTAGCCCTTTAGTGTTTGATGTGGGAGAAGGCAAATACCTAACTTCAACTCTATCAAACCTTCCTGTCTCACCTAAAGGTAGGGAAAAAAGCTGAGAAGCACTTGTGAAGCTCATAGCCCATGTACAAAAACTGACTAAAAGAGTGAGACCTAATTTTAGGATTATAGAATGCTTTCCTTCCCCCACACCTTCCCACCATATCCACAGAGCTCCAGTGTAATAACAAGGAGTTAGGGCTGAAAGAACCAGGACCAACCTTTATTTAAGAGACTCTCACAAGAAATCCAAAACAACAGCAGCAACAACAACAAAAACAAAGCAAAACAAACAAACAAAAACACAAAACAAAAACTAGAAGAGATTTTATCTTCTGATGTTATACTGACACTATAACTACAACAGATAGTAAAGAGAACTCAACTCCGAGCCAAATAAAGAAAACCTCACACAGAAAGCCTATCACCATGGGTGCCTGGGTGTCTCAGTGGTTTAAGCCTCTGCCTTTGGCTCAGGTCATGACCTCAGGGGGCTCTCTGCTCATCAGGGTGCCTGCTTCCCTCTCTCTCTGCCTGCCTCTCTGCCTACTTGTGATCTCTCTCTATCAAATACAAAAATAAAATCTTTAAAAAAAAAAAAGGCCTATTGTCATCAGTTCTTTTCATCTTATAGGTCATTTCTGGCTTTGAAGAAAAAAATGTAATGCATAATAGAAGCCAAAAAACTATCTGAAGAGACAAAGTAAGAACTAGACATGAATATAAATGGTATATAAATGAGGAAGACTCTGGAACTATCAGACTGGGAATTTACAATAAGGATAATTTACAAACTATTGGATCTAACTGAAGAAGTAGGGAAAAAAAATGTAAGAACAGCTGGTTAAAATAATCAGAGAGATGAAACTGTAAAAAGAGTCAAAAGCAAACATTACAAAATAAAAACACTGTAACAGAAATGAAGAATGTATTTAATAAACTCATCAGTCAAGAATCAATGGGCTTGAATACAGGTCAATAAAAATGTCTCAAATTGAAAATCAAAGAGAAAAAAATAATAGAAAAAGTAGAACAAAATATCAAATACCTGAGGAAGGGAAGGGTAATTACAAAAGGTATAATGTGCACATACTAAAAGACCAGGAGAAAAAACAGATAGAATATTTGAAGAAATAATTAATTAATGGTTGACACTAAACCACAGGTTGACAAAGCTCAAAGACACCATGCAGGATAAATACTAAATAATTTATACCTAAGTATACATATTCAAACATCAAAAATCAAAGATAAAAATCTTAAATAAGCAATCAGGAGAGGGGAGGCTTTACCTTGTAGAGAAATAAAAATGAGAATTATGTCAGATTTGTACTCATAAATTTTACAAGCAAAAAGAAAGGGAAGCGAAATATTTAAATTTTTGACAGAAAACAAAAACAAAAACAAAAAACAACCTAGAATTCAGTTCCCAGTGAAATTATCCTTCAAAAAGAAAAGAGAAATACTTTTTCAGAGAAACAAAAAATAAAGGTATTTGTTGCCAGTAGACCTGCTTTGCAAGAAATGTTAGATGTTCTTCAGAGGGAAGAAAAATTATATAAAGCAGAAACGTAGATCATAATGAGGAAAGGAATAGTATTAAAGAATGAATAAAGTAATAAGATATGTAATTGTTCATGTTATTTTTAAGTTTTTCTCATTTTTATTTGATCTAACAAATGACCATTTGTTCAAAATAATAATAGTGTATGTGATTATAGTATATGTGCAATGTAATAAGAAACAGAAGGGAGGAATTGGAGTACTCTAAGATACCAGTACTACCTAGTAAATTATTTGAAAGTGAACACAGATTAGTAATAAATAAATAGAGCAAACTCAAAGCCAATAATTTAAAAAAATTAGCAATATAATTTAGTAACATCTCAAAAGAAATTTAAAAATATCTTGAAATAAATGGAAATGGAAATGAAACTTACAAAATTTTGGGGATACAGTGAGAACTAGAAGAAGCCTAGAAGTGAGCCTAGAAGAAGTTATAGCATTGAATACATCAACTAGAAAAGGAGAAACATCTGAAATTATAATCTAAGGTTTTACCTAAGAAAACTAGAAAAGATATAATAATTAAAATCCAAATTAAGCTAAGAAAAAATAATAAAAACGAGAGCATAACTCAATGAAATTGTAAACAAAAAAACAGAGAAAACAAATAAAACCAAAAATTAATTAGTTATTTGAAAAGATCAATACAGGGGTACCTGGGTGACTCAGTCAGTTAAGCAGCCAACTCTCGATTTTGGCTCAGATCATGATTCAGAATCCTGAGATCAAGCCCTGCCTTGGACTCCTGGCTCAGTGGGAGTTTACTTGAGGATTCTTCCCTCTCCCTTGGCGCCTTTCCCACTTGCAAGCTCTCTCTCTCTCAACCAAATAAAATCTGTTTTTTTAAAGATCTATACAATTGGGGCACTTGAGTGGCTCAGTGTGTTAAAGCCTCTGCCTTCAACTCAGGTCATGATCCCAGGGTCCTGGGATCAAGCCCCACATCAGGCTCTCTGCTCAGTGGGGAGCCTGCTTCCCTCTCTCTCTGCCTGCCTCTCTGCCTACGTGTGATCTCTCTCTATCAAATAAATAAATAAAATCTTTTGAAAAAAATATCTATACAATTGATAAACCACTGGGCAAGCTAGGTAAGATAAACAGACAAGACTCAAATTGCTAATATCAGAAATGAAGGATGACATCACTACTAATCCCATGGACATTAAAAAGATAATAAAAGAACACTATGAAAAACTCTATCCATGCAAATTTGATAACCTACAGGAAATGTGCCAATTTCTTAGAAAAACACATTCTACCATGCTCACAAAAGGACAAATGGTTTATGTGAATAGGCCTATATCAACTTAAAAAATGTAATCAATAATTAATAGCTTCCTAAACAGAAATTACTTGGCACAGCTGATTTCACTGTTGAATTCTATGTAACATTAAATAAAGAAATGATAGCAATTCTCTATTGTATTGTCGAAAAGATAGAAGCAAAAGGAAAACTTAACTCATATTATGAGGCCAGCAATATCCTACTATAAAAACGAGGCAAAGACATCACAAGAAAAGAAATTAGAGAACAGTATATCTCATAAATACTCATGCAGCAATCTTCAGTAAGATATTTACAAGATAAATCCAACAAAATAAAAAAAAGTACATACCACAACCTCATGGGATTTATTCCAGTTATGTATGTACACTCAACATTCAAAATCAATTAATGTATTCCTTCCCATTATCAGGCTAAAGAAGAAAAGTCATATGATCATGTCAATAAGTGTAAAAAACAAACCAAAAAAAAATCATTTTACAAAACCCAATACATATTTATAACAAAAAACTCATCATAGGAATAGAAGGGAATTTCTCCAACTGAGTAAAGATCATCTACGAAAACCTACGATTCACATTATACTAATTGTGAGACATTTAGAAGCTTTCCCTCTATGATCAGTAACAAAACAAATATAACCCTTTCATCACTTTACTTCAACATTATACTGGAAGTCCTAGATGATTCAAACAGACAAGAAAAAAGAAAGTATAAGCATTAGGAAGGAAGAAATAAAACAGTCTTGTAGAATATATGGTTGTCTCTCTAGAAAGTCTTAAAAAAATCAACTACAAAAATCCTGAAACTATAAGGAAATTAATAAGACACGAGAATAAAAGTTTAATATATTGAATCTAACTTCTTTCTTATACACCAGGACAAAAAATTAGAATTTTGTATTAAGAACACAAAAACATTTACAGTAACACTAAAAACTCCCAATACACTTTAAATAATAAATGTAGCAAAATATATATAGTATCTACATGAGATAAGCTATAAACTCTGATGAGAGAATTCAAAGAAGATTGAAATAAATGTAGAGATAGATCAGAAGACTTAATGTTGTCAGGTGGTCATGATCAGAAGACTCAATGTTGTCCGGTGGTCAGTTCTTTTCAACTTGATTCATAGATTCAATATAATCCTAATAAAAATGCCAGCAAATTTGTGGATATTAATAAAGTAATTCTAATGTTTCATTTATATGTAAATCCAAAAGACCCAGAAAAATAAACACAATCTTGAAGACAAGGTGAAAAAGTCAGAGGACTGACACTACCATTCTTCAGGACTTACTATTAAGCTGTATTAATCAAGACAGTGTTGCATTGGTAACAAAACACTCAAAAAGATAACAGAAAAGAAGAGCAAGCTTAGAAAGGGACCTACACAAACACAGTCAACTTAAATTTGAAAAAGGACAAAAACAATTAAATGTAGAAAAAAGATATCTTTCCAATAAGTGGTTCTGAAACCACTGGAAATCTATGTGCGAAAAATGAATATAACCATGTAATTGTAATAAATTATTCATAGGTTAAAATATAAAACATATAGTTAGATGCATCTTTCAAAAAATTAACTAGGTATATTATAGAACTAAGTGTAAACAGAATCTATGAAGTTTCTTGAAGATAACATAAGAAAATATACAGGTGACTTTGGGTTTAGCAATGACTTTTTAGATATAATACTGAAAGACAATCTATGAAAGTCAGAATTGATGACAGAGCTCATTAAAATCCAAAAAAATTTGCTATATGTAAAACTATTTCAAGAGAAAGACAAGACAAACCACAGATTGCCAAAAATATTTGCAAAACATAACTGATAAAGGAATTGCATTCAAAATAAAGAATTCTTGAAACTCAACAATAAAAATAAATAAATAAACAAAAATAAACCCAATCAATAAAAAAATGAACAGAAATTTCACCAAACAAAATATACAGATGGTAAATAGCACACAAAAAAGTATTCAATAACATTTATCATCGGGAATGTCAACTTAAAAAATGAGATACCACTGTGCAGGAGCTTTTTTTTTTAAGATTTTATTTATTTATTTGACAGAGATCACAATTAGGCAGAGAGGCAGGCAGACAGAGAGAGAGAGAGAGAGAGGAGAAAGCAGGCACCCACTGAGCAGAGAGCCCGATATGGGGCTCAATCCCAGGACTCTGGGATCATGACCTGAGCTGAAGGCAGAGACTTTAATCCACTGAGCCACCCAGGCGCCCCTATGCAGGAGCTTTTTATCTTGATGAAAACCCAATAGCTACTTTTGCTTTTGTTTCCCTTACCTCCAAAGTCCTGTCTAATAAGAAGTTGCTATGGCCAAAGTCAAAGAATTTGCTGCCTGTGTTCTCTAAAATTTCGATGGTTTCCTGTCTTACATTTAGGTTTTTCATCCATTTTTAATTTATTTTTCTATATGGTAAAAGGAATGGTCCACCTTCATTCTTTTGCACGTTGTCCGATTTTCCTAACACATTTGTTGAAGAAATGGTGTTTTTCCCATTGGATATTCTTTCCTGCTTCATTGAAGATTAGTTGACCATATGGTTGTAGGAACATTTCTGGGTTTTCTATTTTGTCCCATTGATCTATGTGTCTTGTTTTGTGCCAGTACTATACTGTCTTGAGCACTATAGCTTTGTAATATACCTGCAAGTCAAGAATTGCAAAATCTCCAGATTTGCTGCCTTTTTTTTTTTCTTTCCAGATTTCTTTGGTTCCTAGGACTCCTTTGTGGTTCTATACAAATTTTAGGATTCTTTGTTTTAACTTTGTGAAAAATGATGTTGATTTTTTTTAAGATTTTATTTTATTTATTTGACAGAGAGACAGAATGAGAGAGAGCGTGAGTGGAGAAAGGTCACTGGGAGAAGTAGACTCCCTGCAGAGCAGAGAGCCTGATGTGTGACTCCGCCCAGGGACTCCGGGATCATGACCTGAGCCCAAGGCAGTGGCTTAAGGAACTGAGCCACCCAGACACCCCTGCTGTGGTATTTTGATAAGGATTGGGTTAAATATGTAGATAGCTTTGGGTAGAATAGACATTTTAGAATGTTTGTTCTTCATATCCATGATCATAGAATGTTTTTCCATTTCTTCATGTAAACTTTAATTTCTTTTGTAAGTGTTCTTTAGTGTTTCTAAGTAACTTATTGTTTTTGGTGCAATTGTAAATGTAATGGATTCCTTGATTCTTTTTTCTGCTGCTTCATTATTGGTATGTAGAAATGCAATAGATTTCTGTACATTGATTTTCTATCCTGTGACTTTGCTGAATTCATGTATTGGTTCTAGCAATTTTTTGGTGGAGTTTTTCAGGTTTTCTATATAGAGTATCATGTCATCTGCAAATAGTGCAAGTTTGACTTTCCCTTGCAAACTTGGAGGTCTTCTATTTCTTTTTGTTGTCTGATTGCTGAGGCTAAGTCTTTCTGTACTATGTTAAATATTAAGGGTGAGAATGGACAATCCTGTCTTGCTCCTGACAATGAGAAAAAGCTCTCAGTTTTTCCCCATTGAAGATGATATTAGATGTGAGTCTTTTGTATATGTCCTTTACGATGTTGAGATATGTTCCCTCTATCCCTACTTTGTTGAGGATTTTTATCAAGAATGGATGCTAGGGGCGCCTGGGTGGCTCAGTGGGTTGAGCCTCTGTCTTCAGCTCAGGTCATGATCCCAGAGTCCTGGGATCTAGCCCCGCATCATGCTTTCTGCTCAGCGGGAAGCCTGCTTCCTCCAATCTCTCTGCCTGCCTCTTTGCCTACTTGTAATCTCTGTCAAATAAATAAATAAAATCTTTAAAAAGAAAAAAAAGAATGAATGCTATATTGGTGAATTTGTCAAATGCCTCTTCTGTATCTATTGAAAGGATCATATGGTTCTTTTCTTTTATTAATGTGATATATAATGTTAATTGATTTCTAGACACTGGCAAAGCCCATGAATAAATCCCACTTGATCATGATGAATAATTTTTTTGAAGATTTTTATTTATTTATTTGAGAGAGAATGAGTGAGAGAGAGCATGAGAGAGGAGAAGGTCAGAGGGAGAAGCAGACTCCCCAAGGAGCGGGGAGCCCGATGCGGGACTAGAACCCGGAAGTCTGGGATCATGACCTAAGCCGAAGGCAGTCACTCAACCCACTGAGTCACCCAGGCGCCCCATGGTGAATAACTTTTTTTAATGTACTGCTGTATTCTATACACTAGTATCTTGTTGAGAACTTCTGCATCCATGTTCATCAGGGATATTGGCTTGTAATTCCCCTTTTTTTGTGGGGTCTTTGGTTTTGGAATCAAGGCAGTGCTTACCTCATAAAATGAACCTGGAAGTTTTCCTTCCATTTCTATTTTTTTGGAACTGTTTGAGAAGAATGGGTGTTAACTCTTCTTTAAATGTTTGGTAGAATTCCCCTGGAAAGCCATCTATCTGTTGGAAGATTTTAATTACTGACTCAATTTCTTTGCTGGTTATGGATCTGTTCAAATGATCTATTTCTTCCTGTTTTGGTTTTTGGTAGTTTGTATGTTTCTATGAATTTATCCATTTCTTCCAGGAAACACTCAACAGAACCAAAAGGCAGTCTATGGAATTGGAGAAGATATTTACAAATGGATATCTCATAATTGTTTAGTATCTAAAATCTATAAAGAACTTATCAAACTCAACACCCCCCAAAAAATAATTCAGTTAATAATGGACAGACATTTTCCAGTGAAAACATCCAGATGACTAACAGACACATGAAGATATACTTAACATCACTCACCAGGGAAATACGAGTCAAAATCGCAATGAGATACTATCACCCTCTGGTCAGATGGCTAAAATTAACAACATGAGAAGAAACAGATGTTGGCAAGGAGAGGAGAAAGGGGAACCCTCTTGTGCTGTTGGTGGGAATGAAAACTAGTACAGCCACTCTGGAGAACAGTATAGAGGTTCTTCAAAAAGTTTAAAATAGAACTACCCTATGAGCCAGCAATTGCACTAGTAGGTATTCATCCAAAGGAAACAAAAATACAGATTCGAAAAGGTACATGTAACCTGATGTTTATATGTTTATAGCAGCATTATTAACAATAACCAAATTATGGAAAGAGCCCAAATGTTTATTGACTGATGAATGGATAAAGAATTTTTGAGATGTGAGCCATCAATGGAATCAAAAGGAATCATCAAAGGGAATGAAAACTTGCTATTGCAACAACATGAATGGTGCTAGAATATATCATGCTAAGTGAAAAAGTCAGGATTGAGAAAACAAACACCGTAAATTTCATTCCTATGTGGAATTTAAGAAACAAAACAGATGAACGTAGGGGAAGGGAGAAAAAACAAAAGAGAGAGAGAGGGAAACAAACCATGAGAGACTTTTAAGGATAGAGAACAAACTGAGGATTGATGGAGGAAGGTGGTTGGGGGTTGGGTTAAAAGGGTGATGGGTATTAAAGAGGGTACTTGTTATATTGAGCACTGGATGTTATATACATAATTGATAAATCACTAAATTCTACTTCTGAAACCAATATTACATTATATGCTAACAAGCTAGAATTTAAATAAAAATTTTTAAAAAATAAACAAGTTATCACTATAAACCTATTAAACTGGCTAACTTCAAAGCACAGATAGCACCAAATACTTCTGAGGATATGGAGCCGCAGGAACTCTCATTCATTGCTGGTGGGAATGCAAAATGATACAGCCATTTTGGTAAACAGTTTGCCAGTTTCTTATAAAGCTAAAGCAAAACATTATCATACAATAGGATTCATCCATCACACTCCTATATATTTATCCAAATGAGTTGAAAATTTCTGTGCACCCAAAACTTTGCACATGAACAATTACAGCAACTTTATTCATAATTGTCAAAAACTGTCAAAAATTGTCAATAACCAAGATACTTTTCAATATATTGAGCGGTTAAAACTGTGATACATGCACACAATGGAAAGTAATTAAACCATAAAAAAAACCTCTCAAGCAGGTATGTGCTATGGTGAGTGCTGTGAAGTGTGTAAACCTGGCGATTCACAGACCTGTACTCCTGGGTCTAATAATGCATTATATGTTAATAAAAATTTTTTTTTTAAATATTAAAAACAACAATAACAACAACCTCTCAAGCCAGGAAAAAAAAAATGGAGAAACCACAAATGAATGAATTCTAAAGTAAGGAAGACAATCTGCAAAGTCTACATATTATATGGTTCTAATTACAAATATTCTGAAAAAGGCAAAACTATAGAGAAAGTAAAAATATCATTGGTTGCCAGGGTTTCAGGGGGAGGGAAGGAGGAAGGAAGGAATAGATGGATCACAGGGGATTTTTCAGACAGTGAAAGTTTTTTGTACAATACTGTAAATGTGGATACATGATATTACTCATTTGTTGAATCTGATAATCAATATAATAGTAAGGCAGGGTGTTCATAATAGGGAAACCGTGGGAGGGATAGAAGAGGGTCAGGGAAAAGGAGGTATATGAGAATTCTGTATTTTCTGCTCCATTTTTCTCTAAACCTAAAATGCTCTAAAAAATACAGTGTATTAGAAAAAAAATGTATCAATCAATCCCAACCCAGGCACAATCACATGCTGAATTTCTGCTTCTGAATATTACAAATTAGTTTGTTATTCACCTATAAAGGTTATTTTAAGTTTATTATATAAATGTTAGGATTGCTTAATATTCTTTTTCTCTAACAAAATGCATGCTTCAGAAAATCACATAATAAATGCACTTATAACTGGTTGATTTAGATATGAGGAAAAAAACAAATCTTGTTAATAGAAAATCATTTTTCCCTGCCCTCATTAAAACAATTATTTGAATTATTAGTTTAACTGCTTGCCATCTTTCGTCTTTCCAGGAGTCCATATGTCTAGGTCTGATTCACTCTGTAGTTGGATGTGAAGATTCTTTTAAAATTCAGAGAGACACAAAATATACCTGATTTTTCATCTTCCATGACAGAGAATAGGTTGAACAGTATGATGAGCAGTCTTCGTTCCATATGTTCTGTTTAAATCTTGCCAATTTCAATGCTGTAAAGGTGAGACTAAAATGAACAACCTATTTTTCATTCCATATGATTCTCAAGTAAAGGAAATTGCTTTCACATTTGTTGGTCAATAAAAAGGTATAATAAAAAGTTTAATTTAAAGTGAGTCTTAAATAAGATTATTTGTAAAATAGGCAAAAAAGGAGCACAGAAGTCATAGCAGATGCAAAGAGTTTGGTGAAGGGAAACTAAAAGGCAGTAGTTGAAAAACTATGCTTTGAAAGTTTAGAGAGATTAATCACAGCAGAAAGGTGAATTATTTACATTGTAGAAAAGCTATGTATCATAGAGTTTCTTTTAAAAATGAGAAATTTGAAATGGGTAATGATATTATCTTGAAAATGCTGAAGCACAAATAAAGCATATTTATGGACAAGAAGAGTGGGATCATGATTAAAATCATGAAGACATTCATTTCAAGGCGTTGATAGTTCAGGTCTTGCAGATAATAGGATGTGTGTGCATGTGTGTGCTTATGAACAAATTCCATTTAAAAAGATTATAGGAGGGCAAAGTAGAAATGTACAGAAGTTGGTGGATTCTAGAAAATAAATGTCAGATTGCTGATAAAATTTGGGGGATTTACAGAGAAATGTTATATTTGAATGAATGAGGTAATCAGAAGTTGTACTGAATGATGGGAAGGGTATGTGCTATGGTGTGTGCTGTGAAGTGTGTAAGTCTGATAATTCACAGACCTGTACCTCTGGGGCAAATAATACATTATATGTTAATAGAAAAAATAGACGTCATACTGAATGAAACATTGGCTTACATGCAGATAGACTGGGGATATGAATGTGGTTCATTCTCTTGCTTGGTGATATAAAACAAACTGATATCCCTCTATCAGCTTGATGTAGCATTAACTGAAGTCATGAACCAACAAGACTGAATTGTTCTGAAAAACTTACTTAGGCTATGGACTTAACAACAAATGGTTGGCTAAATTATCTTTTGTTATTTTTATTTTAAATCACACCAGCTTACTTAGTATGTTTTACCATACCCTTTAAACATATAGCTTTTCCCGCTGCCTTCGGCTCAGGTCATACTCTCAGGGTCCTGGGATCGAGTCCCGCATGGGGCTCTCTGCTCAGCAGGGAGCCTGCTTCCTCCTCTCTCTCTGCCTACTTGTGATCTCTCTCTGTCAAATAAATAAATAAAATCTTTAAAAAAACAAACAAACAAAAACATATAGCTTTTCAGTGATGGTGTGTTATTAGATAATATAATATGCTAGAAACATTGCAATCAGAATTGCAACTGAAAATTAATTCATGTGTATATTTGTTTCAGCCTATAATCGATTGCTTCAAGTTATTATTAGCTTAAAATAACCTGTCTATTAAAAATATTATATTTTTGGGACGCCTGGGTGGCTCAGTTGGTTAAGCAGCTGCCTTCGGCTCAGGTCATGATCCCAGGGTCCTGGGATCGAGTCCCACATCGGGCTTCTTGCTCGGCAGGGAGCCTGCTTCTCCCTCTGCCTCTGCCTGCCTCTCTGTCTGCCTGTGCTCGCTCGCGCTCTCTCCCTCTGTCTCTGAAAAATAAATAAAAATCTTTAAAAAAAAAAAATATTATATTTTTTTCTTTTAAGTTTTTTTAAACTTTAAATCCTTCTGAAATCCTCTTTAATGTCTGTGATAGTACACTTTAAACATGGGGGAAAAAAATCTCTCTAATTAGTTGACCAGCGTTTTAAGTACATTATCTCTACAAAATTAAATATCTTAATATTTTGCAAAGTAACTTAATTAAATAGAAAGAGGATGTTCACCTGTAACATGTTTTAATTCTTTTTTAAACTTAATTTTATTTTTTTCAGTATTCCAAAATTCATTGTTTATGACCACACTCAGTGCTCCATGCAGTACATGCCCTCCATAATACCCACCGGTACTTTAAATATTAACTTTTTTAAAAGTCGGGAATTTAAAATCTAGTTCACATCAATTAACATATCAATTACCACACAAATATAAGAGTCCCAAAGCTTTGTTTTGTTAGTTTGCTTTGGTTTCCACTCTGTAGTTGCAATTTGCAAATCACAAAATCTATTATGAATATTCAATATTAGTTCAAGTTAGCTAAATTCAAACTACATAGTTAAAATCACTGTATTAGTAATTTGCTAATTTTTTTCTCATAAAATGCTGTTTGGCATTATTCAGAAAATTAAATAAAAATATATAACAAATACATGTGTGTGTGGATGTGTGTGTGTGGGCATTTGTGTGTGTGTGAAATATATATGTGCCTGGTTAGATAAGATTTAATAAACACACGCCTCCCTGGATGAAACTAGTTGAAAAGTAAAGGAGTGTCTGGAAAACTGGGCCTCCTTTAAAGTTTCTGGGCTGAAAACAGCCAGATCCTTGTCATAGCTAAGTATACTCATCCAGGGAGTAAATGCTTAGGAGAAACATTTACCTTTGGTGGCCATGCACTCCATGTACTCCCTGTCCATACCCAACAGGAGCACAGCCTATTCTAATCACATGACACTCCTCTGTTGTTTTGATAACATTAACAATAAACTTGGAGGCAGAGTTTGGCTTGGGGCCTTTTGCCACTAAAGTGTCCCCAGGCCCACTCCTTTCTCCTACTAAGGTGTCTGGAGTAATCCTTTCATTCACCACTTCAGGGTTTGCTGAGCCAAACCTGACATATATCAAGAGTGTACATTGTGTGGATAGATAGAGAGACATGAATATATATATATGTAGATAGATAGATAGATATGTGTGTGTGTGTGTGTGTGTGTGTGTGTGTGTAGATATATAGATGTATGTATGTGGAAGGTAAGTTAACACCTCTATCCTAAGAACAATAATACTTTCAACACTATGGTTTATTTAATTTACGTGTTTGGTAATGAAGTGTTTATGCACAGCAATGTCAACTTACATCAGAAATTCTGATCAGAAGTTTTCTATATTTCATGACTTCTCACATAACTCAAATATCTTTGCTCAAATGTCATATACTCAATGGAATGTATTTTGACTACCTGTTTAAAATTACCTCCCATACCCTTAATATAATGCTCTATTATTTTTATATAGTTCTTATCATCTTCTGTTATCCCATGTAATTTATTTGTTGTAATATTTGTTCATAGTGCCAAAGAAGCAGATATTTTTGCCTAAGTCACTCAAGTCCAAGAGCAAAGAACAGAACAGACACATAAAAATATTTTTGAATGGGTCAACTAATCTTCGACAAAGCAGGAAATAATGTCCAATGGAAAAAAGACAGCCTCTTCAATAAATGGAGTTGGTAAAATTGGACAGCCACATGCAGAAAAATGAAATTGGACCATTTCCTTACACCACACACGAAAATAGACTCAAAATGGATGAAGGACCTCAATGTGAGAAAGGAATCCATCAAAATCCTTGAGGAGAACACAGGCAGCAACCTCTTCGACCTCAGCCACAGCAACATCTTCCTAGGAACATCGCCAAAGGCAAGGGAAGCAAGGGCAAAAATGAACTGTTGGGATTTTATCAAGATCAAAAGCTTTTGCACAGCAAAGGAAACAGTTAACAAAACCAAAAGACAACTGACAGAATGGGAGAAGATATTTGCAAACGACATATCAGATAAAGGACTAGTGTCCAAAATCTATAAAGAACTTAGCAAACTCAACACCCAAAGAACAAATAATGCAATCAAGAAATGGGCAGAGGACATGAACAGACATTTCTGCAAAGAAGACATCCAGATGGCCAACAGACACATGAAAAAGTGCTCCATATCACTTGGCATCAGGGAAATACAAATCAAAACCACAATGAGATATTACCTCACACCAGTCAGAATGGCTAAAATCAACAAGTCAGGAAATGACATGCTGGAGAGGATGCGGAGAAAGTGGAACCCTCCTACACTGTTGGTGGGAATGCAAGCTGGTGCAACCACTCTGGAAAACAGCATGGAGGTTCCTCAAAATGTTGAAAATAGAACTGCTCTATGACCCAGAAATTGCACTACTGGGTATTTACCCTAAAGATAAAAATGTAGTGATCCAAAGGGGCACGTGCACTGGAAAGAACCTAGATGTCCATCAACGGATGAATGGATAAAGAAGAGGTGGTATATATACATAATGGAATACTATGCAGCCATCAAAAGAAATGAAATCTTGCCATTTGCGACAATGTGGATGGAACTAGAGCATATCATGCTTAGCGAAATAAGTCAAGTGGAGAAAGACAACTATCATATGATCTCCCTGATATGAGGAAGTGGTGATGCAACATGGGGGCTTAAGTGGGTAGGAGAAGAATGATGAAACAAGATGGGATTGGGAGGGAGACAAACCATAAGTGACTCTTAATCTCACAAAACAAACTGAGGGTTGCTGGGGGGAGGAGGATTGGGAGAAGGGGGGTGGAGTTATTATGGACATTGGGGAGGGTATGTGCTTTGGTGAGTGCTGGGAAGTGTGTAAACCCGGCGATTCACAGACCTGTACCCCTGGGGATAAAAATATATCATATGTTTATTAAATAAATAAATAAATAATTAATAAATAAATAAATAAATAAATAAAAATGTTGTTCCATTTAAAAATATATATTTTTGAATGAATGGATGAATGGTATATTAAATTTGCTCTCGCTTTCTCAAATTCTATGAAAGATTTTGATATCTGTATCAATTCTTAAAGACAACGCACACTTATATTAATTTAAAAATACATTTATCTTTTAAATAGGAAAAATAAGTCAGACCACTATTACACAGTTATTATGAGAAAATAAATGATGTTATAATTGTAAAATAAATATAGTGCTTATGAGAAAGGAAGGGCATCCTGATGGTTGGTAAATATCACTGGAGGTGATCATTCCTAGTAAGGTTGCCACTGGGTTTGGAAGAAGCAGAAATCAACCATTTAGCTGAAGGCATGCTGCCATGCCCTATAACTAAGGTTTAGTCTACCCACTTGGCCTTTGCTCTTGGGACTGATGGTGGGGTCACAGTTTCATATTTTCATTTATAATGTTTGGTTACATCGTGTCAGGTTACCCCTTTGCTGCCCCTTTGACTAGACTGGGCCACTTTTGTCCTCACCCATAGACATTTCCAGGTGCTCCTTGCTTCAGCTTGAAGTCAATGATATAGAAACCAGTAACCCAGGAAATGCACTCTCCAGTCATGGATGGATGCCAAGGTTCTTGGCCAGTGAAATCCCTAGCCAGTAAATCATTTGCCTTCTACTTTCAGAGATTTTCTTCTGTTTTTTGTTTGTTTGTTTTTTAGTGTTTATTTTACACATAATGTCCATAGCTTTTAGTTTTACTTAGGGGGAGGAATGGACAAAAACATTTTAACTTTATACTTCTGGATACTGAGCTAATTCATTTTTACTGATTTTCTCCTCAAAAAAGCCTTTATTTTCCATTTTTAAAAATAATATTGCAAATTTATCTAGAAAAGTTCCACAATTGAACCCTCTACTTTTTTTTTTTTTTGTTTTTATACTGCCATGGAAAAGCAAAACATTTCCTTTCCAAAATCTGCAAATATAGTTTTGGCATGATATAAATTCTCTTTACTTTATTGAAAGCAGAATGCAAATAATAGATAAGAATGAACAAACTAAGCTATGGTATTTCTTTCTATCAGCACACTTAAAAATATTCAAATAAATGTTCCTGTATATTAAGTTTAAATTATGTTAAAAAAATGTACTAAATTAAATGAATAAAGTATCAGCTAAATTTTTTCTTAATGTGCTTCTCAGTTGTATTTCTTTATCTTAGCTCTTCTTGCTATTTAAAGCGGTAGTAGTTATCCTGACAGTTTTATTCCTAGTAAGGAAGTTTAAAGCCTTTAAAATGTTATTTTTGCATAACAAGCAAAATGGACATTTTGAAAATTTGATTATTTCATGTATGCCCACATATTTTCCTTTCTTAGAACTAATATAATTGGTGAATACTACTGTACATTTAAGTTGAGGTTCTTGAACCTCATAGCTGTTTTGAGGTTGAGGTTATCTCTTTTATCAGGTAAGAGTTCATTTTTTACCAGATAAGACTATAACTGCTATTGAATGTTATAGATGGAATAAAAATGTAAATGAGGATGTGAGGCCATGATTAAGTCATCCACACTGGCTGAGGATTAATGCCTATTTGATTACCATTACTTTATTTCATAAAGTTAATGGAGAAAATAAAGTTTGTGCTGAAAAGAAAATTTAGGGAAAGTTAGCATAATTGAATTATAATCCGAATGGCTGTATGCAACACTAGTGATGAGAATTCAGGTATACCATAAATGTTTAATAAGACAATGTGCATATTAGCATACACACCACTATGTATCTATGTATACATGCTTACATAAATGTGCACTTTTATGCTTTTAAACTACTCTCATGTTAATTTATAAAGCTTGTGTGTTGTGTCCTGAATTTTACTAATAAAATTCAGTAGTTTTAACAACTAAACCATTTTAATTTTCATTTCTTAAAAAGTTATATTTATTTTATTTTAGAAAGGAAGAGAGCTCGTGCACAGAGGGGGGAATGCAGAGGGAGAGAAAGTCTTAAGCAGAATATCTCAAAAGGCATGTCAAAATTAAATGGGAAATACTTAATTTGTATTCTAATTGTTTTAGTTTTTAAATTTAAGTTATTTAATATTAAAGCAAACTAAAATTTTAATTCTTGTTTTTTAATTTTTTTTCAGTGTTCCAAAATTCATTGTTTAGGCACCACACCCAGAGCTCCATGCAAAATGTACCCTCCTTAATACCCACCACCAGGCTCACCCAACCCCCCAACCCCCTAACCCCCACTCTGAAACCTTCAGTTTGTTTCTCAGAGTCCACAATCTCTCATGGTTTGTCTCCCTCTCTGATTTCCCCCATCTCTCAATCCCCCTTCTCCTCTCCATCTTCCAGTGTCCTCTGTATTATTCCTTATGCCACAAATAAGCAAAACCATGTGATAAATGACTCTGCTTGACTTATTTCACTCAACATAATCTCTTCCAGTCTCATTCATGTTGATACAAAAGTTGGGTATCCATCCTTTCTGATGGAGGCACAATACTCCATTATATATATGGACCATATCTTCTTTATCCATTCATCTGTTGAAGGGTATCTTGGCTCTTTCCACAGTTTGGTGACTGTGGCCACTGCTGTTATGAACGTTGGGGTACAGATGGTCCTTCTTTTCACTATATCTGTATCTTTGAGATAAGAAGAAAGAACCCAAGAGTGCCATAGAACAGAAATGTACAGAGACAAACTACAGAAAGAAGGACTTCACAGGCAAAATGATGTCAATAAAAACGTATCTTTCAATAATTACTCTCAATGTGAAAGGCCTAAACACTCCCATAAAACAGCACAGGGTTGCAGATTGGATAAAATGAAAGTGCCCATCCATATGTTATCTAAAAGAGACCCATTTGGTACCTAAGGATACAGCCAGACTGAATGTGAAGGGATGGAGAAGCATCTTTCATGCCAATGGGCATCAAAAGAAAGCTGGGATAGTGATTCTCATGTCAGATAAATTAGATTTTAAACTAAAGACTGTAGACAGAGATAAAGAAGGACACTACATCATCCTTAAAGGGTCTATCCATGAAGAAGGTCTAACTATTGTAAATATTTATGCTGCCAATATGGGAGCAGCCAACTACATAACACAACTGTTAATCAAGATAAAGAGTCATATTGATATGAATATATTAATAGAGGGTATCTTAACATGCCACTCTCAGTAATAGATCATCCAAACAGAAAATCAATCAAAAAACAAGAGCATTGAATGACACATTGGACCAGATGGACCTCATAGATATAACAGAACATTCCACCCAAAAACAACAGAATACTCATTCTTCTTGAGTGCACATGGAACTTTCTCCAGAATAGACAACATACTGGGCCACAAATCAGTGCTGAACTAATACCAAAAGATTGATATTATTCCCTGCATATTCTCAGACCATAGTGCTTTGAAACTGGAACTCAACCACAAGAAAAAGTTCAGAAGGAATTCAAACACTTTGAAGCTAAAGACAACCCTGCTTAAGAATGTTTGGATCAACCAGGAAATCAAAGAAGAACTTAAACAATTCATGGAAACCAATGAGAATGAAGACACTTTTGTCTAAAACCTATGGGATATGGCAAAGGCAGTCCTAAGGGGGAAATATATAGCTATCCAAGTCTCCCTCAAAAAAACTGAAAAACCCAGAATATACCAACTTTCCTTACACCTTAAAGAACTGGACAATCAACAATAAATTAAGCCAACCCCACACACAAGAAAGGAAATAATCAAGATTAGAGCAGAAATCAATGAGATAGAAACTAGAGATACAGTAGAACACATCAATGAAATGAGAAGCTGGTTTTTTGAAAGAATCAATAAAATTGGTAAGCCATTGGCCAAACTAATTCAAAAGAAGAGAGGGGACCCAAATTAATAATTCCTTAGTTTTACTAGCAAGAGTTCAAGTGCTCAGTAGCTGCATGTGGTTCGCCTCTGCCATATTGGATGGCGTGGCTCTGGAATATTTCTCAACAAGCTTCCTATAGTACTTCTGATCAGACAGTCCATAAGATAACTGTTTTTTGTTTGTTTCTTTGTTTGTTTTAATTATGACCCAAAGTGAAGCCCTACACAGGTTGAATCTCCACACCCTGAGATCACAACCTGAACCAAAACCAAGAGTTGGATATTTAACTGACCTTCAATTAAATGGGGTGGCTGGGTGGCACAGTCAGTTAAATATCCAACTCTTGGTTTTGGTTTTTCTAACCATATTTCACACGTTTGAAATATCTGTTTCAGAAAAATCTGTCTGTATGAGGTTTCTGTCAGTTTGCCTACTTATCATTTATAAATAGCTGGAGAGATTTTAAATAATTTTTGAAGGCATAATTCAATAAATTAAAATATAGTTAATATGGGATATGTATAAACTTGCACTTTGGGCCATAATTAAAACAAAACAAAAACCAGTTATTTTATGGACTGCCTGAGCTGAAGTGCTATAGGAAGCTTGTTGAGAAATATTCCAGGGGCGCCTGGGTGGCTCAGTGGGTTAAGCCTCTGCCTTTGGCTCAGGTCATGATTTCAGTGTCCTGGGATCAAGCCCCACATCGGGCTCTCTGCTTGGCGGGGAGCCTGCTTCCTCCTCTCTCTGTGCCTGCCTCTCTGCCTACTTGAGATCTCTGTCTGTCAAATAAATAAATAAAATCTTTAAAAAAAAAAAAAAGAAAGAAATATTCCAGAGCCACACCATCCAATATGGCAGATGCCAACCACATGCAGCTACTGAGCACTTAAAATGTTGTTAGTAAAACTGAGGAATTAAAATTTTAGTTTGCTTTAATAGTAAATAAATTAAATTTTAAAACTAAAACAATATAGAATACAAATCAATTTCTTCCTATGAAACTTTAGCATTCTATTTGAGATATTTTGTAACTATGGAATATACCCTGCAGTTCAAAATCTTAGTACTATACAAAAGAATGTAAAAATATTTTGATAATAATTATTTTATTGACTACATGTTTAGATGGCAGTTTTGATGGATTAAGTATAATATATTACTAAAACAAATTTTATTACTTTTAACTTTTTTAGATATGGCTTTAAAAGTCTGCCTCTGATTCTTTGATCCCCTATCTCTGACTCATTCTTCTCTCCATTTCCAAGAGGAGGTAGCACTTGTTCACTTGTATCACCCTCACCAGCATTCTTTCCTTCACCTTTTCCAAATGTCCAACAATAAAAGAAACAATTAGTGACTCAAATAGAAGATTCTGCTCCAAAGTAAATAAAAAGAGTGCTAAGTACTTAGTATGTTGCTATTGATCTTGAGAATGCTCTTTTCTCTGTATTTACTGAAAGACTCTGAAAGGAAGTTTGTCTTTTCTTGGCCAGGACAGAATCAAAGCTTCAGTGTCTTAAGTCAGAGCTGTATCAACTCTTCAGCTCTCTATCTCAAATCATTGAGGCTTATCTACTATTTTGACAAAAATCATTCTGATTGGACCTGCTCAGTTGGAGTTACGATATAGAATAGATCCTTAGAAAATAAATGTATGCCAGACACTCAGAAATATATCACATGACTATGAGGGGACATTCAAAGACTGTATGGCTTCAGTGGTATAATGCATGTCAATATATTGTCTTCAAGATGAACACCATATTTACATATCCACAGAAAAGACACATACCTGCTGCATCTCTGAATTTCAGCAGCAAACCTACAATTTGTTTGGACTTACTACCCTGACTCATTTCCCCCAAAAATTATAAGTTTGGAATAGGTGGAAGTTTCCATGGTAGCTATTCTGCCTTCAGTATTTGACTCAATGGGTCCAAGGATTCTTGAAGTGTCTATAGCAAGTCTATTTTGTACCTTGAAGCAAATCCATGTTGTGGTCTGCAGATATCTCCCTACCTTGTGATTAAGAGCTAAAGGTTGGTGCTGGACCCTTGCAAAAACTGAATATTCATCCATAACTCTCAAGACACCATGACACTTAGAGAAGCCCATCACGAATTGGATGCTATCAAACACAGCAAGCCACGGATTTGCATCAAATTAAAGCTTTGCATGAGATGGACTGGAACAGAGGCAACTGTGGCCAGATGTGACATTCACAGAGAATTCTCCCTGAGTTTTTGTTTTCTACTTATTTGGCAGCAGTATCTTGAATTGGTTGGCGTGAAGTTTTTCAGAGATTTTGGAGAATTGCAGCAGTTTCTGGGTGTGATTTTGAGAAACCATTGCTTTTGTACAGTGAGGGATTCAGTATCTGCTGCTTTGTCTTTTCAGCAGCTGCCCCCAGATGTTGGCAACACTCTTATTTTTTTGTGATGAGCATGCCAAGATTCTGTAAACTGCAATTCCTTTAGTAAACTAGTATTTGTATGTTTTTTTTCCCCCTTGGAATTATTGAATTGGCTTTAGTTCTGTGATTGCACCCAAACTACTGAAAACAGACTGCTGTGTCACCTGATGGAGTTATTGGAGATGATACATGGCAGGTGTCTTTCTAGTATACAGCACACAGTAAAGCTGAGTAAGTTTTTGTTGGGTCTCCTTCACTATTTATTTATATTACACTTATTGTATGGTGGTCTATATAAAATCGTAGTTGGGATCTTGAAATTAATGGACATAAAGCCATATCTTGAGACTTACTAGAGTCAGCTTTCTGAATTTTATTTTGTTGATAGATAACAATACTTTGAACATTTTTTACCTCTCAAATATAACATATATTAGTAAAAAATTAAAAATTTCAGGATAATTTCACATTCTTTATGACTTTATCAACTCTTTATAGCTGATATTAGCTGTGATTTCTTTCAAGATTAGAGTATACTCCAATTTTCCATAGCAAGTTTTTTTATCATTTGCCTTTTTTTTGATAGGCACTTTAAATCTTAACTGAAGTTTAGGATATTTCAATACAATTCCAGAAAACATCTAATGTTGGTGATACGTTACCTAAAAGTACATCTCTTGGGTCAAGAAGTAAAACATAGGTGTGTTTTATTCATTTATAGACAAAAAGAGGCAATACTGTCCCATAAAACACTTTAACATGTTTATCATAATGTATGCATCTGAAGACATTACAAGATCTATTTCATGCTTTATTTGAAAGATACTGCCAATGCTAATGTTATTATAAGCATTAACTCTAAATTTTACCAGCAGTCTGGATGTCCTAATTGTGGCAACACTCCTATGGAATCAAGATCTCTCTGTATCTGGGATGGCAATAAGTGTCTGTGAACTATACATATTGAGACTTCCCTTTAATGTATCAATTTGATGCATCAGAGTTTAACGAACGACTAACATGTGACCAGTTGTGTGCTAAATGATCACAATGCTAAAATAAAAATGCAGAAGTGTGGGTGTTTCTCTGCAAGTGTGTTAGGAACACATGTGTGTAGTAGGGGGGTGCTGGACAAGTTCTTCTTATTCTTGAAGAACTATGCAGTGGATATAGAGTCATGCTTGTTGTTAGAACAAGAAAACCGAGGTAAGTCTCATCTCATAATTGTGTCAAGGAGGTGATAATGGGCACATTGGTCACATAACTTTATAATACTAGTTAATGTCAAACAGTCTAATGAAAGAAGCATCTTTGTATAAATAGCTGTTTAGTCAAGTTTTTTATTTTTCTTCCTCATCTTTTAATGTTGGTTTTCTGGGTGACTCCATTTTATAAATGCTTCCTTCCTTTTGAGTACTGACATTTCTAATTTACTAAATTCTTCTTGTCAATATACAGTCTTTTACCTTTAATATTTTGTAAGAATGGTGCTTCTGAATCACAAATGCTTTAGTACAGGGCTCTTTAACCCTGGGATTGGGGGTTTATGAACACAAAGAGAATTGGATTATAAACACTCTACTCAGAATATTGCATATATTTCCTTCAAAGCAAATTTTACATAAGATTTTGGATATTTTTCAAACTTTACAAACATTTTCCATGAAGTATGAATCATTTTAGGTACACTATATAATTAAATCCCATAATATACTTACTTATCTAAAGAAACTAAGTTTCAGTTTTGATATCTCTGTGATAGATGACTGAACACAATGACTGTTGATAATTCTATTTCCTTCTGACCCTACGTAAAATGTTTCTATGTCTATTCTACATATTCAGTATGTAATATCTGGAAGTTAAATAGTTAATCTCTAGTTGCTGGTAATATTCCAGTCTTTTCTTCTGAGTTGGGCACAGTGTACCTTATCAGTAAAATCCTTATTGCTATTGATCAACTCAAACTGAATTGTTATTGATACATCTTTTAAAAATATCACTCTAAAATGAAACAGACTCCACCTTGAATTTACCTTAAGGCCAATTATATTTAAGCTAATATTAAACTGAGCAAGGCTTTAGAAAGGACCAAAACATATTTGTGTTTCTGTGTGTACATGTAAGTAGAATTTTACCATAACTGCAGATGTAAGAAGTATTAACACTGAGCAGAAGTCTCTAAACAAATACAAAAACCACTTCAAATGTTTCTTGCAAGTCACACTAGAAGGCTCTACAGGGATTCTAGGAAATTTATGCATGTCATAGAGGAATGAATTTTATAATCACATTCACAGAGGGGGGCTGTTAGTATCTTTACTTATAAGAATAAATAACTGTTGCTCCTTTCTGTTTGTAGCTGTGACAGAGAAGGGATCTTGGTGATCCATTTCTCACTCTCTCACCACTTCATCATGAGAATATGGTTGAAAATGTGGCTTCTCCAGAGCTTCTATCACAGTGACATCAGCAACAAAAGGGTAAAAATCCCTTTTTCTTAAATCATTCCAACTTGTGCAGGTACAAAAGCTATTTTATTGATTTATCCTTACAACAGAGGGAAGATGAAAGATGCACTCAAATCTAGAAATCTTTCAGCTCATGTGGGTTAAAAAGCCTAATTCCCCTTACCCAAAGTAAGCTGTGTAGAAGAATGGGTAAAGAGTGTTTAAGGCATTTTATAGTAATGATATTAATATCATAGAAACACAATGACTGATAAACTATGTCCTTCTATATTCTAATAGAGAAATAAAGTTACTTTCCGTAGACACTTCATCAAATTAAAAGTAACTTTGACCAATTCTTCTTAGGATACAAATTCATTACATTAATGTAGTCTAGGAAAAACACAAATTATTTGAGGGTTTTACAATGTATAGAATATATTACATAATGCATCCTTCCACTGATTGTTGTATTTTTCATTCATTCTTCCACTCATAATTATTTTCATTTTTCATTGCTCCCACATCTACTTCACTAGTGCTTCTTTTTATACCACATTTTCTCCATCCTCCCCTTCTTAATTTTGTGGCCTTGGTTGAATATAACAAATATTTAATAATACTTTCTTTGCTGGTTCTAAGCTAGGAAGATTGGCATTCAGAGATACATTACCTCTGCCTTCCCACTTTCTAATCCACTTCTCCACTTTATCCTTTTTTCTTCTTTAATCTGTTGCTGTTGTTGCTATTGCATAGTTCACAAATGTGATAACAAAGAAGGGCAACACAACTAAGTGTTTAAAATTAAACAAGTTTACCCCAAAGATACAGATGTAGTGAAAAGAAGGAGTACGTGCACCCCAATGTTCATAGCAGCAATGTCCACAATAGCCAAACTACGGAAGGAGCCAAGATGTCCTTCACTGGATGAATGCATAAAGTAGATCTGGTTCGTATTATAATGGACTATTACTCAGCCATCAGAAAGAATGAATACCTACTATTTGCATTGGAACTGGAGGGTATTATTTTAAGTGAAATAAGTCAATCAGAAAAACACAATTATCATATGTCTTCACTCATATGTGCAACATAAGGAATAATGCAGAGGGTAATAGAGAAAGGGAGGGAAAACTGACCGGGAAGAACTCAGAGAGGGAGAAAAACCATATGAGACTCTTGACTCTGGGAAATAAACTGAGGGTTGTGGAAAGGGAGTCTGGTAGGGGGACATGAGGGCATGTGATGTGAGGAGCACTGGGTGTTATACTGAACTGTTAGATCATTGACATTGTATCAAAAACCAATGACATACTATACTTGGCTAATTAAATTTAAATAAAATTAATAATTTAAAAATTTAACAAGTTTATACTGGATGTCATTTTTTTCACCATACCAGAGTTATGTATTTATGTATGTATTCAATACGAGGTAGAATAAACGGTATTATCCACTTGGTGATAAGCCTAATATTATGTTTTCCTAAGCGGATTCCAAATTATTTCAACTGGAAAATAAGTGGTATTGTACTTTATGATATAGGTTCACAGGTGAATCTTAGAATAGAATAGAGATTAATAGATTATGAACTTTTTTGAGAATTTTTGTGTGACTAAATGATCCATTACTTGTACATGCATGCAAATCAACAAACTCTTTCATATCTATCATTTTCATATTTTAATACAATATAAAATATTATTTTATGAGACAACAATGTATATATCTTTATATTATTATTGGAAATAAATATTAATTTCAATCAGTGACTATTTGCTGGATATCAGAGACCATGCTCTGCACTGAATATACAGCTACAAATAATACAGGCACAGTTCCTGCCCTCATGGAACTTACTTTTAAATGGAAAAGGGAAACAATACATCCTTCTTATACTCCCATAACTCCTACAGATTATGATAAATCCTATGAAGGATTTATATCAGGCATGTATGAGAGAAAAAAGCCTGACTTTCTGTACAGTTCAGAATTGTCTTTCCTGAGATCTCTCTTGAGATTTGAAGAGTGGACAGTGCAGTGGACTGAATGTTTGTGTCCCGCCAAATTTATATATTGAAACCTAATCACCAAGGTGATGGTATTAGGAGGCAGAAACTTTAAGGGGTAGTTAGATCATGAAAGTGGAGCCCTGTATGGATTTAATGCCTTATAATAAGGACCCCAGGGAGCTTTCTTACTCTCCTACTGCCATGTAAGACCTATCTACAGGAAGGACAGCAATTCTAAATGTATATATGCAACAAGAAACAGAACCACAAATGTTTGAAACATATGAAACAAAAGAGAAATTGAATTACACAGTTATTATCAAAGACTTCAACCCCTCTCTGTCAAAAATTGATAGAACAAACAAGAAAATCAGAAAAAAAAATCAACAATATCAAATGACTCTATCCAATTGACATTTATAGAATATTCCACTAACCAAGAGCAGAATGCACATTTTCTTTCAATTTTCAAAGAAGTTCCATCAAGAGAGATAAAAAACTAGGCCACAAATAAAATATCTAGTAATATACAAGAATTGAAATCATACAGAATGTGTCCTCCAACCACAATGGAATCAAAGTGGAAATAAATAGGAAGATAATGTGAAAATCTCCAAATATTTGGAAACAATACATTTTTAATCTAGGATAAAATGAAAGTCTCAGGTGGGAGGTTGGGGGAACCAGGTGGTGGGTATTGGAGAGGGCACGGATTGCATAGAGCACTGGGTGTGGTGCAAAAACAATGAATACTGTTACACTGAAAATAAATTTTAAAAAATTTTAAAAATAAAAAAAATAAATGCATAAAAAAAAAAAGTCTCAGGAGATTTTTTTTAATTTTGATTTTTTATTTCTTTTCAGTGTTCCAGAATTCATTGTTTATGCATCACACCCAGTGCTCCATGTAATAAGTACCTTCCATAATACCCACCACTAGGCTCCCCAAACTCCCTACACCTCTCCTCTCCAAAACGCTCAGGTTTTTTGTCAGAGTCCACAGTCTTTCATGGTTATCTCCCTCTCCGATTTCCCCCAACTCACTTCTCTCCATCTCCTTTAAAAAAATACATTGTACTGAATGAAAAGGGCATACAAAATTTCAAACCATGTAGAACACAGCTAGTGCAATATTGAGAAATTTATACCACTAAATACATGCACAAGGAAAAGTCTCAAATTAATCTAAACTTTCTTCTCAAAAACCTAGAAAAATAAGAACAAAATAAAAAGGCATTATGGATGCAAGACTTTTGTCATATATCTTTCTTTTTTTAAGATTTTATATATTTATTTATTTGACAGAGAGAGAGTATCACAATTAGGCAGAGTGGAACACGGGGGTGGGGGGGGTGGGGGGGAAAGCAGGCTCCCCACTGAGCAGAAAGCTGGATGTGGGTCTTGATCCCTGGACCCTGAGATCATGACCAGAGCCAAAGGCAGAAGCTTAACCCACTGAGCCACCCAGGCGCCCAAGACTTTTGTCATATATCTTATTTACAAATATATTCTCCTAGGTTTTGCTTTCTATTCACATAGTATCATTTATTTAGAGTTTTAAAATTGATAAAGTCCCATTTTGCAATGGATGCAAAATAGTGGCAATAATCTCATTTATCAAAAAAAATTAAAAAAAAAAAAGAAAGAAAGAAAGAAAAGAAAAGAGAAAAAAAAAAGTCCTGAAATTCCATCCTAGGTGAAATTTACAGGAGCATTGAATGATTAAAGAAGAATATCAGTTCTTTTCAGGGCTACCAGTACACATTGATGAGATGTGGAGAAAAAAGAAAAATGAAGACATTAAGACTTCTGATGATTAAGACTGAATCTAAAAGATCAGCTCCTGATTGAGTTTATCATGGCATACAAACTGTTATCTAAAAGCTGTCAACTGTGGTACATTACCATATAGAAAGCTAAGACAGTTTGGGATTTGGCAAGCAAAAAGAAAGTAAATATGATGCATTTCTAAAAATTAATCAGATTGTTATAAAAAGATCACAGATACATACTATTTTTAAATTTAATGTAGACTTTGTTTTTGCTATCTTTACTCTCAGTGGACAAGAGGCTTCAAATTTCTCCCTTATTACTTTGTTACTTTTGTTAGCAATGGTTTGCAAAAATTTTTCTCTCCTTTTACTTTGCACACCGGTCAGTGAGAGCATCTTTCCACCTTTCAATATCACTCACCACTGTTGCCACACTGATGTGTGTGGAGTTAATTATCTGTTTAAACCACAGTGTTAGGATCACACTTATCTCTGGATATTTGTGGGTATGATCTTGTCAATGTTCTTAAACCCTCTCCCCTGTTTTAATTCTTGGGATCAGAAGGCAGAATGTCCTTTCCTCATGAATAGAGGTTGCTTTCCTTTTTTTCCTTTTCTCTCTTTCTCAAGTATGAAGTATTTTCAAAAGTGTTAAAAAAAATCCTCTTAGTGTCTAAAGTAAATTAATCATTTAAATACTATTCTTTACCTCATAGGTTAACAGCTGAAATTTTATTACAACACTCCTCATCTCTCCATTTAGTCCTGAAATTCTATCCAATAGTAAGGCTAAAAATGTACATTTTTAACCTAGTTTATATTTTCAGATGGGTTTTAATGTGTTTAATGTTTTAGAAGATACATTTTATTATTTTTGAAATTGGCATGTAGTATGATTAAGAATCATGAGGCTATGGTTAGAATAAAAATGCTCTATTTGTTCTATATAATGATTATTCATGTTATGTACTTGAGAAATAATCTATTCTAAAAAGCAACAAGTCTCACATTTTTGAGTCTGTTGGTCAGAATTCACTTAAATAGAAAAAGGTACAAAATAGACACTTAAATAAAAAATGTAGTTCACTTAGTTAAAGATACAAAATTAATGAGAAAATGCTAACTTATCTACATGATATAGAAATAAATGATTGCCTGAGGGAAATATTCAGAATGGGAGAAGTTTCAGGGTACACAGATAGAATTTTTCTCACTCAAAAACTCCTTGGGAGGATTAACTCTTTCCAGACTGAATAAAGGTCAATATACAATAAGAACTTACACTCTTACAATAAACTTATACCCTTAAAATAGGTCAGTTAAAATCCCAAATGGAAATAAATATACATTATTTTTACCTGAGATATGAATATAGCTGTCATCATTACAGTGGATAAAATTGTTAATGGATAATATCTCAATTTCCAACAACTTTTGTTTGTCACCAATAGCCTTTTCAGGTTTAGAGTGAGAGAGAGAAATAGAAAGAAAGGGGAGAGAAGGGGAAGAGATAGAGAAGAAAATAATTTAGTTAGCTGGGTAATTGAGCAGTTAGTCCATTTTTAATTTAACTTCCCCCAAAGTATTAAAGAAGTTTTTATTTCAAATTTTTGCTTTAAGCCAAGTACTATATTCTTAAGGGAAAAATTATGAAGGACTATTAAGTGGATAAGTATATAATATCATAATAGCCATTTTTGTCATATGATACAAGAATCAAAAGTTCAATATTCTTTATAGGAATACTAATGGTTGTCTTCAGAAAAATTTTTGCTAACTATACAGAAATATGCCCCATTTACCTACTTTTTTTTTTTCCCCCTCACTAAACCCCAAACTGTCTTAGCTTACTATGTGGTAATGTGCTGCAATTGACAGCCTACTAGAGGTCAATCCATGTGCCCTGAAATCTCACCCTTTGGCTGGCTTTGTAGTTTGATCTGTAATAATTGGAATGAGCTTCCTACCATCTTTATTTTCCCTGTTTCTCCCCCCTCCTTTTTTTTTCCATCTCCTCTGTGTGTACTGGTAGCCCTGAAATGAATTGGTAAGCTTCTCGGATCGCTGCTCCTTCTCTAAATCCTACCTGGTGTGGAAATCAAGAACTTTTTCTACAAACGGAATTGCTTCCAGGATTTTGCATTGGATGTACAAGACTTGGCATGCTGTATTCTGAAAATATATACTACTAACTATTTTTTAAAATTTTTATAAAACATATTCAATACTATGAATTTTCCATAATTACACACAATATCACAATAAATTTGTGGTTTCTGATTATACTGACATTTATTTTTAGGTTGATGTGATATGTGTTTGTGTCTTTGTATGTATGAGCCAATAGTTTCTGAATTTTTTCTTGAAGAGAATGTGAAGAGAACAATTTCATGGCAGCAATATGTTCATACCCTCTAGGTTTGTAGAGGAACAGGATTTAGAAGAGAATTATAATGTATTGTTGATGGATTCTCCAGCAGAATATTGGTATTAGCATACATTCCAGATTCTTTATCATGACATTCTACTGTAGCTATGAAAACTGATGTTCTCTCAAATCTCTTCAGAACGCACTATCCCTTCTGCCTGAAGAAATATATTTGCCTTTCTCTGTTTGGGCTGATATAATGCCGAGTTTCTCAAATTTGGCATTATTGACATTTTGGGATGGATAATTCTTTGTTGTGGGGAATAGCATGTACACTGCGGAATGTTTAGTAGCATTCCTGGCCTCTACTCAGTAACACCAATAGCACCCCTCTCCCATTTGTGACAACCAGACATATCTCTAGACATTGTCAAGTGTACTCCAGGGGACAAAACTGCCCAGTTTAAAATCACTAATGCAATGGAAAGAAGCCAGCCCTCGGTGTGAGTTAAAACTAGATTTAAATCTCTATTTTGCTGTGGATGCATTTTGAGCAAATTCCTTAACTTCTCTAGGCTTCAGTTAATAACAGATATGTCACATATTTGCTGCAAGGGTTAAAGAACAAGGTACAATATGCATATATTATCTTGTCCACTACCTGAAATATAGCAGTACTTCTTAATTATTTCAGCACTGGGACAGAGGCCACTTTTCATAAAGGATCAATTCAGAGACACTTATATTTAGAAGCCTTATTTTACTCCAGACATTTTAGCATATAGTATATAATGTCCCTTATAATTCATATGAGCTCCTCACAGGGCTTAGTTGTTCTCTGTCTGAGCTTCCATAGCCTCTCAGTCCCAATCTTCATACCATTCCCCTCACTGACTAAATGTAAATTGCTGGGTTATGTTCCTATGTATAGGTCTACAGGATGACTTCCCAGAAGATAGAGAAGATTCTTATTTATCTGTGTTTTGCTTTCTGCTTGCTCCTCAGAGCTTGACCAGTAATACATGAAGGTATATATGAATAGGGCATTATCCATGGCATGTATTTCAGAGAGCCTTGCTAAGTGGCCTCTGTGGGGGCTGGCATTCACCAGCTCCTCAAAATGAGAGGCTCTGTTATGTTTCATAGTCACAGTTTCAGAAAATAATAGGCCCCAAAGCAAAAAATAATAATAATAATAATAATAATAATAAATTAAACAAATAAATAAATAAATAAAGGGAAATGACAATGAAAACAAGAACAATAAAACACATATTTTTGCTTTCAAGTGTTTTGAAGCTACCCTTTTTCACAACACTCCATTATTACATCTCTATGTCCTGTTTTCTCTGGACCCTTTATATCAGCCATATGATTTGCAATAATTCCTTTGCTATTACCCATTATGTTAGTTTGTTGTTTTGTTTTGATTTAATGTCACTTGTGGTTATTAAGAATGACAGAATTACTAAGTAGTGATGTAAATGTAACAGACTGCGGGGAAAAAAGACCTAAAGGGGGAAAGAAAGGCAGAAAGACACAGAAAGTATCTAGAGGGATAAATCAGAGATTTAAAAAAAGAAGAAGAAATGAAAAAAATAAGTATATCATTGTTCCAGTACCAGTTGTTGAAAATATATTATTATTGTCATTGAATTTTTTTTTACCTTTGTCTCAAACCAATTTATCATACAAATGCGGATCTGTTTGAGTTCTCCATTTCATCCTTACTTACCCTTATGCAGCTACCAGATTGCTTTTACTATTACAATATTAAAGTAAATGTCAAAATCAGTTTAGTGTATGTCCTCCAAATATGCACTATATTTCCAAGTTGCTTTGACTGTTCTGAGTCCTTTGCATTTTCTTTAGCATTTTAAAACTCTTGTCAATTTCTTTTTATAAAAAGTCTCCTATGATTATAATTCATATTATATTGAACTAATCAATTAATTTGAGAAGTAATAACTGAAATGATTAAATCTTTCAATTATAAACACAGTATATCCCTTATTTATTTAAATATTGCTTGATTTCTCTTAGGCTTCTTTTATACTTTTCAAAGTACAAAACTTGCACTTATTAAGTTCAAATTTCCCATGACTATTTTATGGTTTTTAACATGATAGAAAATGGAATTTCAAATAGTTCCAATTAATTGTGTTTTTTTTTATAGAAATACATTTTATTTTTGTTTACTGATGTTGTATGCTGAGATTTTGCTAAGTTCCTCATTTTCATAGTTGTTTGGTTTTTAGGATTTTCTGCTTAATTATGCCATCTTCAAATTGAGATAGTTTTAAATTCTTTATTCCTAATTATGCTTTCAATTAAACCTTATTCTTATTGCTCAGGATGATGATTAATACAACTGTTGAAGACAGACATCCTTGCCTTTCTCCCAATAATAAAGAAAATGTATTTAATATAAAGAGACAGGCTAATAAATCTGAATAAATGAACTTTGCTCAAAATGTGTAATTAAAAATGACAACAGATTACAGGAAAAGATTTACAAAATCTCTTATCCTTCAAAACTTTAATACCATCACTATATAAATAGCTGTACCTAATAAAAGAAAAAATGAACACTGAAATATAAAATCATATAAATATCAGAGGCAATCCTTCTTTTTATTACCTTTTTTCTTAAGAGAGGAAGAAACAGGGGAGGGGCAAAATGAGAGAGAGAGTGAAAATCTTAAGCAGGCTCCATGCCCACGCAGTGCCCCATGTGGGCGGGGCTCATCTCATAACCCAGAGATCATGACCTGAGCCAAAATCAAGAGTCAGACACTTAAACAGCTGTGTCACCCAGAAGCCCCAGAGAGGTAATTCTTAAAATAATAAATAAAACTTGGTTTAAAATATATATAAGAGCATATAATACAAGAGAGTGAGATAAATACTGCTATTTATATTGATGAAGAAAAAAGAACACCGATGTGTATAACTGTCTTTAGAAATAGAGGCTTTCATATTCAAAGTTTTGGGTATATTATCCTTTAAAACATCTCTGTAGAAGGACTTAGAAATATATAAAAAAATCTATTAAAACAGTAAAGACTTTGGACCAGTAGTTAAAGTAGATCATAACGGTTTGAAATAAGATGATTTAACAAATATTTGTGAACAAGAGTGTCTAATTAAAGTTATCTTTGATAGCAATATGAAATATATAAATGTCTAATCAAAAAGATTGTTAAGATGTGTAAGTGAAGAGGGGTATTATATGGTCTTTGATGTTCAACATTGCAAGTTATTTTTATCTTTTTAACAAATATGTAGTAACTTTCTTTAAAGTGAAGAAAGTCCGAGAACTTACTTAAACCCAGGTCAGATGTTGAAAGGTTTAAAATGTGGAGACAAGGAGCTTAAATTTATTCTGCAAATTATGGATTCCACCCAACATTCTCCAATGACAGGCCTCCTCTTAGTTGACGACTCTCCTGTTCTTTTTGCTCAAGCCACAAACTGTGGACTCACCCTTAACATCTCTTTTTTTTTCCCCCCTCATTCCTTACATTCAAATAAATCCCACTGTCTCCTTATTGGAAAAATATGCAGTTTCTGAAAATGTCTTACTGGCTCTGCTGTTATTCCCATGGTCTAGCCTCTGTCCTTTCTTGCCTATAATAGTCTCCAATAATACTCTTTGCTTCCATCCCTGCCTTAGTCACAGATTGGTTTTTCAAAGTGATACTACTCCTCTATCCTAATCCTTGTATCACCTCCAATTTTATTTCACAATATCTCCCTTTGTCTTCACAATGGCTATAAAATCCTAAATGATTTTCGACTAACATTTTTTAGTCCTCTCTAGCTATTTTTCTTTTTGCTTTCTCAGGTCTTGTTATATTAATCTTCTTGAATACACAAATACTCTTACTGTAGGATTCTGATCAAACTGTTCTAAGATACATGCTTGGCTAAATCCCTCCTTTACTTCAAGTGTATGCTCAAATTGCATCTTTTCACAAAAGATTGATCACACAATTTAATAAGGCAACTCATGCCACTTCCTTCCACCATAATTAAAACTCCCAATCATCTTTACCTGGTCCACTGTTGTATTGTTTTTCTCTAAAATGAATTACTTTCTCCCATACTATATAATTGATTTATTTTCAGACTTTAATATTTCCTGTTTATCTTCTGCTTGCCATGCTTTTCATGGGCATGAATCATTATTTTTTTTTCATTAATGTATCTCAGGTCCTAAATGACTATGTGGCACATGGTAAGGATGTGATAAATATTTACTGAATTAATGAATGAATGACCTCTTTATCTTTTTTTGATGACTTCATACTTAAGTATTCATAATTGATTATGTGCACAGTGCATTTTAGTTTTCAATTGCTGTATATTTACTGTCTCATTTTAGCTTTTTTTTTTACCTAGTTAACTTATTTTTCCCAAATTCACACAATTCTATTAATGCAGACTTTAACTATATTCATAATTATAATAAAAGTGATATACATAATCTACCAGAAGTTAACTTATACCAAAATCCCCATACTTTCTTGTGAGAGTTTTTCAGAATTCTTCTGGACCATAAGTAAGAAAAGACAGACTGAGGACACACAGAATCCGGCTTACAAGGAAAAGAAGTTTTGTTCTTGTTATCGGATTCAAATGAAAATCACATGTTTGCGTAAGTGTGTGATTGAAAGAATAACCAAATATGAATTTCAAATATAGTTATTAGTATTATATCTAAATAATTAGCCTTTGATGATAGTTTATTTGAGCAGAGCTGGAACACTGGGGAGCTATTTATACACCAGTAATATTCTTAGAATCTGCCAATATACAGTAAATACTTGCATCCTTACATCTACCATGTAGTCTGGACTGTTTTGTATGTACTTTTTTTTTTCATATATGAATAGTTACACTCATACATACTAAAATCCTTACAAGATAGGAAAGGAAGCTGGTGAGGTCCTGAAATGAGGCAAAAATACAGAATAATTCTTAGAGTGGGGACTGCATGGCCATAGAGCTCATCTTTGTTGCAGCTAAGGGTGGATCATTGAATACCCCAGCATTTGGCCACTGTAAACCTGATCTAAATTAACATTACAATTTAGATTGACTGACTAGGTCTAAGTAAGAGCAGGCATATTATATTAATTAATCATTTATGCTTTTTAAAATATATTTTATTGTATTTTATTTTTTAGAATTGACATCTGAGGGCATTGACATCTGAGAATTGCACTGAGGGCAGTGCAAAGAATGTGGGATTAAGTAATCTCATGGGATTGGGTCCATGGTTTGAAGAAACAAAAAGATATCCTCAGTTAATTCAGTACCACTGATTCCCATTTCTTTTCCAATAAAATTACTTCCAGTTTTTCATCAACTTCCTAAAATGCAAGTGTATTTGCCACTATAACCAGTTGACTTTAGCATTTTATACATTTTTTTATGACTGTAAGCATAGTTTAGGATTTTAGCTTTACTTAGCTCCATGAACATAACTATTCCCACTCTAGAGACAGTATAGCTTTTAAGTGGACAATTTGTCTCCTCCTCTTAACGTGGCCTATGCTTCTCCAGTTTTCTCCCACTTACTTATCTTATTATATTTTCAGTGTAGTCTGGTTTCTGTGTTTCTTCATTCTCTATTTCACCATAGCACCTTACATGTAATAACCCAGTGTGCAATGAAAAATATTTTTCTATCTGCCACTTAGTGCGCATCCTTGAAATCATAGACTCTACTTTCATTTTTGTGAACAGCAGAATGTCACTCACCTCAATCATCCCTGCACATATAAGCATACACATAAAAAAAAAATACATGAATCTAAGAAGGATTTTTTTTTTTAGTTTTTAAGGATTTTGATGTTTTTGGAAAATCCTGATTTACTGTTATCAATAACATCCCCAGTGTTTATTTTTTTAAATACAAATCAAGATTATTGTGGAAGAAAAGTAATTCATCAAGCTCAAAATATATTCATATGCTACTTGTTCAAGAAAGCATGCTTCATAGACCAAGTACTATATTGAATTCACTTATTTAATTTTTTAATTGATGACAAATTAAAATTAATTGAGATAGCAATTCTGGTACAAAAAAATACTTTAAATAAAGTAGTGAAAAATTAAAATTGACTTCATCTAATTACTTCAATTATAACTTATAATTATAATTTAATTATGATTTAAGGATAACAGAATAATGCTCTCCATTTAAAGTAAATGGAAAAAAATGTTTTTTTTTTCATGTAAGAACAGATTGGGATTCACTAGCATTACAGTATATAATAACAGATTTCTTAAGTTTTCTGTTTTGAAGCTTATTATTTGTAAGACAAGATAATAATCATTTACATGCACATATATATAGATATAGAAATAAAATACAAAATATATATACATAAGTATACATGAATACATATTATCTCATAAATATAACATCTATTATTTTTAAATAACTTGTGATTATTATAACCTTTTTAAAATAAGAGTAGTTTTATTTAGCAATTTTTGGTTACAAAATTTTACAGACTGATTTTCAACATTTGTGCAATAAATTATTTGGGGTGCCTGGGTGACTCTTGATTTTAGCTCATGTCATGATCTCAGGTGATAAGATCAAGCCCTGTCTGGGTTCCATGCTGGGTGTGGAGCCTGCTTAATATTCTCTCTCTCCCTCTCTCTCTACTTCTTTCCCCATTACCACTGTAAATAAATAAATAGATAGATAAATCTAGTTTGTTGAAATATTTAGGAAAGGCTTTTAGAATATTAAAAGTGACTTAATATGTAACTTAATCGTGGTTAACACAATATGGCAGTAAAAAACACAGCTGTATTAATTTTTAGTTAGAGGACCCACTGAAAGCAAAGTGTGTATTTTCTCCCTCCATCATTTAGAACCATTTAGAATACCCAAAAGGATAATCAGCCCTTTAGTTAAATTTAAAAGTTCCCCTGATGTGTGCAAAGAGTGCTCTGAAGCCAAGTTTTTCAACTGAAATTATCCATGCTTTATGACAATTTTCTGGTATTTTCTTCCATGATTGGAATCTAAACACTGAGTTGAATAATTATTGATATGAAAAATGAGGATGGCCTTTTTTAAGAAAATGTACAGGTGCTTTCAGACATGTCTTTACATTGACTTAAATTACCTACTAAATACCTTGTGGTAATTAGTGAAATTCTCAATAAAAATGAGTCTTAAAGATGGAAATACATTTTATTTTATTCAATCCTTATATGTATTTTTTAAAATAGTGAAGTATGCTTGTCCAGGAAACATTCAAAAAAATATTCACATGATTGTTTTATTTCACTGAATATTAGTTTTCTCTAATAAAGAAAGGTTTAGAAGGGATGCTCTATTATTGTCAGATTGGTGCCCATGAATGCAATGAGAGAAATGAATGAAGTTTCAAGAAAAAAAAAAATCTATGCTATATGAAAGATTGTACTATCCAAGTCTATAACAAAATAGCAACTATTTTCATATAACTTGGTTTTCCATAACTGGTGATAAGTAAAAATATTTTGATTTTGCTTTATGTTTTCCAGCTCCTAACATAAGACAAAATTATAGAAATCAAGGTTAAAACACAAAAATCTTGTGATGCACCTGGGGGACTCAGTTGGTTATGCAGCCAACTCTTGATTTTGGCTCAGGTAATGATCTCAGTTTTGACTGAGCCCTGCTTTGGGTGTGCACTCTCTCTCTCTTTCTTCCTCTCCCTCAGGCCCTACTCCCTCATACTTTTTCTCTCTCTAAAATAAATAATCTTTAAAAACAAAACAAAACAACAAAGAAAAGACTTCATCCCTTAAACTTGATGTCAGAAGATGGAAATTTCTATGATAAAAAACAAGGTAGGAAAAAGGCTAGGCAGTGTTGAAGTGTCACTAGGATATTATTTAGAGTGCAGGAACTGATCACCAAGAAGTTGACACAGCTTCCTGATCGACCAGGAAGAAACTCAAGGGAAGAGTATTCCATACAAAGGGAAGAAAAAGCACAAATGTCCTGAGTGCAGAGTTTGTTATATATTTTTATGGGGAAATCATGAGGAACAAAGTGTGGCTGGAAAAGAATAGTATGTGGGTTCAAGTAGGGATGGGAAGTCAAACTGTGTAATGTATTATAGATCTTTCTGAGAAGAAATTAAATGGGTGATGATGGCAGGATTTGATACAAAAGTGTAACAGGATCTGTTCCTAATGTAGTGTTCTTAATATAAGAACATTCAGGATGTTGTACTGAAGAGAGACTGAATGAGACAATGGCAAAGGCTGGGAGATCAATAACAATATACATTTACTTGTTTTCCTTATATTTAGACAGTATATTGGAAAGCAAGATGGCAGTTGGTATTTAATTTTTAAATTTGTTAATTTTCATTTGATTATCAGAAATACATTAGACTTTCATTAATAAAGGTTTTGTTTAACAATGTTTTCTGTTTTATAGTTTTAAAATATAAATTCACACAAACTATTAGGAGGTGAAGACCCACAGAAAGGATTCAAAATTGAATGAAGCTTCAAATAACCAGAACATCAGAAAACTTGTGAAAAAACACAGCATCTATTAACTTACACTTGGTAATATCTGTGTATATGGATATACCATAAATAAATGACTAATAAGGATAAAATTTCAAATCTGTGCATCTAAATTTGATTTCAATGTATGTCAAAGGTTCAAACCGTTTTCATTTAGTAGAGTTCTACAAAGTCATTGCTAAATGTTAATTTGCATTGTAATTGTAGAGCTAAAAAGACTTTACTTTAATGATAAGGGTCAAAGTATAATAATAATTTTAACTTGGAACAAGTTCAATGAATGTCAATATTTAACTAAATGGATAGGACCAAAGGTTGGTTAATTGAATAGTTATCCAATATTAGAAGAAAACTAAACCCTACAATCAACCTGTCCTAGTGAAACAACTGATAAATGGATCTTCACCATAAAAATCAAGCAGTGTCATGGCAGGCAAGATGCTAATTTGAGAACACAGTAAAGCCACAAAGACTTATTAAGCCCTCTATCAATAATATCAGAGATGTCAACTCTCAATGGATTACAAAACCGTGATCTATATCTGTGGAAGGATGTGGGTGATGTGTACGAGTTATAATCAAATTTAAGGAAGAATAGGTGTTCCTAATAATTGGGTGGACTGATAAACGAGCATTTTAGTCTATGCTTAAAATTTCATCATTGACTTGTGTATGTGAAGAAGAAAGCAAGACTCAAATATGGTAAATAACTTATCAAATGATTATTAATGAATAAATTTAAGCATCTATGTAAATATTGACTGAAATATAATTGACATTAGGCACTTTCCAATTCACTAAGCTGTATCTCAGATAAGAATGACTGGGATAAGTTTAATGAAATTGCTGTGTGTGATAAGTTGAATAAAAATGCATCACTTATATAACAGCTTAGAATAAATATATTTTTTCTTCAATTATGTAAGAGCAAAGACATGACTCAAAGGTTGATACTCATTTGGGAAAAAAAAATACATCTGATTTGGATTAAGTCTGCTATTACCAAATAGGAAATTCACGCATTTAATAAGGACATTCAGCAATTACATAAATTATTTTTTGAAGATTTAGTCATTTATTTGAGAGAGAGAGAGAGAGAAAACTAGAGAGAGTGTGGGGGGGTTGGAGTGGGGAGTGCAGAAAGAGAGGAAGAGAAAGAGAGGAAGAGAGAGAATCCTAAGCAGGCTTCAGACTCAGCACAGAGCCCAAAGCAGGGCTCAGTCTCAGGACCCAGAGATCATGATCTGAGTCGAAACCAAGAGGCGGATGATTAACCTAACTGAGCCACACAGGCACCCCAACATAAACTTCTACATATAAAGTAATGTGAAAGACAAAATCATATTTTTATTCAAATTTGAGTTTGTTCACAACTGCATCTTATTTATCTTTTTAAGATAGTAAAGAGTTACTGGGAGAATATTAATTTTGATCATCTCATTTCTAATACTGCTATCTTTCTTTGGAAGTTTCATCATTTTCTGTGCTCTTTTACGTACTAAAGAAATCAATATACCTGACGAAGCATTTATTCATTTAAGATAAGTAAAATTATAGTTCATCATAACAAATTGGGCAACAAGAAATATTACTTGCAGTGATTTGGGGGAAAAAATCTATGCAATCATAAACAAGCTTCTCCAAGGAAGGATAATATCAGATTTTTAGAACAAAGTACAACCAGGAAAAAGGTCGAGCAAATTTTTTTTTTTAACTACCTCATTATGCTGACTTTGGCCAAGGTCCCATGGACGTAGTTTAATGAAAGGATAATGACAGCTCATCCTTTCCTATTTTTTTCTCAGTCAACTCAGTATTGTTCAAAATGCCTCTCTTTTTTGGAAATTCACACTACAGAGTATTTTTTTCTTTACATTTTAAAGTACAATCATCTCATTTACTTAGATTTGTTAACTATATGACTTCGGATGTTCCATCTCATCCTTAGTATAAGATTGGTAATAGTTCCTACAATATAAAGTTGCTAATGATTTTTAAAATTAATTAAAGTACACAAAACGTGTTTTTAGTACATTGTAGAGTTTGACAAATCTCATTTATTTGCATTATTATTGGTAATAAGGATAGTTCTTAGAATACTGGTTTAAATGAGTTCTAGGTTGATGTGCGAGACACGAGAGTAGAAAAGGAGATGATTTAGAATTGGCTCCCTATCTTAAAGAAGCTTATATTCTGGGAGTAAATATTCCCATATAAATAACTTAAACACTCGGAAAAAAACAATCAAGTAATTTTGAGTTTTGTTGGTTTACTCAGTAAAGTGTGTTAATATCTCAATTAACATACCCAGGGTTCTCTGATAATGCTTATTCAGTTTCCATTAAGACTGTCCCAGGAGCAAATCTGACAGTTTGTGTCTATACTGTGTTAGGTTCAAACAATAGTCTCATTTTTCAAGTGAGATATAGTATATTTTTTTACATCCTTATGTTTCTATTTTTACTTTTCATAACTGTTTTTGGTGAATATCCAATAATAAATATAGAGAGAATTAAATCTTTTAAGACCTAGATAGGAACAAAAGTCAAGTAATAAATAATGGGTGATGGAAATAGATGCATGAGGTAGGCAGGACATATTAAAATAATACATAGTCGGTTGGAAATAGAAACAGTTGTATAGATCACCTCCATGGTGCTGCTTTTGTCTGCAGATGCCTAATGAGGTAAGGTCAGGCCAAGAAAATTCAGGTTTGCTCCTAAAATATTGCTACCAGGTTCAAATTCAACCCTCAAAGTCTAGCACTATAATCTGTGGATATTACATTCCAATCAAAAGGCCTAAATGTAGTGGAAATCATACATTAGTAAACATAAAAACAAAAACACAAACAATAAATACAGAGTGACTTCTGAAAATTACTTGTTTTCAGTCAAACTGTTTTTATGTGTTTGTCAGAATAAAAATTTTTAAAAAACATAAAATGTTATCTCAAATCATGTTATCTCAAATCATGAAATGAATTAATCTGATGGATAGACTGATTAAGTATTATCCATCTGGATAGAAAAAAAAGATTCTGCCAGTATCAACAATTCTGATTTTGAAATAGTTATTATTGAACTGCTCATTCTGATAGTAATTGACCAACATGTTCCATTGTTTCCAGAAACCACCCTCTATTATGAGAGAAAGACCATATCATCAGCCCCGTGTGACTAAGAAGATGCTCATTGTTTGGCTTCTTTCAGATGCAGGGTATATTTTCAGTTTATCTAAAAATATACTTATGTATAAATTGAAACAAAGGATGGGTAGGGAGTATTTTTGTTTTACTCCATTCAGTTAGTGCTGTCAAATTCCCATGACTTCTAAACCATTTTTATTGTTGTTTAAGTGGTAATTAATTACCCTGTTTAAAATTACAATTCTCATAATACAATATTTGAAAAACCCATAGAGGTATAAGTCTTCCATAAAGGTATAAGTCCTCTCTTATTCCTAACTCTTCCTGCTCATTCCACTTTTCCTCTCCCTCCTTCCTCCCTCTTCTCCTGTCTCTATTATCTCTCTCCCTTTCCTTCTCTTTGTGGAGCAAGTAATCATGTGTGGACATTCTAGGCAATAGTAATAATTGTAAAAAATTATTTTGGCAACAAGTAATAGATTAATTTCATTAATAGTCGCCGTGGAACCCGATGTATTCTTTCAAAGATACCTCAAACAGGTGAGTAAAGAACTATCAGAAGTGCAAGAATAGTGGCAGAGGGATAAATCTGAAGGCTTCTGCAGACCAGAAGCCTTTGGATACGTGAATGAGTTGACAAATTCTAAGTATTTTAATAAAAATAATATTGTGAAGTTGCTATAAAATGCTCACAGCTTTACCAAAAAAAAAAAAAAAAAAAAAGGCATCTGGTTGTTACAACATCCCTACTTCTAACAAAGAAAAATGATTCCTTCTAAATTTCATCCAGTGAAAATATCTGCCATTTGGAGCAGTACAAAATAAATGTCCATCCTCTTCTATTTGACAATAAAAAGTTAATCATATTCTTTAACCTTTAAGTCCTATTTTCAAGTAATTCCTTGATCACATTTAAGAGGGTGTAAAACATATATCCCTTTCAAAAGTAGTACATCTCTAGAAACTCCCTGTGTAAACCTTTCCATCAAGACATCAAGACATACTTGTGCCTTTCCAGGTTAACCACCATCCTGGTTATTAGTGATAATTATACCTTTTTTCTTTCTTTTTCTGAGCACCCATTACATACATGCTTGATCAATACATCAATAGAGTTCACTTCAGCAAGCTTTCTAAATACATATTGTATGTTTAAAAACATATATAGAACCATATTGTGCTTTACAACTCAAGATTTTATTTCTTTTTTTTTTTCTTTTTAATTTGAGAGAGAGCACGTGTGTGTACATAAATGGGGCTGGGGGTGCTGGGCAGAAGAAGAAGGATAGAAAGAATCCCAAGCAGGCCTCAAGCTCAGTGAAGAGCCCTATGCTGGGCTTGATCTCAGGACCCTGGGATCATGACTGGAGCCAAAATCAAGAGTTGGACACAATCAACTGAACAATCCAGGTACCCCCTCAAGATTTTATTTCTAAGAATCAGGCAACTGATTGTGTATGGCTGCAGTTAACTTTTTTCCTTTACTTTGTAGTCATCCGTTGAATGCTGCTACCACAATTCAGCTGTGCACTGATCATTTAGTCTGCTATGAATAATGTTGCTCTAATCATTCTTGGATATAACTGGTGTAAAATTTGAGATAAAATCCACAGAATAGAATTGTTGGAACTTAGGGTATTAGTATCTTGAAATCTACCATACAATGACAAATATTGACCATAATGATTATACCCTTTACACTTTCATCACAATATAGAACTGTCCCATCACATAGTATGTGAACCATAATTTGGTCATGTCATAGATATAGATATAGATATAGATATAGATATAGATATAGATGGCACAAATATGGAGGCAATGAAATCATTTATTTTGGCTTCAACTTGAATTTCAGCCATTATTTAATAATAATTTACAATTTTTATAAATGTTGGGAAAATTCTCTCCAAAAAAGCCTTGATAAGGGGCACCTGAGTGACTCTGTCAGTTAAGCACCAGACTCTTGATTTGGTTCAGGTCATGATCTCAGGGTCATGAGATCCAGCCCCGCATGACAGAGAGTTTGCAGGAGATTCTCTCTCTCCTTCTTCCTATCTCTTTTTGCCCCTCCTCCCACTTATGCATGTTTTTTATTTTCTCTCTCAAATAAATCAATAAATATTTTTTAAAGCCCTGACAATTTACATTCAACCAGAGTGTTTAGGAGAACAACTATTTGTCTCAGCCTTAAAATAACAAATATATTGATTGTATATTTTGGCAAAATGATAGGAGAGTAATTATATCTTAATTTTGCTTTAATATGCATTAACATTATAAGACAGTGCTATGAACTATTATACATCAACAAGCTGGACAACCTAGAAGAAGTGGATAAATTACTAGAAACATACAACCTACCATGACTAAATCATAAAGGTATAGAAAATCTGAACAAACTGATTACTAGTAAGGAGATTATGTCAGTAATAAAAAACCTTCCAGCAAACAAAAGTTTAGGACAAGATGGTTTCATTGGTGAATTATACTTAACATTCAAAAAAAAGAAAAATAAATAAATTATGAATACCAGTCCTTCTCAAACTCTTCCATAAAAATAGAAAAAGCAAAAACTCTTCCAAACTCATTTTTTGTGGCTAGCATTACCCTGATACCAAAACCAGTCAAGGTTGCCACAAGAAAAGAAAATTATAGGCCAATGTCCCTGATGAGCATAGATGTAAAAATCCTCCACAAAGTATTAGCAAACCAAATTTAACAATACATCAAAAGGATCACACAGAATACTCTATTAAGATTAACTCCAGGGATGCAAGGCTGGTTAACACCTACAAATCAGTGAATGTGATTTACCACATTAACAAAATGAAGGATGAAAATCATTTCACTCTTAGGACACAAGTCTCCATGTATCCCTCGCACTCCTTGATATTTAGACATGCACACCAATTTGCTCAGATAGTAAAGGTAAAGAGTTCTCTGTTCTTTCACCAGAGACCATTTGCTCACTTTCCAGAGTACTTGTGTTCTCTGTCAAATAAATAAATAAAATAAAAAAAAAAAAAAAAAAAAGAATGTTCCTCTCCAGGAGGGAACAGTGGAAAGACTTGCCAGTAGCTCACTTGTATGTAACTTTGGACCTTTCTTAAGCTCAGTGTTCCATTGTTGCCACACAAAACCACTGTGTGCAAGGGATCCACAGATCTGATTCTGGATCACTTCCATTGATTAGGAAAGGGAAACAAGGGGAACCAAGACACACATGAAGCTCATACTTCATGCTCTGCCATGAGTAATAAGGTCCTTTGTCTCTGATCCAGATATCTGTGATTTCTCAGAAAATAAGACAGGCTATCTAGGTAGCTTTTAAGCAGGATACAATCTCAATCTCCTCAAGAAAAAATGAAAAACCTGACACTCTTTAACCCTAGGCACAGAACAAGATTAAAACATGGTTGTGGGGGTGGGGAGTGGGGGAAGGAAGTAAGAAAAAAAGAAAGGCAAGAAACTAAAAATACCAGCAGATCCAGGTCACCTCTGTAGAGTTCTCCTCTGTAGAAACTTGATCACTCTAGTCCTATTTGATGCTTCAATAGCTATTTGGTGCCTTTAAACACATTACATTGGTATTATTATTTTACTTTTCTATTCCTTATAGACATTAATGATCTGCCAAAAGTTTCTCCATCCTATTTGATATCAAAAATCATTACAGATTAACTTAGTAATTTAGTAATAGAAAAGAAATTCCTTAACTTTATAAAAAATATTCATTGAAATCCTATAATATACATCACCCGAAAAGTTTAGGGAAGAAAATAGTGAGGATCATTCTGAAAAAGAAGAACAGACAGAGGGGGGGGGATTATCACATCAGATACAAGGTTTTATTATAAAGCTATATTATTTAAAACAATATGGCACTTATACAGCCTTTAACATATTGACCAATAAACAGAGAGAGAGAGCTCTGTGAAAACCATATATGGAAAACTGGAAGCTGCAAAGGTAACTTTGCAGATCAGTTGAGGAAGAAGGTAACCTTGCATTAGGTCTGAAATAATCATAAGAAAAATACAAGTAAACTCATAAATCACAAACAACTCCTAAATATACTTCACACATGTGTTTTCATCTTTAATGTGAAACAGAATATTAAAAATTTTGTTAAGAAATATCATCAATAGCCATCAGGGAGATTCAAATTAAAACCACATTGAGATATCACCTTACACCAGTTAGAATGGCCAAAATTAGCAAGACAAGAAACAACATGTGTTGGAGAGGATGTGGAGAAAGGGGAACCCTCTTACACTGTTGGTGGGAATGCAAGTTGGTGCAGCCACTTTGGAGAACAGTGTGGAGATTCCTCAAGAAATTAAAAATAGAGCTTCCCTATGACCCTGCCATTGCACTACTGGGTATTTACCCCAAAGATACAGATGTAGTGAAAAGAAGGGCCATCTGTACCCCAATGTTTATAGCAGCAATGGCCACGGTCACCAAACTGTGGAAAGAACCAAGATGCCCTTCAACGGACGAATGGATAAGGAAGATGTGGTCCATATACATGATGGAGTATTATGCCTCCATCAGAAAAAATGAATACCCAACTTTTATAGCAACATGGACGGGATTGGAAGAGATTATGCTGAGTGAAGTAAGTCAAGCAGAGAGAGTCAATTATCATATGGTTCCACTTATTTGTGGAGCATAACAAATAGCATGGAGGACAAGGGGAGTTAAAGAGGAGAAGGGAGTTGAGGGAAATTGAAAGGAGAGATGAACCACGAGAGACTATGGACTCTGAAAAACAATCTGAGGGGTTTGAAGGGGCAAGGGATGGGAGGTTGGGGGAACCAGGTGGTGGGTATTAGAGAGGGCACAGATTGCATGGAGCACTGGGTGTGGTGCAAAAAACAATGAATACTGTTACGCTGAAAATAAATTTTTAAAAAATGAAAAAAAAAAGAGAAATATTTGGACCTTGAGGTAAAAAAGTATTGTTATTTTTTTAAGTTATTTTTTTAAAAATGCGAATTTGATTTGACAAAAATTCAGACCTAAATTTTGGGTATTGTTCTATACTAGTAATATATAGAGAACTTGTACAAACAAATGTAAAAATCATAAACAACCCAATAAAAACAAGTAAAGACATGCACATGATTTAAAAAAATAAAAATATCTAGGAAATGATTTTTATGAAAAGAGACTAAACTTGATTACTAGCCTGGGAAATCTTAATCAAGACCTCATGGCTATTATTTCAGGTATTATTTTGTCAAAAATTGAGGCTTGACAATGCAAACTTTTATTAAAAATTGAATTGATTGAAATTTTAACACAAAATGATATTTTCTTGTTTATGTATTTGTATATTTTTTATTTCTCTACAATGCAAGCAAAGATGAAATAGTGAATTTTGTCTGCTGTGTTCAATACTACATTTCAAATACTTAGAGTGCTTTGACACATGAATATAGAAATAGGTATCAAATAAACAACTATGAAATAACTGTTGAGTTCCAAATGTGAATAGTGATGAAACATATTTAGACTACTTATATTTTTTCTTTCCTTTTCATTTTCTTAGTTTGACAGTTTAACTTTTGCTTTTAAAGATTTATCATTTTAACATTTCCTTCTATGATAATAGTATCAACAGTTGCCTTCATTTAGATCAGTATTCAATTTACTTATGTATATTCCATAGTCCTCTGTTACTAATGCTCCTTCAACCCATGAATACTACTTAAACAATAAATCCCAATCTGATTCATTTTGGAAGGCTTTATTTTGTGCCCATAAGATTTATTTAATTTTTTAAAGAATAGTTCACCAATTCTGTATTTCCCAAGCTCTCTTTTTTCTGTTTGTTTGTTTTTTGTTTGTTTGGCTTTTTTTTTTTTTTTTTTAACCTATAGCATATTTGGCAGGAGCCATTTGGCTGTGATGCTTATAATATTCTGTAAATATAACACATAATTTTACCATGTGCCAAACAATATTTAAAATATGGAAATACATTAATTCATTTAATTTTCACAACAGCCATATCAAGTAGTACTATTACAATCAGAAAGCAAAACACTCATGGATCAGTAACTGACAAGTTGGATTCCCCAAAGATAAAGACAAACACCTTACTGCAAAATGATGCAACCATAAATTTTCTATTTACCCTACTGCTGTATTGTCTTTGATTCAGGAATGTATTCGTAAACTGCTTCTGATTCCAGGCTTCTCTGTAAGGATTATTGGAACAATGTCATTTATTAGGCTTTTTATTTTAAATAAATAACTTCACGTGATCTTACAGATTTCATTTTATTGGCAGCTATTTGAATTATTTGTTTTCTTATGTGTGATGCCTCTGATGTGATGTAATGATTCTTTAAAAAAATTTTTTTTTATTATTATTAGCTAAAGATAGGAGGGGAAAAACAGTAGAAATTATTCTGCCAAATTCAATAAGGATTCTTCTGAATTACAATTTTTCAGTCAATACTGGGAAATATCTTTCAATATATTATCCTATTATATTCTTATACCTAGCAAAGATGTAACACTATTTGATTTCTTTTTTTGTTTTTATTTTTTTGTTTTTTAATATCCGGAATTTATTCTTTTGAACACTTTGTCCTAAACAATCTGAGAGATAAAATGAGAAAGCCTAACTTCCTTTTTCAAGGAACTTGTCAATTTAATTTCTTGAATATCAGGAAGCGGAATAGATAGCCCAAGTCTAGCTGTGATAAAGGCAAAATAGATGTTTCTGAGAGTGGGTTCCCATCCTATGTAAAGCAGTAAGGTCCATAGCACAGTAACTAATTTCTACGTATGTTTGATTCTGAGATTTGAAAGGTGAAAAAGAATGTAATCATTTTGAAAGTAATCAAGTGATGCCAGATTGTGTTGAAATAGTCTCCGTTTGCCCCCAATCCTCTCTCTCTATCCTATCCTTCTCCACTTTACACTATGCTCTAAGACTTTTATGGGTTTTATAAAGTATCTCCCCTGTTCTCTACTTTCAACTGGGTTCACATAAAGAAATACCAAGAGAATAATGAGGCAATATGGTCTTCGTTAGGAATGTGTCCATTATATATACATGAATGTATTCCTGGTGAGGGTGCTGTAAAAGATACTTATGATATTCATTTATTAATTTAAAAATGCATTAATGAGATTGGTCTGTGTGGCAGATATTTATAGTCTTGAATAATGTTTTCAAAAGTACATGGCTGAATAAGACTAGGTATCACTATGAACATGTGAAGTTATCTTCTGCTAACTATAATGAGAATATCTTATGAAAGAAAGAGAATGGGATTTTAGCATTGTGAAATCCAATGCATATGTGGTTTTATGGACCCTAAAAATAATTTTAGAATTTTCACTCTTGAAATATTAGTGAGATTTAACTTGATATATTGGCATTTGTTTATTTAGCAGATTGATATAACTTAATGCAAGCATACATTATAGTCTATATGAGCTTATTTCAATACATTTACATACACTAAATTATGCAAATACTAAAATGATAGCTAATAAGACTATGTTTTATTATTTAGACAGTTCAGTTATTAAGGAAATACCCTATATTTTGTAAACTGGGAAATTTTGATTTTTTTTTTTCCAGAATGCTTAAAAAAGATGTTGAATCTAAATATTTGAGCCTCTTAAGTTCTCAAAATTGTAGCATTCATGGCATATCCTCTCAGGTCAAATTCAAAGAAGCTGATTCTATTTAGCCCTCTGAAAGAATACTACATTAATTAGCAGTGTCCTAATTAAGGCTGCTGGTGAGAAGGGTGAGCTAATTAAGTTATAGGAGCTTCTCTCTCTTTACCATAAGTGAAGTTATATCATTTAAGTCTATCCTGGTTTAAATGTGGAAAAAAAAAAAAGTTAATGCTTCATATATTCTTTAAACTATTTTAACTTTGACGTTAGCTTTCTTATTTTATAGGATAACTAGATACAGAAAAAATGTGCTTGTTCAAAATAATAAAAGAGCAAAAAGTGGTATTAACTTTCTAGTAAATACAGTACTATTCAAACTGTAATGATTTTCCTTTTTTTTAAAATTTTTTTCCTGATCTAAGGTAAACACATGTTCACTTGGTGAATCTGCAATACCTAATTCATGGAACATTCATGTTTTCAAATTAACTACTCGAAGAAGGACATTCATATCAATTCACATAAAGTTAATTTCTTTGTCAGAAAATGTTTACTATTTGGTGAACTATTTTCTACATGCTAAAGTTTGATTTAAGTTTACCTCAGGTTGTATGCAGAAAATCCCCATGGCATGTAAGTTATTCTCCTTTTTGCAATGCCATCACAATTTTCACACAAATCACTTGTCAACTTACGTTTTCCCCCAGCCCTGGCTGTTAAGTTTTCAAAGTTATGTGGTTTTCTATGGTTCTCCCAAAATTCTGCCTGCCTATCATAAAACTTCCAAATGGATATTTTTTGGAGGGGGTATGTGGGAAGTATTTTTTTTTTTAATTTCGAATTCTGGAAACTAAGGATCACATTTATAAACAAACAACAAATAAAGACAAAATTTAATATAAAGAAGAAACTAGGCTGACATCACAGGTTGAGTTAATTTAGTGTAAAATTATTTCTTCTTGGAAATTGAAGACTGTCATTGTTTTGAAATGGATAAATCAGAATTTTTATCTTAAAAGAATTTTGTGCATGCTTTAGTATTCAAGCAGATACTACAGTGCAAGCAGTAGCTTGGCATGTGTATTTTAAAAAGTTAGACAAACCTATATAACCTAACCATATAAAATAAGATTAAAAGCTACATATATATTCTTAAAATATCTGCCAAAGTGAATTAACCAAAAACAAGAAATGATAAAATATAGCTGGGTTCTCTATTTCTTGAAAGGGAGCATGTTAGGTATCTGAAAGGAAAGCATATAAAAATGCTGGGAAAGTACTACAAAACACATTTCTAAAAGCTCCCAAAATTTTATGAACATATGTGAATTGAAGATGCAAACACAGATTGATAAAATGAGTAATAAAGTTGGTTTTGCTTGAGAATGTTTGGTTACTTTGGTGATGTGCTTACACAGCCCTCCTGGCATAACAGACAGAAAAATTAGTCAACAGCCCACTTGTAAAAGGGTGTCTAAAACTGCTGGGGCTAGGGAAGAGGGATCAAGGGATAAACCTGGGTCCTGTATCCCCAAAACAGAACAACAACACTCCTACTTGACATGGAGCAGGGAAGGCCAGTGAGGGAAAAGACCTTCCAAAGGTGTAACCATGAAACAAACATAGTATGGATTTCTCAATCAAATTGTGTTGAAAACACTCACGTCTTAATTCTAGACTAAATTTTCCTTGGACTGGTGGTGCCTGAGTGTCTATTAAAAGAAAATCCAAATTCTCTCTGGAGGAACATAACTTCCTCCTAGGACTCATATACTGCTCCAAGACTTTTTCACAAAGAAACAGTAAAAAGTAACCAAGCACATAAAGAACAAGTCACTGTTTCTTTTGGAATAGAACCAGCGGGATTGGGGAAGCAAAAGATGTATAGATCCGTAAATATAAAAACAAACAAACAAACAAAAAACCCAGAAAGAAAAAGTAAAATAACTATGCTTAATATGAATAAAGCAGTAAAAAGTCAAGCTTAAATATTGTCAAGAACAGCGACAGTCAATTTGTTGAAAAAGAAAACTTATCCAATTGAAAAAATGATAAGCTTTCATTTGCTATGAATTAAAAAGTAATTGAATGACTATAAGACACATTAGTTACTGCTGATGACAGAATTAAATTACCATAAAACAGTTTGAAACTTTTTTTTTTTTTAAAGATTTTATTTATTTATTTGACAGAGAGAAATTACAAGTACACTGAGAGGCAGGCAGAGAGAGAGAGAGAAGGAAGCAGGCTCCCCGCTGAGCAGAGAGCCCGATGTGGGACTCGATCCCAGGACCCTGAGATCATGACCTGAGCCGAAGGCAGCGGCTTTACCCACTGAGCCACCCAGGCACCCAACAGTTTGAAACTTAACTAGAACTAGAGACCTACGTTTTCAGAAAATATGAATGAAATATTGATATAAAAGGGAAGAGAAGGCGTAATACACTTTTAATTGGTGTTCCAGATGGAGGAGAAAGAAGAATGAGGAATTTTATGAAAAATAGCTAATAAATGATAAAATGTGTTATTTAGAGGGAGAAAAGTTAACTTAAGGTTTAAAAACCACACATAAACATATTTTAAAATTGAAGAACCAAATAAAAAGGAGAAAATATTAGCAGCAGTCAAGGTAAAACAATTTTTAAGGAAACTTGAAATAAGCAGCTCGAGAACAAATCAAATGTAATATGGGATGATTGATATATCTTTAATGTATTGAGAAAAATAAATCCCTTGGTATTTTATCACATATTTATATTACCTGATATTCATGTTTGATGGTGAGTATACCAATTGACAAAACTTTGAGAAAACAGTATGTATACCTTTCTATTGCATGAAACAAATTAAATATGAGTTTTGAGATTCATTAAAGAATACCTAAATACATAGAAAGAGTACCATGTTATTAGATTGGATAACCAATAATGTAGTAATTTTTTATTATCTACAAATTTATTCTTAGAATTCATTAACACCATCTAAAATCCCAAATATTTCATTGTTATGTGTGCAAACCTTAACAAGTTGGTTTTTAGGAGACCCAAGAAAACCACAATTTGCTGATTGTGAAGTTTCTAATAAAGATAAATACATACAACAAATATATACACCATATGACACAATATAATCACTCTGCTGCCACATTTATAATAGAGCCTTTGCTAATTCTAAATCATGAAATTATATCTTATGTTTTCTCGCAGAAATTTAAGTTTTATATCTATGTTCATGGTCTATTTTGCTGTAATTCTGTGTGTGGTTAACAGCATGAATCAACATTCACTTCTTTGCTTACAGATATTCAATAGTTTCAGCACCACACTGAAATATTTGATCTTCTCCCAGTGAATTCCCTTCCCCCAAATGAAAATCAATTAACTCTATCTGTGCATTTGTATTTATTTATTGGCTCCTTCTGTCCCACTTACTTATCACTTATGACCGTACTCCCACTTCCTTGATTACTGCAGTTTTATAGAAGATCTTGATGGTAGGTCAGTTTTTTTTTCTCTTTCTTAATGCTTTTTGGCTACACTTGTTTCTTTGGATTTTTCTTAAAAACTTTAGAATCTGTCAATTTCTACAAAAGTTCTATAAAAGTTTTCCTAGTTACTTCTTGGATTCTTTTAAAAAATATGGGGAGAATTGTCATTTTAAGAGTATGGAGCTTTTCAATCCATAAAGAAGAAATATCATTTCATTTATTTTGTCCTTTAAAATTTAACTAATTAATTAATTTTATCCTTTAAAATTTTAAACACGATATTTTATAGGTTTTAGCATGCAGGTGTTACATATATTTTGTTATATTTATCTTTATATATTTCATATTTGACCCTATTTAAAATGGTATTTTAAAATTTCAATTTCCATCACTGTTTATTTCTACTTTATAGAAATGCATTTTATCTTTACATATTTATTGAAAGACAGATAAATTGGACTTTCATCAAAATTGAAACTTTTGTCCTTCAAAGGCAGTATCAAGAAACTGAAAAGAGAACCTACAGTATAGGATAAAATATTTGTCAACCATGTATCTGACAAGGGAACTGTACCTGTAATATAGAAAGAACTCATACAACTGAATCATAAAAAGACAAACCAACAAAAAACAGCAAATGCAGGAATAAACTTTTCTCCAAAGAAGACATAAAAATGACCAGGAAGGGGCGCCTGGGTGGCTCAGTGGGTTAAAGCCTCTGCCTTGTGCTCAGGTCATGATCCCAGGGTTCTGGGATGCAGCCTGGCATTGGGCTCTCTGCTCAGCAGGGAGTCTGCTTCATCCTCTCTCTCTGCCTGCTTCTCTGCCTACTTGTGATTTCCTTCTGCTGAATAAATAAATAAAATCTTTTTAAAAAAATGACTAGAAAGATTGTGAAAAGATGTTTAACATCATTAATCATCAGGGTAACACAATTCAAAATCACAGTAAGGTACCACTTCACATCCATCGGGATGGTCATCGTATAAATGAGTGTTGGCGAGGATTTGGAGAAAGCAGAACCTTCTTATACATGGGTGGGATTGTAAAATGGAACAACAACGCAGTATGGCAATTCCTCAAAGTGTTAAACATAAAGTTGCCTTTTGACCAGTAAATCCTCTCCTAGGAATTTACTCAAATGAAATAACAAATTCCATACAAAAAGTCATACACAAATGATCATAGCTGCATAATTTCTAATAGCCAAGGGTGGAAAACAATCTAAATGTCTATCAACCGATGAATGGATGACCAAAGTGTAGTTTACCTATCTATACAATAGATATATTGTATGTATGGTATGATATAATATTCAACCATAAAAATAAATGAAGTACTGTTACATGCTAAAACAAGGATCAACCTTGACAACATTATGTTAAGTGAAATAAAACATACACAAAAGACCAGATACTGTATAATTCCTTTTATATGAAATGTACAGAATAAACTAAACTATCGAAACAAAAAATATACTAGTCATTGCTTAGGGCTGGGGTGAGGAACGCAGTAAGGGGCTGATAGCTAGTAAGTCCAGGGTTTCTTTCCAAGATGACGAAAACATCTTAAATCAATGATGGTGCTGGTTGCACAAATCTGTAAGTACACTGAAATGTTGTGTTATACACTTGAAGTGGGTGCATTGTACCTACATGTGAGTTACATTTCAGTAAAGCTATTAGTAAAAATATCACATCTTAAGAGAAGCTAACAAATACTCTCCTTTACTTTTCCCCTATTTTATTTACTTACAGACCTATTTGTTTCAGGAATTTCCTTTAAAAGTTTTGCAGGATAATTTTCTTACATATTTTTAAAGCAAGGAATAATAAATAACTTTTGTTTCAAAATTCCCTTTTTCAGAGGAATTTTTAGGTTACTATCTGATATTATGCTTAAACCAGATATTTCAATATTCGTTTTATAACAAGATTCTTGATTAAAATCACTATTTCCTATTGTCAATAAAATACGTACGTAATTTTTCTAACAATACAAAAACTAAAATTATAAAGAATGTTTGCCCTAAAATCTATACATTTTGATAAAAGCCTTGCCTGGGGCACCTGGGTGGCTCAGTCAGTTATGCATCTGCCTTTGGCTCAGGTCATGATACCAAGGCCCTGGGACTGAATCCCACATTGCTCTCCTTGTAAAGCAGGGAGCCTGCTTCTTCCTCTGCCTACTGTTCCCCCTGCTTTGCTCTCTCCTTCTTTGTCTCTCTGACAAATAAATAAAATCTTTAAAAACAAACAAACAAACAAAAAAAACCCCTAGCCTTCTTGAGTGATTAATGCCACTTTTTGGAAGTCAAACAATTAAAATACTTTTTTTTTTTTTTTTTTTTTTAGATTTTTTAATTTTATTTGTCAGAGATAGAGAGAGAGCGCGAGTGCACAGGCAGAGTGGCAGGCAGAGTGGCAGGCAGAGTCAGAGGGAGAGGCAGGCTCCCTGCGGGGCAAGGAGCCCGATGTGGGACTCGATCCCAGGACGCTGGGATCATGACCTGAGCCGAAGGCAGCTGCTTAACCAACTGAGCCACCCAGGCATCCCAAAATACATTTTTTAAATATTATGGTTCTCTACAGGGCTCCTTTTTCAAAAGATTTAATACAGACTAATCTGGATAATTGTTACTTTGAATCATAACATATGAAACACCTTTTTTATTTTTTTTAAGATTTTATTTATTTATTTGACAGAGAGGGAGAGAGAGAGAGAGAGAAATCCCAAGGAAGCAGAGAGGCAGGCAGAGAGAGAGGAGAGGCAGGTTCCGGGCCGAGCGGACAGACGCATGTGGGGCTGGATCCCAGGACCCTGACTGAGATCATGACCTGAGCTGAAGGCAGAGGCTTAACCCACTGAGCCACCCAGGCAACCCTGAAACACCAATTTTATAAATAAGACTTAAGAAACCTATTTTGCATTTCTGTTTGGTGCCTTTAATTATAAATGTGTTTTTCACAATGTACCTTAGTGTCACCAAACACTTGACGAATTTGGTTCCTTTAAATATTTATTTTTTTTTCTAGGATGACTCAGCATCAAGAGAGAATTAACAATTGATGTATCATGGGATTTCTCTCACAAAATACTTATTGGAAGAACGCTTCTCTATGTATGTACTAGAAAGAATTATTCACATAATTCGTTATTTTTCTTCCTGGAATCTGAAAGCTCATATTTGTGTTTGATTTATTTATTTATTTATTTATTTTACAGTACAATAATTTATTTACTATTAAGATACCTCATCCTCATTAGTATTTTCACCTTGAAGGAGAAAATGACTGCTCAAACCAGATAATTTTGCTTTAATGTTGAAAAGAGTTTTGACAAAGGGAAAGCTCCAACTGTATTCCAAAATTAGATTTGGGGTCGAGTTTCACCTTTACAATATTGCCCCCTTAGCCCCAGCGGAATAAATAACACTTGGCTGGACAGACAATTCAAGCAACAAGTAACTTCTTTGATTTTAAAAATGATGTTCCCCAGTGTGTCTTATGCTGCAAAACAGTAGAAGCCATAGTTTATTTATATTTTATTTTTTAAATATTTTATTTATTCCTTTGAGAGAGTGCCAGAGTGAGAGCAGCTGGAGAGGAATAAGCAGAGTCCTGCTGAGCAGAGAGCCCCTAAGGACTACAGTGACCACATGGGACTCAATCCCAGAATCCTGAGACATGACCTGAGCACAGAGCAGACACTTAATCAACTGAGCCACCCAGACACCCCTAAAGCTATTGTCTAGTTTATAACTGAGGTGAAATCTAAGTGTAAATGTGAGTGCTATGGTGTCATACTCACTATCAGATTTAATGGAGGTGATCAGAAAGAAAGACAAGCTAAAATTCTAGTGAGAGTTTTACATGTTTATAAAGTGGAGCACTGGATAGATAGGCAGTATTTTAGCTTTCATACATTTTCAACTTCAAGTTCATCACAAGCAGAGGAATTCAGCTTAAGAAGGAAACGAACCATCTGACTAGAAATTTGTCCAAAAAGGAATATCCGAGAGTGACAGGAATGACAACACCATTTGTAACATTACTACTATATTAGATAATTAACAACAAATAAAATCACTAAAAAAAATACTTGATTAAACAATCTAGTCTTTATGTAGATATCCTTAGTCCCTGAGAAATAGTAAAAGTAAATTACATTTTAATATAACAAAAATAAATTTACTCAACATTAGATAATTACTCAATATTAGCTAATGCTCAATATTAGCTAATAGAGCAAAAGTATACATTTATATATTTTAGATATCAACCTATATTTATCTATACCTATATATTGCTGCTTACAAGAACTTATAAAATGAATGCTTTTGAGTACCTAAGTGAAAGATATGTTGTTTTGATTAAAAAAAAAACAAAGAAGAGTATGGACATATTTATTGGGTAACTTAAATTATATTATTAATAAATGCAAAATATGAATGAATAGTAAAAAATTTGCATTCAAGTTTGCCAGGCTTTGAAATAGAAACATATTGATACAAGTGTAAATGGAAACATATTGGTCAAAGAATGATCAAGAATTGAAGAGGATAACAAATGTGAATATAGACAGCCATATAGACTTGAATTTTTGGTACAAAAGATTATTTAATTATAGTAATTGAGGGCACAAATACTAAAACATGCTGCATTGGTTTTAAATTCATTTGTGACCTGGGCATGTGACTGAATTTTCTGTGACTCAGTTTCCTCAAACTTTTTTTTTTTTAAAGATTTTATTTATTTATTTGACAGAGAGAGAGAGATCACAACTAGGCAGAGAGGTAGGCAGAGAGAGAGAGGGGGAAGCAGGCTCCTCGCCGAGCAGAGAGCCCGATGCGGGGCTCGATCCCAGGACCCTGGGATCATGACCTGAGCTGAAGGCAGAGGCTTTAACCCACTGAGCCACCCAGGCGCCCCCAGTTTCCTCAAACTTAAAGTGGCCATGGCACTAGAACTTATTTCATGATAAAGTTTGAGAATTCAGTAAGTTAGTGTGGTAAAGCTCTTAGAATGATGAATGGGACCCCTCAAAAAAAGGCTATGTGTGTGTTATGTGTGGTTATTCTTGTTGAGACACAGAAAGCTGTGGCCAAAGAAGAGGAGGACTGAGTAAAAGATCTCAGAAATAAAGCAGGTACTTGCTGCAGTCAAAACCCTGGAGGGATTCTACTTCCAAGTAATGCAGAAAATTATTTTGCTCTTAAGGTAATTAAAGAATTAAAAGTTGATGCTTTTAGCTCTAACATATTTGATGATATCAGTTTTTATGTTAATGGCATGATTTAGGGTAAGAAAATAACACTTTTAATTGGCTATTAAAGATTTTTTTTTTAAAGATTTTATTTATTTATTTGACAGACAGAGATCACAAGTAGGCAGAGAGGCAGGCAGAGAGAGAGGAGGAAGCAGGGTCCCCGCCAGGCAGAGAGCCCAATTTGGGGCTCTATCCCAGGACCCTGGGATCATGACCTGAGCCTAAGGCAGAGGCTTTAACTCACTGAGACACCCAGGTGCCCCGGCTATTAAAGATTTTGATGGATGATGTTTTTAGGTTATAACATGTATGTAAAGAGGGTAATAAAGAGAAATTACATGTGACCCAAAAGAATAATGGTTTCGCATGACGGAGGAAGAGTAATAATTTAGAAGTGCAGAGGGAGGAGACAATTGCAAACTCAGACCGACAGGAAAAAGGAACTCTAAACATGAGAAAAGCTGCAGAGAAAAGCATCTCAGGAATAGAAGAGTTTCAGTTAATGTGTGAATAAAAATGTGGATGCCACTAAGTTTGTTAATAATGTAGCAGAATTTCATATGTCATATAGAAAAATTGGGGAGGATGGAGAATCAATTCCGGGAGGAACTAGAGGTAATAACACAGCAGATGTATTTCAAACAATGGCCATAATTGGATTGGACATAATTGTATTGTCTTATGTGGTAGTTGCTGTACCTTTAGTTAACCATAATGATGCAAGTTTCACAAGTCCTCTGATGGAAGAGGTTTAGTATTCAGATATTGCCTCAATGGATTATACTACCTAGAGAATGTTTTCAATTGCAGATTCCAGGAGATATCCTGGGTGTCCTGAATTTGCAGGATCACATAAGATTTGAGGACTGGATTATACCAGATGCATAGAAATTGCTGGTGGGATGAACTGAATGGCTAAATATATGACTACAGGCAGTAATATTCCCAAAGGGAAGAAATTTAATCATGAGTTAAAAGGGTCCTGTGTTCTTGAGCATTTTCTTATATTCCCTTAATCATATTTTTTGAACATTTTTTTGAACATTATTTGTTCAAAAAATATGATTAAGGGAATATAAGAAAATGCTCAAGAACACAGGACCCATTTAACTCATGATTAAATTTCTTCCCTAATTTTTTTTTGGTGTGCATTTTTGTAAACATTCCCTTCCTTGGGTAGGTCTGAAGTAGAAAGCAATGTTTATTTTAGTTTGACCTGCTATCATAAGATGATTTTCTTTTAAAAATGTGCTCTTTAGTTTTGGATAGGTGGGCTACAGTAAAATGCTTCACAAGGTATCAAACATACCAGAAATTTGAAATTTGTATTGCTGAATTGAAACGAAGTATACTTGAATTATTAACAAATTCTTATATACTAACATAGGAAAAGTGCAACACCAAACCAATATATATAAATCAGAATATAAAAATGGAATTGCAAATTCTTATTTATTTTTCCAGTGACTATATTGTTTTACATCATTTTGTTGCTATTAATTAAGTTTTAGTATTAAGTTTTTGGAGGGAAGGCCATTTTTGCAAAAGCTTCCACAAAGAAATTATTTCAAGTAAGTGTTTTTCTTCTATGACATAAGTTAGTCTATTGCAGGAAATAATAGTGACATTCAAGTTCTAAGTTTGTCTCCAATAGAAACATTAAAATCATTATATTTTTCTTACAAAGTCAACTTTGATTTAGTCACCTTAATGACAAATCTAAACCATGACTGCTGGGTTCTGGGAACAAATTTTAATCAGATTTTAAAAAAAGAGCTATCTTGTTATATGTAGAAAATGAATTAAATAAACTTAGGTACTTACTTCCATTTTAGGAAGTAGACTCCATTAAAAACACAATAGAAAATATAATTGAGAGTGCTGTTCTTTGTGATAGATACTTCCAATGTCCAAATTCCTATTAATGATAGCACTTAACTATGATACTCTGCACTGAAGACAATACAAAAGGTAAATTGTTTGCTTGAGATACCAATGTCTACCATTGCCATGAGTTGTCAATTATACGTTATATGACCTTAGATAAAACCATACTGTATTTCTTTTGACGATTGGAAGGATTATATGTTCCATGTTAAAAAGCTGCATGCTATTTTAAAAATATACAACAGCACTCCTACTGTTTTTTAATATTCACATTACTGGTACTAGCATTGTAAATTACCTTCAGAGTCTCTCTCTCTGCCTACTTGTGAGCTCTCTCTCTGTCAAATAAATAAATGGATCTTAAAAAAAAATACTATTCAATGCAGGGGTTTAAACTATAAAATATGCATAACTCAAACTAAAATAATGCACATAGTCTTTATGTAGAGAAATATAGAATGCATATGATAACATAAAATAAGATCTGAATAGGGAAATAGTCTATGCTTATTAATGAGAAAATATAACATAAATATATTATTTAAATTCTACCCCAAGATCTTCCAATTCAATAGAATTCCAATCAAAATTCTTGCTTTTTTACATTTGTTAAGTAACTCCTCAAATTCATACTATAATTCATGGTAGAGTAAATATGTATAAGCAAATTAAACTCTAAAACAGAAATGTATAGACAAAAATATACCTACTAAATATTTAAAAACATTGCAAGATGACTATGCCCATAAAATGACAAAATTAAGAAAAATACATATTAAAATATGTTATTAAGAATTTGAGAAAACAAGAATTTTTGTGTACTGTAAGTAGTAGTGGAAACTATTTGCTATTTTATGGAAAATGAGCAGTTATTTAGTAGAAATAAATACGTGTATGACCCATAAACCAAACATTCCACTGATGTGCAGGTATCTCAAAAAAAAATTCACAAACATTTACAGGATTACATATGCAGGGATGTTAATTATGTGGGTATATTTTAAAGATTTTATTTATTTATTTATTTGAGAGAGAGTGCATGCAAACATGAGTAGGGGGAGGGGCAGAGAGAAAGGGACAATTAAACTCCCCCCTGAGTGGGGAATCCGATGTTGGGCTTGATCCTAGAACCCTGGGTTCATGACATGAGTTGATGTCAGATGCTTAACCTATGAGCTACCCATGTGCCCCTATTATGTGTTGTTCTTAATGAAGTAAAGAGTGTAACCAACTGGTGTCATCATGAAAGAACTTGTGAGTGGTGTGTGATAGCTTCAAGGACAATATTCTAAGAACTCAGGAGTATTCTCATTGCTGAAACTGAGCATTCTTAATTTAACTCTGAAAATTTATGGCAATCTATTTCGTTATTAACATCACAGGAATGGATGTTAAAATACTTATATTTAGGGTGCCAACTGGATGGCACAGTTGGCAAAGTGCAGGACTCCTGGTGTCAGCTCAAATCATGATCTCAGGATCATGAGATCCAGCCCCAGGTTCAGCTCCATTCAGCTGGGAGTCTGCTTAAGATTTTCCCACTCCCTCATTCCTCCACCCAGTGCTTGTGAACACTAACATGCTCTCTCTCTCTCAAATAAACAAACAAACAAATAAATAAATAAATAAATAAATATTTTAAATATTCATTATTTAGAGTAATAATGTCTTTTTTTAGTGAGTTATCTCTAGGGACAAAGAAAATTTAATTTTTTTTTTTTAGATTATTTATTTATTTATTTATTTGACAGAGAGAGATTACAAGTAGGCAGAGAGGCAGGCAGAGAGAGAGAGGAGGAAGCAGGCTCCCTGCTGAGCAGAGAGCCCGATGCGGGACTCGATCCCAAGACCCTGAGATCATGACCTGAGCCGAAGGCAGCGGCTTAACCCACTGAGCCACCCAGGCGCCCGAAAATTTAATTTATATATATGCTAATAAGCATATGACCATTTGTCCTCCCATTTGAAGATGCTGCATTCAAGATATCTGAAACTAAACTTACTTAGACCAGTAACACCTGCAGTTTCACTGGAATTAGAAATCAAAGCTCTTTGCATTTATAGTATCTGTGACTTCTCTTAAAAATTGTCTGAGAGACTAATCCTCATATTATTGATCTACACAATAGGTCATTGCATTAATCTATTTCTTATTATAATTTATTTATATTTATATTATAATTATATATTTAACTATATATATATATATATAAGTTTAAAACAAACATGAAGATAAATTACAAATACATAGAGTATATTTCTTAAAAGTAAATTATATGTTTACATATAACTGGCACAAATATCAATAATAGTCCTGAATGTTTTAAAGATTATTTGGCAAGAACCGTAGCAGAAATTAGTCCAAATATAGTAGGTGCACTTGCCGCTGAAGGAAAAGTATAATAAAAATTTTATCAAAAGTACGTTATTCCATCAGTTTCCTAAAAGAACAGAATGTGTGAAAGATAAATTCTTCAGCAAAATAAAAAAGAACATCAAGTGGGCTCAGGTAGTTCTACAACTGAAGACTTAAAGGTCTAAGTCCTTAAGGACACAACTGACCCATAGTCAACTAAATTCAGTATGCCCAGCCCTTTCATGGGTCTTAGGACTGTTAAAACCATTGTTTATCCATTTCTTTAATAAGGGACTTTTGTTTTAGCTTTATCCACAAGTGACTAAGTGACTGTCAACAGAACTTTACCTGGAATGGGCTGCAGATCTATTTTATTGGTTCTTAGATCTGCTCTGAATTGAGTTTAAAGTGTCCATTAACCTATTTAACAAGAATGTCTAAATGCAAAATCCATGTACTTTATGTGATGCACAAATATCGCTTTATAGGCCACATATAAACTCAGTGAAAAATACATGTTTGCATGATAATAAATCAAGATCATTTTGCTATCACTACCATTTCTAAAGTTACATTTTCATACCATTTAAATTAGGTTAAAAAGGAGAGAGTAGTGTTAACAATGCATTGGAAGAAACCAAAATCCACAAACACATGATTTTAATAATAGCTGATGTTGTGGTAAAATGAAATTTTAGTATCATACGTAATAATAAGTTATATTTACAAACATTGTGTTTAGTAATGAAACATATTTAAAAGCTATATTAAGGTATCATCAAAAAAAGAAATAAGGTATTAAAAACTCCATATTCAATGTTAATTATAGTCACATGTACATATGCCATCAAATGTGAAATGTTAAGGAAACAATAAAGCTCAATTTTTTACAGTTTTAAACCATATGACCTTAACAAATTAATATGTTTGTTGACAATTTAGGAGCACCTGGGTGACTCAGTGGGTTAAGCATTGCCTTTGGCTGAGGTCATGGCCTCAGGGTCCTGGAATTGAGCTCTGCATTGAGCCCCAACTTCATGGAAAGTCTCCACCCAGCAGAGAGTATGCTTCTCCCTCTCTTTCTCCCTCTGTGCTCTCTCTCTTTCTTTCTTTCAAATAAATAAATAAAATCTTCAAAAAAATATGTTTGTTGACAATTTAAAGAAGGTACAAGTAGTTTTCTCTCAGGTGACAGCAACGGCAGGGCTAAGTACATAACATATTTGCATTAAATATTCCTGTGGAAATTCCATGATTAAAAACTTAAATACTCTATCTCCTTTGGCAGAGTATGTAACAGAGTACTTACTCGTCAGTCTAATGCAATAAATGAAAATGCCACGGACCATAGGAGAGTAAAATAATCTCTGCTAGTGATTATTTATTTATTTATAGAACTTCTGTAACTTTTCAGCTACCTGTTTGATATCACCCCAAGGATATCTCACCAAAATATCAATTTTGGAATGTTCCTCATAAAATCATAATATCTTCCCCAAACATTTTAACATCCTACACTTTTCCAGAGTTTCCTATCTCAAGCAAGTATACTATCATATTATCCATAAAAAATCCATCACAAAGTATTATAGAAGACATTTAATAAATATTATTACGTTAATGCACACTTTCGCCCTTTCTTTGCACATATACCAATGATTTTCTTTTCTGGATTTTTGTTATTTCTTCCCTGAACTAATGCAATAGCTTTCTGATTGGACTCCTACACATTTCTGGTCCTCTCCAACCTATACTCAGTAATTAAGACAGAATCATATTATCACGCTCAAGATCTCCAAACTAGAAATGTTTAATCAACACAAAATTATGTATTTTTATTTTGTATTTGAAATGTGCCACATTATAAAAATAATAAAATAAAATGATTAGAGGAAAATAGAAATGACTGTAAGATCAAATATGTAATATTAAAGTAATCTAAGCTAGAATCGAGAAATATTGGGAACTCAGGTTTTGAACTAAATGGCTCCTGCTATTTTGTAACCTTCAGTGATAACACTATCTATAAATGCTTTTCCTGGACAGATAATGAAAACCTAGTTCTCCAGAAAAGATTAGAAGGTTAATTCTAAATGGAAATTATTTACAATCATAGGTCTATAGTAAATATTTCCTATGAAATATTTTAAATATTTCTCAAATTGTAGTCATACAATATGCTTTCACCTATTCATTAATATAAATTCTGATTATAAATTATTAATGTATGTCATCCTTCCATTTCTGCTTTAACAATTTTCAGCCTAAAAACAATGAAATAAAGCAATGCCATGGCTCATTGCTAAAATAATGCTGTATAATCAATATGTAAAATGTCATTTTTATAAGTCTCTCTTCCTGATTTTGGCAGATTTGAGAGATTGGAAAAATGTAGTATGTTGAAAAATAGTAACAATAAAAGTAACTATGCCCTCATGCCTGGAACCTGTGAATATTATCGTATGTAGCATAGTAGAACATTGTAGATGTTAAGATGTTAAGATGTTAAGATGAAGATCTTGAGATGGGGAGAGTGTCCTGGATTATCTGGGTTGTTCCTATGTGCAATCACATGTTTCCTTGTAAGAGGCAGTCAGAGGTGGATGATTTCACCACACAGAAAGTAGTTTGTCACTGAGGAAGAGATATGTGATGAAGACTGATGTGGCTACAAGGATTGATGGAAGCCCCCACACGCTGGAAGAAGAGAGAAAAAGACTCTTCCCCAAAGACCCGTCGACACCTGAAATCAGCCCAGGGAGACTGAATTTGGACTTCTGACCTCTACAACAGAGAGAGAATAAATCCTGTTGTTTTAGGCCAACAAGTTTGTGATAATTTACTACAGCACCCATAGGGAAAAAATACATGTGATAGGCAAAGTAAATTGTTACCTTACAAGTTGATTTTCTTAACTTTTCTTGGCTTTTCAGTGGTATCAAAATGACTTAAAATCACATTTATCATTTATCATTTATCATGTATCTACTCCCTTCTAATGCATATCTTTTCATTATAAAATATCAATATTACACATTTGAATGCAAAACAAATATCAGACATTTAGTGTGTGCGTGTATCATGTTTCAATTATTCTTCCAAAACTGAAAGCTAATCATTGTAATTAGAATAACCTATTGGTAATATTAAAATAAAATATAGATATTCTCCCTCTTCCTCTCCTTCTGTGATCTTTCTCGCTTTCTCCCAAATAAATAATAAATAAGTAAAACATTAAGAAAATAAAAATAATAATAAAATATAAATAATTCCTGCATTAATCATAGAGCTGTCTTTATTTCATTTTAAAAAATTCTTTTCAGGGTGCCTGGATGGCTCAGTGGGTTAAGCTGCTGCCTTCGGCTCAGGTCATGATCTCAGGGTCCTGGGATCGAGTCCTACATCGGGCTTAGCAGGGAGCCTGCTTCCTCCCCTCTCTCTCTGCCTGCCTCTCTGCCTGCTTGTGATCTCTCTCTGTCAAATAAATAAATAAAATCTTAAAAAAAAAGAATTTATAAGGTAAAAAATATCCAAGAAAGAAGAGAAACCAAAAGAGGTGATCAAGGCATTTGGTGTTGTTTTTCTCCTTGGGTCATTTGATGATTCCCAGGGTTGAAAAGAAGAGAACCTGAGCAGAGTCTTTTTTATTTATTTATATTTTTATTCCCAGAATGAAAGAACTGACAATAAAAATGTGTTTCAAATATGCTAACCTTGAGAAGGTCCTAGTGAATACTGCATGTTTTCAGGATTACACCTTTTGAAGAATGTTAGATTATATAGTGACTGAAGCTCAGGGCTGCATCATTCTTTTTTTTTTTTTTAAGATTTATTTATTTGAGATGGAGAAAATTAGCGAGAGAGAAAACATAAGCAGTGGAAAGGGCAAAGGCAGAGGAAGAACCAGGGTCCCCACTGAGCAAGGAACTGGGCGCAGGGCTCTATCCCAGAACCCCAAGAACATGACCTGAGCTGAAGGGAGATGCTAAACCCATTGAGCCAACCAGGTGCACCAAGACTGGATCATTGTAATCTTGAAATTGATGAAGATGATCAAATTTAGTAGTGTGCCTCCTCCACTACCTGCCAGAAAGAAATGTGAACTGTTTAAGCCAGAAAATAATACAATTCAAAATCACACATATTATCTACACACTTTTTATATGTAATATTTAACATTATCTCAATAAACTAGAAATAGAAGAAAACTGTCTCATATTAGTAACAGACACTTAAAAATACCTTAGAACTAACATCATATTTAATAATTAAAGACAAGATGGTTTCCTGAAATCGGGAAACTTTCATGGATGTCTGAAATGATCACATTTATTCAACGTTGTGCAGAGTCCCTAACCAGCATGATAAGGCAAGAAACAACACAATCTATTCAGATTGACAAGTAAGATAAAAATCTGTTAGATAAGAAACCAATCTATTCTAAGACATTACATAATTGTCTACACAGAAAATCCTAAAGAATTTATTAAAATGTTACTAGCAGACACGAGAAAAAATGCTCAAGATCAGTCAGCATCAGGGAAAGACAAATCAAAACCACAATGAGATATTACCTCACACCAGTCAGAACAGCTAAAATTATCAATTCAGGAAACAACAGATGTTGTCTATCAACTGGAGAGTGGAGGAACAATTTGTAGTAAATTTAAAAATGGGAGTATTTTTCATCAATAAGAGAACAAATTGCTAATTAATGCAAGAACATGAATAAGTATTATTGTAAGCACTGCATTAAATGAAAGTTTAGAGGAATGAAAGGCTACATAAAGTATAATTTCAAATATTGACATTACATGAAAGGGAAAATTACAGGGAAAGAGATTGAGGCTGAGATGCTGTGGAATACTCAAAGAAAAGAAACATTAAGAAGCTTCCTACCAGAGTGGCAATATTCTATATTGTGACCATGGTGGTAGTTACATGACTAAGCACAATTGCTGAAATTCATCAAACACTACCTTTAACAGGTTTAATGTTACTGTATGTAATTTATGTCTCAATAAATACCACTTAAATATATAAAGAAGATGTTGCTAGGGAAATTAAAAGGCAAGTCAAAACTTAAACGGAAATGTTTGGTAAGGAAGAAGCAAAATTTTCAACATTTGCAGATACATCATACATGATACTATGTACAGAAAACCCTGAAGACTCCACCTAAAAATTACTAGAACTGATAAATGAATTCAATAAGGTGTCAAGATACAAAATCAATGTACAGAAATCTATTGCACTTTTCACTAATAATGAAGCAGCAGAAAGAGATATTAAGAAAACACTCCCATTTATATATGTCCCAAATTTAATTAAATATCTAGGAATATACTTACCCAAGAAAGTGAAAGACCTGTATTCTGAAAACTATAAAACATTTATGAAAGAAATTGAAAATGTTGCAAAGAAGTAGAAAGATATGTCATGCTCATGGATTGAAAGAACAAATATTTTTAAATGTATATACTATCTAAAGAAATCTACACACTTAATGCAACCCCTATCAAAATATCAACAGCATTTATCACTGAACCAGAAAAAATAATTTTAAAATTTGTATGGAATCACAGAAGACCCCAAATAGCCAAAGTATTCTTGATAAAGAAGAGCAAAGCAGGAGGAATCACAATTTGGACTTCAAGTTATATTATAAATCTGTGGTGATCAAAACAGTATGGTTCTGGCACAAAAATAGGCATATAGACCAATAAAACAGAACAGAAAACCTGTAGAAATAAATCTACAACTATACAGTCAATTAACTTTGGACAAAGCAAAAGAGAATATCCAAAGGGAAAAAAAAATTTCTTCAACAAATGGTGTAAGGAAAACTGGACTGCTATATGTAAAAGAAAAAAAAAAAGAAGTAACCATTTTCTTACTCTATACACAAATACAAATTTAAAATGGACTAACAACCTAAAGTGAATCCCAAAACCATAGTAATCCTAGAAAAAAACACATGCAGTAACTTCTTTGACATTGGTCCAATAATATGTCTTCTGAGATATGTCTTCTGAGGCAAAGGAAACAAAAGCAAAAAATAAACTGTTGGGACTACATCAAAATAAAAAGCATCTGCACAGCAAAAGAAACGATCAATAAAAATAAAGGCAATGGAATAGGAGAAAATATTTGCAAATGATATATCCTATGAAGGGTTAGTAACCAAAATACATACGGAATTAGAAAACTTAACACTCAAAAAAACAAATAATACAATCTCATGCCTGCCAGAATGGCTAAAACCAACAGCACAAGAAACAACAGATGTTGTTTAGGATGTGTAGGAAAAGGAACATTTTTGCACTGTTGGGGATACAAACTGGTACAGCACTGTGAAGAATAGTATGGAGGATCCTCAGAAACTTAAAAATAGGGGTGCCTGGGTGGTTCAGTGGGTTAAAGCCTCTGCCTTTGACTCAGGTCATGATCCCAGGGTCCTGGGATTGAGCACTGCATTGGACTCTCTGCTCAGTAGGGAGCCTGCTTCCCTTCCTCTCTCTCTGCCTGCCTCTTTGCCTTCTTGTGATCTCTGATAAATAAATAAATAAAATCTTAAAAAAAAATGAAACTTAAAAATAGAACTACACTACAATCCAGCCATTGCACTACTGGGCATTGATCCAAAGAACACAAAAATATTAATTCAGGGGCACCTGGGTGGCTCAGTGGGCTAAAGCTTCTGCCTTCGGCTCAGGTCATGGTCCTGAGGTCCTGGGATCCAGCCCCCATTGAGCTCTCTACTCGGCAGTGAGCATGCTTCCTCCTCTCTCTGCCTGCATCTCTGCCTACTTGTGATCTCTGTCAAGTAAATAAATAAAATCTTTAAGAAAAAAAAAAAAACAAACATTAATTCAAAGGGGTTCCTTCCCCCACCATGTTTATAGCAGTGTTATTTACAATTGTCAACCTATGGAAGCAGCCCAAGTGTCCATCGATGGATGAATGGATAAGGAAGTGGTGTGTATCCAATGGACTATTGTATTAAAAAAAAAAAAAAAGAATGAAAAGCCATAAAAAGAATGAAATTTTGCCATTTACAATGACATGGATGAAGATGAGTGTATGATGCTTAGCAAAATAAGTCAGAGAAAGACAAATACCATGTGATTGCACCCCATATATGGAATTTAAGAAACAAAACAAACAATCATGAGAAAAGAGAGAGAGAGGCAAACCAAGAAACAGACTCTTAACTATAGAGAACAAACTTATAGTTACCAGAGAGGAGGTGGGTGGGCGATGAATTAAATAGGTGATGGGGATTGGGGGAGAAGTGCACTTGTGATAGCACTTGTGTTAGGAACTCATTCGTCACTGGTGGGAATACAAAATGGTAGAGCCACTTGGGAGAAGATTTGGTAGCTTCTTAAAAGCTAAACAGAGTTTTACAACACAATTCAGCAATCACACTCCCAGATATTTACCCAGATAACCTGAAAATTTACACCCACACAAAAAAATGGCATGTGAATGTTTCTAACAGTTTTATTTGTGGTCACCAAAAACTTGAACTAAGATGCTTTTCAATAGATGGAAGATTCATACTATGGGATAATACTTAGTGATAAAAAGAAATAAGCTACCAAAAATAAAAAATAAATAGATGATTCTTAAAATACGTATTGCTTAGTGAAAGATGCCAGTCTATAAAGAATATATGATTGTAATTATATGGCATTCTGGGGAAAAAAACAACAACAACATAGTAATGGCTGGAGATGTAGGGGAAAATTATATAATAATGCATATAACCAAAACCATGCTTTGTGACCCATTATTCTATTTTCTATTTATACTTTCCCAAAATGTGTACATTACTCACCAAAAGACATATACTATATATATACTGGTATGTTCACAATAGCATTACTGTTAGAGTCAGTATCTAGAGAAAACATAGGTAAAAAATAAAACAATGTTCAACAATAGGAGAATGCTAAATAAAATGTGTTGTGTTTATAGAATAATTCCTTTAATGTATACCATAGAGTACAAAAGTAAACTAAAATTTGCTACATACACCTAATCGATGAATCCCATGAACATAATGTTGAATGACAAAAGCCAGATATAAAAGAAGACATTCTATATGTTCTGTTTTTTTATTATGTTATGTCATCCATATGCTCCATTTATCAATTTTAGAGGGTCACAAGTAAGCTGCGAAGCCAAGTCCTAAAACAGGTTTACCACACTTATTTTAAAATACACGCAAGTCAAACATACCATGTTGGCAGTAACAAAGTCGAGTAATGTCAAAGAACATTCCATGTGGTGGATTCATTAAAGAGAGATGCAGAAAATTAAATCAAAATGTCTTGCTAATTATGAAGTTGTCAGTGTAAAGGTAAAAGAGGAATCATCTGTGGCAGCCAGATTTCTGCTTTGTGTAAATTGCAGATGAAATAATGGACAGGAAGAAAAAAAGTTTGGAGGATGAAGTTAGAAGCAAAATCTAATTTTAGAATATTAAGTTGGAGCTTCTAGGGAAATACTTAAGTGCATGTTAACACAAGTTCGCTTCATCACAAAAACATTTTCATTGTAGACTGTTTATTTTTGTGAAAGGTATCTAGTGTTTTGCTTGGTTAATAAGAGATAGAAAACATATCCTTGATTCTCTCAGGCCAAATATTATTTGATTTGTTTTAACATTTCATTTTCTCAATCTAAAAATGTATATAATTCATTGTATATATTAAATATTTTATATAAAAATTCAATTATGTCTACTCCATTATGTTATTTGATTAATTGAAAATGCAATCTAAAAATATTTTTAAATATTTTTAAAAGCTCTGGTTGATCTAAAAATGTATTAATTTGATGACACACCCAATCCAAAAAATATACTTGTATATATGCTCTCTTAGTGACTATAATCAAAGCGTTATAGTACAGTTTGATTAAGCTGAAGTCGTTTTTGGCAAGAAAAACATGTCAAAATATATAGTAAGCTTAAAGTGTTCTAAGTCTAATCAATATTGACCCTTACTTTGGTAGAATAGCTAAATATTTTCTGTTCAGCTCTACACACACTGGTTATTATGAAATCATTTAAATATTCATTAGAGATAATATTTTGTTGGAGAACCTCCTTCTTTTCTTCCACTTGTCTTCATCCATGACGTTTAACTCACGCTTATTAATGGGTTCAGCTCTATCCTAGTCATTGTAATTAGAATGCTGCATAATATTCCCTGCTCTCAAAAAATTTACAGAAGATTAGAGCTACAAATAAGCACACTGCAAGAGTATCATCATGTAAAACATGCTATAGTAGGTATATTCTTGGAAATAGTGGTAAACAGAGGCAGAAAAGCCAACATAATGTATATATCAGTATCTCAATGGCTCTTGAGGATGAGAGGAATTTGTAATAAAAATAGAAGAATGGAAGAGAGTTATTGGCACAGAGAGCAGCACATGTAGTCACCAGAAGAGAAGATAAAGAATGGCACATTTGGAGAGTAGTAAGAAAGTCACAATAAATTTAGCACAAAGTAATAGCGGCCTATAAAAGACTATAAGGATAAACATGGGTAAGTTTATAAAGGAATGCTTATATATACGGCACACTAAAATGTCTGGACTTTTTCCTGAGGGTAATGGAAGCTCTTAAATACTATTAGGCAGACAAGAGGAATGGAGATATTTGCATTTTAGAACCATTTTTATGTCTTCACTAAGAAGTATATATATTACGGGACAAAAGAAAAGCAGTAGTAAGAAGAATCTGGAATGGCTGTGGGAATCCAAGTCAAAAACAATAATGTTGCCACACAGGAGTAAGGGACAGGTGGTATGTAGAGAAGTGAATGCACTTAACAAATAATTAGCATCAGTGGAATTTGATAATTAATGGGCTGCCAACATGATAGTAGAGGAAGTTGTGAAGGGTGAGGCTTAGGTTTCCAGCTTGTGTAATTGTGGATGGAGATGGGAAGCATAAGAATGTAAAAAAGATCTGGTGCATAGAAGATCAGTCTGCGACTTGTTAAGTTGAAATCTCTTGGGAATTGCTCAAATGTATTTCTTGAGTGGGTAGTTTAATATATGGCTTTACAATAAGACAAATATTGAATATGGATAAATATGTGAGAAAAATCAATGTACAGAACGTAGCTAAAAAAATGCATAGGAACATCACCCAGAAATGATGCCCAGAGTAAGAAGGGGCTTAAAGGCTAAAAACAGGAAAACCAGCAGAAAAGTTCCAAGAAAAGGAAGACAATTGTGATAGTTTAACAATAGCAATATAGGCAATAAACATAAGTAGAGGGATAAAAATTATCTACTGGGTTAGAATTTGTAAGTTCTTTAGTAATTATGTCAGCATCAGTTTCAGCAAAATCATTCCGATAGAAATGAGCCTGCAGGGGCATCTGGGTAGCTCAGTTGGTGTCTGCCTTTGGCTCATGTCATGATCTAGGAGTCCTGGGATCAAGCCCTGCATCAGGCTTCCTGCTCAGCAGAGACTGCTTCTTCCTCTGCCCCCTCTACCTGCTTGTGCTCTGTTTCTGTCTCTCTCTCAAATAAATAAATAAAATATTAAAAAAAAATAAAAAAAGAAGTCAACCTGCATTATTATGAGAACTAACTAAGAAGCAAGACATATGAGGGTAAATTACAGATTCCACTGATATGAAGCTTACTAAAAGGGGGGGGAAATGGATAACAGTAAGTAGAGATTGACAGCCAAGGTTTTTTCTTAACGTATAAGATGACAATTTGCATTAATTTCACATGTAAAAATAAAGTAGAAAGTTCACTGAATGAGTGGGACTTCTGGAAAGTTAGGATATCTCTTCTCTTAAAAGGCAACAGCAACCTGGAGAAAACTTTCAAAACATCCATTCCTGGAACTAAGTAACTGAACAAAAGCATGCAACATTCAACAAACTGAGGGGCATTTATTTAAAGAATACTCGGAACTTCCAATTTCCTGTTCTTCATGTAAGGACCTTCGAAGTCACCACTCTGTCCCCAAAACAAGTAAAATGTTGAACAGACTCAAAAATCAACAACTCTTCTTGGACTTTGTGGGAGGGAAGGAGAGAGGGCAAACTACTCTTCCCAAGTTGGAGAGACAGGGAAATATGGAGAGTCATGGCCTGCAGAGTATTTCATGAATGGATTCTTAAGAATGTTAGCCCTATACAATGATGCACTATACCATTAAAGTAGATTGAATTTATTGATTTGAGATATACATAATGATTTTGGACTTAAAAGTTTAGCCCGCATAGTTGGAGATGACTCAAGAGTTTGAAATACTGACTGAAACTTTATCTTCAGTTGTGTTGGCTCAGATTCAATTAGGCTGAGACACTAAAAATGTCCCAGAATAATGAAAAGAAAAAAAAAAATCCCGAAGGTTTAGAGAGATGGGAATGCTGGAGTGTATTTATCATATGCTACTGCCAAAACCACCTGCTTGATAGACTCCCTAGCAGGTCAAGCATCTATGCGGTTCACTAAAACTTAAGATGCACTAATGAGGGTCATAACGTGTCCTCATGAACTCTATTGTGGCTGGTTTGTAGACCACAAATGATGAAGAGAAATGACATCACTGAAATGGGTGAGATGATTTCCTTGAGTAAAATTACACCATGAACCATAGACACAAATATTAGTACTTAATAATAAGAGACAAAGTGAGATACCATAATAAACCATAACAATTAAGTGTTACTCAAAATATGTTGTTTGACATCATCTTTGCAGTGGCAAATTAATGATGAATGAATGGCAATAAATATGAGATTAATAACCTAATTATTATTTGATATATATTATAGAAAAAATCTTTTGGTTGAGAGAAAATTTATTGGTATTGTCACAGTGGAAAGTAATTAAACTATTCAAAGTTCTGTGATCCCTTGAGTTAGGAAGAGGCTAGATTTTCTCATGGAAAGACCCTACGACATTGAGAAATACAAACAATAATTACATTTCCAGGACTATCTCTAAAGGAACTGAGACCATTTATAAATATGACAGAGTACTAGAAAATGGGAATTATTCAGGACTTTTGAGGTTACATAGACATTAACTTTAATATAATGCAATTTTCTGAGGACCAGAAACAATACTCTGCCTATGGTAGTGAGAAGATAGAAGGAAATTTTGACACAAGGCCATCTCACAGTGGAATAGTAGGCTTGCAGTCTTACCCAGTAATTATTTTATCAGTTCTTAGATGAATAATTGGAACAAACATAATCTATATTATCTCAGAGGCTCAACTTTGGCAGGTATGCCTTACATTTTCTTTTCCATAATCATAATAGGCATAATCCAAAATCCCAACATTGGATTCTGGATTGATGGATTGAGAGACACTTTTATTTACTATATACTCTCTCCAAACTCAATTTACACCTACTGGGCAGGTGTGACCATTGCACCTGTTTCACTTAGAAAAGTGTCCAGGTGTGCTCAATATATGAAGATGTTCATCGTAGCTTTTAGACTATGAATAGTGCCATAAATTACTCTTACCAGGATAATGGACCAAATGAATAGTTTATATTTTAGGGAACTGCTGAAATTAGTGCCACAATGAAAGGACTTGGAAGATGGAGAAATCACACCCCCATTTACCCCCATTTACTTAGTATATTTCTTATGTAAAAGGAAGATGAAATCTAACACTAAGTTGGTTTACAGTCTTAATCAGATGGCTCTTCCACTTGCAAATGCTTTTCCTGATATGTTATCTCACATGGAACCAATTTTACCCAACACTTAGTTTGCAGCTATTGATCTGGCAAATGCTTCCTCTCCTTTATACAAATTTAAATGTATCACCACAAATTGTTTGCTATTATCTGGCTGGGTATGACAGTACAATTTCATGGTTTTGCCTCAGGACCATGCCAACCTTCCTATTTCCACCCATGATCTCTCCAGTGCTATTTGATGTCTAATCTATAGATGTATGTCCGTCTTTAATAACATAATTAAAAGCTTACTTCTATTTAGGTATTTATCTCATTGTGGGCCAATAACAAATAGTTTTCAAATCAGTCCAAGACCATTTCAGTATCACTGTTCAAGTTTAATGAGATCTTAATGATAACCCATGGACAATCACGGGGGCCAATTAAATTCATGATGTTTGCTAATTATATCTAATTAAAACAAAACAAGAGAAAACTAACAAGTGTATAAGACTAATGTGTCTTACCAATGGCATGCATCTCAAATAATGGGAGAGAAATCCATTAATAATATGTGTCATGCATGAATCCACAACCTTGGTGAAATTTCTCTCCAGAAGTCTTGACCCTCCAAAATAAAAGATTACTTTTTTATATCTTACACTGACTTTCACCAAAAAAATAGGAATAATTCTTAATGGGGATTTTGCAATTTTAGAGGCAATATAAGTCATATGTAAATGTGTTTCTTTGGTTCACTAGAGAGATAACCATTAAGCTGCCATTTTGAGTAGGGCTCAGAGCAAGAGAAAACTTTATAGCAATTTCAGTCTGCTATGAAAGCTATTCTGTTATTTTTGCCTCATGACCAAACAGATCTAAATATAATCTATGTACCCTTGACATGTAGAATATTGTATGGAGTCACCATAAAGTCTTAATAAGGGAATCACTTAACCAACTTCCAGAGTTTTGGAAAAAGGCCATACTTTTTCCTCTAGTTGTGAGAAATAGGTCTTATCTCATTACTAGAAGAGTAAATTATGAATATCATAGAATCGTATAAACTTCTGATTATAATTTAGATTCTATCTAATCCAACATGTCATAAAATCATTCAAGTGACAAGAGTAGCCCATCCTCAATTGAAAATGTACATACATGATCAGGATTGAATAGGTATCTATGAAAAAAATGAATTCCAGATGTGGCTCAGGTTCTCAGTACACCTGACCTTGCTACATATCCTCCTTACCTCGATCCACAGCAATGGACCCACGGACAGTTTCCCAACACCAGTGGATTTAGGTAGGAAAAAAAATGGTTTAGATCATGTTAATTGATATGCAGGCATCAATGGAAATGATTTATGAAGCATTAACATTCTAACTGAAAGTCTTCCTAATATGTAGTAGTGAAAGGAAATGCCTCCTTAGGTAGAACTCTGAGTACTGCATCTGATTGTCCTGTTTTAACTGAAAATATCAATCACTGTGGCGCATGAGCAGTGTTCTGAAGTTTGACCAGGTGATTAGAATCTTAGAAAGACCAGGACTGGAAAACTTTTGACTTGAAGGTCCAGAAAAGAGGTATATGGATGGACTTCTCAAAGGGTACAGAGGATGTGAAGATATCTGTGGTTATTTGATGTTTACCAAAGAATATATACTGCAGAGTCAGTTCTTACTAATCAGATGGACAATGTTTTATGACCTATGGGTATCAGTCATTCTCTTTAGTTTGTTGTATGCACAATGCACACGGGGACAAAGTGGGCATGCCATTAGCCATTGAGAGGCTAAGCATGAGCTCAGCAATGTGAAATTTTCCTTGCTAAGTCTGGTCTGACTACTGCAATTTCTGATGGGCAAATCTGCCAAAACTGAGATCATTTCTTGAACTCCACTGAAAGTGAATTTCTCTCCAATAAGAAAAAATGAAAATGAGAGAAAATAAAAATGCCAGAATGAGGTCAAATTTTTAGCTGGACCTTACTATGGTTGGTCTTTGATTTTTGCAAGATGCAGTTAAGGTTATATAATTATGTGTCTTCCTGAAAAAGATTGTAAAATACATTTTAAGCATATCACTCAGGGTCAAATCAGTAAAATGGAAATTGCATGAGGCAAATGAAAGAATTTAATGTTAATAGTTTTGCTACACAGAAGAATTATAATCTAATAGTAAAAGATACAACATCCAGTTCAACCACTTAATCCTTGAATCCAAGCATTCTTGTTGCACTACAACATATTAGAAACATCTATCCAGTATGTAGTACTTAAACCTAACAGAAAATTCTACCATAGTATTATACCAGTTCAAAGGCATAAGCACAGTGCTGCATATCTTTTGTTGTTGTGAAAGATTTCTTCAAGAGCAATGTGTCTACTCGAGGAAGGGGTCCAATGTCATTTTCCGTTTTCAGGTGATCGGTTGCTGGTGAAAGGGGCTTTTTCTCCACTGAGCTCTATTAAGAGACTATGTTCCATCAAAGACAGTAATTTTTTTATGGTGTGTTTAAGAAGAGGGAAATACTATCTTTTTAGGAGTTATTGAAAAATGCAGCATCTCTAAAAGTACTTCTTCAACCAATTCAACCAAATGTAGAAAGAAATAATAATAATAAAAAAGTTCATAGGTAGTCTAGATTAAAAGATATTTCACACTTAATTTAATTCAATGTAAGAGACCTTATTTGAATTCTGAATCTAAGAAAGTAAAACATAAATGTGAACAATGACTAAACATGATAATATAAAGGACTTATGTTAATAGTATGATGATTTTTTAAGTTTTTATGTGATAAAACTAATAATTGGTTGAAGGATGCTAAATGAAATAAAATTGACATTGCAGCTGAGATTTAAATAGATGAGTCATCATATTATTCCCTCCACTTTTTAATATCTTTAAAATTTTCCATAATGAAAAGTTTTTAAAGAATAAAAAATTAAGTCTCTTTGTTTCCTCACCTTTTTAAGTAGAAATTTTACCATTCTGACTTCTAGATATTTGAGGGAAAAATACCTTCTATACAGTGTATGTGCTGCTGAAGCGAGCACGGGAAAAATACTTTCTAATTTCCTTGTATAACCCAAGACACTAGTTGTATTAGTGAGAATTATCAGAGCAAATAATTTCTTTAAGATTTGGTTTCACTATTTCAGTTGAGACATGTTTAAAACCTCTAATAAAATATGGCAGAAAAAGAAACAAAGTGTCAGAAAGTACTAACAGTAATTTTTTTCTAGACAGAAACAGAATAAAATCCAGAAGGCTTCCTGGTAACCCTTGAGGGCTTTGCTATCAGATAGTCTAAGTAATAGTCATTCCATAGAAAGAACCCACTTCTTTTTTGCTTAATGAAATTATATTACATTGTTTATAGATTGTATCAGAATTACTGTAAAGGGTCATGAGTAGATTTTCCAGAATGGCATTTTAAATACAGAATGATTGATTCTTTTGTTCATTCTCCCAAACATTTTTATTGTTGACAAAAGCTTCTCGGAATATACTAAAAGCTACAGTTCAGTCACAAGAAAAAATACATGTGTGTATGTTTTCAGTTGTCTACATGTATTTCATATAAAAACTTGATCGATCTGACTAGGGTTTTTGTTTAAATTATTAATATATTCCATATTAATATCCTTCACAAGGAGAAATGAGAAACTACATTACATCATAATATTGCTCTGTAACTACTTCCCTGATATCATTTTTAAAATGTCTTTCTTAATTGACTTACAGTAAAAAAAAAAAAAAAAAAAAACAGTTTGGCAAATTGTGTTCCCTATGCCTTCATAAAAAGTACAGAGTATTCACCTTGCGCTTTGTCTTTACTTGAACATATCTCTCATTATTAAAAAAAAAAATACATGGAGCTTTTTCTTCTTAGTTTTAAAACTGAGACTGCATTTGAAATTGATATGGAAAAAGTTCAGCTTACATAATCTGTACTTCATTAGATTAATTTATATGGATTTCCTGTTTTTGACTTTGCTTTAATAATAATGACCAATATTCTTAGGTCTATACAGTTTTGGTTGGTTTAAGCATGCTCAGGAGATCCACCCACGAATTTGTGGATAATAGAATTTGACTCAATTTTTGAGATCACACTTGTGTGAAAGGCTTTCCTATTTTTGTAAAATTATTTTTCCCGAGTAAGTAAGTAAATAAATAAATCAAAACTGTCTCGAACCCTCAAATGATTTTTCTTTCTCTCCTTGTTCTCCTTTGTATCCAGTTATATCTTTGATAATCCAATAGCAGGTTTAATAAAATATGATTGTGCTAGTAGAATACAACACAAAACTACTGGATTCATTTAAAAAAAATATCCGCTATTAACATAACTATTTTGTTTAACTGAATCAAACTGTGTAGTCAAAACGATTGCTCTGGTAGGCTTTTGTCCTTGTAACCTTATAACTAATACCTATTCTGCATTCCATACAGTGACTTCTCTTAGCAAATAATGTTTCACCTGCTGGGAATCTCATCTCAAGCTTAATCAGATTCTTTTGAATTTTGATTCAACATTGCCTTTTTAACATTCTGACATAAACTAAGATGCTAAATATTATTGAAAGTCAAAATTCTTTTAACATATCACAAGAAACTAAATATTGAGTCTTCCAGTATCTGTGCAAAATAAACCTTGAAAGTTCTGACAGGAAAAGTGAATCGATAAGTAGTGCATGGCCTCTATGAAAAATTCTCCCAGTGGTGGTCTGTTCCTTGTATTTGAAGCCCTGTCAGTTTTTATTTCTCAGTAGTATTATCTTCTGCTTAAATTTTTCTTATGTAAAAAGCAAAATAGTAAATTAAATAAAAAAGATATTATGTTCAATAAAACTCAGTCAACTCTGAGATCTTGCGAAAAATAAGTATCAATCTTCAAAAATACAAGGTCAAATGTGCTGTTTTGCCCTGAAAAGCTACAAGATTACATCAAATATGTTACTTGTATCCTTCAACTCCTACCCAGAATAATAATAATGTATGTGAATTGCCACCTATTATAAAAAATGTCATCAATACTTTCGTGCATCTGTTTCAGCAAAGCCCCCAGACAACATTTTTTTAAATTAGGTTTCTAATTTTAATTCCAATATGGTTAACTTAGAGTGTGATATTAGTTTCAGGTGTACAACATAGGATTCAACAATTCTATAAATTACTCAGTGTTCATCATGATAAATGCACTCTTAATCTTCTTCACCTATTTCAAACCCCACCTCCCTTTTGGTAACCATCAGTTTGTTTGTTGTAGTTGAGAATTTGTTTCTTGGTTTATCTGTCTTTCTCTTCCCCACTCCCTTTCTCATTTGTTTTGAATTTTAAATTCCACATGAGTGAAATCGTATGGTATTTTCTTTCTCTGACCAGCTTACTTTTTTTGGCATCACACTTTCTAGATCCATCCATGTTGTCACAAACAGCAAGACTCCAAACTTCTTTATGGCTTAATAATATTCCATTGTATATATATATATATATATATATATATATATATATATATATATATACACATACCACTTTTTTATTAGTTCATCTCCTTCTGTAGTTGGGCTATTGTAAATAATGCTGTGATAAACATAGGGGAGGATTGATCCCTTTGAATTAATTCTTTTGTATTTGGGGAGTAAATACCCAGGAGGGCAATTGAAGAATCATAAAGTAGTTCTATGTTTAACTTTTTGAGAAGCCTCCATACTGTTTTCCACATGGCTATACCAGTTTGCATTCCCACCAACAGTTCATGAGGGTTCCTTTTTCTCCACATCCTCACCAATTTGTGTTGCTTCAAATTGTGTTTTTTACTTTAGCCTTTCTGACAGGTGTGAAGTATTATCTCATTGTAGTTTTGATTTACATTTCCTTGACGATGAGTGTCTCATATGTCTGCTCGCTATCTGTATACCTTCTTGGAAGAGATATCTGCTTATGTCTTCTGTCCATTTTTAATTAGATGATTTGGGGAAGAGAGTTGGTATTGACTTGTATCAGTTCTTTATGTATTGTGGATACCAACCCTTTTTTGGATATGTCATTTACAAATATCTTCTCCTATTCAGTAGGTTGCCTTTTAGTTTTGTTGATAGGATGATATCAATTTTTAAAGCATAATCTCCATAAACTCTTTCAAATATGATAACTTTTTGTACTATCTTTTAAAATCCTGTCAATATTATGAAGTGCATTAGTGCTAAAATTGTAATAAATGTAAAAAGTCATAAACAAAATCATACAATGCAAAGTATAGTAGAATTTTTAATAAATATAATGAATACTTTTGTGCATAATGATCCCATAAATTCCTTTTGGAGGAGGTGCTTTCTCAATAGACAGAATATTTAAGATTTTTTTTCTTTAAAAGATTTTATTTATTTATTTGACAGAGAGAGAGTGTGTGCACAAGCAGGGTAGGGGGTTCTGGAGAAGCAGGCTCCCTACTGAGCAGGGAGCCTTACATCTGGCTCCAACCCAGGACCCTGGGATCATGACCTGAGCCAAAGGCAGGCGCTTAATGCACTGAGCCACCCAGGTGCCCTATTTAAGTTTTGGTTTTTGGTTTTGGGGTTTGGGTTTTGGGTTTTTTTTTTTTTTCACTATGAGCAAAAAAAAAAATTTTTTAAACTAGGTCATAAGTTGAATGAAAACATAAGTATTATATTATTTCTTGAGCACTACTAGATAGGGGGAAATCAGTTCAGGAGAAGAAAACCAATTGTGAGATGCAAGATGCTAGCTGGACAGCCAGACTGAGTAATCAGCCAAACCTGGCTTACTTACCACCTTCGAAGGTTCATAATGTAAGTATATGAACCAGAGTAATTACAGATCACTTTGAATAACAGACCTTCAAATTATTTGCAAAAGCTTGAATTAAGAGTAGTAGACTTTAAACTACTGCTTTAAAGAAAATTTACCAAAAACACAATAAAAGCGTTTATAGTACTATCTAACTTTTTAAAAACAGGGTTAAACAGAAGTTTTTTAATCCTTATATTATTTCAAGTGACTTCAGCAAATATAAAGCAAAACCTCTTAATGGCTTGACAGTGTGACTATTGCTCTTTGGGAGGAGGTAGTCAGGGACACGGATACATACCTCTATCTCAGGTCTCTAAGGAAGGGAAAATATTGGGAAAGCTGAGCTCTAGACTCAGACTAGAAAGGGTGCATATCACTTCTATACACACCCCATTATCTACCCTCATGGCCACACTTATCTGCAAGGGAGGCTGGGGGCTATAATCTAGCATTGTAGCTTGGAAGAAGAGCAAATCTATTTAGTTATTATCCAGCAGTCTGTATCGTCCCACCAGAGCAGAACTTCCTATTTCTATGAAAAGGCTTGGTGAGACAGGTGCTGACATAGAGAAGCAATTACGTTGAACAGAAGTCTGAATTCAAATATCGTTTCCTCCTATGCAGAGACGAAGTCTAAAGCACACATTAATTTTGTCCTGACCTGGTTTGTATGCTTATGAAATCAAATGATAATAAAATATAATTAAAAACTTAAAAACTTGACATTTTAACATTTTCAAATGAATGACTCCAAATCAATAATGTATGCTCTTCTGGAATATATTTCCATCTTGTTTTCCTGTCACATGTTAGAATCTCAAAGATAGGGCTGTATAATAAAATTATATATATATATATATATATCACGCACATTATGAAGGGTAATAGATCATTTACCCCTTAGTGTTTTTTTTAACATAAATTAAAGGTTACAGCTGTGCTTAGAGCAGCAGTTTTTATTTTCTTCTCCCACTCTTATCAAGGATATATACTACCTATGTTGCCCTTGCTTTTATAGAGGGGAACTTATATGTTTGCTTGATTGCTAACTGTAATTCCAGTTCAGGGCTAACTGTAGTTCTACTTTAAATAATCATTTCATCCTGTTTAGTTTTAAATTTTAAAATTATACTTTCAGAAAAAATAACAAAATTGAAAAAGTTGACTATTTCTGAATCAGTATTACCTTGGGCTAAAATATGACTGTAAGTCTCAATTAAGAACCATGTCTATGGAACCAAGAACTCAGTATCACTCTGAAATGCATATGACAAATTCAAGTTACCATTTCAAAGCAAAGGGGTTTTTTTTGTTTTATTTTGTTTTGTTTTGTTTTCTGCCTTTTGGGAGAACACTACTGTCCCATTAGATTCAACATATTGATATGGCCAACTAAGTAGGACTTAGATTTTTCATACAGTAACTACAATAAATCATAAGAATTCATTTTGAGACATGGATATCCTGCTGAGCTAGGTAAGACCTCTGCAGAGAAGTTTAACTTAAAGCAAAAAAAGAGCAGAACTTGTGGTTGGCAATTAATAAGTTCCCACTAAAGCTACATGTCATTATTGGCTCAGTAATACAATTATTAATGTTTCAGCCAGGTTTGGGGTGGAAAAAGAGAAAGCAGTCAAAGTGTTTTAATCAGAGGGAATGGAAATAGTAAATCCATTGCAAAATTGTGAGAATAATCTGTGGGGCTGTAGGGGGCAGGGCATCCAGAGAAACAGAGAGGAGGAAGGAGAAACCCAGAGATCAGAAGAGCGAATGTTCCAAGGCTAGTGTATATGGGTCAACACCTAGTCTACAGTGGAGAAAGATGTCACAATTAATTCTTGATCTGGCTGACAGGTGCCGCTCCATACAAGCCTAGAACCACCGAAATTGTGCTGCCGCTGAACTGGCCACAGGGGATCCAGGATAAATGCAACACTTCTTCCTAGACAGAAAGCAACAGTTATAGAAATTAAGGCCAGAGAGATTGTTTCCCCTCCTCCCACTTTGTAACTCCAGTTCCCCTCCTACTCTTCTGTTGACAGCCCCTCCGGTAACTTTGTCCCAGTTTCCTCTATAGACTTCTCAGTTTGAAATAAAGAGCATAAAGTCTGGGGGTTTGGGGTTTTTTGTTGTTGTTATTGTTCATTTGTTTTTTCATAAGTAGGGTGGTTTTCCTCTATGCATGGGTCTTACAAAAGCAACTAGGAAACTCGTTCTATCCAGCTCACTGGGTCTAATCAGCATGCCAGCAAAGTAGTAGACAAGCATGATGTTCTTTGCAGTGTGGAAACAATTAAGGTTCATGAGTAAGAATTACAGAAGAGATTTAGAGTATTAATAGAGTGTTGATTTAAGACGGTGGAGGTGGACAGCTGTTCTGGCAAGTGGAAAGTGCCTACTTCTAGCCATCCTTACTAATTGATATGCAGGGGGAAAAGTAGGGGCAGGGCGTATTTCCAGATCCCCACACCAGCAGCTTAATATTAAATACTTTGCTCTGTTAATTTGTTCCAATAAAGAGATCACAGCTTGAACAGCAGCTACAGCTGGGAGTCACTAATATATTTAGATCATACTCGGTCATGAATGCCTGCAATGAGCCCTCACATTAGATACAAATATTCTTATATTTCATGCCATTAATAGAGTCGATCTATATTTCTCTTTATCAACCTCCCTCTAAACATCTTTCAATTTTGTTCTTTGTGATTATCTTATCAAACTCTTTTTTTCTGTCCTACCAAACTGGTCATGAATCAGAATCAACCTAGTCCTCTGGCTACCTCTCCCCATCGAAGCAAGGAGACAACCAAATATGCTCCTTGACCTTTTGCCTACTAGGAAGATTTCCTTTCTATTGCCTTTGGATGGAACCCCTATGAGGCAACCATAATGCTTCAACAAAGTGCATGTGGAAAGATATTGCAAATAAACCATCTGAAAATTCAGCTAAATATATATCTTTCTTTCAGTGAGACAGTAGATATGGATGGAAGCAGATGGAGCAAAATAGTTAAGTTCATGTCTTGGGATTCTGAGCCACCTATTCACTTACTTACGTAAAAATGTAAGATTTGTTTGAGCCAAATCTTGCATATAGTACTTCTAAATGGTGGCAGAATACAGTACACAAGCTCAACTTTATAATTTTATGATTGATAATTCAACTCACAGTTTGACTGGGGTATCATTGGGGGTAATCTCTACCAGGGCCAGTAGCAAGCCACACAATCTACTATTTTGTTTCTTTTTTTTTTTTAATGAATATTTTTCTTTCTCTCTCTCTCTCTTTTTTTTTTTTTTTTTAAGATTTTATTTGCTTATTTTACAGAGAGAGAGATCACAAGTAAGGAGAGAGGCAGAAGGAGAGAGAGGGGAAGCAGGCTTCCTGCTGAGCATAGGGTCCAATGCAGGGCTGGATCCCAGGACCCTGAGACCATTACCTGAGCCGAAGGCAGAGGCTTAACACACTGAGAACCCCAGGTGCCCCCAAAAGAAAATATCTTTCTGCCCACAACTGGATTTCCTCCATGATCCTAGAATCTGACCTATGCTTCTCCAAGTAGGATAGCTACCAAAGCCAACTATCAATGGTGCCTAGATGTGTAAATTTTAGAGGGTCATAGACATAGCCAATTATCCATTACATTAATGTATTGAATATTTACTAACTGACCTGAGACAAGATTAGGCACTAAAACAACATAGGTAAATTAAGAAAAATGAGCTTTGCTTCAAATAATCATATTCTATCAGTCTGATGTGAGAAACAAGATATTTTATAAATTCAAATGTAATACATCTTGTATCAGAATTGGAGAAATATGGGAGGAAAAATGAAAACCTCATGGTACAGATAGCTAACAGTGGTGAGCAAAAATACACATGGCTTCATGAAGCACAAACCAAATAAAAATGCCTGAATGGAGGGTAATTATGTGAATCTGCACCAGCTGAAGCTACACCTGTATCCAGGGGAATTCCCTAGATATCTCATTGACTACACTGTGGGGCAAAAACTTTATTCATTTTAAAAACTATTATTCAACTTTCAAAGTGTTACTCTAGCGATTATCATGCATTCATCTGTCTAGAGTCTCTAGACATGGATTACATTTTCCTTATTATTTTACAAAATCATAAGTAACATCACTAATACATAAATTAATAGTCCTTTAGTTTGATAACTCAGAATATAATTCACTGGTTTCTTAAAACCTATCATATCAAATGGTGTGATTTCTATATGGCAAAGTCTAAGCTAAGAATCAGGAAAATAAAAAATATATAGGGGGAGTGTATGCTGCTGTTAAATCACTCAACAAAGACCCTAGATTAAACAGGAACTCTGTCTCTTTACTATTCTCTATTATATTATTTTTTCCTAAAGAATTTAGAGTGATTTTTCTTGCTATAAATGGGATGATATTAAGTTGCCCACACCCCAGTTCCAGAAATCTCTAAAGCACTTAAAATATTAAATCCATTAAAAAGATAAGGCAGTTACACCATGTTATGTTCAATGTTGCATTCCTCAATATAGCACCTAAAATAATCTTGTTATCGCATATATGTGAAAATTATATGATTTTTAAAATACAAAAAACTGAACATAGCATAAACAAAGCAATTTCTATAAGTAAACAAAAAAATATAAAATTTTACAAGCATAAAACTAGTTTCAAAGTCATATCTGATTCAATTTCTCTAGTTTATTAATGTAGTTTTATAAACTAAGTAAGTGTCATCTTCAAAAAATTAATTCTCGAATCTCTGCTTGTGTTTACTTTACAATTATAGTTGATATCAATTCAGTAGGAAAAAGTATTAGTCATAAATACTGAAGTATAAGAACACAAGTTTATGGAGCCATACACTGAACTTTAGAAATGTAAAAGTAATTATAGTATTAGGATAAATTTTAAATGATGCAGTAGTCTGAAATCTCATGCATGGCTCAGTAGAATTCATATAAAGTCTATGTCACTAAGAGAAATATATGCTTCATCATACTATTTTAGAATTGTTTTTAAGTATTCTCTGAAACCATCTACTTGGCTAAGAAAAAAATAAAAGTCAAAGGCAGAAAGATATCCATAATGTATTCATGTCCTTCAGCACTCAGTAGATAAATCATTCTTATTCAAATGAAATCCTTGACTTATTATTATTTTTTCTGCTCCTATGTTCAGAAGATATGCTAAGGGTATATGAATCCTCAGAGAACACTCTGTCTCTCCATTTTTTTTTTTTTTTCCCTTTGAGAATGAAGAATGAAACTAATGGGAAGAAGGCAACCTAAAATGAAACCTCAAAGGATAATTTGTTGAAAAATGATGCAGGACATGGACTATTTGGCAGAGAATTTTCACGTGTCTTGTTATTTCTATCCACAAAGTCCTGCGAGATTTTTCTCCTTATCATACAGAATGTTCAACACACTAACTATAAACTTAAGGAGAATTGAGACATTTTATAAGACTCCTATTACTGCAGAAATGTTATTTTCCTCTAAATTGGCTTAACGGTGATTGCCCAGGGACCAGTTTGAGGTATCAGAAAAAATAATAACTACAGCTCGTATCACCTACAGTGTATGGGTGAGACAGAATTATTCACTGGGAAAGTGGTGACAGATTAATGGAAGCCAGCTTGTAGAAGAAGGTGTCAAATGCACCTTAACAAAGTAATGTTAGTGTTATCATGTTTTTAGAAATAGTGTTAAAATTCTTAATAACAGGAGGGACATGATTGTGTGAGTGTGTGTGTGTATGTGTGCACACGCATAGAGCTAGAACAGATTATCTCTAGAAAAAATAATAATAAATACATTAATAATTAAAAGAATAAAATCAACCCTCACTTTTGCAATACACACTGCTTTTTTAAAAGAACTACTGCGACAATCAATAAAGTTCTATGTGTAGCGTGGGAGACTGAGTAGCATCATAGTATAAACAACGGGCCAGAGCAGCCCACCTTGACCTTTTAGTCTAGAAACGGAGATGGTGGAATGTCCTTCAGCACCTGGTCAATATCTGAGAAAGTCACTTTTGCAAGAGAAACCAGCTAAAGAGATTTTTTTCCCCCTTTCTACTGGGGAGTAGCTGAAACTCCTGTCGAAGAAGAAACATCAGACTGAAGATATTCAAAGAAGTTGCAGGAATAAAGGAAGGATTTTAAGAATGTTACTACAATGTTTGACATGCATTCATTGTGTATTTGCATTAGAATCACAATTCACCTCTTTTGAAGATTCTACTTGGACAGTTTTGTACATCATCCCGGAGTTGCCAAAGTGACTCACCTGAGACAGCTGAGAAACTATGTTTCTGGAGAAGCAGATCCTTCATCGTCTGCTCAAGACATGCATCTCTTTTCCCAGCTTCTAGAGTAAATCTTTTTTTTCTACCTGAACCGTCATATCCGCAAATAATTCTCATGTAACAAGTTCTGACAAGGACACTATTAAGGATACAAACTGACTTTATATGTGGAATCAATGCTCCCTACAAAGCCCTTTCAAGAAAACTGGCTCAGTGTCCAGCATCCAGGGATTCAATCTCACTGGTAAAGCCATTGACTGGCCAGAGACTTTGGCAGAATTTTGAAACCTCAGGAACAGAGGAATTTAGCCACACTTACCGAAACTAAAATCTGATGTCTTGGGCTTATTTTTCTAGCGTCAGACCTAGAGGCGGTAATCATATAAACTTTAAAAAAAAAAAATCCAACATAAGATTCTGTGTGAACACTGACAAACAGAAAACCTCAGTTTGCTGAATAATGTATGTCCCAAATAACTTATATAAATTAAAACTTAAAATTAAACAAAGAGGCCATTGGACTGAGGCGGCTTTAAGGTATAATAGTATACCTAAATAAACCAAAACCTAAGCCTGTGATGCTGCAATGTCAGGAAACAGAAGCCTGGGGCACCTGGGTGGCTCAGTGGGGTAAGCCTCTGCCTTCGGCTCAGGTCATGATCTCAGGGTCCTGGGATCAAGCCCCGCATCGGACTCTGCTCTGTGGCGAGCCTGCTTCCCCCTCTCTCTCTCTACCTGCTGCTTTGCCTACTTATGCTCTCTCTCTCATCAAATAAATAAATAAAATCTTAAAAAAAGAAAAGAAAGAAAGAAACAGAAACCTGAGAACAACCAAACACAAACAGCTAATGAGGCTCTCTCAAACAAGGCAGCACTTAGCTGAAGCCCACTAAGTAATTGCCTTGCTTTGCTTCAGCTTTTTTTCCAAAAAGGTCTTTTCCTCAGCTCCAGTGGGTGAAGGGCTCCTAGCCACTTCCTGTTGAGCCCTGCCTGATGTGACTAGATTTTTGCTCAGAGTCTTCAAGTTTGTAATATGCCTCTTATTTTTTAATAAGTGATCAATACTTTTGCTGTACTTATGGAAATAAATAGGCCAGATCTAATGAGGACGACCCTCTGTGATCATGAATAATTTCTGCAGCTTATTTGTGATCACACAGGGTTAGACTGTGAGAGTAATTAGCAGAACCTGGGAGTAAACTGAAGCGATTGCTGTTTTACTCTTCGATGTTATACTGGGTTTTCACCCTTAATTGATTTTCTATGTACTGAGCTCTCTTACAGCTTATCTTATAGCTCTGTAGAAGCGGAGGTTAAAATGTATATATTTATCAATGATTTCTGTTCAGTGAGAAAGAAAACTGCAAAAGTCATCATTTATTGCTCTGTTGTTTAAAAGTTTTAAAACTAATCTGACATTCTTTTCCTAAAGAACCTTTATTAAATAGTCTATAAATAATACTTTACATGCACCTAAAACTGGTTTTATCAATTCCTTGATTAGTTAATGAAATCTTTGATTCATAAAAAATACAGATTAACATACATTAAATAATATATATGGTAATAATTCATATGTAAAGGAAGCATGCACTTTCAAAAATAAAAATACAAAAAATATTAAGAAAAATAAAATTACACTGTTAACAGTACAGTTCCAAAATAAAAATAATAAATGGGGAGCATCTGGCTGGCTCAGTCTGATGGGTGTGCAATTCCTGATGTTAGAGTTTGAGCTCCACATCGAGTGTAGGGATTACTTAATAAAATCTTTGAAAAAATAAAATAAAATAAAAGGCTCAATAGATACACTAAAATATACTACACAGATATTCAAAGTTTTTTTAAACATCAATATAATGTTCTTATTATAAAGTAATATAGACAGATTATTTGAATAAAGATGGAATAATTTATTAAGTATTATACATGAATAAATGCAAAAGTATAGATATTTTAAATATGAAAATTGATATAAATGATTTATAAAATTAATAAATTAAGATATTTAAATTTCCATATAGTAAAAAAAAAAAAACTGAAGGAAAATGTTAAATTAGATAAAAATATTCAAGACACATATAGGAGAAAATTTTATTTTATGAGATTAACTTTAATTCAAATAGTTAAAGATAAATAAAGGTTGACTGAAGGATAAACATGAAGTCACAAAAAAATATTAAAAATATTTTAAAAATTCTAGGTTCTTATCTAGCTAAGTGAATGTAAAGTAAAACAAATATTTTGCAGGGTTTTAAGAATTTAGTTTCTTTTCACATTGTAGTCCGGCGGGTTGGTGAGATAGGAATTTCATGTGCTATTGCATCAACCACTTGTGCAAATGGAATGGAGCCTGCAGCTCCTATAGTACCAACGAGAAATCTGTATAAAACTTTTAGGAACATTTATTTTATTTGACTTGTGTTAATTTGGAGGAATTAGCTAGAAACATGCATCAGATTTAGTATACAAATACTGTTGCATTCTTATAAAAAAAGAACCAATGTGAAAAGCTATTGATTATATAAATTATGTTAACCTATTAAAAATCAACAAAATTCATGTTAATCCATTAAAATTCATAAGAATAATATTGCAAAATATTTTATTACAGAAGAATAGGAAAACATTGCATAAATTGGAGGAAAAATGATTGTCAATTAGTATATAAAGTATATTTATATATAAATATTTGTGTAAAAATGTTTATATGTATATTCTATGCAATTCCAGTTTTGAAACTTACTGGATAGAGTTTTCATAGATAGGTAGATAGATAGATAGATAGATAGATGGCGTTTCTCACATAGGTATAGATACAAAGTCAAAAATTAAAACATAGGAAACACTACTTTGAAAAATTATTTTGTACTTTCTTATAAAATTAAATCTATTTCTAGGCAATTATCTAACCTACATGAAAATACATATCCACAAAAAACTTGTACATCAATGCTCATAACAACTTCATTTATAGCAGCAAAATTCTGAAAGTAACTCTAAAACCTATCAGCAGATGAATGTGTAAGTGCAGCATATCCATTAAATGGGATATTCTTCAGTAACAAAACAACTGGATATTGACACATGCCACAATATGGATGAATCTCAAAATAATTATGCTTAGCAAGAGAAGGCAGACACAAAAAGTATATTCTGAATAATTTTCTTTATATGGACATCTAGAAGATGTAAATCAGTCAATAATAATGTAAAGCAACTTAATGATTGTCTGCAGTCAAAGATTCAGTTTAATTGATGATAAGAAACCATGGGAGAATTTTTATAAGTGGTTGGTAGAAATACTCCATATTTCAACTGTGCTGTTTAAATTTGTCAGAATTCATTGAAATGCATATGCTAAAAAGTGTTCACAGTTTATTATATGTAACTTATCAATAAATATTATCAACCTAGGAAGATTATCAAATAAGGAAGGCTAATTAAAATACTTTCCAAGTAAATAACAAATATATTTAAGAATATATTTTAATTTGCCTTGGATACTTTTTACATGTTTGCCATTATAGAAATATTTACTAACCTGGAGTAGTTCCAATTTGGTAAGACTGAATCAACACCACCTCCTTCATTTTTCACTTATTTCAACTATAGATTTCCTTTCCATCCATTAGAATCTAATGCACAAATTAGCAGGGGAATTTAGTCACTAGTAACTTCTCAGAGATCAGTAATGCTTATAACAGATCAAATGTTTCTAACAGGTCAAAAATTGCTGAGATGATTGGTTGAGAAATTTTAAGAGAACGGATTTAGAGAAGAGCAAATCTGTCTGTGTTCAGTGATGCCATATGGGAAATACAAATCAAAATGACAATGAGAGAGCATCTCACACCTGTCAGAATGGCTAAAACTAACAACACAGGAAACAACTGATGTTGGCAAGGATGTGGAGAAAGGGGAATCCTCTTATATTGTTGGTGTGAATATAAACTGGTGCCACCACTATAGAAAATAATATAGAGGTTCCTCAAAAAGCTAAAAATAGACCTACCAAACAACAACAACAACAACAAAAACTCCCTATCACCCAGCAATTACACTACTAGACATTTACCCAAAGGATATAAAAACACCAGTTTGAAGGGGCATATGCAGCCTGATGTTTATGACAGAGTTATCAACAACAGCCGAATTATGGAAAGAGCTCAAATGTCCATCAACTGATCAATGCATAAAGAAGATGGGATGTATACAATGGAATATTACTTAGCCGTAAAAAAAGAATGAAATCTTGCTGTTTGCAACAATGTGGATGGAGTTACAACATATTATCCTAAGTGAAATAAGTCAATCAGAGAACAACAAATACCATACGATTGCTCTCATATGTGGAATTTAAGAAACAAAACAGATGAACAAAAGGGATGGGGGCAAATAAAGAGAGAGAGAGGGAAGCAAACCGTAAGAGTCTCCAAAGACAGAGAACAAACTGAGGGTTGGTTGATAGAGGGAGGTGGGTGAGAAATGGGCTAAATGGGTGATGGGTATTAAGGAAGGCACTTGTGATGAGCACTGGGAGTTATACGTAAGTGATGAATCACTAAATTCTACGCCTGAAACCAATTTTTACCATACATGTTAACTAACTAGAATTTAAACAAAAAATTGAAATTTAAAAAAAAAAAAACTGAAAGAAATATTCTTCCAAATTTAAAATAAAAGTATCATGGCATTTTAACACATGATATAACCTACGTGTTCACATGAATCATTCTTATATTGCCTCTTTGGAATCATCCTGACTTGATGTTGTAGAAGTTACACAACTACTAATGCTGAAAGTATATTTTCTCTGAGGTTCAAGTCCATTATTCAAGACAATTATTCAATGACAACAAGGAATAAAATAAATCCAAAATAACAATCAAGCATTTTTGCATGTCACTTGCTCTAAGGTAATAAAGAATTTATTCACAATACAAACTAACTTTCAATCTAACTTTAATATCCCAACTTGAACACAATGTATTTTCAGTTGGATGTGATTGCAAGTGTCTTGTTAAGATTCTCTTGTGTGTCCTTGATTTTTTTTTCTCTCCATATTTGTTGAGTTACAACACTGAATTCAATGTTAAATATCCATCTTACTCTTCTTGCAATGACAGAAAAAACTGTGATAGTGACAAACATTTCAATTAATTTCATGCTTGAAGAAGAGTGATGGGAAGCATTCATATTATACCAAGAAATATTTATTATGCAGCTATTCAATTATGTTAAAAGCACAGCAAATATAACACAAAATCAATATTTCCAGTAAAATAATAAAAGTGAAGAAATTCAACTAAAAGACAAGTATCAAAATGTTTGAAAGTATTATTATTATTCAGACCACTGTGTTTCAGAATGATGTGAACATCAGAGAAAAATATTGGTATTTTGAAATTTGGCATAGTTTTTGGTTTCAAAAAATTATAATTTTATACTTCAATTTACTTAAATTTAAAAATGGAATTAAACTAAAGTTTAAAATCCAAAAAAAATTTAAGGATAGCATTTTGTCATGGACATTATTGTTGAAAGCTAGCAGCCATTTTACTCTATCCTCTTTACATGGTGTTAATGTGTCTGTCAGTGTTTAGTTTACGAACATGATTGAAATTTGGCAAATTGTAAATATAATCAAAAAGTGGCTAGAAGTCCTGATGATAATTGTTTCCAATTTTCAAGTCATATATGTAGAAATATATATATATATATATCCCCGTTTTTCTTTAAAATTAGAAGCATTTAGCCTGAGTTTTTATTGGCAGCCATCCTACAACCAGGAGATTAAAGAACTTCAGGACTGATCCAACATTGTAGAAAACATATTGAGACTCAGAAACACCTGTGCACGTTGATTATATCATTACATTGCTGAATCAAGCTGAATACCTCTCCTTTTCTGGACTTTATGATGAGTGAGAATATACTTCCCCACTGTTTGGGCCACTGTGAGTTCACTATTTTGTTACAGAGAAAAGTTTTCTGACGATAAAGAATTAAGACTAAGAAGAAATTAAGACTAAGAAGAAATGGCACTGTAACCATCACACAATGGAATGAATTTGTCAAAACAAAATTACACTTTATAAAGTTAAACAGGCAAGGGAGACATTCAAGGCTTTTACAGTAGGAGATTGAGGCCAGAATTCAGTCTGAACTCAACTTTGCTGAAATAGAGTTGGAGACTTTTAAGAGCTGAGGTGGGGACATCATAGACCATCTGTGTTTCCTAATCAGCTTTACCCAAAGAAAAGGGGGAAAAAAAAAATGGACCTTCATGCCAGGAGGTAGTTTTACAACATGGAGCAAGGCTCTCACTAATGTTAAGCTCTTATCCTACCACAGAAAATGGGAGACAGGTGCACAATCTTCCTTGATGATTACATTACAAAGGGTTGGCTCCAATTCCCTAAGAAAGACATCCTTGGGTTGGAAAACTGACCAGAAGCTTTTAAAAAGATGTGCATCTCAAAGGAGCATAGGAAACATTTACAAGTTTTCTAAAGTAAATAAGAAAGATCATAGATCTAGTGTCAGGAGAAGCCTGACTTAAATTTAATCATAGATTAAATTTAAATATATAGGGCTCCTGGGTGGCTCAGTGGGTTGAGCCGCTGCCTTCAGCTCGGGTCATGATCTCAGGGTCCTGGGATCGAGTCCCGAGTCGGGCTCTCTGCTCGGCGGGGAGCCTGCTTCCTCCTCTCTCTCTGCCTGCCTCTCTGCCTACTTGTGATCTCTCTCTGTCAAATAAATAAATGGAATCTTTAAAAAAAAATTAAATATATATAAAAATATAATAAAATACAAAATAATAAAATAATAAATAATAATAAATAATAAATAATCAAGTGCATAGAATGAATGATTGTGTCCTTTAAGAAATCCTAATTCCCCATTGTAATAGTGTTAGGAAGTGTGCCTTTGGGAGGGTGTGGAGCCCTTATGAATGAGATTAGTGCCTTTATAAGAGACCACAGAAAACTACTTTGCCTCTTTCTGCCATGTTAGGTTACAGCCAAAAGATGACTGTCTAGGAGCCCGGAAGCAAGATTTCACTAGACATCAAGTGTGCCAGCACCCTGATCTTAGACTTCCCAGACTTCAATTTATTGTAAGAAATAAATCTCTGTTGTTTAAAAGCTTCACAGTCTATGGTACTTCAGTAATAGCAGCCTGAAGGAACTAAGACAAAGAGGAAATTTAAAGTCATCTTGGTCAGACTGAATGGAGAAGATAGAGCAGATGGTAGTGAGGACCTTACCATCCTAAGCTAAAATGTCAATATTGTAATGTTGTTGAGAAACCATGACTAAACTATGACCTGGTATTTGTTTCCTATTTACTACTGGCAATAACAGTTGGAGACTTGGCATTAGCTAAATCACTAAATACATATATTATAATGCATTAGGTATTTCTTGGGGCATTCCATATGTCACTTCATGTAAGGGACATGTAAGGGACACTTGAAAACAGAATATAGAGGAAGCATGGTTTTTCTTAGAAAGCCTGTTTCCCAGGCTACAATAGAAAATATAAATTTGATAATCTGGCATTCTATCAAAAGAAATCAAAAGAAATTTTCTAACCCAATAATGGTAGTACCAGCATATGAGGGAAGTGAGAAAAGAAGAAAATGTTACTGATGGAAAAATCAAGTCTGATCATTTTGGCTTCTCCCCTGGTTTCCTTCTTTACACATGCAAGCATGCACATACATATATGCAGACACAAGCCAAATACTCTTGTTATGTCAGTGCTCCAGGGAGATGTTCTCAGACAGTTGCCTCCCCTGTCAAGGGCATAATTTCAAACACCTCAATTTGGAAAACTTCAACTCAAAATCAGCATGAAAACATGGATAAAGCTGAAAAAACGGAATTCTATGGATCAAAAACACCTTCTAGAATATTTCTCTGAGTAGCTTTCATCCCATGAAACTGATCTAAAGGATTGTTTCTGTAAATGTGGTTCACAAACTGGTGCAGATTTCTGATTTGTCTGTTATAGGTTTGCTTATAGGTTGAGAGTAAGTGTTTAGAAACTGTCATCACATTTTGATATTGCTTCAACATCCAATACATTTTTTATTTTTTCCTAGTAATTCACTTTATACTAATTTTTTAAACTACCATCCTATGAGAGATTTTTTTTGAAAGTGCCCCTTTCACAGATATATCTAGAAACATGATCAAAAACAAGTATTTCACAAATATTTAATAAATTCCTCAAATATTTAAGGAAACCAATTGTCAAAAGAAATCCCAAATCAATAACGTTTAAACTTCTGAAACAATTCTTGGGACTCCAAGCTCATATCAACAGAAAGTGTCCTAATAATGCACAAGACCCAGGATAAGAGACCTGGAGAAATCCAATCCTAAATAAGGCCCGAGAGGAAAACATTCAAGCAGAGTCACAGAGAAACCAGATCCTGGAGATACCTGATTGGCTGACAGCTTATTCTCTAAGGGGCAGACAGGTTAAAACACATAGACTTTAAATGAGGAGATAACTGTGTGAAAGGAAATAGAGATGAAGTTGAAAGGAGTTGAGAGGGTTGTTGGATCATGATTCAATTCTGACCATGAGTGAGGAGAGAGGAAGAGCAGGTTGGGTGGAAGCATCATCAAAGTCTCCAGGGAACCTTTGAGTTTTGTGGGGACTGTCAAAGGATTCCTGGTTTCCCAGGAATGTTCCCCTCATTCCCAGGAATGAGGCAGGAATGTACCTGCCTCAATAACCCTTCTGCTCTCTGTCACTGCCTAGGAGCTGCCTAAGGAAGCTTGGTAGTGGATTTCGGAATACCACAGCTGGGGCCTTTGTTCAATTATTAAATGAAGCAATTCTCAGAACCCTCACAGTTCCTCTTTGCGTGCACAGACCTACTTCATACCAAGTCCAAGTAGCGGCTTTTGCACAGCTCCCACAGGGTGTTCTGTCTGAAGGAAAACTCCTAAGCAGGAGATTAGTGGGACGATCTATAGCTCCCACCACTGCATTCAATCTCAGGGCCACAACGGGTGCTCATCCTCAATTTTCTCCAGGCTCAGCCATCATCAAAACAGGTCTTGGTAGCTTATTTGGTAACGTGATACAAGCCTTCATTCCAGAAGCTTAGTCATACCCTTCTCAGTCCAGGGTGACTGCACATGTCCATTCACAGTTACAGCAGGGCAAGGAGTAGTCATGAGATGTGCAAGGTGTCCTCAGACCTCTGCTATGTAGAAGAAGCCCTACCTCAGCTGCTGGTCAGTGTCAAATAGCAGAGCCATTATGATGATTCCTCTTCTGACCTGCTGGTTTCCCAGATGCAAGGAATCCAAAGGACCCTGGCAGCACCCATAATTTGTAATGGTTGAATCATGCCAAGTAATGAAGATATCCCTGGTGTTAGGGCTATCCTGTCCAGAAGGATGTAGAAATGATGACGGCGGAAGATAGGACAAGAGTTCATGTGCATATCTTGGATCCCTGCTTGTGGTTTAAAATCAAGGGAAGGAAGTGGTAGAAATATTGAGAGAGGTTTCAGAGAATCTGTGAAAATGAGAGCTGTGTCCCACTTTACTGGAGTGATGAATAGCCTTCAAGCCTTCTCAAAGAAGCTTGGAATGACATTCTATTCTGAAACTTACAGTGGAAGTAAAGCTGGAAAAGTTAATTAGGTAACCAGCTGGGCCATAAATCTTTCAGTTTTGTTTAAAGAATGTGGCCAAATGTAGGACTGGAGAAAAGCTAGGCTGTCCCAAGGATCTGGGCTGATTCTGTTCTCTACTGTGTTTCGAGGAGAACCTCCGTAGGCAGGGTTGGCTGAGGTGCAGTCTGCCTTGGACTGGCTGCTGGAGTAACCGACTGGCTGACCAATGGACTGATTTAAATTGATAGAAATCTGGCTGTGCAAACACACCATCTCGGGGAAAAGAAATGTGAAGTAAAAACAACTGGGAGGGGAGAAATTACTCTGACACACTGGTGATAATACATATTTTATTTATTACAAACTATTAAAAAGTGAGAAAACTTTACTTGGCAAATCAAGAATTTTACAACATCAAGAAAATCAGCCATAAGGAGGTTAATAATAGACAATTATGACAGCCATAAAATTAGCTATAATTAGGTAAACCAGTTTTTTAAAAATACACATTTCGCACATCTTTGCTGTGACCAATTACTGTCTTTCTATAAGTACAAGAACTATTAGAAACATATAATGAACATGGAATTCTCTACCTGCTTTTATCAGACCTGAGAGAGAGAGAGAGACTAAGAGGGCTGAGGGGGAAAAATAGATACCTTAAATTTTTAAAACTATTCTGTTACTTAAATGATTCATTCTAAGGGTGTATGTGTTTCCTAAGTTAGGGCACATATGTATATGATAATTCTATCACATTTGAATTATGAAATTAAAGAGATTATGCAAGGGATAGTTAAGAGGCAAGAAAAGTGAATGATCACCTGAGATATCAAAGAATATGGTAATCAAGTCGATTGTACAGATAATGGCGTTAGCAATTTTGAAGTTAAAAAAAATGTTTAGTTATAGACTATATTCAAAATAAAAACCTCCCAAATCTCCAAACAATACTATTTCTCATTTTAAACCCAGAAGCAGTTGAGGGCAGAGAAATGCAAAGTTATATCAGGAAAAGCAAAAAACATGGACATTTTCAAATCCTCTTCTGTAGAAAGACTGTATTTGTTTCCTAGAGCTGTAGTTAACAAATCACCACAAACTGGGTGACTTAAAACAAGAGAAAATGTATTCCTCATAGTCCAGAGGCTAGAAGTCTGGAGTCAAGTTATTGTCAGGGCAATGTCCCACTGGAAGACTTGAAGAAAGAATCTTTCCTGGATTCTTCCTAGCTTCTAGTCGTTGCTGGCAATCCTTAATTTTTCTTAAATTGTCTTCCTCCAATTTCACACAGCCATCGTGTGTGTGTGTGTGTGTGTGTGTGTGTGTGTGTGTGTCTAAAATTCCCTCTTAAGAGAGCACCAGTCAATATTGGCTTTAGGCTTCATTCTAATCCTGTATGACTACATCTTAACGTGGTAACATCTGTAAAGACCCTATTTTCAAATAAGGTCACATTCACAGGTTTCAGACAGACATGTATTTTCAGGTGACATTATTCCAACCAATGAGTTAAAACATTTGGAAATAATCAAGAGTTACAACATAAATCTAAGATGGTCCAATTAGCCTTAATAGTGCCAAGAAAATATAAAAGCTGGTATAAGAGCTGGATCCTTGGTGAACGGGAAGAAGATTCAAGCATATTTAGAAAAGAAAAAAAAGAAAAAAAATGTTACAGCAAATTTTCCTTTTATTTTAGTCGTTTTGAATATTCTCTAGTTAACTTTACATAAGGATATATTGAGTTCATAGAAACATGTTTTTTAAGTATATGAGAAAATATGGGATAGATATTCACCATGAAATTATTATGATAAAGCATGTTCAACAAACATGATGAAAATCTCTTTGTTTCTTAAATGATAAAGAAAAACTGCAAACAGAAAGATGACTTTTCATCTACCAAAAATTGACTGATTATTTTTCTCTCCTCCTCTTCCTCAGGTCAATGGATTATCTTTAAGAGCTTCCCTCATTCCGGGGCGCCTGGGTGGCTCAGTGGGTTAAAGCCTCTGCCTTTGGATCAGGTCATGGTCCCAGGGTCCTGGCATCGAGCCCCGCATCAGGCTCTGTGCTCAGCAGGGAGCCTGCTTCCTCCTCTCTCTCTGTCTGCCTCTCTGCCTGCTTGAGATCTCTGTCTGTCAAATAAATAAATAAATAAATAAATAATCTAAAAAAAAAAAAAAAGAACTTCCCTCCTTCCTTTGGTCATCTCTCAAGGTGTACAGAAGGCAGTAGCCTTCTGTTTTTACAGTAAAATGTCCCTGAAATGATCCCTTTTAATTCTACAATTTCAGTCTGTATCTGCATACTAGACCCTTCTTAGAGGTTTCAAAGCAACTAAAATTATATCCCAAACCAATTATTCCCTTCTCTGGGAACCGAATATTCCCAAATTCTGCTGTCTTTCTAGTTCACACAGTTTCTGAACTGACTCCCAAAATCGGAGATGACTGACCATCTCTCCCACACTCCCAGTTAAATTTCAAATGCTGATGTTTCTACCTTCTAGATTTATTCTGTTTCAAATATATTCTTACTTCTCTAGATTGCCTATCATCGGTTTACTTGGTACTAATTATTTCCTTAGCTCCAAACTTCCATTAGGGATTAAGCTATGAGGTTATACTGTTCACAATGTCAAAGCTAAGGTTCCCTGGGACAGAGACTGTAAAATTCAGAGCTTTGTGAGCAGAAGCCTTCCTGGGCCAAAAACCCACGAGGGAGCAAGACAAACATGATTGGGAAAAGGGCAGGGGGGATCTGAACCATAAGGCAATTTCAAAATATTTCAGATATGTCTGAATTGAGATAGGCCCTCTGTCTTCCCTCCTGTGTCAACTAGGGAAAATGTTCATTAGAATAGTTCCATTTTGCTGAAGGAAGTCCTCAGTGAGAGACTCAATGATAAGCCATCAGTAGCTACTGCCCCTGGCAGTCAGGTAATGGGTGCCTTAATCTCAAAGTAATGGGGGTGGATCAGGGCAGCACACCACAATATTCACTCTCTTTCTCACTCAGATCCACATTTTTTTTATTAAATTTTCCTCAGCTGTAAATAGTTCTTTAAGGTTTGTTAGGTTTCTTTTCTTGAACCCAACACAAGAAGGGCTTTTGAGATATCTTATAATTATTTAGCTGCTGGTCTTAAAATAGCAACTGATATTTATTATTTCCCTCTTCTTATACCCATTCTGGCTAAGTTTCTGCTGTTCTCAGGTAGTACTTCCACTGGTCTCAGTGGCTCACCTAATAGAATGATTTGAAGGATATGAGTCTCTAATCTTCGGGAACTTCTCAAGCCAATGTTACTGTACATGGCAATTTGCAATCAAAATAAGGACAGAGTGTCCCAAAAATCTCCATTGTGTCATGTGGTATCAAAATCTCCTTCCCTGCTCTCATTGTGTAATAGCTACTCTACCTCCTCTAGAGAGGGAGATGAATCCTTTCCTTGATTACTGGTCCCTTGCTTCTTTTCCCTGGTATAAGTAAGATCTCTAAGGAAATAAGGACCTTTATATGCACAGAGTATGGAGTTGAGGGGAATTATTCCCAAGTTTCCAAAGTGGATCACTGGGAATATGGTAAGTAGAAACCCTCTTGTATTTTGACTTCTGGACTCACATATGCTGCCTATTGGGACAAAGCACCAAATGATCATTTGATACAATGGTCTTCCTGAATCCTGATGGGTACCCAGAGACTCAGGGTACCCTCCAGGCTATTATGTCTGAGCAGCATGCTCTTCTATTATTATCAGGTCTGTGTTTTCTCATTATTGTTAGATTGTTATAGGTAATAAGATCACTGAATCTCATGTGCCCACTGTTATCACCTCCTTTGTAAAAAGTATGGCCCTAATACAAGTATCCTGTTTGGGTGAGTCAAATACTCTTTAACCTCACTTATGGTTGTCATATGAGACTCTGAAGGAAAGGTGAAGTTAAAACTCATCAAGAGTAATCACCATTCTTCCGTGAAACAACTTGCTACCAATTGGATGGTTTATTTTCTCAAGATATGGGGCAGTACACTAGCCCTTTATCTGATATGCCATTTGCAAATCATTCTCCCATTCCATAGGTTACCTTTTAGTTTTGTTGACTGTTTCCTTTGTTGTGCAGAAGCTTTTTATCTTGATGAAGCCCCAGTAGTTCGTTTTTGCCTTTTTTTCCCTTGCCTTTGGAGACATGTCTGGCAAGAAGATGCTGCAACCAAGGCCAAAGAGGTTGCTGCCTTTGTTCTGCTCTAGGATTTTTATAGATTCCTGTCTCATGTTTAGGTCTTTCATCCATTTTGAGTTTATCTTTGTGTAAGTTGTAAGAAAATGGTCCAGTTTCATTCTTCTACATGTGGCTCTCCAGTTTCCCCAGAGCCATTTAGTGAAGAAATTCTTCTTTTCCCATTGGGTCTTCTTTCCTGCTTTGTTGAAATGTGACTGATCATAGAGTTGAGGGTCCATTTCTGGGCTTTCTATTATGTTCCATTGATCTGTGTTTCTGGTTTTGTACCAGTACCATACTCTCTTGATGATTACAGCTTTGTAATAGAGCTTAAAGTCTGTCATATGATGCCATCAGCTTTGGTGTTCTTTTTCAACACTCCTATGGCTATTCAGGGTCTTTTCCTGTTCCATACAAATATTAGGATTATTTGTTGCAGCTCTGTCAAAAATGTTGATGGTATTTTGATAGGGATTGCTTTGAAAGTATTGATTGCTCTGGGTAGCATAGACATTTTAACAATATTTATTCTTCTAATCCATGAGCATGGGATTTTTTTTCTATGTCTTTATATCTTCCTCCATTTCTTTCATAAGTGTTCTGTAGTTTTTAGAGTACAGATCCTTTCCAGCTTTGGTTAAGTTTATTCCTTGGTATCTTACAATTTGGGGTATAATTTTAAATGGAATTTATTCCTTAATTTCTCTTTCTTCTGTCTCTTTGTTAATGTATAGAAATGCAACAGATTTCTGTGCATTGATTTTATATCCCTCCATGTTCCTGAATTCCTGAATGAGTTCTAGCAATTTTGGAGTGGAATCGTTTGAGTTTTTCACATAAAGTATCATATTGAAACACCTGGGTGGCTCACTTGGTTAAACATCTGCCTTTGGCTTCAGTCATGATCCAAGGGTCCTGGAATCAAGCCCTGCATCGAGCACCCTGCTCAGCATGGAGGCTTCTTCTCCCTCTCCCTCTGCCTGTCACTCCCCCTGCTTGTGCTCTCTCTCTGTCAAATAAATAAATACAATCTTTAAAAAAATAAAAGTAAATAAATAAAGTGTCATGTCATCTGCAAAGATTGAAAGTTTGACCCCTTTGCCAATTTGAATACCTTTTATTTCTTTTTATTTTCTGATTGCTGAGGCTTGACTTCTAGTACTATGCTGAACATTACTGATGAGAGCAGACATCCCTGGTGTGTTCCCAACCTTAAGGGAAAAGATGTCGGTTTTTCCCCATTAAGAATGATATTAGCTGTGGGCTTTTTATATATGGCTTTTATGATATTGAGGTATGTTCCCTCTATCCCTATGATGTGGAAAGTTTCAATCAAGAAAGGATATTGTATTTTGCCAAATGCTTTTTCTGCATCAATTGAAAGGATCATATGGTTCTTACCCTTTCTTTTATTAGTGTGATGTATCACATTGATTCGAAAATGTTGAATCACCCTTGCAGTCCAGTATGGTGTCAATTTTTTTGTAACTGTTGAGGCTTGATTTGTGACCTAGTATGTGCTCTATTTTGGAGAATATCCCATGTGCACTTGAAAGGAATGTGTATTTTGCTGGTTTAGGATGAAATGTTCGGAATATATCTGCTAAATTCCTCTGGTCCAGTGTGCCATGCAAACCCATTGTTTCCATGTTGATTTTCTGCTTAGATGATCTGTCCGTTGATATAAGTGGGGTGTTAAAGTCCCCTACTGTTATTGTATTGTTATCAGTGAGTTCCTTTAAGTTTCATATTGTTTTATGTATTTGGGTGCTCCTAATTTGGGCGCATAAATATTTACAACTGTTAGTTATTCTTGTTGGTTTTATATGGTACACTTTTTCATCTCTTTTAACACTAGTCTTTGGTTTAAAATATAGTTTGTCCAATATAAGTATTGTTACTCCAGCTTTCTTTTGACATCTATTTGCATGGTAAACATTTCTCCATCTCCTTGCTTTCAATCTACAGGTGTCTTTGATCTAAAATATGTCCCTTGTAGGCAATGTATAGATGGGTCTTGTTTTTTTTTAATCCATTCTGACACACTATGTTTTGTTTTTTTCCCAAAGATTTTTTTATTTATTTGACAGACAGAGATCATAAGTAGGCAGAGAGGTAGGCAGAGAGAGGAAGGGAAACAGGCTCCCTGCTGAGCAGAGAGCCTGATGCGGGGCTCGATCCCAGGTCCCTGGGATCATGACCGGAGCCAAAGGCAGAGGCTTTAACCCACTGAGCCACTCAGGCACCCCTACACACTATGTTTTTTGATTGGAGCTTTTAGTCCATTTACATTCAGAGTAATTATTGATAGGAATTTATTGCCATTTTATTACTTCTTTTGTTATTGTTTATGGAAAATTTCTCTATTCCTGTCTACTCTTTGTCACTTTTGGTTTCTTTCCCAGAGTCCACATTAATATTTCTTTCAGGATTAGTTTAGTGGTTTTGAACTCATTCAGGTTTTTATTTGTTTGGGAAACTCTATCATTCCTTTGGTTCTAAATAAAAAGCCTTGCTGGATAAAGTATTCTTGGCTGCTTATTTTCCCCATTCAGCATGCTGAATATATCATGCCACATTCTCTGGCCTGCCACATTTCTGTGGAGATATCTGCTAAACTTATTTGTCTTCCCTTGTAAATTAAGGACTTCTTTTGTCTTGATGCTTTTATGACTTTTTTCTTTATCTCTATATTTTGCAAATTTTACTATGATATGTCTTAGTGTTGGCCAGCTTTTATTGATTTTGATGGGGAGTTCTCTATGCCTCCTGGATTCAGATGTCTGTTTCCTTCCCCATATAAGGGAAGTTTTCAGCTACAATTTGCTCAAATAAACGTTCTGCCCCCATTTCCCTCTCTTCTTCTGGGACTCCTATGATATGAACATTATTATGCTTTATACAGTTGCTGAGTTCCCTAAGTCTACATTCATGATCCAATATTTTTCTTTCCTTCTTTTTTCAGCTTCATTATTTCCATAATTTTGTCTTCTGTGTCATATTCATTCATCTGCTTCTTTTATACTTTTGGTCATTACAACCAGTTGATTTCAAGTCTCGGTTATTGCATTTTTCATTTAGGCCTGACTTGTTTTTAAGGCCTTTATGTTTGTGATAAGGGAATCCTTAATATTTTCTATGCTTTTCTGAAGCCTAGCTAGCATCCTTATGAGTGTTGCTTTAAATTTTAGATCAGACATATTGCTTATATAGGTTCAGATTAGATCCCTAGCTGTGACTTTTCCTTGTTCTTTCTTTTGGGATAAATTCTTGGCATTTTATCTAGGTCTCTGTCTTCTTCTGTGTGATAGGAAACCTTGTTATGCTTCCTGCTCCTGAGAGTAATGGCCTTATGGAGACGAAGTCATATACTCTCCAAGGCCTGGTGCTTCAGGATGTGTCTCTGCAGTATGCCACTTTTGTGTTTTGGATGCCTCTCTCTCTCGTGCATTCACACATGTGCACTTCTATCCATGGCCACGGTTCTTTGCCTTCCACAGCCCCCACAATCTGTTTTTCCCCCAAGCTACATCTCCACACCTCCTACCTTATAAGATGTGACCTCTTTTCTCCCTCTAGTTGTGCAATTTGTTTCTGTTTGTTCTAGCACTGCTCAGATTGATTTGATATTTATCTAGCTGTGTTTGAGGGACAAGGAACTTTCTATCACTCTTCCATCTTAGCTCCTACTCATGCATACTCTTAAAGTTTCAACCCATGTTTCTTCTTTAGACCCTTATCTCGGATTTTCTAATATTTTCCTTCCAGTCATCTCATCAACCATCTAAACCAATGACTCTATATATGTATTACTTAAAGACCCTATGCTTTTCACACACACACACACACACACACACACACACTGACACACAATATGGATAACAATATACTACCCAAATTCTGCCCATTAGGAATTTTTTTTTTTTCATCTCTCTTCTGTCTTTTAGAGCCATAGTTGAATGAGACTCTAGGGTAGGAACAGTTTATTTTTTAGATTGTACTCAAAAATTGAGTCTACAAAGGCTTAGTGTTCTTTGGAAATTGAGGATATAAGATTTCCCAGTGCAGCCACTAAGATGTTCTCAGTCCTTATCTTAAGGTCACACACATTATAAATCAGAAACATTTGCACAGAAGTTTTTTTGGTGTATTTTGTTGTTGTTTTATTGTTTTTGGTGTGTGTGTATGTGTGCGCCTAAACATCCTCTGTGATTTACTTTTACACAGGTCTGCTTGTAACAAAGTACCAGTTCTGAATTACATTATGAATTATAATTTGAATTACAGTTTGAATTACATAGGCTTATTTGTCAAAGGATACTTAAACTGGGCATAGACTTCTAGGTTTGAAGTACTAACCTTCAACATTTTATAGATAGATATGGTTCTTTGTCTTCCATTGTTTCTGTTAAAAAGTTAACTATCAGTCTTATTTTAGTTCCATGAAAGTAACATAGTGTTTTGATACCTCCTCCAGCTGATTTTAATATTTTCATTTTGTCTTTCACCAGTTCTAACTTGATGGAAATAGTAGAGTTTTATTTGAATTTATTGTTGATGTGGTCTTTAGATCTTCAGTCTGTCTTGATGTCTCTAGTTAGTTTAATAAATCATCAGTTGCTAACATTTTAACTATTTCTTCTACCGTATTATCTCTATCCTAATTTATCTGGGATTTGAACTACACATACATTAGACCCTTCACTACATCCTATGTTCTTGTACTGATCCAAGTTTAAAAAGAATTTAGTTTTACTTCTGTCAGGCAGCTAGCAGATAACATAAATCTAATTAGGTATTGAAGTAATTGGGTTGTGAGTTCAAGTCCCATGTTGGGTGTAGATGTTACTTAAATAAATAAATGAACTCCAGGGGGAAAAATGATTAAAGGGCCAAATTTATGGCTCTTTTGGCATCTTTTCATTCCTTATTAATGTCCTGTAAAGTAATTCCTTATTGCCTGACACCTTCCCAAAATATTTGAATAAATTTTTTTTAAATGTTTTGCTCGGATTTTTTGGTAGAAGTGCTGGTCAAGAACAAACTAATCTACCATTATAGTATATCTGTTGGCCTTATAGCACAATGTTTAGAAAAAAGGGTTTGGCAGCTAGGAATACTAAGATTGCTTCCTGGTTCCCTTATCTACACACAGCTATAACATTGTGTTTAAGAGAACAATGCTAAAACCAGACTGCCCAAGATTGTATACTGAGTGTCTAATTTGTATGACCTTGGACAATGTTCTTAATGTATATCTGCCACATAACTTCATATACAAGATGAAAATGATATTAGTTTCTACCTATATCACTATTGTGAAGATTAATATATTAAAACAATTATAACATTGTCTAGCATAAATTAAACGCTTAGTAAATGTTAGATTATTTTTTCTCCATACTCTCATTGATAAACTCAGGATATGACCTATTAATAGGATTGCTTCAGGAAACAGAGGCTTTAATAAAAAAAAAAAATTATGTTCCAAGCACATAGTACACAGTAAATATTATCATATATTAGTATGGAAATAGTAAATGAATGAGCAGTAAATAGTAAATAAATGAATTAAAAAGTGGTTTTCCCTCTTGTTGTATCCTTCACCTCTTTCCTGTTTTAGCAGAGTGCCTTGTCAATTTCAGAGTTAAAGGATTGATTGATCCACGGATTTTTGTTTTTAAAGTGATTAGATGTCACCAAAATCAAATTAGAAATGGTAATAAATTAAATAGGCTTTCTCTGCACACTGGAAGGCACTTTTGCATAACTGCATGAATGATCATACATGATCTAAAGAAAAAACTATGTTTACTATTCAAGTCAAAGGTCAGAGATCCAAGGGTAATTAAAATATTTTCTAAGTATTTGGAAGACTTTCAAAATTTTATACATTTAATTATTTTTATTATTTAATTTTTATAATTGTACATGTCCTTTTAAAGTAAAAAAATTACACAATTTTCAGTAGAAATGATTAGGGATCACTTGGTAAAAATTTGGTTATTCATTTTTCTGTTTGGTTTCATAATGAATACAACTGTACAGTACTAAATAATGAACTGGTTGAACACTGGAAGAATACTGAAGAATATAAGAAGAACTTACACTTTACCCTGTTTTCCAAGAATTTTATTAATCTTTGAAGAAACACTTATCAAATGTGCAAGCAATTTCCCCTGAGAAGGTGGTAATAGATTCTGGATGCAATCATCATCATCATTATCACCATCATCATCATCAACTGTAGGTTAAAAAAAAGCATCTGAAACTCTAAAAAAAAATTTTAGAAGTATGTAATAATGTAATTTCAACTCTTGCATTTCGGGTAAGAAAAAACACACAATATACTATATCTTCCATTCTTTGAAAAGAAGAAGGAGGAGGAGAGGAGAAATCAGAATATTTGATTATAAGAATTTAAAAGACAAGCATTAGATAAATGGACAAAGAGCTTATGACCCTATTTTTGTCATTATATCTTAAATGTAACCTACATGTAGAAAGCATACAATGGTAGGTTTAAAAATTAACATTCATTATGAGATATTTCAGATTTATAAAGAAGAGTCCAATGGTACAACCACTTATATGGCCTTTACTTAGCTTAAGTAATTTGGGAATACATAAAGAGTTAAACTTCTGTGGCTCTAACCAATTATACATACTATCTATATACCTCACCCTTACCAGAATTAATTAATCTCCTAAATTTGTTTTTCTTTAATTATTAATTTATTTATAGATTTTATTTATTTATTTGACAGAGAGAGAGAGAAGGAGAAAGAGTGCAAGTAGGCAGAGGGAGAGAGAGAAGCAGGCTCCCTGCTCAGCAGAGAGCTTGACTTACAGCTTGATCCCAGACACTGGGATCATGACCCTCAGCCAAAGGCAGATACTCAGCCACTGAGCAATGCTGGTGCCCCTAAACTGGGTGTTTTTCATTTCTATGCACCTCTTTAAACATTTACTTTATACCATTATATCCTTAAATGTTATCTACTATTTCACATATATTAACTGTTATGCTAATACTTTACCATTATGCCCCATGTGTTGCTGGGTTCCTCACATAAGGACTTTGGAAGTCACCACATAGTTTTAAATAAAAGCTGAACACACTAAAAACAACAAAACAAAACAAAACAAACAAAAAACTCTCTGGATCCCTACGAGAGAGGAGGGCACAAAGGCAAGCCACTGCTCCCAAGATGGGAAAGGCAGGTGAATACAGAAAATAACAACTTATCAGCACAGAAACTCATGAGCAGAGACCTCCTGGGGAACCAGGGCCAAGGAGGAAAAACTGAACTATAATTGAACAATTACTACAGGCTCAGTCCATAAGGCTGAGTTCAGAACTCCAGTCATGGTTTCAGGGGCCCCCCTTCCTTATCCACAGCATTATTAGATTTACCTCCAGGAGTTCAACAGGTTACCACAGTATTATCTGAGAAAAATCCCCTGGTGCTTCCTGCAGGAGGAGAGGGGAAAGAACCATTTCCAAATACACCAGAGCTCTCTGTTCTTAATAAGGCTAGGCCTCAAGAGAAACTAGTTAACAGGAGCCTAACCTGCTGAGGTATCATCAGAACCTAACTAACCTAGGGAAAGCAAAATACCCAACTGCAGTCCACTGTAGCCATCCTCTCCCACTTAGAAAGGGAGCAGAGAAAAGAAAAAAGAGAACAAAACCCCAAACCAATCAAACAAACAAACCTCCTGAGAAACATTTGTGAAGTTCACAATCCAGAGATATAGCCTTATTAAAAGCCTGAGACTTAATCATAGGATTACAGAATGCTTCCCCTCCCCCCACATCTTCCCATCTCATTACTAAAGGTCTACGTACAGCAATTCCTTTTACCGGGTACATCAAGTCTGGCTATCAAGAAAAAAATTACGTGGTACAACAAAAGTCAAAAAGCACATTTTAAAGATACAGAGCAAACATCAGAACCAGACATGGCAGAATCACTGGAATTGCCACATTGGGAATTCAAAACAACTACGATTCATATGCTAAGCCTCTAGTGAATAAAGTAGACAGCATGTAAGAACAGATGGGCAATATAAACAAATAGGTGGAAACCCTACGAAAAAGACAAAATTAAACACTAGTGATAAAAACCGCTAAAACAGAACTGAAGAATGCCTTTGATGAGCTTACTAGTAAACTGGACACAGCTGAGGAAAGAGTCTTTGAGTTTAAAGGTATCTCAATAAATACCTTCAAAACTAAAAAGAGAACAAACAGTGAATAAAACAGAACAGAGTATCCAAGGATTGTGGGACAACTACAAAACATGCAATATATGTGTAATGGAAATACCAGAACAAGAAGAAAAAGAGAAAGGGAAGAAATATTTGAAACAGTGATGACTGGTAATTTCACTTAATTAATGTCAAACCATTAAATTTATGTGACTTATCCCTGTTGAAATATGTAGTTTTAAATAATTTACTTTCATTGATACATTTCATTTTATAGATACACCATAAATTAATTATGGTGTTTTCTTGTTTCTTGTTTTCTTGTTGATGGTATTTGCTTCCAATTATTTGCTGTCATAATACTGCAATAAATATTCCTTTTAATATGATTGTGCCTACATATGAGGGTTTCTCTAGGTCAGTGTTGGCCAACAGAATTTTCTGTGATAATAAAGTATTCTAGGGGCACCTGGGTGGCTCAGTCATTAAGAGTCTACCTTCAGCTCAGGTCACTACCCCAGGGTCCTGGGATCGAGGCCCACATCGGGTTCCCTGCTTGGCAGGAAGCCTGCTTTTCCCTCTCCCACTCGCTCTGCTGTGTTCCCTCTCTTGCTGTGTCACTCTGCCAAAATTAAATAAATAAATAAATAAATAAATAAATAAAATCTTTAAAATAAATAAATACATAAGATAGAATAAAATATTCTATATTAGTGTTGTCCAAAACTGTAGTCACTAGCCATATGTGGCCACTTGACACTTAAAATATAGTTAGTGTGGTAGAGAAATGAATTTTTACTTTAATTTACATAAATGTAAATTTAAATAGTCACATATGGCCAGTAACTATGCTATTTGGAGGTATATAAGAAGTACGGTTAGAGTAGACAGCTAGGATGTCAGAGGATGCCTGGAGGGGAACAAAGAGGAAGTCATGACCAGCTATCAGGAAAGACAGACCCCTGTTCCAGCTGCAGTCCAAAGAAAGTACAGAAAGTATAAGAAGCCAGATCAAACCAGAAAGGTTCAAGATAGCCTGTGTCATGACAAGAAACCCCCTGGCCAAATCAAGGAGGAGTGGGGAATGCACAGAAACTCTGTTTTCAAGAAATCCCATGTGAGTAATGAATAGCCTACCCCCTTGTTAACGTGGTCAACAAAAGACAGAAACCCATACCCCAGCAGCTCACCCACTCTCACATCTCAAGGGTGTACTTTCACTTTAACAAACTTTCCAGGTTGTGCTGCTCATCTGTTCTATTGCATCTGCCCTTGAATTCTTTCTCTTGAAGACCAGCAGCCTCAGGCAACATCTTTGGGACCAGCTGGTCATGGTCTCGGGGCCCGAGGTCACCCCAGTTAACCTAACAACAGTACTGGTATACTATAAAAGTACTACTATAGAAGTACTGTGCTTCTCAAAGTGATACCACTATATCATAGGTACATTCATTTTCAACTTTACTATTTCATATGGCCCAAAAAATGTTCAAATAATTCAATTTTTCTACAGTACGTATAAGAAAATCTGTTTTATTTTCATTATCTTTACCAACTCTAGTCCTTCTTTTTGGTTTGTCTTTCTACTATTTAATAATCTATTTAAGGCTCAGAAAACTAAAGGAAAAAAAAAGTAACGTAGTTTAAGAACTAAAAAAAAAGGAAGCGCAGTTTGTCAGAATTTTTATGTGGTTTTGCTTTCAAGGCCTAGTTTAGGAAATATTTTCCTGACTCAAGGTCTTCTAAAGCTATTCTGTATTTTCTTCTAGAATTTTTGTGGGGATGCCTGGGTGTCTCAGTTGTTTGAGCATCAGACTCTTGATACTGGCTCAGGTCATGATCTCAGGGTCTTGAGACTGAACCTGGCATTGGTCTCCACGCTCAGCAGAGAGTCTGCTTGAGATTCTCTTTTCCTCTCCCTCTGCCCTCCCTTCACTTGTGCCCACTCTCTCTCTCTAAAATAAACAAATAAATCCTTAAAAATAAAATTCTTGTGTATGATAATTTAATAAATAAGAAAGAGAAAACTAACTCTATTTTTATCTATGTGAAAAACATTTGTCCCAACACCATGTGATCCATTGTGTTCCTCCTAATATTGCAAAGCCATCTTTCTCATAAATCGAGTTACCATTCATTGATTTGTTTCTAGCCCTCTGGCCTATTTCTGACTCCTTCCACAAATATTGCATACCAATTGCACTATTTTTATAATTCTTGATAATTGGCAAGAAAAAGCCCTTCATCTTATTCTCAACAAGGTAGACAATGTTGGAGCTCCTTTTGAAATTATTTTATATATCCCCTCAGCTTAGATAAACTTAAACTTCCCAAATATCTTTGCACTACTAAACCCAGATTTATCCATAAACAGAAAGTTAGAATTAGCCCCTAACCAATCACTCACTAGTACAGAAGCATGAGAGAACAGATCCATTGAAGTAAAACGAAACAACTCAGAGCTAATTTACTTTTGAGTTTTTCTACGGAACCAGACTCAATCTGCTTATTATGATACTTTGTCAGAAGTCACAGCCTTGCTTGGCTCCCTCTTTATTTCTTACTAGTTTCTTGTTGGAACACTTTCTTTAAAAAAATCCCTTGTACATGCATACTTATTGTATAGGCTGCTTCTGAAGAACCTAAACTGAAAACAACAGCTTTAGCCCTCTGTTCTTTCATGTACTTACATTCCGGTTGTCTAGTTTCTTACTCACATACAAATAGAAACACTTACACATACAAACATTTGAATTAGTTAGGGTTTTTAATAGAAAAATATAATTGAATTTATAGATTGCTTTATCACATTTTATCTTTATACCCATGAATCTATGTTTCTCCTTTTATTCAGTTCTATTGTAATTATTCAATAGAAATTTCCTTTTACATAAAGTCATACACATCCTTTATTCGATTTATTCTTAGGTTCTTAGGTCCCTTGTGCTTTTGCTGTCTTTTCCAATTACATTTTGTTGGTGACTTAGAGGAACAGCATTTGTGATACTAATATTTACCAACTTGCTAAACTTCCTTTATAATTTTTTTCCCTCCTTACTTCCTTCTTCTCTTCTCTTCTTTTCTCTTCCTTTTCTTTCTTTCTTTCCCCTTCTTTAATGTAACCCCTGAGGTTTGTTACTCTGTTCTTAGCTCAGCTATGCATTTAAGAAAATTTTTAAAAACATATTTTCCAACATTTGTAGGTGTTATTTTGCTGCAGAATTTTCAGGATTATCTACTTTTACCATGTTGTTAGAAACAAAGAAAATCAAGACATTTTTAGATACTTGGTTTCTTAGAAGAACAACAAAAAAACCTGAACAAAATGCAAACCTTTTACCCAATTTGTTAGTATTAGTACTTGACACATCTCTGATTATTTAAATGTAAATAAAGACCTATTTAATTTGATAATTTGAGGGAGAGGTGAAAGCCTTATGTTGATTTTCCCTAAAGTGTGTGGTATTCCAACCATGAGCTCTCTTAAACAGTCTTCAGATAATTCAACTTTTTAATTTTCCTCTTCTGTGCATTGTCATAAAATACAAGAGTCTTTTTATAAAAAGTACCTTATATTTAGAGTATTTGTCATTAGATAACATTACCCAAAGACCCAAATCAGAGTTATAACATATACACTGTTAGTTAAAAAGGCTAATTCTTGGTAAGAACAAAGTTTCTTCATATTGTATTACTTTAAAAAATTATATTTATTACTGACCATTAAGATAAAGCTGACAACTATAATAAGGAACTAATATAAGAGATGTACTGAGAATCCACTCTATATCTCTATCTGTATGCATAATTCAATTTGAAAAATTAAATTATAACCTTGCTCTAGCCTTTTCTAAAGCAGAAAATCAAACATAAAACCTGACATTGTCCCTAAATCATACCATATCTTTATAGTGGTTTGAAAGTTAACCAAGTACTTTTACTTCAGTGGTCTCATCTGATTATCTTTGTGATGTAGACAAATGGAGACATTATTATAACTTGAACAAATGAGAGACCCGAGCTTCAAAAATGTGGATTAAATCTTCACAACCTTTATTTCTATAATGAGGATGAGGAGAGCAAACTTGGAGTCACTGCCTGACTAACATACAAAATAACAGACTGCTCAAGTATGCTGTGCTTTCTGGCACATGCTGCAGGAGTTGGTCTAATAAGAAGACCACAATGGAGTGACTCTAAGAAGGATACATGTTCTTTTAGCATAACTGAGCAGCTAATCAATAAGATAAATGTACTATTATATAATCGATTTGGATTGAGTAGGCAAATCCTGGTTCAACAATCATGTTGAAAGAACACTTTCCATTATAATCAGGGTTCAATGTAATAACTAATATAACTGCATTTTTTGGAGTACTGTTGCTTTTGTTATGGATTTTATTAAATATTTTTCCACCAAGTATAATGGATACTCTGGTTATATTAGACATAAGGAATAATACTTACTAGTTTCATTTCTTACTTTTTTTTTCCTTTCATCTTTACTTCCTCTCATCTATTTTTATTTAAAAAAATCAAACCACATGGCAACAACAACAACTAAAGGACTTAAATTAAAATATAAGATATTCTAATATTTTTATTATGTGAAAAAATTCAGAGATTAGAAAAAACTTATAAAGGCAAGTGTGATATATTGTGCTTTTATCTTATCTAAAATCATTAAATGTTTCCACAAAGAAAAGGAAATGCCAATGCCTATATGGTATAAAAAATGAAAAATTTCTATTTTAAATAGTAGTGACAAATCCTGTTTACTTGTCTTTTTCCTGTTTATGCATATTTCTCCATTCTGCTCCCAGGAAAGTAAAATGTTCTCAATCACTAAATCTGTTTCTCATTGTGGGGACCTAACCAGCCGTGTTAATAAGGTGAACACAGTGATATGATACCTATGCCTCATACATCATTGTATATTAAGCCATACCTGATAGTCATTAAAAATTGTGAATTAAATACCTAAATCCCAATTGATAAATCAACTATGGTAAACAACATGCTTTATCCTGTAGTGTTTGATGAGAATACAGAATGAAACAAAGTCTGAAAACACATTATAATAATCTTTTCTTTTTGTTGATGTGCAAACATAAATAAGGTGTATACCATATTGGTAAAATGTATACAAATTTTCAAATATATTAATTATAAAGACATATATATATGTATGTGTACCAAATATGTGTATGAGTACATAAATGGCAAATATTAGATTACTATAAGTTGGATTTCACTTTACATTTTTGTAAAAGTGTAATTTTTAGTGGGAATGTAATTTAATAAAACTCAGGCTGTGAATGGGAATGCAAATATCTGTTATATTATCTAACTGTTTCACTTTCAGGTAATTATCTAAGAAAAATAAAAGGGTATACATATAAGGATGTGTACTTGAATATTCCTAGAAGCTTTATTGAGCCCCTTACTGGAAATGACCTAAATGATTGTCAACCAATGAATAAACACACTATAGTATAACCACACAGTGGAATATTATTCATCAATAAAAATAACTGAACTACTAACAGAAGCAATCAGCAAGGATTAGTTTTGAATAAATTATACCAAGTGGAAGAAGCAGGGAAAAAGAAAAGTAGGTGCTTATGAAGTAAGTACATAAGTTCTAAAAACTTCAAATTAAAGTGACAGCAGATAGTTGTTGCTGGTGCGGATGGCACAGGTGGAAGAGAGGGGTGAGAACAACAAGGGACGTGAAGAAGACACATGGGAGAGTCTCCAAAGGTCAGGAGAAAACCCTTATGGATGCTGGATATATTCATTATTTGGATGTAACTGATGGTTTCAATGTATATACTTATGTGAAAATTTATTTAGGTGTATATTCCAAATATATGCAGATTATATGCTGATGACATTTCAATAAAGTTATAAAAAAATATAGAACCCAACATTTCAATAAAGCTATAAAAAAAAATATAGAACCAGGCCCAAATGCCAAACATTTCCACCTACCTCTCAGATAGAATTATTCCAAAAGCACTATTCAAGAAAGATAGAACCTTTCCACAACTGATAGTTATGTATGCTTGTGTAGTCCCTTAAAATTTTTTCTGTAAAAATCCCTTTGAGTTATCTCACAAGTGTTTAAGAGAAAATCTTGTCAACTACCCCACAAAGACCCCAGTGGTTCTCCTTGACTATTTTTGTTTCATTCTGCAAGGACAGCTGTATGTGCTGGCTTAAGAGAATTCCCCTCCCCTACTGACATCTACTATACTGACTGTCTTAGGCGAACTGGCTACAGGAGAGACCATTTCAACTGTTTTAAGCAGAAAATACTTTACTATCAAGGGATTAGATATTACCAATATTATTAGAAGATCTAGATGAGTGGATTCTAGATTAAGCCTATCCAGGAAGATAGGAATCAGAAAACTATCACGGGAACTGGAACTCTTCATTTCAATTACATGATGTCTGGGTATCAGTCACAAATCATTTAGATACTGTCTGTGCCAACGTAAAGACTTTCAACATCAACAAAGCCAGTGATTGTACACTGGGAGGCTGTGGCAAAATGCCCAATATCTTCATGCCTACAGATAAGCTGGGTCAAAAAAAGAAAAGAGCAGCAAGACGGACTTTGCCTCATTCTTACATCAGATCTTATGGAGTTGTTAATATTTATACCTGATCTGCCTTCATACCTCTAGACATTTCCCAGACTCTGGGAAATGTAATCTAACCTATGTAGCGTAGGCAACTAAAAAATAGTAGAAAGACTGTGGATGCTGAGGGCCATTCACCAATTCCACTAAATTATCCATCTCTTCCAAATGCCAGTTAGCGTCTGGGTGTTGCCTAAATGGGAGCTGTGCCATCAGGCATTGCTGAATTGTAGAAGTTGCACTTTATTCCTCCAAAAGGGGGGAAAATATTTGTCTTCCAGTTTGGTTTTAATATTTTTTCCACAAGAATACCAAAGCAGTTATACTAGTGAGGATATGTTTTATAGGATTTCTCTAATCTAAGTTCTGTATCTAATTCTAAATCTACCTGAATGATAAACTCCTTCTTGTACTCTGAATTTTCTCTCAAGAGTGCAGGTTTTGTCAGAGAGTCATACTTATCGCTTTATCATATTTAACTCTTGGCTATCCTGGAATGAATTCTCCTCTTTCATAGAAACTGATTTAAAGAATTTGGCAGATCATGTTTCCTAAAATAACATAAAAACTCCCATTTTCCAATGTGACCTTGATGTTCTCTGATCAAGAGGTGAAGTCTGTTTCATCCCTTTTTGAATCTGAGCTACATGTGACTACTATAACCAACAGAAGTAAAGGAAGTAGCATTCTGTAACTTTTAGGGCCAAGCATTAAGAATGTTTGGTATTGACCACTTTTGAGCTCTGGAGACAGTATGTAAGTTGGGAGACCATCAAGCTGTGTGAAAGCCCACACTAGCCACATAGAGAGGCCATGTGTAAAAAGAGAAAGAGATGCCTGACCAGCCCTGAACTATTCTACTCATTTTAACTGAGTAAAAAATACGTGAGTAATGAAACCATTTTGAAAATTTCAGCTTTCCGTGTCAGCCCAGCATCAACCAACATCGAACGGAGAAAACCTGCCCCTAGGGATCAGCACTCAATGGAGTGTAGGTGCCTGACATTCAGCTTTTGATTGCCAGACATCTGTTTGAAAGACATCCATCTTGAATAAGAATATTGACAGTTGTGCGATACAGTTGCTAGCAGAACAACCAGATAAAAAATTAGGCTGCCCCCACTCAGAGTCCCCTATTTCAGAAAGCCCTGGAAAAATCTAGGTAACTGCTTGAATGACCCTGCTGCTCCCTTCCCATAGCCTAATTCCCACTCTTTGACTTTAAGTTAAGCAATAAAGAGTGAACTTGCAAAACCCTAGATACCCCACCCTTGGACCCTAATAAAGCCAGAGCCCCTGGTCCCCCACCCTTGTTCTTCTCTCTCCCCTGACCTTTCTGTGTGTCCTTTAGTCATGCCAAGTATCCTCTAAGACTTCTGAGTAATAAATCTTTTCCTCAAAGTTCCCTGATGGCTTTTGCGGATGTGTGTCCTGAAATCCTAATAAGAACCACAAGGGCTGGTTCCAGCCACAACATGGGACCCTATGGAGTGCTCACTACAAGTAACACTGGCCCAGGCCCAGACAGCATTGTTATTAATTGGCTGGGACCAACATTAACACCCAAATTTAAGAAATAGGAATGATTATTGTTGTTTCTACCCTCAAAATACCCTTCAGCTACAGTTTTAGTACAATTAAATAAAATATATGATTGTAACATAACAGGAAACTTATGCTGATATTTTTAAAACAGGATTACATTTCAGGTACATTTTGCCTTTAAAAATGTATTTTGAAAATTGTTTTGTGAATTGAAATACGTTAAACATGTTTTTTAATATTTAATGATGTTTAATATTATTACTAGAACTCTGATATTTCTTATCTGAACACTTTATCATTTAAAATTTTTGATTTTCTAAGGATACTATTAAATTATATAATTAGGACTAAAATTTGTTTTGCAATTTCTATTAATGTCATTACATAAAGGTAAGAAAATGGGCTATATTTCACTTCAGCTGTATCTTAAGATGAATACAATAAGCAATTTTATAAGTGGTCTCCAGTTGCCTGAAGAAAAGGAGATGATGAAATACTCCATCAAAATTAGCCTTGGGACACCTGGGTGGATCAGTGGGTTAGGCCTCTGCCTTTGGCTCAGGTCATGATCTCAGGGTCCTGGGATCGAGCTGGGAACCAGGCCCTCTGCTCAGTGGGGAGCCTGGTTTCCCCTCTCTCTCTGCCTACTTGTGATCTCTGTCTGTCAAGTAAATAAATAAAATCTCTAAAAAAAAAAAAAAAAAAAAAATTAGCCTTCCTTGCAACTAGCAATCCTGAGCAAATGAAAAGGTATGGCCATATATTTAAAATACACTTCAAATCATTTACAACTTTGTCACTGGAAATTTACTAAGTTCTGTGGAAATCTAATGAATTCTAAGAGCAATTGTGTGTGTGTGTGTGTGTGTGTTAAAAATTCTACATATGATTAAATATTTTAAATCCAGAGGGCAAAAGTGGTCAACTGTGAGTAAATTTGACCACAGTCCCTCTCATTGAGGGGTCTGTCCAGTCAAAGAAGTTCGCTAGGTAAGTGTAATGAATGGTATTCTGGTGGCTTACACAAAAGCATGAACTTTCTCTTTTTTTTTTTTGGATCATTTACTAAGGAAGCCTGCCTGAACACAAACTGACTTGTTTCGGCAGTGAATTTCTGAATCCTGACAGGACAGGAAAGAATATCATCCTTCGATCTTCCCTCTTCTGGCATGTATGGAAAAAAAAAAAAAAACAAAAAAACCAATGGTGTTAGCCCCAGGAATAAAGTTACCAAACACTATTCAATTCCCAAAAGAAAGAAGCTGCTCCTGGGGCAAGTCTGTAACATTTAATTGGAGCACATTTGACAAGACTCCCTTCCTCTCATTACAGGCTAATACTATCTCAGTGTTCAGAGAGCCCTTTGAAAAACATATTAGCGCTCCAGGCCACTCCCTCCCCCTCCCTATAGATAAGGCTGAGGAGTTTAGAATAATCTTTGAAGGACTAGGTTGACAGCTTCAGATAAAAGTGCTTCTAATTTAGAGGGCTGAGCTGGGAGGGAATGAACTCAGGCCAGGGAAGAAAGCAAAGGTTGAGGGAAATGAGCCAGGGATGCTGCCGAGGAATTCAGTGTTACAGTTTTCTTATCTGGGCTTATTAAAAGTTTGCCCAACTTGTAGCTAGTACAATCTAAAATAAGTAGGTTATTAATAAAGCATTTAGAAAGCAACAATAACGACTATATATGAAAATGGACCTTTGGATCACAAATTCTAAGCAAATCAAGAAAGCAGCTAATGATTGTTGCTACTTAATTTAATTTATTGCCTTTCCATTCTCTCTGATCTTTGCTACAGTGCTGCTAGGTAAATGCTCTATCCTCTGAATTCTTTTTTTTTTTTTTTTTTAAGATTTTATTTATGTATTTGACAGAGAGAGAGAGAGTTAGAGAGGAAAACAAGCAGTGGAGAGTGGGGATGGAGAAGCAGGCCTTCCCCTGAGCAGAAAGCCCGATGTGGGGCTCAATCCCAGGATCCTGGGATCATGACCCGAGCGCAAAGCAGATGCTTAATGACTGAGCCACCCAGGCTCCCCTATCCTCTGAACTATAAGACAACCCATTTTCAGGAGGTACTTTCTAAGATTTAGGAAAACTGAGATTTTAAATGAAAGATTTTTGTTAATTTTCCACCTTATTTAAATTCTGCAATTTTAAAAGCATTCATACTATTGGAGACGTGTCCTAGTCCCAAGGGAGAGATCAGTTTACTTTTTGGATCTTTTATTAACTGATATCATAAAAAACCACTTTCAATGGAGAACATCATTACCCTTTTCTACCTCCCCCAGAGGTATCCTGACTTTCTTCCTAGTCCCTGAAGACTGCTCTTCATTTCATGGGCTTTATGACTTGTGTCTATTCTTTTCTTTTCTTTTTTTTTTTTTTTTTGATAGGAGGGTAGAATCTAAGTTGTCTAAATACAAGCAAAATATTAAAAAAAAAAAACAACCCTAATATATGTTATCATATGCAGCACTTGTTTAAATCATTTGAAATGATTTGTTAACACAAATATGAATTAGTCATGTGTACTGAAAGCTCTCCCAATGATGGGTCCGTGATCAAAGGAGCGAGACTGATACAAAGCAAAAGTCAAGCGAAGCTTTATTTCGTGCCAAGCATCGAGAATCAAACCGACCATTCAGGGTCGCCTCTTATAGAGAGGGCGACCCCTCCCAGCCTCACAGACTAACTTTTATAGTGCAAAGGCCACGTGGTTGAGCCTGGCCACACACAGGTGGCCAACGAAATTGGAACACATAGAGAAAGCTGCACAGTCATGCTAGGTCACACACGGGTGGCCAATTGAATTACAGTTCACCCCATAGTAGCTATTTGAACTAGTCTATCACTTTGGTCAGAATTGGTGCCCCAAAGGCTCCCAAAAGGCGGGGCCCACACTCCTTGGTAGCTAGGGGGACAGTATGTGTGACCCAATGATTGGATGTCTCCACCTGGCTCTGTTATCAGAGACTGGTAGACCATATTCTACTGGTTTCCGGGACTTGCTTTTAAGTAAGTTCCCCTGAGGTGGCAGGGGCGGGGGGGGGGGGGGGGGGGTTGGCAGGGTCAGTTTAAGCTTACTGCATAAACAACAAAATCACTGTTTAATAGGATGGAATCACTCTGGCTAAATAGGCCCTTACATGTACATCATCACAGTACTAGTAACAAAAATTTTTTAAAAGCTAATTTATAGAAGGATTCAAAACTGGACAAAAAAAGAATGTACTAGATCATTACATTTAAAACAGGCAAGTTGCATGTGACCTCAATATCACTGAAGATACATGCTTAATTTAATCACAAAACTATTTGTTTAGGTTGGAAAATAAAATTCAAATAGAAAAAAATGAGACATTACTTCTCTAATTAAACATTAGATTGTTTTAACAACAAAAATAGCAACATTTTAAAGGGAAATATTTTCAGTATTAAGTTGAAACAATAATCATGGCTCTTTAAATTATATAAATGATAAAATACTGAGAGAAAAAAGAAGCACAATGTTAGATTGAGTTTTATTTTAACTTGTTCCCCAAATCTGATTCCTCTCAATTTTCATTCTTTTTATCCTTTTAGCACTGCAGTTTATATCATTAAAGACTTTATTCACCTATAATTCTGATAAAGTAGCTCATAAAAAACGTATGCTTCCAAAGACGACACTTTCATTAAATAACATTTAAGTTAAGGAAATTAAACAACAGAGGTTTTATGACTTATTTTCCCCAAAGATACTTTTATAAAGGAACTAATTTACATTTATTTACATTTGTCTTCTTAAAATATAACTTATCTTGCCATAAGGAATTTTTTTTTAAAGATTTAATTTATTTATTTAACAGAGAGAGAGAGATTACCAGTAGGCAGAGCAGCAGGGAGAGAGGGGAGGAAGCAGACTCCCTGCCGAGCAGAGAGCCCAATGCGGGGCTCAATCCCAGAACCCTGAGATCATGACCTGAACCGAAAGCAGAGGCTTAACCCACTGAGCCACCCAGGTGCCCCACCATGAGGAAATTTTAAGCACACTTGAAAAGCATCTTATTATTGATATTGTACTTCAGACCAGTTAGTAACCTTCATGCTTTCTCTTTTAATAGACATCTTTACATATTTAATTGAAAGCAACTTTATATTCTTCCCCATATGTAGCAACAAATAAAACAACTATTTAATGTTCTTATTTTTTATTATACTAATCTGCTGGTATACCAGTAAATATTTAATAGCCAATACTTGAAGAAGTTAAGAAAAAGATAAATGCCTGAATTTTTTTACCTTTGCCAACTTCTGTGATGTAAATACTCCCACAATGGTTACTTTCAAGCTACAACCTGACATCACCAAAAATGTAGTTTGGAAGAAAAATAAGTGAGCATAATTGCACCTGCTGATCTGATCTGAGCTGATTTCAGCATAATACATTGTATGTCTTTAATCTCGGACTTTTAAAACAATTTCATACTTAACATGTCTGCTTCTACTATTCGGAATTTCTAGATTTATTTATCAATTTATGATTTTTACAGTAATAAGCTTTTAAGAAACAATAAGAGATAATGATAACATATAAATTAACCAGGCTAAACAATGAAGATATCAAACAAAATAATATCATTTTTAATTTGCTGCTTTTCTTTGTTTCTATTTTTCTGCATTTTAATCCCACAATTTTTCAAAATCACTTTTGATCATTGGAGAATCATTCTTGAGGTCACTGAAGATAGATATGTCAAAAATATCAGATAAATGTCATTATTCAGTACTAAATAAATTTTTAGCATGAGAACTTGAGTAATATCCCATTTGGTAGAAAAATTGTATTTTTTAATGCAATAGTGAAAAATACTTGAAAAATGAATACTCATCATTCTCAGTTTACTCATGAGTAAATCATTACTAATTTACAAATATGTCACTAGAAGGAACAGAACAAAACCTATCAACCTAATTTCATCATATCCAAGGACTAATAAAAATGTGAATCTAAAATATAGGCTAATGATATTCTTATTTTACAATAATACATTTAAATACTATACACACACACACACACACATACTTGAATTAAGGTCAAGCCATAAAATAACATTTCAGAATTACACATCACATGAAATTCTTTCCCATTCATACAATTCTTTGCATATTCCTATAAATCTCTGATCTGAAAAAAGTACATGAATTATGATTTCCTTCCACCTTAGTGCCTCAAACATCCAAAGATCCACAGGCTGGTCCTTGATCCTAGAAATTTTTGCATAACATTCCAGATCACGCCATTTTGTAGAGACCTTGCCCTGATATTAAGATTTGGTCTTAGCAAAATACCTTGACCGATGCTCTAATTGCAATCTAATTGCAAGCCTTATTCAATTTCCTTCATCGGTTCCATTGTCATTGGTAAACCCTATTTCAGGGCCAGCAGAGTTAAAAAACTCTGAGAAGTGGGCCAGATAGGAGATTTGACACCAAATCTCTGTGCACACACACACTGAGGCATGATTTTTTTTTTCCTCTTGGAATCAAAATACGTGAAGTTCTAGTATAAAAAAGAAACACTCCGTTGACCTTGAGAAAGCTGTCAAACATGGAAAGAATTTCTTTTTTTCTACAAAAAGGGAAATAACACAAAAATGACAGCTGCCAAATATCTTCAAATAATAAAATACATTTACAAATTTTTGAAGCTTTTTCTCCTTTCAAAGTTTGCCAAGATATGTTACTTCATTTCACTGTTTGGCAGATGGACATCCTTCAGCAATATGTTGGATGGTAGAAGATATTCCCTGAGTAATATTCTAGATTCAAGAAGGTCTGGCAGGAGTGAAGGTTTTCTTTGGCAAATTAATGATGTAAGGCAACATTTGTGAGTATTGGGTTAAATTATTCCAGGGACACTGAAAATTTTTTAAAAAACAAAATGGATCAAGACCAATTTACTATGAAAAATAGACCAATGCAAAACTAAATGATAATCACAAGAGAAATAAATTTAATTTTGAATATTTTAAAAATATAGTTTTAACCTTTTGCCTGATAACTGATACATATCTAAGAATATGCTCTCAGTCAATAAATTTCTTGATTATATATAAATGAGGACATTAATTAAAAAAGGAAAACAGACTCACTTATTTGTAATTGGCACTGATAACAGCAGGGTCTTGATGTCTTTGCATCAAATACAAATGTAAAAATTGTAAGAACATACATTGTTTGTGGTCTCCATCCTTTACCAGGGACACTAATTTTCATTAATTCCACATTTATTGGCTCTTCAGAAATTGCTCATCATAAAATTTTAGTATAATGTATCAAATTGCAAATAGAGCTAAGATTACAAATATTGTAAAGCACAGGAAATCTGATATAGTCTAGAATACCATCTTGATTAGCTTAGGCTGCTAATCAAAATATCATAAATTGGATGGTTTATAAACAAGAGAAATTTAGTTCTCACAGAATTCTGGAGATCTGAGATCAGGGTGCCAGGATGCTCATTCTGGTGAGAACCCTCTTCAGGTTGCAGACTGCCCCTTATATCCTCAGATGGCAGGGAGCATAGAGAGAAAGCAAGCTCTCTCTTGACTTATAAGGGCACTAATCCCATTCATTAGAGCTCTACCATTTTTTTATTATTCTTTTTAATTTTTATTATTATGTTTAATTAGCCACTGTATAGTACATCATTAGTTTTGATGCAGTGTTCAAAGTTTCATATGACACCCAGGACTCTTCCTATCACATGTCCTCCTTAATACCCATCACCCAGCTACTCCATCCCTCCATGCCCTCCCTTCTGTAACCCTCAATTTGCCTCACAGAATCCAGAGTCTCTCACAGTTTGTCTCCCTCTCTGATTTCTTCCCATACAGTTTTCCCTTCCTTCCCCTGTGGTCCTCCATGCTATCCCTTATGTTCCACATATAAATATATACAATGGAATTGAAATGCCAATAGAGTATTACCCCCACCTTAAAAGACCACCAGAGACGTGAGTCAAAGCCAATCAGCAAGGGTCGTTTATTGCAAGTTCGAACCTGGACCTCTGCGCCGCTCGTTGCCGATAACGCCGAGAGGTCCAGAGCTGGGTCGGTGCAGGATTTTTATAGACAGATACAAACAAGTTTCGGGTGGGGCTGAGCTGATTGATAGTTTGAACAGGCATACTTGGCGTCAGTGGATTGGGTCAGGGGACCCGCGTGCGAAAGCAGAACTGGCCGGTTACAGAAGCAGAACTGGCCGGTTAGCCCACGCATGCGAAAAAAGCAGTATCAGGATATTGAAGGCCTGGTTACTATCAAGTAAAGACAATTGGGAGTCTCCTGGTGGAATGTTACATTCCTGCTATCAAGCATCCTTGTTAATGAGATTTAGGTTTAGAAGAAATTTAACTTTATTTACTTTTCCTTCAACCTCTGCCTCCTTCGGTTTTTCATGGAGGGGAGGGTGACATTAGGGCTATTGATAAGGTAACTTCTTTGTTGTAAATCTCAAGGACATTTGCAAACCAAGGGAGACTCCTACCTTGCAGGACTGTGATCTCTGCAAGTTAACTATTTATCGTTTTATGGCAGTCAGGGGTGCCTGAGGAATGCTACACATACGGAGGGGAGCGGGTGAAGGGGGGGTGCAAGGCGCCAGCTTTTGCTTTGTCCTCAGCCAGCCTCCTGCTCCTTCAGAATATTACTCAGTAATCAGAAAGGATGAATACTCCCCATTTGCATCAACATGGATGGAACTGGAGGGGATTTATGCTAAGTGAAACAAGTCAAGGGGTGTTCTACTTTCGTGACCTCATCTAGTTCTAATGATCTCAATTAGGCCCCACCTCTTGATTTAATTACATTGTGGGGGAAGGAGAGGTTTGGACCCTAATAGATAACATATATAACTTCTAAATCAGTGCAGTTTATGCATGTGAATCCAGCAACTTTCTGACAATACTTAAAAAATTATGAATTGTTGTATTCAAAGACTAAATTATGGCTGTAATATTCAAGTGCAGACAAAATTAAAAAATTATTTAAAATTATTATAAAAGCCTGAAATTAACACATGATTGAGAACTTTGGTAGTTCAGAGGATTCATGAATTCTCAGGGTTTATTTAAAAACAAACAAACAAACAAAAATTGCAACCAATAATTTTTCCTACAATTCCTTTCCTGTGATACCTAACTGAAATGGTAAAATAACTTTCTAGTTTTTTTTTAATTTTTTTTTAATTTTTAAGTTATCTCTATACCACATGAGGCTTGAACTTAAACCCCTGAGATCAAAAGTCACATTCTCTACCAACTGAGCTAGCCAGGTGCCCCACTTCTTAGTTTCTTAAGCTAGGTTTTATAATATGTCAAGATTAATTTAATCTTGGTCAAGATTAAAGATCTCTCAAGAGTACTAATCATAAACAAGTAGAAAATTTTGGAGAAGAATAATATCAAGAACTAAATCATGTTCTTAACAAAGACATAGATGACCTACAAAATTACCAGAAATGACACTAAATATTCTTTTTATCTCTTGGAGGGCTTAATTGTGATTTATATACATATCTCTAAAGAATAGCCATTCAAAGCATTCAGGAAAAGAGGTTTTCTCCATAGATAAGGAATTAAAAATGTTCATTTCCAGAGATATAAAATATCAAAGAAAGGGAAGAAGCAAGATGGTAATCATTATGGGATATTATTTTATCATGGAATTATAATAGATGGTTATGTAGATCAAAGAATGATGTGGTAGACTGAAAGATGGATAAATAGTTGTATAACTAGGATAAGATTAATATTATACCTTCCAAAAACAGACATAGAAAAAGGAAGCTCAGACAAATACAATGTAAAAAGTACTCTCTTGCTTACCATCTTTTCCATGTTTCATTCATAGACAATGAATTGTTCATATTTAAAGAATTAAAAATAAAGCTAGATATCTATACCTTAAAGCTCTATTATATAAAAAAGATGCTAAAGTTATGTAGCAATTTAGACTGCATACACTTTAAAGTATCTTTTAAATACAAAAATATGGTCATTTGCAGTAAGTTTGCTACACAGAAATAAACATAATGAAAGGAGGCATCCTATGTTATTTATTCAGTACTCAAAAAGCTTAGACAAAAGGCTATTCAAGAGGTTAATGATATTAAACAATAGTGAAAAGCAAACCTAATTAGTTAAATAAATGTTCAAAATTTAAAAATGAATGGTATAACACCAAGAGTAAAGCAAAATGTAAACTATGGCCTTTGGTGATGATGATGTGTCAACATGGGTTTATCATTTGATGCCAATAACTCACAGACTACTCTGGTGGAAAATACTGATAGTAGGGGGTGATGATGCATCTGTGGAAGTGATGAAGTTCTAGAACCTACGTGAGGTTCGGTGGGCTGAGGTCCGGAGCCGATGACCAAGAAAGAATTCTTGAGACATCTTTGGTGCAAAATGGTGGTTTATTAAAGCAAGGGAACAGGATCCATGGGCAGAAAGAGCTGCTGCCGGGGGTTGTGAGGGATGGCAGGTTATGTACCTTGCCTTTGGTGGAAGGTGAGGGGAAGGGAGGTTTCAACGGAGCTTTCATATGCTAAAGAGGGCCTACAATGTGCCTGGATACCTGAGGCCCTGCGGCTTGATCAATGTTGTCTTTTGGCCAGCCATTAACATCAAGATAAGTGGGAGATTCCTGATGGGAGGTCACAATCCTTCTATCAGGAGTCTTTGTTAGTGAGATTTAGGTTCAGAAGAGATTTAACTATATTTACATTTCCTTCTACCTCAGCCTCCTTCAGTTTTGTTTATGGAGGGGAGGGTGATATTAAGGTTTGAGGAACTGAGTTATTTGCCTCTGGAAATTGTGCTATTGATAAGGTAACTTCTTTGTTTGTAGATCTCTAGGACATTTGTAAACCAAGGGAGACTCTTGTCTTGCAGGATTGTGATGTCTGCAAGTTAACTATTTGTTTCTCGTTTATGGCAGTCAGGGGTGCCTGAGGAATGCTATTACATATTACCGAGGGGATCGGATGGAGAGGGGGTGCAAGGTGCCCGCTTTTGCTTTGTCCTCAGCCAGTCTCCTGCTCCCTCAGGAGGAAGGGGCTTTCTGGAATATCTCTGCATCTTTGTCTCATTCTGTTTTGACCCAAAACTGCTCTACAAAATAGTATTAAAAACTCAACAGCTAGTAGAATACAATTGTTTCAGCAATGTATATAAACAAGGACAATAAGCAGTGCATTGATACAAGTTAAATAAAATCTTCCTATTACCTTTGAATTTTTAGCTGAAATAAGCTTCAGAAATTTTTATTCCAATAACAGGTGAACTGAATCTTGAGACTGTAATCACCAATTTCCTTTTGTTTTTTTTTCCCTGAATGCCAGTAAACTTTTAACATACTTCTTGGTTTGGAATGTTGTGCTTTGCGACTTTTTAGCTAAATATATTTTGTGGGCAAACTTTAGTTATTTTTTCTGGCCGATTAATATGAATGGGATAGGTTTTCCTCATGCATTTTTTTCCCTTCACCTTTAAAAAGTCCTAACTGAAGGCCTTATTTAAGACACTATCCATCACACACTATCAACAAGAGTAAGTTCTAGAATAAAATATGGCTTATTTTTCATTTCCTACATTCATTTATTAATTTTTGCCTCTATGTTCTGTGTTTGATTATCATTAGATCATAAGACAATTGAACCCCATGAAAAATGTATAACATTGGCTCAAGACTAAAAAGTCTGAACCTCTTCAATAATCCTTTAGAGCAAGGGTCTGTTTAAGCCAATTCTGACCAAGACCATCAGTTTAGATTACGCCTACTACTATTTTCCATGCTACAGTGGACGAGTTGAGTAGTAACAAAAGAAACTGTATGACCCATGAAGCTAGAAATATATATGAAAATAGTCTGCTGGCCCTGCTTTAGAAGGAAACTTCCAGGGAAGGTTTAAACAATGGTGCCTGCCTAGCCACCTCACCAATCAGTCAAGAATAAATCCTGAATTTCCATTAGGTCCTTCATATTCAGGTCTATATGCTAGTCTGTTGATGAACATTGGGTCTCCTTGAATATCTTAGAAATTGGGTTTTGTAGAAACTCCCAGATGGTGTCTGATTTTTTTTTTTAATTTCACTGAATAATAAAAACTGAATGCACTATCCAGAGATATAGCTTCTAAAAGGCACAATTTACCCTTCTCCACCCTCTTCCTTTCAGCAGACAGATCAATGTATGAAATCCAACTGATAGTATCCAAATTGTAACAAATCTGCCCTTTATTTCATTGTCCTACCAGATAGGGGTCAATCAGGGAGGCAGAACACGGAGTTTCATGGAATAGTACACTAAGTTTTTGGTTGTTGTTGTTTTTTTTTCTCCCCTCTTTTTTTAATTGAAATTGAGCTCATGCAATTGCGGAAAACTCAATGGGGATGTAAAATTCTGAAAAGGATCTGAGGGAAAGCTTTTATTAGCATGGAGTTTACAAGAGGCAATAGCTGCTAGAATGGAAATGTGAAGAAAGCTATTGAAGTCCATGGATTCTGTTCCTGTGTGTTTGCTGCAAAATACCTGCTGGTAGGCCTGAACCATTGTTGGTCAGCAACAGCTGCAGTTAGGAATTAGAACATGATGTACTGAAGCAAAAAGCCAAGAATAAACTGGCCACCAGCACTTCTCTCTAACAGACTACCAACAACAGTCAGCAGAGCTTCAACTGCTGCTTTATTATGCAGATTTCTCTCCTGACAAATTAATCCAGTATCATAAACAGAAGAGAATGCTGGGAAACAGAGCTCATATATACCTAAACTGACACAGTCTTAAATCAGTGCAGTGTTTGAAAGAGTAATAAAATTTAAAAATATTTATAAGTGCATGTGTGTATGTGTGTGATCACTCATTAATCAAGTACACATTTCAGACCAATTTAGGGAAGTCACTGATAGTTTTATAAAATTGTATCAACTGAAAAGATACATAATATAATACATACATGTTAAATGTTCACTTAAATGCCTTAACTGATCACAAAACATACAAGATAGAACAATATATAACTCAAATTTTGGACTGTATGTTCTCAGATAATTTGGAAAAAAATAAATTTAAATGTGACATAATCAGCTTTAAAGAAGAGATAAAATATAATCAATCCTTAGTAATAGTAACAATATTTCTATGCCATGGTAAACTTTCTTAAATTGTTTAGGTCCTTATTAAAACGTTTGTTTCTCTTCTCTTCAATAAATGACAAGTAGTTGTTTTCTTATTCAATACCTGTACTGAAGATTAATTACTATACTTCTTAATTTGAAAATAAAGATAATTGAGACCAAAAGAAAAATTATAGACTCTGTGGTTTATGCTTATAAGTTCAACAAAATCATAATGCTGGAAACAAAGGAAATATTCTAGTACCTCTGAATAGACCTCACCTCTTAGTAAGGCAGGAGACTCATGTTCCTTATATAATTCCTCCTTGTATCTGTTGACTGGTATATACAACTAGACATTTTTTCATTAAGCCACACATTTTATGCCCTATTGAAATTTAAATATACCCAGAAGAAGAACTGAACACGACTTATGGTCTTAAATATATTATCCATATCTGTCATTCATTCACATGTTCATCAAATTTGCAAATGTGGATGGGCTACATAGGAAGAACCATAACAGAATGGAAGAGGCAGAAAAAAGAGAAATGATGATAAATCAGTAAATATCGTATATTTTTTACAGCATGCTTTACCTCACAGTGGCTATCTGGTAAGGACATCCATATGAAAAATATCAGTATGTTAAAACACTATAACCAAGGTGCTTTCATAGAAAGCATTTCACTTGTTCTGGGTGTCTTCATGTGAGGAGTCTGGCAATAGGAAAATGACTGCATAAAGAACTTGGAGTTCTTGTAAATAGCTTTCAAATGCTGCCTATTGCTACTGTTCATTTTAAGACCGTAGCATCGTGTGGCTATATTTTAACTGCCAGAATTATATGATAATTCTGGAATATCGATTCTATTTCTATCCTACAAATACTTGCAAAGTAAATTTACTCAAGGACGGTCATTGAACAGATTATTTGTGGATTTCAATTTTCTCTAACTGGATGTTATCCATTGATCTTTTCACTAGCCTTTTTTTTCCTTTTTTTTTTATGTTGCAATGTTGATTAAAGGGAATTGTGATTTGAGACACAGTATTGCTATTTTCTGTTTCTAAGGAAAATATCATCTATCATTGCTATTTATTTTCTAAATGGACTGAAATGTGTGGGATGACAAGGAATCTCTCCAACTTGCTATTATATTCAGCAGCTGCACATAAACATTCTGTTACAAGACTCTAACTATAATCAACTGTAATGTTATTTCCAAAACAGTTTTCATTGTAGTCCTTCTCACTTAATATGCCCCCCTCATTCCTGGTACAGTATAGAAAAAGAGGGACCAAACAAAATAATATTAAAATAGCAACATGATAAAACAATAGGTTAAATAAATGCAAGCACAACAATATATAAAATAAATAGGCAAAAATAAATGCCATGCACACCCTGGACTAGATTTTCTCAAATAACTTGTTATATGAAGAATATATGAATATAACAAATATGAATAAAAACATATAACAAAATATGGATTTACTATTCTTGACTGAAAATATGTTCTTTAGAATTAAGAGTTCCTTAAAATTTATAAGTGCTATTTAATTTAATACTGTGATTATTGACCAGAATTTTGTCATTATCTTTTATAGTGTATAACTGGGTTGCTCCATCTGATTTCCTACTAAAGACCAACACACTTCCTCACTAGCTTTTGGGAAAGTCTTTCAATCATGTTTGCATCTGTAGCCATCATTGAGAATTGCCCCCAGCTATAGAAAAAGCGATCTCACTCAATGCTCTTGGGGGGAAGCCAGTGGTGAATGACGAATGGATGGAAGGATGTAAAGACCCAGCCCCCATGCTTCAGTCTGAGACACACCAGATCCAGAATTCCCTATAGCACTGACAGTTACTAGAGTTGCAACTACATTGCCTTTCAGTTTCTTCTGCACCATCCTGCCTACTTTCTTTACAGATATATTACCTGAGTTCTTTCCATGAAAAACCTGCACGGAATGCTATATCCAGATGTGATAGTTAATATATGTGTCAACTTGGCTAGGCATTGATGCCCCATATTTTGGTTAAACAGCAGTGTGAATATTGTTGTGAATGTATTTATTAGATGTGATTGGTATTTGAATCAGTGGCCTTAGAATAAAACATAGTACTCTCCCTAATATGGATGACTTTCATCCAATCAGCTCAAGGTCTTAAGAGAAAAGATCCCTGAAGTAGAAGGAATTTTGCCTCTGGACTAACTTTGGACCCAAGACTGCAACATCAACTTTTTTTTTTTTTTTTAAAGATTTTATTTATTTATTTGACAGACAGAGATCACAAACAGGCAGAGAGGCAGGCAGAGAGAGAGGGGAGGAAGCAGGCTCTCTGCGGAGCAGAGAGCCCGATCGGGGCTCGATCCTAGGACCCTGGGATCATGACCTGAGCCGAAGGCAGAGGCTTTAACCCACTGAGCCACCCAGGCGCCCCTGCAACATCAACTTTTAATGGAATTTCCAGACTGCTGGCCTGTCTTGTACATTTCGGGTTTGGGTCTCTCCATATTTTCCTGAGTCACTTCCTTCAACATGTCTGTCTGTCCACCTGCCTGTCAGTCTGTCTGTCTCTCACCAACCACTGATTTTGTACCAAAAGTGGTTCTACAGAAACAGATTCTTTAGGGAACTGTCCTAAGGTTTTGTGAATTGGTTCTAAGTTTTCTAGAATTGGTTTTCCAATCTGGTTAGATTTAAAGTAACTAATAACAAGTTTTCTAGTAGTGAAGAGAGCACAGATGGTCTATAGCATGATGTGGATTAACACATGTTAAAATATCACTACTGAATACTCCAAATTAAATAATTTTAAGAGACAAAGTTCTGAGTGATCATCTATTTAATATCTTAGGATATTTTTTGTCCAATTAACAATAATGAGATTGGAATGTTGTTCCTAATTGTGCTGGACATAGTAGGGAAAGAAAAGGAGCTCAGGGATTCAAATTTCCAACCAAAGTGCCTCATAAATGATCTAAAAGTGTCTATGTCTGTCATAAAAGAAATCCTTATCTCCTGTGTGGCTACAGGTCTGAGGTTGTTGCAAACTGAATGTAGAGTCTCATCCTGTGACTGGTGGAATTAAAATGCAAATTGCACTCCCAACCTTGCCAAGTGTCTATGGTTAAAGTGGAGCTACTGAATGGGAAGGAATGGGATCCTGAAAATTGGAATGGGACATTTGGGAAGATACTGATGAAGCTGGAGATGTCGAGCCCTTATATTGTACTAAGTCTTTTTGCCAGTAGAAAAGAGCTATCCAATCCCTGTCTGAGGAGATTAGCCCTAGTTTGCCTAAGTAAACTGAAATAGCCTTCCACAAGATGGATGCCTTGCTGATTCTTCTCTGTAACCACTCTTAAACACCTCCTTTGCTTCTGGGCCTATAACTAGACACAAATATAATAGGTCCTGAAAAGTAAGGTACAAAATGTAACCCATGAGAAGGTGAATTACATTCTAGAAGAACTATATGATTATTTCCAATTTATACAGACATAAATCTGGGACACGAGTCTGGGAATGAATATTAAGAGTGTGGGGCTAATGGTGGAAGGAACATAATGTAAAATCAGGCCAAATATAGTAACATGTGCCAACTAAGCCGATTTTTTTGTGAATTTAATGTTGCAGTGCAGAGGCTTAAAAAGGCCACTACCAATTTGGTTGGTTGGCTGAAACATGGACAGCACGGTAGCCTATACTAAATGAAGCTGAACAGAGCAGCCTTAGTGCACTCTAGTTTACTAAGTAGTATAGCACAGTGCAGTAGACTATAGAGAAGGGATCCAAAGGTTGAGGGAAACTGGAATGTTACAGTGGTAGCAGCACTGAAGACCTGGTCACCTGCCCAGAGAGGAGAAAAAGGACACTTTCACCATAGCTGTGAGAAATATGTTTGTGAGAAAAGACCTAGAATTCTTGAACATTTCTGTGATCACTCTTCTTTGTAGTTAGAGATTATAGTAGGAACTGCAGCCACTGAATTGAGAAGCCTAAATTCAATGAGTCCCTGAGTAACAGAGACTTAGTGGTGGCACATAATCTCCAAAGGGTAGATGTGTCCACTATACTGAGCAGTCAGGTCAAAGCAGTAAGCCAGATAGTATGACTTGCAGAGACCTATGTCATTGACAAGTGCTCCTAGAAGTGAAATAGCTGGGCTATATATAAAATTCTTCCTTAATCAATATAAGTGCAAGAGTTCTTGGTCAAGTGAACAAGTCATATTTGAATCATAAAAAAGGGAATCATGGTCACTCAATCAATTCCCAGACTCGACCCAATTTATGCAACCACACAGATGCAGGCAGGTCAGGCATCTTTGAAGAAGGACTCTGCTACACTGATCCAAATTTAAACTGCTTATCTTTCTCCTAGCTTTCCCCCAAAAGATCTATGGCCTTTTACCAGGGACTATGCACTGGGAAAAAGGAAATAATTAGAATTGAGAATTGAGAATTACTGGACACTGGCTCTGAACTAACATTGATTTCAGGAGACCTCAAACATCACTGTGGTGCAGCAGTCAGAGTAGCAACTTATGAAGGTCAGGTGACCAACGGGGTTTGGGTTTATTATCAATAATCGTATGCCAACAAATTACATGATCTAGAAAGATTGCACAAATTCTCAGAAAAACATAATTTACCAAAATTGAAGAATTAACAACAGCCTTTAGTAACCTCTGCCAAAAAATAGAAAAGGAAACACTTCCTAACTCATACTATTGAAAGCAAAATTACCTTGACATCAAAGTCTGACAAAGATTTCACAAGGACAAAAAACTATAGACCCAATACTCAGTACAAATATAGATGCTAATATTCTCAACAAAATGCAAGCAAACTGAGTCCAGTGGGATACTAAAAGAACTTAGAGAGCATGAGCAAGGAGAATTTATTCCAGGAATGCAACATGTGAAAATCTCTCAATATAATATAAACACAGTAATAAAAAGAAGAATAATAGCACATAATCCCCACAATAAAAAAAAAAGGAAAGAAATATGACAAAATCCAATGTAATTTTTTTTTCATGGGGAAAACAAAACAATACAAAACCTAACAGCAAACTAGGAATAGAAGAAAAATTCCTCAACATGATAAAAAAATTATGAAAAACCTATAGAAAATATCAGCCTCAACAGCAAAATAATGAGTTTTCCTTCTAAGATCAGGAATAAGAGAAGTATGTCCACTTTTGCCACTATTCACTATTGTAGAAGTTCCAGCCAGAATAATTAAGCAAGAGAATGAAATAAAGGCATCCAAGTTGGAAAAGAAGTAAAACTCTTTCTATTTGCAGATGCCATAATTATGATATAAATATATATTCCTCAAGATTCTACACACATAAAAAATTAGAACTAATAAACAAGGTTAGCAAAATTTCAGGATATATGATCAATACATAAAATCAGCTTATTTCTATGCATGAGCACTGAACAATTAAAAATGAAAACAAGAAACAATTTCATTTCAATAGTATCAAAAATAATAAATTTCATAGGAATAAAGCAAGAAAGTATATGACTTGTACACTGAAATTATGAAACATTGTTGAAAGATATTATGGAAGATCTAAATAAAATGGAAAGGGATCCCATGTTTATGGACTGGAAGACTTAATATTATTAAGGTACCGACACTCCCCAAATTAATAAGCAGATTCAATGCAATACCCATCAAAATTACAATTGCATTTTTTTTTATAAAAGTAAACAAGCTGTTCCTAAAATTCATATGAAATTTCAAGGAACCCAAAATACATCAAATCATCTTGACAAAACAAAACAAAGATAATGGACTTGAACTTCTCTATTTCAAAATGTATTGCAAAGGTATAGTAATCAAAATAGTACCATAGTGATATATTGTTATGTGATATAAACCAGACATAAAAAGTCACATACTGTATGATGATTTCTTTTAGATAAGAGGTTTAGAATGGGCACATCTATATAGAGGAAAAGTTGGTTTGTGGTCAGCAAAGGCTGAGGCAATGGTCAATGATTGCTAACACGTGTGGTATAGGTTTTCTCTGAAATTTTCTCTGGAAAATCCTCTGAATTAGATAATGGTAATATTTCCCCAACTTTTAGTCTACTAAAAAGTAGTAGCTTGTACACTTTAAAATGGTTAAAATGGTAAGTTTCATAATATGTGAATCGTAATGATATCCTTCTGTTTATTGTCTACTCCATAATCATGCAAGATTTTGTTCATAACTCAGAAACAAATTCAACCAAATCATGCTAATTTCTTCACAGCCTAACTTAAGCAATTTTTAACAATGTATGTACATATGTATGTACATAATGTATATATGTTGAAAAATCAGAAAGTTATCAAAAGGCTGGTATGCAAGTACCTTGCTATGAAGTCCCCAGATCACGATTCTCACCTCTGTACCATGCATTTCCTGCTTCCACCTTCAATAGTACAGTGTAATATTAAGAAATTTAAGAGAATACTTCCCATTTACATTCCTTGTTTTTAAAATGTATCCTTCAAAATATAATGGATACCATATATCACTGAAGAAATGAATACATAGCTAGGTTAGAGACAAGTCTCAACTTTTTAGGATTAAATACAAGAAGTTTTAATGCTAACAAACCTGTACATAAAACTTTATTTTCCTGGGGCACCTGGGTGACTCATCCTGTTGAGTATCTGACTCTTGGTTTTGGCTCAGGTCATGATCTAAGTGTCGTAAGACTGAGCTCTGCAACAGGCTCCACACTCAATGCAGAATCTGCTTGAGATTCTCCCTCTCTCTCTTTTCCTCTACCTTATACCCTCTCACATACACTCAAACAACCAAACAACTAATTTTTTTAAGATTAAAAAAAGGAGGGTGACTGGGTGGCTCAGATGGTTAAGTGTCTGCCTTCGGCTCAGGTCACAATCCCTGGATCTTGGAATGGAGCTCCCTGATTTTTCCCCTTCTCTTTGTGTGCCTCTCTGCCTACTTGTGATCTCTCTCTCTCTTTGTCAAATAAATAAATAAAATCTTTAAAAAAATTAAATTTAAAAAAATGAAAAGAACTTGAAAACAACAAAAACAAAAATATCCTTTCTTTTCCTGCTGGCTAGTAGGTTCCACACACAGCATCTCAGTCCAGTTGTATGAATTTTGAGCTATTCAGCCATGAAAACAATTACATTTAGATAAGTCACTCTTATTCTCTTTTATTATTATTATTATTATTTCTCTTTCTCCTTCATCTTCTTCATCTTCATTTTGTCTTTGTCATCTTCATCTTCTTCTTTTCCTTCTTCTACAGCATTAAAGAAGTGAATAGGAAAATGTTGTTTTTTCAGTACTAAGGAACCACTGAAATACTGCCAGATTTATATGGTGGCTTGAATGACTCTTGCTGATTTTCTGGTAATGAGCTGAATTTGAAGGGATGGAAAAAATTGGAAATGTCAACACTAGTGGATAGTCATAAATGGAGAAAAGCCTTTTGGGTTGAGCCAAGGTGATCCCCCAATTCTGCTGCATAAGTTTTTGAAAGAGTGTTTAACTGTTAAAAATGCTGCTGTTGCTTTATGTCTATAGCTTTCTGACTTTACACCTTTCAAAGATTTGACCTGAAAGGCAGCAGATAGAAATGATAGCTCGTCAGCCTCTGATGAGCCAAATTATTTACTCTAGGAAATATCTTCTTACCTCTTTAGTCCAATGACACAATTTGAAGGAAAAAACTCCAGTGTCCCAATTTAGTCATTGATATGTCTCGCTGAAGGAGGAGGTAGGCTTCTCATTGACTGAGCAACTTGAAGGAATGTCTTCTCCATTCAAGCTGAGCCTGCCCAGGCAGGGTGTGACAGTAGAAGTAGAAAGGTGAACACTCTTTTGGTTAATGTCCCAAACTTGTAGCCTGTGAATATCCCAAACATGGTAACCACCATGCTATATTATACTAGTCTTTTAATTTTTTTTATTTGTTTTACTAGATGTGAGCTAAGGCTAGAGATGGTCCTTCATATCTGTCCTCCCAGAGCTGTTGCCCATAGGAGTCGATTAATATTTGTTGGATAAGCAAAATAATTTTCAAGCACCGTAACTCCAACCCGTGAAAACCCAATTTTGTCTTTCAGTGGATGGCACGACAGCCGGCTTTCCATGGAATGCAAACCTTCTCTAAACCAGAAGTCCTCATATTTTACTGTGCACCATGAGTTATCTGGGATCTTGTTAAAACACAAATTTTGATTCAGTAGTTCTGGGGTGGGACCTAAGCATCTGCATTTTTAACAACCTCCCCAGCCATACAGATGCTATCAGTCTGTGTACTGCATGCACTCTGAAGAGCAAAAGTCTAGCTCATCTCCAAAATTTAATCCATCATCAAGTTCTGTTGACTCTCTCTTCCTGTCTCAGCTCTGACCTCTCATCTGTTTTTGTTGCCACCCTTTAGCCAGAGCCTTCATCACATTCTGTAGGGATTATGACATGAGCTTTCATCTAGTCTCTCGGACTCTTCCTGCTCCACTCCAGTCTCTATACTGTAGTCAAGATAATATCCCTCAAATACATTTCTTTTCCCCTCCAATTTTTAAATTATTTTTAATTATCATTATTATTTTTTAACCTCCTTCACCCATTTCTCCCACTCTCCACCTCTGGAAACACTGATCTCTTCCCTATATCTATGAGCTTATATTTCTCTTTCCTTCTTTCTTTCCTTTCTTATCCTTCCCTTTCTCTTTCTCTTTCTCCTTCCTTCTTCCCTCCCTTCTTTTGTTCCTTCCTTCCTTCATTTTCTCCCTTTCTTTCTCCCTTTCTTCCTTCCTTTCTTCCTGCCTCCCACAATCTGTCTGTCCTTCTTTTCTCTCTTTTTCCCCATTTAAGTGAGATCATATAGCATTTATCTTTCTCTGTATCACTTATTTCACTTAACATAATGCCCAAGAAATCCACCCACGTTGTCATAAATGACAAATTTCATTTTTATGGTTCAATAACATTCCATTGGGGTGTGTGTGTGTGTGTGTGTGTGTGCGTGTGTGCACGCACGTGTGCACGTGTGCCACAATTTCTATACCTGTTCATTCATGCATTCACCAGTGGATGCTTAGATCGTTCCCGTATCTCGACTATTATAAATACTGTTGCAAGAAATTAGAGTATATTGTCATTACTCCTAGAATGGCTTCTATCTTCTTATCTGCTTATAGAAATTGGAAGTATACACATATGTGAAACATTTAATAAATTACATATAATAAGAAAACCAAATTAATCTCTTCTAGCTCTCAAATAAATAACCCATATTTTGTCTTTTAGTTATTTTCTGTAATACACTGATAAATAACTTAAGTACATGGAAAATGTCTCTGGAGAAAGAGCTACTATAAATGCCTGACTGAGACAGTTATCAAGTAAGAAAAGTCCTTGAAAGTAAAAAGCATATGTATAAAGAGAGTTAATTTAACCTTGAAGCTGAAACTGCCCCAACATTACCTATCATTGCCCAAAGGCCTAGAATTTTAGTTCTATTAGTTCCATACAGAGATCAAGACACAAGGTAAGAACCTGATTATTTTTTTAAAATATTTTATTTATTTATTTGACAGAGATCACAAGTAGGCAGAGAGGCAGGCCGAGAGAAAGGAGGAAGCAGGCTCCCTGCTGAGCAGAAAGCCCAATGCTGGGCTCGATCCCAAGACCCTGGGACTTTGACCTGAGCCAAAGGCAGAGGCTTTAACCTGCTGAGCCACCCAGGCGCCCCAAGAAGCTGATTATTAATACACACTGAATTACAAATGCTCTTCAATAGCCAGGGCTGCAAAAATGACATTGTCTATGTGTAGACCAGTGGTAGCAGAAAGAAAAGGAGAGGAAGGGGAAGGGAGAGGGGAAATGGAAAGTAAGGGAGAGGAAGAGAAGGAGGGTAGAAGGAGCAGGAGCAAGAGAAAGGAGGAGAAAAAAGAGGAGGAACGGAAGTAGAGGCTAAGGAACTGTTTGTGTCAGTCCTGGCTTTGGGGGAAAAATAAGAACAACAACAAAATATTTTACCCCATTCCCTGAGAAACAGGTAGCACAAGCTGACCCCCTATGTAAATATGAACTATAATTCATCATCACTCTTAATTGCCAGATCTGTAGACAAATAGTTTAGCTTAACCTGGTCCAGGATTGTTACTGCTTTCAGGCACCCAGTAGAAGAAATCCACCAAGAGAAAATTCACTTAGGGGGGCCACTTAGTGGCTAAATTGGTTAAGCCTCTGCCTTAGACTTGGGCCATGATCTCAGGATCCTGGAATTTGAGCCCCACATCAGGCTCTCTGCTCAGTGGGGAGCCGGCTTCTCCCTCTCCCTCTGCCTGCCTCTCTGCCTACTTGTGATCTCTCTCTCTCTCTGCCAAATAAAATAAAACCTTAAAACACAGACAGAGAGAAAGAGTCATTTAAAAGTTGACCCCAAACTTTTTTCTGAGGTCATATATATTCACAATACAAAACACATAAACACAAGAAGCATGGCATATGATTTTTATTTACTGAAATGACTAAAATAATGAGAAGTAGCTACATATACTTAAGATAGTAAAGGTTTTGTTGTTAAAAATATGTTTTGGGGCACCTGGGTAGCTCAGTGGGTTAAAGCCGCTGCCTTCGGCTCAGGTCATGATCTCAGGGTCCTGGGATTGAGCCCCACATCAGGCTCTCTGCTTAAGCGGGAAGTCTGTCTCTCTGTCTGCCTCGCTGCCTACTTGTGATCTCTGTCTGTCAAATAAATAAATAAAAATCTTTTAAAAATATGTTTTATAAAATGTTTTAGATACATTAAACTATAAGGAGAGGCTAGACACAAAAATTGATTGCCCTGACATTTTTTAAAAAGTGTGTTTCCATTAATAGTAATTTTATTTTCGCATGAAACAACAATGCTAATTTATATGTTTGGGAAATGAGACTTTAAAAAAAAGGAGAATTTTTATTTTATTGGATTATGAACAGTGACTAATACTTGTGCACATCTAACAGAAGAAGAGAGGCAATAATTCAAAGAAAAAAGTTTGATTTTCTCAAAGACAGCCTGGATTCCAGGAAATTATTGAAAAAAGCCCTCTGAAAGCTTCTGATATATAATCCATAATAATAATCCATATTAAGAACTTTTAAAAACAGCTTTACTAGATGATTACAGGAACAAAAAAGAGGAAGACTAATTGGAGATGACAATATCAGGAAAATCTATATGTGATATTTCTAGCATTATTGTATTAGTTACAAGATGACACAGTTACTGTTCCACAGTGATACAGTTACTTATTCCTTTTGTCCCTAGAGATCCCCCACTAAAACGTGTTAGAGAATTACAGGAAGAAAGAGAAACACTAAAGTACAAGACAGAGAACAAAAGATAGTTTAAATCTAATCCAAGACTGGTAAGATATGAAAACAAAATTGCTTGGTTAAAAAGAAAGAAAGAAAAGAATCTCTGGATCAGAAAACAATGTGAAGGGAAGAGAAATATATATATATACTACAATTCAATACAATACCAAGGCAGATGGGGTGCCTGGGAGGCTCAGTCAGTTAAGCATCTACCTTCCCTCAGGTCATGATCTCCAGGTCCTGAGATCAGCCCCATATGGGGCTCCTTGCTCAGTGGGGAGACTGTTTTTCCCTCTCCCACTGCCCCTACCCCTCTCCCTGGTTTGTACATGCCCTCTTTCTCTCTTACTCTCTCTCAAATAAATAGATAAAATCTTAAAAAAAAAAAAAAAAGTAAGAAAAGAAAGCAGAGCAAAAACGTGACCAGCTTAAGAGGATATATAAGCAGTTATGGCTAACTAGGAAGAGTAGAGGGAAAATTGATAAACATGAAACAGAAGGTGTACTCCACAGCCTTGAAAGAATATGTGGCAGAAAGGAATCTTTACACGTTCCTGAATGATCAAAAGTTTCTAAAGGCTCAGGATAATCAAAATCCATGGGAAGGAAGAAGATCAGGGAAGAGCATCTGGCAGAAGTGGTGATTCCCATCAGGTTCTCAGGAGCCCAGGTTCTGTAGGCACCAAGGCTGACAACAGCTTCATTTCCAAGAAAGCCCTGACAGTCTCCTGCTGAATCAAATGCAGATTCTCAAGGGAGGGCTTCCTTCTCATACATACACTGTATGCCTAAACAACTGCACTCCAAAATTTCAAGGGAGCGGATACTGTAACACAAAGTTAAAAATGCACTGGGTCTCTGAGGAAGGAGGAAAACAGAAAAAAAAAAAAAAAAAATCCAGGATTTGAGATATGTAATAAAAGCACACTGTGAATGGAGAGTTGGCTGCTACAGATGCAATTGACTCTGAATAGTGGAGCGAGAAAAGCAAATGTCACCTGACAGAATTCACACTCAATTTAGCATTGAAGTGCCTGGAACAAAAGGCTCAAACAGAAATGGAAATTTCAAAGTTCTAAATATGCGAAGTAGAGAACAAGACCAGCATTCACTACTGAACATTTCCTGCGTTTTTTTAAAAAAATACAAACAAATAGAATTGCTTTGCAGAAAAGAATATATATTTTTTAAATCCCTTAATATGATTAAGCAATTTTCTATACTTACCTTACTGACTGCACAGCACTTCCAATTAGGTTAAATTTCCCAGGTCAGGGACTTGAGTCAACTATCATAAACACTGAGGCTAAAACTAACATTTTCCCAATTCTCACCAGCCCTCTATCCACTGTTTTTGCCCAATTTCATTGAGTCTCCACTATCAACTTTTAAGAAAGTAGCCTCTTTCTGTATCATTCAATGTCGTGGTTCTGAAAACACAATTTTGTTTGAGACAAGGGCTCTAGTCATTTTTCTTTGGGTTTTCTGAATATCACAGCTGTGTGATGATGCTTTGATAATTCTGATGTGGAACCTAAAGCCTGGAGTTGTTGAGAGTCTTGGTATTCAAGAAGTTCAACTCTGAGGTTTCAAATAATATCCCTCATTGTGTGTAGACAATTCAGGTTGTAGCAACTGATGAAACACAGCTGATTAAGGATTTAAACCTTTTGAGCATTAATTCCCATTTACTTTATGGTACCAGGAAAGGATAGAGAGTTTTGGCTTAAATTCCTCAATGGAAATTTGATAATGGGGCATATACTTAATGTTCAAATTTGTATCAACCAATCTCTTGTTTGCATGCAATGAAAATAGATACTAATAAACACAAGAAGATTTACTGGATCATTATCAGAGATGCACGGCACTGTGGGGGCGGGAGTCTGGAAAATGAGCAGGAGTCCAGGTAACTGTGGAGGAAGGAGAGGAATAATTCTAACAGCCGTGATTCAACCAGAAGAGTCTAATGTGTCTACTGCTGTCACTGTTAGTGGACATGACAGCTGGAAATATCTGATGACATATGCTACTGCACTTGCCACCACACACGGTTATGAATTCTAGTAATTTATTTCTATGTGTCACCTGCTCCAGATTCAATTTTATGATGTCCAGAAACACTGAATTATCTAAGCATAGGTGCTCTGCTATTGCCCTACCTGCTGGGAGCTGGATGGTGGTGGAGAATGATGACCTTCCTCTTTGTGATTTTTGTTATAGAAAGTTTGTCCCTTCATAACAGTAATGTTGGACACAATGGATTTTTTAAATTTTATTTATTTTTTGAGAGAGAAAGAGCACAAAGAGGGAGAGGGATAGCCAGAGGGAGAAGCAAGCTTCCTGCTAAGCAAGGAGTCTGATGTGGGACTCAATCCCAGAACCTTGGGATTATGACCTGAGCCAAAGGCAGACTCTTAAACGACTGAGTCACCCAGGTGTCCCAAGACAAAATAGATATTTTTTAAAAATCTTCCCCAAAACAGTTGTAGAGTTAGATTTTTATCAGCTCTTTAAACATATACATGCACACACATAAATTATATTTTATAAATTTAAATTATCTTTAGTATATAAATATGTATTTGTATAAAATACATATACATTTTATGTATTTAAATACATTTTTAAATCAAATTATGTATAGGTCACATACATATTAATATGGATATTATATATATAATTCTCTGTTCCTTTTGCTCTAGAATAACCATATATGTCATCCTTCCGAATCACAACTTTACATGAATCAATAATTATGCCAAGTGTTTTGTCAGTGACATAGATACTAAAATGGAGCAAAGCTCTGTAGGGAGTGACAGTTATGAAGGAAACCTAAGAGACAGCAGGACTGGCCAGATGAAAGCATGGGGCCACGTTCCGACCCTGAAGGTCTCTGCAAGTGCGCTGGGAGCGCCCGAACAATGACTGTCCACCAGAAATGAACCTCATTAGACAGAGACTAGACCCTTGCTTAACCCACTTGCTCAGTCACTGGCTGAGCGCTGCCTTGGGAAGAGCAGAACCTTGTTTAAAAACTGAAGCAGGCCCTGAAAAATCTTCCTGCTAGAGGCTCAGCTAACCACTCTTTACGGAGAAGCCATGTGAAGCCATGTATCATTCTTTGGAAGGGGTCCCAAGTTTCACATTTCTGGGTGCCCTGATCCCTCTCTCCCAAAGAGCATAATATGATGATTCTTCTATAATGGATATCAGACTAATATTCAGTCCCAAGGAAAACAACCCAAATCATATTAATTTCTTCATTAGGTTCACAGTTGAAGGTTTTTATACAATTCCTATTTCTAATCTAATACCATCTCAGTTTCATATTTTCATATATTTTTTAAAGATTTTATTTATTTATTTCACAGAGAGAGAGAGATGACAAGTAGGTAGAGAGAGAGGGGGAAGCAGGCTCTCTGCTCAGCAGGGATGCTGAGGCAGATGCGGGGCTTGATCCCAAGACCCTGAGATCATGACCCGAGCCAAAGGCAGTGGCCCAATCCACTGAGCCACCCAGGTGCCTCTCAGTTTCATATTTTTATAATTCAAGTCACAGCCGAAATTTGAAATTTAGTTATCATCAACACTCTCTATAAGTCATTAAGGAAAACAGATGAAAAAAGGCAGAGCAAATAAATATAATACAAACTAAAGACAGTGATTCAGGGTGCCTGGGTGGCTCAGTTGTTAAGTGTCTGTCTTCGGCTCAGGTCGTGATCTCAGAGTCTTGGGATGGAGCCCCGCATCTGGCTCCTTACTCAACAAGAGGCCTGCTTTTCCCTTTTCCATTCCCCCTGCTTGTATTACCTCTCTGGTTGTGTCTCTCTCTGTGTCAAATAAATAAATAAAATCTTTAAAAAAAAAAATAAGACAGTAATTCAGGTAGTACCTTTGTGTGAGTGTGTGTGTGTGTGTGTGTGTGTGTGTGTGTGTTGGGCTGCCTGCTTTTTGTGACTATTTCTGATTACTAATTAAAAAGTTTTCTTTGCTCTTAAGGTAGCACAGAATATCAAGAATATTTAAAAATAAAGGAATACAGGGCGCCTGGGTGGCTCAGTGGGTTAAGCCGCTGCCTTCGGCTCAGGTCATGATCTCAGGGTCCTGGGATCGAGTCCCACATCGGGCTCTCTGCTCAGCAGGGAGCCTGCTTCCCTCTCTCTCTCTGCCAGCCTCTCTGACTACTTGTGATTTCTCTCTGTCAAATAAATAAATAAAATCTTTTAAAAAAAAATAAAATAAAAAAATAAAGGAATACATATATATGTGTATATAAATATATTATATATTTATGTATAAATATATAATATATATAAAAATAAAAAAATATATATATTTTTTTGCATTCCAAGTTCACATGTTGTTAATTCTATGCTTCTTTTTTTTTTTCTATTTCCTTTATCTTTCACATTTAGGTCTTGATTTTCTCTAGATGTAACATTTATTTATGTTGTTTTACTAATCTAATCTAATCTAATCTCCTACACTTTATAAAGAAATATTTAATGACTACAAATTTTATGAAAATCCAAACATATCTATTTCCTGTCTTCTGTTCTTTCAACACAACTGAAATTACCAACTCTTTCTTTGTGTTAAATAAATATATGTTATAACTAGATCTTTTTTTATGTAACTACATCTTAGAAGGAAAGAAGCTCCAGTGGCATTACTTATAAGAAAGTATCTTACTTATACACATATTTAAAACATGATTCCTTTTTTTTTTTTTTTTTTTTTTAAGATTTTATTTATTCATTTGACATAGAGAGATCACAAGTAGGCAGAGAGGCAGGCAGAGAGAGAGGAAGGGAAGCAGGCTCCCCGCTGAGCAGAGAGCCCGATGCGGGACTCGATCCCAGGACCCTGAGATCATGACCTGAGCCGAAGGCAGCGGCTTAACCCACTGAGCCACCCAGGCGTCCAAAACATGATTCCTTTTAATTTATTTAAAAGAGGCAGGGAGGGGCGCCTGGGTGGCTCAGTGGGTTAAGTCTCTGCCTTCGTCTCAGGTCATGATCCTAGAGTCCTGGGATCAAGCCCCACATCCGGCTCTGGCTCAGCGGGGAGCCTGCTTCCCCCTCTCTCTCTGCCTGTCTCTCTGCCTACTTGTGATTTCTGTCTGTCAAATAAATAAATAAAATCTTTAAAAAAAAAAATAAAAGAGGCAGGGGACACATTCTCTTGAATTGTTTTTCATATTTTTTTGTCTTGTAGTTAATATTAGAGACCAGTAAAAAATTTCTCAAAATTTTCACAAATTCAATACTTGCTTGGTTACATGGAGCACGCTATTTCTATGTCTTACCTTGGTATATTTTTCACTTGTGGTTAGAAGTGTTATTCAATTATATGATTCCATCCACGACCTTCAAAATTATTTTTGAAAGGTCATTTTCAAGGCAATACAATACTTGTGAGAAAACACCAATAAGTCAGTGTTTGAGTATTTTTTGTTATTAATACTTTTCCTCTGAATAAAATAACTTCTTTCCTATTACTATCATTGTAAGATTATTATGTTCACAAACATATATGGCTGAAGTAGAATGAAAATTTATCTGATTTTCAAGACTAAAAGAAAGAAAAGAATGACAACTTATAACCATATCTGCTTACAATTTACAGAACATTTCCTTGCCCAAAATTTCATCTTGTCTTCACAAAATCCCTGAGAGGAAGATATATTTATTATCTTCATTTTACACCTGGCTAGAAAAGCTTTATAAAAGTTATTTTATTTATCTACAATCACAGAGTCAATCGCCAGGATTAAGATTGCAGTCAACAGACTCTATATAATATTAGGGAAGGTCAGGCAAAGGTAAAAGTAACATTTATGGGAGACTTACAAATGGTACAGAAAGGAACAGAGAACATTAGGCTAATGACCACTTTGGAAGCCAACTGGGGAGGATGAGCTAACAACTGGTCCTCATTTGTCCAGGAAGGGAATATAGAGTGTTTGATACACCATGAATCAAAATACTTTGGTTTATGCCCCGACTCTGTCACTGTGACCTTGACCACAAGAACATTTAATTTCCCTTGGCAATAGTCTCCATTATCTATAAAACTCAGGGTTTGATCAATAAAATACTCTAAATCAGTCACCACTTTACGGCTTCATTTTAGAATGTATATGCTGAGCAATAAAGCCAATTCTTCAACAATGCACTGATTATTCCTGACAAACAGTCAAATTTGAGGATATTCCTCAAAGTTTCTACCCCTTAACAGATCTTCACAACTATGTATTAGATGTACATGTCATTTCAGATGTTGAAATAGCTACTAACATACAAGTATTTTTAGCAGGTGTTACCATATTATAACATTACCATCAATAAGCAACCTTGGTTAGAATAAACCATTTTCAATCATTAGGTATTGATTTAGTTAGTTCAAATAAGTTCCAAAATCTGAGAAGCAGCAAACATTCATTGATGCTAATGGATGCAGAATGAAAAAATGCTCAATGTCAAAAACTTCTAATTTTCATAGAGCATCATTTTAATACATTTTTTAAAAAGTTGATTTAAAATTTATTGTATTTTATAAAATGTGATAAAATATTATTTAAAGATTTTACAAAATCTTTAAAAAATCTTTCAAGTATAGCAACTAAAAACTTCCCTTTTCCTACTCATGATTCTAAAACATTTGATGCTCATGGGTGATAAATTCATTCCTGAGCCTACAGAAGTTTGACTCTGCTCAACATATTCCATGAGGACTGTTGTCACTGTAATAGCAGATGATTCTTCCACTCTGTATATGGAAGGGAAAACATTATTTTAAATCCTACTGTTATTTGTTCTCTTAATAGATAAATTTACCTACTGCTGTTTTATTTTCTTTTTTACTACTAGCCCCGCCTTAGCTTTTGTGATTTACTTGTAACACTGCTCCCTACTTTGTCTCAATCCTGAGGGTAAGTTCCTGTCTCTGTTCAACTTGTGCATTTAGATCTTCCCGGGTGTTTTCCTTTTCTAGGCCTTCTACATTTCTGACTTCCCAACAGTGATTAGAAGCTAAACCAGATCCAAAATTTCACCTAAAAATATATTTTAATACTTGACTATCCTGAAATAAAAGATGAAATGTGTCCATTTCAGATACAAAGAGATGTAAAGTAAATTAGTGATGGCCACAGGATGGGATGAGAGGGGAAAAGGGGAGCTATGGGATATCTTTTTGGACTGATAAAAATATTCTCAAATTACCACAGATGTACCTAAATTTTGTATATATATTCACCAGATGAATGATATGTGGGTTGTTTCTAGTTTGCACAGTTATGAATAAAGCTATTATAAACATCAAAAAAAAAATTCTCAAATTAGATACCTGTGTTGATACACAACACTGTAAAAATACCAAAAACAAACAAACAAACAAAAAACCCCACCCACACTGAATTGTGTTTAAAATGGTTAAAATAGTCAATTTTGCTTGTGTTAAGTTCACCCAAAACAAATATCTGAAACATTTCAGCTAAAACAACACATATATGTCATGTTTTATACAAATGCACACACGTGCGTGCACACACACACACACACACACACGTAGGGCAATGTGCTGAGGCCTGAGAGACCTTGTGAATATGGCTCCTGGAGGTAGGAAGCAAAACAATAAAGTGTTATTTAAAAAGCTGGGGGAAAAGTGACCCTTACCAAGTAGAGGTATAAGTTTGACAACACTGTTGTCTATAGTAACATAGTAAACAAAGAGTTTGTATAATGAACTTGTCATTGTGGCTAAATATTTTCAGAGATAACTAGACATATTAGCACCTTCAACCCAGAAGGTGCTAATTGGCTTTTTCTAGCTGTCTAAGGTAATATGTGAGAATAAAGACACACAATAAGAAAAAATGTTAAAAGTTGTAGAAGAATTTATAAATATTAAAGATGCTTTCCAGTCAACAAATATTTTTAAAAAATAAGTGTCCTTAAGAAAAATATGAAACTCAGGGTGCATCCAGAAAAAATAGAATAGTCTCAGATTCAAGATATTACATTTTTTTAATAGTTCATAAGAAGTGAAGGTGCTAGTTTATAGACCATTACAGGGGGAAAAAAAAATCAGAGACCCTTAGAACACTTCCCTTCAATCTTTTTGTTAGAAATGAAATTTTCTAGGAATCCCACATAAATCTGACTTTCACTGTTAATTACAGAAGTGCCTGTGCTGAAGATTTATGTGGTTAGAGCTTTTATCTAATTGAGTAGAAAATAATTTCATTCACACAAAACTCAGTTTTCAACCACATTATACTTGCAAAAAACAGAGGCAATTAAATTCTAAAGATCCGCTGTGTGACATTGTCTTATAAATGACAATACTATATTGTATACTTAACAGACTATTAAAAGGATAGATCTGATGGTAGGCTTTTTTAATATAATAAAAAATTTAACTCATTAAATTTAAAAAATAAGAAGAAGAAATGGGGTCTCTCAGTTCTCAGCTTAGCACAGGCACTTAGCATGCTGAGAAAGCATGGCAACTGCTGATAACATTCTGTAGGAAGAAGGAGAACACCAAGAGTTGAGGAAAATCCCAGTTAGAGGTGTGAGGACTTGTGAGCTATAGCAGGCTGGATATCTGACTTGCTATGAAATACCGTGCCTCTCATCTGCAAATACTTAAATGCACGTGTTTGTTCCAAAAATCCTGTTCTTTTGTCAACGTAGTGTGTTGGAAGTTTATGAGTTTGTAAGTCTTTGAGTCTACTGGACTGCTCCTGAGAAGCTGAGCCCAATAAGCCAATCTATACCTTGATCTGATTTCAATGATAAAATCTTGAACTTGTAAAAATCATAATGTAATTAGAAGAGAGGGAAGGAGAGAATACATTTTCATATGGAAATGCATTATTGTAACAAGACATTGAACAATGCTATATGTTTTTTAAAAAAAAATACTCCCAGAATTCCTTCCTTCCCTGTATAAGCCTCTGAATCTAACATTGTCTTGTAAAATCTGATGAAGGGATTGTGACAGAAAGGATATTCAGAAGTTTCTGATCCCAGGTCTTAAAATGATAAAACAGATCTGCTTATTTTCTTCTGGAAAACTTGATCTTGGAATGTCTCCCTTGCAACTGCACCATACAGAGAAGGAACACAGTGGGAAATAGGCAGCTGGTAGACAGAGCCAGCACAGCTCCCAAGGAGACGCCAGCATCAACCTATAGGCATACGAGTCAACCACCTTGTACATCTGGGCTCACTGGTCTCTGCACAGGACAGTAGCCTCAACCATCAGTCAGTGGAGCAGGAAACTCACGTGAGCTGAGTCCATGCAAGATTATAAGAAATAATAAAATAATTGTTTGAAGGCACCAAATTGTATGGCTCTCTGTGGCAGGGAATTACTTAAATATCCACTCAACGTAGCTTGTATAAACAAACTTTTGAATTGTCCTTCAATAAAATATGAGAATGCATAAAAATGAAATATGGAAGAGAACTCACGACTGTGATGTTGAACAAAAGAAGCCAGACACAGAACACTGCCTACTGTTTGATTTCAATTAGATAGTATTCATTCTCTGCCAGGCAGAACTAATCAGGAGGTTGGAAATCATGGTATCAGCTACTCTTGAAAACAGGCAGCGACTGACAGGGAGAACACGGGGCCTCAGGGTATCCAGCCATGTGGCAATATTTTGTTTTCTGATCTAGATGTTTGTTACAAGTGTAAGTTATAAAAATTCATCAAATTGTGCGCTATGCTCTGTACCCTTTTCTGTATATTTGGTATAACTTAAGAAAACTTATATTTGACTGAAAAACTTACAATGGAATATAATTTCATTACCATCAAATAGAAAATTTTAAAAGACTGATAATGCACATTGTAGCAAGTATTTATAAAAACAGGAATGTTCTCGTTCTGCTAGAACATACAGATTATTACCACCACTTTAGAAAGAAACTTGGCAATAGATAACATGTGAAAATGTACTAGAACAAGGGCCAGAATTTTGCAGTTCTGCCTACTTACATGCCTTAATGAAGTTTGTGCACGCATGCACAAGGAAATATATACATGAATGTTCACTTCTGCGTTTTGTAATGTAAGATTTTCAGAAAAAAAAAAATTACTCATCCATAAATAAAAGAATGGCAAAGTAAGTTGGAGTATAATTGTAAAACTGAATACTATACAACTATTAAAATGAATAATTATAGGGGCTCCTGTGTGGCTCATCAGTTAAGCATCCTACTCTTGATTTTGCTCAGGTCATAATCTCAGGGTCGTGAGATTGAGCCCTGTGTAGGAGTCTGCTCCAAGCACCCAGTCTACTTGAGTTCCTGTCTCCCTCTCTCTCAGCCCTTCCCACTCTGTTTCTCCCTCTCTCTCTCTCAAACAAATAAACAAACAAAAAAAAAATCTTTTAAAAAAATGAATAATTGTAAGTATACCTATCAATATGAACATACCTCAAAAGCAGGAATTTTCATTAAACAAGAAGCAAGACAGGCTGGTAAAATTTATAAAATATTTAAAACAAAAATACAGTATTTTTTATAACTTTTTATGGATACAAACACACTTAGTGACCATAAAAATACTTTTGTAGGTTAGTTTAAAAATGCTATTTAGTATCTTTGGGGAAGGTATGTAGAAAACAAAATTAGAAGGAAGAACACAGGAGCTTGAATGGCATCTGCACTACTGAATTCCTAAGAGATAATCTGAAGTAAACATGGAAAAATATTAAAAGTTGAAGGTCTATCCCTCATACATAGATAAAATTAAGTATATAGTTTCTCTAACTTAAAAATGTAGTTATTTATCAAGTTTATTGACTTACCCTTTTTGTCTATCTGTAACACTTGACAATTAAAATTTAGATGTGTCTCAATATATATGTCAAGATCTGACTTACATATATTTGGCCCTGTGTCATGATCTGACTTTAAGATAATAAGAATTTTAAATCTTTACAATCCACTTAATAAGGACTTACTCTCACTGATATTTTTTGTTTTCATATATTTTGAGGGCATGCATTTACTTACACTCAGAAATGTTTTGTCCTGATGAAATCGAATCCCTTTGGGGAATCCCCAAGGAGATATTGGAAAGCTTACAGATAATAATGGAAATGCCATTTTGGTTATGAAGTAATAGATAACACCTTTATGATTGTTATCATGTCCAAAAGATTGCTTTTGAAATTCAGAGAGAACACTGAACCTAAACTCCACCAAAGTCCTAGTGCATTATCCTGGGTTGTGCTAAATGCCAAAGGAGATCAATGAGTTTTGTGATCTGAAAGACCTCTCTGTGGTTTCTGTGTTCGGGCAATTTGTTGTGACATTCAGTATTATTTATACTCCGTTGGTGGTAGACACGCTCCAGTGTTTACCTGAACAAAGTTTCAGTGCTCTATAATTACTTTGACTATTACTGGGTTTACCATTGACTAACATAATTTTGTTTTGTTTTTTTAAATCACATCTCCAAAAGTCAGAATTATAACATAACATAGCTAGTTCCTTACGACACAGTTTTGCATCCCAGTACTCAGGTCATAAACTAGTAAAAGACAGTATATTTTTTTTGTTAACTCTTTTGTAAACTTTTGAAAGGATTCTACCCCAGGAGCTGGAAAATAGGAATTTGAATATTTATTCAATAGACGTTTATTGAGGTCCTAAGGTATGCCAGGTTGTGAAGTGCTGTCCTTATAAAGCTGATGGTCTAGTTGTGTTACCGTTGGGTAACAGGTGCATTACTACGCAATTAGTGGAGCATACATCAAAGTAATAGATGCATTACTATACAATACAATAGGTATGTAGACAGTGTAAGCAAAGGGCCAATGAGACACTCAAAGGAGGTTTTGGCAGCAATGCCTGGAATCACAGAAGGAAAAAGCAAAGGCTCTTTAAGTGGATATTTGAAAGACATGTCCATGTTATTGAGTGCGAACTGAGAGCTGAAAGAGGAGTGTTCTAGAATGGCAGAGTATCATCCAAAAATGATACATGCAGCACAGCAAAGCAGGGAAGTGGCATGCAAATCAGCCTTAAGTAAATATTTAAACGAATATTCAGTGAACGTGTGAGTGGTATTGATAGGAACAGTGGGTCTAAAATAAGGACCTAATTATTATAGGATCTCTATGAGAGACTGGAGAGAGATCACATTTTAGAAATAGAACGGATAGACCTTGGATGTACCAGATCCTCACCCATATGGTGTGCCTTTCTTCTCATTACCAAAGAGGAATTATCCAACACACTGCAAAGGCAATTCCTTGGTTGTTGCAGAAGTTCCCATCCTCTTGCCTAGAAATAAAATTTCCCTCCTTCTCCATAATTATTTTTCATTAGATAGGATAATTTACATTGGTATACAAGTACGTTGTTTTTACTGCCATCTTAGAAGCAAAATTGAAAAAAAAATCCCTCCTTTGCAAACCACTGCCCCATATCTTCTCTCCCTCTTGTCAGATTATCTTCAAACACTTTGCCAATTTATACTTCTGTAACAACTAACACTGGATAGTCCTTGGTCATTCCAGAAGCGTTGATGGCTCCTGAATCATGCCTTCTATAAGCCCATAGTCCAAATTTGATGGGCTATTCTGCTACTATATCTGCCCTGCCCCAGAATGCAATAGGCAATGAGGTAATCTCAAACCTACTATAAGTATTCTTTCTGACAGCCTATGATGTATACTGTAATGTTATATGATATTAATATCCAGTTCTTTTTGTTTTGTTTTGTTTTGTTTTGATCTAGTGGTTCTCCTAAATGACTCTCCTAAAATCTAGACACACATATCCAAAAGCCTACTGGGCACCTAAATTTGGATGTTCTCTAGTCCTAAACTTAATATTCCCAATACTATAGCCATCTTTCTTCTTCCACTCCTCTAACTATGCTATTGTTCCTGTGTCTCTAGCCTGACAAATGATAAATGACACATCATCTACACAGGGTGTCATCACATTTTCCTACATATCACTCATTTATTCCTTTGGTCATTCAAAATATTTATTGACACTTGCTGTTTTCTAGGCAATACTTTGGATGGTGGAGCTTTAGCAATGAAAAAAAAAATAGATCTCTACCTTTAATAGTTTGTATTTCAGTCTTTGAGATGAACAGTGCACACCTGGAAATGTCAGTAGAAGTTGATTTCTTTTCCTAGAGGCAGCTCTCTTCTCTATTGCCATCAATGGAATAGCCCTCTATTTCTATAAATTTTATATATATATACACACACACACACACACACACACACACACACTTATTTATTTATTTATTTATTTATTTATTTATTTATTTATTTTGGTGTGTTGGTCACCATCCCACTATGTTACAGTAACTTTGGTGAATTCAAGTAGAAACTTTTAAAGTGGTTTTTTTTTAAATTTATCTCGTTAGGGTTATGGGGAAAAAGAAGAACTCCTTCCTTCCTGCATTAATGGGTGAAGATCAGCCCACAAAGAACCTCTTCCTAATTTCCAAGAACTCCTCCCTCACTTCAGTCTCTTTCATACCTGGAGGAGTTTGATCAGCTTTGGTCCCAAAACTAGTTTTCTCATATCTCCTCAGTTTTTCATGTCCGTTTTTAATGTCTTTTTTGGAAAGTATTGTTGTCACCTTTAAAAAAAATAAGTTGTAAAGGAGAAAGGATATGTTAGAGGTATGGATGTAATTCCCACAGAAGCAGCATAAAACAATGGTTCTTAAGAGTGTGACCACTAGGAATAAGAGTATTTTAGAAATTGCTGTTGCTGTTGTATTCTTTCTTATTCATTGGTACTGTTATTTGCTCTTAGTGGCTTGGTGATATTGGATAATAGATATTATTTGATCTGCAATGTACGTACACTTTTGGATTTGTACAATTTGGGAGTGTAGCAATCACTCCAAGAAAAAAAAAAAAATTAAGTGACTTAAGTGTTTTTCCTGATCCTCCAGAACATTCATATATTCTGCTGATCATTCATGGTGGTAAAAAAATATGCATATATTTCTCTAAACAAAACAATTCTACATAATAAAATGACTTTTGTAGGAGTTTACTATTTACAAGACATTCTACAAATGTAACTCCCATGTCAATTGAAAGAATACAGTACTTTGTTCAAAATTATACTCTTTTTTCATTGTGTCAAGAGAACGTGCTATTATCATGGTAATGCTGATTGTGATTTGAAATTTACATACAGCATTCCTATCACATTTACAGTTAGGCTATATGTAGGTCTAAGTACACAGTGACTTTGTTATGTCTTTCAAGCTAGTCAGGATATACATATAATAGGGAAATTCATATTACTTAACTGTAAGTTGCTTTCCTTTTATTTCAATTTTATGGTAATCTAAGAAACTAAAGAGACTGTTTAAATATATTTGATTGTGGTTTTGATTAGCATTTCTCTAACGTCTAATATTGCTGACCACCTTCCCATGTGCTTATTGGCCATCTGTATGTCACTTTGGAGAAATAGTTATTATTTTAAGTGGATTACTTGCATTCTTTTTGTTCAATTGTATATGGAGAAGTATATTTTATATTTAATACATATGCATTTTGTATGTTTAATATATGTCAATATATTCTGAACACAAGGTTCTTATCAGATATATGATTTCAAATATTTCCTGCCATTTTATGTGTTTTCTTTTCACCTTCTTGTTCGTGTATTTTGATGCACAAAAGTTTTCTGACATAACATGAAATATTTTTTCACAAATAAGATTAGATCAATGCTCTTTTCGAAACTATGTAACACGGCACAAATTTTACTGATTTTAATTTATGTCAGTGTATATTTTCTCAAAAAATTACAGATACGGTTGACTTTACAGGTAAAGCAGATATTTGTCTATTTACCCCATTAAATTAACAAATATTCTTATTTAACAAATTAATAATTGAGCAAATAATTAACAAATTAATAATTGAGAAGAGTTTAACTTTTCACATTAGCTTTTCATAGATTATAAAATAAAGGCATTTTTATTCATATTAAATTCATATAAATATACATTTAAAATGGCAAGAAAAAATATTTCCTAAACAGAGGTTAAGGTAAATAAACAGATCAGAGTATCTGTAGGTTGAATGTGTAAATATGAATATGAAGATCTATTTAGGACAGGAAATAGGGAGAGGAAGGGCAGAATGGAGATCAAATGCCATGCCCTCCCCAAGAAAAGCCATGCAGTCTTTAATGTAAGTTCCTGTGAAGACAAAACATTTTGATCTAATCTTTTTTTTTTCCTCTATCTAATTTATATACACCATTTTCCATTTCTACGTTACACATATGCCTCATTAGAGCATTCATGGCGTGGAATTCTTTTTTCTTGATTCACAATATCAAAAGAATCTCCTCCTTTCTCTCTCATTCTGTCTCCTTCCAGTTTTGAAGGCTCTGAGTACTCTGTTTTCAGATGATCAAAAAAGCCTTTGAAAATACATATTTACTCCCAATGTTATAGAACTGTGCTATACCATATAGGAACCACTAGCCATCTATGCTTATTTAAGTTTATATTCAAATTAAGTAAAATAAAATGAAATAGAAACTTTCTCCCTCAGTCACACTAGTCACATATCAAGCACTCAATACGTACAGTTAGTGACTATCACAATGCACAGGGAAATTACTAAAAAATTTCCATCATTGAAGAAAATGCTCTTCGACAGCACTGTTTTAAGATCATTAATATTAATGATTAATGATTAATGACAGCATTAATATGCACTACTTTAAGCCATTAATTATTACAATTCAATGTGGAAAGTAGTTGAGGAATTGCTAAGAAAAAATTTGTGAGCTGATATAGTATTTACTGGAAAATGTGAAAACATTAGGAAAATCCATCAGTTTAATTTTCAGACTCTCATATATTTCAATATAGTCTACCGCCCAATATTTCCAAAAGCATTGCAAATGTGAGAAAAATGTTACATTAAATAAAATTGAATATACTTAAGAATATTGACAAGTATTTTTCTAACATCAAAAATACATACACATGCACACATATGCTATAAATATAATTTCTCAAAATAAGTTACATAATAATTCTAGAAAATAGAAGGAATATTACAAATCTGAGTTTAGATATAGTTCTGTGAAAGAATCCACAATTTCTAAAATTGTTTATCTCTCCCAGCTGTTGCTTTTCAAATGTACCAGGGTTCAAATACAAAGAAAAACAAAATGAAAAGAAAATAGAATATTAACATTTCTTATTTTTTATAGCACAAATCTCTCAAATCACTTTAAAAATAGAAGACCACATGTAGATATTTTTCTGAATCCAAATCCTGGAATATATAAGTAACTAATCATGAGATATTTGTTGAATTTGCATCAAATTGTTCAAGTCAGTAGGGTGCACACATTTTGAATTCCAAAAATATCCAAATATAGTCTTCATATAGATTATATTTAGCTCTAAGAAATGCACCTAGTTCAACACACATGCATAACCACACACACACATACTCTTAATATTTCTGAGTATAACCATTGCTCACTAGTTAGAGGGTTTCATTTGCATTTTTAGAGTTATTCATCATAAGGTTATTTTCCTTATTGTTAATTTTATCTTCTAATATTTATAATTAACTTCCTTAGGTTAAGTCTTATAGAAAAATAAAATAGTCACCTATCTACCTCCAGCGGCTTGAGAGATTTTTTTTCTGGGGTATCTGGGTGGCTCAGTTGGTCAAGCATCTGCCTTAAGCTCAGGTCATGATCCTGGGGTCCTGGGATTAACCCCCACATCAGGCTCCCCACTCGGTGGGGAGTCTTTCTCCCTCTCCCCCTGCTCATGCTCTCTTTCTCTCTCTCTATCTCCCTCTCTCTCTCTCTCAAATAAACAAATGAAATCTTAGGAACAAAAAGAAAAAGACAGAGAGGGAGAGTTCTGTTTCCAGCTGATCTTTAGAGTTGATTCTATTGATCTGAATGATTAGGTGGATTCTCCATTTTCCCTGCTGGCTTATATCAAGCATAACCACAGGTCCATTCATAATATAATTTGTGGCTGTCCTAAATATCACCAAAGAATGTCTTATATTCCGACTTTAGGTAATGCACTTTTCAACTCCACTTTAAGGTGAAATAGACTATGAACTTTCCTCTTCAAACTAGGTTGCTTGAGAGCAAGTGCTCTTTGAAGAGCAGACCAGAGAAATCAGTCTAAGGCACTGAATAGTGCCTTGGAGGCACATGTCAGAAATTAGTATAGAATAGGGAGCCAGAAGTCATGAGAGAATAACTGGAAAAGAAAGTAGAAGGAAAGAAAAGTAGAATGTGATAAGATAAAAAGAAAATTTGACATTTTCTTCTCAGTACTCCCACTAACCTTAGGCTTTACCTTTTAGAATAAGATACCCATTTTTTTTTGTTTTGTTTTGGTATAGAAAATTTAGTAAAATCAAATTTTTGCTTAAGATCTGTAATTTTTAACACATAAATCTGTCACTTAAGGTGATAAGTAAGACTTAGTGTTATAGAAAATAAACTAATGGTTACCAGAGGGGGGGTGGGTTGAGTGATGGGGGGAAATAACTGATGGTTATTAAGAAGTACCCTTGTCCTGATGAGCAGCAGGTGATGTATGGAAGTGTTGAATCACTAAATTGTTCACCTGAAACTAATATGTTAACAAACTGGAATTAAAATAAAAACTTAAAGACTTAACGAAATGTTATAGTTTAAATTCATCTAGATATAACATGTATATAGTTATATACTATATAAATATGTAATGATATAATTATATATCATATATATTAGATATATAGTATATCTAATGATAATTATATATGATATTATCATCATATATTATATATAATATCATTCATTTGTCATTCATTGCATTCCATCCTTAATATCCTATTTCAACTACAGCAATTATTTTAGCAATGTGTTTCAATAATTATTGCTCCTCCCACCATTAGTTATAAAATATTGTATAGGAGATATAAAATATTTTTTCAAAGTGATTATGTTTTTATTATTATTCATTAAGTACTTACTGAATGTTTAGTTTATGCTATGCACTGGATGTACAAAACTAAGTATGATTGCTGAACTCTAGTATGTCCAATGAATTACATCCAATTTAGAAGGAAATGTTCTAAATAATTTACTTTTGACAATATGGTTTCCTAATAAAGAATCTCAGTGTTCATAGAGCAATGGCATCAATTTTCACATTCTCTGTTTTAAATTATCACGTTGAACTCACTAACCAATTGCCACTCAGCCAGTGAACTTCACGGCTCATACTGAACTCATTTTTATATTCATTGGAATATTTTCAGATGCACATAATATACTTGTCTCAACTGAATTTTGAAAGTAAGAAAAGTATTTTCTCTAACAGATCAAGAAGTTCCAAAGAGGTGTTACCAGAGTTCTTCCTACTCAGTGACAGTGCTAAAGTCTCCATTTCTTTCTGTTTACTCTGTCAGAAGCTTTGCTGCTTTCTGTCATGTTCTAAACATGGTTACTGTAATTTCAGGGGAAAGGTGGGGGGTGGTGGTGGAGGGGAGAAGAACACTCTTCCAAAGTGTTTTTGTCATCTCAGTGAGAAAAGCTTTTATAAGTTTGCCAAATGTGCTCTTCCTATGTTATAGCTAAGAATTATGTCGTAGTCCCACTTCTAAACTGATCCATGATGACAGTAATTGGACCATCATACTTAGACCAAAAGGATTTTATTTTGTGAACTAAGTTCTATTCCCCTGGAGGACTGTGGCAACATAAAGTAGGGTGGATCCTTGAGAAACAAACAAAATATTATGGCTTGACTGAGGAGGAAGGGAGAAAGGATATATTTGGTGGTGAAGGCAGGGAACAACAGGGTCTTCTACCCTCTGATTTGCCTTGTCTCCTTCATCCGGCAGGACTTACTAAACCATCTGTTTTGAGTTTCAAAGTGCTGAGAGGGTCTATTTACCATGCCTAAAATTATAGGCAAAAAAGAGCTACTCTCTCTGTAACCAATAAGGCTATTTTCCTAGACACCCATATTCTCAATCATTGGAAGTCTTTCTTTAATGATATTTAGTTTCAAAATATCTCCCCAAACCTCTCACAGCTGTAGAGCAAAGAAAAACATAGCCTTAGTTAATATGCAAAGATTGTAACACAAATTACTGCTATTTCTTAATCCACTTTAATTTTATAAATTTAAAATTCTTATCCCTGCTTCATTGGTAAAGAAGATGGGATTCAGGGAGTATAATAATTTGCTTAATAGCTTCATTCCCATATCAAAATATTTCCCTTTTTTTGGTGTTTGCAAGGCAGGGAGTGTTTACAGGGCAAAAGTCTTTGCTAAATACCGGAAAGCAATAGTTTGTGTGATACAACTAGTGAAAATGAGATCTGAAACTTGAACCCAAGTTTCCTCACCTACTTCTATGTTTCACCAAAACAACATTATACACAGGAATCATAACTTGAGGTCCAAGGGTTGATTATTTTCACCAAAATTACCTTGAAATTTCTAGGAAATTTCTACAGTTAAGATACAATAAGAATAGGCTATACACTATGGCAAGAGGCCATTACTCCCATCCTAAGGACCAACCCTCCCCCAATAAACATGTTTCAGAAGCTACAACAACATTCCTTTTTTCCTCAGGGAGCTGACAATAGAAAAGAGAACTAAGTGCTAGAAGTGAGAAGCACCATTTGAGAGAACAGATTGATGGCTTCCCTTCACCCTGGTAGAACAAGGACAGAATCAATCATTTGGGTGTGGTAAGAAACCAAAGAACACATGGTCAAACTCTTAATGTAGGTATGACAAAGCCCAGGGCTTTCCAGCCAAAGAATGAGTTGTAATGTAGGTAATATTTTCCTAGGGTCTTCACCAAGTGATTTGGGGCAGTATGCCAAAAGATAGGGCTCTGGGCAGAAGATCTGAGAGGGATCCCTGAAGCAGTTGAGGCTCCCCCAGGGTGAGGTCAGGAGAGTCAGGATGACAAACTTGAGAGAAATCATGCAGGAGATTCTGTACCTAAGAAAGCAATGACAGTTATTCATTTATGTACACATTAATTTATGCATTTATTCTTCTCCTGCCTTAATATTAATAATCAACTACCACAATTTATGCATTTATTCTTCTCCTGCTTTAATATTAATAATCAACTACCATTGATAATAATCAACTGCCACTACACAAGACTGTGTATTCACCACGGAGGCGGATAGAGACCACCAAGCCCCAGGCCCTTCCTGTCCACTGCTCTCCATTGCTCCTGCTGAGGCAGAAGAAGAGACCAAATGGCTGTTCTGTTTGGCTCAGAAAAGAAAAAAACAAGTCCCCTGAGGATAATTTAGCATTCTCCTGAGACGCCTCCGTATAGATTATACTTCCACATAAAGAGGGCCCATTGGCCCTGAGAGACCGCAAAAATGTCCCGTTACCATCCCCCATCACCCATAACCATAAAAACTCACCCCTAACCTTGTTGGGTGCTCAGCTTTTGGAAAACGATCCCGCTGAGCCCGCTGGCGAGAATAAAGCTGTGTTCTCCCTGATTTCCGTGTGCCGCTTGAGTTTCTTCAGTTGCTTCTGATTTTCCACAACCCCATTTGCGTACTATATGCCAGGCACTGTGTTTCACGTTTTTAAAACACTGGAATATAAAGCTAGTATAACGACTCCTAGACTTCAAAGTAGAAACTGACACAGAATTTAAGCAATTTGCTTAGAACAATGAACTAGTAATGGAATGGAATCATAATTTGAGGCTATGACAGACCATAATAATACCTGTGCTCTGTCTGAATAATTCAGAGATAATTCATCCTCCACAATATCTAAGGTTTATATTAACATGAACAAATTAGTAACAGAAGACTGTGTATTCATATATATGATGCGAATTGATGTGCTAATATATAAAAACGTGTTCATGTTTTAAAATCTCCTAATATCACTTGTGTGCCTTAATCAGATTTGTATTACATAATTGTGATAAATATTCACAGAGGTTTACTTTTATGAACATGTGATTGGTGCTGTAATATAAAATATGTAATTGTGCATCTTTAAATAAGATGAGATGCATCTTTATAGCCTTTGAGATACTATTTCTGTTTCATAATAATAAAATGTGATTAAAATATTAGAACATATACTGGAAACACAAAGGTGTTACCATAACATTTATTTGATTTAGAAAATCTACCCCTCAAGTTATTTTTGTTTTGCTTCCTTTTGTTTTTCTTCCAATAGTAACAGATTACCAATGCCATCAGTAGTGAATGATTTTAGGAACTGCTGATAGTCTAATACATTTGACTAGGTAGGAATTAAAAATACAATTAAGCAGGTAGAACTAAAGTAAAGTTGATCTAGTAAGGGCCTGAAAGATGCAACTATAATCTTCTTTTATTTACTTTTTATTTTTTACCCAAGTTATCATTCCTTTCTTTTACCTGTGCAGTGTGTTAAATAAAACCTCTTACATTAATCTCCCTACAATGTAAGCTGCAAGTAATATTCATCTTTGTCAAGGTTAATCTTGGCTCATTAGAGAATGGAATTTAAAATGTCTTAAGCCCAAATAATAGAATAAAGGGGAAAAAAGGGAAAGAAATTTATGAAAAGGATGTAAGCAAAGGGTGCAGCTGCATTTCATGGGACACAAGGGCATGCAGTGCATTCAGACCTCCTGAGGGCTGAGAATCCAGATGTGGAAATCTACCAAGGATCAAAACTTCCACACCATCAGTCTTTCCCTCTCTCCTCCCTTGGAACCTTATGACCTCTTATTTCTTCACCACTTTGTATGTCTTCTTCATTCTTTTCTCTGTAGACTGGTTTTCTCTGCTCCTTAGCCAGATGAACACAGCTTTGCAATTAATATTATCTTGATTCCAGAACAAATGGTGTTTTACAGAATCACTGAATTTCAAGTTCAAGTTCCTGAATCCATAATATAGTGGGGTTAATAAAGTTCAACACTCTACCATGTTTGATACATAAGATAGTAGATTCTATAGACAATTGTTGGGAAACAAGAAGTTCATTAAACTGATAAAATAGACTCCAATACATCCAAACATTTTGGACACACATGTTTGAGACACTGTTAGCAGAGCCTTCACTGCTAAATCGGTGTTAGAAATGATCAGTCCTTAACTTTGTGTGTAGAGTTAGTTCTTTTCTATTTTCTTTCTAGGAAAGAAAGAAAGAAAGAAAGAAAGAAAGAAAGAAAGAAAGAAAGAAAGAAAGAAAGAAAGAAAAGAAAGAAAGAAGGAAAGAAAGAAACTGCTAAAACATCAGCAAAAAAAAAAGTTTTAGTTTGAAAAGGCAAAGTTCTGAAGTGAATAAAATCTGTGTCTGATACAATAAAAGTGAGGAATTTTTTGAATTCTTTTCTTCACTTCAGAGGAAATAAATGTTCTCTTAATAATAAGTGAGAATAGTAAAAGCAAAATAGTGAGATACACGAATGTGCTTGCGAAAAGACCTTGGCACTGTCCTTTCATCCCCAAGACAGCGCATCATAGAGTTACATAGACTGGCTATGTGAGAAAATGCTCAGTCAAGCAGTGGAATCTGACGTCTCCCTTTACGGAGGAAAAAAGATTTAGCAGGCCGTCCCATAATCCCCTTTATCAATGAAGGAACGGAATAGGATGCTGAGCCACCATGCTCAAAACACTAAAAACACTAAAAACAAAATGAAAAACTAAAAACTTTGCAAAGATTAAGAATGGCCAACTTCAAATGAATGAGAACAGTTGTAACCAGAACTTATACAGGCAAATATGTGCAACACAATGAAATGGCATAAAATACAATATAATTCTATACTCAGTTTAATTCTATTTTAAGTATAAGCCCTATGAACATATACTAAAAACAACAAACAAAAAACAACAACAACAAAAAAAAAAAACCCTACATAATATGTTCAGGCTACATAAACCGTCTCAAGAAATTCCCAATAAGATCAATTAGTTAGGTCATATCCAATGACTTCAATGTATTGATGCAGTATAAACAGAAAATAATAATAATGAACAATCCAAATACACCTGTGAACAATCCAAAAATATTCTAATAATGTTTGTAAATGATAGTAGAAATGAAGATAGAAAAAGTAGAGATAAAAGTAAAAAAAAATAGAAATATACATAAAAAGTAGAATATATAAAATAACTTGGAGTGAACCTTCTCTTCATAGCTTAAGATACTATCTCAGAAGTAGATTAAAATAAAAATTTTAAAAAAGCTACGGAAGACAAAATAGAAAATGTACCTAACAAGTAGTTCACAAATGAAATATTGTAGCTTTAAGATGGCTTAGTGAAAAAATGGACAAAACTTTAATACCTGGAATCTATGAAAAGATCAACAAAATAAAACAAACTAAAAAATGGAAGTAATACATTTGCATGGCTATGTGGAGTCATTAATTAAAATTTAAGTTGGCTCTTTGAAAATATAAAAATATAACTTCAGCAAGTTTGAGAAAACTATGTAATATGCATGCCTAAATATATATATTACATATATTAATATAATACATAAATACATATATTAATCTATAAGGTATATATTTTAAATTTAAGATAACAATGCATATACTTATATACCCATACATTTGTGATTATATATTATATGTTTTATTTTCCACTGAATTATAATTTATAGTAATGAAGGCAAGTAAAATTGAGAGGGAAGAAGAAATAAGCCTAAAAGAAAATGAAATGGCAGTACAAGTTCAGTTCCTAAAATCCCCACTGCACTCATTCATTCATTTTGTATTTAACTCCTTCATTCATTTAACTCATTCATTCATTTTGTAAAGATAGGTTAATGTGGCTTAGAAATTAAATGAAAATTACACATTCTAAAAACCAAAAATCTAACTTAATAAGGAAGCAGAAAATTTGAAAAATACTACATCTTTCCTTCTCTCTCTCTGCCTGCCTCTCTGTCTACTTGTGATCTCTGTCTGTCAAATGAATAAATAAAATCTTTAAAAAAAAAAAAGAATCATTTTCCTTGTCTTTTCCAACTTTTAGAACTGCATTCCTTGTCTCTTATCCCCTTCCTCCTTCTTTAAAGCCAGATGCACAGAACTTTCAAATATCTCCATGCAATGTTTCACAGTGAATTCTCTCTTATAAAGATCCTTGTGATTACATTGGACCTGACCAGATAATCCAGGCTACTCTTCATATCTCAAGATCCTTAACTTAATCACATTTGTAATGTCCATTTTGCCATTAAAGGTAATATATTCATAGATTTGGAAAATTAGGACATGGAAGCATTTGGGCATATCACTCAGCCTACAACAGACATCTTTGCTTTCTCAAGAAAGCATGCAAAATTCATAAAGAAAAGTACTACTAAATATGATGGCATTAATATTGAAATTCCCCAAAAGCAAAAGCACCACAAACTTAAATATCAAGAGGCAGCCTGGAAGAAAAAAAATTGCTATACTTTAAACAAATATTATTACCTAAATTTTAAAAAATTACCAATAAACTAAAAATTTTAAACAACCTAATAGTAACATAGTTAAATAAAATATAAATGAATATTAAAATTCTGAAAAGTCAACATCATAAATAGAAAGAATGTAAATTAAAATAAATTATGGCTTTTTGCCATAATTTGAAAATGAAAATAGAAAATGAAATGAATGAAAATGAAAATAGATTGAATTTCTAATTGTTAATTTGTTGTTAAGGGAAGAAAACATTTTCTCTACCCTTCTAAGTTCCTTTAGCTGGCCTATTAGTTAAACTGACATTAAACAGATTAACAGGAGAAAACCAGATTTAGTTTTGTATGTATGGGAGCCCAACAAAGACATGAGAAACTCAAAGACAGCCAAGCAATCGAAGTTTACATGCTATCCTAAACTAAGGACACTGGGGGTGGGGTGGGTAGGGTCTGAGGCTTCAAAGGAAAAGAAGAAAATTCACAGGAAGATGGGAAAAGCAAATATTTGGTAACAAAAGCCATGCCATACAGAGACAATGGGACACATACAGGAATTTGAACAAACAAGCCTTGCCAAGCCTCCTCCAGTTTACCACAACTGGCCCATACACTTTGCAGTCATCTGTGGCCGTAGTTCTCTCCCTGATCCCCGCCTTCCACCTAAATTCTTAGAAGCAGTTAAGGGGGAGGTAAAAAGTTATTCTTAAATCCTGTGGGCCTTGTCTATCAACCCAAAGTAATAAATGTGTGAAAGTGGCACATTTTGGGAAGACTCATTCTGAACACCTTCAATACATTGATTGAACATTCTGAAGGGAAAGTCAGTGTTTATTCAAATGAAAATAGGTCTGAATTTAAACTTCCCCTTCTAATATTGACTTTGGAGAGATATTTGTGAGATACCATGTGCAAGAACATGTGCAAGAATATACTTTTAGGTTTTCCTTACTGTGTGACATGATAATATCTACAAAATTAAATGTCTCTTACTGGAAAAATCTTTAAATAAAGACAGTATGTAAATGCTATAGCCTTCTATTCAACAGTGAATGATATCAATAGATATGACGGTATCTCCTTATCATTAATTTGAAAAGACAGGGACACTGTATTTGATTTATGAAAAAAAATACACATTTATTAATTCTTTTAACAGAAATTAGAGTTTTAAGACTTGACAAATAAAATTGTAAAATACTCAGTTAAGTTTGAATTTTAGATAAATAATAAATAGACAATATTACATTTCTGAATGCTCTTTGCTTCAGTTACACTATTATAAGTTTGAGATCACAGGTTGATAACGTTTTGAGGTTTTATTTTTTCAAGAGGAAACATACTTCATCTATATTTTATTAATGAATGTGAAATTTTGTCATAACAGCTTTCATTAACACAAATTCTGGACATGTTTATTAATGACTATATCACTTCCATTAATAATGAAAGTAGCATTGCACTTAGTAGTCAAGGGCTCAATGCCTGATAATATTAAAGATAACAAACAGTAATTAAATCTTGAGGGCTTTCTGGGGCTCATTACAGAAATTTTCTTAAGTTACCATAAGAACATTTTCCCTCCTCAACTAGATGTAAGTCCTTAAAGACAAAGTACTTGGTCCTTAATTTGTTTTTATATTTAATGAATAATAAAGTATTACTTTTAGCAAATTTTTCTGTAAATTTTGGTGGCTATTCTTTTTTTTTTTTTTTAAGATTTTATCCATTTATTTGTCAGGGTAGAGGTAGAGAGAGAGAGAGAGAGAGAGCACATGAGCAGGAGGGAGAGGCAAAGGGAGAAGCAGATTCCCCCCTAAGCAAGGGATCCTACCAGGATTTTGATTCCAGGACCCTGGGATCACGACCTGAGCCGAAGACAGGGTGGCTATTCTGACAAATATTTTAAATTTTCACATGGTCTTAAACTAAAGATTAGATTGCTCACAATTTCTAATTGATGTTGGCAAGGAAATATTTTGAAATGTGAAGTCTTGAAACGCTTCTATGCTGAGGATTTTTTTCTTCGAATTCAAAAATACCAATTTCATTAAAAATACATTATTTTTTGCGTATTAGATAATGTGGTAATCAAATTGTTTAATCTTCATGTCAGTGAGATTCTTTCTCTTTCACGGACATTAACTAATCGCTAACTCCAGCCAGATAGTAACAAGGAATTTAAAGATGTGTGCCTGGCTGCTTAGTCAGGAGAACATGTGACTCTTAATCTCAGGGTCTGAGTTCAAGCCCCATTTTGTTATGGAGGCTACTTAAAAAAAAATAAAAATAAAAAAAGAATGTGGGTGGAAAACCACCATCCTTCACCACTGCTGAAATCAATTCAAAAGGCCAAGCTCCTGAGTAGTATGTCAGAAAAATATATAATATACCTTTATCTTCTCCATCTCTTGGTTCTTTTTGAACTGTCCCAGGTTTTTATTTAGACTAAATCTCCTTTGTGGGATACATGGCAATGTAACAGTGTAAATTGATTTGATACACATGGTCAATATGCCTTCATCAATAAGCTTAAGGAATATGAAGTTAGAAAGATAGAAAACTACAACTTTTGTCAACATGTCATCTTAGATTCTGTTCAATGAAAATATGTAGTAGGTGAGTCCCATCTATAAATTATATAGTATTTCACCTTAGAATGGCAGATCAGTGTTATGGCTCTTTGTTTAACAACGGAAAAAATTATTTTTAATGTAAACATGGTACATCTTATAGAAGTTCAATGTTTTCTCACTGTGCCAGCAATCCTAATCCAGGTAAAACCTGGATAGCTTTGAAAGACACTATTTTTATGTCAAATTCATACATATGTATAATTTTTAAGAAATGTTCTTAAATTCACCTACTAATAGTCCACGGTATACTCATAGGAAATAATACAAATAAGAAAAAAACACTTGTTAACAGCAGATGGTAAGGATGTATAGCCATACAAGTTTTTACCCTGACCTCTGACTTCCCTTCCATTATAATTCTACTTGTCTCTGGTGCGATGGAAAGATGGAAGAACTTTTGGGGCTCTGGCTGAAAAACAATTGAGTTGGACCTGTGCAAATTTCTTAGTGAGTTGGAAAAATTTCTTTGCATGTCAGTAAAACAAATGAGGAGAATGTAAACTATCCAAACTTGAAAGTCCAGGAAATGTACCTTCTTTTACTAACTTTAAATTTATATATTTAAAAAAATAGGAGACATTTCAGATAAATTTAATAAGAATAAAAATAAATCTGATATGTGTTAAAATAGTAGAAAATTTTCTGATATTGAATACTAAATTCTAAAATTTCAAACTGTTTCAAAATAATTTCTATTGAAGTATGATTAACATACAATGCTATATTAGTTTGAGTTGTGCATTTTTCAGATTTTAATAAAGGCTTAAACTTATTTAAAAATATGTAACTTTTGAACTGAAATAATGAATAATAACTTTGGTTATTAGATAATTTAGGAAAACTAGTGATTCATGAAGTACATTAAAAATTGAGGTTCATGCTGATTTGGCAAGAAATACTGACATTGAAAAAGATATTAAAATTAAAATATACCAAAAAAGGATATTAAAAAACAAAATGATTAGTGATAAACACCTTAGATGTGCTTTTTTAAATTTTTTACTCCTTAAGAAAACAAGAAATAACCAAAACTATTATAACTCAAATATGAAAAACTTATGTCTTCCAAAATTTGATATCAACAATAACCCTATGTATTTGTAAGGTATCCCTAATAGAATATGTGAAACCAAAATATGTTTATACAAATCATCAATAGTAAAAAATAAATTTTGAATTACCATGCTAGAAGAAATGTATCTCTCTTTCACTTATGGATATGTTTATATCCTGTGTTCAATATTCAAAGTATTGTACTGTAAAGAATAATCATTTAAGTAAAATTGATAAGGACAAAATAAGGTAATCAATTGTGATTAGAGAAGGTCACTTCAGCAAGCTTGTTTCTTCTCAGTTTTAGACAAGATTTTAAAATCTATGAATTTAAGGAAAGCAGTGGCATAAAATGCACATGATTCTTTGAAAACAAACCTATTTGTAAATTCTTTTTACAATAATTTCATTTCAAATTTCATTTACCATGTAACTCTTATGTTTCAGAGGCTGTGTTATACAACATATTGAGACTTCATAGATTTAATGGACTCAGTGTTTGGGGTTCTCAATTTATTTTCAATAATATATGTATGCAAATAATTATAGTAAATTATGATATTTTGATATATGCATCAATGTGTTTCTACCTTAAAACAAGAAAATATTCAATCAGACTTCCTAGAGAAATGGTAAAAGATTTGAATCTTCGTGACATAAGTAGGAAATCACTATATGGGTGACTTTGGGAAAGAAGTCTGCCCCTACCACCGTAGGGTTACACAGTAACACAGAGAAGATCATGGCATAATTAGGGAATTTTGCAAAATTCAGTCGGGGGTCTTCACTCATTCTTATTCCCACATCACCAAAAGACTTCTGTGAAACTATACACCACCTTGGTCTTCTAGAACTTTTAACACATATTTTAAATATAAACATTTTAAAATTAAGTTACATCACTCATTTAAGTATATCAAATCAAATCTAAATATCTTAGAAGTTTGACATCACAATCTTCCACTTAAGGAAACACGTAAGTCCACTTTTGTTTCACCGTTAGGCATTATTACATCATCCTTTTTAATCCTGACCAAACCAGTCCATCCTATTTCCTCCACAGACGGGTATCCTCAAGTAATATACATCTGTGCTTTAAAGTCCTTTATCAATGACCACGTTAAAATGCTATTCAATAAAGTTGATATGTAAAGTAAATTTTAATTCAATTTTCTGTGATCTTAGAGTCATTTTAAGAAGTTTTTGGACTTGAGTTATCATTATAATTATTAGTAGCACATAGTAAAGTAAAACCTAAAGTTAAAAGGTTTCTTAAATATTCATTATAATAACTTAACATTTTCTTAAAATAAATCTCTCAGTGAGATTGATAGGGCTTTTTTGGTCACCTCACAGAAGCGAATGCTACTTAGTACTAGAACAAGACAGTCATCCAGCACAGTTTTATTTCTATATTTCTTCCCTTTTCTTAGGTGTATGTGGAGAAAATATGTTTACATAAGTAGATGGTAATGGAAGTAGATTCATTTTGCTGAGAACTGTTCCTCCGTTCTTTGAATTTAATAGTATGCCAAAAATTATGTAGCTACCTATTTCTGAAATAATTTTTAATAATCTATCATCTGACAACTCCATTAGGTTTTCCTTCCACTGTGTTGAAAGTAAATAATAGTAAGCCAGATTTATTACTTAGTCATTAGTGTCACTCACTTTTGCAATACCAACCTTAATGTTTCTAATTATATCTGAGGGTGCTTCAGTATTCACCCTCTGGGGCCATGCACCAGAGTAAAGGTGACTGTAGAGTTTATCATCCAAACTGAGAATAAACGTGGGCAAATTTAACAAGCAAGCAAGAAAATAGGTACAGTCAGGACTGACACTGACAAACCAGAGCAAAACTGTCACTTTACTGAGAAAAAAATACCAAAAACAGATGAGAGGCATGTCATTCTCTGAAAAGTTAGACAGGGAGTTTGTAGGGAGACGGGTGAAAAAATTACAGACTTATTTTCTTAGGCACACACATTTTTAAATTTACACTTAGAAAATTGCATACATGAAGGGTCTAAAATGCCCAGTCATTTATGGCACTTTTTGAGGACAATCTCTATTGATTAAACAATGTGTGTCCATGACGTTAATGCATTTGGACCTTTTTGTTTCAGTAACGTGAAATTATGCTCTCAGGCAACTGAGATCACTGAGTCTAGTTCCATGTATATTATGCCAGGGTACCATGCATTGTGCAAGAGTCTGCTAGGGTATGTGGGTCAAAGACCAGCACATTAATGTGGCGATGTTACTAACCCAGTCCACCTTTAACTCAAAATTATTTGTTACTAAAAATTAATGAAGTGAGTTACTACCCCAGCCCACCTTTAACTCAAAGAAGAAATTTTGCACAAACAACTTATATGGTCCTAAATTAAGGTGATAGACCCTCCCAGTTTATCACTCCCAACACAAACTAGTGCCATTCAGGGGCGCCTGGGTGGCTCAGTGGGTTAAGCTGCTGCCTTCGGCTCAGGTCATGATCTCAGGGTCCTGGGATTGAGTCCCACATCGGGCTCTCTGCTCAGCAGGGAGCCTGGTTTCTCCTCTCTCCCTCTCTCTCTGCGTGCCTCTATGACTACTTGTGATCTCTCTCTGTCAAATAAATAAATAAAATCTTTTTAAAAAAACCCCAAAACTAGTACCATTCATATTCAAATGGCAAAGTTGCAGAGTGGGTCTGGGGTGGAGGCGGGGGAACTGCAGAGAAAGGAGCCTATCAGGAGAGGAAAGCCCTGTTGCTAATTTTTCTTTCCTTTTTTCTTTCTCTTTCTCCCTTCCTCTCCTCCCTCCCTCCCTTCCTCTCTTCCTTCTTTCACTCTTTCCTCCTTGCCTTCTTTTATCTTTTCTTTTCCTTTCCGTCCTTTTCTTTTTCCTTCTTTCTTTCTCTTAAAAGCTTTTTTTTTCTCTCTCTCTCACTCTTTTTCCCTGTTTGTTTTACTTTAAAAAATATGCCTCATCATTTGATACTTCAAACAGGTCATGAACAGATTCCTTGTTACTTCCATGACGAACTGCAGAAATCTAAGTCCTGAAGTTATTTCCAGACGTATTATCCACCATTTCAATTTACGGGTAAGCTTCTTACAAGGGCAGTCAGTCAGCTTGGTTTCCCCATACTAGAAGAGGGGTCCTGTTCAGTTTGCTGGGAGGCAAGCAAAAGTAAAACAAACAAACAAACAAACAAAACAGATTCTTTTTTTTTTTTTTTTAAAGATTTTATTTATTTATTTGACAGAGAGAAATCACAAGTAGACGGAGAGGCAGGCAGAGAGAGAGGAAGGGAAGCAGGCTCCCTGCTGAGCAGAGAGCCCGATGCGGGACTCGATCCCAGGACCCTGAGATCATGACCTGAGCCGAAGGCAGCGGCTTAACCCACTGAGCCACCCAGGCGCCCAACAAAACAGATTCTTGAACAATTAAACCATACTGCTAAAATACCAGTCCTGTTCGGCCCTTCCTTTCTTTTCCTCTTCTCAAGGACTTCTCTCAGGTGGATCACAATTTTTTCTCTTTCCTGGAATAGTCTTTAGTATCTCCCCTGTGGAAGGAGACATAAATTCTCCTAGACCTCATATTTCTGGCCTAGAGAGAGCCACAGGTTGGAAGGCTCCCATTTCCATTTCGACAGTGTCTCCATTTCCCTGGCTACACATTCCTTTCCCACCTGCTCCTTCGGGAAGACAGCACTGACAGACAAAGCCAGTCTGCAGTCTCCTTACATACTTGCCCTGGGCATGGTCATATATACTTTGGCCACGCTACCAGCAAAATTTTTATTGTGTGCTGGTATGTTCTCTTGTTTATCTGATGTTTACTTGCCTGATGGGTTACATATTTGCTTTTTGATTATTTATATTCTGTGGGTTTTTTGTTGTTTTTTGTTTGTTTGTTTGTTTTGCCTTAATAATAAGAGCTTCCTAAACTCAGAATTCTTTCTTTCTTATTCACTGGTGCAGAGTGATAGGTATTCTTTATAAAATTATTTTATAGAATCTAAAGATCTATAACTGCTGCAATGCCACAAACTTAATCAGTCATTAGAAATAAGCTCATTTGGGTAATTGTTGTAGGCTTTCTTCACTTTCTCAATTTTAAGTTCCTTACCTGTTTCATTGATCTTACATCTTTACTTATTATTTCTTTGTTTCTCTGGATCTATTTTGTTTTCCTTTTCTAGTTTTGTTCTATTTTCAAATATATGCATTTAAGTCTGTAGAGTTCTCCCTATGCCCTGTTATAGCTACAATCAACATCTCTACTATGTCATATTTTTATTGTTATTTGGTTCAAACTATTTCCTGCTTCCTAACAATGTTTCTGTAAAAATAGGAGCTACTACATGGGTAATGTCCAAACACATGACATTTTATAGTTGTTTTTAAACAACTGATTTATAATTGAATTTTTCCCTTGTCAAAGAAGATACTAGGAGGCTGATATCCATAATCTAATTGGAAAGAAGTGCTTCATTGGTACATTAGGTACCACCTTTGTATAACCTCAAGTTAGCAGCTATTTATTATTATTTGTTTATTTATTTATTTATTCTTACTATGCTTGCCTCTAGCATCACCCCCTCACTGCCTCCAAATTGCTGCTTTTACTTTTCTTTGTGCTTGGAAATCGAATAAGCAAGCATTATTATTTTTTTTTTTTTTTTTTTGATGGTGTCTAACATAAGAGTGTGTAAGACCTGAGGGACTTTTCTATGAAGAAAGTGCTTGGCTTTTAGTTCACAATTTATGTCACATTTATGTGTTTTGAGGCCACTGAGAGACATGTGTTCGTTGATTTTCAGGTTCATGACTCTGTGGTCAGATTAGTTGAGTTTATCAAATTTATAATGAGTGCCCACTAAATGGCAGACATTGGACCTGAGCTGAATTTACACATGTGAATAAGACAGTATTCACCCTCTAAGCTCTTGAGTTCAGTAGGGTAGAAAGTCACACACATATACAGAAAATGTCAACGTGCTAGGACAAATGCTGTGAAAAAGGCTCCTGTACGGAACTGGGCATTTAATGCATTCTGGAGTGTGTGTGGGGATTGAGCTGGGGCAGAGGAGATAAGAAAAAGAAGTGTGCTGGAGATGACATTTGAAAGGCATTCCAAACAGAAGAGAAACATCATTGAAAGTGCAGATGAAAGCAAACAAACAGTACAGGGAACCAGGAAACTACAAGCCCCACATTATTGGAATATAAATTGTGTACCTGGAAAATAACAACAGAAGTGATCACTGCTTTGCTTGATCTCTCATAAAATGTTTTAGATCTACAGGCAAGGAATAAGAAAGCTATCATTAGATATTACTATAGGATTTAAATCATATTTTAAACAAAACAAACACACAGGGCTAAACTTCGGTTTTTTTGTTTTGTTTTGTTGTGTTTTTTCAGTCTACCATGAACATTCAAACATGTCTACCACTAAGTATGGATTCACAAAGTTGGTGAAACTGTCCAGCCATCCTTATCACAATTGTCATCTTCATGGTCCTTAACAAGTTTAGAAAATCTTATGTCCCTCCACCAAATCATTTTAATTGAAAGAAATACAATTCCAAAACCAAAAGTAATGAGATCAGTTTAAATTTTACCAAAGCCTTTCCCAAAAGCCAAGGTGAAAGCTTATGTATAGCACACAGAATAAAGTCTTGAAAACTGCTTTCTTCAACTCTTTAAATATAGATGAAAACCAGGGCGCCTGGGTGGCTCAGGGGGTTAAGCCGCTGCCTTCGGCTCAGGGCATGGTCTCAGGGTCCTGGGATCGAGCCCCTCGTCAGGCTCTCTGCTCAGCAGGGAGCCTGCTTCCTCTTCTCTCTGTCTGCCTCTCTGCCTACTTGTGATCTCTGTCTGTCAAATAAATAAATAAAATCTTTAAAAAAAATAAATATAGATGAAAACCTTTATCAACAACCGACATTTTTCTCTTCACTCTAATATACCCAAGTTCCTCATTAAGTTTGCACTCAAGAGCTCATCACTTTTGTAACTGTGCCTCTCTTCCTGACCTTAATTTATGATCTGTTTCTTTCTCCCTCTCTTTGTTCTCCTTACTTACTATGTTTTTATGGGCCACATATTCTGGAACTAGACTGTAGGGGTTTGCAGCCTGCACAGGAACTTAGCATACGATGAATGTAGTCAAGTTTCTCAAACTCCCTGTGCCTCAGTTTTCTCATCTGTAAAATGTGACTCTAATAATACCTTCTCACAGGGTCAGTGTAGAATTAAAACAATTAATCCTTGTAAAATGCATAGAACAAAGCCCTGTACTCAAGAAGTGCTTTGTAAGTACCCGCTATTACTATAAGGCCTATCTAACATAGTTTCTGTGTTACGCATACTTGGGATTTTCGAAGAGTTAAAGACAAAATTATGTCCCTTTTACTGACCTACTATAAAATAAGGTGGCTTCAGAAATAACTTTTAAAAATTACCTAGGTTTCTAAGTATAGTGGGAATGAGTGATCTAAGATACATTATTACAAAACCACATTTTTTTTTCCTCAATTATTTCCTAAGATAGTATCCAAGGATGTGAACAAATGTATTCATCTGTTATGTCATAATGAGTGAGGAATGTCTGGTGACTCACATATGCTTTCTTCTAACCCAGAATCTCTCCTCCCATGAGAAGAAGCCAATATGAAGGGTCAACTCAGATATCCCACTATAAGAACCTCCAGAACCAACTAAATCCTTGTACCCACTTTTCCCAACAAGATTTCTGCTCAGAATCTTCCATGTGGCATTCTTCCTAGCTGCAGAGAGGCAATAAAACTCATTTTGCTTTTTTCATAAACAGATTTCTTTACTTCAGAAGGGTGTTTTCTATACTGGCCACAATTAATCAATTATAGTCTGTATTTCTATAATTAAGTCTATACCTTTTGCATGGGGACATTTCAGGATTTCCTTGAAGATATTTATAAAAAGGGGGTGCGTGAGTGGCTCAGTGGGTTAAGCCTCTGCTTTCGGCTCAGGTCATGGTCTCAGGGTCCTGGGATCCAGACTCGCATCAGGCTCTCTGCTCAGCAGGGAGCCTGCTTCCCTTCCTCTCTCTCTCTCTGCCTGCCTCTCTGCCTACTTGTGATCTCTCTCAAATAAATAAATAAAATCTTTAAAAAAAAAAAAAGATGTTTATAAAAGGAATTTCAAGAAAAGATAAGGTGTTGCTCGCATGGATGAAATGTGATCAAGAAAATCTTAGTTAAGGCAGGACCCTAACAATGAGGAGAGATAGGCAGTGTACTTTAACAAGAAGCAAATGCAGTATTTTCAATAACACACACAGATTTGTAGGTCCTTTCTAAAATATACCCTGAAACAAAAATTTCAAAAAAAAAAATCACAGGTATACTTTTGAAGAGTGAGGTTCTGTAATTCAAACTTCTAATCAATACTTTTAGATAGGGAGGAATAAAAAATTCTCTCTGTGGCTATAATATGTGGTGCCACGTTTTCCCCAGAGAGAATGTTGACCCCATGCCTACAAAAACTTTGAAAGCAAAAACATATATTAGAAGTATTTGTAAACATCCTGATGTTTTATTATGAAGAATTTTGTGCTGACTCAACTAAAATCAGTAAATTGGTTACTTGAGACTTCAGGATTATAAAGTGTTGTGTTTTGTTTTGTTTCCTGTGGGAAAATACTGAAGGAAGTGTGTTTTACTATTTGGGGTGAATAGAAGAAAAATACTGAATGACTTCAATTTAACTTTCTCTTCCAACTGCCCTTAAATCACTATTTTTAAATTAAAATTATAAACACACATCAAATAAATGTTCTTTAAAAACCATGTTGTGACATTTATACTGACTTAAATGTAATCTCTTGAAAAATACATATCCAATATTCCATGAGAACTTGGTGAGTCAACTGTTACTATTAATTGCCATTTTTTTCCCCAAAATAAATTTTACACAAACAACAAAAATTATTTAAATGGCTAGCTTTTATTTTAAAACATTTACCATTGATTAGAAATATCTTTCTATGAGGTCAAAAAATTCAGCTTGGTTTCTCCATCTGAATTTCACAAATTAAAAGATATCTCTGTAATTTTCAAGATTACATTTATTACACAAAGTAGATTTCATGGGATTAAACTTCCATTATAGAACATGCTGTTTAGAGTTGCTTTTCTCCTTTTTTTTTTTTTAATGGTAAAGAGATCTTATGATTACTTGTTTTATGTAAATAGCCCCTACTTAAAAAAACAAAACAAAATTTTTGTGCTTTTCCTGAAGAATTATGCATCCATGTTATAGACAAAATGTAAAGAAATGATAAAGTGCTAAAAGCTACATTGTAATCTATAGGCTACAAAGTGCTCTGCAATTTCCAGTAACTGATGTCACAAAATATTTATTAGGACTATGTAAACTGATGGAAAAAAAAAGATAAATATGTGAAAACTAATATGCAGTCATTTCATATATATTAACAATGGCCCAGGAAAATTTTTAAATTAAATTTTAATAATTATGTTAATCTGTGTGACAAAGCTTAAAAAAAAATATACTATTTGTCCCAATTACTTCATTTATAAAAATAAATTTAAAAATACAATTTTAATTAAAATGTGGATATTAACTTAAGCAAGGAAGTTAATCACTATATAACAGTAGTACTTTAACACTAAAAGGATAAGAAATAACCTAAAAAATAAAATAATAGAAAATGGTAATATTACATTTATTCTTTTAATAATTTACATATATTGTAGTAATATTTAAAATATATTTAAAGGCATAGAAAAATTTCTTAGTGCATAAGGCCATGAGAATCAGAAATATAAGACAAACTAGTACTGACTATCTTACAATTTGTGTGTGAGTAGGGTTAGAACAGAAATTTTAAACAAAATCTGAAAAGCAACACACATTTATAGTGTTTAAATTTTGGTAATGCTATTTGGAGTGATTTGTTTTCTGTTTCTATGTAATTTCCTTATGAGTCAGTCATTTATATTTGACAAAAACCATTGCCTATTCATGCTTTAGAATAAATGAATATTTTTATTAACGAATGATTTTTATAGAATATTACCTACTTATACTTTTATTAATGTGTTCATTTCCTACTGATAAACTACAGACCTTGAACAAGCTAAGAGGAAAAATGAAGTGAAACTGACTGTAACAAAAACTGACTGTAACTATGTCTTCTGAAAATACTACAAAATTCAAATTATTCTAACATCTGATTATGGCTCCCCTCCATGTGTAGAAACTTGCAAGGAAAAGAAATGATGAAACCCAATCACTGATTCTGTGATGCCAGAGAAGAATGTTCTTTTTCTAGCAGAGCTCATTAACATTCAAGTATTGGGAAAATTAACAATCAAAGGCCTTTGAAGGTCAGATTGAAAGGAAAAAAAAAAAAGGAATTGGGGAAAGAACACAGAAAGAGATGGTGCCGTTTGCACTGAATGAAGAAATATGTAGACTTAATACACACTTCGTAGTCCTCTTATAACCAAAAGAGAGACCAACCATAAAATAAAACTTAAGCTTGACTGGCATATCAGAGTATGGAAAGATTCTAGTTTCTCTATAGCTGAGCTGCTGGAGGACTCTGTCTCTAAGTGTCTTTTTATGGAAGATTACTCATTTCCTGTTTGTTTTAGTCAACGGGACTGATACTATAACCTGTGGTCAAAACCATTATGACTGATACATTATTTTTAGGTAACCTCAGATTACAACTGGACTTTACAGGGATATAGAGGTATCAAGATAATGTAGATGCACCTCCAAGGAGACTAGAACCAGAAATAAAATCCATTAAAAAAAATACACTGCAGTCTCAGTCTCCCACCCTCTCCCTATCTCCTATACTTCCCATGCCTCTCTTCTCTTTTTCCAGATGTTTGTCAACATATTACTTCTGATTTGAATGCACAACAAAGCCTGATAGAGAGCCTGGTTTTAAACTTCAAATTTCCAAGAAATTACTGACATTTTCTGAATCACATTTACCTCTTGCAAAGGGAAATTTTTCTTAATATTTAATGTGGAGGAAAGAAAATGACTACTGATAATGTTGAAATCAGTTTCTCTAATCTACATATCCAACTGATAAATTCTTTTCAAACTTTTTTTAAAAAGATTTATTGATTTTAGAGATAAAGAGTGTAAGGGGGGAGGCGCTGAGGTAGAGAGAGAGAGAGAGAATCCCAAGCAGACACCATGCGGGGTGTAGAGCCCAGTGGGGCTTAATCTCATGACCCTGAGTTCAAAACCTGAGCCTAAACTAGACCCTGTGATCATGACTTGAGCTTAACTGACTATGCCACCCATACATCCCAAATTCTTTTCAACTTCTGACAGAGGCAAATTATACTTGTGCATTTATTGAAAACTTTTATATTTATTAGGTGCTTCTCTGTTGAAATTCAATTGACAGTACTTTTGGGTGAAAATAACATCTAACAATCTTCTCCTGAAAAAGACAGGGTTGAGCTTATGAAAATATTGCTTACTCAATTTAGAAAACATAACTAGGAATGTACAACTTGAAGCTTTAGTTGGTACAAATAAGGACTGAAGTAGCTGGTGCTTATTCTAGTTCTACTTTAATGACCTAGCCTCAGAATTTACTTCAATTATACGTGTCACCGAAGGCAGTTGTGATAGCCTATGTGGTCCAAGGAAGGAGACACTTGGGAGGAATGTCAAAGTTACATCATTAGAAGACGTGTAGGATAGGAGATACTATTGTGGTCATCTGTCAAAAAGGCAATACACAACAGGGCTTACTTTTAACAATCTTTAATGATACACAGTTGAGTATTCTAAAAATCAAAGGGCTCTATTAATATATGTGAGATGAGCACAGCAGCCTGCCTACCTAAAATCTTGACAACATACAATTAGATTTCACAGATGTGTAACTCTGAGTCAACACAAGGTGGTCTGCTGTGTATCAACATGATCTGAGGAGTGGTCAATAATTTTCCAGTAACAAGCATATAATTTGAAAAGGTTTGACATACTGTCTCTTTGTTTCAATTAAGAGGACATTTCACAAAACCATATATCATAAATATGCACCTAACAGGGCAATAACATTTTTGAGATCATACTGGTCTTGAACTACCCTATTTTTCCACCCTTTCTTCAATAGTCCCTCAAAAGCATCTAAGCATGAAACTGTGATAATGATCCCTTTACATAAAAGCTTTACATAATTGACATGAAATTTGCCATTTGTTCTACCACCTCAGGGGAGAAAAAAAAACTTTTCTTAATATTTGCACTTTATCTCCTATTTAATTTTATAATAAACTTCTTTCCTTGGAACCAGATGAAAGTTTCTATTGTCTTGCACACTCGTGTCTCTGTGGAAATACACTATCGACTGACTTATAGGAACTTAGCAGTTTTTAACAGTTGGAAGGCCAACACTCAATATTTATCCTGAAGTTGCCATGGCTACTAATGCAGACAAAATTTGCTGAACAAGTTCAAGTTAGAGATAGCCCGAAAAGCACAGGGGGTCTCATTAATGGTTTCAACGATTAACCACAGTGAAAATTAGTGAGTGAATGTGCTGTCTTGATTTCCTATTATGTTGATCTTGCTCATGATAAAGTGAGGCTATTTAGGGAAAAAATGTGCATAAATATAGTTTGATAAGTGTCATTCTTTTTTTGATGAGATGACAAAGAGAAAATTACTCTAATCTTACTCCATTATCACCTAAAATCATTGATGTAAACAACATCTGATAATGTTCTTTAACTAAAATCAGAGGCCCTTAAGCTTCTGCTGTTTGTTAAATATTTGTATTATACTTTTAACTACATTAAAATATTAGTAGAAACACATGTATAAAAGAGATAATGTAATATAAGTACATGTGTGCATGTATGGAATATTGGTTTATTCACAATGAAAGGAGATTTGTGTTCAGGATTGACCTATTTTGGCTTTGTTTTTGTCATTAAAAATTATATTTGCTCATATTTTAAATGTGAAATTATGAATGAGTCTGAACATTTTTTAAATTGACTGATCTTTGCAAATATAATTCTATAAGTAACTCATTTCCAATTTTATTCAAAGGTATTTTGCTACATATATCACTGATAACTTTAGAATTATTTTACTCAGTGAGGGTACACTCAGCTATTAGAACAGAATATCCAAATACTTGCATCTGAAAAACATAAAGAAAGCAATCCAGAAGAGGCTACAGTATTTAAGATCTAGATTCTGGACATTCATTTGATTTATTGAAGAATTCATAGCTTCAAGCCTTCCTGTTTTTCTACTTTTTATCACTCAGTATATAATTGAGGTCCCTGTTCATGATTTAGAATATTGTGGCCATCTCTTTGAATATCACACCCTTGATTTTTAGCAGTATCAAAAACTGGTTTTTATTTTTATTCACCTAATTCTTTTTTTTTTAAATTGGGGAACAAAATCTTTCTTGGAAGTTTATTTTTCCAATATAAATTACATGACCAATTCTCGATCTGACAAAAGGAAATATTATTCCACAGTATTAATATTAATTAATAAATATTAATTGTAGTTTACTTACTGGCATTCAAATAACAAAAATAAAGCAATATAAACATGGCATAGGCAACTAAAATTGTGTATTACAGATCTGGCCAATTAATGGTAGGATAAGTAGGGCAATATAACCTTATTAAAAAGCCAACCTCTAAATCACCTCCAAATCCTTTGCCTTTCTTAATACACTACTTAATTATTAAGTTTAATTGGTGAGGAGTGAGGGAACATTCCCCTTTCTCCAAAGTCTGCTCACTCTTGGGATACTGTCTCCTCTCTTCAGCCATGATGCTTTGATGTTATTTAACCATTGTTATCTATTCATAAAAATTGAAGCATGATTGTTCATCCTTACATTTAAATTATACTTCCTACTTCAGGTTTGGTAGGATTAGCTAGGTAAATGGCTGCTCAAAAATGCAAGTAATATATGATATCCTGGGAGAAAAGTGAAATTCCAGTTGGCTCCTGTTCCTTGGATTAAATAATGTAGTTTTGAAAGCTATTTCACTTACTCTCAAAGCACTTATAATTCTAATCTACCAGGGCTTATGCAGAGATACCAGATGTTCTATTAATGTCATCCTAAAAAGTGTGACTTCTCCAAAGATAGAGTGTGATAGCAACATCGTGAGCTGTCTGCATTTTCTGAAAAAAGAAAACAAAACTATTTTAATTATTCTTCAGTTATTATGCTTCTTGGTGTTTATCAAAAGATACAGACATTTTTATGATTTACTGTTGGGCTCCCCGCCGAGGGGAGGAGGCGCCCGGGCCAGCCGGAGGCCTCTCCTTGGGGCTGAGCGGGATGGCGAGTGTCGCGAACCCGGAACGCACCCACAGAAGACACCGGGCTCGGGAGGTCTGTCGAAGCAGGATCTCGCTTTATTGAGCAGGGCAGCGGCTTATATGGGGTGAGGGAAGGGAAGTGAGGTCAGCAAAGTGGGGGCCAATGGGGATGTGCCGTGTCGGCGGGAGTTGGGAGAGACATGCCCTGCAGGGGGTGGAGACTCGCGGGAAACTAAACTGATGGGAAACCGAAACCGCCACTTTGGCGCCTTTGTGGTCGGCCATGTGGGTTCCCGATCCGGAAGAGAAGGCCACCCGGCGCCATCTTAGCCTCTTGGGGCCCAACAATTTACTATCTAAAATTTTAGATATGTCATTGTTTACAATAGGAGAGTTTTAAATATAAACTTGCCACATAACTCATTATCAATATCTGGTAGATACCAGTGTAATTTGAGGTTTTCTTTCCTTTATCTATTGGCTGAATAAATTTGGGCATTTTTTTCACTTTTCTTACATCATATTTTCTTTTGTAGAAAGGGTATAATTTACCTGCAAAATTACTAATTACTGAACTAGTCACCATTACCACAAAAATTAATCAACCACCATCCTTGTTGTCCCCCTGCTCGCCCCTAGATTCTAGTCTTGGTGGTTCTAGAGATGGAGGACATAAGTCTTGATCAGCAGAAAGCGAAAGGAGTACATAAATAGCGTTCCAAGAACATTTTTTTGGAGTTGGAAAGGAACCAGTAGCCTTGAATTAGAGCCAGAGAGGATTGTCTGAAGAGAAAATATTTAGGTAGAGTCATGGAGTTTGAGTAGTTTTACGTTAGTAAGAAAAAGAAATGTTATTTTTTTTTTATTTTTTTTTTATTTTTTTTATTTTATTTTTTTTTATTTCCAGCATAACAGTATTCATTATTTTTGCACCACACCCCGTGCTCCATGCAATCCGTGCCCTCTATAATACCCACCACCTGGTACCCCAACCTCCCACCCCCCGTCCCTTCAAAACCCTCAGATTGTTTTTCAGAGTCCATAGTCTCTCATGGTTCACCTCCCCTTCCAATTTCCCCCAGCTCCCTTCTCCACTCTAAGTCCCCATGTCCTCCATGCTATTTGTTATGCTCCACAAATAAGTGAAACCATATGATAATTGACTCTCTCTGCTTGACTTATTTCACTCAGCATAATCTCTTCCAGTCCCGTCACCACTTCCTCATATCAAGGAGATCATATGATAGTTGTCTTTCTCTGCTTGACTTATTTCGCTAAGCATGATACGCTCTAGTTCCATCCATGTTGTCGCAAATGGCAAGATTTCATTTCTTTTGATGGCTGCATAGTATTCCATTGTGTATATATACCACATCTTCTTGATCCATTCATCTGTTGATGGACATCTAGGTTCTTTCCATAGTTTGGCTATTGTGGACATTGCTGCTATAAACATTCGGGTGCATGTGCCCCTTTGGATCACTACGTTTGTATCCTTAGGGTAAATACCCAATAGTGCAATTGCTGGGTCATAGGGCAGTTCTATTTTCAACATTTTGAGGAACCTCCATGCTGTTTTCCAGAGTGGCTGCACCAGCTTGCATTCCCACCAACAGTGTAGGAGGGTTCCCCTTTCTCCGCATCCTCGCCAGCATCTGTCATTTCCTGACTTGTTTATTTTAGCCATTCTGACTGGTGTGAGGTGATATCTCATTGTGGTTTTGATTTGTATTTCCCTGATGCCGAGTGATATGGAGCACTTTTTCATGTGTCTGTTGGCCATCTGGATGTCTTCTTTGCAGAAATGTCTGTTCATGTCCTCTGCCCATTTCTTGATTGGATTATTTGTTCTTTGGGTGTTGAGTTTGCTAAGTTCTTTATAGATTCTGGACACTAGTCCTTTATCTGATATGTCGTTGGCAAATATCTTCTCCCATTCTGTCAGTTGTCTTTTGATTTTGTTAACTGTTTCCTTTGCTGTGCAAAAGCTTTTGATCTTGATGAAATCCCAATAGTTCATTTTTGCCCTTGCTTCCCTTGCCTTTTGCGTTGTTCCTAGGAAGATGTTGCTGCAGTTGAGGTCAAAGAGGTTGCTGCCTGTGTTCTCCTCAAGGATTTTGATGGATTCCTTTCGCACATTGAGGTCCTTCATCCATTTTGAGTCTATTTTTGTGTGTGGTGTAAGGAAATGGTCCAATTTCATTTTTCTGCATGTGGCTGTCCAATTTTCCCAGCACCATTTATTGAAGAGGCTGTCTTTTTCCCATTGGACATTCTTTCCTGCTTTGTCGAAGATTAGTTGACCATAGAGTTGAGGGTCTATTTCTGGGCTCTCTATTCTGTTCCATTGATCTATGTGTCTGTTTTTGTGCCAGTACCATGCTGTCTTGATGATGACAGCTTTGTAATAGAGCTTGAAGTCCGGAATTGTGATGCCACCAACGTTGGCTTTCTTTTTCAATATCCCTTTGGCTATTCGAGGTCTTTTCTGGTTCCATATAAATTTTAGCATTATTTGTTCCATTTCTTTGAAAAAGATGGATGGTACTTTGATAGGAATTGCATTAAATGTGTAGATTGCTTTAGGTAGCATAGACATTTTCACAATATTTATTCTTCCAATCCAGGAGCATGGAACATTTTTCCATTTCTTTGTGTCTTCCTCAATTTCTTTCATGAGTACTTTATAGTTTTCTGAGTATAGATTCTGTGTCTCTTTGGTTAGGTTTATTCCTAGGTATCTTATGGTTTTGGGTGCAATTGTAAATGGGATTGACTCCTTAATTTCTCTTTCTTCTGTCTTGCTGTTGGTGTAGAGAAATGCAACTGATTTCTGTGCATTGATTTTATATCCTGACACTTTACTGAATTCCTGTATAAGTTCTAGCAGTTTTGGAGTGGAGTCTTTTGGGTTTTCCACATATAGTATCATATCATCTGCGAAGAGTGATAATTTGACATCTTCTTTGCCGATTTGGATGCCTTTAATTTCCTTTTGTTGTCTGATTGCTGAGGCTAGGACCTCTAGTACTATGTTGAATAGCAGTGGTGATAATGGACATCCCTGCCGTGTTCCTGACCTTAGCGGAAAAGCTTTCAGTTTTTCTCCATTGAGAATGATATTTGCGGTGGGTTTTTCATAGATGGCTTTGATGATATTGAGGTATGTGCCCTCTATCCCTACACTTTGAAGAGTTTTGATCAGGAAGGGATGCTGTACTTTGTCAAATGCTTTTTCAGCATCTATTGAGAGTATCATATGGTTCTTGTTCTTTCTTTTATTGATGTGTTGTATCACATTGACTGATTTGCGGATGTTGAACCAACCTTGCAGCCCTGGAATAAATCCCACTTGGTCGTGGTGAATAATCTTTTTAATGTACTGTTGAATCCTATTGGCTAGTATTTTGTTGAGTATTTTCGCATCTGTGTTCATCAAGGATATCGGTCTATAGCTCTCTTTTTTGGTGGGATCCTTGTCTGGTTTTAGGATCAAGGTGATGCTGGCCTCATAAAATGAGTTTGGAAGTTTTCCTTCCATTTCTATTTTTTGGAACAGTTTCAGGAGAATAGGAATTAGTTCTTCTTTAAATGTTTGGTAGAATTCCCCCGGGAAGCCGTCTGGCCCTGGGCTTTTGTTTGTTTGGAGATTTTTAATGACTGTTTCAATCTCCTTACTGGTTATGGGTCTGTTCAGGCTTTCTATTTCTTCCTGGTTCAGTTGTGGTAGTTTATATGTTTCTAGGAATGCATCCATTTCTTCCAGATTGTCAAATTTATTGGCGTAGAGTTGCTCATAGTATGTTCTTATAATAGTTTGTATTTCTTTGGTGTTAGTTGTGATCTCTCCTCTTTCATTCATGATTTTATTTATTTGGGTCCTTTCTCTTTTCTTTTTGATAAGTCGGGCCAGGGGTTTATCAATTTTATTAATTCTTTCAAAGAACCAGCTCCTAGTTTCGTTGATTTGTTCTATTGTTTTTTTGGTTTCTATTTCATTGATTTCTGCTCTGATCTTTATGATTTCTCTTCTCCTGCTGGGCTTAGGGTTTCTTTCTTGTTCTTTCTCCAGCTCCTTTAGGTGTAGGGTTAGGTTGTGTACCTGAGACCTTTCTTGTTTCTTGAGAAAGGCTTGTACCGCTATATATTTTCCTCTCAGGACTGCCTTTGTTGTGTCCCACAGATTTTGAACCGTTGTATTTTCATTATCATTTGTTTCCATGATTTTTTTCAATTCTTCTTTAATTTCCCGGTTGACCCATTCATTCTTTAGAAGGATGCTGTTTAGTCTCCATGTATTTGGGTTCTTTCCAAACTTCCTTTTGTGGTTGAGTTCTAGCTTTAGAGCATTGTGGTCTGAAAATATGCAGGGAATGATCCCAATCTTTTGATACCAGTTGAGTCCTGATTTAGGACCGAGGATGTGATCTATTCTGGAGAATGTTCCATGTGCACTAGAGAAGAATGTGTATTCTGTTGCTTTGCGATGAAATATTCTGAATATATCTGTGATGTCCATCTGGTCCAGTGTGTCGTTTAAGGCCTTTATTTCCTTGCTGATCTTTTGCTTGGATGATCTGTCCATTTCAGTGAGGGGAGTGTTAAAGTCCCCTACTATTATTGTATTATTGTTGATGTGTTTCTTTGATTTTGTTATTAATTGGTTTATATAGTTGGCTGCTCCCACGTTGGGGGCATAGATATTTAAAATTGTTAAATCTTCTTGTTGGACAGACCCTTTGAGTATGATATAGTGTCCTTCCTCATCTCTTATTATAGTCTTTGGCTTAAAATCTAATTGATCTGATATAAGGATTGCCACTCCTGCTTTCTTCTGATGTCCATTAGCATGGTAAATTCTTTTCCACCCCCTCACTTTAAATCTGGAGGTGTCTTCGGGCTTAAAATGAGTTTCTTGGAGGCAACATATAGATGGGTTTTGTTTTTTTATCCATTCTGATACCCTGTGTCTTTTGACAGGGGCATTTAGCCCATTAACATTCAGGGTAACTATTGAGAGATATGAATTTAGTGCCATTGTATTGCCTGTAAGTTGACTGTTTCTGTATATGGTCTCTGTTCCTTTCTGATCTACCACTTGTAGGCTCTCTCTTTGCTTAGAGGACCCCTTTCAATATTTCCTGTAGAGCTGGTTTGGTATTTGCAAATTCTTTCAGTTTTTGTTTGTCCTGAAAGCTTTTAATCTCTCCTTCTATTTTCAATGATAGCCTAGCTGGATATAGTATTCTTGGCTGCATGTTTTTCTCGTTTAGTGCTCTGAAAATATCATGCCAGCTCTTTCTGGCCTGCCAGGTCTCTGTGGATAAGTCAGCTGCCAATCTAATATTTTTACCATTGTATGTTACAGACTTCTTTTCCCGGGCTGCTTTCAGGATTTTCTCTTTGTCACTGAGACTTGTAAATTTTACTATTAGGTGACGGGGTGTGGGCCTATTCCTATTGATTTTGAGGGGCGTTCTCTGAACCTCCTGAATTTTGATGCTCGTTCCCTTTGCCATATTGGGGAAATTCTCCCCAATAATTCTCTCCAGTATACCTTCTGCTCCCCTCTCTCTTTCTTCTTCTTCTGGAATCCCAATTATTCTAATGTTGTTTCGTCTTATGGTGTCACTTATCTCTCGAATTCTCCCCTCGTGGTCCAGTAGCTGTTTGTCCCTCTTTTGCTCAGCTTCTTTATTCTCTGTGATTTGGTCTTCTATATCACTAATTCTTTCTTCTGCCTCATTTATCCTAGCAGTGAGAGCCTCCATTTTTGATTGCACTTCATTAATAGCTTTTTTTATTTCAACTTGGTTAGATTTTAGTTCTTTTATTTCTCCAGAAAGGGCTTTTATATCTCTCGAGAGGGTTTCTCTAATATCTTCCATGCCTTTTTCGAGCCCGGCTAGAACCTTGAGAATTGTCATTCTGAACTCTAGATCTGACATATTACCAATGTCTGTATTGATTAGGTCCCTAGCCTTCGGTACTGCCTCTTGTTCTTTTTTTTGTGTTGAATTTTTCCGTCTTGTCATTTTGTCCAGATAAGAGTATATGAAGGGGCAAGTAAAATACTAAAAGGGTGGCAACAACCCCAGGAAAAAATGCTTTAACCAAATTAGAAGAGATCCAAAATCGTGAGGGGGGAGAAAGGGGATAAAAAGAGGTTCAAAAAGGAAGAAAGAAAAAAAAAGAAAAAAGAAAAAAAAAAAAAGAAAAAAGAAAAGAAAAGAATTAAAAAAAAAAAAAGGAAAACACCTAAGAAAAATGTAAAAAGAAAAAATATATATATTAGATAAACTAGTAAAAAATCGTTAAAAAAGAAAAAGGTAACAGTTAAAAAAAAAAATTTTACCCGAAGGGAAGAAAAAAACAAAAAAACAAAAAAACAAAAAAACAAAAAATGAAAAAGAAAAAAATTAAATTAACTGCAAGACTAAAAAAAAATCACAGGGAAAAAGCCATGAGTTCCGTGCTTGGCTTTCTCCTCCTCTGGAATTCTGCTGCTCTCCTTGGTATTGAAACCGCACTCCTTGGTAGGTGAACTTGGTCTCGGCTGGATTTCTTGTTGATCTTCTGGGGGAGGGGCCTGTTGTAGTGATTCTCAAGTGTCTTTGCCCCAGGCGGAATTACACCGCCCTTACCCGGGGCCGGGGTGAGTAATCCGCTCGGGTTTGCTTTCAGGAGCTTTTGTTCCCTGAGCGCTTTCCGTAGAGTTCCGGAGGACGGGAATACAAATGGCGGCCTCCTGGTCTCCGGCCCGGAGGAGCCGAGAGCCCAGGGCCGCACTCCTCAGTGCGCCCTCAGAGAACAGCGCCCAGTTACTCCCGTCTGCCTGACCTCCGGCCGTGCTCTGAGCTCTCCGAGCCTGCGACCAGTTCAAGGTAACACCGAGCTGTGAGCTTACTGTCGGCTCTGTCTCTGTAGCCAGCTTTCCCGTTCCAATACCCGCAAGGTCTGCGACACTCAGACACCCCTGATCCTTCTGTGACCCTGCGGGACCTGAGGCCACGCTGAACCCGCGTGGGCTTCGCCCCGGTTTAGCCTCTGGAGCGATGTCCCTCAGCGGAACAGACTTTTAAAAGTCCTGATTTTGTGCGCGGTTGCTCCGCCGCTTGCCGGGAGCCGGCCCCTCCCCCCGGGGTCTATCTTCCCGTCGCTTTGGATTCACTTCTCCGCCGGTCCTACCTTTCAGAAAGTGGTTGTTTTTCTGTTTCCAGAATTGCTGTTCTTCTTCTCTTCGATCTGCCGATGGATTTTCAGGTGTTTGCAATCTTTAGATAAGCTATCTAGCTGATCTCCGGCTAGCTGAAGCAGTCTCAGCCTGTTACTTCTCCGCCATCTTGACTCCAAATCAAGAAATGTTATTAAGATAGTATAAGATAGAAGTTTCTGAATAAAATTCTAGGTTTGAAAGTGTAAGTAGGCTACCCAACTGTCCCAAATGACCCAGGACTTAAGTTTTCCTGGGATGTGATTTTAGGGCTAAATCTAGGAGAGTCACAGTCAAACTTGGATGACTCTTTATACAAAACCTGAGTGATCAATTTAAGAAAAACAAAACAAAACAAAAAAACAAAAAAGGTTTATCACAGTATGGTAGGGTAGCCTCTAAATCTGAGCCCTCAATCATTCCCATCTCCTGTTATTCACACCTTGCATAATTATGACTCTCGAGTGTGGGCTGGACCTAGTAATTTGTCTCTAACAAATAGAAGACAGTGAAGCTATGAGATGTTACTTCTGAGATTAGGTTTCTAAAACGTCTGGTTTCTTTCCTACTTGTCTTCTTTTTCTCTCACTCAGACGGAAGTCAGCCACTGTACTGTGAGATGCTCTACTGGGTGATCAACAAATAAGGACATAAGAAAGGCAGGCCTCCAGCCAATAGCCAGCAAGGAACTGAAGACTTCCAACAATCTTGTAAGTTTGGGGTGGATCTTCCCTCACTCTATGCTTCAGTTGAGACTTTAGTCTTGGACAATACCTTGATAGCAACCTTGTGAGAAACGCTAAGCCAGAGTTACCCAAGTAAGCCATATTTAGATTTCTGACTCATAGAAAATGTGAGATAATAAATACTATTTTTAAAAATTTCTAATTGTTGAGATTATTTGTTACACATTAATATAACTGACACATATACTATGTTTGAAGAAAAGTGGGATCAATTGAAGCATGGGCATAAGTTATGTGTGATGGAAGACTTCTAGGCAAGACTTTAAAATGATTTAATATCCATATGTAAAGGTTCCTGCCTCTCTAGCTTTCATTCAGAGATGGGTGTGTCCAGAGCTACTATTCTCTTCTTTTCTTCTGATATCTTATTTCTAGTTTTCTTACACTCTGCAATAAATCCTCTAAAAATAAATGTTTTATTTCTAAAAATTAAAAATATATATTATATGAATCCTATCCATGATTCTAAAGTAAATGACCTTTATTGTTCCTCTCACCTTACCCTGCTTCTTATCTTTGGAGAATATAAAAATTTATAAAAATAAGTCCATTTGTGTACCTTCTTTTAAATTGCTTATCTCTGCATGACTACTTCTGTTTGGTTGCACAATGTATGTGAATGTATGTATGCTAGCCCTTGAGACTGTCACAGAGTAGGCATTTAGTAAAGTTCTGCTAACAGGACTGAATTAGTATCTGTATATTCATTCTGAGCAATTAATCCTGAATTTCTCTAGAAAAGCTAAGTAAAAGAGTTCAAGCATTATCGGTATAGTCCATGAATCCTCTCATTTCCTAAAAGAGAATAAAAAGATAAAATATATAGAAGGTAGAAAGTATTGATGAAAAAAAAGAAAATAAATTTAAGAAAATGAAGAATATACTCTCTGAACTTCTCTACAGTTGTGGAGACTATTTTGTCCTAATCACAGTATAATTGTCATATAAAAAAATAAGTTAAGAGAGGAGATCAGATATTAAGTTAAGGAAAAAAATACAGACCAAGGTTTAACTGTGCTGGACTAAAATATATGTATCTGAGGAATGGTAATTTTATATTACACCTGCAAAAAAGGAGTTCTACTTTAATTCCTGTAAGAGAGGCAATTTCCAAAACTGATTTTGAATACATCCAAACTCTAAAATTGCCCTGTCTACTTCCCCTTCCCATTTTCCCATCTATTCATCAAAACACAAGGGTTTATTGTTTATTTTATTTGGCATCATTTTCTGAACTGGTTTGCTGAGGATACTAAAATGAATATCCACAAACTATGTCCTCAAAGATATAACTGATACATCGAAAAAGTAATTGTTAGTATAATGGATTCATCCAAACGCCCATAGATGGACATGCATATCTACTACTTCCTCCACCAGTGATTTCTTTGGATGCCTGCCCAAAAAAATTATTATAACTTTTCCAGCTTTGGCTCATATAACATATTTATATGGTCAGTTGGATCTGGAATATGGCATTGCCAAGTTGTAGAGGGTTGTCATTCTCATCTCTAGGTTAAATAGAAAGAAAAGGCATTGAAGGGAGCAGAAGAATTGGTAATTTAGTTTACTACAGGAAATCTGGTCATGTGAACACCTCTATACCATATCCAGCATGGAATTCCAATGGATAATTGATATTTTTTTCCTAAATATAAGTTTTGTATCTCAAGGACTGGGGTAGAAGAAAATTTAGATCAAGGTTACTTCAAAGTGCATTGATCTAAATGGGATCCAACGAAATTGTGGGTCCTGTAGCCTGTACAAAGTTAGCATAATTTTAAGAAAAGAAAATATCAGTTTTAACAAAGAAAATTGGTTTGAAAATGCAATTTGATTAGATTATTATAAGGGAAAAATTCTAATAAACTGCATATTTTAAAAATGGGAAACACTATGAAATCTATAAAATGTATGTGGGTAAAGTATTTTATGAGTTAACTTCCCCTCACACTACTCCCTATCATTTCTTTTTTTTTGATATCTAATATTCATTCTTTCTGCATTTTCTTTATGGAGGCAATTTAATGGTAATTTAGGCTTTTCTCTAACAAATGTGGTGAAGTTTGTTTTTTGGGGATTTTTTGTTTGATATTTTGTTTTGGGGGCGAGTTGCTTGTTCTTTAATTGATGGTTAGAAAAATATATTGTAGCTTCTCAAATAATTTTAAAGTTCCACATAAATTTATACGTTTCTTTTTAAGTTAGTATAAACCATTGCAAGTTTTTGGTTTTAGTTTAGTTTGTCTTGAGGTTTTTTATTTGTTTTTATTTTTTTGTTTTGTTTTGTTTTCCTCATAGATGAACATTAAATTGAAGACATTTCAAATATATTGCAGTAGGAACAAATCTTAAATTGTCTTTGAATGACAGTGTTCATTGACCATATGCTAAGAGCCTTTCCCAGGGCCTTGGAAGTACCTGTGGGTAAAGAAGCTAGTGCTTAAACTTCAATGGCTACAAATAACAGGCCTCTTTGTACTTTTTGATTAATATATTACCCTATGAGGTAATTCTTCACATTCAAGCTAGAAAAAGTAATCTTGTCATCTTTTCTTTCTTTCTTTTTTCTCTTTTTTTTTTAGTAATCTTATTTTCTATTAATGTAAAATATCTGATCATTATGACTCTAAGTTATAAAAATACTTTCCCACTTTTAAAAGACATATGTTAATAAATTATATTACAAAACATATGGAATTTGACTTATAGAAATTCCCTCAGCGCCTGAAGTTTATACTATATAATGCCTTTCATTATGTCATAAAATACATATTCCATTATACTAAATGCAATGATATATATTTACATATGTGGTATATATATATATAAAGATATACATTGAGCTCTTATGCAAATGAATGTAAATATTTTAAAAGATATAAAATATAAAACCTTTAATATAAAATTTAGTCCATTTCATGTAGCAAGGTGTATCTAATAATAGACTATACTGCCCAAGACAGTTTGTTATGAAATACATTTTACCGCTTAAAGTATTATTTCTTTTTAAGGATACATTTGTATTCTCTACATAGCTAGCTTTAAATCAGTGCCATTTAAAGTATTTATCAATTCTACTCTATTCTAAATTAAAAGCATTGAATCAGGTTTGCAAAATTGATCTTCAGTAACTACCCATTTTCAGTTCTAAAGCTTATTAAAAACCTTGCAACTGTGGATATCTCAGCAGAAAATCTATGCATTCCAGATGATCCTATTTGCCCTTCTTCCTCTTTTATAAACATTCTAGGCAAATTCCTTCATATTCATATTAATTTTAGTTGATACTTTTTGAGCAAGAGTAGAGTCAAGATGATTGATAAATTTTCTGTTGCCCTTTGGATCACTTACATATAAGGTATAAAGATACAAACAGCACACAGATGCCAAAGCATAGTTTTTTATATTATGCAAAGTTTCTTTTTTTCCTTAAAACATACATTTAAAGCAAATTTCACACACACACAAAAAATACTTACTTTTGAATTGAATTCCACCACTTAACCAGTGGTATCTTTACGGGTATAAAAAGTCTAAAGAAAACATAGGAAAGGTTTCCCGGTTTCTCCTTTGCCATCTACCCTTGCCTCCTTTCCTATTTTTTCCTCCTGGTGAACCCTGACTAACTAATGCAGGGCTCTCAGAAACAGGAAATACTGTTTTGATGCTTTTCAGATCATAGCCATCACTGAGAGTGAGAGGCACAACACAGGCCTCACCTTCAATTCCAAGTTTCAGTCAGAGACAAAAACTGCTGCCCGAAAACTACAAGGGCATATACCCAACATTCCTCTATCCCATAAAAACCCCAAGACTGTTTTAATCACCAAGTCATACAGTCTCCTGTGCACCCTGACAGACCTCAGCTTGAGAAAGCTTTTAATTGCAATTCTGTTTTAAAGCTCTAAATAAAACCTTATCTATAATTTTATTTATTGGTCAGTCTTTTTCAGGCCCAGACAATTTTAAAAACCAAACTTGTAGTACTGTTGTACATCCTTGTACATCCTTTCCCTGGAGTCTGTAGACATCTACAAACGGAGTTTGACTGTACTTGTACAGTTGGCAAGAGTCTCTGTGAGACTCTATGAGAACATAAATGTACTCTCTGCAAAAAATCTTGTGCAAGGACAGAAGGACTCAAAACTTGCACAGATGCATAGGCACTTCTTGGTTCTAAGGCTATTTGAGTTTCACATGGTGTCTAAAATAGGGTAAGGCATTAGGGTAAGGCAAATAGGGTAAGGTAGGAAGCTCTCAATGTGGAGTCCATTTAGTATCTCTTTATTATCTCATTAAAATAAATTATATCTAGCCTCAGTTTTAAAGTATTCAGTGTCAAAAAATTTTTTGCCGCTGATAAATGTTCAATAAAATATTGTTAAATTTTCCAGCCTCATGTGAACTCTTTCTGGGGCAGGGGATGGGGGTTGGTTTAAGCAAGTTTGTCGACTTTGGGTGAAGTCAACTTTGGGTGAAGAGCAAGGGTAATAGATTTCAAAAGGAGAAAATTTGATTTGTAGAAAATAGTTTTATTGAGTCAAACAAGTGACAGATTAAAACACCAGCCACCAGTGCTAAAAAATGTAAAAGCATTACCTGAAAATTGAAAGGAAAATATTGTCAGGGAAATTAAAAAACAAAACAAAACAAAACACATGGAAAAGAGAAGTCTTCCACAAAATTGAGGGAGCTAAAACTACAAACTAAAGTGATTTGGGCATTACATATAACCAAATAACCTCTTAATATATTAGTTATTCAAATTATGCCACTTAAGAAAAAATTACTCAAGTGCCTGGCCGGCTCAGTTAGAAAAACAAGAGACTCTTGATCTCCAGGTCATGAGTTTGAGTCCCATGTTGGGGACTCATAAATAAAACTTAAAACAAAAAAAAGACAAAAATTACTTTTGGCTTATTATCATCCACATGTTAATGTCCTATATAATTGTTAACGGTAAAGGCAAAATATGTTTCTATTAGATCGAAGATCTATTAAAGAGTAGGTGTGTCAACTATTTGTATAATCCCCTCAATATGACTGCTTACTTTACAATGACTTTACCTTCTTGGGTTATAATATATTCACTTCTTATTGATTAAAATACTAATTCTGTTACAGTGATTTAATGTAAAAATATTGTCAAATATTAAAATTAAATATATTTTAGTATTATATTATTTCTAGGGATTACAGTGAACTTGTAAGTAAATATCTTCTAGAAAGGAAAAAATAGAAATAATAAGAAAACATTTCTTTTAAGAAAAAATGGACTTAAAATAGTTTTTATAGAGCCACAAATTTTCTTCCTAATAAATATTTTGAAAGATATATCATGCATGCTAGGGCACCTGTGCGGCTCAGTCGGTTAAGCAGTTTGCCTTCAGCTCAGGTCATGATCAGGGTTCAGGGATCCAGTCCTGCATCTGCTCCCTGATCAGCAGGGAGCCTGCTTCTCCCTCTCCCACTCCCCCTGCTTGTATTCCCTGTCTCGATGTCTCTCTCTCTCTCTCCCTGTCAAAGAAATAAATAAAATCTTTTAAAAAAAAAAGAAAAATATATCATGCATGCAAATAATACATAAAATAAAATGGGAAGAAAATAAAATGACCAGCAATGTGCTAAAATTTGAATTCTTCTAATAATTCTGATGTCTTTCTGTCTTTCCCTTAATATAAGTCTTTCCAGCTATAGATCTAACCATGGCATTTCTCAGTCAGCTAGTTTTGGCCATGAGACTAAACTCTGCCCAATGGGTCACAAAGGGAACTGTATGGTGGGATATCTGGTAAAGTCCTTGAAGGGAAGAGGTATGCCTTCTTCATCACATCCTCCTTCCTGCTGACTGAAATGCTGGCATGGTGGCTAGACTATAAGACACATGTAAAGTAAGGAAGTTAGGGCCACAAGGAACGTAGAAGAGGCAAGGTCCCAAATAAAGGTCTGATCAGCCAAACCAGTCGTGGACTGATTACTCTGGACTTCATGTATGTGAAGGAGAAATATACTTTTATCGTTTTAACATATCTATTAATTTTGTATTCTGTCACTTTTAGTCTTACTTAATACATACAAATTAAAACATCTTCTCCTAGACCACCACTGTATGTCTTTTACTTAATTGTATTTTGTTTTATACTGCTATGAACATTTTGATAAAGAAAAGTTAACATTCAATTGTAATTCATTTTCTTTAGACTTTCTTAATCCATGTTAATATATATAATTTTGTATGTTTTCTGATATCGCTGGTTTTTTGAGGCTTTAGCCAAATTGCATATACATATATAGCTATATATTAAAGAATAACCTTATATATTACATATAGCTATAAATATACTTACATATAGCTATAATCATTTAAGTATAATACATGATATAATATATAATATAATAAATAGCTAGAATTATAAACTAAATATATGACAAAGTTTTTATTGAATAAAATAGAATATTATTGAAAGGCTTAGATACAATTTGGCAGTTTTATCAATGACCTATTTAATTACTAAAGACGGAGATTTATAGCAAATTTAAGATACATATGTAATTCAAAGTGACAGTAATGCCACCCATCAAGTTTCAGATTTTGAGAAGCTTGTGAGAAGATAGTTAAGTGCTGATGAAAAAAAAAATAATTGTGTTTCCATGTTTGGAAGGGCATATAAGTTTGGTGAATATGTAAATGATTCAACCATTTAGAAATATTACAAACTTTGTGACTATAATTAATATATTATTTTTTAATGTTTTTAATGCTATTCATCATTCTGAATGGAATGAGATGAGACTTTATTAGCATACTCAGCGTTTCTATACGTAAATGGAAACCTCCTCAATTAAGCGAGTAGTGATGTGAAATCATTTTTGGAAGTTATTCAAAATATGCATAGATAATTTATGTTATGTCCTAAATTAGCCCTTCAAAAACGCTCATTTTAGAATTCATTGTATTGGCTATATTTTCTCTGTTTAAATTCAATAGGTCAAAAATATTTAATTGTTCAGGATATTTGAACATGACTTACAGTTTTCAAGATATTATACTAATAAATCTCCAGGTAGATGTTTTTTAGCATCTGAATAGCACCTTAAGAATGGACTGTGACTGTGAATAATAAGCAATGATTATTAACTGATATTAAAGAGGATGCAAGTTTGACAGATTTTAAGCATCATAATTCCATTGTTAAAACAAGTTATGGTATTGGGAATCCATCTCATTTTTTGATAATTGTTCCACATTTTCATTTTGGGGAATTTATAAAAAAAAATTAAGTACCTGAACAACTAATTTATAAGTAAAAATAAGAATATAATCAAAATCCCCATCCAGCTACATCTTCATTAAAATGACAAAGATACAACAAAAAAGACACCTATATAATTGGCTCCAGTACATTTTTGAAGACTTTATATGAATCCCATTGTTTTATTAATCTAAAACCAAGTAGTAGTATAACAAATATGCTCATATAGGATGTATATTTAGAAGACATTTAACAATAAATCACTTCAGAGGTATTCTGTGATTCAGTAACAAAAAGGGTAAAATGGAAATATATGTTTAATGCAAAAAAGGGACATTATTTATGTTTGATTCTTTAATTTCATACATTCATATGTTGTTGTACTTTAATGCGTTCCAGTTTATGCAATAAAATAGATAGAGGTAACAATATCTGGGCCTGTGTATATCAGCTAAATTGAGCATTTTATGAAATTATAAATATAAATAAACAAATATACAAACAGAAATAAGACATCTTATCAAGGGTTTAGATTTCTTTGCTTACTCTTGTTTCAAAATTTTGATTATGCTCCAAATAAAAATCATAGTAAATGTCCTTGTGGAGATCAAAGTTGTATGTAAAGATCATTTGCCCAGATTGGAAAAAGATCTCTTGGTACTAATAAAGAAGATGTAAGTAGAGTTTTGATATTTCCTACATAACAACAAATATTACAAGAAAGGAAAGTGGATACTTTGGTGGAAAAGCGAAAGAAATGAATTGAGTGCAACGTGCAACTTAATTGCAGACTTTGGAGCAAAGAAGCAAAAATATGAGATCATGAAAAATTTTTCATTTCCAGTTTGAAAATTGAACAATTAGAAAATTGAACTATGCCTCCAGTAAACTATGCCTCCAGTTTTGGCAAAATACTTTTTAATCTGTGTTGAATGATTGAAATAGTTACAATTTATTTATACTTGTGGATCTAACAATTAAAATCACTAAATATAAAAAATTTATTTAAACTCAATATTTTGTCTATCTTTGATGGTGAAAACCATCATCATTTAAAGAAGATAACAATTTATTGTCCACTCTAAATGTGAAAGTATACTTGTCTAAAAATTTTAAAAAATTAAAAAAAAAATTTTAACTTGAATGAAAGCATAAATTAATAACCTCCTTTTAGTTCCTTTTAATTGATAGTTACCCTAATTGCTGGCACTCTCATATCACAGTATGAAAATGTGACCAGGGGCCCCTGGGTAGCTCAGTTGGTTCAGGATCTGACTCTTGATTTTGGATCAGGTCATGGTGTCAGGGTTGTGAAGTTGAGCTTTGCGACAGGCTCTGCACTCAGCAGGGAGTTTTCTTGTCCCTCTCCCTCTCCTCCTTCCCCGACTCTCTCTCTTGCTCACATTCTCTCTCTCAAATAAATAAATAAAATCTTTTTAAAAATGTGACCAGAGTAAGCTTTACAAATTAAAAAAACCTAAAGAAATTATAAAATTCGTAAGTCAGGTATTTTTTAATCATAACCATGTTTTATTTTGTTTACACTACATAGACTATACTAAGATGTAGCAGGTCACCATTGTTCGTGAGAGCAGCTGGGATTATGATAGATATTAGTATGTCTGGGTTTTTTTTTTTTTTTAATGATTTTATTTATTTATTCGACAGAAAGAGAGAGAGACAGAGAGAGACCGTGAGAGAGGGAGCACAAGCACAAGGAGTGGGAAAAGGAGAAGCAGGCTTCTGGCAAAGCAAGGCACCCCATGCAGGATCTAAGACCCTGGGATCATGACCTGAGCCAAAGGCAGAAGCTTAGTGACCGAGCCACCCCAGTGCCCCAGTAGGTCTGGGCTCTTTTAATTGAGACATATTATCTCAGCATTGTGGAAAATGTATCACTGAATTATTCAGGTAGTTTATGTGTATCTCAAAAATATATAGTTTAAAAAAAATTCACTGAATCTCATGTTTTAACTAATCTTGAACATCCTCATTTTAGAAAGTCTAGGTGGTTAAAATAAGCTAGACTGTTTTTCTGGCTTTGGAACATGTATTATTAGCAGTATACTTAAAACAACAACAAAAATAACAATGATAAAAATAATCAGAAAAAAGAACTGAGATGACTGAATTAATGAGAATAATAAGGAATAATGAAGAGTGAAAGACATTTAGAACTTATCTTTAATAAAGAGCACTGTAAAAGGCAAATTGGGAGGCCAAAAAGATCTTTGCATTTCTCTTTACTGATTTTCATACAGAAAATACATTTAAAAAAACAGAAATTAGAAAATAAATGGATATATTTACCAAAAAATAAAATTGTTGATTAACATTATTATCTGATTTTGTTAGTGCATATTTGTATATAGCTCAGATCATAGAGCATAGATATCTTGGAATTCTGTATTTTCACCAACATTTTCCATGTAACTAATTTTAATGTAATCTAATTCTTAATGGTTTCTTTCTTAAATGGATACATGGGGATATACTGAACCTCTTTACAAATGTGTATGTTTAGGAGATTTATTTATAATTTTTTTAAAAGATTTTATTTATCTATTTGACAGAAAGAGACACAGGGAGAGAGGGAACACAAGCAGGGGGAGTGGGAGAGGGAGAAGCAGGCTTCCTATTGAGAAGGAGCCTGATGCGGGACCCTGGAATCATGACCTGAGCTGAAGGCAGTCACTTAACGACTGAGCCACTCAGGGCCCTTATTGAGGAGATTTTTACTCACATTATTTAGTATTATAAATATTAGTGTAAGGGAAAATTATATGTTGTTTAAATGTATATTATTTAATATAAAGAATTCTGACATTTTATAAAGTCTAATATTTCTATTTTTCCTCTTATGTTTTGAGTGTTCTTCCACTGTATGTTATTTATAATATTTTATATAATACCCTGCTCTTCACTCCATCTATATTTTTGTTATTATGTGTTATGTGATGAAATTCTAAGTCATCATCCTAAGGTACTTTAATTTAGAATGACTTAATTTAGACTTTAATTAGAATGATGACATTATTATTTTATTATATAACAATAATGTTAATACACCTTTGGTTTATCTTTCTACTTTTTTCCCTAATAACAATCTAGTATATATGGTATATTGCATAGCCCAAATCTTCTGTATTGAGATTAAAATCTATTTAAATATATAATTAAATTTAAGAAAAATTAACATCTTTTAAATATTTAATTTGCAAGCATCAAAAGGTGTAATAAAAGATAATATAAAGAACAACAAAAGAAATACACGAATCACAATTATAATTAAAATCAATTTCTGGCTCACTTAACACAAGTTAATAAAGATTCAATTGTTCTAGAACAAATTGCGTTATACTGAGGAAATCCTTCACAAAAATTAAAAACTCCCTAAAAATCATAAGGAAGTATTTCATAACTTTCTAGTCTTACTGGTTCCTATTTGTTATTAATACATACTTTTAGATCCAACTAGAAAACTGGATAGCTTTCCTTCTCTCAACAGGCTGCTTTTGAATGTAGCCTGATGCTATCACTAATGTTATTGGAAGGATCACTCATATCACAACTATGTTTAATAAACTGATGGCACTTTTAGTCAACACTATAAAAGGAAGAATAATGAAGAAATAAGAAGATAGAAATTGGATAAGAATTGGATAAGAATAAATAAAGGTGTCCTTATTTAGGGACTATATAATCTATATATAAAATCTCAATATAATCAAAATACAAACTATTAGAAGAGGCTTTCATTTATTTGACAAATTAAAATCAGACCTAAAATATAATATAATAGTATTTCCTAACATCAACAATAAGTAACTATAAAACATACTAAATATAAGATACCATTCACAAGATTCCATGTTATAAAGTATCACAGAATTAATATAACAGATTTTATAATATCTCTAAAGACAAAGCTTCAAAGCTCTAAAAATTGTGCTATATGTTCAAATTTTCCATCTTCAAATTTGGAATGTCTTCTAATCAATGAGGTATGAAATCATTATTAATTAAATTAACAATATGTTTTTTTCTTAATTGTCCATAAAATAATAGTGTATCTTCTAACCAGGACCATTTTAGAGTCAACGATTCATGGTAAATCTGCAGAAGATGCTCTGAATTACTGGACACATATTAAATTCTTTTGAATGAGTTGACTTAATATAATAAAGATATTTGTTTTCTCTAAATTAAGCTACAGAGTTGATGCCATCCTAATTCAAATCCAGTGGAGTTTTTCAAAAAGTTGGAAACTCTAATTAAAATTCAAATGGGAAAATAAAGCATTATAAAAACTAGTTATTCTTTTTTTTTTTTTAAGTGGGGAACTTGTCCTACCAAATATTAGAAAATGCAAGTAGTCTTCACTTTTTATAGTGGTGTGAGACCAGACACACACACACACATTCACACACAAACACACACAGAGACGTACAGAAATAATCATAACAGCCATAATGATGAAAACAGTCTAAATAATCAATGGAAAAAATTGCTATTGTTCCAAGACTTACACTTCTCAAAATATTAAATTCTAGTGTTGGTTATAAATATATACAAGAATAAAAATGATAAACTAATATTCATCACACTGTAATATAAAACATTAGATATACTGAGAATTAAAATGTTCTGTGATGTGTAAAAAAATACCAAGAAGGATTTGAATATTGCTTGCCTTCCCCTTTTATCATATAACCCATGACACGGAGTGAACATCTTTTCTACACTTTGAAGATTGTTACATTTCTTTTTAAGTTTGGATCAGCTTCTGATATTTTATCCTTTGCACTTCCAAGGCCTTGAAATACCTCTGTGAGTTTCTTTCATATGAACATTTTGGCTGGTGTGTTGACACTTCCTCTGGAATATCTTCATCCTATTCATCAAAGCGCTTTTCTCACTTATGCTGATAATTTCACGTTCACTAAGTTCCTCTGATTGGATATCTGTAGTCCCCAACAGCAACAATGTCCATATTCTCATGGGCAGTTATTTCTTCCGTAACTCCGTCTACATTTAGTTTATTTCCAGCATTATCCATTTTCACTTCTTTGCATTTTTATGTGATAATTTCTTCTTTTCTTTATCCATTTTATATAAAATATCATATATCAGTGAGACACTGAAGCAACACAATTAATAACATTGCTTTGCTGTGTCTGACCTGAAAAACAGACATATGGTGACCAATCACCAACAGAACCAACAGACAAAGAAGTGGGATGATTGGTCTCTGATCATGATGTGCATTTTTTATGTGCTTAGTAATAAATGAAATGAAAAGCTAGCAGTGAAGCCTGGACTTTATGCAATTACTCACCATTAATTTACCCAACCAGGTAACTAAATTTTGAATTGTGTGGTTGGAGGAGTGGTATTATTTAATTCCCATGTTCACTGAATTCATGCAGATCAGAACCATGCAAATCAGAACCAAAGGATTGCCGGTACTTCAAAGGCAAATAATAAAATGGCATGTTATTGTCACAACCATAGACCAACTGAGCAATGGAGAAAGAATAGAGAGCTCAAAGTCAGCTTCAGGAAAAAAAAAAAAAAAAAAAAAAAAGGAGAAAAATCAACAGGAACAACAAGAAACAACAAGAAACATTTCTTTTGTAGCTAAAGTTGGACCACTAGCTCTCTCTATGGGGAAACATACAACTGGATACCTCCTGATATAAAAAAGATGGAACCAAGTGAGACTAAATTTTTAAGTATTTGAAACAAAACTATGAAGTTAACGTGGAAAAGTACAAAGAATATTTCTGTGAATTTTAAGTAAAATAACTATTTTTTTAAAGATTTTATTTATTCATTTGACACAGACACAGAACAAGCACAAGCAAGAGGAGGAGTGGCAGAGGAAGAAGGAGAAGCAGATTCCCTGCCGAGCAGGGGGCCCGATGTGGGCTTGATCTCAGGTCCTGGATCATGACCTGGGCTGAAGGTAGACCCTTCACCGACTGAGCCACCCCCATGCCAAAAACTAATTATTTTTAAATCCATTTTTTGTTTCCCCCATCCTCTTCATTTACTATATGATTACGTGAAATGTTAACATGATTATAAAATCACATTAATATAAAAAAATCCTCAAAAAATATTAAAATAAAAAAATTTTATTAATTAAAAAAATCCAAATTAATATAAAAAAATGTCCCTCTGTGCACCCCTTCCACTCCATTTTCATCCCCCTATCCTGCACACTTTTTTGATCTGCATGGACATTAAAGGAAGTTAAAGTATATTATAAACTGAGAGAGAACATCAGGAACATGTTAATCACAAATAAGTGATTCAAATGCTAAAGTGCTTTTAGAAATGAAGAAAAAAGCTCACTAAACTAATAGAAAAATTGGTATTTATCTGAAGAAAAGAAAAATTGAATATCCAATAGCAATATAAATGGAGCTCATAATCTCCACGATAAATCACATGTCTCACATGTCTCACATGTCTCCACGACAAATCACATCTCTCACATGTCTCATTCAATCATCTTTACATATTTTTAAAAATTTTAAGTAAAATATTGGTTTTTGGTAAGTATTCACTATAATGAAAATACACATGCAACGTTTTGTTGTTTAAATTTATACAATCACTTTAGAAAACACCATCCATTCTTATCATCTACCACAGCTGAAAATGTACACCATTCATTAAACATAAAATTCATTCTTGTTAAAAATGGTAAATGCAGCATTTTTGTAAAAAATGGTAAACACCAAATTCAGAATAATGGTTACTTCTGAAACCGGAGATAAGTAATGAGGGAAATGACACTTTGAAGTCAGGAGAAATTATCTGTTTCATGAACTGCTTAGTAGATACGCTGAGGTTTGTCTATCAGTAACTGTAGAAGGCACAATCATTCACCAAAGATATCCACCCTCTCTAATCCCTAGAAACTGTCGGTACCTTATGTTACATGATAAGAAAGTGTTTGCAGATATAACTGAAGTTAAGGACTTCAAAACAGGGAGCTTATCCTGGATTATGTCAATGGGCCAAATCTAATCAAGGAGTCCGGTAAAAAAAAGACGATTTTTTCCCCCTAGCTAGAGTTAAATAGATGTGGCAGAAAGGTGTTCAAAGTGTGAGTAGGACCCCTCCTGCTGTTGCAGGAGCAGGGATGCATGAGCTTCTAGGAGCAAAGAGGGCCTTCACAGACAGCCTTCAAGAAAACAGGAGACCTCAGTCCCACATCTGCAAGGAACTGAACCTGGCCACCAACTCAGTGAGATTGGCGGTAGGATCACCCCCAGAGCCTCCGGAAAGGAACACAGTTCTGCCAATACCATGATTTGGACCTTATGAGAATTTAAGCTGAGGACCCATTTGAACTATGCTGTAATTATGATTCTGACTTACAGACGTATGAGAGAGTAGAGGAGTGTTGATTAAGCCAAGAAATGCATAGTATTTTTTTAAGGCAGCGGTCAAAAATAGATGCACTACAATTTTTGTGTTATACATATAAACAATTATTGTAGTGCAGTCACTGTTTGTTGTTGTTTTGTTTTGTTTTGTTTTGTGTTTTGTTTTTTGTTTTTCATTTTTTGTTTTTTTTTTTTTTTAGAGAGGGAGAGGGAATCTTAAGCAGGCTTTATGCGCAGCACAGAGCCCAACACAGGACTTATATCTCACAACCCTGAGATCATGACCTGAGCAAAAATCAGGAGTTGGATGCTTAACTGACTGAGCTATATAACAAATAGAAGGTTTCAAATTCACAAGATTGATAAAATAATTTCAGATTCTTGTATACTTCATATTACTATTTATATTACTATTTATATTCATAGTACTATTAATGTTTTTCTACTAAGAGCAAAGTGGGTATAAATGTAGAGTTTCTCAATCCAACTCAAATGTACTTTGACTCAAGCAAATAACAGTTATGCTTACATTCTAAATTTATTAGCAGTATTTTGTTTCTGTTTTCTATGTTTTCAATGTATACATAATGAAATAGTTTAAGGCAAGGCTTGGCAATCTATGGCTCACAAGCCAAATCTGGCCTGCCATGTATTTATGTAAATCAGATTTTACTGAAACACAAAATCCATTTGCTTAGTTATTGTCTACAGCTGCTTAAATGCACCAAGAGACAGTTAAGTGGTTGCAATAGAAAATATATGGTCCACGAATCCTCAATTATTTACTATCTTGCTCTTCATATATAAGTTTGCCAAATTCTGATTAAAAAAAAAAAAAAACCAGGATCTTTACATAATAACTTCATGATGTAAAAATCCATGAAAAACAAATTAATGATGACCAAATTATAGAAAAAAGTACAAAACCTATTATCTTTCAAAATTTGAAAAATGCATATTTATAACATATGGTCAGAGACTTTTTTTAGAGCTCTTTTAATTGAAGAAAAAGCTTATCAAAGAAAGTATAGGGAATAAAAGAATGTGGAAATCTGTATGGAAACATATCTAAGTACCTAAAAAGTATGCTCTTTTGATTTTCTTGTCTCTTCATATTTTTAGTCTTGTAATACCCTTTCCCTTTCCTCTTTTTTTTTTTAATTAATCGCCCTTTATTTCATTAGTAGCTCTTTCAATTACATATAAGATTGGCTAGTTTTGCTCTATAAATTTAAAAGGTGAAGCAATTAAATTGAGCAAATATGTATCTTAACTTTTAAAGTATGAAAGGAAAAATAATCTTGTAGCTTATCTTTATTCATAGAATTGCTAGAAGAAGAAATCATGAATTGATTTCTCTGGAGTAGAAAAAAAAAGTGAAAGTTGAAATTGGAATGTATTCTAAGAGAAGTATAATTAGATAAAGTTAATGTTCCAAGCAGGATCTATATGTTCTATTTCTAATTTCTAATCTTTGCAGAGATTCTAAATCTTTTCTGACTCCTGGCATAGATTTAATCATCACTCTTCTTGAGTGTGATTTGAAATGAATTATAGAACAGTTGAACAAGGAAAGTCTCTAAAACTAAGCGAAGCCTAAAACAAATACAGCGTAGTGTATAAATAAACAACAGCCACAATATAGTATGTATAATTAGAGTTTTATTTGCACATTTTTTTGTAGGTCATCAGCTTTTAGAGAAATATATTTAAATGAGAATAGTTAGGAATTATGATGCCCTTCTGAGTGTTTATGTCTTTTCCCTGCTAAGAGTGGATAAATAAACAGAATGATTGATTTTTCTCTCCCGAAAAGGAATACTAGTTTGTTATATGGTCTTTAAACATTCACCCCTGACGTGGTTCTTAAACTTTCCATTGGATAGTCAGATAATGAGGGCAAGAGCCTGGATCTTGATGTTCGTGTGATCAAAAGAGTGGTTGGAAGAGTTTGTGATGGAGGCAGAAGTGGTCTGTTGGGAGAAGAGAAAGATCAGAACATCTAATCCTGGAAAGCTTGAAAGTTAAGTTTATTTTTTTCCCTTGTCCTTAAAGGGGTGACTTCGTGTTCTATAGTTGCATGGAGTTAAGAGAAGAACACTTCCATGTCTAGGAAAAAAGTGTCCTTGCAAAGAATCATTTAAAAGAAAGTAAGCTAAGCAGGTCAGGCGGGGCAAGCATTCTATTTATCTAATACACAGTAAATGCTTCCTAAGATGCCCAGTACTGCCATTTCTTGAGATGGGTGATCTGGAATAATCTATAGTGCATCCTTTGCAAACTATTATTTGAGTCACCTGAAGCTTATAAGGCAGCAGGTTCTCAAAGCAGTTCAGCAATTCTCAAATCATAGGAAGTCAGCACCTACCCAAGCAGAAAATCTGGAACCAGCCTTGGTTGAGTATTTTTCTTTTCTTTCCTTTCTTTCCCCTTCCCCTTCCCCTCCCTTCCCTTCCCTTCCTTTTAATTAATTAATTAATTAATTTGACAGAGAGAGAGGGAATACAAGCAGGGGGATTCTGAGAGGGAGAAGCAGGCTTCTGGAGGAGCAGGGAGCCAGATGCTGGGCTCCATCCCAGGACCCTGGGATTATGTCCTGAGCAGAAGGCAGATGCTTAAGGACTGAACCACCCAGGCAGCCCCCTGGTTGAGGATTTGTATTCAATCCTGGAGAAGTGTTACTTTAACTCCCTGGGAAAAAAAAGACGGTTGAATTGGCAATTATGCATGTATTCCTGGGAACAGAATTAAATAAAACAATGAAATCTATCTGAATCTAAAGGTAAAAGGAGAAAACCTTTTATTTCTTCAATTTTAAGGGAGTATTTTGAGGATTAAATCACAATGTGTGAGTCTCCAACTTCTTGTATGCTCCCAGGCCTTTTATTACTTTCCTAACCAGGCCTTTCCTTGGAAGGTTATATATTGTTTATCTTCCTCTGGCTACTAGAACAGACTATCAAAAATGTAAATGTGATTATACCACAATCCATCTTAACATCTCAACAGTGGCATACAAAAAATCCTTAAGATGGCCCTGCCTATTTCCTGTCTTTTACGTTTTGCTTATGAAATACAAAATCGCCTGTTTTTCTAAGCACATATAATTTGCATCAACGTCTTTCCTCTTACATCTTTATATTCCTCACTACCTGGAATGTGTGCGTGTGGGTGAGGGGTGTTTCTATCTCTAGTTATTGGTGACCTAGTTACCCCAATCCTTCAAGAGACCATGGTTTTCATGGTTTTAGTAAATTCTCCCTGATAAAACAACTTAACACCAATCCCTGTTTACCCAAAACATGAATAGCTAGATGATGTATTATTCTTCTGGAGTCCTAATCTAAGCTTCATAGATAATATTTTAATATGTCTGGCTCTTCATGGTGCTTGTAAAAACTTTGAGGCCAGGACAGACAATTATTCATACTTATTCATATTTATAAGCCTAAGTAACAGTAACTAGCCTAATAAATTTGCCCTGAACTAAATAGAAAACAGTATTTTGAGTACACAATGGAAGTACTTGATACACAAGTTAATTATAAACATCTTTTTTTTTTTAGACTTTTTTAAAGTTTTTTTTTTTTTTTTTTGGTCAGAAAGGAAGAGAGAGCACAGAGGGTGGATATGCAGAGGGAGAATCAGGCTCCCTGGTCCCTGTTGAGTAGGAAGCCTGATGTAGGGCTCAGTCCCAGGCCCCTGGGATCATGATCTGAGCCCAAGCCAGACGCTTAGCCCACTGAGTCAGGCTAAGACTGTGTGTGTCCCAAATGTAAGCATTTTAAAAACAATAGAAAAGTAGTACAAAATAACATGAATTTTAAAAGTACCTCTATATATGCAATTATAAGGAATTCTTTAAAAAAAAAAAACGAGCAAAAATATATGAAGGGTGACTTAAATAACATCTCTGTAGAACTTTATCATTATTATTATTCTATAATAATATCTAATATCTTTTGGGTTTTCATGGACCTCATCTTCTTTTAATTTTCACAATGCAATTCAGCTCTCTGGTAATTTACAAAAAAAAAAAAATTGCTTTTAAGTGCCCTCTTGAACCTATGACAGAAGGTTCAAGAGGATGCTAGAGATGTATTTATTGCTTGAAGTCTCTCAATACTTTTGCAAACATTGCTCCTTATACAAACAGCCCTTGGCCTTTAGAAAGTGTGTCCTCATCAGAGTTATCTTTAAACGTGGGGAAAATTTATCATCCACATTAATGCTTGATGAGGTTTTTTTTTTTTTTTAAGAACTAAAAAAGCATCCTATTATTTTTACTGTATGCAGTCACCTAATATTTTTAAATGATTTAGTTGTGATGAAGTTCTAGAACCTAGGTGAGGTTCGATGGGCTGAGGTCCGGAGCCGATGACCAAGAACGAATTCTTGAGACATCTTTTGTGCAAAATGGTAGTTTATTAAAGGACGGGGACAGGACCCGTGGTCAGGAAGAGCTGCTGCCCCGGGTTCTGAGGGATGGCAGGCTGTGTACCCTGTGGTGGAGGAAGGTGAGGGGAAGGGAGGTTTCAACGGAGTTTTCATATGCTAAAGAGGGCCTACAAGGTGCCGGATAGGGCTTGATCAATGTTCTTTTGACAAGCCATTCACATTTCTGCTATCAAGCCTCTTTGTTAGTGAGATTTGGGTTTAGAAGAAATTTAACTTTATTTAGGGCTGAGGAACTGAGTTATTTGCCTCTGGATATTTGTGCTATTGATAAGGTAACTTCTTTGTTTGTAGATCTCTAGGACATTTGTAAAGCAAGGGAGACTCCTGTCTTGAAGGATTGTGATCTCTGCAAGTTAACTATTTGTTTATCATTTATGGCAGTCGGGGTGCCTGAGGAATGTCACATACATTACCGAGGGGTGGAAATGGGGGTGCAAGGTGCCAGCTTTTGCTTTGTCTTCAGCCAGCCTCCTGCTCCCTCATCAGTTGTAACTCTAAAGTTAATTATTTATTTAATTATTTATTTAATTTATGTTTAAATATTTAGTAACACCCGATGGATGGCAATAGGGTAGTAGAGCAATTATTTTTTATTATTATTGTCTTTTAAGTTGTGTGACAGCAAAATAATTTGGGGCTTCATATTACTATAGTAAAAGTCTCTTATCTTCTTCTGTGAAAGCAATTAAATGGCACCCTGGCCTGGTTTAATTCTAAGCTCATTTATATCCCCATTCTCTTTAAATAAATTGTATAACATAAAAGAATGAAAAATATTCAATGATTTTTATAAAAACAATAATTGTGTAAATTTAAAATGGTATCACAGTACAGTTACAGAATACAGCATTTTCAGTTCTACATTCTTTAGCAACATGATATCTTAGATAATATGATCCAAGTACAGAAATTAAATTTAGAAATTAAAGGGGCAATCTGTCTCAGAATAAAATAAATTACAATAAATAAATTACAATAAATTACTCAAATCACTACTATTTGGCTAGTGAATCATTTACTCATTAATTTAATAAATATTTATTGGGAAGCATGCTGTGTGAGGCATTTTTCTAAACGATGGGAACAGAGAATGTACAAAGTGAACATGAAATTGTCCTTGCATTTGAGGAGTTGATTTCCAAAAGTTGAAAGATATCTGACAATGATTAAACAGGCAGGATGATTTCAGAGAGAAACAAATAACCATAACATAAGGAGAATAAGGTGAATAGACTCTGAGGAGAAAATACTTCAGATACGATGGTCAGGAAATGCCTCCATGGAAAAAAAAAAAAAAGAATGTTATATGTGCTAAATCCTGAAGATAAAAAAGCAGTCAGGCTCATATGGTCTCACTATAAAGCAGAAAAAAAGGTATAGCATATTAATGAGACAATGCACATGCTATGTTTGTAGGAAAGCCAGATGGTCAGCGAGGTTTAGGAGGACTGCCCAAGGTAAAGATGGACAGTAGTGACCTCAAAATGAGAGGCACAGGGTCTGCAGAGCCATGTTGTCAGGAGAAAAGGGTGTGGCTCTTATTACAAGATGAAGTAGATATGCAGCAGCATCCAATGCATAGATTTAAGAGGAAGTGACATTATGTGGCTTATATATATAATAAACGCAGCATGGAAAATGAATTTTCTGTGGAAAAAGAAAAAAGGAGCAGAGAGTTTGGTTATATAGCTACTGCAGTATCCTGGTTAATTCAATGTACTATAAGACACTGTTTCTAATGCTGTATGAAAATCTATGCACCTACATGTGTAGTCTTTCATTAATTAATTATACAAATGTTTGTAATATTATACTCGGTCAAAGAATGTGCTAGAGGGACGCCTGGGTGGCTCAGTGGGTTAAGCCACTGCCTTCAGCTCGGGTCATGATCCCAGGGTCCTTGGATTGAGTCCCACATCGGGCTCCTTGCTCAGCGGGGAGCCTGCCTCTCTCTCTGCCTCTGCCTGCCTCTCTGCGTGTTTGTGTGCTTTCTCTTTCTTTCTGACAAATAAATAAATAAAATCTTCAAAAAAAAAAAGAATGTGCTAAAATGGAGATAACAAAAATGAACTGGACACAATCTCTGCAGAGGATGGAAGGTATCTAGCATCACAAAATAAGTCATTCATATATATATATATATACACATACATATATATATATATGTGTATATATATATATATTCAGGTTAAACTGCAGGAGAGAGAAAGGAGACCGGAAACTGATTGTGACTGGGTGGATTTTGTGAAGAATTTTCACTAGGGTAAGTGTAGTGCTGAGTCCATGAGACTGATATCATATTACTAATTATGAAGCCATCAGTCATTGCCTACACATTAGGAGAAGCACTACCTACTAAAAGTAAATAGAGAATGTCAGGATTTCCCCCAAATATCATTACTTGTTTAGCTACATAAAATATTTCTGGCATTTTACTTGAAAAGAATAACATTTTTCATAAGAATACATATTCAGAGGAGAACTTATAATGAAGTAAATGAAGTTAAAGATTCGCAGGTCTTCAATGAATACATCTCTTCAAGGGTTTTAGCAATGCAGTAGCTTTGCTTTCTATAATGCTTTTGTAGGATTTTAAAATTAAAATGGTTTGTCTTCTTACTCTGCCTCTCCATCTCCATCAGACTTACTCTGTAGCCCATTAGCTTAAGTGTGGCTGAGGTATTGTAGGAATGACAAAAGGGTGAAGGGGAGTAGGAAGTGCTTGTAACTTCATTTTCATGAGATACATTTAAACGGTTAGAGTCCTGTCTACTTATAGCTAATTTATTGCTAGAACCCTCAGTTTAGAAATTGCTTCCAGGAATCGGGATGGAGTCATTCCAGATATATTTATTCATGAACTTTTTCATTTATTCAACTATCATTTATTGAGTATACCTTTTCAGGAACTGTGCTAGGAACCCGCAAAATAAAGATGAACATAGCAGACATAACCCCATGTAGATGGTTCCGACTTCATTTCTGTCTAACAATATCTTTTGTTCATCTCCTCTACATTTATGAACCTTCCCTCCTATTGTCATGCTAGGAACACTGTCATGACTTAACTGGCATCCTACGTCTAAGTGCACATAATACGTTCACTTTTGAATGTCATTTAAAGCAGGTAGTCATGGAAGTTATAGATGTAAAGGATAAAAGATCTTTCAAAAGACTGAATTTTCTTTATGTTATCTCTACAGAAAATACTTCAGGTTATTTTCATAGGAAGAGGTGACCAGGAATTATTCACCCAAATAACATACAGGGAATAATATTACAGAGATGTCAGGGAGTAAATTATAGAGCATAATGGTATTTTTTCTGGATTTTGTGATATTTGTAGCAAATTCCAATTTTATTAGCTTTCTAATTTACTATGATTTCTCTTAATCCTAAGTAAATTTAATGTGCATGTTCAATATTACTTATAATGTGTATTCTTTATTTTATATAAGATTCAAGGCCTACAAAAAATCTACTCATAGATTAATAAGGGAATTGTTTATATAGAACATCTTTCATACAGTTTCTCAACTAGTGCTCTTTCAAATGTGAATTTTGTATCTGCAGTTTGCATTGAGTAAGAAATTATGGTTCAGATATTTAAAGACACTTATTCCCTAAGGTCACTGTAGTGAATTGAGGCTCTTCCCATTCTAAGCTCTGAACTCTCCCAAGTACAAAATATTTCTTTCTTTATACTATGAAAAAAACAGATGAAATTGCTGGATTTTGCAGAGCTGGGTTATTTATTTTTTCAAACACATTCTTAGATAATAATACAAATATTTTATACATTATGTTTTGACTTTCCAACATATTTCTGACAGTGCATAATGCATACTCTTATTATAGCATGTTTGATAACTTGTCTGAGGTCATGGATGTGCTTAATTTTGACTAGAATCCTGGTGTATTTTTAAAAAGAATCTCATACAGAATTCTTTCACAAGATAATCATCTGCTCTTTGAGAAGCAAAAGAACAATGTACACCCAAAGAATTTTTAAGCATTTGCCAGTATGCAATTAGAATTTACCCACAAAACTGCAGTGAACCATTTTTATAATAATTTATGACACTGTGTCTTTGTATTTCTAAAGTAAGATTTTAATGTTTTTAACCACAGAGGGAGGGAGTAAGGATTAAGCCAGTGAACTGGAAAATCAGAAAGCTCATTGTACATCCAAAAGTATTTCCCAGACAAGCTTTCCATGAGCAACTTGTTGTGGTAAAATCCAAAGTAAAATGACAGCATACCTATGGAAAATATTTTTTTAACCTATAGAAAATATTAAATAATATTTCAATAATTCAATAAGGTTAAAGGATAATGGTAGTTTTTACAATAGTACATGATCAAATAAGATACATTTAAGATCATATATATTAAGTAGAGAGACTATGTATTTAAGATATGAAAACTATAGCACAAAGTCCCTTGTCGATCATAAAAATGCCAAAAAATGCCATTTGATGTGATATGCAAATGCCAGAAGAAAAATAATACAATGAATAATTTATTAATTGAGAAGCAAAGTAAATTAACTCAAAACATATTCTAGTATATGAACTTACTGATAATTTTTAACATATGTCAAGGTTTATGCCTCCAAATATACTATGCTAAAACTAGATAAGTGATTATGATCTATGCCTTCTGTGTTATATACAATTTCTATAGAACATTAGCAAAATTGAATATAACTCAAAATTCCAATTAAATTAATTTTCCAGGATAATTTAATTTAATTATTTAATTCCAATTAAATTAATTTTTCAAGATAGTCCATGATGAAACAATTGTAGCACATGCTTACTTTCCATCTTATCATGTAATCAAGGAAAATGGGATGGATTATTAACCCACAGAAAATGTAAGATATTATTTGCAGTATCAAGATATTTGACAAGAAAAAGAAAGGTTGTCATAATGAATATTTATCAGCTCCCTTTTACATCTCTAACTCTAGGTTTCCTTCACTCCCAGCCTGTCCTTACAGTGGACTAAGATTCCTGCCTTCCGTAACGCAGAAGACTTTCCTTCTCTAGAAAGTCTGAGCCCCTCAGGGCCTTGCCTTTGCTGGGCTAAAGTTACTGCATGCTCTATTCAGTTATCACTGGACACAAAGCAACAAGACACACTCTGCAGAATCTCTTCAGTTCATGACATACTTCCAGTTTTCCAAAGATACAAGGATCAGTAACTCCAGCCAGTATGATAAATCTTCTTTTTACCTTTAATTCATCAGCAGGAATAGCCCTCATTGGCCAAGTGGTATTTCCCAAAAGGGAGCTAGGGGCCTCAGACCTGGCAGAGCCTACATTAATAGTGGCAAGGAATGCATATTCCACAAGTGCAAAAACTTGTGAAAAAGACAGAAGAGGACCAAATGCTACCTTCACTCCATGGTCTAATTCTAAGTCCTCTAGATTTGAGGGAAAGGAGAATATAGGATCATGTATTGGCTGTTGGTATAGGGCATATATTTCATCCTGAATAAAAAGCTCCCTAACCTTGCAGGGTGTTCCCCAAAGCTGGGGATTTAGCTAAATCTTTAACAGACTACACCACCAGTCCAAGTTTAAACTGCTTTCAATGTGGCTTCTGGGTCGGATGTGATATTTAACAGGGTCTCTTGCTGATGAGTTAGGCATATGGTAAGTACACACATTGTGGTGTTGGTGGAGGCAACAGTAGCAGGGAAAACTCATTTTGATCAGAGCATATGTAAATTCCTCTAAAGGCAAATTGCTGGGTCTATAGGTAAAAGATGTGTGTATCCTCCAACTTGGCACCAAGGCGCTAGCAGGCAAGAGGGAGTTCACAATAGCCTGGTTAAGAGAGAGCTGGTACTCTTTACTGAACGCCTTCTTTGCAATTTGTTGATGCTCTTGCGTGTGTAATAATACGAGAACCAAAATGTGAATGCTTTGTGCTCATTCCTATAAGCAAATTCAAATGCTTCTTTTTCAAGGCTTGTTTGTATTCAATATTCCATTCTCAATTGTTTCTAGCTCCTGTCCAATCCATTGAATCTTTAGCTATTGTCGAGAAGTGTGTATGTGCATTTAAAGTCAGTTTCCTTGTGTACAAAGTTAATAACTAGGTTAACTCCTCTCACATGTCTCCATTGAAGGATATGCCTTTATCATCGCATGCCCAGGCACCTCTGACTGGGTCTGTACAGTTTCAGTAGTTCATGTAAGCTTGCATAAACGTATTATATGTTGCTACATTTATGAACCATGGAAGATTATCTCCTCTTCCATAAGAAAATCGTAAGGAATATTTACAGGAGAGTAGGTATACGTAGAAGAGGAAATGTGTTGTAAGAAATGTATATGACATGAGAGTCTAGATGCCTGTTCTTATAAACTGTACCTTCTGGACATTGTCAGGCTTTATCTTGAATGTACGATTTCTACCATAATGATGTTTACTGGTTTGGACCAGACTCTAAATGTATCATTTCAATTTTGTGCTCTTTCAACACTTACTATTTCGTAGGTCTGAAACACCCAACTCATAATGGGCAGCTGCTACTGCATAATATTTGGTGTCTCATAGTCAGGTGTCCACCCACTGTCCATTAGTTTCCAATACCATATTAGAGGCTGCTTTTCAGACAATGAGTAGTTCTCCACCATAGAGCATAGTTTGCTTCAGGATCCTAAAAGTCTAATCTTAAAATCACCTCTTAAATCTTTCCAGAGACTTCCATTCTCACCATAGATGACTCAACCACAAGCAAACATGCTGAGTCACATCTTTTCAGAGGCAGAAAAAGTTCACTGAAGGTTGGTACCACCACAGAGTCCTCTATGGTTATAGGCCCTACTGTAAACTGACAAACTTCTGCATAATCTAATAAATAAAACAAGATTCCAAAAGTGTGGCCTACAGTGTCTTAAAATTCCATAGGGGCATGTGAAGGCTGTGTCTCCTACTCATTCTGCAGGCAACAAAGAATGGCAAATATAAGAACTTGATCACTTTTTTAGGGGAGAAGTCCTGGAAATTCCGAAGTCCTAGGGCCTAAATGCTTCACGGGAATAATAGACCTTTCAATTTTTCATGGATTCTTTTTGTTTGCAAACTTGGGTATAAGAACCTTACTGAATGTGCATGAAGAGTGTTTTCCAGGTCCGTTAGCAAAATGCCATCAATATAATAGAGACTACTAAGTTTAGATAATTTACTTTCCTGTGGTCTACACAGTGACTGAAACATGGAAAGCCCTAGGACAAAACACTGACCATGGACTCCGTTTGGCCCTTCTTACTGAGGGAACTGAAAAGACAATTGCCAGATTAGTACCTCATAATGTTTTACATTGCTGCCAACAAAAATACCACTTCTGGCCTGGCAACTATGGATAGGTTATGATTTCTTGGGTTATCTTCTACTTACACTTATCTGTGACTGATTTTTTTCAGAGAAACACACATAGGGGAGTTGAATGGAGAAAGACCAGGCACCAGCACCTTTTAATCCTTTAAATTATTCATAAGGGTCATTATTTCTGAATTTTCCCTGGAATGTGGTCCTGCTTATCACTTCTGATCTACTTTCTTGGCTAGGTTGGGGATCAGATTTAGAGATCACCTTTCCTGCAGTGATAGTTTTATTCCACAGTTGGGAAACAAGTATGGAAGTCCTGTTTGCTACTATGTATCAGTTGCAATCCTACACTCTAGAGCTTAAAAAAAGACTACAGTGTGGATCCATAAATCCATTAGCCCCAGGCAAGGTGAACCTGTGCCAGGACTGCACAGTGTAGAGAGAGAGCCAAAGACAGACAGACAGACAGATAAATTTTTATCTTGCTAAATAAGCCTTCTTATTTTACTTTTCAAATTTTTTTCTTCAAGTTTTTATTTAAATTCCAGTTAATGAACATGCAGAGTAATATTAGTTTCAGATACAGAATTTAGTGAGTTATCACTTACATACAATGCCCAGTGTTCATCACTATAAGCCCTCTTCTTCACTGAAGGACCATAATATCACTTGGATCCCCTAGTATTTCAGGTCCTATATTCAGTAGCATAAACAAGGTTTTAGAATTTTTCTTTCTTCAATGCACAGTTCCCTGGTAAATGCTAACATGCAGTTTAGGAAAAGATTGAGATGTACTGACAACATATAATTGAAGTGATACTATAGCACTTCCTTAAAAGGATAAAAGGTCCTCTTTAGTCTGTGAACTGTCCTAGACCTAGAAACTAGGCAAGGGACCAGAATTATCCACTGAAGCATCTGACATCTTTTGCTTCTGCCTTTTACCTCTTAATATTTTCAGGAAAAGAAATATAATTATGGCAAAATATAACAATATATTACCGTAAGTTAGACTATACTTGTTCATTCATGTGTTCTAGTTACCTGTTTCTGTTTAACGAATAAGTCCAAAATGTACTGTCTTAAAACACATGTTTAAGAATGAAACAAAGTGAAACAAGAAAGGGAAACCAAACCATAAGAGACTCTTAATCTCAAGAAACAAAACGGAGGGTTGCTGGAGTGGGTGGGGGGGTGGTGGAAGGGATGGAGTGGCTGGGTGATGGACGTTGGGGAGGGTATGTTCAATGGTGAGCACTGTGAATGGTGTAAAACTGATGAATCACAGACCTGTACCCCTGAAACAAATAATACATTATATGTTAATTTTAAAAAAGGGAAAAAAATTTTTCTTACAGTATTGTGGGTCAGAAATTCAGAAAGGTTTGGCGTGTTGATCTGTGTCTGATTCATAGACCCACTCAGTCTAGAAAATTTGCAGCCATGATGTTTTTTAACTCACATTTCTAGTAAATATGGTTCACTGGCTTCTCTGTTTTTCTGTCTTTGTGTCTATCTCTCTCCACATAGCATCTCATTCCTGGAGTCCTACATGGTTTGATCTCATATCAGAGATTTTTATGAGCCCACATTTCTACAGTAAACCTTCCAAGAGACAGGAGAATATAGAAGCTGTCAGTCTCTTAATTAAAGTTTGGACCTGGAAACAGGAACAGGGAGACATCTACTATATTCCTCTGGTCAAAGAAGCCACAAAGGCCACCCACGTAGAAGGGGAAAGTTTAGACCTTACCTCTCAGTGGGGGAGTGTCAAAGAATCTGGATCAATCTTTAATCTACCACATGATTTTGCCAATGGAAAATCTATGGAGTAAGGCACCCTGTTTGCCACCCCAGATCTGCTGTCTGGTATTATAATCTGGAAGTGCCATAACATGGCCTCTGCCAACTTAAAAAATATGTAATATCCATCAATTAAAAAAGATTCTTAGTCCATGGTGCCATTTTTTAAAGTCAATTCCAGCCTACATATTATATCAAACATTGGCATGATCTAAAATTCCAAGGCCCCTCAGTGCATCTCTTATTGCCTTAGTAGAAGTAGGAGGCATTCTTCACTCTCTTATATAATAGACCCATTCTAATCTCCACCATTTACGTAGCCTTCTGAATCCTTCTTCAAAACTTTACCATGACAGTTTTATCATTTCATCTCATTTACACTAGCAGTTCATGATTATGTTCATAATTGAGGAACCATCCCAACAAATTCTTATCCACTAGCTCCAAGTGTCCTAAGAAGTTAAACATAAGACATGAATATGTGCTCTCATGTCAATAAGTTTCTCCTTGCCAACTTTTTAATTCTGCCCACTTGTTCAGTTTCAACAAGATCTGTTCATTCACATGTTCCTTTGTTTTCTTTCTGGTTTGTATTAAATAGGAACTCCAATTTTTCCCCATGTAAGACCCTTCTTTAGATCAAAAGCTCTATTGCCATCTTGGTGTGTGCCGAAGCCTAACTAGTTATTGGTCCAGGAGGAAATAAACAGAAGCAGACATGGACCTCAACAAAGACAAGTTTCTAACAAATAAGAGAAGTTAAGTTCTCCACCTTGTCTGGGGGATTGATGAGAATCTGGAGGTTCAAAATTCTCACAATCATCTACAGAGATATTCCAATCACAGATGTCTGAATCTTACTATTTTCTCATCAGAGTCTGAATAGCTAGCGTAAGATGTCTAAAAAACTATGCATTCAATATTTTTTGCTGCTCAGCCACTCTTAAAATTAAAACGAGGGCCTGTTTTTATCCACAAAATCCTTGTAGTTGCAAGAAATATGGGTCTTTTTAGTTTAGCCGTGGGAAGTTTCCAGCTTGCCCAACATGACTCCAGTTTTAAGTTTTAAGGGAATTAATTACTGGGCTCCCCAACGTTTCAACTTCCACACGTACCTCATTCGAATCCTCCACTCCATTCTAGAGTAGTGTGATCGTTTTGCACGCCCGGGCTGATCAGTGCCTCATTTATCACCACACTGTGGTCCTTTTGCCATTGGGAAGGTATGTGGCCCCACTTCCAGAATGCTGTATGATGCACAATGGGCCTGCTCTTTGTACCAAGAGTCAGCCTAGGTTCTCTTTCTAAAGCTCAGTGCAAATTAATATCTGGCTCACAAGCAATGTGTTTAGAATATGATTCCAGGAGAAGGAGTGAGAATAAAATGAGAGAAGGTAGGAGAAAAGGCCAGGACAAGGATGCATTTTTGAGTTGAGAATCCCTGTGGGGATTAGTGTTCTTATCCACCAGTAACCTCTGAGGAATCTATAAATGTGTCTCAACCTAGACTCCTAAGGGAAGGGATGGAGAAGTCATAATCACTGAATCTATTCTGACTGGTTGAAGGCTTCCCCTAGGCCACTGGCTCTGCTGCACTTGAAGATCCACATGTATAGGTGCCAAGAGGGCCCTCATAGACACCCAAGCCACCTCATCAGAGATGTTCACAACAAGCCAGAGAAATGTGGCAGCTGCTCAAGTGAGACCTTGTCAGTGTGAAGTATGTGAAAGCCTGTGCAGAACTGTTTTCACTAACTGTGACTTGAATCAGAAGTGAGGCCAATAGGATCTTAGTTGCTTAAGAGCCTACCTGAGAGAAGGTCTAAGGAAGAGAAAAGCTGACAAATTTTAAAACCCACGGAGTAAAATCAACAAAATTTGACAGTGGCTTTAGGTAAAAGATAGGATTCAAATATTGTGGCTCTTGGAACTATGTGTATGAGAAAAGCTGAATAAAAACAGGCTTTGGATTAAAAAAAAAAATTGCAATAGGTTTTATATGAAATACCTGCCCCAAATGTTTCATTTCATGCTGGATTCCTACTTAATGAATTATAGGAATGTAAAATAGGGGCCTAATTCCCATCCTTTTTTGAAAATGGGGTGAGAGGAGCATGTAAATGTCGGTGATTTTAAGGAATTTTGCCAGAAAAAATACTGATGGGAACAAATTTGAAAAACACGGAAAACTTTCAGGCTCATCATCACAGAATCATTTACCGGATTACGAAGCACTGCTTTAGCTAATCCATAATGAGAACAAAGACCAGAGCCACCAGGCAAAGCTATCTCTTCGAGGCCAGAGCAAACCAGGAAGGAGCTCTAATAATCACAAAGTTAAAGCTCCCTGCCAAAAAATCTTTCAGATCTGGCTTTCTTCCATTTCTCCATAGGATATTTTTTGAATTGGTGAATTTAAGCCTGTTTCAGTTCTTAAAACATTTATATAGAGAAGCCTACGTGGTTCTCTAAATCAAAGTTCCACTTCCAATTGTAGATTTAAAAAAAAAAAAAGGTGTATCCCCCCCATAAAGATAAACAAAGGAAAAAGTAACATACACTGAGCCTAAAATATAATCGTACAAAACAGTCGAACAACTCTATAGTCTTATAAATCCCTTTTTAATGTAGAATCAATACAAGAAAAGTAGACTCATGATAATTTTTAAAGGAATGCGTAGTTTTGTGAGTTTTGTGTGTGAAAAAATCCAAAACATTATACAACTCTGAAGCTAGTTGAGAGGTAAGAGGAAATCTGGGAATTAGGATAAATAACTTGAAATTAAAAACTATATTTAATAAAGTAGTATAACTAATATAAAATAGATTGGATTCAGAAGCCATTTGGAAAATCAAAGCAGAGGCTCCTGAAACTGTATAGAACATATGAGAAAGGAATGGAGATGAAACAAGAGCAAAGAAGAGAAGCAATAGTTCATATAAATAAGAAAGAAAATAATCAAGGAATGGGGAATTTTTTTTCAAATTATGAAAATAAACTAATAAATTAGAGAAATGAATCTGCAAATTAGTGGAGATCGATTTGTCTATCTCCGAGAATGTTTAAAATTCTACAGTAAACAAGAGACAGCATAATCAACTCCTATAAGCATCATTATAATGGAAACAAATTAACTGCAAAACCAAAATTAAAACAATTTATGCTCATCTAGATTTCACTTACAAATCAGATGAAACGAAAACTTAAGCAATGAGTTCCAGAAGACCCAGTGAAATCCTAACTGATTTAAATTTTTAATTTTTCAAGGAAGGTAGCAGAAGTACAATTTCATATGAGTAAAACCACAGGAAATAAATTGCTCACAGCTCCAATAATTTCACATGTGCACACACACACACCCTAAACATCACATCTATTAGTCAGAGGGCAATCTAAAGATGGACTCAAAATCTTTTGACAACAGCTGTAAATTTATATGCTAATTATATAAATGAATGCATGGAAGTGCCCCAAATCAGAGATGTGAAAGCATTGCTTGTCTATTGTTATAGTAAAATAAATGTAACCATTAATAAATGTTGTAAAAGGTGGTAATGTAAATGTCAAAAAAAATGATGCTTAATTTTTTTTTTTTAATGTTTCATTATTTTTTTTTTTATTTTTATTTCCAGCATAACAGTATTCATTATTTTTGTACCACACCCCGTGCTCCATGCAATCCGTGCCCTCTATAATACCCACCACCTGGTACCCCAACCTCCCACCACCCGTCCCTTCAAAACCCTCAGATTGTTTTTCAGAGTCCATAGTCTCTCATGGTTCTTTTTGTTTCTTCTTCTAAGTGCCCACAGGGCTGAATGAGGTTCAGACATTCCCCTTTAGCTCTACAGGGAAGAGTTTAGAGATACCTTTGAAAAAACAGAGATGGTAGTGTTATTAGCAGTGCAGCAAATTTACAACCAGACAAATCAGTTTAAATTCTCTAACATTCCAGAATAATCTTAATTTTCAGAGAAGAGTTGTGTTAGAAATAAACTTTGTTAGATCAGTTTTTAAAATTTAGAATAATACTTGCCTTTTTTGGTGTTATAAGAGGAAAAGCCCCTTTCCTCCTAATCTTGCTGAAATAGCTGTACTGGTGGTTAGAATCATCTACAATTTCAAGGTTGAATATTGGAATTCCTTTACTTAGCTCCCAGAGTAGAGAAAAAATCTGAGGTCTTCTAAACTCAAAATTAAGGAGAAAATGAGGGAAATAATTTTAACAAATGGATTATGAGACCTGTGATATTTTGTCTCTACTTTTGATTTCTGTTGTTTATTAAGGAATATTCTGTCCTCTGTTACTCATTAAAGAATAATTTCCTTAAATGTCCATCTTTTTAAGGTCCTTTATCTCTTACTTTTCTGATAATTTAAAGCATATTCTTAGTGTACCTTACTTTAATATCCAGATGAATTATATTGTGAGGCATTTTTAGAGCTTCAATTTATAGCACATTTAGCACATTTTTAGAATTACTTCTTCATATGGATCATTTTTTCTAGCACCACTACTATACATTATATAATTTTATCCCTAAGTTCCCATAAAGGTGACCTGTCAATGTGAATACATCCTGGATATTCGTCTTATAAAATACAGAATCTTCCTTTTGGAAATGGTTTGAAAATTCGTGAACATACTTGTATTTACTTGAAAATAGAGGCAACAGGAGTGCAAAGTGGTACAGCCACTATGGGAAACAATATGGAGGTTCCCACAAAAGTTAAAATAGAGCTACCTTACGATCCAGCAATTGCACTACTATGTATTTATTCAAAGGATACAAACATAGTGATTCGGAGGGGCATGTGCACCCCAATATTTATAGCAGCAATGTTCCTAAGAGACAAACTATGGAAAGAACCCAGATGTCCACTGACAGATGAATGGATAAAGAAGAGGTTGTAAGTATATACACGGAATATTGCTCAACCAACAAAACCGATGACATTTTGTCATTTGCAACAATGTAGTTGGAATTAGAGGGCATTATGCAAAATGAAGTAAGTCATTCAGAGTAGGACAAATACCATATAATTTCACTCATCTGTGGAATGTAAGAAACAAAACAGGTGAACATAGGGAGAGGGAAGGAAAAATAACATAAAATGAAAACAGAGATGGAGGCAAACCCTATGAGACTCTTCACTATAGGAAACAAACTGAGAGTCACTGGAGGGAGAGGGTGGGGTAGGGTAATAGGGTGATAGGCATTAAGGAAAGCATGTGATGTAATGAGCCCTGGTTGTTATATGCAATTGATGAATCACTAATGTCTACCCCTGAAACTAATAATACACTATATGTTAACTAAAGTGAATTTAAATTAAAAAAAAAAAACCTGAAAAAAAAAGAAAAGAAAATAGAGGCAGAATTCTTGATTAATAAAAGAATTAACCCTTTCCTTTGCTCTGAAAGGTGAACAAAGAAACATGTAATTCTGTAAGTCCACAGTAGGGAATTCCCACAGGTGGGAATCATCACAGTTATAAGTAGGTTGAAGCCAGGTAGAAAAGGGATTCTGTATCACTGTTCCAAAATATTTGCTAAATATTTGATAACTTGAATAGACTCTGCAATGCCATAAAATAATAGTGTTACTTCCCCAATCCTGGTGTTTTATACAAGTCATGGGTGTTGTTAGACTTTTCTTCAGAAAGGGTTGGAGGTGGATGCCAAGATGGGAGCAAAATGGCATACAAATCAAGAATCAACTGAAACATAGACAAGTGCACAAATGACATATGTGCCATTGTAAGTCACCATGCCTTCTCTCTTAAATCTGCAAATCACATGCAGAAATGGTCCTTAATAAAGGCTGGATTTTCAGTGTAGGCAATAGGATGACTACATACACTGAATTTTTTTCAAAAGGTTACCATCATTCATAGAGTACAATAATCCAGGGACTCTATGAAATGCTAAGTAAAGGCAGGCTTACAAGTTGCATTTTGGCAGAAACCCAAAGAAAGACAGAGGAGTGGGAAAACTATAAGGTGGAAAAGGAAAAAGCATCAAGTAGGCCTTGTTTAAAGGGAAAGGCCTTGTTTACCATGGGAAAGGTACAGGTGGGTTGCCTACAAGCAGGGCACCTTATGGGATTAGTTAGAGGTGAATATTTAGCTTTCTTCATTTGGTCCTAAGTTGGAAGTGGGGGCAAAAGTTAGGGAAACTCTCACTTATTAATAAGTCCTGGTATTTTGGGGTCAATTGCTATAGGGTTATTGCTTGGCTTCTTGAAGTGGTTGCTAAATAGGTTGGCTTTTTGGACTGGTTACTTCGGACACTGAGGTGGTTTCCGTAGGTTTGGGATCTGAATTTCATTTTTTATATACAGTATGGCCATTTTCCATTTGTATATGAAGTTTCTCAACTTATTAGTCAGTCTCCAAAAGAATTTATGAATAGTAATTTATCATGGTGAAAACCCTATGATACAGGTAACCACTGCTAAATATGAGGAAATTAAAACCTACACGAATCAAGAAACAGTTTAAGTTGATTCAAGTTAAGAAGTGGTGGTGATGTGCTTTGAGGTCTCTAATGTATTGTTCCTAATTTGTATAGCAGTGCTAACCAACAGAACGTTCTTTGAACAAATATTAATAAACTGCTGTCCAATAAGAGATCTTATGGCCACATGTGGCTATTGAGCACTTAAAATGTGGTTACTGTGACTGAAGAACTTAACTATTAACTATGCTTAAGTTTAATTAGTGTTAGAATGTATTTATACATTCACATATGGCTCATGGCCTCTGCATGAAAGAATACAGCTTTATAGAATATAGAGTATTTCTCTGAAAATAGGAGTTTTGAGGGAAATATCTTCGTTCAGACTGCATTAACTAAAAATCATCACTATGTAGCACAAAAAAAAAAAAGAAAAAAAAGTATTATTTGTGGTTCTGGAGGTTGGGAATTCTAATATTAAGGTGTCAGAATAGTTAGGTTCTGGTAAGAGTCCTCTTACTGTTCCCTTACATGGAAGAGAAAGGTCATTTCCTTCATGTCTCTTTCCATAGAGCACTAATCTCATTTGTGAGGGATCCACTCTCATGACCTGCTTATCTCCCAAAGGCCCCACAAACAAATGCCATCACTGAGGATCAGGCTTCAATATATGAATTTTGGGAACACAAATATATATTCCAGGAAATAAAACATCATTTTTAAACCTAAGTCATTTATTTTTTAATTTTATTTTATTTTTTCAGTGTTCCAAGATTCATTGTTTGTGCAACACACCCAGTGTTGTTTAGAAAGAGAAAAAAAAGTCATTTAGAAAGAAAACAAATGAAACAGAGAAGAAGAGACTAGCATGAAATATAATTGTTATGTCATATATTTGTATATACATGTGTGTTTCTATTACATATTTTATTTATGTGTATATTCTATATTTCATAAATATGCTAGCAAGTGTGTTGCATATAAAATAGAGTTACAGCAGTTATAGGTATAGTAGAGTAGAATAGAATACTAGAAGTAGTGTAACAACGGTAACAAGGAATAGAACAGATTTACTATAATATTGGAAGATTAAGAATTCCAATTGTTGAAGGATCAAAGAAATAACTGAGTTGCCAGAGATCTTTCTATATCCCAACTGTGCCATAGTCTCCAGAGGAACAGTTGTCATTGGGCTTATATGAAATTTTTGATAATCTTATTTCTATACCCCATTAGTTGATATTACTTGGTATTCTCAGTTCTTGAAGATGAAATGAGCCAAATACATTACACTTAATATGTATAATTTTTCACTGAAACTAAACACTAATTTCCTCTTTAATCTCATATGTCTTTTATGATGCACTATACTTTAGGTGGTGAGATTCAGACAGTCTTTCTCCCTATACAGGCATTTAGCATACAAAATAAAAATGGTAATCACATACATAAGATGAGAATGTAAATGCATCATTTCTGAAAAAAGATTCTTAAAGTTGTTATATCTCAATACACAGTCTACTAGGCTAATATTTTATACTCCTGTTCAACTGTAACAAATTCTTAATAGAATGTATATTCTCCTATTATTGACCAATGCTAAGCATCAAATTCTCTACCATTTTATTTTGCATAATGATAGATATTTCCAGTTAAAATCAAGTCAAAACTATATTGCTTAAACTACTGCATTGTTTATGCCTCTATAATAGTAAATCTCACTTTCGAATCCACTGTAAAGGAGGAATCAAATTTGTTAATCCAGATGCTGCTTTAGAATCTTATCTTCTTAAAAAAAATTAGTGAGGAATATTTTAAATTCTTCCTTCTTAACTAGCTGTGAGTTTTACTTCTCAGCATTTCTAGCCATCTTGCATATGTTTAGAGACAGACAATCTTAATGTTTTTTATTTTCTTCCATCACTCTAATTAGATACTGTTGCTGACTGCCTACTGTTCTCATGCACTGAAGATAACCAGTATTGATACTCATGTTAATTTCTAGTTTAAGACTTAGTAAACTTTTGAAAAAGTGAACTTTTGTAATATAATATGATTATTATATTGAAGGGCAATGGTAGCATTACATACAGAATGCTATGGGAACACAGACTTGGAACAATTTAGTAAACTTTGAAGTCCAAGGAAAGCTTCCTGAGAGAAGTGTGATCATGCGATAAAACTAATAAGTCAACTGTAGTATTAGCACCAAATGAAACAAAACATCTTTTTAATCACTCTCATAAGTTCCTTTTCAGTTATTTTGGATGCAGAAATTGTAAGGAAATTATTCAAAGAATACTGTTACATAGTTTTGTACCATCAATGAGAGCTTAGAAGCATTGACATGCATTTGCTACCTTAATATGGTTTTTATAATGGATCATCAATCCAGATTTACATTTTTGATAGTTTAGAAACAAAAGTAAAACAGAGTAAATCAAATATGATTCAAGACATGATAAATTACTCCTGAATAATCCCATTTCGGCATTTCCAAATGTTTCCTTCTCAATTCATAAATAATAGTAAAATGACTGCTTATTATAGATTTTCCTGGATGGAAGACTCTGTATCATCAAATTAGATAAGAATTACACTTTAAAAATATTAACTAAGCCAATGATACAAGAATGTGTTAGGTAGGAAATAGGCTAACAAATTTATGACTCATTCACTAATTGAATCATTCCTACAACAAATATTTTCTGAACACTTTCTACATATGATACAGTCTTAGGTGCTAAGTATCTGGCAGTGGAAAAAAAACAAAGCAAAACAGGAAAAGTATTTGCCTTCCTCGAGTCTACTTTCTGGACGTGGGAGGAAAAAATAAACCAATGCATAAATACAGTCTATAGTATTTTGGATGTGAGTGCATAAATATGAACAAATTTTAGTAAATGGTTGTATGCATTAAACATCCTTTGACGTGGAAAACCTACATTTCCTTTAAAAAATGTCAACATTTATCGGGACAATTTTTGGTTTAAAACTTCTTTGGAAAAATATTCCATTTTAATGTCTTTTGACTTGAGGTAAGACTTTGCAGGCATTATAACTTTAACAAAGGCCAAGCTGATATTCAGATTTAGAGGTCTAGGAATTGTGATTTATTCATTACCACTAAGAGATGATAACCCAACCATTCAATTTGTAAAATGTGTCTGAACAAGTGGAACAACCTGCAGATAGATTGTTTGATAAATTTAAAATAGGATACTGCCAATTCTTTAGAGCTATTTTCATAGCAGGTTTATAAGAAGCTTGGTATCATTGTGCAGACATTTCTTTAAGGATCAAAAGTTTAAGCACACTTAACAAGGATAAAAAAATACAGAAAACTTCTTAATCTTTTATTTTTCCTTACTTGGATATCACACAGACTTGGTTATAATAATCCTGCTATGTTAAAGCATGCAAATGTGGGTCTTTTTTGAGGTCTGAACTTTGAAGATCCTCTTTAGTCTTTGACAGAAACATTTGGGCTTCTGTAAATGTAAGAAACACCCATACTCTTCCCTGAGACATCCGTAAATCATCTTCTGACTTTATTCAAACTACTTATACATTTTAATACCACTTTACATCTTTCAGATTTAAAGAGTGCATTTTCTCACTTAGTCCTTCAATTTTTAGTGACTGGATACAAATGACATCCTTGAATTTGTTAAGGTAGGAGTAGAAATTCATTTGGAAAATATGATAGGAAATGTTGTGGTAGAGGAATGTTCTCAGAGAAAAGAACCTCAGCCAATAGTTTTAGATTCTTATAGATAGAGCTGGTTAGGAATTCCTACTCTGAGACAACTCTAACTTGCTGCTAACTAAAAATGGGAATAGGGAATTTCCTGGTCAGCCCTGTTACCAGGATGCTTGATATCATGTCTTTAAGGCAACATATAGCCTCTTCCACTGCCAAATTCAGGTACCAAGAAGAATGATCAGTGTATTTCCTGTATCTATGGAACAAAATTAATTCTTCTTAATTCTCTCTTTATAGTAGGGACCAATGGTGAATCATCTCATTTCTCTGTGACTCCGTTACTCTCCAATTCAAGACTTAGGGATATGAAGCAACTCATTTTGAACTTAGGAATTAATTTCATTTTTCTACTTAGACTACCAGAAATTCTTCCAAAGCATTAGTTACTTATTTGTTCAATAATTTATTTATTTCAGTATGGATCCAGAAACATTTACTTTATACTTTTGTCTATAAATCAATGTTTATTTCATTTCACCTTATTTTTTTAAATTCAATTGCCAACATATAGTACATCATTAGTTTCAGATGTCGAGCAGTCATTTATCAGTTGCATATAACACCCAGTGCTCATCACATCACATGCCCTCCTTAACACCTGTCACCCAATTGCCCCATCCCTCTACCCATGCACCCCTCCGGCAACCCTCAGTTTGTTTCCTATAGTTAAGAGTTTCTCATGGTTTTTCTCCCTCTCTGATTATTTTCCATTCAGTTTTCCCTCCCTTCCCCTATCATCTTCTGTGTTGTTTCTTATATTCCACATATGAGTGAAACCATATAATTGTCTTTCTCTGACTGAATTTCTTTGCTCAACCTAATACACTCCAGTTCCATCCACATCACGGCAAATAAGTATCCATTCTTTCTGATGGCTGAGTACTCTTCCATTGTGTGTGCATACACCCCACATCTTCTTTATTCATTCATATGTCAGTGGACATCCCAGCTGTCCATAGTTTGGCTATGATGAACATAATGATCTGAACCCCAGTGTTTATCATAGCAATGATTGCTTTATTTTATGTTATTCAAATCATTCCAGCTTTGGTTTGGGGGAGCTTTATAATTGGCTCCTGTATTGTTTTGACCTGTCTTCATCATTATACTGTTCTTGTTTCACTGAACACTTTATTTTCTGGCACTACAAGATGCTTTAGATGCTTCTTATGTATCTCCTGCCCAGTCCTAAAATTAGTTATTCTCAGAGGAGTCCTGTCAAACACATAGCAACTATCTCTGATCTGTTTAACATCTCTGTAATTCTTTTTCTGTAATATCATATAAATGGAATCATTCACAGGATAGCTTTTTCACACTGCTTCTTTCACTTAGAAATACGCTTTTAAGATTCATCTATATCTTTCCAAGTGTTGACTGCTCATTTTTAAAATAATTCAATAAAACTCCATTAACAGATCCATCGAGTTCACTTGTCTATTCACTTATTGAAGTGTACCTACTTGTTTCCAAGTTTGGAAAATCTGAGCAGAGCTGGTATTAACATTCACATGCTGGTTTGGAATACAATTTTCAAATCAGTTGGGTAAACTACTTAGGAATGCAAGGGCCAGCTTTTTGTCTTACAAAAAAACTGCTAAGCTTTCTTCCATACTGGCTATACCATTTTCACTATCACTAGCAATAGATGAGAATGTCTATTATTCCAAAATCTTTCCAGCAATGTGTGTGTCTCTTCTGGGTTTTAGAGATTCTGATAAGCATTAGAATTGTTGTTTGAATTTGAAATTCCCAGACGACAGCGTTTGAGCATATTTTCACATACTTATTTGCCTTCTGTATATCTTCTTTGGCAAGATGTCTGCTTAGATCTTTGGCTCATTTGTTAACTTGGTTGCTAATTTTCTTACAGAATTTTTTTGTATATTTTAAATACAAGTGCTTTTGCAGGCATGCATTTTGCAAATAATTTCTTTTCATTTGCGGCATTTCCTTTGGATTCTCCCAACACTGTCCATCACAGAGTCAAGAGTATTGAATGTTAATAAAGTTAAACTTATTATGTATTGCTTGCATTTTGTAGTTCTACTTAAAAACTCATCTTAAAACACATGTTCATCTAGATTTTCTCCTATAGTTTCTTCAAGAAATTTAAGAGTTTAGTATTTTGTGTTCAGGCTAATGATCAATTTTGCATTAATTTTTTGTAAAAGGTGGAAGGTCTGTGTCTGTGCTCACTTTATATACACACACACATTATTTTATATATAATGTATATAATTGTTTCAACACCATTTGGTTTAAAAAAGACTTCTCAATCAAATTGCCTTTACTTGTCCTTTTGTCAAAGATCAGTTAAGTTCTCTTTTGTGTGTCTATTGCACCTACCTATCCTATCCCATGGAACCACTTGTCTGTTTTTTTGCCATATTATGCTGTTTGGATTATATGACTTTACAGTAAGACTCCATCTCAGGTAGTATAAGTCCAACTTAGTTCTTTGTCAGTGTTGTCTAGTATATACTAAGTCTACTGTTTTCCCACGTAATCGTCTGAAACAGTTTGTTGATATCTATAAAATATCTTGCTGTGGTTTTGATTGGAATTGTGTTGAATCTGTATATCAAGATGGAAATGACTGACATCCTAACAAGATTGAATCCTCTGATCCATGACAGTGAGAACAGACCAGTATTGTGAGTATTTATGTTAATCTAGCAAGAAGTTGGACTTTGTTTAATATTTGCTGTGCTACAGACACCACAAAGTGTTTTTTCTCCCTTCTTGACTTGGTGCGCCTTAAATGATAGGAGGGAAAAATGAGGACAAAAGGCAAGCTGATGGTTGCCAACTACTCCCAAGGTGGGACACATGTATCATTCCTCAGATACTCATGACTGCCCAAGAACAAAGGCAGAAGGGAAACATGGTGAACTGATAAAGATCAGTCTTACATGACGTGAAACTACAGCATAGTATATAACTGTCTTAATAATTTACTAGGAAAACACAATCATAATAATTGCCAGACCTCCAGGAAACTATAGACTCAATTTCCTGGAGCCCTAATGTCACCTTCACCCCCACAGGATATAATCAGTCACTCTTCACAAACACAAGTGCACCTCTTTCTGCCCCTGGGTCCTGTCCCCATGCTATAATAAAAGCACTTATTTAATGAGGTAAAGCCTCTTAAGAATTCTTTGTGAACAATTGTGCTCAACTACCCCATATCACTAAATCTCCACTCTAACCCTAGGTTGGGTTCTGAGAAGACCACCCTCAGAAGCCTGGCTCCAAAGCCCCAGGGACTGGGGGTACCTTAGCAATACCTGAAGACTCAGCCTGACACAGAGAAGGAAACATGCCATTTGAAACTCCAGAAAGGACTTAGAGCAGGAGAAATCTGAGAGCAAACCTGAACTAATCCCAGTGAACCCACACTTTCAGCTACCCTGTGAACACAAACCCAAGCCTGATACTGACCCTAACCCACACTCTTCACCCAGTCCTCTGGGAAGGTCACTACAATACCACAAAATCAGACCTACCCTGCTTCTGGGTCCTAACCATAACCCTAGGTTGGGTTCTGAGAAGACCACCCCCAGAAGCCTGGCTCCAAATTCCCAGGGAATGCGGACATCTGAGCAATACCAGAGAACTCATCCTGACACACAGAAGGAAACCATGCCATTGGGAGCTCCAGAATGGATTGAGAGCAGAAGAAAACTGAAAGCAAACCTGAGCTAATCACAGCAAACTCACTTTCAGTGACTCCTCTGAATACAAGCCCTGAGCCTGACACTCCCTTAACACATGAGCTCAACTCAGCCCTCTGGGAAGGTCACCGCAATCTGGACAGATCAGACATTCCATGGGCCCTAATTCTAACCCTAGTTTGGGTCCTGAGAGGACCACCCCCAGAAGCCTGGCTCCAAAGCCCCAGGGATTGTGGCCAACTGATCAATACCAGAGGACTTACCTGGCACATAGAAGGAATCTGTGCCATTTGCAATTCCAGAACAGATTTAGAGCAGGAGAAATCTGAGTGCAAACCTGAGCCAATCCACCTCCTAGTCACATATTCTTTACTATTGCAGAAGTTTAATACCATGCTTTCTATTTTTGTAAGCTTTTTATACTTAATGCAAAATCTACCTTGTGATAAAAGATGCACTGCTGCTAAAGAAGGGAAAATCACTTCTCTGGTCAACTGATTTACTGGGAGATATTCTATCTGATTGTGAGTAATGGAGCTACAAACATTCAAAGATGTTTCTTATTTACATGTCAACTATTGTGAGCCCCTGTACAATATTCACTATGCCATGTTTTTCAAACTTAAAAAAATGGCTCATGTAGCCTACATCCTTTGATTCATGTAATTAAAAAAAAAATGTATTAACATATAATGTATTACTAGTCCCAAGGGTACAGGTCTGCGAATTGCCAGATTTACACACTTCATAGCACTCACCATAGCACATATCTTTCCCATTGTCCATAACCCAACCATCCTCTACCTACTCCCTCTCCCCGGCAACCCTCTGTTTTGTGAGATATTGAGTCTCTTATGTTTTGTCTCCCTCCCAATCCCATCTTGTTTCATTCTTTTCCTACTCCCCAAACCGCCATGTTGCCCCTCAACTTCCTCATATCAGGGAGATCATATGATAGTTGTCTTTCTCTGATTGATTTATTTCGCTAAGCATAATACCCTCTAGTTCCATACATGTTGTCACAAATGGCAAGATTTCATTTCTTTTGATGGCTGCATAGTATGCCATTGTGTGTGTGTATGTGTGTGTATGTGTATATATAGATATATACACATACACACACCACCTCTTCTTTATCCATTCATCTGTTGATGGACATCTAGTTTCTCTCCATAGTTTGGTTATTGTGGACATTGCTGCTATAAACATTCAGTTGCACATGCCCCTTCGGATCACTGCATTTGTATCTTTAGGGTAAATACTCAGTAGTGTGATTCCTGGGTCATAGGGTAACTCTATTTTCAACTTTTTGAGAAACCTCCATGCTGTTTTCCAGAGTGGTTGCACCAGCTTGCATTCCTATCAACAGTGTAGGAGGGTTCCCCTTTCTCCACATCCTGGCCAGCATCTGTCATTTCCTGACTTGTTAATTTTAGCCATTCTGACTGGTGTGAGGTGGTATCTCACTGTGGTTTTGATTTGTATTTCCCTGATGCCGAATGATGTGGAGCACTTTTTCATGTGTCTGTTGGCCATCTGGATATCTTCCTTGCAGAAATGCTATTCATGTCCTCTGCCCATTTCTTGATTGGATGGTTTGTTCTATGGGTGTTGGGTTTGCTAAGTTCTTTATAGATTTTTGATACCAGCCCTTTACCTGCTATGTCGTTTGCAAATATCTTCTCCCATTTTGTCAGTTGCCTTTTGGTTTTGATGACTGTTTCCTTTGCTGTGCAGAAGCTTTTGATCTTGATGAAGTCCCAATAGTTCATTTTTGCCCTTGCTTCCCTAGCCTTTGATGATGTTCCTAGGAAGAATTTGTTGTTGCAGCTGAGGTTGAAGAGGTTGCTGCCTGTGTTCTCCTCAAGGATTTTGATAGATTCCTTTCTTACATTGAGGTCCTTCACCCATTTTGAGTCTATTTTCATGTGTGGTATAAGGAAATGGTCCAATTTCATTTTTCTGCATGTGGCTGTCCAATTTTCCCAACACTGTTTGTTGAAGAGACTGTCTTTTTTCCATTGGACATTCTTTCCTGCTTTGTCAAAGATTAGTTGACCATAGAGTTGAGGGTCTATTTCTGGGCTCTCTTTTCTGTTCCATTGATCTATGTGTCTGTTTTTGTGATGATTCATGTTGTTAACTTATTACCCCTTCTATATTTTCGAAGTCTCGCATTGGCACCAACTGAAGTAACAGAAAAATCAATGTCCATCCTTTCAAATAGAATCTTGTTCTATGATTTCCACTCTTTGCTTTAATAGTGGCTATTTCCTCATTAGTCTCATGACAGTTATGCTACATTCACTAGATAAAATGTGAAGAGAAACCACATCGGATCTGTAAAAAATCTGCAAAAAGATAAAAATAAAAAAGCTGTTCAGTTTTCTAATAAATACAAAGTGAAGTGGGTCAAGTAGAAAAGTGAGTGACTGACACGCCTGACCTCATGAACAAAATATTGTAACAGAAGAAATTAAGAACACTACAGAATAACAGATACTTATCCAATTATCTGTAAGACCCGACCAAAACTATTTAAAATCTTAACTTGAGCAACCTTTGTCTTCTGTCATAAGATAAAACATTTGATCTAATGCCAAATCGATACCACACCACTCTGAGGGGATCTTAAATGGAATAAAATAATTCAAGGAATGAGTGGGATCTCTTTTATTATGTAAAAATTTGGGGGGAGAATGATTAGGAATAGCCCTGCTAATCTGAAAAAGAACATGTTACCAGATGGGAGACGGAGGTAATGACACACTCAAATGCCTGACTCTGGTTATAGGACGAAATGTGGTGCTGGACATGTTTGCTGACATTAGATTTGGCAAACAACTCCGCAGAAAGAAAAAAAAAAAAGAAAAGAAATAATAAACAACAGAATACACACAGGCCCAGCTCCAAGCTTCATTCAAATTACAGGTCTAGAATGAGCACTTACATTATTTGCCATCCCTAATCTGAAGAGAATTTCTGGACTACAAAAGCATCCTGAGTAGGATCAACAGTTTAAGAAAGGACATGTAACTCAAGTATTTATTTTGTTATTTGAAGAAAATAAATACTACCTTTTCCTTTCGCACCCAAATAAATACTCCACCTTTCTGTCTTCCTCTCCTCCCTATTTGTCCTCTCTTTACTTTCCCTTATCTCATGTCCTTTGCTCTTCTTTCCTTTAAATCTAACAAAAGGAGTGTTTAATTTACTGAAAAATGTGTTGTGCCATGAATGATCTATACAAACCATTGCATAATCCATTTTGCAACAAAATCCATGCAAATTAATTGTTTCCACCCAAGGCTGACAAGTTAAAGCTGTGCATAGTCATTTCACATAGACTGGATAAAGTTTGAGTTTAGCTGGACAAAAAGATGAACATTCTCTCCTATAATCTCAATAAACTATTTTGCCAATGGAATAGAAGAACTCAGATTCCCACAATGGGAATACAGATACACGAGCTCAGTTTAAAACAAAACAAAACAACAACAACCAAAAATGAAATTCAAAGGTTGTTCCAATTTATCAGTGTTTATACATACCAAATGCATTAGAGGCATTGAAATAAAACAAAGATGAATTAGTATGTAACTTGAAGGCTAAACTAGAACATAGAAAGGAAAGTAAAAAAGAACAGAGATTCAGAAAAACATAGTAACAACACCAAATTGTTTTTTCTAGCCACAGTGGATGAGAGTATGATAACTTCCCTAGAGATATAAAACTGTATACCGGTTTAATGACACACTGCATATTCAATATAACTAATTGTTTAGGAAAACAGTTAATATATATTTGTATTATTATTATAGTATTATAGAGAGGGAATTTGTCATCTTCATAATTTCTGGTAACAAAGGAATTCAACTGGTATTGGTATATACATTAACAATATTGATATATCAGTATATTAGCTATTTGAACCAAGTATGAGTTCTAAATTGGGCAAAAACCAGGTAAGAAAATGCCTTTCATATTTTATCTGTATGAATATTCCCTGTTATCCTTTATCTACAATAGATTCCTTTTTCTATTTCTCTAAACACAATTAGTTTTCTTTGGTCTGGAAAATATTTCAATTCTTTTGTTCCATGAAATCTACTTATTTCAAGATAGATGAGGCTTGTGGATATTGAGCAGGTACGGTATTTCTTCCTTCCTTTCTTTCTTTCTTTCTATCTTTCTTTCTTTCTTTCTTTCTTTCTTTTTTTTTTAAGGGTGAGACTTGCTAAAGAATCAAAAGTCTTTCCTGACCTTTTGAATAACCATAAACTGCTTACTACTCAGGAAAATTTGTTTTTTAGTGGTAAAAATTCCAGAAGAATCGGAGAAGATTATTTCAAATTTTGTTTTGGCTCTGATGGATTCATCCTAGTCCCACTAACATTTTCATTAATGCATTTATTAGATTGTTTGGTTTTTAGTTCCACTGGTCATGGAAGACGGTGAGGCATCCAATTACACCAGACTCTCCGCCACAGTCTCATTGCTATACTGGTGCAGATTGTAAACAAAGCCAAAACTGGACGTGACTAGTGAGTAGCAAGCCCCTATCCTCAATCTGCTATTGCAAGTGCCTGCTAACCAACTCTTCCAGAATTCAGTTATTTGTAATTTGATTCCTCAATTCTACAAATACCCCATCACAGATGTGGGAGACCTGATATTTGGCAACAGGAGGATTGGCTTCTTTGTAAAGCCACAGGAGCTGCTGAAAACTCAGCGGGTGATTCTGGTAACATGAATGTTTTAATCTCAGCCTGGATTTTACAAATCTTAAAAAAAACTAAGCAACAAAGTACAGGAGATTCACATCTGAGAAATGTAATCACTCTGCTTGCCCTTGTCTCTTTCCAGGGAGGAGAGTTGGAAATGACATTTGCACATTTGCTCAACTTTCTTTAAATCTAATGGCCATCTTCTCATGGACACACATTTTGGCTAGAAGTCTTCCAAAGCCATGCCTTAGTAGGCCCATTGGCTAGAAGTCTTCCAAAGCCATGTCTTGGTGGGCCCGTGGATTCATTATGAAAGCGCTGCAAGCAATAGTCCCATCAGTTGTGATCGTTTGTAATGTGATGGTATGCTGTCTTAAGCCACGGTGGAAGGAAGGATCCTAATTAGCAGCCAGCATACCAAGACTTGGCAATCAGTAACAATCTGTTGCTAGTAAAACTCGTTCAAGAGCATTAGTGTGTATTCCAAGAAGCATTGCTTTTAAAAGAGAAGTTCATTCCAAACCAGTTCAAAAGGTGATTGTTTCTATGTATGGAGGCATGGATATAAATATACATAATGTACGGATGTAAACATGATGGAAAAATCGATACAGTTCAAAGGTATTAGTTTCACCATTAACCAGGACTAGCCACTGAGCTAATAATTTAACAAGAATGATCTCTCTGAGTTCTCACAAAAACCGTATTTCTGTGCTCATTGTACAGCTGTGATCACTGAGACTCAGCTATTTTAGTCACTTGTTTATGTTGTTAACAGCCAAAAACTAGTTGGCAGAGGTTTCCGCGTGCTTATCATCACCATGGAATAGGAACATACCACAGAATCTGGTATTGTAAATGCACCTTATCTCCATTGGAACGAATAAATTATCAGGCAGCTTATTTTCCATGGCATCTTATGCTCACATTTGCTGTTCAGCTGTTGTTCCCTCACTCCCCATTTTTCCTTCTTCTCCCCCCAGTCTTTGACCTCTGCTTCTCTCTGACTTTCTCCCCTACCTTTCTGTCTGCAGACAAAAGTTTCATCTCGCAAAAGTTCCATCATCTGACTGGTCTCGATGTCTAACTTAATTGGATTATATACCTCATTTAAAAATTGTCAAAAGACAATCAATTGTCTGAATTAGGTTCAGAGGATGGCTATGTACCCATGTAGATTTTTAAGCCTAAGAAACTGGTGAAATGGTCAATTAAAAAGTTGCTATTAAGCTCTGAGCATTGATAAATTTTTTCCTATGATATGCTTGACCTATGATTTATGGAAAACCTGCGATAGATATGTCAAGTATCTTCCCTTACAGCATTTATTCCAAGTATTCTAAAATTTTAGAAATCTCATGTGAGGGACGCCTGGGTGGCTCAGTTGGTTAAGCAGCCTCCTTCGGCTCAGGTCATGATCCCAGGGTCCTGGGATCGAATCCCACATCGGGCTCCTTGCTCGGCAGGGAACCTGCTTCTCCCTCTGCCTCTGCCTGCCTCTCTGTCTGCCTGTGCTCGCTCGCGCTCTCTCCCTCTGTTTCTGAAAAATAAATAAAATATTTAAAAAAAAAAAAGAAATCTCATGTGAATCTTTCAATCTATTACTTATATCTAAACATCTCTAGGTATATAATAGTAAATTGTATATCTATTTTGAATCCCACTTCAATAGTCACCTCATGCTTGTATTTTCCTTCTACCCTAGAAACACTATTCTGTTCCTTCAGAGTACATCAGTGTCTGTACTTTCTTCACCTGCCCCGTTCAGCGTTTAGAATGTAATAGAGATAAGGTTGACACCCTTGTCTGTTCTGCTATATTCAATTTCGCAGTAGTTAGCAATTCCATAGAAGAGCCTGTCATTACTCTGAATCTATTTCGTGTAAAAACTCAGGAAATTTATCTCAGGCTGTTTATTTCAAAGACAGACACCGTGAATTGGGACTGGGATATACATGTTCACTTTTATTCAATATTCTTCTGGCATATGCTATGACAAGTAAATTTCCATTCTGAAGTTGATGTTAAGCAGCCTTTAAGCAAGTGGCGGTAGCATTAGCAGCATAAGGCAAATGGAATAATCCCGTTACCGATCCCTTTGCCTCTAGTTTACTCCCTACCCAAATCAATCATTTTAACTGCTGCTATGTAATCTTCCAAAATATCACTTTCATCATGTCATAATATTGGCCAAAATGCTATAGTTGTCAAAATCCGTTGTCTCAAAGAATAAGAACAATTTCCTTTCTACATTTTTTCGCAATTTCCAAACTGTCTTTCTAACTTTATATATTAACACGGTAATATCAACATTTTCCATGTTAATTTTTGTCTTTAACTAAAAGCTTTCATACTGAATCTTATGGATTTTCTATCACTCCCTGAAATAATACTGAAGATGTGCTTCGTTATAATAAGTCACAATCTTCTGTTTTTACACTGGAATCTCGGAATAGATATTTATCTTTTTCTGATTCCACTTCCCCAAACAAGTCTGGGGTTGATTTGGTAACATTCTATAACCTCTATTAACTTCCTTATTAAAGGATGATATTATGTACTATCTGTGTCTTAAATTATTCTAGCTTTCTTTTATCTACGATGTAGGACTTGTGTAATGCAGTGTATGTGTTGCCAAACTGTTGATGTTAAATATTTGAAGATAACCCAAGATTCAGTAAATCTAGTAACGCCCAGTTACATTGTAATTATTGGGGATGTTGCAACAGGTCAAAAGCTCAAAGGAAAAAACACAAATTAAAAGATTAAAGTACAATTGTAAACTAATTTAAGTATGTCTCCTAGTACAGTATCCTCTTCTGTACATTGATATAACATATACACTTATCATGTTGCATTGTAAAGAGAATAAAATTAAAGCCATTCTTTGAATGTACATGTGAAAATACTGACTTTAATACTGGTTTGGGTAAAACTGCAAAAAAAATCATGTCACAAGTTTATGCCTTAATATGCACAAATTTCTATATGGTTCTCAGGTTTCATGAAAGCTGTGCATTGTCCTCAGCCAGGTGGCTTTTATCTTTGTTTTGAGTATGACAGAACACCAATAAAGCATGATTTTTCAAACAGTGTCCTGGAAGTTCTATCAATGTCACGTTAGGTCACATCTACAAGCCTACTTCATCCATCAAAATTACTTTGACCTTCCCAACACAATGTCATAATATTTTGATTTTAAATCTCTATGTTCTCAATCTATTACTTTCTTCAGTATAATGCAATATATGTATTATATGTCCATGTCCTACGTCAACATACAGATTATGTTTTGAAGGTTGGCATCTTGCCTAGAGTTGGCATACAGCTAGAAGAATTCCTAATCTCTTTTACTGGCAGTACCATTTTAAGAAATATACTATATCTTTATGATTTTATCTCAAATATATATAAAAAGTGATTTAATAATTGTTCAGTTCTTCACTTGTCAGTTTAATAAATATTTACTAGATGTACTTATATATCAGGCACAGTGAATAAAAGTATGGGTAAGGTAGAGTTCTCACCTTCAAGGTCTTAAACACTAATGAAAGCCAATCGCTAAACAATGAAAATCTCAATTTCTGATGTTTATAAGCAATAAGAAAAGGATATATAAAAATACAGACTTTGGCAATTACCCAATCTTATCAAGTGAGGGAGGGCACAAATACAAATAAGCCAGTGATAATGGCAATTGGCACTTGTTGTTTACTGTATAAAACAGAGTACATTATTTAGTTTAATCACACAATAGAAATTTTAGGTACCTTGACATTCTAAATAGGATAATAAAGGCTAGATGAGTTCAGAAAGTTGTAGTGGTGTCCAGCATATTTAACTATTAGTTATACTACATCCTGTCAGAGTGAATCTTTAAACTGAGGTCTGAACAAAAAGTCTAAGATAGAAAGAAAAAAAAATAGAGTGATGAGGATAGATTCTATACAGAAATATGTCATGTTCAAAGGCCAGAGGCAAGAAAAGCAAACTGCATTTTTGGAATAAAAGCTTTTCAGGATCAATGGAATAAAGATTAGAGTGAGATAGAACTCTAGGTCTCAAGAGTTATATCATTACTGGGTGCCTGGGTGGCTCAGTGGGTTAAGCCGCTGCCTTCGGCTCAGGTCATGATCTCAGGGTCCTGGGATCGAGTCCCACATCGGGTTCTCTGCTCAGCAGGGAGCCTGCTTCCCTCTCTCTCTCTCTGCCTGCCTCTCTGCCTCTCTGTCTACTTGTGATCTCTCTCTGTGAAATAAATAAATAAAATCTTTAAAAAATAAATAAATTAAAAAAAAGAGTTATATCATTACATATTAAATTTAGAGACAATTTTAAGAAAGGAAGGAAAGTGATAAGAAGGTAGTCAATATTTTAAGACAAAGATATGATAAGGTTTATAGGGAGGCATGCAGAAAGACCATTCTGCCTGCAATGTGAAAAATAAATTGCGGGAAGTCCAGTTCTAATAAAGATACGTCAAATTATTTGGAGCAAACCTAAAAGGAAGAAAATTCTCCCTAAATTTAGAAGACATAACCTAAAATTTTGAAGAAATGAAAAAAAAAAAAAAAAACCACAACAACTTGAAATTCCCACGCCCAATGATGGAGAAAAGCCTGAATTTATGAAGGTAAACAGAGTATTGAAGCAACAAAGTTTTTCATTGTCTGATGGCATTTGTGGATACCACAGACCTAGACTTAAGTTTCAAAACTTTCCATCCTAAGTAGGAAAGAATTAAGCCAAAAAATACCACAAGGTAGGGAGTTTCTAAGACACTCTGCTCTGCATTATGGTGATGGCACAAGTCTCTACATGCCTTCAGGCATGAAGCCTACGCTTTGCTTAAGCTACTAAGCAAAGGAGAAATTCAACCATCCTACTCTACCCACAATAAAACCAAGTTGCCACTGAGCAGGTCCAAACAGCCATAGCAACCGCAACAGCTTATTTGCTGCCATTGCTTTTTAGGGATCCCTCCCATTTCTCAGTTACTACTGAGTTTCTACTGAGAAATGGGAGGGATCCCTAAAAAAAGCAATGGCAGCAAATAAGCCATGTAAAAACTCCCATCCTAGATACACATGGTCTGTGCTGATTGAGGAACTGAACCAAGGAACTGTATTTTATTAGTTGCGCTCTGGTATGCTCCTGGAAAGCAAACACAAAGCATTTCCAAAACACCTTTGTCTTAGACAATGATCAGCACAAAAAATCCCCAGGTGCACAAGGAGGCAAAGCAAGGGGTCAAGCATTCATGGCAACGGATCCACACATGTTTTGCATATACACATGATCAAATTACACAGCAGCCTAAAAAGATCACTATAAAACGAAGTTTGGCCAAGTTTACTATAAGAACCACCATGAGGCTTTACTTAAAGATATTTAAAGAGGATTTACGTAAATATGTATATCATGCTCATGAACTTGCAGACTCAGTTACGAAAAGCTATAGTGATAGATTAATAGTCTTATTAAATTCAGCACAACAGTAAATCTTAAGAGATTCAGTGCAATATTAAGTAAAACTTAAACATTTCAAAAAGATCTCAACATTTTTTAAATGGAAATGTATAAGCTACAACTTATAAGAAAACCCAAGGAAGAGCCAAGACACTCTTGAAGACTGAAGAACAATTATGAAAGAAGCTACTCTACGAGACAGAAATTTACTACAAAGCAAAATGGGCAACACTCTTTCATTTAGTCACAGGCATAGATAAATAAATGTCTGAAAGAGGAAAGAGAGCCCCTAAATAAACCTATGTATGCATGGTAATTTGATGTGTAACAGATGTGCCACTGCAAATCAAAAGGGAAAACAGAGTTTTGTTTTGTTTTGTTTTGTTTTAATAAATGGAGCTTGGCAATACTATAGTACTATAAAGATTTTATAAGACAGAATACTTTAGGTAGCACATCAATAAATTCAACACTTGGTAGGAAGAAAAGTATACAAGGAAAACTCAAAAGCAACTCCAAGGGACTAAAAGCAATCAATCAAAAAAGAAAGCCATTTTGGGAGCCAAAGTGGGACGCAGGAAACAATTATTCAGAGATTAAGATCATCATGTTTTTTGAAAATATCCTGTGGAAACTTCATCAACATGATATTGATATTGTTCATGCAATTTTTACAGATTTGAAGAACTAGCATATTGTCAGGAATTGCTAGTGTAACAAAGTCCATTGTAACTTGCTGTAACCGGCTTGGTGTTGTGTATGTGAGGTCTACACAGGAAGAGAGCTGTGACTGGGCTTCCTGACCTCTGTCATATGCCTCTGAGATAATTACTACATCATTGTGAGCCAGACATAGAAGAGGGTGTTCACATCTAGGGTGAAGTAAATGGTATCAACAGGTTCCTTCCTGTTATACTATGAGAAAACTGGGAGAAAAGCTAATGAAACAGGTAAGGACAGTTTCACTGGGATTCAGAATTTTCTAAAGAGAAAATTACTGATCTGAATGGCCGAAGTTCCACCGCAGTACTGCAGCCTCTGCCATGGAGAAGGGTTTCCCTACTTCACACTTGAAAACTACCTTGGCCTTGTTCCTTCCACCTTACACACATTACTAACCAAGTATGTGGTACCTCCAGGGACAAATAAGTTCAAAATGCAATATAATAGGTACTTAAGAATCAAACTACAATAAGAAAAAGACATCAGAGTAAAAAACCCACACTACATAAACACAAAAAAATTAAATTACAAATAATACTTCAAAGAGATAATACATCACGACAGCATCATGAAAAAGAAAGAACTAGTTATGAAGAAGATTAAGTATAAATATTAGTTTAAAAATGAGTTAAAATAATTCACTCAATGGAGAAATAACAGAACTAATAACATTTAAAAATATAAATTAAACTAGAAATTCAATAAAGGAACTCATAAAATTCACATGAAAAATAGAAGGACAGGTTATATATGATAAAAAGTATTAGGTGTGTAGGATTGCTATTCAGATAGTCCAGATGTATGAGAAAGAAAAAAATGAAAAATAGATATACAGAATTTCAAAGAATTTATAAGAACAAAAAAGACCTCTCATTGAAAGGAATATGATAGTTTCAAACAGAATAGTTAAAAATCCACACATAGAGTAATAAGATCATCAAAGAGTCATTTTCAAAAGTTGTTAAAGTTCATAGAGTCTCAAAGAAGAAAAAAAATCAGATTCTGACCAGTAGTCATCGTAGTGATAAGGGGATAACAAAACAGTAAACAACCCTTTTTAAATTTTCATAGAAAAAAAAATTGAACTACTGATTTTATCTCTAACCAATATGTCAATAAAACATGAGCATATAATACATATGTTCTCCATATATGTAAAGTTTAAAAAGTTTACTAATACTGATCTTTGATAAAAACTTTTGGTAGAAATAACAACAACAAAAACAAAAAGAGACAGAGAGAGGGTTAGAGGGAAGGATTTTTGAAGAGAAAACTAAAAATTTAAATAGGAAATAAAGATGAGTATTTATTTATTTATTTACTTATTCATTCATTCATTCATTTATTCATTCACTCATTTGCCAGAGAGAGAGCAAGAACAAGAGAGTGAGAGCACAAGCACGGGGAGCGGCAGGCAGAGAGAAGCAGGCTTCCCACTGATCGGGGAGCCTGATGTGGTACTCGATCCCAGGATCCTGGGATCATGACTTGAGCTGAAGGCAGATGCTTAACCAACTGAGCCACCCAGGCATCCTAAGATGTGTAAATATTTAATAAAGATAAGAAACAGAGATTAGATAAACCTCTCTCTATACCAGTCAAGTAATAATGGGACAAGAATCAAGTAACAAAATAGAGTAGAAAAAGATAAAAATTAAAAAAAAAATACAAAAAGGACAGGAGTTCACCTAAAGTAGTGACACAGGCATGGAAGTACACAAGCATCTCTGACAGAGGGACAGATGTGAGTACTATCCAAAGTGACTCCCACCCAGGGAGAGGGGAAGAAAACCAGACATACCAGTTCACTGTAGCCTCAGCAGTGGTCAGGGAGGCCAGATACAGTCTGACTGCAGGACCAGCCACCATGCAGGCTTCTCAAGGGACAACAAAGGGAGAACACTCCCCAGTTCAGGGCTACTGCCTGAACTGCTTGACTCCAGCAGAAGCAGCACCAGATTGGCCCACTAACAACACAGGAGCCAAACAACACCCACAACAGGTGAAGACGGACTTTGCTGATGCCTGAGCTGAAGGCGAATGTGATTCAGTCACAACAGCAGGGTGCACGCAACACACATAGGAGATACCCCTGAAGCTCCAGGTTCTGGTGCATAGGGGACACTGCACTGCAGGGCATTATAGGATCACTTCTTAATAAGGCTGCTGTTTTCAAAAGCAGGAGATGTAGCTGACTTTCCTAACACACAGAAACAGATTCAATGAGTTAAACATAAAATTACCATATAATTCTGTAATTCTGTTACTGGATATTTACTCAAAAAATGCAAAAACACAAATTTGAAAGAATATATGCACCCGATGCTTACTGCAGCATTATTTACAACAGCTAAAATATGGACGCAACCCAATGTCTGTCAACAGATGAATAAAGTGTGTATACACACACACAAACACACACAATGGAATATTTCTCAGTCATAGAAACAGATGAAATCTTGCCATTTGCAACAATTTGGATGGATCTGGAGCATATAATGCTGATGAAATAAGTCAGTCAGAGAAAGACAAATATGATTTCATTCACATGTAGAATTTAAGAAACAAAGCAAACAGAAAAAAAGAAAAAAAAAACCCACACTCAAGTATAGAGAACAAATAGGTGGTTAAAACAGGGGTGTTGGTTGTGGGGATGGGTGAGACAGGTGTAAGGGATTAAGAATACACCTTGTGGTGACCACTGAGTAATGTATAAAATTATTGATTCACTACATTGGACTCCAAAGATAATTAAAAAATTAAAAAATAAGAGATAGAAAATAAACCTTACAGGTTTGTTTATGAATTAAATAATGAAATTAAGTGAATGAAAAAATGAATAATGAATAATGAATAATGAATAAATTAAATGAATGAAAAAGAATATTAGAAGAGAAGTACACTAAATTTGTATCTTTACAATTGAGAGGTAACCACTTGAAAAATAAAATAAAAATCTTGACTTTCAAACTCTGGTAAAAAGACTTTCAGATGTTCTCCGTAATCTTTTCCTCTGCTGTTCAAGTCTTTGTGTAGTTCCCTATACTTGAGTGTGTCTAGGAACTGTACATTGCTTCTAGCAAATATAATATGGCAAAGATAAGGGGACGTCACTCTCGTGATTGTGCTATAGTAGACTCTACATGGCTAGCCGACTCTTAGAGATTCTCCTTGCTAACTGAATGTTTTATACTGAATGTTTGTGCTCCCCTCGAATTCTTATGTTGAAAACCTAACCCCCAGCGTGGCTGTATTTGTCGAATGTATTTGTAGATGGAAGCTCTAAGGGAGTAATAAAGGTCATAAGGCCTGGGCCCTGAACTGGTAGGATTAGTGACCTTATAATCAAAGATACCAGGACATTCTCTCTCCATGCACTTCCACTGAGGGAAGTCCTTGTGAGGACATTAAGAAGGTGGCCATCTACAATCCAGAAAAGGAGCACTTTCCAAACGCCAATCTTGCTGGTTCTTTTTTAAAATTTTTTAAATTTTTATTTTTTTAAGATTTTTAAGAGTTATTTTTTGGTCAAAGAGAGAGAAACAGAGAGCACAAGCAGGAGGATCAGCAGGTAGAGGAAGAAGCAGGCTTCCAGCTAATGAGGAGCTTGATGCAGACTCAGTCCCAGGACCCTGGAAGCATTACCCAAGCCAAAGACAGATGCTTAACTGACAGAGCCAGGCAGGCATCTCTGCTCCTGCTGGGTCTTAATCTGGGATTTACAATCTCCAAAACTGTGAAGCCAATTTTTTTGTTGTTGTTAAGCCATGCAGTCTGTGGTGTTTGTTTTAGTACCTTGAGAGAACAAATACCCTGAATGATTGGTGGGGGGGGGGGGGGTGTGGAGGGGGTGTGGGGGGGAAGCAAGCCATGGTGAACATAGACCACAGACGACATGGTAGAAACTGTGGGCAACCCCCAAGAGGTGAGGACAACCTCCACTCCAGAGACAGCAGAGACTGAAGATTTACAACTGCAAGCAAATGAATTCTGCCAAAGAACTGAGGAGTCTTGAAAGCAGATTCTTCCTTAGTCAGGCCTCCAAATGAAGACTAGTAAATAAGAAACAAACTCAGCAAAGTTGCAGGACACAAAAATCAGTTGTATTTCTCTACACTAACAGTGAACAATCTGAAAAGGAAATTAAGAAAATAATCCCATTTACAAGCACCAAAAAGAAAAAAAACAGAAACACATTTACCCAGAGAGAGAAGATAAAAAGTAAAAGAAAAATTACTTTTAAAAAGGATGAGCCAAAACTTCTCAAATTTGATTAAAAACAAGTAACTACACATTTAAGGACCTCAATAATTCAAAGCATGCCAAAAAATGCACACTGAAATACACTATAATCAAATTGTCAAAAGCCAAAGATAAACAGAGAATTCTGAAAGCAACAAGAGAGAAGCAACTCATCTCAAAGTATCCTTAATACCATTCACAGCAATTTTCTTATCAGAAACCACAGAGACAAGAGTGATTAGGGTAATATTTTCAAAGTGCTAAGAGAGATAACTGGCAACCAAGAATTCTATATTCAGCAAAACTAATGTTCAAAAATCAATTAGAAATGAAATATTCCCAGTAAATAAACTTGAGAAGTTTAGTTATTAGAAGACCCACCCTATAAGAAATGCTAATACTGTTCAAGCTGAAATTTAAAAAGACACTAGATAGTAACTCTAAGCAATAAGAGGAAATAATGAACTTTGGTAAAGGTAAAAGTAAAAGCCAATATTGTATTTCGATACTGCAAAACCTCCTTTCATTTCCATATAATTTAAAAGACAAAGCATAAAATAATAATTATAAATCTCTATCAATGGTCACATAATATATAAGAATGTATATTATGAAATAAAATAAGAGGGGGAGCTATATTCAGCAGAAATGTATTTATGCTATTTAAATTAAGTTGATATCTATTCATATTAGACTGTTATAAATTTGGGATGTTATACTCTGTATGGAAATCACTAAGAAAATACCTAAGAAATAAACACAAAAAGATAAGAGGGAATTAGAAAGACTACAAACAATAAAGCACAAAAGAAGGAGTGATAGAGAAAACGAGGGACAAAAAAGGTATAGGACAATAGTAATCAAACATTAAAGTGACAGAGTCCTTTCTTACCAGTAATTATTTTATATGTGACTAGATTCAACTATCAAAAAGCTAAAATTGGGGCGCCTGGGTGGCTCAGTGGGTTAAAGCCTCTGCCTTCGGCTCAGGTCATGATCCCAGTGTCCTGGGATCGAGGCCTGCATAGGGCTCTCTGCTCAGCGGGGAGCCTGCTACCCTTCCTCTCTCTGCCTGCCTCTCTGCCTACTTGTGATCTCTGTCTGTCAAATAAATAAATAAATAATCTTTAAAAAAAAAAAAAAGCTAAAATTGGTAATAAAACTGTTAGAAGAAACATAGAGGGGAATCTTCAAGACCTTAGATTTGGCAATAAATTCTTATATATGACACCAAAAACACGAACAGAAATATGTAAAAAAAATAATAATAAAATAAAATAAATTGGACTTCATCAGAATTAAAAACTTGTGTGTATAGAGGAACATTATTAAGAAAGTGAATGCAGGGCCCCCAGGTCAGCTGACTGTCAGACTCTTGATTTTTTCTCAGGTCATGATCTTGGAGTCATGTGGTCAAGCCTCAGGTTGGACTAATTCACTTCACAGTCTGCTTGTCCCTCTCCCTCTGCTCTTCCCATACCCCTGGCATGTGAGAAGCAAGCCTGCTCTCTGCCTCTCAAAAAAAAAAAAAAAAAAAAAGAAAGAAAGAAAAAAGAAGTGAGTGCACAACATAATAAAGGGAAGAAAATATTTTCAGGTCATATATATGATATCTAGTATACAGAAAGAAAAACTCAAAACAGAAACATAAAAATCCAATTTAAAAGTAGGCAAAACTTGAACGGACATTTCTCTACAGAAAAATATAAAAGTCTCCAACAAGCACATACAATAACACTTAACATCATTAGTCACTAGGAAAATACAAATCAAAAGCACAATAATGTATCACTCACACACACTAGTATGGCTACAATTTAAAAAGAAAACAGTAAGTATTGGTGAAGACATGAAATTAGAAACTTTTTTTTTTAAGATTTTATTTATTTATTTGACAGAGAGAAATCACAAGTAGGCAGAGAGAGAGAAGGAAGCAGGCTCCCCGCCGAGCAGAGAACCCGACGCAGGACTTGATCCCAGGACCCTGAGATCATGACCCAAGCCGAAGGCAGAGGCTTTACCCACTGAGCCACCCAGGTGCCCCGAAATTAGAAACTTTTTACATTGCTGATGGGAATGTAAAGTGATCCACTTGTGGAAAATGATTTGACAGTACCTCAAATAGTTAAATACAGAATTATCAAAGATCCAGCAATTTCACTCTTAGGTATACACACACACACACACAGTCACAAAATGGATAGAAAAACAAGCACATGTACATGCGTGGTCACAATTACCGCTGCTCATAGTAAAAAAGTGGAATCAACCAATATGTTTGTCAACCGATGAATGAACAAATTGTAGAATATGCATCCAGTGGTGTATTACTCAGCCATAAAATGGAATGAATAACTAGGACATGATATACAACATGTGTGAACCTAGAAACATTATGTTTGGTGAAAGAAGTCAGAAACAATGAGCAACATGTTATATCATCCACTTACATGAATTATCTACAATAGGTAAATCCCTAAACACCATTAGCGAATTGGTGGTTGCCAGGTGCTTAAGGACAGGTAATGGAGAGTAACTGTTTTAATGAGTATGGAGTTTCCTTTGGGACTGATGAAAAATTTTTTGAAATAGATAGCTCTGGTTGCTGCACAATACTATGAATATACTGAATAAAACTGAATTGGTCATTTTAAAACTTAATATTATATTATTGAATTTCACTTCAAAAATCATTTAAAAAATACAGGAATGGAAATTCTACACTAGAAAAATATAAACAAACAAAAAGAGCCATGGAAGTAAGTTTTTAAGCAAACACACACACATGAACACATACACAAAATATGAAAAAATCACACTTTGATAGATACTAAAGAGAAATGTTATAAATTCAAGTATGAAAATATTAATAAAATTTAAAAAAATACAAACATATGGATCTAACAACTTGATCTCCAACTACATAAAGCAACAGCAAGAAGAACAAGGGATAGAGGTACATAAATCATATATTTGTAGGAAGATACTTTAACATGTATTTCTAAAGGAGACAAAAAAAAACAGACATAAGTGAGAGAGACAGGGAGAGAGAGAACTTGAAGAATAAAATATTGAAATGAAATTTATACACAAACATTAATCTGAATTTTTGTATCAATTTTAAATGTGTGTTTATGTGTTTTGCTATTATGTGCCATAATCAAATAATATAAATTTACTTAACCTCACATCAAATTTTTATAAAATTAACTATTTAAAAGTTTATAATGATACCCTAAATACATTTGAAGATTCAACTTCATATAGACTGTATTCTCTGGACCACAAATGAATTAACTTACAAATCACGATAGGAAGCATAGTTAATAGCAATCCTTATGCTTCAAACCTAAATGATATATTCTACATAATCTTAGGCAAAAAAGCTAATACTTAAAACTAAACAATAATAAATATATTTTAACAACTTTTAATAATAAAATAATGTCAGTAATAAAATGGCAATTATAAAATGTTTGGTGACACATTTTTTAGGAAGTACTTAAAATGGTGTGTTTTTGATTACTTTTATCCACAGAGGATAATAAATGAATAAAAATACACACATTTAATTTAAGAAGTTAGAACAGTGAAATTGAACAAACTAAGTGAAAACAGTTTAAAGAAATAAAAAATACTAAGTACATTAAAATAACTTATCTCAGGGTGGTAGGGACATGAGATTGTAAATAAAGACAGCAAGGTAAAAATAAAATACACAAGACAATATGGATATGCCATGGGCATGGACAGAAATGTCAATGACTTCCGAAACAAGGAATGAAACTGGGAATTGAGTTATAGTCAAAGCTGCGTACAAGTTTTTAAGCTCTTTCTTTATTAGTGAAACTAGCCGCCAGAAACATAGGATGTATATGGTTCTTTTAAATGTAGGAGTACACAGAATTCAGAATTACAGTTGGAAGTTACTAAGACGTAATTTGGTAAAGAAAGTTCTGAAGATGAAATGAAACATACAAAATTCAAATAAAATTGAAGACTTCAGTTTTATAAGAACACTTTGTTGTCAAAATTATTAAAAACTGAGAGCTTTTTGCATTTTATAATTACAAACACTAATCATGGCTCTATATATAATATAGAGATATATTTTGTATACATACATATGTTTTCTTTTCTTTTCTTTTAAGATTTTATTTATTTATTTGACAGACAGAGATCACAAGGAGGCAGAGAGGCAGGCAGAGAGAGGAAGGGAAGCAGGCTCACTGCCGAGCAGAGAACCGGGTGCGGGGCTCCATCCCAGGATTCTGGATCATGACCTGAGCCAAAGGCAGAGGCTTTAACCCACTGAGCCATCCAGGTGCCCCTACATACATGTATTTTTTTTTTAATTTTTTATTTTTTATAAACATATATTTTTATCCCCAGGGGTACAGGTCTGTGAATCACCAGGTTTACACACTTCACAGCACTCACCAAAGCACATACCCTCCCCAATGTCCATAATCCCACCCCCTTCTCCCAAACCCCCTCCTCCCAGCAACCCTCAGTTTGTTTTGTGAGATTAAGAGTCACTTATGGTTTGTCTCCCTCCCAATCCCATCTTGTTTCATTGATTCTTCTCCTACCCACTTAAGCCCCCATGTTGCATCACCACTTCCTCATATCAGGGAGATCATATGATAGTTGTCTTTCTCTGCTTGACTTATTTCGCTAAGCATGATACGCTCTAGTTCCATCCATGTTGTCGCAAATGGCAAGATTTCATTTCTTTTGATGGCTGCATAGTATTCCATTGTGTATATATACCACATCTTCTTGATCCATTCATCTGTTGATGGACATCTAGGTTCTTTCCATAGTTTGGCTATTGTGGACATTGCTGCTATAAACATTCGGGTGCACGTGCCCCTTTGGATCACTACGTTTGTATCTTTAGGGTAAATACCCAATAGTGCAATTGCTGTGTCATAGGGCAGTTCTATTTTCAACATTTTGAGGAACCTCCATGCTGTTTTAGAGAGTGGCTGCACCAGCTTGCATTCCCACCAACAGTGTAGGAGGGTTCCCCTTTCTCCACATCCTCGCCAGCATCTGTCATTTCCTGACTTGTTGATTTTAGCCATTCTGACTGGTGTGAGGTGATATCTCATTGTGGTTTTGATTTGTATTTCCCTGATGCCGAGTGATATGGAGCACTTTTTCATGTGTCTGTTGGCCATCTGGATGTCTTCTTTGCAGAAATGTCTGTTCATGTCCTCTGCCCATTTCTTGATTAGATTATTTGTTCTTTGGGTGTTGAGTTTGCTAAGTTCTTTATAGATTCTGGACACTAGTCCTTTATCTGATATGTCGTTTGCAAATATCTTCTCCCATTCTGTCAGTTGTCTTTTGTACATACATGTATTTTATATGAGTTTTGATATGTAGTATTTTGTTGTATTTCAATGTTTAAGAAACATTTTCTAATTTCCTTTCTGATTACTTTGTTCTTCTATAGGTTACCATTATATTAATGTATAATAGTGTCTTATCTCTGCATATTTATAGAATAATGTTTTATGGCCAAAATATATGGTCTATGTGATCCAACTTATTAAAAATTTGTTGAAATTTGATTAATGGTATAAAGATTTGTCAGTGGATAAGATTGTTTTAGATGTATTTGAGAAAAAATATATTGTCACTAATTGTTAGGAGCTCAGTACTAGATATGTCCATTAAACCTTGTTAATTGCATGATTACATTTTTGTATATTCTTACTGATTTTTTGTCTTCTTGATTAATGAATAATTGGAAGGCATATGTTAAAAACTCTCAGACTATTATGGTAAATTTATTTATTTATTTTTGTGTTCTAATATTTGAAAGAATTTTATGACATGCACACAACTGAAAAAATATTATATCTTAGAGTGTATTGAGTCTTAAATCATTATATTGTTAGACCCTTTATCATTATAATTACAATACAATTTGACTAAAGTTTTATCTTCTTTTGCTATAAATGTAACTGTAGAACTTATTTTTATTAATTTTTCTATATTATGTCTTTTCCAACTGTTATTGGTAACTCATATCCCTCAAAATTAATATTGAGGTTTTAACCCTGAGCACCTCAGAATATGACTCTATTTCAAAACTGGGGCTTTAAAGAAGTAATTAAATTAAAATTAGTTTGCTAGGGTGGGCCTTAACCAACTAGTGTCTTTATAGAGAAGTAAATTTGAACACAGACATGCAGAGAGAAAAGATGATAGAAAGACACAGAGAGATGATGAACATCTATAAGGCAAGGAGAGAAAGCCTGGAACACATCCCTTCCCTGTGACCCTCAAAAAAATTGACCATGCCAACACCTTGATTTTGAACTTCTAACCTCCATTAACTGTAAGAATACACATTTTGGTTGTTTAAGACACCCAGTCTTTGGGATTTTATTATGGCAGTCCTAGCAAATTAATATGCTATTCCTTTTCTTTCCACCTTGTGCACTGGTGTTTCTCTTGTACACTGCATTCAGCATTTTTAATTCAACTTAAGTCTGGTTGAATCCATTTCATTATCTTGTGAATATGACATATTTGAATGTTTTCCAAACACCTGGGTCTCTTCTTGCTATTTATCTCATCTTTTCTTACTTCCAACACAGGTTTCTTCTTCCTTTTGATTGTTTTATAATTTTCCTCATTTCCTTTTTCTACAACCATTGATTAATTTTTCTTAAAGATTGATTTATTTATTTATGTGTGAGAGAGAGAGAGCACACATGAGCATTGGGAAAGGGCAAAGGGGGCAGAGAAGAGAATATCTCAAGCAGACTCCCCGCTGACTGGGGAACCTGACACTGGGCTTGGTTCTATGGTCCTGAGGTAAGGACCTAAGCCAAAATCAAGAGTCAGTTGCTTAACCTACTGAGCCACCCAGATGCCCCCACAGTCATTGACTTAGAAGATATATGAAATGTTTCTGTTATTTTAGTGATTATCCTAGACACTTCTTTTATTTATTTATTTATTTTAGAGATTTTACTTATTTGAGAGAGAGAGAGAGAGCATGGGGGATGCAGAGGGAGAAGCAGACTCCCCTCTGAGCAGGAAGGCTGATGTGTGGCTCAATGCCAGGACCCCAGGATCATGACCTGAGATGAAGGCAGATGCTTAACAAACTGAGTCACCCAGGCACACCAAACCTACAAACTTTAATAAGTGTAGTTAACTTAGCATATTTGAAAATGAATCAGTAGTTTACTCTTCTCCTGAACCAAAAAAAAAAAAAAAAAAAAAAGGAATCCAGTATTCAGTAATTGCAGGCAAACTTATTCTAGTTCATACAAAATAGTTTGTGTACCTCCCTTACTTTAATCTTGTTTTTTTAAAACTCTGCCAATTAGGATTTGTTACTATTGCTTTGTATCACCCCTGTTTGTTCAAACTTTATTTACATTAAAAACCTATTTACCATTTTACTAACACATAATCTCTTTTAACATGGCCAGTTTCCAGCTAGGATCATTTTTCTTCCTTTGAAATTTATTCACCTTTTAGTAGTGATTATTCCCACAAATAATTTAGAAGTATTATCTCTTGTCTTCTCACTGCTAGCGAGAAACCAGGGGCTCATACATTTTCAATTAATGCATAATCAGCTCTTGTCTCCCCAACTGTTTTTAAGGGCTTCTCTTTCCTCTGAGCAACCCTGAGTAACCTCTGAGTAACCCATTTACAAAGATGTATCTAGGTGTGCATGTCTTTGTATGATTACGTATGTGAGATTCTTCCTTTCCTGAAGTCTGGGATCGTATATTTCCTCCACAGTGATAATTTTTGAGCTATTATCTCCTTGGATATTGTTTGTCTTTTATTCTTGTCACTGCTTATTTCTAGAATTCTTAGGAGATATATTTTGGGCAACCTCATCTGTCTTTTTGCTAAACCTTCATGCATTTTTTTAAACTTTTGTGTTTCTGTTAATTCCTCAATAATTTACCTAATTTCATATGCCAATTAGTTTTATTTTCACTTATTACCCGGTATGCTGGTTGACTTTGTAACTGTTTAATTTCAATATCTGCCATCCTTCTTGAGTTTTCCATTGCTCTTCAATTTCTACATACACAATAAACATTCTTAATACTACTTTTAAAATTAGTAATTTCATTAGATGAGATATTCATTTATCTAGTTCTGTTTTTTCTTAAATTCTTCATTTGCTTACTTCTGCACTTTGTGTAGTTTCTTAAAGAATTGGTTATTACTACAACTTCACATTTCCTGGAATGCTACTTATTGAAATGTTTGAGAGCCATGTTAAGAAAGCATTTACTTTAGAGGGCTTATGTTTGCTTATTAATTACCTACGAATATTATAGTCCTATTTTATTTTAAGTTTCAAAAAGCATGTTGCTTTTGAGATTCCTTGAGAGCGAATAATCAAATTATATGAGAACTAGCTAGTATAAATAAATTTTCCAGGGAGCCTTCTGTTTGTTTATTTATTTTTAACCTACACTCAGAGCTGGGGATGAAACAGAAAATTTCTCTTGCTCTTCTGTCTCTGTGGTGGAAATTTTTTTTAAAGATTTTATTTATTTATTTTATAGAGAGCATAAGCAGTGAGGAGCAGTAGAGGGAGAGGGAGAAGCAGGCTCCCTGAGAAGCAGCGAGCCCGCTGCAGGGCTCCACACCAGGACCCTGGGATCATGATCTAAGCTGAAGGCAGAGGCTTAACCCACTGAGCCACCCAGATGTCCTGAGAACTTTTTTTTTTTTTTAAATGCACTTGTTTTTTGAGAGATAACCCTTCCTTGGAACTTGAAATATATAAGGTGGTTCTGGATTCAAATTTCCACTCTACTCAGGACAAGGTACTAAATTTCTAGGCCATTAGCATTGGTTTATATGCCCTTTGGTATCTGGCAGCTTCAGCATTTGTGTCACTTCCTGGACCTGAGAACACTATTTCCACCCAGAAGAGATATACCTATTATCTTTCAGGGTCTCTAATAATATACATAAACATGATTATTATTACATTTAACATTCTTATATGCAAAATAGCAGAAGATTGTCAAGATGTCTCTTGTCTTACTAAAGGAAAAGGTCAATGCAATTCAATTAACATTTATTGAAATATATTATATATTATATGTTATTGTGACTATCAATAATTTGATAATCTATAAAAAGCTGAATTCTATATTTTGCATTGTTATTCACACAGCAAAGCACTTTATAGATATGTGTATTATAGTGACTATTAAATCAAATTTAGAAAATAATATAGCTCTATTACACATCATTAGAAATATATTTTGATTTGGCCACTTGACCAGCAATGGTTCCTGTAAGATATGTTTGTGAGTGAGTCTCATATTCACTGTGTGATGATTACTATTTCTGTAAATAGCTATTTGATGTATGGCTAATATAAATCTCTTTGAAACATTCATTGCTAGTGTAATTGCCATAGGATTTACATCTTGTTCTAAAAGTCAATTGTCAATATAGAAATATGTAATACAATTCTGTGATTCCACATGTCTTTGAAGCACAAGTAATTTCTAAAATTTATTGTTTTGCATTTCTTTGTTAAAGGTATTATTTTCTTCTTTCTTAATAGAACCTCAGTAAGCTACTGTCTCAAAATGTGAACATTATGACATTGTCTATTGTCATCTTATTATTTCTGAAGAAATTAAATTACCAGTAAGTTTATATCTGAAACAATAAATTTAAATTTAGAACAGGTAAGATACTATTTAGAAGCTGACAAAAAGTTGTTGGTATATTACAAAAGTGCATCTAATTAAATGATTTTTGAAAAGCCAAAGTAGTTCTTTTCTTCTCTAACTAATCTCATAATGATTTCAATTAATTTTTTAAATGTATGTTGTATTTGTTCTCTTAAATAATTATTTTGTACTTGGAAATTATCTGGAGTATCTATCTAACAATTGGATAATAATGGCCATTTTCATCTGGAGACTAATTTTGAGAAGCGCTTTCTATTTTCAAACAGATAAATACATTCTTTTCATTTTTCTATCACTTTTCTTTGAATTGTAATTTTATTTTGTACTTTTTTCCTGTTATTTCAAGTAATACAAGCTGATATTATCTCTCCAAAACATTATTAGTAAAATAACTTATCTTATTAAGGATATTTTTACTTTAGATGTAATGAATTATGGACAGTTTTTTTTTTTTTTAATGACAAGTGAAGCTTACAAAAATGGTTTATTATACCCATGGGTATGTTCTTACTTCATGTTTGATGCAAAAGATAACAGCAATAGTTATTACTCCAGGCTTTTCATGGCATATTATACATTTATGGCATTAGAAGAACATCACAATTTCCAAGTCTGAGTTTATCCACTCAGCATACTTTTATTGACTGACCATGTGCAAGGCACTGTTAAAGACCCTGAGATTATGAAGATTAATGCAGATGTAGACTTGGGCAGTGACATCCTGGGGACACAGTTGCTGAGGTATCAAAAATATAATCTGATTAGGTTGATTGAAATATCAAAAGCATTGTTCCTCAGTTTTGACAATTTAAGAAAGCCATTTGCAATGCTTTTTACATCATTCCATAAAATAGTTACTGACATTTTAGGGATTCAGTAAGACTATCATCTCTATCTTTAAGCCTCCAGTCCCCCTTCCTGGTTTCTAAAAGATGAGATAGCTGTTGTTCTATATGGTTGAAGAATGAAAATTTAGGCACCATTTGCTGCCAAGCTCACCAGAGATATCAGACTCATGAAAGTTTTCCAGTTTGATACCCTTGGGAAAACTAGAACTAGAATGTAGAAAGAGGAGAAATTTCATTTTTAAATTACCAGGATCTTTCTATATACAAACCAATGGGCAATATTTACAAAGGTGTATAAAATATTTAGTAGTCATCTGCAATCAATAATAGTACTTTAAATACATAAATATGAATGTTCCATTATGGTTTTATTCAGACTAGAATTAAGTAATGTTCCATAGGGTAATGTATTTATAGTCTCAGCAGTTTTTGTTAATCAATTATTTAGGATTAAGTAGAGTAATAAAAATCAAAAAAAGTCATTTATACATCAATATAAATGACTACGTCTATTTATCTAGATGAACAATGATTATAGATTTTCATTGCGGTAGAGTTTTGATATAAAATTATCTAAATGATAGATATTAACAATAACATACAGTTACTTTAATGGTATTTAAATAACCAATCAATAACCACTAGATTATTCTGAAATTTCAAATTCTACCTACAACCCTATATAGTATGAATAGCATCCTACTTGTGCAATACAATTGAAATAACCATTTTGGGGACTTTAAAATTTTATGACTCGAATTGTTTCAATAAATTTTTCATTTTCCAATGAATTTCTTTCATATCATGTAGGTGTAGATTAAAGATGTTCTTATTCTTGTTTACTCTAAATTTAATAGTACTTTAAATTTATCTGCACTGGATTATCAGTGACTACCCAATAAACCGTATAAAGCCAACTCTACTGCAATATCACTTATGTATCTTTCCATAAGAATCTTTTGAACCATAGGAGGTAACTATAATTTACTGACTCTTTTTGTTGTTTATTTTTAAAGATTTATTTATTTCAGAAAGAGCACAAGAGAGAGAGGCAGAAAGAGAGTAGAGAGAATCTCATGTAGACTCTTCACTGAGTATGGAGCCAGACTTGGGGTTTGATCCCACGACCATGAGATCACAACCTGAGCCAAAACCAAGAGCTGGACACTCAACCAACTGTTCCACCCAGATGCCCTTGTTATACATTTAAATAACGTTTAGAACTAAAGAAAATATCAGCTTGTCTTTTTAAATTCAAATCATAATTTAAAATAATTTGCATAATATTATATTCATTCAGACAGAAAGTACACCTTTAAAAAGCAGAGAGCATGGACCATCTTTTCTTCTGTTAAAATGTCTGTAGAGGGCACCTGGGTGACTCAGTGGGTTAAAGCCTCTGCTTTTGGCTCAGGTCATGATCCCAGTGTCCTGGGATCGAGTCCCTCATTGGGCTCTCTGCTCTGCCGGGAGCCTGCTTCTTCCTCTCTCTCTGTCTGCCTCTCTGCCTACTTGTGATCTCTGTCAAGTGAATAAATAAAAAAAATCATTAAAACAAACAAACAAACAAACAAATATAAAATGTTTGTAGAAATTTTACAAAGATCTAGGCCATTCTACATGTTGAACCCTACCAGAAAATAAATTCTAATTGGTTTCTGTAATACTCTATTTACTGAGGATACATTCTTCTTTAAAATACTGCTACTTCTTGATACAAAACAGTAACACCAGCAACACTTTAAAAGTTTTTAATGATTTATATGTGTTCTGGGTCTAACAAAATATATATTTCAATCTGAAGGTTAAGCTACAGTGGTGATGAGAAAGAATCATGGAGCCTCGTTTCCCCTACACTCAGCTTCAGGAAACCCTAACCACAATATATGCAATGCAATTATGTCATGTATCATATTATATATCATACCATATGTATCAGTTTCCCAGAGCTGCCATAAGTGTATCACGAACTGGGTAGTTTAAACAACAGACATTTATTCTCTCAAAGTTCTGGATGCTAGAATTCTGATATCAAGTTATCAGCAGGTTTATCTTTCTTCCAAAGCCTCCAGGGAGAAACACTTTCTTGTCTCTTCGGGGTCACAACAAAAGTTGGTGCTCTGCCTTGCATCTGCATCACTCCAATTTATCCATCTGTCATCACATCAAAAGGCCTTCTTTCATCTGTGTTAGGTCTCTCCTCTGTGTCTCACTCTCCAAATTTCTCTCCCTTTGAAAGGATACCAGTCATCGAACTTAGGACCCACACTAATCTGGCATGACCTCATCTTAACTTGATTACAGTCACAAAGACTCAATTTCTTTTTTTTTTTTTTTTTGAGATTTATTTATTTATTTGACAGACATCACAAGTAGGCAGAGAGGCAGGCAGAGAGAGAGAGAGAAGGAAGCAGGTTCTCTGCTGAGCAGAGAGCCTGATGCAGGGCTTGATTCCAGGACCCTTAGATCATGACCTGAGCCGAAGGCAGAGGCTTTATTCCATTGAGCCACCCAGGTGCCCCAAGACTCAATTTCTAAATAGAGTTTCCAGTGGATATGAATTTGGGAGGGGGGCATTTTTCAACCCAGTACACTGTATCCATATTGTATATCACATATTATATAATACAGTATAAAGATTTTTTTTAACAATTCTGATTTTATTTAGATAAGTAAGTACAAGTTAAACCTGTTCTAGGTGTAGGCTTACCTATAATAGCAGAGTTTCTTAATCTTAACATTATTGGCATTTTGGATTAGATACATTTTTTTTTCCAGTGACTGTCTTATGTATTATAGGATGTTTTAAAGCATCTCTGGCCTCTGCACACCAGATGCCAGTACCCCACGTCCCTCTCTTTTGAGGGGTTACTATAATTATTTTCAAAATCAAAAATGTCCTCAGACATTGGCAAACGTACCCTGGGAAAAATTACCTCTAGTTGAGAACCGGGGTTGAGAAACTTTGGACAGTTTCATTTTTCTCACTGGAACCTACTATACCATTAACTCTCTCCCACCAACTTCTGAAAGATTTATTTATTTATTTAAGTGGGGAGGGGCAGAGGGAGAGACAGAGAATCTCACCAGACTCCCCACCAAGCATGGAGCCAGATGCAGAGCTCTGTCTCAGGACCGTGACCTGAGCTGAAATCAGGAGTCGGACACTTAACCAACTCAGCCACGCAGGTGCTCTTAACCCGTCCTTCCCCCTTAGACCTACACTATCTTCAATCTTCTTCCTTCTGTTCCTCCCATGCCTCATGATATACTTGAATATATCCTTGATTCCTTTTTTTTTTTTTCCCCTGCACCCCCACATTCTGTTCATCACCAAATCCTGCTGGCCAGATCTCAAGAACACATGCATTCTAATCAATTCTCACCACTTACAATGATAACATCCTGGTCCAAGAGTCATCATTCACTTGTGAAATGAACTCCTTATTTGGTGTTTCTATCATTACATCTATAATCCCCTTTCGTGATTTAATTCAAATGAATTTAGAGTGAACTGTATCTCAGAATTTGTTATTCTTCTACACTACCCTGAAATGGCTCCCTATGTGGCCTACATGGAACTAACATTCTAACTTTTTGAGACTGAGATGCATCTTAAAATTGCCTTTGCTTGAATGAACTGAAGTTGGTATCTTCAAGGCATGATTTGAATTTGTTTCTATAAGACATCAAGTAGCACCACCATCATGAGAACACTTAAATTACATTCTCTGTTTGAGGTTTTAGGGGACACCATATTTGTAGTGTAAATTTAAACTTTAAATTTGAATCAGTGCTACCCTATAGTTTAAATATTCAATGGAGTTTTTACCTCCTTGTTCCATCTTTTGTCATAATAGAGGCAGCTAAGTCTTCTTGCTATCATTTTCCATTTTGTTAACTTTACAGTGTGTGAAATTATACCTACTCTTAGATTCTTAGTTGACTCATTTTCGATATTTTGGTTTCTAATGATAAATGATGATAAATGCTGGATTTGGGGGAATTTAACATGAATAGACATATTCTAATCTCTGCTCAGAAAAAATTATAAAACCTTTTGTGTATTCCTATTTGTTTGATCTTCTACAAGTCGAGGTACACATAACATTTGGTGTTGGATTAACATTCTGCATATGGTGGAGCCTCATTATATAAGAACTGAAATAGATTTAGCTTTAGGAATATATTTCATTACGTTTTAGGAGAGTTTGGCAATTTTTCAGTTTTATTTTTAATGAAAAGAAAGGGTTCAATCAGATAATTATAAAAATAAGTTTAAAAAAAATTATAGATCTGGGGACGCCTGGGTGGCTCAGTGGGTTAAAGCCGCTGCCTTCGGCTCAGGTCATGATCTCAGGGTCCTGGGATCGAGTACTGCATCGGGCTCTCTGCTCAGCAGGGAGCCTGCTTCCCCCCCCCACTGCCTGCCTCTCTGCCTACTTGCGATCTCTGTCTGTCAAATAAATAAATAAAATCTTAAAAAAAAAAATTATAGATCTGTTGTTTCCAAGTAGACTGTTCACAAGACTCAAATCAGCCTGCTAATTATAAGCAATATTATGCTATGCTTTTGCGCTGGTGAGCAAATCCAGTCGGGAAGTTTGCTGAACCAGGAGGAAACCTATATTAGAAAGTATTGTCCCTACTTATGGTATTATGAAAAACAATATTCAGTTGTGTCAAAGCACTGGATTTTTGGTGCCCAAAAGAGCAATTACCTATGTGGTGACTACATTTGCCATTGTTCATCCAATTAACACTCGATATAACTAGATAATGTATTTTCTTACTTACCTTCTTTAGATCCTCATCTTAATAAGCATTTTTAAGATGAATAAGAATTACTGAAGGATAGGTACTTTGTAAACATTCTACTTAGTACTGAGAGGGAGGTAGCAAGTAAATTACTAACAGGTACATTTAGGGAACCAGCTCTCAACAATGTTAACTATGTCAGGGAGTTGTCAAGGACAGATAGACCTAATGGCATAAAATTTAAGTTGTATTGATTCAAAATCTAGTTTGCAGTGGTTGACACCTTCATTAACTGGCTTAGAAGCAAAAAGCCTTCAATAAGCCAGTTGCCTTCCTGTGATTAGAAAGCACAATCTGTCTGTCTCTCTGTGAATTAAAAATAATTCAACATGTTTCAGGTTGGTCTTCCCTTTTAGGAGAATCCTGGTTTCCAGGAGTAATTTTTTTTTTAATATATATGTAAGAAATATTTGTTTAAAAAAATTTGTTTTTTAAATATAAACTTGAAGAATCCCTAAAAAAGGCAATGAAAAATCATACACATTTTCACTCTTGTATAAGGTTTCGAAGGATTAAGAAACAATCTGAAGTCTTCTTATGGCCTCATACGGGTCCACAGGTCTACAATAAGAATGCCTGCCTGAAGGATACCATGCTTATGAACACCCTGAAGTGTTGGGTTCCTTTCCAGTGGGACTCTTGTTAGACTATTCCTTATATACATAAAGAATACTAAGATAGAGAGTACAAAGAGTATTTTTTCTTAATTTATTTGTGGATATTAAAATTGAGCTTGTAAGACCTAATTAGAATATAAAAGATCAAATTACAAAAGCAATGTAACATTTTCAAAGGCAGAAATCTACTTAATGTTGTTTATCAAGGACAGTGCTGGAAAATGTGTATATAGATGAACACACTTTATATAATACACATTTGTTGAGTGTACATTATCATGTACTACAATGAGATTCTGAATTTTCATCGTTTTTATATCTCATCTTTTCTGGATATATATTTTTTTCTTATCATATCACCCCCTACTACCTTACCTGTCTCATAGGACTTACTGATTTTTTTTTTTTAATAGTGACTATCCACTTATATAAGCAGGCAGGAAGCAGATAAGATTTTTATTAGGAGGTTTTTGGAATTAAAAAGAATGGTATAGTTAGGGAAAAGATGTAAAGAAATGTTATTAAAAGAATGAGCCATTGGTAACTGGAAAGTCAAGATAAATATAAATCTGTGACATACATCTAGGATTATAAAATTCATATCTGAAGGGTTACTATCTACAATGACTCTTTTTGTTATTATTTGATTCAAAATATCTTTAATTTTCATTTGAAGTATTTTAAGATATTGTGCCAACCTCCCACCTAAGCTCCATCTTCCTTTGTATATCTTGCTTTCTACCAAGCACAGGTTAAACTACAACTTCTTACTAGTGTACCTTTGGGAAGTTATTTAACTTCTCTCTGCCAATATCAGTCATCTGTCAACAAATGACCAAAGTACATGGGCATGCCCGCGCACACACACACACACCAACACAGATTGTAGGGAAGACTAAATGAGTTAAAACACGTAATATTGCTTAAATCCTGAGATCAAGCCCTGCATTAGGTTCCCCGCTTACTGGGTAGTCTGCTTCTGCCTCTCCCTCAACTCATTCTCTCTCTCTCTCAAATAAATAAATTAAATCTTAAAAAAAAAAAATGAACTGTATTCTGTAATTCATTACTCTCTCTTCTACCCTTTTAATCAACCATCATATATATGGGTTGCTTTTTAAAGGACCTTCCAAAACTACTATTAAATAACATAATGTCAGAAACTATCTACTGATCACACACTTTCTGGTTTAGTCATAAACAAACATTTAAAACTCATATTATGCAAAACTTTTCAACCAGAAGATTGAACAAAGCAGATTGCAGCGCTTAAAGTGAGTGGTCCTCATCACATTACCTGAAGCCCTGAATGGGGGCAGGGGAGAAAGGGCTGGTCCTCTCAATGAGTTCTAGAGAACTCCTCCTTCCTTGGACACTGGCTTTTCCCACCTTCCTTCCTAAAATGAAACAGTTCTATTTAAATTTCAAACATTCTGGCTTTTTCACTGAAATTATCACACCATTGGTTCTCATGGGTCTCTGGCTTTCTGGCTGCATATTTTGGGATTTGTCGGCTTCCATAATCACAGCACAATTCTCCTATAATGAATTACTCTTTCTTCATCCTTCCCTCTCTCCTGATACATAGCTAGCTAGATATTTTTATATCTTTATCCAGTTAATGTTGTTCCCCTGGAGAACCCTGACTAATACAGATCTCTTGCCTGCTTACTTCCAGTTGGGTTTGGCCAGTGAGAGGCACAAGAGAAAATTGAAATTTCAGGAATTTTCTCTTTTAGGTCTAGTGGTTGTAAGAAATTCCCTAATGTTCCCATGCCCTTATTTTAAATATTATATTCTAACATTTGTGAAGTAGAATATTATAATGTTTTTTGTTCTACAAATAAAAATAATAGCATGTTATTAATTTAGAAAGCATGAATCCTTGCTTGACTTAAGAAGCTACTTATTTCTATTCTAAACATTGAATATATCCTTTCAAATACAATGAAGAAAAATTTTGCAATGCTAACTAGTCTGTTTCATTTCTGTAATAATTTTGTGACTGATTGTGTTGAATTATACTTTTTCCCTTTGCACTATTTCTTCCCCTATGGTTGAAACAACAGGTTATTGTAGTTATTAATTTTATAACATAAATAGCATTTTAAAATATTAACCCATTGCATATTATTTTTTTCTTAAATCAAGTTCTTATGTAATCTCTCACCAACTAATCTGAGTCATGAAGGTTATTACCACAAGGTAAGTTGTTTGTAGATAGCTGATATAGTAGGAAAATTGGATATTTGAACTACCCTCAGCAGGCCTAAAACTAAACAAAAGATGCATATTAAGTAGTTCGAGGAAATGAAGAAAAATAGCATTGGGTCATCTGTGCTTTGAGGCAAGAAAAAAGCTCAGATAAGTATTTCTAAACCTTCCTCGGCACTGATATAGCACTAAAGGGACTAAAAGTTTCTAAATACTCTAAAACAAGAGAGTGAATATAGGCAGGTGCCTAACTCGAATGATTCCATAAAAGGTCTCTCTAGCAGAGGCAACAGTCATATACTTGAGGGTTGTGTGGCAATCAGCTCTGACAAATAAATAATTTCTGTTCAAGATTTCAAACCAAACCAACAAGAAACAAACTGTAGCAAGTTGTAGTAGAAGACCATAATATCATAATCATCTGCAAAAGAGATCTAATTCTAAAATCAGTAACAGGTAACTAAGAACAAAATATTTAAAAATAAATGTAACAAAAATTACAAAATGTATACTCTGAAAATTATGAAACCTCCCTGAAAGTAATTAAGAACTAAATACATAAAAGATATACCATGAATCATTGAACACTGCATAAAAAAACTAATGGTATTGGCTACTTGAACATAATTAAAAAAATCAATTTAAAATAAAGAGCATACCATGTTCATAGATTTGCAGACTTCAGATTGCTTAGATGATATTTTCCCCAAATTTATCTTCCAACTGTAGACATCCCTGTTAAAATTCGAGCTTGCTTTTTATAGAAATCCATAGGCTGATTCTAAAAATCATATAAAATTGCAAAGGATCTCAACTAGCCATAACAATTTTGGGGAAAAAAAAAAGAAAAAGAGAGAACAAATGTGGAAGACCCATAGTTCCTAACTTGAAAACTTACTTAAAGCTTGTATTGTACTAGCAAAAGAATAAACTACAGATCATTGGAATATAATTGAGAATGCTGAAATAAGCCCATGTGTCTATAGTCAACTGATTTTTGGCAAGGGTCAGGCCCATTCAAGGGGAATAAAAAGTTGCTTAACAAATAATGCTAGGGCACCTAGATAGCCATATGAAGAAGAATGAAGTTGGACCCTCACCTCACAGCATATATAAAAATTTACTCGAAGTGGATCAAAAGCCTAAATGTAAGAGAAAAAAAAAAAAAACTGTAACACTTTTAGAGGAAAACATAGAGGTAAATTCTCATCACTTGGATTTGGCAATGGATCATTAGATATAACAGAAAGCATAAGCAACAAAAGAAAAAACAGAGTGAACTTCATCAAAATTAAGAACTTCGGTGCTTCAAAGAACACTGCGAATAAAATGAAAAGACAATCCAAAGAATGGGAGAAAATATTTGCAAATTACATATGTGAAAAGAGATTTATATCTAGTATATGTACTTATAATTCATCATATTAAATTTATATAAATAAACTTACAACTTAATCAATAAAAAGAAAAATGACCCAACTGAAAAGGACACAGTATCTGAATAGGTATTTCTCCAAATATATACAAATGGCCAACTAGCACACAAAGAGATGCTCAGCATCACTATTTATTACAAAAATGTAAATCAAAACCACGAGATAGCATTCACACACACACTAAAATTACTATAATAAAACTCTAGATAATAATAACAAATATTAATGAGGATGTGGAGAAATTAGACCCTTTTTATAGTACTGCTGAAAAGGCAGAATAGTGCAGCCACTTTAGAAAATAATCCGGAAGTTCCTAAAAACATGGCTCAATATAGTAAACATTGAGTTAACATGACTCAGCTATTCCATGCATAGGTGTACATAGAGGAAATAAAAATATATATCCTCACAAAAATCTGTACGTGGATATGTACAGCAGATTATTCACAATAGACAAAAGTTTTAAAAACAATTCAAATATCCATCAATGGATGAATAAGAAAAATGTATATATTGACACAATGAAATATTATTTGACCACACAAAAACACTAAGTAATGACACATTCTATAGTATGAATGATCATTGAAAACATTATGCTAAATAAAGAATGCCAGTCACAAAAGACCCTGTGTGATATGACTCCATTTATATTGACTGTCCTGAAAAGGCAAACATACAGAAATAGACAGTAGATGAGTGGTTTACTGAGGGCTGGACAGATTGGGGAATAGTGGAATGACAGCTAAAAGGTACAGAGTTTCTTTCTGAGGTGGTCAAAATGTTCTGAAATTGACAATGGTGATGTTGCATATTCTTGTAAATAAGCTAAATCCTACTGAATTACACAGATTAAACATTTGAATCGTATGGTGTATTAATTATATCTCAGCAAACCTAATATTAAAAAACCATAGTAGTATAAGTGTGAAAATGAGCTTGTGAAGTTAGTCTCAGTGAACTTTAATGCTTAAAATTTCAGACTTACACATGTTCATATATATGTACACAGATACACACAAACTTAGTGCTGAGAACCAAATAGTGAGAACAATATTATATGCCCAATGAGATATATATATAGATATATACACACACACACATATATATACTTGTGTATCAGTGATATATTGAAGAATGGCAACAGAAGCAGTTTTCCAAAGGCATAGTAATAGAATGTTTCCATACCTACAGAGAAAAATCAGAAAGCATTACAAATATATACTGCAAATAGTTCAAATGAAAATAAAATATAATGTTAAATCTTTTATGTTTCCTTTTTACATTTTAAAAATTTTCTTATAGTGGACATCTCTGATAAATTTCATCAAAACTTCATAATATTTTCAAAGGTATTAAAATTTACGTAGTTTATCAATTGAAAATTAATATTTTCTTTGACAAATGACTGTCATGTTAGAATGCTGGGAAAACAGTACGTTTGAATTTATAATATAAAGTGTTATTTTAATTTTGACAATAAAACAAACATGAAAAAGTAACAATGGACTGAAAATTAAAAGATCCTGATGTGACTTTGGGGGGTTTGTTGCTACCTGGCTTTGTAATGACTATTTACATCCAAAGTTCTCTTATCTATACTCTGTTATATACCACTTTCGAAAAACCTTATTTATATGTTGTATCTTGATACCTCACATTGTTATCTATTTTCTTAGTAAGAAATTTTCTTACATACTTACTTACTTTCTTCCTTTATTTATTTACTTACTTTCTTAGTAAGAAATTTTCTTAGTAAGAATCAAATTTGGCCTTTTTTTTTTTTTGCAAATAATTTTGACAGAGTTCCCTCTCTACTATATAATGTATTAATTAATTACATTAGAGAAGTTAATAAAACAAAATAATGCAGCTTTAGTTTATGCACATTAGGAAAAATAGAAAAATTTGCTTTTTTGAATGATTTTCAGAAATGAAAATACCTGTGTTTTTAGAATCTGACAAAATTATATAATAGTGAAGTACTTATACTTAGAGCTAACCTGTATATTTTTTCCTATTGATTTTGCCTTGTGTTATCATTTGTATTGGCACATACTACGAATAGATTTTATGCCTTCTCAAAATAGAAGATTGGAAATAAATGGTGAAATTTATGTTGATAACATTAGTACTCAATTGCTAATGAATGAACTGATAATTATTCTTCAGGTTTTTAAAATTTCTTTATAACAACCAACTCTCCACACCCCCATTTTATAGACACTGATCTCATTTTACACAGATAAGCAGGGGTCTAGGGAGACTGCTTTCACAAATACTTTACTAAAAATGACAGAGTCTTTGAAATCTTCTCGGGTAGGTCATGTCTACTTAAGTAGGACAATGAGATTTGGAACCTTCTTCCACAGAACTTATCCCTTTAGGAGAAATAGATGCACACTGGTGAAGAATATGGAAAAAGGTTCCCTTCTTTATTATTATTTTTTTAAACACAGACATTAAAAAAAAAAAACATTTTTGACATAGATCTGATAACAGTATTATATTTAATAATTGCAGCTTCACTTACTTTAGTCATTTTTCCTGTCAAAAAATAAATGATTGGTAGAGATAAAGCAGGTGTGTAATGGGTATTAGCCACTATAACTTATTCTTTAATCTCATCTTTCTAGTTACATTAGCTAAAAGCAGTTATGAGCAGATTAGCACAGTGAGGTAAATAGCACTGGATACGGTTAAACACATTGAGAGGGCCAAAGGCTTTCAAGTGGAGAGGGATGTGAGGCCCAACATGAGATCACATCAAAAACAAGCATTTCTGATCTAATTATGTTACTCTGGGTCAGTCTTTGTTATCCATTACTGGAAAACCATAAAGCCTAAGACATTTATCATTTCTCTATCTTGTCTTCCTTTTGGAACATACCAATTATTTTATTTGGTTTAAAATGCTACAGATATTCTTAGACTCAGTGAGTGATTACACCCTAAAATAGAGAAGAGATAAGTTTATCACAAAAGCGTAATTTATCAACAGAGCTTCAGAGAATAAAAAGAGGAATTTAAATCCTATTCACTTAGAAAAGGACAGATCTTCAACATGGAACATGTTTTGAGAGAGAGCTAAATGAAGCTAAATAAATGGAAGAATGTAGTACAGAATACAGAAGATGTCAAACACCTTAAACATCAAAGTGTAGATGTAAAAAATAAAAATAGGACCAAAAAAAAAAAATCCCACCACATAATGTTTGGAATAAGAATATGAATGGAAATTATCTCGTAAACTGAATGTGACTTCTGGTACTTTTAGCATAGAACTAAATAGGAACTGTCGGGAAAAGAAGTTTCTCCTCAATGACCCACAGTAGAGAGAAGATAATAGAATAAGATTACAAAACTATGTATCTTTGTATTGTATTTTAATTCTCTCAGGTTTATAGACAATAAATTCAATAGCAAGCTATTAAAAAGGTGTTGGTGAATTTATATGGGCCAGTGGGGGGAATGTGGGTGTCCTGTTAATAATAATTTTTCCACCTTGCTGTGTATGTATCGGTCTTACTTGCATATGCCTTAGGTCTACACAGGAGGGGAATTTGGTATATTAAGAGTTGATACATAAAAAGTTATGCTGACAACTGTCAAAGTCAGCAGCCATTCAAGCAAGGAGTTTTTAGTTAAGGTGTTTATTTGTTGAGCATGATCCCAGAAAATATTATGAAGTATAAAGTCTTCTATTCTTGATATACAGAAAATTACTCCCTAGATAGTTGATGGTAAACTCACTATTACTTCACTCTAATTTTTTTAAAAGGTAAAGAAAAGTATATAATTCATTTGGATAGCCCTGAAATAATAATAAGCAATAGTTCAAGGTTGAAAAAGTTAAATTTTTCACAAATTTTAAATTCAAATAGATTTCGACTTTTATTTCTAATGTCACTATTTAAAAGCATCAAAAGAGGGAATCAGAAAATCTATACATGACACATGAATGTGTATGTGGAGATATATATATATATATATATATATATATATATATATATATATATATAATGAGTATAGTTGAAGACATACAATTATGGAATAAAATTACTACCTTGATCTTATGATCTTTTTTTTTTTTAATGTATTTGACAGAGAGAGACAGTGAGAGAGGGAACACAAGTAGAGGGATTGGGAGAGAGAGAAGCAGGCTTCCCTCTGAGGAGGGAGCCTGATCCAGGGCTCGATCCCAGGACCCAGCAATCACGACCTGAGCCGAAGGCAGATGCTTAATGACTGAGCCACCCAGGCACCCCAACTACTTTTATCTTAAACACAGAACTGAATAAAACACCTATATTGTATTATAATATTCACTTATTGAGCCCATTCAATTTCTCTGGATGAAGTCACTTTATTTTTTTTTCTTTTATTTATTTTCAGCATAACAGTATTCATTATTTTTGCACCACACCCAGTGCTCCATGCAATCCATGCCCTCTCTAATACCCACCACCTGGTTCCACCAACCTCCCACCGCCCGCCACTTCGAACCCCTCAGATTGTTTTTCAGAGTCCACAGTCTCTCATGGTTCACCTCCCTTTCCAATTTCCCCCAACTTCCTCCTCCTCTCTAACTCCCCATGTCCTCCATGCTATTTGGTATGCTCCACAAATAAGTGAAACCATATGATAATTGACTCTCTCTGCTTGACTTATTTCACTCAGCATAATCTCTTCCAGTCCTGTCCATGTTGCTACAAAAGTTGGGTATTCACTTTAAAAATTATGTACTAGCAAATCTTATGTTTGGGTATAAATTAAAGAAATGAAATTGAAGAGATGTTCAGGATAACACTATTGTAAAGACAGAAGAATATTTGTTACTCAAGGTCAACAAGTACAGAAGTAGTGAATCCAACCTCCAATCCACCTGATGTTGACATGGATAAATTACTTCCCATCATGGTACTCTACTTGCCCTGGTTTACATTCCAAGGTCACTACAGCACAGGATAATGGCTGAAGATCTATCTGTTATGCTTGCATTTCAGGCAGTGAGAGGGACTAAGAGGAAAGATACATAGTTCCCTTCCCTTTAAGAATACTTACCAGAGCTATTTTTATATGCCACCAGTAAAAATCTAATCACATGACTGTCAATAAGGGTCTCTGAAACATCCAGTCTGATCTTCATGTCTGTGCAACCAAGAGTCATAGTTTCGTTATTGAAAAACAAAGAGCACATATTTTTGAGATAAGTAATCCTTTCTAAAAATTTTGATGATTGTACCAATACTGTAGTTTTCTGTATTATTTATACAAGAGAGATTATATAAGAAATGACATTGTAATATATATTATCACTTTTTTAAAACTTTAATGGTACCAAATGATCTAAAGGTTATCTGAATGCTGTATTTCCAAGAACATCTCATCTTTCTTCAGAACATTCTTTTTTGCTTCTTCAGTATTAATTAGGTTGATACAAGGGTTGCTGTGTCCCCTGTCTTTGTTCTTAGGAAGTTCACTTGCTTAGAGCTAAGTGAAATAAATGATTGAAGATATTGAAGATAAAGTTGTGCACACACACACACACACACACACCCCATACAGTTCTAAAGTTCTAAATCAATGGACATTGTTCTAAAAATTTAGAAAACTGGGCATAAAACTGGACTTGAAAAAATATATATAAATATATCAAGATGAATTTGCGTCACTCGCAAAAGATGAGAGTTCTGAATTGGTTACTTTAAAGGTTTCAGAATCTTACTGGAATAAAATTTATACATAGTCTAAAAGATAATGTGCAAATATCTTTAAAATTCTGAGAAAAAACGATTCCCAACCCAAATTTCCATATCCAGGAAAACTATAAATCAAATATTGTGAAATAAAGACATATGCAGGCATGCACCACCTAAAAATTTTTGCCTAACACACAGGAAGATCTCAGAAACATAAAGGTGTCAAATCAGTATAACTTTGAGTTAACAAGAACATATCATATCGGTTCATTAATTTGGCAAAACACACCATACTGATGTAGGATGTTGATAACATACTCAGCATTTCGCATGTATCCAGGATAGCCGTGGAGTGCTGCCTGGCTTCATCTAACTGCCCACAGTAAAATTAAAAAGGAAAGACAGGAGTTTAAAATAAAGAATTTTTCAGTATTCAAACAGAAGTCAAGAAAATAGAAAGGCAGAAGAGATTTCTTGGTTTGAAATGTAAATTATTTCTCATTCCCACCTCCTCAAGATTTTCAAGTAAAGTAAGAGTTTCAGAGCAAAAATGAAACTCAGCATGTAAATATAAGATCATTGGTAAAGACCTGGGAAGTATCTGAAGAATTACCTGAGAAAAGTGTTCAGTTAGGCAAAAGACCCACCAGTGATCTTGTAGATGCACCTTGCAGTTTTCATTGAACACTAAACTTTCTGAAAAATCTTAAGGTGTTCTTCAGCAGCTTTGCTGGAAACCCAAGGCAGAAAAGTTCTTATTTCGGAGAAAATTTTTAATATGACTTTTGTCTAATTGAGCAGATTTCCAATTGATCCATAAGCATCCACAGAATTTTTATAAAGAGCTATTTTAGCTTAAACTAAAAGGGACAGAGGCAATGCAAAATGAAAAGGGAACTTTGGATCCTCACACTTTTGAAGGACAGCAGCAAGCCCTCAAAACTTCCTAGCAGGCAACCTCTGCCCAGCTGCGTTTCAGAATCACTATACACATGCAGGCCTCTGACATGCCTTCCATTTACCCCCTTTCTGAATGAGAATGGCTATAGTGACTATTCTACTCGTTTCAACATTGTATTTGAGTTATGAGGGTCAGAGAAAGCGTTGTTTTAGTTTTGGGGCCTCAAGGCTGAGAAAAACTAAATTCACAGAATTTTATAAAAGGATCCACATGTAAGGACCTGATTCAGATGAGCAAATCTTAGACCTCCAGCTTGAGCATTATGCAATAGATCACAGGTCAACAAACTATGGGCAGGAGGGTCCACATGTTTTTATAAATAAAATATTATTAGAACACAGGCATATATGCTCATTTACACACAATGTGTGTGTTTTCAAGCTATAATGGCAAAGTAGTCTTGATAGAGACCTTATCTCATACAATGTTACAATATTTACAATTATATAGATGATTCTTCAGAGATGGGTCTTAGGAAGTGGTAAATGTATTTTTCATATGAAAATAATGTAAATAATGTGTAACCAGCAGATGCAGAGTGATGGTTTTAAAATACAACTGCACATTTATTCATTCTACCTCAAATATTTGAGTATACTTTTTCTCTCCTGAAATACAGAGTCCAGACTTACTTTCTCATTTCTAGTAAACAAACTATAGTAAAAGTGTAAGTGTCCAAAGCAAGGTCCCTGCAAAATACTGCAGCTTTTGCTTGGCTTAATCTTTCACAGGATACATACTCTTAGGACCCAACTAATGCAGTCTGAGGAAGTCCAGATTAGTTTACAGGGTGAGAATCATGGAGAAGCCCAAGTGGAGAGAAACTGTGAGCCTACTTCAAAGCCAGAAATAACCACCAGACACCAATGGGAAAAAAAGATGTAGATGGTTTCAACTCCCTGACTGAGAAAGTATGAACATGGATACATTATAGTGGGATTTACTGGTTTTACTGTGTATGTCACCATTCAAAACAACCTAATAGAATGGTAGAATGTCCTTATAAAGGCTGAGTTAATTTGCCAGCTCAGGAAAACACCCTTTGAGCTGGGTTATTTTTCTCTGGGATGCAGTGTATAAGCTTATACATAGCAGTGTGCTTCAAAGAGCTAAAATATCTGAGACCAGGAAATAAGGAGTAGAAGTGATATTGGCCCCCCTCTTAATCACTCCCTTGATTCCCTATAACTTCTGGCTCTGCAAATTTGTTTTTGTTTTGTTTTAATTTGATTTGATTAAGTTGGTGAATTCACATCTATTAAACAGAATTTTAAGGATCATAATAGACTTGAAGCTATGACTAACACTTGGTCATTTGGTCTCCTCACTAAAGAGGATGAGGAGGGAGAAAAATGCTATTTTATTGTAAAGTCCATACAGATCCAGATACTTATAACTATAAAGGGCCAGAGAACTTGTGCATAAGTGTACCAGGAACAGTATGTTTGGAAGCCAAGAAATTCATCAGGTTGCCTCTAGGTTCATCCAGATGCGCGACAACAGTGAATGACCAGTATCCATGATTATGGTGCATCACAAGTAATTGGACACATTATGGACAAAGATGCAAGTAACTCCATCAGCCAAGAACCTAGACATGCCAGATTCATGAAGGAAATCAAAATGTTCACATAAGCAGGAAGAGGATATACATATCAGTTACAGAGCCAGAAACAGTTGCAGTAAGTAATACAAACTGTTGCATATAGTATTGGGCTTTTTGTCTAAGAACCTTAGAGAAATTTATTAAGAATTAACTAGTAAGGGCTCTGCGAAGAATTCAGCTTAGTGATGGGCAAGAGTTGATCTTATGTTGTCCAATAAATGGATTGTTTGGATTCTTCTTATGTAACAATTTAAAATTCTCTTGGGGCGCCTGCATGGCTTATTTCATTAGGCATCTTTGGCTCAGGTCACAATACCAGAGCTCTGGCCACCTCCTGTGTTGGGGTCCCTGCTCCACAGGGTATCTGTTTGTTTCTCTGCCCCTCCCCCCTCTCATGCTCTATCTTTCTCTCATGCCCTCTCGCGCATGCTTTCTCAAATAAATGAAAAATAAATCTTTATTATTATTATTTTTAATCTTCTTGGTTCCTCCTCTTCTTCCAGCTTAGGCATTATATCATGCAGGGTTGTACTGGTTCCATGTGAGTGAAAAATGCCATATTTTACTTGGTATCATTGCTGTGTATACCTCATACATTTTGTTCTGGAGATTTTCTAGCATTATAAGGTAGAACGCCGCTAGGAAAAACTCCACCTATACATGGTCGACTCCAGAGAGCAGAAGTGTTACCAGCCATAACATTTATGATATATAAATACTGCCTTCTTAATTATCCAGGCTAAGAACTTTGACATGTATTTCAAAGCACTTTATAGGCTGTTCTGGTGGGATCAAGTATCAGTCACCTGAGCAGTGATACATCCTTCTCCATAATACATCCTTCTTTTGGCTTTCCTCCCTTCATGTTTCACTCCCTTGCACTTTATATCCACTTCCTCCGATCATATCCCCAAACAAACTAAATGCATGCAAGCTTTGTCTTGGACTTTGGTTTATGGAGAAACAAGGCTAACCTTGGCTTTCTCATTGTCTAATGTTTTGTTGACAACTGTTCTTTGTGATTCTCTGCTTCTTCCTTTAGTTTTGTAGATTATACTCTTTATTCTGTTACTAGTATCCCAAAGCCATGCTGGAAGAAACAGTGATAGGTAGATAGGCAGGTAGGCAGAGATAAAGATAGGTAAGATGTAGAAATACATATAGATAGAGATATTACGTGTGGGAATATGTTCAGTTATATTTACACAGATGCCTAAAATTCTGTGTTTATGTCACTTAATTTTAAATACATTCTGTATGAATTCCTTATAGGCAAAGAGAGTTTCTATCTTTGTGTAATTTTTGAATTTACTCTCATTCAAAAGTGATCTCTCTCTTATTGCCACCCCACCAAGAAGGAAAATTGAGCAAAAATTGAGCAAAAATAACAAAAAGCTAATTCACATAATTTAATATTTAGTCTGACAATTCATATTTTACTGAGACTATTTATTTAAAAAGAATAAAGTTCAGACACACTCCAAAGGTACAGTATTTTTTTGTTGTGCTATAGTTTTTTTTCAGATATGTGAACAGGAACACTAACATCTTAGATGTTTTACATTTATGGGGGGGGACTTTGGCAGACTTAGATTTTATTCTTTTATAAAATACTGACATACACTTATGTAGAAAAAAGGGTGTTATAAAGTCTACAGGTTGTGAAAAGATTAAATGTAATTGGTTCCTTCGATTAACTTTATTCTAAGTCCCTCACCTACCTTTGTCATAGAAGTAATAATGTGAGCAGAAGGAAAGGCTCTAAGCCAGAACACAAGTACAGGAATCAAACATGGTGAGGAACTATACATGATGCTATCTATATTCCTAAGTAGCTGATGGCTTACTCAGATCTAATGCCTAAGGGATCTTGTAAGTTCTTTCTAAACTCTGATACATTTTACAGCAGTAAGTCATTTAAATATTTGTGTTAGGAAACATTTGGAATAGTTTAAGAGAAATATGGAAACAGGTAAAACATAAAGAATACTTTGTTTTATTTTTTATGTTCTTCTCTTGTGATTTTATACTTTGATGTTAAACATTTCAGCCTTTTAAATACATGTAAGTTTGAAAAAAAAATTTAATCATTAAAATAAACTATAAAAACCACTATTTTAACGTCATTAAAGTAAGTTTAACTCTCAAGTAGGCCTAAGCTCTTCAGTGTACACCGTTATGTTTTCAAAAACCAAAAGGCAAATTGGTAAATTAATGAACAGGCATTAATGTCTAAAAATATGTGTGTATTCATGGCAGGATCACTATGTGGCAGGTGCATATCCAGACTTCCAGTCAGATTTTTACACATTCTTTTCTTCTCTGTCCATTGGTGTATGTCACCACCATAGTCACAAACTCAAATACAATAACACCCTAAAACAAAAAAGCATTAAATATAAGAGGCATACTATTATTTTAAAGTCCTGAAATTTAAAAAAAAATTTTTTTTGAAATCTATAAAATCAGCATTTAACAATATTCTCACAATTGAGGTAAAGTAGAAATGTCATTTGGAATGACTGGACAATAATCTCCCTTTCGTATTTCATACATTGATACTAACATCAAATCTTTGTTGTATCACACATTTTCTCCTTATCTTACCTTTCTGCTGCATACCCCTAGCCTGTCGCTAAGAAAATTCTTTACATTAAGCAGGGCACATCTGTCCACAGCAAGTGTGTAAAAAAGTTAAAAAGAAAAAAATTTCTCAATACTCCCTATTTCCAAATTTCAGGCAAATTTTAAGCATAGGTTGAAAACCATAGCTGAGAGCATACATATATTGCTCTTGTTGATTTGAAATTACACTTTCTATCCAGGATGAGTTTGATTCACCTTGGATTTGAGATTAATCCTCTAGACAATGTTTAAAATCATCATTTACCTTGGTATCAGTCTTTATTTCCCTGTCACCACAATTCCACTGCACAAAATTAATCCCTCTCCTCTTCAGATTACCTCGCTGGCTGATAACAAAGCACCGATTTTCATCAGGATAATATTTGCTTTATTAACTGATGATTTTCCTTTGAGTACCCTTTTCATTTCCTCCTCCTTATTCAGTTAACTTGTATTTTTTTTTTCTCATTAGATCACTGAATGGATAGCATGATGAAATACAAAAGGGTACATTCTTGATTTTTTTACTAAGAGAATAGTTAGGTAAAAAAAAAAATAGGTTTCTTCAATGTGAAAACCCAAATACTGAACTTAAAGTAAATAACTTTCATGCTATACATCAGAGACCAGAGGAAAATGAAGAAAATGTCATTAGAAAACTGACTTATGGTCCTGATAAAGAGAGGAGAAACTTCTCCCTTCATCTCTCCCTGCTCCATTTGCTCCAAAGGTAATGCTTAGAGCATGCAGAGTCTTGTTTAGGAAAGTATGTATCAAATCAAAACAAAACAAGAAATTTGGGGGTGAGGAATGTGTATCTGAATAGAGCAGTGCTGCCCCCCTAGGTAGATTGTGGAGAAGCAGCAGGGCTATGCAATCATGTATGATGACTGGAAAAACAAAATAGCATTGAAATGGTAGAGATCTCTTTGCAAGAATGTAGGTATTTTCCACATATCTCTGGAGGGGGGTGAATGCCTTCAGGAGGCCATGTGGTGAGGAGGATGTACAGCCATCTGCAAAGACAATGAAGACTAGAAAAAGGATTTGCTACCGGTATTTTTAGATGACAAAAAGGGCAGAGATCTGTGCCCCTTCCCCCCCCCCCAAAAAAAAACCCAAGAAGAAACTCTCAAACAAAAAAACTTACAGTTTGATTCTTCTTAAGGAACCCATTGACTATTAAATCCTATCAAGAATGAAATGAGGGGAGACTTTGAATTCACTAAGACTAAATTACTAAGATCCAGAAAGAGTCTTAGTAAAATTCAGATTCATTTATTAAAACACAAAATAAGATTTCTTCCATATGCATATTTATGACTTTTAACTGCTATAGTACAAATTTAGGCATTTGAACACTAAATACTATAATGAGAAACTTAAATGTTGAAAAATATAGTTTTATATAATACGTTTGACTATCACGTGGGTATGGCATCAGGTGTGTGAGGCAAAACTGTTTATAGATGTATTATTTCAAAAGATAGTATTATTAAGTCTTTGTTAGAGACTTCAAAATGTTCTCCTAGAGTTACTGGTTCTTCAAAATATACAAGTTATATCACAAAATATAAATTAAAATTAAAATCAGCTCAAATTTACTGAATTAGTCAGTCTTGGCTGCCATGACAAAATCCAGCAGGCTGGGTGTCTTGAACAATAGGAATTTATTTTCTCACAGCTCTGGAGGTAAAAGTTCTAGAGCAAGCACAAATTTGTCAGGGTTATTTCTGATGAGGAATCTTCCTCTTTCTTACTATACCCTCAAGGGGCCTTTCGTAGGTGAGAGCACACAGGGCAAGGCTGGAGTCGGTGGTGGGGGAGAGGAGGTTTCTCTGGTGTCTTTCTTCAAGGACACTAACCCTATGAGATCAGGTCCCCACCCTTACGACCTCTTTAAACCTTAATTATTTCCCAACTTCAAATACAGACACACTGGAAATTAGAGCTTCAATGAATGAACTGGGGGTGGGGGGAGGAATACAAATACACAGTCCTTAACACTTACCATCCTAAGATCGAAACAACAAATTCATGATTTTGGTCATAAATTCTATAGTTTGCATATTACACATGACGATTTTTACTTGTTTGATCTTGAACACACATATTTAAGAATATCTAAGAGCAGTTTTGATGTTATGTACTGGGAATTTTTGATTACCACCATATTAGGAGGCTCTCTTTGCATTTAACTATCAGAGACAAATGATTATAAGTGTTCTACACAGTGCTGGATAGTTCCGCTTAACAAATTTTGCCATGGGCAAAGTGTAAGTAATGATTCCGTTTAGTAAAGCACTTTAGTGTCTCTCTCTCTCTCTCTCTTTTTTTAATGCACTTGTCCTCTAAAGTTATCCCCTATGCTAGCCATGACCTTTCCCTCAGGTATTCAATAATAGCAACATAGCAACGTAGCAATATGGTATCTATCCATGTGTCTCTTCTGCCAGCAGGCTTGCTCAGAAACACTCTCAAGCCAAAGAAAGAATAACAGCAAGAAACCAAGCTGAAACATACAAGTGTATGCTCAGTCCTTTGCAATTACTGGCTGCACCAAGTTATGGGGAAGTGCAGGGAATCAAGGAGGGATCATGTTCCTCCTTTTGACTGGAGGGGCTGCAAAACTCCATTGCAAATTAAGTAGACATGGGAAATGGGAAATAATTTGGACCATTAAAGCAATATATGAATCATAAATACATGCATGCACACATACTTATGGGATTTGTCTTTTTTTCTGTATTAATCAGATCCTACTATCTTCTATTCTATTTTGCATTTCTGGTAGACATTTAAGTTAATTTAAGTTAGTAGTCTGGTACTATTTAAGTCTTCCTTTTAACTGCCTCTGTAATTGTTGCATATACTTATCTCTTCTAAATAAATAACCATATGTACTATCATTACTTATCAAGTACTTCCTTTATTTCTCAAGACATATATTTAAAGTTCACATATACTCAAATATGAGTCCATACATACTTGATTATTTTCCTAGTCTTTTCCATTAATCAGAAAATAATAGTAATGAGTAATTATAATTTTATTATTATATTAAGTAGGAAATAATAATAATAATAATGCTTGATTCAAAGTGCTGTGATGATAAATATAAAGTCCTAGAACAGTTCTGTGTATAAAAGTACTCTATGTTGGCTTTAGTATTAACACTAATATTTATTACTACAAGTAATACAACCTTGAGCAAGTACTTAATAAGTGCTATAGACTTCCATCAAAATTTGAAAGTGGAACTAATTATAATTTTGCAAATTAATTAATTCATTTTTTAAAGATTGTGTATATTTATTTGAGAGAGAAAGCATAAGTAGGCAGAGGGGTAGAGGGAGAGGGAGAAGCAGACTCCCCACTTAGTAGGGAGCCCGACATGGCCTTCGATCCCAGGACCCCGGGATTAGGACCTGAGCCAAAGGCAGCCGCTTAACTGACTAAGCCACTCAGGTGCCCCTTGCAAGTTAATTTAAAAAATAATAAAATGTAAGTGTACATACTACAAATATATATTTTTTCTATTGTTGTTTGTTTAATATACTAATTAAAAAATGAAGACAAAATTGATTACAAGTTCATGTTTTTTTGTTTAACTTCAGAATGAAATAAATTAAGCTTTAAATTCACAGTTTCATGTATTTCCATTTGTAGTTTTGCTCTACAAGGAAATAAATCCAAGTAACTGTAACTATGTATACTATGGAATGCGTTTAAAAAAAGAAAAAAAAACCTCTCACCACTGAATCCACTGAAATTTAAAGAAAACATAAATAAAATGATGTGTTAATAAACCCCCAAAATAATATATTTGCCTATTGTACTTCACTGTCAGTACATGTGTGTTGGTATAATTTTCACATACACAAACTCACTTGCCTTGTATCTTATGTATCTTCTAGTCTTGATATACTCTATTTTAATTAGACAAATTACCTTAATCTATTTTTTCCAAAGTTATCCTTTGGAGATTTTTTTTTTTTAGTTGTGAACTAATTTCTAGTATGTTATCTGGTATGTTGTCTTTGACCTTAGAATTGTGGCAAGAAATAGTCCAGGTGATTTCCCAAAATTGTCAGTAAATATGTTGATACTTGTAGTCAACAAATTTCTACCTGTAAAATACAGGCACTTTGAAAAGATGCATATTTTGATATTACAACTTATGTCTGCATTCTAAGATTTGGGTAAATGCATGAGTTAATTAAAATTTAAAATTTTATAGACTTATTTCCTTTTCCTTATTGAATGGAATATTACCACTGATAGCTTGTCAGCCTTTACCCCTAAGCTTAAAACCTTGAACTAAATACATCTTTCATAGATTCATGCATAATTTGCATCCATGGATAATCTTGGACAATATTCTTGAAATATTCATTAAGGTTATTATTGAAGAATTCTCATGTCTCAACATTCATTTTGTCCTAAAAAATTTGTAGTTGTTTTTTGTTTGCTTCTAATATCTTCATATCGTTTTGCCCAGCCTCCAAAATTGTAGTAGCCTTAAGGTTTTAGGAGTAAACATTTTTTTTTTTTTTTGTAAGTAAGATTCTATAGTTTGTGAACATCCGGCTCCCTTTCAACCTCACGTTATCTTGGGAAGGTAGCTAAGCATATGTTTTAACAGTATCATCCATGCATTCAAACTTTCCAAGGATGGATCCTCAGCCTTTACTCTCCAGAGAGCTACTGAACATCAGGATGCTTCTGTTGTCTCTTCTCTAAACTGGGAACACTAACAGTACTTACTCCATAACAATACTGTAAGGACTGAATGAGTGCTGTTGTTTACGTTATGTTAGAATACTGCCCGGCAGACAATAAGAAATAAAAATACAACTCAGCTGCTATGGCTTTTGTTGTGTTTGTGTTATTAAATGAAATCACTGCCACATGCATGGGCTTTTCTATAAATTTGTCTCTGCTTTGGAATGTATCTGAAAGCTATCCACACAGAGTAAACATGACCTCTTATTGCCATATATATAAGAGAAAGAATAAAATATATCATCCAATTACCTCAGTGTGATGGCTATGTATATGATGTGTCTGAATTTAAAATGTGTAAGTTGTTCTCTTAGGGTATAAATCAGTTATGTTTGGAAGCTAATTTAACACTCAGTTACTTCCAAAATTTACAATTTCAGTAAACTGTGTACTTTTGTATATACATGGAATTTAAATTTACTGTCATAAAGTGTCCTTTGTATTAGCCAACACATTAGATACCAGAAAAAAATTATATTTATTCAGGTCAATATTTGCATGCTGACAAATTTAAAACACCAAATGAGCTCATGATTAATCTGTATCACATTCTTTACTTTCTAATGAAAGAACAGTATTTGAGCCATTTTTTCATCTCTGACACTGTTTTGAATGATAATCATTCATCATTTTAAACCCATTTTCACATTTTCTCAAAATCCATCCAAAGGTGATCTTTTTAGTCGAGTTACCAATCCTTTACTTTCTCATCTTTGTGTATAGATTAATGGAATCTACCACATCTTCAGCATGCAGTCTACACAACATGGAATCTTTAATTAATACAAAAATCTGTCGGTAATATTGTGCAGATTCTATCTACAATGTGATGAGTAATACAATGCTTTTGACTGCCAACAATTTAAAAGAAAAGAACTAAGGCTCATTGGTTTAAGTACATGATCTGTCAAAAATGAATCATAGGCAATTAAATTTGACACTTACAGAAATGTTTTTCTGAAGTTTTTCAAGAAGAAGAATGATTCCAAGTTGTTATTTTTTTTTTTAAGACAGCAGTTCAGATTCTAAGTACTAACACAAGTTATAAATATGTGTGGTATAATCATGTATTTCTCTGTGGTGTATTTAAGATTGTACATAATACAACATTCAAATACAAAATGCATTTTTCATGAGTTACTACAAATCATACTCATATTTACTCTAAGACATTGATGAAATACTGATCCATAAGGTAACTTTCTGTACTCTGTGTGTGTGTGCATGTGTGTGTGTGTGTGTGCGTAAATATCCTTCTTTTAAGAGGATGATGATAGGAGTACACTAAAGCCACCTATTTTCAATTTGTTGCACCACCACTCAAAGGGACTAAGTGATCAGCTTTTCTTTTAAATAAAGAATTTTTAGAATTACAAGAGATCAAGGTTGGCTTAGCCACTAGTTTTTATATCATACAACCTTCTTATTTCACAATGGAACCCAATATACCTAACAGATTAAGCAGGGGGAAAATGTTTGTTGAAAGAAGTGGATTATATTTCTCAGTAATACAAAAAATACTAGTGGGAGATACAAAGAAAAAAGCGTCTTTGGAATTCCAGTCATTTTCAAAAGGGTGTACAAGGCTACAATTTAACTGTCTTTGATAAGAGCTCATTTGAATGTGCTTACTAGTACAATATTTAAATACATACATACATGCATAAATATATACCTAATTCCACATCTACTTGGAGATGAGAGACATTTTAATTAATTAATTAATTTATTTATTTGAAAGAGAGAGAGAGAGAACGAGAGAGATGGAGTGTTTAAGAGTAGGGGGAAGAGCAGAAGGTGAGCGAGGGGGAAATAATGTCAAAGCAACTGGGTAACAAGGAGCCTAACATGGGGCTCATGGCTGGTGGACCTCATGATCGTGACCTGAGCCAAAACCAAGAGTCAGACTGAGCCACTGAGGTGAAAGACATTTTGAAAAGTACATCTTTTCTGATCCATGTTTCACTTCAAGCAATATGTAAGACTTTTTAATTACTAGTTGAGCCAACTTCTAACTGTACTTAGTAGCTGCTTTTGAAAGATGACAGGGGTGGGAAGATATAACTTAGTTATTTTCAGAGCTCTGCATACCCACATGATTTTAATTATTTGGTTATTTATTTCATCTCTAAGATACCTCTTTTCCATTACTTCAGCTACACAATTTATTGATAACAAATCCATATTCCATCATTTATCTGCCTCTATCTGCAGATACCATTTATTTCCATAGGCAGAATTATTAATGTGATTTTCTGAAGAGGAAAATACTGTAAATAAGTTATATCTCCACGGGGAATTTCTACTCAACGATCCCAAGTTTCAAGAACAATAGTTGGGGAAATTATACTTTCTAATTATTTTTAAATTATTATTTTTTTTCCTTAATAATTCGTTATTTTGCTCTGTTGACATTAAAGTTTTTATATGTTGAAGCTGTAAATAATTTCTAAGATTCCTTTCAAAAACAGTGAATAAATACTAAGAGGTAAAATGGTATCTTGCAGATCTATGTATTGATTAAGCACCATATAGAGTCAATTCCTCATTCTCAGCTAAAGAAGAAAAAATGCATTAAAAACAACAACAGAAGAACCTCAGCAAAAGAAGGCATGTGGTGGGGGAGGCAACAGAGAGAGAGACTGAGATTGATTTTCTTAAAATTCCATTTCTGAATGATTCAGTCGCCTCCCCTTCAAGAATGAAGTGTTAGGGCTGATACCTCAGTGGCTGATAACAGAGTATAAGTGAGACAAGATGAGCTGTGAGCTGATAGTTTTTGAAGTCAGGGAATTCGAGTATGAGGTTTTATTATATATACCCTTCTAACCACTGTTAAATACACTAGAACTTCTGGAGCACCTGGGTGGCTCAGTTGGTTAAAGCTTCTGCCTTCGGCTCAGGTCATGATCTCAGGTCCCTGGGATACAGCCCCACATTGCGGTGGGGGGGGGGCGGGGGGAGGAGGGGGGTGTCTCTGCTCAGCAGGGAGCCTGCTCCTCCCATTCTCTCTGCCTGACTCTGCCTATCTGTGATCTCTGTCTGTCAGATAAATAAATAAAATCTTAAAAAAAAATAAATACACTGGAACTTTTCATAATAAAAAGTTAAAAAAGGTAAAAATATTACTGGAGTAAAATTTATCAAACTTAATTTTTTTTTTTTTAATCAAAGCTTTTTTTAAGCATGTAGTTAAAAGACAATCGAATGTTGACATTTTTTATGTTAAGGATTTACGTTACTAATTGCCTGGATTTATACACGCCTAAGAGAACTGATCTTCCATTAAGGCTGTCTATCTATTGTGATGTAACTGGGCCACAGGGCCCCTTCAGGAGAAGAGGCAAAAATCATTGCATACCATAGACTGGATGGCTTAAACAACAGAGTTTTATTTCCCTAGCTTTGGCAGCTAGAAGTCTGAGACTGGGTTGGGTTCTGGCTCACAGAAGGCAGCCTTATCCCCGCGTACTTACAGGGTAGACAGAGTGATCTTTCCCTCCTCTTCTTCTTCTTTTTTTTTTTTTTTTTTTTTTAAGATTTTATTTGTTTATTTGACAGAGATCACAAGTAGGCAGAGAGGCAGGCAGAGAGAGGAGGAAGCAGGCTCCCGGCTGAGTGGAGAGCCCTATGCGGGGCTTGATCCCAGGACACTGGGACCATGACCTGAGCCAAAGGCAGAGGCTTTAACCCACTGAGCCACCCAGGTACCCTCTCTTTTCTCTTCTTACAAAGTTACCAATCCCATCCTGAAGGCCCCACCCTCATAATCTCATCTAACTCTGATTAACTCCTAGAGGCTCCATCTCCAAACAGGTGGGCACTGGGGCTTACAGCTTCAACATATGAATCTGGGGCAGAACATGTTAAGTCCATACAGTTGTTTCTTTCTTTTAAAAAGAAGAGGAATTTGAAAATATCTTCTGAAAGGAACACAATATGAGGCATATGGCAGGAGTGTTTTCAGAATATGATTTTTTGACTAAAATCAGAGATAGGCACTTGTTGACCTAAGTTTAAGGACTCCTTCTGCAATGCAATCACCAAGACAAAAGAAGAACAAATAATCTTAACTAGAAAAGTAAAGATAGATGATGAGATGTTTTCTCAACTTCTGCTTAAAATTCAGCACAGTGGCTAAAATAAGGGCTCCAACACAATTTGGACTACTAGATAATCGCCAGTTTATAACCTTGACACAGACATATCCTTCCTCAATTTTCAAGGCAAGGTTTGCTTAATGGCTACAGTTCAAGGGGAACTGTAAGTTATGTACTGGAAATCTGTACATGAAAGATCCATGGGATAAAGAAAGACTTTTTCTGAGGTCATATTAGATGGATACCCCTCGAACAACTGAATAAGACCTTTAAGCAGGGCTACAACTCCTGAATTATACAGCTGGAAACATGGTCCCAGGGATTTCAGTTACTTTTCTTGAATGTGATCACATTAGTACAATCATCTGATCAGCTCTGGGAGAATTCTGTTACACGCAAAAAATAAAGTACAAAAACATCCCTGGGGGCGCCTGGGTGGCTCAGTGGGTTAAGGCCTCTGCCTTCAGCTCAGGTCATGATCTCAGGGTCATTGGGCTCTCTGCTCAGCAGGGAGCCTGCTTCCCCATCTCTCTCTCTCTGCCTGCCTCTTTGCCTACTTGTGATCTCTGTCCATCAAATGAATAAATAAAATCTTAAAAAAAAAATTAAAAAAAAATCACAAGTCTGTTATGCTAACAGAGATCAAACCCACAAAGAACAAAGAACTTTTTTTTTAAAGAATGCCTGGGTGGCTCAGTCAGTTAAATGTCTGCCTTTAGTTCAAATCATAATCCCAGTGTCCTGGGATGGAGTCCTGCAACCAGCTCCCTGCTCAGCGGGGAGCCTGCTTCTCCCTCACCCTCTTTCTGCTGTTCCCCCAGCTTATACACACTTTCTCTTTCTGTCAAACAAATAAATAAAATCTTTAAAAAAAAAAAAAGAATGGTAGTTAAAGAATGATAGTTAATAGTGAGGGGGAAAGAAAAAAATAAATATTTTGTATTTTAAATATTGCATGTCATTGGTATATTCCCACAATCACAGAGAATCTAATAAAAGTATATATTTTTAAATAAAGTGGTGATCAAATACAACAGATTCATCATCTAGGTTATACTCCTCTTACCTATTCAACCACAGCATCTCGTACTTCATTGCCCCCAATCTCAAAAGATTGTTTCATTAGTCTCTCCTAGAGACAAAGACTGAGCTTTGTCCTGGTCACCATCGCACCTAATAGGGCAGCAGCCGCAGAAATCCTAGAAGCTAGGTCTAATTCTAGAACCATGCAGGCTCCAGCTTCCCCAGGAGATGCCAGGAGAGCCAATAACGCAGTAAAGAAATGTGGGAATGTAAACTCCATGGGGCCAACTCCAAACAGTTCAAGAGAGCTGCCATGAAGTAATGGTCATACAAAGAGAGTGATTCTCTTTCTCTCCCACCCTGGAAGAACAATTCCGGACACAGTAATCCCATACATCCTCTCCCGAGATGTTCTGTTAATTCCTTGAGAATTTGTGGCCAGCATGGTTATTCTTAAACTCATACTTCTTTCGCTCCTTCCCTAGAGTATCCCTCATACTTGTTCTCCTAGTCTTATTCCCCTGGTAATGCAGTGATGTTCCCACCAGCTAGCCACATCCTCCCAAAACAACAACAACAATTTATACCTCTGGTTGGATTTTCAAAAATATCTGGGCTAACAGGTTGCAACAGTGACCCTACAAATAAAGCCTCAGAACGAGATGTCAGGCTAGCGTTTTCACTGCTCTGAAGTCAACAGAAATACATTTCTTTTGTGTGTGTGGATAATTAGGTTGAGTAATAATCCCTGGCATTCATTGAAATCACATTTACTAAGGCTTTTAGCAGTGTTTAATTAGGAAGAAGCTCAGATGCAAGGTAGGAGTTGGAATGGGACTAAACTTGATTAGTGCAGAGGCAATGATAATTAGAAGAAATGTTCTATGAGGTGTCTGCTTTGGCCAGATCTGGAGACCTTGCAAGTGTGCCTGCACAAACAAAAATGTGTGCATGGACATACACACACACACACACACACACACACACACACAGGCACAGGAAAGATTGTCCCTAAGCTTAAGCATGTTGTGAAAAAGCTCAAGAATTCTTTGGCCATATGAGAAGAAATTCTTAACTCTTTTAGCTACAAGGAAGATTATGCTGACAATCAGGCCAGTGAATGGTTATAAGGCTGTGAATGTTGCAATGAAGACTAAAGAAGCAGACTTAATATGTCTTGACTATTATAAAGATGAATAGGACCTTGCGACATATCAGGATATTTGTGTGAATGGGATTAAAAATAATAAACACATATATTTTCTTGAACCCTGCTACACTGGTGAAGCAGTGTTCTCTTCATTTCCTAAGAATGGCCTCATGCAACAACCTGGACAACCTGGTCTACAGCAAGTTCCTTATAGGTATCTGGTTCTGCACCTTATCTTCTGCAGCTGTAGGCTTAAAAGAGTCTGTCTCAGCACAGACTGAGGGAGGAGACCAAAAAAAAAAAAACAAAAAAAAAAAACAAAAAAAAAAAACAAACACCAAGAAATTTTGGAGCTAAGTAATAACCAGTGGCAGGCAAAAAGGGACTTGGAGAGTTCAGCCTGGCGGAATGGGGTTGGAAATATGAAGGAGGATGAAGTTCCGGCTGCCATAGTACTTGGGCCATAGGACAGTATTGATGGGACTCTAGCAATCCATGAAGATCTCTATGTGGCATGTCTTAAGGTTCTGAAACAAAGCCAAGCAGCAAAATGCTTGTTCTCTAGGGAATGGAGCTGAAAACAGTTGACATGTGACTTTGGTTTCCTATGAATTACGTTAACCATGCTTGAAATGCCTTTTACAACTTATTCAGACTTGTGCAACCAATCCTTTTCTTCAGTAAAAGTTTGGGAAGTTTTTAACTATAGTCAATTATTTTACAGTAGAGATAGTGCTGAAAACATGTAAGCCTAAGCCAAATAAATCATTTAAGTCCACAGGTTAATGCGATATAGTCAATGTACACTTAAGTTAGATCAGAATATTACTTCATGACTTTCAACCTAGAGTGTGGAAGGCTATCCTAATTGTCACACTGTAAGCAAAAAGAGCAACGTCTCTTTAGAAATACTCCTATTCATTCATTCACATTAGTGAACATCTTACTTATCCTGTACCAGCATAGTCCAAGGCCTTGGTATGATGGTGGATTACAAGACAGACATTATTACTTCCATTTTGGAAATCACAGGCATACTGCCAAAACACACAATTCACATATAAATAACATGAAAATAGCTCATGCAGATCTATGCAACAACTCCTGTATCTTGGATATTATATTTTACAGGGTGTCATACATACAATGAATAAATGGACTTTAGAGAATGATCATTTGGGTGAAACATAAAACTAAAAGGAAAATGGATTGACTAGTGAGTATATGGGAAAAGGTGTGCTTTATCCAGAGGGAACAGCTGAGAGCCAGTTCAGCTCATTTGAGAAGACTTAGCACTAGGGAGTTCTGGGAAGAATATTTTGAGCATAATTAATTGCCAGTGAAAAGTCAGGGTGTTTGGGTGTTTGAGGATCAAGCAGAACAGTAATGCTGTTGTAGACTGGTAACCAAGTGACGGCACCATTATATGAAGGTAGAGGAGGACGTGAGGCCTGATATGTCACAGAGACAAGCATTTTATTCCAGTTGCGATGGAAATCCACGGGTGCATTTTAAGCATGTAAGCAACATCATCTGATTTGTGTCGTAAAGCTGTTATGAGGAGAGGAAGCTGTAGAGGAGTATGAGCAGAAGAAGACAGTTCTCAGTCCTCAGCAACTGACTGGTGAAACCATTAATTGAGATAGAGAGGGGAAAAGGAAGATGGAAAGGTCAAGAAAATGGATTCTTTCTTGAGCACTCACCAAGTAATACAGCCCTACCAACACCTTGATTTTAGCCCAGTGAGACACAAGACTTCTGAAGTAAAGAACTGTAAAATAATAAATTTGTGTTTTTAAGTCATTAAGTTTCTTTCTTTCTTTCTTTCTTTCTTTTTTTTGAGATATATTGATATATAAATTACATTAGTTTCAGGTATACAACATGACTCAATTTTAAGTCACTGAATATTAGTAGTTTTTAGAGTAACAATAGAAAACTATTATGGTCATGCTATTTAAAATTACAGCTCTTAAAACCTCCTTGTTACTGTTTTGTTTCTGCTTTATTTTTCTCACAGCCCTTATACCCTTCTGACATTATTTTTACTTATTCAATCTATTAGCTTTACTGATACTTTAAATGTTAAGTAAGGCAGGAATTCCTGTTGTTTTGTTTGCTTGTTTTAATTTTTAGCTCTACCCCAATAATCTTGAAGAGTGCTTAGTGCACAGGAGCTCCTGAACTAAGATAGTTTGAAATCACTAACAAATTAGTAAATCCAATCAAGTTTTCATTGACTTAAGTGAAGCTATTCTAGATTTGGTATCCCCATGGTGAAAATTCAATGGACATTTTTATATCCTTATCTTTCTTGACTACCTAGAAGTAAAAATTCACACTAGATAACCATGTTTAAATTACCAAAGCACTGTTTCATCATCTGCCAAAACACCACATTTTCCTGGAATTCTTCACTTTCTTTACTAAAAATCTTCAAGTAAAATGTCTTTAAGGCCACAATCTAGGCCTTTGTATACATGCTCATTGTAGCTAACCTCAACTGATACCTATTTTAATAACACCGATGTGCTAACCAACAAATGTACATCTGCAGTCCAAACCTGCTTTCTGGGCTCCAGACATCTATGACCAAATGTTTACTGAAGATTCCTTTGATCCCCATAAAGACATGTCAAAGGGTCCTATCAAATCTAAAATCTGGTATCTTCCTGATTGGATGAAGTAAGTTATTTTACATATTTAGTCCACAGTTTATGAACTACTAAAGTCCTGGAATCACAGTGGGCATTTAAAACCATGGTAACATAATTTTTTGTAGAAAATCAAAAGCTTGTGTGGTCGCTAGAGTCAAGTGGGTTTGACGTCATTTTGATAACGGAGTTAAAAAAAAAAAAAACAACCCTTCCTTCAAACACTTAGTTCTCTATTGAGTAGAATAAAGGACATTTCACCACTTGACTCTTGCAATACTCACTGCTAGTAGACATTCAAAGAAAGAAAGGGAGATTAGGCTCAATTAATCTATGCTCAATTAATCTATTCTCAATGAGGCATATACTTTTATTGAAACTGTCAGTTAAGGCAATGTTCCTTTTTGATTTCCAGGTCCCCTTTCTTGGCTTACCTTCCTCGTTTAAATGTTTATCAGTTCTTTGGAAACAACCTGTCACTGGTGTCAGGTTATGCAATGAACTACTAACTGAGGTGGCTTGCTGGTGGACTGCTCCTATTACTAGACTCATTTAGAGGGAAAATTGTATTCTTTAATGTGAAGAATTAGTAAAATGAAAAAAAATTCTGATATATGATAAAATAATTTACAAATCAGAAAATGCCCTAGATATCACAGCTTATCTCCCACCTCTGTTTCAGATGAGATAAATGAAACCTAAATTGGTAAATTCCTTTCTGCGGGTCGCATGGTTAGACATGTAGACTTTCAACTAAATTTTTCTGACTTCTTATAAAGTGATTTTACCAGCAAACCATTACTTTGATCTTTTGGAGCTCTGGGGAAAGAACTCACCTCTGTCCAATCATGAGAAGCCTGGGATTATAATTACAGTAATCATGGTGTTTATTAAACACTATATACTGGGCTTTGGGCTCCACACTCCATGTTTAATATTATTTCTTTAATAAAACATATGAGGGGGGCACCTGAGTGGCTCAGTGGGTTAAAGCCTCTGCCTTCAGCTCAGGTCATGATCCTGGGGTCCTGGGATGGAGCCCCGCATCAGGCTGTCTGCTCCGCAGAGAGCCTGCTTCCTCCTCTCTCTCTCTCTGCCTGCCTCTCTGCCTACTTGTGATCTCTGTCTGTCAAATAAATAAATAAAATCTTAAAAAAAAAATATGAGGGGCAGTTGGCTGGTTTTTGTCAGAGGAGCATGTGACTCTTGATCTTGGGGTCATGATTTTGAGCCCCACAATGGGTAGAGAGAGTCATCAAATAAATAAAACTTTAAAAAAAAATTCTAATTTTTTGTTTCAAAGATGAGAAAAAAGGCACTAAGAGATGAAATAACTTTTCAACAATCATACATCACAGTAAATGGTTGAGATGTATCTTAGCAGTAGGGAGACATTCTCAAAATGGGCATGTCATATAAGCATTGTGATCGGTGGGGGTGTTGCTTACTAGGATTCCAAATTGAGATGCATAGAATTCAGGGTCCTCATCCTATAAAGAGAATCATAAACACTTGCAATGCAGACATTTACTTTAGAAATAATTAAGGGTTTTATCAACCTATACAATATATCTTAAATCATATAAGCAATACCCATAGAGGGGAAATGAAGTATTTAGGATAAAGTGTGTGTGTGTGTGTGTGTGTGTGTGTGTGTGTGTGTGTGTGTGTGTGATGGGCCTAGTAAAAAAAAGCTTAGCTTTTCCCTCCCATCCCTTGTGAGTTTTTTCCCCTAAGATATGTACATTCCTTGTGATTGAAGTACCTGCTACATTTTCTCTTTACTCTCCTCGACCAAACACATTAAACAATGTAGAGGCTATAAGACAGGAGTCTCCTACTCCAAGATGAAACAGGAGGAGTCATTAAAAGTCATTAAAAAATATACATGCGGGGACGCCTGGGTGGCTCAGTGGGTTAAGCCTCTGCCTACCACACAGGTCATGATCTCAGGGTCCTGGGATCGAGCCCTGCATCAGGCTCTCTGCTCAGCGGGGAGCCTGCTTCCCCCACCCATCTCTCCACCTGCCTCTCCGCCTACTTGTGATCTCTCTCTCTGTTAAGTAAATAAATAAAATCTTTAAAATACACACACACACACACACATACACACACCCAGAAGTCTGGACAGTGTGTGGAGGTATAAGTAAAATTCTAAATTTGAGTGACATTTTGAACCAGATACTAGATGATACATGCTGAGATATGATAATCAAACGTAATCAGAACTTTGTGAAATCTGCCCAAGATGATAGTGAAAGAGTGTTTATCATATTATGATTCACAAGTTACTGGGTAGTGATGAAGAGATAAGGAACTTACACCAGAATGTAAATTAGCATACTATGATTTTTTTTTGTTTAATATATTGGTTAAAGTCATATATTAAAACAAAAAAATTAATATAGCAGGGCTTCAACGGTAAGAAAAAATATTATGCCCATGCCTTTCCCTATCTAGGACTCTCTAGATGCAAATGGCTACGTTGGTTTATCTCCTGCAATGCTGGTGGTTACTTTAACGTTTTTACATATACTGTATGCATTTTCATGTGTATGGTGTGTGTGTGTGAGTATGTGTGTAGACACATATCTGTATGTTAGTAATATGCCAGAACTTTAATGAAAACACATATACATTTGAATGGGAACTATAGATTAGGAAACCAGTGACTTGAAAACACTAAAATACTATTTAAATATTTTATTTTTATTTCATATTTCTTAGATTCCCTGTATCTCTTACTTTTTACACATATTTTAAGTTATTTTATCATTTTTTTAAAGATTTATTTATTTATTTTAGGGAGAGAGAGAGAGCGAGCATGAGCAGGAGAGGCAGAGAGACCGGGAGAGAATAACAAGCCGACTCCATGCTGGGCTCTAAGCCCCATACAGGGCTCCATCTCACCAGCCTGAGATCAGGATCTGGGCTGAAACCAAGAGTCAGACACTTAAACAACTGCGCCACCCGGGCGCTTTGTGATTTTATCATTCATCTGGGCATATTTTAACCAAATCTATCTCCCAAAAAATCTATTATTATATTTTCATTTTGGAAATCATGTTTTAATATTCCCAAAGACATTTCCTTTTATATTATTCCATTTTCACATAATTCTTCTCACTATGAATCCAAGATCTTTATAATTTTTTCTAATATTTGGAATTCTTAAATTAAAAAAAAAGTCTTCTTACTCATCACATATATATATATATTTTGTAATTTTCCTGCATTTCTAATATTAGTATTTCACCTTTGATTTTAGGCCTTTTCAAATACTTCATAAAAGTTTTGTGTTTCTGTGGCTTAGAGAAGCACCTTAGAGAAGCACTGGTACGTGGCAAGTAGTAAACAAGTTCTTTAAAATTACTACTTTCTTTGTAATAATAAGAAAAGCCTGGCTACACAGAGATTATCCTTTACAGTAAGTATAAGAGGAACTGACCCATATATGAAGGGCTATCCAAGTGTGAGAATAAGAAAGGCTATTCTTAAATCAGCTCCACCCATACTAACTGTTCACTCTTTCTTCTGAGAGATTATATAATACATCAGAAAAGAATCCTACTTTTTTTCTTGTGGTAGGCAAATTCCTGGCTTCCCTGCAATCTCTAAATAAAGGCAGGGGTGGGAAGTGTGAATGCATAATATACTGTTATATAAATGACATTCATGTCTTCAGTTAGTACTTCTGATTCCTGCCTCCACCTCTCACTAGTTCCCCCAGAAATACCTGCTGTCTCCAAGTCCAAAGTCCCCTTGGTTCCCAAAGCAGCTCAGCTACTTTTTTCTCAGCACTTTCCATATGCATATATAAGCTGTGATTTTCTCTAGTTTGCTTCATTAATAAATAATCTACTACCCATTTTTCAAATTGAAGAAATTGGTTAAAAGTTTTCATATATTGATACTCCTTTAAGTGATATGAAGTTATACTTATTAATTAGTGATACACTGATTTGATAAGATTGGGAATAAGACTGTCATGAAAGCATGGACTTAAGACTCATTTTATTCTAGAAGTCAATCTAAGAATATTTATGCCTTTAAATGTCTATCATTCTTGCAGTTTCTAACCCAATTTTAACCCAGGTTATGGAGTCCTGGAAGGAGCACCACGGCAAATCTTTCAGGGAAAATGATTAATTGATTAATTAATTAATATGAACTAATTTCAAAATTACACACTTTTTTGAACCGATTGAAGAAAGTAAATCACACAGCAACCTACTAGTATGAAATCTTCAAGAGACAATGCGTACAGAGAAGGAAGAAATGTAGGGACTCATTCACCTGGGGCAGATGTGAAGTTAATTTAGTTAGAATTGCAAATTGATATGAGCTGGGGTGTGGGGCGGGGGAGCACTGGAATGACCATGTGAAACTGCTGAGAGTCAATGACATTGGAAGTCTACAACCTCTTACATAACTTCACCACCAACCCCACCCGGGGCCCCCTGAAAATATTTTGAAAAAACCTAAGAAGCACCCAGAAGGTGCTAGGAGTAAGTGGCTATGCAGGAAGAGCAGGAAACCACTCAACCCTCTTCCCTACCCATCAAGGAGCTAAATCGACTCTCTTTGGGAATGAATGGCAGCTGAAAACTCCAATCCTCAAGGCACTGGTGACAACTTACCACATTCAGGGTTAAAAGCAAACGAAGAAAGAAAAAAGGATGAACAAAAAACCAGACTCTTAACTACAGAGACAGGAGCACCTGGGTAGCATAGTAGGTTAAACACCAGACTGTTGGTTTCTGGTCAGGTCATGATGTCAGGTTTGTGAGATTGAGCCCCATGTGGGGCTCCGTGCTCAGCATGGAGTCTGGTTGAGAGTGTCTCTCCTTGTTCCTCTGCCCCTCCCACTCATGCTCTCTCTCTCTTTAGTAAATAAATCTTTAAAAACAAAACAAAAACTATAGAGAACAAGTTGGTGGTTGCCAGAGGTGAGCTGGGTGGGGGTGGGGGAATGGGTGAAATAAAGGGGGTTAAGATTTCCCTTATCTTCATGAGCACTGAGAATTGTATAGAGTTATTGAATCATTATATTATACACCTAAAACTAATATAATGCTGTATGTTAATTACACTTCAAGAAAAATAAGCAGACACTCTTTGGAAAGCAGTAGGATTATGCCCTGGGCCCACAACTACAGTCAGGGAACGGACAGCAAGACCACAAAGGCTCTAACCTCATACCCAGGGACATTATTCAGGGTTAAACAGTGAGGCTTAATTAGAACATTAGAGAATGCACCTCTAAGACCACACCACTCTAGTAAGTGAAGGAGCTTCAGTTAAGAAGTAACTCTAGATTGTTTGAAGAGGGGGAAGAGAGAAAAAGAGCATGCAGAGACTCTGAGGCATGCCACAAGGGGATAGAACACTACACTGCTTTAGAAAACCAGCCCTGTTCCAAACACAAAGCATTTCTAGAGGAATCTGAAGGCTGTAGTACACTGAGGATACCCATAGCAACAACTCTCTAAGTCCAGACCAGCTCTTAACTCAGTTTTTGCAATAAAGGTATAGTGGAGAGGTGTACCCATTTCCAAGCATAAATAGTATTCACCTCAGTTTTTCTTACTATCTAAGAAGTCAGCATAAACATGAAATTTGATATATATGTAAATTCCAGAATAAACTCACTAATAGGCCAATCAATAATCTGAACCAGACTCGGATATGACACAGATGTTGGTAATATCTGACAGGGAATTTTATTTTATTTACTTATTTTTTTTTTTAAAGATTTTATTTATTTATTTGGCAGAGAGAGATCACAAGTAGGCAGAGAGGCAGGCAGAGAGAGAGAGGAGGAAGCAGGCTCCCCGCTGAGCAGAGAGCCCGATGAGGGACTCGATCCCAGGACCCTGAGATCATGACCTGAGCCGAAGGCAGCGGCTTAACCCACTGAGCCACCCAGGCGCCCCCTGACGGAATTTTAAATCACCATAGTAAATACTATTTAATATGTCAGGTGGGAGGGGGAGGAATTTGCAGGCAGAGACTTTATAGCAAAACAAGAAATGAAGCATTCTTGACTCCTCCTTTCCCCTATGTGTCACGATCCAGGGAATAAGAAGAAATTTGACCCTGGATTAGTTCAGTCCTTAAATTTTCCTTCCTCCAAGTTCTTCCAAAGGAGAACCAGCTGCCCATTCTGAGCTCAGGGTAGCCTCTTCAATCATTAGCCTCACTTGACTTGTCAGGAAACCAACCCTGTCCCTTCAGATTGAACCTGGTTGCTCTATTTTGTACCAAGTACTGTAGAAGTGTCAAGTTCTTAGTAGTCCTTAGTGGCTCCTACTCCAGGTTCCCAGCCTCTCCCTGTGAAGGTCAAACCAACTCTCTGTATAGTCATACACACATTTACAGCTGCAGAGCAAGGTGTAATTAAGGGCTTTGAACCTGGCTGTCCCAGGAAAGAAGTAGGGATGGATAGAGCTACCTTTCCTTCTGGTCTTCCTCCATCTATATTCCTAAATTCTATGCCCCACCTTGCTCCCACCAAAAAGTAAAACCAAGCAAACAAAACACAGGATGCTTTTCACCACTCATTGCTTTGTCTTTTAATAAACATTCAGTAAAACTAAGAAAAAAAAAGTTTCTAATTAAAATGCTGAGCAATACTCAAGATCAAATACATAATTTCAGCAGAAAAGGGATAAAAACTATACAAAAGAATCAAACAGAAATGGTAGAAATAAGAAAACAGCAATGGAAATGAAGAATGATTTTGATAGGTTCATCAAAAATTTGAGGCAGCCAAGGAAAGGATCAGTGAATTTAAAGAGAGATCAATAGAAATTATAAAATTGAAACACACACATTAAAAAAAGAAATCAAGAACAGTGGAACAATATTAAGTGTTCTAACTTAAGTGTGATTGACTGATATCCCCAAAGGAGAAAAGAGACTAGAGAAAAAAACATTTTAAAAAATAATAACAGGGGCGCCTGGGTGGCTCAGTGGGTTAAAGCTTCTGCCTTCGGCTCAGGTCATGATCCCAGGATCCTGGGATCGAGCCCCACATCGGGCTCTCTGCTCCGCAGGGAGCCTGCTTCCTCCTCTCCCTCTGCCTGCCTCTCTGCCTACCTGTGATCTCTGTCTGTCAAAAGAATAAATAAATAAATAAATAAAATAAAAAATAATAACAGAGTGCATTCCAGAGTTAATGACAGACAATATAGCACATATCTAAGAACCTCAGAGAACATTAAGCAAGGACAAATATCTTAAGCCTATCATATTCAAATGGACTTGAATTACATTTTCCATTTCACTCGGCATAATGTTCTTAAGGTCCACTCATGTGGCTGCATATTGCAGAAACTCCTTCATTAAGGCTGAGCAGTATTCCATTGTGTATATACATTCCCCTTTCCTTATCCACTCATGCGTTGATGAACATTGATGTTGTTTGTACTTCTTGACTATTGTGAATAATGCTGCAATGAATATGGGAGTACAGATATCTCTCTGAGATCCTCATTCTAATTATATGAAGTATCCAGAATAGTCAAATCCATAGAATCAAATAGTGAAATGGTGGTTTGCCAGGGTCTGGAAGGAGGAGGAAATGATGAGTAGCTAATCATCAGGCATGAAGTTTGAGCTAAACAAGACTGAATGAGCTCTGGAGATTCACAATGCTGTATCTATAGTCAATAATAATGTACACTTAATATTTTATTAAGGGCATAGATCTCATGTTAAGTATTCCTACCACAAAATTAAATGTAAGAAAGCAAATGGGTGTAATACTTCATGTACAATACAGATTTTCAGATTTGATTAACAACAACAACAAAAAAGAGCCAAATGTATGTTGTCTAAAAGAAATTCACTTTAAATGTAATATGTAAGATGGGGAAAGATATACCATGCAAACATATGCACATAAAAAAACTAATAGCAATATTAATACCCAGAGAATTAAAACTTATAACAAGGAACACCGTCAGGGATATAGAAAGACATTAAACAATGATAAAGGGAACTACATCTCTAAGAAGACATGTAAATATTAAATGCAAAAATAGAGTATCAAAATTTGTGAAGCAAAAAGCTGTTAAAAATTAAAGGAGAAATAGATAAAGTCACAACTGTATGTCTTTTTAGTAATCAACAGAATAGGCAGAAAATCAGAAATGATAAAACAGCAAAACCAAAACCAAAAAAACACATACAAGACCATCAAGTAACTAGTACTAACTGGCTATGACAAAATACTCCTTTCTCAAACAGCATAATATGCTTTCTTTTAAAGTGAACATAAAACAAAATAAAACAAAATTTAAAAGAGAAAGTTCATATTCTAGGACCCCAAAACAAAACAAAACACTCAACAAATTTGAAATAAAACAAATCAAGCCAAGTATTTTCTTTCTTTGACACATAACAGAATCAAGCTAGAAATAAAGAGCAAACACATATCTGGAAATTTATCCAAATATCAAAAAGTAAGCAGCATACACCTAAACAACCATTAGATCAAAGAGGGATTCTTAAAAAGATATTTAACCTAAAGGGAAATCAAAATGGGACATACAAAAATGGGTGGGTGCAACTAAATCCTTGTTGTGTGTATATAAACATGCATGTTTGTGTATATTTGTGGGGTTTTATATAAAATACAACAAAAATAAAAAGTGAAAATATTTGTTTTACTGTTCATTACCTTAGGAATTATTTGATCTTTTACTTTAATGTCATAACATTAACGAATGGTTGATACTCAAAATATCCATATACACGCATGGTGTGTGGTGCACTAGATGGGCTAAGTCATGATTCATAAAAGGCTTTCCATTTTCCCCCATGTATCTATTAGCTTAAAACTGTGATATATATATAGGACTTCTCTTAACCATATATAACAGTTCTTACTCTTCAATTATTAAATATGTATATGATATATATAAAAGTTTATATAAATTATATTTCCTGACAGTGAGGGCTATTACTATTAAAATGAAAAAAATAATTTAAACATCCCTCTTTAGAATAATTTATTAAAACAAAAACTACATTTTAAACTTGTCTTCTTTAATTAAAGATTCTAATGTTCTATAATTCATTTTATTAAAAATTTTTTTTCATGCTTGAAATTCTCATCATGAATTAATGGTGAACAGATGATATTTTCTCCAGTATGGAATAAACTGTGATCACATTTTATCAGGCATAGACTTTGATAAGAAAACTCCAGAACAAGTATGAACTAGGAATTAATGCAGTTAGGAAAAAATGGTTTAATATCTCCAAAATATTATGCTAAGATATTTAATTTCTAGGGTTGAATTGAAAAATATCTTATAAAATAAAGAGCAGGTGGAAAGATTACTAGTGTAATAAAAGCTCTGGGAGAAAAGGAGCATTTAGAAGTAAGAGGTGTGAGGATTTTCCCTCTGGCTTGAAACCAGAGTACTTCTAAAATGCAAATCAACCATGTCTTTTCCTTGCTTTAAACATTTCAAAACTTACTATTGCCCTTAAAATAAAATTACTTTACATGGTTTTATTGAAGTCTAGCCTGTTTATCTTGCCTCTTATTTTTCTCTATCCTTAACTTTTACCTCCTCTTATATTCTAAGATAGAGTTATATTGAAAACCTCTCAGTTACAAGTATGAAATGTCTTCTCTAGCCCATGGATTCTCAAAAAAAAAAAAAAAAAAAAAAGAATTTTTACTGTGTCTCAAACAATTTTGGCCTTTCTACTTCAGTTATCAGATTAAATATAATCTTTCCTGACCATCGCTTGACGGGCATGTCTAGGTAATATTTTTAGATATAATTTGGGAAGTGTTTTTCATCCTGCCTAACCACATTTTCTTCTTTGTCTTTCTCCAAAATTCTTGGAATAGCAGTTCTTTTGCCTTTCTGCCTCAGGGGAGTTGTCTGCCAGGGGAAAATATAAGTAGAACAAGTTGGCAGAACTTCTGGGCTTTTGTCTTCAAAATATTAAGATCACTGAGGATGGGTCAGATTTCAGTAAAAAACAGAGGGTATTAGAAAGAGCAGAAGGAACAGAGTGGGCCCTGCCCATAATCACATGAAAAAATGACCCCAGGAAAGGATAAGCACTAGAGGATCTGTGCTGGATCCCTAGCTCTCAGCAACCGCTCTGTGTTCTCTAAAATTGCCAAGACAACGAATCCTCGAGATAGCTTATGCCCTACAATGTCTCTGGGCTATAGAAGGTGCAAGAACCATTATAGTGCTTATTATAGATATTCAAGTCATGCTCTTTGACTGAATGACTGTACCAGAATATAAACCCAGAGCACAATACCCCTAGAATTAATGGAACCACATTTACTAAGGGCCTGGAGGCATTGAGAACTGGTAGGAAAACTTAAATTAATTAGAGAATATAAAGTGACTTTCTCATACCTTTGCATTTGGAGACAGAGAAATATGGCTATAGTAGCATCCTGTCCCATAGTGATCTATCACTATTGTAATAGCATGTGCTGCATTTATGTCTATTGCTTAATCATGTGTTCTACCCTAGAAAAGGGATTGTTTCCAAGGCTAGGTTGCTTTGTATTTTATTGCAAAATGCCTAACATTAAATGACAATTAAAGATCTTATGTTTAAAGAATTGGATAAGAGACTGCAAATTAAAAGTCTGACCTCCTGAAATGATTTCTATTCCAATAATATTGTTACTAGAAATTTCAAAAACAATTGAATTCAGAGTTTTATCTGAGCCATCTCACATAATCTCTCCACTCTCATAGCCCACCCACCTTTCTAAAACTGCAGCCACACACCTCAAGGCAAAACACCCAAAACACTCAAAGTAGTACATACATATTATTTGTTTTCATCCATACTAAAGGGTAATATTCTCTCTGATCCAATTTTAAGCCTATTTAGAAATAAACATGCATATGAAGATCTGTTTAAGAAGATAGATTATCTGTTAGCAAGTGGACTTCATAAAACATTAGTTCCACCTTGTGTGCATCCTTATTTGGAGTTCCCTCACCTACAAAACTTTCGAAAGAGGAATGAAGTGTGGAGGCCAAGAAAAACAAGGCCGTACCCACCTCGAGTCTAGCCCTGACCTAAGTACAGCCATCTTGGCAAAGCAAAAGCTGGCACCTTGCTGCCCTAAAAGAAAAACAAATAGTTAACTTGCAGAGATCACAATCCTGCAAGACAGGAGTCTCCCTTGGTTTACAAATGTCCTAGAGATTTACAACAAAGATGCTATCTTAACAATAGCACAATTTCCAGAGGCAAATAACTCAGTTCCTTAAGTCCTAATGTAGCCCTCCCCACCATAAAACTGAAGGAGGCTGAGGCAGAAGAAAATGTAAATAAAGTTAAATTTCCTCTAAACCTAAATCTCACTAACAAGGACACTTATAGGAGAAATGTGAAGCTTTATCTCTAAACCTCCAAGATAGTGTCAGCGATCATTCCCAAGCATATGACCCACTGATAGACATCTAAAGGGTCTCACAAGAAGATTTTTGTTATTGGTCATGAATAACCTTTTCCCCAGACAACAGCTAGCCTCTCAAGGTCCTGGAGACCTGGCTTCCAGAATTCCTTAGAGACTTACGTCATCCATAACCCCCTTTGTCCTCACCCACCGCGAAGTCCACCCCTACTCTGCCTTTAAAAACTATGACTGTAATCTGGCTCAGAGTCCAAGTACCTACTCCGCTGCATCGGATATACGTGGGCCCAAGCTTATACATGTCACCTCAGGGTCCAAGTCCCTACTCAGCTGTGTCGGGGATATATGTGGGCCCAAGCTTAAGCTTGTCAAATAAACCCTCCTGTGATTGCATCAGTGTTTGGCTCCTTGGTGGTCTCTTGGACAAGAAAACTCGGGCATAACAGAAGAAGGATCTGTGTTATCTGTAAGCTGATAGCTACAAATAAGTGAAAGTTATTGAACCAGGCATTTCTAGTTCATTCTTTCTCCAATTTATCAGTCAAATATGCAGAAAGTCAGGCTTATCTTAGAATTACAAGACCAGGCAGCAGGTGGAATCTGTCATCATTGTGTGTGCATAAGAAAGAAACTTTTAAGATAGATGTTAGTAGCTGGGAAGAAAATCCCTGAGACAATAGTAAAGCACTATCTTAAGAGATGTGTCAAAAAATAAATTAAAAAGAAATGTGTCAAACCAACTCTCTTGATGTCTCAGAAGATGGTATTTTATGGAGAAACATGAAAACTGATAGCTCTGAGTAAAAATAAATTTTTGACATATCTTCATTCATGTATTTAATTTATATGTTATTTCCTTATGCATACATAAGAATGTTACAAAATAAATATCTAGATCTAAATAAACTTGAATGAGTTATTTCTATAAGTATAAAACAAAATGCAATGTTGTCAGAATTTTTTTCGTAATTATATCTGTAGTGATTTTTTTCCCTTTTTTATTAATTAGTGTCACATAAAATAATGGAGTACCTTAAAGTTAATGCCATCTTGTGTTGTAAGAAATAAGACAGTTCACTAAAGTATACTTGTAATTAACCAGTTAGTATCAAGCAGGATCAAGTGAAAATAATGTTTGGTATTTCAGAGGTAACCAAACATCAAGATTTTTTGCACAACTGACTATGGAAATTACTTTAATTCAGATCATCTAAGTTAGTAAGGCAATAAAGAAAACTCTATTTGAACCAAGATTCATAACTTACTGGACATATAGCTATCAATAACTTAATGGTTATTAATCCCCTTGTAAATAAGTTCTGGCTTCCAAAAGTTAGTTCTATCTTCAAGAAAGAGAAAGTGTCAGGATCCATTTTATTTTCATTCCCCTCTGGTGTGAGAAATAAGATTTTATTAAACTGGGAAGGCTAATCTTGGCTACTGAATTCTTATTCTCTACATAGATCTCTTTCTTACAGTATAAGATTTACATGTTCTTTTCTGACTAATCTGATTTCAGAGCCTGGCTTCATTTTCCCTAATTCTTGTTCAATGTGCACATTTTGACCTTAAGCTGCCCTCCCTGGCTCCCAGCTCTCCCACATTTCAATTTTACTTACACGTGCATGTAATGGATTCTGCATTCTCTACCACAGATCCTCTTTATTACAACTCAGCCCTAACCTGGGTAAAAATGTTTTACTGAGATCCTGGAGCCCACAGCTCCTGGAGAGTCCTCTGTCTTCCTGGCAGATAGCACATTTCACTGTGAAGATCCACCAGTGCTTCTGGTTTCACAAATCTCCTCCATTCTCCAAGTAATCTGAACAAACACATCTCAACACACTTCTCCAGTTGTCTAGCTGTCTTAATTCGTCCAGACAGAATCTGCTTAAGAATTTTTCTAGCAGTGCTCAAATATACCTCTATCTTTTATTCTTTTAAAATTCCAAAATAGGGGGTGCCTGGGTAGCTCAGTGGGTTAAAGCCTCTGCCTTCAGCTCCGGTCATGGTCCCCGGGTCTTGGGATAGAGCCCCACATCAGTCTCTCTGGCTTGGTGGGGAGCCTGCTTCCTCCCTACACCCCCACCTGCCTCTCTGCCTACTCGTGATCTCTGTCTGTCAAATAAATAAATAAAATCTTAAAAAAAAATTCCAAAATAGTACAGTATCGATTCCTGCTGCTTCTTCAGTATATAGCTTAAAAAAGGGTGTGTGTGTGTGTGTGTGTGTGTGTGTGTGTGTGTGTACTGAAGGTGCTTTTATATAAGTGCTTGGCTTATTGGAGTAGAAATAACTACTTCACTCAGCAGCAGCTGCTATCCTTGTCTAACTTGTAAACACTTCTGGACCTCAATGACTTTATAGGAATGACAGAAATCATTTTCTTTTAACAAGGAGAAAACCGCTAAAATACACATACACACACCTACACACACACACACACACACACATCCCACCTTAGGACCCTGTGCTTCCCATTGCCTCTCCATTGTTGAAAGAAGCATGTCCTGCTACTCAGGGTGACTATCCTCACTTTTCCTCGTCATTTCCACTGTGGACCCCGGGCCCCACTCCCCACCTGCCAGGAATTTCTCTTGTTCTAGTGAAACGAACCTCAGGTACATTTTTCTTCTAAAGCTGAACTCTTAAAAAAAATGTACTGTTTTTATTTTTATTTTAGTAAAAACATTATAAAACTAACCATCTGAACCATTTTTAAGTGTATGATTCCACAGTTTTTCATTTTCTTTGTGAAACAGATCCCAGAACTTTCTCACCTTGCAGAAATGGAACTCCAAACTCATTAAGCAACAACTCCTCTCTTCCCTTTCTACGGGCCCCTTGTAACCACTATTCTACTTCTTACTTCTACGTTTTGATTTCTTTAGATGCCTCATTTAGGAAAAATCATGCAGTCTTTGTCTTATTGTGACTGGCTTATTTCACCTCCACAAAACCCTCAAGTTTCATCTATGTTGTAGCAGGTAACAGGATTTCCTTTTTTTTTTTTTTTTAAAAAGGCTGAATAGTGTGAGGTGAACGTGATAACCACTACAATAAGTGCACACACATGCACAAACACACACATCATGTCATTTATATCACATTTTGTTTATCCATTCATTTGTTGATGGACCATTAGCCACAGCCCATGAACAGGCATATAATCACGCTTCTGGCCATTTCTCCTTAAATGTAAGGTAAATAGCCAATTGCATTGCTTAATGTTCTGCCCACTGAGAAGAGATTTCTTCACCATTGTCTTCAGGCATCTTCCAGAAAGGGGCTATAGTGATACAGCGCTACGCTTTTGAGTAATGTCTGGATATTATGCAGAACCATCTATGAACCAGGCCTGAGTCTTCTCTTCCTTAGTCAACTGATCATAGAAAACTCCCAGTGAGGTCCCAGGTACAGGCTTGGGGAGAGAAGGAAGTGTATGTAATAGAAATGCTGACTATGAACATTTGGGCTCATTCCTCATGTAACTAGCAACTTCAGGGTATGCTCAGGCCCAGTCTTACCTACAACACTTCCATTTGATGAGGGAGTGCGGCTGTACATAACCAAGTTTATGTCTTCATGGGTCAGATAGTACAGAGAGCAAGATGGGAAGCTCAGATAACAGGACAATTTGTGGCCTGTGGTTAAGCACTCAGTCTTAGTATACGAAGGCCCAGTAGCAGAGTAAAAGCTATATCTCAAAGGGGAGTAGTTAAAACAATCTGAGTAAAAAACAGGCAGAGGATATGAATACACATTTCCCAAAGAAGACAAACAGATGCCCAAATAGCACATGAAAAGACTAATCACCAGGGAAGTGCAAATCAAAACTTCAATATTCACCTCACATCTGTTAGAATGCTTATTATCAAAAAGACCAGAAATTCAAAGTGTTGGTGAGGACGTGGAGAAAAGGGAACCCTCATACACTACAGATGGGAATGTGAATTGGTACAGTCAGTACACAAAACAGTAAGGAAGTTCCTTGAAAAATTAAAAATAGCACTATCATATTAGTTATCGGTTCTACAGCTGGATATTTATCTGAAAAAAAAATGAAAACATGAATTCAAAAAGATAGATGCACTCCCATATTCACTGCTGTGTTATTTACAATAGCCAAGATACGGAAACAACCTAAGTGCCCACTGAGGGATGAATCAATAAATAAAGAATAATGGAATACTATTCAGCCAGTAAAAACTAAAATCTTACCATTGTGACCATATGAAAGAAACTTGAGGGCATTATGCTAAGTGAAATAAGTCAGACAGAGAAGAATCTTGAAAGTCATCATCATAAAAAAAATTATAATGATGTATGGTGAGGGGTGTTAGCTAGACTTACTGTGATCATTTTGCAATGTATACAAATACTCAATCATTATGCTACATACCTGAGAGAGATATGCTGACAATTACACCTCAGTAAAAGAGGAGGAAGCAGTTATAGGCACAAAATAACGGAACTTTGGCCTCAAATCCTATAGACTTCTGTGACTCATACACAGAGGTTTGCCAAAATCTAAATAGCATCCTTGTCTGCTACTAACACTTCAAGCACCACTAGTCCTCCTCCATCATATGGCCCAAGTGGCAGAGAAACTTGTACTACCACCTTAAAGAGCCTTTTGCTCTGGGCTTCATTCAAACTAGCAGTAGTCCACTCAGTAAATGAGCTCTAGTAACATCTCCAAATGATAATATGTTGTTTCCAAAATCCATACATGTTCACTATGTGGTGGGGCCACAGGTAGTTGCTTAGCCATCTCCTTAGAAGGGGTATCCTAAGATACTCCACACCAATGGTACCCTAGAAATTTCCCTGAGATAGAAAGACCCTGAATTTTTTTCAGATTTATTTTCCATCATTTGATACACATGTATCTTGCCACTCAGTCTACCTTTTGCTGTTATTCAAGTCTTATATCCTCTCTTATCTTCTGCCTTGGTATTTCTATTATTGAAAGTGGAGTGATAGTATTTCTGCCTCTCTACTTCTCCCTTCAATTTTGCCATAATTTACAACATATATTTAGGAGTTTTGATGTTTGGTGCATACATTTCTAATTGTTATATCTTCTTGATGAATTAATCCTTTTAATTAAAAAAAGTCCTTTATCTCCTTTTTAAAAATTTAAAGTCTATTTTTTTTTTCTCGTATTAGTAGAGTGACCCCTGCTCTTTTCGGGGTAACACTTACATGAAAAATGTTTTAATCTTTTCACTTTCAGTCTCTCTGTACCATTAGATCTAGACTGATTTCTTATAGATGGCATATAGTTAGATCCCATGTTTCTCATCCATTCTTCTAAACTATGTATTTTTTTTTTAAATTTTATTTATTTGACAGAGAGAGAGATCACAAGTAGGCAGAGAGACAGGCAGAGAGAGGGAGGGAAGCAGGCTCCCCGCCAAGCAGAGAGCCTGATGCAGGGCTCGATCCTAGGACCCTGAGATCATGACCCGAGATGAAGGCACCCGAGATGAAGGCAGAGGCTTTAACCCACTGAGCCGCCCAGGTGCCCCTAAACTATGTATTTTGATTGAGAAGTTTAATCCAGTTATATTTAAAGTAATTACTGATATGAAAGGATTCTTTCCCTGTTTTCTGTACGTCTTGCAGCTTTTTGTCCTTCCTTTCTAAATGCCTCCTTTTGAGGTTTTTATTGTTTGTTCATTTTTTGTTTTTGCTTTTGTTTTGTAGTGACATGCTTTGACTGCCTTCTCATTCCTGTGCACATATCTCACAATAACACATTTATTTTCACAGGAATCATATCTACCTCATAAAAATGTGGTTTTAGTACATTTTTAAAAGGTTTTGATTCCAATCTAGTTACTATACAGCACTGTTAGTTTCAGGTGTACAACATAGTGGGTGGTTCAACAACTCTATCCATCACTCAGCGCTCATCAAGGTACGTGTGCTCTTAAGGCCGTTCACCTGTTTCACCTATCCCCTCACCCACCTACCCTCGGGTAACCACCAGTTTGTTCTTTATAGCTGAGTCCCTTTTTTTTTGTCTCCTTTCCTTTGTCCATTTGTTTCTTAAATTTCACATATAAGTGAATCGTGGTATTTCTCTTTTTCTGAATGACATTTCATTTATATCATTATACTCTACATCCATGTGTTGTTGCAAACAGCACAATTTCATTGTTTTTATGTCTGAGTAATATTCCATTGTATATATGTGATAATCATCTTTTTTACATTTTTTTTATTTTTATTTTTTTTTTAAAGATTTTTATTTATTTATTTGACAGAGAGAGATCACAAGTAGGCAGAGAGGCAGGCAGAGAGAGAGGAAGGGAAGCAGGCTCGCTGCTGAGCAGAGAGCCCGATGTGGGACTCGATCCCAGGACCCTGAGATCATGACCTGAGCCGAAGGCAGCGGCTTAACCCACTGAGCCACCCAGGCGCCCATGTGATAATCATTAACCACTCACCTATTGATGGTCACCTGGGCTGATTCCACAATTTGGTTATTGTAAATAACGCTGCAATAATCATAGGGGTGCATATATATTTTTGAATTAGTGTTTCCATATTCTTTGGATAAATACACAGTAATAATTAAATTACAGGATTATATGTTAATTCTATTTTTATTTCTTTTTTTAGGAACTTCCCACACTGCTTTCCACAGTGGCTACACTAATTTGCCTTCTCACCAACAGTGCATGAGGGTTCCTTTTTTTCCACATCCTTGTTGTTTCCTGTGTTTTTGACTTTAACCATTCTGACAGGTGTGAGGTGATACCTCATTGCAGTTTTGATGTGCATTTTCCTGATAAGTGATGCTGAGCATCTTTTCAAGTCTTTCCTGGCCATCTGGATGTCTTCTTTGGAGAAATATCTACTCATGTTTACTGCCCATTTTTAAGTGGGTTATTTGTGGGGTTTTTTGGTTTTGATTTTTATAAGATTTTTTTTACATATTTTGGATAATAGTCACATATATCATTTGCAAATATTTCCTCCCATTCAGTATGTAGATTCTTAGTTTTGTTTATTGTTTCCTTTGTTGTGCTCCTTCTCATTTCCTTTTATGTATGCTCTATAGATATTTTCTTTGTGGTTACCATTGCAGTTGCATAAAAATAAAAATAAAATTTTCTAAATTAAATTCTATTTTAGACTGATAACAAATTCCAATTGCATATAAAAGCTGTACTATTTTGCTCCTACTTTGTTATTGCTGTGACACATTATATCTTTATATGCCGTATACAAACTTAATAAGTTTTTATGATTTAGAAATGTAAACTGTATAAAAGAATCAAAAGTGACCTTATATACCAAATTACCTTAATACAGGCTACTATATTTGTCCATGAATTTACTTTTACCTGGGAACTTATATTTTCATTGGCTTCGTGTCACTAACATCCTTTCTTTTACCTTGAAGGACTGCCTTTTACATTTCTTTCAGAGCAACTCTAGTAGTAATGAACATCCTCAGCTTTTGTCTATCTTGGAAAGTTTTCATTTCTCCATTTTAGAAGGACATTTATCTGGATACAATATTCTTGTTTGATCGTGGTTTTTGTTTGTTTTGGGGTGTGTGTGTGTGTTTTGTTTTGTTTTTCATCTTTCACAACTTTGAAAATATCATCTCGTTCCTTTCTGCTCTAACAAATTTTTGCTGAGAAATCGGATAATCATATGGAAGTTCCCTCATACATGAAAAGTCACCTTTCTCTTGCTGCTTTCAAGGTTCTTTGCTTTTGATAGTTTGATATTACATGTCTCAATGTGAGTCTCTTTCATTAATTTGGTTGGAATTCCTTGAGCTTCTTAAATTTATATGCCTATTCCTTCCTCATTTTGGGGAGATTTTCAACCATTATTTCTTCAAATAAACTCCCTGTCCCTTTTTCCCCTCTCTTTTCCTTCTGCAACTCCTATTAAGCTTATACTGATCTACTGATAACATCCCTAACTCCCTTAGGCTCTCTTCACTCTTTTTTTCCCCCCATTTTGCTCTTGTGACTTGATAAATTCAAAAGAACTGTTTTCAAATTAACTGATTCTTTCTTCTGCCTATTCAAGTCTGTTGTTCAACCACATAGTGATTTTCCCCATTTATTGTATTTTTCAGCTTCATAATTACTGTTTGTTTCTTCTTAGTATCTTCTTCCTTCTTCTTCTTCTTAGTATCTTCTGTTTGTTGATATTACTATTTTGTCCATGCATAATTTTTTCTAATTTTGTTTGTCTGCTTTCTCTTTTAGCTCAGAGAGCATGCTTAAGACAGTTACTTTAAATCCTTTTTAAGAGGGCTCCTTTAAGAGGGCTCATAAATTTACATTTCTTTAGGATTGGTTTCTGGAGTTTAATTTTGTTTCCTTGACTGGGTCATGTTTCTACGTTTCTTAGAATGGGATTAAATATTTGCAAATTCAGGTGTATGATAAGGAATTTGTATCTAGAATATACCAAGAACTTTTTATAAAGATTTTATTTATTTGTTTGACAGAGAGAGCACAAGGAGGGGGTACCAGCAGAGGGAGAAGGAGGCTCTCTGCTGAGCAGGGAGCCTGATGCAGGGCTCGATCCCAGGACCTGGGAATCATGACCTGAGGCGAAGGCAGACACTTAACTGACTAAGCCACCCTGATGTCCCTATCAAGAACTCTTAAAACACTAATTAAAAGAAAACCCAATTAAAAAGTGGGCCAAATATCTGACTAGACATTTCTCCCAATGAGATATACAGATGCCCAACAAACAAATGAAAAGATTCCCAATGTCCTTAGTCATCTAGGAAATGCAAAACAAAAACCACAATGAGATACTACTTCACACCACTAGCATAGTGGAATCAAAAAGTCAGATAACAAGTAATGGTGAACATGTGGATAAATTAGAGCACTCATACACTACTGGTGTAAATATAAAATGGCACAGATACAGTCTCGCAATTCCTCAATGATTAAACATAGTAACCATATATGCAGCAATTTCTATTCCTAGATATATATCCAAGAGTTTGAAACACTTTCACATACAATATGCATGAATATTTACAGCAGACTATACATGATAGCCAAAAGTTGAAAACAACTCAAAAGTCTATCAATAGACAAATGTCATACAAATACAGCATATCAATACAATGGAATATTATTCAGCCACAAAAGGAAAGGTAGTGTTAATGCATGGTACAACATAGATGAGCCTTGAAAACATTATGCTAAGTGAAAGAAGCCAGTTATGAAAGACCACATACTATAAGATTTCATTCATAGAAAAGGCTGGAATAGGCATCTGCATATTCTGAAAGTAGAGTAGTGGTTGCTCAGGGCTATGGGGTAGTGGCAGTGGGAGAATGGGAAGAGTGAGAATGGAAAGGTACAGTAGTTTAAGGGGGCCTGGGTGGCTTAGTCAGTTAAGCATCTGCCTTTAGCTCAGGATCCTGAGATCAAGCCCCATGTTGGGCTCCCTGTTCAGCTCGGAGTCTACTTTTCACACTCCTTCTGCCCCTTCCCCTGCTCCTGCACATGCTCTCAAGTAAAAAAGTACAATCTTAAAATAAAAGGAACAGTACTTTAGATATGAAGTGATAAAGATGTTCTGAAATTGTAGTGGTTGCACAAATCTATAAATATGCTATAAAACATTAAATTATGCATCTTAAATGAGTGAGTTGAATAATGTGTTAATTATATCTCAATAATGTATCAAAAATATTGAAGGGACAAAAGGATTCCACTGAACGTTTCTCCAAAAATAAGATATAAATAAAAAACAAACATATTAAAATATGTTAAGCATCATTCATCCTCAAGGAAATGCAAGTCAAAATATAATGGGAAACCACTTCCTACCAACTAAGGTAACAAAAGCTTAAAAAGTTAGTCAGTGTTGGCATGAATATGGAGAAATTAGTACCCTTATATATTGCTAGTGGGAATGTGAAATCGCACAGCTGCTGTGAAAAACAATTCAGCAGTTCCTCAATACGTTAAATATATAAATACCATTAACCCAGCAACTGAAGTCACGTTTTAAAACAGAAATTTGCACACAAATGTTAATAGCAGAATTATTCTATTCACAATAGTCAAATGTTAAAAAACAACTCAAAATATCTGTTACCTAATGGACAAATATGATAGATTCAAACAATGAAATATTATTCCCCCCAAAATAAACTAACTAGTAATATATGCACAACACAGATGATCCCTGAAAACATTATGCCGTGTGAAGAAAGCCAGAGAAAAAATCACATATTCCACATATATTAAATAGCCACAATAGGCAAATACATAGAGAAAGACAGTAGAGTAATCATTCTTAAAATTTGGGAGAAGAATAAAAAATAGGCATACAATTTTATTGTATGGTATTGTACAGTTTTCCTTTGGGGCAAAGAAAAATTCTGGAACTAAATAATGGTGATTGTATTAATGCGATTGAACAATACACTTTAAAATATTTAAAGTAGTTAATTTTATGCTATGTGCATTTTACTATAATAGTAAAGCTAAAAAATGGTTTTTGTGAACATAGCACTACATAAAATTTAATCATCTTTATCTTATAAATTAACATGCATTTTTCTAAGAAAATGAAAACCTGAATAAAATGATTTAATTCATTATTTCAACCAAATTTTCTCCCAGATATATAATGTGAATAATGTTGAAGGATCTTAAGAGTTTAAGTTTTCTCCTTCATTTGTTCAAATCTGTTCATATTTTTGAAAAGAAAACAATTCTACCTATTTGTCTTTGGCTTAATCACTATCCGATTCATTTAACATGAAGATTTTTATTTAAATTTTCACCTTTCTCATATTTGTCAAGGTGTGATAGCAGAGTGTTTTATCCATTTTAATATGAATTATTAAAATAAAAGTATAGGATGATTTTCCAGTGTCAGACTGCCAAATATTTTTTGTCTGGTTTTGATTTATGTTTAAGGTGAATGTAAGTTGTTGGTAGTGTTTTCTAGTATGTATGTCAAGTACATCTCAAAGATTAAATTAAAACAGAAGGATAATATCCCTGGTTTGTGAGGCAGAACCACTTAAACTATTCCCATTAGGATAGTGATCTGTGAAAATGCGATAGGGTCTATGTTATGTGAATGATATTAAATCATGGCAACAAAGCAATCAAGGCATGTAAAATTTAAATTCTGAAGAGTTATGTGAGCAAGTCTGCAGACTAGGAAGATTCAGGCCCCCCTTCTCTCACATATGGACCAAGTCAGCAATAATATAATGACCAGAATACATTTGTAAGATTCTAAAGACCAGCTGAAAAGCTAACTATAGCACAGAGACTAATATAAAATCAAGAAATTATTCCAAAAAAAGAAGAAAGAAAATTTGTGACATTTCATGTACCCCTCCCATGCCCTTGCCTTATCTGACTTAAGTGGTGGAATTAGGAGAAAACCCATCACACTGGGAATTCTCCTTTAGGACAGAAATGAAAAAACGCATCAAAAGTTCAATGTTCTGGCTAATCTGGGGCTAGGACTGGAATCCATGCCACCTGACTCAAAGCATTGAGAGGCCCACTGGCCACATTTTTTGGAAGCCCCTGAAAACAGACTCTATCACTGCAGCATGTTAGAAGCACAGTTTCGCAGGCATACGTCAGGTGAAACAAGAGATGGTGAGTTTATGAAAAGAAGTACTGATACATTATCTGGGTAATTTGAAAGAACTAAAAGCATATGCATGCACTCACAGATACATCATCAGAAAATGTTTGAGAGGTCCTAGACCTCCATTTGTGCTGATCAGTGAAGGTCATCCCCTCTACCTGAAGGCAGCCCATAAATACCAGGAGAGATAGTTGTTTTTTTGTTTTTTGTTTTTTTCAAATGCTGAAGTCTCAATACAAATCTCAAGGTACAGATAGAAACAGGAAAACATGAACCAATAAAAAAAATAAAACAAAGCTCCAGAAACCAAACCTAAAGAAATGCAAATTTATGAGCTGCCTTACAAAGAATTAAAAATAACTATTTTGGAGAGCTTGGGTGGTTCAGTGGGTTAAAGCCTCTGCCTTCGGTTCAGGTCATGATCCCAGGGTCCTCGGATGGAGCCCCGCATCAGGCTCTCTGCTCAGCGGGGAGTCTGCTTCCCCCTCTCTCTTCCTGCCTATCTGCCTACATGTGATCTCTGTCAAATAAATAAATAATCTTTAAAAAAATAAAAACAAAAATAACTACTTTAAACATGTTCTTTGAACTAAAAGAGAATACAGATTACAAATGAAATCAGAAAAAAAATAGATGCATAGACAAATTTATATTATCAACAAAGAGAAACTATCCAAAAGAACCAAACAGAAATTCTGAAGCTGAAAAATACAATGAATGCAGAAGTTCACTGGATGGGTTGAACAGCAAACTTGATCCGGCAGGAGACAGAATCAGTTAATTTGAAAACAGATCTTCTGAAATCATTAAGTGAAGCAAGAGAAACAAAGAATGAAAAGCAAGAGACCCTAAGGAAATTATGGGACATTATCAAGTAGACAAATATATGCTTAATGGGAGGCTCAAAAAGAGAAGAAGGAGAAAAAAAGGGACAGCAATATGAAGAATTAAGGCTGGAAAGCTTCCCAGATCTGAGGAAAGAGATGGGTATACAAATTCAAGAAGCTCAAGAAATATGTGCCAGATAAATCCAAAGATACTCACATCAAAGCACATTATAATCAAACTGCTTAAAGACAAGACCAAAAACACCCTTAAAAGCAGCAAGAAAACATTGTAAGATAGAGATATTCTGAAATACTATAATCTACTTATTAAATATTTCAAAACATCTTTCTTTTTTAAAGCATGCACTCTGATTATTTCTGGCAAACAAATGTCAACTAAAATGTCCTCTCATTTCATCGAATTTTACTTAGTATAAAACATAGCATATTCTCATATAAAATATCGAGAAAGAATACAGTCACTGTGTACATATATATTTGTGGATCTTTTAATGCTACCTCCTTTCAGGCAAAAATAATTTTAAGTAGTACAATCAGTGCTTTAATTATCACCACTACTGTATAGGGATAATGGGAAAGAACAATGAACAAATAGGTAAATGTGATTATATTCTTGATATACTGTGTTACCACTGTGGATTGAGGAAGATATAAATGTGGAATGTCTAAACACAAAAAAGTGAGTGGCACAGAATGAAATTAGAAGTACAAATATTAATACCTTTTTTAAGATTTGAGAGATGAACATTCAGTATCTCATATTTCAGAGAGTAAAAAAGTCCTTCTTTTACAAAATAAAATTTTAGTGGGGCATATTAAAAGAGGATAGGAACCAAGTTGAAGAGCATCCTCTAGCTAAATCTGGGACAAATTTGAATGTTACACAATTAAAAACAGTAATGGGGCACTTCGGGGGCTCAATCAGTTGAGCCTCTGCCTTTGGCTCAGGTCATGATCCCAGGGTCCTTAAATAGAGCCCCATGTCAGGCTCTCTGCTCAGCAGGAAGGCTCCTTCTCCCTCTCCCTCTGATCCTGAGCATGCTCTCTCTCTCTCTCTCTCTCAAATAAATAAATAAAATCTTCAATAAAGTAGTAATCAATTCTGAAGGAAGACTAGGAAGGGAGGGAGGGTGGAGAAGGTAGATATCTTCATTACAGGAAAATGGTGACTGATCACTTTACAGAAAAATGGATTTGGAAAAAGTAAACATCATAGAACGACTGGTCCAGGCACAATAATAAATGTTAAGTTAATGGGGAGGGTGGACAGAAGGTATAAGGAGTAGAATATTTCTATTGTCTTAAATGTCTTCCTACAGATTGCTTGTCATTTACAAAAATATACAGTGGAGAAGCCGGAGCATACCTTGACCAGGTGACCAAACTTAAAATCACAAATGAAAAATAGATAGACCTGGAAGAGGACACACATTACTTATGTAATATTCTGACCTGAAATTTAGAATCTGAATTTAAGCATGAATTGTTTCCGATTAACCACATTTGTTAAAATAACCAAATAGTAAATGAGTAAAATTGATAAATATGCTTGATCTGTCAGGATACAGAGCCCCACACTGATGAAAAGATTTTGCATCATTTTTGGTATTCAATCAATAGGTAGTGTGATTCCTTTTCCAGAGCACTTCCCAACTCTTCTGTGGTATTAAACAAATTTACCTGAAACATGTTTCCCATAACAGAACTGTATATCAGAACATGTATATCAGAACAAAGTGTTACTTGCCTTACCTTAAGCTCCAATTAAACTTATGGCAAAGACTAGCAAGACATTGAGAAGGCTTAAGAAGTAGAAAGGTTTTTAATTAAATTGAATATTCTTTTGGTGGTTTACATTATTCCCTTGGAAATATTTCCCAGAGAGATTTTTTTTTTTAATTTTGTGATTTTGAAACTGGCTATAAAGACTGTGAATGTAATGTTAATTTTATTCTATATGTAACATTCTCTCCTGTGTCAATATCAGCATTATCTTTTATCTCTGTGATTTAGTATATTACCAGAATATATTTGGATTTGATTTTATTAATCAACACTGATACTTAACAATCTACAGATTCAAGCCTTCACTCTTCAAAATTTTGAGTGTTTTTCTGTACCCCTTATTTGCTCTCTAATTTAAAGATGTCAGCTATCAGGGGGACCTGGGGGGCTTAGTTGATTAAGCATCTGCCTTTGGCTCAGGTCAGGATCCCAGGGTCCTAGAATCGAGTTCCACCTTGGGCTCCTCATTCAGCAGGAAGCCTGCTTCTCCCTCTCCCTCTTCCTGCTGCTCCCACTGCTTGTGCTCTTTCACTCTCTCTCTCTGTCATATAAATAAATAAAATTTTAAAAATAAAGATATCTGTTATCCATATGTTTTTTATAGACTGTCTTTTTTTTACAATTTTTATTTCATTTATATAAATTTTTCTGGTTCCTCTTTATTCTGTGAAGTTTCCTCAAGATCAACTCATTTTCAGTTTTCCTTTGAGTTATGTGTTATAATCATTTATAATATTCCCAGTTACAATGCTTATAATAATACTTCTGCTTTTCCAATTTTATTTCAGATCCATGGGGAAGAGGAGAAGTCAGATTTCCTACATCAGAGATCATTGTTATCTGATGTCTCTGCAACAATATTTTCTTCATTTTCTTCTTTTAAAGATTTATTTATTTTAGTGAGAGAGTATGAGTGGGGAAAGGGGCAGAGGTAGTGGAGAGGGAGAGAAGTAGACTCCCCACTGAGTGGGGAGCCTAACATGGGGCATGATCCCATGACCCTAGGATCATGACTTGAACCAAAGCAAGAGATAGACGATCAACCAACTGAGTCACCTAGGCGCCCCTCTTCACCGCTCTTCATTTAATTTTAGTCTTTCTCTTCAGATCTCCTATTTTAATCCCACATTTTAATGAATCCATTAAAATAAATGTGTCCTGAGATAGTTTTATTTGACGCATTTGTTTTTAAATTTTGTAAATGATACTGTGTTACAAATTACTATTTTCTCCTCTTTCAGGCAACACACACTCTTATTTTTCTTTCTTTAAAACATTTAGTTACATATCCATTTTCCTAGTAATGATCATTTAGATTGCATGCAAATATAATCTACCACAAACAGCACTATTAAAAATCTTGTTCTAAATCAAGTCATGGAATTTCAGCCTTGAAGCATGTGCATATTAGTTTACTTGAAGAATATCAGATTATTTTCCAATAATATATGTGTCGATACAAATGTTTACCAGAGATGGATAATGACATCAATCTCCCAACATCATCATCTACATGTGTATTATCTAATATACAAAGTTTCACAAATTGACAGCTCTAAGGCGCTACCTTGGTTTAATTTGTATTAATCAATTTAATAGTAATGACACAAACTTCACATATAACAATTAGTAATTTTATCTTTCCCCTCTCTTCCTATTTATCATTGTCTCCCATTTCCTTAAATTATTTCATTTAGGGACGCCTGGGTGGCTCAGTGGGTTAAAGCCTCTGCCTTCGGCTCGGGTCATGGTCCTGGGATCGAGCCCTGTATCAGGCTTTCTGCTTGGCAGGGAGCCTGTTTCTTCCTCTCTCTCTCTCTCTGCCTGCCTCTCTGCCTACTTGTGATCTCTGTCTGTCAAATAAATAAATAAAATCTTGAAAAAAAATTATTTCATTTATCCTCTTCTGATATGCCATCTGAAGTTTCTGTCTGATGTTCCATAGATTTGTCTTTTTCTCCACTAATGTATAAGATCACATGGGTTTTAAGATCATGGGTTTTAAGAGTACTATACATTTGTTACATAACATATATTACATAAAACAAATTACTTGCAATGGGTTTAATTATTTGATATAAATTTGAAACACACTATAGTTTGTTTTATAACATATTTATCTCTCTTCCTTAGTTAATATAGAGACTTATTTTGGGGTTCAGAAAAATTATCATGCCAGCTTTTTGTGACTGACTTGTGACATTATCAATGACAACAACCACAGAAAATGAAACTGTAAAATATAAGAATATCTTCAATCTGTATTACCCAATTATGGATAATCATAAATTAACTATATATATTAGGGTATTGATACAAAAAGTTTCCCATTAGACCATTACTGCACCCAGTAGTGCAAAGTTAGCTTTCAAGGTACTATGAATTACACACTACAGGGAGTTTCTATAAAGAACAGGATTAACGTAGGAATAACAAGGTTTTAAATCTTGGTTGGAACCCTGAAATCCTGGGAGCACACTAAAAATATAGTTTCATAGTCACTGGTGTACAAATACATAAATCATGAAGGTTTATGTAAACGGAATAATATCCACAGAATAGAGAGATTGGCTATGTCCAAGGTAAGTTACTTTTTGCATTTGGACACTTGAAGTAATGAGTACTGGGTGTTATATGCAACTGATGAATGACTAAATTCTACCCCTGAAACTAATAATACATTATATATTAACTAAACTTGATATAAATAAAAATTTTTGAAAAAGAAAAAATATATCACCTAAAATATTAGTGCACAAAAGCATTTTGAAATGAGAAACTTTCATTTACATATTAAATTTATAAGTGAGCAATTAGTCATGATTAAAAAACCTTCACTGTATACCCTTAATATTTTTATTGCTGTCATCTTCCCCAGCTTCTCAGAAGGTTTAGGACATCTACCACCCTCAGCTGAGTGACGGTATTCTGAGATGTGATTATTCTTTAAAGTTTAATATCTTGAAAATCCTAAGGAAGTTAATACTATATGTAAATATTTTATTATTACATGTTACATTTAAATTCTAATCTTTGCTACTGTTTGTTTAGCAACTCATTCTCTGGGCTTCAGTAATACTTACTGGTTATTTATATATACCTCTGGAACTTAGGTCATTTAACAACCTCCTTTCCTTTCTATTTGTCATTGATGTTACACTTTCAGACATTCTTACTTTCTTGCTTCTTTTAGACCACTCTCAAATCATTTGCAATATACCTTGATACTTTGTTTTTTTTTTCCGTGCTTCACCCATGCTATACACATTTTGATACAGCTATAATTTAGATTTATTTGATGCTGAGCTCATATAGCAAATTTAATTCAACACAACTTTAATGTATTGACAATCTATTATATAGACAAAAAGTGAGTTTACAAAGTTGACAAAGGCACTCCCTACTGATTAGTTTATTATCCAAATTAGATAACTAAATATTAACTGTGGATAAAGTATAAATGATAAATGCCAAGTCCTGGCAAAAATATTGTACATAGTTGAACATGGATGACTTACATATCCTCAAAAAAAAAAAAAAAAATCTAAAAAGTTTTTCCATTTATAATCAGAAACACAGAAGAGATACTCCAGACTTAGGCTGAGTTCTATTAAAATACTGAATATGCTGTTTACTTGATTCTAATATAATTTACCAACTGCCAATATGATATTAAGCTGAAACTTGGTTTAAAAAAATTTAAATTTCTATCTCAAGCCTTCTGGGAAATGCAATCCATTATATACAACCTAAAATGACATGCTTCTGTAATTGAAAAAGTGAATATATTCATCTTTAATAAATATTTTAATAACATAATATGAATAGCAAACTGCTAATTTCCTAGAAAATACAAAATTATCCAAAGTGAAAGAAATTACATTGTATCACAAAATGCACAGGTAAAATCTGTTTTTCAAAAACATAATGGCATAAATAATAGACTGTCATGAAAATAAAAGCAATGCCCAAGGCATCGACAATGTAATATATCAATACAATATAATGCCATAGGTAATGGAATCTAGACCCAGGAATCATGGTACACCATATCACTGAAGATAGGATTAGTCATAGTAACTCCTTAAAATGAAGACTGCACTATTAAGTTTATATTCAATATGATTTCATTTTCAGTTTTTTGGTTGTTTTGTTGTAACTAGAAAAGAAACATTTTCAGTTGTAATCTGACATATCAGACACCTGCAGTACAGATATGAAATGGTCCTTTGTTTTGATTTTCCTTTTAGTTGTAAAATACTTCACAAATGAAGGCATTGCTTATTCAACAACATCATTTTAATATATATGCATTATATATATAGAATACATATATATTATATGAAAATCTTTCTAAGGAACAAAAGGTCAATTTAGTTGTTACCAATGCTAACTGTTCTTTAAAATATTAAAAACCAAAACCAAAACCAAACCAAACCACCAGCATCCTGTGATAGAGCCCCATGTCAGGCTCCCTGTTCAGCTGGGAGTCTGCTTCCCCCTCTCCCTCTGCCTCTCCCCCTGCACGTACTCTCTTTCTCTTTCAAATAAATAAAATCTTGAAACCCTATGGTAAATTTGTGTGAATTTGTATCTTTACTAAAGCATATGACTTAATACATCTTGGAGAACATACACCTGCTCTCTCTCACACACATGTATTAACAGAGGGTAGCTATTTGTTTGTGTACTAAAGGGGAGAGTAACAATCAATGTAGTTAAAAAGTGAAGAATATTTATTTCCCATCATATAATAGCAATTTTGAACTAAAAATTTTAATTCAATCAGTCACAGCATCAAAGTCATATTGATTTGTGTTGATCAGAGAAAGAAGGGCATTCTTTTATTTTTTTTTTTTCATTTGTTCATTCAACAAACGATGCACTCCTTAGAGAATTTTAATGGGCTAAAGAATGAGTCTACCTGTGGGGTATGGTTGAGAGAGAAGATGTACTGAAGCAGAAAGAATAACTGGAACAGAAGAAGAGAGGCAAGAACCCAGAAAGTGCATCTGACTATCATAATAGTGAGTAAGGAAGGGGTTAAGGTACTGGGAGAGCGGGGCACCTGGGTGGCTCTCATGCCTTCAACTCAGGTCATGATCCCAGAGTCCTGGGATCCAGTCCCACATGGGGCTCCCTGCTCAGCAGGGAGCCTGCTTCTCCCTCTCCCTCTGCTACTCCCCCTGCTTGTGCTCTCTTATTCTCTCTCTCTCTCTCTCTCTCTCTGTTAAATAAAGAAATAAAATCTTAAAAAAAAAAAAAAAGGTACTGGCAGGGTGGGGTGGGGTGGGGTGGGGTCCTCCACTAGGCTATGAAAGAATGAACAAGAGATAAGGAAATAGATCAGACCACCTGGCCCTGGATGTTAGGGAGTATTTTTCTTTGATGGCTACAGTGTAATCATAGAAAATGACCAAACCTCAAAGAATTAAGTCATTAAGGGTGTTATCAATAGTCCTTGCTCAAACCAAGATGACACAAGAATCTCAAGGCCACAAGCTTCCCAGTCAATTCTCAATAAAAGACTGCCAGTAAAAGCTCTTGGAGACAACCCATTCAGGACTCTCTCACTCTAGAGCTTTCTCTTTCCTTTCTGTTCTCACATTCACTTAATACACTTTCACTTCACTATTTTGTGTCCCTGAGATTCATTCTCTGACTTCATGAGAGAAAAATCCTATAACAATAGGATGATTTAGAAGCTATGTTCCCAGGCATAGACTTAGCAGTATTGACATGGCAGCAAAGCCTATGACCAGACCAATCACAAAAATACACAGCACCACAGTGATTCCTCTCTTCAACAAGGCATCTCAAGAGATTGTTATCTGGTTGAATCATATCCTCATTATAAAAAATTCACAGATGATAAAGTAAAGGATATGATTAATGTCAAACTACAAAATATCTGTGAAAGGAAATACTCCATGAGAATAGTCGTATCATTCTTATGAATATCAAAGGAACTTGCCTAGCTTATATAATTTTTGATTCAATCATCACTGAAATTTCCTACAGTCATTCTAATTAAGGAGGTTATAGTTCCTTCATGTTATGGGAATTAAAATGCCCAGAGAGAGAAACGAGACAGTGGATAAAATGCCTACTTCTCTTGAAATGTAGTATTTTTTTTTAAGATTTTACTTATTGAGAGAGATGAAGAGCACGAGTTGGGTGGGAGGGGCAGAAGGAGTGAGGGAGAGGGAAAAGCAGACTCCTTGATGAGCAGGGAGCCCATTGCAGAACTTGATTCCAGAACCCGGGGATCATGACCTGAGCTGAAGGCAGTTGATTAATTGACTAAGCCACCCAGGGGCCCTCTTGAAATGTAGTCATAAGTCATGTCTGGCAAAAAATGTAGTGGCTAGATAATTCATGTGTATTACAATGGTGAAGTGTTCAAATTATGAAATCTGCTTATTGAAAATTATTCTGAAAAAAAAATTATTCTGTAACTTATCAGTACTGGAGTATTTATTAATGAGATCATAGGATTTTTACATTATGTTAAAACTTTACAGTATGAAAAAGGAAAACTTACCAGGAAACAAACCACAATATAGATTCACTTGCAAATGAGTACAAAGATGATGATTTTTATAATTATTAGTATGTTAATAGCAGGTGATTTTTTTCTCCATTTATCTCTGGTCCTATTGACACATTAGCAGCCCAGTTTGTATATATAAATATAAATATAAATATAAATATAAATATAAATATAAAGCCAACTATGTAAGCCAAGAGAAATTTGAAAGGAACACTATGTGCAGTTCAATTGTAGGAACAACTGAAATTGACATGTGTTCTGCTCATACACCCATAACAGACTGCTCTGAGTTTAATGATTTATTCATATTTTTTGGATAAATGCATCTTCTTTCTTCACAAATAGTATGCCACTGTACTTCTCAGGCCTATATTTTATTTACTTACCAGGGAAATTTTAAATACTGAAAATTTTATCTAAAATGACATTGGAGAAGAGAAAGGGTACAATTAACAGCCTAACTTAAAATTTCTGAAAGTTATGAAATATTGAAATAGGTTAAAAGAAATATCAATCAGCATTAAGTAGCACTGGAAATTATTTGTGAAGTATTTTTGGAAAAAGTTGGGGATGATATAAGTCATGATATGTGTATCTATTTGGCTAAACCTTGCCATGTTGTTATATATTTAATATAGATGCATTTGTAGGTTTCTTTGGAAACTGAAAATCACTCAAACATTATTTTTATTCCTAAAAATGCAAAGGCAAAATATTTCAGTTTTTTAGACAATTAAAGACTATGCAAGTAAAAATTAATAGAACTTAAAACCATACCCCAGCTTTTGTGATCTTTTGAGTTCATGACACTTGCTACTAAATAACTCTAGCATATATATTTATATATTTTATTTATATACATATAAGATACATATTTATTTCTTTTGTTTTACTTTGTTTTTCCTGAATGTTTAAGGTTGCTAGTTTTGCAACCTCAACTTTTCTCCCCTTCTTCTCCAGAGAAAGACTGCCAAACCAAGTACCCTACATTCTTTCAATCCCAGCAAAGGACCATAAATACTTCTGTTTATTTTATCTTGGTATCAGAGTTGTACCAGGTGAACAAAATACAGTCAAGCACTGCGTGGAACAATGCTTTATTTAAATAGAGAACATACAGAACAAAATCGGCTTCAGAGGTGGGTGGGTGTTGGTTCCCCAAGGGCAGAAGTTCTCTTAGTGATTTTCCTTGCACACATGCACACCCCTTTCATCCCACCCTGGAAGGAACATTCTCCTCTCCCTAGGGAAAACAGATATAACAGCTCGGTTGGCTCAGTGCCATGTAACATACATGCTTTAAGAAAAAGAAGAATACCCACTGAACATGAAACAAGATGTCCCCACTCAAGGTGATAAATGTGGCAGACTGGGCTCTTTATCTCTTGGAAAGGAAATGTTCCAGACCAAAGGCCCATTCTATTTTTTTAAAATTATTTCTATTAACATATAATGTGTTATTAGTCCCAGGGGTACAGGTCTGTGAATCATCAGGCTTGCACATTTCACAGCACTCGCCATAGCACATACCCTCCACAATGTCCATAACCCAACCACCCTATGTGGCTGAGTAGAGGTCAAAAGAATGTGCACATAAGACAGGCATTTGGATAAAAAGAAGGGTACAAATACATATAAGAAGTTAGCCTGGAAACCCTATGAAGAACATTCTCTTTAAAATAGCTTTCAGTAATGGAAAATACACATTCTCTGCGAAAAGAAAATTTTCATTACTGTGATGTGACAATTTCAGAGGCAGAATAAAGTCATTTTTAATGTTTTTAATAATAATTGTAATATCAAACACTTCTAGCTGAAAATGTTATGTCGTCTGTCAAATTTGCATTCATTTTCCCCTTAATGTCTGATTCCAAAATAGTACTATCAGGTATCTCTTTTGGAATGCAAAATAATGTCAGAGTCTGAAGGTGAAGATGAGGTCAACATTTTTAAAAACCGCAACTAAAGTTAATTAAAGGTAAAAGAAAGCACAGTGCAAAGCAATTATACCTTCATCATCTTTCATATCAAAATAAAAATTACACTGCTTTTTCGGTTCTTTTATTCTGCATATATATTATTAAAAAAAAGTTTACAGAGTACAGAATGATTTCGATGGAGATAGAACTTCAAACATTTGGGAGGATCACAAGTTATTACATCATATTTCATCAAGGAATTATTTCATTGTCTTTTTTAATTCATACCTGCCCATCTATGACTCATTTTTCCAGTTTTATTAAGATATAATGACAGAGCAGTGTGTATAAGTTTAAGATATACAACATAATGATCTGAATTGCACATACTGTGAAATGATTAACACACAGTAAGTTTGGTTAACATCCATTACCTCACACAGATACATGTGTCATATACATATATAATATATGACATATATACACATTATATATATGTGTGTGTGTGTGTGTGTGTGATACAATGTGGTTAACTACAGTCAATTTGTTAGACATTATAACCTGATAATTATAACTGGAAGTTTGTACCTTTGATCACGTTCCTCCAATTCTCTGTACCCCAAACCCCTGCCTCTGGTAATCATGAATCTGATCTTTTTTTTCAATGAGGACTGCTTTTGTTTATTTGCTTGTTTTTTGAGATTCCACACGTAAGTGAGGTCATACACTATTGTCTTTCTCTGTCTGACTTAGCATTATGTTTTCAAGATCTGCCCATGTTGTCTCAAATGACAGGATTTCTTTTTTTTTTTCATACCCAGGTAACCGCCCATTTCACGTATATACATACATATGTCGCATCTTTATCCATTTATCTTCCAGCGGACACTTAGGTTGTTCCCATGCCTTGGTTTTTCTAAATAATGCTACTATGAATATAGGGGTGCTGATATTTCTTTAATATAGCAACTTCGTTTTCTTCAGGTAAATTACTAAAAGTGGAATTGCTGACTCATATGGCTGTTCTATTCTTAATTTTCTGATAAGCTTCATATCTGTTTTCCTTAGTGGCTATTTCAATTTACAATCCCACCACAAGTGAACACAGGTTCCCTTCTCTCTGTATACTCACCAGCATTTGTTTTCTCTTATCGTTTGGACACTAACTATCCTAATAGGCATGAAATGATAGCTCACTGTGGTTTTGATTTGAATCTCCCTGATGGTTAGTAATATTAAGCATCTTTCCATATATTTGTAGAGCCATCTGTATATTTTCTTTGGGAAAATTGTATATTTAGGTCCTTTGCCCATTTTTATGTTGCATTATTTGGTTTTGTATGTGTGTGTTTTACTATTGAGATGCATGTCCCTATCAGATTCATGATTTGCAAGTATTCTTTACAATTCCATAGGTTGTCTTTTCATTTTGGTGACCTTTTCTTTGGCTGTACAGAAAATCTTTAGTTTGATGCAGTCTCACTTGTTTATTATTTATTTGATTGCTTGTGTTTTAGGTGTTACATCTGAAAAATCATTGTCAAGACCTATGTCAAGGAGCTTTTTTCCTATGTGTTTTTTGTTTGTTTGTTTTGTTTTTTTGTAAAATAATGGATATTTTATTCCAGCTCTGGGGTATGAAAAAAAAGGAGGGGAATATCCTTCTACACACCATTCTAATTTAGCTAACATTAATTTGAAAAGCTAACGCAATCACTGTTTATATATATACTATAGTTTTTTATAAACACACCTTAAAAATCATTAAATGCATCCCAATACTTCTGCCTCTTCATCAATCACTTAATATTGTTTGGATTAAATTCACAGTTTGTGTTTTAATCTCTTATGTGGTTGGTCAAACTGTACATTACATTAGAAGATGTGAGAGAAAAACTTGTTTTTCTCTTTTGTTACACCCCCCCCAAAAAAAGTTATACTCTGTGTCAGTTACCCTTTACATGATATTTCCATCATTATTTTCAACTTCATACATCTTGTAGTTCTCTATGCAGAGGATTTCAGCTTCTAGTGCTGTACATATCTACATCTTCTGGATGGGACTGTCCGTGATCCATGAGCTTGGGGTCAGGCATAAACTGTGTGGCACCTGAGGTGGATTCTGATTTTGTCTTTGTTTCAGAGCTGAGTTCAACTGGCAAGGACACTGAATATTTCAGGCTGTCAGTTGTTTTTGCAGGTATTTCTAGGGCAGCAGAATTTCCTAGCTTCGATTTTCCTTTAGGTTTAGGAAGTGATTCTTCTTTGTTGCTTTTTCGTCCACAATGATTTAACTGCTTCATAAATTTGCTGGCTTATAGTATATGCCTTTTTCCCAGTTACCTTTGCAATTATTACTGACTGAACTGGGTAGCAAACAGTTGCTCCTAAGGTGGCCAGTCCCAGTGGATATGCAATTTTCTTAAACCTAGAACCTTTTCTTGCTGAAACCAAGCCTGCCAATCCTGAAACTGTAACACTCCAAGTTTTGGAAGAAAATCTTGAGGTGGATTCTTCAGGTAGATATATGCATCTTTTCCAAATTGTACTGTAACCATTATCCTATTTTTCACAAACACATAAACACCCTTGCACCAGCCAATATAACGACCAGTTGTACTGCGGATGGATGCAAAGCCCATTTCTAAATGACCAGGCTGCTCTTCAACATATTTAGACTGCAGAGGTGGTGCAGTATATATGGGAAGCTGCTCTGGTTTTACTAGCTGTTTTTTGTATTTTTCTTCTTTAGCTGCAAGCACAGTTATAGATGCACATATCAGACCTATAGGTATGGTTGCCAGCTTTCCCATCCTAACGGCCACCATATCTGTGACCTTCTATGTTTTTAACTAGGAATTTTATGGTAGGGGGAGAGAGAGAGCAGGGGGAGTGGGAAAGAGAAAAGGAGAGAGAGAATCGTAAGCAGGCTCCACTCCTCGTGCACAGCCCAATGTGAAGCTCAATCTCACAACCCCGAGACCATGACCTGAGCTGAAATCAAGACTTGGATGCTTAAATGACTGAGCCACCCAGGCACCCCTATTTCTAGTTAATTTTTATGAGTGGTATAAGATAAGAGCCTAGTTTCATTCTTTTACCTATGAATATGCAATATTTTCAGCACAATTTATGGAAGAGAGTGTCTTTTCTCAATTGGAGTATTCTTGGCTCCAATGTCAAATACTCATTGACTGTATATGCATAGGTTTATTTCTGGGCTCCTGATTCTGTTTCATTGTTCTACATCTGTTTTTATGTCAGTAACATACTATTTCAACTGCCATCATTTTATAATAAAGCTTGAAATCAAGAAGCTATGTAGTTTGATGGTCTTCATTAAGATTTTTCAACATACAAATAAAATTGCCATGACCTTTGTAAATGATCTCCCTACCTCTTAATTTATTCTTTATTCTCTTCGAAATTTTTACATGCTCACTTTAAGTAATATTTAGAATTATGCATTATTGTTCAAAAAATGAGCAAGCATAAAGTTCTGTATTCACTATGCCAAGTATACAAATAAAGAGAAATGACATAAAAATAAAATAAAAGCACTGGAGAGATGAAAAAGAGGGCTTCATAAGATTCACATATTAAAACAGAAATCCTTGTCATCAAAATTTTATAGGCCCTTGAATACTTTCTTCTTGTTATGAAGAATCCTAATGTCTTACTCTATAAAATATGGCTCAAGCATATTGATTTATCCTACCTTTGGAAATTCTTTATCTCATTTTATAGAGTTAATTCAATCTCTAAAGTACACATTTCCTATTTTCTCCCATAATGTAAGACTTTGGAGTCCTTCCCCTTTTCTTGTTCAAATGTGATTCACCACATGCTTCAGTGAGAAGATATTATTATTATTATTATTAAATAGAAATCAGTAAGATATTGACCCCTGCAACATGAATTTATCACACACATATTTATGATAAATGTTCCATTCCCATACTTTTTCAACTGTTTCCTGGTATTTACTCACATAATCTGAATTTTGAATCCAAACTACCAAACATTATTTAAAATGTGCTACTGAGAGTACACGTGGATTTCCATAAATGTCACACATTCAACATATAACATCTTGGTACCCTAGATAGGAAAATGACATATGTCAACACCTAAAAATTGCCATCTAACTCTTCCTTTATACAGAGTTCACATTATCACAAATAAATCAGAAATAGCTTCTGCAGATCTTCAGGTTACTAAGGAGGATTTGCCCTATTAGTCATAGTAAATCCCAAGTAGTTCCATCTGCTGCTTGTTTCACAATGGTTCAAGGACTCAGTCATTTCATATCATTCACTAACTAACACTTGTCTGATTTTTTAAAAAATATTTTATTTATGGGGCACCTGGGTGGCTCAGTGGGTTAAAGCCTCTGCCTTCAGCTCAGGTCATGATCTCAGGGTCCTGGGAATGAGCCCCGCATCGGGCTCTCTGCTCAGCCAGGAGCCTGCTTCCTTCTCTCTCTCTTTGCCTGCCTCTCTGTCTACTTGCGATCTCTGTCTGTCAAATAAATAAATAAAATCTTTAAAAAATAATAAAAATATTTTATTTATTTATTTGAGAGAAAGAGAAAGAAAGCAGGTGAGCACAGCAGGGGAAGCGAGAGGGAGAAGCAGACTCCCTGCCGAGCGGGTAGCCTGATTCAGGGCTCAACCCCAGGACCCCAGGATCATGAACTGAGCCAAAGGCAGGGGCTTAAATGACTGGGCCACCCAGGTGCCACAACACTTACCTGAGTTTATATCACAAACATTTGCTTAGTTAAGCAATTTCCCCATATGTATCTAGACTGGATAGTCCCAAAGTGAAGCAAAACCTTCATTCACAGAAACCATGATAAATGATATAATTTTTTTCTCTAATTTTATGAAATTCAGAAAAAATCAAGACACTTCAGATAAAAAGCACATAATCTAATGTGGTATAAAATAATCCATGTAACTCTTTAAATATAAAAAGTACTACAGTATAAGGATTACCAAACATCACAATTTAAGAAAACCATAAAACCACATTGCTAAAATAGAAGACACGGCCCAAGGAAAGTTAGTGTTAGACCATGGCCAGTAATCAGCATTTTAGATTTTATTTCTCCTACATTTTAATTTCTTTTCAACAAAGGACTTTTGTTACAATCCTTGAAACACTTGAAACTTCAATACAAGAGTGAAAAAAATCCACTGGCTTTCATTTTGGCCTCAACATTTTCTCCCTCCCGAGGAGCCTTCCATTTACTTTCTACTCACAGCTTGGAACAGGGATTCAAAATTGAACTCCTTTTCCTTTCAATACCAACTATTTTTCAGCCAGGACTGTACAACTCATTTCTGTCATTCTAAATTAAATTATTTATAAGAAACTTTATTTGGGTATAACCACATTATCCCATGCAAAAACAAACAAACAAGCAAACAAAAAAAAATGCTACTTTCTATTTTAAAGATTATCCAATTACATCACAAATTCCTTCCAAAAGGATATTTTACTTTTCTTTGTTTCTAAGATACTTGAGAAAACTATTTTCTCTGATATCTATATATCTATACATCTATCTATCTATCTTCCTTTCTTCCCACTAAGGTTGACCCTTTATTACACTGTTTTCACCTACCATGTACTGAGACATTTTCAACTGCTTTGCTTTGTTCTTCTTCTTCAAGTTTGCTTTTGTTGTTGACATAATCACACCCTTGGTTCCGCCTGCCACTGCTCCATCATCTTGTTCTTCTGTCGTCTCCTACTGAACCTGAGTATCCCTTAGAAACAGAGAAAAAAATAAATAAAACAGGCTTAGGGATCAACTTTTCATTGTGGTTAAACACGATAGAACAAATCACATCTTTTATAAAAATCTGTGTGAACTCAAATAACAAGGACAACACAAAAATATTTACACAGAGATACAATGATTTACACTGAAATAACAGACATCTTTCTAGTCAATATTACTTTGATTAAACTAAGAAACGTGTATATCTAAGAAAGTTAGATACATTGTTTTCCTTTCTTGACTGTACATTTTTAATTGGAAATGTACTTCATATACATTAATTGAGATTTAACTGCATAAGTCAAAATCCTGTAAAAATCCTATAAAAAATCCCATCACGGACTTATATTCCAGTCATGGAGCACCTAATACTATATATTTAATATAGAGATATTAAATATATGTCACATACTAAATATACAGATATTAAATATGTGTCAGGGGAAATAACTCTTCATTTTTAGACATAACTAGAAAACTTTACTATAGCAATTACTATTAAATATTTATTTGTAGTCATTCTCTCTAAAATAAAGGGTTATTAATCAGAGAGCATATATATATGTTAAAAACTTTAATTAAAATAAATGTCCACTTCATTATACATGAAACCAAATGACTCAGAGTCTTACGTTGCAGTGGGAATCCATTTAAGTGTTAATTCCCAATATGCAGGAGCCATCTGAGTTATTAAATGTGCCCTTTAACTCATAAATACTACACATTATGGGCTGGATTGTGTTTTATATATTGAAAGTCCTAACCCCCAGTATCTCAGAATGTGACATTATTTGAAAATAGGATTGTTGAAGATATCATTAGTTAGGATGAAGTCATACTGGAGTAGGATAGGCCCCTAATCCAATAAGACCTATGTCCTTATTAAAAGGGGATATTTGGACACTGACAGGCACACAGGAAGAACACTATACAAAGATGAAGGGAGAGATCAAGGTGATGCGGCAGAAGCCAGGGGAATGCCAAAGATTGCCAGCAAACCCACAGAAGCTAAGAGAGAAGCCAGAAGCTCCTCTATGGCTCTCAGAAGGAACCCTACTGACACCTTGATCTCAGACTTCTAGCCACCCCAACTGTGAGACAATAGATTTCTCTTTAAGCTGACTAAGACAACCTTAATAGTCCCCTCAGCTTGACTAAACTTTAGGCAGGTTTCTTCCTGACTCTTTATTCCTGAGCTTATTTTAGCTCATTTACTTTAGAAAACTTGCAATTATTTACTTTTTATTCTCTACCCCTTAGAGATGTAAATCTTTTCCCCTCCTCTTTCTCAAAGACATGGGAGACATTCCTTTGAAATGTAGATATCAAGAAAAATAGGGTCCCAATATCCTCAGGCTGAGAGACTTCTTTAAGCAGGAACTGAAAAACATGGATGACCTAATCACATTGGCCAATCTATCTTCCATTGTCTTGTACTTTTCCAGTAGCTTATCCCACTGCTGAAAAACTTTCCTGCCTTTTTTTAAAACAAATTTTTTTAAATTTATATTTTTTATAAACATATATTTTTATCCCCAGGGGTACAGGTCTGTGAATCACCAGGTTTACACACTTCACAGCACTCACCATAGAACATACCCTCCCCAATGTCCATAACCCCACCCCCCTCTCCCAACCCAAACCATAAGTGACTCTTAATCTCACAAAACTTTCCTGCCTTTTGTCTGAACAAACTTGAGTTCAATCTTTCATCCTTATTGCATTAGTCTTGAATAAAGTCTTACTTGCCTATTTTACTCTGTCCAATTCTATTTTTCACTGACAAAGCCACCCAGTTTGCTGTACATTGTTATGGCTACCCTAGTAAACTACTCTGATAAGTAGCGTCCATTGAATGTCTGGTAAATTAATAAGGCAGAGAGCTTCAAATACTAGATTTAGAAAGAGTGGACTAAAAAGAGCAGGAGTCCTCTCTCTAGAATTTTTTAGCTAGAATTACCCTTGGTAATTACCCTTGTTTTATACATACCTAAGAAAAAGCACTGGCAGCTAAAAACAATATAAAAAGACCATCAACTACAACATTATATGGAAACACAAATCAGATAAGATAGTAAAGTACTTAGGGCAGAGCTTAACATCTATTTATGATCTCAAATGTTAGTCATGTGTGTTTGTATATACGTATATACATGCGTGTATGTATAAACGTGTATATATGCACGTATATGTATTTATATATACACACACATATATTTGAGTCATTACTATTGGATACACATATTTCAAGTTTTGTGTAGAGGTAGGTATAATTAATATTAATGTAAAAGCACTAAATGATAATCTGATATTTTAATTTTCATTTTCCTTGTGGGCAGATACTAAAAAATCCTTGAGATCTCATTGGCTTATAACTCTTCAGCCAATCCCTATGACAGATAAAGTCAATAAAGTCAACCAACAACAAGAAATTTTCCTTAGATGCACCGTAGCATCAAATCTCACAGTTCTCCACTATGTTCTTACAATATGCAAGTATTTGTCACTTTGTTTCACTCATCATACTTCTCAGGCCACTGTTCTTTTAGTCATACTATTCCCCTTTCCAGGAAAGCCCTTGACCACTTTTCTTTACCTACTACGCTCTTAGTAACTTCCTCAAGAGTCCTCAGGCTCCATCTCTTCTACCAAGTCCACCTTAAGTGTGGAAGCCAGAGCAATTACCTTCCTGCTGTGCTGTGGGTATCCTTCTGTGCCTCTTTTTTTTTTTTTTTTTTCTTTTTTCCCCCTGTTTTCCATCCTATATTCAAAAGATCAGGTTATGTCTGGGTCCCTTCAAATAAAAAAACGAAAAACTCTTTGATTTTTCTAGTCTAGAGCTAGTATGTAATAAATGCTCAATAAATGTCCATGTAAACAGAGCTTTCAATTCTGGTGTTTCCTAGGTAATGCAGAAGTAAGTGAATATTTTTTCACTTACAATAATATCAGTTGCCCCTCATGTTAAGTCCAAATTAATATAACAGGATTTTAATGCATATCACTTAGAGACTTCTAATTTATTTTTAAGAGACTTATAATTTAAACATTTGTAAATAAACCAGTGTTCCTATAAAAAAAATGGCTCTTTTCTTCCCCAACAACCTTCTACCTTTGTGACAGTACTCAAAACATTCAGTTTATTTTCTAAAAGTTCTGCTTCCCCATTTCTACCAGGAATGTTGAAACTTTCAAACTGGTAACAGATGTCATTCATGTGTTTAAACAGTGAAAAATAAATTATTTTGCTACAGGGAGTGGTGGTGGATGATAAAAATATATCAAATACTGTACAGTATGCCATTCAAACCTTAGATAGTTGATACGGTGTCATACAGCCATAGTCTGATCTATTGATACCAGCTGTCAAATTCTATCTTAAACTCTGATTATCCTTCTAACCTCTCATTCTATTCAGAGAACCGTGCTGTAATTCATTAATTAGCATCAAGCACTTATTAAATTACAAAGGGTGAGATTTCCTTCTGGAGTGGGGTTTCTAAGTAAATCAATGTTCCCAAATATATTCTCTGACTTCCTAACCAAGCCACCACTCCCTTACATCTGGATAACTGGAACCGCTTCTTAATGCTTGTCTGTGCCTTCTCATTTCCACTCTTATAATCCATTCTCCACACAGCAGTCAGCATGAAATTTTACCACACAAATCAGATTATGTTTTTTTTTTCTTAAAAACCCTCGAGCGGTACTCTATTGCCTTGACATAAAATCCAAACTTCTTCCTCTTGCTTGAAGGCAATACAGACCAATACAGGGCCACTGCCTGCTTCCTCAACCTCACCTCCTACTTCAGCACCCCAGACACCAACCTGCAGCCCGTGGACTTCCTTCTGACACTCACATACACCGAAGTTTTTATTTCCTTTTTTGTGTTCTCTGCATATGTTATTGTTTCCTCCCTCGAGAAAAAATCCAATCCTAAATCTCCCCATGACTAACTCCTCCTCATTATTTCTAATCTGGGTGAATGATCCCCCAGTCTATAGGATGTCTATGGCCATTTTTTATTCCTTTGACTGAATTCACAGTCTTTCTTTATCTAATGTTATGGCATTAGCTTATTGGTACGGTCATTTACTTCTCTCCCCACCTGTAGAATATAAGTTGCATAGTGGCAGGGAATTCACCCATCAACTTTATACCTATGACAACACTAGGAACATAATAGCTGCTCAAGAAATACTTGGTGAGTAAATGAGAAAAAGAATGGGCATTTAAACATCTACCAAATAAGCAATACCTCTCTTTCAGGACTGTTGGGACATTCATGTTTTCATCCTGGCCAATAACTGGTAAATAATAAGTCTTTAGTAACTAACTAACACTTCTCAGGTTATAACTATATCATGTAATGTTTTAGGTGTGAATTAAAATGAATTAAAATACTTAACACTCAAAATACTCTTATGAGCTACATACTATGCTCTCCTCTTTAAACCAAGGAGAACATTTAAGCACTAATTAAAGAACTTGCCCAAGATTGCACACCTTGTATGTGGCTACACAAAGATTCATAAACAAGTGCATTCATATAGTAAACTACATAGGGAATCTTTTTCTTCCCTAGTTCACAGATCACTGTTGATTTACTATCAAAGTAGAAAGTATATAGCTATGCAATCACAAGCCCATACTACTGTAAACTGAACAATCTTTTTTGTTCATTCACAGAGCAAATTAAAATTTGTAATCAATGTCTAGGATGATTGGGTATCTATTCTTAATAATGAATATTTGTTCTCATTTAACTTTCTATATGATTAATTGCATATCTTACATTTCTATGTATTAATATAGAATGTATTTTATTCATATGGAATACATTTATTTTCAAGTACATGAATACTTTTTAGAGAACACAACTGAAGTTACTATGAATAAAATAATAACCATATATATGTGAATAAAAACATTCCAACAAACATTCACTTACTGCTTTATGTGCACACATGGACAACACTGGGAATGAAATGGAGGTAATAAAAATTATATAAAGGAAAAATAGATTAAAAATGCAGATGATTATATATTTCTTGCAGATGATGATAAATGACAATAGTTGCCATATTTTGTGGGAAAGAATACAATTGGCTCAGTGATCCTAGTATTCAAAAATAAATATATGGCAATCGGCATGGTATTAAAGGATGGTTAGAATTCTGACAAGCAGATATAAACAGAAACTACTTTTGTTTTTGACATTATAATAGGACAGAGGATTGGCATGGGGATGGGCTAGATACCCAAGAAGCTAAGGCCAAAATTAGACCATAAGGATGATCTAATTAACCTGGGAAGGAAGAGACCCTGGAAAGTGAACTTGTAAATTTAAGTTTGGTTTTCCACATGAGTACATGGCACAGGGTGATGGTGTCCTTCCTGTGTGTGTGTTGAAATCAACAAATAGCTTTGAAGAAAAGAAGAAAGAGCAGATATATCTTCAGAAAAAAATAGATTAGGGCACTTGGGTGGCTCAGCTGGTTAATCATCTGCCTTTGGCTCAGGTCATGATCCTGGGGTCCTGTGATCCTGTCCTGCACTGGGCTCCCAGCTCAGCAGGGAGTCTGCTTCTCCCCCACCCCCGCCCCTTCTTGTGATCTCTTTTAAGGCTCTCTCAAATAAATAAATAAAATCTTTTTTAAAAAATGGATTAAATCTCTCTCCATTCCTTCTTTGGAATGGGGAAGAGTTTAAGAAGAATCATGGTTTATATGCAAATACACAGGGACTTGACAACTTGCTTTTGATAAAATGTATTGACTACAAACTCATTAGATTGCAATGCAATTCCCTAGAACACCCACCATTGTGGGAAATGGTACCTTTACTGGAGAAGAGACAAATAAGCATACTCAGTAGGGGTCTCACAACAACAAATCTGTAAGAATTCAGTCATGAAAAACACTTGATTCCAGATTCAGCACATGGAGAAGGTGAATATATTTTGGGGAAGTTAAAATAATTTTGTGACACAAGTTCGTCCTATGTTTCAAATAATTCCAGAAGTGTTGTTCAAGAAGCAAATATATCTCTATGAGATTTTACCCAAATGTGCTTAGCTGAAGGTACTACAGACATTGGGGCAGGTTTTCAGTACTCAGAATGAATTCTTTTTCAGAAAAAATGCCACTGTTTGTGGCTCAGTCCAGCGTGGGGTAGCCTGTGCTGCTCCTGATCAGGGGCTGCCCTGTCTGCAGGAGCATGTCCACTTGTACTTCCTTTTGCTCTTCATTGGTTGTGAAGCCATAAAGCCACTTTTCACTTCAATTGTAACCTAGAAGAGGTCACATCTATATTTCTCAGTTTGGGTGGAATAGAGAGTCCACCCTTCTTTCTCCTTTCATTCATGGTCAGATAACCCCTCCGCTAAACACAGCTGGCAAAAATCCACAGAGCTGAAAACTAATTGGGCACATTGAGAGAAAGACAACAAGAGAAGGTGTTTTCTATAGCATCCAGAATGTTCCAGTTTTCCTCTTCCCTGTTAGAAAAAAAAGAGACTCTAGAGATAATAACAGTGACTCAAGCTCGTATAACTTGGTTCACACTATCCCACAGCAGATTTCCTCAAAGTGTTGTCAGATCTACATCCTGGACCACAACTATTTAGTGTTCGCTAATACACAGATCCCTGAATCAGATCACCATCCTTTGAGTTACAATATGTATGGAGGAGAGAGTGGCCATCTGAATTGTTTAATACCACCCATAACTTGGGTTTACACAAACTATTGAAAAAAAATTGTTTAAAAACTTCTCATCTAGAAGTAAAAATTCCTTGTTTCAAATTGTAAATTGAAAACTAATCTCAACACTTTTTTTTAAAACCAGTGTCCTATTCATTTTATTTAACAGAACATAAATAACATTCATGATATACTAGCCACTATTCCAGGTACTTTACAAATGTCAGTTGTCATGGAAGTCCCACTAATTCACTATAGTTGAAACAGTTCACTATTTCATATCATATAAAATACATGATTCACTATATAAAGTACACACACACACACACACATACATCAAGCACCCGCCTAAAGAGGATCCTGTATAACCAGTATATACACAAGCAATGTAGCTTCTCAGCCCCTCCATGTTTTCCCCTTTAATATGCTATGTTATTACTTGAAACGCTACATATTGGATGTACAGGTTTTTGTTCAACTTGCTAGATGTGGATTTTGGGGAGATTTTCTTTACTGTATTATTACATCTTAGAAGCAGGCATGCTTTCTTTATACAGAGTTGGCACATCTCTGTTTTTTTTTCATCGATAGGAAATGTAAATGCTTTTCCCTGTGCAGCATTCAATTCTTATCTTCATCTCCTGTGATTTTGATACCTCCTACTTTGTGAAAAAGACACAGAATACATCTCTCACAGAATAATATTATATCATATCTTAAGGAAATTCATTGAAAACCACAAAGTAAAATATCAATATTACATGAATTAAAGGAGGATAGAACCTAAAGTTTACTGAGATTACAGTATTTCAGATATTATTCTGAGTATCATTTTTCATATATTTGCATATTGTGCAAATATGCAATTATTAATGACCCTGAATTAGGTATTATAGCATTATTTTTTTCATATAGCTGAGGAAACTGAGGCACAGTGAGGTTAAGAATAATATATCCTAAGAACCAGAATTTGAAGGCAGACAGTATGACTTTAGAGGGCAAAAATTCTTAATAAAATACTACGAAATCAAATTAAACAATACATTAAAATAATCATTCAACCCAATCAACTAGGATTTATTCCTGGGCTGCAAGTTTGGTTCAATAATCACAAGTCAATCTGATATACCACATCAATAAAAGAACAGATAAGAACCATATGATCCTCTCAATAGATGCAGAAAAAGCATTTGACAAAGCACCATACCCATTCTTGATGAAAACTCAACAAACGGGAATAGAGGGAACATACCTCAACATCATAAAGGCCATATACAAAAGACCCACAGCTAATATCATCCTCAGTGGGGAAAAACTGAGAGCTTTTCCTTTGCAGTCAGAAATATGACAATGATGTCCACTTTCACCATTGTTATTTAATATAGTATTGGATTTCCTAGTCTCAGAATCAGACAACAAAAAGAAATAAAAGGAATCCAAAGAAGTGACAAAGAAGTCAAACTTCCCCTATTTGCAGATGATATGAAAACCTTAAAGACGTCCCAAAAAACTGCTAGAACTCATATCAAATTCAGCAAAGTCAAAGAATACAAAAATCAATGTACAAAACTCTGTTTTATTTCTATACACTAATAATGAAGCAGCAGAAAAAGAAATCAAGGAATTGGTCCCAATTACAATTGCACCAAAAACCATCTGATACCTAGGAATAAACCTAAACAAAAAGATAAAAGACCTGTTCTCTGAAAACTATAGAGCACTATGAAAAAAACTGAAGATAACATGCAAAAATGGAAAAACATCCCATGCTCATGGATTTGAAGAACAAATATTGTTAATATGTCTATACTACCAAAAGCAATCTATGTATTTAACTCAATCCCTACCAAAATACCATCAGCATTCTTCACAGAGCTAGAACAAATAATCTAAAAACGTGTATGGAAACACAAAAGCCCCTGAATAGCCAAAGTGATCTTGAAAAAGAAAAGCAAAGCTGGAGGCATCACAATTCTAGACTTCCAAGGTATATTATAAAGTTGAAGGGATCAAGACAGTACGGTACTGGCATAAAAATAGACACATAGATCAAGGGAACAGAATAGAAAACCCAGAACTAGATCCACAATTATATGGTCATCTAATCTTTAACAAAGCAGGAAAGAACATTCAATAGGAAAAAGACCAACCCTTCAACAAATGGTGTTGGGAAAACGGGACAGCAACATGCAGAAGAATGAAACTGGACCACTCTCTTACACCACATACAAAAATAAATTTAAAATGGATGAAAGACCTAAATGTGAGATAGGAAACCATCAAAATCCTCGAGAAGAACAAAGGCAGTAACCTTTTTGACATCAGCCATAGCAACTTCTTACTAGACACTTCTCCAGAGGCAAGGGAAACAAAAGCAAAGATGAACTACTGGGACTTCATTAAGATGAACAGCTTCTCCATAGCAAAGGAAACAATCAATAAAACTAAAAGGCAGCCTTAGGAATGGGAGAAGATATCTGCAAATAAAATATCTGATAAAGGGTTAATCTTAAAAATCTACAAAGAACCTACTAAACTCAACATCTAAAAAACAAATAATCCAGTTAAAAAATAGGCAGAAGACATGCATAGACATTTTTCCAAACAAGACATACAGTTGACTAACAGACACATGAAAAGATGCTCAATATCACTCATCTTCAGGGAAATACAAATCAAAATTACAATGAGATACCACCTCATACCTGTCGGAATGGCTTAAATTAACAACACAGGAAACAACAGATGTTGGCAAGCATGCAGAGAAAGGGGAGCCCCTCTTACACTGTTGGTGGGAATGCAAACTGGTGCAGCCACTCTGGAAAACAGCACGGACATTCCTCACAAAGTTAAAAATAGAACTATACCGCAATCCAGCAATTATACTACTAGGTATTTACCCACAGACACAAAATACTGATCCAAAGGGTTACATGCACTCTGTTGTTCATAGTACCATATCAACAATAGTGAAATTAATGGAAAAAGCCCAAATGTCCACCGACTGATGGATCAATAAAGAAGTGGTATAAACACACTCACACATGCCCGCACGCACGTGCACACACACACACACACACACACACACACACAAGAATATTACTCAGCCATGAAAAAGAATGAAATCTTGCCATTTGCAACAATGTGGATGGACCTACAGTATATTATGTTAAACAAAATGAGCCAAAGAAAGATAAATACTGGGGTGCCTGTGTGGCTCAGCGGGTTAAAGCCTCTGCCTTCGGCTCAGGTCATGGCCCCAGGGTCCTGGGATCGAGCCCCACATTGGGCTTTCTGCTCAGCAGGGAGACTGCTTCCTCCTCTCTCTCTCTGCCTGCCTCTCTGCCTGCTTGTGATCTCTGTCTGTCAAATAAATAAATAAAGTCTTAAAAAAAAAAGAAAGAAAAAAAGACAAATACCATATGGTTTCACTCATATGTGGAACTTAAGAAATGAAACATGTGAACATGGTGGGGGGAAAAGAGAGGCAGAACATAAAACAAATTCTTAACTATGGAGGACAAGCTGAGGATTGCTGGAAGGGAGGCGGGCCGTAGGGGAGATGGGTTAAATGGGTGATGGACAGTAAGGAGGGCACTTGTAATGAGTGCTGGGTGTTGTAAGTAAGTGGTGAATCACTAAATTCTACTCCTGAAACTAATATTAGACTAGATGTTAATTAACTAGACATTAAATAAAAACTTGAAACTACAAAAAAAAAAAAAAAAGATAAAGGGCAAAAGTTAAACTACAATACTACACTACTCTCTCTGGGGGAAAAAAACAGAAGGTCAAGTTTGTTGGTCACAGTTTATATTTCATGCCTTTCTTGAGTGTGGTGGGAATTCAGTGAACCTCAGCAGGCAAATAAGAAAATAAGAGGGGTGGGACACCTGGATGGCTCAGTGGGTTAAGCCTCTACCCTGAGTTCAGGTCATGATCGCAGGATTCTGGGGTTGAGCCCCGCATTAGGCTCTCTGTTCATTAGGGAGCTTGTTCCCCCCCACCCCCTCTCAGCTTGCCTCTCTGCCTACTTGTGATCTCTCTCTCTGTCAAATAAATAAATAAAGTCTTTTAAAAAAATAGAAAGTATATGTGACTGCAAGTTTTTTGTTAAAGTTGAATGATATCTTAAGTTGGTAGTCTTTGTTTTACACAACTGCATTTATAAATGTGAATTAAAAACACAGCACAGGGACACCTGGGTGGCTCAGCCTGTTAAGCATCTGCCTTCAGCTCAGGCCATGATCTCGGGGTCCTGGGTTCAAGTTCCGCATCAAGCCCCTTGCCCAGTAGGGCGCTTGCTTCTTGCTCTGCCTCTGTTTGCCGCTCCCTTGCTTGTGCTCAGGATTTTTCCTTCTCTCTTCTCTGCAAAATAAATAAAATCTTAAAAAAAAAATAAAAGTAGTACAAACAGGCAACATTAATGAGAGTTTTAAGACCATTAGACATTAGGTGATAAAAACTCCTTCCTCTGCTGATTATCATTTACATATTCTCTTACTACATCTACATCCTTAGAACTAAATAAAAATCAATAAAAAATAAGCATTAGGGATGAGATATATATACATAAAATATATGTGCATGCTATATATGCATATATGAAAAATACATACACACAAATATATATGTATATATGTGTATATGCATAGATTCTAATTCTGCAGACCAGAGAAATGTATGTCTAGTAGACTTTTCTTCCTTTTTTTTATTTTTTAAGACATTATTTATTTATTTAACAAAGAGAGAGAGGTCACAAGTAGACAGAGAGGTCTGCTAAGAGAGAGGGGGAAGCAGGCTCCTTGCTGAGCAGAGAGCCCAATGAGGGTCTCGATCCCAGAATCCTGAGATCAGAGACTTAACCCACTGAACCACCCAGGGGCCCCACCAATTGCATTTTTTAATCACAGCTACTAAAATGGCACATAGGGGATAATACAGCAGAAAACAGCAGTCTCATGTTCAAGCTCTGCAACTTAGGATGTATACCACCTGTCTTTAGCTTACTGTCTATATTAAGAACAGGCATTCAACAGCACTTGTGATCAGATAATAATATAAAGAAGGTAGAGGAGGTGGCATATTTCAAGAGAAAGTTGCCCAACACCTAAACCTGTATAAAGATAGAATATGTGGCTCTGGAATGCACTGGTCCAGGGGGAAAAAAAATTAAGATTTTATTTATTTGACAGAGAGACACACAGCGAGAGAGGAAACACAAGCAGGCTGAGTGGGAGAGGGAGAAGCAGGCTTCCCACCGAGCAGGGAGCCCAATGTAGGGCTCAAACCTAGGACCCTAGGATCATGACCTGAACCAAAGTCAGATGCCAAAGAACTGAGCCACCCAGGCACCTCAACAGACTGATTTCTTATGTGAATATGATAGAGACAAGCCAGGCACTTGGTATGTAATTGGATTAAATATCTTTACTTAAAAAAGGCATTAAAGGTATTTAGTTTTCAAACCCTGAAATTCTGAGATTTATTTGAAAAATAAAACTGTTTCTGAAGGATATATCTTCTGATATAAAAACTGTCTCTGTAACACTCTTATTTCCCTTTATTAGTAAAAACATTCTAACACTGCTCCTTAAGTGTGTGTTTCTTGCATATATACATACATGATTATCTGTTTATGTGTGAATGAGTATTTGGTATAGTTAAAACTATTCTAAATAGTTTATTTTTATCATGATAGGCTTCTATTTTAAAGCATAATGATTTGCAGGTGGCAGCCACTTTTTTCTGTGTTGTAATTATAATATTTACTGTAGAAAATATGAAAGCTTAGTTTAGATTGAAAGAAAATCTCAGGCCATAACTTGTCACATCTATAGGTTTTATTGAAATGGAAACAAAGCAAATATTTATATTTGTTTTGTTAAATTAGTAACTCAATATTCTGGGGAATTTAGTCCTTTTTTAATTTATGTTTTCCCATAACCCTAAATGGATATCTAATTCTTGTCTATATAGAGAGGAAAGCATATTTAATATTGCTTGTAGAAAATTTAAGACTTCATTCATATTTTCTGTCTAAACATGTGTACTTCCTTCTTTCTGCAAGACTCTAATGGTTTTATTATCATATTAACTTAATTTAAAAATCCAGAAAACATTTAACATAAAAGTACAAGAGAAAGAAAAGTACTGGAACTATAACAGTTGTTCAGTTGCAATAAGGTCTCCTTTCCCAGAAAACAACCTGAGATTTATTATACAAGGTCATGTCCAGAAGAAAAGATTAAATACTGTAGCACCATTAAAGTCTACAATAACTGCTCTCTTGCACGTTTATTTAAAGGCTACATGATTGACACATTTTATTAGATAGCTCATGCCTGTAGCTTTGTTACAGCAACTGCTAAATTAATTTACAAATTTCAGTCATCCTGTTGTGTTTTTATAACTGTCTCCCTGAATATCCTTCACAAGCAATACTAGAATTCCCCCCAGACAAACCACTGCTGTTCAAACTAACTCTTCCCTTGTTAAAAGTGTTCTTTTGATTGCAGCATAGACCTAAAGGATAAGCTGCTTTTCCCATGTGCTATTTTGTCAATGACTACTTTGGAAAGCGATCAAATTGCAAAGTATATAGGATAAAACACCTACCTTATAATATGATGAAAGGCATTATAATTTGTTGTTTGCAATAATATTTAAATTGTAAGGTATTGGCAAGTGGACTCTAGTACAAATATGTAGTGTAGGAATAGTTACTTAAAAATGAGTTGGTTTAAGTATCAATCCAATGATACTGGAATTTAGGTTTATCTTTAGCTAAAAGCTTCACTTTGGGGATATTATACTTACAGATACATGCAGTATAACAGGAGGGGGGAAAGTCCTGATAATGGGAGGATATTGCAATAAAAATAAAGTATTATAAGCTTAAGCCCTGTCAGTGATGGCAGGAACAAGTATGAAGTAAGCTCTGGTAGTGCCTCTCAAGTTCTACTTATGCAGAATATTGAAAAAGGGGGTAATGGTAGAGAAATTGGTCTGCTGATATCATTGAGGGTCCCACCAAAGAGATGTCACACACAATACCAAAAACTTTGGGAATTTCTTTACAAAGGAAATTATGATAGGGAGAATAATACCGCCCTCACCCAACGTCCATGTCCTAATCCTTAGAACCGGTGAATACGTTAGATTACACAACAAAGGAGATTTTGTTGATGTGATTAAGTCAAGAATTAGGAGTTGGGAAAATTATTCTGGATCATCTAGACAGGTTAAATATAATCACACAGGTTTTTGTAAGAGAAAGAGGAAGATGAGAGAGTCATAGAAGAGATACAATGACAGAAGCAAGTATCCGAGTAATCCAGGGCCATCGGCCAAGGGATGCCCATGGCCTCTAGAAGGACAAAAGGTAAAGAATCTCTCCTAGAATATCAAGTAGGACAGAGGCTCCACTTATATCTAGACTTTCAAACTTCTGTCTTCTAGAACTATAAGGTAATAAATTTGCATTATTTAAACAACTAAGTTTGCAATAACTCATTATAGCAGCAATAGGGAAAATAATGAAGGATTCTACATAAGGTAAGTGCAGGAAAACTTCAAGAATTAAGGAGGGATGAGGGAAGAGATAAATGACTAAAGCCCACAGACTCTGATTTCATACTGTCAGACCCCTTGAAAAACACAGTGACCTTTGCTTGAGGGATCAAGCCACATAAAGGTGACCTTGCAAGTTGGGAGCCAGGGGAATAAACATGCCACCAATGCCGTTTTCTCTCTGTACTTAGTGTCCTACCAGGCCTCCTCGTGCCATGACTCCAACTGAAAGCAACAGGGCAGGAGATCCTGATTGGAATGGATGGCGGGGACTGAATATCTGTAGGGAACACTGGAGAGAGACCTGGTGCATCTCCCCTTTGGCATTTTGTCCCACTGACAATGCACAGCATGTGCTCCTTGAGGAGTTGTTAGTAATGGATCTGCAAGTAAGGAATCTGCTGCTTCTACCTGCCTGTGCATGCAGCAACCAAACACATGTTCTGGCCTTGTTCTTGAATCCTTTTCATTATTTTTATTATAAAGAGAAAAAAAAAAGCTATTGAGAATCTAAGAAAACGAACATTTTCTAAATCATATGAAAGAACTAAAATAACAATAATAGTTTACAATTGTAATGGATAACACACACTGTGAGCTTAGATCTAGAACTATGCTAGCCACCATATAGAATCTATTTTTTTGTTGCTAAAGCAATCTATGATTTATATACTGTCCATCTTACAGGTTGGTTTTAGTGTTTTGTTTTGTTTTTTCCAAAGAGACATTCAAACATTTAAGTAATTTGTCCCAAGTCACACAGATAGCAAATAGGACAGCTGGAATACAAAGCCCAAGTTCTCTTCAGCAACACTGTTTTCATCTATGCCTTTGAAACACCTTCTCTCCCCTTTTCCAATTACATACATACCCAGACTGCCCAGAAATGATTCACAGATATTATGAATATATTTTAATAAGTGAAAGAATGGTAATTTTCTAATACCATAGGAGAACATTAAAGCAGATGCTCATGAATTACACCTCAAATCTTAGGGCATACCCAGGAATACACATTGACCTACAATGGAACTAAAAAAATAGTCTTCTTACCAAGGGCACACTTAAGCTTTAGTACTAAGGTTTTCCTCCAACGCAAGTTTTCTAGTTATTTTAGCCCTTGCCTGCTGTCTCACTGCAGCTTGCTTTTCTGCACTCTTTGTGCAGAAAAAGTGCTTCATGGTGCATATTCTTTCAAAGTATTAAATCAATTTGGAATTCTCTTGGAAAATAATTCTGAGATCACTGGAGATGTGAATGGCTCTTTCTAAACCCCTACTCCTGTCCTGTTTTTTTTCTTTCCCATGGGAAATATAACTAAACTCATTGTGTCTCTGTGTATGAGGTTTCTAATCTATATGCAATGCATGAAAATCAAATAGCTAAGCAGGTTCATCCTAGCTAATACTGAAGGGCATAAGAAATTTCTGGATCTAACGAAGGCCACTGTGTTCTGGCTGTCCCCTGAACTCACAATTAATCATATTTGACAACTGACTACAAAATGCAGATTACTTGGCAGATAGCACCTTATGTTTCACATAATTCTCCTTCTTCTCCTTGAAGTACCTATTTATGTTCTACTTCATGAACCGGGTGTTTTATACATAATCTATTACGCAAAGTTGCTTTAAACATTTGGTACTTATGTTCCCATTTAGTTATCTGATATGTTAGCAGTATGTTAAGTGAGTTGAATTACAGTGAAGGATATAGAATTTCAAGGACACTTATTTTGTTTGCCAATGAACATAATGCATCTTTCTTAATGTTTATAGAGTCCCACTTTGGAAGCAGGAAGGATAAGGCGTTTGATTAATTCCTCTGCCATAAACAACACTATTTTTATGTCATTCCAGAATGGAATTGATTCCTATTTATTAATTGCAACCAAAATAATTTTCACTGTCAGAAAATTTATTTTCAATATGCTATTTGTACCACTTAAGATCAACTATCCATATTTTAATTTTCCAATGGTTATTTTGTGAAAGATATCTGAGTTAGACAAAAAAAAGTTGGATATTATCAAAAAAGTTGGTAAGTGATTTGAAGCCTGACATTTATTTGAAATAACTGTGGTATGATATGAATCTGAATTGCTTAAGTAATGAAACAGTAGAAAAAAAATTTTAAAAATGAAACAACTTTCATATAGCAAGTAAGATTATGGTCATATTCAAGTGAATGAATAAATATTCTCTTCAACATACTGGCAATTTTCTATTGATATTTTCTTGTTGATTGTGTAAGAGTAGGAAAAAAATGAACATGGGTAACTGTTTAAGATAAATCAATTTAAATATATTAAAGCAAAAAATGCTCATTTATTAATAAATTTATCCCATTCAAGTGCAGAAGCATATCATGTTATTATTGCTTTGGAGGAGACAGATTTTAGATATGCATACATGGATTGAAATACTAAGGGCTTTTGGCTATTATTTTTCTTCCATGTCCTATGAATAATCAATAAGAAACCAGCAATGTGAGTTTCGTAATTATTCTCAACTTTTATTTTGAAGTACACTGGAGTATTCCAGACACTAATGCTACTTATAGCAATGACTAATTTTAATCAGTCATTTTATGGAAGTGGTGATAAAAAAAAAGATGATTAAAAATCTCAGAGTGAAGTATTTCTTTAAATAGAGCATTGCATAAACAGTAAAGTCAGGACATATTCTGGGTCTAAGGGCAAAATCAGCAAAACTGAATACTATAGATAGTGCAGCATTTGTAATCTATAACCTATATGAAATACATACAAAAGCTATATGCATGCAGTAATATATTTAAATCTTCTGCGAAGACTATTTACCTCAAGTTAAGGGGTAGAGATAGCTACCCATATGTTTTTGCAAGTTGGTAGTCTATCATAAGCACAAAGGGATACTTAAAAACTCAAAGTCTCAGCAAAGGCTTTTTCTAAAATAAGAGAATGGTTCCTCTTTGCCCTAGTTCAGTCAAAAAGCAAAACATTAAAACAAAATAAAAACATTCGTCTTAGTATGCCATCCTGAAATCTAACTACAGTCTTGGCATGGTGTGCAAAGTTGTGCCCACTAAGCTAAAGCCACTCTTATTATTTATGTCTGATCAAGATACCAAATGAATTCATTTGCTCAATGAAACCACACTGCTGTAGCAGCTACAACCGAAGTCACCATCTGGTGGAGCCAAAGATTATCCACTCTAACTTTCCAAGATCCATCTATCTCTTATATGGGCCAAATAGGTTAACTGAATGTGTATGTGGTGAGAATCACCACCCGTACATCCTTCAAATCCATGATGGTGGTGCGAATGTTGGTAATCCTTCCAGTACTGAAAATTTACTATTTCCCTAGGTAGAGACAGTGCTGGTGGCTTCCACTTGACCTTTTCAATGGTAATAGTCCTCCCTCTAGAGATCAGTAAGCCTATGTACAGATTCTGCCAACTAGCAAGCATGTCTATTCCAAATATGCATTCCATAAATGGGGAAATAACAAAAGGGGTCAGGGATTCAGTATGCCCACTAGGAGACAGACCTGACCTCCACAGCCTCCACTCTGGCTGGACCAGAGTGATATTTTTAGTCTCCTGGAATTACCATCAGTTTGGAACCTGCATTTAATAGTATTCAAAAGTTCTGTGTCTCTTTCTCTACTGCAGTTATCTGGTTGAGAAGTCATAGGTCCCTTTGAGGAAGGTTAGGAGCATATATAAAATTTTATCAACTTACCAGGGTCTTCCTCAAGGGGTCCCAGTTCTGTATACTGGCTCTAATCTGGGAATTGAGGAATCATGACTCTGTTTTTATGATTCAGAGTTATTAGACTTTTGCTAACTTGACCTAGAGCTTTTCTGCTTATACAGATCAAGAAAGAATTCATTAGTCTTCTACTTCTCTTCCAGGGACATCATGACCAGCTAGTTAATAGGTCTGTGTAAGTCAGACAATTCTACTCTTTGACTCTGCCATCCATTAGAGTAACTATGCCCACCTTGTCTTTAATGGTTGAATGCTGTCATTTGCCCCCTGCTACCTTGAGATGCAATTATTCACACTGCATTCCATTTTCCTGATTCAGTCACTCTAGTTCCCAGAGTAAGACCTGGACTACAAAGAGAGATTTGATGAACCCTTCAAAGATAATGGGGCTCCCCTCACAAATTTACTTCTCACAAGTTTCGTGAAAGGTAAGTCTTTGGGATTCCAAGTGTGCATGAGGACATCTTAATGATGAATCCATTCTAAAATTTTCATCTCCCTAAGCTATGAATCTTTTCCTCCACATTAAATCAAGGCAGTCTGGCATTTCCAACTAATCATAGGAAGCCTTTTACTATGTGTTTCACACAACCAACTAACTGGTTTGAGTCCTCTCTAACTTCTTGAAATGCAACACTAACACAGACTCTGTGCTCAGCGAGTCCATCAATAAAGTCATCCTACCTCCATTCTGTGTTCCTTCCATCATTATTCCATGTCCTTAAAAGCCATTTGTTCCTAGTTTCTTTCTGGATAAATTAGAAAACTCTAATAGTGCTTTTGGAGTGAGCACTTCCTCGTGAATCATGCTTACTATTATAAGTCAGCTAGAATATGAGTCTCGTTAAAGGTCTAGAAGCAAAGAGGGTGGTAGGGTGGGTCTTAAAAGAACAGGCATTGTCTTGCAAGGCAATTAACTCAAAGGGTGCCATTGTAGTGTCCTTAGTCAATAAAGGTTAATCCCTTAGTCAATAAAAGTGATAGAAAGGCCACTTCTACTATGGCTAAGGAAGCTGCTTCTACTATCAAAGAAGACTCATTTGAGGGCTCAGTGTCCTGGGCTTCAAAAAAATTTTCCCACATGTACGCATTCCAGTTTTCAGGATCCTTCCTTACCAATCAGGTATCAGTAGACACCTTGAGAAGCTGGGAGTTCAACTTGCATTGTGTATCAGCCAGCTGCAGAATGAGATTATGAGTTAGACTCTCAGCAACCTCCGCCAAGCTGCTACAGGAGATAAGGGTCTCATTCAGGTAACACACAGAAGGCTTCAGATCTTTTATATGGAACTTGAAATAGGAACTGGAATTCCTGAACTCATCCTTTTCTTTTACCACTTTATTCAGTGGTATTAGGAGAAATCAGACAATCTCATTACACTTGTAAGATCGTAAAAAAGTATTTGTCATACACAGTCACTCAGCCCCTTGCTTTTTATAAGTCCTTTAGAGTGGAGGGAGATGGGAGGCATGGGATGGTTGGGTGATGGATATTGGAGAGAGTATTTGCTATGGTGAGCACTATGAATTGTGTTAAGACTGATGAATCACAGACCGGTACCCCTGAAACAAATAATACATTATATGTTAATAAATAAATAAATATATAAGGTCTTTCCTTAAACAAGGAAAAAGAAGTTAAGTACTCTTCAAAAAAAATTAAAAAATTAAAAAATAACCAATGGTGATATTTTGCCAAACTCTACTGCCAGATCACAACCAGAAACCATCAGTTCTCTTTTTTACTAGACATAGAACCATCAGCATCTTCAAATCCATTCAGATTAGACAGTCAATTCCAGAAGCCTTCTAAATCATAGGAAGGTCAGCTATTTTTTTTATTTAAATTAATTTTTTATTTTTTATAAACATATATTTTTATCCCCAGGGGTACAGGTCTGTGAATCACCAGGTTTACACACTTCACAGCACTCACCAAAGCACATACCCTCCCTAATGTCCATAATCCCACCCCCTTCTCCCAAACCCCTCCCCCCAGCAACCCTCAGTTTGTTTTGTGAGATTAAGAGTCACTTATGGTTTGTCTCCCTCCCAATCCCATCTTGTTTCATTGATTCTTCTCCTACCCACTTAAGCCCCCATGTTGCATCACCACTTCCTCATATCAGGGAGATCATATGATAGTTGTCTTTCTCTGCTTGACTTATTTCGCTAAGCATGATATGCTCTAGTTCCATCCATGTTGTCGCAAATGGCAAGATTTCATTTCTTTTGATGGCTGCACAGTATTCCATTGTGTATATATACCACCTCTTCTTGATCCATTCATCTGTTGATGGACATCTAGGTTCTTTCCATAGTTTGGCTATTGTGGACATTGCTGCTATAAACATTCGGGTGCACGTGCCCCTTCGGATCACTACGTTTGTATCTTTAGGGTAAATACCAAGTAGTGCAATGGCTGGGTCATAGGACAGTTCTATTTTCAACATTTTGAGGAACCTCCATGCTGTTTTCCAGAGTGGTTGCACCAGCTTGCATTCCCACCAACAGTGTAGGAGGGTTCCCCTTTTTCCACATCCTCACCAGCATCTGTCATTTCCTGACTTGTTAATTTTAGCCAATCTGACTGGTGTGAGGTGATATCTCATTGTGGTTTTGATTTGTATTTCCCTGATGCCGAGTGATATGGAGCACTTTTTCATGTGTCTGTTGGCCATCTGGATGTCTTCTTTGCAGAAATGTCTGTTCATGTCCTCTGCCCATTACTTGATTGGATTATTTGTTCTTTGGGTGTTGAGTTTGCTAAGTTCTTTATAGATTCTGGACACTAGTCCTTTATCTGATATGTCGTTTGCAAATATCTTCTCCCATTCTGTCAGTTGTCTTTTGATTTTGTTAACTGTTTCCTTTGCTGTGCAAAGGCTTTTGATCTTGATGAAATCCCAATAGTTCATTCTTGCCCTTGCTTCCCTTGCCTTTTGCATTGTTCCTAGGAAGATGTTGCTGCGGCAGAGGTCAAAGAGGTTGCTGCCTGTGTTCTCCTCAAGGATTTTGATGGATTCCTTTCGCACATTGAGGTCCTTCATCCATTTTGAGTCTATTTTTGTGTGTGGTGTAAGGAAATGGTCCAATTTCATTTTTCTGCATGTGGCTGTCCAATTTTCCCAGCACCATTTATTGAAGAGGCTGTCTTTTTTCCATTGGACATTCTTTCCTGCTTTGTCGAAGATTAGTTGACCATAGAGTTGAGGGTCTATTTCTGGGCTCTCTATTCTGTTCCATTGATCTATGTGTCTGTTTTTGTGCCAGTACCATGCTGTCTTGATGACGACAGCTTTGTAATAGAGCTTGAAGTCCGGAATTGTGATGCCACCAACGTTGGCTTTCTTTTTCAATATCCCTTTGGCTATTCGAGGTATTTTCTGGTTCCATATAAATTTTAGCATTATTTGTTCCATTTCTTTGAAAAAGATGGATGGTACTTTGATAGGAATTGCATTAAATGTGTAGATTGCTTTAGGTAGCATAGACATTTTCACAATATTTATTCTTCCAATCCAGGAGCATGGAACATTTTTCCATTTCTTTGTGTCTTCCTCAATTTCTTTCATGAGTACTTTATAGTTTTCTGAGTATAGATTCTGTGTCTCTTTGGTTAGGTTTATGCCTAGGTATCTTATGGTTTTGGGTGCAATTGTAAATGGGATTGACTCCTTAATTTCTCTTTCTTCTGTCTTGCTGTTGGTGTAGAGAAATGCAACTGATTTCTGTGCATTGATTTTATATCCTGACACTTTACTGAATTCCTGTATAAGTTCTAGCAGTTTTGGAGTGGAGTCTTTTGGGTTTTCCACATATAGTATCATATCATCTGCGAAGAGTGATAATTTGACTTCTTCTTTGCCGATTTGGATGCCTTTAATTTCCTTTTGTTGTCTGATTGCTGAGGCTAGGACCTCTAGTACTATGTTGAATAGCAGTGGTGATAATGGACATCCCTGCCATGTTCCTGACCGTAGCGGAAAAGCTTTCAGTTTTTCTCCATTGAGAATGATATTTGCGGTGGGTTTTTCATAGATGGCTTTGATGATATTGAGGTATGTGCCCTCTATCCCTACACTTTGAAGAGTTTTGATCAGGAAGGGATGCTGTACTTTGTCAAATGCTTTTTCAGCATCTATTGAGAGTATCATATGGTTCTTGTTCTTTCTTTTATTGATGTGTTGTATCACATTGACTGATTTGCGGATGTTGAACCAACCTTGCAGCCCTGGAATAAATCCCACTTGGTCGTGGTGAATAATCTTTTTAATGTACTGTTGAATCCTATTGGCTAGTATTTTGTTGAGTATTTTCGCATCTGTGTTCATCAAGGATATCGGTCTATAGCTCTCTTTTTTGGTGGGATCCTTGTCTGGTTTTGGGATCAAGGTGATGCTGGCCTCATAAAATGAGTTTGGAAGTTTTCCTTCCATTTCTATTTTTTGGAACCGTTTCAGAAGAATAGGAATTAGTTCTTCTTTAAATGTTTGGTAGAATTCCCCCGGGAAGCCATCTGGCCCTGGGCTTTTTTGTTTGTTTGGAGATTTTTAATGACTGTTTCAATCTCCTTACTGGTTATGGGTCTGTTCAGGCTTTCTATTTCTTCCTGGTTCAGTTGTGGTAGTTTATATGTTTCTAGGAATGCATCCATTTCTTCCAGATTGTCAAATTTATTGGCATAGAGTTGCTCATAGTATGTTCTTATAATAGTTTGTATTTCTTTGGTGTTAGTTGTGATCTCTCCTCTTTCATTCATGATTTTATTTATTTGGGTCCTTTCTCTTTTCTTTTTGATAAGTCGGGCCAGGGGTTTATCAATTTTATTAATTCTTTCAAAGAACCAGCTCCTAGTTTCGTTGATTTGTTCTATTGTTTTTTTGGTTTCTATTTCATTGATTTCTGCTCTGATCTTTATGATTTCTCTTCTCCTGCTGGGCTTAGGGTTTCTTTCTTGTTCTTTCTCCAGCTCCTTTAGGTGTAGGGTTAGGTTGTGTACCTGAGACCTTTCTTGTTTCTTGAGAAAGGCTTGTACCGCTATATATTTTCCTCTCAGGACTGCCTTTGTTGTGTCCCACAGATTTTGAACCGTTGTATTTTCATTATCATTTGTTTCCATGATTTTTTTCAATTCTTCTTTAACTTCCCGGTTGACCCATTCATTCTTTAGAAGGATGCTGTTTAGTCTCCATGTATTTGGATTCTTTCCAAACTTCCTTTTGTGGTTGAGTTCTAGCTTTAGAGCATTGTGGTCTGAAAATATGCAGGGAATGATCCCAATCTTTTGATACCGGTTGAGTCCTGATTTAGGACTGAGGATGTGATCTATTCTGGAGAATGTTCCATGTGCACTAGAGAAGAATGTGTATTCTGTTGCTTTGGGATGAAATATTCTGAATATATCTGTGATGTCCATCTGGTCCAGTGTGTCGTTTAAGGCCTTTATTTCCTTGCTGATCTTTTGCTTGGATGATCTGTCCATTTCAGTGAGGGGAGTGTTAAAGTCCCCTACTATTATTGTATTATTGTTGATGTGTTTCTTTGATTTTGTTATTAATTGGTTTATATAGTTGGCTGCTCCCACGTTGGGGGCATAGATATTTAAAATTGTTAGATCTTCTTGTTGGACAGACCCTTTGAGTATGATATAGTGTCCTTCCTCATCTCTTATTATAGTCTTTGGCTTAAAATCTAATTGATCTGATATAAGGATTGCCACTCCTGCTTTCTTCTGATGTCCATTAGCATGGTAAATTCTTTTCCACCCCCTCACTTTAAATCTGGAGGTGTCTTCGGGCTTAAAATGAGTTTCTTGGAGGCAACATATAGATGGGTTTTGTTTTTTTATCCATTCTGATACCCTGTGTCTTTTGACAGGGGCATTTAGCCCATTAACATTCAGGGTAACTATTGAGAGATATGAATTTAGTGCCATTGTATTGCCTGTAAGGTGACTGTTACTGTATATGGTCTCTGTTCCTTTCTGATCTACCACTTGTAGGCTCTCTCTTTGCTTAGAGGACCCCTTTCAATATTTCCTGTAGAGCTGGTTTGGTATTTGCAAATTCTTTCAGTTTTTGTTTGTCCTGGAAGCTTTTAATCTCTCCTTCTATTTTCAATGATAGCCTAGCTGGATATAGTATTCTTGGCTGCATGTTTTTCTCCTTTAGTGCTCTGAAAATATCATGCCAGCTCTTTCTGGCCTGCCAGGTCTCTGTGGATAAGTCAGCTGCCAATCTAATATTTTTACCATTGTATGTTACAGACTTCTTTTCCCGGGCTGCTTTCAGGATTTTCTCTTTGTCACTGAGACTTGTAAATTTTACTATTAGGTGACGGTGTGTGGGTCTATTCTTATTGATTTTGAGGGGCGTTCTCTGAACCTCCTGAATTTTGATGCTCGTTCCCTTTGCCATATTGGGGAAATTCTCCCCAATAATTCTCTCCAGTATACCTTCTGCTCCCCTCTCTCTTTCTTCTTCTTCTGGAATCCCAATTATTCTAATGTTGTTTCGTCTTATGGTGTCACTTATCTCTCGAATTCTCCCCTCGTGGTCCAGTAGCTGTTTGTCCCTCTTTTGCTCAGCTTCTTTATTCCCTGTCATTTGGTCTTCTATATCACTAATTCTTTCTTCTGCCTCATTTATCCTAGCAGTGAGAGCCTCCATTTTTTATTGCACCTCATTAATAGCTTTTTTTATTTCAACTTGGTTAGATTTTAGTTCTTTTATTTCTCCAGAAAGGGCTTTTTTATCTCTCGAGAGGGTTTCTCTAACATCTTCCATGCCTTTTTTCGAGCCCGGCTAGAACCTTGAGAATTGTCATTCTGAACTCTAGATCTGACATATTACCAATGTCTGTATTGATTAGGTCCCTAGCCTTCGGTACTGCCTCTTGTTCTTTTTTTTGTGTTGAATTTTTCCGTCTTGTCATTTTGTCCAGATAAGAGTATATGAAGGGGCAAGTAAAATACTAAAAGGGTGGCAACAGCCCCAGGAAAAAATGCTTTAACCACATTAGAAGAGATCCAAAATCGTGAGGGGGGAGAAAGGGGATAAAAAGAGGTTCAAAAAGGAAGAAATAAAAAAAAATAAAAAAATAAAAAAAAAAGAAAAGAAAAGAATGAAAAAAAAAGAAAACACCTAAGAAAAATGTAAAAAAGAAAAAATATATATATTAGATAAACTATTAAAAAATCGTTAATAAAGAAAAAGGTAACAGTTTAAAAAAAAAAAATTTTTACCCGAAGGCGAGAAAAAAAAAAAAGAAAAAGAAAAAAAAATTAAATTAACTGCAAGACTAAAAAAAAAATCACAGGGAAAAAGCCATGAGTTCCGTGCTTGGCTTTCTCCTTTTCTGGAATTCTGCTGCTCTCCTTGGTATTGAAACCGCACTCCTTGGTAGGTGAACTTGGTCTCGGCTGGATTTCTTGTTGATCTTCTGGGGGAGGGGCCTGTTGTAGTGATTCTCAAGTGTCTTTGCCCCAGGCGGAATTACACCGCCCTTACCCGGGGCCGGGGTGAGTAATCCGCTCGGGTTTGCTTTCAGGAGCTTTTGTTCCCTGAGCGCTTTCCGTAGAGTTCCGGAGGACGGGAATACAAATGGCGGCCTCCTGGTCTCCGGCCCGGAGGAGCCGAGAGCCCAGGGCCCCACTCCTCAGTGTGCCCTCAGAGAACAGCGCCCAGTTACTCCCGTCTGCCTGACTTCCGGCCACGCTCCGAGCTCACCGAGCCTGCGACCGGTTCAAGGTAGCACCGAGCTGTGAGCTTACTGTCGGCTCTGTCTCTGTAGCCGGCTTTCCCGTTCCAATACCCGCAAGCTCTGCGACACTCAGACACCCCCGATCCTTCTGTGACCCTGTGGGACCTGAGGCCACGCTGAACCCGCGTGGGCTTCGCCCCGGTTTAGCCTCTGGAGCGATGTCCCTCAGCGGAACAGACTTTTAAAAGTCCTATTTTGTGCGCCGTTGCTCCGCCGCTTGCCGGGAGCCGGCCCCTCCCCCCGGGGTCTATCTTCCCGTCGCTTTGGATTCACTTCTCCGCCGGTCCTACCTTTCAGAAAGTGGTTGTTTTTCTGTTTCCAGAATTGCTGTTCTTCTTCTCTTCGATCTGCCGATGGATTTTCAGGTGTTTGCAATCTTTAGATAAGCTATCTAGCTGATCTCCGGCTAGCTGAAGCAGTCTCAGCCTGCTACTTCTCCGCCATCTTGACTCCTCCTTCAGGAAGGTCATCTATTTTATTCTTTTTAGATCTTCAATCCATTGGAGGAGGCCTATCTACAATAAAGAGGACAATCTGCTTTATTCACTTTACCAATGTAAATATTAATCTCACCACAGAAATACTCTGTACTCTGTACAGAAATACTCAGGATAATATCTGGTCAAATATCTAGGCACTCAATGGCCCAGTGTAGTTGATGCATAAAATTGGCTATCACAGTCAATAAGTATTAGCAATTTCTACTAAATGAGAAAACATTTTTTTTCTTACACATAAATCTCTATGCAACAAATAGTATAGTGATTTAGGTCAAGCCACATTAATTGTATCATAATTTTCTTTATCAGGAATCTGTAGAGATCTAAGCTGGGTCCTCTGCTCAGAGCATTTCAAGGTTGCAATCAAGGTCTGACTGGACTGGGTTATTGAGAAGCTCTGGAGAAGAATCCACTTTAAAGCTCATTCCAGCTGTTGGCAGAAATCATGGTCTTTCGCTCAATGACTCGGAGTTCAGCTTCTGTCAGATGTAGGTCACCTGTGGGTCCAATGGTTCTAGTGCAGTGACCTCCCACTTGACCCTCTCCACAGACTGTTCAAAACACAGCTATTTGATTTCCTTCTTCAGCCACAGATGAATAGTGTTTTTCTTCACTCTTCTAGGAAAGAGCCTAATATCATGAATCGTGATCTTGGGTGTTTCATCCCAATTTTTCACGTAATGTAACCTGATAAACATAGCAGTATTCCATCATCACTCTTGTCATATCTTATTGGTTAGAAGCAAATCACAGATCCCAATCAAAGAAGGAGATTATACAAAGGTGTGATTCATTTAAGGTTGCTTTAGGGTACGTCCATAACAAGAAATATTGTGCTTTACTTCCATCTGAAAAGTTATTAATGCTAGGTTTTGTTATATACTTTGTTCACTAATTTGTTCATTCTGTAGTTTATGGAGGATCTACTATGGGTCGGATATTTCAACATAGAAGATAAAGTGATTGAAAAAAAGTTATGCATTTAAGTAAAATGCCATATTCATTTTAAAATGTACAGTAATTTGAAACAAAAGCAATGCTATGACAGTGAATGAGGGAGGGTGCGGTAATTTAGAATAGAACTCTGTCAAAATGAGATTTGAGCTGAAGTCCGAATTTTTTTCCAAAGTCAGTCAAAAGCCATCTATAAAGGTTTTGTCAAAAAGAAACATGACCAAATTTACATAGTCAAAATAATGCTCTCCTTATAGAGAATGTCCATGAAGAATGGCAGTTATGTGGAACATTGTAAAAGTAGCACATTAGTTAAGATGACACTGCACAGTTTATGTTAGAGACAGATTTCAGCAGGATGTAGGTAAAAGAAAAAAGGAAAAAAAATAATTATTCTGATCTAACGATTTGATAGGTTTGATACTAGAAGTACATGCTTAAGGCTATTAAAAGATAACTAGGGGTACCTTTAATTCTTTTTTTTTTTTTAAGATTTTATTTATTTATTTGACAGAAATCACAAGTAGATGGAGAGGCAGGCAAAGAGAGAGAGGGAAGCAGGCTCCCTGCTGAGCAGAGAGCCCGATGCAGGACTCGATCCCAGGACTAACTAGGGGTACCTTTAAATTGTGAATGTTCCCCCTATATCCTTAAGCAAAAATGCAGTGACTAAATCTCCAAATTAGAAAGTATGTGGAAATATTGCCTGATATAGTTAACATGGTTGTGAAATAACCAAGTAAAACAGGAACTTGTTGTATTGAGTAGAACACATGTGTGAACATACACATATTATAAGATATTTATTGATGTTTCATGATTGTCGTCCATAAGTACTAAGATCATAGCAAAAAATAATGTTAATCTCAGGTGTGGAGAATATTTTGGAGGCTGAGATAGTCCCAAGGAAAATTACCTGCGATATTAAGGATCTTTTCAAGCAGACCTTTCACAACCAAGAGAAGAAAAAGACAGGGTATCATCACACAGACAGAAAACACATGCTATTTGGGGAGGTCTTTGGAAAAGGAGTAAATGTCCAATAATTTGGATGTTGTTTCATATGTTAGGTTTGTATATAGCTGAACTGTTAATATTCCCAAAAGAAACATCTTCAAAATGTATTTTCACCACAAATTTGCTTCAAATGCATTCTTACCAGAATGCATTCTTACCAGAGTGAAGACAGAGATAATCATAGGTCATTTCTCTTACCTGATACCTTCTTTAAAAATTCAAACTCAAAAGGAGGTATTAAGATTCATGCACAAATTTCTGCTTTGGCAATTGATTGAATGGAGCTTTCACTTACTAATAATAGAATGGCTGGAGTAAGATGAGGTCATATTGTTTGTTATTTTTAAAAATTATTTAGTGAGAAAGTAAAAGATCAAATAGAGTGTAAAATATATAGTCCTAAAATAAAGTGCAGGTGAGTATTATAAACTTTGCATTTATTAGCTTGCAATTGTTATATGAAATGCAAGAAATAGGTTACTATGAAGTGGACACCTAGATTCTAGACATTAATTAGCTTAGCAATTTAAAAATCACCAGAGAAAGGTTTAGTAAGTTAGAATGATATGTGTCCAGTGAAATGAGAAAACTCAGGATTTAATGCCACCTAAGGCTGGTTTCATGGACACGTGATTTGCAATCACATAGGGCCTTGTATTTGGTCTAATTAAGGATTTGTTGTCACCATTTTGAAATTTTTAATAATTTATGAACAAGGAACTGCACATTTTCACTTTTTGCTGGGCTTCATAAATTACGTGGCTGGTCTTGATGCTATGGAAGCCAAGAGAAAACAGGGATTTCTCACATGACCTAGAATATAAGTCTCTAATATGCTGTGGAATTAAAAAAAAATGTCTTTTAGTTCGGACAACATGGAAGTCATTACGGACTTAGTAAAATATCTTTGAGTGAAGATTTTGAGGGTGAACCACATTGCAAGAAATCGTAATACAGATTTTAAGAAACTTTACTATACGATTAAAAGAGAAAGAAATCTGACTACATAACGAAAGAGAAATATGGGTCAGGAAAAGATTTTTGTCTGCTGATATACAAATATGTCTATTTTAAAAAATATTTTATTTATTTGAGGGGGGCTGAGTAGAGGGAAAGGGGCAAGCAGACTCCAAGGCTGAACATGATGACTGATGAGGGGCTCAATCCCATGACCCTGCAACCCTGACCTTAGCTGAAAAAGAATTGGATGTTTAAACTACTGAGCCAGCCAGAGTCCCCTAAAGATGTTTCTAAGGTACATTTGAACATAATAAGTAATAATCCAGGCAGAAGCTGAAGACACGGCCAAAGAGAAGTTAACCAGAATGAGCTCCATGAAAAAAAACAATGGAATTAGATTTAAAATGCATGAAAATGTTGATTTTTCAGTGTGGAGAGACTTTTCCTTTGTTTTAAGAGAAAAGACAGCTACCCATTCAGGTAGAATTTTAGATGGGGCCATGGGAAGGTGTATTTCCAATATGAGAGCCTGCATGCTACCAGTGATCAGTTCAGAGTGAGAAGATTGGCAATGTGTTGAGAAAAATCAAGAAGACAAAATAATCATTGCAGAAAGAGAGAGGTGGATATAGCTCTCCACAAAAATGATGAAACTACTGCTGGGCTTTACTCTGCCCGACCAAAGGGATAGATGAACAAAGCTGAGCTGTAGGCTATCTTTTCAACTTAGCAGAAGGTAACCCTCTAAGGGATATAATGCTGAGCTGGGTTTCAAACCCCACTTCCTCCCTCTATCTCCGCAGTTGCAATGAAAGGAAGGAAGAATAGCCTTCATGAAATATGGCACACCCTGGAAACCCACTGCACACGCAGAAAGTATATTGACACCTGAATTCTCACCTTCATGTTAAATCTGAGAACCAATCCCAGTTAAATTCCATCATTGCTATTTAATAGTTTTTAAAAAGTGGAGTTCCCTTAATAAATAAGAAAATGAATCTTTCAATGAGATTACATTATAGTAAAAGAGAAAAGAATAAGAAAGCACAAGTATTTAAAAATCTTAGGATACAAGTTATACTTTACGTCTTTCTTTCTTATAGGAGATTACTAAAATATTTTAAAATTACTTTCTTTTTAATCTCCTGATACTTGATCTTGGTAGTAAAAGATGTATTTAAATATTTTAATTATAACATTTAGAGCATCCCACATCAAGACTAATAAAGTACATTAAACATGAATCAAATTTTTCACAAGTTTATATTTTGTCTTTTAGAAACAAAATAAGAATTTGATCTTTCTTTCTGTATATGACCAGTTGACCATGGAAGATCTAATATTGACTCTTGATTTTTATGATGTCACATTTATTTATTTATTTATTGCATTTTTAGCTTTTTTTGAAGTATAATTCACCTCATAAAAAACTCATATCATATTGTACTGCTCAGAGAATTATCACAAAGTAGACATACATCTGAAAATAATGCCATGTAATCAATACTCCACAAAACCAACTCATCCCATGACATCATTCAATTACCTCCTCTTTGTCCCCAAAAGTAACAACCATCCTGATTACACCTTAAATATTTTCACCTGTTTGAATAATATGAAAATGGAGTCACAGATCATGTATTCTATTTTTGGCTTCTTCCACTCAACATTTGTCTTGCAATTATACCACATTGTAATTGTTTTTAATTATCCATGCTTAATAGCACTTCATTTATGAATCATTCATTTATATATTCTACTCTACATAGACCTTTGAAACTGTTTTCCATTTCGGTGTATTAAGAACAATTCAATTATAATGACACTTACATATATTTTTATCGCACATAGGAACAAATTTTTGAGGGGTAACAATATTTCCAAGACCAGAGTGGCAATTTTTAGCATTCTTATTTTCTAAGATTGCATAGTCACATACAGATCTCTAAAGATTCACACATACAAGAATAATATGGGTGTGTAAGGCTGTGTAGGTCTGAGCAGCAAAGTGTATGCAACAAGGCCACCTATTTTTGCCCAAGATCATGAAAGGCAGCATTTATTAACTTTTTTTTTTTCCTTTTCTTTCAAACCTCCAGATAGACTTGAGCCATAAAACATGACAATAATTAGAATCAGGTATGTAGAAGTAGGGAAGTCAGACATAGGAAGTGGGAAACAAAGTAGCAATATTGTTTATGAATTTGAAAAAAATATATGTATCATAAGCATTTGTCCTTTAACATTTTTATAGATATACCATAATGATATTGAGAATATTTAAATTAGGATATATTAAGGAATATATTCCATTTTAATCACAACCCACCCCCCAGTCCCCTAAACTTTTAACTTCCTATTGCTTGACTCAACAACTACTATGCACAGAAAATGATCTAAAAATTTTAAGATATATTTTCCTTTACCCATGAAAGAAAATAGTATTTGATATACTGGCATTGATGTGTGTCTCAGAAATGAGTGTTATTTTAATTAGGTAATTATACATAATTGTAATTACACACATGTAATTATAATTATACATAATTTGAATTATACTGTACATTATGTAAATATACATAATTTTAATTATACATTTGTTATAAAATCTAAGGAGTTAGAGACAAAATATCTACCAGGTCACCTAGTGAGTCCTTTTCTTAGAATTCTGCCCCAAAGATTTTCTTAAGGATTATTCTTACCCTTCAAATGAGTTAAATAATGAAATTGATTTGTCCTCAATGATCTTTCTTTATAGTCAATCAGCAGGTCAAGTTTTTTTGCTGTTCATCTGTTAAAGCCTTCTATTATGCGTCTCAGAGTATGTTGTGAGTCATGTTGTGATGTGTTTATTAATGAAGACATAGGAAGAATTCAATGTAATGAGTCTCATTTATAAATAAGTAAGTTTCATGAATTGAAGCTACAAAAGAGACTGCTTTCCCTAATCTGACTGATATGTTGGTGGTGACAGGATGCAAACCTAATGAAAAAGTACTGCTGAGGAACTGTAACTTATAGCGCCATCGTCTTATATTATAGCTGGCCTTGAAATATGTAGGAAGCTTGCTTTTATTCAATCCTGAGTCAATGACACAGCTCAGAACACTATGGTACAGGTAAGGAGGTCAAAATTGATGTTACTCTCCCAACCACTGAAATGGTATTTGTTTTATATGCTGAGTTTTGATATGCAGATCATTGGAGCAGATGCTTTTTAACTTGAAAATAAATTTAATCCATAAATTGAAGCTTTGCACAAACAGTATTAACTTACTTGGTCTGCACTCTCTTCAAAAATCACCTCATTGTGGTACCTGGGTGGCTCAGTCAGTTAAGCATCCTACTCTTGGTTTCAGCTCAGGTCATGATCTTGGGTCCTGAGATCAAGTCCCACGCCAGGCTCTGTGCTCAATGTGGAATCTGCTTCAGATTATCTCTCTCTCTCTCTCTCTCTCTCTCTCCTTCCTGCTCATCCTTGATTTCAAATAAATAATTTTTAAAAATCACCTCAGGGTTAACTGACTTTAGCAATATATTCACAGTAGTCATATGATTAATTATTCTTCTGCAATATTGCTAAATTACAAACAGGCACACATTTCCTTTCAGTGGAAGCCAAGGCAAGTTTCTGCCTCCACCTCTCTCTCTCTCCATCTTGATAGATGTGCATGCATATGTGTGTGTATACATGTACACTTTAAATCTGTATGTATATAATAAGTGTGTGTACACACATTTATTATGGATAAGAAGCTATTTTTCCTTCCTGTGGATCTGTTTAGGACATCTACCCATCCATTTAAAATCACAATCATCCTCCAGTGGTGATGGTTTAAGTTAACTGTGGATACATGTCTTAATCTCACAAGCAGAAAAAAACAGATTTGAGAGTGGTAATTGCTAAAACAACACTTTCTTAATTAGAAAAATCAAATTACGTATTTTCTACTTTGTTATCAGTAGACTGTAGCTCTTAATGGACATATGATGCCAACAGAATGTGTTCTAATGGCATTGTGGCAAGGTACAGTGGAAAGAAAATGAGCTTTGGATCCATGATGACATCTCTAACATGTCAGGTAAGTTAGGTAATCAATTTGACACATTGTCTTTTTATCCATTAATTAGAACTGGTTATATTTTCCCTTCTAAAGCTTAGGTAGGAGTTTACTCTTCTAACAGAATGTTTATTTATCACAAGGTAACTATACAATAAATTTTGACATTTTTCCCATGTGTCTATTCACCATATTCTGTTCAAAACTGACTTATGTGTTCTGGCCCTAACTGAGCTGTGTTTCTGGTTACTTTCTGTACTCTGACCTGGACCCTATTCAGGATATTGTTATATGCATGTACCCTTAATAACCTTTAGCATAGGTTGTATCTACTGTGCAACTATGTGCTTAGGATTCAAACATTTAAAAAAAAAATCATGCCTTAGATATCCTTGTATTTTAGTGGAGAACTTTGTCCTCAGCCTAAGATGAGCAATTATTATATCTTATGCAGGAAACCAAGGTAATATAAAAATAATACCTACATCATCATGTGCATCATCTCCTTTTCCAAGACAGCTTCCATTTCCCATTCTGTAAATTAGGAAAAATGATGGCACCTATTCCACAGCATATTTGTTTGTGAAAGTGGAATGAGTTAATATTTAGCTCATTAAGTAGTAAATGGACAAAGCAATATCTCACATACAATAAACATTAAATGGTTTGAAAAAGGAAAGAATTTTTGCTTAAACTCCTAGATTAAGACTTTTTTTTTTTTTAAAAAGAATTAAGTGAAATGAATAGAATAAGGTCTTTGGATCAGGCATCAAGCCAGGTAATCTGGTCTAACTTACCTCTTTCTGAGCCTCTGAAGCCCTTTTGACTTTTCCCAACCAGGAGCTATATATGAGTAATTTACAAAATAAGCTATCATGAGCTACACAGTTGCCTCTTCCTGTGTGATTTTACATGTTGGCTAGCAGCATGCTTTTAATTTTATAACTAAGTAGTGTATGTTATGAAGTGTACAGTGTCTGTGACATATCAAGTACCTAGCGATTGTCAACTACCTCGATAACACAAAGAGTAAGATGAGCTATTTGGAAATTCATTCTAGTTGTAGTGAATTGCTCTACACAGAGAGCAACTGGAGTCCAAGTGGTGCTTTATCCTTTCACCTGAGTTTTTTAAATTTTTGTCCACAATCTCTTTTTTTATACACGTGGGATGATTGTCTTAATGGCAATCATAGCTTCAAGGATGCAGGTTTCCAAAGTTGGTCTCACCGGCATTGTATTACTAATCGTCTGTACAAGAATCACTAGTATATTAATGACTTCAGAATCTGCATATTTCAAACCTCTTTCCCTGTTTCCTAGGTCCAACTGCCAGATATCCAATGCCTACTGGATATTATCCCTTGGATACTTCATAGACATTTTGAACTCATTTTGTCCAAAACATAAATCATCACTTATTTTCACTTGAACCTAATATGTATCTTATCTTGTTTAACAACACTGTCACTCATCAGTTGCCCACTGCAATTTCTTGGGAATCATTCCATGTATTTTTTCTCTCTCCTTCTCAGACATAAGTCTCCTTTCTGCAGTTCTTTCCAATTCAACTGAGATTGTCCTATGGCTACACTATCTCCAGTGCAAATTAAGATACTAACATGCTGCTGGTCCTCAGCACTCTACTCTGTTCACTACTTTCTAAATCACCCACAATTCTGTCAAGGCTTCTTCATTAAACACAAATAGGATTGTCACTGCCCTACTTAAATTGCTTCTCTTCCCATTTCCTACAGGATAAAAACAATTTCTCAGGAAAGTCTGTAAGTACTCTATGATCCATTGATAGTGTATGTTTTTGCCTCATACCTGTCACAAGATCTTCAGGCATTCTAAACTGCATGAGGTATACGATAAGAGACCTATCCCATTAGATATCCCACTTTTTACTCAGTATTTTCTTTCAGCCTGTCCTGCTCTCTTTTACTTTTGGTAACTCCTGTTCCTCCTATAAAATATCTGATTGAGGGCCTCCTACTGGGTGACTCATTCTTAAGCTACTGAGGCAATGCTTGTAGTTTTCTCATATGTTGTCCCATAACTGCTAGAATGTAATTTTAAAGTGGAAACTAATACATATTGCAATTTGTATGTTAATGGGGCTCTCATTACATCTTTTCTGTGAATGCTTGGGAAGTAAAGAGTCCTTTGCCTAACATAGTATTTGATGCCTCACAGAAAATAGAGGTTCAATAATGTTGTTTCAATGTATTAAAATAATTCTCTAACTTGAAAATCAAGACTGTAGAATAGCCTTGCAATGTCAAACTGAGGCATTATGTTACAAGTTTACCTGTAGATGAATTAGTTCTTTTGAGTATTTATCTATGTCTGACTTTGCTATTTATTACTTGATTAGAGCCCTGTAATTGTGAAGTTATCTGTTAGCTTGGAGATATCTGTTCAGTAGAAAAGACAGCTCCAATAGTTATGATTGCCTTGTCCTGTAGGACATGAACCAGTTTTGTACTAAATGCAGAGACTGAGAAATGAACCTCAGTCAATAACAGAATGATACAAGTCACAAGCTAAATTGATACACTGGAATGAAGTAACTATTCAGAGTTGGGTGTTGTTATTTCTTTGAATTTCTTATTACTAATCAGCCAAATCATATTTGTTTCCTATTTTCAAGATAATTGATGGATATAAGAAATATGAGATACATTAATTTAAAATTATAACACAGGATCATATGAACAAATGTCTCAATTCTGAAAGTTAAGTCTACTCAATGCTAACATTTGATAATGTTACTAATTAGTGGGTTTTCTGCCTATGTGACAATAATAATGTATCCAACATAAAAATCAAGAATGTTGCCTGTCTTCCTTTCAAGAATATTTTATTCCTTACATAAAAAACTCAATGCTTCTTAAAATTTACAATTGAAATTCTTCAATATTAATTTGTATTCTGTAATGTCATTTATCTTAACAAACCATGGGGAAAAATTCATAATCGTCAAAACTCATGAAAACCATTTTATGTTTCATAATTTAGTGTATATAATATCCAAACCCAAACTTTTCTTTGAAATCAATGTAGCAAAAACAGAATTCATCTGATGACAAATTTTGGACTGCATGAAGCAATTAGCAAATAACTATGCATTATATTCAGCTTTAATAACTGAGGCTTTTGTTTAGAGACTCACCAGTATACTTCTATCAACCCTCCTATGCATATTATTACACTTATTCTGGCTAATATTTAAAATTAACTTAATATTTTTTCAAGTAACACATCCTATGAATAACACTCATGCTGCTATTCCCATTTTGAGACATGGAATCATCTCAAAAACTCAGCGCTACTTATAAAGAGCAATGCACTGTATTTCAAGGCCAGTATTAATTTTCTCTAAAATGTAACCTCTATTAACTTTATTTACTAAGTACATGAGCAAAGAACTGATTATCTAATGTCTTTAAATTCACAGATTTCCAATGTGGTTTACAATATTCTCAAAATTGCCACTCGGATTTTAATCAGACCCAAAAGTTTCTCAGGAAGTCTGTAGACTGATTATTAGAAAGCATGGGAAGGAAACCAATTCATAGCTGTTACAGAACAACCAGGGATAGACTGTAAATGGATCAATGAGGTGTCACAGCCACCCTGCTCACATCCTGTCAAAAGGTCCTCACAAACTAGTAATGAAAGACAACCTCTGTCAGCAGTAGTCATGGAGCTGTTATACACTTTTAATAGAGCAATTCTGAGATCACGATGTGCACAGAATCCTACTTGCAGTGGCTCAAATGAATACAGCTATCTCAGGCAAGGCTCTATGTGAATTAAGAGAAGTTTTCCATGTTCACTGAGTTTGCGGCTTCAGGTATCTTTAAATGTCACTGTCCCGTTTTACGCTCATAAAACTAATCTTTTCTAAAAATTGTGGTTCAGAATGATAATGGACATTTTGGAGAGAAAATAAATATATTCAGCTATTTTTGTCACCCCCATTCTTGTATTCCTTGGTCCAAATCTCCAATTCTTTTGATTAACATGTAACGTATTATTTGTTTCAGAGGTACAGGTCTGTGAATCATCAGTCTTACACAATTCACAGCGCTCACCATAGCACATACCCTCTGGAATGTCCATCATCCGCCACCCTATCCCTCCCACCCCCCTCCCCTCCAGCAACCCTCAATTTGTTTCCTGAGATTAAGAGTCTCTTATGATTTATCTCCCTCTCTGGTTTCATCTTGTTTCATTTTTCCCTCCCTTCCCCTATGATCCTCTGTCTTGCTTCTCAAATTCCTCATATCAATGAGATCATATGATAATTGTCTTTCTCTGACTGACATCTTTTGCGTAGCATAGAGGTTATTATGCTAAGCCAAATCTCTAATTTTACATTTTTATTTGTCCAAATATAAATTGATTGGATCTTTTCCATGTAATAATACCCATTCTTCCTGGGTGGCTGAAAACTCTTACATTTAACGATTATAACCTATTGGCACATTTAAAAAATAAACTCCACAACATCCCAAAGCTAAGATATTTGATAGAGTTTTCATTAGTAAAATAAAAATAAAGGAAATCCAATAAGAGGAACAGAATTACATTTATTTGGAAAATACATTCAAATTAGAAAATATTGGAGAAAATAAAGTAAAACTTGAATTAATAATTAATAATAAAATTTAGAGAAACTAGGGTTATATAGAATGCAGTATTTGAGAAAAGAAGATTTAAAAATGCTATAGGTGAAATAAAATTTGAGTTTTCCAAAGGGTATGCATTCGTGTGTTATACCTTCATGCGTGACCCAAGATACAGTTCTATCTATAAGCCTTCCTTTGAGGTGTGAACATCTCATATTCCCTCATAATTCATACTGTTTGTTTGTTTGTTTGTTTGTCAAGAGAACTGAGAAATTAAGTTATTTATATTTATATATTTTCTTATTTCTAGGTTTAAAGACTTCTTAAAAATTCACTTATAAATTTATCAGGGATGCCCAATATTGACAGTTCATAATTGACAGAAATAAAGGCATGTATTTAAATGGAGAGAGCAGGGGGAGAGAACCTGAGGAAGGCAAGGGGAGGTGAGACAAAAGAAAGGGGGAGCAGGGAGGGGGAGGAGAAGGGGACAGGGACAAGGACAGAGGAAGGAAGGCAGGTAGGGGAGAGTGGGGGGTGGGGAGGGGGGGAGAAGGAAGGCTAGAGAAAGAAGAAGGGGGGAGAGAGAAAAGAAGGGAGGAGACAGAGAGGAAGAGGGGAGAAAAAGAGAGGGAGGAGAGAGAGAGGGAGGGGAGAGAGAGGAAGGGGAGAGAAAGAGGGGGAGGAAAAAGAGAGGCTTAGGGAGGGATGAGGGAGGAGGGAGTGAAAGGAAAGTTTGTGTATTTTTCTCCCGCATGACTTTCAGATGTTCATCTCATCCTTTTTCTATGGGTACACCCTCCAGATCCTAGTTTCTATCTATATTTTTTATCTAAAAATATCACGTATCTCTTCAATTCACACATGATTGTGTATTTCAAGATGAGAAAGATAAAGATATCCTCTCTGATTAACAAACTATACAACTTCCAATTAGCTAAAGTCATTTCCTACATCTAGATTTGCTTAAAATCTGTGATAGTCAGTTTGTGCAGTGGTAATCTCAGCTGGAACAGCAATTATTTTACTTCTTACTACACAGACACTACCCTGCCTTCTCCACCTCATCCCACCCATTAAATATAGCTATATGAATGATCACCTGTGTAAGTGCCTTAAAAAGAAGAAAAGTAGGGGGGAAAAACTCTTTCCTAGCTCCCTGTGTACCTACAACACCTATATAAACAAATATTTTCCTTAGCTATAAAAGCAATTTTTTTTTTTTAAGCAATTCTTTTTTTCCTCTACTATCATTACATTGTGTAAAGGCACAGTACATTGACTGCTGGAGAAGCTAATGCTATTTATAGATGTAGATGGACTCAGAAATTCTGATTTTTATTTTCTTATTTTTAAGATTTTATTTATTTATTTGAGAGAGAGAGTAAAAGAGAGCAGAAGAGAGGAGAAGGTCAGAGGTAGAAGCAGACTCCCCATGGAGCTGGCAGCCCGATGCAGGACTGGATCCTGGGACTCTGGGATCATGACCTGAGCTGAAGGCAATTGCTTAACCATCTGAGCCACCCAGGAGCCCCAGAAATTCTGATTTTTTTATATTGCCACAATATACAACTATGCACGTATTTCCTGAGTTGACTTTCTAAATCAGCGGATACAGAGTATAACTGACAACCTTAAAAGAGAACTGAACTATATTTATGAATTTTCCCCTTTTGGCTCTGGGAAATTATTAGTCATCACTTTCCCCAGGATTATATGTTAAAACACCTAGTAAACCCTCAGCACATGTTAACTGCTCAATACTGGCTACAGGAAACCCTCCATCTGAATCAGCTTATTTTGCAGGAATTTCCAACATGATAACACAAAAAGGTACCCCTCTGTCCCTATACCCATTTGTAAACTGAAGGATACTGAAACTATTTAATGTTAATGTTCAGAAACAGGCCTATAATATTACCCATTGTTGCCTATACATTGAAAGAGACTCCGGAAGTATTCTGTGGTAACAAGTGTTTACAAGGACCTCCTGGGGGTCTACAGGGTGGGGACAGATTAATGAGAGGAGGGTAATGTGGGAACTGAAGCAGCATGTATTTTACAACTTGCACGGGGATGAATCTAAGTGATTTAACAACTGCTGTGGCTGTTTGGGTTCACTGAGCCTTAACATAAACCTTAGTAAGAAACCATCTTTGTCTCTATATCTTGTCAATTTTTTTTCTTTAAAGATTTTATTTATTTGAGAGAGAGAGAGTGAGCAGGAGGGAGGGAGTGCCTGAGTGCCTTTGGACGGGGGGGGGGGGGGGGGGGGGGGGGGGGGGGGGATTAGGCAATTCCAAGCAGAATCCATGCTGAGCCCAAAGCCAGATGCTGGGCTAGATCTTACAGCCCTGAGATCATGACCTGAGCCAAAGCCAAGGACAGACATTTAACCTACAGAGCCACCCAGATGCCCTTATATTTTGTTAATTTTTTTAAAAGATGTAAATACACTAATTTTATCTTTTTTAACTAAGGAGTATATTTACAACTAGAAAAGCTTCAGCTAAAATATACTTTGCAGCTGGAAACCCGAGTTCTATTAATCATTTCTCCTCTTAGTAACTACCTAACCTTAGGCAAGTCATTTAATCTTATTGCACTTCAATTTTATCACTTGAATTACAGGTATAAAATAATATATCCTACACATTATGAAATTCAGAAGACATTATTATTGTATAGAATATGATTAAATAATAAAACTTTACATTATACCAGAAAGCAAAATGGTCCTATATTAACTTAAATGTATTCAGTGCATACTATATATAGCACACTTGTCTCTTTTTCTATTCCTCAAAACTCTTTGGAATAATACTTTTTTTATTGTCAATTAATAAATATGAAGTAAACAAATATCTCAAGACTCAATTAGCTAATGAGTGGCAGAGCTAATTTTACTTCAAGGTGTCTGTCTTAACACTCTAATTCAATTATTCTACCTCCTTTTCATGCAAGTATTTCATATGTGCATATATAAGATTTTATGTAAACAAATTGACATAGTTAAATATTTGTTGCATTATGTTCAATGTCAGTAACTGATAGACAGAAAATCAGTAAGTATATAGATCTGAACACCTCTAAAAAGCAATTAAAACTAATAGACATTACAGAAAACTTTATCCAAAAGGAAATTAATATGTATATAGGTTTTAAATGCACAGAAAACACTTCTGAAAATTACACCATAGTCTGAGCTATCATACAAATTTCAATTTCATCAAAAGATTTATGTCATATAAAGCATGTTCTATGATCACAACAATATTAAAATAAAATTCAGTAACAGAAAGATAAGTTCATTTGGAAACCAACATATCTAATAAGGTCATAGGCCACAAAAGAAATCAAAAGGAAATTATAAATTATACTTATTAAAAAGGGAAACACAACAGTATTTAAAAATACCATTAAATTTATATCTAGCATAAAAAATTTATCCAGCTATAGTAGATAACCCCCCAACCCCGCTCTGATGATCCCACTTTGATTATACCTCCTTCTTACTTACCTTCCCTGAGAGAACTACTATCCTTAATTTTTTGATAATCATATCCTCTTGCTTTTCATTTTAGTCTTTCTCCTTGGTATGTACCCTTAAACAAACTATCTTTTTTAATTAAAAAAAAAAATACCTATATGAGAAGAGAGGTAAGAAATCTGCTATGTCAGCTGGTTTCATTTTCTAACTTAGGAAACTAGGAAAACAAAAGCAAATTAAACCCAAAATAGGAGGAAATAATTCAGATTAATGTAGAAGTCAAAGACAATGGAGAAAACCAATGAAACGAAAAAGTAGCTAAGAATATCAAATAAATTGTTAAATGATACATGTAAGAAAAAAGAGAAAAAAATGGTGTTGTCAGAATTTATAGAGACCATAGGAGTAAAAGTGAACAGATATTTTTAAGTAAGAAAATACAGGGGCACCTGGGAGGCTTAGTCGTTAGGCGTCCGCCTTGGGTTCAGATCATGGTCCCAGGGTCCTGCGATCAAGCCCCATATCAGGCTCCCTGCTCACTGGAAGCTTGTGTCTGCCTCTCCCACTCCCCCTGCCTGTACTCACTCTCTTGCTGTCTCCCTTTTTGTCAAATAAATAAAATCTTAAAAAAAAAGAAAATGAATGAACAAATGAAAGCAAGAAAGAAAGAAGGAAGGAAAGAAAGGAAGGAAGAAAAAGAAAATACAGGGGTCCCTGAGTGGCTCACTATGTTAGGCATTTGCCTTTGGGGCTCAGGTCACGATCCCTGGATCCTGGGATGGAGCTCCTTGTTGGGTTCCCCTCTCAGCAGGGAGCCTGTTTCTCCCTCTGCCCCTTCCCTGCCCCCCTCATGTGCTTTCCTGTGCTCTCTCTCAAATAAATAAAATCTTAAAAAAAAGAAAACATAATGAATAACTTTATGATAATGAATTCTAGAACTTAGATGAACAGATTGCTTGAAAGATGCACACTTTTAAATTTCACTTAAGAAAAGAATTAGACAGACTGAGAAACCCTGTATTTATTAAAGAAATTTAATGTGCACTTAAACCCATGCACACAAAACATGTTCTAGGCCCTGATATCTTCACTGTTGAAAACTATGAAATATCTAATGATGAAATAATGTAAATTGTTTACTACCTCTGTAATAAAACTGAAAGTAAATTAATAATTCCCACATTACTCTATAAAGGCCACTATTTCATGATACCAAAGCAAGATGGCAACAAAATTTCATATGAGTATCTCTCAAGAAGAAAGATGCAGAAATTCTTCTAAACAAATAGCAAACCAGGGGCACCTGGGTGGCTCAGTGGGTTAAAGCCTCTGCCTTCGGCTCAGGTCTTGATCCCAGGGTCCTGGGATAGAGCCCCACATCGGGCTCTCTGCTCAGCAGGGACCCTGCTTCGTTCTCTCTCTCTGCCTGCCTCTCTGCCTACTTGTGATCTTTGTCTGTCAAATGAATAAATAAAATCTTTAGAAAAAAAAAAAAAAAAGCAAACCAAAGCTAGCAATATATAAAAGGGATAAAATATCGTAGTCAAACAGATTCTGCCCCAGAAATGAAAGGTTGGCTTAACAGTAAAAAAAGTCTATCCATCTAGTTCACCATATTAATGATCACAAAAGGGAGTGCATCTTGGTAGATGCATAAAAACATTTGACAAAATTTAACATTCATTCCCAAAAAACTCTCAGTAAGGGGCACCTAGCAGGCTCAATCAGTACAGCATGAGACTCATGATCTTGTTGTTGTAAATTTAGACTCCACATTGAGCATGGAGATTATTAAAACAAACAAACAAACAAACAACAACAACAACAAAAACCTCTCAGCAAAATCAAAATAAAAGGAAACATCCTCAATACAGAGCATCTAGGGGCACCTGGGTGACTCAGTACCTTAAGCCTCTGCCTTCTGCTCAGGTCATGATCCCAGGGTCCTGGGATGAGCCCCGCATGGGGCTCTCTCCTCAGCAGAGAGCCTGCTTCCCCCTTTCTCTCTGCCTGCCTCTCTGCCTACTTTTGAAAACTCTCTGTCAAATTAATAAAATCTTTAAAAAAAAATACAGAGCATCTACAAAAGTCCTAGAGCAAAGGTTGAAAGGCTTTAATTTTTGCCTCTAATATCAAGAACAAAATAAGGATGCCTGTTTTCACCATTTATCATCACATTAAAGTTTTCAATCAGTGTAATAGTCTAAATAAATAAATATATGTCATCTCAATTGTAAAGAAAGTTCAACTCTTTATTTATAAATGACATAATTGTCTATGTTAATAATCTGATGAACTTCATAAATAAACTACAAGAACTATTAAGAACTATTAAGTGAATTCAGCTTGTATGCAAAGTACAAGATTACTATTCAAAATTCAATTGCATTACTGCATACTAGGAACAAATAATTGGAAATTACAAATTTTTAACATGTCATTTACAATGGCATCAAAATATACATGATTTAGGGATAAATCTGATAAATGTGCAAGATTCATAATTTGAAAAGTAAATACTACCTAGAGAAATTAAAACATAATTAATAAATGCATTGATACACCATGTGTGAAAAAGACTAAGTATCTTGCAAATATAGCTGAAACAACTGAAGTGAATCCAGAGCCACTTTTCAGTTCAGGCATGAGAATCTACAATTTGAATTAAAACAAGTTAATTTCCAACCAACAATGCTTTTTTAAAAATCGATATTATTGGGAGCAACTAAGACAATCCCGTATCTCCACAATATATCACTTATATCAAAGACACAATAATTCAAGGCTCAAAGTATAAAGACCCAGGAACCATAATCCATTCTTAAATTTCCATCAAGAGATGTCAATCCTAAAATAATATAGATAAGAAAAACATTTAAAGTAGATATTATAATTGTGCTCAGTGTGGTAAAGTAATATGCAATTTTAGTGAATATAAATCTAAGAATGTCAGCAAAGTAATATAGGATAGAAATTTATATAGTAATATAGGATGCTTAGAATTGAAGACATTTCTGGAATAAAATAGAATGAAGATGAAAGAAAAAAGTCACAGAAAGGAAATACGGATAAATATAGGGTATCCAAATTGAGTAAGAAAAATAAAAAGATTGAAATATAAAGATGGTCTCATGGGCTTTGGGACAATATCACATTGAATATGAGAGAGAAAAGACAAAAAATATAAATGATAAAACAATGAACAAAAACTTCCCTGAAGTTTAGAAAGGCCTAGCTTTATATATCCAAGAGCTCAGCAAAGCTCAAAATGATAAATTTGAAGAAGATGTCATCTAGATAAATCAAAGGTAACATCTGGAAACCAAAGATAAAGAAAAAAATCTTGACAGAAGCGAGAGAAAAATGATAAAATGACTAACAATTATGCTTTGATGAGAAACAATGGGGAACAAAAGTCTGTGACGCAATATTTTTGAGATGCTTAAAAGTAAAAAACTCTCTGGTTCTTCTAGATCTGGCAACAATATACTTCAATATAAGGTCAAGGACAGGCATATTAAGATAAAAGAAAAGTAACATAACATCTTTTTCCATACTAATAGTATAAGAAATGCTAAAAGACATTTTTCAATCTGAAGTGAAATGAAATTAGAAGGAAATTACATTTCAACACAGTGAAAATATTGGAATGGTAAAAATGCGGGTAAATCTTTTTATTTTTTCTTTATTAAAAGTATATATGACTGTCAAAAACAAAAATCATGAAATGTTATTATGGGGTGTGGAATAGATGTAGATGTAATGCATATGTCATATACCGCATAGAGGATTACGGACTGAAGGACTCAGATGACTGCAAGGTCTCTATATTTTATGTAAGGTAACTCTTGATAAACTGAACACTTAAGTATAATATTGTACTCCCTGGAACAATTATTGAATAATTAAATCTGTATCACTGAATGTGCCATTATATAAACTAAATTAAAATATGGCTACATACTTTAAAATGTGACAGTATGAAAACAGAATATTCAGCAAATACTAAATGGTAAATATAAATTCAATCATATCAATAATTACATTAAATGTTAGTTAACCAAATCCTGCAGTTAAAAGGTAGATATAGGGACGCCTGGGTGGCTCAGTTGGTTGGGCAGCTGCCTTCGGATCAGGTCATGATCCCAGCGTCCTGGGATCGAGTCCCACATCGGGCTCCTTGCTCTGTCGGGAGCCTGCTTCTTCTTCTGCCTCTGCCTGCCATTCTGTCTGCCTGTGCTCGCTCTCTCCCCCTCTCTCTCTCTGATAAATAAATAAAATCTTTAAATAAATAAATAAATAAATGAAAGGTAGATATATGTTGAGTCACTATGTTATACACCTGAAACTAATATAAATTGTGTGTCAACTATACCTCAAAAAAAAAAATTGTCAAAGGCTATAAGATTTTTATGATGACATTTCCTTTAAAAAGTAAGTAAGAAGAATAACAGATATAAAATAGATAAAACATAAGACCCAATTATGTGTTATATAGAAGAAATTCATTTTAAATATTAAGATGTAAACTAAAAATATCAGAATGGAAAACATGTACATACAATGCAAACCATAAACATAGAACTGCTTAAATGGCTAGAGTAACATCAGATGAAATAAACTTGATGACAAAGAGTACTAAAAAGAAAGACAATTTCCTAAGAATAAAAGAATCCCTTCTCAGGGTGCATGGGTGGCTCAATCGGTTGAGCAGTCAGCACCTGGGATCAAGCCCTGTGTCAGGCTCTGTGCTCACAGGGTGTTTTCTTCAGGATTCTCTCTCTCCCTCTACCCCCAACCCTCCCTAAAGTAAAATAAATAAATCTTAAAAAAAAAGAAAGAAAATGAGTCACTTCTCTCAGCAAGACATAAACATCATAAATATGTATACACCTAATTAGAGATCATGATTGTTTTAAAAAGGCAAAAATTGAAAGAACCAATGGGAGAAATAAATAAAAGAACATAGAGGAGATTTTAACACTTCTCCCTCAGCAGTTAAAAGGATGAATAGTCAAAGAATTAGAAAAAATATAGAGTATCTGAGCAACACTATCAACTGTCTCAATCTGATTGATACATTTATGACTCTATAAACAACAAAGACAGAATATTCTTATACAGTGCACATGGCATACTCACCAAGATAAACATGCTGGACAAAAATAAAAACAAAAAGCAATAATAAAACAAGAAAAAGACTTCGAAATGTAAAAGGTTTGATGTTATACAGAAGTAGTCAGTTAATAATAAGGAACTGGTAAAATTTCAAATGTTTGGAAATTATTCTTCATACTTTGAAATACTGCATGGGTCATAAGAAAAAAAAAAATAACATTCTCCAAGGAGTAATTTACCCATAGTTAAGTCCACTGATTGGAGGAAAGTAGTTTTGCTTCCTTGACAGCACCGAAGCACAACTAACCACCAGAAGGATACTTCCTCTAACATTACATGCTTCTCCTTCAACTTTCTCTAATTCTTACCACTACTTCTATATAACCAGTAAAAAACCAGATCAAGAAAATCAAAACAAGATGAAATTTCAAACCAACATCCCTCAAAAGTACACAAGAATAACCTTTAACAAAATTTAACTATTAGAATAAAGCAACACGAATAATTGGGGTTTATCTCAGGAATGCAAGGTTGCTTTAATGGGAAAATTATCACATTGTGTAACAACAGTCTTTTAGCAGAAAAAGAGACGAATCACATCATCATTTCTAAAGGCCCAGTAGAGGATTTGATAAAAGCCCACACATTCATGATGAAAACTCTCATAAAACTAGTGGAATGGAATTCCCTTCATCTAATAAAGGTCATACGCATAAACTATAACAAAATACTTTGCTGCTCTCCTACTAAGACTGTGTATAAGTAAGAATGTCCATTCACTTCTACACTCCATTATACGACCATCATTTAGCCTTTCAGGTAAGGTAGGTGGAAGGAAGGAAGGAAAGGAGGGAGGGAGAGAGGGGTTAGGGGGGAGGGAGAGAGGGAGTGGGGGGGAAGGAAGGAAGGAAGGAAGGAAGGAAAGAGGGAAGGGCTATAAAAATTGAAAGTTCAAACTTTCTATTTGTATCTGATCTGACTTCTTTGAAATGAAGTTTACAGGATTCTACAAAACAACAGGACTAATAAATTTTGGGATATCAAGTTACAAGGTTTACATATAAAGCTCATTTGTATTCTTATATGAAATAAAAAAAATTAGATAAATGAAATAAAACAACAATTTGATCCACACTAGTGCCAAACATGAAATACTTATGAATATTTTTTTAATGCACCTGTTGCAAATTACAGAATGCTGACATACATTAAAGATCTAAATAAATGAAGAGACACAATATCCATACTTTGGAATATTGTAAAATTTAAAACTTTAAAAAATGATTAGTACTTTCATGCAAACTCCAGACAAATCTAGGAGGCATTCTGACTTAAACTGACAAGTTGATGTTTCGGTTTTTATGAAAATACAACTGCCAAAGCAAATTTGAGAAAGCAAAATTAAAATACTTATTCCACCTGATTTCAGGATTTACGTAAAGCAATAAAAATTATAAATACAGGGACGCCTGGGTGGCTCAGTGGGTTAAAGCCTCTGCCTTTGGCTCAGGTCATGATCCCAGGGTCCTGGGATCCAGCCCCGCATAGGGGTATCTGCTCAGCGGGGAGCCTGCTTCCTTCTCTCTCTGCCTACTTGTAATCTCTGCCTGTCAAATAAATAAATAAAATCTTTAAAAAATATTATAAATACAGATCAATGAAACTGATGAGAGTCTAGCAATAGAGACATATATATGTGTTCGATTGTTTTTTGACCAAGTTACCACTTAATTCAACACATGAAGAAAGGCTTTCAAAGAAGAGTACTATAGGAAAAAAGAAACCATTGACATAGCTTATGCTATATTTTTTCCTAATTTAATCATAACCCTAAATAAAAAAGCTGAAATTAAAATATCCTAAAAGAAAACATCAGAAAAGTCTTTCTGATACATGGGTTTCACAATAAACCAATGTATCTTTCTGATATATGGGTTTCACAATAAATAAGACACAATAAATCGTAATAGTGAGGAAAAATAACAATTTGAGCTCTTTGAAATTGAAAAAAAAAAGATTTTACAATGTTACCATCAACAAAGAGAAAAGGTAAACCATATAAAGGAAGAAAGTACTGCAACTCAATATAACTCAGTATATTACTGATATAAGATCAACAAACCAGTACTGATTGAAAATAAGACTGTACTTTCACTTTAGAAAAGTTCAACAGTTTCTTATAAAGTTAGCAAGGACCTAAAAACCAGAAATCCCACTCCAAGACATTTAACAAGAAGAAATGAAAACATATGCTACTCAAATACCTATACACAGATATTCATAATACCTTTAATCATGATGGCCAAATCTGCAGATAATAAAATTGTCCATCGAGAGGTCAACAAAATACACTATACGTATATGACAGGACTCTAGTCGATAGTAAAACAGAATGGACTGTTGATACATTAAAGTGCCAGGATGGGTCTCAAAGCATTAGGCTCAGTAAAAAAGAGTCAATCTTAAAAGATTACATGCTCCTTGATTCCATTTATGTAACATTACTGAAATGACAAAATTGTAGAGAAAGAGAACAAAATAATGGTCACCAGGAGACATGGATAGTAGGGGTTGGGGACAGGGTGAGACGATAAAGGAGTAGCACAGAGGATTTCTTTATGGGGATAGAATAATTCTATGTCTCGATTTTGTTGGTTACACAAATCTATACACTGGGTGGAACCGCACAGAACTCCACACAAACACGTCTACAAATACATGTAAAGAAATGATGAAAACTGTATAAGGTATGTAGTCCACTTAAACACAGCATGTCATATTTTCATATCCTACTACGGTTATGCCAGGTATGAAAAATTGACAGGATCGGAGCAACCCCTACAGAGAAACTACCGTAACCCGCCTTTGTCTGAACTGGGCCCAAACCTCTGGCCTGGGCAAAATGGCAATTGTTTTAGGCAACTACTTGAAAAGTCAGCAGAAGAGACATCCTGATCACAAGACTGACGGTTGTGGACTTTCTGAAGACAGTCAATGGTCAATCAATGTCTGACCCAGAGTAGCTCAGCCGCATCATCCCCACAGAAAACTCTATTTTTTTCTTTCAATTCATGTAATTCCCCCCCTTCCTTTTCCTCATAAAAACATTTGCTTTCGCTCTTCAAGCAATATACTCTTTGCGTCTGCATTTCTACTAGAATCCTTCCTGAATTGCAATTCTTTGATCCCTAATAACCTCCTTTGCCTCTCATTGCACCTTTATTTTCAGGTTGACAAAGGCATCCCCCCCAGGGGAGAAGCTGGGTGACATACGTGGCCTCCAGGTGGTAGGGATGACCCGTGTGACACCAAACAACATAGATGAATCTCGAAGTCATGTCAAAGGAAAGAAACCAGTCACCAAAAAATTGCCTACGTTATGATTCCATTTATATGAAAATGCTAATTATAGTAACAGAAAGCTGATCAATGGCTGCACACGTCTGGGCCAGACAGAAACAGACAAAAACAACAAACGTGAGAAAACTAGGGGTGACTAAAATGTTCTGTATCTCAATTTTTTACATATGTCACAGGTTTCTGAGACACTCAAAACTCACTGGATTATACATTTTGAATAGATGCAGTTTATTATGTTTGAAGAATTCCTCAATAAAACTGCAAAAGTAAAATATAGGAGAAAGGAAGTTACCTTAGGAGTGTTTCAAATATACTCATATCAATAATGTTTAATTTCTTGAGGGTCATAGTTTGAAATTTTCTTTTCACCTCTGTATATATAATAAAGACTTACAGTAAAATTTTAAATAAAGGAATACTAGACATTTAGTCTTTGCATGACTGTATTTCAAAGATTTGTGGAAAAACATGTCAAAGAACACTTACCTCAATTTTAGATTCAACCAGTTTCATTTACAGTTTTGTAAAGTGGATGTTTTCTGTCTATGAATGTTATAGTCAGGTCAAAGAAAACTGTCAAGAGAAACTTTTCATTAATATGGTCAAATTTTTTTTTTAAGAATCATTAAGCATTGTTGGAGGGAGGCCTGGGAAAAAATAAATAGATGAATAATCACTAATGAAAGTATCTTTATGTATTTGTCTTTTTCACTGTCTTTAAGCTCATTTTACTCTAGCTTGTGGTTAATCTCATTGTAAATATGGGGAACATTATGTTTACAATGAGTTGATCTTAATAGACTATACCCAGTGTTTTTAATACACTGAATTTCCCAGAAGGAAGCTAAGACCAGAAATGTTAGGGAGATGGTTTATTAGAAAGGAAATAGTATTTCCAGGAAAGACAGTATACAGTGGGAGAGAGGACCTGGAAAGGGAGGAAAGGCAGGTTAAGTTGGTGGTACTAAGTTCCACTCATCACATAACACAGTGTAGCACACAAAGCTCAGTGAAGTCCAAACCAGCAGTCCCATGCCAATCAGGCATTAGTGCTGGAATGCCCCCGAGGCAGCGTAAAGTCCCAGGTACCTCTAACTGTTAGGATTACAGGGAAAGAGCTCTCTCTGGGAGAGGAAGGGGGGCCCTCTCACAAAGGCACTCAGTGCTAGTTGCTGTCAGAACTGCAGCTGGAGGGCAGCGAGCGTCACACTGACGAGGGGGTGTGGCAAGGCACAGAAAAGCAACGCCAGCCTTTGGGGCAGCCTTATATATACTCACGCCTTGCACTGGATTCTCTCTACTGCTTCTTCGGAGTTGTTACTAATCATGAGTCCAGAAAGGAACAGTAAGTACGGAAGGACAATCACTGTGATGAGCTGTAGTCCCCAGCTGCTGAAGTTGCTGCCAGGGTTGTAATTGCCACAAAATATTTGAATTCTGGTTTGTCAAGGTCACCACCCTTTCAAAAGTGAAAGGACTGCCTATACCCCCCCACCAAGGGTTGTTTACCCCAACACTGGGCCTATTCTGTAGCGTACGGTGCTTTTCTTAGTAACCTGCATTCCTGACAACCCCAACCCCAGATTATGGTTCACTTGTCTGTGACTTGTTTATTCACATTTAAATCATACTTGGAAGCAGGAAGAGATGCTGAGTGGATTCCCTGGGTTTCCAGACTTATATACACGGGCAAGACTTCCAACAGAAATCTGCTCTTTTGTCCATAAACAGTGTCACCCCCTATCCATATTAAGTATTTGATATCCTACCTCCTCCTATGATTATTTATCCCATCTCTTGCCTACTTGCTTACTGTAATAAGTATCTAAAAATGACCACAGGGCCATAATACATCTGTTTTCAAAGGAAGTCTTAATTTGTCTCCTGGTGTTTTTCCTGGATCTCTAGATATACGAACTTTAAAGTTGTGAGGACAGAAAATATGTTTTCCAATTAACTCCCATGGCTGGAACATGAGGGGAGACATTCTTATGTCCAACCCTGGATTTCTAGACATTTTTATTCCTTTTCTCAGAGACACAGAATCACATAATGGTCATCGAATCCTGGTATGTGCTGTACCTTGAAGAACAGTATCTTATTCTCACAGATATTCCAGTATTACCCTTAAGAGATCTTTTCAGTGTTCCCTAAATAGGTCAGCTCTAGTGATTCACCAAAAGGTATGACCAGTAAGTCCCATGATCGTGCTATTACACTCCTTACTGAAAAGCACATCCCTTGGACAATGCAGGGACAGAGTTATATGGGATCCCGTATCAGGTATTCTTAGCCCCTGGATAATGCCGCTATGGGAAGGCACTGTGGCAGGAAAAGCCCAAATGCATGTTAGCCCTGTTCCGAACGAGCACAATGAATTACTATCTTTTAAAAGTCTGAAGAGTGCTAATTGATATTGAATTTCTGGTGGATTTCTTCAAAGCTCATGTTGAGATACTGGATTGGATACTGCAGCTCACAATTTGGATTTTCAGTAATGGCAATGGTGTTGGTAAGGAGGAGACTATATTGTTGAGCCCATCCATAGCCTTATGCCTCCCCAGTTTGGAGTCTATTGCTCAATCACTAAATATAGAGGCTGGCTGATCTCTCTGTGGTATTTCCGTCCCCTGAGTATTTAATGCATCATCCAGCTTACGCATTAACCTGACAGTCAACATGGCTCACACTTTTGTCCCACTTCTACTGGTACATCCACAAGTCTTTTTTCCATGCCTCCTAATCCCATTCTTCCAGTATTTCTCCTTTTAGGCCCCTAACCAACAAGCTAAGCTATTGGCCACTGTCTAGGAGTTCAGATATTTTTTTCCTCAAGTACTTTATCTTTGTTCACACAGTGGCTAGGCATGCCTCCAAAGCCCCAGGAAGACTGCCACTTACCCTTGTCCTCCAGGGACCTCCACACTTGGTATTGCCATTTTCTTGTAGCAGTTATTTTCAGCTCACAAAAATATACTGAGCTAAGCTCTCTACAAACCAGGACTTTATTTTCCTTCCTCCCATGGATCCTACGGAACCTCTATTAGGACATAATTGTACGCCAATGGAGCATCATTAACTAAGTCTAACAAGTGTACTTAACTTGGAGCTGTGACTACCTATTCACATAACTTTTTTGTCCTCTGGATCTGTATGCCAAGGGCAAAATCCCTACCCCGGATTTACATTATTTTTACATGGTAGATAGCTGCTGTGCCTACTCAACTTTGCAAATGATATATGGTTGTTGTTACAGACAGCATGACCTTGCTCTTGAATCCTACGTGTCTATACTGCAAATCCCTATTAAAGCTTTTGACGTTTCCAAATGACATGTTATCTACCACCAGTCTCTCTAGTAGCACCACTACATGGATTAGGTTGCACAACTAAAGAGAAACCATGACTATACAATCTCACAATAAACAGCCTTTGAAATTACCCTAAAAGTATTCAGAGCAATATTCCCAAATAAACCAAAATCCAATCTGACCTACCAAGCACAGAGTGGTACTGATAGAAAATGCAGTGCATAAAAACTATTCTTTTAACCTAGAAAATACCTGTTGTCAAGCTCCTTACCACTGTACTCCTGAAAGTTTCTATAATATGGAAGGCCCTTACATCTTCACAGAGTTAATTTCCCATCTTTTAGGCTTTCTGTGTCTTACAAAACCATCTGCAGTAATTACTGTTGTAATACCTGTTCTTCAGGTCCAATTAACATGATGTCATCAATATACTTCTGTGGATTGTCCAGATTTTAGGTCCCTCTGGAATACACTGTAGCAAAGAGCAGATGAGTAAGTATAGCCATCGAGAAAAGACCTTTCATGTGAAGTACTGTCCATTCTAAGTGAATGTTTTTTGTCCTAATGCATTTTGAAATGAATGCATATGCCAGAGGTATGCAATGTATGATGTGCCAGAATAGAGGTTGTATTGATCTCTTCTAGTAAAGATACCTCATCAAGCACAGAAAATGGGTAAACACTTAAGTTTACAATGGTGTACTGTCACCTATCATGAATTGCTTTCTTCTCCACCCCACCCCTGGCCCCTACCATCACCCTAGGGAACTAAACTGTGAAATAAATAGGGACATGACAGGAACAACCAACTCTTTATCCTTTACAGCTTTGAAAGAGTCAGTAATCTTAAATTTTTTATTGTTGTATGGCATTGCTTTTAATTTACAATCTTGGGCTGGGGGAAAATTTGAAGAGGCCTTTCTCTAGTATTCAAGAAACAAATGCTGAAATACCAATTTATGTGGCAGTGGACAGAAAATATCCCAGAAGACTGGGGTACTAGGAGGGTGGGAAATGGAAACTTAGAAGCTGAGGAGCTCAAGCAAATGTTCAAGAGCCAGCAAAATTCCACAGAAGGTTACCATCATTCAGCTCTGCATTAGGATTTTGGTGACAATGCAGACACTACATAAATTTGTACTAATTGGAAGCGAGGAAGCTCGAATATTTATATTCCATCTATTAATCATTGTTTAAGGTGGTTTTGTTCTTGTTTTTGTTTTTGTTTTCCCTGAGGGACATGAATTTCCTAGCACTTAGGCCTCTCAGGACACAGGGGCACCATGGGATCTGAGAAACTAGGACAGGTCCTTGATAAAGAGATACAGATGCTGGTGGTTGAGAATGAAAGCACACACAAAGACCAAGTACATGAAAAAGGTAAAAGCATCAGAATTAATCTTGGGTAGAACACTGATACCTGCTACCTTGATATTTAAAGTTCTTTGGAAACTTCTGATTCTTTCCAAATTCTCAGTGGCTTCAATAGGATATAAAAACAATTTTGGAGCCTTCTACTCATTCATGATTATTTTTAGTGGTGTGAGATAAAAATTATTTGTATAAGACTAGCACAAATAGCCTATGTACATAGGCTATGTACACAGAATGTCATATAACCTAAAAAAAATCTGACATTATTGTCAACTTGCCTTTAATGTTGTCCTTATGCCAATGTGCAATTGTGCAATTTAAGCAACCTGGATAAATCATTCAAAATATTTTTCCTCAAAACTGATATTAATTGGTACATGAAAATTTCCCTTTCAATAAGTCCTATATTTGTATACATAATTAAAAATAATGTAATAGTAATGTTTCTAGTGATAAGATTTTATTGCATAGGGATAATTTTTATAATTAAAGAAAACCACTAAAAGAAATATTTTAATTAACCATATAGTATTTTAAATATTAGAGTATTAAGTATATATTGCATATAATAATTTACAATATATACTATATGTACTATATTTTAAATACATATAGATATACTATGTCATATACATCATATATTAATGCATAGTATTTTAAGTATTGTAGTATTAAGTATATGTAGTATATATTGTAATAATTATTTAAGATTTTATTTTATTCTTTTTAAGATTTTTATTTATTTATTTGACAGACAGAGATCACAAGCAGGCAGAGAGGGAGGCAGAGAGAGGGATAGGGAAGCAGGCTCCCTGGCAAGCAGAGAGCCCAGTTTGGGGTTCAATCCCAGGACCCTGGGATCATGACCTGAGCCGAAGGCAGAGGCCTTAAGCCACTGAACCACCCAGGTGCCCCCATTTAAGATTTTATTTTAGAAGGGTGTAGGGGCAGATGTAGAGGGGGAGAGAGAATCTCAAGTAGACTCCCCACTGAATCTAGAGCCAGAAATAGGACTTGATCTCATGATCCTGAGATCATGACCTGAACTGAAATCAAAAGTGGGATGGCTTAACTGACTGAGCCACCAGGTTGCCCCATGTTGTAATAATTATTATTTTATTACTTACCAATAAAACTGGAAAACCAAAAGAATATAATTTAATCTGTATTATTGTATTGAAATATAACTTCCATATAAGGGCAATAATGGTTATATTGGCTTCATTGCTGAGTGTTTGTCATTGGGGTAGGTGACAGGTTAATCTGAAGGCAGTTAGAAATGTAGAACTTTTTTCTTTTTTTTTAGGTGTATTTCAAGTGGCTATTAAAAATAAAATTTAAAGTATCAAAATATGAATATAAAATTTGAATTGTACACATATTTACTACAATATACTCTTCATTTTCATCAAGAATAGTTAGTCCGAAGGTTGTGGGTTATTGTTAAGCTGTTTAACATTTCATCAAGAAAAAGTTTTAAGGTATAAAGGTTGATATTGTATAACATTGTTTTTCTAGCCTTTTAGCATCCATTAGAGAAAGCCCATTAGTTTTCAAAAAAAACATCTACTAGAACTGAACCAAAAGAGATTTTGGTATAAACAAATAAAATACTGTTATCAGGGTGCTTGGGTGGCTCAGTGGGTTAAAGCCTCTGCCTTCAGCTCAGGTCATGATCCCAGGGTCCTGGGATGGAGCCCCACATCAAATTCTCTGCTCAGCAGGGAGCCTGCTTCCCCTCCCCCTGCACCCGCCTCTCTGCCTACTTGTGATCTCTCTGTCAAATAAATAAATAAAATCTTTAAAAAATTACCATTATCAAGAAGGCAATAAAGAAAAGAAGGAGTATATAGGATAAAACCAAGACTTGTAGAATTGTATTGGATTTATGTCATTAATAGATAATTGCACTTGAAGAGGTAATTTACAATATAGTGACCCCATTCTCTGTCCTCTGTCAAGTTCAATTCCCCTCACCCAAATGACATGACCTATTCGTACATTCTGTCTATACAAGCAAAGTAAAATGGACAGTTGAACATTTATCCACTGACTTTAATCAATGTAGATAGATTCTTTATAAATTCTTGGTTTTTAAGAAGAAACAATTTGTTTTTCATTAGTATCTGGATAACTGTTTCCATTTTTCTCTAAACTATGACCCTCCAAATGTTTTCTTAGGCACTAATCATTGGTAATCCAAAATTCTATTCTATTCTATGAGAAAGAACTGGATAATTTTATATATTACAATTCTTTTCAAAACCCAATTCTTTGTGTATTTAAATGTTTTTAGTCCCTTAGATTTCATCGATGTGCTAAAATAAGAATCATAGGAATCACTGAAATACCTAGTTCCTTTTTCTTATCATATGATTTGTGTACTGAGGATACTGTTAACTTCCAGAAGCATGAGTTTCAAACAAAATAGCTGGCTGTTCGCTATCTTGGCATACATTTGTGTCTGGGTAGCTTACTGAACGACTTTGAGATTCCTATTTTAATATGATTTCACAATATGGTTTGGTCAAAGAAAAGGAAGGAGTAAATAAAATGCAGAAATCTTCATCAAAAGTCAACTTAATATGAACTTATCCAAGCTAGGGATGGAACCAGCTCATTGAGAAAAGCCCCACCAGGACGTTAATATAGTCAAAATACAGTTTTCCTGACAACTTGTTTAGAAAATAACAGTGTTTGGAGTAATCCATATGAATAGTTCCACAAACATGAGAATGAAGATTCAGGAAAGTAACTGAACACTTTTACCTTTACTAAAATTTCTAATTACACTCCACAATGAACTAATTTACTTACATATTTAAAACTGTAAGTATTTATATTCTCCGAATTCCTATCAGCTCCTGATCTTACCAAATGATCACATTTCTCCCCATTAAATGTTATGATATAGCATATTATTTTATTATGAAATAAATCAAATACAGAATACATGTAATATTCATGTGAGGTTTGTAAGAAGATGAAAATATGCCTACTCTAAATTACATTAAGAAACAGAACCATACCAAACCTTTGTAATCACTGTACGTACATCTTTAGTTTCAGACTATCCATTTCCCCTAAGAAGTACATTTCATACTGAATTTTTGCTTGTTTGTATACCTTTTCTTTCTTAATGAAAGATACAAGTATTTCTTTATATAAATGGGATCATACTATGTGAATTTTTGTCCAACATATCTTTATATTCAACATTATATTAGGATTATAGATTTGTGATATTTACCAATTCAGATTTCAACTACGGCTTAATCCTTTTCATGACTGCAAAATAGTCTGATGTGTTAAAATTGAACAGTGGGGATGCCTGGGTGGCTCAGTTGGTTAAGCAGCTGCCTTCGGCTCAGGTCATGATCCCAGCGTCCTGGGATCGAGTCCCACATCAGGCTCCTTGCTCGGCGGGGAGCCTGCTTCTCCCTCTGCCTCTGCCTGCCATTCTGTCTGCCTGTGCTCGCTCTCTTCCCTCTCTCTCTCTGATAAATAAATAAAATCTAAAAAAAAAAAAAAATTAAAAAAATTAAAATTGAACAGTGCATCTATGGATTCTTCTGTTGGTAGATATTTGCTATTAAGATGATTTGTTACTTATAAACAGTATTTTTTTCACAGATTTGGAGACAAATGAAGCTATAATTAATGATTAGGAACGAAATATTTGAGAACCAAATCATTTTACAGGTCATATACGGATGAATCAATATATACTCAGACAAAAGATAAAAGGTAAACTTGCAACATGGAGCCATGAGAAATATTATATATTTTTCCAAGATTACAAACTATACCACTAAGAAGTAAAGAAAGTTGTACAGGTAATATTTTATGCACAGGAAAAAAAAAAAACTTGAGAAGAATGAACAGACAAATAGGAGTTTTTTTATGTATCTATAACCATTAACCACATTATGGTTTCTCTTCAAAATCTGTATTTATCAGACAAGGAAAAGCAAAGAGAAAAGATTTCAAACTTCAGAATGGTAACCCAAATATATAAAGAAGTACACTGCTATTGTCATCAATGGCTAGAGTATGCTCAAAATATTCTTTGATTTGATATTGTTACATATTGAAAAATATGGAGGAGGAAACTAAACATGAGTTCATATAAATGACACTGGACCATTACGAATCTGCCACAGAGGAGATTTCTTGGTTTGGGGATGCATTTATTCCCATAGTAAAAGAAGATTATCTCTGTATATTGTAATAAATGTAAAACCACATGCAAATGCATGTTCTGCATGCATTTGTTTTCTGCTGGTAAAATGTGTCCAAGAGTGAGGAATTCTCAATTTATATTGAATTTACATTGAGTTCTTTAATTTGCAAATGTTAATTTATCTGGTCAAAATACTAGGGGTAATCTGATCATTTTATGTTAACTGCCAATGCTATATTCTGAGAAGGTAAAACAAATAAACCTAAGGGAGAGGTCAAGCTTTCCCATAATGAGACTGGTTCCATCACTCTATGATTTTGCCCTTCAAATTTATGCATGTTTATCAGTACAGTTTGATCAGAGAAATAAAAGATACTGTGTGGAAATATTTATTTTTCATATTTCTTCATTATATAATATTACTATCTTATATTATATTGCATACATTATACTATATATGTGTGATAGGACTTGACCTGAGATTATTACCAGAGATTATTACACAGTCTCTGTTCTGCATGTAAGACTACTGTCTTTGCACCTGGGGAGTTACAGCCCAAGGTCTACAGGCAGACAGGCAGAAAAGGCGGGAGGAAGTATGTGAAGTAGGAAAAACAAGGACAAACTAGACCCTACAAGACCAAGCTATAACCCAAAAAGGATAGACTGAAACCCATACTGGTATTTCAACACCATAATTAAGCCCCAACTCCAATGTCGTTGGTGTCCAGCAGGGGAGGCTTCTATATCTCATCACAGAGTGAAGAATCTACATGGTCCAGCAATCTCAAAAGCTAAATGCAGCTCTGAAAGGAATAGCATGAACCTCAGCTCTGCTGTGGCCCCTCACCAAAAAACCCAGCCAGCAGAATAAGAGAACCGACCTGTGAATGAAAACAATGTCTGCTGCACTTGCCGTGATCATCTGACTATAAAAATAATGTAGCTGCTGGTTTACTTCTGCTTTCTAAATCTTAGTTTCTTTTGGTCCAGGATGACTGGGAACTCTGCAGGAAAGGAATTATGGGAACCATAACTCTAGCTTAGTTAGACTGAAACAATAAAAATCCTCCAGAATGTTAGAGAAAGTGAATAATGGTAAGTTAGTATCTTAAGACACACTGTATGAGAGAGACATGTTGACATAAGAAGTGGTCCAATTTATTTGGATTCCAGTGAGTTTAATTATAATTACATGGTCTGAATGGAGGTCTTCCATTTGCAATTAAATTAACTCTTAAAAGGAAAAAGAGAGCCACCTAAATTACCATTAGAGAAAATACAGAAAACTCTGGAAGACGTCTACTTTCAGATTGGCAATGTGAAGAGCTATGTAGATTGGTTCCAAAAAAACCCATAAAAACTGGTGAAAATTAATGGAAATCAACCCCTTAAAATCTCTGGAATTGTTCTACAGCCATACAGTGTATGAAGAAACTTTTATTTAAGAAAACTTACTAAATCTCTGTACAAAAAAGGAGAGTCTCTGGTACCTGACCCATTATCCAATCCCCACCCCCATCCCAATCCAAGCATGATGACAATCTGGGCAAGGGTGGACAAATTAACAGGGCTCCTTCTCCCTTTTGCTTTTAGTCAAGGAATATGGTACCTCCCCAAGAGAAGCAGGCTGCCAGCATTTCTCAAACCACCAGCTCTAAATTGCAGAGTAAATTCCTGGCAACTGTTGTTGAGATATTAGAGGCTTCCTTCCCCTACCCAACCCATACTGAAAGGGTAAAAGCCTGACCTCAGGCATGGCATACTGAGAATATCAAGACCTAAATGTTTGTGAAGTAGAGGTTTCATGTTGAGAAAGTGTAGCTGAGAAAACCAGAGGCTATTTTCTCCAATTCAGTGCCCTGCTCATAATAAAGAGGCAATCAATGTCTCCACCCCTGACTCCTAAGCAAGGGTCCTGAGATTGTGTCCAGGAAGAGAGGCACTCCATTAAAGCAGAGAACTCTGAAGTTCTCCCCAAGCAACTATTTGAAACAGTGTTGGTGAGTTCAAGCCTTAGAAAGCTATCAAAATGATAATGATTTTGGTGTTTAACTATTATGAGTAATACCTAAACTAAAAACTAGTTTACCAGAGGAGACTCAGGGAAAGAAAGATATGATGAGTTTGGGGTCAGGAGAAAGCCTTAAACATTGGTCTAAGAAAACTACCTCTGCCAAGGAGCTGAAGCTAAATTAGGTCAGATGGTGAAGTAATTTGGGACACAGGGAGTCTTTGAGAATAGAATAATTACCTGACAGACAGTGGAGCCTAAAATCTAAGTGTGATACCAATAGAGGCAAGTGGTTTACCAGAGAGACCAAGGAAGAGACAGTTCTGCTAAAACCTATCATTCAAGGATGATTGGGAACAAGCACAAGGCTGCATCTTCTATGAGCAACATCAAAAATTTAACACTTAAAGGGAAAACAGACTTCATGAGAATAGTCCAGCCAAGGCACTTAACAAATAAATAAGCAACATAAGAACTGGAGTGGAAGGTGGGAATCGATATTTTAAGTTGCTACATACATTATCAGACATAGAAAAGAAGACAGTCTTATGACACCTCCTATGAGGAGGACCAGATGTTAGATTTAAGAGACAAGGAAATCAAACCAAAGAAAAATAGTTTTAAAAGCAAAGCAGTATGGCAGTATCTCATCAAATAAAGAAAATCAATAAAAAGACAGAAATTATGAAAAAGAACCAAATGGAAATTTTAGAGGTAAAAAGTACAACTGAAATAAGAAGAATTCACTAGGAAGACTCAGCAGATTTGATCTGGCAGAAAAATGGATGTATAAGTTATTGCATAAGCTGAAGAGTCCTAAAATTTCCAGATAAGAAAATTAATCAATGTATCAAAAAAGTTCTTCTAGAAACTAACCTAAAAGGTTTAATAATTAAGTTCCATAATTTAGACAAATCTTGGGCAATCAAGACTAAAGTATCTATCAGACAAAAACAGCTATGTTTTCTAACTTACTGGTATTAATTGTAATATAAGCATACACTTTTTTTATTCTACCCATGCATATTATTTCTAAACTTCTGTAGGTCTGCTGAGTGAATTTCTACATTATATCTACTAGATGCATAATATTATAAAAGATATAAATTCATGTTTAATCAAATTGAATCATTATCATGACAAACTTTATTCCAACAGTAATTATATTTTATAGTACGTCAGCTTGTTTCAAAGATCTTTAGATAACCTAATATCTTACACTTTTACTAAATACATATTAAGTATATAATTTCTAAGACAGAACATTGAATATTAATTAATACGCATAATATTAAGTTTGTGCTCTTGTGGCTCTTATTTTCATAGGGTATAAAGAAACATGTTAATGTGTTCATTTTTGCTACACTTGAAAATTTGTACTTTAAGGAAGTATGTGGCTATAAAAAATTGTGAAACATTCATAAATTCTGCAAGTCTGTGCAAAATGCTTGTCTATTGTCAACAATTCAAATGATCCACATTCTTTATGAAAATGAAGTTATTGTGGTTAGTCACAATAGGACCTGTATGGTAAAAAATGGTCTGATAGGACCAATATGGTAAAAAAAAAAAAAAAAAAAAAGTTCATATAAGTATTCAGGTTACATTTTATTAAGAAAAAAAAGATGGGACGCCTGGGTGGCTCAGTTGGTTAAGCAGCTGCCTTCGGCTCAGGTCATGATCCCAGCGTTCTGGGATCGAATCCCACATCGGGCTCCTTGCTCGGCAGGGAGCCTGCTTCTCCCTCTGCCTCTAGCCTGCCACTCTGTCTGCCTGTGCTTGCGCTCTGTATCTCTCTCTCTAACAAATAAATAAAATCTTTAAAAAATAAAAAAAAGAAAAAAAAAAAGAAAAGAAAAAAAAAGAGTAGTTTTGTCCTAAAGTAAAATAATTGCTTGTTTTCAGAATGAGAAACATAAAAGCCAAAATCTGAATGGATATAGAAAGCTTACAAAAAGGAAATTTTATTTGTCATGTTCAAAGCTAGGTAAAATTTGAGAGTTTTAATATCTGTAGTTAGGCAAAACTAAAGATTGATTTCTTCTGTTTAAAAACAAACAAAAAACAACAACAGCAGCAAACAAACAAGGAGACAGCTGAGTAGGAAGATCTTAAGCTCACTTCATCTCATGGATACAACAACATAACACCCATTACAGTGTAAATAAACCAGAAAATGACCAGAAGACTGTTAGAATAGACTCTCCAATGTTAAGTACAGAGAAGAGGCTACAGAAAAGAGGGCAAAAATGGTGGAGACACAGAAGCTAAATGGACCCAGGAGGGAGGGAGAGATGCTGTGAGCTCAGAGGGCAGAGAAACAGACATCCTCACCAAGCACCCCAGGCAATGGGAAGCCTTCATAGAAAGACAAGTCCCTGTCACATTTGGCTTTGAAAACCACGGAGACCTAATTTTACCAGTTGTTACAATATCTATCTATCTATCTGTCTATCTATCTATCTATCTTCCTTAATTCAATTTAGTTAACATATTAGTTTCAGGAGTAGAATTTAGGGATTCATCAATTACATATAACACCCAGTGGTCATTACATCAAGTGTCCTTCTTGATGCCTATCACCCACTACCCCATTCCCCCACCCACCTTCCTTCCAGCAACCCTCAGTTTGGTACCTATAGTTAATAGTCTCTTATGGTTTTTCTCCCTCTCTGTTTTTACCTTATTTTATTTTCCTTTCCTTCTCCTATGTTCATCTGTTTTGTTTCCTAAATTCCACATATGATAAAATCATATGGTATTCATCTTCCTCCTGATTAACTTCTTTCACTTAGTGTAATACCTCTAGTTCCATCCACGTCCTTGCAAATGGCAAGATTTCATGTTTATTTATTTATTAATTTTAATTTCATAGACAGAGATCACAAGTCATCAGAGAGGCAGGCAGGGAGAGAGAGGAGGAAGCAGGTTCCCTGCTAAGCAGAGAGCCTGATGCAGGGCTCAATCCCAGGACCCTGGGATCATGACCTGAGCCGAAGGCAGAGGCTTTAACCCACTGAGCCACCCAGGCGCCCCAAGATTTCATTATTTTTGATGGTTGAGTAATATTCCATTGTGTGTGTGTGTGTGTGTGTGTGTGTGTGTGTGTGTGTACACACATATATAGTGTACCTTCTTTATCCATTCATCTGTCAATGGATATATTTTGGTTAACATGGATATTGCTGCTATAAACGTTGGGCTGTATGTGCCTGTTCGAGTCACTATGTCTGTATACTTTGGGTAAGTACCACTGGTTAGGTTGTTCTATTTTTAACTTTTTAAGAAACCTCCATACTGTTTTCCAGAGTGTCTACACCATGTTGCATTCTCACCAAGAATGTAAGAGGATTCCCCCTTACATTCTTGCCAGCATCTTTTGCTTCCTAAGTTGTTAATTTTAGTCATTCTGACCAGTGTAAGGTGGTATCTCATTGTGGTTTTGATTTGTATTTCCCTGACGCTGAATGATGTGTTTTTTTCATTTGACTGTTAGCCATTTGCATGTCTTCTTTGGAGAAATAACTGTTCATGACTTCTGCCTATTTCTTGACTGGACTTTTTAGTTTTTGAGTAACACCAGGAACTTTAAAAATCAGCAGCCTGGGCTCTGGGAGAGAAAGAAGTATGGCAATAGGAAACTGAGTCCCTACCCTTAGAGAGACAGTACAAAAAACAACTCTAGAATCACAGAAGCAGCAGTTTAAAAAACACCTGGGATATATGAAATGGAGATTTATTAAACCTCATAGTGTATGTTGGTGGAACAGTGAGTTCTCTAGGAAACAAGCTGCCAGTGGGTACCATTCCCCAGCGCCCCACCCCCCAAACCCCAGCCCAGACACAGACACCTGCAGGAACCAGCACAGCATCAACACTTTCCCACTAACTTGCTCACAACATACCCCCCCCCACACACCTTCTCCTACAGACACATGACCTCCAGCCAGGCCTCAGCTTAAGGTCTCCTCCCACAGTAGATATGAGCAAACCTTGCTAATATCCTAAGACCGTTTATGGATTCTTCTTTAGAGCCACCCCCCTCCCCTCCCCGCTTCAGCACAACAGGCTTTTTTCCCAAGAAGTTGTAGATCATTTCCCAAAACAGACCTGCAAAATGCTTGGTAACACCTGAGACTGACCTGGAGTTCTCCTGTAGACCTGCCTCTTTCAATAAGCAGAGGCCAGAGCCCATTCAAAACAGTGTCACAAACCTGGCAGTGTGCAAGAAGCCTGGGCAGGGGCAGTACCACTCCAAAATGAATTCTGCCCTAGGGAGAGGGGAAGAAAACCACATACAATAGTCTTGATGTGATCCCAACAGTGGGATGAAGAGCATTAGGCATTTGGTCTGACTGCAGGCTCCACTCACCAACAAAAGCTTTTTATGGGCAACACTAAGAAAGCACCCTGTAGTTGAGTGCTACCACAGCTCCAGAAAATGCATGATCTGACCCAACTCAAGCCCAAGGAGTCTCTAGATTGACCCATTAACAACATAGAGACCAAACCTGCTCATGCTCACAACAGTCAGAATGAGCTACTGCAGATGACTAGACTGAAGACAAACATGGCTTAGTCACAATAGTAGGGCACAGGCAACACACATAGGAGATATCCCTGAAGCTCCAGGTTCTGGTGAACAGAGACACTGCACTGTAGGGTACCACAGGATGTCTTCCTCATAAGGCCACTACTTTCTTTTTTTTTTTTTTTTTTTTTTTTTTTCTTTTTAAAGATTTTATTTACTTATTTGACAGACAGAGATCACAAGTAGGCAGAGAGGCAGGTAGAGAGAGAGGGGGAAGCAGGCTCCCCGCTGAGTGGAGAGCCTGTCATGGGGCTCGATCCCAGGACGGTGAGATCATGACCCGAGCTGAAGGCAGAGGCTTTAACCCACTGTGCCACCCCGGCGCCCCAAGGCCACTACTTTCAAGAGCAGGAGGCATAGCTGACTTTCCTAATACAAAGAAACAGAAATAGAGAGTTAAACAAAATGAGAAAAGAATATGTTCCAGATGGAAGAACAGAATAAAATCACAGCAAGAGACCTAAATGAAATGGCAATGCCCTATAGAGAATTTAAAGTGATAGTCATAAAGATACTCCCTAGACTTGAGAGAAAATTGGAGAATCTCAACGATATTCCCAAGAAAGACATTAACAACAACAGAAAAAGAACCAATCAGAGATGAAGTATTCAGGAACTGAAATTAAAAATATACTAGATGAAATAAATATTAGACTAGAGAAAGCAGAAAAGATCAGCAACCTGGAAGACAAAGTAATGGAAAGTAATCAGGCTGGACAGGAGAGAGAAAAAAATAATAAAGGAAAATCAATTTAGGGAACTCAGCAACACCATCAAGTATAATAACATTTGCATTATAAGAATCCCAGAAGGAAAAGAGAAAGGAAAGAAGACAGAAAATATATTTGAAGAAATAACAGCTGAAAATTTCCTGAATCAGGAAAGAGAAATTGAAATCGAAATCCAGAAGGTATAGAGATACCCTAGCAAAATCAACCCAAGGAAGTACACACCAAGACACTTTGTAACTAAAATCACAAAAAGTAGTGGCAGAGAAGTTTAAACACAGTAAGGGGAAAAACAGTTATAAGGGAAACCCCATAAGGCTATCAGCTGATTTTTCAGCAGAAACTTTGCAGGTCAGAAGAAAGTGGCATGATATATTCAAAGTGCTGAAAGGAAAACCTACAACCATATGCTATCCAGCAATTTCATCATTCAGAATAGAAGGAGGAATAAAAAAGCTCCCAGACAAAAGTTAAAGGTATTCATGACCAGTAATCAGCCCCAAAAATGTTGAAGGGGACTCTGAGTGGAAAGGCCATAAGTAGGAGGAAGAAAAGTAGAAAGTAGAAAAGCAGTAAATTAAGTATATATATAAAAATAGCTCAAGAGATTCACAAAATAAAAGGATGTAAAGATGAAACCACATTCCTAAAATGTGGTGGTGGAGAAAGAGTAAAGAATGCATTCAAACTTATGTGACCATCAACTTAATATTGATTGCTATATGTAGAAGATGTTATTTATAAAATTCATAGTAAAAAGAAAGGAATTCAAATATACCACTAAAGGAAGATAACAAACTCTGAGAATAGAGAAAAAGAAAGGAACAGAAGAATGGCAAAACAATAAAATGAGTTACAAAATGGCAACATTTACATACCTGTCAATAACTACTTTGAATGTAAATGGAATAAACACTCTAATCAAACACCATGGATGTGTTTGGATTTAAAAAAAAAAAAAAAAAAGACCAATCTATATGCTCCCTTCAAGGGACTCCTCTTTCAGGCATAAGGACACATGCAGATTGAAAGTAAAGAAATGGCAAAGCATTCATCATGTAAATGGAGCTCCTGGGAACATCATAAAGGACTCTTTCACCTTGTATATAAAGAGATGGCAGAAATAACCTGGTATAATTGATAGGAGTTATAAGGAAAGTGTTGTCAACTCAGAAGAGCAGATAACCCTTCCCTGGGTTAAATGTGAGTAAAATGTAATTAATATAAATGCTGTAGGAATCCTATGAGATTTCTATAGATACATCACTGCACTGGCTATATTTTTATTTGATTATTAGTCTCCTGGTGTTAATCTGCCTATTAGACCACAAAAGTATAATGTGATCCATCATAATTCCAGTTGCTATTAAAATACTGATTTGGTCACAATTTTACTTATTGAATCCAGTATATCCTAGCGGTTTTCATTTGGAGATTCATGTCATTTATGAAATTAATATACAGGTATTTGGTACCTTTGTAAGGCTTACTAAATCTTTTTTTTTTTTTAAGATTTTACTTATTTTATTATTTTTTGACAGAGAGCAAGTGAAAGAGCACCAGCTAGGGGACTGGCAGAAGGAGATAGAAAGAAGCAGGCTCCTCACTGGGCAGGAAGCCAGATGCAGGGCTTAATCCCAAGACTTCAGGATCATTAACTGAGCCCAAGGCAGAGGCTTAACTGCCAGGCTCCTCTTAGCCACCCAGATACCCTAGCTTACTAAATCTTTTACTTGGTAATCTTGATAAATTCATAATATATTATGATATTTTAGGTTTCTGGATTATTATACATCAGGAGACTTTATTTTTCCTAATGAGATTATGTTTATTTTCATAAGTTAGATGCACCATCCTGTTCTTTGAAAACAAAGACATTCATTTAGATATTTCATCTAAAACTTTTGATTGACTTAAGTTTGCTTTGCATGTCACAAGAACAAGAAAATTGTCTTGTTAGTTATATTATTCCTACAATAAAATCTCATCAGATCTGTCACCTTTGAAATTTATCATTAGTAAGTCAACCACAGTAGATTTTAGATTTTTTTCACCAAGAGATAGTTGTTTTCTCTGATGCTTTTCCGGAAGTATTTGCAAATTAGCTACAGTGAAGTTCTTTAACAAAAAGTGATGCAGAGACCCTTAGAAAATTACCATTCAAGTAGTCTTGGGCATAGATTCCTGAAGGGATTTCATAAATAAGTTTAAGATCTCATAGAATAAATCAGGATTTCCATAATTCAAGTGGAGAGGCAGATGTGGTCATGAGACTGCTAAACCAAGAGCAAACAGAATAAGATTTTTTTTTTTTAAGATGTTACTTATTTATCTCATCAGAGACAGAGAAAGAGCACAAACAAAGAGAGCGGCAGACAGAACAAGAAGCAGGCTTCCTGTCAAGCAAGGAGTTCAATAGGGGACTCAATCTCAGGACCCTGAGATCATGACCCAAGCCAAAGGAAGTCACTTAACTGACTGAGCCTCCAAGTATCCCCAAAGAGAATAAGAATTAAATACATAGGACTGAATGATTACAAGTTTTGTTTGGAATACTGCTGATGTTTTAATATCATATTTTTTGGATATACGGAACCACTCTCTCTTTTAAGTTATACATAACTCGAAATAATTTAGCAGACTATGGTTTTACAAATAAATATTTATTTCTCTTTGCTGTAACCTTCACAATTTAGTCTTTTATTGAGTATTCTTATCCTTATGGCAATATATAAGTGTCTGACATGTTAGCAGGACATAACCACAAATATTTATTATGAACATTTGCAGGTTCTTCAATATCAGCACCAAGCGTCCAAACTAACATTTCTTTTTTTTTTTTTTTTAAGATTTTATTTATTTATTTCTCAGAGAGAGAGCGAGTGAGAGCGAGCACAGGCAGACAGAGTGGAAGGCAGAGTCAGAGGGAGAAGCAGGCTCCCCGCGGAGCAAGGAGCCCGATGCGGGACTCAATCCCAGGACGCTGGGATCATGACCTGAGCCGAAGGCAGCTGCTTAACCAACTGAGCCACCCAGGCGTCCCCCAAACTAACATTTCTAATTTAGTCCCAAATAATTAAAACCTGAATGCTCAGATTCTTATCAAGACTTTAGAATGACACATACCTGGTTTTCCCCCAAGAATCTGAAAAAGTGCTGTCAGCAAAAGCCTGACAAATTTGCATGTTCATCAAAGGACTCATCAGTGCATCAGACCAAGCACAGGCTGATTTTTCCTTGAACAACCAAGCCAATTTCTGGACCATAAAGTATGTCTAAAGAAATGCTTGGGTCACACATGCTTTTATATAAAAGATATCAATATTTTGGACAATATCACCAAGAACACTGATACCTTATTTTTTAAAAAGGTGTCATATTTTTAAAAAAATAAGAATATTTTTAAAATAAATTTTTAGCTGTCACTTGAAAAATTTTTAAAGAGTTTTTATTCATTTATTCAGCAGAGAGACAGTGACAGAGGGAACACGAGCAGAAAGAATGGGAGAGGAAGAAGCAGGCTTCCCACCGAGAAGGGAGCCTGACTTAGGGATCCATTTCAGAATCCTGGGATCATGACCTGAGCCGAAGGCAGATGCTTAACAACTGAGCCACCCAGGTGCCCCAAAATAAAAATAAATTTAAAAAGAAACAAGATGAAACCAGAGAGGGAGACAAACCCTAAATGACTGTTAATCTGAGGAAACAAATTGAGGCTGCTGGAGGGGAGGGGGTGGGGAGGTGCGGGGGTAGCTAGGGGATGGACATTGGGGAGGGTATGTGCTATGGTGAGCCCTGTGTATTGAGTAAGACTGATGAATCCCAGACCTGTGCCCCTGAACAGATCATACATTATATGTTAATAAAAACATAATTAAAAAAAAAATTAAATATCCCATTTAATGAGGAACGGCACCCAATTCACCACCAGCCTCTTTCATCCACCAGCCTCTTGAAATACGCTGCACTGAAGAGTCTCAGGATTCACCTCCTGGCTCTTTAAAAAACTTGTATATGAATTATTTCTTCTCCTTTCAGGTATCCCTCTTTTAAGAGACCTGATCTTCAGGGCTTAAATCAAATGATGTTTTCCATCATGCCTCAACAGGTTTCAACTGCTTTTGTCTTCAAGAGATTATTTCTTAGGCCCAGATTTAACCCTATTCAGGAGGTTTATCACTGTTTCTGAGTTTTTCAGTGATGAATGATAATTAACATGAACAAAAGAAATGGCTATTTTGAACTTTGAAATGATATACCAAACTTATGAGATACAACCAGAGCAGTGTCTATACGAAAGAGTGCAACTGTAAGTAAATTTTTAAAAAGAATTTAAATCAATAAGCTAACCTTTCCCTTTAACTGAAAATAAGACCACATTGACTACAAAGCAGGGAAAAGGAAGGAAATCATAAAGGTTAGAGTGGTGACAAAATGTTGAATTTTTTTTTCACATTCTTTTTTAAAAATTTTTAATTTTTTTAAATTAATATATAATGTATTATTAGCCCCAGGGGTACAGGTCTGTGAATTGCCAGGTTTACATACTTCACAGCACTCACCATAGCACATACCTTCCCCGATGTCCATAACCCAACCACCCTCTCCTTACAAAATATTGAATTTTACCAAATATAAGGTCCTGGAAAAGAGCAAGTCCCTCCATCCTTCTGTGTTCTGGGAAATGGATTAAAACAAAAAGCAACCTGCCCCATATGATTTCAGTAAAACAGGCTATCTGCTCCTCCGCATGATTCCTTTAAGATTCAGAAATGATTTGTTTACTTGCAACCAGGCCATACACAGACATTTCCCTTTTACCTGAACATACTGACAAGCCAGACATAGAGAACTAACTCCAGTTTTTAGCTCATGAAATATTAGGTGAACTATTTATCCATGTGAAACTAGCTAGGCACACAGATAAATATTTCCCTATCAAGCTGATTGACTGAGACGTCCCATGACCACAAAAAATCCAAAATACATGTCACCCAGTTATAAGTTGATTCTCTCTATAAAAGTATAAAGCAAAACTACCCTGCTCAGACTCTTTGATATTTCATCAAGGGTCTCCCTCTTATTGCAATAGCCTAAATAAAATAAATTTCCTTATTCGATCAGTATTGCCTTTGGCAGCAGTAATTAGTAGGAAAATCAACAAAACTGCATCTAAACTATTACCTTCTATTGAGGTGATCGTATTCTGGGTACTTGCATATGCCCAAACTCATCAAACTGCACATACTAAATACAAACAATTATTTATATATCAGTTAAACCTCAAAATATTATATAAATTATGTAAATTTATGTAAAATTTATTTTCAAGAGGAAACAGATTGCACTAGTAAATTGATAAACTGCCGAATTGCTGACTGTTTAAGATGACTTACATAACAATGCATTCTTCAAGTTTATTTTGGGAACATATATTATGTATGTAAAATTGGGTAAAAGTCTAATGAACTAGAAGGCCAAACTGAAAACTTCTGTGGATTTAAACATGATAATTTCTGGAAATGTCTAACAGTTTTCTCTAGCAGACTTTGAAAACGAAGATTAAGTTTCAGGTAATTCCACAATTGTGGAGTATCTACAAATGACAATTCATTCAACTACACCATGCTAAATTTTGGAAGCCTTCATTGGGGTGTAATTATTTGCATTTTGGAATAATAAGTAGATACAAAACAAGTAGCTGCTTCTTTTTAATATCTGAGAATAGATACCAGCTGCAACACCCTCTAACCAGTCTCCACACACATTAAGTTGACACACAAAGTCTTCTCATCTAGGGAGAAAACTGTTATACATGCTTTTTGCTCTTGTCACGGAGAACTAGAAGTCATCTTATAGATTGTAGCTGACATAAATGTAACAAATCTACATGTGGTAAGTAGCCATCTTGGTCAGAAAAGTGCCCCAATTTAGAAGGCCAAGATTTATGCGTAGAATTCTAGCCAGAATTCAATAGAATTCCTGCTAAGTCACCCAAAATATTTTGTTTAGTATATAATTAAACTCATCTGGTGGAATATTAATGTATGAATAATTAATGACTAATGTACTGAGCAACATGTAAATTTTCACTACTAATGATGTTAATCACTACTAGTGATTTTCACTACTAATTTCTGCTGCCAAAGGTAACACTGATCAAATAAGGAAATATATTTTATTTAGGCTATTGCAACAAGAGGGAAACCCAGATCAATTTAGTTACTTTTTGCCACTTAGGCATTTACAACTAGATAACTGAAACAAGGAGCAATTAATGTCACTTTGGTTAATTGCATTTATGTGAAAACTGATAGAATTCAATAGGCCTATCTTTTCAGAAGTCATGAATCTTGTGAATTTGAAGATATTCTTCAAAAGGAACTCCCACTTACAGACTTAACCATTAAATAAATTTCTGAAGTATAATTAAAATAGTCATCACCGAAGCAAACTCAATTAAGTTTTGACTCAAGTACATTTCCCATCAACTGTAGTGTGACTCCTAACAGAACCTCTGCTCATTGCCCCGAATTTTCAGAATCTACTTTTAATGATCCTTAAAGACAATGTAAATTCTATTGCTATTTCCTCTTATCCTTTAAGTCTCCATATGAAACCCCTAGAGTTCCTTTCTGTTAAAGCTTAAATACATTTAAAAATGGCATTTCTGAGGTAAATGCAGACGTTCACCACGTAGACATGTAGGCATGATTGTTTATACTATTCCTCCTCTGTATATTCTAGAAAGGTCATGTGTGATCCAGATGTCTCAACTGACCATAAGAACTCATTTAAAATTAGGTTTGGACTGATGAGGACAGCAATGGGGTAGAAAATATGTCTTTGGATAACAAGTAATTTGCTCCTGCAGTTTCTGTATTTTTAAGTTTTTTTAAAAACCCAATACAGATTATATTTGTTTCCTTCCACTGTCAACAGAGCAGAATTACTTCATACGAGAAATGCAGTTATTGTGAATATGATCCTACACCTCTGCTTTCTCAGGTGTCTGTTCGCAACACATCTAGGAATTTTCTGAAACCCTGAAGTTCGTCATCATCATAGCCCACACATTGTTCTTCAACAATTATATTCACTGGCATTTTTTTTGAAGGTTTTATTTATTTATTTGAAAGACAGAGATCACAAGTAGGCAGAAAGGCAGGCAGAGAGAGGGGAAAAGAACCAGGCTCCCCACTGAGCAGAGAGCCTGATGGGGGACTCGATCCCAGGACCCTGAGATCATGACCTGAGCAGAAGGCAGAGGCTTTAATCCACTGAGCCACCCAGGTGCCCCAGAGGGAGAGAATCTTTCTGGCAGACTTCATGCTGACTGCAGAGCCCAACATAGGGCTCAATCCCATGACCCATGAGATCATAACCTGAGCTGAAACCAAGAGTCTGATTCTAAATGAATCAGCTAGGTGCCCCTGTGAGCATTTTTGAGAATTATTTAACAGTGTGGATGTGCAGGTATGTACATACACATTTATTTGACATCCAAGGGGTAGAATATAGGGAAAACTTTTTTTTAAATTGTGGTTTTATTTCTTCAGCATTTATCCATATAAGGAATGGCTTCTACTATCTGAAGGGTAAATACATGAAATAACAACAACAAAAAAATGCTCAACCCTTCCAGGAACTTGAATACTGAGCAGAGCATAGTTGCTTGAGTTGAATTATCCTAAGAAATACTCCAAAGCACTTTCCACAAGTTCCAACTACCCTGACAGCCTAAAGCTCCCTTACTTGATAATTTTCATGTCGTCTGGTCCTCAAGATTCTCTTCTGTTGTGTGAATTGTTTCTTCCCAATAAATTTTTTCTTATGTTAGATGTGGTTGCTAACTAATAATGCCAGGGGAAGGAAAAGAGACTTTCCTATTTTGTGCCTGATTTTTGATGTATTGTAGTTTCTTACATGTCTAAATTTGAATACTACATTCTGGTAATTTTCTGCTGAATAGCCTACCTCACTCAGAAATCCTCTTGCCTTAATATAAGCACAAATTTGATTTTCTGTGGCTTTTACAAATGGGAGACTGTTACTCTTACTTAATGTTTGAGAGGCTGATTGGGGATTTTGAGTTGAAATATAACATGTGAATTTATAATTTTGCCTATGATATAGGCTTTAAGTTATTGTTTTCAAGAAGAACATCTGATTTCCAGAATGGATCACTGATGTTAAATGGAAGTCTATATTTCACTTAGACTTTTTTTTTTTTTTTTTTAAATAGAAAGGATCTACAAGGAAGGTTTAAAATTGAGCATTGGTTCAGGAAATAAGCTTTATCTGCCATAAATCCTTTATAAGATAATCCACATCTGTTCCCTCCTTTCATTCCTGAAGTGCTAGGAAATTCTGTTTTTGGCTGGTTTCTAGTTTAAGAGATTCTGTTTTCTTTGGCATAACGCTGATGGCAGCATATTTCGCAGAGAACAAATAGTTGTTAATGAAAGAGCCATTGTCAGACTAGGAACACAGAAGAGGTTGTTGAAACAGATTTGTGACTGTTTCAGGATGGTCCCCAAAGTCATGGCTCAATTAGACTTGCGTAAAATGAACGATGCTCTGTGCATTCCAATACTCAGGTCAACAAACTTACATTTCCAACTTGTCTCTTCCCTCCACCATTGTCACTTGTCAATCCATTTTCCACAGTGCCGACAAATCTTTCTAGATTATATTTCTATTACTTCCAGACTAATATCTTTTTAAAATCATCCATAGGCCCTATAGGTAATGTCCAACCCCCTTTTCACCACTTCTTATCATATATCATGAATAATATTCATGAATATTAAGTATGCAACATTTGGAAAAATACAAATGACCAAACCCAAAACAAAGACTAGAAAGAAGAGCCATTGAAGTGATTAAAAAACTAAGAATCAGTAACCAAGAAATCTTCAGGAGGTAAAGAACATCCAGGGCAATGAAAAAAAACAAACAACAACAAAAACAAAAAACCAGCAGGAAGAACAAGTAAATAAGGAGGATCTATTTAAAGGAATTAATCTTACTTATACAATTTTGCATATACATTCCACGATAGACACCTGCCTTGTCTGGAACATTTGTTTTCAGAGAAATGTTCTGAAATGCAGAACTTGTAATGTTTAAGCTTATAAATGTTTAAATGTCAATGTGTAAAAACAGTACATAGGTATTGAGCTGAGAACACAGGAAACCAAGAAAATATAAAGCTAATGTAATATTTTTTTCTGAAAATGTATAATTCAGTACCTATTCTAAATAGATCAAAGGTATAATAAGCTAGGTCATGGCAAAAACTTGAGGCTGCAATGTTCAGTAGGAAGAATCTTGATTAGAAGTGTAAGTATCTGATCTTTGTATTGGCTCAGACACCATCTAATATGGCAATATATAAGGCAAACAACTCTCTTAAATATATCATTTGCACCAAAATGAAACAACGCTGTAAAGTGAATGTAAAGCCTGTCAGGATTTTTTTTTTTTAATAATCTATTATTGGGGGCACTGGGATGGCTCAGTTGATAAATATCCAACTCCTGCTTTCAGTTCAGGTCATGATCTCAGGGTCCTGAAATCAAACCCCACATCGCTCAGTATGGAGTCTACTTAAGATTGTCTCTCTCCCTCTCTCTTTGCCCCTCCCCTTGTGCCTGTTTCTCTTTCTCTAATAATTAAGTCTTTAAAAAAAAAATCTGTCACTCACTGGGTGGGACTTCAGCAAATGATTTAACTTCTTTTTATGTTTTAGTCTATGAAAGTTAGGATAATTTATATTCATTAAATGTTAGTCCCTTTTTACTTATAAAATAGAAATAACATTTAGATTTTACTCATGTATCCCAAGAAACAATGTGAATTGAATAGTAACTGCTACTGTTAATTTTAACAGGATAAATTCACATTAAAATTATTCATTTCATAACATATTTTTTCTTAGGGATTCTGTATAATGGTTCATAAATACACCTCTTCCTAGAATCAATGGCTAACAAAAACTATGAGCAGAAATGGATTCTAGAGATTGTAAAATGCAAGAAGACTGAGGAGTAGAAACATGAGCTTTTTGCCAGCCATGAGGAATAGTGTGACACTTTCCAGTGGGCAAGTAATTCATCGTTTAATGTGTATTAATCAGAAATATGATGAAAATTATAATTTAGAAAAATATGACTATATGCAATGCAAAAAACAATTGCATAATGACAATTCTGAGGGAATATGCAAATTTAGTCACTGTGGCAAAACCCAATAAAGAAATGACAATGCCCAAAACTAAAACTTGGGGTTAAAATACCATATGGTATGAATAGAGGTTTCTGTGATCTGCTAAGGAATGTTGTTAGACTTGTGCTGCACAAATGACCTTGGGAGTTTGATTAGCTGACATTAGCTGGCCTCCAGGTCAGAACTGGCCCTTCTGGCCTCGACACCAAGAGCTATAAATTTTGTCTTACCTTCAAGCTGCAGGCTGAGTTGCCCGCTCCACCCCCCCCACCCCACCCCCCCCAGAATGAAATCCAGGAGGGGAGGCAAGCCCACCTAGCTTAGGCTCCTTGAATTTGTAAGGACACACTAATACAAGAGTGTGGCTCGCTCCAAACTGCACACAGGCAAACATATGTTTAACTTCAAACCTGCATTCTTTTGCCCTATAAATATTGCTCTTCTTGAGATGGTCAGTTAGAAGTCTCACCAGAGGGGAGGATCCTTGCCCAGGGCTCTCCACTGGGAATCTAGCCTGGCTGTTTCCACTGGGCTACCCCATCTAATGAAGCTGGAGATTGTACCCAATTCGATGTAACTGTGTCTTATTCTCCTTTACTGCTTACTATTGCCCTCATCTACTTGCAGATTTCCCTTTTCTTCTGTTTCTATTAGATTTTTATAGGATCAATAAAGTGTTTTTTCCTCTTCAAAACTAAGTGTATGGTTGCCGTGATTCTCTTCTTCAGAAAGAAGACATGGACCCATAGCCTTGGAGACTGGGAATGGAATGTTGAGCAGAATAAGAAAGAAAGTTGAGCAGAATAAGGAAGAATTCCAGCATGGCACTCAAAAAGCAAATTTTCAGGAAGGCATTCTGGAATTATTTAGATCACTTCCCAAATAGCAAGGATCATATTGCTGGAAATAAGAAGTAAGTCCTACAGATGTTCTATAGTTTTGCTACTTAAAGTGTGGTTCCTGAACTGGCAACATGGGCTTTACCTGGAGGCTCACAGGGGATTCAGAGTCATAGATCTTACCTTAAAACTACTGCATCTGAATCAGAATTTTCACATTATACAGATGACCTAGATAGTCCCTGGAAACAAAGAATAGAATTAGAGATGACCTCCTTACCATCACTCACAGTCACCACTCACTTGAGGAATTTGTTTCTTGTCTCTAATTTCAGTTTCTGCAGATCTAAAGCTTCTGGTTCCCAGAAATGGAATGGGCCACATACCACTGGACAGAGCATTCAGCCCACTAAAACTAAAAATACTACTGCTGATGCTCATTTTAGGCTTTTCCAAAGTAGTTACATACATGAAGAAAGGAGTTACTTTACAATCAAGGGAAATACCCTTTATTATTATAAAGGTGTGTTTCTGCCACAAAATGCAAACAGTGAGAGTGTTTCTCAAATGTAGTGGATTCCACGAATGTGTGCCTGAATAAGCAACTGCAGTAATGATGATCTGACGTAACACTGTAGTTGGGAGCTCAGATCCCCAGGGATAAAGATCTAGGTTCCACGCTGAGCAAGAGACCCAGACCAGCAGGTATGCTGCTGAGAGTAAAGAATTCTAGAATTGGTGGTCAAGGAAGAGATGGCTGCTGGTTACTGACTTGGGACCAACTTCATCAATCAACAGGAAATGTTAATTGGCTCAATAAACTTTTCTTTTTTAAGTTATTAATACCCACTACCTAGGGAATCAGCAATAGTACACTCTAAACTTAGCATGTGGTACCTGACGGGCTGTGTAGATGGACTACAGCGGATGGACTGTAGCAGATCCTGCATCTGAACCATCCGTATCCCCTCCACTTCTATTTCCATAAATACTCGCCCATCTTCCAGCTACCAACACTTAGGTGTTTTTGACTGAAATTTTTTCTTGACATTATACTTCTGTCTGTCTGCAAATAAGCTATAAGTATGTATGGGGCATTAACAACTTTAGAAGTCACCTACTGGTGGATAAATACACCTGCTTTCTTGCAGCTCTGGTTATATAACTGAATCATACATTCTACTCTGACTTTAAGAATTAACCCATAGAATTTTTTCCAGTTGCTCACAGTAGTAACATCTGATAATGTACTTTTTGCCTTCCTTCTCCTCCTTATCTCATTTCACACTCACCACTTCTTCTGAGATCCTTTCACATGTAAAACACTAGCACCCAAATCAGTATCTCAGGGGACTCCAAAAAAAGATGAATACCACCAGCATATAGTTCCATTATAATCATGAACTTGGAAGATACTGCTTACGGACTTGGTAAATCATAGTGGTACAAAAAGATTCACAATAAGAAACACCAACATTTAAGGACAAGGGAAAAATGTCTCTAATAATCCAAGAAAAGCAAGGGTAAAACAGGAGAAAAATTGAGAATTTGTTCTCAATAAGCTAAATGTTGGCAAGAAAGGCAGGAAACATACAGTGCTAACAATTACAGAGATGTGAAGTCTTTTACCTAAAAATTCCCTATTGTTTTCAGCACCACTGATAATATCTGTGACATATATAGCCAGGGGTGAGATTTTACTCAATGAGGATAAAATAGGTTAGGTAGGTGAATGAAAGAGAAGGGAATGGAGGAAAGCAAAATTTATTGGCAAAGGAATTGTAGGAGAAAATTTTAAAGAGGTGAAAATAGTGAAGATAAATAACTAATAACAAAAAAATATAAAGGGACACTAGGGGTATTAGATCATAGATACCTGGTAAGAGAATAGCATGACAAAGAAATATGAGATGGTAATAGTCTGGGGCAGAGAATATTGAAACTGAACTTTAAAAAAAAGTCGAGGTTGAAAAACATTTTTTCTATAAAGATATACTTTTCTAATGAAAATGGTATTTTTGTGACATGCAAACACACAAATTTGAATTCTCTTCAACATGTGATAAAATATAAAGTGCTTCAAATAGAGGAACTACATTTAAAAATAAGTACTTAATAAGATACTTTTTTGGGGTACCTGGGTGGCTCAGTGGGTTAAGCCTCTGCCTTCGGCCCAGGTCATGATCTCAGGGTCCTGGGATCAAGCCCCGCATTGGGCTCTCTGCTTAGTAGAGACCCCGCTTCTCCCTCTCTCTGCCTGCCTCTCTGCCTACTTGTGATCTCTCTGTCAAATAAATAAATAAAAGCTTTAAAAAAAAAAGAGATACTTTTTTTTAACCTGAATTTTAGGTAGTCATTACTAAAATAATTTAAGAATTATGAAGTAAATAAAAAGTCTCCACTTAATTAAAGCTCAATGAGCCAAAGCCTGAGGGGATCCTTGAGTAATTGACATTTGACAAAATTACTCCAGACAGGTCAAGTGGTAGAGAACATTCAAGTAATTCATGCATAATTTTGGTACTAAATAGTACTGCTTGGTGATCTTTATCCTAGGTTTCTTAAGTAACTTTCATTGTTCCATTTAAATTTTTATTTATTTTTACTTACTGACTTATTTTTAAATTATAAATTATGACCTGTGTACAAAAATGAATGATTCATAAACACTGATTTTAATTAATTATTGTAAAGTGAACACGTGTTTGACCACTACTCAAGAAGAAAAAGGGCAAGACCAGGAACCCAGAAACTGCCTTTTTTTCATCTTCAATCAATATCCATTCCCTACTCAAGGCAACTACCATTCTAACACTGTATTTCAGAATTGACTGATTTTGCTCCTAACCAGAATCAGACAGAATGCTCTGTATATGACTTGGGTCCAAATTAAGTCTGTAAGACTAATCCATGCGTTGTACACAGATGTAGTACATTACTTTAATTGAATTAGAATAGCCTATATAGCATGAATATAGTCTAATTTATTGATTTTTTTTTTTTTTTTAATAAAGGTTGAAGAGCGGGTGGGCCAGGGGCTCAGGGAGAGGGAGAGAAAATCTCAACCACATGTCTACCCCATTGCGGAGCCTCACACAAAGCCCCACCAGGAGCCCACATGGGACTAGATCTCACAACCCAGAGATCATGATCTGAGCCAAAATCAAGAGTTGGAAGCTTAACCAACTGAGCCACCCGAGCATCTCTGTTTTGAACATTTTTGCACTTGTCTTTTGGTGCACATGGAATTATGGGGTAACAGATTACACAATCTGTACCACTGCTTTAACAGGCGATGTTTTCAGTGTTTGAGTTTCAGTTACTTCCCCAGCTTGGTCTTAACAGTTATTTTTTACCCATTTTGGTTCAGCATTTATCCAATTTATCATTCCCACTACCAAAAAATGTCTTTTGGATTTAACATGTTACATCAGGTATGTTAAAAGGATCCCACACTCACCAGTAAATGTAAATCAGATCTAATCATTAGTCACAGTTGAGCATAGATCACTAATACTTGAGCATTTTGAACTAGAAAAGATCCTCTACTTGTTCTAACATAACCATTCTGTAGATACAAAAGTAGTATTTGGAGTCAGATTGGAGTTAGACCTGAAGCCTATATATAGGTCTTTGCATATTTGCATATAGGCAAATTATGTAACATCTTTGAATCTAACTTTTTTCGTATTTAAAATAAAGCTAACAGGACTCACCCTCATAATTTTGATTGAAAATATCTATGCAATAATGCAATGGAATGTCCTTGGACATTTTATGTGATCAGTAGATCTCAGATTCTTTACCACCTTTACTTTGCAAATGTAGAGAGAGGAACAGAGACTTTAAGTCCACATAGTCCTTACATAGATGCCCTGAGGGTAAAAACAGAACCTCTTAATTCACTTCCAGAAGTAGTCTTCTAAAGAACTTTGTGATTTAAGCTACATACAAAACGAAGAAGAAAAATTATATGGGGGTAAAGCAGTGATATATTACAATATCCAAATGGATGTAACTTCTATTAAATTTTCATTATTAAATATAAGATGCTCTGAAAAAGAATCATGTTACTATAAATAGATACATTTTTAGATTTTATATAAAATTCTTTTCCATTCATTAAAAAATATTCATTAAATTTTTATTTCACCAATTACTTCTAAAAGTCCAAGTTTGACAGTTTTACATCTCAGGACTAAGATTTCACTCACCATCTTTGGGATACCTTTTTGTCTCCCATTACTTACAGGGATACCTCCATCTACATGCCTACGATATTTTTTTTTCCCCACTAACATGATTCCATTCTTTCCGCTATGTACTTCTGTTTGTCTTTTTATAACAAAACAACAGGGCTTAGAAAAAAGTTATAAATCAAGGTCTAACAAGAAAGTTTTGAAAAAGCATTTTTCTTCGTATTACTGTCTGTGGCATTTCCAAACCTCTGAACAATTAACCAGAGCATTGTAGGTTAGCCAGAGGGAGGCCAAGTTAAGTCAGATGAGCTAGCTTAATCAGAACCCACAGGCATTGTCAAGAGGAACAAATAACTCATCTGGGCTGTGAAAATAGGAGATGGACTCCACAAGAATATTCTCATGCCATCACTGAGCTCTGTCATCTCAGCACCAATGTGAAAAAGAGAGCAGTTTCTTCTACAGAGAAAGATTTAATTTAAATCTAGTGTTCATCATTCAAATAGACTCCCCACCCCCTTTTTTCTAATAGCCCATTACACATTCCAAAAAAATCTCCTTTGCTGCAGTGCTTACAGAATACATCTCATCAGCGTTGTGCATCAAAGCCCAGCACTTTGACTCTATTAAACATACGCAGCAGATTTTCTATCCATGTTCTCATGATTCTTTTCTTCCAGTATACTTATCTTTTGATGTTAACTTCTCATTGCTATTAACCCTCTGTTTATGTTCATCCTTGCTTCTCAGTCCTACAGTTCCTAAGGGTTTTGTGTGTTCTACTCAAATCCTTGGCTCCATAAACATTATCTTAGTATGTATTTTAAACACAGCACTAGCAATTATTTTATCCCATAGAACACCTGAATAAAATATCAAACACATTTTCTTCCTGGTTTGTTCACATGATAATCTGAAAGACTAAAGCATCAAATAAAAAACAAAACAAAACAAAACCATGAAGTAGGTGGCTGTTAAAATGCTCAGGACATTTTTCCTCTGAAGGTTATATTAATAATACAAATTTAAGATAACCTGTATGCTTAATGAGAACAATTAACCTGCCAATTTGCTATACTCTTACATCTGACCTTCTATGGATGAAGTTATCACCTAACTAACACTTTTATTAGCTTTTGGTTTTTTTTATAATGCACATTTTAAAGTGACAATAAGTCACACACCATGGCCTAATGATGCTATTAAAATTCAAACCACTGCTCATAAAACAGTTTAAGTCTCTTTGCCCTTTATAAGCCACATTTCTGTAGATTTACCAGTTGGAGGTGGAGAAGTATAAAGGTATCTCCAGGCTTTTCTCAGCAGGTTAGCATGTTTCTTGAATACTCATTGGCACCAACTCCTTATGTGCCATTGATTCACCTGAAGGTCCATGGATACAGAGGCAGATGAGTTCAGTCTTCACTGACGACTCTGGCTGCATCTTTGCTTTTCTTAATCAAAATCTTATATCTACTTTTGAGCTTCATCTTCTGCAGCTTTTTCAGGAAATGTATTTGAATCAGATATTTGGTTAAAAGAAACCATAACCAAAGTTTTTCTGTCAAGTGATTTAAAAATATCTCCAACACGTCTTACAGATAGTGACTGCACAAATGCCTGTAAGTCTTTGCGGAAAGAACTAAGGGGCACGTTTAATGCATAATACCAGTGACATTTCAAATGTTTTCATGAAACAGAGTTTGCAACATACATTGACAATCCTCTTTAATTTATATGTCACTAAGAAAACAAAAGCAAAAACAAAAAACCTAGCTTCCAGAGTGTGTGTTCTGTTGTAAGTGGCATTTTATTTATTTATTTATTTATTTATTTATTTATTTATTTGAAAAGATTTTATTCATTTATTTGAGAGAGAGAGTAGGCAAAGAGAGGTGAGGGGGAAGCAGGCTTCCTGCAGAGCAGAGAGCCCGATCTGGGGCTCGATCCCAGCACCCTGAGATCATGACCTGAGCCAAAGGCAGAGGCTTAAGCCACTGAGCCACCCAGGTGCCCTATAAGAGGCATTTTAATCTCAACTCAAACCTGATGCTTCTAACCTAGCAGACCTACACATTAGTTTTCAACTTCACTCAAAAGTTAAATTGTCACTCACATTCAAAACAGTGTTTTTCTTTTCAAGGTAAAAAAAATCAAAGGTAATCCTCCAAAATGGCCCATACTGTTTTCTCCAGTCATATTGTTCCAAAAATCTCACATACTTAAGAAGGAATCAGATTATACTGAAAGTCTTATCTGTACTTATGAAGTATATTTTCTTGACTTTTTTCTAAAATGCCACTACAATTATATATAAAGATTGTGTGTGTGCATCTTCTCAGTGAATAAACACACTCTCACCTTCATATTATTTTCCTCTAACCTCTCATTCCATATTCCTCCTTAGATTTAATTGAAAGACCAGTATAAGATCTATTAATAGAAAACAATACCAATATAATCGAAAGGCATGTATCTGTAAGGAAGCTGACTTAGTAGCATCAGCCTAAATCCAACATGAGTTACTTGACTCCTCTATACCACCTGAATTGTCTAGGGTAATTCTGGCAAATGCCAATTGCTCAATGATGTCTTTAGAAGCTGTACAATTTTCTATTTTGTTAATTACATAGCATTTATTTATCTTATTTTAATAACTATTATAAATTAGGCAAAGGAGATACTTTTACTCCAAGTTAACAGGTATAGAAACTGAAACATTGGAATATTCAAAACATATTTTTAGCAGTCATCTATCACGCTGTTCCGTGGCACATTAAAGAAAAAATCCAAATAGCTGGAATTTAAATTAAATAAATTGTTTCTAGAATACATATGACTTAAATGCTTTCAGTCTAGGTTTGGTATAACAATTTCATGGTATTTTTCATTTCCCAGACTCTTACTTGCTACCTAAGAGCTAAGACCTAGTGCTTACCTTTATGGTTCAGTGTAGCAGCTGATGTTCCGATGGAAGAAGCGATGCATGTGTATTTATACTTAAGCCATTATCCTAAACTTAGTATGATGGCCACATTTAGCTGCAAATGAAGTTAGAAAATACGGTAATTTCAGCACATGAAAATAATCATTGCAGACTGAGATAAAGGATGAGATCACATGTTTGAGTAGGCAACTAAAATGATTTTCAAATATGAATGAATTAGAACATACAAGTCTCTAGTTTTAGAATCTTCTCTTTCTATTGTTAATCTTCCCTACATATTTAATAATTATTTGCTTTTCTCTCCAAATCCAAATTCTGTATTTATAAATGCTTTTGCATGCCCTTATAGTTCAGATAAATATCCAAGTAAGGAAATCTAATAATAGCAGGCAGCTTTAAAAAAAGTATATATTTTTCCCAGTACATATTATACAGTAATATGCTAAACCATATATGTATCTAATCACATACAGTATTTTTATATGTGAGAAAAATGCATAGGCAAATAAATTTAAAGCAATATTTCTTATAATACAAATAAAGCCATTTTATTATAATGAAATATTCTTGAATTAAATTTCAATTTATTTAATTATGTGCAAATCTATACTTGTCACTTTAAAAAACAAAAGCCAGAGAAGCAATGCAAATACATTATAAGAACACGAAAGTATAAAATCAATATCTAAAAGAATATATTGTGTATATTTAATGTCTGTGTATTATCCTTATATCTGGATTACTTATAAATGACCTTACAAAATATTTCATGGTCATCTCAGTACCTGATGTGGTTAGGATCTGCTATACAACAGACTTTAGTTCAGTAACCAGTAATGACAATAACATTAACAGCCCAACTTAAGTGCTAGTGATGAAGATGATTTTCAAATACTACAGAAGTTTCCCTATTTTACATTTGCATTTCATTTTAAGTAAAAAATATCTTCCCCCTAAGGAAAAATTTCAATGTATCTAATTTTCTCTTAAGTAGGTATCTTTAGACTCTGTTAAAAGTATCTGTTAAAAGCCCGTGATATTCCCTTGTGTGGGGGCAAAATTTATTCTTTAGAGTTTGATACTCCCTCAGGAATTTATTTCCAACTTTCTATCTTCCTATAATCTAGTTATAAAAATAATATACTGTTATTTTCCTCAGAGATTTTATGCAAAATATATTCTTAGTTTTACCACAAAGAAAAAAAAATCATACAACTTTAATTCTTCTCAGTAAAAATTACATAAGACACATAATTCAAATTATAAAGTTATAAAAATCTCACTCAACTTGATACATATTCCTTTTAAAGAGGTCCTATCATTAACTAGAAAAGAAACCATGGTCTTAAGTTGTCAATTCAGAAAACTTAAAATCTTAACTATAATTTAGTGTACATTTAACGAAGAGCTTAGCAAATGTAATCAAGTTTATGATTTCCAGTTTGCCTTAGGAGAAAATTAGCAGATAATCTAAGAAGGTCCTTAAGTAAATCTAACTTGACTGACCTGACTCAAAAGGTTAATCTTACTGCATATCTATCTAGCACAATGAGAACTAGAATAGTCACTTTAGACAAATTGAGGGACCTAAAATAGCTCCAAATATAGCAAGAATGTTCTTAAGCTAATACAGATTTCTACTTTTGGCTATAACAAACAGCCTTATGCTAGACCAATTCTCATTGCAGGAACAATAAAAGAAACTGGATCAAATTTTTAAAAATCAGTTTGATGTCATTAGGGAATTGCAAATTAGAACACTGAGCTACCTCTATGTACTAATGATAATGACTAAAGACACTGACACCACCAAATTCTGGCAATGATGTACAGCAACAGCAACTCCCATTCATTGCTTGTAGAAATGCAAAAATGGAACAACCACTTTGGAAAATAGTTTGGCTCATACAAAACTCTTCATACTCTTACCATAACAATACAGTAATCAAAGAAGTTGGAAACTTACATCCACAAAAGATGGCATCAAACGAGTTGAAAACTTACATACAAAAACCTGTACACAAATATTTATATAAGATTTATAACTGTCAAACTTGGAAGCAATCAAGATGCCTCTTAATGCATAAGTGGATAAACATCCTGTGGTACATACATACAATAGTGTATTATTTAGTGATCAAAAGAAATGAGTTATCAAGACACAAAAAAGATAGAAAGAAACCTTTAATGCATATTGTTACTTGAAAGAAGTTAGTTTGAAAAGGCTACATACATATTCCACCTTTCTGGAAAAGGCCAAACTAAGTAGATAGCAAAAAGGTCAATGGTTTACAGATATTGGGGGGAAGGGAAAGTGAGATGAATAGAACACAGGTAGAACCCGGTGTAGAATTTTTAGGGCATTTTTTTTTTATGATAATATAATGGTGGACATCTGTCATTACACATTTGTCAAAACCTACAGAATGTATAATACAGAGTGAATCCTAGTATAAACTCAATATTTTAATTAAAAATAATGCATACATGTTGGCTCATTAATTGTAAAAATGTACTGCACTAATGCAAGATTTTCATTATAGTAGAAATTAGGGGTAAGGAGTAGTGCAAGACATATAGGTTAATTCCCTGTGCTTTTTACTAAATTTTCCTGTAAATATAAAACTACCTTAAAAATGCCTATGGACTCTGAAAAACAATCTGAGGGCTTTGAAGGAGTGGGAGTTTGGGATACCAGGTGGTGGGTATTATAGAGGGCACGGATTGCATGGAGCACTGGGTGTGGTGCAAAAATAATGAATACTGTAATGCTGAAAATAAAAAATAAATTTAAAAAAATGCCCATTTTAAAAACACATACAAAAAATTTCCTCAAAACACAGTTTTATATTCCTTTCAGGAAGCTGCTAGGCAGAATTGCTAGTTGGGGTATTAAAGCAGAATTGAAAATACAAAGTATGGTTTATAAACCAATGCCTGATGAATACTTCAAACCAATTTATCTCTCATCATACTTTAAAAATTCTTAATTTGTGTTGTTTTAATCAGTAATGTATTTTATTTACAGTTTTCTAAGCATCATGTATTAAAATTCTCCAGAGATGCAAAACCAATAGGATATAAAGAGTATGGTATGGCTATAAAAACAGACACATATATCAATGAAACAGAATTGAGACCCCAGAAGTAAACAGACACACATATGGTCAATTAATTAATGACAAAGGAAGGAGGCAAGACTATACAATGGGGAAAGAAGACTCCCATTCATACATGTTGTTAGGAAAACTTGACAACCACATACAAAGAATAAAATTAGACTACAATCTTACACCATATACAAAAATTAACTCCAAATGGATTAAGGACTTGAATATAAGACCTGAATCTATGAAAGTCCTAGAAGAAGACAAAGGCAGTGAGCTTCTTGAGGTTAGTCTTGGTGATGATTTTTTGGATCATAAAAGCAAAGGAAACAAAAGAAAAATTTTAAAAAGTGGGATTACATGAAACTAAAAAGCCTCTGCACAGCAAAGGGAACTACTAACAAAACAAAAGACAACCAACTAAATGAGAGAATATTTTCTTTATCAAAAAAGACACACAGATGGCCAACATGCACATGAAAAGATGATCAACATTACTAATTATCTAGAAAAAGCAAATCAAAACTATAATGAAACATCACTTCATGTCTGTGAGAATAACTAATATCAAAAAGACAAAAAGTGTGGGCAAAGATGTGGAGAAAACAAAATCCTTATACACTGTTGATGGGTATACAAATGAGTGCAACCACCATGTAAAACAATATGGAGGTTTCTCAAGAAACTAAATATAGAAATACGATATGAGGGTGCCTGGGTGGCTCAGTGGGTTAAGCCGCTGCCTTCGGCTCAGGTCATGATCTCAGGGTCCTGGGATCGAGTCCCACATAGGGCTCTCTGCTCAGCAGGGGGCCTGCTTCCCTTCCTCTCTCTCTGCCTGCCTCTCTGCCTACTTGTGATCTCTCTCTGTCAAATAAATAAATAAAATCTTTAAAAAAAAAGAAAAGAAAAGAAAAGAAATACGATATGATCCAGAAATTCCACTTCTGGGTATTTTTCCTCCAAAAAATGGATGAATGCATAAAGAAGATTGTTGTGTGTGTATACACACACATATATGAATGCAATGGAATACTACATATGAAATCTTTCCATGTGCCATAACTACATGAATGGACTTTGAGGATACTAATGCTAAATCAAGTAAGTCAAAGGCAAGTTACCACATGCTTTCACTTATATGCAGAATCTAGGAAGACAAATGACAAAACAAAATGCATAGATATAGAGAACAGACTAGTGGTTGCCTGAGGAGAGAGAATTGGAGGGTGGGTGAAATAGTGATTGGGTCAAGTGTTATAAAAAGTCATCAGAATGTAGTGCAATATATAGCATTGTGACTACAGTTAACACTCTACTGCATATTTGAAAGTGCTAAAAGAGTACATCATAGAAGTGTTCTTTGCAAGAAAAAATTATTTGTAACTTTGGTGACTGTTGTTAACTAGACTTACTACTATGATCATGTTTCAGCATATACAAATGTCAAATCATTATACTGCACATCTGTTTTATGCTAGTCTCAACCTATCAATAAGCAATGCTACAGTTGGACCAGTCTTTCCAGTTCTCATTATCACAAGATGTCTTTTAGCCGTAGTAACAGGAAACTTTGAAAAATAAATGGTTATTATTTAAGAGACCTACAACATACTTAAGGCTACAGAGTGAGATCACAGGTAGAGAGAGAGACAGCATGTGAAAGTACCTAACAGTTCTGTATTCATTGGAGTTGAAAGTGGGGGCTTATGGTTTCATGCACTCACTCTTTATTGGTGAATTTAAAACACAAGAACAGGAATTTAAAGCCTGGGAAGAAGAAAACAAGGGGCCAAAATGGTCAGCTATAGAAATCAACCAAGATCTCTAAAACAAAGGTGCCTCAGTCGGGGTGGGGAGGCGGGGTAGGGGGGGTGGACAGCCTGACTTTTTATCTCTTCTTAGGGCTGGCCATGTGTTTATTAGAGATAACCCTCTTTGAAGTGGATGCCTCAGCAGTCAAAACTAAAGTCAGGCACTTACTTATATTACAAACAAAACAAAACAAAACAAAACAAAACAAAACAAAACAGGATTTAGACTACAGTGCCTGGAATTAATATAACACTATATATTACTTAATAAAAATTAATAAAGCTTCAGTATTTGCACATTTGAAAGACAGGTATATCCTCAAATAGGTCAAAAGACTCTTTTTTCTGTAATACACCACATGCAAAAGGGTTGACAATGCATTTGCAAAACTTAAAATGAGTACCTTTAATCTATACAACTTGGTGTACAGAACATCGATAGTACTTAGTCCAGCCTTATGGGATCCTGAGCTTATCTCAACCACCCACCTGTTTCACCCAGATAGAATCTCTTTCTTAGTTTGTTTTTTGTGTGAGTCATTATCCTTGCTTTTCTTTATAACTTTACTTCATGTATAGGCATGTCATACTCAAATACATTTGTATGTTTCTGTTCCCATATGTTATCAAGGAAATCTTAGAGTACATGTTCTGCTACCTCCTGATCTTTATGTTCAACATGACATGTTTTACAATTCCTTCATGAGGTAAAAATTGAGCTCTAGTTGATTATTTTCATAAATATTCTATAAATAGATACTCTATAGATTCTATAAATATATTCTATAAGTAGATAAATGTTCCTGCATTATAAATAAATGTTCTATAAGTAGATATTTTCATGAATATCTTATAAATTGATATTCTATAAACATTTTACCAACATTTTATGAACAGAATTATTTATACTGCTGTCAGTGGATATTTGGTTTCCAGTTTTAAGTATCTAATCTTGAACATGTGTAAGCATTCTATAATTTGTTTTGATTATTTCTTTGAGATGCTCTCAGCTCTCTGATGACATTATTTTTTGTTTTTATAAATCCATGAGTAGATGGTAACAGAGACCCCTACACACACTTAAAAATTAATTAATTAATTAAAAAATAAAAATAAAAACTAAAAAGACCAAACTAAAACAACAACAACAACAACAACAAAACCCAAGAGGTACCATATAGTTTCTACAGTTTCATAATCATTTTATCAGAATGTACAGGAGTTTTTCTGCCTCCTTAACTTACTCTCAAATTCTTCTCTTTCCTCCTGAGAGTTGTATTTCGTTTTGCTTTTCTATTCATGTTCACCTTCTCTTACATTAAGAAAAATAGTTCTACTCTATTTGCTGAAACATTTTAGTGATTAATTCATCTTTAGCATAAATTTAGTCAATGTTAAAAAAAACAGTTCAATGGCTGTTGAGTTGTTAACATACAATAATATGATAAACTGTGAAAATTAACTTATTTTCTTATCCTTAGTTTATTCATTAAATTGTACTCAATATTTAAATTCAAAATTCCAAAAATGATCTCTATAATTACATTTATTCATGATACTTAAGTATCTTAGAGTATTTTTATCTTGATGATAAAATTAATTAAAGCTATATTCCATGTTTATAAAATCCATATCTGATATTCCAACTTATGCTGTACATGAAGGGATATGAGCAAGTTAGTTAAGTGCAATAACAAGTTATTCTAGCCACTCTACCCCTATGGCTAAAGTGCATTTTTTTTTAAAGATTTTATTTATTTATATGACAGACAGAGGTCACAAGTAAGCAAGAGGTAGGCAGAGAGAGAGGAGGAAGCAGGCTCCCTGCTGAGCACAGAGCCCAATTCCAGGCTGGATCCCAGGATCCTGAGATGATCACCTGAGCCTCAGGAAGAGGCTTAACCCATGGAGCCACCCAGGCACCCCGCATTTACACATATCTTAAGATAGGTGTCTATTTCAGTTTTTACATACGACGGTAGCAATATATTTACCATATGATGCTGATAAAAATTTAGGAAATTAATAGATGTCCTAAACTGTTTTTCAGAAAATAATCATGTTTTATGTAAATGTTTTAAACCCATTCAAAAGTCAATTACAGTTGTCTTTTTATATTTGCACATTTTCATTTTTTAAAGCTAAAAGGCCAACAATATGATTTTCTAAACTATGAATGTGTTAATTAGGATTTTGAAAATTTATATAAATAGCAATATGATTTCTTTTTAAGGCTGAATTTATAGAAGAATCGGAAGTACAATGAATACTGTGAATCTCTGGGTACTTAAAATTCAGGTTTATCCTTTCAAATGGAATAACTAGAATTTTAATTGTGGTTAAAAATAACAGTCAATGGAAGTATTTTTATTTGACACTTTTTATCACTGTTTTTTCCTTCAAAATCAGTTCTAATTTGTTTCTGTTTTATTCTTTTTATCTAATAAATATTCACTTCTATCAAATTTCTTGGCAAGGAATGAGTGTTTTTGTCATAATGAAATCTGATGAACCATAATCAGAATAACGACACATTTAACAAATGCATACATCTGGGTTCTTTTCAACTTAACAGTGGGTGTTATTTTAGTGATTTATTGTAATTAGAATTTTACAAAATATACATTTACTTATATTTTTCCCTTTTTTTTGATTTTTAAAAGAGCATTTATGATCTTATTCGCATCACACATTCTGACATTCATTAATTTGGCTACAAAGTGACTTTATAGAAATATATAGATACTATGGGATTGTTGCTGGAAATACTATGGGATTGTTGCTGGAAATTCTATTGGCTCTCTTATTGCCATGAATATGAAATACATAATGACATCAATTAAACATTAGTGGGTTTTATTAGCATTAATGGAAATTATGCATGAGAATCAAATGGAGAGACACTAGAGTTCCTTAAATTAAACATTACAACAGCATGAATGTTTAAATTAAGAACCATTATTTCCAAGAAATGTTTAAAATTGAAGCATGGAATATTAGGGTTTTAGGTAATTTCTCCTTAATATATGTCAGAGCATCATACGTCTTTCTTATTCTGAATTCCTGACCTCTACCATATAAATCATTTTCTCCGCTGGCAATAAAAAGTGCCAACCACTTCCTGTTTAGCACACCAATGCTATACACACAAATTGGCTTAATGCCTACTCATTTGTCAAGGTCTAGTGCAAATGCTATTGCTTTCCTGAAGCTTTTCCAAAAGCCACCATTACCAGACAAATTCAGTTATTAGTAAAACCTGAGGTGTTAACATATAATGTGATATTCACATCTGCATTTGAATGCAGAATAAAAATAATACCTATAACCTTATTTTATGGAGAAATTTCTATATGTATATAATTATTTATCACGAGAGGTCTTGATTTATAAAAGGCCACTTGTAAACTGAAATAAAATTCCTTCAACATAAGCAGCTTTTAGACATCTTTGAGTTCAACAGACTATCTTCGAGTATATAGAATATGCCTAAAAGGTATCATCAGAAAAATACGAGATACTAGAAATTAGACAATAGAATTAAAGATACAGAATATTATGAGTAAAAAAGTACACACTTTCAAAACACAATCCCTTATTACTAAGTGAGAAAAACATCACTTAGTCATGTGTTTCCCTTTGGGAAGCGAAAAGCTGTCAAATTCATAGAAAGTTTTCTTCTGCCAAAGGGAAAAAAGTATCTTGCCAATTTCTTTCTTTCTTTTTTTAAGACAGCTTTTTTGATTTTAAAAAAATTTTAAAGATTTTTATTTACTTACTTGAGACAGAGCACAAGCAGGAGGAGAAGGAAAGGGGGAAGCAGATGCGCCGCTGAGCACAAAGCCAGATGAGGGGCTTGACCCCAGGACTCTGGGATCCTGACCTGAGATAAAGGCAGATGCTTAACAGACTGAGCCACTCAGGTGCCCCAATAGCCTTTTTCAAAGAGAGAAAATTACAAGTATCTAAATATATCATTTCAATGACATTTTTTAAAATATTTTATTTATTTATTGAACAGAGAGAGAGAGACGGAGATCACAAGTAGGCAGAGAGGCAGGCAGAGAGAGAAAGGAGGAAGCAGGCTCCACGCTGAGCAGAGAGCCTGATGTGGACTCGATCCCAGGACCCTGAGATCATGACCTGAGCCGAAGGCAGCGGCTTAACCCACTAAGCCACCCAGGCGCCCCTCAATGACATTTTTATCTAGAATTATCTACTTGGTACAAGATTCTAAGATTTCTAATCATATCATAGTAATTTTCTCAATTTTTAAATGAGTATTCTTAAAAAGCTATACAATCTATGTAAGCTTTTTGGTCCCCAAACCTCCCTTTTCTTCAGAAATCATATAATGTTCAAGATTTTTGTAATTTTCAACATATTAATTTAAACTGGTTTCCTTATATTGTCTTTGCTTTTCCAAAATTTCCAGTTGCCCTTCCAAAGCAATGTCTTTTTGGCAGCAGCTCCTCTCAGAAAAGGTTTGATTAACTTATGAATGGGCATCATGCCATGTAAACAGATGTGGAAAGTGTAAACAGAATATATCTGTCAATATAGCCATGTGCTGGTATAATCTACGATTCCATTCTAAGTAACCATATTACTAAACAAATTAAACTGCATATACCTATTACATAAGCTCTTTAATGGTGAACAGGGACTTCTGGAAGCTGCCACAACTTTTTCAGGCCAGTAGGATAATATTTTATGCATTAAAGCAGCTTAATATATAAGACAAGTACAAAAATCTGCACTCTACCAATCCATTTGGAGAGTAGTGATGACAGCCTAAAAGGCAGCCTAAAGTCCCATGCATTGTTTTATTTCTTCTTCAATCAAATATTGCACATGTTTTTTAGGCAATGTGACATATTCTTTTAAATATGTTGTTTGCTGGGTACAAAATTCAATCTACAAATATCATTCTTCTCATTCCTATTACTCTTATCATCTTTCAAAGATGAGGAAAACAGAGATTACTTCCTCCCCTTCCTTTGTCCTTACAACTGTTACTTATGAAAGATTTTCTCCTAGCTCTATGTAAAACTGACAATTGGCTACTAATGAAGAGCTTGGATTTCTTTACCTGAGTCACAGTATCTGAGTCAGTGTAGAGAAACCATCTGTGGATGCTGATAATGCAGGAGTAAGATTCTCTACAACTGACATTTTGGTTTTATCACAAATTGAACAAGATGGCCTGGGGATAAGTAAGATCAAGTACCTACCACAGGAATCTTTTTTACATCTGAGGTTAGTGATCCAAGTACTCAATTTGGCCCAGAGGTGAAGGTTTTGACTACTGCTTCTCATTCAGGGTGGAACTTTTGGGCAATCTCCTTTGGACACCCAGATTGTACAAGGTGAAACTAGAGAAAACACCAACTTTTCCCTTCCCAAGTAGAGAAAGTAACACAAGTCTGGGAAATGGATTTTTTTTTAAATTACCATATAATGCATTATTTGTTTCAGGGAGAGAGGTGTGTGAATCATCAGGCTTACACAATTCACAGAACTCACCATAGCACTTACCCTCCCCAATGTCCATCATCCAGCCACCCTATCCCTACCCCGCACCCCCTAGCAACCCTCAGTTTGTTTCCTGAAATTGAGTTTCTCACAGTTTGTCTCCCTCCCGGGTCCCATCTTGTTTCACTTTTCCCTCCCTTCCTCCCCATAACACCCCCGCCCCCTCTCTCAAATGGATTTTAATGGTCAAATGAACATGTTTCCTGACAAAGTTCTATAGTCAGCTGACTCTATAACCATACTTGAATTCCTTAAATTAAAAAAAAAAAAAGTATTCAATCTATGCCTATTTTCCTCTTTTCTTAAATCCAACATATAACGGCCACAATATCAGTTAAGCAATAAAGTCAGTGAAGTACAAAGAGCCAGAGTCTAAACCTACACCCTCCTACGTAATGAATAATTAGTGAGGTGGCAAGTAAGAACTCAGAGGGGATGACCCTGGAGCATGAGTGAGCATGAGGTGACATACGGAATGCACCTAAACATCAAACTTGAATCTGTTTCCAGACTCGTGCAGAGAGATCAACATCCAGTGTTTAACAAGAGGCATAAACCCAGATATAAAAAATGTATTTACATGAAAAATAAAGCCATTTAGTAACGTGTAGGTGGGACAAAAATCTGGCATATGCATCCTAGACACTGTGTGCAAAGGCAAGTAGAAATTAGTTGGCAGGTGGCAGTTTAAGTACACTTTTCTTTTCTCCTTCCTCCCTCCTTTATGATAGCAGAGCTAATTCTACCTCAGTTTTCACTCCATCCAGTGACTTCAAGTAACTATAAAATCTGGATTGGGTGCCCAGGTGGCTCAGTGGGTTAAGCCTCTGCCTTTGGCCAGGTTATGATCTCAGGGTCCTGGGATTGAGTCCCGCATTGGGCTCTCTGCTCAGCAGGAAGCCTGCTTCCCCTTCTCTCTCTGCCTGCCTCTCTGCCTGCTTGTGATCTCTCTCTCTATCAAATAAATAAATAAAATAGTTTTAAAATAATAAATAAAGAAAGAAAGAAATATCTGGATACCCCAAAGGGTGAAGATTCCCAAATCTTAATTTCTCCAAGATGAAAAGGGACTGCTCTGTTGTCCACAGTGATTAGGAAACAGTAACTTGAATCTTATTTATCCCTTATTTTTCCAGTAGAACAAGAATCTTTCCAGCTGAAAGACACTTAATATTCAGTTATACTTAAACTAGGTGTAAATGACATTTCAAAGAAGATGTATCAGGTCGTGGTAATTTGAATTCTCTAGGGAAAAAATAACTTTAACAAAAGTCTTATCTTGTAACAAAAAGTTTTAACAGAAAAATGTAAAGACACAATCTGTTTCTGTACTTGATATTAGCATCACTGGCCAGTGTTTGCTGACAGCCAGAACAAAGTTATAAGAACCCCCACTGTAGACACTATCATTCCACCTGAAGTCATGTTTCAATGTAAACATCTAGTTTATTCCCTGAGTACTAAACATTTTTATTGCATCACAAATTCAGCAAATATTGCAACGAGGCTTCTCAGTAATTAAGAAAAGAATGCTGTGATTATTCCACTCTTGTTTGGGCAAAATATTTTAAGTAATTTGGTTAACCATAGTTTTGATATGTTAGCATGTATAACCTCAGTTAATGAACTTGGCTAAAATGAGTTTATGCATAATAAATGAGCTACTTATTAAGGAATTACTTTGTGGAGAAGAGGGAAATGGTTTACCTTATTTGTGGTAATATGAATTGATGCTACATTTTTCAATTACCTAATATAGTGCGGTGTCAGCAAGTGTATTGTTATAAATGTTCGAAGTCTGCCATAAATCACCTCATGTATCAGAAAACCTAAATGAATACACTATTCTACTTAGGTTTATTATAATAATTTAAAACACATTTTCTTTCTGTTTTCTTACAAAGCTGTTCTTGCAGTTATTTAGAGTGACAAGTAAATAGATTCTCTTCTGTGCTCCTCACACTATTTTAGACTACTTCAGAGATGGCTCTTCTTCATGAAGAAGCCATTTAATTCTGATTAAATTCGACTTTATTTTGTAATATGCTCAGGAATGATACCTTTTACATTTGGATTGAGAAACTTTGGTATCATGCAAATCTGAAGTGGATGATCTGTTTGACATCTAAGTAGTAAAGATTGTATGACCAACCATCTATACCTGCATCTGTACTTACGTTTATATGTAGGTTTATCTTATTTCTGTTTATACACATCTGTGTATGTGATATATAACATATGTGTTAATTTGCATCTCTGTTGATGTTCTACCAATAAGGGATGTCCTATCAATAAGGGATGTTGATGCCTCTGTGTGTGTGTGTGTGTATATATATGAATTTATAACTATGGCATTCAAATCACTATCATTACATAAACATTCAACCTTAATTGACCCTTCGCTTTTCATATTGATGGACTGGCATAATAAGATACTATAGGTACCACACACAGGCACAACTTGTTTGGATTAAGTTTAAGTCACACTCTCATGTGGCTAAATCAAAATTACTTCCAATGTGCCTTTTAAATCATTCCCATTAGCACCATTCTTCAGTTTTAATGTGTTGTCCCATTTTGACTCCACTAATTATATTATGTCATTATCCCCTATATCCATTTCTTTCTTTCAGTTATTTCTCTGCTCTGTTATGGCAAAAGTACACTCTAAAACACATTATATCTCTTTGTGCCTATCTGTTTTCATAATGTATTGGTATTAGTTTGGACAGGCTACTAAGGAAATCCATGTTTAATACCAATGTCAGCACATTCTAGGTGATAGAGCCCATGGCCTGTTTTAGTAAAGTTTTATGGAACACAGAAATGCTTCTTTCTTTATGTATTGTCTGGGTCTGCCTTTGCATTAAACATTCACAACTGAGTAGTTGTTATAGAGAACTTAGCCCACAAAGCAAAAACAGTTTTCTGGTTTTATGGAAAACAAAACAAAAACAACAACAACAACAACAACAACAACAACAAAACTACTTCTGCTTGACACAACCGAAACTTATTTTCTGCTCACAAAAGAGTTTTTGTTTGTCTTAAGATTCACTGGGTACCTCTCTTCCATGTGGTCACTGAGGGAACTTGTCTGGCGGTTCCTCTGTCATCTACAGCATGTGGCTTTCAGGACTGCCTTGCTGTTTTCATCCTAAATGAAGGAAAGACCACAGAAGACTAGATGGGGATATTTGAATATGCCTAAAAGAAAATTTCACTCATATTCCTTTTGGCTGGAAATCAACCACTAGTCAGTCCAGATACAAGGGAGGATGAGTAAGTCACCCAATTTTGTAACAGTGAAGAGAATAATGTTGAATAATTAATATCCACCACAAGCTCTAAGAGTTTCAGTTCTGGAGTTCTGGAAGAACTCAACAATTCGATTTCTCCAGGTCTGCCACTGAACACCCTTAGAAATTTTAAAAGGAGGGGTGATTATTGCCATAATAAAAAAGCCACAAGTCTCAAGTAGACTCTCAGTCTGGCTCATCACGTTCTAGTCCTCTGTTGAACGCTCAGATTTCCAAAGCAACAATTTCAAATTTTCCTTACTTTGTCTAACCATTTACTTCTTTTCCATCCTGTTCCATCCTCTCGGTCTTAAAATTGTTTCTGGTTTGTAGAAAAATGAGACAGTTGTCTCTCAACTTCTCTGTCCCTTATATCAATTTACCTGCAGCTACAGGCATCCCTTCTGCTCTTTCTTCCTTTTATAATATGAGAGCTGTACAATCTAACTCAAGGACAAAATTTGCACTAGAGTCATGCCTTTGATTTAATAATGTTACATAATTTATTATTCTTCGGGCTTATTTTGTTCAAAACATCTTTTTCAAATAATAATGCCCCTTTGGAATGTCTATTTTATCTTAACTCAGAGAATGAATAATCCAGCCATTACCTGACACATATTTTTCCCCATCTTTACATAGTTTCTCCTGGATGCCACTCTTCAAAGCTGAAATGCCACTCACTTCTCTCAGGTCAGAGAGAAGGTGACTCATTAACAAGGACTATCTACTAATATAGCTGTGTCCATGATCAGCAATCTCCTCTCTGAACTATGTATTCCAGATTCATCTGTTCTATTGTACAAAAACATACTAACGGCCATCCTGTTAATCATATCTTTTATTTTCTTCCACTGCCACGAAGGTAAACGAATACCATGACCACTCATTCAAGTTGCACAACCAAGAAAACAAACATATCTAAACTTAATAAACCTAAATATATCCATATCTATCTATCTATCTATCTATCTATATCTTCATGTCTTCCTTCCTCTGCCGACAGCCTCCATGACATGTCCATTTTAAACACACATTAACGTCAAAATATACGAGGTCAAAACATCTGAAACTCTGTTTAAGTCTCTTCTTTCTAGTCTAGGCTGCCATTTACTTCAAATAACAGAACAATCTTACCTAATTATATTCATTAGTAAACTTTTTTTTTTTTTCAATTTCTAGCCTCCACAATGTAGGCAGAGAAACAGGATTAGTAAGCAGTATCATAATTCCTCCTTGCGTTAGTTTCTTTCCCAGATACAACTGTTCCCCTTTAAATAACATGCTCAAGACCAAATTTGGGGAGTTTGGGAAGAAATGTTTAAACCCTGAATAGATAAGTTTCTTCTTATCTTCAAACGTATCCCTTACAGGATCCTCTGGATCCCCGCCTCACATAGCTTTTCGTCATGGCACCCAGACCATTCTGTTTCTTCCTTCCATTGCCTCTCATCCTACTTCAGGACACTTCCTCTTCAAAGGGTTAACATCTGTTCGGACCTCAGGTCTAATAATATTTCAAGGAAAATTAGGATTATATCATTTCTCACCCGCTTTAATAGTGCACCTTTTACTTTACTTTTATAGTACTTACTAGCGTTGCCATGTGGTTTTAATGTGACTATTATTCATGGGCTTATTCAATTAAGGTTTGCCTAATTCATCAGACTGTGAACTCCAGGAAAGCAAGACCTTTAATTTTGCTCTCCAGCTTGATTCCAGTACCCGGCATAGTGCTCAAAACTGGGTAGGAAATGAAAAAGTATTTAATAAAGTATCTCACAAATAATCTGATCAATAAAATCAAAACAATTCAAACTGTCACATGAATTAACAGTATTATCTTGTCCAAAATGATTTAGTCTTTGACTCTCAACTCTACTCACCCACCAGATATCCAGGCATTTTCCACTTGTGAATAACTACAAAACTGTGATAAGTATAATTTAAAAAGACGTTGCACCCCATGGATGAGCTGCTCTAATTTAGTGGAACAAACTTTGCTCTATCGAATTAATCTTTCTAAACTGCCACCACATCATGTCTTTATGTGAGCAAAGTGGAGTCTACTTTGTTCACCTGTTTCTGTATGATTGTATAGTATCTTCTATATGAAAAGTATCTTCTATTGTATTGTATAGTATCTTCTATGTATCTCTTTTCTATAATAAGTAAAATAGACAGCTTTTTATTTTCTGTTCAAGATGTCTTAGTCTGTTTGGGTTGCTATAGAAAAACACCATAGACGTGATGGCTTTTGAACAAATTTCTCAGTTCAAGGGGCTGGAAATTCCAAGATCAAGGCACTGTCAGATTCTGCATCTGGTGAGGACATGTTTCCTGGTTCATACAGGTACCTGTTTACTGTGTCTCAGTGAGGCAGAGGGGTGAAGGAGCCCTCTGCTTTCTCTTTAATAAGGGTACTTCCATTGATAAGGAGTTTGACCTCATGTTCTTATATCTACCAAAGACCCAATCTCCTAATACTATCACATTGGGCATTAGGGTAACATATGAATGTTGGGGGCAAACATTCAATTTGGAGCACAAGTCCTGTTTTTCTAATATTTAAGTATGGTTGACTTTTTTAAGGTAAAATGTAAATATTGAATTGAAATTTTAATTGAAAGAATTATACAGTCCCATGCACACATAACAAAGAAAACAGAGATCATATGTATATTTGCCACTGTCCCCCAATGGCAACTTTTACAAAACCATGATGTACACTGAGGATATTAACATTGATTTTAAAAAGAAGAAAACACTGATTTTATTTTAATATCTCGTTTTTTAATTCATTTTTATGCATGATTATATTTTTATAAAATTTCACCCAGTGTACAGGTTTATTTATCCATTACCACAGCCAGCATAACTCTCCCTCCCTTGTATTCTCTGATATCCATACCCATTTCCTCCAACCTCCTCTGACCTTCACCACTAACTCCTAACAATCACTAATTCGCTCTCCTTTTCTAAAATTTCATCATTTTAAAAATGTTATATAAATGAGGGGTGCCTGGGTGGCTTAGTCAATTAAGCATCTGACTTTGGCTCAGGTTATGATCTCAGAGTCCCAAGATCAAGTCCATGTCAGGCTCTATGCTCGGCGAGGAGTTGGCTTCTCTGCCTCCCTCTGACCCTCACCCTGCTCATGCTGTCTCTCTCCAATAAATAAAACCTTTTAAAAAATATTATATAAATGAAATCATATAGCATGTAACCTTTTAAAACTGCATTTTCCATGCATAATTCCCTGAAGTTATGTTGTAAAAATCAATAGTTCTTTTTTTTTTTTTTTGAGTTTTTAGTCTATATATTGTGTCCATTTTAATTAGGATACTTTCTGTAGGGTTTGTGCCTTGATTCTTTTGTCTAATAGTTCTTTTTTTTAATTGATGAGAATTCCATAGAGTGAATGGCCGGACGTAGGTATATTTGTGTATCAGAATTTAACAATTCATTCCTTGAACAGATATCTGGGCTATTCCCAATTTAGGGCTATTCCAAATAATGCTGTTAAGAATACTCATATGCAACTGACCCTTGAAAAACACAGGTTTGACCTGCATGGATGACTTACACACAGGTTTTTAAGAGTTGACAGCAAAAACCAGAAGGCATTTATTTACACGTGCCCACTCTAGAATCCACAAGACCAAACTGAAGGTGATTGGGCAGGGTTGGAGGTTGCCCCTTGTGCCTGTGGGGTGGTTGGTGGAGCACACGGGGCTGGTGGGCAGGATTGTTGGGCTAAAATGGAGGAATGTGCCCCCCCAAGTCTTCAGCCCACCAGGCTCTGGTGCTCTCCTGCTGTAGCCTTGGGCCCTGGCCCCATGACATCTCAGACACCGGCCCATTTGTGTGGCTGTAGCTGCTGATGGTCTTGACATGGTGGTCCACCTCTAGGCACATAAAGAGCTTTGCTGCCTGTGGACCCACCCTGAAGGTATCACTGAGAGGCTGAGGTCAGCAGGCTGCAGAACATCACCATACCTGGGCCAGGCCTACTTCTGCCACAGCCCATGTCCCAGCTGGCCTGGTCTACATCTGCATGGAATTTCAATAAATATGACAATTCTGTTAATTTATTTCCTCTTTATGATTTTAGCATTCTCTTTATGATTTAACATTCTCTTCTACTGTATTTTATTGCAAAAATAGAGTATATAATACATATAGTATAAAAAAGGGTATTCATGGACTATTAATGTTATGGATAAGGTTTCCAGTCAACAGTAGGCTATTTGTTAAGTTTGGGGGCAAATAAAAGTTACACATAGATTTTAATTTTCAACTGTGCACAGGGTCAAAGCCCAAACCCCTGCCTTGCTCAAGGATTAACTGTATACGTTTTTATGTGAACATGTTGATAGTGCTCTGGGATAAATGGCAAAAAATGCAGTTTCTGGGTTTTATCGTAATTGCAAAGAATTACTTTTTAAAAACTTCTCCCTACATTTTCACGAACTGTCATATGTGTATTCTGAATGGCAAAGCTACTTAAATACAGGATTGTTCGTGTCTTTGAGTCATACGTATCCACAAATCAAAAACTGACAGTATACTGATATAAAGTAAAGGTCGACTTACAGAAAGGATATATTTCACCCGAAGCCAAGTTTTGCTAATAGTTCAAAGGATGCAGACAATCACAAATCACAGGTTAACAAACTTGGCAACATCTGAGACCAGTCCTGAAGCTTTCCAGGTTCTTTCTTTGCCACATTAGAGCAAGCTTTTATTCCAATTTAATATACAAGTTCCCAAGAGATGCATCAGGGCATCACCTACACAAATGGAGTTATTTTAGTCATACAATATCTTCATTTATACGGTGATAATTACAACCTGTCACTGACATTTGCGAGCAGTCTATGCCCTATACATCTACAATGTTGAGGTTTATAAGCCATTTTCACAGACAAGGTATATCCTGTTAAAAGTATTTGATAAAAACTCTACTTAGTTTCCACTAGTAAATAACATCTGGAAGTAAGATTAGCTTGATTACAAGGAGGCCAGACCATATCATCTTTTTTAAAATTTCTTCATGATAATTTACAAAGGCAAGGAAAATGGATCACAGACTAGTTACTAACCCTTCCTTTCTGGCCCACACTGCTTTACTTCGGAGGTCCCTAAAAATATTTTTATAACAAATATGAATGAGGTAGAAATTACAAACACACACACACACACACACACACACACACACACAAACACACGGAGAGTTTCTGGACTTTTCATCTGTACTAGGAAAAATAAAATTGACCTCCTATCCATAACATCTTTGTGTACTGGTCTTTTTTTTTTTTTTTCTTCCCCTAGCAGAATTTATTCAGGCTTTTTTCATAGAGAAAAATACTGATAATTCTCACCATAAATGTATTTTTAACCTTTCTTCCCATCTCTAAAACACACTTGCAATCTTGACCTATACAGAATATAAAGGCCACCCTTTTCTGTATTGATTTTTTTTTTTTTTTTTTTTTTTTTTGGTCTGCGGTCATGCTTTGCAATGCCTATGGATAGGAATTTTATATAAGCTACTAACGGTTTTCTTAGGAACCTTACTTTGTAGGGTATTTTCAGTTAGCATTTGAGATGAACTTTATAAAATATTTCAGTGAAGGTGGCAAAGGTCACAAATAAATGAAAACATTTTTTTTTAAAGATTATATTTATTTGACAGAGAGAGATAGCAGGCCCTGAAAAGCACAACCAGGGGGTGTGGCAGGCAGAGGGGGAGAGGAAGAGACAGACTCCCACTAAGCAGAGAGCCAGATGCAAGGCTTGATCCCTAGGACACTGGGATCATGACCTAAGCTCAAGGCAGGTGCTTAACCAACTGAGCCAACCAGGTGCCCTTAAATGAAAATATTTAAACAGATAGGTGTCTTTGTGAAAAAACAACCTCAATGGCTTTAATGCCAAATACAAGAAAAACAAACCAAACAAACAAAAATTTTAAAAGATGACCACCACAGAGCAGGAAGTTAAGATAGTCACTATCCTTTCCATAGACAGAGCCACATGTCAAGTTGAATCCCACACTTGTCTGAAAGTATTGCTTGTTGTGAAGCAATATGGAGTGCAGTCTATTGTGATGGGAATACAGGATCCTAGCTTAGAATAAAAAGGGTAGTTTTGGAAGATGGGCTCACTCAACATTAACTATCATATACATATTTCTCTATTCCATTGGTATCAGTAATCTAAAACTTTAAATAAATTATGTGAAATAAAGCTCCAACTCATTAAAGTCATAGGCAAAAACAGAGAGAGTCAATTATCACATGGTTTCACTTACTTGTGGAGCATATGGAATAACCCAGAGGACATAGGGAGATGGAGAGAAGTGAGATGGGGGAAAATGGAGGGGGAGACAAACAATGAGAGACTGCAGACTCTGAAAAACAAACTGAGGGTTTTGGAGGGGAGGTGAGTAGGGGGTTGGGTGAGCCTGGTGGTAGGTATTCTGGAGGTCATGTATTGCATGGAGCATAAACAATGAATTCTGGAACACTGAAAAGAAATAAAATTAAATTAAATGAAAAAAAAAGAACAACTTTCATAATGTAAAAAAAAAAAAAGTCATACGTAAAATCTAACTTTGACAGTGTAACCAAAGTAAAAAGAAAAACAAAAGGAAATAGTAGCCAGGAAAGTAAAAGTCACTATATGAAAAATTAAAAATATAAGGTTCTCATAAATATAGAGGTGCTATTTATCCTTTTGGTATGCTATTTTGATCATATATTTATTGTACAGAATGTAACATTTCACTTTTGAGTATATTTTTTACTTTATATATGAAAATATTATCTTGATTTAAAAAATAGAAATGGGTCCACAGTCTAAACTTTCTATTACATTTTTCATAAACAAAGGCATTATCTCTAGCTGTACAAGGACAAATCACATTTAAAACCTTGAAATTGGTTTCTTTGTGAGCACAGGAACAAATAATAGAACCCTCTTATTCTGAATCTTGGAGACCTCCTACATAGACAATTTCTTCATAGTTCCTATTGTGAAAGGTTCAGGGGCAGAGCTATACAAACTGGAAACCCCAAAATATAAAGAATATATTATCATACCTGATATTATGTTTCTGTGATTGTCTTTAATAATACTGTAGTTAGTAGGGTAATATGCAAATATCCAAATACTCCCTAAGGAACTACACTTCTGAAGTTTTGTTACACTACCCCACTGTCCACTATCTCCTAGCAAGGGGATCGATTTACTATTCTTGTAATTCCTTTTCATCCTCCCTCCTCTAAACCTCATTCAGAACTTTGAAACTGGGGTAGCTCAGTCATTAAACGTCTGTCTTTGGCACTTCCACTCAGTCTTGGTCCTAGGACCCTGGGATCAAACCCGGCATGGGGCTTCCTGCTCTGTGGGAAGCCTGTTTCTTCCTCTCCAACTCTCTGTGCTTGTGTTCCCTCTCTCGCTGTGTCACTCTCTGTCAAATAAATAAATAAATAAATAAATAAATAAATAAATAAATAACTTTGAAACTTGTAAGTATTGCTTTTATATGCCTTATCAATGTTTGAGACACAATTCATGCCCATTCCTTCACATTTTTTTTTTCTTAGCTCCAGTTTCTTTTTTCATCTCTTTAAAAATAAGGCTTTGCATATTTTGTCCAGTTACCATATTTATTGGACTTCAAAGTCTCCAAACATGCTTTGAGATTCTGGATAACAAGGATATTTGGCCCGTCGTGGTATCCTCACAGTACCTACACCAAGCCTGACACTTTCCTCATCGCATGTACTCCTTCCTCCCCTGCTCAATTAAAAGAACTGCAAAACATCCAGTGGAAAAACCCTTCCAAATAAGTCTCAAGTGCCAACATTTAATTTGTGCCACCTCTGGTTTCTTCCCCGAACAGAAGAAGTATCCTTTTGAAAATACTGAAAGTTTCCTGAAGTGTTATTATACAATGTTAAATATTGTCTTCTGCGGAACCCTACAACCAACTCAAGAAAGAAAATAAAATTGTTAAGGGCAATTTAGAAAGTAAATTGTTTTTGTTATTGTGGTGACTAAAAATTCTCATTCCAGAACACCTAGCTTTGTTTTCTTGGGTTAAACATTCTGTTGTAGATATTATATTTGTAGTATGATTATTTTTTTCTTTTAATTTGGGCAAGCAGAAGTAATACACCCTGGTTATTTTCGCATGCCCACCTCTAATTTATAGAGTACAATTTCTGTTTTTTAGATATTATTTGGGTGTGAGAAGTTAAGTTCAAATGTCTGAGGGTTTCTTAAATCTAGCTATTGGCTAAATTCTCCCAAATCAGAGGCACATAATGACAATACCTTAATGTTACAAGATTACAAAGTCTCCTCATGGACTCATGATGCTCACATACAGCAACCTTGTTGACCTGAATTGTCTGAATGTGAAAACCAGGGAGCTGATGATTCTACAGGCTCTAGGTCATTTGATAATTCCAGCTGTGCTAGCTGTGGAGCTCGCCAATAAATCCTGCCATCACCCAGGGCTTTTCCTAAAATCTGTGCTGTCATGGATTTAGAGACCCACTGATAAATGATAAGAACACCTGATAAAAATAACATCAGTTAGCTTAGTCCTGATTTTTTTTTTTTTTTTGTCATTATTCTCACAGATTTTCTGACAGAGACAATAACCGGTATTCTCAGTGAATGGATACAATTTTACCTTAAAAAAGCTCCAAGTTTGCCTTATTACAAAGACTATTATGTAATGTATTTTTTTGGTGTGCTCCTGGGGATATATTAGACAGTAAGAAAAAACAAGCTGTAAAACCTTCCCTGACAATGAAGCAGAAGACTGTGTAGTTCTCTGTGATGAGGAGAGAGCATCTAACTCACAAAAACACAAGCCTGGCAGTGATTACATGAAAGAGAGACATTAAAGGGGATGTTCTTAGAACATACCATCATATCTGAAAAATGTATGGAAACAAGGTATAATTTTCTAGGCTCACAGCAACAACAACAAACACTGATATTTACACTATGTATAACAGTTTGCACAACAATTTTGGATGCATTCATCTTTATATTTTAGACAAAGAAAAGAGAATGAACAAAGAATGAAAGGAACGTGAAAATCCCTACATTTCCCTACACAAACACTTACGAAGGATAAGACTTCAGTTATGAGGGCTTGTTTACACATGAGCCATGTTTTCCCTGTGCGCCGATATGCAAGCGAGTGCAGGGCCTCTAACACGGAACAGGCTTGACCTGCTTCTCAGACGACAACACAGTGGCAGGCACACAACAGGTAGTCAACAGACTTTTGCTGCTTCAGGAAAGGGTGAGATCACAAAAGGATTTTTCATACCAAAGGAGGAATTAAAAATACGGTAATCCTAGGAAATGGTTTCTATGCTACTCCTTTTTTTTAATAGAATATAGAAATATTTTGTCAAATTTGGCAATGCATGTACTTATTTCTTCAGTAAATACTGAGTGAATTCTATGTGTCATAAACATGAATACTGAGGATGTGCCAGTGAGTGGAAGGAATGACAGAAAAATTCTTCTCATGGTGCTTGCATTCAGATGATTCTTTTGTTTTCAAGTAGAAAATAAATGTTACTTGGATAAAAATTTACACTAATTTCCTTATAAAAATTTCACTCAATTTCTTTAATATTTATTTATTTAGAGAGAGTTTGCCACTGGGGTTAGGGTCAGAAGGAAAGGGAAAGAATCTTAGGCAGATTCCCCACTGAACATGGACCACCACCCCCGCTCTTCCAACACAGGGCTCAATCCTAGGACTCTGAGATCATGGCCAAAGCCAAAATCAAGTCTGATACTCCCAGGGACTCCTAATATTTCACTCAATTTCTGAGTGTTTGAAAGCCCAAAACTCCAAATTTAATCTTATATGTCACAGAAGTAAGCTTCTACATGAGAAAGCCCTTACATTGTCACTATTCATTTGGTTACTAATCTCTCCCTGTAACACAATTCATATGTGTGTATTGATATTTATGTTGTGCGCACAGCAAACCATGTAGACTGTATTTCATAAAGAGGTCTTTGATTTAATATTAAAACTACATAGGGCGCCTGAGTAGCTCAGTGGGTTAAGCCTTTGCCTTTGGCTCAGGTCCTGATCTCAGAGTCCTGGGATTGAGCCCCGCATCAGACTCTCTGTCTGCTCAGCAGGGAGCCTGCTTCCCTGCGCTCTCTCTGCCTGCCTCTCTGCTTACTTGTGATCTCTGTCAAATAAATAAATAAAATCTTAAAAAAAAAAAAACAACATCATCTAACTTTCCATTAATGTCCATTCATGTAGCATCAGTACGCTTTCAAAATCATAGAACTTTTGGTAAAATTCCCAATGTTTAACTTATCAACAAGTTTGTCATTTCACATACAAAAATTTTATATACCATTTTCAGAACCTAAAAAGTCAAACTGATCCATTTTATCTATAATCTACTAGCAAGATATTTATAGATAAATATAGTTTATATTCTTGAGATATCAGCAATTAAGGTCCTTTTTATTAATGCTGAAAAGGGATGTTTTAACTGATAAATCACTCAGATAAAGTTGGCTCATCAATCATAATGTAGGTTAAAATAAAGGTAATAATCAAGATAAATCTTAAATTATTACTATTTTTTTAAGATAGAGAAAATTGGGTTGGTAGATAATGTGAAATTTTATTTTAAAGAGTGGATTATAAATAACCACTGGGATTATTATTATTATTATTATTTTTTTGGTACAACAAAATTTTATCACCTTCCTAGATTCTAACTTTCTGAGCCTTTAGATGTTTATGGCCTAGTATATTGATATAGTTATTTTTTACCAGCAGAAAAATTCTGTATAAGTCTCAATGATAAAACATACGACTGACTTATTGGGGCCCTGGGGTCACAGAAAGATGTTGGAATAAAAAATAGTGACAGAACTCATCCAAATACATTAATTAGGAGCACTTGGGTGGCTCAGTTGGTTAAGCATCTGTCTTCAGCTCAGGTCATGATCCCAGAGTCCTGTGTTCAAACCCCTTGTTGGGCTTCCTGATCATCTGGGAGCCTGCTTCTCCCTCTCCCTTCTGCTTGTACAGAGGAGTGTGCATGCTCTCTCTTAAATAAATAAAATCTTAAAAATACATTAATCAAAATTCTAATGATATATTCTCCATTCTGTCCTCTGCATACACAGTTCTATATTTTAGGTAGAATAGACATTTATGAGCTTAATTTATAAATAAAGGTTAAATAATACTAAATATTTAATCTAAAAGAGTGCCTTTATTAACATGCCAAAGCATCAACTCAGATGGACAACTGACACATGAAAAGATGTTCAACATCACCAAACATCAGGGAAATCCACAATAAGGCATCACCTCACACCAGTCTGGTTCGTCTCAAAAAGACAAGAAATAACTGTCAGTGAGTGTGTGAAGAAAAGGGAAACTTTGTGCACTGTTAGTGGAATATAAATTGGTAAAAGTGCTGCAGAAAATAGTATGGAAGTTCTTCAAATTAAAAATAGAAATACTGGGACGCCTGGGTGGCTCAGTTGGTTAAGCAGCTGCCTTCGGCTCAGGTCATGCTCCCAGCGTCCTGGGATCGAGTCCCACATCGGGCTCCTTGCTCAGCAGGGAGCCTGTTTCTCCCTCTGCCTCTGCCTGCCATTCTGTCTGCCTGTGCTCGCTCTCTCCCCCTCTCTCCCTCTGATAAATAAATAAAATCTTTAAAAAAAAATAAAAATAATAAAAATAGAAATACTGTATGATATGGTAATTCCACTTCTGGGTATTTACCCAAGAAAACAAAACACTAATTCAAAAAAAAAAAATATATATATATATGTTTCACTTTGTTTATTGCAGCATTATTTACAATGACCAAGATATGGAAGCAACTCAAGTGTCCATAAACAGATGAATGAATAAAGAAGACCTAGACCCACTAGAATATTAGTCATAAAAAAGATGAATCTTTCCATTTGCAACAACATGGACAGAACTAGAGGGTATTACACTAAATGAAATAAGTAAACAAAACAAACACTACAGGATTTCAGTTAGATGAAATTTTAAGTGACTTAAGGTCTGTTCAGTACCAGAAAATATATCTTATGTTGTATATAAATTGTATATAATTCTGCTTTTGTAGTTCCAAAATGTATCAAATTAGAATATATCAAAATCAGAAAAAAATACATTTCCTAAAGTTAGTTTTGGACTTTTATGGACGTTAAATTGTACAGATTACCTAGAAAATTATAATTCTTTGAAATGTTCAGTAATATATGTGGCAAATGAAAAAAAATTGAGTGGCATAAAACTATTCAGAATAGACAATTTCAAAAGGTGAAATACTTGGGACACCTGGGTGGCTCAGTCAGTTAAACAACTGCCTTTGGCTCAGGGCAGGATCTCAGGGTCCTGGGAGGGAGCCTGGAGTCAGGCTTCCCCCTCAGCAGGGAGTCTGAGTCTCCCTCTCCTCCTCCACCCACTCCTCCTTGCTCTCTCACTCTCTCAATAAATAAAATCTTAAATAATAATAATAATAATAAGGGAAGAAATTCCTGGAAAATTCCCCTCATAATCTGAAATTTTGGTACATGTGAAAATTTGGTATTTTTTTTTTTTAAAGTAGAACCTTTGCATTGGGTAAGTAGCCTCAGAAGTTTGAGATTCAACGCTTTATAGGAAAATAGGAAAGGAATATGCCAAACTTACTTTTAATGGCGAAATGTCAATTGCGGACACTATTGAGAGGAACAAAATAGAAAAGGAACCAGTTCCTAATACCAATGGATTTCCAGACCTGTACCTGTGTCAAACTTATAAAGTAACTATGCTAATATATAATACACATTATAGTAGGAACATACTACAGCTGCAAAGGTAAGGAAATGTTCATTTCTCCCTAGAAGATGTTCAAGTAGCAAATTTACCTATGAAGATACTCAAGCAAATCACATAATAGCTAATACATGTAAAATTAGTGATGACATTGGTACAATCTTAGTTATTACTTAATAGCAAATAATGGTGACTAAAATATCTAGGTTCAAAAGCATACTATATTTACTACTTACCTCTTAGCCACAGAATTCATTTGTCTTTCCCATAGCAAATGCCTTTTCTACCCTCAGTTTAATTACTTCTGAGAAGCCCTAACATTAGATATTTAAGTGACACTCAACCCCGTGCCTTCAATTCCCACTCTGGAATCTTCCTTCTCTGATGAATGCTGTGTCATATATCCCTATTCAACTTTTTTACCTCTGTGTAACATAACCTTTAAAACTATTTTTCTCCTGAAACAAGTATTTTTCCCACCCTTTTGTAAATTTATGAATGCCCTCCTTTATCTTAAAAAATTATGTTCTTCTATCTCCCTCAGTTGTTTTTCTCCCAACCTCTCACACTGTCATTGTTTATAAAATCTACCTAAACTGTTTTTAGATTGGCACATACATTATTTATTACTTTATTACTTTTAGTAAATAAAATACAGTAATTATTTGTCCAAAACTTATAGGAAGGCATATAATGGTAAGGCAATATCCTACATGTATGTGTCATCACGATGACTTAACTTCTTTAAGTATACATTTAAATCGGAAACATTTTTAATGAATTTAAAATCATCTAGAGAAATCTGGGAAAGCAGTTTTTCTTTCTGAACCCTACTTTGATCCTCTTTTAAGAGACTGAAAGAAAACAAACCAGGCAATTTCCATAATTCTTGTATTACTTTCCAGAAATTACACACATTTATTGATTTGTAAAACACTACTATTATTGCCTACTACTTTTTCTATGAAAGTGTTTGTGGTGGTTGTTATTGTTGTTGTTCCTGTTTTAACACAGTCTAGCTCTAGTTCTCTGAGATGAAGCTCAAACAAATTGCTTAATGCTGCCAACTATCTGAAAATCTAGATTATATAAATGGCTAAACAGCCAAGATTCATTTTATGTTTTCTTCTTTTATATTCATACGTTATTCTTGGGAGTGTATAATGTTTGAGAATCTTTCTGTTCCCCCTGTCTTTGTACTGCAGGTAGGACAAATTAATCTGTTTTTACTTAGGAATAAATATCTTTTTGTGTACTAAAGCTCCATTTTATGGACTTTTTTCCTGTTAAAATGAAAATGAAACATTTTGAGATACATAGATAAACTAATCACTGCATTCATGAATGTCTGTGTGTGTGTCTGCATATTATCAATCTTTTGTATAATTTGCCTTGCAGGTATGTTTCCTGTTAGTATGCACAACAGGCTTTATTCTAAGAAGTCCCAAATGAAGCAAATCCAGAAGCATGTATGACCATATAATACCATTACACACTTAAAAAATAGCTCTGTATTTTCAAAATCCATATGGTTGGTCTTTGCAACTATGGGATAATATGAATAAAGCTATGCAAAATATATACATCACTGGTATTAAACCATTTCTAGTCTAAATCCTAACCTCAAATATATAGGGTTTAAAAAACCTGGGCAGGAATATAGTACTGGTAGTACCAATTATCAGAAGTGTTAACGATGCACTCAAGCCTATGTAACATCAGCAGAGTCTCAGCTTTTAGTAATGTATTTTCAGGCAAATCCTTAGTAACAGTTATATTTACAAGAAAATCAAAACAAGTGCATAAGGTGGTTTGTATTCTTCATTTTCCCAGAAGGTGAAGATCTTTACAAACTGGTTATGTAATGAAATTAACACAGGAAGTCAATGACTTCCAAAGGATCAGATTGGGTCTCCCAAGCCGCTGAGGACACCTAACCAACTACTGGGCATCTTTGCAATAGGTGGGACGTAGACTATCTTTCCTTATCCATGCAGATAGAAAGCAGTCATAATTTTCATGTAAAAATGTCAGCATATTAAGTATTTCCTTTACAGTTTCTCCCCATTCTCTTGCAGTATTCCTCTTTCCTCCTTTCTCTGAGGACGTGATATTTACCATTGCCCTCCAAGTAACGGAAGTTCCCCTCTATGCTATCCAGCCAAAATGCTCTTTAGGTAGCACCTAATCTTCAAAATAGGAACATTATTTGAAACTTAAAATACAGCAAGCTAAATTAATTAGCATAAAAATTAGTTAGCATAAAAATAAGGCTCATCTTATTCTTGAGGTAATAGCTTCTGAGAGTTACTTACATCGTTAATCCAAAAGAACAAGTATTGCGTGGATTACAAAGAGTGGAGATAGCAAGTTGTATATAAGGAAAAACCTTCTATGTAGGTTTGTAATTTCTCTGCTTACGGGAAAATTGTTCTCTGCCTATAAAGTTAGAGAGGAAACACTCCATTAGTAAAGTTTCATTTGTTACATTGGGGTGATAGATACATTACTTATAAATGCATTTTTATAGTTTTTAATTATAGAATATATTTATAAAAATTGAGAAGGCCAGCCCTATCCCAGACATTATGAATTCTACTATACAGGTATTTAGGCATCTCTAGTAAGAGCCTTAATGCTTCTCATACAACCAAAATTTTAGATTCACCAATTTAAATACTGCTTTTTTTGGTCTTTGTTTAGGAGGAAGCAATCATTTTTCCACATTAAATTTAACGAGTACAGCAGTCCCCCCTGAACTGCAGTTTTGCTTTGGAAGGTTTCAGTTACTGTCATCTATGGTCCTTAAGTAGATGATCCTCTGACAAATCATCATCAGATCAATAGCAGCCTAACAATATGCCACAATGTCTATGTCACTCATCTCACCTCATCTCATCACGTTGGCATTTTATCCTCTCACATGATTACAAGAAGGGGGAGTACAGTTCAGTAAGATTTGAGACCATATTCACATAACTTTTTATTACAGTAGATTGTTACACTTCTCTATGTTATTATTGTTAAGCTCTTACTGTGCTTAATTTATAAGTTATACTATGTCCTGGGTATGTATGCAAAGGAAAAAAATGTAATATATATGGTATTTGGTACTACCTGTGGTTTCAAACATTCCCTAAGGGTCTTAGAATGCATTCCCTAACAATAAGAGACTAACATGCAATGAAATTTTTGACCCCAATATGGTATTTGCTATGTTACTAATTTTAGAAAGTATATCTCTGATGTATTAGATTATGTGTAAATTGTAATAGCTGCTCCTGAGTTGATGTTTCTACTCACTTTCTGGTGATGTCTGAGTTTTTCTAAAAATATTTTGAGTCAGATATTAATGAAGGAAAATATGATGACTTGCTACAGTCGTATGTTTGCATATATATGTAGTGATAAAAGTTATACACTCTTAACACAGAACTTTTAAATTACAATTATTATAAATATTCAAAGGATTATATCATGTTAAGTGTTGAATACAGGGACACTGTTTTCCTAGGGAAAGGGCTATCTCAAGGGTAGCATTTTTTAGAAGATTATATAAATTTTCTGAGAATTGTAAAACCAGTCATTTGGGCATGCATCACATGGTTACATCTCAGGAAAGCTTAATTCTATGACAGAGAGCTTAAAAATATTAACTAAAGAAATAATTGAATGTTCTTGAAGCCACTTCATATTTACAAATCTGTCAACCACCAACACAGCACTACTTGACAGAATAATGCAACTAATTAAAATGAAATGGAAAAGAAAACAAAACATTCTTTATAAAACCAAAGTGAGAATCCTATAAATTTAAGGTGAACTATTCAGTCTACCTCTAAATCATTTTCTGTATCTCCCTATTTTCTTCTGGTGATTGTTTTCATTTAACAATGATAAATTTAGCCTATTATATTTGTACTATCCAGGCCAATACACTTTTAATGAATAGCAAGCACACAACTGTAACTAGAAAATATATTTATTATTTATGATATCTGTTCTTGACAGTGATAAAGGAGGGGGTAGCAGGTACATAATCAAGGCAGTTAAAATATTGCCAATACAGAGTAAAAAACAAAAGGAAAATTTAATGTAGTCCAAAGTGACATTAGCTATTATGTTTATCTAAATGTGTAATTAAAAATAATATATGGCTTCATATAGTGTCCCACATTTCTATGTGGTATATTTCTCCTAATTATATGTTAGGAAAATATGACCAAAAAAAATGAATCTGGAGTTATTGAAACAACTGTGTCTCCTGAACCTATCTCTTAACTAATGGGATAATTTATACATTGTACTTTTTCATTTTCCATTCTCACAGTAGGGTATTATTTCTTCCAAATAACAGCTTCTTCAAAAAAATTATGTACTATCACTAAAATAGTCAATCTGACAAATGTATTATGACATATGCTTTTCCTTATCCTTTAATAAAACTGGATGATTATTTTCAATGTTGCCATTTTTTCTTAAATTACTATGTAAAACTTCTATTCTTAAAAGAGTCAATCTTACTCTTTTTTTCTTTTCTATTATAAAATGCAAGATACTACTCAAGATTTTATCCTATTAGGTTTTGTGATTTGAATTAATAGTAAGTGATGGAGAAATGGGATAAAACAAAACTTAAAACTAAAATCTTACAAACACACAGATCTATTTTTACACACAAATATATTTTGACACATAGTCCCAGAAACTATCAGTGTTACATCTATTCTTTAGAAGCAGACTATTTTTTTTTTTTGGTTACTTTTCCTTTTTTGACACTTATCTACCTCAAGACCCTACTAAAGTATTCTTTGGAGATTTTCATTAAAATTAATATAAACACTAGGGGCACCACTGAATCCTATCTACAAAGGAAAGTATCTAAATTATTTTTTTTATCACTGATTTCCTTACCTCCATCAGTAATTTCCACAATCTTCAGTCACTACCTATTTATGCTTCTTTTAAACTATTATGTGAATCTTGTATAAACTCTTTATAAATGCAATAAATAATAAAATTCACACTTAAATTCAAAAATTTAATCTCGACAGCTGTATGTAGAAGAATGAAATTCAACCATTCTCTTACACCATACACAAAGATAAACTCGAAATGGATTAAAAACCTCAATGTGAGACAGGAATCCATCAGAATCATAGAGGAGAACATAGGCAGTAACCTCTTCGATATCAGCCACAGCAACTTCTTTCAAGATATGTCTCCAAAGGCAAAGGAAACAAAAGCGAAAAAGAACTTTTGGGACTTCATCAAGATCAAAAGCTTCTGCACAGCAAAGGAAACAGTCAACAAAACAAAGAGGCAACCCACGGAATGGGAGAAGATATTTGCAAATGACAGTACAGACAAAAGGCTGATATTCAGGATCTATAAAGAACTTTTCAAACTCAATACACACAAAACAGATAATCATGTCAAAAAATGGGCAGAAGACATGAACAGACACTTCTCCAGTGAAGACATACAAATGGCTATCAGGCACATAAAAAAATGTTCATCATCACTAGCCATCAGGGAGATTCAAATTAAAACCACATTGAGATACCACCGTACACCAGTTAGAATGGCCAAAGTTAGCAAGACAGGAAACAACGTGTGTTGGAGAGAATGTGAAGAAAGGGGAACCCTCTTACACTGTTGGTGAGAATGCAAGTTGGTGCAGCCAATTTGGAGAACAGTGTGGAGATTCCTTAAGAAATTAAAAATAGAGCTTCCCTATGACCCTGCATTTGCAATTGCACTACTGAGTATTTACCCCAAAGATACAGATGTAGTGAAAAGAAGGGCCATCTGTATCCCAATGTTCATAGCAGCAATGGCCGTGGTCACCAAACTGTGGAAAAAAAACAAGATGCCCTTCAACAGATGAATGGATAAGGAAGATGTGGTCCACATACACTATGGAATATTATGCCTCCATCGGAAAGGATGAATACCCAACTTTTGAGTCAACATGGACTGGTAGAGATTATGCTGAGTGAAATAAGTCAAGCAGAGAGAGTCAAGTATCATATGATTTCACTTATGTGTGGAGCATAAGAAATAACACAGAAGACATGGGGAGTTGGAGAGGAGAAGGGAGTTGAGGGAAACTGGAGGGGGAGATGAACCATGAGAGACTGTGGACTCTGAAAAACAATCTGAGGGTTTTGAATGGGCAGGGGGTGGGAGGTTGGGGGAGCCTGATGGTGGGTATTGTGAAGGGCACGTATTGCAGGGAGCACTGGGTGCGGTGCATAAACAATGAATTCCATTACACTGAAAAGAAATTAAACAAAAAAAAAATTAATCTCTGCAATTTAAAGATTAGAATTACCTCTAGGATGCAAGAATGGTTCAACATATGTGAATCAATAGCAGTGACACATATTAACAGAATGAAGGATAAAAATAACATGATGTCATATACAGAATAGGCTTCGGACAAAATTCAGTGTTCTTTCATGATAAATACACCCAAAAAACTAAATGCAGAAGGAATGTATCTCAATATAATACAGGTCAAATAAGAGAAGCCTACAACTAACAACATAGTGAACTGTGAAAACAAAAAGTGTTTCCTTTAAGATTGGGAACAGTATAAAAATGCCTCTTCTCACTACAGCTTCTATCAACATAGTACTGGAAGCCCTTCCTAGAGTAATTAGACAAGAAAGAAATAAAAAAGGAAGCCAAACTGAAAAGGAAGAAACAAAATCATCTATTTACAGATGGCATGACCCTAAATGGAGAAAATCCTAAAGATTCTACAAAAAATCTGTTAGAATAAATTCAATAAAGTCGTTGGATAGAAAATCAACATAGAAATCAGTTTATTTCTATAGACTAACAATCCATTCTAAAATAAAATTAACAAACAATCCCATCCACAATGACTTCTAAAGGAACAAAATACTTAAGAACAAACTTAACCAAGGAGATGAGAGACTTACACAAAACAATAAATGAAATTAAAACACAGTTGAATAAAGACATCTTGTCTTCATGAATTGGAAAAATTGTTAAAAATTTCCATACTATTCAAAGTGATAAACATATTTATATCATCCTCAGCAAAATCTGAATATCAGGCTTTACAGAAATAGAAAAACACATCCAAAATTCATATGAAACCACAAAAGATTCAGAATAGACAAACCTATGTGAAAAAGGAAAGCAAATGCTGAAGTACCACAATTCTGATTTCAATATATATTACAAGGCTACAGTAATCAAAATAGGATGATACTGGCACAAAGACAGCCCTACATATTAATAGAACAGAATAAAGAATCTAGAAATAAACCCACATATATACAGTCAACTAATCTTTGACCAGTATTTCAAGAACACATGGGGAAAAGATAGGTCTTCCACAAATAGTACTAGGAAAATTAGATATACACATGTAAAAAAAAATTAAGCTGGACCCTATTTTGTACCATGCACATAAATCAACACAAAATCAATTAAAGATTTCAATATACGACCTGAAGTTGTAAAACTCCTGGAAGATAATATAGAGGGAAAGCTTCTTGACCTCGGTCTTACCGGTTTCTGGGACTCCAAACACATAGGCAACAAAAGCAAAAATAGATAAGTGAGATTATCAAACTGAGAAGTCTCTGTACACCAAAGGAAATAATCTAGAGCATGAAAGGCAACCTACAAATGGAAGAAAACATTTACAAACCACATCTTTGACAAGGGGTTATTTTCCAAAATATAAATCATATACAACTCAATAGCCAAAACCAAAAAAAAAAAAAAAAAATCAAATTCAAAAAGAGCAGAGGACTTGAATAGACATTTCGCCAAAAAGACACATAAATGGTCAACACATTCACTTAAGGTGCCTAACATCACTAATTACCAGGGAAATGCAAGTCAAAACCACATTGAAATATCACTTCACATCTGGTAGGACAGGTTTTATCAAAAAGACAATAGGTAACAAGTGCTGGTAAGGATGTGAAGAAAGAGACCCCTGCTACACTGTTGGTTGAAAAATAAATTGATACAGCCTATCTGGGAAACAGCATGGAGATAACTCAAAAAATTAAATTAGAACCATCACATGACCCAGCAATTCCAGGTCTGGATAGATTCCTGAAGGAGACAAAATAAGTATCTTTTTTTTTTTTTTTTTAATTTTATCTATTTGAGGAGAGAGAGAGAGAGAGAGAGAGAGAGAGAGTGCGCGCACAAGCAGGGAGAGAGACAGAGGGAGAGAGAGAAGCAGACTTTGTGCTGAGCAGGGAGGCCAATCTGGCACTCAGTCCCAGAACCCTGAAATCATGACCTGAGCCAAAAGGCAGACACTTAACCGACTGAGCCACCCAGGTTCCTCCAGAATAAATATCTTGAAGATATAGCTGTGGAGGTGCATGCTAGCAAGTTCATTGTTACATTGTTTACAACAGCCAAATTATGAAAGCAAACCAAGTATCCATTGACAGATGCATGGACAAAGAAAATGTGGTATAAACACATGACAGAGTAGTATTCAGCCTCCAAAGGAAGGAAATTCTGCCGATGGCAATACATAGGTGAACCTGGAGGACCTTATGCTAAGTAAACTAAGCCAGTCACAGACAAATACTGTATGATTCCACTCATATATACTACTTAATTAGCCAAACTCACGAAAGTAAAAAAATACAATAGTTATTGCCAGGAGCTGAGGGAAATAGGAAGTTATCCAATAGACACAAAATTTCAGTTATTCTAGATGAGTAAATTCTAGAGATCTGCTCTATAACACAGTGCCTATAGTTAATATGGCATTCTGCATTTCAAAATTTCAGAGTGTAGATTCCACGTTAAGTGTTCTATTACAAAAAAATAAAAGGTGACACAAGGAAACTTGGGTAATATAAGAAATGTCTAATCCTTAAATATGGTAATGGTATTATAAGCATTGCATGATTCAACGCTCATCAGACCATACACATTAAATATGTATACTTCTTTGGTGTATAGTTCAATAAATCTGTTTTCTTTATTTGAAAAATTTGAGAGAGAAAGAGAGAGAGGGAGGAGCATGGGGGTGGGAGTGGGAAAGACAGAGACAGAAAATCCCATGCAAACTCACCGCTGAGCACAGAGTCTGATTCAGGGCTGGATTCCATGACCCTTAGACCATGACCCCAGCAGAAACAAAGAGTGGATGCTTCACCTAGCAAGCCACCCAGGTGCCCCTCAAATAGTCATTTTAAAAAACAAACAAGCTTAAACATGGCATGGACTTTAAAGAATAGGCCATCACCTTCGCCGAAACTTTTCCTTCATACTCTAGAAGAAAATAATCTTGAACTCAATCTTACCCAATCAGACCCAACTGTACTGTAAGTTGTTACTACACTCATGTTGCTGCACTTATTTCATTGTAGTTTCTTATGTATGCATACTTTCCCTGTCAGATATTATGAATTTATTTGTTCCTTCACAACACATGTTAAGCACATGCATATTTTCACCCTAATTATAGAAAATTCAGGATAGACTATAAACTCCTGCTTTTTAAATAATCATACACACAAGCAGAGAATATTTATGTATTAAGAATATTTAATAGACATATCTTGGTCCTATTCCTTAGGCTAAAGGTTAAATGTAGAGGAATCTCACAAAACTATAAGCTTATATGTAGAAGGAGCTCTGATCCCAAAAGGTGGTGGAGGGGCACATGGGTGGCTCAGTGGGTTAAAGCCTCTGCCTTTGGCTCAGGTCATGAACCCACGGTTTTGGGAATTGAGCCCCATATTGGGTTATCTGCTCAGCAGGGGAGTCTGCTTCTCCCTCTCCCTCTGCCTCTGTCCCTGCTGTGTGCTCTCTTTCTCTCACTCACTTACTCTCTCAAATAAAATCTTTTAAAAAAATACACAGGGGGTGCCTGGGCTCAGTGGGTTGAAGCTTCTGCCTTCTTCAGCTTAGGTTATGATCCCAGGGTCTGGGATGAAGCCCTGCATTGGGCTCCCTGCTTAGCAGAGAGTCTGCTCCACCCCCCAACCTTTCTCTGCCTGCCTTTCTGCCTACTTGTGATCTCTGCCTGTCAAATAAATAAATAAAATCTTAAAAAATACAGAAAATCAGTGTTTTAAATAATAGTATAAATATACACAATCTATTATCAAAACTTACACAAAAGCTTACAGATGTACATGTTGCCAATCACAGTTGAAAGAAATGTAAATACATGTAATAATGCTAATATTAAATCATAAAATTACAATACATACTGTACTACTATCATAAATTTCTAGTCACCTCCTAATTTCAATGGCAGAATGCTCAAGTGTTGGGAGTATTCCCTTAAAATGACATGTGACATGAATCATCTCCACATGAGCAGCTCATCTTTCCAGTAAACTGTGTATTACAGTTAAAAGTGATCTCTTGTGGTTCTCACGTATTTTTCATCATATTTAGTCAAATACCGTAAACCTCCAATAACACTATGGGATGCATACGAGGTACCACTATGATGCTGGAAGTGCTTCCAAGAAGCCGCAAAAAATCATGACATTACAAGAAAATGTTGACATGCTTGATATGTACCAAAGACTGAGGTCTATAGCTAGGGTTGTCCACCATTTCAAGATAAATGAATCCAGCATAAGGACCACAGTAAAAAAAAAAAAAAAAAAAAAAAAAAAAAAATTATAAATCTGTCACTGTGACTATACCAGGATGCATTAAAAACCTGGCACTTTTTACAAAATACCATTTTATCTTATATTGAAAATGCAGCTTTTATGTGGGTGCAGGAACGCTGTAAGGAATGCATACCTGTGAACTAATCTAATTTGATAAAAAGTGAAGTTGAAGTCATTATATGACAATTTAGAACAAAAGGAAGGTGAAGAACCTAAATCTAGAGAATTTAATGCCAGCAAAAGATGGTTTGATCAATTTAGAAAAACGTTTAGCTTTAAAAATATCTAGGCGAATTAGCTTCTGCTGACCAAGAGGCAGCAGTTGAGTTCCCAGATGCCATTAAGAAAATCTTTGATGGAAAAGAGTATCTGCCTGGAAGGTTTTTAGTGTAGATGAAAATACCCTAGTCTGGGGGTTGGGGGAGAAATAAGAAAAATACAAAAATGTCCCAAAGGGCTTGATTAGTAAGAATTAGAAGCAAGCACCAGAATTTAAGGCTGGAAGGGATAAGCAAATTCTGTTTTGTATAAATGCAATCAGGTTTACAATCAGGAATGCCCTTAACTATAAAGTTGTTAATCCCCATCTTGAAGGGAAGAGATAAAAAACCCCAGCTACCAGTCTTTGGGTTGTACAACACAGACTAGACAACCACCCTTTGTTGGAGATTCGTTCGTTCCATTGATGCTTTGTTCCTGAAGTCCAGAAATACCTTGCCAGTAAGAAGCTGCCCTTTAAAGTTCTTTTCATATTGGACAATGGCCCTGACCACCCAAAACCCCATGAGTTCAATACCGAAAGCACTAAAGTGGTCCAGATGTCATTAATACAAGGTCCCTAATATAACTATATCAGAGGGTCATAAGGACCTTTAAGGTTCATTACACAGAGTACTCTATGGAAAGGATTATCAATGCCATGAATGAGAATCCTAATATAAAGGACATATGGAAGAACCACACCATTTAAGATGCAATCATGGCTATAGAAAAAGCCGTGAAAGCCATCAAGGCTGAATCAAATTCCTGCTGGTGAAAACCGCCTACATATTGAGCATGACTTCATAAGATTTATGCTAACGCTGATCAAGAAAAATGTGAAAGATTGTGGGTACAGCAAAAAAAGGCAGAGGATGGTGTGAAGGGTTTCTAGATAATCGATCTCAGAGAAATTCAAAAGCCAATAGCACACCAGAAGAATTAACAGATGACCTCATGGAGAGGAGCGCTTCTGAACCAGTGCCAGGCAATGAGGAAGATGCTGAAGAAGCAAGGCCAGAAAACAAATAGACACTGAACATTTGGCAGAAGGACTCCAATTATTCAAGGCTGCTTTTGACTTCTTGTTATAACATGGGCCCTTCTATGATATGGACACTGAAACTAAAACAAAACAGTGGAAGATCATCACCATACAGAAACATTTTTAGAGAAATGAAAAAGCAAAGAGGAAGAACTTATGATATATTTCCATAAAGTTATAGCAAGCGTGCCTGCCTCTCTTGGGCCCTCTTCCACCTTTGAGATAGCAAGACCAATCCCCCCTGTTTTCTCCTCCTCAGTCTACTCATTGTGAAGACAGTGAGTATGAACATCTTTATGATGATCTGCTTCCATTTAATGAGTAGCAAATAATCATTATGATGTACAGTTAATTAACTTAATTTTTGCGTCTTCTGGTGAAAATGTAGTAACTCTTATGGCAAGAACTGTAGGATGACTCTCTCCTCATCATTCCCTAAGTACTCATTGTGGAGAACATCACGTACAAAACTTGTACAGAACGAGATAGCCCATCCTTACACAGGCATAAAGTGAGTGATAATTAATATAAAATTAATGGGTTAGTTTTCTATTTTATAACTTTGTTTTCAAAGAATTACATCACCATATGCCTCTTTCACTCATAGAGAAGCTGCCTATCAACTTATCATCATAGTAAACAGTTTTTTAAAAAATGTAAAAATGTTTCCAATACTGATTATGAACATGACTATAATACTGTATGCCATAAAAAAATTTATGTTTCATTCATTAGCATATAGGTTAACCGACTCACAGTATCAATCATATTATATTAGGTTACAAAAAAGCAATTCTATTGCTGTTTGTTGTCATTGTGTAAATCATTATACCTATAAATATGAATTTTATTTTCTCATCTTTTCATTTTTGATGTCTACTGCTAGTATACCTATAACATCTACAGCATTTTGTATCCTATAATAAGCAATATTGAAGTAGGTGCCAACAGAAAATTCATCTTATAAATGGAGGATATGGACTTGCTATATCAGTAAACATCGTACCATACTGTAAATGTATTTTCTTTGCTCTACCTTACTTTATTGTAAGAATATAGTGCATAATATATATAACATAGAAAATATGTGCTAAGCAACAGCTTATGTTAAGATTTAAGGGAGTCAAAAGTACATGGATTTTTGACTACATGGTGGAAGGAACTCAGCACCCTTAGTCATCAAATTGCTCAAGGGTAAACCGTAGTATGTTTTTTCTAATAAAAAATGTGTACTTTCAAAAATATTTTTAACTGGCAAACATTCAAGAACGTGGGCTATGGAGAGCTGCAAAGGAAATGTTTGAATTTAGAAATTCAAATGTTTAGCAGTTATTATGTAGTTTGTATCTATCACATCTACATGAGATATGAAAGCAAAACCACGTGACAGTTAATGAGGCCAAAAGAATGGAAGCAAATATATTTCTCTTTTTTGACTTCAAGTCTTTCTACACAAGTGATGTATTTCCTGGTTATTCTCATACAGATGTGTATTTTTGTTTTCCTTATTATCTCTAAACGCTGAAATATTTGACTTAATAATTTTTTTTTTAAGATTTTATTTATTTGACAGAGGGAGAGAGTGTGCTAGCACAAGCAGGGGGAGCAGCAAACAGAGGGAGAAGCAGGCTCCAGGTTGAGCAGGGAGCCTGACATGGGACTCACTCTCACCATGCTGGGATTAACCTGAGCTGAAGACAGACGCTTAACCAACTGAGCAACCCAGCTGCCCCATATTTGACTTTCTAATCTTAGCTTTGATCTATTTTGTTCTCCTTTATTTCAAAGAGTCCAACATTTCATTCTTAAGAAATTTCACCTTGTCCTTCATTTATTCAAAAAATATTATCAGACAGATTTCTGTTTAATAATTTTAGTATTGTGAATATATGTGTTTAAAAAGAAATATTTCTGTTCTCATAGAATATCCATTTCTAATCCATTGCATAAAAATATTATAACCAAATCCCAGCATTGTTAGTTTAATGGTTACTTTTATTTGTGTTTTATTGGGTTTGCAGAATGAATATTCATCCATGCTGTACCAATAAGAGGAAATAAAAAAACATGTGATTTAGAATATACTGAGTTATAGCTAAGTATCAATGGGGAATTAGGGGATGCACACATCTCAGCATGCATTCTAATACTTACATCCTATGTAAACTCTGAAATGGCTGTAATATAAATGGAACACTTTGACAATTCAGGATTATAAACAGACACCTAGATTCTGCTTCTGAAATATTGGTATAAACTCTCAATAAAGAAACCACCTCACAGCCATAAACACTGTAAAATAAAAAATAAAAAACAATTATTCAATGGCTATGGAACATGGAAAAAGTTGTCAGTTTTGAGGGGAGTGAAACCTTGCAGAGAGAGTTGGGACCATGAAGGGAGTGCCATATTGGTGGCTCTGACCTGAGGAAACGCTGCAGTTATGTGGTTAAACCTCTAACTGATAGACAGCTGCGTTTTTTCAAATGAAAAACCAGGAGTAACCATGACTGCTAGAGATCTGATCAGAGAGAGCAGAAGTAGGGTAACAGATTTAACTGAAAATCAAACTAATGCTGACGTTTTCCAGTTTGAATTTAAACAAGTTTTTTTTTTTGTTTTGTTTTTGTTGTTTTTTTTAAATCAACATTCTTCAGAATCGTCTGAAAAAATCTAACAGAACCCAGACTCCTTAAAACCCAATATTTACAATGTTCAGGGTATGTTCCAAAATGCATGAAATATAAAGATTCAGGTAAAGGATAAGATGATTTTGAAAACAGTTATTCTACTTAACAACTTAGTGAGGTGAAGTAAAAACATCAAACGAAAATTTAGGAAGTCTTAACAGGGAAGAAAATATATGGAAGAAAAATAAGAGGTGTTAAAATGTATTTTTTTAAGATTTTATTTATTTATTTATTTGAGAAAAGACAGAGAGAGCACTAGCAAGAGAAGATGCATATGGAGAGAGGAAGAAACCGAGTCCCTGCTGAGCAGAGAGCCTGATGCTGGCTGGGGCTCCATCCCAGGACCCCTAGATCATGACCTGAGCTGAAGGCCGATGCTTAACTGACTGAGCCATCAGGAACCCCTAAAATAAAATACCTGAAACAAAGAATCTGGGGGTATATTAGCAATATAAAGATAAGAAAACAGTGAACAAGATAATGAAATTACGCATCTGAACATAAAGAAGAAATAATCTGGAAAAAACAACAGAATTTTAGGCACTGAAATATATAAAGAAACCTAATAATACAAAGAAGTCTAACCTATCAGCAATTCTATTTCCAGAATGAGAGAAGAGAATGTGACAGGAAAAAAAAAAAAAAAAAAAAAGGTCGTATATGAATCCTGTCCAGGGCACATGGAAAGGAGGCCACACACAAACGTAATTATTTAAATACTGAAATCTAGAGGGAAAGAGAAAGATCTAGAAAGTTAAAACACTAAAATGATTTTAAGTAATAAAGCCAACAGCAAATTGATTGACAAGTTTCTCATCAGAAACTATGGCATCCAAAAGCGAAAGAAATAATGTTTTTAAATTTCCTAAAAAATCAATACAGCTGTCAATGCAGTATTCTAGACTTATTGGAAATAAATCAAGAAGTAAGGCAAAATAAAGACTTTTTATATAAAGGAAACCAATAGATTCACTGTCTTAAACCCTCCATGACAGTAAGTGCTCATTAAAGTTTCTTCAGGTGGAAGGGAAATATCAGAATTAAATTTGGACATAAAGAAATAGAGGGCATCATAAATGTTAAGTATCTGTATAAATATTTTGATCTTTGACTTCATAATTCATATTACAGCTCAAAGCATAAACCAAAACATTGTCATGTGGAGTTTATATCATCACTACAACTAAAACCAATACCATATAAAGTATAAGAGGAAGATAAGAAGAATCTTGTGTTTTTAAGTTTTCTACATTTCATAAAGTATACAATATTAATTCTAGCTAAATTATAAAAAGTTAAAGCCATACAATACTAACACTGGGAAATACTTAAGAATTTTTAGAAAGTTACACAAAAACTTATCATGTATCCCAGACATTCAACTCCTAAGTATTTCCAAAATAATTAAAATATACAAAGTCTTTCAAACCAAATGCTCCTGGTAGCTTTATCCAGAACAAAAAGTTTTAAATTAGGAATATCTATCCATAGATAAATAAAATATGGTGTATCAATATTGATACTCTCAAAATGGATCAACTTCAAAATATTTATGCTAATAAAATGTCAGACCAAGAAGAGTACATGTAGGATACCATTCATACATAAATATGTGTGTATGTGTGTGTGTGTGTGTGTGTGTGTGTGTGTATAAAAACAGTAACTTATCTTGATAGAAAATAGGTCAGTAGTAATAGGGGTTGTTTCTTGAGAAAAGGAAGCATACAAAAAGGATACTGGAAAACATTTGTGGGTGATGAAAATGTTTTCAATCTTCATTACATTGAAAATTCAATGGCTGTGTGTACATGCCAAAAGTCATCAGATTTTATATTTTACATGTGCATAGATTTTATAATTATCAATAAAGTTGTTAAAATATAGGTGTTACCTAATGACTAGTAAGTTGTCTACTTATTATACATATACATATACTTATGCATGTGTTAATTTTACATTACTGATTAATGAATTACAAATTCATTGTCTTAAAGCAATACATTTTTTTTTTTTAATTTCAAAGTCTGTAGGTCAGAAGTACAACACAGCATAACTTGCTTCTGTGATGAGGGTATCATAAGCCTAAAAGCAAGGAACTTGAAAATAGATCTTGAAAACAGATCCCTCACCTAAAGATTCTAGAAGAGAAAAATCAACCTCATTCTTATTGTTGGCAGGACTCAGTAATTTGGAATTTTAAGACTAAGATCTCTGTTTCTTGCTGGTTGACAGCTAGGACCACTCTCAGCTCTTAGAGAGTCCTAACATTCCCTTACCATATGCCATTTCCAACTAAAAACAGTGTAAAACTTTTCTTTTTCAAGATTTTATTTATTTATTTGACAGAGAGAGAGAAATCACAAGTAGTCAGAGAGGCAGGCAGAGGGCCAGGTGGGGGAAGGAAGCAGGATCTCTGCTGAGCAGAGACCCTGATGGAGGGCTCTATAGGACCCTGAGATCATGACCTGAGCCAAAGGCAGAGGCTTAACCCACTGAGCCACCCAGGTACCCTATGTGTAAAACTTTTCTTGCACCTGAATTTCTCTGACTTCATCTTTTCTGACCAGAGAAAACTTTCCTGAAAGGCAACATTTGATTAGGTGACTCAGATAAATTTGCTAAAATCAACTGTGCCATGTAAACACCACTGGAATAGCTCATTAATTTCATAGCCTCCAAAATTATACAGAGTGCATATAAGAGGGGTAGAAAATCTTGGGGATACCTTAGATTCTAATATTTGTGTCTATTCACAGAGACATACACACATACACTTTCTTCTTTTATTATTATTATTTTGTATTATGTTATGTTAGTCACTATAGTATGTCATTAGTTTTTGATCATACATACACAGTTTCTGAGGGTGTAGATGGCAGGGTGAAAGAAGCAAATACATGGTCTACCAAGGATTCCATTCCAGAAGCAATGACCCACAATGGAGATGGATGGCAGAAACAGAACTTTCTCATGCTGTAACCCTATGGGTCAGTACAGGAAGACAAGCCCCAAATTATCTGGTTTTGATACTCAACAATGATTAAAACTCAGAAAAATCCTATAAATATAGGTAATAATAGTTGTGCTTTTTTAAGGGCTGGCACAAAAATCCACTATCCTAATAACCAGCACAAAAGCAACAGATTGAAAAATGCCTGAACCATAGCAAGGGAGACCCACTTAAAGTGGCTGCTTAAGAGGCAGATATCTGCAGGGACTTTATCTGGAACAGAACCACTGGCAGAGGTCATTTTTGCAATTTCATCCTTACTTGCTTGTGATGAAGCTCATGGGCATGAGTTTTTCCACCCTCTCTCTAGCATGCTAGCCCCAGAAGGCATAACTGTTTACCTCACGCCATAAGCAACCTGGGTGAATGCCCTCTGTCCCACTCAGAGCCAAGACAAGCAAAATGCCCTAAGCGCCATCCTCTATGCACAGCCAGGCAAGTGCCCCAAGTCCTGACCACCATGCAAAGGCACTGAGTCTCAACCACTCTAGGCAAGTACCTCAAGCCCTGTCTTCCCCACGCAGCAGCCTCACACTTACACAGCCCATACAAGGAATGTACATCAGAGTATAGAATTCTAGTAGCTAGGGGAGACTGTACTTCTGGGCCACAAAGAACAGCTCCTACTCAAGATCATTCCTTCAAAACTAAGAAAAGCAGCTATTTTGCTAATAAATGCAAACATACAGAGACAGACAAACGAGAAGACAGGCTATGCTCCAAACCAACAAACAAGATAAATTGCAAACAAACAAATAAATAAAATAAGTTAATTAATTAATTTAAAATACCTGAATAAAACAGAGATAAACGGCCTACCAGATAAAGAGTTCAAAGTAACAGTCATAAATATGTTCACTGATCTCAGGAGAATTGACAACATGGCAAAAATTTCAACAAATAGATACTAAAATATAAAGTATCAAGCAGAAGTTAAAACTGAACTGAAAATTAAATAGAGAGATTAAGACAGCACAATGAAAGAAAAGGCAGCACCAGTCAATGAGTTGGAAGACAAAGCAATAGAAAACACCCAGACAGAGTAGCAAAAAAACAAAAAAAAAAACAAAATTTAATTGAAAAAATAAAAAGAAAGAGAAAAAAGAAATGAGGATACCTGAAAGAGGTTTTGAAACAAGACTGAGTAAAATAACATTCAGGAAAGGAGAAAGGGACAGAAAGTTTATTTGAAGGAATAAGTGTTGAACACTTCCTTTATCTGGGAAACATAACAACCACCTAGGTCAAGGAAACCCAGAGAATTACAAATAAGATGAACCCAAAGAGAAAACCACTGAGACACATTATAATTAAAATGGTAAATGTTAAGGGTGAAGAGAGAATCTTAAAAGCAGTAAAAGTAAAGCAACACACTATGTACAAGGAAAAAAAAAAAACAAAACATAAACCAGCACATTGTTTATCAGAAAATATGCAGGCTAGAATGAAGTGGCATGACATATTTAAAGAGCTGACAAGAAAAACAACAACAAAAACAACAGTCAATAAAGAATTCTTAACCAAGCAAGGTTATCATTCAGAATTGAAGAAGAGAGGAATTTTCCAGATAAGCAAAAGCTAAAAGGGTTCATCACCACTAAACTGACCTTCCAAGAAATGTTAATGGGATTTCCCTAAGCTAATTAAAATAGGCCCTAATAAGAAAATGTGAAAGGACAAACCTCACCAGAAAAGGTAAACAAATAATAAAGGCAGTGGATCAACGACTAACAAATGAAGGGCAAAAAGCAAAATAAGTGAAATTAAAAATACAATAATTAGCTAAAAATTCATAAAATAAATAGATGTAAAGTGTATCATCAAAAATATAAAATGTTGGGGGAGGGAAGGTAGAAATATAAGACTTCAGAATATGTTCAGAATTAAGTTACTATTAAGTTAAAAAAGGTTATTATACACATAAGATGTTATATATGAACTTCACAATAACTAGAAAGAGAAAACCTATAGCAAATTCACAAAACAAAAACAAAGGAATCTAAACATAACATCAAAGAAAACCACAAGAAAGAGAACAGACAGTGCACAAAATTAGTCAGAAAATAATTAATAAAATGGAAATAAGTACTTATCTATCAATTATTTTACATATAAATGGACTAATTTCTTCAATCAAAAGACAAAATGTGGCTGAATGGATTAAAAAAAAAAAAAAAAAACAAGACCCTCTTATATGATGCCTACGACAGACTTACTTCAAAACTAAAGATGCTCACAGACTGAAAGTGAAGGGATGGAAAGATAGGCCATGTTAACAGAACCAAAGAGAAAGCTGGAATAGCAATATTTCTATCAGACAAAATACAATCAAAAAAAAAAAAAAAAAGACCAACCTGTAATAAAATTACATAATGAAAGAGCTTAATTCAATAAGAGGTTGTAATATTTTGTAAACATCTATGTACCCAACACAGGAGTACTTAAACATATAAAGCAAATATTAACAGAAATATGTGAAAATAGACAGGAATACAATAATAGTAGGGGACTTTAATACCCTACTTACATCAATGGATAGACTGCTCTGATAAAAATCAGTAAGAAAATATTAGCTTATAACAACACATTAGACTAGATTAACTATAGACATATACAAAGCTTTCCATCCCCCAAACAGCAGAATACACATTGTTTTCAAGTGTACTTGGAACCTTCTTCAGGATAGATCATGTTAGGCCACAAGAGAAGTCTGAGCAAGTAGAAGAAGACTGGTATCATACCAAGCATCTTTTCCACCCACAACAGTATGAAACTAAAAATAAATTACAGGAAGTAAAAGAAAACTGTGAAAAATACAAACATGTAGATACTAAACATCATGCTATTAAACACCCAATGGGTGATCTAAAACATCAAAGAGAAAATCAAAAAATACCTTGAGACAAATGAAAATGGAAACAATGTCTAAAACCTGTGGGACATAGCAAAAGCAGTTCTAAGAGGGAGGTTCATAGTGATAAAGGACCTACCTCAAGAAACAAAAATCTCAAACCATCTAAATTTACATTAGAAGAAACTAGGAAGACTAAGCTCAAAGTTAGGAGAAAGAAGGAAATAATAAAGACCAGAATGAAAATAAAGACTAAATAAATAAGTTCAGTGAAACTAAGAGCTTGTTATTTGAAAAGAAAATTGACAAATATTTAATCACCAAAAAACAGTAAAATGAATAAAATTAAAAGTGGAAGAACAGAAATTACAACTGATATCACAGAAATACAAAGAATCATAAGATTCTATAAACAATTACACACCAAATTAGACAACCTAAAAGAAATAGATAAATTACTAAAAACATAATCTTCCATGACCTAATCACGAAGAAACAGAATATCTAAATAGACCAATTGCTAGTGATGTAATTAAAACAAAACAAACCAAAACAAAACAAAATGAAACAAAAACAAACAAAAAAACCTTCAAACAAACAGAAATTTAGGTCCAGGTAGTTTCACAGGTGAATATAAATAAGATTTAATACCTGTTCTCAAACTATTCCAAAAAACTGAAGAGGAAGGAACATTTCAAACTTTCCTCTATGAGGCCAGCATTACCTTAATCCCAAAACCAGACAGTTACCCTCCCACACACATATTACAAATCAGTACCTCTAATGAACAGAGATGCAAAAATCCTCAACAAAATATTAGCAATCTGAATCCCAACAATACATTAAAGGGATTGTACACCATGACCAAGTGGGATTTACTCCAGGAATACCAGGATGCTTTCACATTTGCTAATTAACTTGATATATCACATTAACAAAATAAAGGGTAAAAATCACATGATTACCTCAATAGGTGCAGAAAAAATATTTGACAAAATTCAACATCCACTTAATATAAAACCTCAAAAAAGCAGGTATAGAGGAACTGTACCTCCACACAATGAGGGCCATAATATGGCAATCCTGGAGCCAACATCATGTTCAATGGTGAAAAGCTAACATCTGGGGTGCCTAGGTGGCTCAGCTGGTTAAGCTAATGATACTATAATTTGTATGGAACCACAAAAGACCCCATATAGCCAAAAAAATATTTTATTTATTTATTTGACAGACAGAGATCACAAGTAGGCAGAGAGACAGGCATGGGGGGGGGCTGTGGGGGAGGAGCGGGCTCCCTGATGAGCAGAGAGCTTGATGCAGGACTCGATCCCAGGACCCTGAGATCATGACCTGAGCCAAAGGCAAAGGCTTGACCCACTGAGCCGCTCAGCACCCCCTAGCCAAAGAAATCTTAAGAGAAAGAAAAAGCACTAAGTTGGAGGCAGTGCTCTTCCTGATTTCAAACTATAGGACAAAACTATAGTAATCAGGGGCACCTGGGTGGCTTAATAGGTTAAGCGTCTACCTTTGGCTTAGGTCATGATCTCCAGATCCTGGGAATGAGCTCCACATTAGGCTTCTAGCCCAGCATGAAGTCTGCATCTCTCTCTCTCTCTCTCTCCTGCCACCCCCACTCTGCCTCTCCCCACTGCTTGTTCTCTCTCCCTTTCTCAAATAAATAAAATCTTTAAAAATATATAGTGACCAAAACAATACGGTACTGGCAAAAAGTGGACACATCTATTAATGGAAAAAACAGCCCCCAAATAAATCCATGCTTACATGAGTAATTCATCCAAACAAAGGAGGCAAAAACATAAAAGAGGGAAAAGATCAACTCTTGATTAAATGAAGATAAAAGGGGTGCCTGGGTGGCTCACTGGGTTAAGCCTCTGCCTTGGGCTTAGGTTATGATCCCAGGGTCCTGGGCTCAAGCCCTACAACAGGCTATCCACTCAGCAGGAAGCCTGATCTCCTCCGCCCCCCGCCGCCACCGCCACCTCTCTACTTGTGATCTCTCTCTCTGTGTCAAACAAATAAATAAAATCTTTTTTAAAAAATGAAGATTAAAAAAAAACTGGATAGCTACATGCAAAAGACAAACTGGACCATTTTCTTACACAATATACAAAAATAAACTCAAAATGGATTAAAGACTTATATGTAAGACCTCAAACCTTAAATTCCTATAAGAAAGCATAGGTAGTAAGCACTATGACATTGTTCTCAGCTGTATATATATATATAAACATATATATATTTCATCATTTCTGTAGAAATATTCTAGGACTGAGCAATAAAGGTAAAAATAAATGGGACTACATTAAACTTAAAGGATTTTGCACAGCAAAGGAAATCAATAAAAATATAAGGACAACCTAATAAATGGGAAAAGATATGTGCGAATGATAACTATCTTGGTATACAAAACATATAAAGAATCAAAAAACAACAAAAATAATCCTATTTAAAAAATATTCACAATGGAATATTACTCAGCTATAAAAAAGAATGGAATCTGGCTATTTGCAATGACTTGGATGGAGCTTGAAAGTATTATGCTAAGTGAAGTAAGTCAGAGAAAGACAAATGTCATAGGATTTCACTCATATGTGGAATTTAAAGAACAAAGGAGTATAGGGAAAAAAGAGAGAGGCAAACCAGGAAACAGACACTTAACTATAGAGAGCAAAGGGAGGTTACCAGAGGAGAGGTGGGCAGATGGGTTAAATAGGTGATGGGGATTAAATGGGCACTTATTATGATGAGCAGTGGATGTTGTAATGTAATTGTTAAATCATTAACTTGTATACCTGAAACTAATATTACACAGTGCCAACTAACTAGAATTTAAATAAAAACTTAAAAAAAAATGAGCAAAGGACCTGAATAAACATTTTTCCAAACAAGACAGGTAGAACGGTTATTATCAAAAGACAAGAAATAAGTGTTGGCAAGAACGTGGAGAAAAGGGAACCTTCATATACTTTTGGTGGTAATGTAAATTGATGCAGATGCTATGTAAACCAGCATGGAGTCTCCTCAAAAAAAAAAAAAAAAAAAGAAAACAAAAGAAAAGAAAAAAGAAAAAAGAAACTATACCATCCAGCAATTCCATTTTCTGAATATTTCTCCAAAAATAAATAAATAAAAACAAAAACACTGATTTGAACAGGTACCCTTTCATTGCAGAATTACTTCTAATAACCAAAATATGGAAATAACTAAATGTTCCTTGACAGATGCATAGATAAAAAAGGTGTGGTATGCACACACACACATACAAAGAAATATCACACAGCCATGAAACAGGATGAGCTCTTTACATCTGTGACAACGTGGATAGACCTAGAGGGTATTACACTAAGTGAAATAAATCAAAGAAAGCCAAATACTATATGATTTGATTTATACGTAAAATCTAAAAGAGCAAAGCCAAACAAATCAGAAATAGACTCAGATACAGAGAGCTGGTGGCTGCCAGAGGGGAAGAAGGTGGTGGGTTGGGAAAAACAGGTAGAGGTGATTAGCAGGCACAAAATTTAGTTATAAGACAACAGGGTTGTAATGTACACTGCAGTAAATAGTCAATCATATAACTTTGTAGAACAACAGATAGTAACTAGACCTATCTTGGTGAGCACTAAGTAATGTAAAAAAATATCTAATCACTATGTTTTATACATGAAACTAATATAATGTTGTAGGTCAATTATAATTCAATGCAAAAACTGCCATCCAGTTTTTTCTAAATGGACTTGAATACCTTTCTTATTGTGGATTCCCACCACCCCCCCCTTTTTTTTTTTTACTGTTGCTAAAGTTTGAAGCCTTTCTTCTAAGGTAGAATTCTAAATTACCTGAGATTGTGACTTAACTATTTCCTGTCTGTTCTATCAGTTTTGTTATGCTCTCTTGTAAATCATCTTGTAATTTTTACTGCAAGAAAAAAAAAATGCTTTCTTTACCTTCTAAATCACAGATATAGAATCTGCTAATGGCAGAAATTCATCTGGCCTACACCGATACTAAAAATACAAGAATGTACGTCGATAGTTTGAAGTTGACAGAAACAACAGTTATTCTCTTCTGAAGCACATGGGTCAGCATATTCCCTTCTGTCACAGGAAAATGCAATTTTTTTTTTGCCTAACCCAAGCAAGTAGCTTGGGAAAGAAAAATTTCTTTTTTTACGCCATCAAGGTTTTCAGTACCCTTGTATTTTCTTCAGGCTATACAAGCTCCACATACATGGCCTTTGGCAATCCACTGGCACTATCAGTCTCACCTTCAAATCATATCAATTTCAAGGGCTTTCATTCCACACCCCTCTCAGATCATCAGAGTCTCCATGAACATTCACTTTGCTCCTAAAACTTTCAAGGAAAGATAGAGAATTCACTCACACCATGATCTAGGCAGGGCTCTCCAAACACTGGAGAGTACTCTATATGCCAAAAATAGTCTCCCTAGAGAGAACTTCTTAATGTTCCTCATAAGAAATCTTTTGAAATTGGACTTGGGAAAGGGGTTTCATCTGGTTATTTGTTGAAACTACATGGGAGAACTTCCTGTGTTTGTGGTCTCAGGCTATCGGGGTCTGTACTCGTCAGTGGAACTTTGCATTACTCAGTGACTTTGAAAATTTTATTGCAGCACATAGTAATTTTACAGCTCTTTATATTCTGACTGTGCAGACAGGAAAAACAGAGCAACTATGTTTTAAAATCTGCAAAAGCTAAAATAGGTTCCCTGAGATTGCACATCTTATTTTAAAGGTATGTTTCTCTGATGTCTTTAGTCTTTGCTATGGAATTCAGTAAATAAAGATGTTGATCATTATCCATCTGACTAGGTTTAGCCTTGTTTATTTTAACATGCTAATGTATTTCATTAAAGCTGCACCTGTTACCATCATTGAATTCAAAGGTCTCATGTTTCTAGTACACTCTATTTTTAGAACCATTTCTGGTACATCAGCTCTGTCAAACATTTTCAATCCCATAATGATTCAAACTAGATTTCAATAAATAGCCAAGAATTTTCTCTAAAGCAACTCTGTTTTCATTACTATTGTTGATCTCCTTGTTTTTTGAAAGTTTCCAATAAAGTATTGGGATGACTATTGGGTTTCTTTATGAGATGACATATAATGTAGAAGCTAAAATATTTATAAATCAACATCATGCTACTCATAAGATTTTTAACAGTACTATCTCCCACATACTTTGTTTTTCTTACTCTACTAAAAGCTATTCTCCACCATGTCTTGCAAATTTTTCTTCAGAGGATAAGCTGAGGGTGAATAACGGTTGAATTAAAGGGAAGCAAATGAAAATCAAATAATTTAAAATTTACTTCACTATACACAAAGACTTCTAATGTGCTGAGTTCCCACAAATGTATCATATGATACTTTTCTACTTTACACACTAGAAGTCTCCAGATACTCAGTCTGCACATTTTTCCTTCAATTTTCTGTTCCTTCTTGACTATGCACTATCTTTTGAAACAATCAGGTTTTAAAATGTCTGAAAAAATTACAAATACACTTTATCACTGAATGCTTATAACTTAATACTGAAGTAAAATTATAAAATAGAATATTACAGATCGCTGAAATCACGAAGCCCTTGCTTCATAGTGTGTGAATGCTGACTCTATTCATGAAGCCTTTAAAAAAGCTCAATAGGATATGCACATTCATTCCTTCACTAAGTAGATAATCATTGAGCAGTTGCTTTGAGTCAGGCCTGGTACTAACCACTAGTGCTTCAACCAAATAAAAAGAAACCTATTATCAGGAAATAATTCTGATAATTCTAGGAAGAAGATGGTCATCTATGCTCTTTCTTCTCCCTGGAACTTCCTTGCAAAAAAAGAACTATGGATCTGAGCTACTCAGAGCTGGATACACATAATCTGAATGCAAGTTCTACTCAAAAATAAATACAAGATACCTTGTCACATCTTTGAATATTTATCCCTTTATTCATTTAGTTCTTCTGTAGCTCTCATCATTTCTGTAGAAATATTCTAGGGGTGGAAAAGAGCATTGAACCAAAGCACTCTGTCCCCATCCTCAATGAAAACATGAAAACATGTTTAAAAAAAAATCACATCACAGGTACTTAAAACTTTTAATATTTCAATTTTAAATATAATACCCATATATTTTTCAACTCCTAGAGATATAAAGATCACATAATTTCTCCAATAAAAATACATTATGGCCAAAATATTTGATGACAACAATGGAAATAAAATACAATACTTAAGAAAATATACACATTTAATGTATGTTTCCCCAGGAGTTGGAGGAAGAATTTAGATTTACAACAGGTCCTATTCTACATTTAATGCATTGGCTCAAATGGAATCTGCTTTGGACCAATTCTGGAGTATATTTCTGCCTCATAGCACCCTTGCTTCCTTCTTTCTACATAAGCATCTTTACAGCAAACCCATAAATTATGCTTTAAATTGTACTTCTGACACTGAAATGATCATTAAACCCTCAAACAAAAATGGAGTTAGGAAGCTACATAAACTCTTAACAACTGATTCTTTTTATTTTAGGAGTAAATTTTAAATTCTAATCTTATGCTTTTGGGTGTAATCAGACTTAAGCCATATCACATCCCATTATGTATTATTTCCTAGAGATTAATTCAAATATAGTAATAAAGAAATATGATACTCTCTGGGTTGAAAAGAGTCCCAGGTTGCTGTTAATACTAATTATGGGAACAGAATATAAACAAACCCATTCAAGCAACACCATTTAAAGCTGGATTTAGGGAACGGCTGGGCAAGAATTAGAATATTTTAACAATTCTAGCATATAATTGATAAAACGATTTTAAGACTATGTCAAAAATATGTAAAACTGAGTCACAAATATTTAACTATATAAGAAAATTGCTTTATCACGATCTTGAACAAAATAAATGCCTCTGTTTACTGCATAACTATTGACCATCTAATATATGACAGACATTAAGGTATAATATAGAAAAATGACTATAACCTTGATCTGCCATTTTAGAATTATGATCTGTTAGAAAGAAAAAAACATAAATGGGTCATTTTCATAAATATACTATGTTATTTGATCAGTAAATCTCCACCATTCTGTGGGAAAATTTTGAGGAGCTCCCTTAAACAGATTTTTTTTTCCCTCTTTGTTATAAGTGTTTCAGTTTCCAGCAATTACCAGAGTAAAAATTTCAAAACTGATAGTCGTTAGCTGGAAAATGAAGAGTTCATAATCCAGATAATGTATTTGTGACAAGGGCTAAGACGGATACATGTCTTAAGGAACACACCTGCATGTGTTCCTTAAGACATGGATAAATAAGCACTTTAAAAATCATAGGAGCAACTCAGAAATGTGGTAATAAGACAAAATAGAAAATATATACATGACCTCAATATCAACTGAACATTGTTTAAGTTAGTAAAAGCAATCTCAGAAAAAATAAGATATAAAATTGAAAATTCATAGAATATTAAATATTTCCCAAGGTCAGTACTCCTAAATCCTTTCAAATCTAATCTCATTGGAATATATAAAAATAAATTCATGTCATTATTCAGCATCATGCTTAGCGAAATAAGTCAAGCAGAGAAAGACAGCATTTAAAATTTTATATGTGAACTAAGTATAACTAAATTTAGAAATGCTAGTTCTTTTCCTAAAGAATTCAATGTTTCCCAAATTCCCTTTCCATTTCCCCACCTCCCCACCTGAATGAAAAGAAAAAAAAAAAAAAAAGAATAAGTGAAACACTCATGGCAGGAAAAGTTCACTGAGAAAGAATAGGGAACTCTATTCCATGGTCTTCCTTTACTTTAGGTTCACAACAGTGGGACTGTAGATACGATGAACATTTCTACTTACCTGCAGGTGCATGGAGAACTAGCAAGATAAACAAGAATATTCAATGGCCTTAGGTTATCTTTGAAATGCCTGGGCTAAAAGACAACTTATATAAAAAATTAAGTGCACTCTAGAATCCAAAGTATCAGAGTAAAAGACTTAGTGATCTGTAATAAAATGCAAGCTAATAAAATTGTAATAGCTTGTGGCATGACTTCAGGTGAACATAAAGAAGCACAACTACAGGAGTCGCTCTTCTGAAGAAAAAAAAAAATTAGAAGGCATTCTAGGTGGTAATTGGAATCCCTTGTAACCTGTGAACAAGGGAATGATTAAGAACCCAATAATCAGAACACACCAAAAGGCCACTTTTTCATTCTAAGAGTAGCTGACCCCAGAAACACTGGTTTCTTTCTAGAAATTTAAAAGCAAAGGCTGAATAATAATTTTCCAAAACCATTGTAAGTAGAATTTCACTTCTACCCTGGATAAGTAGTTGGATGAGAAGAATTGCAGGTCAATGGTGTCGTGTTTCAAGAAAAACCTCCCTCCCTATTTAGGGTTATCCTTTGTTTTTCCTATAAATTGTCAACAACCCCCTTCTACCTGACCCATACACATATTAGACAATGATTGCACTCCGTAAAGATGCATAAGTTCACCTTTTCCTCTATTTTTTTTTTTTAAGTGCCTAGGCTTCCCTGTACTTTGTCTTTGGATGCACAGTTAGTAGACACTCTTTTTAGCAAACATGGCCTTCAGACTGGGATCTCACATTTTCATCACAGAGAGAAAGCAAGAAGGGTTTTGCAATTCTTATCATATCTCCTTCCTTCCAACAGCATGTATGTACACATATACCTTTTAACTCAACACTGATGGGTCATTGATTCTAAAAGTCCCTGCTCTTCATCCCAGTCCAGCAACTCTGGATTACAACAGAAACCCCCGAGTTCCTCTACAGATGAGGCTGAAAGCATCCATGATTTTACCTTAGATCAAAATCTCCTTTTCCATCCTTTCTGTTCCTTTTCCCTCATACTCCTGGGAACACTTCAATAAATCACTTGTACAAAAAAAAAAAAAAAAAAAAAAATCACCTAACATTTGCTTCAAGGATACCTAATATGAAACATGTTTAGTTATAACTCAACCTTTTCTTCAAGATGCCTTGTCACTCTGATTTTCTCCATGGCATATTCACCACTCTTTCTCTGAACTTTAATACAGACCAATAGTGCTCTCAAATATTTAGAAGCGGTTCAAAACATATCTTTCTTTCCCGTGTTTTTGTGCATTTTGTCACCTCAATAAGATAAATTTTTCAAGATAAGAAATCTATCTTCCACATTTCTTTTTTCTTTTCTGTATATGGACATGTGTGATGGTACATTGTCTAGCACTAGGAGAGAGGTTAATGAATACTTAATAAATTAAGGAATTAAGTTCTTTGGAAGAAGGAATGAAAAGGTGCTTATTTTGTCCAGGCACCATGCAGAGTGAGAAAGGCTGATTCTCTGAATTAAAATGCACATAACTTATATGATCATGTACACAATCAGTACAATTTGATACAGCTATTAAGTAAGTGATCTGGGATTCAAACCCAAGTCTCTATGACTCAAAGGCCAATTAATTTAGTCAACTATTTTAATAGAAAATTTAATACAGTTCCTCCAGTAGATCTGAGATTGAAATACTTATTACGTCTTATAAAGATTATTCTAAAAAGACAATAAATTAGCTTATATATGCAATCATTTAATGAATACTTATAGAATAATGACTTGACATTGAACAAGTCATTTGGGTTAAAATATATATATATAATCTATATCTATATCTATATCTATATCTATATCTATATCTATGTGACAGACCTGCCCTCAAGGAGATCCCAGCCTAGTGAAGAACACTGATGATAAAATATTAGTTATAAGAAAATGTGATAGGCACGTGAATTGGAAATATGTGCCGTATGTCCTAGAACATACAAAACTAAAGTTTCTAATTCCACCTGGGGATGAAGACATACTTTAAAAGGCTTTATCTACGGGGTGCCTGGGTGGCTAAGTGGGTTAAAGCCTCTGCCTTTGGCTCAGGTCATGATCCCAAGGTCTTGGGATCGAGCCCCCCATCAAGCCCCACATCAAGCTCTGCATCGAGCCCCGCATCAAGCTCCGCATCGAGCCCGGCATTGGGCTCTCTGCTCAGGAGGGGGCCTACTTCTACCTCTTCTTCTGCCTGCCTCTCTACCTACTTGTGGTCTCTGTCAAATAAACGAATAAAATTTAAAAAAAAAGAAGTCTTTATCTATTACAGCTATAATCATAATCGCTAAAGCTAAAATTATTTTTAGTTTTAATTCAGATAAGGTGGACTGACCGAACATTCCTCATCTGGTTGAATTACAACTGATTTATGAGCTTTATTATTATTCAATATCATTGCAATATTGATTGAAGGAAATAGTTCAAATTTTGTAATTTTTTGTTACTAAATGAATCAGATTGCTAAATATATTGATAATATACTGATAATTCTCTGGTTATTTAGAATTCAGAACAATTCAGAATTAACGAAAAATTTAATAAAATGTGAAAATACAGTTTTTTGCCTATTTGAAAGTACTTTCAACATTTATAATTTTCAACATTTATAATCCCCACTTTTGAAAAATGACAAATTTAGAAATGTAAAAGGAGGGGTGCCTGGGTGGCTCAGTGGGTTAAGCCTCTGCCTTCGGCTCAGGTCATGATCTCAGGGTCCTGGGACCGAGCCCTGCATCAGGTTCTCTGCTCAGCAGGAAGCCTGCTTCCTCCTCTCCCTCTGCCTGCTTCTCTGCCTGCTTGTGATTTCTGTCTGTCAAATAAATTTTAAAAAAATCTTTAAAAAAAAGAAAAAATAAATGTAAAAGGAGAAAATCTATTTTCTTAAAGATATTCACTATCACAGATTCATATGCACAGGTGTTATTAATTTTAGTGTGCTGTAATACTTATTTCAGTGATGCTTAAAATATAGAATTTAAAAACAAAGAAATACCAGGCAATGCATCCCACTTTTTATCATCCTCAACGATATGTGAGAAGATGCATTTAATACACTAGACTAGGAATCAGTAAATCAAAGATGAAGAAAGCCAAAAAAAGGGGAAAAAAAGATTTTATTACTGATGAAAATTTTTCTATATTTAAGTTGGTTCATTACCTTGTTCATCAAACAGAATTTGTAGTTGAAGCTATTATGGAAAACACTTGATCCATCAGTGTAGCATTTTTATTGAGTATATCATTGAAAGATCTCAGTAAATCAACATAAAACTGAAATCCACCAAAAATATATCTATATCTATATCTCTATATCTATGTGTCTATCTACATATATAGATCCATGAACAATCCTAGCTATTTTAATATTATCCCAGGTTTTTTTGAACATAATTCAAGTAAGTACAAAGAATACTGAATAAAATACATGGAAGAACAGAATAATAGTATATAATCTTCCACTGGCATCTCACATTTTCCTCCACATGAAATATACATTAACCTCATGCAATCATAAACCATCATTTGCTAATAACAAAGAAATTTCCATCTACCCACATCCACTCCCTTCCCCCCTCCACTTATATATTATTTCTGTTTCCAACTTGATTGGACAACTATTTACAACCAGTCAGATATATGTACCCACTCTGTAACAGGTCTTGTGTTAAGTGGTTCACATGGTTGATCTCAATTTTCCTTTCGATTTTGAAATGATTATATACTTCCAGGAAGCAACAATAGTACAGAATTCTGTGAGCTTTTCATGCACCATCCCCCAACATGGCATCTTATGTATCTAATAACACATTATCAAAACCTGTGAATTGATACAGGGCAACACTCTTAACTTGATTACATGCACTCACTTGCCTGCAAATGTATGTAGGTGTATTCTTAGGCAATTTTCTTAAAATATGCATATATACATACATACATATACACACACACATACATATACATATGAAGACATACACATTTGTATAACTTATCTCAATTAATATGAAACAGAATTCTTCCATCACTACAAAGAAACTCCCTCATGCTACCCATTATAATTACAACCCATCTTGTCCTTAACTGTTAATTACAATCAGTTCTCCCTCCTCATACTTTTATTATTTTGAGAATACTGTATAAGTGGAATCACCCACTATATACTATTTTGGGGTGGAGCTTTTCCTCTAAGCCTAAAGACCACCCATGTTGTAGCATATATCCATAGTTTATGTTGTAGCATTTATCCATAGTTTATTCAACTTTACTACTCAGTACTGTCATTATATGAATGTATATGAATCTTTTCTACTGCTGGCAAAACGCAGAAACTTAGTAGCTTAAAACAAGGCAGATTTATTTCACATTTTTGGAGGTCAGAAATCAGAAATGGGTATCTCTGGGCAAAATTCAATAGGAATTTTGACTTCATATTAGAAATTGAATTCAATAGGATAAAAAGGCTGCTTTCCTTTCAGACTCTCTTGGGAGGGTCCATTTCTTTGCCTTTTCTAGCTTCTAAAGGCCATCTTTATTCTTTAGATCTTGGGGGCCCCAATGGTTAACAGGAACATCAGGCAGTCTTTCTCACAACACCATGTCTCCAGTCCCACTGTCACATCTTCTCTGATTTCAACTCTTTTGTCTTTTTATTCAGCCTGTAAAGCCTCTTATGATTATATTTGGCCTACTAGAATAATCTAGGATCATCTATTTAAGATCAGTTTACTGGTAACCTTAGTCTCACTGACAAATTTAATTCTTTGTTACATATCATTTTCACAGATTTTAGGTATTTAGGACATGGATGTTTTGGGAGGCCATTATTCTGCATACCACATGCTTTATCATGCACAAAATCTTTTAACCTCCATTAGCTTCACAATATTCATGTAAGGTTATCAAATACAAAAATCCCCAGAGTTGTTAGAAGGCCTAGGAATATTTAATGATATTCCACAAAAATTCAACAGAACTGAATAAACAGAAAAGAGATGCTATGTTCATTCTTTAATGAGGAAATAACGAAACCAATCAAAAAGAAATTTTTAATGTTTTTCCACTAATTAAGCATGGAGCTCATTTATCTGGGAAGGAAGAGAACATACAGACATAGGGCTAGGATCACTCTAGTTAGAACAGCTATCATTATGTTCACAAAGAACATCAGTATTTTGTAGTGTTCGCTGGAAGGAAGCAAACATTTAATAAACAATACTGAGTACTTAACCACCTTCTCAGTTGCTAAGATCCTATTCATTAGTTGTTACTGGGAGTCCCGAAATATTGATCAGGGAAATATCAGAAAATATCACTAGGTGGTGGTCAAATTTGGTTTTGAAGTGTAATCCTGGCCTGGGTTAGAAGATACTAATTACTGTAACGGTTACATTAATATAATTATTCATTGTTACAGGGCTTTTGAGAGCTTAAAATAAGATCAACAACAAAAACGTATATACAAACTTCTGGTAGCTTTGTTAGTAAAAACCTAAAACTGAAAACAACCCAAATATCTTCATTAGGTGGATAGAAAAGAAAATTTGTGGTTGTTTATTCTTGAATTAATAGCCTAGAGTTTTCTTCAATAAGAAAGCTCTAAATAATATTCTTTTAGTCCTTCATACAGACAGTTGACCTCTTCCCTTCATAAAACTATATTTGAGGTAATAACAGGAAAGTATTTTATACTGGCATGTAACTATAAAAATGTTCTAATGTGGGAAAATTATAGCTTATTCCTATCAAGTAATATCTTTGAAATACATTAAAATTTAGATCAACTACAGAAATTATGTATATACAAACCTACAAAAATACATCTCCTGGATGTCCTTTGGAAACCAGTAAAATAATACCACAGTTTCAAATATATTGGATGTGAACATAGTAGCAACAAGACTGGTCCAAGATCTTAGTGAGAAATTTTTTTTTTTTAAAGATTTTATTTATTTATTTGACAGAGATCACAAGTAGGCTGAGAGGCAGGCAGAGAGAGAGAGAGAGGCAGAAGCAGGCTCTCCACTGAGCAGAGAGCCCGATGAGGGGCTTGATCCCAGGACCCTGGGACCATGACTTGAGCTGAAGGCAGAGGCTTTAACCCACTGAGCCACCCAGGCGCCCCTTAGTGAGAAATTTTAACACAAGGATTACTTACATAGATCCAGGTAGAGTTATGACCAAACAAGAACAGGCAAATATCAACCACCTCAGGAAACCATTATCGTCACCTACAAAACTGAGGTAAAAGGGAAGAAAAGTGCTCCTAAGGGCCAATGAGAGTGATAACAATTGATGAAGACCTACTCAAGAGAAGCTACAGTCATGACAGTTGAGATGGAGACACCAGAACCAAACACATGACCCTGAAACAGAGTTCTCTCATCCACCCTCATCTCTTCCCTGTACAACTCAAATGTCAAGCCCAGTTGGACACCAGAGAGATCAGTCTTTTGGGGTCACAGAGTATGGCAAGGAATGCAGATAATGGAAATGTTTGGAAGAAATTTAGAATAACCAGCACATTCTGTTCTTGATCTACACCCAAACACACAGAAGCCTTGAGTGGAGCTTTTTTCCTTGAGTCTTATTTTCTCGTATCTTTCTGTATCTCTGATGACATTATATCATCTTATATATTTTACTGATTTCCTGCTTATTTATTATTTTATGCTTTAGTCACTTCTTTATATCAATGCCTCTAATTTCCTGTGACAGAAGTATGCTGAGTGTTGACCAAGCACTTCAGTAATCTTAGACACAAGGGAAAACTATGTTTACTAGCCTTTTCTCTGAGTTCATGTGTTTTAGTTATGAATAATGGACTGTGAGCAAAATAAGGTCTGTATCACATGTTTAAATTGTCAGCATATAAAATGAAGAGTATGAATTCCTGAGCCAGAAAGGATATTATCAATGAGAAAGAAACTTTTTAATGTAGAACACTGAATTTTTGGACAAACTAACATTAAATGCCATAACTTACACACCTCCTAAACTGTCTCATTTGAATGGCTAGTTTCCTCATTTCTATTGTGAGTTGACATACAGCCTATTCCAATCTATATTTGATGTCCTCAAGTAAATGAAATGCTCAGAAATCCAACAGGAACTTCTGAGCACAATAAAATGCTATATTACTTACCTGGTAGAATGACACTTCTTAGGAAACCCCCTAAGACAGTGCATCAAATAATATAGAAGAAAGCTACTCCCATTTGACTCCCTTCCCAACTATGATTATCTTCAGATTGAGAAGGCATACCTACCCAAGAACAGAAGATTGCCTACTGCTAAATTGCCAATATGACAGAGGGTATTAAAATATGAAAAACTGCATGAACTCAGAGAGATGTTCTCAGATAACTTTAAAAATCAAAATACCATTCTTCACTTGGCTCTTGAAGAATTTTCTTTAAAGTAGGTTAGGGACATATAATTTAGGGGGAGAAATGGGAATATCACATATTACAGACAATATCAAATATATTTAATTTTCAGTACCTTTGGTCAGAAGCTTGATTGCAATCAAATTTTTCCCACTGTAAATGGTAGAGTTTCCATGATTTTCCCCATGATCATGATTGAACTATCTCAATGACTTGGCTGCAAATTGAACTTTGGGGTTTGGCCTGAATGAAACACCAGAATGCCTCCCCCTAACTCACGTTTAGTTTTTGCTACTGGTAGAAATTTTACTTTACAAAAACTATCAGTTTATTTTCACTCACTGAAATCACTAAAAATTATTGCTAAATAAAGCAACATACATTTAGTTTAACTTAAGCAATTAAAGCTATATAAAATAGCTTGTATATCACAATGATAGTATCTATACCCCATTTTAATATGTACATGCATCAAGACAAAAAAATATTTTATTAAACTTATTTTGTTAAAAATTACCCAACTGTAGGATGTCTGCAAAATGTATTTTTTCATATTTGCAGATTGCATCTGATTATAATTTTATTGCTTATCCTTAAGCAATAAGCATCCTTAAATGCAAATTTATGGTAAGCTAAATACAAAGCTTACAGTATATAACACTTTTAATGTTTACTATTCAGTCAATATAAGTATAATTAAATGTTTAGTGATTTACTCAATCAAGTTTTCTTTAATTGATAAGAAGCCAATTCTAGATGGAAGCATTCAAAATCTTTAATATCTGGCATCTATTACCTTTCAGTAAATTTAGTCTAGTGTCTAAATATGGTATATAAATGGTCACCCAAAAAAGTCCACATCCTAATCTCTGGAGCCTTTGAATGTGTTATGTTTCATAGCAAAAGGGACTTAAAGATCTCACTAATTTTAAGAATCTGAATTAGGGAGAATATGGATTATCTAAGATGGGTCCAACCTAATGAAATTTTAAAACAAACTTTCTCTAGCAGGAGTCAGAAAGATGCATTACAAGAACCAGAAGAGACGAAGAAGAGGATGGTAGAATGATTCCAAGAGGGAGAAATATTTGACATACCACTGCATGTTCTTTTGGCATACTTGTAAAAGAAGTCTGTAGGAGATAGGTTGTTTCCTTTCTAACATCCAGATGGGAAACAATTATCTTAGCCCTACAACCACAAGTAACCAAATTCTGCTAACAACCTAAATAAGTTTGGAAGCACATTTTCCCCAGAGCCTAAAGGAAGGAACCCAGTGTTGTTGACTTCTAGGTCCTGTGGACCTGGAGCAAAGAAAGTAGCTGTGTCACACTGGGCCCAGACTTTTGACCTACTGAAATGATAATAAAGGGTTTGGTGGTGTTGTTTTTAAACTGCTATGGTCATCATAGATATAAGAATATATTCTCACTTACCTTGTCAACTATCTCATTTTATCCATTATCTAGGTGTTTAAACACCAATCTTAAAATATATCTCCAGGTTACTAATATTAAAGAGGAAAGTACATGTAGTGAATCAAATAAACATAAATCTGTATTTCAGAGCAGAGCTTAGTGCTACCTATTATGAAATATCTTATTTCATTATATGAATGAATGGTGCTACTTTTAAGAATAACCCTAACATGGGAGGGAGAAGCAAGATCACTGGGGGAGTAGGAGACCTAAAAGTTGGCTGGTCCAAGGAATTCAGCTACATAACTATAAAACTATTCTGAACACCTACAAACTCAACAGTAGATCAAAGAAAATAATAACAGCAATTCTATGAACAGAAAAGTGACCACATTCTGGAAGACAGGATGTGCAGAGAAGTGAATCCAAGTTGATATTTGAGAAGATAGACAGTGGGGGGAGGTAGCCTGCATCAGCCGGGTACCAGCACATGATAGAACAGTGGAGCACAACCTCAGAACTTTTAGAGCCTGCTTTGCTGAGGGACATCACTTCAGTGGCTAAGCTAGGAGTGGAACCCTCGGCAGGAGCAGTATGGTGTCAGGACCCTTGGGATCACAGAAAGACCTGGGGTGCTTCATTGTGGCAGAGCTCCCAAGTATCAGAGTGAGAAAGTGGGCTACAAAGATGGAGCCAAGGACTGGGCTCTCAGCTCAGGGTTGCCATAAACCGTGATCCGTGACATAGTTGGGCCACTACTCTTCAAGCAGGAACACAACAAATGGAAGATCCAGAGAGATTCCCTTTCCTCCCCCAGGAAGACTGGCATGGGAGCACACCACAGGAATTTCCTGGGTTTGGAAACTCCAAATGGGGTCATGTCCTAGAGACAGAAACGCTTGATTACAGGCCAGGTGAGCACAGAATGCAGCCAGAAACCACGAGACAAGAGTGATTAACTGCTTTTCTCTGAGGGCTCATTGAGGAATGGGGCCACAAGCTCTCTGGAGAGAGACTGGGAGGTAGCCATTTTCATTCTTGTCCTCCAAAGCTGTATGGAAAGCTTTCAGGGAACAAAAGCTACTGAGAGCAAACCTGAGTAGATTATTTAGCATGGCCCCCGGGAAGGGCGATGCAATTCTGCCTCTGGTAAAGACATTTGAGAACCACTGCAATAGTCCCATCCCCCAGAAGATCAGCAAGAACATCCAGCCAAGAACAAGTTTACTGATCAATGAGAAATGCAAAATTACAACACTAGGGGAATACAGCACACAGAATTCATGACTTTTTCCCCATGATTCTTTAGTCTTTCAAAGTTAATTTTTTTAAATTTTGTTTTATTCTTTTTCTATTTTTTTTTTTAGTTTTTCTTCTTTCCTTGTTCAACCAACATCTTATCAATTCCTTTTAAAAATCTTTTAATTTTCATTTTTACATTAATATTCTATTCCTTCATTGTATTTAACCTTATTTTGTGTGTGTGTGTATATATATATACAATATATATATATATATTTTTCTTTGTTTAAAATTTTGGGATACAGATTCTTCTAACAGAACAAAATGCACCGTAAATTTAATATACGGCTTTGTCTTAGTCTCCCACTTGATCACATTCTCTCTCTTTTTCCCTTTCTTTTTCCAATCAACTTATCTTATCAATTTCTTTTTTACAATATTTTTAAATTTTCATCTTTACACTCATATTACAACCCTTCATTGTTTTTTCCCTTATTTTTGTGTATATATAAACTTTTCTTTCTTTTAAATTTTGGGAGGCAGTTTCTTCTAACAGACCAAAATACACCCAAAATCTAGTGTGTAGCTTTGTTCTATTCACCAGGCTGATCATACCATTTTTTCCCCTCCTCGGTTTCAGGTTTCCTCTGATTTTTTAGTGTATATTTTTCTGGGGCTATTGTTTCCCTTTTAACATTTTGTTCTCATTCCTTTATTCTTCCTTGGACAAAATGACAAAACAGAAAAATTCACCTCAAAAAAAAAAAAAGAGACAGTATTGACTGCCAGGGACCTAATCAAAAGGGACCTTAGTAAGATATTGGAACTATACTTCAGAATGGCAATCATAAAGGTACTAATTGGGCTTCAAAAAAAGGATAGAAGATACTAGAGAATCTCTTTCTGGAGAAATAAAAGAACTAAATCTAACAAAGTGAAAATCAAAAAGGCTATTAATGAGGTGCAATAAAAAATGGAGGCTCTATCTGCTAGGATAAATAAGGTAAAAGAGAGAATTAGTGATATAGAAGACCAAATGATGGAGAATGAAGAAGCTGAGAAAAAGAAATGACTACTGGATCATGTTGGGAACATTCAAGAGATAAGCAATATCATGAGATGAACAATATTAGAATAACTGGGATCCCAGAAGAAGAAAGGGGGAGGGCAGAATGTCTACTGGAACAAATTACAGAGAAAATTTCCCTAATTCGGGGAAGGAAACAGGCATCAAAATCAAGAAGGCAGAGAGAACCCCCCTCAAAATCAATAAAAATAGGTCAACACCCCATTATCTAATAGTAAAACTTGAAGGTCTCACAGACAAAGAGAAAATCCTGAAAGCAGCTTAGGACAAGAGGTCTGTAGCCTATAATGGTAGAAACATTAGACTGGCAGCAGACCTATCCACAGAAACCTGGCAGGCCAGAAAGGACTGGCATGATATAGTCTGAGCACTAAATGAGAAAAAATATGCAGCCAAGAATACTATGTCCAGCTAGTTTGTCATTGAAAAAAGAAGAAGAGATAAAAAGCTTCCAGAACAAACAAAAACTAAAAGAATTTGAAAACATGAAACCTGCCCTAAAGGAAATACTAAAAGGGGTCCTCTAAGCAAAGAGAAAGCCTAAAAGCAACATAGACCAGAAAGGAACAGAGACAATATACAGTAACAGTCACCTTACAGGCAATACAATGACACTAAATTCGTATCTTTCAATAGTTACCCTGAATGTATTTGGGCTAAATGCCCCAATCAAAAGACACAGGGTATCACAATGGATAAAAAACAAGACCCATCAATATGCTGCTTGCAAAAGTTTCATTTTAAACCTAACAACACTTCCAGATTTAAAGTGAGACAGTGAAAAACAATTTACCATGCTAATGAACTTCAAAAGAAAGCTGAGGTGACAATCCTTATATCAGACAAATTAGATTATAGAAATGAGGAAGGACACTCTATTATACTTAAATGGTCTATCCAACAAGATCTAACCATTGTAAACATCTGTGCCCCTAACATAGGAGCAGACAATTATATAAGCCAATTAATAACAAAATCAAAGAAACACATCGAGATTAATACTATAATAGTAGGGGACTGTAATACTCCCCTCACTGAAATGGACAGGTCATTTAAGCAAAAGATCAACAAGGAAATAAAGGCTTTAAATGACACACTGGACCAGATGAGCTTCACAGATATATTCAGAACATTCCATTCCAAAGCAACAGAATACACACTCTTCTCTAGCGCACATGGAACATTCTCCAGAATACATAATATCCTAGGTCACAAATCAAGTCTCAACCAGTACCAAAATACTGGGATCATTCCCTGCATAGTTTTGGACCACAATGCTTTGAAATTAGACCTCAATCACAAGGGGAAAGTTGGAAAGACCTCAAATATATAGAGGCTAAAGAGCATCCTACTAAAGAATGAGTGGGTCAACCAGGAAATTAAAGAAGAATTTTAAAAAATGCTGGAAACAAATGAAAATGAAAAGAGAATTTAACAATATTTATGATGCAGGAAAGGCTATCCTAAAAGGAAAGTATATAGCAATACAAGCCTTTCTCAAGAAGTAAGAAAGGTCTCAAATATGCTACTTAACCTTACACCTAAAGGAGCCTGAAAAAGAACAGCAAATAAACCCTAAACCTGGCAGTAGAAGAGAAATAATGAAATAAAATGAATCCAAATTGGCAAAGAATAAGTCAAACTCTCACTCTGAAGATTATATTTATGTGGAAAACCCAAAAGACTCCTCCACCCCGAAACTGCTATAACTCATACAGGAATTCAGTATAGTGTCAGGATATAAAATCAATGCAAAGAAATCAGTTGCATTTCTATACACCACCACCAAGACAGAAGAAAAAGGAATAAGAAGTTGATCCCGTTCACAATTACACCTAAAACCATAAGATACCTAGGAATAAATCTAACCAAAGAGGCAAAGAATCTGTACTCAGGAAACTATAGAATACTCATAAAAGAAATTGAGGAAGACACATAGAAATGGAAAAATGTTCCATGCTTAAGGATTGGAAGAACAAATATTGTTAAAGTGTCTATGCATCCTAGAGCAATCTATACATTTAAGGCAGTCCTTATCAAAATACCATCAACTGTTTACAAAGAAATGGAACAAATACTTCTAAAATTTGTATGGAACCAGAAAAGACCCTGAGTAGCCAGAGGAATGTTGAAAAGGAAAACAAAAGTTGAAGGCATCCACAATTCCAAACTTTAATCTATATTACAAAGCTGTAATTATCAAGACAGTATGGTACTGGCCAAAAAAACAAAACAAACAAACAAACAAACAAAACAAAAAACAAAACAGACACATAGATCAATGGAAGAGAACAGAAAGCCCAGAAATGGACACTACACTCTATGATCTAATCTTTGACAAGGCAAGAAAGAATGTGAAATGGAAAAAAGATAGTCTCTTCAACAATGGTGTCCAGAAAACTGGACGACCATATGCAGAAAAATGAAACTGGACCATTTCCTTACCCCACACACAAAAACAGACTAAAAATGGATGAAAGACCTAAATGTGAGACAAGAATACATCAAAATCCTTGAGAACACAGGCAGGAACATTTTCAACCTCAGCTGTAGCAACTTCTTCCAGGAAACATCACCAAAGGCAAGGGAAGCAAGGGCAAAAAGAAACTACTGGGACTTCATCAAGATAAAAAGCTTTTGCACATCAAAGGAAACAGTCAACAAAACCTAAAGACAACCAGCAGAATGGGAGAAGATATTTGCAAATGGGATATCAGATAAAGGGCTAGTATCCAAAATCTATTAAGAACTTATCAAACTCAACACTCAAATAACACTCAAATTTAATCAAGAAATGGGAAGAAGACATGAACAGGCATTTCTGCAAAGAAGTCATCCAAATGGCCAAAGACACATGAAAAAATGCACAACATCACTTGGCATCAAGGAAATACAAATCAAAACCTCAGTGAGATACCACTTCATACCAGTTAGAATGGCTAAAATTAACAAGTAAGGAAATGACAGATGTTGGTGAGGATGCAGAGATTGGGGAAACTTCCTACACTGTTGGTGGGAATGCAAGCAGGTGCAGCCACCCTGAAAACAGTATGGAAGCTCCTCAAAAAGTTGAAAATGGAGCTACCCTATGATCCAGCAATTGCACAACTGGGTATTTACACCAAAGATACAAATGTAGTGATCTGAAGGGGCATGTGCACCCCAATGTTTATAGCAGCAATGTCCACAACAGCCAAACTATGGAAAAAGCCCAGATGTCCATCAGCAGATGAATGGATAAAGAAGACATGGTCCATCTATCTATCTCTATCTATCTATCCACTGATAGATAGATATCTCTCTATATATATTCAGTGTATATACACACACACACACGCACACACATACACACACACACAATGGAATACTATGCAGTCATCAAAACCTCAAAATCTTGCTATTTGCAATGATCTGGTTGGAACTAGAGGGTATTATGCTAAGCAAAATAAGTCAATCAGAGAAAGACAAATTTCATATTATCTCACCAATATGAGGAATTTGAGAAACAAGACAGGATCCTAGGGGAAGGGAGGGAAAAATGAAGCAAGATGAAACCAGAGAGGGAGACAAACCATGAGACTCTTAATCTCAGGAAACAAACTGAGGCTTGCTGGAGGGGAGGGGTGGGAAGGATGGGTGGGTGGGTGATGGACACTGGAGAAGTTAGATGGTATGGTGAGTGCTGTGAATTGTGTAAGAGTGATGACTCACAGACCTGCACTCCTGGAACAAATAATACATTATATGTTAATTTAAAGAAAAGAATAACCCTATCTAGTTTACTCTCCATAAATATTAGTCAGAAAATACTGAAATCTCATACTGTAGTAAATATTTAAAATACAAAATGGCCCATATAGAAAATACTAAAAAAAGTTATGAATTACATGATTGATTAAATATGACTTATAGCCAAGAGGTGAGCTATTATGTAATATTTATTATATTGCAATCAACCATAGTTAAGTTCACAAAGACAAATTTTGGAAAGGGGATTCAGTTAAGTAAAATTGTATACTGTCTAAATTAATGTGAATATTTCATATTTTATATGCAACATTCTGTAATAATAAAAGTACAGCTTTGATGCCTAAAATAAAATTATAAAATATTATTAATGTTAAAAATATGTAACTTTATATAGTTTCATTTCAGGCTGTCAGTGTAATAGCATAATATTGGAATTTGGCTTCCTTTTTCACAATTGAACATATGTTTCTCTCAACAAATCCTTTATTTGGTAACAATCATAGTTTATTGGTCAAAATAAAATGTTGTTTTGGCAAACATTTTCCAACAGAAATACCAGTTATTTCAGTGAAGTAAACATCTGCTTTAGGACAATTAGAATGGCAACATGTTTTTGGTCATGTCCTCTTTGTGAGCTTTTGCTAGAAATTATCCTAGGAGGATTGCCAATTAAAAATTCACAGTGATTTAAAAGAAGGTGGGTAGAATTTTAATATCCTAAGAAAATAAAAGCAAGTTGTCTTAAAAACACTTGGCTAAACAGGAACCAAAGAAGATACATAGATGGAAAATAAGCATATGAAAGGATGCTCAACATCTTTGGTCATTAGGGAAAAGCAAATTAAAACATGTATTTAAATGGCTATAATTCCAATAATGCCAATACAAAATGCTGATAAAGATGCAGAGCAAGAACTCTCACTTGCTGCTGGTAGGAACGCAAAGTGCAGCACTTTGTAAGAAGCCTTTTTAATAAACAGTTGACCCTTGAACAATATGAGTTTGAACTGCATGGGTCCACTTACAAATAGATTATTTTCAATAAATTTTTAATTCAATAAAAATAAATTTAAAAAATTTGAATTTGAATTCAATAAATTTCAGTTGTGTAAATGTGTTTTCTCTTCTTTATGATTTCTTAATATTTTTTTCTCAAGCTTACTTTTATTGTAGAAATACAGCATATAATACACAGAAGACACAAAATGTTTTAGTCAACTGTTTATGTTAATTGCTAAGGCTTCTGTTCAACAGTAGCCTGTTAAAGTTTTTTTGGAGGGGGTCAAAGTTATAACATGGATTTTCAACTGTGCAGGAGGAGGGGTTGGGCACCCCTAATGATCACATTGTTCAAGTCAGCTGTATGAACACAGGACCCAGCAATTATGCTCCCACATATTTCATCCCACTGACTTGAAAACTTAGGTCCACACAAAACATGAGTATTTAGTGCAACTATATTCACAATTGTTAAAAAGTGGAAGCAATCAAGATGTCCTTCAGAAGGTAAACAGTTAAAGAAATTGTGGTATACCTACACACTGGAATATTAATCAATAATGAAAGATGAAAGAGCCCCAGATGAGTCCTAATGATACCATGCTATGTGAAAGAAGTTAGATCAGAACAATTACATAACATGCAGATCCACTGACATGGGATCTGGCAAATATGAAATATGAAATACAGATGACAAGTGAGTGTTAGGAGTGGGACATGTTCAACTGGGGGAAATCGGGGACTTTTTAGAGTGGTAGAAACAATCTGGATGGTACTGTGATGGTAGATACATGATAGGATGCATTTTTCATAAACAGTAGAAATATAAGAATTAGAGCTTACTTTATGCAAATTAAAAATCAACCAGGAAGTCTGAGGATGCCAAGATGGAAAGCGAAATGTGCTAGAAGAACAGAACTTTATTACAATACATAAATTATGATATGACCTAATTTATTTATAGTTACTTACTAGGTACATTTTCCTCTATAGAAACTCAGTAATAAAAAAATGTGTTTGCTATCAAAAATCCTGCATCTGCTTAAATTACCAAAACAATTATGAAAGGAATACTTTTTATTTTGCCTGCTTTGTTCATTGGAAACCTTTAGCCAAAATTATAATTACCACATAATCTTATAGCTCTCATAGAGAAACTACTTTCTATGCTTTATAGAGCTCAAAGATTTCAGACAAAAGTTCTAAGTGTCCTTTAATGAGTTTCACTAGTTCAACTTGCAGCATGCTTGAAGTTGCTGTCTCAGACGGCTTTCACATCAGCCTTAATGACCACACAATTCAAACCCTAGCTTGACCCCTTTTAGATGCTTTATTGATATGTATAGCTCTCCAGAGAAAATAAGAAAAAAACATGACCTATGCATCCAAGACAAAATAAATCAGAATTTCAAGTAGGTTCAGATTATAACATTTTATCATGGATTGAGTTTTAGCATGGAAATAAAGTCATACCTACTACTTCTGCAGAAGGGCTGCCAAAGGATGCAGGAAAGCCACTCTGCCACCCATTCCCTAAACCTGTCCTAACTCAGAGACCAAGCTCAGATCTTGGACTGAGGATAATTCAGGTAATTAATATCATTCGCCTTCTATCAGTGATCTAAAAGTAAAGCAGATCTATATATTATTTAGGCAATGTACAGTTTAAAGGTACATGTACAGCAAAACATTTGCAACTGTCAACATGATCTGATATCCTGAAATTTCCATTTAATCATGTATGAATGAATGTTGTGGATGAGAGAGGAAAATATCTCCAAACCTGTGAAACACAGAATCATGCAGTAATTTCTGGAATCTTCCTACATATTGGGATAGTAAAGGAATCACTTATATAGTCTTCAGTTTTATTTTTTTCAAAGCACTTTGAGAACAGAAGAGAGGGACTTGTCCCAAGATTCTCCTTCATTTATTCATTTTAAAGGCATATTATTCCAAAAACTATTTAAAATTTCTTATCACTGGGAAAAAATACATATTCTAGGGAAAAAAAGTACCTTAAAATTTCCTTAATCATTTCATTCTATGAACTTGAGTTTTTAAACTCTGAGTAGATCTTGAAATCAGGAATACTTAAAAAAAATCATTCCTCTGAAGCACTCTCTTACTTTTGCTGATAATATTACTACTGCATATAATACATAAACATTATTACCTGAGTGCCCTTGCAATATAAAATATGCCAAAGTTATCAATACTTTAATCAACATCTGGGTGCATAGAGTCCTGACTCAGGGTAAATCAATTTGATTGATTGTATTGGATGTGTGGTGTCATTTCAACATAGCTCAGGTGACTGATGTTTAGAAAATGCATTAGACAACAAACAAATCCTATTTACTTTTACTCCAGTGACACATCTTTATTGTGTAAAGGTGTCAAAGAGTAGTCTTAATGTTGCTTTTTCTCCAACCACTGCTTTAACTTCAACTCACACATTTTGATATGTTGTTGTAATCTTTCATTGAGTTTAAAATGTTCATTCCTTTTCAACAGGATTTAGAAGTGTATAATTTAGTGTCTAACTATTTGCAGGTTTTTGACACACACTTTCTTATTGATTCCTAGTTTATTCCATTATGGTCAAAGCATATATTTTGTATAATTTCAATTGGTTTTAATTTGGTAGTTTGTTTAGAGCCCAATATAGGGTCTATTTTGTGACTTTCCATATGCACTTCAAAAGAATATATATTTGACTCTCCTCGAATTACGTATTCTATAAAATACCAGTTAGGTAATGTTGGTTGATACAGTTATACATGGTTTCTCATTCACTGCTATTTTTTCCTACTGTTCTATCAGTTAACAACAACAACAAAAATGCTGAAATGTCCCAGTGTGGATATATATATTCAATTCTGCTAGTTTTTGTTTTATGTAGTTTGAAGCTATTTCTTAGTTGCATACACACTTAGGACTGATATGTGTTTTTGATGAATTAACCCTGTTTTCACTGTTTAACCTCAGGTATCTTCTTTATTTTAAAGACTCATTTACCTGATTTACCTCAATTTACTTACCTGATGATAAACATATTCAAGATTTCTTTAGCCTGTACATATCATTTTCCATTCCTTTACTAGTTAACATTCCTAAATTATATTCAAAGTGGGGTCTTGGGAACAATATATAAGCCCATTGACAGTGCTCATGTGTTCATGCATTGTGCTTAGGTAATTTACATTTAATTATTGGTGTGGCTGGATTTTAGTCTTACTTTGTTTTCTAAATCTTCACTGTATTCATTCTTCTGTTTCATTTTTCCTGCCTCTATTTATTCTTTTTAAAATCTCATTTAATATGGCTATTTTTTACTATATTTATTTGAACTGTGTTTTTAGTGGTGATATAGGGATTAAAATACGTATGTCCAACTACTCAATCTACTTACACCTACTATTTTACAATGTTAAGCATAGAAACGTTATGCACTATCATCCTTTAAGTACCTTATCTTAAATTGTAGTTGTAATATGTACATTCTTATACATTCACTGTCTTTCAGATAAGGTAATAATTCTACTTTCAACAATCATTTTTAAAAGCAAAATATAGTCTATTACATTTATGAGACATGAGACATGATCATTATTGCTTTTAATTGTGCACTTCTAAGTCTTCCTACAATATTACTTCCCTCTTCCTGAAGAACTTTATTCAGCATTTCTGCTAGAATAGCCTTGCTACTGATTAATTCACCTATTTTTCTGTTGTCATTTGCTTTGTGTTTAAATTTTAGAATATTTTTTCTATCATCTTTCTTAGAAAAGGACATTTTTGCCAGATTGGATGCTGAAGATTACCATCATTTATTTTCAAAATATTTTTTAAAGATTTTATTTATTTATTTGACAGAGAGAGATCACAAGTAGGCAGAGAGGCAGGCAGAGAGAGTGAGAGGGAAGCAGGCTCCCTGCTGGGCAGAGAGCCCAATGCGGGACTTGATCCCAGGACCCTGAGATCATGACCTGAGCCGAAGGCAGTGGCTTAACCCACTGAGCCACTCAGGTGCCCTATTTTCAATATTTTAAAATTATTGTTACACTATATATTGATTTTTTGCATGAGAATTATCCAATCATCTATATCAATGTTTACTTATAATGTTTTTAAATCTTGGTTTTCCTTTAAGTATTGTCTTTACACCTTTGATATTGTCCTACTATGTCTTTGAAGATTTTTTGCTCTTTTTTTGGAAAAAAAATGTACCTCAATGCTTAATTTTACTGATTTTGACATTTTCATTCCATTCTTGAGAATATATAGTTCAACTATTTTAATTACTGGATTTTTCAGTTCTCTACCAAGCCTTCTGCCTTTCTATTAATTTGAACTATATTATGAACTATATTTTCCTGTATTTAGTAGGGTATAGTTATAATAATTTCTTTAAAGTCTGATAATTTTAAAAACTTTCTAAAGTTTAATTAACCTTTCCCTTCAGAGTTGTTTTCCTGATGTTTTCCAAGGAATTTTGAATTATATCCTGGACATTTTCTCTATTTTATGATGCAACTTTGAGTCCTATTAATACCTTTTGGAAAATGTTGATTTTCTAAAAAAATTATTAAGGCAGGAAATCAACTTGGTTAGATTACCACAAACTTTTGCGAGGGTATTATTTCTGATAAGTTTTCAAAGATTTCCAATCCTACGTGGTGTACCACACATGTGCACTACCCAAGGCCCCATGTGGTGGAGACTGAGCAGTGTTCTGGACCATAGTTTAGTTCTTAAAGCCAATGATTTGTCAGTTTTGGATCAGTTTCATAGATACACCACTCAGGCTTGAACTCAGGACTTTACACACAGATTTAGCAGCTTCCTTTCCCCAGCTACTCTTCTTGCTTTTCCGTTTTCCTCAATCTCTTGCTGCCAGGGATCCTTTTTCTTAATATGATGGTTGTTTTGTTTTGTTTTGCTTTGCTTTGTTTTCCCTAATATGTTGAAATTTTAATTTATACACACCATTGCAAACTTACTGCTAGTATCACAATATGATTGAGGTCCAAGGGTCCTCATGCTTTAGACAAATATCAATTCTTTTGACATTCTTCTGGAAACCTCCCCTTCCCATTATTTGATGAAAGACACATGTGCCACGGTTCACTCTTTTCTCCTCTCCCACAGTCTTTCCAGGCCTATGTCATCTATAGCCTTTCTTCTTACCACCCCAGTAAACATGTCCTCAAGGAACAATAACCCCTTACTTCTAAAACAAAAAAACTTGACTACTGGACAATATTCAGCAACTCCAAACTTCTCTAAACTTCCTCTTCAGCTACTTTGTGTATTAACTTAGCCTTTCTTTTTTGGGGGGAGGGGGTGGGTAATATCCATTTCCACCCCAAACTTTTCAATCTTTTTCTCCAATTGCACATTTTGAATCTTCTCTAAGTCTACAACTGACCCTGTCTTAATCTTCGCAGTCTAATGAATTCAATTAACTTTTATATTATTCAAATTTAAAACTTCAGCCCAAATCTCTCAAAGTAAGGCAGAAACTGATTGCAGATTTCTATTTGCAAATTTATAAGACTTTTACCACATTGTTTCCAGAATTGGAATTTCTCTTCTTTCTCAAATCTTTTTCAACAGATTTCATTGGTCTCTAGCTTCATCTACACAATATTCATCCAGTTGTCAAGGCTAGCATCTACAGCATTATCTTTAAGTTTTTGTCTGTTCCTATTTTTAATCAAAATCCTGAAATAATCTTCATATCAATCTAGTTCTCTCCGTCTCCACTGTCTTATTGTTGCAGATCGCTATCATCTCTCTGGCTTAACACTTCTACAATAACATCATAACCACTTTCCGAGCCTTTAATCATTCTCCTCTCCTACTGTAGGAAGAGTAATTTTTTCCCTTAAATTCATATTTGAAAATGTCATCCACCTGATTAAAACCCTTTGGTAGTTAGTCATCCCTCTTCAGATAATGCCCAAACAACAAAAAATCTACAAGTGCTTATAAATCTTGATTTTGGCTCTTCTGTCTAGACTAATTTCTATCCCCCACTTCACCTGCCTATAATTGAAGCATACCAACTTTCTTCACACATATTAACATTCCTTGTTTCCTTTAAACTTATGTCTTCATACATGTTCTTTTTCTTGGTATATTCTTATACTGGTTATTAACCTGTTCCGCCTCTATATCCCAGGCCCAAAGTTAAAAGACTTTATATTTCAGTACACTCTGTATATGTAGTGCTTTACATATTCTCTATGACATACAAGGAATATTTTGAGTAATAAAAGAGAGAAAGAGCAAGAACCCTTAAGACAGACATATCTGCCAATTTTAAAAATTTTAGTATTTTCCTTGATCTTAATTGTACACTTTCAATTTATTTCACACTGCTCTCTTTCTACAAAGTTAAAGTCTGACTCTAAGAAAATCTTAAAGAAAAACTCTTTAAATCCCATCTTAAAAGTTTTGTATAGTTCTCATATTGAAACATACTTTAACTGAATCCTACTCCTTCCCATGTAAAATAAGCTTTTTTTTATACCCTTCTATTAGGCAAGTATACAACTTCATTTTTTATTTAATACTGTATCTCAGTACTTAATTTCCTCTTCCAATAGTTTGAGCATGAAAGAGATGTCTGCATTTTTTTCTTTCCTCTCCCTTTTCCTGTTTGACTTTCATTGTGTATGTATTAACCGTTTTACACTCACTCTTTGACTTCATATTAGAAAAAACAATGTAAAGCTAAGAAGATTTTTAAGTATGAAGACAAGAAACTTCATAGAATGAAGATTTATTTTGCATACACACCAATCAAAAGAGGAAGATCTGTTAAAATCCCACTACTGTCTTCCATATCTCCCCAAAACCTAAGAACTGAATTCCAAAAATGAATTCCAAAGTAACACATTTCCCCCATTCATTTAACAAATACCTATTCAATATGTTTACTACCATAGTAAATACTGGAGATACATAAATGCAAACAGCATCACTATCATCTACATAACTTAGTCAAAAAGACAGTTAATGAAGCAGATTAAAGTTTGCTTTAATACAGGTAAATGGGGGAGACACAGAGGTCTCTTATTTAACACCTTAGAGAACATAATAATGTTGCTGAAGCTTGAAGAAGGAACACAATTTTCCAAACAAAAGTTTTTAATCATCCTAAACAAAAACATTACAAAGAATAAATATGGTGTTTTAGGGAGACTGTCTCCTGATCTTCCTGCCAAAGAAATTACCAGAGGAAAAGCTCTGCAGAGAATGGACAGAAAGGTAATATACAAATGATCAAAGACCTTTTGGCAAGCTAAGAAGTTTGCTTTGGATTACAAAAAGCTCTTAAGATTTTCAGAAAGCACCCAGAAGTTCGTATGTTTGAATAAAGGTATACATAAGAAAAACTAATGTTTTTCTGAAATGTTTTAGCTGTTATAAGTCGATTAGTTTAAGAAACCATATCACTCGGCAACAGGGAAATACAAATCAAAACCACAATGAGATATCACCTCACACCAGTCAGAATGGCTAAAATAAACAAGTCAGGAAATGACAGATGCTGGCGAGGATGCGGAGAAAGGGGAACCCTCCTACACTGTTGGTGGGAATGCAAGCTGGTGCAGCCACTCTGGAAAACAGCATGGAGGTTCCTCAAAATGTTGAAAATAGAACTGCCCTGTGACCCAGCAATTGCACTATTGGGTATTTACCCTAAGGATACAAACGTAGTGATCCAAAGGGGCACGTGCACCCGAATGTTTAAAGCAGCAATGTCCACAATAGCCAAACTATGGAAAGAACCTAGATGTCCATCAACAGATGAATAGATCAAGAAGATGTGGTATATATACACAATGGAATACTATGCAGCCATCAAAAGAAATGAAATCTTACCATTTGCGACAACATGGATGGAACTAGAGCGTATCATGCTTAGCGAAATAAGTCAAGCAGAGAAAGATAACTATCATATGATCTCCCTGATATGAGGAAGTGGTGATGCAACATGGGGGCTTAAGTGGGTAGGAGAAGAATAAATGAAACAAGATGGGATTGGGAGGGAGACAAACCATAAGTGACTCTTAATCTCACAAAACAAACTGAGGGTTGCTGTGGGGAGGGGGTTTGGGAGAAGGGGGTGGGATTATGGACATTGGGGAGGGTATGTGCTTTGGTGAGTGCTGTGAAGTGTGTAAACCTGGTGATTCACAGACCTGTACCCCTGGGGATAAAAATATATGTTTATAAAAAATAAAAAATTAAAAAAAAAGAGAGAATCATACCAATTCAATAAGGTATTATTATTATTCCATTTGAAGAATGAAACTATAAGCCCCAAATATTGAGTAATTTGCTTAAGTGCATACAGTTGATAATAAATTAATACAAGATACAAATTTAGGCTTAATAAAGTAGTACATGTAATGACTACATTATATAAAAAAGAAAATTTAATAGAAAAGGAAATCCATCAACTAAGGAAAGCAAAAACAAAAGATACAACTCAAGATGAAGAAATTGTAAATGTGTTTCTTTAAATGCATATTTGCCTCTGGGTCAAATCTGCAAAGAGGAGAAGCTAGGTCTTTTAATAAATGAATATCTCATAAAGACATTTTAGCTGATCTGCATTTGATGATACCGGATTGTGTCTCTTGTAACCATTCCATTGTTCGAAGATTTTTTTGTGTAATTATAAGATGAAAAACAGATTGCTGATATTACCCTCCGTGATGGGACTCCTTGCTGTTGCAAATGGAAAGAGATTTTTTTCAATTAATTGAAAACACAGCTTGATGTCCCATCCAGTTTAAATACAGAAATTCAATGCATAGAAAAATAATAAATAAATAAACTATGTTAATATGGGGAATTGAGATAAACTGATAGAAGAGAATTTTGAATTATAGCTGTTTTATCATCTTCCAAATACCTCTAAACATATTATCCGTACAATACATTACTGATAATATGAAGTTTTATTCTTTTTTTTTAAGATTTTATTTATTTATTTGACAGAGAGAGAGAGAGAGAGAGATCACAAGTAGACCGAGGGGGGTGGGAAACAGACTCCCCGCTGAGCAGAGAGCCTGATGCGAGGCTTGATCCCAGGACCCTGAGATCATGACCTGAGCCAAAGGCAGAGGCTTTAACCCACTGAGCCACCCAGGCACCCCTGAAGATTTATTCTTAAGTGAATTCAAATCAGCACTGACACACAATGTCTAAAGTGATTGGGAATGAAGATTCTGCTAGAATCTATAAATAAATAATAAGTAGTAGTCATGCTTTCTTTTACAGTATGCCACTTAATACAAACAAATCATCTTTCTAGGCAGATACCTTTATTACTCCCATTTTGCAAGTGATAAAACTAAAATGTGGTGACATTAAGAATGCCAAAAAAGCTAATGACTATTTGGTCATACTTGTGACAATTCAACTTAATGATCTTCCTACCTCTAAGTTCATCCAACAAGATTTTTGAAACAGGTACTCTTCTATCTGCTAAGAACAAAGTCACGGATTATAGCTGTATAACTCATATTTGCTAGATGGATATAAGAAATAAGCAATTAAAGAAATAACTATATGATTTATATGCATAAACTAAGATATATACAGGTTAAGAAAAATTTGTTAGGGTAGGTTGTTATTACCCACAGAGTAGTCAAAAAAAAAAGCTATTCAAGAAAGTCAAAGTGAAATGAAATGAGTGAACCACAAATAAATCATTTTACATCTTGTACATTGCCTCACATATTCCACAGCATATTATTTAACATATTATATATATACACATATACATATGCATATAAACACATGATATCCTATATTTTATATATATGTATAAAAATTCAAATATACACGTATGTATAGTTTTTATAATTTTAAATATAGTATCTCAAGTAAATTTAAAATTCCCTCAGGCAATGAAAGACATTATTCCTGGATCAAAATAGATGTATAATTATTCTTACCTGAATTCTAACATAACAAAGATTAGAGTAGACATAGTAGAAAGAGTTGTTTCATTGACTAAAAAATATAGCCTTAGATAAGTATCAGTATGAATATTAATTAGAACATACTATGAATGTACATGATACATAGCATCTCCACATATGCCCACATGTATGTATTTGTGGCATATTTATCATAGGTACCCAAATCCTATAAGTGCATACATGTGTGTAGTATGTAACATAATATCAACATATAGTAGTTATATTCCTATTCCAGAATGTAAACCCAAAACCCCAGGCATCTTTGTGAAAGAAATTACCAACCTGTTATTATCCCATTCCTGACTATCCAGCCAAACCCTAAATTTCTGATCAAAAGTAGAAAGGTATATATGTTGACATCACATTCTGTAAACAAACACATGTACTGATGACTACGCTAGTATCTTACAGGGATGCTTTTGATGTTCCTGAAGCCTGTTGCCACTTGAAATAAAAATACTGGATAAGGGGTGCCTGGGTGATTCAGTAGTTGAACGTCAGGTTCTTGATTTCAGCTCAGGTCACCATGTTAGGGTGCTGGGATCAAGTCGTGTGTCGTTCTCTGTGCTCAGTGGGGAGTCTTCTTCGGATTCTCGCTCTCCACCCTCTGCCCCTCCACACATCCCCCTTCTCTAAATAAATAAAATCTTTTAAAAAATTCTGGGTAGAATTCAGATTTCTAAAAGAAATTGAAAAATATTTAAAAAAAAAAAAAAAAAACTCTTGTGAGAAAACAGATGTGGATTGAGGGGAAAGGCCAGAAGCTAGGAGTGAATACTACAGAAGTGTTCTAAACACACTTACAACATTTGTGCTTGAGGAACTGCTCTTGCTCCATCAGGGCGATGGCATATATGCCATTTTCAATTTACCAAAGTATTCCTACTACACCAAAGCCCATAACATGATAGATTGCTTACAATTTAAAATGGCACATCAGGCTATATGAACACCTTATATCCCAAGGACAGGTACTGGGTTCTCAAGCCTGACAGCTAGCTATGGAGAGCCTTTCAGGCATCTGAAGAACCCAAATGCCTAGGGATCTTCTTAGTGACTCTTCTGCTGGGGCTTTTCAGAGGTTTACTATGGCATTCCTATTTATTAAACGACAACTGCATCTGCTGGGTTAGAGAAACCAGTCAAGGAGAGAAATTTGTATTCTACCCTGGAATTGTTGCAGAACGTCTTCTTGCTCAGGACCCCTCTAAAACTCTGCAGCCTCATGAATTACTTGAATGCAATGTATGCTGTCCTTAATATTTAAGGAACTGAACCAAGCTTTTTAGGTCTTTAGTGATAGGCTATAAATGTAATAGCATCCTGTGTCCCAATTTGAAGAGCATACCACGACAATTTTTTTAGACTATTAGAACCTTGTAAATTTCATTGAAGTGGAAGGACCCTGAATTTTCACAAGATTCCTTACTCTTCCAGCAGTTATGTGTCCTAACTAATTTGCTCCCTCCTCCTCAAGACTCATTAGCATGCTGTCACCAATAGATAGTCTGTGTTGTACTCTGCATTATGTAAAGGAACTCAAGACCTTTCCACTACTCTCTGTAGAGAGGATGAAAATTAATACAGGCTTAAGGCAAGACCATGAAAATGTATTGTTTTCCTCTCAGGTAAAGGATTCTACTTCTAGTAGTCCTTCTTAATTAGTATAATGCAAAGAGCAATTGCCCGATCAGGGGCTTAAGTTATGCAGACCTTGTTCCAGTAAGGATATCACACTTAAAATTGCAACTGAAATAAAGACCAAGTAAAATTTCATTATAATCGATAGCCATTCTTGGAGATTAATAAACAATCCAAATGAACTTAACCTGCCAGGTAAGAATGTGACAAACCACAATCTTTTTCAAAGTTGTTTTCTTTAATGGCATTTATAGAATATACCCAAAGATACAATTTTTTTAATCAGAAACAATATTTTTTTTATCAGACTGGTTAAAAAAAAAAAAAAAAAGACTACCAAAGGCTTCCACATACTACTCCCTACTCTAACAGCTGTAAATCCATTTGTTGGAAAGCCAAAATGGGATTACCATAAATCTATTCCATCTATACAGTTGAAGATTAGTTCCAGGAACCAAATGGCCTATCCATGTGTAAGATTTCCACTCAAACTTAATTACTTGAGGACTATAAAACTCTACTTGGATTGGTGGTCCACAGTCACATACTGAGTCCCCAGGGACTCATAACTCAAAACTTAAGTCTATTAAAACATAAATAGTTTAATTTATTTTAAGTTTTTATTTTAATTTTTGGATAGTTTTATGTTGGTAATGTTCTTAGAAGCAGCCACAGTTTCTAATAAACATAACCCACAGGATTTACAATTTTAAATGTTCTTGAGTTATTCTCCAGCATAAATTTGAGTTAGATTTGTACCTTGAGATTTAGAAATTATGCATTTATTTAAGCAAATACTATGGTACATTGTTTATATATTTCATGCCTTAGTAAACTTGGGATCATTTGATCACCATCAATATCTCTGTAGGTTAAATTGTTCTTTAACCTCTTATCCCTGCTTCCAAATATAATAATTTTACCCCCTTTGTTGCTAGAGATTAAAGATAGCAAGAAAGCCTCCCTCACTCCAAAATTACCGTTGAAATTAGGGCTATCATCTTCACAGCAGGATCTCTGGGCATTAGCCCCCTCTAAAGGGTTCAGCAATCACAGAGCTTTATTTGGAACCTGGTCCTCCATCGCTAACACATTTCTCAAGTGTTTAATAAGGAATATTCTGAGTCTTGAGTATGTGCCAGTATATATATGTGTTGGTCTTTCATAAAAAAATGCACTTCTTTTCCACTGTATCTCCATTTCATTCATCCCTTTACACTACATCAGAGAATTTGACATCCAAGCATCAGTGAGGAACAGCCACTGTTGAGTTCAGCTTTCAATCAGCCCACCACAAATTCTTTGAGCCACTTCCAACAACTTAAATACTGAAAACCCAGATCTGATAAGTTACCTATAAAAATAAATTTCTCCCATCATTATATTTTATCCTCCTTACCCTAGCATCTTTAAAATATAATTTTACACATTTTCCCCGTAAGCCTCCATAAATACAAATTAGCAAAAATACTATCTTTTCCTGTGTCAATGTCACACTTGAATTCCTGCAGCATATTATGATTCTGGTTATAGATGAGATAAGAATTTGAAATAGTGGATCTTCAGAAGAATAAACATTCTCTTTTACAATCTTTTTTCCTCTGCCCCAGATTTGAGAGAGAACACACACGCTTGAGCAGGATTGGGGCAGAAGGAAAGGGAGAGAGAGAATCTCAAGCCAACTCACCACAGAGCACAGAGCCCCAAGTGGGGCTAGATCTCAAGACCCGGAGACCATGACCTGAGCAAAGAACGAAGAGTCAGACACTTAGTTGACTGAACCACCCAGAGGCCCCTCTTTCACAATCTTTTTTAAGATTAAAAAAATCGGTTCCTTCCATTGACAATGAAGCCTTGGATGGCTTGTAGACTCATTTGAATCCATTTAAGTCAAGAATCCACTTCTTTATGAAAGAGTCCTAGTATTATATTAAATACTTGATAAATCTCTGGCTTCAGCTTACATTGTAATTCTGCAAAATAATTAATTACATTTGAGTATAATTTTCAGTTGCATGTATTTTACAGCTATAAGAGGTCTGTCACAGGAGAACTCTGTTTCTATCACTGTGACTTGAAAGTTGGAAGTTTTATTTCCCGAGTTGTCCTTTCCCATTCTGTAAATGCTGCCATTCAGGTATGTACCATCCTGATCCATTCACAGCTGCCATCACTAATTCTTACATGCAGAAGCAGTCACACATCTCACCAAAGTCTTATCTTTCTCAGGCACTTCATCCTGAGTGACCACGGGTGGTAATTTCATCTTAATGTCAAGGTATGACATATTCCCAGTAGACCTTGTTCCATTTTAAAGGAACTCAGGATGGAGCCAAGGACAATCTCTGAATCCCACCGGTGAGAGTCTATTTCCTGAAAACTTACTGTATCTATTATTGTTTCAGTCATGGTAAAGTCAAAACCCACCAAACACAATGTGTGAAGTAGGCCCATAATAATGAATTCCTAATTCCTCATTCAAGGGACATCATATTGGGAGTATGAAATCTGTCATGATGGGAAGTATTCATACCTTAGAAATGAGGAAATTATAAAAATCATGGATGCCTTTGCCCCCTTACCAGAGAGCCAGTTGTTAGAAATTTACCATCACAGCACTGCAGTTATGGATTTAGAGAAGATAAAGTTTAACACATGAGATTGTTTAAACATGTACTGGATAGCCAAGAGCAAAAAAAAAAAAGAGGTTACCTAGAAAACAGGAATTCTAAGAATAAGTTCCAACCCCCTACTGATAGGAAACTTAAAAAAGAGATGTTGTTATGAAAACCCAGTGACAGAAAGAAGCTGTGCAATGAGATGGATCCTTGGAGGGGCCCTGCCATCCTAGACCTCTAAGTTATTCTACTAAAGAGAAAGAGACAGGTCTTGGAGGGGATTCTGCCATGTTTAAATAGCCTGCTTAGACCTCAGACAAGCCAGTCTGTTTCTCAGCAGATTGGGAGAGTGGTTTGGGTGGAATTCTACTGCGATAATAAAACATGGCTTGTTTGCTGTTGGTAGCAGTGAGTAAACCCAATGATGCTGGCTGGGGCTACAAACAGCTCTGGAGATTGATGGAAATGGATCTTTGTCACTGAAGGAATCTTGACAGTAACTTGGAAATATAAAGTCTCCTTCATTCTTCTTGTTGTGTGCTCTCCTCCTAATGCTTATTAGTTGACCCTAACAGAAAGCCAGCTTGTCAGAGAAATTGGGAAGTATCATTTACAAAGGCAAAGTCTAGGAAACCAAATTTGAGTATAAGAAGTAGGTAAAAATCCAAAACATGTAACTTATGCATCTCATGAAAAGGCTTAAAATTTTATACTGAGGGCAACTAAAGAGACATGAAATGCTTGATGGTCAGGGAATGAGCTAATCAAATACTTCAGAAAAATCACCTGGCATCACTATGCAAGGTGAATAGGAAACAGGATGAAATTAATGGAGAAGGAAACACTTAAGAGATTATTGTAATAATTTAGGTGAGAAATTTTGAAAGCCTCAATTTCAGAAGCACCAGGGAGCTGAAGAGACAGGGAACTTTGAACAATAATTCAGGACACTGAATTTCATTTGTCTTCAAACTTATTTAGATAACATTAGGGAAACACTAACTTTAACTTTTGAAACTACTGTCTACCTACTATGAAATCTTTAGAAGTACTTAAGACACCCAAAGAGTTACTGAGTAGAGAGTTCTTTTCATTGCTTCTAATTCTGTTTTCAGACCACAGAAATAATTTTCAATAGCAAACGTTATACAGAGACTTTAAAGGTATGTTTTAACATCAATTAGATTTGGAAATTAAAAACAACAAAGTTAGAAATATCATTATTTCATCTCTATAACAGTTGATTAAATAATAACAAAAAAGTCTTAATTACTTTCATGGCTTCATAGTAATTTATGTCCTAATAAATACATTCAGATGTAAAGTAAAAGTTTTCCATTTAGTTTGGAAAAATGTTTACTAATGAGTTCACATACAAACCATTCATGAGCCTATGTACCGCTAGGGCTTCAGAAGCACAGGATTAGGCAGAGAATAACAGGATATTGGAATTACCAAAATTACAAAGGTTGGTCCCAATAGAAATAGCAAAGTGGCAAAATGAATACTGTCTAAGGAGCACTTTTTCATGTGTCTGTTGGCCATCTGGATGTCTTCTTTGCAGAAATGTCTGTTCATGTCCTCTGCCCATTTCTTGATTGGATTATTTGTTCTTTGGGTGTTGAGTTTGCTAAGTTCTTTATAGATTCTGGACACTAGTCCTTTATCTGATATGTCGTTTGCAAATATCTTCTCCCATTCTGTCAGTTGTCTTTTGATTTTATTAACTGTTTCCTTTGTTGTGCAAAAGCTTTTGATCTTGATGAAATCCCAATAGTTCATTTTTTCCCTTGCTTCCCTTTGGATACCATTCAGGTAATTGTTGGCCTCCAGAGTTCCAACTAATAAGTAGAAGATAGAAACAAGGCATCCTAGGCAGCAGTTCAATTTTGAAAATTAAAAGAACATGCCAAGGCAGAAGTCCAACACTGTAAATGGATTCAGTACTGGGAGGAGCAGATCACGAAGTGCTACTACTGGGCACGACATGAGTTTTTGTTCATCCATCGGATTAATCAAATTATGGTTCTCATTAAGAACAAAGGACATGCAGGATACTGGCTCCTGGTTTCCTGATCTAATATGAGTCACTCTAGCCCTTCTGGAAGAGTTCTCACTGAAGGAGCAAGGAGTCAGTGGACATACATACAGTTCCTGGTCGGACGGCCTCAGAAACAGACAACAGTTGGACCAACAGATGGCACTTCACAAAAGTTCCTGCCACAAGGGTCAGGGAAAGGCTGACAGGTCAACAAGTTAGGACAGCCTAACCATCAGTGACCACAATTATCAAGAAATACTGAAGGTGCCATAATTACAGGAGTAGATTTAACCCCTAGTTAATTGGTAAGTTATTCAGAGAAAAGGAACACTATTCATGTCCTACAAAATAATTGTCAAGAGCAGAACTGATAATAATGGGAGGAATGAAATGAAGATTTATGGGTAAAAAACTATGTTGCTGTATGTATACTTGGTCAAAACAGCGAATAAAGTGTTAAGTTGGAAAAAAAAACAGGAAATAAGAAAGCTGAAGACATAAAAACTGAAAGTACATCAGTGAGTCAAATAATTATCATAAATTCACCATGGACTAGACACACTTTTTAAACAAAAGGAAAGAGACACTCTTTAATAATGAGCTACTTTAATTCTGAAAACAAAATAGCTGACAAAGATTCTTTAAACACATAAAAAGTCTGAACTTACTAATATAACTCCGTAAAAGTGGGTCTCTTTATGACTATTTTAGCATGTTGTTGAATTCAGATGCACATCCAAAAGCGAAGACAAAGCAATTTAATTCTTCATTACCCTCTTGAAAAATGCCAAAGGTGCTACAATAAAACCTGGGGAAAGTTCTTAAAGTATGTGTCACCCAATTATCTTTCAAAAGCCTCAAAGCACTGATAACAGCCTGTATGCCCCACCTGTTTCCCTCCAATATTCCCCAGAGTTCCTCAAATTCAACCCAGATCTTTGCTTTCAAAGGAGGTTCTCCACTCTCTTTTTGGGCCTGGTCTTCCCTCCTATCAGACGAGATACCCTGAATTTTCCAATATGAAAGAGACACAGTGGCTTGAGTTCAATTCTCTCAAACCTTGCTAGGATATAAACAAGAAGTATATATTGATGTTTTCCCAAGTAGAAGATGTGTCTATGAAAAATAAACTACTCCTTATTTCCCTCCTCACACTTTATACACACAACCACACCAACACCCACACAGGACCTACATAAACACCTACCTTTTTTTTTTTTTTAAACACCTACGTTTTAAGTAGAAATTACATTGTCAGAAGAATATATCTGCACGGAGTGGATCCACACCTCACCCCCACATATCTGTTATACTTGAAAGAAACTGTGCACTTATCTAATCTTTATAATTCTTCAATTCTGACAATTACGCTTTACTTCTTGACCTATATTTCTGTTACATCTGTCAAAGCACTTGAGAAGGTATGTGGTGAGCATGCCTGTATGTGTGATCTTCAACCAAGTTTAAAAACACTGAAACAAATGAATAAAAATTCAATAGATACTGATTTCTTGCCGTTTTAAAGATAATTTGCTACAGATTTTATAGACGTTCTACGAGATAATGCTCTAACACTTGCCAGCTGTGAGGATTGTATTTCAGATAAACATTAATGCCATTTTAGTCTAACATCATATTACAGCTGCTGAGTAAAGAATACATATAGATTTCTTCCCCTCCACTCACCCAGGGAGAAACTCCTAAACAATGAATTACCAATGCAATCATTAAAATTTTTTTTTTGCATTTTGTTCATACTTCAAATAGAAACAAATTAGTTTCAAGTCTTACTCTCTATATACTCAATGATCACACTGTCCTACTCTAAGAGTGTGGTAAAAGCACATTCTGGATTCTAAGGTCACGTTTTTTATTCAGCAAGAAGTGATATTAAGGTAATAAAATCAATAAAATTTGTAACCAACTGTATTAAATATAAAATAGACTTGAAAATAGCAACTATCAGAATGCATCCTAAGTATACTGACATTTTTCCCTGCATAGGTTAACATATTTACATACAATGCATTTTAAATTGAGTTTATTTCCCAAGGTAAAATTACAGCAAAGAAAATAATCACTATACATTTGAGCTCTGACCAACCTATACACACATGGATTTGACACATCAAAATATGGAACGCTTGTCATCACCCTGAAATCTTCCCTCATGTCCATTTCATCAGTACCTCTCATTTCATCACAGAGGCAAGCACTACTCCAATTTCACCAGATTAGTTTTACAGGTTCTACTTCATAGAACTAGAATGATACAGGGTGTGTGTGTGTGTGTGTGTGTGTGTGTGTGTGTGTTCCTTCTGTTTACATAGGCTTTGCTTTGCTACTTTTTTCCCCCCAAGATTTTGAAGCTGACCACTTAGGACATTTATATTTACATGTTACTTTTTTCTAATATAAACATTTATAATTACATTTTTATAAGTGTAATTTAATTTTTATAAAAGCCCTGCTTTAGCTGTACCCACAAGGCTTAATACAAGGTGTTTTTATGAGTGTTCAGTTACAAGTATTTTCTGATCTATTTCTTCATTGATCAGTAGGTTTCGAAAGTACACTGGGGATGGCAGTTGGACAAAAAGGGTGAAAGGAAGTGGGAGAAACAGGCTTCCAGTTACAGAATGAATATGTCATAAGGTAGAAAGGAACAGCATAAGGATGATAATCCAGGGTATGATAATAGCATTGCATGGTGACAGATGACTGTTACACTTGTGGTGAGCATAACATAGCACAGTCTTGTGGAACTGCTATACTGTACATCTGAAACTGATGTAATACTGCATCAACTAATACTTCAAAATACTTCAATGTATAGCAAAGTACACTGTGATTAGCTTCCAAGGAAATTGGGGTGGTCTACATATTTTTATTAATCATATTTATCTTACTTATCATTGTAAAGCACGTTAAGGAAGGTTTCAGCTTTTGAAATTGACTATGGCTTGGGTTATAGACTAGTACATGGTCTACACTGGGATATACCTTTGTCTTGTAGGGCTCTTATTACAAAATACCATAGGCTAGGTGACTTAATAAAAATGGTATTTCTCATAGCTCTGGTGACTAGAAGTCTGTGGTCATGGTGCCAGCACTGATAGGGTTCTGGTAAAAGCCCTCTTTCTGGTTTGTCCTTCTTGTTTACAACCATAGTAACCCCATCATAGGGGCTCCACCCTCATGATCTTCCTCTAGATCTAACCACTTCCCAAAGGAACTACACTTCCAAATACACTCCCATCTCATTGGGAGTTAGGGTTTCAACATAGAAATTTTAGGGGTGCAGAAACATCCCCTCCATAGCAAGGAAGTTTCACTAACTGAAAAATAACGTGTGCATTCCATCTATTGGCTATAGTGTTCTGTATTTTTCTATTAGCTTAAATTGGCTGGTAGCATTGCTTAATAGTGTGTATACACACACACACACACACATGCACACGCACACACATATACACACCATTATTTTGTCTACTACTTGCAATTATTGAGAAGAATATTAAATCTCAATTTCACAATTATAGCTATGTTCTTTTTTATTTCAGTCTGTTAGTTATGTTTCTACTGCATATTTAGAAGTGTCAGGGTGCCTGAGTGGCTCAGCATGCTGAGTGAACAACTCTTGGTTTCAACTCAGGTCATGAATCAGGCTCTGTGTGGAGTCTGCTTCAGATTCTCTTTCTTTCTCCTTCTCTCTCTCACACACACACAGTCTCGTGCACATACTCTTAGGTAAAACTTTTTTTTTTTTTTTAAGATTTATTTATTTGACAGAGAGAGAGACAGCAACAGAGGAAACACGAGCAGGGGAGTGGGAGAGGGAGAAGCAGGCTTTCTGCTGAGCAAGGAGCCCAATGCGGGGCTCCATCCCAGAATCCTGAGATCATGACCTGAGCCCAAAGCAGACACTTAATGACCGAGCCACTTAGGCACCCCTCAAGTAAATAAAATCCTATAAAAAAAAAATGTGTAGTGTGTAGGTGAAGCTCTATTAGGTATATACATGCAATATGACTGTTATAAAATTTGTGTATCTCCAGTAACATTCTTTGTTTTGAAACCAAGTCTGTCTTACCGTAATATGGATCATGTCTAGTTTCTTACAATTAAAATTTGCATACTATATTTCTTTCTAGCATTCTGATTGCCACCTACTTGTGTCTTTATATTTAGAGTTTATCTCTTATAAACAGCATATAGCAGTGTCTTCATTTATTTTGATAGTTGTAATAAAAAAATTAGTGATTAGACCATCTATATTTAATGTTGTCATTGGTATGGGTTAAGGTTAAATCAGTCACCTTGCTTTCCATTTTTTTTCCTTTTGATTTTGGTACTCTTTCTTGACACATTTCACAGACACAGATATTCTCATCTGAAGAAACACCTATACTTATGTTATTCTTTAGAGTTTACTCTAGGTTGTAATGTTAATTTTTAAATTATAGTTATCTTAAATTAGTAAACCATATTTTTATGAAGGCAGGGATTTGGTTCTATCAGGAACAAGAGAAGGATGCCCACTCTCAACATTTCTATCCAATGAAATAGAGTCCAAGCCAGAGGACTTTTAAAAAAGATTTTATTTAGTTGAGAGCAAGAGAGAAAGAGAGAGAGGCAGGCAGAGGGAGTGGAAGAAGCAGGTTCCCACTGAGCAGAGAGCCTGACATGGGGCTCGATCCAAGGACCTTGGGATCATGACCTGAGACAAAGACAGATGCTTAACCAACTGAACAACCTAGACATCCCCGAACCAGAGAAATTAAACGATAAAAAGAAAACATATCTGGAATGGAAAAAGGAAAAAAAAATCTCTTTACAGAAGACATTATATATAGAAAACTGTAAAGACTCCACAAGAAATTTGTATGAGTGGAAAAAATTCAGTAAAGTTGAAGGATACAACAACATACAAAAATCAGTTGCTTTTCCTATTCGCTAGCTATCCCCACCTCCAAATCTGTGCATTCATTAACATCTCTCAAATCTTAGTCAATATTTTAAATAAAATAATTTCAGCTTATTCAATTTAGTAATGGCTAATATAGACTATTACACATTTAAATTTCATCTGTGAAAGTAAAATAAACACATGAAAACTAGGAGCATTTGGATACTTTGTATTACTCTTTCGTTCATGGCATTTTTTCCAAATACTTACAGAAGAGCTTAGTTTGTTTTTTCCCATTGATTATTCCTTAAGATTTTTACAATAATATGCTACTCTGTAAATTTCCTTTTGCATTTTTAAAAGGAGAAGGGAGAGAGAGGGAGAAAGACAGTGGAGAGAGGGAGAGAGAATCTTTTTTTTTTTTTTTTAATTAACATATAATGTATTATTTGTTTCAGGGATACAGGTCTGCAAATCATTAGTTTTACACAATCCACAGCACTCACCATAGCACACATAGTCCCCAGTGTCCACAATCCAGCCACTGTATCCCTCCGCCCCATCCCCCAGCAACCATCAGTTTTATTTCCTGAGATTAAGAGTCTCTTAAAGGTTTGCCTCCCTCTCCGGTCCCATCATTCATTTTTTCCCTCCCTTCCCCCCATGACCCCCACCCTGCCTCTCAAATTCCTCTTATCAGAGAGGTCATGTCTTTCTCTGATTGACTTATTTCTCTTAGCATAACACCCTCTAGTTCCATCGTTGGAAATGGAGAGAGAATCTTAAGCAGGCTGCACACCCACTATGGGGCTTGATCTCACTGCCTCATACCATGACCTGAGCTGAAATCAAGAGTAGGACCCTCAACCAACTGAGCCACCCAGGTGCCCCAAAAGATACTAATATTTTAAATTTATTTAATAATCTTAATTACTCTCTAAACCCACCATGGGATTCAAGCTCAAGCTCAAGAGTCACATGCTCTTCTGACTGAGCTAGCCAGGTGCCCCAAACTTCCCTACACATTTTTAACCACATTTCCATAAAAGAGCATTATTTCAATTCCATTAAAAAAAAAAAAAGACTGTTTGCACTGGAAAAAGGAGGAGAGGTCAGCATGTCTCTCTGCTCAGAGAGCTTCCATGTTACTATGGAGGGAACAAACTATAAATAAGTTTAATACTAAATGGTGATTGATATAAAGAAAAATAGTGGAAGACACTATTTGATTAAGTAGTTTAAAAAGAGAAGCCATCTCTGATTAGGTCATTCTAAAAAGAAACCTGAATGAATCAAGGTAGTGAGCTGTGAAGACAAATGAGGGAAGCGAGCTCCAAAGCAGACCCATCTTATGCTCAAAGGTTCTGAGGTAGACATAGGCTAAGTGTGTTTGAGAAATACCAAGGAGGCCATTTTTTGGGGGGTGTGGGTGGGAAAACTATTTCCCAAAAACAAAAGAATTCATGAGAATACAGCTGGTGTTCCAAAGTTTAAGAAATCTAATGTCTGGACTTCCAGAAGACAGCTGGAATCTCAAGCATGCTTCTGAATTCCAGCTGTTGTATTCTGTAGTTTTGGTTGAAATATGTGGAGAAAATCTAGCCTCAGATATATAATAAGGGAGGAATACTTTATTAGCTTTTTTAGTTAATTGTGGATCTTTAAAAATAAATTGTTTTTTTTTTTAAGATTTTTTTTTTTTTTTTTGGTCAGAGAGAGAGCGAGCATAGGCAGAGGCAGAGGGAGAAGCAGGCTTCCCGCCAAGCAAGGAGCCAATGTGGGACTCCATCCCAGGACGCTGAGATCATGACCGGAGCAGAAGGCAGCTGCTTAACCCACTGAGCCACCCAGGCATCCCAATTGTGGATATTTTTTGATTCAACACTAAAACTTAGTAACTGATTTTGTCTTAAAAGTCACAACTGTAAAGTGCCTTCTGAAGCCCTATCAGTAAACTTTATGTACTTTGTTATGCTGAAATCCTTTTGTGTATCTGAAATCCGTTGGTCTATTTTGCACTTTGAATGACTTTTACCCATGCATGATTTTTAAAATCTCATAGTCACTTGAAAAATACCGGTTCACTAAATTATATATGCATTCTAAATGTTGACATCCTTTATCAAACCATATTAAAAAATCACAATTGTTAATATCCCACCAATCTTATCAGATGAGAAACTGTCAAGCTCAGGGTGGCAAATACATGTTTTCCAAAATTCTAATTTGGCTGGAAATCCTGAATTTTATCATTGGAAACACACACTTGCAATTCTTTTCCTCGAAATGACATTCATTTCTAGAATACATCTGCCAAATCCTCAAGTCTGAAGAACCAGTTTGTCTCAAGTTGTTCTTTCAAGTGAAAATGGTATTCCAAAAAGAAGGTAGCTAGTTCACTTTATAACTCTGGTCACACAGGAGGTTTTTCCAGAGAGAGTCATGCTTCAGGATGCAGCAGAAATACTTCACGCATTTTTCCCATTTTATCCCAGAATACCAAAGAGTCCAATTTAACTTAAAATTTACAAAAGACAAGAATAATGGCAATATTCAATAGCATACGGGATTGTCGATAGTACACTTTTAAATTCTACTTCTTAATAACTCATTTATGTTAACTTGGTCATAATAATGATCCTAGGACAGATATAATGTCCATCTCAGACAGCAAACAGAAACAGAAAGACTAGATAACTTCTCCAAGGTTTTAAGCTGACATGCAATGGGTCTAAATGTGAAACCTGAGGTAATATGATGCCATACACTCTCACTAACAAATTTCTACCGGGTTTTAGATAAACTATGGTTACCTAGTCAGCTAGAAGTTACCACTCTACTTTCAAATCCATTTCAAGCATTTAAAAGTTATGATGATGTAAAATGTTTCTACTGATTTGTACATTCTCACATATGATACATGATGAAATATAGAATTTGTACATCACAATTTCTCTTTCACCTAGAGGTTCATGATTAATATACTCTGTATAATTTTCATAGTTTATTGACATTCTCTAACTAAAATGTGTATAAATTTTTAGCAAAATTTAGTCTGTGACAATTAGGATAGTGTTGTAAAATGCAGACACAAGTTAGGTACTTGGCCTCCCAGAAGGCAAATTAAACTTGATAGGAATCAGTATTATGGATGTGTGAAATTCCAGAAACGAGTTCAAGGTTTCCATAAATTCCTGTTCCTTTTTATCTTGGTGATATCTGGTTATGAAATCAAGCCTGTTGCCTGGTTTCTGTGAAACATAATTTATTCACACTAAGTGATAAGGTTAATAATATCTTTATAAAAGTTTTGATGATTCTTTTACTAGTTTATGATGGTTATTATTCTCACTGACTTCTTCCTTCATCTCATACAGATACTTGAAAATGTTTCCACTGTTTTGTGCAGAACAGTACTTCCAACGGTCGGGCCTAAAAGGTCTCACCTAATGCTTTTTTCTTTCTTCACTAAGAGAGAGCAAAAGAGTGTGTACGTGTGCACACAAGAGGGGTTCAGGGGCAGAGGGAGAGAGAGTATCCTAAGCAGGATCCACACCCAATGTAGAGCCTAATGCGGGGATCTGTCTTACAACCTTGGGATCACTATTTAAGCTGAAATCAAGAGTCAGACGCTTAACTGACCCAGTGCCTCTCACCTAATACTTTAAGAAGGAATCAATTTACTCCCTCCTCGTCTGAGCATGCTTGAGTATACAAACTCATTCGCTATGTAAAACATAGCATAAACCTCCTTCTAAAAAAGAAAATTAAAGTTTCATAGCTATATTATGAATGCTATACCAAAAACTGTGTCATTTCACGTACACCCAGGGCCTATCAAGTACTTCTAGACATATGTTTAAATGAATAATATTCATGGCTTATATAATACCTCCATAACAAGTACACTTTTAATTTATGACGATATTGAGGATTCTATGCTTTTTCTGTCAGTGTAGTTGAAAAACACATCTAGAAGGACTGTACTCAACCTCAGGATGCTTTTCTAGGTTTATCTACTTATCTCAATAGGTTGTTTAGATAAAATAGAAAAAAAGGAGGAGTTGACTTGGCAATGATTATGAAGTTACAGCATAATCAAGACTGAACCCAATTAGATTACCTGAGATAAATAGGGCAAGAGGAATAAGGAGAAATAAACTTAGATATTTATAGTGTCAGCCTCTGAGAGATTCTAGGACCAGGAGCTATGTATGCTAGACTGGGAAGGAGTTCAAAATGAATAAAACTTTCCCATCTCAGCTAAATTATATGGACATTCCGAAAATACAAAGAATTTGAAATTGGCTTGGCACTTGCCATGATGTTAAGAAACATCAGAGTGTTCAATTTCAGGGCAGGTTGAAGACAGTATATATTAGGGATGAGAAGTGTGAAATGTGATGTTTCTCTTGAGTATTCCTGGGATTAGCCCATAACTATTTTAACTAAAGCAAGTGGAAACTGGCTTCAATTACTCAGGATTACTGTAGTAAGAGAAGGCAGAACAGTATCATGGAAACTTCTCGGGGCTAGGAGTCAGATTTGGGTTTCCATTTAGATTCCATAGCAAAATGGTTCTATCATTGGACAGCTCCTGCCCTTTCTGACCTTCATTTTCCTTTACTCATATAACTGAGATAGTAAACTTTACCCATTGCCTAGTGGCATTATCATTATATCTTAAAAACTAACACATATAGAAGCTCTTTACAATTCCTAAATGTTAAAAAAAAAAGTTTTTATATTGTATGTCTATGCCAAAGGCTTTGTTATTCATTATCTTCTCTACTTTGACACCACACATATTGACCCACAACTTTGTCAACTGGGAATGACCACTTCAGGGACTAGTTCAAGACTCCTGTCTCATTCTGGAAAATATTTCCATGTTGGCAGAAACAAATCTTCATGTAGATATTCAGGAGATGTCAACTATAATGGCATAAAGAAAGTTGAAAATGACAGGACACGGTTTGTCACTGGAAGTGGTTCTAAAGAGTGAAGTTAATAATATATAGGGCAGACATTCAATCAGGCAGCTGTCTCAGATCAGCGAGGAAATGGCCTTGACAGACAAATCTGTAAAATAGTTGCCAAATGTTTGACACCTAAATATTAAAGTGGGTCACCAATGACTTTGACTCACAGGGATCCCACAGAGGATGATATCAGACTTTTTAGAACTGGAATTAAAGAAACTTAAACTTGGAGTAACTTGAGAACCGACAGTGATTAGTTTAACCTAATACGCCATTTTTTTTTTTTTAATAATATGCTTGTCTGATGGTTCAGTGCTGATAAAGTAGATGCAGTCCTGTGGATCTCAGTATGCCAAGCATACTATTACATTAGGGGAAAATTTTAGATAGTATTAATGATATTCTGCAAGATTTCCGAAAGTTATTTTGGCAGATTAACTCTGGAGCATTTTTTTTTCCCCCACAATGACAACAGATAAAAGAAAACCAACAAAATATATGCCAATAACAAAACAAAATAAAACAAAACAAGGAAGGAAGCACAACCTATAATTAATTTTGTAGCCTGGTGACCTGGCAGGGAAAAATGTTCTTACCATGAAGAAAGCCCAAAGATTCACAACCCTCATTTCTATGAAAATGTAGCCCCTAAGACAACCCCAAATGGTACCACCTCCTGGAATTTATTAAAATTCCTGACATGTGGGCTAGACTTATTGGTTCATTTCTAATTAAAAAAAAAGTATGGTAGAAGTTATAAAAGTTAATTTTATACTAGGTTATAAAAAGGTTTTGGCTTCCATCTTGGTATCTCTCCTTTTCTATGCATGTGTGTCTGTCTCTTGGTCTCTGTCTGATCACACACATTAGGGTAAATAAGATGGTGTGTTATGAACAGCCCTATGATGGAGAGGACCACATGGCATACTAAGGAACTGTGGCTGTCAATCCAACAGGGTATAAATAACTGAAGGCTACCCACAATCATACTGAGCTTGATGTGATTCCTTCAGCCTCACTCAAGCCTTTACCTTTACAACATCAGGTTGATAGCTTTACTTCAACCTAATGAGAAACATCGATGAATCATACAGCTAAGCTGCTCCTGAATTCCTACTCAAAAAAATCTAGGTAATGCTTGGTTAGTTTTTAACTGCTAAGAGTTTGGGATAATTTGTTACATAGAAACAGGTAGCTAGTACGCCTGCAAATGTAGGAAGTCATACTGACTAGAGAACAGATGAGAAGCTCCTTCCTAGAGATAGGAAAATACTCGGAGAAACAATGGGCAGGTAGGGCAAGGACCCAAGCTGCCTGATGTTCTATGGCAGCAGAAGAGACTCCAGGATCACATACAGAGTTAGAAGCTATAATTTATTCCCTATGAGAAGTACATATTTCAATCTTAGAATAAATTTTTAAAAAAGAAAGAAAAAAAAAAGAAAAATGTTATAAGAGTAACAAACTAAATATTTTTAAAAAAGATCACATGTTACCAAAGTTTTTCCTGTCCCTTCATCACACATTCCAGTATGACACCCATAAAACTGTGGCCAAGAGTAGAAAATAATGTATCAGCTATTCATAAAAGGTGAAATTTTTATTTTTACCAGACTTGTTAGTATGAGCAAAATTAAAAGAATGAGTATTCTACCTATCCATACTCTACCACTAACTCCCTACCATACAATATAAAAGGACTTTTACAAAAAGCTAAAGGAACATGGAGACACAAAATCTATATGAACTTTCCACAGAACACAGAAATTTATCAAGTAGTTACACACAAAGAAAGCAACGAGCATAGAATATTTTTCAGTGAATTTCCATCAAATGTTCAATGTCCAGATAGTTTCACTGTATTATAAGTTGTTCTGCAGCTATAAATACAAAAGAAAACCCCCTAACTTTCATGAAACAAGCATAATATCAATATCTTCACCTGATAAAATAACAGAAAAACTCAAACCAATGTCTTATTAATATGTAATATGTTGTGTGTGTGCAGAAATACTAAATATGGTATTAACAAAACACACATTAGTAGTACACTAATAGAATTATTTTAAGAATATACAATTACTCCAATTTTAGAAGTATATTAAAATCTTACAACACAGTAACAGATGGAAGGGTAAAATAACTCAATGTTTACCTCTATAAATCCTGGAGTAACTCTGAAAATATTTAACATGTACTTTGGGGGGAGAAAAAAGCACACAAGAAAATAAAAACTAGAAATACTTTATTTTTTAAAGCTAAGAATATGTTAAAACGATCACATACGAACACCACAGACTTTGAGACATTAAGCCATTACCTTACTAAATGGAAGAATGCTAGAAGCCTGACCACTAAGATCAGGAAAATATCCCATTATCTCTACTACTCTACATTGTATCATGAATAGTTGATGCAATTAAATAGAGGTTATTAGAAACACAGGAGATGGTAAAAGTTAAATTGGATCTACTTGGAAATGACAGGGTGGTAACCTGAAAATCCCAAGAGATCTATAAAATTAATGTAATCAATGACAATCACTAGAAACTTGCACAATATAAAAATAACACAGGAAACAGTCAAAAGCCTTCGTATATCTAACAACATAATTAGAATAATGTAAAAGAACACCATATTTACAACAGTAGAAAGCAAATCCAAAAGTACTTACTAGGAATTACAGAAAAGCTACCAGGAAAATTGTTTTTAAACTTCTCAATGACAGAAAGGGACTTGGGAAAGTGTCCCCTGGGTCTTAAATATGATGACTCGACACTATAAAGATAACTGTTTTCCCTAAGTCAATTTACAAAATTAATTTATTCAAAAGGAAAAAAAAAATCATGGTCTTTTTACTTTATTTGTCAGAGAGAGAAAGAGAGAGAGCATGAGCACAAGCACCGGGAGCAGGCAGAGGGAGAACCTTGTCCCTTGCTGAGCAGGGAGCCTGAGGTGGGACTTGATCCCTGGACTCTGGGATCATCACCTGAGCAAAAGGCAGACGCTTAATTGAGCCACCCAGGCATCCTCTTTTTACGTTTTTAGACAAGTAGATAGTAAAGCTTATATAGAGAAACATTCAGAAATAGTCACTAAGAAAAACACTGAGGGAATCTAAGCCTCTTAGACATTAAAACACTATAAAACCCCTATAAATAAAAGTGATGATCTTGCTGTAAATAAAAAAAATGGACAGGAAAACAGAAACAGATGCAAGGGTATATGAAAATTTAGTATATAATAATCATTTCAAATAAGTGGGCCAATATGAACTTTTAAATAAACAGTACTTGGCTAAATGGATAGCTATTTAAAAAGATAAAATTTGGATCCCTGTTCTTACTAATATAAGATGAACTCCAAATGCATAAGAGATATAAATGGAAACAAAACCATGTTAACGATTTTAAGCTTAGAATAGACAGAGAATGCATTTTCTGATACAAAATGGAAGGCAAAACAGAAAACTGATAAACTTGACTCCATAAAAGTCTTTTGCCAAAAACATCATAACTCAGGACATAACAGATAAAGTGGAAAATACATCTGCCTTTTGGTATCTTAAGGATGACTCCACTACATCTTAGGGTATAGTGTCCACCTGCTATAGTTGACAGATGAGATAGAGGAGAGATCTACTTAAATTTAAATTTCCAAGGAATATTTTTAATTGTTATGACTATCTGCACAGAGGAGTGTCCACAGCTCTACACAGTACAAGAGAATATAGATAATATCTTTGGGGGTGGCCTCAATCTTCCTAAAATCCAGTCGCACAATTTGAAGACCTATTCTACATAACTTAGAACATACAGCACGATTGAGCCTTATTTGTCTTTCATTATAACCCACTAGGTAACACATTCAGTGATATACTATAGTACCGTCGATTTCATTTTCCTCACTTCTTCTAGTGTGCTGCCCGGGACCACCTCCAAAAGAAACTGCAAAAGTCCCAGTTCTTTTATGGGAAACCCAACAAAGATTTATTCCATAATTAATTTGCAACTGCATAATTTCCTTTAATAGTTGAAAATGATGTTCCAGGATGTTATAAAAACTGAAATTTTGGAATAAAACTATTACATCATTCTTACACGCTTATCCAATGAAATATAAATACAATAATAATGTATTATAATTTACAACATTCAGAGTTAACATTTTCAAGAGGTAGACTTTTATCACATGTGTAAGTTCACGTAGTCACCATTAAAATCAGTATACAAAACATTTCTATCACTCCTCACCCAAGAAATTTTTCAGACTTGAGTTTCTAGTCCAAATTTCATTTACACCTAATCCCAGGCAACTAATCTATTATGCATCCTTAACATTTTATCTTATCCAGAATGCCACATGAATAAATTATAAAAATCTAATATATTGAGATTTTACATAATTCTGTTTGGATTCATGCATGTTGCATGCTTCAATCATGTTTTTGTTGATATTATTTTATTTTACTAAATAGATGGATCACAGTGTCAGTACATTAATCAGTTGAATATTAAATAATTGCTTATTTTTGGCAATTATGAATATACTTACTATAAACATTAATGGGTAGTTTTTGTGCACGTGAAAATAAGCTTTTTTTTTTTAATGGAAAAGGTCTACAAGTGGAATTTCTGCATCATACTAAAAGATACTTAACTCTACAAGAAACTTCCAAAATATTTTCCAGAGTGGCTAGCTGATCTTGCATCATAACTAGTAATGTATGAACATCTCACTAGTAGATGTGTAGTGGTGTCTCTTCCTAGTTTTAATTTGCATTTTCCTGGTAAAGATGTTGAGTACCTATTCATGTGCTTAATGCTATCCATGTATTTTCTTTGGTGGAAGACCTGAAATATTTTGCACATGTTAATTTTATTTTGTTTTCTCTTTTTTCTGTTACTTTTATGGACTAACATTAAGTCTTGTAAATGTGTGATTTGCAAATACATTATCACAATCTGTACTTCTGTATTCATTCTATTAATAGTATCTTGGAGTAAAAAGCATAGTTTTCATAAAGTCCAATTTATTAATGTTTATGAATTACACTTTTTGTTTCATTTGTCTAAGAACCTTTTGCATAACCCAAGGTCATGAAAACTATGCCCTAGGTTTTCCTCTAAAAATTACAGTTCCATATTTTAAATTTAGATACATTTTTATTCCTTTTTAAGATTTTATTTCATAGACAGCATGAGCAGGGGTAGAAGGGCAGAGGGAGAGGGAGCAGCGGTCTCCCTACTGAGCAGGGAGCTGGACATGGATCTCAATACCCAGACCCTGGGATCTTGACCTAAGCAGAAGGCAGACACTTAACTGACTGAGTCACTCTGATGCCCCCCATGTTGAACAATTTCTTGGTGTGAAGTACAGATGAAAGTTCAATTTGGGATCCCCAACTGATACATTGTAATTTGTTAAGACTGCTTTCTCCCTGAAATTGCCTTTCCATCTTTCTTTGTAATCCATTAACAGCATTTGAGTGGGTCTGTTTATGGAATCTTGGTTTCCATTAATCTGTGGGGATATTTTTCATGTATCCATGGTGAGCCTTCAAAGCAGACTATATGAAACTTCGATTTTGTTCATTTTTTTCAGTACTATATTTCTGTTCTGATTCTTCTGCTTTTCTATATAAATCTGGAGTCCAACTATATCTACTAATTTTCCATTGGCAAACTGATTGAATTTTTGTTTCATCTGTAGATTATTTGGGGGAAAAACAGATCTGGACTATGTTGAGTTCTCAAATCCATGAGCATAACCTATTTTTCCATTTACTGAGGCCTTTATCCCCATCACTACGATTTTTTACCATACACGGCACGGATTTTACATATTACGCTTATAACAAGGTATTTTATTTCGAGATGGAAGGTTATAATAAACCATACTGGTGTACTGGTAGTTATCACTGTTCATTTTAGTAGTTTTGTCAGCATACAAATGATTTTCATCTGATAATCATGTCTTGCGATTATCCTAAACTCACTTATTAGTTTTAGGACATTCTGTGTGGGTATCAGTTTATAAATATTCATGTAATTTCTTTATAAGGACAGTTTTATATTTTTCTTTCCAAAGTTTATGCGATGTGTTTTTCTCTCCTTACTGCTATTGATAGGACTTCCAGTACAATGATGAATAAGAAGGGTGTGAGTGAACATCCCTGCCTAGTCCCGATTTGGGGGGAAAGGAGTGGGAGGGCACCAAGCATCAAGCTTTTCATCAATATGTTAGCTGCAGGCTTTGTTGGTGACATCATGAAAGAAATAAGCTTCTACTAAAGTTGACTAGAGTTCTATAGCTTGAACGGATTTTTCAAATTATTTTTCTTCATCCAATGATATGACTGGTTTTCAGCTTCCTATATGGTAGAATACACTGATTTTGAAATTAAAAGCCCAAAATTTAGTTGTAAGCCTCAAAGCAATGTTGTCTCATAAAAACAACATGGGGAGTATTTTGTTTTCTCAAAGAGTTTTGTATAATTGGTGGTATTTGTTCTTTAAATGACTGGTAACCAATCATACCTGGAATTTATTATGAAAGTTTTAATGCACCCATTTAATCTCTTTTAATAAGGAGCTATTAAGTTACCATATTTCTTAAGCTTGGTAATTTTGTAATATAAAAGAATTACAAACTTATGAACCTAGGTGCTTATATAAAAACTGCTATTAAGCTGCTCTCCTCTCCAGAAAAAGAAATCTTATCTCCCTAATGTAATCAAACTCTTCAAAGATTGTTCTAGGTTTTATCTTCCCTTTAAATGTATCTACAGAGCTGGAAATCTGTTCAACAACATTTTCAGTTTTGAGGGTTTTCTTTTAATCTGAATTCATTTTCTTCTGATCAGAAACCTTAAACATGCTGAAACAATATTTTCCATATTTTTCCACATTTCAGGCTTTTTTTTTTTGTATCTTATCTATTCTCTCATTCTAGAATTCCAATGATGAGAATCTTAGAACATCTGTTATTGTGCTATAGGATCCTCAGTCTGTTCATTTTTCTTCCATGCTTTTTCCTCTCCATTACTCAAACTGAGTAATTCCTATTATCCTATCCTCAAATTTACTAAACTCCCCAGGAATCTCCATTTCGCTCTTGAGCCTGTCAACTGAAATTTTTTGGTTATTGCATTTTTTAATTCTAAGACTTTCATTTGGTACTATATTACATAATCTATGCTCCTCCAGGGAATTTCTGTCTTTGCATTATTCTAGGAGTGTTTTCCTTTACCCTCTCTTGCATGTTTACAATACTGCTTTTAGATTCTTCCATAATTCTGACATCTTGTTCATCTTGGGTTTGGCATCTGTTGATTATCCTTCCCTAGAGGATTTGTCAGATTTTGTTTGTTGAGTTATGTTGGATTGCACATGGCGTTTGGATCATCATTGAAATAGGTGTTTTATTTGAATTCTGTGGAAAAATGGGTTTTATTCTTGTTTTAGCAGGAAATCAATCTTTTATGGTTTACACCACAAGTTCCAACCCACCTTCTGTGCACTTTGTTTCCACTATCAGTTATACTTAATGACTTTTCAGAGCTATTTAGATCTGTCCTGCACATATTCCACCCAAATTGGCACATATTCAGCCAAACTGAAACCTTAGCCATAGTCTAATTGCTAGTTCCATCCTCAAATACTTTGATATACTATTAAAATCAGGTGCTATAAACATACAAATTAGAAATAAACGCAAGTATCCATATAGAATTTTATGCCATTTCATTCTCAACCCATCTGTTCTCTGCTCAGTGTTTCCCTACTCCCAATGGCAACACTTCCTAGTCCTCTTGCTAAAAAGCTAATGGCCCTCATGTTGCACATTCCCCATAACTGTTTCTGGTTTGGGGGCTAACTGAGAAGAGAGTAAAATAAAATAGCAATAGGAATTCTCCTTATCCTCTTTAGAGCTCTTTCCTTTGGTAGGAAAGATTCCCTTCTCAGAGTTTAGATGCCAGAATAGTCACCAGATCACTGTCTCTGCTCCTGGATTTCAGGTTCAGAAATGGAGCTTGAAGGCATATGATTAAAGAAAAACAAAACAAAACAAAACAAAACCCACTTTTTTTTCCCACTTTCTCTGCTCCATAGTAGCCCCCTTTCTGCACTCCAGCCAGGGAAAAAAGTGTCTTTCTTTTAAAGATCTTTAGGTCTGTGCTCAAGGCACAGCTTAAAGATTTGTATTACGTTGTGTCTAGGCCAGAAAGGAAGGGATGGGGGAGGCTCCATGAAATTCACCATAGGTCATGCATGGTTTGAGTTCTGGTTTTCTCTCCCTATCTGCCTACTACAAGACCAGGGATTGACCCAGGATGCTCTTTGCATTTTCTTATGATTTTTAGTTACATCCTGTAGAGAGCAGAGTGAAGTGTGCTTCAGAACCAGAAACTAAATCTGATTTTTTTTTTTCACATCTCAGCAAATTGATATTGCTGGGATATGAAAATATTTCATTTCCTCATCTGTATTCACTCAGTTATGAGACTAAGAAAAACAGTAGATCTAATCTAGTTTTGTTTCTGTGTGATGATCAAGGAATATCAAAAGTGCAAGAAAATGGCAGAAACATCAGTTTTGTAATTCTGAATTCCCTCCCTCTAAAACACCAGAGCAACTATGTTAGTAAAACAAATCCTAAAGGCAACATCTACAGCAAAACTAGATGAAAATGTATTCTTACTCTACTTTCTCATATCCAGGGCAGGTTTGGCCAAATCACAAACGGCAAGACTCCTACAATGACACCAAAGCGAAGAAGGAATGGATGGAAAGACAAAAGGACTTTCAGTGTTCCTGTAAGGTATCACTGGGTGTTCATTAGGAAGCTTTATACCTTATTCTGACTACAATAGCCAAATCTCAACTTCTTAGCTCTCTGTTGAAACAATAAGCAAATTAATAATTCTTTGGAACCAAAATTGTCATGGAAGAAAATTGATAGAAATATAAACTTAAGGAAAATATCTAAAATCCTAAAATTAGAATGAAGAAGTTGTTTTCTAGTTCTGATCTTTTGAAATTTGAAATAATGACCAACCAGTAAAAAACAAGCAATGCTAGTATCCAGATTTGGGTCTCTAATTGCCATTTTCTCTTCAATTCAACCAACACTATGTGGAGATATATTTACTCTTTTGGGACAGCGTATGCACAAGATAAGCGTAGCAGAACTTCTAATACTAGGAAAAGAACATTATCATTACTGGCCTTTTGTCAAGAGGACTCAGTAAACAACTTGATTCCTAAAGATCAATGGCAGGACAATGTAAGCATCAATAAAAGTAAGAGCCACAAGATACTAAAACATATCACATCTATTAAAACCAATAAATTCAATAATGATACTAAAAATAAAAACATACTGGTTGAATTCAATAATTATACTAAAAATTAAAAAAAAACAAAGATATCAATCCGTTCTGAAAACTAAAAAAAAAAAAAAACTTTCTTTTTTTAGAAGAAAACAAAGCATTTGACTTACCTTTCTTTGCAAGGTAATAAATTTATACAGGAAAGAGTTCTTTTTTAGTATAGGAACACCAACTATAAAATAGACAAGCAATAACATAAAAAAAGTATCACTAATTTCACATTGCCACTTGCAAAGAAAAGTAAGGCTACCGGGATGTCTGGGTGGCTCAGTTGGTTAGGCCACTGTCTTTGGCTCAGGTCATGATCCTAGGGTCCTGGGATCAAGCCCTGCATCGGGCTCCCTGCTCAGCAGAAAGCCTGCTTCTCCCTCTCTCTCTGCATGCTGCTCTGCCTACTTGTACTCTCTACCTCTGTGTCAAATAAATTAAAAAATAAAAATACAAAAAAAAATTTAAATAAAAAAAAATGGAGACATAGGGTATGTTCCTTATAATGAGTATACAGTTCTTCCTGCGAAGTATTCTTACAAAAATATTAAAAAGATTCACATTTTTGTGTCACTATCAATTTACAGAAAATAAGGAGTATAAAAATATGTCAACAGGTACAATTAGCAAAATTCAGACTGAGAAACTCTACAAAGAAAAGGACTTACTTTCTTTAACAAATTGCAAGAACAATGAAGAAAGATGAAGACTGACTCACCAAATGCTTTAAAAGGGAACTAGAATTTATAAACAGATTATAAAATAGTTATATTTTAAATATAGCAATATAATATATTATATCAGTATATTATATAACAATATAATCTATTACTTTATCCTAGATTATAATCCAAAAATTAAAATATATTATGAAACATGAATAGATTAACTCATATGATACGTGCATTAGCTTCAAAGATATCAGATATGGTGATGGTGGAGGATGCGGTTAGGTTACAGATGAAGTAAAAGTGAACATGAGTTAAAAGCTGTTGAATTTGATGATGGGTAGAGAGAACTGATAATACAACTAACTGATCTATAAGTTCTACCTTAACACTTTATAAAAATGTGGTGTGATTTTTTGGTGTAAGGAATTAGAACTAAATCCAAGTCCTAATACAGTTTCAGACATGTCTGTGGCAGAAAATTTATCATTTACAAGATTAATATATTAACTCATTATTATCCCATTCTACGAAGAACATAACTGAGGACTTCTGATTGTCCATTTTAGGTATAAACCTTTAAGCAACGATCTAGGATTCTCTGAAGAAAAACTGGTTATGTGTTCATATGGTAAAAAACCCCTAGAAAATAAGAGAATGCACAAATTTCTACACATTTAGTGGACTGATGTACATTGTGTGAATTCAAACTTTTTCCCTTAAATACAGTATAATTTTAAAATATTGTAAGCTCATAATTTCAATTACTATCATTTCAAATCTGTGCACTTAATCAGTTATGAGTAAATAGGTTTATAACTGAAAAATAAATATACTTGTATTTCCGAAAGATACATTTTTACTATTTTCTCTTTCTAGTGTTATTTCACTTTAAAAAGCACTGGTCCACAAAAAGATCGCTTTTTAAATTCTTCCTATGTCAAGCACAGTAAAACGCACTTTCACCACACTTTAAATGCCTAGGTTTTGTTGGCAAAAATTGCACTACTCTTGAACAGAGCTCTGAAGGCACAAAGCAAGCACATTTCACACAAGAGTTCAAAAGTTTTCCATTAGACTATATTTACATAAAATCAATTTCATTGGCATGTTTATGTATTTTATTTCAATGATCAATGTATCCACTGTTAAAGGGAATTGGAAAGCTCAAATTCCTAATTTTGTGCCTATATGCAACAGTTCCACAGAAGGCCATTGTCCTACGCTGTGTGGTTCATTACTTGAATCTATTTGTATAAATCTTGAATTTGTCTGAAATTGTAAAAATACAGTAGCTCACACCTAGTACGAAAGCACTTGAATTGTCTATTTGAGCACATTAGGGTGCCATTAGTTAACACACTGAACGACTTTGAAATCCTGAAACTCTTGGTCTCTCAGTATTTTATAATTGGCCAAATTTAGTAGTGACCAGCAAGTGCACTCGTTTTATTTTGCTTATTACCTAATTTAAGTTAGGTTTCAAACAATTGTCTTAAATGAACCCAAACTGATCTGAACTGATTACTCCTGAATTTATTTATGTCACTTCAGACATTTCTGTTCCTAATACTTCACTTTGTTTCTCCATCCCTAGGTTGAAGCAGCACCCTAATTTCATACTGTGATTCTGTTACTTTTACAAGTACGGATCCTACTCTCAAAGTGCTACATATTCTACATGTAATGTTAAAGTTTCTATGATACAGTAGTGCATTCTTTTTAACAGGTATGAGAAACCTAAGGTGATACTAAACGTATTTTTAGAATTATTTTCAAATCTGGAAGCTAGACATCTCTATTTAACCAAGTATTTTTGCCACAGTGTTTTGTAATCTTCCAGATTCTATAGGGTAGATAAGCAAATAGATGTGATGAGAGCACCACGTCTGTTTGTTGGGACTAACAATCATGTTTTGATATGATTAGGGTCATCATTTTGCTCTCAATCACTGTCCACCAGCTCTTTAGTAATTTTAGCTAAGTTAATCTTGAAATCTCTTGTTAAGAGGTTGCCTTTATTTCCTTTTTATTTAGTCTATAAATTTCCCTCTTTTAAAATGAACCTAGTGAGTTTTCCTATGGTAAATGTATCATTTATCTATATATGTGCATATACTTAAAAGTAAATTCAACTTAACAATTTTAAACTGAATATTAAACAAAATCTTTAAAAAAAATATTTGAGAGAGAGAGAGCACATGCGCATGTGTGCACATGCAAGCAGTGGGGATGCAGAGGGGAGAGCAGACTCCCACATGAGCAGGGAGCCAAGCAAGTGGGGCTCCATCCCAGGACCCAAAGAACATGACCTGAGGGGAAGGCAGAAGGTTGACTGAGCCACACAAATGCCCCTGAATATTAATTTCTAAAGCTTTACCTTTCTCTATGAATTCTTCCATTTTCCCTAATACGTTGAAAAATTTAGGATAAAAAAATTATCATAGGATTTATAATATTTTACAATACATACAAGTAACCTCTAATTTCTAATGGTGATGTAGAATTACTGAAAGTCAACATTTACATTTCAGAATGTTCTTCTGGAGTGGTTCAGAGGTTTTTTTTTTTTTAATTCATTGCATCAATGATATATGCAGTTTTAATATAGAGGATTTAGAGTGAACATAATAGAATGTTCAAAAACTTCTTAAAATTTTCAAGTTGACAAACCACTAGGACATCAAAAGATTTTTTTTTCTTTCCTCTGAAATTTTATTAAACAAAAACAAGAGACAGACCCTTATGCCATGATGGCTTTGGTTCTCCCATCATTACCTTTAAGCCCATAAATTACTGTTTTATACTTAAATTGAAAAAATTTAATAAATATTGTGCTAGTTTTTAAAAAGCCTGTATGTTCAGGCAACTTGGTAACATGTAACAACATTTTGGCATCCACTCTGCAGATGTACCATAATTTATTTCAACACTTCCTGAATAGATCCCATGCAACAGCCACAAAAATTCATGCTGAGAAGGAAAGGATAGCGAAAATACAAATTCTGATTTCAGGAACCTCAAAGTCCAATGCAGAAAACAAATACATAACAACTAACTCTATAAAAACCTGCTAGTTGCAATGACAATCTCATGCACAATGGGTTTTAAAAGAAAGTCCCTTGTCCCTTAACAAAAGTCTTATAGGAAAATACTTATAAAACTTGAGAAAATTTCTTTTTAGAAGTGTTATACAATATGTTTTCAGTAAGGGAAAATGGTAATAAAAACAAATTTATCAAAATATCCACAAAGTATCTGGGTATCATTATTAAGCAAAATATTTGAAACAATCTTGTGTGAAATGTTTCTTTTAATGGGTGATTTTACACTTTTAAAGATGTATTCTTATTTGTATTTAAACAAAATTGGAAATCATAAAAACTTGATAGGGTTTGTCCCAATGTATATGATGGAGGAGGAAGTCATTCAGGATGAAATGCTGCATCATCACCAAAAGAAAAAAAAAGTAAGTTCAAGGCTCTAAACTGGCAGCCATAGCATTAGTAAAACTCAGATATAATCAATAAATATAATGACAATCAAATAAAATCAATTCCCTAATGGTCTATCAGGCACATACAAAGGACATAAATATTGCTCCAGGACTTACAGTTTAGTTTTTTTTAAATTATGTCATTCAAGGCCAAAAGCAATAAAGGAGTCCTAAATTATTAGGAAAACTTTAACATATGGTAGTGGTGATGCCTTGGGGAAATCTAAATGAGGATCTCCCAGAGACAGAGGAGTGTAACACTAAAGTTGGAGGAGATACAGTGTCTGAAAGCATTGAGAGAGAAACTGTACGTGTGAAGTATTTGAATCAAATGATACGTTCCTAAGAAGAATGTATAGAGGCTAAAAGCAGAAACTCAAAAAAGAAAGTTGAAGGATAGTTTATGGCAAGGAAAGAAGCCAGAAAATATCAAAGAAAAATGAGAAAAAATATCAAGAAATGCTGGAAGATGACAAAAAGATGGATGTGTCAAAGACCAAAAAATGTAAAAGTTTCCAACTGAAAAAGTAAATTTATGATTCTGACAAATTCAGGAAGGTATTTATTGATATTAAGATGATCAATGCAAAGTTATAAAAATATTAACTCATATCACTACTAAAAAGTCAGTGCAGTTCAAAAAGGACCGGCTTCAGAGAAACCAGCACAGGCTTACTTACAACTCTCCCCACTAACACCACTGCATGGCCCTGGGGGAACACTGAAACAATCCCCCATATACATCCAAATTTGACATTCAAGAACTAACTAGAGAATTCTCAATGGTATGTTCTTTCACAGCTGTGACTCAATAATTTTCATAGTTAAATTATGAGGCTTCTGGTTTTTCATGTCAGCGCCCTCAAGCAAAAAACATGCCATTGGGCAACTGTTTCTTGATGAGGCATGGATTCTTCCAAACAAAGTATAATGGTTTAAAAGGACAGAGGCAGAAGAGAGTAATTGGGGTAGTAATTGGTCCAAACTGAAATTGGTTCACAGAAAACACGGCCTCTGGCATGGCATCTTCACCAAATAGAGACTAAATTATATGAATATGAAATTTATCTAAATGACTTCCTAGGGCTCTGGCTGCCTGCCAACTTGCTCTGTTGTATAATTGAACTGGCTCTCGAAATTTACATCAACCATACTTCCTCCTAAGCATTTTAGGGGATGATGCTAATGGAAACCAATTGGACAGTTACTGTTTTAGAAAAATCTACACTTTCCCAGCAAAAGCCTGGCTTGAATTGAACGCTCTTTATTCAAGTGTGAATAAAAGAGGGGAGAAAGTTATCCTGCTTACAAAATGTGTATAAAACTTTTTTTTTTAAATATATGATAGAACACCTAAATATTGCCTGACCTGAATTCTCAGCCATATTTTTAAAAGCATGGACTCTGAGAAAAAACTCTTGAAAGATTAAATAATTTGTTACTAGGCCAAAATAAAGGTAGAGCTTATTAAGAGAGTGAAATCAGTCACAGACCTTACAAGTAAAACAGTAAAGATAAAATCTGCTTTAGAGGAAGTATAGGCAGACTCAACACTAAAGAAAATGTAATCAACAATGCTAAAGACCTCTTTAATATATCCCTCTATAACAGAAGCAAAAATGAAAATCAGAATAGATACATCAGAAAATGTGGATCTCAAATGGAGATAATTAATATTTTGTAAAGAGACTCCAGGATAAATTCATAAGGAATCCATTTTAAAAAATTAAGATACTAAAGTTAGTGACAATATTACAGATATAAAAGAAACCATACCAGATAAAATTCAGAGAAAGAAATCAACCTTGTGGTTTATAGTCTTTTTATTATGTCAAGTATAAAAGAAAAATTCAATATGAGTCAATAATTTAATTATAAATTTTTGATCTAAAATCATTACATTTAAAAATATAAAATATTCAGAAAAAGTATAATTTTTTCAAAGAAATTAGAAATTTGTAGAAATGTTATCTTTTTAAAAGCACAAGTTTGAATTGTGCATGTGCACACAGATACCACAGTTGTAGAAAACCTCAAATTAAATGAAGGACAGATTATAACTTAGAGGCTTATTAGACTAAAGCCAATCTACTCAGCTCTAGCTTCTGACTCTGTAATTTGGACAAATTTACTTAGCCTTTCTGTATAAGTAACAATATCATTATAGCAGACCATGAGAACTAAGAATAATGTAAAGTTCTAAGTACAGCAATATGTTTGGCATATAGTAAGCAAAAATAATTGTTCAAATAAAGATATGTAAAATGAATAGATGAAAACATTAAAGAAAGAAATGAGTCTAAGTACGGGAAATTCATTTTTTAAAGTTTGGCAGTTAATTCTAGAAATGAATATTCCTGCATGTCTGCAGTAAATAAAATGCAAGTTATGAATAATTCCTTATAGAGAAACCAAATATTAATAATTTAGCAATAGGCATATGTATTCCAAGGAGGAGGAAGGAACTTTAAATAGTAAAGGAAAATGGTTTATTCCCACTCCATGTTATATGGAAAGAAACCAAAAGTTATTTGACGTTTCAGAGTTAGTGAAGAAATTTTTTTAAATGAAAGGCAGCAAACTATTTCCCCAACCTGGGTAAGGGGAAGGCACACAGCACAGATGAGGGAACATTAAAAGAAAACCACTGCAAAAAACCGTTGTGGGCCCAGCCAAGGAGAGATGACATACTCTGGGTGAGGGCAGGATCACTCGACTCTTGCCTGGACCTTGCAGGCAAGCAAGTGTCAACTAGGAAGGCCTAGCAGTCAACCACTTAAAGAGAAGTAGAAGAATGAGCTAACAGCTTTGAGAGACATAGGGGTAAGGTGTAAATTGGAAAGTAGAGATGAACACAAGTGACGTGATCCAAACCCAGCTCAACTCCTTGACAGGATTGAACAACTACCTACACTACCAGCTTAGCAGGTAAAGAGACATCTACCATCTCAAGGCATGAATTTCATACATTTCAGCCTGTAAATGTTCTAGATACTGTGATAGCCAGTCAGTTCAAATATTTCAAACACACAAAGAAGTGAGGATAAACGATATGCAAGAGCTAAAACAATGAATAGAACTTTGTTCAGAGACTATCCTATGTGGGGTTATATGTGAGAATCTATAAAATAACCACACTTCATGTGCTGCAGGCCCCAGTAGAAAAAGTGATCAGCATATATGAACAGACAGCTTTAACAAAAATGGAAATCATATAAAAGAATGAAATGATAATGCTAGGAGAAAAAGACTCCACCACAAGGATGAGTCTCATAGACTTGTCAGAACCACGAAAGGACTCATCCATAGACTTGTCAGAACCACGAAAACTATTAGTGAACATACAGTTTCCATAGCAATTATACAAAGTGAAACAGAAGAGAAAAAGTAATCTGAGCATCCAAGAAATGCAGGACAATATTGGATCGTACAATAACTGAAATTCCAGAAGGAAAAGAGAACAAACAAAAACATTTAAAGACACACTGTCTGAAAAGTTTCCAAAACACTGAAAAATAATCTAACCATAGACTCAAGCAGCTCACAGTACCTTAAAATACCAAAAATATAAAAAACAACAAACAAACAAACAAACAAAAAACACGCCCCCACCCCACCCCACCCTCCACAAACACCTAGATCTGTTTTAACAAAAGAAAACCAAAGAAAAACAGTATCAACTGGCAAAAAAAGAATGCATTACATGAAAGAAAGAAAATTGAGTTCTCATGGGAATATGTATAAACCAAAATACAATGTATTGATGACTCTAAAGTTCTAGAAGGACAGAAAAATAATAAAATCAGCAAAAGTTAATTTCCAAAAACAAAGCGGAAAAACAATTTCCAAAAACAAAGATTTTTAAGCGAAGACTGAAAGGAATTTCTTTGAACAATATAGTTAGAGAAGTTTAGATTGGCACCAAAAAATGAAGACCTGTGAAAATGGTTAAAATAAAGTTAAATTCTAAATTGTTTGGGGTACCTGAGTGCTCAGTTGTTAAACATCTGCCTTCAGCTCAGGTCGTAATCCCAGGGTCCTGGAATTGAGTGCCTCATTGGGATCCCTGCTCTGTGGGAAGCCTGCTTCTCCCTCTGCCACTCCTCTTTTGCTGTCTCTCTCTGTCTAATAAATAAAATATTTTTTAAAAAAGATTTTAATTGCTTTAAAAATAAATTACTTTATAAATAGTAGCAATATATTTTGGATTTATATTATATGAAAAGTCATATAAAAGCAACTGCACGACAAATAGGAGAGAGCAATTTTTTTTATACTACACATGAATTAGTATATGTGGTATACAAATGGATTATCCTTCAGTTTTGAAAAAGGAAACCCTGCCATTTTCAACAGTATGGATGAGCTTGGAGGACATTATCCTAAGTGAAATAAGCCAGTCAAATTCTCCATGATTCCATTCATATGAAGTAGCTAAAAGAGTCAAACTCATAAAAGCAGAATTACAATAGTGGTTACCAGGGGATGCTATATGGGTAAATGGGGAACTGTTATTCAGTGGGCAGAAAGTTTTAGGTTTGCTATAGGACTTAGCTAAATTGGGCTGCTCTAACAAACATACAACAAACTGGGTGGCTTAAACAACAAACGTTTCTCACAGTTCTGGAGGCTAGAAAATGCAAGATCAAGGCACCAGAAGATTTGGTGTTTGCTAATGGGCATCATCTGCTTCCTGTGTCCTCATATGGTCATCTCTTTTATAAAGGTAATACTCCCATTCATGAGCGTTCCAGCCTCATAACCCAGCCACTTCCCAACAAATACAGTCACACTGGGGATTAGACTTCAACACAGACTTTTAGAAGACTCAATCTATACCGCTAGATGAGTAATGTCTGCAGACGTGCTGTGCATTGTACTGCCTACAGTTAAAAATACGACATTGTGCACTTGAAAATTTGCCAGGAGGGTAAACATTGTAATACATGTTATTATTACAAAAATAAAAAGCACTTAAAATTCTGGGACATGTTGGACATTATTTGCGTTGAAGTATACCTCAATAAGGCCATTTAAAGAAATATCATTGACAGGGACGCCTGGGTGGCTCAGTTGGTTAAGCCTCTGCCTTCAGCTCAGGTCATGATCCCAGTGTCCGGGGATCGAGTCCCACATCGGGCTCCTTGCTCAGCAGGGAGCCTGCTTCTCCATCTGCCTCTGCCTCTGCCTGCCTGTGCTCGCTTTCTCGCTCTCCCTCTCTCTGACAAATAAATAAATAAAATCTTTAAAAAAAAAAGAAATATCATTGATAAATGAAACTTTTATCTATTGATTGTGGTTAGGTGAATGTATGTGCCTTCTGAAACTCAGAACTTAATACTAAAAATGGTTAAATTTACCAGGTGTAAAAAATTGAAACCCAAATTTCAGAAGGATATAATGGACTTGGTATAATTCTGTTGTAAACCACTCAAGTCTAACACATTCATTTACTCAGCTTCTGGGAATCTTGGCTGCTGTTGACTTGCAGCCGGTGCCCTCCTTGGGCTGCTATGGAAGGGAGTTACTTGGTACAAAAGTATATCCCACTCCCTGGGATCAACCTACACTCAGTGACTGGTCAAACCAAGAATTCAATTTGGGAAGTCTTAAGGGCCATGACAAATCGAGATTTCTCCCATGGGATCAGCCTTCTGTGCTACAAATGAATTATACTGCTACTGCTCCCCAATCTTAATCTAGCTGATTATCCTTTTTGTATAAATACTTTTTCTCCAGAGAATGCTTCACAAACTTTCAGCTAAATCTCTAGCTAGCTTACATTTCCCAGGGAATCCAATCCAATACTGTATTAATTGGTAGAAATAAAAATAGACTGTACACTTATAGAGCACGTTCCACAGAACACTAGTTCTAGGAGGTGTTAATACATTACACCTCCATAAAAATAAATTTCACATGGAAAATGTGATGGAAATTCAGGTTTATTTAAATAAAAAAATAGAGGGGCGCCTGGGTGGCTCAGTGGGTTAAAGCCTCTGCCTTCAGCTCAGGTCATGATCTCAGGGTCCTGGGATTGAGCCCCGCATCGGACTCTCTGCTTGGCAGGGAGCCTGCTTCCTCTTCTCTCTCTGCCTGCCTCTCTGCCTACTTGTGATTTCGGTCTGCCAAATAAATAAATAAATAAATAAATAATCTGAAATAATTAAATAAAGACATATAGATTAATTTACTTCAGAAAAATTTGAAAAGCATTTCATATATAAAAGTTATCAGTATAATATAGAAGGAGTCAACACATAGCAGTGAAATTAAGGCAGACTAGAGGGATTTACTCTGGACCCACCACTGACTAGATGTGTGAAACTTTGGATGAGGTATTTGTCACTCCACATGTGAGTCAATCTCATTTGAAAAATCAAGATAACAGAACTGATCATATCCCATTTTGGAAATGAGGTCAAATGTTTAACAGTAAGCAGCAGGAAAGGTACTTTATGCTTTCCTAATTTTTTTTTAAGATTTAGCAGAAAGAGAGAGGGGGGGAAAAACAAAAAAAAAAACAAAAGCAAACCAAACCAAAACAAACAAACAAACAAACAAACAAAAGAGCACAGGAAGTGGCAGGCAGAGGGAGAAGCAGGTTTCTCACTGAGGGAAGAGCCTGATGGGGGACTTGATCACATGACCCGAGGGTCATGACCTGAGCCAAAGGCAGACAGACACTTAACCAACTGAGACACACAGGCATCCCTTTCCTAAATATTTTTAACTGTGGTAAACACATTTAACGTGAGATCTACCCTCTTAACCTAAGTACTTTTGATTAAAACCTTTCTTCACAAACATCCAATTAGAATTCCACAGAACATCTTGTGAGAAAGGACATTAGAATGAAGTATCTGCCATTATGTACTTTAATCTGTGCTAAAGTGAAGGGAATGTGTAGAACTCATAGAGATGATACATTGTGTGATGTTTCCTTTAACTTTTATATATAAAATATGTTCTGTTCCTCTTCTTACATCATAGTAGGCTTAGAACTTCAATTTTCCTGAGATGAGACCTCTACTGACTCAATAAGGTTTTTTTTTTTTAATAAGGATTATTACTTTTAACTGCGTTCTGAGTACTTGCACAGAAATAAAAAACTCTGTACGACATCCACATAGGATAGTAAAGTTCTGTAATGCCTTTTCAGTACATATTGCTCTAGAAGGCATTAATTTAGTTCGACTCTCCTGGATAGGAAGGGGAAGTTATTCTTTATCATGTGGCTTACTGAATTTGTCTAATAGATGAGATGCATTAACACACACACACACACACACACATTCTAAGGTGATTCTGTGACACCTTTCAGAATAAGACACTGTAAAGCATGACTGCTCCAAGCAGTAAAATGTATCATTAACACCTATTTTCACTCATACATATAATCACACACAATTACACACACATTCACAACTTCATATCCACACCCTCAAACACACCTTGACACACACAATCTTTCTCACACAAACAAATCCATGCAGTCACACAGGCATTCATGCTATAACAATTTCATGTGTACTTCCAAATTGGATATATCAAGATGTCCCCAACGGTTTAGGAGTGTTATGTGAATATGACATTCAGATTGACCTGAAAAGTTCATACTGGGTCTGTAAATTACAGTGAAATTTGAGGAAAACAGACACTGTGCTTAATATTTCATCAGTTTTTGACTGGTCAAATAAACATCAACATGACTAAGTAAGATTTTCCTTAGGGCTGTTTTAAAGCTGGTGTGGTAACTTACAGCATTATAGCACTAGATATAACAAATAAAAAGAAAATAAAATATATTTTTATTTTGCTGGTTGTTTGCCATGCTGTATCTGTATGTTTTTGATGATTGAACAGAACACTGGCATTAACAAATTTCATAGGTATAGAGATGGCATTAAGAAAAATCGGTATTAATTAAAAATATTTGGATTCCATTGTGTGCTGTTACCGCTAATAAAATGAGCTCCTTTTCATGACCTCATTGTAGAAGTTTATTCTTTTTGCCAGGCTAACTGCAGCCAATCACCCTTTACTACTCAAATCGAAGTCAACTTGTGCTTCAAAATTATCCCAAGCAGCTTCACTGCCCCATTGTCTGTCCCCAATGTCTCTTTCAAAGTTAATCAAGTTTTCTGAGCTTTGATTTCTTTTCTAAGGGTGGCTTCTTTAATGATGGCCTATATGAATTTTTTATGATTATTAAAAATGTCACTAAAAAGTCATTCTTTGAAGCTGGCAGATGTGATTCTTTTATTTCCAAAATACAAAACAGAATATCTACATATCTGAGTTCAACATAAACAGAAAAGATTTCCTATACTTCGCTACATATACCAAAGTTTATCCCTGGAAAGAATATGTTCATATATGTTTTCAGTTTTCTACTCTTATGTGTCTACCATTCATTTGGGATTAGAAATCATTACTCAAATGTTCTCCATCTTGAAACTAGATCTATAATTCAAAAGTAGGTTCTTCATCTTAATGAACAGGGATACTTTTTCAAAAAGGACATATTATCTATACAGCATCATTTCTAGATATATTGATTCAGTAAGTCTGGATTCTGGCATGGGGATTTATATTTTCAAGAAGTTCCTAATGATAATGATATTCCTGGAATGGTAAAGAAAAGCAGCCAGAATAATTAACTTTCTACTATTTGCTCAACAGATTAGTTGTATCATCCAACGTATTTGACCTTAAATTTTTTTTTTAAACAATTTGAATCCATATCTTTCTTGCTAAAACAGAATTATCCTAATTCAGGTCACTCAGCACAGTATACAGTCAAATACTCCTCACTTCATGAAAGCTAATACACAATACCCTCATATAATAATGTCTGTAGTAGCAGGAAGTTTGTGGAGAGAAACAACATTCTGCTCTGAAAACAGTGATTTAAAAGGGATAAGGAATTGAAAAATACAAGTTTTAAAATATGTCTCTCATATAAATGTAAGATGCCAAATATTTTATGAACTCACTAAAGGATCCTATGAGATAATAAAACATTCATAGAGCATTTGAGAAAATGGTAGTTTTTAGGAAATGTTGGGAGAAACCCATTAGCTAGCCAAGCTACAAAGCCAAGCAATGTTGAACAGTATCATAACTCATAATTCTAGGTTATGAAATTATTTGCATCTCTAAAACATTTTTTCCAAATTATTTGCATCTCTAAACATTTTTTTCCACAAAAATTATACAATTTAACATGCAAACCTTCCTAATCTTTAAACCTCTAATCAATAGTAAATATTTGAGTTAGAGACATATAATGGAATGCTATGCAGCCATCAAAACCCCCCAAATTTGCAATGTGCAATGATTTGGATGGAACTAGAGGGTATTATGCTAAGCAAAATAAGTCAATCATAGAAAGACAAATATAGGATCTCACTGATATGAAGAATTTGAAAAACAAGATAGGATCATAGGGGAAGGGAGGGAAAAATGAAGCAAGATGAAACCAGAGAGGGAGACAAGCCATAAGAGACTTTTAATCTCAGGAAACAAACCAAGGGTTGATGGAGGGGAGGGGGATAGAAGGAATGGGGTGGCTGGGTGATGGACTTTGGGCAGGGTATGTGCTATGGTGAGTGCTGTGAATTGTGTAAGACTGAAGAATCACAGACCTTACCCCTGAAACAAATAATACACTATATGTTAATTAAAAAAAAAAAAAAGATTTGTGTGACTTTGTAGCTGAAACAAATAATGGAAGTACTCTGAACATATATGGGGGATGGGCTTTATATAGAGATCACTTGAATCTGCCTCTCATTGCAGTATCTAACAATTCATATACTTTTCCAAAATGAAGTCACCGGAACACAATAAGTAAATGGGTCAAAAGACTATAGCCATCCCAGCTGTAAGATCATCATCTCTCTTCTTGCTAGGTTATCCCGTATTTTGGCATGCCACACCAATGGAAAATTCAGCCCCTTGCAGCAATTACTGACCCATATAAGAATAACTAATTCTAACTCTAGAATGCCTCATTCTTCTAAAAAGCCCACTAGTCTAGAAGCCTTTTTGATGTTCCCTTTCTGCATAGCATTTTACTAAGTGATAAACTAATTTTATCTGGAATGTTGACATTGAATTTTTAATTTCCTACTTATTGAAGATCTGAATTACAATTACATGGCAGCTTTGTACAATAATCCAATGTGTGAAAGTGATTGACACTTAAGGAATAGATATAAACTAGAGTAATTTCTTACTAGGAAAGAAAGTCTTTTCCGGAAAATTACACCACAATGCTATCTGCTCTTCCAAAATAACAGATATGCAACTAACCAATAGCCAATATTTTTAAACTCATGTGTATTTCAGTAATTCTGCAAATTTTAAACATTTATGTATACACCATTTGTTATAAAAGCCATTATTCATGCTTTTCTTTTCTGTGTACCTTACTTCAAGATTTTAAATTCAGGGGTACCTGGGTGGTCTAGTGGGTTAAGCCTCTACCTTCAGCTCCTGGGATCAAGCCCCAAATCGGGATGCTCAGCAGGGAGCCTGCTTCCCCCGCTCTCTCTGCCTGCCTCTCTGCCTACTTGTGATCTCTCTCTGTCAAATAAATAAATAAGATCTTTTAAAAAAAGATTCTAATTTTATAAATCCTTCATTTTGTTTATCTTTGACTCCCTAAATTCTAGCTTACCAATGTGAAATGTATCCAAAACTAGAGCTGTCAGTTTTGTGGTTTTCTTCTTCTTAATTTATTACAGCTTATCACCACCATTGGCAATACACTATTCCCCTTTCAATTTTCGATGAAATTCAACAGTGTTCAAAACATTTAAATTATCTTACATCAGTAATGTCATATATATTCCATTAAACCTTTAAACAGCGCCACAAATTATCCTTTATATTCCTCATTTATCATATTTTTTTCTTTGAAATGTCCCACCCCCTATAAAAGCACTTAACTTCATGTCTGGTGTCAGGAGATCAATGCTTGGGGAAAAAGTGAATATTATTTTTAGAATTTGTATTATCAGTTGGCCTGATCCCAGCTACAGTGAAAAAGACTGAAAATATTTCTGTAAGATTTCTATATGAGTCCTCTTTTTTAGAGAAGGGTGTTTTTAGGTATGGCTTTTAAAAAATTTTTTTCTTTATCCCATGAAAATGCAAAAATTAAATCTTGGAAAATTGTATAAACTTCCTAGGATTTTACAACTTATAAAATCACAATTTTATACTGATTTGATTTCAGTAGAAGAGACCATTCACGTCCCACTCAGTGAGAAATATCAAGACTTTTGTAAGTTTTTGAAATATTATTTATTATATTCTAGGAGGAAGATGGTGGCCAAGTAGGAGGACCTTAAGCTCATCTAATCTCACAAAGGCAACTAGATAACTATCAGAACATCCCAAATACCCCAGAAATCAACCTGAAGACAGAACAAACTCTACAACTAAAGGGAGAAAAGAGGCCACAGGGAGGGAGGGAGGAGGTACAGAGGTATGATTTGTGGAGAAGCAGAGCCCCAGTGCAATATAAGGGAGGGAGCCATGGGCCCAGAGAAAGGTAAGAGAGAGAAGCACACAGGGAGATGCACAAGGGGAACATTTCCCCAAAGTCACTGATTTCATAAATGAGAAGAGTTGAATTTAATGGATTTTTGCAACCATTGGGGCTTAAAGTCTAGAGCTGTAAAGGTCAGCAGGCTTAGCTGGATAGAGCCCAGAGGGCATTGCCCTGCTCCTGGAGAGAAGGCAGGCAAACAACCCAGGGGGAGACAGTAGGAAAAACTGATCTGAAGAAAGCCTGCTGCACACAGTCTAGAGACCAGTCACTCTTCTTAGAGCATGTTCCCGAGAAGCAGCGCTCACAGAGACGCATCTCTGGGAATAAAGGAGCTGGTTGATGCCATTTCCCTCTCTTATCCATTGGCATAAACACAAAGTCACCTGAGAGGAGCAGCATAGCACCCTCGCTGTCTAACTTACCTACACCAAGCCCCACCCCACTGCACTCTGGTGGGCCACTCTTCTCAGCCAAACTTATCTCAGTCCCACTCTGGTGGGGCCTCTCCTCCATGAGACCAGTACAAGCTCCTGCCCACACCACATCTCCCAACTACAGTTCTGGTGGAGTTGGTGTCAAGTCTCATTTCACAAACAGACAAGAGCACACCTAATTAAAATTCACTGTAATCAGGCCAGGGACCAGACACTCTCCAGGGCACGCAAGGAGAGGCTCTGCAGACAACTGGCCTGAAAGACAGAGAAGCCAATACCTTAAAGCAGAGCCCAGAGAGCACACACTGGAGAAAGCCCCTGAAGCACCAGGCCCTGAACAACATATGACCTCTTCTTCTTAAGGCCATTACTTTCAGGATCAGGAGACATAACTGGCTTTTCTAACAAAGAGAAGGCAGAGGCTTAACAAAATGGCAAGATGGAGAAATTTATCCCAAATGAAAGAACCAGGTAAGGACACAGCCAGAGATCTAAACAAACAGGTATAAGTAACATGCCTGATGGAGAATTTAAAGCAACAGTTATAAGAATACTCACTAGGCTGAAGAAAAGACATCGGGGAGACCCTTACCACAGAGATAAAATAGCTAAAAATAAAAAATCAGTCAGATGAAGAATGTGATATACAAGGATTAGGAATAGATTTGATGCAATAAACAGCAGGATGGAAGAAACAAAGGAAAGAATTAATGACCCAGAAGACAAAATAATGGAAGATAATGAAGTTGAACAAAAGCATTATACAATATGAGAACAGATTGATTATTCCTTGATCCATGGGCTACAAAATGGATGTTGGGTTGGCAGGCATAAAAACATTAATCTCACTGTACATCTTCATCAATGCTCTCGAATGACCAAGTACCTTATCACTAAGCAGTAATAAGCTTCAAGGAATCTTCCGTGTGCAGGTCCCACCTGTGGGGTTTCAAATATTCAGTAAACTATGTTGTAAACAGATGTGCTATCACCCAGGCTGTGTTGTTACATTTATAGAGGCAGAATAGATTTAGCAGAATTCTTAAGAGCCCTGGGATTTTTAGAATTGTCAGTGAGTCCTGGTTTCAACTTATAGTCACCAGCTGCATTAGCCCCCAACAAGTGTCAGCCCTTTGAAGCTCTGAAGTCAAGCACTGACTTCTCCTTTCTATCTATGAAAGTCCTAAATGGTGTATTATTCAACACAGGCTGCTTCCTTTACACTATCTGTTTAACATAGCTACTTTCATAAATGATCTTCTTTTTTTATTTTTTAAGATTTTATTTATTTGACAGAAACAGAGGGCAGAGAGGCAGGCAGAGAGAGAGGGAGAAGCAGGCTCTCCGCTGAGCAGAGAGCCAGATGCGGGGCTCGATCCCAGGACTCTGAGATCATGTCCTGAGCTGAAGGCAGAGGCTTTAACCCACTGAGCCACCCAGGCGCCCCGAATGATCTTAACCAAATCTCTGAATCACCTGCCACTTTACCTTCCACGTTTATGGCTTCCTTCGTTGAGCCTCATGAACCAAACTCTGCTTGTTTCCAACTTTTATTCTGCAGCTTCCTCACCCCTCAGCCTTCAAAAAATGAGAGTTAGAGTCTTGGTCTGATGTCAGTTTTGGCTTAAGGGAATGTGGTGGTTAATTTGATCTTTTATTGAGAACATTAAAACTCTTCATATTAACAATTCGACTGTTTTGCTTTTATCATTCATGTGTTCACTGGAGTAGTACATTTAATTTCCTTCAAGAACTTTTCCTTTGCATTCACAACTCTGCTAACTGGCTCAAGAGGCCTAGCTTTCAGCCTATCTTTGTTTTAAACCCACACTCCTCACTAAGCTTAATCATTTATAGCTTTTGATTTAAAGTAAGATATGTGACTCTTCCTTTCACTTGAACACTTAGCAGGGTTATTGTAGGGTTCCTTGTAGGGTTACTATTTATTGTAGGCTTATTATTTATCCTCATTGCAGTACTTTTGTGCTTCTGGGAATAGGGAGGTACAAGAAGAGGCAGAGATGGGAAAATGGCTAGTCAATGGAATAGCTAATACACAAAACATTTATCAATCAACTTAATCATCTTATATGGGTACAGTTTATGAGACCTCAAAAGTTACAGTAGTACCATCGAAGTTCACTGATCACAAATCACCATAACATCATAATGAAAATGCTTGAAATATTACAGGAATGACAATGGTGGGTCCCAAGGACATTTTGTCTTGGTTTATATATTCACTCCTCCCCCTGGGAGTGATTAGCCCAAGAAACTTATTATTCCTTTTTCACTCTTTTTCTGGGTTTTGTAAAATCAAGAGATTAATTATATCTCTACCTAACAGTAGTGTTGTAAGAAATAAATGTGACAATACAGAAAAAAAAAAAAAAATGAAGGCAAAATGATCCACAAAGTGCTCCAAAAAAGTTGGCTGCAACTGATCTTTTCTTAAGCTTTTAATTTAAATTCCAGTTAACAGACAGTGTAATATAAGTTTCAGGTGTACAAAGCAGTGATTCAACACTTACATACATGACCCAGGGCTCATCCCAGCAAATGCACTCCTTAACTCCCATCACCTCTTTCCCCCATCCCTCCCCGCTACCTCCCTTCTGGTAACCATCAGTTTGTTTTCCATATTTAAAGTCTCCATATTTTTTTTTTCCCTTTGTTCATTTGTTTTGTTTCTTAAATTTCACATGAAACTATATGGTATTTGCCTGTCTTGGACTTATTTCATTTAGCTTAATATTCTCTAGCTCCATTCATGCTATTGCAATTGACAAAATTTTATTCTCTCTGATGGTTCACAAGGTGAGGGGGAGCTTTGGAAAATATGACCAATAGACTTGCTCAGTGTAGGTTTGTCACAGACCTTCAATTTGTTTAAAAAAAAAAAAAGAAAAATAAAGCATGTCTGCAAAGCACAATAAAATTAAACATAATAAGTATATATGACTGTACACTACAGAGTAAACATATGACTTTTTCTTGAACTCTGAATATGGTTGTATCAGAATTTCTGGGTAAAATACTCTTAGGTAAACAGACATGAGCCAAAGTGTCACAGTAAGGACCTCCAAAGGTTTTCCTCTTCAAAAATCAACAACAACAACAACAACAACAACAACAAAGGCAAATATTGCGAGAATCCATTTGTCGTAACTAGAAATTAACCAAGGGTTTACAGAAACCAATTTTGTCAATAAAATGCCTTAATCTTGTTAATAGTAAGTTTCGAGACAATTTCACCTAATGTGGTCCTGCTGCCCTTTCCCCAGCTCTGTGGCAGCCTTGAAAAGTAACAAACTGCTTTCCTGGTACTGGAGAAAACTGATCCTGAATCAAACATTCAAAGAGTTCAAGTTCCAATTGACTTTATCTGACCCGTCACCTCTCTAGTATTTCCTGAAAAAACCCACTCAAAAGACCCCCCTCCCCTCTGTGGAACTCAAGAGAAACCGCCCAGTACCAAAGGCATTTATCAAATGTTTTAACATCACAGCTTCCTGAGGGGAGGGTAACAATTAGGGCAAACAATAATAGACTAACAAAAATCTTAAAAGAAGCTGAGTAATGAGATGCCCAAAGAGGTTTGTAAAAAAATTGAAAATATTCCCAAGTGACTACATATATGCCTTGGGCTATACACACATTCTCAAAAGGACCTAAGAAGGTACAAAACTCACACCTCTGACTGACCTTGAAGTTCTGTGGAAGCATAAAAGAAAGACTAAGACAGGGATTTTAAGTCCCAGAGTATTTGCTAAAGGCATGCTCCAAATTCAGGGTCCCACAGCAGTGACAGAGATTCACTACTCCATTTGTCAAAGAAATCTCTTCCTAATCATTTACTGACCAGCAAACTAAGCCGGTATAGATATTAGAGGCCACATATAAAGATACTGACTTAGCAGAATTAGTTCACAGAAGTCACTAAACTACCACAAGGAGCAGCAACGACACTGAACCCTAAAGGGAGAAGAGACCTGATTTCCAAAGATGACACATGATTTGAGATAGTCTATTTGCAAGAAAAATACAAGCCATGTAAAAAAAGCATGACTCAAACAAGAAGAAAATGCACTCAATACAAATTGTCCAGGAAGAAGCCCCAAGAAAGACAGACATACCAGTCACAGACTTTAAACCGGCTATTTAAAATACGTCCACAGTGCTAAAGGATCAGCTATTTTAAATGTGCTCAAGCAGCTAAATGATATCACTTTATCACTTTAAAGGATATACCTACTAAATAAAGGATGAGAGAGATATTTCACCAAATGCAGAATACCAATATAGAGATAGAAATTATAAAATTCCCCTCCGAATAGAAATTCTAAATTTGAAAAAGTAGAATCAAAATGGAAAATTCCCTAGAAAGGCTCAATACAGATATGTCAGGCAGAGAAAGAACTGGTAACATGAAGAGAAGACAATGGATACATCCAGTTTAAAGAGAGGAGAGAGTGAAGAACTAACAGAACTAATGTTGGAGAACTCATCCTTTTAATTTCCGACGCTATTACAAAGCTATCATCATCAAGACATTATGGCATTGACCTGGTTCTCCTCCAATATTAGAGCAGAATTTTAGCCCAGAGAAAATCTTGTCGCATTTAGAAATCAAGGCATTAGTGACAGAATATGGAAATAATCCAAAGATTCATTCAGTGAAGGCACTGAGTACCCACCTCAGCGTTGAACAGAACAGAACCTATCTTGAAATGTCAATATCAACAGAGATATGAAGAGTCCATATTTCAGGAAGATACATTAAATTACAGAATTTTAGTCTTAGACAACTTTTCTCAGACTTTAACATACAATAGTTATTTTAAAGAATGATCTGGCATAAAAACTTTGATTTATGATACTAATGATAAAGCCAATTTATCAGCATAGGGCATCATTTTACAGATCACGTGGTATCAAAAAGTTCAAAATATCTGAGCTTTAATTCACAATGACAAATTGTTTTACTGGAGTTAATACAATTCTCTACACTTCAGATATTGAAATGTTTTAGCTTTCCAACATCACAGCTACCCTCTAACTAATATTTCAAAAGATTAGAAATAAGCGGAATATAAGGATCCTAGAATGTCATCAGTTTAAAAGTAGCTGCTACTAATACAATTAATTTGATAGTGACGGCACTGCAGGTGATGGAAATACATATGCATTTCATGCAGATCAGATAATTTATAAATTTGGGGAATTCTTATTATATGCTCACATTTCTGCAGAGGAAGCGTTTCAACATTTTGAAAGGTAATTGCAATTGTCATATTATTCAAAATGCAGTGAAGCATACATGTAAACATCTGTTCTAAAATTGAAAGCTTTAGTTATTGAGACATTTTAATGAATTTTCATGTTCAAGTAAAAAGCTAGTACTGAATCCTATAGTAAAATTTGTTGGGAAGCATGTTCTGCAAGTCTTCACGCAGGTTATAACACAGAATTCCTAGAACGTAGCTTTTAAAAAGGTTAGTTTATTAACATATTGCCCCTACCTTAATATATGGCTACTTAAAGGGTCTTATCCATCTCTGTGTTCTTTAATGATGTCCAATTTTAATTCTCTCCACTCATTCCTATCTTTGGCATTGTCATTTTGTTAATACTGAACACCAGAAAAAAAATACCTCCCATGCTCAGGTTCAACATAATTTCGGAATATAACAGTTTCTATGCCACACCAGTCTCTAAAAGAGAAAAAAAAATAGCTAAATGCCCTTTAATTTTTGTCCTGCTTTGTATTCAGAAATGAAAAACAAGTAGGAAAAATACACACTTTGAAAATTTCCAAGATCCTGCAACATAAGAGCCTGAAATTTGTCATAGACTTTGCTGCCTGCAATAAACAATTGTTTACAATGGTTCACAATTATTGCATGTTTTACAAAGCACTAACATATCTTCTGTATCTGAATGTATACTGGTAGCAAATATATCATGGCAAACAAACCAAAAAAGTCTAATTTCAGTGTTTGCATGCATGAGAGAAACTACTAAAAATATGGGAAGATGTGTAGACATATCATTTGGCTCTAAAACAGATTACTGATGAAGTTGAAGAAATAGTATCATTTCTCTGCTCCTGAGATTGAGTTAGAGATAGAATAGAGAGTAGGAATTTATTTTCATAATGGTAAAAAAGAAGAATTCACATATTATTTTCAACCTCCTTGATAATTTTCAAATTTCTGAAAAGAGCTTTGATAATTTCAATAACTTCATGAGAACATAAATTTAGTACCGGGATCCTTGCCACTTACCCGAGATGTCTTCTTGATCCCCTCAGAAATCACCTACAAATACCAGAAACACAGTTTTGTTGTGATAAAACTGATATTATGAACAAAATAAACCATGTTTAAGAACATTTGAATCAGGGGTGCGTGGGTGGCTCAGTGTTAACCCTCTCTCTTCGGCTCAGGTCATGATCTCAGGGTCCTGGCATCGAGTCCCGCATCGGGCTCTCTGCTCAGCAGGGAGCCTGCTTCCTCTGCCTGCCTCTCTGCCTAGTTGTGATCTCTGTCTGTCAAATAAATAAATAAAATCTTAAAAAAAAAAAGAACATTTGAACCATACTCATCCAATCTTCCAAATCTTATCCTTCTTTCAGTCTCTAAAAAGTTAGGTTCCAACAACAAAGCCATAAACTATTGGTTTGAACACTTACTGCTGAAATAGGTCTTTTTTCTCCTGCCAAGTTAAAATCTCCCACCATCCAAGCACTGAGCAACAAAGACTTCCCGAGTTTCCAGGTACTCACATGAGTGGATGTGCATAGTAAAAAAATAAAAATAAAAAGCCTTACAGCAACTTACAACTGTGCCTGGCCAGAGAAGTTTCAGAAAGAAAACATCTGGCTCTATTTAGGCAAATGTTCTTACCTATTAAAGTAACAAGCAGAAGAGTTTCAAGTCTGAGATCTCTGCCTAAAAACAGTCAGGGTGTTCTAAGCATTTGTTAAAATGCTCCCCAAAGCAATGAAGGAAGGAGACCCTGTCTTTCATTTATCACTCACCAGTGATATCACCAGTGATATTGAGGATTATTTCCCCAATGATACTATTATAATACAGGGTAAATGTCAGAATAATTAGACAAAGTTTCTGTGAATGGTCAGATAGTATTTTAGACTTTATAGGCCAAAAGCCAAAAACTGGATATTAAATATTTATATAAAAGAATGAGTTTTTTTATATAATATTTACATTACATTTTATGAAAACATGAGAACATCAATAGTACAGACATACTGAGAAAATCATTTGGTATTTTGGAGAAAAAACATTTTGCTTGATTATGGGAAATACTAAATTTCAGACACAATCAAAACTAATTGCAAAGTTTTGTAAGTTAATATTGATATTCTATGTATTTTATCTTTGAGAGTACCTTTACACAGAGAGAAATTGTTACTGATATTAATCCATAAGCATATAATTTTTAAGCTTTATTGATTAGAAGGCATTTATGGAAGTCTATTATTTTGATATTTGCCTCTTAGAATGTCCTCACATTACACAGTCACAATTAAAGGCTACACAGAGCTCCTCAATTACAGTTAAATAGATTGTAAATATGGAAATTTTCTCTAGGAATTTCAGAAAACATATTCACTGAAAATCTGTTGGAATGGCGATAATACTTTTTGTTTTAACTTTTGGCAGCATGGGAAGTGAATATAGAAGCTTAATTATTACATGAGATTCAAGTAAGCTAACAGTCATCAAAATTATTTTACTGCAGTGTTAAGTTTCACACCTGACTATTATTTTATCTTTTATTTTTTGGTTGAATTCTTTGAGAAATGGTATAAAAAACTAACTTCCAAAGCCATTCAGTATTTTTTAAGAGTGACTGAGAATGGTTCTTCTCATTCAGAAAAAGGTCAGTGTTGTCCTGAGCTCAAAAATTTCCGGTAAAACATTGCCACAGCTAACCCATCAGACTGCAGTGTGACAGGGAAAGTCAGGTTAACTCCACTTGTATTTCTGACTAAATATGACAGAACTCAAAATAGTTAAATTCACAAGAGAAATGAAATTCAATGATATGGTTGAATTTTATGTGATACAATGTTTTCTGCACAATACATGACAATGAGTAACACAATTGCTGGAGGTTTTAGAAACCTTGTGTTTTCATTAGCTTTGTAAAATTTTCAAACTAATTCTGCTCAAAACGTTTTCCCCCACTCTCAGTTCTAACAAATGTTAGATTTTTCTTCAGGTTGTACTGAACATTTTTTCACTTCGACAGTTTGTTTCTTACAGTTATTCTACACAGACCTTTTAGAGAGTTTAATTCTTCATTTTCTACTTACCAGCTCACCTGATAAAAACATGGGCAGTATTTGTAATATTTGCAACTTCGCAAGAATCAAAGAAAATAAAAATATCTGTCTTCCTATGATCCAACAATTGCCCTGCAAGGTATTTACCCAAGAAATCCAAAAACACTAATTCAAAATGACACATGCATCCCAATGTTTACAGCAGCTTTATCTACAATGGCCAAAAGATGGAAACAACCCAAGTGACCATCAACTGATGAATGGTTAAAGATGTGGTGTATATACAATAGAATATTACTCAGCCATCGAAAAGAAGGAAATCTTGCCATTTGCACAGATGTGAATGGAGCTAAATATATTATACTGAATGTCAACTGGAATTGAAATAAAAGCCTTAAGATTAAAAAAAGATAAAAAATTAAAAGTTTTTTAAAATTTTTATCTACATTAAAAAAACTGCTTTTGGGGGCACCTGGGTCGCTCAGTGGGTTAAGCCTCTGCCTCTGGCTCAGGTCTTGATCTCAGGGTCCTGGGATTGAGCCCTGCTCAGCAGAGATCCTGCTTCCCCTCCACCCCACCCCCGCCTCTCTCTGCCTGCCTCTCTGCCTGCCTACTTGTGATCTCTGTCAAATAAATAAATAATAAAATCTTTTTTAAAAAATTGCTTTTAACTATGAATATTGCTTCCAATGGCCTAAACTCTTTAATGCAACTTTCTAAAAAATCTGGTAGTGTTTTGTTTTCTTTTGTTTTGTTTTTAACAAATTTCAACTGCCGTCATCACATGTATTTTAATTAATTCACAAGCATAAAATGGCTTTTACTGTTTGGCTAACTCAGAAAATTTGATTACAGCTTCATTGTTTTGTGTGTGTAGCTCTTCTATGATGAAATATTACTTTTTTGATGTGTAACTGATAGTTCAGTTTCAGGTATACAACAGTGTGATTCAACATTTGTATGCATTGTAAAATGACAATAAATTGTTACCATCTGTTACTCTATAAAGTTATTATTGACTATATTCCCCATACTGTGTTTTACATTCTCATGATTTATACCTGACATTTATACTTCTTGAACCCCTGCACCCATTTCACCACTACCCCCAACTCCTACCTGGGACCTACCAATTTGTTCTGTAAATCTAGAGGTTCTTTTGCTTTTAGATTCTATATATTCCATTTTCAATTTTTTAAGTTTTTCTGATCACTGTCTTCAAGTTGGGAATACTGTCATGAGTCTTTATTCTGGCAAAATAAACACATGTTGAATCTCTTAGCACTTCTATAATGTCATTGCATAGAAAAGTGAATTAAGGAATTGACCTCAATGGAGACAAACATGGTTATTTCAGAATTGTGCCCAACATGTTCAGTAACAATGATATCTAATTATATATGCATTTTCCAACTTTACTAAGATTGACTTAACATTAAGTTTAAAGTGTACAATACATAATCTGATACATAAGTTATGAAATGATTATCACAATAAAGTTAACCCATACATCACATCCCATTATGATTTGCCTGTGTGCTGAGAACATTTAGAATTTAGTCTCTGCAACTTTCAAGCACATAATACAGTATCTTTAATATAAGTAACCATGCTATATATTAGATCTCCAAAAATTATTCATTCTATGACTGGAAGTTTAGACACTTTGACCCACATCTCCCAATTCCTCCAGTCCCCCTGGTAACCACCACTGTACTGTTTCTAGGATTTGGGCTTGCTTTTGCTGTTGTTGTTGTTGTTGTTGTATGTTTGTTTGTTTGTTTTTTGGCTTAAGATTCCACATTTCTGTGGGAATCATATAGTGTTTGCCTTTTTTCACTTTACATACTACCCTCAAATTTCATCCATGCTGCAAATGCAAAATTTACTTCTTTATGACTGAATAATACTCCAATGTATATATACAGGTCACATTGTCTTTATCCATTTATCCATCTGTGAACATTTCTCATATTCACGTATCTTCACTATTCCAAGTAATGCTACAGGAAACATGGGGAAGCAGGTATTTCTTCAAGAGAGCAATTTCATTGATTTCAGATACATACCCAAAAGAGGAATTATTGAATCATACGGTAGTTCTATTTTTAATTTCTTGACCAACTTCCATACTTTTTTTCCATAATGGCTGTGCTAGTTTACATTCCCACCACTGCTGTAGTAGGATTCTGTTTTCTCCATATCCTGGCTTTTTGATAACTGCCATTCTAAGAGATGGAAGGTGATTTTCATTTATCTTTCCCTAGTGATTACTAATGTTGAACGTCTTTCATGTACCTGTTTGTATATCCTCTTTGGAAAAAAGGTCTGTTCAGATCCTCTACCCATTTTCTAAATGGATTTTTTTTTTTTTCTGAGTTGTAGAAGTTCCCTATACATTTTAGAAATTAACCTATCTGATATGGTTTATAGATACTGTGTCTCATTCCATAGGCTACCCTTTGTTTCTTTTACCATACAGCTTTTCAGTTTGATGTACAATAGCATAAAAAACAATACTTAACTTTAACCAAGGAAGTAAAAGACGTATATACTGAAAACAATGATATTAAAGAATTAAAGACACAAATGGGAAGATACTATATGTCCATGGATTAGAAAAAATATTGTTAAGATATCTGTACTATCCAATGATACCTATAGATTTAACACAAACTATTAAAATTTTAGTGGTATTTTTATTTTCACAGAAATATAAAAAAACCATTCCTGGAATTTATATGGAACCCAAAGACCATGAACAGCCAAAGTAATCGGGGGGGGGGGGGGGGTGTAGCAGCAGCAGGTATCACATCTTGATCTCAAACTATACCAGAACAGTATAGTAACTACATTAAAAAAAAAAAATGTACACCAATGAAACAGAATTAAGAGTCCAGAAATAGACTACACCTGTAGAGCCAACTAACATTTGACAAGGAAACCAAGAATATTCAACAGGGAAAGGGCAGTTTTGTTTTGTTTTGTTTTGTTTTGTTTTGTTTTGTTTTGTTTTTTTCTTTTCAATAAATGGTACTGGGAAAACTGGATATTTACATGCAAAAAAAAATGAAATCTGACCTCAATTTTATACCACTCACAAAAATTTTGAACCATCAAACTCCTGGGGTGGGGAAAGGGGGGAAAATCTCCTTCACATGATCTTGGGATCAGTTTTTTTGGACAGGACACTAAAAGCACAAGCAACAAAAGCAAAAATAAACTAGTGGGACTACACATTAAGTTTCTGATAATTTTTCCTAGTGATTTCAAATATGTTACAACATCTGATCTTAGGTAAATGACAAACAGAAGACCAAGTATGTAGACCACTTTTCTTTTTTTTCCCATTTTTTACTCCCAAAAGAGTAAATATATCTCCACATAGTGTTGGTTGAATTGAAGAGAAAACGGCAATTAGAGATCCAAATCTGGATACTAACATTGCTTGTTTTTACTGGGTTTGTCATTATTTCAAATTACAAAAAATCAGAACTGGAAAACAACTTCTTCATTCTAATTTTAGGATTTTAGATATTTTACTTACGTTTATATTTCTTTTTTTGTTTGTTTGTTTTTAATTTCTTTTCAGCATAACAGAATTCATTGTTTTTGCACCACACCATGTGCTCCATGCAATGTGTGCCCTCCATAATACCACCACCTGGCTCCCCCAACCTCCCACCCCCCGCCCCTTCAAAACCCTCAGATTGTTTTTCAGAGTCCATCGTCTCTCACAATTCATCTCCCCCTCCAGTTTCCCCCAACTCCCTTCTCCTCTCCATCTCCCCATGTCCTCCGTGTTATTTGTTATGCTCCACAAATAAGTGAAACCATATGATAATGGACTCTCTCTGCTTGACTTATTTCACTCAGCATAATCTCTTCCAGTCCTGTCCATGTTGACACAAAAGTTGGGTATTCATCTTTTCTTATGGAGGCATAATACTCCATAGTGTATATGGAACACATATTCCTTTTCTATTCGTCCGTTGAAGGGCATCTTGGTTCTTTCCACAGTTTGGCGACTGTGGCCATTGCTGCTATAAACATTGGGGTACAGATGGCCCTTCTTTTCACTACATCGGTATCTTTGGGGTAAATACCCAGTAGTACAATTGCAGGGTCATAGGGAAGCTCTATTTTTAATTTGTAGACCAGTTTTCTAATATTGCAGCTGAGATAACTGAAGCTCATAACTGAACTCCATGAAGCACTTTCACCACAGATATTCAGATAACTTTACATACTATTACTGACTCTAGGGAAGTATTTTCAGCACCAGAAGTTAACTACATAGAAAAGCAGACAAATCCTGCTTGGTTAAAGTGTAACAGCAGTAACCAAAGAAAAGGCATTATGGATAGCCATCTTATTTTTCTCCACCATGAAAATTGTGTAAATGTATAGATAGGAGACATGCAGCTCCTTCTTTCACCAACTGAAATGAAATTATATTCATTTTTTCTGACCTTCTATTACTTCCATTCCATATATATATATGGAATGAAGATTATATATACATATATAATCTTCATTTTACAGTGAAGGAAGTAGGGGCTCTTATAATTAGTTCTTTCCTCTGTCATATAATTTCTCTGACCTATTAAAGCTCTGTTATGTGCACTAAAAAACCATACTAGGATATCTGATGTCCTTTCAGTATGGCTCTCTAATCAATCATCTTCTCAGCAAAGATTGGGAAAGGTCTTCTGAGGATCTCAGTTGATGGTCAAAAGAAGTACTAAGTATCCACCATGCATTATATTGTAGTATGAATTTACATTAATATATTAATCAATCCACTCCACTAGAAACACTAAGTTGCAATAGTGTGATTATGGAAAACTGAAAAACTGCCTGAAAACATCTGTAAAGAATTATGCATTATCAATACAAACTACCTAACTGTGAATATTTGGCTTGCCCACTGAATGTGGAGGTTCTGAGGGTGATTCCTTGTCCTGGATTCTAAATATATGGAAAGATTACTCCTAACAAACGGGCAACCAGGTAAAAAAAAAAGCATGGATTTCTAAGGAATTAATCATTTCACAGAGGTTGATTCTTCTTTTGCCTATAACCCAAAGCATGAGCAGCTGTCCTACAAAACGAAAAAGGAGGTGTGTGTAGATAAGGTCTGGCACAGATTCATTTAGGTAATTGTTTAGATCAAAGGTTTAATTGTCTTTTTAACAACAAGCTGCTATTTATTTGCCAGTCACTTTTAGGATATGTATTCTCTACCTCCACACAGATTTCAAATGTTTAAGCCAAAAAAAAAAATTATATATACACACACACACACACACACACACACACACACACACCCCTTTTCATAGTACTATTTCCAAAATTTAGAAGAGCATTTTAAGAATATTCAGACTGAGCATCATAGTAAGATATCTTCGTACTCAACCTGAATCTTCTCACTCCAGTTACCTCTTTTCTATTCATAATGCTTAACTGAACACCACTGAATTTTCCCACGAGAAATGTGTCTGTGTTTTTTGTAGGGAGATAGAAATCATTTTACATTTTCAAAATAAACACATACTTCTGAAAACATAAAAAATAGCGCCATAAACTACTGACAATGAAGTAGACTGTTATCAACCAAGACAAGAGTAAAGAAGGGAACTGGGCCCTTTCCTGAGTTCACCCGCAATCACATCGTATGTCCTCAATATAAGGCCCTAAAATTGTTTCATCCAGAATATATCAGCATAGTTTGTAGGTTTTAAAAATTAATTCTTTATTTTAGGACTGGAAGAATAAAGTGTGTGTTTTTTGTAGGTTTTTATAAATTTCATAGAAAGCCAAAATCTAGGATTTCATAATATATGAGCCAAGAAGTATGCCAGGCAAATAATAATAGCATTTCTTTACATTTCTTGACAAATCTGTCAGAATTACCATGAACTAGAAACTAGTTCTGAGATATTAACTGCCTCAGCAATTTCATGGAGTTTTACATTGGCAAAACCAGGATTAAGCTGTTTTGTCTATCTTCAACATTCTTCACAGGAAGAAAGCCAGAAATAAATCAAACTACAGGAACAAAGCATTCTTGAAAAACAGCCCTTTGTATGACCTGTTCCTCCATTATAGGAAAAAGTAAATTTTGTCAAGATCGTTGAAGTTGAGTTGAAATATTTTTTACAAGTTTGTGTCTGGATTAGCCAGTCAAGTTTTGAACCTCAAATTTGTTTTAAGATCCTTTCAAATAAAATCAGCAGCTCAAATTACACATCACTCACTCTTCATATTTTAAGTTAAAATTCAACAGTCTTTGATTTTTAATACAAGACTCTTTACTATTTTCAGTTGCTCAAGAACAACAATATTCTACTCATTTAGTTTAACATCTATATTCTCCTCTTGGGAGCTCAACACTTAAAAGGAAAAACTCTTGCTTTATGAAAAGCCATCCTCTTGGGCTTACAGTTGGAGCACAGACATTAGAGGAAAGGTACTAATAAAAGCAAAGATTGAAACTTTTGGTAGGGGTCATATAATAAAAGGATGCTAAGGTCTAGCATCCTTTTATTATTAACACTTTAAGGTTTTAGCAGTCAGAATGGCAAGAATGAAACAGATAACAAAGCTTTATAAGGAATAAGTTATAGGACTTAATTTCACATTATGTTCAGTGGCTAAAGAAAACTGAGGAGTCAAAATTGTTTCCTATAAATCTAGTTTGTAGAAATGAAAGATGCTTACAGTCCAAACCACTTATACGAATGAGAAGTGGCAGAAACTAAATATACAAGTTATATAAATGTATTCAAATACTGCCTTAATATTTTAGACAGAAGATCAAAATTCTGTGAAGATATTGCCTATAATGTGCCCAACAATGAAGTTCTAACATATAAGTTAAAATTAAGATGTTTAGCATATCCTTACTTCTTCTGTCACCAGTTTCACATAGCAATCTCTGATCACTCCCATCAATAGATTATCCCTAATTAACTTGGGCCATGCAATTCTCATCACCTTGCTTTGATTGTAAGGCCTTGGAGGGTAATGGTCTTAGAGTACTGTATTTTTAAAATTCCAAAGCATCTACGTTAGGGGCTTTCTTATTTTTCTTGTGTATTAAATATATTTGAATAAACCATTGACCTAGCAGACCCAAAGCAGATTCAATAAAACCTTTATATTCAGTTTGCTATATTTAAAGACAAATGAGTTATAAAATCACTCTCATGCTAAGCATTAAGTAATCTTCCATTTCTCTTCAGGATCAACTATTTAGGAGCTTATATATTACCATATTAAGCTATAATTACCAGAAAACATGTTTTTCCTCTTAAGACTTTTGTACAAATATCTTTCTATATCACTAATTAAAAAAAAATATTTCCTATTATTAGTACCTGGAATCTTAACCTACAGCCCCTCTGAACCTCATCTGGTAGGCTGGATGTCTCCTTTGGTTCATTTTCCCTCACTTTTTTTTTTTTAAAGATTTTATTTATTATACAGACAGAGATCACAAGCAGGCAGAGAGGTAGGCAGAGAGAGAGAGAGGAGGAAACAGGCTCCCTGCAGAGCAGAGAGCCCGATGTGGGACTCAATCCCAAGACCCTGGGATCACGACCTGAGCCGAAGGCAGAGGCTTAACCCACTGAGCCACCCAGGTGCCCTGTTTCCCTCACCTTTAACCCCATTTTGCTCCACTAAGGTTAACGCTCTAAAAATTCCTTAAAATAACTAAAATTTGGGATATTCAGGGCCTGTACCAGGTCTAAAGAAAGCATTGACCTCCAGTGCTCACCTGTTCTAATGTCATCATTAGTAGCATCATGCAGGGGTCCTGCCCAATATTCAATGTCTTCCAACAGAATATGGGCATAGCAATGCAGTCCATTGAACCAAACCGGTCTTAGTGTTGACAGCCAAATACATTATAACTATAGTTAAAAATGGCAAAATCTAGGGGCACCTGGATGGCCCAGTCAGCTAAGTGTCCAACTCTTGATTTTGGCTCAGGTCATGCTCTCAGGGTCATGAGATGGAGCCCACATTGGACTCCATGCTCAGAAGAGAATCTGCTTGTCCCTCTCCCTCTCCCTCTACCCAAACCCCATAGCATACTCTAAAAATAAAATATTAAAAAGAAAAAAAAAAGAGGCAAAGTCTAAACATTCCTATCTTAGCACTTACTAGGTTCAGTTTAAGATAGGATGTGAGATAATGCAAAATGATTCTGCCCCTGGTTCCTAGTAAAGCTGCTGAAACCCTTGTGATTTCCCCAGTGATAGGAGTGTCTTTTGCTTTAGTGAGTCAAACAAATTTTTTTTTTTTTTATAAGTACGAATTTAATTTTTATTATTTTCTTTTTTTTTTTTCCAGGTTTTCAACCAGTAACCCCTTCTTTTTTTTTATTTTATTTATTTTTATTTCCAGCATAACAGTATTCATTATTTTTGCACCACACCCCGTGCTCCATGCAATCCGTGCCCTCTATAATACCCACCACCTGGTACCCCAACCTCCCACCCCCGTCCCTTCAAAACCCTCAGATTGTTTTTCAGAGTCCATAGTCTCTCATGGTTCACCTCCCCTTCCAACAAATTTAAAGGACTCTTTGAGTATACATTTTTAACTCAGTACCCCCTTCTCCAACAAAAGACCCCTATAAAGTACATGAAGTAGAATGTGGGAAAGGAGACAAAAGCAGACACACAGAAAGTTTGGATTTTGTGTCTATTATGTAGAAGATAATTTTCATTGCCAGAGACCAGTTGATCAAAAGCCCTACAATTAGATGAAGTGTAAGGCACTAAAAGAGAGATTATTATATGCAAGTTTAATGCCCGAGCATTTTCATGAAAATAATAATTATTATCATCATGTCACAAATACTCTGAATATTTCACAGAATTACACATATTTCTTCAACGTTCATGCCCTAAAGTAGACACAGGTGTCTGTCCTCAGCTCAGTGGAAAAGAATATGGAAAAAGCAGAAAAAAATAGAAAAAATATCAGCTGTAAAACACTCACTGGCTCTCAGGTTTCCTTCTCCTAGATTAGAAAATGAAGTCTTAAATTTTTTAAATAAAGGCAAAGAGACTATCAGAGTTTACCAGAGGACTTTTGTATATAGTTTATGCTGTAAATGCTAGAAATAGAGATTATCCCTTTTGAATTAGACTAGGATTTTTTTTTCTTTTTAGCCAATTATTGAGACTGGATTTAATATATAAAGATTCGATGCAGAGCTTCCTCATTCTCAGATTCAATAATCACTTAATACTTCATCTTGGCTACTGTAAATTCAAATGCCAAAACCATTTGAATCACAAGATTTCACTTATTTCCCTCAAATTTCCCACCCTATACATGAAGGTTTAAGATCTCACGTTGGTCTGTGGTCCCCTAGAAGATCAAGAAGGGCCCAAAAACTTAAAAAAAAAAAAAAGTTTCCAACAAATGCCTGGCACCTCAGTGCTAGATGTGGATGAGGCAATGGTCTCTTGAGCATAAGATACTGGATCTCTCTTCAGTACTCCAAGAGAATAAATGGATTCTATCAGATCTTTTTTTTTTTTTAAAGATTTATTTATTTATTTATTTGACAGAGAGTTCACAAGTAGACAGAGAGGCAGGCAGAGAGAGAGAGAGAAGCAGGCTCCCTGCTGAGCAGAGAGCCCGACACGGGACTCGATCCCAGGACCCCGAGATCATGACCTGAGCCAAAGGCAGCGGCTTAACCCACTGAGCCACCCAGGCGCCCCATGGATTCTATCAGATCTTAATGTATAAGCACTATATTTGAGATGGTTTCATTTTTGCCACATTCTACAGGACCCAGTGCAAGGTCTTCTGTATACAAGGGTAGGAAATAGATACAGTGTATGTGGGAAGAATGACACTCATCATTGAAAATGATCTACCACACCATTAAAAATGTGCTTACCTTCAAACTATTTGACTACAGAACATGCCACAATTTTCTTTCAAATAAACTAGAACTTATGAAATCACATCTTAATTTTTCCTTGGAAAAAATTCACAATTTTCAAAGAAGTTTATTTGATTTAAATAAGACCTCATATTTGCATAAGTGACTGCATGATTAACAGGAAAAACTGCATTGGAGGTATAGCTTTAAAATGTCAACCATTTTAAGGTTCAAAGGATTATTTTTTAATTTTTTTAAAGATTTTATTTATTTATTTGACAGACAGAGATCACAAGTAGGAGAGATGCAGGCAGAGAGAGAGAGGAGGAAGCAGGCTCCCTGCTGAAGCAGAGAGCCTGATGTGGGGCTTGATCCCAGGACCCTGACCGGGATCATGACCTGAGCTGAAAGCAGAGGCTTTAACCCACTGAGCCACCCAGGCACCCAAGATTTAAAGGTTTAAGTGCTATATGAGCTTGTTAACATTTGTTAAAATTTTCATGGTAACATACACTGGTTTGTGTCATTGCCCCTTATATCAAAAAAATAGAATTAACTGACAACATTATGTAATGGAATAGATGAGACTTTCAAGAAAGACCATGAGGATTTTAAAACCCTAGCATTTCTTGTATTTAAATAACTACTTTGGGGGAAAAAAAAAAAAAAGCTTTTCTTGCTTATCTATTGCAAAAGCATCTTTCCTATATCATAATACTGAAATCCCTATTAAATATGTAACCATATTCACTTTCATAAAACCCCCTTTTAACAAAAATTAACCTCCAATACCTTTGAGAATATTTAAATCGGCCATACCATAAAGTCAAAATCATCAGGCAGCATAATTAAAATGTGCAGGTTTGGGCACCTGGGTGATTTCAGTGTGTTAAGCCTCTGCCTTGGCTCAGGTCATGATCTCAGGGTCCTGGGATTGAGCCCCGCACCCAGCTCTCTGTTCAGCAGGGAGCCTGCTTCCCACCCACCCCCGCTTGCTTCTCTGCCTACTTGTGATTTCTGTTAAATAAATAAATAAAATATTTAATAAATAAATAAATAATAAAAAGTGCAGGCTTACATTGAATAAGGAAAGTCTCTGCTCTAGGAAATTCCCACATTAAGAGAGCACAGAAGTGAGGGCAAAGACAACAAAACCTGCAACTAGTGACTTTGGAGATAAACACCAAGGACATTTATTTAAGGTACTAAAAGCCAAAAACAGGTGTTTCAGGAAGGAAGGAATGAACACTTCATCGAACATTAAATGATTGAGCATAATCAGAACCAAAAACTGGCCACTAGATTTATCAACTCAGTGGGTAGCGTTGACCAGAATAAGCAATCTGGTAGAATAGACAGAAAAAATCTGGCTGGATTGGGTTTGACAGAAAAATGGACTTGTAATTTGGAGTTGTACTAAGGTCTAATATTCTTTTGAATGAATATGCATAAGAAAAAAAATCACGGAGAAATTGATTTAGGATGTTTCTTAAGATGCTCAAGGCAAGAGCAGAAAATGCTAAATTATAGTGGCATCATAGAGAAGTATAGAGGCATAAGATTTGAAAAAACTAACTTACAAAAATATGTAGTTGATGAAATAAAAGGAGAAACAAGAAGACAACTAAGATTTTTGTGCCTGGAGGACAATGAGGATAGTGGTAAGAGTAGGGAAATAGGATAAAATATTACCTCAGTGTTAGACTTACTTAATAAAATAAAAGCAGGAGATGTGACAATGGGAAATACAAATATATATAAATATATATACACACATTTATTTATATATATTTTATATATTTATATACATATTTATATTTATTTATATACATATTTATATATCTCTATATCTCTATATCTCTATCTATAAATTTATATAATATTTTAAAACTAGGCATCAGCTAGGCCCAGAAGCCCAATTCTGGCTAATGTCTGTTTTTGTAGATAAGGTCATATTGGAACTCAGCCACACTCATTTGTTTATGTATTGTCCATGACCACTCTTACAGAGCAGCAGAGACAACCAGTGCAAAAGAGACTTAGAGTCTTAAAATATTTACTATTTAGATCTTTGCAGAAAATTGTAACCAAACCTCATGTGAATTAATTGTCATTAATATAGCAAAATGTAGCTGCTAACATAGTGAATAATTTAACTAAAATGCTATCACTAAAAACTAGTTTGCCAATATTTCATTCATCAAGTGGTCAAATGTCTCAGTGTAAATATGGTAATCCTGGACCCCTTCAATACTAGCTAAAAATTCCAAAACCATGTGAAAACAGATCATGGATATTTCAAATAAAAGACTATATTTGACTGGGTGCCTGGGTGGCTCAGTGGATTACGCCTCTGCCTTCGGCTCAGGTCATGATCTCAGGGTCCTGGGATCGAGCCCCGCATTGGGCTCACTGCTCAGCAGGGAGCCTGCTTCCCTCCACCCTCTGTCTGCCTCTCTGCCTACTTGTGATCTCTCTCTCTCTCTGTCAAATAAATAAATAAAATCTTTTATTTTTTTAAGGACTATATTTGTTACTGAAGGATGGAGCAATGAAATAATTAGCTTAGTTCTGAAACATTCAGGAGTTGGACATTTTAAGGCTTTAACCAGGGCAAACTTCCATCATTTCCAAAAGACTCTCAAAATCAGAATGATTTTGAATGGTGTAAGTGCTAGTTCAAATTTTCTTTGGCAAGGAAAAAAGGTGCTTCAATCACAATACCAAAAAGTTGTAAGTCCTTATGATAGTGACAATCATGATGTATAGAGAATCTTTAATCTAGAAATTTGCTGAAATATTTTTATTATCTCCATAGAAGTCTGAAATCCTTTACAAATATTTAGGACATATTTTTGGTACCTAGTTGTTACTAAGTTAAAAATGTTAATCCTAGGTTAACCCTATTAACAACTATGCAAATATTTCGTGACTATTTTCTACCACTATGATGAAGTTTTAGAATATGAACAAGAGTCAGTGGAGTAGAGCCCAGAGCTGATGACCAAGAAAGAATTCTTGAGACATCTTTGATGCAAAATGGTGGTTTATTAAAGCAAGGGGACAGGACCTATGGGCAGGAAGAGTCGCTACTGCCCCAGGGTTGTGAGGAGTGGTCCATTATATACATGCAAGTTGGGAGGGGGTCAAGGATAGCATAAGTCTCTAAAGAATTTTGGGAGCAGGGTTTCCAGAACCTTCAGGGGCTAACTGCTTTTGGGAAAAGGTCATTTATTACCGTCCGATAAACTCTCAGTCATCAGACCCTTCAGATATATATCAGTGGGCCAGATGCCTGGAGATGATGGCCAGCATCTTTATTAGAAATAAAGGAAGTTTCCAAAGGAATTTTGATATGTTAAAGTATACTTATAGGATCTTGGTTGGGATGGGGGAGGCGTTCAGGCTAGGATTGCCCTTTGCCCTTAGCAAAGTATTAGGATAGAGGGAATTGAGTCCCTAGAGGAATATCACTCTGCCTGTTTCAAGGACTTGTCATCAGGCTCCAAATAGTCATGAAATTTAATAACTTTTCTTCTGCTTCTGTTTACCACATCAACTAGGCTGTCAAGGGTTATTTATGCAAGCAATTAAACAAATATTTAAGAAAATAATTTCCCTGTACAATTATTTTTTCTTTTTTTTTTTTTTAAGATTTTATTTATTTATTTGACAGAGAGAAATCACAAGTAGTCGGAGAGGCAGGCAGAGAGAGAGAGAGGGAAGCAGGCTCCCTGCTGAGCAGAGAGCCTGATGCGGGACTCGATCCCAGGACCCTGAGATCATGACCTGAGCCGAAGGCAGCGGCTTAACCCACTGAGCCACCCAGGCGCCCCACAATTATTTTTTCAATACATGTGTATTTCTTATGTTTATTGAAGACTAGGTGTTTCATTTAGGCCAGTGCCTTAATTAGAATGATGTTCCTCTAACTGGAAAGTAAAAATACAATTTAAACAGAAGAATGAAACCAAGACAAAAGATTAATTTTGAAGCTGGAATTCATCACAGTTAAACCAGTGAGATAACACACATTTAATTAGAACCCTCATAACAGAGGCAGAGTGAATAAAAGCTTCCAAGGCCTTTGCTAAATTAACTAAATTGTGTTGCACCTTACAGAAATCTTGGCCTGCAAAATATTTGGCACAAGTGGTAATGCCTGTTGACTTTGAAGAGTTAACTTTCTGTGATTAAGTGTGTAGGTTATGTAGACAAAGCTATTTAAAGCTATATTTGTGGAATGATGCTCCCTTTAAATTTCATGAACGTCCTTCAAAGAAAGATGAAAAGCTTCACTCTAGTTAAACTGTGCTGATCCATAATCCTTACAAAATGACACAAAAGCACTAATTCATTCAGCCACATCCTATTATATAGCTAGAGAAATTCCCGATGCTCTGGAAATTAAGCCCTGAGTTGTGAGGAATTCCTCAACACTTTTCAATAATTTATTCCAGGTTCTATGCCATTGAAGGATTTTTAATTCCCTCTCATGGACCCTCTTTAATTAAAATTAACACAATAAAATAAATTGACATTCAATGATGTCAGACATTTTATATATTAATTTTTACATTTAAGTGGTCACCTGGGCCATGTATTCTGGATTTCTACTTTGGACCGAATTAGCTTTAAATAGCTCATTAAAATGAAGGGTTTTTGGATTTAGTTTGAAAGTTCTGTGGCATTTTGATTTTAGTATGTATTTCTTACACATATACCTCAAAACATACCACTGTGAAAACCTGAGGTTTCCTAAGGGAAACATTCCTGAGTCTTCAGCAGAAATGTTCTGCCCCTAAATAGGTCCACTGGATGCTTAAAATCTTCATTTTTTAACCCAACCTTAGAAAATATTGATAGAAAACATTTCTAGCTCTACATTGCCTTTGTTCATAATACGTTTTTTGGTTTTGTAAATTTGAGTCATCAAGATTTGCTCTTTTCTCCTAGTGTTCTCTAATAGAATTCTAGCACTGGGCTTTTAAAAAGACATTTGCCATCTGCTGACAGAGGAAATAGTCTCCTAATAGAGACAAAAATGTTTCCTCTTAACTTACATCTTATACAATAGCACTGGGTATTTTAAATAATAAGTCCCTTGTAGATGGAGTTTCTTAAAAAGGATAAGACATGGAGATTTCATTCATTGTTACAATGCATTAGTTTTCTGTTCTACCAGCCCTGATCAGTAAGGAAGCCCTGCCTTTGGTAAACAAAGAAGAGCCAGTCCCCAACCCACCCCCTGGGGTCATTCTTCCCTTTTCACAAGGAACAACACATTCAGATGCATAAAGTTTCTGCACCCACTTTATGGCTCTAAAATCACAGACGCCCAACAGCCTTCCATCATTTCAACCTGTCACTGATCTCTTTCTTCCAAATTGACAGTGTTTTTGCTATCTGTTTGGCTGGATCCACACATCAAATGCTTGATCTCTATAGCAAATAGTTGTCCAGTTACACCCTCAGTGTTCTCTCCAGAGAATGCTTTCATGTGTTTTTGCAATATGAATTGGGCTGAGAACTGTCTGTCTTCAATTTCTGGTTCCTTTTTGCTTTATAATTCATTAATCTATTTCTCTTCCATCATATTTTACTGTAATCAGTGAGAAACTGGTTCATCACTTTTAAAAGTTCTATTTTTCCATAGAAAAACAAAATTCACTGAAGTTCTCTGCCACTTTATAACAAAGATCACTTTTCTTCCAGTTTCCAATAATGTGTTTATCATTTGAGAACTCACTAATTGTGCACCATTATCCAATTCCAAACTACTTCCACACTTTCAGGTAACTGTTAAGAGGAGTACTTCTAGTTTGAAGTACCAAAATCTGTAATAGTTTGCTAAAGCTCAGGTAACAAAGTCGGAAAGACTGGATGGCTTAAACAGAAGTTTAAGTTCTGTTGATACAAAGTTCAGAATCAAGATGTCAGCAGGGCCATCCTTCCTCATGAAGGCACTAAAGAAGGATCAGTTATGGTCCACCCCTTCCCACCCCAGCTACCGGTAATCCCTTGGTTTATGGCACTTGAACTCCAATCTTCACCTGGTGTTCTCCCTGTGTTTATTCCAAATGTCTTCTTTTTACAAAAACACCAGTCATACTGTATTAAGGGCCACATTGGACTCCAGCATGACCTCATTTTAACTTACTGTGATCTACAATGAACTTATTTTTAAATAAAGATCTCATTATGATGTACTAGGAATTAAGACTTCAACATATGAAAAAATGGGGGGGGGTGGAGAAGCAATTCAACTCATGACATGCTAGGTCTTAGATAAGTAACTTAAATGATAAAATGTTTATTAATACATAATTACTAAATACCTAAAATTTCTACTAGTCATATATTCTCCTGAAGATTTTCTTTTCTGTGGCTTGGAAATGAGAAAATGAGCTGGAAAAGAACAAAATACTTTAAGACTTTATTAATTCTCCTAGACTAAAATTACAAATTAATGAAAGCTGTTAATTTGACATTATTGATTCTTAGAATCACAAGTTAGTATCACAATGTGTGTCAAACCTAAAAGGTTCCTATTTAATTTACAACTCCCTTCAGGTTATTGTAAGTATGTAAGATTTTAATATCAATGTGTATTTTTATGTATTAAAAACTAGTCACAAATAAAAATGGCAACTCCATAAAGTTTCTATCACATTAACAGAAAATAAATTTAAATTTTTGAACACTGAGTTTTAAATTAAGTGATTTTTGTGACAAAATCTTTTGTAATTCTCTTATGAATTTTGTTACATATTCTTGAGTAAATATAATTTCCCCACTAAGATCATAAAAATAAACTGTCTTCAAGCTATTTGATCTACTGCAAATAACATAATCAGATAATCTCTTATCTATTTGAGAGGATTCACACTGGTTTGAACTCAGTACTTTTGGGATATAAAGAAAAATAAGCTTTCTGACAATCTCCAAAAAACATAAATTTAGCCTCAGGTGACTTTGTACGTTTAAGTATTTCCTTTCAACCTAATATTGTTGCTCTTGTTCCTGAGAATAGTTTATTTCATAAGACTATAGAAATTCATGTATCTATTCATTTGAGAATTTTTTTTTTTTTTTATTTGACAGACAGAGATCACAAGTAGGCAGAGAAGCAGGCAGAGAGAGAGGAGGAAGCAGGCTACCCGCTGAGCAGAGAGCCCGATGCGGGGCTCGATCCCAGGACCCTGGGATCATGACCCGAGCCGAAATTTTAACAAATATTTTTGGGGCCACCTGGGTGGCTCAGTCAGTTAAGCATCTGACTCTTGATTTCAGATGAGGTCATGATCTTATGCCACTGGGCTCCATGCTCAGCAGGGAGTCTGCTTAAGGATTCTATCCCTTTCCCTCAGCCCCTCCTACCATGCTAGCAAGAACTTTCCAAAAAAAAAAAAAAGTTTAAAATATTTTTTATAGTTCAGATATAACAGAAAGCTTAAAATTTAAGGTTTTTTATTTGAAAAGTTTTTAACTTGTGAAATTTGACAGGAATAAAATGGAATACACCTGCTTAATTGCTGGAAAATATAAACAGAAAAAACAAAGAATATTCATATATTAAAGATGATTTTCTGGGGATACAACTTGTTCTTTTATTTCTCTGATTCTAAATGTACTCTAAGGAGCACTGTTATTTTATAACATAAAAGAAACCATAAGGATTTTTAAATTTTAAAATAAGATAAACTAGTAATGATAAAAACAATCTATGAACCATGGTATGGAAAGGTTTACATTTTAGAGACATAGTATAATAATCTATTCTGCAAATGTTTTCTTAGGAAAAAAGAATCTAGCAGAAATTGAAGGGGACAACTTTTAATACTCTATTACAAACTAAAAGTAGATCTGAATAAAAGGAAAACTCTAAAATACTGGTTCCAATTTACTATGTTCTTTTGTCAGCTCTCAAAGAATTTGTAAATTAAGCCACATTACCACTTAGAATCCTACTTTACTGCAGAGATTTCAGAAATTATTTCAAAACCAAAGAAAAGTTGTATGAATTTTCAAAAAGGCAGCAAGGACAGGAGATGTGAACCCATCAAATACTGCGACATTCTAAACCCACAGCTTGAAAAAAATAAATGTCTTGGTTTAGAAAAGGTAAGTTCCTATAGCAAAATAGAGAGCTAAAAGAATACATAAATGGTAACTTATAAAAACTAAGAAGAAATGTCAATTAGATCTGGGAAAATACAGCTCACTACATGGCCAAAAATAAAGATCCTACTTTCTGCTACATATAAGTGACCTTGAAATAAATTAAAGACCAATACAGAAGAACATAATTGTAACCTAACATGCAAAATTGAAAGATATCTTTGCAGAGTGAACCTCTCCTAAAATGTATAAAAGATGTGGGGTTTTGTTAAATTTGATCTCAAAATTCAGGACTTATATTAAACAAAAGATGATTAGACCATGTCATAAATCAATCTATTTGTCACACTTCAAAGAAAAGTGACATTTAGGGTATACAAAAGAAATCTACAAAAAAAAAAAAAAAAAAAAAGGAGAACCAGAATGAAAACTGTTTTCAGGGGAAAAAAAAAAAATTACATTAGCTACCAAAGGTCCTGGGCAGAGGTCCAAAATGTGCCACAATGGCATATTATTTTGTTATTAAAGTTACTTAAATACCCAGTTCAAGGACACTCTGACCCTCCTTTGTGCCCCTTGAAGCAGGAAATCTCTTATGTGAAAGATATCCTCCCTGAACCAGGAGGTAAAGAGACATTCTTATAGCAGAGACCAGCAATCCCAGGCTAAAGAAGGCTATATAAATACACCTTGTTACTTTTACTAATTTACAACCTCAGCCCAAATTTAGTTTAAAATTCCTTACTAAAACACCCAACCATAAGTTCTTTGCCTGGTCAATTCCTCAGACTGTCTCAGACGTATAAGATATGAATTCCTTGGGTTTGGGTCTCAAATTACTGAATATCTGTATATAATTAAGCTCGTTTTTTCTCCTGTTCATTTGTATCATATCACTTTAACTTAGACCAGCTATAATAATCTTGATTTGTGAAGAAAAATCTTTCCTCCTCAACACTAATAGGTATAATAGAAAATGATGATTAAAGTCACCAGCAATCCTAAAAACACAAATCCCATGTAATGATAAAATAATATGATACCATGGATTAGAAAGGATTCTATAAGAAACTCCTATGTACTTGTAGCAAGAAAAAGATTTTCAGCTATTCTGCAAATTAATCAGTCTCATTTAGCAAACAACTAAAATAGAGTTGTCCAATTAAGCAGTGATTCTGTTCTTGGTCTTAGGTACCAGAGAATTTTTGTCACTAACATGGACACAAAGTTACCTATAGGTATGTTTGCTTTAACACTGTATTTAATATAGAGCCGGAGGAAGGCAATTTCTGTGACACGTCTGGGGAAAGAGCTAAATGAAATGCAGTTGATTCATAAGAATACAATGTAACATTTACAAGCTGTGGATTAAATTGATATACAGAAAAGCTAATAGGGTTTAAAAAGTGTATAAAAAAAGAATTAGAATGAGATTGAAATCAAATCTGTCAAGTAAGTTAATATAATTTAAAAACAGACCCACACAAACCTGTATCAAGATATGCTAATATGGTTGCATTTAGGGGATATTCATATGGGAATAAAGAGGAAACAAATGAGAAAACCCTGTATATGCTGATGATTACACACTACAAATTTAGTAGTTTAATGAAGTCTTCACCTGAAAAGCCACAGATATTCCAAATCTGAATTTCCCACTGTGCCTAGATTATAGAAATATCAATCACAATCCATCCTCAGATCCTCAGTCTGCATAGTTTAGTTTACCTAATGATAGCACATGTTAGTCTATAAGGTCCCTTCAGGTCTGCTTTTATTTGAAGCTATGATTGTGGAAACTGTGAAAATATTACTCTATTAATGCTTTCTCCTTAATTGTAGCACAGCATCTGTAATTTAGTAAACAAACAAACAAACAACAACAACAAAAACATAAAAACCCACTCCAGATTTAGTAAAGAGGAACTTTATTCAAAAAGGATTTTTGAGGAAAGAAAAGGACTGCTCCAAGAGGAAGAATGCTCTGACCATAATATCTGCCAGTTCTCAAATATCTGGCAAAATTGGGATTCTCTTTTACAAAGAGTAAACAAAGCTACAAAGCACTGAATGTGGAGAAGTGGAATGAAAGTATGGTCCAGTGATCAGAGAATGTTTTGCACTGAGGCCAGACTATTCTCAGATGGGGTTGGCTGGCTCAGGTCATGGGGGGGGGGGGGTTGGAGAAAAGAATCTTAGCCAAGGTTTGGTTGACAAGCATTTTTTTGTTGTTGCCATTGATCTGTGAAGACAAGCAGTTCATCTATTATGAGGAAAGAATGGCATTTTGGAAAGGGGACATCCATGATTCTTATTTAAATCATATGGGGAAGGTAGTTCTGTACAGTAAACCATTTCTTAGAAAACAGGGATAGAAGATTTTCTTAACCCTCCCTATTTTTGAGGGCTCATATTAAACTCAACTTTGTCACTCAACATACTAATTTTCCTTGTCTCCAAAAGGGCTTATCCTCCCCTTGCTACCATTTCTCTCATCCAATTTAGGGACCTCATCATCATCTATCTCATTGTTTGCAATTTTAGAAAAGACAGGGAAAGAAATTAACATTAGGCTGTGCTCTGGTCACAATATTTATGTCCCTCCCAGATTCCTATGTTGCCCACTGTGATGGTTTTCGGAGGTGGGATCTTTGGGAGGTGACTAGGTCATGAGGGATCCACTGTCAAGAATGAGATTGATGCCCTTATAAAAGGCCCAAGAGAGCTCCCTTGTCTCTCTCACCATATAAGGAAACACGGAAAGGTCTACCATCCTGAAGAAAATCCTCACCTGGCTATCATGGTACCCTGATCTGGAATTTCCAAGTTTGTTTATAAACTACTCTGTGTATTTAGTTATAGCAGCCTAAATGAACTCAGACAGGCTGCTTTCGCTTTTTACCTTGAAAAAGCCTCTGAATTAAGAAATGGAAAATAAAGTCTGGCTACATTTTAGCAATAAGAGGAAGAAATAGTCACAGAGGCTGGAAAAGAAACAAACCCAAAGTGGAGCCATTTGCCCCATGACAGTAAACCAAGACTTAACTGCAATTTCAATCTCTGCCAGAAATAGTAACTTTAAAAGTCCATCTGAAGGGTGCCTGGGTAGCTCAGTGGGTTAAGCCTCTGCTTTTGGCTCAGGTCATGATCCCAGGGTCCTGGGATTGAGCCCCACATCGGGCTCTCTGCTCAGCAGAGAGCTGCTTCCTCTCCTTCTCTCTCTACCTGCCTCTCTGCCTGCTTGTGATCTCTGTCTGTCAAATAAATAAATAAAAATCTTAAAAAAAAAAAAAGTCCATCTGAAATTTCCTGATCAGTACCAGAGTCTGGTATTCTGAATAAAATAAGGTAATCTGCATAATATGACCCTTGCCTTTCCCTTCCCTTAAAAAGATGACCAGACCTGGGGGGGGGGGGGAGTCATTTCTTTTACTAATGACTTCTTTACTACATTCTTTTGTCCTGCCTATAATAACTTCCCATTTTGTACAAAACCTCAGAGTTCCTGTCGATTTACTAAAAGGGACACTTTTCTTGTCCCAATCATACTATATTGATCAAATCTTTTTAACTCAACAAGAAGCTTACTCAAGTTTTCCTACTAAAGCAATTCTGAGATCATATTGTGCCACAATGTCATTTTTAGAAGATTTTTGTTGTACAATTGTACAATTGTTGTTGTACAACAATCTCCTGTGACTACACCTCATTGTCAGTCAATCAGTGATCTCCAGGTTCTCCTTAGACTTGTTAAGAAGACTGTCTACTCCATTCATAAAGGTAAAAGTCTAAGGCTGAATAAAAACTCTTATGATTTTCATCTATACACTCAAACAATTAAAGGTTGGTGGAGACATTCACACACTTTCACTTTAAATGTGTGATCATTCCCATCTAGCTACTTAACATTGATATATTTACTTTCCTATCCTCACATGGGCTATTTAAAATTATCTTTGTACTCCTTAAAACTCCTTACAGATGCACTTTTTAGATGATTTATGCTCATTTATCATTAAGAAAATAGAATTCAGAGTGGAACATTTACTTTCTGCCCATTAATCTGCCAATAAACCTATTATCGGACCTATTTCACTACCATCTCTGACAATGAATACTGTCCCTTCTCAAAACAAAGTAAATTCCTATAATTCTTTTACAAAGATTTGAATATCTCACTTATCCTTTTTACACAATTCCATAAGTATATAACCATGACCTACTTTTTCTTTAAGTACCTATTTCTTTCAGAAATTCACACTGTATTTGATCTCTACATTAATTTTTTCCAAAGAACTCTAAGATTCTTCCATTTCACCTCAGTAACTTTTAACCTACATAAATTTGTATTAAGTTCCTACTACTTCAGTGATTTTTTTTTAAAAACCAAGGTCACCAAAACTCAATGGTTTGAATTCAACACATTTATCTATATACCTTTCTCAATTTCTCAACATGATGTAAGAATTGAAGAAATTCTTTTCTGAAATTTTTTTTGTATCACACTCATTTCATGTCAGTCTTCCTTGCAGACTCCTCAATGTCAGATGCTTGATTTCATCATAGTTTAGTAATGAACTTTTCTTTTGTTTACCTTTTCTCCTTCTTAAATTTCATAGTATTAAATACAAGTGACTCACAAATTTTCAATTAATGTGGAAGATTAATTTTCCAAGTTATCTTTCCAACTATCTCTCAACCTGTGTTAAACATGAGAAATGTGGTTTCATTTTACTTTTTTGGAATTATTTTGGCACTTTCTCTTGCAAACTTTTAGGATTTTCTCTTTCTCTATTTCTGTAAAAGGTTATCATACACTGTCTAGATTTCACTTTTTCATTTATTCTCAAATTCTCTTGGGAATTACCACATGAAGGTTTAGGACTTTCTTCCGCTATGGCTTTCCCCCTTTATTATTTATCTCCTTTACTTCATTCTTTCTTCCTCCTTCTGAATTTCTTTAAAAGGACATAACTTCTAAAAAAAATCCTCTCTATTCACATTTGTCCAATTCAGTACATCTTTTTGTCTGTCTCCTGTACTATAGGATCTGAAAGAATCCTCTATTTCATTAATTTGCTCATCAACTAAAAACATTAAGACACTCGTTTTTTTTTAAAACAGTGCACTTTACATTTCAAATATCTTTTTTTTTTAATTTTTATTTATTTATTTGACCGAGAGAGAGATCACAAGTAGGCAGAGAGGCAGGCAAAGAGAGAGGAGAAAGCAGGCTTCCTGCTGAGCAGAGAGCCCGATGCGGGGCTTGATCCTAGGACCCTGAGATCATGACCTGAGCTGAAGGCAGAGGCTTTAACCCCTCAAATATCTTTAATTATGCCTTTCACTTATGATCTTTCTCTGGTTTCCTATCCCTATACATTTTTTTAGTAATATTTGATATGACATACTTAATTTCATGTTCACCACCTTAATTCCAATTACAGGTAATAATTCTTTCTGTTGAAAATAGTGCCCCTTTTGACTTGGAAAATATGTAGTAATTCTTGGTTGTTTTCTTGTTTTCATATTTTTATGCCTTCTTCATCTCTCAGTGAGTGCTAGTTCTCTAGGACAGTAGCTTTTCTGGTGAGTTAGATAATTAAACACGTGGCTATAGCATAATGAACAGAACTATACTGCTTGCCTTTGTCATTCTTGTCTTTCCTGGAAGTTCACTTGATTTACTGTTCCTTCTATAATACCAACAAAAAAATGCTAACATGGAGTCAAATACTGCTTCTCAATGGTTTTTGATACTAATGCTGACCACCAGATGGCATGAAACACAGATTCTCCATTATCCTCTTCATTAATCATTTGCCCCCACCCTAGCCTTATTCCCACTCATGTTTTCCCTCTGAACATGGAGACCTTGAACTCTAGCTGCTTCAATAAAAACCCTCACCTGTACATTTTGTGTTGGTAGTTTCTAATCTTATTTCTTTAACCTAGAACCATCTGGTTCTTGATTTTAAAAAAACCTTGTATATCCATAATTTGTACTTTCTTGTATTATAGTGCTTTATTATAGGTTTGGGAGTTTGGGAGAGGTGGAAGGGATTGGTTCAACAAATATGTGCCAGTATGTCTTTTATATTGCAGAGTTTCAAATGAGAGGAGTAAAAGGAGAATACAGATGTGTTCAGTCTATCATCTTGACACAAATTATGACATGTTTCTTGGTACCATTCAGAAATACAACATGATAAACAATAGACCAATGTAAGTTATGATGCAACCTATGTTTCAATATCAACTATGTGCTGGAAAGAGCTTGTCACTACACAATTAAAACCAGATTTCTCCCTCTCCATCTCCCCTCTCTGTAATTTCAAGATAATTCTAGTCACCAAGACAGACAGTGTTTCTGTCAGCTAGACTAAACTTTGTGCCTAGGAACCACTTGCTTCCCTCTCACCCTGGCACTTACAGAATCCAGATGGCCTAATCAAAGAGGTCCCTTACCTTCATCTCTTAGAGCATGCACTTTAGGAAATGTCTAAGTTCTCTCTCTGCCCTCTTTGAGATGCACTTTTTTTTTTTTTTAATCATTTAATTACTTTTACAACCCAGGGCTGTCTTTTTCACAGACCTGGGAGACATCTCTTTGTAATGATCAATATGGCACCTTTATGTACCCAATCTCTATATGAAGGTAGGAGCTTAATATAGATCGGACCTTCTCCGTGTTGTAAAACTGGCTCCTGTTAGGAAAATAAACATTTACTTTTTCTATAGGTAAGATCAATTAGCAAACAAAAACAGCTTAAGACTCCTATAACCCTACTCTGCTCTTAGTTCTCAATTAGCAACAATTACGCTTCTGATAAACCTCATTGGCTATGATACTGCCACTGCACAAAGTTTGCCCCCTCCCTTAGTTCTCTGTGCATTTCAATGGAATTGAGTTCATAGTGCTTCTTCCTTACATCTTTAATTTTGCCCAGTACAAGTTTTGTTCTCATACCAGTTCAAGTTTAATCAGTCATTCAACAAAATTTGGACAGAGAATGCTTCAAGTTAAAGGGACATTCATTTATGATAAGAACTTTTAAAGTAGGTATGAAGAAAATGTAACTCCATATATAGTCATATGAAAAACCCACAACTAAAATTATACTTAATGGTAAAAAGTAAAAGATTTCCTCTAAAGTTAGGAAAAGACGAGGATGCCCACTCTCACTACTTTTATTCAACCAAGTACTGGAAGCTTTAGCTAGAACAACTGAGCAAGAAAAAAAAAGGAATCCAAATTGGAAATAACTTGCTATTTTCAGATGACGTACTATATACAGAAAGCCTTAAAGCAAGAAAAGACAAACAAACAAACAAACAAACAAAAAGATAGAATAATATATCTACTAAGGTTGCTAGATACACTATACATAAAAATTTGTTGTTTCTAGACACAAGTGTATTACAGTAAATCAATCCCATTTACAATTGCTTCAAAAAAAAAAATTGAAGCAAGGAGGTGAAAGACCTGTCCCCTGAAAACTAAGACATTAATGAAAGAAATTGAAGATGACACAAATAAGTAGATATTCCATGTTCACAGGTTGGAAAAATAGTGTTGTCCTGTCCATACTTCCCAAAGCAATCCACAGATCCAATGTAATCTCCATGAGAATTCCAAAGGCATTTTTCACAGAAATAGAACCACCTGTCCTAAATTGTGCATAGAACCACAAAAGGTCCTGAACAGCTGAAGAAATCTTAAAGCTCAAGACATCACACTCTGATTTCAAACCGTACCAATCTATAAAAATCAAAATAGAACAGCACTGACATCAAAGCAGACAGATCAATGAAACAGAATAGACAGCCTCGAAGTATACCCCTCCATATAGCCAATTTATGGCAGAAAAGCCAGGAATATACAATGGGAAAAGAAATTTCTTCAACAAATCATGTCAGGACAACTGAACAGGCACATGAAGAACGAAACTTGACCAATATCTTATACCATACAGAAAAATTAACTCAAAATGAATCAAATTTTTAAAAAATGGATCATAGTCAAATGTAAAACTTGAAACCCTAAAACTCCTAGGGGTGGGGGTGGGGAACAGACAATAAACACCTTGCTATCAGTCTTAGTGATAATTTTTTGGATAGGATTCCAAAAGCAAGGACCAAAAAGCAAAGATTAAGCATGACTACATTGAACTGAAAAACTTCTGTGCAGCACAGAACATCACCAAAATGAAAAGGCAACTGACTGAATGAAATATTTGTAAATCATATAAAGTAGTATAGTTCAATAACTAAAAAAACAAAACAAAACAAACAAACAAACAAAAGAAATTAGAAGATGGGCAGGAGATCTAAATAGATGTTTTTCCAAAAATATATGGATGAAAAAATGTTCTACATGACTAATCAGGGAAATGTACATCACAATGAGAAATCCTGTCATACCTATTAGAATGGCTATTATCAAAAAGACAAGTGCTGACAAAGATTTAGCGAAAAGAACACTTGTGTACTGTTTGTGAGAATATAAATTGGAAAGCCACTATGGAAAACAGTATGAAGGTTCCTTAAAAAGTTACTAGAACTAGCAGTTCAACTTCTGATATTTATTCAAAGAAAACTAAAACAGTGACTTGAAAAGATCTATGCACCCCATGGTCATCACAGCATTATTTATAATAGCCAAAATATGGAAGCAACCTAAATGTTCATCAATGGTAGTGGATAAAGAAGATGTGGCATACATACAACAGAATATTAATAAAAAATGAAAGCCATGAAATGAAATATTGGCATGTGCAACAACATGGGATGTAACTCATGGGTATTACACTAAGTGAAATAAACAAGAAGGACAAATACCATCTGATCTCACTTATATGTGGAATGAAAAAAAAAAAAGCTCATGGGAAACAGATTGGTGGTTGCCAGACATAGGAAGAGAAAGTGGGGGAAATGGGTAAAGGGGAACAAAATTCCAGTTATAAGTTATGGAGATGTCACATACAGCACGATGACTGTAGTTAAAACAGTATTGCACATTTAAAAGTTGCTAAAAGAGTAAATCTTAAAAGTTCTGATGACAATATTTAATTCTTTATAGTGATGTTAATTAGACTGACTGTGGTGCATTCTGCAATTTTTACAAAAAGTAAACTGCATGCCTGAAATTGTTATGTCAAAAAATATTAGTGTAGCTAACAGAATGAATCAACTGGAATGATTTCAAAATTGATTTTAGGCTGTAAACTAAATCAACTAAATGTATGATTTATGTAAGCATGGTCCAAACTCCCAAGTATTTCTTCTCTTGAATATACTAAAAGCTTGCCCTCTCCAAAACTGCACATCTGTGGTATTCATAATTTTTGACACTTCTAAAAATACTTAAAAATGATCTTGTTATTGTAAATTAGAAGGTACTGTTTTAATCGAAAAATACATATCATACATATGTCACCTGCAGCTCTAACATACTAGTTTATCAAATTATATAATAGATGCTAAAATCCTTTGGAATAGCTATAGTTTCACAAAACTATCTTTCAAATATGATAAGCTCTTTGCATGTAAATATATCTTACTCATTTTCACAGCAATTCTGGATTATAATCTTATTTTTTCAATTTTGTAAATTAAGAAACTGATATTATATTACTTATTCAAGATCTTTCAGCTAATAGGTGGAATGAGCCAGGATTCTCCAGAACTTACACTCAGACGTGGTGTTATGTTAGAGATTAGATTCAAAGCATTAAAAGGCTTATGGATGGAAGGTTAAAGAGTAAGTGGAAATAATTTAGGGCATGTAATTTTCAATAATCCATTCTGGACAGTGACAAAACCAAGCTTTAATCAAAAAAGGTTTGTGTGGCTAACTAAAATATATTTTTATCAATTTTTGTCTTTAAAGCATATGCTAGAATTTTTCATAAAAATGCAGAGAATTGGAAGTTTAGAGGAGTAGTAGTAAAATTCCCACAAGATATAACAACTTAAATGCTGCATGATAGCAAGGTCCTATTTTTTAAAGGATATTTATTTATTTATTTGAGAGGGAGAGAGTAAGGGCAGGGGGGTCGTGGAGGGAAGAAAGACAAGCAGTCTTTCTGCTAAGCATAGAGTCCACTGGGGCTCTATCCCAAGACCCCTGGATCCAAACTTGATCTGAAGCTGAGAGTCAGAAGCTCAACAGACTGAGCCACCTAGGTGTCTTAGCAAAGTCCTCTACTTGTGGAAGAAATATGACTGTCCCCATTGTTATGGAGAAACCCCTTTAAGAATGCAAATTATCTCTCCACCTTACTTAAACATGCAGCCTCCCTAAACCCCATTCTTTTTTTTTTTAATAAAGATTTTATTTATTTATTTTTTAACAGACAGAGATCACAAGTAGGCAGAGAAGCAGGCAGAGAGAGAAGGAGGAAGCAGGCTTCCTGCTGAGCAGAGAGTCTGATGTGGAGCTCAATCCCAGGACCCTGGGATCATAACCTGAGCCGAAGGCAGAGGCTTAACCCACTGAGCCACGCAGGTGCCCCCCCCAAACCCCCATTCTAAAGCAACAATTAGGGGCACCTGGGTGGCTCAGTGGGTTAAAGCCTCTGCCTTCCGCTCAAGTCATGATCCCAGGACCCTGGGATAGAGCCCCACATCAGGTTCTTGGCTCAGCAGGGAGCCTGCTTCCCCCCTCTTTCTTTATGCCTGCTTGTGATCTCTCTGCCTACTTGTGATCTCTGTCTGTCAAATAAATAAATAAAATCTTAAAAAATAAAAATAAAAAATAAAGCAACAATTAAACCCATGGTTAAAATCTATTGCTTCTGTGCCCCTGAAAGAAATAATATATTATATGCCAATTAAAACAAACAAATAAACAAAAGAACTATTGTTTCTTTCACTTAAGACAATTTTGAGTGTGATAGGGCTTTTACACATCCTTGGAGACTTCCATTTTCTAGAATAAGGGCTCTGGTTGTTCTATCCAAGTCTTTAGAACTCATGATTATTATCCTTGCCTATCTTTGAATATACTTTAGCTCATCTTCACACTTCCTGTTATACGAAATTTATGTATCTATGTTCTGGGTAGTAACATACATTTAAAGATTTCTGGTTTACCTCTGGTTCCCTTGCATCAGAAAAATTGTGCTGGTTACTCATTCCACCACTGGGTTTTAGCCCTCACAATCCTCCCTCTAAAAACAAAATGCAAATGGGGTGATTATATATATATATACCCATACCAGTTAAAGCACATGGTTTATTTGGAATATGCCTTTGGCTGTTTTTAAAAGTGATTCGACCATTTGATGGCTGAAGATTTTAAAGTCCTTGGACTTTAACAGGTCTATCTCTGTAAATGATTTTAAGTTCTAACTACTTATAGATCTTTAATTAAAATAGTTAAATACAAGTCTATCAGCTGGGGTAGGAACCACCTAAGATTTAGCTCTGCCTTTGTAGTATATTTTAAGTTTCTTGTATGAGGAGAAGAACCATATGAAATGAAGCTACTCAAAGATGTTACTGGGAAAAGGACTGAAAAGTTTCCCATTAGTGAGGACAACAGGTGAAATAGTAGAAACTGGTAGGAATGTGGTTCGCTGGAAATCATGTTCTTGGTAAAAAAGAATTCACATGAAAAATGAAAAAAAAAATCACTGTGCTGGTAAAATGAAGGCAGTTAAAAGAAGGAAAGGAGAGAAAGTCGATCTAATACAAAATCAGAGGTACATGACCTTATAAAACTTCTGTCTAGATAGGAGTTAATGGTTGCAATGCATGTCTGAGGCAATCCAAAATGGCTCTTTTCATAGTGTGAAGGAAGAAAACATACATGATACAATCTTACATTAAATTTAGTACCACAAGAAAGTAATAAAATATTGTGAAAGTGAGACCCAATTTTCCAATGTTTCACTGCAGCAGAGTAAGACCATTTGCCTTACAAAACAGAGCACCTATTTCAGTTGCTGATTGTGCCATCTTCATTGTGGTCAGATGGTACACATGTGTTGAATGGGTTATGGTCTCCTCCAAGATTCCATACAAGCTATTCCTTCTTCCTGGAGTTGTAGTTCCTCTAAGACCTTTAAAGGATGCAGAGATATCTCTGTATTCCCATACCACCTTGTCATTCTCACTATTCTAGCACTTAAAACTAAAAGGTAATTGACAATCTTCACTTAAGAGCTTTGAGAACATGGACTGTCTGGTCCAGCTTATATCCCCAGGGCATGAGGAAATCCTTCCCCAATAAAGTCACAATCTATTGAACAAATGAATAAGTACAGAAAAGTTATGTTACTATTTTTGGTCAAAGCACACATTGTTTACTAACAGCTATTTATTAAGAAACATCATGTTATTATTTCATATTGATTGCAAACTAAAGCTTACATTTTCTCCACATATCAATTATCAATTGTATCAATTGATCTGTATCAATTATCACCTTATCAATTTTCTGTACCAATTATCAATTACCACCTTATCTGTATCAATTATCACCTTAACTGCAAGTTTTCCCTCTATCAAAACCTAGATCATCTTACATCTCTTACAACTTACCTTCTACATTTGCGAGATGATGATAGATTTCTTTCCCCCTACTTCGATTTATTAAACTAACATTTACTATTTTTTTTATTATTCATTATTACACACTGTGCTTGGTGTTAGAAACTGAGGCACTCATTACCTATTTCAGGCCCTTCTTAGTGGCTTTCAGCTTTGTGGAAAAAAGTAAAAAAATTAAAGCAAACCAAAAAATACTTTGTCAAGATGTGTTCTGTTACATTTTTACTCAGGATGATACAGAAAAACAAAGAAGAGTTATATAACTACATTCATCTGGATTCTTATAAAAGTAACTTGAACATGGGGTTTGGGGCCCCATGCAGTAGAAATGTAAGTCAAACTTCTGACTTCTGATTCACCAAAAACTTAACTACTAATACCCTGCCATTGACCAGAAGTCTTACCAATGATTCAATTAACACGTTTTGTGTATTATATACTATATCCTTACAATAAAGCTAGAGAAAAGAGTGCTAAAAAAATAATAAAACACATGTGCTTTACTTACCGAAAAAAAACCCCACAAATAATTAGACCCACACAGTTCAGACCCATCTTGTTCAAGAGTCAACTGTACTGAGAAACAACGTAGTCCACTAGATGAAAAGAGGGTTAGTGAGCTGAGAAAAGACACCCGGGTAGAGTGATGGAACAGGACATGACTGCAAGTAATGTTGCATGGGCTAAGTCCAAGAAAGCCTGTTTAAGAATCTAAAGTTATAAAAAAATCTATTAAGGTAAATTAAAGAGGTCAAACAATATTCTAAAGCTTGCAAGCTGAACTTCAAATAGAGAGAAGCTTCACATATTTATCTGTGAGATTAACTATCCCACAAAAGCTCTAAACTCACTTGCACATGTACTTAGTCATTCTAGTCACCATAGAAATATTGAGCACTTAAGAGCCAAGGACAAAACCCAATCATACTTCACTAAGAATCTTTATTAATCAACATATTTTTAATTAGGACTTTGACAGTTATGAATACACTTAATCATTTCTGGTCCATCCTCCATGTTTCTGAAAATGTTGTAAGAGACTTTGGCAAATGCTTTGTTCAGTCATATACTATTGCTGTTTGGGTAGATTTCCTATTCCATGAATGGCCTCAACACATGGAAAGGGTAACATAAAATCCTTTGATTCTTTTTTTTTTCCCCTAACCAATAATTCTCTTCCCTCTTTAAGTCTTAGAATCTACATCCTCTTTTTAGGTAACTGTTCCTTCCCCAATCCAAACATATGGCTGTAGAGGGGACTGCATTATTTTAACTTTACCCTCAGGGGCACAGTGATGGTTTCTGAGAATAATCATGCAAACCAATCCATGTTAATCAGAGTTATTTATAAGAGTTTCTCAAACTGATTTTGAACCATGAAATTCCAGTCTTTAAGAAGACAGAAAAGACAGCAAATCACTTAGTACAAATTCACATTGCTTTTATAATTGCAACTTTGGGTACAGAGAGTACAGACAGCACTTCTTTTCTTTTTTTCAAGACAGATGGAAACTGGTCAAATATGCCTGGGCAATTATTTAACATGGAAAAGTTGGAATGAGTTTCTAACCTTAATTTTCTGTGACCAGTTACAACCTGTTCTATTCTTCATGATGTTTTTCCTGAAAGCACTACTTGAAACTGCCCAGAATGCACAGGTAATACTGTATCATCATTTAGTTGGAAGATACCTATTTGGAAATACATTCAAAATACCATTACTTACTACATAATAGGCACTGAGGACACAACAGTGAATAAGATTAATATATGCAGTTCCAGACTTTGTCAAGTCTTAACATTTTAGTGGATAAAACAAAAACAAAACAAATAAATGAAGTAACTATAGATTCATGGATCCATTAAAAAAAATCAGTAGGGCATAAAGATTCAAAGTACAACTTGGAAGAAAATCAGGTATTAGAGAAGTTCTCTAAATAACAGACATTAATTTGGAACTTGAATATAGATAGTCTTGAACCAAAGGTAAAGATTTCTGGAAAGAGCAAACAGAAAGTAAAAAGACCTGGGGATAGGAAAGAGTGATTTTACAAATAACCAAAGGAGAGAAGAGAGATTCAAAACAAGGCTGTAGGACTGAACTAGAGATAAGATTCACAGAAGGACACTCAGGACAAGGTAAGCTGGTTTGGTTTTATTCTAAATAAAATGGGAAGACAAAGGACAACTCTGACATGAATTTTGTTTTTAAGGGTGATCCATGGCTATTTTATGAAGACTAGCATGTGTAAGAGCAAGAAGGAAAACAGGAAGATCATTTAGCTGGCTATTCCAGCACCCAAAGCTAAATTATATTGGGGACTCAAAATGGAGACCGGCATAAAGTTTTCAGATCAGATACACAAAGAACATATTCAGAAAAATAGAGTTCGTTGATATTTTAGATTAAAAGATGTTAAAGGAACATGAGTCATCAATCACAACTACCAAGTTTCTGGTGCAACTGACTTGTCAAATCATGTTCCAGAATCAGATTGGGACTCTCAATGAAGGAACACTGAGGGTGAGGGGAAGAGGGATAAAGTTCCTTTTGGTAAATCGCTCTCTGGAGTTGCTTATGAGTGATCCGGGAATATTAAGTAGTCAATTACAAGCACAAAAATCGGAGTGACCCAGGTTGACATTTCTGCTTTGAAAAAGAAAATTAGTTTGAGTATGTAAGTTTTCAAATAGGAATATAATATACACACATCTGAGGAAGATGCAAAGAATCAATAGGAAAATTCTACCCTGATCTACTAAAATATGCTAGAATGTATTCAAGAAATTAAAAACCAGAGGGAAAGATTAAATGGAACCTGTAGGTAGAAAAATATAATCTGTTGATATATAAAGTATCAAACAAAACTCAAATTACCATAAGTTTGGAGTGAACAACACAGGGAAACAGATAAAATAGAAAACCTGGCAAGATTATGGTATTGTTTTCAGAAAGGATAGGACTTTCACTTTTTGGTTGAAATAAAAATATATTTATAATTATTGGCTATTGTTAACATTACATACATTACATAAACATACACACATTCACTACATTTAAGGCATCTGCCAGTTTCAGCGTCCTCTAGATTTTCTTTGTAAGCCTGATATATATTTTTTAACATATCTTCAAAAACACTCTGATACCTATATCTAAGAAACATTTTAAAAACAAATTGCTTATTTTTACAACACACAGTTTCTTTATATGGGTATAGAACTATCTCACTCTTCTAAAAGTTTTATAACAATTGGGCTACAAATTTTGTATTTCAGTCAGTTTATATTTTCTGAGAAAAATCTTTCAGTTTTCCCAGATTTATGTATATTGTCACTGTTAAAATTCTATAAATTCTGTGAGCTTATTTGCTTAGTATCTTCTTGCCCCATCAATTTCTGAAAGGAGTTTAAGGAAAGCTCCAAGATTGTGATATTGTGTTAGTGAACGTGACGATCATTTCCAATTACCTAAAGCAAAACTGATAGACAACATATTATATACTTTACATACATTTGATTAAACTAGATGGAGTAAACTTTAGAAACTTCAGAGACTTCAGTTAATAGGAAAGTCTTATTTAAAAGAATTATATGGGGCACCAGGTGGCTCAGTCAAGTGTCTGCCTTTGACTCAGTTCATGATCTCAGTGTCCTGGAATGGAGCCCTGCACTGGGTTCCCCACTCAGTGGGGAGCCTGCTTCTCTCTCTTCCTCTGCTTGTGCTCTTTCAAATAAAATCTTTTAAAAGATGAGGAATTAAGTATAAGTATTCCATTATTTAGATAAAAGATGGCAAACTACCCAAATCATTTTATGAGGCTACAACAACCTGAATACCAATACTAGAATAGGACAGTGATTTTTTTTAGGATAGAATGAATCACTTCACATAAAACAAATACACGATTAAAAGACCACTGTTATAAACCTAAGTCACAGGTTCAGAAGGTATTTGCTGTATGATATTACACAAACTCCTCACACTCTGGAAGCTTTAGTTTTTCTTAGAAATATGTTGCATATGGGCACCTGGGTGGCTCAGCTGTTAGGTGTCTGCCTTTGGCTCAAGTCATGATCTCAGTGTTCTGGGATCGAACCTCGCATAGGGCTCCCTGCTTGGTGGAATGCCTGCTTCTCTCTCTCCTATTCCCCGTGCTTGTGTTCCCTCTCTTGTTGTCTCTCTCTCTCTCTGTGTCAAATAAATAAATAAATAATATAAAAAAAGAAATATGTTGTGTAAAAATTATATCAAAAATCCCTTCAAGGCTCTACAAACCCTTTCCACCTTCTACAGGCCTTGCCAGCCCTAAAAGGCTCATCTTCATATTTTATGGCCTTATGTAAGGAACCTAACTAAGTCAGCTGGCAGAATAAACATGAACATCTCCAACTGGGAATAACCTTTAGGGGTCCTGAGCAATCATCATACTCCGTTTAACACGGGTCTTAAGTGTTCTCAACCTGGGTGAGCTTGCCCATCCAGAGCTAGGGTCAAGTGATAATAAAAGCTGTCCTGGCAAGAAAGAGGAAGAGAGAAATCCATGTACTCCATAAAGTTGAAAGAACATTATCTTTCTTCTCAGTTTGTCATGTCCTTACTCCTACACGTATTCATGCTATATTTCCTATTTTTTTCTGTTCCATGAAATACAGCCAAGTCTTTTCAAAAGAATCATTTTTGGCCCCAAGTTTATTTGAAAGTTTCACTTTCCCTTGCAATAAATTATAATGTAATAATACCCAATGCATAGGGTTATTGCTGTAATAGTATCTGCTCTACACATACTATTACACATACTATACACACATTATAACCCAGTAACAATAGGGCTACTGCTGTAATAGTATGTGCTTTATAGTAAGCATTCAAAAATTACTGAAATATCTATACTTAGGTTTATATGTTTATTTAATATACACTGTAGTACAGAAATAATGATTGCACACTATCAGGTGATAGTGGTAGAGATGGACAGAATGAGGATCTGGACAGATTTTGAAGACAACACTGTAATTCCTGACACTGACTACCAGTTGTCAAAAATGTGAAGAGCCCAGAAAAAATGGGTAGAAGTATGTTGATGTTACCACGTTAGACAGCAGGGATTGAGGGTGATTTGTGTAGAAGAAACGTTAAGTTTCACACGTTATCATTTGGATATTTCATTGAGATTTAAGTAGAAATGTTCAATTATTTAGATGTGTAAATTTAGAGTTCAGATGAAAAAGTACAGCTGGAGCCAATTATGTAGTTGTTGGCTTACAGAGGACACATGAACTGAAATGTCAAAGGAGTAAGCACAGAATGGAAGTCCAAATACTAAGGCCTAGAACAACAGGAAGAGTTCTAAGGGAACAAAAGGGAATAGGAGAGAAATCAGAGTAGAAGCAACCGGTAAAAGTAGAGACGGTGGAGTTCTGAAAGCAAAATGAATATGGTTTTCCAAGGAGTAACTAAGAGTGCCATATGCTGGTACCTTAAATCATTTGGAAATGGGGATATCATTGGTGACCTCTGAAAGAGGTCACTTGTCAGAGGTCACTTGTAAGTCTGCATTATATGTATGTGTTTGAGTGTTAGGGGAAGTAGTATGATTCTAGCAGGAGGGAGACAAGATTGAGGGACAGAAACATTTAATATATACTTTATTTCATGGTAGAGAATTCCATTCTAATAAAAGATCAAGAACCAGATTTAATGAACTTCCAAAGACATAGACGTCAGCTGCTTAAAAACTCTGGAAACATTCTAATTTATGTATTTTAAAGTTCAAACAACAGCTCCAAAAAAGCTTAACTAATTCAGGAATTATAATCCCACCATAAAACACCTGGAAAATTAGACAAAGTATACAAAAAGCCATTTTTCAGATATTGGGCAATAGGCCTTTCAGAACTGTGATACCTAAGAGAAGGAAAAAATGAGGTAAATCTTACAGTTTCCTAGATTACTACAGGAGCCTGCTTCCAAACCCCTGCAAATGCTGTGTGAAATAATGGTACAACAATCTCACTGAATTAGAAAGATAGATGTTAAAGTTCAGAGAGGCAAAGGTGGTTATAGTTTGCACAAAATGTTGGAGTTAAGGCAGCTACACAGAGAAAGATCCATAAAACTACACAAGATACCTTCCCCTCAAGTCTTTGGCAGAATATTTATCTATACATGCATGGGGTTAAACACCTAAATGAAAGAATTACTTACCAAGCTGTCCATCAAATAATTCCTGGAGTTCACATAAGGCTGGGAAGTGTTTGCACTCCCACCAATCAGAATCCAGAGACTTCATAATACACAGGACATCAAAGAATCTGTACAATGATTGCATTTGAGTAGTGGGGCCATATGAGCTTTAGACTATGGGCTGCTGTCTTTATAAAACCTTGGGGCAAATTGATGCCAAATAAATATAATGTTATATTAGTATATAATTAGAGTTAATATGATGAAATATTAAAATATCTAGAATTTTACACCGGATGAGATTAACAGCAGACTACACACTGAAGATCAATGAACTTCAGACATAATGGAAACTATCCAAAATGAAGCACAAAGACTTAAAAATGAAAACAAAAACAGAAATACAGCATAGCCTCAGTAACTGGAGGGACAAAATCTAACAGTCGAAGAGATGTATCACTAGAATTCTGGGAAGAATTTCATGGATGGAGAGAATGTGTATTTCAAAAGTGGCAGAGAAGGGTCTCAACTTGATCAAAAGCATGAATCCACAGATCCAAGAAGTTTAAGATCTGTAAGCATAATAAAGAAAACTATATCAAGGCACATCATAAAATTGCTGAATAAGTAAAGGGAAAATCATAATAATAGTCAGAAAGGTCAAAATATATGAAGGAACAAGAAGGGTGACAGCTAGTTTCAAGCAATCATTCAAGAATAATAACAAATCATGAAAATACTAAAAGAAAAGTACTGAATCCTACATACCCTGAAAAAAAGATTTTAAAAATAGAGGAAAAATAAAACCTTTCTCAGAATGGGACAATTGGTCCTGGTCAACACTTCAGGATAAAGTAAAATGATATTATAAGAGAAACAGAATCCAAATGTAAGGTGTTTGTTTTTGTTTTTTACACATTTTTAGTCTCTTTAAAATAGATGACACAAAATAAATACCAATGTTTTTGGAGCTTATAATATATGAAGAATAAAAATGCAGAATAATACACATGATTGGAGGGAAAAAATAAAAATACACTGACTCAGCATATCTGGGTGGCTCAGTCAGTGAAGTGTCTGCCTTTGGCTCAGGTCATGATCCCAGAGTCCTGAGATTAAGCCCCATGTGGGGCTCTCTGCTTAGCAGGGGGCCTGCTTCTCCCTCTCCCTCTGTCCCCCTGCTTGTGTGCACTCTCTCTGACAAATAAAATCTTTAAAAAAAAAATAGAAAAATAACACACTGACTCAAGTCTTATGGTATAACACAATTACTGTAACATTTTATAGACTGTTATACATTTTCAGGTTCCTTAACCTTGGCACCAATGTGAGTTAGATAAATATTTTTTGTATGGGACTGTTGTACATTTTAGGATGTTCAGCAGAATCAGTAGCCTCTATTCACTAAGTGCCAGTAGAATACACTCAAACACTTCGCACAAATGTGACTAAAAATATCTCCAGACATTGACAAACATACCCTTGGTGGGGAGGGGAGAATCAACCTTTAGTTGAAAGTCACTACCTTAGAGTAAAAAAATAAAAATAAAAGTTTCACTGCTAATAAGTGAATAAAGACAGAATGAAATATTAGACTGAGATTATTCCAAAAGAAAACAAGAGTTTAAGAAATAACAGATGGGACAAACAGCAAGGTGATGGATTTAAATCTAATCACATATCAAAATGCACATTAAGTGTAAATGATTTAGACAATAAGATAAAAATGTAAGGTTGGATGAACAAGACTCAGATATATATTTATTAAGAATCCACTTTCAAATATAAATACAGAGAAATAGAGATAGTTTAAATCCCAAAGATAGGTCAGTATATTGTGCAAACAGTATTCAAAAACAATACAATTAGGTAGATTCTGGACAAGGAATACTGTGAGGAATAGAGATTTTATAATAAGAACATCACAGTCCTGGTTATATATATACACCTTATGACAGAGCATCAAAATGCATGGGGAAAAAAGTGAAATAAATCTTAAAAAATCAGGAAAAGAAAGAGGAAAACCAGAACAGAAGAAAGGATATTCCCACAGATATAGCAAACAATGAAAGGATCACAAAAGAATAGCATGAAGTACTGTATTATTCTATTACATTATCTTGGCAACTGAGATGAAATGGAAAAATACTTCAGAAGACAGACTACAGAAGTCCACTCACAAATAGACAATCTGCATTGAAACAGGAAACCTCACCACAATAGTCTAGGCCCAACTGATATTACATCTGAAATATAACAAATATTTAAGACAGAAATAATGCCAATTCTTTCAAAACTCAAAATAAAAGATGACACTTTCTACATAAGTCCTATTCATAACTGATTTTAAAAGAACAGTACTACAGAATAATATCCATTATAAATTTGGTGCAACAATCCTTAAGAATTTGGATAAAATTCACCAATATACAAAAAGAATAAACCATGTTGGACTTTCTCAGGGATAGAAGCCTACATTATCATATGAAAAGCAATGAATGCAACTGAAAATATTAATTGGCCAGGCAAGTAAAAATCACGATCTCATTAGCTGGAGATAAACACTGATAAATTCAACATCCATTCATGATTTAAATAAATGTAAAACCTGTAAACTGAGCACAGCAGGGAATTTAATCTGAAAATGGCATCTATACAAAACTCATGTCTACTATTTTACTTACTGTTGAAAGATTAAATGCTCCCATCTGCTTTCACACTAAGATCAAGAACAAGGCAAATGTGTTCTTGCTCATCACCTATTCAACCTTGTTTTGTGTCAGGGCAGATAAGAAATACAAACCGTAAAAAACAAAATCACAAAGGAGTTGTCCTAAATCACAAATCACTGAAAAAAGCCAACAGAACCACTGAGTTTAAAAAGACTATGTAACATCATGTGTGTGTGTTTGTGTATCTATCTCACAAGCATATCTATTCAGATAATACTGAACTGGAAAGTCAAAATAACCTTAAAAACACCATACAGCAATAAATATACATAAGACCTGTGTACTTAAAACCAAAGCACATTTCAGAGACAAAAGATGTAAATAAAGGAGAGACTGCGCCTGTTTCTATGTTCAAAAAATGAATGAACAATTATTACCAGGGTTGTTTTGTTTGTTTGTTTTTGCTTCTGTTTTTGTTTTTGTTTTAGCATAGAAGTTTATCTACTGATTCAGTACATTCCTGATCAAAATCCCAGCAGTTTGGTAGGAATTAACAGAGTTGTTATAAACTGTGTTTTGAAAAGTAAATGGCCTAGTATAATTCTTTAAACAAGTAATCAAGTAAAAGTTTATGGCTTTCACCATGTGATTTAAAAACTTTCTCTAAATCTACAGTCATTAGACTGTGTGGTACTAGCATAAACAAAGATAACCATATAGATCAATAGCTCAGAATAAGAGTTCAATAAATGGACTCATGAGGGGCACCTGGGTGGCTCAGTGGGTTAAACCTCTGCTTTCAGCTCAGGTCATGATCTCAGGGTCCTGTGATCAAGCCCCACATCGGGCTCTCTGCTCAGCAGGGAGCCTGCTTCTTCCTCTCTCTCTGCCTGCGTCTCTGCTTACTTGTGATGTCTGTCTGTCAAATAAATAAATAAAATCTTTTAAAAAATAAATAAATAAATAAATAAATAAATGGACTCATGGCCAATAGACATTACAAAACTCAAAAGTAATTCAATGGTGAAAGGCAGCCTTTTAAAGAAAATTACCTGAGATAGTTCAATATCCATTTTGGCATTCAACATTTACCTTAGATTTCACGTAGAAGTTAATATGAATTTGGTCATAGATTTTTGCCATTTTTCCTCAAATTTGTAATTATAGATAGTTACTCATCTCTAAATTTTAATTCTTACTCTCATCTGGATATTGACTTACGTTTTTACATCTAAAAACAAACTTTTGTGTAAGTCTGCTTATATTCCTCTTTTGAGCAGATTATAGTTTTTTTTAAAGTCAGTCCCAACATTGTTATGTATTCTCCTAGATATTTTCTCTAAATTTGTTTTTCTGCTTTTAATCTCTAACCTATCTGAATTGTATGTTTTCAAATTTCTTTCTAAGTGGATATTCAGTAGTCCTAGTATGCATAAACTATTCTATTTTGTCCTACTGAACTGAACATTATTTGTATAAAGTATATTCTTTTATTTATTGGGATCACTTTCTGTGGTTAAGACAGAGTTCTCATTTTCTACTGCTGAGTCTCCTTGGCAAGTTTTTTATCTGCTTGTTCAGTGGAGCTCAGGTACAAGGTTAGAGGGGTTTGAATAGGGCACTGACAAAAACCACAACAGTCGTGTGTTATGTAGACAGAGCATCAGTAACTAAGTCCACAGTGCCTTCCCTAAAAAGTACCCTTGACTACAAAAGCTTGACAGAGTTGAATGCTAACCAGCTTTATGGGGTGGGGAGAGAGACTACCCTGTAGCTTCTTAGTACCCAGTAAGATTAGCTAGCCTTACCTAAATAAATAAGTAAATAATAAATTTAAAAACCCTATATACTCCATCAAACAATCATGGTAGCCCCTTTATCCCAAGATTCAGGGAACATACATTTTTTTGCAGACCTGACTCCCATTTCAGACCCTATGACTGGGACCTCTATATCCATACCACCGAACCTCTCTTCCAGTTCCCAAGATTCTTTTGAGCCTGCCTGAAATCACTCCTACCCCATTTCTACTTCAAAAAGCTTGGAGTAACTGTAGCCATCAGTACATATGACCCTCAATGTCCTGAAAGAGCATGGCTCCAGCAATAGTCTGGAATGAGCAGTAATAGTGGCAAGGACAGTGACATTCGCTGAAGCTCAGTATTTTCAGAATCTTATTTTTTATTAAAGTAACTCAAAATTATGGGAATAATGTCCCTTCCTTAAAACGTCAAAAACATGCCCCCAAATGACTACGTCACATAAGCATTATATAAATATACTTTGCCATTTTATCATCACTGGCGATTGTATTTTCAATCTGAGTATTCTATGTAAAAATGTGATTTCTTGGACTCAATACATATTCTGCACTTATTTATTGATGGAGAAGTGTAAGTTGAATTAGAACTATCAAAATAAGGAAATGTCTAAGTTAGGGATTCATACATGCCATTTATCTAAATCACCATTTATATAACAGGCTAAGTTTTATGTAGTCTTTCTAGACCTCAGAAGCACTTGCAAAATGATCTTAAAACATACTCAATGAAGACATTTCTCTATGAAGTATAAATATGAGATATAAATAAAACATTACGTAGTACCCTTAACATTGTAATACAAAGAAAAAGTAAATGGGTTAGTAATGTGGTTTGAAGGATAAGTTATTCAAAAGCCAGTGTAAGAAATAAAAATATATTGGAGTTTAAGAATATCATTCCCCTACTCATTTTGGTAGTAGGGAGTTTATGACCGGATATATACCTGACCAAAATTTGAGCCAAAGAATGGTTCATAAATTAGATAATATGGCCTTAAAGACAGGCAATTGATATTAGTCTTATTCTTTCACATTAAGAAACTAGTTTTCATTGCCTTTGGTTTCGGCACATTAGTCTATTCTTCCAGAATGATATACTGCCCAGAAATAAAATATAAAAACCTGATAATTTTTAAATCTTTTGAGAAATGATAGTTAAGATTTTTTGTTTGTTTGTTTTTTGTTTTTAAGATTTTATTTATTTACTTGACAGACAGAGATCACAAGTAGGCAGAGAGGCAGGCAGAGAGAGAGGGGGAAGCAGGCTCCCTGAAGATCAGAAAGCCTGATGTGAGGCTTGATCCCAGGACCCTGGGATCATGACCTGAGCTGAAGGCAGAGGCTTTAACCCACTGAGCCACCCAGGTGCCCCAACAGTTCAGTTTTTAAAAGACTGAAATATAATCAATGTGGAAAAAAAAAATCTACCAATTGAGAATGAGAACTAGAAACATTAGAAGCCATAGACAAACAATAGATAATACTAGAGATAACTTTCTTTGCCAGCTTAGCTGATCACAAAAATTCTTTAAGTGGTAGAGTGGTTATTTTAAGCAATAATTTCTCCCAATATTCCAAGTCCTAGCTTATGGGTTTTGCTTGTTTGTTTGTTTTGTGTTTCTATAATTCACCACATCAGATGGGCAAATCTAACAGCCTGTTTTTATAAATAAGCATAGTAAAATAAATGAGGATATATTTTTTGAGATCTAAGTTTATATTTAATGTGATTTTACAAATAGGAATTTCTACTAACGACAACTGCAAATATCAAAAAGCCATAATAAAGCTATCCCAATAAAACTTTTTGTAGTTTAAGATTCATTAAGTGATATGAGCTTGATGGTCCATTTCAAAGAAGTAAGTCTGAGAGAATATGAACATCTTTTAACTCTACGACAGCCTTGGCACTCACAGCAAATTTAAGTACCATCTGTGTATGGGTTGTATTAAATGATCAAGTCTCCTTAGGCTCTGCTGGGATAGGATCCATCCTCCCCCCCCCTTTTTTTTTGGTGGGAGGATGGGGAAGAAGGGAGAGGGTGAGGGAGGAAGAGAGAGACAGACAGCCCACCCACAGCCTATGTGCAAGGGTTGGGGCAGAGGAAGAGAGAAAAAAAATCTCAAGCAGGCTCCACACCAAGCACAGAGCCCAATGCAGAGTTCCATCTCAAGACCCTGAGATCATGATCTGAGCTGAAATCAAGAGCCAGATGCTTGCTTAACCAACTGAGCTACTCAGGTGCCCGAAGGCTATGACACTTTAAGGTTTCCTTGTTTTTGATGGTCTTGATAGTTTTTGAGGAACACTGGTCCCATATTCTAAAGAATGTACTTCAGTTTTGTAGGAGATATTTGTCATGGTAAGGTGGCATTTGTGGACTTTTGGAAGAACAACTACAGAAGTAAAGAGCCGTTAATAAGGTTGACCACATAACAGAGAGATTAGTTATCAACACAACTGACCACTGATGATGCTAGCTTTGATTACCTGGTGGAGTTTTGACAGGTTTCTGCACCATGAAATAATCACTACCCTTTTCTTACTGCAATCTTCACAATCTAATCCCTAATTATAAGCCACATTCTAAGGATAGAGAGTTATGAAGATACAACAACCTCAAGGAGAGGGAACTTAAATTATATGAAATTTTACATAGAAACTGTCACCTCTATATTTATATATCCAATTGTTTACCAATATGGACTTATGGGTCTTCATTCTATGGTTTGGGTTATAATCTAATGCTATATTACTTCATTACTCAAATTTTTCCAGCTTTGGCCAATAGGAGCTGTTTCAGTTCTTTCCTGTTCTGTTTGACTAGCGCTGCATTTCTTTTTCTTACTTTCTGGTACTACAAGATGCTTAAGGCTCCTCTTGTATATTCCATATACTGCTCTAGTATCACCCATTTCTGCAAGGATGATGGTTTTGGAAACCATAATACGGGTGTTGGATATGCTCAATGCCACTGGGACATTGTTGTTTCTAGGTTCTCATACAAAATGGAGACCAAGCTGGAAAATTCCCAGAGCAGACAAAACCATTTAAGCCATATAAGTAAAACTTGATTTAGCTTATCCTACAAAACAAGCAAAAATTAGTTTGGGCCACTTCTTAGAGAGGACTCTTAAAATCATAAATGAAACTTCAGCTGTGTCCCAAAGTTGGCATGACATAACCACTTTTAGGCAACTGCTTATCACTAGGAAAACTAATGCTATAACCCATCTTTGTAAACAACAGTGTCTGTATTCTTACTATACATGCCATCTTGCAGTATACCTTTGAGCCTCATTCTGTTGTAACTCCCAATTCATTAACTGTTCTTAGATGCACAATAAACTCTTACTAACTACTACTTTATTTGACGATTTTAAAATATTGCTATTTCTGGATTTGATAGTATATAAACTAGCCCATGTATACAAATATTTGATTGTTTATCTCTATGCTATGCTTAAGATGAGTTCACTCTGTGTCTGTATCTAATCCAGCAATATGTTTTATTCTAGCCTCTCCCCTTACCTGTAGCTTCCTCCTCCAGTAATGAGTAACTGGCTCCCACCATCTGCCATACTTTTATCCTTTTGTAATTACTTAATATTAATATAAATGCACAGCACTTTCAGAATTAACCTGTAGGGGTGAACTTTTAAGTTTCTAGATAGTACTGTGTTGTTATGAAGTAACTATTCTAATCAGCATTTGTCAACTTTGTAATTTTTTTTTCTATGTTCTGCTCAAGGATGCTACTGTATCCTAAGGTTTATGTTTAATTACATTCAGATTTGGTGGGCAATCTATATCAGCTTCATTTACAGCAAGTATTTTAAAGTACGTTTGGTAAAGGATTAATAAGCACAGCATTATTCCTTACCTCAACTCATAATAACATTACCAGCTAGATGGTATAATAGGAAAAATGAAAAACTCAATTTTTTTTTTTTTTTAATGATTTCATGGGGGGTGCAGAGGAAGAAGTTGAGAATCTCAAGCAGACTCTTCAATAAGCAGAGAGCCCAATGTGGTGTTCAATCCCAGGACCTGAGCGAAAGTCAAGATCTGGTGACTGAGCCACCCAGGTGCCCCTGAAATTCAACTTTATTAACACATGTGCTAACACTATTAAAACAATAGTACATTGTGCTAATATCAACTAAACTCTTGGACTGCCTTAAATAAAAGCACATTTTAAATCCTTAATCATACTATCATTAATATTGCAATTTTTTGGGAAAAGCTATTGCTATAATTAAATTTGAGTTTATATTTAACAAAAGAAACAATTTGGGAAATAATTTTGTATAAAGACAGGCCTCATGACTTATAATCAGTAATTTTATGAATGACCAGCTCATGCTAAGTGCCCTAATTGCTAACCTCAGGATGGAATTTGTATTAAACAAATGGAGTTTGTTTTGTTTTGTTCTGCTTCAGGACTCAGAATAAAGTTGTAAACCTACAGGTTATGGATTTAGACCTAAGTAATTTAACTATAAGTAAATAAATTTGAGACTCTTCAAAAAGTTATTCAAATAAGTTATGACACACACTTCTAAAAACTGGCTTTTGATCTAAGCTGTTACACCTTTAAACTCATAGCAATATAAATTTTGAAACTAGTACCATGCTAGTGTATTTGCCTGTTAGAATAAAAGATAGGAACTAAATGTAACATACTGTCTTTATGTCAGGATATTTAGTAATTCTAATTTGTTCAACCAAGGGAATAATGCCATTAGTTTTATTTAAATGGAAATATTCTCAAGGAGAGTCCAAGGAATAAGTAACAATAGTTTGGGTAATAATTATAATTTGTTTTTTAACCCTTTCATTGTGCAATACATAACCTATGCTCAAAAATGTTTTGAAATATTAATAAGGAAAAGTTAAAAGGTTGTATCAAGTGCTTTTTAAAGAACTTATCAGTGGGGAAAAAGTCAGATGTTTAACAACTTGTTAAACTAGATTTCTAGCAGCCAAACTTCCTTATAATCTTTTTAGCTGGATAGGGCAATAAGGCTCGTTTTGGCCAATGGATCATGGACTGGAAGGGTGTGTCTCAACCTCTGAAATGGAGCATTTAATAGTCAGTGAAATCCCAAATCTCTTTCTCAGCCACATTTATCAAATATATGCTTTACTTTTGTATACTAGAAGGTGATGCCAAAACACTGTGGGTTGGTGGTTATTCTGCCACATAATCCTATCCTTGCTTTCACATAAATGATTTTCAAAGAAGGATCACTGCTATAATCTTTAGGTGTTGAGGGAGGTGGGTATTAGAAGCTGTGGAATATATACCATTTGAGCTTCCCAGTATTTGGTCAAAACCACATGTTGGCATTTAAGATGTAAATAGCATACCTAATCAACTGTAATGTCTGATTGCAAGAACATCAGTAGTACAGGGTGACTGCTAGTGCACTTTCTAAGTTATTGTAAGAAACAGATGATCTCCAGAAAACAAAATTACCTGCCTTGTAAACAGAAAAGAGTTCAGAAATGTGGGGCCATGAGAAGCAGCATAGGACTCTTAAGTTTTACCATTAGAAGGGCTGTTAAAAACATTTCCCCGAGACAAAGACCAAACAAATAGGAGGACCTTCTTCCCATTGTTAAAAATCTCAGAAAGGATTAAACTGTCACTAGCTAAAAATCAACTTAAGAGTATGGTGCCCCCTCACATTAATTAGATCTTATGGCTCAGGGAAAGACTTTAATCTTGTGACTCTCCCACCTAAGACTGATAGGTCTAAGATACTTTCAATTAAGCTTCCAGTTCAGTGTGGGAACCCCTGAGGATACCAAGACTCTTTACGGAGTTCTGTGAGTTCAGAACGACGTTTTCAGGAACACTAAGATGTTCTATGAGTTTTGTACTTTATATTTTCATGAATGGGGGAAGCAAGGCACTAGCACCAAGTTACACTGACACTATCTTTCACTGCAAAGCACTTTCAGGAAACCTTACATTTAACAACATCCCTGATAAAACATTAAAATTAAGTCTTGAACCTTGAGCTTCTATTTCTAATACCATGCATGCCACGAAATAGGAAGTATACATAAAACTCATTGGCATATGTTGGGGAAATAAAATTGGAAATAAAATTTCCCAGTCCAGAGAACTTCACAAAAGCTAGTCAAGAAAAAGTTTTATTATTTAATAAGCTTCGAACAAGCATAATAGGTCTTTTCCAGCATTCCATTAAGGGACTTCAAAGAAAGCTGTTATTTATATACAGATAAAATCCACTACATACATGTTTAAAACATACTAACTACTCTTCAAGAGGACTTGACAGCACTATTTGTTACACATTTCATCCTAAATTCACCTGGTAAAACTGGGGTGACCATCTGTTAGTTTTCTATATTGGCAAAATAAACTTCTATTTTCATGACAGAAAGTAGTTTTACAGCTAGGAGATGGGCATGAGATTAAGCTCACACCCACTCCCAGAAATTGACAAATGGGGACACAGCTGTCCTTGGTTATTGACATTCCAGAGAGATTATCAGGTTCTTGGAAAAAACCTTCCTAAATGTTGAACTGGCAAGACGTTTAGTTTTTAAAGATTTAAATATAATTCAGAGTGACAGAATTTAAAATTACAAGGTTTCTAAAGTAAACGCACTAAGAAAAGGGAAAGGGGGTGGGAAGTCTCCCTAATTTTCAACAGCAAAAATTAAGCCTCATTATTTTTTTAAAGGTTTTTATTTATTTATTTGACAGAGAGAGATCACAAGTAGGCAGAGAGGCAGGCAGAGAGAGTGAGGAAGGGAAGCAGGCTCACTGCTGAGCAGAGAGCTCGATGCAGGGCTCAATCCCAGGACCCCAGATCATGACCCGAGCCGAAGGCAGAGACTTAACCCACTGAGCCACCCAGGCGCCCCAAGCCTCATTATTTTTAATTTATATTTGCCCTTACTCATGCTGAAAAACAAATGTTCAAGGAAAAGTCTGGTACAACTGAGACCCAAATCTAACTAGACGCTTCTTCCAAGGAATCCCTTGCATTCCAAGGATCAACTGAAAAAAATCTGGTTGAGCTGACTTGGAATACTTGGCAAATATTCTCTCAAATAACTTACACCAATTACCTGAAGTGAAACAATTGAAACTACTTTCTGCCAATGATCCGATTCAAGCTTAGCAAAACTTGAATCTACTATCATGTGCCTGACATGATATTTAAAGGCTTACAAAAGATCAGTGTTAGTACATGTAATTTGAGATTATTTAATGAAACGTCAACAATGAAAAGAACTGCTTAACTCGGTGAACCTATACTTTCCAAATGAATACTATGATTTACAGAATTGTAAAGGGGTAAAAAAGATCCATTTACAGTGTGAGATATTCCAATGGATTTTAAAGTAACAATTTGGTTTCTGTATAGCTTTAAATTCCACTTTACAACTAAACTGTATACAGCGCTAGTAGTGAATAAGTGGTAAACAATATCCAATGCTATCTGAAAATACAGCTATCACAAGTACACTTGTCCCTTTTCCGACTACGTATCATATGAGTCAATTTTCCTCATACTTCAACCAAGACAGCATCACAAGAGACTAAGGCAGAAGCAAATATGAAAATCTAGATATGCTCCCTTACACTTGGCATTAGAACTGCAAAATGTAAGGAACTGGATTTTTGTGCATGTGTGTTGTTTTAGAAAATAGTTATGTTTTTCCAAAAAATAATGTATTTCTATTAACAGGGTTGAACAATATTTTTAAGTGAATTAAAAATAAACATTTAAGATGTTTTATAGGATACAGAGGTAACTCAAACTGAAGCTCTTTCAGACTTTTTCAAAGATTTCTAGGAGGAAAAAGGAATCTTAAAGTCAAAAAGTGAGAGAACCAAAGTCAGAAATGAGACTAGCTGATGAAAAACCAAATAGGTAGCTGCTCTAGGAACCCACTTTTAATATATACAGGACTGGCTACTGGTACCTAGACTATGAAATAAGCATAGCAGATTTCAGATTTGCTGTCAGAAAGAAATAAACTTGGCTTTTAAGAGTTACCATGATGGTTAATGCCTTTTATGGCTCTAGGGAAGGCAAAGGTCCTTTACCTACCTTCAGTGTGGTCAGGAGGAGAGTGGGCAGGAGACAGTTTCCAGGAGTAGATTCTGAGCATAAGAAAGTGAATCAACATTTATTGCATACCTCCTGGGGGCATCATTTTTTCCTTAAAACAATTATTTCAAAATATTTCACCCCCCTTTTGTATAAAGAACCTAAGACACAGGAAGTTGAAGGCAACTTGCCTCAAGTCACGGGGAAATAGTTACACAGCCAGCATTTAAGTCACTGTTCCTATCAGTGAAGGCTCAGTAAAATTAGCTTGCTCGTTCATCAATCAGCACACTTCGAATAGCTACTGTATAAATGGTACTATATATGAAACTAATCATAAAATGCCATAATAATCTGACTTAGATTTTGCCTTCAAGAAGTTTATAGGCTCACAGGGAGATAAAACAGTCACCAGAGATTTTGTAATATGGAGAAAAATATGAATTGATGGATTTGTACAAACAAAATTATAACCTTCAACAAAGAATTATCAGAACTGGATTGATGAAAAGTTCACCCTTGAAAAATGTTTTGCTCTTGTTAATAGATGCCTCCCTGTCACTTTTATCTCCATTGTCCAGTTAGCATCTTGATATGTTAACCATGTAAAAAAGGAAATCATTCGCTGGAAGAATTATTTGGACATAGAAATGGTAGTACAGGCCAAAGAGAAGCAATGCTTTGTAGCCAAGGATATTCAAAGAATGTGCATATCAGTGTATACAAAGAACTAGTTAGTTCATTCTCATTCTGACCTGAGAAGTGAGAATTATAAATTTAAAGCAAACTCAGGATTATAAGGATATTTGGCATATGATGCAAAAGAGGCCATGAGGAGAAGTAACGTATTCAGTTTAGAAATACGGTCCCTATATTTGGGAAAACACGTAAGTATTTTAAAGTAACAATTTGGTTATTTTACGTGTAGAAAACACGTAAGTATTCAACATAACATAACATGGAATGAGGAAAAAAATAAAGCAGAGTAAAGAACTAAATACTGGAGGAGCTTCTCTGAGGTGACATTTGAGCAGAAACCTGAATAAGGCGTACTATGTAATAATACTAGGAAAAAGCTTTCCAGGCAGAGGGAGCTGTCAGCCCAAATCCTTGAGAAAAGTAATCTTGCAGACAGTGATCACTTCCAAGGTGGGGCAGTTTCCTCAGAATCTCTTCCACCTAAGGCTATCCTGTTTTTCTTCTCTACCAGATGACTCCCTGCTTCTAGAATAAGTCCTGAAAAGTTCTGCTTGAAGATTTATCACATACCTAGGGTTTTCAATCCATGCTATTTTTTTTTTTTGAAGGAGGAAATTTCTTATTTTATTTTATTTATTTATTTTTTATTTCCAGCATAACAGTATTCATTATTTTTGCACCACACCCCGTGCTCCATGCAATCCGTGCCCTCTATAATACCCACCACCTGGTACCCCAACCTCCCACCCCCCGTCCCTTCAAAACCCTCAGATTGTTTTTCAGAGTCCATAGTCTCTCATGGTTCACCTCCCCTTCCAATTTCCCCCAACTCCCTTCTCCACTCTAAGTCCCCATGTCCTCCATGCTATTTGTTATGCTCCACAAATAAGTGAAACCATATGATAATTGACTCTCTCTGCTTGACTTATTTCACTCAGCATAATCTCTTCCAGTCCCGTCCATGTTGCTACAAAAGTTGGGTATTCATCCTTTCTGATGGAGGCATAATACTCTATCCCCAGGGGTACAGGTCTGTGAATCATGCTATTTTTAAGACATCATGGTACAATCACAATTTTGCCAATGAGAATTTTGTTTCAAAGAAATTAAATGATTTGTCCAAGGTAATCACCTTTGGGATTTGAATTCACTGATTTACCTCAAAGCCTGGACCCATCTCCCAAATGAAGAGTCAGATGAAGTCATAAGTCTTTCAAGTATCTAGGCCTCAAAAAGCATTCTGGAAACTAGACTGATCCCGGTTTAATAGGAAATTGGGAGACTGAATATTGAACCACTGTGGTATGAATGAAATTTATTAGCAGGCAACCCTATCGCTTTCTCTGAATTATGAGCACCTTGGCGAAGATGGATAAGGACGACACCTTGATCCTCACTCAAACACTCCTAAGATAGAAGCATCAAAATCCCAGGCCTTGAAGCATATACATCTTGAAGCATGTGACGTTCATTTTAATTGCAGAATAGAACTCGGGGTTGTGGGAAAAGGAATTCCAAACTGCACTATGTTTTTCTTTTCTGTAAATAAGCTAATAGTTAACCTTTCTATACTTTGAGTGATCTTCCTAAATGTAGTCCAAATGTGAGAACTTTCTATCTATGGAGAAGGAATTCAACAGTTCTAGTTGATGGAGGCAGTCTACTGAATTCAAGTATCTTGTCCCATAACACCAAGGAACACAGGCCTTTAAGCACAGTGAGACCTGAAACTGCTTGTCTTTGAAAGCAGGTATGTGGTCCAACTCAAGGCAACTAGGATGAAAAACATGAAAGAATCCTCTATCTTTATGACCCAGGTGTCAATCATTCACTCATTTGTATTCCCCAGTTTCTTGGCTATTAGAGAATGTTGGACTTGTAGAGTTTCATCAGACTTGCAATGTGTTTACCCAGTTCAGCAGATAAGTATATGTCTTTCTAGTGCTTTAAAAGAGTCAGTTTCACTGTCATGACACAGACCAGCAATCTTCTAAAGCTATTAGTACATACTTTTATTTAATCTCAACTGCTTTCAATACATAAGATGTATTTGGACTGTTCAAGCAGATTATATAAATAAGGAAAAGCTGGTAGATGGAAACTAGAAACCTGGAAAATGGAGTTCATTTTATAGAAATCATGTAGGATAAAAATAGTCAAAGAAAAAGGACAACTAAAGAAAAATGATATTATGGAAATGTATGTTTTCATTGTTATCATTCAAGAAAAGTGAAGATATAGCCACCTAGAAAGAAATATATTTAGTGGGGCACCTGGGTGGCTCAACGGGTTGAAGCCTCTGCCTTCAGCTCAGGTATGATCCCAGGGTCCTGGGATCGAGCCCCGAATCGGGCTCTCTGCTCAGCAGGAAGCCTGCTTCCTCCCCCCCGTCTCTGCCTGCCTCTCTGCCTACTTGTGATATCTGTCAACTAAATAAATAAAATCTTAAAAAAAAAAAAAGAAATATATTTACTTATTTTAAAGATTTTTAGAGAGAGCACACAAACTTGGGGGGGGGTGAGTGGGACAGAGAGAAGGAGAGAGAATCTCAAGCAGGCTCCCCACTGAGCATGGGGCCTGACTCAGTGCTCGATCAGATCATGATCTGAGCTGAAATACAGACTCCACTGCTTAACTGACTGAGCCATCCAGGTGCCCCAGGAGTATATTTATTTTAAAGGCTACATAAAACTGTAGTATTAGTATATGCTTAGCTAGATAATGTATTGGTATGCCACTTGCCAAGGACATTGTATAGATTTGGAGTGACTATGCTGAAATTAAAATCCCACTCAGACACAAAATTTCAAATTAAACATGGTATGACACTTTTCTAAATTTAATCTTTGTGTAAATTTGTAGTAATTATTGCCTTCTTATTGAACATCTTTATCATGTTACTGTTTCATTTCATACCAAGTCTTCATTGAGTTGGCATAATACAATTGCAATATATTTCACTGAAATAATTTAGTTTCGAGTTTGAATGACATAATAGCTCATGCTTCATACATGATAAACCCAGTTTTTTACTGGGAGGAATATGCTGTACTGTGGGTTGGGGAAGGGCAACTACCACTCAGTGTATTACTTGAATGTGTATTAACTTGTACCAATCATGCCTGACTGCTGCTAAAATTTTGTGCTTCTGAATATTAAGATACTGATAACTCACTCAGTGGGCAGTTAAAAAAAATAGCAGGTATTTGAAAAAATAAATTTCAATGGTACATGTTAGCCTCTGAAGCATTTAAATATAAAAAGCAAATTTCAAGGAAAATAGAAGGTGCATAAATTATGCTTGTACTAGTAAATCATAACCCAAAAGTAGACACCGACAGGGATTGCTAGATTTAATTACTCTGAAAAAATTTTATACATTTAACAAGTAAAATACTTGCACTGACAAAAGTTAAATGTTTTACATAAACAGTTCATTTCAATAAAATCTGAAAAATAGGCTTAAGAAATAATCTCCAAGAAGTAACACTGTTACTATTTGCAGATAACATAAGGTAATACAGAGAAAGTCCTAAAGACTCAGCCAAAGAAAACTATTAGAACAAATTCAGTAATGTTGCAGGATACAAATACAAAAAATCATTATATAGAAATGAAACTGTCAGAAATTAAGAAAACAATTCCATTTATAATTTAATTCGAAATGCTTCATAATAAATTTAACCAGAAGAGGTGAAAGACCTGTAAAAACTTAAGAGCATAAGAAATTAAAACTGAAGAAGTCAAAGGTAAAAATATTACATGCTCAGGCACCTGGGTGGCTCAGTTGATTAAGCGACTGCTCTTGGCTCAGATCATGATCCTGGAGTCCCAGAATAGAGTACCACATTGGGCTCACTGCTCAGCACAGAGTCTGCTTCTCCCTCTGACCCTCCCCCCTCTCATGCTCTCTCTCTCTCTCTCTCTCTCTCTCTCACTCTTTCAAATAAATAAATGAAAATCTTCAAGAAAAAATATTACGTTTGTACATTAGAATGCTGTTAAAAAGCCCATACTACCCTAAGCAGTCTACCAATTCAGTGCAATCCCCATCAAAATTCCAATGGCATATCCCACCAAAATAGAAAAATCCTAAGATTTGAATGAAACATGACAAGACCCTGAACAGCTAAAGCAATCTTGCAACTGGGGGTGGGGTATCTGGAGGCTATCACCCTCTTTAATTTCAAACTATTTTATAAAGCTATAGTAATCAAGACAGTATGGTACTGGCATCAAAAGAGACACATAGGTCAAAGGAAGAGAATATAGAACCCAGAAATAAACCCAAGCACATATAGTCAATTTATAACAAAAGAGGCAAGGGTATACAATAAGGAATGGACAGACTCAGGGTGTTGAGAAAACAAGAATGCCACATGCAAAAGAATGAAACTCACATCATACAAAAAAGTAAACACAAAATGAATTACAGGCTTGAAAATAAGACCTGAAACCAAGGCAAACAAACACCAAGCAAAAAACACCATAGATTGTATAAGCTCCCTGATATTGGTCCTGGCAATAATTCTTTGGATCTGACTCTAAAAGCTAAGGCAACAAAAGCAGAAAAACAAATGGAAATAGGTCAAACTGAAATGCTTCTTCCCAACTAACAAAACCAACAGAATGAAAAAACAACCCATCTATGAGAGAAAATAATTGCAAATCATGTACAATAGGTCAAAATTAGAAATATATATTTTAAGAACTCAAATAGCTAAAAAAAAAAAAAAAAAGAAAGAAAGAAATGGGACATTCCGAATAGACATTTTTCCAAAGACAACCCACACATGATCAATGGCTATAAGAGTAGATGTTCCATATCACCACTTAGGAAAACACAAATCAAAAATAAAATGAGTTTTTACCTCATCTCTTACATTGGCTATTTCATATTTCAGGTGTTCCTTAAATTGCATTTATAATTTTTGTTCTACTTCTTATAATGGATATTCAAAGTAACATTTTCAGAGAAATGAGGTGTGTGGGAATGAATGAACTGACTTATTGGTATGCACATTCCTGCCCTTGAATAGGAAATAACTTAGCTATCCCAATAGCCTAACACTTTGAATGGTAACTTGTGCTTAGGATACTAATTTCTTCTTGATGTAGCCATGTAAAGATTATGTCATCTGACTGAATTGAAGGTTGGCAGAGTCCTGCTGCCAGGATATTTCTGTACCGGCCTGAATCGAAGCTTTCATGCAACGTGCTTTCAAAGTGTCTAAAGGGGCAGAGACTTGGCACTTCTCTGAACTTACCCATAATTGAATGACTTTTTGCTCTTATTTAAAAAACAATTTGTGAAAAAATGTTAAATATACTTGATGTACAGTTACATTAATTTCAGGAGCACAAGAGTGATTCCTCAATTATCCTACATGCTACGCAGTACTGACCATGCAAAGTATAGTTACCATCTGTTACTATCCGTTATTACAATGTGATTGACTATATCCTATGTTCTGCTATTCATCTCCATGACTTTTATAACTGGAAGTGTGTGCCTCTTAATCCCCTTCACACGTTCTATTTTTCTTTAAAAAATCATTTTATCTTTGGCAGAGAAATATTTTCAAATTCATGCAAGATTTTGCTCTTTAAATTTTCACAAGTTTAGGAAAATTAGCTTTAAAGTCATTAGGATTGAGATAATCATATTTTCTTCATAGTAAGCTTTACATTCAGAGTATGGGACACACCAAGCTCCTGTCTAATCAGATTCTTAGGATTTATGGTTAATTGTAACAATTTGGTGTTTTTGCTTATACCTTCTGTTTGCAGATTTCCATTCTGATCCTCCCCCAGAGAAAGATAATTTATGCATAAGAATGTTTACTGTTAATTACTTTAACCAAATTACCAGAAACTCTAGGAGTCTTGTGAATATAGTATGCCCATATATAAACAATGTTATTTGATGAGTTTGGGGAAAATAGCATCTCATTTTGTCAGAAATAGACTAATGACTCTACTGAGGCATAGAACTTTGAAAGATTTGCTGTTATTTCATTGAAGTTTTACTGGACACGGCAATTAAGGAAGAATTTGTGCAGATGTACAGTTTCTTCAGTTTTTTTTTTTTTCATAGCTTTTCAAATCAGTCAGAAATGGTCTCTCTGGTTCTTGCAGTAAGCACTGCATGTTACCCAGTTAGAAAATTGCTCAGTGAAATTTTTAGTTCTTCCTCCACCCCCAACACACACAGGAAAGCTCAGAATCAAAGTGCACTATAAGCTGACAGTTCAAGGGTATAAAAACCTGTGCAACAAACAGAAAAGGGCAGTCTATTAGGGAATATGTTAGAAGGCCCTGAAATGAAGTTTGATTGCAGCAGAGCCTCCTGAGTAAGAATTAACGATAACCTGACATTGCTTTTTAATGAACACTGTTTATTGCTTTAAATGCACTGAGAATGAGTTTTGCAGAGAATCACTTTCTCAGAAAGCAGAAAATTTAAGGGGACTGCAAGAAAAAAGAGGGAAGGATTACTATAGAATGTACTGAGTCATTAATTTGAAACTAATTCTTAAAATACTAAAAATGGGAAGCTGTTACATCTTTGTCTTCCTTTAATTGGTGGATTAAAATGAAACATCAAGAATTCATTATTACTTGAACAAAAGTTCTTTACCCACAAAGGATAAGTGTGATTGATTGCAAAAATACCACTTCCATCTATCCATGTCTTATCCTACAAAAGGACTTTGCAGTTCCTCTCATCAAGATGAGACCTCTTTCCCCACTCTTTGAATTGGGCTAGCATTTAGGACTTCATTTGGACAAGAGTACATGAGGATACGGAAATATGGGGGGGACCACTTAGATGGCAAGTAAAAGCTGTTTATTCAGAGCTTGCAATAGCAAAGGAGTCAGCCACCCCACCACTTGTGTTGGCAGACTCAAAGGCAGGCAGAAGAGTGGGAAGGCATCATAATTCGGGGGATGGGGGGAGGGTGTTGGATAGAAGAGGTTTCAGGTACACACTGATTAGAGGCTGAGCCTACTGTCCAGCTGATTCTCAAACACAGGAGACCATCCAGCCAAAGTTGAGGATCCGTCTGTTCAACAAACACAGGAGTGAGGTTAGCTGAGACTGTAACTGAGTATTAGAATCATGAATAGTAATAACTGCTTACTGTCTTAAGCCATTGAGCTTTAAGGTACTTGTTACTGTAAATTTGGTATTTATAGTATAATTGGAAAAATTTACAACCCAATTAAGTCCTGAGTCTTTTAAATAGCCACTGAGAAAAGAGTCAGGCTTGAAGATGCAAAGGTAGAATTAAGACCACAGATTTTTGAAACTAAAAAATGTTCCATTTTTCATTTATTATTATTATTATTACATCTTAATACCTTCATTTGCAAAATGTGGAACCACACAACCTTTCTATTCCACTCCTCTCTCAACACTCCTTATGCATGCCACAGTGATGAGTGGTTGTTCTTTGCATAAATCACACCCTACTCATATAACTAGGAAGAGGAAAGTAACTCCACTGGAACTTTAGCAACTTGAACCATTCCCAGGAAAGAGAAAACAAGTTGTGTGACCATTAAAATGTTAATGACATTGCTATGGGCTCACACACCATAATTTAAGTTTTATTTTACAATCTTTTAAGTGCTTAGTAATTGGTTTCCCCAAGTTTCCCATCAGTCATCAGGTTTCCTGTTGGTGGAAGGGCCAAGCAGCAGCACTGAGGATATGATGACCTCACCTGAGTGTTCTGTTAACATTACTTTGGTTCTTCCTGCCTTGGCTTCTCATTGCCAAGCTTAATTTTGGAGCCCTACTATTGAAACTGTGGGTAGCCGATATACTGACAAAATAACCTTCTGACTAGTCAGACTCAGTTTCTAGCTTTTTGGAAAAGAGAAACCCTTGACAATGTAATGGAGGTAGACACATCTCCTCAAGAAAGATCTGGTGAGGTGTTGGGCGGGGGCGGGGGGGGGCAGGAGAAGGAATGAAGTCTTAGCTAGGAAAATACTTTTTGTTTATTCAGGGCAATATTACCTTTTTTCTCCTAGCCAAGATCACAGTAACCTTCTGATTACGATTACGGGTGATGGATAGATAGTCTTTGTCTATCCTGGGATATGCTTTGATATACAGACTGAAGCCTTTTTTGTACCACTGCAACATCTTAGTCTTTTCTTACATATAAAATACCACTTCAACTGCTACATCCATACTACATAGAGATGAGGCTTCCCCCTGCCATCACCTGTAGTCCATAAAATCTGTATGGACTCCACCACTTAATACAACTAGAAACACTCCACAAGTCATCTTTTTCTTCATTTATGCAGTTGGTTTTAGTTAGGTAACTTTCCTTCTGGAATTTGAGTTCATCGGACCTCACTTCCTAACGTGCCATTGTTACACATTTTGTTTCAATTCACCAATATCTATAGATTATAAGGTAGTTTTCATTAAAGGGTAGGTAGTTTTCATTAAAAAAAAAAGAAAAAAGAAAGTAAAAATGTTCCTGGGCATATGCATTCTCATATCTTGCCACTTATATAATTATTGTTACGGATTCTCAGAGAAATCCTCAATACCCCACATAGAGCATGAATCCCAATGCAGGGCTCGATTTCACAATTCTAATTATGATCTGGGTCAAAATCAAGAGTCAGACACTTAACCAACCAAGCCACCCAGTTGCCCCAAGAAAAAATATTTTATGTTTCAGATGTTTTTATGAGATTTTATGACTCTAATGATTGGTTTTAGAGAAGGTACAAAAGCTCTCTCAAGAATGGTCTTCCATATACCTTAGTGGTTATATTTACAGATTAAAATAGTGGAAGTATTTTTAGACAGCACAAGAAATCACAATTAAGAAAACCATTTTCAAGTCTCACTGATACATAGTCAAGGGATTTCTAGATATACTGAAAATGCTTATCAAGTGCCTGGTTAGCACAGAGAAAAATCTGCAGAGAACCTCTGTAGTGTTCCAATTAACAGAAGAATGCTTAATATTCTCACTAACTGAACATTCAGGTTAGTGGTGTTAATCTTCTGTATGTAAAGAATTAGATATCTTTAGGACAATAAAAGTATCTGAAATCCGTACCAATTTATATAAAAAATATTTTATTTTCCGTAAACATTAAGGAAATTTAATAAACAAGCTTCCAGTACTGTGTATTTACTATATTCAAATATATTTAATTATATGCTGTCCTATAAACGTCCCTAGAAGTGTAGTGTGTTAATCTTTCTTTTTGATTAAATTATACCCTTTGTGGAGCGCCTGGGTGGCTCAGTGGGTTAAAGCCTCTGCCTTCAGCTCAGGTCATGATCTCAGGGTCCTGGGATCAAGTCCCGCATCGGCTCTCTGCTTGGCAGGGAGCCTGCTTCCTCCTCTCTCTGCCTTCCTCTCTGCCTACTTCTGATCTGTCTCTGTCAAAGGAATAAATAAAAAATCTTTAAAAAAAAAATTATACCCTTTGAGATTCATCAGCTAATGTAACTGTGGTAATATCCTCAATAGTATGTATTTTGGTTCAGAGTATTTTGAAATCTTTAACCCCTTTAACTTGATTGTCTGACATCGAATGTTCTTTTAAGAACAAATAGTGCCTTCACTTGATAATCTAAGTGTTAACAATTATAGTAATAAAGACAAGGTATCAAATCATTTTAGGTTAATTCGTCTAAAATTCTGCATGTTATTTAAATCTCAAAGATTCAACACTGAATTTAACAAAGTCCTTTTAAATTAAACCCATGTTAAGTCACCAAAATTTGTAGAGAAACTCAAAGGTAAAAACAAATGAAAAATAAAATTTTAATACAAGTCCTTTCATGCCCAGGTATATATAAAGGTTTCAGTTTACTGCCATTTCAATCCAAATTGCTGCCTTTGCAATGAGAAAAGGAGTACTCTTAGTTTAATATTTAAATTTTTCAATTAATGCCTGGGTATTTGTATTTTCAAGAGAGTTTTAATTATGCATGTTGCAAAGACATAATACAGTTTCCATTACACTCATTAATAAGATTCAATATTAAAGGTTTTTCTGGTAACATAGTAAGTAGGATGCTAATGAAGATTCTGTAGTCTTTGCATATTTCTTTTCAATCATTTGATCTCATGGTCAGTCAAGTTTTAGTTTTCTAAAAGTGTTAAGAATCATACTTCTGCCAGTTTTACTTTTTCCGCCTACATTTCATTCTCTCTAAGAGTACAAAGAATAAATCCTTTCATAGGATTAGCATTTGAAAGTGCTAATAGGAAAGAGGAAGATTGTAATGCCTCATACTAAAGAAATTTCAAAAGAGGCGATGCAACCAATGGAATTAAGTCTTAAAATGGAATTCACCTGTGTCCTAAAGTACTGGAAGCAATGTATTAAGATAGCTAAGAACTGAACTACTAGAATTTAGAAATACCGAAACATATTAATTGATTTAAGAGACTTCTATAGAGACCAGTTACTAATGATTGTAGAGAAGAATAGATGGTTATAGAATACAGTATTACTATATATTACCAGGTATTATTACTAGGTAATGTGTTTTGAAACCAAAGATGATGACAGAGTAGGAGGACCCTGGCTCTTCTGGTCTCAGAAACACAAGGTATTAAGTCATTCTAAATACCCCAGAAATCAACCTGAAGACTAACAGAAAAAAACTCTACAACTAAAAGAAAAGAAGATTCCACATCAAAGGTAGGAAGCACAGAGATCTGGTTTATGGGAGAAGCAGATGTGCAGTGCTGCAGAGAGGAGGGTGCTGTGGTCATGGAGAAACGTAAGAGAAAAGAACAGTATAACGCACAACGAGCAATAGCCCGAGATCCACTGGATTAGGAAACAAGAGGGCCTGAATTTCAGGAGTTCCTGCAAACAGTGAGTCTTAAAGCCTGGGGTTTTAAAGGTCAGCAGTCTTGGCTGGGATAGAGACCTGAAGTCACTGCCCTGCTCCTGGAAGGAAAGAAGACAAAGAGCCTAGGGACAGACATCTGGGAAACAGCAGTCTTGATGGGTGGTGGGGGCCGGGGGTGGACACATTAGGGGAGACTATTCACTCTTCTTGGAAACTATCCCTGGGATGCAGTGTTCACAGAGATACCTCTCCTGGAACAGGGAAGTTGGCTGATACCATTTCCCACCCCCACCTCTCAGTATAAGCACAGAGGCACCAATGGGAGGCAGCAAAGCATGGACATTGTCTGACTGACTTGCTTCCATCCGGCTACTGCCGCCTTTGCTCTGGCAGGGCTGCCCTTCTCAGTCAAACTTGCCTCAGTTGCACAAGAGCAGGCCACTCCCCAAAATCCCAGTGCAGGACCTTATCCCTACCACATTTCTAAAGTCTGTTTTTTTTTTTTTTTTAAGATTTTATTTATTTTATAGAAAGAGAGAGAGAAAGAGAGCAAGCAGGGGGAGCAGTGGAGGGAAAGGGAGAAGTAGGCTTCCCACTGAGCAGGGAGTCCGATGTAGGACTCCATCCCAGAAACCTGGGATGGTGATCTGTGCCAAAGGCTGAGATTTAACTGACTGAGCTCACATTGCCCCTAAAGCCTATATTTTTTAGAAAGTCGGCAGGCTTGACTGAGATAGAGCCAGGAGGGCACTAGTTACACCAATAGAGAAGACAGGCAAATAAAGGAAGGGGGGATGGTGGTAGCTAGACAGCATGGAAACAGCAATCTGAAAAAAAGCTGGAGTACAGAGAGGGTAAATTATTCACTATTCTAGGAGTGCTTCCCTGAGAGGCAGCATTTAGAGAGTTACCTCTTAGGAAACAAAAGAGTTGGCTGGTGCCATTCCCCTCCCCTCAGCATAAACAAAGATCCATCTGAGGGAAGGAGAACAGCACCCTGGCTGCCTAACTTACTGACACCAAGCCCCACTCCCCATGTTTCCCTGGAACTGCCCTTCTCAGTCAAGCTTACCTCAGTTCCAGTGCAGCAAGCCCCCTCCTCCATGAGACCAGCACAAGCCCTGCCCACATTACATCTCCCAACTACAGCTCTGCAGGGCCTCAGTTCTGGTGGAGTCAGTGTCAAGTCTCATTTCACAAATGGACAAGAGCACACCTAATTAAAACTCACCACATTCACGCCAGGGACCAAACACTGTCCACAGCAGGAGAGATTCTGCAGACGACGGGCCTGAAGGACAAAACAACCAAAACCCAACATCAGAGCCCACACAGCACAGACTGGAGATACCCCCTGAAGCACCAGGCCCTGAGCATTACATGACCTTGTCTTCATAAGACCATCAATTTCAAGAGGATACATATTGGCTTTTCTAACACAGAAAAGAGGGCAAAGACAGACAAAATGCCAAGATGGAGAAATTTATCCCAAATCAAAGAACCAGGTAAGGCCAGAGCCAGAGATATAACCAAACGGATGTAAGTAACATGCCTGGTGATGAATTTAAAGCAACAATCATAAAGACATTCACTGGGCTTGAGGAAAGAAGACATCAGGGAGATCCTGACCAAAAAGATATAGAATTAAAGAATCAGATGAAGAATGCTATAAACCAGATTGAAAAGAGGCTTGATGTAATGAACAGCAGGCTGGAAGAAGCAGAGGAACAAGTTAGTGACCTAGAAGACAAAACAAAAAATAATGAAGCTAAGCAAAGAAAGAAAAATTATGGAACACAAGATTAGATTTAGGGAATGCAATGACTCCATCAAACACAGTAGCATTCATATTATAAGAGTCCCAGAGGAGAGAAAAAAGGGCACAAAATTTATGTCAAGAAATTATAGCACCAAACTTCCCTAATCTGGGGAAGAAAGCAGACACATAGATCCAGAAATCGAAGAAAACTCCCATCAAAATGGGACGCCTGAGTGGCTCAGTGGATTAATCCTCTGCCTTCGGCTCAGGTCATGATCCCAGGGACTCGGGATCAAGCCCGGAATCGGACTCTCTTCTTGGCAGGGAGCCTGCTCCCCTCCCCCTCTCTGCCTGCTTGTGATCTCTCTCTGTGACAAATAAATAATTAAAATCTTTAAAAACAAACCAACAAACAAAAAAACACCTCCCATCAAAATAAAAAAAAGCATGCCAACACAAAGACATATAATTGTATTCACAAAATATAGTGATAAGGAAAAAAAAAATCTTAAAATCAGCAAAACAGTATTTAACTTACAAAGGAAAACACATAAGGCTAGCTGGAGATTTCTCAACAGAAACTTGGCAAGCCAGAAGAGAATGGCATGAAATCTTCAAAGCACTGAAAGAGAAAAATCTGTAGCCAAGAATATTCTATCCAGCAAGGCTATTATTCAGAATAGAAGGAAAGATTAAAAAAAAAAAAAAATTCCCAAACAAAAACTAAAGGAGTTCATGACCACCAAACCAGGCCTGCAAAAAATATTAAAGGGGACTCTGAGTATAAAGGAGAGAACAACAGTGACAAAAGATCAGAGGAAATATCCAGAAACAACAAATAAAATAGCAATAAGTATTAAAAAAAATAATTACTTTGAAAGTAAATGGACTAAATTCTCCAACCAAAAGGAACAGGGTGTCAGAATGATTAAAACAAAAACAAAAACAACAAAAAAACCAGAAAACCCAAGACCCATCTAAATACTGCCTGCAAAAGCTCATTTTAGACCTAAAAATAACTGAAGACTGAAAGTGAGGGGGTGGAGAAACATTTTTTAGGTAAACGAATGTCAAAAGAAAACTGGAGTAGCAATACTTGTATTGAACAAACTTTTTATTATTTTGTTGTTTTTACTCTGCTTTGTTATCAAAGTAGTAGTACTGACTTCTGAATTAGTATTAGTCTGGTATTAGTCTGAATGTGTTTCCTCAATTCCATTATATGTAAAATTTTGATGAATCTGGTCTTTTTTCTAATGTTTGGTAGAATTCACCAATGAAACCATGTGGTCCTCGGCTTTTCTGTTGTAAGATATTGGAGTCCTAATTCAACCTTTCATTATTGATCTAAAAAGATTTATTTCTTGGATTCAAGATTCATGATTCAATTGTGGTAACCTGCACATTTTCAGGATTATTTTTGTAAGTTACCAGACTTATTAGTATGTAATTGTTAATAATAATTTATTGTCACACTATGTATTTCTATGGTTACCTGCTGTATTGTTTTCCCTGCCATTACTCATTTTGGTTTTTGAGGGTTATTTGTTTGTTTGTTTGTGTTTTTAAATTTATTTGACAGAGAGACACAGTGAGAGAGGGAGCATGAGTAGGGGGAGTGGGAGAGGGAGAATCAGGCTTTCCAGTGAGCAGGAAGCACAGTACGGGGTTTGATCCCAGGAATGTGGAATCTTGACCTGAGCCAAAGGTAGCTGCTTAATGAATGAGCCATCCAGGTACCCCTGGTTTTTGAGTCTCAATGTAAAACATTGCCAACTTTATTTATTTATTTATTTTTCAGAAAAACTGGTCATTACTTTCAATGTTATGTTATTGTTTATTCTGGTCTCTATTTCTGATTTTTATTTCCTTCCTCTACTAAATTCTAGCTAAGTTTCTTTTTTTTTTTTCTAGTTTTTTTATGGTGTAATGTTTAGTTGAACTTTTCCTTAATATAAGCATTGATAGCTTAAATTTCACTCTAACATCTGCTTTTGCCATATCCCACAGATTTTGGAATATTGCATGTTCTTGGTTTTGAGACATTTTGATTTTGTTTGATTTCTAATGTGTCCTGCTGCTTGGACAGTAGGGTGCTAATATTTATGTATCAAATACTTAACATTTACAGTGTAGATTTTCCAGTTTTGTTTTATTGTTATCTTTAATTTTGTAGCACTGTGGCTAGAAAATATACTTGGTAGGATTTCTGTCTTCTTGAACTTGTAATATTTGTTAAGTCTCTTTCTATGTGAATTAACCAGAGGATACTGCTGTGTGTTCTTGAGGAAAATATGCATTTTTCTTGGACTGTCTTATATCTTTTAGAACCATGTATTCTGAGGTGTGCTTCAAGTAAAAAAAAAAAAAAAAAAAAAGTTCTTGTTGGAAAAATATTAACTGGGGGTACTCATTTAAAATAAACCACATCAGAAGGGAGGTGCATGAGGGAATGGAAGAAATAGGTGGAGAAGATGTGGAGTGCTTATGAGAACTGAGTAATGTATAGAATTGTTGAATCACTATATTGTACACCTGAACACCTGAAACTAACACTATGTTAATTCTACTGGGATTAAAATTAAAAAAAACTGTTACACACACACACACACACACAAATGCATAAACTATAAGGGCAAACCTAAGTGCTGCCTATACATATCTATGTACCTTTAAGTATATGTACGTCCATTTATGTAAAAAGGTTAGGTTCACTTTTTAAGGAGATAAATGGCAACAACAGGACCACAGCACTAAAGAGCCAACTGGATAAAAAACTACAATCTCTGATAAGTTGCAAGTAGCACAAAGGTGCCATGAAACTTGGGACAAAAGAGGAGCCATATAATTCATATGATATGGCTCAAGGCCAAGGTTTCAGGATTTTGAATATATAAAGATTTTTGGTAGACAAGATTAAGATTATCTCTTTAGGAGAAATAGTTCAATTAAGCGGTGACTTATGCTCCCTGGAACACCAGTCTGTCTCAACTTCAGCTGTAGCTTACAACCATACAGAAAGGAGGAATTTATAAGTAAATATAGATCAAAAGTTAATGAAGTGCCTGGGTTGCTCTAGTCAGAGAAGCTTCCCACTCTTGATTCTGGTTCATGTCATGATCTGTGTTATGAGATCAGGCCCCATATGGCGCTCCATGATGAGTCTGGAGCCTGCTTAATTCTCTCTCCCTCTCCCCCTCTGTCTCCCCATCCTTCACCCTGCTCCATCCCCACCTCTCCCTCCCTGTCTCACCCCCATCTCTCCCTCTCTCCCCCCAAAAGTTAAAAAGTTAGATTTATTGGTGGATAGGATGTTTTTATCACTTTACTACAAAGTACTAAATAACCACAAATTTTTGAATTATTTTAGGTTAAAAATGTATGCCTTATACCTAGCTGTACAGGTTTTTCATAGATGCAAATAAAGTTATGCACACTTTTGCAGCTATTGATTAGTTCATCTTTTAGTCCCAGCTACTTTAAGGATTATCCTCCCCACCACAAGACTTAAAACAAGTAAATCCTACATGCAATAGTACTGGTTTTTCCTGTACACACATGGAGTACAAATACGACCCGCCAACAACAAAAAGCTCAACAGGCTACAATACCAACATGTTAAGTATCCCATATACAAACTTCTTAGATCTGAATTTAAGCCAAAAGTCTCGACATTTAAGACAAATTTAGATAACCCTTAAGCAACATGGATTTGAACTGTGTAGTTCCACTTAATACACAATCTGATGAATATAGTACAGTACTACAAATGTATTTTTCTCTAGCTTTACTTTGTTGTAAGAATTCAGTATATAATTCATATAAAGCAACTTGTTAAAATATCAGTAAGGTTTCCAGACAACAAGAGCCTACAAGTATCTTTTGGGGGAGGTCAGTGTGAGAGGCTCAGAAGTTATACATGGATATTTTACTTCATGTGGGGGATGGCACCCATAACCCCATTTTTTCAAGGGTCAACTAGTTTTTTGTTTGTTTGTTTAAGATTCTATTTATTTATTTGACAGAAACAGAGGGATCACAAGTAGGCAGAGAGGCAGACAGAGAGAGAGTGGGAAGCAGGCTCCCTGCTGAGCAGAGAACCCAATGTGGCTTGATCCCAGGACCCTGAGATCATGACTTGAGCTGAAGGCAGAGGCTTAACCCACTGAGCTGCCCAGGCACCCCAAGGGTCAACTAGTTCTATTTTCATATCACAAACTTGCATAATAGCTAAATAAATATTGCTGGACATGGTGCTTTTACTGACCAGCTATCAGTGTTACATGTACTTTGAGAAGTTTATTCCAATTATATACAGGCGATTAATGCCACGGAATGAAGTGATCAGGCAAACATTCCTAAAGAGCTTCTAGAGTATAGATTTAAAACCTTAGAAAAGCTGTTCTGGCATACTCCTAAGTCCTGATTGGAGCAAGGGGGATCTTAGGACACCTAAGGGCACCCTACAAGGAGGCCTCGAGTCAGGAAGGAAGGTTCGGGTTGCTAGTTCCCTGTAAATGAAGGGGAAATAGCACCTCCTTTGAGCTATTCCTGCAAGGCTGGTGCAGGGGCCTGCTGCTTCCCTGGACTCCCTCTTCCTTGCTGAGATTTGAGAGTTTGAATCTTTTTAAGAGAAATCTTTTGCTAAGATGGATTTCAAAATGAGACAAAATGATAAACCTATTTCCTTCACCACTTGGGCTTCTGGAATGGCCTTACTTCCAGTTTCTTGGGTTTGTTTCCAGTTGTTAATAAAGCATTGGAACAAGAAAACAAATACAGTGATTGGAGGGAAAATGTAAAACCCAAATAATTTCACAAAAAATTATCCAAGTTTTAGAACCATCACGTGTCTCCGACCTGGTTAGCATTTAAAAAAAAAAAATCCTTTTTATGTTTAATGTAAGAAAATACAAGATTTAAACAGATAGTTGAAAATGTGTGTACACAGATCCACAAATATTGATCTTTAAAAAAAAGGTCAAACAGAAGTGTAACTCAGCTTCAGGGATCATTAGAATGTGTTATTTTTCTGTTTTTATATCATTCTGCAAAGAAATAAAGCATTTAGAAAATATTGTATAAAAAGGTAGTAGAGTAGAAAAGGACAAGTTATCTGCAGATGGTATTTTGTGTACATAGAACTTAAAGAAATCAGTCGATAGAAAAGCAGAATGTCTATCTTATAACCACTCATCCAGATACAAACATTTTTTCCTTCAATGCAAAAAGTGACCACCCTACATTTTATATCAATAGAAAGTAGTGAAAAGTTTAATAAAAAACATTCAAAATATATGTTATAAATCAACAAAAACATTACAAAAGAGAAATACACAAGAATGACAGACCAGCTCTTAAGGAGTTCTAGAATGCTCTGGTTAGATCTTAGAAGTTACTAGGAGATAACATATTGACTAGTAATTACTACTTCAAGTTCTCAGCATTTTAAGCATATTGCTTCTTAAATTAACAATTTTTTTTTCAAATTAGAGTTTATTTTCTGGGATTTTAAGCAACACAGGCTTAATATCTTACAATGCTTACTCTTTATATATTTAAGTGTAGGATCAATATACTACTTCCAGAAATTAAACACAAGAAAACATGGATCAACAGCTTTATATATGCACAATTTTAGTACTAGTTTTAAGGATTTATGGGAGATTGAGGTTATAACTTAAGTGTATCTCTAACAGACTTTGATCAAGAAAATTGGAAATAATTTCAATGCTAATAAGAGTTCAAACAAACATGATCGATTTAAATATTAGAAAGTTTGGGGTTTTAATATTTAATATTCACTACCTAATGTTTAGAAAGCTAGGTACACTGGGACATATATGTCATCTATTCCCTCCTCCCTTCCACTCAATCACCTCCCATGAGCACAAATATACAGAACAAAATTTTAAAGGAAACACTAATTTAGGATTTCAGAGTTTGAATACTAAAGTACTGTTTACTTATAAACTTCTTTAAATGATGTATGAATTAAGTTCATGATTATAATAATCAAGTCTTACCTCTAGTCTATAAAACTTGTGAAATTTAACTTGAAGATTAACTTGAAGATGGAATTAGTGTTTTCAAACACTTTTAATAGATCACATGCAGACATTTACCCCTAAAATACTGAAAGCTGAGTGCAATACAGTATGCTCAAACCATTCACTAACTGGCACATTAAAGCAAGTATTTTTAATGAAAAATAGAAGTTATTAAATTAGGATTCACTTTTGGAGAAAGAATCCTTGATTTTAACTGGATTTGTTTTTAATGAAATATAAGTAACACAGAATATATTATTAATTGAATCCTAGTGATTCAGTATTTTTATTTTATTTTATTCAGTATTTTATTTTTATATATTAAGAAACTGGCTCACTATAAGCCTCACTATGTAAATACTCCATGGTCACTTGCATCCAGACTAATGGGCCATAACATCTCTACGTTAGGTGTTCTCAGCCGTTACCTTCTCTTGGAGGGGATGGTGTGAGGGGAGGGGCTATATATGTAATATCACCACACAGAAGCTCTGGGTTTGAGACGAGGTTAAGGGTTTTTAAAAGCTAACCAAGTGATTCTGACTTGCAACCAAGCTAGATGTACTTCTGAGATTGACATCTCAGAAGTAGTAGATCCCTACTTCACATCTCCCAAGTGCAAGTTTTTTACCTTCCTTAAAATATGAATAGTGCCCATTCGTGGAGAGGACAACAACCATTTTGACGTGGAATAACTAATTTGTTGATAGAATTTTGTTTCAAGTATTGAAGTATACTAATACATGTGGCAGTTGGTCTATGGCCATGAGCAGTAGAAACTCAAATTATCTCAAGATTAAAGAAAATAAACAAAGCCCCACATAAATCTCTATGCATTATACAGGGTTGGGAATGAAAAAGCTAATAGCTGCTCTAGAGATGAGCTATTATATGACCTCAGGCTACAGAGGCTCTCTAATAACATCTCTGCTTTTTCCTAAAGTCTATTCTATTTCTCTCTACACACTGGTTTCCCTTATTTTCTCAGTTGATAGTCCCTCATTTAACTTACCCATTTATACAATTTGATTGGCCAAGCAGATTCTTGTTATTAGGTCAGTTTCATTAGATCAGGGGCTCAGCTCCAGTCTACTCAGCTGGGGTAGTGGCAAGGCCCATAGTCACCAAGATGCCATCCACATGAGTGGGGAAGACTCCCCCAGAAGCCACCAGTGGTGAATGAGTGAGGACACTCACCTTCCAGCAAGCACAAGACAGTCCAAGGCTTTCAGAGTGACACTGGATATCCAATTTAAAACTTTGGCAACGTTAGCAATTAACATGAGGATTAGTAAACCTGATTTTACCAGAATGTTTTCCATGAAATTATCATGTCTATGAGACTACAGGTTCTTTTGGAAGCATGAATGTAACGGAGCAGTTCTGTCTTCTGAAAGGTGTGAGTTCTGTCAAATCATGTTATTCAATTATGTGCAAAATAAAGGCTGCAAATGGATAGTTGGCATAGCAACTATGTACATGATCTCCCAAATTTCAGCTTATTTCTGAAAAAGAAAGAAAAAAAAAAGCCCTCATCCTTAAATCATGAACATTCTTTCACCTCACTGAGATCTACATTAACCTATCTAACCTATCTATACTATCTATACTGTATGCACATTGCATACAGGTTCTTATAACTTTATAGCAAGTTATTGTTTGCTCCATTATATTGTACATGTGAATCCTCAATTTTCCCATTTAAACACCAGCCAATAGCAGTTACAAGATCCTGAGGTTTAGGAGGACATACTGGCATATAGATAAACCATTTAAGTTTTTCCCCCTCTCATTAAAATTTAATTTTAACGTAGGTCAAATAGAGCCTCTTTTTAACCATTTGTTTTGAAATTATTCATTCTTAAGAGATTATATTGTAATGCCATAATTTTGCCAAACTGTATAACTGTCTATTTATTCAATAGGTCTTGATCATGCAATAGCTCCAAAATAATCATTAACTCAGTTAAAAAGTTGTTCAAGTGCTTCACTTTTGCTTTAATAATCAATTTACAAGAAATACAGGACATATGCGGAACATATGATAAGGGGGCTTGAATTGTAAAAATCCAGACTGTGGGAAACTGAAGGACAACAAATGGGTTTGTTCTTTAACCGCAAAAAAATAGGAGGGAGAGAAAAAGATCTACAGTAAACTTAATGAGCAAGTTTACCAATTTTAACTTGTGGACTATATTTGTATTCTTCTTTGAAAAAAAAATCAAAACTGTTTAAGATGTGAAAATTTAAACACTGAATATTCAATGATTAACTTAGATCTATAGCAACCTTGAAAATTTTCATCAACATTGATCAGAATAAACATTTCCCATTCTCCCAAAGGACAATTTCTAGTATTCAGTAAGATCTTACCTAAGAACTCCAAAATTCCATTACAAAATCAGGTAAGTAATCTAACAGAGGTTTCCTAACTACTGTAATATTTGTTAACTGCATCAAGCAAGTCCTTTCACTAAATCTTCTCTATGTGTTGCTTGGGAAAATTTCTGCTCATGTCCAACACCATCTGGTCTGGAAGGTGTTCCAAGCAGTAAACTGCTGTAGGGAGCAACTCATCTTCCCTATGGGGGGTAGTTTTAAAAGACAAGGAAAAAGATAAACGTAGTACATAATTTACTAGCTATTTCATGTCTACAGCCAGCTAGAGTTTCTATACACCTAGATACATATGTAATTACTTACCATATCATTAGGTTATATATCTCCAATAAAAAGTTCAGGGAAATGTCCTAATGTTTTCTAAGCTATAACAGAAGCTATATAGAAATCAATGAAACAAGATGGGATTGGGAGGGAGACAAAACATAAGTGACTCTTAATCTCACAAAACAAACTGAGGGTTGCTGCGGGGAGGGGGTTTGGGAGAAGGGGGTGGGATTATGGACATTGGGGAGGGTATGTGCTTTGGTGAGTGCTGTGAAGTGTGTAAACCTGGTGATTCACAGACCTGTACCCCTGGGGATAAAAATATATGTTTATAAAAAATAAAAAATTAATTAAAAAAAAAAAAAGAAATCTAAAATGAACATCAAAATTCAAACTCTACTCTTTAAAATTCAGAGTGGAGACCCAAATTCTAATTTACTTGCCCAGGGTCACAGCCAGGACTAGATTCCAAATTCTAATCCTAGAGCATTATTTTCCCAACATGATATTGCTTATTTTAAAGCTCTAAATGTGATCTATCATCTGATTTTGGCTAGGAGAGAATAGAGGAAATCAAATTCCAGAACAGTTCTGTATTAAATACCTTCCTAGTAAAATGCCACCTGGGTAGCTTTAGAAAGTACTACACTTCAAGAAGGGAAAAAAAAAAAAAAAAAAAAAAAAAAAAAAAAAAAAAAAAAAAAGGCTAACTTTATATTTAACCCATTAACTAACTTGTGTAATCACATAGTCCATTGCCATTTAATCAGGACAGCTAATTGCCATAACTCAGAGGTTAGCTTAACTAGGTCACTACTCTTCCTGGGAATCAGCTTCATCAAATTCGTAAGATGCGCCTTAATCATCTAGATGATTCTAGTAGATGATACATTCATCCAGTAGATGATGTATTTCTGATTCTGTATTGTAAAATACAGGATTTTTTCAGGTTACTTTTCATTCTAAGAAGTTTTAAGGAGTAAGCTTCACATTATAATTAGCAAGTAGTTATCCTGTAATTAAGTCAGAATTCATCTTCTGTAAACTGCAATACTCCAATGGACAGAATTGGCTTTTCCACAACAGGCTGCCCAGAAAGCTGCCAGGATGACTTTTTGAAATAAATCCCCTGTTTAAAATCTTTCTGTGGCCTCCCCAGCACCTATTGAATCAAGTCCACACTCCTCAATGTCCTATGAAACATGGTATCCTGGCTTCCATCAGTCTGCCTTTACTTCATAAACCACTTTATACAAACTGTAACAGTTTATGCTGTAATTTAAAACAGGTAAAGTTCCTTAGTGGTCTCTGTTAAGTATAAAATATGAATGGATTATAGAACATAATCAGTTAAAAAGTTGTTGTATTTGAGCCACCCAGACTCAAATGTTAGCCTCTTTTACTAACTAGAAAGTCACAAAGCCAATCCGTATTCTGTAAGTAGACAAACTCCTGCCAGTATCCATGAGATGAACCTGGAAAGTGAATAGAGTTTCTTCCCTTTGTCTAATCGTCTTGATAAGGTATTCTTGTAATGCACCTATCTTTAAATGTGGGTTTGTCTTTTCCAAAGATTTAGCAGAAATACAAGTTCATACAAGTTAAAAATCTACATGCCAGATGTTCTGTTTGCCAAGATACAGCAGTGAACAAATGTCCCTGTCCCCTGTGCTCATACTTTGTTAGAGGATATGGACTATACATCAATAAATGTGTCAGATCAAAGCTTAGAAGAAAAAAAGCAGCATAAGGAAGATAATGATGTTTCAGAAGTCAGCAAAGACTTCTCTGATAAGGTGGTATCTCCTTTGAACCTGAGAATAAGAAAGCCAGTTATGCAGGTATCTGGGGAAAGATCAGAGAACTGAGCAAAGGCTCTGAGTGGGAATGTGCTAGCTTAAGAGAGCAAGAAGGGGGCAGAGCACGGCTTGAGTGGTGTGGGCAAGTGAGAAGAGCAGATGAGAAATCTGAGCGAGTGTGGGGATGGGGTTGGGGTGAAAGCGCAGCATATCCTATAGGACACTGTGGCAGTCAGTTATAACCAAGACACCCTATTAAGTGTCTTCCATAACTTCTCTTCATAGCAATTCTAGGAAATTTGGCTTCATGGTCTACACACTTCAAATTATTTATCATCTTTACATGTCTTGTGTATGTGTATATATTTCAGAAATAAATCCATTTTAAGTTTCCTATTATGCAGGACTAATGCTGATGGACTTTGTTAAATGGTGAAACAATCTGGTTTCTGCTGAATAAGAATTTAGGACCTACTGCAAAGATAGGGTAGGCCCAGAAATGGAGATTTTAGCCACCTACAGAAGCAAGCTTGTAAGGTTTTTCTAGAAAGCTATTCTCTACTGTAAAATTGATATTTAGCCACTAAAAACAGAAATAAAGTTGAACTTAGTTTTTAGTAAGTCAATGAAATGGAGTCTAGTTAATCATAAATTTGCTGGGTGCATTTTTGAAATACACTGCCCATCTGTGCATTACACTTTTTAGTGAGCCTCCAAAAATGCACTGGTGCAATATTTTTAGGCTCCTGTTTGAGTACACTCCTTCATTTTTAGGATATTTTGGCAAAGATAGACGTTACTATTGCTCTTAAGATGGTCTTAAAAGGAAAATATGCACCAGCATAATCTTAAGAAATTATAATTAAACTGCTACTTATAACCTTCCTACCTTTCTAAATAAAATAGAATGTGTAAAATGAAAGCCCAAGTTCCTGAAGGATATTAAAAGTCCGTTTAATGCACCAGTCATAAATTTTAAGTGGATCACATGGAATTTATCTTGCGTGTTGTAAATATAGAAGTGCAGTGAACTACTACACTGTTCACTTACAGAATAATTGTTACATAACTAGCAATTTTCAGGTCTTCACCATGATAGGACTAATGCAAACAAAACCATTTACTTTACATATGTATGCCCAATACCAGAAGAAACACATGGGTGAGCTACCACTTAACCACTACTATTTTAGTTTAATATAATCAAGATTGTTTACAATTTTCAAAATGTTTAACTGAAAATACTTCATAGGCAAGTACTAAACAATGTGATTGTTTCCTTTCTTCCAGATAGCTGGTAAGGGGTTTCAAGAATTATGTTGAATTGACTGGATAAATCACGGTAGAATGAGTGTTATCACTGGTACAGCATTTTGTCTCCACTGAAAAGAGCTAGAAGCATTTGACAGAACCTCAAAAGAGACCCAGGTATAGCAACAGTACCTTCAGCCGCAAGGTGAACAGAAAGTATTCACAGCTAACACTCGTAACTTCCTAAAAATACCACAGATTATAACTGATATTTGAAAGAAAATCTGTTCAATATTTCTTCATTTTATTTTTATTAATGGCAAATATTGGAGTACCAACAGTGAGACTGTGGCTCTACCTTCTCATTTAATCCTACTGAGCTTCCGTGAAATAATTCATCTTATTCTGAGGAAATGGAAGCTCAACAAGTTCAACTTGACCTCACTTATTAGTCAGCTCAGGACACTGTAACAAGAACTGCTTAAGACTGGGTGCCTTAAGTTTTCTCTGTTCTGGAGGCTAGAAGTGTCGGGTACTTCTAAAAACTAGAAGTAAATAAATGTGAAGAGTAGCAATCCAGAATTAAAGCTTCAAATGGTCTTGAAACCTCTCTTGCGTACTCTTTAAAATCCATTACCACCTATATCTTGATGCTTCCTCATTTAGATCTAGCCAAGTGTTTTCTACAAGAAACCAAAGATTCTAGTGACCGGCTATAATCACCCTACATGAGACACTTGATTTTTGTAGGGTGGTTTCTGTATTTATTAATACAAGTATTGAACACTCTTGAAAGTGAGTTTTGGGTGTAAACTAGAGGCCCTAGGAGCTCAGAGTTTTTTTTTAAAAAATACTCAATTTAGATAGGAATACTGAAAAACAAAGAATAGGGCAGATCTCTATAAAGCAAAGGAACAAATACAACCCTGTCAGACACAAAATTTTGGAAGGCCTAACGAAAGGCTCACAAATTGTTATAGCATCCTACGCATGCTCTTAGACACTGTAGAAGATCTAGGCTAGTTAACATTTTAAGCAGTCTCACCTTTTTTATTTGCTTGAAAATAGTTTTCAGGAGCAAAGACCTGTCCTCCCCACACACTGGAATTCAACCAAAACAAAGTTTAATAAGAGGCATAATATTAAATGCCAATGTAACCTTTGAAATACTAAGAATCATCTTTGCTAAGAACACACAATATGCCTTTAAAATTAAGTCAAAGCAGACACGCCAATTACATTTACTCAAATTATCCCAGTGTAAGATAAACATTCGGTTAAAAGAACTCTACGTGCCTATTCAGTGATTTGCAATCTCAGGCTTATACTGGACTAAAAATAAGTTACATAGTCCATCTTTTCCCACAAAATTTTAACAGTGAGCTAATGCATTACTTCTTTCAAACATCCTTGTAGGGTTTTTTAAATTTTTTAATTTAAATTCAATTTAGTTAACATATACTGTATTATTAGTTTCAGAGGGAGAATTTAGTGATTCTTCAGCTCATGTAAAATCCAATGTTCATTACACAAAGTGCCCTCCCTAATGCCCATCACCCAATTACCCAATCCTCCACCCCACACCCCTCTAGCAACTCTTAGTTTCCTGTAGTCTCTTATGGTTTGCTTCCCTCTCGGTTTTTATCTTATTTTTTTCTTCTCTTCCCTTATGTTCATCTGTTTTCTTAAATTCCATGTGGGAGTGGAATCATATGGTCCTTTTCTTTTCTCTGACTGACTTGTTTTACTTAGCCTAATCCCCTCTAGTTCCATTTTTATAGGTTCAAATTATTTAATTACTTCAGATTGCCTCAACGCAATTCATTCAATATTTCTCATTGTCATCTACTAAAATACATCTTAGAAATGTTAACCCACTGGTCAACACAATTCATTCAATATCTCTTATATATTGCCATCTACTGAAACACATCTTAGGAACATTACCCAGTGGTCAGTTTTACCCCCATAAAATAAATGGGTATGTATAGGACATTTTTGGATGCTACAGGTATTGGCTGCTGATGAGTGAGGAAGGTGGAAGTGCTACTAACATCAGGTGGGAGATAAGACAGGGCCACTATTAAACATCCCACAAACAGCCCTCCCAAAACAAAGAAAGTACCAATGATGCTGAGGTTTAGAAAACTTGGGTTAACACTGGAATTATGCTAATGCAGCAGGCACAGAGCTAATTACTACAAATACAAAGAACATGGATTTTGGAGTTCCAGGGATGGCTTCCATCCTTGGCTCCATCATTTACTAACAATGCTATCTTAGGCAAATTGCCTAATTGCTCGGTTGCAAAACCATTAAAACCATTCCATCTCAGTTACTGTGAGGAACACAGGAGGTACTACATGCAAAGCTCCTAGGACAGTGACCAGGAATCAACAGATGAAGAATCAAAAGGTAACTGTCACAGTAAGGAGGAGCCCAAGGAGACAGTCCCTCGGATGGGATCCTGGAACAGAAGGAGCTTAGATAAAGGCTGAAAAAAAATCTAAGTTATAGACTCCAGTTAATAATCATATAACAGTATTAGTTTATTCTGATGTACCCCACTAATGTAAGACGTTAATAAAAAATATGTACTAATTTCATGTTTCCTAAATCTCAGTCTATCCTGAAATTTTAAAATGGAAAAGGAAGTATGGTATTTCCTTCTTCTGATTGACAGAGTCTTCACCCTCAAGAAATTTTTCCTTTACTTACTCCTACTATCAAGATGAGGTCAAACTCCAAACAGTATTTAACCAACTAGAGATGATCAGAAGGAGATAAGATGTGACACATAACAGAGCTTTAAACTCTCTCAAAAGCTAAGTCCTACAATATTTAGGATAGAAGAATTTATAGACTATTTCCCAAAAGAGGTTTCAAAACATTACAGAAGTGTCAAGGTAAATAAAAAGGGCTACATTACTCAACAGTAACCAAAACCTCATGAAAAATAAATATAAAAGGCGGTTATATTTGTTAAAACTGAATTCCTTGACTGAGTGGGGGGAAAACCTTCCTAGACTGCTATTCCAAGACTGCAACACATTTACTAGATACTATTTTGCTAGCTCAAATTTCACTTTTCTTTATCACATTAGAGAGTTCATGCTGAAGACACACTGCTTCTAAACACCAGGCTACAGACAGGTAAAATAAATGAATCTTTTTCTCAAAACATTTAAAAATTATGTTAGTAAAGTATTGGCCCCTACTCTAAGTCAGATTAAGGAGAGAACACATGTGATGTACTATGAATTCGTCTAGTATCACTTTTTTAGGGAGCTCAAAGAATTAGGTGACAATATAAAGGGAGAACATACACTTTCTTATTGTATTTGTCTACATTTAAAAACCAGTGTCTGAAGTACTGGCTGAAGGCTGGCATTTAGACCTTATTTCGCATTGCTTTTATGTAAGTCAGGTCCCTAATCCTTGTAGCCCCTTTGAAGAAGGCTTACAAAAAGAGCAGCAAAAATACAAAGTCGCTTGCCGGAGTGCACAGAAAAAAAAAGAAAAAAAAAAAAGTGATAGGGGTTTGAGTCAAATTGTGTCAGTGCCAAAATTGGTGGAATCCTAACCCAGGTGCTTGGTGTTTGAAATTAGGGTTTTTGCAGACATGACCACTTTAAAGTGAGGTCATTGCAATGGGCCCTAATTCAATAGGGCTGATGTCCTTACAACAAACATAGAGAAGAAAGCCACATGACAACTGAGTAGAAATCGGAAGGACACAGGTACAAGTGAAGGAATGCCAAGGATTGCCAACAACCACCAGAACTAGGAGGACACAGCTAAGGCTTCCCTTGAACCTTCAGAGGTAATGAAGGCCTGCTGACTCCTTGTTTACAGACTGCTGGCTGCCAGCACTGAGACAGAAGTCTGGTGTTTTAAGCCATTTCGTTAGTGGCACTTTGGCAGCCCTAGGAACCTAACGCAGTAAGAAACCCAGAAACGTTGGCTGCCATAACTATGTCACTAGGACTATAAAGGCAGCCAAATATGGAAGCGGGATTAACACATGCCAGTGGGTAAGGAATCCAACTGTAGTAGGTAAAACAAGGGAGAAACACAGTAAGCCCCACTGTACCCGGTGTGCAGAGGAGAGTGGTCTTTTCCTTGGGTTCATATCTACATGCCAATGCCTCCACTCCTCCAAGATTAACTTGATTTCAAAATACATTCTCTTAGAGCACCTAGGAACCTAGTCACAAATATCCACAGCCTAGAATTTGTATTTCAACTGTAGAAAGACAGGTGCCATGTTTTTCCTTCAGGTAAAATCTAGCAATTTCTTTCACTCACAAAATGAACTTGGAGACATCAAGACTGTTCCTCATTATCACATGAAAGGTTTTGAATTCTTAAGTATTAAAGTATATCCCTTCATTCCCCCAAAACACAAGACAGGCAAAATTCTAAATTTTAAATCATGTGCTTATCCTCAATGGTTCAAATGGGAAAAGGGGTCATTATTAAAAATCTTTCTTAAGTATAAATAGTGGTCCTCTTTAAAATTTTTCAGCATTTTGAAGATTAATAAGAGCACAAGGTAGTACAAATATAAGACTGGGGCCACTAAGATGCGCCCACTCCTCCTAAGCCTTTCAGTAATCACTGTCACCTAGAGGAAGGAGTAACAGTTTAACTCGTGGGCATTTTACAAATGAAAGAGTGTTATTCCTAGATCACCCCAAACTGCAGCCCTGGAAAGGGGGAAGAGTTGCAATTTATTTAAAAGAGAAGGAGCCAACTGTTACCTGAATATCTTAAGCCCTATTGAGTGGGAAACAGCAGGGCTAGGTAGAGAGAGAGAGGTGGCTACCTGACTGGGCTCACTCAAGGGGCTGTGTGTTCAGGCTCACAGAAATCCCAGATATGGAAATGCTGAGGCGTACAAGACCAGAGATAAGGGGATATAATGAGACTAACCAGACTGCCTCCTTTGTCTTAAACCTCGAAGACGAGATCTCTCTATAACAGCTACAGCCGGACTACTGAAAATTACAAAGCCTGAAAGAAAAAGTAAGCTTAGTGCTATCAGTGGTAAAGACGTCAGGAAGATGTAAGTTTCCCAGAGTCAGTTCTCAATAAACGACTTCCAGTGAAAGCCCTCAGTGGCAAGCCATTCAGGACCCCTCGCACTCTAGAGAGCCTTTTTCCTTCCTTTCTGTTCTCACCTTCGCTTAATAAACTTTTTCACTTCGCCCGTTTGTGTTCGCGAGATTCATTCTTCGGCTCCGTGAGACAAGAGCCCTGCAGTCCTGTAACACCATGAACCACCTGTTTATGGAATTGCTGGAATCAGGATTTTAGAACTAACCCTCCAATTCCATTCACTAGTTTGCACATTTGAAGAAATGAAGCCCCTAGGCGAAATGCCCTAAAATGTAACATTTAGTGGGTTGGCAGAATCTACCAACTTCTCTGCTAATGTCCTGTTGGTATTAAAAAGTCAAAAACTGCTATTTGTTAACATATTGCTTACTCACAGTAAGTGCAACTAATGTTTTATGCCAAGTTCCTGACTCTGGAATTTACAGGACAAGCTTCTCATCTTCCCTAGGAAGAAGAGCCTGGGAAAGGAGTTTGATCCCTGAATCCTATCGATCTGGAAAAAAAAAAAAAATGGGACAAGAGCAGCACTGGGTCCCTGGCCATGCTGGTGAGCCAACGCTTATTACTAAGACGGGGGCAAAGAGCTCTACAAATTGCACATATCATCACACCTAATGTTGCAGGACTATGCAAGAGCCTGGCACACAGCGTGCGCAGAGACAAACGCACGAAGCTGGAGCAACAAGCTTTAGCAAAAGCCTGGCCATGAGAGCAATTCAGCAGCGGGAAAGGGAAGCCAGGCTCGTACACCACAGAGACACCAGCCGACGTGTCGCCACTGTGCAGCTTCCAGAAGTGCCAGGGCAGCCTCTTCGCCACGGGTGCCCAGGTCCTGCGGGTGCAGACACGACCCCGCTCCCCACCCACCCCCGCGAGGGAGCCCCAGGGCCTTGGCAGGGTTCGCGAGCACCTACCCGCGCGCGGGCCTCTGCGCTGGGTCTTGGACTGGGTCACGGAAGGGCGATGTCAGCGTGGCCACCATCTCGGAACCCTGGTCGGGGCTGTGCCAACTCCTCAGGCCGAGGCACTGCGGCTTCAGCGTTTCTTTTCCTTTTCTTTCCCCTGACTCCCCTCGGGCTGCCAGTGAATACTCCGGGGAGTGGCTCCCACCACACACTGGCCCTGCCCGCGGGCTGTCCTGGGAGATCCTGGAGCAGAGGGAGGGGACGTCGGATCACGTGCGTGGACGTGAGGCGCGCCAGGTCTTTGTCTCTGGGCTGCCAAGGGGGCCTGCCAGGGCTAAGGGCGGACGCGGGGTGCCTTGGACTGACGCTATTAGAACAAGCAGCGGGGAGAAAGTCCTTCCTACGGCCCGCGCCAACCTGCCCTGCGTTCCCCGGATGGCCATGACCACCCAAGCTCAGGGGTAAGTCCTCAGCCAACTCGGACCCCGTGGGTTCAAACACCGTAATTAACTCTGGGACTGGCCAAACTACTTAACCATAATGGGGGGTGAGGGTGTGTACTGGTTGAACCCCTTCACGGTTCTGTGCCTCAGTAGCCTCTCCTGGTGATGTGAAGGTAATATTCGCTTCCACTTAATAAATCTTTTGTAAGGATTACACAAACTAACCAGTATTTAGGCATTGGGCCTGGAACCTGAGTGCTTAAAAATGGTCATGATAATAAATGTTATTTTTTCACATAGTCCTTCCTGTAAAGAACAAATAAATCCTCATCAGGCCCACAGTGGCAATATCTAGAGGTCCCAGTCCGCATAACCCTAAACCACCACAGGGCTGACTACTAAGGCTATCTGTGTGGTCTCCCAAAGGGATGGTTCTGGGGGACAGCTGAGAGTAAAGGAAGCAGGTAAAATTGTAGGCAGGGAGTCCAGGGAGTCCAGAAATAGGAATTCTCTCTATGAGGATCTGAGAGACCAATACGTAGGTATAAGAGACCAATAATCCACTTGCAAGAGTCTTGGTTGCCCATTTTTTCAAGCTTGAGAATTTTGCAGTCATTTTTAAATACACATAGTATTTTATATATATATATATATATATATATTTTAAAGGATGATGCTAGTGTGATTCAGTTACAGGTTAGAAAGAAGTTCAAGTGGAAGCTCATTATTTACCTTGTGGGTAAAAGCTTCTATATGTGGTTGTTTCATAGAATACATATTGAAAAGCTGTGACCTCAGAGACATGGTGGTGGAGGGGACAGAAATAGGTGCTCCTAACACTGAAAAGTTTGTCAACTAGTAGTTCCTTTAAAAAAAAAAAAAAAAAGTATTCATTTCTTCTGGCAGTAGTAAAACATGACCTTGTTTCTTCCAAGAAATTTTCTTCATATTATGTGGTTGACTATTGCTTCCAGAGATAAGCTAGAACTTAGGACCAGTTTCAGTCACCCAACAGACCATTTGCTTTAGTCTGTTCCATGCTGCATAACTGAATGAATACATGGTCCAACCTCACTACGTAGGAGGAAAAAAGCTCATCCTATTTCTGAAAGCAGATCTTGACAAACAATGATATTGGGTCTTTTGAAAAAGCAGGTGTCTTGTCAGTTCAGGCTGCTATGACAAAATGGCACAGACCGGGTGGTTTATAAACAACTGAAATGTACTTCTCACAGTTCAGAAGGCTGGAAGTCCAGTATCATGGCACTGGCCTGGTTGGTGAGGACCCTTTTCTGAACTGCAGACTTCCTGTTTAAAGTTCACATGGCAAAAAGGGCATGGGATTTCTGCTGGATCCTATTAAGTCAAGCACTAATCCCATTCATCAGATCAGAGCCCAAAGGCCCCACTCCCTAACACCATCATATCAGTCATTAGGATTTCACCATATGAATTGTGGGGGACACAAATAATCAGACCATGACAGCAGGTGACCTTGATGACCATTTTGATGATAGTTTATATAACACTTCAAAGGTTTTTTCACCAGCTTGTGTTGTAGTTTTCTTCCCTGTTTGTAACACTGTAGTTCTTTTCTATCTATCCACACTCTAAGCAATTCCCATATCCTACCTATATCACTGGACAGACTTTTTTCAGGTTATCTTCATAAATTCTTTCTCTGACCACCAATGGTACTTAACAGGTATATTACTCTTCAGACACATGTCATATTTCTTTTAAATAGTAGACTTTATTTTTTTAAAGAAATTTTAGTTTTACAGAAAAACTAAGCAGAAAGGCCAGAGCTGCCATAGGTCACCTCCCTCCTCCCTCATAGATTCCCTTATAATTGATATTTTTATTAACTAAAGCCCATGGTTTATATTAAGGATTCACACTTAGTCTCGTATAGATCCATGAGTCTTGATAAATGGATAATAACATGATCCAACATTATAGTATTATAGATAAAAGTTTCACTATCCTAAAAATATTCATCTCTTCCTTCCTCTACCCAAACCCTGGTAACCACTGAGCTTTAAAATTTTTTTCTATAGTGTTAACTTGCCCATGAGGTCATACAGTTAGAATTATATAGTATGTATCCTTTAAGATTGGCTTCTATCACTTAATAGTATGCATTTAAATTCCTCCATGTCTTTTCATAGCTTAATAGTTCATTTCTTTTTCATATTGAGTAATACTCCCTTGTATAGATAATACCATAGTTTCTTTATCCATTCATCTTCTGAAGGACATCTTGGTTACTTCTAAGTTTGGTAATTATAAATATGTATGTAGGTTTTATCTGGCCATAATTTTTCAGCTCCGGTGGGTGAAAACACAACTGTTGGGCCATATAGTAAGATTGTTTACCTTTGGGGTTCCTGGGTGGCTCAGTGGGTTAGGCCTCTGCCTTCGGCTCAGGTCATGGTCCCAGGGTCCTGGGATCGAGCCCCACATCGGGCTCTCTGCTCAGCAGGGGGCCTGCTCCCCCCACAACCCCACCTGCCTCTCTGCTACTTGTGATCTCCCTCTCTCTCTCTGTCCAATAAATAAATAAAATCTAAAAAAAAATGTTTCCTTAAAAAAAAAAAAAGATTATTTATCTTTATAAGAAACTGAAGGGTGCCTGGGTGGCTCAGTGGGTTAAGCCATTGCCTTCAGCTCAGGTCATGATCTCAGGGTCCTGGGATTGAGTCCCGCATCGGACTCTCTGCTCAGCAGGGAGCCTGCTTTCCTCTCTCTCTCTCTCTGCCTGCCTCTCTGCCTACTTGTGATCTCTCTCTGTCAAATAAATAAATAAAATCGTTAAAAAAAAAAAAAAGAAAAGAAAGAAACTGAAATACTGTCTTCCAAAAGGACTGTTCCATTGTGCCTCTCTACCAGCAGTGAATGATAATTCCTACAGCTCCACATTGTCACCAGCATTTAGTGTTATCAGTGTTTTGTAGTCTAGTCATTCTAGTAGATGTGTAATGCTGTTGAGTAGTTTTAATTTGCCATTCCTAAACGACATAAAGTTGAATATCTTTTCATTTGCTTTTTTTTCTGTGTATCTTCTTTGAAAAGAAATTTACTTTGATCTTTTGCCCTTTTGCCATTGGGCTATTGGTGTTCTTACTGAGTTTTAAGAATTCTCTGTATAATTTGGATACAAGTCCTTTATCAGTTGTGTGTTTTCAAATAGTTTTTCTCAATGTATGATTGTCTTTTCATTCTCTTAACACTGTCCTTCACAGAGCAGAAACTTCAGATTTTAACAAAGTCCCAATTTTTTCCCCCACTTGATATTATATGCAAACCCAAAATAATTTAGATTTTCTCCTGTAGTATCTCCTGGAAGTTTTAAAATTTTGCATTTTAAATGTATGCCTATAATCCACTTAGAGCGATTTTTTAAAAGACAGGTGTGTTTCCTATGCCTGTATTCATTGTTCTCCATGTGGATGTAGTCATTACAGTACTGCTGAAAAACTATTCTTTCTCTGTTGAATTGTCTTTGCTTCATAGCAATATTTGTGTGGGTCTAATTATGGTCTATTCCATTCATTCCATTGGTCTATTTCTCTGTTCTTTTGTCAATACCACTATCTTGACTAATGTAGCTTTATGATGAGTCTTCAATTTCTCTAAAGTGCCAGGGAACAGGTAAAGCAGAGCTTTGTAGACCACAATGAAGAGATGGAATTTTATTTTAAAAATGAAGTAAAGCCATTTAAGAGATTTAAGTGGAAAATGTCATGACCTCATTTATTTGTTTATGTTTTTATTTATCATTTAAAAAAAAAAAAGGTAGCCTTGGTGGTTCAGTTGGTTAAGCAACTGTCTTCAGCTCAGGTCATGATCCTGGGGTCCTGGGATCGAGTCCCACATCAGTCTCCCTGCTTGGATTCTCCCTCTATCCTCTCTCTGTCAAATAAATAAATAAAATCTTTAAAAAAAATTACCCTGGATAATGTTTGGAGAATGGGTAGTGGAGCCAAGAATTTACTATCAGACTGGTTTGGAGGCTTTGAAGCAAGTGGAAACTCCTAGAAGAGTCAGATGTCAGATTAGCTAGACATAAATATCTCCTTTCACATTTCTTCCTGATTCAATAAGCATGGAGTCTGAACTGAAAATAGGAGTTGTGCAGAAAAGATCCGTTCATGAATTCAAGGATCCAAAGGTAAAATTGACAGACTCTGATAGTGTGATATTAAGAGGAAGATGTCAGGCTTAGATCATCTCTAATAGCCTGTAGTTTAACAAACCATGTGCTCCCATTTTTGGTACATTTTACAAGGTTCTTATTAAGCATAAAGAAATGATCTGAGGTTAGTTGAGGAAGATAAGCATAATTAAATGGCCATATTTTTTGCAGGTGTATCCTAAAAGATATTTACTGCATTTTGAATCAAATGTCTAATTAGTTTCTTACTTGTGTGTTTGATAGGCCCATCTGCCTATCTAGGAAATTGAGTCTGGAACATGATTTCCTAAATTGAAAGCTAAATTGACCTCCTCATGTGTTAGGACAGGTTCTTTATCTACCCTTTCCATATTGCCTATTCCCTACTCTTTCCCTACAGTATTTTTAGTAACATAACTTTACCACAGTTAAAATCATACAACAAGTTGAATAAAACATGAGACTGAAATATGAAAGATTAATTTTTTCAAAAGGAAAAGAAACAATAGATGATTTCTTAAGGATGCAGGCTTGGAAACTGTAGAGTTTGTGTTTGAATATCAGCTCCACCAACTGACTGTTGACCTGGATGCTTTTATTTTCATTTATCTTCTTATACATCAGTTTCTTCATGTCTAAAATGGAAATAAAACTAAACAGCTTCATCCTAATGTTGTTTTGAGAAATAAAACCGTTCTACAAATCTCAGTCTTCTTTATGGCCAGGAAGGATGGGAAACTGATTATGGGTAAGTTCTAGAAATGTATTCCACAGCTCATGATGCAGAGGTACCTTTAGATAGGATGGATTTAACAACCATACTAAGGACAATAGGGATTCTTGCTTAAGGGAGGATGGATGCAACATTTGGTATGCATGATACAATCTACATCCTACTAAGTAATGTCTTACATGCAGATGTTCTGGAGTTCTTGGAATCATCAAGGTTCTACTGATTTTAAGTCTAACCCATCTGGCCACAATTTCCCCAAACCCACACAACTGCTGCCCAGAATCTCCAGACCCCTTTACCTAAATTTAACAGAAGACAGGCAAAGGGACAAGTTCAAAGAGAAGGAGACCCATGCCATATGGATTTCAAAAGGTTTTTATTCCTTAGGCTTAATATGAATAGGAGGTAACACATCATTCATCTAAATGACCTGATGGCATTGGGCCTGGAGACTTGTGGAAAAACAGCTACTCACATAGTAGAACGATGAGCCTACACTTTTTGGAGTATTTCATCGAAGTGATGGAAGTAAATACTTTGGTTCCCTGGGCTCTTCAGTACTGACCAGAGTAGCTGAAATCCCAGTCATTTCATGATATTTCATGATATTGTCTAGTATTTTCTTGAGCTGGCTAGAGAGCAGTTCTTGGCCCCAGTTGTGACCTTTATATAGATGCCTGGAGACAAAAGAAGCGGTCCTTGAGTCTCACTCGCCTGCAGCTCCCTACCCTCTGGATGAGGAGGCATGTGTTGGGAGGTGAGGGTAACTTTGTCTATAATTTTTCCTAAAGGCTAGGATGGGACGAAATTATCAAAACAAAATCCACAAGGCATTCTTCCTCCATGCGTTAGAGAAACATTACATAGACTATAAAGGGCTACTGGTATTTCTGGAGGAATTCTACAAATATTTCCCTATGATGATAAGATTGTTTTAGGAATGGTAACAATAACACAGCAAAATTATTGAACAATAGCAATGCATCCAAATTCTGGAGTCTGTTCCCATCCATGTTCAATACTTGTATTAGTTTGCTAGGTCTATCATAACAAAGTTCCACAGACAGGGTGGCCTAAATTTATTTTTTTTGCAGTTCTGAAGGCTAGAAGTCTAAGATCAAGTTGTTGGAAGGTTTGTTTATTCTGAGACCTTTCTTCCTGGCATTCAGACAGCCACATTATCACTGGGTCCTCAAATGGACTTTACTTTGTATATGTATGCCTCCTGGTGTTTATTTGTTGCTAATAAGGACACAAATTATAACAGATTAGGGCCCCACCAATATGACTCAATTTAACATTAATTCCCCTATCTTTAAAGCCCTATCTCTAATATAGTTATATTCTGTAGTACTTGGAATTAGATCCTCAACTTAGGAATTTTAGGGAGACATATTTCAGCCCATTACCCTACCTAACGACCATGCCAGCTTGATATGGGGCACCTATCCTTGCATTGACCAAGGAACATATTGCCAACAACCGTCCATAACAGTGAGACTTATCCCTAGAAAAATAGCTTTTATTGCCCTAGTAGGAAAGCTGGAGGCTAAATCTGCAGTGACTTCAAGCTTTAAGAGTAATGGCAGCCTAGAGTTTAGAAAACTGGAAACATTATGGTGGTGTTCTTCAGAAGCCTCACCTAGATTGATAATTTAGAGAAGTATAGGTACAGTTAAGATGTGCTTGACTGTACTCCTTAGTCTTCTTGTGGCTCTCATCTTTCCATCTGAGTCTTACTGTTAGTATCTCTGGTTTTATTCCAGAAATCTTAAAGCATATTTCTGACCAACTTGAATAAAGATCCACAGGAACTGTATGCTAAGTATATCTATTTGAAATGAAACAGCAAAATGAAATGACAGTAAGAATAATTCGCACATTTTGCTGCTTGTTCAGAGTCTTCTAAGAAAGATACATATTTACCAAGTCATAACAATAATAGATAGCATTTGTTAAGTAACTACCTTGTGTAAGGATTTTTTCAAGATTTTTACAAGTATTGTCTTTACAACAGCACTGTGCTTTAGATTGTCTTATTATCTTCATTTTATGATGAGAAAATTGTGTAGGAGAGATATTTTAAAACTTGCCCAAGTGTAAAAAGCTAACAAGAGGTAGGGTTGTAATTACGATTCAGTCAGATTGGTTAAGAGTCATCATGAGCTCTTTGTGCCTCCTTCCTGATTACAAAAGAAGACATATTTATGTTTAAGTTTTTCTCTTTTAGTTAAATACTAATTACACAAAATGGACTTACAAAAAGAAGCAAGGAAAGGGAACCTGCCCTCAACACCTCTGAATGTTTAGTATTGGGTTTCAAGAGACTAAAAATTTTGAAATACAAATACATACTCATGAAAAAAGCTTAAAATTTGACATTTTGGATGCCTGGGATGAAATATGCTCTGAAAACTGGGGGAAAAATTAAAGATCTTAAACCGAAGAAATACTGAGGAAATGCCTCTATAAAATACAAAGAACACAGGTATATTTGTACTTCCCCCTAGGAAGTATGTTCTATGGCTATTACTTTAATCTAAACCACCTTCTTCCCCCAGCACACATGTAATGTCAATCAATATGGCTTCCCCTGCCACCAGGGGAATTCCAGCAGAACTGATTTCATAATTCCAGTTTTTTTTTTTTTTTTAATCTTTCTAGCGATTGGCACTGACTGATTTGTGTTAAATGAATGTTCAGAGGTCATTTTAAATAAGTCTTCCAGGGGCACCTGGGTGGCTCAGTGGGTTAAGCCTCTGCCTTCGGCTCAGGTCATGATCCCAGTGTCCTGGGATCGAGCCCCGCATCTGGCTCTCTGCTCAGCGGGGAGCCTGCTTCCTCCTCTCTCTCTCTCTGCCTGCCTCTCTGCCTACTTGTGGTCTCTGTCTGTCAAATAAATAAATAAAATCTTTAAAAAAAAATAAGTCTTCCATTTCTGAAGCAAACAAAAACAAACAATATAAACAAACCAAATGAGGCAATGTACAAATCCATATAGTGAAAACATGTACTCATGCACACATAACCTCATCTTTAAAGCAAACTCCCCAGGGTTACTTTCTTTTCTGCACTTGGAGTGAATTCATGACCGTTAATGACTGCATCATATTTAAAAGGAGACAGTGCAATGTAAGCTACCTGAATTCTAAAAAGATCATCAAAAACTGGAAATTTATATTACTGATATACCTGCTATTCATATAGCAAAGAAAATCTTTTTTATATATTTTTAAATTAGAGACATTAAAAATGAAACATAGTATTTATTTTTATGTTTGTTTTCAGCAAACTGATATAGAAGAAACAATGAACCACGTGTGTGAGTAGAAAAAATAAACACTAGGCTAAGAACGTAAAGAGAAAACCCTTAGGAGGCATGAGCACGTGCAACAGCTAGAACGAGAAATCACCTTAGGAATAGAAAAGACTTTGAAATCCTCTGAGTGTATGTCCTTCAGTGCTATTTTCTATTGTTTTGATTTTTATTGTTGAAGTGTTCAGTTGATCCAGGTAAAAAACAGACCTGAGTAACCTGTTATGTCATGTACAAATGGTTCTTGCATGACAACATGGTTTTAGAAATCCTCAGTAAAATTATTTTGTGTTGCCAGTTAGTACATTGCTGATCTGCTCACATTCTGTAGTTGCATTATAATTCCCTCATGTGTATAATAAGGCAACTAACTCATATGATTCGTAAGACCTTAGTCACTAACATCTATTCTTCAATCTTCTTAAATTCAAGTGTGTCATTTTACATGAGACTGCTTTCTGTAAATAATATGTTTAGCAGAGCCAGGGTAGACACAACCCACTGGATACAAACAATATAGCATTACTGCTATAAGCTAATATTTATATAATTTTTCTTTTCTTTTTTTTTTTTAAAGATTTTATTTATTTTTTTTGCCAGAGAGAGAGAGCACAAACAGAGGAAATGACAGGCAGAGGGAGAGAAAGAAGCAGGCTCCCGTTGAGCAGAGAGCCCAATGTGGGACTCAATCCCAGGACCCTGGGACCATGACCTGAGCTGAAGACAGAGGCTTAACCCTCTGAGCCACCCAGGTGCCCCTATAATTTTTCTTTTTATATATGGGTTTTGATTAATCTTTTGTTTTTATTTTTCCCATGACTTGCACCTCTTCCCTTCCTGAGCCCTCCTCTGTATTAAAAACTTACCATCCTTTTCCTTGGATAAATTGTATGTGATAAGTATATAACATGGCATGGATACACTGTAATTTAGTCTTTTACTTATTTACCGGCTTTCATCTTTACTTATTTTTCTTTATTATGAATACATGTTCATTAAATATCTTTTTAAAAAAGCCTATATCTATTTGTACTTAATTTAGGAGTTGAGACTTTACACTTCTTCGAAGCTACCACAAACCCAAAATATTTATCTGGCCATTTACAGAAAAATTTTAGTAACTCTTGCTTAGAATCTCATAGTTGGATTTTTAAAAAGATCACTTTCTCCTTTCATTCTTAAAGTGAAGTTTGAGATGAAATTAAGATGTATTTAAGCCCCAGAATTTTTTTTTTTTTTAGAGGACTGAGTAGGGTTCTTATTATTTTTAGAGATTGTTGGTGTGTGTGGGGTGTGACAGAGAGAGAAAGAGAGAGAGAGAGAGAGAGAGAAGTTTTTGGTTTTATACAGCTCACTGGTCTCCTTAGGTACTCTTTGTATGTTTTGTTTTGTTTTACTTTGTTTTACAGTTTATTTTCACTAAGTGTATGTTCTGATTATTCTACCTGATTACCCTTTCTCTAGCTGGTGGGCCTCCTTTTGTGGCCTATTATCTATCTTCTAGGTTCCTAGAAACTCAGGTTTGTTTGTAAGTGGGCCTTCTCACTGTTGAAACCCTGAAAGTATGGAGATGAGAGAGTCCGGTTCTATAAGCTTGAATCATAGGTCAGGCTGTCACCACTCTGCTGAGTCCCCTGAAGGAAACCTCACTGTTCTCCAAAATCCCCATGTTCTTGTAGTGGCAAAATAGGAAAGTCTGAGCCTGCAAGCTCAGCAACAATTTATACTTTCTTTTTTTAAATGAGATGTTAAGGTGAACGAACAGTTACATATATTCCTTTACTTCAGCCTGGGGAGCCAAAGGTCAAAGTCTTTGTTGAATACGGTCTTCCAGCCCATTTCCAGTACCTTGAAGATATTCTCCACCAGTTCTACCCATGCTTCAACTGCGTGCAGCTGCCCAAAGATCATAACATTTATTGTATGATAAAAGGGAAGTACCATAGAATTGGGATTGGAGGGAAATGGAACCATGTTCTAGAATCCCTGCACACATGTCAGAAGCTTTTAAGTATGTTGTCTCAATTTAATCTCTACAGCATTATTTTGGAAAGAAATGTCAGGGTTTATATAACAAATACAGAGAAGTTGAGGGTAGACAACCTAGGACTTTCCCTAGATATTAATGACAATAAAAATAACCCAAGCCCCTTAACAATTTATTTTCCAATATGTTAGTTCTCACCAGGAGAGATTAGTTTCATAAAATCCTGTTTCTAATAAAATTCCAGAATCCATTTTCAGAGATTTATTTTAGTCGTTTTTCTTTCTATAGCAGAAGAGCTTGTTTAAACATCACACCAATTAATATATAAGTTTTGTCATGTATGTGAAAAAAGTTAGGAATTCTATTTGACATAAAGAATGCAGTATGCCAAAAATAGAAATCATGCGTTTCATTGCTCTAAGTGTTTAATTAAGTGAATTATATTATCAAGCTCTACTGTTAAGATTAGAATATAGTTTATTTCCAACTAGTTCTATCTTCAGGCAACTTTTTTTTACCCAGAAAGGTGCCCTAAGGAAAGAAGTCAGTGGAAGAAAATGTCTCAGTTCTCTTTAAGATAGCCACCTCCCCTCTGCTATCATGTACAGTATACAGTACACAGTATATATTTCATTTTGTGTAGCAGACTTTTAAGCCCTGATAACTTATGTATCAAAACGTAAGCCTGAAATATTATAAGACTACCTCTTTATGAATTAGATCCATTTTAAGACCAATACCTAAAGATGGAGACAGTGAGAAAAAGATCCCATGTAATAGATTTGTCATTTTTATGCCCTAGTTCAAAGCTATATGATTTTCTCTATCGCCATCAATTATCTTTCAAAGGCTGTCAAATATGTTCTCTTTTCCTTCCTGTGCAGCTAGAAAATAGAAATAAGAAATTTGATTTTTAAAGGTAGATAAGTTATCAAAGCAGAAATGCCTTTGAATTAGGTCATTCTTCCATAGCATAATGAATTTGAAATCTCCAGTAGAATTTTATAAGGAGCATTTAGCAATACTCAGGGAACGTTGAACATTGGGTATCAGTGAGACTTCGGCTGTAGTCCACACTTTATATAGCAGCCTTAACATTAGCTGAGAGGGGGCAGGTCAGCATCTGATTACACGGTGAGGAAGGATTTCTGTCTTGACAGTAGGTGAGTATCTCTAGTGGTTGTTTGTTCATATTTATCAAAGGCAACTTTTTTTTTTTTTTTTGTCAGACATAGTTTGAGGCAGCGACTGGATAAAGCTTTCAGAGTCACAGAGGTAATAGCTGCATACTTTAGATACTTTTCTGTGCAGTTTGTATAAGCATCAACTCTTTGGTAAGTGATTCTACATAGAGAGATTTTACAATATGTACGAAAGGGATAGAGAGGACTCTTCAACTTGTAATGAATAGAAAACACATTTCCCAATGCAGAGAGAATCAAGCCATGGGAATGATTTTTATCTATTATGCATGTCACATATTGTTCCCAAAATGATTTAAGATTTCTTACAAGGATGCATAAAATGAAAAGATAAGAGTGCCATTTCACACATACAAAAAAAATGATGTAGGAACAAAGTAGCATAAAAAAAATGTCATAATAACCCACAAGTCTACTGTAGATAAACCACAAAAATAGGTCTGACTTGTAAATTAAAAAGCTTGTAAGTTATAAATTTTACAATGCCCATGAGATTCAAACAAAACAATTGCTAAAGAGAAGTGCAGTATACTTTATACGTATATCAGATAAGTTTCTCCCAGGGGGTCCCCCTGAAAAGGACACAGAAATGCAGATGAGTCACGTGTACCCAGAATGTCACATTCTGCTCTTAAGAGCTGAGAATTTCTTTGTGACAGAAACTTAAACCTTTTGAGATAAAGCAGTGTTACGTAACTCATCCCATTTTCTATATAAAAAAATTCCTACAGATTATCTTTATAGGAAAATATTTTTATCAGTGGTTAAATATGTAGCTGTATAGTTAAAAGATATTGCTAAATCCAATTTTAAAATTAATGTCATGTTTAAAAAGCAAGAGACACATCTTACAATAAGATTGGATGCTATTAAATTTCATAATCAGATGTTTTTCTCTTAGGAATTCATTTTAAATTCAGCCTCTTTTTGGCCAAGACACCCCTGCAATACCAGTCTTTAAGTTATGCTTTTGTAATATCTCCCAAATTCCCCCTCATTCCACATTACCACCGCTACCGCTGCCATTCAGGGTCCCATCATCTCTCGTGTGGGCCATTCCTTTAGCTGCTTCTTACATTCTCATTTTCCTATGCTTTGTCTCCTATGGCTTAAGCCAGGCTCCTTTCCACTCCCGGGTTGATCTTTCTAAAGCGCTAATATGTTTATGGCCACCCTTTGTTCAATATTTCAATAGTTTCTATAGTGATTTACATGACACTTTATAATATGTACTTTTGTTTCCTTTCCAGGACTATTTGGAATATCAAACACTCAAACATTTTACCTTTTTCCAGCAACCATCCTGAGCCATGCATACTTCCCAAAATTTGATGATTTTTTTTTCTTCACATTCTCTCTTTCTGTCTTTGCACATCCTGTTATCACTGTTTGAAGTGTCTTTCTTCACCTTAATTTCAGTATGATTGTCACCGTTCCTGGACTCACTTCCCTGGTGCCAACAGTGTGGGTTGGCTTATGTTACGCGGTGTTCTCTTAGTCCCCTGTGTTTTTCATCTCTGTTATAACCCTTATCACTACTCAAGCACCTTACTTCTCTGTCCCCATGAGATGGTGAGTTTTCTAAGGATAGCAAGCATATCTTTTCAGTCCTCTAACTCAACTTCTGAAAGGTTTACGTACAGTTGCTAATAATAAAAACAGCCTTGATATCTATAGTTCTTCCAGTGGGGTAGCCTGTGTTATAAATCAATTATTTCAATAACTGCAAAAGGTAGATAGTAATGTTATCTCTAGCTGATAGATAATAAAAGGAAAGATTGAGAGTATAATCAGCTTTTCAAAGGTCATCTAACTAATACGGAAGAACTAGAATGAAGAGAAAAGGCTAATCGGTTTCACTAATTATTATTATTATTTTTTTAAATTCTAGATGGGGCATTCCTGGGTGGCTCAGTCAGTTAAGCATCTCTCTTGGGCTCAATGACCCCAGGGTTCTGGGATCGAGTCCTGCATCAGGCTTCTTGCTCTGTGCGGAGCCTGCATCTCCCTCTGCCTGCTCTGCCCCAGCTTGTGCTCGTGCTCTTTCTCAGACAGATTCTCTCTTGGACAAATAAATAAAATCTTTTAAAAAATAAAAATAAAGTAAAAATAAAATTCCAGATGAATGAAAATACTGTACTCAAGCTCAAAATCAAATCAAATCTGAAAGTAGAATGTATTTTAACTATTTTAGCAAGGAAGGATTAAATATTTATTTGCCAAAAACTTGTGCAAACCTGTACAAGCAAGCTGAAATCAAACAATAGGAAAAGAAAAAAACCCTCAAAAATGGCCAAGGCAGATAATAATAATATGAAAAATAAGATTGTATCAAAGTTTGTTACTAGCTTTAATTTAATACAGGCAATTCTCACTTGGCATGGTAGTACCACATGGTAAAAATGATCGTGTAAGCTGAAATTGTACAAAGTAATCATAATCAGTGGGAAAGATTACAATGTTCTATGATCTTTATTTTGTCAGGACATTAAAAACTCTTACTAGAGGTTAAAGGCACAATAAAATCAAATTAGTAAAATTAACATTTACGTAGTACATTGCACTTTAAAACACTGAAACATTGAGAATCACCATTTTATTTCTTCTAAAAAAAATCTGTGAGGAGTAGTTTGGACCTTGATCTTACCTTTTGCTTCACGTTGTTTAAAGTTATGATATAGAGGAAGCATCTTCTCTGTGGCTTGGCTAACTGTTATTCTCCTTTCAAATTTGGGATCAGCTTCCAGCATTTCATCCTTTTTGCTTCCCATGTTGTGAAATGCCTCTGAGAGTTCCTTGAACATGAAATTTTTTTTGACAGCGTTACCTCCTCTAGGACATCTTCATCTTTGTTGTCACAACCATTTTGTTCATATATATTAATAAATACTTCTTTTCACTTTATTGACCTTATCATTCTAATTTCACTTAGTGTTATTTCTTTCTATTTGTTCATATTGGTTACCTAATTCTCTTTTGAATTATCCACTTAATAAGAGGTCATATGGGTTTTTTTCCATGAGACAAGGAGGAGCCCCAACTGCATGTTTTGCTGCCTGTGTGTGGACTGGAGAACAGATGTGTAGGGGCTACTTACTGACAAACTGGAAGAAGGAATATGAACGGCCACTGATCAGGATGCCCACCTGTTGTTTCTGTAATGATTCGTGAACTGAAGAACACGTAGTGCAGATCGCCCCTAATGCTAGTACTCCTGGTTAATATAGTAGTTAAACAGTAACTGCAATTTGATCTGTGGTCTTGGGGGAGGTTGATGTTATTTAAGTAAACTCTAGTAAATGAACTACTGCATATCACAACCATGCAAAATAAGAACTTGTCTATTTACTATACCACACCTCATGCATTTCATACTGTAAATATTATCATAATAATCGTAAGTAGGCATTGTTACAATCTTAATTCTACATGTGATGAAACTGCAGCACAGAGCTAAAAGTAAATTCACATAAGGTCACATAATTATCTGTAATCAGGATTCAAATCCAGGATCTTTTGGAGGCTATTACTCCTGGTGTTCTGAATTAATGAATGAAATAATAAATGTACTGAATACAGAAAGTTTCCTGTCCTTTGTGATTTTTCACAATAATATTAATGAATTAATTCTCTGAAAAGAGATGAATTAGTTTTAGAATCTCATTACCTGATGATACTAGACCCAAATGAGTAAATTCGTACCTGCACTTTTTTTCAGAATAGATAAAATATATCAAACAAAACACTGTAGAGTGTTTTTTAATGCAAGTTGAACCTTAATTTAGCATCACTCACTACAACTTGATGTCAAATTCTTCAACATGTATATAAACCGTGTTGTTTTGTTATTTTGCCTTTTTATTTTGTGGAGTTTGTTGAAAGGTACAATGATAGAAAAGAGAGGAAGGATCTCTTTGAAATTTTGATAAACCCATGAGTGATCTTCTCAGATAGACATACACTCAGCATCTACTGTATAATTTAAATGTGCACATTGACCCCCTGAAGTCCATTCACAGACTTCTTAGAAGATTAAGGGCTCTCCTAGATCTTAAGTTTCCTTATAGGCCAAATGTCCATTTCTTTCTTCGGCTGTATCACTTAGTGAACCTAGGCTCTTAAGGGTCTCCTGTGGACTGCCATGCCATCATCCCAACACAAGCCTTTACCATTGACCCTGGTGGAGAAAAGTACATGGGCTGTCATGCACCAGCTCTAAATCTGCTTTGCCTTTTCTTCTTTTCTACCAGCTCCTCTACTGGCACAGAGTTACAATGTACTCATATTCTTTTTTCCTGCTCCTTTCATTCCCCATGATGCCCTGTGTTTGATTGTCTTCAATCAGGTGTTTATTTGGTCATGTGTTTCCACTCTACCAATAAGGGCCTGTATTGATTATCATCCATGCATTCAACCAGTATTTATTGGGTGCAAAAAATATGTGAATAATTGTTCTCAGTGCTGAGAATAAACCAATAAGCAATTCAAACTCACAGAAATAAATGTAAAGGTGCTATACAGAGTAGCTTTTTAGAAGAAGGCCCTATTTAGCATCTTTCAGGAGGGGAATTTCTAAAAAGTCGTATTATTTGAGTTGAGACCATCTCTCCAGGCATGCAGGATAGAAATATATTAGGTAAAGAGAACAGCACGTGAAAAAGGCCCTGGGGTAGAATAAGCCTATTTATGCTTTAGGAAGGTCTACACATTTTGGAAAGAATTAAAAATAATAGTGAAAAGAAATTTTAAACCTACAGCCAGATCCTAAGGGATTCTAGAACAGGGATTGAAAAAAGAGGCCGAACACCAAGTTTAGTAAGTAGTTTATGAGATGAAGTGAGAGAATTTTACAGGACATTTGAAGCAATTGGAAGGAAGTGATTGATTTAGTAATGCCTATATAATATATCTTATAAACATTACCTGGTCTTCTCCTGGAGAAGTTTAAAGCAACATTGAGGAAGCAGTAGTAATATCAATAGAGGGCTATTTTTCCAGTTCAAGCATCCTACAGTCAGGTGAAGGCAATGATGATGAAAGGGTGTGGATGCTCAGTGATTGATTTTTAGACTGGCCCATCTGATTTACATTAAGAGAAAGAAAAAACTTAGCTCAAGTTATTGACAGGGTGTATTGATTTAAAACGTTCATAGACCACAGTCACTGAAATAATATTTTTTACATTTTTGTAACTTATTTTGGGGCTAAACTGTATATGAAAACATAAAGAAATTTTAATATATATTGTGTTCTTGCAAACTTTGCTGAAATATATCCTTTCTAGGGTTTTAAAAACTACTTTACAGTATCCCTTTTTTCATTTAATCAATAATGCTCTCAGGTCTTAAATATTACAGTGTTCTATTTGGAATACTTGCTTCACCTGTAACTTTACAGAACATTTCTTACTTTTGAGTGCAAAATACTTTTCTAAATATCAAATAATTCATACAGAATTATATTATCTTATAGTCTCTTTAACTGATTTAACATATTATTTCATTTTTTAGTCTTTTTTTTTTCTTACCTAAAAGCCTTACATATTTTATTTGTACTTATTCAGATATGGTGATTTTAAATAAATTTTAACTTCTCAAAATGTTTCTCTTTTTCATCTTGGTAAGTCATAAACATGCCATTAATAGATTCCCCCCAAAATAGGTCAGTGTAAAGATGTAAACTTCTTTTCATCTATAAACAACCTTAATCAATGGTTCAGGCCTGAAATATTTGCCTAACCATTCAGTTCAGCAAATCTAACTGGAGAATCTATGTGACAGACTCTTTGCCAGGTGCTGTGGGAGGCTCCCTGTGCAGTCACTGTCAGTCTTTAAAATTCAATTGGCATCATTAATGTAGGAATGATCTGTATTTTGTTTTTCAATAGCATGTTGATAGTCTACAGGTAGATCGACCTCATAGGATTTTTTTTTCCCAATATCATTTGTCATGCTCTCACCAGTGCCTATGAGTTTCAGTGATTTTTCTTGACTCATAGCAGTTGCTAAGTAACATGGAAAAGTACAGCTGCAGCTTCACTTCCTTCAAACTGCTGCTCCTAAATATGAATAAAACCATAGACATTCTATTTTTGTGTTCAGAACTCACCGCTTTCAAAGCTTCTGTGTCAGATTCTCTGAAGCATAATGGAGAAGGCAGTAAAATTACAGACCGAATAAGACTTCTGAGAAATATTTGCTTCTTTTTTTTTTCTCCAGATGCAATTAGATTATTTTTTTCTTCTACCTCTGAGCTTCCATTAAAGTTCTGTAATGGATGCATTGAACTAAGAACTAAGAGGACACTGCTTGACCTTGAGCAAGTTATACATTTCTCAAGTTTCTGTTTCTTAATCTGTAGTTAAATTCAGTGTTCATTTTTCCTCTTCCAGCTCTATGATACTATGAAACAGTCTGCATTATATCACTGAACTACTGAATGGCATTCTTTTTAAATAAATGTCACAAATTATGTTATTGTTTTGTAGTTCCTTTTTATTTGGCTTACATGGGATAAATACTAAACACATTTTAAAGAGAATTCTACTTCTAGACACTTGATAGTTCTTTGCATTCTCTATGGCTAAGTAAAAATATTCACATAAAGATAATATGACATAATAACCCTTTGACAAAGCTCTAGGTCATTTCCCTAATCAAAGTTCACATTGTAGGTGTCTGATATCAGCTTGCATCTCGGGGAATGAAACAAGAGTTTATGTTCCTTGCCTTCTATTTCTCTCAATTCCAGATTCGTAATTGCTTTTGTAAGATCTCCAGGGTGGCAAGAGTTACTTTAGAGTATGCTGAGTTTTTCAAATGTAATATGTATCTCCCTCCATTGTAACTATGAGTCCTTGTCTGTTTCCCTCCCTAGGCCTTGACCTCCTGCAGAGAGAATGTTTTGTGTATTTCATCTTTACAGTTCCAGGACCTAGCACTGTTGTTGTTGTATTGAAGTTATTAAATATTTTCGTTTAAGCAGAAGTAAAAAGTGCTTTGGGAAAACTCACATATCCTTTGACTAGTTAGGGATACAGTTAGCAAATTACTTCTTTTCAGAACAAATTTCATGGAGCCTATATCTCCAGATTCTCTCTCCTCAGAAATGATCTAAGAAATAGCATTTTAGGGGCACCTGGGTGGCTCAGTGGGTTAAACCTCTCTACCTTTGGCTCAGGTCATGGTCTCAGGGTCCTGGGATAGAGCTCTTCATCGGGCTCTGCTTGGCGAGGAACCTGCTTCCTCCTCTCTCTCTCTCTCTCTCTCTCTCTGCCTACTTGTGATCTCTCTCTGTCAAATAAGTAAATAAAATCTTAAAAAAAAGAAATAACGTTTTATGTATGTCTATAGAGCATATCTTCTGTTAGAGCATTATCTAACAGAAGGTGTAAATTAAAAAAGTATTCACAATCATTTCAGATTCATTGTTTCTATTTCTGCCATCTGTCTAGTGGGCACATGGCCCTGGAGGTAAGGAGTTGCCTTTACCTCAAAAGAACTTTTTATATTAATACTGGCACTTATAAAATATATTCTAGGATTAAAAAAATTATATATTAAAAGAATACTTTAAGTTAATTTACAGTTAAATGGAAAGTCTAATAGTACTTTCTTCCCAAGTATATATATAATCTTTGTTTAAAAAGAGAGAGAGAGACAAATCAAGAAGCTGACTCTTAATAATAGAGAACAAACTGATGGTTACTAGAAGGGGTCATGGGTGAAATAGGTGATGGGATTAAAGCATGATGAGGACTGAGGAATGTATAGAATTGTTGAATCATAATTTTATACAACTGAAATTAATATAACACTATATGCTAAGTATACTGGAATTAAAATGAAGAATTTAATTTAAAAAAACCCTCTGCAGGACAAAAGAAAATAACTAGTGTCATATAGAATTTAAATAATTTGGGTTTTTAAAATGATATCAGCAAAAAAAATCCAGACTTACTTTTGCCTTAAATTTAATTTTTGAGTGGAATAGATAAAATAAATATTTTATAATAAAAAAAGAGGTAAAGAAAATTACCTCTTTCTCATTGTATTAGTTAGGTTCAGTTTACAAAAATGTAAATCAGAATGCGAAGACCTAAATAAATTCTTTCTTATATTCTTGCTTGCTTATGCAAATATATTGTTAAATTGAACAGTAAAATGTAGGTTCTTACATGCTTTTATAGTAATTGTTCTGTATAGTCAGTGACAATTTAATTAAGTGGAGATGCTCCTAAAATATGTTGGCTTTCAGTGTTAATTATTGTCTCCTATAAGTGATTGGTAATTTGAAAATGCAATAATTTATCTAAAGTATTTTTTATATGTAGGAGCATTTTTTTTTTACAATTTAAGTGTACTCACTAATTATATTTCTAAATAAAATCATAATACTATAGAAAGATTTCTGTTAAATATAATATAAAATAGAGTTGACTTCAACCACGATTTTATGATCTGAGTTTGGAGGAATTTGTTATATTGTTGAGGTCAAAGTATATTAATTGGAAGGAAAGAAAAAAGGAAAAGAGAAGAAAGGAGGGAAGGGAAGAAAGAATGAAAGAAAGAAACACAAAGAAAAAGAGAAATTAGGGTTCTATTATTTATTTATTTGTTTATTTGTTTGTTTGTTTAGGGGGAGGGACAGAGGGAGAGAAAGAAAGAGAGAGAATCTTAAGCAGGCTCCACACCTAGTGCAGAGCCCATACAGGGCTCCATCTTACAACTCTAAGATCATGACCTGAGCACCCAAAATGTGTATGAAGCAAATAAAGTGTATCATCTGGGACACTGCATTTAACTTACATGATATCTTTTCAGCTAAGGTTCTTGACTAGCTCCAGGGAGAAGACATATTTATGAATATGCTGCCAGGATTACATCTCAAATTATATATTCTTTGGCTTTTTACACATATTCTGTTTTATCAGTGGGACCACCAAGAGCAGTTTTGTACACTAGCCATAGCTTAATTTGGACTTTTTCCTGTGTCTTAAGTTAGCTGGCACATAGACTGAGATAACAGCTTAGGCTGACAACTACGGTGTTCTACATTTAATTCCAATGGATCGGTTTCCCCACACCACCAAACAACTCAGTTCTGATACCAACTGGAGATGGCATCAGATGTCTCAGACGTCTATGCCTGCTTTTAGATTATTAGCTAAATTCTACCAGACTGCCTTCCCACCACTCCCTGTTTCACATACCCCTGCAAGTCCAGGCTCTTGTCCGTGCTTTTGAACAACTGGTGATAAATGGGAGGTTCTAGCACCCCTGCTTTGGGTTTAATCAGTTTGCTAGAGCTGCTAACAGAAGTCTGAGAAACATTTCATGTACTAGATTGCTGGTTTATTATAAAAGGATATAACTCAGGATGAAAGAGACAACAGAGCGCAAAGTATGAGGAAAGGGCACAACATTCTATGCTTGCTCTAGACATGCTTTTCTCCCTGAATCTCACATATTCGCCAACTTGGAAGCTGTCCAAACCTTATCTTTTGGGGGTTTTAATGGAGGCTTCATCTTGTAGGTAAAATTGATTAATTCATTGGCCATTGGCAATTGTTTCAGCCTCCCTCCTCAGATGTCAGAGGGTGGAATGAAAGTTCCTGCCCTCTAATCATATAGTTGGCTCTTCTGAAAACCATCCTCAAACTTAGGTAAAGTCAATTCTTTAACATAACTGAAGATACAGTGATTTTTTTCATCGCTTAGGAAATTCCAAGGGTTTTATGCCTTCTGTGCCAGAAAAGGGAGGAAGACCAAATACATAGTTCTTATAAAGTCACAGTACGGTCTTGACTAAGACAACTCAGTTCTGCTTCCCATGGTCCTTCTTTATGAAAACTAGTCTAGACATATTCTCATAGGAAGTGCAGAGGAGCAAGAGAACAGGCGGAAGTAATTGTTTTGTTTCAGAGACTCTGTCTGCCAGCGATTTACTTAATATAGTTTCACTGTGGGAAGTTCACAAGCTAGTAGTATACAAGGTAATATCTCTTAATAACCCGGTAAAGTATTAATATACTCCAGAGATAGATTAATCACACTATTGTCCCATGTAATGGGAGATGAAAGGAATATAGTCTAAATTTACGTGAGGTGTACCTTTATACTAGTTGGTACTCAGGAGAGATGGCTTAACCAACGAAGAGCTGAGATCTAGCTGCTAGTGCAAAAGTAAAAGTCCCTGTTGCTAGAGCATGTTGCTAAGGAACGAGGGTACCAGTGTTGACAGGCAGGATAACCTTCACAGGGACCTTGCATGGTTTTCACCACTCCTGACAATGAGTTGCCTTGCCATGGCAAGGGCTAATGCCCCAAGGTCTTTGGACGGTTATTTAGGCCAGCAAAGTGTAGCCTTGTCCACACTGAACACTTGGATAGTCCTCACAATTCTGACTATGTATAGTGTAAATATTCCCTTGCTATAGTTGTTTCTTCCTGGTTCTTATCAATAAAAATCAGTAGTGCCCCTCAGAAACTGAGCTCCTGAGTACTTAACAGCAACTGCAGGTGTTGAATGACAGCATCCTGACACAGTAACTTTATTCATACATCAAAACAACTTTAATTATAAGAACAAATTTGGTGGTAAAAACAACTTCATTTATTTTATTTTATTTTATTTAAATTCAAGTTAGTTAACATACAGTGTAGTATTGGTTTCAGAAGTAGAATTTAGTAATTCATTACCTACATATAACACCCAGGGCTCATTCCAACAAAGTGCCCTTTTTAAATACCCATCTCTTGTTTAACCCATCCCCCACCCACCTCTCATCCAGCAACCCTCTGTTCTCTAAACTGTAGAATCTTTTATGGTTTGCTTCAACTTAATTTTTGTCATGAAGAGTACATTTGAATCATGTCAAACCACTACACAATAATAAACCAGGTTTTCTCTATCCCCCTGATGGCATCATGTTTGCTAAGATTCTGTTACCCAACCCAAGTCAATATGAGAGTCAATACCAGAGTCATGCAGGAAGTGGGCTGTAAATTTATTTAAAAAATAAATACCGAGTCCTGCTGGAAGTAGACCATAAATTTATTTAAAAAAAAAAAAAAAAGTATGGCTTCAGAAAGACCATTAAGTGGCACCATCAATGTACTATACCACACCTCAACATACGGAAGGAGAGTTAGGTCCATTGAAAATATTGATCTCAGTAGGATTTGAGTGTTCAACATATTCATAATTATTGGAAGACACCCAAATGTCTCCTGTTCAGTTCTTTGGCTTCTTTTCTTTCCTAAACAATGCTATACATTTGACATAAGAATCCTGAAAATTTTAAGAATTCTTTTTTATTTTTTCCATTTTTTTCCATTTTATACCCATAAAATTAAAAACTTTATTTTTCAGACAACTTGACTTACACCACTAAGATATGAGGAATTCATTAAAGGTAGAACTGGTGGCTTATTTTTTTTTTCTCAGTCATTATCTTAATGCAGAAATTTAAAGCTCAGAAAATAGAAAACAGCTGAGAACTTCAAATCTCTCAATACCAGCGACCATCCAAACATCTTCCCAAAACCACTCGGCCAAACTCTACCATTACTTCTGGCAATGGTAGCTTACAGCCTACAGTCATGTCCTTGGGATGGTCCAGACCCCCTTAAGTTTTCCCCTGGGGAAGCTGATCTGCCAAAATTATTTATTGTTTATTCCAGTCCAAATCTGAGGACGGGCCCCTGATTTCATTTCTCTGAGTGCATTTACTTTGGAAAGCTTGCAGTTATAAACTCTTTCTTGGTCCCCTTGAGGTGTGTATGTATTTTCTCCACTCAGGAATATCTTTCTCAATGACTTGGGAGCCATTGCCTTGAAATATAAACATCAAGAAATATAAGACCCTTTTCTCCCACTCTTTGTGCAAGAGTGGGAACCTAACTTCTATAAGCACTGGTTAGCAGACATAAGCTTCTCAATCTGAATAAGTCACTTTGGGCTGCTATAACAAAAGACCATAGATTGGGTGACTTATAGACAATAGAACTTTATTTCTCACAATTCTGAAGGCTGGGAACACAAAGATCAGGAACTGGCAGATTTACTGCCTTGTGCAGACCCTCTTCCTGGTTTCTAGGTAGCAGTCTTAACTGTACTGTCCTGGGGGGAAAGTCAGGTAGCTCCTTGTGGTCCCTTTTATTAGGACACTAATCCCATTCATGAGGGTGCCACCCTCATGACTTACTACCTCCCAGAGGCCCCACCTCTAATACTGTCACATTGGGGGTTAGGGTCTCAACACACAAATTTTGAAGGACATAAACATTCAGTCCATTACAACATTCCTGAATATCTTTCAGTACTTCCTCTTTAACATACTCCAGTGTTTCAAAGACCTCTTATCTTTAGTTCTGGTGAGTTGAGCTCGGGGTACCCAAGGCCTCTGCTGCTCTGGTAGAGAATAAAACCTGTCCTACTAACTTAAACTAGTACTGGGCTTTGTTTCAATTTGACACAACCCAAGGCAAAGATAAGATTAAGGTTATGAACTTTCCACTTGAGTATATAGTTAAGACTGGAAAATGTTAACTTAGTTCCTCTTGAAATCATCTGATGGTTCTAATACTGTCTGGGTTCATTCTCCTTTGTTTGATTTCTACTTTATTTCTTTAAAATTATTATACATAGTTATTTATATTCTATTTCCAATAATTCAAGTATCTGTGATCTTTGCAGGTGTCGTTTTGTTGCTTGCTTTCCTGCTCATTCTCACTTACGAATTTTTTTGTACATTTTGCTTGTATGTCTCTTTATTTTTGAGCTCATGTTTTTTGGAAAGTGACCTATAAATATTTAATATTTTTTCTGTAAGATGTTTTCTGTAAGAATGCTTTCACTGTCTTTTTGTCAAGCAGTTGAGTTGATGGCATACCCATATCTATGTTAAATTAAAACATTTGGCTTCCAGTTGTTGTTGTTGTTTTCCTTTTTCTTTTTTTCTTTTCTTTTTTGATGACTTTCAGTTTTTTTTTGTTGAAAATGCTATATACTCAAACCTGAAATCCATGTGTTGGCTATCCCTTTGCCATGAATTCTTATGGATTACTTCTTTTAACTTCCTTCCAGAACCAAAGTTAAAACAGTGTTCTCTGTTGAATATCACTGCTGCATGTGGTTTGTTTGTAGTTCACCCTTTTCACCTAGGCTTTTGAGATCTCAGTTGATGGTTTTCCTTTTGGAAAGATTAGAAATTCCCTCTAGAAGTTTCAGGCTCATCTATAAAGGTTCATAGTCAGACTGTACAGATGTGCTACAATACTTCTGACTGGCAGAATCTTTAAGTCTTTGTTCCTTGACTAATCAGATTCCCTAGTCTCAAGTAATATAATCCTGGAAGGTATAAGCTATGCTGCCAGAATTCTGGGAAAGGAAGTGAAAAGGCTTCTCAATCAAATAAATTTAATTAATGCTACAGTAAAAATGGTCCCAACATCTAAGTGATTCATACAATTTTTTATTTTGATTTTATATTAATTCTTCTGTAAGTGTCTGCTGCATCTCCTCTCCAAAGTCATCTTTACTTTAGGGCCCAAGCTGTGGATCAGCCTGTACAGGGCAGTGGTTTTAAATCTACCACTCCGAGGTTAAATATCTCATGTTCCTTCATATTTCAGAAGTCTAGCCAAATAACATGAATAAGTCTTTCTTGGTAGCCATAGAAGTATAACCCGTCCCCAGGAAAGGCACTGCATTTATGTAAATAATAAATTTGTCATGATTTTACCATTTGTAGATATTCATTATTTTACCTTTTCTCTTACCTGTACTCTTCCTATTTTCCATGAATATGGAATCATTCTTACTTACCTTCTCTGAGAGTTAATCATTCTGGCTGGATTATGTTGGGACAGTTCCCATGAAGGTCATTGTTTTGGTCTCTACTCAGGTCTGTATGCTTTATGACATTCTTAGGCTCACCTTCAATATGAGATGAAGTACCAGAAATTGTACTTTTGTGAGTTTAAATATAAAACAAAACAAAACAATGACAATGTTTTATATATATATAAAACAGTTAACTAGTGAGCTCATGTTTCTTATTAAATATTATTTATATATAATATGGTATCACATTTCATTTAATACCATATTTATTAGAAATTTAAAATGGCACAATAATAATAATAAAATACAACATAAATGAGGAAAAATATCTAGAAACTTGAAAATGGAAGAGAGTTAGGGGTACCTGGATGGCTCAGTCCATTAAGTGTCTCTCTTCAGCTCAGGTCATGATCTCAGGGCCTGGGATTAAGCTCCCTCCCCAGCTCCCCGCTCAGCAGGGAGTCTGCTTCTCCCTTTGACCCTCCCCCTGTTCAGGCTCTCTCTTTCATGCTCTGCACTCTCTCTCACTCAAATAAATAAAAAACCTTTAAAAAATAAAAAGAAAGATAACATAGTTTATAAACATAACTGGACATCTATGCTCTTTCACTAGTATTGAAAAATATTTTAATTTACAGAAATAAAAAGTAATCTCATGTCAAGGTGAGATAAAAATCATTTATAGCAATAAAAACTAAGCAAAAAAAAATGATGATTGTTTTCAAAATCTTAAACTGTTTAGATTTAAGTAAAGGTAAAGAAATTGTTTCTAATTTTTCTGCAAAGGGGAAAGAAGCAGAGAAGGCAGTGAATATCCTGAAGAGGTCCATTTATAGCCTTGGGACAAAGGCACGGTGGGCTCTATATTGCTGAAGAAGCTTAATATAGGGTATCCTGACATTCTTAATAATTTTAGTAAAGATTTCCAAGGTAATAAAATAAAGACTGAATCCCAGTGTTGTTACTAACTAGTCACATGACTTTGAACAATTTGCTTAACTTTGCTAAGTTTTAATTTTATCTGAAAACAATGCTGATTATATCTCACATCTTAGGACACATATGAGGATCAGGTGTTATTAGTTATGTATCTTTTGTATTTTTCATTATTGGTTTTTGCACATAAGTAGAACCTAATAAATTAAGTTTTACTGATAGTATCTGGGTATAGTAAATCAATTATATTTTAAATATATTATTAAAATGAAAACAATGCAATGAAAAGTGTTCACTTATTCAAAAAATATATAGAATGCAGAATAAAGAGAAAAGACTGAGATAGGAAAACTTTTTATGTAACTTATTCTCTTTTTTTTTATCACTTCCATTGGGAGGTTTTAAATAAAAACTTACAAACTTTGCTTTTGCTAATTTCTCAGACAAAAAGGCAGAATTGGAGAAACCACATGATGGTGTTAGCATCTGTTTTAGTCAGCTTAAGATGCCAAAACAGAATACAGTAATCCCCTGGTTAGCTACCTATAAAAGGCAAACCCTAAAGGCCTTCATTGGCAACCCTGTCCCAACCCTGTGAGGGCCCCTCTCACTCTTGAGAGCTTTTTCTGTATTTTCACTTAATAAACTTCTTTTCCTTCACACACACACACACACACACACACACACACACACACACACACACTACAGTAGAATGGATGGTTGAAATTGCAAACATTGACTTAGAGTTCTGGAGGCTGGACATTTGAAAAGATCAGGGTGCCAGCCTTCTTCCTGGATCACACATGGCTGTACTTTCTCATTGTGTCCTCAATGGCACAGAAAGAAAGAGAGAGAGAGGAAGAGAGAGAGAGCATTTAAGTAGCTCTCTGGTGTCTCTGCTTATAAAGAGCATTAATCTCTTGCCCTTATGATCTAATTACTTCCTAAAGCCTCCACATCCATACATTGGGTTTTGGGGCTTCAGCATATGAATTTGGTGGGGGCACAAACATGCAGCCTGTAGCAGCAGCCAAGTGTCTGATGATGACGATGTCAATTTTTGTAACTGATCAAGGAGATTCTCAAGATGGAGAGACTTTAGTTTCTGTGGGTTCGTATAGAGTATATTTTTTAGGTCCAGACTTTGACATAATAATATATCATTCTTTAAGGAACTATTAATGGCATTTTCATGACTACTGTTTCCTCAAGAGCTTTGCAAAAAGAAATAGAAGCTTATAATTAAACCATTTTAAATTAATATGAAATTAAAATTTTGTGTTTCATTTTACCCTTAAAAATGTAGGTCTTTGTCAATATAAGCTCTGGATTTTTGTTCAATATTACATTCTTTATATCCCTGTATTTTGAAAGCTAACTTGAAAACAGAAATAAGGAAATTTCAAAATATCTAATTTTTTTTTTTTTTTTTTTTTGACACAGAGAGAGAGATCACAGTAAGCAGAGAGGCAGGCATAGGGAGAAGGGGAAGCATACTTCTTGCTGAACAGAGAGCCTGATGCAGGACCCAGTCCCAGGACCATGAGATCATGACCTGAGCTGAAGGCAAAGGCTTAACCCACTGAGACACCCAGGCACCCGAAGTTTTCTGTTCCTTACTTAAACAACAGCATTATTTCCCTAGGTAGAAGAGGAAGCTTTATCTTATTTATTTAGAGTCCAAAATTATTTTTTAGATCTTTATATATACACAAATGTGATACTGTGTGAAATCACTTTATATCATCAGTAGTTCATTAGAAAATATTGTGTATGATTAATTAATCTGAAAAATAGTTAATATGAGTTCCAAATTAGTTTAAAATGAAAAATAGTTTTTCTTCTCAATTTATTTCAGTAACTATATCTAAATATGGCATCAACTTCAATGTTTTTCCCAATCCAGAGTTTTTATAACTATAATTTACTATTGGCATTTTTATTAATATACTGAAAATTCTTTTACTTCTTTGGGTGTATTTGTATTAATTTTATTAAACTGTTTTTAAAAATCAGAAATCTAACTATTTTTTTATGTAAGATTATATGGTTAATATATACTTTCAGGATTAAAAGTCCTTTTTTCAGCTTAAATACATACACTAAATTCATTGACTCCTTAGTTAGCAAGTTATTTTCTTGATTAAACACTCTATAAAATTCTTATATTAATTTTCAACGTTAATAATGAATAAGTGCACATGAGCAATTCTTTTCAATGTCATTTATCTTGTAGTTTTATGTTCCTGTTCCGAAACTAATGCTTTTCTTTTTTTAGAAATTTAAAATGGCATTTGCACATTCCAAAACCACTACTTAGAAATTTAATTAGGTATTCTATATTTATTTTTTTGCACACTCTTTTATATAAGGACAGATTAGAAGACAGATTTTTCAAATGAAAAATATAATTTCAAGTATATAATCTTCAAAAAAATTTTAAAATTCTTTTCTTGTCTTTCTCCCTCTTTTCCTCTTCCTCCTCCTCCTTCCTTTTCATGAACCTTCAGTTCTTCCTCTCTCAGTCTATAACCACACACTCACACACGCACAGGCATCCCTAGTTATTTTCCAGACATGTTATATCATAAACTTACAGAGGGAATATTGTCTTTTGGGATCAAATATGTGCTATAGTCTGTAAACCAGTTAATTCTATGACCTAGGAAAAATCAGTATCTCACACTTAAAGAGTATTTTATAAATGTAAAGTTATAAGCACCATTTTTATGACATTTAAATTAGATGAGATAGTATTCACTGAGCTACCTAGCGATCAGAACGTTTTAGCAATAAACCTTGAAATAATTGTTGATCCCAGGAAAACAATATAAAGGAATTAATGATATAGTTGTGTTGCCTTGGACATTTTAGAACAAGTCCTAAATAAAAATAAAAGTAAAAACTTCTAATCCAACAACTCTACATATCAACAATTAATATGCCCTCACTTTCTCTCTTACTTCTCATATTTGATGTCTCAAGAAAAAAGTAGGTGGACATTATTTATAGTGGGACATGGACTAGTCATGGGAGTTAGGGTTTATTCCTAAGCAGATATATGACCCTGAAGAACTACTTAGCATTTTGAAATCTTTGTATTGTTTTTGAGGATAAGGATATGAAATAAAATAACTTCCCTTAAATCTTCAGGTTAGGAAAATTATATTTACAACTTGTATAAATTATAGTAGTTCTAACTTAACTGGTATATCTAACAGGCACTTCCAAAAAAGAATTAGTATAGCAAATGTCCAACTGTGGATTTTCACCCCAAATCTGTTGCTTGTGGGGCACCTGGGAGGCTCAGTGGATTAAGCCTCTGCCTTCAGCTCAGGTCATGATCCCAGTGTCCTGGGTTTGAGCACCTCATCAGGCTCTCTGCTCAGCAGGGAGCCTGCTTCCCCCCATCTCTCTCCCTGCCTCTCTGCCTGCTTGTGATCTCTGTGTCAAATAAATAAATAAAATCTTCAAAAGAAATCTGTTGCTTGTGCTGTATTCCATAATTCAATAACTGACTTTCTAAAATGCATCTGTTTGTTCAGGATAAAACCCACAAAGTCTTCATTAAATTCTGTCTTTCTTTCATCACCCACATTTCATTTTTTGGCAAATATATTTGGCCCAAACCATAAAATAATTACCTAAATCCACCAAATCTCACTATAATTGCTATTCCCACCTTCACCAGTTTCTTACTAGGATGTGATGACAGGATAGTTTTCATTAGTTTCTCTACCCAAATTCAATCTAATTTTCCTGAAATAAATAAACAGTGTTATACTTTAAAATATTAGATTTATCATGTAAAGTCTAGGCTCAAATTCCTTCAATGACTTCTTATCACACTTAGAATAAAATAATTTTTTAAATAAAATCTATATAATTTGGTCCACAAATAATTCTCCAGTTTGATCTCTGCAGTGTCATGTCAAATACATCCCTGTTTTAAAATCTTTGTACCTCCTCTTTGCCCTGCCAAGCATGTTTCCACGAGTCCTGTTCTCTGGCTTCATTTGCATCTCTTCATTAGGGCATTTTTCTCAGTGAGGATTTCCAACTTCTGGAATTAACTGAAGGACCTCAGAGGAGATGAAAAGGAAACATGGATGAGGTACAACTTTTTGTTTCTCATAGGGATAAGTTATTGTAATTTCTTAGGCTGTACTTGAGCAGTATAGATTATGTGGTATTTTGTCCTAAATACTTAGTCTCTGAACTAGACTACCTGCATGCTTCTGTTTTTAATTGCAGACTCAAAAACATTTTTTAAATGGCTTCTGTATTGATAAGGAAGTGTCTTTTTTTTGATATGATGTTTTTATTTTCACACCAGGAATTAAAGAGATTTATGAAGTGTAGGGGCACTTGGGTGAATCAATAGGTTAAGGTCCACCTCTTGGTTTTGGTTCAGGTTATGATCTTAGGGTCCTGGGATCAAGCCCTGCTTTGGGCTCCTCACTCAGCAGGGAGTCTGCTGGAGATACTCTCTCCCTATCCCTCCTCCCCCACCCCACTCTTTCTCTTAAATAAATAAATAAATCTTTAAAAAAAAAAGATTTATGATGTATTAAACAACACTACTCTTCTCATTAAAGTGTATTATTATTACTCAACAAAAATCTCTATTACCTACATAATGAATTTATTATTGTTATTTTAGTATTTAAAATTATATAACAAAAATGATTAATATAAAGAGTTGATTAATATTAAATAAATTATTTTAAGTAATTACATAGTTCTTCCTAAATATAAAATAAATATTCCCAGATATAAGACATGTAGTAAAATCTTGAGTGCTCTTAATGATGTTTTATTGGTTAAAGCTTTTATGAAACTGATTTGTCCTCTATAGTTAAGAGTCTTAGAATGATGTCTTAAAAGTGCTGACAATTAAGGATCTCTAATGGTAGATTTATATATACTGAGTGTATATATACTCTGCAAATAAAACAAAATCAAGGCACATTCAGAAAAAAAATTGAGGTGACTTTTTAGATTGCACACTTTTAAAAATGATATTTTAGTCAAAAACTATTCAGGTTATAATTTAAATGTAGAAGTGAAGAGAGGATGAAACATTGAAAAATTAAAAAATAGACTCTATCCTGGTTTTTTGTGTGTGTGTGTATATCTTTATAGCAGTGCTGCAGAGACTTAGCAACTATAGATTTATTTCCAGGTTTTGATATTTGGTATTCATGCATATTTATTTCTTCTTTTCACACTGATTTCGCTATTTGCATTTTTATGAAAATTTAGGATTACCTGTTCATTTCCATACAAACACACATCCACACACACACACACCAGTTTCAATTTCCTTGAATTTATACATTAATTCCAACTCCTACATTAATCCCTAAAAACAAAGCAAAAAGCATGTAAAAATTAACATTTTTAAAGAAATAAACTTTTTAATGCCTATGGCAGTTTTAGTGGCTCTCATTGATTTTCTATTATAATAGACAATAAAGTTGGCAATCTTATTAGCAGTATTCTTGCTAACTGTCCTCCTTTAACCACTACATTTTCAATAATTATATCATCATTATCATATCACCATTTCTATATCATCAACTGTTAAAACTTATCATTTGAAAACTTGATTCTCAGTATGCTAGGTGTTCATGAAACAGATTTTAAAACTTCTAAACCTGGACTTTAATCGAACATTTTCCAATCTTAAGGCATTATTCTAATTCTCATCTTTTTTGAACTGAAATGTTGTTTAATCTTTTTTTAGAAAACAAAATCATGATTATTGTATAGTCTGATTTCTACATGCAGAAGGTTATTATACACTTTATATTCTGAAGAAAAATAAATGAATAGAGTATTTGACTGTATTCATTGCTATATATATTTTCATAATGTTTACATAATAACAACTGCTTTTATTTTTTGTTTCTATTTTTATACTTTTCTAAACTTGGAATAATTTTTTTCAGAAAAATAATAATAGTAAATTCTAATCTCTAAAATTTGACCTTTTAAATGTATTTTTCAATGTAATGTAACTATTATACTACATGAATGCATTATCAAAAGATTAGATACATTGTAGAAATATGAAGAATTACAGTTTTATTTTTCCAAACATTTTATTAATAACCCGAATTGGAAGGAATTCCTCATTCATAAATGATTTAATGCTATCTCAGAAACAATTTTAATTTAGAGCCTGATCTCACTGTCAATTCACTGCTTACTAAGGCAATATAAACTGACATTTTAAAGTATTATTTAGTAATATACCTGGTCTGAAGGAATGGTTTTACCACATGCTGGCAAGAAATGTATGCCCTTACCAATGAAAGAATACTACCTTTAATCTATCAAATTGATATGACAAGAAATCCAATTAATTATTGTCAAATTCTTATTGGGAGGCACATTTAATGTGATAATACATGATGCATACATTTTAGAATTTTATTTTATTTTATTTTTTTTTTTTTTAAGAGAGAGAGAGTGTGTATGTGCAGAGAGGGGAAGGGACAGAGGGGGAGGGAGAGAATCTTAAGCAGACTCTGAGCTGAATGTGGGGGCTCAGTATCAGGATCCTGAGATCATGAACTGAGGCAAAATCGAGAGTTGGCTGCTTAACCAACTGAGCCTCCCAGGAACCCCTAGAATTTTAAGTTATAGAATAAACATTGTATAATCTTAATATATCATGAAATAAATGCATTTCTAGAAAAATACTTTAAAAACTGCTTTTTATTGAAATGAGAATATGCAGAAAAAAACTATTTTCAGTATTTGAGTTATTTTAACACAATTTTCAGATAATAGTAAGTATATTTTTCAGTATGTTCAGAACAGTAAGGACAGGCTAAAACCAAATCAGCAAGATAGTTCAGCAAGAACCAAATCAAAAGATAGTTAATTTTAAAAAAGTAATGAACCATCACATTTTAAGTTTATAGATAGTATATTCACTTGGTCCTAAGCTTAGAACATTACACAAAGCTATACTCTGAGAAGTTTTGATCTCACCCCTTTTTCTCTCTTTTCTCCATTTTAGTCCTCCCCCTGTGTAATCATTTCATTTCTTTTCTGTTATTCCAGTAATTCATTACAAAATATGGTTATGGGGCACTTAGGTGGCTCAGTCATTCAAGCAGTTGCCTTCAGCTCAGGTCATGATCCCGGGGTCCTTAGTTTGAGCCCCAGACTCTGCTGAGCAGACAACCTGCTTCTCCATTTCCCTCTGCTTGTGGTCCCCCTCTTTGTGCTCTCTCTCTCCCTCTTTCTTTCTGTCAAATAAATAAATGAAATCTTTAAAAAAATATGATTATGTGTTGGTATTCATCCCCTACATAAATAAAACATACTATAAAATTTACATTGCAAGTTGAATTTTTCTCTTGAGAAAATATCAGTATGTGGGCAATTTATTCATTATTTTTTTTTCTTTTGGTACTTCTGATGGATGCATAATAGTCATTTATGTTGGCATATTGTACTGTTGTGAACCAGTCCTGTGTAAATAGGCATTTGTTTTCAGTTTTTGCTGTTACTAACAATATTTTGATAAACAATGTTGTATATATGTAATTTTCTATATCTGCATAAATGCCTAAAGGGGAATTCCCTGAAGTGTTTGTGGGAGGACTAAGCATAGATCATTTCATGATGATAGATACAGCCAGATTATCCTCCATAAGACTTTTAGGCATTTGCAGACTCACCTGTAATGCACTACAAAGCAGATTTTCCTGTAGCTGCACCAAATGACTACGGACAAACTCTTGGATTTTTGTCAGTTTTAGGGCTGAAAAACAATATCTTAATACACTTTAAAGCTTCATCTTTCTTATGAATGTGATTAGAAATAATAACTTTTTCTGTGTAAATTTTTGTGTTGCTTATAGATATTTTTTCTCAAATTATAGTGATTCTGTACATAATAGAGTAATTCATTGCTTATGTTATAATATTTCCTTGTGTGTCATCTGTATTTTATGTATTATTAAAGCATACAGATATTTTTAAATACAAATATAATTACAATTTCAGTATTGATTTGGATTTTTTCTTGATAAATAAAAAATCTTTTTAATATTAAAAGTCAAGACTCAGTTCAAAATTAAAGATGGAAATTCCTTTACTTAAAGATTAAAAGTCAAGGGGCAACTAGGTGGCTCAGTTGTTAGAGTGTCCAACTCCTGGTTTTGGCTCAGGTTGTGGTCTCAGAGTCATGGTCTCCACGTGGTGGGATCAGCCTGCCTTGAGCTCTGCTGAGTGGGGAGTCTGCTTTGAATTCTTTCCCTCTGCCCCTCCTCTTACTCACACACACTCTCTCTCATATAAATAAATAAATATTTGGAAAAAAAATTAGAAGTCAAATTTACTTTGAAGAGTAAATATATTTTATTCTTTTTCCTTACTTCTTTCACAGTTTTATTTTCTTACTTTTAAAATCCTGAGTTGATCATAATTTGTCCTGATATACAATGTGAAAGATGGATGCACATCATCTTTTCTTTCCAAATAACTAATTAGTTATCAAACACAGTTGATTAAAATTTTCATTTTTTCATTATTAACTTGAAATAATACTTTTATTATATATTAATTCTGTGATTTGCATACATTTTTAAGATACTCCCTTTGAACCATTGATCTAACTATTCACAGAATACTACCACATTATTCTGTTGAGGATTTGCAGTATTTCAAATAACTTGTAGAGCTAGACTTCATTTATTGCTTTTCCTTTTCAGACTTTTCTTGGTTAGTCTTGATTGTTTATTTTTCTATCTGAATTTTAGAATGAGAAGATTTAGTATAAAAAAATACAGTGCACATTAAATTATCAAAAAATCTAGTGAAAATCGACAACTTTATGTCAGTGGATATTCTTATTCAGTACCATGAAATTAATTTCTATTTTAAAAATATATATTTTTTCCTTCATGTATATTCTCCATTTTTCCTAATGCAGGTTTTGTACCTTATTTTTTGTTAACTTTATTTTTATTTATCATACTTCTCTGTATGTGTTTTTGTGTGTGTGCACAAACTGTAATAAATAAGTTCTTCTCTCCTATTATGAATTTTAAGTAGCTGTAATTTATACATAAAGGTCAGTGGTTTGCAGACAAAAATTTCATATGCTGGTTGTAATTTTCTTTGTAGTACTTTTCAGTTAACTGGCTTGGGTTAATTGAATACATATTCATAGCTTCTATACAAGGAGTAGTTTTTATTTTTCTTTTCAAAGACTCACCATTTATTTTTCATTTAAATTCAATTAATTAACATATAGTGTATTACTAGATTCAGAGGTATAGTTCAGTAATTCATTAGTCTATATAATAACCAGTGCTCATTACATCATGTGTCCTCCTTGATGTCCATCACTCATTACACAATCCCTCCATTTCCCTCCCATCTAGCAATCCTCAGTTTGTTTCCTACAATTAAGACTCTCTTATGTTTGTCTCCCTCTCTGACTTTGTCTTGTTTTATTTTTCCCTTCCCTCCCCTATAATCCTCTGCTTTGTTTCATCAGTTCTGCATATGGTGAGACCATATGATAATTGTATTTCTTTGACTGAGTTATTTTGCTACATAATACCCTCTAGTTCAATCCATGTCATTGCAAATAGCAAGATTTCTTTTTTTGATAGCTGAGTAGTATTCCATTGAACATATATACCCCTACTTCTTTATCCATTCATCTATCAATGGATATCTAGGCTCCTTCCATAGTTTGCATATTATGGGCGTTGCTGCTACAAACATTGGGGTGCCGGTGCCCCTTCAGATCACTATATTTGTATCTTTGCACACATAGATATTTTGTATCTATGTATACATAACAATGCAGTTGCTGGGTTGTAGGGTAGTTCTCTTTTTAACATCTTGAGGAATCTCCATACTGTTTTCCTGAGTGGCTGTACCAGCTTGCATTCCCACCAACAGTGTAAGAGAGTTCCCCTTTCTCCATATCTTCACCAGCATCTGTTGCTTCCTGACTTGTTAATTTTAGCCATTCTGACTGTTGTGAGTGGTATCTCATTGTGGTTTTGATTTGTATTTTCTTGATGCCGAGAGATGTTGAACATTTTTTCATGGTCTGATGTCTATTTGTATGGCTTCTTTGGAGAAATCTCTGTTCATGTCTTCTTCCCATTTCTTGATTGGATTATTTGGGTTTGATAAGTTCTTTATAGGTTTTGGATACTAGCCCTTTTATCTGATAAAACATTTGCAAAGATCTTCTCCCATTCTCTCAGTTGTCTTTTGATCTTGTCAACTATTGTTTCGTTGTCATGCAAAAGCCTTTTATCTTTAATGAGGTACTAATATTTCATTTTTTTTTTCTTAACCTTGCCTTTGAAGACATGTTTAGCAAGAAATCGCTGCAGCCAAGGTCATAGAGGATACTGCTTGTGCTCTCCTCTAAGATTATTTTTTTTAAGATTTTATTTATTTGAGAGATAGGGAAGGAAATAGAGATTATGCATGAGCATGCAAGTGGCAGGAGGGGCAGAGAGAAGAGAGAGAAAATCCCAAGCAGACTCCCCACTGAGCATGGTGCCAGACACAGAGATTGATCTCACAACCCTGAGATCATTACCTGAGCCAAAATCAAGAGTCAGAAGCTCAACTGAGTGAGTCACCCAGGCACCCCATCTCTAGGATTTTGATGGATTCCTGTCTCACATTTAGGTTGTTGATCCATTTTAAGTCTATTTTTGTATATGGGTAAGAAAATAGTCCAGCTTCATTCTTCTGCATGTGGCTATCCAATTTGTCCAACACCATTTGTTGAAGAGACTGTCTTTTTTCCACTGGGTACTCTTTTCTGCTTTGTCAAAGATTAGTTCCATAGGGTTGAGGGTCCATTTCTGGGTTCTGTATACTGTTCATCCATTTGCCTGTTTTTGTGCCAATACCATTGTCTTGATTACAACTTTGTAATAGAGCTTGAAGTCTGGAATTGTTATGCCACCAGCTTTGGTTTTCTTTTTCAACATCTCTTTGGCTATTCAGGATCTCTTCTGGTTCCATACAAATTGTAGGATTGCTTGTTCCAGCTCTGTAAAAAAAGCTGATGGTATTTTGACAGGGATTTCTTGAATGTATAGATTGCTCTAGATAGTATATAGCACAGACATTTTAACAATATTTATTCTTCCAATCCATGAATACAGAACATTTTTCCATTTCTTTATGACTTCCTCAATTTCTTTCATGAGTGTTCTATAATTTTCTCAGCATAGATCTTTTTCCTCTTTAGTAAGTTTATTCCTAGGTATCTTATGGATTTTGGTGCAGTTGTAAATGGGATTGACGCCTTAATTTCTTTTTCTTCTGTCTCATTGTTAGTGTGTAAAAATGCAACTGATTACTCTGCATTGATTTTATATCCTGTCACATTGCTGAATTCTTTATGAGTTCTACCAATTTTGGGGTGGAGTCTTTTGGGTTTTCCACAGAGTATCATGTCATCTGTAAAGAGTGAGAGTTTTATTTCTTCTTTGCTGATTCAGTTGTTTTATTTCTTTTTGTTTTCTAATTGCTGAGGCAAGGACTTCTAGTTCTATGTTGAACAACAGTGGTGATAGTGGACATCCCTGTCATTTTCCTACCCTTAGAGGGAAGGTGCTCAGTTTTTCCCCACTGAGAATGATAGTCACTGTGGGCTTTTCATATATGGCTTTTATGATATTGACATATGTTCCTTCTATCCCTGCACCATAGAGACTTTTAATTAAGAAAGAATGCTATACTTAGTCAAATGCTTTTTTTGCATTTCTTCTTTTCCATTGTGAAGATCATATGGTTCTTGTCCTTTCTTTTAGTAATGTAGTGTATCACATTGATTGATTTGAGGATGTTGAACCACCCATGCAGCCCAGGAATAAATCCCACTTAGTTGTGGTGAATAATCCTTTTAAGGTACTCATGGATCCTATTAGCTAATGTTTTGATGAGAATTTTGACATCCATGTTCCTCAGGGTTATTGGTCTGTAATTCTCCTTTTTGGTGGGGTCTTTATCTGGTTTTGGGATCAAGGTAATGCTGGCCTCATAGAATGAGTTTGGAAGTTTTCCTTTCATTTCTATTTTTTTAAACAGCATCAGGAGAAAAAGGTATTAGTCCTTCTTTAAGTGTTTGATGGAATTCCTCTGGGAAGCCTTCTGGGCCTGGACTTGTGTTAGCTGGGAGATTTTTGATTAGTGCTTCAGTTTTGTTGCTGGTTATGGGTCTGTTCATGTTTTCTATTTTTTTCCTTTTACAGTTTTGGTAGTTTAAACATGTCTAAGAATACATCCGTTTCTCCCAGAATGCTTAATTTATTGGCATATAGTTACTCATAGTATGTTCTTACAATTGTTAGTATTTCTTTGGTGTTGGTTGTGATCTCTCCTCTTTCATTCATGATTTGATTTCTTTGGGTCTATTCTCTTTCCTTTTTGATAAGTCTGGCCGGGGGTTTCCTCTTATTAATTCTTTCAAAGAACGAGCTCCTAGTTTCTTTGATCTGTTCTACCATTCTTTTGGTTTCTATTTCTCTGATTACTACTCTAGTCTTTATTAATTCTTTTCTCCTGCTGGATTTATGCTTCACTTGCTGTTCTTTCTCCAGCTCCTTTAGGTTTAAGGTTCGGTAGTGTATTTGAGACCTTTCCTGTTTCCTGAGAAAAGCTTCTATTGCTATATACTTCCCTCTTAGGACTGCCTTTGCTACATCCCAAAGATTTTAAACAGTTGTTTTATATTTTTATTTGTTTCTATTAATTTATTAAATTCTTTTAAAATTTCCTGTTGACCCATTCATTCTTTAGTGGGTTGATTTTTAACCTCCATGTATTTGAGTTCTTTCCAAATTTCCTCTTGTAGATCAAGTTCAAGTTTCAGACATTGTGGTCTGAAAATATGTGGGAAATGATTCCAATCTTTTGGTACTGATTTATGACCCAGTATGTGATCTATTCTGGAGAATATTTCATATGCAGTCAAGAAGAATGGGTATTCTGCTGCTTTGGGATGGAATGCTCTGAATATATCTGTGAAGTCCATCTTATACAGTGTGTCATCCGAAACCTTTGTTTCTTTGATCTTCTGCTTAGATAATCTGTCCATTGAAGTGAGTAGGGTGTTAAATTTCCCTACTATTTTTTTTTGTTTTGTTTTGTTTAAAGTTCCCTAATATTATTATATTATTATTCATGTGTTTCTTTAATTTTGTTATTAATTGGTTTATATAATTGGCTGTTTCCATGTCAGGGGCATAAAAACTTACAATTGTTAGTTCTTCTTGTTGGTTAGACTCTTTAGTTATGATATAGTGTCCTTCCTCGTATCTTATTACAGTCAGATTAAAAGCTAATTTGTCTGTAAATAAAATCTTAAAAAAAAGAAAAGAAAACGGGCGCCTGGGTGGCTCAGTGGGTTAGGCCACTGCGTTTGGCTCAAGTCATGATCTCAGGGTCCTGGAATCGAGTCCCGCATTGGGCTCTCTGCTCAGGAGGGAGCCTGCTTCCCTCTATCTCTCTGCCTGCCTCTCCGTCTACTTGTGATCTCTCTCTGTCAAATAATTAAATAAAATCTTTAAAAAATATATCTAATTTGTCTGATGTAAGGATTGCTACCCTAGTTTTCTGTTGATGTCCATTAGTATGATAAACCCTTTTCCACCCCCTCACTTTAAATCTGGAGGTGTTTTGGGGTCTAAAATAGTCTCTTGCAGACAACATATTGATGGGTCTTGAGTTTTTATCCAATCTGCTACACTCTGTCTTTTAATTGTGGGCATTTACCCCATTTACATTCAGAGTAACTACTGGAAAAAATGAATTTAGTGCCATATATTTCTTGTAAAGTCACTGTTTCTGTATGTTGTCTCTGTTCCTTTCTGGTTTATGTCATGTTTGGGTTTTCTCTTTGTTTAAAAGACCCCCTATAAGGGGGCTAGTTTAGTGATCACAAATTCTTTTAGTTTCTGTTTGTCTTAAAAACTTTTTATCACTCCTTCTATTTTGAATGATATCCTAGGTGGATAGAATATACTTGGCAGCATTTTTTTTTTCTCATTTAGTACCCTGACTATATCATACCATTCTTTTCTAACCTGCCAGGTGTCTGTGGATAGGACTTCTGCCACTTTAATGTTTCTACCCTGTAGGTTAAGGACCTCTTATCCTGGGCTGCTTTCAGGATTTCCTCTTTGTCTCTGTGATTTGCACACTTTACTATTGAATGTCGAGGTGTTGACATATTTTTATTGATTTTGAGAGGGTGTTCTCTGTGCATCCTGGACTTTAATGCCTGTTTCCTTCCCAAGATTAGGGAAGTTGTTAGCTACAATTTGCTCCAATATAATTCTGTCCCTCTCTCTCTCTTTCCTCTTCTTCTGGGATTCCGATTATTCTAATGTTGTTTCACTTTATGGTATCACTTATCTGTTGAATTATCCCCTTGTGATTCAGTAGTTGTTTATCTTTTTCTCAACTTCTTTATTCTTCATCATTTTGTCTTCATTCTCAACTTTGTCTCAACTGACTCATTTATCCTAGCAGTTTGAAACTCTGCTTTTGACTGCATTTCGTTAATAGCCTTTTCAATTTTGACTGGATTAGATTTTAGTTATTTTATTTCTCCAGAAAGGAATTTTATAGTGTCTCCTATGCTTTTTCCAAGCCCAGCTAGTATCTTTATAATCATTATTCTGAACTCTAGTTCCGCATTTTACTTATGTCCATAATGATCATGTGTCTGTCAGTCAGTACCACCTCTTGTACTTTTTCTTGAGGTGAGTTTTTCCATCTTGTTGTCTGTCCAGAGAGGAATAGATGAATGAGAGAACAAAATACTAAAATGGCAACAGTGACCCCAGAGAAATATACACTAAGCAAATCAGAAGAGATTCCAAACAGGAAAAAAAAAAAAAAAAAAGAAAAGAAAAAATTAATTAAACAGAGAGAGGGCTCTGCCTTCGACTCAGGTAATGATCTCAGGGTCCTGGGATCGAGTCCCGCATTGGGCATTCTGCTCAGCAGGGAGCCTGCTTCCCCCACCCCCACCGCCTGTCTCTCTGCCTACGTGTGGTCTCTCTCTCTGTCAAATAAATAAATAAAATCTTTAAAAAAAATAAAAAGAGAAAATATAATTAGGTGAAGAGAACAGAGGAATATACTGGATCCTGTATGTATTTTGGTCTGTTTGTTAGAAAACTAGATCCCAAATTGCAAAGAAAAAAAATATATATGTACAAAAATAAAATTAAGTATGGATAGAATATAACTTTAAAATGAAAATTAAAAGACAAAAAAAAAGAAAGAATGTAAACAGGTGAAAAGAACAAGGGAAAACACTAGATTTGGGGTGTATTTTGGTCCGTTAGAAGAAACTGCATCCCAAAATTGAAAGAAAACTTACATATATATAAAAATAAAATTAAATACAATGAAAAGATAAAATGTAACTATAAGAATGAAAATTTAAGAAGTTTTATTGATAAAACAAGAAATTTGTTGAAAAGAATGAGAAAAAAAATTAAAACTGAAAGACTAAAGAATCATATGAAAAAAGCCATGAGTTCTATACAATATTTTACCCTAGCACTGGAGTTCTACGGTTCTGTGTGTTTGGTAAACTTGGTCTTAACTGGATGTTCTTGCTGATCTTTTGAGGGAAGGTGTGTTATGCTGATTCTGAGGTATCTCTGCCCCATGTGGAATTGCATCACCCTTGCCAGGGGGCCAGACTAGCTAAGCAGCTCTAGGTTGCTCTGTGTGGATATTGTTTCCTGAAGGGTTTCTGTGCCACTTTAGAGGATAAGAATGAAAATGGCAGCCTCCTAATCTTTAGCTCTGGAAAGGAAAGCTCAGGCCCCCACTCCTCAGTGTACCCACAGAAAAAGCAGTCAATCACTCCTGTCTTCCTGGTCTCTATCTGAACTCTGCCCTCACCCAACCTGTGATTGAACATTTCTATCTCAGGCACACAACTGCACTTCAAGTCTCCAAACCTTGCAAAGTCCTGTGGTGTGCACTTAACGCTGTGATTCTGCTGCTCGCTGAACCCCTGATCAGACAGCAGTCACTCAACCATGCTGTGATTCATGGTTTATGGTAACACTGAGCTGAAAGCCCACTCCTGGGCTCACTAATTACAGCCAGCTTCCCTACTCCAATGCCTGGGAACTCTGCCACACTCAGATGCTCCTGTTCTTTCTGTGACCCCGGGAATCCTGAGGCTACACTTTCCCACCTAAAATTCTGGCCTGCTTCACCACCCGAGCACCTTTTAGGCAGAGATCTTAGTCACTAGAGCAGACTTCTACAAGTTCTGATTTTGTACTCCACTGCTATATCATTTTCTGGTAGCCAGCTCACAGAGGCTCCCACTACCTACAGTTTATCTTCCTATATATCACCTCAGATTCACTTCTCCATACTCCCTACCTTACAGAAAGTGGTTACTTTTCTATTCGTAGAGTTGCAGCAATTCTTTTCTTCAATCTCCAATTGAGTTCAGAGGTGTTCAGAATTATCTGATAGATATCTAGATATCTATCAGATAGATAGATATCTGATAGATATCTATTAAATAGTAATGGAGATAATGGGCATCATTTTTTTTTATTTCTGATTTTATTAAGAATGCTTCTTTCTTTCTTAGTATAAAAGATCTGATTATCTAATTGCGCATATGGCTTGTTAAGATAGTATCACCGGGTAGTATCACTAGTCTAATTTTACTGAATTTTTTTAAAAAATGAAGTATAGGATCACCGGGGTGGTTCAGCCAGTTAAGCATCTGTCTTGCACTAAGGTCATGATACTGGGGTCCTGGATCAAGCCCCACATATGGCTTACTTCTCAGCAGGGAGTCTGCTTGTCCTTCTGACTCTTTGACCCCACTTGTGATCTCTCTCTTGCTCACCATCTCTTGAATAAAATAATTTTTAAAAATAAAAGTAATTAAGTATAGGTATTGAATTTTTTAAAAGTATTTTTCAACATCTTTGAAAATTATGTTACTTTTCTGCCTAGTAACTGTATAAGATATGTGTTATATTAATAGATTATCTAGTATAATAAAGCATAGCTTTTATTTCTGGAATATACTGATCTTATTCATGACACAGTATTTTTTAATAAGCTGATAGATTCTGATTACTAATTAATTCTGCTTTTAAAATTATATTGTCATGGTAAGATACCTCTGGCATCCTTCTGCCCCACATTTATGAAGTTTTAGTATCTCTCTCATACTGACTGACCTAATAAAATATATTTGAACCTTTTCTTTTTTCTCTCTACTTTAAAAACAATTCAAATAATGGAATTTTCTGAGTTTTGAAGTTTTGGTGGATTTGCCCTGTAATTTCCTGTGTGGTTTTGAAAAGTATAGTATTTTATAACCAAACTGCGGTCTACATTAATTCCACATTTGTGTGTTCACAAATATTGAACTCTGATACCTTAAAATTATTTCAAATTTTAAGTGTTTCCTGAGTATTTGGCAAGAAAATGTGTTCAATCTATATTCTATTATGATTTTACAGTGTCTAATATATATCTTTAATATATGCCTCATTTATCCTTAAAATGTGCCTCAATTTTCCACTTTTTGTCATCTAATGAATTTATTTTTGTTTTGTATCAAAACAATTTGACATAGAAATGTGACTTGTGTCAGCATCTAGGTAATTTTTTTTCTTTTTTCTATAATAGAAAAAATCTTATAAATAATGGTTGTTAATATTTTGAAAAATATATCAGTGGTCCTCAGAAAATTGGTATTGTTGCCCAATTTTAGGTTTATAAAACTTGTAGAGGGGCATATGACTTGTTCAGTTGGTTAATCATCTGACTTTGGCTCAGGTCATGATCTCAGGGTCCTAGGATTAATCTCTGCCTCGGGGTCCGCACTCAGGGGGGAGCGTCCCTGTCCCTTGCCCTCTATCCCTAACCCTGTTCTTGCTGTCTCTGTCTCAAATGAGTAAATAAAATCTTTAATTTTTTAAAAATAAAACCTGTATAAATCAGCTTCGAACTGGTTTTCCATGGAATAGAGATCCAGAACCCATAATATTGATAAAGAAATCAAGACCCATATATGAACAATTAACTTGTCAAGTCTCACTGCATCATCTTTTTTAGTAATACTGCTATCTGTAAGCCAGGCTAAAGGTAGCAACCTATGATTCTTTAGCACTAGAAAGTTTCTTCTACAGTGATATTTATCATTATTAACACTATTGAGGGAAAGTAGTAATTAGTATATTAAGTGTACATTTCACAGCATCATTTGCATAGAAATTTTCATTTTACACAGTTTTTGAATTAAGAATACATTTTTTCCCCTGTTTAACAGTAAAGAAAATGGTAGCTTTAAATGTTAGCCCTGCCAAAAAGATTAGTAAATAGCTGAGGTTTACCTCAAATTTGGTCTTCTGACCCTAACCTAAATTCTGCCCATTCTACCAGTGGATCTCCATTGCTAATGTTGTATGTACAAGATTATACCTGGTCTTGTAAAGGCTTTATATATCCAGAGTAAATTGGGTAAAGCAAGTACAATGAAAGGGAAGTTGCATACACCTAAAGGTATGTCCTATATTTTTTAATGTTGTCTTTATTTATTTTTATGGAGTTGCATATCATTCTATTATTAAGTGGTATTTATTGAGATAATGCATATATGAATTTCTGTGGTTATGCAATAAAAATACATTAAAATTATTTATTTTTTTAAATTTGAGTATGGTTGACACACAATGTTACATTAGTTTTCAGAATACTAAGTGGTGATTGTTTATGCTATCCTTATCACAACTCTAGCTACCAATTGTCACCATATTATGCTATTATAATATCACTGGTTCTCTTCTCACACTTATTCTCATACCTTGATCATTCCATAACCAGAAGCCTGTATCTCCTACTCCCCAGATCCACCTCTGTCCCCCTGGCAACCATCAGTTTATTTTCTGTATTTATAGATCTGATTCTGCTTTGGTTGTTTGTTTATTCACTTACTTTGTAGAGTCCATATTTGAGTGAAATTGTAAAGTATCTGTCTTTCTCAGTCTGACTTATCTCAGTTAATATAACACCATGTATTCCATCCATGTTGCCATAAATGGCAAGATCTTATCAATTTTTATAGCTGTGTAATATTCCATTTTAGATATATCAAATCTTCCTTATCCATTTATGTATCTAGGGACATTTAGGTTGAGTGGCGTAAGTTCTTTATGTATTTTGGATATTAACCCATTAATAGAAATGTTATTTGTAAATATTTTCTCCCATGCAGTAATTTGCCTTTCTATTTTATTGATGTTTTCCTTTGCTGTTTAAAAACTTTTTATTTTGATGTAATCCCAATAGTTTATCTTTGCTTTTGTTTCCCTTGCTTTAGGAGACATATATAGAAAAATGATGTTATGGTTGATGTCAAAGAAATTACTTCCTATCTTTTCTTCTAGGATTTACATTGCTTCAGGTTTCACTTTTTTGAGTTTATTTTTGTGTATAGTTATAGAAAGTACTCCAGTTATACTCCATATATATACTAGAATATATCTAGTATACTATTGGGAAAATGTTGGTATTTTGATAGGGATTTCATTGAATTATAAAATGCTTTGGCTAGTATAGGAATTTTAACAATATTAATTCTTTCAGTCCATGTGGATGGACTATCTTTCTATTTGTTTTATTTTGTTTCTTTCATCAATCATCAGTGTTTTATAGTTTTCAGAGTACAGGTCTTTTACCTCTTTGGTTAAGTTTATTCTTAAGTTGTTTTCTGTTTATTTGTTTGTTTGTTTTTGGTGCAACAGTAATTTGAGTTGTTTTCTTAATTTCTTTTTCTGCTACTTCACTATTATTGTATAGAAACACTAATGATTTCTGGGTATTCCTTTTGTATCCTGCAGATTTTCTGAATTCATTTATTATTTCTAGCAGTTGTTTTGTGGAGTCTGTAAAGTTTTCTATGTATAATATCATGTTATCTGCAAATAAGACCAGTTTATTTTCTTTTTTTACCGATGTGGATGATTTATTTCTTTTCCTTGTCTGATTGCTGGAGCTAGGACTTCCACTACTATGTTGAATAAAAGCATCAAGAGTGGACATCTTTGTCTTATTTCTGATTGTAGATGAATCATATGAAAATATGTCATATTTTCTGAAATGCTTTTTCTACAGCTATTGAGGTGATCACATGATTTTCATCCTTCCTTTTGTTGATGTTGTTCATCACATTGACTGATTTGCAAATGTTGAATCATTCTTGGATCTCTGGAATAAATCCCAGTTGAATTATCTTTTTAATGTTTTATTGAATGTGGTTTGCTAATATTTTGTTGAGGATTCTTACATCTGTATTTATCAGGGGTATTGGCCTGTGATTTTCTCTTTTTGTGTTGTTTTTGTCTGGTTTTGGTGTCAGAGTAATGCTGGCCTTATAGAGTGTATTTAGAAGCTTTACTTCCTCTTAAAATTTTTTAAATAGTGTGTGGTGAATAGGTATTAGCTCTTCTTTAAATGTTTGGTAGAATTCACCTGTAAATCCATCTAGTCATGGACTTTTATTTTTTGGCAATTTTTTGGTTACTGATTCAATTTTGGTACTAGTAATTGTTCTGTTCAGATTTTTTGTTTCTGCCTGATTTAGTTTTGGAAGATTGTATACTTCTAGGAATTTATCCATTTATTCTAATATTACAAATAATTTTTTGTAGTATTTTCACAATTTTTTGTTTTTCTGTGGTGTCAGTTAATTCTCCCTTTTTCTCTGATTTTATTTGAGCATTTTCTCTCTCTCTCTCTCTCTTTTTTTCTTGATGAGTCTGGCTATACGTTTATCAATTTGGTTTACTTTTAACTTTTTTTTAATGACAAAATTAAATGAGACCAACCCTAAACCTAAGTCTCAGTTTATTATCTAATTACAAAACTCTGAATCCTGAGTAGTTTCTTCTATGCGACAGATGCTTGAAATTTATGTACTCAGCATCAACCTCATGGGTTATTACCAAGTCTCTTCTATATCCTTTTTTTCTTTAAGTTTTTATTTATTTATCTGACAGAGATCATAAGTAGGCAGAGAGGCAGGCAGAGAGAGAGAAGGAAGCAGGCTCCCCATGGAGCAGAAAGCCTGACGCCAGGCTCAATACCCGGACTCTGGGATCATGACCTGAGCTGAAGGCAGAGGCTTTAACCCACTGAGCAACCCAGGTGCCCCTCTCTTCTATATCCTTATCAAATACATCATTTAAGTGTTTGACTTACCCTGACTAAATAATATGTGTAATTTCAAGCTTAATATTTACCCAGTAAGTCAAGGTCCTCTTAAAACCTGGAACAAATTTGAATGATGTCTTATTAATCCTCAGTGATTTTAAAATTTTAAGTATTAAGAGCAATGATAATTAAAATAATTACTTTCAGTGAATGTCACTTCAGATATTAAGTCAACTCCCTATTTTTCACTTCAGGGGGTTTTTACCCAAATATTTTCAGCTTATTTATAGGTACTAGTTCATTTTTCCACTTTACAGTGCATGACAGTCTTATACTTTTAACTTTTGTCAGTAAAATAAATTCATATTTTGGTATTGTTTCATTTTTTCTCCTCTATTCAGAAAACATTCTCAACCAAGTATATAAAGATGTGTATTTCTGCTTTGGATGGATTTTTTTTTTCTTTTTAGATTTAATAACTTTAGGATATTTTTCAAAACTTGATTTTTGAGGAACACTTTCAGAAGTGTCCCTTGTATTAGAAATATGCTCATATTCAATCAGAAAGGATTGAATTTCAGTCACATGGTAAAGAAAATATTTAGTCAATAAGTATGGCCTATGTCAAACCTCTTCCTAACACAGTGACATTGGTCTGTTTTGTTTGTTTGTTTGTTTGTATTTAAGCAACTTAATACTTTAGAGCAATCATGTTCACTATCTTGTAACAGTCACTTACCTATGCAAAAAGAATCCTGAAAACTCAGGGTTTTTTTTTATTGTGTTATGTTTGTCATCATACATTACATCATTAGTTTTTAATATAGTATTCCAAGAGTCATTGTTTAAGTATAACACTCAGTGCTCCATGCAATACTTGCCCTCCTTGATACCCATCACCAGGCCAACCCATTTCTCCACCCCTTACCCCCCTCAACCCAATGTCTTCAGTCTAGTTAAATGCTATAGTTATAGTTGACTAAGATATGTGTCTTAAAAAGTATAATTATGCTTTATTCTGAATTAAATACTTTTTACACTTCTTTTTCCTGTAGAAGAAATTAAATATATACTTTTCATGATATTTTTGGTTAAAAAAATTAATTCCAGTATAATTTATATACAATGTTATCTTAGTTTCAGGTGTATAATATAGTGATTGAACAATTCCATATATTACTCAGTGCTCATCATGATTACTGTACCCTTAATCCCCTTCACCTCATTCATTCAATCCTTACCTGCCTCCTCTCTGCTAATCATCAGTTTATTTGCTATATTTAAGATTCTCTTTTTTTGTTTGTCTTTTTTTTCTTTGTTTCTTTGTTTTACTCCTTAAATTCCACATGAGTGAAATCATATGGTATTGTTCTCTGACTGACTTATTTCACTTAGCATTATACCCTCTAGGTCTAGTCATATTGTTGCACATGACAAGGTTTCATTTTTTATGGCTGAGTAATACTCGATTTTATATATATATATATATATATATATATATATATATATATATATATATATATGCCCCTGTTTTTATCCATTCATCTATCATGGACACTTGGGTTGCTTCCATATTTTGGCTATTTTTAAACAATGTTTCAGGAAACATAAGGGTGTGTATAACTTTTTGAATTAATATTTTCGTATTTCTTGTGTAAATGTTCAGTAGTAGAATTACTGGACCACATGGTAATTCTATTCTTATGTTTGGAGGAATCTTCATACTGTTTTCCACAGTGGCTATACAAGTTTCCATTCCTACCAGCAGAATATAAGTGTTCCTTTTCCTCCACGTGCTTGCCAACATTTGTTTCTTGTATCTTTGATTTTAGCCATTCTTCCATTCTTACAGGTATGACATGATATCTCATTGTAGTTTTGATTTACATTTCCCTGTTGATGAGTGATGTTGAGCATTTTTTCATGTGTGTTGGCCATTTATATGTCTTATTTGAGAAAGATGTCTATTTATATTCTCTGCCCTTTTTAAAATTGGATTTTATTGGTGTTCACTTGTATCATTTCTTTAAATATTTATACCTACTCTTTACTGGATATGTCATTTGCAAATACCTTATTCCATTCAGTAGGTTGTCTTTTAGTTTTATTGATTATTTCCTTTGCTGTGCAAAAGCGTTTTATTTTGCTGTAGTCCCAGTAGTTTTTTTTTTTTTTTTTTCCTTTTGCTTCTCTTGCCTTAGAAGGCATATCTAGAAATATGTTGCTATGGTCAATATAAGAGAAATTACTGCCTGTGTTCTCTTCTCAGATTTGTATGGTTTCATGTCTGACATTTAGGTCTTTAATCCATTTTGAGTTTCTTTTTTTACGTATGTGGTGTTAGAAAGTAGTCCATTTTCATTCTTTTGCATGTAGCTTAAACATACACCTTTTTAAAAAAAATATTTATTTATTTGACAGAGAGAGAGAGATCACAAGTAGGCAGAGCGATGGCAGAGAGAGAGGGGAAAGCAGGATCTCGGCTGAGCAGAGAGCCCGATGCAGGGCTCGATCCCAGGGCCCTGAGATCATGACCTGAGCCAAAGGCAGAGGCTTAACCCACTGAGCCACCCAGATGCCCTGCCTTTAATTTTAATGATACGAAATCAGTCCAGATATAAGAACTGATGGGTACTAAGCAAGTTAGAATTTATGTAATTTTCAGTGTAAGAGGTAAAGACTTCATACCAAATAAGACTAAATGGGAGAGAGCAAGTAGATAAATGGTTGTTTTCACTGAAATTTTTATGAATGTTTCAAAATAAAATTTCAGTATAAACATGTTCTCATTGCTCTAGTAAGGACATTATAAATAAGAATCACAATCCATAAATACAATTGCTATTTCTGCAATTTATAGGGTATTATGTGTGCATGAATAGGTGGATTGAGTAGGACTGTGCCTCAAATACTTGCCCTCTCTACAATATTTATGGGAGAAATTAAATAAGCCACTGAGTTGCTACATTATTACTCTAAGTAAAGTTAATTGGACTGAGAAAGGGTAGCTTATGAGGAGCAGCAAACTACTAAGATGCTAGCATAGTAAGTTTGTTCCATAGCAATAGCAGTAACTATTCAACAAGATACAACCTCTCCAGTTGTTTCAGTGTGATGCAATACAGATATAAGCTGTTAGCAATGAGTCACACTCTAGCCCCTCACTACCAGCAAAACCACAAGAGGTTAATTCCAGTTTTCTGTCTACTCCAGCTAATAGGGCAGGTAGAAAGCACGCAGATTTCCTAACTAGTTTCAATTTAAATCCATGGCTAACCTCAGAGGGGCTTTAGTACTGTTTGACATATTCTAACATATATACTGTATATACATATTATATTATGTATTACATATATGTGTAAATAATTTGTGGTCTATTTATTCTCCCATTCCTCTAAAAATCTATTTCATATCTCTACTCTTTCCAAATCTACATTCTTTCAAATGTCCTCCTCACTTTCAGCTGAAGAGTTTATTTACTTCACTGATCAAATAAAAACCATAAAAAAGAACATTACATCAGTTTTCTTATGGTTTTTGTTTTACCAGTAAAATAAGAAGAGACCTCCCCAAACCATGACTGGAACAAATGTGATTCCCCAAACCCTGAATTTTATTTTTTTTAACCTGTATAAAAGTCTGTGAGGACAGTCCTGAGATGCCATGGGAGCTCCTTAGTAATCAGAGAATGCTATTATTCTTACTTTTCTGTTCTCCTGTTCTTAATAAATGTCTTATACTTTCAAGTTTGACGCTGGGCATCAAATGATTGCAAGATTTCTAATCATTGCTTCTGAATTCCAGAGAAATAGAAAGGATAAAAGGAAAAGTACACATCTGCTGCTAAATCAACTCCCTATAAAGGAATTTGCAAGAAGCCTACACTCATTCCTTCTACTGATATTTTATCATCTCTCCATTTCATGGAAGACTGGGCACAGGGCAATGCTAATAACAGAATGATTCTATGTCTGTGAAAGATGGGACAATGGATATTGGATTAACAGCTAACAGTTTCCTGTGTGTCAAAATCTTCACACTTGATCTTAACCCAAAGTCTGAGAAATGATAAAACCTTGATTCAAAATATGAGGTTTCTGAGAAATGAGTAGTCCTTTTGATCTGATCTGGATTTTTCTTTTCCTGAGAAGAAGGAAGATATAAAGTACAGCACAATATATCTGGCCCATCACATCCAGTATACAGTAGTAGAGAATGTGAAAGAAAATCTCTCTCTCTCTCTCTCTCTCTCTCTCTCACACACACACACACACACACACACACACACACACCTCTTCTGGATCACAAAAGAGGAGAACAGAAAACACACCAGGCACTCTCTCAGAACGATGATCAAAACCCATTTATGAGGACTAACTAACAATTCTTATCCTGCTCATAGAATAAGATCTTCACTTTCTCATTCTCCTCTGTACATGAGTCTCTATAAATGTAATGTTTCTTCACTATTTAGTACCTTTGTGAGTCATGCTGAGATGAATATTGAGGAACAAGGGGTTTCACAGAACCCTACACAGACTAGTATAGTTTGTGGGGTTTGGGATTATTCTGAGGGTCATATAGTCACATGCAAAAGTGTGTGGGGTGGGAAGAGGAGTGGGGTGGACAGTAGATAGACAGGGACAGTCAAGTTTTTTTTTTTTTTAATTTTATTTGTTTGACAGACAGACCACAAGTAGGCACAGAGGCAGGCAGAGAGAGAGAGAAGAGGAAGCAGACTCCCCGCTGAGCAGGGAGCCCAATGCAGGGCTTGATCCCAGGACCCTGGGACCATGACCCGAGCCGAAGTTAGAGGCTTTAACCCACCGAGCCACCCAGGTGCCCCGGGACAGTCAAGTTTTAAATATTTTTGTAGTTAACACTCTCAAAATCCTGTTAGATTACCTTTACTTTCTGGGCAATTCATTATGCGACTAATTACAACTAAGAACTTGTCTAGATACAAGTTTTCAAGCACAAAGATTCTTGAACTTACTAACAATTACGTTCCATTTACCTTCTCAAACCTCACATGGGCAGTTACCTGAAACCACATAAAACTATAATTAAGAAGAAAATATTTTAATATAGTCATCATGCATAAACTCAATCTCAATAATATGGCAGGGATTATCAGTGGAAGATGCTTTAAAAAGTTTTAGCATGGAGTTTCTCTCCTCTAAGATTTATCCTCTGCAGTAACTGTTTTAAGAGCTCCAGTTCAGGCTACAGAGCAGTAGCAGGTGGCTTTTTTCTCCGTGCGGGACTCCAAATTATAGGACTCTCAGTAAACTCTGACTGCCGGGCATAGGCAGAGAACATCCCCACTATCAAAACAGTATTTCCTTTCATTTTTGCTTACAGCCTTGATAGCTTTATTTTATTTTTTTTAAAAGATTTTATTTATTTATTTGACAGAGAGAGATCACAAGTAGGCAGAGAGGCAGGCAGAGAGAGAGAGAAGAGGAAACAGGCTCCCTGCTGAGCAGAGAGCCCGATGTGGGACTCGATCCCAGGACCCTGAGATCATGACCTGAGCCGAAGGCAGCGGCTTAACCCACTGAGCCACCCAGGCGCCCCTTGATAGCTTTATTATAAATTCATCTTTTCCTTGAAGAACTTTACTGAAAACAACCTAAGGGAGCCATCATATGGAAAGTTCTAAACATTTTCCATTATTTTCTTTAGTTTCAATGTCTCAGTAAGCACATAGTCTTTTTTTAAATATACACAGGTAAAGTTTGGCCAAATATTACATAATAATAATAGTAGTAGTAGTAGCAGCAGCAGCAGTGTTTCTTAATATATAACTCTATTTTTGATATATACTTGTGTAAGGCTTCCTCATCACCTTTGTTCAGCCGCATTTTACTTTATGTTAGTAACAACGTCTCACTTCCAAATTATGTCTATTTAAGAGTTGTGTTTATAAAACACCAGGAAAGTTCATAAATAAGTTAGAGGTTTATTTTCCTTCAGGTAAAACATATCTGGAAGAACATAGTCTGTGTCTTCTTCTGGTGTCTTCACACTAGACATGCATAGTGAGTATCCTCTGTTCTCTGTATTGGATACAAAATATGCCTGACAGAGATTCAACCTACTCTTCCTTATTCTAAGGAAGTAGACAGAAGGACAGGTAAGGGAGAAAGTCTTTGTTCTATTGATCACAGACAGTGAATCATGCTGACTCTCACTAGCAAAATCTATTGCGAGACTGGCTGTAACATTTAGTTTTAAAGTAAAAATATTGTCCAACTCCAGTAATAACAAGGATTATTCAATAACTAAGAAGGGGAGATTGATTATTGAAAAGAGTACACGATCCCATTATCACATCTGTATGTGTACTCACTGCTTTATCTAAATGAATACTGAGGATCCTCATGGAAATTTTTGCAATGTGTTAGCAATATATTTGATATTTCTGTATGTTGGCTGTACTCCCCTGAAATGAACAGGGGAGTACATACATCTTTCTTTAAATCACTGTTTTTGTTTTCTTCTGATATACTCTAAAGTGGAATTTCTGGATTATATGGTAGTTCTATGTTTTTAATATTCTGAAATGTCTATACTGTTTCCATAGGGGCTGCACCATTTTTGCATTCCCATCAATAGTGCACAAGGGTTCCCTTTTCCCCACATCCTTGCCAACACTTGTTATTTCTTCTTTTTGTTGTTGCTGTTTATTTTTTTTAAGTGTCATTGTTTTATGCTTAATATATGTGGGCTCTTCTGACAGGTATGTGGTGATAGCTCATTCTGGTTTTGATTTGCATTGCCCTAATGATTAATATTGTTGAGTATCTTTTCATGTACATGTTGGCCATCTGTGTGTCTTCTTTGCAAAAATGTCTATTCATATTGATTGTTATCACTCTTGTTTTCCTAATGAGTTGTGTGAGTTCTTTATATATTTTGGGTATTAACTTCTTCTCAGATGTATGATTTTCAGATACTTTCTCTCATTCAGTAGGTTGCCTTTCCATTTAGTTTATGGTTTCCCTTACTGTGCAGAATCTTTTTAGTTTGATGTAGTCCTACTTGTTCGTTTTTGCTTTTATTGCCTTTCTTTTGGTGTCAGTTTCAAAAAAAAAACCCACACATAATCTTCAAGACCAGTGTCAAGGGGGTGACTGCCTATGTTTTGTTCAAAGAATTCTAAAGTTTCTGATCTTACATTCAAATCTGTAATCCATTCTGAGCTAATTCTTTTTTTTTTTAATTCCATTTATTTATTTGACAGAGAGAGATCACAAGTAGGCAGAGAGGCAGGCAGAGAGAGAGAGAGGAGGAAGCAGGCTCCCCGCCGAGCAGAGAGCCCAACACGGGACTTGATCCCAGGACCCTGAGATCATGACCCAAGCCGAAGGCAGCGGCTTAACCCACTGAGCCACCCAGGTGCCCCTGAGCTAATTCTTGTACATAATGTAAGATCGTCCAGTTTCATTCTTTTGCATGTGATTGACAAATTTTCCCAAAACCATTTATTGAAGAAAGTATCCTTTTCCTGTTATATATTTTTGGCTCCTTGGTCATAAATTAATTGATGATATATATATGTATAGATGCATGGGTTTATTTCTGGGCTCTCTGTTCTGTTCCATTGATCTATATATCTGTATTTATTTCAATGCTATACTGTTTTTATTATTATAGATTTATAATATCATTTGAAATCAAGAATTACGATGTCTCCAGTATAATTTCTACTTTAAAATATTTTTGTTATACACCATTTCCTACCAGCTAATGCCTCATTTCTTTCTTATGCTGAGCTGCTCAATGAGGTTGGCCTGAGCTGCATGTAGCTATTTAAATTTAAATTAAGTGTAATAAAAAATTTAGTTTTTTACTTATACTGTACACATTCAAGTATTCAATAACCATATATTACTACTGATTGTCACATTGGATAGTACTGATGATACATACATTTATTATAAATATAATAAATAAATTAATTAAATAAATAAAGTATACAAATAAAGAGGATCAAAAAAGCCAAATATTTCTTTGAAGTTAGTGATGAAATTCATCAACCACTAGCCAGGCTTATCCAGGAAACTAAAATGATTAGAATTCATATGGAATTAATGATAGGTATCCCAGTGATTAGAAAGAAAATGCAGATTTACTATTCATAACACTGTTTAATAAATGTAAGCATAGACAAATATAGTAATATCTAGAAAAAAAGTAACTTAACTAGAACAAATAAGAACAAATAAACATCCTGAACAATGACATAATTATTAAAATAATTGAAATAATAGTACAAAGAAAACACTAGCACCAGAAGATTTTATAGACTAGTTCTACCAGATTCTCAGTGTGTAGATAATTCCAATATTATAGTAAAGTAGACAATAGAAAAGAGTAATGTTCTGAAACTCATTGTGTTCATTCAACTCAGTACGATAACAGAAAAGAGTACAGAAAGGAAATACAGACCGATGAACAAAGATGAAAATTTTTATATTAGTAATTGGTACTAAATTCAGTAGCATATTAAAAAAAAGTGATATAACATGAATAAGTAGAATTTATCCTGAAAAAACCCAATCTGGAATAGGGTTGCCCTTTGACTTATGACTGCTTTGTAGGCTCTTCTGCCTGGAAATTTTAGAGTAACTCCAGGAGGATCTCATTACTAGATTCAATTTGGTTTTTACTTTCATTAATTAAGGGACTACTAAGCACATGGGTCACACAAACATGTGAAGCACATGTATACAATTAGACTGAAATCTCCTATTTCTTTTACCCTTATTTGTCACTAAAAGTCATAGGGGGTAAGAATATAAAGAAGGAAATAAACACATCATCTTGGGGGAGAGACTACTTAAAGTAGCACAGTCAGGAAGAACCTCCCTGAAGATGGGATATTTGAGTTCATCAGATCTGTATGGGATGTGCTTTTGTTTGAGACACTATTTACTGCTGATTCTGACCCAGAATCTGTAGTTGCATGCTAAACTATGGATTTTACTTAGAGGGGATGCAAATAATTTCTGACAAGAAGTACCCCAAATCATGATCATATTGCCTTCAAGAACAAAAATTCGGTAAACATAAACTTCTGAATATAAATTTGTAAATAAGCTGGCAATACTCCTATTTCTTAATTCTTACAATCAATTCTCAAAAGGTTCCCTTCCTGTAAAAGTATAGTCGTGACTATGTATTGACAGAAGAACAACACAACTCAGTGGCAAAAGGATCATCTTTTCAGTAAATGCTGCTAGAACAACTACATATCCACATGTCTAGAAAGATGAATCTAGAACAGACCTTATATTTTTCACAAAAATTAACTCAAAATGCAACAAAGACTTAATTGTGAAATAATACTATAAAACTCCTAAAATGGGTGGTTCAGTTGGCTGAGTGTCTGACTCTTGATCTCAGCTCAGTTCATGTACTCAGGGTCCTGAGATCATCAGCCCCACATCAGACTCCGTGACAGCATGGGGCTTCCTTAAGGTTCTCTCTCAGGGTGCCTGGGCTCAGTCAGTTAAACATCTGCTTTCAGTTTAGGTCATAATCTCAGAGTCTTAGGATCAAGCCGCACATCAGGCTCCCTGTTCAGCGAGAGCCTGTCTCTCCCTCTCCTCTAGGCTCGTGCGGTCACTATCTCTGACTGTCTCTCTCAAATAAATAAATAAAATTAAAAAAAAAAAAAGATTATCTCCTTCTCCCTCTGCCCCTGCCCCACCATGTGTGCTCGCTCGCTCTCTCTCTCTCTCTCTCTCAAAAAGAAATAAATAAGTAAATAATAAAAACCCTCTTAGAATATAACATAGGAGAAAATCAAGGTGACCTTGGGTTTGACAATAACTTTGTGGATACAATACCAAAAGCACAATCCATGAAAGAAAAAAAAATGATAAATTAGAACTTCATTAAAATTAAAAACTTCTAATCTGTAAAATATACTGTTAAGCCTCCTCCTCCACTTCCTCCTCCTCCTCCTTCTTTTTACTTGCAAACTGCAGAAGACAGTTCCTCTGTTACAGATTCTATAGGGAATGCCCTTATTTCCTACTCTCATCACAGTTCCAGCAGTTTCTGAAATACGTCAGTTTCTGAGTACAGGTAAAAATTACTTCATTCCATTCTCCATCAACAAAAGTAAGTGGCAGAGGTTTTTGATGTTACTAACACCGGCTTTCTCACTTCTCCCTGGATGCTCTTCCAGCTTTTCCATCACTTGTGTATCTAGTCTCTGGTATTAGCGTCATTCTCACTGAAAAAATTAGAGTGATTTCTTTTAACCTGACCTGCCCCTGAGTAATACAGGTATAATCCAGTAAAAAAGAAAAAGGGGTTTCTAGAACTATGGTTAAGGACTGGAACAGAAAGGAGCCAAGACAATCAATTGATAAAAGTTGAAAACTGAAGACTCAAGAAATAGTAAGAAAGGACATTTTGAGGTATCTTTTGTTCATCATTCTCAATCCCACACTAACTCAAATATGAAACTACTCCTCAGTGTTGTCAATTTAAAAGATCTTAATAGCAGTTAGCAACCATTCTCATCACATAGCCTATCTTAAATCTTTCCTTTTTTTTCATTTTAAAGATTTTTAAAATTTATTTATTTGAGAGAGAGGAAGAGGGAGAAGCATAAGCAGGGGGAGAGATAGAGGGAGAGAAAATTCCAAGCAGACGCCCTGTTGAGCATGCAGCCTGCTGCCAGCGCTGGATTGGTGAAGTCTGAGACCATGACTTGAGCCAAAACCAAGGGTTAAATACTCGACCTACTGAGCCACCCAAGAACCCTTAGCATAAACCTTTCTAAATTGATCATTATCCCACACAAATCATCCCAGGGATACAATATCCTTGGAAAGCAATCAGGTAAAGGGAATATGATTCAAGAAATTCATAATATTTTATTTGCAAAATAAATTAAGGTTCAAGAAAGCGGAGGGGAGAGATTTCAAGAGGGAAGAAAGAAAATGGAATTGAGGACATACTTCAAGTAACATGTTTCTTTGTCAGGGCTGTCCACAGGAAAAGAACTAACTGTTTATTTATAGGAAGATATTAAAGAAGGTATTTCTTGTAGTAATGGCTTACCTTGTTATGGAGGCTGAAAGGTCCCACAATCTTCTGTCTGAAAGCTGGAGAACCAAGAAAGCTGATGATACAGTTCAGTTTGTGTCCAAAGTCCTGAGAGTCAGAGGAACCAATGGTATAACTTCCAGTCTGAGGTCAAAAGCCTAGAAACCAGAAGGCTATAGGTGTGAGTCCTGGAGTCTGAAGGCCAGAGAACCAGGATCTCCAATGTCTTGGGCAGAAGAAGGCAGTTCCTCTATGATCACAGTTTCTGTAGTGAATTCCTTTATTTCCCACTCTCATCATGGTTCCAGCTGTTTCTGGAATACGTCAGGTTATGATTTCAGGGTCCTGTTGCAAGCCCTGTGTTGGGGTCCGCATTCAGTGGGGAGTCTGCTTGAGAATTCTCTACCTCTTCTTCTCCCTCCCCCCTCCTCTCACTCATACTTAGTCACTCTATCTAAAATAAATAGATAAATCTTTAAAAAATAATATAACCATGAAAATTCTGGTACTGTGGTAAACCCAACATAAACAAAGAGTAGAAGAAATTTCTTAGATACCGTATGTGAATATGCTCAAATTTTGAATTAGGTTATTGAAATGTGATATGTAATGAACCTCAGTTATAAAACCTCTGTTATACTCATTTGGGGGGAAATATGAGTTTATAACTTGATAAACAAATCAATTTCTAGGTCACTTTCACTGAAGTAATGAATATATGATTCCCAAAACACCAAATTTTTTATGATGACCTTAGTAAATCCACCTTTTATAACTTACTCATTTTTTTTTATTTTATTTTTTTGAATTTCTTTCTTTTTTTTTTTTTTTTATTTCCAGCATAACAGTATTCATTATTTTTGCACCACACCCCGTGCTCCATGCAATCCGTGCCCTCTATAATACCCACCACCTGGTACCCCAACCTCCCACCCCCCGTCCCTTCAAAACCCTCAGATTGTTTTTCAGAGTCCATAGTCTCTCATGGTTCACCTCCCCTTCCAATTTCCCCCAACTCCCTTCTCCACTCTAAGTCTCATTTTAATGCAATCAAATAAGTGTAAGAGAAATCAAACAATATTATAATCATACAGCTACTAATGAATCCGTATCTCTTAAAGTAGAGAACTTTTATATCCACATGGGAAAAAAATCTATTTTTCAGTGTTTTATATTCCTTTAACAATGTAACGCAAGTTTTTTACTTCTATTTATACTGCATAATTTACCTTAAGCATTTGAAGATTCAGGAATTTGTACATCTGCTTAGCCTTAGAACCTGGCTTAAAAATGAAATAGATTTTGTAAGGAGAAATTTATAATATTAAAATATACCTCAGGCTCTCAATATTTTATGCATTAAATTTTGGAAATTTATTATGAAATACATGACGTTGACTCCAATATTTTTAAAATCTAGTTTTCATTAATTTCCCAGCATATACTAAAGAAAGGGAAATTATTAGTTTAAATGAATGAGATTTTTAATATTATCTAGTAGTAGAGCACAGTGAGTAAAGCACTCTCCTATTATAAGGAATTGCTTCCCATTAGAGATACTATTAAATTTCATCGGAAGGGAGCAAAGATGAATTAGCAGCATTTGTAACAAACCAGCAGCCACAGCAATCTTGGGAAGAGAATTGCTACTTAACCATACCTTGTATGAGTGCTTCACAGACACAGAAAGCCTATGATGGAAGAAAGAACATGACTTTAAATGTATTAGTTTGGAGGGGGTTGAGGGGGTTGGGAGGGCCTGGTGGTGGGTATTGAGGAGGGCACATACTGCATGGAGCACTGGGTGTGATACATAAACAATGAATCGTGGAACACTGAAAAAAATAAAATTAAATAAAAAATAAAGTATATTAGTTTGGGAGGTCAATGGAGTAGAGGGTATGACAGCAGCAATATCCTAAATTAGAAACAATATTAATTTTACAAGCCATTTTCATGATATAATTTAATCATAAGTGTAGCACAATTACAAATGGAGGAGAAAAACCCTACCAATATAATGATGTTAGTAACTAGTTAAGAGAGAAAGGCGTTAATATTAAAGTATATCCTCAGAGACTACTTGTTGGCTTTATTCTTCTATCAAAACATCTATATCACCAAGCATGTAACTTATAAAGGTCCATGCTTGGTGATACAGATAACTTGATACAAGTATGTACCTTTGTAAGAATGAACTGTCACTTCTGCTATATTGTATGTATTATTCCTATGAACAGTATGTTGTATATTATACTGTATTACATTATATTACATTATTATTATTCTGAATTTTTTCCTTTACCTATATCTACATAGTGAAGAATTTATATGAGAGGTCTTTCAGTTTTGCCCTCTTCCTACAAATGACTGTGCATCACTGCATTTTGGGCAGATGAGTATTAATCTAAAATGTATTAAAATTCTTCAGAGATTCTATAACTTCTTGTACCAGTGGAAATATTTAGTATTATTTGATACTGTTTGAAACTGTCAGCCTTAATAAATCACTTTTATTGTTTGCAATGCCTTCACATGTAAAAAAGTATTCTTATTATATTAATATCACTTTTATTTCTCTACCCTCTACTTAATATTTATCAACAGTATTAAATATTATAATGCTTTATTACTTTCTGTTTTCTTTACCTTTCTCAGAAGAAAGGTATTTCTTCTGATATTTTTACCCACTTGTATTTTACTTGTTTACTTTAAAATCCTTACTTTCTTGTATAAAAAGCTGGCTGCTTCCTTTTCCCGTCATTAATTTTGTTTGTAATGTAATCACCTTACTCAGTGCTATGAGACAAATGCAATTTCTTTAACATGGCCATCAAACAGACCACCTTCTATAAAGAGCTATAAAGCTGCTATTATGTGGAGGGCTGAGACATGATTCAATTAGGAAAAACTGTGTAAAATAATAGGTTTTTAAATGTGTATATACAAAAGAAAAAGTATAACCATAGTTTTTATAAATTTTGAGTCAATGTAAAATGCTGGTCAGTAATGAATTTTTAAATTTTAAAGATTATGGTATCTAAAAAGATGCTTTACTATGATAGATATTACTTATACTGTGATAGCCCTCATTATTGTAAAGTGCACAGTGGCTTCAGAGTTCAGAAACTGGGGCATGTTTCAGATATCCGACTTTGGAAAGTCACCAAATTTGCAAGTCTTCTGATTTTACAATGGCATGAGTTGCAAGACAGCCTGGATAACGTCTTGGCATCCTTCCGAGGCAATGAGGCACTGATGCCTGTCAGTGCAAGTGCAATTTGTATTTGCCTATGGAATCCTTGGTTATTTGGATTTAAATTTGGGTATCTCCTTTATGCTAGAAACCAATAAAATAATGAACTACCATTCTGAAGATCCAGCAAGCTAATCAGTTTTCTTCTTGACACGTATAAAACTTCTCTGTGTCATCTGTTTCATGTTTCACGTTCATTGTTTGCTTTTCAGACAGTTATAAAGTTTTCTACTAGGAAATGTTCTCTTTCAAATTCCTTTAAACAAATTCTGTATGGATCGTTTAGATACGAAGGACTTCTCCGATAGAAGGGTAACAGTTTGACATATCGTAGGATTCATTAAATAAGTAAATCACTCATTTTTAAAAATTACTTGATCTGGTACTGTTGTAGAAGTAAAGGTTGGTTATACCAATGAAATATATGATCGAGGCTACTGCATTATAATTGCTCACATTCTAATGGGAACAACCTTCAAATGTTTAAGCAAACTTAAAAATCATGGGAGACTGTGTAAAAGATAGGATGTGAGTTATTTAAAGGGTAATTAGTATGTAGTGCTATGAAGATAGAGTGATCATTTCAGGAAAAAGATACAACATGAGCATTGCATATGGAGGTCAGACAAGCATAACACCCGAAGACATATAAATAGCTTTGTATGTCAGGGGCATGGGGATAAGTACGAGCTATCAGAGGAGATGGAGAAGAGGAATTGTTAATGACATTTTGTATCTTGCTAAAGTTATTGGATTTTATCCTGGGGATTTGAGGTGGGGAAGTGACCCTATCAGAAGTATGTTTGAAAAAGATTATTGTATCAGCAGCGTGAAGGATAGATCTGACAGGGATCTGAAGCCAGAAGAACATTTAATAGATAGGAGAGATGCAAAGAGCAGCATAGACAGTGCACATTAGTGAGCCTTCAAAAATGTTTATTGAGTTGAGATGCATTGAAGAAGTTTGTTGAAACTTTCTTTTCTCACGTCTTATTTTTAGAAAATGTCAATAGCAGCTATTCATTGGGTTACTTCAAAGGTCCTCCGCTGAACCTTGGTGAGGGTGAGATAGTTGAAGTCTGGGTGAGTGACCCATCTCATCACAGATGCTTCAAAAATGTCATCAAACACTTCTCTACAGATGGTTCCATTGTTCAAAATGGTCTTTATAGGTCCTGAGTCTTATGCTGCAGTCTAATGCACAAAATAGTATCCTCCGTTTTGCAGTAGAATTCAGTAGGTAACTTAATTATTCCCTTTGCACCTGGCAAACAACATGTTAGTGACTGTACGCTCTTTGACTGTTAGAACCACTCTCCTTGCCTATTAACTACTCTTATGGCTACGGTGTATTCCATTTTCTTTTCTAGGTCATCTTCAGAAAGTGTTGCCAATAAAATAAATCATCTAGCAATTCCTTGTCAATAATTTTGAAAGCTAAGGTATACCAAAGAACAAGCTGCCTACTGATGATTGAAAGCTGACTGCAGCATTTTTGTTTTTGGAACATCTCCACAATTTTCTAAATGTGTCATCGTAACACTGTTATATACATGAAAAATAGCTTTTCTCATTTTACAAATGGATGAATTAAAATACCAAAGATTGACTTGTAAGAAGTTAGTAAGAGTGCTTAGTTCAAAAGGAGAAAGAAAAGCACACTAGCATATGATAGTATTTCAATACCTCTAGTGTCTGTATTGGCAGTAAGATTTTATTTGTTCACCTAGGCAATGGGAAGTAGTATGCTCTGTGTAATACTCAAAGGAGAGAAAATGTACATTTTCTCCTTTGAATAAATATATAATTTCAAGTCATATAATTTTTCAGGCTTGCTAAAAAACCTAGAAACAACAATGGACCCAGTAATAGTGAGCACCTTGCAAACAAATTGTGGTCTCCTAGATAGTACTTCCCATTAAAATAAATTGGGGTCCTCAAAGAAATAGCTAAATCCAGATATACTGCAAAAGCTACCAGGAACATGTAAAATGGACTCAGGGTCCAATTTGAAGAGATTTCTATATAGGCAATTCTGAATAGGCAATTTGAGCAGTCAAACAAGTGGAACTAACTGAACAAATTATTGAAATTAGTAAGATATGATAAATTCATGAATTGATAATTTACCTAATGAGAAACTTACTAGTCACATTTGGTGGATACTGGATAACCAAAGTATTCTGCAAACTGATAAAGGAAAAGACTCAAGGTTTCATTCTAACATTCTTGTACAAACTGCAACTACATAGTTGATGATTTTTTTTTAAAAATAAGCATCCCATCTAATAAAGGAAAAGCACTATGAAAGAATTGGAATATCAACATAATGCAATCACTCATTAAATTAGTGACATAGAAAATGTTTATCTATGACTGACTAAATTATTAGGAGAGAGGCTAAAGAGGATTGGGCTAACAGTACTAGAATTCACTAATCAATATTAATGTTGAAAGAAGGAAAGCAGTACACAGTATTTCTGTAACAGAAAATATAAAATACTACCTGCGACTCTTTGAAGCCAAAATATAAAATCTGAGTTGGGTTGAATCAATCAGTCTATGAGTTTATTTGAAGTACAGAAAATAGGTGGAGAAAATATGGCATCAAGGATGAAAAATCCAGAGTGTGAGTGTTGGAAGAGGTCCTCTGGAAGGCATAACTGACAGTTGTCCCGTCAGCCAGCCCAAGCAGGCTTCCACTCCTTCTCTGTCCTTGGAATGTACACTCTGTACATTCTTCCCACCATTCCCACAGTGGGAACTGTTACAAGGGCATAGTCTTGAGAAGTACAGTGTCTTTGGTACCTTCTGGACAGTATATGTGACACAACCGAGTTAAGGCAGGCCTCTGTGTAAACTTTGAGATTTGGCAAGAAGGTGTGGAGATCTATTTGTCTTGCTGCCTCCCAAGATAGGCCTCCTATGTAAGGTTCCTTGTTTATTAAGCTTGCCACCTACCCACCTGGAGTGGTCCACCTCTTCTTTCTGTCTCTCCCTACTTTCCATGTAAAGGAGAGAGTTTCAAATTTCACCCAGGAAGCTCCCAAACTTTCACACTAATAGTGAGACACATATAGGACAAATGACTTGGTTTCGTCAACAGTAACAAACAAGTTTTAATTACAAGAAAAAAAAAAGATTAAAGTAGTATTCAGAAACGTGTCAGTCCACTACAATGTGTGTATTTGTTTGGCTATTCATACGTACAAAGCAACTTGAAGTAAAGAAAGAATAGGGCAAATGTGAATACTGACAGGATAATTATGTTATTGAGACATTATTGTTAATGTTTTGATGTAAAAATTTTACAAAGAATCCTAATCATTTAGAAATGTGAATTGAGTTGTTTATAGATTAATTATATGATTTGGGGCACTTGCTTTCAAGTAAGTCAGGAGGTAAAGATAAAACCAGAGGGCTGATGACTTAATTAACTATTGAAGTTGGCTCTTCACTAGATCAGGGTTCTTTATACTATTCATTCACTTCTACTTATGTTTTAAAGGTTCTATCAAAAAAAGAAGGTTCTAAATAATGAATTCTGGAACACTGAAAAGAAACTTTAAAATAAACAAATACATATTTTAAAATTTTTTTTAAATAATTTCCTTTAAGTTCCATCTGATCCATCATGGAACAGTGTTTCATTAAAAATTGGTGTAAAATAATTCAGTTTCTTTCTTTACTGGTGAGAGAAACAAGGAATAGCAAAAGAGAGTTTCCTGTGCAGAGGAAGGAGGGTGTTAAAGGACATGGTTGAGCAGCTGCCAAAGAGTAGAGCTCAATTATATCTGAAGGCTTTGGTAGCAACAGTTGTGCTGAGGCTACTGAATGCAAGTCATATAGACTGTGGTTAAATGTATTACTTATCTTGAGTTCCAATTAATAAGAACTTTGCTCTGGGCTGTGATGAAGGAGTGTTGAAGTTCACCAAGATTTGGGCAGAACAGGTACTGAGGGAACAGATCAGCTTACTGGTGGTGTTAGGCCATCAAAGTCACCACATCCAAAAAGCCAGCGATTTGTCTCAGTGGGGGAGAAAGATAAGATTAGGTAATTGTCCTACAACTGATTATGTTAAGAACAAATTATTTATGTAGATAGACATAGATGCAAATAATATCTGTATAATCTCCAGGCTCTCTCATAAATACCATATTGTAGGTACTCACTAAATATTCTCAATATTGGCTATGAGAATGATGACTTGGGAACAAAATAATAGAGAGTTAATTATCTTCTTGTAATGAGGAAAGCAAGAGCCATGGAAATAAAGAATACACACAGAAGGCCAGTCTTGAGAAATGAGATACCTTGAAGGGAAGGAGTACTTTGTTGCAGGTAGAAAATTGAGGCACAGTCATCACCCTCTGATTTATGGCAATAAAGAAACAATGTTGGAGCCCAGAGGTTCATAGTGGATAATGCAAATCTTGGGTCTGGGCATTTGGACAAGATGCATATTCACAGGACAGTTCTTTGGATATAATTATAATTTCTCATAGTTAGAATGTACTCAGAAGCATTAGCACAATTAAGCCTGGAGCTGAAAAGATTCTTTGGACCAAGATTGCTGGAGCTGCTGAGAGAAAACTGAGGAACTGGAAATACATCAGAGACAGATGTTGCAGCCCTTCCAGTGTTGGCTCTAACCAGTCCTGTTACTTACTACATTTGCAAATATTTATTGTGTAAATGGTGCTGGTTTCTTCTTCTGTCTTGAAAGAATCTTATCTTCTGTTGTCTTCGAAATCAATGACTTGTGTATTTTAGTGCTCCACCTGAAGTTTTTAATGATTCATTTTTTCTTATATTTTTGAGCCTTTAATTTCTGTCAGTTTAACATACATTGTATAATAATTTTAACATTTTCTGGAACCAGAGCATGCTGGAATATTAGAAATATAAATAGCCATAGCAATATATAATAAAAGAATATCAAAGAATAAACAAAGAATATTTATTTAACTTACTTGTAGTTGGTTAATAACTTAGTATGGGAATCTTTCATTGGAATCTGATTTCTTTTACTCTACCTTGTATTACATAATTACTATTAATACTTAGGAGGAGTACCTGTAAGAAATATACATGGGTTATGAAATATTTTTTATTTAGAAAAAAAAAACAGAAACTAAACACTTGGTTAATCTGTGCAATATCTAAAATTAGCAGAAACATGAAATTTATATCAACTTAGTAAAGGGAAATTAATTTTAGAAAATTAAACAGAGGCAGAGTCACCAAAATTCCATTTTCCCTACCTTGTTCCTATATGGATGATTTAAACTCCTCTGCAATTCTGTTGAAGAACAAAGCACTGGTAGAGATTTTCTTTTTTAGGATTAACTGAATATAAGAATTTAGACAAATAATTATCAGATATTTTTTAGTCAAAATTATTCTGTAACACAAGATAAAATATGTAGAAATTTCAATTTTATGAGGTTGAAAAAGCTTAATTTTAATGTTCATAATTTAGAATCTATACTTTATTTTCTATATTTGAAGAGGAAAGTCTTGTTAGGATATAGGTAACTCATGTTGCATAGGACATAAGTCTGTGTCTTTTTTTGGGAAACAAAGTTCCTTGCTTCTGCGTTGGAGAAGGACTTATACTTTAGTTAATTCTTCTGTAAAGGAAAGGTAGAGTATGAGTGATAATAGCACCTACCCAAGGAAATTGACAATCTCTCAATTTTTTTAATAGGTACTTTAACTAGAAAGCAATCTGAGGGTACAGGTAATACACAATTGCAATTTTATTGAAAAATGTGGCTTTCCACTATGTTGATAGCAGTTTCTGAGATCCATTGCTTAGTGCAGTGGTGCCAATCATGTCTCAGACCAGGGCAACATCAGTAGGGTCAGAGCTTTGATGTCTTAGGTGGGATTCTCTGAGAAACAGATTCTGATATGGAGATAGACAAGCCAAAGTTTACTGGGGAGTGCTTTTATGGACCATAGGGTTTTTTTTGTTTTGTTTTGTTTAGTTTTGTTTTTTTATGTTCATTTGTTTCTGCAAAACGCAGTGTTTTAAAATTATTATTGTGTTCAGTTAGCCAGCATATAGTACATCATTAGTTTTTGAAGTAGTGTTCAACGTTTCATTAGTTGTGTGTAACACCCAGTGCTCATCACCACACATGCCCTCTTTAATACCCATCACCTGGTGGCCCCATTCCCCTACCCACCTCCCTTCTGTAATCTCAGTTTGAGGAACCATAATTTTAAAAGAGTAAAAGATGCAGGATTGCAGAGAAGAAGAAGTTGAATTGCCATAAAACTAAATAAGAACCTCCAGATTATCGCTCAGGGCACTCCAAAGCTAAATGAAATAGTAATTCAGAGTTTTTCCAAATTGAGATATGGGGGCCCAGGCTTTGTATGCTGTATGTCTTTGGATATGAGTTACTTCTAAAATGGGAACAAACTTAAGTGAGACAGCTACCCTTGGCTAAGGGCAATTCTTTGAGATGGATTCATCTTTGAGGCTTCAGATGTCCAAGAATGCTGATATCTTTGTCCTCAGAGGAGGAGATCTAAGCAATGTATGGAGCAATGTTCGAATGTTCTTCCTGGCTGTGTCATCTTTCTGGCCCTTCTAGAGATTGTGAGTTAAGAAGCTTAATCATGTGACTTTTGCTATATAATTAAAATAGATTATGTTGTACACTAGTAATGATCGTGACTGATATAATATTGTTTTTCCTTAGATTCTTACATGAGATATTTTTGCCCATGTTAACTGAAAATTATAATGTATCACCATTCGTGCAAAACCCTTTCAAGATTTCCTAGGGTTATTGATAGGAAAATGAAGAATAACAGGAATAAGTCTTTTTTTTTTTTTTTAAGATTTTATTTATTTTGACAGACAGAAATCACAGGGAGGCAGAGAGGCAGAGAGAAAGGAAAGGAAGCAGGCTCCCTGCTGAGCAGAGAGCCCGATGCAGGGCTCGATCCCCGGACTCCGGGATCATGACCTGAGCCGAAGGTAGAGGCTTTAACCCACTGAGCCACCCAGGTGCCCCCAGGAATAAGTCTTTATGTGTATCTTTCCACCTCTTTCTATATTAGAGCTTATAAATGAAGACCAGATGCTACAGAGGCATTGAGAGCTTGTTGTAGGCATGACACACTTGTCAGCTCCCCTCATGCTACAACAGGCTCCATCCTTAACCAGCACTAACAAGTTAAGAAAACTACAGTGGAGTGGGGGGCACTTGGGTGGCTCTGTTGTTTAAACGTCTGCCTTTGACTGCTTCTCCCACTTTTGCTCCCCTTCCTTGTTCTCTGTCTCTCTCACTCTCTCTGTCAAATACATAAATAAAATCTTTAAAAAAAAGAAAGAAAGAAAGAAAGAAAGAAAGAAAGAAAGAAAGAAAGAAAGAAAGAAAGAAAGACCACAGTGGGGATGCATTAGTTAAGTCTTCACAAAAAAGAAAGAAAAGAAAGATAAAGTATCCAAATGGAGAACCTGGGATGAAATTGGGATACTTATTTTTGTTTGGGCATTTTTTTATAGGAGACAAATATGAATTGGGTAGAACTAAGCCAGTGTCTGCTGATACCATGGTATCAGATATAAATATTCAGTGCAATCCTTCCCTTCATCATTTCCTGTTTTCTTCACCCATGCTGTTTCCTTAGAGTTTTATCATCTCTTCTATTCTGAAAAATAAGCCAGTAAGAAGAGTGTTTATAAGGTGCTTCCATCTCTTTGACAATTCATTTGGCATTTTAATTACTTTTAATCTTTTGTATTTTTGTTCCAATATTAAACTTCTCCATTGAGTAAAACTTGGAAAAGTCAAAACAAAGAAACAAACATTTATAGAATCCCAATAAGACACAGAAACATTTTAATTGGTCTCAGAAAAAAAAAAAAAAAAGTGAATCAGGTGATTTTTTTTTTTTTTTTTTTTTAGCTAGATTTATTCCGTTTTGCTCATTATCATCTTTAATCTCCTGGCCTCCAGTTCTAATGTGTGGCTGTTGTTAAGATAGCAGGAGTCATCTCTTGGCCAAATCAACACAGTGTGTGGGAGCCAGGGAAAAAAATAAAAAGAAAGTGGTGTCAGAAAAAAAAACTTGACATATAGAAGAGTGTTCTGGAGAACCTTGAGAAGAATTTGAGTAGTCATTGTAGAGGAAACATTGGCAGGAAGCTTGAGGCTCAAGAAGGCCTGTGAAGTGTAGACAGCACTCCTGATTTTCAAGTGATGTGGGTTGCGATAGGACTATTAAGCCTATGAAGGAAATCTATGCAGCCCCTGCTGTTAATCCATCTGCAGAAAGTTTTATATGCCAGTTTTCTTAATTAGAGTGGACAGAGAGGGGCATCCTGTTGAGATTAAGTCCACAGCACAATAAAGGAAGAAACTGTTTTTACTTATTGGGCTGCTACCAAGAAATGTGCTAATTACCAAGATAGGAGAACATTTTGTATATCTGATAAGGGAAATTCTTCACAAATAAAAAGATTGGAGGTGATCTTTGAAATTTTTATTCAACAAGGAAGAATGCAGCCTACTGAGAATGCTGATTGAACTAACTGTTCTAAGTATGTTTACTTCATCTCTAACCCCAATTTACATAGAATTCCACTGTGCTAAAATGTGTGATGGACCTTTCCTATCCTAGAAGGGGAATTTATATTTTTTTCAACAAGGCAAAGATATGTTTCATAATTGTGTTATTTAAGAGCTGTGAATGCCCTGTATGCTTATGCTAGAAATGGAATAACAGTTTGAAATACAGGAAGATCTACACGGTCATCTTAAGAAATGTTTGATACCATGGTATCAGATACAAATCTTCATTATTTCCTGTTTTCATGTTACTTCCTGGTAGTCTTATAATCTCCTCTATTCTGAAAAATATGCCAATATGAATAATTTTCAGAAGATGTGTTCATCTCTCTGACTTTCCATTGGCACTCTAATTACTCTTAATCTTTTGTATTGTTTTGTTCCAATATTAGATTTCTCCATTGGCTTCTGTAATTATATTGTCTACCTTTGTGATTTAAGTAAGTATGCAAAGATCTTCTTTTTTGTGGATATCTCTTACTTTTTCTGAGTATTTTCAATACTCTAGTTGATGTATTTGATTTTTTTCTTAAAAAGCCATTTACAGATTATGAAAATGACTTATGAAAAGACTAGATTTATAATTTTGCCTTTATTACTAATATGTTCACTTCATGTTTTCATTAACATTTGCAGAATAAAGTAATTCTATTTTAAGTTAATAATAGCTAATTAATAGAATAGAATATATTATATAAACTATCATAATTCTTTATAGTCATTAAAATGCATATATAAATGTATACTATGCATAAATAATTATATGATAAATATAATATATGTTAACTATAGATATATAGTGATTTCTAATTACTACTATATTATATATATAAATATATTAATCAACACATAGAGATATAAATAGACACAGATACATATACATGTTAGTTATATATATTTCTTTCATGCCCACTTTTTGTTGTCATCTAGAGAGTGTCATGTTTATGCTCATTATACAGAACACTTTTATGCCAATATAATTTGTAAAAGTACATGCTTAGTTTCTATCTCTGTCCCAGAAACCTAAATTTGACTCTGATACTCTTTTTTTGGATCTTAGGTGAGCAAAATGAACTTTGGTTTATCTAGAATTAAGCAAAGCTACATATTTACCTCATTCTTAGTCCTTTTGGGGACAGTACCACCCCTTTTGAGAACACATGATCTAGTCCAGTAAGATTTTAAGCAAGTGGGATATTTGAAAAGTACTTGATGCAGAGTGCAATGTGCCTGTAGAAATAAATACCCAGATATCATGGAAAACGATGAGTTAATCTAAAGTTTTTGAAACTCCATGGGTAAAGACAACATAGTAGAAAGTGGTGGCATACTTCAGAAACAGGAAATAACTTAGTTGAAAAGCATAGGTAACAGAGGAGCAAAATAGGAGGGAAAGTTTGAAAAAGCATTTTGTTGTGGAGGCACAGAATATTAGAGAAAGATTAATTTTTAGGCAAAGAAGCACACTTTAAAATTATTCATCTTGACTTTATATTCTAAATCTATGGAAATGGTTCACTCATATAGGGTATCTATATCTATGTAATGATAATAATGATTTGTTCATTTTCAGAGTGTTCAGCAATTATGTGGAATAGGATATTAACAGGAGCTGCCCCATAGTGAATTCCTCTTAAATTACTCCTCCTTACCAGTCTAAAATAAGCCACTGGCTGTTCAAGGATCTCAGTCAAATATGAGGTAACAAAAACACACTTCTTTCAGTGTATATGTTTTTGAATAATTCCTGGCCTATCCTATTGTCTTCATCCACATCATAATAATATAATTTAATCATAGATTTTTACCCTTCAATGATGAAAATTACTTGCATGTCAATCATTTTATAATTATAAAATATTTCAGATAAAGCATCAGCAAATGATAATAAATAAAACTTATTTTTCTCAACACAGTAGCAATTGTTTTTCTCATCCTCATTTTTGTAATGGCATTATGAAAGATTTTGATTTCTAGGCACATTTCCAGACTTCGTCAATCCCTGATATTAATGAACAAGTCATCCCACGTGCTTTGGTAGCGTATTCTGAAATAACATTGCGCAAAAACTAATGACCTAGATGGTGTGTGTTTCATTTTCACTAGATAATTTTATATTTCAGAATTTCTCAAAATACAGCAGGTGTACTTAGATCCACCTGAGACAAGTTCATACCTGGGGCTAGTTGGTACCCAGTGCTGGAGGCTTAGGCTATACAAATAAGCAATGCCGGAGGCTGGACCAGCCAGGTACTTTTTACTCCATAGTGATGATGAATACAGCCTATTGCAGTCAAGAGACAGAGGCTCTCTAATCATTTTTTTCTTTGGTTTAAAATACATGGGACGGATTTTGCTAAGGGACATGGAGAACGTGGGAGAGAAGCCCATGGATCTTATTCTTTTTCTTACCAGGTTTCGTTACTTTCTCATAGTGGAGAGAAATTAGTTACAGAAAAGAATAAATAGGGTGGTAATGACAGAGTAATAGCAACAATTAAAATTACTCAGATGGAACAGGTGTGTGTGTGTGTGTGTGTGTGTGAGAGAGAGAGAGAGAGAGATGTGCTTATAGGTACAAATTGCATTATTACACATGCCCAAATATTTTACAACTAATTATAAACCCCCAATGGAAAAAAAAATCTAGTATACATGTTTTGTTTTAGCTATATGTTTCCTATTTTATAATGGAAGATTTGTTTCTTACATAATTTTACAAGAATATTTAGTGTTCATAACAAATTCTTAGCGAAGCCTGTCAGTTTGATTTAAATTGGAGTTAATGGAGTTCTGTGTTTGTTACATAAGGTAGCAATTGTTATTGCAGCAGGTTTCTGTCAAGTATTGGCCCTTTTAAATTTTGATCATTACTGTTCTACATAGTGGTCATTTAGTCAATCAGTGCCACCAATTTTACATGTTGAAAAGAAATTTTGAAATTACTATCTTAATAATTTCAAGTCCATTGCTACTAAACCTATTAATGTAAAAGCACATATCATCAACTATAGTGAATTAATTACAGTAGATTTAGGAACTTTTTTTTTTTTTTGTATTCCTGTCCCCACTCTAATTTGCCCATCATGTTTTCTTTCTTTATTATTCTCTCTGCCTTTCTTCCCTACGGACATTTATTTACCCTTCCTTACAGGATCTTCTTGTCTCTTCAGGATTCACTACTTTGATTCTTTCCTTTTTCCTTCTCATCACCATTAGCTATTTCGTCCTTATTGTGCATTTCCTATGCCTCATATTTTCTTCCACTTCTCCATCACCTTCACTGAATACTCTCTTCTCTTCTTCCTCCATTCTTCATTCTTTTCTCTAGTAAAAGTGGAAGACCTAAAGTCAAGAGCAATGATTTTTAATTTTTTAAATTTCTACACTTAGCAAAGATGCTTGATGCATACAGATTGATAAATAGTGACTAATGTTTGTTCTTTCTTTTGACAGTGTGCTTTTTAAAATTTTGAATAGGAGGTTTATTTATTTATTTATTTTTAACTTATTTTTGTTTTTCTTTATTGTGTTCAGTTAGCCAGCATAGAGTACATCATTAGTTTTTGATGTAGTGTTCAATGATTCATTAGTTGTGTGTAATACCCAGTGCTTATCACAACACATGCTCTTCTTAATACTCAGCACCTGGTTACCCCACCTCTGTTTCCCAGAGTCCAGAGTTTCTTATGACTTGTTTCCCTGTCTGATTTCTCCCATTCAGTTTTCCCTCCCTTCCCCTGTGGTCCTCCACACTATTCCTTATGTTCCATATATGAGTAAAACCATATAACTGACTTCTCTCTGCTAGACTTATTTCATATAGCATAATCCCCTCCAGTTCCATCCATGTCAACACAAACGTTGGGTATTCATCCTTTCTGATGGCTGAGTAATATTCCATTGACTATATGTACTACATCTTGTTTATTTAATATCTTTTTCAGGTCAACTCTTAAGCAAGATACTAAAGATAATATAGTGAATTAGATCTATTCCTTCCCTGTAAGGAATTTACTAGCATAAAATTATAACATGGTTTTGCTAACCACAAATAAATACACCCTGCAGCATTTGACAATTGTTTGGATATATTCCTGCTGCAAAGCTTACTCATGAGAATTTTATGTCTCCTTAGTTCAATTGCTCAGCTCTTATCTAAAACTTAATTCAGAAATACTGGTTAGAAACTTGTCTTTCAGTTCTTCCTCTGTTGAAACATCAACTTCAGTACTAGTAACTGCTACCCTCTATCTGTCTCCTGAATTTATACTTGCTGAGTAGGAACACCAATAATCCTGTTGGAGTTTGGTTCTATACACAGAAGACTTACTAAGATTACTATGGCTTAGGATTTATGTGCCAAATAGGAACCCTCCCCTACAAGGATACCTGAAGATGAGCTTAAGAGAGAAAGAACAAAATATTTAGATGAAGAAAAAAAAAAAAAAAAAAACTAAGTAAAAGCTTGATTAGAAAATGTGCTTTAGTTTTATAGTGAAAACTAGTTGATCTCCTGTTGCAAAATATAGACAAATGTAGACCTTTGATTCATGTTTGATTTTACGTGAAATAAAAGGCAGTCCTCAACCGTGTTCACTTAGTTAAAAAGTAACAACATAATACAAGAACAATTGGATATGAACAATAAAATATGTGACAAAGGTAAATTTTTAACATCTCTGTGGAGTCTATTATAGTCTATCAATTCCCTTCCCCAAATGTTTCTTAGTGTTAAGTGTAAATAAAGTAGCACAATGGACAAAGGCAATTGTTGCCAGATTGGTTTTTTTAATAGGTCTTCGGCATGACATTAAAAGAAGGGATTAATCCATATGTAAAATGCCCTGGAAAGGATTCTCATAAACTGAATCCCAACAGCTGGAGCTGTGTTCCAAAACAATAAGCTATGAGTAAGCCTGTATTAACTGAGGAGGACTGAGCAGAGAGAAATGTGCTGTGACTATGAACTTGACCCAGCCATTGGCTTATACCATGCAATGTGGAACAGTCCTAGATGCAGGACTTAAGAACAATTTACTCATAACCCCATGATATTTAGAACATAGTATCAAATATGTTATATTTCAAGCAGTTTATAATTCAATCAAACCATCAATGATTCAATACTAAGTAAAAGAAATAACAAGCATTATGTAGAAAAAGTTATGCGGACTAAAGAGGTTGGTGACTCTGGAAATAGATGGAAATACAGACTTATGTCAGTTCACACTCAAATAACAGTGAAAGATTACCTGATCTTTTAGTGCCAAGATCTATTTAAGGTCCTAATGGCAGAGTGAAGTAGTACAGAGGACATGTTATCCAAATAGGAATTTTGAAAAAGAGAGTAAAACAGAAACATATTTTAACAGCAACAACTATTCAGAGCATAAGTCAAATGAACTAACATACACAATTATGATAATAATCGATGATGATAATGATGATAATTTTACTAATCTGTAATATACTGGATAAGAATTACTAAAACACACCATGTGTTAATGGGCTGAATTTTGCTCCTGCAAATTCATATATTGTATTCCTAACCCCAGATACCTAAGAATGTGACTGTGTTTGGAGATTAGTGTCTCTGAAGAGGCAGTTAAGTTTAAACGAAATCATTAAGAATTCAATATGACTGCTGTGCTGTGCTTACAAAAAGAGATTAGAACAAAAACATGTAAAGATGGAAGATCATGGGAAGACATAGGGAGAAGATGATTTCTACAACCAAGGCGATAGAACTTCAGAAGAAATCAGCCCTGATTGCACATTGGTTTCAGACTTCTAAATGTTCATAATCGTGGAGAAAAGAAATATCTGTTGTTCATGCCATTCAGTCTGTGTCATTTTTTAAGGAAGCCCTGATAAAGTTTATTATAAGCCAAAGAAGTGAAAGCAAGATTACTTTAAATGCAGTGGTTAAATTGTTCCAATTGTGTAGAAAAGCTAAACTGTAGAAGAATAATTCTCCCTTGGACAAAATAAGTCTCTTTCATTTCCAGGAACCTACCTTTTAACATCTCTGAAATCTGTTGTCTAGAAGTTCCCCTCTTATATGCCCCTTAGTGTGCAAGAGTATTTTTGAAATGGTTCTCCAGGTGATTGTAATATGCTCATGATGCCATTGTTTACCACACCTGCTTTAAAACAACTGTTCCAATTTAAAATGGTAATGGTAAGAATGAGAACTGGAGTCATAGCTATCTGGCCACTGGGCAGTCTACCTAAAATTCCCCATTTTTCCTGTTCTCATTCTTCTAGTCGTCATGACACATCCAAACTCTTCTACGTCATGTCTTACCTCCTTGACTGCTTTGTACATCAACATCCAGCTATAATCTATCTTTACATTTTCTGAGGTCATGTCTAAAATGTCTGACTAACTATTCAAACATTGCTTATTATTGGTTACACTTCCAGTGAACCTCATCATGGACTTTATTTTGACCTCAATAGAAGAAGTCATTCATAAAAACCAAATTTAGTTTCTTTTTAACTGAGATATTAATTTTTCAGGAAAATTACATTTGCTTGGGTTTTATTTTGGGGTCTCAAATTACATATACATATAATAACTTGGGATATTTGTGTTTATAAATATTTATGTATGATATATTATTTATATTTTTACATGTAAAAAATAAATTATAAATGTACTATAAACATGTTGAATTTCTATTGACTTTGAAGATCTTATTTCTAATCTTTGCAGTCAGTGTGATAGAAGTAAATTTAAGACTAAGTTAAAAGCTCTAAACCACATATGGCAAAGCAAGATTTTCATTCTGCCTCAACAACTCTTTTCCTGTTTCTGCTTGACTTGGTGAAGAGTAAAAAAACATACTCCAGAAACATGATTCATTCAAGTGTTGCTGTCAGCATGGTCAACATTCTAAAGGAAATGACTGTTTGTTTTTTTAAGCTGTACTTTATAGAGTATGGAAGTTGAAATAACACAGTGGGACATGGTGAAAAACTGCTGCCAGTCGTCCAAGGTGAAACAAAGATGATGATGCCCTCCAATGAAGCAGAATAATTACTGCCAATGAAGCTAGAAGAATGACCAAGATCTCAAGGACCTTAGGATATAGGAGTAAGATCTCTGGGGGAGGGCTGAAGAGATAAGAGACGAAAGGAGAGAAAATAGAGCAAGGTGACAGAAAAACAGACTCTGAAATAGACATCAAGGCTGGGCAAATAACATTTAAATGGGAAAAAAAAAACATTTTTCACATTTTTCTGGAGTCTATGCACATTAGAGACCTTTTAATATAAAAAATATTTTCTTTCAAATAATGGACTGTATATACCCTCCCATATTATACTGTTTTGGCCACAGAATTGGTGATTCATGCAAAATTGAAAACAAATTTCAGATTATATTTTTGTAATAACTGTTCATGATGGATATTTTAATGGTCCATGTCTTTGTATGTGTGTTCTCAGCCTGAATAAATCCTTTAGCCTTACTTTTTTATATTAATTGAGAAAATGGAACTGGCTTCCATCTCTGTAGAGGTTACAATCATATATTAAAATATAAAAAGCATTGCAATTAATGCCAGTCATTTGTGAGTTCCTGCTATTAAAACAAATACAAAGAAAAAGAAATAAAGACTGAATGACACGCCTTGAAGATAAAGAAAGTAATTTCTAAAATCACAATCCCAGTGTCAGTATTAAAATGTTCAATATAAATATTCACCATTTTATAGAATGATGATGTATTCCTGAAAAAGTCATGTATATTTTTGCATCCAAAGAAATTTGACTATGTATTAAATTTATTTAGGAGAACTCTTACTTCAATTCCAAAGTGAAATATCTTGCAAGATAAGAATTCTATTTTAAAATAAATGTTAACCTGATAAATTAACATTGCTAAGGCTTAATTTTTACATACTAAATCTGCCTTGAAGAGAAAAAAAAAGGGGGGGCACCTGGTCTTAGTTGGTTAAGTATCTAACGTGATCTCAGGGTCCTGGGATCAAGGTCTGAGTCTGCCTCTCTGAGTCTGCTTCTGTCTCTTCCTCTGCCTGTCCCGTGACCCTTCATGCATGTGCATGTGCTCTCACTGTCCTTCAAATTAATACAATCTTTTAAAAATTAAAAATTAAAGAAAATAAAAAGAGAAAAAAGCCCTTCAAGTCCTAGACAAGATGAATTGATATATTTCTCAGTATTCTTTATGCTAAGTACAGCTAAAACATGACACCAACTTAAGACTCTAAAAAGTGGAGACAGGAAGGTGGACCAGCTAGGGACTTTGCAGGTGAAGAACAATATGGCAGAGAGGTCACTGGCTTTCCTTTTTGCCTCATTTATCCTGGACTGGGTGCTGGAGAAACCTACAACCTACACCAAAAAATCATACTTAAAAAAAAAAAAAAGAGAGAGAGAGAGAGAGAAGATAAAAAGCCCCAAGAAAAGATCTTTCTCTCCAGCAGAAGGACTGGGAAGGAAGCAGTCTAGCATAACAGAAAATTGATAATCATTTTTTTTTTTTTAAATCCAGCCAAACACATGGGAAAAACTCATGGCTCTGCTATACACACATCAACACAGGCTATGTAGGAAGCAAACTTTTCACCATTGCCTAGCTGTAATAAAAACCCCCTCTCCTTCCCCACTGGAGTAGCACAAGAGGCCTGATGAAAGCCAAAACTTTCACTACCATCCAGCAGTACAGACTTAGCCCTACATATCTCCATTGCCACCCTCAATCCTCTATCCCTTACGCAAAGGCGTAAGGGTGGTCTGGACTTCTACAATGATCTAGTGGTAATGAGGTGCCTCTTCTGCTTCCCTCTGAGATGGTGTCCTAGGAGGCTAAAGGAGAAGACAGGACTGGTATCCCTTCAGTGGATGAAGAGTACATGGGACCCCTGTGTACTATTTTTGCATCTCCCTTTGGATGTATAATTACATAAAAATAAAAAGTTTCAGAAAGGAAAAATGCATTCATCAAAAATTTTAATGGTTGCTCCAACGTGATTTTCAATACACTTCTTCACTTTTTAAATTGAAATGAAATTAAATGAAATGAAATAAAGTGCAGAAAATATGTTCAAAATTGCAAGGTCCCTAATTCTGTTAGCTGCTTCACCACACACATTAATCTCTCCCCTTTTAAGAGACCACATTAAATGAATTTCAAAGGAACACTGAAGATCTAAACCAACCACATTTGTATAAATAGGACAACCAGTAGAGGGGAGATAACAATACATTTCTTGACAATAAAAAGCAGCTGGAAAAAACATAACTGGTAATTCAGGGAAGAGTCATCCTGACTCTTTTCTGGTCATTGTAACATCTGAGAAGGAGTCCGTTCTGTTTGTCCGACACCCAAAAATCTCAGGTTTCAAAAATTCTGAGACAGATATTTGGAAAAAGGATAGTTTGGAAAGTTTGGAACTATCCTTGAAAACATAGAAACATTTTAGAATAATAATAAAGACATACAATGTGAAGAGAATGAGAGGGTTGCGAGTAAGTAAGGATTTAAGGGTAGAACAAAAACGAAATGGCAAAATTGGGGCAAAACGTTGCTTAAAAATACCACTTTATTTATTCACAAATATGTATTGAGAACAAAAAAGACAAAATGGCTGATCTCAAGAGTGCTTCTTTTAAGAAGGGAAGAAAATAATAACAAAAATTCGTTTGTAATTTTCAGTTAAGTTACCTGAAAAATATGGGACATATTTTTCCTTTCAGTTCTATGAGTATTTGTTTCATATTTGTTGATACTCTACTATTAGGTACATACACATTTAGGATTGGTGTGCTTTCTTGATGAATTTTCTGCTTTTACATCTTGGAATGTCTCTCTTCCTCCTTAGAAAGAGTCCTCCTACCACTACTTCAGATTGCTTTTTCTTCGTCTTACCATGATGTATCATTTTTTTCCCTAATACTTTGCTTCACATGTCCAAAACAGCCTTGCTTTATTTGATTCTAATTTAGCCCCACTACTAAAATATGATGCTTCTGATAATATTTCCTAGTGCCTTGTGTATTATAAGGTCTTTCCATCCTAGCTGATGGAAACATAAAACTATTTTCAGCCCTGTGGAAACTCAAGGAATTGTTAGCGCACCGGGGAGTTCCTTGTCTTGAGGAGTTTCCACTCACAAGGGTACAGATCATTTCCCAGCCAGACAGAAGGGTATTCCTTAATATTCCTGCAGCTCTTTTTCTGTACGCAGCTTTCACTTCTCAGATACTCTGCCCATCAAATTGTAGCTACCTTTGCCTTTCTGAACTTAATGTCATTATCTCCTCAGTTCAGCAAGACTGTAGGGTTCTTTCTAGATGTTGCCTACCTGTTCTGCAGCCTGGCAACTGCCTACCAGCAGTAAACTGGAGTGTCTTACAATGTTTAAGACACATCTGAGAATAACTGAGAAGTAGGAAAAGAAGAGGAATGTTAGAGGGTTGTATAAACGAGCCATTATGTTACATAATGGGTAGCCCGGTAATGATATTAGTACAGGAAGTATTGAAAATAGTTTGAATGGAGTCTTATTTTCATAAGTTAAATGAGTCAGCTTCTTGAGAATTACTAATAATAAGGCTATTTAAAATGTTATATCAATCCCCCAACCCGAGTTTCTTCGACGGCTGACTCTTTTAGTCAATTGCTAGGTTATCATTTGCTTTTCTTCCATTACAGCTTTAAAAAACAGTTCTACCATTCCCAAACTGGGAGCAAAAGAGACCACCAGGGGTGTGGCCCTTTTCATATGTGAGATGATTTGCACTAGAAGAGGAAACTCAGAGAAAAAATTTTATAACTCAGGTCGACTTACCTACTCTCACGTGCATTTTTTTCCCCTTTGATAGAGACCTACTCTCTCAAGTTATAAACTGTTCTCATTAGCATTTAGGGAAAAAAAATGACATTTGGTTAAGCATATTATCCCCTTAATAATGTTGAATTTAAAAATACTTGCATAGCATTTCTCACTTACCAGGCACAGTTTTAAGTACACTACAAATAATAGTTTATTTAATCTATACCTTTTTTCCTGTATGGAAAGAATCATTATTCTTGTTTGTGAAATGAGGAAACAGACACAGCGACTTCATGACGTGATCTTGATCACTGGGCGGGCAGGTGAGGCATCAGAATTCAAGTCCAGGCAGTCTGGCTCCAGAGTTTATAGCTGAAACATCTTCACAGGCTGGCACTGGAACAAGGTTTGCTTTTGATGTTATACATTCTTTTCTCATTTTATTGGATCTTCTTTGAACTATTTTCTTTATTTCTCTGACTCTCTGAACATCCCTACAATTGATACGGTTGATTTTCATTATTATTGGTAGTTATGTTGTATACATTACCATGAACACTGAATTAACAAATACTGAGTCATTTCTCCTAGAAGGGAGCACAGGGTAAGTTTCTGTGAGCCTCTGGTTACATTTTCATAAAACAGTCAATACATAATGTTGTTTTATGTGTGTTTTTGTTTAAAAACGCTTTAACATATGTTAAGTATATGAATTCATTAACATCAAACTCACTGCCATCAGCACCATAATTTATGACTGAATGGAGCTTATCTTACCCATTTATTTTCTTCCTAAGATATCATAGCCTTTTTTGCATTTAGGAAAGATAAACAGCACTTAAGCAATGTGATTGGGCCTTTTTAAAAAGTGAAATCACCAACAAAAAATACAATATTGAAAAAAAAAAAGAAGACACTAAATAGTGAAAGGGAAACTGATTTATAGTATTAGAGCTGAAACAAGAAGGCGCAGCTTTTCCTTGCTTGACTTCAGCTGAGAATGTGTGCAACAGGTTGACTCTATGTTTGCACCACTCAACACATACCCAAAAATGATGACCGTAAGTGTTCAACTAGTATTGGTTTTGAGGTTATGAATAAATTTTACCAAGTAGGAAAATTTACAAATATAGAAAACATGAAAAATGAGGATCAACTGATGAGAAAAATGAAGGGAAATGAAATTAGGTCTCAAATCTACAGAATATGAATATAAAAACAAAAAAATTGATGCGGTTTCATTTTGAAACTGAGAATGCACAGTAAAAATATTGAGAAGGATATATTTGATTTATGAATTTGACCAAGTTAAATAAAATACTTTTCCTTTGTTTTAGTGTTTAAAAGCACTGCTCACAAGCCAGGGGTAACATCATCTAAAAGAAAGTTTTCTGTAAGAGAATAACGGATGCCTACTTTATTTTTGCAATAAGGCATTCATCTCTCCACTCAAAACTAAAAAAAGATTACATAACTTAAAAAGGATTCACAAAGGTGTAATGTATCTCCCTGAAATGATGAGACCCCATAGCTGAATAAGGAATGAGATTAGTGACGACGAGAGTATGAATCAAGGTAAACTAATAACTACTGGCCCAGTATCTAGAAATTGAAGTTAATAGCCACATAGAGCGAGTGTTACATAAGATTTTACTGACAAAATTGGTACCTGTGTTATTTTACATTCAAAAGTACTTAATTCTGTGAAACAGTTGCTGCTCAATTAGAACTCAATTATATGTTAAATGAACTAAACACCATTTCATTTGCACAAAGGAATCTTTAATAATGATTAATGGAAATTTAATCAAATACGAGTTGAGACTGCAATGTGTTCAGCAACAGAATAAGAATGAGTTATATTGGTACTAACCAGATCCATTATCTAGATCATGATGCTGCTGAGGTCAAGTTGGAGGGTTTGATCCTTATACAGCACATCAAGCAAAAAGAATATTATGCAGCGTTAACAGATGGTGTCTCATAATCCGCTCTTCACTTTATAAATGTATCGCTTTGGCTGCAATAGACAAAGTGATTATGAAGAAGGAAAATCACTCAAAGTGGCTCAAAAATACGTCAGTAGTTTTGTTTGAAAAGGCAAACAGCAACAACTGAAATGATTTATTAGGAAATAGGTTCTTGAATATTAGCGTAAGGTCCACACATCCAAAGAATTACACTTAGTAATTCTCATAAAAGGGAGAGATCTCAGAGCTTTGTTCATCTTTCTTCTGCCCATACCCAGCCTCCACCCATTATCCCAAAGCTTGGATAATTATATAATATTCTGATATTAGGGAATAATAAATGGCTTATAATGTGTATATTTTGATCCAAACGGAAATACATTTTTAATTATTCAAAATATGCACGGGTTTTATTTTTTAAATATGTAAACACTGAGCTCAACTTGAAAAGCAAATATATGCAATATATTTTATGTACCACCTTATTGTGTTCTTTGGTATGTTTTATTCATAGTCTGTTACTTTGGTTTTGAGTTTATATTATTACCCATAATTATGCACTGTGTTATTTTCTAATACTCATGAAAAACTGAAATGTTTATAAATGTGTCCTTATCTTCTTTCTTCTAAATTAGTTTTGTCGTGCTATGGGAATCACAATCCTGTTCCCCCTATCTTTTTATTCTAATACTGACCCTCCAATTTATCTGTGTAATTATACTGAGTTCCTAGCATTATTAGGGGAGTAGGAAGTGTATTTCATTTTCCCTCATTACCTGGAGTTTTATGAATACCTTTTGCTTCAGTAAAAATGTTCTGGCTATATGAATATTTGCCTTTTAGTCTTATAAACTCTACAGAGTTGAGTGAAAGAAATAAATTCTTGGGGCACCTGGGTGGCTCAGTGGGTTAAAGCCTCTGCCTTCGGCTCAGGTCATGGTCCCAGGTCCTGGGATCGAGCCCCACTTTGGGCTCTCTGCTCAGCGGGGAACCTGCTTCCTCCTCTTTCTCTCTCTCTCTCTCTGCCTACCTGTGATTTCTAGCTGTCAAATAAATAAAAAAATCCTTAAAAAGAAAGAAATAAATTCTTTTGGATTATTAGATTGTTACAAAAATTAATGGAAGCCACCATCTATTTTTTTTTTTTTAGCATATTGAACATGTTATACCAGTGAGTGAGACAGGTATTTAAGATAATGTTTACACAAGAGCATAATGGCCCTCTGGCAATTCCACCACTTTGGGGGAAAAAATCACTGTTAAATTTAGTTTGGTATTATAAAAATCTCAGCACAGTGACATGCTTCATGTAGTGGATAAATCTAAATTTTACTTTTATGGACAAGACACAGGTACTGAATTATTAAAGTCTCAATTGAAAACACCCACTGAAAAAACTGCCTTCAATTCAATTTAGCTTCCTCAAAGGAATAACAGGAGAGACCTAGTTTTTGGAAATCAGGCCTGTGTATCAAAGAATATGAGTGATGTATAGTGGACTTCAAGCTGAAGACAAATGGTATTATTAAATCCTCTGAACTATTCTTTCATTAGCAGTTCCAATTTGCAAAACACTTTCCTCGGTGCTAAGTAATCTTCGCAGCTTTATATTTTACAACTGAGCCTACTTATATTTTAGACTTTGAAACACTTGTGTTTTAAAAGATCTCATGACAAATAGCCCTAATCTTGCTATGTGGTAATATCTATTGGGTTTTCAACATTTAGCTTCAAATGTGTATCCAGAGGATCTAAAAGATCATGTAAATAGAGCTTATGGTATTATAGGTACTATAAATGCTCTAGAAATTATATAATTAGGAAAAGTATGCTACTGGGAATGAAAATTTATGAACTATCAGATAGGACTATTTTTAAAAGGTAGACAATAGTTATTCTACTTTAAAACTTATAAGCTAAATGTCTATAACATATTAACTCAGCTTATGTAAAATAACAAAGTATACACAACAAGTATACAATATATAAGGCATATAACTTTCTTCGGTTATAAACCGTTTGATTTAAATTCCATAAATTTTTGTTGCTCTTTCTCAGCCATCCACATCTTTTCAAAAGTACAAACATTTAGATAAATACAAAAATGTCACATATATACTATATATATTGTTTCTCCCTCCTACTCCATATGTCATAACTTTCATTCCAGAGATGGAATTCTCTTGTTTTTCCCCCACCCCCCTGCATTCTCCCCTCCACCCTGGCATTAGCCAGGACACTAGAATCAGAGATAAGGAAGAACTCTATATGCCTAGTGTCCTCCACCAAATGAGAACTCTGTGTGTGTGTGTGTGTGTGTGTGTGTGTGTGTGTGTTACCCATGCCTTAGACTGACACATTTCTGTTAATACCACATCAAAATCTATCATGTATTCAGGTATGATCTACAGTTTGTTTCTAATACCCAACTCACCATATATATAAATTTACCCCAAGATAAGCTTCTCTCATTCCTTCTCTTTGCCATCTTATTTCACTTTCTTCTATTCATTCTGTTGGTGAGCCAAAGAAAAGCAGACAAAAACAAGTGAAAAAGAATTTAAAAATGTTTAAATAACGGCTGAAAAGTCAAGATAAATGTGAATATTTAGAAAATCAAAACCAAATGGAACCCCATTTATTTTACATTTAATTAGACTTAGTATACGCTTAATCTTTCCAGTGGCTTAACATGCTGATTCCATCTGTTTCCCCAGTTTGGTATTTACTTCCAGTTATTTCTGAAACTTAACTGGCCTTCTAAATTCATAAGGCTGAGGAAGTGTGAGGGAAGCACTGTGTCAGGGAAGGCTCTGTCAAATGAAGCAATGATGGCTGCCATAGATATTTTAAATAATATCTCACCAAATCAAACTGTTCTGCTTGTGGAGTAGTCAAGGACTTACTGGAGTTATCTCCCAGAAGTTACCGGTGGTGTTCTGTTAATATTACAGAAATACTTCAGGAAGTGATGTTTTTCATCTTAATTTTCCTTCATCTTGTTCTGCCTATACAATAGCGGCAAGAACATTTGCAAAATTTCTGTTTGGAAAAGTTGGATACATATTAGAGACCCTGAAGTCTATCTTCAATGCGTTCACATACTTTTGTAGAAATCATGTTTTCGATAAGTAACAGTGTAAGGCAAATCAAGTGAGGAAGACGATGGACGCATGAGCTCATATCACTAAATTTCTAAGAAAAGACTTCATTTCTTAATGGCTCTTATGTTTAAAAGGCCCTTTTAATTTTTACTTAAGAGCATGGATTATAGAATCATGTTTGTCAGATATTTGGTTTTTGGAGGTACCAGCTTGATAAGTTTGACCTTGGGCAAATGAGTTAAAACTCTGCTTCCTGATATATGCAAACAATTCCTACAAAAACTAATGTGTATTAAGCATTTTTATTGAATTCCAGGATTCATTGAGTATCAATATTGGATATTATTATTGGATGAAATATATTTTTATTAATTTTAATTTATGCTTTATCCTTAATCCCTGTTTGCCCCCCGCTAATCACAGAGACTAAATATAGCACTTTAACAATCCTTGAAATATTTAAACTGCAAAGCCATGGTCCAAAAATCTTTATTTGCTTATGCTAAACCTTGTGATTTTAGAAATTATTATGACTGAGTTCCTCATGATTGATCTTCCAGATTACCATTTTCTGGATATTTATTAATAAGCATTTCTTTTCCATATGAAACCCTGAATAAATTACTGTATTCCAGATATATCTTTATTTAAGATGCAAAGATTAAATATTTTTCAAATTTTTAACCAGCATTATACATTATAATTGATGGCCTTTAAGATTGTTTTGAGCTCTGTTTCTTCCTTGTGATTTTTCTCTTTCAAAACCACTTTATCTTTCCTTCACTTCTTCCCTTCAGTTATTTTTATCTAAGAACAAAGTAGGCATCTAAGTTGGAGATGGGGGAGGCAGTGTTCCAGAGGAGGTACCAGAAGAGTGGGAGAGAATGCAGTAAGATGCTGTGGGGACAGATTTAGTATGGGATATAGAGCTCAACTACTGTGAGAAAGGCATCTGAGCAGTATAAGGCCTCGGGACAACATAGCAGGGCCAAAGCAAGGTAAGGAGTGTTTCTGTAAGGAATGGATCAGGTAGGGGTTCACAAACCTAGGCAGCTTAGTAGAAGGCAGGGACAAGAGGAGACGTAGCACAGTGCACATTGCCATAGGCAATGCTGGGTTCCAGAAGGTACTTGCAGCCAACAGCGGAATTCAGAGTCTGAGTGGAGCCTACACATGGAGGAGGTACAATCTGGTATAGGGTATTAGAAATCAAGCAGGATAATATGGAGGTTCTGTGAGGGGCCATTTAGGTGGAGTGCTCAAGTCCAACCAGATTACAAAGGGAATTCTTGCAGGAAGTGGCCAACACATTGTATTGAAATCCGAATACAGTATGTAGGTTGCCCATGCAGGGGAAGAGACATAAGTGCAGAGGGCACGGAATATCTGAGTACTGAATATGTTTTGGTTTTTATGGTGTCACTGCTCCCAGACTTTGTCTGTGTACTTACTAGAGAATACAAATGTGACCAGATGCATAAGTGTGTACTTACAAAAACACTTGTGCATATATGCAGTTTTACATCTATATGAATACATACTTGCTTATTCCCTTAATGCTGGCATTTCTAATTCTGATCTAAAACACGAGTTTTCTCCCCTTTATATTTGCAGATTGCTTCTACAATAGGAGGAAAACCTAACTCCTGTCCTTTTTTTAAAAAAAAAATATTTTATTTATTTATTTGACAGACAGAGATCACAAGTAGTCAGAGTAACAGGCAGAGAGAGAGGGGAAGCAGGCTCCCTGCTGAGCAGAGAGCCCAATGTGAGACTTGATCCCAAGACCCTGAGATCATGACCTGAGCTGAAGACAGAGGCTTAACCCACTGAGCCACCCAGGTGCCTGTTCCTGTCCTTTTTAAAAAGATTTTATTTTTATTTTTTAGGGAGATAGAGTGGACGAGAGATTGCACACACACAAGTCAAGGGGAGGGGCAGAGAGAGAGAAGCAGACTCTCCACTGAGCAGAGAGCCTGATGTGGGGCTCCATCCCAGGACCCTGGGAATGTGACCTGAGCTGAAGGCAGATAGATCTTAACTGAGTGAGCCACCCAGGCACCCTCTAGCTCCTATCTTTAATGTTTACCTATTTGATCATTGTGTATGTGTGTGTGTGCGTGTGAGACTTACACAAGTATTTAAACCAAGTGTTAATGATTGTCAAGTGATGGCAAGTTTTAACATCCAATATAATACAGTGTTATAAAGGATACTCAGTGAATGTAGAAAATACTGCAAATTACAAGTAGTCGTAATAAACAACATTAAGTTTCAGTTATACAGATGAGGAAGTTCTGAAGATCTGATGTGCAGCATGGTGACTAGAGTTAGCAGTATGGTATTGTACTCTTGAAATTTGCTAAGAGTAGATCTTAAGTATTCTCACCACACAGGAAGGAAGGAAGGGAGGGACGGAGGGCGGGAAAGAAAAGTGAGAGAGAGAGAGAGGAAGGAAGGAAAGAAGGGGGAAAGGCAACTGTGAGGTGATGGATATTAATTAGGTGGATTGTGATGACCCTTTCATGATGCACACATACATCAAAACATCAAGTCGTGTAATGTGATTATTATAATTTTTATTTTTCAATTATACCTTGGTAAAGCTGAACTAAATCATTTATACAAGACTATGTAATGGTTTAGAAATTTTTTTTCAATACGTTATTTGGGAAAAATAAAAGATTACAGGAGTATAATATGACTCCAAAACTGTAAAAGGAAAATAGATATTTGCCCATAAATATAAGCTGGGAAGATATATAATCCCCCCAATACACATAATAAACATAATAAAAGTAATACAAGCATATGGTAATAAATCCATACAGTAAGAAAGAGAAAGAAAAAGTAAAAAGTCATTCTTCCCTCCACTTTGAACTCCTGATCTTCCAGAAACAAACTTAACCATTTAAGATACTAGTATTTTTACCATAGCTATTGTCCAATTTTGAACTTTATAATACACTTAAATCTTTATTTCTTCAAGTATCAACCTAAAACAATCTCTGATGAGTTCCCAAACCTGCTGTGAAATATGAAGAGTGTAGCTTGGTTCCCTCTCATAAGACTTTGGGGAGATGAAGGAACGGTAAGATTTTGGTCTCAAAACCCTATAATATGTAAATTTTGTTATTTATGTGTTAGCGAAGTAGCCACATTTTTTGGACCCATTACTGTGAGGAAGCTGTGGGTCTGAAATGAGGGAAATTGGCAAACATGTCTTAATTTTAAATTACACCTATTTTTTATTTTAGAATCACATTTTTTGGGAATGTTTCCATTATCAAATTGAAGAGAAAGGATGCCTTTGAATTTTAGGTAGACAAGTTGTTGTTGTTTTTGTTTTTTAAAGCTTGTATTTACTTATTAGACAGAGATCACAAGTAGGCAGAGAGGCAGAGAGAGAGAGGGGGAAGCAGGCTCCCCGCCGAGCAGAGAGCCTGATGTGGGGCTCGATCCTAGGACCCTGGGATCATGACCTGAGCTGAAGGCAGAAGTTTTAACCCACTGAGCCACCCAGGCTCCCAGACAAGTTGTTGTGTAGATAATACGTTTGTAGATAATCCCTTTAAGACACAATTTCAGGTCTGGAGGACTAATTTATAAGGATCAAGATGTGCCTTTTTTGGGGAAAAGATAGTATTTGGTTGATTCATTAGACTTAGGCTCAGATATCAAACACAAACTACTAGGTCTTAAAAGATTCATATTACTACAGTGTCTGCTTTCTCTGTTGGAAGGCTCAATGCAATTAGGAGGGTTTTAAACATTGTTTGCGTATTATATTTGATAGGGAATAAAGGCCATGAAACAATTACAACCAGTTCTGTCTTTAGAATTCCTGTCCTTTTTAATTTATTTTAGTGAAATATAGTGCTGCTTAGGCAAAAAACAAAAACAAGATATAAATATAATAATATGCATTCACTTTAATAAACTAGTTTTAATAACAATTTATTTTAGAGAATTACCTTATTTTTCATGTTTTTCTCAGTGTTTTGTAACTTCCATATTTTCTTCTAAACTAGAAATATTAGTATATACTACTAATATATTATATACTTACAGCATATGTTATATAGTTACATGTTAATATTTAATGTATGATATATTAATATATACTGTATAAATATATTAATATATAATAATGTATATAATTCTTTGTAGGAGGTAAAGGAGAATATATTTAAGCAGTCTATTAAAAAATTTCAGTTTTTAGTTTTGCTTTCACTCCTAGCTGATAGTTTTACTGGAAATAAAAATTTCAGATTAAAGATATTTTCCCTGTAACAATTCAGCTATTTCCCAGTTTTTCTCTATCATCAAGTGTTAGTAATAAACAGCCTCACACTAATCTAATTTTATTATAAGTAGGCTTTTTTCCCTTCTTGGGGACATTTTTAATTTCTTACTTGCTTTCACTGGAGTGAAATTTTACTTGTCATGTAAAAGTAAGATACTGATTTTAAAAGCTATAGATTATTCCTTGAAATAATCACTATGGCTCCTGTTTCACTTGCTACAGTATCTCTGAAACTTCCCCCACCATCTCTAAGAATACGTCTGGAAACTCTTGGTGTGCCAAAGAAATAATGGCAACCATTTATAATATGGCCTTTTTAACGGTCAGTCTAGCTTGTGGCTAACATGGTATATATTGCTATCTACCTGGCCTTCCACATAATGTCTCTTCTTCACATGACTCTTTCCTTTCCTCTCTTTCTTAGAGCTAATATGTATGTGTGTGTTAGCTTGCGCATGTCTATGTTTATGTAAACATTTCTTTAACATTGTTTCACTGGGTCATTCATGTGTTTATCATAAATTGTACAAGAGAATGTTTTCTAACTTCCTAAAATGGAGTGACTTTAGTACTAAGATTTATTAAGAGAAAATCCATCCCTTTTGAAACTGATCAATTTTTTAAAAATATTAATGTACAAAGTTATTTCTTTAATGAATACAATTTTTTTAAGTTGGTTTATTTTAAGTCTTCCACTCAACGAGACAATAATAGGATTCATTATCTATAAAAACATATTTTTGACCCATCTATAGAAGGAAATTTAGACTTTATGTTCTTTATAATTTTATACTAAATGACCATCTAGTGAAGTCTGGAGTATAAGGACATTTATATATGGGCATGTAATGTGTTTGTGTGTGTGTGTGTGTGTGTGTGTGTGTGATCCTATAGGCATGTACTCAATCTCCTTTGTGTGCTAAATGTTGTATTTACTAAGCACAGAAATAAACAAACACCTTACCATCATGGAGCTTCTATTCTATGTACTACCATAAAGTGAGCTAAGTATTAGTAGTGAAACTGAGGCACTTAATCTGACACCTCCTTGACAGATAAGAAGCCCTTGGTGAGACTAGTCATCAGGTGGGTAGCTCTGACGAAACCTAGGTGATAGAGACATCTAGAATGTCTCTATATCTCAGTGACTTAGGAACCCTGAAATGCTACCTTTCCATCCTGACTTCACTGAAGACCTATGAACACTATGAAACCCAGACATAATTCAAAACAACATCATGGCACCATATGAAAATTTGTCTGTAATTTAGTATAGCTAAATTTTGAAGCTATTCTTGCCAATCACAAGCTTTATATTCTTTGTCCATACCAAAAAAAAAAAAAAAATTGCTCCGTATAAGAATTAATTATGTAGATCCTGTCAAGGGAAAAAATAGCTTAAGTTTAAGTGGTCAAACAGAGGTAACAGTTTTTATTCAGTTGTTACACACTAAGGGAAATCTGAAGATTAGGTAATTCCTTAAGGCATAGCAAAATTAGAAATTTATAAGTTAAGGAGAAAAGAAAGATACAGGCCCGGGTCACTGTTTTCTTAATCAGTAACTGCCATGAAATCTATGTCGGAATGGCTAGAGATCTTCCATTTTTCCATGCCTCTTGCTCAGGATCCTTGGTTCAATCTCATTCTGGAAACTGTCAGAACATTTCTTTCCAGAGCTGCATTTATTAAACAGTTGGAGATCAGGTGCCTTCTGGATTTGGAATTACATAGGGTTTTTACACTGCAGGTGAAGGGGGCAGATCTTAGGGACTATCTCATAGATTCTTTTATAGATTAATAGAGGGATAGATAGGTAGAAAGGTAAATACATGACAGTAGGAAGAGAGAAACTGTTACTTGCTATGGATCTTATAAAGCTCAAATTTTGTATCAGTTCAAAGTATCCTGGTCTTCTACTGTCTTAAAAAGTTGAGAATTGCGAGTATGATGGTTAAATGGCACATTAATTAATTATGCAAGATATCAAAGAAGTAACTGAAATGTTTGTTATATACAGTTAATTTGAGTGTAATTTATCTGCAAACCTGATTTACAAGGTGAATATTTTAGAAAAGTGCTATGAACATGTAAATGAAACATTTGAATGTGCCTTAAATTAGAAACTTAAAAATATACTCGGCACATTATTCTAGTAAATTTATTATAGCCTCCCTCGTTACATGAGAATCTATGGGCTAATTTCCCCATGTAAACTACTGAAAAAAAATTCAAAGAAGGAAATATTATTTTTAAGAGATGATTCTTAAAAAGAATAACCCAAGCTTTCTGGATTGTTGAATACAGTATGTACTACAATTTTATATTATTGAATATAAGCAGGAAGCTATTTTAAATGAAAGAGTAGCATATAACTTGTAAGGTACCTTTGAACTGGATGAGGGTTTAGCAACAGGTGTGTTTCAGTAATCACTCATTTTACTTTAATATGCTCATCTTTAGGAGCCCTTTCTATAAATAGTTAGAATCTAAGTATTGAATTTTTAATCTCCTTGCTGCAGAGCAATGGGAAAACTTACGTTGTGTCAGTGCATTTAGCACTTGAACATTTTCAAAAAAAATTTACACTTGCCACAGTTGATTTTTAATTGTGTCCTCTTGATTGTTGGATTTGGCTATAATAATTTTACTAGGAGATTTTGCAATTTTTGTTTATTTATATAAAGGACATGGTAGCTACTCCTTTCTTAAAATTATCAAGCAATTAAATGTGTTTATGGTATGGAAATATGTTTAGTATATACAGACAAAACATTAAGAATAGGAGTATGCTATTTCAAATGGAAAAATAGAATTTGCTTACATATGTCAGTAGAAAGCATAAAACTGTCATTATTTTATTTCTTCTTTGGGATGAGGCAGAGGCTGTTATTTCACTAATTTTTATTTTCTCTGTGTTCAGTACTAAAACCAATAGATCAAAGATGTGTCCAAGAATTAAGTGTGTACTTAGAGCTAACACAAAATCAGCATTTTAGTAACTTGACTCTGTTGAAATTGCAACTGGCTTAAATATTTACCCTTGGAAGTTTTGGATGTGCTTTTGTCTTGATATTTTTTTACATGCTACACCACATGCAAAATTAAAATTATCTGTATTTCATTTGCGATGTAGGCCAACCTATCTCCCTAACGTCTTTCTACCACTTATATCATGCCTTTTAGAGCTTTTTTATTCTCCATTCTGAGGTGCTACAAAGATATCTTTAAAAAGATTAATACTGTTGCCAAAATTGTCAATAGAAATCTGAAAAATCTAAATACCAAATAACTATCTTTTTTTTAAACTGCAATACTTTACTTAGCAAACAGCTCCTCATCTAAGTTTTCTTTCCCAGTGATTGGCAGCACCATAAATTCATTTGCCACTGTCTGAGATCAGTATAGCCATTCATATAGCGCATAGCCATTCATATCTCTATCTTTCATTATCAATCATTAGATCTGATTGACTCCATCTTTTATATTCTCAGATGTTTATTTCTTCCTACAAGCCTTGTTCTCGGATATATAATGCAGACAACTGATAATTCTAATTTGGATAGGGGACAGTGTTCAGTCATCTCTCTGAAAGCAACCTAGGTGAATTCTTCAAAACAAATTATCACCCACCTCCAATTGAATTCACAGTAAATTTAAGATGAAGTCCAAATGCTTCAGTGGTGCCTATACATTATTATATAAATGCAGCCTAGCGAGGCTTGCCCTTTTTCTCACTGTTTCTGAACCAGTCATACAAAATTGATCTGTGATTACTTGTTTCCCCAAACTTTTAAACTTTCAGACATCTCTCTGGTTAAAGTACTGGTCTCGGGGCACCTGGGTGACTCAGTGGGTTAAAGCCTCTGCCTTTGGCTTAGGTCATGATCCCACGGTTCTGGGATCAAGCCCTGCATCAGGCTCTCTGCTCTACAGAGAGCCTGCTTCCTCCTCTCTCTCTCTGCCTGCCTTCCTGCCTACTTGTGATCTCTGTCTGTCAAATAAATAAATAAAATCTTTCAAAAAAAAAAAAAAAGTACTGGTCTCTTTCCACCAGATCCACATAATCTAGGACTCGGCTTTTTCAGTCCTGATGCCTGAGTTGATTGTCTTCTCTGTGGGCTGTTATTGCTTGTTCACTTACCTACATTCTCTGTCGTAATTAATGTTCATCTCACTTTTGCCATTCTCATGGACACATCACAATATTTAGCTCAGTGCCAGATGCATGATAAACATTTGATAAATATTTCAAATGAATCAATGAATGACAGGTAAGAGAAAGAAATATAGAATTATGCACGTATCTGTATTATGCAATAAATTCATTATCGCATTATTGATTTTGTGCTGGTGTTTTTTTCTTTTTTGCGGAGGGGGGGGCATATCAGTGTATCCACATCTGTAATGTGTTACTCAGTCTCCTTTAATTCTATGCCCTTTTGAGAAAAATGACCAAGTGGAAGATTTTGAGGAAGTCAGAGATGAAAACTCTAGACCGTAGATGGGGGGAGGACATAGGTGCCTATCCTTTCACTAGTAAATGAAGGAGAAAATGATGAAATTTAAATATGGAAGGGAATTTAGCTCTTTCAGAATGGGTGATTTTATAAAACAATGAAGACAGGACAGCAGCAGAGGAGAGAGAGAGAAGCTTCCTCTTTGAAGGTGCACTTTTGGTAGATGTTTACCAGAATTAACCTTTAAAAAGAGAAATTTAATCTAATAATGTTGGAACTTAGAATTTAAAAGTGACATTTTATAATTTATAAGCATTGATAGTGACAGAATCTAGAACCACTGCTAAAGAGTAAGGCTAATTTGTAGTTTGTTACCACTGAGTATATTTCTTGGCATAATTTTTAAATTACAATCCTTATAAGAGAATTATTAGAGAAAACAATGATAGCGAAAACTTCAAATATACCGTGCTCACTGTTACTTTTATGAAATTCACTGCAGCAAAAGCCTTCATTTTCATCTGGTTGTTACATAGATTATTGAAGAAAAATAAAAATTACTGCTTTAATGTAAAAAAAAAATAGAGCATAACAAAGGAATGAATCACAAAGGTCAGTGAAATGGACAAACAAGGAATTACTTTCTATTTTCTTTTGCATTTACAGAGGAAATTTTACTAGTTGCACCTAGAGATGTATTTTTTTTTCTAGAACTATCCCATTAATATTACTAATGTGTGGTATCTTATTTTATTTTATTTTGGGTGGGAATGTCTCACTCAGGTTTCATACCCAGTGTGGAGACCAGCACAGGGCTCGATCTTAAAACTCTGAGATTGAGATCCGAGCTGAAATCAAGGGTCAGATGCTTAACTGATTGAACCACCCAGGCACGCCTGCTCTGTGGTATTGTGATGGCATGTGAATTCATTAATTTAAATGATTAAAATCACATTATATATAAATTCAAATTCTAAGAAAGCATTTTTATTCTTACCTGTATATGATATAGTTTGACATGCTCTTAAAATTTTCCCATTTCTACAGTCTTCCTACAAACTCTTTCCCAAATTCCAACCCATTCACCTCATTAGACTGATTTTCTTCCCCAGTTAGGAAGAGAGAATGCTCTAGTATTTCCATTCTCTATTACATTTTGTTTTGGTTTGGTTTTCTGGGGGTTTTGTTTGTTTTTACATGTTTTCCAGCTTTATTGAGATATAATTGACATACAACGTGGTGTAAGATTAAGGTATACAATGTGTTCATTTGATACATGTATATATTATGAAATGATTACCATTGTAGCATTAATGAAAACCTCCAACATATCACATAATTGCCATTTCTTTTTTTATAGTGAGAGGATTTAAGATTTACTCCCTTAGCAACTTCCATGTGTATAATGCAGTGTTTTAACTACAGCCACCTTGCTGTACACTGGGTCCCCAGAACTTTTTATCTTACAAGTGGAAGTTTGTACTCCTTAACCAACATCTCCCCATTTCTTCCATCTTTCCACCCCAGCCCCTATTAACCCCCATTCTATTCTATGCTTCTTTAAGTTCAGCTATCTTAGGTTCTACATATAAGTGATAGAATACTGTATATGTCTTCCTTTTTCTAACTTATATCATTTAGCATAATGTCTGTGTTGTTGCAAATGGCAAGATTTCTATCTCATGATTCTCATCTGTTATTGTATATCATATATAAATACATGTATTGTTGTTATAATTCATAATATTATATTGTAATATAATTGGATCTTATATATACAAAAATATATATACACACATACACATACACATACATACACACACATACACAAACCACATCTTCTTATCCATTCATTCATCCAATCCAATAATACCACTTCTGGGTATATATCCAAAGAAATCAGGACCTCAAAGAGATATCTGCATTCCTGTGTTTATTGTAGCTTTATTCACAATAGCCCAAATATGAAAACAACCTAAGTATCTCCATTGTTTAATTGTGGTGCTTCCATGAAGTACCAGAACACAGAGCAGAGCTAGGTGACATAGAAAAGTAGAGTTTCCTATCATCTGTGTTTATATCTCTCATTTGTTTCCTTCCTCTTTTCACTTTATATCGCCCTTATGTTTCCAGGACAACCCACTGAATCTCTAATAGTTTCTGAAGATCTGTCCAACATTTATATGCTTAGCATCCCTTAATCTGAGATCTGTGCTCTTTTCAATGCAACAAATAACTAATCTGGAAACCTAATTGTTAATTGTGTGTGAGAGAAGAATTCATTATTCATATGTTCATGAGAAGCTACGGCTATATTCTTACAAGTAACTTTTTGTGCAAAAATGTTAAATTAATGTGTTATACAGCAGGATAAAGACTGAATTACCTTCATCCAAAATGACTATTTTAAAACTATTTTATTTTTTTAAAGATTTTATTTATTTATTTGACAGAGAGAGATCACAAATAGGCAGAGAGGCAGGCAGAGAGAAGGGGAGCAGACTCCCTGCTGAGCAGAGAGCCCGATGTGGGACTCGATCCCAGGACCCCAAGATCATGACCTGAGCTGAAGGCAGAGGCTTAACCCACTGGGCCACCCAGGTGTCCCTTTAAAACTATTTCGATTGCAATTTCTCTTCCATTGACTGTGTCATCATGCAAACTTTAATAATTGAAATAATAGTGTGGAATACCATCATTTGTCAGTTATCTCAAAGAACATTTATTGAGTATTTACATTGAGTTTGGAATTTGTAGAGTGGTGTAGAGGTAGCTTCAGATTGAAGGAGCTTATGTGTATTTGGAAATATGACACATAAGTAGAGTAATGCCAAATAGAGTGATAGCAAGTATATTAAAGTCCTGTATGGGTGCTGTGTAAACATATCAGTGAGCAACTGATCAAATTTCTGAGAAGAATTTAAGTAAAAAATGAAATGAGACATTGGGAATACAAGGATCTGAACAAAGTCCAAAGCAGAAAGAAAGACTAGAAAGAACAACCAGAAAGAAAGCAAGAAGAAGAGGAAGCATGATATATAAGGGAACTGCAAAAATGTGTGCAAAGTGCAGGTACACTGGTACTTGAGTATAGGGAGAAGGTATTGGGAATAGGAGGAGCAATTCTGGATGAGAAGATCAGTGCCAGGTCATGAAGGATGTTGCAGGCCATGCTAGGGATTTTGCCCTTTATTCTCAATGATGTTTGCTCTCTTAATGAATATTAAGTAGAACATCATGTGATTATTCATATCAGGAAGATTATTTATTTATTTATTTATTTTAGCGGAGTCTAGACTTCAGGCAACAAGACTGTAAGCAAGAAAGACAGATAGGTAGTGACCGCACTAAATCAAACTTGGAAACACGAGGGACTGAACTAAAGTCAGAAAGTTAAATTGTTAGAACTTGGATTCTGAGGAGTGAGATGTTGATGACTCCTGGGTTTCTGGATTTTCCATTTAAAATATATGCAACCGTTGGTGTCTTACTTGTAGCCTACATCAGTCAAGGGTCGGAGTTAACTGTACCACCATCTTGTCTCCCCTGGATACAAAGGAAAAAGAAAATTATTGTTCACAATTGTTGGGAGCTTCCCAAATAGGATCTGTGTTGGTCAGGGGTAACTGAGCTATGGAAAGTGAATGAGAGTAGGGCAGACATATGGAGGTGTATACAAGTATTTTTTCTGAAAGGTACAAGAGCTGGGAACATACTTAGCTTTTTCTGGTAAAGATTTGATAATGATAACAGAAATGGTGATTATTAAGTTATGATTGGAGCCACCTGGAAGAGAATGGCAGCTCTGTTGGTGATTTAAATTTAAGGAGCTACCATCAGTTTGTGAGAGCCCCAACACACATTTCTCTTTGTGGGGAAGGCTTTCAGGGGACACTTTGGAATACAGAGATTTTGTGATACCGGAGACACATTGCGATAGAATAAATACCCTATCTACCTATGAAGATCATATAGATCTATATCTATAAAGTTTCTTCCTTTCCCTCAGACTGAGGTTGTTATTCTCCCTCCATTAGCACAAAATCATTGAGTTTCATTCCAGTAGCAAAACTTCACCCTGAGAGTGGGACAAAAGTTTGATTTAGTTAATTTCCTGGCGGCAGTCTTGGGCAATTGCCTCATATGATTTTGCCTCTCTCACTAGATATGGATGGGTCAAATTCTTGTAAGAGTCATTGATTTGGCATGGATCTATGTACTCCACATGAGGACAATAGAGTCCTTTATTTATACCCATTCCATTACAGTGAATATGTTTTCACATCATATCGGATGATAGGTCCAGCCAGTGACAGTCTGGCACTGACAGTGACAGTCTGTGAGGTGCAGACTTGATTAATGGCTTGATTGCCATTGGTCACATCAGAGAACAGGCCCTTACCAAGAACATTTGTCAATGGGTCATCTGTTGTTCCCTAAGGGAATTTTTCTTTCTCAGAGAAATCTCCCCAGTAGGGCCAAAGAGCAGCTTTACATCAGTCAGGACCCACTACAAAATCTCTGAGATAATTTCTGTCTCCAAATGGACTAAGGTTGGCTTGACATGCTACAAGGGAGGGTGGGCTGTGAAGTTGTTTAGGTGATACAGATATTCCTTCATAAGCATTATACATCAATTTTCTTCACAAGCCAACTATTTGAAGTTTCAGTGATTCACCTGGTTTCGTACACAACAGTTAAAAATTTCACCTTTTCATGCTTAGTATAGATGGGTGTCCCTGTAACCTTTACCTAAAAGGGTTCAGAAATTCCTGCCTACGTAGGAGGACCGAAGGCTGACTGTCATAGTGATGACTAAGTCCACTTGCCCAGAGAATGGTTAGCAACAACCATGGTACCAGTGAAGCAGCTGCCTTTGATTCTGCTTCCTCATTCTCTCATGTTCTGTTAACCAGGCCACCAAGACTCATCCTTCCTCTTCCTAAAAGCCATATCTCTGTCAGTGTCCCATCCTCATTGCACAAACTGTCAAGAACTGGGAAAGGTCTGAAATGTTACCAGATATGCAAGTTTAAACATTTGTCTCTTACTATTTCTTGGATGCTGTCAGAAGATATGACTCTCCTAGAACAAAGACAAAGTAATTAGCCATTCCAGTAGCTTTAGTCAGAGTGTCAAGGTCTTCCTGCACATGTTTTATAAGCCCATATTTCTAAAGATTGATGTAAAAAGAGCCAAGTGAGTTTTGCACACACAATGGGTTGAATTACAGGAGAGGAGTATTTTTCTTTGGAAATTCAAATCTTTTATGGTGGACAGTAAACATACCTGTTATCTGCTCTGGAGGAAAATATCTTCCAAGGCAGTTTGCTATACACACAACCTTGAAAAGGTAGTTCAGAAATAAGTCAGTTAGTGCCTCTGCTGAATGGATAAGTGGAAAGGGAGGACACCCGTGACGAATTGTCTCCAGGTATGCAGAAGTGGAGAAAGGGGAATTAAAGGAACAAAGGAAAAGCTTTCTGTTGTATAAAAACCTGAAATGCATGCCCTTGTCTCATGCATGGATGAAACTGTACTCAAAGACCCACTTTTACAAGACCCCTTCTATTACAAAAAGTTCTGAAACAAAACTAGATTATAGCATAAACTAGTTAGAGAAGTGCAAAGCCTGCCTTCAGAGGGCACAGCCTCCACACTGAAGCTGTTAAATAATTTTGCAAAATTATATTGGAGAAAAATCTGTCGTTAGATTTGATAGAGTAACTGAGATGTGACTTACCCAACCATCACTTTTTGGACATTAGAACATAGGCAGGACTTAGAGGTCCTTCCCAAACTTCAATGTTGGGAAGCAGATTTTAAGCAGAGCACAGCCTCATGGAATTAAGGAGACAGTTCAAAGTTAAAGGTGTTTGTAACATAAACTTATTTGCATCTTATTTTTACCGTTTCACTCAATTGGCCATTTCCTCATATTCCTAGGGTTTCAATTACTATACTGTGTATTATTGTTACATTTACTCTAGTTCTCTTTCAATGCATAATAAAAAGAAGACCATACTAAAGTTATAAATTTATGATTGCTGGAGAGTTGACTCTTGCTGGGTACCTAAGATATGAGTGTTTGGTCCAAGGACATTGTTTGAAATGAAAGCATTCAGTATTATCCTGAGTATGTCTGCCTGCCAGTCTTTCTCTCTCTTTTGTTTTCTAATGTAATGAAGCTTCACTTTTTATATCATGGGATATTATGTCTTTCTTTTACAATTGGAAGCCTGTATATAGCTTCAAAATTTATAAAGTAATTTAGTATTTTTTTCTTTTTTTGACCAGAAGATCATGTCTACACAATATTATTCTTTGAAACATTTGACTAAGTTATGTTTTTGAAATAGTGACTGATCTTGTTAATAACTGGTCTTTTGGTATGATCACTAGTGACTCACTTTTAATTCCTGTTTTTGCTTCAATTTTTCAGTATTTAAGCATATTTTTGTCTGAACATTTTAGTGTTTGTACTTTAACTTGTGTGTATATAAATATATAGCATATATATATATACACACACACACACATATTCTTGCTTATATGGTTACACACACACATGCACATACACACATATATATATACACACATACACACACATATATATACTTGCTTATATGATTCATGATCAAGTACATAATTATTAGGATAAAATGCCCTCTATATGAAAGTAACTTAAAATTATAGCTATTCTATTTTGTCATCCTTTTACCCTTGTGTATGTACTTAATTTTCTCTTTTGAACTCATAGATTTTTATAAATTCAAATGATCCAAATTACCATAATAATTTTTAATATTTAATTGTCTAATTATTATAGTGCGGTCATTGAGAGACCCTTTAATATGGCTTCAGCACATCTTGAATGTATTTTATTTTTTCTATTTCATTTTTTTAAAGATGTTATTTATTTGACACAGAGAGATATCACAACTAGGCAGAGAGGCAGGCAGAGAGAGTGGGGGAAGCAGGCTCCCCGCCAAGCAGAGAGCCCAATGCGGGGCTCAATCCCAGGACCCTGAGACCATGACCTGAGCCAAAGGCAGAGGCTTAACCCACTGAGCCATGCAGGCGTCCCTTGAATGTATTTTTTTTTTAAAGATTTTATTTATTTATTTGACAGAGATCATAGGTAGGCAGAGAGGCAAGCAGAGAGAGAAGGAAGCAGGCTCCCCACTGAGCAGAGAGCCTGATGCGGGGCTCCATCCTAGGACCCTGGGATCACGACCTGAGCCGAAGGCAGAGGCCTTAACCCACTGAGCCACCCAGGCGCCCCCCTTGAATGTATTTTAAATGTAGATAGTGACGAGAGTTCATGCCAAGCCTATTTGTTTCTCCTACCCAAACCCGTGAAATTAATGGTCCTCCAAGGAACCCTAGTAACTTTAATTAGAGATTAGTAACAGAAGTGAAAATAACATCTGAATTATTTTGTAAAGATGTTTGTGAAAAATTTTCATGGACTAAATTGTAGTTATTCTATTAAAATACTTTCAGAAGTTATAGAGCTGGAAGACACATCTTTTTGTAACTGATTTCCAACTAATCCTTCCATTAAACATATACCTTTCTTACAGCGTAAGGCTTTATAGACACCAAAGACATTGTCATGCCTTGATATATATCCTCTTTCCCTTTTAAACTTCAAGGTTGTTATACTTTTAATGCACTGAATTTCTGTGTCAATTAACAATTTAAATTTATGTCCATTTAGAATTATAGGCCAATGATACGATGTTAATGAGGAAAAGCAACGGTATAGATTTAATAAAGACTGAGCAACATCTTATAAAGATATAATTGTTTTCAATCTCTTCATTCTAACTGAAGTTTCAATGTAGGGCAGCCAAATCCAGTATATCACAGACTAAATCAGCCTTTCCAGGCTTACTTACCGCAATTCCTCAGGCATACATTTAAAGGAACATGAGTTGACACTTTCATCTCCCAGACTGAGCTTCTTGAGTCTGAGAATTTTAGACTGAGCTAAAATTCTTGAGATCATTCTTTCTCCCCCATTAACTTTATCCCCCGCATCCAATTTATTGTCAAGTTCTCTTACTTATACTTCCTGGATATTGTTAGAATCCATCCTCTCTTCAAGGTCATCATTGTTACTGCCTTTGATGAAGCTGATACCGTTTCTCCTCTCATTTATTGAATTATCTTCCTATTTTTCCTCTATTCGTCCAGTTTTGACCTTTTCCTGCAATTCCTTTTCAGGCTGCTGTCAGTAATTTTTATAAAATAAACACATGATATTGTTTTATTTCTTAAAAAGCTCTTATGGTTTTCTACTACATTTAGAATAAAGCTGAAACAACCAGTCACTGCATAGGACAACACTTTATTCTCCTGATAATCCCCTTCAGCCTTTCATGACATCTTAACTTCTTAAACTGAAGACGTTTTTTCAAAACTGCCATTTCTCTCTCTCTCTCTATCTCTCTCTCTCTCTTTTTTTTTTTTTTTTTTTTTTTTTTTCCTGACTCATAAAACTGCTCTCTGAAATCTTCTTGCTAAACAAATTTTTCTTCCTCTGGGGAAATCTTTCTTATTCTTTAAAATTTGGCTTAAAAAAAAAAAGAAAGCTCATAAGAAGATTTATATATAAAAAAAAAATTTGGCTTAGATATATGTTTTTGTTAAGGAGCTTACCTACTGTTTCCCTGTAGATGGAATAATGCTGAAGATGTCCAAACCCTGATCTCCAGAGCTGTTATCTAACATGGCAAAAGAACGTAAAGAGGTGACTAAGGCCGAGGACATTGAGGTAAGGAGATTTTCCTGCAGTACCTGGGTAGGCCCAATCTAAATATGAGTCCCTAAACATGGAGGAGAAAAGTGGAAGAGTGAGTCAGAAGATGCAGAGTGAGGACTAGACCTGCTATTGCTAGTTATGAGAGAAAAGAAGGGGACTAGGAACCAAGCAATGTGGCAACATCTAGAAGTTGGGAATGGTTCTTAGTTTACAGTCAGCAAGAAAACAAGGGCCTTAGTCCAACAGCTGTAAGGAGCTGAATTCTGATGATAATACAATTCAGCACGGAGATGGACTTTGTTCTAGGAGCCCCCAGAGAGGAACACAGTTCTGTGGACTTTTTGATGACCCATACAGGACTTCTGATGTACAGAACTATAATGATGTTCTTTGCCTGGGATTCTAATAGCAGCTGGGATTATCTTTTAAACATTCATAATGCAGTAATATGATGTCCCTTGACTTGTCAGTGTCCCCAATAGACTATCAACTTCTAGTTGGCATTGTCTATATTCCTGTCAACCTTCAGAATGCCCAGAACATAGTAAATATACAATAAATCATGGCTGGATTAAAGTATAAATATAACACTATTCATACATTTATGTTTTGTCCTTTATTAGAAATAAAAATATCCTTATATTTCATAATTGATTTTTAAAGTGTCTCCCTCCCCTTTGTTTTTTTCTCCTTTACCTTCTTTTAATTATCTCCATCTTTTTCTCTTTTCTTTCACTTTTTATTTCTCTTATTATATCTGCCTCTCAAATGCTTCAGCATCGCCCAAATATCAATAGATTTGGCCATTGAATAAAGCTTTTTTTCACAAGTACAAACAAAAACAAAAACAAAAACAGGGCACCTGGGTGGCTCAGTGGGTTAAGCCACTGCCTTCGGCTCAGGTCATGATCTCAGTGTCCTGGGATTGAGTCCCGCATCAGACTCTCTGCTCAGCAGGGAGCCTGCTTCCCTCTATCTCTCTCTCTCTCTCTGCCTGCCTCTCAGTCTACTTGTGATCTCTCTCTGTACTTGTGATCTCTCTCTGTCAAATAAATAATAAATAAAATCTTTAAAAAAAAACCAGAACTTAATGCAAGTATATTAAATTTGACAATTTAGTACAATTTACTGACAGCCAAGTTATAGCTTATTTATTATAATCTATTGACAAATACATTATATTGGGCAAAAATAATCACTGGGCTAAACAAGGTGCTATCACATTTTTTAAAATTAGTTTTATTTTATTTTTCTTTTCAGTGTTCCAAAATTCATTGTTTATGCACCACACCCATACTCCATAATACCTACCACCAGGGTAACCCAACCCCCAGCCCCCTCCCCTCCAAAACCCTCAGTTTGTTTTTCAGAGTCCACAGTCTCTCATGACTTCTCTCCCCCTATCGCATTTCTATTTGAAATTTAATAATGATAAATGGGAGAAGTATAAGTAGATTACATGGAAAGTGACAACTGCACAGTATTTCATTGCAACTACTTATGAAAGTTTTAAAATTTCTTAAGAACTACAAGAGTTTACAAATAAACCCTATTAGCATTGGTTAATAACATCATTATAGTGATTATAGATCTTCATATATGAACATTAGATTGCTTATTTTTGATAAACATAGGGTTTCACTGCATATTCAATTAATGTTAGTTTAATTGATTAATTTACAGCCTTAGAAACTGATATGATTTTGATCTTTACTCATAACATGAATACTTTTAAATGCAAATTGATCTAGGAAAAGAGAGAGAGAAAAGTAAGGTATAAATAATAAAATTTGTCTCTATCTTGACAATCACGGAGAAGTATTATTACAATATGTCCTTTCCAAATTGTATGTTTGTCTTTTGCTTTCCTCTTTCTCAAAATCCTATGAAATTGAAGTAGAAGAGAGATATTTTCTACATCTAAAAAAATGGTGTTCACATCAGCAGGTCATTCTAACAGAATGGATTATATATTTTTTTTTTATTTTCCTTTTGAATAATACATTACCATTTTTTCCAGACAATGGTGGAGCATTTGGTAAACTGGCATTTAGAGGAATATATTTTAGTTACAAGTAGGCCACAACTAACTGTGGAAGAGAATGGAAATAAATTCTCTGGACTGTATTCCATACTAAATGAAGATGAACTAGGCTGAGGAGTTTTTTCAACTCTGCTCCTTAGATTTTCAGTAGTATTTTTGGGAAGTGTTTCATGAGCCAACTCAGAATAGCCAAAATCAGGGTCTACCATTCAAGAAATTAGACCCTTATTTTAACTTCAAACAGAGTAGGTTCACCTATTTTTTTTTTCATATCAAGTACTAAGAGTCTGTGTAATATTTACATGAAATTTTATAATACTTCTATGTTTAAAGTGCTGAATTATAGTATATCAATTATTAGTCTTAATCTGAAACTCTATTTCTAAGTAGTTTATGAAAGGTTTCAGTGTCTGTGAGTGGTAGAGTCAGAATCCGGTTTGGGTCAAGGTGGTTTCACTATCCATGTTCATCCTACTACAACATGAGTGAGTTTATTATTTACTTCAGCTAAGAATTGCATCCCAAACAATCTTTCATTTTTCTCTTAGAATTCCTTAAGACATAACAATGTGTTCTCCAAGAAGTAAAGATTAGAAAATGATCTTAGACACCATATTTTACTTACTGTTCTAGAAGTCTATTGCCTGATTCCTGCAGGGCAGCCTGATTTGTCATGGCTACCGTTTCTGGGTGTTTGTTGTTGTTGTTGTTGTTTTGTTTTTTCAAAAAAAATTGGGACAAACAACCTTAACATACTACCTCTTTGATAGTAGGGGCACTGCCTTTCATGTTGACAAATGTATTCTCAAAGCTGAATGCAATCAATGGGGCATAGCAGGTCCTCCATAAATGTGTCTTTAGTAGGTGAATCTGCTTCTGCTAGATTGGTTTCTTTATTGTACATATTGGGTACACCACCTGCCTAGATTTTGTAATTGATAACAATTAACAATAACCTGGTAACAGGACATAGAACAGATAACAATAATCTAGTCCCCTAGACAATGAACATTTAGACAATATAAGTTGTGCTTTAGTCAACAGAATATGATTACTTCTTTCCTGTGATTTTGATCACACAGTCCAACTCTTTAAATGGAGTCTCCGCTATACTCCTTCTAAGGCCCTTTTAACTTCCACTCCCCTGTCATGGAGGAGGTTTACATCCTATGCTAACAATTTCAAAATTAATGTTTATCCCACAGTTTGATGGAGTTTTTTCCCTTTCTGTCCTCCCATTATTCATTTTTTACTGGGTTGCATCTTTTTACTGGTTGCATCACTCCCATTTTCCCTTGTGATTAGAGTGGTTTATAAATAAATTTGTATTGAACTAATATTTACTAAAATACCGTGATCTCTGTAAATAATACATGTTTGAAATTTGTTTCTTTCTTCCCAAAATGAATCTTACTTCACGCTGTCCCAATAAGATTTACTATTTAAGGACTCAGTAACAAAAAGTGTTTACAATTTTCTAATGATTCACACTTGAAGTCCTATGTATATAATTTACTCAAATACCATGACCTCTGTAAATTACATATGTTTGCAAAGTTATTTTTTTCCCCTAAAACGAATTTTAAGCTGTCTCAATAAGATATTTCCTATCTAAAGACTCACTAACGAAAAGTGCTTACAGTTTTCCAATGATTCACTCTAGAAGTACTATGCTTATATTAATTAAATATTTACTTTAGCCAAAAAAGATGAAGTTGTTTTGAATTTATCTCATAAATAGTAGTTATTTGGGTTAATAATTTTTCTTTATGTCCAAATAGAAGTAATCAATTACTATGAACATACTACTCTACTAATAAATTACCATTACTTTTTAAATAAAATTTTTTAAATTAATTTTTTTAAATTAAATTTTTACTGACTGACTGGCTGGGTCAGTCAGTAGAACATGCAGTTCTTGAGCTCAGAATCATGAATTCAAGCCCCACATTGGGCATAAAACTTGCTTAAAAAAACAATATTTGTAAGAGTAGTCTTTTATCGAGGCACCTGCATGGCTCAGTGGGTTAAGCCTCTGTCTTCTGCTTAGGTCATGAGCTCAGGGTCCTGGGATCAAGCCCTGCATCGGGCTCTCTGCTCAGCGGAGATCCTCTCTGCCCCCCCGCCCCCACCTGCCTCTCTGCTTCCTTGTAATCTCTGCTTGTCAAATGAATAAATAAAATCTTTAAAAAAAAAATAGTCTTTTATCTAAACAAGCATCTAACAAAATAGCATATGTTAATTCTAAAATAAATAGGCATGCAAATGTATATGTTATAAGCTCTGTTATATTAACTTTTGCACCATTATAACATTAGTTTCATACCATTTCTCCAAGCCTGTATTTTTCAGATATATTTTGAATCATTTGGTAATCTTAGCATCCATATTCATCAGTGATATTGGTCTAAAATTCTCCTTTTTGGTAGGGTCTTTGCCTGGTTTGGGGATCAAGGTAATGCTGGCTTCATAGAAAGAGTCTGGAAGTTTTCCTTTTGCTTCAATTTTTTTTGAAACAGCTTCAGGAGAATAGGTGTTATTTCTTCTTTGAAAGTTTGGTAGAATTCCGCAGGGAATCCATCAGGTCCTGGGCTCTCGTTTTTTGGGAGGTTTTTGATCACTGCTTCAATCACGTTACTAGATATTGGCCTATTCAGGTTGTCAATTTCTTCCTGGTTCAATTTTGGGAGTTTATAGTTTTCCAGGAATGCATCCATTTCATCTAGGTTGCTTAGCTTATTTGGCATATTACTGTTGATAATAACTTCTGATGATTGTTTCTACTTCCTTGGTGTTCATTGTGATCTCTTTTTTTTCATTCATAATTTTATGAATTTGAGCTTTCTCTCTTTTCTTTTGGATTAGTGTGGCCAATGGTTTATCGATCTTATTGATTCTTTCAAAAAGCCAGCTTCTAGCTTCACTGATACGTTCTACTGTATCTCTGGTTTCTACCTCATTGATCTCAGCTCTAATCTTGATTATTTCCCTTCTTATGTGTGGAGTTGGTTTGATTTGTTGTTGATTCTCCGGTTCTTTGAAGTGTAGAGACAGCTGGTGTGTTCTGGATTTTTCAATTTTTTTGAAGGATGCTTGGATGGCTATGTATTTTCCCCTTAGGACCGCCTTTGCTGTATCCCATAGGTTTTGGACTGAAGTGTCTTCATTCTCATTGGTTTCCACGAATTGTTTCAGTTCTTCTTTGATCTCCTGTTGATGCAAGCATTCTTAAGCAAGGTAGTCTTTAGCTTCCAGGTGTTTGAGTTCCTTCTGAACTTTTCCTTGTGATTGAGCTCCAGTTTCAAAGCATTGTGATCTGGGAATGTGCAAAGAATAATCTCAATCTTTTGGTATCGGTTGAGTCCTGATTTGTGTCCCAGTATGTGGTCTATTCTGGAGAAGGTTCCATGTGCACTTGAGAAGAATGAGTATTCTGTTGTTTTAGGGTGGAATGTTCTGTATATATCTATGAGGTCCATCTGGTCCAATGTGTCATTCAATGCTCTTGTTTCTTTATTGATTTTCTGCTTCGATGATCTGTCTGTTTCTGAGAGAGGCATGTTAAGATCTCCAACGATTAGTGTATTCATATCAATATGACTCTTTATCTTGATTAACAGTTTTCTTATGTAATTGGCTGCTCCCATATTGAGGGCATAGATATTTGCAATTGTTAGATCATCTTGGTGGATAGTCCCTTTAAGAATGATGTAGTGTCCTTCTGTATCTCTGACTACAGTCTTTCGTTTAAAATCTAATTTGTCTGATATGAGAATCGCTACCCTGGCCTTCTTTTGAGGCCCATTGGCATGAAAGATGCTTCTCCATCCCTTCACTTTCAGTCTGGGTGTATCTTTAGGTTCAAAATGGGTCTCTTGTAGACAACATATGGATGGGTCCTGTCCTTTTATCTAGTCTGCAACCCTGTGCCTTTTTATGGGTGCATTTAGGCCATTCACATTGAGAGTGATTATTGATAGATAGGTTTTTATTGACATCGTGTTACCTTTGAAGTCGTTCTTTCTGTAGATTATCTCTATATTTCTGTTCAATGCTATTCTTGGGCTTTTTCCTCTTTTATAGAACTCCCCTTAATATTTCCTGCAGTATTGGCTTGGTGGTATACAATCAGAAAAACATATATTTGATAAAATTAAATATGCCCTCAATTTATATTTTGTATTTTTAAGTTCCAATTCTGAATTTCTAAATAAAGAATTTCTAATTCTAAATTTCTAAATGCAATTTAAATTTTGTATTTCTAAATTCCAAGTCATCATCTTTGTACAAAACTATTACATTTTTTATCATTGCATTTATGAGGAAAATTTAACTTAGTGGTAGATCATACTCTTTTAGCAAGTCAATTTCTAAGATAACAAAGTATTTGCACATTTGAACAAGATAGAGTTTTGATGATAGAATTCTAGCTTGATGTTAAAGTATATTTAGTGATAATGTAGTTTTCAAAGGTTTAATTTTGATAAGAGATATTGAAGTAGCAGAAGAAGGTAGTAGGCTGTGTTTTGACAACTCTTGTTCAAACCTAATCAAATACATTTTAAAAGGTTATAAAATAGAGCTTTGCCAAAATATTGCAGTATTAGTAATTCAATCAAAGTAAAAATAATGCTAAATAAGAAATAGTTTCTATTTTCTTTCAATGTGATATATGAAAAAATTTTACATAAATAACAAAGATAAAGGATATGTTTTCTGAGACTTAAAACAGCTTCTGACATTTTCAAAGGCTTAGGCTAATAATACTGGCTTTTTCTTAAGCCTCACTTAATTTCAGATTGCATGGTCATTCCTGTCCAGTCACTGAAATGGAGGAAATATTGACTGACACTAATAATGATTAAGGTGGTTTTCTGATTTACAACAGAAGGAAAATATTTTTTTTTTCTCAACATCTGAGGAAATTTTTCTGAAAATAACTTTATTTACCTTTGAATACTGCCATTACCATAGCTTCATGATGTTCTCAGTTTTCTTATTTAGTTATTTAATTATTTGAATACTTAACATGACATCTACTCTCCTAACAGATTTTTACATGTACAATAATTTTTTTTTTTTTTTAACCTACAGGCACTATTTGGTATAACAGATCTCTAGAATTTGGTCATCTTCGATACAATTTTTTCTTTCATCATCTTTTATTTTATTTTTTTAAATTAAATTCAATTATCCAACATATAGTACATCAGTAGTTTTAGATGTAGTGTTCAGTGATTCATCAGTTGTGTATAATACCCAGTGTTCACCACATCACGTGCCCTCATTAATGCCCATCACCCAGTTATCTCATTCCTTCCCACCTCCTCTTCGGCAAACCTCAGTTTGTTTCTGAGTTAAGAGTCTTTCATGGTTTGTCTCTCTCTCTGATTTCTCCCCCTTATACTCCACATATGAGTGAAACCATATGATAATTGTCTTTCTCTGATTAACTTATTTCACTTAGCATAATACCTTCCAATTCACTGATGTCGATGCAAATGGTAGGTATATATCCTTTCTTTTTTATTTTAATTTTTAGTGTGTTATGTTAGTCACCATACAATATATTGTTAGTTTTTGATGTAGTGTTCTAAGATTCATTGTTTACGTATAACACCCATTGCTCCATGCAATCTGTGCCCTCCTTAATATTCACCACCACCCATCCCCCACCCTCTCCCCTCTAAAACCCTCAGTTTGTTTCTGAGTCCACGGTTTATCATGGTTTTTCTCCCCCTCCAACCCCCCCTTTATTTTTCCTTTCTTTCGTTTAATGTCCTTCATGTTATTCCTTTTGTTCCACAAGTAAGTGAAACCATATGATAGTTGACTTTCTCTGCTTGACTTATTTCGCTCAACATAATCTCTTCCAGTCCCATCCACGTTGATGCAAAAGTTGGGTATTCGTCCTTTCTAATGGCTGAGTAATATTCCATTATGTATATGAACTACATCTTCTTTATCCATTCATCTGTTGAAGGGCATCTCGGCTCCATACAATCTTTATACCTATCAAGCAATTCCCCATTTCCCTCTCCCTTGCTTCTTTTGTGTTCTACATTACTAACTAGATTATAAACAACATTGTCTTAATTCCTGGCTTCATAAAACCAATCTGTTCATATACTACTTAAAACTTAAATTATTGAAATTCTTGTACATAATATTTATTGTTGTTAAATTAACAATTCAAATCCAGGCTGATTGTTAAGTATTTTCTTCATGTTGATGTCTTTAGGCTCAACCACAGACTTACTCAGTTTTTATAAAAATATGAATGGCTTTATCGCAATTTAATTATCCTAGCAATTTTCAAATCTTTCCTGGATCCTACAACATAGCAAACAAAAACAAAATATTAGTAGATTCTGGTTTTAAAGACCATGTGACCTTCAGAATGATATGAGAAGGTTTACCCCCTTCCCTGTAACACTGAAGTGAAGTGTTACTTGGTTCTCCAAATGCCAGTAACCAACCAGACTATGGAACTGTGGAGTAACTGAGTATATAGTTATAAGTTAAGTCAGACAGGAAATGAAAATACTATTTTTAGATGATGTGTTAACTCATTAGCAAGAGACTTATATTCTCAGCTGAGTGAATATTTCTGATATTTATAAATGACCAATTGTATGTTTTTATATCTATTAAACCATTTTATTAATACAAGCCATCACTTTTGGTACCAGAAGACAACATTACACAAGTATATATTTGTTTCCTATCCAGCGGCTGAAGAATTATATTTGTACATATTGAGCATAAACAGCCTACATTTGATATATTTGATGTACATATAACTTTTGGTTACCAAAAAAATAAGCAGTGGAGAACTCTAAAAATCTGCTTTAAAAATGAGTTTTTCTCTTTTTTTTTTTAAGATTTTATTTATTTATTCGACAGGGAGAGAGATCACAAGTAGGTAGAGAGGCAGGCAGAGAGAGAGGGGGAAGCAGGATCCCCACTGTGCAGAGAGCCAGAGGAAGGGCTCAAATAATGAGTTTTTCATTGAATATACTTAGTAAGGATACCACAAAAAAGAAATTTATTAAAAATAAAAATGAGTTCAACCTGGAAGCTAGATTAATTGTTCATAAAAATCAGGCTTAAGTATTTATTTTGCAGGGTTTGAACATAATTAAATAATATCATCTATTACATATAATTCTGCCTCCTATCTTACACATCCCATTCAATAGACAGATAATAAAGTGGAAATTGATACAGTTAAAGAAAAACTAATTTAATGACATAAACCTGTTCAAAATTACTCAAAGATATATATACCACAGCGAACAAGATAAGATTTAGGTTCCGGAAAAGCAAATTTTTAAAACAGTAAATATAGGGACGCCTGTGTGGCTCAGTGGGTTAAAGCCTCTGCCTTCGGCTCAGGTCATGATCCCAGGGTCCTGGGATCGAGTCCCACATCAGGCTCTCTGCTCAGCAGGAAGCCTGCTTCCTCCTCTCTCTCTGCCTGCCTCTCTGCCTACTTGTGATCTCTGCCTGTCAAATAAATAAATAAAAATCTTTAAAAAAAAACAGTAAATATAATACTAAAATATAAAGTAAATTAAAAGATCTAAAAAATACCCAAGTATTTCTCAGACAACTTATTACTGTTTCTAAGCAAAGAAGGGAGTTAAAACTGGAGAAGAAAATTAAGTGGCTTTCAAATTAGGAGATGAAGCAGGCATGGGAGAACACAAATAGAGAGATGAGAGGAACAAAGAACATTAAAAAAGTGACTGGTGAAATCATAAGGAATACAATTTAACCTCTAAACTAAATAATGGAACCATCATTCATGACATTTAGTTGTTTTCAGATTTAAAATTCAGGATGCTTAATATGACCCAAAAGTCCCTACATAGTCTGGATCTTTTTATTCCTTTTTACGTTATATACTCCTCACTCATCTTCACACTGTCCATCCTTCTCTCCCTTCCTCTTGATTCCCAACTCCTCCTCTATACACACATTGTCATCTCTATTCTTCAGACATACTCCTAGCTAATGTCTCAGAGATTCCAACCACTGGCAAGGATCTAAACACTGAGACAGAATGGGATTTTATCAACACACATAGCACACCTAAGTTCTTCACATACAAAAACACAGGAAATTCCAACTATGTTAAGAACACTCTCATCTCTCCATGATGAGCAAATAAAAAAGTTGTCTTCAGGGATTGATAATCTACCCAATAGAATTGTTCGTTGAATACTAGTCATTATTAAATGAAGCCTACATAGATAATGATGTTGTGCATTCATTATTAGCCTGGTCAAAGAGTGTATAGTGATATACTATGGTCGTGATAATATTTAAAGAGCAGTATCATATCTGAGACTATTGTCAGTGGCCCTGTTGCCTTTATAGATGAAATCTTATGTCCTAGAATATTCTACTGTCTTGACTAGTTTGAATCCCTGCTTGCTCAATCAGCATGCTACAACATTATGACCAGTTGCATCTCAGGTTTTCACATGTGGCTATCTATGGTAATCTTTAATTAAATACCCAGAGATTTTTGTAAATCTAAATTCTATAAGCCCTTACATGTTTCATTCACCATGATTCATTTGACACATTTTCACCATAATTGCTTCATTAACCGTTTCTCTTCTTTTTTTAATTTTTAAAAATTTTTTTAAGGATTTTATTATTTTGACAGAGAGCACAAGCAGGCAGAGTAGCAGGCAGAAGGAGAGGGAGAAGCAGACTCCCTGCTGAGCAGGGAGCCCGAGAAACATGGGGCTGATTCTCAGGACCCTGGTATCATGTCCTGAGATGAAAGCAGATGCTTAGGTAACTGAGACATTCAGGCACCCAGTCATTCACTGAGTTTCTGCTGCTGTAATTTTTTTGTTCATTTGTTTCCTAGATGTGTTTCCTGATTCATTGAAGATTAATACGTGTGAAAATGATTCATCAAATGCTGAACTGAAGAAAGTCCTTTCCTGCTTTGTTGCTAGGTATTTGAAAAAGGTGTTATCTATCTGTCTATCTATCCATTCATCTATCCCCATAGACCTGCACTATTACATACTAATGATTAGGAGTATAATCCTAGTACACCTGGGCTCAGACACTGACTTTATTATTTATTATTTTTAGGACATTTAGGTTATTATATAACTTTTTCAGACCCCAGTTTTCCTTATCTGTGAGAAAAATATTAATATGAGTAATGTTCAGACTTAAAGTGAATATTAAATGATAGAATGTATACAAAGCATTTAACCCATTCTTGTCATATACATGTTCTAAAATATGTTACTTCTTTTTTTAGTTTTACTACTGCTGCTGTTGCTGTTACTTCTGCTACTCTACTACTAACACATTACCAAAGTATGTTTTGCTGCTAATTTACCTGTTTTATATTAGCCATACTACTCGTTGGTGATACTGTGTCACACTAATGTAATTAAAGGTAATAGAAATATGAAGCAAGAAATGATCAACATGAACAATGTTGCAGAAGTAAATTAATTCAAAAATTATTTGTTTGTTTTGGTGTCATTATTTCTTCCATTCATTCACGTGAGAAACATTATGTGAATCTATGTATACAAAAATTAATAAGGACTGATTACTAATTTAATGAACTTGTTTGATTTACTAATTATTGTTGGAGGCTTTAGAATATAAATAAGTAATATTTTGAGATTATTGATAGGAAAGGCTGATTCTTATTGGGGCCCTTATATTTTTCTTTTTCTTTTTTTTAATTTTTAATTTTTAATTTTTTATAAACATATAATATATTTTTATCCCCAGGGGTACAGGTCTGTGAATCGCCAGGTTTACACACTTCACAGCACTCACCAAAGCACATACCCTCCCCAATGTCCATAACCCCACACCCCTTCTCCAAACCCCCCTCCCCCCAGCAACCCTCAGTTTGTTTTGTGAGATTAAGAGTCACTTATGGTTTGTCTCCCTCCCAATCCCATCTTGTTTCATTTATTCTTCTCCTACCCACTTAAGCCCCCATGTTGCATCGCCACTTCCTCATATCAGGGAGATCATATGATAGTTGTCTTTCTCCGCTTGACTTATATCGCTAAGCATGATACGCTTCAGTTCCATCCACGTTGTCGCAAATGGCAAGATTTCATTTCTTTTGATGGCTGCATAGTATTCTGTTGTGTATATATACCACATCTTCTTGATCCATTCATCTGTTGATGGACATCTAGGTTCTTTCCATAGTTTGGCTATTGTGGACATTGCTGCTATAAACATTCAGGTGCACGTGCCCCTTTGGATCACTACGTTTGTATCTTTAGGGTAAATACCCAGTAGTGCAATTGCTGGGTCATAGGGCAGCTCTATTTTCAACATTTTGAGGAACCTCCATGCTGTTTTCCAGAGTGGCTGCACCAGCTTGCATTCCCACCTACAGTGTAGGAGGGTTTCCCTTTCTCCGCATCCTCGCCAGCATCTGTCATTTCCTGACTTGTTGATTTTAGCCATTCTGACTGAGTGTGAGGTGATATCTCATTGTGGTTTTGATTTGTATTTCCCTGATGCCGAGTGATATGGAGCACTTTTTCATGTGTCTGTTGGCCATCTGGATGTCTTCTTTGCAGAAATGTCTGTTCATGTCTTCTGCCCATTTCTTGATTGGATTATTTGTTCTTTGGGTGTTGAGTTTGCTAAGTTCTTTATAGATTTTGGACACTAGTCCTTTATCTGATATGTCGTTTGCAAATATCTTCTCCCATTCTGTCAGTTGTCTTTTGGTTTTTTTTTTAACTGTTTCCTTTGCTGTGCAAAAGCTTTTGATCTTGATAAAATCCCAATAGTTCCTTTTCTCCCTTGCTTCCCTTGCCTTTGGCAATGTTCCTAGAAGATGTTGCTGCGGCTGAGGTCGAAGAGGTTGCTGCCTGTGCTCTCCTCAAGGATTTGGATGGTTTCCTTTCTCACATTGAGGTCCTTCATCCATTTTGAGTCTCTTTTCATGTATGGTGTAAGGAAATGATCCAATTTCATTTTTCTGCATGTGGCTGTCCAATTTTCCCAACACCATTTATTGAAGAGGCTGTCTTTTTTTCTATTGGACATTCTTTCCTGCTTTGTCAAAGATTAGTTGACCATAGCATTGAGGGCCTATTTCTGGGCTTTCTATTCTGTTCCATTGATCTATGTGTCTGTTTTTGTGCCAGTACCATGCTGTCTTGATGATGACAGCTTTGTAATAGAGCTTGAAGTCCAGAATTGTGATGCCACGAACTTTGGCTTTCTTTTTCAATATTCCTTTGGCTATTCGAGGTCTTTTCTGGTTCCATATATATTTCAGGATTGTTTGTTCTATTTCTTTCAAAAAGTTGGATGGTACTTTGATAGGAACTGCATTTAAATGTGTAGATTGCTTTAGGTAGCATAGACATTTTCACAGTATTTATTCTTCCAGTCCAGGAGCATGGAACATTTTTCCATTTCTTTGTGTCTTCCTCAATTTCTTTCATGAGTACTTTATAGTTTTCTGAGTATAGATTCTGTGCCTCTTTGGTTAGGTTTATTCCTAGGTATCTTATGGTTTTGGGTGCAATTGAAAATGGGATTGACTCCTTAATAGGGGCCCTTATATTTTTCTAATGGTAAGATTGCACAACTTAATTTCAGCTAAAAACTGAAATTTACATTTTTATGGCCAAATTTCTGTAATATTAAGCATTCAATCAGTTGTCAAGGATTGAAGTGATTATATCCTCAGATCTATAGAAATGTGGTTTGTTCTCCCTTTAAAATTCTGAAAAATGTCTTTTACAAATCTGTGCATTCATGTTTCACTACATTCTTTTTTCACTGTATCCCTGGCACAGTATAAAAAATGCATGATGGGGGTGCCTGGGTGGCTCAGTGGGTTCAGCTTCTGCCTTTGGCTCACGTCAGGGTCTCAGGGTCCTGGGAGGGAGTCCTGCATTGGGGGTCTCTGCTCAGCAGGGAGACTGCTTCCCCCTCTCTCTTTGCCTGCTTCTCTGCCTACTTGTGATCACTCTCTCTATCAAATAGGCAAATAAAATCTTTTCAAAAAATGCATGATGACATATAGTTCCTATAGAGTAAAAAAAAAAAAAAAAGAAAGGAGAATATTAGAAATTCTCCATTTAAGGAACAGTTTTTCAGTGCTTATGACAAAGGTAGTACTAAGATTACTTGTTCTTAGTTACAGTGATATCTTTTCAAATAAAGGCCCCAGACAATATTATTTTTTGTTACAATTATTGCTGATTGAAAGAATCATGTCAATACATGACATCAGTCACATGTATTTATAAAAAGAAAATGTTTTCTTGACCATGTTTGGAATGTTTAACCAACCACAGCATGCAGATGCATGTGTGTCTGTGTGTGTATATAAATAGAAAACTTGTAATTTTCATATATATACATATATTTTCATGAGTACAGTTTTTATGTAAGCATAATAATTTTGAATAATTTTGAATCATAATAATTTTGAAAAATGGATCAAGATCTGTGATAAAGATTATAATCTCACCCTTGTTTATGAACTATTCTTCTAAACTTACTGCCCCAAAAAGTCATTAAATATGTGCTTAACTATTATCAGAAAAACAATATTGTGCATTTTAAGCATAATTTACAAGCATACATTTGATCCCTCTGAATTATTCTCAGCATTTAAAAGACACATATGACGTGAGATAGACCATTTGTTTGGATTATAACCAACACTGGATCCTTCAGCCTGAAGAATGGAGTAAAGAGTCTGAATATATATTAATGTTTTATTTATCAAGATTATCATACTTATTGACTGGAGAATGTGGAAGTCTTTTATATGTAATTAAAACATAGATATATAATTTTCACCAAGATAAAGACTCCTATAAATTGAAACATCAGATTTTACACTTCATGCATTCGTATTTGTTAAATGATCAAAAGGAAGAAAAGAATTTTGTATAAGGAAATATTACAGCTTACTACATTCTGAAAATTGACAGATAAAATATAGAGATGACAAAATTAGTATGTTGGAAAAGTTAAAGAGAATATAATATAAAATACCTGTCATGTTGGATATTAGCAGTGGTGGTAGAAATGTGGCAGTAGAGAACATACATACCTACAATAAGAAATAAGAAAGTCCAGATGCTTAATGAGACAAAATCTCGAAACCTCAAGGACATCAATAACCTTATGAAACACAAGAATCTTTGAAATCTGAAGAATGGGAGCCAGTATGCCAGTCCTAATTTCTGTATCTACAGAAGGGAGACGAGACAAAAGACTACACATATCTGAACATTCATCAAATGAAATACTGGAATTTGAAATTATGTAACATTCAAAGATCATAATATATGATGATTTATTTCATATATAATTTAGCACTTTTTAATTATTATAATAGAACTGTGTATTCAAGAAGACATCCTCATTTAACAATCTCAACTAACTCTAGAAAAAAAAATCAAACCATGAGTATGATTAATAGAGTAATTACTATACCAATTTATTTATAAAAATAGACTTGTTTTCTTATATCTACAATTTTGGTGATCTTTTTATTTGCCATTTTAAGTCATTCTTCATTAGTTAATTAAACACTGCTGGGGACCATTCAAAATTAGTTAAGCTGTGGAAAAATGTGGGTGTCTAAGAATATTAGTCTTAATATTGTTTAATTTATTAAGAAATTTCTATTCTATCAGTTTCTGTCAGATTACTGAATAATTTTACATTGGTAATTAAAAATGTTCTATTTTCATAGGCTTTTTAACATTTTAAATAATGGGTAAGATACCACAGGTGAATTAGACTATGAAGAAAATTTGAAGGCCCCTGAATATGACTGTGATGGAGTAGTAGGTATCAGACATGCTCTCCCTCCAATTAAATCTTGATACAATAGTTAGAACAATTGTAGCCGACAATCAACCAGGGTAGTGAATGGCTTGAAAAGAAGGAAAGATCATAAATTGTGATCCATACTCATATAATTCTTTCTTTGAGGGAGGTTTCCATACAGGAGCAGAGTAAAATAGAACTATCTGAGCCCATAATCAGTGAAAAATACCTTTAAAAATGAAGGTGAAATAAAGATGTTTCTAACCTTCCCACAAAAATTTAGAATTCAAAGCTAGAGACTTTTCTTATGAGAAAACTAATCTCCTGATGAAGGAAAGCAGTAAGAGTACCATAAGCAGTAAATGTATGGGTAAGTAGAAATCAGTGTTAGATTAATACTAAATATTGTGGGATTTATAACATATGTAAAATAACATATGCTAACACAATGGCAAAAATGGAATAAAGGGGATAATTAATGTTAAACTACTGAAAGTTTCTTGCCTTTAGGGTAAGTGACAAGTACTAATTTTAAGTAGGTTACAATAAATCATTGGTAGTATACTGATAAAAGAATGATAAAAGAATGTAACATCTATAAATCTTATAGGCAAGAACAGTTGAGTAACATAAGGTATGACTAAATAATAATACATAATGTAAGGAAAAATAAGAGCCTAATATGGAAAAAAACTGAATTATCCAAGGAAAAAAATGGGGTTAAATATAAAATCAGACAGAACTGTTAGAAAATAAATTGCAACATGACAGACCAAAGCCTATTATGTCAGTGTGTTTACTAAATAGAAGTGTTCTCTTAAGTAAAACAAAAAGCCATGGTTTTCCTCAAGATTTGTATGGCTGCAGGTCTCAAATTGAAGAAAAGTAAATTATACTAGATCTTTAATCTGGTATGATGTACATGGAAAAAAAAATGCCATTATTTAATATTTTGCCCCTAAGACTGAGAAAAATGGTTATCCATTATTGCCAGCTCTAGTCTATATTTCATTGTGGGTCATAACCAATGTAATATGGCAAGATATTAACATGATAGCTGTTAAAATTGAGCAAAAGTTGATTTTTTTATACATGTGAGAATAATGTCAGAGAAAATCATCTCCTCCTCAAAAAAGAATAAATGCCAAAAAAAGGAATTAGTAATTGAATTTAGGTGAATATTAGGTAAATTTTTTTGTCAATTACATTTCTTCATACTAACAATTAACAATGATAATGGAATTTCAATAGATTATTCTATTTGTTACAATGTCCAAGCATTAAATGCCTAAGAATATCTAAATAAATGTACAATTTCTTTAAGTTCTTTGATTGTTAGACTGGAATTAGTAATACGTCAGTTCCTGCCAAATTTCACTAAAGATTCTATGCCATCCCGGATGCCAGCAGGATTTTTTTTTTTTTTTTTTTTAGAAATTGAAAGGATGATTCTAACATGTGTATGGAAATGCAAATGACCTAGAATATCTAAGGGAATTTTAAAGCAGAATAAAGCTAGAGGACATATATTACTACTTAGGAAGACTTACTATAAATATACCTTCATTCAAACAATGTAATATTGGCTCAGAAACTGACAAATGGTCCAATGGGACAAAATACAGAGTCCAATTAGAGACACACATACTAATTTTAACTGAGTTTTGAAAAAACTCCACTGTAAATTTACTGGGTAAAGAATTTTCTTTTCAATCTGATGGATATCCATAAAGGAAAAAATAATGTTAACCCATTTCTCCTTCCAGACAAATATATAAATTAAATTTATTTAAATAATTATTTAAATAAATTAAATTAGATTAATTTTAGATGGTGCATAGACTTAAATGTTAAATCTAAAGTGATCCAACTTCTAGAAGAAAACACACAAATGTCTTCATTAACTTGGTCTGTGCACATAGTAAGCAATAACTATAACAAAATTTGAAGAATTATACTTCATTAAAATTTAGAAAAACTTCTGATTTTCGGAAGACCTGATCATTTAGGGAAAAGGAAGCATAATACCTCCTCACAGAAGCTTTCTTATATTTCCATAAGAAAAAGACTGCAAAGAAATTAACATGTGCTTCACAAGAAATATAAAATAGCTTTTAAAAACTTATGGAAATATTTCAAAATCAAATGGAGATGATACTATACTGCTTGTGAGAATAAAAATCTGTAAAACCATTTTGAAGGAAATGATTTGCAAGTATCTGTTTGAAAAAAAAAATTGCAGAACCCATTCACACCCTTGGAATCAGCACTTCTGTTCTTAGTATATGTCCAATAGAAATGCACCGAAACAGATGGATAGAAGTTATATTCAGAATCCCCAACTGGGAATAACTCTAATGGCCAGTAACAGTAGAATGAGTAAATTGTGGTACCTTTCTATCTTGGAATTCTGTACAGAAATGAAAAAAGATCAAATTACTGTTACAGTACATTGTGGATAAATTTCACAGATATGATCTTGGTAAAGTGAGATAAAAATGAATGAAGTGAAATTTTTAAAAAAGTTTGTGTTATATGATTCCACTTGTGTTAATTCACAAATAGGCAAAACGAATCTATGATTTTAGGTCAGACTAGCATTTACTATTGGGTATGCTTCTGTCTAGGGTATGGCATAAGGGAGTCTTTTGGGGTAATAGTTACACAATCTTGATCTGGGTATGGGTTACATAAGCTGCACATTTAAGATATGTAGGTTTAATATCTGTGATAACTCCAGAAAAGGGAAATAAGTATATTTGCCTACACTAATTCTATGATGTATATTATAAAATAATGCTTTTACAATTGGAAAATATCCTCATTCTGGAACTCACAAAGTAAAATATATAATACACAGATTAATGTTGTGTATTATATATTATAATATATATGAAATATACTGTGAATTATATTATTCTTGCTTAGTTTTCTTGTTCCAGTAAGATAATATGATATTAAAACCATAAAATATTTTAGGCAAGCATACATTTACTTAAAAAAGGAAATTAGCATCATCTTCCTTCATCATTCTATCCATTTGTACCTTACTTAGTGTAGAGAGTTATTAAAAAGATTCTAATAAGGATGCCTGGGTAGCTGTTGGTTAAATGTCTATCTTCAAGTCTTGTCATGATCGCAGGGTCCTGGAATCGAGTCCTGAGTCAGGTCTTTGCTCAGTGGGAAGCCTGCTTCTCCCAATGCCTGCTGCTCCCCCTGCTTGTGCTCTCTCTTCCTCTCTGACTAATAAATTAAAAAAAAAGACTCTAATAAAGTATAAAATTTCAGGTTTTTAAGAATTCTAACATGATGTGAGATACTAGTATGCATCAGATCACTGATTAGTACCTACATGATACCTGAATATCTTGAATAATAAAATACATTTATCTTCAATAGCATAGCATTGCACTGTATTTTTTAATATATGGAAATAATTACATACAGAAGTAAAATTCACTGACATATAAAAGTAGAAGGAATTTGATCCTAGTTTTTGAAGATCGTTGAAAAATGAAAATAATATATACGATGTCAGTCATTTGACAGACACTATTCTTTATCCTAGAAAGGTAATGTATTACTTAATCTCACAATAATTACAGTATGTATCATTATCTTTTTTATTGATGGGTAAAGTGAATTTGGAAAAACTAATGCCCACATTCAAAAGACATCCATATACCTATGTGTAATGAGACATGAAAGAGTTAATCTTCCCTGGAGCCCTTATAAACAAGTTCCAAACCTATTACAACAGTAGCAATGTGATTATTAGTATTGCCTCTACCAGGAATTCTTCCAGAAGTGGCATATTTGGGAGAGAAATTAGATAAAATAATTTTTGGCCCATTTTATCAGAAGTGATATTTTCTTCTTCTGGTAAGTTTGTAGAGCCAAAATGTCCTTGGATAAGTCTTAATTTAAATCCTTCTTAATTATACCTCATCAGTAAAATTGTGAATTTAAATTGGAATATAGATAGAAATTTTGCTCATTTGTGGTCAAGACCGAAGAACCTTCTTAGCTACTCTAATACTTACTAGAATATAGCAAAAACTATTTTACATAAATGTTTCCAATTAAGGGGCAAAGTACTGAGGGAAAACAGTCAGAGTTGTCTTTGTTTTTGGCAGTCCTCCTTGATTGTCTCCTTATAGTAATCTCCCAGACATCTTCCATGCTATTAGAACTCCAATCTGCTGTATTCAGATTGTTCACAAACCTCCAATCTGCTATATTTTTCAAGGGTTCTCTGCCTCTCTTAAAAAACAATTTTTGCCAGAAATAGTGGTCTCATTTCTCTCAGTAAATGATTGTTTTAGGTAAGAGCAACTGACAAAATTGTGGCAATTCAGATGTACAGAAAAGTTCCCAAAAAGCAATTTATGAAGGTTTTTCTTGTTCCTAAAAGAGATGAAAGATAGAAATATTCTTTTTTCTGCTTCTTGATCCTGTCCTCTACATGTGACGACTTGAAATGGGAGTGCCATCTTGAAATTTTTTGTACAGAGTCAACGTGTTGAGGAGGAAAGAACCAAAGGCTCCATTCTTATTTAGACATGGAGTTAACCATACCTGTAATTGCCGTTCTGCCATTCCTATTGTGGGATTTTTTGATTATTGCAGCTGCAAGCATAGTAAGTTTTATTTTTTATATTTTAAAGTTCTACAGAACTAGTTCTGTGTCATTTTAGAGTCAATTCTATATAAATACAATTAAAATGTTTAGATTCTGTATGACTGGAAGGAGAGCCGAAGAGATGACTTCAGAAAACAACTCTGTGTGGGTTCAGTGCAAGGAATGAGAATATGACTCTTCCTCTCCATGAGATTAAAGTTGAATAATCTCAAAACAGCATTGGAGCTATTAAGACCAAAGTAAGAGCATCCAGTATTTTGTGAGCATAGAGAAACATTCTTACACTCCCAAATGTTTTTTTTTTTTAAGTGAATAAACTTACATTAGTTATTAACAGATATGAAAATGTGAAACTTCAAATTTCACTCCTTATAAAAGTGTAGTTGACTGTGGTATATTTGAGGATGCAATTTAAGAATGCCAAAGAAGGGGCGCCTGGGTGGCTTAATGGCTTAAGCCACTGCCTTCGGCTCAGGTCATGATCTCGGGGTCCTGGGATCGAGTCCCGCATCGGGCTCTCTGCTCAGCAGGGAGATTGCTTCCTCCTCTCTCTCTGCCTGCCTTTCTGTCTACTTGTAATCTCTGTCAAATAACTAAATAAATCTTTAAAAAAAAAAAAAAGAATGCCAAAGAAAATGAAGTACTCAGTCTGAACATGACTCTTTGACTACAAAGAAAGTTAACTTGACAATGAGCTACTCTTCTTCTTATGTCAACACTTTGAACGTGTGAAAGCTTATGGCACACAAAGAAAAAATTGCAAGAAGAGAGCCAAGTGGCATTGGCAGAGTTTTGCAAAGAGTGTCTAAAAGGGACATACACTCTTTATGATTCCATATTGCATGTAAATGAGCAGAAGAATATTTTTACCAGGCGTGGCTGGGGTAAAGAGATACACACATACATAGATACGGATATGCACTCAATCTGTGAAACCTAAATCTATACATTTCATAAAAATTTAATACTTTTCATTTCTTTTTAAAAAACTGGAAAATGTGCCTGCACTGAATTTGGATTCCCAAAGGGCAGCAGTCAGCTGTGACTGCTTGAATTCTGTCTCCTTTAGTTGGAATATGCACTTTCTCTCCTCTGGGCCACAGTCGTCACAATTCTTGATTGCTTCTCAGAACATTAAAATCAGTGACCAGCTGCTATTTACTTTCAAACCCTAGCCAGCATTCATTTCTCCATGAGGCTGACAGCTTGGTACCTAAGTGTATTTGTGTTTGCAACCTTCATGTGGTATCTTCAGACTGACATCTTAAGTGAACTCATCAAAGAGTTTTTAATTTTATGTTTGCTCCTTGACCATTTTGAATTTTTAATTTTAAGTCTCACTTACCTCACCCTCGCTCTGCTTAGGAACAGATTTTTTTTCTTTCTTTCTTTCTTCTTTTTTTTTTTTTTTTCAGTTTTCAGCTCCTTTCAACATTGTGGATAGTGCACAGGTCATGGATTTGTACCATTGACTAGACAGGGATTTTTAACCTTTTTTTATGAGCACTGTTCTCAATACAGACTAAACACTGTAGGGATCTACATGTTGAGAATAAGATACTAAATCTTTTAAGGGTTAAATGTGAAAAAGAAGGGAGTTATTTGTGAATGGGAAAATTGCTTTCTAATTCCTAATTATGTAGCTTTTTCCAGCATCCCCATCATCACTTTTTTCCTTTTTATTGTTAACTTTTTTCATTTATGATTTTCATTCCAGTTTGCACATACTTGGGTTCCTTTAGAATCTATATGATTGAGAGGAGACTATGAAAAAGATCCATACATTTAAAATATTTTTATCAGTAGTTCACATATACTTCCAATTTTTTTTTTTTGGGTAACAAGTCAAAATGTGAAAACAGTTTATAATTGAATGTATATTATGCATATTGTTATATTTCTTTTATTTTCTTAATGGACATCATTTGGGTTATCATTTGGGACAAATATAAACAAATATAAACAAAACTACTAGGAACATTTTTATACAAATATTTTTGTGAGCCTAAGAATTCCATTTCTCTTGGTCAAACATCCACAATTACAATTACTTAGTCGTAAGTAGGATTATATTTAATTTTATAAGACATTGCCAAACCTTTTATCAAATTGGCTGTATCATTTATGTTTTCATCAAAATGAAAATTCCAGTTGTTCCATATAATCATCAACATATGGTGTTGTCAGTCTGTTTTTAACTTTAGCCATTCAGATATGTATACAATGGTATCTCTGATTTTTTCCTTGTATAGTAAGAATTTGTTTTGTAAAGAACCATCAATGTGGCTTCCAAAGTGGCTGTACCATTTTGCATTCCCAACAGCAATGGATGGGAGTTTCTTTTTGCTTAAGTTTCCATTTAAATTCCAATTAGTTAACATACAATAGTATTAGTTTCAGGTGCACAATATACTGATTTAACACTTCCATACACTACCCAGTACTCACCTCAAATGTACTCCTTAATCCCCATCACTCATTTTACCCACCCCCCACCTACCTCCCCTCTGGTAACCATCAGTTTGTTCTTTATTATTTTTTTTAATTTAATTTTATTTTTTCAGTATTCCAAGGTTCACTGTTTGTGCACCACACCCAGTGCCCCATGAAATACGTGCCTTCCTTAATACCTACCACCAGGCTCACCCCACCTCCCACCGCCCCCCTCCAAAACCCTGTTTGTTTCTCAGAGTCCACAGTTTCTCATGGTTTATCTCCCCTTCTGGTTTCCCCAACATACTTCTCCTCTCCTTCTCCCAGTGCCCTCCATGTTATTCCTTATGCTTCACAAGTAAGTGAAACCATATGATAATTGATTCTCTCTGCTTGACTTATTTCACTCCTCCACTCCTGTCCATGTTGATACAAAAGTTGGGTATTTATCCTTTCTGATGGAGGCATAATACTCCATTGTATATTTGGACCATATCTTCTTTATACATTCATCTGTTAAAGGGCATCTTGGCTCTTTCCACAGTTTGGCAGCTGTGGCCATTGTTACTATGAACATAGGGGTACAGACGGCCCTTCTTTTCATTATATCTATATCTTTGGAGTAAATACCCAGCAGTGCAATTGCAGGGTCATAAGGTAGCTCTATTTTTAATTTCTTAAGGAATCTCCACACTGTTTTGCAAAATGGCTGCACCAACATGCATTCCCACCAACAGTGTAAGAGGGTTCCCCTTTCTCTATATCTCTCTTACACTTGTTGTTTACTATCTTGTTAATTTTGGCCATTCTAACTGGTGTAAGGTGGTATCTCAATGTGGCTTTGATTTGAATCTCCCTGATGGCTAATGTTGGTGAACATTTTTTCATGTGTCTGTTAGCCATTTATATGTCTTTTTAAAATTTTTTAAAAAAATTTTTATAAATATATAATATATTATTAGCCCCAGGGGTACAGGTCTGTGAATCACCAGGTTTACACACTTCACAGCACTCACCATAGCACATACCCTCCCCAGTGTCCATAACCCCACCACCCTCTCCCTACCCCCCTCTTCCCAGCCACCCTCGGTTTGTTTTGTGACATTAAGAGTCTCTTATGGTTTGTCTTCCCCTGATCCTATCTTGTTTCATTTATTCCTTTCCTACCCCCCAAACCCCCATGTTGCATCTCTACTTCCTCATATTAGGGAGATCATCTGATCATTGTCTTTCTCCAATTGACTTATTTCACTAAGCATAATACCCTCTAGTTCCATCCACATCATCGCAAATGGCAAGGTTTCATTTCTTTTGATGGGTGCATAGTATTACATTGTATATATATACCACCTCTTCTTTATCCATTCATCTGCTGATGGATATCTAGGTTCTTTCCATGGTTTGGCTATTGTGGACATTGCTGCTATAAACATTAAGGTGCACGTGCCGCTTTGGATCACTATGTTTGTATCTTTAGGGTAAATACCCAGTAGTGCAATTGCTGGGTCATAAGTTAGCTCTATTTTCAACTTTTTGAGGAACCTCCATGCTGTTTTCCAGAGTGGTTGCACCAGTTTGCGTTCCCACTAACAGCGTAGGAGGGTTCCCCTTTCTCCAAGCGTTCCCCTTTCGCTGTTCCCCTTTTTCCTTTTCTTTCGCCAGCATCTGTCATTCCCTGACTTGTTCATTTTAGTCATTCTGACTGGTGTGAGGTGTATCTCATTGTGGTTTTGATTTGTATTTCCCTGATGCCGAGTGATGTGGAGCAATTTTTCATGTGTCTGTTGGCCATCTGGATGTCTTCTTTGCAGAAATGTCTGTTCATGTCTTCTGCCCATTTCTTGATTGGATTATTTGTTCTTTGGGTGTTGAGTTTGCTAAGTTCTTTATAGATTTTGGATACTAGCCCTTTATCTGATATGTCATTTACATATATCTTCTCCCATTCTGTCAGTTGTCTTTTGATTTTGTTCACTGTTTCCTTTGCTGTGCAAAAGCTTTTGATCTTGGTGAATCCCAATAGTTCATTTTTGCCCTTGCTTCCCTTGCCTTTGGCGATGTTCCTAGGAAGAAGTTACTACAGCTGAGGTCAAAGAGGTTGCTGCCTGTGTTCTCCTCAAGGATTTTGATGGATTCCTTTCTCACATTGAGGTCCTTCATCCATTTTGAGTCTATTTTCATGTGTGGTGTAAGGAAATGGTCCAGTTTCACTTTTCTGCATGTGGCTGTCCAATTTTCCCAACACCATTTGTTGAAGAGGCTGTCTTTTTTCCATTGGACATTCTTTCCTGCTTTGTGGAAGATTAGTTGACCATAGAGTTGAAGGTCTATTTCTGAGCTCTCTATTCTGTTCCAATGATCTATGTGTCTGTTTTTGTGCCAATACCATGCTGTCTTGATGATGACAGCTTTGTAATAGAGCTTGAAGTCCAGAATTGTGATGCCACCAACTTTGGCTTTCTTTTTCAATATTCCTTTGGCTATTCAAGGTGTTTTCTGGTTCCATATAAATTTTAGGATTATTTGTTCCATTTCTTTGAAAAAAATGGATGGGCTTTTGATAGGGATTGCACTAAATGTGTAGATTGCTTTAGGTAGCATAGACATTTTCACAATATTTTTTCTTCCAATCCAGGAGCATGGAACATTTTTCCATTTCTTTGTGTCTTCCTCAATTTCTTTCATGAGTACTTTATAGTTTTCTGAGTATAGATTCTTTGCCTCTTTGGTTATATTTATTCCTAGGTATCTTATGGTTTGGGGTGCAATTGTAAATGGGATTGACTCCTTAATTACTGTTTCTTCTGTCTTGTTGTTGGTGTAAGGAAGTGCAACTGATTTTTGTGCATTGATTTTATACCCTGACACTTCACTGAATTCCTGTACAAGTTCTAGCAGTCTTGGAGTAGAGCCTTTTGGGTTTTCCACATATAGTATCATATCATCTGTGAAGAGTGATTGTTTGACTTCTTCTTTGCTGATTTGGATGCCTTTAATTTCTTTTTGTTGTCTGATTGCTGAGGCTAGGACTTCTAGTACTATATTGAATAACAGTGGTGGTAATAAACATCCCTGCCATGTTCCTGACCTTAGCAGAAAAACTTAGTTTTTCTCCATTGAGAATGATATTTGCAGTGGGTTTTTCATAGATGGCTTTGATAATTTTTTTATTATTATTATTTTGGCTTTGATAATATTGAGATATTTGCCCTCTATCCCTACACTTTGAAGAGTTTTGATCAGGAAGGGATGCTGTACTTTGTCAAGTGCTTTTTCAGCATCTATTGAGAGTATCATATGGTTCTTGTTCTTTCTTTCATTAATGTATAGTATTATATTGATTGATGTGCAGATGTTGAACCAACCTTGCAGCCCTGGAATAAATCCCACTTGGTCATGATGTATAATCCTTTTAATGTACTGTTGGATCCTATTGGCTAGTATTTTGTTGAGAATTTTCACATCTGCATTCATCAAGGATATTGGTCTGTAATTCTCTTTTTTGATGGGATCCTTATCTGGTTTGGGATCAAGGTGATGCTGGCCTCATAAAAGGAGTTTGGAAGTTTTCCTTCCATTTCTATTTTTTGGAACAGTTTTAGGAGAATAGGAATTAGTTCTTGTTTAAATGTTTGGTAGAATTCCCCTGGGAAGCCGTCTGGCCCTGGGCTTTTGTTTGTTTGGAGAAGTTTGATGACTGTTTTAATCTCCTTACCAGTTATGGGTCTGTTAAGGCTTTCTGTTTCTTCCTGGTGCATCTTTGGTAGTTTATATAAACTAGGAATGCATCCATTTTTTCCAGATTGTCAAATTTGTTGGCGTAGAGTTGTTCATAATATGTTCTTATAGTTGTTTGTATTTCTTTGGTGTTGGTTGTGATCTCTCCTCTTTCATTCATGATTTTATTTATTTGGTCCTTTCGCTTTTCTTTTTGATAAGTCTGGCCAGGAGTTTATCAAACTTACTAATTCTTTCAAAGAACCAGCTCCTAATTTTGTTGATTTGTTTTATTGTTATTTTTGGTTTCCATTTCATTGTTTTCTGGTCTGATCTTTATGATTTCTCTTCTCCTGCTGGGTTTAGGCTTTCTTTGTTGTTCTTTCTCAGCTCCTTTAGGTGTAGGGTTATGTTGTGTATTTCAGACCTTTCTTGTTTCTTGAGAAAGTCTTGTATTGCTATACATTTTCCTCTCAGGACTGTCTTTGCTGTGTCCCACAGCTTTTAAATGTTGTGTCTTCATTATCATTTTTTTCCATAATTTTCTTCAATTCTTCTTTAATTTCCTGGCTGACCCATTCATTCTTTAGAAGGAAGCTGTTTAGTCTCCATGTGTTTGGGTTCTTTCCAAATTTCCTCTTGTGATTGAGTTCTAGCTTCAGAGCATTGTGGTCTGAAAATATGCAGGGAATGATCCCAATCTTTTGATACCGGTTGAGATCTGATTTATGACCCAGGATGTGATCTATCCTGGAGAATGTTGCATGTGCACTAGAGAAGAATGTATATTCTGTTGCTTTGGGATGGAATATTCTGAATATATCTGTGATGTCTATCTGGTCCAGTGTGTCATTTAAGGCCTTTATTTTCTTGTCAATCTTTTGCTTGGATGATCTGTCCATTTCAGTGAGGGGAGTGTTAAAGTCCCCTACTATTATTGTATTATTGTTGATGTGTTTCTTTGATTTTGTTATTAATTTTTGTTTATATAGTTGGCTTCTCCTATGTTAGGGGCATAGATATTTTAAATTGTTAGATCTTCTTGTTGGAAAGTCCCTTTGAGTGTGATATAGTGTCCTTCCTCATCTCTTATTATAGTCTTTGGCTTAAAATCTAATTGATTTGATATAGGGATTGCCACCCCAGCTTTCTTCTGATGTCCATTAGCATGGTAAATTGTTTTCCACCCCCTCACTTTAAATCTGGAGGTGTCTTCGGGTCTAAAATGAGTTTCTTGTAGGCAGCATATTGATGGGTTTTGTTTTTTTATCCATTCTGATACCCTGTGTCTTTTGATTGGGGCATTTAGCCCATTTACATTCAGGGTAACTATTGAGAGATATGAATTTAGTGCCATTGTATTGCCCATAAGGTGACTTACTGTCTATTGTCTCTGTTCCTTTTTGATATACTACTTTTAGGGTCTCTCATTGCTTAGAGGACCCATTTCAATATTTCCTGTAGAGTTGGTTTGATGTTTGCAGATTCTTTCAGTTTTTGTTTGTACTGGAAGCTTTTTATCTCTCCTTCTATTTTTAATGATAGCCTAGCTGGATATAGTATTCATGGCTGCATGTTTTTCTTGTTTAGTGCTCTGAACATATCATTCCAGTTCTTTCTGGCCTGCCAGGTCTCTGTGGATAAGTCCGCTGCCAATCTAATATTTTTGCTGTTGTATGTTACAGACTTCTTGTCCTGGGCTGCTTTCAGGATTTTCTCTTCATTGTTAAGACTTGTAAATTTTACTATTAGATGATGGTATGTGGACATATTCTTATTGATTTTGAGGAGGATTCTCTGCACGTCCTGAATTTTGATGCTTGTTCCCTTTGCCATATTAGGGAAATTCTCTACAATAATTCTCTCCAATATACCTTCTGCTCCCCTCTCTCTTCTTCTTCTGGAATCCCAATTATTCTAATGTTGTTTCATCTTATGGTATCACTTATTTCTCAAATTCTCCCCTCGTGTTCCAGTACTTGTTTGTCTCTTTTTTACTCAGCTTCTTTATTCTCTGTCATTTGGTCTTCTATATCACTAATTCTTTCTTCTGCCTCATTTATCTTAGCAGTAAGAGCCTCCATTTTCAATTACACCTCATTAATAGCTTGTTTGATTTCAACTTGGTTAGATTTTAGTTTTTTTATTTCTCCAGAAAGGGCTTTTATTTCTCCAGACAGTGTTTCTCTAATATCTTCTATGCCTTTTTCGAGCCCAGCTAGAACCTTGAGAATTGTCATTTTAAACTCTAGATCTGACATATTACCAATGTCCATATTGATTAGGTCTCTAGCCTTTGGTATTGCCTCTTGTTCTTTTTTTTTTTTTTTGTGGTTAGTTTTTCTGCCTTGTCATTTTTTCCAGATAAGAATATATGAAGGAGCAAATAAAATATGAAAAGGTGGCAAAGACCGCAGGAAAATGTGTTTTAACCAAATCAGAAGAGACCCCAAATCGTGGGGGGGAGGAAGAGGGTAAAAATAAGTTCAGAAGAGAAAAATAATTAAAAAAAACAAATAAAGAAAAAATATAAAAAAGAATATATATATATATATATATATATATATATATATATATATATATTAGACTGGTGAGTAGAACAGGCTTACTCACTTAATTTTGGGAGTATTTTAATCTCTTAGAAGAAACTACCTCCCAAAATTTTAAAGAATGAAAAAAATATAAACACAATGAAGGGATGGAATATGACTATAAAGATGAAAAAAAAATTTTTAATTCCTAAAAAAGGAGTTGATAAGGTAAGTTCATTGGGAGAATAAAGATATAGAAAGTGGAGAGAATTTGCTCAGGCTGGAGACTAGAACAAGCTCCGTGCTAGATTTAGAGTGTATTTAGATCTATTACAAGATGTACCCCAAATTTTTTAGAAGAAAAAACCCTATGTGGATACAAAATATAAAGTTAGATACAATGAAGGATAAAATATGACTATAATAGTGAAGTTTCAAAAAAGATAATTTTTTAAATGAAAGGTATTGTTGAGATAAACTAGTTAAAACATATTAAAAGAAAAAAAATGTTAAAAGAGGAAAGGGTAAAAGTTAAAAAAAAAAGCAGAAAAAATTTTAAAAAATTAATTAACTTTGCAAGACTAAAAAATCATGGGGAGAAAGCCATAAATTCCATTCTTTGCTTTCTCCTGCTCTGGAATTCCAACGTTCTCCTTGGTAAGTGAACTTCATCTTGGCCGGATTTCTTGTTGATCTTCCAGGGGAGGGGCCTGTTGTGGTGATTCTGAAGTGTCTTTGGCCAAGGCAGAATTGCACAGCTCTTATCAGGGCCTGGGCTAAGTAATCCACTTGGGTTCGCTTTCGGGAGCTTTTGCTCCCTGAACGCTTTCCATAGAGTTCCGGAGGATTGGAATGAAAATTCATGGTGGCCTCCCAATCTCTGGCCCCAGAGCACTCCTCAGTGCACCCTCAGAGAAAAGCGCTCAATCACTCCCATCTCCCCAGCCTCCAGCCCCACTTGGAGAAAAGCGCTCAGTCACTCCTGTCTCCCTGGCCTCTGGCTGCACTCTGAGCTCACTCAGCCTGTGACCTAGTGTCCTGTCTCTGGCACATAGCTCTGCCTGGAGTCTCCGGACCCTGCAGATCCCTGAGCTCTTCCAGGGGGTTTCTCCCAGGAGCTTGTGGGGACCCCACTCACAGAGCAGTGGCCTGTGCCACAAATTATGGTTCAGGATAACCCCAAGTTAAGAGCTCACTCCTTGGCTCTGTCTCTGTATCCAGCTTCCCATCTTTAATACCTGCGAGCTCTGCGACAGACACCCCCAATCTTTCTGTGACCCTGTAGGATTTGAGGTCACGCTGTCCCCGTGTGCCCGTCACCCCAGTTTAGCCTCTGGAGCAATGTCCCTCAGTGGAGCCAACTTTTAAAGTCCTGATATTGTGCTCCGTTGCTCCACCACTTGCAGGGCGCTGTCCCCTCCCCCTCGCGGTCTATCTTCCCATTGCTTTGGATTCACTTCTCCGCAGGTCCTACCTTTCAGAAAGTGGTCAATTTTCTGTTTCGAGAATTGTTGCTCTTCTCTTCGATCTCTTGTTGGATTTGTAGGTGTTGAGAATGGTTTGATAAGCTATCTAGCTGATCTTCTGCTACCGGATGTCATCTCAGCCTGCCATCTTGACTCCTCCCCCGAGTTGTTCTTTTCTACTTGCAGAAGGGGCCATTTGTATGTCTTTGGAGAAGAGTCTGTTCATGTCTTCTGCCCATTTTTTGACATGATTATCTATTTTTTGAGTGTTGAATTTGAGGAGTTCTTTATAGATGTTGGATATCAGTTTGTTCTCTATAGTTGAGTCTGTTTCTTGGTTGGCCTCTTTCTGTCTGTTTTCCCCTTGCTTGCTTGCTTGCTTTGTTTCGTAAGTTTCACATATGAGTGAAATCATAGGGTATTTGTCTTTCTCTGACAGACTTATAAATTCGATTATTTATCTGACATACATTTACTGAGCTGTTTCTTAGCGAGCTGCTCAAATTATTAAGAGAAATTGGATAGTGCAGCAGTAACAATTAATGTAATATAATATAATATAATATACTTTTTTTTTAAAGATTTTTGTTTATTTATTTGACAGAGATCACAAGTAGGCAGAGAGGCAGGCAGAGAGAGATGGGTAAGCAGGCTCCACACTGAACAGAGAGCCCAATGTGGGGCTCAACCCCAGGATCCTGAGATCATGACCCAAGCTGGAGGCAGAGGCTTAACCCACTGAGCAACCCAAGTGCCCCAATATCCTTTTAAGGTGGTCCTTAAATGTTAAATAATTTTGCATGAAATTTCTTTTCATTATTATTATTATCAATGGCTATATAAAGCAATGCAAAATTATTTTTCAAGCTATCGTATTTCTTTATCATGAAAATGGAGTCAAATCAAATTATGGGATAACCTCAAGGGAAAAAAATGCATAAGTCACTAAAATATGACTAACTTCTTAGCTAGGATATCAGTACTCATAGTCTCCACTCTGGGGGAAAAAGGGGAGGGGAGAGAACAGTACAGTCTCAGCTATAATTTCCTAGGATTGTTTTTTTATATTTCCCCTATAAACTTTCTCATTTTTTTAATACACTATTATCCTAGATTTAAAAGGACACATTTAATTTCTGTCTCCTTCTCTGTCTCCTTCCTCTCCTCTTCCTCCTTCTTCTCCCTTCATCTCTCCCTCTCCTCCTCCTTCTTCTTCTCCTTTCTCCTCTTCCTCCCCCCTTCTTCTTCTCCCACTCCCCCTGCTCCCTCTCCTCTCCATCCCCTTTCTTTTCTTTTTCTTCTTCCTCCATCCCCTTCCTCTCCTTGCTCCTTGACCATTTTGAATTTTTAATTCAAATTCTGTTAACCTCCCCCTCCACCTCACCCCTTCCTCCTTCTCCTCCTCCTCCTCCTCCTCCCCCTTCTTCTTCTTCTTCTTCTTCTTCTTCTTCTTCTTCTTCTTCTTCTTCCTCCTCCTCTTCTTCTTCTTCTTCTTCTTCTTCTCCCTCTCTCTCCTTCTCCTGTTTGTCCCATTCCTCCTCCTCTTCTTGCAAAATCACCATACATTTAAACAGGTATCACAAATATTTGTATGGTGTTCAATGGCCTAATGTTTCCAGAGAAAATCTAGTCCTCAAAGAAGGTTTAGTTGAATACCTAGCGAGGGAAAATCAATCAGCCATACACAGCAAGTAAAGGTTATTGACTATACAAAGTGATGGTAAGAAAGAACAATACATTTTTTGGACTTAATTTAAAACTATAATTACATAAAATTGGTATTAATGTTATAGTATTAAAATTTGATTTTAATTGAATCTATTTTTTGAATTATAGAAAATATTATCCCATCATTATTTCCAAAATTATGCCATTTTTTAAGAAGTTTTAATTTATTTGACAGAGAAAGACATAACGAGAGAAGGAACACAAGCAGGGGGATTGGGAGAGGGAAAAGCAGGCTTCCTGCCAAGGAGGGAGCCTGATGCAGGGCTCAATCCCAAGACCCTGGGTTCACAATCTGAGCGAAGGCAGCCACTTAATGACTGAGCCACACAGGTGACCCCAAAATCATGCCATTTTATAAAAACTTTAACTTCACAACAATTTCTCATTATTGTTATTTTATATTGACCCTTTACAAAGGCATACCTATAATATAGAAACATTTTTGTTGTTGTTCCTCTGCATTTAATGTTATCTACCTTATAATTTGGAGAAAGACAAATGTCAAAAAGGCAGAGAAATTTTAAGAGAATATTTGCATGAACCATAAGGAAATATTTAGTTATTCTGACAGAGATGGTTTCAAAATAGGTAATTCTGAAACAACATCCATGTCATATTACAGTATAAAAAAACATAGTCTGAAAGGAAGACCACAACAAAGGAAGAAAAAACAGACATGGTGCCATTTACCTGCTTATAGAATGTTACTGGATAGGTAGCCTTCATCATCATAAATTTATGAGTGTTTTGGCTACTAAAGTTTGTTTTTTGTTTGCTTAATTGTTGTGTTTAGGAAATAAGGGGAGAATAAATTTGGTATATTTATTTTAAAAGCAACTTTTCTTTTACAAACAAAAGGTATGTTAGTGATGAAAACTAATGAGTAAAAGAGCAATATAATAAGGGGACAAAGATGACAGTAGAGGGCACCTGTACACCTCAGGGTACAAATAAGAGAAGGACAAATAGCAATGTAGTAGAAAAATTACATTTCAGTCATGGAAGTGTGTAGTTGACCTAATGACAAGGTCGAGTATTATGCACTGAGTGTAAAATTAATGTCAAGTTGAAATAGGCTTTTCATCTGGATGGCACTTGCTAATGCAAAGCATTTTAAAAAGAAGCCATCAGCAACACTTGGGGAAAGATAATTCTGAAAGGAGAAGTAATTCATGTCATTTATTTTAAGAGGAAAAATAAACCCTTGAGAGCAAAGCTTTCATTTCCACGTTTAATTTTGAAGAAAAAGAGTCAGATGCAGACAAAAGTCAGATAGATATCAATAATTACTTCTGTCCACCTGGAAACAGGATAGTAATTTAATTTGAATTAAGGCAAAATTGTACATTTTTTTCTTTTTACTGATAAAAGACCTTTGGTATAATGTCCAGACTTAACCAAAGTAGCACTTACTATTTTAAAAAGAAAATGGTAAACAATGTTACTTAGACTAATAATACTTGATGTGTTAGATGAGAATCAGGTCTCCAGCCAGCACTAGACTTTCCAGGCCCCTGGAAACTAAATGTCTCTGTCAAAGCATGTAGGAAATAGGTCCTGCTTCTCAAACTTTTCTCTGCCAATCTGCCATTGAATGTTAAGGATCCAGATGCACTAAGAAATGGAAAGAATTCTGGTTCTTAGATCATCACATAGATGTCTACTCATTGCCTTGAACCATCCTCATTCAATGAAAGTGAGAACAAGAACAAACTTTATAGAGTTAAACCACTGAACTTTTGAAATTTTCTTTTTCATACCTAACTAATCCACCTGCAAAAACTATACCTGTATTTTCCTTGAAAAACAGTGACTCTTCACACAATGTTAAAGTTTAAGAGGAAACTTTTTTAAAATCTGAAATATAATAATGTACCATACAGGTTTGGTAAATAAATATCCATCTTCTAGAATCTTGTAAGAAGGATTTCCACATGGGTATAATCAGTCTATGGGAACATAAACAACAGATGAATAATTTATTACAAATTCAGGCCAGGCTGGGTTTTATCTGTTTGTTTGTTTTCTGATTTTCAATGTTATAAATACGTATTTCCAATTTCCATTCACTATGTAAGTAAATATTTGGGGATAAATCTGTATTCATTTTATTTGGAGGAATTTGTGATAAAAGATACATCGAACTTGATACCTGGTCAATTTAATACCTTCAAATAAATTATGAGAGTCTCAAGAATGAATACTTCCTTTTTTGAAGGTTGAGTAATCACCTTATATTTCTTTATCAGTAATTTCAAGCTTCAATACCAATTAAAAATAATTAAGTCAAATTCCATATTAACAGGTTTTGCATACAATGTTGAGAACTGTATCATAAAGGTTGATTTATGGTAAATAAAACATCAGTGTCAGGAATGGAGTTTGTTTTCTCAAGATCCAGAAGAATAGAGAGCAAAGCAAAATTATAAAACTGGAAGTCAGAAGGTAACAGGCATACATAAATTTAGTAGCAGAGGAACAATAATAGTTTGCTTAAACTGAGCCTGGAGACACGTTTCTTGTGGTTTCCTCTTAGCTGTTCTTGATGTGTTGGTTAGCATACATCTACCTATCTTTCTTTTCTTTCTTTCTTTCTTCCTTCCTTCCTTTCTTTCTTTCTTTCTTTCTTCTTTATTCCTTTCCTTCCTCCCTTCTTTTCTTTTTTCTAACTTTCTTTCAAGATTGTGTTTATGATGAGTGCCTGCACCCTTCCCCCTTCCAAACTATTCATATTATGTAATACAGTGTGTACAAAGACATTTAAATATGAGACAAAAATAACTACTTCATATATTTTATTTCCAAGCTGTTATTGCCCAGAATGGACTAACATACTTGAGATGTATCAGATGTTATATTATACAACATCTTTCTTTGCTTAGGACATAATATTTTCTGGGAATAATAAAAGTTTTGAATTTAAACTCCTTAAATAAATAGCATATTTCCTTATTATGTGCAGAGGATATCACAATAAATAGCTAAATATTTAAATAAAATAAATAACATATTGTTGATATGTACAGAGGATATCACATTAAGTTGCTAAGTATTTTTACATTATCAATACTATATTACTAGTTCTTGTAAAGTAGAATAAAATTCATGGCACAAAAATCTTTTGAACTCTTACTATCTGTACTATCAGTATATATTTTGAGTTCTTATTATCTGTATATATGAACCAATGTGACAAATTTCAGTCTTTAAATATCTGATATTATAAGAATACAGTAAGGAGATTGATTGCTTCAATATAGGATTAATAAAATAATATTTTAAGTTGTCAAAGTCTCCAAAGGAGAGATAGAAATTAAAGCTACCTCTCTGTTATAAATGGTAGTTGGGGTGGGGTTGCTGGGTAGCATTTATCTGAAGAAGCTGGGAATTCTCTCTTTCAAATTAACCCAGTTGTGTTATTTTGTTTTGTTTTGTTTTGTTTTCTGGGGATCCTTAATGAACTTTACCTGGGATCTATAGTTGACTAACCTCCCAGGGATATATTACAATTGCTATTCTGCCTTCTTCAAGAGTATGATGTGTTTTAAGATGCCTTGAAACTTCTCTTTGAATAGATGAAGTACAAGATCCCATGTAGTAATGAGAAAATGTGCTAGGGACTGGATACACTAATGAGACTATATGGGTAACACAAAAAAAGTTTAGTGATTTTTTTTTTTTTTTTTGCGTATTTGATGGTTTAGCTAAGAAAATACACTTAAATGGGTTGAAATGAATTGGCTCTCATCTCTAATTGTAAATTTTAAATTTGTCATCTTTATTGCAATTTACAAATGAAAAGATTTTGTAACTAAATCTCACTCACTTAGCAAATGAGAATGTGTTTTTTCAAGTTACATAGGACAAATGTTTATAGTGATTGAATCTTAATTGTCTTAAGAAATAAAAATTGTGGCAGACTTTATGTACTATACTATTTAATTTTTATGTAACTCTAGGTCACCTTTGAATACTTGGAGAAGGGCATGATGTGAGAGACAATGTCCATACATGAGAAAAAAAAAAATAACTAGTTAATGAGGATCTAGACCAGGCAGAAGCAAATGGAATGTAAGGCAGATGCAAAGGTAGCAGCAGATAGAGTGCATCGCATGTGATGAAGGATCTGTCTTTGGTAACGGCAATCACACATGCTGTTTTGAATCAGGAGAAAGAAAGAGAGTAAGTAAGGAAGCAGGTGGATTTAAGATTTAGTCTCTGAAAGTTGAAAGTTTCTTCCTAAGTATCTATTTTCTTAATGATATGTGAGAAAAAGGGGAAAAGAGGGCTTAAAAAATGAGATTTAAGAATGGAGAAGGTATATATATGCCCAAATTATTTTAGAAAGGTAGGAAAAGAAATGACCAAGGAAATATGACAAAATCTCTTTGAATTGCTGAGCACTCAGATAGGGTTGCTGATTTATATTTCCATTTATTGTGCTGCTTACTTAGTGGAAACCTCCCCAGGCCAGAGAAGGAGGATGACTGGAAATAACCAGGGCTGTGGGTGTCTTATGTGGATACATCAGAAAGATGGAGCAGAAGGCAGGCCAGGGGTATTTGTGAGGCAGTGACTGTAATGATAGAAACTAATTTAACTTATGTGATTTTATTCAATATATTTTAATAGAATATACCTAAGAGAACTATGTAAAAGCAAATGGTGTTAGACTATACTATGCATGAAATACATGAAATGAAAGATGGAATGCTTTAATATGTTGCATTTATCACAAACAGTCAGTAAACATTACAACATAAATGTATGGCATTTTGAAAGTTATGTTATAAGGTCCTTAATTACATAATGTGCCTACATACAGAAATACAATGATTATTGACACATCATGTTAAAAATACAATTTAACTCCAAGTTTTATTAAAATTATACTTGAAAGGTTTCTATAATCCATTTTAATAGTAAGTAATAAGAAATTGTTATTCTTTCTCTAAAGTCACCTTCTGGAATGGAGAACAATTGGATATTTTACACAAGCATGTTTTGGGGGATTTTTTTTTGAGCAGAGTTTTACATTTTCAGCCACATTTTGTCATAGTTTAACCAATCTTGAAAAGAGAATGGGGCGCCTGGGTGGCTCAGTGGGTTAAGCCTCTGCCTTTGGCTCAGGTCATGATCTCAGGGTCCTGGGATCGAGTCCCGCATCGGGCTCTCTGCTCAGCAGGGAGCCCACTTCCCTCTCTCTCTCTCTGCCTGCCTCTCCGTCTACTTGTGATTTCTCTCTGTCAAATAAATAAATAAAATCTTTAAAAAAAAAAAGAGTATGAATCAGGCAAGATTAGATTACAGGGCAATAACAAAGAATCCCAAATACATCGATAAAGTTAGAACATTTGCCTTGTTTGTTTTCATTTTCTCCTTTCTCAATTTCTCTCCCAAGTCACATATATAAAAAGGTCATTTAGGGCCTCTCATCTGTGTCATTGTCATTCTCATGAAGTAGCCACCAACTATTAGAAATATTGCCTCAAAAGGGGAAAAAAATGACCCTGAGCATCCTCTATATTTATTAAATAGTCTACCTGGAAATGAGACAAATTACTTTTGCTCACATTTTACTGGAAATAATAACAAGAAAAAACATAATTTTAAGATGAGAAAGTTCAAGCATACAGAGTGACTGAAGAAAAAGAGCTAGCATATTTGTGAAGCAATGTAATGTATATTAGACTCCTTGTTAAATAAAAAACACTGAAACTTCTTGTGGTATAAATGTCAAAATTCTGAAGTAAACATTAATTTTTCTGTGTGTCTTCCTGATTAGAAAAATTGATTTACTTTCTCTATTTCTCATGTCAACTAAACATCAAAGTTGAATTTGGAATTTAACTGCCATTTAGCAATTGGTTGAGAAAAAAATAGTTTTTCAGAGTTAAAAATGGAGAAACATTCCTTGTCAAGTTAACTGAATGCAAATGGTACTATAAATTTGATTCCAGCTCTATTGAAAATAAATTCTACATTTATGTGCTTCTGTAATTAGTTCCAATCAGCATGCTATAAATATGTAAAGGTTTTACCCATCTATCACTTGTATCTCCAGTTTAAAGCTCTTCAGCTGAAAAGACAAACACAAATTCTGAGCTGGCATTCCTTCAGAATGGATTTGACTGTGGCTAAGATAAAAGCTATGGATAACTCCTTTTATTTTCTTGAGTGTTAAAGTCTTATTTTTCCTTCTTCTGAATACAGTATTCATTATTCTCTAAAATTTAAAAAAAAAAAAAAACAAGAGAGGTCATGTTAAAATTGAAAAGAAATAAATTGTGGTTATCACCGAGGCTTGAGAGATGGTGATAAATCCTCTTCATTAATCATCTAAAAGTTTATACAATGATAGCAACAGCAGAATAAAAAAAGAAAGGTTGCTTAGTAAATAGTTGAAAGAGTGTGGGAGTTTCCCATAATTCCTTGCCTTTCCCATAATTCCCATAATTCCTTTCCCATAATTTCCCATAATTCATTATAGTGTAGCTCTTCTATTTACATCAGTAGTGTTCAATACATTTGCAACCGTGAAACATGTAAGAAGTCTGACACACTTCAGGCAGTAGCAATGCTGCACTTTTGCAATGATCCTTATGAAGGTCTACAGGTGGGATGGAACACATCACTTGAGAGGATGCTTTGCATTTCAAATTTTCTCAACAGGTTGACACCTTAAAATATACAATTGGAACATTACCTCTGCAAGGGGTTCTGACATACCCAGCGTCAAATAGGTTATTTTGGTTGAGAGTAAATGGAAAAATATCCCAACACTAATTTTCTTTATATGTAAAATAAGAAGTCAAGCCTGGGAATTTCAGTGGGTTCATATGCCTAGAAATTGTCAGAATGTCATGTTAAATATTTTACTAGTATAGCCTCAAATCCATGCCATCAGAAGCATCTATATAAATAAATCCCCAACAAGAGCAAACAAGAACAACTAATAATGGAATAACTATTCCAGTATGTTTGGGCTAGATAAGTTTAGGTATAATACAACTGATTTTTATCCAATTTGTGAATTTATTTCATTTCAGGTAATGAGATTCCGATCTCAAAACCAGTGTAAATTTAGTGGAATTTTGTTTGGGAGCACCTCATTTTTATAGATACTACAGGTGTTTGAAGATAGTGTATTATTATGAATCTTTCTTAATATCTCAACATAAACACGCATTTTAAAGGCATCCACTACTCATCAACTCGTTTATTTAGCATGTATTTATTGAATACCTCCTATGCCCACACATTTGTAATGAAAAGATGAGAAAAAAATGATACATTCTGGAGCACCTGGGTGGCTCATTTGGTTAAGCATCTGACTTCAGCTTAGGTCATGATCTCAGGGCCCTGGAATTGAGCCCATATCCTCAGGCTCCCTACTCAGCAAAGAGTCTGCTTGTCCTTCTCCCCCTCCTCCTTCCTGTGCACCCTCACCGTCTCTCTCAGTAGATAAATAAAACCTTTTAAAAAAGATACATTCTATCCTTGTAGCCTAGTGGCAGAAGACAGTCACCCAAGTAAATTAAAAATGACAAATACAGGTAATTGTTATAAAAGGAAACTATAAATCACTACTCAAAAACATATAATGCACACTTCACTAACTCTGAAGATAAGGGAAGGTTTCCTGTCCAAAAAAAAAAAAAAAAAAGACTTTTAGCTGTAATATAAAGAGTTGTTAGAAGTTAAATAGACAAAACTCAATGTTTGGGAAGCAGAGCTCTGCAGAGAGAATTTCTTGGACCTGAACAATATACATGAAAGTCCTAATGCAGAAAATAGCATGAGATGTTTGAGGAAACTTCATCAAGCCAGTGAGAACAAGAGGGCAACCATCTGGAGAAGGAAATGTAGGACATAAAGCCAGAATGCTTTACAAGGTATAGAAAATACTGGATTTCATATGCTAACTTATAAGTGTGTGTTTTAGGACCATGAGTAATAAGAACTTAAGCAGATTCTTTAAATTAGATGGTATTATTAAATTATTAAATTTGCATTTTTAAAAGATAATTTTGCTTCTGATGTGAAGAACCAATCAGATGTGTGGAACACAATTAACTATGTAACATATAAAATAATGCTTTTCCTTCACCATGCAGCAACCACCATAAGACTGTTAAAGGAACTTTTTTCAATAAAAATTGCTCTAAAAGTAATACCCTTATGGAATTATTTTGAAATTTTTTGGTAATGGAGATGGAGATTTTCCATCTAAATACACATATGTATTCAATCTCTAAAAGGAAAGGCTTAGTAAATTGAAATAGTGGCTATGTGATTTAAAATGAATAACTTAAAAGGGAAGATTAACAAAGAAAAATTGATAGAATACATTGAACAGTAAGAGGCAACTATAGGGTTTTTTAATTTTTAATTTTTTTTAAAGATTTATTTATTTGACAGAGAGATCACAAGTAGGCAGAGAGACAGGCAGAGAGAGGGTAAGCAGGCTCCCTGCTGAGCAGAAAGCCTGATGCAGAGCTCCATCTCAGGACCCTGGGATCATGACCTGAGCCGAAGGCAGAGGCTTTAACCCACTGAGCCACCCAGGCGCCCCTATTTTTTGTTTTTTTTTTTTTGTTTTTGTTTTTTTATTGCAAACAGTATTTTGAGCTTTTTTTTCCTGATTATGATACTATAACTTTTTAAAAAATTTATAAGATACATTGTTGACAAACTCACTCTATTATATTACAGTATCATATCATATTGTATAGTATCGTATATTACCATAAAGCTATATTTCCCTATCTATACTAAAAAAACCTTCTTCTATTAAAACAGTAAAATCCAAATGGCTAAATAATTACAAAATTTACCAAGATGTACTAATCCATGGAGGCTATCTTATTATTGATATATTGTTAATGTAGAGACAAAAATGCAAACAAATCTAATTCTTACCTAGTTTGAAAATGGTCCTATTAATTCAAGTAACATGACATTTTTTTCAAAAAAAATTTTTTAAAGTAGGCTCCATGCCCATCATGGTGCCCACATACGGCTTAAAACTTGAGATAAAGATCTGAGCTGAGACCAAGAGTCATATGCTTAATGGTGAGCCACCTAGGTGCCCCGTAACATTGCCATTTTAAGTCATATTCTTAAGTGTTAATAAAATATAAGATGTGATAATCATGTGCTGCTTTACTCTCATTTTAAGGAAAATTTATTTAAGATACATAAATGAGGACATTCAAATGCCAACTTTTCACTATTTGACTATTATAGAAAGAAATAATGCAGACTCAGGGACCGTCCTCAAAAACGTCTGTTCACATACTCTGGAAGGCCAAGAATAACTTCCAGATGAGGGCATAATTGTCCATTTTATGATTTTTTATAAAATGAGCTTTCTAGCACTTGGAAGTCTCCAGTAATACATTAAGTCATGGCAGGTATTAATTAAGGATGGGTGCCCTTCTCTTGACATCCTGAGTCTTAAAAATACTTTATCTTTCACTAGATTAGAGACTGTAAGAAATGACTAAAACCAAGAATAGGAATTAATTAAAGATTTCCTTAACCTCAAAGGTAATGTCTGATTTGTTTTCAAGCTGAATTTCACAACACCCTTGTCAGAATCAAGCTCAAATCAGGAGACTTAATGGAATATCTACTGAGTGAAGAATTAGCATTAACATCCTGAAAGAAAATAAACATGAGTACAAAACTGTTATAACACTTGAAGTCATATGATTATATAGAATAGGCATTTAGAGTTTTATATTAATAAATATGATTAGAGATTCTTTTTGATTATTTCTATCACCAGCATATTGAGGCAGTCAAATAAATATACATTGTGTTTTTGTTTTGTTTTGTTTTTTAGTTTGTAAAATGGCTTACACCCATTTAAAATGAATATCCATGTTCTTCTTTTAATAGCATTGTACATATAGTTAATATAAAAAGCGTGGGATAATAAAATGGAGAGAATAACCTGTAGTCCTGGGATGGTGGTTAATATTTATACTATAGCATCATAGTTTTCTTTTCATCATCATCGTAATAATTGTAGGGATGGATTTATTTTTTTATTAGTCAAAATGTCATAATCAAAACATGTCTCAAAGATGATGCTTAATGGGACAACAATTTAACTAGGAAAAAATATTGTAGAAGGAAAATATTCAAAGTTGTTATAACCTTTTCTGCAGTGGTTTTGTTATTTTGACTATTGTCTAATGTCAAGTTCTCTGATTGGAGTCTCAGTGAGTTAACTCCATCTTGGACTATTCCTCTAGAAGGAACAGCAAAATTTCTATTTGGAAGGGTCCTTAATAAAACAAATGTGAAAATCATTACACTAAAGGTATGTATGAATTTTGGCCAAGGATAGATCCTTACGACAACAAAAATGAAAGCGTATCCCAGTTACATCACAGTAGTTAAGGACATATTTTTGCAAATTCATTTGAAACGTACTTGAATTCAAATAAGCACCAGAAGGTGCTCATAATCTTTGTATCTTGACTTTTGTCAAAGAAACACATCCATCCTTTTACAAGAAGGAGTACATCTCTAACTATAACAAAGAAGATATATAGCATATATTTTACTGGAAATTTTCATCTAAAGGAAAATAGGATAGTTTATATATTTATTAAATTTGTAGCTTCTAAAACTTAAACAAAAATAAACTATTGGGACTACATGAAAATAAGAAAATTTTCCACAGAGAAGGAAACCATCAACAAAACAAAAAAGACAACCTGCTGGGCGCCTGGGTGGCTCAGTGGGTTAAGCCGCTGCCTTCATCTCAGGTCATGATCTCAGGGTCCTGGGATCGAGGCCCGCATCGGGCTCTCTGCTCAGCAGGGAGCCTGCTTCCCTCTCTCTCTCTGCCTGCCTCTCCATCTACTTGTGATTTCTCTCTGTCAAATAAATAAATAAAATCTTAAAAAAAAAAAAAAGACAACCTGCTGATGGGAGAAAATACTTTCAAATGATATATCTAACAAGGGTATATTATCTAAAATATATAAAGAACTTGTATAGCTCAAACCTTCCCTCTAAAAAAACCAGAATATGGTAAAAGAGGCAGAGGACTTTAATACACATTATTCAAAAGAAGACCTACAGGTAGTGAACAGATACATGAAAAGATGCTCAACATCACTCATCATCAGGGAAATGTAAATAAAAATCACAATAAGATATAACTACACACCTGTCAGAATGGCTAAAATAAAAAGATAAGAAATAGCAAGTACTGGCAGGATGTGGAGGAAAAGGAATTCTCATGTACTTTTGGCGGGGCTGTAATTAGTATAGCCACTGTGGAAAATGGTATGACATTTTCTCAAAAACTAAAAATAGAAATACCATATGACCCAACAATTTCACTACTGGATACTTACCCAAAGAAAACAAAAACACTAATTTGAAAAGATATATGTACCACAATGCTTATTGCAGAACTATTTACAGTAGCAAGATATGGAAGCAACCTAAGCATCCATAAACAGAAAAATGGATAAGGAAGAGATAGTATACACACACACACACACACACACACACAGGAGAATTATGCACCATAAAAAGGATGAGTTGGTGCCATCTGCAGCATCAAGGGACCTAGATGGTATTATGCTAAATGAGGTAAGTCAGACTGAGAAATACAAATACCATAAAATTCACTGATATATGGTATCTAAAAAAACAAAACAAATGCATAAACAAACAAACAAAAAGCAGAATCAGACCTATAAATACAAAGGACAAGCTAATGGCTGCCAGAAGGGACATGGGCAAAATGAGAGGTGGGCCATGGGAGATACAAGGTTCCAGTTATAATGAATCTATAATGAATTCCATAATAATGAATATATAATGAATAATATAATAATTATTATATTTATTATAATTATAATTATAAAATAATAATGAACAATATAATTCCATAATAATGAATCTATAATGAATGCAAATAAAAATAACAGGATAGGGAATATAGTCCGTGATACTGTAATAGTACTGTATGGTGACAGATGTAGCCACACTTGGCAGGGAGCATGGTATACCATACAAAGATGTTAAATCACTATAAGGTCCACCCAAAACTCATGTAACATTTTGTGTCAAATATAGAATTATTAAGTAAAATGTATGATATTTAAGCTAATCCATTGCTTGATAAGATGTTATCATTTGGCAAGCCCTAATCATAGGAAAATAATTCCAAGGTCCTTGCTTGGAAACTTAAACAGATTTAGCTCTGCAAATTATTCATGAGTGACATAGGCTTTAGACACTTTTGATAGTCAAGTAGTATTTGTATAAATTCTTCATCATGTGATGAAATGAAAATTCCCCTGGGAGACAGGAGTTGTGCATTTTCATCTCATTTCTGCTGCTTCTTAGTTGGGCAAGTCACTGAAATGGCCAAAGCCCTAAATTCTTCATATATATCTGTACAATTCTCATTTATAAGTTCTCTAAGGTTTTTTGTTATCTAATATTCTATTGTTTTTACATTAACATTTCCAGAAGTGGAAAACTCCATACTCTTTATTAACCAATACATAGGTATTTTGCAGAAGTTTTTCTGAATGATAATTATACCCAAAAACTATTTTGGAATTTGCCTACATAAGACCATGATTGTATGTGTCAAAATAAATGACATTGTATAAAACCTGTATAAGTAACTTAAGTGAACCTTAAAACTTAATCTCAAAACGCCCTATGAGATGCAAATATAGATCTAGTTACTCCAAATTTAATTGATTCAGGAATTGATGCTTTCTTATTTGACTTGTACAAATTTAGTATAGAGGCACCTGGGTGTCTAAGTCGGTTTAGCATCCAACTATTTTGGCTCAGGCCATGATCTTGGGGTCCTGAGATCGAGTCCCACACCGGGCTCTACTCTCAGTGTGGAGTCTGCTTGGGATTCTTTCCCACTTCTCCCACCCTATCTGCCCCTCTGTGTACTCTCCCCGCTCTCTCTCTCAAATAAATAAAATCCTTAAAATAAATAAATGAATATATAAATACATTTCTAAGTATAAAAATGTCATCACTAGTACTAAAAATGTAGCCCTCTGATTTATATATCAAAACAGCAATCATCATTGGTATAGCACTTTAAATTTTCAATGTTCTGTTTTTCACACATATTATTGACCTATTATTTTCCTGGGCTTGAAAGTGTAGAGGACACTGAAACCATCTACTCGGGTACCAGTGGGAACCACAAAATCTAACACATGGATAAAGGAGTTAGTAAGGGAATAAAAAGGAACATGTGAATAGATGGAGGAAAAAGAGGGAGAGTGAGGGGAGGGGGTTGGAGGAGGAAAAAGAAAAAGAACCATGTAGGAAGTAATAAGATTAATACTGGCCAATCATTTACAGCTTATTTTATGACATCTGCCGCCCAGAGACTTTGAAGGAGGAAACTCTCTCCTATTGAAGGATTTGGCATCACTAATTATTGCAGTATAGCATAAAGTTTTGTTAAGTCCAACCATTAACTCAATTCCCAGCTCATTTCATATTATCTAAATTCACAAGCTGACACTTGAATATAAACTCTTATAAATGAACCAGTTTTGAAGTGTATTTGTAACATTCATTCAGTAATATTTCAAGTACCACTTGTGTGCTATGCTCTGTGCGAGGTGCTTAGATACAGTGAACATAAGCGCTGTCTTCAACAGAACAGTTCCTAAATTGTAATTTACATTAAGAGTCACCAAGGGGCGCCTGGGTGGCTCAGTGGGTTAAAGCCTCTGCCTTCTGCTCAGGTCTTGAGCTCAGGGTCCCGGGATCGAGCCCCACATCAGGCTCTCTGATCAGAGAGGAGCCTGCTTCCCCCTCTCTCTCTGCCTGCCTCTCTGCCTACTTACCTCTCTCTCCCTCTATAGAATAACTAAATAAAAGCTTAAAAAAAAAAAAAAAAAGAGTCACAAGAACCTTGTTAAATTCTTCAGTGCTTGAGCCATAGCAAAATAATATGATAAACTGGTTGTAGAGTGGACTCCACAAATTGGCATTTTGAATTATGAATACAGGTGGTTATAGCTCCAATATAAAAACAAATTTCTTTGGAGTCAGAATATGAGGATAGATAATTAATTAATTGAATAATACAAAATAAGATCTTTTTTATTAATTATTTTTATTAACATATAATGCATTATTTGCCCCACGGGTAGAGGTTTGTGAAGCAAATCTTCAGGCTTATGCACTTCACAGCACTCACCATGGCACATATCCTCCCCAGTGTCTGTAACCCAAACACTCTCTCCACACCTCCCTCCCCACAAGCACCCCTCTGTTTTGTTAAGATTAAGAGTCTCTGATGGTTTGTCTCCCTCCCATTTCCATACCTTTTTGTGTGTGCAAGCAAAGTACACGATAGTATATGAAGAAAATAACTAGAAAAAAATGAATCCAGTCTGTGGTGAGGATCAAGTAAAACTTAGTTTAAGACCTGGAAGATGTATATTTAGCCAGATGAAAATGTTATGTTTTCATCAATTCAAATGTTGTATCTTGGAGGAAACTTTTCAGGAAGAAAAAACAACAGGTATGAAGATCCCAGTGATTGGGAGGAGTTTAACCTGTATGTCAGAGGACGTGTTAGTATAACTAGAACCCAGAAGGAGGACAGCTGAGGAAAGAAAAACCAATGTCTTTACCCTGAGCTCCTTATGCCCTCCTCGTTCTCCCTAGGATCTCTCCAACTCCCCAAGATCCAAAAAACACAAGATAATGCCTAGCACAGCACGAGGTCATTGGCTGGGATGTCTTCTGGCAATTCCACGCCTGTGATATACCAGTGTTTAAATAATTTCAGTGTGATCTCTGTATATGGACAGAAGATTAATCTGGAAAGTTAATTGGGAGCTAATGATGAAACACTTTGTGAATAACGTTAAGGATTTTTAACTGCATCCTGAGAATAATTAGAATCCACTGATAAAGTTTAAGCAAGCGAATTCCATGATTAGAAATATATCAGTATCAAAGCATCTGCGGATAAGAGTGTAAAAGAACAGAGGCAGAAATACCTTCTTTCAAAGCAGGACAGGGGAACTGTACAGAGGTCTATTTCACTGTGAATGTTGAATATTAATTCTCAGAACATGAGAATCAAATTTAGAGTTCTCAGCTGGTCACACAATATTGAAATAGTGTCTAGACTTGCTGATTGGCATCTGAGTGCCTGTTTCTCATTAAAGTATAATACTCTAGCTAAACACGAGAGTAGTTGAGTCTTCAAATGAGATTTTCTATTCAGAGCCAGTATAATTTGGTTCTCCTCTCACTGAAGTCTATTATCACTTTGTCAAATTATACTACTGTATAACATAAAATCTAGTTATAGAGACTTGAAATCTAGATTTGGCAGCATTTAACACATTTTTATCTTGCTCCAAAAATCTCTTTTTACCACTATAAGCTCAAGTTTTTCAGCCTATCACATCTAGGCAGGCAGAAGAATGCACAATTACCTCATAGTTCAGGCCATAAACTTTGCACCATTATGCAATGAGGTAATATGTATTGCGATTTTTCTCTCAGTTTTGTTTCTTCTAAAATGTTGTTCTCATTTCTGATTTTAATATTAAATTGTTTTCAGTCCTGCCATAAAAATGTGTAATGTGACTGTTTGCATATCTTCTCTGCCCAGTGAATAATGCAGTCTCCTAAATATTAAAATGTTCTCATAATTAGTAGTGTCTGCTGTATCCACTTAATGCTGGGTGTGCTTCAACTTCTTTTGATGCTTCTGGTAATTTACTCAAGCAAACTGCATACTGTAAATGAAGTCAGTCATTATATGTTGCACACTGTAAACTAATGAATATACATTTAAAAGTCTTTTCTCTTATCTCCAGTGACTTATGTTATATTTTATTCATTGAAAATTAGGAGAGATGTTTAAATTACTGCTGAATCAATTAATTTAACTTGATAACACAGTTCATCAATGTGACTAGGCACTAAAGCAATTTCTTTCCTGTTTTTTGTTCTGTCCTATCCTTTTTAAATGTCTTCATTGTTGACCCGACTTCCAGAAAATTAATTCTTCACACATTTTATTTGTTCTATCACCATAACAGAAACAAAAACTTCCAGCCATAAATTGTACTTGCAGTTAGAGCTCAATGATAAATAGGTTCTTGTTCTCTGCTACTTCCAGTGATGAAATGCTATTAGCAGTGAACTCTTACTTTACTACTCTAGGCCCAATGAATAACATTAATTGTTTTATAACCCTACACCAACTCATTCTGCCTGATTCATAAAACAGTTATGCACCATTTAGAAGCATTTCTCAGTAGGCTTCATTTTCCCCCTAAAACAAAGACTTTGACTTCATTAATCTCCCGTTTTCTCTCAAAATACAGCAGGAACTTTGAATTATACACTACATTTTCACAATTCTCATAGTCTCTGAATTAGCTGAGGCAGAGAAGATTTAAAGTACATCTAAATGCAGATTTAGCACAAAAGAGTTGTAAGGAAAAGATGTCAGTTATTTTTAACAAATACTTCTGTTACCTAAATTTCTTTCAGTTAAAATATTTTAGCAAATATTATGCAAAAACAATATTTGATGCCTAAACATCAAAGAACAAAAATGATATTTGAAGTTCACCACAAATGAACACTTAACAGCAAGTGCTATTCAGACCAGTATTCCAAAATATGAAGAAAAAATATAAATCCTGTATTTACAGTTCAATGAGAGGTGGTAGGAAAGATTGGCCTTAATTCTTGGCCAAGGCTCTGAATATTCCAAATTATTTAACCCCGTAATCCAGAAAGGTGGAGAGAGCAGGCAGTGAAATTAAATTAGTAATTAAAAATCTTTTACCGGGGCACCTGGGTGGCTCAGTGGGTTAAAGCTTCTGCCTTCGGCCCAGGTCATGATCCCAGGGTCCTGGGATCGAGCCCCACATCTGGCTCTCTGATCAGCGGGGAGTCTGCTTCCCTTCCTCTCTCTCTGCCTGCCTCTCTGCCTACTTGTGACCTCTGTCTGTCAAATAAATAAAGAAAATCTTAAAAAAAAATAATAAAATAAAATAAAAATAAAATAAAAATCTTTTACCAATCTATAAAAGCATTGCATGAGGAATTTTATTAAAATATTGTATCTCACTATGGATATGTAGAAAGCCATGTTTAATATGTGCTGGTATAGAATGCAGTCTTCTAGGTAAATGAATTGTGTGGACTTGTATTAACCATTAAGACCAAGTAGTAAAAAAATGTTTTTGTTTCATCTTGTCTTCATTTCCTTACGCAAGATTAAAAAAATAACTAATAATATCTATATCTCTGTTTTGAGCACATATAATATGTTAAAAAAAAAACTATTGGAAAATTAACCACTGGAAAATATGGATCCGTATGAAACAGCACAAGCTTAAAATGAGTAAGAATGGGGCAGACTCACAAAGAAGACCATGTATACAAGACAAGAATGCAGAGTAGACATCTTTTTTTGTTATTTAGATGGCACTATTAGAAAACAAATTCAGCCTCCTTTTCTTTTCCTGCATTAAAGATACACCAAAAAATTGAGGCCAATTTAAATAACAGTGGTCCAGAATGAATCAATATGTAATGATCGGAATGAATCAACATGTAACAAAAATAAGCTACATATGGGAGAAACAACTCTGTCCATGACCCCAATAAATGGAGTGCATTTCTTTCATTAGTTACTACTATTCAGAGTACTGAAAACAATTGGATCACAATAAAGGATTAGAATAGGCAGTCTTTAATTATGGCTATACATTTGGCAGCCATAGGAAATCTACACACTTCTAGAATTATCTGATTTTACTAAAAGTGATGAGTATTTCTAGACATGCTTTAAGGTTTTTATCTCCATAATCATTCAATAAGATTTTTTTTAATTAGGCACATGTTATAACAGAATTAAAATGACTAAGATAGCATCAGTCTTTATCTTCCTTCCATATAAAACTACTCTAGTCAAGGATTTAAAGGGAAAGTTTTATGCTGTAATATAAATAACTATATTAATAAATAGTAATGAAGGCAAAGAAATATACTTGCATATTTTGATTTTATAAAATATATTGATAATCATATCTATTGATAATCATAGCTTGACACATATATTTAAGATGACTGCTGCATAGTTGCTTATCTCTTTATTCAATTTTAAGTACAGTGAAGAATTATACATTTATTTGGATAAATATTAACACTAGTGAGAAGTACAAAATTCTCTCTGAAAACATAGAGAAGAATGTCCAGGAAATATATACATGTTTTTGCCTGGTGGAGAAGGTTGGAGAAATGACATAGGGGAATGAGCAAGATTGTGGATCGAACGCTTGTGTCTTCTACAAATTAATATGTTGAAGCCCTAACCCCCAATGTGATCTACTAGGATATGGGGCCTTTTGGACATCATTAGGTTTAGTTTAGATAAGTTCATAAGGGTAAGGTCCTGAAGATGGAATTAGTGCCTATGTTAGAAGAGACCAGAGAATGATGTTCTCTTGTTCTCCCTCTCTCTTTCCATCAGGCAAGTATATACCAAAAAATTGGCTGTCTGCAAACCAGGGAGTAGGTTTTCACCAGGCATCGATTATACTGGCCCCTTAATCTTGGACCTCCAAACTTCCAAAACTGTGAGAATGTCAGTCATATAAGCCACCGAGTTTATGGTATTTTGTTATAACACCTCAAGCCACCTAAAACAAGAACAACTGCCAAACATTCTAGTAACTTCTATTTCATGTGTGTGTTTCTGTGTCTTGTGTATGCGTATGTATACCAAGTTCCTTATTAGCAAGTATAACAAATTCTATTTTAGTGTGTGTATTTGTATGTGTGTGTTCTTCATGAATAATTTTATATAAAGGTACTATTTGAATAAGAAAGGGCTTTCCTAAAACCTTTTGTGGAGATGACTTTGAATTGTATTTCTACATGGAAACAGTTTATTTCTATTTGATCAATTTTATAAACTAACTCATAATTGTACATATTGCAGTAGGAGAAAGTAACTAAGTAGGATAGGCTAGAAATGGCTTATGTTGGGTATAATAAACTAAAATTTGAGAAATAAAAAATAAAAAGAAACTAAAAGATTTTTAGTGAATCAAATATTTTATAATAATCTGACATCTTTGGGGCGCCTGGGTGGCTCAGTGGGTTAAACCTCTGCCTTCGGCTCAGGTCATGATCTCAGGGTCCTGTGATCAAGCCCTGCATCAGGCTTTCTGTTCAGCGGGTAGCCTGCTTCTCCCTCTCTCTCTACCTGCCTCTCTGCTTACTTGTGATATCTCTCCTTCTGTCAATAAATAATAAATAAAATCTTTAAAAAAATAATCTGACATCTTCATCTCTGAGAAGGCAGTTTTTTACCTTTCCATAAACACATGGTGGTTAAATGCAATGCAGAATTCAACCCTTAAAAAAAATGACTTCTAAATAGTGTAACATTTTGTACAACTATCAAACTTACATACGGACAGTCCTATGCTTTCTTTTCCTTATTCTATGTTTAAACTGTTTTTGAGTAATTGGAAAATGCAGCACATCAACTAAATAAAAGTCTTAAGGTGGTAAGGAGAAATATATTTTAAAATATAATGTATAAATAGCATATTTCATGGTCAGTTTTATATACCAACTTGGCTAAGGTATAATCTTTGATTGAACACGAGTCTAGATAGGTGTAGAGATGATCAAAAATCAGTGATGAAAAATCAGTAAAGTACATTACCCTGGAGAATATGGGTGAGTCTTATTCAATTAATTGGAGGCCTTAAGAGTAAAATTGGAAGTTTCTCAATGAGGAAGACATTTTTCCTTAAGTCTTCAGCATAGAAATCTTGTCTGAGTTTCCAGCTTGCCCTGTGGATTTCATATTTGCCAGTCCCAGAAATTATGTGAATCAATTCCTTTATCTATAAACACACAAAGACTAAGAGTTATGGTATGCATAATATATTAACGTTAATTTGGATCAGGGTGAAGGTAGTGGCATTAAATAGGACATCCTGAGAAACACTTATGTGACCCTGTGTGTACCTATGTGCACATATACTGAAATTTGGGACAGATTTTTGTGAAGGTTAAAGAAAGAATTTGCAAGGAAAACCAGTTTGGCTGAGTAAAATAATTTATTATTGCAATTAAACATGTGATTTCATGTAGATCCCATGAAGATCTAAACAATGTGTGTTTATGACTTTTAATTAATAGGCATTTGATTATAAATTTTTATATAATGAGATTTGCTAGAAAATGTGGATTTTTTTGTTAAATATATCAATTGTCCTGGACTTTCTAAGTTCAGTGACTAAGCAATGACTTTTTCCAATGATATCAAAACATACTTCTAACCTTTGTTATTTTTTGAAGTTCAGAACAAATGTCAAACCAAGAGAAATTATAGCACTTTACAATAGAGTTTTCAAAACCAGAGTACATACATCAAATCAAATTTTATCTTTAATATTCTATATTATAGACCATTTTTATCAATTTGTTGTATCAAATTTTTCAAATTATAGCTTCTCAAATAAAACACAATTCTTTTTTATTTAATTATTAAAGAAAACAATTGTTTTGAAATAAAATGTACACTTGAATTTAAGAAAACTGTTGGTTTCATCATCACATGAATCTGTTTGCCTATTACATCATTTCAAACCAATGTTAATTCACATTACATATTTTATGCATAAAATATACATAATATTACATATTTATAAATTATTACATAATTTATACTTCTTGGGTAATTTTTGGTAAAAGTGAGTGTCACAAGTGACACAGACCGGTGACTCTACTGGACTCTATTCTGATCTTGTGCTTAAAAAACCCCACTGAATTATTATACTTAGAATCATAATATTCATCATCATATATATAAGCAAGGTCATCTTGGGAAATCCTTTGATATGATCCAAAAACTAGTGGAGATACACACATATATACACACATACACAGTTTGGGGAAGAAACTGAAATAACTATCATGGGAATTTGGCTAAAAAAGCATTCAAAATGTGAATTGTAATATTTAAATAGATCTTACCCTTTTATTTCTGATAGCAACAGAAAGAAATATTTGGAGCATTCAATAATGAAAATCATTTTCTTTTTAGAATTATTGATGAAGTAATCTAAAGATTTTCTATTTTTTAATTTTTTCTTTAAATTTTTTATTTAAATTATGTTAAATTAACATATACTATATTACTAGTTTCAGAGGTAGGATTTAATATTTGATCAGTTGCATGCAATACCCAGAGCTCATTACATTAAGTGCCCTCCTTAATGCCCATCACCCTGTTATCTCATCTTTTTACCCATCCCCTCCAGCAACCCTCAGTTTGTTTCCTATAGTTAAGAGTCTGTTATGGCTTGCTCCCTCTTTGTTTTCATCTTATTTTATTTTTCCTTCCTTTCCCCTATGTTTATCTGTTTTGCTTTTTAAATCCACATGAGTGAAATCATATGATAATTGTCTTTCTCTGACTTATTTCACTTAGCAAATGCCCTCTAGTTCCAGCCATATCATTGCAATTGGCGAGATTTCATTCCTTTTGATGGCTGAGTAGTATTCCATTTTATATATATATATATATTTATTTATATATATATATATATTATATATATATCTGTTGATGGACATCTAGACTCCTTCCATGTTTTAGCTATTGTGGACATTGCTGCCATATACATAAAAAGATTCAAATTGTAGACAAAATGTATATATAAAAATTGTTTAATTTTATTTCTTTCATAATGTAACCATGTTTTCAATTCTGGTCTCTTCCTTTACATTTTATAGGTATGTGTGGATTGCATTTCTTATAGAAATACTTCAAAGGTTTATGTTTAGTTGAACTGAGTTTGTAGTAGAATTCTCTCCTTAAAACACAAGACATGAAGAAGTCAAAATTTTGTGAATATGTTTTCTGAAAGAAGTCCTGGCTAGTGAATATGCTCTCTGGAGGCACGTCCGGATCAAAACTTTGAAATAAATAGCACTCCTTTATCTTTCACTCATTCATTGTCACCTACTTTCATCCCAAGATTTTTTAAAAAGATTTTATTTATTTATTTTTTATTTGAGAGAGAGAGCTTGAACAGGAGGAGGGGCAGAGGGACAGGGGGAAATAGACTCCTTGCTGAGCAGGAACTCGATGCAGAGCTAGATCCCAGTGTCCTGGGATCATTACCTAGCTGAAGGCAGATGCTTAACTGACTGAGACCCCCAGGTGCCCAACATCCCAAGATTTAAGCATGTAAAGCTAAAGAAGGAAAACAATGACCTTGACAACATTTTTTATTTTGGGGGAAACAAACTACAAGCAAGTAAAATATAACTAAAGAATATAAACTCAAAAAATATATATATATAAACTCAAAGAGTGTTAAGTAGAATGATAAAAAGTAAACTTGAGTAACTTAAAAATATTAATTGTATAATAAAAGACATGCAATCAAATCTAATCATATTTCCTTCTTTTACCAATATGCTTATTACTATGAAATGTTTCAGCAAGAGGGGAAGAGACACCATTCTGAGGTAATTAGGCTTATTTCCCTAGCAAATAGAGCACAATACACTTTTGCTTGTTTCAATTAAAGTGCAAGAAAAATAACAATCACAGAGTAAATACAAAAATGCAACAGTCATATGTTCCAATTCTATGTGGACAGATAGATAAAAGTCCAGAAAGTGGTGCTCCAAACTCTCCCTCCTCGTTGTACCACTCCCTTAAAAAAAATATCTAATGAGAACTAAGGATCAACAGCAAGTAGCCAGATGCAGAATGGCTTCCAGTCTGCTTTATCCAAGTCTTTTTTTTTTTTTTTTTTTTTTTGGTCATCCTACACAATGCAAAAATAATACATCAGAATTAGAAAAATACTATTGTTTTTGTGACTAAAATGGACCTGGAATCAACCACCCGTCCCTACACATTGCTTTTGCAGCAGTTTATATGATCTATATACCCAAATTTCTATTCCTATTCCTGGAGCATATATTCTCAATGTTTGGGCTTCCATTCTTGTAGATGGATGTGATTGGTGACAGATAGGATCTTGGTGAGCTATCCTGGTCCATGACATGACTTCACTGCTCTTAGGTTTTCCTTAGGCTTATTCTAAGAAAATTAAAAGTGTCTGTTCAGGGCTCAGAATATCAATGAGACAGATAGCTTGCCTTCCCTGCCCAAGGCTCCCACTGTTACAGAGATTCCTTTCTTTTAATTTCTACCCCCAAGAAATCTGTCTATTCCTGACTCACCCTTCTTTTCAAAGACAATTATATCAGAAATAGTTGCCAGATTGTTTCCTCAAAAGGCACAGTGAGCAAGCCCTGATGTTTAATTATTATTCAAAAAATATCATATGTAAAATAGTCACAAAATAGTGAAAAACATTTCTGATTTAACAAATATTCCTAAACAAAACACTCAAATTGTAACCCCAAATAATACCAACCTTTGGAAAATACCCCTAATCAATCTGACACTATTCTTTTATTTTGCTTATATGAAATAATTACAAAAAGAAACATAAGAATACATACAAACATGCATTTAAATAAAAAAAAAAGAAGTATATCACTATTCTTGGCCTCCACACTAACATGATAAAGAGTCAAGATCATTTCAGGTTCACGAGATGAATTTTTCTTTTTCTCCATCCTCAGACTCATAGCCACACCTCAACAAAATGTCTGATGGCATTTGCACTAAGCCTTCCCAGATCTCAATCTTTATCTTATATTATTCATCATAAGGTGCCTCAAGCCCAGTTGCATTTCAGTCTCTAAATCCCATATTTTACCTCATAGTCCATTCCTCATGAACTCCACAAAACTTCCAACTATAGCCTCTGGAATTCACACTCCACATGTAGCATAATCTCTAAACTTTGTTTCTCCTATTATGTTCACATCACTTTGTTGTAGTACTGGATATAAACTTTTTTTTTTTTAATTTCACAAAGATACTGACAAGTGACTCATTCTAATACAACTTTAATTCATGGTAATTCCAATTTTCACATGGCTGAAATTCTCAGTACTTTGATTTCTCCTAGCTTGGACATCTTATTACGTTAGAATTGCAATATAATTATATCATAATTATATAATGATGTATAGTATCATATTCCATAATAATAATATATATTATAATAATATATATTAATATATATTATATAATATATATCATTAATATATAATAATATATATTATATAAGTATAATGTATTATATAAGTGTATTTTAATATAATTATATGATAATATAATTATTTTAATAATAATTTCTCTAATTATTTTGTTCTCTGCTCTGCCTCAACCACATAGTTCCATGGTCATACATGGTTAGATCTTACCATAAATTGGAACCAGGATAGGCATCAACCTCTCTTACACCACCTCCTTTATTTCCTAATCACTTTGGATAGTAATCTGATTCCAGCAATTCTGCAGTTACCCCAGGATCTAAAATCCATTGTCCCTACTGTCTTGAACTCTCTCTCTCATTTCCCCACTTTCTTTCACTGGAAATCATATTGCATTATTATTACTATGGCTTTCTTGTGCATTTCTTCAATTTCCTTGTCCTTTTTCCCTCCACCATACTCTCTGAAATCATTACCAACTTGTTAAATCCAACTTACTCTTCACGCTGTATGTGCTAGGTAATACTCTCCTTTTTCTACCACTGATTTATTATTCTCTTTTTCCCCCCTTCATCTATCCCAGGTTAGCTTCTATGGGCTGCTTCAACTGAACTTCCGCTTTCTGTTTCCTGCTAATATCAACTAATGGAATGAAATAGAGGGAGGTTGGAGGGTGGGGGGAGATATATTTATGGTACATGTTCTTCTGGCTTGCTTCCTGTCAGGTCATGCGTGTGCAGAGGCTACCAGTTCTCTTGCTAAGCTTCAGTTCCTAACGAATGTCTTTCACACCTTCAGCTTTAGTCCTCTCCGTGCTTTTAGTTTATCTCTGAACCATGATTCAGTCATTGGATATCTTCTCCCTCTTTCTTTCTTTCCTCCTCTGCTGATCTCATCCATTTTCAATACTTTAAATTCCAGTTCTATCTATGATAATGAATGTCATCTTTGATCTGCAGTACAGACTTCTTTCCTAAATTACAGAATCCTTTGCAATCCCTGGACTGGGATGTTTGATAATTTCTCATTGCCTCTCACTGTTTCCTTACAGTCTCCATCTTCCCTTTGTTCATGCCACTTCTTGCAGTCCTTAAGCATACCGAACTTGTGTATACCAGAGGGGCTTTGAACTTGTTACACCATCTATCTAGATAAGTGTTTCCTAGATACGTGCTGGCTTAACCCCACTCTTCAAGTTCACTGCAGAAATACCACTTATTCAGGAGGCCTGCTTCACCACCTTCTAGAAAGCAAAAACATACGCTCACCCCAGGCTTCCCTATGTCTCTGATTTTACTCAATTATTTTCCACAATTTATATCACTACTTAACACACATATTTATTTATGTTTTACTTACGGTCTCCCCACTGTTATATTTCCTAGAATAGAGTCTAGCATATAATGTGTGCTCAATAAATATTTGCTAAAAGAATTAATGAGAGATGAACAACAGAAGACAGCCAGATAGATAGAGGATAGAGAGATAGATGTTGTATATTCTCTATATAATCAAAAAATGCTTTAAATGTATATTAATGTTCTCTTTTTAATATTATCACAAGGCAGAGTAAATGATGTATTAATACCTAATAGATAACTTCCAGAACTGTGATATTGAGTAAGATATTACAAATAGAAGAAATTTGGTGTTCCAGCAACTTTGTACTTTACATGAATTAGAAATGATTTCTTTTCCACATTAAATCTCTCATGTCTTAGTATATAATTGAATAAACATAGCCTTTTTTATTAGAGACTAGAAAATTACATTCAATATGAATGGCTAAAACGATGATTAAAAAACAAAACAAAACTATGATTGTCAATGTATCAGACTCCAGTGCACTTCTAGGCTGTTTTGCATCACGATTTTCACTTAAATATTTGTTTAATTTATACTAATATAGTACATAGATTTTCTAAGGTATATAGATATTTGTTTGGATCATAATGTCTTCTCCTTCATCATATTAATAAATACACACATAAGTGAGGTATATCTTCAGTATGGTGTTTCTTAAAGTCTACACATTTTTTTTTAAGATTTATTTATTTATTTATTTATTTGGCAGAGAGATAGAGCACAAGTAGGCAGAGTGGCAAGCAGAGGGAGAGGGAGAAGCAGACTGTCCATTGAGCAGGGAGCACATCCCAGGACTATGCAGGGCTCCATCCCAGGACCCTGGGATCATGACCTGAGCCAAAGGCAGTCACTTAACTTACTGAGCCACCAAGTCACCCCTAAAAGTCTATACATTTAAAAGACAACCATATATCTTTAAGACACATTATAGCAGAAGCAAAATACTAGGCAGTCTTTCTAGAAAAAAAAGAATAGTATATTATCAATGCCATTAATATACTTACTAAAATTAGAGTTTTAATATACTATTTTATGCAAATTGTATTACAGAATCCAAAACACTTTTCTGCAATTGCTTAATAATGTGTGTAGTCAGCTGGGGATGTCTGGGTGGCTCAGTCAGTTAAGCATCCAACTCTTGATTTTGGTTCAGGTCTGGATCTCAGGGTCATGAGATAAAGCCCCATGTTGGGGGCTTAAGATTCTCTCTCTTCCTCTACCTCTGCTCTTCCCCCGTTAAAAAAATAGTCATTTGGTCTAAATTGTATGTCTGGAAATATTTTTACTTTATAGGTCATTGTAAACAAAAGAGACAAGAGAGGATTTTAGCCATTCTGATTGGTATGAGGTTGTATCTCATTATGGTTTTGATTTGTATTTCCCTGATGCCGAGTGATGTTGAGCACTTTTTCATGTATCTGTTGGCCATTTGGATGGATAGAGTTAAATTGAATAAAAAATTGGTACATATTAATTTTCTAACTCCTCAAGTTACCTCACACTTAAACAAATTTATGCTTTTTCAATAAACCTTTAAACAATATCCTGGCCTGATTTTAGAATCCATATATGTAATAAATGAAATACTTGTTAATCCCTATACTTCCCTATTTTCCTTCACCTTAATAGATAAGTATTTCCAGGAGATATCATAAATTTTAAAATTACCTTAGGCCTTAGCATACTACCCATTTTGCAGCACTCCATAATGTTCTGGTTGTGTTTATTTCATCATCATGATATAAAAGGAAATAAGAATATAAATCATATCATCATTTTTATAGAAAAAACACAAATATGACATTTTAAATTTACTTCTCAATAAATTAAATACATATTTATACTTTATACTATATTACACTAAAACTTAAAATATGACTGCTTTGAAATATTTGTAATCGGTTCTCTGCATGAATTTGTCTTCTTTTTTTTTTTTAATTTGTCTTCTTAAAAGTACCTTTGAGTTAGTCTAAACAGAAAAGTCTTATGAAGAATGCATTTCTATGAAGCATAGCTATTACCCTAACCCTTTAAAAATGTCAGATGTAAATGAAATAAATTAACTTGTGACTATAGGTGACTTATAATATTGAGATTTTTTTAGTATCATCAGCCTTCAGTTTGCATTTATATTTATGTATTGGGAAATCAGTTTTTTCATTAGTCATTATAACATCCTAAGATACAAGAGAAAGTTTGTTTGATAAAAGAACAGACTTCATTTTATACAGCTTTTCTATTCATACTCAAATCAGATTATATATGTCTGTTTTGCCACCACATTGGCTAGAAATTGTCTTCACTAACATACAACTGCATGGATTTAAGTTTTGATTTAGAAACATCACCAGCTATTTTTGAAAAATAATATATTTGATTTTTTAAGTATTTTTCTATCTAGGCACTGTTCTATTTCCCTTCTAAATCTTGTTAAATTTCCTCTCAGATAAAAAATTTATAGAAATTTAACATTAGAAGTAGTAGAAGAGGAGGGTGATTATTTTGTATGATAACATCTTTTGTATGATAACAACTAAAATATAAGAAATTTCAAAAAATTGAGGATGCCTTGGTGTCTCAGTCAGTAAAGTGTCTGCTTTGGGCTCAGGGCATGATCTCAGGGTCCTGGAATCTAGTTTCACATCAGGCTCCCTGCTCAGTCAGGAATCTGCTCAGTCAGGATCTGCTTCTCCCTCTCCTCTGCCATTTTCCCTGCTTGTGCACACTCTATCTCTCTTTCTTTCTCAAATAAATAAATAAAATCTTTAAAAAAGGAGAAATTTTAAAAAACCTGATGACAGTACATCACTACTTTTGGGAGATTAAGCACAAAAAGGACCTATAAAAAATTAGTACTTTTATGCACACCTATGTCTTTTTCTATTTTCATTATACCTGACAAACACAAAAGTAGGAATTATTCCCTCAAGCTAAAAACTTAAAGGTATTTATAATATGAACTTTATAGTAATAGAAATAATGGTGTTTTTTCAAGTATGCTTCTAGCTTTGTACTTTATTTATTCCTTAAATTATTTTACATATACCTTCTCTTAGGAAATATGGACAATAAACATGATTCAATTTGACAGGTAAGGATTGTTTTTCACTGAGACGCAAAAAAATTGTCATTGTTAATAGTAATTAAAAAAGAGTTTGCCAATTTATATAAACTAAATAATGCATTTAACTGCTTAGCAACTTGCTTGGCACTCATGGTGCACTAACTATTTTAAAAAATATTATTTCAATCTATAATTCATTAAGAGGTATCCTATGTAATTGTTATAAGAATTTCTTGTTTAAATGTGGATGAACCTCAAAAATATTCATTTAAATATGGCTTTTAGGGGTAGATATATGGTAACTTTACATGTGTTATAATTTGTAGAATATCTGCTCCCTACAACCTGCCACTATTTCTGTTTTAGTCATCTCGGTATCTTCTTAATTCCTTTGAATTTTACAACATTTGACTCTACCAACATAATTCAGACTATGATTAACTGCAGTTGGCTCACAAGGCAAATCTACAGTTGGAAGCCAAAGTCACTTGGCATGAAAATGTAATACCAGAAAAGTTCATTTGCCTTTCTGTGCCTGGTTACTTCTTACTGGACACATGACTAGGGCTCTGCTCTGGAAAATAGTACTAAATAAATAGTAAATCAATCCATTGATAAATCAAAACCAACAAGAAATGTCGGCTTCATCTTCTTAGAAATTGGATTACAGAATTTATTTCAGAGCCCAAGCAGAGTATGTCACAACAGCCCTAACAACCAATATTCTGAGAAAAGACTGTTACACTGGCAAAGCGCAAATGTATTATCACCCAATCAGTTCAGGGAAAATCACATTATTAATTTTTCTAGTGGTACAAATACCTGGCATAGTAACATTGACAAATGCTTTCAATGTCAGATGAAAGACATTTGAGTATCAGAGATTTCGTTTTCTACCTATTATTCTGCTTTCTGACAGCATGTAGTTTCTTTACAACTGCAAAATGTATCAAAAATATTATATTAGAGATAAATAATACCATCAGAGTTAAAGGAGTGTTACTTCTTTGATCACTGCTTCGGATTATGACCTCAGTGTTACATTTGTGGATCTCTGAAAGAACACCTATAAAGTTTGGCTCAAACAATACATAGATTTATAATTCATCATATTTTAACTACAAGAGAGCTGACTTTTCCCCACAGAACTTGACTTCAATTTCATCCAACACAAGAAAAATGTTCTGGAAAATTCAGTGTCATGCTAATTAACTAATGAACTAGATTTATTAATTGGTTTTTACCTTCGAGTACATGAGGGATCCATTGATACAGCTAATAACTTAAAACTTGCCATGGCATAAAATATGTTTTCAGAAGTATCTACCAAAAAGTAGAGCAACAGGGGATGCTAAAGAGGCATTAAACTCATGATACCTTAATAGATCAAGTTCACGTGGAAGATATTTCTTTTTTTAAACTCACATTTTTTTAAGATTTTTGTTTTTATTTATTTGACAGAGAGAGAGAGATCACAAGTAGGCAGAAAGGCAGGCAGAGAGAGCAGGGTAAGCAGGCTTTCCGCTGAGCAGAGAGCCCAATGTAGGACTCAATCCCAGGACTCTGAGAACATGACCTGAGCAGAAGACAGAGTTTTAACCCACTGAGCCACCCAGGCACCTCCAGAAGATACTTCGTTAGATACAATCAGGCCTATTAAGAGGAGGGGGAGAAAAGCGTGCGTGTACATGTGTATACAAACTAAGGGAAACAAACACTTGTTTGGGAGCACTTATATATCTCTGTGGAATACTTGAAAGTAGTGGGAGGAAATACCTTTCAATCATTCCAGATAAAATAAAATGATCATGTACATCAGCGATATCTGATCAACACTTTAGTAATTGATACTGTGGCACCTCCAACTCAATTATATATAGATGAGCACTTCCTCCTCACTTCCTGAAAAATAGTTACACTATAACTAATCCTTCTAATCAAAGTTGACAGGAAAAGCATTAATGTTGATCTTACCCAACATAGTCATTCTGCAGATGAAAACACTAAGACTAAAACAGTTACAGATTTTTTGGAAGTACCTTCCAAAAAAAAAAAAAAGGTGATCGATTGAAGGAGAAAATTTGAATTTGAGCCTATGTTTTTCAGTTCCAATGTCTAATTATTAACGGATAGAATGCATGCTTATTAATTTTGGTTAAGTTGGCTAAGTGTTCGTCACTGTAGTGAGTTTTGGAGAACTAGTTGTGAAGTGGAGGTCCATGTTCTCTTACATCACTATGCTTCATCTAGTTTACATCATCATATAGGGAGGTAAGCAGGAACTCAAGATATGCTACAATAAGCTACAGCATTAACGGGAGAAGAACAGCATGCTTTCAAATCAACTAAGAGCAGTATCTGGTCCAGCCTCAAATAGAACTGTGGGGTGTTTTAGGGAAGACTGGTTGGATGAGGTGGTATAAATTGAAACCTCCAGTTTGGTATTAGCCAGGAAGAGCAGGAAGAACATATGCTCCTGGCATGTGTACCACCCTGGGTGTAAGAGATAACACAGTTTGAAGAATTTAAGAGTTCAGTTTATGAACTTTGCTTCTTTCCCTTTTTCTTAGACAGGCTTTGCAAAGATGAAAGATGAGATGAGATGAAATATAGAGGAGAGGGGGGCAATAAGAGGGAAGATAACTGGCAAAAAGACCTTCACGTGCAGACCTCTAGCACAGATGACACATTCCTGGACAGTTGTTTGTAATTAATTCTCAATAGCTGGCAACTTCTGGATATTTTTTTTTTATTTGCCCATGTTTAGCGTTTTTCAAAAGGGGGAGAGGTAGTTAATCCTGAGTACAACAGGTTTAATAAAATAGACCAAGTTTTCCAGAAATTTCTCCAGAAAACTTACACTTGGAGAAGCTTGAGTGGGGACACTCGATTGCCTACTTCTTAACAGAAGGGGAAAATGAACCAAATTCTCATGACTGACTGTTCAGCCCAGTGCAAGATTCTATTTATAAACTCTTATATATTCAAATTAGATGATAAGAAATGGTTCTCTTATTGCTCAATGTGTTAAATATGAAGCCCAGAAATTCTATCCCTAGTTATAGACCCAGTAGGTAGAAAGCATATACCCATCCATCTATTCAAAAGCATATGAATGAATGTTCATAGAAAAATTGGTCTAATAGTCAAAAGGCAGAAACAATCCAAAGGCCAATCAATGATGATTATGTATAAGCAAACTGTGGCATTTCTATGCAGTGCCATATTATTTGGCAATAAAAAGGAATGACATTCAGGTACATGCCACAATGGGAATGAACCTTGAAAACATTTTGTTAAGTGAAAAAACCAGACACAGAATACCATATATTATATGGTCCTTGAATTTATGTGAAATGTCAAAAAATATGTAAATATATAAAGACAGAAAATAGATTAGTGTTTGCATAGGACTGGAAGTGGGTGGAGGAGAACTGACTGCCAGTGGGCATGGTGTTTCTTTTGGGGTGATGAAAGTGTTCTAAAATTAGACCATACTGATGGTTGCTCAGCTCTGTAAATACACTAGAAAACAATTAATTGTACACCTTATTGACAAACTTTGCGACATGTGAGTTTTGTTTTCATGTTTTTAAAATCAGTGTTTACTTACACTCCTTGTAAGTTCTTCATAGATATCTTGCACTTTGTTTAAGATTAGACTATGTGAGGGAAAAATAAAATTAGCCTATGGGGTACTTTATACCAGTTTTTTACAGCTTTGAGAACAAATCCCAAGATAAAATATTTATGGTAAAATATATATACAATTTTACTCTGTCTTTAGTCACAAATAACTAAAGATGGTTTATAAGAATACATATAATAAACAGAAAGGTATATTTTTTATGGAATCCAGGGCCAAATATAAAATTAGAAAAGTAATAGGTCAGTAAAATGGATAATTTTCAGGAATGCAAGCCATAACTTTTTATAAAATTTCAAAACCCTAACTATATACTAGTTATAAAAAGTGTCATAAGCACCCTAGCCACCAAAACAAATAGGAAAATATCAGTTGAAAGCCCAAGTTTGTAAAGATTAAAACAAACCTAATTTTCAAGATATGCAGGGTTTTTTTTTTTTCCCAATGCAGATAACTGAGAAATTTTTCTCCCCAGGGACATAAGAAGATTCTACAAACTTTGGGCTCTCTGCTCAGCGGGGACACTGCTTCGCCCTCTCTCTGCCTGCCTCTCTGCCTACTTGTGATCTCTTGTCTGTCAAATTCATAAGTGAAATCTTTAATAAAAAATAAAATGATGATAATTTAATGAAATTAGAAAAATACATAAGCAAGAGATTTGTATAAAAGCAGTGCACTAAAATTCCTTAGTTGTTTCACCTAAATATTCTAATTCATTTTCTAAATATTTTACAGAGGATATGAATTTTTCAAAGCATTTTATATTTGTATGTTGCCTAGAAAGATCAAAGTCATTATTTTAATTTTTTTCATGATACAACACAGTAAATCTTATCTGGTGGTGGGCATTGTTTTTAAAAAGTATCTAATGGGTACATAATTTACAACGCGGATGTTATTTAAATACCTCATGAGTATGGTGCTATAAGTCTGGCATGAACTGGGTTTTGAAGTATAAGTCTGCACCTGGAAATGATACAGTAGATGCCAAGGTAATCTTGAGGAAGTAAATCATGACAAGTTGTAGACTTTCCTACTATCTCTTGTTTCTGTGGTGCCTTTATCTAATGTGATATAAAGATCCATTCAACGTCTGTTCTACTTCTAACTGTTCTATGTTCTGATTAATGGCATATTTGGAAAAACTACTGACTTGGGAAAGTAGGAGGAAGTGCCACTTTGTATAAAGTATGTAATCATTTTTATACAAGTGGGAACATTTTACTGTCCTCACCCTGGGTTTTGAGGGTATGAATACCAAAGACTTTTCTATAATATATGTGTTTCTTAGCAGCATCTCTCTTTAACCATAGTGAGCAATTTTCCTTCACCTTACTGAGGGAAATTAGTTTATGAAGGATATAAATGACTACTTACACAAACCGAGAAGGACAGAGAGGAGGTAACTAGCAGTTAGTAAAAGAAAATCAAGCGGCTCAGAGAATATTTCTCCTATCAAACAAAATGAGTGATATATACCATATATATCTGTATCTATATATCTATCTATAGATAGCTATCATATATATGATAAATGAGTGATATATACCATAATATATAGTATATATCATAATATATGGTATATATCACTCATTTATCATATATATGATAGCTATCTATAGATAGATATATAGATACAGATATATATGAATGACCACTTTCCTCATCCTTTGAGAAATATTTAAAAAGCTTATTGTGTTTTGTATTAATGGCTATGTAGTGGAATTTAAAATATCTAATGATTCATAACTATTTTGCCTTAGTTTATATTTCTGCATAAAGTATCACAAATAGTCCTCATAATTATTATAGGTACCTCTTATATTTTATAAGCAAAGATGTTTAAGTTGCAAGGTAAATATCCATAAGGTATGTCCAATATTTCATATGCTGGTTGAAGATTTCTTTTCCTGCTCTCCTCTCGTTTTAAAACACTCAATGGAATAAACTATAAGTGGATATGAATCACAGTACCAATCCCTGAATATTATAAGCTTTCAAAAATATCTTTTCTATTTGTGACAAGTCATAATTAATGAGCATGAAAATAAAATGCCTGAGGCTGAGGGCTCATAGGAGGCTACATGGACCTTCGCTGCCTGATTTTGTAAAGATTCTTTCCACTCTTTGGTCCAACACTAGCAGAGCTGTTCTTTAATGGGTCAGTAGTATTTGCATATGTGTGAAGCGGGTAGGTGAGGTCACATATTACACACTCTATTTGTTCAATATCTCAGGCAGTCCTTGCTTTAACACTTGATATGGCATACTCTAGAAGAGACACTAGCTTCTTTCCAATGGACAAAGGCATAGTTGCTGAACTATATTGTTGATGAAAACAATGCTTTCTTTGAGTGCATATACATGGTGAATAAAAACAATTTTGGGCTATTGGACTTCTAAGAAATTTGTGAAACTGATTGCTCCAGATTTCTAACTGCTGTCCTTATACAGAAGTTTATTTATTTTAATTTGTATTTTTTAAATTTTTTTAAAGATTTTATTTATTTATTTATTTGACAGGCAGAGATCACAAGTAGGCAGAGAGGTAGGCAGAAAGAGAAGGGAAGCAGGCTCCCTGCTGAGCAGAGAACCCAATGCAGGGCTCGATCCCAGGACCCTGAGATCATGACCTGAACCAAAGGCAGAGGCTTTAACCTACTGAGCCACTCAAGTGCCCCTTAATTTGTATTTTAAATTGCATTTTATTATTTACTTATTATTTTATAATTTATCTAATGATTTTACAATATTTCCAGTTTTTCTTCTGATGTTCAGAAGAATTTTCTATATTAAAATGTTGCCTGAATATCCTCATGCTCCCCATTTCTTCATCTGTAATTAAGTTGAGCAGGCCATGTACATACAGCACTACTTTCTAAACTGATATGCATATTTACCTCTACACTTCTTTCCAGTATGTTTAATTCCTTTACCTGTCACCAATGAATTGTATCAACCTCCTGGTAGATATGACATTTTCAAACAAGCAAGTAATGAAACACATACACCTACCCACATGCTCAGACACACAGAGATACGCAGATTGATAGATAGATAAATTGATCCAGACTTTGAGATAACAACCTGATACAATACATATTCTCCTTTATATTACCCATTCTTTCATGCTGACTTTTTGATTGTTAGTATATTCATGTTCATGGGTGCACAGTAATAATGTGTTTTATAATACTGAAATTTTTACCTAAAGTAAGGTTTAATTTTGTTTACATCTTTTAGGCCCAAACCAGTAATATTTCCAAGTCAAGTGACTAAAAAGTCTGATATATTTGATTCATCAGTTTCCTAAATCACATTGATATGTTTTCTGGCAAATATATCATTGCTCTAGAGGCACATTGCCCATATAACTTAACCCCTTGATAATACTGAATAGCAACATCTAATGTCTTTCTGATTTGATAATCAATGAATATACTTACATTTTAATATTTTATTTAATAATTTGCTGAAGAAGTTGACAATTAATATATTTTGAAGTAGTCCTGTGTTGTCTTACATAAAATAAAATGTTTTATAAGTATACTATTTATCATATAGCATTTTTAAGGTAAATCATAAGTTCAATTATCTAAAGAGAGAAATTCGGTGAGATGAATATTCACAATTAATATTTATATCTATTTTGTAGGAATCCATATCAAGCATAGACTATATTCCTTCAGCTCCCAACATTTTCTTATGATGTTTGTAGAAGATCAAGCAAGAGAATAACTGAACTATGCAGTTACCCCCCCTTAAAATAATTTACAGGCTCTTCTAACACTTTGGTAATGGAAAGTATCAGAGGTAGAGACTCTTGATTTATTTGAGATGATAATTTTTAAGTGAAAATGACAAGTCATACATTTTTGCATCTTATACTTTATTAATATTTTCAGTGCCAATATTTGCTCTCTCCTCTTCATTTTCTGAATTATCACAGGTTTTAAAAACACGTCTAGAGGCTTTTGTGATCCACTTGCTATGTGAATGGAAGCTTGAAAGAATTGCTGCTGCAACCACTTAAGCTTCCTTCAAATTTCTTAGGACCAGCTGTTCTTCGTATTTCCAGTGTTTGATAGGAGAAATAATCAGATTGCTCTATTCCTACAAGACAGCACTGATCACTCCCCGATAAAACTGGTATGTGTAACTGAGAAAAAAGATATGTATTGTTTTAATATTTATGTGTATGATTACAAAAAAGGTTTCTCTGAAAATATATGGTAACTGTAGTCTTTAATATTTCTGCATGTTAAACATGTATTTTAATTTTTTTCTTTGTATAACATCTTTACTTCATATTCTATAAGTTCCTGGAAGAAGAAAGGCAAAAATAACTAATATTCTTAATTTAGAAATTATAGTGGAATTTGATGGCCTATCAGATATAATCATTTTAATCCCCCTATAAGACAGTATTAAATACTGACCTATGAAAGTGACATTAACGGACATAACGTGAAATCCATATTTTTGTAGTATTAATTTTTCAGAGAATATACCTATTATATTATCTTTTTAAAAATAAATCGTGAGCTTATATTATGCATGGGTACATGTTTAGAGACTCATGTTTAGGGAAAGTGGAACTCCAATCACACAGTGCGAGATCTTTGCAAACAGCTGCTTTGGAAGGTAATCAAGAAACTTATATGATATCATGGTGTTAATCAGTAATCAACTTTTGACATAGAGCGCTAATTATTTGTTTTATAAAAGAAATTTGCAGGAACATACACATCAATAATTTTAATAGTTAAAATAATAATTAGTTGTTATGTCTCTTGCTGATAGAATGATAATCACAATGTATGAGTTCTCAAATTCTGATTTTCTTAACAAAATAGAATTCATATCATTTTTTTCTGTCATAGAAATGGATATATTCAGTCTTGGATCAATAAGGAGGTATCTTATTTACCCAGTGCAGCAGCCTCTGTTCATAAAACATCATAATCTTTTCTTTCTTCTCACTACTCTTCTGAAAAGTGAAATTGTCTCTCTCCTATCCAGAAGTAGAGGAGTGTATGTCACTCACTCAATCTGAAACAATGGAATATTGTAGAAGTAATGATGTTGGACCAGCAGTGAGCACAGTCTTTAAATGGCTAGCCATTTACATTTTCCAGAAACCCTGTAGGAAGTGCAATTACCCTGAGACAAACATTTCATTAGGGGGGAAAAAAACCTGAAAGAAAGCCAGAGCCTTAGAAACGAGATGAAATACAGACAGGGAGAGAACGAAAACACTTAAGATGTGTAAGAAAAGGATCCGCCAATTCCAGGCACTCCGTTTTCTGCCAACTAGACATGAACCACAAACAGGGCCCTTCTACAAAGTCATGAAAAAATGAAATTTTAAAATATTTTTTAAAAGATTTTATTTAAGTATTTGAGAGAAAGGGGGAGAGAAAGAGCCTAAGGAGGGGGAGTGGCAGAGAGAGAGGGAGAAACAGGCTCCCCTCTGAGCAGGGAGCCCAATGCAGGGCTTCATCTCCAAGTATCATGACCTGAGTCCAAGGCAGAGGCTTAGCCCACTGAGGCTCCCAGGTGCCTGAAATTTTTTATTTTAAACCACTACTTTGGCTGGTTAGTTATGAAGAGATCTAAAACATCCATACTTGCATGGAGGAAAAGTAAAAACCTAGTGAAAACATAGGTTATTGAATTCTATTAATAATAGAGAATAGTAGATCAACAATTAAATTTAGACTGCATAATGAACTTCAGTTACTTTTTGGCTGCTTAATTTGTTTTTCCTTTCAGGAAGTGTCCTTTCCCCACTGATGGTGTCAGCATTGTCACTGTTCTGCGGTACTTTTCCTAGATAATGACCCTGGATAGTCAATAATATCCCATTCCACTCCTGATATAGTGATGGTATTAGAGGTTATACAAAGGTAGATAATAAGAATCCTTTTATGAGATCATTACTGATTCTAGGAATGAGAGAATTTCTCTTTTTAAAATGGATATGACTGAGAAACAGGTGATCCTTGGACTGCCAGGGGATATTAAGTCCAATATGTAGAAGGCCCGCCTAAGAATTAACTTTAAAAATACATAAATCAAAGTAAATCAAAGTGAACAGAAAAGGATAGACAAGCTAGACCACTGATGACATCTTTTGAACCTCAGGGCCCAGTCGTATCTTAAGCAAGAGCTTGCCCTTTCATTTCACAGAACAAGCACACAGCAAGATATGTTTCCTCTTCAACTAGTTAAAACTGGTGTTCTATCACTAACCAAACAAACCCTATGGAATATTTTATGATCTGTAGAGATGGAAAGGAATCATTACAGAGATCCTGTCCATCATGAATTTATTATGAAGTTAAATTTACCTTGGATGTTGCCTGAACATTCATTTCAAAACAATTTTTAAACATGTATTATATGCAAAATATGTACTGGACATACCGAGGTAAATATACGTGTCTACACATGTTCTCAAGGAAGTAATAATAAGCCAAGACTTCTTATATTATTAGGTAATACAAAAGTAATGGATTTCAAGAAATGAGAATTTTGGATTAAAACAGAGCCATTTATTACCAAGAGTTCCCATGGGAGCATGTAGCTATTAAACACTGGAAAATAAATTAGAAGAACCTTTTTCGTCACCCTCTCCTTTTGTCTAGTCCATTTTTTTTTCCTTTTATCAGTTGACCTCATAGTGCACAAATCTAAAGAGATTAATGTGCCCATACAACACTCGAGTTGTTTGAGTGCATACAGCAGTATTATAGGAAAAACATTTCTAAACTATTATTTTCAAATAGTTCTTCAGTTTGGACTGGATAACTTACATAGGTAACAGTATCAAATGCATTTGAGGGTGTGATTTCACTTCTACTATCACATCCAGCAGAATGATACTCCAATGTAAGACACTTCCATCATGGAGTGAACCATGCTATTAGCTCTTCCACTATTTAGTTTCTTATATATTTAGCAATACATGATTTCCTCAGCTGAGTCAGTCTCCTCTCAATACCATAAACAGGTTTTTTTTTTTTTTATTACTTTCTTTTCGGCGTAACAGATTTCATTGTTTATGCACCGCGCCCAGTACTCCATGCCGTATGTGCCCTCCATAATACCCACCACCTGGCTCCCTCAACCTCCCCCCGCCGCCCCTTCAAAACCCTCAGATTGTTTTTCAGAGTCCATAGTCTCTCATGGTTCATCTCCCCTTCCAATCCATAGACAGTTTATTAATGTTCATTTCTTAAAGAAATATCACTCTTCCTCTTAAGACTTTTGATTTGCTCTAATCTGGGACCTATATCTCCTCTAGGCTTTACTGCATATCTGGCATGTTAGGAATGCAGTTAATGAAAATTACAAAAATAATAACACAGATAGTAATTAGTATTCCTAGGCCTTTCAATAAGTGCTTTATCTTTAATAATTCAATTACGTTTATTTTTAAAAGTTTTACACATGAAATTTTGAGGTAAATACAGAAAACCTGATTTGCCCAAGGTCATACAACTAACAGGTGACAAGGGCAGGATTGTAACATAGGACTCTGTCTCAAGTACTTAGAAGGTCTGAAAATGACTTTTAGTGATCGTTTCAGAAGGTATAAAATTTTATTGAAAACTGTTGCTTTATCATTTCCCTTCGTTCTAGCTCTTTGAAAAAATCTGATGGATGAATCTGCAGCCCATGTCATGTTGGCAGCTGAAACTTCTTCCAATCAACATAATCTCTCCTGTCTGTCTCATTGACTCGCTGAACTCTGTAAATATATCTTTTCTTACGTACTTCCATCAGATCAGTTTCCTCACTCCCGTTGGGAATGCAGACCAGCAAATTTCTGGCTATCAGCTTGTGCACCCAGCCCCATTGTTTTATACAGGATTGATTAGTTTCCCCTGGCAGGATGCACCTTTTTTACTGTAAAACAATATGTGACAGTCTTGTCTGAAATTTGCTACTGGGTAAGTCCCCCCAGGGATTCTTCAAGTAATATTCATTGCATTTTCCTCCATTGTTCAGTCCTTACTCATGAACAGTGATTCAAAATTACAGATCTCTAACAGCTTTTATCGGTACTTTTTGTTCTGATACTTCTTTGCAACCATACTGATTGCATATTCCCTTTCTCTTTTTTCTTTTATATGTTTCTCTCCAACCATTCATGTATTTACTAAAATTACTTCTCAGTAGCTTATTCATAAATTTGAGTCTACAATGACCACTTATTTCTTGAGATCCAGATTCGTATTTCCAAACTATATCCACATCAAGAAAGTAGACAATCAAGCAAACAAACACACCCCAAAGCAACTTATCTCATAATTCCTATCCTTAAGGATGTGCTATCTCCAGGTAGTAATGTATTCTATACAGTTACTCTGGATTCAAACTTGTCATTGTTCCTCTTCCTCCTAATTTACACTTACATTCAATAAGTAACAAATTGTATTGATTCTATCTCAGCAGTGTTTCTAAATCCCTTTATTTCAGTTGCAGTTAACTCCTTGATTTCATAACAGATTATCTCCCTCCTATTACACCTATCCTATCCCCTCCTAGACAATGTTCAGGTTATTCTGCAAAGGAAAATTTTGAACATTCTCAAGGATATACTACTTCCCATATTTCAGATAATAAATTGTCATTTTATTTTGAAGACTATATAATTTATAAACAAACACATTTTATAATTATATTTTGCATATAATTATGATATATAATATACATACTAAAATAAGTAATGAAATATATAGACTTTTAGAGATGTCTTTCATTTTCCTCCCTTAAGCTCATTTTATAAATGTATTTAGATTCCTGGGAAAAGAGAGTATGCTAACTATTGTTAAATAAAGATTTAAATACCTCATAAGTCAACTCTCAACATTAATTAGCAGCCATCAACAGGGAACTTGAGATATTCATACTTTATTCATATAAATTCTATATTTTATTTCAAAATAGAAACCTGAAATACAAAATTAAAATATTATCTTTAGATAATTATCAAGTTTTTTCACTAAATGTTTATCAAATTTTATTAAAATTTTAACATTTTTATGAATTTTATAAATTGTTCATTATTTTCTACTGAGGACTTTAAGGAAAATTGTAGAAATACATATACACCCAAGTGCCTCCCCAAATGAATCTAGTTAAGTAGAATGAAGAGTATAAAATCCATGTCAAAGTTAACTGAAATCATTCCAGATCCCTCAATATTTGATATTTTCAAGGACAAAACTAAAATAAAAAATGTCTATAAAATAAGATTTCTTTATTTCTTAATTTCTCTTTCTATTGCTTTGCTATTGGTGTGTAGAAATCCCACAGATCTCTGTACTTCGACTTTGTATCTGTGACTTTACTGAATTCGTGTATCAGTTCTAGCAGTTTTTTGGTGGAGTCTTTCAGATTTTCTATATAGTATATCATGTATTCTGCAAATAGTGGAAGTTTTACTCCTTCCTTGCTGATTTGGAGGCCTTGTATTTCTGTTTGGTGTCTGATTGCTGTGGCTAGGACTTCCAGTACTATGTTAGATAATGGGGGTCAATTACAGCTTATTCTTTTACATTTGTGATTAAAATTAAATAAAAATTATACTGTTGGAACATACAGTTTAAAGTTATAGAATCTTAGTAACATTTGGCTCAATTAATTATTTGTTAAAGTTTAAGAAAATACAAAAGGGCTATGAAATATAAAACACTCTTTTTTTTTACTATGTTTATAATAGATTTTATCTTATATGTACCTAATATCCATGCTTAAGTAATAATTAATAGTATATTTTGTTAATATATAAAGTTAAATATCATATATTCATACTTAGTTATTTGTGTTTTGTTTTCTAACTATTTAGTAAGTCTTTTATTAATGTAGGCAGCATTTACTGTGGACACTAAAGAGTGAATTGCCCCTATGTTAAATGAGGGAGAAAATCATTTGTCTCCAAATGAGGTACCCTTTGATAAGGACTTTGTTCCAGTTTAATTTAAGAAATGAGATGGAAAGATACAGATTTTATATATGAACAACAGCTCTTGAGGCCATATATAAGAAGACATTATTACCCCTATACTTCTCAAAAGATTTTATCTGATTTACATTCTTTTAGAAAGACCTAAATAGAATAATTTCTATATTCTTACTCTCTTTATGATGTTTTTATTTATACACTTTTTTATTATTTTATTATCTTTGACTATATTTAATGCTTATGCTTGTTTACTTTCAACCGTATTGGCTCTTTGATGTGGAGCTTTGTCAAATTATTTTTATCTACTTATACTTTATAAGCCTCAAAATATTTAGTACATTGATAACTCTAATACATAACCGTTACTGGAATTTCAAAATTCATCAGGAGAAACTAAAAAAGAAAAGTTTCTTCCTTTTTTTTTAATCTTTAGCTTAAAGTATTATCTATTGCTGCCATAATTACTAAAATTCTTTGAACTGAATCTCTGCTTTTCTCTTCTTCTTCTCCTATCTCTATCCCCAAAGCCTTTGATTAAAATTTCTTTTTTTTTTTTTTTTTTTTTTTTTAAATTTCAAGTCTCTTAACAGCACTCCTTCTTTCTGAATAATGCCCACATGCTTATAGGCATTCCCTTGGGGTTTTGTTCAATTAAAAATATCACATGAGATATAGAAAATTCAGAACTAATATTCAGAGCATTTATTCCTAATTACCAGAAAATGTTCTAAATAAGGCACATTTGTACTTGGGACAAAACTAATGTAATATATTGGAGTTGTATGAGACGTGGTAGGCATTCAGCAAGGATCATATAATTTTTAAACTAGATATTTCAGATTTACTTAAAACTGCTTAGCTTTTAGCAGGCTGAACTAGTTTTGCTACATAAATAGAGTAACAATGAATAAGGAATAGAAGATGATGTGGAAAATGATTATTAATAGACTGTTTTACATAGCATCTTTTTAAAATGTTGACCTTGAAATCAAATAGAGATTTGGGAAGTTAAAATTTATTTTATGAGAGAAAGCATATCAAAACTGAAATAATTAACAGATTGGAGTCAATGAGTATAGGTTTTTTTTTTTTAATTTTCTTTACATTTGTGGTGGAAAATACATGACTAAAGAATTTATGTAGTCTGTTCTAACCTGACCCCGAGGACTGTCCTCTAACAATTAATTGTGGTCTTTTCCTCTGAGATTTGGTTTGACTTTTAATTGTGGTCCTTTCCTCTAACGGAGATTTGGTTTGACTTTATTCTAATAAATTAGCCTCTGTTGTTCATCATTTTAAATGCTCCAGTGAACACACACATTTTCCAGTTTCAAATGAATCCAACTGATGCATTTCCATAAATGTACCTTGATGCTATGTTTCAGTAGTTTACAGAAGTTCAAGTTAGCTTCTCGTTAAAGAAAGTTTCGAGAAATGAGAATTTAAAAATTTACATCCCATTGTTATGGATTCATGTATCTTTTAAAATATTAACTCTGTATTTCTAACAGAGTGTTATATCTCAAAATGTAAGGAAGCTATGATACAATCAGAAGAACAGAATGTGTTAACTGATGTATTTTTTAAAAACAACTTTAGATATTGTAGTCATTTTAGATTGGCATTACAGGTGATTTGAAAAAAGAAAGTCTTCTGGTCTTTTAACAAACTGTTGGCAGCAAAATGGTGTAGATACTAATAATTTAAGATACATTTGAAAATTCTGTCATGATTTTGGACTGTATAAACAGAACACACAGGTTAAGATAACAATAATTAAAGCAGTATTTTCAATAATTGTTTTAATTATTTTATTATTATCCTTAATATCCAGCTACTTTTGATCACAAGTATATATGTAAAATTATTTCATTTGCTTATAGATGAATATTTGGAGAAGATAACTCACTCATTACACTTCCAAGGATTTTTCTCACACACACAGATTTAAACGGGGAAATACTGAAATATTAACCTCTCATTTACACACTTAGAGTAGTACAGATTGCCCCCACATTAATTTTAAAAATAGCATATCATATAAAGTCTTTTATGACCTGATTCTTGTTCTTTTTTATTATGCTGACAGCCACATTTGTAATTTTAATATTACTTCTCCCTCCAGGGCAGAGGTACATTCATTCATTTCTACCTGGAATTCTTTTTCCTACCTTCACCATTTCCTATCATCTGGTAAATACTATATATTCATTATGATTCAGTTTCAGATTTCTTCTTTGTCCTCTCAAGACTCTCAGGTTAGTTAGTACATCACATCATCCTTTTAGTAACATTCTCAGCAGCTAAAATGATATGCAGAATAAAGTAGGAATGCAGTATTCAACTGTGTCTCATTAGGAGCCCAAAGAAATAATTGCACACAACCAAATCACACTCTTTGAGATTAGTTTGAACTGCTTCTTTTAGTGATCCTTTTTAGAGTGGAATACAGATTGGGGAAATGAATGAGTAAATGTTAGAAATTTAGAGAGGATGAGAACAATATTACAGAGGGACTAGATTGAGGAAAACTGTAAAATTTTAAGTGGTTACAGTCTACTTGGAGATCATAAATGAAGTAGATGTAGGAACTTTAGAGACTTTAAGAAGTCAGATTTGATCTTATGAGAGATTCTACCTGGAGCATTTTAGATCTACCACTAGATTTTCAGTCCCAACAAGTATATTGAAAAAGAGTTATACTTCAAGAAAGCGGGAAAAATAAAATAAAGTAATGAGAAATGAAGAAATAAAAGAAAAGAAAAAAAGTAAAACACTGTTAAAATTGTGGAAAGGCATTCTAGGTGTATCAGTATAATGAAATCCCACCACTCTGATGATGCTGTCCAGAGTGAACTCTACTGACCATCCTCAACCTTTTCCATCTCAGCCTCAATTTACACCATTCAAATTCTTAAAAATTATTGAAGACCCAAGAATGATTTATGTGAGTTATATCTTCCAAGATTTATGAATTATAAATTAGAGTGGAGAAATTTTTAATATATTTACTCTCTTAAAAATAATGAAAATAATCCCATCTTATCATAAGTAACACATTTTAATAAAATGCAACCGCATTCAAAAAAAATTTTTAGTGATTTTTTAATTTAATTTTATTTTTTCTGTGTTCCAAGATTCATTGTTTATGCACCACACCTAGTGCTAGATGCGATACATGTCCTTCTTAATACCCACCACCAGGCTCACCCAACCCTCCCCACCCCCCACCCCTCTAAGGCCCTCAGTTTGTTTCTCAGAGTCCACAGTCTCTCATGGTTCATCTCACCCTCTGATTTCCCCCAATTCACTTTTTCTTTCCTTCTCCTCATATCCTCCATGATATTCCTTGTGCTCCACAAGTAAGTGAAACCATATGCTAATTCACTCTCTCTTCTTGACTTATTTCACTCAGCATAATCTCCTCCAGTCCCATTCATGTTGATACAAAAGTTGGGTATTCATCCTTTCTGATGGAGGCGTAATACTCCATTGTAGATATGGACCACATCTTCTTCATACATTCATCTGTTGAAGGGCATTCTGGCTCTTTCCACAGTTTGGCAATTGTAGCCATTGTTGCTATGAACATTGGGGTACAGATGGCCCTTCGTTTCACTACATCTGTATCTTTGGGGGTAAATACACAGTAATGCAACTGCAGGGTCATAGGGTAGCTCTATTTTCAATTTTTTTAAGGAATCTCCACACTGTTTTCCAACGTGGCTGCACCAACTTGCATTCCCACCAACAGTATAAGAGGGTTCCCCTTTCTCCACATCCTCTCCAACAAGTGTTTACTGTCTTGTTAATTTTGGCCATTCTAACTGGTGTAAGTTGGTATCCCAATGTGGTTTTGATTTGAATCTCCCTGATGGCTAATAATGATGAACATTTTTTCATGTCTCTTTGTCATTGGCCACAACAACTTTTTTCAAGACATGCTTCCAAAGGCAGAGGAAACAAAAGCACTTTTGGGACTTCATCAAGATAAAAAGATTCTGAACAGCAAAGGAAACAGTCAACAAAATAAAGAGGCAACCCACATAATGAGAGAAGATAATCATAAATGACACTATAGACAAAGGACTGATATCCACGTTCTATAAAGAACTCAAACTCAACACTCAAAAAACAGATAATCACATCACAAAATGGGCAGAAGGCTTGGACAGACACTTCTCCAAAGAAGACATACATTTTTAAAAACAAAAGAAAATTTAATAGGTGAATGACATTGTTTTGCATTTTTGGAATTTCTGTAATGAATAGCTTAATCTGTTGCCAAATGTTTTGGGTGAAGTCTATAAAAAATTTCTGTTCTACACAGATGTGTATTTGAAAAGAGAAGACCTCGAGGACCTCAGGGGTCCTCAGATCCCATGTTGATGATCATGTTGATTAAAGGGAATATGAAAACTGATCAAATATGAGACTGGTATAACTCTTAGGTAAAAATATAAATGGTTTCATCCAACTGCTTAACATACAAAGCAATATATATATATTTTTTAACTTGCCAAGACTAATTCCTAAAAGAAGACATTTTAACTCCTTAATGTATACCCTGGGATGTAACTGAATATTTATTAAACAACTTTCATGCTGCTGCAAGGATTTGCAACAATATCATTAAATTCTAGAAAAGTAGTCTTATGAATGTGTTTTATGCAGTTAGTCTCTTTCTTTTGTAACAAGGCAGAGACAACATAACAGAGATCAAAGGGACTTTCACTTCAGCCCAATGAGTACTTGTACATGTTCTGGGAGTGCACCTGAGCAGATGCAGCCTAGCATTGTCACAGTGACACAATATACATCTACATGTTAGGTAATGATAGAGAAGAATTTGCTTCTATTATTCCACACCTTTCCTATCTTCAATAGGCCTCATCTCTTTCAAACATCTGCTCCCCACATGTCCATCAAACGCTCACTAGTAATAATGTTTATTATTTATTTAATTATATCTCATTAACAGCTAATTACATGTGCAGCTAATTATATGTCACCTAGAGGCTTTATTTCTTATACAAAGATGGATCATATTGGTGGACTTAGTATTTCTCTTATGACATTTGGCTAATCCATCCCTGCGCAGTACTGAATTTCTCCTTGATTAACTTATATGGAATAAATTATCTATGTTTTCAGAAACAACTATTTTTTTAAATTAATGTATAATATATTATTTGCTTCAGAAGTACAGGTCTGTGAATCATCAGTCTTACACAATTCACAGTACTCACCACAGCACATACTCTCCCGAGTGTCCATCACACAGCCACGCTATCCCTCTGTGCCCCAGCAGCCCTCAGTTTGTTTCCTGAGATTAAGAGTCTCTTATGGTTTGTCTCCCTCCCTGATCCCATCTTGTGTCATTTTTCCCTCCCTTTCCTCATGAACCCCTGCCCTGCCTCTCAATTTCCTCATATCAATGAGATCATATGGTAATTGGATTTCTCTGATTGGCTTATTTTACTTAGCATAATACAGTCTAGTTCCATCCACATTGTTGTGAATGACAATATTTCATTTTTATGGCTGCATAGTATTCTACTATATGTATGTATATATATCTCACATCTTCTTTATCCATTCATCTGTTGATGGAGACATCCAGGTTCTTTTCAAAGTTTAGCTATTGTGGACATTGCTGCTGTAAACGTTCAGGTGCATGTGCCCCTTCGAATCACTACATTTGTATCTTTGCGGTAAATACCCCGTATTGTGATTGCTGGGTCATAGGGTAGCTCTATTTTCAACTTTTTGATGAACCTCCATACTGTTTTCCAGAGTGCCTGCACCAGTTTAAATTTCCACCAAAAGTGTAGGAGGATTCCCCTTTCTCTGCATTTTCACCAGCACCTGTTGTTTCCTGACTGGTTAATTTTAGCCATTCTGACTGGTGTGAAGTGGTATCTCACTGTGCAAAACCAACTATTTTAAAAACAGATGTCTTTAAGTCAACCTTTTCTTACCCTTGTCTACTACTACTACTACTATTTACTGGATGTATATACCATGTAAAACAGGACAATATGCACTTCAAAGAAGATACAAGACATTCATACATGTCCAAAGTATCTATATGAAAATAACCAATAATTCACAATGAAAAAGATAATGAATAAGTAGTATGAATGAGTTTTTATAAAAGGAAAATTACCACCTTTTCTTCAATCATATAACCATATTTTTTCTACTTGATTTCTTGTCTTAAACAATCTATGTTCTTCCTGCAAATGTGTCCTATTAGCCACATATTTTATCAGCTCTCAATATGTTCTTTCAGAACTCTACTTTCTATCAGATAATATTGCTGTTCCATTGCTTTAACCTTTGCTTTTGTGCAGATGCTTCCTGAACTTGTATTTATAATTCCTCACCCCAAATCTGTCTGGGAACATGACCAGAGATTTTTCACTTTGAAATCACTCTAAAATCCAATTTTTGCTTTTATTCGTATCACTAGCATTTAGATCATGGACTCCATATGTCTCACTTAACAATTTTGCCAGTGTCCAAACTGTTATTTTTATTACCACACTGAGCAGCTTTCAGTGCATTCAAACACTTGCCATTTTATCTTCCCTGAAACAGAGGTGCATTTTGCCATTGTAGTGTTCGAATCCCTTAATATGGATCATGAACTAACATCCAGACCCACATGTTAAAATTTGAGTCTATCCCTCCCTTATCCTTCATTGCTCTTCTTTTAAAATTCTTATTCAAAAAGACAGAAAGCTGGATAAAAAGAAAATAGATGGAAAATTGCTAAAACAATTTAAGGGGCAAGAAAGAGCAAGGGTAGGTGTGCTGATGGTCAGCTGCTATGCAGATAATTTATGACTTTAAAGGAAAGTTTCTCCTGACAATTGGTGGTCAATGAAAAGAAAGGGGGAAAGAGACCATTTGGTTCCATAAAGATGAATATGCTTTATTTAAGGAAGGTGCTTCAGCCGCTGTCAAAAACAGAAAAAAAGAGCATGCTTGGAAATTCTCAGAGGCTTCAACAGGCAATCCAAATGAACTGGCCACATGTGTAACAACCACTAAATAAAAGCAGATTCAAATGAACACATTTGAACCTGGGAGTTGTTCCAATATTTGATTCATCTAGCTTTGTAGGAAGGTGAACCATCTGTTTAATCCCGTGCTGGTACTACAGCAAGGGAATGAGGGGCAGGTGCACTGTCATCCAAATGGAAAGGATAAGTGGTCTTCAAAAACTGACTGCATGGGTATAGTTTCTAATGAAATATTACAAAATCAAAAGGCTCTTCAGTTGGTCATAGTGACATCTTTCTAGATATGTCTCCTGACCCAAGGGAAACAAAAGCAAAATTAAACTATAGGGACTACATCAAAGTAAAAAGCTTTTGCACAGTAAAGAAAACAACCAATAAAACTTAAAGCCAACCTACTGAATAGGAGAATACATTTTCAAATGACATATCCAATAAAGGGTCAGTATCCAAAATACATAATGAATTGATATAACTCAACACTGAAAAAACAAATAATCTAATTTAAAAATGGGTAGAAGACACAAACAGACATATTTCCAAAGAAAACATGCTCATGGGCAACAGACACTTGAAACCCACTCATGTGAGCTCAACATCACTCATCATCAAGGAAATGCAATGTCAAACTACTATTTGGTATTTGGTATACTCACACTGTCCAGAGTGGCTAAGACCAAAAATTCAAGAAATAATAACTGTTGACAAGAATGTGGAGATAAAGGAACCCTCTTACAACTGTTGGTGGGAATGCAAACTGGTACAGCTACTATGCAAGACAGTATGGAAATTCTTCAAAAAATTAAAAATAGAACTACCCTACAATGCAACACCACACTACTGGGTATTTACCCAAAAAATGCAAAAACACGAATTTGAAGGGATATATGCACCCCCATGTGTATTGCAGCATTATTTACAACAACCAGTTAGGGAAGCAGTCCAAGTTCTTTCCATTGAAAGAAGAATATATAAAGAAGATGGAATATATGTATAAAGGAATGTTAGTCAGCCATAAAAATGAATGGAATCTTGCCATTTGTAACAACATGGATGGACTTAAAAAGTATAATGTTATGTGAAATAAGCCAGCCAACTGGAGAAAGACAAATACCATATGATTTCACACATATGTGGAATTCAAGAAATAAAACAAATGAACAAAGAGAAAGAGAGAGGGAAACCAAAAAATAGACTCTTAACTGTAGAGAACAAATAGATGTTTACCAGAGAAGAGGTAGGGGAAAGGAATGGGTGAAATAGATCATGGAGATTAAGAATACCTTTATCTTCATGAGCGTGAGCACTGAATAATATATAGAATAGTTGAATTCCAACCATATCGTATACCTGAAATTAGTATAACACTATATGTTAACTACACTGGTATGAAAATGAAAATGAAAAAAATAATAAATAAATAAGTAACATAAAACAAGCTGAACTCATAGAAACAAAGAGTAGATGGGTGGTTGCCAAGGGCTTAGGATATGGGAAATAAGACATCAATCAAAGGGTATAAAGTTCCAGTTATAAGAAGAATAATTTCTGGGGATAAAAATGTATAGTATGGTGACTATAGTTAACAATACTGTATTGTATACTTGAAAGTTATTGGGAGCATTGTTTTTAAATGTTCTCATCAAAACAACAAAAATTATAGTTATGTGAGATTAAAGGATGTGTTAAAAAACCTTAGTTTAGTAATCATTTCTCAATATATGCACGCATCAAATCATCATATTGTGCCTCTAAACTTATACATTTTCATATGTCAGTTCTATAACAATAAGCTGATGGAGGGGAAACAAGCTCTTTGACTGGCAGAAAAATTTGAACCTACATTAAATCTTTTGACAGAACTGACATAAATTTACTTCTGATCATTATGTACCCAATCTAGTGGAGATATTTTTGTATCACTATGAAAAAAAGAATGACTTTGATCAGAGGGTTTAAAACTAGGGATAATATAAAGTATACAGTACATGTGTAATGTTACCTTCCTAATATCTGAGAAAATAAAGGGAAATCTGTAATCTATATGGCCATAAGAGATTTGGATAAGCCATGGTGGGATGGTGGGTCTGAATAGTTGTGATAGTTATAGAAGAAAATACCCCATGACACTGCAGAATCAATCAAAGAAAGAGACCTCTCATTAACTTCATCACCCATAGGAAGAAGTTCTTCCTTTGAGCAAAGCGTAATCCTAAGGTAAGGCTAAATAGTAAGAATTATTTCCCTTACGAAATTACACGTTTCCATCTTAGAATCCAAGTGAGGAGAACAGAATTAATCAATATCTAGTTTTTAGTTTGTGAGGCATGTATGACTATAAATGATTACACTAACAAGCATGAAAGTCTATCCATTCTCCTTATTATCAAGAAAAGATCTAGCTATATTTTAGCTTTTACATTCAGGTAGGACATGCTTTTACTGTTGCTGATGTTTATTTTTTTTCTTTAAAATTTCCCAGGGCAAAATACATAATACATATAATGAGTTAGAAATGATCGTTATTCATTTATAGCCTCTCCAGTTAGAGTGAAATACTGTCGTTTTTAGGTCATTGTATAATGGTGTTTCTGGCATACGTGAATTGAATAAAGTAACTTTCAGTGCCAAGGTTAATGTATCAACTTCAGGTAGTTGCTTTGTTGAATTTTGTTAAATATTCTTGAGCTTCTCTAACCCTCTGAGACAGACTGAAATGAAAAGGAATTTAATTAGTGTGTGCTGGGAATGTAATGTGATACATTAAGTTTTTATTAAGAAAACTGGTACTGAACCACAATGTTATTGGTTCTGAAATTATCTTTCTAGATAAAGAAAACACACATATGTGTAGATACACAGAGTAAATGTAAAGGGAGCCTATCAAATAGGACTAATTCAATGAAAGTTTACATCATAAAATGATTTTGAAGGAAAATATTTTTCTTATACCACGTAAAATTCAGAAATAAAGCTCCTGTTTAATTTTGGAAGCACTGTTCAAGAGCAGTTAGGCTGTACCGTTTTAGTCATTGGGATTCAGTACTTCTATGATTAATTTCAAAGGCACATTGGTCCAGGATTATTATTAGGTTGGTCTGTTAATGCAAAATCTGTCAAGAAGGCCTTGAAGTGGAAACTACACAGATGCATACAAAGTTCTAGTTTAAAATACCTTTAATTCAAGGATTTGGCTATTTTAGTTTCATTTGGGGAAGGAAGCTCAAAATTAAGACAATTAATCCAATTGACCCATGTTCTTAGCAGTGTGTAATACATTTTTGGGAATAAAAACACTGATACTTCTCAAAAAAGCTCAGTTTAATAGAAACCTGTTTATTCTAAGGTGTTAATATGAATTAAAATTAATATTATGTTAAAAATTAATAAAAGTGTGTATAATAACATACAAAATGAAAGAGATAAATTTCATAAATGGCAAAAGTGTTTTCCAGAATTGTAATGTTTGACTAAAACAGATAAGACTTTTTTCCCCTCTGCCTCATCATGCCCACAGACAGTATTTATATTATTTTGATATTAAATAGTCATGTGTAACTATCTCATATATTGCAGTTGAAATTTAAATTTCCAATTCAACTAATCCATCATCACACTATTTAACCTGATTTATTCACTTTAATATAATCTGTGATTTAAATTAACTGAGTAATTATTTGACCTTACTTTTAGTTTAATGCATGCAAATACAATGTCATAAAATAACCATTCTATTTTATATCACCTTGACTACCTCAATCATTCACTATTAGAAATCAATCACTTAGAATATTTTATATAGATTTTCTAACTTCTATTATGGTTAGTTTAAAAAAGGAAATTGCATCTTTTGACCCAAACACCATAAAACGTACCACAATGTCATGTGTTTTTCTTATAATCAGTAGGTTTATTTTCTTTCTTTCTTTTCTTTTTTTTAAAGATTTTATTGATTTATTTGACAGACAGAGATCACAAGTAGGCAGAATGGCAGGCAGAGAGAGATGGGGAAACAGGCTACCTGCTAAACAGGGAGCCTGATGCGAGGCTCGATCCCAGGACCCCAGAATCATGACCTGAGCCTAAGGCAGAGGCCCTAACCCACTGAGCCACCCAGGCGCCCCAGTAGGTTTATTTTCTAAAGAATACTACAAACAAGTCTGACTTATGATGGTTCAACTTAATTTCTTTTTTTTTTTTTTTTTTTTTTTTTTTGGTTTTTTGATAGTCCAAAAGCAATACACTTTTAGTGGAAACTGAAGTCAATATTTAAATTAAATTAAGTTCAAAAATTAAATGTTGAATTTTGCCCTTTCCCCAGGCTAGAGATAAGCAGTTGATATTGTCTCGTGATGCTGGACCCTGGCAGCAAGCCACAGCTCCCTCCCCATCAGCCACGCCACCACGAGGGTCAAACAACTGATATACTTAGCAGTAATTCTATACCCATCCAGTGTTCTGTTTTTCACTTTCAGTAAGTATTCAACAAATTACAGGAGGTAGTCAATATTTTATTGTAAAATAAGCTTTGTGGGCAAGGATTTTGCCCAACTGTAAAAAGTCTTGTGAGCATGTGTAAGGTAGGCTAGGCTAAGCCATAATGTTCCAGAGATTAGATATAGTCAGTAGATTTTCAACTTAATGATACCTTCATCATACAGCGAGTTTATCAGTATATACCCTATCATAAGTTGAGGAAGATCTGTAGTTCTTTTCAAAGTTTCTTTTAAAGTGACAAATATATTTTTTAAAACTAAATGGATTCTAGAACATATGTAATGCAAACTTGTAGATTTTAAATCTTTTATCCTCAAAAATTGTAGGCCTTTTGATGAATAAGCATCACTTTTAGTGCTTATATTTAAGGAGACTTATTTTGCCAGCCAGGAAGGGAGTCTTGCCAGGAACTGAAGCGACAGGTGCCTTGTTTTTGGACTTCCAGCCTCCAGAACTGTGAAAAATATGTGTCTGTTGTTTAAGCTACCCCGTCTACGGTATCTTGTTACGGCAGCCTGGCTGACTTATACATCTGCCAGTATCATAATATTACCTCAAAATGAATTACTAGTCAAAATAATATGCAATGTATATTCTGAACCCAAAGCAAGTCATCTCTTTTCTGTTTCGAATAGTAGAAATATACATAATGTAACCAGTTCTTCATGACTTTATGTTTTTCATTAGTCACAACATTAGCAGCTGTGTTTCTCCTTACCAAAAGATCCTAGAAATAAATGCAGGTGTTCCTGGAGACAAATGCAAATGATATCAACTTCCTCATATTTTAATCTACTGAGTGTTTAATTATGAAATGCAGTCTTTAGATTTTATTTATGTTAATAGTAATGCCATACAAAATAGATGGAGAGCAAGAGTTAAAATTTCAGAAAAGTTCATGAATTATTCTCATCATCAATCACGTCATTGTTGACAAATGCTCCATATGTTCATAACGTCTCGTCCTTTGCTTGATTTTTAATGTGCTTTGAATATCAATACTTGAATAAAACCATGTCTCAGTCATAAAAGGAAGATAGTAAGCTACTCGGTAATTTTAAATGTTAATTTACCTTTATAACTGTAACAAAATCCTGACTTACATCCTTTGCTACAATTATATATATATGTATCTTACTTACTTAACCAAAATGGGAACAATGTAAAACTAGGGCCCATGTTTTATACTGTTTCCTGATTTTAATAACAATTACAGGGCCACATTTCAACAGGTGTTATGAAGAGTGCACAAAATTTTATAAATGAGAGTTATTCATAAAATATTTTGTAATTCTCCCTCTGACCTTCACCATGTGGTTGTGACTTGAAAGTCTTGGATACTTTGCCTGTGTTCATCGAAAATGACTTCAGGCAAGTTACTTAGACTCACTGCGCCTCCTTCTATCATTAAAAAGGAGGATGTTCAGGGTACCGATCTCATTTTTGTTGGGGGAATTATAGGTTTTGTTAAGCCCAAAGTATATTGCTAGATACGGAAGTTCTATATAAGTGTTCACTACTATTTTCTAATTATGTTTGATTATATTAATATTAATTTATCATTTATGAAAATACGAATATATGCTAAGAGGCTTCTGCAAACATTCGCTGAACACAGAGGGGTATTTAACAAACTCAGGCAAATGAATCCAGTTGGCAATGCCCAGTGGCTCCATGCTCTGATTGTTGTGATTCAGTCCTCCGGATGCATCTTTGTTGGGGACTCATTTATAGAAACACCCCAAATTCTCTTACTAGTCAGTTTACCTTTTCATGTTCCCTTTAAATTTTTTTTTAAGATTATTTATTTATTTATTTGAGAGAGAGACAGTGAGAGAGATCATGAGTGAGGAGAAGGTCAGAGAGAGAAGCAGACTCCCCGTGGAGCTGCGAGCCTGATGTGGGACTCGATCCCGGGACTCCAGGATCATGACCTGAGCCGAAGGCAGTCGTCCAACCAACTGAGCCACCCAGGCGTCCCTTCATGTTCCCTTTAAATCGCTCCCCACCACCATCCCACTTCTCTTTATTCTGTACATTCCTATAAATTCAGAAGTGAATTTTTAATCTGTGAATTTGTAATCTGTGCTGGGGGACATAACTTCCTACATGGATAAATTCAAACTTATACTGAGCCTTTTCTTTCTTTTTTTTTTTTTTAAGATTTATTTATTTATTTGACAGAGACAGATCACAAGTAGGCAGAGAGGCAGGCAGAGAGAGAGAGAGAGAGGGAAGCAGGCTCCCTGCTGAGCAGAGAGCCCAACATGGGACTTGATCCCAGGATCCTGAGATCATGACCTGAGCTGAAGGCAGTGGCTTAACCCACTGAGCCACCCAGGCGCCCTATACTGAGTCTTTTCTTGAAGCGACTATTTATTTAGAACAATTTTGCCCCATGGAGTACTGAGTTTTTATAGTAATTATTTATAATTCTCAGAATTTCAAGAAATGAATAAGGAAGCATGCTTGCAAAACAAATGGCTTGTCTAGTTTTAGGCAGCTAAGAAATGACAAATATTTGATAATAGGACTCAAAATTATATGTTATTTTCAAAAGATTGATAGGATCTGTATATATATGAGGAGTAAAAATGTACATTTTGCAGTTTAAAAACTCTCCACTGTGAAATTTCTAGTAGGAGAATTAAAATACTAATACAGGAACCCACAGACCAGAGTCATCTGTGAATGGGAATCAAGGCGTTTGTGAATTTAAGTGGAAAGAATATAGTTCCGTTTTTATTAACCTCAGACAGAAAGAGATTATTTCTTTCAATCATAAATATAGGAAATAAATAAAAGCAGCATATTTGTTAGCAGTAGAACTTAAATATTTTTTTTAAGATTTTATTTATTTATTTGAAAGATCACAAGTAGGCAGAGAGGCAGGCAGAGAGTGAGAGAGGAAGAAGCAGGCCCCCTGCTGAGCAGAGAGCCCGATGTAGGGCTCAATCCCAGGACCCTGGGATCATGACCTGAGCCGAAGGCAGAGGCTTCAACCCACTGAGCCACCCAGGCGCCCCAGAACTTAAAGATTTTAATACAATATTGCAGCTTTTGCAGATATCCCAAATAAGTTTTTCTCATTACTACTTCAAAATTATCATTGTTATTAAATATGCTGCTATATCTTATCTTACCCTGTTAGTAAGGAAACATAAGTTCTAATTTTTGTGGTTTTATTTTGATAAGTAAATTTTACACAGTCTGTTTCCTCTGCATACTCACATCTTTTATTTTATGTATTTAAAAAATATTCTGGAAAGTGATCCATTGTCTTTACTGCACAATCCAAAGGGGATCACATACAGAGAAATTTAAGAATTTCTTTACTACAATATATGGTACCCCAAAAAATGAAATTTTGAGAAATGCATTCAAAACATGGGTTGATTTTGTTAAGCAAAAACAAGGTTATGACTTTTCTTGTATTTCACAGGGTATGGAATAATACAAAAACATAATTATACTATTTACATATAGACTTTATAACATCTTACTAATGGGCTTAAAAGAATGGTACAGGGTAATATTATAACACAGTCAGTTAACAGATCCAAAGATACCAATTAAATCAAATTTCTGATTTTTTTGAGAATATACTCATTAAGCACTTACTATCATATTTTGGGGCCAAAGGAGAAAAGACCTGTGCAAAATACCCAGTCATTTGCAATCATTATGATTTTTATGCCCTGGATGGGTATAAAAGGATATAAAATAAAAACAATGAATAACAATATGGAAAATGAAAAAAGAATACAATGGAATGGAACAGAGATGTGAACAATGTTCTTTTATAAAACAAAAGAGAAATTTTATTATACATGCGAAATGCTTCTTGACTAACTTGAACGGTAATTTTGTTGAACAACAGGGCCCTGAGATAGAAGACACCACTTGTTAAAAGAAAACTTGGGTGGTGACCAGAAATTTGGTTTCCATCCTATTCAATCTTAAGACTCTCACTCTATGAAGCTGCTTCTCATGAACTGGGGGCATTTCAGAATTAGATAATAGAGAAGTTCAGTGAACTGTAATGTGCATTAAGAAATAGAGAATTTTTGTGTTACCTTTGGGGAAAATGTCCTTTGGTTCCACTTGAGATACACTGTCACTGACCTGCATTAAACATAAAATGTAATATTGATTTTTAAATGCATTTTTAAATGTATTCTACACATACTACTTAGATGAGAAATCTTTTATACTTACAATAAAAACCTTGATAGTTCTACATGATGACTCCGCCAACTGATTTTAGATTAATTCTCCACCAAGCAACAATAGCTAAATAGTAAAATTTGATAATTTTAACTAACTACATGAAATTAATTAGTTCTAACAGCTTATCATTGTTAAGATACACATTTTTATGTGAATTCCTGCTAGGTGTCTCTAATATAACTTAAACACTAGCACTAAATATATAACTATATCTCTACTTAGATATTGATACACACACACACAGACACACACACACACATATATATACATTTTTTTTGTAAAATCTCATTTGAAGAGATATGCATGTGTGAACTGACAAATGGTATCTGTCCAAAATAAATGAGACCCTGTGAACACTCGTTTTTTTGTGATTTTTGCTGATATATGTTAGGATTATTATTTTTTTTTTTAAGATTTTATTTATTTATTTGTCAGAGAGAGAGCGAGTGAGAGCGAGCACAGGCAGACAGAGTGGAAGACAGAGTCAGAGGGAGAAGCAGGCTCCCTGCGGAGCAAGGAGCCCGATGTGGGACTCGATCCCGGGACGCCGGGATCATGACCTGAGCCGAAGGCAGCAGCTCAACCAACTGAGCCACCCAGGCGTCCCTGTTAGGATTATTTAAAGAATTATTTTAAGAAAAAACTATCTTGTTTTACACTCTTCCTTAGTTATAATTTTCCACCTGATTTCTTAATTTTTTAAACTTTTCTTAAACATCTGCTAGGTGCCAGGATGACATTCTGCTGGAGTGGTTAGAATTTCTGCCAACTAATTTCTCAGATCTAGTCTAGAAAAGGGTAATAAATTAACCATTGAAAGGTACCATGATGTATCACAATACAGTATGAGAGACTATGAACTCTGAGAAACAAACTGAGGGTTTTGGAGTGGGGGTGTTTGGAGAGCCTGGTGGTGGGTAATATGGAGGGCAAGTGTTGCATGGAGCCCTGGTTGTGGTGCTTAAACAATGAATCTTAGGACACTGAAAAAATTAAATTTAAAAAAATATATGTATATGCATTTCAATACAAAACATCTGGTTCTGGGGGCACCTGAGTGCCTCAGTTGGTTAAGTGTCTGCCTTGGGCTTGAGTCATGAAGCCAGGTCCTGGAATCGAGCCCCCGTCGGGCTTCCTGCTCAGTGGGGAGTCTGCTTTTCCCTCTGCCTCTTCCTCTCTCTCTCTGTGTCTCTCATGAATAAGTAAATAAATAAATAAAATATTTTAAAAATCTGATTCTGAAGTTTAGAGCTTATATATCTGCAACTGGCATATTATCTATGACTACATAACAAAACGGTAGGTAGTTGTTTTATTATTATGTTACATTTTTATAAATTAATTATGTAACTGAACAAATGAGAGTCTCCAACTGAGTATTCTTGGGAAAGATAATGAGAGCTTCTTGTTGAGCTTATGATATACTTAAGTTGATTTGTAAAGAGCAAGTAGAATTTGTACATCAGAAGAACATGATTACAGAGATGGGCTGGGAGCTAAAACCCATAGTACAATAGAAAATACAGTTTGCTAGAATCTTGGAGAATACAGATGAAGATGGTACTGGTTCCACCTTCATGGAACTCCAAAAGAAAGTGCACCATGAGAGGAACTAAAATGGAAACATAAATAAAAGTTGTGGTAGAATAGAATACTCAGTGGTCCTTTCTGACCGGTAGCAACATCGGAGTGATAATCCTAAGGCACTCTTCTGATCTCTGGAGACGTTACAGAGATTGGTTGGTGAACGTCCCCCAAATGTTTAAAGTCTATTAAAATGGCTAGTTTGTTTTTTTTTTTTTTAAACTTGTAGGACAATAAAATGAAGAATACATAGAAGGAAGGAAGGAAGAATACTTACTGGCTTACAAAGGAAGAAATAAATTTGAAAGATTCTAAAGCAGCAGACTTTAAAGGCATTCATCATCAGCAGTGGAAAGCTAATGGAGGAATGAGTCTAGTTCAGTGCTTCTCCAGGCCTCTGTGTGAAGGGTTCCTGACCTAACACCTCTGTAAAACACAATAGAGATGAATTACTAGAAAAATAAAATGAAAATTAAAAACCATAAGAATATAATTTACTTTTATTACCAGATTCAACAGACTTAAACTAAAGGAATACAACAAGAACAAAAATAAGGAAAAAGAAAAATCTTTCAAAGGGTGTATACATTACTTATTAAAAGTGTGTGAACCCATACTTAAACTGTAAATTTTGAAATTATGAAATTATGATAAAACAAAGTTTTGAGTAGAATAGCAGCTCTTTATATCAACTTCATATATACATTATTTGACCTTACAACACTGTACCAATTTTTGAAGACTTTTATATGACAAGAGAACTTGCTTCTTTTCAAACTTATCAAGTAGAGACTAGATTGATGATGGCCCTGCACTAAGGAAATAATATGTAAATTGCTTATATGCTTTTTAAAAACAACTTTACCAAAGAATGATATAAATACAAAAAAATGACACATATTTAGAGTGTATAATATGGTAAATTTTGACATATGTATACAGCCATGAAATATCATAATCAATAAAATCAACATATTGAACACCCCATATATTTTTCTCAGGCTTCACTGTGATCCTTTCCTGCCACACTTTCTCTGTCTGATCTACTTTATGTCACAATAGATTAGCTTACAGTTTTTAAGAATTTTATGTAAATGGAACTATATGGTATATGTATATTTTTGTCTGGATACTTTCACAAAGGATAATCATTTGGGGATTCATTTATGTTGTTGCATATACTACTCACTCATTCATTTTTTTTAAGTTTTTATTTAAATTCCAGTTAGTTAACATATAGTGTAATATTAGTTTCAGGTGTAGAATTTAGTGTTTCAACACTTATATAACACCTAGTGCTCATCACAACTGTTCATTCGTTTTTGTTGCTTGGTAGTACTACATTTAATAGATATATCAAAACGTGTTTATCCATTTACCTGGGTTATTTCCAGATTATGGTTTATATGAGTATAGCTGTTATATACAAAAGTCTTTGTAAAGATCTATGCTTTGTTTTATATTGGGTCAAAAGGGATGGTTGGAGCATAAAGCATTTACTTACCTTTGTAAGAAACTACCAGGGGGGCACCTGTGTGGCTCAGTAGGTTAAGCCTCTGACTCTTGATTTCAGCCCAGGTCATGATCTCAGGGTGGTGAGATCGAGTCCCATGTCAGGCTTTGTGCTGAGTGGGGAGTCTAATTCTCTCTCTCCCCTTTTCTCCCTCTGCCCCTCCCCCATTCATGTTCACTCTCCAGTTCCCTCAAATACATAAATAAATAAATCTCGAAAATGAAAAAGAAACTACTGAGGCACTGGGGGCTCAATCAATTAAGGGTCCAAGTACTGATCTCAGCTTAGGCCTTGATCTGAGGGTCATGAGTTCAAGGCCCATGTTGGGCTCCATGCTTGACGTGGAGCCTACATATATAAATAAATAAATGAATAAATAAATAAATAAAATTAAAATTAAAATTAAAAAGCTACCAAAGTCTTTACCAAAATGGCAATACCACTTTATATGCCCACCAGCAATGTATGAGCATCTCATTTACTCCACAGGTGGTAACTGGCACTGTTCCAAACTCTAGGTCAACTCCAGGTACTGTTACCTGTCAGAAGTGATTGTTCTTTTCCCAAATTCCAGCATTTTCTTCACTGACCTCCACTAGGCAGTACTCAGCTGAACACATGAAGGGGGACTCTCTTTCATGTTATTTCTGATTTTCTATTCTGCAAACTGATGGTCTTGGCTTCTGTAGAGATTCAACTCCACTTCTTTCACCTCAGGAACCTGTAGGGTTCAACCTAGGCTCCAAATACCACACTGTGGTTAGGAAATTCTCTCAATGTAGTAAAGTGAGGCAATCTTAGAACTCACTTCATCTGTTTTTCATCTCACGGGGATCACTGCCATTCATTGTCTCATGTCTATTGTCTTAAAATCCACTGTTACATTTTTTAATTTGTTTCAGGAAAGAGAGTGAATCTGGCCTTGGTTAGAATTTAATGTTCTCTATATTCTAATGCATAGAACTATAGCAATTGTCAAGGTACAGTTTCCAAAGGAAATATGGTGGGAATTGAATAAAGAAATTATTAAGAATTCAGGAACTTAAAAAAAAATTATATATACATAAAAATAAGTTACATTATAGTTTTAAAATTAATTTCGAAGTCTTAATCATGGGCCTGTTTCAACATTGTTTTATAAATCTAAGATAAAAATATGTTATCACTTAAATGGATTCTGGATCCATGAATTTCCTTTGTAAAGATGTTTAGATTGATATAAAGTAAAATGGTAAAATGTTTTTATTTGGTATTTGATGATATCTTTAGCAGATGTCATGTATTTAGATCATTACCTACTTCAATATTAAAACATAGTTATAATATGGAACATGTCATAACTTAGTATAGAAACTCTATCTTTCCTTATTTTCCATTGGAAAACATACTGCCTTCTTTTCCTTGGATAGAAATATAAAAATAAATTTAAAATAATAAGTAAATAAAAATAAATGGTATCAGAAAAATAAGTGGTCCTAGTTGATTAGGACCTATTCAATTAGCGTCTTTCAAAATTAGGACCAGGGGACCTCGGGTGGCTCTTCATTAAGCTTCTGCCTTTGGCTTAGGTCATGATCTCAGGGTCCTTGGATCCAAGCCCCGCATCAGGCTTTCTGCTCAGCGGGAAGCCTCTTTCTCTCTCTCCCATGTCCCTTGCTTGTATTCCCTCTCTTGCTGTCTCTCTCTGTCAAATAAGTAAATGAATAAATAATTTTTTAAAAAATAAAATAAAGAAATAAAATTGGACCGAATTGTTTTTAATGTTGCAGATATACTATATGTTTATTCCACAGTTCAAATATTCTTGGCAGGATTTCTCCATGATACCCTTTCTGTTTTAGTATGTATTATGAGTTGTTTATAATCAACTTTTATAGTATCATAAAACAACAATATTTAATGATATTATATTTTATATAATTTATAATATACTAGCCTCTTCATCATTTGTATGCCATTAGGCATACTGTTTATTTCAACTGATTTTCTTTTTTCATATAAATTCTTCTTTAAGGAAGGAAGCATTCTGTTGATTTATGTTCTGACACAGTTTTCTTAATGTGGATAACTATTCTAGTATGTTTTTTGTAACTGTAGCTGTGTCATCAGATTATATTTCACAACAAATTCTAAACTTCAAATTATATATATTAACAATGTAAACCTTCATAGTTCAGTTCAATATGACTATTTGTGAGCAATTAAGCTCAAAACGTATCCTCTCTTTATATCGCCATTATATTCAAATTGCACATATGCTGAAAGAATGTCTATGTTAGAAATATATATGCATTCATCACTTTATAATGAGAGTTCCAATGCTAAGTTTTTTTGCTGTATTATTTAGCCAAACTATGAGCAATGATGTCATTGGAAATTGATGCTTCAGCTAACTTCTTGGCCACAAATTAATTTTATTCTGTCACATATCTTTGATGCAGGCTATGATTAATGTCTTGTCAACTGTATATAAGTATTCATTTTAGTTTTAACTTATTAAGAAGGACAAAGCATTAAGTTTGATATGTGAAATATTGCATACTGTCTTCTATCGGCTTTAAATATGGTTCTCTTTCTGTCAAAGACATCCGGAGAGGTTTTTCATACTTACTGGTTATACTTTGCATGTAAATGTCGCTTATATAAAATTTCAATGAAAGTTGTCTCTCAGATGGTTTGCTTATATCATGGACTTATAGACCAACAGTAATTTGTGGAGTAGCCCAGGTATAATGTGGTTTTCTAACTGCTTTGATTTTGGAGATGTAATGAATAGTGTCCTAGTAACCACTGAAGGGAAAATGGAAGGAGTATGTTTATGCCAACCAGGCAGGCTGAGATCACGTTTCAACATTTTGTGATCAATATTCCTCATGCTGCATACTTTTCATTGTGAAAACGCTGGTCTAAAATTTAGGAGATTGATATTAGTAAGAAGAATATGCTTGAAAATTTTTTTTTTCTGGTCTGCACTGAGCTATTAATGTAATACAAGAGAATGCAGATGGAGAATGGGAAAAAAGGGATAAAGTCAAAGGTTTGTAGTCTTGGTAAAGGGAAAGAGTAGGGTTTAGGGGAATCATGAATATGGGACATTTGGAGAAAGATGTTTCTTGTGGATTTTGCCCTCTCTTTATCTATAAGACTTTTTGAATTTCATAATCTTTATCCATTAAATGAGAATTGACCCTATTTCTTACATTCCAATTGTTGTAGTATTATCTGTTTCATAATAGAGAATATGCTTTCACATCAATCTAGCTAGAGACAGAAACAAGAGCCAAAGTCCTCTGAAATACTTAAAATGCCTAGTCGTTATGGCTTGCTTTTTCATCTCTCTGATTTAAATGTTTAAACTTTTCGATAGTTTTACTGCTCAGGATTGATGGGCTCAAGCAAAAGCAGCTTATCACTGTAAGTTACACTTGGTTGCCAGGCTTAACTCAAAGAAAATGTAAAATATCTTCAGGCCTTCTGATATTTCAGTGCGGTTTCTATAATATGTATGGAAGAATGGAAAATGCTCAACGTCGTGCTGAACTGTTCGCTTAAGTCCTTGCATTTGATAATTCCTGAATATTTCTAGTGTAAGGTGAGGATAGTAATAATGAAAAATAAGCTGGCTTGTGGAATAATAAAACAGGCTTTGACATAATTTGGAGGAACATATTATCTATATATAATAATATTTTGCAGTTTCTTTTTTTTTCCATGTTGTTTGTAAAATATTTCCTATCCTGACCTAGGGATTTTTATATATAAAAGATATCATATAAACTTGCTGCATCTACTTTCCAGTTAAGGTTGCAAGGTGGAAGGCCACTGAAAGCCTCCAGGAGTGTAAGGATTGTAAGCGGAAGCTCCATTCTGATGTGCTGCTTTTTGTCAATCACATCGGACCACTGATTTACAACTTGAATTTCTCTAAGTAGACACAAACCCAAGAAGATTGTCATTGGAACCTGGGAACACAAGAAAGACATGGCATGATTCCATTTGAAGTAAACTTACCTGTTTACGAAGAGAAAACCATATTTTCTTCTTATATGTTTGTTATCATGGATGCAGAGAAGATGCAAAAAAGCTTCTAGCGGATTTTGAAAAATCCGCTTAATGCTTAAAATGGAAGATGCAAAAATAATTTCAATGCTAAAGCCGCACTTGTGATCAAGAATTATTAATAATATGAGTATCTATATATTCTTTAAAATAATTTCATACTCTGTGTGTAATGTATTACAGTGACCGTATTCTTATTTTGGATTAAAGTATTTTAAAGCACCTGTCGTGATTTCCTCTAACGCTTTATGCCAAGTGAACAAGGCGAAATTAAAACATGCGCCACCTAGTGGTCCAGAAACATATGGCTCTTTAATTTTATTGTTTGGAAAATGGAGGGAGAAATCCCTAATTCCCATTCCTCCTCCAGTTTCCAAGTAAAGTGGAGGACTATAAAACTGTTAAGGAAAACTTGCCCCCAGAAGGAGTTAAACAGACAAGGACCGTTTTAGTCGGGACTACTGCAATAGAGAAGTAAGACTATTGGCCTGGGGAGAAAACATGATTTCAACTGCTGAAACCAAAACCAGCAGAGTTTTTAGCCACTGAGTCCGACTGTGGAAAAGCACTGAAGGACCTTAGGGCTGAATTGCGCAATGTGATTAGGCTCTATTCGTTTGCTAATGGCTCTTACAGAAGCGGGGATCCTTTCCCCCCCCTGGTTGATCTTAAGGCATTACCTTCCTTGAGGATCCTATTTCAAGGAATGGACCCCAAGTCCTTGAGAATGGTATTCCTAAATTCCAGGCAAGAGGCAGGAAGAAGATTTACATTTTAAAAAGGTGGAAGAAACTTGACAATCTCAGATTTTCTAAAGTAGAAGTTCTAAAAACTGAGAGGTCAGGGGACTGTGTTCAGGAAGAAACCTAATGCTTAGTTGAAAACAGAACTTTAATGCCGTCTTGGTCAAAGATACACACACATACACAACATACATACGGTTTTCCCCTCTTTCTCTCGGTTTCTTGCTAACATGGTAAATGACTGGGGCAATTAATTTAGTTTTCATAAACTTATTTATTTGCAATGAGAAATGTCCAACGTAGTTTAGTTTTCTTGTGGTTTATATTTTTTAAAATATTTTTCATTACTCATTGACTACCCATTACCTGAGAAAATTCCACAAAATACGTTTAAACGAAAAATTTCTAGAAATCAAGATATCCGTTTGGAAACCAAGATGTGCTTCAGGAATAATTAAAGCATAATGGAGTTCTGTTCATTCTTTCTTTCCTTCCTTCCTCCCTCCTGTCTTTTCTTTCTTTCTTTTTTTCTTTCTTCCTTCCTTCCTTCCTTCCTTCCTTCCTTCCTCCTTCCTTCCTTTCTTTTCTTTCTTCTCTTTCTTTCTTTTTCTTTCCTTACTTCTTTCTTTTCTTTTCTCTCTTCTTTTCTCTTCTTTTTTTCTTTCATCTCAGTTTCTACTCACCCACAGTCTGTGACGATCATACCTTATCCTGGTATCTTGTTCCCCCGTGTATCCTCTCAACATACTGTGGGTTATCACAGGGGTTAGTAGACCAAATAATAATCTTAGAATTCTGAATCTGAAATTAAATTTACTTGTTGGCTTGTGCCTTTAATTTATGATTCCATTTTTGTATTTTCAGCTTTTTGATGTCACATTGTGATATGCAAAATGGAAAATGAAACTTAATCAAGCATTATCATTAAGGGAAAAGAACAAATGTAATTTTAAATGAAGATATTTATTTGATGACAGATAACTAATAATCAAAGCAGTTAAAGTAGTTTCAAAATAATTAACTTCTTTTTCACCTGATGACTTTTCCTCATCCTTTGAGGAGATTCTTTTCATCTTGCATCCCAGAAAACCTATCTTACAGCTGATCATTAAAGCTGTAGCATAGTTACCTCTAATGCTATCAATTTTCAAAACATTACAGTTTTATTGACACTACTCATGAACATCATATTATATAAAACACAAACTAAAAACAGAATGTATGTGCCCCCTCTTATATTCTTTTTTTTTTTAATTTTTTTTTTAAAGATTTTATTTATTTATTTGACAGAGAGAGATCACAAGTAGGCAGAGAGGCAGGCAGAGAGAGAGGAGGAAGCAGGCTCCCTGCTGAGCAGAGAGCCTGATGCCGGACTTGATCCCAGGACCCTGAGAGCGTGACCTGAGCCCAAGGCAGCAGCTTAACACACTGAGCCACCCAGGCGCCCCCCCACCCTCTTATATTCCTAAGAAGGGACAGGGATAATTTCTTGGAGAGAAATTAATTAAGGGAGAGACCTTTATACATAAGATGCCACTTTTTCTTTCTTTCTTTTTTTTTTAATTTTATGTATTTATTTGACAGAAAGAGAGATCACAAGTAGGCAGAGAGGCAGGCTGAGAGAGAGGAAGAAGCAGACTCCCTGTTGAGCAGAGAGCCCGATGTGGGGCTGGATCCCAGGACCCTGAGATCACGACCCGAGCCAAAGGCAGAGGTTTAACCCACTGAGCCACTCAGGCGCCCTAGGATGCTACTCTTGATTTGATCACTTATCAGACTTCTGCATTATGTTTATTTTTTGCGGGCATGTTTAGGGTGAGTTTGTAGATTTGAGTTAATTTATCTCTTTAAATTAAATAACTTTTAAAAAATGTTTAATTTACCAATATTTTGTAAAATATTCCAGAAGCACTAAATTGGGGGCAGGGGGACTCATTTGACTTAATCTCAGTCATTTCCAATATAACTTTTTTGTAGACAATTAGAATTTCATTAAAATCTACCTTCTCTCTGAAAATGAGCTCTAGAACAAACAGCTTGTCACTGACAAAGCTTGGGTGAGCCTAATGAACTATTGTATTTAAAGTAAATACATTTCTATGTTTCCTTCTTTTTAAAACATACATTTATTTATTTATTTAATTTATTGAGAGCATACATGATTGTACATGCTCCTGTGCATGCTTTTAGGGAGAGGCAGAGGGAGACAATTTCAAGCATGAAGCCAGGTATGGGCTGAATCCTCTGACCCTGAGATCATGACCTGGGCCAGAATCATAGGTTGGTAGCTAAACCGACTGAGTTACCCAAGCATCCCTCTATATTTCCTACTTAAGTCTTTATTTTAACTATTCAAAAATCTTCAGATGGTTATAATTTAACAAATACGCTTTATTCTTCAGTTTTGAAAAAACTGTATTTCCTCATTCTAGCATTAAGAAAAGCATAAAACTCATTAAAACTCAATTTATATAATCTCTACCCTTTCCAGCTGACAGTGAAACAAAATCTTTAAATAGGAAGATAAGTAATTTGGAAGGTGAGTAATTTGCTTCTAATTATTTCATTGAAGAAGCCTGTAAAGTTTAGCAGACTTTGAAAAATTCATTCAACTATAATAATATTCCGGTATCTATACAAACTCTAAATGCATCTATTTACCATTCATGGAGCTGAAAGTAAACAGAAATGAAAGTATTTCATGTTACAAATGATGTGGATGAAACAATCATATTGTATAGTAATATATTCTAATTTGGAGGATATGTAGTTTATTATATACTTGCCCTTCTTTTGATGAAGGAGGAACACCATTTTATACAAATATGACACACCCATTCATGTGTGTATGTTTTCTTTTTTTCCCAGATACCCCTGGAATACCTCTCTTCCTAATAAAAGTCATTTAATGTCACCTCCATTTCCAGACTTCATCAAACTCTTCATTAAAATGATCATTCCCTACCTTGTGTCTCTGCTATGACCAGTTCTGCCCCCACTATAATATCTATACTTTTATAAATTCTCCTTTAACTTCATGGAAGTCCCTTCAAGTGAAAAACTGTTGAACTTATCTTCCCATCTTGAAGATCGGATAAAGAGAACTGGTAAAATTAACTATGGAATTATAATAGACACCAGTGAAGTCCTATTTTTTTCTCCTTTCTTCTCTTTGCTATTTTAAAAAGCAATTGCACAAAATAATCTATATATGTTATTATAGATACACACTCTCTCTATATATATATTTGCACACACACATGCATGTGTGTGCACACACACACACATACACACATATATATATATACAAACATTATTTAGCAATAAAGAAGAATGATGCCCTTATCCATATTACAACATGGAAGAAACTCAGCAACACGCCAAGTAAAAGAAGCCTGACACAAAACACCACATATTGTATGTATTATATAATTTCATACAAAATGTCCAGAATAGGAAAATCTATAGACACAGAACATAGATTACTACTTAGATTATTAGGTTAGATTGGGATTGTTGGAGAGGATAGATAAGGGAAATGATAGCTAAAAGAAAGAAGGCTTCTTTTTGAGATGAAAAAATATGTTCCACTGGCTGTGGTGATGTTCACACATGTCTTCGAATATACTGAAAAATATTGAATGTACACTTTAAATAGGTGAATTGTACAGTATATGAATTGGATCTCAATGAAGCTGTTAAAAAATTCATGGAATAACATACTAAGCAGGAACCAAAAAATAGATTTTGAATTTTTGTTTCATATATCTTAAAAGTCAACAAATATGTGTAATAAGTTTTTCCTTAGTAATACGATATTTTCTGTGATCACAAGATGACACGCTTAGACAAGGGCTTTAAACTTATTTTTTTTACTATGAAGGCTTGATGAGACTGTTATTTGTGGCATGATTTTCTAATATTATTTAGGGTTTCTATGATCAAAGAATGTGGTTGTGCCATTTACCTCTTTTCAGTATCTTTTCCATAGTAACATTTTATGTGTCCTATGACCAAGCATTTCAATGTGTATGTGAGGAAATCTCTAGCCTTATATGAATTTGTAAAGGAAAAATACTCAAAATTTTTTATTAAGTGACATAAAAATGGAAAAAACTCATTTATTTTTAGATTTAATATTTATAAATAGCTCTATGAAAAATAATTTTTTACTTGGTAACTACCAAATATTAATAGTGTAAAAAATCCCTGAGGGGGAAAAATATCCAAATTCACCTCAAATTTGTACAAGATTTAAATTTCCATTTACAGATAGTAGAATTTTTTTTTTTTTTTTAATCCTTAGGAGATTCCCTGGAGAAGTTTTGCATGTAAGTCTTTTAGCAGTGATCTTTGGAACAAAGTTATGAAGGAGTCAAGGCAAGCAAAGATGAGCAGAAGAAGAAGTCATGTTGGTATATAGTCGCCACAACCTGTAAGCAAGTCTGGAGCTGAGGTGGACCTTCAGAGATGTTTTTCATTGAAGTAAAGGATGGAGGACTCTTACTCCCTCATCACACAGTTTATAGAACAAGTTGTCTGTCTCCCAGGGAGTGGGTCATTTCCTTGAAGGAAACAACTCCCTCTAAGCCAGGGGAAATCTGGGAAGACACTGTATTATAAACTCCCAGCAACCACAGAAATGGGGGTCTCTGCCCTGAAGGGTGTATTTGGGTTGGTGCCTACACTACAGCTTGCAAAAGAAAAGGGAGAAACTAAAAGAAAATATTTGATACATATAATTAGTTACATTGAGATAAGGCAGGAGAAGTAGAAGCATGTAAAGTGTAAAATCAAAACAAAAAAAAAAAAACATTTAAAGTTTAAAAATTCCTTTATGTTGGATAAGGAAATACATAATTTCTTACCATTTATTTTGTATTTATCGAACTGTTAAAAAATCCATGCATACTCAACCTTAACATACATGTTGTATGCCAGGTAATTTAAATGTGATAAAACTAAATACTAATCTTTAATGATAATCTAGGAATAAACATCAACTCTCTCTTATTTTTCTTCCAAAGTAAATTACCAACGATTTCTTTACTTTTGACCAACATATGAAGAAAAAAATCCTTTTCACTACTGAGGGGAAAACACTCTTTCTTTGCTTCTGTATGCATTTGATGAATTTTTACAGCCTCTATTACTTAGGTAAATTCTCTGCTATGTTTTCTTTCCCATTCTTTGTATATTGTGTTAACCATGTCATCTCAATGCCACTATCAGCCTTCATGAGGGGAAGGTTGGACCTTCTATATCTTTATAATTCAGAATGACAAGAACTGAACTTTGATTTATAGATGTTAAATCCAGATTGGATACTCAATTATTCTGGTAATACTTTCAAGGACTTTTTTTTTCCAGAAATTTTAAAAATACAGAAGAACAGAAGTATATAAAAATAATAAAATAAATCACTTCTATTTCCATACCCAGAATTGACAACCATTACTATTTTGCAATTTTCTAAGAAAATGATGACTGTTTCCTCTCACCAAATAGCCTAAACCTAATTATTTGAAAATAGTCATTCAGAATCTTCCAATAAAATAATCTGGACTACATTTAAAAAATTATTATTGATCTGTCTTTCTTATTGAATTTTCTCATAGATTTCAGAGTTTGGGCTTGCCCATACATTTTGAGTAAAGCACACAGTTAAATATCTCCTGTCCCTATGTCCCTTGTGCATTGCCTCCAATATTTAACTTGTCGATGGCTTCTAATAAATCCTCTGTAAGACCCATAGAAAAACAAATCTTAGCGTGTCAGTGTTACCCCACGGTGATGAGAAAGAAAACACGCAGTCTTGACAGCTGACATCTGGTATCTGGTCTAGTTCCCATCAGCTAGGTTGTCTTGTTCTCTTGCTGAAAATAAACATTTTCACAGAATATCAACATCAGATGTGGACTCTCTGTGATCATCATGGAACAAGACAAAAACAAGACCATTCTGTAATCAGGAACTGTGAAAACAAACACGCAGCACAACCACATAAGTGACCAAGCGTCCCTCTCCACCAGCTCACTTGGGGGCTATGGCTTCTTCTCCAAAGATAACTCAGCTCAGCTCATTCCTCTAACCTACTATATAAAACACATTAGGACACCCAGTCCCTCGATTCTTTCTGCTTTCTGACAACACCCACTCTGAATCAGACTCCCATGTCTTTGAACCTTCCTCCCACTCACTGAATGCTGCACAAATCTTAAACCAGGGCCTCCCAAGCCTTTCTGAGGTGGAAAGAGACATACCATGGTTCTGACGGTTTGCGTCGCTCTGTGTTACACCAAGTACTAAACACACCTTTATTGGACTGCGAGTGTGTGACTGATGATCTTTGACTTTTTTTGCCTCAACTGTGTGATTGAATGTCTTGGCTCAGTTCATGGTGCACAGGTCCTCTCTGTGTTGTCTTTCTCTAAGCCCACATGCCTCGCTCCCGGAAGAATTCAGTCTCAACATTTTTCTACCATATTTTCGTCAGTTGAAGAATTGTATCCATGGACTTTGAATTTCCACATTAAACCTGAAACAGTCTCCCATCTTTTTTTTTTTTTTTTTAAATCAGTCTCCCTTCTTAAGGGAAACATTTTAAACTCTTTTATTATACCACTTTGAATCAAAAGCCCAGCAGGTCTGCACTTCAGCCTGCTCACCATTTTTGTTTTTCTCTTTATGTCCTGCAGAGATGTTTATCTTGTCTGAAATCCTCATTAAAACTTTTGTTTTCCTCTTTATCTGATAGCAGTGTGTGTTTTTGATAGAGGGGCAGTTAAATGGAACTGAACCATCTTGACCAATGAAACAGCATTCGTATGTTGGTCTTACTTCCCTCAAGTTTTAAAACAAAATAAATAGAACATTTATTTATAACATCAAAGTCTCTTTTGACAACCAGCACAAACCTATGCCTTTATTCTATCCCCAAGGCAACCATTCTCATGAGTTCGTGATACATCTTTTCTGTCTCTATTTTTCCACTTTTCCACGCAACATGTGCAACCATGTACAATATGTTATTCTTGGTCTGTGTTTTAAAATTTACATAAATGGCATCATTGTCTTTGTATCATTCTGTAATACTGTTTTTTTCTCTGGATAGTCTGATTTCAGACCTACACGTGCTGGGCTCCGTGCTTCTATGTATTTCCCTTAGCTGCTGCATCCTGGACAATAGAGTTAAATATCACCTTTTTGTTAAAAGATTTTGTCACCAGAAAATAAACATTGTATTATCAGTTCTCATATACGTACAAGAGGAAACACGTGTTCTAAGGCTATTTGAAGATGTTCAAAGCATCCTTCAGAGTATGGTTATTTTCCAGAATTATGATTGATATGTTTGTGCATGAATTTCCAACATTCAAAAGGCCTCTAAAATGCCCTTTTGTAGTCTGTTGTCTATTTTTCATGCTCTATTAAGGCAATTTGAAATGTTTGCAAAGCTTAAATCTTTTTCTTCCTATCTTTCTAATTTTAATTGTTTTTCTCCATTCAAAGGGTTAATAATTTAATAAGTCAACGAGTCTAATAAGCTGGGACAATGACTATCTAACAAAGTCCTAAATTCTGCAGAAAATTTCTGCATATCTCCCTAAGGTTTAAGAAAATCCTTACTTATAATTCTTAGCTCGACTCAGGATCTGGGATTTAAATTCAACTTCTTTTCACTACATCTGTATCTTTGGGGTAAATACCCAGTAGTGCAATTGCAGGGTCATAGAGAAGCTCTATTTTTAATTTCTTGAGGAATCTCCACACTGTTCTCCAAAGAGGCTGCACCAACTTGCATTCCCACCAATAGTGTAAGAGGGTTCCTCTTTCTCCACATCCTCTCTAACACATGTTGTTTCCTGTCTTGCTAATTTTAGCCATTCTGACTGGTGTAAGGTGGTATCTCAATGTGGTTTTAATTTGAATCTCCCTTTTGGCTAGTGATGATGAACATTTTTTCATGTGTCTGTTAGCCATTTGTATGTCTTCATTGGAGAAGTGTCTGTTCATATCTTCTGCCCATTTTTTGATATGATTATCTGTTTTGTGTGTGTAAATTCAGCTTCTATAGATCTATCTTCTACCATGTGGTCTAGCAATTTTACAATGTGGTTGTTCCTTTCCTGAGAATACCTAAACAAAGTGTAACTAATTTAGAAGATCAGAGGAAAGAGCGGAAGAAATAGAGACTGTACATGTGTTGTGCAGACATGTCTGATTGGTAAGAGAGAAAGTTTCAGGGAGGGCAAGTTTCAGAAGGAGATAGCCTTTCAGGGATCTGATCTTGGATTTAGAATTTTATTTCTGAGACTCTATATGCTAATTAAAGAAGCTGACTATTTAATATTTCAAATGATATCTCTTTTTTTTCCCCTTTGAGTTCCTCCAAACATATTAATTTCTAGCTCTTGACATGTAAAAACTTTCCCATAATGATGATCTTCATTTAAGGTCAAGATTTTGCCTTTTATAGAAATAGGTGAAACTTTACATGGGAAGCAGAAGGAGGTTTGGAAGGAGACGGCAGATCTGACATTTCTTAACAGAAAGAAACCCTGATAGTTGGCGAGCCATGGTTTACAGTGTTTTGGGTTTCCCTATCAGAAACTAGAAAGAGGCTGTGTGAATAATAACCTGAAAAATCACTGACCCCAAAATATGGAATAAACACAGAGCCAGAAAGCAGTTTCTTGAAGGTTTTATAGGAGATCCAAGGGGAAGTTGGACAATTCTGCTTATTATCACAAAAGTCATTAGTCGAACAGAATTCTGACGAGTTTTCAGAACTAGCTTTCATTTCTCACCTTTCTACATTATTATATATTAAAGTAGTTGCTAATTATGAGAAGCATCTATCTGCTTTTAAAAAACTCAACCCAAGTATCTGTGGTTTGAAATTGTACACTCTTTCTATCCTTTTTGTTCCTATTTAGTATGAATTTTCTTTGCTTAATTTTCTTTTTTCTGGCTTTTCATAGATTTATCTAGTTTTTAAATTTCTATTATTCCTCCCCCTGTCGGAAATACACCCATTTCACTTTTATTCTGCTAATTATGGTCATTTTACTATTAACATATATATTCATTTTAGATCTTCTAACAAGGAACTTTAATATCCTGCTGCTTCTCCTTTGCTCAGTTTTCATGTTTTGAATTTAAAATGTTACTTTCATCATATTTTAAGACAATAAACAATTATTCTTTCATAATTAAGATTTTTATGTATATGACAGTTTGATTAATTTCTGTGCTTGTGCTTGATAATTGTACCTTTCCTTCTCTTCCTATTTGGTGTCCATACCAGCTTTTCTGGGAGTATAGCTGTAGTAACAGTAGGTCTGTGAGCAGTGAAACTTTTTTGTGATATTATGTCTAACGAGCTTTATTTTGCTCTCCTGCATGAAGAAAAAGATAGCTTGTTACAGGATTCTATGTTCTACTTTTGAGTTCAGTATTTTAAAGATGTTACTCATATCTATTTTGCTCAGATAAGAAATCTGAGTCATTCTCTGCCTGTGCATCATAGCTAACCTCACTTTTCACTCTAATTGCTTTTCTGATTTTGTCTTTACACTCTTACTTCTAGGGATTGTTCTTTTAAATATACATATTGTGTGTGTGTGTGTGTGTGTGTGTGTGTGTGTGTACATGATTAAAAACGTAAACTTCTCAGGATACATCTAATTTTCATTTATAGGGATTAATATCTTCTTGAATTCCCATTGAAATCTCCTTCCTTCTCAGTTCAGAGTTTTGAGAACTCCAATGATGCATGCTTTATTAGTAAGCTCCTTCTCTTTAAATTTTGTGACTAGTTTATATTTCCTATCCTTCTAACTCTGTTCATACAACTTGAAACATTTATTCGATTCTACCATCTCATTTGCCAATTATGATATTAGTTGTTGCACATCCAGTTTGTGGGATTTTTAAATTATTTTTCCAGTAACTTTATTTTTGTTAGAACAATTTCTGTTTTTTCAAGTACATCTGTTCTTCTTTTATGGGCATTATCCCCACCCTATTTAAACTGAGGCTACTTAAAAAATAGTTCTACATTTTAAAAAGCACTTTTAATGCATTATTAAACTAATTTAATGAAGTGTAAATTTGTCCATTTGTTGCACCTGTTGCCAATCATATCAATCTTCTGTAAATCATGGCACTGGGATTCCCCTTGGAATTAAAAATATTTTTGTGAACTCATCTTGAATAACCTTCTTTTCTCCCTAAACAAGCCAGCCATTCAAGCTGTATATCTCTTTGTCTCTTCTCCAAGACTTAACTGCTTTGGGTGTCTCCAACTACACAAAAAAGTGCAATTCTGTTTCTAAGGTTATAACCCAATACCTTGTCAAGCAGATACATTTATGTTTCCTCCCACCTCTTTCAAAAAGGAATACAACCTTTCTAGGGACTAGTTGAGGATAGTGGAAATAGTTATTTGCCCTTAACCCATAATCGTGGAGATCAACCCAAAGATTAATGTACAGATCTTGGTTTATTTGCAGGGTATATTTAGCTCCCATTCTAAAGCAGGCATTAAAGCATCAGTTCTTATTCCAAATGCTTAATATCCAGCCCTCCCTAGACCCTCAACTTAAGGTTATAGATTTTCTCTTTATTAAGTCCATGGTGATTTTCTTTGTGTTCATTATTATTGTTGTTACTACCCTATCCTTCAATTCTTGACAAATACCCTTTATGCTGCTTATCTATGTTTGGATCAGAGAAAGGATTTTCTCTCTGTTCCAAGCAACTCAGTGGTAATTTTTTGTTACCTTTTTAGTGTTTTGTCTGTTAAACTCAATTTTTTGGTACAGGGTTAGGTCACTATTCTATAGTTTTCATTGTCTTCCCAACTAGAATGCGATTTAAAATACTGGAAGAACTACTCCAGATTCATGACTGAGAATGTTTCATTTACATCGTTTTGCTAAGGGAATTCTGAAATATATGAAGGAAGAGGAGTAAAGGGGTGAGAAGTTGGAGGAGTAGAAAAGGACGATGAGGAAGAAGAAGAGGAGGAAGGAATAAAATGTTAAATCATAAAATGCCAAATGCCTTTCATTTTCCCCTAGAACACTAACCTCAACCAATATAACTTACTCTAAAGTGAAAAATTATAGTCATTTTTATTCATGTGTCCCCGAAATGTAGCCAAGAGCCCGACATATAGCAGATCGTCAAAAAGTGTGCATCTCATTACTTTATCATGTTATTGCTGGGAAAAGTTATGGAACTGCAGCTAATTTTGCAGAAACTGTTTAATGTTAAAGTCATTACAAACAAAGATATAGCACGAGGGTCTCCTGTAGGGTTTCTTCAAATTCTATATAGCTGGGAAACATGAGAAAATTTGGATTTCTCATTTCTAGGGATGACGAAGAAAAGTTATTTCTGTGCTGACACTTGTCAATTGTTGCAGTTGTCATGATTAATATTTAGAAAGAGTTGCACCTTACTGCCAGGCTCTGTGGGTGCCATGACTTCCTAAGAAAACTGTGGTTCTCAGACCAGTTATAGAACATCAGTAAATCTAAATGCAAGCCCATTGCCCTGATACCATTGGTTTACTTGTAAAAAGGAGCTCTTACTGTAAAGAACTCTTTGATATCAGAGACCAGGCATCTTTGCATTTGCCCTCATAGTGAGCGTAATAAATATTTGTTACTGCCATCTCCATAACATTTATACTCAGCCCGTCTCTCTCTTCAACCCATTATGAATGGAGAGCCATATGGAACTGCAGCAGAAAACAAAACAAAAACAAAAACAAAAACACTCCATATCAGATCCAGTCGCCAATCACCAGGCCTGCAGTAAATTGCCCAGTACTTTGTCAGTTTAATTTAGTTCTTTTACCTTGAATCCCATGGTACCCCCTTTAAGCTCTTTTCATCCCTTTTATTTCTTTTCATCATTATCCAGTTCTGAGTAACCGTCATGAAATTTTCTGGGGCCACATTTGAGGAACTATTGGTTTAAAAAGTAGGTTAGTGTTCTTTTGTCTGTAAGAATTTTCCCCTCTCTTTTCTACAGAGTTTGATTAATATGATCAAATTAGACAAATACATAAAAATCCATGTTCCCAATGAAATATTAATAAAAATTTCTTATTATAATTTTTCTGTAAAAAACTATTCAATTTGAGATAATTCTTTCTTGTGCAGCCTCAAAAGTTTATTTTCTGACAAAGTAAAATGAACTTAATTCTAAACTTATCCCACAGTTTTTATGCAAACAGAGAAAATCTTGAGCTTACACTGATTTAAGAAGTATTCTTTATTTACTGATTTTTTTTTTTTTTGGTAAATGAATTGTGTACACAGCAAAAAGGGGAAAAACAACTTACTGTACACTGTTCTGGAAATTACTGTTTGTCAACAGAATGGATTATTGGTGAATACATATAATAAAATATGAAAACTGAATGATAAAGCATCATTGGTTAATTAATAGTAATAAATGCAATACATTTTATACAGAGTTTTAAAGTTCAGTGTTTTTAGTGGTCTCATTCCATTATATAAAAATATAAGGTAATTCATAAATCTTTCAACACTACCAACCAAGACTTTTTTTCAGTTTCTTCTGCATGGGTCAATTTTTCCATTCAGTGTGGGAATTAGTTGACTCGGCTAGGAATCTAAAAATTGTGTTTGCTAGCAAAGAAAGAAGGCAATTGGCAGACACTCATAATCCAGTTATTGTTTGACTTAAACACTCTAGCTGCCAACTCCAAGAGAAAGTGGAAGGAAGAGAACAGGAATGGGCTTAAAATTCATTTGTTGATTTGGAGGAAAAGCACAATACAGTTTCACTACATTAGTTGCTTTTCATGTTTTCTTTCATTAGACAATTTTTTTTCTAGTCTGCAGGATTTAGAAATGACGTCTTGGTACACAGTTACAATTTAAATCATGTAGCCATTTGTTGTTTTCATTTAAGAAAAGCAAGTTTCCAATTGAAATAGAAGGGAAACAGAAGTTCTTACAGCATCTCTGTATTTATCAATGAAAAGGAACAAATGTTTGGCTCCTCCAGAAAATTCAGAGGTATTTGCCAGCTGGGAAGGGTGATGGTGATCAGAGAATTGGGGGAGTTAAACATTTTCTAACAAACGTCTCTTTGCAAGAAAACTTTGCAAGGAGGGCAACAGGTGCATACTTTCTCACAATCCTGAGAATTTTAATGCTACATTTTGAGTTTTAGAATAGAACACAGAACAGAATACAAAGAGCCCAAACATTACATTCTGTCTTCCTCAGTGCTGTTTCTCTTTACTCTTAAAGTGCAATGGCTCAACCCCCCACTGATTCTATGTGGTAACTGCAAGCAAGGTGCTTAAAAAGTGCTTTTCCCTTAATTTTTATGAAGGTTGAAACCATAGGATCTATTCAGCTGAGAGTAAGCAAACTCTCTTTTGTAAAGGATCCAAATGTTCCCAATGTGTGAAAAAAACAAAACAAAACTTTTAAAAGCTGTCTTAATTCTAATGAGGTCTCCTTAACTTACTAATGAAAACACAGGCTAGTTCTCTGTTTTAGGAACTGGAGTTGCTCTGGGGCTCATGGGATGGACTACGAAAAAGTGTTGCAATTTTACAAAATATGTTCTAAAAGCCACAAATACCTCCTTATGACCTTTACTACAATCCTAGTACTTTGGTCAGAAACTATTCTTAAACAATTACCTGTATATTTCTTAATGTGTTCTCTCTAGGGCTTGTTTTAGAATCAGAGTGTTTGTTAAAAATAAAGATATTATCTTCTACCAACTGAATCTATATTTTAAAGTATGAGCCTAAAATCTAGCTTTTTTTTTTTTAAGATTTTTATTTATTTATTGAGAGAGAGGCAGTGAGAGAGAGCATGAGCGAGGAGAAGGTCAGAGGGAGAAGCAGACTCCCCATGGAGCTGGGAGCCCGATGCGGGACTCGATCCTGGGACTCTGGGATCATGACCTGAGCAGAAGGCAGTCGTCCAACCAACTGAGCCACCCAGGCGTCCCTAATCTAGCTTTTAAAAAAGTCCCCCTAGGGGCACCTGGGTGACTCAGTGGGTTAAACTCTGCCTTCAGCTCAGGTCATGATCCCAGAGTCCTGGGATTGAGCCCCACAGAGGGCTCTCTGCTTAGCAGGGGGGCTGCTTCCTTCTCTCTCTCTGCCTTCCTCTCTGCCTACTTGGGATCTCTGTCTGTCAAATGAATAAATAAATAATCTTTAAAAAAAAAAAGTAAATCTTGTGCATTCTAAAATTTGAAAACTGCTTTTCAAATGTATGCCATATTTTACCTGTCTAGTCATCAGGTATCTCTACAGTACTGGCCAAATAGGCCAAACAATTTCCTAATAATAAAGATGAGACTTAAAAATGTCAAAAAAAAAAAAAATCTTCATTTAAAAAGTGAACAGAGCGACATGGACTCCTCTGTTTTCCTCCATTTTCAAATCTGCTCTAAGGTTTCAGGTATGTTTCTTTCCCCCTTTAAATGCCAGTGTAAGGCTGTTATAAAGATGACATAGATAATAATACATGCAGAGTACTTGGCACCAAAGTGAAATCAGACAGTAAAAAGACGAAATGTCATTTATTGAGTGTTTAGTACACGCCAGCCTCTCTCCTGGGTGTTTTATATGTACCGACTCATCCAAACCTCACAGCAAACCAGTGAAATAAATGACTTGTATCTGAGTTTTACAGATAACAAATAGAGGCAAATGTGAGATTCTAAGCTCCAGAGCTGGTAAGTGAAAACCCTAAGCCTGGGGCTCCAGTCCAAGTAATGGGCTTAAGAAACACGAGTCAGACTGGCAGGGGATGCAGAAGTGACACAGGGAAGCAAAGGCAGAATGCTTTGTAGCATTCACCATCAGCCAGCTAACGCTGTGGGCAGTTCGACTTCATACAGTGGGGAAAATCAGGAGACACTGTAAATGCCCCACGGGGGATGCCACAGGCCCCAGAGGACCGAGCTGGAATAACTTTAGAGCAAGTATCCAGTCATCCGTTGAGGAATGCTCCTGTTGATTTTACTCCCTGGGCCAATCACATGCAGACAGTCTTGCTTTCCTCTGACAAAAAGGGAAAAAAGAAACTTCAGGTACACAGATGGCAGATCTGCTGGTAGGATGCAAATTCAAGCAGACAGAAAGTTCCCAGGGATATGCGTTGGACACAAAGAGCCTTCGTTGCAGTGGCCCCCTGGGGCTTTCTTTCTCTATCTCAGTAATATAAGAAAAAAAATAATAAAATAAATAAATAAATCATATAAGATCATATCTATTACAGTCCATTGCTTCTCTATATTTTAACAAAATCCCAGCACAAACTTAGCTCTAACGATTTTAATATAGTTCATGTGTCTTTACTAATTCATTGTTTTGGGCTGTTGTCAGCCAATTTGCCTATAATATGGCAATTTGCTTTATTTATTAACATTCATTACTAGATAGCTGAGTGAATCAATATGCGTAATAAATGGGCTCCAAATTCAGGGAGTATAATATATTCTAAAGGAAATGATAGAAGTTAACAGATACAGTATGTGCATCTGATTCAGGTCAAGTTAGAATATTGTATATAAAGTTAGCAAACCTAATGTTCTGTAGTTGTAGATCTAAGTCAGAACTTAACATACTCAGTTTACCTGTAATTAGGGATGCCTTTTAAGCCATATGTGTAGTAAGCACTTGGAGCAAAATTAAAAACTATGATGATAAGGCTCACGTGGCAACGAGAGAAAAGAAAGAAGCACACTCACAGTATACAGATAATTTAATGAATGGTTGAGTGATATGAAAAATGCAGAGACAGACTAAAAAAAGAATCATTGTGTACCAAGGGCTACCTTGGCTTTGATGGTTAAGAAAAACCTTCAGAGTAATTCAATGGAATGCAGAATGATGAGAAGTAAGCAGCTTTGAAAAGCTCTAGGGAAATCTAGAACTCGGAAAATGACCAAAATGGAAATAGTAATAGAAACCTAAATGTAAGTTGGGAGAAAAAAGACTAATAAGAGAAAAATTAGTAAAAGCTTCCATGTATTGAGAAAATACCGTGCGTCAGAGAACACACACTCACATACAAACACACAGACACGTCGCTTGTTAATTTCTCAGTTGTTTCACAGGGTAATGTTACCCACGGTTTAAACATTTGGAAATTAAGAGACAAAATTAAACTGATAAAATTGAACTAAGATCACACACAAATAACAGTGACAAAATCTGAACCCAGATCTTTAAACCTGAAATTCCTTTGCTTGTTCAGTGGTTCTTAAGGACGGATGAACAAAGGAATCCTTTGGGAAAGCTGCAACTTAACCCTGGAAGATTCTGAATTAATTGCTCTGGGTCAGTTGCAGGTGTCAGCATTAACGCCCCGGCATTCTAATATAAAGGAGTGTGGTGGTTCATTGTCCTGCACCTCACTTCAAACCAAATAAAGGAGACTAAGGGTTGGCACTCTGATAGGCATGTTGCTATGCCATCTCATTTAATTCTCAAATAATTCTGCGAAGTATTTTTAAATGCACTTTAAAAAGGACAAATGTGGTTAGGCTTAGAAAATCTGAGCATAGTGGTAGGAAGTGGCAGAGTCTGAATTCTGACAGTCTACTTAAATAAAAGTTACATTCACAATCTTATTATTATCATCTTTGTTCATCTTTATTAATGAAAATTTTTGAATATTCTTATTTATAGACAGACCTCTGAAAGTACTCCAAAAATACTCCATGGACTTCACAAACACAGATATGGCCTTGCTTGGCCAAATTAGTATGAGCACCACATCCTACTTATTCTGAGAGGATTAAAGAATGCATAATGTATTATCACTCCATAACTTACAAATGGTTTTTAATTCATCAAGAGAAGAGGTTTACTATCTTTCCTATCACCTAACAGATGTTAGTATCATGCTTTACGTATTCTAAACCACATTAAATGCCTGCCCACTAAAGCTCTTCCGCTGTTTCTCCTCTTGGAGCATAAAAACGAGATTTCTACTCCTGACAATGTTGAACTAAGTGTTTTGGTTCATTCCTCCACTGAGAAAGACTGGATAAATAGCTTGTGCTGGGTGTGATAGGGACCCTATTTCAAAATTTTAGGTTGCTAATTGGGCACTCTAAAGGATGCCAAGAGAGACCACAAAGTACTTGGGTTCTCTGCTTCACTGTTAGGGTCTATTGCCAATTTTAGGATCAGCAACCTCTTTTTGCAAATGATTAAATAGTAAATATTTAGGCTTGTGGCCCTTAAAGTCTTTGTTTGCCAACATCTGATTGAAGTGGATGAAAGTTTCAGAGGTCACTAAACATTGGGAGTTCAGGGTTAACTGGTTGACACAGTGCTTAGGTTGAAACCTAGAAGTATGAATTGGGGAAATATCTGACCCTCAGATCTGAAAACCAGCTTAAAATGTTTACAGTTCTGAATAATATTGCTAGATTGTCAATGATGTTGCTGAAATATTACACCCTAACCTTCTGCATGAAGTAAATATAAATCTTCTCTGTAAGAAGATATAAATAACCAAAGTTTCAAATTATGTATGCATTTTTCATATATGATGTATAAAAATCAGTGGGAAAGGACCAGGCACACCAGACACAAGTTTACATGATCAAAAACAGGACAGTGCATCTGCACAAGGAGTTTCTAGAAGCAGACTGTGAAATAACTACACTTAAGAAAGAAAAGACAAATTTGAGGATTTTAGTAGGAAGAGGACAAAAAGGGGATGTTATAATTGAAAAACAAAATTCCATAATTCTGTTTCACAGTAGATTAAGTCTTGCTGTATATAGACAAAACAGAACAGAATATAGATCAGAAGAAAATAAATAGAATATTACCCAAATATCAAATAGATTAAGAATATGGAAAAGAAATTTCAGGGCATACAGACTATTGTGAGAATATCTATCATTTGTGTCATAGAAGTCCCAGAAGAGGAAAAAAAAAAAAAGAAAATAGAGACATATAAAAATGTATTTGACAAAATAAGGGCTAAGGCTTTCACAAAATTGATGAAAGACAGAAAGCTGGAGATTTAAGAAGCTCAACAAATTTTAAGCAGCAAAAATAAGAGGAAATGCACTCTGAGGCACATCATAGTCAAGCTGCCAAAACCAAATACAAAGAGACATCTTAAAAGTAGCCAGACCTAGTATGGGTGGAGTGTGGATGGTGTACCACTTTCAAAGGGGCAGCATACAAAATAGGCAAAAAAAAAAAAAAAAAAGAAAGAAAGAAAGAAAGAAAGAAAGAAAGAAAGAAAGAAAGAAAGACTGAATGTCAAAAGACAAAAAAATTGTATTTTCAAAATACTGAAAGAATTAGCTGCCAGCTTAAAATCCTATACACAGGGACATAGCCTTTGAAAAAGTGAGATAAAGATATTTTAAGGAAACACAACTTCCTACCATTTATTACCCTGGATCTGCACCAAAAAATTATATATACTAAAGGGTAATCCTCATGAAGAAGACAAAGAATCCCTTTGTGAAAATTCACAAATGCAGGATAAATTAGAAAACATTTACATATGCTGTCAGAATATATCTTTTTCCACAAATACTTATGGAACATTAATAACAACTGACCAAACGCGGAACCTTAAAGTGTCAGCATTTGCAAAAAATCAAACCATACATTGTTTTTCTCTGACATGAAATTAAGCTGAAGTTAAATTAAAAAACCGGTAATTGAAAAGTCTCTAAATGTTTAGAAGTTGTGAAACGCACCTCTAAATAATATTTGACTAGCAAAAATCATAAGCGAAATTAGAAAATATTGAAATGACTAATAATGAAAATATTACATATGGAAATTGGCAATATGCAGCTAACCTGTGCTTAGAAAAAAAGCATAACTTTCAATACAATCATTAGAAATAACAAAGGCGGGGCGCCTGGGTGGCTCAGTGGGTTAAGCCGCTGCCTTCGGCTCAAGTCACGATCTCGGGGTCCTGGGATCGAGTCCCGCATCAGGCTCTCTGCTCGGCAGGGAGACTGCTTCCCTCTCTCTCTCTCTGCCTGCCTCTCCATCTACTTGTGATTTCTCTCCGTCAAATAAATAAATAAAATCTTAAAAAAAAAAAAAGAAAGAAATAACAAAGGCAAAGATAATCAGTCATTTAAATGTTCTCTATAGAAACTTAAAAAAGGAAGCAGTATTGGATAAAAAATAGAATAATATGGATAAAAATAGAAGAAATGTATGAAACAGAAACAAATAACAAGAGCAAATTAGCCCAAAACTAGTTCTCTTAGTATTTCAGTAAAGTTGATTAGCCTGAGATTAATAACCCAAAAAGCACTATGGAACTCACAGGTATTAAAAAAAAAATTATCTTGGGGCGCCCAGGTGGCTCAGTGGGTTAAGCCGCTGCCTTGGGCTCAGGTCATGATCTCAGGGTCCTGGGATCGAGTCTGCTCAGCAGGGAGCCTGCTTCCTCCTCTCTCTCTGCCTGCCTCTCTGCCTGCTTGTCATCTCTCTCTGTCAAATAAATAAATAAAATCTTTTAAAAAAATTATCTTAAAAAATTTGAATAAATTAGAACATTTAGATGCTTTATGTATGAAATTACTAAATTTGAATCAAGAAGGAACAGAAAATTGAAAAATTTCATAAATGTTAAAGATATAAAGCATGTTTAAATTTTAAATATTTAAAATTTCCTATAAAAAAATTCCAAGACCCAAACTTATTGGAGAGTTCTACCAAATGTTAAAGGAAGAAATAACCCCTATCTCAGAGAAAATCTTTTAGAGTTTTCAGTGTAGTAAAAGAAGAAACATTTTGGAATATATTTTACAAGGCCAGCATCAATTTGTACCAAAATCTGGCAAGGACATAATAGGAAAAAACAAAACAAAACAAAGATTAATGCTTCTCATGGACATAGATACAGAAATATAAACCAACACAACCAATTCAGCAAACTGAATTCACTGTTTGAATATAAAACAAACCTATGAAGCAGGAACCTGCTTCATTAAGAATTTTCATTCATCCAACTATTATAATGTTATTTTAGCATTTAAAAAACATCGCCATAATATGCCATATAAAAGAGTAAAGAAATATCATTCATTCAATTCAATAGATGTAGAAATAGCCTTTGATGAGTTTAAAATTCTTAGCAATCTTAACAGAATAGTGAACTTTCTTAATCTGAAAAAGTATTTAAAAAAAAATGTGTTTGACATGATACTTAAGACATACAGTAGGTGCTAAATCACTTCTTCCTTCCTTCTCCTGAACACTTATTATAAATGAATCCCTGTATGTTTTACTGCATTATTTAATTAAATCATGCCCGTATCCTCAGTAGCCAGTTTCTGAAGTTTTAGCAGTAAACGCAATATAAATATGCCATTAAACTAATAAAAGGCTTAAAATGTTTACATTCTCATTTCTCTTTCCTTAGAATATTTTAACACCTAACCAACTAAGAAAATAAGAATTAAGATTAGCCACAGTAAAGAGCAAGAAAAACAAACTAAAGACAGCAATGAACTTTACCTTTTATTCATTACCAAGCAATTTGGACCTGCTCATAATTCACATTTTGCCAATGAAGTGGTCATTACCAGAATAAATTTAAGTTTACTCTTTGGTCAAATTTTCTGAAAATGTGCATTTTTCTAATGAATAGTAAACATTCGAAGAAAATTGCAGAGCCATTTTAAGCTAAAACCATTCAGCCTTGGAGGTTTGACTGGACAAAGCTTCCAGACGAGTTTGCTATAGCTCTTATCTTTATTTGCTTTGACTCTAAATTAATCTATGTCATTGTATAGTTTGCTTGATTTACAGTCATTATGAAGGGTTGAAACAGGCAAATGTTTGCTTGAGGGACATTATTGCTTCAATTTAAAAGGAATTGACTCCTAACAACTCTGCTTCACTGGAGAAAAACATTCTAATCAAATAGATTCAAGTACAAGAGCTTTAAAATATGGTCATTTCTGCTTGCTCGCCCTAAGTGAAAGTTTTTGAGTAATGTTTTTGTCTATTTCTTTTGTGTTCTTTTCTGTTTTAAGGTACTTTGGGTGGCTTTAGCTGATGGTTGCTTATTTCAAAATATGCTTCCCTGATTTTATTTTATTATTATGTAATTTTTTTCTGAAACAATTCTTGCCTGCTATTTTATTTGATTATCATATCAATATTTCTTTTGTTGAAATATGAAAGTTACCATGTCATTGCGTTTGAAAGATATTAAAATCACATACCTAAATTCCTAGTACAGAATGTTTTATCATACTTCACAAGCAAATTCATCAATCAATTCATTCCTTTTGAGACCAGTTCTCTTCAGTACAGCAAAAATAATCACTTATTTCACATATACCTCTATTTTGATTTTTATGACAATTAGTAAAAACAGAAGTACAGACAACTTCTAAGTCCTCATTTTTCTATATCTTTAAATCATCCATCTTCTTTTATTATTTTTCTACATCTTGCTTTGCCCATCTCCCCTGCAAACAAAGTTCGTTGCCTTTCCTTCTATCCAGCAGGTAGTGGAAGCAGAAAGAAATGAAGCTTAGAGTTAGTAATTTGAGACTTTACTGCGTCTTCCATTAGCCACAATTCACTGAACAAATTGGACACTCTGGTAGACTACTTTAGTAAATAGACAAACGTTTCTTTGGCTTACTTGTAGGATCTCTACTTTTCTAGCATTTATGATACTTTACATTAACTAATTCTCCTAAACACATATATTTTAATATATGAAGATTATTCTAGGATCTCCAGATATCCAGTACCAGTAAAGAATGGAGGTTTTGCCAATAATTTAATGGAGAAGATAAGTGAAATTTATGATTTCTCAGGGAGAATAATTACATGAGTATTTTGTGATGTAGCAATAAAATGTAGACCCCAGTGGAGTGAAGTTACATCAGTTAAACCAGGTTCAGGGACATTGTGGATCTGCCCCAACTTTATTTCAGCGTAATTTCCTTTCTGCCCTTATAGCAGCCAGCCCCAGAGTCTTCTTGCTCAGGACCCCAGTCTGGAACTGTCCTCTGTATCTTTATAATCTTCAAGGTAATATAATTTGTAAAGCCACCATATCAGTTGCTCTTGGAGGCATGTAGTCCTTGGCGCTCTATAGAGGTTACTCAATAATTTAATATTTTTGAATGCTTATTCTAAGGGTATCTATGCCCTTTGATTCCACCAACTGTACTTGCCATACACTTCAGACCAACCTTGAGCTATTACACTCACTTTGCCTGGAAAGAAGTGACTGGGAGGTTATGCCCACACTCCCTGCCCCCGCTCCTCTGCCCAATTCTACTCTCCAAGTATTCACTCCTCCACTGGTGTTGCTCAGGAAGAAGAATGCTTGCTCCAAATGCTCCTGAATAATCTCCATCTCTGAGTGTGATTCCTAGAGAATTCTACCTGTTATGGTTTGCAAACAGGACACCAACTCCTCAGGAGGACATGAGTCAAAAATTCTGTCTCAGCAAAAGAACAATTGAATTGCTATCAGCTGAGGTGGGGTAGATAGTGGGTGGAGCAAGTTCGAGACAAGAGCCAGAAATTAAATTTTGGACATAGTATGCTTTTGAGATATTTACCTATTAAATATTCATGTGGAAGGACCAATTAGATGGAAGGTTCTGTAAGTCTGGATTCAAAAGAGATCAGGTTGGAGAAATAAATTTTGCAACAATCAGTACATTGATATTTTTAAACTTATTATTTTTGGCATTGGAGAGAATATTATCTGCATGATCTTACATCAAAGAAAGATACAATCTGTATTGGCTTTTAGAATTTATTGAAAGCCTCTTTATCAAATATTCTTCTAAATGTGAATGTGTGGTTGAAACTGGCAGGTTCTCTCTTTGTTGAATGTGGAGTTCTACAATAACATTTTATATTTATTAATGGTATTTTTGTCATATGTACATACATACACATGTATATGTAGATATAGCTTATACATGTATGTGTTTAATTAATAATTACCACATTTTTGCATTAATTTTAATTAATAATACTATTTTATCTTTAAATAATAATACTACTTACTTTTTTCCAACTTGACCTATTTGCTCTTGAGAAAGATTTGTTAAAGTCCTTGTGGAGTTTTCTATTATAACCACAGTTTTCTCAATAAAAGCTTTGTGTATTTATGCAAATGTATTGCTAATGGCATATATTTTATAATAATTAAATGTTTTTATTCTATCATTTCTTTCACCAATGCATGTATTTTCTTTTGTTTCTTGTAACATTGGTTGCCTTAAATTCTATTTTGTCAAAAGTAGCATACATCTTTTATTTTTTTTTAAAGATTTTTGAAATTTATTTATTTGAGATAGCAAGAGAGAGAAAGAGGATGGGTGGGGGCAAAGGGTGGAGGGAGAGGGAAAAGCAGACTCCCTGCTGATCAGGGAACCAGAAAGACAATGGAGGATCCCAGAACCCTGGGATCATGACCTGAGCCAAAGGTAGCTGATTAACCAACTGAACCACCCATGTGCCCCCACACCTGACTTTTAACTGGTATTTTGTCTGATACAATTCTTCCCATCAGTTACGTTTGAAAGGTCTGCATGTCTTTAAGTGTTTCTTCTGAAAATAATAGATGGCTGAATCCTATGTTTTGTTTTGTTGTGTTTTATAATTTAATTTTAAAACATCTGAATTTAATAGTTTAGCTTAAGCAATTTCTATATATTTAATTACTGCTAACATTTAGGACTGATTTCACTCATTGCTCTTGTTGTTTCCTACTTGCAGTATTTTTTATTCTATTTCTTACTATTGTAAGATTTTTATAAGTGTAATGTAATCTATTTTCTTTCTTATAGCAGTTATCATAAGATGTATACCCATGTTTATCATGGTTTCTTAAGTTTAAACAAATAATAGTTGTATCTTTTTATAACAAAACCTTATATATTATGTCATGCTTACGTATCCTTTTGATCTCCCTCTTGCTCTCGTCATCTATCCATCATGTCGACGTTTAGGACTTTAATTCTAGCATGTTCTCCACTACCTTCTCTTCTTCTTCTACCTCTTGCTTCTTCTTTACTAGGATTTCATTTAGACAATAATCATATCTATTGCAACACTTTCCTAGGCTTATTTCTCTTCTCACTGAGTACCTTTCTAAGAGTGTTTGACAGTGGACCTTTATATGAGAAACCTGAGACCATGGATATCTGAGAATATTTTTATTACATCCATACCTTTGACAATGTGATTGGATATAAAATTCTAGGTTCGGGATGCCGGGGTGGCTCAGTTGGTTGGACGACTGCCTTCGGCTCAGGTCATGATCCTGGAGTCCCGGGATCGAGTCCCACATCAGGCTCCCAGCTCCATGGGGAGTCTGCTTCTCTCTCTGACCTTCTCCTCGTTCATGCTCTCTCTCACTGTCTCTCTCTCAAGTAAATAAATAAAATCTTTAAAATAAAATAAAATAAAATAAAATTCTAGGTTCAAAGTTCTTTTTCTTCAAATCTCTTCTAAGCATTACTTGATTTCTTTCTTACATTCAAGATTGAAGTCTTATCAATCTGCTGCTTGTTTCTTTATAATGGTAGCTTTTTACAATTTGCTTTTGCCCTCTCATCCTTTAGAATTTGATATTTTTACATTTCACTAATCTGCCCGTAGGCATGAATTTTTCTTCTCTTCTGTCACAGAATTCACATTTTTAATTTTAGGTTTTAAGTATTTTATCTTTCTTTAATTTGGGAAAATATTTTCATTATCTCTTTGAGTATTTTTTTACTCTTTATTTGCATTTTTCACCTTCTCTAATGCCAATTATTGTGTTGTTGGTCCTTCTCCGTCTTCCTGTCATATCTCTTCATATTTTTTAAATTCTTAAATTTAAGATAAAAAAAGTATTTTTGTCTTTCCCAATGCATTTCTTCAGTCTTAATTTTCAGCTCAGAAATTGTTCGTCAGGTGTCATCATTTTTTTATGCATTTTATCTGTTGAGAACTTTATTTCAAATACTATACCATTCAATAATTACAATCTATTTTTAAATGCATTACCTTATGGTAATAAATTACTTTGTCATCTAATTATATACATTTTAAATGCTTATATGTAAAGCTCTTGTCCATTTCTTTTAAGAATTCAGATTCAAGTGGTATAAAATGATACATTTGTCATGTTTCTTTACAGTATTTTCCATTTCTCAGATGGCTGGCTGTTTATAAGCCTGAAATACTATATAATTTCCCTGAGGGTATTTACTTCTCAATCTGGTCATCTTTCCTGGAAATGTGCTAAAAGCCAGCCCTGTGACAAGAACATTAGGGAAGGGAGCCAAAGAACCACAGAGCTCTTATGCACCATTCAAGTTCATGGTACCCAATGAGTCAAATGTGAGGTTTTCCCCCACTTAACTCTAAGCAACAGCAGCATTGTGAAAATATTTGTTTTCTCAGCTTTTAGGAATTGGAGGTGGAAAAATTGAAGAACAAATGCTCATGGGCAGTTCAATTCATTCATAATCATCAGTTTTCATAGATTGTTAATTCAATGGGCATTTATAATGTGTTGGGTTCTCCCCTCTCCTGTATCAGAGACTGGCTGAAAAATTATGTGTGAAGTCCAACATAAGAGAAAGAAAAAAGATGAACTTAAATTATTTCATGAAACTTATCATCTTAGTGACATTGTTATCTTCATGTCTATCTGTATCTGTAGTTCAAGATAGTACTAGTCTATCCAAGTGTTCCTAAAAATGCTGTTTGCTCACTTCTAGCTTATTCCTGAAGTATATGATGCTGTCTTCTAAATTTTCTCTGGGGTTGGTTTTAGAGGAAGCTAGCCTGATGCTAGTTTGCCACCAGGATAGGAATCAGAAGCACTTTATTCTTTACTACATCTCTTAGTTTCTATCCATCTTTAAAACATTTTAATATCTTTAGTACAACTCCAACTGTCTGTGCTATGAACTCTTATACATAACATTGACTTTGCAGTTCTAATTTTTAAATATCTTAAACATGATTTCAAAATAGAGGTCAGACTTTATTCTGAATAATGGAAAAATACCTATAATAATAACCATTATTTTTTTTTTCGTTTTATTTTCTTTTTTTTTTTTTATTTTATTTTATTTATTTTTTTTTTATTTCCAGCATAACAGTATTCATTATTTTTGCACCACACTCCGTGCTCCATGCAATCCGTGCCCTCTATAATACCCACCACCTGGTACCCCAACCTCCCACCCCCCGTCCCTTCAAAACCCTCAGATTGTTTTTTAGAGTCCATAGTCTCTCATGGTTCACCTCCCCTTCCAATTTCCCCCAACTCCCTTCTCCACTCTAAGTCCCCATGTCCTCCATGCTATTTGTTATGCTCCACAAATAAGTGAAACCATATGATAATTGACTCTCTCTGCTTGACTTATTTCACTCAGCATAATCTCTTCCAGTCCCGTCCATGTTGCTACAAAAGTTGGGTATTCATCCTTTCTGATGGAGGCATAATATTCTATCCCCAGGGGTACAGGTCTGTGAATCACCAGGTTTACACACTTCACAGCACTTACCAAAGCAATAACCATTATTTTTATTCAGTTACCCAAATAATCTTATTTTGGGCCTTTTAATGGGCTCAACTTTGTGAATAATTGACTTAAATTATAAAATAAAAATGTGAGACAATCCTTGCTTTTCAGAAATACATAATACAATTAAGAAGTAAAAAAGTATTACATAAAGCCCCCAGATGTCAGCAAAAAAAGACCATCAGCATATGGACATTAACCTAATAGGTAGACAGATACTTGAACAAAGCCCTGATTAGCACAACTCAGCACACCCTGACTGCTTAAGATAGTCCTGCAAAAGAACTCACAAAATATCCCAGATTTAGAAACTCTGAGGGCAACGCTTTTGGGCCAGCCTCCCTCTCCAGGAGCTTTATACCATTGCTCAATAAACTTTGCTTTGCTGCCCACACCCCCCAAAAAAAGTGTTACGTAAATGAATTAAGAGTACAATATTACTTTTAATGGCATTATCAGTAATATTTTTCCTGTAAAATATTGCAATTCATCTATACACATGACTTATTTCTTGCAGGTATAGAGCTTCCACATGCAGGTATTATGTAACTTATTTTTATAAAGTTGTATTGTATTTTAATTGTATTTTATATTTTAAATTCCTAGTTATTAAGTAAGTATTCAATGAATAAGTGAGATTTTATGATTTTAGATAAAGAAAATATTAATGGAGGCATAAGTAGTGAAAGAAGATCATGCAAATGTCAGTTTCTGGGATTGGTCCTGAAGAGCCATGAAGGTTTGCTTGGCAAAGGGAGTGACAAAGGTTAACATATAATAATTAATATTTATATGGTGGATACATGAGTATTAATGGGGAGAGGACAATGGCAAGAGAAATCAAGTGCAATTTTGATGGTGTCACGGGAACTGAAGTTTAATAAAGATCAGGTCACACAACAGAGATTTAATATTATTCTGTGACATTTCTAAGACACTGTACTAGATGATTTCCAAAAGCATTTGTCACAGTTCGGTCTTTGGAGTTAGGCCCATCAACTCCATGTTTCAGTTGAAGGAATTGAAACTCAGAGAAAAAAGAGACAAAGCCAAAATTACACAGAGTAAATGTGAACTTCTATATCAGGTGAAAACATTCTGAATCAGAGAGAATCAGGATCTTAAGACCACACCAAAAGTGTGGCAAAGGGAGAACTGTGGCTCTATGCATTCGTTCCATCCCTCTGGTGGTTAAGAAGTTGGAGAACTTTAGACTGAGTATAAGAGCATGTAAGAGTTAATTTCTTGTTTCTGAAAACAATGGGAACATGATGAAAGTGATGGCTGGAAGGCATTAGTAAAATAATGACACCGAAGAGAGTAAATGTGCTAACTACTATGGTAGGCCCTGACTAAACATAATGTGCGCACTGTCAACCAATGTGTTGCGTGAGGCATTACGAACCCGGTCTTACAGATAAAGTCAAGTGTTGGTGGAGATTATATAAATTGGTCAAACTACATCAGTAGTGGCTGTGGAACATGCAAGCCTATCTTAACCTGCGTATTTTTGCCACTGAAAATCTAAAAAGGAAACCCTCTGTTACACTAATAAAAGCACTATGGAGTGTGAGTTTCTCTGAAGATTCTGAAGGACTTTGAGTCTCAATTTAGGAGATTAATGAGACAGATGAGTCACTTGGAACTATTCTGAACCTAATCTAGTCTTTCTTTGATGATTCAGAAAGCATTTTGGGAGCCTTATTATCAACACAAATTATCATTATACCAGTGATTCAAAATTCGAGATGATAAGAATATTCAACAACATCACATAGCATAGGAGTGATTCAGTTCATGAATAGCTAATTTTATTAGATTATGTGGTTACAGCAATCTCAAATATACTTATAGAAAGAATAAAAATTTTCATCTGATTTTAAAAGAAGATGAGAATTGTTTAAGAATCTTGTCCAAGGAGCTATGAAAAATTACAGAACTAAAAGTAAAATCCACCAAAGGCAGTAAAGAAATTGATTTCAGTTTCATTGATTAATAATCAAAATACAGTGACCAGAGTAGATTTTCCTCAAAGGTAGTTATTTAATTCAAACACAAAGATTGTGTGTGTGTGTGTGTGTGTGTGTGTGTGTGTGTAAGGGAGGGAGGGCTCTCTTATGGGTGGATCAGTTTCAAATTTACATCAGATTAAGGTATTCAAAACATAATTGAATACTATGTTCAGATTTACCAAGAAATCTAATTCAGAATCCAACTGAAATTTCTGATGACCTCTTGGTATCACATACATGGGCACATATAAGTAATTCAAATTCCCACACATTTTGAAATGGCACCTTGAAATCAGTGCATTACTGGTATTATCCTACACTTATTTCAGTTTCAGTTCTTAATATTCTTGAAAATGACTGTTAATTTTTCTCTATCGTTATCTTCTTAATTTCTCTGAGAGTTTGCTTAACACCCAGTGAATGAACGTGTTTATCTGCATCAATAAAACTCAAGCTGCATGGTTTTTCCATATCCTTGTTATTTAAATACAAATTATTTATATATCCATTATTAAAATAGATATATTAATAATCTTGAGGAAAATCCCAAAACATTCCCCTTCACTGTATTTGAAATGTTTGCAAATTTCTGCTACTTAAATTATTCACAAAAGTAGTAAAATTACTGGGTTATTTTTAGTGACTAGAACATACTAATATTAAAAATCTCACGTGAAAAAATTTCTTGTTCTGACAACATGTTGTACAGAAAATATGAGAGCCATAGACTAGCAAGTATCCCAAAATATTGACTAAAGCACATCGAACAAACTTAGATATATAGCTGAGTTCCCAACTAGGTACAAAGATTCCCCTCAGGATACAAATAAAGAGAAAACTGAAAGCATACTGGTGCTTGGCTTCGGAGTTTTGCTGTTGGGAGTAAGTCAGAGAGGGAGTCACTGTGGTTGGGAGTTGGGGTTTCAGTTTCACTCTGGTAGAGGAAAAAAGACTTTCAACCCAAATAAAGCAGGGCAGCAAAACTGCACAATCAGTGGCTCAAGAAAGGATTCCGATTTTCGTGAAAGAGTATACCAGAAAAAAATCTAGACAGCAACAAAAGAAATTAAAATAAAGTGTCTCTATCTTCATTTGAATTCTGGATGAAATTTTTAAAAAATTACACTTTATGATCTGTTATCACAGAACTGCTCTAAGAGTTGGAATCGAAGCTTTCTCCCTGGATTCCCCAAACTCATAAAATAACATAAAATGGTCACCAGGGAATGCCTTTGGGAAGAATGGGGTTCAAGGAATTTACATTGTGAAAGTATTTGCAAAATTGCTATAAAATAATTAACATAAAAGATAATACTAAATAAAGTGAATTTAACATGATTATGGATAAGAAGCATCTGCATTGTAGGGATGTCAAATGTCTTCAAATTAAGCTATAAATAATAAGAAATAAGTTGTAATCCTAGAAGTTTTCATAGTGGATTTTGATTAATTGATTTTCAAACGTAAGTAAAAGAACAAAGGATTAAAGATTAGAGAAACTTTTTGAAGACAAGAACAAGGTAAGAGGATATACTCTGTGATATATTAGTTCCAATAATCAAATCAGAAGAATTAAGGCGACACTTTGACTGTGAAGCCAGTAGAGATAAATGTGTTAATAAAATAATGGAAAAAGTAGAGAGATAGATCCATGTTTATGTGGAAGTTTGATATATTACAGAAATGTCTTTAAATTTGTGAAGATAGTAATGATTTGATTCCTCAATGCACTACGATGAGAAGTCACCTAGTTATGATTAGGAGGGGGCAAAATGGATTTCTAAAATATACCAAACACAAATATTTTCTTCTACATTACATAACCAAGTGTAGAGCAAAATGTATGCAATAATCTATGTGACAATGATACAAGAAATGATTTCTCATATAAAACAAGTAAAAAATTAGGGAAATGTTATAATAATTAACATTCACATTATTTTTGTGTGCATCCAAATATATCATACAAATTGAAATGTGAACCATGGACTAGAAGAAGACATTTGTAGCACATAAAGGTGGGAAAGATTAGTGACCAGATTATATAATGAGGTTTAAAAAAAATGATTTTAAAAATCCACTTTTAAAAAATGGTGATAGATGCAGTTTAGACAGATGGAAATCTGCATGGTGAGTAAAGATAGAAAAAAAGTACTCAAGCTGGGGATGCCTTGGTGGCTCAGTGGGTTAAAGCCTCTGCCTTTGGCTCAGTTCATGATTCCAGGGTCCTGGGATCAGGCTCACATCGGGCTCTCTGCTCAACAGGGAGCCTACTTCCTTCATCTCTGCCTCTCTGTCTACTTGTGATCTCTGTCAAATAAATTAAAAAATAAATAAATAAGTAGGAATTCTATTAAAAAGAAAAAGTACTCAAGCTGAATACAAATGAGAAAATTAAGGCCATGATGGGGTTCATTCTCAAGCACAACAGATTGGAAATTTTTTAAAGTATGCTAATACTGGGGCACCTGGGTGGCTCAGTCGTTAAGCGTCTGCCTTCCGCTCAGGTCATGATCCCAGGGTCCTAGGATGGAGCCCAGCATTGGGCTTCCTGCTCAGTGGGGAGCCTGCTTCTCCCTCTCCCACTCCCTCTGCTTCTATTTTCTTTCTTGCTATGTCTCTATCAAATGAATAAATAAAATCTTAAAAAAAAAAAAAGTGTGCTAATACTGAGTATTGGTGATGTTGTGGGCCAAAGAGAATTCTCATAATTGTTTCATTAAAAGTGGAAGCTGGTACAACTAGTTGAAAGAGCTGTTCTGCAAGCTGAGTACATTTTTACCCTCATAAGAAACAAATGTGGAGGGCTCTAGAGCCTGGTTTATTTTCCCTATTTGATAGAAAAGAGGAGAACCAGTTCAAATGGAGCTTGTCAACCTGAGTAGAGACAACAAGGCCTCCTCTGGGTAATATCAGCATACCTGGAAGGTGAATCTCTTCCTCTGGATCATGACCTTGGTGGTCTGCATGTTAACTCTGTAGTTCAGTTCCTGTGTCTGTAGATCCCTTCAAATATCCTAGTTACTAAGTTTAAATAACTGTTGGCTTCCCTCATTGAGATAATCTACTGACCTTATTGATGAGGCAGAAACTGAACCTATCTCCTAACCACTAGTTCACTTGTTTCCCACCAAGGTGTCTAAAGAACTTGTTATTTCTTGCTCATCAGGAATAATTAACATGATACAATCATGATCAATATATTAGACCAACATAAAGTTTTCTGGAATGTCTGGGCAATTAAGACCTTTTTGTACTATATTGTGGTTGAGAACAGGAGTCTTAACAGAGACTTTAGGCAAAAAAAAAAAAAAAAAAAAAAAAAAAAAAATTAGTAGGTACTGTTGTGTTGATGAGGAATAAAAAGAATACAATCACCATATTGATAGTCACATACCAGCTGCCAAGGCTATTTAATCTCTTCTAGAAAACATACTGCATTCTGTATAGCAGGTATGATTGAGATGACCACTAGGTTAAATTTATAGTAATCTATAATCTTCTGCCATTATCCCTCTAGTATTTGTAGGGCTCATTATCAGCAACCCTATAACTTTTAGGTCTTTCAATGTGTCTCAACTCTTTACCATTCCACTTTGGGGCACTGCTATTGCTTCTAATTAGATTGGCCACAGGAAGTCATTTCAGAAATGACTTCTATTTGGCCTTTCCTATCATGAGAGTTTTCATTCCATAAAGTAAGAAGCCAATATGATTTTTGTGAGTTGCTTTGTTTCCTGGCTATGCAGTTAAGGTATGGAGAAGTGACCACAGAATAAGACCAGATTCATTCATCTCACTATGATGAGATGAATGGATGAGATACCATTTTTCATTTAACCTCCATGTGACTCCATTCTGAAAGTGGACAATGATGACTTTTGGGATCCCTAGTGTCAGTACCCTCTAACCAACATTTCTTAAATATCTATGACATATTCCGTTGCTGATGGATAATTACTTTGGTAAAATACCATAAGCCTGATTGAGAAGACTTGGGAAGGTAGCTACTGGGGGACACTTGGGTGGCTTAATCAGTTGTGCCTCTGCCTTTGGCTCGGGTCGTGGTCCCACGGTCCTGGGATGGAGTCCTGTGTCTGGCTCCCTGATCAACTGGGAGTCTGCTTCTCCCTCTCCCTCTGCCTTTCCCCCAGATTGTGCTCACTCTCTCACTCACTCTCTGACAAGTGAATAAATAAAATCTTAAAAATATGAGAACAAAACCAAAAAGCCCTTATTTTGGCATTGTAGAGTCCTTCCTGAAGAGGGTCTAGTTTTTATTTAACAGCTGGTCTCATGTCTGGGATTTATCCTAGAAACTGGGAAAGGAATCATGAGTTCCTTTCATGGCCATCAACATCATCCTCCTTCTATGGCATCTGTATTTAAAGCAATATCTTCATTGGCTGCCTTCATTTCTTGCCCATAGGAAACCAGTAGTTTTTAGTCACTCTAACAGATAGGTCAGGACTTTGGTGGCCATTTCAGGCTTGTTGCACAACTTGTCTTTGACAAGCTGAAATACTATCAGCTGACCTCTGCTTTACCAGAATCTTATCTGCATTCATGCTAATAAGCACAGTTTCATACTTTATCTCTTACTACCCAACTTGTAATGGAAAACCAAGTGGAAAACCAACCCTGACCTTTACAGCAATTCTAGTACTCCTCTAATTTGGACATTTCTTATTGCTTTAGTGAAAAAGTGTCTTCTAAGCCTTCTGAAGAAACATAATCAGTAAAGGAGTTTTCTGGTTTTACATAATAAATCTATTTTATAACATCCATGTCTCTTCATCTTCTGATCACTTCCTCAGTACTCTGCCAAGGATGTGCCAGCATTTCTACCTCATTTACTATCAGCCATTATTATCTCCAGGATTCAAAGTTTCATTCCTGGCATCCTTGCCTGAGAATTCAATCCTGACTCATAAAAAAATCTTCCCTATAAATTCACTCTCTTCAATGTTGCCTTTTATTTTCACCTCTCTCCCCAACTCCAACATATTTAAGAAGCAATTCACTTATAGGCCATCTTGGTCTATTCTGGTAAATAATAGCAAAGTTCTGTAGGCCTTTAGGTGAATAAATCCATTTCCTTTCAATTCTTTTGGGCTATATTGAGTCTTTATCTTAGTTACTGGTCTAAAAGAAATGAAAGCAAGTGACAGGAAGATTTGAAGAGGATATCTCAAATCAGCCACTGCCCACTGGAACTGCCTTCCACTTGTCACTGAATTGAACCATAGTTGTGTTTACAATTCCGTCCATCTCCGCTCTGCTTTCTGTGTGGTGTACAAACATCAGGTAGCTGCTCTATTCAAGTAAAGGGAAAAAGGGCCTGGATGGCTCAGTTGGTTAAATGCCTATCTTTATCTTAGGTCGTGATCTCAGGGTCCTGGGATCAGGCCTCACATGGGGCTCCCTCCTCAGTGGGGAGCCTGCTTCTCCTTCTGCCTTCATTCCTCCCCTGCTTTTGCTTTCACACACACTCTCTCTCATCAAATAAATAGATTCAAGTTTTTTTGACATATCCTACTAAAAGTCCCCATATCCAGATTCCCTCTGTTTACCCATCAGGGCACTGATTTTGCCATGCTTATGGTCAACTATTGAGCCCATTTTCAGCATAGTCTGAGAAGGAGGCTTCTTGGCTTTCACAGTAAGTCTGAGTTGATAGTTGGATGACCTAGCCTATACTTCCTTTTTTCAAGTCTTCTAAGAGAGTAACCAAAAGCCACCCAACTCCACATTCTCTGATTACCATTGCCCCATGTAATTCAGGTGCTGGAAGTATGGCAGAAGTCAGCGCTTCCTTTTGAGTTGTGCCTCATTCCAGTTCCCTGCAGGCGAGAGTCTCAGTAATTATGAGGTCATAGCATTCAGTTACCACATTTGTTTTTACAACATGAATTCTTTGTTATCACATACTAGGCAAGAAATCACATTGTAGAACCCTATCTTGAGGACTTCCCTTCTAGAACCACTTCTGGTCATAGCTATTTTAGTTTGGGTCCTCCCCCCGCAACTCCACCCCTAGTGCAAAACTTAGAAAAAGGACATTTTTAGTGGGGAAATGATCCTAGGAAGTACTGTGAAGGGAAGAGATGTAAACTTCAGACGGGGAAAGGAACCAACCTGATATAAGGTATATATGTGATTGAATAACCAATGTGAGTAATAGGTTCCAATTTCTTTAGGAACCTTCTAAAAAATTGTTAAAAACATGCCCCAGAATTGCTGATGCTCATTGGTTGATGGTCCTGTTTCTGCCTGCCCTTTGTTCAACTCTGGCTTTGGAGAAACAGGGGAGGGGGTTTTGCATTTAGATAATGTTCTCACACTGAGAAAGCAGTCAACAAATGAGTTCCCAGGAAGAATGAGAAATATGGGTAGGACACGAATAGTGCCTTCAGTTTTTATTCATAATAGAGGTTTTAGGAGAGACCAGAAGAGGTCCCTATCTCTGAGTCATTAAAGTGGAAAATTATGTATCATGTGCAAAAGCAACTTATTGAATTTTACTTGATGTTAGCATTTCAAGGTAGTTATTAGACTACAGTGTTTCATACAGTAAACATAAATTAGATAACCAGGCACTCTGAAGATGCAGAGAAATTATAGGTTTTCAAGTAATCCGTTTCTTAACAGTTTATCTGTTAAGAGCTATGCAATATCTTTAAAACCAGTTGATTCTAATAATAATAATAATGATTATGAAAGTCTACCCTGGTAGATACCAGATTTTCACATTCCATATATATATAAGCAAAATGACAAGGCATGCCTGTGTTAAAACTCGATAGCCTCACAAATATATTGCTCTTGTCCTAGTGATTTAAGCTTGAAATAATATTTCTTCTAATGAATTATATCACATATTTTAGATCCTCGATATGCAAGGGTATACAAAATAATTACGTTTTAGTCAAACAATTAAGGAGGAAATACTTAACACCTACTATATAAAAACTTTTGTATTAAATACTAAAAAAAATCAACTCTTCTGACAAGGAAAATATATTCTCTATTTGTGAATGATCTTGGGGAGCTAAGTCCATTAAAAAATAACAAAGAATATAAATCAAAACTTAAAAAATTCATATGAACCATATCGATATATGACAATTTTACTTGCCAATATTAACAATACAAAGTATACTATACCACTTATGAACAACTACTCAGATGCATTTATCTTAAAAATGTTAAAGAATTTTCTCCTATATCATCTAATTTGAACACTCAAAAATTTCATTCAAAGTATAAAATCATGTATGCAAATTAATAATGTATTTAATAAATATTTCCATTTGCTCACAGTAACTATAGTAGTTTACTGTTCATAGTAATTTGCAATGTCTTAATTTTTTTCTCATTTTAAACATTATGACTCATGCTGTATATTTTATTTTTATTTTTAAAGATTTTTATTTTTTTATTTGAGTGAGAGAGAGAGTGAACATGCATGTGAGTGGTGGGGAGGGATAAAGGGAGGTGGACAGAATCCCATGTAGATGTAACGCTGGGCAGGGAGCCAGACATGGGGCTGTCACAACCCAGAAACCATGACCTGAGCTGAAATCAAAAGTTGTACACTCAACTGACTGGGCCATCCAGGCCCTCCTCATGATCTACATTTTAAATGTTATCTATATTATGTATATTTTTTCTTAAAAATATATTATTGAGTCCATAATAGGTCTGGATTAGAATCTACAATTCAGCTGGAACTTTCAACTCCTTCAAGTATTAAATATACACATTTTAAATTTTATATGTTGATGGTGCCTGAGATTAAATATATATAATTTCATCCATGCATGTGCACGTGTGTATACACACACATGTGTGTGTGTGTATGTTTAGGGAAAATCTGGGCCCAATGTAATTTTTTTCTATAAGTTTAAATATTTCACTTAATATCTTAACGCCTACTTTTATAAGCTAGCACAAATATGACTCATAATAGTGACTGAGTTCCTAAGAAAATACATTTATTATGTTCTTATACCTTGCTAAGTTAGGAAATATATCACTTATTTGTGAATTAGTCCCAAAAAGCAGTAGAAAGAAAAAGTCTTAGCATATGGATAAGTGTTTATCATCCAGATTGATCATTTTTGAATTTTGGCTAGCTGGGGAGTTTATGAAATACAGTGCTTAATACCACAAACAAATGCTTTAGACACTTAAAAAAATAATGTTTGTGAATTATTATTATATTTTATGCCACTGGTAAGCATATTCAAGTATTTTAAAATTAATTGAAATATATATACACAGTAAAAAAAAAATCTTTAAATTACCGTTACTAAAATCAATTCTGAAAAAAAAAAACTTTGTTTCTTCATAATGAATTATGAAGGAAAACTCATATGCATTATAAGCTACTTAGCTGTATTTTCTACATGGTAAATAATGCTTCAAGTATGAAGATTAGTGTATCAGTGCCCTCAACATGCCATTAGTCTTATTTCTGCCTTGTAAAGACCTCATTCTGTAGGGATTTGACTAATGAAGTTTCGGTGCCGAGACAATATGCCTTCCTCAGAATGGAGACTGCCAATTCAACCATATTGTGCTGAACTGTAGAGAACTGTGCCAAATCGTGTGTGTCTTCTTCAGAAACAAGCTGTTCATTAAAAAGAAAAAAAAAAAAAAAAAAGGTAAGCAGCAAAATACATTTTAAGTAGTAACTATGAGGTCCTGGCTCGCTTTAAAGATTTGATTTCTTTTCCCACAGTATCAAACAGTCAACATAACAGTTTCTCTCCAAGAACGAACAAGATTAATAAACAAACTTTAGTATCAACTTTATTATCCAGTTACATGTAGGAAAAATAGCATTTTCAAAGACATGTTGCACTCTGAAGTAGTGCCTTAATGTTCACACTCCCTCACTTATTCCATAAAGAAATACTGATTGTCATGCAATCTTATGCCAGGCACTATGTTGGACTTTGTACTTCCCTCTATTTCTCTTTTTGCTTAAAATATGTTATAACATTTTACATGGATTTTTCAAATAAAAGCTAATAAATTATAAGCCAGAGTCTGCTAATGTCTTACGTTAAAATACTGCGATCTGGTAGGCCCACTTATCTTTCACACTGCTAACATGTTCTCCTATTTTGTTACTATTTTACATCTACTAAATTCATTATGTAAATTGCAACTCTTTGGTACCAAGTTTTTATAAGTAATGATGAGTTTAGGGACATTTCTTATTCATCTCAGTCTCCCCTGCTTCTAATACATTGTGAACACATAGGATGATAGTATCAATTTAGGATAATTTGAATTTTTATCTCTATATAACTGGTATTAATGCTAACTTACAATTATTTTATACTTTACCTCCTGATTCTTCCCTCTGTGACTTTCTCTTGGTCAGAAGAAATATTCTGCTAGTGTACTTATAATTTTAAATATGTCAAGATATATATATGTGGCTTTTAAAAATTGAGGGAAAATTTGCCAGATAGTGGTAGATGGCAGCTACATACTCTCTAAATTCTTTTCCTCATCAGACATGTAATGATACAGAGAATCTGAGGACAACCCAATTATTATTTTTTTCTTTTGGGCTTACCAATGTTTTTATTTTTTTATTTAAAATATAGGTATATATAAATTGATACCTTTAAAACTAGCTTTGCTCAGTTTTTGTCATACTTTCATATTATATCCATCCTTAAGAATAGTCTGATTGCTTCTATCCCAGTTGTTCTTGTCTCTTTCTTAAATTCCAGTTACCAACAGGCAAGATTATACTGTCTCTCTCTTTAGAAATATTTGTTTTCTGCTTTTGTTTAAAAAGTTGATTAGGTTCCTCTGCATTGAAGGAGAATTCTCAAATCTGTCATACAAATCATTGACTTGATTTTCTGCTGTGACAATTCAGCTCTTTGATGATTACAAATAAATAGCAATAATTAAGTATGCCTGTCAGCTTTATAACACTTTTCTATCCTTCCTATAACTTCTTTTATAGAAGCCCTCATTAAACTTCCTGTTGTTTTGGGGACACCTGGGTGTCTCAGACAGTTGTGTCTGACTCTTGATATACAGCTCAGGTCATGATCTCAAGGTCGTGAGACCAAGTCCTGCATCAGGCCCCACTCTGGGCATGGAACCTGAGTAAGATTCTCTCTCTCCTTCTCCCTCTGCCCCACCCCACTCTCTCTCTCTCCCCCTCCATTTCAATAAATAAGTAAATAAACATCCTATTGTTCTAAATTCTACTTACATCACCCATTTTCTATGTTTATTCTCTTTTTCTAAAGTTGTAGAATTTTCAGCTGATTCCATTTAGGATTTCGTGTTTGTTTACATTCTTGGTTGGTTGGTTTTGAGGGATGTTTGTATTGTATTTGTTTTAACTTTTCCCCTTCTCACTTATTTTATATAAGGAATGGACTCTCTGAAAAATTAACTACATGATAATTTCCTCTTTGGTTTCACTGTTATCTACCTTTGTGCTTTTGGGACTTTTCTCCTGCACTTCATACAGAGAATTTGGGGTCACTGATAGAATAATTTTAGTTGTTCAAAGAGTAGGGATTATTGTCATTAAAACTCTTAAGTCTCATCAGGAGAATAGCATTTGTCACACTGCCACGTTTTAATTTCTCCTTTTGTTTGATCCAATGACCAAGGCAGCATATGATTGTGAGGTGCTCAAACCACCTTGATGTAAAGCCAGGTTCCAACACCTAGTAGGGTAGGACTTTAAGAAAGTTTTCTCACTTCTCTCTGAAGTTACATTTCTTTGTCTATAAAATGAGGATAAACATAAGAGTTATATCATGAGGTGAGAATTGGTTTAATATAAATGCAAAGTGCTTAGAACAGTCTGCATGAAAAAGTGCAGTCATTAGCTATTATTATTATTATTACTATTATTATCTGTACTATCATAATGAAGTGAATGTTTCCCTGTTTATTGGCAAGTTCAAGATCACATTCCAGTCTGGCTCATTGTTAGAGTTAAGCTTTTATCACACCACAGGGATTTTGCTGAGCATATCTACTATATGACCCCAGAGACTGTCCAGTGCTTTTGTCTAATACTTCTGAATTCAGAAACTACTATAAGTTTATTCAAATATAGTCCTTCCCCTAGTTTCCACTACCTGCCCCCCCTTTTGACCATAGTCCTCTAAGTTAATTTATGTCAGTGTTATTCTTCAGGAGTCTTGAACACTTGCTTGCTAGCAATAGTGTATTTTTTTCTTGAGAAGTGACAAAACAGGGTTTTCATTAGTACAGAATGTAGTAGGAATTTCTCAGTTATTGACATTGAGACAAATAACACTTTTCTCTAATATCTCGTAATTCTAGGTTTCTGGTATTTTTCTATTCATATCATGCATAATGTCAGTGGATATGGGGGAGATGACAATTAACAGAGAAATCAGGTGCTCTGCTCTTCACATGGCCTTTTTACCCAGAAGTATGAACAAACAAAATTATGTATAATTTTATATATTCTAAAACAGAGAATCAGGAATATATCGTCATTTATTTTCCCAGATTATATTATGTTCTGAGGCTCATAAGTTTAGTTATCCATCCATTTGACAAACATTTACTCTTTATCTACTTTATACTGGTGATTAAAATGGGTCAGTAGATACATTCTCTCCCCTAGAGGAACTTCATGGAATCATGGGGTGAAGGGAACTAACATAAGCCAATACTCAGAGTTGATCATAGATTAAAATAAAGACTATGGAGGAAATAAAAAAGATGTTCTAAGAGAGAGTAAAGAGAGATTTCACCAGAGTGATTAAGAGACTCTCCACGGACTTCGAGAATGAGAAGATGGTGTTGTATGGAACTTGGGGATGGGGGTTGACAGGTGGAGGTAGTCAGTTCATTTGGAAGATATACTCAGCATGGAGTTTGAATAATGCAGCATTTTCATAACTATATGGAAGAATTTTAAGCAGACATATCAAAGGTCTGGTTGGATTTTTGAACAGATCATTCTTGCTAGGAGCTACCATGTATGGAAATATTAAAATACTGAGGTAAGGGTGTCAGAGAGGGGATAGAAGAATTTAGACTACTTAGTTGTTTACTAAAGGGGAGAACCCTAGAAGAGAAACGGGCATAAAAGCCATTTTACTATGGAACTAAATGTATTTTCTTTGAGGACACGTAAAACTGAGCTTCCTATTGGTGCATCAAGTGAATATGCCCCACAGAAAGAGCAATTTAAATGACTGCGAGAAATAGATTGATACTGTTTATATTTATTAACTTCTTTTCCCTGTTTTCTTTTTATTTCCTCATTTGTTCTCTTTTTGTTTTCTTTTAATACACAGGCATGATTTTGAAAAGACAAGGAAGAAAAACTTCATTTTCCTTCTAAACAAAATGCATCAAGTATACTTATGATTATGCTAGAAATCAATAGATTCAAAGGAAGAAGAGTCATTGGTGCACAACAAGTGTTCTTTCAACTATTGTTAGGCTTTTTCAATTTCAAGTAAAAAGATCTTTAAATAGTTCCTTATAAAAGAACACAAATTAATTACCCAGGGAAAATCAATACAACTTGATGTGGTACCTGAGTTTCCGGATTCTGCCAATTTCTAATATTTTGGAAAACATGAATTGTTAAAATTAAACCAGCTATTGTTGCTGTATTTCTCATATTGACACCACAGAAGTGCTCTTCCTTTTCTTCTCTTTTTCACTGAAAAGATAATGAATAGAGGGCATTTTTAAAATATTTCTTTTGAAAGAGAAGCCTGAGATTCTGGAATGTGTAATAAATAGTAACTGTTGAGATGTTAAGATAAATCCTTATTTAGAATTTCTGAAAATAAAGTATGCATTGTAGAGCATTTTTGGTGACTTTGCCTGTTTTTTTTTTTTTCTTTTTTAGGAATTACATCTACATATTTAAATTCTACTCTTGCACCCTTGCATTCTCCAGAGTGATTTTTTTTTTTTTCTGAGAGCATGAATCTGATGACATTCCTTCTTTATTTCAATCCTGCAATAATTTATCATTGCAATGAAAATAAATTGCAAAACCCATAATAAGAGTCATTCCTATCTCCCTGACTTCATTTATTACCACTCTTCTCAATTAACTGTGGTCCAGAAGTATTCGATTTTTTCCTGCCTATTTCCTGAACATTTTCACCTATGATCCATGTTCTTTGTTGACTGAGTTCTTTCACCCCCACAAGTTCAAAAATTTTATATGGACAGCTTCCAGCAGGCTGGTTTTTCCAGAAAATGGACCAAGCTTTAATATGCACCTAAGTACCAGCCTCTGGTTTTAGACTATCTAACGTCAACAGCCCTGTGCGCTGGTATTTTTCTAATCCCGATGATGTGTTCATTCATATCTCTGACTGAAATACATCTTTTCAGAAAGATTTTCCCTAACCACCCAAAATAAAGTAGGCTTTGCTTTCAATGTTGAAACTATCGTAGAGCCTTGCTATGTTTTCTCTACTGTACTTACTAATTTTTGATTTTATAGTATTCTGTTTACTTGTAAATGTATTTTTGTTCTGTCCTATAACAGGGCAAACAAGTATAGAGCCTTGGTCTGCTTGACACAACTCAGCATTGGAGCAAGTACTGTATGCTTAAATATTTATAGAGAGGTGAGTGAAGGAAAGAAATAATTAGATTTGTAATCAAAATGTAAAACTAGAATTGAGCAATTTTTTAAAGTGCCATCTAGATCAGGGTGTACAAATTATAACCAGTAGGCAAATCAAGACTGTAGCTTGATTTTGTATGGCTCTGAGAGACAATAAGGTTTTGTACAATTTAAAGGGTTGGAAAATAAACAATAAACAAGGAAGGATATATGACAGACAGTATGTGGCTTGCAAAGCTCAGACTATTTATTATCTGACCCTTTATAGAATCAATTTACCATTGCCATTCTAGATTAAGTCCTCACTGAAGCCACTGTTACCCGAATGGATTTGGATTAGTTTCCATGAAAAGTTAGGGAATTGGATTAATAGATCTCTTTAGACTTTTGATAATCCTTCTGAAAGGTGAATGGAGAAAGCCACACCTACACCACACCTACATTGCTTAGTCTCCTGGATGACAGGGGACAGAAAAGAGAAAGTAAGAGCAGATGTGAGAATTTATAAGATTGTCGCATAACGTAAGGCATCTCTCCAGGAAAGATGAAGGATTGTCGTCACTATCTTGAACTTCAGAGGATATATTGCATCAAAAGCCGATTCAAGTAAAAATGCAAATCTCTCTTGCTGAATCTTTGACATATACAACCCAGTTATTAACATATAAATAAGATACATATGAGAAAAGTTAACAATTAGAATAACATTTTCATATAGATTAAAAGCAGGGCTCTGTCCCCAAGTCTGTCTGGGTTCAAACCCTGGCTTCCCTGATTACTAGATGTGTGTCTCTGAGCACACTTTACCTCTCTATATCTCCATTTTCAAACATCTGTAAATTAGTGATAATAATGTTCCTACCATTGAGAATTTCTGGGAGGGTTAAATGTGTTAATATTTTTAACATGCTTAGATTATAGTGTCTTGCATATAGTATGTGCTACATATATCTTGGCTGAATAAAATAAAACCACTGCATACTAACTTTATTATTTATCATCTCCCTTAGGCAATAAAATTGCATGAAAAACAATGCAGTGCTGCAATCAGATTTTCTCTTATTTCTGTGACATGCTTGTTTAATGGAGGTTGCATAAGAATTAACCTTACATCAAATTCCACAGTTAGTTCATTGTGTGAGAGGATGTATTTGTTTTAAATTACTTTATCATTGTTAGAAAGTTCTGCTTTTTCATCCCTATAAATTTCAAAATGAAAATGTAATTTCACTTTCAAAATCATTCTAACACATCAACATGAAAGAGCACACAGTTGTTTCCTAGCCAATTGATCACAATCGCTCTTAACCATTTCAGTCACAGGAAAACACATAAAAAGCAGATCCAGAATATCTTTTCAAGGGAGAACATTTCTAATATGACAAACAATGATGTGGAGAACAAAAGCAAAGGAAAAAAAATAAATTCCTGTACGACTTACAGTCCATTGACAAGTCCTTGGAATAGGCAGAGAGACCTTCCTCCAGGAACTCAGCTTCCTTGATGTTGATACTTTGCTAAGGGCAAAGGGCCATCTTAGTTTAATATTATTCCAACCCCCAGGATCCTTTGAGTCTCCTTTAATATATTAAAATTCCTTTGGGAACTTCCTTTATCTCTCCCCCCCAAGATATACATTAGCAATCATCCTCCAGGCATATGGCTCACTGATACCCATTTCATGATTACGGTTTTACTAGACAGTAGTAAATGACCTCTTCCTAATAATAGCTAGCCTCTCAAGGTCCTAGAAACCTTGCTCCCAAATTCCTTAGACACTTAAGCTATCCATAACCCCTCCCAACTTAAAAGTATATTATCAGTCACGGGTCACAACTCGAGTGCAGCTCTTTCTGCCCACAGGTCCTATCCCCATGCTTTGATAAAACCACCCTTTTTGCACCAAATATGTTTCAAGAAATCTTTCTTGATTGTTCGCTCCGAACCCCAACATTTCCACATCAAATAAAAATATGTTTCAAATGATGTTTCTTCTCCTTTTTTCTAATTACTGCTCTTGCTGTTGTTTTCTAGTCTTAAAAAAAAAAGAAATAGTAAAGTGGTGGAATGGAGACTTGAGCCAGCAAGAGAACAATCTATGTAAGACTCACTTCCTGTGAGAGTTTTGTCTATTAAATGCCATCTATTAAATGGCATCTATTAAATGCCAATCTATGTAAGACTCACTTCCTGTGAGAGTTTTGTCTATTAAATGCCATCTATTAAATGGCATCTATTAAATGCCAATCTATGTAAGACTCACTTCCTGTGAGAGTTTTGTCTATTAAATGCCATCTATAGTCTGGTGACACCAAATTTCATTTCTGCAACCTGAACCCCCCCCATTTGACTTGCAGCCTTATATGTCCAACTCCCTCCAGTCCAAATGGACATGTCTTCTCATCCGTTAAGTCTTCTTGGCACACTGATGCCTTGAGGTCTTTCCACTTACCTTTTCCTTCACTTTTCATTACAAGACTCGTTTTGTCCCCCCATCTCCTTAAGGTGCTTATTCAAAGGTCTCTTTCTGGGAAGTCTTCCTGACCCCTTTTAAAAAAATAGCATATCACGCACAAACACACATACACCTGTTCATCTCCATGACACTCATTACTATCTAATACACTATCTGTTTTATCTACTTAGTTGATACTGTATGTGTATCATTCTATTAGTATATAAGGACCATGAAGGCAGTATGTTTTGTTTGGTGTTTTTGGTTTTGTTGTTGTTTTTGTTGTTGTTATGTTGTTACTGGTTTTTTTTTTTTCTTTGCTCCTTCCTTGCTTATTTTGCCTGTCCTAAATTAGATACGTAATAAATCCATGACAAATAAATCAATAACTGATTAAAGGACAAGTTGTACATTTATTCAACACAGGTTCACTAATCTCTTCCCATGTGCCAGGTCATAGGTGTGCAGAATTTAGAAAATAGGTCGTTTTTGTGAAGCTCCATACATAGCGGTGACACAGAATAGAAAATGCGAACACATTTTAAGTGTTAAATAGATTTTAGTATTTGATGTTATAATAGATGTTATGTGCTAGAGCACATAGCACATAGAAATGAACCTAACTATCTCATCTTTTACACACATACACTCAGGTATATGTGAATCTTTCCGAAATAAGAGTATACTTCTGTGACTGCAAATGGTTTTGGTTGTATAGGTTCTTAAAACTGTCTTTATTGTTTCCTTTTTCCTTTTTACTTTCATTCATTGACACATTTTTCTAAATGGTCCTCTGGAACCAGTTAAGTAAACATCTATTTCTATTGTGTAGAGCCCCAGGATGATAGGAAAAAAAAAATTGAGATTTGGAGGTTACAGGTGGTAAAAAAGAAAGTCTGTTTCATTTTTATGTGTTGTTCTAGGTGAATAGATAAATTTATGAGTGATCAGAGATTGCTATAAGAAGATCAAAGTACATTGTTAGAAACTAATTGTAACCCAGGGGGTTCAGGTGAAAAAATTTAAAATGCTCAAAGATTACAGACTTCAAATTCATGGAGGTGACATAAGCAGCATCTGTCTCCTTACCACAGAATGAGGTTTCATCCCTGCTGGACAACTGGAGAGCATGTCATTCTCAGGAGATGTCTGAGCTCTTCTTTAAGGAATGTGAAACCATCAGAATAAAAAGAATAATCATGATGAATAAAATTGAAAATAAATTAAAGCAGGAACTAAAATCTAATTAAAACTGCTGAAGATAAGAATATAACATTTGAAAATTCACATTTCAAAACCAGAATGATTGTATCTAGTTATATCATATCTGGCTCCTCAGTGACACAACAGTGGGCCAACAGTTGTGACAGGGAAAAAGTACAAAGCTCAGAGACAAGATTATAAAACACACTCCTTAATTATGTATTGATTAAGACTTTTATATAGTGATCTAGGTAGCAGCTTCCAATGGAAAGAAATTTAGATTGCTACAGTTACCAGATATATGATTTTAAAACATGGGGATTTTAAAATACCTGATCATCAAATTATATACATGCCTTTAGAACACCATTTGTCTACACAAACTCACTATAACAATCATAAACCTGAAGAAAGCGTGGGTGACTCAGTCGGCTGAGTATCCAACTCTTGGTTTCAGCTCAGGTCATGATCTCATGGGTCATGATCTCATGTGTTGTGAGACTGAATGCCACGTTGGGATCCACACTCAGTGGGGAGTCTGCTGGAGATTCTCTCTCTTTGCCCCTCCCCCCAACTGGGCACACACACATTCTCTCTCACTCTCTCTCAAATACATAAATAAATCCTTTAAAAAATCTTAAACCTGAAAATACTTTCATTATCATTAATGTAATGTTCCCTCTCTTTGCTCTTTTTCACATATATGTGAGATAAATTTTTGTATATTTCATGTAGTTATACATTATATATTATGCATGTTATATAGTTTGTATATGTAAAATGCATACACATACAGGCATACATACATATATATAATATATATATACCTATATATAATGACAAACAGAAGTCCTCCCTTATAGATGGTTTCACTTTCTGAGGTTTCAGTTACCTGCAGTCAACTGACGCTCATGATGCTCCTTCTGACTGTCAGAGGTCAGTCGTAGCCTAATGCTACACTCCAGTGCCTGCACACTTCACCCCACTTCATCTCATCACGTGGCACTTCATCGTCTCACATCATCACAAGGTAAAGTGTGGGTATGACACAATAAAATACTCTATGAGAGAGATCACATTCATATAACTTTTATTAAAGAATAACGTTGTAATTGTGCTACTTAATTATTAGTTATTGTTATTAATTTCCTACTGTGCCTAATTTATAAATTAAAGTTTATCATTGGTATGTATGTATAGAGAAAAGCATAGTGTATATAGGATTCAGAACTAATCATAGTTTCAGCCATCTGCTGGGAGTCTTGGAACGTATTCCACATGGATAAGGGGGTACTACTGTATCTATAATATGATACTGATAAATAATGAGTATATATAGTCATAATTATATCCAGGTTCTTTCTTGGGTAAAAGTCCTCATGGTCCTATTATAAAAACAACACTCCTACTAATAGTCAAAAAAGTACTCATGGGGAGAGAAAAGTACAGTAGAATTCCAACTTCTATTTCCATCTCTGGGTACACTATTAACTAAGTACCTACTGTGTATTAAGCTTGTAGTTACTATAGCTCATGCTATCACTCACAGTTCAGGCAAGGAAACTTTCGAAACACTGGTTATTTTAACAGACAGGTTATTATGAGAAAATGATTAAAATAGCATTAGGAAACAAGTAAACAAAATGAGCACACTGAGTTAACACAGTATCTTTAAAAAACAAATATTCCCTGAGAGACTCAGAGAAGAAAGAGAAGAAAGTGGGTATAGCAGAACCTAGAAGCGGGAAAGAGGTGTCCTGTACATCTGTAGCTCACACCTGTGAAGGGACAGCATTGTGTAGCTGGGGTAGAGAAGGCCAAGAAAGCTAGAAACTAGAATTAATGAAAAGGTGATGGCATACTGGTGAGACAATGCTGGCAGTTGTAGCCAACAAACAGGAAGGGTGAGTCTCTTCCCTCTTCTGGTCTCTTGGTCTGTTTTCCCCTTTTGATAAAACACCAAAGAGAGTGATAAGTAGGAACTTTTGTGTCTGTAGTCCTAGTTGCAGTCATGCAACACAGAGAATGGAAGGCTAGATTTGAATACAGGGGCAAGAACTTAACAACTGTTTCATTGATAAAGTATGCAATTATAACTTGCAGGTGTTTAAAGACTCAGTTATGTAACTTTTCCAATAATGGATATCAGTAATATTCTGTCAATACTCTTGCCTTTACTACTGGGGGGAGCTAACTTCCTTATGGCATATCAGTTTAACTCTATATGTTTTAGATAGTTACAGTCATTGAGATGTATTTGTAGATCTCACAACGGCCTCCTTTTTGTTTCATATTTTCAATTTCACATCTTGTTCAAAGTTTTCCTTTCTCAGATCCAACCTCCCACCCATGCAAACTAAACTGATGGCTGGGGCAGAGTGGGGTTCAATGGGACCCAAAAATCTGCTCTTTCATCTGCCCCCTCATCTTCTTCTTATGCTTGCCATTCAGATTCCGAAGGCCAGTGTATTAGGGGAAAACAAATGTCATCTCCCTTTACTGTTCTCGGTAGTAAATTTGATGTCCTCTCCTTGGCTACTCATAATTACTTTCTAGTTCTTTTTCTATTTGTTCAGTTAGGACTAATGGTGGCATAAGAGGCCCTGCTGATAAAAGCTGAATTCTTACTTATCTGACCAGGTAATAATGTTTGCCCACTGACCATTCAGATAAATTTCTGGCTGTCCCCAGTGGAAGTGCCGTGTCAAATTAGGCAAGTGCCCTTTTGTCCTATGCTGCTTTTGTGCCTCACAAACTTGTATCTGCTATTCTTTATGGCCTGCAGACCTGAACCTTGCAGACAAGACATGGATCAACTATCTGTGATTCTTTGGAATTGAGTTTTGGCATGTGTCCTTGTCTTCTCTTCTCACCATAATCCCACCTGCCAAATCTCACCCATTGTTTTGTCCATTTCTGGTAGCCCTGAGAAGACCAGCACATTCAGTGAATACACAGACATTCCACCAGAAAATAAACATTGACTATGCAAGCAATCACAGATCTCATGAGGTATTATCTTGATGTTTCTCTCCCCTAGGGAAGGAAAGGTAAAGGGAGAGTTTCTTCTTATGAACTGTGCCCAACCCAAAGGTCATCACTCGCCACCTTCTATTTTTATACTTCTGTTCATTCATCCGGGTGGCAACATGGGTGGTGGTAGAGATATTTCTGTTGAAATTGTACCTTGAAGATAGCCTTTGGGATTTTAGCTAGTTTTAACAGATGGCAATTCTCTAGGTTTACAGCACTGGACCCTTTATACTTTTTGTTCTCAGCTGTGAGACTTGTATCCAATTCCAGAACCTCCACCCAATACAACTCTGTATTCATAAACCCATTTAATCATCACAACGATGCATAAAGAACTATTCTTATTCCATTTGAGAAATGAGAAAACTGATGGTCAGTTCTACAACTACTAAGTTATAGATCTAGATTTAAGACAAATTCAAGTCTAATCAAACCTAAGCTCTTTTCACTTTTGTTATAGCTGGGAACATTGGCCCAGCTTTCAGAACACCTAAGGGACATATATTTGAATAGCTTAGGGATATCAATGAAATTATTGCTACAGGGTAGAGTTGCTAGACAGTAACAGAAATGGTAAGGAGAGGAAGGTTGATCAATAATGACTGAATAAAATGAGGAAATTTTTACATAAATTTTAATTTTTTTTAAGATTTATATATTTGGACTGGGTAGTGAATCTTCTTGTGCTCAAGTTCTCTCTTAAAAATAAGAATAATAATGGTTTCTCCTTCATAAGATTATTGTGAGGAGTTAATGAGTTAAATGTAAAGTCTTTAGAATACTGCTGGGCAGAGAATAAGCACTCAAGTAATAGTGTTATTATTATGATCATCACCCCATTTATGTACAGAAAACATACCCTATCCAGGCATGCAGATGGAGGCAGAGAATTCTCGACTCACTTCAAATACATTGGCATTATCTCCAAAAATATCTCACATTCTGTGAGCTGGGAAAGTGTCATCTCTCTATTTAGACATAATGGCGGAACTATAGGAGCTTATTCACTTCAATCATTTTGGGATCTGTATATACTTCCTTTTGTTCTGTTGGAAACTTTAGGTCAGTTTTAGGGATGCTGCTTTCATCCATTTTTGTCACCTTGTTTGGTATAAATGTGGGCTGCCGTGCTCCTCTTTCACAGCTACTATCTCCACAATTTTAGCCCTTGCTTTCAAAGAAATTTTTGCAAGACTGCCAGTTGGAATAAGTAATTAACACTTCAGCTCAGCTCTGAAAGGGGAAAACAACTGTGGCATACAAACTCCTGCCAAAGTCAGTTCTCTCACCCAGAAAATGCCTGAAATACTCATCAGGGTACTTTCAATTTCACTAAAGGAGAAAAGAAAAAAAAGGCAACATGATCAAAATGGAAGTTCACCAGCTTATCCCTATAGAGTGTTGGGCCAAAAACATAAGAATAAAAATGAAAAAACAAACAAAAAACAAAAAACTCAAAAACACCCAGGTGAGGAAATGAGTGAACCAAAGTAGCCTTCATCAACACGAAGAGATCTCACTAATTCAGTATGGAGTGAAAAACAGCAGGTTGCAAAAGCATTGACGCAATATAATAAAATTCATTTCAAGAATTAAAAACACCCCAAACCAGACTGAGTGTTGTTTTCCTATAAATCTAAAACAAAATTTGCAAACACCTATGGAACTGATGTATGCCAAGTTCCAGATGATAATTGCCTTTTGTGCCGTGGGAGTGGAGGAGAAGGGAAAGGAGAACTTTGAGAAATACACAGGGATTATGGATTTAAACTTTACTCATTAATCTGAGTCATGAGTTTATAAATCTTATATCATTTTTGAAAGATTTTATTTATTTATTTGACAGATAGAGCACAAGTATGCAGAGAGGCAGGCAGAAGGAGGGGGAGAAGCAGGTTCTTCACCGAGTGGGGAGCTGGATTCAGCACTCGATTCCCAAACTCTGAGGTCATGACCTAAGCAGAAGACAGCCACTTAACCAATTGAACCACCCAGGCACCGCTCTTATATCACTCCCATGATATGAAGATATATGATCTATTTCAAACTAAATAAAAGTCAGTGCCACTCTCATTCAATACATTTCATAGGAAGTAACTTTGGAGGAAGAGATGTTATAGTGAGTTAACCTATGTCAGAGCAAACTCGAGTGATATCCGGAAGAACACTAGGGATTTTTCTCTTACTTTGGATCTTTGCTGTGTGAATAACCAGTTAAGTTTCTGCCACACTTCTCTTTTCACTGCCATCAGTGGCTTTTCTGGGACCCGAGTAGAGTAGTGATAGGGAGTTAGATCTTACCTGTGTTCTATTTTATGACCTAATTACATTTGAATGATTACACCAAACAATCATATTAAGCATATATGCTCATGACTGTTAGGTAATTAGCATATCCTGAGTTACCATGTAAAAATCTTCTTTAAGACAACTACATTGCTTTTGTAATGCAAAATAGTACTGATTTCTTTGTATAGAAAAATAAACCACCTACAAGACACAAGAAGGCTTTTTGCGGTTTTTGTAAGGTTGGTTTTAGAAGACATATAAAATATGTCTCTTCTTTGCCCAAATAAACTGTGACATGTTCAGTTAATTTCATTTTGGGGTCATAGATTTCATACATCATAATGTACAAGTATTTAATATAGTTAGATCAGTTTTGCCACATGTGTATAATTTTGTAACTCACAACTATATCAAAATACAGATAATTTTATTTTGCCACCTCCGACTTTTGCAAATTATGTTGCATTGTTAGTAATTTTATTAAGCAGTTGTCAGAGTTCTTTATATGTGTAGATTAAGTCCTTTGTCAGGCTTGTTAAAATATTTGTTCCCAGTCTCTGGCTAGCCAATTTATATTCTAATAGGAGTTTGGTGAACAAATATTTATAATTTTTATGATGGAAAAATGAAATATCTGCCTATTAAAGTTGCAAATATATTCTATGTTTTCCTCCAGAACACTTGCAGTTTTGGCTTTTAACTTCAACATCTATGTGTTGAACGTTAGGTCTTGAATTCAAGAGGATCTATTTTGAATTAATTTTTTATGTTTAATCTGAGTTAAATGTCAAGGATTGTGTGGTTTCCTTTTTAATATTCAGCAATTTATATATTTTATATTTAGCAATTCCAATAGTATTTATTGAAGAAAATTTTCTTTCCCCACTGAATTGTTTTAATACCCTTAAAAATTATTTGTTAATCAGAAAGGTATATGAGGGCCTCTTTTTCAACCACCTACTCTGTTCCATCTACTTTTCTGTCTTTTGTCTGAACTACGCAAAAACCTGTGCTGAACACACCATGTTTTTAATAGTAAAACATGAAGATAGAAAAAGTCCTCTTATTTTGTTTTTCTTTGTCAAGATTGTTTTGGTTTTTCTAGAAATTTTTCATTTCCATTTAAGTCTTAGAATCACTTTGCCATTATTCACACAAAAAAAGTGTGCTGTGATTTTAGGATTATGTTGAATCTGTACTTTATTTTCGGGACTTTTACCATGTTAATAATTTTGGGTCTTTTAATCCATAAGTGTGGTATATTTCTTATTTATTCAGGACTTTAAAAATTCACCTCACTCGGGATGCCTGGGTGGCTCAGTGGGTTAAGCCGCTGCCTTTGGCTCGGGTCATGATCCCAGAGTCCTGGGATCAAGTCCCATATGGGCTCCTTGCTTGGGGTGGGGGGGGCTGATTCTCTCTCTGCCTCTGCCAGCCTCTCTGCCTACTTGTGTGCGCTCTCTCTCTCTCTCTCTCTCCCTCTCCCTGACAAATAAATAAATGAAATATAAAAAATAAATAAATAAATAAAAATTCACCTCGCTCATATTTTATAACTTTTAATGTGGAGATCTTGAACAACTCTCTTAAGATGTAATCCCAAGTATCTTTATATCTGTGGATACTATTTTAAATAATATTCTTTAAATTTCATTTTCAAATTTTTATTGCTACCATATAGTTACGTAATTAATTTTGACTTTTGAGACATTATTAAACTGACTTATTAGATCTAGTAGATCATCTTTTCCTTCTAGCAATTTTAGGATTTCCTGTCTGTGTAATTTTGTCATGTGAGAGTAATGAAATTTTTATTTTTTTTCTTTTAAATCATTATGTCATGTATTTCTGTGTGTGTGTGTGTGTGTGTGTGTGGTGTGTGTGTGTGTCTAGTAAATTTGAAAATATTGTCTCTACAGTGGATCTTCCTAGGCAATCTCATCCACTTTTATGGTTTCAACTTCAATTTATATCTCTAATTCGAACCATTATTTTGAGCTTTACACACATATTTCTGACCTCTTATCACTATTCACCATCTGTACATTTCTTAGCCACCTCTATTTCATCATCTCAACAGAGTTTCCTTTTATCTCTCCAAGACCTAAATGTATTTCTTCCCCTAGGTATTTAGGTCAATGTCATGACCAATAACTTCATAATGGATTTTTGAAATCAATTTTAATTTCATAGTTTACTAACACCATTACCCCTCCCACAGACATACTCTCACTCAGAGGCAGACACAAAACTGTTTAGCAAACACTTTTTGACTTACCTCTTGATAATCTTCTATCCCTTCTCTGCTGTCCTCCATTACTATTCATGTAATTCATATGCTTATTTCCATTTCCATGGACTATTGATGACCAATGGATTTATGTCTTCCTCCGTCCTCCACATAGAAAGGTTATGAATGATAACTTTAAAATATAAATCTAAACATGTCATTTTGTTTCCAGAAAATTTCCAATGAACCCCATTTATGTGTAGATTAAAATTCAAATTCTTAACTCTCTCTCTCTCTCTCTCTATATATATATATATACATATATATATACAGAGAAAATAGAGAAATTTAGAAGTCTAATTTAAAAGTTCCTGTTGACTTTAACATCACATAGGTTCGTGCACTAGCTATCCTCTTTGGCCCTCCAGATCACTCTCCATCATTTTCCACCCCACTTTATGCAGTGGAAGAAAATTACTATGGTCTATAGATTCCTTGGATTTTCGGTTTCCTTTTGGATTTGGTAGATGAGCAATACTGTTATGAGATAGGTGGAAAGTTGGAGGGAGAGTTTGGGTTATGCATTTGCCAGATTATCCCTAGGCCTGACTGGTCCCTGTCATGCTTACCCCTACATTGCACTGGCCTTGGGGTATGACACTATCTCTGTGTTTGCATTTATACCTTGTCTTTCACTTTAAATGGTCTCTTTATTGAATGCTTTTCAAATTATTTACTTCAGGTATACCATCTTTTTCCTATAATGATGACACATGTAAAATTTTAAAAAATGACTTGAAGATGATTTTTTTACATAAATAAAATACTGGTTTGCCCTTGTATAAAAACAGGGGAAATTAATGCACACTCAAGTCTTATTCAGGGTGGATGGGGCTTTACTACCGAGTAGCTCCTGCATTCCCTAATTAATCTCGTCTCACTTTCCCACGTCTACCTCAGCCTCCAACTCGATCAGGTGAAATGTAGCCATACTTTTTGCAGGCACAATATTTAAGATTTCTTCTCACCTATTTTTTTTTCCTGGCAACCTATATAAAGTCTGCCTAAAAAGGACACTGGCCTACTGACACTGGTCATATCTACCACTATGTTCCCATTTTTCAATTTTTCAAGTCAGTTTTTCAAACTAGATGAGATCTTCCATTTGAGAAAAGGCAACAATCATTATTCTGACTTTAATGTAATCCGTACTTTATATAACTCACAAACATTAAATAAAAGTTATTTGAATATTCACGGATAAGCAAAAATATGAATAGATTCATGTAATATAGCTTAGTAATATTTTGGGGGCCCTGACTTATGAAGTTGGGTATTGATATTGAATAACTTGACAAGTAAATTCAAATGTTTCTACCTGTCTAGTTGAGTGTAGGTCTCCTTAAGAAAACAGATATATAAAACTGAAAAAGTGCTAAACTTCTGAATTCGATAATAAAATAGAAAAGAACTTTAAAGGACATTCGAGGGCATTACATTACAGTGTTCATGAATGGTAGGATAGTACATTTCCATAAAAGTTAGAAATGCATCAATACCCAAGAATAATACAAGGATTGAAAATGATACATGTAGCAAGGATGAGAAGTGAGATGATTTCTGACTGATTGTGTTCATTGAAACTTTGTGTCACTCCAGTACTTGGGACTCATGCCAGTTTAGTACTTTTTATTCAGTATCCTTAAATTACTTCTAAAGTTTAGTCAAATATTCTTGTGCTTGAATTGTTAGCTAACACTTTAAGAAATAGCTTCCATGTCTCATGAGCCTATTTTCCCAATAAAGTTAGCAGAATAATGTAGAGTAATTAAAGAAAAACAACTGTATATATGAGATTATACTGAAATCACAATATTCAGGGAGAGAAGCTTTGCATTTTTAGAACAAAATCCTATTATTCAAATCCAATATGATTTTTTTGTTCTGGTTTAATGTTGCAATTGAAAGCCTGCATATTTCAGGTGAAGTAAGTTCAGTTAATGAAACTACATTTGAGTGAACACCCTGCTTTTTCGTCACTGACCTACATAAATTTTGATCAGAAGAAATATGTAAATTTTAACCAAGATTGCAAAATAATACACAAACTCTTTGAAAAGAGATAAAAATCCTTCGCAAACTATTTTGAATAACATAGTTATCATTCACATTATGGTCAGAGATACATGGATGCATGACTTTCAGCATTGAAAGTGATTATAGATGGCATCTACTTATGATACAAATTATCCTTCACTAATATCTAAGAAAATCAGGTACCTGAGCTTACTTGTAACAGCTCTAGTGACAGAGAAAATATTACTCTATTTTAACCCAGCCAGTTGCTAGAAATCCTTCCTTATTATTGTAGTAGCTTTTGTCTTCCTATAAATTATGCTCATTTTTTTCAGTTGACTATACAGCATATCTAATTTTTCAGTCGCATAACAAACCATCAAATCTTTAGAGACAGCTATCTCCTCCTAAGTTGTCCAGTGAAAGAATCTGAGTTCACATAAACATATATCATGGTTTGGGATATTTCATCATCCTGACCACTATCCTAGTGACTTATTTACTTTGTCAATAATCTTACAGAAATATGAGACACAGAATTGATTGTATCATTCTCAGTGTTTCCTTACTTACCCAGTGTAAGAGATATGAAATGAAATTAATAACCTAGATATTAACCAGAACAACATTTTTTGTCTGGTTATTGTGGTCAATGTAATTATTCATTAGTGTATCCATTAGTGTCCAGGAGGGAGAGAGAAACCACACAATTATTTGAACAAAAGATGTTTAATATAAGAATGATCATAACAAGAAATTGAAGTAAAGACGTATTGGCTGGTGAGAAGTACAGAATAACAAACAGAACTCTAAAGAATATGAGAACATAGGCATAACATGTAGGCACTATCTCTAGGACTGGGCAGGAGCACTCAAAGGGAAGTCTCCGCACTTATGCCCCAGGATCTAGACCTATTCTGGCAGAACCTGCTGGAAATCTGTGCTCTAGAAGCCAGAAAAAGCCATTCATAGGAAAGTGTCTCACTTCTAGCACATTACTACAAAACCACCCAAAGGAGAATGCCAGGACCATGTGTTGGCCTCTGAGCTTTGCTGACCACTCTGGACTCTAAGACCTATGTGCTGGGTAAGCCATGGCACTGCAGAAACCCATGCCAAGAAGGAAGCAGGGTCTGGAGAAACTACCTATTCTGCAGGCCCTAGTGCCGGAGAAACCATGCACACTGCTGATGTTACATCTGGATCAAGGTATCCACTCCTCAAGAGACGAGTGCTGGAGAAACTGTAGAGTTTAGGAGTCTGTGCTGAGGACTCCTGCCCCACTTCAGGAGCCTGGGGCTGGTAGGCCAAAGAGCTGCGAAAGCCCAATGCAGTGAAGGACCTGGACACTAGTGACGTCTCCCCCTGAAGAAGCCTGTTAAGGAGAATATACGGGAACCAGAAAAGATGATCCTGCGACCTTGCTTCAGCCTTTCTCTTCTGAAAAAACTTAACATCATGCCAGATGGGAAAAGGAAAATCCTTGAAAGCCTGTCTCTTTTTTGCAGAATAAGGGATCTAATTTGGATTTTGAGATGAGAGGTAATAAATTGATAACTAGCACTAGTAGGCATATAAATTTGTGATCCATTCAATTGTTTTTTGTCAAAATTCTTCCTTGGGTTAGCTTTTTTAGACTTCCAACATTTCTTTGACCAAACTAAAATGATCATTTATCTCTGCACTTAACCAAAAATATATATAAAAGTCTTAACTATATATAAACTTAAGGAAAAATATGACAATTAGAAATGACAAAATAGATAAGAAATTCTGTTGAACTTCAGATATTTTGCATACATATGTATATGCTGAATATTTTATGTAAGTTAATAATCCCTAAATAATACTTAAATACTTAAATTATGACCTATTTTATTTGCTTGATTTAAAGCTTCAGTCAATATTTGAAATTTTAATTTGCACATTGATTTTCAGAACCACAACTGATATATTGACTGCAAGAATAATAAAATTTTATTTATCATTATATTTACAAAGCATAAAGCATCACTGGCCATAAAATAAATAATTAAAATAACAATGAATAAGTGAGTGAATGAATGAATATATGAATATGGAAGAATAAATAAAAGGGTCTTTTCTTCTTATTTATTCAACACAAGGAAATATTTTCTTCTGTCTTTATTTGTATCTTTTTCCCTTAATCTCTGCCTTCTGACTCTCTGCCTATGTCTCTCATTGTATGTCTGTGTGTGTCTGTATCAATGTACGTATTTCGTGTATTTGCATATATACTTACATAAACATATATACATATATAATCACAGTGTACGTATTTCATATATGTGCATATATACTTACATAAAAATATATGCATATATAATCACAGTAAAAAAGAAAACTAAATATTTTTATTTACATTAGATATAGAGTACATTAATTTTAAAATATAATTTTATTCTTTTATATTTGTATGTGTATTTAAAACACATCCATATATTAATTGTCACTCTAAAAAAAAGCTGTTTTCTTCTTTCTCAGCAGTTCAGATTTCTTATTTAAAACACCACTCTCCAGGGGCAACAGAATACATTTATATGTGATGTATCAAAATGATCTTCAATGTTTTTGTGTTTCCAAGTTGAATTCCCTTCCTCTCCATTGGAGACTTTCATACAACTTCCTATGCTGTCTCCACTTTTGAGAATGACTATTACAATGAGTAACCATCTCAGCCTGTTTGGGCTGTTGTACCAAAGCCCACAGATAGGGATGCTTATAAACAACAGAAATTTATTTCTCACTTGTGGGGGCTGAGAAGTCCAAGATCAAGGGTCTTGCATATTCATTGTCTGGTGAGGGACCACTTCCTGGTTCATAAACCCCTTCTAGTTGCACCCTCACGTGGTAGAAGCAGAGAACTCTGGTCTCTTCAGCCTCTTCTAAGGACACAAACTCATGACCTAATCTCTTTCCAAAGAGGCCTACCTCCAAATACCATCACTTCGGGGATTAGTTTTCAACTTTTAGTGCACTTTGGAGAGTGCACAAAACAAACTAGGGTTGCTGAGGGGAGGGAGGTAAGGAGAGGGTGGTTGGTTATGGACATTGGGAAAGGCATGTGATATGGTGAGTGCTGTGAAGTGTGTAGACCTGGTGATTCACAGACCTGTACCCCTGTGCTAATAATACATCACATATTAATAAAAAATTATTTAAAAAAAGGAGTTTGGAGATTGGAAGGACACACGCATTCAGCCATAACAGCAACTGTAACTAATTATTGGCTGTAATTTAGTGTCCTACCCCTCAGTTGTGTTACATACACATGCACACAAATACACACATGCACAAACACATATTTACCCCTTAAAAAGGAAATAAATATAAAGAACTTTGTCTTTAATATTTTAATTATAGTCAGCACAATGTTGATAAAATTTTATCTTGTACTATCTACTTTTACCTAACTAAAAATAAGAGCCCCATGTTATTTTATACTTTCAAATATAAGAAAAGCCTGGTTACTAACAATTACAGTCAATATGTCTTTTTTTTTTTAATTAATTTATTTGAGGGAGAGAGAGAAGGTGCACAGGGGTTGGGGGTGGTGGAGGAGAGGGGCAGAGAGAAAGAGTCTTAAGCAGATACCACACTGATTGGTGAGCCAATGGCTGGGCTCCATCTCAGGACCCTCAAGATCAGGACCTGAGTGGAAACCACGAGCCAGACACTTAACAGAATGAGCCACCCAACTACCCTGTCAATATGTCTTTCTTATAAAAACAAATTTCTACATATGTTATTCACTATAATACACATTATCCAGACAAATAGTACAATAATCATTAGCCATGTTACCCAGAACAAACACTATTTTCCAGACTAATACAGTACTATCCAGAATAATGCAATACTTATGACACGTGTGTGTATATACCCATACACGTGTGTATTTCATTATGTTACATTCCCTTTGCCTCTTAGTCACCACCCTGAAAGTGAGTATAATAGAAAGATTTGTATTACTATACAAGACATTGAAAAATGTCATTCTAGAAATGAATCCAAACTAATGGAGCTGATTTTCCATGTAATCTTATTTCCAATATCTAAAAATATATCAGCTTTTACCTCACTTTGGTTATAACTTTAGGTTTAATGATCCTACCTCAAATTGGTTTTAATACTCAATTCATTCTATCCTTATAAAAACATGACCAAATTGTAATTATTCTGAAGGCACACTGGGCCCCTTTTTCAATCTATGTTACCTAAACTAAGTGTTTGCCTTTCAAATGACACAGAATAAATCAAATGTTTTGAATGGAACCAGAATAAATCAAAAGTTTGCTTTGAAAGGTTGTAGGAAATTCAAGATCTGCTTAAGTTTAATAGTGTTAGTGTCCTGAATTTGTTTGCCTCACTTAAAGAACAGCGCATGAACAATTCAACAGTGTGACTTGTTAAAGATTTGAGGTTACTGGATAGTGAAAAATAAAAAATTATAGCAAAGTAATAACCAGAGGAATATCTTGCATTTCTTTTAACAAGACCAACACTAAAGAATATTGGTGAGAATGTAGGTTTCTTAGATGTTTGTCCTGAAGTTGGTGAGCTTTGATTGATATTTCCAGTTACTTGCATCTTGGAGTCATTCCTATGAGTACTACAACTAGCTCTTATAAAAGTGATCTAGAAATACCATGTGTTGATGATTTCTACCAGTAACACATTCCATTATAGAAATTTGGAAAATAGGGAAAACATAGAAAATTGAACTTATTCATGATTCTACATGTCTACGGAAATAGACATGACAGCTCATTTATATGTATAATGGATGCATGTTTTAGAAATACTAATTTTCAAAATGTCACTTCAAAACATCCTTCCCCTATTATTATGCTTCCCTGTGTCATTAAATATTTTTGAAATATAATGTTTGCCTCGTAGTTTATATAATTATTATATCATTTGTTCAATCATTTTTCTACTTTTTGACATTTACATTGGTTCTCCTTCTCTGTTATTATCCATAGTTCTGAGAAGTACATTATCATTCATTAAAATTTGGATATAATCCTAATTATTCTTTTACAGTAAATTTTAGCATTTAAATTTTAACATTTAGCATCTGGAGAGAAAAGATGAACATTTTGTCAGACTATTTTTTATTTTATTTTTTATAATTTATTTTTATTAATTTTTAAATTTTAATTCCAGTGCAGTTAAGATACAGGGTTATATTAGTTTTCAGGTGTATTTGTCAATTTTTAAAAAATAAAATGGTTTTCCATAAAGATTATACCAACACACACTTCTATGACAGTATTTTTAAAAATTTCCTATATCCTCAAAACATTCTATAATTTGGATCATCACTTTACTTTGATTTCTTCTGTATACAAATTAATCATTTTTCCACTACTCCTGCTGTATTCATTTTATTTTGTTTTGGTGGGTTTTTAAAATTATGAATGCATTTGACATACAATGTTACATTTGTTTCAAGTGTACAATGTAGTGACTCAACATCTCTGTACATTATGCTATTCTCACTACAAGTGTAGCTACCATCTGTCACCACATAGTCATGTTATATTATATTCCCCATGCTATGCCTTTTATTCCCATGATGTATTTATTCCATAACTGGGAACCTGTATCTCCCATACCTCTTCCCCCTTTTGTTTACCCCCCCTTTCCTCTGACAACTTTGTTTGTTCTCTGTGTTTATAGGTCTAACTGCTTTATGTTTGTTTGCTTGTTTGTTTTTTTTTTTATTCCATGTATGAGTGAAATCATATAATATTCAACTTTCTCAGATTTATTTTGCTTAATATATTACCTTCTAGATCTATGCATGTTGTCACAAATGGCAAGATCTCATACTTTTTATGGTCCTGTAATTTTCTATTGTTGTATATAAGCCACATCTTCTTTATCCATTCGTATGTTAATGGACACTTATGTTACTTCCATATGTTGGCTATTGTAAGAAATGCTGGAATAAACATAGAGGCTCATGTAACTTTTTTAATCAGTGTTTTTGTTTTCTTTGGGTAACTATCCCTATATTAGAATTGTTGGGTCTTATGGTGTTTCTATTTTTAAATTTTTGAGGAAATTTTATACTGATTTCCAAAGGGGCTCTGCCAATTTATTTTCCCAACAGTGTGTGAGAGTTCCTTTTTCTCCACATCCTCACCAATGCTTGTTATTTCTTGTTTTCTTTTAGCTTTTTTTTTTTTCAGTTGTTGTTCTTGTTTAATTGTAGCAATTCTGACAGGTGTGAAGTGAAATATCATCGTGGTTTTGATTTGCATTTCCATGATGATGAATAGTGTTGAGCTTCATTTCATGAATCTGTTGGCCACCTGTACATCTTTGGAAAAATTTTTATTCCAGTCCACTGCCCATTTTTTAATCGAATTGGTCTTTTCGTGTTGAGTCATGTAAGTTCTTTATATATTTTGGATATTAAACTCTTATTGGATATATCATTTGCAAATATATTCTTCCATTCAGTTGGTTGTCTTTTTGTTTTGTTGATGATCTCTATAATACCCAAAGCCATGTACAGCTGTAATACAATCCCTATCAAAATACCAACAGCATTTTTCACAGAACCCAAACAAATAATCCTAAAATTAGTATGGAACCAAAAAAGACCCTGAATAGCCAAAGCAATCTTGTGAAACAAGAACAAAGCCAAAGATATCACAATTCCAGATTTCAAGATATATTACAAACCTGCAGTAATAAAAACAGTATGGTACTGACACAAAAATAGGCACATAGATCATGGGACTAGAATAGATAGCCCAGAAATAAAGCCATGTCAATTAATCTATGATAAAAGAAGCAAGAATATACAATGAGGAAAAGACATTTTATTCAATAAATGGTGCTGGGAAATTGGACACCTACATGTAAGAGAATGGAACTGGGCCACTTCTTACACCATACAGGAAAATAAACTGACAATGGATTAAAGACCTGAAAGTGAGACCTGAAACCATAACAATCTTAGAAGAAAACATAGGCAGTTATTTCTTTGACATCAGTCATAGCGACATAATTTTCTATATATGTCTCGTAAGGCAAGGGAAACAAAAGTGAAAATAAACTATTGGGACTACATAAAATAATAAGGTTTTGCACAGTGAAGAAAAACATCATTTCATCTTGTTTTTGAATACACAGCTAAAAATAGATCATTAGATTACACAGGAGAATTTTTGTAAAACCTTGGTTTGACAACCTAAACTAGTACTTGCAACTCACTTTTTATATTCTGGCAATGTAGTTGAAAGAATTAAGAATTGTTAATACTAAATGATGACAGTGGGAACTAATATTTAACATAAAAATTGTCTCACAATATTTTTAAAAAGATCCACCATTATCCCATGTTCACCTAGTGGATCTTTTTATATGGGAAAAAGTAACTCTATTACTGAAGTGGCACTGCCTTTTTTTTTTTTTTGTATTGATGACACAAATTCATAATGATTTCCAGCAAATGAAAGAAACTCTTTGGCTTTTTTCATTTTAAGCTTGTCTCTAACCTCTTACTTACAGACTGTTGAACCCCTGCTCTATTGCATATCACAACTCTCCTGCTGAATGAACATAGCATCTGACAGATATCCCTGTAGGACTATGTATACATAACTCCGGAGAATTTAAATTTTTTATATGCCGATACATAGTTGGTGGCAAGTGTGTGATGAATTTCCTCTACTCCTGTGCAAAGAAACACTACAATACACAATGCATGAGAAAAGACAACTGGTTCAGATAAAAGGGCTTTGCAAGGAAGCTTCCCAGGGAGAGAGAGCTCTCCCCTACTGGCCTTGTCAAACTGCATGTAAGGCTTCGTGGGTCTCAACAGTCTTTGAAAATGACATTTGAAAAGAAGTTGTTACACAGAAAGAGTGCATATGACTCTATTGTCATATGTAAACAGGGTGACTACTGGGGAGACAAAATACCCTGACTAAAATACTCTCTTACCAGAAGCAAGCTGTGGGTGATACTTTCAAACATTTTTGGCAAACTAATAAATACAATAAGATTGTTTAGTTTTTCCTCATGTCACTGGACAAAATGGAGAAAAAAAGGGATGAGCACAGGGATTCAATTCCCCAGCTCATGTCTGACATAAATGATCTGAAAGCTGTGTGTGTGTGTGTGTGTGTGTGTGTGTGTGTGTGTTTGTGTGTTCCCTGAAGAAAAAGACCCTTATCTCCCATAATCTCAGGCATGCGTTTGGGAAAGATGAAAACCCAAATCTTACCTGTGATTGGATCAGTTATAATGTATATTGAACTTCCTGTCTCACAGGGTGCCTTGTTAAAGTGAGAGCACAGATTAAGAAATGGGATCCTGAACGTTTTAGTGGGTATGATGGGGAAGACACTGATGGGGGAACCCGAGCCCCGAAATTCTGATGATAATTATTTGCCAATGCGAAAGCCCTCTCCACTCTCATCTGAGATGATTACTCTGCCTTACCCAGGATTGTAATACCCTTCCTGAGGCAGTTGTTAGGCAAGAAAGAGGGTACTGACATTCATGAGGACACAGCCTCACATCCCTCTTTGCTTCCAGATAACTAGACTCACATCGCAGTAGGTCTCTAAATGTGAGGTATTGTACTGACCGTAAGGACATGCACTACACTTCTAAAGAACTACTTGAGTTTTATAATTTATAGAGACAGAAATCTAGGGAAGACGGGTGGGAATGGATATTAAGAGGGTAGAGTAGTGGCGGAAGGAGCATGATTTAGATCACTTTGAATTTATTGATAAATGCTCAGTAAGTGAAGATTCTGTCTGTAATGTTGCAGCTTAGGGAGTTTATTTGGTTGTTTGCCTGAAATGTGAACCAAAAGATGGACCTAGTAGGTGAATAGGAAATGCTCTACTAGCCTTGTTTAATGTAGGGGAAGGCACTCAAAAGCTTAGGGAAAAAGTGTCGGTTGTTTCCCTATCTTGTCTCTTGTATATAAATTTGTTGAATCCAAGTTCAATAAATACTTTGAAAAAGTTTTCATAGACATCAGAAAGGAAACAAGACCGAGAAGAGAACACCTATAAATATAAGAAAGCTAAGTATTAACACGGTAATAGAACCCTGCCCCTAAAGTGTAAAACATCTGCTTTTCGTGGAGAAAGAATATAAACATCTGTCTAATAGAGCTTTAATTTCTTGCTTCCCTGCCCTTGTACCTTTTCACCCTCTCTGTGCTCCGTCATCATGGTCAGATATATTTTATGGAGAAAACCCTCTGGCAACGTGAGAAACAGTAACAGACAACCCCAGATCTAGCTCTTTTGCCACCTTCCCATCGGCTGGAAGAAAGGGAAGCATTGTTCTTGTGCATTAAGGTAAAGAAAACTATTACTTGATATCTGTAATTCTTAGGTACTGGCAAAATGTAATTTTATTATGGATAGTTTGTGAGTGTAATAAATACATGGTTTATTAATCACAACTAGGTTAAATTAATTTGCTAATGTTATAATACATTTAATATTCTTAACTAGGCATTCTTAATAAGAAAGTCATCTCTTTGAGACTATGAAATACTTCCTACTTCTATTCAAATGGGCAATAAAATATTTATAATTTATACTGGTAAAATCACATTGATATATGATGAGAGAGAGATTAGAGTGGGTTCTGAAACTTTCCTTCCTGCTATGGATTTATTCAAGAACAAAATATCTAAGTTATAAAAAAAAGAATAAAATATTCAAGCTTTAATGAATGACATAGCATGCATTTTAAGATAGTATAACAATTTATATAATAGTATAATGAAATCATGGTCATAAAATACCTTATATTTCTTAGGACATTCACAGTATATTTAAAGAGTATCAGTTCATGTCAATGAACATTAGGTCAATTTGGGAAAATCTGTGTCATTCATTAATTTTCACTCTTCCCCTAATCTTTGGCATTGTGTCAATATAGCTGATGTTAGGCTTCTTAAGTGCAAGTTTTCAAGTTTAAAGGTGATTGCTAGAATTCTCTGGTTCCTTCAGTTCATCGGATCTTTGACTTTGTTGCTACTTTACCCATTAAAGCTGACTTCATAGATCTGAACCAATGAAGCTGCTGTGTGTGTATGTGTGTGTGCGCTTGTTTGGTTATTTTTTAATAAATAAAACAATTTTATTTAAAACAGATCATACGTTATGGTGGAGAAGGCCAAATTTGCACTGTTTTTCAAATTTCTCCCCACTTTTTAAGGTGATAAAATACATATACCATAAAAGGCACTATCTTAACCATTTTTGATTTTATAGTTCATTGATATTAAGTACATTCATATTGTTGTGCAACCATCAATACCATCTATCTATGAAAACTTTTTATCCTGCAAAACTGAAAGTCTATACCCCTTAACAGTAATGCCCTATGCCCTTTTCCTAAGCACTGTTCTACTTTCTGCCCTGATGGTTTTTTCTTTTCTTTCTTTTTTTTTTTTTCACTTTTATTGTGGTAAGAGCACTTAATATGGTATTTATCCTTTCAACTATTTTAAGTGTATTATACCGTGTATCAACTATACTTACAGTGTTGTAAGCAGATCTCTAAGTACTTGTTCATCTTGCTTAACTAAATGTTTGCTTTCCTTTAATAATCTTTTCATTTCCTCCATACCCCAACCACTGGAAACCATCATTCTAATCTCTACTTCTGACTTTGACTCTTTTGTTTGTCTGCTTTGATTTTACATATAAGTGATACCATGTAGAGTTTGTCTTTTCTCTGTCTGATGCATTTCACTTCACATAATAACTTTTGTGTTCATCTATATTGTTGTAAATAAAGCAGGTGTTTCTTTTTAATGGCTGAATAATATCTCTTTATATATATGCACCACATTTTCTTTATATATATACATCTGTTGACATCCATTTAGCTTGTTTTTACCTTGGCTATTGCGAATAATACTTCTAGGAACATGAGAGAGCTAATATCTCTTCAGGATCCTGCTTTCAATTCTTTTGGATAAATACCCAGAAGTTCTAGAATTACTAGAATAATGGTGGTTCCATTTTTAAATTTTTGAGGAACCTTCATATTGTCTTCCACAGTGGTCGCAGCATTTTGCATTTCCCACATCGCACAAGGAGCCCAATCTTACCACTTCCTCTCCAACATTGTTGTCTTTTATTTTATTGCTAATAGCTATTCTGATGGGTGTGAGGTGATCCAATTGGTTTTGATTTGCATTTCCCTGATGATTAGTGACATCCAAGATCTTCTCATGTACTTCTTGCCCATTTGTATGTCTTTTCTGGAGAAATGTCTATGCAAATCCTTTTTATATAGCCATACCCATTAGTGATTAACTCATGACTTAAGTCTGAATAGTTCGTAACATTCTCTGTAGGAATATAGCAACTGCCAGCCCATTCTCTCATTAGTATGTTGTTCCAGCAAGAGATACACCCCTCTATCAAATCTCCAAGTAAAACATACTTTCTGAAGATGGTGTAGAAGATGTAACCTTCCCCGTACTCCTAGTTCTTTGTTGAGATTCCTAACATAAAAGACAGAATAACAAAAGAAAAATAAGTTCATTAACACGTATACTTTAGGTAAATATCCTGGGGGAAATGAGTAATGCTCAGAAGTGGCTAGGAACTCTGGCTTAAATACCATGTTCAACTAAAGACAATAGAAAGAAAGGGGTGGCAAAGGCCAGTTATGGTATGATCCCTAGGAAAAGCATGGCAAGGAAGACTAAGGTGTGCTATGCAGATTTAAATGAGTGCCTTCTTCACAGATAATGGTCTAAAGTTGTCTCCAGGTGTTAACATTTGTTCTTTCTGGTAGAGTGAGGATGAGGGACATCCTTATAAATTTATGTGCCACTTTTAGACAAATAGGGGAAGGTAGAGAACTTTTCTTATATCTGCTTCTTCTCAATTACCTTCAGCTCAAAATAACCCTTACACCAAAACAAACATATTTCAGGGTGGCGTATTTTGCTACCCTTCAAATGAAGTCATTATTTTTGTTCTCTCAAAACATCTACCACAAATCATTTATCTCAATAGGTACTTAATAACTGTTTGTAGATTAAATTTCTTCAGTATCATTTTTGATGTGGCTTAGCAATAATAGTGATATTTGTCAGATAGGTTTGCATTATTGCACTCACATATGAGTGGGTCAAGACTCAAAACGAAACCAATTATAACTTGGTTTGACTTTGTGACATCTAAAATTCAAAGGTAACAGAATTTTAAAATTCCGAGTAAGAAATAGGGCATGTAATAATTCAAAATATAGCTAGAACTTGGACAAGACTAGGCAAAGGATAAAGAGAATTAAGAAAGGTCATTCATAACAGGCCTGGGAGATTTTTCATGCTATTATGAAATGGCTAATCCTTTAAATATTCTATCTAGTATCCAAATCCACCTTTGCATAAAAAAGTGAATGTTGAGATTTTAATTGCTGGTCTTTTGAGAAAGATTATAAAATGGTACAATTCTGTCTTTCTTGAATCACAAATAGAGAAGTAGATATGTGGGAAACTGAGTTTCTAAAACCCTATAGAACCTAATTTAAATCTTAGTCAAGCATCTTAAATTCTCTGAATCTCAAAACTTATCCAGAAATTGAGGATTATATTTTTGAACCATGATTATTGTGTCAAATGTCTGTGAAATTATTCCATGAGCTGTAAAAAATGGGGCACCTGGGTGGCTTAGTCAATTCAGTGTCTACCTCTTGATCTCAGCTCAGGTCTTGATCTCAGGTTTGTGAGTTCAAGACCAACACTGGACTCCACACTAAAAAAATAAAAAATAAAAATAAAATTATTATATATATGTGTGTGTGTGTGTGTGTGTGTGTGTGTGTGTATACATACATATGTATGCTTATAACTTATAAATGTATAGAATTAATACATGTAAGATGCATTGGTGATAATGATGATAAAGATAAGACGAAATAAGACATTTATATGGCTATGTATGTCATAAATCAGTGCTCAAAAACTGTGTCAGAAGAGACTTAAGTTGGATGTGTCTTAATTCCGCCTTCATTCCAAAAATCTTGTATTGCTAGCAAAGTGAATTTATTACAATCTATAGTGCAGCTTGAATAGGTATACAAATATTTGTTAGCTTCTATTCTCTAGTAGCAGTTTTATTTAAAACAACATTGAAATAAGTATTTGGAAGGGAAAAAGGAAATTTGGGCACATAGGTTTTGTGAAAAGAAGGTAGGCTTTGAATTCAGCCAACCTGGGGTTGAGCCTCCATTCTGCCCTTTCATACTTGATTTTCCTAGGGCTGGCTGCTCGAACTTTTTCTTCTTAAAATTCAGTTTCCTCATCTGTGTGAAATATTTTTTTTAAGGGGGTAATTTTATTATTTCATTGTATGAGCATGTGATAGGAAAAAAATCTCACATTTATCCCTACATCAGCAAATACTGTCATTACAATGCCTCAGACACTAGTCCTCAAACAATTTTTTTCCCCTAAAACTATTGACAGGAAGTACAGGATATTGATTTCATATCTTTCTAGTGTTATTATACATTTATAGCAAACATATAGGTCAGAATGCTGTTTATTTAACACAAGAAACATTGTCACAAATTTTTGTTATAACATGTACAATGCTACAGATTTTAGAGTATTTTCCCAGGCAGGAGCTATATAGATCAATCAGGTTTTCTGGCATTTTTGAGTGTCATTAGCTTGCTTGTCAAGCCAAGAAAAATGTATGATCTCAAGCTTTTCTTAAAAAACTGTATTTTAAACTCACATTGAACTTGTGTATACAGCCCTTAGAAATAGTGAATAGTAAGAGGGCAGATTTCAATGTCGGTCTTCTAGAAAATTATCTTTTTTCTCTTCATACTCAAATTGTAGAGTAAGTTACAATTTCCACTTTTGGAGACTCTCTGAGAATTTTAGGTATACTTTCAGCATTTTGATTGAAGAAAATTATGGAAATCTAGCTAAAAGTAACTACCTGGATAAAGCAGAACCCAAGATAATTATTTTAGAGCAACTGCCTGGCCATTCAAGACTATTCTGCCATCTGGTAAATGCCAGTGTTTACATGCTTTAAGAGATGCAGGAGAGAGATTTCAAATGTTTTCCTGAATTTTCAAGCAGAGGTTTACTTCCATTCTAATTCCAAATTAAACTTCTGCAATATAAATATTCATTCCCTACCTGAAATGGTTGCAGGAGTACTGCCATCATATTGCATCTTTAATGAAAGTCTATATGAGAATCCAACTGCATTGGTGAGAATAAAATTTTAAAAAGAGAAGAATGGAAAAAAATTCCCATGTTAATAATAACAGCTTTTAGAATCAAATGAGTTTATTTCATGGGCTTGTTCTCAAAAATCCTATCCACTTTGTCCAGATTTGACTCTTTGGGTTTACCTTTTCTAAGCATCTAGTTGCAAAAAGCATCCACTGCCTTTCTGCACACAGATTTCAATAGTCGATTAGGTTTCTGCTTAAATTACTGCTCCATTCCAGTACTGCATCCTGAGATGATTACAGGCCACTTTGATGGGGGATTTAGGAATTCCAAAACTTTTCGGTAATACATTTAGAGACAGTTTGAGTTACTCCCAACAGATGGCTAATTACATCTATTGTGTGGTGATTTAGCTCTCAGAGGCAATCTTATTACCCAGTTCTTGTTCCGAGAGAGGACAGCTCACTGTTTCCATGATGTTACACTAAATTTGGAAGGAGCATTAGAGATAATCTCCAACTCCCTCATTATGAAGATGAAAGAATTTACTCTGATAGAGTAAGTGGGTAAATCACTTATGAAGAGAATTTAACAAACTCTAAATGTGGGACTAAATATGTAAAAAGAACGCATGTTTGCACTGGGTGGGAAGGGCACCTTTAAGTAGCTTAGAATGAAGTTAAAGAATGAGTGTACCTTTGTTAAGGTAAAACAGGTATGCAATACACCTCGCAACAGGCAAATAAAAAAGACCATTGGAATTTAGGGACATTTATTCCCACAGTGGGGAAATCTGGGACTGTCTGGCAGAGGAAGCAGCATTTGATCTGGATCTTGAAGAGCAAGTAAGATTTTGACAAGCAAAGATTAGGAGGATGTGCTGGTATTTTGGGAGGCAATCATGTTAGCCAAGGCCTACAGGGCTTTTATAATGGAGCAAAAGACATGTAGAGTTAAGTATACTGAAAGAAATGGCACTAAAAGCTAGTTGAGCTGGAGGAAATCAAGCTCTGCACAGAGGAATTTGGTTTTGTTCTATGGAAAGTTGAAGTCATAGAAAATACTATCCAAGTAAGAAAGCAACTTGATCAGAGCCTTACTTTAGCAGCGAAAACACTGGCATTGCACACATTAAAAAAAAAGAAAAGAAAAAAAGGATGTGGATTGTGCAGGCTACAGTCTGAAACTGTCTATGGTAAATAAGATAGCTTTGAAAATTCGTGTTTGCCATAAAATGTCTCTTGATATTTCATAATATACATCAAACATACTTGTGAGGTTTAATATTTAAATAATCTTTCAAGTGTTTTACCTACCAAATTGCTTCAAATCACCTTCCTCTCATATCTCATGCAGAGGCACATATTTATCTTGTGATTTTATCTAATTCTTGGTTCAAATCATTCAGACTTCCTAGCTAAGTTTTAAATTAAGAAGTTAAAGTCATATTAAAAATTTAAATAATAATTGTGTTAATAATAAGAATAGTAAACAGCAGAGATAGAAGTGGTTATCATGTAGTGTGCTTATAAACCAACATACTTATGTACTCTACATGCAAAATCTAAAGAATCCCTTAAAACAATTGTGCTCCACAAGTAAGTGAGACCATATGATAATTAACTTTCTTTGCTTGACTTATTTCAACTCAGCATAATCTCCTCAAGTCCCACCCATGGAGATACAAAAGTTGGGTATTCATCCTTTCTGATGGAAGTGTAATATACATGTTAGAATTGATACTGCTACACATACTGCCTCCAGGAGAAGGGAGGGTCAACCTCGGGACCAAACTGAGGAATTCAGGAGATTCTTCACAATTAACTGTTGAATAACTGACTAAATAAGCATCAAGTAACTCCGTCTTCTATCATTTGTCAAAGATTTCTTCAACCCAGTTTTACCAATAAATCTCTCTTAATGCTCTGTGAAGCATAATAAGTTTGTATGTTTTCAGAATGTCTTTATTTACCTCTACATCTTCTCTGAAGTCTATTCATTTAGAGCAAGCCCTGGCAAACTATAATTTGTGGGCCAAATTTTGACCTATCACCTGTTTTTGTAAAGAAGTTCTTATTGGAACTCAGCCATATTCATCTGACTAGTGTTGTCTATGGCTGTTTTTGCACAGCAACTGCAGGACTGAATAATTGCAACAGAGATTTACAGCCTGAAAAGCATACAATATACACTATCTGTCCTTTTGCTGGAAAAAAGGCTTGCCAACCTTCACCTAGAATAGTAGTTCTCAAACTGTCCTCCGTACACACTCTTAAAATTAATTGAGGATACCAAAGCACTTTTGTTTGTGTGGGTTATGCTATATCTATTTACATCTTAGAAATCAAATTTGAAAAAAATTATTAGTTCATTTAACATGACAATAGTAAACTCATTTAATATGGCAATAATAAGCACATGTTAAGATAAATGACATTTTTATGAAAAATAATGATATTTTGGGGGTGCCTGGGTGGTTCAGTGGGTTAAAGCCTCTGCCTTCGGCTCAGGTCATGATCTTGGGTCCTAGGATCAAGCCCTGCATCGAGCTCTCTGTTCAGCAGGGAGTCTGCTTCCTTCTTTCTCTCTGCTTGCTTCTCTGCCTGCTTGTGATCTCTCTCTTTGTCAAATAAATAAATAAAATCTTTTAACAAATTTTAAAAAAATGATATTTTCCAAGACAAAATAATGTAGTGAGATGAGTGTGTTTTACATTTTTGCACATCATCTTAATGTCTGGCTAAATGGAAGACAATATTCTCATACCTGCTTCCCAATTCAATTTTTTTTTTTTTTCTGAAGTCGATGAAGAGTTCAGTCTCACATAGACATGTATTTAGAAAAGGGAGAAATATTTAAAATAGGCTTTCAGGTGACTGAAGATACTCAACAGATTGTAGTTTCTTTAAGGTTAGTTGCATTGAACAATCTGAAACCATGTCAATCAACTTTTTTTGTATGCAGTTACCTTCAAATCCATTACTCTGCCTTGCACATTGAAAGGATTGTATACTCGTGTAAAATTTTGTATCATCTTTTCAGTTTACAGTCAAAGATCCATAGCTGTTAAGACTACCAACCTCTTAGAAAGTGTACAGATCAAGTTTTATTATTGCCAGTGTATTTTATCAGATTTTTTTTTCTTTTTTTGAGAGACTTCTCTTGTTTTGGAGAAAGTATCTGCCAGTTATTCAATTCACAGTAACTACAGTTTATGCAACAGTTATTTTCTCAGGTGAAAATATTGTTCCATATATTTTTTTAAATTTTTTAATTTTTTAAAGATTTTATTTATTTATTTGACAGACAGATAACAAGTAGGCAGAGAGGCAGGCAGAGAGAGAGGAAGGGAATCAGCTCCCCACTAAGCAGAGAGCCCAACTCGGGGCTCGATCCCAGGACTCTGGGATCATGACCTGAGCTGAAAGCAGAGGCTTTAACCCACTGAGCCACCCAAATGCCCCCCAAAATATTGTACCATTTAAAGAGAGCTAGTGTAGCAGACAACAAAAACATCAGTACAAGTGCTTTCCCTCAACTCACCATTACATTTTGGTGTGCAGCAGAAGCGCTTTAGAAGTTTACTTAGCATTTTGTCACACAGAATATTAACGAGACCCTCAGAGGTCTGTGTCACACTTTGACAAGTGGTGACATGGAATTTCTTATTTTTTAGTTCTCTGTCATTTTTATCACTGGCCAATCCTAATGATGGATGGCTTTGGTTCCTTACTAAATTCACAAAGTAAATAAAGTCATCACACACACTCAGTTTCTCTGGAGTATTTCTCTCAGTCTTAGCATGTTGGTCCCACCCCCACCCTCCTTCCCCAACTGGGAAATCCCACTAGAAATTCTATATGTCTCATAAGCCTTTTGGAAGAGTTCACAGGCCAATTGTTTAGAAGTCAGGAAAGAGGGAAACCGGTAGACAACTCTGGAGGAGAAGACAAAGTTCTTGAAGCTTTATAGTCTCCTCAGTAAACCAGAGAGGTAATTCTGTTGGGCTTTCAGGGAATATAACAGTGTAGATCACATTTAATATCAAGTCTGTACCGGTGTTTTATTATACAGCTAACAGCCATAATGACACCCTAAATTTTGTACTGTCATATTATTTTCTAGATGTGCAAACTGAGATGCAGAGAAGCTCCGTGAGTTCCTAAAGCCACATGATTTATAAGTTCAAAAACCAAGGTTTAAATCCTAACCTGTCTCCAGAATTTGTAGTCTTTCAATTTTTTGGCTATTATTTCAAAGTGAAAACTTTCTAGAAAATGTTTTGGCAAAATGTAATGTGTAAATAACCATACTCATTTCATTGTTAAAATTAGGAGCAGTTACCTTGTAATATTAATAATTCATTTATCATTTATTATATCCCTAAAAGGGTTATATGACTTATCTTATATCAGAAATTTTGAATACTTTCTCATTTTTGCTCTCAGATTAATTTACGTATCTCAAAATATACTTATTTTATTCTATTCCTCCCCAGTCACAACACAAAGTACCTTAACTCAGTAGAGACAAGTGATTTTTACCATATTTTTTCTAACATTTTAGGATGACCACCAAAAATCTATCATTGCTTGATTTTTTTTCAGGATAATTTTAGGTTTATCTCCACAACCCAAAGTCTGGAAGCCTGTGACTTTACTTAGACATGAATTGATATACTATTTGTCAATAAAACTATTTTTATTCCAAAGCAATATTATGGCTTAAAAATTATAAATTAAAATTAAACTGAGATCCGTTTAAAATAGTTTTTGTAGGTCTTTTTCCAAAGAGAAATGTCACTCACTTTTTTTTCCCCACAAGCAACCTGTACATTTGCATGCATCATACTATCACACTCTATTAAGAAACAAAGGAAACTACTGATTAGCTTTCGTTAATGCATCTTGTTGAGTACTCATGGGAAAAAAATACCTCAATAATCACAGTCCATTGCCTTTTGCTAAAGATCATGATGTTACTGTGTAAAGAGCTCAGGGTAGTAGTTATTCCTTGGGAGAATGTTAAGACACTGTAGAAACTGTGTTAGGTATCTGGGATCAACAGGGAATAATCCGAAGCAACTTTTCCCCCCACAAATAACCTACTTTTATTTCCTATGAGAAGTTTAGGTTTTAGAAAGGTGATGGTAGAAGTCTAAGAGATTTTCAGATATGTAACTAGGTTACAATGAGATCTTAGTTATGCCAGAACATATGCTAAAATAAAATTTTAAAATCAATGATCTAATTTAATCATTCCATCAGTTTTGAAGCATTTCATAACTTTTTATATCACATATAAAGAATATACATTTACTATATATTTAAAATATAAAAATAAATAAAATACTTAATATACATTAAATATATTTAATTTGTATCATAAATATAACTATATTATACTTATTCTTTATTATAACTATTGTAGATAAGGAAACAGAAACTCTAAACATTTAACTAATTTGCTCTGTTAATCGCTATTAATACTGTTCGTAACAAAGCACATCTTAACATTATCAGTTCTGACTTAGTGTGTGAAGCTATGTCTAAGAAATGCAATACTGAAGCTGTTTTCATTTATCAATTGGTTTGTCACTATATAAGAATGCACATGTACTTTAGTAAGAAACTGTTAGGAAAAAACAAGGAATTACAGCTCCTGACTTAGACATAATTTGTGTATAGCACCAGATGTTGTTGTGTTTTTTTTTGTTGTTGTTGTTGTTTTGTTTTGTTTTTGTTTGTTTTTTAATCCTGAGCCTCAATGAAACTTGTGAATTAGAAACCCATTATCCATCAGGAGAAATGCCATCTATGTCTACGAGGTAATTTATTCTAACTGAGCATGTAACCAATAGAATTTCTTAACTTTTACTTCTTGATTTTCAATTTAGAGAATTACAAAAAAGCATGTAACCAATAGAATTTTTTAACTTTTACTTCTTGATTTTCAATTTAGAGAATTACAAAAAAGTGCAATAAATATAAATCTATGCCAATAATGTATTCAAAATTTCCCATCTGAAGTAGAAAAGCTGAATATCAATGACAACATTTAGAAGTGTCAGTGTCCAAGAAACATCTGAACTCTCCACTCTAATGTATTTTTTAAAGATTTTATTTATTTGTTAAAGAGAGAGAGAGAGAGAGAACAGGAGCCGGTGAGTGGCAGAGGGAGAAGTAGACTCCCAGCTGAGCAGCGACCCTGAAGCAGGGCTGTATCGCCAGATCCCAAGATCAAGACCTGAGCCAAAGGCAGGCTCTCTACTGACTGAGCCATCAGCCTGCCCTTGCTCCTCTTATATTTTAAAGGAAGTATCAGGCAGACCATTGTCAGCAGACTGGATGGTTGGAGTAGATAGAAGTAAATGGCAGTCTTATGACAGGAGGAGAGACAGGTGGAAGAGAAGATGCTCAGACTCATGCACAAGCTCTTGCCCATCCTCCCACCTGGTTAAAATCTGCTTCACTCTTTACCTACTTAACTCCTACTTTAGTCTCAGAACTAAGCTCAGTTATTACTTCTTTAAGAAAGCCTTCTCTTTTGACTCCTTTTTCAAATAACTTTGTCTTGCATTGGAATATTCCCTTAGCTTCAAAACCTTTTCTCCATCTTAACTTTACAGGCATTTTTGTAAGTATTTAATTAATGGTTTGTCTTCTCTACCAGATAGTAAATTTCAGGAGGACAAAGACCTAACATTTTTATAGTTGTTGTTCTTTTGATATCATCCTAGCCCCAGGACTGGGTCTGGCACAAAGAACTATGCAATAAATGACTAGAAAATGAATGACAAGATCTACTTTCTTATAGAGGAATGAATTTGTGGAAGATTACTCTTTTCTGTGCCAAAAAGACACAAAGTTTTCTGGCAATTGAGCAGAGAGATGGGATGGATTGGAGTGAGAAGTGGGGAGGGAATAAAGGCAATTGAGACCGAAGATCTATTTATCACACATTAGGATGTTATGCTTTGAATTTCTCCTTTTCCTTTTTTTCCCCCCTCTTTTCTAATGTGTATAGGCAGCTATGGAATGAATAGCTTTTTTCATCTCTGAATTCTCCAAAAATTCTAAACATAAAAGAGCCCTGAACATTTTCAAAAGCCCTAGTAACATTTGGAAAAAGTCAGTTGGCATAAGAATTAGCCATTGAACATATGTTGCTGTGGTAAGTAGTGGTAGAATTAGGTTTTTGATTGAATGTACATTTTTCAAACTCTCTGTAAAACTGTTAAAGCCTTTTTGGTTTGTGTGTTTTAAATTATAAAACCTACCAGAAAGTTTTGCTTTCTAAGTTTGCCATGCTTAAGAAATGGTTTAAACAATTCATTATTTTGGAAAATAACATGTATTTTCAACACTTTGAGAAATCACATACACACACAAATATGATTTATATATTATGATCAGGCTTAATAACCCTGAATTGTTAATAATCTTTTTGGTAAGATAAAATATTGATTTGAATAAAATACACCAAAATAGAGACAGAGCAAACAAAAATTTATCACTAAGTCAGCAAATAATTTGTGTGTGTGTGTGTGTGTGTGTGTGTGTATCTTCCACATCTGGGTCACTCTTATTGAAAATGCATAAAAGAGGAAATGAAGCATACAGAATAAATGTTAGAAAAAAATGCTTTTCCAACAGAAAAGACGTCTGCTTGTTAAAAGACAATTAAAAAAAATAGGATCAGCAGTTGCCACCTTACAGGAGTCAGATATGATATTTATAGCTGGATATTCAGCCTGTAGATGTCCATAAAATTTTAAATATGCAATGAAAATATGAAGGATCATCTTCAACATGAACTCTATCCATCAGTAATTTACAACCCATTTTACTCTTATTCATATTTAAATATGAAATTTTAAGTATATTCAATGTTTCTCATTATATTTAGAAGTTTTAGGTGTTTTTTTTTAACCGTCTAATTTGTGTATGTGGGTGGATTTATTAGTCTTTCCCGAGAGACTGTAGGTGGGTTTCTAGGACCACCGTTTTTCAATGTAGATTACTATTCATGGAGTAAGTGAAGTAAATATTCCTGATAACAAGACACCTCTAACGTTGTTTTCTTGTAAGATTTCGTTTTTATTTAGTGATATAAAATTTCCCTCCAAGAATTTGCTTTTACTTTGGTAATATGAAAATATCAAATATTCACTTGACTGGGACAGATCAGGATAACTATAGTACTGAAGAAATACTACTATGGAGTAAAACTCTCTTTTGGAATATCAAATTTTTATCAATATTAATACAAAGAAATCTTCACATGGTAGAGCAGGTTATGGTTTCCAAATACTTCTTTTCTATATTCCACCTCAGTCCAATTATAAAACAGGGGACAGTACACAGTGAAACACTGAGGATCAAACGACGGGTTGCTTCGGCTCAGTAACTACTAATGCCATCACATCTGATTAGTTCAATTTATCTTCTGTTTTGTGGTTACTTCACTTGAAAAATGAGGGTGATGGTTTACATGATTATAAGGTCTCCACTAACTCTGAAATTATTTAAGTCTCTGAGGAGCAAAAACAAAGCTCTCTGAAGATAAATGATTTGCCGCATAAACTAGTAAGTTATAGAACCTGGAATATACCCAAGTTATCTGACTGATTTTTTAGTAAACATTTTGACAGTGAAAATTACCAGAACATCTGTAATGACAATAGAAAGATGAGAATACATTTAATTTTTTTGCTTCCTTGTGTTTCTTTGATATAAATAACAAGAACGTTAGCATTGCCTAAATTAAAACCAAATTATGCTGAATCTAATATTTACTTCCATGTGTCAGAGAAAATAAGCAAAATAACAATATCTAATATTTGTATAACAATTATAATTTATAAGATACTTTGTCAAATGTATGCTGATGAGCATGAGATTTCAGTAACTGTATGCAGTGAAAGAGAAAATATTCTTTCACATAAATGTTGCGACTAACCTAGTGCATTAGGGTGCTCTCTCCCACTTAGCTCTTAGAATTTCAAAATGTGTAACTTACAAAATTATGTGAACTCTTTCACTTATTATAATATTTCAGTGTTTACGGTCTTTATCAGTTATGATCTATGGCAACAGGAAACAGTACATAGTACAGGGAATAGTACAGATAAATAACAGTGTATGTTATAACTCACGAATGTTAATTCCAGAGAAGGCATTCTCAATCATAAAATTCACTAAAAAAGAACTTGACAAACAACGATTTCGGACTCTTGCAATTGTAGATACATTAATAAAATATTAAAAAAAAACTAATGAACTGATTCTTAAATGTTACTACCTTTGTAGGTCTTCCCAAATACTATTACGTTGAAATTTTTTTCTCTACCTGTAAAAATATCTAGAAATAGTGAAGAAATTAATAGACGAATACACATGTCCTAATAGAAAATATGGTCTGGCATACAATTCATAGTAGCGTTCAAGAAATGATCCCAGTGAAAAATAAGCAAAAGAGAAGCTTTTGTTATTATGAAAATAATATTTAGTAAGATAGAAAAAGGCAGCAAGAGAGCAAGCCTTCAACAAAAACATAATAAAAATAAAGTTTTAAATCCATATTTAAAACAACAGAGAACAGAATTTGTGTTTTGTTTCATTAGACGATCTTTTGTAATCTTTTTTAACATTCTGTCTTGATCCCGTTTTGAGGCTCTGGCGAGAGGCCAATGACTTCCCTTTTTTGAGAAATTGCTTAAGTCCATACCTCAACCAATTCTCTTATTGGTTCCCACACCCTGGGCCACTATGCACCCATCCAAATGATCCCTGTGCCTCATACCAGAGAATGGGAATAGCCTCTATACCCCAAGCCTTGCAAAACTATTCAAAATAGGCAATCCGATGGGAACCTCCAAAACCTAGCTACCCCTACCCCACTTACCACATACATAAACTGCGCCCTTCTGTTCTAGCCTGTTTGTTACCTTATTCCATTGTATCAGCCCTTGTGTAATCCTGCCTGGCAGCCTTCTCTCACCTCATGATATACACCAGCAAAAAAGTCAGTTCTTCATCTATCCAAGTATTATTGTGTTGTATCCCTCCACCAAAAATATATTGAAATCTTGTAAACTACATCTGAAAGGTCAAGTCTCTTAGAATGCAAATTTTTAAAAAGGCAATTTACAGCTATAAGGAAACATACATTGTGTTTGTGTCAGAGAGAATGCATTTCCAATACAGATAAAATAGGTGTTCCTTAAGAGGAGGTCAAAAAATAATCGAAAATGAAATTATCAGCTATTATAGAAAGACTATTTCCTGGAGAAAAGATGTAGACTGAGAGAAAATTTTAATTCCAAGAAACATGATCGAAAACTGGACTCATATCTAGGTATATAATAACAAAATTTTGGACTTGCAAATTTAAGGAAATAAGTAATTCCATAAAGGAAAAACAGAAGAAATAAGTTTACTGAGAAGAGTTAAATCAAGTGGCATCAGCACACTAAGTAATATGTCTATGGAGTTGAATACAATACAAATCAATATTTTTATATCCAAAGATTTCTTTCTTGTGTATTAAAATTTTAAATTTTCAGCTAAGGAGACTGGCAGAAATCATACAATCTGTTTATGTATTTTAATATTTTATATATGTATATTTGGGGAATAGTACTCACTGTAGGTTTGTATGTGTTTCTTTTCTTCTCTTCTTAGATTAGAAAAGAGAAAATTTCTACACCTAAACTCATCAAAAAACCCCAAAATATCTGGAATGGAGCAGTCATTAAATTTAAATTATAAAAAATTAAGTTTTAAACATAGAAATAAAATTAATTGAAACTAAAAAACTGCCTATAAAGTATACATCATTTTTTTCTTGAAAGATAAACTAAAAAATTATGAAATAATTATCTAAAACCATTAGTCTGAAGCCACTTATTTATTTTATTTTATTATTATTTTTAAATAGGCTCCATACAGGGCTTGAACTCACAACCTTGAGATCAAGACCTGAGCTGGTATCAAGAGTCAGATGTTTAGTTGACTGAGTCCCTTAATTTTATTTTAAAAGTATAGTCAAGTACAGCCAGAAGTAAAGGCATAGTGGTAACTTCTGAATTAACTGAAACAAAAATAAAACAAGAACACATAATAGTTAATATGAGTGAAAGCTGTAAAACAAGAGAAATGATTTAAAAATCAAAGATAATTCTTTAAATTAAAAAAAAGCTAAAATAATTTCAGACACTAAAAAGCTAGAAATAAATGCACAAAACCAAGAAGAGGGATATTTACACAGGTATGAGAACATTAAATGATTTGGGGACCATGTGTACTAGTTTATAAAAAAACACTCAAGATTTAGATTGAAAACATTCTAGCTATATCTAGTGGCTAGTCTAGTGGGAGAATAAAACACCAGCCCCATGGCATCCATTCTGAAGAAATCTTAAGAGACAGCACAGATTCAACACTCCATAGAATCAGCCAAGACATCACAGTTGAAAGTATCCATCTGCCTAGTTCTGGTCCTTGATTCCCTCAAGTATTGGTGCTAAGCTCATTTTCCTAATAAAGTCTCTATCCACAGGGGAAAAAAAATAGCAACATACATGTTTTTGAATTTACTGGTTGCTAGTTTGGGAACATGGAAAGTTACTTAGCGCCATTAGTGGTAAAATTATACCAGTCCCTCTCTCTGTTCTCCACTCCAAGTAGGACTGATTCTCAGAAATTGCTGATTTCCTTTAAGTAAGTATTTTGATAAATCCATACAATATTTTGATATCCCTGTAGTTCTGAACCAAATCTTTGTTGTGGGGTTTAATATCTTAGAAGATTTTTAAAAAGATAGACAGGACTTCCATCTGCTATCAATTCTTGATTTTATTTTTGTTTTGAGCTAGATCAATAGAGAACAGAGCTGCTTAGTTAAGAATTTTGCAGGTGTGCGGTTACCAAACTGTTTGGCCTTATGCCATCAGTCTATTTTGAGAGACTTTATAGGCAAGGTACTCTGACACTTGCCAAAATCTTTGTTTTAAGGATGCTGTGGCGTATATTCTCCTCTGTATTATGAAGTGCCATATATATGAGAAACCCTTTAGAACAAAAATCCTGCTGTTGAGAAATTCAAATGTGTTATTAAATAGACACTGAAACTTTTATTGTGAATGATAATTCTCATTGTACTTCGCATTCTAGAAATCTGGTAAATGGACATTCTACTCACCTCAAAAAATGGTCCTTGTTTTCAGTTTTCAGTTTGTGCTTTGGCATTTTAATTACCCTTATATATTTTCCCAACTTGATTTTTTTCTATTCCCTCAATTACTCATTAAAAGCCCTTTTTAAGACCTCATATGGTATGCTTCACTGTAAAGGCACAGCTAATATTTTAGCATGTCAAAATAATGATGAACTAGACTTAAAACAATCAATTAGCATTGTGATCCGACCAGCAACCAGCTACAGACAGGATGCTGTAACTACCCAGACAATTCAACGACACTTCTGTTGTTTTATTTCTTATTACACAAAATAAAGACTCTGATCTGCTCTAGTTAATCCCTAAAATGTCTTGTTTTTCTTCATTGTGAAATGCCCTGATCTAAAATTGTTCTCTTCCTCCGCTTTTTTGGCAATACATATGGGAATCTTTACCAAACTAGGAGCACTTAAAGAAATCTGTATACACTCTATGACCTATACTTATAATTTATATTGGTATTCTTGTTTAAAACTCCAAGTTCATGGCCTTCATGGAGCTCACTTTCTAGACGGAGAGATAGGAAGTAAGGATAACGTACAAGGCAGTGTGAAAACTCCTAGGCAGGAAGTAATGAGGTAGGAGGATGCTTAAATCGATTTGGTGGTTGAGGGGAGATGGGAAAAAGTGACGATACGACTGATATGAATGAAGAGGAATGAGAGGAATGAAAACCTTATAGAATAGAGCAGAAGAGCCCAGAGAAAAGAGAAAACTATGACAGTAAGTCATTATTTTCCCCCTGTGGTTTCATATTCTAGGAGCTAGATATAAAAGGCAGCAGGGGGAAAATGTAGGCTAGATGAGAATCTGGTAAGCCGCGTTAGCAGTATGAGCTCCATCTTTAGAGCTTTGAGGATGTATCCATGGATTGCAGTGACAGTATGACAAGATTTCCAGGATACTTTAGAAAGATTTCTTTGGCAGGGTGCCTGGGTGGCTCAGTCAGTTAAGCGCCCAACTCTTGATTTTGGCTCAGGTCATGATCTGAGAGTCATGAGATTGAGCCCTCTGTGGGACTCCACACTCAGCAGGGAGTCTGCTCCAGATTCTCCCTCTTCCTTTGCTGCTCCTTCCACTCTCTTTCTAAAACAAACAAACAAACAAACAAATCTATCTTTAGGAATATTCTTGACTACCCAGAAGGGCTACCTTATAGGAAAGCAAAAGGAAAAGAAAACTCTTGAGTGGGCTTCATCAATTACTGAAAGGACAAGTAATAAAAACATGTTAATGAAATATCCTTGTAGAACTTATTTAGCTTGGCCTACTTATACTTCATATGGGTATGACCTAGAAATATCAAATCCTGTACCAAAGTTGGCTAAATTTGTCTTCATTTTTAACACAGCCCTTTGAATTGCATGTGATTTCCCATAATCAGTATGTCAATAGTTGGTGGTAGTGGTTTAAAATATGCATAAATATAATTACATAGGTAAGAAAAACAAGCATTTTCTTCTACCCCAGTTAGAAATCCTAAATGTTTCCCATAAAACAGCTTTTAAATATTGATAATAATACAGGAAAAACATGTAGATGGTTTCTTTCTAGATTTACCAAAACTGTGTAAGTGTTCAGTTAATGACATTCTATCATCCATGGAGTATGTTCAAGGGGTTGTGAGGTGGGGGAAATGCGAGCAGTGTCTGGTGTCATTGAAAGACAAGACTTGTGTAATGTCAAAGTTTAGAACAAATATTACCTATGGAGCCAAAATGACATCTGCTAAATAAATCTACAAAATACTAGTAAAACTATGCCAAACACAGTTCTTTACATGAAAATTAAATACGGACTAGAATTTTAAGTAGTGTTTGCTTAATAAAATCGCAGTGTCATGAGTTGTTATTCAGGAACTCGGTCTTCTACTTGGGATTTTACAGGAGATACTTTAATTACCCCAATTTCTTCTTTGAATTGTTTTTGTATTAAAACATTAAAATGAAAAGTAGGGGTCTCACGGTAAATAGTATTGTATGACTTTGTTTTTAGAATGTGATAAATTGAATTTATTTACATTAAGAGTGAAGTCTGCGGGGCCTGGCTGGTTCAATTGGTAGAACACATGACTCTTGATCTCAGGGCTGTGAGTTCAAGCCCCATGTTGGGTGTAGAGCTTGCTTAAAAAATGATGAAGTATATATAATTACTCATATAAAGTGAAATGGTAAGAACCTGGAAGGAATTAAGCCCAAAGGGCTTACTTTTCTTCTTTTTACATCAGTTTCGTTCAGAAGATGTTTTCCAATGTAGAGATATTCCTGATGAAACTGTAGATTTAAAATCAGGGTTAAAGATGCTGAAATTAGGTCACAAACTTCTGGAATACTATTTTGCTTTCAGGAAAAAAAATAGATAATGTACCTTTCATTCTGAGAAGGCAAATATTAGCAGGATATTTTAGGATAATCTATCTTGTCTACACAAGGAGCTGAATAATTTTCATTGACATCAACAGATTATTTAACACATAACAAATCTATTGTCTCTAAGATCTGATTAAGTTCCAGTTTTATAAATGGTCTTTAGCATGTTATGTGAGAACAATTTTTTAAAAATGGTGATAAATTATCTTTGTGGTTAAGATTATTTCTCACCAGGAAGAAACATCATAGTTAGACTAAGTAATCTCTGTCTTGCCTGTGAAATTTGGTCATGTATTCTTATGTGAAAATGAAAATAGACGACTAGAATACTAATTTCATTTGTCTTGTGCTATATTATATGCCTTGGGAATCTGGTCAACAAGACAGGAATGCTATAATTATAAGCAATTGAATGGAACAAACTGATATACATTTGTAAGACTGATGCTTCTATTCAATGATTTTTTTTTTTAAAGATTTTGTTTATTTATTTGACAGAGATCACAAGTAGGCAGAGAAGCAAGCAGAGAGAGAGAGGAGGAAGCAGGCTCCTGCTGAGCAGAGAGCCCGATGCGGAACTCGATCCCAGGACCCTGAGATCATGACCTGAGCCGAAGGCAGAGACTTTAACCCACTGAGCTACCCAGGCGCCCCCATTCAATGATATTTTTAAAGCAATTATTGAGCAAATACTTCTGGTTATGTGATAAAATCATAACTCTGAACACTTAGTTATGTTAGAAAGTCTGAGACAACAGTACCATATAATTTTTGTATTACGTATTCTAAATGCAAATATAATTCAAACATATAGTTTTATAGGTATATTCTTATGCATATGTATGTATAATTTCAAATATGTTTTTCCATTTTATTTTATTTCTTTTCGGTGTTCCAGCACTCACTGTTTATGCACCGCACCCAGTGATCCATGCAATACATGCCCTCCTGAATACCCACCACCAGGCCCAACGAACCCCCCACCCCCCTCCCCTTCAAAAACCTCGGTTTGTTTCTCAGAGTCCAGTCTCTCATGGTTTGTCTCCCCCTCCGATTTCCCCCAATTCACTTCTCCTCCCCATCTCCCAATGTCCTCCTCTTTGTTATTCCTTATGCTCCACAAGTAAGTGAAACCATATGATAATTGACTCTCTCTGCTTGACTTATTTCACTCAACATAATCTCTTCTAGTCCCATCCATGTTGATACAAAAGTTGGCTGTTTTTAACATTAGCACCAAGTCTATCGTTTTATATGACTTTTCTGCCAGTCAGACAGTGAGTTTCTCAAAGAGAGAGACTGTCTTATTTATATTATGCTCACTCTTTTATATTATATGTACCCAATGGGTGATTTAAAAAAAAATAAATTCACAAAACGGGAGTTATTTATTTCTAAAATGCTTTGGAACACAGATTTTTTGACATCTTATGGAAGTTAGGTAATAGTTGAATCATCCAAATAAATTATTTTATTTGAATGTGTGACTCATTCGAATAAAATTAGAGAAGTGTCCTATGACTCCCTCCCCTCTGCTTTGCCACATTAATCTTTCTTTGGCTGACAAATGCTCACTGAATCATCCACGTTATCCTTGTCACTGAGATACTTTTAGCAAATGGGGAAAGAGTTTTCCACAGACTCTACAGCTCCTGTTCATATCCAGTACAGTAATTGTTGTCTTGTTGTATCATGTGTGTATGTTTTATTTCCAAAAATAGATAGGGAATTCTTTGCAGTGTTTTACTGACTTTGGCTTCCCAACGTACTCTAGGATTGGATATTATTAACTTTTCCTCAACTTATTGAATCAATACATATGTGAATGAAACCTTGAAAACAATGATAAGCCAGTTAATACTTTTAAAGCTAGTGTGCATTTGTGAGTTCCCTGCTTCCATTAATAATATGGGTGGTTTCTTTGAGAAAATATTGAGCAGCTGTGTTGTAATCAAGTCTCTTTGTAAGTAGTTATGGAGTGAGAGAATTCAAGGAAATGCCTTCTTGTGACTGTAACTTTTCAGAGCAAACTTTTGTGTCTGGTCAAATGCACAGAGCAACACAGGCCGTTCAGTGATGGGAGAAATCTGCATGGGCATCTCTCATATCCTCACAAGGATTGGAATGCAGTTCAATTTAATCCATAGCATTGAATAAAAAAAAAATAAAAACTGTATGGCAACAGGATTTGGGGTATTATTTAAAATATATTTATCATTGATATTAAATAAAAAATAACCCTTAATCATCTTAATTAAGAAATACCATGATTTAGAGTTTGTTTTCATCATGTTGTCAAAATTCAAAACCCAATTTTCTGTAATAATTCATAATTACTTCATCTTTTCACTCCATCTGGAGGGTAATCAATATATAAGCGTATGAACCAGCTGCTGCCCCAGTCATGGGGCAGCTGCCAAGAGTGACCTGGGCTCTTGTCCAACAGCAGAATCCCCAGAAAACCCTCTAGCAACAAGGAAATTAGTTCAAGTGCAAATACAGCTTCCTTTTTACTCAGGATTTTCATTTATTGGGATCTAGGGATTTTGGGGCCCCTTGTTCTACTTTTCACATCCATGGTTTTATAACCAAACAACTATTTATTAAATTCTTAATTTATATGACAGTAGTACTCATAATTACTTAGAAGATATAGATATAATGACTTTATGGAAGAATTTTCTCTGGCTTTCAAAGCCATGCTTAAGAATATCAAAACTCCGATAGGAATACAAGACAGAAAGGAAAACAAACCTGCTCTACCGTGGCCTAAAAAAGGCATGTGGAATCATAGGAGCATGGGGAGAGCTAAATAAAATCTTGGGAGATAGTAAGTAGAATAAAGCATAATATAACATAAATTAACTGAATAAAGGATCATGACACTCTATCTACTTTTGTAATTAAGCGTACATAAAATTGGTTATAGATTAGATGCCATAACTTTATCATATTGGTTATAAAAATGGCAAATGGAGACTCAATATTTCTTTTAAAAGATTTTATTTATGTATTTGATAGAGAGAGAGAGATCACAAGTAGGCAGAAAGGCAGACGGTGGGGAAGGGGTGCAGACTCCCTGCTGAGCAGAGAACCAGATACGGGGCTTGATCCCAGGACCCTGGGATCATGACCTGAGCCGAAGGCAGAGGCTTTAACCCACTGAGGCACGCAGGCACCTGGAGACTTGATATTTTTAAGTTAAAAGGTAAAGTCCAACAATTGTTGAACTTCGACGATCAAGGACGTCATATCCGTCCTTTCCACCGTGCTTGATAACAATAGTATAAACAGGACTGTAGCATTTCTATGCTATGAAGCAGGAGATTAACTTGCGCCAAATTAGGTAACTCATTCCTCTGTAGCCTGTTAATCTCATGTTTTTCCTCTAAACACCACGGAATTCCTTTTCAGCTAATAATAATAATAATAATAATAATAATAATAATACTAGCATCATTACTCTATCTAATCTCTTAATGCTGTATTTTCAGTGCCTACGTTCCAAAGAGAATTGCTAGAAATAAAAACCCACACACGGTTCTTAATATCTTCGAGGAGTACTTTGGAAAAGACAGGGTGTACATTGGGAGATGGAGAGAAGTGAGTTAGGGGATATTGGAGGGGGAGACAAACCATGAGAGACTGTGGACTCTGAGGAACAAACTGAGGGTTTTGGGGGGGGTGGTTGGAGGGTTGGGTGTGTCTGATGGTGGGTATTAAGGAGGGCACGGATTGCATGGAGCACTGGGTGTGGCATAAACAATGAACACTGGAACACTGAAAAGAAATAAAATAAAATAAAATAAAATAAAATAAAATGGAAAAAAAAAAAAAAAGACGGTGTATAAAAATGATTCACTTCCAGAGGTGGACATTTGAGCAACCAACATTCTTTTTCTTACCTGGTTTCCTCTTTAATTAGTTTTTTTTTTTATTTAAGTATTTCCAGGATTTAGACTTATTATTAATATTCCAACTTCAAATCTGGAGCTCTTATTTCCCTTGAGTAATCTGCTTCTTGGTGATAGAACAGCAGGAAGAATATTTTGGAACAATTCAGAAAAGGGTGACCTCCTTCCAAACTTTTGTTTTACCTTAAAAGCATAATGAAATGTGTTTCGTTTTTATCTGTTATCTTCAATTCCAGTTCCAAGGCATACTTCACTAAAACTAGGTATTTCAAGGGAATATTTACTTTAATTTTCAAAATTTGCCATATGTTCTATGAGTTAGAATTCTATAATCAGAATAAATTAACTTGGCTTCCTTTACTCTTGGTCCTTCAAGATCCTTACTTGAAAAGCAGATAAATGTTATTTACAAAGATTTTAGTTGAAACTCTCCTAGATGAAATTATTTAAGTACTATTATTCCTTAAATTCTAAAATTCATAATTTGGATTTTCCTTAATTTGGTAATAATAATAATTTCAATTTAAAAATTTTTAGACACTATTTAATAATGTATAATTAAGATTATCCTAGACTTACCTATTGCCACCTCATCTTGATCAATCTCTAGGGTTTTCTCGATTCAGATATTTTATATGGTCCCTTACTTGATTAAGTAAAACCTCTTCTTCCAAATTTTATTATAATACATACTTTTATATCTTTTCCTATCTTTCTTACACTTCTTTGAAATGAAATTTCTTCTAGATTTATGTACTTTGGGTTCCAACATGAGATGTTTAAGGCTGTTGGAATGCTGGAGACCATAATTCAAATAGTCTCAAATGGCTTGAAATTTGAGGCCTTTTTTTTTGTACCTCTGCCTTTACTCCTTCCATGAGAATATTGCCCAATTAGCTAACTGGAGGATAAAAGACATATGGTTTAGTCATCGCAAAACCCTGTTAGACATCCAACTGTCTACATGTGAATGAGTTCACGAGAGTCCAGAAAAACTATGCAGGTGAATCAGTCCCAATTTCTGACCTGCATCCTCCAGGGCCAAAAAAATGTTACTACTTTAAGCCATTGAGTTCTATGGTGTACTTAGACATGCACACCTGCACACATATACACGTTATTATTACTGTGTCAATTGATAACTAATACCAGGATCTACACATCCTGCTTAAGGGAACCATAATCTAGCCTTTCCCTTCCTTTTGCAGCTTATTATTCACTGCATCATTTCATTCACCAAATCTTCTAACAACCTCAGTTTTTACCAGAGGTCTGCGTTATGAGGATGTGTATGGTAATAACACAGACCCTTTGTTATAATAAGACAAAATGGTGTTTTCCTACTAGGTGCATCAAGAACACTTAATCCTTTGAAATCCCAGAGAAAACCTCCAAACATATGAGACTTCTTGTTCATGAATTACGAATTAGAAAAGTATAAATCTTTATTGTTTCAGAGGTCTCTCTCTTCTTAAATATAGTGATGTGCTTAGGACAATGATTTATCAACACAATTATTATCTCATAAATAAGCCAAGAATGTTATAAAAATGTATCCTTTCTGGGAATCAAATTAGAAAATCTAACATCAAGCAATAGTGCCAGGAAATACATTTATATTCCATATTGTGCAAATGACTCTGTATCTATAAGGCTAGAAAAACTAAATTATTTATGAAAGTGTCAAATTTGTATACAAAAATACCAATTTAGATTACAAATTCATGAGTATATGATATCTTATTGCAGAGTAAGCAGACACTCTTGAGATTAAGTATTCCCAAAGTAACTATCTTTTATATTTATATATTTTTAATAGATACTAGCCATTAAAGAATTATAAGCCACCATTTACTAGCATTGCCTTCTCAATTTGATAAATTACACATTCAGACAATCAAAATTCAGGAAGAAACTTCCATTGTCCGTCACTCTGTGTATTAAATTAATAAAAGCTACTTATATATTTAATTTAATTTAAGATACTTACATATTTAAGTTTAATTGAAGATTTTAATTTAATATGTATGCATGTGATTCTCAATTAAACTTGCATTGGCACTGAAGACTTTTTCACATTTAGTCAAATTTTTGTGTTTAGACATTTATCTTTTCTATTTGACCCATGTAGTCATTAGGTTGATTTTCTAGTCATGTTAATAAGTTAGCCTTGAAAACTATCTTAAATGTTTCCATATCTTGGGAAAGAGAAAGAGAATAAGACATACACATTTTCCTTTTTAAAATTTTTTTTTAAATTTATTTATTTAATAGAGAGAGAGAAAGCACATAAGCAAGGTGGGCTGCAGAGAGAGGGAGAGCAGAAGCAGGCTCCCCACTGAGCAAGGAGCCTGATGCGGGCCTCAATCCCAGTCATGGCCTGAGCTGAAGACAGATGCCCAACCAACTGAGCCACCAGGTGCCCCTACATTTTCCTTTTTCTAATATAGTTAATGATATCAGCTATGCTGGCTTTATACAATAATACACTGATGCATTTATTATTTAAACACATACACTTTGTACTATAACCCTTGTTTTATACATGTTTAATGTATATGTATATGCAAATATGCATATTATTTCTAATATATATACTTATATACATATCATTACAATACAGATGATTAAGTCATTCAATTTTTTGAAAGATTTTATTTATTTAGTTGAGAGAGAGACTGAGAGATAGAGCATGAGCAGGGGGAAAGGGAGAAGCAGGCAACCCACTGAACAGAGAGCCAATGTGGGGCTGGATCCCAGACCCTGAGATCATGACCTGAGAGGAAAGCAGACACTTACCGACTGAGTTACCCAGTCACCTCCATTCAATTTTAATATAATAAATTTTATTTTTGTTTTATTTTATTTATTTGTCAGAGAGAGAGAGAGAGAGAGAAGGCATGAGCAAGCACAAACAGGGAGAGCTGCAGACAGAGCACTCAGAAGGAGAAATAGTCCCCTGGCTGAGCAAGGACACTGATGCGGAGCTTGATCCCAGGACGCTGGGATCATGACCTGAGCTGAAGGCAGATGTTTAACTGACTGAGCCACCCAGGCGTCCCTCAATGTAACTAATTTTAAGTACATCACTGGAGTCACTTGCAACTGAATTTTACTATGTTCAGTTAATAATCTCAATTCAACTACATAAAGCTGTGCTTAGATATACCACAATAATATAAGAATTATCCCTAAACTGTTTTGTAGAATTTTAAAAAGTTAATGAATAATGTGTGCAGTCTCCTCTGAGGATGTTGCCATAAAAGTTGAAAGAGAAAGAAAAAAAAAAGAATACATCATTATACTAATAGTTACTTTCAGTTTATATTCAATTACATTATTTTAAGCTAATCCTTAATTGGCCCAACACATTTAATTTCTCCCTAGTTATCAAAACAACCAGCAGCCCTGATATACATGAAATATTTTGTTTAATCTATTGGAAATTTGTATATCCATGTATGCATTCTCCAAAGCTAATAGAATAATTTATGAATGTTTCTGTGTGAGAAAGCTAAAGATGTGTTACTTTATTCTTATTTTATTTATAAGCAGCACAGGACAGTCTATTAAAAACATGGGATATTTTAGCAATTTCAACAAATACCAAATACTGAATTAAATAATTTAAAATATATTCCATTATTCCTTTACTCTCTAATTTACTTTTGGTGGCACGCTTTGATACTATTTCAGCAAAGAGTATATGGGTATGAACTTGGTATTGATTTATTTGATATTCATTTTCTATCTAATGAAAATATAACATCTTTTTTCTCCATTTTATTTTATTTCTGTTAAGTGTTTCAAAATCCATTGTTTATGCACCATACCTAGTGCTCCATGCAATATGTGCCCTCCATAATATCTACCACCTGGCTCACCCAATCCCCCACACGCCCCTTCCAAAACCCTTAGTTTGTTTCTCAGAGTCCACAGCCTCTCATGGTTTGTCTCGCCCTCCGATTTCCCCCAACTCACTTCTCCTCTCTGTCTCCCAATGTCCTCCAAGTTATTCCTTATGCTCCACAAGTAAGTGAAACCATATGATAATTGACATTTTCTGCTGTATTTATTTCACTCAGCATAATCTCCTCCAGTCCTGTCCATGTTGATACAAAAGTTGGGTATTCATCTTTCTGATGGAGGCATAATATAGTATATATGGACCATATCTCCTTTATACATTCATCTGCTGAAGGGCATCTTGGCTCTTTCCACAGTTTGGCGACTGTGGCCATTGCTGCTATGAACATTGGGGTACAGATGGCCCTTCTTTCCACTACATCTGTATCTTTGGGGTAAATACCCAGTAGTGCAATTGCAGGGACATAGGGTAGCTCTATTTTTAATTTCTTGGGGAATGACCACACTGTTTTCCAAAGTGGCTGCACCAACTTGCATTCCCACCAGCAGTGTATGAGGGCTCCTCTTTCTCCATATCCTCTCCAACATGTTACTTCATATCTTAACATCTCTTTTTTTTTCTTCATAGAATATTTCATTCTGAATCTTCTCAGAACTTAATTCCATTGCAGTGTAGGCATGTTGCTTATGTACCTCTGCTAGGCAATGCAGCTCAGATATTTAATTAAGCTCATGAGATATTTAACTCTGTGGTAACTCCACTCTAGTTAAATGAGGCAAGTCTGTAAAATCCAAAAGATACAGGCTTTAGATCCAGAAAATTTAGAATTTGAATTTTATCTGTGATGCAGCACATCCAATAAAGATAAGCTTCTATTCCCTCATGTTGAAAATAACAGGGCCAAAAAGACCTACTCCCATGGAGTTATGATGAAGTTTGAGGTAATACATATGAAAAATAGCAGTTTAACATTTGCTTTGTAATCCAAACCTTAGTTGTCTCCCACACTTCACATGAAAAACAGGTATCTACAGTTTGTTCTGACGAAAAGAGACAACGGTGTCATGGGTTCTCTCAAAGGAATGGTGTAAGCTATCTGGATTCCCAGAACAAGAGTGCCTGTTAGTTCTCCCAACATTCAGGACATGGCATCCATGATATAGATGGACCACCTGATTCTTTCTTCACTGGATATATTTCTTAAACTCTCACAGTATAGCATTTTTATGCATCTTTTCACATTAGGTATCTCCTTTGTTTGGGTTTACTTTTCAAAGTTTTATGTAGTAAGTTACTGAAATAAAATCTCAACAAGTCTTCTCTCCAAAATGATTTTTAAGATTGGGATATGAGTTTTATCTATAAACAATACTGAAGCTCGTAATCAAGAGAGTTTTTGCATTATCTTAGCAAAGTTCCTGGAATATAGAAGATTGAGGGCTTTTTTTTTTTTTTTTTTAGTTATTGGGAAGAATGAATGGTAGTGTTAATATAATCATTCAAATGTGACAACAAGCAATGCCTTGTTTTCATTCCTGGTCACTTGTTTGCCTGGATAATTTTCCTGGATAATTCTCACTTTAGTCCTAGAATAAATAAGATTACTTGTCTTGTTATTTATCTTTTTCTGACATTGGAACTTTAGGAAAGTACACAAGTAGTTAATTACATTTGAATCTTCTAAATACAAAAGATTTGAATTAAGTAACAGAAAATTCAAATTCAACAGATTGCATTAAAATGGGACTAGGAGTCAATCCTATAATTTTCATCACAATTATTCTACCTCTGTCTGAATATTAATAATTATAAAATTTAGTTTCTTGAGCAATGCTATTAACAATAGCTATCAAATAGTATTTATGTTCTCAGTATATGCTTGAAATGCCTGTCAATGTTTTTGTGTTGAAATTAGTCAAAGAAGCAATTTATCTCTCTTCTTTAAGGTGTACACATTGAGAAAAATTGACAAATGTGGGCCGTTTTATGAACACAATAATCAATATTCCTCCTATAACAAAAATATTTAGATATATAGGAATATGTGTTTTTAGAATATCTTAGTTATTTTATTGTTAATTCATAAAGAATACTACTTAGAGAGTCAGATTCTGAAGATTACAGAGCACAACGATGAGAAATGTGTGTTTTTTTGCAGTGAGCATACAACAGTTCTACCTAAGTGATAACAATATTAGTGGAGTGTGCACTTTAAATTGTTTTTCCAGAATTGGGAACGAGTTTTTGCTGATCCATCCATATTTTATCAGCCTGTCTCTCTAATTAAAGGATACATTAGTGGTAGCTTCTGGGATGGAGCAAAAACTCATGGTCTGTGCAAGGTTAAAAATCACAATTGTGGTTTCATTAACATCTGAATTTCATCATTCAAGCTGACAAAATTGAGCACAATGTATCAGGTTAGAAGTTAAGAATAGAAGAGAAGAGGAAAACAGATATCCACTGGTGTAGAGATTGATTTGATGATAACATAGAATTTAAATGTGGGATGAGTCTCAAAGATCATCTATTTAATCCAGGTATTATAACAGTTCAGAAAACAGATGCCTCCCATCCAGGAAAATACATAACTTGTTCAAGCGCATCTATCCCATAGAGATTAAAGACAGAGGTGGGGCATGGTATCATACCTCAGTTGTCCTTATTAGTATTTTATTTCCTGTTTTAACAGAAATTGCTTCCAGGGAACATGGAATAACAGGAAGGTGATTTATTCTGTAACAGATTTGCTTAAGCCACTCAGATTTCCTAGTTTTAGCCTCATTTCTTAGTGATTAATGAAAAAGTGAAGGGAAGCAGCGCCTTAGAGGGCAAGGGATGCTTGCTTAGGAAACTGAATGACAACGAGATAAAGGAGCAGGAAAAGAACATGACGGGTTTTGTGGCAGACATGCTCATACACACCGGCTTACACAATCCTCACCACATCATGTCAGGTAGGTGTTACTCAGACATCTTTCGGAGATGAGAACATGGCAGCTTTCTTGACGTCACACGATAAAGTCGTGACGGACTTAGAACTCCGCTAAGTCCCTAGCTGCCATTTTTGGAGTGTCTGAGATGGCATCTTTGCATAGATTATACCTAAATTTCATGTCAACTCCAAAAGAGAAGTTCAACACCCTCCCTAAGGTGTCCGAGAAAGCAAGCAACAATCTTGAATTTAAATTTGGAGGAGCCTAGCATCTGCTGAAGTTCTTGTTCCTAAGACCACACCTGAGTGTCACTGTTCTTTGACATTTCACTGCTCCCAGCCTAAACGTCTTTGTTTGAATGACAGCAGAGTTCCTCCTGCCTTGAGTATTCTTGTATGGATAATGCAGAGAACACCTGTAAAACTGGGTTTTGAAAAAAAAAAAATGGTATTAATCCATTTTCCCTGGAAGTACATGAAATGGAAATAGAAGAACTTCTGGTAGGTGAATAGCCCTGTTCACTGCTGCTCCCAGAATAAAATTTGTCTTTTAAAAACTAATTTTTAAAAAATTAGTCTTTTAAAAATGTCTTTGGTAGTTTTAAAATACTTTAAAAATTAAACTATGTTTAAAAATCTTGAGTGCACATACTGCTTTGTAGACCTCTGCTATTAGAAAAAGATAATGCAGCCCAGTTTTCCAGGAGTTCCTTATGGAATGCATTTTTAAAACTTTTTTCCCCTGTATACTTACAATCACATGGCAAATACTGAATTCTGTCTTTAAAAGTTAATTTTCATCTTATAAATAAATCTTTAATTCACTTCAAAATTAATTTTAACTATACTGCTGTATGGATTAAATGTCTTTCATTGAATAAATCTTCTATATATTTTAATCCAAGTTATGTAGTTAATTATACTGTTGTTTCATTGAATTTCACACTATTCTCATTTAAATCTCACATTACTACTCAAGACATCAGTTTCCTTATAAGTTCTTAAGAAGCAGAGAATTTCTTTAATAATCAAGATTATTTACTTTCTGTGTAGTGTCTAAAAGATCATCATTTTTATTAAACCTGCATTATAACTGATATGCTGATATGCACAAATATTTATATAAAATTGATCTCTTGTTTATAATAAGACAGTAATATGCTAAAACAATAGACCAAATATGATTATGTGCAGCATCTCATGAATAATGAAAACATACAAGACTACTAATCCCTTTTTGCCACAGAAAATTAAAAAAAAAAAGTCCTCACTAAGTGAAATGGTGAAATGTAACTCATCAAAACAGCTCTTATTTATAATCTATAACTGTGTCATTGAATTATGATACAACTCCATTTCCAGTTACAAACCACATTACTAATGTTTATATGTTTTATATTCATATTTTTTAGATTATTTTGAACATGATGTTAAGATTGTCCCTGTGATTTATGCTTTTTTCCTTCTTACTATAACTCCAGAATTATGTACTCTGAGGCTATCTTTCAGATTCCATAAGTAAATTCATTTTGCTCAAAGTAATTGATCTTGACTGCAGTTAATGATCATACTTATTGCTACTAACATTTTTTAGATGACACTGTTGAGGTAAAATACTTCAAAAGTCATTATTAAAGGAGGCATATGTCATAGTTTTGCTACAAGTTATCTTTCCATTTTCTTTGAAGAGTTTATTGTCACAAATCATGATATTTCTGGTTTTCCTGTAATGAGATCTTGTAAGAGGATCCTCATGAGGGAAAGTAAAAGCTTATGATCTTAAGCAGGGATAAAAAGATAGTTCTAAATTTACTGATCTACAGGAAGCTGATATGAAGAACAGAGAGCTTGCTGAGAATGATCTGTGGGCAGTGGCAATTAACTCTGAGCAGCTGTAAATGTTAGTATTGGGTAGATTATCTTCACAACACTTTGTCCATCATATTTTGCTCTTTACCAATGTTTAAATCCTGGGGTCTCAAGCAGTAATCTGTTGTCTTTGATTTGTATAAACACACACACACACACACACACACGCACACACACACACACATCCCTCCAGCAGCAGAAAGAGTCACTTTCTTTTGGTTGCTACTATAGAGCTTTTATATTACGATGTTGACAATTCAACAGGAACTTGATTGAGAGGCCCAGGTGCCTGTTAATTTCACAGCAATTCTGAAACAAGTTCACTTTGACTATACCTTGTGAGGCACATTTGAAATATGGTTAAGGGGTTGGCACCCAGAATGATTGGAGACCAGCCACATGCGTATATCCTCCCCCAGGGCAGTACTGGAGAATTACTCCAGAGTCCTCTGGGTGTGCAGTGGGGTCTGAGTGGGCATCCTGACCTTCCTAGTCCCAATAAGCCTGAAGGCCCAGCTCAAATCAGTCTCCAGTTTCTGGAGTGGACCTAGAATCACCTCTGTCTTACCTAGCTTCTAAATTAAACTTCCCCAGGTATCAGGCTTAAATACCAACTTTAATCTAAAATTAGACCTACTTTTAAAATTTACCTAAAATTAGACTCACAAATATATAGAATTCATAACTTGCTCACAATAAATATTCCATTGCTATCAAGTACATTATTGAACCAAAAAATAAGTTATTTGAATTGTCCCTCACTCTACCTAACCAACGGAAGAATTATGCATGTAAACTCATGTACTGCAGAAAACTCTCTCAATTATGGCCTTATTTAAACAGAATCTCATGATATAAATGATCAAATGGTGGCATCTCTTTGTCATACTGTCAAAACATTCTACTAGAGAACAAAATAGAAATTCATTGATTAAAACATACAGCATTCTATATGTGTCATATGTTAAGATTGTTTAGCATACCATGAATTATTTTCCTTCCTATAGAATTTTTAGTAGTTTTAATGATGCTTTTATAATGTGTTTTTTAAAAAGAGGCCACAGACTAGATTTCTGGTGTATTTTCCTCTACTCAAAGCAATTGCTTTTTTATGACTTGTTTCCCTAGCGCTAAAGGGCAATGCTATCAACATGCTTTGTCATTTGCATCTGAGTATTTGAAATCTAATTTTAAACAAAATTAGATAAGTCTTGGAACTATAAACTTTGACTAACACCAAGTCGTGACTTACACTCTATAATACATTGCCAAATAATGGCAAAAATTGTGTGTACCTTCAGCAAAAGGGCAAACTCACAAAGGGGCCCATTAATGAGAGTTTTCTCACAGTACGGTTATTACACAGTGTTCCATCCTAATGCCTAGCCTTTCAAGGATTTTTGACAGAGTTTTAAGTTTTTCTGATGAAATTCTGTGAGCACTCTAGATTATTATAATTGGATTCAAACCTCTTAAAACAGAATACTTGTACATAATGGATATATTTCTATACGTTATGCAACATTTTTGCATTCTGTATTGTCTATGTTGATTTTGAAAAACAACTAGTACAGATCTTCATTGATTTACAGTGAAGTTACATCCTCATAAACCCATCATAAGTTGAAAATATTGTAAATCAAAATGGGTTAGTATACATTACCTGCCAAACATTATAGCTTAGTTCAGCTGACCTTAAACCGAATCAGAACAATTATATTAGTTCATGGTTGGGCAAAATCCTCCAACACAAAGCCCATTTTATAATAAAATGTTGAGGGGCGCATGGGTAACTCCGTCGTTAAGCATCTGCCTTCAGCTTAGGTCGTGATCCTGGGGCCCTAGGATCAAGCCACATATCAGGCTCCCTGCTCAGCGGGAAGCCTGCTTGTCCCTCTCCCACTCCCGCAGCTTGTGCTTCCTCTCTCCCCGTGTCTCTCTCTGTCAAATAAATAAGTAAAATCTTTTAAAAAATAATAAAGTGTTGAAAATCTCATGTAATTTGTTGAATACTGTACTGAAAGCAAAAAGCAGAATGGTTGTATGGGTAGAGAATGGCTGTCAGTGGGACTTGTTGTTGACCCTCATGGCACGGCTGACTGGGAGCCGCAGCTCACTGCCCAGTGACAGGAAAGGGGATTGTACTGCATATGGGAGGCTCTGAGGAGATCCAAATTCAAAATTCTGAGTATGTTTTCTACCAAGTGTGTACGGCATTTGCAGTATTGTAAAGTCTAAAAAACATTAAGTTGAACATGAACTATTATCGCATGTCAGTAGATCAGAGCATCTGTATAACTTCTGTTGCTTTACCATTATTTCCGTTGTAAACTATCATTGACAGACGATGAGAGAGGATAGCAGCCCCCTTGGCTTCCTTAATTGCATGGAAAATGTGACTTGAACATTCTTCCACCTCAGAAATCTCTCAAATTGACAGATACGTGCTAATTTAAGTAACTTTTACATTTTACTTAAAAATATGACATAATATGCATTTTTAGGAATGGTTAAAATCAACTCTGTGGTTTATAATAGCAATCAAAAAGTAAGTGGCTCTTTGGACCAGAATTTTGTTTTGTTTTTCAATAAACCAAGGACAAGAGAGCCCTGCTTGAGACCCTAGGCTTAAAACATTGATAGAGAGCAAACTATGATGGACAAAGTATTCTGAAATTTATCTAAAAATCTGTATTTTAAAAAATCAGTATTTTTAATTTAGTAATGCATGTATTTTCAAGGATGTTCCTAGCAGACACAACAAAAATTTCTGAAGTTGCTTCTCCATTTTCTGGGTAATATTTATGTGAGTAGCAAACATGAGTGCCCGAAGCAGTGTTGAGGATATCTCTTCATTACTAAGTACAACACCACTTGACCACAAGCTCAAAATAATCACAGAAGTCATTGCCTCACAGTTTTCTGGAATAATATTTGGTCAAGGAAATCTCAGCCTCAGGCAGTAACAGAGATCATTGGGTCTTATAATCCTGTGTCTGGAAGAAATTTGCAGAATTCTGTCTATATCCTACCCTCAAACTGCCACTTCACCTGTCACCTCATGTCTTCAGGAAAGTGTTCCAAAACTAGGGTTACCAAATAATAGTCAATCTAATTGGCAGTCCAGTAAATTACTTCTGGAAGTTTTACGTCTCTGGGTTCCGTAGGGGAACTAGGAAATACTAAGATTCTCATCCTCTGATTTTCCTTTTAAAGCAGTTCACTTGTCCTTATCATGACTGAGTTGTACTGTTTTTCCTTTTGCCTTATTCTCAAAACTGTAGTTACCACTGTCTCCTCAAAGAGACATGAGAGATACACATTCTGTCACAGTACCATTTACCTCTGAGACCACAGATGCTCAGATGAATGTTGGCAGAATTATTAGTTTTTTGTAATGATGTTGATGGCAAAAATCTTGTGAGACATATTTGAACTATTATCAGTTAGGTGCCTAGAAAGAAAAATACAGAGAGGAATATGCTCATTGAAGTGCAGGTCAGTGCTTAATACCAATAGTACTTCATACAGATAAAAAGAGAGAATTAAGGTATTGTCAGTAATTATCTGTTTTTATTATATGTCATATATATATATGAAAAAATATATATGTGAAAACACTAACATGTATATAGGAAATCAGATAACTTTGTGTCTTTAAATGCTGCTGGTAATTATTAATAACCAGAGCACCAACTTGACTTGAGTGATACATTAAGCACCATGTTGTACAATTTATATATATTTCCTGTTTTTTTTTAAAGATTTTATTTATTTTTGAGAGAGAGAGAACGAGCAGGAGTGGGGGAGGGGCAGAGGGAGAAGCTCCCCGCAACTCCCCGCTGAGTAGGGACCCGGATATGGGACTCAGTCCTAGGACCCTGGGATCATGACCTGAGCTGAAGGCAGAGACTTAACCAACTGAGTCACCCAGGCTCCCTATATTTCCTCATTTAATCATAACAGTAATCTTAAGAAGTTCTTGTGTTCATTTCAAAGAACTGAAACAAAAAGTGTAAAAAAAATGCCACTTGCCTAAAGTCAAGTATTGAGCTGTGACTGGAACCACATCTTTATTAAGAAAATGTCCTTCCCAGTCTCACTCAGATAGACACAAATTTGCTCAGTGATCGAGTTGTCCTGTCACTCACCTCTTCACTCAATGAGCAGCAACTAAAACAGCAATCAATGAGAACCGATTAGAACTGCCAAAATAAGAAAAACCAATACTGACATGCTTTGGAGAAGACAATATTTACTCCTTTCAATTATTTCCCAAAATAACTGGTTAAAGAGTGGATGAAAAGAATAATCAACCGAATTTAAAAACCATTGCCTCCACCTCCATTTGCATAATACGGTGGGGGTGTTTTTTCCCACTTTTTCTTACTTTCATAGAAAGAAGTGACTTTATGCTGTACTCCCCAGGAGACAAATGTGTGGGAGAAATATATCTGACTAATACATTTAAGAAAAGAAATTAGTGTGGTTGACTCAGTGCCTCCCAGATCCCCTTTGAGCCCAGCTGTTTTGCAAGACATATGCAACCCCTTCCGCTTCGCGGAGTAAGCTTCTAGCCTGGCTCTTGCCCTGCAGTGGAGGCGTGCAGATGTCCACGGACACTAGACACTGCCTAAGTCTACAGAATTCTAGGCTGAAGGATAAGCAGTACATTTTGCCAAATTAATTGATGTTCTCATCTCTACTCTGTGTTATCAATAATTAACCTACCATTCCACTTTTCATTTTTCTGTTCTATGTCTTATTTCAAATCTGAGAAAGTAGAAATGGTTTTTTTTTTTTTTTTTTTTTTTTTTTTTTACTGGCTTCAGAAAAGTCCAGCGTCCCACAGTACAATGGGAAGCCCTGAAAATATATAAGTATTGGTATTAAAGAACCAAATATGAAAGAAATATGGTGTAGTACTAATGAAAGTCCTTAGGATATAAAGTCAACCTTTCACAGTGGCTTATCCATAGGGGAGTCATTGTTTTCAAAGGTTCAGTGTTACTTTTAATGGGCCTTTGGCTGATTAAATATGGGTTCTACAGCACTTAATAAGCAGGAAGAGAATTATCTGCCGCTGACACTGATCTAACCTAAGACATGAGATGGTCTTTCATGATGGAACACGATTCCATCCAAGCTGACAGGTTTCATGTAGCAAATAAACTGAATAAATGGAGACTTTGAGACCTACTTTTGTGCTTATTTAAAGCAAGCAAAAATTCATTAAACTAACATTTACATCATCTGAAGTGTGGATTGTTTTCTGTGTTTTCCTTGTGCTTCTCAGCCATTATCTCAGATTAGAATTTATAATTGAAAAGGTAGCTACATTTCTAGTGAGAAGTTCAGAGAGTGACCAATGTGTGAGCTTGATCATGGCAGATCAGACATTCCATATTCTGTTGGTTTTTACATACATTGTGTTTTTTTTTTTTTTACATGCATAATGGTTTTAACTACACAAAGGTTAAAAGGAAAGAAATACCTAAGGGTATAAGTTTTTCATAACATATGCTTTCTTTTGAGTTAGACCCCCTCATTTGGTCTCAGAATAGAACCTGAACTGCTTTGGTTTCCAGAACTCTGATCAAAATGTTAGATTTCAGAGATTCGAGCTATGACTCCATCTGCATAAACTCAGTAGATCTTATTATACAAAATATGTTAGAGAGGCCATTAATCTATAAGGAATATGCCATCAACTTCAATTGAGGACAGAAAAATGCCCATAAAATCATTGCAATTGTTAAGATGTAAGAAGGCAACTTAGAAAACCTGAGCTAGAACATTCTGTGTCTAGGAATGTCACTTCTCAGGAAATCCAGGAGTGATTGGCTTGATTTAAAAATATGCCTTGGTCTTGAAGATTGGTAGTTGTGAAAAGTGAAAACATAATAAACTTAAACCAATTAAAATTGAGGAGGAGAGAATTTCCACAAGAAAAATGTTGTGATTTTTAAAGGAGAAGATAAATACCTTTGAAAGGGGACAAACGAGATCTTTGCCAAGTCATTGAGATAAGAAAGCAGAAGAGGCACCCTTTGGTGTCATTAGTTTTCAGGAAGGTGTTAAAGAAAGGGTACCTGTTTTGGTTTCTACCAGATCAGAAAGATTGGCTGGGTTTCATTTTAAAATAAATAAACACACAATAGCAGGGAAAAAAGCAAGGTCTTATTGATGGGGAGCCTCATCTGAGAAAGAGTCCAAAAACTTTGTGAGGTATCCTCTTAAAGACTAAATCTAAAGGACCCACAAAACATCAAAATTTGAAGATAAGAACTAAGTAGTTAGGGAAATATTAGAAATGTAGTTAATGCAGGTGGGGAACCCCTGTGTTCCGCAAACATGCAAGGAGCTGGCACCAGGCACCTGGAGCAGAGCCAGGCTGGGCAATAATAAATGGTATTCATCCTTGGACTGACGGCAAAATGTCCCCTCGGTGGAAATATTCAGAAGAGGGATGTGAAGATATATAATATTTCTTTGAATATTCATTGATTTTTGCAGACCCAAACTTTGTTCATTTGCTCTATGAAACCAAGGGGCTTCACAATACAAAAATAGACACTTCCGTAGGGAATGCAAATGTCTAGCACCACCAGAGAAAGGGTAAGATAAACCTTTATATTTAGCAAAATTGCTTGCTCCAAATGTGGTAGAGGGAAAAAAAGGTGAACATAGGCTAAACTGCTAAAAAGGCTCGGCGGAGCCTTCCTCTAAGTACCAGAGAGGAAGGAAGCAAAAGTTTTAAAAAAGGCATAGCTCCTATTGCACAGAAAGAGCAGGTAGAAAGAAATGCTAATCGGGGCTGGAAATACTCAAAAGGTGAAAGAAAAAAAGGCATCAGGGCTTCGGGGTGATGCGTGGAGATATGGGTCCAGAGGAGGCTTTTTCCTTTTTTTGTACGATGCCCAATAACACAGGAAAAAAGAGATCTCAAGATCTGGGAACTGGGCCACCACCAGTGCAAATTTCCACACATTGCTAAAAGGCACATATGCCTCAAATGCCACTTTCTGAGTGAGAAGACAGAATGAGTAAGTGGATGAGAGTCCTGGCATCAGCTTCTGAAGGGCGAGCGTTCTGCTGCCCAGCCTTCCGAGTGGGTTATCTACCCAGGCATCCCAGAAAGCCACTTCTCCTCCTAGTATCAACGAGTTTGAGTTTTCGAATTTAATTTTTTTTTTTTTTTACTTTCACAAGAACTACGAACTTTGCTATATATAACAGTTTTATATTCGTTATTTGCCTCAGGGGATTATATTTGGGATTGTAAGTTTCTCTTCTGAACAGCATAATGGGAGGAGTGTCTCTCAGATATAGGGAATGTGTAACCGACTACCATCAGGCTCTTCCCTTAGCTCTTCTTTAATCTCATCTATTGCCACCACTATTTAATTTCATCTCCTAATCTCAGGTGAGGAACACTGAAGAAAGTAGTCATGGGTAATTTGTGCCGGGAAACGAGGAGGAAATACTCAGTTTAGGGTTTAGCAAAGCCTTGGAGATACTTTAATTAATCACCTGTTCTAAGCCAGTGCTTCTCCAACTTTAATGTACATAAGAATTGCCTGGGGATCCTGTTAAACTACAGAATAAGTGAATCTGGGCTGGGTCTGAAACTCTGCATTTCTAGCAAATTCTGCATTTCTAACAAGCCCCCAGTGATTTCTCTGGTCTGAGATGGTAAAGTTCTAACCCACTTCAAAGTCCCTGGGAAAAACACTAACTTCCTGCCAGCGTATCCAGGTGGACCCACACAGAAGCCAGGTTGGCACTCAGGGAGTGGCTTCATGAAGACAGACACAGAGCTAGGCTGATCGGTCGCCTCTCTCCTCCGGGAAAAAGAGCAGCTGCAATCCGGGCTAGTCATAGAATTAGTTGTTTAATCTAACAAGAAAAAAAAAATCTGAAGAGTATAAGGGGAGAATATTTATTTCCCATTCCTCAGATTTCTGTGAGAAAGGAACAAATTCCTACCTCAGAACCCAAGGAGTAAACAACTGGGAAGAACACACCCAGCTCCGCTTTGCTTCTTCCCTTTCCTCTGTCTAAGGGTAGAGAAATGACACATTTGCTTCATTGGCTCTGGGCATTCCAAGTTCTCTTGTGGGGCCACCTAGCTTGAAGTGTGCCTACTTCCTCTACTCCCTCAGAGGACAAGCTTTCCCTGGTCAGAAAGGCCCTCTCTATTCCCCGCTGCCATTATTGTGTGGGTCAGTACGTTTAAGCCTGATGTGAAGCATTTCAAATCCAAACAGCCATATTCATTTTTCTTTTCTTTTCTTTCTTTCTTTTTTTTTTTTTTTTTTTTTTTTTGAGATTTTCTTTCTTTATTCATGGAAGACAAAGAGCAGAACTGAACACAGAGAACCAGATGTGGGCCTCGATCCCAGGACCTGAGCTGAAGGCAGATGCCCAAGCAACTGAGTCACCTAGGCACCCCAAACAGCTCTATTCTTAAAGCCACATTCACCAAACAGCTTGATCAGTAATGAAGATGCCGTTTTTCTCCATGTATCTAATTCCTCTGTATTATTTTTCAGTAAGTTCCCAACTCAGGAAGAGAAGATATAAGTACTCCTCAGGGGCCACCTAAAAGACCAGTGGTAAATACAATATTCTTGAAATGCTTCTTGATTTGTGCTTTTCTATCACAGAACTGGTTTCTCTGCTGATTCTATCTGCTACTGGGCTGAATCATGAGACTGCACTGCAAGAGGAAGAAATAAATGAATAGGCTGCTCCTTTCTGACCTTAAGGATTGTTTGAGGAAGAAGGAAGATGGAGTCTCCCCACCGAGTTGTCACTTTGTCCCTTTGGTCCTCATCTTCGCAAAGTATAACTTTTAAATACATCCAAATATGCACTGTGGGGCCTGAACACATAAAGCAAGTGTCCTGTTGCCATGGAACTAGCATGAAGGAAGCCATGGGTCCCCTGAAGAACTGTAGCTCCACCTCAGGGCTCCACCCACCCACCAAGGTGTCTGAGAGATTGCACAGGTAAAGCATGAGAATATTGGGTGAAGTCATTAGTTAAGATACAGCAATTATTCTCTACCCCCACCCCCAATCCATGTGAAGGGAGCAGGCTGTTGAGAAATAATTGTTTAATTCATAAAATAAAAAGAAAGTACTGAGCAGCTGAGTAAAAATTTAGAGACCTGGGCTTAGGGGGGAAAAAAAAAAGCCTTCTGAGTGTGAGGACTTTCAGATGAAAACCAAATGAACAAGAACCATAGATCCTAGCTGTCGGTGTAGGCGTGTCCCACAAAATGCCAAGCCAAACCAGTGCAAAGACACCACTATTACTTGTCCAGTAGTCATACCAGAATAGACCCTCATGGCAGGAATAGAACAAAAGTTCATGAACCTGAGATCCTCTTAACAACCCCAAGGACACATAAGACCTTGTATACACAATTGCCATTTGGAGGAAGGGGGAGGGGAACACAATCTAAAGGAGATTCATTTCTGTAAAAAGAACTACTTAAGCCAGTCCTGGTGGGAAGTTGAATTATGAATAAACTATTTTAACAGGAAAAAAAATCTGCTATCTGAAATACCTGCTTTCAGAGATAACTGTTTCATTACCAGTGGCATGAGGTTAATAGGAAATACCAGAGAAGCTTTGGAATAAATAAATAGAAGCTACACTTTCTGTATTGACCAAACTTAAAAAAAAAAAAATGAGAATGGAGGTGGAGAAAGGACCTAGAAGATAAATCCAGGTGACTGAATCTCAATCTAATGGTATTTGAGAAATGGACAAACAAACAAAAACAAACAAACAAAAATGGAAGACAATCATGAAAGACAAGAATTACTAACAGGTATGGAGAAATATGGAATCTTAAAAGTATTTTTACCAATTGCACACATATGCACAAAATTTATACATTTATATATTGCTATAAAATTGAATATGTAAATAATATAGAAAATATTATAAGAGAATTCACAGACGAGAAAAAGAGTATCGATAGTTTAAAGAAAACAAATGTGTCTCAAAATTCTTATTGGCAAAACTGTATATTAAAAGAAAATGTGGGGCGCCTGGGTGGCTCAGTGGGTTAAGCCGCTGCCTTCGGCTCAGGTCATGATCTCAGGGTCCTGGGATCAAGGCCCGCATCAGGCTCTCTGCTCAGCGGGGAGCCTGCTTCCCTCTCTCTCTCTCTGCCTGCCTCTCTGTCTACTTGTGATCTCTCTCTGTCAAATAAATAAATAAAATCTTTAAAAAAAAAAAAAAGAATGTTATCTGTTTCCATGCATGTATCCCCTAGACCTAAAAAAAAAACCTATTTTGAATTTATCATCTCCTGCAATTAAGACTCGAGGTCAAGAAGATTCAGTACATTAGACACATTTACCTTTATGATTTTGATAAAAGGGTTAAGAAAAATACTAAGTCACTAATTCTATCACCCAGACATAACCTTTTTTTAAATTTTTGGTTCTGAGTTTTCATGTTATAATTACATTCTTGCCTTAAATGGTACATGTTGTGTTGCAAGCTTTTAAATTTAATAGTAATTACAAATATGTCTCCATATCCTTACACATTCTTGAAAACTATGTTTTTGGCTACTTTTGCATGAATCATGTCATGAAAACTTGCCAAGGAAATATTTAACCTATATAAACTCTAACACTTAGGTTGTCTCCATTTCCATTTTTAACAATTACCAAAAAAAATACTTAATGAAATTGTCTTTCTTATATATACATACAATATACATAAATATATGTATTTACATACATACATATATATTACATATTTATAATGATCTTTTTGACATATCCCAATATGATATTACTGTATCAAAATCACAGACATTTTGAGTTTAGGACAGATAGATAGGCAGACAGATAAGACAGTTTCTCCTGCAATGTATTTATCATGTATTTCCTCCATTCTCAATAACAATCTACAAAAGTGTCTGTTTCCTACTTGTTGCTAGCATTTTTCCCCCTTTCTTTAGTCCTTTCCAAGGGGGACTCCTTGTTATTTTAATTGCGTTCCTTGTTTGATTAGGAGAGAAGAAGTTCAATACATTTCATAAGTTTATTAGCTGCCTTTTATGTCTTAAGCATTGTCAGCTTATATTTCTTCCTCTATTTTTCAATAGAAATGCCCCTTTTCATGTGTTTTAACGTGTAGACATTTTAAATTTATGTGTGACCGAATCTATCAAGCTTTCTACTTGTATTTCTTATATTTCTTTTGTTCCAATGCATCTGCAAGGCTGAGTCGTATTTATCTTACAGGCTTGTTTTTCATCAAAGGCACAGCCTCATCCCATATGCTGCACAGACGGAGACAACACAGACACAATGCTGCTGTGTATCCCACAGTGTGTGTGCCCATCTGGCAGAACTCCGGGGCCCCAGCACCCCCCCACCCCCACCCCGTGTGAAATACCAAAGCCAGCTTCTCTGGGCATTCACAGTGATGCTCAGGAATGTCAGTCCCAAGGTATTATTGTCTTAAAGACACTTTCTGAGTTTTCATAAGCAGTTTCTATAAATGTCAGCTATATATCTTTGATCTCTCTCCTCTTAACGCATGTCTCCTACCTTCAATAAGCATTCATTCCATGCTGTGGATATTAAGCAGTTTGGTAACACAGCCCTTTTTCTTTGGCATTCAGGTAAATTGGGAAACCTCTTTGCCAAACGTGGGTTTTGAACTTTCAAAAAAAACGAAACAGGCTGCAAAAATAACATGATTAAAACAAAAACTTTAAAGCAATTCAGTGAGAAAAGTCACAGAGTTATAAATACAAAGAGTAGTTAGAAAATGATTTGTATAAAAACTATAGATTTAGACAAATAGCTGTCCTGAATCTTGTCTTACAAGGATTTAGAAACAATTCTATTTAAACGTCCTGATGCAAACTGAAATTTGGTTGCTGAGGTCTTGCAAATTCAAGTTTATTCAAGCATAATGGGCTTAACGCTCCCTTCCCCACCCCCCCCAGGGGGTGGGGAAGATTGTGATAAGATTCACAAATCTAAATCCTCCCTTCGCAGCCTTCTATTTATTTGGAAATGGAAGATTCCCCCTTCCAAGCAGTCCTGCAGACCTCTGTGCTAGAAACTTGACTGTGTCTTGTCTTTAAATCTTCAGCAGATCTACACCCAACACCAACTATTTATACCCTAGGGAGACAGATTTTTCAGAAGAAACAGGCAAGAGCACCCTTTCATCTAAGATATGTAGGAACAATTAATGTTACACATATTCACGCCTGTGGTTTCAGTAATGCTAATAGAAAAGAATTTTTTTTTTCCTTCTATAGAAATGGTTGTCTAGGGAATGAGAATATCCCACCGTGGTCACTGTCAACAAAGGCAGATTGTGAAAGAATGTCTTTTTTTTTTAAAGATTTTATTTATTTATTTGACAGACAGTGCAAGCAGGCAGAGAAGTAGGCAGAGGGAGAGGGAAAAGCCCCAATGTGGGGCTCCTTCCTAGGACCCCGGGACCACAACCCAAGGCTAAGGCAGACACCCAACCAACTGAGCCATGCAGGTACCCCACAAAAATGCATTTTTAAGAGGAGGGATTCAGAGTAATACGTCCATGCCTGGGTTGAATGCTTACTTACTCTAGTTCCAGTACAGCAGATGCTGTGGGTATGGATATAAAAATTAATACCGCAAAATGGTTTGGGGAAAAACAGAAGTGTTATTCTTAGAGGAGAAGTTTCTCTGGCCTGACTTAAGAAAAAATGCTGATGTGGACTAAGGGGAGCAGCCCGTCTGGTTATCTCTCAGCCCCGCCTTTTCAGAGACCTGGGGCAAGTTATTGAACTTCTTTGAATGTTATATTCATTACCTTTAAAAGAGAAATAATATTACCTGAGAATCATAATAGTACCTATCTTGTAGGTTGTATATTAGGATCGGAAGCAATGCATGTAGTCATTTGCACTTACAAAAGCGCGATATATAATAGCATTTGTTTCTCACGCCATCCTCTTCTCTATAATTCACTTTGCATTTGTAGACAGTCTTGGATATTCCATAAGTGCTGTCATAAACTATTTTCACTTTCCACATGGCAAATATAAAAAGGGCCCTCATTTTCAAAGAGTCATTTTTAGTCGTATTTTCTTCCCTTTCTTTTTTTTTCCCCCTTTTTAAGAAGAAAGCAATGTTACACTGATTCATTATAACTCTCTGTGAAACATTATCTGAAATTGCTTTTTCAAAGAAAACTTAGCCTGTACATTTTTTGTTATTACATTTAAACAAGGGATCCACCTATTCTAAAATAATCATATTTCTAGAAGTTCAATCCTAAGTAAATCTAGAAAAACTGATACTAGTAAAAACTCATCATTTTAAAAATCAAGAGTTGTTGAGTGGCTAGAATACTAAGTGACGTTTAATCCCCTCTGGCCAGTTTTCTCTTTCAAGTACACCATGCTTTCTGTAAATCCCCATCGACAAAAAAAAAAAAAAAAAAAAAAATGTCCTTGAGAAAGTTCTGTTTCTCTCGTGTTTTATTTTTCATGCCATCAGCCATCTTTCTGGGGTTTTGCTATACCTCTTTGATGAAGGGGGCTGGAAAACAGTACCTACCGGTCAGGTTCGAGGCTCTGCGGTCAGTGGCTCTGGCTGAACTCGCTTGAGCTACGGCAGACCTCAGGGGCATCAGGTGCATTTCTCTGGAGTCTATGATCAAAAAATTCATCCAACCCATGGGCTGATAACTGCATCTAACATCAAAAACCACAATACTAAGAGTATGTGGCACCTGGGTGGCTCAGTTGGTTAAGCGTTTGTCTCTTAATTTCCTCTGGGGTTGTGATCTCAGAGTCAGGAGACCTAGGCCCACAGGACTCGCCCTGGGTGTGGTACCTGCGGGGGCGGGGGGGGGGGGGGGGGGGCTTCTCTCTCTCCTTCTCCTCAAGCCCCTCCCCTCCTCATCTCTTTCTCTTTCTTGCAGGAGCTCTCTCTCTCTCTCTAAAAAAATATAAAAAAATTACTAAGAATAAATATTGAGCATTTCCTATATGTCCGACACTCTTCTAAATATTTTACATGCATAATTCATGTAATCCTCACTATAGCCTTATAATGAAAGTATTATTGTTATCCCCACTTTACAGGCAAGGAAATTAACCAGGAGAAAAATTAACAATATCAAATAACTATTGAATGGGTCCTAGCACAATAGATACAAAAAAAATAATGGATTGGTTATACATTTATGAAGTATCCTTATGTCTGTGGTTACTGATAGCATGATCATTTCTGTGCACTTTAATTCCCAAAGCAGGTGCTGAAAAACTTAGTATATCAACATGCACATTCATTTTTCATGGTAAAGAACAATATACGGGATAAATCAAATTTTATTAATCTTTCCCCAGTGCTGTGCACCTGAAATTCTAATGAATATACCAATCATTTGCAACCTTGTTAGAAACAGATCCCACTTCAGTCTCTGGTGGTTCCTGAGATTACGCATTTCTGACAAGCCTGAAGATGATGCCAAATTACCAGTCTCCAGGCTACACTTTGAGTAGCAAGCTCTAGTCTGTCTCTGAACTCAACTTAATCAAAGTCTTGACCCTTTATTTCAATGAAATCTCCTTGTTGTAATTTGCAAAGAATGTCAGTTTAGTTATTGCATAAGTGACTTTCCTTGGCTAGGTTTACATCTCCTTAAAAACTGCATAAACCTAATCCCATCTGACCATTGCACAAATTCACAATATATCTCCAAATTCAACTTCGAGAATAATGACACCAAGGAAATACATGTTTGCCACTGGGGGGGCTAGTGAGATGCCCAAAGAAAAGCGTGTACAATTAAAAAAAAAAAAAAAAAAAAAAGCACTGCAAATGAGTACAAATATGTGCGTGCAAAAAAATCACATCCATAAACCACAAAATTGAATGTACCCATTTATTAAGTAAACACTATCACTTCCTAGCTAAGTCTTTAATGGTAATCTGACTGCTGATATCTGATGTCAGCAATATTTTTTTTCATGTAAGCTTCTCAAATCCTAGTTTAATACCGCTCCATAAGTCCTATGAAAGCTGTACTAGAACAAAAGCTGTTTTCCCATTCTCAACACTTGCCTAAAATTGCCTACCCTCAAATTAGGTTTTACAGCCATTTCATGGATATTTTAGTTCAAATGTTGCATTTCTTCTGGGCTTTTCAGATTGACCATGTCAAATGTCAATCAGCAGTACCAGGGGGTGGTGGTGGGATTACATGGTCACAAAACAGGGAACAGCTAAGAGTAGGAAGAAAAGAGTATCAACCTCTCCACAGTATTCATAATTAAGCACTTTGTGGAAAGTATCACAGCCTCAGGAAGCCACCTGAAATTAGCCTTAAGCAGTGACCCCTTCCTGCACCTGTATTGTCAGCATCTTGGGCTCAGCGGGAGAGCAGAGGGCTCTCTGCGCTTGGAGTGCTCTCAGGAAGCAGCCACACCTGCAGCCTCACAAATGATGAGCATTGAAACAGAAATTGCCAGTGTCACAATTAACCTTGATGAGCCATGATCATTAATACTCAGTTTAAGAGTATATACAGGGGGAGTGCCTGGGTGGCTCAGTGGGTTAAGCCTCTGCCTTCAGCTCAGGTCACGATCCCGGTGTCCTGGAATCAAGCCCCACTTCCGGCTCTCTGCTCAGCAGGGATCCTGCTTCCCTTCCTCTCTCTCTGCCTACTTGTGATCTCTCTCTCTGTCAAATAAATAAATAAATAATCTTTAAAAAAAAAAAAAAAAAAAAAAGAGTATACACAGGGGCGCCTGAGTGGCTCAGTGGGCTAGGCCTCTGCCTTGGGCTCAGGTCACTATCTCAGGGTCCTGGGATCAAGCCCCACATCAGGCTCTCTGCTCAGCGGGGAGCTTGCTTCCCCCTTTCTCTCTGCCTTCTTCTCTGCCTACTTGTGATCTCGGTCAAATAAATAAATAAAAATCTTAAAAAAAAAAAAAAGAGTACATACAAACACATAGTAAACTCCATTGAACTATTACCAAAGTTATAAACCCAGGCATGGAAATTTGAGAACAAAGATTAAATCTGATATCACTTAAAATTGTACTTGGGCTGCAAGAGGAAATGTCAAATTTATAGTCGGTGTAGTTGATGTTTTGCTCTCCGTTTTTAGCTTAAGACTACCTGCATTGATGAAAGTGTGGTGAGTTATTTACCGTATCTTACACTATAGTTTACAGCAGTAATTCACACCCTGTAACTTGCAGTAGATTCTCCTAGAGGGGTAGAGGGAGATCTTTAAAATGTGTTGGTAAACATTTCTCCCATGGGATTCAGTTGGTTTGAAATACACCTGATAATTTATATTTCTAAAATTTTCTCTTGTCATGTTGATAATTCCAGACCCTAGACCATACCTGGAGAACTATTGCGTTTATGTTCACCCTTGCACTCTCCTGATTGGTTAATCTAATTTATTTTTAGCTGACAATGTCAACTTTTTCTTTTTTGCAGTTTTGAAAATGTTTGTTTTTTCTCTTGTTCCAGTTACAAATATTTCATGAAAGATGTGTGACCATATTAATCTAGATAATTTGTGTGCCATATTTTTTTCTGAAATCAGTATTTCAGACTTATCCACATTATTAAAAATTTAGAGGTTAAAATTTTCCTTTATAACCAACATATGTTTTTTAGAAATTTATAGGTGGGGTATCTGGGTGGCTCAGTGGGTTAAGCCTCTGCCTTCGGCTCAGGTTGTGATCTCGGGGTCCTAGGATAGAGCCTCACTTCAGGCTCTCTGCTCAGTGGGGAGCCTGCTTCCCCTCTCTTTCTGCCTGCCTCTCTGCCTACTTGTGATCCCTCTTTCAAATAAATAAACAAAATCTTAAAAAAAATAGAAATTTATAGGTAAGTTTCTAATTATATAAGTCATTGTTCAAATAATGGTACACTATAAAGCAGATTGCAAACTAAAGAAAATAAGACAGAGGTTTCCAGAGATTTCCACTGTGGAGGGCGATACAGATGACCTTCAGCCACAACACCCTAGCTGAAAACAGGACGTTGATAATGAATCAGAACTCTGTGGAGTCAATCATTTGGCCATAAGTACATCTGAAATGTCAAGCCCTTACTCAGGACCAGACCATCAAGGCATGGTCTCTGCCTAGTTTACCTTTTCCTCTAAAAAGATCCTCTCTGTGAAAAGTGCAACTCTACCACAGTCAGATTTCAGTGCACAAAAAAGGAATTTGGAAGATTGAAATCAGATGAATGGAATAGCAGTTATAATTATATCTGAGTACCTTCCATATCGTGGGTTCAAATTCAGCTTGGACTGACTTTCTTCAGATTCTCAGGAGGTGAACTTATCCCAAGAGAACATAACATTGCAGGACTCACATGTTCAATGACAGAAGTCAAGAGTTCAGGATGGATTTTCTGGTCTGTGGGATTTTTGAAACATATCAATATCCTTATATCCCAGTAAATAGTTGAAAGTCTAAAAGAAATCATAAGAGACTCTTAATCTCACAAAACAAACTGAGGGTTGCTAGGGGGAGGGGGTTTGGGAGAAGGGGGTGGGATTATGGACATTGGGGAGGGTATGGGCTTTGGTGAGTGCTGTGAAGTGTGTAAACCTGGTGATTCACAGACCTGTACCCCTGGGGATAAAAATATATGTTTATAAAAAATAAAAAATTAATTAAGATCAAAATAAATAAATAAATAACAAAAACTAAAAGAGGTATCTAGCTCAATCTCAAGAAATAGGCATGTTTACATATTCTAAAATTGAAAAAAAAATCATAGTAGTTGTAAATTGTATGAATTGTATCACAAAGCCCTAGGATTTGGATGCATAATTTAGCCTCTGCCAGATTTTGAGCAGGTTCTATTTTATTTACAACTAAATTTTGGCAGAGTTGAAGAATAAATATAGTCATTACATGGTGCATACTCAAACAGATTTAGAATACATAATAAACCATTTTCTTTTGGTTCTATCTCCCTTATCCCCGATTGTCTCACAATTTTTGTGGAATACTTAATATCATAAAATTGATATGCAGAACTAGACAGCAGTGTAAATCAATTTTATAACATTTAATTCACTTTGGTTATACCTATATTTTGAGGAACAGCATTAAACAAAGTAGATGCCTTAAAAAATGACAAAGGGAAGCCTTGAGGCTAATTTTGGCTGCACCAACCTAAATGTATGAATAAAATATGTGGAAGAAGTCTGGAAGGAAATTTAACTTTGATTCCACACAGTAGCTTGAAGTTCTTCCTTTAAATAAGAATATGGCTGTTGCTTAATGGGAATAGAATTTCAGATTTGCAGAATAAAACAAATCTGGAGCTCTCCTTCATGACAATGTGAAAATGCTTAACACTATAGAACTGTACATTTACTGTACAAAGGGGTATCATGATAACATTTATGTTAGATTCTTTTAACCACAACAAAGAAAAACACTGGAATCAAAGGACTAACTTTCTAACTTCTTGATATTTTTGATGCTCCTTTTCATATATTTTATTTAATTTTATTTTCCAAATAATAGCAAAGCTGACATTACATAGCCAAATCATAGAATAAAATATAAAATAAAAATACAATTGTACCTCTACTTCAGATTTACAATATGCCCCCTGAAAACCCTAAAAATACTATTATACATTTTTTTCACTCTGTGAAATATCTTGGAAGTCATCCTTTCATTCAGGCAACAAAAAAATTACTGGGTTTTGAGTAGCTGCTGTGTAAATGGCATGCTTCACCTATATAGATGTTCCAGACATGAATCAAACAGACAGCCCCTACCTACACTGAGCTTAAAAACAAATGGAGTTCTTTTCCAACAAGGTAATTTTGATATATGTCTTCTTTTTGAATGCTGCCCAGTATTTCATTGGATAGATTTATTTGATTTTATTGAAGCTGTCTACTGTTAAATACTTCAGGGAATTCCATTTTTTTGGAGCTATTACAGTAATGCTGCAATGAACACTTTACATATAAATATATTTAAGCACACATAAGACTCTATAATAAATGTATAGACACACAATTGGATACAAAAGCATTTTGCATTTCTGCATTGAAAATTTCGGAAGCCTTTGCCATAGTGTCTCCAAAATCCTTTCATCATTTTAAACTTCTACTATCCTAAGTGGAACTCCTGATCCCAGGTTCACCACCCATCATACATAACCACATGCTAGAATCTCATCAGTCTACAATTACCCATATTTTATTTATGATTGAGTCAGTTGATAGGCACAGGTGAAGAAGGGCACTTCAATAGTAAAAAGCTGTATTCTGTAGCCTTGTTAGGTATAGTGTGGTTGCTGGACAGGAAACATCAGCATCACCTGGGATCGTATTAGAAATACAAATTCCAGGGGCGCCTGGGTGGCTCAGTGGGCTAAAGCCTCTGCCTTCTGCTCAGGTCATGATCCCAGGATCCTGGGATCAAGCCTCGCATCGGGCTCTCTGCTCTGCAGGGAGCCTGCATCCTTCTCTCTGCCTGTCTGTGATCTGTCTGTCAAATAAATAAATAAAATCTTAAAAAAAATACAGATTCCTAATCATATTTTGTATTTTAACAAGATCCTGGTTCATCTAAACTTTACATTAAATTCCAAGAAATATTGATTTAGGATACCTAGACCTAGGTTTCGATATTGTTACACTGCGTAAAAGCCCAATGGCTGTGTGAATGTGGACATGCAGTACACCGAACATAGGTTCTCTGCCTCTATGCAATGTGGACAATAGAGTCATGCACTTCATTTAGTTGTTAGGCAATTTTAACAAACTACTATTTATAAAGTAGAGAGTGGAACACTTGGCATGTGCTAATTGTCCAGTAAATATTGGCTCCCATCAGCTATTTTGGATGCCATATTTATCATATTATTACCTGATTAGGAGCTGAGCTGTAAAGAATAATTAACATTTCAATTAGTGAAGTTTAGTATACTTTTTCATTATGATATATGGTTTTGGGGCACTGGTGTAAAAAGTGCTTTCCTTTTTCCAACCCTATATATAAATGATTCAAGTTTTCTTTACATCTCATACGGTTTTAACTCTTTAATTCTGCAATTTATTTTCTAAATATACTTACAAGGAAACTTTTTTTTAAGATTTTATTTATTTATTTGACAGAGAGAGATCACAAGTACGCAGAGAGAAAGAGAGAGGAGGAAATAGGCTCCCTGCTAAGAGAGCCCGATGTCAGACTCCATACCATGACCCTGAGATCATGACCTGAGCCGAAGACAGAGGCTTAACCCCCTGAACCACCCAGACGCCCCCCCCCCTTTTTTTTTAATGATCATAGTTCTTCAAAAATATTGGAGCTAAGTAAACATTTAGCTGGTTTGTCAGTAAGTGCAAATGAGTCCTTCTACTATGTCTCTTAATGTTATGCCTATGTGTGTATGTTTCCCCAGGCCCTTTTTAAAAGATTCACATCAAGCTTTTAATACCCTCCTAGGGAGACTATTGCACACTTTAATAAATCTGTCTACTATCTTTCTCTCTTTGTGTGCAGCTTAAATTCTTTTTGGTTCAATTTCATTTCATTATTTTGAGTTCAACTAAGTTTTTGTTTTATCAGTCTATTGAGAGTAAAAAACTTAGATGTGCATTTATTTATTTATTTATTTATTTTTCATTTGCTAAACACTTTCAGTTCCGCTGGGGACAAGTGCACAAGGATGCTCAAGTCCTACACTCCTGACGAGCCTTGTGGTCCCTCATTGTGTGAAATAGTTCATCTCTGGTCAGCAGTAGGGCCTAGAAGGTACTTTGTTCATAAATGATAGGTGTATTTACTTTTTAGCTTGAAGAACATTTTCTTTAAACTTCTAAAAGCATTTCGGTGTTCCTTTCTTCTTGAAATTAATATATTTGTGTAAGTTATTTGAAATTCCCTGTGGAGAATAAGGAGACTATAAATATTATTCCATGGTGAAGATAGATTAGAAAAAGAAAAAAGGAATGTATTAGAAAGACTTCCTGATTAGAATCTTTTTTAATCTGCATATATTTTGGACTTAATTATAATTTAAGTTATAGGCAGATTTATGATTCTCATTGCTCTTCTTTTACTTGAGGAAAATATTTGTTTCTAATTTGATTTTGAGCTTCTCCTCCTCCACTACTTTCCTGTTATGTGAAATCTTGATCCCTCAGGTCCTGGAGCTGGTCTATCAGGACAATTCAGAAGATGCCACTGTATTTCTGAAATAGATACTTTAATATTATAAATGATATAATCATGTATATTCGTTCCTTGGTTTTTCTATTGTTCTTCTAAGATTGTGAACAATACATCCGAAGTTAGGAAAGTACCTTGAATTTTCATAAAATCGCCGCTGACAGAAATGCAGCTTCATACTTCTTTCTACATGTTCAATTCCTTCAGCCCTTTAAGAAAAACACTTGCTAGGATTCTGTCTGCATGAGATTCCACTTCCACTTAAGATTTTCAAAACCACAAGACAATATCAGGCCCACGCTAACAAGGAGAAAAAAGCCAGGCAATCTATAAAATCATAACTCAAAGGCTGACAAGTGCCTTCTAGGAGAGTTAGGACACACAGACATATTTTCCCTTTGGAAGACAGTGAGTGGTCACCATAAAAGAGGGGAAGAAGAAAAAGAAAACAAAACACAACCCAATAGATTGAAGGTCAAATATGGGCTAGGGTAAAGATTTAGAACGCCCTTTAGCTACAGACTTACTAATGTCTTTGGCCACCTGTCACCTCTTTCCCACTGGCTTCTGCCAGATGCACTTGAGAAAGTTCAAGTTCACGGCAGAAGACCTGAGAGAGTTTTCTTCAGGGGAGCAGCTGTATAAAGAGTGAATAACTTTGGCAGCACAGTTGTAAATTACTGGACTCTTCTATGTAGATACAAACCATCTGCCACCAGGGGAAAGGCAGAATTTTATTTATTTATTTATTTATTTTTTACCATCAAACCCCTTATCTTCAGTCCTTAGGAAACCTTAGGGACCACTGTACCATTTGGGAGGGTTCATTTAAAAATAAATGATTGAATAAATATATACATTTGGGAGAAAAGATAAATTTCCCAATCCTTAGGAACTCTGTATTAATTTTCTAGGGCTACCGTAACAAAACATCATGAAGTAGGTGACTGAAAACAAAACAAATGTATTCTTTTGCAGTGGTGAAGGTTAGAGGTCCAAAATTAAGTTGTTGGCAGTAGTATGGTCTCTCTCAAGACACCGAGGGGAAGAGCTGTCCTTGTCTCCTCCTGCTTTTGCTGTTTGCCAGCAATCCTTGCTGTTCCTTACTTGCAAATACATCCCTCCAACGTCTGCCTCCACCACCAGTTGTCCTTCTTGACACTGTATTTCTCTGTCTCTTTTCTTCTTATAAAGATACTAGTAATATTAGATCAAAGCCTGACTCTAATACGACCCTCTCTTAGTTATATCTACAATTGCCTTATTTCTAAGAAGGCCACATTCTGATGTTCTGAGAAAGATAGGAATTTGAAAGGTGCACTGTTAAACCCAGAACAAGTTCCAAATAATTTGTGCAAATATCATGTAAATCCCATAGTGACTTTTTTTTCCAAACAGGACAGTATTGTGTGGAGGTAGGGATGGCAATTAACTTTACAATTGAGAAAATTGACAAGCACCAGCTCAACCAGTTGATCAAGGTCAACGTTAACAGTGAGAAGTGAGGTTGATAAAAGAACCCTTGCTTGTGAGGAAATGTCAGTTCACCTCAGTGAACTTCCTCCCCCAAACTCATGACCCCAGCGTAACTGTGTAGAAAATCATCAGAAAAACCGTAATTGAGGAAAACATGCAAAATACTTAAGCACTGCTCTTCAAAACTGTCAAGGTCATCAAAAACAAGGCAAATGTAAAGAAATGATCACAGCCACGAGTTTAGGAGACAAGATGACTAAATATAATGTGATTTCCTGGGAAGGTCCTAGACCAGATAAAAAGGTCTTTACATAAAAACTTAGGAAATCCAAATGAAGTACGCACTTTAGTTAACAATAATGTATCAGTACTTGTTCATTTGTAGTTATAAATATACCATACTAATGTAATATAATAGGGAAAGCTGAGTCTTTTAAAGTTTCTTCAAATGTAAAATGATTATAAAATAAAACATTTATTTTAAAAAGTTGATGGAATATAAATAAGAAAACAATAGAAGAAACTAATTGGATCAAAATTTATTATAATGAGGAATAATAAATCGATAAAGTTTGAGACAGATTGATGAGGAACAAAACCGAGGACACAAGTTACCATTACCAGGAATGAAAGAGAGTGCATCACCATAGATCCCATTCACTTAAAAAAGGTAATAGGCGACTTCTATAAACATCTTTTTAACAATATGTTCAAAAACTTAGATAAACATATGAAATGATAATCAAGAAGAACTAGAAAACCAGGTAAGCCCTATGTCTATTAAATAAGTTGAATTTTGGTTAAAATTCCACAGAAAAAACACACTCAGATGATTTTAATGTTGCATGGTACTAAATTTTCAAGAAAGAAATAATACCAATTGTGCACAAACCTTACCCAAAATAGAAAAGGCAACATGTCACAATCCATTCCATGAGGCCAGCATTACCCTGATTTCAAAACTAAAGACATGAGAAAAAGAAGGAAACTGCACAATAATATCCCTTATAAACAGAGATTTAATAATCTTTAACAGGAGCACCTGGGTGGCTCAGTCCCTTAAGGGTCTGACTCTTGATTTCCAATCAGGTCATGATCTCTGGGTTGTGGGATCGAGCCTTGGGTCAGGCTCTGTGCTAAGCAGGGAATCTGCTTGTCCCTTTCTCTCTGCTCCTCTCATTTCTTTCTTTCATTTTCTATCTCTAAAATTTATAAATAAAATCTTCAAAAAAAATAAAAGGATAATTGATTATAAGCAGGTTGAAACCGAACATGAAAAGCTGATTTAATACTTTCAAAAATAACCAATGTAATTAACCATATAAACTGACTAAAAGCGACATAAATAAATTAATAATAAATAAAATATACTCTTGATAGATATAGAAAAATAATTTAACAAAAAGATATCCTCGCCTATTCGCTGGAGTGGCTAAAATCAAAATGGCTAACAATACCGTGTTCTATCCGGCAAGGGTGCAGTGAAAATCGATTTATCATACATTGTTGATTGGAAGGCGAAATGACACAGCTAGTATAAGGCAGTTTTTGTTAACATTTTTTGTTTTGACACTTATTGTTAACATTAAACATACCATATGATAGCTATAAGACCCAAGTGAAAACACAAGTCCACGCAGACCTATTTGCTCATCTTCATAGGAGCTCCTGCTATAATTGTAAAAAGAACTTGTGAATGAATTAAGAAATTGTGGTCTTGGGGTGCCTGGGTGGCTCAGTTAGGTGAGCATGTGACTCTTGGTTTCCACTCAGGTCATGATCTCAGGGTTGTGAGATCGAGTCTTGGGAGGGCTCTGTGCTCAGCGGGGAGTGTGCTTGTGCTTCTTTCCCTCTTCCTCTCCCTCTGTCCCTCCCCCAGTTCATTCTCTCTCTCTCAAATAAAATCTAAAAAAAAAAAAAAAAAGAAAGAAAGAAAGAAATTGTGGTCTACCCATAAAATGAAATATTTCTCTGTAACCAAAACCATTTCCCTGGTTAATTTATTTTTGAATAAATAAATTACTGATACACACAACAACTAGGATGACTCCTAAGAGCATACTGGCAGCGAAAGAACACTTGGTATGCATACACTGTGATTCTCCTTACAGAGCATTATGGCAAAGGCAAAACTGTGCAGATAGAACACAAATGAGTGCTTGTCATGTGTGTGGGACACCAAGATGGACTGAGTGCAAAATGGAAAAGTTTGGGGCTAGGGAACTATAGATCATTAATGGTAGTTACAAATTCTTCACACGGTGCTCTTAAAGATGGTGATTTTTATTTATGCGTGTAACAGCTCAGAAATGTGACTTTTAATAAAAGGTTGTCTATAAACCTACAGAATGCATCTGAGACACCAGGGGATCTAGGGTTTTCAGTAATTCAGATTCCTGGGCCCCAAACAAGCCTGCTGAATAAGAATCTGAGCACAGTTACCCCTCCAAGCCCTTTCTCTGACACAGGTATTCTTTTCACTGTTCAAGGCCTGGCGCTGCCAGCTGAACTTGTTTAAAAAATAAAAATCAGTCTATCATGTCTCCCTGAGACTAGACAAGAGTTACCCTTTCACTAATAAGTCCAAAACATTATTATATAATACGATTCTTGCATCTGCTTTTTGGGGACAGATCCATTGATTTTGAGATAGCAAGTAATAACCATAGATTTTTTTGTGGTGTGTCCCGTTGGCATTAACAGTGGACTGGATTTAGACCTAACTACTTTTAGGGATGTAGACAACTTCACTCTGTCTAAAGCACATAAACATCCACCTAGAGCCTTCATGGAAGTAAATATAGCAGTTTCTTCTGTTTAGGGGTCTCAGATGAATTGAGCACATAACACCTGCGCTCAGCAGTCTGCTGGTGAGTTATCTGTTTGCAGGTGCAAAGCAAAGTGATAGCTTTGATGCTAAGTTTATTTATGCTACATACAGACTATGTCTAAGCTTTATTCTCTATCTGGATAATTCCCTTTCCACAGTCTTTATATCTTTTTTTATACTAACACTTCAGAACTGTATTTCAGATTACAGTGGAAAAGGAGTAAAGTTATTTTTGTGAATTTTAGTATCGGCATCATAGTTAATGAGGTCGCGGCATGACAAATGAACATATCTTGTCTAAAGACATTGACTAGCACGGTGCAAGGGAAAGAAAGATGAAAAGAGGGCCTGTTTTCATATTAGTTCACTTTCTAGTGGTACAATGGAAAGCACCGTCTACGGGCAACTACCATTCCATTGTGGAACCTCGAAACCTTTTGTACAAATGGACAATGCCAGATGCCAAAGTTATAATGGGACCTTCTTTTCTCAATGACCATGATTCCCTTAGAAAAATGGAATCAGTAGTTGTTTTCCTTTGGCACAGATTAACATCACAACTTCCATAAGAGCAACAACATTAAATGCTTAGGGTTTTCAATTATAGCGTGATCTCATTTGTATGTAGAATCTAAAAAAGCCTAATTCCATGAAGCAGAGGTAGAATGGTGGTTGCCAGAAGCTGAGGCATGAGGGCAGCGAGAGGATGGTTGGTGAAAGTGTACAAAGTTTCAGTTGTACAGAATGAGTAAGTTCTGGGGATCTAGTGTGCAGCAGAAAGACGGGGGTACTTGAAATATACTAAGAAAGTCTTAGTGTTCTTAAATGTTCTTACTACAAAAACCAAAAAATATAACTGTGCAAAACAATGAATGTGTTAATCAGCTGGTTGGCAGTGATCGCTTCGGATGCACACATACATCAAACACTGTATTGTGCACATTCATTATATATTTTTTTTGTCAGTTATATCTTAAAGCTGGAAAAATAAAATTATGGCTATAAATGTTTACATGCCATGGGATATCATCTAATATAAATCGTAAATATCTTTGGAAATAGTATCCAGCCAAACATTACAAGATTTCAGTAGTCATAATAACACCTGAACAGATTTGAGGCATCTTTATACATGTTTTATTATAACTTTAACCTGATTTATTTTTATATCCATGATTTCTTTTGCAAGCCTTATATAAGGTAAATGGACAAAGAGCCACAAGGCTACAAATATGTCAAGTTAATCTCAGGTAATTTTCCAGTGTACAGCAATTGTGTTTTGACCAAAACAGATGGGCATCCTTTTACATTCTAGGAAATGTCAGCCTTACTTGACAAGGGCGACATTCCGCTTGATAAGAAGCCCACATTTCTTCTTGTTCCTAGTCTTCGCTGTCTTTCACTTTTGCGCCTTGGGCTTCACAGAAGCTGTAGAATTTAAGCCCATGTGCCTATGCTCTCTGCACCACAACTCATGACTGCTGACAGTTGTGTGAACACCTGACTTAAAATAGCATCTTCTTAATCACTTGCAGATAGATAAATAGCAGAGGCACAGACATGAATCTTCCAATACAATGTCATGCTTGAAGAAGTAGCATTTAGAGTTGCCCTTAGCAACCAGGCTAGTTTATTTTCCTCCTTTCAGGTACAAGCTATTTATCTGCTAAAGGAGAAGTTTCCTATTTTTCAGATGGCCTCCCCTTTTTAGCTCACATACTTTTTCTTATACACCTTGTGATCACTCACTCTTCCCTGAAGGTTTACCTAGCATCAGGCTCTGTCAAAAGAAAGACTGTAATACATTACGATAAACTTAATAATATTTCTCACTATTTATTATTTTTGTCATTGTCATATTCTTACCAGAAATACGCTATGGTATTTATTAAACAAATATATAACAAGTGTTTACAAGGTTGGAGGGCTACCTAACAAATCTAGTAATTATCAAAGGGAAACAAATCCTGAGACCTGAAGGTAAACTTAGAAATAAAGTTGTTTGTTTCAAAAGTAAATGAACTCTGTTAATTCCAGGTTAAGCATTTATTTGCCTTATTACACCAATCACTACATTAACTTTTGCTTTGCTATTTATCTTCTAAAATATTTGTAACAGGATGCCTGCGTGGCTCAGTTGGTTAGGCAGCTGTCTTCGGCTTGGAATTGAGTCTCACATTGGGCTCCTTGCTCAGCAGGGAACCTACTTCTCCCTCTGCCTGCCACTCTACCTGCTTGTGCTCTCTTTCTCTCTCTCTCTCTCTGACAAATAAAAAAAATCTTAAAAAAATAAAATATTTGTAATAATAATACATTATGCAAAGAGATATGTACAAAGTAGCTTTACTACTGGAATTATGATAACCTATAATCAAAATGCATTTTGGTAAGGCACAAAACTTCTAATAGGTATTATGATAGATAAACAACACCAGGAACAATGTTGTTAAGTAGTCATTCGTTTCTACATCTAATATCAGGACAGACTTCTTCTTCTTCTTCTTTTTTTTTTTTTTAATTTTAAGATTATTTATTTATTTATTTATTTGACACAGAGAGAGAGAGAGAGAGCACACAAGTAGGAGAGAGGCAGGCAGAGGGAGAGGGGGAAGCAGGCTACCTGCAGAGCAGAGAGCCCGATGCGGGGCCTCACCCAGGACCCTGAGTCCAGGGCCTGAGCTGAAGGCAGACGCTTAGCCCACTGAGCCACCCAGGGGTTCCTCAGTCAGGACTTCTTTTGTCACCTTCTTTTTATTTACATTACAATCTCTCAACTTCATTACTGGAAGATCCTACCTCTACTTTCCCTTGGGGAACAGATAATTAAGAAGAATAATATGTTGGGGCACCTGAGTGGCTCAGTGGGTTAAGGCCTCTGCCTTCAGCTCAGGTCATGATCTTGGGGTCCTGGGATTGAGCCCCACATCAGGATCTCTGCTCCGCGGGGAGCCTGCTTCCCTTCCTCTCTCTCTCTGCCTGCCTCTGCCTGCTTGTGACCTCTGTCTGTCAAATGAATAAATGAAATCTTAAAAAAAAAAAAAAGAAGAAGAATATGTTGTTGAAGTGTTAAAAGTGTTATTAATAAAAATTTCAATTATCTGTACTACATTGTTGCCACACTACATATTCTGTGAATTTGGAAACTTTCATGTTTATTGAGCTTTCAGTTGGTGATCCTTCATACTTTTCCAAAATGTAACATCTAAAATAATAATCTTTCTATAGTCCCTATATCAGGATAATTTTACTTCTTTTTTTTTTTTTTGAGTTCCACAAATGTGTGCTAGCAGCAGGGATGAGACTGCACTAGAGCTAGTAGCAGTGCATAGTAACCAGGATCTACACTGTCTCTGAATGTGTTATTTATTAACCAAACATTTAGACATCTAACCCATCTAACCCATACCCCAGATATACTAAAAATAATACTTACAAGGACACACCTCTCAAATGTCATTTTCTTTTTTTCAAGGTCTGTAATGTGAGGTTGCCTTGTGAGTGAAATTATCCTGACAGAGATTTCATTGCTTCTATTATTTCATGTAAAATATACACACTATCATAAAGATTTAAATGATGTTGGAGAGTAAGATTACCCCTGTGCTAAATTTCTCTTAATAGCTTATGCATATGCTGCTTGCTGCAAAGATTATAGCAATGTTATGAGTTTATAGGACTGTGTGAAATATCCTAGGTCTTAAATACCACACTCAATAGGTACAGTACTGCATCAGCTTACACAATAACTCAAGAGAATGATTTAGTCAGAACAAGAGTGCACATCTTCTATCAATAAACCCTCATATTTTCACCCAGAAGACAGAAGTGCTATGTATTCACAATTGTTTTAGATTCACTTTGGAACTGAGTGCATATGACAATCCTGTAAGATTTCTTTTGAGGAGGAGGAAGGGGAGGGTTAGTAATCTTGTAGTATCAGGATTAAAAATAGGATATATAGTCAATGAAAATGATAATTCAATATAGAATTGCAATCCTTATTTATATGCAACATACAATATATAAAGTATTTTTGAACCTATGATTTTATTGTGAAAACACAATAAAATCTTCTTCTGAGATTCTCAATTTATGCATAATGATGTCATATCTCTGATAGATTAAATAATTTTTTCCTGATGTACAAAACTAGAATGTAGAATGACCAAGTTAGACACCAGTTATTCTAATTTCAAAACTAAAGCATTATTATTTAAAATTTTATTTTTCTATTTAAAGTGATTTTGGTGATACAGTTTTCTGAGTGGAAGAACTCTAGGCAACTTTACTGAAACAAAATTTATATAAAAACCTCCCAACCACAGTTCATCTGCATTCATTCATTTGCACATCAAGCTTTTGTATACAATTTCATCTCAACAGAGGACTCAGAGGATTAAAAAATTTGAAAAGCATGTTATGTGTATATAAAATGAAACAATCTTTGAGTATATTACTGAAAAAATATACACTTCTATTTTCAGAAATTGTAAACAGATATTGGCAAAAGCTAGGCTTAAAAATTTACTTTTTAATATTCCTTTAATAATAGGAGCAAAGTTGGACTTCACTTAGGGAATATCTAGAATTAACATAGTATATAGTACTGTTCATTGATTACATTTCACAGAGTAAAAAAAATTTAAATATAACCTTAGATTTAGCTGTAGTCAGCAGACATTTGATTGTCATTGTTGCCTTTAATTATTGTCTTTCTTATTACTTTCACAAGAATGACAACAATGCCATCCCAACTAAAACAACTTAACCTTGTGGTTGGTCCTAAAAGCATGAAGAAATATTTTGTAACCTCCTATTTGAAATGGAAATACCAGTATGCATTTGTGATTCCCTTTTAAAACATTTTTTTTTCCCTACATCTGTCTAGGAAAAAAAAAAAGAAAGAGGTACATGAACCGTCCTCATCCTCCATTATCCAAATTATGATTTCTAAATCCCATTTTCAAAAAAAAAGTTAGAGCAGGAGATATATGGGATGATCCTGGGACACCTTTTTGTGCCACAAGACAAGAAAATTATAAGATCTCAAGCTTTGTGTCCATAAGTATGCAAAAACCAACTAGAAGAATCTCCCCCTTTCCTAAAATGGTATAATTCAAGCAAAAAAGGAGGAATTATTAAACACTTCAAATATGTGAAAATGCAAGAGTACATGAAGATGGGTTTGAAAACAACGAACCCATCCACCAATATTGGGGGATTACTTGCAGCACAAGCTAGTTACTCTAAAATTTTCTAAATACTAAAAAAAGGGCTTTCAGCTGGAAGGAGGCAAAGGTGCCACCATCTTTGTTTCTCTGTAATCTGGGTTAAACCACACCAGCCATCTCCACTGTGCTGCCTAAATTCAACCCCAGCCAGACCAAAGTTGTATACCTGAGGTTCACCAGTGAGAAGTAGGTACCACTCTGCTGTGGCTGGAAAGATAGGCCCCCTGGGTCTGGCTTCCAAAGAATGTTGTTAGTGACATTGCCAAGGCAACTGGTGATTGGAAGGGTCTGAGGATTAACCATTCAGAACAGACAGGCCCAGATTGAAGCAGTGCCCTCTGCCTCTGCCCTGATTAGCTAAGCCCTAAGGGAACTGCCAAGAGACAGAAGGAAGCAGAAAAACATTAAGCACAGTGGAAATACCACTTTTGATGATACTGTCAACATTGATCAAAAAATGCAGCACCCAGGCGCCTGGGTGGCTCAGTGGGTTAAAGCCTCTGCTTTTGGCTCAGGTCATGATCCCAGGGTCCTGGGGTCGAGCCCCGCATCAGGCTTTCTGCTCAGCAAGGAGCCTGCTTCTTCCTCCCTCTCTGCCTGCCTCTCTGCCTACTTGTGATCTCTGTCTGTCAAATAAATAAATAAAATATTTTTTTAAAAATGCAGCACCCTTCTTCAGCAGTAGAACTCTTTGGAGCCATTAAAGAGATCCTTGGAACTGCCCAATCTGTGGACTACAATAGTGATGGCTGTCACCCTCATGACATCATAGATGACATAGATTGTGCTGAAGTAGAATGCCCAGATTGTTAAGAGCCATGCAGGAAAATCATTTCAATAAAAGATCATTTGACAACCCCCCAAAATACACACATACATACATACTAAATTTTTTTAAACAAAAGGAAAAGATAAGATATTTATTGTGACATTCTTAAATTAACTACATTTGAAATAATCATTTAAGTGATGATAACTGATGAAGAAATTTTGAATTAGAAAGTAACCATTTTGCAATTCCTGATGAAATCATTGGTTCATGTAAAAATAATCTATATCCTAAAATCAATAGTCAAAAGTTTAATGTAAACTTTTTAATAGAATGTTCAAAGAAACAGCTGGACCCAGAAAACTCTACCATTCTCAATGATTTAAAAAGAAACTTCAAGAACTATGCTTTCTGCCAGAATTCCATTTTGAAAATAAGTTTTCTAAAGTTTACGCATAAAAATTACAAGATTTAGGGGAAATAGTGAATTCTACAAATTGAAAGCCATTAGATTACAGACTTACCTCATCTAATGACTGTTTAGTAAAATTTATTTCTACATAATACTCTTGAGAAGTTGTATCACTTTTGAAAAACCACTTTTTATTACGGTGTAATGAGTTTTTTCTACTCCCAGGTATGCCAAATATAAATTCTAAAAACAGTGCCATTTTGACATAATGGCTTCAAGCAATTATATACCTAATTTACTCAACAAACAATATGACAAGAAAAATGACAAAGGAACATAAATATTATAAAGAAAAAGATAAAACCATCTATTTTTGCACAACATATAATTATTCTTTTAAATAAAAAGTCAGAAAATAATTGTAGTATATTTAAATTAAAAATGTTAATATCTAGAAATTATAAAAGTAGCTTGAAAAATAATAAAAAAGATAAATAACCTAAAGCAAGACTGAGTACAATATACAAACAACCACTTCTCCAAAGAAGAAATATAATTTGATGGTAAATATTCTTAAAATATTTAACTTAATTCATAATCTAGGGAATAGAATTTAAAACAATATGGAGATATTCAAAATACAAATGTTTATCCAATAGATCTTTAAAGTAAAAATGTGGGGCTCCTGGGTGGCTCAGTGGGTTAAGCCTCTGCCTTCCGCTCAGGTCATGATCCCAGGGTCCTGGAATTGAGCCCCGCATTGGGCTCTCTGCTCAGCGGGGAGCCTGCTTCTCTCTCTCTCTCTGCCTGCCTCTCTGCCTACTTGAGATTTCTCTCTCTGTCAAATAAATAAATAAAATCTTGAAAAAAAAAAAGTTAAAAAAGAAGTAAAAATGTGATCATATCTTATTTAATATTGTTGAGGGAGTTTAAAATTAGCACTTTTATGTATTTGAGTAGAATATAAATTAAGGAAATATATTTGAAAAGACATTTTTACTATTTATTAAAATTTTGAAATGATTAGATTTTTTTGTCCTTCTAGTTCCACCTATTGGAAAATTATGTATATTTTTGCTCAGGCTTATTATAATATAGGTACAAAAATAATCAATACAGTATATTATGGAAGCAAAAAAATGAGGAAACACCCTCATTGTATAAAATGGGTCATGTGAGCACGGAATCTCTAATCTAGGCTAGATTTGAGAATAAAAGTGTTTAGAATCAAAGAAGGCTACTTTCCTGAAGAAATATTAACTGTGCTTTTTTTTTTTTTCAATTTTAAAGATAGATAAAAGGCTAAAAGAAATATAATGCCACTCTCTTTCTATTGAAGATATAATATACACTAACTGATTCTAGCCACTCCCACACCTTGAGATTTACCTCTACAGAGAGAAGTGTTGTTAATAAGAGTGTGTTAGAAACGCCTGACTTTGGGTAGAATGTATGCTAAAAAGAACTACTATTGATGGAGTGTTAAATTATATTTAATACTTGTAAAGGTTTATACTGTGTTCTTAAAAATCTCTTGAGCCACAACCTTAATTTTAGTTTTTCCAATTATGACAGCTATTACATTTATAAAGTTTACAACTCAAGCCTATAGTTTTTGTTGCATTGTTTGTCTAGTTTCCTTTCTCATTCTTCAACAATTAAATCGATTTGTCTGGGTATGCTTTTTTTCTTTTTCCAAAGATTATCTTGAAGAAGTGCTGAGGTTTCCCAGTTCAGCAATTAAATTGACTTGTCAGATAAAATTCTGAGAAATAGATGATACACCCAATCACATCTTCATAACTGCTTCCGTTATTATTTTGGATATAACTTATTTTCAGTGCTTTTTAAGCCTCGAATATGCTCAGTGGGATAGAAAATGTTTGTTCAAGCTTTGCATAGACGTCTGCCACTTCTCTGTGTGTTACAGACCTGAGGTTCAGTATGGGCAGGCAAGCTAGTTTCACATTTTTGTACTCTGTGGAGACTACATTTCCTTCCAGGAACATGGTGAAATGTTTCCCTTGGTTGCTAATGCATTGCTCGTGCTCTGGTCTTTGTTTCCCAAAGGCTAACTTGAGGAAAGGGCATGTGAGAATACAATTCTTCCTTCATTTTATTCTTTTGTGAAGTAAATGTGAGAGTTGAAAGGGCTAAAGTGAAACTCTTAGATTTGAGGGTCAGAAAATGAATTAAATTCCAAGCTGTGCTTATTACAAATGTGTGATCCTGCTCAGTGTAACCAACTTGTCTGAACTTCAGTTTTCCCATTTATAAATTGGGATAACATTCCCTGATTTACATAGCTGGGCTGTTGCCAGTGTTAACTAAGACAATCTATTTAAAAGGTTAAGATGTACACAACTTATTTAAGACTCAAAGATCACATATTCAAATGTTCCCAATTTGTACTTCCTAGGACAGATAGTGAAAAAAAATAAGCAGCTTAAAACTTTTTCAGATCAGCTTCTTAATCTTTAAAATGTTATAATAGTACCTACTGTATAGGCTACCGAAGGATTAAATAAACTAAGAAATGCAAATTAATAGTAATAGTACTTCTTCATAACATATGCTCAAATGTTAGCACTTTTGCTTATCAAACAATTATTTTTAGGAGGTCTTATAAGTGCAATGTAATGAACTAGGTTCTGTTGAGGGTGGGGAGTGACTGACATAAGTTTTCTCTTTATATATATTAGTAAATAAGGTAAAATTATAAAAAAGTAACATCAGCCACACTGCATAAAATTTAAATACATGGTCTCGATAATCAAATTGTGCAAGTTGGTATTGTTTAAAACCTCTATGGATTGGTTTTCCAATCTTTAAAATTAGATTAACAATATCTCTATCATAAGGTTGTTTTGAGAATTTAAGTAGTATTTGTAAAGGGCTTAAAATAGCGTTTGGCACATTGTAAATGTAAAGTGGTTGATAAACTAAAAAATAAAACACATGGTGGGAAATAATATACGTAATTTGGTTACAAAAATGTGGCTAGATGACCCAAGGAAGTCATGTAATATTTCATAGAGGAGATTGCCTTTGACTGAGGCTCTAAGTATTGAGGAATGGCTGAGTGAATGGAGAATTTAAAAAGAGGGTGGCTTGTGCAAAAGAAAATGAAAAGGTATAGATCTGGAAATCCAGGAGTTTCCAAAAGGAGCAATAGGTCTTTTATTTGGCTGGAGTGGCCAATTGTAAAAGAAAAGAGTGGAAAAGAAAAGATTGAAAAGGTAGGTGAGAAAGGAGAGCCTAGAAGGTGTTGAATGCCTTTCTTTTCCTGGCAATGGGGAGCAGAAGATATTAATTCGGTAGCCAAGTGTAAGATCAAGGCATAAAGGCTGTAGGAGGTAGACCAGTTCTGCGGCATTGCAGCAAACTAGGGGAAAGGAGAATGACAAAGAGAACACAGAAAGTAAGTAAAAAAGCAAAAGTAAAATACTGCAAATATGAAACCAACAGAATTTTGTAAGTGATAAAGGAGAGAATTCAAAGATGATTCTAATGTTTTTAGGCTGTGAGTAGAAATAGGGCTCTCCTATCAAAGGAGCAGTAGATTGATAGCTAATATTCAGATTTGACTACACAATGGTATTTTTCTATTTTTTTTTTCAAATTTTAGTTCTCTATAAATCTGAGTGAGAGAATATTTGTAACTGCAACACACCTATTCATTGGGAGAAAATGCACACACCTACAGACACACCACCTCCATCACCATTATCCTAATCGTTGGTTTCTAAAAGAACCCAAAAATGTTTATTAAAAAGTATTTAACATTCTAAATCAGTAACAAAATGGCATTTTATTATTTTTTAAAATTATTTTTAAAAGATTTTATTTATTGATTTGTCAGAGAGAGAGAGAGAGAGAAATAGAGAGTGAGCACAAACAGGGGGAGCAGCAGGCAGGGGGAGAAGCAGGCTCCCCGCTGAGCAAGAGGCCTGATGCAGGACTTGATCCCAGGACCCAAGGATCATGACGTGAGCCAAAAGCAGACACTTAACCAACTGAGTCACCCAGAGATCACAGCATTTTAAATAATAAAGGTAATTTTTTTTTTTTCAGTGGCACAGTGATTAAGACATGTGGACAAATGCGTGTGAGCTGGAGAGGCACAGAGGGCTAGAGTGGTTTACAGGTGCTGGGTGTTAGAACCTGACCAGTGTGAGAGATCACAGACTCTGATAAGGCTAAAGGGGCTCTTCTTCTGGCCAAATAAATAATATTATTTAATTTAACTCACTAAACAGAATAATAATCATGAACCCATACTGATATAAATAAACAAATAGATGGAGTCAAAAGTTTGATGAGGAAGGTGGCTATTTACATTGTTTCAATGTACTTGTCTACAAAATACTTGTCGATTACAAAAGCAAAAAAACGGTAACTCTATAATGGAGAACCCTACTGGCTATCACCTTAACCAACCATTCAAAGTGATCATCATCAGTATTAGGAAAAAATAAAAATCATATGCCACCTACTAAGGCACAAAGAGAATGTGGCCCAGCTTCTGTGTTTTTTCTGGAAAAGATAATCATGCATAGATAATCATGAAGAAGCATCAGACAAACTCAGATGGAGAAACATTCTATAAAATGATTTTCTTATACTCGGAAAGTTTTAAGATCATGAAACTCAAGGAAACACAGAACTATTCTACTTTGGAGGAAACTAGAGTCATGACAAGGGAATGCCACCAATGACTCTGAACCTGATCAATTTGCTACAAGGAACTATGTAAAGATAACTGACAAAATTTGAATGAAATTTAAGGATGAACTGGATATGACATATCAGTGTTAATTTTCAGATTGTGACTTTTGTGCTGTGATTATGTGAGAGCCATGTACATAACTATAAGATATATATTAAAGCATTTGGGGTTGTTAGGGTATCAGCTTAGCAATATACTCTCAACATTTTAAGAAAAAAAAAAGTCTTTGTGGTGGCTGAGTGTGGTTGGAAAGGAGTGCAGTAGTGAGTCCTGTGTTTAAAAAGAGAGAGACCGAGAAGAAAAAGAAACAAAAGAAAAAAGTCTTTGCGTTGTACTTACTACTTTTCTAAAATTTTGAAATTGTTCAAAAACTGACCACTAAAAAAAATAAAAATAAAAATGAAAACCAACTACTAAAAATGAATAGCATTTCCACACATTACCTTAGTAGTAGGTATTGTGTAATTACCTTACAGTTTTAAAATTCTTTATTACCCATTTAGAATATCTTTTGATTCATTGTCAAATGTATGCATATGTATTTGTTTTACTAAAGAGTATATACATTTTGTGATGTTATTCTTATACATAGTTTACTGTACATATTTTTAATGTTTCTATGAATATAGCCAAGTAAGGATTTTGAAAACTACTTCAAAATTAACAGTGTTTTCAAACCCTGCATTTTCTATGATTCACTGGAGAAGAGTAATATAATTCTCCTTCAAGGATGGGGATATATACTCAAAGAGGAAAGTGATAATAGCTTATGTATACAAACAAATGATACCTGTATCTTGTATATTTGTGGAATTATGGGACTACCAATTTAAAAGGACCTCAAAGAGTTTTTAATGCAGTGGTTATTAAACTTAAATAACCATGTACTACTTTCTTCAGGATAAATCCTTTGTGGAATCCCAGTACCTAAAGTAGTTAATATCAATCTGCTCTGCTTAAAACAAATTGAAGGCCCCAGAGCACTCTCTGCTTGGCTCTTCCTCCATTCCCCAAAAGAACCCTTGACAATCAGGAAAGAATCCCTAGAAATTCATGGACTGCAATTTGAAAATCATTTTCTGTACCATTTCATACTTAATGTACAAATTCTCTCTCAGTATATCCAGTACAAAATTATATATTTCCCAGCTTTGTTTTTTATAGTTCCAGTAAAAAGAACTCACTAATTCCGAAGACAGTCTATTTCCATTTAGACAGCAAAAAATATCTGTCACTTAAAAGACAAAAATAACTAGAGAAGCCACCTTCATGATAAAAATATCCATGCTATTTTTTATTATCTACAATAAGAGGAAGAAGAAGAGCCAAAAAAGAGATATGGCACAAAATGAGCCAAGTCTAAGGTCAATAATAAATCCTATTTTTAATGTCAAATGCATTTTTTGAATGATTTTATTTCTTTATTTGAGAGAGAGAGCAAGAGAGCACAGGAGCACTAGCAGGGGGAGGGGCAGAGGAAGAGGAAGAAGCAGACTCTTCACCAAGCAGGAAGCCTGATGTAGGGATCAATCCCGGGATCCCTGCCATCATGACCTGAGCAGAAGGCAGACACTTAACTGACTGAGCAACCCAGGTGTCCACAAATGCATTTTCTATGTATTGCAATTTATTGCAAAAATTTTAAAATACATATATATCAAAAAATATTATATATATGCCTATAAATGCAGTTTTTAAAGTTTTAATTAATGCTAACAGGTAGTTTTATTAACAGTTAACTTGATCATATTGTACATTCTTTAAATTTTTGTTCAATTTTATAAAAATGGGAATGTTAATTATCAGTTGCCATTTATTGCATATTGACTTAGTGACAGGTCCTGATCTGTGTAATTGGAATACACAATCAAGGATAAGACAGAGAGTCCCTGAGCATGTAGTTTAAATCCTGGAAGTGAGGAACTACTTAAAGCAGATCTATTACTAAATACATAATATGAATTATAATTTACTAACATTAAAGATAGATATTGTATACAGATTTTGTTATTTTCAATCTTTCTTTTTTCCTTTATTATAATGATATCACAATATGGGTTTTCATGAACGACATTATATCTTTAATACTAAATGTTGTTATATATGGTATTTCTGAGAAGATACCAATATAAATATCTTGGCTTCCTCATGGCTATCATTAATGTTTATTCTTAATAATTTTAGCAGAAGATCAGTACTCTCCTTAAGCATGTCAATTAAACATGTTATGGTGAATTCCAAAACAATTCATTCCATTTTTGGACCTACATATCCTAATAAACCATGTAGACCACTGGAAAGCAAGAGAAAATAAGTATCATATAATCTATATGTATATATATTCCAAATCATCTCTTATTTTGGAATTCATTAACATGATAGATATTATGTCTAGAAACATGTGAGCTCTTTGTTACAGATAATTTATTCATATAATTTAGCTGATTCAAAGCGCAAATGATAAGTTTCCCTTGATACTAAAAAATTTAATGATCAAATATGAGAATGGGAGAAGAAAGGTATTTTATTCTTAAAATAACTATTATATTAAAGTCTCCCAAAAGACCTTTTAAAAGAAAAAGCAATTAACAAATGAATTGACCTAATTTTATAAGCCATTCCTTTGTTAATACCTACTAAGTCTTGTTTCTAACTTCATACTGTTACCATGAGTGGGTTCTCCATTTTTAGTTCTGAAATGTCCTTGACTCTCTTAGTTTTTATTATATATATAAATATATATTTATATGTAATACATAAATACATATAATTATTTATGATACATATATATCTATCATAAATAAACTATTTGATTCCAGTTTCTGATCCTTCTTTTTGAAACCTGGAAAACTTCATTCTTGTTCAATAAAAAACATTACACAAGTTAATAAAATAACTATAAACACACAATCATTTTTCACAAATTTTTACTAGATATTTCTGCATTTAATTTCTCCATCAATTACAGCTTATCCTCAAGGTTCACTGAGTATGTCTATACCTTGGAAATGCTATTTTAGAACTGTTGATTTTACAAACTAATACTTAAAATATATATGAAGAAAAATATATATGTATGAAGAAGAAAGATATATTCAGTAACACTTCTACTCAGTGAGCAAATTTGATTTTCTAGTTTTTAGGAAAGAAGTTATGTTCCCCCAATTCTCAGCCTAAATAAAAATGACTTCATGTACTATTGAGTATTAAAAACACAACAGCATCTATATTTAAAATGATAATAACCCTCATGTTTATATATATTAGACTAATGTATACATCAGTGACTCAAGGTTCCAAGCTTGATATGTAAAGTTGGACAAAGCTCAAATGTGTGTCCCATTTGTCTGGTAACCATTTATACATTAAAAAATACATAAGAGAAGAAATGTAATTTTGGAGAAATTAACCTTGAAATGTTCATAATTACATAGATAAGCACACATGGCTTTAATTGTAATGTTAACTTAGGTCAAATCTGCTACAATAACACCTGATGAAATCACGGTGATTGGTAGAGAGCTTCCACTTACCTATTAATTTATGCTTGTTAACTAAGTAGGCACATATATTTTTCTCAATATTTCTGGGTAAAAGTCTGGCTTCATCTGTCCCTCACACTCCATTTTGCTATATTGGAACAAAAAGTGGCCATCAATTTTTATATATATATATATAATTTTTATATAAAATTTTTATATAAAATTTTATAAATATATATAAATATATATTTTATATGTATATAAAATTATATATATATAAGGATATGTGTGTATATATATATCTCCTAATAATATAGTGCCTATATTATATAGTGCCTAATATAAAATGCCTATATGTATGGCACTATACACACACACACACACACACACATATATATGTATAGTGCTTTATAATTTACTTTCAAAACCAGTCATAATAGTGCTATTAGACATGATTATTATCCCCATTTTATAGATGTGTAAACCAAGGCTCAGAGAGAAAAATACAAGTATTGAAAAATACAAGATTTTTAAGAAAGCAAGCTAAGATCAGGCCCTTGGAATGAAAAGTAAATTTAGTGAGACAATTTTTATGCCTGGACGTGCTATAAAAGTGACTTGCTAAAGAGAATATTCTTAGATGGTTTGAATTGAGAAGATGGAGAGAAAAACTTTTTTTTTTTTTTTAAGATTTTATTTATTTATTTGACAGACAGAGAGATCACAAGTAGGCAGAGAGATAGGCAGAGAGAGGGGGAAGCAAGTTCCTCACTGAGCAGAGAGCCTGATTCGGGGCTTTATTCCAGGACCTTGAGATCATGACTGGAGCAGAAGGTAGAGGTATAACCCCAGGTGCCTGGGAGAGAAAAACTTTTGAGGCTTTTGGTAACAGTCTTACTAAGCACTTACAGAAAAAAAACAACATTCCACGCACTTTGCATTTGTCATCTCTCTTAACTCCTGCACAGACTTATGAAGTAGTCATTATTATATTTATATTGTAAGTAAGAGAACTGAAGTCTGGAGAATTTGAGCAATTTGCTCATAGTAAAAGCAGTGAATGCGTAAGGTTTCAGTCTCATCCCTGACAGGCTTTATAACCTGAGAGAGAACATGAGTTTAAATCAATCTATGTTACATTACTAACATTCATCTCTGAAATTACATAAGGTCCAGAAATAAAGCTTGGGCTTAATTTTAAATACATTGGATTAAGGTCAGCATGAAGTCTACATTCCAGACTGAAGAGCCTGGGAAAATGTTTTGTGTACTTTGTCTTAATTTCAGCTTAATTAAGCTGTAATAAAGACTGCTTTCTGAGATATATTATGTATATAAAAGAACACAGTTATAGAAAAAAGGGATCATAAAGACACTGAATTGAGAAATAAACAAAAGATTTAAAAATAATATTGAATGCAATCATAAACAAAATGTTCAGAGTCATAAACGGGGAGGAAGAAGAGGTGATGGGAAAACATCGTCACACTGCACGAAGTTGTCTTTCTCTGCAAGCCAGGGCAAGGCGAGAACGAGGTCCAGCCCTGGTTCATACCCAGGGCCTTGCCACCTCTGATTTCTTCCTCTTGGTCTTTTTATATTTTTTAATATTTTTTTATATTTTTATATCTTCAGCTTCCATCCTAAAAGATACATTGCTAAAGCGAAAAGTTACTACAACTTAGATGATAAAGTTAATATGGTAAAAACACTATTAAAACTCTGAAGAGAGCTTTAACTTATACATAAAATTATTATTTGTTTTATATTTATGTAGTCTGCAGGTTTGGAGTTTGGGGGCTGAGTCGGGTGAGAGAAATCAAAATATTCCATACAGGACATTTTCAAGGTAATAATCTGGAAGTAATCTTGGAAATAATCTGCCAGAACCAAAACTAACTGAAAAGTAAATTGTTGGGGACCTGAGTGGCTCAGTACCTTGATCTCAGTTTAGGTCTGGATCTCAGGGTCCTGAGTTCAAGGCCCACACTGGGCTCCATGATGAGTGTGGAGCCTACTTAAAAACAAACAAACTGGGACGCCTGGGTAGCTCCGTGGTTTAAGCCTCTGCCTTTGGCTCAGGTCATGATCTCAGGGTCCTGGGATTGGGTCTGCTCCGCGGGGAGCCTGCTTCCCTTCCTCTCCCTCTGCCTGCCTCTCTGCCTACTTGTGATCTCTCTGTCTGTCAAATAAATAAATAAAATCTTTAAAAACAAACAAACAAAACAAAAAACGTAATTTGTTCAGTCAGCAAACACATGATAACCCCTCTACATCTATCTCCCTTCCCCTCAACATCCAGACATAAAGCATAACTAAACAAGACCTATTTGGTATTATACTGCATATTAAATCATCAGGTCTGAATTACCAATGAGTACAAGGGATACTGTAGAAAAAAAAATGCCTTATGATCATTTATGGGCAGTGAAAAGTAGACTTGGTCTGTAAAAATGTGCATTTGTTGTCTGTATATTAATGAGATGCCAAAGATCCAAAGATCAGGACATTATTTTGAATTTATTCCTACATTTTTTTAAAAGAAGGACTGAATTACAAGACTCAATGGTATTCAATGGTTACATAGAGCGCCCCTCCCCAAAAATTATGCATTGAAGTTTTAACTCTCAATACCTCAGAAAATGACTTTATTTAGAAATAGGATGTTGGGGATGTAATTAGTTAATGAGAGATCTATAGAGTAGGTCCTAATCATATATAATTGGTATCTTTATAAGAGGTGGAAATTTTTGCACAGGCACACATCAGGGGAACATGTGGACATGAAGAGAGCCACCTACAAGCCAAGGAGAAAGGCCTAGAACACATCCTTCTGTACACCCCTCAGAAGGAAACAAACTTGTCCACGCCTTTGAGCTGTGAGATAATAATCTATTGTGATCTGTGAGATAATAATCTATTGTTTAAGCCACCTAGTTTGTGGGACTTTGTGAAGGCAAACTACCACCTAAGGCATTATGTTAAAAATAATCTGAAAAGCAAAAACCTCTAGTATTGGCCTAACACTAGGCCAATGGGAAGCACACAGAATTAGTCATTAGGAGACCAGTCCTAGTTAGAATTAGTCTTCAGTAATTTGCTATAAACATGCTTTCAGAATGCTTTGAAATAACGGAACTTTACTGAAAATATCAAATTATTTAATTAGTTCACTTTGAAAGGTTTCAGAAAGAATGTCAACATAGATCTATAGTGCTATGTAAATGTAGGTAATGGCATTTATTAAACATCATCAAAATTTCTCCATTAGAATAATCATTGAAATGGAAAAATATGGCACAGACCTTTTTATAAAAAAAGAGATTAAAAAAAAAAATTCTTCCTGGATTTGCCTGATCAAATCACCTGCTTCCAGTTGGGAAGGGGATGAAATTTAGCTCTTAGTTTCTAGAATCCAAAATACAACAATTTAAATGTTAGTTTTGAGTTAAAATCACACCCTTTCATTTCATTCTGTTAGTGTTCAATCATCAAACAATGCTGATTCAGAACAACACCACCTTTTCTGAAATGCTAGGAAATACAACTGAACATCCACTGTGCAATATTGTCTTTATGTAAAACACTTTACCCTCTTCTGCAATGTATTTGCCTATGTTTTCCTTCTCAGCTAAACCTCAACTCCTCAAGAGGTAGGTACCTATGACAGTGTGTGCAGCCTACTCAGGATTCAGTGCTTAATCAAGGAGAAAGGGGACGGCCTGAAGGACTGGACAGAGACCAGAAGGAAGAAAACTATAAAGAAAAAGATGTGTCATTTCTAAGCGACTATTGATTCGTGTCCAATTAATTTTCCCCTTATCTTAATCTGAATTATAATTTTTAGTTTTCAGTAATTTCCTGGTGACATACTCTAATTCAAAACACAGCACAATGCTTTTCTTCCCTGGAAATGCGGGAAGATACAAAAGCAGCTGGTTGACCTCTGCAAGGGTACATCCGCTGTGTGGTACCTCCGCTGCTTAGGACCACGAACCTTATATCTGAGAGGGAGAGAAAAAAGGAAGGAAAGACGGGGTAGGGTGTTGGGGAGGGGGTGGGTGTAAGACATCTTTAGACCTTATACAAGAATATTTTATTTTTTTAATTCAGTCCAGGGCAGACTTACAGGCTACCGACCAATTTTTATTTGTGTAATTTCTCCACTTGTGTGTATGGCTTAGGAAAGAGAGGCCGTGGAAAGAGTTAAATGATGTTGTCCTCCTTCAAGAAAAACTCAATAAACGTTGTTTATCCACCACTGGCTAAGATTAATTTTCAAATTACACAGTTTCTAACCATACTGTCTCTTCCAAATTACTGATGCAAAATAAAAAATAGGTTATTGAAGTTACTAAATATATTTTCAAAAACCACAGTTCTGAAGCAGCGTTGAAATTTTAGTATTAATTTCCTAACTTATCTTTATTCTGTGTCTAAAATATAATTTACCTATGAGATGATACAAGGCTTTTATGCTTAAAAGATTGATAGTGAAAGACATTTTGCTTTACCCACAGTCCACTTAAAATAGTTTCAGCCTGGTCCTTTCGACAAGGCACAAAACTATGGTTAGGATTAAGAGTACAGTTTCGGTAACTGAACTGCTTGTATTTTAAGTCTGATTCAATACTGATTTTATCAATATAATTATGTGATGCTGTCCACGTAGTTTAATGCCAAAGTCTCAGGTTTTAACGAATAGCAAGTACATATCATACAGAGTTCTGTAAGTATTAAACGAGGTAATATCTGTAACATTCCTAGCATTGTGTTCCAAGTCCCATAAAATAGCCATTGCAGTCATTTAGAGATAGAGCCACTTGAGCCTACCACCCAAAGTAAAAATGCATATGCTACACTTCATCCTATCTTTCTTATGCAATTAAGATCCACTCTGAGCAGATGTTTGCAAGACAGAAGGGGCAAAAATAAATCTACAGGGGCTTCCCACACTGGAATAGGAGTTAGCAAAAGAAAATCCTTTTGCCCTGGTTAGCTATTAATGATCTTTATTTTCTCAGTTAACCCCTCCTTTAGCTTTTACAATGTCCTGCCACAGGCTTATCCAAGAAATTTGCATCAGTTAGTGGATAGGGAGTGGGGGCGTGGCTTTCAGTGCCAGGGTAAGAGAATCAGAGGTTTGTCAAAGAGTACACATTTCTCACTGTCAAAGAGTACACATTTCCTAGACCTGGTCCTGACCGGTAAAGAAGATGAAACCTGTTCACTCCTGTTCACTCTAAGTGAGGACTAGTTCAGATTTTTCTCATTACTTTCCCCCATGTTCAGCTATTATTACCTGCCTACCCCGATGTTCAGCCATTGTCAGTGAGCCTCAGAAGTGTTCCAGTCTTAGATACAGACTAAGATCCCCACAAGAATCAGCAAACCTCACCACGCCCCAATCAGCTCAGAGTACACACTCCATCCTGTGAACCTCCTCTGGTGTACTGGGGGGGGGCGGGGCGGTCTTTCTTTACCGAAGAACATAAGACGTGGCTCCTTTTCTCCACACAAAATGTTACTGTAGCATTGGGTCTCAGATTGCAGCCATTCAAGACAAACTTAAGACTTCGATTTTGTCAAAGTCCTAGGATTTCATACCATCTATCCAATGCCTTTGAAAAGCTGAGACACTGAATTAAGTAATGTTTGATAAACTACAAGATCTGCTCCTGGTTATTTTCAGCAAGACTAAGTTTAGCAGCAGGTAGACTTTCTCATTAAAAAAAAAAAAGTGTTAACAGTTATCTTGTTTCATAATTAACCAGATTATTACAATGCAAAGATGGGTGTTGTGATTGAAGTAGGTATGGGGTAATAGGGAGCACTGAGGAGGGCAACAAATTTGAATTACTGTAGTAGGCTCTAAAGGGAAAAAGGGGAAAAAAAGAAGTCTTTCTTTTAAATCAGGGTTGAGAGATTAATCTTGGAGTAACTGTGATCAGCAGGAGAGCAGCTTTCAACCAGAACTTGAAAATCATTCATCTTGGCAAGGGAAAAGGTCAATGGCTTTAAATTTAGACAGATTTGGGTTCAAATTTGGTCTTTTTCCATTTACTATAAATAAAATTGAGGTCATTTCTCATCTCTTCTAAAATTTTGTTTATCTAAAGTATTGGACTAATATGTATTTCATTTCAAGGATTCAATTTGTCTTTACTAAAAGGCAGTGGAGGTCATGAGGCAGACAGGCTTCCCTCAGAGTTCTCACAAATTAGCTGGAAGATTGTAAGGCCAGATAGAGAGATGACATAGGGTAATGGCTAACCACTTGACACTGGAATCAGTCTTTCCAGGTTTCTTTCCTGGTTGCATTCCCTATGAAACTGGTTTTTGATAATTTACTTAATCTCTTATCCATAAAATGTGGTTATCAGTGCTTCTCCTATGTATGGCTATGGATTGAGTGAGTTAATCTATATGAACATTTAGAAAGAACTATGGAGTGACTTAAACATTCACTTTTAGGATATGTACCTGCCTCTCTTTTGCACTTCTTCTCAGGAACAAAGAAATTCTGCATTTAGCTACCCCTGCCTCCTCTTGGCCAGATCACTCGCTTTTCTGTATATTATGTCTTACTAATTATCTTTTCCACTGGTATCGCTTCTCAGACTTTTGGCTAAGATCAAGTATATTTTTCCCACTGGTGCTGAAACAGGCTGGAATCTTTCTAATTGTAAAAAAAAAAAAAATTAAATTAAAAAAAAATCCTTTTTCCAAGGTCAATTTACTACCCAACTACCACCCTGTATTCTTACCTTCAGGGCCCAATTTAAGAAATTTCTTCATCATCACGAACGGGAAATGAAGGCAGAGCTGTGGGCACTTTTTATGCCCACCGTATCTCAGATTCATTCTTATGGAACTGAGAACTTAATCTTCCAAAATGTCGAAAACACCATCTTATGCCCCACTTCCCATCCTAGCTCCCGTAACACAAATGTCCAGCACACCTGGATTTGTGGGATACAGTCCATACAGTCATCACCCCTACAACAACTGCAGGCTGAGAGGGATCTCAGTCGCCGACAGCCAGCTCAACATCCTCTGGTATTACCATTTCAAAACACCCAAGTCCACCAGATACTCAGCTGATGCCTCACATGAGATACAGCAGAAAGTTCTCGGACCAAGTAAAAGCTTCCAACCCTGACCCAAAGGTGTGGGAGTTTGGCCAGATTATTGGTGGCATGTGGCAAGATCTATGAGACTATGTGAATGAATACAAAGCAGAACATAAATCTATGAAGGTCTATTTTAAGTTCCCTGCATACTCTCCTTACATAAATGCAAAAAGTCATATAGAAGCTGCTCTGGAGGAAGAAAGTCGACAGAGACAGCCTCGCATGGAGAAAGGAGAACCATATGTGAGCATTCTGCAGAAGATCTAAATGATGATGACGATGGCTTTCAGCAAGGCATACAGTCACTGTCCATTTCCAGAGACACCAACACCTCATCAGTGAAATCCCCAGGAAGAGTGTGGTGTCAGACTTTTGGTCGGCTGCCACAACACCTAGAAGGCAAGTCCAGTCCTTAATAGCTCAACAGCAACAACTAGAAGCTGAACTTTTTCAAGCAGAGGAGCAACACCAGGAAAAGAAGACGAAATTCCTGGAAAGAATAGATTCTTCTAACAATGAACATAGAAGTGGGTGCAGTTTGAAAGTAGATGTGGGTTGGAAAAAAATTGCCCCTGAAATTGCACAGAGAGAGGAACAGGCTCGAAAAAGGCAGGAGGAAAGGGAAGAGGAGAGAGATGGCCTAGCAAGTTGAAGGCCGTCAGAGCAGCATGGTTCCTGAAGGAGAGCAAGCTGCTAGTAAGACTGCGGAACAGAAAGAGCACAAGCGTATCCCAGTGGAGACAGAGGAGGTAGAAGAAGTGACAGAGAGCCAATAGAACACTGAGGAAGGCACACCTACTCCTGAAGACAATGAGAGTGGGCAGGAGGGGGTGGACCAGATGGCTGAGGAGGAGCCCAGTGGTAGTAAGGCTGTCTCAGAGAGCAACAATGGACGAGCCACCAATGGACCCCACACGGGAAGACGAGAAGAAAGAATAAATGTTGCCTTGTTTTATGTGTTCTAAATACTTTTTTAAATGAAAATTTTAAAAAAGAAGGGAGGAAAGAGATTTCTTCAGCATGCTTTCATTCTCTGCTCCATTCCAATCTGTCTACTCTCCCCTCTGCTTACAGAGCTCTTCCTTTCTGCATCACCATTCTTCGTATCTCTAAGTCCAGGGAATGTTTTCCAACTTTCCCCTTGCCTATTATTTCAGAAACACTTTATACTACCTCTGAGTTAACAGTAAACCACTGTCTCTAAATAAACTAATATTCATAATAACAACAGTAATTAAAAACAGCAGCATATTGCTTTGGTTTATTCTATACCACGCTCTCCTGGCATTCCTCTTATGCTCTAATTTTCCCTTCTTAACCACATGGATGGTCCTTTTTTTTTTTTTTCTATCCAATCCCTCACTGTTGAATTTCTTTGCAGTTTGTCATAGGTCATATGATATTTCTCACTCAGCGTCCTTCAGTTAAGTGTTCACACCATGCCCATAGCTTCCGTTGTGAGAAATATGTACATATGTGTCTGCATCTCAGTCTTTTTGAATTCTAGCCCCAGATATCCAGATAACTGTCTATTTGTATGTTTCCATGTTAAATAGTGAACTTCCAGTGTCTTCCTCTAATGGCTCCTATCTGAATGAACGATAATAGCATCCATCCAATTGGACAAGTTGGAAACCTGAGAATCCTTTAAGACATTCTCCCATCTCTCTTGTCCCCTGTATCAGTGAGGTCTGATGTTCTATTGATTTTGCCTCCTTAAATAGCTCTCAGACTCTGCATCTCTCAACATTTTTTCTGCCAGAATCCTAATCCAAGGGATCACCTATTGTTCCCTGAATTAATGCAACACCCTTCCAAATGGTCCCACTTTCTTTCTGTTCTGCAAATCTTTTTTCTATAGTACAGGAAAAAACAATTGTTTGATAATGCAAATCTGACTGCATCTTTCTTGTTTATAATTTTTCAGTGGCTTCCCCACTTTTAACCTGTGCAAGGCCTACCATTATCTGGTTTGCACTTCACTCTTTAGCTTTATCTCTAACATTTTTCTGTTCTTTCACTCTGTCTTTCATTTCCTCTAGTGAGCAACAGTACGCCCTGCCTTAGGCCATCACACAAACTGTTCCTTCTGCTCCACGCATTTTGACTTCTCTTTCTCTCTCTATCTCTCTCTCTCTCTCTCTTTTTTTTTTTTTTTTTTGGTCAGCTAAACTTCATTCTTTAGATTTCAATGAGAAGATCAAAGTTTTTATTTTTAAGCAAACGCTGAGGACATTTATCTACACTAAGATTGTTCATTTACAGCACACTGCATTTGTCCTTCCTCGTAACACTTATCATCTTATTTTTAATAAGTGGTTCTTCCACTAGACTGCAGTTTTTGATGACAGAAAAATGATGTCTGCTTTACTCACAATTAAGTCCTTGAATTTTTAAAGGGCTATAAATCCCAAATTCCAGCAACATTTATTAAAGTCGATTTATTATTTTTTTTCTCTCCCAGGTTCTCCTATAAAAATTTGTCTTGGCCATGTGGGTTTGAGACAAACATATAACTTCTCTAAAACTTGTATTCTAATTTATATTCCTTCATCTGAGAGAGTCAGATCACTTTTCATACCATGTCATACCCACTCATACATTCTTAAGACAAGGAGTTTGAATTACTCTGCCATGTTGGGGGATGTTCCCTAAGAGGTACCTGCAGTTAAAAAAAATAGATTAGCATAGTTCAGAACTTTCTTGGCTATACCAAGATATGAAAGGAAAGATCTGATTCTTTTTATATTTGAATAAATTTTCGTGGTGTTAACATTAAAGTTACTTAGACAATCTTCTTTCAAGCTCTCCCATAGTGAAATCCCATTAGACTTTAATGTGTTTTATTTGGAATACAGAGGTACAAATCTCAGCTTAAATAATTTAGGGATACATACATGTCAGAAGAACAAGGGACATCCCAGCAGTTTCCAGAATCTTAGAAGTTCAGTTTCAGGTCACTAATACCATCCTATCTCTTGGTGTAGGCAACGAAATGAGGTAGTGAATAATGGCAAATTTTTGTGGACAGGTAAAAACAAGATTTGGGGCCCACCTGCTAAGAGAATGACCCTGGAGTTACTTTCATTCTTTAACAATTTATAACAAATCAAAATAAAGTAAGCCTCAATGAGCAGGAAAGAAAAGAAAGAAACAGATTGGTGCAGAAAATGTGAAATGAATTAATAGGAAAGAAGGAAGGAAAGAAGGAGATTTTATGGGCCACAGAAATGATAGGTCCATAGAAATGATAGGCCATAGAAATGATAGGTAGCCCTCAAAACCACCAATTTATTATATTTTCATTACTCTCCCAGAATGTTGTGTCCAATTTTTATTTGGCAAGTTTATAAAATGTTTTTTGCTATCAATTTTGAATATGTATTGTCTTTGATTCAGTCAATATTTACTATATTTCTTTTATATCTATCTTGAGTATAATGGTATATATGTATTAATGTATACATATATTAGTATAACAGTATATACTGTATGTTTATAGTCCTATAATGTACAAGACTATGTATAAGAAGGGTGCCTGGGTGGCTCAGTCTGTTAAGCAGCTGCCTTCAGCTCAGTCATGATCCCAGGGTTCTGGGATCAAGCCCCATGTCAGGCTCCCTGCTCAGCACGATGCCTTCTTCTCTCCCTCCCTCTGCCTGCCCCTCCTCCCTGCTTGTGCTCTCTCTTTCTCTCTTTGTCAAATAAATAAATAAAATCTTAAAAAAGAGAATATGTATAAGAATACATACTCTTGTATGTTGAGAAAATACTCATCAACTCAGTGGATTCAACAGCTCTTCAAAGGATGCTGAAGTTACTGAAGGGGATTAAAGGGCATCAGGGTTACAGAGATGGACTTCTTTCCTGGCTTGAACTGGGTCTGTGTGGACACTCTTCTTGGACAGCTTTTTTTTTTTTTTTTTTTTTAAGATTTTATTTATTTATTTGACAGAGATCACACGTAGGCAGAGAGGCAGGCAGAGAGGGAGAGAGGAGGAAGCAGGCTCGCTGCCAAGCAGAGAGTCCGATGCGGGGCTCAATCCCAGGACCCTGAGATCATGACCTGAGCTGAAGGCAGAGGCTTTAAACCACTGAACCACCCAGGCGCCCCCTTGGACAGCTTTTGTAGTAACCTTAGGAACCTTCCTTGATAAGACTTCCATGCCCTGTGAATATATAAAGAACAATGAGGGAGAGATTTTCAAACAGCTCCTAAAGCCAATAGCCTGGTTTTGTCTAGGTTTCATAAAAAACAGAATAGTATAACTAAATGCACTTGGCTCTTGGACAATGTGGACGTTAAGTGTCCAACCCCTCATGCAGTTGCAAACTTCTGCATAGATTTTGACTCCCCCAAAATTTAACTGTTGGTAGTCTACTGTTGACTACAAGCTTTCCTGATAACACACACAATTCACTAACACTTATTTTGTGTGTTATATGTATTATATACTGGATTCTTATAGTAAAATAAGGTAAAGAAAAGGAAATGTTATTCAGAAAATCATATGGAAGAGAAAATACATTTATAGTATGGTACTATAATGAAAAAAATCCACATACACAAGGGCACTTGCACAGTTCAAATCCCCATTGTTCAAAGGTCAACTCTACCCTATTCAGATGATTTTGCTTTCCAATTTCGCAACAGCTTTCGGTTCACTGCAATATATAATTTTATACATAAATTTTATATGTATACAAAATTTATACATATAAATACACACACACACACACACACACACACACATATATATATATATATATATATATATATATATATACATATAAAATCATCCCTTGAAGTTTTCTACTCTAAAGGTGGACACATTGTTTAAGTAAATAATTGTGAAGAAAAGTCTTCTGTATGGAAGCCCAGAAGCTAGAATCTCTACAGTGACACTAATAGATTAATCTTTGGGGAGGAAAGCTTGTATTCATTCTGGAGAAACTACTGCTATTATAAAAATAAAATGCTAGTCCCATTTATCAGTAGGAAGATGGTTTAGTTTAAATGTGTTATCAGGGTCTTGACATCTTGAGCCACAGCTCCTCCTGTTTTTCCTGACAATCAGTGAGTTGCTGGGGATAGTTTCTCATTTTAGACTGTCTGCTCCCCTACCCGCAGCCTCCCAGTTGATAATATGCATATTTGATGATTTCACGCCTTACATTTACCCCTGAATATGAAAATATTTGGGGCTTAAAAATGTGTCAATATTCCACAAGCCTTTTCCCTTGTGAGGAATTGAAGACTAATTATTGATTGTTACTGGCCTGAATGAAGGCATGTTTGTGAGTTCTCCTTTTTTTGAAGCAAAGCCAGAGTTAATTTGTGTTAGTGATAGAGAAATGTTGTACAAGAACCTGGGAACATTAGGCCTCCTTCTAATGCAATGAAAAAGCTGCTATGTCAGTGTTGCCTTATCTACACAATTGTCTTAGCATGCCTTATGCATTTTGTTCCTTGTATTTTGTTGTAATTTTGAAGCTATATCCTATATCTTACTGCCTATGTTCAACCCATTTTGGATTGCAAACTGATTGTTGATTCACCAAATAAAAATAAAATTTGCCCCTAGATTCATAGAAAGTTTTATAGTCATCAGGGCACCTTCTCTTTACTACCATATTATAGGACACCTAATTCAGCCTCCTGACACAAGCCAACTGAATTCCTGGGACCCATGATTTCCTTCCTGGTTATTTTAATGGCATTAACTTCTGAAATCCTTATGTCTTCATCAAATTTTTAAACTCCCATCAGCATACCTTACTGTCTATCTATCATGTATCAGAACTGGCAAAGTTTTCCAACTTAGAGATGAAATGCATTTACGATGGTGTGCCAATATTCTCATGTGATCTCCGTGCCCTTGGCTGGACCATAACCTCTCCAATAGTTTCATATAGAAATCTCCACTTGACAAGAGTTATTACAGATTGGTCCTTCTAAAAATGTACCCAGATTAAGCCATTGATGGAGTTAGTAAGATTAGTTTTGAAGTTTGTTGTCACTCCTACCACCACCATCAACCAAGTTCTAGGTTTATGGTACTGTCCTTCAATAAACAGTGAGTCTTTGACCATCTACACTTCATTTTCTCATAGAAAAGCCCTCAACAGACATTCTACAGATGTCTTCTCTCTCACACACTTAATTACAATGATTGTAATATTGGCAGTTATTGTTGCATCAAGGTTAATAGTTATAATACTTCCAAAGTCCAACTTCTTTTCCTATTGAGAAAGATTTGCTCCTCCCAGTTAGATTAACCATTATTTTTCCTAAATGCCTCCAAATTTGTTATTTTCCAATCTTTCTATGGTTTCTGGTTGGCATATATTAACAAGAGATCTCAAAATTCTCCATTAACAAAAGATAGCTTTGTTTTTGAAAGTGTTCATATAGCTAGCTAAAGTTTCTGATAGAACTCTTCATGTCCTCTGCCTATCTTCAACGCACAGAAATTTGCACTGACAACTTCTTTTAAATGATATGGAATAGAACCAATTTTTAATTTTTAATAAAAGAGAATAAAGGACATTGGCTAGGAATCCACATTTGTGGGTATTTCCAGGTTATGACTATAAGGGCTAACAGACTTGGTAGATTTTTAGGCTCACTAAACTTTTTCATAAGTCTTGATGCATTATTACCTTTTTATTTTGCAAGACCACACCAATACAGAATTTAAAAAGAAAATATATTTACTCCCTTTTCTTTGAGTTGCAATTAACTTTCCTCTATCTACCACTCATTTGAAGTTTACTTGTATTAGTTCTGTTTTGGTGAAGAAAAAGAAAGAAGGAAGGAAGGAAGGAAGGAAGGAAGGAAGGAAAGAAGGAATCCTAAATCTTCACTGGCTTACATTACACATTACATTGAGCCTTACAAATACACATCATTATATCTAACTCACATTACATTGTCTCACACCTGTAACTTGGTTCTTGTCACTCTGCCTCATTTCTAGCTCTGTGCTAAAGGAACAGCTTCCTTTTAGAACATGTCATTCTCATGGCAAAGGAAAATGGCCCTTCGAAATTTTATCTGTAAGTGACATCATTGATATATGCTCATAATCCATTGGCCAAATCCAATCAAATGACCAAAGACAATATGAATTTGTTGAGGAAGTGTATTCCTCCTATAGGGAATAGGGATGTGACAAGTCGCATGGCAGTGGGAGAGAATAAGAAATTTTTTTGCAGGGAGGTAAGAAGTGAACAATTGGTGATAATAATAGATCTCTAGCAATTACTTATGTTGTTTTTGACTTGCCTGGGGCTTTCAGATATTCTGTCTGTTGGATAGCTGACTGCTCAAATAAATATTTCAGTTGTTACCCATACTTTTCCTGATATCATAAACACAGGCTAAGTCTTTGCTACTACTAGGAATTTCTTAACTGCTGAACATCTTAGCCTATTGACAATATCTTTAATGATATTTATTTTAATTTGTTCTTTAATAATAACATAATTAACTCAGTTAATGACAGTTTTGGCCCTTCGTAAATGCAAAGTGGTTCTTATAAATTGGGTGTCCTCATTCCCTCTACCCATAAGTTCCAAGAAGTCTGAAACTAATGAAAACCCAAGTACTAATAATGAAAGTCCAAGGAATCTTATAATTGACCACCACCATCATGGTAAGAATCAGAAATAGCATAGACAAGCTATTTGAATGAAACTGTCTGCTTTTTAGGTGTGTGGAAATGATCAAACCTTTATCAGGTTTTGTTTTTATTTTCTTCAAATATGTCACTTTTATTTCAGTGATTGGCCCTTTGAAATTGAATACATCTTCAAATGATGTCTGTGCTCACAGTAGTAGTGTTTCTATTTTTTTTCTTATAAACTATAATGAAACTGAAGTTACATCTAAAAGTTTAGAATGTCTATATCCAGCCAGCATGGCTGATTCATTCTCTGTGAATCTTCTTCTATTCAGAGTATTACAGACCATTTCTGTACTAAGATCATCTGGCAATTTTCTTGGCTTCACATTACTAACAATCCTAGTCACTTAGTCTCCCAGGTATGTTCTCACTCTGTCTTGCTCTAATGGCCTTTGAGTTTTTAAGGTCTATCTCCTACCATCAATATTGTTTCACCTTGACTTTTAGATGGTGAGATCTCTTTATCTCAAATCTCCCTAGTAGACCTATCCTTAGCACACAAGCTGGACACATAGCACAGTTGCTTTCTCTGCCTTTCTCATTTCATAAATGCATCTTCCGAACATCTTTCTCTTTTCAGCATAATGGAGGTAAATAAGAACTATAATGCCAATTAGTTATTTGACTGCCAAAAATATGTATTATTTATAAGAATCATACACACTGATACCCCATTGAGAAGAATGCTTTAATTACCTTAAATTATATAATAATTATATGATAACTTAATTATAAAATGCATTCTCTGTCGCCACAAGAACCACACATTCAATTTGTTTGTCCAGGTCAATCCTAGTTTATATTTATTGAATTTACATAATTATCTTTCACTCCCACAACAGTACATGTTTGGAAAATAAATTATATAGTTAACCTACTTCTTATAGATATAGTATCTAATACAAAGCTGGACTATACCTTGACTTGCTTTTTACACATTTCTTCTTAGTACTTCCCTTAAAACATAAATCTATACATTTTGTAGTCTTGCTTTTTCATTAAATGTGCTATTCTTACTCTCTTTCATCTTCACACACAAATTCTATCACTCTACAACACACTGAATAGAATCTGACAAATGTTGTTTATTGTTTGCTTAAATTTTCCTCATTGGTGTAAACATATTAAGTAATTGCTTCATCCATTTGGAAGAGGTTCCCCAGTTGATTCCATTCTTGGTTTGTTTCTCAGCTTTCAGAGGTTGCTATAATCATCTGTCTGAGTCAGTTCACTCTCTGGAATTTTCCCTGAACATGCTGTTAATACCGGCCTCACAATTTATAACCAAATATTTGCCTCCTTCCATTCCTGTATTTCAAGGACTAGACCATATTCCATTGTTGTTATTGTTCCTTTAGTATAGCTTTCATTTTCCTTTCACATGGGTATTTCTTCTTCTCTAAAGCCTTGAATCTTTTCATAAATAAGTTTCTTTTTTACTTTAGTGATGATTTCTACCATTTTCAAGACTGAAGTACCTATACATACGGTCTCTTATAGAATAGTTTTCTCTACCTTTAAAATTTTGAATTCATTGTGTCCACCGAGGGAAAAGAAAATAAATAAACGAGGAAAAAACACCCGGCTCAGTAGTTTTGCAATATATTCATATATCAAATCATTCCATTGTACACCATAAACTGACACTGTGCTCTGTGTCAATTATATTTCAATAAAGCAGGAAAGAAAAAGAAAACTTCCTTCTCATTCGACTTGCTAAATACTTCATAATAGTTGATGCAAATCTTGACTTATGTCTAAAGCCTATCAACTCCACGTAGAAGAGCCCGTCATATCCACTGATTCCTCATGCAAATCAGGAAAATGAGCTAAAATAATACTCATATATGAAAGAAGGAATAACAGATGGAGTTAGAGAGCAGATAAGGGAGGAAGAGGAAGAGGGAGTCATAGTGGCTTGGGCTGGGCTACCAGAGTGGATTATTTATTGTGGGAAAAGTTTGGAAAATGAGAGAACTTTTTTTTGAAGATTTATTTATGTATTGGTGGGGGAAGGGGGCAGAGGAAGAGAGGAAGAGAGAGAGAGAGAGAGAGAGAGAAATCTCCAGGAGACTCCCTGCTGAGTTTAGAGTCCAGTGCAGTGCTAGATCCCGCAATCTTGAGATCATGACCTGAGCTGAAACCAAGAGTCAGATGCTTAGCCAACTGAGTTACCTAGGGTCCCTGAAAAATGAGAGAACTGAGGGATTGTAAAGTAAACCAGGCATAAATTGGTCTGGGGTGTTATTTATTAAATCCCTTTGCTAGCCTATAAGAGACTAGAGTAAAAAGTAAAGGCTTCCTTCACTTAAGTCTTTATTTATTAGTTAGCTCCCCGGATTATATGGTATTCTTTAAATGGGCCTCTGTCCCAGATTTGACTCACATAGATGACTACATTAATAGTGTTACAAACACATTAGTACCTATTTTGATTTCTAAATACCAAATAATTCCAAGTGCAGGCTTCTTAGCAAATTTGAGGGCTTTAGTTGAAGAATATGGGAAGTTCCTCTGTAATTAGGATAACCATTAGAAATGTTTTAATTAATGATCTCCATAGCAACACTCATAATCTGGATCTGTAATATCTACTGTTACAATTGGCACTGATAGGAAATAAACCTCAGCCAAGCTGGCCTCACAGAGCAAAGGAGCAAGGACACCTCAGACAGATTTCTGGAAAGCCAGATGAATTCTCAGGGGCTATTTATTCTAACCACAGTTTTCTTTTTGAAATAGGATTTCATTCAACAGCAAGGAGAAGAGTAACAAAATTTAAACAGTCAATATAAAGCCACCTTCCTGGACCCACAACCCAAATCCAGAAATCTAGTATTTTTTAGAGCTCTGTGCAAGAGCCTAAATAAACTTCCCAGGCTTTACAAGTATATTTACAGCGCCAAGAGATAGCACTGCCATCACACACCAAATCTGATATCAAATTGAATCTCTGATATTTTCAACTTAGGCATAGACTGAAAGTGAGAGACAGGAAATGACTTCCTGTCTTTGGTGGGGCCAACGGAAGTCTGCCAAGGGCCCTGTGAAGCAGCAGACAGAGATACTGCAAAAGCTAACCAAAGACTACTTCTAAATAGATGTTGGAAAAATGAGCAAATCCTAATTCATATTTTTTTAGTCAGTATTTACCTTGGTGGCAGGTTAAAAATATTTGAGGCAGTTGACTTATTGAGAATGATTCGGTTGCTTTTATAAATGTGCCAGTTCATATGGAATCAAAAAAAAAATTTTAATCAAATACACTTGTAAGTGTATTTATACAGAAGAAATGAGGCAAAGAAACCTCTCTCTGCCTTTGGTGGGAAAAAAAAAGGTGAAAACAACTACTGTAACTCCAGTTCCACTTGAATGAATGATCAACCATATTTCTCTCCCCCTAAACACTGCCCGCCATGTCCCTGGCCCTGTTCTATAGCTCCATGAACTCATTTATATAATTGAAGGTCAAGGTGTCCAGTGAACTGGCTAACTTGCACGCATATGCTAAACTCAATAGTTAACTACCCTTGACGTATTACTCAAAAAGAGACCATTACCGTGCATATCCTCACAGCCTTGACACATGCCAGATGTTCTCCAGTGTAACATCCTACCAAACTAATGAGCTGTTAGTGTTTGTGTTCATGGAATCTGTAGCAATTTTGCCTTAATTTCAAATATTTTAATTCCTTTTATATTTACATTAAAAGTTCAATGATACATAATACTACAGAAATATGAGAGCCTGATATAGTTTTGTATATCAGTCCCATTTACTTAAGGAATATGTTATAAAAATCATGGAAAATTAGAATCAAATTAGTTAGGCCATAATTGAAACTATGTGAACTCCAAACTGCAGGTTTTTTAATAAAGTAAAACAAGGGAAGGTGAGGATACTCTTCTATTTTACCTAAATGGAAAGGATTACAGAGACACATAGTCAATTTTACAGTGTGGTTGGACTGCCCTTTTTGGAATGTCCTTCTTCACTCTCTTGGCTAATTCCTGTTTTCCTTTCAGGTCTCATTGGAAAGTTACCTATTCAGAGAATCCTTCTTCACATTAGATTATGCCACAATGGACCTGGTTTTTATTCCCCCAGTCAGTTGTGCCTGTTTGGAATAATTTACCCCTTTCTTCCTGACAGGTGTTTCATACATTCTTCTGCTGCAGGTTGATTGAAATCATCCTCAGTCTGCTTAAGGAACTTCTCCAGAGGAATATTATACCTGTCCTTCTTTGTTAGTTTTTTCTTCTCACTGACTTAAGGAAAAAGAATTAATTTGGCAGATTTACTTTTACTATATTTTTAATGGAGTTTTTTAAACAATGAATACTTTTTATTTGATGGAACTTCAGTGAACAGATTCTGGCTGTAAAGAATGAATGGAGGCCTAAGTTAATACAACTGAAAAGCACCCATTGAACTTGCAAATCAAGGATTTGAGCAACTTCATTTTGATGCTGGTTTGCATCGTCATTTTATTTATCTTGTTTTTTTTTTTTAAGATTTTACTTATTTCAAAGAGAAAGAACATGAACACACTGGTGGGGTGGTGGGGAGGAAGAAGGGCAAAGGGAGAGGGAGTAGAAGGCAGGCAGGCTAGCTCTCCATTGAGCAGGGAGCGGGACATGGGGCTTGATACCAAGAGTCTAGGATCATGACCTGAACCCAAGCAGTCACTTAACTCATTGAACCACCCAGGTGCCCCTGAAGTCATCATCTTTAAACTGAAGTCCCAACCCCCAGTGCCCTAGAATGTGAATGCATTTGGAGACAGGAACTTCAAAGGAGTATTTTAGGTTAAATGAGGTTATAAAATGGGGGCCCTAATCAAATACAATCAGGGTCCTTATAAGTAAAGGAAGACACCAGACATGCACATGCCCAGAAAGGAGAAAGGCCACGTGAAGACAGTGAGAAGGTGGTCATCAGTGAATCAAGGAGAGAGACCTCAGGAGAAACCAGAACCGCCATCCCCTCGGTCTTGGACTTCTGGCCTTCAGAACCATGAGTAAATAAATTTCTGTTGTTCAAGCCACAGAGTGTGTGATATTTTGTTATGTTAGCCCTAGCAAACTAATACAATAGGTAAATACCGATGGCTACCTAATATAGTTAAACATTGGCATTTTATAAGATTTCAGTAAACCCTTACACTAGCTGTCTCTAAATAAATCAATAAAGTTTCATCCAGTACATATCTGAACATTAGCCCTACTTCCTCAAAGCACACATTCCGTTTATAACTATATGAATCACTATCATATCACATCACATGCTATTCTTTTGTAAAGAATTACCAAGAAAAAAGATTTAATACTTAATAAATGCATATATTATGTCTATTTTTCTTCTACTCAAATGTTGCTTTGGATTTGGATTCCCAGAAAATCTACCCTGGGAGATTTAATACAGTTTGACTCAAGCTCCCAGTTTCGCCAGCTGAGAAAGTTCAGTGCTCTCCCTCAAATTGTATAGCTTGTGAGGTTTTTTATTTGTTTTTGTTTTTCTTTAATTCTCATAGAGCTACCTTACTGTTCTGCATCTACCTAGGGAATCTGATTACTTCCCCACCCACCAACACATACACACTGCAGTTCAAGCATAATCCTAGCTGTTAGCCAAATTCAACCACACTAGATATATCATTCCATTTGTAGTTTACTGAAGATTTTTTCAGATCATGGTGAAGTGAATGTTCAAGAGACCTCATACTAAAATAGGGGCTTTGACATATGCTAATACTCATTATACTGCAGAACCCAAGAACACTGGTCATTCTCCCAGAAACTCACATCTCAACATCTTTCTAATGTTCAAGCTTCAGGAAGATCATTGTCTCTGATTTGCATAACCTCTATCTTCCCCTTCAATTCTCCATTGTCTTAAGCTATTTATCTCCTTGGGAGAATTTTCCCATAAGACGATTTGTCATTCTCACTCTTACCTCTTAATTTATCACAAATTTTAATGTGCATATGCATGCAATATTTTAAAAACAAAATCTTGATCACATGTTTTATTAATTTACCTTCTCTTTGCTCACTAGAATGATGTGGTAAACATGTCTTAGGATCATTAATTACATTCTAAAATATTTACAATGGCTAAAGTATTGTATTATTTGAATTCTTTATGACTTAACTATTAACTATTCTAGAATTAACTATTCTACTGCATTTGAACATGTTAGCCAGATTCCATTTTTTGCAATTATAAATTACCCTGATAGGAGCATCTTTGAACATAAATCTTTCAGTGACTTTTGACTATTTTCTTATAATTGATATGTAACAAGGGAATTCTAGATCAAAGCTATAAAATATATTATTGCCTCTATAAAACTAATCATTCTTACTAGAAATCGTTAGATATTGTACTGTTATTTTAACAACTTATAAAAATGAATATTATGTAATTCATAATGATTTGCAGTTTATTTGGATAAGCTCTACTTAGAAAAATTGCCTAAATAAATAAAAAATATCTTCAAATAAATTGCATATATATATACTTATGTATAATACATGGTTGTATATATACTCATATATGTATTTCAATATATATGAATACTATTCACTTTAATTTTAAAGAAGCTATATGCATTTCAACTTATGAAGATTAAAAAATAATCTTTGTATTTGTGATTTGATGTGTTTCATCATTTGTCTCACAAATTTTACCACAATTAGTACATTTTAAGTAAAACACTATGCATATAGATCTTTTTAGCAATTTCTAGACTGCATTTGCTAGCTCAAAGTATTTTCATACTTTAAAATTTAATGAATTTGAACAACTCTCTAAAATTTTTTAGACCATGACTTTCCATTCAACAGTGCAGATAATATATATTTTACTTTTTTCTAACAGTCATATTATATATTTTATTAAATATTATAACAACAGAGTAATTGATGGATGAGTTTGATAGAATATTATATTTATATTTTTATTTCACTGAAGTAAACAGTATTTTTAAAGTTTAGACCCCACTTAATTTCTTCTTATATAAAATATATATTAAATATACTATATGCATATATAATAGTCTGAGAGGGTTATACAATATTTTACAATTATTTGGGATCTCTCCAATCATTTTCATGCTACAGATCAATTTATGTAGCCTAGAGGTTATCTGTCTCTTCAGAATTATAAGAACTTACCCTTAAAAAGAGCCTAGCTTCAGACCTTTGGGAAAATTTTTATTTGGCTTTTTTTTCATTTTTCACTCAATTATTTTTATTTGCCTGTTTATTTGTTTGAGGAACTCAATATTCTAAAAACTTTTTTTAATTATATAGCTACTTTATTTAGACAAAGCTCATGGACTTCTACTTTCATATAGATTTTTGTCACCTAAGTTTATCTGGGTAAACTTTTTATTGCTTAATCATGGTAGAGGTTAGCATCTTTTCCTTAACATGGTTAAGTTTTTATTGTATGAAAAATACTTAATATATGCCAAACTCCCTGAAAATGTCTCATTAGACCCTGATACAAGTGAATTTAACAACACTTGAACATGTGAAAAATCCTTCATGCCATTCCTCATTGTACACATTGTTGGATTAAAATTTGGGTAGTCAGTGCTCTCTTTACTAATTATGTTCAGATAGGAAAACGTTGAACCACATGTTCTTAATATCTGAGGAAATTCACCCACTGCCAAGTAAAGCGTGTGGTGAAATTATTACCATTTTCTGTACCAATTTCCCTTTCTTGAGCACATGAATGGGATTGTGTGGGCAGAGGTAATCTGGGTACTTTACAATGAGGTTTCATCTAAGTAGTTTAAAATATTATGAAAAGTGTTCATATTTTTAAAAAACTACAGTTAAGTTATACTTAAAATTACTGTCACATTGTCTGTGGATTATCAAGCAAAATGTAATGGAGAAAAATATTGGTTACCATACTTAAGAAATTTATTTTATATCCACACATTTCATTGTATAAATATATACTTCCTCACTGGAGGACCACTAGCAGGATTATATTAATTATTTTGAAACAGTTTAGTATAACTCAGTGATGATTTTCTAACGTCATTACTATTTTGAGATGTACTGTTAATATTTGGTGACTGTCTTCCACTGAATATTTGTTTCATATTTTGTTGCAATACTTCTGTACCCAGGGATTCATTTTTTTTCATCGAAAGATATAATGAGAGTCAAAAGGAAAATATAAGTCATTAACGAAAATTGTGCATCACAATAAATGTTTCCTGCAATAAATATTTCCTTATCATATTTAGTATATTGTAGACATATAAACGAATTAAATTAAGAGACCAGTTTTTTAAGAATCATTTTTTTCCACAAATGCATCATTAATTGAATAAAAGAAAAAAATGTATTTAAAAGGAGATCCTTAGGGGCACCTGGGTGGCTCAGTGGGTTAAAGTCTCTGCCTTTGGCTCAGGTCCTGATCCCAGGACCCTGGGATCCAGCCCTGGCATCTGCATTGGGCTCTCTGCTCAGGCGGGAGCCTGCTTCCCTTCCTCTCTCTGCCTGCTTCTCTGCCTACTTGTGATCTCTGTCTGTCAAATAAATAAATAAAATCTTAAAAAAATAAATAAATAAAAGGTGATCCTTAAATGAGCTTCTATTAATACTTGTTTCACTGCCAGAGAAAAACCAAACAATTATGATACAATGAGATAGTGCTAACATGGAATTTGGTTTATAAGGGTAGAAGAAAATGGGCCCCTTACTGAATATATAGGAAATGTCCTCTGAATTGAAGACAGTTTAAGGGACATGTGCCAAAGATAAATATTTATTAGAAAAATAAAAGGAGTATTTATCCCCTGGACAAAAGAAACATGCTTTTTAAAATCTCAATTATCAATAGCTATTGATATGTAGCTATTGATAATTAGATAATATAGCTATTGATAATTGAGATTTTAAAAAGCATGACCAGGTCTTACCTAGAGGTCTTTTAGGTCTTTCCCTAGAAGTAGAACCTGAGAAGGGGATATTAATTCAAGGGTTTTATCTGGGATGTGTTCTCAAGAGAAAGGGAAGCAGGAATGTAAGACAAGAAAGGGGACAAAAACAAGAGTATAGTCTTTACAAAGACACTACCCAGAGGGCATCACACAGGGAATGGCTTTGAGGACCACGCTGCCACACAGAGTCAGTCCCACCTTCAAACCATCATTCACTGCCTTCAGTTAGTCCCTGTGGAGCTCTTACCTCAGAAGTGGAATGGAGCATCTCAGATATGGTGGCTCCTGTGTAAGGACACGTCTTTAGGGAAGGGGATCATTGTGAGTTGGTTATAGGCCAATAATCCCAATAGGTGGGGGATGGGAGCAGCAGCCATTTAAAGGATCTGGGTGGGGGTGGGGCATCAAAGGCAGCCTGCCCTGCTGCACTTCTTTTACTACTCAACTCCATTTGTTCCTTACCTTGAATTTGTTCATTCTGACAGTGTTGTGGGTTTTTTGTTTGTTTGTTTGTTTTTTGTAAGTTTTGGTTTATCACAACGTCTGGAAAACTTACAAGGAGGGAAGAGTGGGACCAACAGTCTCTGTTGCTGGAATTGCTCTTGAGGTCTTTCCTGCTGCTTATTATTTCCATCATCCAACCCCATTTTGGGTTCCCCTTCAAATCTAGATTTCCACTGGGATTCGAGTACATCTGCTTAGTTAGGTGGCTTATCTCATGGGTGGATGCTGACCTTAATGAAGGGTCAGTCACTGGAAAGTGATGAGTCATCTGCTCATCAAGCTGTGATTATGGTACTTACCTATTTAGAGTTGGAACTAGAGATGAGAACACCAAGAGATGCTCTGGTAGGGTCACCTGAGGGCAAAGTAATTTCTCCTTCTTCCTCTTAGGAGGTGTCCACTTTTTCCTCATGGCATTCATGGTCAATTAGCTATACTAGAACATTAACTCCCTGTTTTTTTTTTTTAATTTTGTTTTTATTATGTTTTTATTTTATTTTATTTTTATTTATATTATTTTATTTATATCATTATATTATATTATTTATATTATTTTTTAATTTTATTTTTGTTTTTTTTTTATTTTGTTTTTTTTCATTAGCACAAGAAGCTTAGTTTGGCTAGATGATGGCTTTAGCAGAAGGTTTGGTGGGACTCCTATTGTGCCTTACCTTGTAGAAGCATTCCCTGTCTGGAGACCAGAAAGGACAACTGCAGATTTCTCAAGCAGTTCACTGGAGATGGGGTCATGAGGTCACCCTTACTCCTACCCATTGTTTCCCAAACCCATGATAGTATTTTGGGGGGACATAGCACCATATAAGCGCCATATATTCTGTCTTGAAAGAGAGAACACATTTTCTCAGGATGTCATCTCCTCTCTGGCCTCCCAGTTGTGTTTTTAAAAGGCCATTTTTCCATTGCTCTAGTAGGAAACAACCTAGTTAACTATCCTGTGCTCACTACCATATTTCCTTAGCGGTAAAACAGATTCGTTGTGGACCGACGTGATGTTCTTAGAGATATCCAGAACATCAGAATTCATTTGGATTATTTTAGGAAGGTGAGTAGATGAATTACATAGCACCAGGGGAAGAGAATTAGTGTAGAGTATGTAAATGTGAACTGCTTCTAATCTTTCTTCTTGATGGGTATGAAAGAGAAGACATTTACCAGATCAATAGTGGCAAATTATCCTACTTTGATAAGAATATACAACTCACACAGGTGTTGCAAATGGGACCACTAGGTGGTTCAGTTTGTGCTAATCTGCTAGCCTTCGCCATTATCCATATGATTTTTTTCATGTACCAGATTGCTGAATTAAACAGGGTTATAATAGTGGCAAATTACATCCTTCAAGTCTAAAATGGTCCCAACGATTTCTGCCGTATCTCTAGAGATATGATTTTGTTTTCAATTTATTATCTTGATCAGAATGGGAAGATTTGGGTCATTTCAGGGCCCTCTACTTTGTCTTACCTACTGTAATAGCTGCTACTGTACTGGTCAAGGAAAAATTGTGAGGGTTCTGTCACCTGCTAAGTATGTCAATTCCAATTTTACATTTTAGAAGTAGGGAAATCATCGCAGGATATTTCTTTGAAAGCTAGACTTGGTCCAGGAAACAATTTATTTTTGTGTATTTTTTTTTAAGATTTTATTTATTTATTTGGCAGACAGAGATCACAAGTAGGCAGAGAGGCAGGCAGGGAGCGGGGGGAAGCAGGCTCCCCACTAAGCAGACAGCCCGATTTGGGGCTTGATCCCAGGACCCCAGGATCATGACCTGAGCCGAAGGCAGAGGCTTTAACCCACTGAGCCACCCAGGCTCCCCTTTACGTATGTTTTTATTTGTGTGTAGTTAACATGCAACTTTACATTAGTCTAAGGTGTATGATATAGTGATTCGGCAAATTTACACATTATGTTATGCTCACGACAGGTTTAGCCACCATCCATTCCATTATATCACTGACTATATTCCTTATGCTCTTTTTTTTATTCCTGTGATTTATTCACAATTTATTATTTAAGTTCCATGCTCCCTGACTCTAATGGGATTGATGGTGCTTTTTATCCTCAGGTATCAATGTCTATTTGTACTGTGCTCACCAGCTTTTGAAAGGTCTGGAAAGGTCTGGGTATTCTGATTTCCCTAGAGTATGGTTGTATAAGTAAATGACAATAGGCCTTTTAAGAGAAAGACTGAAGGAATCATTACTTTATGCACTTTCTGAGATATTACAGTGTGTCTCCTCATAAAAACCTTCTTTTCACTCTTTCAGCATGGTTTCTGATTCTGAAAACAGGATCAGGACTATAAATTAAGCAAGAGATCATAATTTTTTTTTTCATTTATGTTGCTGTTCTCAGCTTTCTGCTTATTTATTTTTAAATATAAATCTGCATAAACATATAGCTATATACACCTTCATATGTGTCTGTGTGTGAGTGTGTGTGTGTTCAGTATAGTTATTTGATGGTTCTCTTGCCCTGTATCATCTCCATATTCCTTTAGCAACACCCTGGGTACCTTTCTGAACCTGCTGTCCAATTACATTCACATTTCTTATGGAAGTTAAAGCTTACCATGTTTGTTAACAGGAGCCCAGTTCTCTAATTTCCTCTACCACCAGTACATACCTACAGAGGATAGTCATTACTGATCTTTCAAACACTGCTTTCCTTATTGCCTTGGTAAATGGAGTGGTCTCTTTACCCTTTCAAAGAAGGTGATGATTGTGTGTGTGGTTTTTGTCTTCTATAGGAAACACATGCTAGTACACTCAATTCTGTCAGTTTTTCGATCCTTTTCTTCTGAGTCATGACTGAAGCTCTTGTATCTCTGCTTCTTTTAATTGGGGCCATTGCTTTTCAAGCCCACCCCCCCGCCCGCCCCGAGCAATCATTGTTGTTGTTATTGTTATTATATGCGGGGTGCTAAAGTCGTTTTGTGTATAATTCTTTTCCTCCATTAGCAGTCCCAGGACCTTCTCAGTCTGATACTGCTGCAATTTGACCTTAATTATGGCCATAGAAAATGGGCACAGATCTTGAAGAGGAAACAGATTATCTCTAAAGAAGTCTTTAGAAACATATTGTCTCTAAAGAAGTACTTTAGGGGCACCTGGGTGGCTCAGTGGGTTAAAGCCTCTGCCTTCGGCTCAGGTCATGATCCCAGGGTCCTGGGATCGAGCCCCACATCCGGCTCTCTGCTCTGAGGGGAGCCTGCTTCCTCTTCTCTCTCTCTCTGCCTGCCTCTCTGCCTACTTGTGATCTCTGTCTGTCAAATAAATAAATAAAATCTTTAAAAAAAAAAAAAAAAAAAAGAAGTACTTTAAATACTTCTCTCATGGGCGCCTGGGTGGCTCAGTCGGTTAAGCATCTGGCTTTGGCTCAGGCCATGATCCCTGTATCCTGGGATCAAGTTCCATGTCAGCAGGCTCTGTCCTCAGCTTCTCCCTCTTCCTCTGACCCTCCCCCTTTCATGCTCACTCTATCTCAAAAAAATAAATAAAATCTTAAAAAAGAATAAGTGAAGTGCCTCTTTTATTTGAAGCCTCTTAGTAGTCTTTAAGCAAAGAAAACCTCTGTTTTTCGATAAGGTGCAATGGGCCATTTCTAAAGGACCAGAGGGTAAGATCAATTATGGAGTCAAGGCTTTTGAGTACATGCACACACATTTCCATTCTAAATCTCAAAGTCCTACTCTTTCCCTGCCAAGACCCTACGCTAGTATTGCAAACTTACCTGTGCTGAAATTATCCCATCTCTGGTCTTAACATTAAGTCTGGTGTGTTTTCTTCAACTCTGTCTGATTTTTGGCCGTAGGAGTTGTTTCTCCTTGAAATTTCCAAGGAAGCCCTCTGATGCTCACACTTTGCTTTAAGCTATTACCAGATCTGAGCCTATATTGTTACCTCTTCCGCAAATTAATGGTGCTTCCTACTGTCAACTGATCTCACAAGCAGATATTTATTAGACCCACCCTCATATGCTGTAGGGGAGGTAGTTATGGAATAGGGTTCTATATATCAGTAGAGGAAATGCAACTGTATAACTAGGTATTTAGTACAATGATAATAATGTATGCACTCTCCCTGATGGAGTAATGATTGCTTTTTAGGGGTGACTTAGGAATCATTTAATTGAATGGTACTATTTGAGCTAAGTATGAAGCATTAATGGAAATTTGCTGGTATATATGTGGAGAAAAATTAATACAATTTTCCACTGAAGGATTTTCATCTGAGTAAAGCAGTAATTCCGTTTGTTTTCTAGATATATTATCTTGAGAATAGTTAGCTGGCTATTGAAATATTCTAGCCGAGAACTGATGAGTTTCTTAAGTAAAGAAAGCCTAGAGACATGAGGATTTGATTTATTAAGAGTGACTCATAGGTTTCTTATTGAATAGCTAGATGGATAGAGGTATTGAATTCTGAAATGGGGAATGTAGGAAGAAAAGTTTTGAACTTTGGGTTTTAGATGGCAGTGAGAATTGGAAGTGGAGAGGCCAAGTTATTTGTTTTAGATGTGTGGCAAGTAATTAGATTCTTTTAGAATATTTCTCAACATTGTTAAATATAGGTATGAAAGAGGGCTGAGGTCATAGAAAATACACAGTTTTCAGAAAAAAAGTGGGAAAGCATTTAGTTGTAACCATACTTAATTTGAAACATCTAAAAAAAGCAAAAAGAAAGTTTTTTTAATTTTTTAATCTCTCATCTTCTTTTAAATTTAGCTGAGTCCTCCCTTGCACTATTAAACACAAATCAAAGAACTGAGCTCTGGAATAACATTGCAGTTTGACAAACTTTCATGAAGAAAAGCATATGAAAGTCGTCCAGAAGACTCATTTGTTAGCTAAACTTGCCAAGACAACGACCACCAAAAAAAAGATCTGTCATGCACTAAAGAGTATTCAGAACAATGGCTTTAACCTTTGCAGAATGGGCCATTTTATTTTATTTTATTTTTGAGAAATAGAAAGAAGTATAACTATTAGATAAAAAGGAAAGTAATTTTTCTAAATGAGATGTAATTTTCAAAACGTCTTTTGAAAAGATAGGAATAGTAACCTTTAATTATGACTGGGATTTGTACAGAAATACTGATACACTAATTTCATCAAAAGCAGATGTTCCACTTTCAGTGTTTCACCAAAAGGAGGAAGATGACAATAGCAACTTAGTAACAAAAATAATAGGAAATGTAATATCTTACTAATACTCATTTTACTCAGATCCAGACCTTGCAATGGGAAAATCTTCTTTTGCTTAAAGTAAGCCTGATTGCTATAATGGTTTGCTAATTTTGCTCTCCTTGAAGTCATTCCAGCAACTTAAATTCTTGCAAAATGATGCTATCGTTTTCCATCTCTTGTTACTTCCCCAGTCACAGTGATGCTTTTGCACTTTGTTCTAAATATCCTAGATGGAACTCTGACAAATACATTAGGTATGCATCCCACGCTTCGGATTATCAGCAATTCCAGATTTTCTTGGGCATCAGTTTTCTTGTTTCAAGATTTGAAGGTTATATCTTTCTTCTCTTTAATTCTTCCCAGTTTGCATTAGCTCTCTAGAGCCAGTTAGAGGTCATAGGAACTCATTTGAGCTGCTTTTCTAAATTGTTCTATCATTTACTTCCAAAAGGAATTTGATGTGTAGAGCAAAGCTCCCCCGAAAATATAAAAAAAAGATTATTTTGTTGTAATCAGAACCTGTTTTCTTTTTTTCTTTCTTGTCTTTGCCACCTGTCTTTGAATCACGTCGTTGCTCATTTGCAAAAAAAAAAAAAAAAAAAAGATGAAAAGATAAATTAATAAAAGCAAGTTTAATAAAAACATTTTTAAATAACAACTCAAGTGAAGGAATGAGATTTCTTACCTCTACTCCTGTAATTAAAGACATGAAAAAAAAAATAAATTGCAAGCTTAGTACATTTTCTTTTTTTTTTTTTTAAAGATTTTATTAATTATTTATTTGACAGACAGAGATCATAAGTAGGCAGAGAGGCAGGCAGAGAGAAAGGGAAGCAGGCTCCCTTTTGAGCAGAGAGCCTGATGTGGGGCTCGATCCTAGGACCACCAGGACCATGACCTGAGCCGAAGGCAAAGGCGTTAACCCACTGAGCCATCCAGGCACCCCGCTTAGTACATTTTCAACCATCATAAAAAAGAACAACACAAACATTTAGTATATTTGTCAAGTAATATAAAAAGTGGTGAAAAAATAGGTTATGTTTTTAAATGTACAAAGATTAGAAAAATTTGAATAAATAAATAATTTTAAGTTTTAATTACATCTCACAACATGCTAATAACTTTACCTAGCTTGGTGATACAGTTTAGGAAAATTTGATATTTAATTTTGATATTTAATTTTTGATATTTTGAAGAGGAGTCACAGATTTATGAGGGATTTTTATTGACATCAAACTTTATTGTAAACTTTTAGTTTACAATTAAGAAGTCAGTGTTTTTATGATGATGGTAAGAGCTGGGTTAACTCTAATTTTTTATCAAAAAGTGGAGTTTTGAAAATCTAACAGGTTTTAAAAAGAAAATATTACAAAAAAAGAAAATATTACTATAAAACATTTATGTCTTGAATGATTTTATTTTATATTCATTAGCTTACAACACATTTGGTAAATAAAACTATTGCCAAAAAATGTACTTTTCTTTTTTTTTTAAAGGGAGTCCTTTTTTTATTTTAATTTAAGATTTTATTTATTTATTTGACAGAGAAAGAGAAAGAGAACACAAGCAGGGGGAGTGGCAGGCAGAGGAGAAGCAGGCTCCCCACTGAGCAGAGAGACCAATGCCAGACTTAGTTCTAGGACCCTGGGATCAAGCTGAGTTGAAGGCAGACACTGAATGGACTGAGCCACCCAAGCACCCCCAAAATATATACTTTTCTTTCTGCATGTCCACACTCTGGCTGACCAGTAAGCAACCCAACAGGCCATATGTGAAAGAGAAGAGTTGGCCACATTTCTAAATAAGGGTCATGTAGAGAGAGAATTGGGGCCCCAAATAATTTTATGGATGTAGTTAAGATTTTTTTTTTAAGATTTTATTTATTTATTTGACAGAGAGAGATCACAAGTAGGCAGAGAGAGAGAGAGAGAGAGGAGGAAGAAGGCTCCCCACCGAGCAGAGAGCCCGCCCGATGCCGGACTCAATCCCAGGACCTTGGGATCTGACCTGAGCCGAAGGCAGAGGCTTTAACCCACTGAGCCACTCAGGCACCCCTGTAGTTAAGATTTAAAGAGGGACTACTAGAAAAGACCATGGAAGAAACTAGTTTCACAAAGAGGAATTCTAACCAAACCCAGTACGGCTTATTTTAATGCAACATTAATACTAAGACAATTAAAAAAAAATAAAAATAAAATGGGTGACTGCTAAATTATACAGTCTGGAATATTTCAACAGGTATAAAAGAGGGATTTTCCAGGCCAAGCTTGAATTTGTATGTACTCAGCAATCAGATGGAGAATAATGTATTTACATCAGGGTATATAGCCAGAGAAGAAATTTTTATATTGTCTAAAGTGTAAAGTTATGTTATACATGAGTAAATGAAAGAGTAGATAAATATTTTATTTTAAATATTCCAAATCATGACAAGTCTGACAAAAATACTGTACATCAAGACATAATTATCAAGGTTTTAGTAAAGTCATGTTTTTCTTAAAAGAGAATTTAAGTTAGGGCGCCTGGGTGGCTCAGTGGGTTAAGCTGCTGCCTTCGGCTCAGGTCATGATCTCAGGGTCCTGGGATTGAGTCCCGCATCAGGCTCTCTGCTCAGCAGGGAGTCTGCTTCCTCCTCTCTCTCTCTCTGCCTGCCTCTCTGCCTACTTGTGATCTCTCTCTGTCAAATAAATAAATAAAATCTTTTATAAAAAAAAAAAAGAGAATTTAAGTTATTCTAATTTTTTGATTCCTTTAAAAGACAATTACACACAATTTCCTAATCAAAATTTGAGCAAATGGCCTAAAAACTTGTGTTGTTAAAACAATGCCTCAATGTTTATCCTGCACTAATGGGGAAAAGTTGAATTTCAATAAAATATTTTTATAAATGGTAAAATATATTGAAATGTATTGAAATCTCACTACTTCATTTGATTTATTTCAATAAATTCAATAATCTTATTTTATTATACGTGATTATAATTTATCTTAATAGGCACTTTATTTTTCCCTCTCAATTATACACTCAAAGCCTGTCACTTTTGATAAGTAGCTATTAAGGAAATTTATGTGAGGAATTTATGTAAGGAAAATTGTCCTAGCTACAAGATCAATGCTTATGGTAGACTCATCTTTAACACGTTCCCATTGAAGAGTGATAGCATGTGAGTTCTTTGCAATTGTTACATGCATACACTGCTTGTAATTAGTGTGCTGTTTTTATGTATTATCCATTGTTCATCATATTTAATAGTTATCAAACGCCTAAAGTAAAAAATTAAATTCTAAGGGGCGCCTGGGTTGCTCAGTGGGTTAAAGCCTCTGCCTTCGGCTCAGGTCATGATCTCAGGGTCCTGGGATCAAGCCCCATATCGGGCTCTCTGCTCAGCAGGGAGCCTGCTTCCTCCTTTCTCTCTGCCTGCCTCTCTGCCTACTTGTGATCTCTGTCTTTCAAATAAATAAATAAAATTTAAAAAAAATTAAATTCTAAGTGTAATGTTTCTCCATTTTTCATACTCTGAAAAATTAGCTCTCAACTCTTTGATTTTAAAAAGCAATTCAATTAATTTTTATTTAATGCATTTGAAAATATTTATAAGAATAAACTTCACTAAATACTTTTGCTGTTGTTTGAAACTAAATACATTTTATTTTAAAAGGAAAATGCCATAGACAACCTGTAAAACACAAAATCAAAAAATCAAAATCAATATAAGTTTATGATACAAAGGAACACTAACAATATTCAGTGTAGGTCATATTTACGGATAAAAAATATATCCTGATTTCTTGCAATATGTTTCTCATTCAAAATACATGTAAAATAACTTAGTATACTCCATGTAAAGAGAATTAACCTGCCACATCATTATTTATTTATTTATTTATTTGACAGAGAAGAGAGATCACAAATAGGCAGAGAGGCAGGCAGAAAGGGGGTAGGAAGGCTCCCCAGTGAGCAGAGGGCCTGATGCGGGGCTCAATCCCAGGACCCTGAGATCATGACCTGAGCCTAAGGCAGAGGCTTAAACCACTGAGCCACCCCGGACCCCCTGCCACATTGCTTTTAAAGTCTCGTTATTCTAAATGCATCATTTGTTGAACAAATTCATCCAAATATGTTCAAGATAGTTGTGCTCTTTGTTATGGTAATTAACATTAAGATAAGAAAATCTTTAAAATTAAGCTTTGTCACCATTTTATTTCTATTTTCTCTATATGTTCTTAAAACTGTACATATAAGAACATGCAAACTACTTTCTTTGTTTATCTTGGCATTGTTGTTTCAAAGCCTGTACAGGAGCATAGGCCTTACCTGAACTGGCCCCAGCACTTAAGATCTCATACTGTAATAGAAAGAAGAAATAGCGTCTCTATTGTTTGTTTTACTGTTTTTGAAACATTAAGCTTAAAATTGTTTCATATATTTTTTAGGAATGGCTGATTCATATAACTGATGTTTTATTACTGGTAGCCTCACTTTTCACTGATTTGAAGAAACTCCTTGCATCAAGGAAACACCTATTCTATATTTAATGTATTTTCCAATCAAATGGAGGTTTTTTTCAGGTTTTATTCATTTTAGGGAGAGAGCACGCATGAGGAGGGCGACAGGCAGAAGGAAAGACTCTCAAGCAGGGCTCCAGCAGAAACTGAGTCAATCCCTCAATCAACGGAGCCACCCAGGTGCCCCTGCAATCAAGCGTTTTATGAGCTGCCTTTAAATTTAGTTTACCACTTCTCAGATACACAGACATATCTTTTATTTTTATATAGCTTTCTTCATCATGCTATTTGCTTTCGGAGTCATGCTTAGAAAAATTAGAGCAATACTTACTTATTTGTTATTTTAATAATTTTTGCATTTAAAACTTAGGTCATTCACCAATTTGAAATTTATTTTGGTATATCTGCTGCATGTGTTTTACTCAGCTTTAGAGCCACTCCTGGAATTCTTGAGTCCATAAACTGTTAATTTCTGTAATATACTTGCATACAATTTTCCATATATCATTCCACTTTAGAAAGTTCTCTATACCTTGGACAAGTAAATTCTTTAAAAACGTTCAAGTCACTGACTAGGATATATAACCTGTTTCTTATTTTTATGTCACAGCTGATGTTCTTAAGCTTTGCATAATATAGAAGACAAAAAGAAAGCCACACAGAGTAAGAAAATATGAAACTATATCACATGCCCTGTTTTAAAATAAACTTAGGGAATGTCTGCAAGCAGGGAGACACTCATTTCTATGGAGATGGTGAAGAGGATTGAGACTCCCAGAAAGAGTACTTAAGGGTGTATAAATATATGTCTGTGAAATCTCAGTGTTCATCTGAAATCATTCAGAACGCTGATCTGACAAAAAGTAAAATTGTTGGAATAGTAGCCTTTCAGACCATTACACAGAGATATACTTTCATGGCATGAAGCAACTGTCAAACCAAATATGATATATGCTCATCTTTTAAAATGATTTAAATCATCTCATAAAAGATGATTTTAAATAATTTTAGGTGTTTGTGTTAGAGTCAATATGAGGCTAAATGTATTATTCTGATTATTACAAATATGATATAAAATTAATTCATATTTCACCCTGATTTTCTGTGGAAACATTTAAAAACAATCCCTCGGGCTCATTTCATTTCTGGTTGTCTTTTCCCTGTAACTTAGTAACATCTGTCAGTGGAGATTCCCCAGGGAAGACAAGCCACTTCCCAATCCTGAGTCATTCACCTAGGCAACAGCGGGAGACAGGTGGGCAATGTCCTCCAAAGTGGGATTCAATTGCACTGACAGTTAGAGGAGATTTCCAGAAGCCCCCACTTGCTCAAAAAAGAGTTTATCCTTCAAATTTGCAGGGGCCTGACTCACAACGTGCCCTGCAGCCCTGCCGGCTCTTTTCTGGAATCCACATCTTTCCAGCAGCCACCAGAAGCTCCCGTTTTGTTTGAGTCATCCGTATGTGGGGCTATAGGAACCAGGATATATAAATATATAAAAACAATACTTTTATTTTTTAAGGTTATTTCTTTATTGATTTGACACTGAGAGAGGGAGAGAGAGAGCGTGCGCACACACAAGTAGGCAGCAGCAGGCAGGACAGAAGCAGACTCCGTGCTAAGCAGAGTCCAATGCGGGCTTGACCCCAGGACTCCGGAATCTTGACCTGGGTCGAAGGCAGATGCTTAACCAACTGAGCCACCCAGGCACATTGGAACCAGGATATAGTTTTATAAACAGATAAAATAAGCATTTACAATTATTCTTGTTCTGTGGGATTCTTATGTCTGGATTAAGGATCTTTCAATTACTGCTTAACTATATGCTGACCAGGGGCGCCTGGGTGGCTCAGTGGGTTAAAGCCTCTGCCTTCAGCTCAGGTCATAATCCCAGGGTTCTAGGATCGAGTCCTGAATCAGGCTCTCTGCTCGCGGGAAGCCTGCTTCCTCCTCTCTCTCTGCCTGCCTCTCTGCCTACTTGCGATCTCTGTCTGTCAAATAAGTAAATAAAATCTTAAAAAACAAGACAAAACAAAACCTTTATGCTGACCAGGAGCCTGAGCATTAAGAGATAAACAACTGAACTCCCATTTAGTGAATTTCCTGTCAATCTCACAAAGTTACTATAAAAGGGAGAAGATAAACAATTCTACACTACTTCTCTAGCATTCAGGGGCACTTTCTTGAAATTTATTATTTTTTTAGATAGACTCCTCTTCACACTGTTATCAATCCTTGAACTACGACCTACGTCATATCACATGCCCTGGTTTGTTTCGTCCTTTCTTAAAGTAATTTATTGCCCAATCCTAATATTACCTTCCTGATGGCACTTTCACTTCCCTTGGTGTGTTGCCCTTCTCGTCTCTTTCTCTCATCTTTTCTTCAAAAATGGGAGGCCATGCATAGTAATTACGGATGGTCCGCAATTTTCCAGAGTATGAAGAGGCCCATGCATTCAGGAACATAAAAATAAGCAGGTTAGCTGATACCTTTGGCTTTCTATTTAGTTGCTCTCTTTTATCTGTAGGGATTGAATCTTAAGTCATACTTCCAGCGTGTTATTTGGAGAAGCCTCTGTCCCAGGTGTTAACCACTCCCTTTTCTAGCACTAGCGATCACTCCCCACATGATTTTCACAATTAGTGAGGTGGGTATCACTGCCAGAAATGGTCAGCAATCCCCGTACGGACAGATGAAAGATGACTCCAGACTTTGCTGGGAAAGAGAGGTGAAGGCAAGGGGGTCAACGCTCAGAGACCAAAAACCCTTTGCACTTCTTTGCTCCCGCCCTTTTTGGTCCTTCAGGATAATCACATATTCTTATCGCTGTTTCTCAAGTATGTGATGTGTGACAAGGGGTCCTACTGAAACTAGGAGGATCTGCTGAAGAGAAAGATACGATACGCTAATCTGTGTGTTCTCTAAGTTCTACTAAACATAGCTTAAGGGACAATGCATCCATCTCTTAGATCTCAGGGCTGCTGTTTGGGCTAGGGAAGCTTCCAGAAGCCAGCTCCCTGGGACATTCTTAGGGCAGAGTGGTCCTGCAGGCCTTGGTATTCCAAAGGCCCATACCCTTCTCTGAAACCTTCCATCACCCTCCAGGGGCCTCACCTGTTACATTTTAACAAGTCAGGTGTTATGGCCGATTTCATGCTTTACATTAACCCCAACATATCACAATGCAAACTAAGAACTCAGGCTACTGGTTAAAAACCAATGTTGATTTTTCAGCCCCCAATACAGGTACTCCTAAGGGGAAAAGCTGCCCCCTGCATCCCAGACTAAAGCAGGATGCAATGCAGTAACCCAGGGTATTGCGGCCAACGACTCAGGCGCTCTGCCAGTCCGACTCAGGGAAGCCTTGCCTTCCCCAGCCTGTGGGCCTTCATTTCTAGGTCTCTTTATCTAAGGCCTTGGGTGGAGTTCCTCTTCAGGAACCTCTGGTGAGGCCTCCTTATGGAGAAAAGAGGGGGAAATCTTTTTAAGATTTTGTTTATTTATTTGACAGAGAGAGAGAGAGAGAGAGCCCAAGCAGAGGGAGCAGCAGAGGGAGAGGGAGAAGTAGGCTTCCCGCAGAACAGGCAGCCTGATGGGGGACTCCATCACAGGGCCTCCAGGGATCATGACCTGAGCTGATGGCAGATGCTTAATGGACTGAGCCTCCCAGGTGCCCCAAGAGGGGGGACATCTTGAAGACATCCCCTGCCCCCCCTCGGCATCCAGTACTCTTCTACTCCGAGATCTTTCTTGCCCTCCTCACTTCCCCCACTCCAGAATCCATAAAACTGATGAAGCCTTTTGTTCAGGACTATCTCAACAGTGGGATGACTCCTCCATCCACACTGACCCACATTCTGTGGAGCAACACGGAACAGGGGGAGTCAGCACTTCCGTTTTAGATTGCTGCTTATACCATGGCAGTAATTAAAGGTTGAACTGTTTCCTTTCTGACTTGTTGCATTTATTGGCTTCTCCAACACCTGATAATTCCGTTCTCTCTTTCCCACATCAGTTGAGCTCCTGACATAGACATCCATCCCTTTGAGGATGAAATAGCAACACATTAAACACTGGGATCAACAGATCAACAGAAGCAATTGACTCTGACGCCAAACATCTTTAGCTCGAGAGTACTTGGCATTATGTATTGCTGATTCCCATAGATTTTTAATATGCACTTTGGCCATCTGTTAACTCTACCCGTGGCCGTATCGGTCGTGAGTGTTCTCATACAACTGAAATCTATCAGCATTCCATCTTCTTTGCCCTCTTATTTGTATTCGATTTCTTCTTTCCTTGGAAGGAAAAAATATAATCATTGCCAATTCCCTTGGCAATTGACCTTATGCCAAAAAACATTTAGTTCATGTATAACCTGGTGATATATGTCATGGAAGCTGAGGGAAAAGAGGCAGGGCTATGAAAGAATTAATATAAAAGTATTTCTCCAGTGGATTGTGAACATTCAAAGTGAAAGTCATGCTTGTTCAACTGCAGACCATGACTGGTAATGATAGTTTAGGTTAAATGCTTTAGGAAAGCTCTTGGTATACATATGGATATGATATATATTTTAAATTTTTTTGAGAGAGAGAGAGTGAGAGAGAGAGTGCTCATGTGAGCTGAGTCTTAGGATTGGGGAGGAAGGCAGAGAGAAAGGGAGGCAGAAAATCCCGAGGTCATGATCTGAGCCCAAATCCAGAGCTGGAGGGCTAACCAACTGAACCACCCAGGCGCCCTGAATATGACATAAATTTTGGGGCATTTTTCTTATTTGCAAACAAGGAATCATGGAACACTAGATAAAAAACAAATGATGTACTGTATAGTAATTAACATAACATAATAAAATTTTTAAAAACACACATAATAAAAAAACTGGTCAAATATTGATTTTTCTCATACAGGAGTTCAGTAAACTTTATCAAATCTGATTACAGTATATTTACCTCTATAATGGTATAATTATATCTATAATATACCTATGGAAAAATACTCGCCAGATTATAAATTTTAGCTACATAAATTATTTTTCACATCTCATATTACACATAAAGTCAATAAAATACATAAGTGTAGATTTATCTTGATCACTTAATCCAATAAAAACGATAAAATCATTAAAAAGTAGGTTTATAGTTTTGAAATAATTTTGTTGTATAACAAATATATATATTTCTAAGTGCGTATAGATTTTTAAGTGTATATATATTTCTAAGTGCATCCTAAAAATTTATATATTGGTATTTGATCATGAAATCTATTTGGAGAATATTATTAAACTTTTTTACTGTGTTTTGTAAGTTATTACTTGCAATCATGGTGGCAAAATTAAATATGAAATTGTGCCAGAGACAAATTATAAATTCTAAGTTCTGGTTGGTCTGCTCCTGTGATTTTGTTTGAAATCTATTACTTAACTACTTTGTTAATGATTTGGAAAAGTAGTTTTTATATTAAACTCAGTTTATGGTAAAATAAAATATACCAGGAAAGACAGAAAATATTATACTACAAAATGAAAAGCAATCATTAGAGGAGAAGAGTGGGAAAATATATTCGAAGAACAAAAGAGTATGAGTATATATAATTTTGCTTTTAATTAGAGAAGATAGTATATTGCTTATGATTTGATGTTTTAACTTGTATTATTTTTTAAAACCTGTATGTAACATATATATATGTATATATACACATATATATATACGAAGGATGAACAATACATGAATATATGTAGATACACATCTAGATATATGATACCCTTGTTCTTTTGTTCTTATATCATCATAGAAAAAATTTCTTTGACCTGAATTCTCTTTCTCTTTCCTCTTTTATGTGAATTAGAGATAGAATATTGTTTTTCAAGAGAATCTTACTTTTTTCTGTTAGTTTCAATGTTTCAATTTTAGAAGAAAAGAAGAAGGGCTTTAAATTATTAAGACCAGAGCCATTTCCAGAGAGTTACTAAGGTCTTTAGAGAAAGAATAGACTCCATAGTGAGAACCAGAAAATGAAAATGGGTGGGAAAAGAGAAAATTGGGGAGAGCAGCTAAGTGCAGAGCAGTACACGATACAGCCTGATGCAAGCCCAGTAGGTTATTCTAGGAGAATTTGACGGTGTTCTAGAAGGTAATGAAGAAGACAAAGTCATCTATCTGTTCACCTAATCAGACAAGTGACAGGTGTGGGAAGAGACAGACAAGTCATGCCAGAATATATAAATACTTCATGTAAATTCCGCTAGGTTAAAAAAAAAGGCTAAGAGGAAAGAAACATGGTGTAGAAAATGATATTAAAAATAAAGAAAATTTCTTGAGGTTTTAAAGAAAGAAAACCACAAATATTACCAGCAGTATGTAGTAAATTATGAAAACTGTTTCCTTTCAAAGAGTGGTTCAAATCAAACATTCAAGATAAAATGTGAAGGTTTGGTAACCCTCAATACGATGGTTCTCTAGCAGATTCAGGAAAACTTCTATGTTTTCTTTGACAATTCATTTCCTTTTTAAAGGCACAAATACCTTCTAGCAAGACTGGGAATTATTTTGATATACAAGATCAAGATGTATTTACATTCTTGTTTTTGTGACTGTCTTATGTGATGCAGAAATGTACTAAGCAATGTACAGATTACTGAAATCCCTATGGAGTAAAAAGCAATTAAGCTGAACATTTAATTTCAAATCATGAATATTTAAATCACTAAAAATATCTGACTTTTTTTTTTTACATTTTCAGCCAACCTTATAGTCTTGAATAAAATATACTTATTTAAACAAGTTCAGATTTTAAGAGCTTTGAAATTTATGAAACTTTCCTTCCTAAAGCTATCTGATAAAGAAGATATGCAAGTTCTCAAAATTTTTCTTCTTGGCATTTCAAACATATTATCAAGGACTCTGGTGGTAGAATGTTCAAGATGATGACACATGGGTGATGGTGCTCTGTGTGGACCTCATGCACTTTGTCCTTGGTCTAACAAGTAAGTGGAAAATTTTTTGAGTATCTTAGAATGTTTGTACTAAAAAAAAAAAAAAAAAAAGTCCCTGTGGACTACAGTATAATGTTAATATGATTAAAGTCTTGAGTTTCATCTCCATCATAGTTAAATTTCCATTGTTCAATAGCCATAGAATCACAACTTCAATATAACATGGGTCGTACTACTTCTACATTATGTCCTTAGTCACAAAGAGAACACTGATGACATAGGAAAGAGCAATATAAATTTATACACTCTTGGGGAGAAAATATTTTTTGGCATAATCTTCATTGGCAGTTCATCAATTCTATTACTTTCATCTATATAAAATGGAATTTTATGTTTCAGAAAGGTAGCAATTTAAAGTAAACAATCATGTGGGCAGGATTATAAAAACATAAAATAAAATTTGACATCAATATAATGAAGTACTTAAAAGTAGAACATTTGGGGCAGGCAGATGTGGGTTTCAGCACTGTCTCTCTCAATTAATTTCTTTCTGAACTTAAGAGAATGATTTACTGTCTCCAAGTTATTTAATGGTAAATGAGGATAATAATAGCTCTTTGTGTTAGTGGGTTGTATTCTTATTTAATTGTTACAACTGTATAGTGAATTTAAATGCTTAGAATGGTGCCTGGCACTTGGCAAACACTCAGTAATTATCAACAAAATTAGTACTTATGTTCAAAAGTGATTTAAATGTTTTCAAATTTATTTATATGCAGTTTCATAAAAACATAGTACCACTTAATAAAGACAAAATATAGATTTTTTTTTTTTATTTCCAGCATAACAGTATTCATTATTTTTGCACCACACCCCGTGGTCCATGCAGTCCGTGCCCTCTATAATACCCACCACCTGGTACCCCAACCTCCCACCCCCCGTCCCATCAAAACCCTCAGATTGTTTTTCAGAGTCCATAGTCTCTCATGGTTCACCTCCCCTTCCAATTTCCCCCAACTCCCTTCTCCACTCTAAGTCCCCATGTCCTCCATGCTATTTGTTATGCTCCACAAATAAGTGAAACCATATGATAATTGACTCTCTCTGCTTGACTTATTTCACTCAGCATAATCTCTTCCAGTCCCGTCCATGTTGCTACAAAAGTTGGGTATTCATCCTTTCTGATGGAGGCATAATACTCTATCCCCAGGGGTACAGGTCTGTGAATCACCAGGTTTACACACTTCACAGCACTCACCAAAGCACATACCCTCCCCAATGTCCATAATCCCACCTCCTTCTCCCAAAACCCCTCCCCCCAGCAACCCTCAGTTTGTTTTGTGAGATTAAAAGTCACTTATGGTTTGTCTCCCTCCCAATCCCATCTTGTTTCATTTATTCTTCTCCTACCAACTTAAGCCCCCATGTTGCATCACCACTTCCTCATATCAAGGAGATCATATGATAGTTGTCTTTCTCTGCTTGACTTATTTCGCTAAGCATGATACGCTCTAGTTCCCTCCGTGTTGTTGCAAATGGCAAGATTTCATTTCTTTTGATGGCTGCATAGTATTCCATTGTGTATATATACCACATCTTCTTGATCCATTCATCTGTTGATGGACATCTAGGTTCTTTCCATAGTTTGGCTATTGTGGACATTGCTGCTATAAACATTCGGGTGCATGTGCCCCTTTGGATCACTACGTTTGTATCCTTAGGGTAAATACCCAATAGTGCAATTGCTGGGTCATAGGGCAGTTCTATTTTCAACATTTTGAGGAACCTCCATGCTGTTTTCCAGAGTGGCTGCACCAGCTTGCATTCCCACCAACAGTGTAGGAGGGTTCCCCTTTCTCCGCATCCTCGCCAGCATCTGTCATTTCCTGACTTGTTTATTTTAGCCATTCTGACTGGTGTGAGGTGATATCTCATTGTGGTTTTGATTTGTATTTCCCTGATGCCGAGTGATATGGAGCACTTTTTCATGTGTCTGTTGGCCATCTGGATGTCTTCTTTGCAGAAATGTCTGTTCATGTCCTCTGCCCATTTCTTGATTGGATTATTTGTTCTTTGGGTGTTGAGTTTGCTAAGTTCTTTATAGATTCTGGACACTAGTCCTTTATCTGATATGTCATTTGCAAATATCTTCTCCCATTCTGTCAGTTGTCTTTTGATTTTGTTAACTGTTTCCTTTGCTGTGCAAAAGCTTTTGATCTTGATGAAATCCCAATAGTTCATTTTTGCCCTTGCTTCCCTTGCCTTTTGCGTTGTTCCTAGGAAGATGTTGCTGCGGTTGAGGTCAAAGAGGTTGCTGCCTGTGTTCTCCTCAAGGATTTTGATGGATTCCTTTCGCACATTGAGGTCCTTCATCCATTTTGAGTCTATTTTTGTGTGTGGTGTAAGGAAATGGTCCAATTTCATTTTTCTACATGTGGCTGTCCAATTTTCCCAGCACCATTTATTGAAGAGGCTGTCTTTTTGCCATTGGACATTCTTTCCTGCTTTGTCGAAGATTAGTTGACCATAGAGTTGAGGGTCTATTTCTGGGCTCTTATTCTGTTCCATTGATCTATGTGTCTGTTTTTGTGCCAGTACCATGCTGTCTTGATGACGACAGCTTTGTAATAGAGCTTGAAGTCCGGAATTGTGATGCCACCAACGTTGGCTTTCCTTTTCAATATCCCTTTGGCTATTCGAGGTCTTTTCTGGTTCCATATAAATTTTAGCATTATTTGTTCCATTTCTTTGAAAAAGATGGATGGTACTTTGATAGGAATTGCATTAAATGTGTAGATTGCTTTAGGTAGCATAGACATTTTCACAATATTTATTCTTCCAATCCAGGAGCATGGAACATTTTTCCATTTCTCTGTGTCTTCCTCAATTTCTTTCATGAGTACTTTATAGTTTTCTGAGTATAGATTCTGTGTCTCTTTGGTTAGGTTTATTCCTAGGTATCTTATGGTTTTGGGTGCAATTGTAAATGGGATTGACTCCTTAATTTCTCTTTCTTCTGTCTTGCTGTTGGTGTAGAGAAATGCAACTGATTTCTGTGCATTGATTTTATATCCTGACACTTTACTGAATTCCTGTATAAGTTCTAGCAGTTTTGGAGTGGAGTCTTTTGGGTTTTCCACATATAGTATCATATCATCTGCGAAGAGTGATAATTTGACTTCTTCTTTGCCGATTTGGATGCCTTTAATTTCCTTTTGTTGTCTGATTGCTGAGGCTAGGACCTCTAGTACTATGTTGAATAGCAGTGGTGATAATGGACATCCCTGCCGTGTTCCTGACCTTAGCGGAAAAGCTTTCAGTTTTTCTCCATTGAGAATGATATTTGCGGTGGGTTTTTCATAGATGGCTTTGATGATATTGAGGTATGTGCCCTCTATCCCTACACTTTGAAGAGTTTTGATCAGGAAGGGATGCTGTACTTTGTCAAATGCTTTTTTAGCATCTATTGAGAGTATCATATGGTTCTTGTTCTTTCTTTTATTGATGTGTTGTATCACATTGACTGATTTGCGGATGTTGAACCAACCTTGCAGCCCTGGAATAAATCCCACTTGGTCGTGGTGAATAATCTTTTTAATGTACTGTTGAATCCTATTGGCTAGTATTTTGTTGAGTATTTTCGCATCTGTGTTCATCAAGGATATCGGTCTATAGCTCTCTTTTTTGGTGGGATCCTTGTCTGGTTTTAGGATCAAGGTGATGCTGGCCTCATAAAATGAGTTTGGAAGTTTTCCTTCCATTTCTATTTTTTGGAACAGTTTCAGGAGAATAGGAATTAGTTCTTCTTTAAATGTTTGGTAGAATTCCCCCGGGAAGCCGTCTGGCCCTGGGCTTTTGTTTGTTTGGAGATTTTTAATGACTGTTTCAATCTCCTTACTGGTTATGGGTCTGTTCAGGCTTTCTATTTCTTCCTGGTTCAGTTGTGGTAGTTTATATGTTTCTAGGAATGCATCCATTTCTTCCAGATTGTCAAATTTATTGGCGTAGAGTTGCTCATAGTATGTTCTTATAATAGTTCGTATTTCTTTGGTGTTAGTTGTGATCTCTCCTCTTTCATTCATGATTTTATTTATTTGGGTCCTTTCTCTTTTCTTTTTGATAAGTCGGGCCAGGGGTTTATCAATTTTATTAATTCTTTCAAAGAACCAGCTCCTAGTTTCGTTGATTTGTTCTATTGTTTTTTTGGTTTCTATTTCATTGATTTCTGCTCTGATCTTTATGATTTCTCTTCTCCTGCTGGGCTTAGGGTTTCTTTCTTGTTCTTTCTCCAGCTCCTTTAGGTGTAGGGTTAGGTTGTGTACCTGAGACCTTTCTTGTTTCTTGAGAAAGGCTTGTACCGCTATATATTTTCCTCTCAGGACTGCCTTTGTTGTGTCCCACAGATTTTGAACCGTTGTATTTTCATTATCATTTGTTTCCATGATTTTTTTCAATTCTTCTTTAATTTCCCGGTTGACCCATTCATTCTTTAGAAGGATGCTGTTTAGTCTCCATGTATTTGGGTTCTTTCCAAACTTCCTTTTGTGGTTGAGTTCTAGCTTTAGAGCATTGTGGTCTGAAAATATGCAGGGAATGATCCCAATCTTTTGATACCGGTTGAGTCCTGATTTAGGACCGAGGATGTGATCTATTCTGGAGAATGTTCCATGTGCACTAGAGAAGAATGTGTATTCTGTTGCTTTGGGATGAAATATTCTGAATATATCTGTGATGTCCATCTGGTCCAGTGTGTCGTTTAAGGCCTTTATTTCCTTGCTGATCTTTTGCTTGGATGATCTGTCCATTTCAGTGAGGGGAGTGTTAAAGTCCCCTACTATTATTGTATTATTGTTGATGTGTTTCTTTGATTTTGTTATTAATTGGTTTATATAGTTGGCTGCTCCCACGTTGGGGGCATAGATATTTAAAATTGTTAAATCTTCTTGTTGGACAGACCCTTTGAGTATGATATAGTGTCCTTCCTCATCTCTTATTATAGTCTTTGGCTTAAAATCTAATTGATCTGATATAAGGATTGCCACTCCTGCTTTCTTCTGATGTCCATTAGCATGGTAAATTCTTTTCTACCCCCTCACTTTAAATCTGGAGGTGTCTTCGGGCTTAAAATGAGTTTCTTGGAGGCAACATATAGATGGGTTTTGTTTTTTTATCCATTCTGATACCCTGTGTCTTTTGACAGGGGCATTTAGCCCATTAACATTCAGGGTAACTATTGAGAGATATGAATTTAGTGCCATTGTATTGCCTGTAAGGTGACTGTTACTGTATATGGTCTCTGTTCCTTTCTGATCTACCACTTGTAGGCTCTCTCTTTGCTTAGAGGACCCCTTTCAATATTTCCTGTAGAGCTGGTTTGGTATTTGCAAATTCTTTCAGTTTTTGTTTGTCCTGGAAGCTTTTAATCTCTCCTTCTATTTTCAATGATAGCCTAGCTGGATATAGTATTCTTGGCTGCATGTTTTTCTCGTTTAGTGCTCTGAAAATATCATGCCATCTCTTTCTGGCCTGCCAGATCTCTGTGGATAAGTCAGCTGCCAATCTAATATTTTTACCATTGTATGTTACAGACTTCTTTTCCCGGGCTGCTTTCAGGATTTTCTCTTTGTCACTGAGACTTGTAAATTTTACTATTAGGTGACGGGGTGTGGGCCTATTCCTATTGATTTTGAGGGGCGTTCTCTGAACCTCCTGAATTTTGATGCTCGTTCCCTTTGCCATATTGGGGAAATTCTCCCCAATAATTCTCTCCAGTATACCTTCTGCTCCCCTCTCTCTTTCTTCTTCTTCTGGAATCCCAATTATTCTAATGTTGTTTCGTCTTATGGTGTCACTTATCTCTCGAATTCTCCCCTCGTGGTCCAGTAGCTGTTTGTCCCTCTTTTGCTCAGCTTCTTTATTCTCTGTCATTTGGTCTTCTATATCACTAATTCTTTCTTCTGCCTCATTTATCCTAGCAGTGAGAGCCTCCATTTTTGATTGCACTTCATTAATAGCTTTTTTAATTTCAACTTGGTTAGATTTTAGTTCTTTTATTTCTCCAGAAAGGGCTTTTATATCTCTTGAGAGGGTTTCTCTAATATCTTCCATGCCTTTTTCGAGCCCGGCTAGAACCTTGAGAATTGTCATTCTGAACTCTAGATCTGACATATTACCAATGTCTGTATTGATTAGGTCCCTAGCCTTCGGTACTGCCTCTTGTTCTTTTTTTTGTGTTGAATTTTTCCGTCTTGTCATTTTGTCCAGATAAGAGTATATGAAGGGGCAAGTAAAATACTAAAAGGGTGGCAACAACCCCAGGAAAAAATGCTTTAACCAAATTAGAAGAGATCCAAAATCGTGAGGGGGGAGAAAGGGGATAAAAAGAGGTTCAAAAAGGAAGAAAGAAAAAAAAAGAAAAAAGAAAAAAGAAAAGAAAAGAATTAAAAGAAAAAAAAGGAAAACACCTAAGAAAAATGTATAAAAGAAAAAATATATATATTAGATAAACTAGTAAAAAATCGTTAAAAAAGAAAAAGGTAACAGTTAAAAAAAAAAAAATTTACCCGAAGGCGAGAAAAAAAAAAAAACAAAAAATGAAAAAGAAAAAAATTAAATTAACTGCAAGACTAAAAAAAAAAATCACAGGGAAAAAGCCATGAGTTCCGTGCTTGGCTTTCTCCTCCTCTGGAATTCTGCTGCTCTCCTTGGTATTGAAACCACACTCCTTGGTAGGTGAACTTGGTCTCGGCTGGATTTCTTGTTGATCTTTTGGGGGAGGGGCCTGTTGTAGTGATTCTCAAGTGTCTTTGCCCCAGGCGGAATTACACCGCCCTTACCCGGGGCCGGGGTAAGTAATCCGCTCGGGTTTGCTTTCAGGAGCTTTTGTTCCCTGAGCGCTTTCCGTAGAGTTCCGGAGGACGGGAATACAAATGGCGGCCTCCTGGTCTCCGGCCCGGAGGAGCCGAGAGCCCAGGGCCGCACTCCTCAGTGCGCCCTCAGAGAACAGCGCCCAGTTACTCCCGTCTGCCTGACCTCCGGCCGCACTCCGAGCTCTCCGAGCCTGCGACCAGTTCAAGGTAACACCGAGCTGTGAGCTTACTGTCGGCTCTGTCTCTGTAGCCGGCTTTCCCGTTCCAATACCCGCAAGGTCTGCGACACTCAGACACCCCCGATCCTTCTGTGACTCTGCGGGACCTGAGGCCACGCTGAACCCGCGTGGGCTTCGCCCCGGTTTAGCCTCTGGAGCGATGTCCCTCAGCGGAACAGACTTTTAAAAGTCCTGATTTTGTGCACCGTTGCTCCGCCGCTTGCCGGGAGCCGGCCCCTCCCCCTGGGGTCTATCTTCCCGTCGCTTTGGATTCACTTCTCCGCCGGTCCTACCTTTCAGAAAGTGGTTGTTTTTCTGTTTCCAGAATTGCTGTTCTTCTTCTCTTCGATCTGCCGATGGATTTTCAGGTGTTTGCAATCTTTAGATAAGCTATCTAGCTGATCTCCGGCTAGCTGAAGCAGTCTCAGCCTGCTACTTCTCCGCCATCTTGACTCCTCCCTCAAAATATAGATATTGATATAATAATTATTATTATAAGTTGTGTTGACACATTAATAGGTTAATAGATCCTCACTAGATAGAGATTTTAAGATTAGAACCTATGTTTAGTTGTTTTTCAATTTCTAAACCGGGCAGAGTAATTAAAAATATATTTTATCATAAAATGTTATAAATATACTTTAAAAATTAAAGAAGGCATCACTGCTAACTGATTTTATGGTGCACTCTAACTTACAATGATGTTCAATTCCCAAATTGCTGCCTTCCTATCCCTGAATAATACTAACCAATTTCTGACAATTGTTTGAAGGTGTTGAATGGAAGACAACCTTACTAACAAAATTTTTACCTAATACGAATCACCTTTCTTGATTTTGGAGATCTTATTTTTAATATGATTCCACAGAGAAATTGAAGATGATTGAGTGGCTTGTCAGACGTTCCTCTAGTGCAAACTTTTCTAATTTTCTTCCTTCTTTTTTTTAACCCTTTCAGTTTGAGTTAATGTCTAATTTTTAAAGAGAATTGATAAGGTATTTCATCATGTCATCTTTTCAAGAAGCAGCTCTCAGTATATAATAATTTGAATTTGACTTGTAAAGGACATATATATCTCAAAATCACTTACCAAGCAATGTAGAAATGTATCAACAAACCGCAATAAATTAAATAAGGAATTAATGGGGTATAGAATGTAAATGGAAATACATATAGTCTTCTTAATAAACATGGGCCTTTTTTATTCTGACTTATTTTGTGTATATATATATGTGCTAATAATGCACTATTTGCAGATTTGAATATTTTGATTCTCTTTAATTTTGGAAATTTAACTGGTCTTTATTCCTCTTAAAATTTTAAAAATTTCTTTCCACTTATAAATGGGTTTTATATATCTGAGACACTGTTTTCCCTATATCTTCCAATGTTTCTCAAATCAGTTTAATTAATAACTTAGTTACAGTAAAGAGTTTACTTAAATTTATATTGTTCCTAAAACTTCGAGTATTGCCTGGTAGACTTTTACTCTGCCTTTTTTTTTCCCCCTTCATTTTGACTTACTGACTTGGTGTTTCACCATGGAATATTTGTCTTCAAATGTGAAAATCCCATTGTGTACCTTTTATCAAAGGTCTAACAACCTTTCAAGTAGTGTCCTCACAAACTCCACGGAAAGCAGACTACTCCAGACCTTCCAACAACCCCTATTTCCTTCCTTACTCTAAGAATTTTATTTCAAAAACAAAAGAAATTAAAAGAAAATTTGTTTTCTCACTTACAGAGTACTCCTTACTAGTGACAATAATATGGTAGAATCATGGTGAGGTTTAGAGCCAAATAGCTTTAGTTTGCTCCTGACCTTGCTTTTCCAGTTGCTTAACTTCTCGAACTCTCAATTCTCTTTTACAAAACAGAGGTAGCAGATAAATGGACAGATGCTTTTGTAAGAATAAAATGAAATAATTTTGTAAAGCATTTAGCTTGTTTTATGATATATGAGAAATGCTCAATATCTGTGAGACCCCTTGCCTGTATGATATGAACAGTTCTGTAATAAATTTGCTTAATTTTTTTAAGAAAATTGCATTCTTAAAATAGTTATGATACTCTTCTACCACTCTGCCATCACCTACAAGTCAAACTAAATTAAAATATCTTGGCATGTAAGATAGGTTACTTTTTGTATAGCATTATTCAATGTTCTATATGATATATGGATTATATGTTATAAACATATAAACAACTTTGCTTTGCTTAGATTTTTAAATTTCAGGATATCATATGGAACACATAAAAATGGAATTTATGTTGAATAACTAATTTTGGAAATTGGTAGGTGAGCACAGATATATGGATGTGACTTTAATTAAAGTTAGCCTAGACCGTCCAGGACCATATGCAGTCAGGCAGCTCATAACAGATTCTACTCTTTCATTGTACGTGATTGTGACATCTATTTCTGCAATGATAGTGATTTTAGAATTTGAACATTTTAAAACAATGTAGTGTAATAAAAAACTTTAAAAAGTCATTTAAGGAAATTTTAAAGAAAGAAATTAAAATAATTCAAGAGATGGAGTACTCAGTGATAAGACACTATAAAATGACTATATGTGTTTTTAGCTTAGAAATAAAGGGGCTAAAAGAATATCACTGATTTTTCCAAAATTAAAACAACAACAACAACAAGAAAGAGAGAGAAAGATAGAAATAGAGACAGACAGAATGAAAGATAGATTACAGTCATAAAAAGTACAAAGTTATTATAAAAGTCCAAAAACTACTAAGATTTGCAATTTGCTCAAGATGTCTGCAGCTCAACAAACAAATATTCCACAAAGTTGCTTTTTCCTTTTTCTCTCCCCATTTTCCTTTATATGTAGTAGAATAGGTTCTCATGTTAACAACAACAATAATAATTTTTTGTTTATGTCTACCCTAGTATTATTAAACAAGCTTCTAGGGTCTGAAACTGCTTTGATTTCTTTTTCCAATTTTTAATGTACTATCTGACACATTGCATCAACCAAATAATGTTCATGGAGAAAAGATACAGTCATAAATGCATAAGCAATCCTTCAGACAACAAGAACTAAAAAGCATCCAAATTGGCAAGGAAGAAGTCAAACTTTCACTGTTTGTAGATGATGTGATACTCTATGTAGAAAACCTAAAAGACTTCACCAAAAAATTGCTAGAACTGATGCATGAATCCAGTAAAATCACAGGATATAATATCAATGCACAGAAATCTGTTGAATTTCCATACACCAATAATGAAGCAGCAGAAAGAGAAATCAAGGAATTCATCTCATTTATAGTTGCACCAACAACTATAAGATACTTAGGAATAAACCTAACCAAAGAGGCAAATTTCTGTACTCTGAAAACTATAGAACACTCATGAGAGAAATAGAAGATGACAAAAAGAAATGGCAAAATATCCCATGCTCATGGACTGGAAGAACACTGTTAAAATGAACATTGTTAAACATTGTTAAGACGTCTATAACAACAACAACAAAAAGTCTATAACATTAAAAAGTCTTTTAATATTGTTAAAATGTCTATACTAACCACAGCAGTCTACACATTTAATGCAATCCTTATCAAAATACCACCAGCATTTTTCACAGAGCTAGAACAAAATCCTTAAATATGTATGGAACCACAAACGACCCCAAATGGCCAAAGCAAACTCAGAAAACAAAACAAAACAACAACAGCAAAAAAGCAAAGTTGGAGGCATCACAAGTTCAGACTTCAAGTTATATTACAGAGTTGTAGTGATCAAGACAGTGTGGTAGTGGTACAAAAACAGACATAGGGTTTGGTGGAACAGAAGAGAAAATCCAGAAATGGGGGTGCCTTGGTGGCTCAGTCAGTACCTCACTCTTGACCTCAGCTCAGGTCTTGACCTCAGGGTTGTGAGTTCAAGACCCAAACTGGGCCTCACAATGGGCATGGAGCCTACTTAAACAAACAAACAAATAAACAAACAAACAAACAAAGAAAAGAAAGGAAAACCCAGAAATAGACCCACATTACATGGCCAATTAATCTTTGACAAAGTAGGAAAGAATATTCAATGGAAAAAAGACAGTCTGTTCAATAAATGGTGTTGGGAAAATTGGAGAGCAGCATGCAAAAGAATGAAACTGGACCACTCTCTTACACCATACACAAAAATAAATTTGAAATAGATGGAAGACCTAAATGTGGGATAGGAAGCCATTAAAATTCTAGAGGAGAACATAGGTAATAACTTCTTTGATATGGACCGTAGCAACTTCTAACTAGATGTGTCCTCTGAGGCAAGGGAAACAAAAGGACTCGAATTCATCAAGATAAAAATCTTCTGCACAGTAAAGGAAACAATCAACAAAACTAATAGGCAACCTTCAAAATGGGAGAAGATATTTGCAAATGACATACGAAATAAAGGGTTAGTATCTAAAACATGTAAAGAACTCATGAAACTCAACACCCCCAAAATGCATAAATGAATAAAAAATGAGTAATCCAATTACCAAAGGACAGAAGACATGAATAGACACTTTTAAAGAAGGCATACTGAGGCACCTGGGTGGTTCAGTGGGTTAAGCCTCTGCCTTCGGCTCAGGTCATGATCCCAGGGTCCTGGGATCAAGCCCCACATTGGGCTCTCTGCTCAGAAGGGAGGCTGCTTCCCCCTTTCTCTCTGCCTGCCTCTCTGCCTACTTGTGATCTCTCTCTGTGTCAAATAAATAAATAAAATCTTTGAAAAAAAAATAAAGAAGGCATACTGTTGACTAACAGATACATAAAAAGATGCTCAATGTCACTTATCATCAATGAAATATGAATTGACACTATAATGAGATATCACCTCACATCTATCCAAACGCTTAAAATTAACAACACAGGAAATAACAAGTGTTGGCAAGGGTGCAGAGAAGGAGGAACTCTTACACTGTTGGTGGGAATGCAAACTGGAGCAGCCATTCTGGAAAACACTATGGAGGTTCCTCAAAATTTAAATATAGGGCTATGCTAGGACTCAGCAATTGCACTACCCGGTATTTATCCAAAGGATACCAAAATACTGATTCAAAGGGGCATATGCACCCCAATGTTGATAACGGCATTATCAACAATAGTCAAATTATGGAAAGAGCCCAAATGTTCATCAACTAATAAATGGACAAGTAAGTGGCCTGTGTGTGTGTGTATAAAATGAATGGACAAATAATTGGTGTGTGTGTATATATATTATATATAAAACATATATATAATGGAATATTACTTGGTCATCTAGAAGAACAAAATCCTGCCATTTGCAATGATGTGGAGCTAGAGAGTATGATGCTAAGCAAAATAAGTCAGTCAGAGAAGGAAAAATAACCATATGATTTAATTCGTATGTGGAATGTAAGAAACAAAACAGATGAACAGGGCAGGACAGACTCTTAAATATAGAGAAAATAATGAGGGTTGCTGGAACGGAGGTGGACAGGGGGATGGGTTAAGTGGATGATGGGTATTCAGGAGGACACTTGGGATGAACACTGGGTGTTGTATGTAAGTGATGAATCACTAAATTCTACACCCGAAAGTAGTAGTATACTATGTGTTAACTAACTAGAATTTAAATCAAAAGTTGAAAGAAAAAAAAAAAGCTGCTATATCAGAAGTACTCAAAAGTTGCTATAAGGATCGCACAGATAACTAAAAAGATATTGCTCTGGAATAGCCTTTGGCTACAATGGATTGGTTATTCTACTAATGGATTACACTCTTCTTCCTCCATCCCTTTCTCCTCCTTCCCCCTCCTCCCCTTCCCCTCCTCCCCTCCCCCTCCTCCCCTCCTCCTCCTTCCCCTTCCTCCTCCCCCTCCTCCCCTCCCCCTCCTCCCTCCCCCTCCATCCCTTTCTCCTCCTTCCCCTTCCTCCTCCCCCTCCTCCCCTCCTCCTCCTTCCCTCCTCTTTCTCTCCTCCTTCTCCTCCTCCTCCTCCTTCTTCTTGTTCTTCTTCTTCTCCTCCTTCTCCTCTTCCTCCTGCTTCTTATTTTATTTTATTTTATTTTATTTTACTTTATTTATTTTTGAGAGAGAGTGTGTGCACATACATGGGGTGGAGAGGGGCAGAGGAAGAGAGAGAGAGAATCTTTTTTTTTTTTTAAAGATTTTATTTATTTATTTGACAGAGAGAAATCACAAGTAGATGGAAAGGCAGGCAGAGAGAGAGAGAGAGAGGGAAGCAGGCTCCCTGCTGAGCAGAGAGCCCAATGCGGGACTCGATCCCAGGACCCTGAGATCATGACCTGAGCTGAAGGCAGCAGCTTAACCCACTGAGCCACCCAGGCGCCCGAGAGAGAGAATCTTAAGCAGGCTTATGATCCTGAAATCATGACCTGAGTTGAAACCAAGGGTTGGATGCTTAACCGATTGAGTCACCCAGGTGCCCTGACTACATTCCTCTAAATAGTTTGTTTTGGACCTGTTTTATAGATTACAGAGTGTTAAAATATTTGAAATAAAATTTGTTTTTCTTTTAAAAATGACACTGTAATTTTAAAACAACGAAAATAAATACTTCAGATTGAAATTATTAAAATAACTTAAGGGATATGCAGATATACTCATATTACTCTGAGTATTATTGCTAAGATGTTAGAAGTATCAGTGCTATAGTTCTCCACTTTTAGAAGACTACTGTTAGACTAAAATCATTTTCTGGAGATATTTCAAGTCACTTGTCAAATTGAACAGAAGTACTCAAATGAAGGATGCCATTTCTTGAAGTTTTTTTAGTGTTTGGTAAATGAAGGAAGATTGAATACTTGACCTAATATACTATAAAAATATCTTATGTGATTTTATCATTCTAATCAAATTTATGATGAATGCTATAGCATGATTTTTCTATTTTTCAGTATTTTAGTTCATTGTGGAACTAGATTATACACAGTACAATAAACAACTATAAGTTCAATGTAGTCCTTGACCTAGCTGTAAGGGGAAAAAATATAGTTTTGCCAGCTATGAAAGTACAAGAGGACATGCTATTTCTGCATGTAACCATATAATTTCAAAGTCAAAACTAAAAGAACAAATCAAAGCTAGTGATATTGTATTATAAAACATCTGAAATGAAGTAGTTATTTCAAGTATCAGTGTAAGCAACACAACAGAAAATACCTGCCGTTTTAAGAAATCGGAAAAAAAAAATCTGAATGATGGTATTATGTTTAAATTAGTTTATCGGAAGACGGCTCTGTTTAGTTTCCAGAACTGGAAGATTTTATCTGGAATAAATGGATAAAATCATCTGAAAACCAAGAATCTCTATCATAGTGTTTCTTTTCATCTGTTACTTTAATCTTAATGAGTATATTATAATAAGAAATGAGTCCCCACTGACATGGGTGTGAGTGGCGTAATGGCAGTGTGTCCTTTTTTCTAGGTGCTTTCAAGGCTGAGTCAGGGTTTATTTTTTTCTCTATGGTCATAATTTCATTGTCTTACAAGTAATCCATCCATGGATGCTGTTGCTGACCAACTGCTGCTGACAGCAACTTTTGCTTCCTAATAGGGACGTAGCTATGCCTATTTTTGAACATGTTTTTTTTCTGCTTGGCATTTAGCCCAGGAAGAAATACTTTATTTTCCTAGATGTTCTTGACCTCCAGAGTCAGATGACCCTCCTCAAATTTTCTCTGATCCTACATACATACACATTCTCTTGCCTTTCTCCTGATTCCTCACTCATAAGCTCTGAACTACTCTCAAATGCTTCTCGCACTCTTAAACGTTGTCCTTCCTAAGAGATTCCTGCCCTGCAATAGTTCCCCCACTCCCCCTTCCCTAACCTCTTTCACCTCAACTTATCTCAAAACTGCAATGCCCCTTAAGTTTGCATTTAATCATAGCCACAAATTTAGGATTCAGCCTAACATTATGCTAAGGCATAGGGGATATAAAGGTGAATAAAACATAGCTTTCTCCTGGGGAAGGTCATGTTTTAGCATAGAAAAATGACAGAAAACCATTATTATTATAAAGGACTGACAAAATCATTGTAAGAGATAACCATCAGATTTAAGGTGCACATGAAATGGACCCTACTTGAATATGATGCTTAGAAAGTGGTGAATTAAAAGGAAGGACTTCTTGCCTAAGGTATGAACAAAAAGAGAAAGATGGGATTCTAGGGAAAGGAGCACTATCACAAAAGGCAGGACAGCAATACCTTAATGCTGTTGGAGAGTATGTGGAGAAGTGAGGCAAGAGCCTGAACGATGAAAATCTTATTTACCATCTTAAAGACCTTAACCATTTTCCCATAGGAAAAGGAGATATGTCAGAGAGTTTTTAATCATGAGAATGACACGATTGGATTTATAATTTATACAAATTACTCTGATAAAGGTGTGGAAGAATGACTACCAAAAGCACAGACAATAACAACAACAAAAATATATAAAGAGAAGTATGTCAAAATAAAACATTTTAGGGCATCATAAGACACCATCAATGAAGTAAAAAGATAACTCCTGAAATGGGGTAAAATACTTGCAAATTATATATCTAGTAAGAAATTATTATCTAGAATATATAAAGAACTTTTTCAATTCAACAATTTAAAAAAACCAATTAAAATGGGTACAGCACTTGAATAGACATTTCTTTAAAGAAAACATATTATAACCAATAAACCTGTTCAATGTCAGTAACAGTAGGGGAATGCAAACCAAAATCATAATGATAAACCACTTTATACCCATTAAGATGGTTAGTATCCAAAACAAAAACAAAAATAAAAGATAACACAAATGTTGGTGAGGATGTAGATAAATTGGAAGCTTTGTGCACTGCAAGTTGCACAGCAGTGGAAAATGGAAAATGGTGTATCTGATGTGAAAAACAGAATAGCATTTCTTCAAGAAATTAAAAATAGAATTACATATGATCCAGCAATCCTACTTCTGGGCATATGCCGAAAATAATTGAAAGTAGGGACTCCAACAAATATTTGTACATCTATGTTTATACCAGTTTTATTCACTGTAGTCAAGAGGTGGAAACAAATCAAGTATTTACGAATAGATGAATGGGTAAACAAAAAATGCTACAACACACACACACACACACACACACACACACACACACAGAAGTATTATTTAATCCTTAAGAAGGAAAGAAATTCTGACACATGCAGCATGGATAAACTATGAAAAGCTTAGTATAAGTGAAATAAACCAGTCACGAAAGGACAAATACTACATGATTCTACTTATATGAAGTACTTAGGGTGGTTAAATTCATGAAGACAGAAAGTAGAGTGGTGGTTGTAGGAGGCAAAGGGAGAGAAAAAATTACAACAGAAGGTTACTGTTTAATAGGTATAGAGCTTAAGTTGGGAAGATGAAAAGTGTTCTGGAGATGCATGGTGGTGGTGGTGTACAAAAATGTGACTGTACTTATTATCAGTGACTTATATACTTAAAAGTGGTTAAATGGTAAGTTTTATGTTATGTATATCTTACCATAATTAAAAAAAAACAAATTTATTGCCATACATTTGGACAGTATTATTAAAGATAAAAGAGCATTATTTGAGAAATATCCAAAAAATAAAATGGCAGCATATAAAGAAAGAGAAGGGTAAACAAAAGCATCTAGTACGGGTTGATTCTATTTTGCAAGCCTCCTTTACATTTTCGGCAGTGGTAGACTACACATAGAAGAGAAGGGACCTGGATTCTCTTTCGCATGGCAAGAGTTGCTGACCAGATGGATCAGAATGATGATAGTGGGATGGGGGTTCTCCATAGCGTCACAAGTTTAATAAGCTCCCTACGTGACTCAAAACCTTGAGAACAGTAAATTGGAGAGAAAAGATAGATTAGAAGAATGAATTTAGACATCTGGAGTACACCAACATTAAGGGGAAGAAGGACAGTGATATTCAATAGGGAGATAGAAAAAGTGACCCAACAGATGTACTATGAATCATAAGAGGTAGCTGGAAATGCACCAGACATATTCATGAAACAAGAGAGCAATTAACTGTGTCAAATGCAGCAGGGAATTGCACTAGGTGTAAACTATGTATAGTGGGTTTAAAAAAAAAATAGGTTATTACTAGTCACTTTAGCTGTGGCATTGTCAAAACAGCTATAGAGTCATAAATCCAACTGACCTAGGTTGAGGGAAAAATCAAATCAACGGGCAAAAATTAAGAAGTAAATGGCAGATTATGGTTTAAAAAATGAGGTTTAATTGGAAAGAGGAGAGAGACAAGAGCTAGAGGAGTAATTAGATAAAATAAAGCTTTAAAAATTCATACAAATAGGATGTGAGCAGGTTTATAGACTGAAAGTAGAAATCCAGTAGAGAGAGCAAAAACATACATAGAAGAGAAAGGAGTAGAGGGATGAAACATTAGTGTTCTTGCCAAGGAACATGGCACTCTTGACCTTGACCTGAAGGTGTCTAGTTAAACAAATACCTCTCCTGGATTTCCAAATTCTGGTCAGTGTTTGCACCAAGTCATGGATTTCTTCAGGCAAAATGAAAATATTTCAGCTCATAATTATTTTCTTTCCCAAGAAACTATGACAATACATACATTGTGCTCCGGATTTTTGGTAGATGTTCTGCAAATTCAAAATCTAAGTGTTGCTAATCATTCCAGAGTTTGCTGTCTTTTTTGTCTCTGTTTGAGGCTCAAACACAAGCCTGGAAAAATTTATATTCCATTTTTAATTTTGCTTCCTCACTCAGGATGAGTGCCGAGAGACACATCTACACAGGCATGAAGAAAGAAAACTTTGCATTTGTGTCTCTGCTCCAAGTGAGGAGTGAAAATGGGGCCAGCTAGCCAGAGCACAGCAATTAGATCTGTATCTCCTATAAGAAATCATAAGGTCTTTGCAGGGATGCCTTCATTTTCAGGTGCTAAGACCTGATCCTATTGTCATTTTGTTTGTAAGACACAAGATGCACAAGAGATTGAACAATGCTTCAAGGGTAATAGAAATGTGAAGGAGCAGCACCCTTCCAAAGGAATCTCAACTCTAGGACTACGAGTAAATTCTGCCTCTGTATATCCATCCTCTTCAGGAAGGTGAGCAGTTAAAGTAAGGACCTATCTAACTTAGACTATAAAATGTGTTCTCAGAAATTAGTTTTTGAAGATTTGATACAGGAAGTCTTATATTACTAGAAAAGCATGGATTATGTTACATGAACTCTTCTAGGGAATGGAATCATTACTTTTAAGTCCCAAAAGAACACTGAAGGAATTGTGCTAACCCAAAGTTGTACATTCACGTTTTTGACAACCTTCGGGGTGCATAAACATGGAAGCAACAGAGTGGTTTATCAAACTGGTCCTTATATGGAATATTTTTATTGTATTTTCCACTCACTGGAAAATGCTAATCTTTTAATCTGCTTTTCTCCATTATAAGGAAAGTACATGCAAAAATTAGTTATGTGTCTTTACCAGCAGTTAAGACTGTAAGCATCTTCAATGGGTATTTTTATAATCCACTGTCCTGATCTGCAATTCATGATGATGGAATTTTTCAGCTAATAGTTAACTATTTAAAAACCTGCAATTGCACTACTGGGTATTTACCCCAAAGATACAGATGTAGTGAAAAAAAGGGACATCTGTACCCCAATCTTTACAGCAGCAATGGCCACGGTTGCCAAAATGTGGAAAGAACCAAGATGCCCTTCAATGGACAAATGGATAAGGAAGATGTGGTCCATATACACTATGGAGTATTATGCCTCAATCAGAAAGGATGAATACGCAACTTTTTTATCAACATGGATGGGACTGGAAGAGATTATGCTGAGTCATAATTTCCTATAAGTCAAGCAGAGAGAGTCAATTATCATATGGTTTCACTTATTAACAAGTAGCATGGAGGACAAGGGGAGATGGAGAGGAGAAGGGAGTTGAGGGAAATTGGAAGGGGAGGTGAACCATGAGAGACTATGGACTCTGAAAAACAACCTGAGGGTTTTGGGGGGGGTGGGAGGTTGGGGGAACCAGTTGGTGGGTATTAGGGAGGGCACATATTGTATGGAGCACTGGGTGTGGTGCAAAAACAATGAATACTGTTACGCTGAAAAGAAATTAAAAAAAAATTCACCATTCTTTATTCCCTAATTTTGGTAGAATTATACAAACCCAACAAGATTCAAAGGGAGTTTTAAGAACTGATCAGCAAATGGGAGTGTTCAGAAGAATATTACTAACATCAAAATTTGGAATCATGAAGATGTATTTCAAAAAACATCTCAGCCCCTTGTGTCAAAAATTACCATCCAAGTTAACTTACATTCTACTAGTCTCTTTCCTTCACTCACAACATTTATTAATTACAAAATATTTCCTGGGTTGTCTAGGTGGCTCAGTGGGTTCAGCGTCTGGCCTCTGCTCAGGTCATGATCTCAGAGTTCTGGGATTGAGCCCCACGCACTGACCTCCCTGCTCAGTAGGGAGTCTGCTTGTCTCTTTCCCTCTCCTTCTGCCTCCCAAGTCCTGCACCCACTCCTGTATGCTCTCTCTGTCTCTATCTCTCTCAAATAAATAAATAAAATCATTTTAAAAAATCCTGATTACTTTGTCCTTTGTGCCAGATTCTTATCTGAAAGCTGGCGATATAGGAAAGACCAACAAATGCTATCTGTTCATGGAGTTTAAGTTCCAGTAAAGGCACTCTTTTGTTCAAACTTTCTCATATATTATCTTTGTGAAATATCTTCTCATTTCCTTTTCCACTGTCTCTCTCTCTCTCTCTCTCTCTCTTATTTATTTATTTATTTATTGGTTTCACACTTGGGTTACTGAAATACTTACCCAACCAGGAGTTCTTTTCTCCAATGTTTCTCCTTTCTTAGCTAGTTTGCCCTTTTCTGTAAGATTTATTATCCTAAATAAAAATCTGCATTATGTCAGCACCCTGCTCAAAATCTTTTAATTGGTCATCATTGTCTGGAAATTCCCCAACATTGCTTCAAGGCTTTTCACTCTTAAAAAATACTTTGATTTTCCAGAATGTTCTGCAAATCACACCACTACACTAACATGAATACAAATACAAATATGAGTACAAATACTAATACTAATATTAATACTAATACTAATGTTGAATAACCCACTCTCAGATCTACCCTTGGGATTGTCCATGGTTTGGCTCTTACTATACATCAGAGTTTCCTGCTCTCTTCAGTCAAAATCTTGACTTATTTCTGAAGCAGTTGAGGATACCACCTGTTCCAGGATATGATGTAGTATATATTCCCCCTTTGTATTCTCACAAACTACTTTTTCTTTGTGTAAGAGATCTCACAGTTATCTTTGTACCTATCTACTTTTCTATTTCTAGGTTTTAGCATTCATAGGATTAAAAAAAAAAAAATCTGAGGCTGAAGGAATCACTTCTTCATCCTGACTTCATCACTTGCTGGGTGACCTTGAGAAATGTATCTTCCCTCTTATTCATTTTACCACCACAGAGTGAGACGAGATTACTCATAAAATCAGGAGAGATCATGCATGCAGAAATCAGGGTCCACATGGAGAGTACATTTCGAGAAATAAGGGTGGAAAACACGAGAGCGACAGAGACAACTCCAGGGTTTTTCATGGCTGTATTCGTGGTGCCTGGCTCGTGTTGGGAATGTAGCACATCTTTATAAAATATATTGATATATACCAAAGATTATTTCCAGTACAGCATGACTACTAAATGCTGGGTAGTAAAATAAAACCCAAAGATTTTGAGCACAAAACTATATCAACTTTGGAATCCAGATGCTTGTGAGCGTATTTTTGTTTTATTTTTTTCTTCGTTTCTTCCTCTGGTTGCCCTTTCCTAGGAAGGGAAGTATTATATTAATCCATAAAAAATAAGTAAGCTATATCATATTGCATCATATATTGACTAAATCTATACAGTACATTTTATTGCTGCTGTACTATAATCATTTTCCTTATTGCTGACTTTCTAAAAATTAGTTGCAATGAGAGCTTTAAGGCTTTATTACTATAGGTAAATTTCCTATTAAAAGAATCTTATTTTTCAGGGACCAACAATCCTGCAATTTAGATGTGGAAATTAACTTTATGACACATTTTCTTTTATCTCGTAAAAAGAAATTGTCCAAATCCGAAGGAAATAAGACTTTGAGTATAGACGAATGTTAATAAATATAAAAATGCAACCTACTGCAATACCACATTATGATACTCTACTGATTTTCACTGCCAACAAGTGCATTAATGTGTAGTATTTTCAGGGGGAATTAAGAGAGGGAACATTTTTTTGGCAAAGGATAGTAAAGGGTTCTAATTATATCCCCAAGAATATTGTAGTCTGCATTTATTATAATCATATACGACTTTGGATACAAACTATCAAAAATAGTTTAGTACAATTCCTGATAACTCATGATTCTTTAAAAAGAAGTGCTTAACTTAAAAGATTTTAGTAAAAATTGTAATATGGAATATTTTACATATGAAGTTCATCTCTCTAGAATATCAAGCATATATAAAGGACAATTTTAAGATTGTGACAATTGTGTTGATGTATTTTCAACTGTTTACCTCCTATTATTAAATAAAATTCCCAACATTATTTGAATTTTAGCCATTACAATTTTTGATATAGATTTGGGCCAAATCTATATAAATTAACAGAAGTTTGAAGTTTTTCTCAGGTTTGGGGGGAATTAACATTATATTAATATCTTAGTATGCATTGAATTGAAGAGTATAATTATATGTATTTGAACAACCAAACACTTTCTGGAAATTTTTATTTAAAAAAAAATGTAGGGGCGCCTGAGTGGTTCAGTCAGTTACATGGCTGCCTTCACCTCAGGTCATGATCCTAGGGTTCTGGGGACCCAACCCTGCATGGGGATCCCTGCTCAGCGGGACATCTGCTTCTCTCACTCATTCTCTCTCTCAAGTAAATAAATAAAATCTTTATTTAAAAATGTATGTGCTATACTCATGCAGCTCAAACCAGAGCGAGATCTGAAATTACAAATGAAACATTCCAAAGACCCTAGGATATCTTTAGTCTGAATGATTTAGCTACAAAAAACAAGCAAATAAACAAACAAAAAAGCCCACCTTAATCACTTTTATTAAGCCTGGTATATCAGTTGATGAAGTCTTATCTAGTTGCAAACTATTCTTATAACTAGAATCAACTAATTATTCGCAGTCACTTAGTAGGCAAAGGAGAAGGACAAGAAGGAGAAGGAAGAGGGGAAGAAAAAGAGAGAATAAACACTTTCACCTGTCTCTGTCTATATAGTTATTTGCTTCCCAGATATTAGTTACTTATCATGAGGTCCAGGCCACAATGTCTGTGATCGATGTCATGTCTGGTACTCACGTTCTGCGTACCGAAGGACACCACATTCCAAATAAACTTAATTATTTATGGGTAAAAGAAAGAAAATTAAAATGTGCACAAGAACTGTGATTCTTAAGATAAACAAAGGATTCAAATAAATAAAAGCAGTGTTTTCTATAAACCTGAGTGAAGATGAATTTTTACTAATTTTTTAGTAAAGATGAATTTGGACAGAGAATAAGCACAAAACAGGGAAATATATACAATATAGTTTCAGTGTTATGTACCAATTAGCTGAAGTCTTAAAATAAAAATTATCCATAATGATCAATATGTACATTGATATTTGGTTACTACTTTGGAGGTAAATCTTTTGGCTAGATCCCCAAATCGAAGTGACTATAAGAAATTATAAATGTATATCCTGGTATACTGGAAAAATCTATTTTTTTGGTATGGGTGCCTGTCCAGTTAGCTAGCGTCTTGAAAGTAATGACTGGTTTTATTTTATTGTGATTCTAACACGCATGCCTGTACCGTTTCCTTGATGTTCAATGAATATTAACCTAGTAAGACAAGACCTGTTCATTCACGTGCTTATTCAAAATGAAAGAATATAAAATCTGCTCAGTATATTAAAAGGTCAATCAAAACCGGCCAGTTTCTATAAAGGACTACTGTCCCTTGTGAGGATGTGACAAATGTCATGCTCCTGGTTACTTTACCCTTACTTCCCAACTGACTGTGAGGACCTGCTTACTTTGAATAGTAGGAATAATGGGTAAACATTGAACATAGCATACCTTCTAGTTGCTTTATTCTGTTGCTTCTTCTGAAAGTGGTCAGAATGACAGTCATTGGACTTGTCACTTGTATGTTTTACTGCCTTGTGTGGTTTGCCGGTGTTTGGTGGCTGTCTTCTCATTTTCAGAAGGCATTTCACTATCTGCAATTTTTCTTTTTTGCCCTGTGGTCTCCAATACATTTATTTTTCACAAAATGCAACCATTCTTTCTTGTCAGCAAAATCTGTCTGCTTCTGTCATTTCATAGGCATAAATATTCTGCTTCAAACTAGCTGAAAAACGTTCATACAAAATTTCTCTGCCTCACTCACATTATAGTAATGTAATAATAATGTAACCTCACGGTAACAGTAGATAGTCAGTTAGAAATGCATTCACAACCCAACTCAGTGAGTACGGTGGTTGCCTTATTTGTGACCTGATTAAGTCATTAGATAGTAAATATGTCAAAATGCAGTTACTGTCCCCTAACTAGCAATGTACAAGGCCATGATCATTTCTTAAGGAATGATGAGATACAGGGTTGTTTTAATGATGCTTAATAACATAGCCTTCATTTAAAAATCAAATCAATATTTTAAAAAGCCATTCTCAGAGATACAGTATTCTTTAGATTTATATGTATTAGTCTGAACAGAAAGAAATTCATGAAGACTGCTTTTAGTGCCCTTTTCAAAACAGAAGGGTACCTATTGCAAGTGTTTAAAGCACTCTATTGGAATCTACATATAACTGCATAAAATGTTGTAGCCATGTCTTTACACAATGATAAACTATCTTTAAGGTTGTGCATTCTTAACTGTGTCATTGGCTTTACCTTTCCACCAATGAGTATAAAAATAACAAAACAGAACAAAACCCTCAACATTTCAACACTATATGAAAAGCATGAACAATTTAAATTCTACATACATATATTCTTATTGCTTTTGTCACTCATACATTGGATTAAATCCAAAGTTGAGAATTGATTAATGCACAAAATTAATTTATAAATGGGATATTTTAAGCATTATGGGCCATAGTCTGTATTTGAAGATATTTTTTTCCACTATAAATCAAACTATAAAAAATGCCTTTCTACTACTAACAAACACAATCTAACCTATGATGCTCCTTAATTATTTACTACACTGTGTACACTTCATTTCCAATGAAGCATATGTAACAATGTTCCAAAACAAAATAAAAGATCTAAGTTACCGGGAACATATTCCCAGTCAGATCACGGGTTGTTAAGTTCTGCCTTCACCAAAGGTAAAACGTGGGGCGGGGGGTGGGAGGGTGGAGGGGGTGATTCTCCAATCTGAACAAAGTAGTTACGCCCTTCAAGGCCCACAGAAGGAATTCAAGGTAGGTAGGAGTGGGTGAAACTGGAGGAGTGGACGTGCAAATCCTGGAGATGAATATTCAGCTCAGTGACTAGGAGTAGAGCAGCAGCTTCAGGTAACAGAGAATAAAATGAGACTCATAAAGACAACATATAGGTCAACCAATAGTTGTGCAATTTCTTTCCTCTTACTAATAATTTCCCCAGCTGCTATTCTGCATGTCTGTTGAGAGCTTCGTTCCTCTATAACTCACCAGAGATGATCCTCACGTGGGATGGTTTGACATATTTTTTTGACTTTATGATAGTGCCAAAGTCATAATGGATTTGGTGGAAACCATACTTAAGAGTTTTGAATTTTCCTCTATGTCTAGGCTAAATGTAGGTGCTATTCTCTGGTCATGCTGGGCAGCAGTAGGCACACGATCACGAAAGTAAACAACCAATACACTGACAGCCATTTCTGTTCCCCTACAGTCATTCCGTTTTTCACTTTCAGTACAGTATTCAATACAAACAAGAGATACTCAACACTTTATTATAATATAAGCTTTGTGTTAGATGATTTCACCCAGTTGTAGGCTAATGTAAGTGTTCTGAGCACATTTAAAATAGGCCAGACTAAACAATAATGATAACCAGGTTAGGGGTATTAAGTGCATTTTCATCTTACGATATTTTCAATATATAAAAGCTTATTGAGATATAGCCCCTTTGCAAGTCCAGGAAGATCTGTAATAGCATATAAATACACAGTGTCTCACCTACCTGAAACAAATCCACAGGGCATCTGTCTGTCTGATTACCTACCTCTCTACCCATGCGTCATCTATCTATCTATCATCCCTAGCCCTGTTAAGGAAACAGAAAGCTGAAGTTCACCTTTCTTCTTCACCTGCCCGTCTCTTTCTGTATAGAGAAGTGAAAACAAACATATCCATTCACAGACACAAAGTTCCTAATGAACGAACTTGCAACAAACAGAGAGACAAAATTCATCTACATGTCAGAAGGCAGTATCAAGGAAGGATCCCACATTCAGGGCACTCTGGCACCTGTCAATGGAGACACTGCGAAGAGGCAGGCACAGTCCTCTGGTTGCTGAAAACATGGTAGAGAGAGTTCCCTTTTCCAATACCTTTCCTTCTCTCCCTCCCCTTCCTTCCCCTTTCTTTCTTCTCTCTCTCTCTCTCTTTCTCTGTTTCTTGTTAAATACATTTTGCTCCACCTTGCACCAGCCCAAGGAATCTGTGAATGTCTAGCAGGTGAAGGAAGAATCCTGGGCAGCATTCTCGAGGATGGAGTGAGGGGAAGAGGCAATTTTAAGTGCAGGGGTAGAGAATGCTTGGGTCCAAGAAACACCTAACTGGGGTGACATTTCTTATGTGGCTATTCCAAAGTAAGATGTTTGAGTGACTCAGATTATTAAAATTGTCAGGGTATATAATCTTAGGTAGTTTATAGTTTAGTGTAGCTTTAAAAATCAATCATCCAAATCAATAGTCATCTGTATCTGTAACCCAAATTTCACTAATTTTAGGAGGAAAGAGGAATAAAATAAGAGAAAAGCACCCAGGGAAAAAATACACAATTGAATTATCCTTCCATAATATACAATGTAACTTGCACAGGTATGTGATACTTTTTATATTTTTTTCCTAAGTATTGGTTTAGGCTTCAAGAGGAGAAGACACAGAATTAAATGAAGAATAAAATTTCCCAGTTTTCAAAGTTTTTGTTTTATACACACACACACACACACACACACACACACACACACACACAAGACACATATAAAAAAAGTAAAATGTTAACAAAATACATGGTTTTGAAATATTTTTTCCATTTTTTTAACTTACTAAGGACTTTCAGATTGTCATGTAAATCTTGTAATAAAAATGAACTCTACATTAAGCAAAATATCAAGGAAAAGGAAAACTAAAATAGTACATAGCAAGTAGGTACCAAAATACAAAACAGGAAAAAAAGAAAGGAAACCTATATTTCATACACTGAATCATTATCCACATAGTGTAGTTTGTATAGAGTAAAATGAATAATGATAATGATCTGGAATTATATAATAAAGAATATTTTTGGATAGCTCAATAATTTAAACGATAGGTTTTTTTAAAGATAAGTAGTAGAGAAAATGTGAAATGTGCAAATAACTATTCAAGAAAGAAAGTTAAAAATAATCCTCAGGTGACACACTAGAAATATATCGTATCAAACAAGGCAAGACAACAGAAAACAGAGACTAATTCACAGTAAGAAGTCAGTATTTCATTGGCTTTGCTCTTTTGTCTTATCTCCATTATATAACACTTAGTTTTACATTATTTGTAAAAAGCGTAGAAATAGAGAGATTAAAACAACAACAACAACAAACAAACAAAAACAAAGCAACCCTCTAAGGCAGATGTGACTACATTTACTCACTCAATACTTACTTTTTCTGGACCCAAACCATCATTTGAAATATTGGTGAATTTGACAAGGAAAGTTGAAGATGAGCGGCTATTGCTAACATCTTGTTTCCCATCCCTCAAATCAGATAGCAAGCACATAAGCTTTTAAGAAGGCATAGCTCACCACTGCAACATTTGCAAGCCCCACTACTTGAGGACATGACCAGAGCAGATTTAAGCTCACAGGTCTTCTTGGCATTGTTTTCTGCTGGTGATTGATGGGATAAAAGGATTGCTAAGAGATTATGCCTCCCCCTCCTTCAAATCTTCCATGTGTTTATAATGAAAACAATCACAATGCCTTAGAAAATATAAAAGAAGGAAAAAAAACTGATGAAATCAGCAACTCTTCCTGCAAAACTTGCATAAAACGAACACAAATGCACAGATCAAAACCTAAAAAAAAAAAAATTGTTTGCTTCTTTCCTTCATTTTTGTAAACACAAGAGATAAGTTTATTGTATCAGTAGACCAAGATTGTTGATGATGCAAATTCTTCTCTAGCAGTTGTTCACTGGAGTGTTTTAACCTAGGTTAAAGATACTAAAGATCTTGAAGTATTAAAATTAAAAATATAAGGAGTACTTATTTTATCATACTTGTTAGATTATTTTATAGAAAGATATTTAATACCCTGAGCTTAGGTTTTCTTTTGAAAAATCCCAGTTGAAGACTAAAAGCACTTCTGTGATTTAGATCAAACTTAAAAAGGATATACATAAAATCTGTTTTAATCAGGAAAAGAATCACAGAATTATATTACTATTGAAGAGCTATGTTTTTAATTCTTTTAAGTTATTTAAGTTAGATTTAAGTTAGATTTAAAAGGGAAAGTTTAAAGGAAAAAAATTACTTGTTCATTGGGACATTTCTCTCATGAAATTGCATTATATGTTGATGACAGAAATAATATATTTCATTGTACCAATAAATAATAACTGAATAGTATAATACCCAAATATCTTTCAACTGTTTGCAGTTTATTAAATAAATATACATAATTGTTTTATCAGCCAATTAACAAAAAAAGACAACTATGCATATTTCCTTTGGGAATTTTTAAAACTATAGGCTGGCAGAATAAATTTGGTAGTATATATGGAAATAACTGTTAATAGTTGTTGCAAATGCACTCGGTTTTCCCATTACTATCCCAAATCATCAACGTGATAAATAAAACAGTTTAAAACAAAGCTTTTTTTTAAAGGCATTGACATATAATAGAATTAATCAGATTTATTGATTAAAATGTCTTTTCTTGGCTTAAGTCCTGTCTATATCTTCTCCCAACATTTTTTTTTTTAACCCAAAAGGGAAAATATAAACCACAAAAGGACAGGTTGGTTATTATTGCCCTAGGAGGGTACATTTCCTATGTGGTTGGCAGGGTTGGCACCCAAGTAAGCTGATCGGGCTCATCTGCATAATTTCTGTCTTTGGTGCTAATTATGGTTTCCTATCCCACCATCTTCTATCACTGTTGTTACCACACTTGGGTTCCTAGGTAGAGGTATGTGTAACAGCCTTGAAAATCCTTTTGATCTCTGAGTTACATTCATCATAATATCACTCTCATGAAGCACAAGGTCAGAAACAAATTAACACTTCAGAAAAAACAAGTTGAAAGTGACATGATTGTAACTTGCTTGGTGAACTGCAGGTTAAAAGGCAAGCCAAAATAGAGAACAAGATGGAAAGAGAGATGTTACTTATCTACTTCACAGTTTTCTTGGGTTAAATCCAACCAGATTGAGTGAATTCTTAAAGTTATGAACCACTAGAACAATGTAAATTTAAAAATTCTCAAAACACAAAATGGCCATTTAAAGAGTGATCACAGTGTGCGTGTTTTCACCGAATTGAATATTGCTAATGGTGTAAAAGGATGAGTAATCACTTAAAATTATTTTTGGTTTTCCTATATAGACAGATGCCATATCCTTACATTATTTGATTAGCACTTTATCTGGCTCACTGCATTACAAAAAAATTATCAGACAATTTTATATACAGTGCATAAAAGGAATATGGCAATCTTGACAAAGAGGTAAATTTTTAAAAGATCCATGAATTACAGTCAATTAAAACAACATAAACCATAATATCGTATCATGGAATGAAACCCAACAAGAATGCACAAGTATGAATCTGGTTCATGTGAATAACTCATTATACAGAATGTTTTACACCAAAATTCTATATCCCTCAGGGAAATAAAAATTAAAGGGGAAAAGTGTGAGATCCCCTCAACTCCAAATCATACTTAATACATGGTACCATCCCAGTTATAAAACAATGGCCCTATCAAAATATGAAAAAATATATACATAAGACTCTATACAGATATTCAGAGTTCATGATTGAATTGATATTTGTCTTAGACATTTTTTTTTAATGTAGATTTTCTTCACAGCACCTGTAGATCTAGTGCAAAGACAGGTCCAGGGGGTAAGACCTACATGGAGTTTCAGTTATAGAATAATTCTAAAGGGAAAACATAGCAGCAGTAATAACAACATGATTCATTAGAAGAAAATCACTTCAAATGGAATTTTGTCTAATACTTCTAATGTTTCAAATATGAAGCTAAAAGCAAAGTTACAACCATAATGATGTAGGGGGAAAGGGTTAGTTTAAAATTATTTATCCAAAATTCTTACATGATTATTGAATTTATGCATTTATTTATTTACTACCTGATAGATACTAAATTCAAAACTTCTTAAAACCATTTTAAGCTTAATTATTTTGAAAATTGCTTTAATTTGACTGTAACCATATTTTTATTCTCCCTTATTTCATTCTTGTCCCATTTTATCTATATGAGAAATTTCCTGTTTTGTAGAAAAATTTTCAAATGAAGAGAGTATCTACAGAAATGAATATAATAAATTGGGAGCAAAACTAAACCAAACATTGCTCTTTCCTTTGCATATTTACAGATTTCTCATAGCTCATTGCTCATAAATAACTGCTGAATTTCCTTTTTTTTTTTTTTTTTGGTTACTTTGAAATTACATTTTTTTTTAAAGATTTTATTTATTTATTTGACAGAGAGAGATCACAAGTAAGCAGAGAGGCAGGCAGAGAGAGAGAGAGGAGGAAGCAGGCTCCCTTCTGAGCAGAGCCAGATGCAGGACTCGATCCCAGGACCCTGAGATCATGACCTGAGCCGAAGGCAGCGGCTTAACCCACTGAGCCACCCAGGTGCCCCTGAAATTACATTTTTAAAGGAATTATCTTTGGCATGTATATCAATATTGGCATGATTTAAAATAAACGAATACGAAGAGCATGTGAAAATACATACTACTACTTGAACCACCATGTAAAATGCCTAGAAATCAGATATAGGTAAAATTTACCACATGCTATATTTTTAAAAATTATTTTAAAATAAAAATTACTTATTTTATTTAGCCTGTCTTCATTCTCTGACAATGCAAGAATGTCTTTAGTATTATTTGTACCAAATATAGTAGACTTTTAACACAATTTTATTTTAAAAATATCTGAAAATAGAAATTCATTATAAAAATTGAATAAAATATTTACACATTGTTTACCTCTAATACAAATAGGCAATTTTTGCCAATACGTATGTGGTTGTATTTTTTAATACTTTACAAAAATGTACATAACATGATATAATATTTTCCCCAATATGATTATCTTAAATTTTCTCAGTTGTTTAGGTTTATGTCATTTTTTTCCAATTCAGTAACCAAAATGTAATTTAAACCATTAAGACAGTATTTAAATTATGCATAAGAGTATCTATATTCCCACTGAAAAAGAAGGTACATAAAAATCTGCATTATCAGTATAGTTTAAAGAATCACAGTTCAAATATTTTAAAAAGGGATTGAAATTATTTAAAAACGATGTTTTTTTCTCTTTACAAGTACTATGTTCTAGCCTATGGTAAAAGAACCTTGATATAAAACATATATAATAGATTTTACACTTCTAATTTATAAAATTCATTCAAAAAATAACTGGTCTTAATTTTAGTTAAATACTATTTGAGTGGGCAAAGATAGCTACAGCAAACCTATTTATTTGAATACATTTACCTATTATTTTTATTTATTTTAAATTACAAATAGTGGTTATATTTTTACATAATAAATAGCAATTCAAATTACAATTTTTAATGAACATTAGTAACAGAAAACTGATTTGGTATCATGAAATGAGAGATAGTAGTGAGAAGAAAAAAACTTTCCGAAATACAAAAATTCAACTTTCATTTTGATAATGTTAAATATTTTGAAAAGGTCCTTCTTTTGTGTTTTATTCCTCTTTATTCCACAAGGCTTGTTCTCCTAAAATGAAATTCATTTTCCACATTTATCATCAAATTTCTATGGAATATTTGGATAATACTGTTACATCTTCTAAAATGGAGTAATTTACTGTAGTTGGTTATTAAAGTGTATATTTTACAAGCAAAAGGAAAATATCAACATAGCTTAATGATTTAATATTACAGAAGTTCATATCTAATAGGTCCTTATTTGGAAAGAGAATTATAAGAATTTGTAAAAGAATAAATAGTGAAGTATTTAAAATCCAAGAAGTCTTGTAGTTCTATTCTAATAGGCTTTAATGGACAAAAATAGTGATAGAAAAGAATTCTGAAGTATATGATTTTTAAATATAATGTTGAGGTATTAAAACATGTGGCTACAAAGTCAAACAGTTTCATATTCTTAAGCCACAAATTTTCCAAGATGTTCAAAGTAGCCACAAGAATATATTGTTTATCATACAAGAGTTCGTCAAAGTTAAAATGAAGTAAGGAAGAGAGACAGAATTTACACTTTGGCATCAAATCAGCTTAAAGACTTCTAAAATAGTGCATTAAAGCCTCTTGTTCTCTGTCTCCAAGTTTAGCAAAATATATATGTAAAGCACATATTAATAATTGCCTATTATTTTAACCTCAACTATGAAGACAGCTAATATTTAAGCAATAAATACAAATTCCTAAATTATAACTGATGTTTAAAAAAGCTCAGAAAAATATGTCAAAAATACTCTATCCTATAGTCATGGTGCCTTAGGACTAAATGCAATAATATTTTAAAATATTAAAACTTTCCAAATAAAATATACACGCAGTCATCCCTAGAGAAAAATGTATCCCTGTGTAGGCAACTGCCCTGAGGAATGTATTATTCCTTCTGGATTACTTGTTCTCTGGAGGTAACATTCTCATTAAAAGGATGAACTGATTTTCTCATACCCAGGGGAAAACACATAGTGCCCAGAAAAGCTTTCTAAATAGATAAACACTTCACCAGCTTAAAACATCAGGATCATATCTGTAAAATCCCTGAAAATTTCACCAGTCCCTCCATTAAAGTAGGCTCTGAACAGTAATGTCCACGCAGAACGGCAATCACTTTTTTGCTTAATTATTTAAAAAAAACATAGCCAAGTATACCAACAAAACAAAATTAATAATTAAAATTTAAATTTGGGATGTTTTATGTCTCAGTGCTCAAGACCTATTTCCATTTTTCCTTAACTATCAGATCATTACTAGAAAAGGAGACTAAATTTGGAATCTTATTGAAAGTATTTCCAGTGCTTATTATTATAAATTTATTTAAATTTACTAGCATTCTCCAAAGGTTTTCTGATAAATATTTGCATGCCAAGATACTAAACAGTCAACTAATATTCTTATTGATATTTTAGTTATCCGTGAAGTTTATACTAAGGTAAATGGTGTTGTGATAAACAATTTAGGAAGTGTATAGTGTTCACTGAATTCACATTAGTCCTTTAGACATCTATAAATACATATTCCTTAATTCATGAGGAGAGTGCCTATTAAATGCAACCTTTAGTTGTATGACGTGGTGATAGATGATACATTTGTTATGACAAGTGTGCATTTTTCCTCTGTTTCTTTGTTTATATGACTTGTGCAAGCAAATTAGAGAAACCAGTTGTGATCAAAATAATTTTGGATTAATGAAACCTCTGTTGCACTGAATAGTATTTGTAAACAGTATTTGTAAAAAACAATATAAATGCTGTAAGATGATATTAATAAGGCCTTTTTGTCAGGTCCGAATGTCAATTTGCTACATTTCCAGTATCCTTCAAGACTTTATTTAAATGTACTTGAGTTTTTGTTCTCTTCTTAATAGGGAAGTTAGTGATTTAATTATTATGTTTATAGTAGATTTGTTTATAGTGGATTTGTCATTACCACCATTTTAAATTCTAAACATTAGAACTCTCTGTATGTAATAATGTATAAAAACTCCTTGGAGCATTTGAGGAAGAACTCAGATTGCCACCGAGACTAGTAAATAGCACTTGTAATAGTATATTAAAATATTGAGAATGTAGATAATTTCGTTATTTGGATTAAAAGCTAAACTGGTGCCACAATAGATAAAAGAAAATTAGTACCATTTATGTTATTAATCATTACATAAAAGAGCAGTTACTAAATTTAGAACATTAAAATGATGAATGCCATATACATATTTATTCTATCTTTTGTAATTAACTGCAAAAAAAAGCCGAAGATCCTTAAATATTACATGTGTTTCGTATTATTGATGCATCTTCCTATGATATTTATTATAGAATGTTATCTAACAAAAAATAAGTATGTCCAAGATTGTTTGAATTAAAAACCAAGTAATGGAAATTACCTCACACATAACTTCAAAATGTATTAAATGCAAACTAATTAAGCCTATGTATGAAAAAATTACCACCTAATTTAGAAATAGCCCTCAATTTTCTGAGAAATAAATATCGATCATATCTTCTGAAATATCCTGAAAATTCAATGTTAACCATTTCAGAGTAAGAGTATGTCATGAAGCCAACAAAGCTATGCCAAATTCTATCCTTTTCAAAGAAGTTGTACCTTTAAATTTACTGTTAATTTATCTACAAATGACCACTTAATTTTATAAAACCAAAAACCATACACAATTAATGAGAAATTTAAAAAATACAGTTCAAACTAATATATTAGAAAGAGAAAAAGATGATTTTATCTGAAAGATATATTCATACCACTTATAGATATGTAGTATAAATACCAGTGATAATTAATTAACATGTTATTAGTTTTAGAAAGAATCACAGTTGATATACACCCATTAAAGACAGAGATCTGAATTTTTTAAGCTCTTCATAAACCACGCACTTTATATTAATTTTTACAAATTGAAAATAAGGCAGAGACACAAAGAAAGTTGCCAAAGGACAAACCATCTGTAATGGAAAAAGGAACATATTTTGGAATTTTATAATCATCTTTCTGCCTGTTGCCCCTGGCTACCATTTGATATAAAATAAATAATGGGCAACTATTATTTTGTTATTTCAGGTACAGCTTATTAAACTTTCAACAAAGGAAAAAGTTAAGATTACATGATTATTAAACCAAATCAATAGTAAAAAAAAAATTCAATGGACAGTATACTAATATATCAAAGCTAATTCATGTTGTGTTAGAAAACAACAAAGACGAAATCCAAAATTTCTTTACAAAGTATGTCAGTGTTTGGTCTAAAAAAAAAAATCTTAAAAACAGATTTGGAAAGTTTGGGAATCTCATTATATTATCTCTTAGCTCCTCTAAATAGACATCAATTTGCTTCCTCTAGATACACATCAAATTACAAACAAGTTACACTAGCAATACTGAAGAATATCTTTCCTCTAGTCATTGTTTTCTTTTCTCATAGTGAAAAAGTAGTCTTGGCAATTCTGTCTCCCCCTTTTAAAACTTTTGCTCCTACATCTATTGGATCAGATTTTCCAAGTTGTATCTTCCATCCTTGAAGCGATTCTCGTAATATTTGATGTTTGACATATTTTCATTGAATTGACCTTTTGCACTGTTTTCAAGTACATCAGCAGCTAGACTTTTGGGGAAAAGCTTCTGTTATGAGCTGTGATTATAATTTTCCCTCTGTAATAACATACTTCTTAAGTTAATTTTGCAGCTCCCTTTAGGATGTCCTGGATCCTGTCAGAGTCAGGGCAGTTTGCAAAATTGGCTCTGGAGACTTGAAGTCACTGTAAATCTTCTATTTTCATTTCTAATAGAACATTCATATATATAGGCAACCGATTTCCTGATTGTGAAATTACTCATTCTGGCTTTTTCCTATACTTAATTTTCTATAGTATAAACCTACATAGAATCTGCTACTTCATATATATAAAGCATTCATAAACTGAGCTCCTAGAGAACATTGACTGAAAATCCATGACCACGATGTAAAAATTGTAATTTTGGAGGAACAAATTTTATTTAAACATTGGTAAAAGCTCAAATGCCGTCATGGTGAAGAAGATAATACGATATTATATAAAACTGCTAGGTTCAGACAATATGGAGGGATGCTTATCCAACCTAAAGGCATTCAAATTCAAATTTACTTTTTAAATGGAAATAAAATTATCTGATCAAATAAAAGAGAGATTTTTTTCAGGAGTTAGCCTTGGCGACCATTGTTTTACTATTTATAAATGCAAGAAAATGGCATTTTGTAAACTATATGTGCTATTCAGTTAATCAGTATGTGTAATTTTAAGTACGTTAACATTCAAAGAAAAATTTCTCCTCATATTTAGATGTTTTGTATCAAAGCTGATTATTAATGGGTGACAAGTCCATATTGACAATTTAATATCCACATCCTCCCACTTCCATTAAGTCATGCTTACATAGTGCTTGATTGTTACACTAGGAAAAATGTGAGGTAATCATATTTTTAACTTAACATTCTGAAGGGATGTCATTAATTTGAGGATACCTTTAAAATTCATGTAAGCAAATTGGAGAAATATAGCAACTTTTTCCTTTCAAAAATTTTCGAGAGGTGAATGATTTGAGTTGCAAGAATTAAACATAACAATAGAGAGCATTGCCAATATGTTTAAAATTGAACTTTTAAAGGAAAGAATAGATAAAAGCCATACTGTGACAGGATGATTCAAGTGTAAAAATTCTTAAATGAAGACAGAGTTCATAGTTAACTTATAGGTCAAAAGATCAAGTAAACCTTATGGAATTAGCAATTCCATACAAAGACCCTTCCTAAATGGTTTTCTGTATATATAATTTTGTTAGCTTTGGAGAAGATATGTTAAGAGTAGTAGAATCCAAATAGTCACTATTTATCTTCGAATTTTTTTTCTTGTTAAAATTTCTAAGAAGATATTAATTTTCATCTAAGACTTGTGGTCTTTAATCATAACAAGGTAACAAAAATATCATTGCACTGACTGAATTCAGATGGCAGTATGGTGAATGATTTCACATAGTCTCTGACATATATGAGCAGTTAAATGTTCACATTCGTAAGTACCTATTTAAATATACAATTCACTAGTTTTAAAAATTTGAAGATAATTATAAAATTGCAGGATGGTATTTGAGTGAAATGAAATTTTATTTACAATTTAACAGTGCTAGCTCATAACTGTTTGTTTTAATATTTGCTACCTAAATGTGAAACAAACAAATAAACCAAAAACATAAAGAAAAAATGCTATGGGTATTTGTATACTTTAGGGGAACTTTCTCAAGAGCAGACTGCGGTAATAAAAAGAAAAACATGTACTATGAACTTTATATGGAGAGTGGAGATTTAAAGCTGATAGTAAAAATCAGGGTTTAAATAAATTTAAAAGGAATATGTTCCCCATACTTAGTAGTATTTTCAGAAGTGAAACACCTTTTTACCTTTGGACGTAAATATAGGAAAAGTATTCTGTTGTTGTAATGTTAAAAAGCATGATCTTTGTACAGGTAATTTAAATAGATGTATCATTACAAGTGAAATGTTTTATTGATCAACTCTTTATTTTTACATATTAATTTTTTTATTTAATATTTAAAATTTTAGTCTACATGGGCTGGATGAACTTCTCATGGATAAAACATGCTGGCCAAAAATTTCCTGGAGTATCTGACAAAAATTTTTGCTAATCAATTAACATGGGTTTACTGCCACCTGTCATGTTTTACTTAAACAGGCACATATCTGGGGTGCCTGGGTGGCTCAGTGGGTTAAGCCTCTGCCTTTGGCTCAGATCATGGTTTTAGGGTCCTTGGATGGAGTCCCGCATCAGGCTCTCTGCTCAGCGGGGAGCCTGCTTCCCCGTCTCTCTCTGCCTGCCTCTCTGCCTACTTGTGATTTCTCTCTGTGTCAAATAAATAAATAAAATATTAAAAACAACAACAACAAAAAAACAGGCACATATCTAATTACAAATTGAAAATACATAGCAAATTTGGTTTCAATATCCAATATTAAGTCTTATTTTTAAGGAAGCATAAAATAAAATTCTTAAAACATGTGTTAGGCATGTGGGCACCACTAGAAATTATTATTCGTGGCAGAAATAAATTTATAAAAGAATCTAAAACGCGTATTCCAGAACACTGAAAAACCACCGAATTTTCCTACTTGCATATATATGATTCAATACTAAACAATCAAAATTAAATTTGAATTCAATTTGTATCATATGTTAAAAATATTTCTTAAAATCTAATGATCTGTAAATAAGTTTGTCAAAATGGACCATGATATTAATGAGCCTTCAATTCCCTAAAGCCACAATACCATTTCTTCATAGGTTAGATTTAAAAAAGAAAACCATTTACCCTTGGCAGCACAGTTTCATAATTTCTACTTTTAGAAACGTGTAATTTTAAAACATGTATGTGTTCATATTGTAGTAGAAATATACAATATCCTTTCATACTCTGAAGAAGGTACCTAACTAAGAAAAAAACTCTTTGGAAGATTTCCAATCAATGTATCACTATGAACATTTCTCTTCTTCTATAAAAGGAACTTCCTGATATCTAATAAAAATGTATGTTGATATAATTAGCATTATGCAATACATCATTACACTTTGACAGTAAATAGAAAGTGAGAAAGTAAAATTATTTCATATTTGCATTACACCAATTCTTTATGAAATATTTATGTCTTGATCCTCAGAATTTTTTTATAAGAAGAAACCTAATTCACTCAAACTCAAAATGTTGTTCTTTTAAAAATGAGTATAAAAGTTATTCATTTTATAATACTGGTACAATTACCATGAGAAATATTTGACTTGTGTCTTGTAAGCCAAATCATCTGCTATAAACAGGAAGAAAAGAGTATTTACTGTTGTCAGACTCTAACATTATGCTGTATAAAATTATTTTTCTCAGTCTAAAATGTCTACAGCATAGACCATGAAAGCAGAATTTGAAATAACTTAAAAATTTTTGAAATATAAAGAACTCCAGATGAAAATTGAGTATGCAGTGCTCTTCTTGATGATATGTATTTTTGTATGCCATATACATGCTACATGAACTGATGGAAATATATATGGATAATTATAGAAAGGCACTAGGTTGAATTAAAATTAATGATAAAATGAGCAGCTATCAAATGTAGTGTTAACTGACATAAGGTTCCTTTGGATCTAGATGTGACATAATTATTTTTATGAACAAGACTAATGTCCACCTACCTTCTTTATTTTGTATTGGCAAAAATATATATACTTGTAGGACCAAAAGGTAGAGAACATGGAGGGGTTTGAGAAACGTTATCCGTAAATAAAAGTTAATTTGGTAAGTTTAATTACCTCTTAACATTTGCTTTCCTTTGAAAATCAATTAATTAAATGCTTCTGTCTTTAAACGTTTAAACCCATTTTTTGGTTTTGTTTTTAGGTTCTTCTTTCTCAGTGTAAAATTTAGTCTTAAAATTGATTAACTAAATATTTTGCCACCCCTGCAAATATCTTAATTGGGAACCACCTGAAAAGTACAACAAGAGCATATTCCTGAATGAATTAGAAGCAGATTTGCGATCTGTTTTATTTTCATTAATTTTGGAGTTGTGTGACCTGGAATAATCCATTGAGCTCTTGAAATTAAGAAGCCAGTTTTTGGCATTTCAAACAGGGACTGAACTCCCTCCCTCTCTTGCCCTACTGAAAAACAATGAAGAGAAAGGATGAGAGAAAAGAAGGGAGAATGGAGGAAAATGGAGGGAAAAAGGAAGAGAGTCAGGAAAAATAGAATAGGGGAAAAAAGTACACATATTTAATTTGAATAAAGTTGCTAACAACATAACTTAGTAACAAGGATGGAATTAATGACATAGGGCAAGAAACTGGTATCTCAGGTTCTTAAGTCCTGACCTTTTACACATTATGTGTGGATATTTTCATTGTACACTGATTTTCCTATTGCATTTGAGGCAACAGTGGTGAGGGACTGGATATCCAGGACATTTACCCACATCTTACACTTCACATGTGTAAAGGTGATAATCTTGCCTAAAAGAAAGAGGGGTTCCAAGTGCATTTATGGTAAAATTGATTAACACATAACTTTAATCAAGAGTTTAGCTGTAAATAATTTGAATATTAGCATATGAATTATCACATTAACATAGAATATATTTACTTTCGCTGAGATAATTGAAGTATTTACACTATATTCACATATAGACAAAAATAAGATTTCACAATGTCTACCTGGAAATATGTTTGTTTGAGATTCTGCAACATATCAAATGGAACAAGCACAAAGAGTAAGCTTAGTTTGCATCCAAATTTTAATTGATGCCTGAAACATTACATATTGTTCTCCAAAATTCTAAGGAGAGAATTTGCAGGGTTCCTTAATCCAATCATATACCACTGATATACCCAATTTAATTGTTTCCTCAGCGAACAACCTGAAAAACCAAAAATCAAATATTCGAAACCACACAACTTATATTCTATTGTATATGTTAATGTATTGGCTGGATGCCATGAATAAGGAGAAAGATAATCCATTTTTTAATACTATGCAGTTTCATAATTCTACATTTTAAAAATTTTCAAGTTTATTAGAGCAGGAATGAGTTTACTTTTATCCTTATAATAAAATTGGGAAAAATATAATTCAAAATTTAGAAGTAACCACTTTTCATAAATCATATAATTGTTATTTTTGAGATTTAAAAAAAAATGTTTGGACACCTTAGGAAGAGTAGAAGTACAAATGAGCTATCTAAAGAAAGTGTATGTGACAAGATTATGTGCAATAGTGCTGGCTTGAAATAATAATATTATTTTGTAAATCTTTGAAAAATGCATCAACAAACTTTCTTTGGATGCTACTTACATTGTTCAGAATTTCATGTAATTCTTATCTCTTACTTTTTATGCATCAATTAAGAAATAAAACTTAGTTACATGGAAGATTCCACTTTGTATTACTATTTTATAATTTATACAATGCTGTCATATCTACATATAACATTGAGGAAGTGATTTTGACCTTGAAAAAATAACTCCCATTGTGAAGAAAAATTAGTAACAACCCCAATTGTGAAGTCAAATGCTATTATTTATTTTTATTTTCTAATCCTGAATCTAATATGGAGGAGGTAGATGAAGAGTAAGAGATACTTTTTTTTTTCTTTTCATGATAATATCATGGCATTATTAACATTGTTACTTTCCCCTTTGAAAGAAAATTTTGGAAGGGAAAATGTTGCACAGAATGGGGATAGTTTATTTCACTTGACCAATGTAGGATTACTCATTTTTTTTTTTTAATTCCTCAGGGAAACTGTTACCACCTGTTCAATCCAAATTCAAGCAGTTTCTGTCAATTTACTCATGGGTGAATGCTGCCTCTTTGTGGCAGAATGCCATGGAAAGTGTTCTTTAAACATAAAGTTCATGAACAGCCCTTGATATTGTTTGTACACATTTCTGGTGAGATTACGGGAAAATCCACCAACAGCAATGAAGCACATGGCTCTTTAAGTTTCAGATTAATTCAAACATTTCCTACCCTTAAGTATTAACCTAAATTCACCGGCAAGCTTTACTCAGAGGTGAACAGCTTATACCCAGTAACTTTTGAACATTTAGGATATAGATCCACTTGAGATAAAGTATCCAACGTAATTGTCGCAGGTAGTTTTACACGAGTTAAACTTAGGAAAACTACGGGAATATTGGAAAATTAAGACACTACAGGAATTGTAGACTGAATAAATAATACGGGCATAGCAAAATACATAACATTGGGAGAAAAATGAATAGGCAGTATATTACTTACCACGGTCCATGTATTAGATGAATACTTCAGTAAGGAAAGAAAGTGTACAATTGAAATTTCATTAATAAACATATTAATGCCACATTTAGAAAAAAACATAATTCCCTGAATTTGCAAAGGTGAATTTTACATATATATATATACATAGATTCAAATTTGATAATTAGGGCAAATTTTTTGAATGAAAGTTAGCTACTATGTCCTAATTGTTAATAATGGAGATTCAATCACACATAGCTATTTCTTTTGCACCTTAAGCAATCATTACTTCAGTCCCTCATATTTGATATAGTTATCAAGTGTTTATTCAGAAACTATTTAAAAAATTACATGTGCTGGGATACATATGAGACTGTAACAACAGTAGCCCCATCTTACAGAGATCCTGTTTGTGGTTATCATCATTGCTTGCTGCCCCAGAGGGTTAAAGACATTGTATAGAGATTTGTACAGTCCATCGTTTGGTCTTCTGAGGTGCCAGTAACATGTGGATCTGTACAAATGCAACTGGGTTTGGTTAAACAATCAAAAATCGGCTACAATAGTAGTCAAATCAATACATCATTTTGGTTGACTAATAAAAATACTTTTAAGTCTTCTCTAATAAAACCAGAAACTTGCACATGATTCTTACTCGAATGGCCCAATTAATTGCCCTCATTTTTTTCTCTTACCCATTGGGATACAACTTGTTTGTTTATTTGTTTTTAAGTTACAGATCCAATTGGGTGGGTTGCATTGATTTTACGATTTTCCCATTAAGTACTCCATATGTTTAGTGATTTAAAATGCCTTCCTGATATCACTTCAGTTTTGGAAATGCAGCTCCTAATACAGTGCGACACCTCTGTGAAAATCATAGGCTAAATAGTGAAGGAAAGAGAAATGCTAAATGTGTATATAAAAATAGGTGCTACAATAAAATATTTGTATATTTCATCAATAAGTTATTTTGACTAATCAATTATGGATCATATAGCTCTGTAATTTAATGATTTGTCCACATCTATGGTGATCCTTTTTCAGATCACAATACTTTTGTTTTTAATTCAAATGTCCAGAATGCATACAAACACATCCTTTAAAAAGAAAGGAAAAGTAATGAGAGAGGAGGGAGGGAGGCAGAAGAGAGAGAGAGAGAGAGAGAGACTTGGGGTGGGGGGGAGGAAAAGGGAGAGAGAACAAACTTTCTATTAAAGTTGGGGTGTGCTAATCTCTCCATAAAAGCCATTTAGACCCACCCATGGCTTAAAGGGGGAAGGAGGGAAAGGGAACAAAAGAGGAAGAGTAGAACCTATGCGCTGCCATCTTCCACCATTCTTAGCACTTCCAACCACTACAAAAATAACTGCGACCTTTAACAAGTCACCTGCGCAGCAAACTGCCCTCCCTAAACCCTCTCCTCTCCTCCCCCACACGCAAGAAGCGAAAGTGATGTGCCCAGTTTACACAAACGTTTTCCCCACGTGTAAAAATTAAAAGGAAGTTGCACACCCTTTCAGTATCTTCCGCCGAAGCTGAGAAACTCGTGCCAAGGCACTTCACCCTAAAACGTTGAAACAACACAATTAATCAAATGTGTTCACCGTGTGTGTCTGCTTGCTTGCTTGTTTTAAATGCAAAAGCTCCCAGGGAGTTTCTCTGCTTTTAGAACTGGCTAAATGTGGTCTGTTTTTCCAGCACTTCGAGGTAGTCCGGCTCAACGTTTAGTTTTGCTTTTAACTCCAGATACTCGTTCCGGTTGGGTTCTACAAAGACAGCACTGGGGGGGCTGTAGAGCACCGGTTCCCGCAGCCTGCTGTCCCCGGCCCCCGGGTGCAAATACTGGTGGGGGCGTCTCAGGTCATAGTTGGGGGAGAAAGTGTAAGCAGCGGGGCTGCACGGAAATTTGGGATATTCCGGGAGGCTGTTGCCGGCGGGGGTGGTGGAGCAGTGTTTGTCTGGTTCTAAAATGCCCCTGTAAAAGCGGTCGGCGTCCTGCACCGGCGACAGCAGGTCCTCCCGGGGCTCGATGGTGCTGACGCTATAGGCGGGACTCCGCAAGTGGTGGCTTTCCCGCCTCTCCTCCTCCCCCGGCTGCAGCTGCAACTGCGGCGGGGGCTGCTGCTGAGGCTGCGGCGGCGGCGGCGGCGGCGGCGGCTGTTGCTGCAGGTGGTGGTTGCTGCTGTAGGTGACCTTGAGCTCGTGCAGGTCTTTGTAATCCTCCACGGAGTTGCCCTCTCGAGAGCGGTAGATGGGGTTTTTGCACATGTGGCCCAGTGGATGGGGGATGTACTCATACACGTGGCCCGCGGGCGTCTTCACCTTGGGCAGCGCGGGCCCGCGGTGGTGCACGTGCGCGTGCGGGTGGCCTCCCGCGCCGCCGCCGCCGCTGTACACGCTGTACTGCATGTTGAAGGAGCTCACGTCGGAATTGTTGGTGCTGGTGTGGTCGCTCTGGTTCTTCTTCCTGCGCTTCATAACCAGCACGAAGAGCCCCGCGGCCACGAAGACGGACATGATAAAAACCAGCAGCAGGCTGAGAATCAACACCGACAAGGGCACCGACGACGCCCCTCCCCCCGCGCCCAAGCCCGCGGGGGCCCCGGTGCTGTTCAACCGGACCGCGGGGGTCACCGCGCTGGTCCTCGCTGGGACTTGGATGGAGGAGGGCGTGGGCGTGGAAACCACCACGTCAGAGTAGTCTGGGCACAGCAGCTCCGACTTAATAGAGCGCATATCCGTCTCCGCAAACTTCTTGGGCGCCTTGCAGATGACCTCGTCCACCAAGACACCCACTTTGAGCTGCTCGACCCACAGCTTCATGCCCACCACGTCGCAGGTACAATCCCAAGGGTTGTCATGCAGGTCGATTTGGATGAGTGACTTCAGCTGGTCCAGAACTCCACTCACGGGCAAGGAGGTGAAATGGTTACTCCTTAGGTTCAGCCTGAGAAGGGTCAGGCCAGAGAAGACCCCTGAGGGCATGGTCTGCAGGAGGTTGTTATTCAGGAATAGCAGCTGGAGGTTTGGGACCGGATCGAAAGTCCCAGACTGAATCTCACGTATGAGATTGTACTGGAGGAAGAGATACTGCAGGCTTTGCAGGCCATAGAACAACTCTGGGCTCAGCCTCTCTATCCTGTTGCCATTTAGGTAGAGGCGCCTCAGGTTGGTGAGATCCCCGAAGGCGCGGTCCTGGATCATTGAGATGCGGTTGTTGCCCAGGTGTAGGAGGTCCAGCCCCGTGGCCTCCAGGAAGTCGCTCCTGCGCACAACCGCAATGTAATTCTCTGTCAGATACATCTTCTTGGGGTTGTAGGGCTTGGGCTGCAGTTCTGCGATGCTCTCGATTTTGCGCTCCTGGCAGTTGACGTTGAGGCCCAGATCCGAGATTTGTAGGTTGCAAGTGCACGCTGTGGGACACTCCAAAGGCACCGGAGATTTGGTCTGGTAGGCGATGCTGGGGCCATAGTTGCCATAGCCCAAGTCCTTGGAGGGCTGCCGAGAGGTGGGGCGCACTCTGGGCTTGTTGGGTTGGCGGGTCCCCTTAGGGGGCTTTAAGGGGGGTTTGTAAACAGCAGAGGACGAAGTGGCCACTGAATTCACCGAGGCTGGGGTAGTGTGTAAATACCCGGTGGTGCTCAAAGGCGTCTGTGGCCTCATCTCATAATCTGAGATAAGTTTCCTTGGGCAAAGCTCCTGCTTGGACACCTCATCCAGATCTCTGCCATGTAAGCGGAAGGGGGTCTCACAAACCACATCCCCCACCAGGGCAGAGTAGGAGATGCTGTCCAACCAATCCTTGAGAGAGATCAACTCACAGGAGCAATTCCAGGGGTTTTCTTCCAGCTGTAACTCCACAACTTTATCCATGTGCTGCAACAGCCCCACATAGGGCAGAAGTTTCAGCCGGTTCCCTCGCAGGTCCAAGTGCGTTAAGGGCACAAAACGGAAAAGGTTGTTGGGTAAACTGGACAGGAGATTGTCATTGAGGATAAGCACCTGCAACAAATGCAGTTTCCCAAAAGCATTGGGTTCAATGACACTGATGTAATTGTAATCGACCTGTAGGTACTCCAGGCTCTCCAGGCCAAGGAAGGTATCATCACGCAGAAGTTCCAGTTTATTATTGTTCAGATGCAGTCTCCTTAAACCCCGCAGCCCATGGAAAGCCCCAGTCTCAATGTCCTGGATCACGTTGCTGCCCAGATGCAAAATTGAAGCCCCAGTGTAATTGACAAACTCATTGGGATACAGACGGTTCAAAAGGTTTCCAGACAACAAGAGGTGGTAGATTGGGAAACGGGGAGGGCTAATTTCAGAGAGGCTGATGATCCCCCGGTTTTCACAGCTCACAGTTAAAATGCCGTCCTTTTCCTCACAAGGACATGCATTGTCACAGATTTCCCCATAATAATCGATGGTTTCTGCACACGAAAGGACGAGAGATGTTAGAGCAAACGCTAGAGTCTGCAGAATCCAGCTATGCATTTTTCTGTGAAGGTCCTGTTCCAAAGTTACTGGGGGGCAGCAAGTGTGCATTTTACCTCCTGCAAGGGAGAGAGAGAAAAAGGAAACAACAGAACATGACACAAACTGAAGGGATTCGTGAGAAAGTCTCTCTTGGCCCTAATACTATTTCTCTGAAATCCAGAAGGAGGGGAGATGAATGATATCCCCCCCCCACCCAGTGGAACACCGACATTCTTCAGACTTTACTAATAGCTCATATTCATTTTGATTTAAAGGTTGATTTCATTTCCTAATGAGTATAACAGGAACATGCTGCCCTCTACAAGGTAAGGGCAGGTTAAAGTCCCATTTTAGTGGTTTTCCTTGCTCCCCCCCTTTTCAAAACCAATCCATAAATATACATAAAATGGCTGTCAGTTCAGTTTCATGGTTCTAATTTAAGAGAAAAGAAGCACCATTTTACAGGGTTCCCCACCTCACCTATACCAAACCCGTCTGCCTTTCTTTCAGAATCTACTCAGTTAACAGTTCATCGTGAAGGTCTCCCATTTTTCACAGAAAAGCAAAGAGTCACAATACTTGGGCTATTTTAAACCATCGCTGGAAATGCCAGGGTGGGAACCTAAAGAATACTTTTCAGAGGCAAAAAGGATGTAAGATAATGCATCAGAAGGACCCAGAAGAAGCTCTTAAACCACCAATTGTCTTCAGGAGCTTTGAGTAAGGAGAACAGGAGAGCGCGTTCGCTTTGATGGTGGACTTCACTACCACGCTTTTAGGCAGATCAGTGTCCTAATTGCATGCACGGTGCCACTTAGCAGCGCTTCTCTGAGTGCGCCCTGCGTCCACTTCTCCTCATTGATCATGTCAGCGACGCTACCAAACCGCATCTTTAAGCCACAGAAATAGTTCTGCACGTTGGATTACAAAGAACTCAGCGAAGGCATCCGCAATCCCGGAACACCTCCCGATACCTGGAGTTTAAAGAGGACGTTCCGACCGCTTACCGGGAATCAGCTAAAAGTAAACCAAGGGCCAGCGCCAAAGCTTCCCTTACCTCCAGCTCCGCGTCTGTTTGCCACGGTATGCAAAACTAACCCTCCCGAATTAGCTAGATTTGGACTGAACTCCCACCTCACTAGCATGCCCATCAGCTTTGGAGTTGTTTATTGCATTTAATCGTCAGTATTTTACTCCCCCTCCCCCTCATACCCCCCCCCCCCTTAAGAGAAAGGGCACTCGGGCTGATTAACAGGCAAAATAGAAAGGATGAAGGGAGGGAGTACGTCAAGTGACACAGGTCTGCGCTTTCATATCCGAATTTCATTTCCTCAAGGAATCAGTCTGAAGCCCTCCCTCTTTTCTTTCTCGATTTCTTTTTTGTCCTCTTAAAGGCTTCCTTCGACTTCCTACTTCGGGTCGACAGCGGTCCTCAAAAAGGAAAGGACATAAATGGAGAGAGTGTGTGAGTGTGTGAGTGCGTGCTGTGTTGGTTGCGGCGGGGGTGGGGGGACGGGGGACGGGAATTTGATAGAGATGCTGGGCTCTGGGAACCCATGCCTTCTCTCCAGTCAACCTTGCCTCTGCCTCGCCACCACCGAAGTCTGATGTCAAATCGCAACCCAAACTAAAGCCAAGACGTTTCTGAGTCATGGGTTCCAGCCTGGAGACTCGGTCTTGCTCCCCTAGCCGAATCCAGCCCGCGTTATTAAGAGCCCCTGCATTCGCACGCACATGTGCAAGTGTGCCTGCGAACCATTCACGTGTGGCCACCCAGACGTGTCGAGACGAATCGGAATCACAGCGTATAAACCTCGCAAGTACCTCCGACCTCCCAAGGCAACCGCAAACGCCTCCTGGCTTAAAAGCGGCAAAAACACCCCCTATGGAAAGCGAAACGTTTACCTTGAAATTTCAGTTCTCCACTGGATCAAATCTGCACATCCATTCAGCGGGGGTTGGGTCCCCTCCCCCTCCTTCCCACTGCTTCCCCGCCCCCATCCCCCTCCCACCCTTACTGACAGCCCATTGCAAATTGTGTCCAGCCGGTATTAACCTGGAGCGTTTACAACTTTAATTCAGTTCTGGTTAGCCGGGGTCCAAGAGCTTCCTCTCACCCCACTCTCTTTCTCCTCCTTGCCATCAAAGGAGCCCAAAATTTTGAGAAAATAAAGTTGAATGAGCCGGGGAAGGCTGACATTCTGACTGGGAAACGCACCTCTGATGTAAATTAGCGGGTGCGTTGCACATTCTCAGATTATCACATCTCAGATTATTATTATTATTATTATTTTTGGAGGGTGGGGGCGGAGGGACTGTATTTGTTTGCTCCAAAGAATTTAGACCCTAGACCATCGCCCTGTACATCCCTCATTAAAAAGAGTGGGGCTGCGCGGGCTGGAGCCCAGCACCCAGGCCGGACCCGTCGCTCTGGGCGCAGCTGCTCCCACAGCGGCCCAGGCAGAAGCACCCGGAGTTCCAGGACGCGAGGCTCCCTTCCCCCACTCCGCCCCAAAGCGAAGGAAGAGAAAGGGAAGGAAGGAGGGGAGGAAGGACAGGGAAAGAAAGCCACCCCGCTGCCACACACACACACGCACACACACACACACACACACACACACAGGAGCGTCTTTTGCAAAGTAAACGGTCGACTTACCCCGTCTCACATCTCCAGGGCCCACTCATCATAGCCGCCCCTATACAAAATACCTCTTTGGGGTGTGCACTGGATTTCCTGAGCCCAGGCAGGGCAAGAAGGCGGAGAGCAGTGCGGTCCAAGCTGCCGAAGGAAAGAGGCGCCCGGACGCCGCCAGCCCGGGGCCGCCGCCGCGGTGGCGACCAAGGGTTCCGGGGCTCCCCAAACGGCTCTCCCCGGCACTCTCCGTGGTAGTCGGAGTGGGCAGCGGGGTGGGGGGGGAGGGTAGAAGGGGGCGATCGCGAGCGGCCGGCAGGGATGGGAGGAGGAGGGGGAGGCGGAGGACCGGCGGTAGAGGCTCCTCGCGGTAGGGGCCGGGAGCGGGAGCCGGAGCCGGGCGGGGCGGGGAAGGAGCTGTTGGAGGGGGGGGGGGGGGGCGCGGAACCCGAGGAGGGGACGTGAAGGCTGCCTGGCACCGCCGGCCCCTCCAACGTGACGGTCAGCCCCGCCGAGCGATCGCACCCGCTCACACTCACGCTCGCTCGCACACTCGTTCCCACCCGCGCCACCGCGCGATCGCAGGGTCCCAGGCACCCTTCGCCGCACTCCCCAGGCGGGTACTTACAGTTGCCATCTGCATAAGGGGCAACTTTCTCCAAGCCAGCAGCAGCCGCCGCCCCCTCCAGCAGCCTCCGGCTCCACGTACCCTTCGGCCTGGGTTCGCGCTGGCCGCCCCTCCCCTCCCCCCTCGGCTTTCCTCCTCTCTGTCTTCACCACATTCCCCCCTGGTCAGTGGCGCACGCCCGGGGACTAGCCAGAGGGAGCGGGGCGCGGGGGTGTGCATGCATCGCCCGCCTTCTTCTTGCAGCGCACACTGTACATGGTAGTGAGGGGGCGAGCAAAGGTGGCACCGGCCCCTCGGCTACTCCCGCGGCGGCTGCGGCTCCTGCGCCGTCCTCCACCCCCCGCGCAGCGGCGACCACCGCGCTGGGATCCCGCCGCCGCTGTCCCCTCGCCGAGTCCGCCGCCGCCGCCGCCGCCGCCGCCGCCGCGGCCCCTAATTAGTGTTTGTACGGTTCCCGCATCCTCTTGGCGGTTTCATCGCTCCCAGTATTTGCAGGGGTTTTTCTCATCCCTTCCCCAGATGCGGCGCACGATCGTCATTATTTGGAACTCTCTATCTCCGACATCCTTTAGGGGGCCTGGGGGGACAGGAGCAGCGTTGTTCTACGCCTGTGGCGTGTCCCGGCAGCCTGGCGGCTCTAAAATACTCAGAGAAAATCGCGTCTTTCCTCCCGGGCGCTGAAAATGTGGCAACACGGTAAGCATCACAGGGGTCTCTGAGACATCTGCTCCAGCTCAGGGCCCCGTCCAGTGCACTTGTTTATTGTCGCGCCGCTGGTGCGAGCCAAGCTGCAGCAGACATGATGGGCCCGGGTCGAAGCGGGCGCTCAGTGGCCGATAGATGGCAGCCGAGGGCGAGGGCGTCCCTGGATTCGGGCGGTGCAATCGGAGCACCCCTTGGATGTCACATTCGTGGGAGACAGAGGAGTCTTGGACCATGTGCTTAGCACAAGCGTAGGACTGTGCAATCCTTGGATTGAAAAAGGGAGGAGTGGAAATAACCCCGACAGTGCCAGGCTTGTTGGTGGTCAGGGACAGACGATTCCAGCCCTGTGCTCTTCGCCTGCCTTCCTCCAGCCATTTAGAATAATACAGCCCCTGCTCTGTCTCCTGTACTTACTCTAAAGGACCCTGGAAGAGGGAGTGGTCCATCCTAGCTGCAAACAAGGGCGCTAATATATATATATATATATATATTTATTTAAAGAATTGCATTTTATAGGTGTGTCTGAGCGATGCAAGGGAATGTGAACGACTTTCAGAGAGAATGGTTGTGAATACACTTGGTGTGTACTAAAAGCTGGAAACCCCTAAATAAATGCAGTATCGATAGAAAGCGAGTTTCTTGAAGAGTCACCAGCTAAACTCCACTAGCGTCATCTCTACAGTAAGTATTCCTGTCTCTTTCCATGAAACCAGGCACCTCCCTCCCCAGAGGGAGGAGGGGGGGTCTTTACATTCATAGGCATATTTCTAGTGTTTGTAATATTAGACCTGCAGTCCTTCCCGGATATAGAAAAAAAAAAAGTTGATCATAGTATTTGGCCCAATGGAGGCTGAGTGCACATGTACCTATTCTATGATAACTGGGTAGTTTTACCACTTAAATATTTTTATTTACCTTATTTTAGGATTAATTATGAATTAATTATTTTTGGAATCCTCTTAAACATAATTGATATTATCTCCTTGGTGATATTTGGGATACTGTCGTGGATATAATATCTTGATTAAATATAGGATTATCAAGATTCTGACATCTATACAAACATATCTTCCCACATCCTGTCTCTGTGTTGAAATTAGGAGTTCTCTAGAGGTGGTTTATACTGCAGTCTCTTGAGATTTTGCAACAGTTCTTGAAATTTCTTCTCACTCTGTTTTGCAAATATTTTTCAGTTAATCCATACATACTTTGAAACAATCTTATTTTGTTTAAATTCAGGGCATGTGCAAGATATGGAGAAAAGAAGTAATCTGTAGTATTGGGTAATGATAATAAAACCTTATAAAAGAATTTCCTATAAATTTAGAAACGTTTGGCCCCAAATGATAGCCACTTGCTGCAGTTACCTTATAAAAACAGACAACTTAAACTTCACCCACAGAAGTCTTGCTACTGTATATTTTATTTAGTCATCGTTGTCTAACATGATACGAATAATATAGAAATTTTATTTTTAAAATATAATATTGCTTTTAAATCAATGTGTAAAAGTGTCATAACTTAAAAATTATACATAATTTATAGTTGGAAAGTTCTGGCATTCTATCACAGACATAATTTTCGCTGTGGGCAAATTCCATACAAGTTCTGAAAGGGTATAAAATGGTTTAATCCATTACCAGACTTCTCAAAATAGATGTAGAGTAGCTATTTTAGTTAATTCTTTCTTTGCTTTCTTAAATCTTCACAATAGTATTAAGTATCAAAATTCGTTTTAATTTTTGATTTGGTATTATTTTTATTTTAAAAATTTCTTATCCTAATTAAAATAGATTTTGTCAAGCTAAAAGTATTAAACATGTTTGCACTTATTTTAGATGCTGGTTTTGTTAGAAACACTGACATAAAAATATTCCAGTTTATTTCTTGTGGCTCAAATAAGTAAGTGATGACAACTCTCTACCATTATTAACTCAGTATTAAGAATAGCCTGAGAAGCTTCCTTTAAGGTTTACCGCTAGGTGTCTCTGTAAGCTGCTGTGCAGGACAGTGAATTTTGAGAAAATAACTGTGACAGGCAGAGATCAAATAGAGGAACTCGGGAGGAAAAACATAGAAATAAGGAAAATTTTCCTTTGTTAGTCTTTGGACTTCTGTTTGTTTTGAATATTGACTATGGCTTAGAAAAGAAATAAATGAATCATGTAACAGTGGTCAAATCTGAGCCAAGACTCAAGACTTCATTTTGGCTACAAAAACGAGCATATATATGTTTCAGTCCATACTAAAAAATACAGTCATATATATACTTGCTTTCACACAATACTCAACGTACACGATTATATAAACACTTTGGAAATTAGAAAATGAAATGATTGACTAAATAGATCTGTCCAGAATTAAGGGCATTATGCTAAAGTAAACATTATTTGATTGAGGTGGTTGGATGTGAAAAGCTGAGAATCTTTGTCTAATGTTTGTGAATATATTTATGCATATTATAATTTGTTCGTGATCTACTATCATCATAAATACATTTCATATATGGTAATATATTTGGTGATAATTAATAGGAATTATGGACATAATCTGATACCTCCCCATTAAAATTTAAACTCAAACCACAATGAGCATGCTTATCAGTTGAAATTGACCATACATTTGTGTGAATTCATATTTATTATTACCTGGAATTGTCATTTTAGTGTTTTATAAACTCTTTGGAAGAATTCTTGTATTAGGTGCATTTCTTAAAATATCTCATCATATTACATTTATGTATTGTATTGTTTCTTTAGAATATTAAAATGCCTAGTCAAGAATTATAGTCCCTTATGATACAACCTGAAAGAGATTATTCTTTGGTAATAGTAATGATATTTCATAAATACTAATTAACATTACTGAAATCTAAAACAAGTAGACCTTGCATTTCTTTTTGTTAGCCTACCTGGTGAGTTAAGATTATAAAAAGTAATGCTGGATTCCAGACTCCGTCAAAATTAGCTCTAATAGATTACTTTCATAATAGTAGTAACTAAGAAGTCTATACAACCCTATTTAGTAAACAACACATTTTTCAGATATAGATTATATTTTCAACATCTTTGAAATTTAAATTATATATACCACATATCCCTAAGAGCAGAAAAGTTTCTTCTGATGGGGAAAACATGAGTCATCATTTATGATCATTTCTCTATGTAATTGATAAGCCAAATAACTGTAGTGTAGCCCATTTTTTAAATCAGTTTGGTACATTTAGAATTACAACAATCAAAATTATCATATGGTGATATTTATCAGACCCAAAATGGTTAGCTCAATGGGTTAATTTCACTAAAATTATTTATTCACTTATAGACTTAATTTGTTATTTACAGTCTTAGAAATTTACTATCAGTGCCAGAAGAGAATGATGTGCATAAAATAAACAATTTTTCTTCCTTGCCTCATACAGTCTCTTATAAATGTACTTTGATAATCTTTTGACCGATTATGTATTAAAACCCTCACTTTGAAGGACCAATTGGAAATATCTTCCAAAATTTAAGATGCATTTTTTTAACAATTTTCTTTTCAGAAAGTAGCCTACCTGTGTACCAAAACAATATGTAGGAAAATGTTCATTGTAACACATGCTTGCATTTGTAAATGACTAAGAACAGCCCACATGGCTAAGTAGAAAGTGGTATATCTCCATCTATACCCTCAAATACTCTTCTGCCTTAATAACAGTGTAATAAGTATATGGTTCTGTCATTATTGATAGTGTGTAGCATTATCTATATACACTGTTGTGGTGGAGGAGAGAAACTTTCCGGAAGGATATGCAAATTCAGTAATGGCTTTTGGGAGAAGCCATTTTAGGAGAAGACTGGGGAGTCTTGAGTCGAATGAAGAGTTTTCACCCTACATTCTATTTTTGATTATTTGAAAATTTCAATTTACATGCACATTTCCATTAAAAATTTTAAAAAGTATATATACTTGAAAAATAAGGATATTACAGTTGGTCCCTGACACACAACGGTTTGTCTTAGGATTTTCAACTATACAATGGTGTGAACAATACACATGTAGAAACTACTTGGACTTTTGAGTTTCCATCCTTTCCTGGGACAGTAAAATGTGGTACGATTGCCTTTTGCCATGCTGGACACTGAAATGGCAAGCCTTAGTTCCTAGTCAGCCATGTGATGATGACCATAAACAACCCATACACTTAACAATCATTCGTATACCCATATAGCCACGGTTTTTCACTTTCAGTATAGTCTTCAATAAATTATAGGTAGTATTCAAATTCTTTTAATAAAATGGGCTTTGTGTTAGACGTTTTTGCCCAGACCCTAAGCTATTTAGGGGTTGTGAGCATGTTTCAAGTAGTCTAGACTAAGATATGACGTTTGGTAGGTTAGGTGTATTAAATGGGGTTTTCACCTTACAATGGGCTTATTGGGACATAACCTTGTCATAAGTCAAGGGAAATCTGTACTGGGAAGAATGATGTGAGAGGCGACGAAGAATGGAAGATGACTTTACCAAATTAATCTCTGTCCCATAGATCTCAGAACTATTCTTTCTAGGACACATTGCTATCCATGAAGACACTATGTTTCTAAATATATGACTGTAAATTAGTTATGTGAAATGGTTTCTCTTCATAGCTCTAACATGTGAACATCCAATTCTAGCTGCCAATATCATCTATTAACTAATAGAAGCTAGTTTCCTTTTCCTTCACTCTACAGAACCATGCTGTGTACTGGCAACATTACTTTTATTTGATGCTGTGGTGGGTGAAGGGAAAGATCAAAATGGTTCTCTAGAGAAGATAAGTGATTATACTTGAAATTGTCAGCAGCAGATCTTACTGCTATCGGCAGGAAGATGAGTGAATGGGTAATTGTGGCATATTTTAAGTATACAAACTATCATCAGGCCCTGTTAGAACAAAGGCTGCTGCCATCTGGCTTATACTCACATTGAAATATGCACATTCCACAGGAAAAGAGGCAGTTTTATTATATAGCTAGATTGGCTTTTCTATGTATCTTTCTATTAGAGCTGGGATTTGTCTCTTCAGATTTATTGGTTTTTGGTTCTTGCATCTCTCTAGCCATTTTTAGGAAACAAGTTCAAACAGGTGTTAGGTATGTCTGTATTTTCTATAGCCTTTCTGGGTTTTCAAAGAAAAACAATTAACCGTCCTAAAACACAGTTTCATCCCAAAAGTTTCAGAAGGCCCGTTGCTTAAATGAGAATGTCTAAAGTGACAATACTTGATTCAGCTTGTATCAGCTGGGCTCTTTCATACAACAGGACACTCCCATAATCTCTCTATCCCCTCAAAATAAATGACTTCTCCCAACTCCAAAACTTTGGTTTTGGTTGCCTGTTCATCTAACTGGCTCTTCCTTTTTCTTTCAGCTATTGTTCTAAAGAATTCACTGTAAATCCTTTCCTCATCAAAAAATTATTTTCCGTCCACTCTAACCAACATGGAAAACTTGCTTATCTGGACATTCTCTTCCATTATGTAGCACTTGCCCAGCACACAGTTGCTGTTTTCTTCTGGAATAGATTATCATTCCTTGTTGGGCAAAGAATTAGAGTTTGCTATCCCTCAAAGAGTGGAAAAAATGAGCTCCCGAAACCCTTGTATACACAAGAAATGCATGTCTGTTTTTGAATGTTTTCACTCAGCAAATATTTACTTGGGAAATATTTTGTCTTAAACCATATTATGTTTGAGATAAAATAATTTGTTGACTTTTATCAGGGTAGTTGGAGGATTTCTGACAAATCACCTGCATTCTCCAGTCCAAATAAATGGAATATAGTATATAAAAACACTTGCGTGAATTGTGTACTTGAATAGTATTTCTTTTTTTTAAATTTTTTTAAAAGATTTTTATTTATTTATTTGACAGACAGAGATCACAAGTAGGCAGAGAGGCAGGCAGAGAGAGAGGGGGAAGCAGGCTCCTTGCTGAGCAGAGAACCTGATGCAAGGCTGGATCCCAGGACCCTGAGATCATGACCTGAGCAGAAGGCAGAGGCTTTAACCTACTGAGCCACCCAGGTGCCCTGAATAGTATTTCTTGTAGTATGTATTTGTCAATCCCCTCCTGTGGTGATGGAAGTAACCCCTATCTACATTGTCCAGTATGATAGCCAGTAGCCGCACATGGCGGTTGAGGAATTGAAACGTGGCTGGTGTAACACAGGATGTACAATCTTAACTTTTAAAACTATAACTTATTAAATGTAAATAGCCACATGTGGGTAGGGGCTACCATATTGGGCAGTGCGAATCTAGAATGTAAATTCCTAGAAGGCTGAAACTGTGTATGTCTGATGCAATCTCTGGGATACCTTGAAAGTCATTCAGTACGAACAGCTGCACTCATAAGTAATGATAGTGATTAGGACACCCTCAATAAATAAGGACAATTATGATTCACTTTTGGCAAGAGGCCTGATTTGCATTCTGTTGAGGGTCTCTATTCAATTCTTTTAAATTGCACTCATTTGAAGACTTCTGCCATTCTTTTAAAGATTTCAAGGCATTTTATAGGCATTTCAAAATTCCTTATTACATCCTTATTACACCACTATGAAGAAGGCAAGGTAGATAATTTTATATCAATAGAATTTTATTAGAAGATAAGTGCTTTTGTGTATGATGAAGTACTCTCTAAGGTGCCTTTCTTCAGGTCACACAGCAGGATGTTAGTAGAACTGGAAACGAAAGTCCTAAATGGGTATTTTGCTTCAAAGAACTATCTAGAATAGGCCTTTTGTGCGAGAAGTCTGTCAGTCAGTAACAAAACCGTGCTTGAACAATCACAGTCCACCATTTGAATAAAAAGCTCTATTTTGAAGTTTGGTGATATAGTGTACATGTAGAGTGGGCAGAGTTTGGACAAGAAACTGTAATTAATGAATTTATAGAATGCAAAATGGCCCCTAATTTTCATGAAGAGCTGTATAAATCACAGTTTAAATAAAGTCATATTTATATATTTGAACCAGACATGTAATAGCTTAGTAACCAGTCCCAGTTACAAATCACTGCTATTTTTAAGATTAAATATGTTTTCAATCAATTTATCTAAAATATTAATAATAAAATTGACCTATATTTCCATTATTAAACCTCTTCTGTGGCCAAAATCAATAGAGTTTCAAAAGAAGCATGAATTGCTTAACAGCTCAAGTTCAAAATTAAGAGGAAGCCACCCTATTCAGAGTGCTACAGTGGCTGTCAGAGATCTCAACTCCATTCTTGAATCTGGCTTTGCAGAACTTATGAATACAGCTCTCTCGGTAGATCACATATTTTATATACAAAAAAGTTACTGTGCTTCCCTCCAATGGCTTATAATAACCACACTGGTTAACCAAGTGGTAAGTGTTAAAGTGTCTGTGGAAGAAAAATACAATTATTACTCAAATTGTAGACTTTATTCACTTTTTCTTAAAATGCAAAGTTATTTTTTTAAATAAATAATAATAGCATGCTAACTTATGAATGGTGTGAGTTTTGTGATAAATAGACCTATGGCAGCTAATTTTTGTTTAACATTACATGATGCATTTTTATTCTGTGATCCAAAACATTCTGTCAATCTAGTGATGCTTTTCTAGTGACACTAGATTCATCGTTGCTGTCCTATGACATATTACAATGTATGCTGTAATTTTAATTGATTGTTACGTATCCCAGTGAACAAATAACCAGTTTGGATTTGAATCACCAGTATAGGAGGCACGACTCATTGTACAATCAATCTGTGTCCTTAACTATAATATTATATGGGTAGTGACTGCTGTGAAGACAGACTTTAATCAATGACTATATTGTCTCTTGTTCACATGTAAGTGCTGAAATTTATTTGTAGGTATTTTTATATTTAAAAGTTTTTCATTATAGTATTCTTATAGTAGCATTTAGAAATAACCCATTAATTAGAGAAAACGAGGCTTAAATTGACTTGTCCCAAATAATAGGAATCTGTTTGATAAGGTTTTTCAATTTGTACTTTTATTTACCAGCCACAGTTAACATAAGCATCAACAAGCAATCCATACGTCATTTATAATTCAGAATCAATCAACTAAAATATGTACATGCCCACAATATACATATAGTCATTTGCTATTTGATAACTATGTTATGAGATGGTCCCATTCTTTCATATATTATATAACTGCATCTTGTTTCATGGTAGTTGGTGATATTCCATTATTTCATACAGATAGTACATAGCAGAAACATACTGTGATATGAATTACAGGGACTCTCAGTATCCCCCCCTTTTTTTAACTTAACTTTACTAATTTAGATGCACACATTTGGACTTTACCTTAATTTAAAGGAAAAGTGAAGATAATGTTTATCAATTCCTAGGAATTAGCTTTATTAAAGATACTTCCTAAGTGGATTCATCATTTCTGTAATGTCAAATGTTTTCTGAGAAAGACAATAGTAGAAATACATTTCAAATCATCAATTATATAATACTACTCTTACAAAAATTATAAAGATAAAATATATATTAATACTTATTACTAAATAGACTTATAAATAAACTGTCTCGATGTTGACGTACCTTAAAAATATCAAAGACTGGGGGTCTGGGTGGCTCAGCTGAGTGGCTGCCTTCAGCTCGGGTCATGACGGAGTCGAGCCCTACATCAGGCTCCCTGCTCGGTGGGGAAACTACTTCTTCCTCTCCCTCTGCCTGCTGCTCTACCTACTTGTATTCTCTATCTCTCTGTCAAATAAATAAATAAAATACTTAAAAAAAAAGTCAAAGACAATATTAACAACCAGAAATTATTGTCACAGTAACTAGAATACATAAGGCTCATAAAACAATATTTTTGAATACATACAATATACTTTTTTCTAAAATAGAAAATGCCCCTAATAGTGGGTTTTTCTATTTCTGAAGTTTTTGAATATTTATTATTTTATATTTAGTAAACAAGGAGTCAAAGCAAGCACTATATACCTCCTTAAAAAAAATCACTGGTAGGGACACCTGGGTGACTCAGTTAGTTGAGCATCCCACTCTTGATTTAGGCTCAGGTCATGATCTTGGGGTCCTGAGATCAAGCACCTTGTCAGGTTCAGTGCTTTGTGGGGAATCTGCTTGAGATTCTCTCCCTCTGTCCTTCCCTACAGTCTCTCTCACTCTCCCTCTTTAAAACAAATAAATAAATCTTAAAAAAATCAATAGTAAAAAATACTAAAATGGTTCTCTTGAGGAGGAATCATTTCAACCCTTTCATGCATAAGTTTAAGGATACAACACCATAGCCCTTTGCCATATGAATTTGTTATATAGATAATTTAAAGTTGAAAATGACATAACACAATTTTCTAAATTTTCCAAAGGATCCAAACAATGAGATAATATCACTACTAAATTAAATTTCTGAATAATTGATAAACCACTGAAGTTCATGGAAATATTAATCACGGAAGATTAACATTCGCTACATTTTATTTCATTATTTTTCAACATCTGACCTTAATCTTATTGGTCTTCCATATCTATGGAATGAATTTGAGTATGGAATGAATTCCATATCTATGGAATTCCATATCTTGTCATGAATGCCACATGGGTATCTCCATAAAACTCAAAGAAAATGTTTTGAGTTTTGAGGTTTGTCAGTATTTTCTCAATGTAAGCAAAATTGAACATGGAACAATTTGACACAGTTATGAATCTTCAAATATTGAAAGTTTATAAATATTAGATTCATCATTGACTATCACCTCACCTATTTATAACTGTGCTGAAATAAATGTATGTGTGAAAAACTACAAGTATCTGTCCACGGTAGCGATTCATGATGTTTCTGACCACCTTCTCCTAATATGCACCCGGAGAGTCTGCGGCAACACTTGAAAATGCATCTTGGAGTTCTTCCAGAAACTCTGAGTCAAAGAGCAATGTCTGCATTCACAAAGAAGCATTCACAGCTGTCAGAAGTTAAATGTCCATGAGACTCATAGTACAGCTGCAGTCCTTCCAATACACTGACAATGTCCGTGGAAACTAGAATTTGATAACTAGTTCTTCCATGGGAAAAATATCGCAGAAGAATGATTACTCTTTGCCTGATGGATAATGAATAATTATGCATGCACAGTACTCGAAGCATCATTGTCCTACATTCCTTAGCCTGCAGTGCTTTTGCAGCTCTTTTACACTACCAGAGAAAGTACTCTCCCTGCAACAAAGTGTCAATGAACTTCTTGTAGGCAAACACCTGCAGACACCTGCGAGCAGCGGGTGCGTAATGTTCAGGATCACAGAAATTGCAGCGCAAACCCAAATCTGCAAGGCAGCAATGACTGTGAGTGTGTGTGAGAGCTTGCATAGCTAAAGAAATGCATGCACGAACAGGTATACTGTGTTTCCATTTATGCTTAACAAAATGAATAAGCTGATTTCCCGCCCCCACCCCCCCCCCGAAATGTGTACTACAGTTGAGCAGAGTATTAGAAGAGCAAGCTACATCTGCCAATAAGGTTATCAATTTGAGATGATCTATCCCAATTTATTATCATGTGTTTCAGGACAAATGCTGAAAATGTTTAGCCATACGCTCCGTGCACCAATAGTGATAGCAAGTCATTCAGAATCTAATTACTTTTTTTTAAAGCTTAATACGATAATTTTTGAAAATAACTGAAAAATTCTAAAAAGTTATAAATCTCTATTTCTTTAAGGGTTTAGGTGAGGTCCAAATGGAAGTAAATGGACTTGCTCATCTTTGGCTAAACTATTCAACTTTACAAATGAATGGAGAAACCCATCTAAAAGTGTATCAGTTTTATAATTGTTGAGTCACTTAGAAGATCAATCGTCCCTAAAAATGTAAAGATCTGGTTCCTAAAATCTAATAAATTATTGAAGATTTACTTCAAAGAACATTTTTAAAATCACATCTGAAAGCAGAAATAGGGGTGCCTGGGTGGCTTAGTCAGTTAAGTGTCTGCCTTCAGCTTAAGTGATGATCTCAGGGTCTTGGGGTCTAACCCCAAGGTAGGGCTCCCTGCTCAGAGGGGAATCTGTTTCTCCTTCCTCTTCCCTTTCCCCCTCTTCCCCTTGCTCATGCTCTCTCTCTGTAATAAATAAATGAAATCTTTTAGAAAATAAAAGTAAAAGCAAAATAATTTAAGGCTTTTTTAATGTCAGTTTTTGAGTATGTTTTTAGAGTTGCGAGAATGAGAAATAATGAAAAATGAAAAGCTACTCACATTAAATTTTAAAAGTGGCAGGAAAACACAGGATACTACCTCCTTATTTAAAGGACCCAGACAGTATAAATGTTTTCACCAAAGTGCACCTCTGTTTATTGGAGAATTAGGTCTCCCATTTTTCTGACACCTTATTGTACATCAGAAGGAATGGAAGTGTGAGATAATTTGATAATTACCTTATTCTGGAATGCACAGAATAAACATAAAACAATAACAACCATAAAATCCATACTGGGGCAGCATTTCCTGTCACTTGCACAAGACCTTCATCTACATCTACTCAAATGGATTATCATAAAGAAAAGCTTGAAGAACTTCAATACACAATGCGAGCAATAGGTAAGCTATTATATTGTATTTTTTTTTAAGATTTTATGTATTTATTTGACAGAGAGAGATCACAAGTAAACAGAGAGGCAGGCAGCAGGGATCAGGCTCCCTGCTGAGCAGAGAGCCCGACGCAGGACTTGATCCCAGGACCCTGAGATCACGACCCCAGCCGAAGGCAGCAGCGTAACCCACTGAGCCACCCAGGTGCCCTATATTGTATTCTTACCAGGTGTGCTCACTGGCAGAAAAAGAGAAGCCAAAATATGGGTTAACTTTATGGGGATAAATAAAGTTGGCCTATGATGAAGGTGTCCCACAATTCTGGTTACAAGCATGTTAATTGATGTATGTCAGAATGCGCTCTGGGTACTTTTATTCCTATCAGGGAACTCATACCATACATTTCTAATACCAACTAATGGACCATCAGGACATTGTATTTTGGAGATTTTGTGAATTGGATAATGTTCTAATGGAACACATAATTAAAATGCTGAATATTGCCCCAAATGTCATTCAGAGAGGTACTTTATACAAGGAAACTGAACAAAAATTTGACTGGACTTTCTTTTATTTCTTTCAAACATTAAGGAAAAAATAGGTTGAACTCTTTAAAAAAATACTCATTCAATATTTTAAAACACAGAGGAATGGGTCCTTTTTGATTTCATTGATGCCTTTTACTGTGTGATAGTCTTTTTAAAATTAAAAAAAATTTTTAAAGATTTTATTCATTTATTTGACAGAGAAAGAGAGATCACAAGCAGGCAGAGAGGCAGACAGACTGGGAGGGGGAAGCAGGCTCCCTGCTGAGCAGAGAGCCCAGCGCAGGACCCTGAGATCCTGACCTGAGCAGAAGGCAGAGGCCTAACCCACTGAGCCATCCAGGAAGCCCTGTGTGATGATCTTTTTTCACAGATAATGCAGGACTAAAAACAGAGCATTAGACACACATCTGCTAGGATTCTGGTTCCACCTCTGCCTTTTAGTGACTGTTTAAAATATTGGTTAATTTATTTTTCTCAGCTAATACCTACATTTGTTGTGAGGATTAAATGAGTTAATTCACACAAAATATTTAGCATACTTCTCAGCACATTGTAAGCACTGAAAAAGTATTAGCTATTGTTTTAGGTTCGATGATTAGTTGCTAAAGGCACCAACATAGTGTGAGTCTACTTGATAAAGCAAAGAGTTGGAGAAGGCCATGTGGATTGCAGTAGATTTTTTTTTCCCCTCAGAATAGACGTTGTTCAAGACAAGTTGCATTCGTTATCAGCCGATCCTGATTTGTTATGGATTTATAACACCAGGATTCTGCCATAGATTAAGTGGTTGCTGGCTTGCAGATTTCATGAGCTCTTTTTGGCTACTGGAATAGGAAAATGGGAATCCTTGCCAGACAGCACTTCCTAGTGATGAATTTTGTAAAACTCATGCATGTACATTGTTCCAAAAGATCTGGAGGACAGAGTAGAGGAGAAACTACAGTTTTTTGTTTTCTCTTTTTAATCTAGAATTCACAACATAAACAATGAAAGAATTCTAGTAAAATTGTAAGGAAAACTAAATCAGGGTTGAATATGAAATATATTTACTACCCTAAAGAAATGATAAAGCAATTTTTATAACTGTCTTCATGGTGAATAAATAATCTGACTATTTTTAAAATAAGTCTGTAGTACTATGATTAACAGACATGAAAGTAAAAGTAGCTGTCAATTTAAGTTACTAGGAATATTAAACTCTAGTGTAAATTACTTTATCATGCATTTAGAACATTGTATATGCATACCATTAATTCATATTATTTTTCTACTGTATTATCTATTAATTTTTGTCAGTCTATATGCAAATATATATCAGGGATATTAAGTTTAATTGCTACTATATATATATATATAATATGCATATACTTACCTTTTGCTTGTATATTTTGAATGATTTCTATCATCCCTGAATTTATATTTTAAGTAAACCTTACTCACTTTGAAACCATTGTTTTTTTTCTAAATACGTCTATTAAAGAAGTACTTTTGTTAAGGTGCGATTTTGTAGCCCAAGATTATGATCTTTAAAGTCACATATAAGGAAATAAGTTCCTTCTTGAAGAAAACATTTTGACCATAGGTATTTTGTTCGATTCCACAAAGATTTGATTTTGGTGCATTTTACTGATAGATATTATTTTGATATGACAGCAAACTGTGAAATAACTGCTCTCATAATTGTGGAGATGCAGAACACACTTATGCACACACATATACACACATGCATACTAGCAGACAGTAAGTGAAAAATGATAAATATATATACTATATGTGGTGTAATCAATTTTCAAATATCAGACCATCATAAAATGCACTCATCATGAATGTCATCTCAAAAACACTAAACTTAAAAAATTGCTGCCAATTTTAAAAGACATTTGCCACATGCATGCAAATATGCTTTTCATGTGTTCTCGGTAATTGGTAACTTCTTTGATGGAAATTTAATTTAATATTTAATAATATAATCATTAATTTAACAGTAATTTAAATTTAAGAAGTCACAAATTTATTGTGCTAATATTAATATCTCCTAGTAGTTTGGTTACTTGTTGACTTTCACATGAAGATGGTGATCAGCTTGCTATATCTGCCCATCATTTCAAATAACAATTATTAATATATCCAAATGATAGTTAATAGATGTTTTTTGTTGGGAGAAAATCCAAGGACTTGGATTGTACTGAATTTTGGAAATTTAGGTGTTTATAGTTATTTATATTGTTCTAATATGCCAAGGTCATATGTTAGGGCAATATTCAGAAGGCAGGTTTACACACAGTCCCCAAGCCTATTTTATTTATCTCTTGCTATTTTCTCAAACCTGAGTGGAAGGATTTGTGTGTTTGTTTTCATTTTGCCGTTTAAAATTCTATTCCCTATACCCCCATCCGTATTCTTGCAGAAGGCAGGATAACCCAGGGCTCTTGAGCACACCTGAGAGGAGGAGCCTGGGGCCACAGTAGCTATAACTCTTGGGGCCCAAGGACTCCTCGGATCATGCAGGAGGCTTTGGCCACAAGAAACCCTTCAGAAATATAGAACTATGTAAATCCTGGTTGGTCGACCAGGAGAGTTGTAGCTGTCTGCTAAAGCCATTCTGTGCTAGCTTTGGAAGACTGCAGAATCCTTCAGGCCGCTGTTAGAGCAGTTATTTCTAGAAGCCCTTTCTTGTCTGCAAAGGTGATTCTAAAGTGCTCTGTGCCCTGATGGTTTTGAATTTGCAGTGTGGAGTGTTAGGAGAGGCTGATGAATGTTCTCACAAAACAAAACTCTGGAATGGGTTTTGGTTTGTTTGTTTATTTGTTACTTTGTTTTAAAACCTTTCTGATAGTGAGATAGGAAACGAGCCCTGGGTGTCTGCCAACACCTGTTGACTTTATAAAGAAATTTGCATTTTAGGAGGAAGCATAATAAGTAGGCGAATATATTATTATTTTTATTGCACTCGTATTAGCAAAAAATAATGAAATTGAAGAGCAAAATGATTATTAAAGAAGGAAATTTGGATTAATTCACTAGTCAAATTCAAGAAATGCTCAATAATTAGTTGGTTTCCTGATGTTAAACATTTAATCTTACTGACCTAATATTTTAAAGTGCTGGAATGCGTACTACCTAACTTAGAACAGGATATCTGTGGAGGTTTTTACTTTTTGCCTCATGGGATTTTAATATGAAACTCTTAAGCTTATCCTCAAACTCTGACAGTTCACCCTTAATCTGACCTCACTTCTTACATTTGCTTTTGAGCATGAATTATATGGGAATTTCTCTTGGCATGTAACGGCACCTGTAGGCCCCTTCCCCCCAAATATACGTACTTCATTATTACACATATAGTTGTCTCATTTCCTCAAAACAGATCTTAACTGATCAGGATCCTTCTTTGTTTTTCTTCCTTATCTTTAAAGTTATGTGTTATGTGTTATGTTAATCATACAAGCAGGTTTTGTCATTGTTTGTGAGAACAACGTCAAGTGTACATAATCAACAGTCCATGTGCTATTTTTTGTATTTTATCTTATTCCATTCTTACTTTGTAATTATTTTAGATTGTGAAAGTTTTAGGGGCACCTGCGTGGCTCAGTTGGTCAAGTGGTGGACTCTAGATTCCACCTCAGGTCATGGTCTCGGGGTCTTGAGATGGAGTCCCGTGTGGGACTTTGCATCTCCGGACGGGAGAGCCTGCTTGACTTTCTCCCTCTCCTGCCCCTCCCTGCTGCTTGCTCTCTAAATAAATAAATAGATAGACAGATAGATAAAATAAAAATTATGAAAATTTTAAATTTAATATCTGTTTATTTACTATCTATATATCAGACTCAGATATCTTTTTTGTTTTTTAAGATTTTATTTACTTATTTGACAGAGAGAGATCACAGCTAAGCAGAGAGGCAGGCAGAGAGAGAGAGAGGAGGAAGCAGGCTCCCTGCCGAGCAAAGAGCGCGATGCAGGACTCGATCCCAGGACTCTGAGATCATGACCTGAGCCTAAGGCAGAGGCCCAAACCACTGAGCCACCCAGGTGCCCCAGAGTCAGATATCTTTAGATACGTTTCAGATTAGATGATTTGGTTAGATATATACTGTTAATATTTGTTTGTGGGTTTTATTTGTGTAATGAATGAGAAAGTATCTTTATTCTCAATCTGAATTTATGAATCTCTCAACTTTTAACACGCTCTTTATCAAGGAACACTGCTTATATGTTTATATTTTCAAAAATCAAATCTTTTTTTTTTAAGATTTTATTTATTTATTTGTCAGAGAGAGAGAGAAACAGCGAGCACAGGCAGGCAGAGTGGCAGGCAGAGGCAGAGGGAGAAGCAGGCTCCCTGCCAAGCAAGGAGCCTGATGTGGGACTCCATCCCAAGACGCTAGGATCATGACCTGAGCCACCCAGGCATCCCTCAAAAATCAAATTTTCTAATACACTTAAACATTTAACAATCATTAACTAATCCCCCCCCCTTTTTTTTAAAGATTTTATTTATTTATTTTGTAGACAGAGATCCCACGTACGCAGAGAGGGAGGCAGAGAGAGAGGAGAAAGCAGGCTCCCTGCTGAGCCGAGAGCCTGATGCAGGGCTAGATCCCAGGACGCTAAGATCATGACCTGAGCCCAAGACAGAGGCTTTAACCCACCGAGCCACCCAGGTACCCCTTTTTACTAGTCCCTTAACATGTGTAAGTTTCTTTGTGAATTTTCAGAAGCAAATAACATCAAGAAGGATAAGAGCTCACTTTTAGGTGAAACATACAAAAAGAAATATTAAAATGTACTGAGTATGTATTTATAGTTCAACTTATGGGAAAAAAGACAATAATTTTGAGAAGACTGAGTGAAAAGCAAATGTTGATTAGACCCCTAATCACTAAAAACATCTTCCAGTAACTTATGAATTGATGGAGGAACCAAGATATTCTGTATTCTGTTTTAGGCTGCTATAAATTTAATGGAGAAAAAATTCTGGGGTTGGTATTTTAGGAAAACAGAGCCCTTGCTTTTGATAGGATTAAAACCACCTAGGATTTGATGCATAGCGTGAGCAGCGGGAAATGTGTCAATTGTTGATTATACATGTACTTATAAATCAGCATTCTAGCAGGGACAGATTTTTCTCTTGCATTTTAAATTAATTTGTGATTTATTTTGCAGATTCAATTTGTGATTTATACTTTGTTGAGGGTGCACCAAATTCTTCTCCATAAGTAATTTAAGCTGAGAATCCTATTCAAGTCCATCAGGAAGTGTTAGATGCTATTTGCGGATGGTAGCTGAAAAGTAAACCAGTGTAAATAAGAAAGAACAAAAGGAAAATAGGAGAGCATTCACAGAAATTCATAGTGAGACGGTAGACACTCTTCTCCCTCCTAAGTCCCCCCGTCTCTCTCTGCAGCTCCCTCCCACGCTCCCTGTCTATCCCCTCCATCTCCATCTCCATCATTTCTCTCTTGCTTCTCACCAGATCTGAGATGTATTGATCTTGGCTCTTGCTTGACCTTCATAGAAAGCATCAGTGCAAGTTTTTATACAACGTTCTAACGATAGTCACCTGACTGATAGTGATTATAAGACATCATCGACTGTAAAATGCATCCTCCTTTCTATGATGTAAGAATGTGAAAAAATATACATCTTAGAATTGACAAAAATTATTACTGTCTAAGTTGGATCTAGGCAATGAATCAATACTCAGGCTCTGAAGAAAGGCGTTTTATCTTTTCACATGCTTTCTGCTTTGTCTGCTTTCTTTCTACCTCTTTATCTAGCAACTCCTTCCTTCAGATGTCCCTCAAAACTGAAAAATATCAACGTCTATGACCATTCCACAACATTTACTTCTGCCTTCCCTTTGCTTTAGACAAACTGTGCATACCTTTGTGATTGTACTTATCACACCAGGACATTAAGGATTTGTTTGTCTTAGTGGCTTATTTTCACATGAATTCTTTGAACTTTAAAATTTAATGATAATTGTTTCTCCAAAATCAAGTATCACATATAAGCAGCTTACAATAAGGGATCAATAAATGTTCTCTGGATGAAAATCCAAATAAATATGTGGACAAGCTATGAATGTTAAGTATTTTTATTATTTTGTCATAAAAAAGAAAAATCAGGACTTAGGGAGGTTGAAAGACTTGTCCAATAAATGGTCAGGCCTTGAAACTACTTCCTCCGTATTCTAGCCCTAAAATTCTCTCTACTGTTCAAACCTAATATTATGCCTCCTCTCTGCTAATTATGTGATATCAAGTGAGCACACACCAATTAACGGCTTAGGAGCAAGTCATGGCAGAGCAGAAACCATATTGAGAATCAGTGTTTTGGCAAATTAAGTTTTACATGAATGTTGGACAATTATGTCCACAAGAGCCATGGCAATAAACCTGGGTATCATACAAACAGTTTTAAATTGCTAGATCTTTAGAAGTTACTTAGCGGATTCCATCATGTAAGGCTTATTTTAGAATAACTTCTGTGTGTAAAAATCAGATATTAGAATATATAGATAGGAAGATTTGGGACTTCTTTTACATAATAAACAATAATTTTTTTTCATAATAAACAATAATTTTTAAACAATTCTAAATGTTTGATATTACTTGATATATTTCCCATAATTTAATTTAGGCCTAATTTAAAATTTCCTTGGATCAAAAATTTACATAAAATTGCACAAATTTGGGGTGCCTGGGTGGCTCAGTGGGTTAAAGCCTCTGCCTTCGGCTTAGGTCATGATCCTAGGGTCCTGGGATTGAGCCCCGCATCGGGCTCTCTGCTCGGCAGGGAGCCTGCTTCCTCCTCTCTATCTCTCTGCCTGCCTCTCTACCTAGTTGTGATCTCTCTCTGTCAAATAAATAAATAAAATCTTAAAAAATATTGCACAAATTTATAAACATTTGTTTTCCCAATTTCTCTCTATGTTTTCAGTTAAAATTCTTAGCTCATAGTGTGTGACAATAATAAAAATCATATGATTGATACTGTATTCCTGAGCAAGCAGTAACATCTCTTTGATATTACTTCCAACTGCATAAAAAGCGCATGTAAATTACTAGACAAAAAGTGAATAATTTTGCTTTCATGATAAGTTTCATATAAATTATAAACATCTTCCATCATAATTATTCCTAAAGACAAACAGGTGCAACCCATTGAACCATTGTAACATTAGCCTGGCTTGTCTTTTAGGAATTAATATACATGGGCCCATAGTACATTTTCTAACATGAATATCATTGTTTTGCCATTAATATAAGCATCAATATTAGTATAGAATTATAAAATTAGTATAAAATTTAAAATAAAAATTATAAAATGTCTAAAAATATAAATTGATTAGAACTTACAATTTTAGAGGTCTGATGTCTAATACATAATTTTAAGGATTTGAATAAAGCAACTTTTCTCCAAAATTTGAAAACATTGCCACAAAAATGTGTGATCACCGGAAGAGGTAATTGGTATAAATGGGATATTTTTGATTATGAATATTATATGTTGACTCACATTTAAAAAAAATTGTTACATAATAGATATATATCAAGATATAATGTATAAATAAAGCTCTCAATGAGTTAAATTAGAAAAAATTAAGTGTGCTTTTGTACAAAAGTGAAGCTTTAATATTATTTGTAAGTAGAAAGATTTCACTTTCCCCTGAAAAATATTTCTGGAAACTATGCCAAAGGTTAAGTAACAAAAAAGAAACCCAGTTTAAATTTCTGTATTAACAAATATGCGGGCCCCCTAGGGATCCATGAATTTTTATTGAATGAATATGAGTGAAAGAATGCAGCCTTTCTTGCTTTGGTTAAGTTCAAATCTATGATTACAGTTTATATCTTGAAGCTGTGATAGTAAAGTTTATCTGATTATATCCTACAGGCAGTAAAGGATTCTTTGGGCTTTTCAGAGGAGGTTAAATTGAGATTAAACAGGTTAATAAAGAGAAAACTAAACAAAATATGTAAAAAGTCATTTTCAATATATGGGCAATGAAATCTGAAGTACTCAAAACGCTGACTACTTATATAAATACTTTATTTGTGCCCAAGGACCTTGTCTTTAAAGCTGTCAGTTCTAGCATATAAAGATCAGATTCATCATTTTTTAAATTAGATTGAAATTATCTTTAGGGTAAAAATCCCATGTACACTTTTTATCAACAATATTTAATTTTTTAAAAAGATTTTATTTGTTTATTTTTGAGAGAGAGAGATCACAAGTAGGCAGAACGCAGGCAGAGGGAGAGTGAGAACTAGGTTTCTCACTAAGCAGGGAGCCTGACGCTGAACTCAATCCCAGGACCCTGGGATCATGACCTAAGCTGAAGGCAGGTGCTTAACCGGCTGAGCCACACAGGTACCCTAACAATATTTGCTTTTAATGATGTGGATACATTTTAACATTTATTGTTGAAAATTTGAACATATATCCATAACTCATGGTCTTTTATAATTTTCATAACTTTTATGATAAATTTTTCATCTATACCCCCACCCATTCAATCCCCACACACATATTGTGGTAAATATAACACACAGCATTTTATTTCAGCCACAATATTTCAGAGTGCCCCTTTAAGAAAAATAGTCATCTTTTAAGTATAACAATAAAATCATTTCACAGTTTAAAATTAACAGTAGCTCCTTAGTGCTGACAAGAAACCACATTTTCTTGATTTTTTTTCACAAATTTTATTGTTGTTTTATAAATTAAAATCCAAAGAGTTCACGTATAACACTTTGTTAATATGCTTTTTAAACCTCTTTTATTTTATTTTACTTTTTTTTTTAAAGATTTTATTTATTTATTTGACAGCCAGAGATCACAAGTAGGCAGAGAGGCAGGCAGAGAGAGAAGGGGAAGCAGGCTCCCTGCTGAGCAGAGAGCCTGATGTGGGTCTCCATCCTGTCTTTTTTCTGTCTCTATCTCTCCTGGTTTTATTCTTGTGAAATATCTGATGAAGAATTTGGTTCATTCTCCTAATCTGGATTGTACAGATAGCCTTCTGTGGTGTCATTTAAAATGTCCCTTGTTTGAGGGGCGCCTGGGTGGCTCAGTCGATTAAGCATCCTACTCTTGATTTCAGATAAGGACATGATTTCAGAGTCATGAGTTAGAGCCACAAGTTGGGCTCAGATGCATATGAGAGGTATAGTTGAATCAACATTTGCTTATAGATGATGATACTGAGATCCAAAGATAGTTTAAAGATTTTTATTTATTTATTTATTTACTTGCCACAGAGAGAGATCATGAGTAGTCAGAGAGGCAGGCAGAGAAAGGGTGGGGGGGCAGGCTCCCTGCTGAGCAGAGAGCTAGATGTGAAGCTCCATCCCAGGACCCTGAGACCATGACCTGAGCAGAAGGCAGAGGCTTAACCCACTGAGCCCCACAGTTGCCCCCTCCAAAGATATTTTAAAAGTCATAAAGCTTGTAAATATTGTAAAAGTCAATAAGCTTGTAGATGGCATAGTTTCTAATAGGATCCAGGTGTCCTGAATAGAGAGGAGAGAAATGGAAATTTCAGGACATAGAAAGTGCCCGGCACCTAGTAAAGGACAATATTAGCAATCAAGCAGCAGTTTGAATTAGATTTTTGTCTTCCTTACTATATACTAAGTAAAATTAGTATAATTTTACTTAGTATATAGTAGAATTAGTATAATTCCCGAAAGCATAGCAGATATCAGAATAGTATGACATTTTTTTTTCTCTCCCCCCCCACCCCCCAGCAAAAGCACAGAGATACAAATATCTAGCCAAACAACATTTAATTGGGTGTTAAAGGATGTAGTGACTTTATCTGGACTCTAGGGGTCTGGATGGAATTTAACCCCTGCCATGCAGCTTCTGGGAGCCTCTACACTGGCAGAAGCCAGAGGACAGACATCCTCCAGTGGGTTTTTCTTAGAGGCCAAAACGGCAGGATTGTTGGGTTTTGAGGTACACTGTTGGGGGTAGGGGTGGGAGTGGGGGCTGCTAGCCATAGCTCTGGGTTCAGATCCTACTTTGGGGATGTCACTTTCCCCTACTAAATGTATTTGTAACAAACAGGAAATTACTTGTGCTTAAATAGTATGTCATCTAATGATTAAGAATTGTCACTTAGGCTGATAGAATTTCTCCTTTTAGGTTTCCTATGGAAAGGAGGAATTTTCTTAGCTTGATAATTATTCAGATATTTGGCCTTCCTCAGACATCTTCATTGTATGAATCTGCCCCAAGGAATCCTGTTTGTTTTCCTTTATCCCTGCAGGAGGCAGGCAAACTAGAAACATCCTGTGGCCTCTCCTTGTGACAATACCTGTGCTTTATCTCCTGTGATGAGTACCAGCCAGTGTTATGGAAGACAGAATACAAAAATCAGGGACTGTTGCTGTAAAGGTGAACACTGGAGTTTGAAAGGTCAAAGAGGTCATGCTTCCAGCTATTTTTCCCAACAACTTAGATTGTAAGGCTAAAAATTTCAATAATCTGTTATGGTGTTTTTTCTAAAAATCTCCCGTTAAAAGTATTAATATTCACTTAATGCTCAGTATCATTATTTGTATCATAATAACATTATAGGGAATTTCTTATTGATAAGATATTATACATCTGACCCCTGGGGACCCAGAAAGTAAAAAAAAAAAAAAAAAAAAAAAAGACTGAAAAATGAGATAATCTTATAACCTGAGTTCTCCCTGTTGACACGTGAGACATTCAGGTAACTGAATGACACAGGGTGTGAGTAAAAGGAGGGTTCGATAGAGCTGTCAAATGGCTGGCAAAAGCTTATAAAGACAAGGAAAATGGTAATTTTCATCAAATTTGCTTCCTTTATGTAACATTTTTATCTAAATCCAGGCTTTACCTTTCTAGGATAGCTTTAGTTAATCAGAGCTAACTTCATTGACAGCTTGCTCTGGTTAATTACTGAAGTGTTTTAACCGAATCCCCAAGGTATCGATGTCTTCAACCACCATTTCAAGGCTCAAAACACAAAAAATCTTGGCAGAATGCTGGAGACAGTTTATCAATATCTAAGGTATTTATTATTTTAATAACCTACACAAAGTCTATAGATACATGGGTAGTAATACTACAGTGTTTGGACAGTACAGTTTAACTGAAGAATTCTTAAAAAACTGAAAATCATTCCCTTGCCATGTACTTTGAACAGCTATTAACATATGCTTTTTATACGATAAAGCTCAAGTGAGTATTTCATACTGCAATTCTTAGAATTTTATTTTTTATTTCCTTTATTTTTTAAAGATTATTTATTTGAGAGAGAGACAGAGAGACAGAGAGAGTGAGCGAAGGAGCATGAGTGGGGGGAGGGGCAGAGGGAGAGAATCTCAAGGAGATTCCCGGCTGAATGCTGTGTCCAAAGTGGGGCTGGTTCTCATGATCTATGAGATCATGACCTGAGATGGATGCTTAACCAACTGAGCCACCCAGGCACCCCCAACAATTCTTAGAATTTTAATATAATACATAGTACTTTTTTTTTAATTAAAAAAAAATTTAAGATTTATTTATTTGACAGAGAGAGCGATAGCCAGAGAGGAAACACAAGCAGTGGGAGTGGGTGAGGGAGAAGCAGGCTTCCTGCTGAGCAAGGAGCCGGATGCAGGGCTCCATCCCAGGACCCTGGGATCATGACTTGAGCTGAAGGCAGAGGCTTAATGACTGAGCCACCCAGGCACCCCTATAATATTTTACTTTTAACAGTTACTTGAAACTTTTTTTTAAAAGATTTTATTTGCCAGAAAGAGAGAGAGAGAAAGTGAGTGCACAAGTAGGGGGAGGGGCAAGTAGAAGTGGGCAGCAGGTTCCCAGGTGAGCAAGGAGTCCTATGCAGAACTGGATCCCAGGACCCTGGGATCATGACCTGAGGCAGATGCTTAACTGACTGAGCCACCGATGCCCCCCAACAATTCTTAGAATTTTAATATAATAGGACTTTATTTTTAACAGTTACTTGGAACATTTAATTGGGAATCATCCTTCTTAGAAAATAAAAGATACATTCTTGTTCTGGGCTTCAGGTCATCTCACCTTGTAGTTTCAACCACCTGTGATCTCTGTGGCTTTTGGGGGATACCTGGATCACTGTGAGAGGGAGAGGTTTTTATTCCCTGAGAAAGCTCCCCTGCTTGTCTATCCAGGTTCATCTCTTTGCCTGCCCCCTGCCATCAGCCAAATTCCTTGCCACGGTGCTCCAGTGTCAGCCTGACTTGCATTGTCTGATCTGGCAATGGTCTCTCTTGTTTTTAAACCTTTGTACCTGCTAATCAAAATATAGAACTTAGTGTTTACATTTAATATTTTAATAAGTATGTTCTTTAATTCTGCAGTTATATATCATTATATGCAATATATTCTACGTATATACATATATTACACATAATAGATATACATGTATATTATTATTAGGGTATACATGTATATCTCCTAATTCTTTAGAAGGCATTGGAATGGAAATCAATTTACAATTTATGCAAGCACATTATAGTATTTTGCAGACCTTTTATATAATATTTTGTGAAAGAATTGGAATTGACAGCATCCATAAAGAAAAGAAATCTCCATATAATAGGCATTCTCACTATTTAAGCACTGAATCCAAGAGAATCTGAAAAAACTGGGTTGTCCTTTCTTAATTTAATCCTTTCTCTGCCCACCTCCATTGCAGAGACAGAAGCCTGAATGGCAATTAATTGGCTACTTTTCCGTTTTACAATATGGTCATCACTGAATAAATGAAAAATGCTATCCAGTTTTTGTCCGTTTTGAAACTGACAAAAGAAAGATCCAGTATGACATTTCATTCAGGCAAAGTAATTGCATAGTAAAAATAATAATTCTAGGACTTATATTGAATTTATCAATGTAAACTTTTTCTAATTATGATATGAAAACATATTTTATTTAGTTTACATTTAGCTTTATAAAGTATTCACAAATATTTGAAATGATTCTTGAGATAGCAAAAACAGATTACATGTTTTATTTAACAAGATATTTAAAACAGATACACTGTTTTAACATCTTCACATTTGTATGACATAAAAAATTAAATTATACTGGAATTAGGTCACTATTACTATTTATGCTGAATAATATAAATACATATTTTAATCTAACATCTTACTGTGTGCAGATAGGTCACCATTTTAGGGCAAACCAGCAGGATTTGAGGAAATGTGCCACTTTCTTATTTATGTATCTCTAAGACATAGATGAATGTGTGTGCTTAGATTAAAAAGCATATTTGTTCATTGTCTGCATTTCAGTTACATATTTAATTTAAATTCATCTTTCATGCAAATCACATAACAAAAGACATATAGAGCATGATATACTTTCTTCCTTCAGAAATTTCTCACATGCTCCCTTAGCTCTTCTGTCTACCACTGCTCCTCCTTACTTTCTCTGGGTCTACGTTTATCATGTTCTTCCTAAGCTTTCTTATCTATGGGTGGATTAGATGCAGGTTTGAAAACAAATTTCTCCATGGACCTTCATACTCATGAGAGCATTTCTGGGCTATCCCTTATGACGGTTGCACACAGAGAGCTGTCTTCCCTCTTTCTACCTTTCCATATGTGTCCCTCTATATGTCCTTCCTAACGAAAATGCTTCTCTTTCTTCTTTTAGGCAGTTACACTTCCTCTTAGCCCTTGATTTATCACCACTCCCTGTTCAAAAGTCATCCCCTGACTCTATTCATGTCTTCGTTTGGTTCTTACTGTGCTCCTGAAAAAATGTGACATGCACATTGTAAAGAATATAGCCTTTAAAACTTGGGAAGTTAAAATCTGATTTCAATATTTGTGATCTCTTTAACCTTAAACAATTACCTTTAGTGTGTAAATGCATTTTTCCTCATCTTTAGAGTGGATTTAGGAGTTCATGACAGTTAAATAAATGAATGTATTTAAAACATCTACCAGAGTACTGGCACAGAGGAGTCATTTAGTGATAGTTTAAAAAAAAAAAAATCTATACTCTCCACTCATCACCATAATCTACAATTACTCATTAACCTCCATAACTTCCAGATACCAAAGTAGATACTACGGTCAGAAAGCAAGGCATATCACCTCTTTGACCTTGATCCTGGGGACTCATTTTACTACATAAGCTTATCTAAAACCTAAAACCAGATTTCTGTGTGCCCTCTTTTATTGAAAGTTATTCTCAAAAGTCACACGAGATCTCATTTATTCAACATATTTACTAATATCTATTGAACATAGGTATGGCAAGTGTCATCACCATTTCCCTTGACTTTGCAGCATCTGATATTGATTCATATCTCCCCATTTTTATAATGCTCTTCTTAGGACCTTGTGATATTGTATACCAACATTCTTTTCTTCATGCTTCTCTGACCGATTTTGATGCTCTCCCTCACTGTACTTTATTCCTTGCATCACCTCTAACATATGTTTGCACCCTGAATTCAATTCATACATTTAACCCTTTCATCAATTTCTTCATTCTCCAATTTCTCATTGAGATTCAGTTCTGCATTTCTAGGTGCCTGTTGGATATTTCTATATCTTATCATCTCAAGCTCTGTATATCTTTAAGAGAATTCCATATTTCCCTTGACATTAATTCCTTGCAATTATGATTGTCTTTTTATTATTAGCACTAATCTCAGATATTCAGCCTCAATCCCTGTCTGTAATGCTCCAAAATTTATGTATCGGAGGGCATTACAGAGAGTGACTTATTGACACTAGAAGAAAAAGGAGCATAGGTAAAATTCTTCTTAGTTTTCCATAGCAACCATTTTATATATTATTTTTAAAAAGGTAATACAAATATAACAAGATTTTTTCTTGCATATCTTATAAAAAACTATGAAAATGCAAAGCAATGCTATATTATTATTAGCAGTATCATTAACATTAGTACTTCAGATGGCTTCTGTAAGTTGATGGCTATAATGAGGAGCTACGGTGTCCTTGCCCTCTCCACCTAAACACACCCCAGAGGACCATCAGGGGTCCGTGTGACTTTTCTTTCTACTTCTATTTTCAATTGTTCACAACACTCACTCAATTTGTTTTACAGAATGCCTCAAATCTGTCCCTTCCTTTCTCTTCCCACTGCCACAAACGTGTCTCAAGGGTCCCATGAACTTTCATCCAGAGAATTACAGTTAACTTTTATCTGATTTATTTGCCTCCAAACTTTTCTCACTCAGTGTATCTAATATATTACTTTCAGATGAATTCTCTCAAAGCAGAATTTGAACATATGACTTTTGGAGTAAAAAACCATTGTATCTAGTTTGAACAACTGATAAATTCCAAGTATTTTCTGAAATTAGGAACCCTACATAATCTGGCACTAATATCTTAAATTATTTTCAACTTCTCACATACATGAATGAATTAAACTAGTGTGCTGAACACTATAAATGCGCTTTTTGTCTTCCCGAGTTTTATTTCTGCCCAGAAATATTTGTTCCTCTTTGTCTCTTATTGAACTTCATTCACCCTTTCAAACTTAGAGAATATTTTTTTTCCTGACTAGTCTAGTTAAAACTTTGTGGTCCCATAGGACAACGACAGGAGATCCTGTTCTCTTCAGGATTTTATATATATATATATTTAATGTGTGGGAAACCAATAATTTCCTTTTTTTTTTTTAAGATTTTATTTAGTATTTGACAGAGACATAGCTAGAGAGGAAACACAAGCGGGGGTGGGGGTGGGGAGTGGGAGAGGGAGAAGTGGGTTTCATGCTGAGCAGGGAGCCTGATGCAGCACTGAGTACCCCAGGATCATGAATTGAGCTGAAGGCAGATGCTTAAAGACCAAGCCACCCAGGTATCCCTGGATTTTATACTTTTGACATCATTTTAAAAATATTGTAGAACATACACATGAAGTTTAGGAATTTGAAAGTTCCTTAATTTTTCATTTAAAGACAAAGTGAAGAAACATGTACTGCTTCAAAATGGGCATGTGTGTACATGCACATAGATCATTTACATAAGTTACATACATACACAATGGGAGTATATATATTAAAAATTACCATATGATCAGATCATCCAATTAGTTGTACTGAGATTTTAAAAAGTGTTGATATTATTTATGGAGGCTACAATTTGTATAATGCTTTTAAGCATATCATGACACTAATTTTCACAGTATTTTTAAATAATAATCTCTCCTTTGTTTCTTTTTCTTCATCTTTGCAAAGAATAACATGGATTTGAAAGAAGAACCAAAGTAGAATAAAATGAAGTTAATCATTACCTTGACAACAATTGTGTAAAGTTAAGTATACAGGGAAAGCATTGCTAATGGCCCTATCAAATCTGAAAAACTGATGTTCCGTATATCCTGATTCTAACTGAGATTAAACATTGAATAAGTATTTTAAAAAAGACTGCTTGATGACATTTTAAAATATTTAAATTAGGCAAAGGGTTATATTCTCAGGCAGCCTATTTTAATTACAGTCTACTTAATATTGTTAATAGAGTTTCTTTCTATTTGCATATTATTTTCCATACTCCTATTCGGAGAGTATGGAATTTTGATTTATCACCAAAGGTTATTCACATTACCTTATATTCAATATTTTGTATAAAATAATGTCATTACTTTATTTATTTTAGTGTTATAAGAAACTAAATTTAATTTATGAAACATTTGTTAGTTTCAGTATGTCACCACTAAAATTGACTTATCTTTCTTTTGTCTTTCCTGAATTTGTACAACTAAATTTCCTTTTTATTATTCTAAGCTTATGTACCATGCAATTAAAGTTTGTTAATTGCATGAGACATTTTAATGTTCATTGGTTTGGTATTCAGTAATTTTCATATTTGTGATAATGATCAAAGTAGTAAATTATTTTTTTCTTTTCACAATCAAAAAATTATTTATCATGTAAAACTTTCCACTAACATAATGAAATACCTGGATAAAATATTGTTTTATTAAAGAACAGAAGGAAGAAAGGAAGGAAGAAGCAAAGAAAGAAACCAAGAAAATAAAAAGCAAACAAAACAAACTGAAGCAAGAAATCATTGTCTCTTTTTAGATCTATGCTAATAAAAAGCAAGTGGGAATTTAAATGTTTATTTTACAGTTGGGATAACAAAGTTTTTCTTCCAATTCTTCAAAATAAATGAATCTAGTTGGGTTTTTCTTGCATTAACAAAGCAGTCTGTTTATTTTGAAGAACTCAATGTTTTTACTGATTGATTTTCATATCTATTATGTTTCTATTATTTTCTCGTCTTTTTTATAAGCAGAACTCTCTTCCCCAACTTATTTTGATAATGATGATTATCATTATAGTGTTTAATAAATATCATCATTGATTTTAAAATTTAAATAGTAGTAAGATTTTAAATTTGTGGGTAACTTCAGTATCTGATATGCTGTCAGGTAGTTTACAAATATATTTAGTTAAGGTAATCAATCCTTATACCATCATTTCAAGATAACTACTTCAAATTTATATGAACCCTTCATTTAAGTTTTATTTTACTCTGACATGCCTTAAAAAGAATTTAAATACAGTGAAAACCTAAGTCCAATTTCTGCTTTCAACTTCTACACTATTTACAAAAAACAAATAATATTCATTACTTACTTTATCTAAAAAAATTGTTTTAGTAAATATTTTTTTGTTTATTTACTCATTTATTTGTTTATTTGCTTATTTTTTGTTTGTTTGTTTGTTTGTTTGTTTTTAGTATTGGACCCTGGGGTAGAAGGTTAAAGATCTAGTTTGCTTTCAAAAGTTCACATTCTAGTAGAAAGACAAAGTGAGTAAAATGAATTGTAAATTCAATGCAATGTAGAGAATCATCGAAACATTTTATCTAGCTTCATGGCATGATCAGATTTGATTACTAGGTAGATTACTATTATAGCATTCTCTGAATAGATCGGACACCAGGGGCAATAAAGAAAACTAGTTCAGAGTACATTCTGGTAATTTTTACAAATAAAGATATGGGCTTGAATCAAGATAGATCTGGGAATGCTTTGGAGTGAATTGATTAGAGAACTACTAAGAAGATAAAATCAATAGAATTTTGTAGAAGCTTTGAATATGAGGGTCAGAAAAGAAAAACTTTCGGAATTCTATTCACCTCATATGAAATATAAGAAAGGAGCAGATTTATCTATTTTGAAGGATAGGCAATGAAGTAAAGTTTGTACATTAAAATTATTTTGGCTGTGGTACCTGCAAGTGGAGATATCTTGAAGAAAATTAAATGGATCAATGTCGGATTAATACATAATTCAGACCTATAAAAACGAGAACAAATTTTAGAAACTGATTCAGTCACATTTAACTTTGTGTTTTGTTTGAGATATATGTTCTGAACAAAAGATTCACGGCACCAGTACTCTCAACTTCCGAGGGGGGATAACACTGTATTGATATTATAAATATCTAATAGAAACAGAAGAAAAGGGAAATCTGCACATAGATGAGGACGATGGTCAGCAGTAAATGAGAATAAGACAGAGTTACATCAAATCCGGACAACCTCCAACCTCAGCTGGGGCTCCTAGTGGAGACAGTCAGGCTGGAGTCCCTGTGGAGAGCCCTGGGTGAGGATTCTCCCTTCCAGTGAGACTTCCAACTGACCATCCCCAGAATGGCCATATTTATAGGGCAAATAAATGGGGATTTGAAGTTAAACATATATTTGCCTTTGTGCAGTCTGGAGCGAGCTGCATTCCCATATTATTGAGTCTTTACATATTCAAGAACCTGGGCTAGGTAGGCTTGCCTCCCCTCCCACATTCCAGCCTGGAGCCAGAGGGAATGGAAGGCAAAATTTACAGCTCTTGGCATCCAGACGAGAAGAGCCAATTCTGACCTGGAGGCGGGCTAGTGTCCATGAATCAGGCTCCCCCAGGTCACTTGTGCAGCATAAGCCTCACATTCCTTAGCTTGTATGCGTGCAGGTGGGGGTAGTCGTTATGCAGGACAGATCACAGAAACCACCATGCATACAATGTAATATAGCACTTAACCTCTCCATGCTGCAGCTTTTTCATGTATGATCCAGCAGCTCATAGAGAAAGAATATTAATTTTATTAATGCAGTTAAGGTGTTTCGTATAGTTCTTATAATGTATATACTCAATGAATGTGAGCTAAAACAACAATAAAAAGTGATGTCTCTATTTCCATATGGTCTGGGGTGAAATTTTGTTCTAATTAAGTTGTTCTGGAACCAGATGGTCTTAAAGGAATGTGCAGCAGCTTGTAAGAGGAAATAGAAAAATTATCAGAAATTTAGGTGTCTTGCAAGAAGGCCAAGTCCCGGACTCAGCTGATGGGAGACAGGGATACAGTAATGGGATATGAATGCCTGCAATTTGTTCAAAATTATTTAGCAAATGAAGAGAAGACCAAATTAGTTTATCTGATTCAAAAACTATATTGAGAAAAATTTACTTCTATATGAATCCAACTATCCAAGAGTCATAAACAGAGAGGTTTATGCTACCTAAATATTTTTGGTCTCTATTCTTCCTTTGACCTCTATCTTAAGCCTATTCCAGGGTCATGATTATTGTAGATTTAGAGGTACCTAGGAAAAAAAAAAACCAAAATAAATTATTTTGTATTACCCTACCCAATTTAAGTTGTATCTAAATATTATATACATGGCAGAACCTAACTCACTGTTCCCTTAATTAATACAATTTTCGGACCTCTGTAAATATATGGAGCCATGTAATCACAGTGGAAAATTCTGAATATCCCTATTTTACTATTAAGTCTGAGTAAGATATTGATGTCACCAGGTGACAGAAAAAGGTGACAAATAAGTGAGAAGCAAAGTATATATTATGTTTTCTGTCCAATTAGTATCCATTTCACATATAGTTTTCATACTTACCATGTCACATATAGCTTTTGAGAAGCTTCAGGGAATAGGAAGACAATGTCTCTAGATCATGGAGGTTGAAATCTTGTAGTAGAGACAGATAATAAACACATAAACAATTGGTTCATTACAAAAGCAATAAGTTCTATGAAGGAATAAAATTGTGCACTGTAAAAAGGAGGAATTGCAAGGGAAACAAATTTAACTGGAATGATTGGATAAGTCTTTTCCAAAGAGGCGACATTCAAGCTAAAAGATGAGAACGATCCGCATAAATCAGGGAAAGTGTATCCAGAAGAAAAGAAGAAAGAACAAAGGCCCCGATCTGGAAGACTATTGAATTGGGTGAAGACCATAGAGAAACCTCCTGGACCTGCAAAATATTGGAAGATGGTAGAGGTAGAATTGAATGAGCTTGCAAAGGTGACCAGAGTTCCAGTCAACATGGGCTTAATGAAGTGCTGGTAAGTTGTCTGAGGTTGTGGGCTTGTTTTTCTATTTCATCTGGAACTTTTTAGAGGGTTGTAAGCAAGGACATTGTGCATAATTAGTTGTTCTCTTCCATACCACCTCAAGCTTATTGGCATAAAACAGAAACAGTGTGTTCTTGGGTTTACCAATTTGCAATCTGGTGCAAGAAGAGCCGGGTTAGCTCTGTTGGTAGCTGGGGGATCTCTTAAATGGCTTCAAGTTAATGCTGGTAATTGGTTAGAAACTCAGCTAGAGATGGAAGCCAGGGGTTTCTGTCCCTCTCCATGTGAATTTCTCCAGACAGATCTCCCAGCTGTGCTGCTTGGGTTTCTTCACAGCATGGTAGCTGGTTATAAGGTCAAGGTCTCAGGAGACAGTTCTGTGAATTGGCACAACTTCCCTTCTCCCATATACTGGTGGTTTGTGTGTAGCACCCAGATTTCAGGGAGAGGCATATACTATTTCTCAATGACAGGAGAAACAGCATTTGGGGGCTATATTCTCCCTTTTGGCCACAGATTATTTATATCCCTCCCCCATGCAGTATGTATTCGTCCTGTGGAAAAAAGTCCCAGAGACTTCATCTCACTCCAGCATCAGGAACAAGATCAAGGAATAAGATCTCTTCATCTAAATCATGTCTAGGTGTGGATAAGTTTCCTTAGTGCTATTCCTTGGTTACCTGTCCTACAGCAATCCTTGATATGTCTGTAGGAGATAAAGGGGCCCATTACTTGCCTGCCATGTGGTCAAACAGAATGGGATAACAGCAATAGTTACAGGGGGAGGTGAGGAGGATCGGAGGCACAGCACACTCGTTTGCCCACGATAAGCTTTAAATCTAGCTGGGAAAATGTTGCTCGTTTACTGAGTCCTATTGCTCCTTCCCGGGAATGATTCATTATGGCTTGTGGCTTCTCTCCTTGGGATGTTGATTCTGCCCTCTGAAATATCCTTCTCTTTCTATAAAATGCAGTTGATATCTGCCGCTGAGTAACTGCCTGCTTCCTGTCCATTAGAGTTCAGGAGTTCAAACGCCTGTTTTTGTTTTGTACAATCTCTGTTCCTTTCAGTTCAACCTAGCGGTGCTCCTATCAGAACAACTTCGTAGGCTTTCTATAGATTGTATTGGTGTTTACTCCTTAGGTAGAAAGCACAAGCACCAATCTCACGGAGATAAACTTTATTCTAACTTGAGATCCTTGTGAGGCCATATGGGCTAATAATGGCTACTTGAACTTGGGGTTTCTTCTACACTTGCCAGTGAGGAGCTGGACAGCATGTGGGCTCCTGAGGGCTGGCCTTGTCTGTCTTCTTACAGGGTCAGTGCCTCCTCGATGGGATCTCTCCGTGTTGACTGGTTTAGGTTTTGTCACAGCATGGTTGCTGGTTTACAAAATGTAGAATTTCATGACCTAGCTTTGGAAGTCACATATCATTGTTTCTGTCATAGACATAAAGCCTCTGGGATTCAGGAGAAGGGAGCTTACATCTCACCTCTTCATAGGGGGGTTGGCAAAGTCACCTTGTAAGACGAGTATGCAGAGCACACCGTATTGCAGGCATTTTTGGAAAAATACAAGTTGGCACAGTTAGAACTCAGACTAAACTGCTCTAACAAAGAAATCAAACCAGGAATTTTTTTAAAAATTTTATTTTATTTCAGTGTTCCTAAATTCATTGTTTAAGCACCACACCCAGTGCTCCATGCAGTCTGTGCCCTCCGTAATACCCCCAACCAGGCTCACCCATCCCCCCACCCCCTCCCCTCCAAAACCCTCAGTTTGTCTCTCAGAGTCCACAGTCTCTCATGCTTTGTCTCCCCCTCCGACTTCTCCCAACTCACTTCTCCTCTCCATCTCCCCATGTCCTCCATGTTATCAGGAATTTTTTTTTAAAGATTTTATTTATTTATTTGACAGAGATCACAAGTAGGCAGAGAGGCAGGCCGAGAGAAGAAGGAAAGCAGGCTCCCCACTGAGCAGAGAGCCCAATGTGGGGCTCAGTCCCAGGACCCTGGGCTCATGACCTGAGCCAAAGGCAGCTGCTTAACCCACTGAGCCACCCAGGTGCTCCAGGAATGGTTTTTAAAAGTTAAAAGTTTTGTTATTGCTGTTATTGCTGCTGCTGTTAAACGCCTACCCTACTTAGAATGTAACTTTTGCGCTTTGTAAAAAATTGGAACTCTTCAAAAATTTGATTCATAATCATCAAATGTGTTTCTCAGAGTTCTTGCTCTGTGAACTTCTCTCTCAGAACATACTGCTGGCTACAGAGTAGAACAAGGAAGGGACCCTGTCTCAGAAAACTGACAACATGATACTCAGTTTGAGGCTCTTGGCCTTAAGGATGCATTGTTTTTTTTCCTTTTGTCTTTGGTTACTTTTTCTTAAGAACAGCTCTTTGCTGTCTTCACCAGTAGACCCATGGTATTCAGGGTCTCTTTTTCCCTCTCTCCCTCCCCCTTTGCCCTTCAGCACACTGCTCTCTTGTGCCCTGTCTCTCTTAAATAAATAAACTCCTTAAGAGAAAACAACAACAACAACCAAGAAACACATTAGTACTGCTTTTACTGTTGCCCTTAAGCTTGCCAGTGGTCTAGGTGAAAGGAGTTCTGAAAGCTTTGCACAGACTAACCCAACTCATGAAGCCACTGAGCCTTGGACCAAAGCCATAGCCAATACTACAATCTGGCCAATACTTGTTTTTATCTAATGACTATCTCCTTTTTTTTTTTTTTTTTAAGTCTATGGCTCTAGAAACTAGATGGTTGAAGATTTACAAATCTTATATAGAAGCCAAATATGGTTTCAGTGGGGAAATAACATGTAGATGAAAACATTTCAGTAAACCTAAAGAATAATATTTGTAATACACTGCATCTAGATATCTAACAGAGTCTAATACAAATTTAGTGAAATCTGTGATGTCAGATTGGTAAGTAGAATCTATTGGCATACCAAGACATGTGATCTCCGTGTTATATTAATTTGCTTTTTGTGGCAACAAATGATAGCATCCATAAAGGACAGCCTTCTTTTTTTTTACTCCAAATTGTTCATAGTTTTACTTGATTTGAGAGAAAGAAGAAAGCCCTGAGGAATCAGAGTGGAGGGAGATACAGATTTGTGAAAGATGGGATTTAGGTATGAATGAGAGAGAAAGATGGATTTTCAAGGTGCTGGAGGTGTAAAATGCAAGTGAGGGCTTAGAGCACAGAGTGAGTAACTCATTCCCTACCTGTCACTACAGCTGAGTAGTAGAGTGGGTGGAGGCTCTGTTTTAAGTACAATAACCACACACATGAAATTCCTCTAAGTGTCATTCCTCTGTCTTTCATGTTTTACTAATGTTGTTGCCAAGTGTATGAGTTTTAATAATTGATAAGCAACATGAATGCAACTTGTTTTGTAGATTGGCTTGACATAATACTGGCAGGATTGCTGCAGCCCTATCTTTTCTCTCCCTCTGGGAAATAATTGCTTACAGTAAATGTTTAGAAATTTTCTTTTAGGATACTCCTAAATATATTTCTTACAAATTAAAAAAGATATGCATGCAGATGATAGTGAAATAAGACTGGATTCTGCTAGACCTAGATTTTTTTTTTAGCTATTTCTTTCATTTTCAGACTTTATCATGATTTATGTGCTTTTTCTCTCCTGAAGTGAACTCTGCATCTCTCTTCACAATTCCAGGGTGTGAAGCATGGGATTCACTGCAACTTGCCTAAAGTGTAATAAAATGGACCAAAAGAAAACCAAAAGTTCACTTTTGCAAAATATGAATAAGGTTGCAGAAGAGAATAACACTCATCCAGGCTCTCTTTCTTACGAATGTCGCTTAAAGAATTTATTACTCAAGTGGATGACTAGTCTAGCGGGATGCAGTTTTCTAGGTTAGGATGTAAAATATCCTAAGAACATTTATAACTGCTTGACTGCACCCGAACCTCTTTCAAAGGATAGGTCTGCAAATCAGAGGTATCATGTTGAAAAAAATCGTTTCTGTGGAATTTGGAGGCTAATATAAAATAAGATTAACCTATTTGAATTATCATTTATATTTTATCTGATCTACTTCATATCCTCTGAGAATTTATGAGTAGTCTAGCAGTCTAGCTAAATATACACCAACAGTGGCATTAAACTGTGAATGATATTCATTTGGTTTTGCCATTTTAGTTCTTTCTTAGAAATGCTATTTAATGACTACTATTTCCAGAAAGTTCTTTGACAATACTACAAATCTTTTCAGATAGGGTTCCATAATAACTACAGCTGAGATGACTATTCATTCGCTGTTGATTCTCTAAAAGAAAAGAACAAATCTGCATGATTGAAACATTTAAAATATTTACTCTAAAAGTAGGAGCAGTTCCTAACTTAGCTCAATCATTACTTCTACATTTCAATTCATTTTGTCTATATATTCATAGACTTTTCATGGCATACGTGAAAATATAAATATAAAAAATATAAAGTTAGGATTTGATATATTGTGAAAACCAGTGAAGGGACATGTATCAAAATATATACGAATTTGAATAAGTTACATGGATATTCATGTAGCACCTATACAAATATTATTTTTTTTTAATTATAGTTGCACTCAATTACAAATGGTTGAAATGTTAAAAAAAAAGATGTATCTGTTTTGTGCATTATAATTTACTGGTTGGTTGAGTGCACTTCCATTTTAAAATTATACATTTGTAGTACTTCAAAGCCAAAAGATTAGATAGCAAACTAAATTCATCCCCTTAATTAAAATATGCAAAAACGGATGCCAAGTTTGACTTGCACACGATGAATAACCAGCTGCATTTTAAAAACTCACTTAAAGAAAAACAGGCTCTTTTGTAACCAAGTTTTCCAGAATAGTTGTGTTGTCCCAATATATTAGCAATTTGTTTATCATTACCTTTTCATTTTTGTTACAGAGAGATAAAACCATGAAGCAAAAACAAAATGATTAGGAGATTAAGAAAATTTGAACATATTTTGTGAAGTTGCTTTAAAATGAGTATTAATTTTAGACAAATATATGCAATGGATAGTTAGAAAATCATTATTTGGCCTGAAACCCCAGTAATTTAACCTGAATTTTATTTTTGTTTGTAAAGTGAGTCTTTCTACATTTTCCTTTCACAGGAATTATTCAGAGTTGATTTTTTTTTTTTTTATGTTTTGCTATTTAAATTTAGATTTAGGTGAACAGCTCTATTTCTTTAAAGATATGTTTTCTTGGGTGCCTGGGTGGCTCAGTGGGTTAAGCCACTGTCTTCAGCTCGGGTCATGATCTCAGGGTACTGGGATCGAGTTCTGCATTGGGCTCTCTGCTCAGCAGGGAGCCTGCTTCCCTCTATCTCTCTCTCTCTGCCTGCCTCTCCATCTACTTGTGATCTCTCTTTGTCAGATAAATAAATAAAATCTTAAAAAAAAAAAAAGATACGTTTTCTTTTCAATTCACAGTAGTTAGACAAGTATTTTTAACCATAAGCAAAATAGAGGTCAATACTGTTAATCTACACATAGCATTACAAATTATAAGAACTCAGTGATGTTCCAGTAGAGAATGTGTTTAAGAAGGGAAAAGACAATTATGAAAGAAATGGAAATGACCAATAAAATGGTCAACTTTTTAAATGGTGAGATATCATTATTTACCTATCATATTAACCTTTAAAAATATGATATTCATTGTTGGAAAGGTACATATGAGCACTGTAAGCACTGTTGGTAAGGATCTATATGTTCTAATGGAAAGAATTAACATAATTAAATTTAATTTCCTTTCTATTTACACTTGTAAATGACCTAAACCACGTAAGCTTCAGTTTTTCAGGCTGTTAAATTGGGGTAATAATATTTATTTAACAGAACTATTGCATGGAGGAGTAAGAAAATCAGACATATAATATTCTTTGTGTAATGCCTATGTATAGGAAATTATAAAAATGGTTACCATGATAATGGTAATAGTTTATGGTCATGTCTATGTTTTCTAGAAAGGACTTTGGTAATCTTTGCTTTTGGAAGCTTCAAAATGTTGAGTTCTTGGCCCCAATAATTCCATTTGTAGGAATTTACCCTAAAAAAATGAAGTTTCTCCCTCTCTCTCACACAGACCTATAACATCAAATTTTATGATATACATTGTGTTTATAAAAACATCTATCAATAGAAGAATAGGAAATACCTATGGACTTTTATTGAAGCTAATTTTTGTGTATTGTTAATAGGCTAAACTATTTTGGTATAAGTTTCAGGGAAAAGTAGGATGCTGACCCATGGGAACATGCTCATCTTGGTCCTTGGCTAGCACCACCCACTTTCCCTGTTGTTGAGGAGGTATGTACACAGCTCCCCTTCTCATATGTTTTTTGTAGAGGTAGCATTTCTTTCTTCTTTATTCTCAGTTGCTTCACATTTATTAAGGAAACTTTAAAACTTTTTTTTTTTTTTAACTTCTGGCATGGCTACTTTATTTTTCTCCTCTTCATCTAATTATTTTCTCTTTCAACTCTTAACATTTACTATAAACATGAATGTTTTTACTTGTTTAGAAAATAAAATGAGCAAACAAATACCCAAAATATGATTCCAAAAAGTGTTATTTCCTGTGTTTGCTTCATTAGCTATATATATATATATATATATATATATATATATATATATATATATATAAAAATAAATTACAAATATCTTGACACTTCATTCTCAGTACCTCAAGATGCATCTCCCCTGCAAAAAAGTCTATTATACCATAATACTGTATCACATTTAATAAAATTGAAATAGATTACCTAATATTATTTAACATTAATTATATGTTTGAAAATATTAGGTATTCCAGAAGTGTCTTTTATAGCTGATATGTTCATGCCTAGAGTCAGTCAAAGACAGCACATTATCGCATTTTGTTGTTTTGGCTTTTAAATCTCTTCTAATCTGGAACAGATACAACTTCAATCTCTCTCTCTGGGAGAGGTACATGCCCAAAATTTTAACTTAGAATTTCTGTCCTTTTCTTTTCTGAAGCATATAACATTACCATTTTATATGCCAGCTTCCTTAATTCATTCAATAAATATATATTGAGTCCTGAATGTATCTCAGCTGTTGGACACATTGTAGTTATGGCAGTGAAAAAAGAGAAAAATCCTTTATTCTTCTTCCTTTAAAGGTGTTTTTTCTTCCTTTTAGAATGCCACTTACTCACTCAAAATAGCTGTTGGGACATAAAACTTCCAAGGACTATAACTTACTAAATCATATTAATGGGTCCTCTTCCACCTACAGAATCGTACATCAATAGGGGTGCCTGGGTGGCTCAGTCATTAAGCCTCTACCTTTGGCCAGGGTCATGATCCCAGGGTCCTGGGATCAAGCCCTGCATCCCACCAGGCTCCCTGCTCAGCAGGAAGCCTGCTTCTCCCTCACCCATTCCCCTGCTTGTGTTCCCTCTCTCATTGTGTCTCTTTCTGTCAAATGAATAAATAAAATCTTTAAAAAAAAAAAAAGAATTGTATATCAATAAATGCTGAAGAAACATATGGGATACATTTTTAAAAAGCTGACTTCCATTCTAAATACTTCCAGCTCTGTTTCCAAAAAAACAGTTTTTGAATGAGGTTAAGACAGGTGTCTAAGGACATTAACCAAGGATGGATGTCTACTGACCAGTTAATTACTTATGGGGCAAAGAATATGAATATAGAGGGTCTGTGTCTGGCCTCCTCATAGGTAAATGGAAGTGGGTGGCATCTGTGAATCTTATCTAAGTCACATGAGGAAGATTGTATTTTGCCATTTCCTGAAACACAAAATTTGGAGGGAGTTTTAAATCTTCATTGTTTTCTAGGAGTACAAGATTCAAGTAAAATTGAACATTGTCAAAAAAAAAGTCATGGTGATAAGAATTGCCATGTATGACCACCTTAACACAAGTGGTGGTTGTGTCTACAGTAATAAACAAACAGTGACTTTTATGACTTCTCCATAAAATTGTAATTTTTGCCTTGAAAACATGGTACATGTCAGGAGAAGCCATAACAAGAGTCTATCAGATACAGTCTGCTCAGAAGCTGCTGTGAGGAGAAAGCACAAGGGTTGCAATGCTAGTTTCTTGAATATACTCATGAGCACACAGCAAATATGTTCTGAGTTAAACAAAACAAATAAACAAAGCAAAGGTATAGACTTCCTGTAGAGCTCCTGGGAGCAAAACCCAGTCAGGCATGGCTTATTACACTAAATGTTACTTTATTTTTATAAAGTTTGGAAAATGACCTATGAATTCCATAACCTGAGGGGGTAGAGGGACAGTCACATAGAAAAAACTTACCCCTTACCTGAAACACATGGAAATTGTGATCAAGAAATAAAAAAACCAGAGGGTGCCTGCCTGCTTCTCCCTCTTCCTCTGCCTGCCACTCTGCCTACTTGTGTTCTCTATCTCTCTGTTAAATAAATACGATCTTTAAAAAAAAAAAAACAGCAACAACAACAAAACAACAACGAATATTTAGTTATTTCATTCTGGAATGACTTGGGGTTTAATGGTATGATTGAGAGAATGCAATTCATACATGGTAAAATTCCATTAATTTAAAGCTCTGTTTGTATTTGCCATTTTTACAGCAAACAGGTTTTTTGATATTAGGAGAAAAATACCTATTATGCAAACAGAAATATTTGAGATGTCTAAAAGAGTAAATTTTCCCCAGTGATTGAGGAAATGACAAAGGGAAAAATGGCACACAGTGTTTCTCTTCTTTTGTTAAAATAGGAACACAATAATAGATAATAAGCTTCAGGCTAATGTTAAAGAGATATTATCCTTAAGGGAAAAATGAGTTTCTAAGTAAATGGGACAAATCAAGAACTAGTACGGTGAATATTTTTTGAGGCTCCAACTGTAACCAGTACCTTTTAGCATTTCCACAGAAGTTCTGAACTTGCTACTTCAATAATTAAATCTACTTTTCCTCCAGCACCTGCATTCAACATTAACTTAAAAAAGTACCCAATCAAATATTACTCTGGAGCTTTTGTGTAATTATTATTATTGCAATACTTAGAGAAACTACTGTAAAGCAATTTACATAATTTATATCATATGCTGAAAAGAAGATAGTGACTTTGCTGAAGTAATTTCTATTATCTTTATGAAAATGCAGAGTTTTCAGCTCAATTATGAAGTAAGTTAAATTGTGTTGTAAAGATTTGGGTCCAAAACAATTATTTTATCATTCTCTTCCGGAAAAAAAAAAATTAAAAACAAAGTGGATCCAGATTTCTAATTAATCAACTTAGACATGTTCTCTGGTAAAACTAAAATGGTTCCTAATACCATTTGTGTGATAAATGGTGTCTTTTCCTACTGTCTAATGTTTCTCAAACCTATTACTATAGACACATAGAGATCTATGTACACATTTTTAGGGTCCATGAATTCTTTACTAAACTTTTAATTTTGATTGTATCTTTTCATTTTAATAATAACTTAATTATAACTTTATATAAGAACAGTCAGTATCATTTATGTGACCAAGTACAGGTCTGTTATTTCACACCATGATTGCATTTAGCTTTATGATTTCATTGGCTCCAAGTAACACGGTAATAACGACAAATTCATTTAAAAAAATGAGATAGAAAAGTCACAGAAACAATGTGTTTGTCCCCTGCGAAGGTCAAATTATATCCATAGGACACTAGAGAAACAAAGATTTGGTGGCTCCTTAAAGTGAGAAAAAAGGGAAATGGAATCATTGTATGGCCCAGGGTTGACTACACCTGGGAAACTCAAGAATTTTATCATAGAAGTCATATCACATTCAAACTGAGGTTGGAAATTTACTGGTAGCAGAACAACATGAACCATTACCCTAAATTTATGGTGTTAATTTTAATTTTATGGGTTTTGTAATTGTGCTTGTACTTAATTTGTAAATTCCCTTTGGTTTTATAATTATAAATCCAAAGGATTACTTGAAGTTTATCCCAAGATTTATGTTTTCAAATATTTAATTAATACCATAATATAATTTAAATTGATACAGATATCACCCAGGATTTTTTTTTTTTATGTAAAAAGGGGCCTATACATTCTTCAAGCTTGAGAAACTGTTCACTGAATTATATATCTTTTTTACTTTCATATTTTCAGGAAAAGGAGGAAAAGATGAGAAATTTCACTAAATTAAGAGAATTGTTTTCAAGTACATAGCTGAAATTGCCTGTTACTATTATGTCAGTCATTCAACATATTTTTTGAGCTCCTGAAAATTTGCCACTTTTAATTTGCCACTCATGAAATTTATTAAAACTTGATAGAAACAAAACAAAAGAAAACAAAAACAAGCAAACAAAAAACTTTTTAGGGCCTCAAAATATTATAATTTGCTGTCAGACAGGAATTATGTATCACTCCTAGAGAATTTTTTAATGAAGACATAACCAAGGAAAAATGATTTTACCACTTTGAATTCTTCTAATATGTTGCCATGACAACAAGGTAGACTATTTCTCTTTCCTCCTTATCAGTCTTTTAACATGTGATGACATTTACTCCACATGCAGCAGTTACTGAGGCAAGCATTTTGTTCTGTGCTGGAGATACAAAATGTAACAGACCATCGCTTATCCCCCTGGATTTTGCAGTTTGGGTGCTGAGGAGAATCCTGCAGTAAGAATTAAGACTTAAATTGGTTATTTCAAATGCTCTGATAGTTGGTTAAATTGTTAAATCAAAACTCATTATTTTCAGTTAACCTTGTGGTATTTCAGAAAGATATATATGTGTGTGTGTGTGTGTGTGTATGTGTGTATTCATTTTATGGTGTCGTTAAGAGAAAAAGAAATTACCATTAAGCAATAAGGAACTAAGTTTTTGAAGTGAGGGAATAGCATAGAGATCAAAGACATTTGAGCAAAAGGGATGCCTCTGGGACTATAATAAAAGGAAGGGTTATAAAATATGAGTTCCCAGCCTACTCCCATTCTGCACTAGCTCTAGGAGAAAATTTTAAAACCTGAAGGAAAAAGTATTGCCTTCAGTGACCCCTTCGGGCTCCTATCTATTTATTTATAAGAGGCCATGCACATGAGTTCTGAATCCCACAACCTCCTTCTCCCTTGTTAAACTTTCCTGTTTCTTTTAAGTTTATTTTTAAAATTTAAATTCAATTAATTAACATATAATGTATTACTGGTTTGAGAGGTAGAGGTCAGTGATTCCTCAATCTTATATAATACCCAGGGCTAGTTACATCATGTGCCTTCCTTAATGTCTCACGTAGTACCCCCTACCCCCACTTCCCTCCCCTCCAGTAATCCTCAATTCCTTTCCTATGATTAAAAGTCCTGTTTCTAAGAGTATCCTGTTGGATCTTGGTCTTTCTGAACAGAAAGCAGTTCCTTGAAATGCTATTATTGACAGCCAAAGTTATTTGCACTTTCTTTTGTTCTCATAATTTCTTAAATGCCTAGTTGGAAGCTATGTTTTAGAAAATTATTCTGTTATTTCCCTTCCTTAGGTATAAATGGTCAAATCATCTTCGTGTTGAATTTTAGGTTGGGCAGTGATGGATAATATTCTTGAATAAGTTATCATCCTTATCTGTTATGTCCTTATAGGGATTGTCTTCTTTGTTTTATTTTAGGTTTTTTTTTTTTTTTTTTTTGCTAAGTATATGCAATATAGTTGACACTTGAACAACAAAGGGATTAGGGTCACCAAACCCCTCACACAGCCAAAAATCCACATAAAACTTTCAACTCCCCCAAAACATAGCTATTGTTGACCAGAAACCTTACTGATAACATAAACAGTTGTTTAACACATATTTTGTATATGTATTATCACTGTATTCTTACAATAAAGGAAGCTAGAGAAAAGAAAATGTTAAACTCCTAAGGAAGAAAAATTAAATTTATAGTACCAAACTGTAAAATAATCCACGTGTAAGGAGACCCACACAGTTCAAACCCATGTTGTTCAAAGTTCAGCCGTATATTGAAAATTTAATCTACAGTTTTAATATCCTATTACTAGGATTCAAATTGTTGGAGTCATCAGTAGAATTTCAAATCAAATATGTTGTGATATATTTGTAAGTATTTATGTTTCACTTTTTGATTCACTCAAAAACTCAAAACTAAATTTTAACTGCAAATTTCTTACTTCTCACTTCTTTTTGCAGTCTTTTAAAAAATTATTAACTCTTTTCTGCTTTTACCTTAGGTTGAGGTTAATTTATTTCCCTTTGAGTTATTTTAGCTTCTATGTGTGTACTTATTACATGTATATAAGCTGAAGTTTATTGATAAGATAGTATATGATTTAATAAATAAAATATCAGAACATATCTTTTCATATTTAAAATAAAATGTGTTTAATTAAAATGCATTATTTAGCTGAATAATACCTTCTAAAAATTGTACTATTGAAAGGCTAAGCACTGTGTAAAATGTGGAATTTGTTTTGTTGTTGTTGTTTTTATTTTATTTTATTTTTTCTTAGTTTAGAGTTTCAGAACAGAAAACAACAACAACAACAACATGAAAATCAAAGTGATTTACCAACTTGGGACACCTGGGTGGCCCCAGGGGTTGGAGTTTGACTCTTGATTTTGGTCATGATCTTGGGGTTCTGGGAACCAGCCCTGGTCTGCCTCTACGCTTAGTAGGGGCTGTGCTTGTTCTCACTCCCTGCTTCTGCTCTCTCACCCTCTAAAATGAGTAAATAAATCTTTAAAAAACGTTATTTACCAACTTGACAGAATGTGTTATTCTTATCAGTAAGAATATCAACTTCTGTAAATTCAGTGTCTACTTATTCCTGTAAATTTCTTCTGTAAATTTCTTCCTGTATTTCTTCCTGTAAATTCAGTGTCTTCTTTAAATTGTAATCACTCTGAAAAGGTACCTATGTAAATAAAATAGATAAATGATGTAAAAGCTGTCTTTCATGCTGCCTAGTTCGCAAATAGATTCAAACTATCCAAATTAAAACATATAATATTGGAAATTTTAAGTCTGCAGTCATTTAAAAAAAAAATTAACATTAACTCTAAAGAGTTAAGTTAAAATATCTACTAAAATGAAAAAGATTAGGATTTCAAAATGTTGAGCTGTGACGAACCCTGGCAGTTAAAAGTTTTCAAGTTTCATGGCAAGCCACATGAACCTCACAAATACTAATTATAGAGATTATCACTTCCATTTATTTAAGTCCCAGATTCTTTCTAAGAAGTACTATGTAGTGAAAAATAATGTAAATGTGCACACAATTATGACATAATAAAATAAAAGCCGTCATTTAGTGAGCATATCCCATATGCTAAACACCACGTGAAGGAAAATATAACATTTCTTATACTCTCAGAAACAAGGTGTTACAAATTCTGTCAGTTCCATTAAATTTCTCCCATTGCTTATAAGCAAACTGAGCTTAAAAGATGCTAATCAAAGTGGCCAAGATCATAGGATTAGCGGTTGACATGGATTTAAATCCAGGCTTGGAAATTCCAATCTCTTTCCACAGTCAGAAATTCCTTAGAAAACAAACAAGCAAACAAAAAAAAAAACCAATTGCGTAGAGAGTTCTTACTTTTCAGTGGCCATGATCTGGTCTCACAGAGCTCAGATTCTTCATTTGGAAACAGAATAATATTTGTCTGATTCACAAGAAAAAGGTGGATAGCCTCCTAAAAATCTTTTGTGTACTTTACGTCCCTGTTCTCTAAAAATATCTTTCATCCATTATTTATAATTTGTGTTGAAATTTAAACCTGTACCTCAGCATTTTTCAATATGTTTTCTGAGGCACCTTAGAGGAACCCCAAGACTCTTCCAGTGGGTCTAGGAGGCCCTTCCTTTGTTCAAATATGCATTTGTAGGCGACTGGATCTTCTCCATAGACTTCAACCAAAACCGGATAACCCAAGAGACTGAGCGCAGAAACAATGGAAAATTCAATCGTCCTCTGTGAAGCTATACAGTAAAGAGATTCACAAAAATATAAAATGACATGATTCTTCTCACTAAGCTTACTTTTGCTTCAAAGAATAAATTTTTGTCATCAAAACAAGCTATTTTGTTTCAATTTTATGTGTATTATTACTTAAAACTATTAGTAAATATTTTTAAATTTCTCAGTTTTAATTTCTAACACAGTGGGGGCACCTAGGTGGCTCAGTCAATTATATGTTTGCCTTCAGCTCAGGTCATGATCCCTGAGTCCTGGGACCGAGCCCTACATTGGGCTTCCTGCTCAGTGGGCAGTCTGCTTCTCCTCTGCCTCTCCCCATGGCTCCTGCTCTTTCTTTCTCTCAAATAAACAAACAAACAAATAAATAAACGCAATTTTAAATATAATTTCTAACACAGCAATATTAATAAATATAATTCACTTTAATAAAAGGTCTTCGGGGTCCTCAATAAAATTAACAGTGTGAGTTGCCAAGATAGAGACATTTGAGGACCCCTGCTGAAATGCGTGTGACACTCTTTACTTTCTCATATTACTATTTGATATTTATATAGATACTATTTATTTAAAGTGTAAGTTTCTTGAAATGAAAATAATGTTTCCTTTATTTGTCCATGTATGCAACACCATGATTTATACATAGTTGGCACAAAATATTTGGAGACTGTTGATTGGTAGAAGTTAATTAATTTATCTCCATCTTTTTATAGGTACTTAAGACCAAAGCAGAAATGCAAACCCAGAATTATAGTAATATTTGGAGTCACAGCTAGAAAGTAAATCTGTCTCCAAAATTAGAAGATTTCATAGTTAAACACTGGAGAATTACTTCCCCTTGCTAGAATATTCCAAATTTCTCCTGGTTGGTGCTCCATTTGTTTTGCAACTCAAAACCAGGACATAAAGTTATGTTCTATGTCTTTTCACTGAATAAAAAGAACAAATTTTCTTCACTTTAAAGTTGAAACTTATTTTCAAACTCTGAGTTTTTAAATACATACACTTAGGTACAAGCTGGAAGAAACAAACTTAATTTACTATAAGTATAGAGATAAATAAAATGGAATTTAATGTTTAGAAAGTAGGCTTTTCAATGGTTAGGAAACCACCTGTCTTTTTCTTAGGGTCTTGGATTCTCATCTTTCTCTGTGAGCACATATTCTCATTTTATTTCTGTACATGGCTGCCTAAGATTAGCATGTGGCAAATCAAAGCATCCTCACAATGAGAATTTCATAGACAGTGTTTATATAGCTTAACAGGTCAATCCTGCATAACTAAGTGACTCAGCATTGTTCTGTCTCCAATATAAACTCCCTAGAAAAAGAATCGAATTGTGCTTTACCCTCTATACAACTGGCAGAGCCTATGGGAATGGTATATTTGTGTTGCAAGGGAGAAGGCTGTTTCAAATGGAATGTAAGGTTGACTTTGTGTCCTTTCCGAAGGAATGGAAAGGAATAAATATGTAGGAAAGCCTCTAGCATTAGGACGCGAAATAACTAACTCCTTCAGAAGATGTTAAATCTTTAGATAAAGTAATAGAAAATCCCTACTGATTTATTAAAAACCCACTTCAAAATTATATAAACTTTTGCTTCAATGGTTTTAATATTAGTTGTCATGAAGCGTCTGAGAGTTTTGATCAAAAATGAAAATGTTATTATATCTACATGAGCAAGTCATATATAATGCCTAAATGGCAGTTTTAGTCGGTTGCCCTCAAAAATAACATTATATTCCACCTAGATAAGTTTATTGGTTTCAAAATGAGATAAATGGACCTACCTTTGAAACATTTTTAAATACGATTGCATACATATCAAAACTTTGCAGGATGTATTTTTTGTGAATTTGTTCTATCTGAACTATAAAGAAATATAAAAACATTGTTTTTTTATATAATGTATAACATCAGGATAAAATATAAGATTTTAAAATAAACTCTTAATGCCATTATAATATGCGTCTGTAGAAAAGAAGTTAACCAGAAAACACAGGGGCTTGCTCTCAGTCCTAGGTCAACAGGCACAAAGCTTGATTTATTTTCCCTGAACTCCTGTGTCCAGAAGTTTCATAATAGCTACAAACAAACATTGAGAAAGCCTCTGAAAGAAATGATTCTGGGGTCACAGATTGTCACTACATATTCCCTAGGAGTTCATAGGTCTGTTATCTGGCAATACAGAGGGCACTGACAAATTTTGTTCCATAAACAAATCATGCAATAAAGAAAAATCAATGTATATTATTGTAATTTTAGTAATATTCTTAAAAATTCATGAAGCAAATATCTGAGTCAAGTGATTAAATATGAAACTGACTATAAAGCACATTGAATACTGATCCTGTTCACTTTTTAAAAATTCAGCTTAATATGAAAAAGGAATGTAAGAACTCTATAGTATAAATTATTTTAGTAGTTCTTACATGTGGTTCTTACTGTCTATTGTTTTCATTATATGTAGTAATGGTTACCAGTATAATCCAGTTTTATATTAAAAACTGGTAATGGGAAGATGTAGGTATGCCCACTTTTCCTTTGTGGGAGCGGTTAGGAGGCTGAGTAAATGATCAAAAGTGATATAAAACGGATTTAGACGAGTCTGGAAAACCAGGATAATTTGTTGTGTTCATCAATACTCTTCCAAATTAGATGGGTATGAGTTTGAATTTGGCATTGGGTTGAAGAAGTTTAATGAATTACAATTTCATATTGATTTATAACCATATAAACTATATATTAAGAAAAGCACTTTTAGTGTTTCTGAAAAGAGAAAGAAGATAAATCTTTTTACCAATTTCTAGATATGAGAGGAAAAACAAAACTGTGTATGAGAGAGACTAAGAATCAAGCTGGGATTTAAAGGAAAGATTTTCCCTGGTTTTCTTCCCTTACCTTCTACTCTGGTTGGCTCATGAGCCCCTTGTCAGTGGCTTTTTTTTTTTTTTTTTTTAAATCAGAGCTAATAGCCCTGATTAAACTTCACTTAGATGAATAGAGTGTGGTATAGAGATTTTCCAACTATTTGATGCTTAATCTAACGTTTGAAAATATGGTAAGTTTGAAATTGCCAATGTGGGTTGCCTAAGATGAAGGTTGCTTTGCAAAACCACTTGCCCTGAGCCTGGTTGAGTAAAGGACTTTTCTCCTATTTTCTTTGAATCTCCCATGCATGGTCCTATATGCCATGCATTTTTCAATTTTGGATATTACCTCCTTTAACAATCCTGCCATTCCAACCTTCTAGGCAGCTTTGCTTCACAAGGATATTTGGGAATCACATCATGTTCATCTTGAGGACTATTGTCCAATAGTTTGTATCACTGATTACATGGTCAGATGGTTGCTTCCACATCTTTATCTCTGTACATGAGAAGCAGGAAATGATTAAAGATGTTAAGTTGAAGCTATAGATGTGCCATAGCACGGAACATACCCACTCACACTCTTCGCCCAAACTTAAGGCCCACGTGCGCACTTAGCCAGAAAGTAAACTGAGGAAATGCAGGTTTTAGGTGGTCAGCCAAACGTCTAGATAAAAGTCTATTTCTATGAAAGAAGGGGAAAATAAATTTAGGACAGACAATTGGTTTTCTTCTATTACCTTCTACTCTGGTTGGCTCATGAGCCCCCTGTCAGTGGCTTTTATTTTTTATTTTTTTTAAAGTAGACTCCACATCCAGCATGGAACCCAACCTGGGCTCTCAACTCAAAACCAAATTGAAGACCTGAGTGAGACCAAGAGTCTGACGCTTAACACTGAGCTACCCAGACAACCCATTGTGGTGTTCTTTCTTTACATGTTTCCTGACCTTACTCTCACACTTGAATTTACTTTCACTCTTCTGTTACCGTGTTCCATACTCATCTTTCCTTTTCCCCTTATTTTCTGATCTCACTCCCCAGTTTTGCTCTCAGCTCTTTTAGCTCAAAATCAGTTTTATATCCTTGCAGAAATGTGTAAATGTGAAGGTAAAAATCAAGGTCTAAATAAATGATTGTAGGAATTCAGAAAGGAGGACTATTTACAGTTAAGTACATTGAACAGGTTATGCACAGTTTATTTGATTTGGGTGTTGAGGGTTAAATAATGTTTAGGAGTTCTATGGTTGAAAAGAAAGGATGGTTTTGGTTGCAAAGGACAATGTATTAAAAAATGCCATTGTTGGGATACCTGGGTGGCTCAGGGGGTTAATCCTCTGCCTTTGGCTAGGGTCATGATTTTAGGGTCCTGGGATCGATCCCCGCATCAGTCTCTCTGCTCAGCAGGGAGACTGCTTCCCCCGCCCCCGCTCTGCGTGCCTCTCTGCCTACTTGTGATCTCTGGCTGTCAAATAAATAAATAAAATCTTTAAAAAAATAAAAAATAAATAAAATAATAAATGCCATTGTTAGTTCAGGGCTTCTATAGTCAAGTTAAAATAATGCAGTTTGGTTGAACTTGTGCATTCAATAAATTTTTGTGTTGAGTATATTCTTGCTTTGGTTGCTTGAATTCATTTCTGATCAAAACACCCCAAAATCAGTGTCCATGTGAATCTAATATACTACTAGAGGGAGAAAGATACTTAATTTAAAAATGCATCAAATAGGTAAATTATATAGTAGATTAGGAGGTATGGCAGACTATGCCTATCTATCATCTATCTATCTATTTATCTATCTATCTATCATCTATCATCTATCTATCGTCAGTCTATCATCTATGTATAGATTTAGTCGTATGTATTTGCAAACATTAATTAGATTAATTATTTAGGGAATGGAAATGGCCATCCATAAAACTGATGTTTTCTTCACTTTGTTAGGATTTATAGTGAAGCAAGGACTGTATACATATTAATATGTGTGTACATATGTAAATAAATATATATATATAATTTTACTTATTATTATTTTACTGAGTAGTTACTATTGATGAGCCCTGATCCAAACACTTTGTGTTGAATTCATTCATTTATTTACTAATGTAATTTACTGACCAAGTTACTGGGATTGTTAGCCCCATTGTTCTGAAGAGAAAATCAAAGCATTTGCTTGGAAATTGCAGATGCCATATATCGGTACTTTTGTTTTTGTTTTTCTTATTTATATATTTATTATTTATTTTTATTGAAGTATAATTGACATAATATTATATTAGTTTCAGGTGTACAACATAATTATTTAATATTTGTATATATAGCAAGAGACTAGTTAACGTCCATCACTGCACAGTTACATTTCTTTTTTCTTATGATGAGGACTTTTAAGATATACTCTCTTAGCAACTACCAAATATGCATTACAGTATCATTAGCTACAGCCATGCTGTATATGACATCCCAGTGATTTAATTATCTGGTAACTAGAAGTTTGTACCTTTTGACCTCCTTCTCCTATTTCTCCCAGCCCTCCCAGTCTCTACCTCTAGCCACTACCAATCTGTTCCCTGTATCTATGAGCTTGGTTTGATTTTTGTTGTTTTTAAATTCCACATCTAAGTTAGCTCATATGGTATTTGTCTTTGTCTAAGTAATTTTACTTAGCAAAATGCCTTCAAGGTCATAGGTATTAAGCAAATAACTGAAGTGAAAATTTCTTCTTTCTTGTGTAAATCACAGATTGCTATGAAAGGGACCGCCCAAACAATTTTGGTGTAAAGGAAGACATTACAATCTCAAGGAATTGAGTTTGTAGAGTTGAGAGTCCTGGAAGTAAGGATGTAAATGATTTTCAAGAACTGAAAGAAAAGTGTGTAAAACAAGGAGAAGGAAATGAGAGGCTCACGCGAATTGCAGAGGCAGCAAAGTCAAGAAATCTGCAGTTCTTTAAATTCAGGCTAAATAGTAGAACCAATAAAATCATTAACAAAGTGGACAGAGACTAAGAAAGAGATAAGCCAAGGGTTTTTACCAACTATTTCCACTTTGAAGTTGAAAGACATTGGCATGGGGGAGACTATAGGTGGCAAAATTTTGAAGGGAAGACTCAGAGCTTGTTTTTTGATACACTGTTTGAAGGATTTTTCAATCAGCCAGGTGGGAAGTCTCAATTATGATTTAGGTATAGTAGTCTACAATTACGGTTTGAGGACTGTATTGGAGCTATTATACATTTGGAAATTTCAATGCTTAATTTATAAACTTATGAGATGTGATAAGATTACCAAAAGAAATGAATATAGAAGAGGTATAGATAGACTTATGTTGAGAAAAATATGACCATGAACTTGGCCAGCATCAGTTCCCATCAGAGATCTAACCATTCCAGACCATTTGTGAAGCTTTCATACTGGCTATTTGATTTGGGGCTTGGGGACTTGGGTTTATGTAAAAGGAATTGCACTCTCTATTTTGAACTGCAGTTTGTTTTGGTCTGTAAATGAGATGATGAGGAAAGCTTTCTTTTTCAGTATGTATAATTCTATAGGATTACTTATAACTGCTTTATCACTTTCAGTGGTATTAATGTATCATAATTTATTTACTCATACTTTTATTCAGAGTATTTTTAATTTTTAATATTTAGCTACACATGAGGTGAAGGCTGCTTGAACACAAAAGAAATTAAATGGTAATGATGGAGTTAATTTAAATATTACAGGTAATACTATCATCTAATTAATTTGCATATGCTTGGATGTGAATATGAATTTTCATGTGGATGGCTTATCATCTCATTGGGTTTCAATCCTACTTCTAGCTCTACTAATATCTTACTAATATTATGAGAATCTTGCCATAATGATGAGTGGGATACTAATGTTCGTATATAAGAGTTTCTAAGTATCACTGGGGTTCTAAATTCCAGAGCACAACTTCATTTGGTGATCAGTTGGCTAAAAAGTATCTGTTAAAAGCTAAGAGAAAGTACGATTTTTGCAGGCCTGAGAGATGCTATGTAAGCCTTTCAATGAAAACTGCCTTGAGATTTTTCACAGATAATGCTCTTATTATTTAATATTCACCTCACGTGCTTCTCTTAAAACCCAAGCCCTGAATAAGATGCCACACCCCTCTTGAAGTAATGATGGGGAAAACTTCCCCAGTGTATACTATGTCTCCTAGTGCACAAAGGCATCATTCTGTGGGATATATTTCTAAAAGTGGAAATGCTGTATCTAAGGGTTTACAAAGTTTTAATTTTTCTTACTCTCTCAAATGGTGCTCTGGAGGCTAGAAGAGCTTATACTCCTTCCATCATCTTATGAGAGTTGCAGCTACTCCACTCTTGAAAACACAGATATTATCAATCTTCTAAATCTTTGCAAATACAATCATTATTATTTTAACTATCATTACTCTGGTCACTTTGATTATGAGACTGACGCACTGCCTGCTGCACTAAGAGGGCTCTACTCTGGTCACTTTGAGATTGAATTCCTTTTCGTATAATTGCTTCGTTTATGTATTTTTACATTCCAAAGCATGTATTTGTCTTGTTTCAATTGTGCTTTAATTTTCTTTGAAATAATTTGTAGTTGTCCCTTATAGTTAATCCATATGAATTCTTTATTTCATGTACTAAAGTACTTCCACCAATTCTGCATTTATTAATATTTTTAGTTGGTTATGGCATTGCTTATCTTGAAGAAAGCTTATTGGGGCACCTGGATGACTCAGTAGCTTAAGCATCTGAGTAGTGATTTCAGCCCAGGTCATGATCTCATGGGTTCCTGGGATTCAGCCCTGAGTCGGGCTCTGCACTCAGCAAGGAGCCTGCTTGAGATTCTCTCTCTGCCTCTCCTTCCACTCATGTGCTTTCACTCCCTCCCTCTCTCTCTAAAACAAATAAATCTAAACAAAATGAAACAAACCTCAGAGAGCTCTTCTTTCATGTGTGACTGTGGGCTTTGTGAAGTGTGTGTGTGTGTGTGTGTGTGTGTGTGTGTGTGTGTTTACTGCAAACATCGTTACGCATTTATTTATTTAGATTTATTTATTTATTTGAGGGGCTGGTGGGTCAGAAGGAGGGACTCTTTCAAGTGGACTCCCTGTTGCGTGTAGAGTCCAGTTTGGGGCTCAATCTCAGGACCCCGAGATCATAAGCTGAGCCCAAACCAAGAATTGACACTTGACTGACTGAGCCACCCAGGTGCCCCTATTTATTTTTGATTCTGTATCTTACTTAGTGGTCTGCTAGGTCTTTGAAATGAGTTTTGGGGTTTTCCAATATTTTCTGCACAAATCATAGTTTTAAACACATAAGAATTATCTATTCTTGAAATTCTGATAGCAATAACATTAACACCATGTGGGAAGGGTGAATTTAGATGTTTTTATTGAGTGGTTCTGAGTTTCAGCCAGAATACTTTTCTGGGGCTTCCTTTGAGTTGTGCCTTGTTCTAGACAATTTGCTCTTTCTCAGGGTCCTTATCTTTTTTGTACCTCACAGCTAGAGAGAAACACCTGCCATCTACACTCTGTGGCTGGCAAGAGTTTCTTAATCCAGAGGAGCATTCCACATTTTTTTGTTTTTGCTTCTCACCTCAACTACTCAGCTTCCCTCTGAATTAGAATTTAATTATGAGAATTAACACACAAAAAAATATTCACTTTTCTTTCTCTTTTCTGCTTCTAGAGAGATGATTAGGAGATGTACTTAAGGCGACAATATGGTGGTTAAACAGATGACACCCTGAGGCAAACTGCCAGGATTATGAGTTGTGACTGTGACTCTAATTAGGTTTTCAACCCTGCAGTTACATAATGTCACTGAATCTTGATTTCCTAATCTGTTAAGGGGATAAGACTCCAACCTCATTAGGTTGGTGTGAGCTTTAAATGAGTAGATATTTGTCAGGTTCTTAGAAAAGTGCTTTCCCTTATAGTAAGTGCTCAACAAGTATTATCTAATATTACAGTTGTTTAACAGGAGAGCATAAAACTCAGTGAGGATAAATCATTTCTGCCATATAATATATGTGGCACATATAAATCTTAACCCTCAAACATGCTTGTGAAATAGAAAGATATTATTTTCTAAAATTTCACAGCATTTTCTTGTTTTTTATTTTTTAATTGAAGTATAACATATATAAATTAAAAAAGAAAAGTATACATGTACAGTTCAAAGTGCCATGACAAAGAAACCACCTGTGTGATCACAACATAACAGAAAATACAATATTGCCAACAGCCCAGAAGCTTCTTCCTGCCTTTTCCCAATTGCTATTCACATCTTGCTTCGAACTCACAGATTTATTTTCACTTCAACCAAACCTGTAGTTTGGTTTTGACTATTCTTGAATTTTATTTTTTTAACGTTTAAAAGTTTTATTTATTTTTCTGTGTGTGTGTGTGTGTGTGTGTGAGAGAGAGAGAGAGAGAGAGAGAGAGAGCACAAGCACATGAGTGGGGAGAGCAGCAGAGGGAGAAGACTCCTGACTGAGCAGGGATCCCCAGTGAGGGAATCGATCCCAGAACCTCAGGATCATGCCCTGAGCCTAAGGACCCCCTGTTCTTGAATTTTAAATAATGGAATCATATGGCATGTATTCTTTTATGCCTGGCTTGTTTCACTCAACACTCTGTTTACCCCAGTCTTGGATAAAGCAAGCTGATAAGTGACCCTTAACTCTCCAAAATGTGCCTCATTTTCTACATGGAGGAAATGAGCTGGGATGTGAGCTATTTCCACCAGCTTCTTCCAGATGATCTTTAGAATAATGTTGCAAAGATCCACTGTGACTCTTTTTTTTAGAAAGATGAGTCTTGTTAATGACAAGGAGCTTTTTTCCTCCCCCTCCCTTTCCTCCTTCTTATTTTTCCTCCTCTTCCTCCCCCTCCCCCTCCTCCAAAATATCCTATCATGTCTTTCTCCTCCATCTTATATCTTAGTGAAGGTCTCCCTCCTAAACTCTGCTACCAAATAAAACAAACTGGGATGGGGACTTAGAGTGGAGAAGGGAGTTGGGGGAAATTGGAAGGGGAGGTGAACCATGAGAGACTATGGACTCTGAAAAACAATCTGAGGGTTTTGAAGGGACGGGGGGTGGGAGGTTGGGGTACCAGGTGGTGGGTATTATAGAGGGCACGGATTGCATGGAGCACGGGGTGTGGTGCAAAAATAATGAATACTGTTATGCTGGAAATTAAAAAAAAATAAAATAAAATTTTACATACCTGTTAAAAAAAAAAAAAAACAAACTGGGAGTCATTTAGATTCTTTCTCTTTCTTTAGGATCCATGCCAATATTATCTCCTAAATAGTTCATAAATGAAGTCTCTATTTTTCTTTCCTACACTTGCTGTCCAGGGTAAGCCCTTAGCCTGACTTTCCTGGATTACACATTCGATCTCTTGATGCTACCTCTTTTCTCACGTTCTGACAACTTCAAACTTGTTTTCTTGCCTGGGGTCAGGCTAGCTTCAACCTATCATGCTGCTTAAGGGCTAAGATATGCCTTTCAAAAACTTGATGATGAAGATCCCTCTTCTTTGTGTAACCAAGCTTCAGGAAGGGGTTACAAATGTGTTAGATATTGATGTTGACCCATCTCAGGGCCATAGCAAAGGGACCATGAATTCTATAGTGCCTCACTCCAGGAGAAGCTGCATGCTTACCTTAGTTCATCATGTGAGCCGGCTCATTTTCTCTTATTACTAGACATGCATAAATGTAGACAACACTAAAGCAACATAGTGAAAGTCCTTTCAGTCAATGACATATAAGAACTTTCGTGCATAGCTACACCATAGAATTCACTTGTGCAAAATTTTAAAAGCAAATCCCTTAGTCCCCAACAGACAATTTTAATGTTACTCAAGTGAACAGCAGGCTTACCTAATAGTATCTTTGGGCTTAAAAAAAAGTCACTTCTCCTTTGCAATAGATGCAGCCCTGTGTCAGATTGCAATACTGGGAACAGTTTCACTGTGTATCCCTGAACGGTGGCCCCACCTCCCTTTCCTCATCTCTCAGTGTAGCTCCTGTCTTCTTTTGAAGGGTGGGTATCATTTTGTTTCACAAATAATACCTTTACTCTTCCTTTCATTACTGATTTGAAAAACCCTCTTGACCCACTCTTCTTTAACAATTTTTATTCACCCATATGCATTTAATTCAAGTGTTAAATTTTGGAAACTTCTTTGCTCCCATTGAATTTATTATACACCGTTATCATGGTCATTATCACACCATTGTCTCTTTCTAGTATTTGTCTTTTCCAATGGACTAAAATTCCAGAGAGTTAGATGACTTCTCTTCAGAATTTTACTCTGAAGTTTTCTATCTAAGAGTAATGAAAACATACATCTGCACAGATGTGCTCATGAATGTTCTTATGGACATTGCTCATAATAGCCAAGGAGTAAAAACAACCTAATTGTCTACGCATTTGTTGAATGGGTAAACAACATGTGTGATAACCATACAATGGAACGCTATTCAACTATAAAATTCAACTACAAACTATGGATACATGCTACGATATGATTGAACATCAAAGACATTACGCACAGTAAAATAAACCATAGACAAGAAAACACATACTGTATTATTCCATTTATTTTAAATGTCTTGAAGAGTCAAATATTTAGAGATGGAAAGTAGATTGGTGATTCGCTGGAATAGGAGAGAGGAAAATCAACAATAAATATGAATAAGGGATTTTTAGAACAATGATAATATCCTAAACCTGATTCTATAGTGATGGTTGCATAACTTGGTAAATTAACCATAATATCCTTGAATTATACACCTGGAAAGGATGAATTACATAATATGTGAAACATTCCTCAATAAAGTTATTTTTAAAGCTTAGATTACATCTTCATTCATCTTTGTAGTTCTAACTATAAACCCAAGATCTGGGCCACACTATTTTTTGATACCTTCATTTCTACCAAGTATTCAGCTTTCCCCTTATTTCTACATAATTATTTGTTTTACTTACTTATTATACCTTCATTTTTAATTAGAATATAGAAGCATTATCTGCAACTTTAAAATTTTAGTTGATTACACTATCACCCGTGACTCTAATATAATTCCATACAATGTTTTGTTTGCTATTCATTATGCATTTTGCATTTTTCCATGGTACTTTCTGCTGAAAATGAGTTGGGATAATTCCTGAAACAAAAGTTCAACGATAAAATAGAAATCTGAGAAATTGCATAATATTAGCCTTTCTTGAAAAACTTGTAAGAAAAATGTTATATAGTTTTAGGAATCTTTAGTTAAGAACTCCATTTAAGTTTGTGTTGGTCTGTTAATGCTATGATAATGTTACATTTTTTTAAAAAAAGCCAAATTGGTAGTGGTTTATAACAATACACATGTACTTCTCACTCACAGCTCTAGGGTCAGGTGGATGTGAGTCTAGTCACTTCAGGTATCACTCTTTCTGGGACTTGGGGGAAGGGGCTGGATTGTCGAAGGGGCTGGTGCTTTTCAAAATGAATGACAGGAGACAAGGGGTGGTGCTAAGCCACACAGATGCATATAAAACCTCTGCTTGAATGTGGCATATGTTGTACCTACAAATCAGAGGCCAAAATCAATGGTCTGAGAAAATATACTTTATCCACAATGAAGTCACAGAAAGGGAGAGAATGGAAGGAAGTCATGTGACCTGGGAAACAGAGTTTTCATAACCTACAAATGGAACACCCTCCCCTATTTTTTCACAACAAATTTAGAATCCCAGATTAATGGGCCATATACTGGGGACAGTGACAGCGTGAAATTATAATTCTTAGCTCTGGCAACATATTAAAAGCACTGGGAATGTTTTTTTAAAAACAATATTGATGCTTAGGCTCAATGTAGACCAGTTCAAGCAGACTCTTTGGGGGGCCATCAGGCATTGGTGCTTCAAAATCACCTTCATTTGACCCGTGCCTGTATAAGGAAAGGTTGAGAGCTATTGAGGTAGAGAAGTGGAATATGGCAGAATATTTTTCATATTCTTTATGCACACATCTCTAATTAGATTTCAATATTTATGATCTCTAGCCTTAGGTCCATTTTACTTCAGGTGTATATGAATGTTAGTTTTCCCATTACAGAAGGAGTAGTTATGCGTAACGTTGAGGTGGGCTTTATTCTAGTCTTGAGGCTTTATCGGGATTCTAAATTCTATTTTCCTGAGGATGAGTCTGTAGAGAACAGCAGATTATGAATCTCTTTGTGTGATTTTTTAGTCTCCTATATTTCTCTGTATATTCTTACAAGGGAGAGAGAATATATTTTGAGTCACAGATACATTATGATTAACTATTATGTCTTCCAGGAGGAATAGAAAGCACAATATGGTCTCAATGTTCTATATTTGCATAGTTTTTAAAATGCATAGCTAAGTAATTGCAACATTGTTTTAGAAATGCTACAGGATATTAAATCTTTTTGGCCTCAAACATTTCAGTCACCCATAGGAGAGTCTTACTTTTACCATAAACTAAGGATCTGTTATTTGGTTTGAGTTATATTTATTGCTTTTTAAATTAGTTTTCAAATACTTTGAATATAAAACACTATTTTATAACCTATATTTAATGAGTTAGAAACATTCCATTTACATTATCACTTTATTCATATTTATGATTTGAAATTCTTGAGTATGTGTAACGTGGTCATTCAGAGGAGGCAATAAGAAAGGAATGAAGAAATCTAAATCATATCAAAGCATATTAGCAATAAAAAGACAAGAATCAATACAAAAGAAAAGAAGAGTACATAAACTAGGATAAAGTAATCAATAGCTGTGGATTATAGTATACAATTGTAGGTGATTGCAGGAAAATCCACTTGAGTTATTCAGTGATACTAAAGAGGTACAACAAATATCCACTGCAAATTTGTTTCCAGCAAAGGACAAAGGAAACCCCAAACAATGATGGTGGAGTTTTAAAGAAGACCACTGAAAAAAGAAAATAATATTGAAATTATAAAAATTCCTGAAGCTATTTAGAAAATAATTTTTGGAGATGGTTTTGCTTTCAGGCCAATGTAGCAGCAGAGGCAGGGGATAGTGTCTGGGTCCTAAAACACATCACAAAGCTAAACTAGATATTGCTCATTAGGTTATACTTTTGTAAGGAATTAATGTGGGTTGTTCCAGTTATTTATTTCTGCATTAAAAAATAATCACGGAAATGGGGCACCTGGGTGGCTCAGTGGGTTAAAACCTCTGCCTTCGGCTCAGGTCATGATCCCAGGGTCCTGGGATCGAGCTTCACATCAGGCTCTGTGCTCTGCAGGGAGCCTGCTTCCTCCTCTCTCTTTCTCTGCCTGCCTCTCTGCTTACTTGTGATCTCTGTCTGTCAAATAAATAAATAAAATCTTTTAAAAAAAATTAAAAAAAAATCACGGAATTAGTGGATTAAAACAACAGTATTTTTTTTTTTTTTCTCTTGTGGTCCCAGAGGCTGATTGGTTTCAGCTGGGTGGTTCTTAGGATCTTGCTTATGGGGCCAACCAGATAGTGGTGAGGTCTGGAATGATCTCAAAGTCTTCTTCTCTCATGTGCCTCCATCTGATCTGGGCTTCCTCACATCATGGTGGCCGAGTTACAAGAATAAGACTTCCAGGAGGACCAGGCAGAAGATGTATCCCCTACAATGACCTAGGTTTTAAAGTCATATCACGTCACTTCCACAACAGTGCAGACATTCAAAACACAGATGTGTAGAACCCATATCTCAAATGGGAGGAATGTCAAGATCGCATTATAGAAACAGGTAGGAAGGAAGATTTGTAAACACCATCTCCCGCAGAGATCTTAAATTTCCTTTAAATTTCACTTTGTTGTGGGCAATGAAATTTTACCCAGCCTTATATAATGCAAACAATCACAATTTACCCCACACAAGAATTTTAATATGGAGGATAAAGTTTTGGATATTTATGGGATGCGAATTAGTGCAAGTATCCCAAGAGTTTATCTCACTGTTGAAGGTATAAGATAGGTAGTCACCCGTGTCTCAGGCCTGAACACATATTACTCTCCTTCTCATCATTGCAATTCAGTCTGGGTCTTTTAATTCCTCTTGAATTCCAAGCTGGTCATCACTTTATAATCTGTTTATTTGGTTCCTTAGTTTTGTACAAGTAGCTTCTTATACTTCAGCGCTCTGCTCATGTATCAGGGCTCCTAAGGCCAGCAAGTGGACACCTCTTCTCTAGGTACTCTTCACTTTTTATCATCTTACCCTATTCCTTGATTTTATCTACATCCCGCCCTTACCTGTGCATTAGGTGAAAATCTCAATGAAAATAGCCTATCATGTTCATGCTAGTGACTGGCACAGGGAAACCTTCAGAAAAAGGTCCATGAATCAATGAATGGCTAAGCTGATTTTGCGTGAATGCTTTAGGCAGCTTATTATTGGGGGAGGGGAGTGTGCGTCTCTGCCTTTCTTAAATAGTCATAAATCAGACAACCTGCAGCTTTTGGGTATGCGCTCCTATCCTGTTATTCTGAAGTTGCACAGAAAACAATGAATTCTTCCACATGTTATATTACACTTCAAAAGTTTGAATACCACATCCCGTCTCATTTATAACTTCACTTCACTTTAAAGGTTGTGTATGCTTTTAAATACTTCGAATGTGACAGGTTTCTAATCCTCTTGTCATCTTTGACACATTTCTCTGGAGGTTTTCAGTTTTCAAATGACCCTTTGAAAGTGTATGCTCCCAGCAGAACATAATACTTCAGCTAATGTCTCACCAGCTAAGTTTATAATAGGACAGCACCTCCTTTGTTAGGGGTTCTATATTTTTATTGTTATAGAATAAAATGTTTTGCTTCTTCCTAGGTAACGTGTTTCACAAAACAGCAAATGTATATTTCCATTTTTAATTGTTTAATTTTTGCCAAAGCGAGAATCAGAGGCCCTTATTTTGTCAAGTGTCAAGTATCAAACATTTTAGGGCATTTTAAAGCTGACATTTAGGAACCAAGAAAACAAAAGTTATTCTAAATAGGTTATGCTTCTAAAATAAATCCAGAGGATTGACACAAAATGAGATCACGCTGTTTTCACATCCGAGATCAAAAGAAGCTTCCAAATAATTCATAAGACTTCTGCTTTAATGCCATATGGCTGGCATCTCTGAAATAACCAGGCTGAACTTCCTATTTAAGAACGGTAAAGACCTTCAAAAACAGAAGAACACAACAAAACCCAAAAATGATGAAAAACTAATTGTTAGAACTACTTAAATTTGTAATTATTTGGCTTATGTGGTACAGTTAAGGCTCTCTTTTCTCCTAGCCCTGTTCATATTTTGACTCTAAATTCTGTAATCTGTAGAACTTTGATAGGAACAGCAGCATAGCAGTCAGACTTACTTAGATTAAAATCAGAGGTTCATCCCTTGTTACCCTGATTTTGAGACAAGGTACTTGGCATCTTCATGCCTCAGTTTCCTTATCTGTAAAATAAATGTAGTAATAGAATCAAATCAGAAATGCATACAAAGTACTTAAAATACACAATGCATAAGACTCACTAAGAATCAAGCAAGTGCTCAACAAATATGGGCTACTGATAGTCATGTTCTTATAAAAGTTTGCTTAAAACTATTAAGGCATATAATTCGTCCTTCAATGTTTTCTCTATTGGTTAAGACGTCTATATTTTTAGCACCAGAATATTGAAAGTATCTTGCTCCAGTGCTAAGAATTTGCCTTTGGGACCTCTGGAGTTACTATCTCCACCACCATCACCAACACTATTGTGACTCAAACCCCTGATCTCTCCAGTAGACCCTTATTACTTAAGTTCATGTCTGTAGACTGGCAGCTTGAGTATCAGCTGGAGTTAGTTAGAATTCAGAACTTTAGCTCTATCCTGGATCTACTAATTCAGAATTTGCATTTTAATGAGAAGCCAAGTTTATACATATGCTTACCAGTATACTAGAACTGTTGCACATTTATTTGAAGACTCTAACTCCCAGCAAAAGACTGGTCAAAGGAATAGATAAGAATGTGAAATAGGATCGTTAGAATCTACTTGTAAATCCAGGTGTGCTGGTTTGGAGTCAAAAGCAAGTGATACACTCCGGAATTTAAAGTTTTTTTTTCAATATATTTTGTCTCTACATGGTTGGATAGACACAGGGGAATGCAGAAGGGATTAATGGTCCAGTGTTTGGGGCTGGAAACAGAATATATCAATTGACCTCCAGCTCCAGATATAGGAAGATTTGAACTGAAACCAATTAAATGGGAAATAGAAAGAAGGGACATTGAAAAGTACTGTTTGTGTTTAAAAAAAAAAAAAAAAGCTTAGATATACTTCTCACAACAAATGAAATATTTTTAAAGAAATAACCAGTAAAGAGTCTGAAACACAGGCGATAACAAATAAATATATGCTGAAGTCAACCAAAAGAGAACATAGAAAGAAAATGACAAAGAACAAGATGATCTTCCAGGCTTTAGGAAGCTCTATTTGGTGGGAACAACAGACAATTACAACAGGATTCCATGAGTGCTGTTTGCACAGGGCATATGAGAACTCTCATGGGCAACACATCCAACTTATGTACATATGTGACAAGGAGGTGTGTAAAAGACAGCAGTCCACCTGGATTTAAATGGCACAATTGCTATTTCTGCGGATGGAAAGGAAAGTAATGACATTCCAAAAAAATTAATGCAGCCTTTCCCATGAGTCATGTATGATCAGCAAGCAGCAGGAGATGCCTTTGGAGAAACAGAATCCACAGCATGGAGGTTCCTGCATGATACCCTGAAGAACTTGTGTATAATGGGGTGGGAGTAGAGGTAGTTTTAGATGACACTTTGAGAGGGCAAAATGTTGATGAGCTTTTTATTTTATATAATGATGATGATAAAAATATTGAACTGTGTACTGGCCATGTATTAGGTGTGAGATATATGTGTTTTTGTGTGTTTTTGAATTGTCTTGTTTTATCTTAATAAAACAAACCTCTATGTATGAAGGGCTATAATTATCCTCATTTCAGAGGTGAAAAAATATAACCTTAAGAAAACTAAATTTTCACAAGTTATGCACACACTATATATAGTGTGTGTGTTTGTATATATACATTATATATATATATATATATATATATATATATATATATATATAAAGAGGCCTTACCATTGTCAGAACACTGGACAGGACTATAGACTGGATCATCTTTCATCCTTTTCATAAATGAAAACACACGATCAATGAAAATGAGTTTCTTTGTACTGTTTACCTCTGACTTCGCCTTGGTCTACCTTCATGTCTCAGAAAAGGGAAACAGCAGACATTTCTATGTGATAAAAATGAGTGACCTCAAGAGATGTAGACTGTAGTATAAGGAGAGAGATTGGGAATTTATCAAAGCATGATTACCTCCAGCAACTTGCAAAACAGAATCCTGGCCTGACTGAACAGAGTATTTGGTCCTCAGCATATGATATAATAGCACTGAAGATCTTCAGCAATCTTAAACTAACTATTTCTGGGCCCTACTTGTCCAGTCGGAGCTGGTTACCCTCCATTTTCCTCCATATCTAGGACAGAGTGCTGAGCTTGGGTTCTCAGTCGACCATCCTCTGAGGAACTTTATCCACTTTTCTGTTATTCTTGATCTATTTTCTGTACACCATTTCTTTCTTTCTCAGTTTACTCACTTGAAGAGCACGTCTTCCAAGAACTTCTGGGTAACTGCTCCCGGAGGGGAAATTTTACTGAGATCTTGAATTTCTGAAAATATTCTTATTCTACCCTCATACATCATATTCTATTCCTATTAACATATATTACCATTTTCTGGATATAAAAGTTTTTTGATTGGAAATCATTTTCCATCAGAGTATTTTAGATATTTCTCCATTGACTTCTTGCTTCCAAAGTCACTATTGAGAAATCTCAAGTCATTCTGAGCTGTCTTTCTGTGTGACCTTTAGTGTTTTTCTCTACAAGCTTCTTGAATCTTCTCACTGTGCATAGCCCTCTGATATTCCAAAGTCCTGTCCTTTTTTCAGTGAAACTGGTGTTGGTTTGCTTTCATCAATTTTGATTATCACTTAGTAAGAGCTTTCAATCTGATAATGTACATTTTTTTGGTTTTAGGAAATTTGTTTATAAATTTATCTATTATTTTCTGCAATCCCTTTTTGGAAGTGTGAACTCCTGAATGCAGGATTTTCTGGATGGCTCTTCTAATATTATTTTATTCTCTATTTTTCATCTTTTTTGTTCAATTTTAATATTTCAACTTTATTTTTAATGCTTCTTTTTTCTATTTCTAGTACCATGTTTTAAATCAAAAAAGCTGTTTTTTTCAATCTTTCATTTTCTTTCTTTCTTTTTTTTTTTTTTTAGAGAGAGTGCACATGACAGAGAGAGAGAGAGGAGGAGAGGGGCAGGAAAGGAAGAGAGAGAATCCCAAGCAGGCTTCACCTGCCCAGTGCATTGCCCAATGTGACGCTAGATCTCACTACCCTTAGATCATGAACCTAAGATCATGACCTGCACCAAAATCGAGAGTTGGACGCTTACCCAATTGAACGACTCAAGTGCATCTTCTTTTAATTCTTGAAATAGTCCTTATATTATGATACCTGGGTTGCATTATTTTTTCTTACTTTTCTGAAGATATTTAAACATATTTAAAATTAGGGCATAATTTCTGTTTCCATTAGTTTGTTTTCTGTTGATTTTGCTCTTTTTCTGCATAGTTAGAGGTAGTCTTCACATATCTGATAATTCTTGATTTTAGCTTATATTTAAGGATAAAGATATTTTTTGAAAACCTGACATCAAATTCTGAACACAGACTGAAGCTTGATAACCTTAGAATTTATTGTGGGCTGATCTGAGTGGAGTGTTAGTGGGTAATTTCTCATTCCAGCATATTTGATTCTTTCTTCTTGATGGATCGATTTTTGCATTGAAGAGTGTTCCAAACCCTTGCTCGGAGACTGAAGTATTGCTTCCAGCATTCTGGAAGAACAGAGAGTGGAAGGAATAAGAGGTTCCAGTGTTCAGCATTCGCATTTTTTTCACCTTCTAGAAGTGGTACTTAAATATTCAATCATTCCAATCTTTCAGCCTCAGAATAACCTGTTTGAGTCCTTTGAGGAGAATGGAGTGGGGGTAGTGAGGATTGGCTTCTAAAGCTTCTCACACATTTTCTCCATCTATTTCTTATTTTAGTGACATCCCGTCGCCATCAGGTAAGACTGGATGTGTTGTGTCCCTTACTAGAAGAAGGTCTTTCAGCATAAATCTATTACTGTGAATAGTAAAGGAGAATAGGTTCTCTGGGGATTGGCATTTAATAGAAAAATTATGTTTAACAGAAATACATTTATAACTGTGTATATATTTAATTTGTAATAATTTTACATGTATACTACTTAATTTTCTCTTTTTTACTTCAGAGAAATCTTATAAATGTGAACATATTTTATAGAAAATAAATAGACAAAAGACTGTATTTGTAGAGGTATGGAAACAAGTACTAGCAATTTAGAGACATGCTGACTTTTTATGAATTATTTAGAACTATCAAAGACATTAAAACAGAATTACATGAATAATATTGACTAAAGTGTGAAAATGATACATTGGATAGTAAAGTATTCTGTCATTAATATGGAGAATCATGAAAGTGAATTGTGCAAATTTTCATTTGAAGTGCAAGTATACTAACAAATAGTCTATATTACAACTGTGCAAATTAGAGAACACTTGTATGTTATGAAGGTTTTAATTTATAAAACAAACTATAGATAAAACTGTGTATAAGGGAGTATTTAAAGAAACACAGAAAATACTGTTTTGTGCTAACTTTTAAGTGACCCAGATTGCTGATTAAACAGAAGACCCTGCAAGTTACCATTAGAGATGGCAGACAATGTTCTCCTCTAAGAAATCGTTGTAACATTGTGCGAGGAGGAAGATGAATAGAGAGTGAAATTAAACGAGATTGCACATCTCTCTGTATGTTTCAGAGAGATAGGCATTTTAAACTGGATCATGAAATGGATTGGGAGCTAAAAGGAAATCTGAGATAAATGAGAAGGCAAGCATGAGATTTAGCGTAATACGGATTCGTACAAAAAGCTCCTACACAATTTAGAAAATGGGAAGTTGAGATCTGTCTGTGTTGCTTCAGAGCAAACAGAGTGTGAATTTAAAAGGAGTCAAAATCGAAGAAAGAACGTATTTTCAGAGTACTGGGGGAAAATGACCACAGGCATGTTTAGAGATGCGAAATGAGTGGAGGTAAGCTGAATTTTCTAAATGAAAATGATCAGTAAGTGTTGAGGGTGATCAAAGGGATATAAAAGGGATTAGAGACCTGAGCTTGGAAAGGATTCAGATCAAGAAGAAATTGTGATTTTGAAGCATATAAATAATAACTATTGTTATTATTTAATATCTAAATTATTTTAATGAGCTTTTGGGTCATCCAAAAATTTCCAGGGAACATGAAATCAATCAGATACGATTTCTCACAATCAATTTGTACATTTAAAAAAAATAACTAGACACATCACGACTGACAACTGGGGCAACAATGAAAAGCAGTAACAGCAAAAACAACAGCAAAGCCATAAAATGTCCCTACTCTCTACAGAGGGAGTCAGAGATATTTTTTGGGAGAGTGGGAGGTGGATATAATTGCCAGAAACTCAAATTCAATTGTAGTGAATAGAAAGTGGGGATTTATTAGTTCATAATGAGTGGTTTTTGAAAAGAGGACGAATTAGACTAGGACAAGATTCCACCCAGATTTTAAGACATATTAGGGATTTGCTCTCTTCCATCCCTTCTCAGACCCTTAGCTTGCTCCTGTCTTTATGTTGTTTTCATTTTCTGGGAGGTTCTCTCCATACAGTGGGGAGAGACACCTACTTCCAGAATCAAGCTTTGTCTTCTTTGCTCATGAACCAAAGGATGCTGGAAATAAAAATAATAAAGTGCCAAATACCACCATATGAATGGCTAATTGAGGGGAAGAAAGGTCCTGTTCTAATTTTCTTCAGCTAAGCCAGTTCTGTTACTTTTACCACTGGAGAATGGTAGGAGCAGTTGGTGGGATCAACCACTCTCCACAAATGGGATAAAGTACTGTCTACGAGCCGTCAAAGACTACCTGCAGCTAGTATTTATGGAACAACAACTCTGAGCCAGATACTGCCATAAGTACATCAGTGCAAAAAGAAACAAGCATTTCTGTTTTCAAGGAACAAAGGAAACCAGAAAATAAATAACACACACACACATATGAGTACCTTATATATTGCTTTAGGAGGTGATAGATACTTTGTAAAAATGATAAAAGTTAGAGTGGAGAAACCGGCTTGATGCTGCTGGAGTCTGGGATACAGCAGAATTGGTACATTTTAAATACAGTGCTTAGGGTAGGATTCACTGAGAAATTGATGCCAGAACAAGCCTGGCGTGGACTGTGGGAGTTAGTCATGAAGATAGCCAGAAGAGTAGCTCTCCTTCCAAGCCTAAGACAAGGACCTCTCTAACATGTTAAAGGAATGGCATGAAGGCTATTGCGGTTAGAACTGAAGAGCCAGAGGGGTGCCTGGGTGATTCAGTCGGTTAGGCGTCTGCTCTTAGCTCAGATTATGATCCTGGAGTTCCAGGATCAAGACCCACATCTGGCTCTGTGCTCAGCGGGGAGTCTGCTTCTCCCTCTGTTCCTTCCCTTGCTTGTGCTCTCTCTCCCCCTCTCAAATAAATAAATAAATTCTTTAAAAAATTAAGAGAGTGAGAATATGAGGTCAGAAATTATACATCGTTTTTTGACCTTGACTTTTACTCTGAGTGAAATGTGGAGCCTTTGGAAGACTTTGAGTAGAGGGGTGACATAATCCAAATTATATTTAAAAAAAAAGATCACTCTGACTACTCTGTGGAGACTAAATTGCAGATGGGCAGAGTGGTATAGAGATCAGCTAATAGGACACTAAGTAATCCAGGAGGGAACTGATGGTGTCTTAGACCAAGATAATTCGTGATAATTCTTCTGGTCCTTGGAGAGATGCTAAGTAGGCAGAGAACACACGTCTACTGAAACAATTTGGATGGAAATCTGTATTTGATTTGGCTAAAGCAATGGAGAGAAAAAAAATGCGGCATTACAAGACTTTATCATAATATATGTAGTTATCAATACTGTAGACTGATAACTTTACTAATAGCATTCTGTACAATTATACGGGTCTCTCCTCTATCATTTATTTACTTGATTATATTCTTCCATTATTCTGTGAAATAAGGAATCTAGGCATTATCAACACCTTTTTGTAAGTAGATACATTAATGATAGAGAAATAATTGTCTTGCTCAGCTCAAGAGATCTTTGAAAATTCCAAGTGTCAAGCAACATTGGAAATGTACTTGGCTTATCCTGCTCTTTTCTCTAGTAAAGTATCTTCCTGTTCTACATGTTTTTTTTAGTGAAGTTGCGTGGTTGTGTCCATTTTCTTCCCACTCTCTCCTTTGACATCCACAGATTTTACTCTCAGTGTTTTGATTGCTCTTTGAAAAACCACCCCCTTGGTTGGTGTTTCTCCATCCCTTCTTTCCTCTTTTACCCCTCAAGGAGTTCAGAATATGTAATGGGGAATTTTTGTTTTCTCTGTGTCCTCAAATTCTCTCGACCTTTGCCTTTTGTCTTGGTTCTAATCATCTGACCTTGGGTATCATAGGATGCTGAGTTCTATATTTTCCATTGAAAATTCCATCTGTTAAAAAGATGAGTCACTTCTGGATACTTAATGGAACTGGAAAACATGGGATTCCACCATTAAGTATGCTGGGATTTAAATCTGTCTCATTTGAATGTGAGAGGACAGGCTACTAGTCCAGATCATAGAACTGATTCTCTGTGGGTGTAGCCACTGTGTGCCATTGGGCCATTCCATGCCAAACTGGCCATGGGAGCAGCCATGTATCCAGACACAATCTATTCTGTATCATGAGGGAACAGAAGTCATTTCATCACCTTATTACCTCAACGTAAGAGGAACACCAGTCCTGAAAGCCTGCACTCCAAGAGAATTTCAGAGTTTTGTCATTAAAAGCAACTAGGGAGATTGAAAAACAAAAGAAAAGCAAAGAGGTGAACAAAAACAGACTAGTTAAATCAGCAACACTGAGGAAGGAGACACTACAGAATTTTTAAAAGCTTTTAGGTAATATTAATTTAGTTAAAGTTGAGAACCAGCATTTTGGGTGTCATATAACTTTAATATATTCCAATAACACTTTGTGTTAATAGCAGTTAATAACAAGTATGGGATACATATTATTTTCTCCTTTTTTGAATAGATTGAAGGCACCTTTATCTGTTACACACAGGCTAGGTAAGTTGCTATAGGAACACTAATAAAACGACTCTCTGGAGTGTTTCTTGTAAGGCTACCCTTCAAAGCAATCCTCACCAGGTGTATTAGTTTCCTAGGGCTGCTATAACAAAGTATAGCAAATTGGATGCCTTAAATCAACAGAAATCCGTGCTATTACAAGTCTGGAAGCAAGAAGTCTGAAATCAAGGTGTCAAACTTCCTCCCTCTGAAGTCTTTAAGGAAGAATTCTTCCTTGCCTACTTTATGTTCTGTTGGCCCTAGGCTTCCCTTGGCTTATGACACCATAACTTCAGTTTCTACCTCCGTCTTCATATGGCCTTCTCCCCTCTGATGTATCTCTGTGCCCTCTCCTTCTTTTAAGGCTACCCGTCATGAGATTTGGGATTCACTCTGAATTCAGGATAATTTAAATATTGAGATTCTTAACTAATTACATATGCAAACCCCCTATTTCCAAAATAAAGATCACATTGAGGTTCAGTGTGGGCATGACTTTTGGGGAGTGCTGTTCAACTCACTACACTAGGATTGTTAAGGAATTAATTACAAATTGTCCCTCTTGAAGTGTTAAGGTTGGGATGAGTCTTGCGACAAATATCCAATAGGACAGCTTTGTAAAAACCATCATGGAATTTCTACTTTGAGTCATAAACTAAATGGGCTGCATTTCAAGAGCCAATAAAGAAGTGGAAAAGCATACCAAATAGTTTTGTCTTATTTCTGAAATTCTGTTTTGCTTCAGGGGAAAATTAGAATTGCTTGTTAAAAATTATCATTGAATATTATATATGCAGATGTGAATGTTGTTTCTGTGCATAAGAACTTCATTAGACAGTTTCAAGATTCATCCTAATGACTCATAACACAACTTTAGCTGTAAACAATCATTTTTACTATGGCATTGAAAGCTTATTCTTATATAAGGAAAATGTTTTTAAAAACAGATTCAGAAACTCAATGTTCAGGAATTTTCAGGTTTGTAGACTATGCTTCTTATTCTAGTAAAGATATATAGATGTATGCTTTTCCATTAAGGATTCTAGATTCCAGTAAGATTTTTTCCTAGAAATAGAATGTGAAATTACAAATAGTATCATATCTTTTATCTTGTAAAATATATCCGTGAATGAAGAATAGCTGGAAATCCAAGAAATAGATGCTTTGTAATTGATGGCACAAAATTTGGGTTACAATACAAAGTCTGAGACTTCTTAGGCCAATAAATTTCCTCCTATTTATTTAATTTATCCTATAGAATCTGTAAATAAGGAAAAATGAAGGTATTGACTCTGAATGGGGATATATACTTCCTTTCACAGTTTATCTTATGAAAATATTAGTATAATCAAATAGTTATTCTTATGTGTAAGTGTGGGTGTTTTAGCTGTAAAATATTATGTGGATATCTTTTAGATATTTTTATTATCATCAACAGCAATCATGCATAACAATAATAATAGTAAAGAATATTATAATGGATTTACAGAAAATAACATACTTAAATCAAGCACATTTTAAATAGTTACATTTCTCATGCGTAACTTCAGACTATACCATTTATATTCAAATTTCAATTTAAGTATACTACATTTATAGATATATACTGACAATTTCAATATGTGGTTGAATTAAGTCAATCAAACTGTAACTGCTGAGTAGAACTTCTTCCAGATACATGACTTCAGGTTAAGTTTACTCCTTGATGTCTACTCTAACAAGTGAAAAGAAATAATTGATGGGCTGTAAAACAAAGGCAATAAGCTTTAACATTTGCCTAAGAACATTTTGATTAGGAAGAACAAGGAATTCTGTTACTAACTCTTACAGCCTGAAGCTTGCTATAAATACATAGGCAGTATTCATTTAGAGAAACTAACAAAATCAAATGGTGACTTTGCATTGCGAGAATTGTACAGATTGTAGTTTGTAAGGTAAAGACATACTTCACTTGCCCTGCAGCCTAAAGTAATTTCTCATCAGTGTTCAATAATATCTTTATTAATGATCAGATAGAAGACATAAGTAGCATGTGAGACATAAGAATGTTACTCTTTTTGGAAAACAAAACAAAACTAGGAAAGGCAGCACACTGCATCAGAAAAAAAAAATGTGTAAGAAAGTATAAGTAAAGGATACAAATGGAGAGTTTTAGAAGGGAGGTGGGATGAGGAAGCCTGGTGATGGGTATTAAAGAGGGCATGGATTGCATGGAGCACTGAGTGTTATAAAAAACAACAAATCATGTAACAACATAAAAAACTAATGATGTACTGTATGGTGACTAACATAACATAATAATTAAAAAAAGGATAAACTGAACTTTAAATTAAAAATGTGGAGTGACATATGTGGAATTTAAGAAACAAAACAAAAGATCATAGGGGAAGGAAGGGAAAAATAGAACAAGATGAAGTCAGAGAGGGAGACAAACCATAAGGAACTCTTAATCATAGGAAACAAAGGGAGGGTGGCTGAAGGGGAGGGAGATGCGGTAATAACATGATGGACATTAAGGAGGGCATGTGATATAATGAGCACTGGGTATTACATAAAACTGACAAATCACTGAACTATACCTCTAAAACTAATAATACACTATATGTTAATTAATTGAATTTAAATTAAAAAATTGGAGTGAAAAAAACCACAAGACTGCTCATTGCCAGTTTCAAGTCAACATGAAAATCAAACCTTATAACTTCATAAAGTTTATTTAACAACAAAAAAGAGACAATGGATTAAATAAGGACAGTTTCTTTCTTTCTTGTTTAAAAAATTTTAGCTAAATCCACTTTCTCATTCTTTAGGTTTATTTATTTTTGCTTCTCTCTCTCTTGCTTCATCTGTATACATTCCTATTTCCATCTGCCTTTACAATTTAACTTTAATTCTAGTTCCTTACTTCTGTTTTTCTCCCCTGGGTAGGATAAACCTGATAATTTTCACCCCCTTTTTTAGATCCATTCCCAGAAATAAGAATTGCCTGATGAAATTTTGAAGGAATATACTGGAAAGATTATCCACTGTCCTATTGCAAACGTCAAGACAAATCTGTATGAGGGCATGCCACATAGCAATATTTATTAAATGTAATTATAGATTATTTCAAACTTGCACACGAAACAACTCTTTTAACTGTAGCTTCTGTACTATACATACGCCCATCTCCCTCTCTCTTCTTAAAGTCTTAGCCCAAATATTAGGTTTACATGTAATTTTCATTAGTTCAAGACATTTTAATTCATATCTACCTATGTGCATATGAGTTCATACATATATAAATACAAATTTTTTTTTAAATACATTGTGATTAAGAGTTTATTCTTCTCTATGGGATGAAATAGGTTGCATCAGGTCAACATTCTGGTCAAAGAAAATGAGAAAAGTTGGAAAAAATAGGGAAATCATCTCGGGGAAGGTATAAGAGATTTGGAGAGGCAGTGAGATCGGGGGTTTAGGGGGGGAGTGGCTAAAACCCCAGGGCTGAAAGAACCTCTGAGAGGTGAACTGACAGCTGCAGCCACTTTTATTCTGGAAGACTTTGCTATTTCTAAGCACGAACAGATGTCCGAGAACTGAATCTTTGTATTGGCACAAAGCTATTGGCCGTGGAGAGAGTTTGGTGGACTCAAGCATGCAGGACATGTGCCAGTCTGGGTCTTTACAGGGAAGGAACCTAAAAATCTGAGCTGACTTTCAAACTCAGTTTGAAACTCAGTGTTCTCTCAGTCTTGTGAGAGAATTCTAGAATCAGGTATTGATCAAAGGAGGTACCCTCATGGACACTAGACACAGAGTTTAAAATCCAAGGTGATCAAATACACATCCAGTGTAGATGACAGTCCTGGGTTCCCATGTTGACTGAACAAAAGCCATTTAAGGCGATCAGCTTCACCCCATCTACCTAGCAGAGGAGCAACTTCATCATCTGTCCAGGAACTCATCATCTGGAGACTTTAAAAAATACAATATTTACCATTAAAATAAAATTGCTAAACACACCTAACCATATGACCAAAATGAAACACACACACACACACACACACACACACACACACGTGCACAAACTCAAACCTGCAGTGATCTACGTATTGGAATTAGCTGATAGAAACTTCAAAATAGCTATGATGACTATGCTAAAGAAAATAAAGCAAAAAAGTAGGGAATTTCACCAGAACCGTGGCATCTATGAAGAAGAATTAATTAGAAAGAAGTAGATAAGCTAACAGAAAAATAGATGAAAACCTTGCACAGGCACTTCATAAAAGAGGCTTCGAAATGACCAAAAATATATGAAAACCTTCAACTTCACTCTGATTAAGAAAACGCAAATCATGAGAGGCTCCCACTGCACACCCACCATGATGAATATAAAGAAAAAGTCCGAAAATAACAAGTGTTGTTAAACCTGTGGAAAATCTGTTATAGACTGTTGCAACGATGTTAGAAACTATTAGGTAGCATTTTATAAAGCAGAATATATAGATTTGCTTGGAACCCAGAATCCCACCCTTTGGTTTCTGTCTAAAAGATATCCAACAAAAGATACATGCAAGGCATTCAAGACAGCTCCATTCATAGTACCCAGAAGCTGAAACAACTCAAAATGCCTGTTTACTGCTGAATTAGTATAATTTGTAATAGTAGTAGTATACAACCAGCAATGAGAATAAAGTCTACAGAAATCAACATAGAAGAATTTCTCAAAGATAATTGAACAAAAGGAGCCAGATTCTGTAGAGCACATACTTCCAATTACATTTATATGAAGTTAAAATGAATGTAAAATTTAACTATGCTTCAGTTCAGATGGGCATTTTATGATTGACATAGTGCACAAGAAACTTTGGGATATTAATTATGTTTTAGTTCTAGATTTGGATGTTAGTTATGTAACTGTATCAATTTGGCAACTCTTTGCACTGTACACTTAAAATTTATACTCATTTCTTTTGTCGTACTTTATTTATTTATTTATTTTAAAAATTTTTTCATTTATTTGACAGGAAGAGATCACAAGTAGGCAGAGAGGCAGGCAGAGAGAGAGGAAGGAAGCTCTCCACTGAGCAGAGAGCCCAATGCAGGGATTGATCCCAGGATCTGAGATCATGACCGGAGTCGAAGGCAGAGGCTTTAACCCACTGAGCCACCCAGGCGACCCTTTTGTTGCACTTTAATGAAGGGTTTACATTAAAAATTTAAAAAAAAAATTATTTCAAAGTCATGCAAAATTTTAACAAATTCAAGGGAATTTATACAACCAAGGAAACGACCTTTAAAGTACTGATATTTGTACTTTACACTCTATTTATCTCTAGCGATGAGGCTAACACTACATAATTTATTGCCTATACTTTTGGAGTTCTGTTTTAATTTCTTTGTATAAATTATTTTTGAAAATTCAGATTATTACTATATTTTATATCTTTTTTGTCTATATTCAGTCATTAAAAAATAAAAAGGTAGTAAAGATGAAACATTTTATATTAAATTACTCTAACAATGATAAGAGAAAACAGTATTTTAGAAAAGTAGAAACTTCAAAAAATTGTTTAAAATACTGTGGTATTGACAATGACTGGTGTGTTTTCCAGATAACATTGGGATACTTATAAATCTAAAACAAAAGCAAGGTGGATAATTATGATGACATTCCCAAGGAAAAGTAAGAATGAAGTAAGTGATTTTACTTATGTGGCTTGTCCAAGGACCTTGCTATGACAATCTTGTTGATAAAAAATGTAACCTAGTATGCAAGACAGTTTATTTACAATAGTTGGTGTACTCAGATGTTACCACACAGGTATCATAAATATGACACTTTAAGAAGCTTTTTATAAATTAAGTCAACATGCCTGTTTTTAGCCAAACATAACAACAAAATACACAGGCTCTCTATTTAATGCTCTTATCCTTTGAAAATGATGTTTAAAGGAGAGCACCTAGAGGGGTACCTGGATAGCTCAGTGGGTTAAGCCTCTGCCTTCAGCTTAGGTCATGATCTCAGGGTCCTGGGATTGAGCCCCGCATCAGGCTCTCTGCTTGGCGGGGATCCTGCTTCCTCCTCTCTCTCTCTCTCTCTCTCTCTCTCTGCCTACTTGTGATCTCTCTCTCTGTCAAATAAATACATAAAATCTTAAGGGAGAGCACCTAGAAACTGATAGATTGTGAAGGCAAATGTTTTCTCTGGCATGTCGAAGCGTAGATTTCTGATATCTTTGTTAAGTTTATGCATTCAAAATTAAAGGACAAATATAAATTTGTCAAATGCAAATTATATTTCCTGCTTTACCAACTAACGAAAAATTCCATTTGCTATTTTCAGCAGATTTAGGTGTAAATTTTTCAAGTGCCTTGAGAGAAGCAAATTTTAAAAGCTCAGTATTTACACCACAATCAATAATTAGATAAAAGAACTGACTTTGAAACAGACAGGTATCAGGTATCAGTTCAAGTTCTGGCTTTGTCACTTCCTAACCGCAAAATTGGACAAGCTCTATCAAGCTCTGAACTTTAGATTCTTCTTCTTTTTTTTTTTTTTTTTAAGATTTTACTTATTTATTTGACACAGAGAGAGAGACAGTGAGAGAAGGAACATAAGCAAGGGGAGTGGGAGAGGGAGAAGCAGGTTTCCCGCTGACCAGGAAGCCCAATGCAGGGCTCAATCCCAGGACCCTGGAATCATGACCTGAGCTGAAGGCAAACACTTAATGACTGAGCCACCCAGGGTGCCTCTAGATTGCTCATCTTTAAAATAGAATCATAATAATATCAATTTCTCAGGTTTGTTGTGGGGATGGAGCTGATTAATGCACAGAAATTAGAAATGTGCTTGGCAGGTATTACACAATATGTAAAGGTCAGTTATTATTAAAAATATTCTTAAACTACTTTTAATATATTACTTGCTACTTCAGAATTTAAATGGTTAATACCTAGTTTTACTGATATTCTCTATGATTCAATACTGGGTAACGTAACTTTTGTTTGTAATAAAAATATAACACAAGCAAAGGAAATAACTACATTTGCCTTCCATGGCTAATAGTTCATTCCAAAACCCAACAACTGTTAAATATTTATCGTATACCAGAAGAGTTACAAAATGTAGGATATAATCCCGGTCCTCAAGAACCTTAAAATCTAGTAGTGTTTACATTCTAGCAAAGAGAGGGAGGGAGAAAGAGAAAAAGGGAAACAGAAAGAGAGAAAGAGGAGAGAGATGGAGAGAGAGGGAGAAAGTGTCACACGTAGTTGTTTAAGAACTGTAACTGCAGTACGTAATTCCATTTAATTTAATGCCTTTGTGTATTTATTTGCTCACTGTTTTGATCATTCATTCATTCATTCATTATTTTATACATTTAAATGGCATTAATTAATTTCCCAGATGTATTTATTTATTTAAAATAGATACTATTTTTCATATATGTAAAATATAAATAGACTACATGCCTTCTCATCTTAAGCCAAAAAAAAAAAAAAGAAAGAAAGAAAGAAAAAAATCTGAATTAGTGAAAAAGAGAGGGAGAGATTCTAGGTGTCTTGGGATATGGAAAAAAAAGTATATTGTTTCAAACAAATGGGTTTCCTGAAAAAAATGTCTGTAGAAACTATAGGTTATTTATATTGTCAAAGAAAATTTGCACCAGACAGGGTTAAAGGCGAGGAAGATTTTATTCAATACTACTGCAATAGGGGTCAATTCTATCACACATTAAACTAGACTCCACTAAAATAGAGGGAAGGAGAAATTTTAAGCACTGTAGTGAGTTGGAGGAACAGTACTGGGAGAGGTTGGTCAATGTGATTAGGCCATCTGATGTTCCCTGAAAGACATTATGGAAATAGGGCTCCTAACCTTCCAGAGAGACGGAGAGATACGGGTACTATTTTTCTTGGTGATTATATTCAAAGACAGCTCTCAGATCCATAAGAAAGGTGTTCTGTGTTATAAAACTAGCAAGAAACTAGGAGAAGATTTATATCTCAAAGAGGCAGAAAATGAATTTATACTTGGAAGTTTTCTAAATTACATGTTCTAGAAAAAGCAGCCTATGGTCAAGAAGAGTCTGGCTAAAGTATAATCAAGCTAAGGGTTATTACTGTAAGATGGTCTTGGTCAACATCTTACTTCAAGATACATAACTGCAACATTTTTTAGACTAGAAAACAAAACAGAAAGTGGGGGAAAGCCACTAACAACAACCCAAATGAAAAATTCCACAATAAATACATATCCAAACATGTAAGAAAAAGTTCCAGTCTGTGACTGTGTTGCTAATTCAGTGTTATTATTTAATGTCTAACAAGACTCACAGATAGTAATGTAACGTAGACTGGTATCTTGGTATAAAGAAAATTGCATGTACACCAGTTTTTTGGATCTTGATCTTGAACTTGCTGTGTTAATGCACAACATAATGATTCAAAGGCTGCCCCTATTTGCCAGATTATATTTCATTCAATATGAACAGATGGTCTCTCATTTAGATAAATTGTACCTCCCAACAAAAGATTCAATTCCCTACTTATAGAAGATACATATTCTGCCAACTATTTTTCTAAGTAAGCATGATATTAGATAAATAAGAAAAACAGTTGTAATTTTGGTGAAATCACCTGTCAGGGCTGGTGATTTCCTGCGGACCACATTTTCCTTTCTAGTCTTGTAAGCAGAATATATTTTAAATTCTATCTCACGGATGAAACGCATTTTTAATGCCTGTGACACAGACACTTCAAATTTTAAATGATTATTGCTGAATTACAGAGACTTGCAGTTAAGTTATAAAACGAGACCAGAGAACTTTATAAAAGCTGTACTCATTAACTTCCAAACAGCTCTAAAACATTTAAAAACATAATTCTCATTAATTTTTCAACAGTTGCTGGTGATTGTTTAGTAGAGGTGAGGGATAAGGAGGATAAGCTTCTCAAGAAAATGAGGGTTTGATGCAGATTATATGTTTTTTTTTTAATTTTTTAAATTTATTTTCTTTAAATTTTTTAATTTATTTTCTTTAGCATAACAGTATTCATTGTTTTTGCACCGCACCCAGTGCTCCATGCAATCCGTACCCTCTCTGATACCCACCACCTGGTTCCCCCAACCTCCCACCCCCTGCCCCTTCAAAAACCTCAGATTGTTTTTCAGAGTCCATAGTCTCTCATGGTTCACCTCCCCTTCCAATTTCCCTCAACTCCCTTCTCCTCTCCATCTCCCCTTGTCCTCCATGCTATTTGTTATGCTCCACAAATAAGTGAAACCATATGATAATTGACTCTCTCTGCTTGACTTATTTCACTCAGCATAATCTCTTCCAGTCCCATCCGTGTTGCTACAAAAGTTGGGCATTCATCCTTTCTGTTGGAGGCATAAGACTCCATCGTGTATATGGACCACATCTTCCTTATCCATCTGTCCGTTGAAGGGCATCTTGGTTCTTTCCACAGCAGCAATGGCCATGGTTGCCAAACTGTGGAAAGAACCAAGATTTTTTTTTTTTTTTTTAAGTTAAATGGGAAGAGCTGTCATCTCCATATTGAACAATTACACAATCATGGTCATCACAGTACCATCACTGTCCCCATCATTATAATTGTCGTTACTATCATGTCACCATCATCATATATTAACCTGGGAGGGAAAACAACAACAACAACAACAACAACAATAATAACAAAAAACCAACTAAAATCACTTCCCTCAGTTCCAAATGCTCCTCCGACAACTAAGTCTTTTCTGTTTCTCATGATCAATTTATGAGCTTCCTACCTCTGCTTCTCCTCGGTCAACCTTTGCTGCAATCCTCCATAGACAGTGTCTTTGTTAACAGCATCCAACTCATACGTGTGTGTTTCTAGAAGAGGTATTTGCTACTTTTCTCAATGAGCTACCATCATCACCTTAAACATCATCAGTTGTTCCAACTTCTGTAAATGATACCACAATCTGAGCCAAAAAAATTGAGATTATGCTTGGTTCTATGCTCTCCATGTCCCTATCTACAAATCCTAGAGAAGTTATATACATCTGTGGTTGTATCTATCCACTTCTCTAAATGTCCACCACCATTAAACTTGTCTGTGTCAGTCAGTGGTGTCTTGATGACAACTGTTTCCTCTAACTTGTCATCCTTTTTCTTGTGTCCCCTCAAATCCATTCTCTACATGATAGGCAGAGTCACCTTAACAAGAAGAGGACTGCATCACTCCACTTAAAAAGTTCTGATAACTTACCAGTGTATGTTGATTGAAACTAAAACTTATTTAAATGACCCTTTCTGTTAGCACCTACAATTTTATTGTTCTTCTTGCCCATTTAGATTAGGCTGGGCTTGGTCACTTTCTGTTTTCTCAAACATAGCCACTACCTTCCTGGATAAAAGTCCTTCATACATGAGATGGTTCCTTCCTTGTTGTTTTCTCTCCTTGTGTTTGCATATGTCCAAAATCATGGCATTGGATACATTAGATACACAGGCTTCATTGTATGTCAGTTACATATTCATAAAAACTGATAAAATAAAAGAATCAGTTTTAAAGGAATATTTCCAGAATGGCAATTCCAGAAATATTTTATCTCATCTCTCAGTCTTAGTTTTTGTCCATCTCTTTACCCAATTCACTTTACTTTTATCCCATATTTTAATTTGTAATCAAGTTTTGCTTGCTTACTTTTTTTTTTTTTTTTTGTAGTCATGGTGAGATTACCTATCGACTCTGGCAATTTCCTATGGGACACATTTTTATTTAAATTTGTAAACCAAAAAATAATTTTTAAAATTCTTTTTCCTCAGTGATACTTAACTTAGCTTGCCAGCGACGTGCTGACAAGAATATGTACTCTGGATGAGAGAGATCATGTACGTATTGTTTATTGCTTTATGTTCACTGGCCCATAAGTCTCTAAGTTGTATATAAGCACAGAACTTTTAAATCAATTAATATGGTAACATAAAGACTTACTCTTACTCCACAGCGAAACCTTTATAAATTCCCACTTTAACCATAGTCTAGATTTTCTTTTAAGCTTTTCTTACTACAAAGACAGAAAAATATTTTAAACCTGAGTTTGCATTTCATTATGCCACATATAATAGAAGCTCCCATGTAGAAACCCATATCAATTTCTATTATATTAAACACTAGTTTTTGATGGTGGCTTTTTTTCGACAAGCAAGTTCCTTGGTGGCATAGGCAGTTAGCCTCATCTACCAAAGAGAAAATTTAAATTATAAAAATAAAATGAGAGGCTCCCATTCACTTTATATGAGGTTGCTGCCTTGATTTCATAGATACTAAACTGTCCTACGGGTTTGGAAGGAACATGATATAACAAGAATATTGATGGAAATTTCTGAATATCATCATCAGTTAGATGTTGTCAATACTTTATATCAACTGTCCATGTCTGCTTTTCCTTTGAGGAAAGGAATAATAAAGAATTTTGAAAAGAGGTTTGTACTGGAAGTCCTCATCTGAAGGGGAGGAATGTCTACCTCACTCTACTTGAGCACAGCTAGGGGCCTTCATGAATAAGAACGATGAGTTCTCCTTCAAGCAAGGTTAATTTAGAGCATTTCTGCCTTCAGAATCATCCACAAATTAATTTCTACAACCTATAACATTTTTATTAGCTCTTTCGGGAAAAAATTTGAATGTAATGTGCATAAAAATCCTATAATCTCACATTTCCTGCTTAAGAATTAGATGAAATATCAAATAGAAATGGTTAGTGTTGTACCTTATGTTTATCAATTAGCGGTGTTATCAAAACACATGAGTTTTAGGAATGTACAAAATACTAAACTGTGCTGATTAACAATTTCTTTTCTGCTCTGATAACTTTTTCAATGTATCTTTCAGTGCTTGCTTTTAATATATGGGTGTTTTCTTTTCTACACATTTTGCTATAATCCATTGTGAATTACTACTTGTCAAGAAATCGATTTTTTTTCCACTCCTTATTTTCTAGTGCCTGATTATATGAACTTTATCACTTATTTAACCACTTTTCCTAAATTAACCAGGTTTCCTAAGCAACAAAATGGGTTTTGGACTAAAAATAATTGCTGACAGACCATCTATCATTAACAAATTAGGATTGACCTACTTTATTATTAAATAACTTATGAGTAGCCTTTTCTAACCTTATCAAATTATACAGTGGTATTTAGTCAAAAAGGCATTCTTTTTATAGACCTGGTTTATAATACACTCCAAGTTTCTTAAGTTGCTTGACTAGTGACAGTGTGGAATCCTGCAAATTCTAAATTGTAAATGACTGCATGTTATAATGCCTGTAAGTTGATAATATTGTATTGTATACTTAATATTTGCTAAGAAGGTAGATTTTTTTCTTTGCTTCTTTGTTTCTTTTTTTTTTTTTTTTTTTTTTAGAGACAGGGAGAAAGAGAGAATGAGAGGGGGGAGGGACAGGAAGAAAGGGTGAGTGAGAGATCCTTGAGCAGGCTCCACACCCTGTGGGGAGCTCCAGCTGTGTGGGACTCGATCTCATCACCCTGAGATCAGGACCTAAGCCAAAATCAAGAGTGGACGCTTCACCAACTAAGAAGAATGTAGATCTCAAATCAGGCGTTCTTACCATAGACACCTAAATAATAACAAAGGAGAGGAGGGGATACTTTGCAAGGTGATGGATAGGTTTATGGCCTTGATGATTTCATAGCTGTGTACCTATCCCCAAACTCATTGGGTTGTATGCATTAAATATGTGCAATTTTTTATGTTGATTATATAATAAAATGGTTTAAAAAAAATAAATTACTTCCAAAAAGCGTCAAATATCAAGCTGTCTTACTAATATCTACTATGTTTAAGGAATTCAGATGGGAACTTAAAGAATTGTGCTTTTAATTTTTCTTTTACTATTGATTTAAATATAATACACAAATAATTTGTATACGAATAGATACACTATTTTTACCATCATTCTTTTATTTACACACACAAACACACATATACATATGAATGTTAGTAAAAAATATTGAACTAAGCATCCCATTTAGAAATAAAATATTAAAAGCAAATTTTAGACTTTCCAACAGGACCAACATTTCCCTCTCTCCTTTCCAGAATCAAATTTTCTTTTGAATTTTATGTTAAACATTTTGTTTCTTTTTCCTTCCTGTACATATATACATGTATTGTCTTGTGCTCAATATTATGATGTAAAGAGAATCATTCACATTGAATGAAGCCCAGGACTGTAATATCCTTGTTTTTTGTTACATAATTATCTATTGCATGGTTATGAGACAATGTATTTATCTTTTGTGTTGTACATATATTCAATAGATATAGCCAGTGCTTAAGTTACATACTTACAAAGCTATGAATATTATTGTGCACATCTCCTGGGTACACATAGAGGTGTTTTCAGGAGTGTTACCTTGGACAGGTATTTCTGGGTCATAGGGTTTGTCCATCTTCAAATTTGATATATAAGTCTAAACTAGTTTAAAAATGGTTTACAAATCCTGGGGCTCCTGGGTGACTCAGTTGGTTAAGTGTCTGATTCTTAGTTTCTGTTCAGGTCATGATCTCAGGGTCATGAGATTGAGCCCCAAGTCTTGTTTATCTCAGTATAGAGTGTGTTTCCCCTCTTCCTCTACTCCTACCCCCGCTCACACTCTCTCTCTAAAATAAATAAAGTCTTTAAAAGAAATGGTTTACAAATCAGTGCATACCTGTGTAGGAAATGACAACAAGTTTATTTATCTACAACACAGTCAAAACATGATATACAATATTTAAGTTTTTCCAATCTATTTGGTATGAAATACTATTATTTTAATGTATACTTTTTATTTGGCATTTTCCCCCTATATTCATAGCACACTTGTGTTTTCTTTAAAATGTTTGGTAGGGGGGACGCCTGGGTGGCTCAGTTGGTTAAGCAGCTGCCTTCGGCTCAGGTCATGATCCCAGCGTCCTGGGCTCGAGTCCCACATCGGGCTCCTTGCTCAGCAGGGAGTCTGCTTCTCCCTCTGCCTCTGCCTGCCATTCTGTCTGCCTGTGCTCGCTCTCTCCCCCTCTCTCCCTCTGATAAATAAAATCTTAAAAAAAAAAAAAAAATCTAAAATGTTTGGTAGGGGGCGCCTGGGTGGCTCAGTGGGTTAAGCCGCTGCCTTCGGCTCAGGTCATGATCTCAGGGTCCTGGGATCGAGTCCCACATCGGGCTCTCTGCTCAGCAGGGAGCCTGCTTCTTCCTCTCTCTCTGCTTGCCTCTCTGCCTACTTGTGATCTCTCTCTGTCAAATAAATAAATAAAATCTTAAAAAAAATGTTTGGTAGGGTTTGTTTATACTATACTTGGATGTTTCTTCTTTCTCTTAAATTATTATAGGAGTTCTTCATGTATTTTAGGGCTTAATTCTTCAGAAAATAATCTTATTGAAATATTATTTCCTAATTTGGGTCTTCTTTTCTCTCTCATACTTTTTAATGTGTGTTTTCAGGAGCATATTTCTTAAATTTAATAGAGTTCTATTTGTCAATTCTGTATTTTACAGTAAACCTTATTAGGTTTTAGTTTTATTAAATAATCTTTTTCTCCCAGGAACAGGAACATCTATACGGTAATTTGAATTATTCATTTATATTCTAAAGAATACTTCAAATTCTGTATGTTGCATAATATTTATCAAATCATATTCACTAATTCATGTTAACTCTCACTTGTAAGTTAAATCAGTTTGAGTAAAATGTGTGATAAGAATTTTATCTCATTTCATTTTCATAGAAAAAGCCAGTTTTCCCAGAGTCATTTTAATAAACAGTCTATCCTTTCCCTACTGACCTTCAGTGCCCACTCTGCCTCATTTTGCAGTTCAGTACATGTGAGCTTCCTTCTGGCTTTCTCTTCTGTCCCCTTCCAGGATGACTTCAGGCCAACATTGGGATACTGACATATTGGCCAGAGTGCACATCTAACACGCAGAGGTCCTTCTTGCCTGGCCTGGCTCTGACAGGCTACCCCACATCATCTTCCTCGATACCTGGACACCTTCCTTCCTCTGCTTTGGATTTGACAGTTCAGACCTCTACGCATAATCCTGTCACACTGCTTGGGCTCCCACATTCCATGTCAGGTTTTCCCTCACCTGGTTTGGGCTCTGTCACTCTGACAAGGATTTCCCCTAACTTGCAAGCTTCTTCATCCCATCAGGCCCTGACATCTGTGCCACGTTAGCTCCACATGAGGCAGCTCTCCTCACTTTGCTTATGTTCTAACCCCAGAGCTGGGACATAGGGCCTCCCTCAGTGACCACGCTCAGCAATCTCTTCAGAATCAAAACAACCAGTAAAACTGTTCCTGAGCTCAAAGTGTGGGTGTTGAAGAACCCAGTAAAAACAGCAGGGCCAAAAGTGTCCTTCTGGGGACACTTGGGCGGCTCAGTTGGTTAAGTGTCTGTCTTCAGCTCAGGTCATGAGCCCAGGGTCCTGGAATTGAGTGCCCCCGCCCCTCCCCTTGAGCGGCTTCTTCCTCTGCCTGCCCCTCCCCCTGTGTATGCTTTCTCTCTCTCTCTCTTTCTCTCTCTCTGACAAATAAATAGATAGAATCTTTAAAAAAAGAAAGAAAGAAAGAAAGAGTTCTTCTGTACTTCAGCAATAGTTACTGCATTAAGGAATATCTTCCCTATATATATAATATGAAAGACAAACAAAAAACTCAATATACATATTTGCCAGACTCCAGTGGATAAAATAAAGCTAAGTAATTTTAGTGAATAACTGAATGAATCCCTTTTAATGATTGATTAAAAGAGTAAAGAAATGATTAAATACAAGATTAAAAGTATTAGAAAAATCACAAATTATAACTATAAAACTGGGTGAAATTTGGTGGATTTCCATGAGGGTAATTTAGTTTGTCTTTAATTTAATAATTTCACTTTGGGTTTCTTGCAGAAAGATACATTCTTTACATACATATTTACCTTTTGGCTCCACTACTCTTCTGTTAGGGGATAGATAATCCTAAGAGAACCAGTCTTAAATGAAAAGATGAGCCTAGCTAGGAGTGCCTGCATGGCTCAGTCCTTTAGTGTCTGCCTTAGGCTAGGGTGGTGATCTTGGGGTCCTGGGATCCAGCTCAGCATCAGGCTCCCTGCCCAGCGGGAAGCCTGCTTCTCTCTCTCCCACTCCTCCTGCTTGTGTTCCTGCTCCATCACTCTCTGTCAAATAAATAAATAAAATCTTTAAAAAAAGAAAGAAAGAAAAGAAAAGATGAGACTAAGAAGGGTAAGAAAGTGAATCAGGTGAGTACAAAAGAACATTTAAATAGAGCTTATAATGTTGGGGGGAAGTAGGAAAGAATGTTGGGTCTCAGTAAGAAAAATGGCCTCTTTGAAGAGAATTTTAGTTGGTAAATAATAAAAGCATAGAGAGAGAATGGGTACCAGATTTGAAAGTTATGAACGCCTGAGAAGTAATGCATATTTAATTTGCAGTGAAGGAGGGAATATTAACTTGAGCAAGAAGACAGTACAATAAAAAGTAGCACACAGGGTACACTAAACAGGAATAAATATCACATAAACCGATTTTGGAAAAAAATACGTAACTATGCACAAGGTGTTCACAGCATATTATAGCAGCAGAAGAATAGAATGAGGGTTGACAAATAACCATACACAAATTTATGATTCTAATAATTTAACAAAGTTTTCAGAGATTCAAGAATATTACCAAATTGGAATGTGGTAAAATTAGTTATTTTTTTTTCTTCTTCTTCTTCTTTTGGATCTTCTCCCTCTTCCAAATTTTACCCACTGGGGAAAGTAATGTATGCTAAGATGTCTGTTTAATGTGAACTTGAAGTTCAAAATGAGATTTTAGAAGCTCAAAAATAAAATTAGCAAGTAAAATAAGTGCATTTCTAATGGAACTCTGGAGACTTAATACTCCATAATGGAATATGATGATAATTGGTTTTTTGAATAATTTTATGCTTTTATGTCTATTTTGAGTGTTCTATTAGATTCATACAATTTTGTTTTCATGTTATCAGGATATTTCTGCTTAATACTATAGCAATATGAATAAATTCCATTATTTTATTAGTTTGGTCAAAAAGTAGAATTAGACATTTTCTAGAATGTGTTGAAATGTATTCATTACTTTATCTTATATATCTCCTATCTCTTATTTTAAAAAATAACATGTTCTAATCATTTGTTCATCCTTAAACAAGTTACTGAAAAATACTTATGCAAATTTGTAGATTTTATCTATCACATTTCATCTAATTTTTGGTGCTATTAAAATGAAAATAACACTGATAATGTTAAAAATATAACCCATTGCTTATATATGATCTCAAAAGCTCTATCTAAAAATCTTCCCACCCATTACATATTTGTGATGACAATGGCATTTTAAATGCCTTTTAACCTGATAACAGCAAGATTTAATCTTCACATTTGGATTAAGAATGGACAACTCAGACTATGCACAAACCTAAAAGATTTGAGAACATAAATGTGATAAAACACAGAGGCCTAGTGATAAATGACTTCTTTAGATCATAGGACAGGCATTTGCTATTTATTTGTCCTTTATAAAATAGCAGAACTCCTAGATATGTATTGATTTAGCTTGTTACAATCTCATAAAAACTATGTAGAATTATTTAAATTTTCAGTTATATATTTGAAATATTAATTACTAATATACACTCTGATGGAGTATATTTTACAATCTGGATACATGAAATGTTAAGCAAATAAATTAAATATGTGTATGTATGTGTGTAAAAAATAATTGCCAAAATTTTCTTTGATATTAATCAGGTTATATTTGCCAGTTTGGAGTAGCTATTTATACTTTATCACAACCTCATAAGGTAGATATTTTAATGTACAATTTGATTCAGGTTGCATATCCTATATATCTTAGAGTTATCAGTTGGAAGAGATGTTGTTCGAATGCAAATCTGTTACAAATTTTGATGTGAAAACCATCATAAATAAATTGATAAATACATTGTATGTATTTGTGATAATTAAATACTATTTTTATTGTGCAAATAATTTGTTTAAAACTTTTTTGATGAATATTAATTAATTCAATTTTAGCTGTATCTCAGTTCTGATAAAAAATCTTTAAGTGCTTTTATTAGGCTACCTTAATAACTAGAGAATATTGAAAATATCCTCCTCTTGGCATTCTTTCCTCCCTACACTCCTTGTTTTTTCCTCCAGAGCATTTGTTATTATCTGACATAGGATGGTGGCATGAATAATCACACTTAATGACAAATACTCATAGTACAACAACTGCCGTTTAGACAGGGCTTACGATGAGCCAGGCACTGTGTTTAGTGTTTTGTGTAAAATTGCTCATTTAATCTGCAAGAAAATCAAGTGAGGTAAACAGTATAATTATTCCCATTTTACAGAGGGGAAAACTGGAGTGCAGAAGGGTTAAGCAAGATCTTTCCTAGGTCCACACATTAGTGAAAAAGCATAGCCTGAATTTAGCACATAAAACTGTTCTATGATCATGGAATTCTATTCTATACTGCATTTGTAAGATGTTAAGTTAAACAACAGTGACGTGCTTCCCCATACATATAACTGAAACATTATAGATTTAAAAAATCACTTACTTGTCTGTTACTTTCTGATCACTCACAGTTTAACATAAATGAAATTTCTGAAGTCATTTCGCTTCTGAAATATTTAATGTACAATGGCATGTAAAGAACAGAAAGCTCATTTTCCCCCTTTCTCTGAAAAGTATTATTCTAAATAATGCATCCTTAGCAAATGACTTGGGAACTTTTTAGTAAGTCTTTTTATTTCCTACTCAATAGACATTTGTTTCTTGATAGAAAATTTGAAAATTACAGTTGGATTATCTATTGTTGTCATTTTATTGCTGAATGTAATTTGAAAAATATTTATAGAAGACTTTTTGAAAGTTATTTTAATGTGTTGCATTCAGATTATAAAATCCAATATTGTAGATATTTAAAGTAATATGTATTATAAAGATGAATTTATAAAGAATCAGAAATAGCCTCAGTCCATTGCTTCATTTTACACAATTTGATTATGAGCCAAGAAGCATCTTGGTGGTTTAATATTTTTGAAATGTAGCATAGTGACCCTAAAAATAGAAATTTAATAAAATCTGTACAGTAGTATATTGTATGTCTCAATGAGGTAAGTATGTGAATCTAATACTTTTTATAAGTGGTTATACAGGGAGACAGAACTCCTTGTCTTATATAAGCCATGTTATAAACAGTGCTAGGATTCTCAGAAAACATAAAAGATAGTTTTCATGCATTAATTCATTTATTCATTCACTCAGTTAGCATTTATTGAGAGGTTACTTTGTGCCAAGCACTGATCCAGAAGCTGTCAAAACAGCGGGGAACAAAGCAAAGAAGGTTTCTGTACTGTGTTTATGTTTTCACTGGAGGAGAGAGAGGAGAAATCTAATTCATGTATATGTAGATTAAGAATTCCAGAAAATGAAAATAGATACAATGACAGTTAAAACGACAATGTGATAAAAATGAGAAAGGGACGTAACTTTTTTGGACTGAGTCCTGAGTGGTAATGGAAAAGAGCCATGCATGCATCCTGCTTATCTGGGAAGCAGAGTGTTCTAGATAGAGCAGATAATGACGCTCAGGACAGAGTGTGGAAAGGAAATCCTTAAATGTAATCCCAAGTGTTTTGTACAAGAGGGAGGCAGAACAAGATTTGGCCAAAGATGATGCAAAGGTGGGGCACCTGGGTGGCTCAGTGGGTTAAAGCCTCTGCCTTCGGTTCAGGTCATGATCCCAGGGTCCTGGGATCAAGCCCTACATCGGGCTCTCTGCTCGGCAGGGAGCCTGCTTCCTCCTCTCTCTCTCTGCCTCCTTGTGATCTCTGTCTGTCAAATAAATAAACAGACATGTATTTACTTGTAATAATTCATAATAAATATTTATTATTTATAATTTAATATAAATATATAATATATACGAATTATTTATATATAATCTAAGATAAATATAAAATATTCAATTATAATAAATATTGATGAATATTTATGAATAAACAAATATTTATATTTATAAATAACTAAATATTTATTTATTTTATTATAAGTTAAAAAAAAAAAAAGACGATGCAAAGGCAATGTGACAGTACAGAGACTGGAGGGATGCACTTGGAAGAAGTGCCAAGAGAAGCTGAAAAAACCGTAAGGAAATGGATTATTCTCTTACAGCCTCTGCAAGGAAACAGCTCTGCTAACAATGTGATTTTGTCCTGGTGAAACTGATTTCAGTTTTTTGACCTTTAGAATTCTAAGACAATAAAGGTGTATTATTCTAACTGGAAAAAAAAAAAAAAAAAAAGGAGGAAAGAAAGAAGACAAGGAAAAGTCCACAGCAGCTAGTTATAATAGGGTAGTGGAGAAAGCAAGTTAAAATAGAAGAATTGGTTTCTTGCATACTATGAGTCCAAATTTGGACTATATTCTAACTGCAATGATAAACTGGAGAATTTTTAAGTAAGGAAGGGGATATAATGAGATTCAGATTGAAAGGAAACACATCAACCAAGATGTAGTGAGACATATTATTCCAATGTAATCTGTAGACTGAATTTCATTCAAAGAAACCAGCTATGTAAGCAAACTTAGGAATTTTTAAGATTGACTGGGTATTTGATGACATTAAAAGAAGGAACTTTTTCTTTTTAATGTGCTAGAGGTTTTCTACTTTCATTTTCAGTAGAAGTCCTTATTTTTAGAAATGTATATTTAAATAAAAGGTGTAGCTGAAAAAAAAAAAAGATGTAGTGACTGTTATTTTCCTATTGTGGGCGGAGACTAAGTGAAAAATAAATAAAATATTTTCCTAAGATTATATTTTTGAAGTTGGTTTATAAGTCCATGATTATTCAGCTCTCCTAGAAAGGGTTCATCTCTCTCTCTCTTGTGTTGGTTATCCTAGTATTTTTTGCTAAAACTGTTCTTCTGTGTCCTCAAAAATATGATATACATAATTTACCTGTTTTTAATTTTGGTACAATGGGATTGATGGCATGGTTTTACCTATTCTATCCTACCTGGATAAAGACATATCTTATTCAAAACTTTTAATTCTAGTTTCTTCTAACGTATAATTTCTGGGGATGTCAGAAGGCTCCAGATAGCCTCACATACACAGTGATATATGTTCAGGAGGCTTATAATCTCAGGATGTTTAGGAGTACTATGCCATGTATTTGCTGCTAGAACACTAAGTGATATATTTTTAGTGGAAAGATCATATGAAACTAGCCCTCAGAAAAGGAATCTAAGACTGAGTTTTTTCATAGTGTTGGGTCCCCCCAAAATTGGGTACCCCAATAATGGGTCCGTGATTAAAGGAGCGAGACTGATACAAAGGGAAGGTCAAGCAAAGCTTTATTTCGTGCCAAGCATCAGGAATCATACCGATGGTCAAACAGACCGGTTGGGGCCACCCCTCCAGAGAGGATGACCCCTCCCTGCTTTCCAGACTAACTTTTATAGATCAAAGGCCATGTGGTTGGGCCTGGCCACAGGTGGCCAATGAGATTGTAACACACACAGGAAACTCCACAGTGATGCTAGGTGACCAATTGAATTACAATTTACCCTAGTAGACATTTGAACCAAACTGTCACACCTTGGTTAGGTTTGCACCAAAAGGCTCCCAAAGGGCAGGGGAGCCCTTACTTGGTAGCTAGGAGACAGAATGCACCCCCACTGATTGAATACCTCCACCCGGCCTGACCTACCCTTGTACTTGGAATTTGTTACCTGAGACTGGTTTCCCAGACTTGCTTTTAAATAAGTTTCCCTTGGGGGGGGGTCAAGGTCAATTTAAGCTTTACAGCAAAAATGGCAGTTAAACCAGGGTGGGGCTGCTCTGACTGAATAGGCCCTTACAATAGATTTAAGGAACACAGACTTCTAGATCCAAGATTTCACTGACCCACCAAACACCCCCACTCGCCTGAAAGTAGTTAGAAATGATCACTACTGGTTGTCCTAGCAATTAAATATATACACAATTGTTCTAATGCTTTTCCTTCCCTCTTTGCTACTTCCTGTGCTGAAATAGTGATAATCAGACTGATTATGGTACCAAAAATGCCATGGATTACCTATTTCCCATTTTTCTCTGTCAAGGAAGTTATCCTAGGATCCTTAATATGCAAGCAGACCGATGTCATATTCTTACTTTATGGGTCTAGTTTCCATAAACTTTTCAGGTACCTATTACTACATCAGCCAATGATTAACTAGGGAACAGATAACTCTCTCAAATTAAGGTAATTCCAGTAGAATTTGAAGGAACAGGGACCTTCAGTGGAGGGCAATGCAACTAGAAGGAAACCAAAGGAATAAATATTTCAAATTTATATTTATCCTTTTCACCCATTTTCTGCTGGGCTCCTCTTTGGAAACAAAAGGGCAAGAGCATTCACTGAGTTGGGACATACTTGTCAGCATTTCAAGGTAGAGAGTATGACTATAACATAATGTTATAATGTATTCATTTTAAAGAAGCCTGGTCAACTTGAAGTATCCAAATCAATTGTAGGATTAGATAATGAGAAGTAGAGAACAAGATCTTTGATTGTAATCATATCACTGAGAAATGTTTATCCATCCATCCATCCATCCATCCATCCATCCATCCATCCATCTCCTTAATCTCCCCTTGAATATATGCCTACCATTTTAAATCCAACTACACTAACCATATGGGTTTTGTTTTATTAGGTTTTTTTTTTTCCACTAGTTCTTTAACAATAATCAGATAAACATTAGGATACCATGGAACAGTGAACAGATTTTTTTTTTCATCTGCTCCTGATATCAAATATAGAAAGAAGATTCATCTGATAAAAATCAAACAGAACCAAACCCAAACACAAGCAACACCAAAAACTCAAGGTATAAAACAAACACATATGCAGTTTATCATTTATTATTTAATATATGTCTTCAGCTAGTAGTGAAATAAGCCTTCACATGGCGGCTATAAATGGGGGGAAACTGTTACACCTCTAATCCCTTCCTTTCTTCCACACAGAGATGCCAGTCCTTGAAAATGATTTAGCTCAAGTATGAAAGTTAACCCAATTGAAACATAGTATTGATGTATCAGATTCTATTTATACATAATTTTAATGAATTAAAAAAATAACCATTTAATTTGAAGGAGATGTACAGTTTGGTGTGAAATCAGACTTGTTGTTTTAGTCTATATGAATTTAAATAGTATGTAATACAATCAGTGTATGAATACTTCATCTGATTATGAATTGTAATAAATTCAGATAGGACTTAAGTTCACATTTACAGAATATTTGAAAGAATTAAATGCTTTTGAATGCATGGAAACATCAGTTAAATGCTTTTAAAGACTATAATGTCTGACAATATAATTTATTTGTATTTTAGATGTTTGGGAAATATATAAATAAAGTAATTGTTCAGCATTATTCTTTTGCATCTACATCCCAAGCTCTTATCTTGTCTGGGTGAATTAAGCTACTTGAGAATCTCTGTTTCCTTCAAAATTCTTTCTCCTATCCTCCACTCCTGACGAAACAATCTTTGACATCATCAAATAGCATAATTTACACTACTCATCCTTAAACTACCAATTGCACTAAGCTTTCTCAGTTCGTTCCTATTAGCGACCAATTCCTACCTTCTTCCTTTGCATCCAGTTCGTAGCCACAAATGTATCATGTACTTTGTCACAAGATCTATTTCCCCAATGCATAATTCTGATGAATTTCTTCCCTTGTAAAAAAAGACTTAAATCTTCCCCCATACCAATAAAGCAATATTATTTAGCATAGATCTTTAAGTGCTTCAAAATCTAGCTGCAAGACGTATTATTTACTCATCCTCTGTGCAACTTACAACCAGACTGGAATGTGATTTTAGTCACTGCTTCTGTTCCCTCTTCCTTTGAGTCTCCAAACTTTACACTGATTAGAGGCTACAGAACTTCTCTATCAGGGATGTAGGGTCTAAGATATGGAAGGAAAGGGGAGAGCACAGACTAAAAGAAGAATTTTCAGCATAGGCACACTGTGCTTCTGATTAACAAAAATCACAACGTTTTAGAACATATTTTTATTCACAGTGTAGAGAAGAAGGAGAAAATATCAGGGTTGCTTATTTTAAGAAAATATAGTAGTTGTGAGATGGGGGATGCTAAGGCCTTCCACGGTACACCAGTGCACCCAGTGCACAGATGATCCATCTCCCTGAAATAGTTTTTTTCTTCTCAGCTTCCTTACTCAATCCTAATCAAAATAGCAAGTCCCAACTCAGTGCTACCACCTGATGAGCCTTAGTTCAACTTACAGGAAGAAACCACTTATTTGAGATAACATTTTAATATATTTTATACGTATGTGATCTAAATGCAGACAGTGCAAAATTTAGATAGGCTCTAAATGAGAATATCGTGTTGATGGACACTTTCACATGAAGTAAATTAAGACTTATTTCCATAAGAAATAAAACAATTTCTATTTAAATAAAAAAATTTTTTACAGATGGAAGTTATAACAGTAGCTAATATTTCCAAAAATGAACACTCTAAGCCAATTCTAAAAATAATTGTTCCACAGTCTCCATCTGTTTCAATGCTCTGTTAAATTGTAGGATCCATACTTTTGTATCATAAATAAGCTACGTAAGTACATATTCCTGTGTAATTTTACTGCCGTCCACAAACTTAAACTAAGGAGTTTTTAGGCATTACCTTAGTTTTGCAATGAAATATATTACACCTTACAGGAAAAAAAATTATTTCTTATGTTAAATAATAATAATGTGGGGGTCCTGGGTGGCTCAGTGGGTTAAAGCCTCTGCCTTTGGCTCAGGTCATGAGATTGAGCCCCACATCTGGCTCTCTGCTCGGCAGGGAGCCTCTTTCTCCTCTCTCTCTCCGTCTGCCTCTCTGGCTACTTGTGATCTCTCTCTGTCAAATAAATATATAAAATATTTAAAAAAAAATAATAATGATAATGCTGTGTAACAAACCACTCTAAATCACAGTAGTTTCTATTGAAAACATTTTTTTTTTTTTCCTGGTTCACTGTGCATAGTAGTTCCCTTGGAGTAGCCTTGATCCAGACAGTGATCTAGCTGGGCTTTGCCAGGCTTCTCAGGGCTTGGCGCCAGTTACCTGACTTTGGCATATGAGTCAAATCTTTTTCAAGTGTGTTTAGGCATAAAGGGTCAAAGCTACATAGGACCCGTCATTTTTATGATAGACCAGCAGAGCACAATATATCAATCAAACTGCAAACTTCATTTCTAATTTCTGCTCCTATCACTTCTATGCATATTTCAATGCACAAATCAAATTACCTGGATAAATGAAAAATAATCTTGTGTATGCAAAATCTATGAACATCTGCCTATGACACACTAGAGGACTCCTCTATTTACAGCAAGAGGCTGGGCTTCTAGGATCTGTGATCATCTTAAGCATGAATTGGCTTTTCTTTGTCCAGATATCCTGGAACTAAAAAGACACCAAACATGATGGTCACAAAAGCAGGGGTGAAATTAACAGGGGAAAATATAAAGACCTCAAAGGTCTAGAGCCACTATGAAACATCACAGGGCAGATTTTCCAGTTCCCTGTACCCAGTGTTTATATACTGTCTGTACTCATTTAAACTTTTCTTTTAATGTTTAGAAACACTTCCCTAGTTCAGTAATATTCAGTTTTTGGTTCCACTTTCTAGAAGGCACTGCCTTTTCTAAGATGCTCATTAGGCGCAACTGAGGAGGAAATTGGAGAGCTGATTAACTAATGAAGTGGGAATAATGAATTGTGATTGTTAACATACTGGCTTTCTTTTCATCCATAGTGATTCCAATTAAATGACCGAGTGATAATAGTCTTGTACTTTTTTTATGCTCTTCCCTCTCATTCCAAGGAAAGTATGCTTTCTTAATGTGTTTTCTTTGATATTTGGTTCAATGATTTGATGATTTGCTAACTAGATATTGGCTCAAATAATGCATGTTACTGAATTTAAATGCTTGGTTGATACAAAAAAAGTTTGAATCTATTTTTTCTAAAATTGTTTGCTGGATTTTCGTAAGGGAATATTGTGTATATCTGAAACATTTTGTGGTTTGCTTCTTACAAAACAATTATTGTAGGTACACTTTTTTATTAGCAATACAACTTTGTAACTTTGTTGTTATGATTTATAAAGTTCAATATACACTCATATAAAGTGTATGCAGACATATATGTGTGTGATGTTGCATAGTAAATTATATTAAGTATTCTGTTTTTAAGTATCTCATGAAGTTGGAGGGACCATTATACTATATTAATGTCTCCTCCCTTTTATGATTAAAGAAACGTTGACATTTGCTAAATTATGAAATTTGCATTTATTATCAAGGATGTGATCCAATGTCCATAGTAGAAGCTTAAAATAAATTCACTACAATTTGCCCATTTGATTAATAAGACAGGTGATTAATATGCAAGTTGAGTAACTTAAAATCAGAAATACTACAAAAACTGGAATAAGGCTTTCATCTTTATAATATGTATTTTTAATTGTTGCTCTTAATTATAGTACATATTTAAAAATTTAGTTTATTTTCTGCTGTCTCATAAGTATATTCTCTTCTGCATACAGTGTGTTATCATTTGAAATAGAGACGACTACCTCTATTAATCAATCATAAGTCACTAAAGAGCTGTAAACCAAATGTAGGAGTTAAAATTGTCAGTGTGTTCAATGTAAACAAATGTTTAGCCATGGTTTATTAATTACTAGAAATTTATTTAAATTTGTATAGAAGCATGATTAATTAATATTTACAAAATAGTTTAGCAGCCACAGAAGGTTTTTTGTCTTGGCATGTATCAAATTGTAACTACACACACATACACTTGCATTATAGTGGCTTGTTAAGCAGCTCAAAGTATTAATACTTCCTAAATAAGAGCCAAGTGATGCTTTGGTATGAAATAGCTTATAAAATCTATAGCCTGCAGAATGTATAAAGGTAATAAATACTCAAAAATGATTTGTTATCGGGCGCCTGGGTGGCTCAGTGGGTTAAGCCGCTGCCTTCGGCTCAGGTCATGATCTCAGAGTCCTGGGATCGAGTCCCGCATCGGGCTCTCTGCTCAGCGGAGAGCCTGCTTCCCTTTCTCTCTCTCTGCCTGCCTCTCCATCTACTTGTGATTTCTCTCTGCCAAATAAATAAATAAAATCTTTTAAAAAAAAAGAATATTGACAACAAATCTTATATCTATAAAAAAATGATTTGTTATCAAAAGATAGGTTACCCAATAACAAGATCAATCAACAAAATGAATGAAATATACACCATTTCCTTTTCTGTATGGTAATAATGGTGGATAGGTAATAATACATACTTCCACTGCACTGATCCAGTAAATATTTTAAAATATTTTTTTATGTATCAGCATAGACATCTGTATCAGTATCTATCAATCTATCAGTTGAGAATACATTTTGCTTCATACAACAGAGAAACATGATTTCCCCCGGCTCCCCCCAAAATGGCTTAAATGAGTCTGTAAATTAGAGGGTTGTTTATTTCATGTACCAAAATGTTTTGAGTCTGCTGCTCAGGGTTGATGCAAAGATCGTGGAGGTCAACCCAGACTTAGACTTCTCTCTCTTCTTTAGTTTATGGCTTTTATCCCCATTGTAGCAGTAAGAGTAATGGTAGATGATGTAACAAACCTCTAATATTAATGGTTTTAATACAGTAAATTTTCATTTCCTATTTTTCCAAAGTCTCATGTGCTACTTTAAAATTTGACAAAATATAGTTAAATTCTTATTATAACATTTTATTTTCTTAGAAGAAAGTGTTGTGCTTTGTTTATCTTTACAGATCACCATTTATCATGGGGCTTAAAAAATTTTATATGCACAAGAGTGTTAGACAAAATTATGTTTCCAGGCAGCTATGTCATGTGCTTCTTATACTTCTTCTTATGCACCAATTTCCTACACATTGCATAAAGCATGAGGACCATTGTACTGAATACAATCATTTTGTAGCTTAGTAATACTTCTGAATTCTTTGAAAACCTATTCCCTGTAACTTGTAATGAAAATGGACTTAAAGTCATAAGAAAGAGAAAGGGGAAGAGAGAAGGAAAATTTTTCCCAGTCTTGGCAAATTTCAAAAAAACCTGTTAGATGTAATTTAATTCTCAAAAAAATTTAAATTGGGTGAGGAAAAAAAGTAAAAGCACAATTTGAAATGAGAAGTTATTATAATTAAAAACTGATGACTAATTGAATATTCTTTAACAGATTAATTTAATGATAGTATTTCTTATATGTGCTCCTGTGTGCATGAGTGTGTGTGTGTGAGAGAGAGAGAGAGAGAGAGAGAGAGAGAGAATAGTTATACAGTTCCCCATAAAATTGGTACTGAATAACATCTGGGATTACTAGTGAAGATACTTGGTTTTATCCCTGTATTTAAAGCAGAAACACGGGGATGCCTCTTTGGCTCAGATGGTTTAGCTTCTGACTTGTGATTTTGGCTCATTGTCATGATCTCATGGGTAGTGAGATGGAGGTCACCCTGGGCTCTGTGCTTAGTGGAGAGTCTGCTTGAGATTCATTCTCTCCCTGCCCCCCATCACTTGCACTCTCCTTCTCTTTAAAATAAATAAAAAAAATCTTAAAAGAAATAAAGCAGAAGTCCATGAAACTGTAGAAATTTGATTTTCTGTTAAATTATTAGATATTAAATGTGGTGGGCATAACTTAAAGTTCATAAATGTTGCACTCTTCTGGTTCTAGGACACTAAAACTATATAACTAAGATTTTTTTTTTTTTCTTTTCAGACATATTTATGTAGGCAGTGAAAAAAACTACAAACTAATCCCTTTCTAGTGTTTTCCACCAGTTCCATCTTAATGTCATGAAATGATTAACAAGGTAACAAGGTTAATCAATACCCTTCTTCCCTGTCAAAATTAAAATTCCAGAGAATTTCCTCTGAGCCATTAATGTGAATAATAGTAGTAGAGTTCTTTGCACAACATTGTGTATTATTAGAAACAATGTCAAGTTATGTATCTCAAATTTATATATGAAAAAATGATCCTCATGCGATTTTTTACTTTGGTCACCAATGCATAGTACACATATTTGAATATGAATGTGAAAAAGAATATGTTTAGTGTATTTTTCAGTTCTGTTTTTTTACTACTAAAGCTATATGTTGCATTCTTTAGTTAGTATCAGAAAGAAATTGTTTGTGTTTAGTGTTTTTAGTAATTTTAATAGAAAAAGACATACCATCTTAAGAATGTTTATTTTCAGAGGAATACTTTGATAGGTCTAATGTACCCTTAACCCATATAAAAATAATTGCAAACTTAGAATATTTGCATACTTTTGATAATATTAAATTATAATTATGTATATTACTCCATATAGTTCTCCTGAGCAGATAATATGACCCATTATTCTTTTTCTCCTGTTTATAACACTGAAAAATAAACAGAAAAACAAGATTTCAAGGCTTTCAAAATCAAACATATTTAATCATTTGGATTAAAAACAAAATTACATATATATCAAGGGAAACAAGAACCATATCCTAAAATATGTTGCAAAAAAATTCATTCTTAGAGTAAATGCGTGCATTTTTAAAAATATGACAATTCAAAACTTATTCAAACTAAATTGAAAATTAATAAAAACCAAAATTTTCACCATTATTAAGCTATTGGCTCTATTTTATTTATTTTTTTAAGGATTTTGTTTACTTATGAGAAAGAGAGAGAGAGAGCATGAGTGGGACAGAGGGGAAGGAGAAGCAGGCTCCCCACCAAGCAGGAAGACCGACTCTGGGCTCATCCGAGGACCCTGAGATCATGAACTGAGGAGAAGGCAGATGTATATCCGAATGAACCACCGGCGTCCATCTACTGGCTCTATTTTTTTTTTTTTTTTATTTCCAGCATAACAGTATTCATTATTTTTGCATCACACCCCGTGCTCCATGCAATCCATGCCCTCTATAATACCCACCACCTGGTACCCCAACCACCCACCCCCCGTCCCTTCAAAACCCTCAGATTGTTTTTCAGAGTCCATAGTCTCTCATGGTTCACCTCCGCTTCCAATTTCCCCCAACTCCCTTCTCCACTCTAAGTCCCCATGTCCTCCATGCTATTTGTTATGCTCCACAAATAAGTGAAACCATATGATAATTGACTCTCTCTGCTTGACTTATTTCACTCAGCATAATCTCTTCCAGTCCCGTCCATGTTGCTACACAAGTTGGGTATCCATCCTTTCTGATGGAGGCATAATACTCTATCCCCATACTGGCTCTATTTTAAAGTGAATGAGTTATTCACAAAAACTCCAATCCAGCATACAGAATTCATGTGCAGAAAATAAATAATTATAAAATAAGTATAAATTATATTTATATATAATATATGGCATATACATAAAAATTTAAGTTATACATATATAATCAAATATATCACTAAGAAATATATGAATGAATAACTCATAGGGTTCAGCTGCAGGTGAATTAAAAAGATTGGACAACATTTGTCCTCTAAACCATTCTTATTTTAACTGCAGGAAATCCATACACCAGTTTAGAAGTCAGAGGAATATTTGTTTTAGGGATCAGAATAGCTATTTTCATTTTATGTTCATAATTTTGTTAAGTATATCCATTCTTGACTAGACCATTCCAAGTCAACATTCAGATAATTCACAATTTGTTCCAAACTTATTTTAGAAACACATATTACCTTGCATTAAATTGCTTCAGTTTTTAAAATTTGAGCTTCGATTATGAGGCTATGGGTTATTATCAAGATTTTGTTACCCACAATATGCATTTATTTGTGTATATGGGATGATATATGAACTTACTGAACATACAAATATTGTATATGTTTATTTTTCTTATACATTTATTCTAACATATTAGGAAGCAGGGAGGAAATTTTTTGTTAGCTATCCTTTATTGACACCCATGGATTGTAAATTTCCAGATGAACTCCTTATGAGAATGTAAAATAGAAATCAACTAGTCAAGGTCAGGATTGTCTAAATGGGATAATAATAATAATAAGAAGAAGCTGGTTCTTCAGAATCCATAGACATGAATCAGAGGCTGAATGTGAAAACTATACCTGTTAGGCACTTTTGGACAAAGGAATTTACCTCTTTCAGTCCCAGTGTTGTCATTTTTAAATGGGAGGGGACCATAATAATAGCTAATATTATTTGTGTGTAAGATTACCCGTGCATTAACTACTTCATTCTTACAATGACTTAGAGGGCTTTGCACCATTTCCCCCCGTTTATAAAGAATTCTGAAGTTGAAAGATGAAATATGGATAGTCATTTACTTATAAAAATAAATATCCAAGTTATAAATGGTAGAGCAGTAGAAAAGCCATGAACAATCTGATTCTAGAACCCAAACATTTAACTAATATATATATATATTTTTTCCAAGGAGTCTGTTGAAGATTAAACTAGAGCATGCATGTAAAATGAGAGTGAAATTCCTAGTACATAGTAGAATCTCAAGAATTATACATTGTTTTTGCTACTAATATGTTATTATTTTGCTTTTATAGACTATCTCTGAATAATTTTAGCATAAATCCACTTAGTTTATTGGAGTAGAACAAACAAATATTTGTTAAAACAAGGATGCGTAAATCATCTCTTAAATATAAAATTTTAAAGAAAAAAAACATGCTATCACAAATTTAGTAAAAAAATCTTTATGTAGTCATAAACTTTTTATTCATCCCTTTTGCTATTTTAATCATATTAATTGTATTTTAGTATTGCATTTTTTATGTATTAGAGTCATGAAATCATACTCATGAAATCATAGATTTCATAGTCATGAAATCATAATCATAATAAAAATTGTTCTAGTCCTTTCTCATTTTCCCCCCTTCTGGCTATTATTTTACTCCTTTGGCTATTATTCTCTTGGTTGAAGCAATATTTATGTTTCACTTGAAATAAAAATATAGACTATCATATTTTCATGAGGAATTATGCAGATAAATTCAGATTATAGTCTAAAAACCTTCAATTTACCATATTTCTATTGATGTTATTGAAATGGTGCCCTTAGAAATAATGAAGATTGATATTTTCTTAATTTTCCACCAATTAAAAAAGTATTTCTATTTATCCATAAACTATATGTACATGGAAGTTTTTCAAAAACTATGCTGTTTTGACTGCATAACTATAATTAAATAAATATTTTCAAAGGGATACCAAGTAGTGATGTTCCCTTCTTTTCTAGATACAAAGAAGAGAAGGGATACTATAGGCTACATGTTAATTATTGCAACAAACTCATTTATGCCAAGTGCTTGCACACAAGCAAAAGTTATCTGCTTTCCTCTCTCCTTCTTGCATTCATCTGTCTTTCCTTATCTGTGTTCTTTTTTATTTCCCCCTTTCACCATTTGGTGGCATATTCATTTTTCAATCACTTTACCTTGGCATCACTAACAAACCTGACTCTTTTTATTTTCTCCCACATCCAGGCTGTTCATCCAACACATTTCAAAATTTTGTTAGTTCTTCCTGTTCCTGTCTTTAAAAGCTGTCACTTCCTTTCTGTTCCTGAAGACAAAAATCCTCATCCTAACATCTTTATCTACAACAGCATGTCCTCTTCTCCTCAAAATGTATTCGGTGGTGAAACCACATCAATTAGCAAATAAAATTCCTGCTTTCCATTCAAGGTGATCACACATTTTTACACTAAGCTGTTTTCAAGTTACTTCTGACACTCCTGATGTTGAATTCATTTGCACTGACCCTGGGACTTCCAGGTTTTTCAAATAGTATCTCCTGCCCCAGTATGCTTCTCTCCATTGTTTTCAATGCCAGACAAATTGCATTTATGAATGTTGTTCTTGTGGGGTAAAAACGTCTCAAACTTCATACCTTTGAATAAATCAGCATAGAGTAGCACATGCTGTAGTAAGAAATGACCTCTGAGTCTCAGTCTCAGATCAGTCTCAATACCAATGTCAGGTTGACTACTGTCTGAGTCACAGTTGCATGGTGTCTTCACCTTCAGTCCAAGGCTGACAGAGTAACCCGTTTAGAAACACTGCAAGTCTGGGGCACCTGGGTGGCTCAGTGGGTTAAGCCTCTGCCTTTGGCTCAGGTCATGGTCTCAGGGTCCTGGGATGGAGTTCCATGTTGGGCTCTCTGCTCAGCAGGGAGCCTGCTTCCCCCTCTCTGTCTGCCTCTCTGCCTACTTGTGATCTCTCTCTCTCTCTCTCTAATAAATAAATAAAATATTTAAAAACAAAAACAAAAAACACTGCAAGTTTGTGGCAGCAGGACATAGGAACCATGTACTGGCTTTGAAAATGTCTGCTTTGGCAGACAAAGGTTACTTTCTTTCACACATTGTCAAAAATAAGTCCAGTGACAGTGCTCAAGTTCAGTGGCATGGAGACAGAGGTTTCCTGCAGGAGCACTGAGGCAAGGGCATCAACGTAGTTGGCCAATAGCAGTTAAAATTTACCACAACCTCACAATCACTACCACTACCACCAAATTTATACATGCATTCTGATGAATAGAATTCAGTTGATTTGGAAATATGAAAAGCACGATCTCTTTCATCATTCCTCTGAAATTAGGTTGTCAGTTTGAAACAAGTCTCTGTCAGATTGTAAGTCTGAGTGGCAGAGGCAGAGCAAAATAGATCGCGGAAATACGAGTTCCAGAAGGACAGAGGAAAATGATAAGACTCTGCAGCAGCTTCTTCTCTACAGTTCCGCACACAAGCATTTTTGTCAATTATTTTTACTCAAATGTAAGGGCCGGTGATGTAGAGTGTGAATGTCACCGGTTTAAAAGAATAAGTAAAACCAATTAGCAAATGCATCATGCAGGACACCATTGTGGAAGAAAATGTTTGCTGGGTTTAAGACCCTTGTCTGAGACCTAAGAGAGAGTGGACTCAAACGATATGTGACTCACTAGTGAATTTGAACACCATCAAGGTGACAGTCCTTATTATAACTAAGCATGTAATTACAGGTGGATTGATTAGTAGATTTTTATTACTGAGAAGTCTTCTTAATCTATATAATTATTTTAAATAAGTTATAGAAATATTTAATTTTAGTATATGCTCAAAACTATTCTGTTCATTGAATATGTCGGTTGTTTAAAAAGTCTAGTGAGTTACAATAATTCCTTTTCTTGTTTGGAATTCGATGATAGTATCAATGAATTATAAGATCTCCGTGCTATAAATGTTCTTAGAAATAATATAATCCTTATTTGTAACTAATCTGAAAAATGTTATTGGTGTGTTCTAGTAACTATTATTTCTCCGTGTAGGTCTCTGTTGGGAGATAGATAGACATCACTTATCAGCTTATTATATTGTAAACTCTCCCACTTTTTAGGAAAGTCTTCCTCTGTGGTTGCTTGAAGTTTATGTAGGTTTTCTTTATCAAGATTTTTATTAATTAATTAATTTATTTGACAGATGGGGATCACAAGTAGGTAGAGAGGCAGGCAGAGAGAGAGAGGAGGAAGCAGGTTCCCTGTGAGCAGAGAGCCCAATGTGGAGCTCGGTTCCAGGACCTTGAGATCATGACCTGAGCCAAAGGCAGAGGTTTTAACCCACTGAGCCACCCAGGTGCCCCTATCTAGTGTTTTATCACATTTCTACCCACTGGAAGAGACTAATCCAGGTCCATTTTGTCTTTTATGTTATATAATTTCAAACATTTGGAAACTACTGTGGATTCTTTCTTACCTTTCCCTTAACTTTTCCCAGAATACACAACTCAATATCTCTGATGTTTTTCACTATGGCAAAATTCATAGATCCTTTAGCAATCTAATCAAATTCTTTAGGGCTCTTTTCTTCACTGAAAACATATTTATTGTCTGTGTATTCAACACCATCAGGAATTGTGCTGATAAAATGTTGATCATGCTAAAATAGTTTTTCCTTTATGAAACTTAGTGTTTAGTTGGTAGACACATAATAAGAAATAATCACATAAGTTCATATATAGTTGCCATTATGAAACATTATCCGAATGGAAATTACTGCATGCTTTCTTAATACCTTACATGGAGCCAACTGCTTTATTCTAGCTGTTACACTGTCTGATCAGTTGGACTTCTATCCTAAGTTACATTAACTCTATTTGAAGTAGCATTAAAACAGTGACAAGTTACTGATCCCAGTTTTTTAACAAGTTGTCATACAGAGAACTTTAGATGCAGTTTTAAATTCTACCCTCCAATTTGTATTTTACCATATGATTACCTATTAAAAATACCATAAGGAAATACCACCCTCAAAAGAAACCTCCCATTCCGCCCCTCCCCTGCCCTGTTTTCAGGTATTTGGTTGGAATTATTTAAATCAAGATTAAGTTAAATCATAATGTAATGTAAATGGCATAGGGTGTTGTTTTAGTTGACCTTAGGAATCTATGGAAGGTGTCAGGTTAGATCACAAGAGACAATTGTTGTTTGTACTTCTTTGCTAAGGGTTGACAATAAGCCAGAGTGCAATGACTTATTGTTTTCAACCAGCCAAGAAGTAAAAGTCTCTTTTTATTCTTTTTACAACTTAGTAATCATAGAATGCTCAAGAAAAGCCCAAGGTAGAAAATGTATTGAACTAGATAGAACTTAGCAATTTAAGGAAAACTGCTGTTCTTGTCCTGTAAAAATGAAAGAGATGATTGAAACTTAAGACATTAGGAGGTAAAAGAAATTGAATTCTCAAGATTAATTTTTTAAAGGACCCAAGGAGTTAGTTCTGTTTTTTTTTTTCTTTTTTAAATAAAAGTTGCTGTTGTAACTTGCTAAAACAAAATGCAATCTTCAGATTCCATTACATAAGCGGGGGGGGGGGGACTCGAGTTTTTGATCTAGATAATTTATGTACAATGTCCATTAGAGATAGTTTCCTAAAATTTGTCACGCATGAGGAGAACAAAGGAAAAGGAAGTATTTCCTAGATCAATATAGTTTCAGATTGAGGATATTATGAGTCTAATTCAAAGGACATATTTTTGAAAAAAATGCTATGATGTTGATTAATGTTTATTAATAGAATAGTGATTTTATTTGATCAATTTTCTAAAATCTGAAATCAATAATTCACTTAGATAAAATATTAAAATAAGATATATAAAGTATCAAATAAAAAGTTGATGCATTTTCTTATTTACAGTAAGTTTTGGGACAATGTAAATATGACAATGACAAGAAAGTTTGTCAGGGAAAAGAGTGACTAGCTGTATAAAGTTACCTTTTCTCATACACACCCAAGCTTCATGCTAAAGCCACTGAACTGAAGTAAAATACTTATCCCTGAGTGTCTCTGTGTTCCTCAAGTAAACAGAGGCATCTATTTATCATTAACTTCTGTACGTGTACCCTTAAAGTGGACCACAGTTGACTTATGAATCAATTTTTAAAATACCTGCAGCTTTGCCTTCTTTAACAGTCCTTTTGCTCATTTTTGCTCAGAATGTTCTATGCTGTATGGGCCCATCTTGCAATTGATCCTGGATTTGAAACTGACAGCTGTGAACTAGCAGGAAAATGATGTGGCAAGAGTTGCTATTCCTAAAGAAAATTCACAGAAAGTTCTATTTGGGCAGACCATAATTCATAACTCACTCACAGAGAACAAATTTTTATCTTCTGAGTCCCTTTGGGCCACATAGATTTCAAAGTGTCATATATATATATATGCATACACACATGTATACAGATACACATATAAAAATACATATATATAGTATTGGATTTAAAATTTGGAATATAAAATAAATATAGTTTACTTTTACTTAATTATACTATACAATTTTATTTGTTATTTACTTAAAATACTTGCATTTATTTTTATATTGTTATATATAACATTAAAAAGTATTACAGTATACATGCCAAATATTATGTTACACTCTAAATTGGCTCTGAGGCAGTATTCCATAACCACATCCATGAATATTTCTTTTTTTTTTTTTAAAGATTTTATTTATTTATTTGACAGAGAGAGATCACAAGTAGGCAGAGAGGCAGGCAGAGAGAGAGAGAGGAGGAAGCAGGCTCCCTGCTGAACAGAGAGCCCGACGCGGGACTCGATCCCAGGACCCTGAGATCATGACCTGAGCCGAAGGCAACAACCCAACCCACTGAGCCACCCAGGCGCCCCCATCCATGAATATTTCTGTACCCAAAAGATATCCCAATCACACTAAGAGAGATGAATAATGATTATAAACCATGTTATGGCCACTTATGCTATGTTTAGAAATGAGCTAAATATTTTGAAAATATTGGGTTTTTAAAGCTTTTTAAATTTTGTTATTTGTATTATAAGTTGATATTAAAAAAATATGTGCTCTGAATCTTGTATGTTCCAGGTAACCTATTAGGCATGGAAAAACAATGTCAGGGAGTAAGAAAGATAAATCTGACTTTTTGGTTTCACACAAGTTTCAAGAAATTTGAGTTTTGACTTATTTATTTATTTATTATGTTCAGTTAGCCACTGTATAGTACAACATTAGTTTTTGATGTAGTGTTCATTAGTTAGATACAATTAGTGATTCATTAGTTAGATACAATAGCCAGTGCTCATCAAAATATCTGCCCTCCTTAATACCCACACCCAGTCACCCCATCCCCCAACCAAAACCCTGTTTGTTTCCTGGGGTCCAATAGTCTCTCATTATTCATCTCTCTGATTTCTCCCCCTTCTGCTATGGTCCTCTGTGTTACTACTTATTTCCACTTATGAGTGAAACCATACGATAATTTTCTTTCTCTGCTTGACTTACTTCACTTAGCACAGTTCTCCCCAGTTCCATCCATGTCAATGCAAATGGTGGGTATCCATCCTTTCTGATGGCTAATATCCCATTGTATATGTGTACCACATATTCTTTATCCATTCATCTGTTGAAGGGCATCTCGTCTGTTTCCACAGTTCCGACTTATTTACGCAAGAAAGGATTGTCTTCGGGTGTCTCCATGAGAGGAGTCCTTGATACCTTCAGGGACAGGCATCTTCCCCATGGTTCTCTGAAGAACTGACTGACACTTCACAACACTGTAAATATTTTTATTCTCACTCTTTCTCTTTACTAGCTGTGATGTCCCCAAAACGAGGGTTCTATTTTACTCATATTTATATTCCCTGCACCCAGCCCATTGCCTAGAATATGAGAAGCACTAAATATGTATTTAACAACTAAGTACAATGAATGATTTTCACTTGTATTTTTAGGGAAAATAACCAAAATACTTACTGATTCTCAATTTTATGTGCCAAGTTATATTAGAACTTCTCTTCAGTCTATCAGAGAACGTTTATTAAGAACATACAAATTCATTACATGCGTATATGGAAAACAAATCTGAGTCCTGTTTCTTGTTTCCAGTATTTGATAGGTCTAGTTGGGAATATGGTGTGAATGCATGCACACAAAAATTAAACTAAAAGACACAATATACTTGTTACATGGACATTCATCAAGAAAATATTGTGAGTTTGATTTGAATGAATATTTGCTGAAAAATTGGAATTCATTATTTTTGGTTGCTACTTTCCTTATTCTTTAAATAAAAACAAAACAGTGACAATATCTATACCATCACTCTGTGCAATGATTTGAAATGCAAAATCGCCACGCCAACATTATTTAATATAGGAGCTCAGGAAAGGAAATAAATACATGTTGGAAAAAATAAAGAGAAAAGGTGCTTTGGCATATGTTGAGAGATTGGAAAGAGCATTTACAGGAAGAGGAACAGCATTTTTAAAGATGCAAATTAATATTGTCTAGAAGAGATGCAGTGATAATTAAATATACATAGATAGGCTTGGGAAGGGTAAATCGTGAAAGCAAGGTCTAATGCCTAGGTGTGAGTATTAAGGAAGTAGTACAGTTAAAAATTAGATCACTTGTTGTGTTCCATTCTGATTTTATTGATAGAATTTGACAAGAGACCATTGTCTTTAATCCAGTAAAACGTGTTTTCAAAACTACTATCCATAATTATTTTGAAAACGTACCAAATTTCACCAGACAACGGCCATACATGCTGATGTGGATCTCTACAGATTTATAGATTTTGAATCATAACATAAAACCTACTTGCATACGTTTCAGCAAAATTTGCTTTTGGAAGAGAAAGGATTCAGAACCAGACAAGACTGGAAACATGATTAAGATTCGGAAGCTGCATCTGGGGAATGTGGGGCGTTCACAAGCTTGGGTATTTCTGTTTAGGGGAAGAATGGTGATACTCAGACTAGGCCCATGTCACCACCTTGGTTTCCGGAGACCTGCCTAACTACAATGGCTCTCTCACTAGGGTCCTTACTGTAGAACATAGGCTTTAGGAAAAGGGAGCAAACACTGATTAACGGAGGCTTGTAATCCCAAAGACTGTCTTATCTCCTGGTACTGCCTTTTGTTTACTCTACCGTGCAGTAAGCTGAGATCAGATAAGGACAAGAAAATACCTTAGGTAAGACCAAGTGCTATGATGCTTGGGGACCTAAAGAATCAAAAGACCATAGAAGGGCAACCAGTAACAGAAGACTTTTATAGTTAGAAGAAAGTAAGGAAACATGAGCATGGCTAGGAAGAAAAAAGAATTTTCTTTTGGTTTTTGTGTTGAATCCAGATGGATCCAATGTTATGTAATCCTTGGATGGCATACTCTTTTGTTTTTTCATGTATGGGATTATTTCCTATGCATTTGAATTGATATTTCTCCACTAGAGCCTCTTTAATATACATCTAAGGGTTTCCAAGTGAAGTTCTTCAGTCATACTATAGGCATAATTTTCTTCCCTATGTAAGAGTTATTTCTGTTCTAATAACTGTATTTCTTTTTAAAACTAAGGCTTTAAAGAAGTCTCACTTTCCTTTAGCTACTAAGAGAGAAAACCAATGTTTAACCATACAAACAGTTTTGGTCCATCTAAGGAATGTGTGATGTTATGCATTGTCTAAGAAATATTTTTCTAACAGATATGAAAACAATTTGTAGACAACCAACAGGAAAAAAAAAAAAAAGTCAGGAAAAAACATACCTGAGAAATCTTCAAGACCAGAGACACTGATTGGCCTTACTTCCCTATAGGCAAGTTATTTGTCTTAATCATTCTCAAATAAAGAATGAGCCTGGAATAAAAGTAAGTATTAAAACAGCTGGGAATCAGTATTGGGGAAATAAATCCACCAGTATTGGGGAAATAAATAAAGCAGTATTAGAATGCCATGAAAGATGGCTTAATTGAGCCCCATAATTTTTATACTTGACATAAAATACTACATTATTTCACTAAATATAATTTTTTCTGAGATCATTTTTGCCCACTCCCACCTCCATTCCTGGATATACCATCACCACAGAGTTTTTCAAACTATAAAAGCAGTTTATGATTTTTAAAAAAATCTGCTTAATTATTTCTGTTTTGAGAAAGAAAGGAGTAGAATACTAGAACAGGATGAAGGCTAATTCTGATAGAAATGAAATTAAAGTTGCTTCTCTTGTCACTCCATCTGTCCCTTTATTCCTCTCCCTTACTTATTATTAACCTTTTTGCCCTCATTAATTTATAGCCTGAACTTAAGGTGCCTTTGGCTGATTGTAATCTCCTTATTGTGCTTCAGGTAGAGTTATTTGACCCCAAAGGACCTACATTATAAAATTTTCTTTCTGACAATATCTGTGTAGCTAACTTTGATAATTTCTTGAGAGGATATTAAGAAAAATTAGAGTAGATTAGATAAATTTCTTTATTTTCTCAGTGCTTATTTTGTGCTAGATGTCCATGTAGTGATAACCACATTTTAATATGGCATAAATATTACTGCATACTGGATTGTTTCATGCTTATGATGTTATCTATCATACTCAATATATATACCTTACTTGAGTTTTATCACATGTTTACATATCCATCTTGTAAGTGTTCACACTAAGTAAAAAGAAAGATAGGCAGAAAAAAGAATTAATATCCTTATTTGTAGTTATTATGGAAGCTCTCAGTCTTGATAAAGATTCATAAGTACTGGGGTGCCTGGGTGGCTCAGTGGGTTAAAGCCTCTGCCTTCAGCTCAGGTCATGATCCCAGGGTCCTAGGATCAAGGCTCACATTGGGCTCTCTGCCAGCAGGGAGCCTGCTTCCTCCTCCTCTTTCTCTGCCTGCCTCTCTGCCTACTTGTGATCTCTGTCTGTCAAATAAATAAATAAAATCTTTAAAAAAATAAAGATTCATAAGTACTGAAACTGAATAAATTCAATAATTAATACCTAATTTGTAGAAGACACTGCATAAGAAATAATTTTAAAATGGAATAATGCCTTTTCTCAAAGGCATTTAAATCTATAGCGGGGCTACAAGAACACCTGCAACAGGGTCTCAAACAGACCACATTTGGGCTAATCACCAAGGACAAAAGGGCAAAATCCAAAGGCAGTGAAAGGAATGGTAGTGAAACAAGAAAGGGATTTATTTCAGTGAGGCCAACATTGAGAAGACAACAGGCTAATGTCTCAAAGACTGTCTCCAAAGGGCTGAAAAATACTTCCATGTTGATATAAGCAAAACATGGGACAAAGTTGGGTGGGTACACGCAGGTGGGCACCAAGGAATAAGAGATCCCTGTCTTGGAATCAGTCAGGGGGGGTCTGACTGTCTCCAGGCAGTCCTTATTGGCTGAGGGGATGGTTTCGGTTCCCAGCAGGGGATGCTCCACCCACTGGGTCTTTTGTCTGGCCCAGAGACAACCCAGAAAGAAGAATCCATGTAGAAAGTTTGAGGTCAAATGGAGGCAGCCAAAGTCCTCTTTCAAATCTACAAGAAAACGCAAATGCACAATGACAATAATATATGGTTTAAAACTATAAAGAAATTACCCCCCCCCACTATCCAAACTTGCCCCAATAATCATCAATGTTGGCCTAATTTATTCTTTAATTTTTTATTTTTTATAAACATATATTTTTATCCCCAGGGGTATAGGTCTGTGAATCACCAGGTTTACACACTTCACAGCACTCACCAAAGCACATACCCTCCCCAATGTCCATAATCCCACCCCCTTCTCCCAAACCCCCTCCCCCCAGCAACCCTCAGTTTGTTTTGTGAGATTAAGAGTCACTTATGGTTTGTCTCCCTCCCAATCCCATCTTGTTTCATTGATTCTTCTCCTACCCACTTAAGCCCCCATGTTGCATCACCACTTCCTCATATCAGGGAGATCATATTATAGTTGTCTTTCTCTGCTTGACTTATTTTGCTAAGCATGGTATGCTCTAGTTCCATCCATGTTGTCGCAAATGGCAAGATTTCATTTCTTTTGATGGCTGCATAGTATTCCATTGTGTATATATACCACATCTTCTTGATCCATTCATTTACTGATGGACATCTAGGTTCTGTCCATAGTTTGGCCATTGTGGACATTGCTGCTATAAACCTTCGGGTGCACGTGCCCCTTTGGATCACTACGTTTGTATCTTTAGGGTAAATACCCAATAGTGCAATTGCTGAGTCATAGGGCAGTTCTATTTTCAACATTTTGAGGAACCTCCATGCTGTTTTCCAGAGTGGCTGCACCAGCTTGCATTCCCACCAGCAGTGTAGGAGGGTTCCCCTTTCCCCGCATCCTCGCCAGCATCTGTCATTTCCTGACTTGTTGATTTTAGCCATTCTGACTGGTGTGAGGTGCTATCTCATTGTGGTTTTGATTCGTATTTCCCTGATGAATGTTGGCCTAATTTAAAAACAAAAACAAACAAACAAAACCCTCTCTGAGGCTCTTTGGTGAAAGGAGAACACTAGTTTTTCTCAAAAGATTAAAATAATATTATTTTAAAAAGTGGTAATGAGTAATTATACAATGGCACAGGCATTGGAAAAGAAAAAAAAAAGACTACTTATGATGTTGATAAGTACATATGACATGGTGTAGGAGAAGAATTTTTAAAGAAGCAGATTTCACATCGTTTCTTTTCTTTCTTTTTTTTTTTTTAAAGATTTTATTTATTTATGAGAGAGAGAGAGAGAGAAGAGGAGACAGCACAAGCAGGGAGAGCAGCAGACGGAGACAGAGAAATAGTGTCCCCACTGAGCAGGCAGTCTGAGGTGGGACTCAATCCCAGGACTCTGGGATCATGGTCTGAGCTGAAGGCAGAGGCTTGCTTAAGGAACTGAGCCGTCAGGACATTCCTTCACATAGTTTTCTTTCTTTCTTTCTTTCTTTCTTTCTTTCTTTCTTTTTTTTTATAAAGATTTTATTTTATTTATTTGACAGAGAGAGATCACAAGTAGGCAGAGAGGCAGGCAGAGAGAGAGAGGAGGAAGCAGGCTCCCTGTGGAGCAGAGAGCCTGATGCGGGGCTCGATCCCAGGACCCTGGGATCATGACCTAATTTGAAGGCAGAGGCTTTAACCCACTGAGCCACCCAGGCGCCCCCCACATAGCTTTTTAAAACAAGCCAGACAACTTCTAGGTTTCAGCGTGCGGCACAGGGAACTGGAAAAAGGACTGTGACACTCTGACAATTCTCAAAAAGCTGAACAAACTGAAAATTAGATACTTCTCTTGAAAATATTGGCAAACTGAATTTAGAGTGAATGGAGTAATCTGAAACCTGAGGAGAGAGAAGGCCAAGGTTTTGCTGACCTGCAGCTGAGCTTTCAAGACCGTAGAAGCCATTAAGAAGATAAAGCTTTCAAATTTTAAATTGACAAGAGTTGGCTAGCAGAGGAATGAGAAGTCACTTAGGATGGGAGGGGGGAGAGCTCTCTTGCCAGGGGCTCACAGAGAAGATCAGACAGTCTAAGGAAGCTTTTCTTCTGTGCTGACTACAGCAGGGGAAGAGAAGTCACCCCTGAAACTCCACTCCTTCATCTCTACTACCAGCCCTAAGGGAGCCAAACCCTTAATCTACAAAAGTAAGAACCAGGAACACTCTTCCTTCAGAGAACTAGTGGAAAACCACTGTAGGTGGCTTTCCCTTTGTGCCTGTGTGTCTTCTTTGTCTTCTCATGACAGTCTCTCTGTGGAGTCTAAATTTCCCCTTTCTTTCCTTCTTTCTTTCTTTCTTTCTTTCTTTCTTTCTTTTTTTTTCTTTTTTTTTCTTTTTTGTAATTTTTTTAAAGATTTTATTTGTGTATTTGACAGATAGAAATCACAAGTAGGCAGAGAGGCAGGCAGAGAGAGAGAGGGGGAAGCAAGCTCCCTGCCCAGCAGAGAGCCTGACGTGGGGCTCGATCCCAGGACCCTGAGATCATGACCTGAGCTGAAGGCAGAGGCTTAACCCACTGAGCCACCCAGGTGCCCCTAAATTTCCCCTTTCTTAAAAGGATACCAGTCATATTAGAATAAGGCCCACTGTAGTAATGACTTGATTTTAACTTGCTTAAATCTACAAAACCTTATTTCCAAATAAGGCTACATTCACAGGTATTGTGAGTTAGGACTTGTAGATATCTTTTTGGAAGGGGTTAGAATTCAACTCTTACCAGTACAAGCTCCAAAGCAAATTTAAAATTTTTCTATTATTAGGAAAGGCAATGATAATAACTAACAAAAGACAAAATGATACTGTTAATCTTTCTTTAGTCTTCTAAGTGTTCTAACTACTGTCCTAAGTAATCTAGACAAGTATTAATTTAATTATTCCTTTAAGAAATTTTTTGAAGTAGGTACTACTTTTTGGCTCAAGACCACATACCTGACAGGTGATAAGACCATATTATCACCTACCTGTATTGTTATGTTTTAGAGGTAGAGTTATTTAGTCATATGAATATAGGAAATAAAATCCATAAGTAGACCTTTGGCATTAGCATGATCAGAAATAACTAGAAACTAAGATCAGAGTAACATCAATATGACATTTTTTGCTTAGAGTGAAGGCTTCAGGACACATGTTTTTTATATTTGGGAGAACAACTCAAACATTTGTAGTGAGACACTTAAGGAGTCTAAAGAAAGAGAAGAAACTCATTCTTCCTAAGATCCTGAATGAGAATTTATAAACTTAAGAACTGAATGTTTCAGAGATATCACACTTTTAAGATTAGCCTAAAGACTATTTGGAAGACTTTTTTTTTTTTTTTTTTTTTTTATTGTTACCTATGTCTTCATACCAGCTTGATGTTTCCAGGAAGATTATCATTACAAATAATTATATTATTTATTCAAAAAGAAATGGAAGAAAAATAAAGAAAAACCTTGGAAAGAACACAGAAATAGAATTCCTAAGAGTAGACTGTTCTTACAAAATTAAACAGACCCTTAACCTACCATCCAGCAATCCACTCCTTCGTGTTTACTCCCAAAGTAGTTGAAAACTGATGTTCAGACAATAACCTGCACATGGATGTTTATAGCAGCTTTACCCATAGTTATCAAAACTTGGAAGCAAGCAAAATGTCCTTCAGAAGGTGAGTGGATCAATGAACCGTGGCAATTTGGACACTGGAATGTTATTTAGTGCTAAAAAGCAATGTTCTATCAAGCCAGGCAAAGACTCGGAGGAACCTTAAGTGGATATTGCTAAGTGAAAAAAGCCAATTTGAAAAGGGTATATACATTATGATTCCAGTAACATGATATTGTGGGAAAGGCAACACTATGGAGGCAGTACAAAGATGAATGGTTGCTAGGGCTTGGTGAAGAAGAGGATGTGTATAAACCGAGAAGAGAGGATTTTTAAGATAGTGAAAACACTCTATACGGTACTCTAACGGTAAATACATGTCATTATACATTTGTCCAAACCTAGAGAACGTACAACACCAAGAGTGAACCCATTTTGTTTTCCTGAGTAATCTGACGGACAGTGTAAGTAGAAGTTACTTGGTTTGAAACACAAAACGTACATTAAAAATAAACAAATATGCAAAAGAAACTAACAGTTTGATTTAATTTAGCTAGAGGCTATGTTTAAAACAACAGAAATTTGAAAACTGCTTCTTTGCCAAATTAATTTACTTGTCAAATCAATTCCTCATGTGACACAAAGTAATTTTATTTATGTTATAAGGAAATTTATATTTTGTACTGTAAATTATGGTAAATTACTAAAGCCTAAGAGGTAAACCTACCCACTCCTTTGTAGCCATGCCTAATTCACTTGCAGTAGAACTAAAGACAAGGCCAGACATGCTTTAAATTCACCATGACCTCTTCACTCTTGTGTTGTCCATGGTCTTAGAAGACTGCCTGTTAATTCTGGGAGTTATAAAAGAATATACACATGTCTGGTTATACAGAGAACCCACCTTTGGTTGGAACTTTACAAATATTATAACCTCATATGACTGAGCATCCTTTTGATTAATAATTCATTAAATATCATACTTTCAAGTAGACCCTCTTGTTGTCATTCTTAGAACAGTTACTTTTCAGAGCATTTTTCAGAATGTTCCTTTATTTTCCTAATTGCAGCTGAAATAACATTTTGAAGCATTAACAGTTGTGTTGTTCCTTACACATTACACTGTATTCTTCCAGGAATTAGATTTTATTCCTGATCATAAAAAAAAGGGGAAAGCAATTTTATCTTTTTTTTTCTCTCCCACATGTATCTTTACTCAAGAAATGAATTTCAATATATTTCTGTGGAAGCATGGGTTTTAATTATTTTCTTAGGGACTGACAATTCCAATTTCCCAGATGATAAGTTAAATGTGTAATGGTTGAATATATATCACATTTCATTATATGAACTGGGTAACACCCATGTGAAAGTTATTCCCTGGAAACAGACCACTAAAGTACTATTTAGTACACTGTTGATTTAGGACACAAAATGGTACTTCAGTATCCAGAAATAGTTAACAAAACATCGAAAATTATGTAATTTACTTTCTTGAAATATTTTAATAATGCCAAGTTCTTTATAGTTTGCAAAGCAATTGTAAAAGTGTTATCATTTTGTACTCCTAGTAAACCCAAGAGATAATTATTGCTGTCTCCATTCTCTAAATGAAGATATTATAGCTCTAACGAATTTTCTGTTCCTAAAGTATCCATGGTTGTTAAATGGCAGGGCTGGAAATTTTACACAGACCTTCTGACAGTAAGTTTTGGCTGGTTCCCATCATACAGCTTCATATAGTTCTGGATATATGAAGATATTTAAATCCTCTTCTGAGAGGAGGAAATATTCTTAACATAAAATATTAAGCTATCAGCTTTTAATGCATCATTTGGGGGAATAAAATGCATAATACCTTGAAGTGTCCAAAATTCACCTTTTTAACTAAGATAGTGATTGAATAAATAAAAAATACATGTGCTCAAGCAGGATATAAATTATATTTTTCTTTGTCTAGAGCCTCTGAAAAAATATGATTGTTGGTTAACAGAACAAGTATTTCTCTAGCAGTGCAAGCAGACGTTTTCTTCTTGGTGACATGTGAGAGTGGGTGGTGAGTATTTCAGATCAGAACATTGAGTTCTTGTGAACAAAAAATGTATAATGGCTGGATTTACTTTTTTCCCCCTTTTTCCCTTAGATTGGCCATGTTACAGGCTTTTAGAATTAAATGCCAGCCCCTCTTCAAAAAAGAAAACAAAAAGCAATACTAGATATCTTGACTACAGATAACCTTCATAACAGATTATTTTTTCCTGCTTTATTTTCTCTGGGGAATAATTTCAAAATATTTAATCATACAATTATTAAATTACAGTTTAAAAATAAATACATTAATTATCACACAATTAATTATTAAAATTAAATGATAATTTCTCCATTCTAAGGATAAGATAAAATTAAATTATAGTTGGTTAGCATTTAATTCATTTATCACAGCCTCAGGAAATATTTCTTCTCTTAGATTCTACTTAGAGGAAAGTACATGTAAGACTATGGAAAAGGCCATCTCTAAAGTCAGGAATAGTTTCACATCCTCAAGGAAGATGAGATTCAATATATTAGTAAAAAAAAAAAAAGGTTCAATTTTTTTCATTTACATGAGTAACATGTATAGTAAAACAAGAATCCACTTTGAGACCACATGATTTTTAAGCAAACTGTACACGCACACACAGGCACACACACACATTTTTAACATGGGTCTTCATATTTCAGAGGTATTACATTAATATTTCTTTTTAAAAAAGATTTTATTCATTTATTTGACAGAGGGAGAGAGAGAGAGAGAGAACAGAAGTAGGGGGAGTGGAAGGCAGAGGGAGAGGACACAGGCTCCCCACAGAGCAGGGGATCCCGTTGTGGGACTCCAGCCCAGGACTCTAGGATCATGACCTGAGCTGAAGGCATTTGCTTACCCAACTAAGCCACCAGGCACCCTGTATTAATAATTTAGTCCAAGTCTGTAGAATTCTGAGCTAATATCTTCTTGTCTGAAAATCTGAATAGTCTGTTTTTATCCGTGCTTACTACATGTTAATATGTAAATAGGCATAAGCGATTCACATTTCCTGTATCATTTTCCTCTTCTGAAAAATAGGAAAAATTAATCTAAATTATAGAGTTAATTTGAGGATTAAATGATAATACTAAACTGTTTTCAGCTATTTCTAATAGTTTTATTAGCTCTCCAAACTGAGAAGTGCTGAAGGATGAACACTGTTTTATGTTTCTGTTTGTTGTTTGCTTGCCTTTTTTTTTTTAAAGAAAAGCAAAAAGTGCTAGAAGAAATATATATTCAGTATTTGCTAAAAGGTGTTCAAAATCCAGGCCTGCCATCCTGACTTTCTCACGCACCTCAGAGTTTATGTAGCGAAGATTGAAGAGCCAATGGATTGAGAGAGGAGGATGTCTTAGGATAGAAAAAGATGATCAGGCTTTGGCTTTTTACCTCCCTTTGCTTTCTATAAAGGTAGAGATTTTTGCTTATTCCAAGACTAGCTCAGGGAGTTTCAAGAGATTTGATGAGGTCCGAAGGGACGGCACCATCCAAGGATACAACCCTGCCAGCTCCGCACCAGCCAGATGCTTTCTTAGCCAAAAATTTTTAGTCTAGGTTGTTGTAGAAGAGAAGTGTGCTGAGAAGGGTTTTGTGAGCATATGGTTTGTTCCTCTAGAGAATTTGATCAAGGAACACACACATTTGTGTCCTCTTTTGTCTGGAAAATTCTGGGGGTATTAGACTGGTTTGGCTGGATTCCACCTGTGGGCAGAGCAGAGGACCTGTTGCAGGCGGGGGGCTGTGCTACATTTCTGTGCTTTAGAGAAGAAACATAATATGTATATTCAGTGGCTAACTTGGAAGGCGAACATCATTGTAAGGAAATGGTAGTATGAGAGCTCTGTCTCCATGACAGAAGAAGCTTGCATCCACAATGTATTCCATGAAAGAGTAAAAATAGTAATACTTTGATTATATTTGCCATGCAGAAGACACCAATGGCGCATCATGAAAGCTAGTCCAATTCCCCCCTCTCCCCCTACTGTTTCATCTCCTTCCCCATTCTCCAGCCTGGGGAGCTAGAGGCAGCCCAGTCAAGTAGGGAAGTGACAGGAAGTTATAGTGCCCCATTTCACTGATGTCCTGCAGAATTCTTAGGTCAGACTTGAACCAAAGAAGGGGACATGCTTATATTGGATAATAGGTCATAATTTTGATACTAGTCTTAGCTAGCCTTTTAAAAAAATATTTGAAAATGGGTTTTCTTTTTCTTTTTTTTTTTTTTTTTTGAAAATGGATTTTCTAATACATGAAAGTAACCAGGAATGATTTTGCATCTAAATATACTATCCAGAGATAAGAAAGCAATATCTGACAGATGGATGAGAAGGAAAAAAAATTGTACACTGCACACCACTGAGTCCAGCTTCATAATAATATGATTTATGTCTTATCAGTGATATTTTTAAAATATCACTCAAATCTGCCCTTCTAGCCTTATCCCTACTGATATTACCTTAGCTCAAACCACCATCTGTCTCACCTAAATAATGGCACCTGTCTCCTCTTTGTGCTCCCACTCCTGTGATTTCTTTCCCCTCATTCATTCTCTGCAGAAGAAGAAACATGGTTTCTCAGAACATAACAGAGGTTGTGTTTACCTTCCTTGCTTAAACATTTCAATGGCTGTATTGTTTTATTAATAAACCTAAACTCCCTCTCTTGTCCTACAAAATCTGGCTTCTGCGTATTTATTCAACTTCTTTTGGAGCTCATGAAGGCTCTTCTATGTCTGGTGCTTTCAGGACCTGTCCCCTTCATTTATCCCTTCCCACAATCAGGCCAACTCATCATATTTCTCCAAAGAACTCCTTGATCTTTCTACCTTAAACAAAATGTCCTATGCATCTTTCCATCTCCACAAATTATTTTCTCCTTTATAGCATTGATTTTTAACTCACTAAAACACTAAACACTTAACACTAAAATAGCACTCATATGTTCATTGATTTAGTGTTCATTTCTTCTCTCCAAAACACTGTGTCCCCACATCTCAAACAAGGTCTGCACTTGTTGGATGTCTGAATATTCATGAAATGAATTGTTATGTTTTTATTTTTGGTACTACTGTGTTATTATCAACTCAAAGAAGAGGAAAAATGTTCAGAGTAAGTAAAGAAGTAGGAGAAAAAAATAATAACAATCAGACATTAATAAAACAGAAATATTACATTTGATTCTTTATTACACTTGATTCTGAGTAAAAATACAACATGATCTATCAAGTCATACTAGAAAAAAAAAAGCACAAAGAAGGAAAATTAGCTTTAGAAAACAGAATAATTAGTAGAAGCTGTTCAAAACTTTTAAGACCAGGAAAACATTAATGACAATGTACTTGAAAAGGAAAAATATGAATATTTCAGAAAATATATTTTAACTAACAAAAATGAAATATGTTACTATAACATAAAATATGAATCAATGGTCAAAATATCCTTCCTACAAAAAGTTTTAGGAAAGAAAATGATGGCCAAGAATTTTGGAGATGTTTTAACAAGGCTTTGAAGAAACACACAATCCTCATCTTACAAAAGCTGTTCAGAGAATAGAAAAAGAGGAAGGACTCCCGAGCACATTTTATTAGACCCATATAACCTCAATTATAAAACTGGACAAGAACAGCACAAGAAAATAAAATTGCAGAGCAAAGTCATTTATGAACATTGATGCAGAAAGCATGAATACACTCTTACCAAATTGAAACTTGCAATGTATGTATATAAAATATATCACATTTAAATTTGTTTTGTTCCAGCGATAGAAAAAAACTTAGTATCAGAAAGTGTGTGCTTACAATTTTAACAAATAATAAATTAATCTCAGTTGTCGCATTGAAATATTTGACAAAAATTCAGCACCTGTTCGTTAATAAAAATAGAAACAGAAGCAATCACTTAGCGAATCATAAGGCAAAGTTTCCTTCACCTGAAGAAAGGGTATTTGTTACAACCTGTATCTTTAACTTTATTGATGTAACTTTATTGATTAAACATTAACTTTATTGATGTAACTTTAAGAATATTTTAAAGCCCTGTAGTAGTCATCAACTCAAACTCAAACCGATCTATGCTAATACTTTGTGATGTCTCCGGGGATGAAGTAGAAGCGGTCAGAGTATACAAACCTCATTCACAAGGCGCGCTGGTCTGCCACAGAGCATTTACTGAATGCAATGTTTCTGGGATTGCCTTAATGTTTCCAGGATAGCCTCTCCATAAATGTAGTGTAGTGCATATTGTGAGAGAGGGAACATACACGCAGTTTGAAAATTAATTGGAACGGGAATGCATAGGGAAATCGCTAGAATATCTTTTGTTGCTTTCAGTTGAGCCCAAGAAAAACGAGTCAAATTCCTGAAGGCTATTACTTCCCCAGCACGAATGCTGCTACGACTTCATCTCTACAGGAACACCTTGCTTTATAACCCTTTGCAGATGCTGCTTGTTTTACAAGTTGAAGGTCTGCGGCCGCCCTGCATCAAGCAAGTCTAGGGGTGCCTGTTGTCCAATAGCATTTGCCCACTTTGTATCGTTTTATTGCATTTTGGTAATTCTCATAATATTTCAAACATTTCCTTTGTTATTATATTTGTTCTGGTGATCTGTGATCAGTGATTAGGACTGGCTGAAAGTTTGGAAACTGGCTAACATTGTTTAGCAATACAGTCTTTTTTAATTAAGGTGTATACCTTTTTTATTACATAATGCTTTTGCACATTTCATAGACTACAGTGTAGTGTCAACATAGCTTTTGTATGTACTGGGAGAGCAAAAAATTCATTTGACTTGCTTTATTGCAATATTTGCCTTATTTGCGGTGGTCTGGAGATGAACCCACACTATCTCTGATGTATGCCTCTATGACAGATAGTAGTTGTTCAAGTTCAATAAGTTATATTTAGTGTTACTTCTTAATTTCCATACAGTTGAAGGATTTGCTTCACTCCATAACAGGGAGTTCCACTAATTACTTTTTCAATATTCTTTCAAATTATTGTTTAAAAAAGGGCACAGCCATGCTAATGACCTCTTAGGCATTTGCAGATTTACATTTGCATTTATTAAAAATTTCATGGAATTTCCATGGTGGTTAAAACTTTCCTATTTATAAATATTTGAATAGCTGCTATATACTCCAGATATAAATAGATCTCACCTGGGAGAAACATAGTAAAATTACGGACTAAGTATATTATCAGGACATAAGAGTTTTGGGAACAAATCAAACCTCCATTTACACAATGGACCATATTATAATTATGTTAGCGTACACTTAATCACTTAGCAAAGTAATTGGCTTTAATATAAAAATATAAAAAGGGGGACAATGTCTTATTTAAGTAAGAATGTTGATTAAAAACTTAGAAAAAAATAATAGAAATAAAAAATCACTAATATTATTTATTATAGTAATACTGACTCAGCCAAAACCATAAGTTAAGGAGAAAGCACTAGATTATAAATGTTGGGCTATTCAAATAGTTGGAAATTATTACATTATAGATTAATAATGACAAAAGGAACAAAAGTTTAAATGTTGTAATGGAAATACTTGTCATATACTATCTTATCCAATCAAACTTAATATTATCAGTATGGGACCTTAGAGAATTACTAATGTTAACTCTTTATGCTTTTCCCTCCTTTTTTTGAGATAAAACTGATATAAAACATTGTATTAGTTCAATGTGTGTGAACATGAAGATCTGGCGTATCTATAATGATTACCCATAAGTTTAACTAACATCCATCACCTCACATAGTTATTGCTCTTCTTCTTATGAGAAGTTTTAAGATCTAATCTTTCAGCAACTTCTAACTATATAATACAATATTAACTGTCGTCACCATGCTGTACATTACTGACCCAGCACTTACTCATCTTACAACTGCAAGTTTCTACATTTTGGACACCTTCACTCATTGTCCCCCACCTCTGCCCACTTTGCCTATCAGACATTTGCATATTTTCTTTGGAAAAATATCTATATAGTTTCTCTGCTTATTAGCTATTTATTCTACTTAAGTATTATATTTTTGTTGCAGTAAAAAATGATGACTTTTTCTCTGTGTATGATTGATTTTCTTAGGTTTATACCAAATTGAATGCAAGGTTACAAAAAATTTCAAAAGAGTAATTTTATTTTTTTGAACCAATGGAATATTTTTTTTCTTCAACAATATCCATAGGTTCTTAAAAAGAATATCCAGCAAGAACATCCAACAAATAAACACTTTTGTTCTTTTTATGTAATTGTTTGTTTTATCTCCTGATAAAGAAAGATTGCAAATTATAATATCTTATACTACTACTAATTTTTTAGACTTCAGTGGGGAAAGGTAATTATTCTTTTAACATATAGGTAAATAGACATTGACAATATTGTTATCTAATTGTTATCTAATCTAATTATCTAATTGTTATCTAATCTCCCATCCAAGTACTAACCAGGCCCGACCCTAATCTCAAAAAATGTCAGGAAGCAATTGACAATGTGTATGGTTTTATAATGAAATTCTCTGAACTTTTCACACCAAAAGATACTTTATGGGCTTGAATTCTCTGTCCTGTGGAGTTCATGTGACTCTAAACAAACATTACTATATTTAAAATTTAATTAACAGATTTAAAAATAAACTAAACTAACATCCAGAAGACATAACGCCAGAAAACCTCCTTTGATATTTAAAAACTTATAATCTAGTAGTTTGGCTAAGACAAGATCCTCAGATTTACACACAAGATCAGAGTTAACAAAAATGGTGATTTCCCTCCTCCAGCTCTCCTGATGCATAGAATCTGCTTTTATTAGAGTACCTAAATCTTTGTATGGGAAAATGGTGCTTGGTCTCAGATTTTGATTTCACCCACAGTGACAGAAGCAGTTAATTTGAAAATCCCAACTTGTTTAACCAATTGGTGGGTTAAAAAGAAGAAAAAAAATATTAGGACAACTTTGCAAAGGGACATAGCATGAAAACATCAATAAACAAAGAGGAAAACTTTGATATTTTTCTGATAATAAATTTACATCATAACCCCATAGTAGGAACATTGGACGGATAGGAAAGTATTTCTCTCGTGGTTTTATATGTCAGTGCATCTAAGACTATTTGTGCTCTGTATGGTTATTGGATCTAATTGTTAGCTAATCTCAAAAAATGTCAGGAAGCACTTGAGCTATCATGTGGACAGAGAAATCTTTAAAGAGATGGGACTTAGGTTGCCTGCCTAAAATGTCCTGTGTATCTTTAAGTGCCAAGTGCAGCCTCTGGCTGTTAGATCTCATACTATGTTACTCTCAAGTGTATATGTCAGATCTGCTGAAATTTGCTATTGAGGCAAGAACCTGGAGCCTGGATTAAAATAAAGCTATGTGGGTAAGCGTTACATTTCTTCTTAAAGAATCAAGATTAATAACCCTATGTTTGAAAAACAATACATTCAATTGGGAAGGGCGGGATTCTTCTCAATGTGGTGGACTGAACTGATAAGAGTAGTTGTATTAAAAGATATACAAATTCTAGCTAATGTTTTAAGCATATATAAGTAATCAAAAGAAAAAAAGAAATTAATTCCAGGCTACAAGTAGAAAGAAGATGAAGTAGAATTGTGAGTGGGAATTAAGGTTAAACATTTCAGTGGGTATCAAAGGTTGATATGCACATGAATCCCAGTGAGAAACCCTGCCGTGCCATAGACCCTCACACTCAGCACACGTCACAGAGAGACAACACTGAACATCTTGCATTAGATCAACGTTGGGGAAATGCTGGCTTATCTTGGAAATGAGACTATAAATTTTTGCCAGTGTCTCAGATATGAAATAATCAAGCAGGATGCTTATAAATCACAGATGAATTGTACAAACTCCAGATTAAAATTTAATTTTCAAAAGTGGTTAGAATTTAGACAAACCATATGGATTACAAAGTATAAATAAAATATTTTATAGGAAGACTTCATTCCAGGGCTCTCAGATATAATAGAAAACAATGATACACAATAAATTATAAAGAGCTAGACATAATAGGGAACATGAAAAGGATTTTAAAATAAACATGTTTAAAGTGTTTAAAGTAAAAAATGAACTAGAAACACTGAAAAGAAAGGAGATCATACCAGAAGAGCAGAGATACCAAAAACTCTGTAAAATGAAAAAGTTTCTGTAAACAAAAATGCAGTCATTGAATTAAACAACAAAAAAAAACTAACAAATAGACAAAATTAAACTGAAGATGACTCATCACCTAAGAGATAATAAATAAATTGGACATAAGATATGGAAACCAGGGGAAAGATAACAAGTCTTGAAATGGGAACTTGATAGCATAAGCAATCATATTTAATGTTTTAGTCTGTGTGCATTTTTATGATCTATGAAAGTAACTTGGCATAATTCTGATTTTTTTCTCTTTTGATTTAATTTTCCTGAATTTTGTAACCACTGTAAAATTTGTACAGATGACAAACTTGTAACATTGCTATTATGCACACTAAGATTGCAGGGTCATACAGGAAAGTGAACTGACCACCTCGAAGTCTCCACAGCTGTCTTCTCAGAGATGCTTCTATCACTTTGGAAGGGCTTGGAAAGCATTTGCTCTGAACAGACTTGCTCATCATAGAGTTAGAAACAGGGAACAGAAACATGATTTGTAAAAGAGCAGGTGCCTGGAATGATGTCAGACAAATCCTAGTACTCCACAGTGCATTTCCTGGGAAGATGAACTTTGAAGATGAGAGTAGGGCTAAGAACATTGGTTAATGTCCGAGTCCCAAAAGAAGATACGGAACTGTGGGGAAGCTTAAAGGATGAAATCTTCATATGACACTGAGTTTCTATGGACATTGTATTTTAATAAAGATTTTATTTTATTTATCTGACAGAGAGAAAACAGCACAAGCAGGGGGAGACTCAGAGGGAGAGGGAGAAGCAGGCTGTCCCCTGAGAGGGAGCCTGATGTGGGGCTCGATCCCAAGACCCGGGGATCATGACCTGAACCAAAGGCAGATGCTTACTTAACTGACTGAGCCACTCAGGTTCCTCATGAGCATTTGACATAAACATGGCATAGTGTGTCAATGTGTTGACCAAAAAATAGCAAAACAAAGATATTATGCAAAATGAAAAAGGAGATACCATGAGGAATGGCACAGTCTGGACTAGAAAGAATAGATAGGGTCCTTTGGTTGATTTTGGAGGAAACATGGAAAATTAAACTCAGAAAGTGAGGATTTTATGTAGAGACATCTTGCAGACAATCTAAGATAAGGAGTGGAGACTTAAAAATAAATCTAGGAAATAGAGATAAAAATCAGAGATTAACTACACTGCATAGTATAGGTAAAACACAGACAAAGAATTCTAGAGCTTGCAAAAGTGAAGGCAAAAACTGTGGAAAAGAGAAAGAGTTAAAGAGTTGAATCTCTGATGAATTAAAAATGAAGAGATGCTCAAGATATGAGGGTTATTGTTCAATACAGAGGTGTAAGAAAGAAGAATGAAAGAATAGGAAATGAATTCAGGGGAAGAGGATTTGAGCAAAAGGATATTATTGATTTTAATCATTAGTGACCATTATTGACATTTGCAGAATACTTTTTTTGTAGTAACAATGGCATTTCAGTTTTTAAAGTTAAAGTGCTATGCCAGTTATTATCCCCAAAGACTCCCCCAGTCTTCCTGGGCATATGGGTGTACCTAGCTGCTGTGAGATTAGAAATTGTAGTTCCTGTATTTATGTTATTATATTTGGAGACTTCTTTCTGTTGCCTAAACTTTAGTCAAAATAAAACGGAAGTTTAAGTCCCAAGTGGGTTGCTACTATAATGGAAACCTAAAATATGTGACAATGGATCAGTGGTTAGGCAATATGGACCCCTGAAGATTGGTAAGGTCATGACCCTTGTTATACCTTCATTATTGGTAACCTGTTGTCTTTGATAACTTGTAAAACAGAGCATGTGGCTATTGAAGTCTTCGTTCTCCAACCTCTGGGGAAATGATTGTAAAGAGCCATAACATGAATGTGTATTGCCTGAATCTTGCTGCTTTGTGCAAATTATTACAATCAAGAAAACACCTCAGGCAAGATTTGATTTCCTTTCAAAACAAGAGGAAGGGAAAGTCCAGAAATATGAGGCTTTGTTGAGTTGGAAAATCTAACTCATTTTGTATTCCTCTAACATATGAAAATAAAAATGTTATTCAGAACATTTATCAAGGCCTGTGCTTATGATTCCTCAGCCAAGAAAAGTTATCTAAACTCAAGGTGATTGTAAGAAAATGAGTATTACCTTTACTCCAGCCTATTGCATCAAGAGGTCTTCAAGTTATCTTCATCCAAACAAGCTAAGGAGAAAAAAAGGTCCCACAAAATAAAATCTTAAGCCGGGCTTGGAACGATATTCGTAAACAAACACTGTGATTTGTTCCTCAAATACTGTACTAGAGGGAAGGAAATAGATCAGAAGCCCAATAACTTTTGAGAGAATAATTGCAAAGAACTTATAAGTCTGGTCTATGAAATTCTGATTGTTTATCTCTAAAAGAGTTTTCAGCCTGCTGGAATTGCAACGGCAAGAAGGGGTTTGGGAAACTGCATCTCCAAGAAGAATAAAAACTTTCTTCAGATCTGACCATAGGAGATAATGGACACAATGAAGAACCCCCGCCCAGATATCAGAGTCAAGGAAGACTGAAAACAAGGTGGTTTTTCTCACAAATCAGAAAGACTCTAACCAATGAACTTCTGCAACATTCAGCAAAACCAACCTTTATTGTTTCTGCCTAGGATTTCAGCATTGACACGGACTGATAGACGTGTTTTTCATTCTCTTTTCTCAGTGGACTCGCCCCTCCCCCCAGTAGCATTTGTTTGTTCCTGTTCCACCATTATATATTATTCTCACTTTCAGTTTTGGACTGAGGCAAGAGGGCGTGTTGTGTTGGGCTCCAGTCATCAAGCTGAGGATTCTACAGACCAAGCAGCAGCAATGTTCAGATGGAGCCCATGTTCCACTTCTAGGCTATGTTTCAGATACCTGAAACTCCAGAATACTCTGTCCAAACAATCCCACATTGGCCTCCAGGTTTTTCACAGATTTCACCCACATCTTCTTCCTGAGAGTTGCCCACTCCACTGTTGGCCTTAGCTTAAGCCCAAGAACTGACTAAGGGGTCCCTCTTTGGGTAAGCATGGAATATACTCTGACCTTTTAGGCTGAGTGTCACACAATCAACCACAAAAGAGGGATGTGAAGAGAAGGAAGGGCAAAAAGGGTCAGGAGGTTAGCAGGTGGGGGCATTTATCTTTGTGGTACCATACTCAGGGATGGACAAATGAGTGAGAATTCTGAATTTCTCAAAGTAGGTGGATAAGAGTTATTTTATTCAATAATCCATGTGCTTGATTTATAATTTTTTGATATTTGGGTACATTCTATATAAGTCTCCATTTGTATTCATGCTTCTGTCCCCAGAAGTGTGGAGAGCCATGCAGCAGGAGCAAGGAGTCACGTACTAAGCAAGGCATGAGAGGCCAAGGCTGTAGATAGTTTGCCTAAGGAATGCGAGCAGATGCAGGGAGTCACGTACTAAGCGAGGCCTGAAGAGTGGGAGGAGTGAGAGATTAACCCAAGGACTGTGAGTGCATTCGCGGGTGACGTTTGATAGATACCAGGAGTCAAGGGAAAGGCGCATGATCTGTAGAACAAAGAAAACCTATGGAGTCACATACGTGCTCACGAGCACGATGCGTGCACATAGATAGTCCTTCTGATTGGTAGTTTTGTTAGTCGTGGTATACTCTGATTGGATATAGTTCGCACTTGGTGGAGATATACTTGGGGGTCTTAGACTGGGGGGGGTCCCCGGCTGAAGATTGTGAATAAAGAAGTTTGCCACTCACCTCGCCTACGGGTCGTTCTTGCGGGTCGAGAGCGACACAGAAGTGTTGGGGCATATAAAAATTAGTGTGGGGAAAGTGAGGATGAGTGTAGAGGACAGATCATTTTCCTGTTAGTTTGCAAGTTACCAGGTGGTAAAATCCACAACTAGTCTTAATGGATAGCAATGTCCATTAGCCACATATCAGAGGCTTTGAGCTGAATGTGGCCATTGGATAAGACCTTGGGTTTTGTCCTTCAGCTAGAGAGTGAGTTAAATTTGTTGGAAGAAATGCACTCAGATATTTGGGGACCACAGGATGGACTCTGGTGGTCTGCAGGATGTTACCCCAAATCCATTCCCTTCTTTCTGAGCACAAGTCTACACGGCTGTAAACTACTTTTCTCATCCTCATACAGCGGACTTTGCTTCTGTACTCCAGTTCTCTTCAGTAAAATATGAGCAGAAATGAGAAGTATTTAAAAGATCTTACCCTGTTCCTCCTTTTTTTCCTGCTTAGGGACTGAAATGTTGATGTGGCCAACGTCCCTCATCAGTCATCCTGAGGGAGGCGGAATCCGTGAGCGTGGTGGACATTACGTGGAAGGAAAATGAGGCCACGGCAGCGGTGGGGGAGGGGAATCACGGGCACAGCCTCACTTGCTTAAGCTTTTTGGACTTTTAAATTGTTCCATGTGCATGAGCTAAACTTCAGTTAACTAAGGCATTGTATTTTGCTTATTTGTTTGTTTTTCAGCAGTTTCGTCTTTATCTTAATAAAGCTGCTTGGAAAAATATGGATGGATTGCTATTTTTTAATTGTTATTCTTTTAAAGTGGGTAAAAAAAAACTCTTTTTTTTTTAATTAGACTGGATAAGAGACAGATGGATTGTATGGAAATAATTAACTTACAACATTGTCTTTTAATCACATCATTTTTCACATGCTTTAGAAGTATGATATTAATCACAATTCTAAGAAGAGGCAGGTTTACATTGCCGTATGAAGTCTTATCATGCCTATCTCCTCTAACTGTCAGAGAAATATTATATACATATAGCAATATATAGAGCAAGAGTATGAATAACATAGACAGTATAAATTATAGAGTGAATCAGTTATATATAAAAAATATATAAAGTACCCGACATATAGAATAGGTAGAGTAATAGGATATACTACTCTCTATATGTTCATAAATAGATTTATTAGTGTATTACTTTCCACACATTCACAGAAAGTATTTGTTTCCGAAAATATAAGAAGATTGAATTTTCACAAGTCACAAAATAACAGAACTTTCAAGGTGTTCTAAAATTAGGTAGAAAATAGTTACTTTATAAGAAAACATCCAAAATGCATCATTAACTCTCTGAATGTGTAAATAAATCTGACATTTGCTAGAAGCTAATGAGATACATGCTTGCTGTCTAACTTGTCAAGCATTCTTTTTTGGAAATCTTAAAAAGGGAAGCCGTCTAAATCTGAGTCATTAAGGTGAGAATAAGTCAAAACACACCAAAATCAGAATCACATTCTTGTCCTCTAAGTGTATTTCATAAGGAAAAGCAAGGACTCCACTGTAGGCTACATTTGATTTCAAAGCCTCATCCTGTGAATTACTGGTTGCCATCGTAAGCAATTTACTCCATTTCCTGGAGCCCTTTGCATGGTAAAAACTTAGGCGTCAGAACAAGCTACAGTTTGGTGTCAACTATTGGCAATGCTGTAAATGTACTTGCCCTTTCTTTTTTCCCCTGCATTTTCCCATTTATTTTGACTGCTCTTTTCCTTCGGAATGTAAAACCCATTGTCCCAGTTATCAGTTTAGATTTAGACCACTTATGTCCTAATGCCTGATAAAACAGTTTGGTCTACACTCCACTCAACCAAAGTGGATGGTTTCTGGATTCAACTCTGTCTCAGATCTGTTCCTTTAAGGAATTTTGATATGTGTGCAGAAAATCATGCCTTTTGCACTGCTTTGGTCCAGAAGGTTGGGTAGAAGGGAAGAATATATACATAAAGCACTGTAATGGAAGAATATGAAATGGCATTTTCCTTTATGAGTCCAAAGGAATATTGGCAGAAAGATGATTTGACAATGACATCATAAAATTGCGTTTCACACACACTGATTGCTCTTCTTTTCTCACGGAGCAGTCTCTGGCTTTGTAGATCATCTCCATTATGTATTTGTTTTCTATTTCAGCTATTTTCAGTAATTTACTTGCAGTTTCCTTCTTTAGGTATAGTCTTTTTCCTACTATTTAAATCAGATTTGTATTTCATAAATATATTAGCCTATTTGTTTTTCAAATGTAATCACTTAAGTGCAATAAATTGCACTTTTTTATAGAGGCTTCTAAAAGTATAAATATTCATTTAAGAACCATTGGGCTGCATCCCATAATCCACATCAGTGGTATTTGCCTTATTCTTCAGTATTAAGTAATCTTTCATTTTCATTTATATGAAACTGTTACATATTAGGATTTATATCTCCCATAATATTTTCCATTTCCATGTTATTTTATTGTTTTCTGTATGCAGATTAGATGTTCATTACATGTTTTTCTTAGCATCGTGGAAATTATATCCTTTTAAGCGGCTATTATTGAAATTATCAAGTCCATTTCGCTTAAAGTTTAAGTGAATAAATTTCTCCAACTTCTTTTTGAACAATGTAATATCCTCATAATGCTATATCTAAGAATTTCCCTCTCCTGTCTCTTTCTAACAGATATTATTGTCCATTCTTCTGATTTTAATCTTCTAGTTATCATTAATGGGGACATTCCAGTTTCATAGCATCAACATGTGTTTCGATTTGCCTATGCACTTACAGATTGCCTTTGATCACAGACCACACATTTTCAATTCTTTTTGTGGGACAATTTTGTTCCTTTGGGAATTACATATAAAAATGAATTAGAAAGAATTAATGGATGGCACAGCCACTATGTTTATGTATATATGTGTGTGTGTGTGTGTGTGTATGTATATATGTATGTATGTATATATTTGGAAAATTCTCTTACTTTAGTTTCATTCTAAAATGAGAATAAAGATAATTAACTCATATTGTGTCCAATCTAGATTGAATTCTGTGCCTATAATACTTTAAACTCACATAAAGCTAATTGGGCATCATACATTTATATATCTCCTTACATCTAATTTTAATATAATTTGCAACCTGAAACTACTTTTAACCATAGTTTTTAAAAAAGAGCTGTGCATTTTCACAGTAGCTGATTTCATGGCTCTTATGCTGTAGAGAATGGTTTGATGAACTGACAAAGTGTGGAAGACAGTGAGTACATGGTTTGCAGAGATTGTTATAGGATTTATATTTAAATACTTGTCAATGGCAATGGAGGATATTTAGCATTAAGAATGCAAATGAAAGACATAAATTTGAGGGAGGTGTAAAGGAAAACAATGTAGAGTTACATTACATTACTGAGTTAGACTTAGTATTAGCTTGTGTTTTGTCACTTAACCCAATTGTAGAAGTTGCAGGAGTAATTGGCCTGTGGCAGAAGTTGTTGCGAATGATCAGCTATGATGATTTTAACATATTAATAACTTAAGAATGAAAATAAATGCTTTAAAAATGTGTCAAAGGAGGTCTAAGAAGGGTTCTATCTGAATATGGCATTATCAAGTCCCAGGTTATTCACTCAGCATTCATGAGCTTTATCATATGAGTGTTTGGGGTCAAATGCCATTACCTAATAGAGGCAAATGTTCATTGCTTTGTTTATGGATGGGATGGTGCTTCGACTTTTGTTCATTTTTTTCAAAGATTCCTCCAGATAATGGATGTACTTCAATATTTTTGCCAATGAAATCTTTACAACTTAACCCACAATTTTCACAATGCTGAATTACTGTTTTGGTGATCATAATAATTTTCTTTAAGACTACTTAATTGCCCAATATAGATTTCTATTAGTGAATTTATTCTCAAATTTTACCTCCAGCCACCCCTAGATATATTAAGAGGCAATCTAAAGGCTTAAAATCCAATTTTGACTTTAATTCTCTGAGAGTCAGCTCATTATTACTAATAATAAGTAGAGCTAAACTACTTCAGCAAACATGTATGAAGCATTGGGCACATAATAGGTCAATAGAGAAGTCCCTTGTTATCTGCAGCAGATATAGTCCATGACCTCCAGTAGATGCCCAAATACTGATACACTATGATTTTTTCTACACATGCATACAATGATAAAGTTTAATTTATAAATGAAGCTCAGTAAAATATTGACCTTCCAATAATTCATCAGAAGGAGGGTTATTTGCTTCTGGACTGCCGTTGCCTGCTGGTAACTGCAATTGTGGAAAGCAAAACCATGGATAAGAAGGGAGTACTGGGGGTGCTTGGGTGGCTCAGTGAGTTAGAGCCTCTGCCTTCAGCTCAGTTTGTCATCCCAGGGTCCTAGGATGGAGCCCGGAATCGAATCAGGCTCTCTGTTCAGCAGGGAGCCTGCTTCTTCCTCTCTCTCTGCCTGCCTCTCTGCCTAGTTGTGATCTCTGTCAAATAAATAAATAAAATCTTACAAAAAAAAATAAAGAAGAAGAAGAAGGGAATACTGGAGTACTGTATGTTATATTTGTTCTCATTTCCCGGCCTTGCTCGTCCTGAATTTACATTTATTATTTTACCTGTAGGACTAAATTATTGGGATACAAGCAAACCTCTAAGAAGTCTTGTGACAGCTGGGTTTCTACCTAGGATAATATTTGTGAGAAGAGAGGTACCTAGTTGGCTCACCTGTGACTCTTGATCTTGGGGTTGTGAGTTTGAGCCCCACACTGGGGGTAGAGTTTATTTAAAAAAAAAATTATTAAACACTTGTTAAAAGCTCAAAAGACTTTTGATTATTTAGGCAAACCACAAATGTTGACTCCGTTTGAAGTAAAAGACTCACTAATGTCAAGGAACATGCAACACAGTGAAGACAGGATGAATTCTCCAGACATTATATAACCCAGAGTAATAAAATATGGTCAAGGCCCTGGCAGTCCAGATCACTAGGCTCTAAGAAGCTTGTGGATGCTTCCAGGAAGGCTCAGATAGAGTAAATTATAGGAAATCATTATACTAAATGGTATACTTGTTTCTGTGGCTGGAAACTGATAAGGGAGATTCAGCAGTTCTGTTGTACAGCTTTTTCTATTCCTTATTTGTTCCAGGAAATGAACATATAATTTGGTGTTGTAGCAAACATATTTTTCTCTATGATCCTTTGTTGTATGATAGCTTCTTATGTCAACAAATAAACAAACAAATGAAACAAACAAATAAAGAACACACAGAAAAACCTCTACCTTGCTCTTCTTGGGCAAGAATCTGAATATGAGTGAGTGGGGAGAAACTTTCGAATCTTGCATTTTCCCTTCCTGTCCCCAGGCTTAGGCAAAGCAATTAGAACAGTTTTACTCTGAGGCTCCATCTTAGAGCAAGGCTTAAGATTATTGAGTGAAACACAATCTTGTTAGAGAACGGAAAAAAAAAAAAATTGTACTTTGAATCTAAAGTGTGAATCCATAATGACAGCGAAGGTATCTGTCAGGAGAGAGGAGAAGAGCAGAAAATGTGAGCCACCGACTAGGGAAAAGACACGACAAGAAGAGTCTGGAGCCCTAGCTGGCAATTTTATGCAATATGAAATCGTGCTGGCCCTTGTTTCAAAGTCTAGGGGAAAATAACCAAACTCCTAAAATGTACTTTAAGGCTCATATATTTCAGGAATAGCATATAAAAAGTGGTTGCAAGCTAAAACTGCACAATTCTAGCTCTGCAGTATACATGAGAAAGCCGGATATCGTGTGTCTTTAGCCTTTCTGTCATCTTCATCTTTTCCTCCTCTTCCTCCGCATCTTATTTCTTCTACTCTGCCTTCTCTCTTTTCTTCTTTTTCAATGACACTCACAACAGTAGGCTCTGGATGGACCCTGTGCGGAACACACTGAACTAAAAGTAATTAGTGACTCTGTGATTGCACTTGAAGTGTCTCATCTAAAACAAGGGATTCTGAGAAAAGAAAAATTAGGTTAATCAACTCTCTCAGATAAACAGCAGTTAACAATCAGATCAAACAATGAGGACCAAATTCTAGGCCTGGCAACCTCATAAAGTGTTAAACACACAAAGAGGAGGATTTAACCTGGTGCAAGAGATGCATCCAAATGTTTTATTTTTGCATTTGAAAATGCTGTGCTGCTTCAGGTAATTCAATAAAATCCAAATGGAAATTGTTTCAAGAAAAGTAAATACAACTTCTCTTATCAGGTGCCAATTTTCTGTTTAACGATAAGCAAAATGGAAGGCATCTGTTTTAAAACAGTTGACATAGGAACATAATCCCTCCTCTTTAAAAAAAAAAATCAGACTTTATTCATCTACAAGTGGGAGTCAGTTTTTAGCATATTATAATAAAATAGATTTTAAAGAATAAATTAAGTTATTGATTTGTCCAACAAAAGAGAAATTCCCCATTGAAAGTGTATGCCATTCAGGTATACTGACTTTCAATAGATTATACGCTGAGATAACTTGACATTTCAGATCATCAAATCACACACAAGAATCTGAGATCTTATACAATATCCTACTTTACTTATAATTTCAAAGAGAGAAGTCATGAAACAGTAGTATATCTAGACTGGTGAAGCAGTAGTATATCTAGACTGTAGACCTAGTTTCCCATTTTCATACTTAACCTCATTCGGAAACACTGAGTTCCTGATATATCAGTTTTCTAGGTGATATAGCCCTAGATTTGCGTGTCATTTTTAGCAATTGTAGCCCAACCAGGCACATTCTATTAGTAACACCATTGATGGATTTGTTCAATTTATCTGCCATTAGTGTATTTTCAAAGAGATTTGACCAGAATGAATTGTAGCTTTCTGGGTAATTCTTTTCTTCTCAATAAACTCTCTGACTTTGGTCAATGTACCCTTGACACATATGTCTCAGTTGTCCTTTTATAATTTGTCTTAAAACAGCTTTTTCAATATTTCATTCAAAATAATAAGCCTCCTAACATCTGAATTCAAAGCATATAATGGGCATCAGGAATTATTACCACTAAAAATGGTGATAGCAGCTATAGTCTTTCTGAAGACTTTTGTTTATTTAAAGCTCAATTTCTTTGTTTTTAATTTTTAGCATACAAAGTTGTTTGAATATTTTCTAGATTGTACTAGATTATGTAACCTTTCTATAGTCACTTTTAATTTTTTGTGACCAGTAATTCTCTATAGGTATTATATTAATTTGAGGCTTTAAATGGGCTTCCAGAAATATTCAGTCATCCTATGAGTCATTGTCTACATCAGTTTGATTTTCACTTAATTCTAGCAATGAGCTTATAACCGTTTTGTTATAATATATACATATTGCAGAATAATGAAAACCATTATTTCATGCATTCAAATTCAATTAAAATTACAATGTCATTCTTATTTCTTCCTAACAGAAATGACCTTGACCATTAACCACATATTCTCAGTGACTGGGTGGAAACTAGATGCCACTGATGAGTAATTCTATGTTATAACAGTTTGTGAACATATCCATATTCCAGTTGTCTAGAACACGCTTTTATAACTGGTGACTCCATGTGATATATCACTACTCACCAACTTCTTTAATAATAACATGGAGTTATTCCTTTCTGTGGCCAATGCCAACCAGCTGCTTCATAGAAAAGTCAAATTCCCTTTTCAGTCTATGTTGCCAGTGCTACTTGAGAATAAAGGTCAAGACCACACTGTTTGGAGATGTTCTGCATTAAGACCATAGTGTTCCCATAAATGACCACCTCTACCTCTTAGCAATTCTAACCTTTAAAAACATTTTGTTCCACAGTTTTTAGAATACCAATAGCTCTTCTGGGGTGAAGGTTTAAGCACATTTCTGGCACTATTGATGGGTATGATGTTCCATTAGAGGAATCCATTAGTTTATTTACTCATAGCCTACAGATGAGAAATTAATGGTAGCTATAGTCAGACATCGGTAATTAAGATCATGGAGGATAGTGGTGGATATGAGGCTGTTTTTTTTTTGTTGTTGTTGTTGAATCATCCAGTGGAATTTTTACTTATAAATATCTCTGAAGAGTTAGAAATTTTACTCTACTTGAGGCAAATACATTTGCCATAATTTTATGGAGTCATAAAAAGATAAGATACTCCTTGGTCAGGGCACCTGGGTGGCTCAGTTGGTTGGACAACTGCCTTCGGCTCAGGTCATGATCGTGGAGTCCCAGGATCAAGTCCCACATCAGGCTCCCAGCTCCATGGGAAGTCTGCTTCTCCTTCGGACCGTCTCCTCGCTCATGTTCTCTCTCACTGTCTCTCTCTCTCAAATAAATAAATAAAATCTTTAAAAAAAATACTCCTTGGTCAGAGATAAAGGATAGATTATTATTCACAGCAAAGGCAATAGCCTGAATATCAGGAGTTTTGCATTTATTCCTTGAGCCTCAGTTCCTACAGGGTGTTGAAAGGACAGTCAGATGGCACATGCCCTTGCAGAAGGGTTTGTTTTAAAGAAGAGGAATTTTGATCTTAGAGAATCAGAATATTGTATTATGAATGTAATTATCCCTAACTTTTGCTCCAAAGGGTTACATTATCTCCATTTCCAAGCCTATAAGCAAATGTCTCCCTGGTTACTGAGGGAGATACTATCTTCCAAGACAGTTCACTATATGAATGTTCTTGAATAGGTTTGGCAGAACAGAAGGCAGCTAGTAACTGATGAAACACACAGATGTGAGTAGGGTCTATGGAGAAGTCTCTTTCCCAAATTTCACTTTTGTTGCTGTACTGTCTTGGCTTCTGGAGAATTTTTTATTCTGTCAGCTGCTCTAATTTATATGGCAGAGATGGAACAAAATCCATTCAGTTTGTCTGTAAAGTATTTAATTAAGTCTACTACAAAAGGTCTCCCAAAGGCATAAGGTCAACTTGCACTTTTTTACTTCAATCATGCATTCCAGCGTCTCAGACCAAACGACCTGAACAAATCCCCTTTTAGTTCTTATGGGTTTACCTTAGAAAGCCAGATGCCTTTCTCCCTGTTTTTGCGTTGATCTTTCCTTTGGCCCAAAGGCATTAACCCATGTATAGCAGAATCTATTAACAACTCGACAGATTCTGCCTTGGCTGGTAGGGAGGAAGTCTAAGACCATTCTTTCCTCCACAACAACCTAATAAATTAAGTTCAGTATGAGCTAAATGTCTCCCAGGGCCAAAGGGTTGTCATTTATCATTTAATTTAAAGTCAGAAGTAAAAGTCTACTTGGGTGACTTCTGTTGTATACATTAGTCATTAGTAAATTAGTAACTCAATAATTAGTAAATCAATTAGTAAATCAATAATCTTTACAGGAAACCCTGCCAATTAGCCAAGTGCAGACTTTGTAAAGATCTTTGTAATTGTTTGTAGGTTACATAATCTATTAATGGTGTGTTTTTAAAAATTGAATCTCTTCTATGACCATCCCTAAAAAATAAGTCATCACATTTCAGGGAAGGAGGGAATTTAATACTTGGCTTCCATGTGAGAGATACAATCCAGGGTCACACACAGTACTCCTGGAAAGAAACTGTCATTTAAATTTGCTGGAGCTTCCCAGAAGGAACTTATATAAGTTTGGGTCACAACACTTGACTGTCTTCAGCTTAACCTACTAGCTAGCCTTTAAGCCATAGAATTCTGGGTGGGTTAGAACAGATTCCAACCCTTGTTTATTTTGAGTCTGCTTAAATGCTGTCAGTTCAACTTATTCTGTTTATTCACTCCACCCATAGGTACTATTCATTCTGATTTCCAAAAATAATCAATGTGATTTTCAATACAGACACTCTTTTTAGTTAAATAAACAGCTTTTTGCCTTAATAATGAAACATAATGTTCAGACCACAGGGGCAAGGAGGTTTGTGGTTGACTTTATATTTGGTCCCATGGACAATAAAGCCATTTGCCTGTGTATGCTTTTATCCCTTTCAACAACTTTGCTTTATTAGAGATTTTTGACTATACTACTTCTACTTTACAAGGAAACTTTTTTGATATTCTTTCTCCCTGATTTAATACCTCTCTAACATCACACAAATCATGATTGGTATTCTTGGCCTTAGAATTATCTGCTGCCTTTGTCCAATGAGAGCAATTTTGACCATGTCTAGTAACATGGTCTTTCAAATGGACTATAATTAGCTATATCAACCAACTTAGAGTAAAAAAAAGAAAAACAAAAAACCAAAAAAAACCACAAAAACCAAAAAACAAAACAAAACAAAACAAAAACAACTATCAAGTTAACATACTGGTGAGAAGATCATTAAAAATAGTTTGTGGGGATAAAAATATTTACTGTAACCATTCCATTAATTAGAGCAGTGACCCTGGAATCAAGCCAAATAATCTAACTATTCAAAAATTTGAAGACTATTCCTACCCCAACTACTCCCATTGATTTTGTAGGCAAGATTGAAATTTTCTATATAATTCTCTAGTTATATATGAAACTTTTCAGTCTGTTGCTGGTGGTCCTGAACTTCTTCCTACTCTGCCATTACATCTCGATTACTTGTGAGGTGAAGGAAAAGCTGGGTAAGTTTGATACTGATTCTTGTGAATCAGATTTGGCAATTTGAATATGTGTTATCTATGGTTATCATTGTGTTCCAGATTTCCTTTCAGAACCACAACACATAACAGCTAAAGCACTTTTGGGGACAAGAAAAAGAAAAGAATGGGAAAACAGAATGAGAGCTTGATGCCAAGATGGCTTCTTTCTCATCTTTGGTAGAAAATGACAAAAGCTATGGAACAAATTATAAGTGACAAATCTTAACAATGGAAATTGGAAGAAATAGATCCAAAAGCACTGTTAAGTAGATGGTTATGCAATACATAACAAAAGAGAGAATTGTGAAAAATTATGTTCTCTGGTTGATCTTACTAGAACTTGTAAAAACTAGATCCCTAAAAGAAGAGACATGAGTAGTAGAAGAAAAGCATGTATTATATCCAACTAAGCAGATGTTACATTTACTCATAAAGTAAACTATGATCACTGATTATTTTTTAAAAGTGTTCAAGTAGTTGAGGACCAAGTATATGTGCTCAATGACTCTACAGTGTATTCTGTTAAATAGTTAAGACACTTCAGAGGAGGAATTGCAGAAGCCTGGTGAATAATCATTAACATAGATTCTTAAGATTAACAGGAAACCATCGATAATTCTAGATACTGCTAAATTAATTAGATTATTTGTCTTGAGATCTGACCTCCAAGTAGGTACACTTTTTTTGTTTTTGTTTTTGTGAACAGATAATTTCTGGTATAATGATAACTAATGGGCTATACTGAGACAATACAGGGATTTGGCAAACTTATTTTCAGAGGGGTAGCAGCTACACACACTTATCATCTCACAAGTGAAGTTTACATTCCAAAGTGCAGATGTCCCAAGACTGCCTTTGCAAATGGCCACATGGACACATCAATTTAATTGTTATTGACTATAATAATACTATGATAAGAACGCCCCAAACTGGAAATATTCATGTATTTTTATTATATGAATGACATTTTTGGGAAGTAGTAACTGACCTTACTGACCTTCCTACTAACAGGGGGTGACAGATAGAAATAAGATTCATGATATTTGAAGAAAGGAGTGAAAAAAAGGGAAATTGGCAGGATTTCTACTAAGGACTTGAAATTCCCTTACCAAAATTTATAGGACGGATGGCCATGCTGATACCACATCCACATTTTAAAATATCAAGACAACTTTTTGGGGTACCTGGGTGACCTATTTGGTAAAGTGACTGACTCTTGATCTCAGCTCAGGTCTTGATCTCAAGGTTGTGAATTCAAGCACCACATTGGGTTCTATCTATGCTGGGAGTGAAGCCTAGGTAAAATAAATAAATAAATAAATAAATAAATAAATAAATAATCAATCAAGACATCTTTTAAAAAATCTATCATAATCTAGAGAAACCCAAATGAAATTAAGAGAATTATGACCTAGAACAGAGATATGTTGACAGTGGCTAAATTTAATCCCCCTACTTATTTTTTTTTAAGATTTTATTTATTTATTTGACACAGAGAGATTACAATAAGTAGAGAGGCAGGCAGACAGAGCAGGGGAAGCAAGCTTCCTGCTGAGCAGAGAGCCCGATGTGGGGTTCAATCCCAGGGCCCTGAGATCATGACCTGAGCCAAAGGCAGAGGCTTAACCCACTGAGACACCCAGGTGCCCTAATCCCCCTACTTAAAACCATAGTATCTGAAGCAAATTGCCTAAGGAGCTAAAATCTATTCTTCCAACCCTAATGGAACATCATAGGCTAAATTCAAAGATTTAGGTCAAATAACCTTCAAAACTTGGAGCAAGTGTTATGCACAACTGCTTAAGTTTGCTAAATATTGGCACTCAATACATAGTAAGATCTATTTGTGGTTGACAGAGATGGTTTGAGTTTGAAACTGGAAGTTTATACAGTTTTAGTGTTAAAGAGGTTTAAGAGTTGGTAAAGTTTGTTTTTTGTTTATTGGTTTCTTTTTGCCTTCTAGTTCTTTATAGACAACTGTGATCCCACTAGGGTCCCTCTGGGATCCCACTAGGCTAAGATGACAGTTTGGGGCTGCTGAGGTGGTTGTAATATGTGACATAAGATAACAGAGAGGAGAATACTGAATAAAGGCATTTTAGAAATTTAAAAAAAATAGAATAGGTAAAGTTTTTTAATTAAAAAGTGTGACTAGAGATATTGGTCTCTAGGTCCATTGCCTTTATCTGATTTTATAGATTTTATGTATCTATTTGAGAGAGAGAGAGAGAGAGAACACAAGCAGGGGGAGCAGCAGAGGGAGAGGGAATGCAGATTCCCTGTAGAGCAGGGAGACCCACGTGGGACTCAATCCTAAGACCCTGGGATCAGACCTAAGCAGAAGGCAGAAGCTAAAGCAAATAAGCCACCCAGGCACTCCACCTTTATCTAATTTCATAACTGCAGTGGATTTTATGTAAAACTGGATCAATGATGTCCCAGTCATTTTCATGGAGATTATTGACCCAATCTTCTCATTATCTAGTTCCAATTGGCCATGTTAGGAATCTTTCCAATTGTTCATCTACAATAACAATTTCTGAACAATGTAGAATTCCAGGAAAGAAAAGACTTCTCATTATTAGAAGCATTCTTGTGTTCTAAGATCTCTAGTAAGTGCCATCTATAAATTTCTTTTTTAAATTTGGGTATTTTCTTCAGGAAGAATTTTTTTTTTCTAATTATAGATTTCCTTCATTCTTTTTTTTTTAAAAGATTTTATTTATTTATTTATTTGTCAGAGAGAGACAGAGAGAGAGAGAGAGCACACACAAGCAGGCAGCGAGAAAGGCAGAGGTGGAGAGAGAAGCAGACTCCCTGCCAAGCAAGGAGCCCAATGTGGAACTCGATTCCAGGACCCTGGGATCATGACCTGAGCTGAAGGCAGCGGTGTAACTGACTGAGCCACCCAGGCGTTCCTAGATTTCCTTCATTCTTACAGATGGATTATTTGTCTTGGGGTAAAGGGCAATTGATGTTATATCTATGTATGTTATATAGTCTAATCATGGAGAAAATTCCAATATAATAACACAAATTCAGTGAATATTAACTAAGAAAGGGGAGGACAGTTATCTCTTAGCATTATGATGTAGCAGTTTTAGCAGTTTACTTATCAATAGGGCGTATGTGTGTGTGTATATATATATATTTTTCCTCATTTACTATTTGCAACTCTACTAAGAGCTGTTGTCATTACTCTCAAAATTCAAGGGAAGAAATTGATCTCATGAAGTTAATGGACCTTATAAAGTAAATCTTGCATGAATTTATAAAGAAGAGGTTACAATCAAAATTTTCTGGCCCATGATCTTTTTATGGCATGATGCTAAGAAATAAAGATAAGAAATGAGTCAAATATGTTAAAAGGATTAACATATCAAAACCATTAAAAATTAAATTTTATATATTGGAAACAAGACATCCCTTAAACTTCAAGCTGATTGTAATCTGAAAGTGCTCAAATGTTACTACAGACAAGTAATCCATATTTTTTCATAACCATACAGAAAGCAAAATTTCATAGTATAAGTGATTTGAAGATTTTAAACGATAAGAATGGCAATTACCTTAACTATTCTTTCTGAAGTTGAGGTGACACTGCAAGGATTACACTAACAACAAGTAATTTTGTATGGTCAGTGAGATTTATTTGTGTGTTTTATATGCCCCCGGCTTTGTGACATACTTAGCTTACGTTGAAACCTGTCACCTAAACTCATATGGATTTGAAAAATGTTCAATCAATATTTTATTTCCTCTAGCCATGTAAAACTTTTAAAATGAAGGAGTGGTAACCATTGTGATTCCACACTGCTTTCAGAAATCTCATATTTTTAAAAGAAGATGCCAAATTACTCTGCAAGATCCATTTTCATTTATTCATGATTACAGGAGCTCCTTCTGTTCTGAAATTCTTAGAGCTGGTATAGCATAAGCAAGAGTGGAAAAGAAATATACATCTCTTATAGATGGAAAGAGTCATTTATGGATCTTTTGTTGGTACACAGATCCAACATCCTCCAGGGAGAGTCACAAATCCTGGTAATGTCCCTGTATGTACAATTTTGCATTTGATGTTCAGATTTAACTGACAGATGTGTAAAATCACAAATAATTGAATGACTCCCTACTGACTTCACAGCTGTATTATAGAGGCTGGAGAGTGTGAATTACTGCAGGGACGGTCAGCAAGAAGCCACACAACATTGCCCAAATCCATGAGTAAGACACTCATTTGTAAATATGAGCTTGGATTTATGCATATAAAACAACTTTTTCCATGAAATGTAATTTTAAGATATAATCTTTAGTTTAGAAAACTGGTCATAAAATTTTTAGTGGTTATGCTATGACTATTATGGAATTGAACTAACAGCATCAAATTACCATAAATATGCTTTTTTCATTGCTTTCAGATTTTGTTCTCTTAATTGCTTATGCTTCCTTTTTATAATACTCCACATATTCATTTTGAAATTAAATGGTGTATGAATTTTGTTAGAATTATACCAATAATTCATTTTGTGTATGTTTTTAAATTCCTATTTATTCAAAACTGCAAATCACCATTAACTGAAATTAATCCAGAATTAAATTTGGTTGAAAACTTTCAGAACTTTGCGTGATAACTTAAGTGAACTTTGGAAATTTTGCATACCAGTTTCTCTTTCTAGTCTCTGAATATTGTATCTGAAGGTTGCAATGGGTTCATTTCCTATTGTGGTTATCATTTGGGGAGAAGAATTAGGGAACTTGACACTGTTTTTCTTACTACCTCAAAATGCAAGTTAAGTAGTGTTATTTGCTTTGACAACAGTATTTTGTATACACTAATAAAAACATGATCCAAAGAATATCATATTTATCAGTTTGATTAGCTGTTCCATAAAAAAGGATGCAAAAAAAATTAAAAAGGAAGACAGTGGGTTTTTCCTGCTCCCAGAAATGTCACAAGAAAGCAGAAGTTCTTAGCTTTATAGCCCAAGGAAAGATTATTCAGATGGCCAAAGAGAGGTTCCTGCCAATTTCTCTCAACCTATTGCTCTGTGAAACCCTATGGTCTATAAACTGTGGTGGAGACTGCTTGTTATCCACCCTAAGTTATTGTCTCTCTCTTTTCCTAAAAACACACCTCCTCTTAATTTTTATTTATTTACTTAAAAATGTTTGTTTATTTTAGAGAGAAAGAAAATTTGTGTGTGCACAGGAGCAGGGGAGGGGCAGAGGGAGAATCTTCAAGCAGACTCCCTGCTGTGTGAGGAACCCAACATGGAGTTGATTGCAGGGCCCTGAGATCATGCTGAAACAAAGAGTTGGCAGTTTAAATGACTGATCCACCCAGCTGGTGGCTGTAGGTCATTACTACATCTCTTTTTTAAAAGGGTAAATGAGTACCTGTTGCAGAGACAAGATTTTCCAGACTTCCTCTCTTGAAGGTGTGACCATGTGGCCAAGCTCTAGTCACTGAGATGGATAGAAGTGTCATGTGTTCATTAAAAACATTTGGTATCACTCAGGGCCCAGTGCTCCTTTTCCTTTTTCCATCTATTTTCTTGTATGCAAATGAAATAATAGAATCCCCAGCAGCCATCCTAGATCATGATAATCAAGCTCAGAGATGTCAGGATGATGAACTGAAAGGAACTTGTGTTCTTGAGTGCTGAGGAACTACAATCTCAGCCTCATTCTGCCAATTTCTACCCTTCAATTACATGAGAGAAAAATAGCTTCTATTTTGTTAAAACTTATTTTGGACTTCACTATTTCTCGCCTCCAAGTTTAGCCCTAATGAAGTCAACACGGAAGCCTGCAGTCATCTCTTGGGAAAGCAACATATTAAAGGAGCCCTGCTCTCACCTTCATAAAATTGCTCCCTGTAGAAAAAAAAAAAAATGCTCTGGGGACTGGTTGTGCAAACTTCATTTTCCCCTCAAAGTGGTCTTAAAAGGGTCATAACAGAATCTACTTAAAACTGAGAATGCACAACTATACCAGAGGGTGTTGTAAAATGACCGAATGAACCATGTAAAATATACTGAAATAATGTAAGCAACATAAAAATATGTCAAATTTGAATATGGGCTATTCTGCTTTAAATCCCACCAAAAAAGTGAAGTACAGAAGTCTTCCTTTGTTAAATTTTTAAACCTGGTTTGACAGATTGATTCTGAGTTTCTTCTGTAAGAGTTGCATTTACATCTAGTTCTTATGGAAAGGAAGTAACTTCATTACTAGAGCCAAAATATAAACTAGTGCATTCCCATTTTGATTATTTGTTACAATATGTTTAATGCAACTGAAGACATACCGTCACTGCATTAACAGTATAAAACAAATTAGAAAATCCCAAGCACGTTTTTAATCCATATGATAATTGATTAAAAAAATTCCCATACCAAACAAGTAATTGAATTCATACTCCATTTTTATTACTGGTCAACCAGATGCTTAGCATAGCCATAATATTCTCTTCAAGAAAATAGAGCAGAAAACAAAGGAAAGAAAACAGAACATCTCAAGTTCAGCTTTGTCGCTATGCAAAATAGCATATGTAGGTAATCAGAAATGAAAAGTGATGCTATTAATAATAATTAAGTAATTACACCTGGGACAGCTGGGGTTTATGGTCATTCTAAATGGTACCTGTCCTCTGCCACAAATCTGTGAAATTAAACTCACTCACTCACTCATTCATTGAATAATAATTTTAATGCCAAATGTGTGCTTTGAATAGCTCTAGGTCTAGGGATAAAATGATCATCAAGGTGGACAAGGTAAATATGCTTAATAATTTTTCATAACTGTAAGGAGGAAAGAAATATACAACAATTAAAACTAATTTTAGATAATGGCCAGATGCACCAACAACCTAATACATATCTACACTGATAGCGACAATGAGCATGGGAAGATAGACAGGAAAAGTGCCCCTTAAGCAAAAGTCTTCATGATGAGAGGGGGCCATTGAAATGGAAATGGTAGAAAAGATTGAACTCCTTTTACAGCACAGAAAATGCGAATTTATTGAAACAGGGATGAGCTTTCTCTGTTCAAAGAATAGACAAAACTGGGAAAAAATTAGCAAATTCAGAGAAATCTACTAAAGTGAGTTTATTGTAGGCTTTCTGTTTACAATAGCAAATTAAATATATTGACTACTTTCTTATTTACTCTCCAAGTAAATTGCAATCCAGTAAATACATGGAAAAATGGACAAGTTCATAAAAGCTCTGGACACAAAGTGTATCATCAGTTGGCCAAAGATGTCGATTAATGTTGATAATGTTGATAAATGATAGAAATTAGGTGTTTTCACGATGAAAGTCCCCAGCAGAAACTGACATTGTTTTCAGAATAGTGCATGGAGTTTCTGAAGTCAAAATTCCTAGAAGGAAAGGTAGAAGAATTTTAGTAGAGAGCAAATATCAGGCACATCCCCCAGAGTCAATAACTGAAAGACACCAACAATATAGACAAAGGACTCAAGTTCTTTAAAGGACTCGGTTATTAAACACAGTGAAAATCCCTGTCAAGGAGCAAGCCACCTAGGCTTCCATGGCTCTTTCAGGAAATTAAGCCACCTAATCAGGGTAGTCGTCTCTTATTGTCTTTACAAAAAAATTTTTTGTTTACCACTTTCGCTAACACACACACACACACACACACACTGTTCTCTAGCTTTTCAGGAGACTCCCTCTGGTTATGTGCCTGACCAGCAGATGTGTTGAAGACACCAGTCAATAACTAATGGATAACAATGAGGATAAACTGTAGCTCAGTATCCTAGCTATGCCGTTTATCTGAAGATTCATACTTAAAGCCTTATTCACAACAGTATATTTTGTAAACATTCATAATGATAATAATTTTTAAAACCTATACAAAATAGCTGTGTTGTATTTTACACATCTATACTACCAGCCAGTCAGAAAGATTTCCAGCAACTGGAGAATAATTATATACAGAAAATAGTTTGGTATAGGAAGTAAACTGGAATTCCTGTTTTCCTACCAATCTCCCAGTTTAGGTCCTTGAAACAACTAACCTAAGTAAATTTTGAGTTTGAATACCAGATACACATTTTCTTACTTAAAAAAAATCATTTATTTTATTTTTTTAGTAACTTATAATGTATTATTTGTTTCTGGGGTATAGTCTGTGAATCATCGGTCTTAGACAACTCACAGCACTCACCATAGCACATACCCTCCCCAGTGTCCATCACCCAGCCACCCTATCCCTCCCCTCCACCCCCCCGCCCCCACAAGCAGCCCTCAGTTTGTTCTTGGCTCTCATATGGTTTGTCTCCTTCCCTTGTCCCAACTTGTCTCATTCTTCCCTCCCTTTCCCTCACAAATCCCCACACTGCCTCTCAAATTCCTCATGACAGAGAGATCATATCTAATTGTCTTTCTCTGATTAACTTATTTTGCTTAGCATAATACCCTCTAGTTCCATCCACGTTGTTGCAAATGGTAAGATTTGGGGGGGGGGGTTGATGGCTACATAGTATTCCATTATATACCTATACCACTTATTCTTTATCTATTCATCTGTTGATAGACATCTAGGCTCTTTCCATATTTTGGCTATTGTGGACCTTGCTGCTATAAACATTCGGATGCACATGCCTCTTTGGAATCACTACATTTATATCTTTAGGGTAAATACCCAGTAGTGCAATTGCTGGGGGATAGGGTAGTTCTATTTTCAACTTTTTGAGGAACCTCCATACTCCAGATACACATTTTCTAAATGATTTTGATGCCTAGTATTAACAAGTATAAATATTCTTTGGATTAATATGGTCTTGACCCATTCCTCACAAAATTCCCACAGAATAAGATTAGGGGTAGAAACAACAGAATTAGACTCCAAGATTTTGATATTTTAGAACTGTAATGCAAATAAGATAAAAATGTGTATTTAAAGGACTTTACGGACTATAGGGATTGACATTGTGAGCAAGTGATAGAAACCAAGATGATTAGACAAACCTGAGAAAGGAATAGTTGGTCTTTTAGAAGTGAAAAAATGATTGTGGAATGTCATTCAATGAATAAGATAAACAGAAGATTATTCAAAGCTGGAAAATCAATTACATGAACATCTGGAGTGGAGCATGTGGAGTGAGAAGATACAAAATAAAATACAAAATAAATAAATAAATAAATGAAAAGAACTTAAGAGCTATAGCAGAGAGACAATGTTGGGATAGCTAATCTGATATAGGAGGCCTCCTCCAGAGGGCAGGCTTTTGTTGAGCATCTATAGGGCCATTCTATCTTTGCGTATTACATCTTCCCATTCTCTTTATTCTTTCTTTTGAGCTACTGATCAAATTGAGAGGTAGAGTAGATAATTGGTCAAAGCCAATATTCATTTGATATTGCAAAAATGCCAACTAGTAGTAGCAAGAAACATCCTTGAGTTGATGACATGTATCTACAATAACACTGTAATAAACTGAACACTGAAATAAAACTGTAATAAAAAATAAATGACATAGTAAAGATAATTACATCTTTATACAAAATCTGGGTGGTTTGGGGGTTAAGGCCTCTGCCTTCAGCTCAGGTCATGATCCTGGGGTCCTGGGATCGAACCCCACATTGGGCTGTCTGCTCGCAGGGAGCCTACTTTCCTTCCTCTCTCTCTGCCTGCCTCTCTGCCTACTTGTGATCTCTGTCTGTCAAATAAATAAATAAAAATGAAAAAAAAATGACATAAAATGCCTATGTTAACTGCCTCTAAAACCACTTGCTGAGGCACTAGCTGGAAGAGTGAGATAAGAATAAGGAAAGAATATTGAGAGATTGGAAAGAAACAGTAACTCTCATTAATGTTGCAGATTTTATTATTTTCTGCTAGTGAAGCAAAAAAAAATCTAATAAAAAGGAAGGATAAGATAAGTTAGCAAATTTTGGGGTATAAGATAACATAGTAAAGATAATTACATCTTTATACAAAAACTATAAACAAAAATATGAAAAATGAAAAGATATCAGTTAGAAGAAAATAATCCACATCTATTATAGAAATAAATTGGGGCACCTGAGTGGCTCAGTGGGTTAGGCCTCTGCTTTTGGCTCAGGTCATGATCTCAGGATCCTGGAATGGAGTCCTGCATATGGCTCTCTGCTTGGCAGGGAGCCTGCTTCCCCCCTTCTCTCTGTCTGCCTCTCTGCCTACTTGTGATCTCTCTCTCTCTGTCAAATAAATAAATAAAATCCTAAAAAAAAAAAAAAAGGAAAAATCTACCACTTGGATACAAATACATAAAGAGCTAAATAAACTGAGCCATATACCATGTTCATGGATACTAAGACTTGGTATAAAAAACATGTACGTTCCTTAGGAAAAAAAAAATAAATTCATCTATTCTAAAATATATATACATTGCAATGGACCAAAAATATACAAGGCATTATTGAAGAGGAAGAACAAGGCCATATGATACATCTTATTAAATATCACCATACATCCCAATCACATATTAAAAAATGTATCAGTTCAGACAATGTAAAATAATTAGTTCCAGAGATGCAAATTAGCAATGTAAAATAGAGACAAATACATTGTATTACATTAGATGATCTACTGAATAGTGAACCTCAGTCAATTATATATGTTTATATAAAAATAAAAGAGATATTTCCCTTATCTCATAAAAGACTATCAATACTGCATGGATTAATCATCTGTGTATTAAAGTTAATGTAAGTGTATTATTTACAAATGATTGGGGAACCAGAACCAGAGCCAGTGAAGTAGAAAAAAAGTTTATTTTAAAGATAAGATCTTATGTATTTTGCCAAAGCAAAGGAAGTAAAGGCTCAAAAAGGAGCTATTAGAAGAGAAGACAATCCTGTGAACCAGGGACCACATAACGGTGCTGGTGAAGTAGTCTATGGAATATTGTTACCTTATCTCTTGTGGGCAGACATGGAGTTCCTCTATGATGGTCACTGGTCAAGCAGAAAAAATGTATGTGGTTCCAGTCCAGCAGTGTCAGAAGCCCAAGAGAGCTTGCTATAAAACAGTTTTCTGGGTCACAACTCTGGACTTTGTGATTCAGTAAGTTTGTAGTGGGATAATTTGCATGTCTAAAAATTTCTAGATGATCCTGATCCTGTTGGAGTGGGGACCACTTCTTGAAAGAAAATGCATTAGACCAAGGCAAGCAAACCCAGCAGCATGAGGAGCACTAAGAGCTTATAGGAATACAGGGTCTCAGGCTCCAACCCACATCTACTGGATTCAAAAACCATATATATATATATGGTTATATATATATATATATATATATATATATATATATAACATATATATATGTTATATATATATATATTTATAAACACACTTTAAAAAATACCTTTTTCTTTTAGAATGGTTTTAGACTATTAAAAACTAGTCTATATAGTTACATATAGACTATATACCTCCCACCTTGTTTCCTCTATTATCAACATCCAACATTAGTATGATATGTTTGTCACAGTTAATGGACCAATATTGATACTTATCAATATTGATATTTCATTATTAACTGAAGTCCTTACTTCATTCAGATTTTCTTGCATCAGAATAAAATCACCCTGTGAAGCTCACAATTAATGAGTGAGGACTTGGATAAAGAATGTCTGTATAAATTTTTTATAACTCTTTTGCTTTCGGAGTTTGGAATTCTATCATTTATTCCTGTGTAGATCTAGACAAAATGTAGGTAGATGATTTCACTTCTCCCCAGCAATTCTCGTACACCAGATTACCAATGACTCCAAAAATTGTGCACAATTATTGTGTGTGAATGAACACTTAAAAGCATGTGGATTCTAGCTGTATTTGGGGGAAAAAAAAATCTTTGGAGTTTTTTCCAAACACCTACTAGATTGGAAATAAATCTTAATTGGAAGTTAATGATGCCTCCAAGTAATTTACTATTTTAGCAGAATCTACAATATCAGCAGCAGCCCAGATGACAAAAGCTAAAATTCATATAGCACAAAATCACCTGCCAAGGCCCACCTGGAATGCATCTGCACAGCCAGCTGTGGTTTGTTTTCACAATTTGTGTCAAGATTTCCCAGCCATATAGCAATATAGCATTACGCTTCAAAAGATCAAGTGGATGGATTTTTGCATAGATATAATTAATTTCAATATGTGCTTTTGTTTTTGCATTGACCCTATCCAGAAGATAAATTAAGTAAAGCCTATTTCCTGCTTTTGATACAATGTAACCACATGAATACAAGTACAAATTATGTTACTATTTTGGATCAAATCATAAAGAGTGGGGCAAGAGACAGAAGTCTCTTCCCCACTTCATCCCAATAAAAGCTGGATTGAGAGAAAAAAGGTATTTCTATGTGGTTTGAAGATAATACAAAACAGAATAAATAAACGTTCTAAAGAGACAGAGAGTAAAAAACAAAAAACAAAAAACGATGGAGTAATAATCCATACTGTAAAATGTAACTGTTATCATCAAAGTGCTTGGAGATACTTAACAATGTATTAATAATAATTAGAGCTAACAACAAGAAAATTGTCATAAAAATTTAAAGAATATAATTTTAATGTTAAATTTAAATTGTTCATTAATACAAAGATATACAATAGCTATAAATGATCTAGTTATAAATATCAGTTATATATCATTTATATTATAAGAAATAAGATATGTGTTTTAAAAATAATGAAGATTGTAGAGAAAACACATGCATATTATTAAAAATGTATGAATTAATTATAATCAAAGTAAAATATTTAAAATCCTGAAAAATTCAAAAAAAACCTTTGACATTGAGACATTCCAGTCCTGCCTTTCTCTCTAAAACAATGTTCAACAAGCAAGAAGATAAGAATTGTGTGGTAGAAAAGTCAGTGAGTAATAGTGCAAAGGAAGTGTGCAGACATCCAACATAGACATAAATGCAACTATTTCTAAAACTCACTTGGAATCCACAGAAAGGGAATATTCTTAGGTAAATAGTATAAGTAAGAAATTAGAATAAGTACTAATATATAATCGCATGCATAATGCATATATATATACACACACATGCATGCATAATTGTATATGTGAGTATGTGTCTATACATACAAACATGTATATGGCTATATCAAATGTACAGTGAATGGAAAAATAGAATGTGGTTTCACAAGGAGAAAAAATATGGGAAAATTTCCAGTAATATGGTGTTCCGCTATTTGGGTCAATCACCTAACTGAATTTGGGATGCAACACTGGCAATATAGGTTTTTAATCTTCTTATAAATGTGCAAGTTTTGTCAAATAATAAGGAATTATCTGACCAAAATGTTCAGTCCTTGAGACTAGAAAGGAAAGTAATCCACCAAGCTGTTTATTCCCTGAGGATAATTACTAACTAGCAGAACAGGAGTTAGGTTTGAAGACATAGAAATCAAAATTCCAGGAATGCTCTAGCTAGAGATACTAATAGGAGATTTCGACTCAAATTTAGGCACTAAGTGGTAGTAGCCTCAAGATGTGCCCAAAGAAAAACCATCTTATTCCCTTAACCAGGGAATCTGAAAGAAAAGTCCAGTGATATTGAGCAGAGGAAGAGACGAGTCATTGAGGAATATAACTAGAAATTGAGTCCTGTGTGAAATAACCCCAAACCCCCCTCCCCAGGTGGTCCAAAACACCGCAAACCATAAATTGTGTTACCTTTCCCAGAATGGCAATACCAATTATTGACATGAATTCCCATAAACCTCAGTGGAGGAAGGTACCTTAATTTCAATCAATAAATTTCCATCAATAAGCTTTCCTATTCAACATCAGTAATTAGTTAAGAAAATCATATTTTGAGCTTGAAAATTTCAACCAGGAGTTTACTTCTCCTTTTTAATCATCAAAAAAAGAATACCATGGTCTTTTAAATTTTGCCCAATTACCAGCACCATTTATTGAAGAGACTGTCTTTTTTCCACTGTATATATTTTCCTGTTTTGTCGAAGATTAATTGACCATAGAGTTGAGGGTCCATATCTGGGCTCTCTACTCTGTTCCACTGGTCTATGTGTCTGTTTTTATGCCAGTACCATGCTGTCTTGGTGACCACAGCTTTGTAATAAAGCTTGAAATCAGGTAACGTGATGCCCCCAGTTTTATTTTTGTTTTTCAACATTTCCTTAGCGATTTGGGGTCTTTCTGATTCCATACAAATTTCTGGATTATTTGCTCCAGCTCTTTGAAGAATACTGGTGGAATTTTGATCAGAATGGCATTAAAAGTATAGATTGCTCTAGGCATTATAGACATTTTAACAATGTTTATTCTTCCGATCCAAGAGCATGGAATGGTCTTCCATCTTTTTGTGTCTTCTTTAATTTCCTTCATGAGTGTTCTGTAGTTCCTCAAGTACAGATCCTTTACCTCTTTGGTTAGGTTTATTCCCACGTATCTTATGGTTCTTGATGCTATAGTAAATGGAATCAATTATCTAATTTCCCTTTCTGTATTTTCATTGTTAGTGTATAAGAAAGCCACTGATTTCTGCACATTGACTTTGTATCCTGTCACGTTGCTGAATTGCTGTCTGAGTTCTAGTAGTTTGGGGGTGGAGTCTTTTGGGTTTTCCATATAAAGAATCATGTCATCTGCGAAGAGAGAGAGTTTGACTTCTTCATTGCCAATTTGGATACCTTTTATTTCTCTTTGTTGTCTGATTGCTGTTGCTAGGACTTCTAATACTATGTTGAACAAGAGTGGTGAAAGTGGGCATCCTTGTCGTGTTCCTGATCTCAACGGGAAGGCTGCAAGCTTCAATAAATGGTGCTGGGAAAACTGGACAGCTATATGTAGAAGAATGAAACTAGACCATTCTCTTACACCGTACACAAAGATAAACTCAAAATGGATAAAAGGCCTCAACGTGAGACAGGAATCTATCAGAATCCTAGAGGAGAACATAGACAGTAATCTCTTCGATATCAGCCACAGCAACTTCTTTCAAGATATGTCTCCAAAGGCAAAGGGAACAAAAGTGAAAATAAACTTTTGGGACTTCATCAAAATCAAAAGCTTCTGCACAGCAAAGGAAACAGTCAAAAAAAACAAAGAGGCAACCCATGGAATGGGAGAAGATATTTGCAAATGACAGTACAGACAAAAGGTTGATTTCCAGGATCTATAATGAACTCCTCAAACTCAACACACACAAAACAGGCAATCATATAAAAAAAAATGGGCAGAAGATATGAACAGAGACTTCTCCAATGAAGACATACAAATAGCTATCAGACACATAAAAAAATGTTCATTATCACTAGCCCTCGGGGAGATTCAAATTAAAACCACATTGAGATATCACCTTACACCAGTTAGAATGGCCAAAATTAACAAGACAGGAAACAACATGTGTTGGAGGGGATGTGGAGAAAGGGGAACCCTCTTACACTGTTGGTGGGAATGCAGGTTGGTGCAGCCTCTTTGGAGAACAGTGTGGAAGTTCCTCAAGAAATTAAAAATAGAACTTCCCTATGACCCTGTAATTGCACTCCTGGGTATTTACCCCAAAGACACAGATGTAGTGAAAAGAAGGGCCATCTGTACCCCAATGTTTATAGCAGCACGGTCGCCACGGTCGCCAAACTATGGAAAGAACCAAGGTGCCCTTCAATGGACAAATGGATAAGGAAAATGTGGTCCATATACACTATGGAGTATTATTCCTCCATCAGAAAGGATGAATACCCAACTTTTGTAGCAACATGGACAGGACTGGAAGAGATTATGCTGAGTGAAATAAGTCAAGCAGAGAGAGTCAATTATCATATGGTTTCACTTATTTGTGGAGCATAACAAATAGCATGGAGGACATGGGAAGTTGGAGAGGAGAAGGGAGTTGGGGGAGATTGGAAGGGGAGGTGAATCATGAGAGACTATGGACTCTGAAAAACAATCTGAGGGTTTTGAAGTGGCGGGGGGGTGCGAGGTTGGGGTACCAGGTGGTGGGTATTATAGAGGGCACGGATTGCATGGAGCACTGGGTGTGGTGAAAAAATAATGAATACTGTTATGCTGAAAATAAATAAATTTAACTAAAAAAAATTTTGCCCGATTATAAAACAACTTTGACACTATATGTGGAGAAAAATTTAAATGTTTGTGTTATCATTGGAGAGACAGAAAATTATAAAATATAAAGCAAATTATAAAATATCATACAAATAACAAATATCCAACAAAAATTAAATTACAATTATATACTTTACAATTCTTATTCTGATAAATATAACAAAATTTTCCATTTCAACCTATTTTAAGTGATAGTTCATTGGGATTCATTATATGGAATTAATTCACATTGTTGTGCAATAATCACCACTATCTATTTCAAACTTTTTAAAATCCCAGACAGAAAATCTGTACCCATGAACCAATAAATCTCCATTCTCTTTGCCCCCAGCCTTGGTAATGAGTAACTAATTTTCTTCTCTATAAATTTGGATTAGATCCCTCTCTCTCTCTTCCTGCCACTCATACTCTCTTTTTCTCTCTTAAATAAATAAAATCTTTAAAAAATAAATAAATGAGATTTTACATTAAACAGTAAAATGTAGATATAAAGAGGTTTCTTTTTAGAAATAAAATATATTGTGATTCTAAATTAGTATAAATCTATTAATAATGCCTCAACATATAGACATAAAAAGAAACAGAATGATAAAGATATATAGATAGATTAATAATCCTATTGGGAGATTTTAATAATCTTTGCAAGCTGGAAAATAAGCACATAAAAGTCCATAAGGATATGAAGGATATGAAACTCATTAAGAACACCTAATATTTATATATATTTAATTTTTTATTATGTATGTGGGTTGTGTTTTCAACTTCTTCATGTATATATGTATATATACATATATGCAACCTCACCATTCATGCATTTGTATATGTGTGTGCAATGTATAACTCAAAATAATAAAGACAAAAAAAAGGAAAATGAGCAAGTCTTCAATAGATACTTCAAAAAAGGCTTATTCAATGGCCAGCAAATATTTCAAACAGGATTCAAGGTTGATACCTATTTTTTTAATCTGAGTGTAATAACTACTCTGAATTATACCATGTAAAGGAATGAAACCCTCCCGCTCTGCTGTAGAGAGTGTGAAAGTGTAGTGGCTTTGGAAAATGGGTTGGCACTGTGGACAATCCACATATGGTATATGACTCAGCACTTCAGTTAAAGATAGGCACCCTGAATCAACTCTAGCTCTCCTGCACATATGCACCAAGGTGTCAAAAATGTTTATAAAAGCATTATTCATAAAAACCCCAAACTGAAAATGACTCAAATTTCCATCAACAGAAGCACAGAAAACAATTCTGAGTATGTGAAGGTAACACTTTCTACCAGTGGAACTGTACACAACAACTGGAGTTTAGACACAACATAAATCTATTTCCTAAACATACATATGAGAGATAAAAGCAAGTGCAAAAGAATACATAATGGACAAATTAATCTAAATAAAGCAAATAAGCCACGTGTAAATGCTATTTTGCTACGTGTATGTGTGTGTGTTTGTGTGTGTGTATGTGTTGGGTATGTAGTAAAATGATAATGAATAAGCTGTTAAGCATTTGAGATATTGGCCAAAACCTCTAACCCACTGTCAAACAGAAATGTCACTGATGGCATTTTGTTTCTTTCCTTATCTCAAAGAAAAGTTTCATTTCACAATTAATATGATGTTTGTTGTTGGCTTTTGGAAATAACTATTTTTATGTTATAAAGTGCACTTTTATTTCTAATTTGCTAGGAATAGTTTTAATCCTGAATATATATTACAGTTAATCAAAAGCTGTTTTTGCATTTTATGTGACAGATGTGGTATTTTTCTCCATTCTGTACCTGAGATGTATTACAATAATTGATTTTGTAATATAAAAATCAATCCAATATTATTAAGATTAAATAAACCAGGCTAAGATGTATTTTTTTAATCAGTTTGCTAAAATTCTGCTCAAGATTTCTATTTATGTTCTTGAATTAGAGTTCCTTATGATTTGTTTTCCTGTAATGTCATGTCAGTTATTGGAGTAAAGATTACGTAAGCCTAATAAAGTGATTTGTGATATATTCCTATTTTTCTATACACTACAAAAATTTACAAGCTAGGTGTTTCACTTTCCCTTTAGTATTTTTAGGTTTTCACGGGAAAATCATCTGAGCTTGGAATTTTCTTTATGGTAAAGATTTTTAATGTGGTTGTCATTATGTTAATAGAAATGTTTTATAATTGAATTATTTATTATTTCAATTTCTTTATAAGATTTTATGTATTTTCTGTTTCATCTTTTCTCTTTGTCCATTTTAAGCTAAATTTTATTACTAAAAATTGTTCACAAAATAGTTGTGATTTACTTTTGGCAGCATCTTGTAGCTAATGTTCTGTTAAAACATCTAGTTCTGTTAAACACACTTATAAATTTTTCAAATTTTTGACATTTGAAAATAATAATATAAATTCAAGATATTTGCTTACATGTGGTTTCATTTTCATTATTTTTTGTTATACTATGTATATGCATATATATAAATTTCAAATATCTTTTATTTGGCAGGTTATGTTTTCAACCTCTGAACTGCTTTTGTTAAACAAAATCTTGTCATATACTTATATTTATAAATCTTTTCCTTTATCACTTATGTTTTACACACTGTTTAAAAAATTCTTCCCAACTCCAAAAAGTTAGGGATAATATTATTTATATTAACTGCTTAAAAGCTTTATATATATTTTCCCAACACATTCATGTGTTTAGTAAGCCTGGAATTAATTTTGGGAAAAGGTACAGTATATGACATCAATTTTTTTTAATTTTGTATGAAGTAGTACTATCTCCATTTATTAAAAAGTCTGTTCTTTTCTCATTTATCTTCCATGACACCTCTCATATGTCAAGTGTCCCTTCAAGTATGAATTTATTGGATACCTTAGTGGCTCAGTTGGTTGAATGACTGCCTTCAGCTCAGGTCATGATCCTAGAATCCCGGTATAGAGTCCTGAATCAGGATCCCTGCACAGCAGGGGATCTGCTTCTCCTTCTGGCCCTCCCCCTTTCATGCTCACTCTCATTCTCTCTCTCTCTCTTTCAAGTAAACAAACAAAGTCTTAAAAGTATGAATCACTTTAGGATTCTCTTTTTGGGGCCAATGTCTGTTTTACAATGCTGACACCAATTATACTTTGTCTTAATCATGTTAACTGTTTGAGTTATGATAACTTGTAGATTCTCTCCTTCTACTTTTTTTTCCTCAAAAATACCTTGCCTATTCTTGTTTTTTATATGCATGTAAATTATGTAAGTATATTACACTGTATGTGAATAAAGTTGTTGAGTTCAATAAAAAAATTCTTTATGATATGATTGAGATTATATTGAATCTACATACAAATTCATGAAAATTATATCCTTATGATATGGAATTGGCAGAAACTATGAAGGATCTGAAATTTTATTCCTCATGTCAGCTATCAAATTAACTTTTCACAGTTTCACAGATGCTAGTCTAGGAAACACATACTTTTTACTGAACAATAAGCCTGATGAACCTTTGCCTAAGATTGAGACATTGTCTTTATTTCACTCTCTGTCTTTATTTCACTAGACAGTAAACAAACTTTCCCTCTGCTCAGGAAGGAGACACTCTATCTATCATGGCATTTTGTCATAGAAACATCCTTGAAAAGATATTCTGGAAAAAAATAGAGTTGTGACTTCATGGAAAACATGCAGAAACATGAAAAGCCAATGAAGAATTGTTTCCCAACGGGAACTTCTATTTCCATGGGACCATATCATATCTTGATTTTTATCTATTTCTACTTTGATGTATCTAGATTTCAAATACATATTACCTCTATGGGAAAACAAGAAAATTCTTATGTAGAGGGTCTTCTAGAGGACTTTTTGGGTATAAGCAATTTTCTACATCCTAATCTTCATGGTATTTACATGGACATTTTTAAAAAATTAGTTCTTAAATTGTACATACATATTTTACAAATTTTGTTTGTACCTTTTATCTTGTGATAAAATAAAATGTTTAAAAATAACCTTAAAATGATATCACTGATGAAACCCAATATTAGACTGATAAGAAATTTGAGTTTATTCATGACTCTACTATACTTCTATCAATCTTGGTTTATCTCCAGTTTTTCTCCATTTCTAGGGAGTAGTTTCTTAGGGATCCAAACTGAGATTCCAGGATTTGGAGAATGAACCACAAATATTTAGTAAGTACATTTCACCTGTATGCCTGGGAGAAGAGAGAAAAGAAATGCAACCATGATTCTTAAACTTTAGATAATAAACTTCTGTCATGGGTGCCTTTGTTGATACAGACATTTAGAAACTGTTCCTTTAAAAAAGAAAGTTTACAAAAATGTACATATGTACATTTTCTTATGTATAACTTTAAAAGTTCACATGCGTTTTAAGCAATTAACAATACTTAACAACAATAACAGGTAGTACATGCAAAAACACCAGGTGAATGGTATAACTGAAAAAAAACTATAGTGATCAGAAGAATAAAGGTTCAGAAAAATCTCAGACATCGAGGAATGTTTATGGAGGAGATGAGACTGAATGACAATTAAGATGAAAGAAAGTATGGAGAATGAAGAGATCTCAATAGAAACAACCCATAGAGGAAAGGCAGGAATGTAACAAAGAATCAAAACAAAAATGAAAACAAAAGTGAAAAATCCCACCAACACCTGTTTTTTAGGCAGGGTGATGAGAGCAAATGGGGAGGTCAATATTTAAGTATCAGCTAATGTAGAAGGGCTGATCACATAAAAGTAAGAACAGAAAAATACTCAATGTACTCAAGAAAACTTACACAAGAGGAGGTCAAGTACATCTTTACCGGAAAAAGTGATGTGTTAAGGTAGAACTCTGGGAGAAAGAGATAAATGCATAAAGCATTAGAGCTTGAGTGTACAACAAGGTGAAAAAAATTCTCTATTTGTGGGGTTTAAAAGCAGTTGGATGATGTTAAAGTACAAAGCATACACCAGTCTGGTAGCGGAAACAAAGAGGATGATGGTGTCACAGAGATACTTGCATATCAATGATTACATTTAGATTTTATTTCCTGAAAAATTATAGACATATGGAGAGAGAGAAATAAAAAGCACAGGGCTAACCCTCAAGAAAGAAAGAAAAAACCATGAGTAAGATGCACTGAATGTGTACATGTTTGCTCTACAATACCTCATTCAGAAAAACTCATGATGACTTATAAAAATACAAAGTGCTACATTTGCTGTAAGTTAAAAAAAAAAAAAAAAAAAGAATAGAATGAAACAAGAAGTTGAGGCTCCAGGCTCAGCACAGAGTCTGCTTGGGAGTCTATCTCCCTTTCCCTCTGTCCCTCCCGCCTGTAGACTTTAAAGAAAAAAAAAAAAAAAAAAAAAAAAATATATATATATATATATGGAATGTAGTGACTATGAAGCACATTAACTGATTTTTTGGCATAGTTTTATATCAACTTTTTTAATGACAAAGTTTAATTTGGTAACTAGCCTATGAGAGATTATAAATCTGTAATGCCATCATTACAGGTAGCATGAAAGGAAGGTACAAATTTGTTAATTTATTTTAATAATTTGAAATATAAGTGTATATTTTTATACGCATGGTGTTATTTTAACCATGTCCTTTTAAACTTATCACAGTCTCAAATTAATGCTTGAAAACATAATTTTATTGCACTGTGAATAAATACATTTTTACGTAAATTTAGTTCAAGGGGTCTAATGCTACTTTTTAGATCACTACAAATGATAATTTACTGATTTATATATTCTTTTTTGATAGTGGGCACACTATTTTGACAATTACTCAATTAATTAATAGTAATGAGAACAGGCAAACGTACTTCACACATACTATTTTGCTTAAAATAACAATGGAACGGCTTGGAAAGAGTCAAGATAGTAACAAGCCAGAAAAAGGGAAAGAAGATCCAAAGATCTCATTACATTTTCTGTATAAGGATGTCTGCTTTGGGGACCATTGGATACACACATGGCTGCTACTTTCCTTTTATTATAGTCATAAAGAGCTACTGAAGCTCATAAAAAGTAGCTGGCAGATTTGTAAAAGATATAACAGCTTGTCACAGAGGTTTCCACAGAGTCATCTAAGGAAAATATTCCTTCCAAAGCATAGCTAGGAGCTATTTATGTTAGAACTGCCTACTTTGTCACAGTAAACTGACTATTCCTCCTGTCATCTGGGCTGGCAAGATGGGGACCTGTTCTCTTTGACTTTTCACTTAGTACCAGTCAACAGTGCGTCTATGAAGCAGGAGAATTCAGCACTTGTAATGAATGGTATCTGTTTCTGAGATGAGAGTCAAATGATATATATTTTTGTAAGATATTTAACATTGTGTAGTTGTTAATGTGCACCTGTTTTACAGGAGTTCCAAACATACACAGGGAAGAAGAGGCAGTTACCTCTATGTTGAAATATAACTTTTTTTGCTACTGATAACCCACTTTGCCTGAAATTTTCACACTGTTTTTTAAATTTTTTTATTTTTTATAAACATATTTTATCCCCAGGGGTACAAGTCAGTGAATCACTAGGTTTACACACTTCACAGCACTCACCAAAGCACATACCCTCCCCAATGTCCATAACCCCACACCCCTTCTCCCAACCCCCCACCCCCCAGCAACCCTCAGTTTGTTTTGTGAGATTAAGAGTCACTTATGGTTTATCTCCCTCCCAGTACCATCTTGTTTCATGTATTCTTCTGTTACCCACTTAAGCCCCCATGTTGCATCACCACTTCCTCATATGATAGTTGTCTTTCTCCGCTTGACTTATTTTGCTAAGCATGATACGCTCTAGTTCCATCCATGTTGTCGCAAATGGCAAGATTTCATTTCTTTTGATGGCTGCATAGTATTCCATTGTTTATATAAACCACCTCTTCTTTATCCATTCATCTGTTGATGGACGTCTAGGTTCTTTCCATAGTTTGGCTATTGTGGACATTGCTGCTATAAACATTCGGGTGCATGTGCCCCTTCAGATCACTACGTTTGTATCTTTAGGGTAAATACCCAGTAGTGCAATTGCTGGGTCATAGGGCAGTTCTATTTTCAACATTTTGAGGAACCTCCATGCTGTTTTCCAGAGTGGTTGCACCAGCTTGCATTCCCACCAACAGTGTAGGAGGGTTCTCCTTTCTCCGCATCCTCGCCAGCATCTGTCATTTCCTGACTTGTTAATTTTCACACTATTAATTGGAACTTCCAATGAGCAGAAGGATGACTTACATGTTATCTAGGAGTTAATATACATTTGGTTAGTACAACCAATAATAAATTCACCAAACTTAGCTTTTAAAATTAGTTCCCAGACATGAATTAACCCTTTAAGGGGATATAAAGAAGCAAAAGAATTGTTGGGGGTTATTTTCAAAAATTTTCAGATTGTTTACTCAACCACAGAATCTAGGAGTTCAGAAAAGGTAGAAGGAGTAAAGATTACCCTAAGTTTGCATCTGGGGTGAAGAACTTTGGAATGGAAGAGAGGAAGAGAGAGACAGACAGACAGACTGGTTGCAGGTGTTACAAAGGGATCATAGTTGGGAGAAAAGTTAGTAACTAGTGTAGTCACCCCGAAGCATTAAATGGTAGCTGAGGACCTGTGGTATGTCTCTTATAACACGTCACAAGTTTGGGATGCCTGGGTGGCTCAGTTTGTTAAGCATCTGCCTTCAGCTCAGGTCAGGATCCCACGTTCCTGGGATTGAGTCCTGTATTAGGCTTCTTGTCGAGCAGGGAGCCTGCTTTTCCCTTTGTCTGCCTCTCCCCCTGCTTGTTCTCTCTCTCTCTGACAAATAAATACGTAAAATGTTTTAAAAAATGTCAGAAGGTCATTAGTTAATTTCTATGATTCACCAAAGAGCTAGGCTTTTTCCAGATCTCAGTGCCGTCATCAATATAGTAGAACTCTTATTGACCTTCATTTTAATAAATCTGAATCTAGAAATGACTACCAATGCAATACCTCCAAACTGCACATTGGCCTTCTGACCTGCACGAGGACTCTAGGGGGTAAGTATCCGGAAATCCTTCAGTAAGGAAGAAAAAAGAAGGAAAAGAACACACCTTCTTCCTTTAAGACCTCCTCCACAAAGTTACAACATCCCAGTTCTTCATTCATCCCATTTACTAGAACCTGTTTATATGACTGTCTAAAAGCAAGGGAAGCTGAAAAACTGGACTTTTATATTCTGCAGCTGTAACCCAGAATAGCTTCAGGAGTTTTAATAATAAAGAAAAAGCAAAACATACTGGAATACTTCTTATAGTCTTATTGCATCACTTCAAATCATAATATTTATTGTGCCTTACCTCAATCTTTCATTTTAATGTCCTTGCACTCTACTTCACATAGATTTAGATATATTTTTTTTCTTTAAGGGACATTGTTTCCTATATTATTTAAGCAGTTCAGATATCTGCTAAGTCAGTGTTTTCCCTGTGCAGACGTTTTGATGATAATAAACCTGTGTTAAACAAACGGATGCTTTAGGAATGAAGAAACTCCATTGAAAACATTCTTAGCTTTATATAAGGAGCAAAATAGGTATGGTCCCAGAGTCTAATTTTGGTTTCCTTAAGTCATGATTGATACAGGTAGAAAATATGAAAACTATCTATAAGACGAAATCCTGGATTTCCCCAATGGGTAATAAGTTAGATATCAATGTCAAAACCTGATTTCCAGAAACAAAATTTCTGTTCTTCCATGTAAGCAATCCAGATTGGTAAGTGTATCACAGACAAAGAATTGAATGTCAGTAGCTCAAAGGCAAATCCATTGTCTGCCTGCATAACACCCCAGAATGCACTGGGGTCTTGTGGCCACATGAGGATGTGTAGAGAGCAAGTACCATCACTAACAAATGGCATGCTGAGGTTTTTGTCTCCTTTTGCAATGTTGTTTTTGCTCTTTCACTTAAAATTTTTTTATTATTTAATTTTTATTAAGTTCAATTAGCCAACATCATTGGTTTCTAATGTAGTGTTCAGTGATTCCTTAGTCGTGTGTAATACCCAGTGCTCATCACATCACAGGACCTCCTTACTGTCCATCATGTGGTTACCCCCCACACACACACTGTTAACTTTCAGTTTGGTTCCTGGAGTCCAGGGTATCTCATGGTTTGTCTCCCTTTCTGATTTCTTCCCATTCAGGTTTCTTCCCCTTCCCTTATGGTTTTTTTTTTTTTTTTTTTTTTTTTTTTCTCTTTCATCATAGAGAATTCAATATAGTCCCTAATCTGATGGATTTACACTCTTGGAGAAAAGCATTAAAGCCAAAATTTTGGTGCGCTTTTTGAAAGAAACATTGAACCTCAGTGTGCTCTGTACCACTATAAAATGATTAGGCTCATACATTCTTTTGGAAGTCCAGGGCTGGCCAAATTGATGTTGAAACCAACTGAATGCCAGTGAGTAAGAAAGTACCATGCTGCCCTCAAGAGACAAGACCTGCTTTGACAGCCCTTACTTATTTATTTATTTATTTTTGTTTTATTAGTAGTAGTATTGTTTGTTTAGTGTTTTACACAGCCACAGTGAGCTTAAAAAAACAAAACAAAACAAAACAAAACAAAACAAAAAAACCCAAAACATTGTCACTATTTATTTTTCTCCTAATTGATTTAACTTTTAATTCTTAAATTTTAATGTCAAGGGTAATTGTCAGAGTCATCTCATTCTATAGTACAGACAGTACACACAGCACACATACAAACACACACAAGAAAATGCAATTTTTATTTCTCTTGTACCAAATTAAGAATTCATAATTTACCAGACTACTTGACTACTATCTGGCATTTTTTTCTAACCTTCAGAAGATTGACCTAGTAGCCCCTTTGGTAAAAATGGTTTGCTGCTCCACCTGAATTTGCTAAGCAAATAGGATTTGTGAAGCTTTTAGACTTTCTCAGTACATTTTTTTAAAAAAAGATTTTATTTATTTATTTGGCAGACAGAGATCACAAGTAGGCAGAGAAGCAGGCAGAGAGAAGAAGGGAAACAGGCTCCCTGCTGAGCAGAGAGCCTGATACCGGTCTCGATCTCAGGACCCTCGGATGAAGGCAGAGGCTTTAACCCACTGAGCCTCCCAGGTGCCCCTCTCAGTAGATTTTTTATATCATACTTGTTACCCTAACATCATAGTGCATACATGTTTATAGATACTTATTATATACTTATCTACATTTACAAACGTGAGTTATAAGTGCATCAGAAAAGTTTTATCTTACTCGTTGATCTATTAACTTCGTGTTGTTTTATGGTATGTGAACTGAATTCCAGAATCCCCTTAGAACTTTCCATGATTTCTGTTCTTGTATAAATCTATAATAAGAACAGCAATTATGTGCAAATAGAAAAAAATAGAAATGACAGGAAGTTATTTAGACCATTTAACTGTCTTTACCAAGAAAATAAAAGTTCAGCAAATATTTTACTCAGCTTTTCAAAAGTAAATGGGAGTAAATTAATGTAATTTAAAATTTACCATAAAACTTATGAAGAATTAAATGAATATTTTATTTTTATTATGATAAATGTCTGTGGTTGGACCCCATGAAGAGGCAGTAGACCACTTCCCCAATCAAACATAGGATTAAAAAATAAGAAAGAAAAACTAATAAAGAACCCTAACATCATCTACATTACTGATTAAACTTAAGTTTAAAATTATCTAGTGTAATAGAAAAAATATATATAATCACCACACTTCTAGTCTAAGTCTTTGGAAAATTAGAAGGAAAATTAAATTGGTAGAATAGGTCTTTTTACTGACTTTATCACTTCCCATATGTATCTATGAAAGAAAAAAAAAAATATATATATATATAAAGAGACAAGATTACCTTCCATGCAGGACTTGTGGTCAACTAGTTCTAACTAATTAAGCCATGTAAATACTGTAATACACTTACCATAGAACTCAGATCATCTTTGTCTAGAGAAAGGAATGTTGAAACTCAAGCTTGTGGGTGCTTACCAGAAACCTCTTTTTATGAAAGTAGGGAAGAGACATTTCCCCTATAGCTATGGTTACTATTTCAAGGGTTCTTTCTGAGGTATTAAAGTGCTATGAACTCGGGTGCCTGGATAACATAGTTGGTTAAGCCTCTCATTAGGTTTCCACTCAGGTCATGACCTCAAGGTCCTGAACTGGAGCCCCATGTCCAGCTCTGTGCACAGCTCAGAGTCTGCTTAAGATTCTCTCTCTCCCTCTGTGCTTCCTGCTCTTGCTTTGTCTCTCTCATAAATCTTTAAAAACATTAATAAAGTGTTACAAACTATTATTGTTATTATTTTATTTTGGTAAGAAATCATGCAATTGTTATAAATAAGCAAATGAGTAAAGGACAGACATTTGATAAAAGGAATCTAATTCACATGAGCTTAAATTCTATTAGCAAACCATTTCTTGCTTTTTTTTTTCCCCCACCAGCTACATAGTTCAGATCATTTGTTACCTTAAAGTGGAAGGCTCCAGAGACAGCTTCTTACGAATACTTCTTGAAAGATCTTTGAGGTCAAAAAAGTGATTTAACCTCAGAGATCAGACTCAAATTCTGTAGAGTGCAGAAAAAGAAAAATATAATTTAATTTCTAGGACATTCAGCAACTAGGGATTTCAACAGCTATAGGCCAACACATGATTTGTGTTGTAATAACCAGTCATGACAGCCAAATATTTTTTGAACTATGTTTAAAAGTGCTTCATACAAAATCTTTTAAATATGCTTGGTAGCTTCTTTTGTAGCAAATCTGGTATGCACACAAACTCACATACATGTACTCACATACATAATGACTCAAATTAATTTTTAAAATGAGTTATAGATACATGGATGTCCACAGTCAATAAAGTATGTGTTTGATAAAAATTAGAAAAGTAGGTAACAAGAAATCACAGTTACATTTGTGTAATTCTTTCTAATACTTGTTAATGGTTCAGGCCTTGACATTATCCTTTATTTATAAGATTAATATTATTTTATTGCAAATGAACATTTTTACAATGTACACACTTAAGGACCACCTCTTAATTGCTATTGTCTAATTCCTGACTATTGCCCTGCATATAATGTATATTTTAATGATACACCAAGAAATGCTCAATTTGATTCCAAATAGTAAAAGTGAAAAATGTGTTTACTTCAATGAATATATGCTTTGTCTTTTAGCAACAATTATGTGTATAATGCTTTGGTTATTTATATATGCATAAAAGTGAAATTGAAATAAAATGATCCTTTCTTCAAAAAATTAAATATATCTGCTTGCTGGAAAGTAGACAATATGTCAATATTCAATTTACTTTACATGAGAATATTAATAATTATTCTTTTATTATTTTTGTAAAAAAATTTTTTCTGGTGAGTGGCTATTAAGACAATGACCAATGATTTATGAAGCTCAGGAGTCATCAAGTTTCTTAATGGTAAAATAAGAAAACCAGAAGACAGCAAACAGTTTTAAGCTACAGAAATGCAAAAAGCCTTTCCTCAATAAATATCTTTCCTGTTACTCTTACACCTAAAATACCTGTGCTTTAGGGCACCATGAAATAGAATATGTGAAATAGAGGATTAGACGATTTTTTTTACAAAAGATTTTATTTATTTATTTGACAAAGAGAGATCACAAATAGAGAGGCAGGCAGAGAGAAGGGGAAGCTCCCCACGGAGCAGAGAGCCCCACATGGGACTCAATCCCAGAACCCTGAGATCATGACCTGAGCCGAAGGCAGTGGCTTAACCCACTGAGCCACCCAGGCGCCTGGATTAGATGATTTTGAAGGTAAGTTCAAACTCAGGTTTGCCTCTTATTTTAAAAAAAGCAGATACAGTCTCCATCTCCTGCCCATGTCCTGAGAGGAGCTGCAGCCCCAGTCTGCCCACTAGCAATAGCGGTCCCTCAGAATTGCTCCTGTTTCTCCGTCAAGCAGAGCAAGCAGAGCAAGCAGACACACAGCACCAAGCCTAATAACCCAAAGGCTCCCAACTCCTTCCTCTACACGGAGCTCATTCACCTCCAGGCTGTGGGCATAGATAGAGTAGAAGGCTCACAGCCAAGGTGCAGTGGTGGTCACGAAGCCGAGATCCCCCCAGTTCCTACGTGCGGACCACCATCCACGAGAATGCCAGGGCCACTTTCTGCAGCATCATGCACGTGATCCACGTGAATATGGACCACCCGTATTTTCTCATGGTTGCCATTTGGACACCCAGTGCCTTCCTGCGCAGCCAGAAGCCTGTCATGGTGAGGAGGAAGCAGGCTGCCCCACCAACAGCTCCTGAGCACCGCCCCCCACCTCCAAGACAATAAAGATGTCAGTTACCTTACCAAAAAAAAGAAAAAAATATATATATATATATGTGTGTGTGTGTGTGTGTGTAAAAAACATACAGATTTAGTGCATTAATGTTAATAATAATCAAAGGTGTTTCGCTAGTATTTATTTGTAAATAAAAAGAAACATTTAAAAATACGTTAATTCCAGCATAAATTGTAAAAACATATGGCAAATGTAAATAGTTCCTATTCAATAAGGGAAAAAAGAAACCCGTGAGAGGCAACGTACAGGTCTAATAATAAGTATAAAGAACACTACAAGGGCACCTGAGTGACTCAGTGGGTTAACCTTTGCCTTCCGCTCAGGTCATGTTCTCAGGGTCCCGGGACTGAGCCCCACATCCGCCTCTCTGCTCAGTGGAGAGCCTGCTTCTGCCCCACCCCCTCTCTCTGCCTGCCTACTTGTGATCTCTCTCTCTGTCAAATAAGTGAATAAAATCTTAAAAAAAAAAAAACATAAAAAAATGAAAACGAAATAGAACTAAATAAAAAACTCAGAATGCCAGGGAAGATAGCAAAAATGAAAGGCAGATGGTGGAACACACTAAGTTCCAAGCTATCTCACTTGTGTTTTAATGCCTGCCAATGACTATATTTTTGTTTGTTTGTTAATGGAAGTTTAATAATTCTCCTATTCAGGAACATTTGAAAGTTCTTTTTTTTTTTTTTTTTTTTTTTTTAAGGGTCTTCATGAGATACATTTTATTATGAGGACCGGATTAGAGAGAGAAAAAAAAAAGTAGAGTAGTCTTTCCTGAATTGGGGCACACCAAACTTACCCCACAGCACTAGTGTTAACTAAATAAGATTTCAGGCACTTCTAAGGTGAGATTTAGTCTAGTGTATAAGTTATTGATGTGCCTTTTTAATATAAAGAATGATAACCACACGATGTACTCCAAAATTGAGTTCACAGGAAATTTTATTCTTAGTTTTTATTTTGGTGTAGGTAAAAACTTTTGTATAACACATTTGTGTTGCCTCACCAATCTCTTGCCTATGGAATTTGCAAGCATGAGGTACCTTCACAAAAGTGTGGTACAATAAAAATGATTCTTCAACACACATTTTCCTGTACCTTGATAATAAGAAAATGTTGAAACTTTTGAGAGGGACAACATATAGACAATTTTGGAGTGGAGACAAGTCTTCCTAGTAAAGTTATACATTTTCTTTTGCGCATACCAAAATAGTGTTAGTAGAGATTCCCATTCCAATATATCATAGTCTAGAGATTCTTTGGCAGTAATCCCATTATGAGTTTTGACATGCTTCAAGACGTTAAGAACAAAATGTTTAAAACTGCTTTATTCAAAATCTTTAAATATGCACAAAGCCTTTTATTGCCATTATAGATACCCATGTGTATGTCCACATATGTATGATGCATTTACACACACATATACACAAACATACATTCTTACACTCCCATTTGTATATTCAGGTGAGAGACAATTCAAAAGTTTGAAAGGAAAATGATATATGTGAAAATCCACAGCCAGGAGGAAGTTTCATTAGGGACAGAAGTTTATAACAGTTCACATTAATTTCATGTCTAAGTATCTCTTGGAGACTCTTTTCATTAGCTTATGATATCACTTCTTTCAAACTACTCCATTCTTGAAGATTTATAATCAAAATTCTTCCAAACGTTTAAAAAAATAGAGAAAAATTATAAAAGACACACACACACACACATAATCAGAAAGACACGAAAAAAAAACTTTTACAAGTTTTAAAATATTACAAATAGAGTAATATTTCAAAAAGTACATTAAATAGCTATCATAAGTTTTTTCTGAAGTGAAAGGAGAATTTATACCAAAAAATATATTTTAAAAAGTGAAATCATGAAAATCATTGAAATATTATTTGGATAGATAGATAGGCAGACAGATATAGATGGATAGATACAGATAATATAGATATATTTTCTCTAAAATTCATGGTTCAATGGAACCTCATTGGATAAAGAGTTAGAGGTGTCTATGCAGCAGAAACTTTAAGGATAGTTTCCATTTGTAATTTTGTAACGTTCTGTTTCATACCAACGTTCTCCCTTTTAGGTAACTGAAAGAGCACTTTATTTTTCTTAATCTGGCTCATTTACACATTTTGGGATAATAAAAAGGGATGAAGACAGTAACATGATTGCCTCTAATCTGTAAAAGAAAACGCTGAATTGTAACTCTATTATTTATGTCAGAACATAGAAATAAAAATAAAAGTATTCCCTGCTTCTGATCTCTTGCAGGTGTACCAGCACTGTCTTTTCATCATCATCTTAACATGAAAAGTTTCTTTTTCTGCGAAAAAGATAACAAAATCTTTATAGAGATGATGTATTTTCACCTTAGAAGATTCAGATAGATACATGATTTTCTTTCTAGTAGCTGAAATTGTTTCATTTTTTAAAACCGTAAAATTTCATAGAGCTTGTAGGAAATGGCAATTCGATTCAGGATTAATCTCTGTGTTCTTAGAAAAATATATTTTTCTTCATGAATACTTACGGGATAAAAATTGATAGCTATGGACAGATCTCTTTCCTTTCCTTTTAAAAAGCAGTGTGACATGTCTTGACAAGCAAGAGAGAGTTAAGATGATAGGTAATACCTGTTTCTGGAAAATGAATGTAATTTAAAACTACGTGTGCTATTCCCCTGACCCGAAAAGATTTAAAAAGCATTAGCAAGATCTTAAAAAGTATTTCTGACCCCTAAAAAGTTACTGTTATTGTCCACTTTTTGAAATATCTTTTAAAATAATTTTTTATATATGCTATGTTATTCACTTAATTATATCTTTAGTATCTTTAGTTATTCAAAAGAGTCTATTTAGAAGTGTCATTTCCTCAGAGAAATGCCTATTCTATTCAAATAAATTAGTACAGGCAATATGCAAATAGTAGTCTTGTGTTGTAATCTAGTCTCATATTACCTATTACATCAATGATTTGCAACATCTATATATGAACTTCTGCTTTTATTTCACTATTTAAAATCACTATTCTTTTTAATCTTTGTTTCATCTAATAATTTTTGAGAACAGATAAGGCAAGCATTACTATTCCTATTTTAAAGATGGAAGTGCTTCTCTACTCATATACCCAAAACATTGTAGCATGGGAGTTAAAAACACAATTCAGCTAATTAATATTCATGCAACTTAAGGAAGAGACAGAAATTAAATTTAATTAATCAAAATGTTAACCAGAAAGTCCTCTTTGAAAGACCTTGACTAATACAATGGAAAGGCAGGGAGACGTATTAGGGAGGTGAGAGGGACAGGGGTGTGGCTGTGCTGGAACCAAGCTAGAGATTCTTGATCAGGGTGATAAAAAGGAAAATGCTCTGTGTCAATAAACTCTCACAGAGATAAGATCAACAGGAGATTTTAAAATCTTTTGGGTACCTTTGCAAAAGCTAGGCTAGACACTGACACACACACACACACACACACTTAAGGGGCACACTTCATTTCATACATCTGTCACCTTTTTACCTGCTAAAGACATTGCATGTGGTGATATTCTGAATATCAGTGCCAGGATACAGTTGAGTACTGACTTCACTGCTGCCAAGCAGCACCTCTTGCCATGTGTAAACTACACCTCAGTCCCGGGATGGGTCTCCTAGTCCATACTGACACCTCCCCCAGTCACAATTTGCATAACAAGTGCTGTAACTATAATTTTCAAAAAAAAAAAAAACTTTATGTATAATACAAATGACACATGGGTGAAGAGTGCAGCAATTTCATGTTTCGACATAGGTATACCCTGTGATACCATTACTACCATCAAGATAATGAAAACTTGCATGCCCCAGGAGTATATCTGTCTATGAGAAAACTACTCCAAGTTTTTGGAAAGTAAGTACATCACTGAAACCCACTCACCTTAGCAGGCAGATTGTGAAGGGCTGAAGAACGTGCTTTTCTAACTTGCATAATGTTCAGCAATAACAGAATGGAAAGACAAACAGGATTCAAGAGATAGTTGACTTTCAGTTAGAATATACATGACACTGATGACATTTTGAACAAGAGATAATAAATGGTTAGTAATAATAAAATATATAAGAAGATCCAAGTGAATCATAAAACCTTCTAGAAAAAATAAATCAAAAATAATAAATTGTTCTAATTAGTACTTAAATTGAGGCTTTCAGATGGCCATAAAAATCAAATGAGAAAAGTATCTTGAAGCACAGAGTAGAATTGCTGAGTCAGAGATTATGACGAAAAGATAACAGAATTAGTGGATAAACACTGCAGACCCATATTGTGAGTGATATTTACTCCCAAAAGGGGGAGAGGAGGATACAAGGAAGAGGAGGTAATGACATCATAAGTAACAAAAAATAATTGCCCATGACAAAAACCTGATCTTCATGCAGGATTGGATAGAAAAGAGGCATACCATTGAAAATCTTGAATTCTAAGGTTAAAGAGAAAATCTTACAAACCACCAGAAAGAAAAAGTTACCTGCAAAGGAAAAAAAAAAAAAATTCAGACTGGGTTTGGGCATGTCAGTAGTGCAATGGAAAGTGAAAGTCAAGGAGAAGGACTCTGTGGAGAAAAGAAAAAAAAAAAATCAGACATTCTATAGCTGCCCATAATTTAGCTGACGAATGAGAAAAAAAGCAGAGGGATTTTCATACTCTAAAAAAAGTCCAGTGACATTTTACATCCTACCTTAACTGAGGTAGGATAGGACTGAAACCATGTAAACATTCCAGGATGGAAACTTAAAGAAGGAGATGCACAAACAGTGACAGTAAAAAGACCTCATGATAAATCTGGTTGGAACATGATAGACCTGGAATGTATATTTTAAATTCTGAATAAGAAGTCTCGGGAATGAAGTGCTATAGTATAGGAAACATTCTGTTAGTGATTAGGACCAGGAAATCAGCAAACTAATCCTGCTCACTTCCTATTTTTATAACCTTTTATTGAAAGGAAGTCATGTCCCTTCATTTATGTAATGTCTATGGCTGCTTTACACATACTACAACAGATGAGCATAGTGCTGACAGGAACTGTATGCTCCCAGACCAGAAATATTTTCTAAGTAGTCCTTTAAGCAGCCCCTCCCCAAAAAAAAAGAAAAAGAAAAAAATTGCGAATTACAGTCTAGACCTAAAAATAATAAAATTTCTGTACCTTTGAGTCAGAGAATGATATGTAAAGTAACTTCAATATTTCATTGGTAGAAAGGGGAAGTAGAGAAGTATTAGGATTCCAAATACAATGGCCATATTTTAAATGGTCCTCATTCTAAAGAAGACAAAGAATAGTGCAGGGGAGCAAACAGTGCACTTTATAATAATAGTATTTTGTTTTCAGATAGTCATAGAAAACTATGTGTCAATACTGAAAGGGAAGAAAAGTGATTTTCTTCTACCCTTCTGAGTCTTGGCTGAGATCCTATGTAATAAAGTAATAATTACAGAGAGAGAAAAATTATAGTTTTATAATTATTAATTAAAATTTATAATCATTAATAAGAGAAAAACAAATGAGTTAGTTAACAAGTACTCCACATGTAGACATGGGATACTTGGGATGCCTTAGAATCCAGACTTAACAAATGAGTTAGTTAACAAGTACTCCACATGTAGACATGGGATAATTGGGATGCCTTAGAATCCAGACTTAACAAATGAGTTAGTTAACAAGTACTCCACATGTAGACATGGGATACTTGGGATGCCTTAGAATCCAGACTTAAATACCACTTAAGAACAAGGGAGAGGAATATACACAATGGAATACTATGCAGCCATCAAAAGAAATGAAATCTTGCCATTTGCGACAACATGGATGGAACTAGAGCATATCATGCTTAGCGAAATAAGTCAAGCAGAGAAAGACAACTATCATATGATCTCCCTGATATGAGGAAGTGGTGATGCAACATGGGAGCTTAAGTGGGTAGGAGAAGAATAAATGAAACAAGATGGGATTGGGAGGGAGACAAACCATAAGTGACTCTTAATCTCACAAAACAAACTGAGGGTTGCTGGGGGGAGGGGGGTTGAGAGAAGGGGGGTGGGGTTATGGACATTGGGGAGGGTATGTGCTTTGGTGAGTGCTATGAAGTGTGTAAACCTGGTGATTCACAGACCTGTACCCCTGGGGATAAAAATATATGTTTATAAAAAATAAAAAAATTAAAAAAAAAAAAAGAACAAGGGAGAGGAGATAGGAAAAGGGAGAGATGTAGGCCTTTAAGGGGAGAGAAAGTGATTTTTAGGAATGATGGATGGACCTTTAGTAGAATAGGTAGAAGACATAATAATTTGTGGCAAAGGTTGTCTGGTTGTGGTATAAACTTCTGGCTTGTTTTCCTGTGAGGAGTCACTCTTCCCTGGTTAATGAAACTCCTAGCAGTATTTGTGACAACTGAGTGCCATTTGTGGGAACTGTCTTTAGGCACATAAGAGGAATTCAGAGAAAGGATTCCATTGCATTTTCTGTTTGTTTGTTTGTTTGTTTTTCCCCAAGTACCTACAGCTCAAAATAATCAATATATCAAAGGGACATATTTGATGGTAGGACATTCTGCTACTTTTCAACACAAAGAAAGGTAACATTAGTGCTGTGGAAAATAGGTAGATATTACACATTACTTGTGGAGCATAAGGAATAACATGGAGGGCATTAGGAGAAGGAAAGGAAAAGTGATTGGTGGAAATTGGAGGGGGAGATGCATCATGACAGACTGTGGACTCTGAGAAACAAACTGAGGGTTTTGGAGGGGAAGGGAGTGGGAGGATGAGTGAGCCATGTGGTGGGAATTAAGGAAGGCACACATTGTATGGAGCACTGGGTGTGGCGCATAAACAATGAATCTTGGAACACTGAAAAAATAAAATAAAATTAAACAAACAAACAAAACAAACAGAAAACTCCTAATGGATAAAAAATTGAAGAAACCAAAAATAAATACAAAGGTAAATAAGGAGAATACATAAGACACACAGAGTACTTCAAATGGTAACTATAACAATTTTTATAAAAAGTTCGGGCACCATTCCATGCTCTTGGATCGGAAAAATAAACATTGTTAAAATGTCTATATTGTCTAGAGCAATCTATACTTTTAATGCCATTCCGATCAAAATTCCACCGGTATTTTTCAAAGAGCTGGAGCAAATAATCCTAAAATTTGTATGGAATCAGAAGAGACCCCGAATCACTAACAAAAGGTTGAAAAACAAAAATAAAACTGGCTTTATCACGTTACCTGATTTCAAGCTTTACTACAAAGCTGTGATCATCAAGACAGCATGGTACTATATAAAAACAGACACATAGACCAGTGGAACAGAGTAGAGAGCCCAGATATGGACCCTTAACTCTATGGTCTAATAATCTTCGACAAAGCAGGAAAAAATATACAGTGTAAAAAAGACAGTCTCTTCAATAAAGGGTGCTGGGAAAACTGGACAGCTAAATGTAGAAGAATGAAACTTGACCATTCTCTTACACTGTACACAAAGATAAACTCGAAATGGATAAAATACCTCAATGTGAGACAGGAATCCATCAGAATCCTAGAGGACAACAGAGGCAGTAACCTCTTCGATATCAGCCACAGAAACTTCTTTCAAGATATGTCTCCAAAGGCAAAGGAAACAAAAGCAAAAATGAACTTTTGGGGCTTCATCAAGATCAAAAGCTTCTGCACAGCAAACAGTCAACAAAACAAAGAGGCAACCCATGGAATGGGAGAAGATATTTGCAAATGACAGTACAGACAAAAGGTTGATATCCAGGATTTATAAAGAACTTCTCAAACTCAACACACACAAAACAGATAATCTTGTCAAAAAATGGGCAGAAGATAAAAACAGACACTTCTCCAATGAAGACATACAAATGGCTATCAGATCATAAAAAAATGTTCATCCTCACTAGACATCAGGGAGATTCAGATTAAAAACACATTGAGATATCACCTTACACCAGTTAGAATGGCCAAAATTAGCAAGACAGGAAACAACATGTGTTGGAGAGGATGTGGAGAAAGGGGAACCCTCTTACACTGTTGGTGGGAATGCAAGTTGGTGCAGCCACTTTGGAGAACAGTGTGGAGATTCCTTAAGAAATTAAAAATAAAGCTTCCCTATGACCCTGCAATTGCATTACTGGGTATTTACCCCAAAGACACAGATGTAGTGAAAAGAAGGGCCATCTGTACCCCAATGTTTATAGCAGCAATGACCACGGTCGCCAAACTGGAAAGAACCAAGATGCCCTTCAACGGACGAATGGATAAGGAAGATGTGGTCCATATACACTATGGAGTATTACGCCTCCATCAGAAAGGATGAATACCCAACTTTTGTATCAACATGGACGGGACTGGAAGAGATTACGCTGAGTGAGATAAGTCAAGCAGAAAGAGTCAATTATCATATGGTTTCACTAATTTGCGGAGCATAACAAATAACACAGAGGACAAGGGGAGATGGCGAGGAGAAGGGAGATGAGGGAAATTGAAGGGGGAGATGAACCATGAGAGACTATGGACTCTGAAAAACAATCTGAGGGTTTTGAAGGGGCGGGTGGTGGGAAGTTGGGGAACCAGGTGGTGGGTATTATGGAGGGCACGAATTGCATGGAGCACTGGGTGTGGTGCAAAAACAATGAATTCTGTTACGCTGACAAGAAAAAAAAAAAAAAAAGTTCGGGCACCTGAGTGGCTCAGTGGGTTAAAGCCTCTGCATTCAGCTCGGGTCATGATCCCAGTCCATTGAGCCCTGCCTTGGGCTCTCTGCTCAGTGAGGAGCCTGCTTCAGCCCCCTCTCTCTACCTGCCTCTCTGCCTGCTTGTGATCTCTGTCTGTCAAATAAATGAATAAAATTTTAAAAAAATGTTGAAGTAAACAAGATCACCTTCTAAAAGATACCCTCTGACTACATTAAAAAGAAAAGACTTCCACTACGCTATTGATAAGAAAATTTAACCAAATTGACAATTAAGGCTGAAAAATAGAAATGACAAGTGAAAAATGGGCAAAGGAAAACAAAAGGACAAGCAAAGTTGTAGAAACAAATTTATTCCCAGCACAATAAAAGGTTATCCCATATTTACATAATATTTCTTTTTTTTTTTAAGATCTTATTTATTTACTTGACAAAGATCATAAGTAGGCAGAGAGGCAGAGAGAGAGGGAAGCAGGCTCGCTGCTGAGCAGAGAGCCCGATGCGGGGCTCGATCCCAGGACCCTGAGATCATGATCTGAGCCCAAGGCAGAGGCTTAACCCACTGAGCCGCCCAGGCACCCCTTACATAATATTTCTTAGTGTGAGATCAGTGTTCCTTGTTGGTCTATGATTCCAGCAAAGAGAAGAGGAAAGAGGTTGGTGGAGTGTTCCTAGCCACTTTTAGGGACTCTGAGAGAAAGTGGGACACATTTTATGCGGTCACACTCATCGCACAAAGAAGAGACACAGTGTAGAAGATTTTGTAACCCAACAACACCTCTCCTACTTTAGGGAGAGTATGACATTCTCATGCCTGTATTAAAAACCTGTATGGACTGGACATTTGGAGATCGTCACCTAGTTCTGTTGCCAAGAGGTATAGAGAGCAGACTAGTTGTCATAAATCTGGATAAGCCAGGAGCATTCCTAAAACTAAAGTGGGGCTAAATCATGTAATGACTCTGGAGTCATGGTAAGACTTCTGGTTCTACTTTAAGTGAGATGAGTAGCTACGAGGCGGTTTTGACAGATACATACATATTACCATGTGATGTTTAAAACATTTACCTTGGTTGCTTTGTGGGAGAGCTTACTGTAGGGATAAGTGCAAAAAGGGAAGGCAAATGAAAAAGCTTTAGAAGTAATGTAGACAAGGGATGTTGTTGGTTTGAACCGTAGTACTAGCAGTGAAAATAATGAGAATTGGCAGTATCTGGATATATTTTGGGCTATAGCCAACCATAATTTTTGGCATATTGGCATAAAAGAAAGAGTAAAGTCAAAGATGTCAGTCAGGGGCAGATGACAGGTAATGAAAAACTAACAGAAGAAAAAAAAATACAAGTGTTTTTTCAACATTTATGTTGGGAAGACTGTTAGACATATTAAAGCCATGGGAGAAGTGATGAAGGAAAATGATAAACCAATGATGTGTTTAGTAGCATCTCTTAAAAATAGAACTGAGGTTTAAAAAAAAACAGGTGATCTGTCATATTTATTATACAGCATCCATAAATTATATTTAATGCTAATTAAATGTCATCTAGTCTTTGACTATTTTATTGATTTGCTGTTTAATAAATGCATATGCCTCCTAGATAGTGTTCACAAAGGATAAAATCTTGTTGTATGACTGCAATCTTTGGATTTATGGGAGAAATCATGGAAATAAATGTGTTTCTCCAAGTGACTTCTATATTGGGAATGATAATGTAATGGCAGATTTATTTGAGGATTTTATATGTAAATTTTCAAAATGCCTTATCAAATGAGGATTTGAATCTCAACACCTAAGCAGATTACATTCTCACATCTTTCAAGCAAACGTTAGATTCAATTCAGAAAACTTTTTGCTGGAGCTCTGGGCCCAAATCAAAAATCCCTGGCTTAGACCACTGTCCCTGAAACAGCATAGCCTAACATTTTCTTAAGCAGTATAATTATAGATACCTAACATTCATTTATTTATTATGCACAAAAATTTTTTGATTTAAGCATTGTGCTTGTTTATTGGGCACAAAAGCCTTAATGCATAAGTCTGTCCATTAAGAAGTTCAGAGTCTACCTATCAGAGAAAGGAACAATTATGTTTCAAAGAAAAAAAAATAGTCCCTATGATATTTTTAAAGTTTGTTACGCTTGTTAAAAACTCCAGCCCAGTATGTAGCAGCTATATATTTTGAAGGAAAAATCTTTAGGTTAATATTTTTTACTATTACTATTTTAAATTACAATATAAAATATCTATGTTCTGTTTGTACACTTAAATTTCATTATATTCGCATGCAATATATACAAATTTGGAGAAGAGAAAAATTGGCAAATACTGGTTTTTGGAAGGTGACCAATAAATAACATCTAATTTACTGATGTTTTAAATTATTAAAAGTATATTTTCATCATGTAAACTACTTGTACTTAGTTTAGACTAAGACATTTTCTTTGTCTTGATACAAAGTCAGGCAAAGTCCACAGGTGCATAAAATCACTGCAAAAATATGCTTTGTGTCCTAGACCTAAGACATTTTTAGCATCTTTGATTCTGCTAGCAGAATGTGAGATTTAAAATATACATATTATTATGATGCACAATCCATAGTCTTTTAAAATTTCTTGATAAGATCAATAACTTTGTGTCCTATTTAATACATATCATAGGGATATGGAGACATTACTGTTTAATTCTCTTAATAAAAATAAATTTCAGGGTTTGAATATAATGACACACAAGATCAAAAGTGACAAGAGCTCCACAGAAATATCTTTGATAACAAATGTGGTGGAAAACAAAGGATTTTTGGTTAAGGTTACATTGTGTGTTAGACATCATGGCAAACAAAATCACTCAGATATATAGCCACTGCAAGAGAAACTTCTAGCTGAATTTTCTTTTTTCCTTTCAGCAGATGCATGAATATGCACTGAAAAAAAATGAAATACTGATGGGATTAATGACATCATTTAATATTATTTTATTTTTAGCTCATTAAAATGACAAATATCCTGGTTTGTACTTCCTTTCTTAGCATAATTTTAATAATCCTCACTTTTATTCTCAAACTTGGCCTGGAATAAAGAAGAAAATACATTCTCACCTATACACAATATATTATTTGGCAAAAACAAACAAACAAACAAAACAAAAAAAAAAAACATAAAGGAGACATTGTTCTTGCTTTTTTTCAGTTTCTGTGAATCCTGTGAAGATTCTTTAGGGCACCAATGCTAAATATTTTATTTAGTGAATCAATTTCAAATAATCAGCGGTAGATACCTGGGGAAAAAGTGCCGAAAGGATTCTTCTTTCTTAACATACCCATGTAGGTGGTATGAATTAAATATTCTTAGATCTAGGCTATTAAAATAAGAATACTTCAGCTCCTGGTTAATAATAACAATAGTTTGGAGTGCCTGGATGCTGCAGTCTGTTAAGTGTCAAACCCTTTGTTTTGGCTCAGGTTGTGATCTCAGGGTGATGAGATGGAGCCCCATGTGGGACTCTGCTCAGCAGGGAGTCTTTTTAGGATTCTCTCCCTCTCCCACTGCTCCCCCCCACTCATGCTCTCTCCCTCCCTCTCTCTCTAAATAAATAGATAAAGCTTTCATAAAAATAGTTTGCTATGATGAAGGTACTATACTATGTTTTTGAGATTATTTTAATACATTTTATAAATGACAACAGGGTGGAAATTGAAACTCATTTAGCTTCAGTATAACCAAAAGCAATACAGTTATTAAATGGTAACAGTAAGATTTGAACCCAGAAATCTGACTCTAGAGGTTGTGTTATTAGTCACTATAATATAAAATGCCAAGTATCTTTTTTTTTAATTTTTAATTTTTTATGTTTTATAAACATATATTTTTATCCCCAGGGGTACAGGTCTGTGAATCGTCAGGTTTACACACTTCACAGCACTCACCAAAGCACATACCCTCCCCAGTGTCCATAATCCCACCCCTCTTCTCCCAACCCCTCTCCCCCCAGCAGCCCTCAGTTTGTTTTGTGAGATTAAGAGTCACTTATGGTTTGTCTCCCTCCCAATCCCATCTTGTTTCATTTATTCTTCTCCTACCCACTTAAGCCCCCATGTTGCATCACCACTTCCTCATATCAGGGAGATCATATGATAGTTGTCTTTCTCCACTTGACTTATTTCGCTAAGCATGATACGCTCTAGTTCCATCCATGTTGTCGCAAATGGCAAGATTGCGTTTCTTTTGATGGCTGCATAGTATTCCATTGTGTATATATACCACATCTTCTTTATCCATTCATCTGTTGATGGACATCTAGGTTCTTTCCATAGTTTGGCTATTGTGGACATTGCTGCTATAAACATTCGGGTGCACGTGCCCCTTCGGATCACTATGTTTGTATCTTCAGGGTAAATACCCAGTAGTGCTATTGCTGGATCATAGGGTAGTTCTATTTTCAACATAAAATGCCAAGTATCTTTACAAATTAGTCTTGTGTAGAGCTCGTGGTAGAGCAAATAATAAACCTCTAAACATGTCCACATCCTAATCCCTAGACCCTGTAATTATTTCACCTTACATGGATAAAAAGACATTGATGTGGTGATTAATAATTCAGTTAAGGATCTCGATATTGGAAGAGTCTCAATTACATGGGTTGGCCTAATGTATCACAAGGGTCCTTGTGGAAGGGAAACAAGAAAGCCAGAGAAAGAAATGGAAATGTCACAATAGAACCTAAGTTACTAGAAGAGAGAAAGAGGGAGAAAGAATCAGAAATTAATAACAAAATTGTGGTGTTAATTTTGTAGTGAAAAAACTCACACTAATATTCTTGCACTACCATTCTGAATATATTTTGGGAATTAGTAAATTTTCTTTCATGAGAATATTTTTTTTCAAATAAAATAATTTTCTCAAAATGGACAACTACTTTTATTAGTTTCTTTACTCAGGAAAAAAATAAAGAAAGGGAGGCAAGCAGTAAGAGACTCTTAATGACAGAGAGCAAACTAAGGGTTGGCGGAGAGGGGGTGGGCAGGGGGATGGGTTAAATGGGTGATATGTATTAAGGAAGGCACTTGTGATGAGCACTGGGAGTTGTATATAAGTGATGAATCACTAAATTCTACTCCTGAAACTAAAATTACACTGTATGTTAACCAACTAGAATTTAAATAAAAACTTGAAACCAAAAGTAAAAATAAAGGGTATAAAGGACTCCAAGTGCTCTCCTTGCCTCAGGTTGGTGGATGGATGCCATGTCTAATCAAATACAAGCAGAAGTCTAGGATTTTATTCTCTGGAGAGGTCTTTGAACATCAGGACACCAGGCTCATACCATAATGCAAACCCAAACCTTAACACTACCCCTAACCTTTAATGTAACCAAATCTCTATGAAGAAGGTCTCTGAAATGCAGTATACAAGGTGCATTCCTTCACACTGGCCCTAATCCTCACCCTCACACTTCCCCCAAACCTAACCCAAGCCCTAACCCTAGATGTGGGGTTGGAGGGGAAGGTAGATGCGGTATATATATTTATATGTACAATGGAATATTACTCAGCCACAAAAAGTAGGAAATCTTGGCATTTGCTACAACTTAGAAGGAGCTATGGACTATGATGCTAAGTGAAAGAAGCCATTCAGGAAGATACAAATACCAGATGATTCCTCTCACATGTGGATTTTAAAAAGCAATACATGAGTAAAGAGATTAAAGAGAGAGAGAGAGAGAAAAACCATAATTCCCTTAATTACAGAGAAAAATGGATCGTTGCTAGAGAGGAAGTGGGCGGTGGGTGGGTTAATTAGGTGGTGGGAATTGAGGAGCGCACCTATGTGTTGAGCACCTGACGTTGTAAGGAAGTGTTAAATCACTATATCGTGCAAATGAAACCAATATTACACTGTATGATAACTGGAATAAAAGTAAACCCTTAAAAAAGATCTGCTAATTATAACTAAGGGTGTACTTATTATTTTTTTTTAAAGATTTTATTTATTTGACAGAGAGAAATCACAAGTAGATGGAGAGGCAGGCAGAGAGAGAGAGGGGGAAGCAGGCTCCCTGCTGAGCAGAGAGCCCGATGCGGGACTCGATCCCAGGACCCTGAGATCATGACCTGAGCCGAAGGCAGCGGCTTAACCCACTGAGCCACCCAGGCGCCCCTAAGGGTGTACTTATTACGGAGGAGTGTGATGAGATAATATTTCACCAGATTAAAGACTTCAGCATTCTTGTGGTCATGATACTCTGGTTCTTTTAGAAATATGCTGCCCTTTCCCACTTGGTGGTCTCACAGTTAATAAACAAACTGCAAATATATCTTCTTTCCTCAACTTCTAAAGTGAGATCATCAAATGGATTTTAGAAACTCATTTACATACAGCTTTAAAATGTACATCGCCCCCTAAAATACATTTCTACAAAATAGTTACAGATAACCATGAAGATTCAGCTGATAAATACAGGAACTTGTCTCAGGATGTATTGCTAAATAATATAACCGCACTAGATATTAATTTTAAAAATCATATGTCATCCTGATTGGAAATAAAAATGTGCATGTTATCTGTATATGTATACACATATCTAAATATATAATATAAATACATATATGTATATATGCATATATACATATATTTATATTCATATGTATGTATGTGTGCATAAACCTGTCTACATACGTAGGTACTCATAAAAATATTAAGAATGACTATTTCACATTCATACTACTTGTCTCTGTTGTCTAAATATTATTTTTAAAAATATGGGTTATCTATAAAAATTAGTTACTTCGTTTAAAATCTCTCAGACTGGATAGAATTTGTGTTAAGGATTTTTAGTACAGAGGCGATGTAGCTATTGAAAATGTTCTTGGTAATTTTTAGGTTGTAAATTTTTCTTAATGTGCACTTCTGATGTAGTCCTCACAGTGACCTCTATGGGAGGCCTTATTAATATCATGGAGGGATCTGCTGTTTGCCTCCAGATTCCACATACTCACAGAGCAGCAAGGTCTGCAATCCTTCTCTGGATCCCACACATCTGGTGCTATATTCTGCAACTTTTCTCTAAATCACACTTCAGCAAGCAGTTAAAGAAATGTGAACGTACTTCGTTTAGAATTAGAAAAATGTGATAGCTAATGATATTACCCAAAGAACTGAGAATATTTGGCACAGGGAATGTCTGTAGGATCACTGACTTAAAATGATGATAGTAGTTTGGAAAGCATTTAAAGTGCAGAGTTTATCATAACTGAATCAAGAGGGAATTAAATGTCCTGCCCTTCATGGAAAGGTGGTAACAGGCAACTGTGCATTTTGGATTTTGTTGTATATTTTGAAGAGCAAACATTTAATAAGAGGGCACAGTTCCTGTGGCCAATGAAAATGATTAAGAAGAGCAGGGCAGGAATTGATAGAGAACAGGTTAATAGCCTGAAGACTTGGAAAGGAAGCAAAAAAATGAATATATAAAGGCTGGCATTTCAAAGTTTAGTTAGATTCAAGCTATTAATGATGGCTTTCACAGTGGCACTGGTGAAGAGTGCAGAACTTGCTAATCAAACAGGAATGCCAAAGATGAAGCTTAAAGTGGTTTTAAGGAGATGGTCCTCAAGATGACCCCACCTTAATCCCCTGGAACCTGGGAATGGGTCACATTCTATCTCAAAGAGACTTTGTCAAGGTATTTAAAATAAATATAAAGTAAATGTAAATGTAAAAATAAAATATACAATAAAATAAAATTTAAAAGTAGGGTGCTTCTTCTCGGTTATCCAGGTGGGCCCAATCTAATCAGATGCCCAGAAAACTTTCTTCAGCTGGGAGCAGAAGAAATACAGCAAAAGTGGAATTCAGAAAGATTTCAAGCATAGAAGACCACATGCAATGACAGGAAATACATCCAGAAGCAGAGAGGGTAATCCCCTGGCTGAGAGCCAACAAGATAATGGAGATCTTTGTAATATTTCTTCAAGAAAGTGGGTTTTGCCAAAAATCTGAGTCAATGCAATGAGATTCTTTCCAGAGTCTCCTAATAAGAGCCCAGTGGGCAGACAGTGACATTTTGTTTCAGTTTTCATCTTTTACAACTTTGAGGGGAGAAGCCAACAGAACCAATGAGCCAAATAGAACTTGTGAGTTACAGAACTGTGGGGTGATAAATTTGTGCCAATTTGTTACAGCAGCAATAGGAAACTATAAAGTATAATTTGATAGAAAGGATAGGGTCCTTGTCACAATGGAACTACATGTCAAAACTTGAGAAGGGTGGTGTAGGTGGGCACAGCTTTCATGGGTGGGCTTATGTGTGTGTGTGTGTGTACAAATAAGACGCAATTAAGTGATCACCACAGAGGAGTTTAATTGGAATACTTCAAAAGGAATAATAAAAAGAATAAAATGAATGATGCACGAAAGTTTGGGTAATGACAAAATTATGAAGATCATTAAAGATTCCTTTGATGAGTAGCAGTCCTGAAAGATGGGATGCTGTGTCCATGGGACATCAATAAAACCAGAAGGCTTTATATGAACAAATGTCTTTCATAATTTTTTTTTTAAATCTCAGATGCTGCAAGACCACGATGGATTACCAGGAGTCAATCAGAACCGCTATTCTTCGGATAGAAATGACAAGTATGTGCTTGCATAATGCCAAAATGTGAAAATGACATCTTGAAAGGGGAAAAGATAAAAAAATCAGTAAGACATTTTGTACTTCAGTTTTCAGAAAGCACTACTCTGAAAACTATAGTTTTTTTTTTTTGCCTCTTAACAACAGTTAGAATTCAATATGTATTTGTATTCTCTCTATAAATCAATTGCATTTTAGCTGTTATTATAGATAAGCCTATATTAGACAGCCAGGTTGTTAATTTCGTATTATTTCACAAGTTCATCCTGAACTTTACAGACCCTAAATAGAGCTTCTTATCTCCCTTCCAGTTGCATCCTTCCCATTACTCTGGTCAGAAATTGTGGACTGATCTTTGCCTCCTTTTTATTTCTCATTTACTCCATTTTATTTCTCATTTACCACATCCCATCTGTCATTATTTGTTGGGTTTACATGCAAAATATGTACAGATAATAACCAGTTATCCCTGTCTCCATTGATACCATCCTGCCATGCCACCATCATTTCTCATCTGGATCTCTAAGGTTGCCTTCCAAATACTCTCTCCGTTTCGCTCCTCACCCTGGTATAGCCTTTTCTTAACACACAGTGTCCCTGAGAATGTGAAGTCAGATCAGGATACTTTTCTAATTGAAACCTACTCATGACTCTTACTCCTCTTATCTCTCAGTGTAAAAGTCAGTATCTACTAACTGAGCTGGTTCCAGTACATTCTTAGTCTTGATCTGCCAGAATCATCTCTTGCAATGTGCCCCAGTTATTCTGCCCTCCTGGCTGCAGCTGACATTTTCAGCTCTTTGTACCTGCTTTGCTCATTCTTTAGGACGAAAGCCTTTGGAAGGCAGCACAGCTCACTTCCTCATTCCTTTTGGACCTCTGCCAAGTGCCACTTTCTCACTGAGACCTTTAGTAGTTTTCCGGTAGAAACTAATGCCCCTCCCCGCCATGTCTGAACCCTCCTCTAAACTTTCTGTTTTTTTCTGAGCATCACTTAATACCATCAAATATACCATATATTTATTATTTTGTATTTATTAGGTGACTATCTCCCCTAACTAGATTGCTAGCTTCATGGTAGTGGGAATTTTGACTATTTAACTCACTTCCACATATACACAAACACTTACAAGAAATACAAAATAGGTATTAAGTGTCTAGTAAAAGTAGACTGAAGTAACTCTAAGTTTTTACAGTAATATGGAATGAAACCTGTATAGCAGTAATAAGTGGAAAAATGAAGACAATGTACCCTATATTTTACCATTTGGGTAAAATAATATTTATGGGTAGAATATATAGTTTATTCTGGAGTAGTCTGGACACAGCAAAAAAAAATGGTAATAAAGAGAGATACAGGGACTCTGGATGAGTGTTATGAGAGATCTTCTTTTATTGTATTGTCAATGTATATTCTATTTGTTTGTATACAGAATACATACATATGTTGCACATATGCACATATAAGGGAAATATGTCATGTATTCCTAAATAAATATATTTCTCAGAATAAAACTCTATATTAGCGTATTCAATATGACCAAAAAACTAGGTGAATTTGTGAATCTGCCAACCAACATTTATTTATTTATTTATTTTTAAAGAGTTTATTTTACTTATTTGACAGAGAGAGAAAACACAAGCAGGGTTAGTGGCAGGCAGAGGAAGAGGGAGACATAGGCTTCCCACTGAGCAGGGAGTCCAATGTGAGGCTCAATCCAGGACCCGGGGATCATGATCTGAGCTTAAGGCATATGCTTAACTAACTGAGCCACTAATGAACCTCAACCAACATATATTTATTATCTATATCTTTAAAAGTTGAGGTGGTTGATTCGAGGAAATTATTAAGATGTAAATTATGTCTCTGTTTTAATAGTATATACAGTCAAGTTGGAGAAACAAGATTTAACTTTTTGGAAATTTTAAGTAAATGATTCATGAATTCAGAATTTCATCCAGAAATAACTCTTATAAATAGCTTATGAATGGACATTTCTAGATTATATAGAATATAAAAATCTACTTTAGTATTCAAGGTATTCATAATCTAAATGGAAAATGAGAACATATTGCCATGTCCTTCCACATAATCATGGAGGTTTTGTAAAACTGTTACCACATTGACCCAAATCACTTATGGCAAAGTATTAAAAGACTTTTATCAGAGACAATGAAGAAGCAGAGTTGAAGCAGAGCACAGTTGTCCTTGAGCTTCATACTTACTCCATTGAGAAGTGTTTGGGGGCCAGCAGACTTGTTGAAAAGAGCAGTCTAGTACAAGATATCCTAAATATCCAAGATAGCTTGCTATATGTGTAGACTATCCCAAAATATAGTAGAGGCGATTTTATCTTTTTTTTTTTTTTTTTTTTTTTAAAGAGCTATGACTAGAGAACTCAGGCCTAGAAAACAAATTCACAGCTCAGCAGAAGAGATTCATATCAATCTTGCTGATATCGGCCAGAATTCTGGTTGTTAATCTAAAAAGTAGTTCAGTGCAGGTAAACAGCTCTATACCGGACAATGTGGGATGGGAAGGGGAATTTGCAGAACCATTCATCCCAAGGACTATCTCTTCTACTCTCCTCTGTGGCCAGCTCTTAAGTTCTTATTAAATGTAAGCTAAGTACAGTCTGAGAATTAACGATGAGTACATAAACTCATTCAATCCAGACACTTTCCTTTAAATATGTACCAGTGTTAAACCATAGTCACTTGGACTTTAACAGGAGCTTCAACATCTGCTGACAGGACCAAAGGAGATAATGCAGGATCTGATGGATTGCAAACATATTATAAAATCTATCGTACCTAAGGCTGAGATTGGAATACCTGGGGTCCTCTGAGCTGCTCCTCCAGAGATTGCATTGAGAGCTCAATTTAGGCTAAGGTATTGACTCAAAAGTAGTATAAATATTTGGACACTTCAGATACTCTTTCCTGGAGAGCCATAAAGAGTCCAGGGCTAATACAATCTGGACAAAGAATTAATGCTTGTCTGCTTAGCAATAAAGAACTAGACTGTCTGATCAGCAAGCTTCTCATATAATGTCCCTTGAATCTCAGAATACACACTGGGCTTTGCAACTACCTACCAAGGGGGGAATGATTGCATTGTTAAAGACTGTGTAAAAGCCTGTGTTGCTGACAGCTCTAGGAGTGCCACAGTGCTAGCAATGGAGAATAAAAGGAAATGTCACTAAAGACTGCTTTTTTTTTTTTTTTTTTAAGTTAGTATCAAAGAATTTATCTCCCCCCACCCAACCCCCAGAGGATTCAGCTCATTCAGATCCAAAGGAGAAGTAGAGAAAGGACTGCCATCTGCATAAGAAAATAAATTCTGGAGGCATGAAGCATTGCCCACAGTTTAACTCAATACTAGATCTGTGTCTACCTAGGGCTGATGGTTCCTTTGATGGGGATGCAGGTTGGGTGCTATTTGAGAGTCTAATCAAGTATGCACGTATCTGGCAGCTCTCATGGAGGAGAATGCCATCAGGGCATTATGAAGAAGTCCTGGTTTATTCCCAGATGTTATGGAGAAGTACAGATTCTGGTAGGAGCTAAGATAAAAAAAGTTAGACTATTAGGAATTAAAGTTAAGCATGAAAAAGGAACAAAAAGGAAAGCCCACTGTATCTTCTAACTACTCTAATTCCACACCTCTGACACTAAGGAACTTAGACAAGGCAGAGTGGGAAGGATTGTGTGTAACTTACAAATAGCTGAAAACTGTTGTGATACAACCCCTTTTCATAAATGCTGGCATGGGTAACAAATAGGACAGGTTTATAGTTCTTTGTGATAGTTCCATTACTGTAATGATTTTGAGTACAAATTCACCAACCTCTAGTAGAAATGGTGAGTGCATATGCTAATTCACTCCAGATAATCTGCTTTAAATGGAGTTGCTCTCTGTGTAAGAGTACAGTTTAGTTAGTTAGCTGGTAGATAGGTAGATAAATAGAGAGATAGATTGAGATAGATAGATAGATAGATAGATAAACAAATGCAGTGAGAATGAGAGTATGTGAAGGAGAGAGTCTAAGTTATATGGAGCCTGTATCACCATATATTCAATCATCACTATTTTGGTGTCAAAATGGTCTCATCAAAGAGTTAAAGCCATTATTAGTGATGATCCACATGTCTATATCAATATGTATTTCTGTAATTCTCAAGATGGCATGTTTCACATCCAAGAGCTAGATCTAAATTTTCACCCATCATGAAGAGTAACTGGTATTATGTAAAATAAGATATGTGTGTGTGTGTTACTATGATGGCAAATTGCTCTAGCATTCCCTTGGATAGGTGACAAGTTTCATTGCCAAGGTCCTTTTTTTGTATCAGTGGCATAGGTAATGAGGTGAGTAGTACTGTTTCTGTGACCTATGAGTGTGTTGCCACCTCTTCTTGAAACTGACCAAGGCGTTAGAAACCTGGGTTGACCCTTTATAGGATGTGCCAATTCCACTCACAGTAGAAGACTCTGGCACATGAGGGCTCTAAATTTCCTCTTCATTCAAGGCCTGACCACCTTTAATCACTGGAGTGTGAGCAATTTCCTCAGTGGAAGTCATCATCATAATATCTTCAGTGCAAAGGAACATTTCAACACCTACCAGTAGATCATTTTGTGTTAAAATATGTCTGACCCACTGATGAAATACTGTAGAATATCCCAAATAGCTTTGTGAAAGGAGTGTACAGATAGATTGCACGCCTGGCTACGTGGAAGCTAATTGATCCTGATCTTTTTCTGGAAGAACACACACAAAGAAAGTGCTGGCAAAGTCCAAGGCTTCATACCAGGTTCCATAATGGCAGCAGTCTGTTCAGTCACAGTTATGACATCAGTCCTTGCCTGTGAAGCAGCGGAGATTTCACGGTTTCATCTTTGATATTCCACAGAGGAGATCCAAGCATCAGTGGTGTTCACTGGAATGAAATAGCTTCACACAGGAATGCTGCCTTTATTAAATCTTTTGTGAGAAGACTAAGTACTTTCTTTTCTCTTATTTCAGTTATATGATCTTGACAAGCTCTTTAAGAATAGCAAGTACCAGGTAACACACTACAGATATAGTTATTAAACCTGCCGGCAGGAGTTCACAGAATGTGTTCAGCCAGCAGGTCTGTGTGCTTGTATTGGGCTCATATATCCGGTGTTCATACCAAATATCAAATGTTCATATCTACAACATTTATTAAATGACCATCATCATAATCCTATAAAAAAAATCCAGGATGCCCAAAATAATCACAGCCAGCATTACTGAACCAAAAGTAATGCCTTTTCTTAATGTTCAGAGGGAGATTTGTTTATCAAGGTACCACAGGAATAATAGAATCTGAGCTTCCTTTAGAAGTAGGCCCACCCAGAAATGTCTGGCAAACATCCAACCCCTGTTTTTGTTTGTTTGTTTGTTTCTGGTGTACATATGTTGAAGAATGCAGTCAATGTTCAAGCTCAGGTAACAGGGAAATAGGCTTTGTCCCTAGTCTTCATTTTACTACAGTGGATTCACTGCTGGGTATGAGAATGCCCATAGGAGAGGCCTGTGGGACTTTGGAAGGGATATCCCAGGTTGCACCTCAAGGGTGTCCATTGTCCTGTTGATGAAGTTCTAGAACCTAGGTGAGGTTCGGTGGGCTGAGGTCCGGAGCTGATGACCAAGAAAGAATTCTTGAGACATCTTTGGTGCAAAATGGTGGTTTAATAAAGCACGGGGACAGGACCTGTGGGGAGGAAGAGCTGCTGCCCTGGGTTGTGAGGGTAGGCATGTTATGTACCTTGCGGTTGGGGGAAGGTGAGGAGAAGGGAGGTTTCAACGGGAGTTTTCACATGCTAAAGAGGGCCTTCAAGGTGCCAGGATATCTGAGGCCTACTGGAGGCCGAGGCCTACTGGAGGCCTTGCCCTTGATCAATGTTGTCTTCAGACCAGCCATTAACATTAAGATAGTTGGGAGACTTTTTGGTGGGATGGCACAATCCTGCTATCAGTCGTCTTTGTTAGTGAGATTTAGGACATTTGCAAGCCAAGGGAGACTCCAGTCTAGCAGGATTGTGAGCTCTGCAAGTTAACTATTTGCTTATTGTTCATGGCAGTCAGGGCTGCCTGAGGGATGCTACACATAGGAATGAGGGCGAGCAGATGGGGTGTGGGGGTACAAGGCGCCAGCTTTTGCTTTGTCCTCAGCCAGCCTCGTGCTCCCTCATCACTGTCATACCAGAAGTTTCTCTTTCTCTTCTCAGAATTTAGAATTTTTTCCAAATGATAAGAAGCCAGCTTTGAGTAAATGTACACTATTTGACTGCCCTCTGTATTAGATTTCTATTGATGTCTTCATGAACAACTACCAACCTAGAGGTTCAGAACAATATTCATTCAGCATCTCACAGATTTTGTGAATCAGAAGTCCACAGACAAAGCACCCAGTTCCTCCACTCTGGGTCTTACAAGACTGGTATTAAGATGTCAAGAGGGCCAGTTTCTTTTTTAGGTGTGTAGGGATGAATCTATTGCCAAATTGATTCAGATGTAGTCTCCCCCACTGTATGTCTCCCCCACTCCACCGCGGCCCGGGATGTCAGTGTGTGTCTCACCTTTGCTCCTAGTGGTGCTAACACCATCATGATGAATCCATTCACTGCTTTAGGGTTGCTTTGGTTGGCCTACAACGTCTCATTCAGCCAGGTCTGGGTATTCCCATTTAGCCCAATGACTTACCACAGCCCAAGGTGGTGATTGGATCCAATCCAAGCAAGATTAGGGAAGCCCAATTTAAAATCTTCCCCACTTTCCCATATATATATGACATTGAGGTGATAGCATGGAACTCCTTTGATCTGGTGAGCATTCTGGTGAGAGGTACCAGCACCAGCCCACGTCTTCTCATCAGGGTCTGGGTCCCAATTATGTGGTCCCAAGGCCCTTCCTTCCCAGTTTTAGATCTGACCAGGCAGACCCTTGTTTCCTACAGCCCCAGGCTTAGCTGCAGCTACTTTGCTGCTCCCTTTTTCTTTTCAATTCTCTTGTATGTTTAGCCATTTACAAATATTGAACTATCTTTGTTTAATAATTAGTGTGGTTTCTTGTCTTCTGACTTGACACCACTTGGCTTACAATGGGAAAGTAGGGCTGTGCTGCTATTGCCTGAGGTCTTGCTTTCTACACACAGGGTCCCAGTTGTGAAGCAGTGACAGGGAGGGCCTGGCCAGCTACCCAAGCTTTGTCTTTCCTCACTCACAACTGCTTGACCATTTGCCTCAGGAAAATAAATTTGTGTTTCAGTGGCTATTGTGATACCTTTAAAAATAAAGTTTTAACATATTCCACAAAAAAAAAAAATATGTTTCATGAATAACATTGTTTTCTTCATTATGGTATGTTTTCCCTGATGGATAGATAAATTGTCAAATGACAATTTTATACTTCAATGAAATGTGATCGTTATCTACATTATTTACTTATTTTAAGTGCTTTAGATGTGCAATTGCTTGCTAGTATTTTATGTTTTAAAAATGTTGAGATTTAAAAAATAAAGGAGCCAAATATTTAAAAATAAAAAAAACACAGCAAGGTTTTTTTTTTTTCCCAGTAATATACAAATTTACATGCAAAAGTTGCATTTATTGATAGTGAGTTACTTTGCCAAATCTTTTATTCCACTAAGTAAATGGTTTGCTATTATAGAAAGTAATTTATCTGTTAAAATGCCACTTACTGACATTGACTATTTCTAGAATAATCATACAAGTAGTTTTAGATAAAAGCACTTCCAAGTGCAATTATTAATACTGAACATTTGTTCATTTGGAAAGGCATTTTATTTTAAAGCACTGTATGGAAGGCAAGTGTGGCCTTTCAGCTATGATTAACCATGGTATAAATTACAAGTAATAAAGTTTAATTATGTCATATTTATGCAAAATAAGGTAATTGAACATACATCCAAGATATTCGCATTATGAGAAAGTCAAAGTCATTTAGAGCAATCTGAATTATTTTTTTTATTTCATGAGATGTTAGAAATAAGAATGGAAATTTAAATTGTTTCTTTAGCATGCAAGGCAGATATATAAATAACTGTTATGAGCTTGGATTAAATGCAAGTTTGAATTATTTGACTTAAAAGAAAATAAAAACTATATACATATGCACACACAGACATGAAAATAAAATTTACCTCTTCTATTCAAATTATATCTCCTGTCATACTTTTAATTGCAAGCCTCAAAAAATCTCAGTCCTACAGAACATGAATAAGGACAACGATAGCTTAACTTCTTACTGGTGGAGAAAAGAAACACATACACATATGCACACAAATACATGCACACACACAAGTACACACCAGGAGTTTGTGTTAGCTTATACATCAGGGAACATAATCAGAGTGTGGTTCAAACTCTTCCTGCTGTTAGACAACAAATCCTATTTATTTTTTGACTTGATTGTTCGCTCTGTTTTTGTTGATCTTCCAAGACTTTGGCTAGATTCTGGAGTTCTCGTGGCAATTAGGGTAGACAGCCAATTGAGGTATTATGGTTTGAAAATATTCCCTTAGAATTTATAATCATACCTATAGAAACCTGGGTTACAATTCTATTCTTCTGATATAAAAATTGATAATAATTTTTCTCCCTTCCCCACCCCCACAAAAATATGTGCTGATTTATACATTAATTTTGTGGAATTCCTTAAGACTTAATTTAATCCTTAGAGCAAAGGAGAAATGGCAAGAAAAATATGAATCACAGGTTCTCAGAATGTCTGCATATTTGCTTGCCTTCTCTTTGTTAGCATAAGGTCAAAGAAAAGAAAAAAAAACTATAAAATTTCAAATCTGTATTTACTGATTGAATTTATCTTTTTCTTTTTTCAATTTAAAAGATGAAATGTTTGATTCAAACATTTGCTTATTTAGCAATCTGTGGGTAGACCAAGAGTCTACCTAAAGAATCTATCTTGGATTTTTTTTTAAGGATTTTATTTATTTATTTGTCAGAGGGAGACAGAGAGTACAAGCAATGGGAGAAGCAAGTAGAGGGAAGAGCAGGCTCCCTGCTGAGCAAGGAGCCTGATGCAGGATTTGATCCCAGGAACCCAAGGTAGATGCTTAGCTGACTGAGCCATCCAGGCATCCTTCTATCTTGGAATTTTGATGAATTCTCTCTCCCTGGTATACTATGAAAAGTGAATGTGCATAAAGGCCTTTATTCCTGGAAAAAAAAAAAAAAAAGTAAGAAGGACCTTGCTTTCAAAAATGTACTTTGGTAAAAGATCCCAGCAGAGCCTCCACCATATTCATAGCAATATTTTATTTTAGATTTTATTTATTTGAGAGAGAGAGGGAGAGAGTGCACAAGCAGGGGGAGGGGCAGAAGGAAAGGGACCAGCCGAGTCAGCGCTGAGAATGGAGCGTAATGTGGGGCTCAGTCTCAGGCTCTGAGATCATAACCCGAGCCATAATTGAGAGTCAGTCACTTAACTGACTGAGCCACCCAGGTGTCCCTGTTCAGAAAAATACTGACACTCTGAAGTCATCGTTCCCCTGCTACAACACCGTAGGGAATCTACATTCAGTCTTCAACTCACAGTTTGGAATCCATTATTCTATCTCTGATTCATTTCTCATTTCCTGAACCCAGTATCTGCTCCTTTAGATTCACACTCAACGATAGCGTTCCTCAACTTGATTTTTTTTTTCTTTGAATGTCTCTCAGCTCCTATTTTATCAGTCCAAATCAAATACCGCAACACTCCTCAATTTCAGCTCTGAGTCTGGATCTCAGGCCTCTGAACTGTTGGGGAAATATAACTAAAGACAAAGTCTTTTCCCACCCCCAGAAAACCTTTCCACCAAGTAGGAAGAGAAAGAAAGTGGTTTTCTTGTTGGATAAGCATTCAACCAGAATGTGACGTGCATCATAGACAACGCACTAAGAGATTGCAAAGACTGAAAGAAATCACACCCTTTTCTATAGCCAAGCAGATACAACTCTACATACATGTTATACTCAATAGAAATAAGAGCCAGTCCAGAAGTCAGCAGACTTGGCAACACCACTGAGGACACTGAGCGCATTTGTACTCTACCTGGTAAGAAGGGTCAATCTCTGTTAGCTAAGTGGCTTTCACCAGGGTAAGAACAGACTTTATGACAGAAGGTAGGTAGACCTGCAATTGGAGGAAAGTGCCCAATCAAGTTTGGCATCTTCCTTCCCACCTGCTTTGATTTCAAAGAGATCATCCCAGGTCCTACAGAGAACATTCCTGGGTCTTAAAATTGAGGAAAGGCTGATATTGCTTTTAAGGATTTACACACATTTCACAAAGCAAAACAAAACAAAACAAAACAAAAAACACACCTTACATTTTCAAATGTCTAAAGCAAATAAGAAAAGGGAAGTGAGGAAAGGGTCAGGGGTCTCTTCCTTTATTTCCAACCGGAAGATTTTATTTTTCCTATTTGTATTTACTGTTACAGTATCAGTATCATGGCCATGAATGTCTTGTGGATATCTTACAAGAGCAAAGGCTGAATGATAGGACCCTCCAAGATTTTCTGGTTTGTAAGTATTCAGAATAAGGACTCTATTTTCAATAAGTAACTAATAACTCTAATGGGAACATGGTCAGAGGGATGGAAATGCTCTTCCACATCCTACAGAATATCGTTTGAAGCTCTATTGTGACCATCTCTCTTGGAGGATGGAAATTAGGAAAGTATAGCTTAGGAAGTTACCCTAAATAAAATTTAATAATTCTCCCATCTTGCAAAAGAGAGGTGACAACTACATTATCTTACAGTAGGAATAAGATGAGTAGGGTGTTTTATTTTAAAATGAGTTGTTAATGTGTAATTTTATATTGATTGGAGTGATATGTCCAGAGAAACAACAATTTATGTATTATTAACTTTTAAACCCTAAGTGATGCTTCTTGATCCAGGAATACCTTTCAACTACCCATTTCAACTACCCATTACCCAACTAGAGAGGGCTAATGGGACCAGTGAAAAAAAGAGGCTCCTAATTAAGGGCTATTTTAAAACAGGCTTGATACTAAGGGAAAAAGTGTGGGGGTTGATAAAGAAAGGGGAAGAATACTATAATGTTTTTAGGGCTTGTTCATTTATAAAAAGCACATAAATGGAGATCTGGCAATGGCCAAGAGGAAAACTTTGTTGTTGCAATCTCCTGCTGTCCATAAGTCTCCTTTCTGCACACAATGGGGCATTTTTCTTGTGTCTATTTTATTCTAAGTTCATGTCCACTTTAGGGCCTATACACATTATGTTCCTAGCAAGAAATATTCCCACTCGCCTCATTTAGGCCTTTCCTTAACTGTTGGTTCCTTACCAAGCCATTTCGGCTAACTATCATAACCTTTCCAGGGAACCTGGCCGGCTCAGTCAGTTGAGCGTCTGACTCTTGATTTCAGCTCAGGTCATGATCTCAAGGTAGTAAGTTCAAGCCCAGTGCTGGGCTCCCTGCTCAACAGTTAATCTGCTTGATAATCTTTCCCTCTGCTGCTCCCCACCCTTCTCTAAAATAAATAAATAAATCTTTAAAAATAAACAATGTAGCCTTGCCACCATCCCATAACATTTCCTCCATTTTTCTCTTCAGCACTCATTATGTCCTCAGTTATTTCATTTTTAGATTTGTTTTGTCTTCTCAATTAAAATACAATTTCTGAAAGCATAAACTTTGTATAACCTGTTCATACTGGATCTAGGAAATATTGCCCAGAACAGAGCCTGGGAAATAAAAATAAATGCTCAAAACAATATAAGATGGTATACAATATGAATCCTGAGAATGGAGAGGTAGAATTTGGAAGAGGGGCAAAATTGGTGAACTGAGTATTTTAATTGTTCCACATGTAAAAACTGGCCCTTTAAAAGCATCTTTTAATATCTTTTGTATTAGAGTGTTTAATATAATTGAATTATGTAGGTGAGATAAGAATAGAAATGAAGCTATTCCACAACATCCATCTGCTGCGTGTTGCATCTGAAGGCAGCATGAAAAAGTTTGTGACGTCTTTGGCTCCGCCTTCTCTAACCCATTCATGATATCAATACTCCAGCATACATGGTCATGTAATGGGAGTCATCAGTTGGTAGACCTGAATGATCTGGGTTAGTTTTCAGTTTCCAAGTCACCTGTTAATGGCTTAATGTTCCTCTATTTTTGTTGTAAATATTTAGAACTATGTAATCTTTCCCTCAGTATTTATCAGTACTAGTCTAGTGTCAGACAAGTAATAACAAAAAAGTGTCTAGTGTCAGACAAGTAATGAGTATTCACTAGGCATTTGCCACCAGATTGAAAGAATAAACTAATGAAAAATAAAATAAAAAAAAATTTGCCATGAAAAATTAAATTTAGAGTGTGTAAAAGTCCACAACAAAGACTGACATGATGCGGAAGGGCATTAGATTCTGGAATGTGAAATTATTAATGGATTAGACTATGGAATGTGGAAATCTGAATTGGATTAATGCACCTGAGAATGTTTGTCTACATTTCTAGCTTTTACTTACATGGCAACATATTGTATTGGGTCAATCTGTGAATCAGTCAACAAGCATTCAATAAGCATCTTCTGAGACAAGTTTCTTCTCTGTACTGGGTATGCAATGATACTCAAGGGGGACAGTATGGTATAAAGCCCCAATATGAAGATAAGCATTTTTGTCCAAGCTCCACTGATGGTGGTCTTTCTAGATAACTGTTCTTTGATAACACACACATAAGCATGCACAACTTACACTATAGTAGACCAACCAAATGTGCTTTAATCCAAAGCATTTTTAATCTATTTTTAATTAATTCAGAAACTTTAGTAAAAACAGAACACTGAAGCTGTCTTGCATTTTCTGAATTACACTTATCAATCACAACGCAGAGTACTAACCACTATACGATCACGGCCTACACTTATCAATCAAACCTTTAATCACATATTCTCAAATTTTGATGAAAAGAAATTATAACAAAGAATAAAGTGAAGAAAAATAATAAAGCAGATGAAAATATGCCTAAAAATTGTAATCATTTTTTCTGTGATTAGGTGTTTCAATTCCTAATAATGTTTCCTAGTAAAAATTTTAGAAGAAAAAGAATGTATTTTAATAATATAAAACATTCTTAACCATAAGTGACTCTTAATCTCACAAAACAAACTGAGGGTTGCTGGGGGGAGGGGGTTTGGAAGAGGGGGGGCGGGGTTATGGACATTGGGGAAGGTATGTGCTATGGTGAGTGCTGTGAAGTGTGTAAACCAAGCGATTCACAGACCTGTACCCCTGGGGATAAAAATACATTATATGTTTATAAAAAATTAAAAAAAAAAGTAAAAAAAATTTTTTTTTATATAATTCAGGATCGGGAACTTTATTTCTTGAGAACACATTTTTAAGCTAAAACAACTATCAAAACCACCTCAGCAACAATATGATGGTCTTTGTCAATCCTCTAGCAGAGTATATCACTGCTGTAGTGAGCACTATCTTGTGGGATAACTGATTAAAAAATCTAATTAATTAAGAAACCTGCAGGAGGGGCACCTGGGTGGCTCAGTGGGTTAAATCCTCTGCTTTCAGCTCAGGTCATGATCCCAGAGTCCTGAGATCGATCCCTGCATGGGGCTCTCTGCTCAGCAGGGAACCTGCTTCCACCTCTCTCTCTCTGCCTACTTGTGATCTCTGCCTGTCAAATACATAAATAAAATCTTAAAAAAAAAAAAAAAGAAAGCTTCAGGAGTTACTTCTTTACTATTTTTCATGTTTTCTGTCACTCCTTAAATATATTTTATAAACTGAGAGAGTTAGTTGAGATCAAAACATGGAATTCTCCTTTGGCGCTGATAACATGGTGACATTAATGTATTAAACTGACCCTAGCCAGGACAAATTCTAGCCTCAGCAATGAGAGGATAAATACACATCTGAATGATACAAACCAGTGGCTGCAGGAAAAACAGTAACATCTTTGAAATATTCTGTCATGTGTCACAAAGTTGAATATCTAGTAAAGCACAGATAGAAAATGCCAAATTCACTCTTTCCTCTTCTTTTGTTGATCCCTTAAAAAGACTTAAAACACTAAATTTCAGCATGAGACTGTGATATTTACAATTTTCTTGCAGTCATTATGATTTTCAGCAAAATCATCAGTAATAGCTGATATATGTTCAATACTTAGTGTTTACTACTCATTGTGCATTGTATACATTTATCTCAAACATATACATTATCTCAATTAGTCATGGAAACAGGCCTGTAGCAATACTTATCATCCCTGTTTTTCACACTAAGAAACTTAGAATCAAAGGAAATTCCAGGTCACCTGTCTGATCAGTGGTTTACTTACTCTAAGATACTCAGCTCTAAACATTCTATGTCAGTTGGTCTAGGTATCCAAAATTTCAGCTTTGTCTTTCTTATTGTATCAACAACTTCAAACAATTAAAAAGTAACATACGTGCCATCAATAATAACGTGATTACATCACTGTATTGTGCATTGGGAAAATAGAGATTAATCAGACTTAATTACAATCCATAATTAAATCTCTGACCAGGGAAACACACTTGCAAGCAAGTTATTACATTCTACTGCTTTAAGTGATCATAGAGGCATAGTCAAAGTGCTATGAAAGCAACAAACGAGCAGTGCTCAACCTTCTCTGGCGCAGCAGGTTTTGATGGACAGCCTGGGCGGGAGAAACACCATGCCTACAAATATATGAACCTAGATGGGCGTGGAGAACTGGACACTGATGTTGCCTTGCTGGATCCATCTTGGAGATGATATGCTACAAGTGTTGGCTAGTAGCAACTCACAGCTGTCTTTTCACCAGTGAGTTAGCCCTTGTGCCTTACCAAATAACCCCCCACCCACCAGAAGCTGCAGGCACAGCTACTGCTGGGAGAGGCAGACCTCCTCAACCCATGGCTGAATGACATATAGGCTACACATTTCTTTCCCTTTGCATATAAGGAGCAGGAAGTCTGTGGTACAAATTGTGCTCCAAAACTTTCAGGTAATTCAGTTTAATTTATCCCCAGCCAAGAACACGTTCTTGCTTAGTGTGCCACCCCTCTTGATCTCTTCTGTTTCATTCACTCCCTACCTTCTGAGAGTGTTCCTCTGAATAATTTGAGAGTTTCTCCCTCAGACTCTGCTTCTAGGGAACCCAGTCAAAGATATAGGGCGTCACACCCAGGCAGTGCATAGAAATTAAACTTTAGGTGTAGTCAGGGTAGTAGGAGTAGGGGAGGAAGTCAAATGAAAGAAGTAGACAAGTAACAATGTCAAACCTAATGTTTTCATGTAACTTTTGTGTGTGTGTGTGTGTGTGTGTGGGTGTGTGTGGGTGATCATAAAGTTCTTGAGGCAAATCTTATCTTCTTCAGCTGTGTATCTTTTCCTGCCATATCCCTTCAGTCTTAAATTGGTCCCACATGGGTCCCACGTCTCATACCTAGAGTAATATACATCACGTAGTACATACTATAAGTCTTTTAAAATAAATGAACAAAGATGTGGGATTCTGAATGTAATAATGATCTCATCAAATTTTGTTTATCTACCACAGTATTTGACAAAATATTTTATGTAAACATTTCTTATCAGTTTTCTCTGATATGTTTGAACATAGTCAAGGACAACTGTCATAACAGACAATTATGCTTTTTGGACATGGCATTACTTTAATGGAACATGGCAAATATAATGGTGCAATTGTCACAAAATCTAACTCAAACTGATTTACTCAAAAAAGGCAATTACCATATCATTTAAATGAAAAGCCAAGAATTGTCATCAGTTCTGTCTTTTTTTTTTTCTTCATCAGTTCTGTCTTAATCTGGGTATCAGACACTGTCATCAGAAAGAGTACTTTTTCTTTATCTCATTCTTTTGCTTTTCTCTAGCATCAAGTGACAGCAGAATTTCTGCCCTCAGACCCAATCCTATATCCTCCTAGGTATCAGGCTAGCAGAATAAAAGCATTTCTATTTTAGTATATTATCGTACAGTTATCATGTTTACTTTGCTTACAAAGTAGGTAATATATCTATTTCTTAAATAGCCAGTGTGGCCAGGAGATAGTTGTATACAGATTTACTAATACTGTGTCATCTGGTATCCACTATTAAAAACACTGTGCATAGGAGGATTTGGTTCTTGGCTTGTTTAAATGTGGATCACACGTCCAAAGCCTGGTGCTACAAGAAGACCCTTTTTTTCACATAGCTTACGAGAGTGGGCATATAAGAGACATTTCCAAAAAAGGAATTAAGGATGATAGGTAGGCCCAAAACCAAAATATTCTGTTACAGAAATGATATTTATGAAGAATAATTTAATACTTAGTCAATGTATAAAAAGTGAACCTAGAAATTACACTAAATTACAGAAAAGAATAAAATTAATAGTTAAGAATAAAAATTATGCTTTAAAATTTTATAAATGCAAATGAAGATTTTAAAAATGTTTAATGGAACATTCCCTAATGAAACTCAAATTATTAGAGTGGCATATAATATCTTTATCTTTGAAATTATGTAAAGTTATAAAGTATCTACTTTGGATAAGTCAATTTTGAATAAATTGATGGGATAATTAATATAATCACTAACACATATTCTTTAATATTAACCTTTTTGTTAATAAAACACAGATAAAAGAAAAATATACAAAATAAAATATAGCATAATGAATTTTAATGAGGTGACAATATTAATAGTCATTAATGTTCAATGCTAGATCCAACTAGTTTGTTGGAAGTTGACAACTTGTAATATTCTGATCCTATCACATGCTTTTACTTAGGTATGGAATAATTTTATAAATAATCACTTATTCTTATCTATTCTTTGGTTATGCAGTGATAAGTTTCAGAAAAAAGACTATAAATATTTCATTTGTGTATTTTGATCTCTATATTTGAAGATATTAAAAAGGGTGCCTATAATCCTATAGAGGTTTTAAAATATTTTAATATCATTATAAACTGATAGATTTGAACACATTTGATACATTCTGATGCATTGCAAATTTTATTCTTAATGAGCTCAAATGGTGTTCTTTGACAGCAGAAACCTTTTCAAGCTGGCTTTCCAGCCTTTGACAGTATCTCAGTAAACATTAATAGCTTTTTGATATCTGATTTAACAGGAAACTCAGGTTAATCTTACACATTTATTTTCACTCCAGAGCTGGAATTAGTCATTTCTCCTAAAAAGCACTACTTTTTTTAAAGTACAAGATGTTGTGTTATAACCAGAATTAGATCACTGGGAATGCTCATTTGCTACTAGGTTGGTCAATATTTCTAGGCAGTTTCAGTGTTTACATATAGGAAAAATATATAAAACACACACACACACACACACACACACACGACATTTGTGTGTTCATATAGCTTCAGCTGAAATAATGAACTACTGGGTTTTTACTGAAACACTTCTATATTAAATCTGTATCTCCTTTTCTCCACACTGTGACTCCTGGCTTTCAAGGATACAGGGGTTGCAGAGTTAGAATTTCCCATAAAATACACACACTAAAGCAAATTGAAGAATAACAATATCACTACTCTAATTTTGTTTCAGAGAGATGCTCTAGGGAAACAGAACAAATAAGACAATAGGATAGATCGATAGATAATTGGTAGATGTATAGACAGATATATACGTTTATTAAAATGTATATTAGGATGGAGATTATACACACACACACACACACACACAGAGGAAGAGAAAGAATAATTTTTAGGAATTAATTTCAAGCAATTTAGGATGCTGGCCAGTCTGAATATACAAAGAGCTCCTGTATACTCCACATCCAATTTCCTATATATTGGCAGCTTATATTGTTATCGCATATTTGTTACAATTAATGAATGAATATTGATATTATTGTTAGAAAAAAAATAGTCAGGTGCATGCACTTTTTCAACCTTTAGTCAGCTGCAGAGAAACGGGTCTTGAGCCAGGAACACTTCCTTGCCAAGAGATAAAGAGCCCACACAGTCTGTGTTGGGGTTATCATGTTGTGTGAGAATATCTCTTTTGTTTCAGGCACAAGGTATATTGCTTCATTCTACTAAAAGAAAAATATCAGTGGCCCTCAAACAAGCCCCTAGTTTCAATATTTTAGATGTCCCAGAGAGGCATGAAGATCCTTCTATGGCAACAAGAGAGGGGTGCACAGAGACCCATTGCCCTATATCAGGCACGAAATAGACCCACTTGTCCTGAGGGACCTATGCCCCCTATTGAATTTGATCTTGTTCTGCCTCTTCTCTATATAAATAAAGCATTATCCTAGCCAGTGCTTGATTATATTGTTTTCCTTGATGATTCTGATACCAATATGCAATGTGTAGCACTGTTAGACTTTTATTCCTGGTGATTGGCACAGTGATAATTTTTTTATATTTTCCACATAGTTGGATTCCTCCCTTGGAATCAATAACTGGTGCATGGCATCATTCTTGACAATTATTAGCTAAAGTCCACACTTTTTTCAGAGTTTCTTAATTATTTTATAATGTCATTTTGCTATGCCAGGATTCCAGAATGTACCAAATTACATTTAAGCCCGTGTCTCCTTAGACCCCTCTTAGATGTGACAGTCTCTAAGACTTTCTCTGTTTTCAGTGACTTTGACAATTCGTGAGTACTGGGTAGGTATTTTGTAGATTGTAGCTGAAATGAAGTCAGTCCTATGCTTTTCCTCGTGATTAAACTGGGTTTATGGGTCACTGGGAAGAAGACCACAGAAGTAAAATGTCTTTCTCATTATATCATATCAAAAGCATACACAATCAACATGACTTATGGTTGGGGATGTTAACCTCAATCTCACCTGACTGAATTCATTAGTTTTTTCCCTTTCTGGGGTTCTTCTTCTTTTTTTCTCTCTTTCCATACAGTATGGAAAGAAGTCACCATATACAGCCAATCCTTAATGAGAGAAAAGTTGAGAGCCACTTTTCTCATATTATTTATTTATTTATCAATTATTTGCTCACATCAGTATAGGTTCATAGATACTGACTTTGTACTTTGGGTTATAATGCAATGCCACACTAATTTGTTGTTCAAATTGTCCAGCTTTGGTCAAATGCAACTCTTTCTTGATTTCTTATTTCCTTTGATATACATATACATACTTTATATTGTAAATATTTCCTTAATTTATGTCACTAAAAGATACTCCAAGCTTATATTGTATATTCCTTGCTGCAGTCCTGGAATCAGCCATTTTTCTAAAAGCCCTAGTTTATTTCACCAGAGAATGATATAAGAAACAAAATTCTGCAGACTATAGGTGTTTGATGTTGTTGGGGTGTCATTTCCTTTAGGCCTTCTACATAAGGAAATATACATGTGTATACTAACCTGTGAAAATACACATAACCAAAAATATTTTGTACGTATCAATCTGCATGTATATTAGCCTGAGTTTATACTGATGTCTTCAACATTAATTTCCAATTGATCATTGAAGCTTATTTGTAATCTCTCACTCTGATTAAGAAACATGGCTGTAATTAGTATAACTTGTCTATTTTTTCATATTTTAGTTATAAGAATATGCATCATTGAAATATCTTTTTTATTACAGATATGTGGAGACACCACTTACCCTATCTGGTTTAACCTTATGGATTGTAGCTTCTGTGGCACCTTCTTTTTTTTTTTTTTTTTTTTTTTTTTTTTTTAGATAGTGGATGTTTAATTAATATTTATTAGATTGTCATTCTTAAGTCAGATAGCAGCTCATTTTATTAAAATATATGGCCAAAATAATTTTTTAAATATGATTAAAATAAAGGTAAACTATCAGGTAATGTGTGTAAATTTTCTACAAATGGACTTAATTTATATAATGCTAATAGGATCATGTTGTATGCCTCAAAAAGATAAGTAATGGTTTTTGATAGTCATAACTTGCTAAAACTTAAAAGTAGTATTGAAACATGATTGTAATATCTCATGAACTATGCAAATATATCTATTTATTATATAACTATGCAAATATATCTATATATTCAATATCACTTCACTTTCTTATGTATTAAGAAAATTTCACATTACTTGATTTAGTAAAATTGTACAACAAAAATTATATTTTCTTGTAACTCTTCCAAATTTCACTGCTGATTATTTGCTTATATTACAGTTGACATAAATGTTTTATCATTGCCTTTCAGGTGAATTGAGTCTGTAGGTAGCCTGAATCTGTCAAAATGATTTTGATAAAAAGTAGGTTTCAGAAAGTTATTTTTTCCTTTCTAATTCTTTTCTCCAGATGCTTCTAAAATAATAAATATGCTCCCTGGAGATAATTAACCACAGCGGGATTTTAAGACATAATTATTTGAAGATCTATAACATTTTCAGATTGATCTTTTAAAGTGATGTTACTTGTATTGTTTCAAGATACATCTTATCTCAAGACTTATACTGCCTGACTTATAAATAAATGTATGACTATTTGTGTGAGGAATATGAAGTCATCTGTGGATTTTATTGTAATTATATATATATGTATGTATACATATATATATAAATCTACAGGATCTATTATACAAAGAACATGCTCTAAATTTAGATGGTTTAAAAGAATGAATTTGAGGAAATGGTTAGCGACTGTAAATAGATATTTTATTTAGTATGAAATGTCCAAATAATTTTTATTACCATCAATAAACTTAAGTATATTTGCAGTTGTTTACTTGGTTTTTTATGCTTATGATTTTTAAAGGATATGTTCTGATTAGACTATGTCTTTATTTGCAGAATATTAACAGCTAATGAATGCAGAAGCAAAATCAAATTAACAAAGTCAACATTTTGGAAAAAACTAATGAAATAAGTGATTTAGGAAAAGAACATGAATAAGTGCTAAAAAATGTAGGTCAAATATTAGTGAGGCAAGCTCTCTTCACAGCGTGATAAGGTTAATTCACCGATTGTTTGCTGGTCATAGGAAAAAAGTAATTTTGTCATCCAGGAATCAGGTGTTTAGTAACTGAAGTCACCAACAAGATTAACTTCCTGAGTCTTGGGAAAACCAAATGTTTTATAACTCCTGATTGGCGTAACATAAAGTACACAGCATATGATTTTTTTTTGCAAAAAACAAATGGAAAAATAGTATGTAAGTTTTAACTTAGAGTTAACAATGAATATTATTTCTCCTTTTCACATTTCCATAGAGGACGCTTCTGATGTCACTTGTCACTACTCTTCTCATTGAAAGTATCACTAGGAAACCCAACTGTTTTCCTTATGCGTCCTCCATTTTCACTTCCCCAAGGTATGAGAGACATACAACTTAAGCAGTAAGTATATACCATCTTTACAATGATATTTCCCCTAGAGTCTTTTTCCTTTAAACCGTTTTATAGTAAGTGTTCTGGCCCTGCCCCACCCACCAGGGAGATTTTTCTTGAAATACTTGGGTGAGACCCACCATTATTTTACTAATTCTTCTACAACCAAGCATGTAGTTTAATTTTGAAGTGCAAAATAATAGCCCAAGCTTCTTTCTGTAATTCTGTTCTTGCTTGATGGGCCATTGATAGAGCTTATATGTTGATATTGCTTTGGCTTTGTATGTGTCCTTTGTCAACCCAGACCCTAGAGGAGGGAAAACACTGTTTTGCAGCCCTATGTTTATGGATTTGCATCCTCCAATATAAATTATAGTTACATTTGCTTCCCTTAACCCTATGCTTAGCATGAAGTGGGTATTTAATAAATAGGTTTTGTTGCGACAAATGGATTCTAGTTTTTCATCATAAAGAACCTTATAACTGTATCTATTTAATCATTAATCTCTCAGTTACATTATACAGGGATAAAACATAGTTATTACAGTAAAGCCTTTGGGAATAGTCTTCTCTGGTTAATTTCTGGTCCTCTATCATATTAGATATAAATTTACTTTGTTTACTTACTTTGCAGAGATTTGTTATGAGTAAAAAAAATAAGACGTAAAATTTCTCATATTATATCAGCTACAGAATAATTATATCAGATATAGTTTGAGAAATTTCTATACACCAACCCTCTACTCAATAATTCACTTAGGTCATTTCTCTAAATTTCAACTGTTTGATAGAGGTCCTATTATTATTGTCACTTTACATTATACAGGTGATAAATTAAATACAAAGAAATATTCAGTAATTTTTAAAATCCTATATCTAGTAAGTCACTTGCAGAGCCCCTTAATCATTACCCTATACAGTTTAATAAATATTCCCTCTTTTTCTTTTTGCTTAGGTTCAAGTTCTGTGCTACATGCTGATGATACAAAAATCAGTAAGAAAAAATTGCTGATATTCTAGTAGAGAAAAAGAGTATACCGAAAAGACTCAAATTTTATATCAGTTCTGCATCCGTTTTTGGTACTTAAATTGGATATTGGCAGAAAACACACTATTCCCTGAAGGCAGATTATATCTCAAATTTATTCATATGCAATTCTAGGTAATTATATCACATTCCAATTTCAAGTAAAATTACTAACATGAAGTATCATGTTTATTTTGCCATCAAAATAGATGCATATCTTTATCACAAGGAAGCAAGATTTTACTTGGTTTGAAATATGTCCACATAGGCACAGCAAAATGGATCAAACCTGAGAATACAAGAAAGGGGAATAGATGTTAAGAGAATTTTTAAATTCAGGCTCATACTGCTTCATAACACTATAAAATTGCCTAAACTCTTTAACTTGCATGCTATTTTGAAATTCGCAGAAAACTTTTTAGAGGAGTATTAATTGTGGAAGAATTAATGAGTTAGTAATTTATAATTCCTGAATTTACTTACTAGTAATAGATGTGAGTGTTAGCAATAGATGGAGGGTAAAGGAAATTCTGCTAAAGGTTCAAGTTTTATTGACTGGCTGGTATACGACCAGTTACTTTGGAAAGGACACACATTGATTCTGCAAACACAAGGATAAAGATAAAATCTTCTAATAATTATATTTTAAGGATAGATCCAGAGGTTAATAAAGGTAAACCAGTGTGTTGACTCATCTATAGTCTGGTACATTGGTATGTAGAAATTATACAAATTTGTATCATTTGCAATAGAGAAAATAATTCAGATATATTTAGTTTTAAATTGGTAAATCAAATTTTATGGTGAGGTATTCCAGAAATGGGGGAAATTAAAAAAAAAAATCAAAGTACATGGTACCTTCACAATGTTAAATGCAATATTTTTTTTGTTTTGTTTTATTTTATTGAATTTATTTTATTTTTAAGATTTTATTTATTTATTTGAGAGAGAGAGGAGGTGAGAGAGAGCATGAGCGAGGAGAAGGTCAGAGGGAGAAGCAGACTCCCTGCGGAGCTGGGAGCCCGATGCGGGACTCGATCCTGGGACTCCAGGATCATGACCTGAGCCGAAAGCAGTCGTCCAACCAACTGAGCCACCCAGGCGTCCCTAAATGCAATATGTTAAAGCAAGTGTGAAATAACCAAGTATTTTACCAGTAAAACAAAGGTATCTATTTTTACTGTTAAAAGAAGAATTTTAAAAATTTCAATTAGGTATATTACTCTCTTGAAGTGTTACAAAGTATAAGTAAACAATGTGATCAATAATTTGTAAAGGAATGCAATATGCCGATTAGGATTTTCACACAAAACAAAATACTGAGTGAACTATTGAATATAATTTACCTGTAGTGAAAAATATAAAAGTCGATGGATGAATTTTTAAATGGAATAAGCAAGAAACTATTCATCTTATTTTAATTTTTGTTTGTGGGGGTTGGGCGAGTTGTTAGTGGGTTTAACGTACATAAAACTAAGCCGTAATATAATTTGGCAGTGGCAAAGTTTGAGTCTTTAGATACTAAAATGTCACCATGATATTTTACCAAACATGGCTGACACCTTTCTTTTAGACTATATTATGTCCATTCTGATGTTTTTGTATAACCAAGGCAAATGGGTTCTTGAATTATGAAACACGTTACCTATATGTCAGGAAAGGAAAACACTTAAAACATAAATTCAGTAATAGATTTCAACACTAATGAACTGGATTCCCCCCATCCCATGGAGGAAGTAGATTTACCAAAGCTATTGAGACACTGACAGTGTCTATTACAAACATCTGAGCAGATGCATGTTTCAACCATAAAAGAGGAAAAGAACAAAAATGTCAGCCAAACAAGGAAAATTCTGTAAATCCCTCTTTGTAATTAATATTTATTGATTCTTCCTAGGGTAAAAGTATTCTATGTATCACTGAGGAAATAACAATGAACAGACCAGATACAGTGCTCATGGTCAAAACTAATGAGGACTCTCCTTGGGGCTCTCCTTTAAAAATGTGTCACATTCAGGCTGAAGTTATCTACGAATGTCTGCATTCAGTTATCTCATTAAGAAGATATCATATTGGTATGAGTTAAGAGAAAGGAAAACTCTTGACAATAGTACTGGTTTCGGGGGAAAAGCTTAGAATGTCTTCCTGGCTAACAAGCTTCCAAGTTCTAGACTTCCAGAAAATGGTATTTCTCAACCAGGAAAAATAAACTGAGTATATATGATAGAAAAAAATAATCAGAGTGTTAATAACTCATTAAAGTAGTATAAATAGAGATAACAAAAGAATAAGGGAAGGTGATGACTACAATACTGTAGATTTAATAAAGTATGTTCATAACAAAAGTTTTTAGGCAAAGATAAAATGAGCAACATTTCATCTTTGGCTAAAATATCTCCATGTAAAACAAGGTGAGGATTTTTCAGATGTTTATATGCTACCCTTAAGTATTTTAGAAGAGATGAAGATTGATCAATGTCTAAGTTATTGCTAAAGGTTGAAGGAATGACTTTTTAAAAAATCACAATTTTATTAAAACAATTTATTTAGTAATGAAATAGCATATATATGCATGTAGCTCTTATTCCGGGGCACGATTGGTTCGCTTGGAAGGCATAACCTTTTTGTAGTCCTATTTGTTTCTGTTAGCTTTTAGTGAGATCTTTAAATACCGGATGGTTGAGCTTCCCATGTTTTCTAGAGCAAGGTGAACTGCTACGTTTGGATCAGGGACCCCCAGCTGCTGTTTCCTTCCAAGTGCCTCAGTGTTTCGCTCTGTGCGGAGACAGCTATGTATTTGGCCAAACACTTACAGAGACATTGAAGCATATCTTTAGTACTCTTTTTCTGTTTGTTTTCTTCTCTTCAGTACCCGAGTATGCCAGTTTTTGCATCCCCAGACTCCCAAACTCTGATTTCTCAATGTCCTTGAAATTGCTGTTCTCGCTAGGATTCCATGTCCCTGTCCTTTGTATAAAATAGTATCTGAGGCAGAAGGCCAGGGTGTCTGTGCCTCAGTTTCTATGGTTTTCTTATCAAATGTATCGTAGACCTGAATGTTCATTGTCACAGGCCTGACAACAGTTGTTTCATATAACGTGTTAAGTGTTACCTTGTTTATTTCATAAGGGAAGTCCTGGTATCCACTTTTCCATTATAGCTGGAACCGGAACTGCCCAAGTTATTAAGTTGTAAAAAATAAAAACAAAATCACTAGCATATCTCTTCTGGCTTTCAGGCTTCATGCTTTTGTTCTTGCAATGTTTTAATTCACTCATTTTTGTCCATACCAAATTATCACCTGTCTTTAGCAAAATCTTCATACCTTTTGTCTTCTTTGATGCTTTCTATGATTAATCCATCTTATTTTATATGTGAATTCTTATATCTATACTTTGCTATACAACCATTTTGAAGTAAACTCATACTGCTTGTTGATATGACTTATACTATTTTACTGACCTAAAATAGATTTTTGGATTCCTCAGTTATGCTTAGGTGGTTATGACATCTTTTTATGGGAGGGGATTATGCTTTATATTTATCTTTTTTTCAATAACTACAGAGGCATTATAAATATATTAACCCATTGAAATATTTAGTGATCAATTTGAATTTTCATAAATTCTTAAACAATTGTATTTTCTTATCCATGTATATGAAAATTGATACAACTAAATATTTAAAATCAATGACCATTAGTTTTATAATTATCTAGTGTTTTTAGTTTTTCAGTATTCTTAAATATCCATTAGAGAATTTTTTAATTATAAAATGTTAGCAATGAATATTCCTTCTACCAAATATCCTTATTTTTTAAGATATAGGAATTGAGACGAAAGGAGGTTTAATCTTGTCAACGACCCACAGCTTCTTATTATTGAAATTATTTTTAGAAAACTGGTTTTCCAACTTCTAATTGAATGCTCTTTGTAATAAATTTCTATGTGGGACTTTCATAAATGATTTATGAAGACACAGAATATTTTTAAAACCTAGTTCAAAGAAAATACATAAATCACATCACTTCAATATTTGTAGATTTAGAACAGAAAATCATTCACTGAATTTCTTTTGAAATAATTGTACAACAATTTATTAAACAGTCTGAACTTTGGTCTACATACAAAGACAAAAATGAAAATATTTTCATTATTGTCCACTCACTCTCATTCTGCTATGAGTACTTTTGTTTTCTTATAGAAGTTCTTATCAATATTTCAGGAAAATATTATGATTTTCCATGGGTTTGTGTTATTATAGAAAAAAATACATTGATTCTACTTATAAATTCTAATCTAATATGCAATTTTAAATATGATCATATCTCCCCAGCACAGTAAATTGGTATGAGTAGGAAGTGTGGTCTGTTATTTTATTCTTTTTCTCCATTCCTTAGCTTTGAGGGGAGAGTGCATTGTCTGTATTTGGTACATGCGTGCCTATCTTTCTTTTTCATCCTCTGGGTCATTTGGATTCATACAAGGAAGGGAGGGAAAAAAGGGTAAGTGATTCATGGTGACCCAAAACTTTTTCTGGTCTTTCTCTGTCGAGTGTAATACACTTTAGGCTCTCTTCCATTTGTGGAGAAGATAAGAAATATTAATCCTTTTGGAAGGAGTGGGTGAATGATTTTGGATTTCCTAGTGAAGTGTTCAAAGTCACGTTTCCTTCATACGCTCTCCATCTACCGTATCTTTCACCTCATCTTCCACTAAATCTCGTAGTATCCTCTTGAATGATTTGTATCAGCAAGATGTAAAATGGGTACAACCTTAGGAAAATTCTGGGGATTCAGTATTGCAATTGAGCAAGGGCACTCAGCATCCAGAGGACAGTTTTTATAAATTCATTTACTTCAAAATTAAAAATCAGCACTTTAAGTAATAGTCAAAACTAAACACAAAATGTTCCAGTGATCTAAAGACAAGACTTTTTCAAAAATGAAAAAAAAAAACAAAAACAAAAACTGCCCATAAGATAAGATCTGTATTCTATTAGCCTTTTTAATTAAAATTTAATTTGAAATAAGATGTTCCCTTTAAAACTCATGTTTGCTCACTAAAAAATATCATGGTCATCATAACTTATCTGTCCTCAGTGACCAATTATCCTTCACACTTATTAAAAGATTTCATGGAAAGAAAATGAAGCTGAATCTTTGTGTAAATACAGTCTTTGTGCAGCTCTTTAGTCTTATCATATGGGTGGAGAAAGTGAGAGTCTTCTGACTACTTGGAATATATATATTTTTTTAATTTTAGTTTTGTAATTGCATTATTATGGCTCAATATTATGACTGAAGCATATATTTCTTTGCTTTCTATAATACCTGCAATAGTGTGAGGCTATTGTTTGTTTCTCTTAAGAACTTATTTGAAAATTGTTATCTAGCAATAGATATCCTCTTGTGATTTTACACTATTTTGTTATACTTGCGAGAACTTAAATACTTATAGCAAACTGATATTGGAGATAATTGAAATGAGGTAGTTTGTTTCTTAGGAACATCATTATTAACATCAGAAGGTCTATGGAAAGATCTCCTGAGTTGCTCCCAACATATTTATTTTATAATCTGAGTATCTTTTAAAAACCTTGTGGGTTTTAGTTATCTTTATGCTATGGTAATTTATGCCTATCTATCATCTATCTATCTATCATCTATTATTTACTTATCTATCATCTAACTATCTATCATCTATCTAATATCTATCTATCTATATTCTACTATCTATGCATCATCTTCTATTATTTATCATCTATCTATCTATCATCTATCTCTCTATCATCTATTCTCTATTTATCTATCATCCATCTATCCTCTATCTATCATCTGTCTATTTTTGTATCTATCTATCATCTATCTAGCTATCTATCAGCTACCTATCATCTATCCACGTTTCATCTACAGAGCCAACATAGATCTTTTCCCAGTGGTATCCTTTAATTCTGGGCGGGGCGGGGTGGGGAAACAGCTTTCAGTACATTTTTTCTTATTTGTCACAATCAGGATTCCTACCAGAGAATGCCAAATTGCAAATTTTGCATTTGGCTGAGCAGGAACTAAGCTGAGATCTTGGGAATAAAGAAGACATCCTGAACAGCCCTAAAGAGTGAAGTGTTACATGTATTTTAACAACAAGGAAATACCATGGGTCTATTTCTTGGCTTTTTCTGCTAGAGTCACAGACTTTGGAAATTTACATAGCTTCTGTACTAAGTAAAAAAGAACAGTGCCCTTGAAATCAGGAGGTGATATACTTTCTTTTGTATGAACCATGGACTGTCTTCAATGATGAGAACAAGAAAGCTGGATTTCGCTGATTATTTTTTAATTTAAATATTTGATGTCATTTCTCTCTTGAAACATAATCTCTAAAGAAATATGTTAAAATGTATTTACTAGGAAAAAAGTATCTTATTTTTGTTATTAAAGAAAAAAGAGTACCCTTACTTTAATGACTAACAAACTTGCATTACCAAAATACATTTAATATGCAAAGATATTCATAGAGCCTGCTAACAGTACAGATTACCATAAATTAGTAGATTTGAAAGAAGAAATGCATTGATTTGATGCTTGTAAAAATGTGATAGATTTATAGGAACTGAGCAGTTTGATATTTATGCTTATATGTTCTCTGTACCTTATAATTCTAAACATATTCAGCATATCATATAGCAAGAATACACAATTATCTCTTCATTGTGATGATTTTTTACATTTCAATAGTGTTAAATGCTATAGATATATTTTCCTGATTTTATGTTAATAACAAAACAGTTACCAATAAAAATATGACAGAATATGTTAATTTGTATATACTGCATGATGAATCATAAGCCAACATTGTTGTTGTTTTTCTTATTACCTAGCAACTGTAAGTCATGAGTACCTAAAATAAGTGATGGACTGAAAGAGTCTGAGCAGGAAAATGTGGAAAGTAGAATTATATATTTTTTTTTAGGTTACAATAGAAATACAAAGTTGAAAAACCCTGGACAAAGGATAAAAAGACCATGTTCTGTTACTAACCAGTTCTGTAATCCTTATGAAGTAAATTATATTTTCTAAAGTTCAGTTTATTCAACTGCAAAAATGATAGCTTAAGGTTAAAAGAAATGAACATATATGCCATTTTTAGAAATGAAGTGTAATATGTAATAATTTCATGAAGTATAGACAATTCAACCACAATCAACCCTTAACTTGCATTTTCTCATTTTTCCATCATATATGTCTGTTGTCTCTTCTATTATTATCTGGTGTATATATTATTAAAACTTGTTCATAATCCCCAGATAGGAGCAATATAATCTCATTTTTTTTACCTTAAAATGATCTATTGGGCAGAATTTTGCTAATGTTTTCCCATGATACTTTAAGTTGTAAAAATTCATTCAAAATTTTAATTTCAATATAAATAGAGATATTGAGGCACCTGGGTGGCTCAGTCATTAAGCCGCTGTCTTTGTCTCAGGTCATGATCCCAGGGTCCTGGGATTGAGTCTTACATTGGGCTCCTTTCTCAGAGGGAAGCCTGCTTCTCCCTCTCCCACACCTTCTGCTTGTATTCCTTCTTTCCCTGTTTCTTTCTCTGTCAAATAAATAAGTCAATAAACTTTAAAAATATATAAATAGAGATATTAAGATGAAAACAAGTTAAAACAAAAGGATTTTTATTTTTTTAATGGGTCGGGTTATTTTTTGAAGCTGCATTTACTCATTTAAGAAATTTTTTTATACAATCTATACTTCTACAATTATTTAGAAAATTAAAGTGATTGTTTTATTATAAAACTTTTGCCTATAAGAGTGACATTTAGAATGGGAGTGTTAATTTGACAATCGTGGAAGATTATGAGAGATCAATGAAAACAATTATTAGCCATAGAAGCCAGTAAGAAATACAAAAGAATCAGAATAGCTTTTTTTTAACATATAATATTTATATAAAGGATATATAAAGAAATATGAGTATTATCTTTCTATGAGGTTCTTTGTTTACCAGGGAGCAAAGATTACTCAGATGAACTTAAAACAAACAGAAAATATGTAGGACTATTACAGAAGTGACACAGAGAACTTAAGATTAATAGTTCAGTCTGGCTTTATGATGTAGTCAAGGAACTGGTAATACTTCAGAAACCTAAATTATTGTTCTTTTCTTTATGTCTGTGAATCTACTTGTCTGTTGCCATTGCTCCTTTTCTTGATCTGCTTCATTACCAGCTCTGTAGCAGCCACATCCCTGCGTCCGTCTCTGAAGATGTCTATTATTAGTGGTAGCCTTTGTGTTCTCATTCTTAACCCCTGGGAACAAATGTCTTGTTGTTAAGGTTTTGAGTTAACTATCCCTCCCTATGTTAAAAAGTTTGTGTTAGGCAGTTGTGTCAGGTAGCCCATGGCTTACTCTGCAAGATTATGACAAAAGAGCTTTCAAGGAGAAGCGCTGTGGGGAAGAAAAATGATAATGGACTATAGACTTTGCCAGTTTAAAAAAGAGAGAGAGAGAGAGAGAAGGAAGGAAAAGAAATTTCCAGAAAGGAAAAGTAGAAATGGGAAAGTTAATAATTTATGATACTCTTTTTTTATACAATTAGAATGTGTGAAAATAAGGATATATCTGCTTTGAAAATTAAAACCGCTCCGAGTTATGTTAGAGTTTCAGAACAGCAAACTTTAGAGAATATAATTTAACTTAACCTAAACTGAGTTGAACTGAATTACATTGAACTAGAAAGTATTGTTTTGCTTAGTTTGTGCTACTTTTTTTGTTTTAATCAGTGAGATTTCAGTTTTAAAATGGTGCCTGGCTTTTGAGTCTGATGCAAGTCTCTCCCAAAAGATGACTAATATACATATGAAGATGAAAACAGGTGAACCTACACAACAATGCTGAAAATTAAGCCTGGTAATTAATTTATTAGCAAATCTGATAGACATTTTTATTTACCAGAATGAATCCCTTGGATCGGTAGCTACTAATGGGTTACAGTGGCACAACAAACAGCTTGGCTAGGAATCATAAGCATGAGATCTTGATCCACGTTCTATCAATACTGAAGAGACATAAAGACAGTACTGAACTGACAACTGTTCTGCTGTTCACTCTCTGCACAATTTCCTCATTTTGTCACATCAAAAATGTCTCCCTAGTTTCTTTATTTTCTACATATTCCAAACTGCCATGTGGCAGAAGCACAGATTTCTAGTTTAAAATACATAGGTGCTACATAGAACATTTATAGAGACAGAAAGAATCCTATTTCCAGGGCAGATTTTATGTTATAGCTTTTAATTTACATGGTATATTTAGAGTTTACACAGTTTAGGTAGTCACAGAATGCACAAATCCCATCTTGGGCCAATGTATGATATTTTGTTAGACACCAAGAAGTGATATAGGAGCAAAATGCATCGATTGGCTTGGCTGGACTTTATATCCTGTAAAAGAAAGTGTCTGGTATCTAAGGAGACAAAGGATGGAGTAATGGACACTGGACTGTTATCATTAATAAACTAATGCATAAAATGTTATGTGTAATTTTCTTATTTAAAACATATGTATACATTTCATTCATTATACTTATGCTCTTCAAAGTGGAAGATAACAGAAAATAGAAAATAATAACAAGACACAAGAAAAATATAATTGATAATAGTAAAACATAGATGTTGAGTAGAACACTTAAAAGATTGAAAACTGTATAGCACATTTATATATCTATAATATAAAAAATAAATGAAAGAGGAAGGATAAATAGATACATAAGGGTTGAAGATAGAAACCAAGCTATAAATATAGAGAAAGAAAAATATTATAAAGCTATAAAAATGACCATGCTAACACTTTTTACAATAAATAGGTAAAATGCCAGATTTTTACTAAACTACAAAAGTAAAAAGATTTCATGATGGTCTAGACAAGTATGTTTTGATTCACCCTTTTTTAACTTTTCTGGAAATTTCTCATGAAATAAGAATAATGAAAAGCAACAAATCATGAGAACTTAGAAAATGAATCTTCATAATTCATATATTAAAATATGAAAAAAATTCTTTGAAGAACAGAAATATCAGTATATTTGCATCAGTAGACAAAATGCCGTATGTCCAGAGCAGAGATATTGCTTTAAGGTATATTACCAATGACCCAGACAGAGAAATACATCCAAAACAACATGTACATTTGTCTTGAATGGTAGTAAACAATATCTATAATAACTTTCCCAAATACCTATAAAATTAGACTGATTGGGAATGGAAGAAATGGAGTCATAAGACATTAGAAAGATTAGTAGAAAGATAATAAAATTTCAACTTTATAGCAAATTTTATGAAGTCCACTGTTATCAATATATAGTATAGTTAGGTATATTGCTGTCAGGGGAGCCAAGAAATTATGAGATGATGCTTATCCAGTCTTGGTTCGAATGTTTACTCCTAAGGAGGTACATTCAGCCTCATACTCCCCCTAGAGCAAAGATCAAGATTTGGGTGTGGGATGCTTTCAAAGAGACGACTTCAGAATTGACAATCGCTGGCTCACAGTGACAATGGTTCTTTGACTCGAGATAAAATACTGATGTTTATTTTCCTTAATAAGTTTTACACTTTTAGATTACCATAGCTCTAAAGTGGCTAGATTTTCTGTTTTGTGCAACACAGATAATACTAGACCATAAAGTCTAAAAGTTCAACCAGGAATCTACAATAAAAGATTTTGTCATACTACAGTCTGACTCCAATCTCCTTAGGTTGGAGATTATAGATTTGTTTTTAGTGTTAAACTGTGGAAACCTTTTAAATTTTATGAAGATTTTATTGTTTTTACTTTCTTTGAAGTTACATCCTTAATACACAATGCATGCCATATGATTTCAGAACAAAGAAATGTTGCTCAAAGTAAGAATTATGGTTATGTGCTAATGTTAACTACATTCATTATTCTCATCTATGTTCCACAGTATCCACGTAAATTGGCTTTATAGAATTGTAGAATATCCCTTTGGAGCATTAGTTATGATACCAGTTAGAAAAGAGCATCAGGGGCGCCTGGGTGGCTCAGTGGGTTAAGCCGCTGCCTTCGGCTCGGGTCATGATCTCGGGGTCCTGGGATCGAGTCCCCCATTGGGCTCTCTGCTCAGCAGGGAGCCTGCTTCCTCCTCTCTCTCTCTCTGCCTGCCTCTCTGCCTACTTGTGATCTCTCTCTGTCAAATAAAGAAATAAAATCTTTAAAAAAAAAAAAGAAAAGAAAAGAACATCTTTTAACCTTGGGGTGCTGACTCAGAGAATGAGGCTCATGATGTGGTACACCATCCATATCTCCTGTTGTTTGAATACATGGCTCTGAGAAAAAGAATGAAAATAGGAATAGTACTTCTTGGTATAAACAGGATCATATATAATTTATCTCATTAAAATGGAAAATTCTGAGAGTGGAAAGGCACATTAAAATAACTAAATGTATATAATATTTGATATTTATGTTCATTTACAAATTCATGTCCCTATACTATTTTTTCTTGAAAGGGATGTGTTCATTACATAGGGTAAAGAAATAAAATGAAGTCACAACTTTCAATATATCTATGATTCACAAAATAAATTACATCAAACTTCATGTTCAGCTTGAAGTATACAAGTTCAGATTGCTTTAATCCAGTTTATTCAGATCTAAATGTTCCAAGATAAAACATAGCGATAACGATTGTCCTTAGATTACTATGGTCCAAAAATAGGTCCTCTGGCAATTCTACTAATTCTATAGTTTTCAAACTGTGGTGCTCCCTGCCCAGACTTTGCTGACCAACTTCTGCCCTAAAATCACCTTGACTAACCATAGTTCTCAGTGTATTTTGCTTGTTTCTACCTTTTGAGTCGCTATAGAGACTGTCAAAGTAAAGTTTGTCCCTTTTGTAAATATTTTAATGAACTTAACTTTATGAATGGGTTTTTCTGAAATACCTATGGGAGTATCTAGAAAGTTAGAATTGGAAAAAGATTAGTACAAGCTGTATGAGTTCATGGCAGGAGTTGATTGTACTTTGTATAAGCCCATCAAGCTCATTTGTAAATATTTTGATATTAATATCATCACTTTCTTTAAAAATGAAAAATCGAGCACAAATGCTAAATTAGTTTGTTGAGACAATCTACATAAAAAGAGACCAATGGTCCCAGGCAAACTAGGATACATGATCATCCTAAATCTAACACCTAATATAGAACCAGGCATTTTGTTCCTTCCTATAGTTAGAACACTGCGGTATGCTCAGATAAAGGGATACTCGAGTTTGAATTAGACATTGAACCTGATATAGGGACCTACGTTGTGCCATCTGAGACTTCTTTTAACATCAATTTAGCAGAAAAATAAAGATATTATTTGATATGCAGATAATTGATCTGCATATCAAGAGGAGATGAAGTTGCTGTTCAACAGTGGGAATTGAAAGTACTCTATCTGTAACCCAAGAAAACAAGAGTGCCTTGTATTTGTCAACCAAATTCTAAGCATGTTTATTCAAGCTAACATTTTGATTTTAAGAAAATAAACACTAAATGAAATCATTGAATCCATAGGGATAGTTTTTCACTCAATCCATTTACTTAGGATTTCCATAAGTCCCTATACTGAACATGGGACATTTGTTTAGACAGTAGTGACTAGAATTACCTCAAAGCCAAAGTCTTCTTATTCCAATATTATGGACAATTTTCTTTCCCCAAATAAATGGTATCAAGCCCCTTTAGGAATGATTATGAAAATACCTAATAAATGTTCCTGTGATGGTAAGGATCTTTTCAAACATTACCCTTCTCTGTTTGATTACTTGACTTTAAATCTCTGTTTTAGCTTAGGCATGGGATTGGTTAAAAAGACATCACTTTTGATTATGGTGACTCAATTCAGGTTTCTCCGTAAATAGAATTTGTTTTTGATTACACAAATTGTTAGTATTTTAATAGGCTGTCCAGTGTTTCAAACCGTGAAGTTTCCCACAATCATTTAGTAACATCTGATGATTCCTGTGTGAAAATACTCTGCTTATAATCATATACCTTCTGTCTATTATAATAACAATGTACATCTTGCTCCTAGTTGTTAAATGCAGCTTTTTGGCTCGAATTGCCCTAGGATCTTACTTTCGCATTGTTATCAGAAATTTCATTTTATTTTTTATTGTATATTTTTAAAGATTTTATTTATTTATTTGACAGAAAGAGAGTGAGAGGGAGAGTACAAGCAGGTGGAGGAGCAGCAGAGAGACAGGGAGAGGTAGGCTCCCCACAGAGCAGGGAGCCCAATGTCTGACTTGATCCCGTGCCTCCGGGATCATGTCCTGAGCCAAAGGCAGTCACTTAACCAACTGAGTCACTCAGGTGCCCCAGAAATCTCATTTAAATCAAAGAACCACTCACATTCATCTTTGGACCATACAGACCAACCCATCCTTTACATTTTAATGATGTTTTTGTTTTATTAATCAATAAATTTCTTTCCTTTATTTTCTTAATGAATCATAAACATTGGTTAAACACCTACTCATCATTGCCTCATGTAAATAGTTTCTTTTATTAGATTACATTTTTTTATTAGATTACATTTAGTAAGAGTATCAGTGAAACTACCACCCTACTAAAAATAAAAATGCAATATAGACAAAAACTTACATGTACTATTTGGTTTTTTTATCCCTCTCATCTCAAACGAGAGAGCTGTTATTGTGTTTCTCAGTGCTATGGTGAAGGAAGCTTTCTAATAGCCCTATCAGATATCACAGTTGTGGGCTGATGGTGATGGCCACCTCATAGGTTTTGGGATTCTTTCATTCTTCTTGACATTATCGATTTTGGATATTGCAACATCGTTCAATAAGTGCAATCTTTAAGCAAAGGTTTTATTGGCCTGAAAAAAAAAAAAAAAATCAAGCCAGGGGCCCCTGGGCGGTCCAGTCAGTTAAGCCTCTGACTCTCAATTTGGGCTCCTGTCATGATCCCAGAGACATGGAATCCAGCCTGGTGTTGGGCATGACACTGCTTGTCTCTCTCTCTCTCTCTCTCTCTCTGTTCCTCCCATCCCTTTCAAATAAATAAATAATCCTAAAAAAATTAAGCCAATCCAAAATGCTCAAGTTTTAATTGAATTAAAAATATCTGACAAGTTTAACCATACTGATAAATTCAAACTGAAGCAAAATTTTATTCTCCCCTCACTGGTTTAAGTACCCTAAGAAATATTCTCCACTGTAATCCCTAAGGTTTAACCAAAACATATTAACACATTTTTGCAATTATTATTTATTGTTTATTATTATATATATGTAAGACTTTGGCTTTGCAGATAACTCAAGAAACATGTAAAGATCTGATACTAATTATATGTCTGCTGGCAATGAGGGTGACAGGCATGGAATATAAAGTGAATTGCTGTCCCCTTGCAGGAAAACTACTTCTGACAATATCATTATAGGCTCTTCAGGCAAGGCAGGATAAATTTCATCAGACAGGTGAAGATCGAACTAATCCAATGGTCTGAAAGGCTTAATGAGTTTTTGGAGTCTAAATATAGGTAGAGTCAACAGAATAATTTCAAATATTATAATTCTACTTTTCAGAATCCCACACTTACCCCCAAAATGCCCTATATTTCAATTAGTGGATTTGGTGGGCTGCAAACACAACCTAAGTTGTAACTCAGTAAATACAGAACAGACTTAATGTCCAAATTTTAGAAATTTATGAGATTACAGTTTTTTAAAGTACTCAGAAATTCCTTGTCTTCCTGAACATGCCTTTAGGCGAGAATTAAAACCTATCGTTTGTCATTTATTTTCAAAATATCTCTAGGGCACTTAAAACATTCAAACCCATCTCTGACATCCCTCTATCCCCATGGCCTCCACGAGCATCTGACATGGTAACTACTCAGTCTGCCAAAACTAGTTTTTCAATAGGCATTTCAATGTGTGTGACCACAGGTGATAATCTAAATTGCTACTTGATGCCAATACTCAATTCTCCAATGATAACAAACCTTTTGCACAGTGAAAGAAACAATCAACAGAACAAAAAGACAGCCTACAGAATAAAAGAAAGTATTTGCAAACTCTATATCTGATAAGGGTTAATACCCAAAATATATAAGGAACTCATATGTCTCAATAAGAAAAACAAATAAACTGATTACAAAATAGGCAAAGGACCTGAATAGATATTTCTACAAAAACAAAACAAAACATAAAAATGGCTAACAAGTATATAAAAAGGTGCTCATATCAAGGAAATACAAATCAAAACCACAAATGAGATACTACTTCACACCTGTTAGATGGTTATTATTTTTCAAAATTAATAAGTATTACTTAGCATACAGAGAAATTAGAATCCTTGTTCTTGATTGAGATATAAAAAAGTAATAAAAATAATAATGCAGCCATAATGGAAAACAGTATGGTGGTTCCTCAAAAAATTAACACTAAAGCTACAATATGATCCAGCAATCTCCCTTATGGGTATAAACCCAAAAGAATTTAAATCACGATCTTGAAGTGATATCTTCACTACCATGTTCATTGCAGCATTATTCACAATACCCAAAACGTGGAAATGTTAGTGTCTACTGAGATGGATGAATAAATACAGAAAATGTGATGTACAATGGAATATTATTTAGCTTTAAGAAAGAAGGAATTTCTGCCATATGCGACAACATGGATGACCTTATAGAACATTATGCTAAGTGAAATAAGTCTGTATTTAACAACAGGACAAATACTATATGATTTGACTTGTATGGCATATCTAAAATAGTCAAACTCACAGAAACAGGGTAGCATGATGGTTGCCAAACTGGGAGGAAGGGGAAATGCTCAACATGTATGAATTTTTAGTCACAAAAGGTGTATAAGTTCTAGAGGTCTGCTGTACATTTAGTGTCCATAGTTAACAATTCCGTATTGTAAACTTAAACATTTAAGATAGTAGACCTCTTGTTAATTGTTCTCATCACAAAACCAAAAACAAATACAAATACAAAAAACAAGGAGCAGGAGGCAACACTGGGAGGTGATGGATGTGTTTATTAACTTGAGTGTAGCAATAGTTTCATGGATGAATTACCAAAGTATATTAATTACATATGTGCATTTTTTGGTATACAAAATATATCTTTTAAAAAAAAAACCTTTAAAAAATAAAGTCACATAAGGGAAATGGCCTGCCCAGAATCCCATATCTTAGAATGGCTGTTACCTACTTCCAATTTACCTAACAATTTCGCCGAATGAATTTCAGATGCCAGTAACTGCATCTACTTTGCATGATTGATGCAAAAAGTAATCTAACACATGGTTTTTGAGGCGTATAAGTTTATTGGGAGAGCTGAAGGAGGCTTTAACTTGAACTTTTCAGGAAAATTTCTATCCAGAAGCATGTTGCTTGATAAGGAAGAGGAAGCATCCAACCCTACTGCAGGAATCTGTTAACTGTGATAGTTGATGAATGAAATAACAAGACTACCACTGATACTCTAAGGTAGGAGATCAAAAGAGAGACCCTGCACTTAGCTCCTCTTCCCAGGTGACTCAGCTTCATATCACAGTCTTTTGTAAGTACAGTCAATAGGTAAAAATAAATTGCCCTGAACTCCACATTTCATACAATGTATGAAAATATTATGTTAGCTTCCCAATTGCTTTGTGTGAGAAGGTAGTTGAAATGGATGATGGAAAAGCCACTCACTGGTATCTACCAGAATCTTTATTTTAAATCTATGTGTACAACTTTTTGATTCATACATGCTTCCACACCAGAAATAAGGCTTCCAGAACTCAGAAGTTCTGTCTGTTTTTGTCATTACCTAGTATAATGCCTTCTACATACTTGGCTCTCCTGAAATGCACATTGAGAATGTACATGCAATATAAATTAATTTTTGATGGGTTAGATTTTTTCAACATACTAACCTACACCATGAAACTTATTTTCTTTATAGATTTTCTGTGTTTTCCAAGCTATATTCTATTTTCTTTTTAAAAAAATGTTTTTTCATAGAACAACAATTTCTATTAATAATCTTTTCAAATTATTTTAGTGCATAATGAGGTTATGTAGTTACAATTTCTGGAGGGAGTATTTTAAACATCTTTGATTATTAGGATTATTCCAATTAGATACAATTATCACTTTTGCCAAAAAAATACTACATATGAATCTAATTTTGCAAAGGCATCTTGGGGCAAAAAAAAAAAAAAAAAAAAAAAACAAAAGACAAAAAGCACAAAAAACAAAAAAACTCACGAAGTTTAGCAATATTCTACCAAATAAAAAACAATTGGCCTGTCCTCTATGCCATTCAAAAATTGTCAATGTCATAAAAAAATAAAATGTAAAAGAATCATTCCACCTTGAATGAACTAAAGGGATGTGAAAACTAAATACATCATATACTCCAGAACCAGTGTGAGGATGAGGGAAGCAAAAGCTTGAGAAAGCACCACTGGACAACTGACGGAATTCAATAACATTATTTAATTATATAAATAGCATTGAATACATTTAAACTTTACTAAATTTAATAATTGCCTTGCGCTTATGTAAGTTTTTTTTTATTTTCCTTATGTAAGTATTTTTGCTCTAAGAACTACTCACCAAAGTCTTTGGACTAAGGAGCATGTTACTCTCAAATGATTCACAAAAAAATTACCTGTGTGTGGGGTGCCTGGGTGACTCAGTGGGTTAAAGCCTCTGCCTTCGGCTCAGGTCATGATCCCAGGGTCCTGGGATGGAGCCCCACATCCAGCTCTCTGCTCGGGGGGAAGCATGCTTCCCCCTTCTCTCTACCTGCCACTCTGCTTACTGTGCTCTCTCACTCTCTTTCTCCGTTAAAAAAAAAAAAAAAAATTACCTGTGTGTATGTTTATATATACGTAATAATACATAATATATTATATAAACATATATATATACATATTTGTATACTATATGAGAGAGAGAGAGAGAGAGAGAGAGAGTGTGTGTGTGTGTGTGTGTGTAGTTTTATGTACATGTAAATAGTTTTAGCCTCAACATTTGGGAAGCAGAATAGCTGAATGCCTATTTCCATATAGGATATCTATCTACATACATGCACACATACACATAAAATGTGGTGCCAATGTGTTAAGATATTAACATTTGGTCAATCTCTTTGAGGACCATGTGTGAAATCTTTATACTATGCTTAGCTTATAATTTTTATGAAGTTTGAAATTATTCAAATAAAAAGTTCAAATAATTCCTCTTAAACTTACATTTACACTTTCATCTGACATATAATTGGTTACCACTATTGTTTAAGGAATACTTTTCAAGGAAGGTTTCTATGAAGTAGGACAGTTAACTGAAGGCCAAGAAATGCAGAATGATTTGGAACTCCTGTCAGCCCTAAGAGAGACCAAATGGCAAGATGGGCTTTTTACCAACAAGGACTTGGAACACTGCCAGTCTGTCAGCATTGTTTGCTCCAGTGCAACTCTACAAGTCTGAGTACTTGCAAAGGTTGGCTAACAGCAGGACAGGACCTGCAGGAATGGCTGACAGAAGCTGTAACGTCCAACCTCAGACTATGTGACACCAATGGAAATGCCTGTAAAACATCATTAGCCAAGTGACCAGGCCGGTAAATGACAGTCAGATTGCCGGCAGCTGGGCTTGAGCAAGACAAAGACATCATAAACTCTCAAGATGAAATGAGAACAGCAGAAATAATCATAACTTTTACAGGGACCTAGTAAAAAAAGAATGGCAGAATGAAGATTAAACAGTTTTGTCTACTTATTCCAGTTTACTAAGTGCATCACCAGAATAACTAGAGACAGAAAATGTAAATTTATAAATGTAAAAATACATTTTAAATGGTTAAATCATAGATGTCACTGAAACCAGATATTTTAAACTTATATATAATACACTGAAAATCAGAATGCAAAACTATGTGCAATTATCTTAAAGCTATATAAAGATATAAAAATACCTTCTCATATGTTAGTTTCACTTTTGAGATTCATTTGTTCATATAGTGAATAAATATACTGCAAACTTTTTTTTTTTAATTTCTTTTCAGTGTAACAATATCCTTGTTTTTGCACCACACCCAGTGCTCCATGCAATCCGTGCCCTCCTTAATACCCACCACCTGGTTCCCCCAACCTCGCACCCCCCCCGCCCCTTCAAAACCCTCAGGTTGTTTAAAAACTTTTTTTTTTTAAGATTTTGTTTATTTATTTGACAGAGATCACAAGTAGGCAGAGAGGCAGGCAGAGAGGGGAAGGGGAGTAGGCTCCCCACTGAGCAGAGAGCCGGATGCGGGGCTCGATCCCAGGACCCTATGATCATGACCTGATCATGATCTCTGCCTTTAACCCACTGAGCCACCCAGGCACCCCCAAAACTTTTTACTTAAGTGTTTTTTTAGCAATTAGAAGAAAATTAGAAAATATCTTAAAGTCATTTTTAGACATTTTTGTACTAAACGGAGTACATGGTATGGCACAAAGATGGGAAATATTAAGACCAACATGGTAGTAGTGATCATGAGTAATTACTATCATTATGATAGTTGTGTTAATTCAGTTTGTGTAATACATGGGATATGGTACTTCAAAAGTATTTTTCCATAAGTATTTTTAAAAGAGTAAGCAATGGACAAGTTTTGAGGAAGAGTGTGTTTCATATATATATGTATATATTTATATATATACTTTCATATTCTCTTTTACATATATCTGTATGTATATGTATATGTACATACAGATATATGTAAAAGAGAATATAAAAGTTGGAGATGTGCCAAAGAAGATCAGAGGCATATGGAGGGTGGTTATGTAAAAGAGATAGAAAAGATTTGGAAGGAATTACTACAAACTAATGAACATGTTGTTTCCTAGACCAAATTTTGTTTTGTTTTATTTTCTCATGAGTGAGAGAAATTTTCTGTCTCTTTTTACAATAGAACAGATTGGTGGGATTTGTGTGAAATCAATCATCAAACATGTCTCCTTTATCTTAAGAAAAATGTCCAGAATGGATGCAACATCATTTAACTTTTAATTCTGAATATGCAGTAATTATGAGATTTGTTCTTGAAATGTCTGTTTTCAATTTTTTTTTTTTAAAGATTTTATTTATTTATTTATTTGACAGACAGAGATCACAAGTAGGCAGAGAGGCAGGTAGAAAGAGAGAGGGGAGGAAGCTGGCTCTCTGCCGAGCGGACAGCCCGATGCGGGGCTCGATCCCAGTAGCCTGGGATCATGACCTGAGCAGAAGGCAGAGGCTTTAACCCACTGAGCCACCCAGGCGCCCCTGTTTTCAATTTATTCATATTGCTTGTTTACTAATATAGGGCCAGGGTAGCTATATACTTTTAAGTAATACAAATGCCTTGATTTGAAAAAGACGACAGTCAGGTTGGGAACACATATGTAATAAAGAATTATTGACAACACTTAGTAATACCATACATTGAGGATTAGAAACGAGGGGACCCATTGTGTAATCAGAACATAGTAGACAAGAATAGGGTTATTTTGGACTATGAGAGAAAGCAATAGAGATGTCACAGAAAATGTTAACAATTAAATTCTAAAAGATTAATTGGCAATCTTATTAGGTGCTAAAGTAAGAAAATATATTCTAGGACGAGACAAAGGGGTGTTTAGAGATTTATAGACATAACATATCAAGGTACACCCAAGAATCTCTTATGGTTCAATGAAATTGTGGGGAAAAAATGAAAGAGGTTGTGGTAAAATTTATTTTTGTAAAGATCAGAGTGAGTTTATAGATTATCAAATACAATGTTAGCCTGTAGCAAATGGTACACTGCAGAGGAATGTAAAAAATACAAGAAGGTTGTAAAAATAATTTGTAACACTACAAAGATGACATAATAGAGGAATCTATGTCATAGGAATATCTCTGGAGAAGAAGAATTCATTGCCTTACAGTGGCATAGTGGATCAGATTTAAACCTTATTTTTATGTGCAAAAACTCCTCACGACTGCACTTATGTTAGTATTTCATTGAATAACTGGGAAAGGGTGTGTGCACTTCAGGAGTGAAGATCTTGGGGACTATTATGGGTTGAATTGTGTACTCCCAAAATTCATACATTGAAGTTCTAATCCTTTGTACTTCAGAATGTGGCCTCATATGGAAATAGCACCATTGTAAATTAAGTTGGTTAGGATGACATCACACTACGGCGGGGTGGTCCCCAAATCCAATATAACTGGCATCCTTTTAAAAGGGAGACATTTGGACACATATGCATATAAGGAGAACAGCATGCGAACATGAAGATGGCCTCCTATGTCAAGGAAAGAAGCCTGGAACAGGTCCTTCTCTTGTAGCCCTCAGAAGGAATCAACACTGCCAACACCTTGATTCCAGACTTTTAGTGTCTGCAACTGTGAGAAAATTAATTTCTGCTGTTTAAGCCATCTGGACTGTGAAACTTTCTTACAGCAGTCCTAGCAACTTAATACAGGGCAATATTTAAATTCTGCCTACCATGGAAGATTTTTAAATTATTATCATCTTTTATCCACCACAGTATGTTTGCCTGCTGTTTCCTTTGTCTGCATTATTCTTCTTCCCACCAAGATACACTCTGCCTTGTGAAAATAATTTATCAGAGAAGCTTCTCTTTAACTGCTTCAGACTAGGTCAAGTCTCCTTTATTATATATGAATGTAAATTCAAGTACCTGTACTTCATAGCAGTAAACAGCATCGTAATTTCACATTTACTTGGTGAGTAGTTTAATATCTTTCTACTCCAGTACAATATATATTTCATGAAGGTGGTGAAAGTATCTATTTTATTATGCCATATTTTTTGGATTATAACAGCACTTGATACTCAGAAACGTTTAACATTTTATATATTTTAAATTAATGATTGGCTAGCTTAATAAATGAATAAAACCCAATTAATTGACTAGAAAAGCAATTTACAAGAAAGAAGGGCTGGGTTAATAAGATATTGACTTTCACTTTTGACACCTTAACTTGAAGTGCTTGTGAAACATGCAGCTATAGCTATAAATTAAAGAGTTAAAAAGACATGGCATGCCTGGATTTTAGGCTAGAGTTCAGGTCAATAATTTGGAGATGTCAGCATACACAGCTTTCTTTCAAACGTTGCAATGGGTAAGATTTTTCAGAAAGCCACGAAAAGTGTTAAAAATTGAAAAACTCATGATAGATATTTCTTTTGCTTTTGACAGTTTTCAAGTTATTAGTGCTTAAAAATAAAGAATTTACAAACATAGGGACAGAAGAAGAAGTAAATGTAAAATGGATAATTCAACTCCAATTTATTTATCATGCAAAAACTGTGGCTTGGTGATATACATGACTTTCTTTTTAATAAGCTTACTTTATTTTATTGAGATATAATTGACATGAACATTATATTAGTTTCAGATGTACAAAATAATGATTTGATATGTGTGTATAATATGCAAAATGTTCACAATAAGTCTAGCTAATAATTGTTACTATACATGGTTACACAAAAATCTTTTTCTTCTGATGAAGACTTTTTTTTTTTTTAAAGATTTTATTTATTTGACAGAGATCACAAGTAGATGGAGAGGCAGGCAGAGAGAAAGGGGGGGGGGGGAAGCAGGCTCCCTGCTGAGCAGAGAGCCCGAAGTGGGACTCGATCCCAGGACCCTGAGATCATGACCTGAGCTGAAGGCAGCGGCTTAACCCACTGAGCCACCCAGGCGCCCCCTGATGAAGACTTTTAAGATATTTTCTCTTAGCAACTTCCAAATGTGCAACAAATAGTCACCATGATATACATTAATATGTAGTCACCATGATATACATTACATCCCCATGGCTTGATAGTTTAATATAGTCACCATGATATACATTACATCCCGATGGCTTGATAGTTTAACTGGAAGTTTGTACCTTTTAACCATCTTCACCCATTTTGCCCACCCCTACTCCATATCTGGCAACCACCAGCCTGTTCTCCGTGTTTATAAACTTGAGTTTTGTTTCTTAGATCAAGTATAAGCATTTTCATTTCTGGTTCCACTGACTTTATGGTTGGATAAAATTACTTCCAGAATCTGTAGATTACTTATTTTTATACTTTGTTCATTGTTGATGTTACCATAAGTTTATACTTATTTCTGTTTTTCATGGTTATTTTGAGGGAAATTAGAAGACATAAGACTTAGAGCTTTAGTTATGTCCATTTGAATGGAAATCTTGTGTTTCATATTTTAACAGATTACATCTAAACTCTGCACATTAGATTCACAAGTAGAATGTTCACATGATAGGAATATACCAAAGCCGATGAATGCGGTCATGGGAGTGGAGCCCTGACATTGGATATAAATGTTCACAAGTAATTACAATGTACAGCCAAAGATAAAAATTATGATTTTCAGAAGGCATTTTTGAAAATCTAGTCTGTATATAATCTTATTTAGTAGAAATATAGGCAAAAAGTATATTGAAATCAGAAACCAGGAAAGGAACTTCATTTAGCATTACCTGATGAAAAATTTTCAACTTCAGCCAGAAGATGCAATTTTCTAAGATACTGAATTTAAAAAAAAAGAAACCTTTTTAAGTTAGTTATAGACCCACTTTGAATCCATCACTGTATATATTAAAATGATCTTTCTCTCTTTTACATAGAAACTTTTATAATTTTAATTTAAATTACTTTTTAAAATAAATCCCTTTAGACATTTATAGAAATAGTTTTGGTTTTGTTCTCCATTTGGAGTAATATAGATAGATATACAGATAATATAGAAATAATTTCCACTTCTATAATTAATTATTTTCAATTCTCAAAATAAATAGTTCTGTCCCATAGACCATAATTAGTTATATGAATGCTTTTAGTAAATAAGTATTGGAAAGACCACAATTGTTACTTACCTCTAAAATGACAATTAGAAACCCATTCAGCTTGTTTAATGATTGAAATTGTTTTTTGTTTGTTTGTTAGGATTTTATTTATTTATTTGACAGAAAGAGACACAGTGAGAGAGGGAACACAAGCAGGGGGAGTGGGAGAGAGAGAAGCAGGCTTCCCGTGCAGCAGGGAACTTGATGCGGGGCTAGATCCCAGAATCCTGGGATCATGGCCTGAGCTGAAGGCAGACACTTAACGACTGTGCCACCCAGGCACTCCTTACGATTGAAATTGTTAAATATGAATCATATTTCTTAGTTAAGACTTTCAATTAAATGAAAGATGAACATATGTCTCAGTCTGTCCAAGACACTTGTGGTTTACATCAGGTGTCTCAAATAGTCAATGCTCCAACATTTTCACTCTCAAAAAATCTACCAATTTGAATGATAAATTCTATGGTCTCCTTAGTTTTAATTCACAGAAAGCAAGAGTCAAACTGGCTTAAACCTAAAAAAGGAACTCATGCAAATAAATTGCCAGAAACTCCATTCTGCTATTGTTCATAGTCAGGATCTATTCTGTATTCCTCCAGGAGCATAATGCTGTAAACATTTCCACTTTTAGGCTTTTCAGTTAACCCAGGATTAATTATAGAAGACTACCCACTGGATTATTTTTTACCTTGACCGAGAAACCAAAAATAAAAAAGTTGGTTAGAGGAAAGAAGTTTGTATCAAGTATCTCTTCATCCTCAAATATGGTGGAGTGGAAATTCTGACCAAAATTGATGTAACAAGAAATAAAGGTTTAAATATGTTAGAATTCTCTAGAAAGATGCTTCTGAACCATAATATACATATGTTATCACTTGTAGATGCTGATTCAATAAGTCTGGAGTGTGCTTTATGCTCTGCAATTCTTACCTGCCCTCAGGACAGGCCCACACTGCTGGTCCGTGAACCATAACCAAGGTGTCAGGCTCTAGAAAAAAAGGTTCCAAAAACTTGTAAAACAAAATGTTCCTGCTTCTTTATAAGTTGATATTAACTTGTTTCTTTTGGAAGTAGGAGAGTATTTTTTTAAAAATATATTTGTTTTTTTTTTTTTGAAATTATTGTTGTATATGCCTATTCTATTCTCAATTGGTAACACAGTATGCAAAGTTCTGTCTCATAAAACTCATAAAATTAGATATATTGAGGAAGATATATAGCCACAAAGGAAACTATATTTCACTTGTGAATACTTTTAAGATCTATAAGCTATTAAAACGTCAAATGTATTTACATACAAATTATACATGTTAAGGCTTAAAAACAATTCTCTGCTAAGAAGTCTAATTTGTAGCAATGGTCTTCTAATAGCAAACCAAATTTTTTTTTCCTTTAAAAATAAAAAGCTATTCTTATTTTACTTTCCCAGGAATTTAGCTATTTGCATTCCCAAAACATTTAGCTTCTATTGTCTTTTATATAATTAACTCTTTTATCAAAAGTAATAGATTTTTATTATATATAATCTTTGTCAAAGTAAATGTAAATATGTAGATTGGTCTGTTGTGGTCTGTTTTTCACACTTTGTCCTTGACTTATTGTAAATGAATTCAATTACCATTATTGATAGTCTTTTTTTTTTAAACTGGGAAACAAAAAATAACATTTCAGTCATTTTTCTCCAATCTAGGATCATACATACTAATTGCTATTGATTCAAAATAAAAATAATTCTTTAAGTGTTTAAATATGAAATGGACCCAAAACTCTGTGGAATATACATTTAATAATATCACTGATTGATTTCTTACTTTCCTACTTGATTTCCTGCGTACAATATAAAATTATATACCTGTTTACATGAATGTTAGCATATTGAGCTGGAGAGGAGCACAAATTGTTACCTTAAAAAATGTTTCTTTGGCATACAGATTATCTTGTGCTGGTTATTTTTGAAAATAACAAAACAAGAGAAACTGAACACCAAGATAAGCACCCTTTTGTAAGAGACCTGTACATTTATAGGGGTCAATTTGGGGACTTGCTTAGCTTTCCTGGGTACCTCCTGTGTATACAGGAGACATGCATATTGACAAACTTCTCTTTGCTTTTTCTCTTGTTAATCTGTCTTTTATTATAGGAGGTCTCAGCCAAGAATCTACAATAGTAGAGAGAAAATTATTTTTCCTCCCCTACAGTGCCTAAAATGGATTTTAACTGGTTAACAAGTTTACAGAGTTTGGTTGACAAAATATCTCAAATGTCATCTCTACGATTCTTTATCCAAGGAAAACATTTGTTTTCTTTTCCCTTAATATAGGCTTTCCTCTACATAATAGACAAAAATTTACTGTGAATTTAATAATTGGAGTTTGAGTTTGAGGAGTAGTTGATTTAAAGTGGTAGCAGTGAAGAATCAAAACAAGGACAATGAGAATTGTCAAGGATCAAGAATTCCTGTCCACTTAAAGTTTCTTCTAGCTGAACAAAGAATGAAATAGACAAGAGACAAACAGGAGGAAGTCAAATTTAATAGGTGTACCTACTGGGAATCCACATAGACATGGAAATTCCAAACACAGGCAAAATGATGTATGTATGTTATTCTCAACTAAGAAGAAGGGGATGGAGGTCGGGGACTTCTTAGAAAAGGAATGCACTTCATAGGTCAATACGAAAAACAGATATTTGTTAATTAGGTATTTGCCCTACCATGCAAATGTGTCACTCAGCTAAAATTTTCCCTATCATCAATCCTTATTCTGGGAAATACCCCCATATAGATTCTTCTCTGTGGTTAAAAGAGGAAACAATTTCTCTTGAGCCTTCAGCTCCAAAAAATCCACATATCAAAGTGGCACATTCAGGAGGAAGGTAGTCCCAAACCCCGTCAGTATGATGTTCAAGCAAAAAGAAATAGAAGAAAAGGAAGAGTAAGCAGGGAAAAAAAAAAAAAAAAATCATGTGATTTGTATCAATGAGATTCTTTCATGGCTAGGCTTTTCAGTAAATGTTGAAGTAAAACTCTAAGAGATCAGTTAAATGCTTTACCTTTATTTATAAAGTATACATACCTCTTTTCTCTCTACTCTTATTGTGGATGATGAGATACAACTTACCACTTACCACTATATCTTGGGTGTTTTGAAATGTCTTAGAAGAAATGGAACCAGAAAGGACCAGTATATCAACCAAAGTATAAATTTTAAACTCTATTTAAGCAAAAATAGTGTACAGATTTTAGTTTAAAAAAAAAAAAAGAGGGCGCCTGGGTGGCTCAGTGGGTTAAGCCGCTGCTTTCGGCTCAGGTCATGATCTCAGGGTCCTGGGATCGAGTCCCGCATCGGGCTCTCTGCTCAGCAGGGAGCCTGCTTCCCTCTCTCTCTCTCTCTGCCTGCCTCTCCATCTACTTGTGATTTCTCTCTGTCAAATAAATAAATAAAATCTTTAAAAAAAAATAAAATAAAATAAAAAGATTCATACATTTAAATATTTTTGCAGCAGTGGGGAGAGCATGTTGGGTCATTTGATTGAAGTCCTTTAATAGATATTTTGTGATATCTGTAATCATTTTTAAGGAAAAATTAAAGGATGAATCATTTGGTCACAAAACAGATTCATACCAGAGTCAGGGAAGAAACTCGTTCGCCCTACCCAATTTCCCCATCCCACCCCACCCAAAATGAAATCTGTATATAAGGGACTGGCAACATACACTGGGACTAAGCCTACGTCACTTCATACTACATTCTATCTCTACTCTCATTACTCTAGGAGAGGGAATACTATTTAGTTGTGTAGCTTAAGAGTCCTGAAGCCTAAAAACCAGAGTCATAGGGCCTGAGTTTCAGGGCATATGTAGGCCCTAGTATTGATAGAGAAGTAAGGTACTCACATATCTGCTACTGTTTTTCTATTTGTAAGTTTCCATGATGCATGTTGTTTGTCCTGCTAATCTACTCTGTGTGTCATCTAGCCATTTATCTTAATTATACAGCAATTGGTGCAGTAGGGTAGATATCTGGTTGACCACTCATGATAGTTTTTAGAAGTCAATCAAGAGATTAGAGATCAACGATTCACTTTGAAAGTATATAAGTCTACTTGGGGCAACATGGCCTGCCATATAGATTACTGTTCACTGACGGTGAGTACTATCTCAGCAAAACTTCTAGGAATAGGAGATAGAAGGATTAAGTTCACCTTGGATGGAGTTTAGTCATTGTTATAAATGACCTTGGAATAAGTTGCTTAGAAAGGGGTAACATAGAATGTTGAATCAGCAACATAGAATGTTGAATCAGAAGTACTGATTGAAAAAAGCACAGATGTATGTGGAGCTCCCTTTGTGATCATTGAAGGCTTGCACACATGTGACAGTGGGGAAAATGGAGAAGAATACAGAGTATTGAGTCAATTGCTAAGGAAGGCCTTAACAGTTATATCCATCTCTTGTGAGATTAAGAGAGTCAAGTAGCCAGTCTGATAACCAGTCCCTTGAATTATTACTAGTTCACTACTACTTTAAATATGAAAATGAATATATACTTATTGAGTCTGCAGCACTTGCTTTCCATCTGCAGATGCCTTTACACACAGCTGTGTAAATATTGGAATTCCTATTTAGTATTGGGATATCTACAAAGTGTTCGTTCACCCTTGAAATAATAATAATAATTATTATTATTTTGGTTTTCAAATAACCCAAAAATGTGTTTGCAGTCCCATAGCACTTCATTTCCACAGAGTGAAAGATCAGTACAGCCTCAAAGTAAGTTAATCATAGACAAATGTTATCAGCCTAACATTCACCATTCCCTGGCAAGCTGACTTGCCTACTGTTGAGTACAACCATCCCATGCAGTGTTCTCTCTGTTTTCTGATGGTTGTATGCCAGTAATCCAGGAGCTGGGGGTTGTGATGGTGGTGCTAATATTTGAATGGCACATCATTCCAGTGCATATTGATGGTTTACTCTGGTGGTGCAATACACTTAGCCCAAGCAAAGTATAGGCCATAGCTACAGGAAAATTTATCCCCAGGAATAGCTCTCAATTTATGAGTGATGGGCAGTTGGCACACGCATAAATCAGCTCCTGATGATCTTGTTGTGATCAGTGAGTATTAAAACCAATATGGATGTTGATTCATTACTGCCATCTTAATCTCATATAAGAATCTTTAATGTGACCCACCCAAATTAAAACATAAAAAGAAAAGAATTTTTTGCAAGGCAGTTCAGACTAAGTTTACAACTTATGAATCAATGACATTAAACTTCCTCTATTATGTTGTCAGTGACAAGTCTTAAAAAATTTATAATGTGAAATGGGAAGAATTATTGGATTGTCATGCTTAAAGCTTCCCCTTTGGGTTCTTGGAAGTGGATTAAGAGGTCAAGTTTTATTTGTGTTAAAGTGACCCCATGCAGACTTACATCTCAGAAAAAGGAGTTGGGACCCTGCAAAGTTCAAAGGAAACTGGCTATGACCCAGTATGTATATCATTGAAATGCAGATTTCTGCAAGTTTGGAATCCCGCCCCACAAACATGCATCAAAGAGGTTGGTGCTTCCTTAATCATGAATAGTGATGTGGCAAATCATGCTGCTTCTCACCACATCATCCAACCGTGATGGACTGGCAACACTCATGCCAAGAATCATGCCATATTGGTTGTCTTCTACTCATGTCCTAAAGACTTAATCTTGTCCTAAAGACAAGCTTTGCCATATGATATTGCTGCTGTATACTAGTCTCTGAGCTATCAGAGAGACCTTTCCTTCCTAGTCATGCATTTTTAATTCCTCACAGCCTTCTTTCTGGTCAGGGGTGACATCCAGCTCTGCTAGAATGCTATGCACTGCCCAAGAGATGAGAGGAGGAAAAAAAAAAAAAAAAAAGAAGAAGCACCTCACATCTGCTACTGCTCCTATTGCTACGTGTTTCCTAATCAGTGATGCTCCACCTGGTCTACTGAATGGGATTTTCTCAACCACACGATATTTCTAGCACTAAGACTTAGGGGAGATTTTAAATATAAAAGCAATGTAAGGAAATTAAAAAAAAAAAGGAAAATGGAGATGGATTATAATGCAAATTACATTTTAAAAATGTATGAAAAAATGAAAGCTAATGTTTGCTATTAAAAAGATCTTATGGATCAATTAGAAACGATGAGATGAAGTTCTAAATAGGAAAATAGGCAACGGGCATGGAAAGCTAATTCATGAAAGAAGAAAAAACTTTTAATAATGAGTTGAAACGTTCAAAGTCATTAATAAGTAAAGTATGTAAACTTAGCAAATGAATGATTTTCACCTTTGTTTTCTTAAAAGTTTTCCAAGTTAAAGAGATGACCACTAATAGCTTTTTCTAGTCATTCACCAATTTTAGGTTTTCATTGTAATCAATATATATAAAATATATGGAGAAATGAGGACAGTTTAAAAATCTTAAAAAAAAAATTGTTATTGCACCAAATAGGCAACCATACTTACTGACTTTCACAATTAATTAAAATGCTAACTTTTTTATAATTAATGCATTTCCTCTGTGAACTAATTTTGAGAAAATTTTTGATCTACCAACTAAGTTTTAGTGTTCTAATACATAAACTTCCTTTTACATGTCACATGATATTTTTGTTTTTCTATATAGATCTCGCGCTTTTAAAAAATAAATCCATTATTCATTTTTTATCTTTATTGATATTTCATTGATTGAAAACATATAATACATTTCAACTACCTATATATTTCTATGCATGCATGTGTCTCTATTCATATATGCATTCATTATCATACAACTTATGGAACTTCTTACTTCCATGAGTTAACCTCTTTTGTTTTCAGGGAAGACAGTAATTTCATGTCCAGACAATAATAATAATTTCAATTTTTTTTTTAAGTTTTCCTTCAGTTTATTCTTATGCCATTTCATTGGTCAGGATTTTTTAAAAAATACATACTAAAAATTGAGATCGGGATAAATATACTATCTTATTGCTGACTCCTGTATGATTATCTCTGTTATTTCATAGTTAAACAGTATGTTAAATGTTTACTTGAGAACCACTTTAGGTTTAGATCTTTAATAAATCAGTTTTCAATAATGGGCAATCTACTTTTAATTATTTCATTTAAGAGACCATCTTCACATTATCTTTACTGTCATTAAATTTTTCTCTCTTCATGATTGCTTGCTTGAACTCCCCTCCCCCACCCGAGGAATATTTGGGGAAAGTTGATTATAGTTTCTTTTAGTAATTTAACCTAAAAAATCTATTTCCTCTGATAATTCCATATTATTCCCTCTTTAAAATTTGTAATATGTTTTTGTAAGTCTTGTTAGTTGTTGCTGTTGCTAACTTATTCATGAGGAATCTCAATAGCATTGCCTTTCTGCTTGTTGTGACCACTCTCAGGAAGGAAGGAAGGAAGGACTCACCTCATTAGGAGAATATATTCTTGTGCTATTTGCCTGTACTCCATCTGCCCTCATTCCAAGTTTGGCAATATTAATGAGACCTTGATAAGATCTTTTCCACACACCCCTCTGCTATTTAATGAGAGTCAGAATTTTAAGATGCCCCATTTGTCTTTTCTAACATATCCAGTTCAGTATACATTACACCTAGCATCCTTAGCTGGCTGTTTCTCAAGGATGGCATCCTTCCTTCTTTCTAGCACTAATTAATTTTTGCCCTTGTCTTATGTTTGTCATTTCCCAGGAATATACAGATGGGAATGTAAACTATAGACTTTACACTGTCTTTTTGCTCAAAAAAGAAACACCTTTTAATCAAAAGAAAACACGGCAAATCATTTTTTGTTTTTTGTGGGTTTTTTTTGCTCAGTATTTAAACTAGTATATTCCCATGAAAGGTATGATTAATGTGTTTGTCTTACGAAGGTAATCACTGAATACCAATGTTTTTATATAGTGTTTTCCACAAAGTCATTTGGGGTTTCTTTGTAGTTTTGAATGTTTTGTCAAGGTGACACACCTATGCTACCAAAGACAGTTCTGTCTTTCCAGAGAGCCCTGAACAAAATAAAATTAGTAAGCCTATTTTTTTTTTTTTAATGCAAGTGGATCCCAGTAATAGGAGCTCCCAAATTGTTACTGGGTCACTGATTTTGAAGAACTATTATCTTACACAAACCACTAAAATATTAATAAAAAAAGGCCAAGAATCATACTTGTCAGAAAGCATTTTTTAAAACCTTAGAATAAAAGGCACTGAATAGATTCATGGTTTTCTTCTGAAGCAATCGTAAAAATCCCTTGCAGTTCAAGAGATTTTCCTTGTACTAACACCTGACCAACTGATAGATTCCAGATATGACCTGCATAAAATAACACACTGTGTCTCGTATACAGTGTTATCTGTTATATCTTTAAGAATCACGGAGGGAAAAATACTCCATTTTTGGTTTTGCATCTGGAGGTAACGTTCATATATAAATTCAAATGATACAAATAAAACATGTTACTATTTTTGTTTCATATGTATTTAATGCCTAAAGTTTACAAATCATTATGAATCAAATAGATTAAGTTATTTATAGCATTTACAGTAAAATGTGTTTGAAGTTATTTTTAAAAATCCTTGTTTTTTTGTTTTCTTCCCCCGGGGAAAAGATAGTAGAAATAACATCAGTTTTCTTAAAATGAAATTAGGACACCAACTTGCATTCCCACCAACAGTGTAAGAGGGTTCCCCTTTTTCCACATCTTCTCCAACACATGTTGTTTCCTATCTTGCTAATTTTGGCCATTCTAACTGGTGTAAGGTGGTATCTCAATGTGGTTTTAATTTGAATCGCCCTGATGGCTAGTGATGATGAACATTTTTTTATGTGTCTGATTGCCATTTGTATGTCTTCATTGGAGAAGTGTCTGTTCATATCTTCTGCCCATTTTTGATATGATTATCTGTTTTGTGTGTATTGAGTTTGAAGAAAACAGTGTGGAGATTCCTCAAGAAATTAAAAATAGAGCTTCCCTATGACCCTGCAATTGCACTACTGGGTATTTACCCCAAAGATACAGATGTAGTGAAAAGAAGGGCCATCTGTACCCCAATGTTTATAGCACCAATGGCCACGGTCGCCAAACTGTGGAAAGAACCAATATGCCCTTCAAAGGACGAATGGATAAAGAAGATGTGGTCCATATACACTATGAAGTATTATGCCTCCATCAGAAAGGATGAATATGCAACTTTTATAGCAACATGGACGGGACTGGAAGAGATTATGCTGAGTGAAATAAGTCAAGCAGAGAGAGTCAATTATCATATGGTTTCACTTATTTGTGGAGCATAACAAATAACATGGAGGACATGGGGAGATGGAGAGGAAAAGGGAGTTGAGGGAAATTGGAAGGGGAGGTGAACCATGAGAGACAATGGACTCTGAAAAACAACCTGAGGGTCTTGAAGGGGTGGGGGGTGGGAGGTTGGGGGAACAAGGTAGTGGGTATTAGGGAGGGCGCATATTGCACGGAGCACTGGGTGTGGTGCAAAAACAATGAATACTATTACACTGAAAAGAAATTTAAAAAAAATGAAATTAGGGCATCACATCGACTTTGAACCATATAAACAGGAGATTTAGCATACTAAATAATAGAGTACAGTTGGCTATTTAAAAATCAAAACCTGTCTGTTTTCAGCAATTTCCTTTTCTTTTTTTTTAAATTAATGGGAAAAAAAATTTAAAATTTAAAATTTAAAATTAATGGGAAAAATTTTGCCAACAGTTTCTGGGTTCTGTTTACTCACCTGTAATCAAATTACTGAAATTCATTGAATGAAGGAAGTGAGCTGTAAATATTTAAATTTGGCCTCTGATTGTCATATTCCTACCTTATTGTTAATCTCTGATATGGGCAAGAGACAAGATATGACCTAAGTCAAGTAGCAAAGGCTGACTTGGCTTTGTTTCCACTACTGGGAATTTCTGAGATTCTGTTTTCTTTATTCTCACTGCAATGTGTACAGTAACTACAGGAATTATGGAACAATCTGAGATGGAGTTGGACTCCAGTAGTGACTAGCTGGAACTAATTGCACCTCTGAGGTCTACATTTCATTTTTTGTTTGTTTGTTTTTTGTTTTGTTTTGTTTTGTTTTAATATGTGTAAACCCTGCATCTGCATTTGGCAGTCAGCTAGCTCTGTTAGTAATAAGAGTAATTGATAAAACTGAGCTTCAAATCAATTTGTCTTTGGATACTATCTTCTTACCTTGAAAAGATGACACTGGGAGACTGGTCATGATAGAGATGGTATCGAGAGTACCATCTGAACATATTTTGAAGTTGAAGCGAACTTTATTTTTGGATAAATTGGATGTGAGGAGTGACTTCAGGTGACTAACTTCTTGATTTACCTTAGATTTTTTCCAATGATAGCGTGGAAAGTATTACTTTGTGACTTGGGACTCCTCTCAGTCCTGAGAAACCTGAGTGGTTGGTCACCATCCTCCTGAGAACAAGAGGGGTGACAGGTGGGTTCCAAATATTTTGGTGTGAAAAAGCTGGGAGAATATAGTTGTTATGGAAAAATCTTTTCTGATGTAAACAAGTTTTCTAATGCAGTTATATGAAGTTAAACTTTCACCAACACTACCTGACAGATGGTATAGATTTACATCTTTCCCAACACTTGGTCATGGTAGGCCTTAACAGTTTTTGCCAATTGAATGTACATTAAAATATCACTTAATTGCATTGTAACTTGCATTCCGTTAATCATTAGTAGTTCTCAAAATTTATTTGGGTATGTTTCCTTCTTTTGTGAATTGTCGGATGTTTTTTGGGTCCATTATTTCAATCGGGTACATGATGTTTCTTCATCTATTTGTTGGGGATTTTATTTTATTTATTTATTTTTTTAATATTTTTTTATTTTTTATAAACATATAATATATTTTTATCCCCAGGGGTACAGGTCTGTGAATCGCCAGGTTTACACACTTCACATCACTCACCAAAGCACATACCCTCCCCAATGTCCATAACCCCATCCCCCTTCTACCAACCCCCCTCCCCCCAGCAACCCTCAGTTTGTTTTGTGAGATTAAGAGTCACTTATGGTTTATCTCCCTCCCAATCCCATCTTGTTTCATTTATTCTTCTCCTACCCACTTAAGCCCCCATGTTGCATCACCACTTCCTCATACCAGGGAGATCATATGATAGTTGTCTTTCTCCACTTGACTTATTTCGCTAAGCATGATATGCTCTAGTTCCATCCAAAGCTGTCATCATCAAGACAGCATGGTACTGGCACAAAAACAGACACATAGATCAATGGAACAGAATAGAAAGCCCAGAAATAGACCCTCAACTCTATGGTCAACTAATCTTCGACAAAGCAGGAAAGAATGTCCGATGGAAAAAAGACAGCCTCTTCAATAAATGTTGTTGGGAATATATGTTGGGGATTTTAGACATTATATCCTTAATTCATCTGGAGTCAAAATTGCTTATAAGAAGTTGAGGATCCAAACTTTTTTTGGAAAGTTTTGGTCCATTTTTCTGGTTACATTGTCGAGTAGCCCTTCATTTTACCCACAATGTGACAGAGCATCCCTGCCATACCGAAGTTTCATATGAGTATCGGCCTATTTTATACATGAATTTTTCTACTCTTGATTATATACTGCATTACCTCAATTCCTATATAATTTATATATGTATTTTTAACATAGACAAGCATCTTCACCAGGTTATTTTTCTTCAGGACTACCTTGTTATTCTGGGACTGTTAGTCTTACATATACATTTTTAAATCAGGTTGCAAAAATTCTTAAAAAATGATGTGTTGGTTTTGAGTGGAATTTCATTAAATAATAAGATGAAATACTAGAAGATAGACATCTTTGTGCTATTAAGTATTACAATCAAAGAACATAATATAACCTTCATTTATTTAGAATTTTTTAACTTTTCAATAAACTTTTATAATTTTATGTGTAAAATATCAAATAATTTCAAATTGCCATTTATCATTGGGCACTTTGTAGTGTTATGCAATTGTAGAAGCATTATATAAAGTCATATTTCTCTTTCCCCACTTATTAATAAAATGATTTTTTTTAAAGATTTTATTTATTTACTTGATAGAGAGAGAGAGCCAGAAAGAGACAGCAAGAGAAGGAACACAAGCAGGAGGAGTCGGAGAGGGAGAAGCAGGCCTCCAGCTGAGCAGGCAGCCCAGTGCTGGGCTGGATCCTGGCTGGGATCATGACCTGAGTCGAAGGCAGATGCTTAATGACTGAGCCACCCAGGTCGCCTTAAGTTACTCTAACATATTAAGAAAGTTTCTTCTTATTAAGAGCTTGGTAAGAGTTTATTTATTTATTTTTTCTTTTTAATAACTAATGGAAGTTCTATTTTGAAGTATTTTTTTTCCTGCAGCTTTCATTTTTAAAATGTTACCGAGGACCTACTATGTACCAGGCATATTTGTAAATAATAATACATTATTTAAGCAAAATTACTTAAACAAAATAAAGAAATTTATGCTCTTCTTGTGTAGAAGGGATTATAGAACATACCTTCTGGATTGTTCTACTTAATTTTGCTAATTTAGTTAACTAAATTAGTTAGTTTTATAATATTACAAATTTTTGAATTCCTGGGATGAAGTCACATTGTCAATATTTATTATAATTTTTAAAATATTACTGGATTTTATGTGTGAACAATTTAAAAAAAATACAAATTTAGGAAAGATGTTGATCTATATTTTTTTCTTTTACTATACTCTAGAAGTTTGCTTCATATTTGAGTTAATTTTTCCACGAATTTTAAAACAGAAAATTTTGAGTTAGATAGTCACATTCTGAAATAATTTATATTACAAAATCAATTTAATTAAAGGTTTAAAACAAGGCTGATAACGACTAGTGCACGTTATTACTAGGATACCTTCATTTATCTTTTTAACTACTTGACATCCTTTCTGATTTATTTGTACCCTTGTAATACTGGTTATTAAATGTTTCAACTATCACTTTTCTTTCTACTTCCATTATTTTCTAACGATTGTTCAATTTCATTCATTTATTGGCAAATAGTCATGTATAATTACCTACAGTAAATGTATTGTTATTTTAATTTTCATATACACGTAGGTATAAATATATTATTCATGCAAATATATATATTTGGAGACAGAGAAGCAGAGACAGAGAGACATAGAGAGACAGAAAATATGAGTTTCAGGAATTGCATGGGGACTGGCAAGTTGTAAATACGTTGACCAGTTTGGCTGCTTAGAAATTTGGAGAAAAGTTGATGTTTCAGTCTTGAATCTGAAACTTGCAGGCTGGAAACAGTTATGGTCAGTGTTGAGGAAAAATTGCTTCTTTTAAAAATAGCAGCTTTTGTTTTAAGGCCTTCAACTCATTAGATGAGATTCATATTTCCATTATGAAGGCCAATCTTTACTTGAAGTCTCCTGGTTTAAATGTTTATCACATCTAAAAAATATCTTCAAAGCAATATCTAGATTGATGTTTGACCAAATAACTAGGAACCATAGTTTAGCAAAGTTGACATATAAAATTAACTATCACAGTATTTGAATTTAGGAGGTTTTATATGTTAACTAGGAGACCAGGGCAGAAGATATAAATTCCTGCATGTCGATTAAAACATGGAACTTGATGAGATTTCCCTGCATAAATATGCAGATGGAGAAAATATGTTCCTCAGGAACAAGCCAATATTATGTTGCAGCATCAACATTGCATAGCTGCAGGAACCACTTTAAGATAAGGATGTAGAACTAGGGGTGACTCTTATAGTAATAGATTGCAGAACATTGATATGGCCACAGACATAGTGGAGATTATTCATTTTGTCCATGGTTCCTTAGATAGCATCAGATTAGTAAATTCTCCTAGGAAATACTATTTATTTCCAAAATAAGATTACTGTTTTAGGATCACATTGCTTTTGTTCAGTATTTTTGAATAGCCCATATCTTGTTCATTCAACCATGATTTTTTTATTATGAGTAATGTAAAATCCTTAATTTTTCTGTTTATTATAATAAGTTTTTCTATCAATATTGCCACTTGTATTTTGCTATTATAGTTATTTTTGTCATTATGTTATGCATAGAACTTCTTGCAAGATGCTTTAGTCATGTTCTATTTATTATTACTGTAATTAAAATTAAATATCCTTTTTTGTGTAGATGTCATATAATTTACAATAAAAGAACAGTTTGTTGGAAGTCTAGCCACCTCCTGCTGTTAGATAAAATTATTCTGGAACATTAAAGCCACAAAAAAAAAAAGTCCTTCAATCATTCAAGCACAATAAATGCATTGAGACAGTTTTGCACTTATTTATTTGTTCTGGAAGTCATCCAAATTAACTTGTAATTCTAAATAACCACAGATGCCAATGCAAAGTAATTTGAAGTGACAACATATCGGTTTAAAGTGCAACCATAGCACTAGGTGTTACAATTTGTGTACACCAGGTTCAACCAGGGCATTCTACGATGCAACTTGGGCTCATTTTCAGCATGAACAGAAACATTTATAAAATAAATTATTCCAGCAACTAATAGACTAACAAGGATGGTAACTTTTTGTTCAGAGGTAAGGCAAATGACCTTTAATGTAACTGCTTTATCATCAACTATCCGCTAATTATATCAGCAAGGTTTCCCCAGGGAATTCATCTCTAAGAAATAGAAGATGTTGAAGGATACATTATTTCCTCAAAAGTTGCACTACTGAACAACGGCTTTTCTCAAATATCACCAAATGGTTCATAATTACTATTCAAATTTTTGAAAATTCTTTTCCATGCATTTAAATTTGAAATTTCTAGAGGTAGAATTAAAATGTTGTTTTCACAATGTTCCAATCTAAATATGTATAATCTAAGTTTCTCAATCAAATGTTATTTAAGAACCTGTTTTAATGAGGGGAAACTTGATTCAGTGGTAAACAAAGTATGTAGGCAGTATAACTTTTTGGCTTACAATTGAAGATTTGTCAACTAAAAATATGGAAATTAACTTTTTCCTTATTTTCCAATCTGAATACAAAAGAAACATCAAAATTGCTTTTCAGCATATGTTTATTACATGGTAGAGGAAAGCCTCCCATTGTTTTATTATTTTTTTCTTTCAAATTTTTAACCCATAAACTCTTTCTTGTTTATTTCCTCAGATTAACTGTTTTCTAATTAACCAAAATCTTACACCAAAATAAAATTTATGATGTTAACTAGAGACTGAATTTTCAAAATATAAGTTTTAATTATACACATTTATTACATAATCAAAATTTGCCCACCTAAAGATTAAGTATGCACTGTAGTAGTTGACTTATATAAATCTTATTAACACTATTACCTACATATTTGACTGAAATTGATCTTATAAAAATGTATACAATGTATATGTCATTTACAAATTTCATTTTTTCTTTTTTTTCTTTTTCATTTTTTTAAAAGATTTTATTTATTTATTTTACAGAGAGAGATAAATCACAAGTAGGCAGAGCAGCAGGAAGAGAGAGGGGAAAAAAGGCTCCTTGCTGAGCAGAGAGCCTGATGCAGGGCTAGATCCCAGAACTATGAGATCCTGACCTGAGCTGAAGGCAAAGGCTTAACTCACTGAGTCACCAGGCACCCCAAATTTCTTGTTTTCTTTTCAGTACTATAGATGATAAAAATGAAAATTTTATTTACCAGATAAAGAAGATGATATCAGCCCCACAAATATAGTAAAAGCAGCTACAAACATGTTCGCTGATAAGGAAACAAGACTGCTGAATTTATTTAGCAGTACAATGCAAACTTTGTATCTTTGCCTTATGATGTAACTTTTAACAAGCATTTTACAACGTGTATAGCTCATATATATTTTGTTTGGCCCTAATTCCACAACATAATTACATTTAATAATAAGTCAAAAACACACATACATAAGAATTTTTATTTTCTTATGTGAGTTTTTGACATATTTATTATTAATTTATAAAATCCATTAAGTTTATGTAAGCTACCAATTTCTTAGTAAACTTATGTTAATATTTAGCCAACTACTCCTAAATATACTTTAAAAGCACTACCACGTATAAAACATTATCAATAAAAAAGATACATGTTTTTATAAATATCTATATGCTTTTGTATGTATGGGTGTGTGTTTATGTATGTTCATTTTTGGTTACAATTTTCTTAACACTCAGTCATGTTTTTCCCAGAGACTCAGTCATGTATTTCCCAGAGAAATATTTCTGTTTGACAGGAAAATAATTTATAAATTCTTTTAAATTGAAAAGTAAGATTTTATTTGAAGTAAGACTGATTTTATTTTATTTATTTTTCAAGATTTATTTAATTATTTGAGAGAGAAAGAGTGAGAGCAGGGTAAGTGGCAGAAGGAGAGAAAATCCAAGCAGAGTCTCACTGAACAGGGAGCCCGATGTGGGGCTCATTCTCAAAATCCAAAGATCACTACCTAAACTGAAAACACTAAGTAAAACACTAAACTGACTGTGCCATCCAAGAGCCCTAAGATATTTTTTTAATAGATTTTATGTATTTATTTGAGAAAGAGAGTGAGAGAAAGCACAAGCAGGGGAAGCAACAGAGGGAGAGGGTGAAGCAGATTCCCTGCTGAGCAGAGAGCCTGACACAAGGCTTAATCCCAGGACCCTGGAATCGTGACCTGAGCTGAAGGCAGACACTTAACCAACTGAGACACCCAGGCACCCCAACACTAAATAATTTTAAAGCAATTTTAAGTTTAGAAAAGATTGAGCAAATAGTATAGAGAATATCTCTTATCTCTGTTTTTTTTTTATTTTTTAAAGATATTTTTTATTTATTTGACAGAGAGAGAGAGAGAGGTCACAGGTAGGCAGAGAGGCAGGCAGAGAGAGAGGGGGAAGCAGGCCCCCCGCTGAGCAGAAAGCCAGATTCGACGCTTGATCCCGGGACCCTGGGATCATGACCAGCTCAGAAGGCAGAGGCCCCAACCCACTGAGCCACCCAGGTACCCCTCCTATCTTTTTTTATCTCTTATCCCCTCCACTCAGTTTCGCTTATTATCATTGTATTAACATCTGGCATTATGTGGTTCATTTTTTTTTGCATTGATACACCAATACAGATACATAAGTATTAGCTAGAGTCCATACTAAGATTCACCCTGTGTTGTGAAGTTGTATAGGTTTTAACAAATTTCTGACATGTATTCACTGTAACAATATCATACTACTGTTTTACTGCTCAAAGTCCTCTGTGCTCTTACTTACTCACCCTCCACTTGCTTATCCTTTCTCATCCCAACTCCAGGCCACCACTGATCTTTTTACTTGCTGCAGATCTGTCTTTTCCAAAATGTATAAATGGAATAAAAGAATATGTAGTTATTTCAGACTGTCTCCTTTCACTCAAAAATATTCATTAATTAATTGAAAAAAAAAAAAAAACCTTGGTTGCATTCTATTTTTTTTTTAAATTATGTGCAAAGCTGCTACAAATATTTGTGTGCAGGCTTATGTGTCATTTACTTGTTTAAATAATCAGTTCACTTGGTTAAATAATCTAGGAGTGTGATTTCTGGTTTGAATGGTAAGACTATATTAAGCTTTGTAATGCACTGTCAAAGTCTTCCAAAGTGCCTGTACCATTTTGCTTTCTCACAAGTAATGAATGCAGAGTTCCTGTTGCTTTGCACCCTGAACAACATTTGTTACTTCCAATGTTTTGGATTTTAGCCATTCTACTGGGTATGTAGTCATATCTCGCTGCTGTTTTAATTTGCAATTCCCTAGCGATATTGAACATCTTTTGTGCTTATTTGCCATCTGCACATCCTCTTTGGTGAAATGTCTGTTCAGATCTTTTGTCCAATTTTAAATTGCTTATTTTTCTATTGTTGAATTTTGTGAAATCTTGTATATTGATACATGTCCTTCTTGAATAGAGTTTTTCTTCAAGGGCCAACAAGGTACATACAAAGATTTTCAGCATCACTAGTCAGTAGGGAAATGCAAATTAAAACTACAATGAGATATCACCAAATGCCTATTAGAATGACCATCACAAAAAAGACAGGAGATAACAAACGTCAGTGTAGATGTGGGGAAAAGGACACCCTTGTGTACTGTTGGTAAAATTGTAAATTGGTATAACCACTATAGAAAACAGTATGGAGGATTCTCAAAAACTTAAAACTAGAACTACCATACGATCCAGAATTCTATTTCTGGGAATATACCCAAAGGTAAAAAAACAAAACAAGATCAAAACAAACAAACAACAAACAACTCCCCCAAAAAAACCTAACTTGAGAAGGTTTCTGTACCCCCATCTTTATAACAGCATTATTTACAATAACCAAGATATGTAAACAATCTAAATGTCTATGGATGGATGAATGGATAAAGAATTGTGACACTGAGGGCCTGGGCAGCTCAATCAATTAAGAATCTGCCTTCAGTTCAAGTTATAATATCAGGGTTCTGGGATTGGGCCCCATATAGGGCTCCCTGCCCAGCAGAAAGTCTGCTTCTCCCTCGCCCTCTACCCCTCCCCTCCACTCTATTCTTTCTCTCTTTCTGTCTCCTAAATAAATAAGTAAAATCTAAAAAAAAAAAAAAAAAAGTTTTGATACACACACACACACAATGGAATACTATTTATTCATAAAAAACAAAACAAAACAAAAAACAAAAACAAACAAACAAAAAAAACAAATTCTACCATTTACAAAAATGTGGATGGACCATAGCATTATGCTAAGTGAAATAAGTCAGACAGAGAAAGACAAATAATGTGTCATCTTACTCACTTGTGAAATCTTAAAACAAAACTGAACTCACAGAAAAAAAGATCAGACTCATGGTTTACCAGAGGTGGAGGGTGGGAGAAGGGAAAATTGTAGGGGGGTCAAAATGTACAAACTTCCAGTTCTTAGATAAGTACCAGGGATATAATATACAACATTATGATTGCAGCTAACACTGCTGCATGGTATGTAGAAAAGTTGTTATAAGAGTAAATTCTAAGAGTTCTTATCACAAGGAGGAAAAAAGAAACCCTTTATCAGATATACGCTTGACAAATATTTTCTCCCAACCTTTCATTCTTTCAAAAATGTCTTTCACAGCAGAAATTTTTAATTTTAATGTAGTCCAATTTGGTTTTTTTGTTTTCTTTCCTGGATCTTTCTTCTGGTGATATATCTAAAGCTCATTGCCAAACCTAAGTTCACCTGGATTTCCTCCTATATTATCTTCTGGATGTTTTAATACATTTGGCTTTTGCATTTAAAATTATGATCCATTAGAGTTAATTTTTGTGAAAGGTGTACCATCAGTACCTAGGTTCAATTTTTTTCTCGTGGAGAGCCAGTTGTTCCAGTACTATTTTGTCGAAAAGACTACTCTTTCTCACTTGAATTTCCTTTGTTCCTTTGTGAAAGATAAGTTGATTATATCTGTGTGGCTATATTTCTGGGCTTCAAACTATCTCATGATCTGGTCATGCATTCTTTCACTGATAGCAAAATGTCTCAATTATAATATTTCTATACAAGTCTGGGTGTCAGGTAGTGTCAGTCCTCTGGCTTTGTTCTTTTTCTTTATTATCATATTACTATTCTGGATCGTCTGCTTTTCCATATGTGATGGTTAATTTTCTGTGTTATTTTGACTGGAATATGCGGTGCCCAGACATTTGTTCATACACTATTCTGGGTGTGTCTGCGAGGGCGTTTCTGGATGAGATTAACATTTGAATCAGTAGACTGAGTAAAATAAATTGTCCTCATAATGTGGATGTGTCTCATCCAAACAATTGAAGAACTGAATAGAACAAAAAGGCTGAGTAAGAAAGAACTTTTTCTGTCTCACTTAAAGAGCTGGGACACTGTCTTGTCCAGCCTTCAGAACATACTGAAACAACAGCTCTTGGGTCTCCAGCCTGCCAGCTCTTGCAATGGAATTTATACCATCAGTTCCCTGCTAGCAGGTCTTTGGACTCAGAATGGAACTTCACATCAATGCTTGTGGATCTCTAAGATTGCCGAGTACATATCTTTGGATATGTCTGTCTCCATAATCCCATGAATCAATTCCTCATATGTATTATATTACCTATTAGAATATATCCTATATATAATATATGAGTATATATAAATATATTACATATGATAGAGAGTGATACTTTGCATATCTATATTACCAGGTCTTGGAACGAATTATCACTGTTCTCTTTACTACTGGAAACAGAACCATTATTTTGCAAAATATATTCATAATAGAGAGCCAATTCCAGAAACCTTATATCTGATTTTGAAAATTCATCCTTAAAATTTGATTTCTTTACACAAGGAAAACTTTACAACTGATGGCTGCCTAGTACATCTGCAGGCATAAATCAAAACTCATAAAATAGTATACATTAAATATATGCAGCATTTATATATCAATTTCTACCTCAATAAAGCTCTTTAAAAATTTCTTCCTCTAGAAATGTTCTTGGTACCAAAATCCAGGTAGGGTTCTCCAGGGAAACAGAACTAGTATATAACACAGAATATCACATATAATATAATACAGAATATCACATGTATAACATATGATATATCATATGTAATATATATAGCCCATTTTCATACTATGTATATTAGGCCTGAAATAATTGTTGGAGAAAATCAAAAAGTTAAAATTCTAAAGGAAAGTTGGAGGATCAGGAGGAGTCACTAAGAAGTCAGTTTGGGAAGCAAAAAACAGCTCTAGTGGGGCCGGGAAGTGATAATGGATAGAGTAGTCTATGACAGATACTTAAGGGTCCACAACCAAGTGTCTGATGATGGGCTTGGAATGCACAGTGTCAAAAACTTAAAAGAAGTAGATACAGCATTGAAGAGTGCTAGGAAAAGCTGAACCTGCCAGCTTCTGTGCTTTTTTCTGTCACCACAATTAATTGCCATGTCCTCAGAAAGCAATGACCGTTGCTTCACTTTTGCATTAAAATCTTACATAAGAACTTCTTCAAGGTTATTTAACCCTGAATCTTAGAGGAAGAGCATTCTGGGAAATGTATTTTGAGTATAACTTAATTGACAGTAGAAGAATCTAGTGGAGGCAGAGATGGGTATATTTTATCTTATTTTGTTTTGGGATATACTTTAAAGATGAAGGAAATAAAATTTTTTGATAGTTTGAATGTGGATGATAGAGCAAAATAACAGTAAAGAATCATTTCAGGAAATTATATTGAGCAACTGGAAGATTGATGCTGCCGTCAAATAAGTTGGAAAATTTTATGGGAAGAGGTTTGAGAGGGAATAGGAGTTAAATTTTAGTTATGGTGTGTTTGAAAAAATCTATTAGACATCAAATGGTAGACATCATATAAATATTTGGCTAAAGGACTTGAGAATTTAAGAAGGATTTTTTTTTAACTTGATATTTATCAGTGTTCTGGCAATATGTGAAGCCAGGAGAATAGGTGAGATTATCAAACCTGGTGTAATTAAATATTATGAAGCTTGAGAGATGCAGGTTTTGCTAGATCGAAGAAGGCTGAGAACAATCAAAAAATGAATTAAGAAAAAAAATCCAGAAAATTTGTTGTTCTAGAAGTCGGCTAAAGAATGGGTTACAAAGGAAATCGTACTCTGGATAGAAAACCTTCTATAAAAGCTACCTTTTCACCAGTTTCTTCTTTAAGGCCAAGTTCTACTCACTGGAAATGGTTTTCTGCCACTCTTGGTTCTATATTTTCCTTTAAATAATAAATGATTCCTTGGTGTTTGTGACTGAGTAGACTTCTTAGCCTGTGTTCTGCCTATAGAAGTTTGAGAGTTCAGCATCTCTTTTTTATTTTCACTTTTTTTGTCTTTCAATATTTTCTTATGTATCAAATTATAATTTGCTTTATTAGACAAATCCCCATGTTTCTTCTTTGAAAGAAATATCCTCATGTATCTACAATTGAGCATTACAAAGCTGTGGACTATATCTTTAAGATTCTTGGATGTCTTTGTCTAGGTAAAAGGATATATGTGTCTTAATGTATTTAATGCTCTTCTACCATTAAGTTGTTCTAAAATTTAAACAACAACAATAAAAAAGATCTTACAGTCATATTTCTTGATATCTTTACTCTTTTATCTGCTTTACTGGTACTGTCCTGGATATTTAACATTTGCCCTGAATCCATTTGTTAAGTGATAACTTTATTTTTCTTTTTCCTTGGAGGAACTAGGTATGAGAAACTCTTTTATTTTTTAACTCAGCAAGTTCTGGCTTCTTTAGATTCTCTCTAAATTCATTTTGAATGGTGAAAGTTCTTTCTTAGATCATTATTTTTTTATCTGTACCTTATGACAAGCAAGAAAATGGAATTCATTGTCACATTTAGCATCCAACTTGGAATTCCACTTAGCTAAATCCACCTGTTTTAACTAGCCATATTTTCTATTTTCTATTTAGTGTATTACCATACACTACAGTTTCAGTACTATTTTTGCCACTGCATAATAAGAGACTCATTTTCTCTAGGATCACTAACTGTCTCCTGTAGGCCTTTATATTTTCCATCTGACTCCAGGTACCAAAGTCAATGGTCAATATTACAGTCTATCATAAAGGCATCACTCTACTCCCAATATATGTTCACATTATTTATTATCACATTTAAAAAGTACACCCAAATTTAGTCAATTAAAACAACAACCATTCTATTATATGTTATGATTTTATGAGTCATAGTTTTAGTCAGGGCTTAGCTGGCACATTTCTTCTGTCACACATGGTGCTGACGTGAGTAACTCAGTGGAATTTAGCTGGCAACTAGGCTGGGCATGGGGTGGTTTCCAAGATGTCTTTACTCATATGCCAGGTGCCTTGGAGGAAAGCCGGAAGCCAGAGCCTCTTTCTCTCTTTGTACTGTTAGCACTTCTCCATATGATATCTCCTGAAAGATAGCTGAACTTCTTCCCTGGTGGTTTAGGAATCCTGGTAGCTGTGGTACAAGCTACAGAGCTTTTCATGGACTTACCTTGGAAGTCCTAGAATGTCACCCCATTATCATATATTTGTCAAGTATGTTCTTTAAGCCAACCCAAAATCAGGAGAAAGAAAATTCACCTCAACATCTAACAAGTGGGGCAATAAAGTACTTATGGTCTTCTGCAATCTACCATACTGCTCTTAAATTTACCATTATCATTTTCCACACTGTCATATTTAATTTTTCTTTAACTTCTGTCATCATTAAGTATTTGTTTTCTTTTTAAAAGTCTTTGCTTATTTTTCTAACCCATCACTTCCAGTTTTCCTTACAGCCATTTTCTCCTGAATTTTATTTGTGATCTCTTTTTTATTTACCCTTTCATTATCCTTTTTTTGATATTCATCCCTGAATTGTAAACTGAAATTCCATCATCCAAATCAGTATCATTTTTCAGATGGTGTTTACTTTGGATCTGACTATTCATCATTCTAGCATACATTTTCATTTGATTGGCTCACAGATACCTTAAACTCGACATGTACAATATAGAAAACTCTTTTTTTCTGTGCCCTCCAAATCAGTTGGCTCTCAGTGAAAAGAAATACCATGTAATTAATTGCTCCCAAGAGAAGACTTAATATTTCCCTTCCAGTGCCTTTTCTTTTCTATCCAAATGATGCCAAAGTCCTCCCATCCTTCTCATATATTTTCTCTGAGTTGATTCACATTTTTCTGTTTATAATGTCACTTTCCTATCTTAGGCCAGCATCATCACTTCTTCTCTGCATTGCTGCTAACTCCTCCTAATTATTTTCATATAACTGCGTCTTAATTTCAGCTAATCCATTTTCCAAAATAACACATTGAATGAAAATTTTATTTATTTATTTATTTATTTATTTATTTATTTAAAGATTTTATTTATTTATTTGATAGACAGAGATCACAAGTAGGCAGAGAGGCAGGCAGAGAGAGAGGAGGAAGCAGGCTCCCTGCTGAGCAGAGAGCCCGATGCAGGGCTTGATCCTAGGACCCTGAGATCATGTCCTGTGCTGAAAGCAGAGGCTTAACCCTCTGAACCACCCAGGCACCCCTTGAATGAATATTTTAAAACATAAATTAAAAAAAAAAAAAAAAACTTCAAAGGCTCTCCTTTGCTTTTTTAATGAATCCCAAATCCTTAAGACAACTTCTTTGGCCCTGAGTAATGTGTCTCTCTGCTTATTTCTCCAACAAAAGTGTTTTATTTCCTGAATGACTACTTATCCCCCCCATGTTTTGCACGATTTTTTAAAAACTGTTACTCCTACTTCCATCATAATTAATTCATCTTGCCAATTTTTATTCATTATGGAGGGATCATAGCCTTTCACCAGCTTTATATGATGCTCCAAGGTGAAGATTCTGTAGTCTCCCATGTATTTGTATAACTTGACAAACTTGATTATCAAAACACTTTATCATACCGCATTTTAATTGAATTTTCCACTGCATCATATGTTTTATAAGGGAAGGCATGGTTTCTGTTATTATTTTCATCTTTTCTCCTGTAATTCTTAGTCTTTTACTTAGTAATCTCCCATAAAATGTTTCATGAATATGTATACAAATGTACATATGAAGTGTGGACTTTCTGAATGAGGCATAGCATTTGCCCAGGTGATCCTGGTTTCTAACTCTAGCTTCTTTCATTACGAGTTCTATAACTAAGACAATCAATATGACTCTATAAGGTTCTGATTTCCCATCTGTAGGATGTACCATGGGTAGGATATCATCTCACAGGGTGGCATGTGTTGGGTCAGAACACATTCTCACTTCCCATGTTCACACAAAGGAAAGGGAATATTTACTCCTCTCCCTAAGGGGGGAAAGAATAAGCACATTATGTACAGGCTTTCTCTGCCCCTTCTCTTTCTCTTTTTGCTTTTCTTTCATTCTTTTGAACTCTTTCATATCGCATTCATTCCCATCTGGTCACGCAAGCAATAAGCTTTTCTATCTAAGCATGATTTACCCAACAGCTTAAATCTTTTGTCTTTATTAGAATTCAAACTCTTTGATTTCTCTGTCAGCCTACCTTATCTACTAAATTTTTCCTAATATGAGAAAAGAAGGAAAAAAGAAAATTTTTGTTTTGGACTTTTTTTTTTTTTTTTTTGGTTTTCTACAACTTGAATGATAATACATATACTATGCAGATACTAAGAAATCTGGTGTGGTTATATTAATATCAGATAAAAGAGATATCTAAAGAAGGAACAATACAAGGGAAGTAAATATACACTTCATTATAATAAAAACATAAATTTATTTGGATATTTTAGAAAAAAGAGAGATGTATCATAAAAGCGTTGATTGAATGATTGATTGATTTCCTTATTTATTTATTTATTGAGGAGGAGGGTCAGAGAAGGAGGGAGAGAGAGAATCTTAAGTATGCTCTATGCCCAGAAACAGACCTAAACGCATGATCTAATAACCATCAGATCATGATCTGAGCTGAAATCAAGAATTGAACACTTAACAGACTGAGACACCCAGCTGTCCTATCATAAAAATATTTAAATCACAGCAATGTACATAAGACAAGATGTAAGTGATTCTTATACTCAATTGAAAAGACTTGGACCTTAGTGAAAATATCTTTGAAGAAGTAAGTGATTTGAAAAATAACTATGGAACATACAAGACCCCTATTCAGCATTCTTCAAAAGGTAAATTTCAGTAAAAGATGTTAGAAAACAACAGATGGATACGGGATTAAAATAGCTCTGGATTCCGTATCTGCTGGACTTCTACCTTCTATTTTCCAGAGGAAATGACTGACACTTGGGTTGTATAGGGGGCATGACTGCCCATAGTTTTTGAGTGGCTCAAAGCCAATATTAGGGAATTGAATGGACACATGCAGTTGATGTCTTTTTCCAGGCTTTCATTTGTGGTTTTGTGAATACTTTTTGGTCATTATTTTTGGGGAGTTTTTAATGAGATTTCATTATAAAATATCTATGTTAATTTTGCTTTCCAATTATTTTGGTAATCCATATCTATAGTTTTACAAATTTTTCTCACAAATTATAATTTTAAAAATATATTCTTCTAAGGTAACTCATGCTTTCTTTTTTCTTGCCAATGTAAGTGGAATTCTTTTCAAATTATATATCGTGATTTCCAAATTATTAAATTTGGTTTGATGAATGCTTTTGATTTATATATGATGGTCCTATATCTAGAAATGATGAATGAAGTATAATCTTTTTTTTTCTCTCTTTCTTTCTTCTTTTTTATAGGTTCCACATGGAGACAACTATATTCAGTAAATATTAGTAAATTTTCTGGCCAATGTATTATTTATAACTTTTCAACTACATCAAGGTTGTATATTTTTAACTTAGTATTTACTTTTGGTTTTTCATTTACTATTTTAGTATGCTTCTGAAAACATATAAAATAGATAACCTTTTCTCTTTTTCTACTTACAAAATAATTTTTATAAGCTATAAACATTTAAGTAAAATTTTCTAAGGCTTTATACTATGTGTCTGTTTAAAGACATTGGTTTCATATCAGCAGTGGAAGGAAGTATCAACAGTAGCTTAATTTTAATATTTTATCTTGAATTTTTTTTTTAAATTTATTTACTTCACAGAAAGAGATCACAAGTAGGCAGAGACACAGACAGAGAGGAGGCAGAGAGGAGGAAGCAGGCCCCCCGCCGAGTAGAGAGCCTGATGTGGGGCTCGATCCCAGGACCCTGAGACCACGACCCAAGCCGAAGGCAGAGGATCAACCCACTGAGCCACCCAGGCGCCCCATCTTGAATTATTTTTAAAAATTGTCTTTTATTTTATGTTCCCATTAACTTTCAAGATTATTTGTGTTAAGGTGTAAGAGCACCTTTATAAGTGTATTCATCTCACATTTTAATTGTTGTGTTCTTTATTTTTCCTTCCTTCTTTCTTTCCATCTCCTCCTTCTTATCTTTCTAAAAATGTGTCCGAAAGTAAAATTCAAAGGTCTATGCACTCAATTTCTGGAAACTGCAGAGAATGGGATAAGTGAATAGGTCAGTGGTACTCTGTATTTGACCACTGCTTAAGGAAACTAGCTGCAAATTACATCTTGGCTATTCTGGAAATACCACGAAAGAGTGCAGGTAAAGTAAATACTGTACCAGAGAAAGAAGTATTGCTAAATGACACATCAGGCTGTGTGGATGACTTTTCCATATGTTAGTTCTTATCTTATACTTTTGTTCTTGGCAACCACCAGTACATTAAAAAAGACCTCAAAAAAAATTTAACACACTATGAGTGATATAGACTTGATATTGAAAGTTAGAATATAGTTAATCACAAGGACTGCATGTACCCTAAAATGACTTGGTTGAAAAATAAGGTCTTATCAAAAAGATCTTTAAAAATCTTCAGAAAACTCATTTATAACAATATTCTCCAACTTTTTAGTTTCTATTTCTTTTGTTTGTGAAAGTGGTTTTCCACAAACAGCTGAGCCAAAGTAAGTATCTGACATCAGGTAAAAGACTGCTTGCTCAGTGCTATTACCTCCAAAGAAGACTTTTTGGATGAGAATCAAGACCTTCTAATTACTGCAAATATTAGTTTGAAGGGAGAATATAACTTGGTGTGTTAGGTGAATGAGAGCTAAATCTCAAATGGTTAATACCTCCTTAAATGCTCTTCCACTGCTCTGGACTCTGGGAAAACTGAATGATTCATATAAGCAGTGGGAAACTTTTTAGTATATCTAAAATATGGTCATGATTAATCTTAAAAAACTGACAACTTATATGGTTGCCGCCTTTCCTTTTTTTTTTTTTTTTTTTTAGTCTTCTAAGCCCCAGTTTGATGAATTGATCACTGAGCCCCTTGAATATTTTGCTTTGTCTCTTTCATCTTTTTAATTTTTTCTCATGGTTCTTTGCTTTTATAGGGTCTAATTGAAGAGTTTTTACAAAGAAAGTATAAGACTGATGCTCATGCCTTCAAAAGCTGTAATTTATGGATATTTGGGGGAAAGATAGATGATACAAAAGAGGTAAAAGAAAGCTTTGTAGAGAATTTAGAAACAGAAAACCCTTCATCTAGTGTGTCACATCACAATGAAGAGAGAAGAAAGGAAAAAGATTATTTGGGGCAGAAATATATGGAAGGTAGATGGTATAAGTAATAGAGACATTTAAGGACCCTAAAGATGAATAAACACTCCACCTCCTGAGGGGCTACAGGTGTGAAGTTGTTTTCATTGAACACCAGGAAAATATTCTGAAAGACTGATAAGGTTGGGAAGGAGAGAGTTGAACAAAATTCTGTGAGCGATTATGATCCTTTACACTATTTCTCTCCTCTTGAGTCTCAGGACTAGAACTCCATGGAATAGCTGGTGGGTCTGAGCTGAATCATTATCAGTGCACCTTTACCATTAACTTGTACCTAGAAGACGAGATGGTTTGCATTTTTTTTTTAAGTTTTTTTTTTTTTAAATTTATTTGACAGACAGAGATCACAAGTAGGCAGAGAGGCAGGAGGGGAGGCGGGGCGCAGGCAGGAAGCAGGCTCCCTGCTGAGCAGAGAGCCATGTGGGACTAGATCCTAGGACTCTGGGTCACTCAGGTCACTGAGCGGAAGGTGGAGGCTTTAAACCACTGAGCCACCCAGGCGCCCCTGGTTTGCAGTTTTATACTTGATTTTGGTTTTATCTTAAAACATTTATTTTGAAAAATAATACTAAAATAATAATAAATAACCAAATACAAATGTTTCCAGTGTATGTGTATTGTATCATATATTATCATCTGAAACCTACCTATTTTAACGCAAAATTTCCATTTTTGCTGATTCCAGTCCTTTAAAACCATTTCTATGCCTTACTTGCAAAAAACAAGCCTCATTTATTCTTGCAAATTCAACTCTGGAGATTATTTGGCAATTCTTATTCCTCTTCTTTAAAATTTTTCTTATAAAAATCAATTCTAGGTGTTCAGCTCATATGTCCAACTTGTAGTCTATTCAAAAGACTATATTGGAAGAGCAATGCCTCAGAAAAAGCTGGAAACTTTTGGAAAGCTTCCCAAGGCTACCTCTCTTTTCTCTTTTGTTTGTGCTGCTGGTAGAGAATTTATTTAGAGGTTGGGGGTGACAATGGAAGTCATCAAGAGGAAATTGGTGGTTCTTGGAGAGAGATAAAAACAGAGAATGTGAGAGTTTTTCCAAATGCTGGAAGAAAGGAATGAAGTGTCAGTGACTAACTTTTGTGAAGATGTAAGGAAGTAGCAGTGGAGAAGATCATGTGTAGTTTTGCTGGTCTGGGCCATCTGTTGATGAAAATGAAAAAAAGAGGAGAAGACCTTTGTCTAAGCATTGCAGTGTCTAAGAATGAGAACGAATAGTCTACCTGAGAGAGGAAATATGGGTTTTAATCATGATTTGTGCATATATTTTTCAATGAATATCGATAAGATGGTTATAGCAAGCCCTCATTATTCTGAGTAAAAATAAAAATAACTCAAAAGAAGAATGCTTAGATGTTTACATTAAATTGATGCCTGAATTATAAAAATAAATATCTTTTAGGAACTATTTTGCTTAGTGATACTGCTTCCAGGAAAGTATATTTAGGGGAGCTTCAAGAGCTTCAGGGGACTGAAAATATTTTATGGGCCAGAGAATATAACTGGGTATCTTGGCTAGGCCAGCTTAAACCAAATTGATCTGTTTGTGGAAATAAAAAGTACTCTTACTACAATATTGTGGGGCTCTATTGCCATAGGAAAGGAAAAATAAAATAATAAAAATAAAAATTAAATGAGAAGGCAAGTATATAGGAGGTTCTTGCTTGTCATGCAACAGGGTCATTGAGCTCAAAGTACCTTTTAAATTTATTTTCTAAATCTAGAGATTATCCTTTTAAAAATAAAAGCCATACATTTTGTAGCAAGTCTAAATGCTTTGTTTCCACAAATAAGATCATTAAAATTGTTTGTTGGGAAGACAAACATGTAGTATAAAAATATTGGCTACTTTTCTAAGGACAACTTTCTGAATGAATAGCCTAGCCCTCTACTATCTATTACCTTCATTTATATGAAAATTTGCTGAAACTATTTGTTGCAGGGCATCACTAGTTTTATTTAATAAGGAGAGTTGCTATTCTGCTGCAACATATAAGGTTTTGTTTCATGAAGCAATTTCAGATTTAGAAAAAAAAAAAACTCATTAAAGATTTCAAGAGTGCATTGTGATAACAAACTAGAGAAGGAGAAATCTCCAGGTTTTACTGTTTGGAAAATTAGGGAGCAAGAATGATTGATGGAAGTCCCTATGGCCTTTAAAGATAAAACTAAGTTTGCATAAAACAAGGGTTATGTTGGTGGGTAGAAAAATAGCGATGCTGTTACAAAGACAGGTGGGTAGACAAAGATATACAGTTCAATATTACAATGCCAGAACAAAAGTTCTCCCAATACTTAACTCTTTTGCGGTTAAGAGAACTCAGAATTTGTTGTTCAAGAACAGTATTAAAGATGCTTGGGATTTTTTTTTTTTTTAATTGAGGGAATGAATAAAGGGAAAGTGGATTCCTGACTGATATAATTTAAGGAATGTACATAATCAGGACTTTTAAAAAGGTGATAATTTATGCTCCCAGTATCTATTCATTTTATGCAGAGCCAGTCTTGGGTTCTGTGAAGCACATGTACACAGAAAGGTTAAAGAGCTAAGAAGCTTCACTAATGCAGGGCACCATATTCCCTTCTAACAATTCATCTCAGAAAGTACGAGCATCTATACAAGAAGCTGTGAATTAAAGTAATTGGAAACTAAGCATTCCTCTAGCCTCATATTTTTATAACAGCTGAACTAACTAGATACATAAAGCAGGCTCAAGAGAACTGAAGAAGGACTATGGTCATCATCCCACATATAGGCAGTTTAAATACAATGTTTTAAAGGAAGTCTTTTAGAAAAATGGATGCAATGGCATCAACCAAATCTTTCTCGCAATTCCTCATTGTTGGTTAAAAAGTAGATAAATAAATAAAAAGCTCATACGGGTTTTGTATTACATGATAGAAGTGACTGGTGGCAAAAAACAGCAGGAGGATTCCTCTTGGATATTGGCTGAACTGGTTCTGGCCATGAAAATTCACTTGTTTTAAAGATGAAGCTCAACAACTAGTCAGTCCCCACAGTGTCAATCACATAAGTGATCATGGCTTATACTTAGATCTTACTCTTTCAGCGGATATTCCATAACTTCTATTCTGTATAGGAACATATTCACTATAATTTTATATCTTTCAGGACCTCTTTGCACTTTTAAAAAATCTTTGAGGACCCCAGAAGTTTTTATTTATGTAGGTTTTATTTATTGAATCTACCGAACTCCCATTGCTGCAACCATTTCTGTTGTACCAAGAATGTGGGTCACCATCTCTTTCGGCAATTATGGAAGGTTGGGTTTTCCTTGGTTCAGACACCAGCAACATTGACATGAAATTTTTTTTTTTTTTTTTACAGGCATTAGGCAATCATTGGCTATCAGTTGTTAAGAGCAAAAAGAAGAAATTTTGAAAATCAGAGGTTTCATGATGTAGCAAATGAAATCATTTGAAAAGTGTCAACAAAACATCCATTATGAATAATTAGAATGATTTGAGAAGATTTTAAACATGTCTGGAATATTTATTAAATAGGTAATATTGGAACTAGAAAAATGCTATTTAAAAATGTCTTTTTATGATCATTCACATCATTTGGGAATAGCCTTGTCAATGTGGGTTTATGAGTTCTGCAAGGCTCCTGAAATATTTGTATCATACCCAAAGGAAAACACTATTGCAGCTGTTAATACTACTACTACTGCTACTATTACTTTTACTCTTAAACAACTAATAATAACTAATACTTACTATCCACCCACTACCTGACACTTACTTTGTCAGAAGTTAACTGTTTTGGTCCACCATTACAAGGTATTCTTTCATTCCTCTTTTAGAGAAGAAGCTGAGTATCACCCCCAAGAATATAGAACTAGTAAGTTTAGAGATGGAAGGAGCCCCTTGCTTCATGATGCTTCCTTCATCTCTCAATGGAGTTCATTAGCAGAAAAAAATGTTAGCGCTCAACTGTATGTTCTATAGATATTGAGCATCTCCTTATTCATATTTTCAACTATTACACATGAAAAATAATAACTGCTATAGCAATCAATACAAAGGGAATTCTGATGTTTTAGAATTATGCGATCTATGGAAATCCTCTATGAAATGTAAGCATATATGGAATCTTTGTAAAATCAATTTTAAAATCAGTATACAGGGAGGAAAAAGAAAATAAGTTAATTTATTTTTGCTTATCTTTAAAATCCTATTGGACTAATGTAGCATCATATACCCCCACTAAATTAAGAATTCCCCAAAATGAGAGATACAGAATAATTCCTATACTTACCAACACTCTATGTTTATTTCTTATAATATTTGGATGACTTTGTATCAAACATGTGGACAACGTACTAGAAAAGTCAGCCATGTGCCTATATGAAAATACACATTCATTTATTCACTTTGATTAAATGGTTTTATTTATATATATATATATGTGTGTGTGTGTGTGTATATGTATATATATATAAAAGAAAATTTAAAACTTTTTTAATGAATAAAATCACATATACTTTCTACCATATGACTGAACCAGAACAATAAAATTTGAGTGATTATTTTTAGGATATTAATGTGAAATCAAATTAAAACTATTTTATCAAAGAAAAAAGAGGCTTACCCATCTAAAGTATTTAAAAATAATAATATTTTAGAGGCACCTGGGTGGCTCAGTGGGTTAAAGCCTCTGCCTTCAGCTCAGGTCATAATCCCAGGGTCCTGGGATCAAGCCCCGCATGGGGCTCTCTGCTCAGCGGGGAGCCTGCTTCCTCCTCTCTCTCTGCCTGCCTCTCTGCCTACTTGTGATCTCTGTCCAATAAATAAATAAAGTCTTTAAAATAATAATAATAATAATAATATTTTAATATATTTAAATAATATAAATTTATATATATATTTATTGTATACTTTTTAATCATATGATATTCTTTAGTAAAAGACAGATCTGGTTTTTAATACTAGTTCTCTACTGAGCAGACAAGATTGGTAATTTACTTAACGTTTCCAAAAAAATCCTTAATTTCAATAAGTAGGAAAAGGATTTAATGGAGAGAAGATAATATTGAATAAACTGTATTCATATTAATAGTGAACAAAGTAGCAACAATAGTGGAAGTTGTACCAGTGATAGAAGTAGTAGTGATATAACATAATTGGAGCAAAAATTATTATAATTTTACTATAGTTTCTGGCAAAATATAAAAAGCATAGAAGAAATTTTGCCCATATTTTTCAGCCCGGTGTTTTGCATATTGTCTCTCTCTCTTCCTCGCTCGCTCTCTCTCTCTCTCCCTATATATATATATCATTTGTCCTCTAAAAGTAAATTGTACACATTTAAAATTTTCTGAAACTGGATATGCATCTGGAAGCCAATGATATCTCAGTCTTATAATTGCAATTTTTTATTATAGTACATTGATTTAAAAACACCAAACCTTGAAATATTACATGTATTTTGAAGTATAGTTTTTAATCTTTTCTTCATTTGCTTTTTCAGTAAAAGTCTCCTAAATTATGTATTTTAAGCATGATATTTTACAAGTTTTTACCATATGTATTTAGCTCTTCCTAATTTTGGAAATTCAAGTTACTTTTTTTCACTTTTATGTTTAAAGCTGTCTTAAACATCACTTTGCATAGATCTAAATGAACGTCTCTTCTTTCGTTCCTCTGAAGATCTTTCTATCAGTGAAGTTTCAGTGTCAAAGGACAGAAATATGTTTTTTGTAGGAGATTTTTTTTTTTTTTAGTTTGCTTCTAATCAAAATTTTTAATATCAAAACACATGTATGTGCATTTAAAAATAAAGAAGATAAAATTATTTATGGTTAAAAACACCTGTGTATTTAAAAAAATGAACATCTGCATATTTATCTACTAACAGTTCCTTTTTTTATTTTCATTAATTTGCTACATAATACAATTTTTCAAGTTTTTATTTTAATTCCTGTTAGTTAACATACAGTGTAATATTAGTTTCAGGTGTACAACTCAGTGATCCATTACTTACATACAATTCCCAGTGCTCATCACAAATGCCCTCCTTAATCCCTATCACCTATGAGTCTTATATTTTTAATTTAATAGTGCTTTTTAAGTATTTCAACTTTAGAAGCATCATACTGTATTTTAATTGCATCTTAATATATGTAGCCTATTAGATATATTTAATTTTATGTTTAATAAATTTAACCAGAAAAAATTAAATCCTGTTGACAAAGCAGGTTATTATGTTGGAGACAAGTTAATTGTGGAAGAAAGTATTACCTTGCCCCAGCCCAAGACAGTTCATTGAATTAGAGTGTAATTCAGAGTCTGTGAGTTGACTTATCAGTCTTACGTTTACTGAGAAAAGTATGCACATGAGTTCGGGTGTGCATGTTTGTTTTAAAATTAAGCAAATATATCTAACAATAACGTCCTTGCAGGAAATAATCTTTTTTTTTTTCAAGTTTTGACTTCATAGTCATTCAAAGCTCAACTTGGTTTTGCGTTTAATTATGGGTATTTCAGCCTTTCTCTGCATTTGAGTCTTCACAGGAACATTGGCAAAGTCCTACTGTGTATTAGAAAAATCTTCTATTTAATCGATGTATCTTGAAAATTGGTTTTATATTAGTGTGAAGAATCTAAAACAAGACTTTATTTTGTATTAGTGTGGAGATAATTATGTAAATCTAATTTCAGTGCAGGATAAGAAATGTAACATTATTGCTAATGTGGAGGCATTAACAAATGAAGCCATCCTCTATGGCTTTATTGATAAAGATAGGGGTGTCACCGATCTTAGATTCATTTTATAATTATCATTTTAATAAAATTATGTGAAATATGAAAATAGTTGTCCTTAAGACACTTTTATAATTTCTTTGGGCATTTTTAAATTTTCATGAATCTTAATGCTTAAGTTTCTTTGAATGATCTGTGATTTACTACCACAGTTTGCAAACATATTACTTGTTATTACTTCCTTACGGTATGGCTGTCCTGAATATCACATAGAAAGATAATACTATTTTTATTTTAATTTGTGAGTGACTTGTTTCATATACTTTAACATGGAATTAAATCAAAATAATTTATGAAACAGTAATAATAAACCCAGCATATATAATTGATTCCAATTTAAAGCATTTGACAAATATGGACACTAATGCATTTATTGCATTTCTTGAATCTTTCACATGTGTTTGGGAAATTAATTAAACATATAACACAATGAGTACAAAAGCTTTAAATCATGAATTTACTGTATCACATGGTTTGGGAAATTTTTCCTTATGGAAATAGTGGATCAATGCATAGCTCAATAGTGGATCAATGCATAGCTCATAGAACAAATGCAAATATTTGTTCTTAAACAATCAAGTGACATTCATTCAAATGAAGACATTAATAAATGGTGGAATATATTATAAGTACATCTTTCATATTGGTAACTCTTTAAAATAAAAAGAAAACAACAAAAATTATTGTTTATTTCTGGTGCTGACTGGGGTTAAGTACAGTTTGCATCATCATTATTAAATTTCTTAAACTGAAAATCAGGCTATTCTCCCAAGAACCAGATAACTGAGATTATGTGAATTAACTTATATTTTATATTAACTTATATTAACTTATATTTTATCCAATCACTCAGTAAATTTCTTTTGAACCCTTATGTGTGTAGATCACTGCTCAATGCCAAAGGTCCATAGAAGTTAATAAAATACTCCTATCTTCATGTCTCTTACAATACAGTTTGGAAGAAACAAATTTAATGCAATAGCTTATTGTTATACAATATACACCACATTCATATAGCAAAAGTGCAGGAATATTCTAAAGAATTCCAAGGATTAATCACTACTTAGGAATCAAAAATATTATATGAAACACATAACTTAAACTGTATTTTAAAAATTAATGAAAAGAAGACAGAAGTCGTTTAGACATGAAATATAATTAAGTGGCTCTTGCCTGTTCTTACTCAGGTGGACTCAATCACTGAATGACAGCTTAGTTTACTAAATTACTCCTTATGTGGGAGAAATTGTCATTCCCCTAGTGACTTGAGGAGCAAGGTACACAGCAAGACAGGAGCGAATATAACGAGAGAGGAAACATTATTCTTTAGGGTATTAATAATCCCTTGTAATTCTCTAAGCTTATTTTTAAAATTAAAGTGGAATATTTATTAGCTTGTTCTAACTGTGCAAGCCTCTGTGACATGAGCAAGGCAATTTTTGATAATCCTGTGACATAGTCAAGGCCAATTTTAAAGATGTAAAAACTGAGGCTGCAGAGACCTTGGTCTTGAGCACAGGCTTGGGAATTCAATCTCGGTATTTTGATTCTTATTTTAATTTCTCTTTTTACTGTACCACATCGTCTCTTATAAATAGGTTTAGCATTTGGATACTATGTTCTGTTATTAAAACAGCTCACCACCCATCTTTTATATGAGGTAGAAATAGGTTTAAGCCTCTCCAGGGGAGTTCTTAACCTGGAAAGGAAGGAAATGCATCACAGGTGAAAGACAGCAGAACAATGTGACCTGCTGCTAATTTGCAGTGGTATTCATTTGGGTGGGATTTGACATTTCTGGGTAGATGTATATTTGTGATTGATATTTCATTCTTTAAAGCACAGCCTTTAAAACAGCTGTGAAATGTCAAGTTATTAATTTACACATTGCAAAATGTAGTGTTAGGAAACCGATTTACATCTTTCCAAATTCAACCCCAGGGATACCAGAGATACTTTTGAGATCAGCACATCATGAAGAAGATTATCCCTATCAGCATAACTCTAAAGATTGCTTCTCAAATTTCAGCTCTGCATATAAGCAAAGAGATGAGAAATGTATTTCGGTCCAGCCATGGGAGATGCACTTCAAATGGGAGGAGGTAATATTTTGCAAGATGGGGCATGAGGGGTGGGACATTTTCCTTCTCATCGTTTTTTGTTTTTGTTTTTGAGTTATTTTATATCATCTTGGGAGGAATGTACAGGGCTGACAATACAATGGATTCTTGCTTACTACAGTAAAACTATTTCATCCTAAATAACATGCAAAGACTATGCTACAGGTTGTCTCCCTATAATATTTTCTTTGATTTTTTTTTTCCTACTGTGTAGATGCAAACCTTAATAGTGAGCAGTATTGTCTAGTTGTGCCTCAGGCATGCATTTTAATATATATGAAACACTTTCATAATAAACTTTTGAGAGCAAATCCATGTATTAATGTTCAAATTCTATTGGAAATAACACTTGGAAATTACATTAGAATTGAATGGATTTTTAATCACTGCCCCCCCTTTTTTATTTTTTGAGAATTATATTAATTAGATATTCTTTTTTTTAAACATCATATTTAAATAAGCTTTGTAATTCATTCATTAACAAAGAAAAATAATGCTAAAACAAAATAATAAAGGAGGTCCTCTTTTCTTTAAAGAAATCACTTACCACATGCCTGACTGACATTTTAATTGGGCAAAGACCAAAATATTTGTTCAGAAACATATTTACATATTTCAAATATGTTAGTTCCTTACTGAGCAATTTGAATCTTCATAAGAAAGTGGAATGTTTTGGCAAAGATAAAAAGATAGAACCATTTTATCTGTACTATGTGATATAAGATAAACTGAATGATGCTAAATTCATAAAAATTAATATACTGATGGTGATATTATTAAGTTGGGTAAGTAAAATGGTAACTATGAAATGCAACTTTTTAAAAGATTTTATTTATTTATTTATTTGAGAAAGAGAGTGATCAAGAAAGAGAGAGAGAACACAAATAGCAGCAGGTGCAAAGGGAGAAGCAGACTCCCCACTATGCAGGGAGCCCAAGACACAGTGTTGCATCCCAGGTCCTGGAGCTTAACTGAGTGAGCCACCCAGGTGGCCTGATAACTATGAAATGTAACTTAAACAGAATATTAAATACTTTCCTCTGGTACCTTAATCTGAGTGGCATAAATTGGGTCACTAAGCTTTATAAATGTATCACACAACTGAAGTTTTCCTAAGATCTGCTTTTTAAAAATCACTGTATTTTCACATTTTATTGAAACATAATGACAGCAGTGTTTTACTCAATAATGAATAAGTTCACTGACAATTGTTTAAAAGCAATTAATTTGAAGTTATCTTAAATTGTCAACAAGTGAAAATATTCTCCACAATCAGAATTAGACTGACATCATGTCCCCTTGCCATCCCAGGCCAGCCTCCATTATTGAATCCAAGAAGAAAATCAAATGCATTACTTATCATGGCTTTCCTGGTGGTTCTCTAAAGACAATGTAGAACATCAATATCTGATATATTTTCTGTAATCTTTAGCCAGAAAATAACAAAAGACTATAAATTTATCAATTAGTGAAATCATAGCAACATTAGGAAAAACCTTCATCTAAATGTTAAATTAAAAACAAACTTACTTATCTTATTTGAAACATAATAAGATTGGTTAAAGTTATATTCACAGAACATTTATCAAGTACTAGACGACATGCCACATTTTTTTCCTTCTCTGAAAATTTTTAAACCGTCTATGTCATAATTACCATTTTGTTTTACAAAAATGAAAAAATATTTATGCAAGTATTATTACTTTCCTAAGGTTACAGAGGTAGGAAGTGTAAGGTTAACATCAAATCCACTGTCTACTCTAGAGTAGAAGCTCAGAAACACCATGGGTCCATCAGCAGCAGCAAGAGGAAAGGATTTTCTCCATCAGTGAAGAGTGAAATGTTCAAGTTTTCATCAGTAACCAATTTTACCCATTTGTTCAATAGTGTTAATTTCCCTTCTCCTACCTTGAGAAAACTTATGAAAATTATGCAATTTAGTGTACTCTCTTGTTCCAATAATCCATATGGGTTGAAATAATAATCTGATAAATCACCAACTATAAAACGTCAGTATTGGCTGACATCAGTCAGCGGTAGAATAGCAGGGTTGAAAGGCACCTATGATTGTGTATTTTTGCCAAAGAGCTTTATAGATATTGAAAAAATGAAGTCAAGGATGTTAATAAAAAAGTTACCTCTCATGTTGATGATTTGATCTTGTTTTAGTTAAAGTAATACAATGTTTCTAATATTTCCCATTTTATCATATAAATTTTGTGAAAATAAAAAACAACACTGTGTCACAAATGGTAAGTGATACAGGCAATTATTTAAAAAAAGTAAAAAGGGGAAAATACAGTAACAAAATATAATAACCACATGTTAAGTGATAACTCTTTAATATTTTGTTTTAGTTCTTTCTAAGTGTTTATTTTTCTGCAAATATAACTCTTTTCATAATCATGTCTACATAAGCAAATCTTGCATAAGATGTATCAGCAAAAATTACAGTTCTTGGTATGTCTTAAGAGTTGCATATATCTTAATTTAATCTTTAAAACAATTTAACTGATTAGAAATAATTAATTCCCCTAGTTTATAAACAGAACATAAAGCACAAATTCCTTTTTCTTACAAATTTTATTTCTTTTCATTTTTTAATGTGAATACATTTAATTTTAGCATTAACTTTTGGTCAAGTATGGTAACTTAATAATACTTATTTCTTTTTACTTCTAACCTCTCATAAAATCAACAGAACTGACTCAGATAATGTAAAACAAGAAACTTCAAATAATTTGTAGTATGAATTAAGTAATACCAATTTACATCAAATTACTAATTGAAGTTAGCAAGTTTGCAGATTCCAGCTCAGTACTACACAAAATATTATAATTCTATATAGTTAACAACAGAAAATCCCAGAGACTAAAATAAATAATACCATTTGAGTAGCATCAAATACTCAAGAATGAATTTTCAACTTATGTGGAAGACATTAAAGAAGTCCTAAATAAGTGGAAGTAAATGCCATACTCATAACTTGTAAGACAGTATTATTAAGATGTCACCAATTGACCTATAGAATCATTATAATCACAGTAAAAAATTCCAACATGTTTGTTATGAATATTAATGAACGATTTCTAATATTTATATGGGTACAAAGAAGAGCATGTGGTATTTACTTAGCTGTATTAAAACAGGGGCACCTAGGTGGCTCAGTGGGTTAAAGCCTCTGCCTTCGGCTCAGGTCATGATCTCAGGGTCCTGAGATGGAGCCCCACATCCGGCTCTCTGCTCAGCGGAGAGCCTGCTTCCTCCTCTCTCTCTGCCTGCCTCTCTGCCTACTTGTGATCTCTGTCTGTCAAATAAATAAATAAAATCTTTAAAAAAAAATGAACAAAAACCTTATGGTACTCCTTTTATGATTTAATAACTTATTAGAAATCTTTTTTTTTTTTTTAAGATTTTATTTATTTATCAGAGAGAGAGGGGGAGAGAGCGAGCACAGACAGACAGAATGGCAGGCAGAGGCAGAGGGAGAAGCAGGCTCCCTGCTGAGCAAGAGGCCCGATGTGGGACTCGATCCCAGGACGCTGGGATCATGACCTGAGCCGAAGGCAGCTGCCCAACCAACTGAGCCACCCAGGCGTCCCTTTAATAACTTATTAAACCAAGCTTTGTGTTTTGTATGATTTGGTACCTTATCCACTACTTTATATTTTCTATCAGGGGATTAAGTCATTTCTGATTTGTCTTTAGAAGTTTTCAATAAACATCTTTATTGGATCAATAAAGATCCAACAAAATGGATCTTTCAATATTGTATTTTTTTAAATGTTGTTTTATTAAAGTATCCAAATTTGCCATGGAATAACACAGATGAGTCAAGACTGAGACATACGATCATGAGAAGTTAGGGACATCTGTTCTTACTGGCTAAACTCTACCACATGCATCCATGCACATTATATAAGAAGGACAAAGGGACAGTTTTACATTTATTGTTTCATGTGTTATTACCTGATTCTATATCCATACCCACCTAAATATTCAAATATTTATTTTTCTCTGTTATTTATATAAATTATAAATATAAGTAATATATAAATATAATTTTGATTTGTATAAATATTTATATTTTATTTATATAAATATAATTTTACAAATGCCTTATAAATTTTGTATCTTGAGGCTTAGACTGCTCATTTGTGCCAATTTTTTCTTCCACTGTTTTCCCCTTATTCTATTAGCTTTTCAATAACCGATTATTTTACAGATACCTTTGTATTCTTAGCTCTATGATTATGCATGCATAATGTATCTTTCACCAAGTTTTGGATAAAATATTTATATATATATCTAGTATGTTCTCTTTAAAAAAAATCGTTTTCAAGATAAAACTCATAATTCTAAATATGTAAAAGTAGGCACAGATTTTTTTTTTATGGCAAAACTATGTAAGTTTTAAAATATATTGAGCATACAGGGGTGCCTGGGTGGCACATTTGGTTAAGCAACCAACTGTTGGTTTCCACTCAGGTCATGATCTTGGGGTAATGAGAGGGAGCCTGGACTGGGCTCCACACTCAGTGTGGAGTCTGCTTGTGGTTCTCTGTCCTTCTCCCTCTGCCCCTCCTGCTTTTGCTCTCTCACTCTCTCTCTAAAAAAAAATGAATAGGGCATCTGGGTGGCTCAGTCAGTTAAGCATCTGCCTTCACATCAGGTCATAATACTAGGGTCCTGGGATCAACTCCCTCCTTGGGCTACTTGCTTTGCAGGAAGTCTGCTTCTCCCTCTGCCACTTCCCCCACTCATTCTCTCTTCTCTCAAATAAATAAATAAAATATTTTAAAAATAAAATAAATAAATAAATCTTAAAAATTATATAGAGAGAACACATATGAAAGTTATTTTGTGTATGAAGTACAACACACTCAGGAGCACCTTGGACAGTCAGTCAAACCTCTGACTCTTGGTTTCTGTTCAGGTTACTTACCTCTGGGTCTTGAGATCAAGCCCCCACCCCTAACCACATAACCCCCTCACTCTCACCGGGGAGGCTGCTTGAAGATTCTATCCCTCCCCTCTCAACACACACACTCTCTCTACTATATAAATAAATCTTTAAAAAACAAACACACACAACACAACACACTCAAACATTAATCTAATTGTCTTCAGAAAATGAAATGAGGAAATACACTTAGTAATACTAAACATGTTTGACTTTTCTCTAAAGAAAATGAAACATCACTTCATTTTTAAGGTATTGGAAACTGTATGCAGTATAATCTGGTTATGTGAAATAAAACAATATTATTCTTGATCTAGTATCATATTTATAGTTATTGATGTTATTATAATGGTATAAGTAAATAATGTTTTATAGGGAATGTTGTCAATCATTAAGCAAATATATACTCAGTTCTTAAAATGAATTAAATTTTCAAAAGTCTATTTCTGAGAAAACATAGTAGAGGTCCTTAAATTTTTTCTAGGTGAATGTGTATAATAAGGGTAAATGTATTGGGACTATGGTTCATTGATCAAATTTTGGGACCTCTTTGCATGTCTATCTATAAGATAGACATGGTGCAATGAAATAGACAGAAACCTGTGGGCTAGGCTATTTTTTTTTAATTTTTATTTTTTTTTATTATTATTTTTTCAGGCTATTAAAGCCTCTGTCATTTCATTGGAGGAGGTCATTGAGGGGACATGATGGCCAGTGGAGCTTTGAGCTGGGCCTGGACAATCAGAGGCTCCTCATTCCCTCCTCTGTCCTTGGAGTGTACTTTCAGCTAACCATTCCGATAGGTGGAGCCATTTTCAAGGACATAGCCTTGAGCCATTTTCAAGGACCTAGCCTTGAGAGAGTAGGAGATTGTTGAGACCATCTGGAGTAAATATGTGAGTAAACCTAGTCAGGACCTCTATAAATTCTATAAAGATTTTGGCAGGTAAATATGGAGATGTACTTGTCTTGCAGCCAACCAAGACCAGTCTCCTATGTCCCTTGCTTATTAAAACTGCCACCTACCAATCTTGAATAGTTTGCATCTTTCTTTAGTCTCTCCTTGCCTCCATGTACAGGGGGGTCATTTTCAGATTTCACCCAGAAAGCTCCTGAGGGTACAAACCAACATACTACCAAGGATTTGGTATACTTTGTTTAGGTGGGACAATATTCCTTTCTTCCCATTTTCATACCAACTCCTCTACCTCAAATAACTAATTCTGTATTTATAGATGCATTCATTTTATTATTTATCAGTAAATAGTGATAAATACTTGGAACACTTAATGGAAGTAAGTATATAGATGATATTATAAAGATTGACTTTTGTAAAATGTTGTTAAAGCATAAAATGTTCATAGACTATCTTATGGTTATTCATTTGCATTCCTGAAAACACTAAATTAATCATGACTTTGTTTTCCTTTTAATGTTCAGTTGTATTTTATCTGCTAAATTTTTCTTTAAGAACTTTGCATGTGCATTTATACTTAAAATTGGGCTGTGAATATTGTGAAGTATTTCTGTTGTTTGATGTTATTTTATAAACTGAATTTCTATGCTTTTGAACAAGTTTATGAATATATGAAAAGGATTTTTAATTTCCTACTGATTGGAGGAAACTCAATATTATTTGTGATTGATATCTTTCTTATGAGATATTTATCCACTGTTTGAATGTATATAACATCTTAATTTAGGCTTCAAATTTGAAACAGTTTTGTTACTTTATTTTAAAGATACTTATTTATTTATTTCACAGGCAGAGATCACAAATAGGCAGGCAGAGAGAGAGGCAGACAGAGAGAGAGGAGGAAGCAGGCTCCCCGTTGAGCAGACAGCCCAACGCAGGGCTCGATTCCAAGACCCTGAGATCATGACCTGAGCCGAAGGCAGAGGCTTTAACCCACTGAGCAACCCAGGCATCCCTTGTTACTTTTTTTTTGAGAGAGAGAGATTGTGAGCAGGAAGAGGCAGAGGGAGAAGGAGAGAGTATCTTAAGAAGGGTCCATGCTCAGCATGGAGCTCAATGCAGGACTCCATCTCACAACCCTGAGATCATGACCCAAGTCAAAAGAGTCAGATACTTAACTCACTGAGTCATACAGGTGTCCCAGTTATGTTACTTTATATTTTTCTACCATACTGTCAGTTTATTATTTATTTCAAATGATTTAGTTAGATATAACTGAGAATGAATCCAGACATTTTGGAATTTATGTTACAGGATTTCCTAAAGTAGTGGATTGAGAGAAAGGAGGTGCTTCCATAGCACCTCTGTCTGCAATTTCATTTTTCTTTTTGATTCTTCTCCAAACCACATGATAATCTTGATCAGTGGTAGTTGGCAGAGGATTAGGTCCTCATGCACATTGGACTGAAGGTCTCAGTTCTTTGCAAGATATTGACTAGCAGTTGCTCTCTATTCTTTGTCATGTGGGCCTCTCCAACATGGCATCTGGCCAAATTCGTTTGACTTCCTTCATTCAAGAAATATTAGGTTCCAGAATCTGTGCAAAGGAGAAGTTATAGGCATGCAGCAATCAGCGCTGCAAACTACTCCCTGAGATTAAGTGCAGTGGACATCCCCTGATAACTAAGGTGACTAGTTGATGATCATTTCAGGAAGGAATCTTGCTAGTAAAGGAAAAGAATGGGGACTGATACATACAAGAAAAATTCTCTCTAGAACAATTATGATGGTGTTGAAGATAAGCTTCGGTATTTCAAGTATTAATGACACAGTCTTAATACAGGAATAGATTTCTTTAAAAAATAATTGGCAATGTAAAACTAAGCTAATTGTTAAAAAAAAAAAATTCCCAAAGTAGCCACATGTCATGCACAGAACAACTCAACACTTCATAAGTATCAAGCTGCTCTTTCCCAGAGAAACATGAATCACAATATTGCTACTGAAAATGTTCATTAAATTAAATGAGAGTGCAATTATCTTCCAAAAATATTAAGTATTCCAATTTATTCTCAAGAGAAACTGTACATCCAAAATGCATTTATTATCTAAAAATACGTTTATTATCTATAGTGTATTAAAACTTCTGATTTCAGGAATATTCCCTACTACTTCTTAAGAATATTTATCTTAAAAGAACTTCAAGTTCAATTTCAAATGTAATGTCACATGGGTGGCAGCTGTTCTAGAAATGTATCCGTATCAAGGCAAGAAGTAATATTTTCTATCTTGATAATGTAAATTAAATGCTTTCATGAGATAATTGGTCTTTGTTTTCTCACATTAGTTATAAGAACTGTGTGTCTAAATTGCTGATTTCATTTAAGGAAACTATTGAACTCAATACTAATTTCAGCAACATTGTGAACTCTTCAAAGTATAAACATCTAAATATCTATACATATTAAGTTAAAAAATATTTTTTTAACTGAGCAAGTAGACCTAAAGAAATTAAGAGAAATTATCTGAAGCCAAAAGCATGCCTGGGACATAGATCTGTGAAGGTAAGAGAGTTCTGAATCTGCAGTATATAACAGGTACCTCTATAAATTAAAGCAGCTCAGAATTTTAGTACATAGGAAAATGATAAGGCTAAATTTGAGGAGTTAAAGACCTCATAGACCTATAACCAGAAAATGGGAACAATAGGAAAAACATGTTTCATAAAGCAATAGGAACAATAGGAAATAATACAATAGGAAACAATTGGGAATAATAGGAAAAACACTTTTAATAAAGCACTGTATGTGTAAAATATTTAAATGTTTAACTCTGACTTAACTCTCTATGAAGAAAAAATGAATTCCCTCTAAAGTTCCCACTGTCAGTTAGTCCCATGTGGCCTGTGACCCTATTTTATGCTATTTTCATGGAATATAACATACATAAATACACAAGCATACACCTAATATTTAAGGCATACATAATTACCATTATAGTGTTCCAACAAATATAAGCTCTCAGTAAGAAAGAAAAAGAAAAAAAAATAAAACGTTCAGGGAAAGATATCATACTACGTGAGAGAAGGTGGTTAACAACAAACAATAGAAAACAAACAATACAAAACCACATAGCAGGAATTTCATGTCTAGTATATGAAATGGATAATATTTTAATATGATTTAATGCAAGAATGAATAAAAATATAAGTAGTGAGCATAGTATATTAAAATGACCAGTAATATTGATGGATAAATAAATATAATTTATAATGACAAAAATATGAAGAAAAAAATGAAAAACTCAGTGAAATCATTAAATACCAAGGTAAAAATTTGAACATTCTACACTGCAAGCAGCTATGGTGGAGAAATTTAACATGGGAGAAGTGTGTAGTCACAGAAGAAGGCTTACCATATGCCTGACTAGAGTTCTACATTAAACAAAACAGAGTATGAGTTAAGAAATATTTGCTAAGTTAATGACTTTGAAATGATCAGAGTTATTAATGTGAATTCACATTTTCAGAAAGCACAAATGTTGGAAAACAAAGGTTGCCCTATTATGAAGTTAAGTTTCTTAGGTAAAGAGGAATGTCTATTAATAGCTCTCTTCCTCCTATAAGCAGATAGTAGAAAGGGAGATAAAGAGCTTTTTCTGAATTGTTGGATTTGGATGGCTTTTATCTCAAAATAGTGTTCATGCCAATGTAACCTATCTTGGCCTTGTAGGGGACAAGCACAGGCCACACCAAAATGGACAACCTTTGTTTTCTAAACATCTCCTTTCACCTTCTTGCTAATCTGTCTCATGAGAATTTGATTCTAAGTCCAGGTAGAAGAATCTTGAAGGATAAAGGAAATTTCTCTTCTCCAACAGCATTTATACTCTTTTGTGATTTGAAACAGAATAGAAGTTCTTTTGTGAAAAATGACATCATCTTCTGAAAATCTTTAATTTCTTCTAATTCTCTGAAGTAGGTCATTGTGGAATTGGCAGTTGCAACATTTCCCATTAGTAACTATGTGGGGTAAAACTTTATGATGTCACTTATTGCAGGCAATTCCTGGTTTTCATTGCTTATATGACCTCTGAAAATATCAAAGCATAAGTCTGTCTTCGTGAACTCAGCTAAAAAAATCAGTCTGTAGGAACTAAAAAACAGTGTTTGAACATAAATAAAAATGTCAAAAGGTGAATGGTCTCTTGGATTTCTGTACATAGAATGCATAATTAGATCCATCATAAGAAATCATATTTGCTAAGTTAGTGTAAAACTATTGACCTTATCATTGAGATACACTGTTTTATATAGAGAGGCTTGCACCTAACATAAAATCTATGAAAACAAATTTATCTAATTCATTATAATGGCCAATGGGTTTTGACTGTCAACTATTTAATAGGTCTGACATGATACAAAATCTAAGAAGAAGTTCTCTAATATAAGAACCTTGCATCATTTCAGTCATAACTAAACCCCTCCATTTTTAACTTTGTCCGAGAACATGATGCTATATATAGTCTTCTGTGACTTCCTAGTTTTGCTCAGTATTAAATTTATGAGATTAATCTGTAGTTCATATTTTTATAATCCATTGTTTTTATTGCTGAATGACTTGATTACAACTGATTCACCAAATCATTAGTTGATGGACATGTGTTATTTTCAAGTTGGATCATAATTCAAAATTCTGCTACAAATTCAAATCAAAATTCTGCTACAAACTTGAAAGTGGAATGGCCACATCATAGAAGAGACATGCATTTCCTAAATGTTTTTCAAATAATTTACTTTTTTTTTTTTTCAGAGAAAGAGAGAATAGCAGGAGGCATAAAGGAAGAAAGAGTGAGAGATTCTCAAGCAGACTCCCTTCTGAGCACATAGCCCACAATGGGGTTTGATCCCAGGACCCTGAGATCACCATCTGAGTGAAAATCAAGTCAAACACTTAACCAATTTAGCCACTCATGCACTCCCCAAATATTATTTTTTAATCCATATCCTGGGCCTATTAGATTTGCTATAATTATAAATTTAGTGTTTGAATTATAGTTTACATGTACATTTTTCTATTTGCTAATGAGAGTGAGTATTGTCTTATATGTCTGTACATTTGGATATACTTCATGTGAAAGACAAGAGCAATGCTAAGGGGAAAATGTATGGTTATCTTATTTTTATATTAGATTAGATTAGATTAGATATTGTATGTTTACATTAAAAAAGAAATATCAGAATTCAATGACTTAACTTTATAACTTCAGGAATTAGTAAAAGAAGAACAATCAAAATTCAAAGCTAGCGGAGGGAAGGACATAATAAAGATTCAACAGTAGATAAATGAAGTGAAAAATAGAAAAACAATAGAGAAAACTGACAAAAGCAAATGTTAATTCCTCAGAAAGACAAACTTTATTGACAAACCTTTGCCAAGATTGCCTAGAAAAAAGAGAGAAGACAAAAATTAATAAAATCATAGAAGAAAGTGGGGAAATTACTACTCATTCTACAGAAATAATTTATAATTTATAATTAAATAATTATATAAAATAATTTATAAAAGACAGTTTGTGGACAACTGTACACCAAAAAAACTAGAGAACCTAAATTAAATGGACAAATTCCTAGAGATAAAAAACCTAACAAGACTAAATCATGATAGGAAATCTGAACAGACTTAACAAGGAGATTGAATCAGTATTCAAAAATCTCCCAACAAAGAAAAATCCTTGTCCTAATGGCTTTACTAATTAATTCTACCAAATATTTGAAGATTAACCAATTAATTCTACCAACTATTTAAAAACTAACCAATGCCAATCCTTCTCAAACTTAAAAAAAAATAGGGGTTAAGAAATACTTCTTAATTCATTCTGTGAAACCAGCATTGCTTCAAAATGTGGACAGATACCACTCTCTACCACAGAGACTTTTATGAAACATGTTCTCACCTTCACTTGGTCCCCAAATGCATGACAGAGCTCATGGTGATTTCATTTTACTTACTTAACCTATATAGTGCTAGCATCAATGTGTTGAGTGTACCTGTCAAAATATTTGAGATACCTAAATTAAGAATTTATCTTAAATGACATCCAATTAGTGTTCAAACTGAAATTTTTAGGAATACAAAGTAAAAAATATCTCTATAGGGTGAATAATCCCACAACATTATAATGAAGTAAGAAAAGTTTAGAAAAAAGTTGCCTCAGCATATGCACAAGCCAGATATGATATAATAAGTACAAGTAAAAAAATTAACTCCCTATAGCACCTTGTTAAAGAATTGGGGGGGTAATCTTTATCAGATGTAGATAATGTATATGTCTGTTACCTACTCAAATCTCTCTCTCTCTCTCTTTAATGAAATTCTATGATATCTGTGCTGTATATATGCCATATGTGTTGAAAACATCAGGTCTTTGCATGTGAATTTCAAAGAAACCACATGAGATGAGTATAGTGTAATGTATAAACTTGTAAAGCCATGATGTTTTATGCCTGAAACTAATAAAATATTGTGCATCAACTATACTCAATTGAAAAATAAGAAATAACAAAAACTAAACTTAAAGAAACCACATAAGTTCTTCAAACTCCTTGTTAAAATTTTGGAATATTTTCACCAGCTCTAACTTGAGGTAGTTTTTCCACAAACTCACACAATTCTGGAATATAATGAAGCTCACTTTTCTGTAACACAAAATAAAGTCCAGTTATAAATGCACTGTCAAAGTATATAATTCACTGCCTTTGGGAAGAATTTTATAATTTATCATGCATTTGATGGGAAACAGGTTGAATATCACATTATAAATATCTCCTGATATAAAATATTCATTGAATCCAAGATATTTCCTATATAGAAAACATTCATTATCATGACTAGAGATGTATCTGATTTGTTTTTCTTTAACTTTTTTTGCTTACTTCCAGGTAAGGTGCAAAGCCATAGGGTGAGGGCATGCTTTTTTTTCACGCATGTAAATGGAACCTCAGGACCCGCAAAAGCCCTGTCTATCATCTGCTCCCATATTTAGTATTGCTGTGTGGGATAGGGTGACTTATCTGATGGGTGATTATGTCAGGAAAAACTGTTGTGCAGCAACTTATTCTTTCCTTTCCTTTCTTCTTCTTTCCCCTCTGATTCTCTCTTCCATTCTGTGTACCTAGCCAGTCCTCACAAATTAAATAACCAGTCTTGCATATTCCTAATATCTGTTTTCCAAAATGACATTTTGAGTCTACAGGCCACTTCTGTGTTATTATCTTGCAGGTTGTTTAAAAGAAAAAAAAAATCAAACAGAAAAGAAAGGTTATTCTTATTGGACCTACTGGACTTCAAAACATGGCATGAAATACAATGTTACATATTGTGATATAAATATCAATGTTAATAGAAAAAGGTAGTGCTCTCTAATTATATAATCATGTCTTCATCTCCCTGTCTGTACTATCTATAGATCTATTCACCTATCATCTATGTATATCCATATACTATCTAGCTTTATACACACACACACACACACACACACGTATTGTTAATATTGAAGTCTTTTGCATCTGAATTATTATGAATAGTGTTTTATACTCTGATTTACTTTTGATTGGAAAATGAAATTGAGATATATATCATAATTAGAATTATTTTTAAAATACTATCACTATTTGATTACTTGTACTCTGAAAAAGCCCTTTGGTCTTCTCAAAATCTAGAAAGTTAGCAAATTCACATCATTGATTCTTTTTTCTTTAAAGCTTTTATTATTTATTAATTTTTCCTGAGATAGAGAGAGAGAGCGCCCAGGCAGAGGGATCAGCAGGCAGAGGAAGAAGCAGGCTTTTTGCTGAGCAAGGAGCCTGATGTGGGACTCAATCTTAGGACCCTGAGATCATGACCTGAGCTGAAGCAGACAGTTAATGACTGAGCTACCCAGGCATCCTAATTTTTTATTTTATTTTTTTAAGATTTTATTTACTTATTTGAGAGAGAGAAAGAGTGCACAGGAGCAGGGGGAGGGGCAATGGAAGAGGGTGAAACAGACTTCCTGTTGAGATCATGACATGAGCCAACATCAGAAGATTAACTGAGTCACTCAGACACCCCACATCATTGATTCTATCCTCAAAAATACATTGTGAATTAAAAATCAAATTTGAAAAATAAAAAAAGACAACATCAAAGTAAATAGTTATAAGTGTTAATTTGTTTAAGAAAAAAATTACTGAAATAAAGGATGGAAGCTAAGATAGATCTATAGACTTAATCATGGATTGCTTTATTGCTCTTTTTAAAAAAATTTTATTTGACAGGGGGCAAGGGACAGAATACAAGTAAAAGGTAACATGAAGAGATACTTTCAAAATTACTAAAGAACTTAAAATGAAGGTGCAATCATCATGAACTAAAAAACTAGGGAAGATCAAGAGGACATTGAATTTGAGCTGGTATACATTTAGCCCAAACTATGTAACTTAAATATTTAAAAAATCATGAGACATTTATAGTTCATATATCAAAGTTGGATTAAGCACAATAAATAAATATGCTCTGCTCTCTACCTAGAATACAGAAAGAAGAGAGATTTCATTTAATAAAAATGTGTAATAATTTAAAGAATAAGTGAACTCTTTCTTTTTAATGAGAAGACTCTGATAATGTCTATATATCAAGATATATGAATATAATTCTAATTTTTTGAGTGGGTTGAACATTGATGAAGTCAGGGTGCTGTGGTCAATACTTTCAGAACCCGTAATTTAGAGAAATTGGGCTCATCATGAATTAACTCACTCAAATTTCTATCACCCAAATTACCTCCATTGATGACATATTTGCAAATAAGTTAAGGGAATATAATGCCCCCCTCCTAGTACAAGCAAAAGTCCTCTTCCTAAGTTTTGGATATTATCTTTTGTTATTCTCAATAACGTCTAACCAATTACTATATTTATAGTATATTTCTTAAGGTAGTTGTGAATATAAATACTAGATAATATCCTGTTCTTGGGGTGCCTGGGTGGCTCAGTGGGTTAAGCCTCAGGTCTTGGTCTTGGAGTCCTGGGATCGAGTCCTGCATCGGGCTCTCTGCTTAGCAAGGAGCCTGCTTCCTCTTCTCTCTCTCTCTCTCTGCCTGCCTCTCTGCCTACTTGTGATCTCTCTCTCTGTCAAATAAATAAATAAAATCTTTAAAAAAATCCTGTTCTTGATATTCATGGGAACACTGACAATGATGTAATAACACATTTGGTGATTAATGTATGCTTCCAGAAGAAATTCTTCATAATTAAAAGCAGTTTTCATGTATTTACAAAGGGTTTTAATCATGTTTTCATGTTCAAAATTATCAACTACCTTCTCTTGATCAATTATGGTGAACATAATATGTCACTGATCAGATTGACCTTTTTGATGCATTTTATGAGAAAATTTCAGTCCTATCTTGTCTCTCACAAGATGTTCTATAATTGTACCCTTTTAAACACTCAGTATATCTTTGTTTCTGCCTTTGTTTTAACTTGAGCATCATTACTTTCAAAGATATCAAGTCCATTTTGCTTTGTTAATGCAATATCTGGACACATCCTACCAGCTATGATTTTGAAGACCGAATGTTCTCCCTTGGTGGTGTGCATTGAGGAGTGATATGGAAGTTCTTGTCCTAAGAGTTTCCTCTTTCTTCTGAGTGTTGCCAGCCACAGACTAACTTGTGTCTCACTCCTATCCTGGTAGCTATGTTCCATCCATTTCTACCTCTCCCATCCTTGTTTTGCCTTTAAAAAAGGTGAAAGAAAGAAAAAAGGAAGGAAGGAAGGAAGGAAGAAGGAAGGAAGGAAGGAAGGAAGGAAGGAAGGAAGGAAGGAAGGAAGGAAAGAGACACCTATCCTTTCTGATTCTGGGCACAGTGAGCAGAAGGAAAGGGCAAGCACACTTTGTAGGATCTATTGCAACTTTCTGACCCAGACACTGAATGGAAGGTGTCTTAAGGTCATTCCACTTCCCTCTTCCTGCCACCGCCTTTTCTCAGGTTGAAGAAGCTCTTCATTAAAAAATTTAAACAAGGTGATCATTAGACTGAGATGGTTCTGGTGTTTGGCAGCCTGCATGGGCAAACCAAAATCTAAGCCAGAGTCAATGCACTCAAATCTGAGAAAATGAAACTTAAGAACAACCAATCACAGTCAACTAGGCTTTTTTTTTTTTTTTTAACAAAGCAAATGTTTCAGTTGTAGACAATCGAATGTCTTTGCTTTATTCATCATCTCTATAAAAACCTCCCTTCTTGTTCCTGTGTTGGAGAGCTCCCAACAACTTTGAGTCTGGCACCACCAGAATCAAACTGATGTTTGCTCAGATAAATCCTTATAAATGTTAATGTGCTTCAGTGTATCTTTTACCACCTTCAAAATTTGCCCTTTTTGCTGCAGGTTTTCTCATTTATATCCTGGACTGGTGTTTTCTCCCCAGAGTACTTACTACATGACTTCTGTATTTCAAAGACCCTTAGGACTTTTTTTTCCCTCCTGGAGATACTATATTTTTTATTTTTAATCCCTACTTTTTACCCCCACCGGTAAAATACGAGAATTTGGTGGATGATTAACAGAGTTTTCATCTGCCATCTGTATCTTTTCTTATATCTTCAGTTCTTATATTTACAAAACACCAGTATTAATTTCTGTTTTTATATATTTCTCATGTTTGCGTGTGTGTGTGATTTTACTTTAGCAGCAAACACCTGCAGTCGGCATAGCTAATTCTAGATCTTATTTTAGAAACTTTGATGTTCAAACATGCTAGTGAGATTCTCTTCTAATAAACTTGTTTAAAATATTCACCTTAGGAAAATTAAATATTTTATACAAATATATTCTTAAATATGGAGCATATTTTATTAGAAATCACAGATATAATTTATTACAGAAAAAGTAAGGAATGCCAAAATATAATTCCCAACTTTCTGAAGCAGAAACTACGATTCAGTTCCCCAATGTTGGGTTCATTTTGAGATTCAGTGATTCTAAGAGCCCCTGCAGCAAATGAAACTTTTGTGATAGATAGCCTCCAGCTGTTATGGGGTTTAGAGCTTGGTACTTCATTAACTGAATTCTTCTGGGCATGATGTTATTCTACCTACTCCCTCTAAGACATCAAGTCTTTAATGAGTTACTTATCCACAAACACATATTTAATACTCTTAAGTGGGATCACTTTCTGCTAAGACCAGACGCAATTGTTTTAATTGTAGACTCTCACAAATAGACAATTTTCCACACTATTTCTTTCTTCTAAGTCTGAATAAAATAGGTGGAAAACCTAAGGTGAATCAGTTACTCTAAAATATGGGTAGATAGAAGATAGACTTATGATAAACGTATGTTACTATCTTCATAGCAGGATCAGAATTCACCTTTATTATCAGAGTTACTCTAATTTGTTTTCTCTTGTTCCCACAGCCTTCCTCTTCCAGACTGATGCAGTTCTTTCAATAAGAACTTAGAATAAAAGAAAAAAATGTGTTTAGTATCTTTGAGAAGAAAAGCAGATGTAAGGCCTTGGTTTACTAGAGGAGTTCTGAGTCAGTTAATTCTTTTTTCCTTTGAGGTTTAACCCAATATATATATACACACACACATATATATACATGGGAGGTAAGTGATCAGATATGTATATATCTCTCTGATACACTTTACTCCTGTTTCCCATTCCTCAGGATATGTGCCTTCTTGTTACCTCTGGATGTCAATAGTTCCTTAGGCCTAAATTAGCTATAACCCCACAATATACCTTGTTCTTTTCTTTCTTACCTCTCTCCCATGAACTCATATTACTTCATGACTGATGCAAAAACAGATTATTTCAAGAAACAAAAATGGAAGGTCTAAAATAGATGGACTGACTTTATTCTACAAATGGTGTAGGCCAATATAGTCAACACATATCTATCCCATACAACATTTTAAGATACATAGGATATTATTTTTGGAAGTGGTAGGAAGCTCTCTTTGAAATTGTATTACACAACCTACTCCTGGGAGAAGATTTTATAAAGGAGAATTTTAGGGAGTCATTTATCAAGATGCAGAAAGGTTACAGTCAATATTTTTAAATGCTTAATGTTTTCCAAAGCTACGAGAGGCTTAGTCTGTGGTGTGAAGGCAGTAGAGAAAAGGAAATGGACATTTTCTGTTTCCTTCTCTCACTGAGGGTGCAGCATGGCAATATTCATCTTCCATCCCCCCTGTTGGTGTCATATGATAGTTATGTTCTTGTGCTAGATAATGGGAATCTAGAAACTTAAAAGTTGAACATTTCAATTAATAAACATGGTCACTTAGGCAAAATTTATTTCAAATAAATAGGAAAGGCTTAAAAACATGAACATTAGTAATTATGAACTAAGCACATTTTATGTTTTTAGTAAATACTCACGCATGTTTGACAAATATGCTTTCTGAAAGAGTAACATTTGATATGTTTAATATCCAAGGTGACATTGACAATATTTAATGTGTGTAGAATGGACACTGATCAACAGGCCAGATAGGTGCCTCCCAGATAAATAAACCTTGCCAGGAATTGACCAAATGATTATACAATTTTGTGTAAGCTCATGAAATCATTTATAGACATTTATACTTATAAGATGAACTAATTTCATATGCTAAATGAGCTAAAATAATTATAATCTCCTATATGATACCTTACCTTCTAACTCAAAATGTACTTCATTACTTCATTACTTAGCCAACACATGGCTAAAATGTATTTTGAAATATTTTAAAAAATGAAGTGCTGTAGACAAATGCATAACATTTGTTAAATAGAAAATTCGACAATTAATATTTACAAGTGTTTTGAGCAACAATGGTTATGAAGTTGTTAAAAAATTATGTCTCGGCTGATCAATATATTTTTTTATACCTTAAGTCATTTATTTTTCATAACTCTTTAAGAAAATAAGTCTTTAAGCTGATTGTTCTGGCTCTGTTGAATTTAATGTAGGCCCTTTTATCCGAATGTGAGGAGAACCACTGAATATTTAGTTTCAGTTCATATTCCCTAACAAAGCTTTTAAGTGCTCAAATAAGAACATATAAACTGAATTCAAAGTTAAAAGTCCCTATTTCCATTTAACTTAACTGATAGCTTCTCAGGAGGTTGAGTGAGCTAATGGAAAGTTAAATAGGCCGAAAGAAGAAAACATGGGAGGTAAATGATCAGGGTTCTCTTTGGCGTTCACTCTTGGTTGCCCACAGAACTAAAAGACTTTCCAGAACGGACACTGGAGGGTAGATTTATGGTGTAGGGTTTTCAAAATGGAGAATAATGTTAATTTTTAAATCTAATTAAATTAATTTCTTTGAAATAGCTATAAGATATACACTTAAAAGCATTAAAATATTTATTGGAAGTAAATATGTATATAATTTATAAATTAAGATATAATGTTTCTAATATATTGATTGTATATATTTTGATTTGTCTATCTTTCTTTTGAAATCAATTATACCATTTTGGAGCTGGTTTAATATACAGAATTAATCAAAATCCAAATATTAACCATGATGGAGTTACAGTAACTCAAATTATAATTTTTTATTAAGGAAGAATAAAATACACCAACATATAGTCATTTATTGAAAGGAATTCTGATGAATAGAGCAGAATGTATTGTAGGTTTTAAACTTGTATTTAGAACAAGTAAATCTGACATGAAAGAAATTTATTAGGGACACCAAGTATCTGTGCTTTACAGGAAAGAATAGGTGATGGGTATCAGTTACTATGAAATTAATTTAAGTAATTAGTGAATACCTCGAAGTTTAAAAAACATCTACCACCTCCTCCAACAAAAACAGCTTTTTAATATCTGTTTTGTCTATTTTTTCTTTATTTTCACTTTATACTTAGGGGTTTAGGTAATTTTTGAAGTGGCAGCTTTTAATTTTTTTTTAAAGATTTTATTTATTTATTTGACAGACAGAGATCACAAGTAGGCGGAGAGGCAGGCAGAGAGAGAGAGAGGGGGAAGCAGGCTCCCTGCTGAGCAGAGAGCCTGATGCGGGGCTTTATCCCAGGACCCTGAGATCATGACCTGACCTGAAGGCATAGACTTAACCCACTGAACTACCCAGGCACACCAGATTTAATTTTTAAAGAAGAAGAAGAAAAAAAAACATGTTGACTGCAAAGGAGAGATCGTAAATAATACCAGAAAGGGCCAAAGATAAAATGTCACTTAAGGAAAGTGGGAAATTAAAAATATATATAGTGTTCCAGTGTTGAAAGAAGATAAGTAATGTGGATAGGCCATTGTATTCAGTGGTTAAAGAGGCTGCCTATTTGAATGTCCTCAAGGGGTAAAAACAAATTTTAATAGATATTTAGACAGTAAAAAGTCTGTGTAAATTTATTTTAAGATTATCTCTTTTTTCAATAGAATACAATTACTAGTGATTAAAGGAGCTCCAGGTTATTCAGAGGGACTAAGGAAAGAGCTTAGAGAATACTTTCTTAATGGTTACTTACACGAGATATTTAAAATATTAAATTTTATGAGTCAGGTTTGGAGTTATTCCAGTTTCTAATCATCCCTGACAGGGCTATTTTTGTTAAGAAACATAAAATAAGAATGACCGAAACATTTTTCTCAAGATTAAACAAGCTGGAATGGCATGTGAAGCACTTATTTTAACAGACACCAATCAGTCATGTCATAACAGAACATCTGCTGTACTGACGAAACATGTAGGGTGGTCATTAAGTCCAGAAACACAGAAAATATTATTTTATCTGTGTATTAATATATAATAAGTATACAAAATATGTCAACACATTTTATTAATTAGAAAGTCATTTATGGGGGCACCTGGATGGCTCAGTGGGTTAAAGCCTCTGCCTTTGGCTCAGGTCATGACCCCAGGGTCCTGGGATCGAGGCCCACATTGGGCTCTTTGCTCAGCAGGGAGCCTGCTTCCCTCTCTCTCTCTGCCTGCCTCTCTGCCTGCTTGTGATCTCTGTCTGTCAAAAAAATAAACAAAATCTTTAAAAAAATAAAATAAAAAAAGAAAGTCATTTATGTTTCCAGAATCATAATACTTTGTTGTTATGAGCATTTAAATAAATTTCCTATAAAATAAAGTGAATTACATTTTTATTAATTTTTCTTGCCAGTTCAGTTTGTACTTCATTCCCATTTTACCTGATCTGAGTCACAGTCATTGGAGAAATATGGAAGAAAGCAGGAGATAAAGAAGTGGTTTTAATATTTATTAGTTAGTAATACGATGTCAATCCATATCCAAAGTTCATCATCTGCTGAATAAAGATGGAGAACAACTAACAGTCTTGAATACGATAGGTCTATGAAAGTGACATATTTCCCTCTCATAAATACGTGAAAAATTTATCAAATCTTTTCTAAAACCAGAACTTTGAGATGTGATACTCATTTAACATTTATTCACACATGATTATAAGATATTATAAAGTGGTGGAGCATTAATTGCCCATATTGATTATGTAAAATATCATCCATATTTACTTGGATTTTACACAGGTTTATTAGTATCCGAGGACGATCCTGTCCAGATTTTTCCTCCCACTCCCAGTCATCTGATTCTACAAATCCTTACTGCCTTGGCCTTATTTTAGGAGCATTACCTTGAGACACAGAGTTATTTAAAAATTCCCAGCACAAATCCAAATCAGTCAGTGCCTGATAAAAAGGAAAGGGATTTATTGCAGTCATAATACTGGAAGACATAACAATGTGCATTTTCTCTTATATTTCTGTATATATTATAGTGGCAAATCTTTGTTTCACGACGCTTAAAGATTTTGCAATTAGTGGTAGTATGATCCTTAAAACAATAACGCAAAATATCATACCTTGAATATGTTACTGAAGAGATGATAATGGAAACACATTTATGAGCTTTGCTAAGATCTTCCAAAGGTACCACACAGATGCTGCATAATTTAAAAAATTAAATAAGTAAAAACATGGAAAATCAATAAAACTAATGTTCTCTGGAAAGAGAATGTGTTGGACTTATCTCATAAGATATTTTTAACAATTTTCAATTAAACACCTTGTACTCAATAACCTTTAAAATTTACTTGAATCTTTTATATATTTTCATGGTATCTCTGATTGAAGTGAAAACAAACTAGTACCCAGGTTTTTATTTCAAAGAAGATATTAGAAAGAGCAATAATTAGCCTTAGAAAACATTTAAAAACACAGAAGAAGGTGATGTTTCAGAAACCCTAAAAGACTCATGAAGGGACCCATTCATCAAGAGGATATAAATAACAACAGCTATACTAAGTTAGTAAAAGACTACTTTGGACAAATTGATGTGGGTCCAAGAGGTACAAGTTGATACCAATTTATGTGGCATGCCAATAACATATTTTGTTTGAAATTTTAAGAAAATCATTAAAACATTAAATCTTAAAAAAATTGTTATTTTAAATTTTGAAACTATTTTTAAATATTTAGAGTAACTTCTTTTAAAATATTCTACTGTATCATAATGCAAAATTGGAATTAGAATTGATAATAATGATAAACACTTTACTTGCATAATTCACTAAAACCCTACAAATGTTCAGTATGTTTTATTTTTTTTAAATTTTTTTAAAAGATTTTATTTATTTATTTGGCAGATGGAGATCACAAGTACACAGAGAAGCAGGCAGAGAGAGAGGAGGAAGCAGGCTTCCTGCTGAGGAGAGAGCCCAATGTGGGGCTCGATCCCAGGACCCTGAGATCATGACTCAAGCTGAAGGCAGAGGCTTTAACCCACTGAGCCATCCAGGTGCCCCATGTTCAGTATGTTTTAGATACTAAATTATTTTATCTGAAATTGGGCAAGAACCTAAATGACATGCCTGAGGTAACACAGCTAATAGGTGGCAATGATAGAACTTAGTTCCTCTAAAGTCTTTTAAAACATTACCCATTTATTATAAACATATTCATTCATATCGCTAAATTTATAAACATGTGGAAATATATCACATACATTGTTATTTTAGTTTTAAAATATCTTTTACATGACACATCACCCAAAAATGCACATATTTACCAGTTTTAATTTTTATCATAATTTTAGTTATGGTATTCTTTTGATAAAGAATTTGAAAGTATACATGTACATGTTATGAGCTGAACTGTGAAGTTTCGTAATTCATATGTTGAAGTCCTAACCCCAAGTATTTAAGGGTTTCACTGTATTTGGAGCTAGTGTCTTCAAGGAGGTAATTAAATGAAAATGAAGTCAATATGATGCATCTTAACCCAGTATAACATGTGTCTCTATAAGAAAAGGAGATGGGGTCATAAGTCACACTCAGGGGGAAAAATGTGGGAAGACACTGTAATAAACTGCCATCTATAAGCCATAGAGACAGGCCTCAAAAGAACCAGCCGCTCTGATATTTCCACTCTCCAAAGTTGTGAGAACATAAATACCTGTTATTTAAGCCACCCAATCTGTGATATGTTGTATGACAGCCCTAGTGAACTAATACAGAATGTATATTTATCTATCATTTATTTGGGATATTCTTTTAAATCTAATTACATATATAACTTTCTGTATTATTGAAACTGATTTCTTAGTTCATAAAATTTAATAATAATCTAGGAATAAACAAAACAGCATAAATAATTCATTATCATTTATTGCATAAAGTCTTCCCATGTAATTGAAGATTTTAGATCATAATAAAGTATATTCTAGCAACACATTTTCGCTTATTTATATGTTAATAATCTCACTGGGAATTTGAGAAGTAGAAATTTAGTCATATATGCTCTTAGAGGGGAAAATACTTATACTATCACTATATGTTTTGACCTACTACTATTGGATTATATGGAAATTATGAATAGACTATGGACTATTATGCTTAGATAGCTGTAATTTTATTTTTTTTTATTTTTTTTAAGATTTTATTTATTTATTTGACAGACAGAGATCATAAGTAGGCAGAGAGGCAGGCAGAGAGAGAGAGAGGAGGAAACAGGCTTCCTGCTGAGCAGAGAGCCTGACATGGGGCTCGATCCCAGGACCCTGGGATCATGACCTGAGCTGAAGGCAGAGGCTTTAACCCACTGAGCCACCCAGGTGCCCCAGATAGCTGTAATTTTAAAGTGAAATCTTAAAATATCCAATAATTTTCCACTTAAATTTATTCGTAAATGAGGCCCTTTTTTCATTCATATTGCTAATATGCAATGTATTTCTCAAATACCAAATATCCTCTCAAATGCTGGCCAAACTAATTATTTAAATAATTTTAAATATTATTAAAATGATATGGTAATGATGTGACAATAGAAATACATTGTAAATAGCTTGAGAAGAGAATAAGTAAAAGGAACTTGAAGTCATTCATATTCAATGTTCATTTCAGTTTAGTTTCTATTCCTAGTTCATGATACTAATGGTAATCATTTCTCTCATGACTATGTGGCCTATGTACTTCAGTATTTGTACTGCCTTAGTAAGGAAAATTTTTTATGTGCAAATTATTCTTCTGTTGCTATATTTTCAATTGCATTTGTTTCAACTTGTATTTCCACATTTTAAGAAATTACAGGCTATTTCTTGTACTCAAACATGTTTAACAAATATCTTTTTTTTAATATGAGAAGTCCATTACAATTCTGCATTGAGACTGAACACACAGCTTGCTTTCCTCCAGGTGGATTGCTTGACAACTGAACAGAAATTCCAAAACTTTTAAGAGATAGACACCATCATTCACATCATTTCACACTGAGTCTTTGCACAATAATCATCAAAACCCAATATGCTTGGTTTCTGTATCACCAACAGTGTCAACAAGGATCCATTGCAGATTACCATCTGCAGGCCAAGTTTAGCAAGCTTTGACAAGTACTCTATAAATTTTAACCAATTCAGCATTTGAGATTGACTTTTACTAATCACATAAAAAAAAAAGTGGAGTGTGAGATTTTGTCCAGGTTGTATTTCCAAAACAGTGAGTAAAGAAGTAGATAAAATCCCCTCATAAATGGTTTATATGTTAAGCAGAGGAGAGGAGTGCCTGACTAGATTAGTTGGTAGATCATGAGGTTCTTAATATCTGGGTTGTGAGTTCAACCCCCACATTAGGCATACAGAACACTTTAGATAAATATTTTTAAACTGTATTCAAAGAAAAATAAAAGGTTAATCTAATATATTGAAATGTATATCAAAAAAAGGAAAATCATTTATCAAGGAGTTTTGTTGTTATACTTATTATTACTATGAAAAGTTCAGTGGGAGAGAAAGATCTATTGAAATTCTAGATATTAGAAAATCTGTTTGGGGAGCACCTGGGTGGCTCAGTACGTTAAACGTCTGCCTTTGTTTCAGGTCATGATCTTGGTTATGATCTCAGGGTCCTTGGATCGAGCCCCACCTCTGGCTCTCTGCTCAGTAGGGAGTCTACTTCTTTCCCCTCACTACTCACCCCTGCTTGTGCTGCTCCCTCTCTCGTCTCTCAAGTAAATAAAATTTTTTTAAAAGAAAAGAAAATAAAATCTGTTTGGTAAATGAAAGTTCCATAAAAATTGTGTGACTTCCAGTAGACATTTCATAATAATTTATCATTAAAATAATATTTTATATATTTAAGATATTGTGGTTTAATAAATGTAAGTAAAAGAATAAACAAAATTTCCTCAAATGCACAGTTGTTACTGAAATATATATTTGTTTGACAATTCCATACATTAATTATCTTCTACAACTCACTTTAGGTTTTTGAGATTAATAGCGTTTACTAAGGATATAATACTGTACAAGTAGGAACCTCACTGAAAAACCTTCTGCAGTCTTGATATAAACTATTGAAATTACAATAAATATGGGGCCACTTCTATTTCTAATTATTTTCTACAATTTTTAAAATAGGGCTATAGCAACCAGAAAAAAAAAAATACTGTATATAAAAATTAGAAGTGAGAGTTGTACGAAGTTCACTAGGGAACTTCTGGTCTAGTTGGGGTATAGGGCACATTCTATGACCTTACTGCTTTCCACTAAGCCTCAGTGATTCTTAAAATTAAGTAGCAGGGGTCTGTTCTTAAACATAAAGTCCAGTGTTTCAGAGAAACAGAAACTATAAAGAATCTATGAACGATCAAAAACAATTAGAAGTTAATGAGGAAGATGGTAAGAAACAGTATTTAGACAGGTTACAGCAACTTATGGGAGTGTTGAGCAATTTCTGCAGAAATAGGAGGAAGCCTCCCCCACAAACACACACACATACACACACACACATACACACACATACACACACAGAGGTTGGTTCAGATGTGTAGACTGATGATGCCACACACACATCAAAAGGGTATGGAAATATTTGCCACTGACATACTTGAGATCTATGGGGCAAAGAAGGCAGGCCTTTCAAGCAAGTACATGGCTCAGGATATTTTATAGTGATTAGTAGTGAGGTCTGAGTGAGGTTCCCCCATGTAGATGAGATCTGATGTGGCTTGAATTACCCACTGGTGCCACAGGTAGGAGCACCCAACATTCTTAACCACTTGTGCAGTTGTAGGACAAATAGGAAGATGGAGGGGTGAGGCCTAAAAGGTGTCAGCAATCATACTCCAAAAATGGGGTCAGACTCCTTATTAAAGGATTATTTCAGAGAATTAAAAATGGAGCAATACCATTACACTAGATAAAGAATTTAATGTGCTCATTTCATATATTTATTGAATATTTACTCTATGTTGGCTAATTAGAATCTATACATACATACTCTAAAAATTAACTGTATCATTTCTATTTAACAGTATAATTTAACACTCAGGCTAAAAGGTTAATTAAAACCTTAGGTCCTATAACTGAAAAGTGAAAAGAATTTTTTAATTATAAGTCAATTATTTCCCTTAATACTCTACTACTTATCTAAAATGTATATGCATTAATTCTTACTGAAAATATAATTCCAGTTATATCCATTACTGTTGGTTTTATAATATGCATATAAGTATCTCCCTCATATTTTCTAACATAATAACCATTGCTCAAAAATCTAGCCATTTCCAAAAGATTTGTGTTAACATGAAACATATACAAATGATCTACCTTACAAACTAAATTTATGATACACATTGCCAAAGGACTAATGTATAAAACATTCCTTTAGATGGTTTATGGGGAAAAATTCTTTATGATGTCTTCCAATAATATATAGATATTGGTTGACAGGATGGCTAAAATTGATATAAAATCCTGTCCTTAATTTATTATTATACTTAGCAAGTCATCTTTGGTGGGTGATATTTATGTACTATATACCCTCAACCAAAGATGTTGAACTACATGGTGAACTGAATAACAACCTCTTGAAAATGTCCATGTACTAATTTTTGGAACCCATGAGTTTGCTAATTTACATGGCTAGAGATATATTATGGATGTAATTAAATTAAGTAATTTGAGATAGGGAGATTACTCTGGATTATCCAGACCTGCCCAGTCTAATCATGTGAGTCCTTAAAAACAGAGAACTTTTCTCTGATGAGGTCAGAGCCAGGGAGATAGCACTATAAAGTAGTCATAAAGACAACTATTGTTGATTTTGAAGATAGAGGAGGGGAATATAGGTAGCCTTTAGAAATTGGGAGAGAAAAAGAAACATATACTCCAGAGCCTCTGAAAAGTAATGAAGCCCTGCTAACATTTTGATTTTAACACAAGGAGATATGTGCTGCACTTTTAATATGTAGAACTGCATATAACATAATTAATTTCTGTTTTTTTAAGCCACTAGGTTTGTGGCAATTTTTATATAAGCCAAAGAAATTAATAGAAACTGGAAAGGAAGGAAGGAAGGAAGGAACAAACAAAGATAGAGATGAAGAAAGAAAGGAAAAAAGAAAATCTATCAAGTGAAAAAGGATTTATGTAGTTTTGAGGTTGATAGCTTCCAACCATTGGCTTCATATTTTTTTGTTAAGGCTTTTATTTCAGAGAAAGAGGGAGAAAGAGCACAAACAAGGAGAGGAGCAGAGGGAGAAGGAGAGAAACTCAAGCAGACTCTGCTTGAGCACAGAGCCAACATGCAGCTCCATCTCATGATCCTGAGATCATGACCTGAGCTGAAATCAGGAATCAGAGGCTCAATTGACAGAGCCACCCAGGTATCTCCATAAGACTCTGAGATAAATGAAAATAAATATCATGGGAATGTTTTAGTGATTACTCATGCATTATTCCAGAAAACTGATGTTCAGAAAAATCACATTAAAATACATATAACAGGGCATGGGTGTGGTCTTTTTTTTTTTTTTTCTCAAGGATTTTATTTATTTTGAAAGAGAGAGAGAGAGAGAATGGCCAAGTGATGGGAGGGGCAGAGGAAGAGAGAGTCTGGAGGAGACTCCATGTTGAGTGCACAGCCTGATGTGCGGGTCGCTCTCACAACCCTAAGATCATGACAAGAAACAAAATCAAGATTTGGGCACTTAACTGACTGAGCCACACAGGTGGCCCAGAGCACTGGAGTCTTGAGAAATAAAGCAAAGTAACACAAAGCACAAGGATAGCCTTTTCAAAGGCAGGAAAAGAGACTCAATACTTACTCTATCCATCACCCCATCAATCAGTCAAAATATATTTTCTAATTCTCTTATACCAGATAATATGGGGATGAAAAGTATAAGAAATTTTGAAGACGTGCCCTTTGCTCAGGGTAGTTGCAACTTTGTTAAATAGAGAGTACTAGCACTTATAAAACTTGACATTAATTATAAAAAAACATAATTGCATTACAATTATAACTTAAACAATATTTCAGTTAATTTTCCATTTGTATGAGAAGGGGCTAGATATGAAAAAGAAATATTTTTTTAGAATTGAATAATTTATAAAAATTAAAATAAATGCTATAAGTTTATTAGAGTGTTCATATATAAAACTAATTAATCTGAAAAGACAATATAGTAATTCGTTTTGAGTTTAGATGCATATATTTCTGTGACATTTTGGATGATTGATACAATTTATTGCATGAAGCAAGTTTTGCTGAGTAGTGATTATTGTTAAGAATAGAGGTGAACACTTTTCTCTGTGCAGTATATTTTTGTCAGAGTATTATTTTCTAGAAAATAATGATTGACTTCAGTCGTAAAAGTAATATATCCGCATATAAATAAAACATAATTATTGATTACAGCCATCATAATCGTTTTTCATTAACTTGTAAAACATCCATTTTATGGTGTAAGTAGATTAAATATTTTAAATGAAGGAGACTATATTTCCAAAGTAATAAATCTGATGGCAGGAAAATTATAAACATATATGGAAAAAATAGTTTTTAAATTTAAATAAGCAAGGGGAATTTATTTTAGGTGCATATATCTTACATTTCTTTCTTTTAGCTTTAACACAGTTCTATTTTTGTCTAGCATGTAAGTTTCCAAAATTTGGTTTATTTAATTAAATTTTCCAATGTGGTCTATTTAAATAAATGTAAGAAGCATGTATAGTTGTTTCAATCAAAAATAATCCAGAGTAATGGAAAAACTTCTAACAAACAAAAAGCCAGGACGAGACAGTTTCACAGGAACATTGTACCAAACAATTAAAAACCTGTACTTCTCAAACTATGTTAAAAAGAAGAAGAAGAAGAAGAAGAAGAAGAAGAAGAAGAAGAAGAAGAAGAAGAAAGAAAACTTCCAAATTCATTCTGTGAAGCCAATATTATTCTGCTACCAAAAGCAGATAAAGACACACAAAAAGAAAACTATCAAGCCAATACTTCAAATTTCTTTTTTTTAAGATTTTATTTATTTATTAAGCCAATACTTCTGATGGACAAAGATGCCAAAATCCTCAACAAAATAGTAGCAAGGAGAAAAAAAAAATACTGGCAAACAGAATCCAACAATACATTAAAAAATATATATTCATTATGCTCAAATGGGCTATATCCCCAGAATGCAAGGGTGGTTCAAAATTCACAAATCAATTAACATGTTACATCACATCAATAAGAGAAAGGATAAAAATCATATGCTTATTTCAGAAGATACGGCAAAGCACTTGACAAAGTACAAAGTACTTGACATCCATTCTTTATAGAAACCTCAACTAAAGTAGGTCTAGAGAAAACAGACCCACATCAAACATTATATTCAGTGAGGAAAAACCGAGAGCTTTTCCCCTATGGTCAGAAACAAGACAAGGATGTCCACACTCACCACTTTCACTCAACATGGTACTAAAGCCCTACCCACAGCAACTGGACAAGAAAAAGAAATATAAGTCATCCAAACTGGTAAGGAATAAGTAAAATTTTCACTATTTGCAGATGACATAATACTATATATAGGAAACCTTAAAGACTCCACCAAGAAACTACTAGAACTGATAAATGAATTCCGAAGGGTTGTAGGATGTAAAAATCTGTTGCACTTCTACACACATTAATAAAGAAGTAGCAGAAAGACAAATTAAGAATACTACCATTTATAATTAAATTAAAAATAATAAAATACCCAGGAATAAACTTAACCAAAGAGGTGAAAGACCTATACTCTGAAAACTATAAAAATCAGTGAAAGAAATTGAAGATGACACACAAAAAAATGGAAAGACATGCCATGCTCATGGTTTGAATTAACAAATATTTTTAAAATGTCTATAATGCCCAAAGCAATCTACAGATCTAATGCAATCATTATCAAAATACCAACAGCATTTTTCACAGAAATAGAGCAATCCTGAAATTTGTATGGAATCAAAAACAAAAACAAAAACAAAAAACAAAAAACAAATAAAAACCAAGAGCAAAAGAAATCTTGCAAAAAAAAAAAAAAAAGAAAAGAAAAGAAAAAAAGGAAAAAAAGAAAGAGGAGGGATCACAATTCCAGATCTCAAGTTATATTACAAAGTTGTAGTTATCAGTACAGCATTGTCCTGGCACAAAAATAAACACATTGATCAGTGGAAAAGAATGAAAACCCAGAAAAAACCCTAAAATTATGTTTCAATTAATCTGTGACAAATCAGAAAAGAATATCCAATGGGAAAAAGAAAGTGTCTTCAATTTTGGTGAAGCTGTTCTGGTGTCCAAAAAAAATGAAACTCAGATCTCATTCTTAAACCATACACAAAAATAAATTCAAATTGATTAAAGACCTAAATATGAGACCTGAAGCCATAAAAATATTATAAGAGAACACAAGCAATAATGTCTCTGACATTGGCCAAGGAAACATTTTTTTGGATATGCATCCTGAAACAAAGGAAATAAAAGCAAAAATAAACTATTGGGGCATCACCAAATAAAATAGCTTCTGCACAGCAGAAGAAACAATCAAGAGAACTCAAAGGCAATGTAAAGGATGGGAGAAGATATTTGCAAATGATATATCCCATAAAAAGTTAGTATCCAAAATATATAAAGAACTGATATAACTCTACATTCAAAAAACAAATAATCCAATTAAAAAATGGGCAGGAAACATGAGCAGAAATTTCTTCAAGAAGACATATAGATGGCAAGCAAACACTTGAAAAGATGCTCAACACCACTCATCATCAGGGGATGATATCTCATCCTCAAACTTAGGATGAGATATCACCTTACATCTGTCAGGGTAGATAAAATGAAAAACACAAGAAACAAGTGTTGGAGAGGTTGTGGAAAGACAGGAACTCTCACTCACTGATGTGGGAGTGCAAACTGGTACAACCACTTGAAAAACAGCATGAGGCTTCTCAAAAAGTAAAAAATAGAAATACTTTATGATCATGTGATTACATTACTGGGTATTTACCCCAAATATATAATATACTAACTCAAAGGAATATATGCATCCTTATATTTATAAGCACAATTATTTAAACTAGCCAAATTATGGAAGCAGCCCAAGTGTGTCCATCAATATATACAATTTTACTATTTATTTATTGTATATTTCATATATATATATATATATATATATATATCAAGATATATGTATATATCTTGCCATTGCAACAACATGTATGGAACTAAAGAGTATTATGCTAAGTGAAATAAAAGACAAATACAGTATGATTTCATTCATATGTGGAATTTTAGAAATAAATCAAATGAACAAAGGGGGATTAAAACAGAGCGAGAGGCAAAGTAGGAAATAGACTCTTAATTATGGAGAACAAACTGATGGTTATTAGAGGGAAGGGGGGGTGGGGTGGAGTGCGCTAAATGGGTGAAGGACATTTAAGAGTACACTTACCATGATAAGCACTAAGTAATGTATAGAATAATTGAATCACTCTATCACACACTTAAAACTAATATTACAGTGTATTTTTTTAAAGATTTTATTTATTTATTTGACAGACAGAGATCACAAGTAGGCAGAGAAGCAGGCAGGGAGAGAGGAAGGGAAACAGGCTCCCTGCTGAGCAGAGAGCTCAATTCGGGGCTTGATCCCAGGACCCTGAGACCATGACCTGAGCCGAAGGCAGAAGCCCAACCCACTGAGCCACCCAGGTACCCCTATTACAGTGTATGTTAATAATACTGGAATAAAAATGAAAAACTTTATACAAAAGATAACCTAGAGTAGAACAAAGTAATTTTTTAGCCACTTCTTACCCAACTTCATAAACTCCTAAAAATGAATTATCTATGCAGAATACCACTTGCATGTGAAATAACATATTATATATTCTTATATAATTTCAAAGTATATTTAACAGTTCCTTTTATTTTAAATAAAATTGTTTTCAAGTAACCAATGATTTCCCAAATTGATTTTTTTTATAAAATTATCATAAAATACTGTATTTGTTTACCTCATGCCCATTGTTTATTTCTAAATTTTTTTTTAAAAGTATTTTTATTTTGGGGATGCCTGGGTGGCTCAGTGGGTTAAGCCTCTGCCTTCAGCTCAGGTCATGATCTCAGGGTACTGGGATTGAGCCCCACATCAGAGTCTCTGCTCAGCAGGGAGCCTGCTTCCCCCTCTCTCTCTGCCTGCCTCTCTGCCTACTTGTGATCTCTGTCAAATAAATAAATAAAATCTTAAAAAAAACCTGTATCTTTATTTGGGGTCTTAGTGGGTTGAGTCTCTGCCTTTGTCTCAAGTCATGGTCTCAGGGTCCTGTGATCGAGCCCCGCATTGGGCTCTCTACTTGGCAGGAAGGCTGCTCCCCCCTCTCTCTCTGCCTGCCTCTCTGCCCACTTGTAATCTCTCTGTCTCCCTGTCTGTCAAATAAAAAAATAAAATATTTTTTAAGAAGTTAAAAAAAAAGTATCTTTATTTCCGGGCACCTGAATGACTCAGTCAGTTAAGCGTCCAACCCTTGATTTTGGCTCAGGTCATGATCTGAGGGTTGTGAGATCTAGCCCTGCACTGGACTCAATGCTTAGCTTGGAATCTGCTTGAGATTCTTTCCTTCTCCTTCTGCCACCCTCCCCCCTCAAAAATAAATCTTTAAAAAATATTTCTTTATATTTCACAATAAAAATAAATATTTGTGAAATTTTATACCTGAAAATTTTCTTATTTAGAGTTTTATAATTGAAGAGGAGGAAAACAAAGGCAGGAAGCCATGTAACTAACAATGAATCACCTTACAACATGTGGGCCAGTGATGCAGATGTGATACATGCAGAACATGATATTCTTAAAGGGTTTATTGAGTCATGTTTTACTAGGTAATAAAGGGCAACCTTATCTTCACAATAGCCAGACCTCCACAGTCCTGTGAACGTCATTTTCAACATACACAAATTTCTTAGATACTTGCTTATCCTTCACCCTTACTAACTAAAAAGTATACAATCAGTCACTCTTCACAATCTAAGAGCAGCTCTTTCTGTCCACGGGTCCAGCCCCTATACTCTAATAATAAAGCACCATTTTGCACCATTAAATGTTTCAAGAATGCTTTTTTAACCATTGCACTTGATAATGCTGCACACCATACAAGAGGACTTGTGGACAGATTCCTTACCTCCATACAGCTTTCCTTAGGTCTTACTGTTAACTGGAATAAAATGTATTAAGTATAGAGTGTCAATACAAATAGAACTAACATTTGCATGGGGAACAATGTCAAATGGATAATTAATAATCATTCTTCTTTCTTTGTATTATTGGATCATTAAAAATTATCATACTGAGAATGAATAATAAATAGATTTCACCCAGTCAATCAAAATAAAAGTATGAACCTACATTGATACATCATAATCACCCAAAGTCTATAGTTTACCTATGGGCTTATTTTTGGTGTTGTAATTTCTATGGGTTTGGACAAAAGTGTATTGACATACAGATATATTGATACTATTAAAAATTGTAAAAGTTATATAAAATCAAATGGAAACCCTTTTTTATTTTTTCTGCTAATTTTATAGAGAATGCATTTGATGTTTCATAAACATAATGTATCTCAAAACTATTTACGAACTTGTTCATCTCATTCCATATTTTTAAGTATCTTTATCACTATCTTGCAAATATTTTAATGTTTAACTAGAAGTATACTGCTTAATTTCTAAATACATGCCAATTTGTAGTAGTCATTTTGTTATTGACTTCTATGTAGGTTATTACTTTTAAGAAACTGTTCTCTAAATGATTTCAATCATTTGAAATTTGTTCACTGTTGCTTTGCCATACCCCATGACTATGTTTGTAGATAAATATTTTATAATGGTTTAGAAGAAAGGTGTTTTTTAGTTGTTCAAATTTTCTCCTCAAAATTTTCTAACTCACACTAATATGTCTGTTGAATTTTTCACTTAGTCGGTGGCTGAGAGTTGTTTTAGATCCATCCGCTATTACTGTGGATTTGTTTATCTAATTAGTTCTATGTAATTTTGGTTTATTATATTGAAGTCATATTGTTAGCTGCATATAAACTTAATCTTATTAATTTTCTTGCTCTGTGGAAACATATATTGCTTGATAGTGTGCCTGCCAATTCCATTCACTGGGCTACTTTTTGGCTTGGTTTTGTTGACTCTTACCATGTTTGTTTCTGTTAATACTGTCTTGTCCCTTGGCAATCTTTGAGTTTAGTGATGAGTACTATGTTGGTAAATTACTTTTAGAAATTATTTGATGCTTGATGCATTAAATCTCCAGAGAGGATTTTGTTTTGCTCCTTCAAGGTTTTGTGATACAAAAAATCAATGTATAATTTGGTATGCAATGAAGTAAGATTAGCTTAAAATCTGGAGATTTTTTTTGAAGGGGCTCTTGATGACTTAAAACCAGATGAAATTCTTGAAATGATTGATTTTTTTTTCAGTTTTCTCTTACTTCCAAAAAAGATACACTGGCATCTTGGAAGAAAATAGTAGTAGTTTGTATCAAAAATTAGAGTTTTAAGCTAAATGTAGAAAACTGAGTACATGTAAAAGATGAGGAAAGTAGAAGTTCAAAGATAACAAAGTTATCTTGTTCACTTTGGTTGATGAGATGAGAGAAATCAGTCAGTTATTCAGCCTTCAACATTTGAAACTGATAATTGTATATTATAACCATGTGGATATATGAGGTAGTCATTCATATATAAACTTCTATATTTTAAATAATAGGATTGTCATGGAGATCAATTTAGGAGTCATTTACATTCGTAAGAACAATTAAAAAGAAATAATATTACTAAGTCCTTAAGCAACCAAAAATTTGGACATCAGGTCAGGATGGGGAAGTCATCTCAACATAGAATATTGAGAGTATGTGATTATGAAGGGTTGCTTGTGAGAGAAACCCATAGAAAGTATTGCCTCAAAAAAGGAGTAACAAAGAATTTCAAGCATGAATAAAATTTCAATTGTATAACTGTATAGAAAAGATTAGGTAAAATAAGTTTAGGTTAGTTACTACTGGATTTAACTTCATAGTAGAGCTTTGAAGTGATCTGATAGAGAATTATATAACAGTGAAAATGAGACCTAATTTTCTAACAAATCATTTGTTTTACTTTTTAAAAGATGAAGCATTTCTAAACTTTTCTGTAGGTTGACAAAAGTGATAAGTTCAGAAAGAAAAACCCATTATAGAAATGAAAAGAAATAATAGGAGAATCCATGAGACAATTAACAGTAATGGAAGTGGAGGTAAATGGAAAACTTTACTTTTGATGGGATAAGGGGATAAATGCTGGAATTACATGGAAAAAATAAGATATTGTTTCTTTTTTTTAAAGATTATTTATTTTAGGAAGAGAGAGAGAGAGTAGAGTATGGGGAAGGGAAGAGGGAAAAGGGAGAGAGAGAATCCCAAGCAGACTTCCTGCCAACATGGGGCTTGATCTTAGGACTTTGAGATAATGACTTGAGCTGAAATCAAGAGTCAGATGCTTAACTGAATAAGCCACACAGGCATCCCCAACATTTCTTTTCTGAAAAATAAACATTCTAATTGGTTGGATTCCTATACATGTTAATGTCTTTCCTAAGTCATTCTGGACAAATATTCTTTGTTTTTAGTTACTAACATCTAGTGAAAGACTATGAAATGGAAATTATATCCAATAAATATACCTTAAGTCAACTTCTATATACTAATTAGGCCAAATCTCATCTGGATGACAATGAGAATTACATTTTCCATTAAAAACACTATAATGGCACACAGATGTCATAAGAAGGAATTGTCAATCATATTCTGAGTTAATCACTGATGAATACTGATTATGGGATGACTAAGTGGTATACAGTGATGACTCACCATTGATTTATCATCTGCATTGTTTGTAAGATCAAAAAAATGCAATATTAGGGGCCCCTGGGTGCCTCAGTCATTAAGCGCTATTTTTGGCTCAGGTCATGATCCCGGGATCCTGGGATGAAGCCCCATGTCAGGATTCCTGCTTAGCTTCTCCCTCTCCCATTCCTCTGCTTGTATTCCCTCTCTCACTGTCTCTTTCTCTGTCAAATAAATTAATAAAATCTTTAAAAAAATGCAAGATTAGGAGGGAGAAGTCAAGATGGCAGAGAAGTAGCAGGCTGAGACGACATCAGGTAGCAGAAGATCAGCTAGATAGCTTATCTAAAGATTGCAAACACATACAAATCCAACAGGAGATCGGAGAGTAGAAGAACAGCAATTCTAGAAACAGAAAATCAACCACTTTCTTTAAGGTAGGACTGGCAGAGAAGTGAATCCAAAGTGACGGGAAGATAGACCACGCTGGGAGGGGCCGGCTCCTGGCAATCGACGGAGCAAAGGAGTACTAAATTAGGACTTTTAAGTCTGTTTTGCTGAGGGACATTGCTCCAGAGGCTAAACCGGGGTGAAGCCCATGCGGGGTCAGTGTGGCCCCAGGTCACACAGGGTCACAAAAGGATCAAGGGTGTCTGAGTGTTGCAGAGCTTGCAGGTATTAGAGCAGGGAAGCTGGCTACAGAGACAGAGCTGAAGAGTGAGCTCTCAGCTCGGGGTTACCTTAACCAGTCACAGCCTGGGTGAGCTCAGAGCGCAGCCGGAGGCCAGGGAGATGGGAGTGAATGGGCACTATTCTCAGAGGGCTCACTGAGGAGTGGGGCCCTGAGCTCTTGGCTCCTCTGGGCCGGAGACTGGGAGGCTGACCTTTTCATTCCTGTCCTCCAGAATTCTACAGAAAGCATTCAGGGAACAAAAGCTCCTGAAAGTGAACCCGAGCAGATTACTCAGCCCGGCCCCTGGTAAGGGCAGTGCAATTCTGCCTGAGCAAAGACACTTGAGAATCACTACAACAGGCCCCTCCCCCAAAAGATCAACAAGAAATCCAGCCAGGACCAAGTTCACCTACCAAGGAGTGCAGGTTCAATAACAAGGAGAGCAGAAGAATTCTAGAGGAGGAGAAAGAAAAGTATGGAACTCATGGCTTTCTTCCCATGATTCCTTAGTCTTGCAGTTAATTTAATTTTTTTTCAATTTTTTTTCTTCTTCTGCTAAATTTTTTTTAACTTTTACCCTCTTCTTTTTTAATGTTTTTTAAACTAGTTTATCTAATATGTATATATATTTTTTTCTTTTTTTATATTTTTTCTTTATTCATTTTCTTTTTTTAATTGTTTCTTTTTTTTTTTTTTTTTCACTGAAACTCTTTTTATCCTCTTTCTCCCCCCCATGATTTGGGGTCTCTTCTGATTTGGCTAAAGCATATTTTCCTGGGGTCTTTGCCACCCTTTTAGTATTTACTTGCTTCTTCATATACTCTTATCTGGACAAAATGACAAGGCAGAAAAATTCACCACAAAAAAAACGAACAAGAGGCAGTACCAAAGGCTAGGAACCTAATCAATACAGACATTGGTAATATGTCAGATCTAGAGTTCAGAATGACGATTCTCAAGGTTCTAGTCGGGCTCAAAAAAGGCATGGAAGATTATAGGGAAACTATCTCGGGAGATATAAAAGCCCTTTCTGGAGAAATAAAAGAACTAAAATCTAACCAAGTTGAAATAAAAAAAGCTATTAATGAGGTGCAATCAAAAATGGAGGCTCTCATTGCTAGGATAAATGAGGCAGAAGAAAGAATTAGTGATATAGAAGACCAAATGACAGAGAATAAAGAAGCTGAGCAAAAGAGGGACAAACAGCTACTAGACCACGAGGGGAGAATTCGAGAGATAAGTGACAACATAAGACAAAACAACATTAGAATAATTGGGATTCCAGAAGAAGAAAGAGGGGAGCAGAAGGTATATTGGAGAGAATTTCCCTAATATGGCAAAGGAAACAAGCATCAAAATCCAGGAGGTGTAGAGAACCCCCTCAAAATCAACAAGAATAGGTCCACACTCCATCACCTAATAGTAAGATTTACAAGTCTTAGTGACAAAGAGAAAATCCTGAAAGCAGCCCGGGAAAAGAAGTCTGTAACATACAATGGTAAAAGTATTAGATTGGCAGTAGACTTATCCACAGAGACCTGGCAGGCCAGAAAGAACTGGCATGATATATTCAGAACACTAAACGAGAAAAAGATGCAGCCAAGAATACTATATCCAGCTAGACTATCATTGAAAATAAAAGGAGAGATAAAAAGCTTCAAGGACAAACAAAAACTGAAAGAATTTGCAAACACCAAACCAGCTCTACAGGAAACATTGAAAGGGGTCCTCTAAGCAAAGAGAGAGCCTAAAAGTGCAGGTCAGAAAGGAACAAAGACAATATACAATAGCAATCACCTTACAGGCAATACAATGGCACTAAATTCATATCTCTCAATAGTTACCCTGAATATTAATGGGCTAAATGCCCCAATCAAAAGACACAGGGTATCAGAATGGATAAAAATCCAATCCATCTATATGTGGCCTACAAGAAACTCATTTTAGACCCCAAGACACCTTCAGATTTAAAGTGAGGGGGTGGAAAACAATTTACCATGGTAATGGACATCAGAAGAAAGCTGGAGTGGCAATTCTTACATCAGATCAATTAGATTTTAAGCCAAAGGCTATACTAAGAGATGAGGAAGGATACTATATTATACTCAAAGGATCTAACAAGAAGATCTAACAATTTTAAATAGCTATGCCCCTAACATGGGAGCAGCCAACTATATAAACCAATTAATAACAATAATCAATAATAATGCAATAATAGTAGGAGATTTTAACACTCCACCCACTGAAATGGATAGACATCCAAGCAAAAGATCAATAAGGAAATAAAGGTCTTAAATGACACACTGGACCAGATGGACATCACAGATATATTCAGAACATTTCATCCCAAAGCAAAAGAATACACATTCTTCTTTAGTGCACATCTAACATTCTCCAGAATAGATCACATCTGGGTCATAAATCATGTCTCAACCAGTATCAAAAGATTTGGATTATTCCCTGCATATTTTCAGATCACAATGCTCTGAAGCTAGAACTCAATCACAAGAGGAAATTTGGAAAGAACCCAAACACATGGAGACTAAACATCATCCTTATAAATAATGAATGGGTCAACCAGGAAATTAAAGAAGAAGAGAAAAAATTCATGGAAACAAATGATAATGAAAACACAACGGTTCAAAATCTGTGGGACACAGCAAAAGCAGTCCTGAGAGGAAAATATATAGCGAAACAAGCCTTTCTCAAGAAACAAGAAAGGTCTCAAGTACACAACCTAACTCTCCACCTAAAGGAGCTGGAGAAAGAACAAGAAAGAAACCCTAAACCTAGCAGGAGAAGAGAAAACATAAAGATCAGAGCAGAAATCAATGAAAAAGAAACCAAAAAAAGAATAGAGCAAATCGATGAAACTAGGAGCTGGTTCTTTGAAAGAATTAATAAGATTGATAAACCCCTGTCCAGTCTTATCAAAAAGAAAAGAGAAAGGACCCAAATAAATAAAATCATGAATGAAAGAGGAGAGATCACAACTAACACCAAAGAAATACAAACAATTATAAGAACATATTATGAGCAACTCTATACCAACAAATTTGATAATCTGGAAGAAATGGATGCATTCCTAGAGACATATAAACTACCAAAACTGAACCAGGAAGAAATAGAAAGCCTGATCAGACCCATAACCAGTAAGGAGATTGAAACAGTCATTAAAAATCTCCCAACAAACAAAAGCCCAGGGCCAGATGGCTTCCTGGGGGAATTCTACCAAACATTTAAAGAAGAACTAATTCCTATTCTCCTGAAACTGTTCCAAGAAATAGAAATGGAAGGAAAACTTCCAAACTCATTTTATGAGGTCAGCATCACCTTGATCCCAAAACCGGACAAGGATCCCATCAAAAAAGAGAACTACAGACCAATATCCTTGATGAACATAGATGTCAAAATTCTCACTAAAATACTAGCCAATAGGATTCAACAGTACATTAAAAGGATTATTCACCACGACCAGGTGGGATTTATTCCAGGGCTGCAAGTTTGGTTCAACATCATCAAATCAATCAATGTGATACAACATATCAATAAAAGAAAGAACAAGAACCATATGATACTCTCAATAGATGCTGAAAAAGCATTTGACAAAGTACAGTATCCCTCTCTGATCAAAACTCTTCAAAGTGTAGGGATAGAGGGCACAGACCTCAATATTATCAAAGCCATCTATGAAAAACCCACCGCAAATATCATTCTCAATGGAGAAAAACTGAAAGCTTTTCTACTAAGTTCAGGAACACGGCAGGGATGTCCATTATTACCACTGCTATTCAATATAGTACTAGAAGTCCTAGCCTCAGCCATCAGACAACAAAAGAAAATTAAAGGCATCCAAATTGGCAAAGAAGTCAAACTATCACTCTTCGCAGACGATATGATACTATATGTGGAAAACCCAAAAGACTCTACTCCAAAACTGCTAGAACTTGTACAGGAATTCAGTAAATTGTCAGGATATAAAATCAATGCACAGAAATCAGTTGCATTTCTCTACACCAACAAGACAGAAGAAAGAGAAATTAAGGAGTTAATCCCATTTACAATTGCACCCAAAACTATAAGATACCTAGGAATAAACCTAACCAAAGAGGGTAAGAATCTATCCTCAGAAAACTATAAAGTACTCATGCTTAATATTAGTCCATTTTATTCTTTCTATTTTCATTCTTACTGGCTCAGTGTGCACCATCTCTTGTTTTAACAAAGATCATGTATGTGTGTGCGCACACATGCTGTTTCCCATTTTCGAACATAACAGATGCTTTTATCCAGCATCTGTGCATTATTCCTCTTTCAAGTCTTCACTTCTCCAGAAGTCTGAGCATGTCCTCTTAATGAGACTAAATCCGCATTCTTCCGTAGTGTCAGAAAATGGATGTTTGTATCTACTACAATATTAATTTGGTGAATGTCTCACATTTCTTCTGAGATCTAGGTTATAAACATCATGACAAATATCAGGCATTTTATCATTTTATATCACTAAACATATGGCTTATATATAGTAAAATTTAATGCCACAGTTTTTTAGAAACAAGGATATAGCAATCATTTAACATTTCTTGTATTTAGCATTAAAAAAAGGAACTCTTGTAAAATGAAAATGTATGTAAATCTGCTTTGAAAACTAATCATGCTAAAATTATTTCTTATTTCTTCTAAGGGTATGAATACACCTGATTTAATTTTAATTCACCATTTTGGTACATTTATACTGCCCTTTTTCCACCAACTCTAAGTAAATATATCCAATTTTTGCATCCTTCTAAGAAAGAAAAATTTGAATGGGAATAAGTTGTGATTTTTTTTTATTGCCTTTCTTGAGCCATTTCTTAGTATATACTTATCCTTGGGCTTTGACTTATGATTTGAGCAAATCACATTTTATGTGGCTGTAAAAGGTGATTGTAACTTGCAAGACATTAGTAAGTATTAAATAACACGTTTGTATTTTAATTTCACAGGTACTAACATTTTTAAGACACTGGAAAAATCAGAGTTGAGGTAGGCACAAATGAAATTAGCAACTGCTTTTGTCTTTTTCCTTTGAAACATACTTGTTCCCAAACTGAACTCCAGAGACTGAAAGAGAAACATATACATTATAGTATCACAAATGTGTGGCAAATACAATTTTTTAAAAATGTGATATGTTGCTTTTAAATTGAAAAAAATGAATGATTCATTTTATATTAAGTATCACAGGAATATATCACAGCAAAACACAGAATTTTTAAAATTATTTCAGGGATTGCAAAATCAGGATGAGATTCTTTGAAGGGCTAGAGAACCTATTGCTTTCAGCAAGACTTGTTCCACATATTTTTGAAAACAAAAATACTAGCAGCCTTAATCTGTTTGAACTGGGCAGTGGGCTATATTAATTCTTGAAGAAATACCCTCCTGACCTCAGAAAATGATTATGTTTATGCTCTGAAATATGTCTTATATCTCAGTTTATACAACTCCATAATAAAATTTTAACATATTATTAGATTTTCTGTACTGATTGGCTTTCCTTAATATATGTATATAAACACAAAAACAATCTTTACTTACTTATTTATTCACTCATTTATAATGATTTTGTAGGGAATCATTTAAAAGTTTTAATGCCCAGAAATAGGTCTACAAGTATAATTATTGTTATTAAAAATTATAACTTTAAAAGCAAATACTTTTGACTTTAGTACTATTTAATTAAAATATAGTGTGTGGAATAAATCAATATTTGTATAATATGTATACAACTTGCACATTTAAAATATAATATATAAATGTTAATTATTGTTTTAATGAAGGTGATTGCATTGTCAATGCCATTATGATTTTGTGCAATTTAACTTCCTGATTCAAAATATGATTTCAAATGCAAAAACATAGGAAAACATTTTCTGATTGATTGTAGTCCAGAATATCAAATTTTTACAGTATAATGTCTTCAAATTGAGGCACCAAATTTTACATGGGACTTTGTAATTTTGAAAGAAATCAATATAAATAGATCATAGGGATACAGTGTCAGACTCTTCAACATTTAAGAAATTCTATACTTTTTGTTCAAGAGGACTATTCTAGTGATTTCTAATTCTCCTTTAAATTTATATAATCGAACCCATGTAGAATCAGAAATACATACAAATTCATAAACAGTAAACAAAAATATGGTTATTCATCATAGGTTTTCTGATGGTATTATCATCTGAAAGCTATGAGGATATCAATATTGATAAAGCATAATAAATAAAGTTTTTGGAAGCCAATACATAGTTCAAGTTCTGAAACACTTCCTATGAATGTGGCTAGTGACCAATTTATCAGAAACATAATGATATATCAACCTGAAGAAAGAGAGCAAACTTTTATACAATTACACCTGTGTAGTATTTTCCCAAGAAAATAGAACAGGCTCCCACACCCAGTCATGCATTTATAGTTACAGTCTTTGGGCAGCCATTAAGAGATCAGAGCTCTTACTTCAACACAGTTGGAAAGAAGGTAGGGAAGGCAAGGGTTAATTGCATGTTGGCTTTCAAAGTGAGCTACATGTAAGGAAAAAAAACAGTAAAACATTTGCAATAAAAGTAACTAATGTGCAGTAACTAATGTGGAGAGTAGTAAAGTAACTAATGTGGAGAGTAGAAAAATAAAAAATAAAATAAAAATAAAATAAATAAATTAAATAATAATATAGTAATATAATAATATTAAAATAATAAATAAATAAATAAATAAAAATAAAATTTTGAATTTGTTTTGATGATCAAAGAATAAATCACAATCTACATTCTCAAGAAAAACAATCAAATAAATAGAAATTCATTACTTTAAAAAGCATAATATTATTGCTTCATTATCACTAGTATAACTGAAAATCAACTGCTTAATAACATTTAGTTCACCAACTGTCTTCCAGTTCGAGAACAGAGTTAGATTTTTGTAAGCCTTGGGATGCCTGGGTGGCTCAGTCAGCCTCCAACTCTTGATTACAGCTCAGGTAATGATTTCAGAGTCACAGAGCCCTAAGATTGAGCCCCATTTAGGGTATCATGTTCAGGAGGCAGTGTGTTTGAGATTCTTTTCCTCTCGCCCACCCCCTCCCCAACCTCACCCTCTCTCTCTCAAATAAATGAATACATCTTAAAAAAAAAAAAGATTTTTTATATTCCTTCAGTTGAAGGAAAATAACAAATTAAGCATGTGCTTTGTCAGACTCAAGGTCAAAATAATAAGGAAAGAAAGTGTTACAATTTAAATTGTTCTCCAGGAAAAAAGTAAGAGATTTTTCAGAAATTGGAGAATATATATGTATTATTAAAATTATGATATAAGATATAGAGGATGATTCTAAAATACATGTAGTTTTTAATATCAATATGCATAAGAAAGCATATACTTTATATAAAGGTAAATGTCTTGAACTAGGCATATTAAAATTTTTTTTTAAAATTTAAAGCAAGAAAAAATTAAAAACAGAAGACATATATTTATAGCCTAAAAAACTTTAACTATAAGTAATATATTGCAGACATGGCACAGAAGAAAAATAAAATTGATAACATGGAGAGTGAAAACTTGTTATACTCACCCATTCAAGTAATAGAAGAAAAAGATTGTTATACAATATCAAAAATAGTGCTCTGCTTAATAATTGTGATTTTCAAAAATGAGCCAGAAGAAAAATAAGCAGAGAGAATAGAGATACAAGAGAATAATTTACTAGGATCGAAGAAGTAGCTGGGAAGTCATAGTAAATATTCTATTTGCCACAATATGTTAGTGACTAGCTCTAAGATTAAACATATGTTGGTAATACTTTTATTTATTAGGTAACAAAAAGGAAAAAAATCACAATATGAAAGTAATTCAGAAAGTCAAGCTGGTCTCCACTGTCTGGAACACTATACACCAAAAACCATGGCAAAATATTTACATATTTTTTCACACAATGTGTTAAATACTATGGAGCCATTCTAGTGGCTTTATAGGCATTTTGCCATTAATGCTCACCATTTTTTTTTAAAGATTTTATTTATTTATCAGAGAGAGAGAGGGGGAGAGAGCGAGCACAGGCAGACAGAATGGTAGGCAGAGGCAGAGGGAGAAGCAGGCTCCCTGCTGAGCAAGGAGCCTGATGTGGGACTCGATCCCAGGACGCTGGGATCATGACCTGAGCTGAAGGCAGCTGCTTAACCAACTGAGCCACCCAGGCGTCCCAATGCTCACCATTTTTAATCCCACTTAAAAGATAAAGAACCTAATCTAAAGATATCTATATAATATTCTAAAATATCTATATAATATTCCAAGTTCACAAATATAGTGAGGCATAATGCAAGATTCTAAAATCATTACTATGTCATTCTAAACCCCAGCCTCTTAAAAACTATAGATTATATCTTTATGAATTTTAGAAAGATATTGGAACCTAAAAATTAGTTGTAGGCAAGTAAGTGAATGGTAATTAATAAAGATCAGTCAAGCCAACTCAGATACCAAACAGAATAAAGAGTACCAAGTCTGAAATTATATCAATTAGAAGATCAGAGTTTGTCATCTATTTAGCTCTGTGTGTATGTATAAATGCATGTGTGTGTATACCCTTCTGTATTTCATTTATTATGCTAATTAAGCAGATTATAGAACAAGAGTGTTCCTGTTCTCAATGGACATTTAACCTAACCAAGATCTCACACATTAATTAGGATCAACTCTATTTCAGATAATGAGCTACATGTTACAAGGTTGTAATGATCATTGCTCAAGTAACAGAACATAAATTGATGTGCACATGAAAATATTTTGTACAATGTGCTATTGGATGGTAAACATACTTATTGCCCAAGATTTACGCTATCCAAAAGAATGATTAATTCTTTTTATGGGAGTTTGAAAAAGTTAAGAAATTAAAGGTGACAGTTGAGCCAACTCTTGAAATAAAGCTGATGTTGTTTAATTGTGTATGAAGATTAGTTCTCCATACTATTCCAAGTTACATGTCTCAAAACTAGCTCTCATGCTAAGAAAACTGTTGAGTTAGAACACATAGGATTGTGTCTCACTCATATTCCACCCCAATGTCCTAGTCTTCCACCACATTCTCATTCTGCAATAAGAATTTTTAATTTTCTTTCCTCTCCTCATACTTCATATTCTTCTTCTCACAGTCTCAGTAGATACAATTTCCTATGTTGAAAAATAAATGAATATTTCATCTTTCTATTATATTATTCAAATTTACTAGCATAAGACCATGCTCTAATATTGCTATCTTTTTTTGTTTGGTTTCTCATTTCTATCCTTTTAATAGCACTCTTTATTCCTGATCAGAGAATGATTTTCCTACTGTGATTGAGGTTTACTTCCTCTTCTCTTTGGCTATTTAAATTAATAATCTATGTGCTCTTTCTTTTCAACTCTACCTCTTGCTGAAGATTTATCCCATTAGCATTTAAATATGTTCAAATATATTCCATGTTAGAAAGTAAAAGACTTTTCTTTAATCCACTTGCCTTTGCAACTACTGCTCTTAAAATTGACATGAAAAAAAGAATAAACTCAGACGTCTTCATTTAGGGTTTTCAATTTCCTGTTTTTCTTTTGCTTCTCTAGTTAATCTATTTGAATGTTAGCAACGAAATGAGTGAAACTGTAGCACTAGAGAAAGAATTTCGGTCTTCAACTATATTGACAGTGCAACCCTTATATCTCTAAAAATACTATGACATCACAGGGTTTTTCCAACTTCTCTGTGTACCATTTGGCCTGCTGGGAAGTCACCACCAGTCCTTTAAATCCAACAGATTAGGGTGCCTAGGTGGCTCAGTTGGTTAAGCCTCTGCCTTCAGCTCTGGTCATGATCCCAGGTTCTGGGATTGGGTCCTGCCTCAAGCTCCCTGCACTGCAGGGAGTCTGCCTCTGCATCTCCCAAACACATTTTCTCTCTTTTCTAGCTTGCTCTCTCTCAAGTAAATAAATTTTAAAACTCTTCAAAATAAATAAATAAATAAATAAATAAATAAATAAATCCAGCATATTATATTATTATCACAGCATTACTAGACATTTTCAATTAAGAATGGTCTGATACTTTTTAAAAAAGAAAATTTATTTAAAATTTCAATTTTAGAACACTTTTTACTTGATTTATCATGTTCTTTTGAAATTCAGGTAAAGAATTTCTGTTGAATAGTATTGGAGACTTTCTCTTAATGTTTTGAAGACTTATCTTAATCACACATTTAAGTTTTGATAAACTTGATTGAATTTTATAACAAGAATTTAAGCAAAAGTTCCTGTTTGTCACAAGCAACAAATCTTCATTGATCTTTCTTGAGTTTCTGCCTTTTCTGTCAAAAGTAAAAAAACGGAAAAGAGAGAAAGAAAGGAAAAAAGAAAAATAAAAACGTCCAGTATCACTTTTTATACAAAGAAATTACTCCCCTTAGGCTAATACTAAGTACTATATACATTATATGTTTATAAAAAAATTTAAAAAAAAAATTTAAAAAGAAGTTACCAATATAAAGAAAACTTAGATAACACAAAAAGTCAACATATAGAAAATGTAAAATACCCAAATCCCACTGACAAGCAAACAACTCACAACAAGTTATAAAAATACTCATTTTGCTGCACCAACAACTATTCTAACCAAATAGAAGGCTCAGAGGAATCTCAAAACATATTTCAATGCTCTTTGATTTACATCATTTTATAATTTTCAAATAATTGCCTATCATTTTAAAAGTTTATGCTTACATTTACATACTTTAAAATCCAGTGCAAACATGATTTTGTGACATTTCTATAGTCATGTAAATTTTTATCAAACAAATAAATATTAAATAATTGACCAAATATACTGAGGGTTTTTCTGGTTTATTTGTAGGTTTGATGGCTTTTTGACATAATTATGATATCTACTTTTGTTTTCCTTTTCTAAATATCTATTTTTATTTCTACCTATTATAATTCCAGCTTTTTAAAATTTACTTTTCGTAATTACATTCATGTTGCAGGGTTGGAAAAAAAGTTATTTATCAAAATACTTTAATGGGAATTAATTGTTTTTACAACACTCAAGTCAGATTGAGAACTGTGTACTTATTACCTCCTTATTGTTTACATTAAAAGTGACATCTATCTCAGTGTTTCCATTTTATGGAAGTAAAATGAGACTTAAATAACAGAAGTCTCTATATCTCTAACATAGTAAATGGGGGGGTATTGTTTCAAACCCAAGTACTATATAAGTCCAAATCCAACTCCTAACACCAAATGAAATGCCCCTAATCTTTTAGTTGCTCTCTTTCATAGTATGCATGGGATTTGATGTAGAGATTTTATTTAGTAAAATTGTGTGGTGCTATACAGAAGCACTGGTTATTTTAAAATGCCAAATATTGTTTCTGTTTTGTTATGTTCTTAGTATTCATCAGTTGGTGAATACATTATTTTCCAAGCAAATGCATATAAAACTCATTTATAATCAGCCTAAATTCACAGGCTAATATGTTAAACATTAATACTTGTTCTAATAAGAGGATCATCTTACAAACAGGCACATTGATCTTATTTTTCTTGTTTCAATTCAGACCTTAAAAAATTTAACAGAGGAACAACAGGCTAGAGGTTAGTGTTTAGAATCACTGTTTTAGAAAAAGCATTTTATCCCCAGTTTTTTGGCATTAAGAGAGAAAAGCAAATATATGCTAAAAAACAAAATCTTAAGTATTTTAAATCCTCGATAACTAATCTAATGTAATCTCTTGATTATCTGCAGGCTGTCCTCTTAGCAGGTTTGGTGATTTCAACTTCTAGATTCCTTGAAAGAAACACTGGCAAACTGAAGAATGTATTAAAATCTCTTTAGAGGTTAGAGTCTTAGATCCTCAATTCAAATAAATATATCCACTTAGGGGCACCTGAGTGGCTCACTGGGTTAAGCCACTGCCTTGGGCTCAGGTCATGGTCTCAGGGTCCTGGGATCGAGCCCCATGCTCAGCAGAGAGCCTGCTTCCCCCTCTGCCTCTGTCTTCCTCTCTGCCTACTTGTGATCTCTCTGTCAAATAAATAAAAACTTAAAAAAAGAAAAATCCACTTAGTGGAACAGCACTTTCTACATTATGTTGAAAGTTCTGGTGTGATATTCTGTATCCATGTTATACTAAGAAAATGTCAAATTATTTAGGCAAATTTAGTGGCTGGTGTCATGCATGAGAAAACGTAGACATCCATTTTGTTAAGCTAAAAAATTATTTATAAACTAAGGCTTACAGGATATCAATCTCTTTTCATTATCATGACAACCCTTTTTTAATATATGGGAGAGGGGAATACACACTGAACTAAATAACAAGCTTTACCTAGTATCTTCTTAAAGAAAATACCATGTTAATTATATATTGCACTTATACACACATTTTAAGGATATTCTGTATGTTCCATTTACTACTGAAATATAATTAGGTAGAAATAATTTTGAATTTATATGAAAGCTGTTTTAAGCTATTTTTATAAAAGAAATTCATAAAATTTTCTTTACATACCTTAGTAGGGAACATATCTAAAATATCTATTTAAAAAGAATGAAAACAAGGTTGTTTTCTCCAATAAGTCTTACTCAACAATTGCCATTTAGATTTGTCTCCAGTGACCATAAATCATGTACAGATTTGCACTAATGAAGTTCAGTAATTGAAAGAAATGTTAATTTGACATTATAATTTCCATTAACCTTTACTTTATTTTTGATACTTTCTACCAACTTCTAACTTTTTAAAATATTGATAGCTCTTGCCATATCATTTACCAATTTATAATTTCAATTATATCTTTGAATATGAAGATTCCTCACACACCCTATGAAGTTTTTAATGAAATCATCTTTTTTTTTTAAGATTTATTTATTTATTTATTTATTTGACAGAGAGAGAGAGAGACCACAAGTAGGCAGAGAGGCAGGCAGAGAGAGAGGAAGGGAAGCAGGCTCCCTGCTGAGCAGAAAGCCTGATGTGGGACTCGATCCCAGGACCCTGAGATCATGACCTGAGCCAAAGGCAGCGGCTTAACCCACTGAGCCACCCAGGTGCCCCTGAAATCATCTTAAATTTATAAAATTTGGGGACTCATAATTAACAATATCTGAGTTTTTAAGATCAAAAAAGATGTACTGGCCAAATTAAAAGAATAAAATAAAAATTATATATTTAAGATATATTTTATTTTAAAAACAATTTGAAGTTTCTTTTTAAACTGCAAAATATCTAGAATATTTCAAGTAAGTGACTGTATATTCAGTCACTAAACTCATAGTTCTTCAAACAAGAATGAGTTTTTATTCATCTTTACAAATTCAGGCCCTTAGAAAATCAGGGTTTAGAACCAAGTAAATACTCAAATTCACTTTGAAATAGAATTTTTAAAAATAATATTTATTGAATAATGAACTTTTATTTTTTTATACTTGTATTAAAGATTTTATTTATTTATCTGACAGAGACACAGCAAAAGAGGGAACACAAGCAAGGGAAGTGGGAGAAGGAGTAGACCCCTACTGAGTAGGGACCCCAATGCCTGGCTGATTCCAGGACCCTGGGATCATGACCTGAGCCCAGGACAGACACTTAATGACTGACCCACCCAGGCACATCTGAAGAGTAAACTTTTTTTTTTTTTTTAAAGATTTATTTATTTATTAAGAGAGAGTGAGCATTCAGGAATAAGGGGCTAGGCAAAAGGAGAGAGAGAGAGAATCTTTAAGCAGATTTGTTGCTGATCATGGAGCCCATTAGGGCCTTGCTCCCAGGATCCTAAGATTATGACCTGAGCCAAAATGAAAAAATCGGCTGCTTAACCAACTGAGCCACCCAGGAAAGCCTGAATAATAAACTTTTAAAAATTATGGATTTTCTTCTCTAATTTGAAGTCATCTTTTATACAGCATATGCATTAAAATGTATATTATATCTTAGTAAATTCAAAGTATAGAATGGGCCTTGAAATGTTTGTTTATGCTTGCCATTTCAATTTTTTCATTCTGACCAATATGTTTTGTTTCCTTCTTACTTAATAATAATACAAATATGGACTTAAAAGTAAGTACATAGGGGCGCCTGAGTGGCTCAGTGGCTTAAGACTCTGCCTTCGGCTCAGGTCATGATCTCAGGGTCCTGGGATCGAGCCCTGCATTGGGTTCTCTGCTCAATAGGGAGTTTGCTTCCCCCACTCTCTCTCTGCCTGCTGCTCTGCCTACTTGTGCTCTCTATCTCTCTGTCAAATAAATAAATAAATAAAAATCTTTAAATAAAATAAAAATAAAGTACATAATAGCATATAATTTTGGACTACAAATATTTCAAGTTTACTGAAATAAAAGCTCAGTCAAATAATATTTGTTTAATTTTTGCTATATTCCACATTCATTGCTTTTATTTTTTATTTTCAAATATTATGAACAGCAAAGCTGAAATGAATAGAAGTAGAAGAGAAAGAAAACTGTAGGATATAACCAGATTTGTTAATACAGTTTTTGTGGGGGAAAAAAATGTCTTTAGTGAGAAATGGTTTAAAAACTGATAAAAAAAACTGAATTCATTCATTCAGATTTCTGGAAGTTTGAAGAGTGATCATAAAGATTATAACAGATGATACAAGAAAAATTGAAAGTATATAAATAATGAAGTGGTGTTTATTATATGTTTTCTATGGACTTTGATGAACTCTTAGAATATACTGTCTTTCATCTATGTTAATCACAAAAAATCAGTTCTGGCATCATTAAAAGTTAGAAGTTCTCAGAATGGAGAAAAAGGCTGTCTACTATTGATGTACTTTAAATATAAATACAGAGATAAGCTAAAAAAATAAGCGTACTGCAAAAACACATTATGATACCAGTAAGCAAAGAAGGATGAAGTGGTTACAGTAATCTCAGATATCATAGACCTTATGTGAAATAACATGGCCAAAAAAAAAATAAAAGAAAGAAAGAAAAAAGAAATGTCTTAATTAAAAGTGCAGCAATTCAAGAGGAAATAAACATTATATGCATTTAATAACATCTTCAAAATCATGAATAATACTTAGAAAAATTATAGTTTTATATATTTATATAATAATGGAAAGTTATATTAATAGAAGCTCATAGTGTATATTAGTTCACTAGAAAGTTATAATAGACTATAATATTAGTATATAAGAGAGACCAAAATCCAATGCATTAAAGTTCATCCTTGAGAAAGAAAAGTAAATTCAGTATCAGCAAAAAGAGGAAAATAATTAAGAAATTAGAGTCAAAATAATAAGAAGAAACAAAACAGAAAAACCTTCAAAGACAAAACTTGTTCTTGAAAAGATTAATAAAATTCATTAACATCTAGCTGGACTAATCAAGGTTAAAAAATGAGAAAAATTTTCCCATATCAGAAATCAATATGGAGTCACCACTACAGACTCTATAGAAATTTAAATAATCATAAACTATGAATAACTTTATGTCCACATGTTGTGCATCTTAGAGGAAATAGACAAATTCCTTGAATTATATAGCTTGTCAATATTAAAAAAAAATGACAGAGAAAACCCAACTAATCCTATAAACATTAAGTAAATTAAATTTTATCCAAATCTTCCCAAAAGAAATCTCTAGGCTTAGATTGTTTTATTTATGGATTTTTAAAAATATTTAAGGTAAATCAAGCATTGATTTTTGTTTAAAAGACCTGAGAAAACAGGGGAGTGAAGCTTCACAACATTTAGTGAGACTTAAAAAAATAAAATAAAAAACATAAAAATAACAGATCAATTTCCCACATGAACATATACCCATGCAGACACAAACACATAAAAACTTAGTAATTCAGCCAAACCCAGACTTATAAAAATAGCTTATGAATCATAATAATTGAGGTCAACTTTAGCAATATAAGTTTGGTTTGATATTTGAATTAATGAAATTAACTACATTATAGGATATATTATGTTTAGGGCAGTAGAAGCAAAAAACCACCTGACAGAAATTAATATTCATCCATGTGAAAAATTATCAGTTAAACTAAGTGTGAAAAAGAACTCTTGCCTTCTGGTAAAAGACATCTACAAAAAGTTATACCTATTTAAAGCCAAATTACTGAAGCTATATTTCTAAGATTGACAAATGCCAAACATTTCCACTTTAATCAATTTATTGAACATTGTTTTAGAAGTTTGGGGCATTGTAATAAGTTAAAATAATACAGATTTGAAAGAAATAGATACTTTAATTTCTATTATTTCTGTTTTGGAGGATACTTATTTATGTAAAATTAATAAAGGAACTGATGAAATAAGTACTAACACTAATAATGAAATGATTACATTCTCAAGATACAATGTTAATAAACCAAGAATCAAATAGAGTTCATAAAAACATTTAGAAAAGGAAATAAAAATAATTCTATTTACAATAGCATCAGCAAACTGCGAGAAGGTAGGGATTAAAAAAAAAAATCAAGTCCTCTGAATAAAAACTAAAAAAAAATCTTCAAATAAAAGAAATAAAAACTTCAAAAAAATAATAATTTTTTCTTAACTCTGTGTCACTAAAATATATGTAGTAGTTGAATAAAAATTAATTGGACAATGACTTCTAGTGAGTGTTTCTAAAAATAAATGATTATGACTCAGGACACATCTGATATAGAAAATTTAGAACTTTTGGACCAGTAAGAATTGAAAATAGTACCAGTATTAAATGGTCAGGTCTCTGAATGACCTGAAATGGTGCATTATTTATTTGTTGTAGCACCATGTTATTTCAGATACAACTTAATATTTTGGCTGTTGATTATTTGTGATCAGTAGTGAAGTCATATACCAACATAGGACCCTGGGGCCAAAATGAAGTAACAAAACATATATTTTTGAACAGAAGATGGGCGAATGAATGAACGAACTCCTTTATTAAGACTTCCTCATTTGTCCATTTATTCATTTATTCAATTATTTATTTATTGAATTAATCACTGAACTGGTTGATGAAGGATATATATCTTTTGAAATAATAGCACCTGTTTTACTGGACCTTATATAACATGTGTAAGATATATATGACTTAAGTAAACTTTAAAAGATAAGATATGTAACACTATTAAATGTTACAAATACTATAAAGAAAAATAGTACAGTGCGACAGCTTCTTTTTCTTTTGAAAATCCTGATTTTGAGTAATCCTGTCAATCTGCCTACCTGAACTTGAGGACAGGTTATTTAACTGTGCTTTTATTTCTTCCTCAGAATATGATTGTCATCAATGGAAGAAAACCCCAACTTACTGTACAAATGATTTCAGATATAAATATCCCAAAAATGTGGAAAATATTTGGAACTATTTGATTTACTTTTTATACTATAAGCGTTAAATTTATATATATATATATATAAATTTATATGTGTATATATATATAAATTTATAAATTTATATGTATATATATATAAATTTATGTGTGTGTGTGTGTATATATATATATATATATATATATATATATATATACACATAATTAGGTTAGAACAGAGGAAAACAGAGGCAGGGACATTGCTTTGCAACCAGAATATTGGATGTACAGGTAATTATATGTAATGCCTTTTATGATGAATTCTATTAACCAGTAAATAAGAAAAGTTTAATACTAGTTACAAGCTGAGAATAGAATCACAGAACCAAAAATCACATGTGTGCTGAAATTAGATATGAGGAAAAATGAGACAGAATGCTAAAATCTAATATGAAAAGCAGGGAAGTAAAAGGTATCAAATATTACAATTACACTACAAGAAATGTGACATTTAAAGAGGCCAAAGAGCAGGATATTAGTAGTAGAATTACTATAAACTGGAAAGATTAAATATTTTATCTTGAAACTGGAATGGTTGAGTTCAGAATTTAAGAATTGTTCAATTTAGTTTGATAATAAATTTTCATGTGCTTGCTTTGGCAGCACATATATGAAAATTGACAATAAAATTTCCAGGAGTTCTTACAAAATTGAGCCCTGGATTAGATTCCTTGAGGTTTTTGTGTTTTGAAAGTGCATATTTTCATCTGAATCTTGTGTATTATGCCTTGAATTGAGAGTCATCTTCCTGAAATATTTATTCAAAACAAGTTTTTGAGCTTCCTATATTATCATAATTCTATTTATATATGTTCATTATATAATAAATACATTTATGAATACTTAGGAAAATTGGAATCATTTGAAAAATATTGACCTTAAATATGAAAATAAATTAATTGATATTTATTAAAATATACTGAATAATTAAATGCCTTTCACCTTTCTAGCTTTATCATTTTCTTAACTTTTAGTGTCTGACTGTAGCCTGATTATGACTTCCAAGTCTCATTCCACTGGAGCAGTGAAGCCATCTTCCTGATTATACTCCACATTGTGGAATCTGATCTCCTGTCAGTTTAAGTTGGCTGTCCTTTATAGTTGACACCTGTTTCACATGGATATTATTTCTCACAAATCCTGAAGAATGTCTTTTTGATATCAGTTTCCTGTTGCAGCTTTCTAATTTGTCTAAAAAGTATAAATTCTTTTTTTAATTTATTTTTAAATTTATTCTCAGCATAACAGTATTCATTATTTTTGCACCATACCCAGTGCTCCATGCAATCCATGCCCTTTATAATACCCACCACCTGGTACCCCAACCTCCCATTCCCTTTGTTTTTAAGCTTATTTTACCTCTCTGTGACATACATGCTATTGACAGCTGCCTCCATTTGAAACTCTTTTTTCTAGTGGATTCCATGAGCCATTCCTCTCCCACTTCTACTTTTCTGACAACATCTTTTGCTGGAAATTAATGTTCTTCTACTGTTTCTTAAATAATTATTTAAAAAATTTATCTTTGACCCCTTTTTGTTTCATTCTTCACATATAGTCAGGAAAAATTATCAATGCTTGCTTTCATTTGCCACAGATATTTCTGCAATTCTCAAATTTAAAACAACTGCCTAGAAATTTATGTTGGATACCACAATAAAATCTCTCTTCCATTTACCTCCACTTAAATGTACTAACAACACTTCAAATACAGACAAATTTAAACTAAACTCTTCTCCAGTGTTGTTTCTATAAATTAAACTGCACATACCTTACTTTTAACTCAATAAATTCTGCTCCCAGGTCTAAAAAAAATTCAGAGATAGAAATTATTTTTAATACCTATATCTCTTAACTTTTATAGCAATTTAATCCCTCGTCCTATAAATGATTAATTATTAGTCCCTTCTCTTCTGTCTATTCTCTCGAAACTATTGTAACTTGGATTTTCATACTTGAAAGCAAAGCTTGGACTCTCCCCTTCATTTTGTGTTAGCATACTGAGATCTTATATTGGTAGAATAGAAGATCAGAACTAGAAGAAGCAAGAGACCCAATTACATAGTGACTTACTAGACAAGTTAGTTTTTCTTCCTTTTATGTTAATATGCTGAAGTGGGTGGCCCTCGACAGCAAGTTAGCCTGATTTCCTTCCAAACTTCCTTTCATCACTCCTTAAGATCTGTCATTATCTACACTGTGAGAACTTTTGTCCTTAACAAATTATCCTTTAAACTCTCAAAGTCTAAAATATTTGGTAATATTCTATAAATCACAGTGCAACTGTCAATATTTTGTATATTATACTAGTACTTTAGGTCATCTTTGCCTTCAAATCAAGCATAAGCCTATCTCTACACTTAAATTCACAATTCAGAAAATCTGAACTATGTATGATTCCATAAATGACCAAGTCCTTTTCCTTCTCCTCCTTCCCCTCCTTCTCCTTCCCCAACTTCTCCTCCTCCTTCTCCTTCTCCTCCTCCTCCTCTTCCTCCTCCACCTTCTCATAATTATTATTTTCTTTTTTCCTTAATGGTAAACACATTTTAGAATATATTCACCACTTTTCAAGATCTTACATATATAAACATCTCTCAAGTTTTAGCTATTTTAATATTTCTTCAAGAAGAATTGGGGGGAACTTGTGTAGCTCGTGGGTTAAAGCCTCTGGCTTCAGCTCAGGTCATGATCTCAGGGTCCTGGGATTGAGTCCTGCATCGGGCTCTCTGCTCAGCAGGGAGCCTGCTTCCTCCTCCTCCTCCTCTCTCTCTGCCTGCTTCTCTGCTTACTTGTGATCTCCATATGTCTTTTAAAAAAAAAAAAAAAGAATTGGGACACCTAAACTTTCATTACAATTTATATGCAGTTTAATGATAATTGTATTTAATAATTATTATTCACTTGCAGTGAGCTATAAATATATTGCTATCAGGATCCATGTCTGGATTTTGATAATTTATGCTCAATAATAATTTCTAAATTAATAATTTATAAATTATGTTATCTAAAGCTATTTAAATCAATAAAATATAATTGTATTGAGACAGGAACATTTTAAGTCTGGATGTTATACAGCTTTGGAATTATACATGAAAACTTTAATTAATACTACAATATGATACCAACATATGCAAACTCATATAATGGTTGACATTACTATTAATAATATTTAGAGGTAAAACTTTTTTTTTTTAAAGATTTTATTTATTTATTTGACAGAGAGAGATCACAAGTAGGCAGAGACACAGGCAGAGAGAGAGAGAGGAGGAAGCAGGCTCCCTGCTGAGCAGAGAGCCCGATGCGGGACTCGATCCCAGGACCCTGAAATCATGACCTGAGCCGAAGGCAGCGGCTTAACCCACTGAGCCACCCAGGCGCCCGTAGAGGTAAAACTTTTTAATTTGAGAAATTTTACATTGAATCATATTTTCAAATTAAATTCTGTTTAGTAATTTTAGATTTTTTTTCTTATTTAGGCTACTTATTTACATTTACAAGTAAGATTCCTAGCATTATTTATAAGAACTGTGCTATTTTGCAACTTTATATATATATTAATATACCGCTCTTTCAAGTACACAAATGGGCAAACTAGTTGCATGACCTTGCACATGCATTTAAAATAATAGCAATAATAAAGTACACAACACAATCTCATTTTGCTGGTACTATTCATTGATTCTATGTATCTTCTATTGCTTTGGATATTTTGAATAATTTCTGGATGGGAGAGATCTACATGAATGTGCATTTCCAGGCAACCTGAACAAGTCATTAATTCTTCCTTATGATTAAAAGTGTTATCATCCCTTCTCATGGAGTTTGTCTACTACTGTGATCATTGAAAATTGTATTTGCTGTCAGCACGCTCAATGGCTGACACTAAGTATATAAATCAGAGAATTGTCATATTTATCAATGTCTAAGTATGAATTTCTACTGAAGTCTGAAGTATAATCTAAGTAATGAGCTGCCCCCCAAAATAACAAAATAAAATACAAGAAGAAGAAATGCATTATTCAATTGAGGGTGAGTCCAGGTAAGTTTCCTGAGTAGATCAAGTTTTATAAAGGATTTTAATATAGGAAATGAGTTTGAATGATATAAATTTCAACCAAATTTCCATCTCCTTATTAAGTTTCTGTTTAAAACTTTTACTACTTGCTACTTGTTTTGGAATTATCCCCATCCAGAAAGATCTTAAAATGTATCTAATTAGACTATAAAACTCAAAGTAATTTGTTCTTAAACTTTCTTTGAACAGAGAACAGCACTTCTACTATTATTGCTAACACCACTGCCTTCCTCGACATTGTTTTCATTATATGTAAACTATTACTTTTACTCTGCCACCCCAAGGAGGGAAATGCTTCAATATATCATTCAAAGCAATATGGCTTTAATTAATTTAGGTAACATATATGGAATTAATTTAATCTCTAATTATACAATGTAATAGTTTTCCTATTTTACTTTGGCTCAGACGGTTTAAATAATCTGGCCAGGATCACAAAGCTAATGAGTGAATAATTTAGAATTCAAATCCATAACTGCATGTTTCTAAACCCACATCAGTTTCATTAATCATAATCCCCAAATTGTAACCATCATAAGGCCTATTACATTAGGCCCACCACTAAGAAGATTTAAAAGATTTCCATAGAATATATGTATGACAAAATCTAAATTAATTATCTGATCTAGAGATTCAATGTGTGTTCCATCAAAGTCTTAGAAAATTATCTTTGAATATCAACAACCTGATTCTAGAGTTTATATGGAAAGGGAAAAGACCTGAAACATCCCAAACTCTACTGAAAAAGACTGACCAATACTTGACTTCAAGACTTACAATAAAGCTACAGTGATCTAGAAAGTGTGGTCTTGGTGGAAGAGTAAAGAAATAGGTCAACAGAACAGATTGAAAAACCCAACATTATTATGTCCACTAGGTCTCTGAGAATTGTAATCCATCAGATATAGGATTCTTAATCTTCTTTTTGTCTCTTTTATGTCTAAGAGACATTGCTATGCAGAGTTGACCATTTGGAATTTACATTTACAGTTTCATTTTGTTATACATACACAGAATTATATTAAAGAGCCATACTAAAGCTTTATAAATAGTCAAGGTAAATAAAAATCCTTTCAAGTCATTTACATAATATGCCTGTAGATTAAGATATTTGCTTTTCCTGTCTTGTACTACTCAGTTAGGCCAAAGGAACAGAGGATCAAATTATTAACCCCTCTCATTTCAGATTTCCTATGCCTTTAATGATAGTACCTTACATAGTACCTTAGTAACTCTTGAATTCTGCATTTAGCATGGCAAATGTGAAACTAGCTCAAATTTTTCTGATATGAACAGTAGGAAAACAATTGGTAGGGCAGCCAGTTGAAACCAGGGCTGACACAGAAGTCATAGTAGGACTCCTAGGTCAATACCTATATATCTCCCCTTGTCACTTGCATTAATCATGTTACATCCTGGAAAAGATGAGAAGATACAGGGGGAATGCTCAGAATTATTCTACAATTCTACTCAATTATTTCAGAATTCATCAAATTTATTAACTGATTATTAAAGTACAGTAGTAGTGAAGTACACCTAAAAAATTGCTTTTCTCCTTCCATTTAATAATGTGTTTCATTCTTTCCATCCAAATCTCTCAAAGAGTCTTCTACAAAAGGTAAAACAACAGGCATGATGAATTTACAACCGCCATCATATGGTTGTATACATGGATAAAAATCTACAGAAGATTAATTAAAATAAATATGTTCATATAGAAAAAGCAATACATAATCAAATTTTTCTATTTTATTTAGCTACATATATACCATTTGTACAAAATAATTGCATATACTAAAATACAAAATTAATAACATTTTTAATATCAGCAACAAACAAAAATTTGAGATTTAAGAAAATACTGTTCACAAGACCTAAATGTCAAATAACATTAAAAACATCTAGAGATGGCGAGAGTGCTCGCTTCGGCAGCACATATACTAGAGATGGCGAGAAAAACTTTGTAAACTCTAAAAGATTAAGGAAAAAATTATGGTGAACATATATAAATGGAAGTCTGTTATGAATTTTAATGATTAGTAATTTAAAGATTTAATTTTTACCTGTATTAGTTTACCGCTTTTGTGTCATCCCAGTCAAAATCCTACAAGTGTATGTGTTTACAGGTATAAGCATGTATGTATGTCTGAAACTAGAGAAACCAAATCCAAAATTTATATGGAAGTATAAAGGATCATAAATAACAGGACTGGCATGCTGGAAGGTCCAATCTAACGGGAAGTAGCTCTTATCTCAGAGTTTCAGAAATTAACAATAAGGAAATCTGATTCATGAACTAGCAGAAAGGGAACAGAAACTGACCAATATATACATGTTTGCTTAATTGATGGGAAAAAATGCATTGCAGAGTAGTAAAGAAAGAACACTGTTTTCAATAAGTAACTTTAGTTCAATTCACTACTATAAAGAGAAAAAAAAGTTTAATTTGCTAATTCTCAAATTATATTTAAAATTAAGTTCCCTGTAAAGGGAGGATTAAAAACAAAAACAAACAAACAAACAAACAAAAAACTCTTAAAAGGATAATAGAAAATACAGCTCTGGCTACTGAGTTTTAGAATGGAGGAGATATGGCAATACCTATTCACTGTTGGTGGGAATGTAAATTGGTCAACTACGGCAACAGATGTGACACTATCCACTAAAGTTTGACATACACAACTTCAGTGAAAAACCACATCTGCTCCTAGATGTGTGTTTAATTGTGATGCATGTACTTGATGTACAAAAATGTTTATAGCAGCATCAAATCAGAAACCACATAAATATCCATTAACACTGAAGTATATCGAAAGTTTGAAGAAAAATACAGCAATACAAATGGACAGATGATGTCTACATCCAATGATATGGTTAAATATCATAAATGTCAAGTTTAGCAAGATATCCAAGAACACCAAATATATTAATCCATTTATATGAAGTCCCCAAATAGCCAAAATGAAATTCTACTAGTAGAAAACAGAATTCTACCCCTTTATGAGAAAGAAAGAATGAAGTGTTGTGAAAAGGAATGTGTCTTGGAAAATACTAAAATATATTACTTTACTAGGTTTGGGAATTGTTATATAGAACTACTATTGAATAATTCATTGCATTGTAGAATTTTTGTCCTGTGTACTTTTACTATATATACGTTACAATAAGAAGTTTAAATAATTAAAAGAATTTTTTTTCTAAAAATATGATTGTTCAGTTTAGAAATCTCTCTTAAGATTTAGTTATTTTATTGTCTAACTTTCCTGTACCAGTACAATTTCTAATTATTTTCCAGGTGTTCAAAGTTTCCTGTACCTATTTATTCCATAAGTTTTCTCCCTAAATGCTACACTGTGCAATCCTCTTGCACCATATTTAATTTTATTTAAAGATATTATTGATTTATTTGTCAGAAAGAGAAAGAGAGCATGTGAGCATAAGCAGGGAGAAGCAGCAGGCAGAAGGAGAAGCAGGTTCCCCACTGATCAAGGAACTCAATGCTGAATGTGATCCTAGGACCCTGGGATCATGACCTGAGCCAAAGGCAGATGCTTAAGCAACTGAGTCAGCCAGGCCTCCCCCATATTACATTTTATAAACAAATAATACTTCAGCTTGGCTTGTGGTTTGTTGTTGTTTTTTTTTTTTCCTTGTCAAAGTGACATCCCTTAAATTTCCCTTGTAGTATCTTCTCATGGCCCTTTTCATCACTATTCATTATTGTTAGCTCTTATATGTGACATTCTATTTTTGTGACTCATTTTTTCCAACAAGTCTTCAAGACAGTTATCACATATTAATCTCATTGTTTCACTATATAATTATGTTTACTAAATATGTATTCATATATGTTTTGAAAGCTCTTTCTGAAATGAATACATATGCATAAATTTTTCACTGCAATTCTGTATATCGTGTGTTTTCTATCATTATCAATTGAAATCAATTCTTGCAAATTGGAGACTGACTTGGAAAACCGAGTAACTTTGTTTATTCTTATCTCTCTGCAAAATACATAAACAATTTATTAATAATGGGTATTTGACTTCATAAGTTGCCATGCATGATCAGTATAGACTATAAAATTATTAGTACATGAGTATTAACTTTCTCAAGTTATGATCCATTATCCACTTTATATGATCCATTATCCACTTTAATATATTTAGTGAGAGGGTATGTGGTAGATTTAGATTTTTTGTTTTGGCACATGGTTCTATTTTTCTAGTTGAAATCTAATTCCAGTTATTCTATTTTTTGTAAAGCAGCATGTCTTTTTTCAAGCATGTTTTCTTTATCATGAAAAGAATCATGGAGTTTTCCTTTAAAAAATATTTCTTGGAAATTAACACTGATCACAGAGAATAAAAGAATACCCTAACATATGAAAAATTATAGTTAAGTGTCTGAATACTTTTGGCAACCATATATTAGTCATCTCAGTATGTTATTAGCTCCTCAAATATTCCATGCATATGTTTTAAGAAGCAGTAGGGTTGTAGAAATATTATTTAATTTATATCAAGGTTAAGCAATCCAAAATATACTCTCAGAAAACATAATTAAATGGTGGCTTATATTATTGCCTTAACATACAAATAGAACAAAATGAAGTCAAATGAACAGAGAATAAAAATATGAATGGTTAATGAAAACCCATTTGTATTCTGAAGAGTAATAATTTATAATGTTATTATTTTGAAATAGATTTATGATATAGAAGCATTTAACATTTCTTATTGACATCATGACATTTTAAATATCTTTGAAACTATTATAAACATTGAATGAGAAATAAATCCTGCCCAAGGAGAGTGTAAACACTATTTTTCATACTTACAGAATCAAATGAGAACAAGTTAAGGTGAAGAAATCTAGGTATTATTAGGTGGCCATTTTATGATGATTTTATTCATTAAATGATCTAAAGTAAGTATAAGAAATATAGTCTCCTGATGCCCTGTCTACCATTAATACAAATTGGCAAAATATCTGTGGTAAATCTGTATCAGTAAAATCATATCATACTAGTTATAGGTTGCTATGACCATGTAATAACAAAGGAATGATGGTGGTTTCATAATAAAATATATATATATAAATTAAATATATATGAGAAACTAGATGGATTAAATATCACTAATTCCTATCAAAATGATCTTAATATTCCAGGGGAAATTTTAAAAGGAATTGGTTCATTTCTAATATAGGGAGTATGAATTTTGATCAAGAAAGGATGCTGTACTTTGTCAAATGTTTTTCAACATCTATTGAGAGTATCATATGGTTCTTGTTCTTTCTTTTACTAATGTATTGTATCACATTGATTGATTTGTGGATGTTGAACCAACCTTGCAGCCCTGAAATAAATCCCACTTGGTCGTGGTGAATAATCCTTTTAATGTTCTGTTGGATCCTTTTGGCTAGTATTTTGGTGAAAATTTTCACATCTGTGTTCATCAAGGATATTGGTCTGTAATTCTCTTTTTTGATGGGGTCTTTGTCTTGTTTTATGATCAAGGTAATGCTGGCCTCATAAAATGCGTTTAGAAGTCTTCCTTCCATTTCTATTTTTTGAAACAGTTTCAGGAGAATAGGAACTAGTTCTTCTTTAAATGCTTGGTAGAATTCCCCTGGCAAGCTGTCTGGTCCTGGGCTTTTGTTTGTTGGGAGATTTTTGATGACTGCTTCAATCTCCTTCCTAGTTTTGGGTCTGTTCAGATTTTCTATTTCATCCTGGTTCAGTTGTGGTAGTCTATATGTCTCTAGAAATGCATTCATTTCTTCCAGACTGTCAAATTTGCTGGCATATAGTTGCTCATAATATGTTCTTATAATTGTTTGTACTTCTTTGGTGGTGGTTGTGATCTTTCCTCTTTTAATCATGATTTTATTTATTTGGTTCCTTTCTCTCTCTCTCTCTCTCTCTCTCTTTTTGATAAGTCTGGCCAGGATTTTATCAATCTTATTAATTCTTCCAAAAAACCATCTCCTAATTTCGTTGATTTGTTCTATTTTTGTTTTTAACTTCTATTTCATTGATTGTTGCTCTAATCTTTATTATTTCTCCTCTCCTGCTGGGTTTAAGCTTATTTGTTGTTCTTTCTCCAGCTCCTTTAGGTGTAAGGTTAGGTTGTGCATTTGAGACCTTTCTTATTTCTTGAGAAAGGCTGGTATTGCTATATATTTTCCTCTCAGGACTGCCTTTGCTGTGTCCCACAGATTTTGAACAGTTGTGTTTTCATTATTATTTATTTCCATGAATTTTTTTTCAATTCTTCTTTAATTTTCTGTTTGACCCATTCATTCTTTAGGAGGATGCACATTAACCTCCATGTTTTTGGCTTCTTTCCAAACTTCCTCTTGTGGATGAGTTCTAGCTTCAGAGCACTGTGGTCTGTTAATATGCAGGGAATGATCCCAATCTTTAGCTATCAGTTGAGACCTGATTTGTGATCCAGGATGTGATTTATTCTGGGGAATGTTCCATGTGCACTAGAGAAGAATGTGCATTCTGCTGCCTTGGGATGGAATGTTATAAATATATCTGTGATGCCCATATGGTCCAGTGTGTCATTTAAGGCCTTTATTTCCTTGTTGATCTTTTTCTTGGATAATCTGTTTTATATATATATATATATATATATATATATATATATATATATATATATAATGGAATACTATGCAGCCATCAAAAAATGAAATCTTGCCATTTGTGATGATGTGGGTGGACTAGAGGGTATTATGTTGAGCGAAATAAGTCAATCAGAGAAAGATAATTATCATATGATCTCCCTGATATAAGGAAGTTAAGAGGCAATGTGCAATGTGGAGGGTTTGGTGGGGGACGGGGAAGGAAAAAATGAAACAAGATGGGATCAGGAGGGAGACAAACCATAAGAGACTCTTAATCTCACAAAACACACTGAGGGTTGTGAGGGGAGAGGAGGTAGGGGGAGGGTGGTTGGGTTATGGACATTGAGGAAGGTATATGCTATGGTGAGTGCTGTGAAGTGTATAAACCTGGCAATTCACAGACCTATACCCCTGGAGTTAATAAAACATAATATGTCAATAAAAAATTTAAAAAATTATGAAAAAGAAGTATGAATTTAAATTAAAGACTTAACAGTACCTATATAAGTTGCTTATATATAATTTATTACTATAAATTAAGATTAAAATCTTTTAAAATATTGAAAATTATTATAGAAAATAAATTATCTATTTTTTTGTATAATTCATCTTTTTTTTTAATTTTTTATTTTTTATAAACATATATTTTTATCCCCAGGGATACAGGTCTGTGAATCACCAGGTTTACACACTTCACAGCACTCACCAAAGCACATACCCTCCCCAATGTCCATAATCCCACCCCCTTCTCCCAAACGCCCTCCCCCCAGCAACCCTCAGTTTGTTTTGTGAGATTAAGAGTCATTTATGGTTTGTCTCCCTCCCAATCCCATCTTGTTTCATTGATTCTTCTCCTACCCACTTAAGCCCCCATGTTGCATCACCACTTCCTCATATCAGGGAGATCATATGATAGTTGTCTTTCTCTGCTTGACTTATTTCGCTAAGCATGATACGCTCTAGTTCCATCCATGTTGTCGCAAATGGCAAGATTTCATTTCTTTTGATGGCTGCATAGTATTCTGTTGTGTATATATACCACATCTTCTTGATCCATTCATCTGTTGATGGACATCAAGGTTCTTTCCATAGTTTGGCTATTGTGGACATTGCTGCTATAAACATTCGGGTACACGTGCCCCTTTGGATCACTACGTTTGTATCTTTAGGGTAAATACCCAATAGTGCAATTGCTGGGTCATAGGGCAGTTCTATTTTCAACATTTTGAGGAACCTCCATGCTGTTTTCCAGAGTGGTTGCACCAGCTTGCATTCCCACCAACAGTGTAGGAGGGTTCCCCTTTCTCCGCATCCTCGCCAGCATCTGTCATTTCCTGACTTGTTTATTTTAGCCATTCTGACTGGTGTGAGGTGATATCTCATTGTGGTTTTGATTTGTATTTCCCTGATGCCGAGTGATATGGAGCACTTTTTCATGTGTCTGTTGGCCATCTGGATGTCTTCTTTGCAGAAATGTCTGTTCATGTCCTTTGCCCATTTCTTGATTGGATTATTTGTTCTTTGGGTGTTGAGTTTGCTAAGTTCTTTATAGATTCTGGACACTAGTCCTTTAGCTGATATGTCGTTTGCAAATATCTTCTCCCATTCTGTCAGTTGTCTTTTGATTTTGTTAACTGTTTCCTTTGCTGTGCAAAAGCTTTTGATCTTGATGAAATCCCAATAGTTCATTTTTGCCCTTGCTTCCCTTGCCTTTGGCGTTATTCCTAGGAAGATGTTGCTGCGGCTGAGGTCAAAGAGGTTGCTGCCTGTGTTCTCCTCAAGGATTTTGATGGATTCCTTTCGCACATTGAGGTCCTTCATCCATTTTGAGTCTATTTTTGTGGGGGGTGTAAGGAAATGGTCCAATTTCATTTTTCTGCATGTGGCTGTCCAATTTTCCCAGCACCATTTATTGAAGAGGCTGTCTTTTTTCCATTGGACATTCTTTCCAGCTTTGTCGAAGATTAGTTGACTGTAGAGTTGAGGGTCTATTTCTGGGCTCTCTATTCTGTTCCATTGATCTATGTGTCTGTTTTTGTGCCAGTACCATGCTGTCTTGATGATGACAGCTTTGTAATAGAGCTTAAAGTCCGGAATTGTGATGCCACCAATGTTGGCTTTCTTTTTCAATATCCCTTTGGCTATTCGAGGTCTTTTCTGGTTCCATATAAATTTTAGAATTATTTGTTCCATTTCTTTGAAAAAGATGGATGGTACTTTGATAGGAATTGCATTAAATGTGTAGATTGCTTTAGGTAGCATAGACATTTTCACAATATTTATTCTTCCAATCCAGGAGCATGGAATATTTTTCAATTTCTTTGTGTCTTCCTCAATTTCTTTCATGAGTACTTTATAGTTTTCTGAGTATAGATTCTGTGCCACTTTGGTTAGGTTTATTCCTAGGTATCTTATGGTTTGGGGTGCAATTGTAAATGGGAATGACTCCTTAATTTCTCTTTCTTCTGTCTTGTTGGTGTAGAGAAATGCAACTGATTTCTGTGCATTGATTTTATATCCTGACACTTTACTGAATTCCTGTATAACTTCTAGCAGTTTTGGAGTGGAGTCTTTTGGGTTTTCCACATATAGTATCATATCATCTGCGAAGAGTGATAATTTGACTTCTTCTTTGCCGATTTGGATGCCTTTAATTTCCTTTTGTTGTCTGATTGCTGAGGCTAGGACCTCTAGTACTATGTTGAATAGCAGTGGTGATAATGGACATCCCTGCCGTGTTCCTGACCTTAGCGGAAAAGCTTTCAGTTTTTCTCCATTGAGAATGATATTTGCGGTGGGTTTTTCATAGATGGCTATGATGATATTGAGGTCTGTGCCCTCTATCCCTACACTTTGAAGAGTTTTGATCAGAGAGGGATACTGTACTTTGTCAAATGCTTTTTCAGCATCTATTGAGAGTATCATATGGTTCTTGTTCTTTCTTTTATTGATATGTTGTATCACATTGATTGATTTGATGATGTTGAACCAACCTTGCAGCCCTGGAATAAATCCCACCTGGTCGTGGTGAATAATCCTTTTAATGTACTGTTGAATCCTATTGGCTAGGATTTTGTTGAGTATTTTCGCATCTGTGTTCATCAAGGATATTGGTCTATAGCTCTCTTTTTTGATGGGATCCTTGTCTGGTTTTGGGATCAAGGTGATGGTGGCCCATAAAATGAGTTTGGAAGTTTTCCTTCCATTTCTATTTTTTGGAACAGTTTCAGGAGAATAGGAATTAGTTCTTTAGATGTTTGGCAGAATTCCCCCGGGAAGCCGTCTGGCCCTGGGCTTTTGTTTGTTTGGAGATTTTTAATGACTGTTTCAATCTCCTTACTGGTTATGGGTCTGTTCAGGCTTTCTATTTCTTCCTGGTTCAGTTGTGGCAGTTTATATGTTTCTAGGAATGCATCCATTTCTTCCAGATTGTCAAATTTATTGGCGTAGAGTTGCTCATAGTATGTTCTTATAATAGTTTGTATTTCTTTGGTGTTAGTTGTGATCTCTCCTCTTTCATTCATGATTTTATTTATTTGGGTCCTTTCTCTTTTCTTTTTGATAAGTCGGGCCAGGGGTTTATCAATTTTATTAATTCTTTCAAAGAACCAGCTCCTAGTTTCGTTGATTTGTTCTATTGTTTTTTTGGTTTCTATTTCATTGATTTCTCCTCTGATCTTTATGATTTCCCTTCTCCTGCTGGGCTTAGGGTTTCTTTCTTGTTCTTTCTCCAGCTCCTTTAGGTGTAGGGTTAGGTTGTGTACCTGAGACCTTTCTTGTTTCTTGAGAAAGGCTTGTACCGCTATATATTTTCCTCTCAGCACTGCCTTTGTTGTGTCCCACAGATTTTGAACTGTTGTATTTTCATTATCATTTGTTTCCATGATTTTTTTCAATTCTTCTTTAATTTCCCGGTTGACCCATTCATTCTTTAGAAGGATGCTGTTTAGTCTCCGTGTATTTGGGTTCTTTCCAAACTTCCTTTTGTGATTGAGTTCTAGCTTTAGAGCATTGTGGTCTGAAAATATGCAGGGAATGATCCCAATCTTTTGATACCGGTTGAGTCCTGATTTAGGACCGAGGATGTGATCTATTCTGGAGAATGTTCCATGTGCACTAGAGAAGAATGTGTATTCTGTTGCTTTGGGATGAAATGTTCTGAATATATCTGTGATGTCCATCTGGTCCAGTGTGTCGTTTAAGGCCTTTATTTCCTTGCTGATCTTTTGCTTGGATGATCTGTCCATTTCAGTGAGGGGAGTGTTAAAGTCCCCTACTATTATTGTATTATTGTTGATGTGTTTCTTTGATTTTGTTATTAATTGGTTTATATAGTTGGCTGCTCCCACGTTGGGGTCATTGATATTTAAAATTGTTAAATCTTCTTGTTGGACAGACCCTTTGAGTATGATATAGTGTCCTTCCTCATCTCTTATTATAGTCTTTGGCTTAAAATCTAATTGATCTGATATAAGGATTGCCACTCCTGCTTTCTTCTGATGTCCATTAGCATGGTAAATTCTTTTACACCCCCTCACTTTAAATCTGGAGGTGTCTTCGGGCTTAAAATGAGTTTCTTGGAGGCAACATATAGATGGGTTTTGTTTTTTTATCCATTCTGATACCCTGTGTCTTTTGACAGGGGCATTTAGCCCATTACCATTCAGGGTAACTATTGAGAGATATGAATTTAGTGCCATTGTACTGCCTGTAAGGTGACTGTTACTGTATATGGTCTCTGTTCCTTTCTGATCTACCACTTGTAGGCTCTCTCTTTGCTTAGAGGACCCCTTTCAATATTTCCTGTAGAGCTGGTTTGGTGTTTGCAAATTCTTTCAGTTTTTGTTTGTCCTGGAAGCTTTTAATCTCTCCTTCTATTTTCAATGATAGCCTAGCTGGATATAGTATTCTTGGCTGCATGTTTTTCTCGTTTAGTGCTCTGAAAATATCATGCCAGCTCTTTCTGGCCTGCCAGGTCTCTGTGGATAAGTCAGCTGCCAATCTAATACTTTTACCATTGTATGTTACAGACTTCTTTTCCCGGGCTGCTTTCAGGATTTTCTCTTTGTCACTGAGACTTGTAATTTTTACTATTAGGTGATGGGGTGTGGGCCTATTCTTATTGATTTTGAGGGGAGTTCTCTGAACTTCCTGAATTTTGATGCTCGTTCCCTTTGCCATATTGGGGAAATTCTCCCCAATAATTCTCTCCAGTATACCTTCTGCTCCCCTCTCTCTTTCTTCTTCTTCTGGAATCCCAATTACTCTAATGTTGTTTCGTCTTATGGTGTCACTTATCTCTCGAATTCTCCCCTCGTGGTCCTGTAGCTGTTTGTCCCTCTTTTGCTCAGCTTCTTTATTCTCTGTCATTTGGTCTTCTATATCACTAATTCTTTCTTCTGCCTCACTTATCCTAGCAGTGAGAGCCTCCATTTTTTATTGCACCTCATTAATAGCTTTTTTTATTTCAACTTGGTTAGATTTTAGTTCTTTTATTTCTCCAGAAAGGGCTTTTATATCTCTCGAGAGGGTTTCTCTAATATCTTCCATGCCTTTTTCGAGCCCGGCTAGAACCTTGAGAATTGTCATTCTGAACTCTAGATCTGACATATTACCAATGTCTGTATTGATTAGGTCCCTAGCCTTCGGTACTGCCTCTTGTTCTTTTTTTTGTGTTGAATTTTTCCGTCTTGTCATTTTGTCCAGATAAGAGTATATGAAGGAGCAAGTAAAATACTAAAGGGTGGCAACAACCCCAGGAAAATATGCTTTAACCAAATTAGAAGAGATCCCAAATCGTGAGGGGGGAGAAAGGAGATAAAAAGCGGTTCAAAAAGGAAGAAAGAAAAAAAAAGAAAAAAGAAAAAAAAAGAAAAGACAAGAATTAAAAAAAAGAAAACAAATAAGAAAAATATAAAAAAGAAAAAATATATATATTAGATAAACTAGTTAAAAAATGTTAAAAAAGAAAAAGGTAAAAGTTAAAAAAAAAATTTAACCAGAAGGCGAGAAAAAAAACAAAAAATGAAAAAGAAAAAAATTAAATTAACTGCAAGACTAAAAAAAATCACAGGGAAAAAGCCATGAGTTCCGTGCTTTGCTTTCTCCTCCTCTGGAATTCTGCTGCTCTCCTTGGTATTGAAACTGCACTCCTTGGTAGGTGAACTTGGTCTCGGCTGGATTTCTTGTTGATCTTCTGGGGGAGGGGTCTGTTGTAGTGATTCTCAAGTGTCTTTGCCCCAGGTGGAATTGCACGGCCCTTACCAGGGGCCGGGGTGAGTAATCTGCTCGGGTTTGCTTTCAGGAGCTTTTGTTCCCTGAGCGCTTTCCGTAGAGTTCCGGAGGACGGGAATACAAATGGCGGCCTCCTGGTCTCCGGCCCGGAGTCGCCGAGAGCCCAGGGCCCCACTCCTCAGTGCACCCTCAGAGAACAGCGCCCAGTTACTCCCGTCTGCCTGACCTCCGGCCGCGCTCCGAGCTCACCGAGCCTGCGACCGGTTCAAGGTAACACCGTGCTGTGATCTTACTGCCGGCTCTGTCTCTGTAGCCGGCTTTCCTGTTCCAATACCCGCAAGCTCTGCGACACTCAGACACCTCCGATCCTTCTGTGACCCTGCGGGACCTGAGGCCACGCTGACCCCGCATGGGCTTCGCCCCGGTTTAGCCTCTGGAGCGATGTCCCTCAGCGGAACAGACTTTTAAAAGTCCTGATTTTGTGCGCGGTTGCTCCGCAGCTTGCCGGGAGCCGGCCCCTCCCCCCGGGGTCTATCTTCCTGTCGCTTTGGATTCACTTCTCCGCCGGTCCTACCTTTCAGAAAGTGGTTGTTTTTCTGTTTCCAGAATTGCTGTTCTTCTTCTCTTCTATCTGCCGATGGATATTCAGGTGTTTGCAATCTTTAGATAAGCTATCTAGCTGATCTCTGGCTAGCTGAAGTAGTCTCAGCCTGCTACTTCTCCGCCATCTTGACTCCTCCCCTCTAAATTATCTATTATTAATGTCATTATAAAGTATATTTATTTAATCACTCTACCATTACTAAAATAAAGAAAAAAGAAAGTGAGGGGCACAGAGTGCTCAGTTTGTTAAGTGTGTACCTTTGGCTCAGGTCATGGTCTTGGGGCCCTGGGATTAAGCCCTGCATCAAGCTTGTTTCAGATTCCCTGTTCAGTGAGAAGTCTGTTTCTCGCTCTGCCCATCACTCTGCTTGTGCGCTCTCTCAGTCAAAGAAATAAATAAAATCTTAAAAAAAAAAAAAGAAAAGAAAGAAGGGAGTGAGAGTGAAAGCAAGAGAGATTCATCAGATATTTTTAAAAATTATGTATCAAATTAAAATATATGTTAATAAAATATTACTAAGCCTAAAAAATGGCAAAATTTTCATATTCTTTGTTGAAGGCTACACTTCCATTATACATTTGTAATTCACAATAATGGTCATTAATAATCAAACACTAAAATGTAGGGTTCAAATATTTTTTAAGTCTATGTCCTGGGACATAGTGACTTTTGATATTAAAAAGAAAGAAATATGAAAATTTTTTTGAGTTGTGAGAGATTTTGAGGAAAGCTTTATATCAACACTGAATTTTTCTCATCTAAATTCAATGGAGTCTATAAAACCTACCCCAAATTCTACTAAACCCGTTTTGTGAGATGTACCATTGATATTTGCAAATAAGTCAGGTAGCTTATTTTAGAAATAAAATATTTTGTACTTTACAAAGTTTTATTCATTCACCAAAATAATAAATAAAATTGTGCTGTATAAAATTACTAAAAATTGAGAAATGCAAGAAGCATATCTTACCAAAAAGGAATTTAATATTCTGTAGGGAAGAGGGTAAAATAAATGAACAAAAAAAGTATAATATTGGTGATGCCATATGTAGGATATCTATAAGGGATATGAGAGCAAAATAATTCATGCTGAAGGTATGGGAAAGGATTCTTTGAGTTGCCAAAGCTCGGACTATACCATAATTGTAACTTAATATAAGCCACCAAAACTGAAACAGGAAGAAATAGAAAACTTGAACAGACTGATAACCAGCAAAGAAGTAAAACCAGTAATCAAAAATCTCCCCAAAAACAAATGTAAGTCTGGGTGGCTTCCCAGGGGAATTCTACCAAGCATTTATTTTTTTTTTAAGATTTTTATTTATTTGACAGAGATTACAAGTAGGCAGAGAGGCAGGCAAAGAGAGAGAGGAGGAAGCAGGCTCCATGCTGAGCAGAGAGCCCAATGTGGGGCTCGATCCCAGGACCCTGGGATCATGACCTGAGCCGAAGGCAGAGGTTTTAACCCACTGAGCCACCCAGGCGCCCCAACTACCAAGCATTTAAAGACGAGTTAATACCTATTCTTCTCAAACTGTTCCAAAAAATAGAAATAGAAGAAAAACTTCCAAACTCATTCTATGATACCAGCATTACCTTGATTCCCAAACCAGACAAAGACACACCCCCCAAAATTACGAGCCAATACCTACCATGAAGATGGATGCAAAAATTCTCAACAAAACACAAAAAGTTAAACCTAATAGTTCATTAAAATAATCATTCATCACAATCAAGGGGGATTAATTCCTGGGCTACAGGGTGGTTCAATATTCAGAAATCAATCATCATGATACACCACAGTAAGAAAAGAAAGGATAAGAACCATATGATCGTCTAAATAGACGCAGAACAATCATTTGACAATATACAGCAACCATCCTTGATAAAAATATTTTTAAGTTTTTATTTATTTATTTGAGAGAGAGAGTGAGAGATAGAGGAAACATACTTCAACATCATTAAGGCCATATATGAAAGATCCCCAGCTAATATAATCCTCAATGGGAAAAACTGAGAGTTTTTCTCTATGGTCAAGAATTACACAGGCAGGGGCATCTGGGTGGCTCAGTGGGTTAAAGCTTCTGCCTTCTGCTTGGTCATGATCCCAGTGTCCTGAGATTGAGCCCCTTGTCAGGCTCTCTGCTCAGCAGGGAGACTGCTTCCCCCACACACCCCCCTCACCTGCCTCTCTCCCTACTTGTGATCTCTGTCTGTTAGATAAATGAATTAAAAAAAATTAAAGAATTATACAGGCATGTCCACTCTCACCATTGTTACTTAACAGTACTAGAAGTCCTAGTTTCAGCAATCAAACAAAAAGAAATAAAAGACATCTAAATTGGCAAGGAAGAAAACAAACTTTCACTCTTCACAGATGAAAATTTACTCTATGTAGGATATCTATGGCAGGGAGCTCGTAGCTGTGTAGCCAGGGAGACAAAAGATAGAATCATCACACAATGATCTAAATCTGATTTGTTTTCTTTGGGGAAGGGATGGGGGTTCAAGAAGAATAGAGAAATATTTTAAAAACAGCTTTGGAGCAATATCTAATTTCAGAAGTAGCTGAAATTTCTCAATAACAACTGTGTTCTTGATTTTTCAAAAGCAACAACTTTTTTTTTTTTTAAGTTTTTATTTATTTATTTGAGAGAGAGAGTGAGAGAGCATGAGTGGGGAGAAGGTCAGAGGGAGAAGGTCCCCATGGAGCTGGGAGCCCGATGCGGGACTCAATCCTGGGACCATGGGATCATGACCTGAGCCGAAGGCAGTTGCCCAACCAACTGAGCCACCCAGGCACCCCTAGAAGCAACAATTCTAATGACAAAGTCTTTCAGGAAAACAACAAGGACTTTATTCCCAGTGCTCGACCCTGAAGCCATCCCCAGCTGTCCACAAGCTGTTTACATTGTCCACAATAGTCAGTAGACTAGGGGCATTGAGATTCTGCACAGTGAAGGAAATGATCAATATACCAAAAGGGGAAAAAAAAAAAAAAGGCAAACAATGGAATGTGGAAAAAAATTGCAAATGATAGATATGATCAAAGGTTAATATCCAAAATCTGTAAAGAATTTATCAAACTCAACACCCATAATGCAGATAATCCAGTTAAGAAATGGGCAGAAGACATGAACTTTAGACATAACAGAATCATGACATTTTTCCAAACAAGACATATAGATGGCTAACAGACACATGAAAAAGATGCTCAACATCACTCATCATTAGGAAAATGCAAATCAAAACTACAATGAGAGATTACTTCACACCTGTCAGAATAGCTAAAATTAATAGCACAGGAAACAAGTGTTGGCGAGGGTGCAGGAAAAGGGAAATGCTCTTACACCATTGCTGGGAATGCAAGCTGATGCAACCACTCCAGAAAACAGTAAGAAGGTTCCTCAAAAAGTTAAAAATAGAACTATGCACGACTCCACAATTTAACTACGAAGTATTTATCTAAAAGATACAAAAATACTGATTTGAAGGGATACAGGTACCCCAATGTTTATAGCACCATTATCAAATATAGCAATCATGGAAAGAGTCCAAATGTCCATCGACTGATGAATGGATAAAGAAGAGAGGGTAAATATATACCATGGAATATTAGTCATAAAATAGAATGAAACCTTGTCACTTGCAAAGATGTGGGTGGAGCTAGAGTGTATTATGTGTATTACACTAAGCAAAATAAGTCAGTCAGAAAGAGAAATACCATATGATTTCCCTTATATGGGAATTTAAGAAATGAAACAGAGGAACATGGAAGAAAAAGAGAGAGACAAACCATGAAATAGTTTCTTTATTATGGAGAAAAACCTGAGGATTTCTGGAGGAGAGGTGGGAGGGCAGATGGATTAAATGGGTAATGGTCATCAAGGAGGGCACTTGTGATGAGCACTGGGTGTGGTTTTTAAGTGAAGATTCTCTAAATTCTACTCCTGAAGCTAATATTACACTATATGTTAACTAACTAGAATTAAATAAAAACTTAAAAAAAAAATAAGGGGCACCTGGGTGGCTCAGTCTGTTAAGTGGCTGCCTTCAGCTCAGGTCATGATCCCAGGGTCCACAGGGAGCCTGCTTCCTGCTCTCCCACTTCCCCTGCTTGTGTTCCCTCTCTCGCTGGGTCTCTCTGTCAAATAAATAAATAAAATCTTTAAAAAATAAAGAAACCAACTAACAAATAAATACATAAATAAATGACTATAATCAGGAGTGAAGATTACCATGCACCTTTACCATTTCTTTTTATAAAACCCAAATATTAGGGTGCCTGGGTGGCTCAGTGGGTTAAAGCCTCTGCCTTCGGCTCAGGTCATGATCCTGGAGTCCTGGGATCGAGCCCTGCATGGGGCTCTCTGCTCAGCGGGGAGCCTGCTTCCCCCTCTCTCTCTGCCTGCCTCTCTGCCTACTTGTGATCTCTGTCTATCAAATAAATAAATAAAATCTTAAAAAAGAAAACAAATATTATGAGACAGGACTATGGCTAGAATAAGAGCCATGCTCTAAACTAAGAACAAAACAATAGACCTTAATAAGGAATCAAAAGTAGTCTGACTGGAGAAAAACTTATGAGAAAATTTAGGTGACTGAATTTGCCAGAGTTTTTTGATAAAATATTATCAGCATTATCAGTAATAGGAAAAAGAAAAAAAAACCAGCAATACTTGACTCCTTTAAAGTTAAAAACTTTTGCTCCATCAAAGACACTGTTAAGAAAATGAAAAGATAAGCCACATTTGGGGAGAAAATATTTGTAAAACCCACATCCAATAAAGGACTTGTATCCACAATATGCAAAAAACTCTTAACAATTAAAGAGTGGGCAAAAGGAATGCCTGGATGGCTCAGTCTATTAAACATCTGCCTTTGGTTTAGGTTGTGATCCCAGGGTACTGGAATCAAGTCCTGCATTGGGCCTCCTGCTCAGTGGGGAGTCTGTCTCTCCCTCTGCCTGCCACTCCCTCTGGTTATGCGCTCTCTCTCTCTCTCTCTGACAAATAAATAAAATCCTAAAAAAAAAAAAAAAGTAGGCAAAAGATCTGAACAGACACCTCATCAAAGAAGACATACAGATGAGAAATAAGCATATGAAGAGATGCCTGACAATATATGTAATTAAGGAATTGCAATTAAAACATTGAAATACCACCAGACACCTACTAGAATGTCTAAAATCTAATACAGTGGTAACACCAGATTCTGGTGAGGATGTAGAGCAACAGAAACTCTCATTCATTGCTGGAGAGAATGCAAAATGGTATGACCACTATGAAGAATAGTTTGGCAGTTTTTACAAAACAAAATAGTCTTACTGTGCTATCCATCAATCAAGTTCCTAAGTATTTACCCAAATGAGCTGAAAATAAAAACACAAAAACTTATCCAGGAATGTTTAGAGCAGTTTTACACATAATTACCCAAACTTGGAGATCACCAAGATGTCCTTCAGTAGGTAAATAAATAAATAAACTATATACATCCAAATGAGGGTCAATACTTAAAATAAATTATTCAAAGATTTGTGAGTCTCTTAAGATGGAAAATTATACAATATTTATGAAACAAATAAAACCTGAATATACTCTAAAATATCCTGTTTCCATACAATCATTGCTACTTGTGCTTCATTTACATTCAGTAGAAATTTGAGACTGACTTCCTGTAAATCTCTAAGAAAAAAGGAATTTAGTAACCTCTCCTTAGGTCTCGTTTTTCTAAGAAGAGTTAGACCTCACTAACATCTGTTTAATCATCACTGTTAAAAGAAAGAAATTACCTGCCTGGATTATATTGATTGGCTTGACCTGGGGTGAAATTGAATGGAAATATCATTCTAATGAAATGCTCTAGAAATAAAATAGGCATATGTCTATCTTGTTAGCAACAAATATTAGTAGAATGTTCTCCGTGAAAAAGATTACCATGGGGAGCCTGCTCCCCCCTCTCTCTCTGCCTGCCTCTCTGCCTACTTGTGATCTCTGTCTGCCAAATAAATAAATAAAATCTTAAAAAAAAAAAAAAAGATTACCATGGTTGGCAGCATCAAATAGTTATTTTAGAAATTAGATATTTGATTTTTTTTAATTTTTATTTATTTTTTTAATTTCTTTTTAGCATAACAGTATTCATTGTTTTTGCACCACACCCAGTGCTCCATGCAATACGTGAACTCCCTAATATCCATTTGATTTTAAAAGATTTTTTGGGGGGTGAGATTAAAGAGATCTAACCACCCAGACTGAGCAAAATTTATTTCAGATATAAAAAGCTAAATGCAAACATCTGGTAAAGGGAGTAGGAAGCATTTACAAAAATGATTTTTGAAGAATCTGTTCTTCACAGGTATACTGTGCTTCTCAGAACCTTAACCTTACTTCTCAATTATCATAGGTGTGTCTCTGTAATTGAGAAAATAGGCTTTGACTTAGATGATAGAGAAAATTACAAAACTCTTCTGGCTTTAGTGGAGAAATAACTCTTATTAGCAAGGTGAAAAATAATATATTCTAAACAACTTTGGTGATTTTACAGTAATCTGAAAATTTTAAGAGTATATCACATGCAAGCAAGAGGTCAAATTTCTACCTGTGTTGGAGGATGCAGGACTGCTATTCAAAAGTTTAAATCTCCATTTTGTACTTACATTATTGACATGTAAGAAACAAGGAATGCTCGTTCTGAAGTGGCTAACCCTTACGAAGCCATCTGCGATCACACTGGGTGGTTTTCAGGCAGTTGTTTTTAAAAAGTCACACAGCTCATTAGCAGTCCAATTAGCTAATACGTAGTATAGCACCCTGGCAAGTTGTCTCCACTGCCACGTAACATCTATGCAGGAATCTCAACTCTGGAAACTGCCAGTGAAAGGAAGCAGGTGGACTTGGAAGTACAGAGAGTCACCTAGAGACTCTTTTTCAAATATCAATGAGATCATCTAGAATTCTGCTCAGGATGCATACTTTGTCTGGATAGGCATCCAAATCAAAATGTGGTATCATCTCAATGCAGTATTAATATTTAATCAATTTATTTCAGGACAAATTTTAATGTTGTAATACAGTGTATAGATAGATAGATACATATATATTATATATATATACATTTTTTAAAAAATCATTTTAATTTGAGGAAAAGAAGGTGAGGTCTCCTCACTTAGGTTCTGAAATACATTTATTCTATGCTATATTTTGAAAATAAGAGTATGACAAATTAATAGTTATCTGTCTCTAAGTAAAACTTAACACTTAAGGAAAATTTTTATTTTTTAAAGATTTTATTTATCCATTTGAGAGAAAGAGTGAGAGAGAGCATGAGAGGAGAGAAGGTCAGAGGGAGAAGCAGACTCCCCATGGAGCGGGGGGCCTGATGCAGTACTCAATCCCGGGACTCCTGAGCTGAGGACAGTTGCCTAAAAACTGGGCCACCCAGGCACCCCGGAAAGTTTTGAACCAAGATAAAATCATAACCAAAAAATAATAAATAGTGCTTAAAAATAATAAATAGTGCTTAATAGTGCATAGTTATGTTTAAGAAGGAAAATAATGAATAAAGCTCATGGAAGATAACCAAGTTTTTATAGACTAAAGCCATACCAAATGATCTTATATAAAGTACTAAATTTTATGCAATATTTTAGTTTAGATCACATAGACAGACACAGTAAAAGATATCAACAAACACACCCATACACCCATACTTGTATATTGATATAAGCAAGAAAGAACATTTTTAATCATTTCTAATGTTCCTCAGAAACATTATAAATGTTTTGATACATGTAGCTTTAGTTAATGAAGCCTTCTCAATGTATTTGGGCGTTACTACCTAAGTGCATTGACTTTCAGCAGAGAGAATCCACAAGTTTCAACAACAAGTTTTGATGTGATAGTGAGAGGAGTTTCACAGTAATTATCTAAAAGTAGAAAATCTATTAGGATTCTATATGGAAAGTAATATGTTGTGAGAGAAAAGCAATATTTTAGGTTCAAATATGGCAGTTAATATTAGAAGTTAATATTAGAAGGCAGTTTTATTACTGAAAGTTCTAGAATCCATGCTTTATAGGAGTAATTTTTTTAAAAAAATAAGTATAGTAGTCCATATTTATGGTAACTATTATCTCTCCTGCATCGTCTTTGCTAAACTGTCAAAAAGATGTAATGACAAATTATCATTACCTAACTCTGCAATCAAACAGATGATTCCACAATTGGAGATTTAGCACTGTAGGAAGAAGTCATTTATTGAGAAAATAAAGAAAAAGCAAATGAAACAATTAATGTATCTCCAGAAAATTATCAGGGCCTTCACTGAAAATTACAATACAGTCTGGTACAGATCTTGTCAGGACATAGTTTCTCAAGATTAGTGGTTGGTGAGGTTACTAGATGGTTGTTTCAGTTACATATTTGGAGGGATAAAAGTGTATTGATATATTTTATATTTCAAACAATTATATGAAGCAAAAGAGCTATGAATCAAAATAGTTCACACTTCTAGACAAGATTCATTTACCTCATAGTTCTCCCTTTTCCTTCTTTGTGCATCAAAAACACATTAATCCACCTGTCTTGGGCCTGCTTGCATTAGGCATGTAGACCTCCTTCTCAGATTACTTCTTCCTAAACATCTTTCATCTAAAAATGGGGTTTCTGAACAGTTAAGACTAATGTTTATCAATTGGTATGTTTCATGTATTTGTTATTGTTCTTATTATTGCTAATGATCCAGGGCATGTGAGTTTAATCAATTTAAAGCCTTGAAATAAACAAAAAACAAAAACAAAACAAAACAAAACCTCTTTCATTACAGAATCAAAAAAAAATGTGCAGCATATCTAATATAAGACATGCAGACATGATTCTCACTCCTTAATCTTCCATACATAATACCTCTTATTCAGGCCCTTGTAAGAAAGATTTAATCATAATAATGACAGCAACAACAACATCGATTATAAACCTAAGGAGTTTCTAATGACCATGCCTTGATAACATCTTTACGTTCTGGCGTTCAGGTTTCTTATGGGCTGAACTGTATTACTCCCCAAATTCATATTTTAGTTCTAACACAAGTACCTTAGAATGTTAGTGCTTTTGAAGATGGAGTCTTTACAGAGATATTAAGTTAAAATAAGGACATGATGGTGAGTCCTAATCTAACATGACTGGGGTGCTTATAAGGAAAGGTAATGCGGATGTGGAAAGAGAAAGAGGGAAAGGGTGTGACAACAGAGGTCGATGGCCATCTAGAAGCCAAGGAGAATGACCTAGAGAATAAATCCATCTCTCATAGTCCTAAAAAATAAAAGAAAGGAAAGAAGGAAGAAAGGAAGGAAGGAAGAGTCCTGCCCATACCTTGACCTCTGACTTCTAGTCTGCCAACTGTGAGAAAGTTAAGTTTCAGTCATTTAAGTCGCTCAATCTCTAATACTTCGTTATAGCAGTCATAGTAATTTAAAACAAGATTAAATCTAGGAACATAAATTTATAGGTTGCTTTGGTAATAGTAATAAAAATTGGTTATTGTGTTTCTATTAATGCATTCAATTTACTTGCTATGTTTAAATATCCCCTGAGAATATTTTATGTTTCTAAATATAAAAAAAAAAAAATGCACTCAGAGACACATACCTGATTTTTAAAGGAGTAATAACATATCCAAACTTTTTTCTACTTTGAGATTTTATTCTCTCTTAGAAATACTTAATGTTCAAGAGCAATACTTAAAGTTCAAATGCAAGACAAGTCTGGTGATACAGATTTCAGTTTTTTTTTGATTAATTGCCATTAAAATAGAACATGGTTAATTCCCTAATATTTTAAAAAGAAACTTCAAATTGGATTTTTTATGACTAGTACTGTTATTATTGCATTTTATGTCAAATGTAATAAATATTTTGCTGATATTAGCAATTGCAGGAAAATAGTGTATTAACATCACTTTTTAACATTAAAAGTTCATGTTAAAAGGGGGTCAAAAGGTGCCAACTTCCAAGTTATAAAATAAATAAGTCATGGAATATAATGGAAAATGAAAAAGAACTTTATTATAATAGAACATCTTTAAGTATGTAAAATTCAGCTAGTGATATTTACAACAAAGCAGTATTAAAACATTTTTATAAAATGATTTTTATGATTTTTTTAAAAATTGTGGTAAAAATGTTGGTGGGAATGCAAGCTGGTGCAGCCACTGTGGAAACAGTATGGAGGTTCCTCAAAAAGTTGAAAATAGAGCTACCCTATAAACCAGCAATCACACTACTGGGTATTTACCCTAAAGATACAAATGTAGTGATCCAAAGGGCACATGCACCCGGATGTTTATAGCAGCAATGTCCACAATTGCCAAACTATGGAAAGAACCTAGATGTCCATCAACAGATGAATGGATAAAGAAGAAGATGCGGTATATATATATATATATATATATACAACAGAATACTATGCAGCCATCAAAAGAAATGAAATCTTGCTATTTACGACGATGTGGATGGAACTAGAGGTTATTACATTGAGCGAAATAAGTCAGAGAAAGACGATTATCATATGATCTCCCTGATATGAGGAAGTTGAGAGGCAATGTGGGGGTTTGGAGATTAGGAAAGGAATAAATGAAACAAGACGGTATAGGGAGGGAGATAAACAGCAAGAGACTCTTAATCTCACAAAACAAACTGAGGGTTCCCCGGGATAAGAGGATAGGAAGAGGGTGGTTGGGTTATGGACACTGGGGCAGGTATGTGCTATGGTGAGTGCTATGAAGTGTAAGCCTGGCAATTCACAGACCTGCACCCCCGAGGCTAATAATACATTATATGTTAATTAAAAAATAAAATAAATTAATAAATAAAAAAATTGTGGTGAAACACACACATATTTGCCAGATTAACCATTTTTAAATGTACTGTTGCTTGGCATTAGGTCCGTTCATAGTGTTGTGTAATCTGACTGTTCTAAGTACCTCTTATATGGAATCATGCAGTATTTGATTTTGTGATTGCTTTGTTTCAGTTAACACAATGTCCTCAAGTTTCATCTGTGTTGTATCACATGTCAGAATTTACTTTCTTTTTAAGTCTGGATAGCAGTTCGTTGTATACTTTTAATAAATGTTTACCACATTCTGTTTATTGATCCATTTGTCCATGGAAAGACACATGGTTTTCTTCTATCTTTTGGCAATTGTGAATGATACTACTGTGAACAGGGGCATAGTAATGTATCATCGGGCTCCTTATTTTAATTCTTTTGGGTATATACCTGGAAGTAGAATTGTTAGGTTATATGGTAAATTTACTTTTATTTTTTTTTGAGGAACCACTACAGAGTTTTCCATAGTGATTCACTTTTTTACATTCCCACCAATGGTGCAGAAGGGCACAAGTGTTCCAATTTCTCCACACCCTCTCCAACACTTCTGTTTTTGACATTAGTCATCTTGGTGGGTTTAAGGTGGTACCTTACAGTGGTTCTTATTTTTCATTTCTGCAAGTTTTAGTGATTTTGGGCATTTTTATTTGTTTATTGGCAATTTTTATATCTTCTTTGGTGAAATATAAATTAAGTCTTTTGTTCATTTATTAATTATGTTGCATGACTTTTTGGCTTTTGAGTTGTAGGAGTTCTTCATATATTCTAGATATTAACACCTTTTCAGGTATTGCAAATATTTTCTCCCTTTCCCTGGTTTGCCTTTTCATTCTGTTGCTGTTATTTGATGTACAGTTTCTAAGTTTGATGTACTCCATTTTATTTTTTCTCTTGTTGCCTACTCTTTTGCTTTCATATCTATAAAATCATTGTAGAATCTGAAGTCATGAGCTTTTTCCTTATATTTGGTTTTGCTTTATTTCTAAGAGGTATATAGTTTTAGTTATTAGGTTTAGGTCTTTGATTCATTTTTAGGTGTGTGCATGTGTGTGTGTAATGCAAGATAAGTGTTCATTATCTTATATGATTCAACTTAATTTTCTTTCCATGTGAATATATAGTTTCCTCAATGCCATTGGTTGAAAAGATTGTCCTTTCCCCTTTGAATCATCTTGGCACTCTTGTTGAAAATCACTTGACCATATATATGAGGCTTTATTTCTGGGATCTGTATTCTATTCCATTGGTCTGTATGTTTGTCTTTAGTGTCAGTACAACACTGTTTTGATTACTGTAGCTTTGTAGTAAGTTTTCAAAGAATCAGACCTCTAAATTAACTTGCTGTTTCAAAGATAGTTATGCCTATACAGGGTTTCTTGAGATTCCCTACTAATTTTGGCATAAGTTTTTCTATTCCTACAAAAATTATTAATTAGGATTTTTTTTTCTTTTTTCAGAGAGATCACTAGTAGGCAGAGAAGCAGGCAGAGAGAGAGGGAAGCAGGCTCTCCACTGAGCAGAGAGCCTGATGCCAAGCTCGATCCCAGGACACTGAGATCATGACCTGAGCCAAAGGCAGAGGCTGAACCCACTGAGTCACTCAGGCACCCCTAATTAGGATTTTCATAAGGAATGCACTTAATCTGTAGATTACTGTGGACACTAAAATATTTGGCAATATTATGTCTTCCAATTCATGAACACAAGAAGTCTTTCCATTTCTGTACATATTCTTTAATTTCTTTCAGAAATGTTTTATAGTGTTCAGTGTGTTGGTCTTTCACCCCCCCATTAATTCCTAAGTATTTTATTCTTTTTTTAAGTTTTTCTTTTATTTTTTAAAGATATTATTTATTTATTTGACATAGAGAGAGAGAGAGCACAAGAAGGCAGAATATCAGGCAGAGGGAAAGGGAGAAGAAGACTCCCCATTGAGCAGGGATCCCAATGCAGGGCTCAATCCCAAGATTGTAGGACATGACCTAAGCTGAAGGCAGATGCTTAACCCATTGAGCCACCTAGCCCCACCCCAAGTATTTTACTATTTTTTATGCTATTATAAATGGAATTATTTTCTTAAATTTCTTTTGGTATCATTTATTATTAGTTTTAGAAATGCAACTGGGCTTTTGTGCTGATTTTATATCTTGCATTTTGTTAGATTAGTGTTAGGTCTAACTCTGTGTGTGTGTGTGTGTGTTTGTGTGTGTGTGTGTGTGTGTGTGCATGTAATCTTGAGGATTTTATACATACAAGATTATGTCATTGGTGAACAGAGATAATTTAATTTCTTCCTTTCCAAATTAGATGCTTATTATTTTTCTTGTCTTGGACTTCCCAAATTACATTAAATAGAAAGAGTAAAAGCAGGCATCTTTCTCTTATTCCCGATCTCAGAGGAAAACCTTTCAGTCTTTCACTTTGTGGAGTATGATGTTAGCTCCTGAACTCATTAATGGTCTTTATTATGCTGAGGTAGTTTCCTTCTATTTGTAATTTATTGTGTGCACTTTTTTTTCCAGTCATGAGTTTTGTTAAATGCTTTTTCCGCATCAGTTGAGATGATCATGTATGTCTTTTTCCTTTCATCATGTTAAAGTAATGAACTACAGTGAGTGATTTTAATATGTTGATCATCCTTGAATTCCAGAAATAAATCCAACATGACTGTGATGTATAATCCTTTTAGTGTGATATTGAATTCTGTTTGCTAGTGTTTCACTGAGGTTTTTTCCCACCTATATTCATCATGGATAAAGCTTTATAATTCTCCTTTCTTACAGGTGTTTTTCTGGCAGTTTTATCAGGGCAATGCTGACCTCATAAAATGAATTTGGAAATATTCTGTCCTTTTCAAACTTTTGGAGGAATTTGAGGAAGGCTGGTGTCAATTATTCTTTATATGTTTGATAGGATTCACTAAGGAAGTCATCTGGTACTAGGCTTTGAAATGATTTTGACTTTTAAAATTAAAAATATATATTTATTAAGAAATAAACACTTATTAAAGTTTACTCTGTTAAAAATCTGAAAGTATGGTTCAGTCACTGTCTTAAAAATCATAGTAATACACTGTTTTATAGTGCCATTTTTCCAGAAATAAAAATCACATAAGAGGCCCCTGGGTTACTCAGTCAGTTAAGTGGCTGTCTTCAGCTCAGGTTATGATCCTGGGATCCTAGGATCAAGCCCCACATTGGACTCTTCTCGAAGTCAGTGGTGAGGCTGCTTCTCTCTCTCCCTCTGTGATCTCTCTCTCATTTTCTTGCTGTCAAAGAAATAGATAAAATCTTTAAAAATCACATAAGTAACTTCAGCAGTAGCTTATAATAGCTTGTAACAAGTCTATCTGTTATCCTTGATTTTCCAAACTTATATCTTACAAGCTGGCTGTTATGAGTTGAACAGTGTCCTCCCAAAAATGTATATGTTGAAAACCTAACCCCCAGTACCTCAGAATGTAACCTTCTGCAAAGATAGCACATTTACAGAGATAATCAAATTGCAATGAGGTTATCCAACATGACTGGCATCCCTCCAAGAAAGAAATGTGGACACAGGGCCATTCACAGAAGGAAGACAATATGAAGAGATGTAAGGAGGATTCAGCTTTCTACAAACCAGGGGAAAAGGCCTGGATTAGACATTTCTTTCACAAATCTCAGAAGGAACCAGCCCTACAGACATCTGGATTTTGGACTTAAAATACATGTTAAGTGTGAAACCATAAATATTCATTGTTTAAGCCACCTAATTCGTGGTATTTTATTCCAGCAACCTTAGAAAGTTAATAAACTGGTTAATATAAATTATTTTATTTCATATGTAACTAATTCTTTTTTCTAGAATATTTTATTTATTTGACAGAAAGAGAGGGAGAAATCACAAGTAGACAGAGAGGCAGGCAGGGAGAGAGGGGGGAAGCAGGTTCCCTGCTGAGCAGAGAGCCGGATGCAGGGCTCTATCCCTGGATCCTGAGATCATGACCTGAGCAGATGGCAGAGGCTTAACCCACTGAGCCATCCAGGCGCCCCCATATGTAACTAATTCTTAAACTATTATGCTTTATAACTTTGTACTGTGTTAAAAATATAAATGTGATATCTAGGGGTGCCTGGGTGGCTCAGTCGATTAAGTGACTGCTTTTGGCTCAGGTCATAATTCCTGGGTCCTGGGATTGAGCCCTGTGTCTGGTTTCCTGCTCAGTGAGGAGTTGCTTCTCTCTTTCTCTCTTTCTTTCTGTCTCTCTCTCTCTTCCTCTTCCCCTCATCCCTATTCATGTTCTCTCTCTCTCTCTCTCAAATAAATAAATAAAACCTTTAAATATGTATATATATAAATTTATATAATGAATTATCTAATGATAATTAGATGATAATGATAATTAATTATCTAATGATAAACGGTTATAATTTAGATTATATATATATATATAGTCATGTATTTACACTTAGGAATGAACATATTTACAGATAGATGAGATGTATTGATTTTCAAATGAATCTGTCATGTTCAAAAAGTAAGTCAAGGAACTTAAAATGAAGGCTATATTCTACCACATTTAGGAGAAAGACTATATGTTTATGTTATCATGGAGAAAATAAGAGAACTTATTAAAGGTATTTATGGTATCCTCAGACCTATGTGATTTTGTTTCAATGAACATGAAAGATTAGGGAAAAACTCCAAAATTATTTCACCTTCAGATAGTACTGTTTATTTCTATTTTATTTTTTTGTTGAAGATTTAATTTATTTATTAATTTGATAGAGAGAGAGAGAGTGCACAAGCCTGGGAGCAGCAGGCAGAGGGAGAGGGAGAAGCAGGCTCCCTGCTGAGCAAAGAGTCCAATGTAGGACTCAACCCCAAGACCCTGGGATCATCACCTGAGCTGAAGGCAGCCTTTTAACTGACTGAGCCACCCAGGAATCCTATTTATTTCTGCTTTAGCTTAGAACAAGTAGCTTTGAAGATTTTGGCTAGTCATATCTATTATTTAAATCAAACAAGTGAAAGATAAATATTTTCTTGGAGACTAAATATTTTATCATAGGAAAATCTGAGCGGAAGCTGAATCAGGTACCATTTTTCAAAGAACACTATAATAAATACGAAATGTTATCAACAGTGACAACATGCATATTTTTGTTTTTCTGGTATGATAACAATTGTTTTTGCAGTACAATAACAATTTTAAAATTATACAGGAAGAAAAATATCTTAAAATTAGTTATTCAGAGCTAATATCAAGCACATTCTCATTTGAACTTTGCACTTTTTCCTCTATTGCTTCTGAAAAGTTCAGAGCTATTTGACTTGGTTTCTTGTGGTACTAACTACTGGGGTGGAAACACTCCCTTAAATGAATTCTTCAGGCTATTAGTTTGGATGTGCCCCATTTATTTGTGCTCTGCTATTTTCTTGTACATATATTAGGTACTATGTAAGGAGATTCTATTAGTTTCCATCATCCTTCTACCATTCCATTTGTGATTTTGTAACTAAGGAATTTCATTATAAGATCAAAGAAACCATTATCTAAAATATATTTAGAGACATGGAACATGTACCTACATGTTTAAAATGCACTAATTTCCACTATTTAAAGCATGTAAATGTCAAACAAAGTAATAATGGCTTATAAGAATTTCTAAGTCTCCTGTTCTGTTAAAAGACAACTATTATCACAGCAGTGTGTTCAGTCACTTACACAAAAATTCAGTTAAAATTTTTCTCACTAACATTTCATCTTAAAACCTGACATAGATATTTCTTAGGAAAGTGTGATCATCAGCTATTTTATGTCCTCAAAAACACTCTAAAACATAAAAATATTTTTAAAAAGAGCTTATGTGTGTGTTCATGTATTTGTATATAATTATGTGATTATTTTTAGAAATAAATTAACTCCATCTTATTTAACATTTGTTAATAACCAACAGACCTAAGGTTTTATTCCATTTGCAAGCTAAGAAGTTAGCCTGCTACAGTTTCCCATATACCAGGAGAAAGCATGAGAGCCTGTTGGGGATGTGGCATTTTATCATTCAGAACAATAGTAGTCAGGATACCAGCACTCTTTTCTGCCTGTTCTCTGAGTCCTAATTCCCACAAGGGGATGTGAAGGCCAAGGTGACACCTCCAAAATCAATGAGTTACATTACAGCAGAGGAAACCTGAGCTCAGGGAATCCAATTTTTTTATTGTCCAGTAAGCATGTCTTTCCTTTTCTCATGCCAGGAGACCATCTCTGTCTCTTCTGAAGCTCATTGTTTTACAGATAGTCCTGAAAAGATAATCAGGAACTAATTAATCTTTGTCTCTGCTTGTAAGATATACAGAAACATGAAACCAAAGAAGAATTATCCCCTAACAGTGTTTCAATTTGGTTATTTAAAAATATGTAAATTTGCATAAAGGTCATAGACTTCCAAAAGTGAGATTGATAGTGGCTTGCTGCATATTCAACATATATAGGCATACAAGACACCCTCCATTATTTAACCTAGAGTGAAGAAGAGAATATTTGTCATATTTGTCATAAGAGAAGTTTTGTCATAATGGACTTTAGAAAACCAAAATCAAACCACATAACAAGAAGAGCATTATTTATGAGAGGAGTGTAAATTGATTGTTTTAGGACAAGTTTTTCTTTATCTATAAGATACTGGTTCCATCCCTTTCTCCCATTTTCTGTTCTCCATCCTGTCACATTTACAGATGGTAGATTTTAAACAATTTAAGGTTAAAATCCATCCTGTTAAAAGTTTATTAAAGATACTATGTAGCTAGCTTAACCTATAATAAGAAGAGAGGAAAAAGTAATTTTCAAGCTTTACACATTGCTAAGTTTTGCTTAGTGAAATCAGGAATCTCCTAGGAAATAATATATTGGGAGTTTGCTTGAGCTATCCTTTAAATATTACTCTCTGGATTCAAGCAGACTTATACGGCTGACCAAGAAATTATGATTCTGCCCATCTGTATAACTTTTCACCAGAGACACGATTCATATTTAAAAATCTTGCAAATTTACCAAATCATTAAGACAACCCACCAAACACTCTCATATTAACACACACAAATATAATGACATTTGCATGGCACACTGGAAGATGAGGGTTTTTTCCTGTCCTGAATAGATCTATCTCACTGAGGGCTCAGGACAAGGGTATAAATGACTTGAGATACACTCATACCTTACACATGACAGTGGCACACTGGTAGAAAACCCATGGTGGACATTAGTTAATGATGAAACAAGTAACTTATCTTAGAGCTATGCTGTGTTCATCAGAGAGAACAAAAAAGTGAGCAAACATAGTAATAGGTGCTATTTTAAAAATCACTTAATTATTTTTACTCTTTTATTAACTGCTATGCATATAAAGAGGAAGTACTATGTGACTATTAAAAAAGGGGGCACTTAACTTTGCTGTCTCTTAAGTCCTATGTCTCTAAAATAAGTTTAATTACTTAGCAACCTTACAGAATTGTGAAGAATAAGGGACAACACTCAATTTGTGTAATTTATCCTATAGAAATGAATGCAACATTAAGGAGAAAAGTGCTTTTTCTATCATTCCTCAAGAAAATTCCTGTTAGCGAGAACAACTGAATAAATTATGAAATATTTACACAATGAAATATATTGTCTTAGTTTGGAGTGCTATCACAACGTAACATAGATTGGGTGGCTATAAACAATATAAATTTATTCCTCATATCTCAAGAGTCTGGAAATCTTGAGATCAGGGTGCCAGCATGGTCAAGTTCTGAAGAGAACCTTCTTCTGGGTTTCAGATTGTTTTCTCGTCACCGTGTTCTTAGTTGGTGGAAGGGGAAAGGGACCTGTCTGGAGTTGCTTTTTTTTTTTTTTTTTTTAAAGATTTTATTTATTTATTTGACAGAGAGAAATTACAAGTACACTGAGAGGCAGGCAGAGAGAGAGAGAGAGAAGGAAGCAGGCTCCCTGCTGAGCAGAGAGCCCAATGCGGGACTCGATCCCAGGACCTTGAGATCATGACCTGAGCCGAAGGCAGCGGCTTAACCCACTGAGCCACCCAGGCGCCCCTGGAGTTGCTTTTGTAAGGTTACTAATCCCATCCATGAGGGCTCTACTCTCATGACCTGATCTCCTACCAAAGCCTCCTAATACCATCACATTGTGAGTTAGAATTCTTATATATGAATTTTGGAGGACACAAACATTCAGCCTGTAGTAAGTATTTTGATATAAAGAAGATAATGAAAGAGCAATCACAGTGTGGAGGTATTTTCACAAGATAAGGTTGAGTGATTTAAAAAAAATACTTTAAAGAAAACTTAAAAATATACTGCACTCCAGACTAAGCAATTATATTAACATTATTTACAATATTGTGGATTAGGTTTCCTTCTCATGCAGCCTGCTAACAACTGTAATTTGCAACACACACAAACATACACACAATTATGTCTAGGCTTGGATAGAAGTATTTGTGCCACACAAATTTTAATATTATTTTCTATATGGTTTTCATTCTCATTTAATTTTAGTATAACATTTAACATGTCAATATGAAAACACATTAAAAAAACATGCAGTAATGGTTAAGAGTTAATTGGTTCATGTTTCACCTTATGAGGAATTTGAATTGTAAACTACCCACAACATAGATTACAATGTGTAAACAAAATTCAGTGAATAGAATTTTAATGTTTTTAAAATGCTATTGAAATTATTTTTAATAAAGAAGATTTATTTTATTTTAAATTTCATCTAAGCCCAAATATTTATCTCTCACAGTGAGAAAAAGGGCATATGCATTTATTTAAATTCATGTCAACCATATTATTCATTTTATCTTAATAATAAAACCTAGATATTTAACATTTAATCATGATTATTTTTCTATGTAAGTTTATTAAATTTCCTAAACTTTTCCAATTTTGCTGAATATATGCTAAACACTACATTAGAGGCATCTGAGTGGCTCAGTTGGCTAAACATCTGCCTTCAGCTCAGGTCATGATCCCAAGGATCCAAGGATGGAACCCCACATTGGGTTCCTTGCTAAGTGGGGAGTCTGCTTCTCCCTCTCCTGCTTGCACACTCTCTTTCTCTTCTTTCTCTCTCCCTCTGTGAAGTAAATAAATAAATAAAATCTAAAAAAACGTCAAACAAATAAATAAACACTACATTATGATCCTTATTTCACATTATAGTCATTTTATTGACACAGTGATCTTTGTGCTTTTCAAATAGAAAGTGTTGATTCCTGAAATGTCCCAGATACTGCTTTATATAAGTCATATAAATTAATAGTATATGTCGATTGTTTTATGCTTTGTCATGATTCCTATATACATGGATCTTACAGTCTAGTGGAGAAGACAGTCATTAAGCAGCAATAATAAATATACAAAATGCACAAATATGTGTGTATGTGTGAATGTATGCTTATAAATATTTGTGTGTTTATCTTCGGATTAGCATAAATATGGTGAACTAGGTTGATCTGGTAGAACTCCAATTCAACCCCACTGTGACTCAATGCACAAATATAAAGTGTTAGGTACAGCATTATGTTTAAAATATTCATTGTAGGAGCTCCTGGGTGGGTCAGTGGGTTAAAGCCTCTGCCTTCGGCTCCAGTCATGATCCCAGGGTCCTGGGATGAAGCCCCGCTTTGGGTTCTCTGCTCAGCAGGGAGCCTACTTCCCCCCACCCCCTCTGCTTGTCTCTCTGCCTATTTGTAATCTCTATCTGTCAAATAAATAAATAAAATCTTAAAAATAAAATAAAATAGTCATTGTAAAATAAATAAATAAAATAAACATTGTGTTTGAAATTAAATGACTAAAACTTCCACAAATCATGCAAATGAAGAATCAGTTCAATATGAGGACACTGGAAGACTTTGGGATTATGGAACCACATGTATATTAAGAATTGGTGGCCTAAAAATTAGCAAGACAGGAAACAACATGTGTTGGAGGGGATGTGGAGAAAGGGGAACCCTCTTACACTGTTGGTGGGAATGCACGTTGGTGCAGCCTCTTTGGAGAACAGTGTGGAGATTCCTCAAGAAATTAAAAATAGAGTTTCCCTATGACCCTGCAATTGCACCACGGGGTATTTACCCCAAATATATAGATATAGTAAAAAGAAGGGCCATCTGTACCCCAATGTTTATAGCAGCAATGGCCATGGTCTCCAAACTGTGGAAAGAACAAAGATGCCCTTCAATGGACGAATGGATGAGGAAGATGTGGTCCATATACACTATGGAGTATTATTCCTCCATCAGAAAGGATGAATACCCAACTGTTGTAGCAACATGGACGGGATTGGAAGAGATTATGCTGAGTGAAATAAGTCAAGCAGAGAGAGTCAATTGTCATATGGTTTCACTTATTTGTGGAGCATAACAAATAGCATGGAGGACATGGGGAGATGGAGAGGAGAAGGGAGTTGAGGGAAATTGGAACGGGAGGTGAACCATGAGAGATTATGGAGTCTAAAAAACAATCTGAGGGTTTTGAAGGAGTAGGGGGTGGGAGGTTTGGGGAACCAGGTGGTGGGTATCAGAGAGAGCACGGATTGCATGAAGCACTGGGTGTGGTGCAAAAACAATGAGTACTGTTACACTGAAAAGAAATAAAAAATTTAAAAAAGAAAAAAAAAAGAGTTGGTGGCCTAGAACTAAGACAAAGGGAGACTACTGATTAAAACAATGCATTCTCCATGGAATAAAGAGAAAAAAGAAAATTTCAGTGTATCTTAGAAGTGAAGGAGAAGGAGGAGCAAAAACAAAATGAGTATGGTAGATCACTGAATATAAAAAGCATAAATAAAATGGTAAGAATAAACAAAAATATGTCACTAATCAGAAAAATAAAAATAAACATCCTATATATTCAAAATAATTCAATCATGGGAGGTTTATTTAGCAGTATAAATTTCACAAAACTTGCTTTTATTAGATAATTCTTTTTTTAATTTCGAACTATTAAGAAATAAGAAAAAGTAAAGAAAAATACAGGTATGTGATTTTATAATGCTAGTGTAACCCTGAAGCTGTTTTGAAATAATACAAAATAAAATAAAATAAAGTTAAATTAAATTAAAAGACTCTTATCATATAGACCACATTTCCTGATGGTAAAAATGTTAACTAGAAGTCACAGCTAAATATAATACATTCATTTAGAAATCAAATGCATAGACTTCCAAATAAATCTTGAGTAAAAGAGGAAATTCTAATTAAAACTGAAATATTTAATCCAAACAAAATTAGAAAGTTCTCTATATAAAACTTGTAGTCACAGCAACAGCATTTACAGAATAAATAGAAGGGAAGGAAATATATATGTGAGCAAAAAAAAAAAAAAAAAGAAAAAAGAAAAGAAAAACAAAAGTGGAAAAGAGTAGCAACAACTGAAAAGACAAAGCTGAATATCGCAAATTCAAAATCATTAAAGAAGTTCAGTTTGAGGGGCACCTGGGTGGTTCAGTGGGTTAAAGCCTCTGCCTTCAGCTCAGGTCATAATCCCAGGGTTCTGGGATCAAGCCCCACATTGGGCTCTCTGCTTAGCGGGGAGCCTGCTTCCCCCTCTCTCTGTCTCTGCCTGCCTCTCTGCCCACTTGTGATCTGTCTGTCAAAAAAAAAAAAAAAAAACAAAAAACAAAAAAAACACTTCAATTTGAAGCAGAAATATCATCTCCTCTCACATAGATACCCTGGTACTTACCATAAATGTATTAGATCCAGAAGTTTAATCTAAGTAATAAGTAACTCTTCTCTTATTTGAACATATTAAGATAATATAAAAAGCATCATTTATAATACTGGTACAACAATGAGCCAATCAGAGACAATAGAAGAAAATAAATAAGACAGACCAATTTGGCTTATAAAAACAGTAGCAAAATTTATATATAAAATGAAAGCAATTCAAAATCTATAGGATATGAGAAAGTAACAATATAAAGGATAAGTAGGGAAGAATTAGTTGAAGAATGCAGAGATTTTTAGCATTGTTTATTACACATATTTGAAAAGCAAACCTATAAGCTCCTCTGATTACCGAATTGGATACTGATGAAGCACTCAACACATTTTGATGTTGATTCATGGTGAAAATCAAAATCAGTAATATTGAAATAAAATGGAACATCATGAACTATTGCAGACTAGAGTTTAAAATAATTTTACAAAACTAGATAAAACATCATAATCAATGGTAAATTAAAAATGTATCTACTACATCTGAGGCACCTGGGTGACTCAGTCAGTTAAGCACAGACTCCTGATTTAGACTCACATCATGATCTGGGGGTCTTGAGATTGAGAACCTCTTGGGGCTCCACATTCAGCCAGAGTCTGTTTGTCCCTCTCCCTCCCCCTGCTTGTGTACTCTCTCTCTATCTCTAAAATAAATAAGTAAAACCTTTTTAAAAAATGTATCTGCTACATCAACAAAAACCCAAGGATTATTATCAACCTCATAGTGTGAACCTCAAACCATATTTCCTATCTATTTGCAGGTATTTGAGGAAGCCTAGCCACTACTACCAAGGAAGAAAGACAGGAGACTGAACTGGCAACATCTAGTAAACATCTAAGAGATTCCTTAGAGAAATCTCTTGCATATATATTCCAGGATATACGTGATACTGGTTATGGGAGTAAAAACTAGAAAAAAGGGGACTTGTCTGCCAGTATGAAAACAGATCATTAAACCATAGTACGTCATAACATAAACTGTTCTATAGCAGCTAATCAATTGAATCATAGCATACGTTTTAATATTACTGATCTTAAAGCAAGATGTGAATTTAAGGATAAAATAAATTGGCAAGATATACACATGTAAACACACACAGAAACACACAATATTATGTATAATTTATTAGTACACATACAGCAGAAGTATAAAAATGGGAATTTCTGTTTCTGTATGGACTGTTGCCAGTGTTCCAAAAGACAAGATTATATGAGCAGGTGTGCTTCTTCGGGGTTCTCCAGTTTCAGAGAGAGAAGTTAGAGTCCCGCAGCTTCCTTCACTTGGCTGTCGTTGATCGCCTGCAGGTAAGCACTGTTTTCACAGATGAGATACTTCACCTTGTCTGGAAATAGTCAACGGAGGATCTCTGTGCCTGCTGGGCCAGATATAGGAAGATATTTCTGTCTTGCCTTGACTCTGACTTTAACCTGAGCCCAGAGTGTTTTGGCTTTGGGTGTCTAGGTAATGCTAATAATTAATTTACCTGACTTGTCATAGTTCATCCAATAGAGATCACACTTTCAAATGTTAAAAATTATTTAGACGTGCTGAAGTCAGAGGCAAAATTCTGGACATCTCAATTAATCTCCAAAGAAAGTTCTTCTAACAACTTTGAAGGCCAGGAAAATCTTCTATATGCATCCTCGAAAAGAGAGCTCATTCACTGACAAAATCAACAAGGATAAAAGAAGACAAATATAATAACCTTAATTTCAATGTATTCTATTGATCTCCAGAGCATTCCATTTTTACAGGAATGTAAATTTTCAGCAAGGAAAAGGATGTTAAAGATTGTCTACACTAGCCCATTCTGTGCCTTAACATTGCCCAAAGTTGCTATTAATCATCTGTCCGTCTGGGTATCTTACCATCCTCACCCTGGAGGTGACCTTCTGAAGCTATTTATTTCAAAGTGGCAGTTCTAATTATTATAAAGGTGTTTTTTTTTTTTAAGATTTTATTTATTTATTTGACAGACAGAAATCATAAGTAGGCAGAGAGGCAGGCAGAGAGAGAGGGGGAAGCAGGATCCTTGCTGAGCAAAGAGCCCGATGCGGGACTCAATCCCAGGACCCTGAGATCATGACCTGAGCCGAAGGCAGAGGCTTAACCCACTGAGCCACGCAGGCATCCCTATTTAAAGGTTTTATGACAATATATACACACATTGGTTTTCCAATAACTTTACATCTCAGAGCTCCAGGTAAAATATCTAAGCCCTAATTGTCATGGAAGGCTTGTAAATATTTTTAAAAAGTATACATGTATATATTTGTTTGAAATCTTAATCTGCCTAAAGAGAATCTACTCCATTTGGAAAACTCCTATGACAAGGCTTCTTTTCTTGTCTTCTCTCACTGCTACTGTTTGGAAGAAATCCAACTTAATGTCTTATTAAATCATGACTCTCAGAATTGTGTAACACTTCAACTGAAGTCTAAGAACCAGACAGAAAAGCAGATGTATTAGAATGCTGTGAAAAATATTTACCATTAAATGATGTTATCATGATTAATCTTTCTCTCTTTGTGTGTCCCTCAAAAGAACAAAATATACTGCTTGCCTGTGTTTTGACTCCATTTTTCTGTGCAAAACACACACACACAAAAAAGATTTTCTGTATAGCTATTAGGTTTAAAAAGGTTTGTTTGTTTTGGAAGCTAGATCATAATGGTGGGTCCTTAAATTGTAGTTGGTATGAACTGTTTTTAAGCCATATTATTTCCACTCACTGAGTGTTAAGCTTTTAACTATGTGTTTTACTTAAATTCAGACTTCTGAGAAAAAGTCTTATCAATCTGTCATATTTAATATATTGGTTGTTATATCTGAGTTTGTGCCATTTGATGATTTAAATAATGCCTTTTTAAATTTAATTTTTTTGAAGAGGAAGATTAAAGAGAGATTCACTAAACAGATCACTCTCTTTCTTTGTATTCCCACAGTGTAAAATAATTATTTGCCATAAAATAATATTTACTGAAGGATGAATCTTTTGTAAGGGTTCCAGTTTACTCATCACTAACATTTTAACAAGTGTGCTCAACTATCTATGCATTTGCCTGATTTATGATCAAGTTCAAATTTCTCAAATGTCTGAAGTAGAATCTCATCACTAATTATTTAACAATGACAGGGCATTTTAATTGATTCCACATTTCTCCATCCTCTGCCTATTTCTATCTTCCCAATCCTTCTTGACAGATCAACTTTCCTAAGTTCAGTTCTGATTAAAGTGTTTACTGAGGAACTCTATTTATCATAAAAGCCCCAGTAGTAATAGTTTCTCACACACCATGTACTATTATCTTATTCCTTACGCTCCCTTAAAATCTGGTGACATCTTCTGAACTTCAAGTTTTTAACCTTTCTTTTACTGCTGCAACTGAATACCACCTCTGCTTAAGTCACAAAGCCTTACACGGTTGTCTGGGCTTTCCCTTTGTGCTAATGCCAACAATAGCAACAGCAGAGATGGATTACTTGCGTTGGTGGAGCTAATGATAGGATTTTAGAAATAAAAGTTATCGTAACAAGTGTCATACTACAGTTATACAACATCCTCCTGATCGGTCCATATAGAAAGTGGTCAAGTTAATTTTTTTTTTTTTTTGCAAAATTAGAATCTAAACTTAAGTTTTACTTATTTCAATTACTGTGTTTATATTTGCTCTCTGGTTTCCTCTAATTGTCATTTACTTGTACATCACCCCTTTGTAGTAAATGATATGCATATATACAAGCACCGGTAGCCAGATCTTTCATAAAGTTCATGGAAAAAAAATAGTCACTCTCTCTTTCTTTTTGTTTTTGTTTTTTTCTTACACCTGCACTCCCTATTTCTTCCATTTCCTCTCCCCTGCCCACGTCCCACCCTCTCTCTTTTCTCCCACTCATAGTTCAACATGAGACACAAATATTTACTTTTTACATTTTCTTACAAAAATTGTGGAACGGCTGATCTGCTTCACCTTTATTTTATTAATTTTTTAAAACTATTCTCTTTTCCTGAATTGATCCTGAAAGTATCAAGAAATAAACTCTGAAGAGTTTCAAACAGATGTTAGCTAATTTCCTGTTGATTTTAATTTTATTTATTGACCGTATCTTTCAATGTTCTTTTAGTTTTTGAAATTTTGAAACATCTATTCATTAGAAATTTAGCAAAAACTTTTTTTTTTTTTTTTTGAGAGAGAGAGAGAAAGAGAGAACTGGTGGGGCCAGTATAGGAGTGGTAAAGGGAGAGTGAGAGAATCTCATGCAGGCTTCATATCCAGCACGGAGCCTGACTGATACTGGAGTTCAATGTCATGACCCTGAGATTATGACCAGAGCCTAAATCAAGAGTCAGATGCTTAACCAACTGAGCCATCCAGGTGCCCCTAACAATAATTTTTGGAAAGGTAAGATTATTGGTTGCCAGTCAGCAACCATTTTTGTAAATTATGTTTTATGGGTGTTTTGGTGTCCTCAGAAACTTCCCTCAGGTTTAATAATTGTTTTTTAATCATGTCTGTTTCCCAATAGAGTCTCACCAAGTTTTCATAAAAATAAAAAATTAAAAAACACATAAGTGGTAAACATCATGTCCTCAGTACTGTTTTGGTAGCTATGCAGTACAGTATTCTGGGATAAAATATCCACCCAGATACTTTATGATATTTCTATTTTTGTCATAATTATGAATTAATTATCTCAGTTGCTTTAGAGAGTGCTTCCATATGTTTATAAGGTTCATATCTTATTTAAAATAGGCACCAAATCAGCATGCAGGTTTTCATTCACAATATGTTAGGAAAGATTATTAAGACATATTATATAAGTCAGGATGATTGGTGGAGGTAATTCCCATAATCTTAGGGTTCTAAAATTACTTTGTTTTGTTTAATTAAATAAAATGCTTATAAATAATACCTGCCTTGCAATATTCTTTAGAATAGAACAATTTTCTAAGTAAATGCATAGCATATGTAAATTTCATAGTACAGTTTGACTGGAAAGAAAAGCATTCATTGAGAAAAGGGAAACTGTAAGCATCTGTAACATGTTGAGTCATAATTCACTGAAATCACTTGCTCACAATTTAATATAACCATATAATTAGTCTTTTAGTCATTTCTGATATTTGCTGCTTTATTGATCCTTAATTTGAGAGTCCTCATTTATTTTTTTAAGGATTTTATTTATTCATTTGAAGGAGAGAGAGAGAGAACACAACAGGGGGAGCAGCAGAGGGAGAAGGAGAAGCAGACTCCCTGCTGAGCAGGGAGATGGATGCAGGACTCTTTCCCAGCACTCTGGGTTCATGACCAGAGATGAAGGCAGGTGCTTAACCAAGTGAGCCACCCAGGTGCCCCTTGATTTTCCTCATTTATTTAAAAATATAAATTCAGAAATGCTGCTTAGCATAATAAATATCACTTTAGTACTTTTGGATTATTAGTAATTTTACTTAAGAAATTCTCTCAAAATGTCTAAAATTTCAGGGTTGGTTACAATCTGATAGGAGAAACAGAACAGGAAAAAATAAAAATAACAATTGTCATCTGATTAAAATTCAGTTTCTTTAATTTGTTGAGGTTTGACAACTGTATCAGAACAGTGCAATTCAGTATTTTAATGTCATAACACCATATTTCACAAATATAAGATGACAGTAAGATGCTTTACCCTCACACTCAATCACTGCTGTTTTTTCTGCATGTCAGAATGTGTGTGTATCTTTATTTTTAATTATTTTTTTATTTTTTTATTTTCAGCATAACAGTATTCCTTGTTTTTGCACCACACCCAGTGCTTCATGCAATCCTTATCCTCTCTAATACCCACCACCTGGTTCCCCAAACCTCCCACTCCCCACCCCTTCAAAACCCTCAGATTGTTTTTCAGACTCCATAGTCTCTCATGGTTCACCTCCCCTTCCAATTTCCCCCAACTCCCTTCTCCTCTCTAACTCCCCTTGTCCTCCATGCTATTTGTTATGCTCCACAAATAAGTGAAACCATATGATAATTGACTCTCTCTGCTTGACTTATTTCACTCAGCATAATCTCTTCCAATCCTGTCCATGTTGCTACAAAAGTTGGGTATTCATCCTTTCTGATGGAGGCATAATACTCCATAGTGTATATGGACCACATCTTCCTCATCCATTCGTCCGTTGAAGGGCATCTTGGTTCTTTCCACAGTTTGGCGACCATGGTCATTGCTGCTATAAACATTGGGGTACACATGGCCCTTCTTTTCACTATATCTATATATTTGGGGTAAATAACCAGTAGTGCAATTGCAAGGTCATAGGGGAGCTCTATTTTTAATTTCTTGAGGAATCTCCACACTGTTCTCCAAAGAGGCTGCACCAACTTGCCTTCCCACCAACAGTGTAAGAGGGTTCCCCTTTCTCCACCTCCCGTCCAACACATGTTGTTTCCTGTCTTGCTCATTTTGGCCATTCTAACTGGTGTAAAGTGATATCTCAATGTGGTTTTAATTTGAATCTCCCTGATGGCTAGTGATGATGAACATTTTTTCATGTGTCTGATAGCCATTTGTATGTCTTCATTGGAGAAGTGTCTGTTCATATCTTTTGCCTATTTTTTGATATGATTGTCTGTTTTGTGCGTGTTGAGTTTGTGGAGTTCTTTATAGATCCTGGATATCAACCTTTTGTCTGTACTGTCTGTTTATCTTTATCCATATACTGAAATTAATAAAACATACAGCATATTTTCACTTTTGTTTCTTTTTTTCATATTTGTTCATAACTTACTGATAATTGTGCTAATAGTCATTGACATTATTCTTATTATAATGTAATTTCCTTAATTATTTCTTTACTGACATTTTATACTGAATTTTTAAATAACTAATTGCATCTTTGTGAACAGTAATTCTATTGGGATGACTTTGTAAATATTAAGTAAGGTAATTTTCTAATAGTGACATTTCTAAGACACATTATAAGGTCACTTTACATTTTACATTTTACACTTGTTTTTAATTTTCATTGCCACAAATTTTGAAATACTGTATACTTCTAAGTAAGCGGAATCAAGATTTTACCCACAACTCTTCCAAAATAGGTGATGTCATTATTTTAGTTAGCATTTATTTAATTAAATTACATAATCAATTGTATTTTTATGTTGTAGTATTTTTTAAATTTTTATATTGACTGTAATATTGTTTTTTAATGATCTCTTTATAAAACAAATTAGCTTTTGTTGATATTAATATATTGAAATATTTATTCTCAGGTTACTTTTTTTTTTTTTTTACCTTGCTTCTTGAGCTCCTAAATTCAATTCCAGTGTGTGTGGAGGCTTTCCCATGGCAACAAGCATTACTTGGACCAGTAGCTTGTTTTAAAATTTAATGCAATTTTGACACTATCTACCTGGAGATAGCATCAGATTCCACAGATGAAGGGCTCTATCCCGCAAGACTCCTCCATTTCAGAACAACCGTCTACAAACTGGAGCTTCCACGAACCCCTTTCAGCTCAGGATGCAAATCCCAAGTCCAGGTTGTTATGTGTCTGTCTGACCGAATAGCTATAAATCAGAGATTTCTATAATCTCTTCCTTGGATTTGATTAATTTGCTAGAATAGCTTGCAGAAGTTAGGAAACCCATTTACTAGATTACTGACTTATTAAAAGGATATAAAATAACAGCCAGATGAAGAAATACAGAAGGTGAAGTCCCAACAGGAGCTTCTATTTTTGTGAAGTTTAGGACCCAACATGGTGGCCCACAAAATTGTTCTGGTTCCCTAACCTGAAAGCTCCATAAATCCTCCCCTTTTTGGGTTTTCATGCAATCTTTATTAGGTAGGCATATTTGATTAACTTATTGTACTTTGGTGATCCAATCTCTAGTCACTCTTCCCTTGCAAAAAAGTTGCAGGTGGGGCTGAAAAGTCCCAATTCTTTTATGTTTTGTTTTTTCCTTTTTTAAAAAAATTAATATGTAATGTGTTGTTTCACAGGTACAGGTCTGTGAATCATTAGTCTTACACAATTCACAGCAGTCACCATAGCACATACCTTCCCCAACGTCCATAACCCAACCACTTCCATCCCTCCCATCCCCCATTCCTTCAGCAACCCTCAGTTTGTTTTCTGAGTGAGATTAAGAGTCTGTTAAGGTTTGTCTCCCTTCCCAGTCCCATGTTGTTGCATTTTTCCCTCCCTCCCCCCCATGACCCTCCTCCCTGCTTATCAAATTCCTCATATCAGAGAGATCATATAATTGTCTGAAAGTCCCAATTCTTGATTCATGTTTGGTTTCCATGGCAACAGGTCTCCAACCTTAGGTGCTTTTCAAAAATCACCTTTATTAATATAAACCGAGTTCTGGGGGTAAGGAACTTCTTAGGAACAAGACACCCATTTCACCTCTGTGGCTCTAAAGCATTTTCGAAACTTGAAGACTAGAGACCACATATTATAACAAAAGATGTTCCCATTTTTTTTATCATTCAAGAAATTGAAAGTGTGGGAAGCTGTAAGGCAAGAACTGTGAATGAAGACCAAATATATGAGAAATATATTTCGATCATCTGAATGATTAAATATATAATTTCTTATAAGTCACAATATCAGGGCACCTGGGGGGCTCAGTCAGTTAAGTGGCTGCCTTTGGCTCAGGTCATGATCTCAGGGTCCTGGGATTGAGCCTGATGTCAGTCTCCCTGCTCAGTGGAAAGCCTGCTTCTCCTTCTGCCTCTGCACCTCCCCCAATCAAGCTCTCTCTTTCACTCTGCTCTCTGTCTCTCAAATAAATAAATAAAATTTTAAATAAATAAATAAATAAATAAATAAATCACAGTATCATATCTTGCTTACTGTATTTTATATGTTTTTATTTGATGTAGCAAAATATGAGAAATAATGTAATGACTTCTTCCATTAGTCCCTTGCTTAGCATATCCTGTTTATTATTATGAAAGACTCTCTGACTCCTATTTTTAGTATGTTTATTCCCCAACTTGTAAATATTTTTATGAGGGGAACTCGAGACCCTAAAATGTCATAAACTGGGACACCTGTATGACTCAGTCAGTTAAGCATTAGCCTCTAGCTCAGGTCATGATGTCATTGAGTCCCATGTCTGCTTCATGCTCAGCAGGTAGTCTGCTTCTCCCTTTACCTACCCCCCTTACTTGTGCTCTTTCTCTCTCTCTCTCTCAATTAATAAATAATATCTTGAAAAAAAAAAACAGAGCAGATGGCACAACATTGATCAGATTCAGGCAATATTCTTACAAAGAGATTTGAGTGGGAGGAGTGATACTATATTAGTTGTCCTTATTACATAGCTTTAAAAGTATCATAAAATCCCCTGTTTATATTCTACCATCCACCAAAATTCATTATTTAACCCATAAGTTTTTGGTAACTAATTATATTAAAAATTCTAAAGTCACACTATTTATTTTTTTTAATTAAACCACCCTCCAACTTCAGTTTTTAAATGTCTATAGGATTCAGGAAATACTGGATCTTTCTCACTGAAACACTTATATTTCCAGATAATACAAAAAATATATTTTCAAATTAAAAAATTATCTTAATGCATTACCTAAAGTGTCTGGTTGGGAAATATTGAGAAAATAGAAGTCTATATTCCATTATTTTAAGGACAACCCCATTTGTTAAAAGAAAAACTGAGTAATGTTAAAAATTTTAAGTGTTTATTTGGTAAAAATCAATTTATATTGGGCTGTATTTAATCTGGTAGATAAAGAAGAGCTCCAAAGAGCTTTCTGTAAAAGAAAGACTTTTATGGGCAAAACACAAAGGGACCAAGGGAGTTATACTGACAGAAAGTAGATTGCTTATTGCAAGTTTATTTTCCACTGAAAAATGAAGCAGTCTATCAGGCACATTATCTAACTACTACTAATCAGGTGCTTTCTGATCGACTGGTTTAAGATTTCATTTTTGGGAGAGCCAAAACTGTAATTAAGTCTCAGTTTGGAGATTCCATTTTTTTGACTACCTGTCTTATTTTAACATTAACAGTTATGAGTCATGGAACATTAAAAGGAAAACAAGCAACAATAACAACAAAAATCTATTTAACAGAATATTTACAAAATACTTAAAACACTTCTGACTTATTAAGGATCTATAAAGGAGGTCTGCATCAGAGACAGCACTGAAAACACAAATATCCTAATCATTCAGAACTCCTCCTCCTTCATAATCCAGACTTTACAATCCAAAGCCCTTCAACAGATTATGGATGCTTAAATTACCCTTTATTAGACTTTTTCGAAGTTCTATGTCAACATATTTTGGCTTAGCAAAACTTCCACCATTTCTACAATTTTTACCAATTTTGGGATCCTTTATGACCTAGCAATTCTTTTCTCTCATTTTCTGAAATAGTACACTGGAGACACTTTTATCCCCCAAGATAACTATTTTATTATTTATTTTTATTTACATATATATTTATTATTTTTCAGATTAATGAGATTGATGTAACTTAACAGCCATCAGAAGCTACTTACTTCACCTTCCATGTTTAATATACTCATGATTATTGCATTTCTTGAGCACTTCCAAACTTAAGTCAATGAACACTTTCTTCCCTCCTCCCTTCCTTCCTTCCTTCCTTCCTTTCTTTCTTTCTTTCTTTCTTTCTTTTTTTTTGAAAATTTTATATATTTATTTGCCAGAGGGAAAGAGAGTACACCCAAGTCCGGGGAGTGGCAAATAGAGGGAGAAGCAGGCTCCCTGCTGAGCAAGAAGCCCAGTGGGGGACTGGATCCCGGGACTCTGAGATCATAACCTGAACCCAAGGTGGATGCTTAACTTACTGAGCCACCCAGGCATCTCAGATGAACACTTTCTTAAAACAACATATATCATATTCCTTTTTCATTATGAACTTTGAAATGTTCAGTCCTTTTGTGGTATCAATGAATGATTAATGACATTTTGTAGTGATTAAAATAATCAATCCACAGCAACCCAGCGATTGTGATTCTCTCCTCTTTTGTCTCTCTTAAACTTTGTGTTCAAGTAAAGCAGTAAAACTTGCCAGGACCTACAAGACTTTTATAATTTTCTTGTCTATTTCAACCAGAGAAACAATCATGTGCACAATAGTGCAGAAATGCTTGGCTGAGCTTATGGCTTTTAGAAACTCACTTCTCTAGATATATTTATTGCTTCCAGCTTTTCCTCCTAAGGATGGGCTGCTAAAAACCCTTACAGATTTTCCTACTTTCTTCACAGAAAGATATTATGGCTTAATAACGTGGGATTGATGATGGCAAAAAGGAAAAGCCAACTTAAAAAATGCAAGCACAAGATGCATTCCTACCAGAACTTGACTGTAATGCAATCTACATTTTTCCCCTCTCAGCTCAAAAGTAACTTAGCTGTTTTGCTGGCATCTACATGTAGATTAATATGTGGGATTCTAAATCGAAAGTTAAAATTGAGATAATTTTTAAAGGAGTTTTATCAAATATTTTAACAGCAAAACTCAAATTATAAACGGTATCTGTGTGTTTCTGACATATTCGTGAACTTCTCAGAGCTTTTCCATGAAGGACAGTTTTGCCTATAATGAATTTCCATTCCCTGTCTTTCATATCAACCACTTATTCTTTTATTTTATTCACTTCTGATTATTTCTGGGCTAGAGATCCTGGGGGGAGTAACACTATTGAATAAATTTAATGCATTATTGATTTTTCTTTTTACAAATTTAATTTGCATATTTAATTTACGTCTTTGTTGGTAAATTAGTTTTTGTCACTAATTTCTTCTATTTCCTTATTATCTCAATTTTCTGTGTTATTACTTCACTTTTAGTTTATTTTTCTATAGACTTAAAAGAACTTAAGATAGAAATCACCCAGATGTACTTTCAAAATTTTAAATGAACATATTTGTATTTTTAGCCCTATGTTCCATGCACCTCTGATTGCACATTTTGAAAAATACCAGCATTTGAAATTATTAGTTATCCTACTACTTTGTAAACCATCTATTATGGGCTTCTTGTTTCCTCCAAATTTTGTATTTTTCCTGAGCAAACAAAACGTGCCAATTAAAAAATACATCAAAAAGTCATTTTGATTCCTTATGATTTAAAAGCTATAGCTACAGGGACCTGAGTGGCTCAGTTGGTTAAGGCTCTGCATTCAGTTCAACTCAGGTCATGATCTCATGGTCCTCGGATAAGTCCTGCTTGGGGCTTCTTGCTTAGTGAGAAGCCTGCTTCTCCTTTTGCCTGCTGCTCCACCTGCTTGTGCTCTCTCTGTGTCAAACGAATAAATAAAATCTAAAAAAAATTTAAAAAAATAAAAGCTTTAGGTATCATCTCTCTTATTCCTTGGTCAAGAAGAAGAATAAAACTTAGCACACATCTACAGGCTACTCTTTAAATTTTTTGTTGACTACTGTAGAAATAATTAAATTATTATTGCATTAATTTGATTTTTAAATATTTAAACATTTTAAATTTGAGATATATCAGAAAAAGGTACAGTACAGAGTAATGTGTTTTAATAATATTAATTATTAGATTTATCAAATATGTATTTTGTTCTACAGCTACTGCGAAGTGTTTTACACATGTTATTTCCTTTAATCCTCATAAAAACTAAAGGAAGTCGATCAAATGCTTGTATATATACTTAAAATTTACAAGTGAGAAAATTGAGGCTAGATAATGAATTAAGGTGAAACAGCTAATATTTAGTAAACTATGTTGGAAAAATTCAGCTCAAAATATCCCATGTATATGATGCTATTTTGAAGCTTATCAATAAGGAGTTTCTCTTTCATCTAATTTTGAATAGTTATTTTTCCTTTTGACATCATCTCACATTTTTTCCCACATTATTCTTACTTGAACATGCACTTTATGCATTAGAGAGAGGATTTTTTGTTCTTGTGTTTGTTTGTTGCTGTTATTAATTAGAAGCAGTCTTAGACAACACTGTGAAATACTCAACTGCATGTCCCTGTTACTCATTCCTGCTTCTAAACCTGAAAATTGCTCCATCTGGGCATAGGTACAAGGAGCAATGCTTATTTTGGTTAACAGAAAATAAATTGTTAAATTATGGTTCTTTAACATTTAAAGGCATTGCTGTTCACATGAAAAAAGTGATCTGAAAAAAGCACAATGAAGATGCTTTGAACTGCACTATAAATGCAATTGTTAGTTTTTCCTTTGTAACAAGTCATTCCAAATCTGTTAGCTGAAAACCACAGAACTTTTTTTTACTTATCTGTTTTTCTAAATTGACAGGAAGTTATTCTGGTCTGAAAAATCTCAGATAGAGCTGCATGGTGTATGATGCCTTTCATGTTTAGCAGTTGCCTGGCTGGTTAGCCTTCGGGATCTTATTCATAAATTGGCTAATTTGCTCCAAGTGAGGACTATGGTCCTGTCTCTTTTAAGCAGGCTAGTTTGCACTAATTCTCATGGTATGTTTGCAGCTTTCCAAAGAACAACAAAAAAGACAAGCTCTCGTGGAAATGTACTTCTCAAGCATCTGCTGGGCCACACTTATGGATGCTCCACTGGAAAAAGCAAGTCTCATGTCCAAGACTATATTATTGAAGGGATGGAGAAGTTAATAAATGTATGCATCAATTTTATTTATTTATTCATGAATGCATTCATTAGTTTTGTTACCTAGAGAGAAGTGTCAGCATGTCTGAGAGTCAGATGATCATATATCCTAGGGATTTAGATGTGAAGGGTACCATATGCATGGATCAAAGAACAGAGAACATCGAGTATCCAGACACCTCAGCAGGTGCCACCTGGAGGCATATCTGTCTTTGGCAGAACAATGTACAGATAAGTCAATGTCAGCATATTCTGGTGCCAATAACAAAATGTGAGCATAGGGTCTTCCTGGGAACTTAGATGCTGCCCTGCTGAAATGACTTTATTCTGAAAATGAATTCTTGATAAATTTGTGCATAATATTATAGTGAGTTAATTATATATATATATATATATATATATATATATATATATATACCTACATACACAGGGCTCACACACAAAACAAATACTCTTGATTATATTGTTGTTAAACAAAAGAAGTTAAGTGAATGTTGGATTCATTCTCATAGTAAAGATGTTTTGTTCTTCTTTCCAGATTTCTTTCAAATCTGAAGTGGTTATGACCAGCTCTGCTGAGTTTTTAAAACTCAGGTTTTCATGAAAGCCTCCAGATGCCTTAGATACAACTTTAGACTCTCATTTCTAATGAGTTAGAATACCACCTAAATAAGATTGAAACAACTCAGTGCAGATTTATTTCAGATAAATTCACCATGAAAGTATCTTTTATTTTTTATTTTTCTTTTTTAAAATGTTTTATTTATTTGACAGATTAAGACAGCATGAGCAGAGGGGAAAGGAGAGGGAGAAGCAGAGTCCCTGCTGAACAAGACCCTGGGAACACGACCTGAGCTGAAGGCAGATGCTTAGCTGACCAAGCCACCCAGGTGCCCCATGAAAATATCTTTTAAATCAGGCATATAAACAGTAGCTAGAATGAGCATTGTAATTTATTTTATCTTGTGTCTTAAAAAAAAATGTAGACAGTCTTTAAAAATAATTATCAAATATTTCCTTCTCTGTGAACCTAGAAACTATATTACTGGTTTTTGCTTTTGTTTTACCTTATTTTATATTTATTTACTTTTATTTTATTTTTTCAGTGTTCCAAGATTCATTGTTTATGAACCACACCCAGTGCTCCATGCAATATGTGCCCTCCTTAATACCTACCACCAGGCTCACCCATCTCGCCCACCTCCCCTCCTCCTTTCTTCGTTCATCTCCCCCTCTGATTTCCCCAATTCTATTTTCATTTCCTTCTCCTAATGTACTCCATGTTATTCCTTATGTTCCACAGGTAAGTGAAACCATGTGATAATTGACTTTCTCTGCTTGGCTTATTTCACTTAGCATAATCCCATCCAGTCCCAACCATGTTGATACAAAAGTTGGGAATTCATCCTTTCTGATGGCTGCATAATATTCCATTGCATATATGGACAATATCTTCTTTATCCATTCCTCTATTGAAGGGCATCTTGACTCTCCCCACAGTTTGGCAATTGTGGCCATTGCTGCTATGAACATTGGGATGTAGATGGCCCTTCTTTTCACTATGTCTATATCTTTGTGGTAAATACCCAGTAGTGCAATTGCAGGGTCATAGAATAGCTATATTTTTAATTTTTTGAGGAATCTCCACTCTGTTTTCCAAAGTGGCTACACCAACATACATTCCCACCAACAGTGTAAAAGGGTTCCCTTTTCTTCAGATCCTTTCCAACAGTTGTTGTCTCCAAAGGCAAAGGAAACAGAAGTGAAAATGAACTTTTGGGACTTCCTCAAGATCAAAAGCTTCTGCACAGCAAAGGAAACAGTCAACAAAACAAAAAGGCAATCCACAGAATGGGAGAAGATATTCACAAATGACACTACAGACAAAGCGCTGATATCCATGATATATAAAGAACTCCTCAAACTCAGCACCCAAATAACAGATAACCATGTCAAAAAATGGGCAGAAGACATGAACAGACACTTCTCCAAAGAATACATAAAAATGGCTAACAGACATATGAAAAAAATGCTCATCATCATTAGCTATCAGGGAAATTCAAATCAAAACCACATTGAGATACCACCTTACACCAGTTAGAATGGTGAAATTAATAGAACCTATACTATTAACAGTACTTACAAAAAAAACAACCCTCATTTACTGCTTTATTATCCTAATTTCAAATAAAATAAAAATTAAGGACTGTTTTTTACTAATATATAAATCATTAAAAGAGTACATTTTGGGATGCCTGGGTGACTCACTGGGTTAAAGCCTCTGCCTTCGGCTCAGGTCATGATCCCAGGGTCTTGGGATTGAGACCCGCATCAGACTCTCTGCTCAACAGGGAGCCTGCTTCCTCCTCTGTCTCTCTCTGCCTGCTTCTCTGCCTACTTGTGATCTCTGTCTGTCATATAAATAAATAAAATCTTAAAAAAAAAAAAAGAGTACATTTCTTTGATCCTAATTCCTGGCAAGACTTTTATTCAAAATATGCTATTAATTCAATACTTTTCTAGAGTCTTTATATAGATAAAACTATATGCAATCTCATATGCATATATAGATAAAACTATATGCAATCTCATATAAAACATAAATATGTTTATGTATTTATGTATCATCATGATTTCTGGAATAACGCATAGCATTAATTCAATTTTTTGTAACATTTCTTTATTCTATTGTACCAGCACAGAAACCTCTTTCACAGAACTTTACACCTGTGTGTGTGTTTGTATACACAATGCATGTATACTAAAAAAGTATATGTGTGTTAATACATATGTAAAACCATTTATGACTCTTTACCTTGAAAACTATTAAGTAATATTTATTTTTTTCTGTGTTTCAAAATAATTAATGCCCCAGTAGTGTTCCCCACTATACACTATACTAATTTTTGTACTATACACTATAATAGAATATCTTTTTTTGAATGAAACTTCCTCATTCCATAAATATTTCTAGGGGCTATGAAGGTTGGAAGGTTGCAAGATTCTTATTGGATTAGAAATTATCAGACATTAGAAATCATCAGACAGCACCCATTAATGTACCCTTCATATTTGAAATTTATTTTCTTTCAATCGAACTTGAATGTCACATATAATGTATGAATATTCTGATCATGGATAAATTTAACACTTCAGTTCCAGTCCATTTTACTTTAGTGTTGTAAATTTTGTGAAAAAATAACTTTTTGGTTTCATTCAGATTGTGGGCAAATTAATTTCTTTTCCATTGTAGTACTGAAGTCACCCTTTTCCTATTTACTGTGCGCTGAGATCACTCTCAGCTTCTAAGGGGCCTCCTTCTCCATGGGCAGTTCACAGAATAGATGTTTGCTTTCTTTCCAGGCCAGCTGGAGTTTGTCTGATTTTCATTTTTTCCTTTAACCAGAGAAAATACTCTGCTTTTAAAGGATTTATGTGATTTGATGAGGCCCATCTGGATAATCTTCCCATCTTAAGACCAACTGTGTCCTATAACATAACCTAATCATGGAGCAAAATTCATTTTTACAGATCTGAGGATTATCCAGGACATATACACCCAGAAGAGGGAAATCTTGAGGGACATCTCAGTGTGCTGCCAGACACTAATGACAGAATGTTAAAGTAGGTATGAGAAACGTTCTTGTAAAAGTTTTATCTCTAAAATTTGCAATATTTTTGAAGAGGCTTGAAAGGATGTGACTAACTATACAGCTGAAAATTGAAAATATGGGTGCTAATAGGAATATGAAACCTGAGGATCTTAACACCTGCCCTCCGTTTTTATGTTTGATTCTGTGTCAGCTTTAATTCCATAGTCAAGATCGGATATTTTATCAAAACATTGATGATACTTATTTTAATAATGGGTGCTCATTTGTGCCATAAACTATTGCAGTATAGCAAAGGCCTTTCAGATTAAATAAGTGTTTGTACCTTGAAGACTTCTTTAATTTCATTTTACTAAATGCAATGAGCATTTGCAACTCTGCAAGGCACACACGTTCTGGAAATGTCTTTATTATATTTTATATCTTCTTACAGACTAGTTAGTTCTTTCATGACTCCTTTGCTGTCTTGTAAGATCTTGCCAACTATATCTGATAATAACCAACACACACAATTTTAAACTTATTTTTCCCCTAAGATCTTACCCTAATCATTAGAAATTCATTGAAATTTTGATTAGGATGTCAAGATAATGGAAGCGGCAAGGTGACCCAGTATTTTGCACTCAGCTTCTTATGTCAGTTTCTCACTACTAACTGCTCAGTCACTACCACGTAGGAGTTTTTCCCATAACCACTACCTGAAATGACTTCTACAATCACTCTAAACACTCAGTGTCAGTTGTGTGCTCTTCCTAACACAGGGCCTAGGCTTCTGGATATTCTAATATCTTCCACTGCACCATCTAGAACATGTGCCCTTCAATGATGTTATAGAATGAGCAAGGGAGAAGGTACAGTGCTACATTAAGACCCTGATCTAATTAAAAGTTTATGTCTAAAACAAAAATAAACCTCACATAGCCATTAAATGTCTCTGCCTCAACTAAACAGTTGCAAAAGGCACAAAACTAATGATAGCAGAAGACAATCAAGACTTTAGATGAAATCATGATCAGAGGTGAGCCACTGAGGTGTTTGTTCTTTGATTTAGATAATGACACGCACAAATGTTATGGTTATTTCCAGAAGAATACCAGTGAGATTCTAGATTCCTATGTTTTTGGGTGAATCTGTAAATTTATTTTTTTCATTGCACCCAGCTTGATCAAGGAGACTCATCAAATTATAAGAATAACTCTATAATAATATTCTAAATTCTATAGTGTTGAGAAAAATTGAGAGATTACACCTTTATTAGGATCTGTATTTTTCATGTTCTAGGTTTCTGATTTAGGACATGGATGTCAAAACTTTTTAATTCAGAGTGTTTGCCCATGTGTTCCTCAAATCATCTTTATCACAATTCTGTGAAATTTGTATTAAAAATACAAATGATTTGATATTGCCTTATAATATTCAGTTGGACTTGTTAGTAGAGTCCTGGGACCCAGGATTTTAAAAGTGTTACCATGGGGGCGCCTGGGTGGCTCAGTTGGTTGGGTCTGATTTTTGATTTGGGCTCAGGTCATGATCTCATGGGTAGTGGAACTGAACCCTGGATTGGGCTCCATGCATAGCAGGGAGTCTGCTTTAAGATTCTCTCTTTCTGGGGCGCCTGGGTGGCTCAGTGGGTTAAAGCCTCTGCCTTCGGCTCAGGTCATGATCCCAGCGTCCTGGGATCGAGCCCCACATCGGGCTCTCTGCTCAGCAGGGAGCCTGCTTCCTCCTCTCTCTCTGCCTGCCTCTCTGCTTACTTGTAATCTCTGTCAAATAAATAAATAAAATCTTTAAAAAAAAAAAAAAAAAAGATTCTCTCTTTCTGTCCCTCCCACCACTTACTCACACTTTCTTTCTCTCTCTTTCTCTCTTGCTCTCTCTCTCAAATAAATCTTTAAAAATAAAATAACCAAATAAAAGTATAACCATGAATTAACTCTTATGAATACCTTAGAACAACCATTCTCATTGACTGGATCAAATATATGTAAGCTATGACTGGAGCTAGTGGGATGTACATTTTTACAACCACTTTGTAAATTGGTTCAGCATTCTCTATTAATACTGCACACACATGTAACCTATGAAACAGATACTCTGCTCTTAGGCATAGCCTCAACAGAAATGTGTATAGTACGTAATGGAAAGGTAAACACAAAATTTTCCTTTATTTATACTTGTGCAAACTTTACATGAAACAGTTTTTAATCAGCAGCAGAAAAATAAATTAATTCTATTATATTCTGTAATGGAATTCTTTAAAGGAGTGAAAATGAATAAAATCCTGCTACAAGCAATACCAAGGCTATATTTTACATTTATAACTTGAGGGGTACCTGGGTGGCTCAGTCAGTTGAGTGTCTGACTTTTGATTTCAGCTCAGGTCATGACCTCAGGGCTAATGAGATCGAGTCCCACCCCAGACCAGGATAGAGACAGTTTAAGATTTTCTCTTTTCCTCTCTTTTTGCCAGTCTCCTCTCTCTCTTAAATAAATAAATATATAAATAAAAATTAAAAAACAAAACAAAACTATAGCTTGAGAAAAAGTGGACAGACATAAATCAAAACTGTATTGATCTCATTTATACAATGTTCAAGAGCAGGCTGAACTAATCTATAGCTCTATAAATCCAGATAGTGGTTATCTCTAGGAAAAGGTGTTTGGTTGCTAAAAGACAATATGAGGATGGCTGTTGTCTATTTCTTTTTTTTTGTTTGTTTTTGTTTTTGTTTTTGTTTTTATTAACATATAATGTATTACTTCCCCAGGTGTACAGGTCTGTGAATCATCAGGCTTACATATTTCCCAGCACTCTCCATAGTGCATACCCTCCCCAATGTCCATAACCTGACCAGTCTATCCCTATACCCCCACCCCCAGCAACCCTCAGTTTGTTTTGTGAATGTCTCTTATGGTTTGTCTCCCTCCCAATCCTCTCTCTATTTCTTAAATATTGCTGTGGTTCATGTCCTGTTTATGCTTTTATATATGCAACTTTTTTTTTCAGCATGCAATTTGTATTTCAATATAGTTATAATGAAAGAATATAAAACAAAGTGAAAACTTGAAATTACAGCATTTACTTAGCACTAATAATTTTCCCAGTCTGAGGTTAAAATTTATTCTAAAGCCACTTTTATTACAAAATTTAAGCAAACTGCATATCTACCTATACCTCAGTTTCTCAATTATAAAAATTAATTTATAATCCTTAACTTTCAAATATAGTAAAACATAAAATTAAATTGCATAATCTATGAGGAAATGCTCTGTGTACTAATTATCTGCTTGTTATACCCCACCCCATCATCACTCCCAAAACAAAAAAATAATAGTAGAGTAGGTAAAACTCAAGAGTATTAACTGGATCAGTATGCAATGGGGTTTAAATTTCTGGTGTGACATTTTAAGAGTTTTTGTTGGAGTGTTAGTCTCTTTTACTTTCTTGTTCCCAAATGGATACACTGTTAAAAAGGATCATGACTAGTATTTCTTGGAAGCTATCTTTATTTCAGAAAGGTCTACCATGGAGAGATTAGGTCAGCCATTCTCTGAGTTGAAAGCGAATTTCCAATTCCTCTTTTGATTTCCTTTACAGATATCATTGGGCACACATGTCTTTGCGACTAATGTTGCAGTTAATGTCACAGGGAGGTGGTGCTACTAGCAACGAGAAGAAACTGCTAAGACTGGCCCTGAGTCTAAGCATAAGGACCTTCAACTCACCCCAATCTGACACACCAAGGGTAAAGATATTGATTTCCTAGTCTGTGGATGTATATTATTTTGAAGAACTGAACTCATAAGGAGGCTTTGGTAGGACACAGTTTTAGGTTATGGTCATAAATCTGGTCAAATCCACTAACCCTTAAAAACCTTGAGGTAATATACTATTATATATTTCTGATAGACATACATTTTATGCATTTTATAATATCGTACAACAGAATCATAATACATATTTACAACTGTAGTTAAAGTTTAAAGTATTAGTTTCCAAATTATTCTCAGATCCTGAATTACTAAACAATATGTCCCATTTAGGTGAGAATTAGCAAGGTTGCAACTAAAAGTTTCCTTTCTTCCTTTAATCCAGCCAATGGAATAATACTGTTCATATATATACACACACATATATATATGTATGTGTGTGTATATATATGTATGTGTGTGTGTGTGTGTGTGTGTGTGTATATTTTTTTAGACAGAGACAAAAAGCAAGTGCACATGTGAAGGGGGAGGGGCAAAGGAACAGGAAGAGAATGAATCTTTTTTTATTTAATTTCAATTTAATTAATATATATTGTGTTATTAGTTTCAGGTAGTTTAGTGATTCATCAGTTGCATATAATATCCAGTGTTCATTATTTCATGTGCCCTCCTTAGGGCCTGTCTGTCAAATAAATAAATAAAATCTTAAAAAAAAAAAAAAAAAGAACTTCACTTGTACCAAAAAAAAAAAAAAAAAATTCAATGGGAGGGATCAAGAAAGAAATTGTTGATAACCAGCAGTAAATTTTTTAAAAAGTTAAGTATATAAAAGTGACTATTATAGAATTTAAAAATGCAACAAATATTAATTTAAGAGATGATATTTTTATTATCTCAGATACAGTAGTATCACAAACTAATTCATAAATAAAAAACTTGTACTTTTTTTTAAAGATTTTATTTATTTATTTGAGAGGGAAAGAGAGAAAGAATGAGAGGGAAGAGGTCAGCAGGAGAAGCAGACTCCCTGCTGAGGGAGTCTGATGTGGGACTTGATCCTGGGACTCCAAGATCCTGACCTGAGCTGAAAGGCAGTTGCTTAACCAACTGAGCCACTCAGGCACCCATGTTGTACTCTTTTTTAAGAAAAATGGAAAATTTGCCTGCTCCAATGAACCATTATTTAAAAGTAGTCATTTCCCAGAATATCTTCACATGATACTGCAGTTTCTCAACTTTAAGCAGTTTCCACACTTTAGGAAAATATTCTTACCTATGATGGAGAGTAACTCAATAATAAATTTTTACACCTAATTGTCAGGGCACGATTTTCACTTTTTCCCAAATCAATTTGTAGACTTTGGTAGTTTATTCAGCAAATATGTATTGAAATCCTACAAGTTTCAGAAACTGGGGATAGAATAGTGAGCAAAAAGAGGGACCACTGTGAAGGAAGGACCCAGGCAGCAGAGGTCTAATAACCATATGAATAATAGCATAATAATGATGGCTAAACCTCTTGATCTTTACAAATACAAGATATATCTGAAGTAAGGTTATATATACTCAGAGCCTTAAAATTTAGTGGTTAATCTAAGAGACTAGATGATGCTTTTCCCCTTGTGATTTGATTATTTACTTCCAGGATTAATTTTCTTATCCCATTTATATAAGAGAAAAGGAGACATAGGAGTGAATATAAGTTGAATTGTTACTTACAAGCCAGGAAGTGACTCAAGGTAACAGAATATACACCACAGAGAACAAATGGCATGTCAAAAAATACACACTTGCAAGCACACACAGGTAGTTATATGTCAACCAAATGTTTATTAATGGAGGTATAATATTATAGGAAAATATAACAATGTGTATCATATATATTTTTAAATTTAAGATACTTCCTCCTATATATCCTTTTGTGTCATATATTGGTATACTTCTTAATATGCTCTAAATTTATAAAATCAGTCTATTCATTCCTTTATTTGTAATTGACTAATAATTTATACACAGATCATAATGTCATATATATATTAGTAAAATTTCAGAAACAATGCAAATGTCTAACAGAAGTGAAATATTTAAGTCAATGTTTTATGACATCAGGTTATTCACTAATTTAATAATAACCTTTCTTTTTTTTCTCTCTTTTTTTTTTTAATTTCTTTTCAGCGTAACAGAATTCATTGGTTATGCACCACACCCAGTGCATGCAATATGTGCCCTCCATATTACCCACCACCTCGCTCCCCCAACCTCCCACGCCCCACCCCTAATAATAACTTTTAATAAAAAACCACATCTTTAAAATTATGTAATAACAAAGAAATATGCAGCATTTTATACCATATTTACCATATGAACTATATTTTATTTAAGGAGATTGAGACAGAATGTTATGAATAAAACCATATGAAACTACATTTTATTTAAAGAGATTGAGACAGAATGTTATGAATAAAATGGTTACTCAAAATTAGAAAAATTTTTAAAATGCATATTTATAGGAGAACTGATTTTTCTTCTAATTATTGCCATGCTATTTTTTAATAGCTCTGTAGTGTATACATTTCTTTTATAATCAGAAAATGTACTAAATGAAAGAAACATGTATATATAATTAACACACTAAACATACACGGAGCAATAACTGTGTTTCTGGAACTGTATTAAATATTGATGCTGAAGGGCACCTGGGTGGCTCAGTCAGTTAGGTCTCTGACTCTTGATTTCTGCTCAGTTCATGATATCCAAGTCCTGAAACTGAGCCCCGCATGCTGGGGGCATGGAGCCTGCTTAAGATTCTCTTCCTCTCCTTGTGTGCCCCCCAAATGATTTTGATAAGGTGTTATCCTGCAAAGTTACATAAATAGTACACTTAAATATATGTCATAAGTACTACATCAAGTCAAATGTAAAAAGACAATTGGGTACCTAATCCTGATTGGAATTTGAGCAACATGCATGTAAGAAAATGAAATTTGAACTGAATTTGTGGAAGAGTAGGGGGTTTCTAGGCATTCATTTATTAAGTAAATAACTTGCATCAGGTAAATAACACAAATGATATAACACACGAAGGCATGCAAGAGTGGCTGGAGTTACAACGGGGGGCAAGTACCTAAAATTATTGTTCAAGCATGAGAGGCGGTAAGAGCAGAATGGGAAGTGCCAGTCTAACAGTTAAGCTCTCTTTATGATAAGATAGTAAGTTTGGACTTTCTCCTGAAGGTTATAGAGCAAGATTTATATTTGTTTCTTAAGGAATAACACAGAGGGGGCTATTTTTATTTTGCAAAGATGACTGTGGTGGCAACATTTAAAGTAACAAAGGAAGAGATTCAAGGAGAAGGGAGAGTGAGTTGGAAGCTACTGTGTTCTTCTAAATGAGCAGATGGTTTCAGTCAGAACTAGTACAATAGAAATGGAACAGAGACAGCATACACTTGTAGTCTTAGTCAAATAAAGGTGGCAGGTTCAAAATAAGGAGGTTAATTAAAGATAACTATACATTGATTAGTTTTAAAGTTCATGGCAGTATGTTTGTTTAAAAATATGGAAAATTTGAAGAGGCAGTGGTTTAAGATGCATTTACTTTTTTTTTTTTAATTTTTTATTTTTTATAAACATATATTTTTATCCCCAGGGGTACAGGTCTGTGAATCACCAGGTTTACACACTTCACAGCACTCACCAAAGCACATACCCTCCCCAATGTCCATAATCCCAGCCCCTTCTCCCAAACCCCCTCCCCCCAGCAACCCTCAGTTTGTTTTGTGAGATTAAGAGTCACTTATGGTTTGTCTCCACAATAGCCAAACTATGGAAGATGCATTTACTTTTAACTCATCAATATATCAAAATATGTATTAAGCAGTACCAAATAAAAACGAATCCATACCTATGTAAGGAAAATCTTTTTTCAGAAGGATGACTGCATTGGAGAAAATGTTCTGACCAAGAGCAAAAAGCCTTCACTTTTATAAGGAGGAGTAAGTTGCCGGGGAGAAGCAAAAGAAGTGAAGTTGCCCAACAGAGTGGAGATGTCTGTCTTCCATTTTGACAGCATATAGGTCATGAAGGCAAAGTTTTGTTAAGGGCATTTTGTTCTGATTGATGAGTGAGAACAAGAGATTCAACTAATCATTTATGAGAGAAAGATGAAAATTTAGAAGATCTGTTATAGGGAAGTAAAAGAGAGGGGCATCAGTGAATCTTATCTAAACCTTACAGTGAAGAATGGCTCCTCCCAGTAAGCTGTTTCCAGAACACAGAAAGGTGAGGGATTTTCCTTAACTGTTGGTCTTTTCCAGGATCACAGGGTTCAAATAAGATTCAGTGTTAGTAGCCACAGTGATACAGACCCAAGAGTCAAAATGAAGAAAGTAAAGCTGCCTTTAGAAACAACCAGTCTACCAGAGAAGAGAAATATGTTAATAACTCCTATAATTAAATAAACGTTTTAAGAGAGGTATGGAAAACATAAAATATGTGTCTATAAAAGATTGTACGTGGTTTTCATCTGCACTGTTAAATATTTTTTAAGAGTTGTTAATAGAGTGAAGCTATTAAAACTGCATCGCTCGGGCTTCCGGGAGCCACAGGTGTAGAAGCCAGGGCTACACCTCAAACTGGCTGGGCTTCTGAAACTGGCGGGATGACTGTGGTATTGGCACACAGTGAAGTAAACCCCAACACTCAGGTGGCAAATCGCCAGGGCATCTGGGAGGCTTACAGCCTCTCGGCGGGACTGCCACATGTGGCTCTGCTCAGCTTCTCCTTCTTCAGCACTTCTGTTGTCTTGACTCTGACCACATCATCGCCCTGTCTGTGCATGTCTTCTTACATATGGTGAAACGGACACCCTCGGAGACTCCTGATAAAGGAATGGCTCTGCTACTGACACGTTGAGAACAGATGGACTATGGATTCCAGCTCACCTCTTCCCGCAGTTCTCAGCATCTTTCCTATTGTACTCTGCTTCCCAGCCAGCTTCTACACTATGCAATCTGCTGCTCCCATTCTCATCAACACACTTCATGGATCAGCCTTCTGCTGCCTAAGTTGTCCCAGCTCTATAGGGTTTGTCCCTTTGGCATCAACAAGTACGGAGGGATGGAGCTGGGAAAGAATCTGAAACAAAACACTGAGAATATACAGTCTTCCCTTCTCCATGCTGCCTTCTGTATGTTGAAAGCCGGAGAACTAAGCTTTCCTACACCCCCTAGAAGATAACAAGTTGGAAAGTGAGGCTCCCTGGGTCCAGCCCTGTTAGGAATAGGGCTCTTTGGGTCAGAAAAGGATGGTGGAATAAGGGCCAAATCTCTCTCCTCCATAGCAGGAAGCCATGTTTGGGCAGCATATTTGGTGATTTAGTTTTTCCAGGTCTTCTGCCCCGCTACCCTCCATCTCTGTCTTGCTGTGTATTTTCCTTACAATAAAAATGATTTTTTTTTTCATGAAAAAAAATGTGTAGCTCACAAGGAAGACAAATAGAAGGAACCTTCTGGGCAAGGGACATAGCATGTGCTTAGGAGAGGACAGGGCTAATTTCAGCATGCTAAGATCATACTGGGAGAACTAAGAGACATAGTTAAGAAAAATGGGCAGAAGCCAGATCAGAAGATCTTGACAAATTATTCCTACAGGCTATAAAGAAACATCAAGTGGGTCCATTCCTCTACATTTTCATCAACGTAGCCACTTTGCTGCTTATAAAATTAGCTGGAATTGGCTTCTCCTTTCTTTTTGTTTCATAGTCTGAGGAGGTAAGGGCAATTTTACGATTTAGTATATGCTACTGAAATGTAACTTGGTAAAACACATTTGCAGAAGGTTTGGGTAACATTAGCAAAATATGGCATTTTTACCTTTATTTCACTTGAACCTGAGTTTCTAGAGGAATATTTAAGTGTTTCAAATAAATTTCCATAAATAGTAGAATAAGGTTAATGCCACTTAGTATAAGTTCATAATTTGTCCTTTTATATTCTTAGCATATAGGTGACATCACTTCACTTCTAAGGAGGAAAATTGGTCAGGTTTCAAGAAATTAAATTAGAGTGCTAGTAAAATCTCAGTGCCAAAATAAAAATGTACATGCCTCTGGGTTTTGTCCATGGGTAAGATAACATTTCAATAATTTTTGCCTATGACTTTTGGGCATTTTATCTCACCAACAAAGATTTAAGATGGACTTCCTTGCCAATTCTACTCACCCACCCTACAACTGATTTTTTTCCTAACATTTGTTCAAACAGTATTCCAATGATTCTTTCCTAACCCCTCTACCCCATTTTAGTTTTTCCATACTTTAACATTTCTTGTTGGAAGGACTTATTTTCCTTTTTAGTGGTGCTGTTTATGAGCTATAACAATGGTTCTGAAACTTTAATGTAAGAATCTGTTAGAGAACTAATTTAAATGCAAATTCTTAAACATATCAACAAAGATTCTGAATCAGTAAGTTAGTAGTCTTAGGCCAAAGAATGTCTGTGTTTAATAGTCATTGCAGATAATTGGAACAGTGATTTTCCACAGAATATTTAGAGAATAATTGCATGATAAAGCAGAAATGGGCTGAAAATCAGCCTAATTAGCTCTAGATATTTTATTACTAGAATTTGAGTTTCAAAACTTAGCAGGTAATAGAGATTCATATTGCTTATATTTTTTTAAAAAATGCATTCTGTATATGGTGTCCATGTAGGGTGTTATGTTTTAAGGAAGAATTTGACTGATCTTGTTTTTCTAGTCAAATACCATCATAAATTCCTCAAATCATCAGCATATCTAAGATGAGATTGTTACAGTTCTGTTTGTTCCTTTTTCATTGGCTAAACCCAAGAAATTGACAGTGGGGAGTTAAATGGCCCATATGGAATGAAAGAGAATTTCGAATAGGACACTTCCATTGTAGAAATGACACTGAAATTGTCACTGAACATTTTGTGTTTTAACAGTTTGGTGTCAAATCCATTTTTCAGAGCTGATGATCTATTTAAGACTTAAAAGAGTAGTATATTGTGTATTTTTCTTATTAGTTTTATTTCTTTTTTTTTATCACTAGTAGTTACGACAGCAACTATCACTGTGTAAGTGTTCTATACGTATTTATAAATGAACAATTAAATAAATGCATAAATGGCGTGATATGGTATAATTTCAAGTATTTCATTGAATTAGATTGGTTCTCTATAGGGGATTGACATTAAAAAATACTTTTTATTGTTTATGACTTTTTATTGTTTATGACTGACTGGATTGAATATTGTCCCCTGAAAATTCATGCCCCTTAGAACCTGTGAATGAGACTATTTTGGGAATTAGAGTCCATGCAGATGTAATCAACTTAAGATGAGCCCATACTGCATTAAGGTGAGCCCTAAATCCATTATGACTAATGTCCTTATACAAAGAGGGAAATTTAGATACACACACACACACACACACACACACACACACAGATAGAAGATGACCATGCATAGATGGAGGTAGAAATTGGAATAATAAAAATACAAACCAAGGAATTCCAAAAATTGCTAGTAGCCATCAGAATCTAGGAGAAAAGCAGGAAAAATAATATTAAATAGGAGAGTAAGACCTTTACTGACACCTTGATTTTGGGTTCTAGCCTCCACAACTGTGATAACATAAATTTCTGTTTTTATAAGCCATCCAGTTTTCAGTACTTTGTACAGTAGACCTAGGAAACTAATACAAAGACCAACAACTTTAAAAAGATAAACGTAAAGCAATGATTACATTCTGAATTGGCCATTTGCGACAACATGGATGGAACTAGAGCGTATCATGCTTAGCGAAATAAGTCAATTATCTTTTTATTTGTTTTATTTATAACAATTTATATTGTTATTTTTTTAAGTAAACAAATACGCATTTAAAATATATTTCATTTCTGTATACTATTCTCTAAATCTTTGCTTCTGCTTCTTTTTTTTTATTTTTTATAAACATATAATATATTTTTATCCCCAGGGGTACAGGTCTGTGAATCACCAGGTTTACACACTTCACAGCACTCACCATAGTTTGCTTCTGCTGCTTAAAATCTTTGTTGCATATAACATCCCTAGATATTATACCATATTTATACTAGTATACTTTCACATAAATCTTATTTTAGCTTTATGTGAAAGATATTTTGTTATTAATGGAAAAGTGATATTTATTTGTTTATTTATTTATTTATTTTGGGGGGGATATTTATAATGTGTGCATAAAATATTAAGTTCTACTCTTGGCACATTTAATTTGAAAAAAAAAAAAAGAAGAAAGTTGCTCCAGTGAAAGGACCTATTGTCTATTGTCTTAACAGGGGAGAAGTTGGTCAATTCTGTATTTCATAGAGAATATCAGACCACCTCCAATAAGAAATTCCTATGAAGGAGTGCTTGGGTGGCTCACTTGGTGGAGTGTCTGACTCGATTTCAGCTAGGGCCATGCTCTCCTGGGAGTCTTTTGGAGTGCTGGAGGATTTCTCTCCCTCTCTCTCTGCCTCTCCCCCGACTTCCACACACATTAAATCTCAAATAAATAAATCTCTTTTTTTTTTTTAAGAAATTCCTATGGAAAACAGATTATTGAAAGTTCAGCAAATGTTTTTATCTTTTTAAAACCAGCATGACATTTCCTTAAAATTTTAATTATAAGAATGCTAGAGTTGCTCACTAGAAAATCAAGCCACAGTTTGATAGAGTTGAAAAAACTCCACGGTTTACAGTTGGTATGAGATTAGGCTAAGCATTTGTCTAAAATGTTTCATGCAGCTCACACTGGGTTCCAAAGGCAGTACACTTTGTATTAATTTTAACTACATGTTTGAATCCAGTTATTTTGAACCTCTTGATGATAGTGCCCCTTTGTGGGATTTGAAATAATCTGGAATAACTCATGCTGCATTGTACCCACATGGCTTCCTACTTAAGAATTAATTGCTAACATTTTGCCTTCTCCTTATGTGCATTATGCTCTAAACATAAGGACTTCTTATAATTAAGGGAAATTGCCAGTACCCTGGCCAGCAGAGTAAATGCAAACTTGTATTAACAATACTATAAGCCCTTATGTTTGTACAAGAAATTACAATAATGTCCTAAACTCAATGTCAAGTTTTATTCCCACAATAATGACTCTTTTGAGCTAATGCTTATTCAAGGAGAATATAACTGTGTGAATGTAATGGACAATGAGATTATACCTTTATCATTTCCAGGAATCTTTTTGTAAACATGTTAAAGAATATTATTTGATTACTCTTGAAATAAAGTTTTTGTATATTTCAATACACCTTCTAATCATTTTAATTTTTCAGATATTGGTGGCGACCATGGTTGGCGGGGAGGATAAAGCAAGAATGAGAATATTTATGTTATAAAATTTTTTAAAAAATTGATCATTTCTTATTAAAATTATTTATTTGACAGAGAGAGAGAGAGAGAGAGAGATCACAAGTAGGCAGAGAGGCAGGCAGATAGACAGGAGGGAGCAGGCTCCCTGCTGAGCAGAGAGCCTGATATGGGACTTGATCCCGGGACCCTAAGATCATGACCTGAGCTGAAGGCAGAGACTTAACCCACTGAGCCACCCAGGCGTTCCCAAGTTATTTATTTTTGTTGAAGTATTATTTGCATGCAGTGTCACACACAGATCTTTGGTGTGGAAAACTCTGTATGAGTTTACAAATGCATAAATCCATGTAATCCATGAACCTATCAAGAGATAGAATATTTCTGGTACTCACACACATCCCTTGTACGCCTTTCCAATCAATCATCATCCCCTCTGACCTTATGCTTTTTCCAGACATTGCTCTGATATTTTTCACTGCTGTCTGGATTTGCCTCTTCTGGAACATCATATAAATAAATCATTGAGTGTACTCTTTTGTGTCTGGCTTCTTTTATTCAACATTGTCTTTTTTGAAGTTAATCCATGTTGCTATACACATCCCTGGTCCATTCATGCTTATTGTAAAAATCTAAAAATTTCATTTTTCTGTCTCCTAGCCTTCATGTCATCACATATTTTAAATATAAAACATTATATTGAGTTATGATTGACATACAAAAAGCTGTACATATTCATCGTGTACAACCTGATGAACTTGGAGACCTGGAGAGAAATAGACACCCTATGAAACCATCACCACACTCTATGCCATAAACAAACCCATTACCTCTAAAGTTTCTCCTGTTCTCTTTATGATTGTTTTGGTATTGTCTGCTTAAAAACACACATTTTACTCTTATATATTTTAAACTCTGTAATACTCTGACATAATGTTTAATTTATACATTTGATTATCTTCAAAGAAGATGATGAAAGATAGAAAAAAAACAGGCACAGTATTTATATATATTTTTGTGTATTTATCATTTCTGATGTTTCCATTTTTTTGTGTAGGCCCAAATTTTGTCTAAAGTCTTTTTTACTTCCACCTAAAGATTTTTTATTTAGCAGTTTTATTGCACTGGTCTGCTATCAATATATACTTCCAGTTCTTATTTGTTTGAGAATTTATGTAGTTTGCTTTCAATTTATGGATCTTACTTGAAATAGAACTCTAAGTTGACAAGTTTTGCTCCATTGTGTTTACTTTGTTTTGCTTTGTCTTCAGCTCCTTAAGAATTTATTAGTGTCTTCCAGCTTATCTAGTTTCTCATAAGTCTTTTCCTTGTCATTTTTAGCCTGTCCATAATCTATATTTTAATTTATTTGCTTTTAAGATGGGATCATTATCATCAATTTTCAGCCTTTGGATTATGATTTTTCAACTGTGTGATTTTCTTTATGTTTATCCCACTTGAAGTTTGTTGACTTTCCGAACTATGCAGAGTTTATGGTTGTCAAACAACTGGAACATCTTCGGTAAAGTTTTGAATATTTGTTCTGTCCACCTGCCATCCTGTGCCTAAAATTCCATGCATGTCATAACACCTTATATCCTCCCATAAGGCAGTGAGGTTCTGTTCATTCATCTCCACAATTTTTAGACATGGCGCTTCAATTGGTATAATGTCTATTGCTCTGCCATGATGTTCCTTCTTTTTTATACACTGTCCAATATGCTATTAATCCCACCCAGTGATTTCTTCTTTTCAGATTTCATATTTTCGTTTTAAAATTTCCATATGATTACTTTTTAGTAGTTCTAAATTCCTTGTCTCTCATCATGTGCATCTTTTCCTTAATATATTTTAATATTTTTATAATCACTGTTTTATAGTCTTTGCTAGAGGTTTCATTTTTTTCCAGCAAATCTTGGGTAGCTGTATTGATTGAGAAAATTTTTCATCTTTCTGGGTCACACAGTTTTAGTCCTTTACATATAATTTTTTATTGTACACCAATCATTATGGAAAGTATACTGCTGGACTGGAGTGGGAGTTTTTTTATGGCAGGAAATCAATTTATTTCACAAGTAGTTTGACCTTTTTGAGGATCATTTTAAATTTTGTTAGACATGTAGTGTTTACTTGTATGTAATGTTTACTTCTGGCCTAGTTGAGCCCTAACCCTATGGTGAGAGCTTTCCGTGATCTCCCCTGAATTCTGACTCCCTTGCTAATTTTAGAGTGCTCAGAATGCCACTCTACTTGGGTTGTTTGGAACACAATTATATTCTAGCCTTTTATGAGTTTCAGGGATACTCATCTCACAGTCCCTGGATACTTATTCTTATACCAGAGGTGTTTTTTTTTTTCCCCCTTCCCAATAGTTGTTCTTTTTATGGCCTTATACAGACAAGGCACGCATGGGATCCAGCCCAAAACTCAAGGGAAGGCTTTCACTTCCATGCAGATCTTTTTCTCTGCTTCACTGCCTCATCTCCAGTACTTCATTCTGAAACGTTTAGACATCTTAGTCACCCTGCACTCTGATCTCATCTTAACAAAGCAGCACATTCTATATGCTGCAACTGTCCTCACACACATGCTGTGGTTTAGAAAATGCCTCCAGGCAGAAAGTCAGGATAATCATGAAGCTTATCTTATTTAGCATCCTTATCTCACAGATGATAGTCCTGAACAGTCTTCTGTCTAACATCTAACACCATTTATTTTGTGCTTTTTCCTTCAGTCATTTGTTTATGATGAAATGTCTAGTCTAGTAGTTATTATAATCTCATGACTGGAGGTGTAAATCAGTTACAGAGTCTTAATTATGAAATTATGAAACAACTATTTCTAAATTCAAAATGTATCATTTTTATTGTGCTATTTCAGTCAACAATATGTTTGCTTTAAATACCAAGTATAAGGATCTATAATTGGGAACTCTTTCCTGTTAAAAACCCCAAAGGTTTATGAACTTGACTGAAGTCATACAATACATAGTTTGAAATCCATATATGAATCCAGACAGTGTGATTCACATCAATGCACTCAATCATTTTGTTGCTTCTCTTTTCCATGATACAGTGATGAATACTTGTATTTATCAGTTTAACTGGGCCACAGTGTGCCCAGATATTTAGCTAAATATTATTTCTGGGTGTGTCTGGGATGGTGATTCTAGATGAGAATTGGTAAACTGATAAAAGTAGATTGCCCTTCCCAGCATGGGTAGTCCACTTTCAATCCACTGATGACCTGAATTGAATAAAACACTAAAGAAGAAAGAATTCTCTTTCTCTCTCTGTCTGTTTTCAAGCTGCGACATGGGTCTTCCTCCTTCTTCAGACTTGGGCTCATACTGGGACCCACACCATCAGCTCTCACAGTTCGCAGGCCCTTGGATGAGGACTGGAACTTACACCATCTGTTCTCAGGCTTTTAGACTCAGATTAGAACTACACTGTTCATTCTCCTAGGTCTCTAGCTTGCCAACTGAACATCTTGGATAAGCCAATTCCTCACTTTAAATATCTCTCCAGTTCTCTCTCTCTCATTCTCAATGTCTCTTATGTAAGCAGAAATTTCATCAGTAATGTGTCAAAATACCTTAAATTTCCAAATTTTAAGAAATTTCTAAGTTATTTGTAAATTTTAGGAAATTTTTAGTCATTCGTAAATTATGATACAATCTACTTTCAGCTATATATTACTATACAGCATACACTTGACCTCTAGTACTAAACCAAAAATATTTTATGTCACAATCATAATTTTTCAGTGTGATTCATATTTCCTTGATATACATTCTTATTTTCTCCAGCTGTATTAATTAAAAATTATTATCTGTTAATTTTAAAATGTACAGTGTTTGAAAGGAGCTGAATCTGGAGAAAAATATAGCCTGGGGCTATTGATTTAACATCTCAAGGTATACAAATACACAGATCTGTGAAGATAGAAATCACATTTGTGTTTTTCAAAGGTGTGTTTCCAGGAATCTGGAACACTGCCAACTAATGCTTATTGAATGACTGAAGTTCACAAAACACATTTCACATACTTTTGATAGCATTGGGCATTGAAACAATAACTTGATTCCTTAAGAAAGAGGAATAAGGAGGGTGCCTGGGTGGCTCAGCCAGTTAAGTGTCTGTCTTCAGCTCAGATCATGATCTCAGGAGCCTGGGATCGAGGCCTGCATTGGGCTCCCTGCTCAGTGTGGAGCGTGCTTCTCCCTCTCCCTTGTCCCTGCTTATGTTCTCTCTCTTTCTCTATCAAATAAATAAATGAAATCTTAAAAAAAAAAAAAGGAAAAGGATTAAGGTTTACCTGACTTTGTATAAAATTACTAAGTATTATTTAGAATAAAATATAGTTATACGTTTAAAAAATAAGGAAGAAGAATAAACAGTTCTATAGAATTGTGAACAAATTCTATCTCTAGTTAAGTTGATTTTTCCATCTATGTTCAACAAGAAAGAAGGGAAAGAGATTAACTTATCTAGAAAAGAAGAGTATTTGAAGATAAAAATTTGAAAGTAAACACTGGCTAAATTACATATAAAAATATTTTGATGGCTTAAACTTCTACATGATCAGCATTCTCACTTCTACATAATGAATAATTTCGTCAGACTTTTCAAACAATGGTATATCATTTCATTCCTTTCATTTTCCCTGTGGACTTGTTCCCCGCACAGCCCTAAATTAATAGCACACTATTTTTATATTGATACCATATCAAACTATTTTAGTTCTTTGATTTTACAGGAATTTATAACATATTTCTTCATCTGTATTTTAATGCAATATTTAGATATCAAAATAAGAATGAATAATGTTTGTATATGTTAAAACTTACACATAGACAAAATAAGACATTCTGCTGGAACTAGACCTCCTTTATTTATATGTATTCCAGAAGAATAGACTTTAGTCATTTAAAAATGATGACAACAACAAGTTGCCAGACTTTTTTTTTTAATTTTTAATTTTTTATAAACATATATTTTTATCCCCAGGGGTACAGGTGTGTGAATCACCAGGTTTACACACTTCACAGCACTCACCAAAGCACATACCCTCCCCAATGTCCATAATCCCACCCCCTTCTCCCAAACCCCCTCCCCCCAGCAACCCTCAGTTTGTTTTGTGAGATTAAGAGTCACTTATGGTTTGTCTCCCTCCCAATTCCATCTTGTTTCATTGATTCTTCTTCTACCCACTTAAGCCCCCATGTTGCATCACCACTTCCTCATATCAGGGAGATCATATGATAGTTGCCAGACTTTTAATTTTAGGAAGAGAATATTGGAGGCAACAATACAGATGTTAGGGTAGATGCATGAGATTACAGATGTTAGGCACCTGGCATGGATAACAAACAAATGTATTGGGCTTGTAATTACTTCCAGGTGCCTATCATCTTGTTTAATCCTCATAATAGCTGAGGTAGGTATTATTATTGCCCATGCTTTTCAAATGAGGTAACTGAGAATTGGAGAAGTTAAAACCTTTCTAATAATCACACAAATACTAAGTGACACAGGCAGGACTGAAACCCAATTTGGCATGACTCCAAATTCTGTAGTCACTGCCACCATGGGAAATGTTAGCATAAGTAGCTTTAGCTTATAAATTTTCAGACAAGAAGCAGAAATTGTCTTGCATGTGTATTTCACATAGGTCCTAAGATAAGGTAGAAATAACAAAATATTTTTTAAAAAATGACAAAACATTTCCTACCAACACAAATGTAAAAGCTGGATATCTCTGAGATACCTTAATTCAAAATGCACGCTACGGACACAAAGCAGGGTAAGTGCTCTAACAGGAATTCTAGAACTGAATATCACCTCCAGTTCATAGTTCCCAACTCTATTTTGTCACAACACTTAAACTCTATTTTCTTTTTCAAGTGAGTTTTGCAAGAAAGATAATAAGCCCCAATGATACGGATGCATTTTTCTTCCTGTTTATGCCATAACTTCTCTCTGATACTAAAATCTCAAATTTGCTTTATTTAAGGTTCTAGTCATTTTTCCCCAATATATAGCTAGAGATGTTTAATACATGAGTTTTTTTTTTTTTAATACAGACTAAAATTTCCAAGCCTGTGTAATATGTTCAGTTTGAATTATTTTCTCTCTCTCCCTCTCTCTCTCTATATATATATTTGAAAAGATTTTCCAAAAAAATTAACTCAATCTGAGGTGCCTGGGTGGCTCAGTCAGTCAAGTGTCTGCCTGAGGCTCTGGTCATGATCGCAGGGTCCTGGGATATAGCACTGTGTCTTGGGAGTCTGCTTAGCAGGAAGTCTGGTTCTCCATGTCCTTCCCTGCACTCATGCCCTCTCTCTCTCTCTCTGTCTCTCTCAAATAAATAAATAAAATCTTAAACATATTAATGGAATCTTAGTAAAAACAATCATTATTTTTACTGATGTGTAGGGCATGTCAAAATATCCCTTATGAAGTGAAAGATAAGTTGCTACGTCTGGTTCACCCTACAACCAAGAAGGAGGCACAAGAGAGTTAGAGACAGCTGTAGGTCTATAAGTCAAAATGTGGGAAATGAAACTTTGAAATGATCTAGGTTAGCGTTCTAAATGATGGAATGTTTTTATTAGTCAATGTCTTCCAGAGATACAGGTCAATATTTTTATGAGGAATTGGCTCACATAATGAGGTCACCGAGAATTCCCATGATCTCCTGATTTTAGGAAAGCCACTGATACAGTTCAAGTCTGAAGGCCTGAGGCACAGGGGTGCCAACACTGTAAATCTCAGTCCAAGGGCTGGAGAAAACCATTAAAGGAGTTCAAGTAGGTAAGCTGGAAGTTAGAGGAGACAAATTCTTTCTTAACCACCTTTTGCTCTGTTAAGACACTCAGTGGATTGCATAGCAACCACTCACACTGGGGAAGACACCTACTTTACTGAGTTCACTCATTCAAATGCTAATCTCATTCAGAAACACCCTTGAGGATATATCCAGAAATAATATTTAACATGGGCACCCCCTTGAATGATTCAAGTTGACACATAAAATTAACAATCACAACACTTAGAAAGAATTGAATAATGATCTGTATTAGTCAGCTTGACTAGGGGGGCAGCATCTTCTAGGAAATAAAGGGAGCCTAAGCAAGGGCTGAGTGAAGCTCTATATAAGGGCTAATTAGTATTTTCCGATAGAATAAATAAATGAAGAACGTTGCACAAAAGAACATGGTTTGTGTGGAAACTACATGAAATCTAGTCAGCTGGTTCATAAAGTATCAGGTAGGTAAAGATAGAAAATGAATTTTATAATATAAGCAGGATTATCAATGTCTTCTTACAAGAGTTTTATCTTTGTCCTATAGTTGATGGAAAACTGTTTAAGGGAATACCCCATATATTTTTAATGTGACAAAACTGGAGACCCACAAGGCAGTTAGAGTGCAAGACCAGCTGAAGATCTGAACGCATGCAAGATACTGCAGGAAGTATTCATTGAGAAATTTCTAACTTGGTAATGCCATTACCAGAGCAAAGAACTCTGTAGTAGCTGATGTAGAAAAGACAATGCTAGGGTTCAAAGCTGACAGACAACAGAGACTCTTGAGATGTCGTTGGTGTAAAAGGTGATTTTTATTAAAGCACGGGGACAGAACCCATGGGCAGAAAGAGCTGGAATGGGGTCATGAAGAGTGGCCCATTATATACTTTCAAGTTGGGAGGGGGTTAGAGATAGCATAAGTCTCTAAGGAATTTTGGAAACAAGATTTCCAGGAGCTTGAGGGAGCTAGCTGTTGTTGGGAAAAGGTCATTTATTACCATCGAATTGGGCCATGTGCTTGGGAGGTTTAGAAATAAAGGATATTTCCAAAGGAATTTTTGTACATTAAAGTGGATTTACAGGATTGGGGTGGAGAGTGTTAGGCTAGGATTGCCTTTTGCCCTTAAAGTATTAACATCTAAGCAGTTGCGTCCCTAGAGGAATGTCACTCTTCAAGCACTGGGCTGTAGAGAGTAAGGAAATTTAATAATTTTTCTTCTGCTTTTGTTTCCCTCATCAATAGCCACTTGAATTGGAGCAATAACCACAATATTCCAGATAGAAATGGCAGCATGAAGTTGGATATATAAGTAAAAGACTAAAGTCTGGACTGATTATATAAATGTGAGATCATAACGTGTTTGTATGGATATTATATTGGTTAAGTGTAGAATTCAAGGTAGAACAACAAGGAAACAGTTTGAGGAGACAAAGCTCTAAGCAAGTTAGGGAACAACTGCGGAACTCTTTTGTTTAGTAATCAAACATTATAGGCGTGTCAGATAATTTTGGAAGTGATTACCCTTCATTTTATTATGAGTCAAGTTGTCTATTTTCAGGGAGCCAGCGATGACAACTCACAGTGAGGTCTTGTGCCTGGTGAGAACTGTGGTCCAGTGTATGGAGTTCTTGTTTAGAAAAAGCTTTGGGGTAAATTTTCATGGGGAACATCCACTCAGTTTTGGAAAGGTGATTGTTAAGCCCTTAATTACTGCAAGGAATGCTTAGAGGTTATAGCAACTGCATTAAATATCATTGAATGTGCATAAATCTTAAAACCCCATTAGGACAGAGGAAGAAAGAACAAGTACAAAGATATACAATTGGTTGTTTCAGTGGATCTTTAGATCTTTTCCTTAAAAAAAAAAAAAAAAAAAAGTGCAGATCCAAACAGACCCTTTCCAAGGCCAGGGAAAATAGAAGGATGTGATTGCAAGAAAAAGGGATCACACAGAAACAACCTAATTTAAATTTTTCAATTACCCATGTTTGACTACGTTCTGCTCTGCATACCAAATGTCTCTTGGCTCTAGTGTAAAAGCTCCAGTAGAGGGGAGCTTGGCAGCCCATCATTGTCTTAGTGTAATCAGGCACTTAGCAACCCTGACATCGGATGCTGGCATTCTCTGTTTGGAAACAGCGGTGGATTCCACAATGAGGTAGTTGATTGCTAATTTAGTGTACTAATGGAGAGAAGCGGGGGGCCTCCATTCTGCACCTGAATCCAGATGCCAGTTTGCTACCAAGATAATATGTTATTTAAAGATTAATTTACCCATTTGTTGGTTCTAAAGAGAATTTATAGTGTGCATTTTCCCAGACCCTTTATCTCTTATCTTTCTCAATAGTGTTCATGAATGGTCATTTTTGCTTCTCTAGATCTTCCCTAAGTTGTACGAATATTAGAAAAAATGAGGATACAACTTATTAATTATAATTAAGTAAGTAAATCTAAGCAGTTAAAACATCAGCAGTTAGACAATGAGACTTAAAGGGTGTATATATTCTAAAAAGTTTAAACATTTTAGAATACCAAATATTTATTTTTTATTAACATTCTGTAATTTTTCAAGGTCCATCATACTTACTTAACAGAATTTCATATATTGAGAAATATTTTCATAACTGCAATATTAAACTGAAATGTTAATGTCATAAACTTATATCAGTATATGACATCAGTTAATGTCATATACTTATATCAGTAATAGCTACATATACTTTTTCAGTAAAAATTAAATGTAACCTCAACTAAATCATTCTAGAGGAAGAAATGGAGAAAGATACAATAATCAAATATATCATATATGGCTTTAATAAGTCTTAAAAGTAGTATCACCATTTGATAGACAAAATTAAATGGTTAACCCTCAAGAAACAAAATAGAGCCACATTCTACATTATAAAATGAAAATAAAATAGAATGTTATTAAGAGATCCAATATACTCTTTTTTTAAAACCAAAACATGCATAAAATGTGAAATAAATAAAAATACCATAAATCGAAACTATGGGATTACATTACATAGTGAACAGTGCATGGGTTGTTTAACTAAAGAGGTTTTATTTTTTTTTTCCATTGACCATACTTGTTAAGGCTACATATTCAGCAATAAATTAACAAAATACCATCAAAACCCTTTAGTAGAGAAAAATCTGCAGGAGTGCATTTTGTAAAATAGATGCATATTTAATTGAAATAAGATACAACAACTCAGGTTGATTCAAGTTCTGTTAAACTAATATGCAGAAAATCTATATATTTCCTTAATACAATATAGAGAGTGGGGTGCCTGGGTGGCTTAGTTAGTTAAGCCTCTGACTCTTGATTTCAGCTGAGGTCATGACTTCAGCATTGTGAGATTGAGTCCAGGGTCAGGCTCCACACTGGACGTGTGTTTCTATCTTTCCTTCTGCCCTCCCCCACCCCCCCAAAAAATAAAATAAAATAAATAAATAAAACATACAGAATTATAAATTTTATCTGTGCAATCAATGCCTGTGCAGTTTATTAGCTCCTTCAGTTAAATGATACATTGGAAGATGAAAAATGACTTAATTGTGCTTAACAATGACTTAAGTGTACTTTTAAAATATCAAATCATACATTTTTAATATTTATGTTCTACATTCAAAAACAATAGAATTTATGTTATTATTAAGTAGTGCAGTGGTCTAAACAGAAAAGTGATACAAAGATTTTGAGGTTCCAATTCACAAAATGCTATATCATGGTATTTCAAAATGATTTCTCCCTTGTGTTTTAACTGAAAAAAAAGGTCATGCTTTGGGAAATGTTTCTTTGAAAGAAGCAAAATGTACGTACGGTTGCCAGTATTTCCCTGCCGGCTGATTTCAGAACTTGGGTGTGTTGGTTCAGGTTAATGTGTCCCAAGGAGAAGGAAGCTCTGTCTGCTAATTAAAAAAGTGGTTCCCAGGGCACCTGGGTGGCATAGTCATTAAGCACTTTGGTTTTGGCTCAGGTCCTAATCTCAGGGTTGTGAGATTAAGCCCCATGTTGGGCTCATGATCGGTATAGAGAATGCTTGAATTTCTTTTCCTCCCCATCTTTCCCTCCCACTTGTGCTTGTTCTCTCTCTCTGTCTCTAAAATAAATAAATCTTTAAAAAAAAAAAAAAAAAAGGTGGCTCCCGTGAGCCTCTTTGACAAGTCTTGCAGGATCTGTGAAGAGTTACTATCTTGGCATCCTCTGATTTGAGCAGAACTTCTGACATATCTATAAGTAATATGTTGAGCGAATGAATGATCACTTCTACTTGTAAATTTCCCTAGATGGCTTTGACTGTTTGGAAGCACAAAATTCACACACCTTGCTGTCTGGGTGAGGAAGAGCAACTTGTAACTGTGGCACCAAATTAATGTCAAAACTAGAAGATCAGAGTGCTCGCTTCGGCAGCACATATACTAAAACTAGAAGATCAGAGAAAATTATGCAGAATGTAAGACACTTGCTCCCTCTTGCACAACTGACTTTTCAGTATGCCATGCATATTTCTACATCTTCATTCCTACAAAAGAAGAAATAAGCAGCTCTTTTGCCTTATACATCCCCTGAAACATGCATATGACAAATAACAGTGTTTTTCTTAACTCAGCTTTTTGTCCCCGCAAGACAAATGAAGTGTAATAAAATTTCCTGTCTTAAAGGCAACGCTTACTGCTGGGATGCTAACATGAAGTTTGTTCGTATATGTCTTTGACCACATGCAATCTCCGGTGAAATTTATTTATTATTTAGGAAGACTATCTAACTGGATTGTGAATGTGTATTAAAAGAAATAAACACTCTACATAGAATTGTCCTCAAAAAAGTGACTGAATGGGGCACCTGGGTGGCTCAGTGGGTTAAGCCGCTGCCTTCAGCTCAGGTCATGATCTCAGGATCCTGGGTTCGAGTCCCGCATCAGGCTCTCTGCTCGGCGAGGAGCCTGCTTCCTCCTCTTTCTCTCTGCCTGCCTCTCTGCCTACTTGTGATCTCTCTCTGTCAAATAAATAAATAAAATCTTTAAAAAAAAAAGTGACTGAATAATCAACAAGTAAAATTATGTAAGCATGTCTAAAATACACTACCTTTCTTAAATTTCTTTTTTCTTTATATCCCAAGGTATTTTGGTTACATTTCTGTTTTATAATATTTGATGCATATGCTTATGTTACTTTTGAAAATATGAGTGTTTTTATTATTTTTATTTTTTAAATTTTTTTGGCTTACCCTAAAGATGTACTTCACATTCTAAGTGCTCAACAAATATTTCTGAGTTTACAGAGATTCACAATTTTTATGTCCCTCTATTTTCAGTTTTTCTTTATTGTTCTTACATCTTAGAACTTTCCCTTTGTGTTCCTTTGTTTGTCAAAATCCGTTTCCTTCCTAGGACCCAGGTTCTCCAAGAATGTGATAGTCTTTACTTCAAAGCACAATATAATTCATGCATTCAGATTGAGCTAAACTCTGTGTAATTTTGCAAATTTTTATTTTTTATTTCTGAGGGCAACTTTCTTAATTTTATATGTATTTTAATATAAACCTAAACTATATGGAAGTCTGATAATGTTTATTTTTTCTGTGCTCATAAATTGAATACTTATTAAATCTCCAAATTTTGTTTAAATGTTTATTAATTCTAATGTAATATATTGACTTCTTCGTTCTTCAGTTAAAATCAAAGCAGAAAAATATTTGTGTGAAAGGACATCTTAACACGATGTTTGCTAATCTCAACATTAATTATATCAGTTATAAAGGTTGACAATACGATATTGTTTAAATCAAAGCCTCAGACCAGTTTTTCATAGCAATTTTGAAATTGAAAGTAATATAGATAACCAAGCTGGAAGAGCTAATTACATAATTAGTAAAACAATTTATCTAAAGTGAAAGGATTTATTGAAAAATTAATATAATATGATATAGACTCTGTGATGGCTGATGTTATGACACCACTTGGAGGGCACTTTCAGTTGAGGTTAACATTTAACTCAGTGAACTTGGAGTAGAGGAGATTGTTTTACATGTGAGTGGGCCTCATTCAATCAGTTGAAGGCCTGAAGAGAACAAAAAGCCTCCTGAGCAAGAAGGAATTTTCTAGAAAACGACCTTCAGACTTTTTTGGTACCATCCACTCTCCTGCATCTCAAACCTGCTGGTTCACACTACAGAATTGTAGTTGGAAGCTTTCATAATCATGTGAGGCAATTTTTAAAAATGATTAATATATATGATCTCCTATTGGTTCTATTTATAGAACTAATTGGTTCTGTTTCTGTGGAGAACACTGGCAAATACAGACTCCTTTTTATTTTATTTTATTTTTTTTTACTCAGTTAAATTAACATTAAAATTCTCTGTAAATTTCCTTAATTTCTTTGCAGTCATTTATTCCAACGTGCATAAAATTTATCTCTGACCTGCATGTAGAATTTCCATATACTTACAATGAGTAAGAGCACTGGCAAAAGTTTCCATTCATAAGGACAGCCAGATTCAAGTTCCTGGATCCCAGCCAAATCCTAAGCAATGAGGCGATGCACGTTGTAACACAGCACTACCGGGGAAGACATCCACAGAAGACCGATGACAGCAGGATGACAGCTGAGGTGAGGAGGGAGAACCACCAGTGCACAGCATGCAGGGGAAACGCCGCGAGCACTCACTGAGACACAACTTCACACCACAGGACACAGCAGTGGAATGTGTAGAGGCAGCAGTGGACCAACTGTCTTAGGCAACAGTAATCGTAATGGGTGTCTCGCGTGGAGTAAAGGCATCAGTTACTCCATGGGGAGAAGGAAAGTGACACTGCAGAAGAACATCACCTTTCATAGCAGAGGCAGGTTTGATATTTATAAGGTGTGTAAAGGGAATCAGTGGTCCTTGAAGCACATTTATACAAATGAACAGTATTGGCATTTTTTTTTTAAACTCAAATATCAGTGTAGCATAAAAAATATCTGTTATCAGTGTGGAACAAACACATTACTACTGGTTTTTTATATACAAAATTGGCAAGTATGTATATTCTAAAGATAATGATGGGAAAAGTTGAACATTTAAAGAAACCACAATGTAATAACATGAGCTGTATGGCAAAATACTATGTCATTTACATTCTTAAATATTTTTCAAAGATGTCTCTTTTACTTTTACTTTCTTTTTATTTTATTTTTAATGCTAGTTGCCAGATTTATTGAGTTTTATCTTTTGCATCTTTTGAAAATCATCTAACACTAGTGCCTGCCAATGTGCTTTCTGGAACTATGTATGTTTTTTATTAGAGAAACTCATGTAAAGAATATTATAATAAATGTTTGTATGAAATATTTTATGACTGTTAATTCTTCCTTTGGTCTCCTCTTGAAATGAGAATTTTTGAATGTCTCACACAGAAAATACCCTAAAGGAATATTATTTTTAGTTTACCTAATTCAGCAGAATAAATAATCCAAGGGGTGGCTGGGTGGGTCAGTTGGTTAAGTGACCAACTCTTGGTTTCAGCTCAGGTCATGATCTTAGCATCATAGGTTCAAACGCTGAGTCAGTTCAAGCCCCGAGCTCAGTGGGGAGTCTGCTTCTCCCTCTCCCTGCCACCTCTCCCCCCATTTGCACTCCTTTCTCTCTCAAATAAACAAATAAATCTAAATAATAATAATAATAATAACAATAATAACAATAAAGAATTTAAGATACTCTTAGGTCTCTAAGGGTATCTCAAAGACACTTTGTTGTTATAAAAGTTTTAGGTCAGTTTCTGATCATTTAAACTCAGAAAATATCAAAATTTAACAGAACATTATCTTGTGTCTTTTACAGGAAGAGTTGAGGTTCCAAAGTTTAATGCCTTTCCTACATTCTTTAACTTGACAAAGTTTACACTAAGCAAATACCATCATTTAAAAAAAAAAAAAACATTGTTTTTCATAACCTCTGACTCCTTTATTCTTTTCAACATAAAATTACCTCTTTTCCTACATTTTAAACACTAGTGTGTGGGGGGTGTGTGTGTGTATACACACACACAATTTATACATACTTTTCTCAGGACATGTCTGTGTGCTTAGAATAATTCAAATACAGGAGATGGTGGGCTACAAGAGATGTGGTAATTATGGCTTTTATCCTCATGAGATTTGTGACATAAAAGGATAGAAAATAGAAATAACCTTAGTAAAATATAGGGATATGTGATGGTACAAAAGTTTGTTGGAGTTAAAAAATTAGAAAAAAAAAAAACCTTTTTTTTAAAAGATTTTATTTATTTATTTGACAGAGACAGAGAAAAAGAAAAGCAGGGAAAGTGGCAGGCAGAGGGAGAGGGAGAAGCAGGCCCCCCACGAAGAGGGGAGCCTGATGCTGGGCTTGATCCCAGGACCCTGTGATCATGACCTAAGCCGAAGGCAGCTGCTTAACTGACTGAGCCAACCAGATGCCTGGAAAGAACATTTCTGAGATTCTCAAGGTGTGCCTCATGAAGGAGGGAAAAACTACCTCAGCATGTAAGAATGAATAGAATCTTGACAAGAAGTAAATGTAACAGGTTTTATCTTTTATTCATCTTATATACAATAAGGAAAACATTGATATGCCAAAAACTAGCATGAAAATTGTTATTATGTTTTGAGAAATGCTTTAAAAAACTTCCTGGGTAGAAAATAGAGTTATAAGAACATAGAGCCAGCAGGGATCCACCGTAATGCAACTTGATGAAAGAAAACAACAATTTTGGGGTTGATCCTGACACAAGAGTGGATGTGAGAAATCAGGAATATGACATAGGATGGAGTAAATTTTTATATCATATCTGAAAAGGATCTCTTGGCTTTAATATAAACCCTTCTTCATAACTGTTCCTAATTTTCAATAAACTAATACTTACATTCTGTTTGTCATTCATTTTTGTATGGAAACTGAGTTGGTATATTTCATAGAAGATAACGTATGTTCAAAATCAGGATCCAGTCTTCAGAAGAAAAGCTTTTATCACATTTTCCAGTGAATTCAAAGACATTTGAAGACAGCTATGACTTATATTGCTCAAAGTACAGAGGTCTGAATAGTTATTGTGGAAATATATACCTAGGTGCTCAGAAATGTTGGCTGAAATCTGAATCCTTTTTTCTTGAAATTAATAGTTGTTTTTTGATGTTTTTAGTTTTTCTCTTCCTTTTTTAAGTAGGCTTCATGCCCCAAATGGGGATTGAACTCATCACTGCAAGATTAACAGTCACATGCTCTACTGACTGAGCCAGGCAAACAATAGTTGTTTTATAATTAACTGTTTTAATAATAAAACCATGTTTACATTTATTTCTCCTTTATCTAACCATGGTTGATTCAGAATATATCTTTTACTTATAATTTCAGTAATTTCTTCATCTTCAATTGATGAAGAAATCATATGTGATATATCTATAACATAGAATATTATTTAACAATGAAAAGAAATGCAGACATGCTACAACAATAACATACATGAATCATTATGATAAATTAAAGAAGTCAGCCCTCCAAATCACATATTATATGATTCCATTTACATAATATATGCAGAATAGGTAAATCTATAAAGACATAAAGCAGATTAGTTTTTGCTAGGGGCTGGGGAGAAGGGTAAATGGGGAATGACTGCTAATGATTACATGGTTTTGTTTGAGAGTGATGAAATATTCTGAAATTAGGGGTGATGGTTGTATAACTTTGTGAATGCATTAGAAACAAGTGAATTGATGCTAAAAGGGTGAATTTCATGGTATGTTAATTATATGTAAATAAAGCTGTCTGTCAAGAGAAGATTAGCGAGCTTAGAAGTCTAAGAAACTACTGCATTAAATTCTGAGTCTTGTCATTTGTAACACAAGTTTTGCTGTGACAAAATGTAATATGGTAATTTCATATTTTTTCTCTTTTTAATTTCCTTTTCTGTACTTGGTCATCTGTCAATTTTTTTTTAAATATAAAGTTTCAAATAAGATTTCTCCATTATAATAAAGATGTATAACTAATTTATTCACTACTTGGGGAATAAGGAAACATTAAATTTTGGAAAAGAAACTGGATGAAATTAATGCTTTCTCTAATGACAACAATTGGATCATTAATCTAGTACTAGAAACATCAAATTTATAAATATAAAAATAACAGATGTAATAAAATATACTTTATATATAATAAGTCAAAGGCAATAGGTTCATGGAGGAGGAATGAAACTGACAGGCTCTGTAGAACTTGCTCAGTTCTTTGCTAAAGTTTTAAAAGACAGCTAACAAGTAATTAATTATCTCTCTGTGAACATGTGGCTCTTTCAATTTAAATAGACTTATGTATGAATAAAACAAATCAATGGAACTAATTACTCAAATGTCACACTGAAAAAAGGAGTATCTGGCATGATAGACTTTGTTGGTGTGACAGTTAGAGCCTGTTTCCTTCTCACATTATGCAGGGGATGTGTGGTGGCAAACATGTACGTCACTGCTCTGTGAAAGCCACAGTGGGAGAACTATCTGTGAATCACACAACATTTCTAGATTATAAAATAGATCCTAACGGCAATTCAGGTTCGAGGATGTTCTTGGGTGTCAGTAAAAGCACTATACCTACGTGTCCACTTGGATCTCTTACTGAATATGTTTGGAGAGACTTGATGTTTATTCAAATTATTTTTGGAAAACAAGACTTTATTCAAAAATTTTGGTAGCTCTTAGGTAATAGAGTAACCTTCCAACCCAGCTGTTATTTTAAAATCCCCTTTATCATTGAAGCAAGTTAAAAAAAAAAAAATCCACGTTTTCTTCAGTTTCAATTCTGTTCTAGATCTACATCTAGGCCTTATTCCAGTAGTCCAAATTCGAGGCAAAATCTTCGGTATGAGCCTACGCTACACAGTTACAGGATGGCATGACCTTTCTTTACCCATTGCCTAATGGTTTTGCACACTTAGGAGATAGGAAAGTTGATGCATTAGTGTCAGAGCCGTGAAAGAATAGATGATGCCAAAGCACCAGGTCAGGTCAAGGTTTGTCATCATTGCTCTTATAACCACACAAAATTGCCCATAAATGTATAGTTTTCAAATAAAACAAATTGGCTCCTAACTCCCAAAACATTACACTATGTTTGGACTGATGTGTACTCAACTCTGAGAGGCAGATTTCACACTTATCAACACTAAAATATGGCTGTCACAAAAATTTATTCTTATTCAGGTTATGAGATTGTTTTCTTATTAATATTAATAATTATGTAATTATCTAATTATATAATTCATCTAAGTGGATTATATTTACAAGATACTCTGGTAAAAGTAGATTTAAAGTATAAATAGAAAATGGGTTTTCCATTCGGTCAAAGAGAAGGAATCCTGGAATGATAGAACAGGTACCTCAAGTTCCAGCTCAAGCCACAGTAACTGTGAAACATTAATGAATATAGCCAGTAATTATCCTACATGCCTCTATTTTCTCAATTATCAGACTTTTAAATATACTACCTCTTTATTCATATTCTTAGATGAAGAGGAAGGCCAAAATGTACGACAGAATAAGATATATATTATAGTCCAACTAATAAATAGTGAATAATCTGCATGTGATTTTTCCCCCTATTTTGAAAATAATATGCCAGGATGAAATACAATTAAGGTATAATCAAAATATTATCATTAAAGAAAATGAGATGGAATTAGCCTTATTTAACTGACTGAACAAAAACTACATAATTTATTTCAAAAAAAAAGAAAAAACAACCTTGTAGATTGAGCTTTCAGCATCACTTTTCTCAGGTATTGATTCCTAGAGACTTGACACATAATTTGTCATCAAATAATTTTTAAAAGTTTAATTTTTTAAATTTAGATTCCTTAGAGAATTATAAATTTATGTGTGGGCAGTAGAAATTACTACCTGGAATTAATTGCAGAGGATTATGTAGGGGAATTAATTGGCTAATATATTTGATGGTCATTCAGTAGTACATAAGTATAAATTAAAATTATTTTTTTAAAGATTTTATTTATTTATTTGAGAGAGAGAGTGAGAGAGAGCACGAGAGAGGAGAAGGTCAGAGGGAGAAGCAGACTCCCCATGGAGCTGGGAGCCCAATGCAGGACTCAATCCCAGGACCGATCATGACCTGAGCTGAAGGCAGTTACTTAACCAACTGATCCACCCAGGCACCCAAAATTGGTCTGTAAAATATAGCAAATAAGTCATAGAATGAAAACCCGAGTACATTAGTCTGATTGGTCCACATTCAATTAATTAATATTTTTTCCTCTATTACCATTGAATGCCAACAATTTGAACTGCTAATGTAGTCATAATTTGAGTATAACAAAATTGTTAACTATACTCACAAAAAAGTTAATCTACATGCGTACATTGAACGTAAATTTTATTTAGGTTAAAAAGGTTACATATTGGGTCGCCTGGGTGGCTCAGTGGGTTAAGCTGATGCCTTCGGCTCAGGTCATGATCTCAGGGTCCTGGGAGCGAGTCCCGCATCAGGCTCTCTGCTCAGCAGGGAGCCTGCTTCCTCCTCTCTCTCTCTGCCTGCCTCTCTGCCTGCTTGTGATCTCTCTCTGTCAAATAAATAAATAAAATCTTTTAAAAAAAAAAAGGTTACATATTTATCATAATAATATCTTCAATATGACTGAAAATGGCAATGCATTTTTGAACCTTTATTTAAACATCACAATAGTTTAAGGATATTGTTTGCTAACTTTCACTGTGCTCCTTCAAGAAAAATTACAGTTATTACCTGAAATTTTACATAATTTTAGGTTTGCAGAGTTTATTTTAGTACTTCAAATGTATAACCTATTGAAATTCAATGATGGTATCAAGAATGAGGGCAAAAGTTGAAAAAAATAATTGCCCTGAACTTGCTCAAAAAAGTAAATTTTACAAGTAATGTTTTGTTTTTTTGTTTTTTTAAGGCTATCCAGAAAATGAAAATGTGTGTAGGACAGAAATGTGCATGCTGGAGTCATTAAAATAATGGTAATTTGATAATTATTATTTTTTTTATTTTTGTCAACTTGTACATTTTTGTGAAAAAAATAGAGCATTATTTAAATGTTAAACTTAAGAAATTCTACAAGCACTTTTTACTAGAAACAATAATAGAATAGATGAATATGAAAATTCTAATAATAGAATAGAGCATGGAAATTATTTCTCTAAGTAAAAGAATGATGTCTGTGTCTCTTTTACCATATTTCAATGTATCTAGAAGAATAACTAGATGTGATTCTCAAATAAAAGTCGGAAAAGGAAGAGTAATAAGATATTAAGTCACTGGAAGGAGCTGCAATGCTTGAAAGTGTTTTATTAGCAGAAGAAGAGAAAAAGAAATCATTGAGGAAATGGCCCAGAAATAGAAACTATTGTCTATATACAATTGTTATCTGAAAAATGGATGAATCATAAATCAACATTAAAGTGAATTATTTTTCACTAGCTAGTTTTGTGAATATAAAAGCTGAATTTAGATCCTCAAAATGTAAAACAAAATATGTTCCTGACTTCACAAAATAAATATTTATAAAGCAAATCATATAAAACACAGGAAAACTGAAATGAATATTTATGAAAGAATGAATGAAAAAGTTGCCTATCCTTTTTTATGGTAAAAATACAACACACGTAAATAAAAATGAGGATGTGTAACTACAAAAAGATAAAATTTTCTTAATATAGAGTAATTAAAAGTATCATTAAATCAATACATACTTCTAAATTTTTTTACTTATCTTAAGATATTTTTTATTCATAAGTCATCTGATTTGGATAAGAAATTTTATCATGGTCTAAATCAATGTTAAATTTCAAATATTTCAATGATAGCATACTCAATATCAAAGAAAATATATTTCAAAAGATCATAGAAGGGACAAATAAGGAAGTCATCTATTGGTAAAGGAAACAGCACATCAAGAAGATAAAGCAATAATCAATATATGTGCCCTGCAATAATTCTCACCTGACAAGAGTACAGGGAGAAATAAATAAATCAACCATTATCAGTGCAGATTTTAATATACTTCTCTCAGAAAACAACAAAGCCAGCTGTCAAAAGATGAGCAATGATATAGAAGATAAGTTATATGATGTTTTCACACCCAAACAAACCAAAAATATATTTCAATAAAAATCAAGGAAATAGTTGAGTAAATCAACAAATAGATTTTAAAATGTATATAGAAGGAAACCTATTTTGTACAAGTCAAAGCAAGTTGAGAAAGAAGCTACAGCTAACCACATATGAAAACATACTATGAAGAAAACTATTGTACAATGCGGTACTGGTGCAGAAACAAGCAAAAATAAAATGTGATTTAAAAAAGTAGTGCTCAGGGCGCCTGGTTGGCTCAGTGGGTTAAGGCCTCTGCCTTTGGCTCAGGTCATGATCCCAGGGTCCTGGGATAGAGCCCCACATTGGGCTCTCTGCTCAGCGGGGAGCCTGCTTCCCTTCCTCTTTCTCTGCCTGCCTCTCTGCCTACTTGTGATCTCTGTCTGTCAAATAAATAAATAAATAATCTTTAAAAAATAAAATAGTGCTCAAAAGGAGACCCATTTACAGATAGAAAACCTATAAAGGAAAAGTTGGCATTGCAAATGAATCAAGCAAGAATACTTTAGTAGACAAGATTGGGAAGATGTAATTATCTGTGGGAAAAAATTAATTGAATTCCTATCTTACGTCACTTTGAAATATGAAGCCTATATATTCATTTAAGGACTGGAATATAAAAGACAAAACAACCTTGATGGAGGAAAATGTGCACGATATCTGTGGTCATGAAGTGTGGAAGAACATCTTCAACAAATCTCAAGACAAAATTTGTAAAATAAATTGATATAATTGATTACAAGAAATTTAGAGATTTATTTTCACTAAAGGGTGTGTTAGGTAAAATTACCAGATAGATAACAATAGGGAAGAACATATCTGTGATATCTAAAACTGAAAAGAAACTCTCACATGTAATCAGATTTTAAAATGGAAAAACGAGAAAGTGGTCAAAGAGTAAGAATAGTCAATACACTAAGCAAAAGTCTAAATACCTAGCAAGTGTAAGAAGATGTCAAAGTCACTATTATTAATGAAACATTGACGAGACACCATCTTATATCCACCAGATTGGCAGAATTTAGAGTGATGGGTAACATCAGGTGTTCGTGAGTCTCGGGGACACAGAAAAATGATCACCTTGACAGTGATTGCCAAGACAATGAAGACATTTCCAGCTGTGAGAGTGGTGGATTAGACGAGGAGGAGGATTCTCTTCACATGTCCTCCAAACTCCAAACTCCTATCCCTCAAAAAGAACAATTAAGAATGGATCAAGGAGGGGTGCCTGGGTGGCTCAGTGTGTTAAAGCCTCTTCCTTTGGCTCAGGTCATGATCCCGGGGTCCCAGGATCGAGCCCCGCATCGGGTTCTCTGTTCAGCGGGGAGCCTGCGTCCCTTCCTCTCTCTCTCTGCCTGCTTCTGCCTACTTATGATCCTTCTCTCTCTGTGTCAAATAAATAATCTTAAAAAAAAAAAAAAAAGAATGGATCGAGGTATTGGAGAAATCATTGCTTATGTCATCTTTTAGGATTTCTATGGTTTCAGGTCTCACATTTAGGTTCTTACTCCATTTGAGCTTCTTTTTGTGTGTGGTATAAGAGACTGATCCAGGTTCATTTTTCTCAACCTCATTTGTTGAAGACTGTATTTTTTGCATTGTATATTCTTGCCTTCTTTGTTGAAGATTAATTGACCACATAATCATAGGCTTTCTATTCTATTCTGTGTTTCTAGTTTTGTGCCAGCGTCATACTGTTTTGACTACTGCCGCTTAGTAATATGACTTGATATCTGGAATTGTGGTATCTTCAGCTTTTTCTTTTTCAAGATTGCTTTGAATCAAAACTATAATGAAATCTCACCTCACACCTGTCACAATGGCTAAAATGAAAAGTACAAGAAACATGTGTTGGCGAGGAAGTGAAGAAAAAGGAACCTTTGTGCACTGTTGGTGGGAATACAAACTGGTGCGGCCGCTGTGGAAAGCAGTATGGAGGTTCCTGAAAAAATTAAAAAAGAGAACTATGATATGATCTGGTAATTGCACTACTGGGTGTTTACCTAAAGAATATAAGAACACTAATTCGAAAGGGTTATGTACTCCTTTATTGCAGCATTATACATAATAACCAAATTGTAAAAGCAGCCCAAGTATCCATTGATAGATGAATGAATGAAGAATATGTGTCATACACACACACACACACACACACACACACACACATATGCATACATATATATGTATACATACACACACACGAATATTATTTGGCTATCAAAAAGAATGAAATCTTACCATTTACAGCAACATGGATGTGTCTATAGAGTGTAATGCTAAGTGAAATAAGTCATCAGAGACAGACAAATACCCTAGGATTTCACTCATCTTTGGAATTTAACTCACCAGTGTGGTGGGGGGAGAAACAAACTGAGAAACAGATGCTTTACTATAGAGAATGAAAAGATGGTTACCAGAGAAGGGAATGGCGTGGTGAGTGAAACAGGTGAAGGAGATTAAAAGTACACCTATTCTGAGGAGCCCTGAGTAATATATGTAATTGCTGAATCACTTCCTTGTATAGCTGAACTCAACGGAACACTATATGTTAATTATACTGGAATTAAAATTTTACAAAAAGAAAAGAAAAGATTGGGTGGAGGTATTCAGGTCTCCATCATGACAAGTGGCCCCTTAAACCTGTCAATGTGAAAGAAAACAAGGAGACAATTCAAACTTTCCTGAGATTCTTGAATACTAGTGCCTAAATAACTACTTTGCAAATAACCAGTGCCCACCAGGCCCTTTCAGGGGTAGGGGTAGACCAGTGGCATTGGGGGCTTGGTGGAGGAAGCTGGTAACTCATGTTAGACAGGTTTGCGTGTATTTATAGATAGACGCTGTGAGTCGTTTCAATTGCCAGTCCTTGTGGCTTTCACCACGGAGTGCACTATAGACACTGCTATTTTGGCTGTTTGCAGTGTGAACCACTACCACTACCTCAGGGAACGTGTTCTCTCAAAATAAAGACTTTGTGCCGCGACAAGGGCGTAGGTCTGTTGCATCCCACCACTGAGGTTACTTAACCCCTGTCCAGTTATTTTAATGAACACCGTACCGCAGGTCAGACAGAGAAAAGAACATGACTCCAACAATGTGACGGGACTTGGGGCAGGCAGACTGGTTACACAACACCTTACCACAGTTTAGTAGTCAGAGCTAGCCTGGGGCTACCTCAGATGAAACATCAGGGTGCCACCCGTGGCCGCTGCTTTGTCCAACTTTATTGCTGTCCCCCTGGGAGTCTGTCCCCACATGGGAGACTGGTGCACTGTTCCTGATGTACTTAATGCCTTCTGCGCAATCCCTTTGCAGGGTGAAGACCAGGACTAGTTTACATTCATATGGAGCAGTCTGCAGCATGCCCTCATGGTACTTCCACCGGGAAATGTTAATTCCCTGCCTATATGTCATTACTGGTAAGGTGAGATCTGTAACCAGCTAACTCACCCCTCAGTGTGCTTGCCATCCCCTAGAGTGGTGATATCCTCATTACTGGCCTAAGAAGCAAACTGCACCAGGCCCTACACAAAGTCAGAGACTCTGGTGCACACAGGCTGAACGTTCAACCTCGATTAGACCCAGGGACCTGCTTAACAGTTTCACTTCCTGGAAGCCACTTGGGCTAGTAGTATTAGGGGTTACCCAGATTACGACAAACAGTGCTGTCCTTGGCAGCTGCTGTCAGCAAAGAAGCAGCTCAGGAGCTGTATGTATGAAAGTCTCCATATCAAACCCAATTTTTTTTTTAAAGATTTTTATTTATTTATTTGACAGAGAGATATCACAAGTAGGCAGAGAGGCAGAGAGGCAGATAGAGAGAGGAGGAAGCAGGCTCCCTGCTGAGCAGAGAGCCTGATGCGGGGCTCGATCCCAGGACCCTGAGACCATGACCTGAGCCGAAGGCAGAGGCTTAACCCACTGAGCCACCCAGGCACCCCTATCAAACCCAATTTAATGTGCTTTTCACTAAACCAGAAAAGGTCCCTATTCTAATTTACATTGCAAAAAAATCAATACTAAAATGTGCATATTTTCATTTAATATACCAAACAAAATTAAATTTTAGGATTTAGAGATATTTTGAAAAATCAATATTTTAGATATATTTAATAACCTGTAAGCCAAAAATTGAGAATCATTTCTAATTCTTAGTAATTCTTTTCTTACATCAGCATATACGATCTTACACTATTTTTTTCTAAATTTACTTGTTTTTCTATTTAGAACCTAAATCAACTGGCTATTTTTAATGAAGTGATATAATAACTGTCTTCTTCTTTTTAGATTTTATTTATTTATTTGACACAGAGATAAAGATCACAAGTAGGCAGATAGGCAGGCAGAGAGAGGGGGGAAGCAGGCTCCTTGCTGAGCAGAGAGCCCGATGCGGGCTCCATCCTAGGACCTTGAGATCATAACCGGAGTGGAAGACAGAGGCTTAACCCACTGAGCCACCCAGGCACCCCAATATAATAACTTTCAATAATAGATTTTCTAATTGTCTGGCCACAATTCATTTATTAATCTATTATTTTGTCAATGTTTTCAAATCTTTTTTTTCCTGCTAAGTCTCCCTTTTATGTAAGTTACTTTTAGATTATTTTGTTTCAATGTTCTATTTGTCCATAATTTTTGTTAGTTTTTTAGTAATATTTCTTATTTTCTTTTATAGCTCATTTTTTAAAGATCCATTTATTTACTTTAAAGAGAAAGAGAGAGAGAGAGAGAGGAGGGCAAGGGCGGAGGGAGAGAGAGAAAGAATCTTCAGCAGATTTCCGCTGAGCATAGAGCCTGACTTGGGGCTCGATCCCACAACCCTGAGATCACAGCTGGAGCCAAAACGAAGAATCAGTTGCTTAACTGACTGTGCCACCCAGACGCCCCTGTAGCTCCTTTTAATATATGGTCAGGTAATTTCTAGCTCATTAAGTGCCATCAATTTCTCTTCAAAATTTGCTGGCACACTTGCATCCTTACTCCTTCAGATGAACATAAAAAACAATGAAAAATTTCAAGAATAATCAAATGAAGCTCATTAAAACAGAACTTTCCTTTTTTTATTTCCTTATTTGGTTTTAGAACTTTCAGTAAAATAAAATTATTAATCAAACAATAGGCTAGAAAATAGAAAATAGTATTTTTTCAGTATGGCCTTATATTATTGTCTCATTATCCAAAAAGCAGACAAAAAGACATTGCTGAGCAATATATATATTTTTAAGGTCACATTAACTCATTAGAAGTAAGATATAAAGGGACAGATCTCATGCCTATTTTGGTTAAGCAACATAAAGTCAATTGAATGTGTTCCTGCTTACCTGGAATTACTCACCAAAAGAGTAAAATGGTAACAGGAAGTAATGGTTTACATTCTAAAATGTATATAAGGTTCTTGTGTGTTATCTACCAAAACTATATAAAATTAGTAATTAATTATCTCACAAACTTTGAATATTCTGTTATACTTATATTTAGTTATTTAAACTGATAATGACATATTCCATCAGGTAATTTTTTTATGGCAATTTTAGATAAGGATCTAAATCCCTAATCCACGTGGTCCATGTAATTCCTTTATTATTTTTATCATTGTTATTGAAATATATTTGACATAAGACATGTAAATTTAAGTTGTACGACTTGTTCATTTGATGAATTTATGTACTTTAATATGATTGCCATTTTAGCAATAGCAAGCACCTTTATCACATCACATAATTACCACTTCTTTTTGTGTGATTGTCATAAGCAAGATCTAGTTTCTCAGAAAGTTTGATGATTTATAATACAATATTCTTGTCTAAGTACTTCTGTGTTGAGTTGCTACTTTGAATTCTTTATGTTTCATAAGGTCTGTTTATGTACTTAGACTTGCCAAATGTTTCCTTGTGCATCAATCTTGCAAAAAATAAAAGAAAATGTTCATGATGCCCACAGGCTCCAATGTTTCTGAAACTACTTTCTGAGATTTTTCTCCAGATAGCATATAGTACTTGATATTCACCATCTTTCCCACTAATACCTTTACTGCAACTTTCATGTAACTAGCTACCTAATGTAAGTGAGTGACTTTTAGACATTGCCTTTTTCAGAATTCTAAAATGCGTGAGTTTTTGAATATCATAAGAAAGTCACTTAGTGGCAAACCTGAAGAGAATCGATGTCAAGCTATTTATATTCTTTATACATCTCACTTAGTGTGATCCTTTTTAGCTGCAGAAATGTTAATGTGTTGCTATAGGGATAATGCCAGAGATCCTATCCAGGTTGCACATTTTGAATGGCTATGAATTCACTTGCTTTCCTAAAAGCCAAAAAATTCTAAATGCAAGTGTTTCGGATGAGGATTGAGGATAGGAAGCAGACAACAGATTCACTGTCTAGCCATGATTATTAACAATCCAAAAGTTTGCTGTGGCATAATGTCTCTCTACAGTTACTATTTAGAATCTCACACTGAGCCTCCCAACCCAAAATGATGTAAGATATTTTAATTTCAGGCTGATAAATCTAAAGATAAAGACATTTAGGGTTAGAATAAGGTTCCTAGAAAATCCTAAAATGTTATAATAAAGGACCTAGTATGAGTTGTGCAAAGTCAACTGTCTTTTTTTTTTCTTTTTACAAAGTTATGGCAAAAAAGTCCAAGGATGACTAAGAAACATAACTCTGGACACTTTGTACATTATGCTATTATTTTTCATTGTGATTTATGAAGAGTAAAAACGAATTCCTTATGTATTCTTCTATATTTCTTTCATAGTATTTTCTGCTGTTATTGACTTAGATTTTATTTATGAAAAACGTTTTCCTTCATATGCGTCTACCTCCCTCGTGATTGCCAGGGTGGCTGGCTGGTGAGAATAATGAGAATCTCTTCCCATCCACTGTCTGCTTTAGCTTCCCATGATTTTTTGTATTAATTGCTTAGTTTCTCTCAGTGTTAGTTTAACTGACCCTAAAAAGAAATCATAGCTTGATAATGTCAGCAAACCAAATGCATAGAGAAGCATGCTTTACCGTGTCTAATCACATGTAAAGGATTTATTTTGCTTTTCATTTTAGCTCATTAAAGATAGTGAATCAAATCTATCAGTTATTTTAGCCTTTTTTACAAAATGCAATTATTGTCATTTTTCCTCTTTGTAAAGCAATTAACTATAGCTCCTTTTGATATAAGATAGGTAAAAGGTATGTGGCACTTATATGTGAAACATTTAGGAAAAATTAATGAATAAATATTTTAATCCCAGTTATGTCAGAAGGAAATTTTGACTTAAAACAATAAATATAAATCTAGGCTACAAAACTTACTGAATAGCTAAATCAGCATCTAATCCAGGCTGACTAATTTCAAGCTGGAAGATTTAACCACAGTGCTATGGTCCCTCAATATGACAGATATGATTTAATGATTACTCAAGTAGAAGACATTTACAAATAGGCTTTTTTCTAAAGTTATTTCTGATAACAGCATACTACAGTTAATGCTCCGTATTTTAAGTTTTCCAAGTGGCACAATTTGTGGGGAGTATGAAGTGATAACATGATATGAAAATTTACATTGAATGAATTGTGCAATATTGCTTGGCATTTCTCAAATTAGGTGGGGGCACATTTTATGTGTCTATTTGGTTTTAAATGATAAATACTTCAAAACCTGAAGAAATATAAGTAGGTAGCATGGTCACAGCCTGAGCAGGATAAAAGAATCAAGTTGTCTTGGTTTAGAAACCCAGGATTTCTAAACCCGCAGGCAGCCTGGGTTTCTAAACCTCAATCTGAGCCTGTTCTCTGTGGTTTACTTTTCTAATTTGCAAAATGAGGAGGGTAAGTAGTATCTACCTCACAGCTTTTGGGTAATATTAAGTGAGCCAGTACATACCAAGTATTTAGACAATTCCCAGCCATATATATATATATATATATATATATACTATCTAAGTTTTTTTTTTTATGATTTTACAAAGTACATAAGTACTATAGTAATAGGACTGTTACTTTATAGTCATACTTTGACATTCACCTTGCACTTAGAACATTTTAACATCCTTTAGAAGAATCTGGAAAATGGAGTCAGGGTCTACTTTGAAATATACATAAATTTGCATATGATGATGGTGAGCTTTAAAATACTTGAGATAAGATCTGATTTTTTAAAGTTTTTTTTTTTAAGTTTTATTTATGTATTTGAGAAAGAGAGAGAGCGAGCATGTGCAAACAGGGGTGAGGAGCAGAGGGAGAGGGAAAGAGAGAATCTCCAGCAGACTCCTTGCTGAGTTAGGAGCCGCCCGACATGGGGCTCCATCCCGTGACACTGAGATCACGGCCTGACCTAAAATGAGGAGTCAGACCCTCAACCAACTGAGCTACCCAGGTGCCCTGAAAAGATCTGAGAAATTATTTATGAATCAAAAATTATTTTATCACTTAAAAGATTGATAAATATTACTACACTACAACAAAAATGTGAAAAAAACCTTGGTGACTACTTGCAAATTATATAATAGACAAATAACTTAAAAAAGAACTAATTAAAAAAAAAAAAAAGAAGAAAAGGATCAATGACCTAATAAGACAATAGTCCCAATATGGACAAAGGGTAACACACACACACACTCAGACATATAAAAATATGTGTCTGTCTAATATGAAGTGATGAATCCTGTTCTAAATAATGTATATCCATACAAATATATTCTAATATACTATTAATCATCTATCAGATAAAAAATAGAGTAATTTGACAACATATCTGGTTGGGAAAGTCAGTCAAATGGGTAAAGTCATATATTCCAAGCGTGAATACAAAATAACAGAAGCACTATTATCAGAGATTTGATAACGTCTTGCAAAAGAGCATATGCATTTATGCTTTCATTCAGAAAAACTACTCATAAGAAAATATTCCTGATATGTATCTATAATAACACAATTAGGCATGTGTATTAGGTTATTCTTCAAATAATTGTTATGGCTCAAGACTGAAAACAGCCTTTATATCCATGTACCACAGGAAACTATTTAAAAACACCCTATGTACTCTCCTTTAAAAACATGAGTAAATGGGTACAAGCCAAGGAGCCTTGCTTTACCTCAGATTCCTTATGAAAAGTGAGGCAGATCGACTAAGTCACCTGTTTGGTCCTTTTCATATAAAAATGAATTACAGTGTCTTCCCTTTTCTTGGAACCATGTTTTGTTTTATTTCATTTTGTAGTTTATAATGATTTGCCCATAAACTACTCTATCGGAAAATAGCTCCACTTGCAACTTGATAATTTAAGTTCTCTAAAAATAAATTTTTGCCTGAGTAGAATAATTTCCAATAGATAGTAATATGTTATTTAGAGTACTAATTATCTTAGGGATAGTAATCCAGGACCTGACCATTTATTTTAAGTATGGTTAATACTTTGATATGTGAAAGATAAAACATGTAAATATAGACTCTAAATCCTATAACTATTAGTTAATCGAATAGGATTTGAAGCCAGGTCTGCTGGTAGATAGTTGTATTAGTCTCTAACCATTTTCTAAGTGCAGGTTCCTCACTTTAATTTGGGAATAATACTAGTAGCTGATAAAACCATAACATGTTTGCTGTGAGCATTAAATGAGGTAATTTAAGTGAAGTGCTTAAAATTTTGCTTAACACAGTAAACATTCAATATACAATAATATAACCTCCCCCCATCATCGTATCACTTTCTGTGGCTTCAGTTATCTGAGTCAGTGGTGGTCTAGAAGGTCAACGGTAGCCTAAAGGGACAACACAGTGCCTAGACCTTCACCTCACTTCATCTCGTCACATAGGCATCTTATATCTCTCTTTAAGACAAGAAGAAGGGTAAGTAAAGTTCAATAAGATATTCTAAGAAAGAAAGAGAGCACATTCACAGAATTTACATTATAGTATATTATTGTAATTGTTCTATTTTATTATTATTGATGTTAATCTCTTACTATGCCTAATTTATAAATTAAAGCTTATTATGTGTATGTAGGTACAGAAAAAGCCTAGTATATATAAAGTTTGGTACTATTCACAATTTCAGGCTTCTACTAGGATTCTTGGAACTGGGGGTCTTGGATAAGGGGAGACTGCTGTATGTTAATTCCTATTCTGTTTATTGACAAAATGTCTAATAGTTGTGCAAAAATATTCTTGTGGCGAGACTGTAAAGAATGCACTCTCTAGTTTTAGTTTGTCGTCAAGTTTTTTTTTTTTTTAAGATTTTATTTTTTATTTATTTATTTATTTATTTATTTATTTTTTGATTAATTTTTTATTTTTTATAAACATATATTTTTATCCCCAGGGGTACAGGTGTGTGAATCACCAGGTTTACACACTTCACAGCACTCACCAAAGCACATACCCTCCCCAATGTCCATAATCCCACCCCCTTCTCCCAAACCCTCTCCCCCCAGCAACCCTCAGTTTGTTTTGTGAGATTAAGAGTCACTTATGAGGAAGTGGTGATGCAACATGTCGTCAAGTTTTAATCTCATGAAAAGAAGTCCAACTTCAAGGTTTATTTATTTATTTTTTTTAAAGAGACTGGCTATAGACAGTTTATATGTTGAAACTTTTCCCTCAGTGTGATGGTATTTGGAGATGGGACCTTTGGGAAGAAAGTGAGCCTTCATGAATGAGATTAATGTCCTTATTAAAGGAATCCCAGCAAGAAGACACTATTTATGAGCCAGCAAGTGGGCTCTCATCAAACTCTAGATCTCTTAGCACTTTGAACCTGGACTTCCCACCCTCAGAACTGTGAGAAATATAATTTGTTGTTTATATGCCACCAAGTCTGTTTTAGCAGTCCAAACAGACTAAGAGAAAGACTCCTTATCCCTTGATTCTTCCTAATTGCTCTTCAAAATCACTTCTGATAACATGGAACAAATTCAATTCCTTATCAAAGGACTTCTAAGAATCACTTGTATGCTCACCAACTATTCACCTCAAGCAAAAGATAAAGATTGTTCAGCCCTGTTTCTAACAATTCAACAATGTTTTTTTCCACTCGGTAGTGACTTTCACTTTTATCTCTGCTGCCATCCTCCTACATTCATTCACTTGGCTCCCATTCAATTTGGCTCCAACCAGTGAACCCAGTAAGTTCAGCATCAAGCTTGGAAATCCTCCTTGTTATCCACAAGATTTCTGGTGCCTAAGGACTTCCAGAAGCCATGTTACTGGCAGCCTGGAATTTTGGTCATCATGTTGCCTCCTGTCTACTGTTGGGAGAACTCTGCTACCATATACTGTACCACAGCTTTTCTGTTACGTAGTGGGCAGAAGCCAAATTCCTCTGTGTAGTTTCAAATAGTTTTCCCCCAGAGAGTATTGGGGTGGGGTAGTTTTATTCCTGTTACAGCCTCCAAAAGCACCCAACCCCATCTTCCCAAGTAGGGGTAGGGGTGGAAGAATAATGAAGAGAAATCCCTGAGGATTTCCCTGAGGAAAATTACAGAATTTTCCTCGACCGATAAAGTTTAATCACATACTTTCCCAAAGGGTTATCTCAAAAGAGCAGCTCATTTGTCTCCCTAGAAGCATTAAACAGGAATTTTAACAATCTTTCACAGTACGACCACAGTGAGAGAAGGAAACAGTGGAAGGCAATCTGAATCTGCAAAGTGCTCCCAATGTGGGAACATCTTCGGAATACACTTACCCCAGAAAGAAAACCTGCAGGAGATAAAATCTGTTCTTCCAAGCTTCTAAAATCAGCTCCTGGAACAATTTGTCAGAGTTAGAATGACATGATTAGCTTATCATTTCTCCGGTCCTTGTCAGAACAGAAGTTCTTCTTGAATTCTGTCCATAGTCCACATTCCCAGGTGCAACAAATTAATTAAACCAAAAAGTCTTTCTTATCAAAATGTTTTTTTTTTTTAAACTTGCTGGTTTCTGACTTCATCAAAGAATGTTTAGCAGATATATTGTTTATGTAAGCTCTGAAGGAGCAAAATGTCCTTTTAACTGGACAAACCTTGTACAATAGTGTGATTGATATTTACGAAGAAGGACGATTTAAAAAAATATTTTATATGCATTCATAATCCAAATGTTAACTCCTCCTTTAAAATCCCCTTTACCACCAGGAATTTCTGAATTTTAAGCATGAACATCTTGGAATCTGACCTGAACCACAAATTCTGATTGTGATATCAAATGAATAATTTATAGATACGTCTATTCAGAAGTTGCTGTGCATGGGAAAGTAAATAAAGAGAAACAAATAAATTGTGAATGTATAATAAGCCAGTTTAAAGCCATAGGCTAAAAGCTGTAAGATCCATTTAAGTAATACCCAGGCATACAGATATTACTTCTAGAGGCAGAAAGCATATAAAATTTCAATATTAATATTTTTTTAGTTTTATAAATAATAGTTTAGAATTATCTGCTCAAGGAAATATTTTTATTCCAAATGCCAAAGCTGTAAAGTAAAAATGATGTCATTGATATGGAGAGGGAAATTTATTCAATGCCTATATGCTTCGGTTGTATTATTGGTACATGAAAATAGTTATAATTTCTCCGTGTCTCATAAGGATAGCATAGAGATAGACTACATGATTTGAGGTATCATAAAGAACTTTAAGGACAGAGTATCATAAAAGTTAAAAATAAGTGAAAAAATGTTTGAATTAAAATTTTCAGTTTACAGGGGCACCTGGGTGGCTCAGTGGGTTAAAGCCTCTGCCTTGGGCTCGGGTCGTGATCCCAGGGTCCTGGAATCGAGCCCCGCATCGGGCTCTCTGCTCAGTGGGGAGCCTGCTTCCTCCTCTCTCTCTCTCTCTCTGCCTGCCTCTCTGCATACTTGTGATCTGTCTGCCAAATAAATAAAAATCTTTAAAAAAAATTTCAGTTTACAAATGGGGAAATGAAACACTGATATCTTTGTTTACTTTTTTCAAAGTCACAATACTTATAAGTGCTAACAGATAAGATAAAATGAACCTCCCCACAAGCCACTTACCTCTAAAAACCATTTTGTACACTATCATGTCTCATTGATTATTTCAGAAAAAGTAGATTAATCCAAATATGTAAAAAAGTAGATTAATCCAAATATCAAAATAAGACGTTTAGTTCAATTGATACATAATACTTTAAAAATCTAAGTTCTCCAGGTAGATTTTGGACTTTCAAAATAGAAAACTAATGAAAAATACTTTTTTTTTTTTTTTTTTTTTTTTTACTTCTCAAAAGAAGATATGTATCCTCAGTAATTTTGATAAATATTTTCTTTGAATTTACTTGCAAATTCCTAGTCTAAAAAATGCTTTGGTCAATCATGTCTACAAAGAAAATATTTTGAACACGTTTACTCTAAATTTCCCTGTCTTCATTCTCCTTAAAATAGATGCTACAGTCATGGCCGCCTGGGGTTTTGAATTGTAATTCTTCAGTTGCCAGATTGCTGTCTATAAACCTGATTGGGACAGATTTAGATTTGGATTCCGACTGACTATATTAAACTCAAGGAATGAATCTAAACTGAAAATTACGGTTCAATCTAGTTCATTCCACTGGGAACTGGAACTGTTACAGATATTTCTGTTCTTGGAACTATCAGCTTCAGTTAAACCTTGTATGCGCAGCATCGGTCAGGATAAAAAATCTTCAGAGTCTGAATACTTTCCTGCCTCTAAGGAAACTGAACAGATAAAATTTAAACTCATAAGAGTAGACAGAAACAAAAGGCCACCATCTAAAGTTTTCTTCAAAATGGCAAGAAACATTTTTTTCAAAAAAAAAAAAAAGAGAAAAAAGAAAAAAGAAAGAAAAAGAAAATAAGAAGGGCTCCTGGTGGGTCAGTCAGTTGAGCATCTTATTCTTGATTTTGGCTCACGTCATGATATTAGGGATGTCAGACTGAGTCCTGTATTGAGCTCCATGCTGGACATGGGCCCTGCTCAAGATTCTTTTTCTCCCTCTCCCTCTGTTCCTCCCCTCTCTCTCTCTCTCTAAAAATAAATAAATAAATAAATAAATAAATAAATAAATAAAATAAAAAAGTAATAACAAGTCGAACATTGAGTGATAATACCAGCAACACTCATGTGAATCAATTTATTGCTTGTCTAAATGTTGTTTTATTTGCTGACAGAATCTTTATTGCATATAAAGTGCTAGTAAAGAAAAAGGGAATGTATGGAATATGTCTAGCTGTGCAAAAATGTGTAAAAAATTGTGTAAAAATATTTACTTGTAGAGAACTTATATTTTACTTCAATATAAAAATGTTATAATTCAAAAAAGATATAAAAATATATATATATATTTAGAAGGCTTGCCCCAACACTGTATAGACAACTACTGTTCCCTCAACAGCCTCCTTATAAAAATGAATTTTAAGTAATTTAGAAAATAATTTAATTTAGTGTAAATATGGGTAGATTTTTATTATGCTCTCCATTTTCTCATATTTTTAGTATGTGATATACATTCTTCTGCTGTAAGATTTCTTTTTTATCACTATCTATTGGGTTATTTTTATGTCAGTACACAAGAGCTTCCTGTTTTTTTTTTATGTTGCAGAGTTTAAATTGTGTAAATACAATATATTTAATTTAATATTTCATCTTATTTCATCATGATTGTTTTCAGTCTTTTGCCATTATAAATTATGTTGTAATGAAGAGATCTGTGTATAGATGATTAAGTATGTATGCAGTTATACTTTAAGGGTATATTTCCAGAAGTGGATTGGTGATTTAATGAATGAAGCTGTAACATTAGTAGCTAGTTCTAATTTGTTCCCATATGGTTTTTCATGAGCACTCAAAATAGTAAAATATCTGAATAAATCTTTCCTTAAAGCCTGGTCAACAGGGTCATCTCTTGAACACAATACATCGCATATTCAAGAATGTATTATGTGAGTGTTTGACCATAATAATTATTTTCTATTGGCATGCAATTGTACTTGCTTTAGAGAAATAATATGCAGGCTGGTATGTTGGACAATCAGAAAGAATTTATCTTGCAATGAAGAAGAAGAGAAAGAGAAAAGCCATCATAAATTGAGTACTTGTGATGTATCAGAAGCTGTGGTAGATACTTCTAACATAGTCATTAATTTCAAGAAGAACCTGGGGGATTATTACAATTAAGGTTTTAAAATATGAGTCAGAAAGCATACATAACGTTTGAGCGGCATAGTATAGATTTGAGCACAAGCCATTTAAAAAGTCCATGCTTTTTAAATATTTTGATTATTAATTATTATTCTTTTCATCAAGTTTGGAAATTAACTTTTGATTGCTAATTTTTATCTCAAAATATTCTGCAAGATATTTGCATGTCTGCAAGACATCAAACTTTCAACACAACAATCACATCTCCAGCATGAATGTTCAAAGAATCAAACTATCTCTGTATCCTGTCCCTCTAGGGATGCTAGATTATAATCACACTGTATGTTAGACTTATAAGGAGAAATGCAAACATAGACAAAACATTTTGTGAAGTTCTTAGAACATTTTTATCTCTAGGCAATTTACTTGGAACCTACTAAGAATTTATTAGATTATGGTGTGAGCTTGAAATCAGAACAAAGATATTTATGTAGCATTTCTAAGCTAACACCCAGTTGCTTGCTCATTCCCTTTCTTTCTGACCTTTAGAGTACAGTTGGTTCCTTGGGGAGGGGGTTCCTCACAGTTATGATTGAAATATCTCTCATGTCCTTTCATCATACCTATAGACAGTATACAAATCATTAAATCATATAAAAATAAAAGCAAGAGTATAAGGGGCACACGATTTAGAAAAGAAAGAGCAATGTCAGAGAAATGAATAAGGAGGACATGGGGAAGGAACACAAAGGTTGTTAAGTTCTAATTTATTGTAATTGTTCTAATATTCAGATATATGTTACTTTTTAACTATAAACAATTAGTAGATAGATGATAGATAAATAGAGACAGATATGGGCTTGCATGAAATAAGGATGAATGTAAATAGGATTAATTCCATTCTGTGAACTTAAAATCCATCAAAAGTTAAAAGTGAAAAAAGGAAAAAATTAATTAATTAGATTTTAGCTGAATGAGTTTCCATGAGGCTACTGCCTGAATGTCATAACTGGAATTTGACCCTTCCTGAATTAATTAGCATATGTGATACATAAGCTCTTGGTTATGACACAGATTGCTAATACATTCTATGTTGTTGAATTTGCCTAATTTTTATTTTTTTTTATAGGATTACCTAGTGGGTCTCCAAGTTCCTGGGAAAATAGTACAATCTTAATATCAACAACAGATACTGTCTGAAATGTGTCAGTCCGAAGGACTGGTCAATGATAAAAACAGAAAAAAAAAAAAAAAAAGGAGAGAGAGAGAGTCAGAGAAAAAAATAATTCTAGCATTATTCATGTAGTGTAATAAGATGTATGATCTCTTTGGTCCTAGAGACAGAATATTCAACTAAAGAGATGGATGTGTCAGATTATCAGAAGCTATCATCATTAAAAACCTCCTTATTTCAGATTTCATGTCTACCAAGCAATTCTTGAAAAATATTTCATCTTCTAATGCAAATCCATCTCAAGAATGCAAGTATATTAATCAGGACAGAAGTATGTAGTATTTCTTACTGCAAAATAATAAATTGACATTTGAACTTTGATATCAGCCTCTGAGAGCCCTGGTTAAGTCAGTCTACCTCTGATAAACAGATTCAGGTCCAGTGTGTAGGCAAAAAGCCGATTTCTGCCTCAAATCTCCATACTGCGTTGAGGACATTTTGCCAGAGTAAAGCTGACTTGTGATGTCTCTTGGTCGACAGCCAACTCACTTCTCCAGATGACACTCTGACTTCCCCTGCTCTTCCTATTCACACTTCAACAGGTTCTACTTGATTGAAGTACCCCCTCAAGCCAGCACAAATGGAGATAACTCTCTTAATTAGAGTTCTCAGTATGTGACTGAAGACCTTCTGTGAAGACACCAATCACAGCCTGCAAAGAAAAAGGAAATCAGGTAATGCCTGCTTTGCACTCCTGACTCCCTCTCAGTCTACTCTTTCCTTCCGTCTTCTTTCATCTTGCCTGTCTGGAGACTAATTTCAAATTCGGGTCTGGCTTCACCTCAAACTTGATGAAAGCAGTCATAGCAAATCACATGCGAAAGAGTAAGGATTGCACTTTTCAATTGCAGCCCCAACATTTGACAGCCCTTGAATTAAGGGAGAATTTTTGTGAGTTAGGTACTCATTTTGTTACTATTGAAAAATTAAGGCTTTTCCAAATGTATGAAAAAATCTTCAACACTTTGAGTGAATTGGCAAAACTACTCAGCTAGTTTGTAACAAATATCCTGACATACAAGAAAAAATGATACATTTTAAAAGTTGATTCAATAAAGTATTTTTAAGGATGAAAATATACATAAATTGATATATTTCTTTTTGTGTCCATATAAACTGGTTTACTGAAAAATATTACTAGTCCATCATGTGAACATGGCATAAACATTTACTTAAATACATATTTCTAATTTTACAAAGCAATTTGTGTATGTGTGTGTAAATTTTATATATATTCAATTAGCTGAGGAGGAACAAGGTAATGCTATGCCTTCTTGTCCCAGCTTTCATACCATACACAGGCATCCTTTTCATGGTGGCACGTTTTTCACATTTTTGTGATTCTTATTAGTGATTTTGCTGCTTAACTGGCACCTATGCCTAGGGCTGAAGTGCTGTCTAACTTCTTTTTCTAAGCTCCAGAAAACCCTGATGTTCATTATGGAGGAAATATGTGTGTTAGATAAACTTCATTTAGGCTTGGGTTATAGTGGTATTGACCATGAGTTTGATGTTAACGAGCCAAAAGTGGGGTGTGTGTGTGTGTGTGTGTGTGTTGCAACAGAAATACACATAAAAAATGCTTATTTACTGATTGATTGATAGTTATTGTGACCAGAGGTTCCCAGGAAGTTAGGGTTAGGTTTAGAAGCAATCATTCAGTATTCACTTATTCAGTATTTGCAGAAACTTTATAGAACATTAACTACCATGAATAATGAGAGTCAACTCTGCACACACATACACATGGCTCACCATGAGTGTGTGTGTATAAACTCAAAAGTTAAGTAATACTTATTATAATTGGAGGGATCTTAATCATATTAAAATGCTTTGTTGTCATCTACCTAAGTACTTTATGGTCTATCTTCTAAATAAATTTAGTATTTATTTAGATGAATTACCCAGTTAGCAACATATTATTTCACTGATAAAAATTAGATAGGGTAAAAAATACAGTAATATAATGTGCAAATGTAAACCACTTGTTTTACAGATTGTCTTTATGGCCAGCTTTGTTGTAGGCCTATCCTGCTCACTATCCTGCTCACCAAGACTCTGCCCCTTTTCAGCTTTGTAAATCTCCTCCCTCTGGACAAACCTGATTCTAGGAAAAAAGAGGATCTGATTCAAGAAAGACCAGAAGAAACTGATAATTAGAATTCAACTAAATCACGTGGACCATGAAGCATAAAATTAAGTGTTTGAATCTGCTGGTGTCTCTAGAATCTACTTAAGTTTAGAGACATACCAGGCATGACCAAGCTTATTACAATCTTTTTTTTTTTTCTGATTATTGATAAATTTATTTTAAATATTTATATTAAACCACAACAGCACAACATTCTAATGTTTGCAGAATTATGTTCTTTGAGTAAAAGTCCATGACTTAAATAATTACCATATTCATCAGGAAATTTGGCTTTGCACCAAACTTCTTTACATGAATAATTGTCTTGACAAAATCTGGGTCTTATACCATGTGATATTTAAATTCTAATAAGATTGTTTCTGAATTTCTCATTTAAAACTTTGATTTAGAAGAAAGCAGATATTTACTTTTTTGACAGTTCATGATTTAAGGAAATGTAAAATAAATATGTAATGATCAGAAAGTTGTTGGGAACTTCCATTTTTCACAAAGGGTAAGTAATTTAGACTATTGCAGTTATACTATCTCAAATATAAAACGGCAAGAGAGAGGCTTCCCCTACTTACACCAAAATATTGATGTTTGCAGTAAACTAAATAAGGAAAACATGATATAATTACAGAATTTAATCATTACTTGGTTTTCTCAGATGTTTCACTTTGGATGAAGTGTGACAATATAATTGATGAGAATCTTTCTCTTGTTCATGTATCCATCTTACACACAATGAAAAGGTAATTGTGTGTAGTGGAAAGAAAATAAATATGGGTTGATGCCAATATTTTTTTTTTAAGATTTTATTTAATTGACAGAGAGACATTACAAGTAGGCAGGGTTGGGGGGGAGGAGGAAGCAGGCTCCCCGCCTAGCAGAGAGCCCAATCCGGGACTCAATCCCAGGACCCTGAGATCATGACCTGAGCTAAAGGCAGAGGCTTAACCCACTGAGCCACCCAGGCAGCCCCGATGCCAATATTTAGATAAGAGCTTAATTCATGGGCATGTTACCTATAGGCAAGTTATTTCAACTCTGATTTGACATTCTTATTTGTATGCTGTGGCAAACAGAGCTAGCTGTTTCACATTATGCACTGGTCTTTCATTCACTTAATAACCACCCACCTCCAATTTTCATCTGACAATTGAATAGGCAGAACAAATACATATTTTAAGTTTCTTAGGATAAGTCATCTTATGAGTAAGTCCAGGCTCAAAAGCACAAGTGGAGTAATATATTCCAGCTTAAGTTGTAGAAGAGTTATAGCACACACACTTTTCTTATTCATACTTTTCTATGTATTGTTGCCTGGACTTTGAAATTAGGGTCTATAACAGATGCTAAATTGTGTTTTCAGATTTCACTTTCTCGGAGTTCTCCAATCTTTTAGGAAAAATTTAGGAAATTTAGGAAAAATTGGTTTAGGAGGCCAAATTATGTAATTGTGACATAATCAATGAAGTATATGCCTATGGAGCTGTGATTTGATAACTGATAACTAGCATTGTACAATTACGTGAAATACGTTGTCCTTAAAAATTAGAATAGAGTGTATCATTAAGATAGCTCTCCATATATAAGACCTTTCTTTTTAATTTTAACATTGCCTTTGCCTAAATTCTCAGTGACCACATAGGTATCATTAGGTAGAGAAAGTCCTGTTGAATTAATGATTACACATCATAAAAAAAAATTGCTAAAGCTTAGAACTCATTAAATTTATATTTTGTAAATAATCATTTAGCCCCAGATCCATAAATAAGAGTTGTTATTAATAATAGAATATTGGTTTGTTATTCCTGTAATAAAGTTGGCATGAAATTTATAGTACCACAATAGAATGTAATGCATTAAATTAGAAAAAAAGCATGGCTGCATGGCTCAGTCAGTTAGGCAGAAGCCTTTAGCTCAGGTCATGATCCCACGATCCTGGGGTTGAGTCCCACATTAGGCTCCCTGCTCAGTGGAGAGCCTGCTTCTCCCTCTCCCCCTGCCTGTCGCTCTGCCAACTTGTACTCTCTCTCTGTCAAATAAATAAATAAAATCTTTTAAAAAATAATAAATAGGGGCACCTGGGTGGCTCAGTGGATTAAGGCTTCTGCCTTTGGCTCAGGTCCTGATCCCAGGACCCCGAGATTAAGCCTCACATTGGCATCGGGACTCTCTGCTCAGCAGGGAGCCTGCTTCCCTTCCTCTTTGTTCCTCTCTCTCTGCCTACTTGTGATCCCTGTCTGTCAAATAAATAAATAAATTCTTTAAAAATAAAATAATAAATAAATAAATTAGAAAAACACATGTACAATTCAAGAAGACTAAAGAGTTATAAATATACATAAATATGTAACTATGTCTATCTCACACTCAATATGACAATAAATATTATTGTTGTAAATTTAGAAAATGCTATTTCTCCATGGAATACATTATTTGAGACTCAAACTGATATTTTGAATCTCTTTATATGGTATAGAGATACTTACACTAAGGATTTTGATAGGTATATGCTCAATAAGGATGTACCAGTATTCTGTTACTATAATTAAGTAGGAGAAAATTGAGACATATTACTAATAATAACAATCCATCTTTATCATTAAGTATATATTTTAATTTATATTGTGAGGCATTACAAAATGGATCTAGGTATTTGTATCAAAAAGTAGGACATATGAGGGCACCTTGATGGCTCAGTGGGTTAAACCTCTGCCTTCTGCTCAGGTCATGGTCTCAGGGTCCTGGGATTGAGGCCCACATCAGGCTCTCTGCTCAGCAGGGAGCCTGCTTCCACCTCTCTCTCTCCCTACTTGCCTCTCTGCCTACTTGTGATCTCTCTTTCTGTCAAATAAATAAATAAAATCTTTAAAAAAAAAAGTAGGACATATGTATCAACAACCTCATTTGGCTTCACAATTAATAAAATATATACATCTTCTTAAATTTGGGTCACTATTTTATTTATAAGGAATTATACAAATTATGTACACATTCAAGTAAATTTATTACAGTTTTTTCAAAATTGTAAGCCACCTGCTGATGCTTTTTAAGCATGGAGCTGGGAATTTGATAGCACTATTGCAACCATATGACATGGTGTGCAGAGCAATTCATTTTCTTCTCAAATTAATGTTTTTCTGTGTACTTCATGAAGGCTAGACATGCATAAAAGCCGGAGAAAATAAGTGGTTAGATTCATTTTCGCGCTGCAGCAGAGTGAGTCAAGAAAAGGCAAGTTTCCATTTCACTCTGAAGTTTGCTGGGAGACCACATATATGTACACATGAGCACATGCTCAAAAAGAATAAAAAGGCCTGCTCAAAATGAGATAAAAGTAGCTAAAAATAAGGTATTTTGTCTAAAGTTTGCTAAAAATCACTCTTTACATGAGTATTTTAAAGAGTTGAGACTTAATCACTTAAAATTAAATTATTAATAACCTTTCCCTAGACATGGAAGCAGATCACCTTATCTTTATTTTTTTTAAGATTTTATTTATTTATTTGACAGACAGAGATCACAGGTAGGCAGAGAGGCAGGCAGAGAGGGAGGGAGAAGCAGACTCACTGCTGAGCAGAGAGCCAGATGTGGGGGTTCACCCCAGTACCCTGAGATCCCAGGACCCTGAGATCATTACCTGAGCGCACCTAGTCTTTAAATATCTCTTGATTTGCCCTATGTTTGATACAATAACCACACAAAATTTTTAAAAAATGGAGATTCCTTAAGGAAAAGAGTGCTTTAAACAAGCAAGCAATACTTCTTTTAACATAGTTGGAATGAAAGTTTCAGTGTTTGCATATTATTTATGTGTAATAAAATGATCAATTATGTATTTTCAAATTAAATATAAAATGATATTTTAAAGTTATTATATAAATATTCAGGAAGATTTTTATAACATCTAAAAATAAAGTGAATGAACGAAAATATTTAGTAAATAAGTAACGATGTAAAAATCAGGTGGCTGTTTTTAATCCAAAGCCTTTGCACAATGCCTGCAATATAATGCAAGAGAGACAAATTTTATGATGAGAAAGAACAGCTAATTTGTCCAGACAAGAAAAGGAAGGCACTAAATGGAGATATTGTTGTGATAATAATAACTCCATTTTTTTTAGCATGAGAAAAAATATGTTTAGATTAAAAGGGAGCTTCTGAAAAAAAGTCAGCCTCCACTTGATTGTTGCACAGAAACACTGCAGTATTAACATCAAGGCTTTCCTTATTGCAGACTGATGTACCCAAATGACAAGAATTTGCTTCGATGTGTTTCTAAAAAGGGCAGTAGTGGAGAGAAGAGAGATGTCCTACCCTACACTGAATGAAAGCTCACAGAATCAACAATTATTCAATTAAATGAAATTAATTAATTAAATGAAAACAAAATAATCAGGGACCTGGGGTGGCTCAGCTGGTTAAGCATCTACCTTTGGCTCAGGTCATGATCTCAGAGTCCTGGGATGGAGAGCCTCATGTGTGTCTGGCTCCCTGCTCAGCGGGGAGTCTTCTTCTCCCTTTCCCTGTGTCCCTGCTCATGCTCTCTCACTCACTCACGTTCTCTCAAATAAGTAAATGAAATCTTAAAAAAACAAAAAAAAAGTGAAGAAAAGAAGTCAATTCTTCTGCAACATGATGAACCAGCTAAGTCTTTCCAGTAATTCACTCATTATTCCCCACACTAAAATTCACTTTTGAAAAACTAACCCCCCAACACGTGCACCCCAATGTTTATAACAGCCATATCCACACTAGCCAATCTATGAAAAGAGCCTAGATGCCCATTAACAGGTGAACAGATAAATAAAATGTGATTTTATATATATATATATCTATATATATAAAATCAGCCATTGAAAAAAGTGAAATCTTGCAATCTGCAATGACATGGATGGAACTACAGGGTATTAGGCTAAGCAAAATAAATCAATCAGAGAAAGACAATTATCATATGATCTCAGTGATATGAGGAATTTGAGAAAGAAGACAGAGGATCATAGGGGAAGAGAGGGAAAAATTGAACAAGACAAAACCAGAGAGGCAGACAAACCACAAGAGACTCTTAATCTCAGGAAAAAAACTGAGGGCTGTTGGAGGGGTGGAGGGGTAGGAGGGATGGAGTGGCTGGGTGATAGAAATTGGGGAGGGTATGTGCTGTGGTGAGTGCTGTGAATTGTGTAAGACTGATTAATCACAGGCTTGTACTCCTGAAACAAATAATACATTATATGTTACTAAAAGAAAAAGAAAGAAAAGAAAAACTAACACCCCAGATGAAGACCGTAAAATAAAGACAGGCAGAGCAACAAGAAGACCACACATTCATTGGTGCTTACAACAAAGAGTGCTAGAAAGAAACCACCCAAAAGACCCAAACTACCTGGATTTCCTGTGACTTTTATCTCTACTCTACATGAAGCAATGAGCTCACCACCTAATAAAACAAAATTAGAGATTAACATATAAATTTTTGGCAGGCACGAGATCATTTGGACAATCCAGTTTCTGTAAACTCTATTATGAAATAAATTCCTGGAAAACCAGAGGATCTCTTTTTATAGAAGGGGCACCTGGGTAGCTCATTTATCTGAGTGTCAGACTCTTGGCTCTGGTCATGATCTTGGGGTCCTGAATCCAAGTTCTACATCAGAACCTGTGCTCTGCACAGTCTGCTCATACCACTACCTCTGCTCCTCCCCCTGCTTACACTCTTTCACTCTACCTGCCTCTCTCTCTTTCTCTCTCTCTCTCTCAAGTAAATAATTAAACAAAAGTCTTATAAAAATAAAAATATAGAAGACTTTCTGGTTTATTAATTTAAATGGTAAAGACAGTTATAAATAATTAATATAAATGTTCATGACTATAATAGTCACCCTAATCAAAAATGGAAAATTCTTGTAAAAAGTACCAATTTGTATTCCATATAAGACCTAAATGGATAATACATATATCTGAGTGGAAAAACATAAGATTGAAAATAATCTCTTTTTTTTGAGATATAATTGACATATAACCTTATATTAGTTTCAGGTCTACAACACTGATTCAGTATTTATATATATTGTGAGGAACTCATCCAATAAGTCTAGTTAACATTCATCACCATGGTTACAATTTTTTTTTTCTCATGATGAGAACTTTTAAGCTTTATTCTCAGCAATTTTCAAATATCCAATATAGTATTACTAACTATAGTCACCGTGCTATACTTTACATCCCCTCTGGCAACCACTAATCTGTTCTCTAAATCTGTAAGCTTTTTTTTTTTTCCTCTCTCTTTTTCTGATGCCACATATAAGTCAGATATTTGTCTTTCTCTGTATGATTTATTTCACTTAACATAATGCCCTCAAGTTTCATCTATGTTATAAATGGCAAGAACTCATTCTTGTATATGACAAGATAATATTTTTATGTATATATATGTATATATACACAATATATAGTATTTTATACATATATGTGTGTATATGTGTGTGTATACACATACATACATATATATCATATTTTCTTTATATATTCATCCACCAGTGGACACATAGGCTTTTACCACATCTTGTGGATAATGTTGCAATGAACATGAGAGTGTCTATATCCTTTCAAGTTAGTGTTTTGTTTTCCTTTGGATAAATACCAGAAGTGGGATTGCTGGGTTACATGGTAGTTCTGTTCTTAATATTTTTTAGGAAACATATACAGTTGCACTATTTTACAGTCCCAACAACAGTATAGCAGTTTTTCCACATTCTAGCTAAAATTTATCTTTTTTTTTCCTTTGATAAGAACCATCCCAATGTGTAAGAGGAGATATTTCACTGCAATTTTAATTTGCATTTCCCTGATGATTAATGATATTGAGCATCTTTTTATGTATATGTTGGCCAATATATGTCTTCTTTAAATAAATGTCTATTTAAAATCTTTGCCCATTTTTTTAAATTTTTTACTTTTTATAAACATATATTTTTATCCCCAGGGGTACAGGTCTGTGAATCACCAGGTTTACACACTTCACAGCACTCACCAAAGCACATACCCTACCCAATGTCCATAATCCCACCCCATTTTTAATTGAGGATTACAATATACATGGCTTGTATATATTTTTTCCCATTCCATACAGTGCTTTTTTATTCTGCTGATTATTTCCTTGGCTGTGCAGAATACTTTTAGTTTGTTATAGTTCCAATTGTCTATTTTTGTTTTTAGTAATGTCTATTGAAGTAATAGATAAGGAAAATGTGATATTTACAAACAATCGCTATCATTCAGTCTTTAGAAAGAAGAATATCCTACTACAAGTGATAACATGTACAAACCTCAAGGATATTATGCAATGTGAAATAAACCAGTCACAGAACAAAAACTATATGATTCCATGTTTATGATACTTCTAAAATAGTGAGAATTATAGAAGCAGAGAGGCAAATAATGGTTGTCAGGAGCTGGGAATAGGGTAAATGGGAGTTGCTATTCAACATATAGAATGTTTCAGCTCTGCAAAGTGAATAATAATCTGAAGATTTACTGTACAACATCGTTCCTATAGTTAACAGCACTGTATTATGCATTAAAAAAAAATAAGTAGTGTCACTCATGTTGAGTGTTTTTACCACGATGGAAAGAAAAATATATGCAAGAGGCAGAAGGAATCTTTTGGATGTGATGGATATATTTATTACCACAACTGTGGAGTATGTTTCATGGTTGTATATATATGTCAAAACTTACGAAATTTCATAATTTAAATATTGGAGTTTTTATGTCAATTATACCACAATAAAGCTGTTAAAAATGAATTTTATTAGACATGTGAATAAGTACAGTGTTATTTCAGTGGAAGAATGTGTTCATCACTCTGTGGTACATGTGATATATTTAGTAAAGGTCATATGTATAAAAAATTTTTTGAAGTGCTAGAATTTTGTTTTTTTTCAGGTAATTGTTTCAGGGAATTAATGTGTTCACTACACTGTGCTATGTGTAATACCCTAAGTGAAAACACATGTGCAAACACATAATAAATGGAATCTACTGTATTAATGAAGTAAAGAACACAATCCCATCATCATATCAACTAATGTAGCAAAAACAAAACTTAAGAGTCACTCATGATAAATGCTCAGAGAAATGAGGATACAGGAGAAATTCCTCAACTTGAAAAAAAAATCATCTACAAAAAAACATGTATCGCTAGCATTATACAATGTTGTGAATGTCTAAATGCTTCTCCACTAAGATCAGGAACAAGGTAAGGATGTCCACTCCCACCACTCTTATTCAACATAGTGCTGGAAATTAAGCCAGTGCAGTAAATCAAGAAAAACTGATGAAAAATTCAGACTGGAAAATAAATAAAACTGTCTGTATTCAACAGATGACATCACATCTACATGGAAAAGTTCAAGGAATCTCAAGACAAACAAACCAAACCAAGCAAATGAGTAAAAACTTTGAGAACCAATCTGTGAGTTTAAAAAGTCCCAGATATCTCATACAGAGATAAATTGTATTTCTCTTTTAAACCTTTTTAAACCTTGACTTTTAAAATTTAATACCATTTATAATATCTAAAAATATGAAATATATGCAATTCTAACAAAAAATGTAGAGACCTATATGGCAAAAACACCACAGTGCTGATGAAATAAATCAAAGAGGATCTAAACGAATAAAGAGGCATGCTATATTCATAGATTGGAAAGTTCAATATAGTATAGATGTCATTTCTCCCCAAATGGATATACAGCTTCAGTGAGATTCCTAACCAAACCCAGCACAAATATTTGTGGATATAGACAAGATTGTTTTAAAATTTAAGTGGAAAGAGAAAAGAATTGGAATAACAAAAAAGTTTTTTTGAAAAAGAAAAATGAGACCTAGGAATCAAATTTCAAGATTTTTTCATATAGTGTGAGTGGTTGAAGGATAGACATATTAAAACAATGGGGCAAAAAAAAAAAGAGTCTATAGATATATACCCCATTGATTTTTAGTGAAGCTGCAAAGGCAGTTTAATGCAGGAAAAACAGCCTTTTCAACAAATGTGGTGAAAAAAGTGGACATTCATTGGCTAAAAAAATCATTTGAAAGAAGTTTCTCATGTTATACAAAAATTAACTCAAAATCAATCATGGATTGAAGAGTAAAACTCAAAACACTTTAAAATTAGAAAAAAATTGGGGAAGAAACTCTTCAGGATCTAGGGTAAGACAACGTTCTTATATGGGTGGTTAAAAAAAATCTGTAAGAGGAAAAAAAACACATATATAAGCTGGACTTATTTAAAATGAAAAATCTTTGTGAAAGATACTATTAAGAGGATGAAAGAAAAATTACAGAGTGGGAGAAATTATTTGCAAGCCACATATTTGAAGGACAAGTCTTTAGAATATATAAAATACTCTCAAAACAAAATATTATAAAAAACAATTAATTCCTTTAGAATATGGGCAAAAAGCGTGAAGAAAAATTTAGAGATTAGAAAAACATGAAAAAATATTCAACATTTTTGATCACAAAGGAAATATAAAACTATGATGAGATATCATTACACAACTATTAGACTGACTAAAATAGAAAAATTATGACAACGTGTAATGCCGACAAGAATGTGGGGAAACTAGAACACATATAAATTGTTAGTGGGAATATAAAACATTAAAATCACCAAATAAGACAGGTAGGCAGTTACTTAAAAAACTAATCATAACAACCAAATGACCCAACAATTGCATTCTTCGACATTTATCCCAGAGAAACTGAAGCTTATGTTCATACAAAAATCTGTACCTAGCATTCATAGAAGTTTTATTTGTAACAGCTAAGCATGTAAAAGTTAATTTTTTTTAAAGATTTTATTTATTTATTTGACAGAGAGAGATCACAAGTAGGCAGAGAGGCAGTCAGAGAGAGAGAGAGGAGGAAGCAGGCTCCCTGCTGAGCAGAGAGCCCGATGCGGGACTTGATCCCAGGACCCTGGGATCATGACCTGAGCCGAAGGCAGCGGCTTAACCCACTGAGCCACCCAGGCGCCCCTAAAAGTTAATTTTTAAAAATGGAAACAACTGACCTATCTTTCCATTGGTTAAGTTGACCATTAAACCAATAAACTGTTACACACTTATACCAGGAAATAGTACTCAGCAATAAAGGAGAGAGAACAATTGATACATGCAATGAATGATCTGGATAAATCTCCAGAGAATAATAATAATCTAGTTATAATAATAATGAAATGTTTTCCTTATTTGAAGATAAAATTACTCATATAACCTGTATTTCAATGTGTCCATTAAATTAAGATTTATAGGAGATGGTCCCAGTATTTGGTGACATAGCACAGCTCCCTCGTAATCAGTTTCATGAGTCAAGTAATATTGTATAAACTTTTGAATGATTAACCACTGTTTTGTTTTTTCACTTTTTTTTTAAAGATTTTATTAATTTATTTGAGAGAGAGAGAAAGAGAGAGAGAAAGAAACAGAGAGCACATGAAAAGGGGCGGGTCAGAGAGAGAAGCATATGCCCTGCTGAGTAGAGAGTCTGATATGGGACTCCATCCCAGGACTCCAGGTTCATGACCTGAGCCAAGGCAGTTACTTAACCCCTGTTTTTAAAAGATGTTTCCATATTTAGGACTTTTTTTCAGTTTTTTGAAGCATAAATATGTCTACCTTTTTTCAATATCTAAGAGTACAGGCCCAGAAAGGGCCTAGATAGAGCTGTTTGGTTCGTTCTTTTTTTTTTTTTTCTTTCTCTTTCTTTCTTTCTTTCATTATGTTCAGTTAGCTATAGTGTTCAATGATTTATTAGTTGCATATAACACCCAGTGCTCACCTTAATGAGCCCTCCTTAGTGCCCTCCTTAGTACCCATCACCTTGTTACGCCCTCCCCCTCCTCCCCTCTGAAACTCTCAGTCTGTTTCCCAGGGTCCATAGTCTCTCATGATTCATCTCCCTCTCAAATTTCTTCCCTTTCAGATTTCCCTTCTTTCCACTATGGTCCCCCGAACTATTGCTTATGTCCCACATATGAGTGAACCCATATGATAATTGTCTTTCTCTGCTTGACTTACTTCACTTAGCATAATCACCTCCAGTTCCATCCATGTCAATGCAAATGGTGAGTATTCATCCACTCTGATGGCTGAATAATATTTCAAACTATGTATGTACCACATCTTCTTTATTACATTCATCTGTTGGAGGGCATCTCAGCTCCTTCCACATTTTGGTTATTGCAGACATTGCTGCTATGGACATTGGGGTGCATATGCCCCTTCTTTTCACTACATCTGTATCTTTAGAGTATATACCTAGTAGTGCAATTGCTGGGTAATAGGGTAGTTTTATTTTTTTTAACATCTTGAGGTAACTTCATACCAAGAATGACATTATAGATTAAGGGCTGATATCAAATATGTATAAAGAACTTCTCAAACTCAACACTCAAAAAACAACCCAGCCAAAAAATGGGCAGAAGACATCAACAGACACTTCTCCAAAGAAGACGTACAAATGGCTAACAGACCTATGAAAAAACGTTCAACATCAATATCAATAGCCATTAGGGAAATACAAACCAAAATCGCAATGAGATACCACTTTACACCAGATAGAATGGCAAAAATTAATAAAATAGGAAACAACAAACATTGGTGAGGATGTGGAGAAAGGGGAACCCTCTTACACTGTTAGGATTGCAAACTGGCACAGCCACTCTGGAAAACAGGATAAAGCTGTTTTCAAATATAAGTTCCATAACTCATGAGCTGTGTATTTTAAAGCAAGTTATTTAACTTTCTTAAGATTCATATCTTCATATACAAAATGGACTAAAACAGCAGTGACCTCAAAGGATTTTAAATCTGGAATATCTTAAAACTTCTATAAATTGTGTGCATTGTTAATACTTTGTTAGAGAAATTACATTTATTTCTTATATAGAAACGAAGTAATTTGAAAGTTTACCAGTTACTTATTATTGGAATAAACATTAGTCATTTAAAATTTTATCTTGAAAATGTAGTAATTGGACAATTTTATATAGAAATTCCTCAGCTAAAATATTTTTTAAAGCAGAATATGACTGGGCAGTTGGCTAAACTAGTTTACATTTTGGGTTAAAATGGATTACCTGCCAAACCAAAGGATCACCAGGCAATTTTCTTTGCTTAATTTCAGTGTGCTCTCTTTCAGATGGCTCCTCCAATGAGCTGTCTTGTCCTACTTGCAAAATCAATCCTGTAGTTCAATCAGAATCACTTTAAATGTTCAAGAAGACTGCACTCTGTCATTAAAGATCCAAATAGTACAAAATTGAGATAAAGTCCAACTTGTGGTTTTCTCTTATTTTTTGCTGTACCTGAAAAGTTCATTCATTTGTTGTTCATGCATTTGGACCTAAACTACAAAACAACACTTTGCTATATTCAAATGCTTTAGCAATGAATTAACCAGCTATAATTAAGCTTACATCCAAATAATTATAAATAAATTATACCGTTATATATACACGTAATTATATATGAAATGCACAGTATAAAAATGCATATTGTGCAAGTCAGACAGATTTGTACAGGACGAAAAGTATACAGAATATACATTGTGACTTTTCATTCAACTATTCCCTTCCTTTTTTTTTTTTTAAAGATTTATTTACTTATTTGACAGAGAGAGAGAAAAAGAGATAGTGAGAGAGGGAAAATAAGCAGGGGTGGGGTGAGAGAGGGAGCAGGCTTCCTGCTGAGCAGAAAAAAAAAATAAAAAAAATAAAGTGGTGCCTGGGTGGCTTGGTCATTGGGCGCATCTACCTTTGGTTGGGGTTGTAATCTCAGTATCCTGGTGTTGGGCCCCATATAGGACAACTCCCTTCCTTAAGTATAACCACAGAATAACATACTTTCTTGTGTTATCATTACAAAACAGTTAAAAATGCTGTGTACACAAATGTATAATACATATAATCATATACACATGCAAATACACATATAAAATTATTTTACTTAAATATCACAAAATACATGTATAAACACACATACTATGTCTGATTCACGTAAGTTATTTGCATCTCTTTCTATGTATCTGCTATCTATATCTATTAGCATTTGGTCATTTGTCATGGCTGCATCATATTAAGATAAATTATTTACAATAATTTGTTTGATGCTACCCTCAATAGACATTAACAATATTTACAAGAATTTTTTTTTTATTGTTCACAATTTCAACTAATGCTTGAGTTCTTTCTTGTTCATAAATATACATAAAATAATTATGTTCAATCAAATCAGATTATTTTCGTACATTTGTAAAAGTAAAATGCAAACTTGTAAAATTATTTAAAAATAATGAACTTGTAACTAACAAACAGTTACCAATATGTATTTTATAAAAACAGGTTACCGACCTGTACAGACATAGCTCTATGCTGGTCTTTAGCATCTATTGGCTACTTTGAGGGTAATATGGATTAGTAATTTATAATATACTATTTAATGTTTAAAATTCCTCCCCAAAAGCACCTGTCCCAGTGTGTTTATATTGTTTAGAGAGGTTTACAGCGTGGCTTACCCTGGTTTAACTAGATACACATCTTGGTTAGCCTATATGCACCAGTAAAGCATAAAAAAATTTCCAGAAACTTTTACTGAGGCTCTCCAAAAACCAAGATTCCTTGTATATATCTTGGTGACTTATAATACAGATATGAAGTACATCCTCTATAACTAAGAACATTCCTCAAAGACCCTGTTCTTGTCTGTGGTTTCTTTCTCCTGTTGTACCATATCTTTTCTCTGCATTAAAACTAAAACCTTATGTGAGCAAAATATGTAGAGTATTGTGAATTCTTTCAGTTACTCAGACCTGTGAAATAGTTGCATATGTGTGTATATGTAAGTTATAGTTAATATATATATCTAACAATATACATGTATATATCATTATATGATCAGACAATGAACATTATTAGAACAGAGACCACAGTGGAGGCTTTTAAGCAGATTCATAGAGTAAGTCTTGGTTTGCTTTGGTGATTGAAATAATTAAAATTTTATTTTTTAAAGATTATTTAACCCCCTGAGCCACCCAGGCACCCCTTTTAAAGATTAATTATTTGGGGGGGGGAGAGTATGAGTACACTTTGGGGGAAAGGCAGAGGGAGAGAATCCTTAGGCAGACTCTACACTGACCAGAGAACCTGGGTTCTGAGATGAAGACCTGTGTCAAAATCAAGAGTTCTCAGATTAACTAACTGAGCCACCCAGGAACCCCTGTATTTGAACATTTTGAAGAATATAACTACCATTCATTTCACCATATCTTGCCATTTTTGTAATTTTAGTGCTGTCTTGAATTACTTCTAATATATCAATATGCATTTGGTAGTTGTGTTTTAAAATTATTTTCAATACACATGAATGCCTATATATCTTTTCCCATTTATTGGTTCCTTACTTTTATATAATCTTTTTATATTATTCTGCAAACATCTGCTGATTTAAAAAGATAAATTTCTGTATTGGTTTCTTCAGGTATCTCTTTCTTAACAGTTTTTGACTAAAAATAGAAGCTGGTAAATGAGTTTTGCATATGTAGATGGCTTCACCTTAAAGGATACAGGCAAGGGGTATGCCATAAGAAATAGAGGCCTTTCATCTACTGGAATACCTTCATTTTAGGAAACTTCTCAAAATTGCTCTCATAGAATATTTATATGTGGAAAAACTTGCATTCTGGAAAATCTGAAAGCAAGACAGATTCCTTTTCTCCTTTTATTATTGTAGTAGATTGCCAATGGCTATGGTTACCCTACTTCTTATATTCATTGCCTTGGGTAATCCTCTTGGGCTTTAAGTCTAGTCTCAGTCATGTGAGCTGTTCCAATCAATAGGAATTGTGACCCAATCAGAGACCTGAAATGTTTGTACATTGGGATTTACCCCCCTTCTTACTGCCAACATGTAAATAAACTTGAGTTAGCCTCCTAGATGGCTGGGAATGCCTTTAGAGAGTAGAAATGACCATCCACAAAGTCCCAAGAGTAACCATAATTACAGTCATCTCAGCTGATTTCTGGATATGTGAGTGAGCTCATTCCAGACCATCTAGCTCTACCCACTGGACCTGACAAAAATAATCTCCCAGCCAAACCAATGCATTATGAAAAAATAAATAAATAAATATTTTCTTTTGATTTGAGCCACTGCATTTTAAGTTGACTCATTTTAGATAGTAAAATCTGATACATGTAGATATTTCTCAAATCTGGACTATTGATATAAGTTTTTAGGAAATAATTTTTGGGAAATGCAGACATTTTATGGAAGCACCTGTAAGGATTATTAATTTGCTAACACATTCAGTTGTTAAAAACACAAACATGATTTTTACTTTTAATATAGCCTATATAACAAGTAAACAACACGGTGATAATCTTTTAGGCATGAACGTTTCCAAAACCAGAAAATAGTTGTTCTTCTTATACCCTTGTGTTTGATTTTCTTTGTCCTGGCCAAGAATACCTAGAGATACATTGCTATAATCTTTGTGGAATAGCATTTGTGTAAAAATAACTAGCATTAAAAAAAAAAACTAACATAAATTCTCATTAGTTAACTCTGTTTTTCTTTAATACCAGTGCTTTTTTATAAAACCATGTTTATAATAATAATCAAGGTTTCATATCTGCCAATGTATGTTACTTTATTAATGCTAAATTTTCTTCAATATGTTCAAAACCCACCATCTGTTTATTATAATTTTTGATAAAATGGATTGGAATCTACACAATTTTCCAAAAAAAAAACAACTGGTAGGTGACAAATAAAAGTCCACACTACTATTAATATTTTTAATGACCGCCAACTAGAAAGAATTTTTTAAAAATCATATGATATAGATGAGTTAAGATGAAAAGCAAAAATTCCCTGCCCTAATACTCCCACATCCATCCCTCTGACTAAAGGCAGCAATTGAATCATTTCTGTTTTGGGGTTCCAATTAGTTCTCAGGTTTTTAACCTGGCTTAATCTTTCTGACACTCACATTTCCTGCCTTTCAGAAAAATTATTTATTATAAAATTTTCCAGAATCAGTACTATATTTAAAACTTTGTTATTTTCAGTTCTATTTGAAATACAATATTTGTATGATTAAAATGAGATCTCTGTCCTAAAATTGCCCAATCTTTTCCTCGATGTACTTAGTAAACACAAATTGACTATAATAACAAAAGGAGATTAACTAATTAACAACAACATTAAGGCATTTTTTTCCAAAGGGTAACAATATTCGATATGACTAATGAATTTGATGAGGTCAATTCATACATTTCATGACGTTTTGTTCAAGAGATCATGTCTGATGACTTGTTTGCAAACTGTAGATTCAGAAAAGTGAATTAGACATACCATATCATTGGGTTAGTTGCATTCCGTTATGCTGCAAATCTATTAATTATAATTTTAAAAACATGTACAATTCATTTTGAGCATACTGCAATTCATCTTTTTTGCTTGTGAGTACTGTGCCCTTTTCTTCCTGCCATTGTTTGTCTGTTTGTTTTATCAACTGCATCATGCTTAACTGACCATTATTGCTCTAAGTTTTCTAGTTAAGGGACAAACTCCATATTTATTTTCAAATATTGTAATAATATTTACATTTATTCATTTCTGATCTTCATAAATTATCATCCATTATTAGCTGGGTAGATGGTAAGCAGCTTGCATTTTTTTTCTTATTTATTCTTAAGAATTTTATTTATTTTTTAATAATTTATTTTTAAGAATCTTACAATTAAGATTAATTGTAATTAATTAATTGTAATCTTAATTACAATTAAGATTTTAATTGTATCTTTCCTTCTGGATGCTTTCTTTTTCTACTGCTTTGTGATTAATGATGATATTTTATTTGATTCTGACTCCTCCCCATTAGATCTTATCTCATTTTATATTTTCCTTTTTGTTGGATATCAGAATAAAATAAATTAACAAAATTCTGGAAAATTAGCATAATAAATCTTTAACTTCCCAGTGTCAAAAATGTCTTAAGTTTAAAAATCAAAATGTGATTTAGGAGAGCGATACAGTGTTGTTTCATATTTTTTAAAAATAAATAATCAAGTTATATAGGACATTTTCCCTCAGGAATACATATCTAACATTATAACATATTAATATTTCCATGATACTTTCCTGAATTTTATGTTTGGTAGGTGAATAATTAGCAGCTAGTTTATAAGGTTGGGAAAACACCAAGACTCACTAAAATTATTCTGTAAATGTGCCCACAGAACTTTCTTAAGATATCTTTAAAGAATGTACTCAAACTTTCTGGGTTGCTTATAGTCCAATATTTGAAATTTATTACTTCAATTTATGAAGTAAGCGACTGCTGAATAATAGCAATGATTTATACACAATTCCTGGACCGAGAAATGTGAAGACATTTTCTAACTGAAATATCTCCCTTTTCTGAAGGAGATACCACATGTATACTACTTGTATATTGCTTAGACACCTCATGCTTAGGCTCAGTCAAATTGCCCACTAATACAGGGAGGTAGAAACTAAAAGTTGTGTCAGCTACCTCACACTTCATGTTTAACCTGTTTTTTTATCACTTCTATTATTTGGATTATTAGTAACATTTAATACTTCCAATTCTTCTGAGTTTGTCAGTCTGACTACTTGTGTTATCTCAATGTCACTCATGTATGTATGTATGTGTATACATATATATGTGTGTGTGTGTGTGTGTGTGTGTATGGTGTTGTTAGTCACCATACAATGCATCATTAGTTTTTGATGTAATGTTCCAAGATTCATCGTTTATGTATAGCACCCATTGCTCCATGCAATACATGCCCTCCTTAATAACCACCACCAGGCTCATCATCCTCCATTCTCCCTCCCCTCTAAAATCCTCAGTTTGTTTCTCAGAGTCCACAGTCTCTCATGATTCGACTCCCCCCCCAGCCCCCCTTCATTTTCCCTTTCCTTCTCCTATTGCCCTCCATGTTTTTCCTTCTGTTCCACAAGTAATTGAAACCATATGATAATTGGCTTTCTCTGTTTGACTTAATTCACTCAGCATAATCTCCTTCAGTTCCATCTATGTTGATGCAAAAGTTGGATATTCATCTTTTCTGATGGCTGTTTCTGATGGCTGAGTAATATTCCATTGTATATATGAACTACATCTTCTTTATCCATTCCTCTGTTGAAGGGCATCTTGGCCCTTTCTGCAGTTTGGTTATTGTGGACATTGCTGCTGTGAGGATTGGGGTTCATATGGCCCTTCTTTTCACTACATCTGTATGTTTGGGGTAAATACCCAGTAGTGCAGTTGCCAGGTGATAGGGTAGCTCTATTTTTAAATTTTTAAGGAATTTCCACACTGTTTGCCAAAGTTACTGCACCAACTTGCATTGCCACCAATATTGTAAGGGAGTTCCCCCTTCTGCACATCCTCCCCAACATTTGTTGTTTCTTGCCTTGTTGATTTTTGCCATTCTAACTAGTGTAAGGTGGTATCTCAATGTGGTTTTGATTTGAATTTATGGATGAAAGACCTCAATATGAGACAGGAATCCATCAAAATCCTAGAGAACTTAAGCAGTACTCTCTTCAACATCAGCCACAATGACTTCTTTCAAGACAGGTCTCCAAAGGCAAGAGAAACAAAAGTGAAAATGAACTTTTGGGACTTCATCAAGATAAGAAGCTTCTGCACACAAAGGAAGCAGTCAACAAAACAAAGAGGCAACCTACAGAATGGGAGAAGATATTCGCAAATGACACCACAGCCAAAGGGCTAATATCCAAGATCTATAAAGAATTTCTCACACATATATTTTTAAAGGTGATGCTTTAATGAGGAAATAATGTGGTTTTTTTTAAAAGATTTTTATTTATTTATTTGACAGACAGAGATCACAAGTAGGCAGAAAGGCAGACAGAGAGAGAGATGGGAAGCAGACGCCCTGGCGAGCAGAAATCCCAACGTGGGGCTCGATCCCGGGACCCTGAGATCAGAATCTGAGCCGAAGGCAAAGGCTTTAACCCACTGAGCCACCCAGACACCCCAACAAATGTGGCTTTATATTAGAAAAGTAAAATCACTATCACTATCATTATCACAAGTTAATATGTCTATTTTTAATTTCTAGTGCTGTCTGTCATTGAAATTCAACGAAGTAGAAGGCCTGAGAGTTTGAATAAGAGTAACTTATTCAATACTGATTATATTGACAATATTCCTTGTAATTTTTGTAGATTCAATTAGATAAAATACAAGACTGACTATTTAGAAGTTGAAAATCTCTAATTTGTCATAATTGTTCTCCAGTAAGTTTAGTTATATATCTGAAGTTTGTCTATAAGAATCATATTGCAGAACTTTGTCTAAGATGTGTAAAATAATCACAAGGGATTCCTAACCATACTGAAGAATGGGGTATATTTTGAGAAGGAGGAAAACTATTTCAGTTTTTAACATGGTAATTCCATTGTGTTTATAGATCTTGAATTATTCTCTATATAGGTCTGGGATTGACCTGCTAAAATTCCCGAGTATATCATTTTGATATTTAATATTATGTTAACTTTTTAATATGAAATCACATGAATAACAGACACTGTAGTGTAGAGATTTCCAAAATGTTCATTCTACGAATGTGTGTGTATGTATGTGTAGAGAAGGTTGTCACTTTAATTTTCATCTAACATAATAAGAGAAAAAAGGAAAACTTACACAATAGAATACAGTGTAGTGTAGGTATCTGCATCATGGAGGACAGAAATTCCCAATATCTTAAGCTATCTTTCGGGCAGCATCACTCAGCTATATTTTCTTGACATTCTTGGTTGTCATTAACAGAGTTTATGAAATGTTTATACTGTTAATGGATGCCAAAAACCTGGTCTATTATTTTTCTCTTACTGCCAATATTAAACTGATATAAACTAGGATGATCCTGTAAAACTAGCATCATACATCATTTAACATTTCAGGGAAATACTGTTGTGTACCATCTTAAAAGTAACAAGATAATTCTTACTCCTTTGCATAGTTAGATGGATGACTACACCTTGAGGATATAATGTCTTAATGTTCCTAGCAACTTTGCTTATGAAAAATGGCTGTGCTCACTAGACAAATACCATCATGCTGATACAGTAAAGCAAAAATCAATTTATAAGACAAAGTGATATAACCATTTTCCATATATCTATATATATATATCTATATATGTGTGTGTGTATATATATACATATATGTGTGTATATATGTGTATATTTACATATGTGTGTGTGTGTATATGAACTATGTGTCAATTTGTTTTTACCCTGTAACAGAAGACATGGTAAGTCCTATACTCAAACCTCGAAAAGCTCCTATCACTAAGTGCAGCCAGCATAGTTCTGCTAGTATATTAAAAAAAAAGTTATTCTATCAATGGACATTAATTTACCTGATGGGAGTATGTGTATATTAATTGAGATGAACATGTGAATCTGTCACATGTTTGTGACATAGTAGTCAACCCTAAATTTAGTAGTCAAACCCTAAAAAACAGGGTAGTCAAACCCTAAAAAAACAGGCTTCAAGTATTGAAAAGAACAATCAATATTTTTAAATCTTTTCTTTTCCTTAAATAGTTATTAGTGTACCCTTTTAAATTAGTGTAGGTATAGCACATGGAGATATACACCAAATAGTCTCACCTATTATATTGCACTGAAAAATCATATGGAATTTTTAAGTGGACAAATAATGAATTGCCATGGAATATTTAATGACCAAATAATTCTGCAACTCTTTTGATTAGTCAACAGAAAATACAAACTTGTCTATTTATTTATTTGGCTCCCACTTGATTTTTTTTCTTTTTTAAGAATTTTAGATCATTAAGAAAAAGGTCCATTATATGTTCCTTTTCTTAATAACTTTACATACAGTTCAGACTCAGTCTAATTTTGCAAATTCAATCAAAACAATTCTCATAATTAAAACTTCGTTTTCATTTAAGACTTTAAAGTTCCTGGGTTCACTGTTTTATGATGATATTTCTATACTAAACACAGTATATATATATATATATATATATATATATATATATATATATATACACATACATATATATTTTTTTTAACACAGTATACTTTTTTGCTTCATAAGAGGAAGGACCAGAAGTGATATTTGATAAAGAACCAAGAATAATTTATATTGTTAGGTCAAGAATATCATGAAAAATATATATTTTCATTAGCCTTCATGTATAAGGCTAATCTATAAAATACTTCTATGTAGGCATTATTTTTTTCTTCAGTAATCATCAATTTTATTGAACTGAGCCTATGATTCAGAAGTCATTTGATTGTAGTACATCAACAAATATTTGATTTTCTCTTTAGGTTGATCAAACACAGGTACAATGAATATGTTAATTTTGTTCTCATTATTGCTAGATTTTTATCTGCCTATGTCTCAATAATCCTAAGAAACTCTGCGTGTGTGTATTTTATTATATTATAGACCACTTTTCAGAAATAACTTGCTCAAATTGTCTCAATTATGACTGTATCACAATTACAGTGTTTTACCTGTATAGCATATGTAAAATCTGGCATGGAGGTAATTGTTTTTGTGTAACAAAATTGTAACAAAATTTCTGAAATAATACTCATATCTTAAAAACAAAACAAAACAAAAAAAACTTCTGAGTACAACCAAAGCAATTTTACAAATTATTATTTATTTTTGGTGTTTCTTTGCTTTGCTTTTTTGTTATGTTGGAAGAAAATACAAATATTTCATTTCCATATCTGCAAAAGAGTTCTCATTGTTTCACATAATATTACACAGCCGTTATAATTATGACACACATGTCTAAAACAAAATTAGGGTGATAGTTGACTTCTACCTATTAATAAAATTTATATTTGCAGCTTTCCCACTCTAGGCTTGGTATATGTTACCCTTCAGACTTAGAATATTATTTTCTCTAATTTTTCAAGACTTTCTGGAGGAAAATGATATGGGAAGAAGATAACAGTCTTCCAAAGATTTCCATACCTTAACCCTCAGAAAGGGTAAATACATACCTTCATGACAAAAGAGATTGTGGATATATGATTAAGGTTAAAGACCTGAATATAGTTCTCCTGGGTTATTCAGGTGACCCATTTTTAATCATGTGATCCTTAATGATGGAGAATGAAGACCGAAGAGTAGATCACACAGATACAATGTGAAAAGACATCAAATTACCATCTCTGGCTCTGAAAATAGAAGAAGTCCATGAGTTAGCGAATGTGGGAGACCTGTAGACTCCAGAAAACTTGGACCTACAACTGCAAGAAACTGAATTCTCCCAGGAACTTGAATGAGCAAGGAAATGGATTCTCCTAATACCTTTTAGAAGGGCATAAAGATGCGTCCACACCTTGATGTTAGCCAAGGGAGATCTGTGTCAAACTTGGAGATAGAAAACTGTCATGTAATGAATTTGCTTTAAGAGAACAGATTTGTGGTAATTTGCTCTGGGAGCAATAGAACGCTAATAGAACAAGTGGGTGATGACATATAATAATCTAAATTAAAGAGAATCTTGAGGTGTCTTGGTAGCTCAGTCAGTTAACTGTCTGACTCTTGATTTTGGCTCATTATCTTAGGGTCATGAGAGTGAGCCCTATGTTAGGCTCTGTGTTAAACAGGGAACCTGCTTTAAGATTGTCTTTCCTTCTCCCTCTGCCCCTCTCTTCATGCTCTCTCTTTCTCTAAAATAATAATTAAATAAATCTTAAAAACATGAATTTTGAAAAACAAATTTTAGAGAATTTGTTACTTTCACATTGATTTTTTTCCTCTTCTTCTTTCCCTATATCTTTTTCCAATTTCCTCTGTGTTGTTTTATTTTGTTTTCCCCCAGAATAATGTTTGGAAATAACACTTTGAAATTCAAAGGCATTATTTTGTTTTTGATTTTCAAAAATGTTTGCTAATTCTTGGACTCAAATATAGAACTTCCACTTTTCCTAATTGTTATTTATACCTATACTACATCTTCCTTCACTATTGTCTTATTATCTTAGTGTTCCTTAAATATATGTTTTGTGGGTGGATTTATTTTTGAAAGACTCCTTAGACCACCTTATGCTAATGTCAGTAGATCATCTGGGGGTAATACACACACACACACAGACGCACGTCATGTCTTACTCTAAGGACCTTCTTGAGAAGAGATTTCAGATTTAAAAATAAATATATAATGTAATTTTAGAAAATACAAGTAAATTTTTGAAAGTGATAGATATGTTTAGTACTTTGGTTGTGGTGATTGATATACATAGGTGTATGCATATTATAATTTCATAAAGATGTGTATATTAAATGTGTGCAATTTTTTCTTTATCAGTGATACCTCAAAAAGGTAAGAAAAATATGTAATGAGCAGAGTCAGAAATATTAAGAAACTCATAAAGCTCAGAATCTGTGGACTTCACTTTGTATGGGCCTCTACCCAGGCACAGGGAGGGGTCTTAGTAATGTTTAAATATGATCACAATAATTTTATAAAATTTACAAAATTAAGAAATTTTCACAGCAATAAGTTTGTTTTCTTTTTTTCTATTCCAGATTCTTCCTTTCATTTTCCTCCTATATAAGTGGTTCAGTTGTAATTATTGTCATGTTTATATTTATCTGAAATTTATATTAATCTGAACTTTATATTAATCTGATAGGTAGTATTACCTATCATAACCATTTTGAATAATTCTCTTAAAATTAAGAATAAAAACTCTCATTCACTTTATGTGTCTATATTAACTTCAACAGAACAATATAGATGGTACAAAAATAAACCCATGCTTATATGGTCAATTAATCTCTGACAAAGGAGGCAACAATATACAGAGGGGAAAATGTCTCTCCAAGAAATGGCGCTGGGAAAACTGGACAGCCACTTACAAAAGAATGAAACTGGACCACTTTCTTTTACCCTACATAAAAATAAATTTTAAAATGGGATTAAATACCAATATATGAGACCTAAAGCCATTAAGCTCCTTAAACACATAGGCAGTAATCTCTTGGACATCAGTCTTAAAAATGTTTTTTTAGATATGTCTCCTCAGGCAAGGGAAACAAAAACAATATAGGTTTACACCAAAAGCTTTTGCACAGTGAAGAAAACCTTCAACAAAACAAAAAGGCAACCTATTAAATGGAAGATTATATTTAAATAACATAGCTGATCAGGGGTTAATATAAATTATGTAAAGATTATACAAACATACATAGAATTATTAAATGTGTTTTACAATGGGAGCCAATAAAACATTGTATGACAGTCATACTCCAATAATAATTATAAAATGGAGAACTTACACATCTCACCACCAAACAAAAAAATCCAAGTAAATTGAATAAAAAATGAGCAGAGAACCTGAATAGACATTTTTCCAAAGAAGACATGCAATGGTCAACATACACATGAAAATTTGCTCAACATCACTAAACATCAGGGAAATGCTAATCAAAACCACAATGAGCTATCACCCTGCACCTGTCAGAATGACTAGTATAAAAAAATATAAGTAACAAGTGTTGGTGAGATATAGAGAAGAAAGAACCCTCATTCACTGTTGGTGAACACTGTGGAAAACAGTATGAAGACTCCTCAAAAAATTAGAAATGAAATACCATTTGATCCAGTAATTCCACTACTGGGTATTTATCTGGAGAAAACAAAAACACTAGTTAGAAAAGATATATGCACTTCTATGGCTATTACAGTATTACTTATAATAGCCAAGATATGGAAGCAACATAAGTGTCCATAGATAGAGGAGTAGATAAAGATGTAGTGTGTGTGTGTGTGTGTGTGTGTGTGTGTGTGTGTGTGTGTGTGTGTGTGTATGAAATGGAATATTACTCAGTCATAAAAAAGAATGAGCTCTTTTCATTTGGAACACATGGACAGACCTAGAAGGTAACATGCTAAGTGAAATATGTCAGATGGGAAAATGCAAACATCATTTACTTACTGTGGAATCTAAAATAAACAAAACAAATGAACAACAGCAATGACAACAGAACATGTTGACTTATAAATGCAGAGAACAAACAGGTAGGTACCTGAGGGAAGGGGACTAGAGGGATGGGCAAAATGAGTGAAGAAGAGTGGGAGGTACCAGCTTCTAGTAATGGAATGAATAAGTCACAAAGATGAAAGCTACATAGAGCATATGAATTATAGTCAATGGTAATGCAAAAGCATTTTATGGTGATAGGTGGTAGCTATAGAGTTGCTGAGTCACTCTGTTGTACACCTGAAACTAATGTAACATTGTGTGTCAGCTGTATTTTAATTTAAAAACAGAATTTATATTTACATTAGTTTTAAATATTAAGCAAAATTATTTTATCAGAAAATTACCAGGAGCTATCAAAATTCATAACCCTTAAATTTCAGATATTATCAAAGATTTTCTTCTGAAAACTATTTGGATGATCATTATTTCTAGTTTCCAATACTGACAGCCTATAACGACATAGGATGATGAAAAAACAACAACAACAACAACAACAAGCTTAGGGGCTCTCAATTCTTTTTTTATTCTAATTTTCTGAAGGAAATAAAATTGCAATTGTATAAACAGATGGCTGGTCACCAGAGCAACCAGAATCTGATAAGAGTTTTCAGAAGCTTGTCAAGATCACAGCCTACACACTTGTATAAAGAAAAAGAAAAAAAAAATCAAGGAAATAAAACAAAAAAAAAAAAAAAGAGAGAGAAAAGAAAGATCTAATTTGAGATTTAACAGAATTTATACAGGAGTTATTAATGGGCTTTATGACAAAATCAGAACTCTTTTCCACTTTTATCCAATTCTCTCCAAGTGGAGAAATTAAGTGTATTTAATTTTAGCATTAAATGAAATAAGGTTATGGGAAACAAACATAAATTTTTAAAATGGTGTGATAAGGTACTCTTATAATACTTATGACTTATTTTCTACTAACTACTAAATTCAGTAAATACCTAATGGATATTATTTTTAATAGGCCACTATATCAAGCACAAAAATAGATAGATGATAGATAAAAATCATACAAACCTTTCTCTGTAAAATGTAACAATCAAATTAACAGAGACATAAATGTACCCAACTGCAATAATAATCGTAATAATAATAATAAATTTGGTAAAAGCTTTAAACTATCAGGCAGTATAAAAAAAACATACAAGTTAATCTTTGGAAGTTAATCCATCTAGAATTATTGCATCTAGAATTGAATAAAGCAAACATCATAGACTGACAAAATTACCTTTGGCAAATTATTTAAATTCTCTCATAACTTAACTCATTTGTAAAAGGTGAATACAATAGCCAACTTGAGTTTCATTGCATAGATTAATATATATGCAAAGTAATTATCATAGACTTAGCTATATTGTTTACTGTTCTTTTTGACATTGCTGTTACTATTATTACAATCAATAACAAGCATTAGGTGCTCAGTAATGGTGAGAACCCATTCCCTTGAGGAGTCAGTCAGTCTTCAGAGTCTGGTAGACTGAAGATAGATGTAATGGCTTCCAGTATTTAAGGATGGTCAGAGAAATTGGTTGGAATTCATGTCTCCATAAAAAGTATATACTAGTTTCACCAATAATCAGTACCATTTGGAGATTTGGGGTGTGTGTGTGTGTGTGTGTATGCATGCTCATTGGGGAATGCCAGGGAGAGAGGAGTTAAAGCCTCTATAAATCAGTAATAAGTAATGGAGATGACTTTTCAAATTTTAGAACACACACACACACACAAAAAACAATTAAAATGGAGACTAGGAATGATGGATTTGTGTTCATGAGTATACAAGGAATGGAGTTTGTATGTAGAGTGCATTTAGGACAGTAGAAAGAGATAAGTAAGGCTTGGGATATGGTCTTATAGACATTACTAAATGGTCTTATACACATTACTGTTTTCTTAACTGCAGGACACCCGAACTCTTTTATACTTTAAAATCGATCTTTTTAATAAATCTTAAAAGGCACTGTGGTGACGTTGCAGAGGAAAACATACCATTGTAATGTGCCAGATTGTCCTGAAGAGTATTTTCATGACAGTTTGGAGGCCATTAGTACTTCATCATGCACTATAATTCTGATATTCAGTGAAGTTATATTATGAATACCAAATAAACATCTTACAGACATCAGTGATTTTAATGTGGACTCATGTTCTTAGGATATTGTACATCTAGAAGATCCTCATTAACTAAGCATTAAATGAATGATAAGAGAAAAAATAATTAATACATACATGCATTAAGAAATATGTTGGACAGAGTTTAGGTAAGCAATGCAACAAATAATTGAGGTATCTCTTATGAGAAAAGAGGTTTCAACTAAGAAAAAATTAATACAGGGTTCATCTGTAATGAAGAGTAAAGGAAAATAAATTAATACAACTACTTTAATAGAAAGTTTTAAAATCCTTGATTTAATATTTGGAATCTAAGAATTTTTTTCTATATTTTTTTCTCTAAGCTGCATATCTTCTTATAATTTTAAAAATACATGATACAATTTGAATTTTGGATGGAATGACATGCCTATTATTTTATTTATATTTTATTTTAAAAGTATTTATATATTTAAACCTTAAAAACAGGAAACAGTATCTTAAAATAAAAAATATTAGATTGATATCTATCAAAATTGTAATACATACACAAAAAACATGCATATTTTTAAAAAACATATTGCATTGTATCAGACCAATTATATCTTGGAATGCCAACTAACAAATTCTAAGTGATTTTGTATTTTTATAAATAGAAGTCCAATTATGTTTATATTTCAAAAAATCAAATTTCTTTTCAGATGTAGTGACTTTTAAAAATTAATTTTCATGAAGTTTGGAAGTATATGATATAAAATAATAGCCAGTAGAATGTTGTTATTGTTTTACACATCATTGAATATTTTTTTCTTTTTCTATCACCTTATTCTGTTTTTCTTATTTTCTTTTTAAGATTTTATTTATTTGACAGAGATCACAAGTAGGCAGAGAGGCAGGCAGAGAGAGGAGGAAGAGGCTACCCACTGAGCAGAGAGCCCAGTGCGGGACTCGATCCCAGGACCCTGGGATCATGACCTGAGTCGAAGGCAGAGGCTTTAACCCACTGAGCCACCCAGGTGCCCCTATTTTTATTATTTTTGTGCTACTTATCACCATCTTATATTTTATTTATCTACTTAGCTATTAGAGTTATTTTATCTTACCATATAATGTAAGGTCTGTGAAACAATCTATAACAGTGTTTTGCATTAAAAAAATATTCAATAAGTAGGGCTTGATAAATGAATTGGTTAATTAAATTAATGTATAAATTAAGTAAGACTACACTAAATTGAAAACTTTTTTCTCTGTGTGTGTGTGTGTATGGGGGGTGTATGATATATGTCTCTGTGGTAGTCCAAGGGAAAATATAAGACTCTGATAATAGACAATGTTAACTTAAATAGGATGAGAAACTACTGTCCACAATAGCCAAACTGTGATAGGAGCCGAGATGCCCTTCAATGGATGAATAGATAAGGAAGATGTGGCGCATATATACAATGGAATATTATTCAGCCATAAGAAAGGATGAACACCCACCATTTGCACTGACATGGATGGAACTGGAAGGGATTATGCTAAGAGAAATAAGTCAAACAGAAAAAGACAATTATATGGTTTCACACATATAGGGAACATAAGGAATAGCACAGAGGAACCACAGGGGAAGGGAGGCAAAATTCAAGGGAGAGAAATCAGAGAAGGAGATGAACAATGAGAGAGTCTGGACTCAGGAAACAGTCTGAGGGTTTCAGAGGGGGTGTGGGGGGATGGGTGACCCAGTGATGGGTGCTAAGGAGGGCACATGTTGTGAAGAGCACTGGGTGTTATATGCAACAAATGGATCATTGAACATTACATCAAAAACTAATGACATACTAACAGTAGATAACTAAACATAATAAAAAATAAAATTAAAATTAAAAAATAAAAAAATGAAAAAAAAAGAAAAATATTTTTATTTAAAAAATAAAAAAAATAAAAAAAAGAAAGTACTACGTCTTATCCCTTGCCCATAATAAATATCCAATAAATAATTTTAAATGAATAGATGTGGGAAAGAAATAATTACAAGTTAATTCTTGTATGTAATAATATTAAATTGGGTTGGACAATGTGGCTTCTGTTATAAGTGTGTGAGAGATCAAAATGAGTAGTTCTAAACATAGCAAAATTAAGCTTATTTGATGTTATTTGGTCCAATTAAATAAACTAGTTAGAAGATAGTGGAAACTTTGGCTTTATTAATTGTTTAATCTATATAATGAAGCAAAATAATGCCAAAAATATTTTAAGAGAATCTTGTCTTACAAATTGTGAAAAATATATGTAGTATTTAAGAAAAAGATCTCCTTTCTTTCAGTGACTAAACAGAGCTCCTAACATTTTATTATTAAATAATAATACAAAGATTTTACGGTTTTTATTAAAATATTTTATTTAAATTCATTAATGACACATAATTTCTCACTCTTTTCATGCTTTCAAATTTACATAATGTTTGCTTCTGTCACAGAAAAAAATGATATTTATGTAGAAAATTATTGGATCTGTCCTTACCCTTGTACTAAGGAAGTGTTAACTAATTTGTATTCTCTTTAAATTTTTAATTTCACATATTAAAATATATTAACATTCATCAATATATAATAAATTAAAACTATAGAATAATGTTTTAAAATATTTTAGGGAAGAATAATCTATTTTTTTTCCTACCGAACATTTAACTAGATTACCACTTTTCTTTCATTAAGTTTTAAATGACATATAAAGGCATTCTATTTGTACATTTTCACAGATTTTTTTATATAGTGATGTATAAATCTGTGTATATAGAGCTGATAAATATATATACATATATATGTGTGTCTGTGTATAATAATGTATGTATTTATTGATATGTAACTAAGTTTTAGGACAATTTACATCAATTCATTGATCTATTTGTTTTTTTTTTAAACTAGAGATAGAGTGATTTCCCTAGTGAACTCAAAATTAATAATACATAATTACTAAATAGTGATTTCAATGTAGTGTGAAGCTCCAGGAGCTTCTGAAATGGGCTAGGAGGGATACTGTTTTAAGAGCATTATTTCTTTTAATTCTCAGAAAATCTCATGGAATGTATGTTCTTCATTACCTGCTTTTAGAGAAGAGGATAGTAAGACTTGGATCGGTTAAGTGATATTCCTCAGGTCACAGAGTTTCTGTATGCTGGAGTTAGCCCTTAAACCCAGGTATTATGACTCAAAAGCTAGCTCATTTCATCATTATTTTGACTTTTCTTAACTCTATTTTATTATTTTTTAAACTGCCATTGAAATGCCGGACTTAGTTAGCTTCTACCTTGTTGAGAGACCTCTGAGATATTTACTTTATCACTCTCACAAACTATGATGTAATAAGCACCCGTTTTCATGCTTTTTACAAAAAAATCAAATGTGACTATTTACATAGGTCTTTTCTTTTCTTTTTTTCTCAGCTAATGTTTAATTTCTACAACTTTTCATAGTAAGAGCTCTTAAAATAAAGAGATTAACAAAAACCCCTCAATTTGTTTTTCATTAGGTGTTTTAATATTAATTTTGAATATAATAAATTTATTAACCAATAATCCATTTTTTCTTGGTAAATTGTTAAAGTTATTTTGCTAGCAATTCTAGTACAATATTAAGTAAAAATTATTCTTTTGACTTCTTCCTTTAAGGATTGTTTTTGATCCAGATACAGTAATATAAGAAATATTCAGTATTAAAATTCAGTAATATAATATAAGTAATATAAGAAATAAAAGAAATATATCTCTTAATATAGTAATATAAGAAATATTCTTATAATATAAAAAATTCTTTTAGTAATATATGAATATATTATAGTAATATAAGAAATATAATATATAAGAATTATAAGAATATAATTTAATATAAATTACATTATATAAGTAATATAATGCAAGAAATATTCTTTACCAGTAAATATAAGAAATAATTCTTTATTTCTTATAAATATAAGAAATACTTAATATTTCTTATAATAGTAATATAAGTAATATAAGAAATATTCTTTAATATTTAGTAATTATAATATAACCCCATTAATAGTAATATAAGAAATATTCTTTACCCGCTCTACAAAAAGGTATTTGTTTAATTTTCACAAATTTTTTTCTTCTACCCAAGTATCTTTTTTTGTTAAGAGTAATAGTTTCATTTTTCTACCTAAACATCAATATTCCAGTAATGAAATTATGATGTTATTTTAAGGACAAGTGTTCTTGTGAGAACTCATAAAATAGATTTATTTGCTAGTAAATAAAGCTTCCTTTCATTTGAAATTTCTGAATGAGAAAAATATATAATGGAATAAGGTTATCAAATTCAAGAACAGCCTTCATTGATGGAAAGGAAAAAGCCCCTCCCATCCATGTGTTCCCATAAGACACACTGAATGCTCCAACCCACTACATAATGTGAATGATTTACTCATTGAGGAGAGGAAAAAGAGTAACTCCTCACTTACTGTTTAGTTCATTTTGTTAAATTACTTAGCTTATCAGCAAAGCCATTGTTCACTGTGTTCTCAGGGAGAAGAGTTGCTGAAAATCAGGGAACGCCTGATACCATTTCCATGAGAAAACATGTAAAATAACCTTCTCAACTTGTATCATTTTTTATATGACTGGTAATATGGGTACCTGAACTTTGAAATAATCTTCAAACCTTTTAAAAAATATATTTTATTTATTTATTTGTCAGAGAGAGAGAGAGCGTACAAGCAGGGGAAGCAGCCGGCAGAGGGAGAAGCAGGCAACCTGCTGAGCAAGGAGCTCGATGCAGGACTAGATTCCTGGGCCCTGGAATCATGACCTGAGCCAAAGGCAGACACTTAATCGAACGAGCCACCTAGGCATCCTAAAACCTTTTTTCTATTAGTTCTAGAAGCTTTAAAAATAGTTGTGAAAGAATTTTTTTTAAGATTTTATTTATTTATTTGACACAGAGAGACAGTGAAAGAGGGAATACAAGCAGAGGGTGTGGGAGAGGGAGAAGCAGGCTGGTTCCCCAAGCAGGGAACCAGATGTGAGGCTGATCCTAGGACTTGGGGATCAAGACCCAAGCCAAAGGCAGACACTTAATGACTGAGACACCCAGGAGCCCTGAATTTTTTTTTTTTTAGATTAACAATTTTAATGTAACAGAGTATGAAAGGACCATTGATATGGTTCTAAATTTGAAATTGCAACTAAGCTTTATGAAACTATAGATAAGTTGGGATATAGCATAAAACAGTAATAGAGTTTGCTGCCAAAAATCCTCCCCTGTATATCTGAAATGGCTATTAAAATACTCCTCCCCTCTTCAGTTAAGGTTTCAGTTAAGGTTTCCTTAACATCCTTCAACCAAGAGACATAGTTCAGCAGATGGAATGAGAAACCAATAGTCTTCATTAAGTCTTTTTTGTTTGCCCCTGACCGGCATTTCTCAAATACATTCCTGTCAGGATGACTTTACATTCTTAATAATCATTTAAAAAACCAAAAATCTTTGGTTTTGTGGATTATATCAAGGATATTCACCATATTCAAAGTTTTAAATATACTATTTAATAATGTTTTCAGAAATTGTGGTAGCCCTTAACATGTTATCAGAGACATTTTTGTGAGAGGACTTTAATGAAGTCAGTGCCAAGACTGTACCTTTCTTCAGTCAGAGTTTCCCTCGTGTTACTATTCCAATTCCATTTTACATCCTAATTCCTAGTGATTTTTCTAAGATGCTGTCATGAACATTCTGTGAAGACACACACAGGAGTTGTTCTTTCCAGGTGACCAGCTTTATTCAGTCATAAAGGAAAGTTAATCACAATGATAAAGCAGTTCAAGATTCCAAACTAAATGACAATTCACCATATGATTAAACTTGGCTTCTTATACAGCAGACAGACCAGGACAGAAGAGAAGCCACACAACAAACAAGATTAACAGAAGGGTGTGGGAAGTTAACAAACCAAACCAATGTCCGTCTGTGGGCATGCAGTTGAGATAAGGCCTAAGTCCTGTCTGGGTCAGCTCTTGGCACTTACTGCTTATTGTGTTCAATCAGTGAAGGATCTCGATTTGTTCAGAGCTCAGTTGGGCAGAGCCTTTAGCAACAGTTGCCTTTTTTAACTGGTCAGACATAAGTCATCGTGTCTGAAGAGTCAGAGTTTGCTGCCAAAAATCCTCCCCTTTTTAAAGTGATTTAATTGGTCTTGGGCCCCTGATGACCTCCTCTGCTTCTGCTTGTTATCAGTTCTGGGGTGCTACCTACTGTTGGTCCCAGGGATATCTCAAAGCTGTACTACCTTAACTACTTTAACATCATTGCTTGACACAGGCTCCTGCTTGACCCAAGAGACTCCATTTTGCTCTCCACAGATACATAGCACGTTTGACACATACAAAACAAATTTTATACTCAATACATACAGAATATGTATTGAGTTCTTCTTGGATTAGATACTGAGGATAAGCAGAAAACAAAATGGATGGGCTCCCTTCCTTTATGGAGCTTTCATATAATGAAATAAAATGGTGATGCATCTCAAATAAAATGATTTAAGCAACAGCAGAATCACTGATGTATTACTTTTACTATTTCTCCTTCAATTTTAAGCAATATCTATTTTTAAATAATTAGAGTTGAAAAAGTGGTATTGCAAATCCTTTTGGGAAAAAACAAATTCTTTAAAATCTACCTTCTCTTCATTTTTACCTCAATACAAAGAATAACAGAAATCCCAAATCCAACTAGCTTTGCCCCAATTGCTCTTATCAGATAATTCATATAACTCTAAAGAAAACAGTGGAGTAGCAGTGCCCCAAACCAATGGAAACAGGGTCTTTGCTATGAAATCATTTTCACCCCATGTCTTATCTTGTTTCCCATTGCTTACTGGCTTCATTTTCCAGGCAGACTTCCAAACCATGTCAGGAAACAAGGCCACTCACAGAAACTGAGCAAGATTATCCCCTGAGATGCACTTTGTCTCTTTCTTAGCTTTGAAAACAACTTAGTCTAACTTTGATAAAATCAAGTCCAGATTCATTCAAAATATCAGTTAAGAAGACAATTTTAAAAGTGATAATTTATGATCCATAATTGCAGATGAAAAATCAGTATGTTCTAGAAGGGTTAAAGGGTAGCTGCTGAACAAAGCATTAAAGGTCTCAAGTGATGGTCTGATCCCGAGGTTATTTAGATCATCATCCTGTAGCTTCAGTTTAGACTTCAATTGTTTAATAGATGGGGGTCCAGTGGAATACCCAAACTCAGATTTGTTAAAGTTATTCAAAAATATACATTAAAACTGCCTAATAATTCAAAAGGAAAAGAGGAGGGACACCTCGGTGGCTCAATTAAGCATCTGCCTTCAGCTCAGGTCATGATCTTAGTTCTTAGTGTCATGGGATGGAGCCCCACGTTGGGATCCCTGCTCAGTGGGGAGTCTGCTTCTCACTCTGATCCTCCCCCTACCCACGCTCTCTCTTTCTGTCAAGAAAATAAATAAAATCCTTAAAAACAAAAAAGAACAGGAGGATATCAAAGTTCTAGCTCTACACTCTTCTAATTCAAGACACTGTAGCAAAAATATTGCTTCAAATGATTTCCCTAATATTTATTAAAATTGTATTTTAGAAAACAGAATAGAAGAGAAATTAATCTTAGCTTAGTACCAAAATCAAATCAATCCATACCAGTTGACTAGATCCTATGAATTGATATTTTGAAATTGGATGATAGTAATCATCCATGAAGAAAATAATTATGACCCATCCCTAAGTTCAAATTTGGTATAATGACAACAGTTTGATGACAATTTCTCCTGATAAAGAACCTCTTGAATATTTGAAACCACTCCATTTCCATTTCTTCTCTAACAACTCCATGCAGAATCACAGTGCATGAAAGAGCTCTGCCCAGAGAGAGAACTTATTTTCTGATTAAGAGCATCCACTCCAAATCTAGGACAGACAGTTAACATTACTATTCTTACTCTAATCCTATCTCATGTTATTTTGTTTTCATTGCTTCAATCTCAAGAAAACTGATGACATTTTTTTTAGTGTATTTTATCAGGTACCTCTCTCCCTTCTCCTTTTTCTTTTATTTTCCTGAATACTGTCCATAAATCTAGCCCATCTAGTAAGAAATCACATGTACTTAGCCAGGTAGTCTTCCCCAAAGCACTTCCTTCCATAAACATTTGAATTTCCCAAGTCTTAAATAACTTGCACTACATCAGTGACTACATAAATATACCTTTTTTTCCAATTCCTTTACAATAGCAGAAATAATTTTAATTTTTCTTTAATGTTTAATTTTCCTCTGTTGTTTCTCCAATCCTTTGAAGCAGACACAGTGGTTAAAGATGTGTTTTAAACTTGATTCTCAATTTATTCTTATTCTACCCTGTTGCTTTTTTTCTGGATCAGAGCCTCTTCCTTCTTTTTGCTTCCAGGCCAGTGCATTCATTCTCTGAACAAACTACAAAAATACTACTTTATGAAATTGGAGATGAGGAGTAGCAGTTTCAGAGGTTTTGACTGGCCCTTTCCAACTATGTTAGCTCTTACCTCATAGGCAGAGAAGCAGTGTGGAAGTTATTCTAATTTTCAAGTCCCTAGTTACTACTTGTACATCCTGGGTCAGTAGAAATTATTAGTGAAATTGACTGTTGACCTAATGGACCCACTGTTAACATTATATAATGCTATTTATTACTTGGTCCTCATAAATCTGCCTCTATCCACTATCAGGAGGTCCATGCTGACACCATGGTGGATATTCATGCCATCTCCAAACCCTATATTCAATAGTTCTCAAATGTCTGATTATTCTGTTTTCCTCAATGTACAGTAAACTGAATAAATGACCATAGGTTTTTGGAGAATTAGTGGATGAATCAGTATGGTATAAACTTCTCAGAAGGGTCTCGCAAATTCTCCAGATGATAGATTCCAGATTTGAACATCAATTAAGGTCTGGGAACTCAGGAAATGTCATGAATTTTTGTTGAGATAACCAAAATCAGCTGTCTGCTCCTGCACCATTGTTGACTATTCCAAGGGATGCCATGTTTTATTAACTGTTCATAAAATTCTCTGCTAGTGAAGCCCTCTTGTTGGTCCTTCCAACCTTGCTATTTATTATGGTAATTGAAGCCTTCTGGGTTTTGATAGTTAAATGTTATCACCTGACCTCTATTAGCATTCCCTCTATTAGTGCCCATGAATATTGGTAAATTGAGCACTAAAATCACCACTCCCAACTGTCATAACTAGCCTGAAATGCAGAGCCATCGCTGTACTTCCTAGTAAGTTTGGTTCTCCTTTCTCCTTTCTCATTTCTTGACAGCCTTGGTGACTGTTATGTCCTTTTTGCCTTACAATAGAACGTAATACTCTGGGAGTTTTCTTGACTTCTCAGAGTTCAATTTCAGCATGCCCACTTTCCTCAGCCTTTCTCTTCCTTCTTTCACTGGCAGCCAGAATAACTGATCATTTCTACTCTTTTCAGCATTAACCATCAACTTCTCCAGATCCCTCAGAAGTACTTTAACAGATTTTGATCCATCCACTAGGATCTTCACCAGCTTGTTAAATCCCTCACCCCTAGAATATACTTTCAAGTCAATGAATTTTTACTTACTTCCTTTTGTATGCTCACCCTCTTCATCCAGCATCCTCAGTATCTAATATATGGGATATTTCCAAGGTTGATTGAATATACCTAGGCTGAGTATTTAATACCCACTTATTCTGTATCTCTTATTGTTTGATGTTTTTCTGCTCAATTATGTTCATCTTTCTGCCACAGGAGAGAAGGACCCTATTTGTAAGCTACAAAATACATCCTTTGACTCTCAAATTTAGGCTTTATATGCATTAATGACCTTATGTCCCAGAATGCAAGGTCCCATAATGCAGAACTGCTTCAGACCATTACTGATATCATGGGTTTTAGTCTGGATCCTTCAAGAAGCAGACACCAAGATGGATTTAGATATGCAAAAGGTTTTTCAGTAAGAGAGAATGGGAAAAAGCCAGAGAAGTTTAGGAAAGCATTAGACCATAATGTACGTCAGACTCCTCTAGAGAAGAGAGGAAAGTAAGAAAGATTAGATAGAAAAAAAACAAACAAAAACAAAACACTCCTAAGAAAGTTAAGACAAGGACAATATTGTGTCATCAAGCCAAAGTCAGCTGTTAGAAATGTAACATACATCTAAGGAACAGGCCACCTTCAATAACCCTGACATACTTAATCATTGCTGAGAGGACCCTATTGGAAGTATGACTTCACTGAGATTGCAATGGCAGTTTTCAGGAACCAGCACCCAGGCCCAGGGTTCAGCTAGATTCCTAGATGTCAGAATCTGACAGGCATACCTACAGGACAATGATTCCTGTTTCCTGCCAGAGTCAAAGGAAGGCAACTCTGCAGTCACACAGGGTCTTGGCTTAGAGGTGTTTGTGCTTCCTTTAATGCTCTGATGTTGATATCATAATTTATTAATGATTTTTAAATAAGGATTTCTACCTTTTCATTTTGCACGGGGCACCAATAGGTATATAGTTAATCTTGTCTGTGACTGCGATTATGGGGAACATTAAAAGGAAATGTTCTAATTTCTACCTCCTAGAGATGTTATTTCCACACAAGAATTAACTTCCAGTTATCAATCCAACATATATCTCAAAGCCATACTTGATCTACTATGATTCTGCATTTGTTCTGTTATTGTCTCTCATAGGCTCCACTTCAAAAATTCACAAGGTTTGTTTCCGCATAAAAATGTAATTTCTGTTTTTATACCTATAAACATTACCTAAATTCTATCAAAGTCTAATAATTCTCTGCACAATTTTACCTTTACTCAAACCTCAAATTTGTGGAGAATGTGTAATTATTCAAGAGTGAATAATTATTTAAGAAATAGTGAATAATTATTCAGGAAAGTGAATAATTACTCAAGAATGTTATAACTGGATTAATTTTCTAATCTCATTAGTATATTTGAAGTAACGGGCCTTCCTGAGGAGTTTGACAACAAGTACAAAGTTTACTCCCACAGGGACACCTGGGTGGCTCAGTTGGTTAAGCTTTGACTCAGGTCATGATCCCAGGACCTTGGGGTCAAGCCTAACATCAGGTTCCCTACTTAGCAAGAAATCTGCTTTTTCCTCTCCCCTTCCTCTCTCCTTCCTTCTGCTTATGTGCTTTCTTTCTCTCTCTCTGTCAAATAAATAAAATCTTTAAAAAGAACGCTTACTCCCACCATTTGTTTTAAAAAGAGCTCTGATGGGCATTAAGAAGGGCACATGATGTAATGAACACTGGTAAATCACTGAACTCTACCTCTGAAATTTATAATACACCATATGACCATATGTTAATTAGTTGAATTTAAATGTAAATAAATGTCCATATATATATGTATTTACATATATATATATATATATATATATTTTTTTTTTTTTTTTTTTAATAGCTCTAAGAGCATCTGGGTTAATCAGCATCCAAAAGCTGGTTGAGCATTCAACTCTTGATCTCAGCTCAGGTCTTGATCTTAAATTCAAGCCCCAAGTTCAGCTCCACACTTGAAAAAAAAAAAAAATAGCTCTAGTTTATTCATTAGTCTTGAATATGATTGCATAATCTAATGACCCAAACTCTGGATTCAATAATAGATTTTATTAACAAGTGCATATGAAAAAGAGACATTAGAGGGCACCAGGTTGGCTCAGTTGGTTAGGCCACTGCCTTCACTCAGGTCCTGGTCCCAGTGTCCTGGGATCAAGTCCCCTATCCAGCTTCCCCTGCTCTGCAGGGAGCCTGCTTCTCTCCTTCTGCCTCTCCCCCTGCTTGTGCTCTTTCTCTCTCTGTCAAATAAATAAATAAAATCTTTAAAAAAGAGACATTATAGAGACAAATTGTTATATTTGGAGGTTGGAACGTCAGACTAGATTGAATAACATTTCTGTAAAAGTCTAGAATATAGATGAAAAATAAAACACTCTTGCTTTAAGAACTAAAGAAAAGAAACAGTGTGAAATGAAAAGACTTTAGAACCAGAACTTGAAATAGGAAATCATTAATTAAGCTTGTAAAAGGAAATATTAAACATTAAACATAAAAGAAAAACTTATATTGTAATAAAATTATCCTGAAAATGGTCTAAAGAGGAACCGTGTGAAATTAAAACAAAACCAGACAAAACAAAACAAAAACAAAAAAACTTCGAGGAAAAAAATTACTCATTGTTTTGAAAAGAGACTTTTTTTTTGAAGATCAGGGAAGGTTGAAATTATACACAATGAAAAGAATTATTAAAATAACTATTACTTTTAAGCCATGATGTAGGTGATTGTGCATTATTGTTTTTTGTTATATTTTGGAGTTTGAGAAAAGATATATCAAAGTATTAAAGGAATCATCTGAAAACTCAAACTGGAATGAACTTACCAGATAATATAAAGTAATGACAAAGCTTGAGAAGGTACCTCTTAATACTGTATTTAGAATCTCTGAATATCAATCATATAATAAGCACTCAATGGCCATTAATAACAATAGTCTTTGTAAATTCATTTTATTAGCAGTTAAGTGAAACTCCGTACTTTTTTTTGGAGAAAAAAGGGCATTCATTTTCTTTTAAATGGCCAGTCCCAGGATATAGCTTCTTCATGTCTTGCTAGAACTGTCATTTCTTTGAATATATCAGAGCTCAATCTGATTCTTTTTCCACCTTTCAGCCAGATCCCTCAATATCTACCAAAGTTTGTTGTTTGTTGTAATCTGCAGAAAAGGAATTAGGTGGATTTGATCCAATGAACCACCATCATAAGCATGGGTAAAGAGTGTTCATAAGAAGAGTTGCTTTTCCTAAAATAATCTATTAAAATAGTATAGGTTTGGAATCTTTGTAAGTAAAAACTATTAACTATCTTAAATGGGTAATATTGAAAGAAATAAAAGATAATTTGCAGTGAGCTAGAAACAACAAATACATGATGAATTCCCTGATGAAAATATGAGGAATTCAAATGGAAATCACATTTTACAAATGTATGTGGCTTAATTTTTTTGATGGTCTGAAATTTCTTTTTTTTTTTTTTAGGGAAATAGAATATTTATTTTTGCTTACCTGTTTGTTTTTGATTGGGAAAGTTAGAATTTGTAAGAAAAAAAAGAATGGACCATTGAAAGAGGAACAGGAATTTGATATAAAGCTGAAAAACTCAGGAGGGATAGAATTTTTAAGATTTATGGTAAATTCCACTTCTCTTATGCAAACTAAGGAGTCAAAAATGCTGTGCATACTTTGAACAGAAATATTTTAGTTTTTCACTTCTGCTCAAGCTATAGAAAAAAATTAACATTAAAAAATACATCAAGTATTGCTGGCTTGCAAAACTGTTGTTAAATGATAGCTTTCCAAAATACTCTACAATGCCACGGTATTTTGCTTGCAAAATGTTCCTACTGTCCATTACTGGATTCAAAAACCTGTTTCTTTTTGTTAGCATGACATTTAAAAATTAATGTGTGATAATTTATTTAAAACAGTTTTGCTTTCGGCACAGTCATCAAGAGTGTTCATTTTCATAGCTCTGTAAACACTGGGATAATACAAAATTTTAAAATTTCACTTTTATTCATTATACACTATAATGAAATTCTCAGGCTTCAAAACCATTCATAGCTGCACTTTTTCCTTGGATCTGAAAATTCTATAGGTAATATCATTGTTTTTTTTTCACTACTAATTGAATTTTATTAGTCATTAAAAATCCCTGGATAAAGGCAAAAAAGACACTCATAAGTACTGAGTCAACATGAGGAAAGTATTATAGCATTATGATAATCATACCATATATTTGTTTAGAGATTTACAGTTTATGAGGTGCTTTCATTTACTTAAATCACTTGATCTCTACAATAACTACATAAGTAAGGATATTTTTGATTGTACATGACAGACATATTAACCTATACTAGTCTAAGTATTTAGAGGAATTATTATAAAGGTCTTCTGCTGACATTTGGAACTTAGTAGATGAACGTGTGGTTATGGAATAAATACGCACAACAGCTTAAAAGTGCTCTGTCACTAGTTCCTGGTACATCCTATCTATGTGTGTATTCTTTTGGAGGAGGTCACCAAGAGGATGTGACCACAGGTTAACTTGAGAGCGGGACCTAGGCAATGGGCGGCTCTTCCCCCTCTCTGACCTTGGAAACTATGTTCTGTGCACTGTTTCCTACAGCAGGAACCATTTCAAGGAGGAAGCCTTGAGAGAACAATGTGTTCCTGAGACGCCAGGATGGCCTAAGTGACTGAACCCAGTTAAGACTTCCATATAAACTTTTAAGATTCTGGCAGGTGGTGCAGAGATCTATTGGTCTTGAAGGCGAGGAGGACAAGCCTCGTAGATAGGTTCCCTTATTTTAAATCTGCTACCTACCAGTCCAGGGTGGCTGCCCCTTTTGTCTTTCCCTACCCTCCGCATTTGGGGAACAGTTTGTGAATCAAGAACTATTTCTCAATCTCTCTTCTCCTCCATTTCTATTTCTTTTCTCAATTCTACTTTTACACATTTCTCATGTCTGAATAGCAGGAAACATGTCTACAGGTAGGTTCTAACCTGTACAACATAGATACAGACAATCAAAGACAAACTTCTCTTACTCAATTCCATATTGAAATGTTTATTGAAGCATTGCCTGGGCCAAAAGGAAGCTCTTTAAAATACCATGGAGATGAGTGACAATAGTGCCAGGTCCCAGAAGAAGAATACATTTCCCAAAGAAACAAGGGACAAAATTACACCTATCCTCTACAAATATCACAAGGTACATGGGATTACTATGTTTCCTAATTTATAAATGAAAAACAAATAACTAGGGTTCAAAGAAGTTAATTCATGAATTATTCAACATATTTCATAAGTTTTATCTAAGATATTTATGTAAGATTTTGTACTAAAATTCATTTGAAATTTTACATATGAAATAAGGGAAAGTGATTAGGTAATAGCAGCATAGATAGAAATCATTCTATTTATAGCTTATTTAAAATTTACCTGGGATTATTGATAGATGGATGGATGGATGGATGGATGGGTATTGATAGGTAAATGCAAACACATTGTTACATACATGCAAAAATACAGATACGCATAAAATAAGGTGTGCATATATACATATAATACATAGTAGAAATAATGTTTCTGTAATTGCATTTATCAATCATTTATTTCATTGTTACAGGGTTTTGAACCCTAGTTGGAAAACTTTCTCCACATCTAGTGTATAAATAAATTTACTCATCTCTCCTATATCATTTTTTTATACTGTTTTTCTTTTGTGTCTTCAGATCTCCAAAATCTTGGAATAGTTCTACATTGTGTTTTATGAAGTATGATCCCAAAATTTGTTTTTCTAAGTGCCTAGTACCTACCCAAAACTGTTTATTTAAAAAAAATATTATTTTGCATGCTAATTTAAAATAGCACTTTTTATCAAACACTGACTGCTTAGTCTATTTCTGGATCTAGACTGTTGTGTTTTTCTGGCAATCTTTTCTGTGTTAATATCATATGGCTTTATTTATAAAATATTTATATTATATTTTTATTTTTGTTTGAGCTAGTCCTGTTCTGCCTCATTGTTGCTCTTCTTTATAAGGGTTTACCTTGTTGCTTTGACCCGGTATACTTTTCTATAAAAAAATTAAATTGAACTTTTCTAGCCCTGTTATCATTTTATTACTATTTCATCAAATATATGGCTTCTCTTGGCAAGAATTTTTCTTTTTAATGAGTCTTTCTATGAAAGAAGATTGTATGTCATTAGGTTTAGCATATTTTGCTTATTTTCCCTAGGCGTTTTAACATGTTACAATTTTAATGAGGTTTCTCTTTACTTTTTATCTTCTAACCAGTTGATATTTTGCAATAAAAATTGCATTATCATAGTGTTTGCTTGTGCTTACTATTCATAGTATTGAACCAATAATCGTATATAAGCTTTGTCTTTAGTCTTTATTTTTCTAAACTTTCTCAGATTTGGTTCTCAGTTAGTTCTTGACCTTCCAGACTGATGCTGTCTTGAGCAGGTCTAGAATCCTAGCCCCTGATATTATGATGACAGAGCTGCCAGCAAAAGACACACTTCTGGGACTAGAAGCAGAAAATTTTTCTTCCAATCATCCTCTGAACTCTAGTCTGAATCTAATAAGAAGCCAAGTGGCAAGAAGTCCTGGGTAGTTTCTGAATTCCAATCACGCACTACAGAACAGAATATATAAAAGTAAGATATGGAACTCAGTGATAGTATGCACATAGCCAGAGCCCTCCTCTTTTTATCTGGATTAATTAATGGTTTGTTTGTATTGTTGATTTTTTTTTAGACAACCAGATAGTGTTATATTTTGCTATTATTTCTAATTTATCTCTGTTTTCTAACTCATTATTTACTGCTTTCTTATTCTTAAATTATTTCCTTCTGCTATTTTTCTAATTAATTTTATTGGAATTTTTCTATGTTTGTATTTGAATGTTTTATTGATTTACTATGTAGGTCTTAGAATACTATGAATTTTCCTCCTAAGACTTCCTCAACTTTGTTTTTCAAATTTTAATTATATTCTAGAATTTTTTCAAATTTATTTTGTATTTTTTGACTTGAGGAGTTTATTTAAAATTTTAAAACATCATTATTTCAACATAAAGCTTAAATCTCTTATTTTAAATATCTTGTATTCATTTATAGTTTTATTTCATTCTGATAAAATAATGTTACATGAGTATCTTTTTAGAATGTTACCAATATTCTTGAGAATTTTTATAGGGTCCAATTTTGTAAATGACATATATAGTTGAAATGAAGTTCTAGCCTTCATGATAATAGGGTTTGGTATATATATATTTTATGTTTTCATCTTATGTTGTTTATTTCTCTTACACGTATAAGAAATTTTTACATAATTGTTTTGGTCTGAAACAGGAATATTAAATGTACCTTTCTATATTTCATATCCTAAAGTTTTGGCTTCAGAGATTCCTTCCTCCTGAGCTTTTGTGTGAATGGTTGTTGATAGTTATTATAATTCTGTTGTGCATTGAGACCCACAGAGTTTTGTCTCATTTAGAACTTTTGACTAGGATTTTACTTTTGTTAACTATTAGGCACAACTGTTGTTTCTTTTTGTTGTTAGAGTTTGTGTGGTATTCTTTTATTTATCCTGTTATTTTTAATCCTTCTTGATCACATTTGTCTATGTCTTATACCCAATTTATAGTTGAATTTTTTTTTTTTGTTAGCCAATCTGATCGATGAATTAAGCACATAGATGTCATCCTTTAAACTGTATTTATTGATTCTCCATTATGAGTAATACTAAAATTATCTTCTAACATCCTCCTAATCCCTGCCCTGCTCTCTTCCTTTTACTCAATAGCAATGTGAATTTTAGCATCTATTTATGTACTGTTATGTATGTTTAAATTTTCTAAAAAATTTAAAAACTTTAAATGATGTCATTTGAAACTCAGCTATTTCTTATGAGTCAGTCAAGATACTAATATTACTCTTTCCTTTATCTGCATCTTCTCTTTGAACTTTGTTAGTTTTATTTTTATCAATATCTTTCAAGGACTGAACATTACCATAAACATACCAATATTCAAAAATTAGTTTCTCTTTTGTCTTAATTTCAGATCTACAGTTAAATGTTCTTAATGCTCAGTCTCGTTCCTGAGGCGTATAGTCATTTCTTAGATACATGAAGCTCTTACACCCATTTAGTTTCCTGGAAAGGCTGTGATCTTATTAGTGTCATATTTTCTGAATTCTTACATTCTTAAACATTTTTTTATAGCTTTGATCAATGAAGGAACAGGTGAGCAGCATATAAATTCTTGCCTCATACCTTCTTTCTGTTGGAACACAACCAGCATCCTCACCAATGTGACTGGGGTCGTGTTGGATCCTGTGAGAAAACTCCAGAAGGAGGGCAAGTGTCTTCCTGGGGCGTGCCTGGAATAAACAGGCGAGGATCCCTGGAGTGCTTTCAGGTCCTCCTTTAAATGGATCTGATAAGTGTAGAGAATCCTTAGCTTGCTCTTGTCATTTAAAACTAAGAGATAATCGTTGTTCACTTGTCCCCCTTGATTGCCTGCATAGCTCACATCCCAGTGCTTAGCTTATGTCTCACATGCAGTTCATGTCCTGCACCTAAATCTATATCCTGTTTGTAACCAGATCTTGTGTAAAGTATAAAAGAAGTGACCGTAAGAAATAAAGTCGTCTACTGATCATCAGTCAGTAGTAGCCCCATCATTTCAGCTCCAATCACCAGGATCCCCACCTCGCGAAGGTGACACTTTTGAGTACCACACATATGTTGCTCTATTGTTTTTCACTCTAAGTATTGCTACTGACGCATCTAATGCCTATCAGAATTTCTTTCCCTTTGAGTGGCCCAACTTTCTTGCCTAGGAAGAAATTAAATTAGGTAAAACAGACAAAAAAACAGCATATTTTATTTATTTTATGTAATATGTATATATATATGTATATTGTATTATGTTGCATTATACATATATATAATACATATTGCATTATACAATATGTATACATATTGTAATATGTATATATGTATATATACATATATAATGCACATGCTGTATAAGAGAAATAATTTTATATACATACTTTATTTTAAGCAATTACTTAAAATTTACTTTAATTCATTTATGTATATTTAAATAGGAATCTGTTAATAAAACCTAACAGTTCTAAGGTACAATATAAAAAAAGCCACTCTTTCATGCTAACCTTTCAATCCTACTCTCTGGGTAGAACTACTATGTACTCTTTCCCTTTATCATTCCAGGCAAAAATGTGAACAGACACACACACATAAACACATTGTATCTCTTTGTCATTATTAGTGGTTAGCTAGTAGTTTTGTGTTCATCATTTCCACATGACTCTTCAACTTCTAATCTTCACATTTATGATTCACATACAAAGAAAGAAGAATAGAAAAAAGAAATTAAAGTATTTCTCAATGCCCACAATTGTGACAAATGGCCATTCTTATATACAAGGTAGGCTGAGATATCATATTTTTAACTTTTAAAGAATCAATAATTTAAGAAGACGCATTTTCATTGATTTAGAAATGAGAGTTTCTAAGACCTTAATTTTTATAACAAAGTATGATATGCACCAGTTATTTTGAAATTCCTTCTGTAATAACACATTGAAACATCTCTCTTCCTTTCCCTCCCCACATAAAAACAGAAAAGGCAAATATAATAACTAATGTAAATTATTGGATTTTTCACTTCTTTATTCAATACTCTTTTAGTTACTCTATCCTTAGAATATGGCTTTATATCTGGAGAAGCAAATTTTCTTTTTGCTCTTGTTTAACTCACCTAGTGTCTGGTATCAGTATGTTTTCTTCCTTCCTGGAGATACTTCCTCTGCCAAAAAATAGTCTTTCCCTATAGAAGGCAGTGGTTTAATCAACTTTTTTACTGGAACCCCAAACATAAAATTTCCCTTCTTTCAAATGGGTTTTAGACAAAGATAAAATCAACCAATGTGTTAGAATTTATTAAATTATTTAAACTCCAGAAAGTATTGTGAGATTCAGTGATATTTGCTGGGCTAATAGGGACTGAAATCCTAAAATGATCAGAGTGGAAATGAGGCAGTATGTTAACCAATACTGGAAATTCAAGCAAAAGATAAAAATTCACAAGGACAGAAAATAAAATACTAATCTTTTGATCTCAAGAGATGAAGATAATAAAACAGAAAGGTTGCCTTAAGGCCAAATGTAAACCAAGGCATGAGAAGTATAAAGGAAATCATGAAACTCATGGAATATAATGCATAATTAGGCACAAGGAAAGAGAGCATAGCTATTCCAGGAGTAGCCATAATAGCAATAACAGCTCTATTAGTCAGCAGAGCCTAGGCTATGCTGTAGTTAAAAACACTGAAAATGTATCAGTGCTTTGAAAACAAGTGAGAATGCCCTATCTGTATTGCACATGCATGACACTTCTATTGAAGTTATTCTACACCCAGCTTCAAGGCTTATGGAGGCTCCTCCATCTGAAATCTCCCAGGCTAAGCCTGCAGGAAGAAGGCAGACCAAAGGATCAGGTGCTAATACTTAAATAAATACTTTCAGGGTCACTTTCTCTACCATTTCTTTGATCAGAGTAAGTCATATGGCTATTGCTAACTTCAGTGGATGTTGAAGAGTGTTCACCTTTTATGTCAGGAATGTAAGGAAAATATTAATAGTGTCTATCACAGCAGCAAGGGTGGACAAAGTTCTATAACTCTTGGTTAGGGGCTGAATTGTGTCCTCCTTAAAATTAATATTTTGAAGACCTAACTACCACTATCTCAGACTATTGACTATATTTAGACATAAGGTTTTAAAGAGGTAATTGTTAGAATGAGGCCATTAGCCTGGGTTCTAATAAAATCTGACTGGTGTCCTTTCAAGGAAAGAAAACTAAGACACAGAGAGACACCAGTGGTACCATCATATGAAGAGGACATCTTCAAGCCAAGAACAGAGTTATTGGAAGAAACCAATTCTCCTGGCATGCTGATCTTGGACTTCTAACTCCAGAACTTTAAAAAATTAATTTATGTTGTTTAAGCCACTCAGTAATTGGTATTTTATCACAGAAGCCCTAACACACTAATACACCATTTGTGCTGAAATCATTGGTCATTGGTAGAATTAGGACATTTCAGAACCCTATTATGAGATTCAAGGAGATTCAAAAAAAATAAAATTTTTCGATTTCAATATCCTTTTTTTAAAAAATATTTTATTTATTTATTTGACAGAGAGAGAGAAAGAGAGATCACAAGTAGGCAGAGAAGCAGGCAGAGAGAGAGGGGGGAAGCAGGCTCCCTGCTGAGCAGAGAGCCTGATGCGGGGCTTCATCCCAGGACCCTGAGATCATGACCTGAACCGAAGGCAGAGGCTTTAACCCACTGAGCCACCAAGGTGCCCCAGGATTCTTTTTTTTTTTTGGTTAATTTTTATTTATTTATTTAATTTCTTTTCAGTGTTCCCGAATTCATTGTTTATGCCCCATACCCAGGGGAGAGCAAGATTCTTAAGCAGGCTCCACACCCAATGTAGAACCTGAAGCAGGCTCAATCTCAGGACCCTGAGTCATGACTTGAGCTGAAATCAAGAGTCAGCTGCTTAACTGAGTGAGCCAAACAGACACCCCAAAGTACGTATTCTTGAACAAATTGGTTTAAAATGGCTATCATGACTTTTGGGTCCTCTTCAGTTTTGTTGTTGTTGAGTTTTTAAATCTTTCAAATCTTTAAAGTTGTGATAATATATTGTGTATTTCTGTGTGATGTAGGCAAACAAGAGGCCAGGCCTTCCCAGGGTTGGATGAGTTGTATAAGGATACACCAAAAGAGGAGAATCTTTAACAAGAAGAAGAGCAAGTAATAAAACCCAAGATATCATATTAATATATTTAGGTTTCTAAAATCTTTTATTAATCATGTATTTTATGAATCCTATGGATAAATCAGCAAAATACTTAGGTCTAGAGTTGGCTCAATTGTTATTTGATTGTATGTGTTCTCTTGTCAATAGACATGGGCACTAGAGAGATAGAAACTGTGTCTAATTAAACTATGAATCAAAAATATCTAAAATTTGGTAGTTGCTCAATTGATATTTATAAATTAAATACCTGACTGAGTATCTTAAAATATCACAGTTGCTATATTTTTTTTTATCAATTACATGTCAGGGGCAAGATTTTATATCTCTCTGAAATGAGAAAAAGAAACCCACCCATTTCTTATTATGGATATGTTTGATGCCAACAGAAAATGGTTCACATTGCTGTGATCTTAAACATACTCATATAAGCTCTTCAACACTAAACATGTACACAAAACAAATTCATTTTTAAGATGCAGAAACCACAGTGCATTTGCAAAACACATGCATAATTTATACTGAAATACAAACCCCTAATGTTAAAAAAAAATGACTTTATGGCCTTTTCCTACCATATGTGTGTGTATGTGTTTACACACACACATACACCCAAAGTTGGGACACTATTTCTCCTATTTAAATCAACTAAGAATTGCAAACAAGTTCTTTGTTGATGACAGAGTGTTAGAGGTGCAGTGATCATGTGTACCAGTCATAAACTTTATAAAATATGTTACTAAATGTGCTCTTTTAGTAACTATGTTTACATCACTGGCTTAAAAATTAGAGCACATATTCATCTGATACAATTTTGTGTGTTGGAAAAGAAAATTTAAAATGTAGCTAGTAAAAATTAAAATAAGATATCAAAAGATTTAGATACTCAAGTAATTACCCTCAGGGTCTTCTTCCCACTAGTGAAAAATCAAATAAATCTAGACTATATTATAATTTGAATATTAATTTCAATAAAAATAAAATGCAATTTTAGTAAAAACCTATATAACACCTTTTCTATAATCTTTGTTTTCCTAAACTATGAGGATGGTAATTTAAATATACTTTGCAGATAAAATAAAATGAAGAAATCAGTTATTTTCAACTATTATGAGATTTATTTCTTTAATTTTTTCCTTATTAAATAATAATGAAAGGAAACTGTCTACCCTCTCCTATAGACACACAGCTCCTCCTAGAGCTATATTTTATATTTCAAGTTTTAGCTAACATTTTTTCTTATAGTCTTCCAATACGTGATCTCTTTGAAACAGCATTGAGTAAGTTTTCTCTGGTTGATAGTTGGGATTTTGCTGATGTATGTATTCATTTTTACTTATTTATTTTGCAATTTTAGATAAATGCTATACATATGGAATATGCATTTCTCAAAGTAAACACATAGATTTAGGATTAATAGTTAATATAGCTTGAGGCAAAATTATCAAAATACTTTATAAATGCTGCAGCTGAGCATTTTAATACACATCTAAAATAAGTTAAACATTATCCCAAGAGTTCACTCTAAATTAAAGCTTAAAAAGAAAGAGAGACAGAGATAACATAAATTATAAATCAGTATTGCACAAAGCATGGTATTATAATGTCATGGTTCTAAGAACAATAAAGCTTTAAATTTCCCTGCAGGCTATTCTTGCTTGTTTGGGTATGTTGTTCAAGTCATGCATTGTCTAAAGGGATATATTCACTATAAACAATGTTTTCTAAACAAATTGATGTTCTGTACCACAAGTTAGGATTTGATTACTGAAAATGTGTATATAATGCAAAGCTAATTATAAAACCCCAAAATTGAAATGTGTTTTTTTCACGGATTTAAATGATTTCCACCAAGGGAGAGGACTTTTCAATACGCAGAGAACTAGCATGATGCTTCTTCTACTAAACAACAAAATAGCTTAAGCCAAATAACACTTCCCAATCTTTTTTTTTTTTCCCCTAGAAATTCTTTGTGGCTTTAGAGAAATTAGAAAATAGTACTTAAGATCACATTCTACCTAATGCTTATCTCTAAATGAAAATGTGCATTGCTTTGCTTTAAAAAAAAAAAAAAACATGGTTTATGTATAGAGATGCTGTATTTCTAATTAGGGATTCTATAATTAGCAATCTAATTTTGGCTACTTCTGGGCAATATTAAAGTGAAATTTTCATTTGCCATTTTGCTGCCAAGGGAATTTCCCAGCCATGCTAAATGACTGCCATGGAGCCACAGATTGGATTGAAAACAAATGTCACAACATATTTTTCTGACAACCACAATGTCTTTAACATTTTATAAAGCGATCACTAAACTTTCTCTTATTCTTTAAGGTGTTTATGTTAATATCCTATGTGTAATGACTTCATTATTGCTCTTTTTTACAAAAGAATTCATGGCTTTTCTTTTAAGGACAATCTTTGCATCCTTATGAGAAGTATTTTATAAGCTAATATAAATATTTACTTATATCTCTGAGATACTGAAGTCCATTAAAAATCTGTAGCTACTTTCTGGTGTTGTAAATACTCAGTAAAATAAAGAATAAAACTGTTTAATAAATGCCACAATGTACAGCAAATTACATAGAGTCATGCTGTGTATTGAAAAAGCAAAGGAGTTTTAGAATCTAGCACACTTGAATTTAATAACCTCACACTCCATAACTTTATGACCTTCCTAATCTGTGCCTCCATTTTCTAATAAAATATCAATACTCTTTCTTAGGATTATTCACTATGTGGAAAAGGGTCAACTCTGTACCTAGAAGATAGTATTATTCAAAACATATAATCTTATTTTTGAGAATAAAAGCATAATGATTCCTTAAATGTTATATGGCCTGAGACCTGCAGGAGGAATGGAAAATTGTAGCAGAAAGATGAATAGAAGCAAAGACAAACTAATTGAATAGCATTGAAACAAGCAATTATAGTTTCTTAGCACATAAAGAAAGAGTAAAACATATAAAATGAACAAAACTAGAAACTTTCATCATAGCCAGGTCGTAAAGAATGAGCATCTCCTTCAAAAATAAATGAATGAATAAATAAATAAATAGAAAATAAAAAGGGAGAGAGAGAGAGATCTTACATATTAACCCATATTTAATACATCAAAGAATTTAATTAGTAAGTGGCTAATATTTTGCTAGAATTCCTTTGCAGTACGTTCCTTGATTATTTGATCTGTTTATCAATTCACTCAATGTGAAGATTAGATTTCATAAGCCAAAGATGACAACTGACAAACCAGTTAGAATGTCACTGTGATAGTACATCTGAGAGGTTCTGAGGGATGAAATTGGTCTGTGATAAAAAAAAGATGGAAGTATGGTATTTCAAAAAAATATTTAAGTAGTAGCAGTGTTTGAAAGATTCCAACATAAAATAACCCTGTCTCCTCCCTCAAGCATTCATCCATTCATTTAATGATACTCATAAAACACTTGCTATCTAACAGACCCATGTTGAGATAATTTATCTGTGAGAAGACACAGTTCTTGTCTTCAAAGATTTGACAATTTAGAAGGGTGGTGGTGGAAGCTACAACAAGTAAATGCCTTATATTTATAAATAGGGTGAGAAAGTAAAAGCAAGATACAGAAAGATCACAGGACATCTATATTTTATGTAGGGAGGGTTGCAAAAATTATCTCAGGAAAGATAACATTTGACCGCAGACATAAAAGAATTGAAGGAATAAGTCATAGTAATATCAGTGACAGGAGTGTCATTGATCAGTGAGGACAATGCATTTGAATTGGGACCAAATATGTTTTTAAAAAAGTCAGCAATTAGACTAGCAGGGCTACTACTGAATGAGTATGGGTAAAAGAGATAGAACAAAAGGTAATGGAAAAACAAGGAACCAAATAATGTGAGGATGTGTATACTATGGTAAGGACATTCATTTTGATACAGACTACAAATTTTTGTCAGGTTTTAAGACCATAGATCACTTTGATATCCATGTGGAATGGGTTGTTAAGAGGCAAGGTTGGAAGCAAAGAGATCAATTAGTAGTTTATTAAAATGGTCCAAGGAAGAAAGTTTAATGGCTTGGATTAAAGCACAAGGATAGAGATATGATGACTGTTAGAACCTAAATCTAATTCAAAGAAATCTCCCATAGGACTTAATAGATTGCTTAGACTGATGATGGGGTGAGAGAGAAAAAGCAGAGTCAGGAATGAGTTTTGGGGTGCCTGGGTGGCTCAGTTGATTAAGTACCTGTCTCCTGCCTTAGGCTCACCTCAGGATCTCAGAGTCTTAGGAACAAGCCCTGCATTGGACTTCCGGCTCAGCAGGGAGGTTGCTTCTCCCTCTTCCTCTGCGGTTCTCCTTGCTGTGCTCGTCTCAAATAAATAAATAAAATATTTTTTAAAAAATGAATGAATTTTGTCCTAAGCAACTGGAATAATGGAATTCATTTGAGATAAGGAATTCTGAAGGAAAATTTTGATTTGTTCACTTTTTTGGAAGGAAATACTTTAAAAAATTTCCTTTTGGATATAGTGTAGTTACCTACTATATATATAATATTTAGATTACATATTGTAATTATATATAAAAGTTACATATTTGTATAATATGCTGTTATATAACATAATGTAAATAATGTCTGTCATAGTTCTGTTACAGTTGAATTATGAGTTTAGAGTTCTGGGGAGAAAACAGGGCTGGGGGTTAACATACAGGACTCGATAGAATATAGATGATATTGAAAGATGGAAAACTGAGTTCTTCTAGGAAATCAAGGATAAGACACAAAAAGAAGATATAGAGTGATCAAAGAGTCAGTTTTATTAATAAAATAATTTCAATAACAAATGCAGATCTTTTGTACAGACAAATAATGTCTTCTCCTCTAAGGCACCTCTGAATTTGATTTATCCTTCCCTAAGTGACTGAACCTACCTTGCAAAGTATTTGTTTTAGTGTACTGAGTCCCTAATATTGCTTATTAATGGTTCTACAGGTGATTAGAACAGCATTTCCCAAACATATTTGTAAAATGGCACACTTAGAAACAATTTCAATTTATATATTTATCTTAAATAAACACGAAGTGCATCTCAAGTTTAATCAAACAGTTATTCATTCCACGCTACAGCTTTGGCTACTCTAAAGGATAAACGTTTCAATATGATACACACGTTTTATTTCCAATTAAGGCTAATCAGCATGCCAGATGCCTCAAAATATCATTTGAAAAATTGAAGAATGTGTGGCCTTTTAGATGTTACCCTGGGCAAAAATCCCTTCTTACTAAAAATATTATTTTTACAGTCATTATATTTTAAATTTACCATATAGAATTTGCCATTGGCATTTATTCATGTACAATATTTATTTTAAAATGTCCAGTATCCAAAACAGATATTTTTAACTATCAGCAAAAACCACACATATCATTTGACCATTCAAATAACATTCGTTATATAACTAATGGAAATCAGTATAACTGCTTTAATAAAAGCTATTGATTCCAGGCTGACTAACCTCAAATGGAACGTATTGATACAGCAGTTTAAAACACGTTGTGGATATGGTCATCTGCTGGCAAATTAGGAAGTCCCTACTCCTCTGTTGGCTTATTTTGCTAACACTACCCTTCAGGCAATTATGAAAATCTAACTGTAATGTGTGCATATCAGTGACTTCTCGATAGGACTCTGAGCCCCTAGATGATGAGTATTTATTTTACTTCCCTGATGTTCACTTCTTCCTTATCTACTCTGTGACCTAAAGTGCACGCTAATCATATAAAAACTATGTTGGGGCACCTGGGTGGCTTAACCTTGGGTTAAAGCCTCTGCCTTTGGCTCCGATCATGATCCCGGGGTCCTGGGATCGAGCCCCGCATGGGGCTGTCTGCTCGGCAGGGAGCCTGCTTCCTTTCCTCTCTCTCTGCCTGCCTCTCCACCTACCTGTGATTTCTGTCAAAATAAATATAATCTTAAAAAAAAAGAAAACTATGTTGTAAATAAAATATTAGATCTTGTGGTGGGTATGTAAATGGATGTTAGAGTTTGACAGCAGGGATGATGTGTTATAATATTCACTAAATTCTGATATTTACTCTTAAACTAAAATCTTCAGAATTTTCTGAATCTGCTTTTTAGTGACAAACTATCCTGAGATGATGGAGATACTCTCATATGTTTTGAATGTTAAACTTTGAGATGAGTTACAATCAGCAATATTAAAAGGATGAATCTCCAACTATGCTTGTGTCTTTCACAATTTTTGTCTTTAAGGATTCTGGCACTACATGTAAATATATGTAAATTAGTCCATAAAATTTTGAGGGGGAATATCCCAGTTTAAACAGTTGTCCTTCTGTATCTGATTGTTATTGATACAAACATGACTGTGATTAAGGATATTTTTATTTTCAGGAATTTGAAAAAAAATGTGACAGAGGTCGTAAATATCTGCCTATGTTCAAGGGCTTTTATGTCACTGGAAGTAAGCAAGACGCCTACAGTAGAGCATAGTGCTTTCAAAGCACTTTCTTTTTACTGGTTTACCCCACCTTGCTTTCTTGTTCCCTGAAGTTATAAAAGCAGTGTGATCCCTGTGGTGGTCACCATCAGTGACCTGTTCTTTGCATTCAGGAAACCCACAGTAGCAAAATATTTACATCTTCTAGAAAGATCATTAAACTATTGACCACAAAATAGGAACATGGCTCCTAAGGGGAAAATGGCTGCAGATTTTGGAACAGGGTCAAAACATGTTTCCTGATGCATTGGATTCTGAGCAGTTAGCTTGGCAAAAAGGTCTTTGGAAGAGGCTAGGGGTGGAGTAAAATGATCTAACATTTTAATGGGAGAAGAGAAAAGATCTATTATAGAACTGCCTATTCCAACAGAATAAAAAACTATTGCAAATGAAAGCACATAGAAGTTCATATGGTGATATTCGAATTTTCCTTTTGGGCTACTGGAAGGAAGAAATGAAGTAAGAATTTTGGCTAAATTTTCAAATAATTGTTTTGATTACATTTGATTTTTAATTTTTACTAAGAATATGAAAACACTTGGAGATACTGTGTGCATTCGGCCTTTCAATTCTCTGATTTTCCTCTGGAGAAAAATTATGGGGTTTTTTTTGCCCTTTTAGGTGTTATGCTCAGATAACGCTAATAGAATGCACCACTTGCATGGGTATAATTTGAGCCAATTCAAAATTTCTGGAATGAGGTTCAAGAAAAAAAGGATTACATACATCATAACCCCTCTGTCCCATATGGTTTTGTATCTATGTATTCATATATATTTCATTGTGAATTATATCACTTTCCTCAAAATTTTCCTGAATCTGTTAGTACAAAAGCTACTTAGATTTAACCTGGATGTGTATCCTTGAACCTTCTTTAAAATTCACCTATACCCATATTTGTGAAGCTATCTTCAGCCCATGCCCCTACTGCCATCCAAGAGACTAAGAATCCTTACTTAAGATACTGCTACCACCACCACATGGTTCTCTGCCCCTACATTCTCAGCACTCTCATTCACCCCTAGAGAATCTTCCACATGTCGTTCTAAGGCAATGACTATTAAGTGTCTACAGCATAAACTTTTCTTATTTTATCTACTTTCTTCCAAATATAGTCCAAACCATCAAAAAAAAAAAAAATACAAGACATCTGTGACCAATAGCTTGACAAACTGACTGTGGGGGTTGAGGCGGGAGTGCTAATTACTATAGATCAATGAGGATATTTTTTCTTCTATCATTTCCCTTCTGCCACTGAAACCATCCATGTGTCCTTCATTTCATTCACTGTGTATTTTATATGTAATATTTGCACTCAATTCTCCTTTGTATATTTCATTTATTTGCTGAGACATTCTCCTTTTTTAATTTTCTTATTTTTTTCCATTCAATTCAAGAGCAGGCCCAGGAGTTCACAGACATCTTTAGGGGATAATTTTCCAAACACTTCCTTCTCTGCATTAATAATTTCAGGTTCTGAGGATCCTCCACTGTTCCTTTTTTTTGTCTAAAAATCTGGGCTTTAGTGACTGGACTCTCTGGCACATTTCAGTGATTATATCCATCTCCATGGCTGAAAGCTAGAATTTGAGAGAAAGCAAAAACAACAGTAGTTTACCCCAACCTTGTTGTAGACCATGGCTTCACCAAATCAGAATGGAAATTTATTCTTTCTCAGAGTTTTGGTGCTTATGGTCTCTCATCGCCTCTGTGATTTTGCCCACCCTGTGGTTCATTCATTCATTCAGTTTTTATTTAAACTGGAAAAGCAGTGGACACAGAAATGGTAACTTGCCATTGGTTCAGTGTTGTCTGGAGTTCTTCTCCAATCAGTCTGCTACACTTTATGTTTCCATGTTCTGAAATAGCTAGTAAATTCATTTATGGTAGGTTTTACACTTTCCTTAAGTGGGAAGACAAAGTAAAATATGCCTACTCCATCTATCTGGAACCAAAACACAAAATTTCTTGTGCTTTGAGCACAAAGTATATATACTTTATACATTCCTTTGAGGGAAAACATAGATGATAAAGTATTTTGTTAAAACATCATTGGAAGGGGGTGGAAAAGAATTTACCATGCTAATGGACATCAGAAGAAAGCAGGAGTGGCAATCCTTATATCAGATCAATTAGATTTTAAGCCAAAGACTATAATAAGAGATGAGGAAGGACACTATATCATACTCAAAGGGTCTGTCCAACAAGAAGATTTAACAATTTTAAATATCTATGCCCCCAACGTGGGAGCAGCCAACTATATAAACCAATTATAACAAAATCAAAGAAACACATAAACAATAATACAATAATAGTAGGGGACTTTAACACTCCCCTCACTGAAATGGACAGATCATCCAAGCAAAAGATCAGCAAGGAAATAAAGGCCTTAAACGACACACTGGACCAGATGGACATCACAGATATATTCAGAACATTTCATCCCAAAGCAACAGAATACACATTCTTCTCAAGTGTACATGGAACATTCTCCAGAATAGATCACATCCTCGGTCCTAAATCAGGACTCAACCGGTATTAAAAGATTGGGATCATTCCCTGCATATTTTCAGACCACAATGCTCTAAAGCTAGAACTCAACCACAAAAGGAAGTTTGGAAAGAACCCAAGTACATGGAGACTAAACAGCATCCTTCTAAAGAATGAATGGGTCAGCTGGGAAATTAAAGAAGAATTGAAAAAAATCATGGAAACAAATGATAATGAAAATACAACGGTTCAAAATCTGTGGGACACAACAAAGGCAGTGCTGAGAGGAAAATATATAGCGGTACAAGCCTTTCTCAAGAAACAAGAAAGGTCTCAGGTACACAACCTAACCCTACACCTAAAGGAGCTGGAGAAAGAACAAGAAAGAAACCCTAAGCCCAGCAGGAGAAGAGAAATCATAAAGATCAGAGCAGAAATCAATGAAATAGAAACCAAAAAAACAATAGAGCAAATCAACGAAACTAGGAGCTGGTTCTTTGAAAGAATTAATAAAATTGATAAACCCCTGGCCTGACTTATCAAAAAGAAAAGAGAAAGGACCCAAATAAATAAAATCATGAATGAAAGAGGAGAGATCACAACTAACACCAAAGAAATACAAACTATTATAAGAACATATTATGAGCAACTCTATGCCAATAAATTTGACAATCTGGAAGAAATGGATGCATTCCTAGAAACATATAAACTACCACAACTGAACCAGGAAGAAATAGAAAGCCTGAACAGACCCATAACCAGTAAGGAGATTGAAACAGTCATTAAAAATCTCCAAACAAACAAAAGCCCAGGGCCAGACGGCTTCCCGGGGGAATTCTACCAAAAATTTAAAGAAGAACTAATTCCTATTCTCCTGAAACTGTTCCAAAAAATAGAAATGGAAGGAAAACTTCCAAACTCATTTTATGAGGCCAGCATCACCTTGATCCCAAAACCAGACAAGGATCCCATCAAAAAAGAGAGCTATAGACCAATATCCTTAATGAACACAGATGGGAAAATACTCAACAAAATACTAGCCAATAGGATTCAACAGTACATTAAAAGGATTATTCACCACGACCAAGTGGGATTTATTCCAGGGCTACAAGGTTGGTTCAACATCCGCAAATCAGTCAATGTGATACAACACATCAATAAAAGAAAGAACAAGAACCATATGATACTCTCAATAGATGCTGAAAAAGCATTTGACAAAGTACAGCATCCCTTCCTGATCAAAACTCTTCAAAGCGTAGGGATAGAGGGCACATACCTCAATATCATCAAAGCCATCTATGAAAAACCCACCGCAAATATCATTCTCAATGGAGAAAAACTGATAGCTTTTCCGCTAAGGTCAGGAACACGGCAGGGATGTCCATTATCACCACTGCTATTCAACATAGTACTAGAGGTCCTAGCCTCAGCAATCAGACAACAAAAGGAAATTAAAGGCATCCAAATCGGCAAAGAAGAAGTCAAATTATCACTCTTCGCAGATGATATGATACTATATGTGGAAAACCCAAAAGACTCCACTCCAAAACTGCTAGAAGTTATACAGGAATTCAGTAAATTGTCAGGATATAACATCAATGCACAGAAATCAGTTGCATTTCTCTACACCAACAGCAAGACAGAAGAAAGAGAAATTAAGGAGACCATCCCATTTACAATTGCACCCAAAACCATAAGATACCTAGAAATAAACCTAACCAAAGAGGCACAGAATCTATACTCAGAAAACTATAAAGTACTCATAAAAGAAATTGAGGAAGACACAAAGAAATGGAAAAATATTCCATGCTCCTGGATTGGAAGAATAAATATTGTGAAAATGTCTATGCTACCTAAAGCAATCTACACATTTAATGCAATTCCTATCAAAGTACCATCCATCTTTTTCAAAGAAATGGAACAAATAATTCTAAAATTTATATGGAACCAGAAAAGACCTCTAATAGCCAAAGGGATATTGAAAAAGAAAGCCAACATTGGTGGCATCACAATTCCGGACTTCAAGCTCTATTACAAAGCTGTCATCATCAAGACAGCACGGTACTGGCACAAAAACAGACACATAGATCAATGGAACAGAATAGAGAGCCCAGAAATAGACCCTCAACTCTACAGTCAACTAATCTTCGACAAAGCAGGGAAGAATGTCCAATGGAAAAAAGACAGCCTCTTCAATAAATGGTGCTGGGAAAATTGGACAGCCACATGCAGAAAAATGAAATTGGACCATTTCCTTACACCACACACAAAAATAGACTCAAAATGGATGAAGGACCTCAATGTGTGAAAGGAATCCATCAAAATCCTTGAGGAGAACACAGGCAGCAACCTCTTCGACCTCAGCCGCAGCAACATCTTCCTAGGAACGACACCAAAGGCAAGGGAAGCAAGGGCAAAAATGAACTATTGGGATTTCATCAAGATCAAAAGCTTTTGCACAGCAAAGGAAACAGTTAACAAAATCAAAAGACAACTGACAGAATGGGAGAAGATATTTGCAAACGACATATCAGATAAAGGACTAGTGTCCAGAATCTATAAAGAACTTAGCAAACACCCAAAGAACAAATAATCCAATCAAGAAATGGGCAGAGGACATGAACAGACATTTCTGCAAAGAAGACATCCAGATGGCCAACAGACACATGAAAAGTGCTCCATATCACTCGGCATCAGGGAAATCCAAATCAAAACCACAATGAGATATCACCTCACACCAGTCAAAATGGCTAAAATCAACAAGTCAGGAAATGACAGATGCTGGCGAGGATGCAGAGAAAGGGGAACCCTCCTACACTGTTGGTGGGAATGCAAGCTGGTGCAGCCACTCTGGAAAACAGCATGGAGGTTCCTCAAAATGTTGAAAATAGAACTGCCCTATGACCCAGCAATTGCACTATTGGGCATTTACCCTAAAGAGAGAAACGTAGTGATCCAAAGGGGCATGTGCACCCGAATGTTTATAGCAGCAATGTCCACAATAGCCAAACTGTTGAAAGAACCTAGATGTCCATCAACAGATGAATGGATCAAGAAGATGTGGTATATATACACAATGGAATACTATGCAGCCATCAAAAGAAATGAAATCTTGCCATTTGCGACAACATAGATGGAACTAGAGCGTATCATGCTTAGCGAAGTAAGTCAAGCAGAGAAAGACAACTATCATATGATGTCCCTGATATGAGGAAGTGGTGATGCAACATGGGGGCTTAAGTGGGTAGGAGAAGAATAAATGAAACAAGATGGGATTGGGAGGGAGACAAACCATAAGTGACTCTTAATCTCATAAAACAAACTGAGGGTTGCTGGGGGGAGGGGGTTGGGGAGAAGGGGGTGGGATTATGGACATTGGGGAGGGTATGTGCTTTGGTGAGTGCTGTGAAGTGTGTAAACCTGGTGATTCACAGACCTGTGCCCCTGGGGATAAAAATATATGTTTATAAAAAATAAAAAATTAAAAACAAAAACAAAAAAAAATCGTTGGATATCACCATTTCTCCAACTCCATATGATAAAATAGATAATCATATTTGATAATGTGTATATTTTATCATGTGGACTGTGCAATTTCATGGAGCTAAAATATTTGACTATATCAGTAAGTCTTAAAAGAATATCTTGGTCAAACCCCAGGAATTATATCAAAGGAATGGCCATAATATAATAGCTAACCTTTTAACTTGAGTTAACTCCCACACTCTGTCATACTTCTAATTGGAATGTCTAGGTGGGGCAATCAGTTAAGAATCCAGCCCTTGGTTTTGGCTCAGGTCATGGTCTCAGCGTGGTGAGACTGAGCCATGTGTGGGATTCATGCACAGTGTGGAGTCTGCTTGGGATTCTTTCCATCTTCCTCTCCCTCCCCCTCTGCTGCTCTTGCAGCTTGTGCTGGTACTCACTCTAAAAACAAATAAATAAATAAAATCTTAAAAAATATAATGTCTTTATCATCATTGTTTTATGAGTATGCATATTCTTAGTATATGCATTTATGCAAACTTTCCAAGCCTCTTTGAATAATTAAGAAAATTTCTCATCAGTTTAGTGCTTGATTTCAAATAGAATGTCCAATGAAAACATACAATAATGCACCTTTGCTTTTTATAGATTTAAAATTTATTCCTATAGGAGGGGAAAATATGGCCTTTCTCTTCAATCAACTTCAAAACTTTTAGTCACATATTCCCCATGTATACAAATATAAAATAAATAATTGACATTGTCTCTCTCTTTTTAAAATAAACACTCTACCCCAGGTCCATAGCCATGCAAAGACCACCAATAGAACCACAACTAAATGTTTACTAAATAAATTTGTAATAAAATACATAAAAGCTGGTATTCAAAAATTTCTAGTAATTTTGGAACTCTAAAAACATACATTTATAGTAAAATGTCCTATTTTACATATAGATTTTAAGCAGAAAAAGCCAAGACTACTTATGGTTTGTATTTTTTTAAAAATAAGTATATTTAGGTTATGCAAGTTTTCTTGTAATTTACAAAGCAATGTATGTGTTTTAGGTCAAAATAAGTTTTTCTATGTTTATTTGTAAACATAGAAAATTTTTCTAAATTTTATTTTATATTTATTTTATAAATTTATTTTATATTTTTATTTTACATTTACTTTATAAATATTTATTAACTAACGCATTAATTATAAATAAAATGCATTTAATAATTATTTTATTTTTATATTTATTTTATAAATATATAAATTTATTTTATATTAAATGTTACATAATAAAACATTTTATTACATGTTTCTAGATTTATTTACAAAATTATGTCTGAAAGAACATTTGAGCTTTATACTGATAGTATTAATATAATTTTAACAACAAATTACTCCTATTTTGTCATATTCTTTGTGATATATTTCATTTCTTTCAGAGTACTTTCATATCATTACAGTTATTTACACTCAATTTAAGTCTTTCTTCATTTGATCAAATCCATCAATATTTTAGTATAAACCAACTCCCTTGGGGTATACAGTATGACGAGCAGCTCAAATTTACAATCATAATGAGCAAATTCTCACTGAACTATTTTTGCATAATTCTATAACTTTTTCTTGATTAATATCTCCCTGATATTAAAACGCTATTATTTTGGAATTTTAAAAATGAGTTTGAAATAAAACACTGAAGGCCGTATTGAGGAGTGTTCTTTTTCTGACATCAGAGTGATCCTGATGATCTATTAGGACTTTTCTATGCTTCTTTTTTAAAATATTGCTTGGGGCCAGTGAGATGAGTTTAAATTCATCCCGCTGAGTAGCTAAGCAGAAAGGATTAATATAGGATATGTTCTTGCATTTATAAGAGCTAAACTAGGTTGTTTAGAATCAGAACACAGAAAGTATAAAGGTAGATATAGCAATGACTTAACAGATTATTACCCAATATTAAGGAGGCGGAGAAAAAATATGTCCTCTAGCAATTTTATCCATTCAAATGTAATTGGAATGTTATGAAATAGATCCATAAGCAGACTTCACATCAGTAATTAGTTTCTCTGTTTTCAGAGTAATTGATGGGAGGACCTGTCATTATATTATGTTTTCTATATCACCTAAACATATGTAAAATTTTCTTCTAATAAAATTTGATCCTTTGTGGGAGATGCTGTGCTCAAAAATAAAACAAAGGGGCTGCCCTTCAGGTTAATTTGACTTATTCCACTTTTGTAAATGAGAGCTACTTAAATGTATAAAAGAATCACAGTTTCCTGTATGGTGATTCTAGTTTTAACTGCAGCAGCAGAATTGTCTTTTTAAAGCTTATCCTTTGTTTCCCTGGGCTAGCTTTATTATTCCCCCTTATAGATGACTTGATCTTAAAAATATGGAGATATAAATTAAATGCTGACCAAAAAGTGGCCAAAGCATTTTAAATGCTTTCACTTACTGAGTGTTAAATTCTACTTAATTAAATTGTAATTATCAAAAGCCTTTTATATCTCTTGTTAATCTTTATTTATCTATAAACTGATTAATTTGAATAAAAAGATGAAATTAAATCTAATCTGTGTTCTAGAGATTCCTGTTTCTTTATATTTAGAACTCTGACTAAACTGAATTTCTTCTAATAGAATATTCAGTTTGGTGGCATTTAAAATAAGACATTGTCATAAATATTTATTTATTTCAAATTGCCGAAATGCTTTCCGAATATTCTTTGTAGAGATTTAAAAATACACAGCTGAATATCAAACAATATTTTTGCTTAATGTGTCCAACATATGTGGTTAAGCCTTGTAGTTCTATTCTCGGTTTCTCTTAGTTGTTGAAGTTATGAAGAGATCCCCAAATATTGAACTTACTATTATTTGATCCACTGACAATGTGGAAAAGAAATGTCTATATGATTGATTTTTTTTAAAGGAATCAAAATATTTGATGAAATAAAATTAAGTAAGTTTCCCCTCTTAAGTTCAAAGAGATGTTGAGATAGTTGAGCTTACCTAGTTCAAATAGCCAGAAAGAGTGAAAACCAAGTAGCACTAAAACACCTGAAGCAAAGTTGGTTGATCAAAAATTGTGACTTCCTTTGTTTTTAAAACATGTTCTAATATTTTAAAAATAATGTGTTGAGGATTCCTCAGGACATCTTAGGGCAGAATTGGGGGTAGGCAGGTGAAGGTGACAGATAAAGGGAAATTTTGTCTCAATATTAGAACGTATTTTCTAACAACTAATCATTTCCCTTCATATATGGAATGCATCACTATTAGTGACATTATATAAGGGTTTCAGAATTGGGAGAAAATCAAATTAAAATGATCTCTGAGGACATCTAAAACTCTAATCATCTATGACTTGAATATGTCCATTCTATACTTAATTAGCTTCAGCACATTTTTTTTAAATTGGCTTCATTTTGTTCTTAAAGTTCAAAGAAGATAAAAGGGAAAAGACTGCAACTATATGTCATGGTCATTGTTTCATTTGGGAAGAAAAAGAATTCTAATTAGTAATGGAAAAACTAAACCAAAAGTTTAAAAGGTATGAACATCATTTTTCCATGAAAATTATTCATGCAAATTATTGTTGTTTATAAATTAGATAGCAGTCTCTCATAAATATTACTTTATGTGTACAATCATGAACAAACCCAAACAATTGTGTTTAATTAGTATTCCCAATGTTTTTCTAAATTTGGATTCTGTTGGAGTGTCACTTTTTAAATATGTTCATTGGTTATATTATATTATTAATGATAATGATTTATTGTATTTTAATACCTGAAAAAGAAGGGAAAATGAACTATTCCTTTGTAGCTCTGAAATATATAAAAATTTGAATGAATATAACAATGTTTTTATCCATTGTTTTGGGGAATGTATACCAAAGCTCTAATTTATACATTCTTGGTGGAAGTGTAAGTTTCTATGTTGATTAAAGAATAGGCTAATGATACATATTATCTTAAAAAGTTGGTACTGCTTGACTCTTGAGGATCTTATCTCAGGGAATTGGTTGTGGATGATCACACAGAAATATGTGAAGTAGTTGCTATTTAAGCATGTTTATAGTATTGACAATAAATTATATTTATACAAACAATGGTGCTACATGATCTCTAAACATACACTAGCTAATTTAAAATTCATAATAGCCATATATTGTTAGCTACTTATAACATTTGTATCTTTCAGATGTAGAGATAGAGACACCAAGATGTAATACAACTTGTTCAGAATTATAAACATAATAACTAGATAGATGAAGATTTATAGCAAAGAAAAGGTTTATATTAATTCCTAATTTCTGGCTCTTGATATCCATACAAAACTGTCTCTGAGAGATTGAAGCATATGCATTCAATAATGAGATACGATGCACCAATTAAAAGAGGTTTTGAGTAGAATGTTTAAAATTGAGCAAAGTAATTGGTTAAAAATATTTTATATCCCTGGGGCACCTGGATAACAGTTGGTTAAGTGCCAACCTTGATTTTAGCTCAGGTCACGATCCTGTGACAGAGCTGGACATGGGACCCTGTGCTCAGTGGGAGGTGTGCTTGGGGATTACCTCTCTTTCCCTCTTCCTTTGCTCCTCCCCCAACTTGTGTGCATGCTCTCTTTCTCTAAAATAAATAAATATTTCATTTTTTTAAAAGATTTTATTTATTTATTTGACAGACAGAGATCACAAGTAGACAGAGAGGCAGGCAGAGAGAGAGAAGAGGAAGCAGGCTCCCTGTCAAGTAGAGAGCCCAACGCAGGGCTCGATCCCAGGACTCTGGGATCATGACCTAAGCCAAAGGCAGAAGTTTTAACCCACTGAGCCACCCAGGCACCCAATAAATAAATATTTTTAAAAAAATATATTTTATATCCTATGTATAGCCTTAACCATCCTCAATGTATAAAATAAAATAATCTTTTAAATGTTGTCTCTTATAATTAGGCAATCTTTGTCCTTATAATTAACAGTTATGGAAACTGAGACACAGAAAGGTAAATAAACTTGAAGAAGTTCATTCAGGTAGTTAGAGAAGATAGGTTTAAACCTAGGCACTTCTGGTAGTTCAAAACTGTTGGTGACAAATTATTTCAGCTTTTATTTTTGCCTGAGATTACCTTATTTTACATGAATTTTCCAGGAAGATATAGATTGGATGTAGATTTTTAATATCTGTAGTAGCAGGCTTTTCAAATCATTTTATTCTTTTCAAATTTTCTGACTCCCTGATTCTGTTAAAGTTTTCCTATAAGTCTGATGTTCTTTGAAGGTAACATGTCTTCCTCCCCCTCAAGGTGTTTTGAAAAATTGCTTTTCGTTTTCCATTTCAGAGGTTTGATTATGATATATTCCATTGTTTCTTTCCTTCCATTTCTCCCACTTTGAGTCCACTTAGCTTCTTAAATCTATGTGTTGCCCCTTTTAAAAAATTCTTAGTTATTTTCTTTCCTGCTACATTTCTTCTTTCTCCTCCCTGGAACTCTACTTACACCTATCTTAGACCTTAACTATATTCATTATGTGGAGTAGACTGCTTTCCCAACCCTCCCCCCCCCCCCCCGTTTTTTTCTCTCCTTCCAGCTGGAGCATTTTACATTGACCTGATTGTTAGTTAACTAGCTATATTTTAGAATGCCCATTTTGTTATTGAAACTATCCAAAGACATTTTTGTTTGCTTGTTTGTTTTGTTTTATTTATTTGAGAGGGAAAGAGAGACAGAGAGAGAGAGTAAGCAAGAGTGTAAAAGCAAGAGGAAGAGAAGCAGACTTCCCACTGAGCAGGGAGCCCTATGAAGGACTCAATCCCAGGATGCTAGGATCATGACCTGAGCCTACTTCAATCAGAGAAAATGTCTTGAGTAGAAAAAAAACTGCGTGTTTGAGAGAGATCTCATTTCTTAGGAGTAAATATTTTTTCTAAATATTATAAGACAATAGAACATTCATTTTCCCTTACAGAAGTTGTTTAACATGTTGCTTAGCAAAAGGATTTAGTGAATGGACCATGGGATTAATCCAATCATGAATTTAGGGCTCCTGAATTTTCAGTATTGTTAGGCTAGAACTGCATAAATATCCAAGCCTTTGCTTGATTCTCTTCCCCCAGGAAATTACCTCTACATGAGTGAGCCATACTCAATCATCATCCATGTCCAGAGTTAACAAATATTTCCTATGAAGAAAAAATTCACTGATCAACTGTCACCATATAAAGACTGTTACTCTGGAATTTTAGATTATTTAATTTGATTTTCTTCCAGAACTGCTTTATTTCCCTAAAACAAAGTATTTTTTTTCCATTTATCTAGTCCCCCCCCCCTTTTTTTTCCCTTTTTAATTATTGAAAAGGAAATGTATCCTACTGTGGTTGATAATATCCTACTCAGAAGTAACTCTCATTATTATTTATTTTCTATAATTATGTTCTTAATTTCTAGAAATATTACTTTCTCTTTTTAATAATCTACTGGTTATTATTCAGATTTTGCCAACTTCACTAAATATTTTTCTATATTATATTTTTTCATGAAAACTTTGTAAGAATAATTATTTTTATATTACATCCAACATCATGTTATAAGGAAACCATTTTTCCCCTGAATTTTCTGCTGATTATCACAAATCATGCCTTGTTTCCTTTTGTGCTTATTGATTATTCTTTCTTCGAGCTGTTCATGTTCCTTTGGCAATACTTATGAGGTTTTTTCTGAGGACTACAGTAAAGTTGCATAAAAAAAGATTTTTTTACTAGCTTAGGATCACTTTAAATATTTTTATTAACCAATGTTTTCAAATATCTAAGGTAATGTAAATTATATCTACAAAGACATACAGATGCTAGCTTTGGTTTAAAACTTCTCTGAGACAACTCAATCTCATTTATACTTCATGACACCAAAGCAAACTTTGTTGCAGTCCTTTGAGATGGGAATGGAGCGATCGTGGATTCCAATTTTATGGGCAAGAGTTTCAATTAGACTTTCCCCATGCACTGGCCTAAAGCTTTGCCTACCCTTCAATGAAAACGGAGTCTACAAAAACCAATGTTTGTCTTTTTTGCTCAATGCCACAGTGGAAAATGAGTTTTTACCTTATGGACTTAGCATAATATATGCGTATATGTTTGGGAAACTTAGAAGTGAATCTGGTTTGGGTAACACCTTAAAGCTGTATCCAAATTCTCCTCTTAAGTCAGCTGCTACAAAATTCTAGCATGAGTGGCATCCATCTCAATAAGTTTTAGGATTTTATCTTGAGCCCCAAGTCCTCTTTCTTGTATGAGGACTTTGCTGGACATTGGAATACCTATGTAAAACTCATTCATTTAAAACATGTATCAAAAACACTTACTCTGTTCCACATACTCAGGATGTGGGATTAAGCAGAATAGGCAAAATCACTGGCCACGTGAAGTTTTCATTTCAATGAGGGGGACGTAAAATAGTAAGATAAATACATGAAATGACAGTTGATGTTAAGTGACAAGAAGAAAAATAAAGCTCAAAGGTCGTAGAAAGAGTGATGCTTGCATTTACACTTGGATCTCTAAGGAGGCATTTCTGAGTGAATATGCCTAATAAATGAATAGATTTTTATTATAACTAGTTTTTCCCAAGTAATTTCAGTAATAAAAGCAGCACCCTCAGAACCACTTGAGCCACAAAGTAAAAATCATTTTTTCATTTTCTTCATCCCACAAATGCAGTCTACCAGTAAGTTATTAAGGATCTAAATTCAAAAATATTATTTTCATCATTTTTTGCCTGCATTAACAAAGTCTTCTTTGAAGTCAAATTCAGTAGTAACCTAATTTATAACCACCTCTTAACATCTGTCTGAGAATAATTAATATTCTCATGATATAATCAGAAGTATCTTCTCTCAAGTTGAATCAAGTATTGACACATTTAGCCTAACAAATTTCAGTTACTTATATTTTACCCAGAATAAAGAGAAAAACTTACCAGAGGAAACTAGATTCCATGGTGTGATTCTCTTCTATCTCTCTAGAATTATTTTCTCCTCTTGACCCCTCTTCCACTTCTCTGTATTATTTTCTCCTTCTGAAGTGCTCAGAATTCTTGCCTGAAAATGCTGTTTCTGTGCTTCAGAAACCTTTATTTGGATATATGCACTGATTGGCTCCTGAAGAGTGTTCAGCTGAGACTGAGCCACCCAGGTGCTCCTAGAACTTTGATTTTCAATGAGAACAATACAAATTCTAAATATTATATCATATTCAGATTTTTGAAGCCCATGACTACAGTAAGATGAAACAGATCAATATGCAGATAAGGACCATTTGTACACAGAAACTGTACTTAGAACAGTCTTAGAACTTTACTTAGAACCTGTGACTCATAACTTTTCCCTAAAATATGTTTAATCTTATGGGGAAATATGTTTCACATTTGTCTCTCCAACTTTTAAGGTTTTCATTTTTTGTTGTCTTGAAAAATATATTAATTGTTTAACCCAGTAGGAGTAGACTAATATGTGGACATTTCAACTGTGCAAACATCCTTTATATAAATATAAAAATGAAATACTCAGGGGCATCTGGGTGGCTCAGTCCTTAAGCATCTGCCTTTGGCCCTGGTCATGATCCCAGGGTTCTGGGATCTAGCCCCGCACAGGGCTCCCTTCTCAGTGGGAAGCCAGCTTCTCCTTCTCCTTTTCCCAGGTTTGTGTTCCCTCTCTCACTGTCTCTCTTTCAAATAAATAAAGTCTATTTTTAAAAAATGAAATGCTCAAATATAAGGAATGGCTTATAAAATTTGTTATATTGACTAGAAAGGTTAATAAAGGCATAGTAGTGAAAATAATTTTCCCTAATTTTTTTCTGCATACATTTATTTTAGTTTTGAAAAATTATGATAAATAAACTAAAAATGGAAAAATAATGTAATTAGTAAAGATCTTCCCAGGTAAAATTTCTTTTAAGTTTGCCATCATTCATTGTTACCATTATAACCTTCTCCAGGCTTTTTAAAGATCTAACAAATTTTTAAATCTATATTTAAACATCTAATAGTTTACAAAATCACATATGTACCTATTACTATCATTCTTAAAACTTTTAATAACTCTTCATCAGCTGATATCTTGAGTTTAGATGCCAAAAGGGAGATGATAGAAACACATCCTTCTACCAATGTTTGTCACTTAAATCCTGCAGGATAAGGATTTATAGTTCATGGTAGCTTATTTCAACATATATTAACAAATGTAAAGTATTTGCTGTATGTAAAAATAGAATACAGTGATCAGAATTTTTAAAATTTCTTTGTAAACTTGGCAAAGATTTAGTTTTCTTTAATATCTCAGTTCATATTCCTTAGTGAAAATATATAGCAAAAGAAACTCTGTGATGGTCCCTAGACAAAACAAATTCTATATAGACATATTCTGTCCAAATTAATTATCATATCTGTAAATATACCTTGATTAAACTACTATAAAATGCCACACTTCAAAAAATCTAATGAACCTAATTCTAATACACTGTATTTTCTGTAAACATCTTGGCTGTTTACATTACATTATTACAAATTACATATTTACAATATTACAAATTATATATTACAAATATCTAGTAATTACTAGATAATTATGTGGATAATAGTGGGTCATATTCTTTTCAACATTTAGCAAGAATTTTCTTTTTTTTAAATTGCATCATGTTAGTCACTATACAGTATATCATTAGTTTTTGATGTAGTATTCTAAGATTCATTGTTTGCATATAATACCCAGTGGTCCATGCAATGTGTGCACTCATTAATATCCATCACCAGGCTTACCCATGCCCCCATCATCCTCCCCTTTAAAGCCCTCAGTTTGTTTCCTAGAGTCCATAGTCTCTCATGGTTCGTCTCCCCCTTCGATTTTTCCCACTTCATTTTTCCCTTCTCCTAATGTTATCCATGCTATTCCTTATGTTCCACAAATAAGTGAAACCATATGATAATTGGCTCCCTCTGCTTGACTTATTTCACTTAGCATAATCTTCTCCAGTCTCACTCATGTAGATGCAAAAGTTGGATATTCATCCTTTCTGAGGGCTGAGTAACATTCCATTGAATATATGGACCACATATTCTTTATCCATTCATCTACTTAAGGGCATCTTGGCTCTCTCTACAGTTTGGCTATTGTGGACATTGTTGCTATGAACATTGGGGTGCATTTGGCCCTTCTTTTCACTGTATCTGTATCGTTGGGATATATACCCAGTAGTGTAATTGCTGGATCATAGGGTAGTTCTATTTTTAATTTTTTGAGGAAATCTCCACACTGTTTTCCAAAGTGGCTGCACCAACTTGCATTCCCAACAACAGTGTAAGAAGGTTCTCCTTTCTCCACAACTCCTCCAACATTTGTTCTTTCTTGCCATGTTGATTTTTGCTATTCTAACTGGTATAAGGTGGTATCTCAGTGGGGTTTTGATTTGAATTTCTCTGATGGCTAATGGCGAGGAACATTTTTTAATCTGTTAGCCATTTGTATGTCTCCTTTGGAGAAGTGTCTGTTCATGTATCCTGCCCATTTTTTGTCTTGATTATCTGTTTTTTGGGTGTTGAGATTGAGAAGTTCTTTATAGATCTTGGATATCAGCCCTTTGTCTGTAGTGTCATTTGCAAATACCTTCTTCTCTCATCCTGTGGGTTGCCTCTTTGTTTTTTTTGACTGTTTCCTTTGTTGTGCAAAAGCTTTTTACCTTGATAAAGTCCCAAAAGTTCATTTTTGCTTTTGTTTCCTTTGCCTTTGGAGACGTGACTTGAAAGAAGTTGCTGTGGCCAATGTTGAAGAGGTTACTGCCTATGTTCTCCTCTAGGATTTTGATGGATTCCTGAGTCACATAGAGGTCTTTTATCCATTTCGAATTTATCTTTGTGTATGGTGTAAGAGAATAGTCGACTTTCATTCTTCTGTATATAGTTATCCAATTTTCCCAGCACTGTTTATTGAGAAGACTGCCTTCTTCCATTGGATATTTTTTCTGCTTTGTTGAAGATTAGTTGATCATAGAGTTGAAAGTCCATATCTGGGATCTCTATTCTGTTCCACTGGTCTATGTGTCTGTTTTTGTGCTGCTGCCATGCTGTCTTCGTGATCATCACTTTGTAGTATAACTTAGCAAGAACTTTCAGTGAAAGTTGAACAGATTTCAGATGTTGGTAGTAAAATTCAATCAGTTGAAAAGAAAAATCACTGGACAAAAGCCTTGAAAAAATTAGCTGACCAGAACCAGAAATAATTTCCTTATGAATATTGCATCATTCAACATTTTTAAGTGCCATGGATTTGCATATGAAGAATTCAAGATGCAATCCCTGCATTATTGAAAAATTTACAACTGAGATTTATTCTCATCTTTATTTAAATTACTTTTAAGCATGTCCTTCTAAAGCCTTGTAGAAGCCAAAAATAATTTTGTTTTACTTACACTTTCTTTTCAAACAATATTTTAAATAGGATTTCTAATACTGTTTTATAATGTACATACATATATTTACTAAATAACATATATTTACTAAATATTTCAAGGTCTTATAATGTATCTTTACATAAATATACATATATGTAGGTATAGAGATACAAATAATATTTAACTGTATTTTATAGTTTATTTTTTCCATGACTCGTAAATCACTGTATTTCATATTTATAACTGGTATTAGTCATTAGCATTAAGTATTAACTATTTAAATATTCTATTAATGAATATACTTAACAGGCTACTAATTGGTATATTAATTTAGCATGCAATTGACATTTCATTCTTTTCACCTTTTATATCAAACTTTTCATTATCATTTTTAAGTATAATTTATATTATTTTTTATATTTCAAGATGTTTGTTCAAATGAGATGGAATTCATCATACAACTGATTCACTGTCCATTGCAACAGATCATTAATCTTTTCCATCAGGTATATTTATATTCTTGACAGTCATACATTTTCTAGATTTTCTTTTCCATTAGAATGAATAAGTAGAAAGTAGAGCAGATGGTCAAAGTGATGGCTCTTCTAAATTTTCTGCAGTTCTAACAATAAGGTTTAACACTCATGTAGACTATAAATTTTTCATAATATGTATATTTATATAACTGTATTTTGTTCTTACAGGCATATGTATGTGTAAAATTAGTATACTACACATTAAAAGCCATTGTGAATTCTCAACCAAACTAAGAATGTTATTTACTATATGTGTATGGTCACCTGTAAACTACTTCTCTTCATTTTTCTCTTAATTATGAAAACTGAAAAATATTCTGATAATTAATGTCAATATATAACATAAAAAATTCAGAAATGAATCATCAGAGGGAGTTAAGATGCCAGTCATGGAGAAGCTTTTGATTCCTATGAAGATATTTGAACACTATCCACAACTAATGGGCAGAAACTGAGTGTTTCAGTAATGATACATTAAGTTTACATTTTAAAAATTTACCCTACCGGGTGCCTGGGTGGCTCAGTGGTTTAAGCCTCTGCCTTCAGCTCGGGTCATGATCTCAGGGTCCTGGGATCAAGCTCCACATCGGGCTCTCTGCTCAGTGGGGAGCCTGCTTCCCCCTCTCTCTCTGCCCCTCTCTGCCTACTTGTGATCTCTCTCTGTCTATCAAATAAATAAATAAAAATCTTAAAAAAAAAAATTCACCCTACCTGCACTTTAGAAAAGGTATTGGAAGAATAAAAAATGTATTGGAGAAAACTCATGAGAATAAGATAAGACTACTGGTGGGAGATGACACTGCCTTAGTCTAGAATAATGTCAACAAATTTGGAAAAAAAACCCATATTTAAAATTATCAGGACATGAAACTGAAGTAAAGAACTGAAATAGTTGAATGATTTATTATTGCCTCAAAGATTTCTAAAAGAAGCACTGTTTGGTCATTTACTGTGGTAGAGAACACTAGAGCATGGCTAAATTTGGTGTGAAAATTATGAGTTCAGGTTAAGACATATTAATTTTCATGTATCTCTTAGATATTCCAGATTTCAAGGTGACATAAGGAGATTTTACCTATTGGCATAGATTGATTAAATTTAGAAGACGTCAAAGTATTTAAAGTTATGTAGATGAATGGCACCACTATAAAAGATTGTAGGATAAGAAGAAAGACCTAGAAAGAAAGCCTTCATGACCATCAAAGCGTAAGACTTGATAGGAAAGATATAAGGAGACAAACTAGGTATGTATTATGCTATGGAATTATACATGTATAAAGAAAGAGATTAACATGAAAAAGAGAAAATATGATATGAGTTCTTTGAAATTAAAAAAATAAAACAATAAACTCAGCAAAATTGCAAAACCATGGACTAGAACAATTGAAAAATGAAGTAGAGTTCTGAAAGACATACTTGAGGTATTTTCTGGAATATATAATAAAAATACAAAGAGCATGACAATAGGAGAGAAAAATATTGAGGTAGGCACAAAAGATGCATATATATTTGTATTTATTATATATGTGTAATTTCACTGAAGTGAAAATAAGTATCAGGCTCCAGCAGAAAAAGTTTCATTCAGTGCCTTTTAAGAATATTAAAGTAGGGGGGCGCCTGGGTGGCTCAGTGGGTTAAGCCGCTGCATTCGGCTCAGGTCATGGTCTCAGGGTCCTGGGATCGAGTCCCGCATCGGGCTCTCTGCTCAGCAGGGAGCCTGCTTCCCTTCCTCTCTCTCTGCCTTCCTCTCTCTCTGCCTGCCTCTCCATCTGCTTGTGATTTCTCTCTGTCACATAAATAAATAAAATCTTTAAAAAAAATAAAAAGAATATTAAAATAGGGACACCTGGGTGGCTCAGTCCATTGAGCATCCAGCTCTTGGTTTTGACTCAGTTCATGATCTTAGGGTCCTTAGGTCAAACTCCATGTTGGACTCTGTGCTCAATGTGAAGTGTGCTTCAGATTCTCTCTCCCTCTCTCCCTTTCTAAAATCAGTAAATAAAATTTAAAAAAAAGAATATTAATATAAAGTAGAAGAAAAAATAAAAAAATCTTGTGAAATAAAAAATCTAATAGTCAAGAATTTTAAGAAGTCCTACTAAATATATCATTTCAAAGGTAGAAAAAATAATTTAGATGAATTGTGGTTTTATTGCCATCAAAAATATTGTGACCAACAAAAAGTATATATAAAATGTATACACATATATAATCTAAGTATATAGTAATATACAGTAACATGTATATAAAATATGTATATTTATTTCTAATAATTATAGATAAATCACACAAAATTAATTCACAGTCGATTCTAATGGAATTTTGTAAAGATTCATATGCTAAAAAGAATCAATGTATCAATTGATTCAGTATCAATATATCCCCTTTGTGGTTAAAGGCAGATTACTTCACCTTGTGCCACCTAATGTGGACAAAGAGGATTAATTATAAGTAGGATTTTTTAACATAGTAGGACTGTTTTACACATTTGAGGAGAATATTTACTGTGTAAAGCATAAGGAAGCTAGTTTTGACTGGGGAGGAGAGCAGGAGAAATGTCTGCAGTCCATCCACACTTCGCTGAACTCTGGTGTTCTTGGTTACTATAACCCAGCAGATCTCCTTGTGCTTAAAGAATCTGTCACAGAAAGGATACTGCATGAAGCATCATTCAAGTACTATTGGTAAAACCACTGCACTGACATCTATGATTCTGGTGTATATCCCTGCCCTCATTTGCCAATAATTACTGTCTTTTTGAGAAGACTGTGGTGCTCACTACAACCAGGTAAAGATGAAGTGCCTAGTAGTGGGATATAAAATATCATCCATCCAGAACTATGCATTATGAACTTGAAGTTATCTGACACAAAAAGTCACAGGGATAGGAATGTTCAACAATAATCTAAAATCAAGTGGAAATGGTAAAAACCAGTTTACTGAGAAGGAAAATCTCAGACCCTGTTTATAGATAATTCCACAATGTAGGACAGAAACAGAAGTGGATGGCTGCATTAGAAATCTACATAGCGGGGCGCCTGGGTGGCTCAGTGGGTTAAGCCGCTGCCTTAGGCTCAGGTCATGATCTCGGGGTCCTGGGATCGAGCCCCACATCGGGCTCTCTGCTCAGTGGGGAGCCTGCTTCCCTCTCTCTCTCTCTCTGCCTGCCTCTCTGCCTACTTGTGGTCTCTACCTGTCAAATAAATAAATAAATAAAATCTTAAAAAAAAAAAAAAGAAATCTACATAGCATTGTGTTCTATCAAAGGTCAGTGGTGAATTTGACTGTCCACTTTGTCTGAATGTGTATTTGGTCAGTAACAGAAATCAGCACCAGTGCATATGCAGTTGCTAATATTTTGGCTGCCTGGAAAGAACAGGATTGAAAAACTGCTAAGAAGGAGATCTGAATTAAATTAAAGAGCAAATATTAGCTGGGTGCCTGGGTGGCTCAGTCAGTTAAGTGTCTGCCTTTGGCTCGGGTCATGATCCCAAGGTCCTGGGATCAAGCCCCTCAGTGGACCCCTTGTTCAGCTGGGAGCCTGCTTTTCCATCTTCCTCTGCTTGCCACTCCCCTTACTCATGCCCTCTCTCTTTCTCTCTCAAATAAATAAATAAAATCTTAAAAATAAAAAAGCAAATATTAGAAAGAAAATTTTCCCAAAAAATCTAATCCAATCAATCATATTAATACTGATCAATTTGATACAAGATAAGAAAGATAGATGCAGTATTACTAGACAATGAAATAAATATTTAGAAAATACAATATTATCTTGTGAGTTTAGTAGATCTTAAAAACTATGAAGAAATTATATCTAGAAGATAAAATTTGGAAAGAAAAAAATAAAACTTAAATGACACATTTTCCATTAATATCAGATTGTTCTAGGATCTCTGATCTCTGAGACCTGGTATCCAGCCCCAGGACCTTCTGGCTCCCACCTCAGAAGGAGTCTATTTCTCCCTCTCCCTTTGCCCCACCCCCTGCTCATCCTTTCTCTTTCCTTGTATATCTTTATCTCAAATTAATAAATAAAGTCTGTAAAAAATATGTCAGATTGTTCTAGAAATAGTTTCTGAATAGAATGAAAAAATAAGACACAGACTGATTTGTACTGAATAATTTAAATATATATTTTCTCATAAACTCAATGTGTGTATTATTATTTTAATGATTTGGGATTGCCATATTAATAATTTTGGGGAAATTGGTCATAGGAAGATAATTTTTACTTACTACTTCATAATATATTTAAAATTAATTAAATTCAAAACTAATTTTATTTAAATAACTTATCCAAAATGAATGAAGGAAAGAAATACAGGGAAATTTTAAAATTATGTTTTATAACTTGTGTTAGGGAAAGTTCTCAGGTGATATACAAATCTCATAAAGGGAAAAACCTAGAAGCCAAACAGACAATATGACTGATTACAATAGATTTGAAACACTATATGACAAATTTTTTAAGATTTATGCATACATTGATTATAAGAGCTATTGGAAATAGAGTTAGTGACAAAATATTGACATTGACATTGGTATTACATTAAAAATATAAATCAATAAGTAAAAAGCAACCCATTAAAATGCTGAGTCTAAAAGGCATTTCACAAAGAAAAAAATGCCAATAGCACATAAATACTTAAAATGACTGTCCAGCTCACTGTAATTAGGAAAATGCAAATGTTAAAATGAGAGAACAAGGAGAAAATAGACTTTGGCAGTCACATTCATGGGAAAAATATATTGCCCACTTTTTGAAGGTCAGTTTGAAAATGAATCCACAATTTAAGGTGTATTATTTGACTCTTTCATAAAGTATATAAAGGTTAGGTTCCATAATATATATTTCCATTTTTAACAATATCAAAAAAAGTTCTGAAATACATTTTTAAGTGAGGAAAGCTTAAAAACTTCTAGGAATATTCCAACTAAAATTTGGGAATAAAATGTATTTCTTGCCTTAAGAAAATTATTAAAGCTATTTTTTTTAGCTGTACACCTTTAGATATTACTCAGAGAGTATTTGTTAAAAGTGTACTTGTTGGAAGCTTAAATATCCTATAAAAATATACTCATTTGATAGTTTTTATTTGTAATATAAATCTTACTTATTTCTAATTACAATTTCACATTTGTGTGTTAGATATTAAATGATCTATAGTAATTAATAATCATCATATTTTCTTTCTTTTTTTAAAGATTTTATTTATTTGACAGAGAGAGAGATTACAAGTAGGCAGAGAGGCAGGCAGAGAGAGAGAAGGGAGGAAGCAGGCTCCCTGCAGAGCAGAGAGCCTGATGCGGGGCTCGATCCCAGAATCCTGGGATCATGACCTGAGCCGAAGGCAGAGGCTTTAACCCACTGAGCCACGCAGGCGCTCCAATCATTATATTTTCTAAACAAATATTTGTCAGTGTTTAATCTAATAAGAATACCACAACAACCATAATACAAAAATGACACAATATTCTACATGTTACCCTAAATCCTAAATTATATTAATTTTCAGAAAAAATTTTCTAAGCCTTTGTTAAAACTCTTTTCTTGTTATTCAATCATTGCCTTTTGGTAAACACAATTTTATCACAATGTACGGTAAAAAAGAAATCAAAAACTGTTTGGTTATTGTCACAGTGAAAATTTTTTAAAAAGTACATTCCTTTTAATGAAATATCAAGTTATATTAAAGATTAAGTACACTTACCAGTAAATTACTATAATCTTATTATTCACTGAACAGTTGCTTTCTGGTAAGTTTGCATAAAATACATTATCTTTGGTAATAACATCTTTTTGAAAAAGTGAATCACTCACTTGAACCACTAAAGCAAACATAAAAAGTTTTATTTTTACTTGCTCATTTCCACAAAGACTATAAGGTATTTTCCAAAATATATAAATTGTAACAAAATAAAATAATAATTGAGAGTAAATAAAATTTTCAAAAATTCATGAACTAAATAAAACCAAATATAGTTAACAGGAATTAATAAGGAAGACAAATATACATATTAAATACTCTTTCTCAAAAAATTGTATTTATAAACTTTCTAACATTGATTCTTTTCATGCCATAGACAGTGCTGAAGATGTTAGTTTAATCAGCTTTAAATAGGAACATCTGATTGACTTGTAGAGGTATATAAAAATATGTGGGCATGTGAAAGGCTTGGGAATAGGTAGTCTTGTTGACCTACCACAGTTTTACACAGTGTTGTTTCTTTCTCATCTACAAAGAAAGGGAAAAAAAAAAAAAAAAACTCTTAACTATAGAGAGCAAACTGAGGATTGCTTGAAGGAAATTGGACAGGAGGATGGGCTAAATGGGTGGGGGTATTATGAGGGCACTTGTGCTGAGCACTGGGTGTTATATTAAGGGGTGAATCACTAAATTCTACTGCTGAAAGCAATACTACACTATATACTAACTAGAATTTAAATAAAAACTTGAAACACAGAACAACAGCAAAACAAAGTAATGGAAAATATAATGATATTTTGGAAATATATTTTTATTTTTTAAATAATAAGCTATTATTTACTCTATTTAGCCTTTAATTTGCTGATCTTTATTGACAGAAATCATGTTATATTGCACAAAACATTCCTCCCAACTCATAAGTACTACCCAGTGTTTTACCTGATCATTCCCAGTGCTAACCTGTATCAGTTCAAAGATTACCCTTACTATCTTGAAACCACACAGTTTCCTGTTTCTTTTGTACTCCAATCCCAACACATCTCCTAGAACCTCTCATGTTTACAATGTTTCATGTTTTCATGTTTACAATACAGTTCTTTGGTTTTTCATAACCTGACTTCCTTTTTATTCACTTTGTATTTCATGGCTCATTATCTCTTGCATTCATTTCAGTAATGTTGACACTATTTTTTCTTTCTCATTGCTTTAAATTCTAAATCTAGTTAAATTTCTCTCTCTCTCTCTCTCTCTCTCTCTCTCTCTGCTTTTACTGCCTTGAGAACTACCACTTTAAAACACACACACACAAACACACACACATATTCACACACCCATGCTGATATGTCTCATTTTAAAGTGATGACCACAACAAACTCAGTTGTCTTTAAGTAGTGGGTGGAAATCCTACAAGAGTTCAAAATTATTTCATCCATCATGTTACCGAAAAATTATTCCATACCTGTGCTCTCTCTTGAAGTCTCTGACAGCACCTCTTCCTCTCAGCTGATGAATGACTCTACCTCTTATTTTGCTGGGACTGAAAGGGCAATTAAAGGAGAATGTTCTCATTATCCAATCACCAAATTTCTCTGTGTATCAGCTTTCATGCATGGGCACCCTACCTAGGTTACCTACCATTTGCCTTCTTGTCAGCGCATCCCAATTTTACCCTAGTCAAAGACTCCACACCTGCAATTGTACTTCAGTTCTCTCCATCACAAGTTTCTTGTTCTTAACGTGATCAGCATAAAAATACTATAATATTCATTCATTTATAAACATAAGAAAAACAAAATAAAATCGATTTTGTCCCTACATTTCCCATCACCCATTGTCCCTTCTCCTTTTTCCTCTGCAACAAATTAAGTAAAGGAGTATGAACTTATGGGCTCCGACTCTTCACTTTCTTCTCTCCAGGACTCTCTTAAATCCAACCCAACAGTGCTTTACTTCCTACAACTTGAATGAATCCCTTGCTGTTAAGGTTATCCATTACCTCACTGTAAGTAAAATATATGAGTCATTTTCTTTACTTATTGGAATTATTAGTTATGTATGACAAAATTTGACCACTACCCCCTTTAAAAAACACCTTTGTTTCAATTATACCATTATTTATTATGAAACACATACACACGCACACACACACACCCCTCATCTGTGCACATTCACTCAGTTAAAAAATAAAATTTAATATTGCTATTATTGTTAGCCTCTGCTGAGTGACTTCAATCACATTCTCCTCCCAAGGATAGACATTATCCCAAATGTCATCTTCATCATGCTCCTGTTTATCTTTATGGTATATAAATTTATCATACATTTCTTATAAAAATATACATTTTAATACTGTGTGTATCAATTTGACATTTTTTTGACATCAATGTTATTTTATAGTACTCATCCAGGTTATATCTGGAGATAAATTGCTCAATTTCATTGCTATATATTGACTCATTTCATGAATGTGCTACAGCCTATTTATTCATTCTCCTTTCTAATGAGAATTTTGTTTCTTCTATTTTTTCTTCTTAAATAATTGCATATGGTGGTATGAATATTTTTTCTGACATAGCTATAAGGGAGCTGTATTAGATTTTTTAACTGGAAGAGGAATTACTAGGTCATAATTTATGATCCACATATTTAAATTTATTATTAGAAAATTTTTGTCAAAATTATATCCTGATTTTAATCCAAACACATATTTTATTATAATTACTATTATTTGATATCCTCATCAACAGTTGGACTTTTGAAACTTCAAAATATCTGCGAAGTTGGTAAGTATGGAATTATTTCTTTTCACAGTGTTAACTTTTCTTCTTATTTAATAATGATGTTGTTTCCAGCTGCTTTTTGGCCAAGTACTTTCCTCTATAAGTAAAAATACTTTTCATGTCTTTGTCTATTTCTTGTTGTTGTTGTGTTGATTGTTTTTCTCCTATTCAGTTGTGTGAAAAGATTTATTTTAATCTCATTTGTACAAAATTGGATTTGTTACTATCCTTGTATCAGCATGCCTTCGTATTATTGGTTTATTTATGTCTTCTTTCATACCATGTATTCATTAATTAATTAATTTTAACAATACATTGAACACTGATAAAACCAGTACTCTATTTGAAAGCTAGAATATTGATAATAACTTGAATTACATAAGTGTTTCTTTTTCTGCCTTCTTCACACAAAAGAAATGACTATACCTATTTTGCCTTATTATTTCCTTTCTTTTATTAGATACACATACATTTCCACACACACATTCTAAAAATTGTATGGCTCGATTTTGATACTTTAAATTCTATTAAAAAGGATATCATCCAAAATGTTATTATGTTCTAAAGTTTATTTTGACCTACCACATTGAAATCATTGATCAATATTCTCCGTATAACAGTAGTTTATGCACCTTTACTATTGGATAATATTCTATTGGATAAGTAGAAAGTATTTATCTATTTTTTTCAATGTTATTTTGGGTTATTTGAGATTTACATTATTTTAAACAATCCAGTTTTTGCATTTGTATATAAATATTCTGGAATACATATGCAAGACTATGTCTCTCAAATACATCTGGGAAGGATAATGTAGGATCTAAAGATTTGTAAATGCTCACATTTTTAAGATAATAACTAATTATTTCCCAATGTGTTTTTTCAGCATCTGATGCCATTTAAAATGTTTCTGACACAACTTTTCTTGTATTTCTCTCATTTAACTAAGAGCAAATCTTATTCTGCCTTATAAGTTCCTAATCTTCTTCTGAGGTTTTTATTCTTCTTTTAAATATCCCCATGTCTCAGTTCATTGCTACTGGTCACTTCTTTAATTACACTTAATTTTTGGTGATTTTACTAGTATTTTTTTAAAGATTTTATTTATTTATTTGACAGACAGAGATCACAAGTAGGCAGAGAGAGAGAGAGAGAGAGAGAGAGAAGAGGAAGCAGGCTCTCCCCTGAGCAGAGACCCTAATGCAGGGCTCCATCCCAGGACCCTGGGATCCATACCTGAGCTGAAGGCAGAGGTTTTAACCCACTGAGCCACCCAGGCGCCCCTGATTTTACTAGTATTATATTTTCAAAAACCATCTATACCTGATGACTCCTAATTTCATCAAAGTGATTCTTTTCCTTCCAATTACTTTTGGAAAATATATTTTCTCAAAACCCTTGTCCTAATTTATTCTATTCTAACTACCTTCAGAGTTTCAAATGTCATTGAAACCACATCTATTCTGTCTTGGATTATAGGAAGTAACCCCCTAACTGATCTTCTGGCTTCTACTCTTGCCACCCAACAGTTTATTCTCAGTATGACAATGAGAAAGGTCTCTTTCAAAACTGATTAAGTCACTGTTTGGCTAAAATTCTGCCATGTTGGGCAGCCTGAAATAATTCTTTTTTCCTGTTTTAAAGGAAAGAATCTTGGAAGTTGTCACTCTGTCTTAAAAACAAGGAAAAAGATGAGCAGAGTGAAAAATCAATAATTTTTTATCGATCCACAAGAGAGGGAAGGACACAGAGCAATCCCTACCAACAAGACTGGAGAGATGGACAAGATAAAGGGAATCACAGGGTGCCTGGGTGACTTAGTGGGTTAAGCCTCTGCTTTCAGCTCAGGTCATGGTCCCAGGGTCCTGGGATCGAGCCCCACATCTGGCTTTCTGCTCAGCGGGGAGCCTGCTTCCTCCTCTCTCCCTGCCTGCCTCTCTACCTACTTGTGATCTCTGTCTGTCAAATAAATATATAAAATCTTAAAAAAATTAAATTTAAAAAAAAAGGGAATCACAGTTTATAAAAGTGGGCTTATGAGTGAAAGCCATTGTAGGAACTGTGTGAGGTTAGGAAAATCTCAACTGTAATTGATGAATTGATTGCTAGAAATTCCCACCCACTCTAGCCATCCTCTCCTACTTAAGGGGTAAGAAAAATAATTGAGAAATTCATAAATTTTTGAGAAATTTATAAATAATTGAGAAATTCATATAATTCATAATCCAGAGGCATAACCTCAAACATTAATATCTAATGGATGAAATAGACAATATGCAAAAAGAGATGGATAGTGTAAGCAGAGAGAGGGAAATCCTAAGAAAGAACATTAAAAAAAAAAAAAGCTAGAAATAAAAAAGTCCTGTGACAGAAGTAAAAAAAAAATAAATAAATAAAGAATTTTTTAATGGGCTTACTAATAGACTCTACATAGCTGAGGAAAAAGTCTCTGCAGTAGAGGGTATGTCAATAGAATCCCCGAAACTGAAAAGCAAAGATAACAGAGTGTGAAAATCAGAACAGAAAATCCAAGGACAGTGGGAGAACTACAATAGGTATACTGAATGCATAACAGAAAGATCAAAGAAGAAGAAAGAGAGGAAAGAAGAAATACTTGAAACCTTGACTGAGAATTTTCTCAAATTATCAGACACCAAGACATATATGTAGGAAGCTCAGAAACATCAGGTAGACTAAATGCAAAATAAGTCCCAAACAAACAAACAAACAAAAAGCCACCCAAAGGTCTCATTTTGAAACTAAAGAAAATCAAAGATAAAAAAAAAAAATCCTGAAAGAAGTCAGGATCTCCCATATAGAGGAACAAAGATAAGAATTACTTTTTCCTTTTCCTCAGAAATCATGCAAGCAAGAAGAGAGTAGGGTGAAATATTTAAAGTATTGAGAGAAAACAAAACAAATCAAAAACTCTGCATGTTCCAAAAAATGTGAAGAATAAATTCAGATTTTCTCAGACAAACAAAAATTGGGGGAATTTGTTGTCAGTGGGCCAGCCTTGCAAGAAAAGTTAAAAGTAGCTTTTTTTGTTTTGTTTTGTTCTTTAAGATTTTATTTATTTATTTGACTGACAGAGTGAGAGAACACAGACGAGGGGAGCACAGCGGGAGAGATAGAAGCAGGTTCCTCGCCAAGGAGGAAGCCCAAAGGGGGCTGGATCCCAGGATCCTGGAATCATGACCTGCGCTGAAGGCAGATGCTTAGTGACTGAGCCACCCAACAATCCTTAAAATAAGTTCTTTAGAGAGAAGAGTAATAATATACGTAATTCAGACTTTCATAAACAGGAAAAGACCACCAAGGAAGCAATAAGTAGAAGTTAAGAAAAAATAACTTTCTTTTTCTTTTTTTTTTATTCAAGGATAATTAATATATAGTGCTATATTAGTTTCAGTGTACAATATAATGATCTAATGATTCTATGCATTACTCAGTGCTCATCAAAGTAAGTGTACTCTTAATCCCCTTCATCTATTTCACCCATGTTCTCACCCACCTCCCTTTTATTTTTCTTATTTGTAATTTATTTAACCAATAAGAGTTTACTCAAAATAATTACACCAATAATGAAATAAAATGTATGCATCTATCTATTATGTATATTTATGTATGAGTGAAATGACTGACAGAAATAACACATGGAACAGAAGGTAGGAATTAGGATTATTTTGTTAGTAGGTTTTCACATTACCCATAAAGTAGAAGAGTGTTATTTGCAAGTAGACTTGAAATAGCTTCAATGTATATTGCAAACTGAAATTTGGAATTGGATCTGTTGTTGAAATGGAAAACTAAGAGTTTACTGATGGTAAGCAAAGACTCAATAATCATGGAGCACGTACACAAGTTTGTAAACCCTCCCGACGATACAAACTGGGTAGGAGAATGAGACACTGGATTATATAACAGTTCTGTCTTTTTAAAAATATGGATGCAATTGGGATCCCTGGGTGGCTTAGTTGGTTAAGTGTCTACCTTTGGCTCAGGTCATGATTCCAGAGCCCTGGGATCGAGCACTGAATCATACTCCTTGCTCAGAGGGACACTGCTTCTCCCTCTGCCGTATGCTCCTCCTGCTTGTTCTCTCTCTCTCACCCAAATAAATAAAATATTTTTAAAAATATATGGGTGCAATGGTCATTTTATCATTTTTGAAGTTGTGTTATTTTGTTAATAGCTTAGACTTGAAAACCTGATGAAACAGAATGTCCAAGGCAGCAAGTAAATAGACCTTCAACCCTTCACTAGGCCAGGGAAGGCTGTGCTGAAAATCTTTTCAATGTAGCAGAGCTTCAAAACAGACTGATTTTAATCCACTTTGGGCATGTCTTTATTCTTACTTCTGCTTACTGATTCAAATGATAAATGACCATATGTCCTGTCATGGAATATTTGAATGAATCTTCTTGCGAACATTGGACCACCAAATTAGCCAGATGACCCTTGCAAAAGGTAAGAATTGTCCATTGCCTAGAAATCAAATACCTCACCTAAACTGTATTCTTTACATGATATTTTCCATATCTCGAAGTCTACTGCTGTTCCAGCTCAGCATCCCTGTACTAAGGTAAGTTCTCAGCATACTCCAATTTAGAATCACAGTCTCTGCTACTGGAGTAAATACTTTATACATGAAAAATTCTATAATACCTTCCTAATTTATTGTTTTGTGCTAGTCTCAGCCTATGAATAACCAATGTTTTGGCTAGAATGGTTTTGTGATTCTTATTTTGATTGTAAGAGGCCCTCAGCAATAGACATTAGGAAACTTTGAAAAAGACATGGAAACCTTACAAGCACTTCAAATTATACAGCAAACTTGGGGCCCCACAGTGAAGTTAGGGGTAGAGAGAAAGAGAAAGGAGTGAGGATCTGTAGTTCTGCTTTTGTTGCTTTTGAGGGTGGGGGCCTTGGGGTTCATGGACTCATGGTTTATAAGTGAATTAAAAAAGGATAAGATCATGCCATTTGAAACAACATGGATGGACCCCAAGAGTATTATGCTAAGTGAAACAAGTCAGACTGAGAAAGACAAATACCATATGATTCTACCATAAATTAAATCTAAAACAAACAAACAAAACAGATACACACACACACATGCACACACACACACAAAACGAATGGGAACAATAAATATGAGAACTGACTGACAGATGCCAGGGGGAAGGGGATAAGGGGTTGAGCAAAATGGGTGAAGGGGAGAGAAATACAGGCCTCCGGTTATAGAATGGGTCACAGGGATAAAAAGCAGAACATAAGGGATACAGTCAGTGATAATGTAATAGTGATGTAATGGGATGGATGGTAGCTATACTTGTGGTGAGTATACCATAATGTATAAACTCATAAAATCATTAAGCTGTGCACTTGAAACTAATGTAACATTGTGTGTCAACTATACTAAAAAAATGAATGAAAAAAATAATAAAAACATATAAGTGGAAATTTAAAGTACAGGACTGGTATGGGAGTGGGGGCAGGGTGGGCAGGTGAACAAGAGCTCAAATGATCATTTACTGAAATCAACCAAGATCTCTAAAACAAAGGAGCCTAGGCTGGGGAGGAGGGGGTGGGGGGAAGGTACACGTAGTCTGGCTCTTTCATAGAGTCCTGTAGCTGGCAAGGTGTTTATTCAAGTCAGCCATCTTTAAAGTCAATGTCTCAGCAATCAAAACTTCAGTCAGGCACTAGCATTACAAAAAGAAAAACCAACTGTCAGGGTTTAGACAAGCTATATACTGATCAGGACCAGGAAAACTTGAGGATGTATTTGAGGAGGCTGGACTAAGGAGGGCACACACTTAGGCTTAAAAGGGAAAACTTTGATGATATGGGAAGGAGACTTCTGTAACTCAAGATTCAATATTCTGACACTGAGAGCTGGTTTGATATACTACTATAATGAATACTTTAAACTTAAACATGACATAGCTACAGTCAACTAGGTCAACATTACTGAACTGCTTTGAGGGGATATTTAGCAAGGGTCAAAAGGTTTGGAGAGATGGGCATTTTAAAGCAGGTTTAGTGTCAGAGACCAAAGAAACCTCCAGGTGGCTACATTTTCTGGAAGGTGCAGATGGCCCGTTAGGGACATACAAGTGAGTGGTTCAACAAGATTACGTATGGCAATAGAATATGAAGCAATACATAATGGGACATTGGTATCACTAGGAGGGAAGATAAATGTATAGACAGCAATGACAAGAAAGAAATGGCCAAGAAAGAGCAAACTCTTACAAGCTGAAGGCTGATACCAGCAGCTCTAATGGAAAAATAATTTTTCACCCAGATTCCAAATTTGAAGCAGTTTCCAGACCTAGTTTGTCTCTTGTAGGGGAAGCCGGGTTCTTTTGAGAACAGGCTCTATAATACTATGAAAAGTATATGCAATAATCATCTTTCTAAACAATGAGGTGATGGTGCCAGTTTATAACCACTCTCAAAAGATTATCAGCATCTTCTCACTTCAATATTGTCATGTTGATATCTTAAAATAAGCCACGGCGAGTGAATCTACACCATGGAATTGAACAAAAAAATGCTACAAAATAAGATTGTTGGATTTCACCTCCCCATGGTAACTACCAGCATTTCACTGCTTCCCTCATTTTGCTTTCATAACTGAACACACCTGAAAGGGGGAAAAAAACAAAACAACAAAAACAAAACAAACAAAAAACCCCAGCTCTTTGTAGACCTGTTGAAGATAGGCTTTGAATTGGCTTCCATATACCAATTTTCCAATTTTGCCCCCCAGAAAATTCATCATGTGTTCACTTCTTCAGTCCCTGGATATATAATTGAAGTGCATTATTGACAGCTAAGAGAATCCTCCTCACATCCTTTGACTGAAAAAAAGACTAAGAACTATTATGATAAAATTAACCAGAAGAACCCCATGCAACTTCCTTATTTATTGTAAGTAATACATTATACATAATGATATTTATTTACATATTAAATATTTATTAAACCAGAATAAACACCACATCTGAGGTGAAATTGCAAAGGTAAGTACCACTATCAAAATTTTAAATAACTTAGTGGTGGTCATCCCTATTATATTAATAGTCAATTAATGAGCTTAGGTTCTAAAATATTTAAATAAATAAAAAACAAAAAAACCAGATGGCAAATGGTAAATGATAGTGTTTGACTGTCAACTTATTCAATTTATAGCTTGAATATCAGCTCTGTGCAAGATGTTTTATCTTTAGTTTCAAAGATTAATAAATTAATAGCCTCTGGCACCATGTATGCAGATCTGTTGAAGAAATTTCTTAAATCTTGAGGCTGACAATTGTTCAAATTAACATGGAAAGGAGAGCATTACACACGCACTGAGTTGTCCCATGGATATTTTATTCTCCAGCTTTCAGCCAGGAGAAAACTGTAGAATACCACAGTGATCCATTATACTAGTGTCAGAAAGTGGATACCTTCCCACTTGTTCCAGTTATCTGTAGCCACAAAACAAACCAAGATTTAGTGCCATTAAACAATAACTCATGATCTTGTGCACCTCAACTATGACATCAATATGACCAGGAACCCACAAAACTTAGTAATTTTCAAAACCAAGATCACAGACATGTGGCTCCAGTCAAAGCATCCTCACCGTCTTCAGCTGCTCAAGTCTACTGGTAAGGAGTGAAGAAGTAAATCAGGAAAAAACAAAGGATGTTTCCTTTTGAGCTGATTCCAATGCGAGCAACTCTGGTAATTCTTACCGGGAGCTTTAGGGAGCAAACTGCTAATGCCTCAATTGTATCACATTAACAAAGGATTAATTCCATCAGCCTTTGGTTAAAAAAAGGGATTGCTTACCTCCTTGGTACGTATCTTGGCCTACACACTTTAGGATAAATGGAATCCTGTGGCCAGAGAAAGTGCTTGAAGTTCTAAACCAAACACTTGACTTAAAGAAGCATGTCAGTGTCTCTGATTCTTTCCCAGCAAAACTTTACACTAGTGAAAGTGAAAAGATCTTTCAAAGGCTCTTGAAATCAGGATTTAGACTATCATAAACATAACAGGAGAGCTGAAATAGTATCATCATGAATTCCTCTTTAGACCCCTTGCCTTTGGAAGCCAAAAATAAGAGGGAAGTTGATGTGCTTGAAGCTGGGGAGGTCTGGGTGATGCGAACAGACAACCGAAGGCCTCTACTAAACCTGCTTCATCTTAGTGATGCTCTTACCATACAATAGCCACTGCAAAAAAATCCACAGTATAATCAGTACATCTTTTAGTACCCATAAACAATATATCAAACCACTTCCTTTCAACAAAGTCAAGGAATGTTTTTTTTTTTTTTGAAATCATGAATCTATTCCTTTTCAAATTTGTGATTCTGTTCTTACATATTTTGAGTCTATTCACTAGATAAGAACATTTCTGGCCCCACAAAATTTAGAACATAACATCAAACTATATTCAAGGCAGCTGAGCAATAAAAACAGGCTCTGAAAAAATTAAGCGTAGTTATTAACATCCAAGTAGATATCAAGGGATACTTTAGTTGGATCCATAAGGTTAAATGATATTGTAAGTAATAACACTTTGACATCTGTTTATCAGAAAATATTAGAAAGTCGACTCAGAGCCTCCGACTCACTTCCTACCTCCAGCTAACAATGGTGCTTTCAGCGTTAAACTTCCCCAGGAAATCCCGTGCCAAAGCACCAAGTTTCCTCAGAGAACACATTGATCTATCTTGTCTTCCTCACATCGCTGCCAATCCCTTAACCTATGTCCCCAGCCTCCATCACAATGATAAATATGAGAGAGAATTTCAGCTTTAAAGCCCTGTTATTTTGACTCAAGTAAATTTATTTCTCCCAGGGATGAATTTTAAATAGCTGTGTGCTATAGCCGATATGACAATATTTTCTGGTCCCAATATCCTGTAACATAATTTGCATTTTTATTAAGGTGTAATTTATATACCCAAAACTATATCCATTTTAAATGTACACTTTGATGAGTTTGATAAATGACTATGCCCATGTTACCATCCCACCAATCAAGATACAGAACATTTCTCTCATCCCAGATGGTTCCTTTAGTGACTTTTTCTAGTCAATCCACGCTCTGCATCACCGCCCCCAAACTCCAAAGGAATCCCTTTTTTAATTTTTGTCACTATGATTACTTTTTTAACTTCATAAAAAATGTGTTCATACATTATGTTTCTTTTCTGTTTGCCTTCTTCTGTACAACATAATGTCCTTGAGATGCATACATGACATTTTGTGTACTACCACAGTGTGTTTTCATTGTTGAGTAATATTTCATCAAATTAATTTAACACACTGTGTGTTTTTCATTCTGCTTTTTCATTTGGGTTGTGTGTAGGTTTTGGCTACTATAGACAGTTGTTATGAACTGTTATGTATGAGGTTTTTCATGTCGTATGTTTTCTGATGTCCACAAAATAAGGAGTGGAATTGCTGGCTCATCAAGGAGATATATTTCACCCTTAAAAAAAAAAACAAAAAAAAACAAAAAAACTAAACCTTTTTCCAGAGCAGTATTGTTGTTATACAAAGCACCAGCAATGTGTTATCATTTCAACTGTTCCAATTCCTTGCCAACATTTGGTATTATCATACTTTTTAATTGTTTGTCATTCTTATGAATAAATGATATCTCATGGTAGTTTAATTCAGTTATCTGAAGAATAATTAAATTGTTCATCTTTTTGCACTTACTGGCGAATCTTGTATCATGTGTCTGCATGTGTGTGTACATGTGTGTAGGTGTGAAGTATCTTTAAATCCTGACTCATTTTTTTTTAAGATTTTTATTTACTTATTTGACAGACAGAGATCACAAGTAGGCTGAGAGGCAGGCAGAGAGAGAGAGGAGGAAGCAGGCTCCCCGTCGAGCAGAGATCCTGATATGGGGCTCGATCCCAGGACCCTGGGACCATGACCTGAACCGAAGGCAGAGGCTTTAACCGACTGAGCCACCCAGGCGCCCCTTGACTCATTTTTAATTGGGTCTTTTGTTTATTTAGTATTTATTTTTAGGATTTATTTTTAGAATTAATTATGTATTCTATTACAAGTGCCTCATTGGATAAATCTGTTAGAAATATTTTCTCAATCTGGTTCTTACCATTTTTCTAAATGGAGTCTTTGATGAAAATATGTTTTTATTCTGATAAAATTTGATTTATCATTTTTTTCTCTTCTGGTTATTATTTGGCCCTGAGAAATATTTACCTTCTTGAAACTTATAAAGCTATAGCTACTATGTAATAAACACATTATGTACTTACATCCTTTATTGAAAAAAAAACAACTTTCTGCTTCCTTATGGAGGGTTTATTCCTTGTAATTTAGCTCCTCAAGGCTTCTTTATCTCCACTGCTCTTTGATAGCATCATAGAAGTATATGGTTTTTATTTTGCCTTTTTTGAAAATGTTTTCATTAGAGAAAATGCTATGTTTATGTTCCATATCTTCATCATAAGTTGTGGCTCCTATTTTTCAAATTGCAATGACAATCCTTTGCATATATCACTATCCAGTACAATAATAGATGCTTATAATTGTGTATTAGGCTACTTAGAGAACAGGAGAGCTGTTTTAAGAGGCTAAAGATATTCAGGGCATTCGGTAAGAAACCTAACATCATGATTAATCATAGCAAGCATTTACACTTAGTAAACAAGATTTCAATTGCATATAAATTATAGCATTTGTAAAAGCTCACTGTTTGATACTATTGGACAAAGTGATTTTATTCTATTGAGTGATTTATTCTATTGAGTATATGTAACTGACAAAAAATTTATTCTATTGAGTATATGTAACATATACATATGCATATGTAACTGACAAAAAGTTAAGCAATATATTTTGGTTAAATTTTGAAATTTAGAAAACAAGATCTGTGCCTAACACAGTATTCACCATATAATGTGACTAAATAAGCATTTTTTTAGTCAAGAACTGGTTCTACAATGTAGGATTAGGATTTTTAAATAGTGACAGTTTTAACTTTTTGAGAGGGATTCACCCTCATTTCATGCTTAATGAAATGAACCTAATTAGCCCCTTGCATTTTGTATTAGTGGTTAGGTCATCTGAGACCAATTTTAATATTTGCATTCATTTCTGGTACTAATCATGCTCCAAAAAATAAAAGAATATGGTAATTAGTTCCTGTCATTTGAAAACAACATTCCTGAATTACTTAAAGTTTATTGAAATCCAGTTGTCTTTTTAGAAAGTTTTATTAGAATATAGTCACTTGCAAACTCTTGCTTCAATACATTTTCTAGTGTCATTTGTACTACATGATTAGTACCAAGAGAGTGAATTCAAATACCACAATCCCTTCTTGTTATTACGGTTTGTAATTTTGTAAATTGTTATTAAACATTAAATATTCATGAGTTTGTTTTATTTTTTAGTTGTCAGCAATGATGCAGTATGGTGCTGGGGGCTAGTCTTTCTTGTGGACATTGTTATTAATCAAGAAAAATGCATTAAAATGCTCTTTGAAGAATAAACTATATGAAGTAATAAGAATGTATATTTTATATTCCATTAGTCATTCTAGGGAAAACCCATCAAATATTTCAGGCATATTTTTCATTAAAAATGAAGTCAAATTCATTAATCAATTCAGAACTAAGATAATTAATCTAGCTCTGGTGAGGATCAACCTGGACTAAATATTTTCTAAGACTTTTTAACACTTACTCATTTAGCATGTTTGAAATTCTATTCCTGAGGTATATGTTTTAAAATCATTTTTCCATTAGAGTGCACATATTTTAAAGATACACTTTGGGAAGACCCAGGCCAAAAAATAAAACCCCTGTGTAAATCTCTGCCCCTAAAAATATGTATTATCATAGCACATAGACAGCATTGAGAAATTATGTCAAAAATATTACGTATGGAGGTCTATATTTGAAAAAGTAGTAAGTTTTAAAGTACTTATTATCTGTACAATAATAATGATGATGATAGCAGCATTAATAAATCAAAACATGAATCAGTTAAGTATCTATGAACCTATTATTGTGTTGTATTCTTATAATTTCAAATTTAAATTATATACAGCTCTCCATACATTCCTGTATTTCATTTTTAGAAGTTTTAATGCTTGGGCGGTATTAAGTTCTACTAGTAAGAAAGTAATTGTCACTTAAAGGTAACACATCCTTATAATCCTGACATCCTTGTGCAGTGGAATGATGTCAAGTGTGAATATGTTATTAATAATCTTTCATGGGTCAAACCATTCCTTTGGCCAGTTTTGATCTCAAAATATCATCTGATGAAGCAAGTTGTATAGGTTTCCCACAAGTAGTTACTTGTCAAAACTCTTAGAAAAACTTCTGTCCCATCTAGCCATTTCTCCAGTCCTTTAGAACCTTTGCATTCAATAAGACAGTTGTTCAATGAGTACACTCGATGAGCTAAAGCAGAGAAGTAGAGAAACAAATATTTTCAGTAACAGAAATCAAAATATGTTTGGCTAGATTCAATTGATTAATTTAGATTAATTTAATCAATTTAGATTAATTTGGAAGTGTCTCTAATTAAACTAATTAAAATAAATATATCAATCCCTGTAGTCTAAATATAAGTGGGATTTGGATCTTTCTTTTTAAGGCAGTCTCACTGAGAAATCTTAAGAAATGTCTACAGAAAATATTCCTCAAAATTAATAGTGACCTTTTTTTGCTCCATCCTCATATTATAAAAATAAAGTCACAAATAGAACCTTAAGAAATATAACTATAACTATTATAAGAGTTAAAGTAAATAGATTATTCAAAAACCCCAGGACATAATAAACAATTTTAATTTCCTATTCACATCTATGGAAAATGTGAAAGATAACTGAAAACAATGTGTCCTAAAATAGTGAGAGAAAGAAGGAGGAAGTATTTTAATTAGACCTGATGAGTCAGAAATCCATTCAACTTCTAATTTTCTCTTGTTGAAAGTGAATAGGGAGATATTAATTTTCTTTCTGAATCTTTAATTGTGTTATATAAGCAATTGCATTTAACATATTCAGTATAAGAAAACTGAGAGTTAGATGGGTTTCTTTACTTTTTCAAGGGTATATAAATAATGAAAAGAAAAGGTTTATCTAATGTAAGACTTACCACTAATCCAGAGTTTCAGTCAGACTAGATTAGGCTATGCTATGATACAAACATGTTTACCATCTCAAGGGTTTGATTTCAGGTAGGAAAAAAAAAAATCCCTTTTAATTCATGTTATAGGTCTGCTGCAATTAGGTTGGGGGCTCTGCTTTACCTCCAGGGCTGAGTCTGAAGGATTTTTTATCTGAGAATGAGATCAGTAACATTTACATGTGAAAGACAATTCCAAGAATTATATACTAGATCTTAAATACTTCTACTTTTTAAAAAGATTTTATTTATTTATTTGAGAGAAAAAGAGAGAGCGTGAGCAGGAGGAGGCGAAAAGGCAGAGGGAGAAGCTGACTCCCCTGCCAAGCAGGGAGCCCAATGTGGGCTCAATCCCAGGACCCTGGGATCATGACCTGAGCAGAAGGCAGACGCTTAATTGACTAAGCCACCCAGGCACCCCTTAAATGCTTCTACTTTAAGGAACTCTTGAGGTAATACTGATCAGATATAAATCTATGCAACCTCTTTAGAAGTCAATTTGAAAACTAAGTTCAAAGTATGTGTATCAAGTGATGCTAAAATTGTTTGAAAAATCTGTTTTAGGAATACACTCACAACCACTCACAATTTATTGCCCATAGAAGTCACATGGCCATCCCTCTTCAGGGAATATGAAATATATTTGCCTCAAAGAAGGACTGAAATCTATTTCTGTCTCATTCACTATTTTGAGTGCAAATGTATATATGTATGTTTACGTGTGAGAATATATAGATGTGAAATATTTCTTATATCCATTTCAATAAATATTTCCCATTAGTTTAATAAGAAAAAGTTTTCCTATTACTGTTAGCTTACTATTACAATAAATTTGTAATTTAAACACTTAACATGTGTTGTTTTTATACATATGTGTGTATATGAATATATAGAAGTGTGTGTTCTTATATTTTGTATACATGTGTTATGTGTATATATTTATATACATGTGAATGTATATTTGTGTGTGTATGTATATACTATATGTGTATGTATATATGATAGGTTCTGTTCTTATATTTTGTATATGTGTGTTATGTGTGTATGCGTGTGTGTATATGTGTATATGAACTTTTGTTTAAGCTTCTTTTTCCCTTTTTACTCCACTCTTTTTTTTTTTTAATGTTATGTTTCCAGTTTCTTCGTCCTTCCGTTGATACCTTCTGGGATTCATTTCATTATTTGAAAGAACTTCCTTTACAATGTTATTTATCAATGTATTTGGCATTATATTTTTCCATATTTAATGGGTCATTAAGATTAAGTCATTGATTCTTCCCAATAATAGATTTAAGTAGATATCTGGTTTTATTTATTTTTTAAAATAACTACATCCAAAAAGATTTAGTGAGTCATGTATTCTTTCTCTGTTATTTTGAAATACAACTTTGAGCATAAGCTCCCATGGTTATTCAATACTTTTAACTCTGCTTTATTGCTATGATTATTTACTCCTCAACTCCACAAGTTTAAGCATCCTAATTTTAAAAGGTATTTTAATACCTATGAAGATTAAGTCTTCATATTACCATTCTTTTTTAAAATCTCTAGATGTTCTCACCCTTCATTTTTCAACAAAAACTTGGGTATTATAATACTTATTTCAAAAACTCAAAATATGTGTTATATTACTTTTATGCTTTAAGTTAAAGAAGACATATTTATTATGCATTAATATATTTACATATTGATTTTGGCACCCTATGGATTAATATCACTACAGTTATCTTTATGGTCTATGCTGGGGAGCATTCTAATAGCAACTAAATAATACATTTATTCAAGTTCTTTACAGAGATCATCCCTGAAGCATTCTGAGCCTAAAGCAGTTTGGGGGAGTATGAGCAGGGAAAGGCATTCTTTAAAACATCTCAAGTTTCCAGAATGATTTGTGTCTCAGGTTTTCATTACTTCTATTGTCATCTTCATAAATTATATTTTCTCAGAAACACATCATTTTTCATGGTTTCCACATATTTAATGCATAATTTGGAGCAAAATACTAACACAAAATATCCAGTTTATTCTTTTATCTGTGTGTGTGTTTTCATATTTTTCAGTGGTATTCTTGATATCATTTTCCCTTTATCAGATATATTAGTGCCTTATCACACTGGTTTCTATTATGTATTTGAATTTTAACTTTTTAGACTTAATTTCTGATTTATTATTTTGTATTTATGAACATTCTTGTTAAAGTAGTAAAACAATTACTATAAAATATAGTGCCTTAAATATAAAATTTTATGCTCTCCCTAATGATTAATCAAAATCTAGGAAAGCCTTCATTAGGCAGTTTTTATTTAAGATCAGTCGTGTCATGAATTTGCATTGTTATAGGGGGTACTGCAGTCATCAGATGGTTTGATTAGGCTGGGAAATTCTCTTCCAAATTAGCTCCCTCGAATTTCTGGAAATTTGGGGCCAGCTTTTGTTGGGACTCAATACCTCTGTAGTTGGATCTCACCAAGGGGATGCTTGAGGAGTCTAATTGTATGGCATTTGGATTCCCCCAGAGTGAGTGAGCCAAAGTCCAAAGTAAATACTGCAGTATCTTTTATGACCAAGCTTTTATATTCACAAATCATGACTTCTGCTGTACTTTTAGGGATTAAGGCAGCTGTAAAGATTTTGTCAGACTTAAGAAGAGGAAACATAGATAGCATCTCAATGGAGGAATGTCAAAGTCATTTTGAAAGTCAAATTGGAGACTAGTGCATAGAATACATACTTGTGCAGCCACTTTTGGAAAATAAAATCTGCCATTTTTCCCTCTTACCGCAAATTTTATGCCGTTCACATGCAAGATGCACTCATTTCCTCCCTATGACTAGGAGAAGGGAGAAAGTCCAGCTTAAAATGAAATGAACAGATAGAGACATTGGGCTCAAAGTATTATAGTCTAGAAATTGGCTGACCACACTTCTCAGCTGCAAATATCTGCTAGTTTTTTTGGGGACAAACATGCTCATACAGGCAGAACCAAAGGCCAAGAAGCAGACCCAAGGGCCACAGTGACTCATTGCTAGGCAATAAAGCTAGGACTTAATCCAGGGACTGGTAACATGAGCCCGTCAGATTTCATAATTGTTGTGGACCAGCAGTTCCTACCTTTTTCTGTTTTTTACCTTTAGGATGGAAACTTCTATTCTCCTATTGGGTAGATAACTCACCTCTCTTGTCTTCAGATTTAAAAAAACAAAAACAAAAACTGTACTCACAAAGCTATACCCCAGGAACCACACAGCCTTTCTGAGAGCTGATGACTGATCCAGTACGTCGTTTTGAGGAATCATGGAGAATGGGGATTGGAGGACTCTCAGAAGTGTAAAAGTGTTGATGTAAAAGAAGCATGATTATTTTGCTGGTCAATTGATCTATAGCCAGAGGCTTTTTAATTGGAATGAGGTTTAGTGATTTTAAAACCAAGAGTCTACCACTAATTGTTTGGTTGGTTAAAAGGTTTTTACTCATTCAAATTGACTGGGTTCAGATGGTTATCTGTTCTCATGTTGCTGTGGTTATGGAACGATCTGGGTTTCCTAGGAGTATGGAAACTCTTTTGTATTCCAATCACATATAATTCTCTCTCACAGCCCTCAGAATTTCTTCTTGTCCTTCACATAAATACCTCTTTTATATAAGACTGGAATTTGTAGGAGTGTAGGGAAAAGAGATTTATAGCCCATTAGAGGCCAACCTAAAAAAGCTATGAATAGTATCCATCTCATAAGTTGTTGTAAAGATTAAATAAGGGTATGTATTATGGAACCTATAACCTAAATAATATCATGCATATCAGAATGAAAATCTAAATGTATCTTTATGGTGACTAAATTTAATTAAGGAAACAGAACAAAGACTTCTTATTGTTTTCTTAATTCTCAGTTTTTGAAAAATGAAGTCAAGAATTAATCATAAATTTTCAGTACTTCTCAAATATATACAAAAACACATCTTCCCAAAGAACACAATATTTCTACTTTATTTTTAAAAATAAAGGCAATTTGTCTGTATTAAACATCCTGGCATACGTAAAATCTAGGCGTTCAGATTTTTAGCCAGGCAAATCTAAGCAAATATCATAAACATAATTAAAAACAAATAAAATATTTGGCAAGCTAGCAATTAAAGGCCATTTAATTTTCCTCTTAGATAGTATCTGTAAAAATCTATAAAAAAACCATCTCTAAGGATAAAATATTAGCAACATATTGAAGTACATATTCTGGGAAACCTGATTCTGTGTATAACTTAATTTTATAGACAGTGAAACCGAGGATTAGGTTGGCTATGCCAATATGTCCAAGGATATATATCAAAAAAGCAGGCCCAACAGGATGTAATCCAAGGCAGCTTGATCTGCAGACAGGCTCTTAACCATCTATGTAGTCTCTCTTAGTAACAGTAAATATGTGAAATTCATTAACTCTCTCCGTCACCATGATTAAAAAGTATAAATGCGGGGTGCCTGGATGATTCAGTCATTAAGCCTCTGCTTTTGGCTCAGATCATGATCCCAGGGTTCTGGGATCAAGGAGTCCCAGCATCAGGCTTCCTGCTCAGCGGGAAACCTACCTCTCCCTCTCCTACTCCCCTTGCTTGTGTTTTTTCTCTCTGTGTGTCTCTCTGTCAAATAAATAAATAAAATGTTTTTTAAAAAAGTATAAATGGGGGTGCCTGGATGGCTCAGTGGGTGAAGCTTCTGCCTTAAGAACTCATGATCAGGTCATGATCTCAGCGTCCTGGGATCGAGCCCTGCGTTGGGCTCTCTGCTCCGAGCAAGGAGCCTGCTTCCCTCCTCTCTGTCTGCCTCTCTGCCTACTTGTGATCTCTCTCTGTCAAATAAGATAATAAATTAAATTTTTTTTTAAAGTACAAATGACATATACTAAATATCCCATTCATGTTAGCAACAATGATTATAAAATATATTGGAATATACCTAACAGTGGTGTCCATCTCATTTAAGTAAAACTATAAAATCCATTCGAGATATATATATTAAGACCCAATTAAGTAGGTAATTCTTTAAATACACAGATATAATATTAAAAGGACATTAATTCTCCCCCCAATAAACCTATACATTCAGTAAAATATCAATTAAAATCTCAATGGGATTTATTTTGGAATTATCATGAATAATGTTAGGACACAGGGAGAAAAACATTTTAAATATGCACAACTGATTGGGGATTAATTTTCAACATGTACAAAGAACAGACAAATGAATAAATAAAACATAAAGAATTTTGTAGAAAAACTATATGAACAAATATATTATTCTACAGAATTATTTAAATTATTATTTTTTAAAGATTTGTTTTATTATTTATTTGAGAGAGAGACAGAGATAGAGACAGCACAAGCAGGGAGGAGAGGAGGAAGCAGGCTCCCCAAACCAGATGCAGGACTCAACCCCAGGACCCTGGGATCATGATCTGAGCCAAAGGCAGACACTTAACAGACTGATCCACCCAGATGTCCCTATTTAAATGACTTTAAACATATGAAGTGCTGCTCAATTTCACCAAAAATCAAGAAAATGAATATTGATGCAACAATGAGATTGGCAAAAAATAAAATGATTATAATAACTACTGCAGAGAAATTTGGGGAAATGAGAACACTCATACAATATTGATAGGAGCATATATTTTTAAAGGCCAATTTGGCAGTAACTATTAAATATAAAATGTGCATAACCTTTGCCTCAGCAGTTTTACTTCTAGAACTTCTACTTGAAAATAATTCAATATAGATGCATGAACACGGTAAGATTGCTTTATTGTTTATAATAGTAAAAAGAAAAATAAGTTTGTTTTTGATGGCTGCATCAGAAGCTATAAACAAAAAACTGTTTAATCACGCTATATTCAGACTAGGATATCTCAATAAGCAGTTATTTATAATGAAACATATTATTAAAATAATTTGTTGATATGAAAATATATGTACAAAATATGAAGTAAGATACATTATATATATATATAATTTATGCCCCAAATAAACTATGCACATAAATACAGAAAAAGAATAACCTGATACACAAAAATGTTCTCTTATTACTGCCAAAAATAGGAAAAATGGGAAACGAAAGAGTAGGTATTCATTTTTTTAAACAATGTATTCCATGAATTATACTAGTGATGTACTTACTAATGTAATGTTTTTGTATTATTGGATTTTGAATTTTCATACTTTTTTTTCAAAATACTAAAACTCAGCTGAGAGCAGTTACATTTATGGAGGTTTGTTTGGGAGAGAAATAATACAACACTTCCTACAGGATATTTTTATTTTAAGTGACATTCAGGGACTACTTGCATTAACACTACCTGGGAAGACTACTAAAAATTATTTTCCCCTTCCCATCAAACACTTGTGAAAAAAATAATTGATGGAACTCAATTTTGTATTGAAGAAGAAAGCTCTTAATTGTTATATACACCAAAATTTGAGAACTGATTTAGATCTAAGGTTTGAAGGAATCCACCAGAGAAGAAAGTTGCATATCTAGGAGATATTATCTTTCTATATTATTGTTCTTGGGATTGTGTACCCAGAATTCATCAAAGTTAAAAACAGCCTTAGGAAAACTGATGCTTTATTTATTCAAGGAAGCTGTTAAATATATCTTCCTCTGAATATATCACTGTAATTATGCATACAAAGTTTTACTTTAGGTAAGTATGTTGTCTTCAAAGTTACTAAAAACTACTTGCATCACTAATTTTTGCATTCATTTTTATTTATCTTCCAAGAAATAAAGAATTAAATGTGTGACAACACTACTAACAGTACCCTCCCTATTCTATGTTTATTTTTTCTATTATTTCTATTTTATATTCCAGTTTTATTCTAATTTAGGGTATTTTTATGTATAAATGTAACTACTCATATTTTCACTTTTTAAATGTAATACATATTAATAACCTCTAACATTATTTCCACTCACATAGTAAACAATAAATAGATGATAGATAGATGATAGATAAAAAATGTCGAATAAATATATAGGTAATTTCAAGGTGGATAGATTTTTTTAAATTCTGTATGTACATATAAATTATACACACACACACACATACACATTATATATATGATATGTTAAAGTGTGGTTCAATTGGGGCATATTTCATCAATTACTTATGACATCGAATATGTGAGTTATATTGCCAGGGCAATGAAACTACATTAGAATTCACAACTAAATGGTAGAAAAATCAAATAATATATGAGTCTCAAATTTTCAAATATGACTTAAAATACTACTGATTTTTAGAATGCTCACTGTAAATTACATAATTTTTTCTTTTTTGCATAACTTTATTTCGAGAGGGAAGAAGTGTATTAAATACATCCTTCACTTTCAGTGCCGTTCTCAAAAAGAAGACAGATTTTGTCTCATAGGGTATGGGTTCCAGAAGCTAGTAGACATGCAGAGGTTTCCTAAAATAAATCATTAAGATTATTTTTTAAAGATGTATTTATTTGAGAAAGAGAGAACCTGAGGAAAGGGAGGGACAGAGGAGAAGAGAGAAGACTCCTAGCTCAGGGGGACCTAATATGGGGCTCAATCCCAGGACCCTGAGATCATGAGCTGAGCCAAAATCAAGAGTTAATGCTCAACCACCTGAGACACTCAGACACCCCAAGAAGATAATTTTTAAGATTTAAAAATATTTTAAAGAAAAAATATGAAGAAAATAAAATAAACAAACATAAATTGGAATTTTTGAGGTATAGGAATAGGATTTGAGGAACATATTTTTAGAAGACAGAAATGCTGAAAGCCTAAGGAATTTCTTCTCTAAAATTTTGTTGTTTGTAAATCATAAAATGCCAGAAATATGTTAATTATGCATGTGTAAATTTTCTTGTTAATGCCCTGTAGGCGACGGATTTATTGTGGAATATAATTATGAGTTTATAACAGAATTTGGGGGATCTGCAGACTTGGATGGGGAAAACTACACTTTTATTTTTATGAATCTCTAGCCACTTACTGAATTATGAATGTTGCAGCAAACTATAATAGTATTAGAAAGACACAGTTTAAAAAAAAAAAAAAGAAAGAAAGACACAGTTTTATCAACACTAGAAATCAAAGCAATTGAAATTTTTCTTGTTAGACAAATTATTTGATCTATTAATAGACATTATTTGATGTCAAAAAAATTTTTTGTATCACAAAATACAGGATTTTTTGAGTTTTTTTATATTTTAATAATGGTATGTTAGATAATGTTCTTTATAATCATATATATTCTAGATTGTACACTTAAAAAAAAATTCATGAACCTTACCAGACTGCCAAATGAGTCTGTAACAGGCCAAAAAGTTAAGAAACATAAAGAAGTATAACTTACTTGATAAAATAGTGGAGAATATTACTATAGTGTGGCTGTAAATACTACTATAGTGTGCCTGAAAATATTACTATAGTGTGGCTGAAATTTTTATTCATAAATCTTGAAGAATGTAAATTTTTCTTGAAAACCTTTAAAGGTCTAATCCTCTCCCAAAATAAATCAATGATTACGGTAATTTACTATATGATTATTGACTACATTACTTAAACACACTTTTTTGGTTTTGTTATTACTTTCCCCCTTAGTAAAGGATATAGCAGGAGTAAAATTTTGTTGATAGAATACCTCTTATTTCCTTCACATTTCTTTAATGTTCATTTTTCATTTGTTTTAATCTGGACAGGATCTAGAGATAACTTTGGTTTACATCCCATGATATATAGGTAAATGATGCCATTTCAAATTATTCTTATGTAGAATATTCCTATATATAGATCCTCTTAACACTATATAAACATTTTATTGAAAAATTGATGATTCTTGGGGCACCTAGTGGCTTAGTCTGTTGAGTGTCTGCCTTCAGCTCAGGTCATGATATCAAGGTCCTGGGACCAAGTCTTGCACTGGGCTCCCTGCTTAGAGGGGAGTCTGCCTCTCCCTCTCACTCATCCTCTGTGCACTCTTTTCTTTCTCTCTCTCTCAAATAAATAAATAAATAAATCTTTTAAAAAAAAAATTGCTGATTCTTATCTCCATGCTATGTGATTCACTTTATGTGATTTACTGTCTGAACTTAAAACGTTGTATTAACATGCTTTTATTTACACTGTTATAAATATATTGTATATTAGCATTTTTGTTTCAAATATACACACAAAGATAGATAATAGGTAAAAAATAGAAATAATAAATATGTAAGTTAAGTTTTAAGTCATATTTTCGAATTAATCATGTTCTGATATTTCCATCATTTGTCAAATACTAAGAAAATATTTTATGAAATATTCTATTTCATCTATTTTGACATAAAGTTAATATACAAAATATTAGTCTAAACCTTTTAATGACCTAGTTTATACACTTTATTAGTAGGTTTTTTAATTCTACAAAGAAAAATGTTCCACTTCACTTCCTACATGAATGCATGTAAGAATATGCATGTCATCAACATAAACTTGAACTATTAATAATAGTTTATATTTATGATAGCTGCACTTGTACCGACACAGTAACAAAATACTTCTGCAAGTGCACATGTATATATTCAAGTTTATACAAATATTGAGATGTCTACACTCATGCTTTCACACATAACTCAGATATGTTCATTCTTATGTATGCAATGTTGTTCAAAACAAGACTATGGATGTCCCATCACTACTTGTAATGACTTGATGGTACACAGTTATCTACCCTGAAGAGAAATCTGAGTCTATTTTATCAGTTCAGAGAATAGTCTCAGCAGAAATGTAAATGACTACCCATGTTGTAAATACAGTATGTAAATAAAATATGTATGTAAACAAAGCCTCCAAGTGCAAATGGAATAGATGGATATCATGACAGAAGTGTTCTGAGATCTTGTCACCTCACAGCCTTCTGAATGGGCAGCAAGAACCATCTGAAGTAAAAACAGAGAAAGGAGGGAGGGTGAATGATGATCTTATTACTTGAGTTTAAAGAAGGAAGTTAAACTAAATTAATGTATTAGTTTCCTATAAGAAGTAAAATTAACATCCAGTTTGATCTAAAACAATCAATTAGAGCAAGAAGGAAAAAAAATCTACAAAATGACAATTGGGGAAACACATGACTTTTCAAAGAAATTCAGAGATTTATTTTTTCCCCCTGGGTATTTAGTGCTACCTGAGGGAAAGGGATGATAATTTTAAGATTTTTTTCATTCTAATAACTTTTTTTTTTAACAGTTTTTAAAATTCCTGGTAAGTGACACTGAAAGGAAAGATCACCTACTTTTTTCTTTCCTTAAAAACCACTTTGGTGGGAGAAGGGAGTGGGATTATGGACATTGGGGAGGGTATGTGCTTTGGTGAGTGCTGTGAAGTGTGTAAACCTGGTGATTCACAGACCTGTATCCCTGGGGATAAAAATATATGTTTATAAAAAGTAAAAAATTAAAAAAAAACCACTTTGGTGTGTTGTTCTGTGATCTAAACTATGGATTATTAAAAAACATAACATGTCTCACACGTGGAAACCATGTCTCCATGCAGCTTTCACCAATAATAAAGCTAATAGTTTTATTTTCAGCTTCCTGACTCTATTGTCCCCACCACTGGTTCAAAATTTAGGAAAGAGACTTTTATTTACCTCAACTACTAAAATTCTTCCTTGGAACATTCTTTTTTTTTTTTTTTAAGATTTTATTTATTTATTTGACAGAGAGAAATCACAAGTAGATGGAGAGGCAGGCAGAGAGAGAGAGAGAGGGAAGCAGGCTCCCTGCTGAGCAGAGAGCCTGATGTGGGACTCGATCCCAGGACCCTGAGATCATGACCTGAGCCGAAGGCAGCGGCTTAACCCACTGAGCCACCCAGGCACCCCTTCCTTGGAACATTCTTAAAGGCTTAGCCAATCTTTCTTGTGGTTATTTTCCTTGGGACAAACTCATTTCTGTACAAAGAGAATTATTTCCTAATACAAATGAACAACAATACAGATGAAAATACAGTTGAAAAAAAATTATGCAAAGCTGCTAACCAGTCTTAATTTATTATCATAAATCTCAGATGGAGATGGACACGACCACCAATAGTGCAGCATTTAGTTATATTTTGTTTGGTCACTTCCTGAAATGATAATTTATAACTTTAACTTCTTCACTGGAAATTTCTATGTTCTTCTCCCTCTTCCTTGCCTATCAACAAATAATTTTGGCTTAAATGTCATTGAAAATAAGAAAAGCAAAGCAAATTTCATATAACCCCAATCAAAATTATTGTTTTAAATGTCTGTAGACACATGATGTTACTCTCCTTATATTCTTAGGTAACCTGAGCAGGCCCTGGCCAAAGCCAAGTCCCCACACTGAATTGCATACCATTTCTCTTTGAGGAAGATTTTTCCAGCAGTCATCCCTTTATCTCTTGCAAAATGAATTGTTTTTCATCCTAATATACATTATTCATATCAGCACACAAATATGCTCCATTTTCTCTCATTATTTATCTACCTCCCCACTTAATGAAATATCCTTCTTTAACTCATAACTCAGTCTAGCAACTGATCTCTATCTCCCACAAGCTTCTTACAAGACTTCTATTTGTTCTTTATACTTCTACCTATATGTATGCCTCTCTCATTTGACTTAAATCAGAGAAACAGCAAAAAATGGTTTTACTGAAGCCACTAATTATGATGTTGACAAAACCACTCATCTAGCTTCATCTTATTCACCCTCTAAGCAATGTTGAATGCACACATTGTTTGCCTTCTCAAAATATTTTATTTTATTGCCTTTCTTTACACAGTATTTTCTGATTTTCACCTACCTTGCCATCCGTTCATACACTTTTTTTTTTCAAGATTGTTCCTCCAATTAGAGATATTATTTGGGAATTTTGAAGGGTTTTGTACTAGGTTGTCTTCTCTTGTCCATCTGAAATGTCTCCACTGATTATTTATCCTAGCCTTTGTCCTTATAGTCAACATTTCAGTGCTGAACACTTCTTCTACCTTATATCTCCAGATCTGGTTTCCGTACTATATATTGAATAATTTCCAGAATTAACATGTTAAAATGAAAAGTCTTACTTAATTCCCTTTGTTCATTTAGCAAAAGGGTGTGAGTCTTCTCCATTCTCATATCAATAGAAGATATAATATAATAGAAACAGATATAATAGATAATAGATAATAATAGATATAATAGATATAATAGAAATATAAATAAATAATGAAATATAGAAAAAGTATAAACCATCTAATAACAATACCAAAACAAGAAATTAAAAATAAAATAAGGAAACAAAAATGCCTTACTGATTAGATAAGAAAAATAATAAAACAAAACTCAACTCTTGGGTGACAGAGAAAAATACTAAATGACACAAATAATGTGTTTTAAGACAAGAGAAAGTAAATTGAAAAATAATATATAAGAACCAATAATATACTCTAAAACATTAATCAACATAAAAGTCATACCCTTAAATACATATTTAAAAATATAAAGATAAGGGAAAAATTGATCAAGTATATCTTGTGACAATGATTTTCAACTTTGTGGAAACCAGGTGAATTTAATAACCTACAAAAAGATAATTTACCAATGAACTTTCCAAAACAAAGAAACTGATCATTATTACTGAATCAGAGATTTTGTAATGAGCTAATACACCTAATGAATACCTGTGGATAAGAAATATTTTATAAATACATTATATGAAATGTTTAGACTATATATATATATATATATATATATATATAATATTTAAGTAATTTCAGAGCTTAGGGAAAGAATATTACCGTAATTCCTGTAAGCTACCCAACATTGACAGTAAACCTGAAAAAGAAAGCAGTAAAATAAAAATTAGAGGCCAGCAACACTTAGAAAAATATCACTTATGAATATATAAGAAGTAGTACGTTTGGAAGTAAGTAAAGTAGTTCATATACAAATATAAATAAGCAATCTGATGCAGAAATAATCTGAAAAGAAGAATATTAAAGAGAAAGGTGAGTAGAATGTCAGGGTATTTGTAAGATATGACAAGAAACGCAGCATCATTGGGGCACCTAGGTAGCTCAGTTTTAAGCATCTGTCATTGGCTCAGGTCATAGTCCCAAGTCCTGGGATCAAGCCCAGCATCAGTCTCCCTGCTCAGTGGGATTCCTGCTTCTCCCTCTTTCACTCCCTCTACTTCTGTGCCCTTTCTCATTGTCTCTCCCTCTGTATCAAATAAATAAATAAAATATTAAGAAAAAAAACAACAAAAACCTCAGCATCATAACAAGATAAAGAAACAGATTAAGACTAAAAAACAAAGACAAGGACTAGGATTAATAGAAAAGATGATTTATTATAGTGTAAAAATAACAGTTGACATCAGTGGAAAGAGAGATGAAGTTGGATTCATCAACTCCTAGCAAATTAGGAAGTAAACAGCATTAATTAAATAATTAATAGCTTTTAAAAAGTCAAATGTTATAATTAATGGTCAAATGCTGGTAGAATTATCTCTGAAGGTGACATTGAACCAAGGAGGCCTCTTGCGATCTTTTCTATTTAACAATGTAGTAAGGCATGAAAAACAATTAAATGTATAAAAAAACAAAGAAAGAAAAACAAAGAAATAAATGTGATTCTCTTATTACAGAATTGCATACTTCAAAAATCTAGAAAAATGGTTTAAAAATCAATAATTTTAAGAAGTAAATTTAATAATAATGAGTGAAATTTATAGTTATTTATAGTTAAAACTTATCTTTGGTTCTTATAATTTCAATATATTTTAATTCTCTATATTAGCAACAAATATTTAGAAAATAAAATTTAAAAATAGATGAATTATATATTGTACATAAGGATAATTCTGATTATAGATATACAAACCTACCCAATACTATATTGTTGAGAACATTTCATTAAAATATTAAACAAAAATAGTAGACTACATAAAATTCATGAATAGAATGCCAGGTTAATTTAAAAATTGCATTACCAATTATCAATAATTACTAAAATGTATCAAGAATTAAGAATGTATATTGGTGCAAAGATAGCCAAGTCAGTCCATGTAACAAAATAAAGAATACTGAGTACAGGAAAAGGTTTAACTGTATTGGACACAGTGTATAACAAAGGTGATATTCTAATGCTGTGGAAGAGAGGATGGTATTTTAAATAAATGGTGCTAGGTCAATAAATACGTGTATATGTATGTATGGGGGAGGGAGCAAAGAGAAGAGAGGAAAGAATGAGAGTTGAAGGAAGGACGGGACGAAAAAAGGAAAAGAAAGGGCAGGGAAGAGAAAGGGAGGGGAAGGCAGGGAAAGGTAATGGAAAACCTTCACTATACACCATTTGAAAATATCATTCCATTTGGATTGTAAATTTAAACATAAAAGGCAAAACAATAAATTTCTAGAACACAGGAAATTAAAAATTCATTCATTATCTATACTTAATGAGAACAAATACATATTTCTTAATCCAAAAGCCAATGCTACTAACCTCCAAGGACAGTAATAATAATAAATTCAAGGTCTAACATTCTTCACAAAATTCTAAAACATTCTCAAGACAAATAAGACATGTCAATGTAGGTGTATTGGATGCTTAGAGCAACAATAAAAAGCATATTAAATCTATGTAAAGACATGTCATAAAAAAATTAGAAAAATGAGTGTGTGAACAGGTACTTGATAGGTGAGGATATCCAAATGATCAATGAACATATAAAAGATAATTAATATCATTATTCTTTGAGAGATTTGACAAAATCACTGACATTATCCTAAATGGCTTAAAGACTGATAATCTTAACATTTCTGAGAACATGGGGAAAATATTTGGTAATATCTACTATAGGTTAATGTATACCAAAGCTATGCCCTAACATGCTACTCTGGTGAATGCTGAAGAGAAATTTATGCACATCAGAATGTACAAACATGTACAAATGAACACAAAATCTAACCACAAGACACACTAATAGATTATTCATATTAACTAACAACTTGAAAATAATCCAAACGCCTGTTGAAAGTAGAATGGTAAATATACTGTAATGTATGAACATGAAGGAATAGTATACATAACAGATAATTCTTATAACACTGAGTAAAATAGCCTAAAGTAAAATAAGTACAATACATTTTTTATTTATCTCAAGCACTAATTAAGGATATTTGGCTTACAGTATTAGAAGTCACGATGTTGACCTCTGAGGAGGAGCAGGGTCAATGAGTAGAAAGTCGTAAGGAAAACTTCTGGAACACTGGCGATACTATATAGCTTGCATGGCAGATGGAAACATGAGTGAATAAACTATGTGAAAAATTTATAAAATTGTGCTCTTAAAATTTGTGTATTATTTTTCTTGTATAGATTTTTCTTCTTTAATGGAATACTTTTTTAATTTTTATTGAAATATAATTAACATAAAGCACTATATTAGTTTCAGATGTACAAAATAATGATTTGATATTTGTATATATTGCTAATGATCACCATAATAAATGCAGTTAACATCCAATATCATACATAGTGACAAATTTTATTTCTTGTAACGAGGACTTAAAATTTACTCACTTAACAACTTTCAAATATGCAATACAATATTATTAACTACAGTCACCGTTCTGTATATTACGTACCCACAAATTATTTATAACTGAAAGTTTGTACCATTTTTCCTCCCTCACCCATTTCACTAACCTCTACTGCCCCCACCTCTGGCAGCAGCTACACTGTTCTCTGTATCTGTGAACTTGTCTTGTGTTGTAGTTTTTTATTTCCACAAACAAATGAGATCACTTGGTATTTGTTTTTCTTTATCTTACTTATTTCACTTAACATCACACCCTCAAGTTCTATCCATATAATTGCAAATGGCAAGAATTTAATTCTTTTCATGGTTGAATAGTATTCCTGTGTGTGTGTGTGTGTGTATCTCACACCTTCTTTATCCATGAATCCATTGACGGGGACTTAGGTTGTTTTCATAACTTTATATTTTTATTTTTTATTTATGTTTTTAAGATTTATTTACTTCTGGGGGCACCTGGATGGCTCAGTGGGTTAAGCCTCTGCCTTTGACTCAGGTCATGATCTCAGGGTCCTGTGATTTTGAAATTGATACGCTCTCTGCTCAACGGGGAACCAGCTTTCTCCTCTCTCTGCGGGCTTCTCTGCCTACTTGTGACCTCTGTCTATCCAATAAATATAAATAAAAATTTTTTTAAAAAGATTTTTTTACTTATTTGAGAGAAAGAAAGCGGGAACATGGGCAGGAGGGGCAGAGGGAAAGGGAGAGAGAATCTCAAGCAGACTCTGCTGAGCATGGAGCCTGACAAAAGTCTCTACCTTACTACTCAAGATCACGACATGAGCCAAAACCAAGAATCAGATGCTTAATGAACCTCGCCACCCAGGAGCCCCATAACTTATTTTTTAAATAAAGTTTATTTTTAAAAATTGAATATATCTTTAAAATTATATACTAAACTAGTTTTGGAAAGGATATATATATGTGAAATATCATTATGGATGGACATTATAAATATGATATAATACTCAGGAGTCATAAGCAAAAGAAACTGCAAGTGGTTAACTACAGAGGGAGTAACTGGATAAATGAAATAAAGCTGTGGAAGGGACACATACTCTCCACTATATCCATTTTGATTTTTTTTGAACTATGCATCACAACTTTTAACTGAAGACTACTATAATTACAGCTAACAAAAATTTAAAATATTGATTATTTTAGAATTCCCAAGAAAATTGTACAAGTTCTACAAAATAAGGCAACAAAGTAAAAAACCTTGAATATCACTAGAATAATAATACACATCATGTCTTTGTTTTAATTGATTATTTGCAAAATGTATTTGAACATGTAAGGTGTATCTATTAACATTTCATAAAAATATCACCCAGCAGAATATACATTTTGGTAATACTAATTAAACTTAATAATTTTGGTTTAAATAATCTAGTAATACTAAAGAATATGGAAAAACAATTTTTTGCAGGAAGAATAACAATAAGATGAATAAAATGACAGAGACAGAGGCATAAAAACATAGTTTCATTCTCTAAAAAGATACTTTGTTAATTTAATGTTTTTCTGTTTGCACTTGGGGTGAATGTCCTTTTTTGTCATACTGATCATTTACAGTTGTCAATATTATTTATATTTGTGATGGGTAAAGCATAATATTACTATATGACAACACAAAAGCATATCAATTTCAAAATAACTGATTGTGGGACCACCCAGTGGTGTGATAAAGAGGTAAGAAAGTCATTTAAGAGTTTTTTTCATTTCTTTTAAATTTACTTTTAATTTTTAATAGATCATGCCATAAATTAAGACATTTTATTGATATGAATTCATGAATATTATTAACACTTCCATAGAATCAGCTAACCATCACTACAATCATGTTTCAGAACATGATTAAAAACATCTTAAAACATCTTAAAAATATATCCCTTAAAACATCTCCCTCGTTTTATCCTTTTGCAATCACATCCAACCCAAGACACACACACAAACATACAGTTAATCCATGTCAAGCACTCATAGTTTCTCTGACACTGTAATTGTGTCTTTTAGAAAATGGGCTATAAATGGATCACCCAGCAGTGATTATCATTATGCCGTTGAAGGAATCTTTTCAAACGGCAGGTAATTGTTTTAAACTGTATTTTTCATCAGCATAATGCATCTAAGATACATCCAAATTGTTGGATGTATCAAAACTTGGCTATTTTATTATTGTTGAATTCTATTACATTGTACTATACAAATGCTCTAAACACTCATGCACAAGTTTTGTGTGAACATAGTTTTTATTTCTAAATATTGCTTTCTCACATGGTGACTTTATGTGCAATTATATAGGAAACTTCCAAACTGTTTTCCAAAGTGGCTATATCATTTTGCACAGTTGTCAAGAATGTATGGAAGTGCAAGTTGCTCAACAATTTGTTAGCACTTGATATTCTCAGTATTTTGTTTTTAACCACTTTAAAAAGTGTGTGGGACTATCTCACTGGGATTTTAACTTACACTTCCCTAATAGCTAACTATGTTGAACATCTTTCCATATGCTTATTTGCCATATTTATATTTTCTATGGTAAAATGTCAATTCAGATATTTTGCCCATGTTTTTAGATCACTTGTTTTCTTATTATTTTATTTACAGTTACTTATATACATAAATACATACATGTGCTTATATACATATATATGTATACTTTATACATTTTTATATTTGTTGGTACATGATTTACTTTGCTTGAACTGTCTTTCAAGGAAGCAAAAATACTAAAGTAATAAATTCAGTTTATCTTTTATATTTCTTCTTTTATGAACGATGTGTTTTCTAAGAACCTTTGACTAAGTCCAGGTCACTAAGATAGTCTTCTAGGTGTTTGGTATGCTCATGTATTGCACTGGTATCTTGCATTCTAATCATAGTTACTGTTTTTTTGCATAAAGTTTGAGGATTACGTTGAGTTTTTATGTTGTACGTTTTTGTACATGAATGCCCAATTATTTCAGCAACAGTTGTTAAAAAGACTATTATTCCCACTGAAAATACTTTGCAGTATTGTTGACGATCATTTGGCCTTGATTGCATTCGTCTGTTTCTGGTTTCCATATCCTGCTTCATTGATCTATTCACTTATACCTTTATCAATGTTGCATTGTCTTGATTACTGTGGCACCATAACAAATTTTAATATTGTATAGAGTGAATCTTCTTATTTTATACTTCTTTATTAAAATTGTTTCAGCTATTTTAGTCTCTTTGTTCTCCTTATGCAATTTAGAACTGTGTATACATTTAGAAAGCTAGATTCAGAATCTGGAATAAATATATTTGCACATGATTTATTAGATTGGTACTTAAGCATTTCTGAATTAATGTAATTTTTTAAAATTTTACTTCCCAATCATCATTTACCACTATAAAGAAATATGATTGAACTTTTCATGTTGACAGTGTATCCTGCTAGCTTGCAAAACTCATTTTTTGGTTTTAAACGGGGTTTATTTTTTCATTTGTTTTGTAGATACCTTGGAATTTTCTACATAGACAAATATACAATCTGTGAATAAGGCAAGTTTTTATTTTTCTTTCCTACATTGTTTTCTATTTTTACAGCATTGATTATTTTGCTCTTCTACATATTGCTTCCTTCCTTCTACTAGCTTCAGATTTATTTTTCTCTGCTTTTTCTCCTTTCCAAAGGTAGAAGCTTCAATTGTTGAATTGAACACTTTATTATTTTTCTAATGTAAATATTTACTGCCATAAATTTACCACTACCACTGTTCTAGCTAAATTCCTCAAATTTTCATATATTGTATTTTCATTTAGATTAAAATATCTTTCTAATTTCCAATGAAACATTCCCTTTGACTCATGAGTTATACAGAACTGTGTGTGTGATATGTATTTTAGCTTTAAGAAGCTCATAGCCCTAAATGAAGCAACATGAAGACAAAATATAGTGTATCTTATAGGAATAAACCAATCTGTTTATCATAAGACATATGGAAAATAATTATTTCCATTTGGGAATACAATAAAATAAAATAAAAAGTAATAAAATAAAAAGTTTATGTTTCTACAGAGCTATAAAGAGTTAAAAAATATAGAAAGTCAAATTCAAAGTCAAATCCCCAGGGATATATTTTTGCTAACTGATAGTGATTTTCCAGACAAACATTACTAAAATTTATTTTAGCTATAATTGCAACAAATAAATTAATGTTCTCATATAACAGTGAGTTTTATTTCATTATTTTCTTAATTTTAAAGAACTATCAATTATTTCAAGCTCAAGAGATTTAATGGATAAATGTATAGATATAACTAAATTAATGTGATTTTATTATGAAGCATGAGATATATAAATATGTATATTCCCTTTGAATATCTTTATGATTATTATCAAAATAAATGTAAGAAACTTGTTTTATTTTTTAGGGTAAAACATTTTGATCTAGAAAAATAATATTTTATTTTTTATGAAATAGTAAAATTGCTATCAGGTATAGAGTAGTGATATATATTTAAGAAAAAAACAAAAATAAAATTATAAATATGGCTATAATTAATAGTAGATGATAGTCAATTGAAAACATTTAAATAGCTTTTATTGCATGAAATCAGCAGTATTAGATTGCTGTTAAAATGTAGGTACAGGGGGTCCTGGGTGGCTCAGTGGGTTATGTGGCTGCTTTTGGCTCAGGTAATGATCCCAGGGTCATGGGATGGAGCACCAAGTCGGGCTCCCTGATCAGTGGGAAGCTTGCTTCTCCCTCTGCCTTCCACTCCCCTTGTGCTCTTTCACTCTCTCAGTCAAATAAATAAATAAGAGCTTTAAAAAATATGTAGGTATCAAAAATTTGTTCAATATATTATATTACCAGTGATACATTATCAGTTGTTAGTTGCAACATAAAATGTTTTCCAAAAAAGTAATATTCCTCTGTATGCCTGAAGATTAGTAACAACATTTACTGAAACAAAATGATGAGAGATAGTACCCAAAACCAACACAGATTTTTTTACATAATATATAAAGAACATTTTGTATTGAAATAAGGATTATTTTTCTAATAGCCATACTATAAGTTTTTGTATCAACATTTAAATTCTGAAATCATCATTCACAAATTATTATTAGGAACCTTGCTTCTCTTTCAAGAAGAAGAGAGTATGTTTTGTTACATGTAATAAATGGCATTGGAGGAATACAAAAGAGCTCTGGACCTGTTTGCCTTCTAATATGATAATAAATATAAGGAGCTTTACATTTTTTCATGTCCTATATTTAATATTTATGGGACTCTTGTCTTAAGGAAGATACTTCTAAAACTAAAAATAGACATACCTATATATGTGCACTATATAATATAATGAGCCATTTTGTAAAGGTAAGCTTATGCAAATTCTTAGTTTCTCATACTGCTTTTTAAACCTAATTTTGGTGTTATTTTTAAGACATTCCAGGATTTCCATCTGTTAAAGCTGTATTTTCTTTATAATTTTTAGATGATTCTCCTATCAGAGTAGCATAGAAGGACTTCTAGATAGCTGAAGACAATGGGAATGGGGTTCAAATTTTCCAATACTCCCTCCTCCCAAAATATAGAATAAATATAAAAAATACCTAGGTGAGAATCAGAGTTTCAGTATACCTAAGACAAAGAATGCCTAAACTTCAGAATGAGCTCTTACTAAAAAGCAAAATTCTAATCTCAGGAAACACTCACTCAGGTACCCAACCTGACACAAAGTTTCATGGAAGCAGACATAGGATGATAAAAATAAGCTCAAGACTGATCTCAAACCACTGTCAGTTAGAACAAGTCTACCCTAAAGCTGGAACAAGCTTTAAAAAAAAAGCCTTGCAGATTAGAAAAATAGAATATAGTTTTTCTGATAACTCTGATTTCACATTCATAGACAAATGTACTGAGGCAGAAATGAACTGCGCTTTTTTTCTGAAATTTTTATTAAGCAATTACTTGTGTCAGATAGAACTAAGGAGTAAAAGAAAATAAGAGATGAAATAAAGTATGAAAAAGAAATGTTTCCTTCTATGGGAGAAAATTAAATATAATGACAAGCAGATAATATACGGTTAATGAAGAAATTCATATAGTATGCCATGGGTATTCCAGATATAAACTGGCTAAGCAATAAGTGATTCATCTTATTCTCTATTCTGAAGCAGAAGGATGTAATTTATATTATTTAGCTCTCATTTTTAAATGGGTATAAATGAATTTTTATCTCATAGTTAATCTTCCTTAAACACAATTATTCAAATTTTCTAGTTAATATTTCTGTGATTAGAAATATTTTGTCAGCGTATACTTTTTATGTACTGTTGACAATTTTAATTTGTTTTTAGTCATGGATAATTTAATAGCTATCTCCTGCTGACATCATTAATGAAATAGATCATGCTGCTTAAATCCTCCTTTTAATTCAAGTCACCTGAAAAACAGAAGTTTTCAATAGAAAAATGCATTATTAATTCCCAGAGGATTCATGTGAAAGAATTTGGCAGGCATGTGAGACATAAAATTAAAATATCTATTTAGCTATGTGAAAGTAATAAACTAACAAGAACAAATTGCTGAAATTTGCACATTTTTACATATATTGATACTGGTTGCATTGCAGAAGCAACTTCTAAAGCAGAGACATTCCAAGAATTAGTACAAGTGAAACAATTTGTTAAGGTAAATAAGGTTATGTTCCATTTTATATTGAATAAAAAACTACCTACGTGGTTTTCTTTGTCTTTTAAAGTAGACAGCACAACATTCTTTTGTTCCCCTGGTACCTTGAATTTTCCTAACAGTGATAATATAAATGGAACAAAGAACACATTAAAACTTTCTCTAGTCCTTAGTACCTAAATAACTTGAATTTCACAAATTGATTTAAAAAGTTGAAGAAAAATACACAAAAGCCCTAAGGGCCAGCTTTGTGATGGTAGTAGGTATTGGGGAAATCGTGCTATACTGGGAAGGGACAGTTTAAAATATTTCATCTCACTTCTATCCCTGTTTTGAGGGTTAGGTATAATCTTTATCAATGTCTCAATTATTCCTCCAGGTTAAAAGTTTTCTTAAACATAAAGTTAGTAGGAATAAAAAGTGAATTAAGTAGCCACATAATATGTTAGAACACAGACTCTTAGAAGTCAATCTTTCTTTCCCTTTGAACATTTCTATAATAATTTAAGTTAAATTAAGAAATGTTTCATGGAGATTCCAATTGTTGTATAAACTTGGAAATTCCTTTCACAAAAAATATTAGTTCATTGCTATATTAATTTCAGTTTCATATTTCCTTTCTTCTGTATTGCACAAATAAAATCTAAATGTTCATATTGGTTCAGTTATATTTACCAGGACTTTTATTTAGAGAAGATCTTTAGGTCACAGAAATATCATCGAATTTTAGAGCTAGAGAAAGAAGTCACAGGAGAAATTACATTTTTATTGTTAAATCTCACATGAGTAACTGTTTACTCTTTTTCAAACACTTCAAGAGAGGCTAATTAAGTTAGAGTGCAGAAAGTCAGTTTGTCTGACTCATTGCACACTATGAGTGGAAGGGAGTGTCTTTCTGAGTATGAAAAAGAACATAAAAAATGGGAAAGATTAGTGTTCATTTACCTAAGGTATGTATATAATAAGTGAGGCCCCTATGTCTCAGCAAATACTAAGTAAAATAATTGTCTCCTTACTTGAAATATTTATCTTTGGATATACTTACTGTATTTTAGAAGTATTATATACTCTTCCTTCTTTATACATTTTTTACTATGATTTAACATTTTTAACAATTCCATGATTCAGAAAATATTATTCCATTTTACTGTTGTGAAAAACCAAGCAAAGAAAGACATGTTGTTTGGTCAACTTCTTGCATAAAGCCAAGATTCTACCAACAAAATATGACTCCAGAGCCAGTACTCTTTACTACTCAACTAGATCATTGATCATTTTCAATGATTCTTTTTTATATATAAAGAAATAATAGGGGCCCCTGAGTGGCTCAGTTGATTAAGGGTCCGGTTCTTGATCTGGGCTTAGGTCTTCATCTCAGGGAAGTGAGTTCAAGCCCCACTTTTATAAGGAAAAAAGAAAAATATGGCATACTATATAAAAGGAATCAAAAAATAATATAGCATTTATAAAGTTAAAATACAGTATGTATTTAATAATATGTAATGGGTTATGATAGCAATTTATATTCTATTTACAGACTACTGTAAGACTATATGTATACATTATACAATAATGTATGAATTGTGTATTTGAAATTTTTGCTAGCTTAATTCGGTCATTCTTCAGTGAGCTTTCCTCTGGACCACCAAGAGTTTTACATACTAACAAAGTAAGAGGTAGGCATATTAATAACAAAAATATTATTGATTATATAGATATAATTAAAGTTTTAAAGTAGAACTGTTATAATCAGACAGGTCTTCCATTAATTTTCAACACCTATTAGAGAAACAGAGAATCTGAATAAATTATAAACTACCATTAAACATTTTATTTTGCTTTTTGATTCTATCTTTACATTTATTAAAAAAATAGTGTGATACAATTTATACAAAATGCTAAACATTAAGCTTTAAACAAAAAATTCACAAAATGGTGACTGTTGCTTTTTTTTTTTTTAAAGATTTTATTTGTTTATTTGACAGAGAGAGATCACAAGTAGGCAGGCAGGCAGAGAGAGAAAGGGGAGGAAGAGGCTCCCTGCTGAGCAGAGAGCCCAAAGCGGGGCTCCATTTCAGGACCCTGAGATCATGACCTGAGCCGAAGGCAGAGTCTTAGCCCACTGAGCCACCCAAGCACCCCTTGAGTGTTGCTTTTAATATGACATGACGGCCACCATATACATGCTGGGGTCATTATTCTTTTTTTGTTTTTAACTGTGTTATGTTAGTCACTCTACAGTACATCATAAGTTTTTGAGGTAGTGTTCCATGATTCATTACTTGTGTTTAACACCTAAGGCTCCATGCAATCCCTGCCCTCCTTAATACCCACCACCAGGCTCACCTGTCCCCTCACCCCCTTCCCTTCTAAAACTGTTTCTTTCCCTGAGTCCATAGTCTCTCCATGGGGTCATTATTCTATACTGTTATTCTCAATACTGGAACTATTTTGCTAGTTTGTCTTTGTCAATAAACAAGATAACATTTTATTGTGTATGTGCCAATCCGGAGAGCCTGAGCCATAATAGAAAATGTTTAGTTAGCTGCCTCCTCTAAATCAACACTCACCTAGTCTTTAACTGAACTGCTTCCTGAGAGGTATGTGAGAGGAGGTCTTTAAGAAAAGGTGCAGCGGGATGCCTGGGTGGCTCAGTGGGTTAAGCCTCTGCCTTCGGCTCAGGTCCTGATCTCAGGGTCCTGGGATCCAGCCCCACATCGGGCTCTCTGCTCTGCGGGGAGCCTGCTTCCCCTTCCCCCTCTGCCTGCCTCTCTGCCTACTTGTGATGTCTGTGTCTCTCTGTCAAATAAATTAAAAAAAAAAAAAAAGAAAAGAAAAGAAAAGGTGCAGCATACTCAGCTGAGATCATAGGCCATGGCGGGGGGGGGGGCGGTAATAGAAATAATTGTATTTTATAATTTAAAGAAAATGCTTGAATTTTATATAAACTTTTACTAATTAAAATATAACATTATAACTTTTCAGTGCCATTAACAACTTGGTATTTAATATTCCTATAATTTAATAATTTAATTTAATCCCACTTTCAAATGAGGGATAGAATAGAAAAGATAGAGGGATAGAAATACATTTAAGGCTTTTGATATATATTACCAAAGGAACAACTACAGTGTATAAAAAAAATTGTAAGGGAATTAAAAATATTTTTATAACTGAATTCTCACTCAAAAATTAGCATTTTAACTTATCATTAAAATAATAGTAATAATACTTTCTTGTGATATTGGGCAGTGGGTGGTCAACTGCAGCTCCAAGTCAGCCACAGGATCACAAGGGTAAACAACCTGTGCAGTTAAACCATTCTGTCCCCATGTGGCCATTCTGTATTTGACTTTCAGTACAATATTCAATAAATTTATGAGATATTCAGAACTTTACTATGAAATAGGCTTTGTGCTAGGTGAATTGCCCAACCATAAGCTGATGTAAGTGTTCTGAGCTCATTAAGGTAGGGTTAGCTAAACTATGATGTTCTGTAGGTTTTGTGCATTTCAACTAATGACAGGTTTATCAGGACACAACCCCACTGTAAGTCAAGGAAGATTTGTATACATAGAGTAAATGCATAATGGAATATACACCAAGCTTTTGACATAGTTTGGCTTAGGGGATAGGTTTACATGAAATTATTTTTAAAAGATCATTTTAGCTTAAATTATATGAAATATATTGTTTTAATTTGGAAGCAAAATAGGAATTAAAACTTCAATTTTTAGTATGTTTAAGTATTACCTCTACAGATTCTGTCATTTATGTTAAAAAGTCCCTCTTTACCTCAATAGTGTACGATGTTTTTAACCATGATTTCTGGTAATACATGTTTCAAATTTTGTCACATAATTTTTATTTATTAATTATATTTAAGATTTTATATATAACTAAATTTACATTGCCATGATTAAGAAATTTTACTATAACTTTCCCAGATTATGTGTACTGTTATCTGAGAAAGAAATAAGAAATCTCAAGACTATAGATGGCCATAGGGATAAAGCCTGTGTGTTTCCTAAATAATGTATATGTTGTTTATATTCATATATATCATACACATACATACACCATTTTATCTAATTAAACACATAGGCCTTGTAAAATTGTTCAAATAGATGAATGATTCCTGAGCAATATTATAGAATATATTCATGTTAAATAAAACCACAAGAGGATTTCAGTTGGGAGACAGTGGAAGGAGGAGGAAAAAAATGTTCCCTTTGAATAGAAAACAGATTTTTTTCCTGTTTTTTGTTTGTTTGTTTGTTTTTGTGTGTCTTTTTCTTATGTAAGGACTCCTACGAAGGCAGTATGAATGTGGTGTTTCAAACTGGTGTAGATTGTTATAAGCATTCGAGTATACCAGTCCCACATTTTGTGTTTCTGCTCCTTAGCAGAGTAGACAAAGAAATCTTACAAAAAATTATAATTGATAAAATATTGCTATCTGCACTATCCAACAAATTCCTGAAAATTAAATAACATAATAAATTGGAATAAAAAATGAGGGCGCCTGGGTGGCTCAGTTGATTACATGTCTGCCTTAGGCTCAGGTCATGATTCCAGAGTGCCAGGATCTAGTCCCACATCTGGCAGTCTGCTTCTCCCTCTGACCCTCCTCCCTTTCATGCTGCTTCTTCGACATGCACTCTCTCTCTCTCTCAAATTAATAAAATCTTTAAAAATAATAATAAAAGAATAAAAAGTGAGCAGTAAATGTGAATTAGCTGTGCATAGAGTTCCATACTATGAAGCTAATCAATAAAGAGATTATAACCTTATAAGTTTGTATGGAAAAAACTTTTAAAAGATACAGACTTTGGCCCTTTGATATTCAAAAAAGTAAAAAAGTTGGATAATGACAAATATCAATGAAAATTTGGGATAACTGCTTCAGGAGAGCATATAATATATAATTCTATAAATACATAGTCTACGGCATGCATTTATCCATTGAGACCCAAGAATCAATTTTCCTGTTTTTCATCCTTAGGAGAACCAAAGGCACCAATTTGCAAGAAGACAGTTTTTAATTTTTTTAAAAATTTTATTTATTTATTACTTGAAAAAGAGAACAGCTGAGGGGCAAGGCAGAGCAAGAGGGAGAAACAGGCTTCTTGCCGAATAGGGAACCCTAGGGGGGCTTATCCTAGGACCTGGAGATCAGGCACTCTCACAAGGAGACATTTATAAGGATATGCAATGCAGTGGTATTTGTTATTGTACAGAGTAGGAACTGACCTAGATATCTACATTAGAGAACTGGGAATAATATGAGGATCTGTACATCTATTGCATTCTAGGTAGCAGGCCCACATATATTAACCCACACAGATACAAAAGTGTGAAAAATATAAGAAAAATATTTTAGTGAAAAATAAAAGAAAAATAATTGATTATTCTTTCCTTAAAATACATGTATTACATTGTGTTCATTTTAATACATCTTTCTGTTGTTTATACTAAAAACTGCCTTTCGTTGCAAAAATAAATCATACAAATACAAAATGAGATATAAGCTAAAATATAATTGTTAGTAAAATTATCTTTATATGTAAATATTGTGGAACATATCCTTATAGTCAAGACATCTCTTAGACATGTGATAAAAATTCAGAGTATTATGATGATAATACTTCAAATTAAATATCATAAATATGCATCTAATTAAAATTTAAAATAACAAAATTATACATGAATAATTTACAATCAACTGATTAGCTCCTAAAAAACCTAGTTGTTCATATAAATATTTGTTCTTACTCAAAGAGGTCCCAATGGTTTTGAATGGCTTATTACTAGCTTTTCACATTCATAACAGTTTCAAATCACATTTTATTTTGTGAGAAAAATCTAAGAAAATAACAATAAAAATATTCTACTCCTGATACAGTAAATAGGAAAGGACAATGTGCAATTTTTATTGCATTTTTTTCAATGTATCTTTTTAAAATCAACTACTTAAGAAAATAAATTTTGAAGTCAACAACTTTAGAACAAAAGGGCATGTGAACAAAACACATAATTTTATGCTGAACTTCTTTAAAAAATAAATCCAGATACATTTCTGGAATAAGAAATAAGATAACATGAATTTATAAGTATTTGTTACAAAATATAAGATTTTTTTCACATAGACTTACAATATGAATTACAAAGTTTGAGATAAACCTAGACAAAGTATATTTTTCACTCTGTAAAGCTGTAGCTATTTGTGGAAAGCTAGAGTATAAATCCTATTAATTTGTCATAGGTGGCATTTCTTATATTTTATAAAAACATTACACTAAAACTATATACCAAAAAATACATATCTTAAAATATTTAAATATCTTAGCATATAAAATATTATTGTTAAAAACACTTTAGTTTGAATAATATGCTCATTCAACCTATTTGACACTGATTGCAAAAGGACTACCAAGTAGAAAGAAGATTCAATACTGAGGAATAAATATAAATGTTAGGTTAAAATTTTTAAAAAGACACATAATATTTACAGTGCTTAGACCAATAATCTCACTTTTAGGAATTCATTTTAAGGAAATCATCCAAAAAAATTTTTTTAAAAAGAGAAAAATAAAAAACTATGAAATGTGAGGCACTTGAGTTGCTCATTGGCTAACCATCGGACTCCTGATTTCACCTCAGTTCATGATATCAGGGTCTTGGGATCTAGCCCAGGGTCAGCTCTGTGTTCAACATGGAGCCTGCTTGGGATTCTCTCTCTCCCTCTCCCTCTGCACCACCCCCTGTCCTCCCTTTCTAAAACAAAACAAAACAAAATAAAACAAAACAAAACAAATAACTATGCACTGTGATGGCTAATATTATGTATGCCAACCTGAATGAGCTAAGAAATGCCCAGAAAGCTAACAAAACATACCTGGGTATGTCTGTGAGGGTATTTCTGGAAAAGATTAACTCACCAATGATTTAAAAAGGTATTTGATGTACATTTAATTAAAACTAAAATCATTGTGGGGCGCCTGGGTGGCTCAGTGGGTTAAAGCCTCTGCCTTCAGCTCAGGTCATGATCTCAGGGTCCTGGGATCGAGTCCCGCATCGGGCTCTCTGCTTGGCAGGGAGCCTGCTTCCTCCTCTCTCTGCCTGCCTGCCTCTCTGCCTACTTCTGATCTGTCTCTGTCAAAGGAATAAATTAAAAAAAAAAAAAAAACTAAAATCATTGAAAAGTTTATGAATAAATTATCTCATGCCACTGCCTGGTAATGAACATTGTGAGATTACTTTCTTTAAAAATATAAATCAGGGACGCCTGGGTGGCTCAGTTGGTTAAGCAGCTGCCTTCGGCTCAGGTCATGATCCCGGTGTCCCGGGATCGAGTCCCACATCCGGCTCCTTGCTCAGTGGGGAGCCTGCTTCTCCCTCTGCCTCTGCCTGCCGTTCTGTCTGCCTGTGCTCGCTCTCCCCCTCTCTCTCTGATAAATAAATTAAATCTTTAAAAAATATATATATAAATCAGATGAATTTTGTTACAATTACATATCTGAAATATCTCTTTATATCCCTTATTTCAATTAAGAAATTTTGGATAAATCCTGTATCTTTGAAAAGGGTTTTTTTTTCAAAGCACAGTTATAGCATGTATAGTATTTATGAATAAAGTATACATTAAGATATTCTCAAGTGGGCAAAAAAGTTATTAAAAAATAAAATTTGAAAAAAGTGGCATGATGACAGAAACTTGTAAGAAAATCAGGTATAATTTTTTTTTATAGTTTCAAGTTTTTATTTAAATTCCAGTTAGTTAACAGGCAGTGTAATATAAATTTTAGGAGTAGAATTTAGTGATTCATCACTTACATACACTGCCCAGTACTCATCACAAGTGCCCTCCTTAATGCCCATCACCCATTTAACCCATCCCCCACCGACCTCCCCTCCAGCATCTCTCTGTTCTCTATAGTTAAAATTCTGTTTCCTGATTTGCCTCTATCTTCTTTTCTCCCCTATGTTCTTCTCTTTTTGCCAAGAAACAGACTCTTAACTATAAAGATCAAACTTGGTTTTGTTACTGACGGGGAGGTGGATGGGGGATGGATTAAATGGGGGATGGGCATTAAGGAGGGCACTTGTGATGGGCACTGGGTGTGGTATGTAGTGAAGAACCACAAAATTCTCCTCATAAATCTAATATTACACTGTCTGTTAACTAATGGGAATTTAAATAAAAACTTGTAAAGGGGAAAAAAGAGTCTGTTTCTTGGTTTTCTTTTTTTTTTTTTTAAAAGTCTCTTTTCTAAAACACCTTAGTATCTTTCATCTTTTACCTGCTTAATTTAACAGTTTATATTGGGAACTTTTCCTTAATAAGAGGGAAATCTGATCAGGTAACGAAAAATACAATATGAAAAACACTCTGTACTATGGTGTACAAGATTTTATAATTATCCATTGCTTGTAACCACCCTTAATCATTAACATGCAATATTTCAAATAGGTCATGTTATTATATTGCTCCATGACTTAACTTTCTTTAGCTCTAAAATCCTCTTCATCTTTCAAAAATTCTCCTTTTATGAAGTTTTACTGCTTATCCACACACCAATAGAAGTGAAAACTTACTACTTTAGCGTCCTGTATACCTTATGAATAGCTTTTCAAACACTGTCTTGCATTGTTTGTTTATGTATGTTTCACAAACTGAGTGAAAAGGACTTTGTAGCCTCAGTACCTCCTGCTCCATTTTTGGTTCTTCTTCCTCACTATCAGATTCACATTGATAATCATCATAATAACTAACATTATTAAGTGCTATGGGTATGAGATAATGTATCTTGATGTGTTAATACTGGGTATGGGTATGATGGATTTAATTCTTCAAATTTATTGAACTTCTGTATTTACAGTGTTTTGTTTGATTCTTATGAAATACACAGCCCATAAAAAGTGAGAGCCAAAGTATTATTCCTGCTTTCAAAAGAAAGACAGTAATATAGACAAATATGACCAACAAACATAAGTAATGCTATATAGATGCAAATAAATTACTACAAGGGTACAATAATGGTGAGACTAATTTTGCCTCTGAGGATTTGTGAGTATTAATGAACGAAATATATTTGATCTGAATCTTGAAGTGCACAAAATGAATTTTACAAAATGGTGTGAATACTCCCTCTGTATCCCAACTTGGAGAGGTGAATAAATAAGAGTTGTCAAAGTCTTTTTTAAATAGTCTTATCTAAAGTCTTATCTAAAATAAGACTAGTCAAAATTTTAAAATGACAAGAAATCCAATGTGCAAGAGGTGTGGGTGTTTATGGAAGATTAAAAATTAGTATAAGGTTAGAAGAGTTAATTGTAGAAAAGAGATTTTTATTGGAATCCACAGGAAAGAATTAAGAACAGCAGAAATGTCATTCACATGTTGGTAAATATAAGACCGTTAATGTATATGAATATGTACATATGCCTAATACATATAGTCTATACATATAGAACCAAATATTCAAATACCCAAGTAGTTACATCAAATGAAAGTAAAAAAAAAAAATTCTACTCAAAAAGCAAATGTTGTCAGACTGGATAAATATGAAACCATGTTCTCATGACACATTGTCTACCCTTTCTACCTGTGATATACTTTAAACCTAATACCCAGCTTGAAAGTAAAAGCATAGGAAACTATATAACATGGAAACAGAGAGTTAGAATGGCTAAACTGATGTCAAATAAAACTGATCTTAGTAAAATGAATATTTCTTTTTTTTTAAATTTTTTATAGAGAGTGCACATGTGCATGAGGGGGCTGAGGGGGTGAGGCAGAGGGAGAGGGAGAGGGAGAGAGAGACTTCCAAGCAGGCTTCACACCCAGCGAGGAGGAGCATGCGGGGCTTCATTTCACAACCCTGAGATCATGACCTGCACTAATATCAAGAGTCAGTTGCTTAACTGATTGAGCCACCCAGTTGCCCCAAAATGAATATTTCTAGAGGAAAAAGTCATTCCATAAGGATTAAAGAGTTTATTCATCAGGAAGATGGAATAGAAATGAACTATATACAAATAACATTGTGTACATAAGTCTGATTTTTGTTATTTTTGTTTTGTTTTGTTTTTTGTTTTTTAAGATTTTATTTAATTATTTGAGAGAGAGAGAGAAAGAAAGAGCATGAGTAGGGGTGAGAGGCAGAGGGAGAAGGAGAAGCAGACTCCGGGTTGAGCAGGGAGCCCAACGTGGAGCTCAGTCCTAGAACCCTGACATCATGACCTAAGCTGACCTAAGCTGAAGGGAGACAGCTGACTGAGCCACCCAGGTGCCCCCATTTAATTATTTCAACAAGCTTACAAAATGCTTTACTATATTCTTTACCTATTACAGAAAGATTAAAATCACATTTTGCATACCATATAAGGTAGTATTATTCTACTATTTTTATATATTTTCAATAAATGACCGCTTATAGACCATGTGATTTTTTAACATCTTTATTGAAATGTATATAATACTATAAAATTAAGCCATTTAAAGTATACAATTCAATATTTTCTTAGTTTATTCATAGAGTTGTATAATCATCACCAAAACCTAATTTTAGAATATTTTGATCATTCCTGTTGTGCCCATTAGCAGTCACTCTTATATCCTCTCTCCAGCCTTAGGCAAACACAAATCTACTTTATTTCCCTATAGATTTGCCTATTCTGGAAATTTCATATAAATGCAATTATACACTATACCATCTTTTGACTGAGTTCCTGAACCCTGCATGCAGGTTACAGTGTATGTAAGAACTTCATTCATTTTTATTGCTGAGTAACATGCCGTCATATGGTATACCACATTTTGTTTATCCATTCACCCACTGATGGATATTTGGATTATTTTCACTTTTATGCTGTATGAATAATTGGCATATAAGTATTTGTGTACAAGACATTTTGTGGACATCTGCTTTCCTTTATCTTGAATATACACTTGAGAGTAGAACTGCTCCATCCTAGGTTTAAAATTTTTAAGAACTGTCAGATGGTTTTCCATTTTAGTTGCATAGGTTTATATCCCACTGGTAAAGTATGAATGTCTCAAATTTTCCACATTGTCACCAACACTCTTTATATTCTGTCTTTTGATTTTAACCATTTTAGTGCATGTGAAGTAGCATTTGCATTGTTTTGATTAGCATTTCATTGAAGACTAATGACAACGAATATTATTTCATGTTCTTTCTGGTCATTTGTATTTCCTTTTTGGAGAAACATTGATTCAAATCAATTGCCCATTTTTTTTTAATTGGTCTGTCTTTATTATTGAGTTGTAAGAGTTCTTTATATGTTCTGTATCCAAGTCCCTTACAAGATACACGGTTTGGGGAAAAAAAATTCCCACTTTCATTTTTTTGATAGTAGCATTTCTTTCATTTTGATGGTAGCCCTTAAATCACAAAATATTTTAAATTGGATGTAATCTGATTTATCCATTTTTTTTCTTTGATTGCTGGTCTATTTGATAGCGTATCTGTGCTGTTGCAATAGCATCAAGTATTTGTGGGTTTCAGTTTGTGGTCTGCAGCAGGATTTCATATTTAATTCAACTGGTAAAATCTGCAAGGTACAGAGTTCAACATTAGTTGCAATTGTGTCTTCACGAGACTAATTCCTTGGTATTATCTGGGACGGAATTCTATCAACTCGCACCCAACACTTTGTATTTACTGGCTTACTGGTATTTTGGTTAATTCACCAATAACATATGAGGTTATTTTCTGCTGAATTTATCTGAGTTTTTTAATGCTGACTGCACAGTAAAAATAAATAAATAAATAAAATTTTAAAAAAAATTTAAAAACCTTGCTACAACCACCAAGAGAATAAGTATTTGTGTCATTCATTAGATACCAGAGATGATAATTTGAAAGGATGTATAAAAATGAGAAGTCATTATGCTAGCGAATTATTTTTACTAGCCCTGAATTATCTTTTGATAAAAATATTCAAATTTCCTCTTAGGTAGAGAATTGCTTTTCACTCTATTGTGCATACCTCAAAAGAAGTTAATCAAGGTACACTTCTTTTCTTGAACAGTGGGAAGAACTATAATAATAATAATAATAATAAATATAAAAGAAGATGAAAGGGTTTTCTCAGGAAAATGAGTTTGAAAATGTTTGGTGCTTATCCATTATGATGAGTTTTTCCTACAAGCTCTGATCTCTAGCTCCTGTCAGAATTTGAGCTTTGCCACAAATTTAGTGAATTGCCCACTATTTTCAACAAAAGTTTTTTTTTTCCTTATGAAGTAAAGCATTGTTTAAAGCACTTGCAATGATCCTTTGTTTCCATTTTAGTTTAAAATGAGGTATAAAATAATTCTACAGAGATTAAAAAGAAAAAGAGTGCTACCCTAAACTCTATGATCAGGTCGGCTTCAGATTAACAAAGTCAGATTCCATAAAGGAAAGATTTCCATCCCATTGTTCCAGTTCCATAAATATTGATTTTTTAAAAAATAAATAGTATAGAGAACAAACCGATGGCTGCCAGAGAGGAGGTGCACAGGCGTATGGGATGAAATAGGTGATTGGGATTAAGAGTACATTTATCATGATTGAGTACTGAGCAATGTATGGAAGTGTTGAATCACTATATCATACACCTGAAACTAATATACCACTGGGTGTTTAGGCAAAAACTTTTTTTAAAAAGTAGATACTAGAATGACTTTTTAGGTTATCAATTGCTTCTCTCCTAATTTCCTCAAAGGCATTTTGTACTTGAAAGTATTTGTTGTACTGACATAATTAAGTCTGATACAAACCTGAAGGAAGATATAAACACAAAAAGGTTACAATAAATCCAACCCTTCTTTCTTTTTTACCATGCAGATGGCATCTACACAGTCAGCTCACATTTAGAAGGAAATCATAATATGTGACCTATGAACCTGCCTTGGAATGGCCTGTTGCCCATAGCTATAACTACTAATTGAGAAAATGGAGCATAAAATTACAAAGAAGCATAGAGAACCAATACTTAAAATCTTAAGAAAACTTAATTAATTGAGAGAGCAATCAACAGAAGTAAAGAGTGTTATTTAGGAAATGATTATGTGAACTATGATAGAGGTGAAGATGGGGGAAAGATAAAACACAGAATGTCGTTAATTTCATTACTTTTTATGAAGTTAGGAAAATTAAATGCCATGACTTTAATAATGTTCAAATGAAAGAATGACAGCTTGAATACATTGTAAAGCATTAGGTTTCAGAAAAGATTGTTCAGAGCCAGTTGTCTAATTATGTGCTTAGAATTTTTTGGTATAAAATGTGCATTTAAGGCATTTCCACAAATCTTTCTTTGATTCTCCCAGCCCCATTACTAACATTCTGTCCTTACAAGAGTCCCCTGTTTTGCTTTACATCATTTGAACCTAGGACTGTTTCTTCCTTTTAAATGTCTCTTCCATTTAGAATCACTATTTTGTGAATTTCAAAGGCAATTATAAGGTACAGTAATGGAAATTATGCCCTTCTTTATAAAAAGCCCTTTTAAAAAGTAATGGAATTTTTCTATTCTTCAAATTTACTATTTTAATTGCATCTTGTTTTTTCTTTTCATTTCTTGTGAGACAAGTAGTGTAATATTTGTAACTGCTCTCATTTGCCTTTTCCTTTGTAATCCCAAGATCAGAAGATCGCCACAGGTTCTTGTATTATTCTAACATCTGTTTTGCAAGAAAGCAGGAATGATAAAGCCTAATTTGATTCTCAAAGATATCTCATTCTGTAATTGCTCACCATTATACTCATTCAATTTCCACAGAAATTCTGATAATAAAAAGAAGTCATCTTAAAATTGAAAATTTAGTAAAAGACAAATTATTTCCATTATGTCTATAAATAATACCATTGTATCATTATATATAAAATATGAAACTTTTGTATTTCTATAAACTGAGTGTATTTTAAACATAATATTTATTCCCTTCTGTGGCATGTAGAAGCTAATCAATACAAAGTTTTAAGTATGAAAAAAAAATATGTAACTAACATCTTTTTAGCATCCATTATAGGCTAGCATTCTTTTAAATATTTGGATGCATTTTCTTATTTAATTCACAAAATGACCCCCATGAAATCAAATTATAATTTAGCCCCATTTTACAGATGAGGGAACTGGGGCTGCTAGGTACTGCCCTGGGAATTGAAGATAGCATGGCAAAGAATGCAAATATGTTCTTGGGCTCCGCAGTTCATCTGTTCTAGTGGGGAAGACAGCCAACACCAACAAGTAAGGAAACAAAGAATTTCAAGATAAACAAAAAGGTTACAAAGGTGCAAAATAACAGGCAGAGGTGGTGCTTCAAATAACAAGGTGGAGAAATCTTTTTTGAGGATTTGACACTCATAATGAGACCTGGAGGAAAATAAAGAACCACTTATGGGAAGAATTGTAATGAAATTATTTTAGTATAAAGGAATACTAAATGCAAAAGCTCCACGTAAGGGAAACAAACCTAGCCAATAGAATAGGCAACTGACAGAAAGACAGTGTGGCTGGGAATTGGTGAGTACATATAATTTAATACAGCTAAAATGATAACCAAGGATCGTATCACTTGGGGGCCAAATCAGGGAGAACCTTGACAGCCATATTGATGATGTGTGACTTATCTTAAACTCATTAGAGGTCACTGTGGATTGAAATCATGCATTTCTTTCCATGTTGAGCTATTTTCTTGTTCATGCCTCCTTGTTTACACAGCATTTTCATTTTGTGTTTGTTTTTCTCTTCCATAATATTTTGAGTCATTTATGAACAGGGCCTCTTCTTCCTTTATTTATCCATAGACCTAGCATCACACTGATGAAGTTTAAGGCATAATTAACTCTAAATGAATGATTTAAACTTCAGGGGTTTTAATAATGGCTGTTTCCACTGACTAATGTACATCAATTACAATCAGAGATGTAGAAAATTTTAACCCAGTTTCACAATCTTGTACCAGCTACCATTCTCTAAAAAAAATCTTTAGAGTAAACTGACTCTCTAATTGTATATTTTATATAGTATATTCAGGGCTTTCTCATTAATAGAGCGGCATAACATAACGGACACCCAACCCAATCTTTTTAACATCTTTTACAAAATATCAAACATGTATTTAAAAAGACTAACAAAGAGCTGAGATTTTATTTAATCCCACTGCTCACGTTGTTTACTATTATTTTCCTCAGATATTAAAAATGTATGTCTAAAAATTGTTACATTAATATGGACCCTTTTGTCTTATTAACTCGTACTAATGAAAATTCTTAAGAGACCCTTATCCTTAGTAGGACTTATTAGTGTCTTGCTCCGAATCTATCATTTTGGAGCGCCTGGGTGGCTCAGTGGGTTAAAGCCTCTGCCTTTGGCTCAGGTCATGATCCCAGGCTTTCTGCTCAGCAGGGAGCCTGCTTCCCTTCCTCTGTCTCTCTCTCTGCCTGCTTCTGCCTACTTGTGATCTCTGTCTGCCAAATAAATAAAATCTGGAAAAAAATCTATCATTTTGATCTCTTTTCAGTCCAGTTATTCATATTTATTCCCTACCTTTTTTTATTTCTCACAAAAGAAGAAACATTCAGCAAAATATCTGTCTATTATTGTCATTTATGGTGAGTCTGATAGATATAAAATAAGGGACAGAGACAGGGCATATGTGACAAGGTTTTTTTTTTCCTTGTGATTTTTATCATCACTTATTTCATAATCCCTGTTTATCACTGTGCTAGAACTAGAAAGTCACTGTGACCCTCAAAGAAAAAGCTCAGACGAACTTCTTTTCTAACGTTGAATGTCTTCATTGTTCATTTTGTAGTTTCTCTTCTTTAACTAATTTCAAAACAAATTGGCTTTATTAAATTCTTCATTCAGTACCTATTTTACTGGATTTTGCACTTTGAAATTGTAATTGTCACTTCAGATCAGATTCCCATCTAGTTTTATAAATGTTCCTCCACCAGAGAAGAGAAAGACAAGACTGATCCAACTCTGACCTGACTTTGAAGTCAGTGGTTAGAGAGCCACGTTGAAAATCATTCTTAGAGCAGTGAAGACATAACAGAAATCTCTCTCTCTCTTTTTTCAAGATTTTATTTATTTATTTGAGAGAAAGAGAGAGAGTAAGAGAGCACAAGAGGGTAGAAGGTCAGAACGAGAAGCAGACTCCCTGTGGAGCTGAGAGCCCAATGCAGGACTTGATCTCAGGACTCTGGGATCATGACCTGAGCTGAAGGTAGTCACTTAACCGACTGAGCCACCCAGGCACCCCAAACTTCTCTCTCTTTCTCTCTCTCTCTCTCTAATAGACTGCTTCACACTTACATTATGCAATTTGTTTATTATGTTATGTTAGTCACCATACAGTACGTCATTAGGTTTTGATGTAGTGTTCTAAGATTCATTGTTTACGTATAACACGTAGTGTTCCGTGCAATTCGTGCTATGCAATGTTTAATAGGCCTTTCAACTTTAAGGGAATGTGCCCCACTGGCTAAATTACATTTTTTCTGTATTTGCAGTATTGTCTAATCAAATTTAAATGCAACTTGTTCAAGATAGATTAGAAACCCAGAACTATTCTAATTCCTTGGCAAACTCATATTTCATTTACATGGATAGAGAGAGCAACTTTATTCCTACCTCCTTTAGTCCCTGTGTGTTAAGTGTCTCAGTATTTACTGGAATAAAGGGTATGTTTTCAAGTATGCATTTAAAACAACACTGAGATGTAAATTTTAATGTTTTTCTCTCTTATAACCATCTTTATTGCATGTGTTTTAGACATTTTTTCTGCATACATTACAGAATAGCTTTCATATCCACTCCCTTAAATAACAGTTTGCAATATAGCAAACAATTCATATCATCTTTATTATGTGTCTTTTATTCTTAACTGAGATATAAGACACATTAGCCATGAGATCGTTGTTAAATCTTGATCTGAGTTTGGTATATTTATCTTTTAAACAGTATTCATCAATGTGTCTGTGACAGACACCAAAAAGGACTATGAGAAAGGCTAAGTACTATATGCAGAAACAAATTGTAGGCCCTGGCAAATGCATCTTTTTAGGTTTTACACAGAAAATTTAAGTTAATAAATCTAAAGAATTCATTCTCAACAATACATTCTACCTTCATTAAATGGCATATTTTATATTTTAACATGTTTGTCTTTATAAAAATGACAATATAATTAAGTTCAAAGTGGTATGTTATTATTGTCTTAATGTAACAGATACTTCTGTTTAGCACATAAGTATATCAGACACTTTTTATTTACTTTATTTCATTTAATCTTCAAAATTATCCTACCATGTAACAGTATGTTCATTTTACCAATTGTCATAAAAATAAATCATATAGTTTTCTTCTGTGGCTCATCAAACTTTCTTATTTTAAACTCAGAGTGACCTATTAAATAGCTTCATCACTTTCATTTTGCAGATTAAGAAACACCAAAGCTAAGTTACTTTGCTGGGACCCAAGAAAAATCTAAGATTCCTTATTAATGTTTGCTTTAACAATCCTAACAATTGCCACTTCTCATACTTTATACTCCCTCTGTATATGTCCAAAGATACTGGAACCAATTGTATTATACAGGTCATTTTCTTTTCTGTATTGAATAATAAATTGGGGTGTGCCAAAATAATTAAAAGTCTTTATTTTGAAGATTGGCAGTAAATTGAAAGATTCTTTAAATGTTGAGCTTATCCATTCTTCCATTGAACATTGATTACCATGAGAGCTGCTGATTTTAATGACATTTTACATAATAATTTCAACTTAAATGAGATTTTGAATATTTTAATAAGCTATGTAGAATTTTCAATAGAATCTATAATTGACATCTCAAAGTAAAACTTTTCCTTTCACTTCTTTATGCTTGAGCAAGTTTCTAAAGAACATTTATATGAAATGCATTTTAACATTTTAATTATTGATATTAATGTTTGACACCAAAAGTTGGTAAATTCAGTTTCCTAGAGTATTGCCCTCTTCAAAGAGATACTTAGAAGAATATATTGACCCAAATAAATAGGTCAGCTTTTCATTAGAGCTTTTTAAATTTCTGTCTAATTTCTTCTATAAATGTATTATTTTGAATATTTTTAGGGTAAGAAAATATTTTTCCATCAAAGCAGAAATTCATTCCCTGGAAGAGCCTAAGGCCATCATGAATCGTTATATTTATATAATAAGTAGCAATTATGCTACCCAATCAGGTTTAAAATATCAATTGATCATTATTAATCACATTAATTGTGTTTAAAAGTATTTACTCTCTCCAGTGTTTCCTAAAATTTGGACTAATTTATATATTTTACCCCTGAATTGTGATTATTATAAAACATATGTCTGATTAAAATGGCATAACGGATTTATAAAGCAATAATTCTCTCTACTGTCCCAATGCTTGAATTATTCATATTTGATAAAATATACTTAATTAAAATTATCAGTATTTTACTTGCAAAATTGGGAGAGACAGTGTAAGGAAAATATTGACAGATGAAATGGTATGCATGCCTTGTAACACCTTAGGTGAAGTGAAATTTTAAGAAACTGTAATATATCAAACAAATGTGGTCAGTTTCAAATCTTTTTCCATAAGTAAATGTGAAAAGGGGACTTGAGAGAATAAGAATATCTATAAACTGAAGAATCTTAGAATGTTCCCATTGTGATAATGAAGAAACAGTAGTGGAGTCTCCAGACTAAAGAGCACCTGAGACCATTTTCATAAAGGTCCCCTGATTGTTCCAGGGATTTCCTGCTAAGACAAGATTCCTTGATGTGCTCAATAGACAACTATGCCTGGAACACAGAAACAATCTAGGCAATCAGGCATTAATGAGCGAGACCAATACCATCACATCCATTTCTTTATAAAGAACATTCAAAAACATCAGAGATATGTCCATGAAAAGTCTTGCATTTCTAGGACAAAAGGTTGGAAGGAGGGAAAAAAGAAAGGGAGTAATGCTCTATGTCGACAGAACTTAATTTTTTCAACCTCATATGTCTTGGAAAGAGTGCTAGAAATCAAGAGCAAGTGTTGTCACTGTTCTCCAGCATTAAATGCCTTTGCTGGGGAAATTTCTATAATAGTCTAGATCCTGCCAATAAATCCTGTCTCCTCAGTACCATTTCTTATTCTTACAAATAATGCTCAGACCAAACTTTTTTTTTTTTTTTATAAACATATGTTTTTATCCCCAGGGGTACAGGTCTGTGAATCACCAGGTTTACACACTTCACAGCACTCACCAAAGCACATACCCTCCCCAATGTCCATAATCCCACCCCCTTCTCCCAAACCCCCTCCCCCCAGCAACCCTCAGTTTGTTTTGTGAGATTAAGAGTCACTTATGGTTTGTCTCCCTCCCAATCCCATCTTGTTTCATTGATTCTTCTCCTACCCACTTAAGCCCCCATGTTGCATAAATTGGACCATTTCCTTACACCACACACAAAAACAGACCAAACTTTTATAGTAATTCCCAAATACCTCATTCGTCTTATAGCCAGGCCTTTGCATTTGTTTTCCTCATCTGGTAGTGCCCGTCTTTTTTCACCTGGATAATGATCATGCACCCTTCATGTCTGAGTTTCTATGTTACTACTACTATGGAAACAAATTTTAGTGATTAATAAATCCCAGGCCATTTTACCTAATCTACCTTTTTTCCGTGTTTATCCCTATCTTAGCGTTGATGGCTCTTGGCTGTGAAATCTCATGTGACAGATTTCACAAACACTGTGGAACTGTAATGAAAGTTGAACTATGTCTGCCTTGCTGATGTTTTTCTAATGCTAAAATAATACTTAGTACATGGGAGGCAACCTAACCTAACCTAACCTAACCTAACCTAACCACTACTGTATATGACAATTTCTATGAAACACACTGAGTCTCAACACAGGACACTCAAGGAAACTTCCTTTTAATCTTCTTTGGTGCCTGGCCATTTGTAGAGAGGACAAGTGATTGCAAACACATGAATGCATCTTTTAGTATTTGACCCCAAAACAATCTTAAGCTTTTCAAATACTTTAGAAATTATATAGTTGCATACTCTAAGGAGAAGGAATAAAATAACCTAAGAATTATATAACATATCAATAAATCAGATCACCAGTAACTGAATGATCTAACATACCCCCCCCCAAAAAAAAATCAGTCTCCTGAATCCAAGTTTGGTGAATTTAACTTTTTCATAAATTATTGACCTATTTATTTCATAAGAAGAACATCCTCAATTTTTGCCCAGCAGGTTGGACTGCTAACACTGTAATCTAATTACAAGTCAATCCAGGCAGACTGGGTTCAATAGGAATAACACTGTATTCATTTTAACAACCTGCATAATCCAGGGCACCTGGATGGCTCAATCCGTTGAGTATCTGTCTCTTGGTTTCTGCTCAGTTCATGATCTCATGGGTCATGTTGTTGGGCTCCATGCTCAACTGGGAGTCTGCTTGAAGATTCTCTCCCTCCGCTGCCCCCCAACTTCTGTGCACGAGTGCTCACTCTTTCTCTCTCTATTTCTCAAATAAGCAAGTAAAATTGTAAACAAAACAAAACTCTCCATAATCCATTTTTCAATTGCATTTCATCTAACACCCTTCTAATTAAGATTAGAATTAATGCCTCTCTCACCTATGAACATTATTCCCTTTGACTATGGTTTAGTTTGAGAAGAATAAAGACTAATAAGTCACTAGAATCTCCACAAATTACCTTGATGATGAATACAGTCGCGTGCAGATAGCTACTGCAATCACTGTGTTTTATTGGTTGCTTTTCTTACTCTTAATACTGAATCTCTAGCCTCCTACTTAATCCCCACTCTAAAAATTTCTGGGGTTGTCCTTTTCAGGATCACAAATATGCCCACTCATATTCCGAGTCATACTAAGAGTTTTGACCTCTCTCACTATGTATTTTAGCGCCCAGCGATATCTGCTACTGCTCTTTTGTCATGGGAATTTCTTATCATTTCAATCCATGCTCTATTTGAAGCTACTTTTTCCCATGGAATGAATCACCATTGTGCAGATGCAGTGCCCTCCCACTAGGGATGCAAGTGTGGATAGATAGACTCAATTCTAGTCTCTACAGTCTGTAAAATGAAATAAACAAAAATAAAATGGAAGTGCTATCCAGTGAACTATATTGAGCCTGGACTCCAGAACCACATCCTCTGGGTTCAGACCCTAAATCTAGAATTTTGTTATTTCTGTGATCTAGGGCAATTTAATTTAGCTGTCTGTGCATCACTTTTCTCACTGGTAGAGTGGAGATTAAATTCTATTTCCCTCGTAGCTATGTTACCAGACTTAAAACAGATAAAATTTCCAATGTTCTTAGAATAATATTTGGAATATAATACCTGATAAATATATGTTGTTTTTTTTAAAAATTCAGCTCTAAATAACCATCCTTGAAATTGTCATCCCATAAGATAGCAAAATAATGTTCTACAAAATAACCACAGTCACATTATGACAAAATAATTCTGCACCAAACCTCTTCTGGGAGTACAATATTAACAATGTTGAGTATCTTTTTTGTCTAGTGATTTATTATAGGTTTTAAGATTTTTATTTAAATTCCAGTTAGTTAACATAGTGTAATATTAGTTTCAGGTGTACAATATAATGATTCAATACTTCCGTTCATCACTCAGTGCTTACCACAACAAGCTCACTCCTTACTCCCCATCAATTTTTAACCCACCGCACCCCTACCTTCCCTCTGGTAACCATCAGTTTGTTCTCTATAGTTAAGAGTTTGTTTCTTGGTTTGCTTCTTCTTTTTTTTTTTTTCTAATTAAGTTTTATTTATTTATTTGACACAGAGAGAGAGAGATCACAGGAGGCAGAGAGAGAGGGGGAAGCAGGCTCCCCGCTGAGCAGAGAGCCCTATACAGGGCTCCATCCGAGGACCCTGCGATCATGACCTGAGCTGAAGGCAGAGGCGTAACCCACTGAGTCACCCAGGCACCCCGGTTTGCTGCTTTCTTTTTTCTCCCTTTGCTTATTTTGTTTCTTAAATACCACATATGAATGAAATCATATGGTATTTAATAGTAGCAAGTGAATTTTATAAATTTTCAAGAGGGGATAGAATATGTATTGTTTACCAGTTTGTGAAATCCTCTTTTTCACAATTATTTCATTAATAGCTCTCACAATTTATCCCCAATATATCATAGATTGAGAGATTTTGCTTTAAAAATTCTGTGCTAATAAGGAATGTTTCTATATTTTGTACTATTCTATTCAAGATTTATAAATTATCATTAAGCATTTTTTTTAAATTAATTTTTTATTTTTTGTAAACATATGTTTTTATCCCCAGGGGTACAGGTCTGTGAATCACCAGGTTTACACACTTCACAGCACTCACCAAAGCACATACCCTCCCCAATGTCCATAATCCCACCCCCTTCTCCCAAACCCCCTCCCCCCAGCAACCCTCAGTTTGTTTTGTGAGATTAAGTAAGAGTCACTTATGGTTTGTCTCCCTCCCAATCCCATCTTGTTTCATTTATTCTTCTCCTACCCACTTAAGCCCCCAGGTTGCATCACCACTTCCTCATATCAGGGAGATCATATGATAGTTGTCTTTCTCTGCTTGACTTATTTCGCTAAGCATGATACGCTCTAGTTCCATCCATGTTGTCGCAAATGGCAAGATTTCATTTCTTTTGATGGCTGCATAGTATTCCATTGTGTATATATACCACATCTTCTTGATCCATTCATCTGTTGATGGACATCTAGGTTCTTTCCATAGTTTGGCTATTGTGGACATTGCTGCTATAAACATTCGGGTGCATGTGCCCCTTTGGATCACTACGTTTGTATCCTTAGGGTAAATACCCAATAGTGCAATTGCTGGGTCATAGGGCAGTTCTATTTTCAACATTTTGAGGAACCTCCATGCTGTTTTCCAGAGTGGCTGCACAAGCTTGCATTCCCACCAACAGTGTAGGAGGGTTCCTCTTTCTCCACATCCTCGCCAGCATCTGTCATTTCCTGACTTGATGATTTTTTCAATAAATGGTGCTGGGAAAATTGGACAGCCACATGCAGAAAAATGCAATTGGACCATTTCCTTACACCACACACAAAAATAGACTCAAAATGGATGAAGGACCTCAATGTGCGAAAGGAATCCATCAAAATCCTTGAGGAGAACACAGGCAGCAACCTCTTTGACCTCTGCCGCAGCAACATCTTCCTAGGAACAACGCAAAAGGCAAGGGAAGCAAGGGCAAAAATGAACTATTGGGATTTCATCAAGATCAAAAGCTTTTGCACAGCAAAGGAAACAGTTAACAAAATCAAAAGACAACTGACAGAATGGGAGAAGATATTTGCAAATGACATATCAGATAAAGGACTAGTGTCCAGAATCTATAAAGAATTTAGCAAACTCAACACCCAAAGAACAAATAATCCAATCAAGAAATGGGCAGAGGACATGAACAGACATTTCTGCAAAGAAGACATCCAGATGGCCAACAGACACATGAAAAAGTGCTCCATATCACTTGGCATCAGGGAAATACAAATCAAAACCACAATGAGATATCACCTCACACCAGTCATTAAGCAATTTTTTGCTACTTAATTACAGTGTCTTTTACACTGCACAGAGCTTATAAATAATGCACTTGCAGTGCATAAAAAGATAGTGAAGTTTAGCAATGACATTTATTATTCTCAACATAAAAGAATATTGAACTATACTTCTATATTCTCAAAGCCACAAATATTCAGTAGCCCAGATTTACAGAATATGGCACTGGGAATTAATTATAGTCTAAAGCAAATGAGAAAGTAGGCAATACCAATTCAATTTCTACTCTTGATACCATATTTAAAAATAAAAATTGGCTATCATTTTAAAAGTGGCTAAAAAAATTGGTTATTGTTTAAAACATTTTAAAATGTTTTAAAAGTGAATGGCTAATAAGTAATCATTTCATAATCATTATAGGTCTAGAATGATAAATAAGTGATAGCGGATTTGTGTATAAAGATGGCAAGTTATAATTTTTTTCCTGACTTTGCTTAGGCAGATTGGAAACATGCATTTATATTGACAGTTTTCATCAATAAGAACTAGAATGTTAAAATTTCTACTTCTGTTCATTTATCATCAACGAATGTCCTACATTATAACTTTAAAGCATATAATAAAATAAAATTATTTCAGTATTAAAGCATTTTATAAATATCGACTTCACTATAATTTTATACTTTTATATTTGCCATTACTGCATTTAAAAAATTTATCTAACAAATTAATATATGTGACATTGTACCTTATATTTCTTTATTACACTTAAAACAAATAATGCATATAAATAATATATAAATATGTATATTTGTATACATTTGTCTCAGTGCTTGACATTACAACTCATTGAACACTTTGTAATATCTATATTGGATTTTACAAAATCCCTACAAATGTACACATGGCATTATTGTTCGTGGAAAGATGAGAGTCATTTAGGTAAATAAGATTCAAGCTCAAATATTTGATATTTTGTATAGAACTTTCAGTCAAATGAAAGTCTTCATTGTAACTTGTACATGAAAAAGAATCAAGTATGAATTATACATACTCAAATATATCACACAGATTGATAATCTGTAAGAATGTTAACTGTAAATCTGGTTATTAATTATCTTTAATAATTCATTTTAATGGAAAGTAGTTTTCATACTAAAATTCAGTAACTCAATAAGAATTGCCCATCACATTAGGTCCATTGAGATAATTTTGGTAACTTGAGTTTGTCACTATTTATTGGTATAATAATTTGATGGAAAAATAGCATTTAATTATGCATTTTTGTAGGTACAATGTTTAATCTATTACTGGACAATAATTTTGTTATGGAAACCAATGATCTAAACATTATAAACTATAAGAAATATAATTATAAATTTGACTTTGAGATAACATTGGATTTCATATTTTTAGTTGTGGATTTCATATTTTTAGTTGGAACTGAGCCATCTTTTTTTCACTCTATGGATAAATTTTTCCATGCTTTTTTTGTCCTTTGAAGTTTTTTTCTTTTGTTTGTTTGTTTTTAATGAACATGCTCCACTTCATGCTCTGCTCTTCTGGTTGAAAGGCAGTATCCAAGAGGTTGATTTTTCTACCATTGGTAAATACGATGTCTACTTTGAGCCTTGTGCCATTTGGACACACAACCCTGTATCTATCTTCATGATTCTATCAACTTTTATTTCTTTGATTACATTTTCCTTATTTTCCTTTTTTATCTCTGAAGCACTTTTATATTCATTCTACTTTGCTGATATTTCAGCCTTTATCCATTCTGAAAATATTGCTATAATGAGAAGCTCATTTCCAGGACTTTTCTCTCTCTCTCTCTTTTTAAATTTTACTTTCCACGGACTTCCTAAACAAAAAATACCCTCTTGTATGGATTTACTGCCACATAGTGGCTCCTAATGCACATGTCCAGCACAAAGGTCTTTCCAACTATATACCCCACAATTCACACTCTTTACACATTAAATTAATATTTTGCTCATTACTTGTCCATTCTAGGGTCCCTTCTCTAATCAAATGATGTACAAATGATGTACAAATTAACGTTTAAACTAAAGACCCATCTTGATGCCATCTTATTCTTCATCTTTCTCCTTCTAATCAGTCACCAAGTTCTGTCACTTAGCTCTCAGAATCTCTCTAACCCCTCTACTTTGCTTCCTTCCCTATTGTCTTTAGCAGTCTTATTCCTCTTCAGTTAATTTTTCTCCAAGTAGATGAATTTATATTTTTTTTATAAAAGTTTGGATTGAATTGCAGTTCTCCACAAATAAGTGGATACCAATAAGTATCATTATACCTAATGATTTCTTTTTACACGTGGAATAAGTGTCAAATTATTTACCATGACATGCACAAAAACTCATCAATAATTCTACCATATTTCATATTTTAGACTCTTTGGATATCTTCCAATGCATTATTCTGTCTTACCTCTAGGTTTTCACATTTATACAGAACTCTAAACATTTTACTTTACACCTCTCTTGACCTGCATTACTCTTACATTTACAGTGCTGTCAGAATAAGTGTCCTTCTTCTAAAAGTGCATTAGAAAAAATAAAAATAGAAAAACTTGCCTAATTGAGTTTGAAACCCATAAATTAATAAGGTTATGCTTTTTACATATGTTTGAAAGTTTCTTCACGAGGAATGTAGCTTAGGAGAGAAAAGATCGAAAGCAAACAGTGCTTGCATTGGCTTAGTATATGTAAAATTTTCAGGTTAGATATTCAATAAAACCTACACCAAACACTAAAGCAATAGCTTCAAATACCATTTTCTTTAGAAAAGAATGCTATGTCATGTTATCATTTTTTAAATCAATATATCTTAGTAGCTTAAGAAATACATTTTCTTGTTATTTACTGTTTATCTAAAGTATGGCCTAAATACTGTCTACTGTCAAGTAAGTGGCTTTCAGTGGAACTAATTAACTAGCAAAGATTATATAAAATAAAATAATGAGTGATTATCAGATGGCTTTTTTTATTGTTATTGTCATTATACAGTACCTTTAAAAAGGTGTAATAATAAGATTTTGAATAGTAATTAAATGAAAAAAATGTTTTTCTAAATTTTGAATTATAATTTCAGTTGTTATACTTGCTCCATACTAACTTTTTTTAACATTAAACAAGGGGTTCAACTATCTAGAGTATTAAATTAGAATGTAAAAGTAAAGTCATCTTTACCTTTTAAGAGTATTTTGTTTAACTCCCAAGCAAGTGGGTGGATAAGAGATGTGATTCACATCATTTTCCCCTGTTGTATTCTGGTCAGAGTTTATGGTTTAATTTCAACATAAAGAAATCTCTCCTTCCCATTTTTAGTGAAATAAAATGACAGAACTGTAGGTCATTAATTCAATTGTTCATTATCTCTGCCTAGATTTCCATATCATTGCTTAATGACATTTTAAATTGTGGATACATAGTCATTTGGTTTATCAGAGATTCAACATCTCTGTGAGACTGCTGACTCTGAAATGTTTGTCTTTAGATTCAAATCTATATCCTGTTTTTTTTTTTTTTCATCTCAATTTGGATGCCTAAAAATAGCAATGTTTTTCTCAAATCAAATTCTTGCTTATGGCTTTATTTTTTAAAAAAATTACTTCAATAATCTTTTGGATTCTTGGGTTTAGAAGTGCAAAGACTTTTTTAATTACTTTGGTTCTATTTGAGTCACATCCTATAGAGAGTCAAGTTTGTATTAGTCTGCATTAGAAATCTTTAGTCCGTATTAGTCTGCATTAGAAATCTTTAAGAAGCAAAAGACAAAATACAGGTACCTTACTAAAAACAAATGTAAGCAATAATGGAAACAGTATCTCATCTCTAACTGTCCTATAGATCCTACCTTAAAAATTCCTATTCAATTTTATTCTTCATAATATCAATACAGTCAACACCCTTTTATTACTTGTGTGCAGTAGTCATTAATTCTTCTCATTCTCTGCTTGATTCTTCTTTTCTTGAACATTTAATTTTACTTTTATTTTTCCCACAAGAACTAGAATTAGTCATGTTACTTTCTTTACCTAATAAACTATGAACTGAAGTAAATTTTGATCCTTGGGTGTTGCTCATTTCATTCTCTATTCCTGCCTCTGTAATCATGGTAACATATTTTGAGATGAAGCCTGTCAGCCTGAATTTCTGATTGACCATGATAAACAGAGAGTTGTGGCTGATCTGTGATAGAAATGTGGTATGAAGAAACAATTGCAGTTGTTTTAATCCATTGAGATTGGTGTGTTCGTTGTTGCTGTCACATAATCATATCTTCCCTGATTTACAGTTTCCATACCAAGCTCCATCCTGCATTAACTCAACATTTTCTGCACACTTAATAATTTAGCCATCTTTCTAACTCCTAACATGTTAGCTCCTAACATGACTTCAAAATATTGTGTATTTCCTTACTACCTGATAAATTAACTACAAACTCTTTGGATCTAAAATTGAGATTATTTCTATATTCTCATCATTGTCACTTTGGAAGAAGTTGTGAAATATTTGGATACAGGAGATAAAACCAGAAAAAGAACAAATCACAACTTGGCAAGTTTTAATTCCATGACATTTGTTGAAAATAGGGAGAAATCTTACCAGCATGGCAGACAAGACTGACTAAGTCAACAGAAGCATTCTCACAAACAAAACAAAACAAAACAAAAACCCAACTATAAGGAAAATATCACTTTCCTAGTCTGTTTGGACTACTAAAAAAATACTATAGATTGGATAGCATGTAAACAAAATAAATTATTTTCTCCAAGTTCCTGATGTGGGAAGTCTAAGATCAAGGCACTGGTAACTTTAGTATCTGATGAAAGCCCACTTTACAGGTCCCAGATAGCCCTTCTAATTCTGTGCCTTCACATCATGGAAGGGAGAAGAGTGCTCTCTGGAGTCTCTTTATAAAGACATCGATCTTGAGGGTTCATGAGGGTTTAGCTCTCATAACTTAATTACCTCCCAAAGACACCACCTTCAAATACATCAGATTGGGGCCTAGGGTTTTAACGCATGCATTTGAGGGACCACAAACTTTCATTTTACGGCCATGTTATTCAACTCAAAGCTATTCAATCAGATACAGAGACAAATGGGAAGCTAACTGAGATAGTGAAGTCAAGGGGACTAGTATTAATTTATTTCTGATTATGTAGTGAATGCCCAGCTATAGAATGGAGAGCTGAGGAACGTGGGACTCAGGACAGTACTAGCATCTTAGAAGATTGGAAAGGCAGGTAAATTAAGCACGATAGGAATAATTTTGTAGAAAGCTAGTATTGGAGTGAATACATCATTAAACTGCAGCTCTACCTCTGTTCTTTCGCTTTTGCTATCCTTCTTCTCAAATTCCTAATGTTTCTTAAAATTGTTAAGAAATTTTCATTTCAGTTTTCTTTCTCCCTATTGTAAATGTTTTGCTACTTATACATGGGGATTTATTTACTCTGTCATCAGTTCTTTCACATTCTGTTTATAGTTCTCACAGTATTTTTACACCTCTAGTTTATAACACTTATATTTGTTACATTTCCTTTATGAACTTTCTATTTCTTGAAAGTAAGAATACCATATGCTAATCTTTTATTTAGTCAAATCCAGTAACGTGCTTATTGCTAACTTTTAATAAATATCTATAAACTGATATTATTGATTGAAGCGATAGTTTAAATTGTGATTAAAAATGATGTTCCATGATTTTTAACTTTTGTGTCTGGGATCTTTCATTATTTCCTATGTATTAAGAGTCTGACCTATATTGGTCTCATTAACTACCACCCTTACTCTCTGGATTCCAGTTTATTTGGCCAACAGGAAACTTTGTGCTACAGACTGTGTCTCCCCTAAAATGCACATTGTTGAAATCTAATCCCCAGTGTTATGATATTTGGAGGTAGGGCCTTTGGGAGATGATTAGATGGCGAAAGAAAAGCCTTCAAGAATGAGATTAGTACCCTTATAAAAACACCCAGAGAGCTAGCTTCCTCCTCCCGCTGTCATGCAAGAACATAGGATAAAAAGGGCTATCTACGAAGGAGGGGGGAGGAACTCACCAGACATGGAATCTGTAGGTGCTTTGATCTCAGACCTCTGGGGCTTCAGGATTGTGATAAATGTTTCTGTTGTTCATGGGCCACAAACTACGGCATTTTGTTACAGACCTGAACAGATTAAGAGAGCCATCGGTACCAAGAAGTGGGTATACTGCTGTAACAATACTTAAAAATGTGGAAGCAGCTTTCAAACACCTGATCAAGGTTGGAGAAGTATGGAGGTGCATCTAGAGCTTACATTACACTGAACAGATCTTCAAACACTTCTCTGATAAATCCCCAGGCAAAAAAGAGGGCAGCTGTAGCAAAATCCTCAGGCTCTTAGAGAATACCTAAGTAATCCCAAACAGAATGTTGGAAGAAATATGGACAATAAAGGACATTCTGATGAGTTCTGAGGCAGCAATGTGGAAGAGGTTATTGGATACTGGATGAGAGGTGATACTTGTTATAAATTGAAAAAGAACTTGGCTGAATTGTGTTCATGTTCTGAAGCTTTGTGGAAAATAGAAATTGCAAGAAATGAAATTGGATATTTGGCTGAGGAAATCTTTAAGCAAAGTGTTGAAGATGTGACCTGGTTCTTCCTGACTGCTTGTAGTGAAATGTGATAAGAGAGAAATGGCTTAAAGATGGAATTACTAACCAAAAAGGAACCAGAACTTAAAGATCTGGAGGGAATTCTCAGCCAGAGTTTTTATTGAAAGGAATAGGAAAGCCTGTTTGGGAAAGAACAACAAGGATGTGGCCAAATGACAATTTGATAAGGAGATTAATCAGCCATCTGAACCAGAAGCCAGAAGCTACTGCTCCAGGCATTGGGAGAATGACCTTAAATGCAATTCATAGATCCTCAGTGCTGTTCCTTCCATCACAGGCTCTGAGTGTAAGGTCCAGCCGGCAGAGTGATCCCAAAAGAAGGATGCTGGCATTCATGGCTCCTTCTCACATGGTGGACTCCATTCCCTGCATCTCAAACAACTGCAAAAGAGCAACTGGTGGCTCCGCAGCCCTCCTTATGGCACAGACGCTACACTGCAGGGGGAACAGGCGGTAAACTGTGGCGGTGTTTGTGATGCCTTTTCTGTTGGCACACAGAGTACGTAAGTTGAACTGACCATTTCAGAGGACAAAGATTCTGCAGAGTTCTAGAGAATGGAGGTCCAGCTCAGAGAGTTCACACCAGAAGAATCACCTGTTCACCATTCCATCCTGATGAACTAAGGTGCCAGAAGAGCCACAGAGACAGAACAATCACCTAAGGGGAATCCCAACCTCCAATACTAGACTCCAATCCAAGACCTAAGGAAGTGAGGTGACAACCCCAGTGTGCCTGGAAGGCGTAGCATCCGGCCAAAATGATCTTCTTAAGATTGAAAGTTTAATGCTGTTTTTCCTTGGATTTGGGGTTTCTCTAGGAACTGCCAGCCCTTTATTCTTTCCTATTCTTTTTTTTGGGAATGGGAATGCCTATTTTACGCCTGTTCCACAGTTGTTTTTGGAAGCACCTAACATTGGGTTCACACATTCACTGCCAGGGAGAAATTTGCCTCAGAATGAATCAGTCCTTAAGTCTTGCCCATAAATCTGCTTTAGATAATATTTAGAGACTTTGAACTTTAGACTTTTGAGTTCATGCTGGGATGAGTTAAGACTCTGGGGCTATTCTGATAGAATTACTGTACTTTGCATGTGAGAAGGACATGAATATTTTGGGGGGGTTTTGGGAGGGTAGCAGGAGTGGAAAGCTACAGACTGAATGGTTGTGTCCTTCCTTCCCTAAATCCATTATATTGAAACCTAGTTACCAGTGTAATGTTTTTAGGAGGTGGGGCTTTTTGGTGGTGATTAGCTCAAAAAAAAATGAGCATTCCCCTAGGTAAGAAGACAGTCATCTATGAGTCAGGAAGTGGCTGTCACCATACACCTCATCTGTTAATGGATTGATCTTGGAATTTCCACTCTTAAGAATTGTGTTTCTGTTGGTCTATTACATTTTGACAGAGCCTCCTGAATGAACTAACACATCATACAAGAATATCAAAGTAAGGGAGAAGTGTGGATTCAATTATTTATTTCCATGAGTTTCTCTTGTGTAATCACCATGGGCAAGCTGTATTCCTGTGTAAAATTTGTTGCTTCAAGTACCATACTTCACAAATCCACTGTTCTGTATCTGGATTCTAGCAATTGATCTGTCCAGGAGGTGGCCAAAGCCCCGTGTGACTAAAGGATGCTAAATTCATTTTCTTTTTGTTCCTCAATACCCCACCTACACTTGGGGCACCTGGGTGGCTCAGTTGGTTGAGCAGCTGCCTTGGGCTCAAAGTCATGATCTCAGTATCCTGGGATGGAGCAGTGCCTCTGGCTCCCGGCTCAGTGGGGATTCTCCCTCTCCTTCTGCCCTCCCCCACCCACGCTTGTGCTCTCTCTTGTGTGCTCTTTGTCTCTCTTTCTCAAATAAATAAATAAATTATTTTTATCTATTTATTTATTTATTTATTTGAGAGAAAGAGAGAGAATGAGAGGGGAGGGGTCAGAGGTAGAAGCAGACACCCCGCTGAGCAAGTAGCCCAGTGTGGGACTCATCCGAGGACTTGATCCTGGGACTCCGGGATCCTGACCTGAGTCCTCAATGGTTGCTTAAATCATTTATTGGAGCCACCCAGGTGCCCCAATAAATAAATTAAAAAAGTATACCCCATCTAATCTTTTGCAGATGGCACCTCAAATTACCTATCTTATTTTGGGTATCTGTTTTATGGTGGGTTGCTAACTGGTGTAAATATAGCTAAATTAGGTCTAGTTGCTCAAGATTTGCAGTTTAACCAAGGTAGTATTTCATGAATTTTAGATACTATATTGAAACTATATGGAGTAAATATGTTTTGGGGACAGAATGCTAAGGTAAATATGAAAAAAAAGTTATTAACAACTAACTTGATTCAATGTTATATATAAAATCTGTTTAAATATTAACAAAATCAAAACTTGGATGTCATCTGTGAATATATTTTTTTTTTTTTTTTTTTTTTTTTTAAAGATTTTATTTATTTATTTGAGAGAGAGAGATGACAAGCAGGCAGAGAGTCAGGCACAGAGAGAGGAGGAAGCAGGCTCCCTGCTGAGCAGAGAGCCCGATGCAGGGCTCGATCCCAGGACCCTGAGATCATGACATGAGCTGAAGGCAGCGGCTTAACCCACTGAGCCACCCAGGCGCCCCATGTGAATATATTTCTACTATGAAAATAGTATGAAACCTTAGAGATTAAAGGTTCTACAACACTGTTGAAAATTAGAATCTAGGGGTGCCTGGATGGCTCAGTGGGTTAAGCCTCTGCCTTCGGCTCAAGTTATGATCTCAGGGTCTTGGGATCGAGTTCTGCATCGGGCTCTCTGCTCAGCAGGAAGCCTGCTTCCCCCTCTGCCTCTATCTGCCTCTCTGCCTACTTGTGATCTCTCTCTCTGTCAAATAAATAAATAAAATCTTAAAAAAAAAAAAGAAAATTAGAATCTAGTATTCATTCACAATATCATTCCATGTGTCTGTGATATATACTATTCTTTTTTCAGTACTAGTTCATGTTCCAACTCCTCTCAATACATCTAGCCAGGAGCCAATAATGATCATCTCTTTGGAGACATAAGCATTTTTTTTTTGTATATTTAAACACCTGAATACAAAAATGATTGATTAGAATAAAACAGCCACTCCTTTGTATAAGCAGTACCTTCTGCCTAGTCATAGAGGAGGTTAGAATATAATGCAATGCCTCACCCCTCAGGTTTTAGTGTGAGACTGCAGAGAGATTAAGAATGAGTATACCATGATGCATTACTTATTAGAAAATAAGGATCCTCAAATTTATCTTTTTTGGGCTATCCAATATTGTGAATGGCCCAGGTGGAGTTACTTCTTTTTCTACAGTAAGAATTAAGGAGTCACTTATCTATCTGATCTAGGTAGATATATATATTAGATTGATAGATACACACACACACACACATATATATAATAGTGAGAGAGAGAGAGAGGGAGAGAGAGCGAGCGAGCAAGCCATGTACCACCTTCAAACTTATTCACACGCTCTTAGGGGCACCTGGGAGGCTCAGTTCATTAAGCATCTGACTCTTGATTTAGGCTCAGGTCAAGATCTCAGGGATGTAAGATTGAGTTCTCCGCTCCACACCCATTGGGCTCCCTGCTGGGCATGGAGCCTGCCTAAGATTCTCTCTCCCTCCCCTGTCCCACCACCACCAAAAAAATATCTTAGCCTTATTTCTTGCTTTCGACTTACAGATACATAGTCATTTAGCAATGGGAATTATGACATGCTTTGCATAATTTTTTTCCTTAACAATGTTTTGGATACCATGTAACTTTGGAACCTGCAATAATTTTTAGAATACTTCGTGTGTTTAGCAGGGTTGTCATCATTTACCTATTAACCAAATATTTCTATTCTTGTGCTCAGGTATATGTGTTAGTGTGCATTCTTATTTCTTTATTAATATTTTGGTTTCCAAATAGATTTTAAAGTGCTTTAAAACAATGATGTGTATTATATTTCATTTTAATGCAATATTTCATCTGTCAAAGTGTAATGAACATACAACAAAATAGTGATCCATAATAATACTAATGATAATAGCTGATATTGATTAAATGTTCCATACATGTTAATTTTTAATAAGTGGCATACTACATTATTTCTTTTAATCCTTATTTTAGCCCAATGAAAAATTATTTTATTTCAGGAAAAGTACATTATTTTAATTAAGATAATGAGGATCATTGAGAGTCAGAAACTTGTCTAATTGTACAGATACCAAATGAAAAAACTCTGTAGTTTTCATGATGTTGAAAAATGTTTAATATATGATTATATATTTTATTCCATTTCCCAAAAGAGTGGTAGTGGACTTCAACTTTTTGTTTTTTTTTAACTTTGAAAAAAGTTTTTCATCATCTGCTATAGTAAATGTTTTTGATATGTAGAGGTTTGCTTATGTCTTAATAAATTGAGTACTATTATAAAGTTTATGTGCTCTTGCTTATTTAAAAATTAAGATGTATAATCACAAAATTTCAAAGTTTTAGCACTGTTTCTATAAGTAATTAAAACAACATCAGTTCAGCTATAACATAAATACAACTATTTATGTTCTGTCTACAAGAATTTGTATATTTCTTAATTACTATTTTTCTATGAATAAAATGAAAATATAAGAACTTGAGGTTAGTATATGTCTTATTTCTTAGCTATCTGATGATCACGTAAAAAATTTTGCAAAAATGGTGAAAGACAAGAAGATAAAGATATCAACTATCTTTAAAGTATTTTTAAATGACTTAAATTACAGTTAAAATTGATCTTAATGCTCAGCAACATTTAAAATAAACTTTGTATTAAAGCAATTGAATAGTGTACAATATTCTTATTTCTCAAAGCTGGTAAAATTCACCAATATTATAAGCATATGGGAAATTTAAATAATTCAATCATAATAAAATAAAAATATAGTCAACATGCTCTTTTTTCACTTTAGTCTCAGTGACATTTAGTAAATCCTTCAGCTGTTAAGATGAAAGTACATAGAAAAAAAATAAGTAGAATATGTCCAACTTCAATGTAAAACCAGCTTTTGCAAAAGGATATTTTTCTAACTCAGTTCCAAACAACTGGGATAATATGTTACACAGATAGATCAAGAGCGAACCATACAGTAACAGCTGTGAAAATTTGGCACATGAATTCCAATTGTTATGCATCCATAAAACTAATGACCTCTTTTAGCTTTGGGAGTTGCAAATTATTTTGTTTAAACTATCTAAATGTTTAATCAAATCAATAATCCTCTCCCTGAGTTTGTGCTATGATTAGATTCTTCTTTACTTCCTCCTAACATGTTTTCAGATATCTGATCCTCCTGCCATATTCAAAGCAATCAAACTGGAACAATAATTTTTTAAAAATAACCATAACAAATAATACCTCCTAGAGAAAAACTGTTGGTTGATGATGAAGAATTTTTGCTTATCTGAACTCTTTATAATTCAAAGAATAGAATAAAATGATAGAAATTTATAGACATGGAAATTACTTTTCTTTTTTTAATTTTTAATTTTTTATTTTTTTATAAACATATATTTTTATCCCCAGGGGTACAGGTCTGTGAATCACCAGGTTTACACACTTCACAGCACTCACCAAAGCACATACCCTCCCCAATGTCCATAATCCCACCCCCTTCTCCCAACCCACCTCCCCCCATCAACCCTCAGTTTGTTTTGTGAGATTAAGAGTCACTTATGGTTTGTTACTTTTCTAATGTTTTTGTGAAGTTCCCAGTCTTGTAGCTCATGACATCTGGGAATATTTATATTTGCATTTTTCTTCTGATTCTGATTGGAGATGTAAAGATGCCACTTAGTATGGTAATAAAGTGCTCAATAATAGTATGAATTCTGACATGGATAATGCCTGATACAGAGTAACTACTCAATTAGTATCTCTGCAATGCATAAGTTAATAAGCATAAAATATGGATTCAACATCCTACCCAAGATATGCTAAATATGATTGATCTTATCTAAATTCTAGTAAACACCATTGGCATACAGTATTCTTATTCAAGGTCATTGCAAATTTTTAAAAATGTGACTTTAGGAAAAATCACAACCTTAACTCAATTTTAATTCTCTTATAACATAGTACTTATAAGCACATTGTTAAATATATACACAAATGCTAATCATAGTTTAACTTAGTGTTGTCTAAAAGATGACAAAGGTTGAAATTTTGATACTATCAAATTTTTGGCATGCAGTAAAGTTTTACCTGGGAATTGAGCAGTAATTGAAAAGGTTTTCTGTAAGGTGAACAGCCAAAAGAGAATTTGAATTCTTTATGTTATATAAGAGAGACTGAAATTCAAAATGAAAAATATAATTTGCAAGTATTTTCCATGTTTATCTTTCCAGATAATAATGCATTCATTCCTCTAGCAACTATTTTTCTATCCATAATTGGTGTTTCAAACTGTGTGAAGCATTGGAGTATGAACAATGCTTATATGAAGTGGGAGTTGCTCAAGTGCTTTAAGAACTTAAAACTTAATCATACCTGTATTTTGTAATGATTATACCAGAAGATATGAAGAAATGAAGTTGAGGAATGGAACACTGTAGAGAATAGATCAATCAGGAATTTATTATAATTGTACAAAAGTCAGGAGGGAGGTGTAAAGCTAAGACATTGAATTAGAGGTGATTCCAATGAATTCACTTTCTTTTTTTATTTTTTTTAAGGAATTTATTTATTTATTTAGAGAGAGAGAGTGCACAAAGGGAGAGGAGAGGGAGGAGAAAGAGAATCCCAAGCAGACTCTGAACTGAGTATGGGGTCCCATGCCAGGCTTGATCTCACCAATGAGATCACATTCTGAACCAAAATCAAAAGTCAGTTGCTCTACCATCTGAGTCTCCCCCAATGAATTCCTTTTCTGCTAATCAGCTGAAATATGCAAACTCCCTGGTGCAGATAGATGACAGATGTGGACGAAATGTAGTTCTCTCACATAGTGGTGGGAATGTATGAGATTATATGTCTCCATGTAATATATTTTTGCCTGAGTATGTGCCTGTATCTGATAGGGCTTAGGACTAGTTGTGATTCCAACTGAAGCTTATGAAAAATATCAAAGCTAATAAAATTTTTGTGGGTCTAATTAATTTCCTAAATTATTTTCAAGGCTTAGTTAAATAGTTTCAATATTAAGTATCATGAAAATCACAAAATAGTGCTATAGAACATAAAGGTTTGAATTTCAGATAGAGTATTATTTTCAGATGGAGTACTTTCATCTTCTCTGTATGTGGTTATCTGTCTTCTACCCAGCTATATTTATATATCGATAGCTTAGCTATTATTTCTTTATATTTGTTGCTGATTTTCTCAAGGCTCATAACTAAAGATGCCAAAATTTAAATCTAACAAGAAATATGACGTAATATGGTTTGTACAAAGTGGGTACCTAGAACAAATGTAATTTTTTTTTATTCGTGTCAATATTCCTAGTTTTAGTACACATAACTGTCTGCTGTTTGAGATCTTACAGTGAATAGCTATATTAGTAATACAGAAAACATGTTAATGACACATGCGGCCTGAATACATTACTGTAATTCCATTAATTGCAACAAATCTGTGACCTCCTTGAAGGCACCATATTTTATTCAGTTCTGTAATAGCTACATTCAGCATGCAGTAAGTAATCAACCACTGTTTGCTATTTCAATTGTATAACATATCTATTATGAAAATAACTAAGTGAAATTTAGTACAGTTTTCAAATAATTGTCAATCCAACTATTTTAGAATATTGTTTTGTATGAGAATATAGAGCTATTCTTTCACCCCGTAACTCCATTCCTATGTGTACATATAAATTTCTATGTAGGTGCAGAAGAAGACATGTACAAGCATGTTTTAGAGGCATACATAATAATAGCTCAAACTATAAACTAATCACATGTTATAATGGTTATAATGGTATGTGATGTGCATAATATATGCTATGTATTATTATATATCTATTATAAATAGAAATACCTTATCAAGGTTATAGTGGATAAATACAAAATGAAGTACACAGTGGTATGTCGGTGCATGAATTTTTGATATACAAATCTCAAGTACATTTTCAAAATTAGAGATACTACTGTTACAATCTTGCGTGTCTAACCAGGACAGAAAAATGTTCATACAGGTACGTTTATATTTCTTCTTTTTTTTTTTCTTTTTTATTCTTTCAGTAGTTGGTATTCTACCTAATGATATCATTTGACTCTCAGTATTATAGATGAAACAATCTGTGGACTATTTCTCATTTTCTTTGTTCTTCCTCAGCTAATTTGTTTTAATTTGATCATATCTACATGGTTGGAAGACACAACACTTGCAATATTTCTGTTGCTCTAATACTCGTGTTTGTTTTAATATTTACTCTTCGTATAAATATATTCAATTATCACTGATAGTTCTTTAGCCATAATTTCCCAAGTCATTTCTTCATTGTTTGAAGCTCATCCTCCAGTAATTTCTCAACAGCCTCAAGGGCACAAAATTAGTACTTTCATGTTTAAAACCATATTTATATTGGCTTGGTATGTAAAGAATTTTGTATTGGTTATAAAATCCAAGGATCACACTTTTCTTCTCTATCTAGTAGGAATTGCTTAGTTGGATTGTGATATTGAATGTTGGTTTTGAGAAAACTGAAGCCAGTTGATTTATTTTCCCTTATATGTTATTACAAAATAAGACAAAATTGATAACCTTTTATCTTTAGAGTCCAATGGCATTATCTGAATGTAATAAAGAGTTAACCATTTTTATTTAATTTTTCTTGACACTGTACAACATTTGAACATGTAGAGTCTCATAGCTGTGTTCACAGAAGTATTTGAACTTCAATGCCTAATTAGATAGAAGGATAGAGGGGAGACAAGAGGAATTTCTTAGTAGCAAAAATTGAATTTCCTAATTATTCCTTTGTTGTATTTCAGGAGAGAGAGTTTAATATACGAAGACAATCAGTAAAAGAAGCAAAAATGAAATGAATTCTAAAATGGAAAACCTGGAAGTAGATTCATCTTTCACCACCAACAAAATGACTTCCAAATTAACTCAACTGAAAATGAACAAATTTATACAAGGAAGTATAATTTACAAAAATATAGAAAAACACCTGTTAGAATTAATAATTCAGCAAATCATTCTCCTTAAACCAGATATACAGAAAACAACAGTTTTTCTTTTTTTTTCTTTTAATTAATTTTTTTTTTATTTTTTATAAACACAGTTTTTCAATTCACATACTCTACCCAATTGAGAAATATATTTAAAATATAATACTATAACAATAAAAAAAAAAACAGGTATATCTCAAGCATAGGTGAGATTCAAACATGTAGGTTCACTTCAGGAAAATTTGTTGGAAGTCTGGCAAAGAGTATATCAGGGGATCAAACAACCTCTTGTCTACTGCTTTGAGTCTGGACATATATTGAACGCTGATAGGATGTCATAACAAGAGACTGGAAACTTTCCTGTGAGAAAGGAAAAAAGCAAAATAAAACTTTAAGACAGAAGCATTGAACTCAACATGTTACTTTGGTTCATTTAGAAATTGTTAGTCACAGGGCTAGAGTCGGGGAACAAGTACTGTTGGTGGGTCATTTTGTGGAGGATGGCTGCCATTAAATTGCTTTTAAGTCATAAAAATCATCAGAATCCTATATGATTTGGAGAATTAATAAGATAATGAATTAATGAGATATGAATAACCATTTGAATTAAAAAAGAGGAAAGAGAATTTGAAAAATTCTCTACAACAGTTAGGCACAAGCAAAACTGCTTCAGGACTGATGTATTAGAATGAGATGTTTTTCCTTTCACTTTGCAGTTCAGGCTTTCCCCAGATTCCACTGTCTTAGCTGAAGTGGGGAAACAACACCTAGTGTTCAGGTAGAACTTGATTGTCATGTAGAACCTGGGTAGAGGCTTAGTTTGAGAGTTACTCACTGAACAGTTAGCAGTGTCTAGCAGGTATATCCTAGAAATAGATTTCTATAACTATTCTGGAGATACATACTGATAAATAACATTACTTTTAAGGGAAAATAAATCAGCTGCCCTGTATTAATATTTATACTGGCATAAATTGAAGATAGCAATATGTCATTAACACTGTGTGTGAGATTTAGACCTGCCATTATTAAAAGGGCTTTTAAAAGGGCATTATTAAAAGGGAGGAAAACAAAAGTGACTCATTGCTATTAGTTGTACTCCACATCCCAGGTGAAAGAAACTGCCAAGTGTATGTTAAACAAGAAAAAACCCACATAATCTTCAGATTAAATAGTGAGTAATAGACACACTTATGTACTATTAAAATATAACAAAGGACACAAAAAATAGCTATGCACTCTGGCCTCACAAGATCAAATGTTCAAAGAATGCCAACCATCCTTCAACTAATCTACAAATGCACTGGAGTATTTACTAACATATTAAATCCCAAGCAAACCAATGAGATTGGGGCATAAAATAAAAATACAAATTTAGTAATGGTGTTTGGAACATTGATAAAAGTACTTGGGGAAAAGGAAATAAAATAACTCTTCTACCTGACATATTAACAAAGTTAATTTCAAATTACATTTAATTTCATTTAAAATTTAAATTTAATTAATCAACTAGATTTAAAAATTTAAATGCAAAATAAATTATCAGAATATAATTGACATATATATATGCACTTATAAAACAATTAAGCATATGATATTGAGTTAGTGTTTTCATTGTTTTAAAGGGTATAGTTTCTTACTTAAGAGTGGTAGTGTACAAATAATTGATGTAAGTTCACATTAAAGACAGGAGCTTAAAAAAAAAAACAATAAAAATGAATAAGTGTGATAGGTCTGTCAATGTCAAAGAAGTTACTGCCTGTGTTATCCTCTAGGATTTTAGTGATTTCCTATCTCACCTTTAGGTATTTAATCCATTTTTTAAATTTATTTTTGTTTATGGTGTAGGAAAGTGCTCTGGTTTCATTCTTTTGCATGCTGCTGTCCAGTTTTCCCAACACCTTTTTTTTTTTTTTGGTAAAAGACTGTTGTTCACCCATTGGATTCTTTCCTGCTTCGTCAAAGATTAATTGGCCATATGGAACTACCCTGCAATTCAACAATTGCACTACTAGGTATTTATTTACCCAAAGAATACAAAAATACTGATGCAAAGGGATATACACACCCCACTGTTTATAGCAGCATCATCAACAATAGTCAAATTATCGAAAGAGTCCAAATGTTCTTCCACTGATGAATGGATAAAGATATAGTGTGGGCCATGCAATGGAATATTATTCAGCTATAAAAAATAATGAAATCTTGCCATTTGCAACAATGTGGATGGAGCTAGAGAGTAATGCTAAGCAAAATAACCCAGTCAGAGAAAGACAAATACCATCTAATTTCACTCATATGTGGAATTTAAGAGACAAAGCAAATGATCATTGGAGAATAAAAGAGAGATGCAAACCTAGAAACAGACTCTTAACTATAGGAAACAAACTGATGGTTACCAAAGGGGAGGACTGTGAGGGGGATGGGTTAAATAAGTAATGGGGGTTAAGGAGTGTACTTGCTGTGATGAGCACCAGGTATTGTATGGAAGTGTTGAATCACTAAATTGTGCACCTGAAAATAATATTATACTGTATGTTAACTGGAATTTAAACAAAAATTAAAAAAAAAAAGACTGATAGGTCTGACTACATGAAAATTAACAAATTTCATATGTTTGTTGAACTACAATACTAAATTACAAATTATACTCTGAGGGTTAGTATCCATAATATACACACACTTGAAGAAATATATAGGAAAAAGAATTTAAAGAAGATAGTTAAAAGTTATGAAGAGATCATATTTGAGACAACAGTCAATAGATATTTAAATATTTTCAAACTAATGAGTAATTAAAGAAAAAAAAAGCATTCCAATGCAAGTTTTAACAAATTCTGTTAGTGAAACTTTTAAAAGAATGAAAATAATTAATACTAAAAATGATGTATTAAATGACTCTATGTCTTATTGTTAGAAATGTAAATTGGTATCCTAATTTTAAAACATTATATGTTTATATTTTACCTTATTACATGTTTTTTTTTTACATCTTTTCTTTCAATAATGAATTAAGCATTTGCATTTTGGACAAAATTCAGTATTAGATTAATTTTCAATGTTTTTTGTAGTAATATATTTTATAAAGATAATAAAATAATATTGAAAGGAAGTCAAATGTCCAACAGTTAAGAAATTGTTATTTTTTTATCATTGGTACTTATATGCAATGCAATAATATGACATTATATTATTTATATAGATTTATGTTTATGGACATGAAAAGATAATCTAGATTGTTACACATAAACTATGAAGTTATGTAAAAAATTTGGGTGACAGTATACTAGTCTATGTAGTATGATCATACTTTTTGAAAAAAAATTAAGAAAACACATGCAGTTTCACAATGTTATTTTAAGAATTAATTTCTTATTAATATTTACAGTCATAATTTATAGTTATATTTATTTTGTGATGATTTTCCCCTTTTATTTATGATTTTAATTAAAATCTCCGTGTTATGCTCCACAAATAAGTGAAACCATATGATAATTGACTCTCTCTGCTTGACTTATTTCACTCAGCATAATCTCTTCCAGTCCCGTCCATGTTGCTGCAAAAATAATGAATACTGTTACGCTGGAAATAAAAAATAAATAAATAAATAAATAAATAAATAAATAAATAAATCTCCGTGTTAGGGGAGCCTGGGTGGCTCAGTGAGTTAAGCCTCTGCCTTCAGCTCAGGTCATGATCTCAGGGTCATGGGATCTCTGGCATCTAGCTCTCTGCTCAGTGGAATCCTGCTTCCCCTCCCTCTCTCTCTGCCTGCCTCTCTGCCTACTTGTGATCTCTATCTGTCAAATAAATAAATAAAATCTTTTTTAAAAGTCTCTGCGTTAAATTGTGGAGTTACACTTTTATTTCACTTATGAAAAACTATAATTTATAAGAGGATTCTAGTTAATCTCACCTATTTCATGGAAGAGTAAAAGTATCCGCTTCTGGAAATAACTGTGGCTGTTCAGAAGAACGCAAAGAAATTTGCTTACTCTGTTGTTCAGTCGTCTGTATTCAGTTTTAAAAATTTCCTCCTCTGGGGGAGCCTGGGTGGCTCAGTGGGTTAAAGCCTCTGCCTTCGGCTCAGGTCATGATCCCAGGGTCCTGGGATCAAGCCCCGCATCGGGCTCTCTGCTCAGCGGGGACCCTGCTTCCTCCTCTCTCTCTGCCTGCCTCTTTGCCTACTTGTGATCTCTGTCTGTCAAATAAAAAAATAAAATCTTAAAAAAAAAAAAAAATTCCTCCTCTGATGGTTACCAGAGAGGAGGTAGGTTGGGGGGAATGGGTGAAATTGACATTGGGGATTAAAGAGTACAGTTACCTTAATAATCACTGAGTAATGTACAGAATTGATGAATCACTATCTTGTACACTTGAAACAAATAGAGCAATATGTTAACTACACTGGAATTAAAATTCAAAAATAAACAAGTAAATAAATTTTTAACAAGACAATTTAACAAATAAAAATTTTCTAGTGCTGTGAAGTGTGTAAACCTGGCGATTCACAGACTTGTACCCCTGGGGATAAAAATATATGTTTATAAAAAATAAAAAATTAAAAAAAAAATTTCTCCCCTAATATCTAAGCTTTATAAGCAAATGATTTCTTGTACCTTACCACAAGCTATTTCATTCTGTTCAATTCTAACCTTGAAGAAAAAGAATACATAGACTGTTAACCCATTAGTGGGTGGAGAAATAGGACTCTAAGACAGAAGCTTGGATACAGACATCCCAATGGAAGTCAATTGCATCTGACTATTTATGTTCGGTTTGCTCTTGTGAAAGAGCTAAACAAATACAAATGTACAAGCCGTATACAGATAATAAAAGCAAAATATAACTTTTCACTGAACTGTCCAATACTTTGTTAAAATGTTGAAGCATCTGTAGCTTGAAATTCTGAAAAATGTTGGGAAAAGTATTTAAAAAGAACACTATCAGTATATTCTTTGAGATCTAGACATTAATTTGTTCTTAATCATAATATGTGATTAAAAAGCTCAAAGAAACTGTTATGAATTTGGAATGAAAAAAAACTGTGCACACATTCGACATTATTGTGTGTGCATATTTGTTTGTGTTTGTATGTATATATTGCAAACCATTTTTTATATTCAAATTATTTACAAATTGATTTTGAAAGTTAGTGAAATCTAAGGTAATTTTTATTAAAAAGGGAAAATACGTTACTAACAACATTTCTATAATCTGAACTAGATATTTGCAAGTGTTTTTCAAAAATAAATTAATCTGTTGTACAGTAGTGAACTGTGTACTTGTGTGCTCCACATATGTGTTTGCATGCACATAGAAATTTAAGCTCTCTCAAAGAAAGTTATTTTCACACACACACATATTCATATATTTATTACTGTTGTGAAATGAAATAATTAAAAAAATTAAGATGCAAGCCCAGGCTTGAATAGACAAATGTCTACAGTTGAAGGAGGTAGGCAGATGATTTTCTGATGTAATGGGTACCAGTTTAGGAAAAAGTGATACACTGTCTTCAGGCTCAAAAGCTTTGATCTGAGGCAATAGATTTTCTTTCTTAACTTTCCTGTCTGCAATCCGAATGAGACAGATTTACCCTGAGGTGAGAGATGCTAGTAGCACACACCTTGCTTTCTAATCCAGCAGGGACCAAAAATATTGAGCTCCATGAACAATTTAATATTGTGAGAAACTTAATGTAATTAAATAATCATTATGCTAGGGACCCTGAAATTGACTAAGTGAAGCAGGCAGTAATTTTCAAAAATCTCATCCTCACAAAAGAAGGAAAAAAATAGGAAAATTAATTTTCACAGAAAAAAAGAATTGGTTTTTGCCTTTTATTTCTGTAGGAACACTCACCAAAGTGTGTTTGTGTGTGTGTGTTTCTGTTGTGACAAATACCGTCCTGAAATGAACCTTAATATAAACAAACTGAGGACAGCTGGGACAGGTGGGTGGGGGGATGGGGTAATTGCCTGATGGCTATTAAGGAGGGCATGTGATGTGCTGAGCACTGGGTGTTACAGGCAACTGATAAATTACTGACCAGTACATCTGAAACTAATGATGTACTATAAGTTGGCTAATTAAGTTTAAATTTTAAAAATTTTAGAAAACTTGGGGCACCTGGTGGCTCAGTGGGTTAAAGCCTCTGCCTTTGGCTCAGGTCATGATCCCAGGGTCTTGGGATAGAGCCCCACGTCGGGCTCTCTGCTCAGCGGAGAGCCTGCTTCCCCCTCTCTCTCTCTCTCTGCCTGCCTCTCTGCCTGCTTGTGATCTCTATCTGACAAATAAATAATTTTTTTTAAATATTTAAAAAAATTTAAAAGAAAAACAACTAGTAAAAAACAAATTCCAACCAGAATGAGATACCATTTTAATTAATAAAATAATTGACAGTTTACAGACTGATCATGCCAAGTGTTGGTGAGGATGCAGAGAAACTTGAACTCATTCACTGCTCTTGGGAATGTAAAATAATATGTGCACTTTGGAAAATGGTTTGATTTTTCTTAGAAAAAATATATATTCACCTATTTTATGATCCAGCCATTTTATAAGATACGAATGTTAACTCTAGATTCCATTCCCCTTTAATTCCATTGTCTTTTTATCCCCTCATCCTTGAGTATTTTTTCATATACATGTACTTAACAGTGTTCTGCTGAGTAATTGTGTGAGAGCCTGTCCAGATCTTCACCATGCCCTCTCTGCCTCACCCTTCTTCTTCTTCACTTTCATTCTTCTACAATCTTCTCTTCTAGAGAAGATGTAGAAGCGTAGACTCTTCTACAGTCTGCCTTCCTGCCCCTACACTCATCGACTAGGTCTCTTCAACTCAGAGAATTCATTGGGTTATATCTTTCTGAGACATGCTCTGGAAACTCTCAAGCAATAAGCTTACCAGTCATGGGGCTCATCTTGTGTGTTTCCTGTCTTTCCAGAATCACTGTCCTTCAGTCCATAATTTCCAAAATTTAAAAATTGTTGTTTTATTTTTTTTTCAGTTTTTACATTTCAGTGGTTTCAAGTAATAGCATGAATTTCTTCCCTGTTAACTCATCTTGGTCAGAAGTGTCTTGTATTGGTTTTTACTCTGCTTCTCCCTTAGTTTTCCATTTTCATAAACTCATAAATTCTTGTTTTTATGTACTCACACTGAAGGACTTTTTGCTTCTTTCTCATATTTATATTCAGGCATCCAGATCTAACCCATGAACAAATTCTAGAGATCTATTATCCAATAGATGAAGATTTGGCAGTTTGACATCATATTCTCCTAACGTTGCTTTATGTCAACATCATTACTTATACAAAATGAAAAAAAAATGCTTATTAGTTTTTCTTCATCCACATTTGCTGCTTTTGATTTAATTATCCTCACAGCAGGTTAGGGTAACATCCATAGAACATTGTTCATTACCTACATTTTGCTCAAACCACCCCCTGGTATTGTTTCCCATCTAAGCAGAGGAAAACACAGTCTTTCCCCTATACTTTGAGCCCCTTCTCATACTGGGCTATCACTCCTACGTACTCATTTTCCTTCACTTACCCTGGCATATTCTTTGTCACTCAGACATAACAATCATGCTATCAACTTTTTCTAGATACATGTTCTTTCAGTTCCTTCAGGCTTATCTCATCAGTCTTTCCATGGCCACACCCATAAGTGCATATATCAATCAATCTCTATTTCACCTTAGTATATTTTCAGTTTTCAATACAACCATTAGCACAACTTAAGAAATTATTTTTTCTTGTATATATAGTTGCTATATAAAGTTAAAACATTCACCAGAAACATGGGCAATTATGATTGTGTCCATAGAGAAAGAGGTCAATAAATGTTGGTACTATTTTTATTATTAAATATCAAATTTGTTAGGTTGTAATGTTCTTCCAGTATGAAATATGATTTATATTTGTATTCACGACATTTGCAAATACTATTTTGGTTCCTTTGGGATCATCAACCATCAGTAACATCTACTTGAAAAGTATGGATATGTTTTCTACATGAGAAAATCTTATTGTGCAACTATATAAGGAAAATGAGGAATAATACAGGTGGTTGGTGACATACATTTCTTTCGTTCACACTATCTAGTAAAATATCTTTTTATTTAGCTAGTAACCAGTAAAAAATATCTCCATTTGTTGGATATGGTTTTCAATGTATCCATTAGGTCAAGACTGCCAAGAGGTTTTCAAATCTCTATCCTTTTCATTTGTTTATCTCCTTAATCCATAGAGATGGTTCCAAATATGACCAAGCATAGGTGATTCAAAATATTGTCTATTTAGCACTTGTTGTGATGAGCACTGGGTATTATATGTAAGTAATGAATCACTGAATTCTACTCCTAAATCCAATATTATACTATATGTTAACTAACCAGAATTAAATGAAAACTTGGGGAAAATACCCCAAAAAAACCACAAAAAGGTACAGAAAGTTATCTATTCAGTTCTGTCATTTTTTTCTTTACATATCTGCAGCTAAAGTTTTAGCACCATATCATTGTGTAATTATTATTTCTTTGTGATGACAAACTATATTTTCTCATTGTATAGCTATGCTATTTATCACTGTGAATAGCTATAGCTGTATAATATATTTTGTCTGATAGGTGTATAAGGTTTAACTTTGGGTTAGGATTTGCTTGGTATTTATTTTTCATCATCTTAATTTCAATATTTTGTATCTAATTTTAAAACTACATAAGCCATAGTTGAACCTTATTTGCTATTCCAGACTGGCAATCTTTGTTTTTGCTTTTGTTTTCCTTGTGAGTTAGCAAAAGTCATGACAACTGGATACTATGCTTTGTTTTAACGATAAGTTAAATATTTTATTCCTTTATTACTTGCAATTACATGAAGACATTTACTTTTTTGCTTTAATAAAATGTACCTAGATATTCACAATAAATATGTGTTAATGAGTATGAGAATGAGTAAATAAGTGGATTACAATTTGAAGCCATTACTGAATTTGAAACATCAGAATTTTTATCTACTTTATTGAGATCTTTATTTAAAAAATTAAAGATTATGTTATTATTTAATATTATTTACAATACATAAAATATATTGCTGATAACTAGGCCAGTCCCTTTATCAATTGTAAATGATCTTTTATTATTCCTAGGGGGAGGAACAGGAATTTCAATCAATCAATTATTATCAAAATAATTTTCAGGGATTTATAGAAAAACAAAATTTTAATGAAAAAATCTTCACTATTTGGAGAATACATTATCTTGAGATATAGCTTTAATTTAATGGGACATAATGGACATTACCTTATTTAATCTAGTCAAGAAAGCTGGGATTTTTTTTTTCTCAATTTTGTTAAAGTTTTCTACTGATTTGATATCTGGTTCAGTTATCTACTGATAAGTTTTGGGTAGAGTTTTCAGGGGAAAAAAAAAAAAGAAACAAAACACTTAAGTAGAATTTCCTATTATTTTTGTCCAAAGGATAAAGTTTTCATTGCACAAATTGAAAAGAAGGACTAAACAAACAAAGCCTGAATAAGAAGCAATTATAATATAATAACTATTATTATTATATTTAAAGTAAACTTATAACTTGCGTTGTTCAATAATGAAACTATTTGAGTAATCCAAACTATACATTTAAGTTACCAGTCCATCACTCTGAATGGGCTGATGTTGTTTCCACCATTTTCACAATGGAAAACGTCAGACTTTCCATTATAAAAGAAAATTGTCTTTATGATGGAGCCTATATTAGCCAAGTGAATCAAAGGATACATGTCTATAGAAGATGACCAACTTACCCATTCAATAAATTGAATGAAATCCAAATATTAATGATAAAATAAGTCTTGTTAATATACTCACAGAAAAATTTTAACACATTTATACTATTCTGGAATCTTCAGATTTGTCTCCTCATTCATTCTAAAGTTTGTTTCAAATTGTGGAAATTCAATTGCAGTAATGGTCAAAGTTAATAGAGCTAACAAAATAGAACACAGAGTGGATTTGCAAATATATCACAAAAAGCAAAAAATTAAATATTATGGCTCAAATGTAAGTGGTTACTTTAACTCACACAAATGTAGAGAAAATAAAGAGACTTTAAAAATCAGACTTTCAAACAATACATTAGGACCACTAGTTCAGATATCAAGCATTCATAGGAACTTGGCTCTCTAGTTTCTTGTTCTAAATAGAATGATCACCTTTCATCATGAAGCTCCCATATGCCCAACTATATCATGCTCTTACCTTTGAAACCTCTTGTTTTCTGTCTCACACTCCAATAGAATGCATAGTCTTATGTATTAATCCTCTCCCAATATAAGCCTAAAGTTGCTCACTTTATTTGAAATGCTGGATCATGAACTTCAGACTTCTTGGAGAACATCTCTATAAGTCAGCTTCCAAGCATGATTCTCCATAATACCTCTTCTATCCCAGATCCCTTTCTTCCTTTCATTGTGTTTACTTTCTCTTTTTTCAGTATTTTTTCTCTAGGAAACTCTATTCTGGAATCAGACAGGGGAAAGAGAAAAACCAACCAAAGCCACTAGCTTAAGCCTTTATTAAAATGTTACAACATAAGAACAGCTCTAAAGTGAAGGTCATGGGGGACACAGAGGGATTTCAGATTTTATAGAGAAGATTGAGAAAGGTCAAGTACAGTTTTATTCTGAGAGCTGTTCACTGTTCAAATAGGAGGTATAAAAATACTTAGTATTAATCATAGTACAAAGGTTGTCAAAACTGGTGTTGCAGATTAGTAGTCATTGATTGGACAGTCTGTTTAAAAGATGGATGGAGGTGGCGCCTGGGTGGCTCAGTAGGTTAAAGCCTCTGCCTTCGGCTCAGGTCATAATCCCAGGGTCCTGAGATGGAGCCCCACATCGGGCTCTCTGCTCACCAGGGAGCCTGCTTTCTCCTCTCTCTCTGCCTGCCTGCCTCTCTGCCTACTTGTGATCTCTGTCTCTCAAATAAATAAATAAATAAAATCTTTAAAAAAAAAAAAAAAAGGATGGATGGAAAGAGTACTCATGGGTAAATAACCTGTTAGGGTCAGAATGAACATTGTTTGGTTTTTCTGTGATTGAAAAACTGAAAATTGAATCTTGGATCTGTGATATGCACTTTCTGATATGTGAGCAACATACTTATTCTCTTTGAATCCTTATTTCCTTATTTCCTTACTATAAAATAAGAATAATAGTTTTTTCATAATATATGTATAATACCTACCAAAGTTTCTGGCCTATAAAAATATGGAGTGACAACCATTTTTATTAATAATTAGTGATTTTCTTTTGTTTTGTGGGCTTTTTTGTTTCCTGTTGTCTCATATTAAATTCCACCAGATTTTTGGTGAAGGCAACAAAAAAATAAGAATTGTGATTTTTCAATCTTTTGCCTGGCATTATCAAGGTTCCTTCCAGAACATTCTAGAGACCAATTCTCAGCACCCTTCTTCTTCTGTATTTTATCTCTAATCTGTAATAATGAATTTGTAGTGGCTCAAAGTTCGTTCTCTTACTGTCATTCTCTAACTCATTTAAACAAATGTTTATGTCAGTTACAGACAAGACATCCCTAAGATCAATTCTGTTCTGTTCAAAACCTTCAATGGCTCTTTATTTTTAAGGTAAGATCCAATTCTTTCACTCTGTGAAAGAACTTTGTTCCATTTGTTGTCCTAACTGGCCCTATTGAAGTCGAAGACTCCTCATTATGCATACTTTCTACTAGTCAAATCGACTTCCATACTTTCCACCAAATATGTCCCACAATTTCATATATCTGTTCTTCTGCTTATTTAATTATCTTTATCTAGAATTCTCCTTTTTACTCTTTTTACTCTTTTACTTCTTCCTCTTTTTACTCCTTTTTTTATATATGACTTAAGCCCACCAAATAACTGTCTTGTTGTTTCCAAAGATTTCCCACAATCCCTAATGTTGTGCTTTCTCCCTTATCTGAACTTTTATAATACCTAATCTGTATCCTTCTAGTATGTATATAATTCTATATCTACATTTCTTTTTTTTTTTTGGGGGGGGGTTGAATTTCTCACTTTTTTTTTTTTTATTTCCAGCATAACAGTATTCATTATTTTTGCACCACACCCCGTGCTCCATGCAATCCGTGCCCTCTATAATACCCACCACCTGGTACCCCAACCTCCCACCCCCCGTCCCTTCAAAACCCTCAGATTGTTTTTCAGAGTCCATAGTCTCTCATGGTTCACCTCCCCTTCCAATTTCCCCCAACTCCCTTCTCCACTCTAAGTCCCCATGTCCTCCATGCTATTTGTTATGCTCCACAAATAAGTGAAACCATATGATAATTGACTCTCTCTGCTTGACTTATTTCACTCAGCATAATCTCTTCCAGTCCCGTCCATGTTGCTACAAAAGTTGGGTATTCATCCTTTCTGATGGAGGCATAATACTCTATCCCCAGGGGTACAGGTCTGTGAATCACCAGGTTTACACACTTCACAGCACTCACCAAAGCACATACCCTCCTCAATGTCCATAATCCCACCCCCTTCTCCCAAACCCCCTCCCCCCAGCAACCCTCAGTTTGTTTTGTGAGATTAAAAGTCACTTATGGTTTGTCTCCCTCCCAATCCCATCTTGTTTCATTTATTCTTCATTTCTTATTAATTCATCTGTTAGTCCATGCTCCTTGAGAGAGTGAGAGCTTTTTTTTTTTTTTTTTAATCCCTTTTTAGTTTAGATCTTCCCAACTAGATTTAGAACATATGTATATTTCAGTGATTGACTGACAGAAAACTTCTCCTGCCCCCAAGGGCTGATATCTTTCTAATATCATGTCTTATCTTTAACAAAGCAAGGATTCACCATTTTAAGGGTAACTAAGTCTCATAAAGGCTAAAGCTATAGTTTTTCAGCACTTTGAGATTCCTTGAGAAAGGGGTTCAGATAATTTCCCTTTAGGATATCATTTGTGAATGTAGAATAGCTCATGTGTTGTGCCCATAAACACAAATGAAAAAAACGAAGGTGAGAATCTGCAAATGTGCTTGTCAGTGTAGCACAGTTTGTTTTATAAATGATTTGTGTTGCTATAAGATCAAATAGTGTCAGTTCTTTTTGATCATACTTATCCAAGGGCAGTTTTGCAAGATAACAGTTTTCTCACATCTCACTCTCACCATTAGGAAAACACAGTGCCTTACTATAAAAGCTGAGCTGCCAGGTTACATCTACCAGGCCCAGTACTAATGGAATGATGAAAAGATTGACAAGCGTTTGATATTTTAATGGAATTATTGTCCAGTTTTGGGAGTGGTTGGCTTGTAATGAAGTAGTCTACATCTATAATGAAAGTTTTAGTATTTTATTTTATTGATGTGATTTTTACTAATTCAAACCTATAATATTTGTAAAATATAGTTTCATGATATTGGTTTACAAAAGTTTTTTAGGACAAAGCTATGTTTAAATGTTTTTCATGTTTTATAAACTGAGTAACAGGTAAACAAAAATATGGTAATTTCCCTGAAGAAGTGGAGAGCATTAAAGAAAATTGCAAAGACACTTGTCTGAGTTCGAGGTTGGAAGATCTGATTTCTTGTGTCAGTTTTATAACCTAAGCACTATATGACTCTGGAGAAGTCAATTGACCTTTTTTTTTTTTTTTTTTTTTTTTTTGGTCCCATAAACTACGCAACTGAAAAAAAAAAAACAAAACATCTACCTGTGTTAGTGTCCAGAAATTTAGCTAAGATCAATTGAAATAATATATGCAAACCTGTTTTAGTTTGTAAATTATAAAGTGAAGTAATTAAGCCGCAATTTCACTAAATTGAATTAGAAGATAATAAAAATGGAACATTTGGGACAATGTTGAATAGTTATTAATGTGGATAGGTATTTTGGGGTTTTTTTAAGTCATTTTTGTAAAGAGTACTTCCTAGGAATCTACTGAATTTTCATTGACTGAATAAAGCATCCTAAGATAGCAAATATCAAAAAGAATTCATGTATTAGGGTAGATCAAATACGCACATATGAAATAACTTCAGGCTTCAAAGACAAAGAAAAGGTATTGAGGAAGTGGTAATAAATGTAAATTAGGAAAGAACTCTGTTTGAGTCCTGATAGATCATAGAAGATATCAGAGGTCAGGTTTATCTAGAGTTGGCCATTAAGTAGTTTGCAGAACACATATTTTGCAAAAAGAGAAAGAAAGGGAAGAAGGAAATGGGGAGACAGAGAGAGAGAATTTTAAAAAGACCTGGTTTATGAATAAGGAGGAAAATAAACCAGCTGAAACTGATTAAAAGAGTGACTATTGAATTAGTCTTAAAGTCCCCATAGACCACAATTTGTAAGATTTTGGAATGAATTTCATTCCTGCGAATCAGTTTTCTCAATGACCTCTGATCAAAAAACGATAAAAAACATATAAGCAAACAAAAACCCAAAAGACAGAAGCAATGAGAAAACAAGCACGATTTCATGTTATTTATATCTATCCACCAATCTGCTTGAAGAACAGGTTGAAGCCAGAATGAAATAGTGATTTTCCAAGCTTTAATGTAATCTTCAGTTTCAGATTATTTACAAATACATATATATTGGGGAATTATATGAAATGATTGCAAACAACATGCTTATGATGTCAGCTGTATTCCAAATGGTTCTGATAAGGCTCTTAGCTCCGACACTTGCCTCGCATCTATCACAATAACAAACTTGCTTCTGGTGACTATTCTTCTTCCCCATTCCTGGTGCATATTGAGTAAAGGATTAAAATAATCTTCACTAATATTTTAGAGATGGCTTAACTCTCATTAGCATAAGGGGGTTTTCTCCGAGCAACTGTGCACCCAGACAGGAGAATAGGACAGGGCGAGCCTACACTGGGCAGAACAGAAGCTAGACATCACCTGCTGTGCATTTGTTGGGCAACTTTGGGAAAATTTTCTTCTTTAAGTCTCAGTTTCCACTGATGAAAACCAAGAGGTTCAAATGTCTTTCAGAGGTTATTTATAAATATAAAATAAAATATTAAAAAAAATGTAAAGTACTTAGCATAATGTCTGGTACATAGAAAATATGCAATGAATGGTTACTAATTATTGACCACTAGACTCCCAAGATTAACCTCATGTTTCCCAAAAGCAGTCTTATGATGAATTATATGATAGAACATAGTTAATCCCTTTTTATCCTGAGAGGAACCATAGGGTTATGGGGCTCAGAACTCATATTCCAACTTGTAAATTAGGTTACAAGCTCTTCACAGTCAGGGACAAAGCCTTATTTGATTTCTTCATCCCTAGCGCCTAGCAAAGTGCCTAGTAAACAGTAGATGCAATAAATATTTGATGAATGCAGCTATTAAAAGGGAAAAGGAAGAGCCAAAACACGCTTTCTGACCATCAATTGTGGCAAGTGGGAATAGACCAATTTAGATAACTTTAGTTGTTAAATGAGAAGCAAGTCTGAAGGGCTTGACACAGCTGGCTCTGAATTGAGCTGTGATACTCTTCAGTCCATCGGGGAACTGAAATAATCATGCTGGGCTGACAAGTTCTCAGAACACTTCTACCAAAAGTAGCTGTTATATATCATGGCCTAATCACTATTGTTTTTCTGCAAGGTTCTTTTCCACAACATTGTACGATGGTATCTTTTATAAAAGTAGAAGAAGTATTCCTTTCTCAACGCATATAACCAAAAACAATAAAACAAACAAAAAAACTCATTTTAATTCTTAACAATGATAAAAAAAAGCACAGTTTTTCATCATAAGAAGCATTAACTTACTAGGATCACTTATATATAATGTTGCCTAGGCAGATAAATATATTTAGATGTTAAAAAAAATTGTTTAAAGAGAGGAACATTAAAACTGCTATTTCAAAATGCAAATATTTTCATCAGAATGTGGGGGATTAAAAAGTAACTAAAACAAGTCTGATCAAATTACTGTGCTTCAGAGAAGTGTTTCTGTCTAAAGGAAATACTAAATCTTTAAGAAATGTGTGAGGTCAAAATTATTTTCATAATAATACTAAAACATTATTAGCTTTTTTCATGGTGCTGACATTTACACTGATGCTGTGAAGGCAGTGATCACACCATCATCACAAATAAAGTCAATACATGTTAAATGTCCCCAGTGAAGTACTAAAATTATTAAATTTACAAATTCTGGATCTTTACTTTTTAAATACTGGCTGTGACAAAAAAAAAAAAAGGGTCAATACAGGATGCAATTTTTCTGCACACTGAAATATGATAAATACTTATATTCTTAACAATATATTACACCACTCAATATCTTCATATTTTGTTAAGACTTGTTGCATTGAATAGGTATATTGATCTGTATGCTTATTTTTTTTCTTTCTTAATTTTTTTAGTTCTGTGTTTTTTAGGTTCTATTATCAGATTACTACTTATGTTCCCACTCTGTTCATAATAAGTTGTAATTTAAATTTGGAAATAAAATTATTTTCCTTCTGGAGACTGCATTTTGGGCTGAGAAAGTATATGAAACTACTTCTGACATCATTATTAAACCCCAGATATGCAAAACTACTTCTTCAGGATATTATGAGGATGAGAAATCCTCATAATCGTTTACCTGGAATTTTTTGTGAAGCCATTGGTGTTTTCTCATTTTTTTTTAATTTGTTTGTTTTATTTTGTTTGTTTTCCATTTTGTATTTGTTTCATTTTGGGAGATTTCTATTGCTCTCATTAAGGTTTTTTTTTTTTTCCTTCAGTATATAATCTCCTGCTAACACCTGTATTAGTTTTCATAGGCTCCTGTAATAAATTACCACAATCCAAGTGGCTTAAAAAAGCAGACTTAATTTGCCACAGCTCTGGAGGCCAGAATCCAAAATCAAGATGTCAGCAGGGCCACACTGCCCCTGGAGGATCTACAGGAGAATTATTCCTTTCCTCCTTCTGTTTCCTGTAGCTATGGCCATTCTTTGGCTTCTGAGTATCTCTGCTTCTTCCTCTGAATCCCTAAACCACACTGTGACTATTTTTGGAGACAGAGACTTTAAATATAAAATTAATGGTAGATGAGCTTGTAAAGGTGAAGCTCTAACCCAATATTCATGATATCCTTCTAAGAAGAGGAAGGAACATCAGGGATTTGTGTGCACAGAGAAGAGTCCATGTGAGGACACTTGCAGGATGGCAGCTGTCTGCAAACCAAAGAAAGAGGCCTCAGGAGAAACTAAACCAGTGGATTTCCAGCCTCTAGAATGGTCAGAAAACAAATTTCTGCTGTCTTATCCACCCCTTCTTGGCATTTTGTTAAAGTAGACTCAGTTGATTAATTCATTGGCCTTGCCCACTTTCCACTTAGGGGGAACCAAGCCCTGCAGACCTGGGCAGCTCTAGCTTTGCACAGCTCTCTCCTCTCTGATGCTTTTCCCTGTGAACTCTCACTGCCCTTAGACTCCCGAGTCTTCCAGTTCTGTTCTGACAAGAAGGCTCAACAGTGTACAAGCCAACTGGGTTTAATTTAACTTCTAAATCCAATGCATTTCCAAACCTAATTTAAAAAGAGTTATATTCAAAATAAATAAATAGATAGATAGATAGATAGATAGATATAAAAAGTTATTCTCAGAAATAAACAAAGCTATTTTTAAGTGCATTCCTTCCAAATATTGAAATAATGATCTTAGAATACGTAGGGAGAGCAGTAAAAGGTTGGAGCTATTAGATCCCTCCACTTCAAAGTTCTATATGGTCGTCTTTTGATACTTGTCACTATGGAATTTCTCCCAATATTATATTTTCATTATATAGTACTATGTATTTTTTAACCATAAATTTTATGCCATTTTTACTAGAAAAAAAAATTTGTTAGGTGAGCCCTCCACATGACTCAGTACTAATGACAAATTTTTTAGATTACATATGATATTACATTTCATATATGTATGTGTGTGTGTGTGTGTAAATGTATATATGAAAGTGGATAATATATACCCACCACCATCAGCTATTGATTTGGCAAATTTATCCAATATCTACTGATGCTGTGCAATTACATGTGAAGATTTAACTCAGATTTTCCTGTCTCCTTCAAATACCTCATAACTATATTGTTTGAGTATTTCCATAGCTTTCTCTTTGCCCATAAACAGTAATATTATATGCAATTGCTTAAGATCAAACTAAAAAGGGGCACCTGGGTGGCTCAGTGGGTTAAAGTCTCTGCTTTCAGCTCAGGTCGTGGTCCTGGGGTCCTGGGATCGAGCCCTGCATCAGGCTCTCTGCTTAGCAGAGAGCCTGCTTCCTTTCCTCTCTCTCTGCCTGTCTCTCTGCCTACTTGTGATTTCTGTCAAATAAATAAATAAAATCTTTAAAAAAAATTTAAAAAGACAAGAGAGATAACTTAAAATCCTGAAATTAGTCTTGTAATCACAAATATTATTTTATTCAATTATTATTGTCTTTGTATTATCTACTAATAATTATGAGAGTGTGGCATTATGCATACTCTGTGTGACAGAAATGAACCTTTTGTTCTCAGATACTTTCTATGCCCTATTACCTGTTCTTAACAGCCCAGTGTGGAGACCCTAGAGGCCATGTGTCCCAGTGCATTTCCAATAGCCCAGACCAACTCATTTCAGTCTGGGTTTGTTCAGTGTGAAGTGCTGGTAGGATTTTAGAGCATGAAAAGATAAGAGAAGCTTGTTATTTTCTCTTCTTTATATCTAGCAGAGTCTTGTCATCACTGCCTCTTTTCTGTAACTAGGGGATCTCCAAGCAAATTTTTGTAATTACAGCTTTTGCCTGTTGGATTTGTCCTCTGAGCTCTAGTAATATCACTTACATCACATATGAAACCAATTATCTACATTAAATTCTCACTATTTTAAATACTTAGGGTAGGGCGCCTGGGTGGCTCAGTGGGTTAAGCCGCTGCCTTCGGCTCAGGTCATGATCTCAGAGTCCTGGGATGGAGTCCCGCATCGGGCTCTCTGCTCAGCAGGGAGCCTGCTTCCTCCTCTCCTCTCTCTGCCTGCCTCTCTGCCTACTTGTGATCTCTCTCTGTCAAATAAATAAATAAAAAATCTTTAAAAAAAAAAAATACTTAGGGTAGTTTATTTGTAGTATACATTGTCACTAAAATAATTTATATTATAAAATCCTCCCTAGAATATTAATTTTTCACATTTTTCCCTAAGGAAATGGGTAAGTTTAAATTGATAAATTAGTGAAATACCTTGGCGATTCACAGACCTGTACCCCTGGGAATAAAAATATATGTTTATAAAAAATAAAAAATTTTAAAATTAAAAAAAAAATTAGTGAAATAGAACGGTCCATAACATCTCAATGAGTCAAGAGTTTTTATCCTCAAGATGAATATGAAAATGGGTGATTTAACTAGTTCAATCATGTGAAATATTAAGGAAAAGGACATCAGTCAGCTGTTATTAATCTCAATATAGAGCTGAATAAGAAAAAAACACAAAGTGTTTCAGAATGAACAAACAGCTGCTAGCAAAATAAACCAATTTAGAAGGAATTGTAACTGAAAATCAGAATGCCCGATAGGGTAGAGCTTTTATATTGTATACAGATATATACCGGGAAAAAAAATCTTATGGAAGTTGGAGAAATTGGTTATGAAGGCATATCAAAGCAACTAAAGATATGGTGAAAAATACCAGTTAGTAACTCACATATAGAAAATTTAGGTGTTTACATTAACAGGTCAACTAAGGGGCATACAATATAATGCTTGAAGTGATTGTGAGAACATAAAATCCAATTTGGTCACTTTATTAAAAACTTAAATAAAATTTTTAAAATGTCAGGTGATCTGAAATCTACATTCCAATGTACAACTCAATCTAGAGGTCACATATTTGCCTCTTAATCTTCTGTTTATTCAACCATTTGTCTATTTCCAAAAAAGTTATGAACAAGACAGTTTTAATTGGCACATTGGAAATGTTTTGTGATTATTGAATGTACACTTAAAAAGCATAGTGGCTATGTATTTATTTAATTTTATATAACAAATTCAATAAAAATTCCATTATATCATAAGTACTGTGACTTATAAAATTTCCTGTCCCAATTCTCCTAAAGTTGATGGAAGATAGTCTGTGAAACATGAGCAAACCAATGCTTACTGAATGGTGTTAAATGACCATAGTAGATCATTCTGATTTACTTGCAGAGTGACCTAACTAGGACAGAGCTACTCCCTTTTCTTGAAAGTCAGGCACATTCTTTCACTTATAATGGTATTTCACTTCTAATGGCTTTCTCCTCTATAGTAAGAACAGTTGTCACTTCCCATGCACCTCAAATTCTCCAAATTGTGGGCAGCTGGATTTTTTGTGACAACTCCTAAAAATACCTAAACACGTAGTACCCAAGAATTCTGTTAATCTTCTGATAGACAAGGTCACTTTCTTGCCTACCCCATAAGAAGAGAAAACAATGGTATCGAGACAGACTCCTTTCCAAGGAATTTATGCCTCTTTGGGATGAAAAATGGATTGGAAGACCTGTACTTTGTATTACTTGTGACCCAATAAAGCCTGTTTCTCAAAACAAACTGTATGATATTCAGGAAGGTATTTGACCTTACTTCCATGACCCTGATTTGAGGAATAATATAAAATAACTTTTGGTAGAAGTACTATGTAAACATATTACTACATACATGGAATACTGGGGCTTTGTAAAGATAACATTTGGGAATCATTTCAGGTTGTAGGAGGGATATTTAGGCAGCGTTGATATATGCTAATATGTTGGGTTCCTGGCTTAAAGGTGGTCAATATTGTGCCACTGAGAATTGATGGAAATGGATCTTCCAATAACTCAATAGCAAATACAAGCTCAACCTTATAGGAAGGTATTAGAAAAAGAGAGGAAGACCTAAAGTTCAAGACATATTAGATCCTTTCGGCAAGTTAGTAGAGGGCTTAATATTTACATTGGAAATATTGGAAATGGGATACAAGGATGAAACCGATCATAGGAATGAAGCAAATGGAAAATTACAACAGAAGAAAGAAGAGCAAGTTTGTCCTAAAGCCAAGTCACTGGGTCTTTTATCTAAGTTGTTTAATATACCTCCCACTAGTATCACACCTTCCTTTGTCTTTGTAATACACCTATACTTAAGGTAATAAAGGATAGTTGGATATTTAATGTGATTATATTTCAGATTCAGAAATTTAGTAAGTCAGGGTTTTAAAAGGGTTTGAGATAACCTGATGCATTTTTTTTCCCCAAAAAACATGGCCTACAAACCACCTATACAAGAATCACCTGTGAAGTGGTTATAATATCTACTATTGTACCTTCCAAATCCATTAAATTGAAACGAATTCTTGGAGCGAGTCTTGGCAATCTACATTCTTAACAGGCTTCTCAGGTGACTCATATCTAATAAAATTGAAGGCCCTTAGACCTTTAGGAGATGTTATTAATTGGACAGTTGACTAAATAGAGGGTATGTTTCTAAAGAAAGGTATGAGATATCAATCAGAGATATCTTTAAATATAGGATTTAAAAAATCTGCTCCAAGTAGATAAGTATAACTGTGTCTGGAGGTGACCTTCAGTTTTGAGATTCTACATTATTTTTTATTCTGAAACACGATTAATCACCTCTCACTGAGTGGGTGTTAGTTCTAAGTATTTCAATTATTTTCCCCTTCCACATAATTTTGTTTATGAGTCATCAAAGTTAGGCAGCTTTAAAAAAATTTTCACGTTCTAATAAATGATCCTCATGTATATACAATATCCTTGTTTGGACCCAAGTTGCAATTCATTTATAAAACATAATTAATACATGCTAGGTGTCTAATTATTTGATAAAATTCAAACAGGTCTCAGTACAGCCACAAGACTGTCTTCTGTTTTTTAGGTTTTATCTTTTGACCACATTACCTGGTGTGCTTCTTATTAATTGCATATATTTCAAAAGGACTATGTATTCAAAGCTTCAGAACTTGAGATTCATGGACATCTCAGTGGGTTTCTGGTACACCAGACTGGTTTGTCTATATAAAAATAACTAAAATGAACGAGGAGAGAATTTTTGTAATACAAGAAAAGTTAAGAAGATTTAAAAATAGGGAAAATATATACTAGTTATGTCAGAAAATTACTAATTTTATGCTGTTTTTTCATATATATATATATATATATATATATATATATATATATATTTTCAAACCACTCATCTTTCACATCTACTCACAAGAATAATTTGAAAAAAAAAAAAGTGCCCCTCTTCCAGGAAAATTTTACAATTATTACCCAGTTTACTTCAGTACAAGGAAACTAAGCAGGACACTTATGGCTGTTTCCCGTTTCAATTACAGTAAGATCGTCTCTGTTTTCAGAAGAAATTAAACCAACTCATCAGGTGGCTCATTCTGTTAAGCATCTGCCTTCAGCTCAGGTCATAATCGCAAAGTCCCAGGATTGAGCCTCATGTTAGGCTCCCTGCTCAGTGGTGAGTCTGCTTTTCCCTTTCCTTCTGCCCCTCCAACCTCCCTCTGCTTGTTCTCTTACTCTCACTCACTCTCTCTCTCAAATAAATAAATGAAATCTTAAAAAAAAAAAAAACTCATGATCTTCATTCATCAGTCAAAAGCTGTTGAGAAGGAAAATTTATTGTAATGTAATATCCTTCAGGGAAAATAGAAAAAAAAAATTTGTAGTGTGACTGAAGACACAAATGCTTTTACGGAGACTGTAAACTCCTAAAATTTTCCATTGAAAATTAAGAAACTATATTCACATTCTGCATTGGTTCTTTGAGAAGAAACAATAAGTTATAATTTTAAATGGGGGCTTTGCAAAATATTTTCATTAATATTCTCCAGTGACATTCATCCTTAGATAATGACAAAAGAATTGGCCATCACCAGAAATCAGACAGACTGGCAAGTAGAGAACAATCTCATATCAAAATGTCTTCTCATATTTTGGCTGAAATAAGACATTTTTATTCATTGGTTGAAAGGTCCCTCTCTCTTTTGAAGTGCACGATGTATTGTTTGCTGATTTGGATTTGACAGTACCTTGGTCAATTATTGAGGAAATTCAATTTCATCCCAAATCAGTGCAACATAAAATTTTAAGCATTTTCTTTTGTCTGTAGATTTTAAGAATGTAATCTCTTATGTTGAATGTAATCAGATTTTTTTTTTTTATTCTGGAAGAAGCTTCAATTTGATATATGTGATCAATTGAATTTCTGGCCAATCATGTTTTATTACACAAATTGGTATGTAGTATCTTGTGTTCACTTTGGGTTTTACATTTTATATTTTCTTAATTGGGTTTAGGAACATTTTCTCCAATTTTACAATCATATATACGTACATACACACAACTATATATATATATTTGTTTCAATCCTAGACTCAAAATTTTTGACTTATATTTCCTTGTAATTTTAAATTATTTGTCCACACCCAAAATTTTTCTTTCTCTCTTTATATAGTCAACATAGAAAATACACTTTAATATTAAACTTAGTCTGAACAAAACAATGTTATTTAGGAAGAATAATTACAGTTAATAAATCAGATATAAATACTGTATAAAATTTATGAACATATGGGAAGGGCAAATTTTAAAAAAAGGGAAAAAACTCATAAGGGACTTTTTTGTTTTTTGTTTTTTTGAGAGAGAGAGAGAGAGAAACATGAGCAGGAAGGATGGGCAGAGCAGGGAGGGATGGGCAGAGGGAGAGAGAGAGAATCCCAAGCAGGCTCCATGACCAGCATGGAGTCCCACATGGGGCTCAATCACATGACCCTGAGATCATGACTTGAGCCAAAATCAAGAGTTACACACTCAATTGAGCCATCTAGGTGGTCCCATAAGGTATTCTTTTTTCTTTTCTTTTCTTTCTTTTTTTAAGATTTTATTTATTTATTTGACAGACTGAGATCACAAGTAGGCAGAGGCAGGCAGAGAGAGAAGGGGATGAGGCTCCCTGCTGAGCAGAGAGCCTGATGCAGGGCTCCATCCCAGGACCTTGAGATCATGACTTCAGCCGAAGGCAGAGGTTTAACCTACTGAGCCACCCAGGTGCCCCCCATAAGGGATTCTTAATGATAGAGAACAAACTGAGAGTTGATGGAATGAGGTTGGTGGAAAATGGGTTAAATGGGTGATAGGCATTAAAAGGGACACTTATATGATGAGCCCTGGGTGTTATATGTAAGTAATGAATCACTAAATTCTACTTGTGAAACCAATATACACTATATGTTAACTGACTAGAATTTAAATAAAAATTTGGGAAAAAAGTAATGTAAGATTTAATATTAGATATAACACATTTGATTTTTAGATATATTTCTTGCTTAGAAAAGTGTTTTGCTAGATTTTGACACAAGCATAATGCTATCTATAAATTTTGAGAAGTATATGATATAGATATTAAGGTTACATCTATTGTGAAACTATGAAGTCTGGGACTTTGGGCAATAAGCATTCTTACATAGTCTTTTATTTGACTATAACATAGGGATTATCATAATAATATCCATTCTTTAGATTTATTGTAAGAAATTCTCCATATTATATGTAATGTGTTCAGAGTAGTTTCTGATGTATAAAATACACTTGTGTGTTAACTGTTATTTTGGGTATTACTTTTTATTATGTGATTAGAATACAGTGTTGTGAGATGGATTGTGTACACCAAAAACATATGCTGAAGTTGCAATTCCCAGTACCTGTAAATATGACCTTATTTGCAAATAGGATCTTTGCAGATGTAATCAGTTCAAGATGAGGTCACACTGAATTAGGGTGGGTACAAATCCAATATAACTGGTGTCCTTATAAAAAGAGAAGAGACCATGCAGATGCAGAAGGAGAGAATATCATGTAATGACAAAGACAAAGATTGGAGTCATATATTTATACAAGCCAAAGAACAGCAAGTTTTGCTGCTAACTCCCAGAAGTAAGGAGTCATGGAATGCAGTCTCCCAAAGGAGCCACACCTCTTGACACCTTGATGTCAAACTTCTCACCCCCAGCAGTATAAGACAATACATTGATTTTGCTTTAAGCCATATAGTTTGTGGCACTATGTTATGACAGCTCTAGGAAACTAATAAACATGATATTTAAATTATAGCTTTTAATTTCACTGGCAAAGTTTAAGCAATAATATACTGAGGTTGTACAAACATGAGCAGATTTCAGTTTCTTAATTAGAAATCAAGAAGTTATTCTTTAGATTTTAAGCTCCTCTGTCTTATTTCAAAATGTAAGTAATTCTTTAGAGCTTAGCTGTGTGAATTTGTAGATTTTCATTGTGTTTTTATGACATCAAAATAATTGATGAAATACTACATTCATAATAGAAGCTAGACTTTTATAGAGTCAGTTCTAATTACTATCTGGAACTTATTATGACGGAAATATTCACACTATTTCTCACTGAACTTCTCACATTGTTTAGCAATCTTTACAAAAGTAAACATATCAATCAAATAAATTAAGATATGTTCTCTACACCTGCTCCTGTAAAACTTAAGATTTATATTCAGGATATAGTCTGCTTTAATAATCAGGTCTTAGTAAAAAACTCCTAGTTTTTTTTTTTTTCCTGGAAATTAGCCACTTTACCATAAAAAGAGAGGGTATTCAAGTTAAGCAGAGAAAGACAATTATATATGGTTTCACTTGTATGTGGGACATGAGGAATAGCATGGAGGAAATAAGGAGAAGGAAGGGAAAAATGAAGGGGGGAATCAAAGGGGGAGAAGAACTGTGAGAGACTATGGACTCTGGGAAACAAACTGAGGGTTTCAGAGGTGAAGGGAGTGGGGGAGATGGGTTAGCCTGATGATGGGTATTAAGGAGGGCACATATTGCAGCGAGAATTGGGTGTTAATCGCAAATAATGAGTCATGGAACACCACATCAAAAACTAATGAAGTGCTATATGGTGACTAACCTAACATAATCAATCAATCAATCAAGAGGGTGTTCAAGAGCATGCATACTCTTTCATGAGCTCTAGGATTCTTTACAGGTGACTGTGGATAGAGATGGTGACTAATTGTCAAATAGACAGAAAATGTAACCATTTCTCCTCAACTCTAGACATTCTCCCTACTCCATAGAGATTTCTGCACATAAATCAGTATATGTGACATTGATTACGCACATGACCACACACTTCTTAGCAGAACAAGCTACGTAACTTGCAGGACCAGCTGCTACATGAAAATGCAGGGATTTTGTTTAAAAATTATTAATAATTTAAAGATGCTAAGAGGGCAATATTGAATCATGTGTGGGGCCCTATGGTGCTGCTGGACAGGTCACATACTTGTAGTACTGTTTGGGGAGTTTTTGAGACATGTGTTTTGACTGGATGTATCAGTGGTCACCAGAATGGCTCCAATCTCTTATTGGATTATCCTGTTTTCACTCTCCTGCCCATAAAAGCAGAAAAACTATTTCTATTTTTTAATCCAGTTAATGCCAGTAACATACCCTCCTTATAGCCTCCATTGTCTAATAGACTCACCTGGAGAAGAAATCTCAACCAATCAGTTTCCTTACTAAGACTTACTCAATAAATTATTCCAATGAATAGAGTGGAACTGTTAGAGTTGAATCTTAATAAGCAGAAATAGTTAACATTTGATTAGAGCTTTATATATGTTGGGTATTGTGCAGTGGCTTTGCAGGTACTAAGTCATTTAATCTTCAAAACAAATATGAATTACTTTACCCTCAGTTTATAGATAGTGACAAAGGTGAAAAAGTTGAGAAGAATGCATTTCTGGTTATCCAAATAGTAAATGGCAGAACTTGGATGCAACCAACTCATAATACTTCCAGAATCTGCACTTTGAACTACGAGGTTATTTTATATTGTCACATAATACATTTTCTTCATTTTGTTATATTAACTATTTCACTGTTGTGTGGCATAAGTGTAGGAAAAAAGTACACATATCACAGGTGTACAGCTTGATGAATTAGTATAAACTACCACATGAGTCCAGCAGCTCAGTTTCTCCCTTCCAAAGCTCTCCCAACTGCTAATCACTCCTGTTCTCCAAAGCTATTAGAACCACACAGTTAGAACTATATATTTGGGGATCTTTCTTTCAACATTATGCTTGTGAAATTCACTCATAGTGCTGGTATATCAGTGGTTAAATAATTTTCATTGCTAAACACTCTACTATTCAGTACTAAATTTATTTATTTAATTACTGTTAGAGATGTAGTTTTTTTTTTTCAGATTTTTTTTTCTATTATGGGTAATTCTGCTATGAGCATACCTGTACAGTTGTTCTGTTGTCCTGAGAGTAAAAATGTTGATTGATTGACAGGTTATGCATATGTTCAATTTTAGTAGAACTGTCACAATGATTTCCAAAATTTTTAAACCAATTCACACTTTCATTAGCAATCTTTATTTTTTTTATCTTTTATTTTTTTTTAAACTAATGACCCAGAGATCAAACCTGACTGAGATTGAGATGTTTAACTGACTGAGCCACCCAGTTACCCCAACAGTTAATCTTTAAATATTTTTGTAAGTGAGTAATAGTATTTCCCAGTTTTCACTTTGCATTCCCTTGATGAATCATATGTTTGAGCATGTTTTCAAATGTTTATTGACCAGTTGGATAGCAACATTTGCGATGTGCTTGTTCATGGTTTTTGTACTCTTTTTGTTGTTATCTGTCTTGAATTTATTTATATGTAAGGCCTCTTTATGAGTTAGAAATATGACATCTATGTTAGTTATAAATTTTTTAAGTATCTTCCCTCACTTGCTGCTATGCCATTCATACTCCAAATATTTCCTATTGATAAACTTCATAAGGTAAGATACATAAAGAAGTATTTACATAACCTAAAATTGAACTGATATTAGACATAATATCAATTTCTTCAATATTACATACTTTTCTACTTTAACAATATCTTGAACCAAATGTGCTTATTATTCATGAATATTTATTTACTTATTTTGTAATCTGCTAATGATTAATAATCAAGAACCTGCTATAAATTCATCTTTGTGCTAATATGGAAAAAAGAAGATAATACACGGAATAAATATCATTGCATATCTCTGACTCCTATTCCATACCAGAAGTCAAGAGAACCGTAAATCAAACAGAGGTGAACAAAACAAGCGCTACATATCAAGCAATTGTAAATTTTTGATCCTATTAAAATTCAGCTTAACTCATAAGCATATGGTGAGCATCCATTTCATGCAGTGTATATGCTAGATGTGACATTGCAATTTAAAATAAAGGTCTGTGTGTGCTAAGCAAGAATATATTCATCAAAAGCTCAGCTGAGGTGGCAAACAAGACTTTAAGTAATCTGAGAAGATTTCATTGAGGAAGTGAAAGTAGAGTTGGACTCAGCTAATGAAAATAACGTGGATTTCCAGACGCAACACAAGGTGATTTCTTTTTTTTTTTTTTAAGATTTTATTTATTTATTTGACAGAGAGAGATCACAAGTAGGCAGAGAGGCAGGCAGAGAGAGAGAGAGGAGGAAGCAGGCTCCCTGCTGGCAGAGAGCCCGATGCGGGACTTGATCCCGCTACCCCGAGATCATGACCTGAGCCGAAGGCAGCGGCTTAACCCACTGAGCCACCCAGGTGCCCCACAAGGTGATTTCTAATTAGCACACGGATGCAGCAGATTTGATATGTGACTTAATAAGTTTTCATGCAACATTGGAAAATAGGAGATAAGATTTTTCTAAAGGCTCCTTTATGGTAGATTTGAAAACTGGCAACAATTATTTTAAGGCTGTGGTAAGGTATTTTTCTCACTAGGTAAAGTTTCAGACTAAAATTATTGCTTTCATAGAACATCTCAGACACACATTGATTCAAAATCAAAACTGTTATAGACATGCTCCTTTTTAGAATCTTGGTTCACTCTGCAGAATTCTAGCTACACTTCTCTATGAAGTTTGCTAAGCTATGCATTTCTAAATATGTATTGGCTAGATCTTTTCAACCTTAAGATTGGTGGTCAAACAGCTTTTACTTGCTATTTCTCAATGCACAAAGCTATGAACTAAATTGAAAAATTACACTTGGTAAAAAAAAATCTAAATTATTCCTTTGTCCTCATGTTAAAAAGATTAGTTTCATGAAGGAATACTCTCGGGGCATTTTCTGAGGTCTATGTCATTCATTCATTCTCCTAGACTACCTAAAAAAAAAAAAAAATTTTTTTAAGATTTTATTTATTTATTTGACAGTCAGAGATCAAAAGTAGGCAGAGAGGCAGGCAGAGAGAGAGGAAGGGAAGCGGTCTCCCTGCAGAGCAGAGAGCCATGTGTGGGCTCAATCCCAGGACCCTGGAATCATGACCTAAACCGAAGGCAGAGGCTTAACCCACTGAGCCATCCAGGTGCCCCTAGACTACCTAAAATTTAAATTTACAATTTTCTCAAATAAGATCATCAAAGAAATATGCATTACTATTTTCCACTTAGTAATATTTTAGAGTTATGTGCTCTCCAAATCTTGAAGTCACAGAAAAATAATTTCATAAACCCAATATATATGTACTGTAAATATGCACATAAGAACATGGTCTTCTCAATCACAAATATCTGCTTTAATCAGACCTATAGGAGTAATTTCTTAGTTTCATAAAAGTTAGAGCTCTCTCAGCAAGAGCCTGTTTTGCACTCATCTAAATGGTACATCAGCCAATTAAAAGCAATCTCTCAGTCTTAAAAATTATATGCTCACTTTAAACAAAATTTGTATTTTTCTTTCATCATAACCATTATTTTGATTTAAATAGGAAGTTTAGTAGTAGCCTTAAATCTGCCTCTGCTGAGTGAGTTCTTACTGCTAAAGAAGAATGGGGAAAAATTTTATATGGTGAAGTAAAATCACCACACTGTATTAACTTTCCTGGTAAGAATTAGGATTGAAGATTTAATATAAAAAAAATAATATCAAGATGACTTTGGTGATTTTATTGAAAACCTTATGTTGAGAAAAGCCTTTCCAAACAAAATAACAATTAAGTTATGTTAAGAAAATGTGACAGATTTCACAACATAACAGCTAATTCAATTTTTATAGAGAGACTAACATTGGGGGTCCTGGGTGGTACAGTTGATTAATGACCTCAGGAACATGAGATCAAGCCTTGTATTGGCTCCAGGCCCAGCACGGAATCTGCTTGAGGTTCTCTCTCCTTCACCCTCTACCCCTTCAGCTCCTCTTCCCCTCCAGCTCATGCTCTCTTTCTCTCTCTAAATTGGATTTTTAAAAATCTTTAAAAAAGAAAATAAAATAAAAGAAAAAACTAACAGAGTAAAAAACAAAGACAAATGAGTATCTGGAAAGAAATTATAATGGGATATTTCTCAGTTTAAAGTAAGCTAATAAGAAAAATAGCACCCCATAATATATTTGTAGGAAAAGTATATAAACCAGTAGCTAGAAAAAAATAATTAGAATAGTGCAACCTCACTAGTAATAAATCAAAAAATAAAAACAATTATATTTTCATTGACTAGAGTTAATAATTTAAGTTTCACATTAATTAGCACTGGATGATTTTCCTTCATATATAAACCTTAAAATACAATGAATCATGCTATCTACTGCTTCATAACCAAACTAATCTTCCTAAATAATAATGCAAATCCATGTAGTATTCAACTAATTATGTCCATTGTCTTTTTTCCCAAATTTTCATTTAAATTCTAGTTAGTTGACATATAGTGCAATATTTGTTTCAGAAGTAGAATTTAGTGATTCATCACTTTAGTGATTCATCACTAACATATAACTCCTAAAGCTCAACACAACAAGCTCCCTCCTGAATACCCATCACTCATTTAGCCCATCCCCGACCCCCCTCTCCTCTGTCAACCTTCAATTTATTCTGTTGTTAAGATTCTGTTATGCTGGGGCGCCTGGGTGGCTCAGTGGGTTAAGCCGCTGCCTTCGGCTCAGGTCATGATCTCAGGGTCCTGGGATCGAGTCCCACATCGGGCTCTCTGCTCAGCGGGGAGCCTGCTTCCCCCTCTCTCTCTCTCTGCCTGCCTCTCTGTCTACTTGTGATTTCTCTCTGTCAAATAAATAAATAAAATCTTTAAAAAAAAAAAAAAAAGATTCTGTTATGCTTTCCTTCCCTTTCTCTCTTTTTCCCCCTTCCACTATTTCTTTTGTTTCTTAAATTCTACACAAGTGAAATGATATGGTATTTATCTTTCTCTTACTGACCAATTTCACTTAGCACAATAAACTCTAGATCCATCCATATCATTGTAAATGGCAAGATTTCATTCTTTTTGATGACTAATATTCCCATGTATGTATCTACTTGTGTGTGTGTACATATATATATATGTGTGTGTGTGTGTGTGTGTATAAAATCACACCTTCTCTATCCATTCATCAGTTGATGGACATTTGGCTGGTTTTGTGTTCTTTGGGTAAGTAAGTAGTATTATAATTGCTGGGTCATAGAGTGGTTCTGCTTCTAATTTTTTGAGGAACCTCCATACTATTTTCCAGAGTGGCTGCACAGTTTGCACTCCCACCAACAATATAAGAGCTTCTCTTTCTCTGCATCCTCTTCAACGTCCGTTGTTTCCTGAGATGTTACTTTTAGCCATTTTGTCAGGAATCTCATTGTGGTTTTGATTTGTATTTCCCTGATAATGAGTGAGTTGAGCATCTTTTTTCGTGTCTTTTGGTCATCTGAACATCTTCTTTGGAAAAAATGTCTATTCATGCCTCCTGTCCATTTCTTAACTGGATTATATCTTTTTTGGGTGTTGAGTTTGATAAATTATGGATTTGAGTACTATTTATCATATATATCATTTGCAAATATTTTCTCCCATTCCATAGGCTGTCTTTTAGTTTTGTTGATTATTTCCTTCACTGTGCAGAAATTTTTTTATCTTGATGAAGTCTCAATAGTTCATTTTTGCTTTTGTTTCCCTTGCTTCCAGACATGTGTATAGTAAGTATTGCTGTGGCCAAGGTCAAAGAAGTTGCTGCCTCATTTCTGCCCTAGGATTTTGATGGTTTCCTATCTCACAATTAGGTCTTTCATCCATCCATTTTGAACTTGTTGTTTTTTTTGTTTGTTTGTTTTGTTTTGTTTTAAGATTTATTTATTTATTTGGGAAAGGGAGAGAGCAAGTCTCAAGAAGACCCCCTGCTGAGCACAGAGTCTACCATAGGGTTCTATCTCACAACCCTGATATCATGAGCTGAAATTAATACTTGGATGTTTATCCAACAAAGCCACTCAAGAACAGCACCCAGTACCATACTGTTTTGATGACTATAGCTTTGTAATATAACTTGAAATCCAGAATTGTGATGTCTCCCATTTTGTTTTTTTCTTTTTCAAAATTGCTTTGTCTATTCTGGGTCTTTTCTGGTTCTGCACAAATTTTAGGATTGTTTTTTCTAGCTCTGTGAAAAATGTTGGTGGTATTCTGAGAGGGATTGCATTAACTGTGTCGGTCATTTTGGGTAGCATAGAGATTTTAATAATACTTTAAAATAATACTTTAATACTTTAAAATAATACTTTTAAACCATGAACATGAAATATTTTTCCATTTCCTTGTGTCCTCTTAAATTTCTTCCATAAGTGTTTTATAGTTTTCAACATAGAGATCTTTTACCTCTTTGATTAGGTTTATTACTGGTATCTTACGGATTTTGATGCAATTGTGAAAGGGATCAATTTCTTGATTTCTCTTTCTACTGCTTCATTATTAGTGTATAGAAATGCAATAGGTTTCTGTACATGGATTTTATATCATGTGACTTTGCTGAATTCGTGTATCAGTTCTAGCAATTGTTTTGTGGAGACTTTCAGGTTCTTTCAAGTTTTCTACATAGACTATCATGTTGTCTGCCAACAGTGAAAGTTTGACTTCTTCCTCACTTATTTGGATGCCTTTTATTTCTCTTTGTTGTCTTATTTCTGAGGTTAGAAATCCCAGTACTAGGTAAATAACAATGGTGAGGGTGGACATTCCTGTCTTCTTCCTGCCATAGAGGGAAAGCTCTCAGTTTTTCCCCATTGAGGATGATATTAGTTGTGGGTCTTTCATATATGGCCTTTATGATACTGAAGCATGTTCCTTCTATCCTTACTTTGTTGAGGCTTTTATCAATAATGGGTACTTTATCCTGCCAAATGCTTTTTCTACATATATTGAGAAGTATTGGTATTAATTCTTCTTTAAATGTCTGATAAAATTCCCCTGAAAAGCCATTCTACCCTGGACTCTGATTTGTTGGGGAGATTTTTGATAACTGATTCAATTTCTTTCCTGGTTATGGGTCTGCTCGAATTATCGTTCTTCCTGTTTCAATTTTGGAGTTTATATTTCTAGGAATTTATCCATTTCTTCTAGATCATCCTGTTTGTTGGCTTATCATTTTTCATACTATTCTTTTATAATTGTGTGTATTTCTTTGGTGTTGGTCATGTGCTCTTTCATTCATGATTTTATGTGTTTGGGTCCTTTCTCTTTTCTTTCTGATAAGTCTGGCTAGGGGTTTATCAATTTTATTAATTCTTTTAAAGAACCAGCGCTCAGTTTCATTGATCTACTATTTTTGTTTGTTTTTATATTGTTTATTTTTTATCTATTCTTTATTATTTCCCTTATTCTGCTGACTTTAGTCTAAATTTACTCTTCCTTTTCTAGCTTATTTAGTTGTAAGTTTAGACTGTATATTTGAGACTTTTATTGTTTCTTGAAGTATGCCTCTATTGCTATAGAATTCCCTCTTATAATCATCTTTGAAGCATCCCAGAGATTTTGGATGATTGTGTTTTTATTTTCATTTGCTTCCATGTATTCTTTTTAATTTCTTCTTTAATTTCCTAGTTAACCCATTCATTCTTTAGTGGAATGTTATTTAACCTCCATGTATGTGTAGTCTTCCCAAGTTTTTTTCTTGTGGTTTACTTCAAGTTTTATAGCATTGTGGTCTAAAAGCATGCATGGTATGATTTCAGTCTTTTTGTACTGGTTGAAGTCTGATTTGTGATCCAGTTTGTTATCTGTTCTGGAGAATGTTCCATGTGCACTCGAAAAGAAAGTGTATTCTGCTGCTTTAGAATATATCTATTAAGTCCATCTGGTCCAGTGTGTCACTCAAAGCCATTGTTTTCTTATTGATTTTATCCTCAGATAATAAGTCTACCGCAATGAGTGGGGTGATAGAGTCCCTTACTATTATTGCATTATTATCAATGAGTTTATGTTTGTTATTAATTGATTTATATATTTAGGTGCTCCCAAATTTAGGGCATACATATTTATAATTTTTAATCTTCTTGTGGATAGACCCCTTTATTATGATATAATGCCCTTCTTCATCTCTTATTACAGTCTTTGGTTTAAAACCTAGTTTGTTTGACAGAAGTATGGCTACTCTGGCTTTCTTTTGACATCCATTATCATGATAGATGGTTCTCCATACCCTCATTTTCAATCTAGAGGTGTCTTTAGGTTTAAAATGAGTCTCTTGTAAGTGACATATAGATGGGTCTTATTTATTTTTTAATCCATTCTCCCTGTATCTTTTAAATGGAACATTTAGTCCATTTACATTCAGAGTAATTATTGGAGGATAAGAATTTACTGCCATTGGGGGTGTTGGTGGCTCAGTGGGTTTAAGCCTCTGCCTTTGGCTCAGATCATGATCTCAGGGTCCTGGGATTGCGTCCCACATTGGGCTTTCTGCTCAGCAGGGATCCTGCTTCCCCCCCGCCCTGCCTACCTCTCTGCCTACTTGTGATCTCTGCTTGTCAAATAAATAAATAAAATCTTAAAAAAAAACAACAACAACGCATTTACTGCCATTGTATTACCTGTAACACTTGCTGTTTCTGGAGAATTTTCTCTGTTTCTTTCTAATCTTTATTGCTTTTGGTTTTTCTTTCCCACTCGAAGTGTCTTCTATACTATTTCTTTCTCTTTTTCTTTTTAAGATTTATTAAAATTTTTTAAGATTTATTAAAAAATAAATAAGACACATCTATTTGTCTTACCTTGTAGGTTAGAGATTTTGTTTCCCTATTTTGCAGAACTTTTTCCTTACTTCTATATTTTGCAAATATTACTATAATATACATCTTAGTGTTTACTGGCTTTTGTTGAATTTGATGGGATTTCACTGTGCTACCTGGATTTGGATAAGGGAGTTTTCATCTGTAATTTGCTCAAATAGACATTCTGCATGTTTTCCCCCTCTTCTTCTTCTGGAACTTCTATGATATGAATGTTATTACACTTTATGAAGTAACTGCATTCCCTAAGTCTACATTCATGATCCAATACTTTTATTTCCCTCTTCTTTTCAGCTTCATTATTTTCTCTAATTTTATCTTTTATATCACTGATTTGTTCCTCTGCTTCATCTATCATTAATGTCACTGCATCCAGTTTTGCATCTCATGTATAGCAATTTTTATTTTGGCCTGATTAGTTTTTAGTTCTTTCATCTCTGCAGTAAAGGATTCTCTAGTATCCTCTGTGTTTTCTCAAGTCCAGCTTGCATCCTTATGATTCTTGTTTTAAATTCTGTTTCATGCATATTACTTATATCTATTTTGATTAGATTCCTAGCCATGACTTTTTCCTGGGTTTTTTTGGGGGGGGGGGGGATTTCCTGTCTTACCATTTAGTATGGTCACCATTTTTTTTTTTATGTGTATGTTATGTTAAAGCTCAGCAAAAAGCTGGCATCAAGGTTAGCTGACCACGTTAGCTGGGGTCTCTGTCCTTATGCTAATGAATGAGGCAGCATGTTGGTGCCTGCCAGCTCTTTTGTCCCCTTCGATACCATGCCAACTCTCCCAATTGCACTCCAAGAGGGGGAACTCTCTCTACCAGTATGACCCAGGGAATCCTCAAACCACACTGTCTGCCGCCAAGTCTCTGGCCTCCTTCCCCACATGAACACCAATAAGCCCGCCAAGCATGACCCCACAGACTTCTAAAACTTCAGACTTTGAGCTCCACTGCTTGTAAAAACCTTTAATAATCAGGTCTTCTCCTTTTTCTAGTCAATAGTTTTAGGCAAATGTTCCTCTTGTGCTATCCCTTGTGCACTGCTTTCTGTTTCTCTCTCCCCTCTCTCTGATACCACGACTCCCTCCAATCCTCATCACTTGAGATTCTTTTCTTCCCAGAATAATGTCTCTGCACCTCCTACCTTCTGTGATGTGGCTACTTTTCTCCTCTACTTCTGCAGTTTGTTCTGTTAGCATTCATATCTTGGATTTTAAGAATTATTTGATATTATCCTAGCTGTGTTCAAGGGATGAGGCAAAATAGTGTTCCTTTACTGCTCACCATCTTAACTCTTGTCCATTGTCTTTAAATAAGCTGAAGAAGACTTGGGAAAATGTATTTTGTGGAAAAAAAAATAAACAGCATCTGTTTTTTCTTTATTTTTGTACAGTCTCTTAAAATACATGCTTTTTAAAATTTTTATTTGTTTTGATAGGAATGAGGATGTCAAGAGATTTCTATTTGGTCATTTCAGTAAGAATCTACACTCCATTGGTCAGGTGGTTAGTCTTACATTTCTGAGATATGATAAGCATTTCTAGTACACTACTCAATCAGTCAGTTACAAGGAAAGTAATCAAAGAAACATGAAATCAACCAGGATACAAATTAAGGCCAAAATGCATTTATTTTGTGATCTTCTTCAAAGCTCCAACTATGAGCAACAGCAACTGAAGTACTGTTCTCATTCTAGATATTGACATTACCTCAGGTCAGTGTTCAATTACATCTGAATTTTCTGCACATTTCCCCTTACTCAGTGTGGAGTTAGACAGCTTAGAAAAACAAGAAGGGACAGTTACCATATATCCTTGTGATTTTATTGCAAGGTTCTTCCTTACTTGCATGTGGTCTTCATTTACTTCAAGGATCTGTTACTGATTCAGAACTAGAAATTGTATAAGTCATCATGATTTTCATATATCATATTGGCTTAAGCAATATTTGTTTAACAGAACCAAATTCATTTGATTTCACAGGTCTCATGAGGCCTTAACAAACTTTCTTGATTTTTCAGTCATGGGATGCCATGAACAATTAACAGCCATCAAAATATCTGCAGTTAAAACAATTCTAATTCCTGATCAGACTGTCAGTTAAGCTAGTGTTCTTACTTTACCTTTGAAGGTTAATTCCAGCTACTTGGATTGTGATACCTGTGTCTCATCTTTCCCACTGAAATTAGGAAATCCATTTCCATGGCAGAATCATCTCTGGTCTATGAAGGGCAGCCAAAAGTTTTTTTTTCAATGAAACTGACATTTTTCTCAGCAATATCCTTTTTAGTGCTTTGATGTAATGAAGATTTTGTGGTCCCTCTCTCATAGGCCATAGCTAGGGAGTGAGTAAATAATTTTATCATTTTAGTTGTCAAAGTATTTAGGATAATCCTTCTATATTATTAAAAAATAACATTTTTTAAAGTTTTGATTGTCTTGTCTTTTCAATAAAGAGGGTCGTTGGCTAAGGGGCCTTATCCGTTGGAGTCAAGTGGCAATGGGAAATTGTGATTAAACCACTGGAGGCTCTACTGATTTCACCAGATAATAATACAGTGCATAATACTGTACCTTAACTTTAGGGTTTAGAGCAAAATGAGGACCCTCTGAATGCTTAGGTCTGAATAAGAAGGTTGGTAGAGATAAGAAATGAGGGCAGCTATCTTTCCCTCAGAAGGCAATTGCCTCGGGCAATAGTAAAAGTCCACAAATGAGGTAGAGACATCTGCCTCTATCAAAGCAAGAAGGGATCCTTCAGCTAGTAAAGGAGTCTCAACACAGGTTAGGAATTGGGGTGTTCTCCATAATTCCAAATCTCCCCCAAAAGTCTCTACCATTAATTCTCACATTTCATTTTTTCTAATAAATTCTCTTTCATGTAAGGGAGCTGATTAGGTGTTAAATTCAATTAATATAATAATTTTATAACCTACAAAGTCTAATTATAAATTTACTTTAACTCTTTTAGCTCCATGATAATGAGACAAGAGTGATTTCATCTGGAGCTCTTATTTAAATACTGAGTTTCCTTGAGCTGAGAATTTTAAATTTCTGGCATGTGATTTATATTTTTTTTAAAAAGTTCTCAGTATAATCAGAAGAATCAGTTCACTCCACCTTCAATTTTTTTTTGTCTTTATAGTGTTTCATGACAATGGCTACGTATTTGGATAACTAAGTTCTCAGTTTCAGAATGGTCTTTACTCTTAATAACTATGGGAAATTATTTCAGTAGATGCTTTGCTACTATATACTATGGACCACCATGGTTACATCTATTCATAAGAACTATTTTTTAAACTTAACCAGATGAGTTTACCAATCCATGTTTCCATTTTCATTATGATCGCTTTCTTTTTTTTTTTTTTTTTTAAAGATTTTATTTATTAGGGAGAGAAAAAAAAGAGAGAGCATAAGTGGGAGGAGAGGTACAGGGAGAAGCAAAGATCCCGACAGGGGTTGCTCCCAGGACCCACAGATCGTGACCTGAGCTGAAGTCAGAGTCTTAACCAATGGAGCCACCCGGGTGCCCTTGCTCTGTTTCTTAAAATAATTTTATGAATAAATTCTTGTGTCAGGAGTCTGACTTGCAGTCTATTCAAGACATTCTGATTGAGAAATAAATTGATTAATGTGTATTTGCTCACAGAAGCATTTGAGCTAGACAAGGCCCGTTGAAAACTTCAATAAGTGACAAACTAACACCATGAACTGATTTGAAAGAGAGCATTGTCTTGCTACTGGTGATCTTATAATGCAAGTTTCATAAAACCTCTACAACTCCCAGGAAATATGATAATGAGACAAAATATTTATTTTTTCTTTCACCTATTTCCCTTTAGTAATCTCTGAAAGGAAATTAGACAGCTTCCTTTCATTTCTTTATCATTATTCAATATAGAAATTGATTTTTTTTTTAAAGAGTAGGGTGGAAGAAAAGGGCAGCATGAGATTTATAATGTACAGAATTTACCCAGAACTAATTATAATTTGGTTATTCTATAATAGAGCCATATTGGCTCTATCATGATCTCTAAATATTTATCCAAATGGGCTCAAAAGGAAGAGGCCTTAAAAAAGAAATTCAGTAAACCTAACAACTCTTTCTTTTCTTTTCTCTCTCTCTTTCTTTCTTTCTTTCTTTCTTCCTTCCTTCCTTCCTTCCTTCCTTTCTTTCTTTCAAGTTTTGCAAGCCAATGCTACAAACCGCCTTTGATGAAAGCAAAGTCATGTATACCCCGCCAAAAAAAGTCATGAATATTCTGAAATAGTCAAACAAAATAGAAAAAATATGGCTAACACTCCTATAAAATGTTACTATAATCTCTATTAATGGTTTTTTTTTCTATTAATGGTTTTTATATCAGACTCCTCAAAGCATCTCACTTCAGTACACAAATGCCCTGACAGAATCTTTACCCTTAAATTACTCCCATGTAAGCCAAAGCGCAAGTGGGTCTGACTGGTAGAACTTAGGTCAGGAAAGACTTAGGAAAATACTATTTATTAGATACTATATTTGAAAGTCAGGTATAAAAATTCAAATCTATAAAAATATGGGATGATTTACAAGAGAGGGTAGATAGCTGTTCATGACAAACGTTCATTTTAGGAACTAATTCTATTTTGGTAAGGGGTCTTATAGTCAGATGTTAAGTCCTCCCTGTGGAGAATTCTATTATATTTATTATATTAAAGAATATTTTTCTTTGAGACTGTTGTGTGTATGTATGTGTATGTCTGTCTGTCTGTGTGTAGTTGGGACTGGGGTTGTTTTGTGTATTCGTGTATATCTGTCTTTCCTATTATTTACCTGCTGGCCTATTGGAAGAATAAAGTGACCTGGATATACATATCCATGTCTGTTTTATCATTTTGAAAATCTTTTTTGGAGTGTCTTGAGAGAAATTTTGCAACAAATAATTAAGGGAAATGTACTGTGAGACGAAGAAATTACAGTGTTTAAGCTAAGTTGAAAAGAGGTTGGTTTCTATGTTAGGTGGGACCTTTTGAGGTTAAAAGATTTCAGAGAGCTCTCAGGCAAGCCTGAAGACAAAGTGCAAAGTCTGCAGCAGAGGCATTTGTGAGAATGATAGTTTGACTTAGACAATTCAATTTATTTAGAATATAAAATAAATGATATTTAACATATAATTCCTTTTTTTACTATCTAAGTAATAATTTCATGTTTCCTCAAACTTCAGTAAAGTCTGAAGTGACTAGTCTTCCTTTGTGTGTCATGTGAAAAATAGGAAGGAATAACAAAGGGGTATAAACCCAGCCCAATATTAATTTCTCTGCTGACATCCGTTTAGACGGATCAGCATTCTATCAAGGGCACTTTGTCCAAAATATCCAGAAGATGAACAGCTACAGACTGAGAGAGCACCTATCCGTGTCAAAATTGGGACAGCAGTAAAAAGAACAAAACAATAGAGAGAAATTAACAGAATGATATATGAGAATATAAAACTGACACTTAGTCCTGTCTCCATTTTGAATAAGCATGTATATTACATCTCCCAGATACAAGAAAAAGAAGCAGTTTGCTCAGAGAAATAAAAACAAAACAAAACGAAAAACAAAACAACAACAAAAACAAACTTGATCAAGTGTGTATTCCTGTATCCAAAATAAATAGAACAGACTAGAATCTTGAACAAATTTCCTGACAAAATAGTACAACCATTTTGTAGTGCTGGTGTTCAAGGATATGTTACAACCTTTACAAGTATCATAATCATGGATGAAAATTGTCATTTTTTTTGCACCATGAATAGACAAAATAGAGAAATTCAGTAAACCTGGGCTGCCTGGGTGACTCAGTGGGTTAAAGTTCAAGTTTCAGTTTAGGCTTGGGTCATGATCTCAGGGTCCTGAGATGGAGCTGGGTCAGCCTCTGTGCTCGGCAGAGTAGGCTTGAGAGTCTCTTCCTCTGCCACTCTCATGGTCTTATGCACACACGCTCACTTTCTCTAAAATAAGTAAATCATTTTAAAAAAAAAAAATAATAAATTCAGTAAACCTGACCTAACCTAACCTAATGTATTTATTTATTTTTGTAAGCTAGTACAGCAAGCTTCCTTTGATAACTTTTGTAATTCAACTTTTCTTGCTCTCACTTGTCTATATTCTTTTGGCAATCTCTGAAGGGAAGGTAGACAAATTCCTCACACTTCTTTATCATTATTCAATATAGAAATCTTTTTTTTTTTTCCCAAAAAGAGTAGAATGGGAAAAAAGGCTCACATGAGGTTTGCATTGTACAGGATTTACCCAGAACTAATCGTAATTTGGGCTAAACCATTATTCTATAATAGAGCCATATCTGTTCTATCATGATCTCTAAATATTTATTTAAATGAGCTCAAAGGGAAGAGAAACAAAAGTCATGAGTACTCTAAAATAGGCAAACAAAGTGGAAAAATATGGCTAACATTCCTATAAACCAAAGTCTCCATTACTCTGTCTAGGCAATAAGGCACAATTATCTGGTTAAGTGTGGTTCCTGTAGACATTTCTGGACATACAAAATGTTTCAGGAGCTTGACAATTGGTGTTTCCCTCATTTACATGTAACCTGGATTTCAAATAAGTGTTTTTCTGTATATTAAGACTGCATATGTACCTCATATGAAATATCTCATACTACAATTTAATTTGAGGTTATGATATTGTGTTTAAGTAAACCCCTCAAGCTAAAATAATCATTCAGCATAACATATCATTTTGATAATGCATATGAAAATCTAGTGATACTCAAAGTAGTAGAAATTTTCTTTTAAAATCTGAATGACCAATAATTCTTACTTTGTGCTTAATGAAGATGAGAGTTCCAAAGTAAATTTAAAAAATAACAGCAACAACAACAAAAAGCCTTTGAGACACACATTTTCTAGCTGAAAATATAATTCACAAAAACATTCATCAGAAAGGTAAGGTTGCAGAGATAATATTTTTCTCCGGACAGCCTGACAGATATGGGGATTCTAGTCCAGTTAATCACCCAAAGAAAAATAAAATTCCTCCAGAATTAATAGCTTGGAGACAATTCTAGTTGAAACAAGAAGCCAGTATAAATCTGTCAAGATAGAACTAATATGTTGTTTCTTCACGGTGAAAGTTAAATTATTATCCAACAAGTTCTAGACATGCTGTAATTTGGAGATAGTTTTCTCAAAAATCCCATAAAACTAAATAGTACAGTAATCAGTTGTTAGAGTAACAGTGAAGTGAAATAAATAAAGGAGACCCTCAAAAAAGCAAATTATACAAAACATACAAAGGTATGGCATAATTCATAAGGCATTAAATTCACATAAATTTTTAAAAATCTTGCTGAAATATGAATGCTTACACTCTTTCAAAAGTGTTGGGTATTCAAAAGCTTAGAGGTGCATGTCAAAATGCATAGTGAAAGAAGTGTCTTGTTTGCAAGACTAAGAACTCCCATTCAAGATTAAAACAAAGATGACCTTTGTGCTCATATAAATAATGAGTTTGGAAATTAAATATTTGTAATATCATCCAAGGACACAAATTTTTTTAAAAATTCTTAAAACTATACTTTTTTTTCCTCATTTTCTCCTACTCTTTTTTTTCCTATTTCCTTCTCTTTCTCCATATCCCTATCTTTTTCTTCTTAATATTCAACATTTCAAATACTTATTATATGTCTGACTACAACAAGAGGTAAAATAGTATTTTTATATTTTCTCATGAATGTGAGATATAATAATATTCAAGATTGGTACAGAATTTTAGCTTCAATAAGTCTCTGTTTTTCTTCAAAGACATGAAGATAAATCTCTTAATGTGCTTTCTTGGTTGGTGTCACAATATTCCCAAGAGAAGTATATAGAGAACTGACAGCATGATAGAAGAGTTTGGTTATTCAAAAATAATTAATAATAAGATTTCAGAGACATTGAGCACATTCAATATAAATCAACATTCAATTCTTTTAGATAAATACCCAGAAGTGGGATTGCTGGATCATTAGGTAGTTCTCTTTTAATTTTTCTTTTTTTTCTGGGGGGTGTGGGGATGAACCTTCATAGTGTTTTCCAAAGAGGCTGCACAGATTTTCATTCCCACCAAAGTCTTCAAAGGTTCCAATTACTCCATATCCTTAGCCATTTGTTTGTCTTTTTCAGAGAAATAACTTCTCAAGTCCTTAGCCATTGTTTAAATTGGGTCATTACTTTTTTTAGCTAGTGAGTTGCATGTGTTCCTTACATATTTTGGAGATTAATACTTCATCAAGATATACAGTTTACAAATATGTTCTCCCGTTCCATTAGTGTCTTTTCACCCTGTTGATTTATTTCCTCTGTTGTACAGAATCTTTTCAGTTTGATGTGGTCTCACTTGTTTATTTTTGTTTGTGCTATTCTTGTTTTTGGTGTCAAATTCATGAATCATTGCTGTCTAGTGTCCAAAAGAATTGAAATCAGGATCTCAAATAGATACTAGCTCTGTTCACAATAGTCATGGCATCAGTATTTACAATAGTCAAGATGTGGAAGAAATCTAAATGCTCATCAATAGATGAATGGACACAGAAAAAATCATATATACCAACAATGGAATAATACTCCATTTTTAAAAAGAAAGACATTCTGCAGTATATGACATGGATGAATCTTGAAGACATCAAGAAAATAAGCTAGTCACAAAAAGGCAAATATTGTATGACTCCATTTATATGATTTATTGAAATTAGTCAAATTTATAGGCTCAAAGAATGGAATGATGGTTGCTACAGACTGGAGGGAGGAAGAAATGGAGTATTACTAATCAAAAGGCATAAAGTATCAAAATTAAGATGAATAAACTGTAGAGATCTCTTGCACACTCTGTACCTATAAGTAAAAAATAATGCACTGTACACTTAAAAATGTGTTGAGATGATAATGTCCAGTTAAGTATTCTTACCACAAAAAAGTAAAATAGGTAAATGAAAACATATGATCTAGTATTTAATTTAATTTGTCTATAGGAAACTAAGTTTCAGGGAAATTAAGTAACTAAAATGGCTACATGTTTGACGCTATATTTTCATTGTGACCCAATGTAACATACAATGTTTTTGAATGTACAGAATATTAGATAATTGATATACTCCAAGGGGGGAAAAAAACTATTTTATATGGAATAGTTGTTACCTACTTTGAATCTAAAACAAAAATACAACTTAAGTCAGGACTAACAATTTTTAAAAGTAGGAAGAAAATACTTATTATAATCAAGTATGAAATCAAGATAAGAGACAACTAAAAAGAAAGAGAAATTGACTTACATAACAAGACATACAAAATCTATTATGTTTTTCATTACATGCAGGTATTTATGAATTTGTTTGCTGTTTTCACATTCTGTTTATATTTTTAATCTTACAGATGAGAGCTATTTATGAGTCAAATCCAGTTATATGCCTTCATAACATCCATCATTTCCTTATTCTTTATTACTAGAATCCTAAATTTCTTTGGAGAAGTAAAGGGCCCAGATCAACAGTTTCCTAGTTTTCCATGAAATAATGAATGGAAATGCAACATACTTGTGACAAATAAGATATGAGTGGAGTCTACTGGTTGGGTTACAAGAAAATCTAATTGTTCTCCTGACTGAAAGGTAGAGTCACAAGCATTTTCTCTCTCTTCATCCTTCTTTATTCTTTCTGTTTGGAGTGTGGTAACAAAGTAGAGATCCCAGATCATTTTGTGAATATGAGGACATAACCTCCATATGAATGTAGGAAGAATAAAAAGACACAAGGTACAGATATGTTGATGACATCATCAAGCTACATGGTCCATCCTGGGTTGTTCAAAACCAAGGCATTGTTGTGGTTAGGTAAGAGAAAGAAATTTTTTTGATAAATCAGTTACCTGCAACAGAAATCTGATGTCGATATATTGTGATAAATGTTCTTTCTATTCATACATAGTTTTAGTCACATTAAAGAAAACAAAATCCTTTTGATCTTTTAATTTTGTTCTAGGTAGTATATTTTCCTATCCTCTTTAAATTACATCTGTAACATCAGAACACATCAGTATTTGTCCTTTAAAGGTGTATTTATAAAGATTATAATAATATCTATATACTTTATTTTTATGGTCTTTGCCTTCATTCCTTCCAGATTTTCTATAATTCTACTAGAGCCCAGACAGAAAGGGAATGGTTAAAACACAAATTTAGCACATCTATTATATAATTATATACATACAATATATATAATTAGAGATTTAGTCCATCTAATGAATTGTTAATTTTCTCCTGGAAAGTTTATTATGATATATGAAATGTGTTTAAAAATCTGGTGAAAATACTTGATTGGAGCATCCCTGATAATCTTGGAGCAAGAACTTTAATGGATATAAGAATTTCATCTGAATGTGCCTCTCACTTGCGAATTGTTTTTATATGTTCACACTGCTTCTTGATAAAAAAGAATCATTATAAGGAATGTATTTATATTGACCTATGCTTATCTTGAAAATCTTTATGTTGATAGGTTTAATTTATTGAAGAAAAATTTTAGATGTAAGTAAACTGGAAATATTTAAGGTCAAATCTGCTAGGCTTGAAATTACTAAAATCAAGTGTCTCTAGGAACCTAAAGGGACTCGGAATTCCCAAAAGTTCTACAAGCCAGCTCAAGCAAAAATGTAAAAACAATCATACACTGTTTCGTAAATACCAACTTTAGGCATTATTCTTATATCCTGTGGCATTTAGATACTCTCAAATGCCAGCAAGACTTTCTTTGATTTCTATGTTCCTTTGAGGGATTATTTAAGTCTGACATTAGAAATTTTAAAAAAAGAAAATTTAGGGGAAAATGATGAAAGGAAATTAAAAAAAATTTTTTTTTGTCTTCAGACATCACACTTCTGATGCAGAAAATCAATAATCACACTACTTCTCCAAAGTAGAAATAATATATGTAAAGTGACTTTAGAACAGAATGTGACATGGACTAAATATAGCATGGTTATTCTGATAGAATTTATACCACGGAACGTTTTTTTTTCTTATTATTTATAAAACCAATTACACACTGGTTCAGAAGTCACATTTCACAGCTTGCCTTGTCAGATGACCCCATGATTAAGACTGACAATGATTCTTTTCTCTTTTCCTGATCAAATGCCCCAGCCATTTTCCAGGGGCAGAACAGTGTTAAAAATGGAGTTCACAGGACACCTGGGTGGCTCAGTGGGTTAAGCCACTGCCTTCGGCTTGGGTCATGATCCCAGAGTCCTGGGATCGAGTCCCACATGAGCTCCTTGCATGGCAGGGAGCCTGCTTCTCTCTCTGCCTCTGCCAGCCTCTCTGCCGGCTTGTGTACCTTCTCTCTCTCTCTCTCTCCCTCTCCCTGACAAATAAATAAATGAAATTTTTTTTTTAAAAAAATGGAGTTCACTGTCATGGCAGTCATCTGCTTCATGCTTTTGTCGTATAACTATTCTTCCACGTGAGGCAACCATGACCTCCTTTCTGTTCCTTCCTGCTAATCTCACCTTTACTCCTGCCCTCACTGACTGCAAATTCTACTGTGATGACTGCCTGACTCTTTTGGAAGCAGTCTCAGAGTATCAGGTCTAACAAAAGATGCCCTGCCAATAATTCCTACAAACATAGCATCAGAACTACTGAGATTTCCTTTGACACAACAGAAGACTCAGTCTGTACTCATATTTTTGTTCTGGCTGTGTGACCTTGGTCAAGGTTCTGCATTTCTCTGCGCTTACAAGCCTTGACTGTAAAATGGGGATAACAACAGTGCTACCCCATAGGGCTGCTGCAAGAATTGAACTATATAACGTTCATAAAACTAAAACTAAAATGAGAACTATGGCTCTTGCATGCTAATAATATTATTATTTTGCTAATCATAACTGTACTATATTATAATATGGGAGTAACAGGAAGTTTTAATAATGCTAATATTATTATGAAAAAATTCACATGAAATAAGTTCAAACTGAAATTTAAATAGTGTTTGACTGAAATTGCATGGATAAAAACCAGAATACAAAGTAAATGCATGAATACAGAGCTACATATTATCAAGAATGGTGACATTGGCAAAGGAAAGGAAACAATAGCAGCTTTTACTTGTATCCACCAAGGTTTCAATACCTATCCTTCCTTCTGTAGATTGGGTGATAATTGATATATTACTTTATGACGCAGACTTTTTGTTTAATTAAATTGAGGAAAATATCTCTACCTTTTGTGCTGTGACTCATAAGAAATCTATTAAAGTTTATATTATAATATCCTTATCCTAGTGCTTTGCTGTTCTCTTGTGTACTGGTCTCTCATTACTTTGTGCATTTTTTACTCCAACCTCCTCACAATGACCACTGGGTAAATCTTCACACTGTTTTTCTTTACTTACCATATGCATTTGTCTTATATTGCAATTGCTAATATTGTGAACACCTGAACAGCCCTCTAGTTAATCCTTTCAAGATATTGTCCTTTTATTTTATAACATAGAAAGTATATGGCTAACTACTTTCCATGGTATTTTAAGACCATTTTTTAACTCTAATAAAACAAGAATTTTGAATATACACTTAATATGGGAGAAAGATATTAAAATGTAATGCATACATATTGATTATGTGCCAGGCATTTTAAACTCACCATCTCATTTGAATCCTTAGGCAAATTTTTGCAAAGATTTTAGAACTTGGTAATACTAAAATGTAATTTATCTTAATTCCTTTAATTAGCAATCCATTATTAAATATACTTTTATCAGAGCAATTTATATATTAGTTTAGTATAGCATGTTGTATTCTGATTCGATAATGCACTTTTCAGAAGGATTGCATGGAAGGTATAGAGGGATGGGGATCCGTTTAAGAAAAGTGACCTAATAAGAGAACTCAGAGAATATAAATGTAAAAGAAAATATAGATATTATGTAGCCCATTGAATATAGGAAAACCCATTCAGTAACGTTTCTACCACCAACACATGTATGCATTTGTTGACAGAAGAAAGAAAAGCAGAGACATGGAAGAGAATTTCAGTGGAAAAAAACAACACTCTAAACCTTTTAATCATTTTCCAAAAGTCATGTAATCTATTCATTTATGCTCTAATTTGTTCAAAAATAAGGCAAAAACCTCAACTCACTTAAAAAAAAAAAAAGCCAATAACAACAACAAAAAAACCTTTGACTGTAAAAGGCGAGAGTGTCTAACTTCAGTCTATTCCTCATCCTATGAAGAGAATCATTTTCCCGAAAGTGTGCCTGGTGTAACCTAGTATTAAAAAGATCTAGATTTATGTGCCCATATGCTTTGGACCTGCTTTATGGTAAAGGCTGAACATTATTGCAGCACAGTGATGATTTGTGATCAAGTTGTGACTGTGATCATAGCTCAACTAGTTCAAGCAAGGGGCTGCATCTGCTAAGGCATAGAGCTGGATGAGTTGAGTCACCTGAATGAACAGAAATTAAAATAACTTCCATCCCCAGACACTGAAAAGGAGTGTTTTTTTCTGCCTTTCTCAAAGATTCAGAAATTATGTGCCTAATTCTGCCACCTGCTGGTATGACACAGAACTAAAAGATGACAAAATAGATTTTAATATGAATTTTGCAGGAGGCTTATATAATTAAGTTTTAACTTATTTTAATAAAGCAGCTCATGTTCTTTCAGGAAAGTTAGTGTGCTTTTCTTAGAGTCTGTACTTCTTTAAAACATTATATAAATATATTCAATGAAGGAAAATAAGAAATGCTGCAAGTATTTTTATACCCAAAAGTCTTTATTTTCCATAGCTGCTTTAAAAACTTGGTATTAAAATAAAAGATTTGTATATAAAAGAACTCAGAAAAGTATGCACACTAACAGGGTATTTTTATAAGAGATGCAAGTATTAAATGTAAGTGTGGCTTGCAAAACTGTTAATTAAAAAAAATAATAATAACTCCCATGTCCTTGGTTTTTCCAGCTTCTTGGCTTCCCATGACTTCTTTGCAACTGTGGGCCACGGAATCTTAGCCACAATAGAATCACGTGAGAAGAAACTATTGTATTATTGCTCTGCAATGATCATACACATGACTTGAGCTAAATCTGTACTGAGAGAAATTATAGGGACACTGTGTAATTATGGTTTGCAAAGAAACCTATATGATTATAATTTGAGGAATTTAAAGAAATTGTGGGGTTTTTTGCACATTTGGGGACAAAATCTTTGTCTCATGAAAGCTGATTTTTTTTCTTTTAAAAGAAAGCAGACAATTATATACTCAGAAACATAATTAGTACAATACTGATTAAAGGCAAAAGGCACTTTAAAAAGACCACTTATTAGTCATGCATTTTTTCATTATGTCAAAAGAATATCTTAGGAAAAGGGGAGAAAAAAAGAATTCAATGAATAAAAAAAAAATCTTCAGTGTAGCTTATGCCCTATTTTCAACATCTTATCTGAACTAAAATTTTTCATGCTGATTAAATCCAAGCTAGTTAAAAATATTTGTAAAGGCTTTCATGTTTTCTGAGGTAGTTTTGCAGAAAGTGGAGCTTGAGGCAATGGCTTCTTTGATTAAAAAACGTATGTTTTCACAAAATGGTTACACAATATGTTTCACAACCAAATTGCTGATTTTTGCAAATATTTTGATGTTTCCTTTTTCATTTGTTTGTTGGTATCCTATTTGCATGAATGTAGAATTTTAGACCTTGGAGTTACTGTTAATACCACTACTGTCTGCCTCTGATTTTCTTCTCTCTTGTTTTATTTAGTTCACTATGTTCACAGTTCATAGTCAAATGGCAGTGACCGCAAAGGCCCACAAATGGCAGTAATGGCAATGATTGCTAGAGGTGCCACTGTTAATGGAGTTCAGGTGATTTCTAGACGTATGCACAATAAAAGTTTCTCCATATTTGTTTCATGGCAATCAAAGCTTGATGTCAAAGGAGCTAGTATCTTGTCTAATGGTACCCTTATTGCTATCCAAGATATCAGCCTGGTGTCCTTTGGTGTGCGATGACCTCATCTCCTCTTCATCATCTCTCTCTCTTTGGAAGCCAGAGCTCTTTTCTACAGCCTTTGGAAATATTCTTTCAGCGAAATGGTCAAGATATATTGCCTTTATTCTTTCAAACACAGATATCCCTGCTTTCTGAATCTTCACATTATGCTAGCTTGCTTTTAGGAAAAAAGACCTTCATTAGTATGGTAAGGGGATTTTTTGTAAAAGCAAAATCTTTAGGATTTCTTTCAGCTAGCAAAAACAGGTACAAATTTCATAAAAGTGAAGTGCCATGACGGGAATTTTCTGAAAGAGGGATACTCTTCACTTTATGCCATTTAGGCTTATGAAAGCTTTCATAGGAATGCTCTACTTTCTGATGGGGGGAAACCAGAATCATTAAATCCTTTTAGCTATCATTTGCAAAGTCTTATACCTAGAGTCAAGTATAGTCCATGGAAAATGGGGAAGAAAATAATTTGGGGGTAAATACTAAGTTCTATTAATACTAAGAACTTTATTATGAATTAATGTTCCTCACAAATTGAGCATTAAAGTAAATAATGTCACAGTGTATTGTATAACTCATAAAACAAAAAGAAAAGAAGGATCTTCCTTACAGAATATAATATTTTACATATATACACTTATATATTTAATTTGAGGATTTTCTAGTATGCTTATATGGTATGTATTATATATAATGCTTGTGTTATATATTAGTACATTTAATTTATCTTATTTGAGGATTCTCTAATATACATTACATTTTAATATATGATATGTAGTATATTATACACATATGATATATAACATGCATATTAAATATATATGTATATATATGTAAATCCTCAAATTCAAGCTAAAGTTTGATGAAGAACAATGTATTGATATAATGTCAAATTAGACAGCTCCAGCATGCTTGTTGGTTAATGTACTTATTAGTTAATTTTAAAGAAGAGAAACCCTGTGGGCATCACCTTAACCAAGTGATCAAAACTAAAATCACAGTATCATTGGTATGGTATGTCTAAAGAAGAGCATGATGTGAATGTAATCATTAGGAAACATCAGACAAAGTCAGTTTAGTGACACTGTACAAAATAACTTGCCTGTATTTTTATTTTTCAACAATGTCAAGGTTAAGAAAGAGAAACAATGGCTATGGTACTGTTCTATATTAAAGGAAGCTACAGAAATCGCATAGTTAAATTCTGTGTGATTCTGTACGGGATCCTGAAAGTAAAACATGACCTATAAGTCATAAAGTTTGTTTGGAAAATTGATATTTAAATACGAACTCTAAACTGTCTCATGGTATTATTTGAATGTCGACTTTTCCAATTTAAAAAATTAGTTATGTAAAAGATTTAATGCGAACTGAAGGGCACCTGGGTGGCTCAGTGGGTTAAAGCCTCTGCCTTTGGCTCAGGTCATGATCCCAGGGTCCTGGGATAGAGCCCTGCATCGGGCTCTCTGCTCAGCAGGGAGACTGCTTTCTCCTCTCTCTCTCTGCCTGTCTCTCTGCCTACTTGTGATCTCTCTCTCTCTGTGAAATAAATAAAATCTTTAAAAAAAAAATGCAAACTGAATTATTTAGGGATAAAGGGGCACAATACTTCCAACTTGCTCTTAAATGGTTCTGAAAACTAAATATGAACATGCATGTAAATTTAGAAATAGAATTACAAAACAAATGAGACAAACTACTAAAAATTATAAGATTGTAAAAAGTGAATGAAAATGTATTGTATTATTCTTGCAATTTTGATGTAAGTTTAAAGTTATAGCACATCAAAAGCTTTTAAAAGTAACCTCCCTTCTTATAACTGGCCCATTGTGCTTAGCAAACTTTGTGAACCATGGTTTTTTCCTTCTCTTCATCTATTCCCTGAAGACACTTTGATCCTTCATTCAAATAGATCCCTAGAAATGTGGCCAGATAGGCCTTCTGCATAAAACATTTATGTATATATAAATATCCTTACTGTGAGCAAAATTTGGTTGATTAAGTAGAAAAGAAATGAGACTAACATTCTGTCAGGGATAGTTAATGGATGCATTAGATTACTGCATTAATTTGAGGGATTATATTATTGTATTAAAAGATATCCTTTGTGTAGAACAGTGATCAAATTTTATAGCATTTAAAACATGTATAATAATATGGTCTTATCTATTAAGGATAAAAATGTAAATAAGTATATAATAAACAATAAGTCTCCTTTCTTCCTTCCCAAATTAATAAAGAGTAGTAACAGTTTTTATCAACTCTAATTTCCCCCATGAAGGGAAATTAATTGGGGTTAACATTTCTAATTAAAGAAAACATTCTTAATTACTTTATTTTACCATGTCTTTTTTTCCCCGTTAATATTATGTTATATACGTTACATTTACAAAAGATGGATGTTAAGAAACTGGTTTGTAAATCCAGTTGCAAAGTATTTTCACATTTTGTGTACTATAATAAATATATCATAGTAGTATATTGGCACCATAGTATCATAGAAAATACAAAGTATGGTTTATTTTGATTTTGGTAAATTGAGTGTTGTTGGTTTGCTAAGTAAATACCTGAAACCAAAAAGCATCAAGTGATTTATTTGTTTGTCTTATTTTTTAAGATGTATTCATTTGAGGTGGGGAGTAAGGGCAGAGGAAGAGGAAAAGAGAATCCCAGCAGACTGTTTGCTCCGCAATTCACAACCCTGCGATGACCCGAGCCAAAATCAAGAGTCAGCTGTTCAAATGACAGCACCATTCAGGTGCTCCTATTTGTTTATCTGTTCTAATGCATTTGGTACTTAACATTTGTTAGACACACTTCTTAGCATTTCACAAATATTAATTGCTCTAATACTGAGGATAACCCTATAAAAGAAGTATCTTATTATCCCTATTTTAAATATTTGGAAACAGAGGCCCAAAGGCTTTAATCAACTTGCTTAATGTCACATAGCTACTTTGCTTTTCAACAATATAAGTAAACATACAGCTATTATTTTTATTTTGGGAACTTGATACATATTAAATAAAAATATAAACATTCAGCTTGAGGCTACAATTTTAAATCATGTAAAAAATAATTTTGAACTTCAGTCACCATATCATTAATTACTTTTTGTTTATGGTTCATAGGTTAGGAAAAGAGTTATAAAGATAACTGAAGCTTAAAAATGTCAGCACCTCCCCAAATTCTGAAGGAATACACATCAAACTGTTAACAGTAGTATCCCTCTAGAAAGAAACGAGAATGAAGGCCGTAGCTTTGGAACCAAGGGGATGGTCACAGTTTACTTCAACTGCCAATGTGCATATTGTTTGAATCTTTTGCAAAACTATATTCCTCTATGAGCTGTGTATTTTAGAATGCAATAATATAAAACAATGAAGAGGTAAAAAATAATAATAATAATGTCAGCACCTAGCTTCTTATATTGGGACATAGCGTTAAATTTAAAATTCAAATAAGTCACTTGGAAATATTTGTGTTCTTTAATGAGTATGGACCATTCCATCTATACTTGATGAACTAATCATCCTTTCTAGAATTGTAACTTAAATCACAAAATTGAATAATGGTGAGCTTAACAGTTGAATTTAAGTCCCAGTGACACAAGTTTACCCTTCAAATTTTAGTAAATAAAATTACTTGTCAATTACTTCATTGTTTAAAATTTATGAATAATCCATTGCATAATGTCATATAAATCAGTTAATATAGAATTATAATACTATTATAGCCAACAGAATTTAGATTAAATAGCATATGAAAGTATACAATTTTTGTTGGCAATACAAGACCCATGAACTCGTGATTGGAGTGATGAGTATCGTAAGGCTTGGCATCTCAGTGTCTACCATGAACCATTGGCAGAGCACCACATTCGGCAAGGAAGAATTTGCAAAGATTTAATTAAATCTCTATCCCATTATTTCGTTTGTAAACCCTTGTCTCTTCTCCTTTTGGTACCTTAACTGCAGTTAGCATTCTGTTCAGTTCCTCTGAAAAAAAACAAATAAAAGCTAACTGAGGATACTGGAGATCATTTCAATTCTTCTCCAAGGATCACCTCTGAATTTATAGCTTTGACAAATTCGTCTCATTTTCCAAGATCTCCAAATGCTGATGCTATGGCATTTATTTCTGGACCTGTTGACTATTTGTGACAAGAGTCCAAACTAATCTCTGTAGTTCTATACCTAATTCAGAATTTTTTCTAGCTTCCAATCCCCACCCAGTTCTCCATCATATGAACTCCTTTAGCTCTTACAAAACACATTTTCCTTTAAACACTGCTGTCAGAGAATCTGAGAAATATTGGAAAGCCTGACTGGTTAATTTACTTTTATCCACATGCATGCCTGCCTAAATATCTGATTCCTCAATCAAAATTCAAAGACGACTCTTTACAATAATCTATCTTTATTAGTATTTTTACTGATATCCCACTGAGCTCTTAGAATTCTTGAACTAATTCCTTCCCATAAAAAACTTCTCTGCTCAGCCCACTATGAAAGCCCTTTGACCTTCTTGTGTATTGCCAAGCAATACCCTTAGTATGAAATTCTTCCATAACATCTTTTTCATTTTTGTTAAAAATCCTGCCCTCTCCCAGCCTACACTGCCCTCTCCCAGCCTACATTACACTTCATGGAGAGCTCCCTACAACCAGTTGACAGAGGAAGAGAAGACTTCAACCTGGTCTACAGATCAGTTCTACTGGATTGCCGGCACCACCTGAAGATGGATAGCAACCTCTGAGATCCTGCTGCAGATGATGTACAGAGAAGTCCTCCCAGTGGGCAGAACTTTAGGCAGGACTACTGGTTATTCATTTTGTTTCAAATGAGAAATAGCCGAATGCACAATTGCTGTATTGATTTACGTTATGATTTAGCTTGACTGGTTAGTCAGGGGCTTGGAAGGAGCATGACTGGAGAATATGTGACAAAGAAATTTGAGCAAGAGTTCTGTGGAATGGCTTTGACTTGGAAAAAAAAAAAAAGAAGATGTTTGTGTCTTTTGTAAATACTTACTAAAAGGTGAACTCAGCAGGAAGAATTTTAATAATTTTAATAATTTTAATAATCAAGGGATTAGGATGATCCATTTCATGGATACAAGTTGTCCTCTTTTCCCAGCCACCTCTGTTATTACCCACTGGGCTGATGAACAAACTGGCACTGGTGGCAAGAATGGAAGTTTTGCGTGGGTTCAGCAACATGGATTTTCACTCACCAAGGCTAACTGCTGAGTGCCTCATCAATCTGTCAGCAGCGAAGACCAACCAACAGTGAGCCCCCAGTAAGACACCACTTCCTGGGGTGACTGGCCAGCTACCTGAAGGCATGTTGATTATAATGGACCATTTTCCATTACGCAAGAAGCAGCATTTTGTACTTAATAAAATGAACACTTAATCTGGATATGAATTTGTCCGCAAGAGGTCTAAATCAACCTCATGTTTTTATTGGTTTCTGGTAGGAGAGTGCTCCCACTTTATTTTCATTTAAAATGTCATGGAAATTTTAGTTCTTTACATATCCATGTACCTAATAGAGCCAGTATATTACCACTTATGAGAAAGACAGTTTCAGTATTGATAGAGCCAACTATTCTCTAATCCATTCCATATTTGATACAAATCTATAAAACTATACCCATCAAATGTAAATTCCACAAATACAATATTCCAACAGACTTGAATTGTAACTTTCAAGAGGGAAACCTTACAAATAAAAACCTGAATTCAATGTTTATAGCAGCAATGTCCACAATAGCCAAACTATGGAAAGAACCTATATGTCCATCAACAGATGAATGGATAAAGAAGAGGTGGTATATATATACAATGGAATACTATGCAGCCATCAAAAGAAATGAAATCTTGCCATTTGCGATGACATGGATGGAACTAGAGGGTATTATGTTTAGCGAAATAAGTCAATCAGAGAAAGACAACTATCATATGATCTCCCTGATATGAGGAAGTGGAGATGCAGTGGGGGTTGGTTAGGGGGGTAGAAAAAGAATAAATGAAACAAGATGGGATTGGGAGGGAGACAAACCAAAAGAGACTCTTAATGTCACAAAACAAACTGAGGGGGGCTGAGGGGAGGCGGGAAGGGAGAGAGTGTTGGGGTTATGGACATTGGGAGGGTATGTGCTATGGTGAGTGCTGTGAAGTGTGTAAACCTGGCGATTCACAGACCTGTACCCCTGAGGCTAATAATATATTATATGTTTATAAAAAATAAAAATATTAGAAAAAACCTGAATTCAAAATTTGAAGTTATGGTCTCTTTAATTTTTTTGTAATAAGTAATATTTTATTCACTTTATGTGTTATAGTTTAAAACTGACATAAAAATACATAATTTCATTAATCATTTCTAATGACAATATACAGAATGAAATGGAGAAAAGTTATATAAAATGAATTTAAAAATAAAGCAGCTATTTGTGTGTGCTTGCTTGCATTTTAATAATCTATTTTGTATTATGTACTCATATATGGGATTATTTTAAATCTCTTCAGTTTAATTTAATTTTACCTTTCCTATATATGATTTTTTGTAAGATTTTATTTGTTTGAGAGAGAGAGAGAGAGACCACAAGTGGGGAAAGAACACAAGGAGAGGGAGAGGGACAGGCAGACTTAGAGGGATTCATGACCTGAGCTAAAGTCGGATGCTTTAATTGACTGAGCCGCCCAGGTGCCCCATATTTATGATTTTTTTAAATTAAAAAGTGACGCTAGGGCAGCATTTTATCATTGTGAGAGGAAACAAACACATGCTTTTACACATTCATCAGCCACCAGGACTTTTCTTCTACATGAATTCATGATTTACTCACAACAAATGTTTGAGGTGAGATTCCTCATTACCATTTAAAATAATAATAATAATCCTGGGATATAGAGAAGTTAATTAAGTTGCAAAGTTTTATACAAGCATGTTACAGACAGATCTATGATTCTAACTCAGGTCTTTTTGTCCCCACTGAACTTTTCATTATAGCATTCATGCCACTAAAATACATTAATGTATTTAAAGTAACTGTTTTTTCAGTATTTTTATCTACGAACAGCGATGTTGTATTTACATTAGTAGCAAATATTTTTCATATGCTTTGACTCCTGAATTACAGATTTTTCTTCTAAAATTCTATTTTTCTGATGAAATATTACACTTTATCATTCAAAGAGTTAAGACCAAACCCTTTATAAATGTATATGCACTCGATATTTCCCATTTAATAATATGTTGGCACAGGGGCACCTGGGTGGCTCAGTCTGTTAAGCAACTGCCTTCGGCTCAGATCATGATCCCAGGGTCCTGGGATTGAACCCCAGGTCTGGCTCCTTGCTTGGAGGGGCGCCTTCTTCTCTCTCTCCCTCTGCCTGCCTGCAGCTCCCCCTGCTTGTGCTCTCTCTCTCTTACTACCTCTCTGTCTGTGTCAAAAAAATAAATTAAAAAAAAAAATCAAATAAATAAATAAATAAATTTTAGAAAAAAATAAGATGTTGGCAGTTAACCAGTTCTACCTTTAACAGTTTAGTCATATCCAGTACTCGCATACCTACGTCTGTGACTTAGGTTTGTAACTTAGAAGTTACAATATACCTGTTACAAAGAACAGTATATATCTAAAATATGTAGTAGATCAGGCCATAAGGAGCTAACAACATCGTGTATTTGTTGGGGTAACCAACAAAAGATGCACCTTATCCAGATATATTTTATGAATAAAAACAGTCAACATATGATGAAAATATAAGTAGAATTCTTAAAAGGCATTTTCAGTGATTTCATTTCCAGTGATCCAGACAACATCTGCATTGCCTGATGTCTGGTGTCAATGATATATGATGTGTTCTATGTCAGCTCTAGAAAGGATGTTTCAGTTTCATGTGCATTTGGTTTTTAATACTACCTCTACTTCTAATTATCGGATGCTTTACTCACTTTCATCTGTAGTATTTTTCCTTATGGTGAAGTTGGAAGTGCTTGCACTGAAAGCCAACACCAGGTTGAGCCACGGGGCCGATATTTGGATTTATTTTTCAGTCTATCATTCAGCATCATCCTCAGTGTTGTTTTCAGTATCTATTCATGTCATTGGAGGAACAAGCACTTTTCCCAATTATAATCAGAAGTGCAATTTGGGGTTCAAAAGTGAAGATGGGTTGGATGTGAAAAGCTGAGGTATCCATTTCCCGGAGTTACTTAAGTTTCCCAAATATGTTTGAAACATCTGCTCATTGGAGCCTAAGGACCAACAGTTGTTGCAGAATTGAATTCACATATAGCTAGGTATAATGTGGTTGGTTTTTTTGTTTGTTTGTTTTTTGTTTTGTTTTCTTTTGTTTTTTAGTTTCTGGTTGTTTTTTCTTTTTTTTTTTTAATTTTCTCAATAATTTTTTATTCTCTGATTCAAATATGTTAAATATATGTTCCTACTTGTTATAAGCCATCTGAAAAAAGTACTGAATTTTTTCTTAGCATTATTACTGCCTAAGAAAATCTGTGTTAGCCACTGTACAATACGTTCCAGAGAAGCAAGACACTCGATTTTATTTTCTCTTTATTATTCCTTAAGCATTCTGCCTTACTTTGTTATTACATTAATCATCTGACATGAAAATCAATTCTAAAACATTTCAACACCTTAAAGAGAACTTTCATTTCCTACTTTCTTATCTGTTTGTAGGAGTTAATGTTTATCAGACTTTCCATTTTATCATAACCAAGCAGTGATAGGAATTTTCTTAAATTACACATTATGACAATGAACTTCCCACAAGACAATTTAAATGCAATTTGTTGTGCAGAAAATATTTTCCTTGAAAATGTTAATTGATCTCAGTGTTTAGACATTAATTTAAAAACACAATGCTAAGTAATCAAAGCTAAGAAGACCATGCTTATATTGTCTCTGAGATATGGTTATTTCCCCATAGTATAATGATCTCTAATGAAAATCAGAAGTCATAAGGATATGGTAACATAATGAATTTTTAGCTGAAAATGAAACTTGTGAAATAGGGATAATAGGAATGTTTAGTCCTTTTGGAGGGGTAAAAAGAGCATGACATAAACTAAAAGATTGATTGGGGATTAACATACTAATTATACATATATATGGAAAATACTTGTCTGCTCCTTGCACTTAATTGACATTTATTTTAATTATTTGATGTAATACATCTGTTAGAAGAAATATACTGAAAATTTCTGAGGTAACCTGTTTCTATTTTAAGAATCATATCAGTAGGTGCACTACTGAGATTATTTTAGATTTTGTGAGAAACATGTTAAAGACTTGGAGTGTAAATAAAAAAAAATCACTAGTATTTCCCTATTTTTACAAATATTCTGAGTCAAACTGCCAACCTGCATCACAAATACACATTTTAAAAAACATATTAAGAGATGCAGTAATTCTTTTTAAATAAAAGATCATATCTGCTGAAATGCACTATGTCCTATATACTGTACTAGACATACAAGACTGAAAAAAAGAAACGTTATTTAAGTGTTTTACATTTCAAAAATGTCAAAGATATTCAAATAGTATATATATAAAAAACGTATTGTGTTTGTGTATATATATAATTTGAAATATAAATATATATATGAAATATACATATGAAGGGACCAAATATCAACTCTAAACAATTAAGCATTTTAGTTAAACATTAAGCCACATTTCATAACTTTTTTGATTTAGGATAAATTTATAACTTTTTGTTGAAGTAATTGAAATAAAATAATTAAAATTGGTATTTGGTACTGGCCAGATTTTAATTTATAAGACTTAATTTTATTTAAAACAATTTTACCAGTCTACAAGAATATAAAAACTATAGGTGGCTTTGGAGAGTGCATTTGATTACCTTTATTTTTCAGAAACAATTTTTGAAATCATCTTGAAGATTGATGGACCAAAATTTTCAACTTGCTTTGTTTCTGTTTGCATTGTGTAAATATAACTCCCAGAATATCAGAGAGGACTAGAAGTACGATAATTAACTTTGCATCTCATTTAACTAAAATGAGAATGTGTGTTTGTTTCAATTCATTAAATACAGTTGAGTTGCCCCTTTATCTTATTGTTTGGAATGGGAGTTAGAATTTTTGAAAATGTAGTAAGTTCAAAGACTGTATCTTAAAAAAAAGTTTATCATTCTAACTTCTCCTTTTCTTGAAATGTGTTATTTCTACCAGGAAAAAAAAAAGGAAGAATGTCGCTCTCGACCCGCAAGAACGACCCGTAGGCGAGGTGAGTGGCAAACTTCTTTATTCACAATCTTCAGCCGGGGACCCCCCCCCAGTTAAGACCCCCAAGTATATCTCCACCAAGTGCGAACTATATCCAATCAGAGTATACCACGACTAACAAAACTACCAATCAGAAGGACTATCTATGTGCACGCATCGTGCTCGTGAGCACGTACGTGACTCCATAGGTTTTCTTTGTTCTACAGATCATGCGCCTTTCCCTTGACTCCTGGTATCTATCAAACGTCACCCGCGAATGCACTCACAGTCCTTGGGTTAATCTCTCACTCCTCCCACTCTTCAGGCCTCGCTTAGTACGTGACTCCCTGCTCCTGCTGCATGGCTCTCCACAGCTCCCCCTTTTTGTATTTTTATATGGCAGGGATCGTGCCTGTCTTAGGTCGCCAATCCTCTGCACACATGCTTACCCGTCATCGGGTACTCCCCCTAGCCGAGGAGCCCCTGTCTTAGGTTGCTATGGTGAGGGATCAGTCTTACCCGTCTTTGGCTACCGATCCAGCATTGCCAGCTATAATTTTGAGGGGGAATGGCTAGTCTCTGGAGCCACCATGGCCATGTCTGCCATGTGTTTTTAGCAGCAACAGCTTTAAAAACATCAGAGTCACTCTCATTAGGCTTGTTTGTTTTTCTAGCCTGAGGAGGAATAATGTCAAACACTTTCTTATAATACCAGGGTTAGAGGGCACCTATGTGGCGATTAAGGTCGCTCTTTGAGCTTCCCACGATGGACCTGCTGTTGTTTACGCATGATGGCTCTCAACTTGTAAACTTCTACAAGTATAATTTTAGCCGCACACGGTAAAAGGCACATAAAAATAACAACCACTACTAGCACACCTATAATAGATCCTATAACATACCATGCATGTGTCAGAGAGGGGAAATGAGACAGGAAGAGGGCTCATAAAGCTATTAGCAAGCTTGCATTAAAATAAGCGTCAGTAACAAACATGAGTTAGGGTGAGAAGATTGCACTCTATGCTGAGCCATTTGAAGAAGGGCTTGAAGCTGGGCAGTCTCTTGTCTCGGCCACAGTTGAATTGACTCCGCCTTCACGGGGACAGGTTGCAGGACGGTCGTCGTTGCTATCATCATCATTAGCAGCATCCTCCACAGGTTCCACGGCCACCAGCCTGGTGAGGCGTTCCGGCACCCAGAGTGGAGCAGGCACATCCTGTGGGAAAACACAAAGGGAACCTCGGTGCCACCCAAGCACCGGGTTGGGTTTGGATAATTGGCCTTGCAAGTCTCCTGCCCCTCTCAGAGTCTTTTAAGCCCTGAGGGCCGCCGTGGCTATCTGTTAATACACCGCAGGGGGGTATGTACTCTGCACTTGGGCCCCGAGATATGGCCCCGTGCCTGTCAGCATTTCCAAATTCCATTGCGGGTTACCCGCGGCTGCATTTCTCCGTGCTGTGTCCAGACAATTGTCCTGATTTTGGATTTTCCATTCTAGATATTGTCCTCCACTTAATACCGCCCTGGTCAAGTTGGCCCAATCCTCGGGAGCGAGGCAGAGTGCTCCCAGCAACTCCACAAGGGAGACCGTAAAGGCTGCCTGGGGCCCATAGCCGGTAACTGCCTCCTTCAGCTGCTTTACCAACTTAAAATCTAGTGGTTGGTGGTACCTCTGCTGATTCTGATCTTTTAACACTGGAAAAAAACCTTTTCCCGGGCCAAAGACCTCTCTCCAATTCTCCGCGGCGCAGCCCGAACAATAGCACGTCTTGGTGCAGCTGGGCTTATAAGGCGGGGGCCACTCATGGGGTGGCGCCGTGGAGCTAGAATGTGGAAGCGGCGTAACTTTCGTTTTTAATTTCGATTGCGCTACAACTGCGGCTTCCGCCCCTGCTCTCAGCTGCGCCATTACTTCTCCCTGCATTCTTAACTCTCCTAATGCTTTTTGCAATTCCGCCTCTTTATCCTCAAATTGTTGCCTCATGGCTTCCAAGTCTGTCTGGAGACCGGGAGATTCCTCCTTCTTGTTGTTTGCCTCTATCTTTCCTAGCTCCTGCAACTCGCTTTCTGACATCCCTTCTGAGCTTTCGCTTTCGGAGTCAGAGTCTCGGGAGGAGCCCGAGTCTCGGGAGGAGCCCTTATGGGATTCTTCTTTCACTTGCAAAAAAACTTCCCCTCCCTGTAGTACTGCTCGCTGCAGGGGCTCTCGGGGGGAATGCAAACATACTTTCACCAGGGACCACACGGTGAGAGTCCCCGGGGATGTAGAGGGGCAGAGTTTTAAGTCCTCGCCCAGGTGTTCCCACTGAGGGACATTCAAAAGTCCTTCTTCTATAAACCAGGGGGCAATCTCCCCTACCTCTTTTAAGAAGTCACGAGCTGTCTTTGACTTCATAGGAGTGCCGTTTGCCTTAAGGATGTCTCTTAAGGGGCCCTCTATCCTATATCTAGCAAGTTCGTTTCCCATTCCGGAAATCTTTCGTTACTATAGTCCCTGAGGAGCCTAAATAGCTTTGTCTATGATCGTCCCCAGAGAACCTTCCCTGTCCAAAGACAGAAATGGGTGCACACTTTCCTTATCGTTGCTCTTACCCCAATCCTCGCTCCACGTCCGGCGTCTCGGTTCCCGGGTTTCGGCACCAGTTGTCGCTCTCGACCCGCAAGAACGACCCGTAGGCGAGGTGAGTGGCAAACTTCTTTATTCACAATCTTCAGCCGGGGACCCCCCCCAGTTAAGACCCCCAAGTATATCTCCACCAAGTGCGAACTATATCCAATCAGAGTATACCACGACTAACAAAACTACCAATCAGAAGGACTATCTATGTGCACGCATCGTGCTCGTGAGCACGTACGTGACTCCATAGGTTTTCTTTGTTCTACAGATCATGCGCCTTTCCCTTGACTCCTGGTATCTATCAAACGTCACCCGCGAATGCACTCACAGTCCTTGGGTTAATCTCTCACTCCTCCCACTCTTCAGGCCTCGCTTAGTACGTGACTCCCTGCTCCTGCTGCATGGCTCTCCACAGAAGAAGAAGACAGAAAGAAAGATATTTCCTTTTATTACTTAGAGGTCAGAGGAAATATTTATTTGAAGACCATGACCAGAGCAAAATAGGCAGTGACATTAATTACCAGTGAGTGGAGCAAAATGTAAGGAGCACTCAAGTTGTTTTTCACCCAGTATATAATTCAGGGAATAAACACGTACATAGATAACAAAGGAGATTTTGAAATGAAAATGAGCATTATGTAACAGTAACAGAGCCAATAAACAATTAACATTTGAAACTGTATGTAAATCTGAAAGTAGAATACCTCTAAAAACCTTACAAATATTAGAAGAGGTGGTATTATCCAGGAAGATATGAGTAGAGCAAAAGTGAAACCATTTTCTGAGGAATCAGAAAAACAGACATGCAAACAAGCATGAATTTATAGAGAGAAGAGGTAGGAATCTACTTTATTTATACAAGATGGCAATATATAGTCCAGGTCAGTAAATAATAAGTTCAGCTTATTTGCATTGTCTAAGCAGGACTAATAGAAACGTTGACTTGAAAATTTACTGTGGTACTGATTCTTCTCCTCCCCCCACCCCTCTCCAAACTCAATGTAGGATCCTGATTAGTTTCTAAGTTCTGAAACAAAGCTAATCTCTTTTTAGTGCTAAATACATGTTATTAAACAATAGCATCTCACATTGGGAAGACTATCAAAAAAACTACATATGAATGGAGAAAGAAAAAGGGAGCATATCCAGACATATAAATATTTAGCTACAGTTACAACCATTACAACCATTTTACAACCATTTCCTTGAGTTATACTATCTATGTCTTCAACAAAATAGTAGCAGAGTTCTTTTTTGAAGTCAAGGTAATTTCATTCATTATATATCTTGAAGTGATATTTTGATAGTTGATATTTTTGGTAATTAAATACAAATTGATTATGTAGTCATGATTTTACTTTGTCAGCTAATTGCCAAAGGGGTTACCATCAGTTGATTGTGATTAGTGCTAATGCAATTCTTTTTTTCTTTTTTTTTTCTTTAAGTAGACACCACACTCAGCATGGAGCCTAAGACGAGTCTTGAACTCAGGACCAGAGATCAAGACCTGAGCTGAGATCTAGAGTCAGATGCTTAAAAAACTGAGCCACCCAGGCGACTCACTAATGCAATTCTTTAATACATAAATAGTGATGAGCATAGCCAAAAGTAATGAGGCTCCCAAGAGTTAAGTAATTAATTATGTTGGTCTTTAGGATAAACAGAAACAAATAGCATAATGCATGCCATCAAAATTCCATTCATTATGAGCCATCCCTAATATATCTCTAATATTTGTGGTTTAAACTTAGTCACTAGTGAACTTGTTACCACTAGTTTCCATATATTAAGTATATAAAATAAAACATTTTATTTTCCAGGCACTACAAAAAAAAAAAAAAAAATCATTCCTAACACTGTGCATTGTGAAGAACGTAGACAAACAGTTTAGGTTTCTATTGCTGTATGACAAAGAAATATTACTTTAGAGGCTTAAACAACACCCATTTATTATTTCATAATTTCTGTTGGTCAAGAATCTGGTTGCAAGATAACTAGACTCTATGCTCAAAGATTTGCGGGCTGAAATCAGGGTGAAGACCAGTCCATGTTTTTTTAGGCAATAAAAAAATCACTTTAAGGTCATTCAAGTTGTCAAAATCCAGTCTCTAGCAGTAATGGGACTTCCTTGTCATGTGACCCCTTTAATGTTATGTGACATTAAAAGCCAGAAATGGAGACTCTTACTCTTACTCATTCCTCTCATGCTTCGCATCTTTCTTTCCTTCCCTCCCTCCCTCCCAATCTTCCTCCCTTCCTTCCTTCCTTCCAGATTTTATTTATTTATTTGAGAGAGAAGAGTGAGTGGGAGGGAGAAAGAATCTGAAGCAGAGTGCACTCTGCACTGAGTTCAAAGCCTGACCCTAGGCTCAACCTCATGATCTTGAGATCATGACCTAAGCTGAAACCAAGATGCTCAGTCAACTGAGCCACCCAGGCACCCTACATCTTTTTCATTAGGAGGAGCTAAGTTTCTTTTAAGTGATCATCTAATTAGGTTAGACCTGTCAAGGATAATATTATATTTTATCAATAACTGATTTGTGACTTGAAAGATGTTCTCAAACCCCTTCATATCAGCACCGAATCTGCTGTTTGATTTAATAATGTAGAGAAAAACTGTATGTACACGAGGAAAAAAAGGATCTTGAGGGGTCATCTTATAATTCTGCCAAAGATAAGAAATGCATTGAAAACCTAAAGAGGTTGAAATTATCCCTATGTATTTAACCAGGACTGGAGCATTCCTCCACTGCCTACTACCAGAGTAGAGAAAATCTATATTATAACCTAATTGTACATGGAAATTGATAACACAAATAAATTATTTGAATTTCATTTTTGAAAGAGTGTGGAAAGATTTTCTTTTTACCCAAATTCCTTCAAGAAAAAACCAGGATTTCATAAGTAGAGAACTAAGGAAATTCAAAAATAGACTAATATATAAGAGTTATGTAAGTTTTAGCACAGTGAGGGGTCCCTTTCACAAAACCTGCCAGTGCTCTTACCCATGCATAAATAGCTCATGACATACCAAATTATCCTTATTCCTTGAACAGCCCATACAGTGTCATGTCTGTTCCATTTGTTCATTTTATTCTGTGTGGATTATCTAGCCATTCTGGGTGTGCCCATAAACCTCTTTCTAATTCCAAAACATTTATCTGATATATTAATACTTATCTGAAAGTATTCCTTTTTTCTGGGATCCCACAATAACTTGTTTTTTTTTTTTTGGACTGAAGGTTGGAACAGCATTCCCACAATTCATATGTTGAAGCCCTATCCTGCAATGTGATGGCATTTAGAAGTGAGGCCTTGGGAGGTAATTAGGTTGTAGATAAGGTCATGAAGTTAGAGCCTTCATGATGAGATTGGTGTATAATAAGAGAGGAAGAAAGATCAGAGCTTTTTTTCTCTCTGCCATATGAGGACACAGTAAGAAGATGATTACTTGCAAACAGAAAAGAATTGAAGTTTTACATATTACATCAACACATAGGAAAAATTATTTGGCTGCCAAAACGTCACCTTTTACCATCCATAAAATCATTTCATTTTGATGGACCCTAGTATTTGCTCATATTTTGGTAAAGTGTTACTGCTAGAGAAAAATAAATCACCTGGTTTCCAGGCATAAGAACAAAATTATCTTGGGTTATTAAGTAATATCTAATTTCTAAAATAATCAGCAAACAGAACAAGATAAGGAACTAAGTACCAAAGGGCAAACCTACATGCTCACTCTAGTAAAAATACAGATATGGAAAAATGAGCTTGCTTTCATGTCTTCATACAGCATGGGTGAAATTTTGGAGGCATTTATTTAAAAGTTTAATGTCATCCAATATCATATGAATAACTCTATGTAATCCATAAACACATTTCTTCATAAACTATATGGCATATTATTGGTACAAGTTAAGGTCATGTGAAGTTTATAGATATACTTGTGTTTCTAATCAATACATCTTGACCATTCCACAAAGAGCATGAAACAGTATTTGTTTGATATTGATAGGTTGTCAGAAAAGGACAATCAACCTAGAAGTGTCAATAGTCTAAAAAATTTTAAGAGTAGAACAAAAAAGGTGCCAATTTAGTTACTGTAGTGAAATATTTATTAAGGGCAAAGTAATCATGCATGCTCTCAAGTACACCAAAATAAATAAATGTACTCTTCAACCAGCCAAGAAATAGAAAAATGAAAGATTTGTGAAACTACTTCTGATTCTAATAAAAATTTATCAGCTAAATAAATCATGAAAGTCACAACATGCAGCATGTCATAATGTGTAATAGTGTTTTGGGTTTACATGTATTGATTATATAAAATTTAAATGCAATAATTTTCCATTTATACTTTTGACAGTGAATTATTTCACTTTTCCAAGATAGGGTATTCACTATACACACATAATCTAACTATAATGTCTAATTATTGACATGTAAAAACTACTTTTTGGCTCAATAATTTGTTAATTAGCTTATGTTAATTCTCATCTTTAATTTGCATGCTTTGAGTTCTAAGTGCCTGATTTTGTGCTTATTTTGCCATACTAATCTCACTGGCGCCTGCCAACTCTGAAAACTGGACTCACATTCTGTGTTTCACAAATGAAATTTGTAACTGAGGTTAAGGTAGGTTAAATAAACCACTCAACATCAAACCACCAATATGTATGTCAAAGCCAGAACTGAAAATAAGTATGACCTGCTTAAAATTGGGGACATATCACAATCTAAACTCATATCCCAATTTTTCTTATTTCTCTCTCAGGTATTCAAAGCTAATATTAGGATTGTGACATTGTATTTGGTGGAAATGAGAAGAAGCAAACAATCTCATATTTGTTGTTTGCCTATATGAAATTTAAAAACTGAGAATTGTTGAATTAGACAGTGTTAGGTTCTTCATCATCATCAATTTTCTGATAAATGGATATGAAAAAGGACATATGTAAATTCCTGTGGCTATTTTTAGTGATATAACTAATGAATGTAGGCATTCTCCAAACATTCAGTTGCATTTATTTCACACTCACCAATCATTCAGTGTGTCAAGCCAGACTGTAAGTAAAGACAAATATTCTAGCAGTATTTTCCAAGAAAAATTTAGTTCCTTTTTTAACATCAAAAACCAATATTAATATTGAAGAATTAAAATCAAATCATCAAAGGAAACTTAACAGAATAGTCATTATGCAATTCTAATTCACTCTTAGCTGCTGCCCTCCAGCAAAGCTCTTACCTATCTCTAAAGGAATAAAAGAGAAATTAACATATTCCCCCAATGGTCCAGAGATTCATTTTCTTAACTTTATAAAACAATAGAGAGCTTTCAAAGACTAGTTCAAATTTCTCAGCTAATATTTGGATTGATTTTACAGACATTAAAAATATTGTAGAAATATATTATATAACTCTAATTCTTAAAATAAGTAAGTTAATAGGTGGAAGGGAATACTAAGGTGACAGCCAGTGTTGATGTTCATGTTGTCAACCATTGACACAACTCCAGGGCTAAAAATAAATAAATAAATCAGAGGTCAGTCTGGTAAATCTGCCAGGTACTCAGCTGTTTGATGTCTGAATGTCCTCTAGTCACTACCAGAAAGAATTAAAAGGATTACCTAAAACACATTTGCCCACTCTTTCCATTATTTCCTTTCAATGGGACTCTTCCATCTTCTCCGAGTTCCCGTTACCACATAAATGTCAACCCATCCACTTTCTAAAGCTCCCTAAATCTTCCCCTAACATTCATTTTATTTTGACAGATTTGTCTCTTCGAGAATTCCATGAACTCTTCAAGAATGAGTTGGAGAAATGACAGCATGAATGATATTGTTTCTTTACCTCATCAAAAAATGGAAAGCTATAGTTTTCATTGCTACATTTTTTAAAACTTATAATATTTTCAGGTATGACATATGGCATATTATAGTTTAAATAAAACTGATGAAATCAGCTATAAATTCTAATGACATAGTCATAAATGAAATAATGTTAGTGTCAAAAGCAGAGCAGTATAGTCTAAGGAATTAAAATAATCAAATTCACTGACAAACTGTGAATTTATGGGTGTAAAGAAATAAAAATTTGAACAATTGCAAAAATTTATACTATAATTTCCACATCCAGTATTTCAACATTTGAAATTCTCCCTTCAGAGTTCTGATTATGCAAGACATATCTATAAAACAAATAGTTTATTATACAATTTTTAAATGTGACCACCATACATTCTTCATTGAATGTGATGGTGGAATTTTAAAATATTTTACCTAATATTTGTGGGCTAACAGAAAGACAAGGCCAATTTAAGTTGCATAATCTTAGAATGCTTTACTAATTCAATAACCCACAGAAGCAGATAGAAAAGTAACAGTAAAAACCCTGCCTCAAAGGAGTAGTATGATACTTTGTATTTATTTAATTCACCTGTGTTGTCATGTATTTTTACAATCCCATTTTAGTTAAAACCTCTGAAATCACTGTAGAAATCCAAATCCTATAATAAGCAACAGAGACACCAAGGGAATGATGAATAATTTACAAAACTATTAATCTTACAAAACTCAGAATATTTCACATATAAAGGCCTTTTACTTATCTTATGTTCCCATCAATTTCATTGACCAACATTTTAAAGCACACTATTCTGGATGTCAGAGATTTATTCATTTATAAAATCGATACTATTGATCACCTACCATGTCATACATACTTTAGATGCCACGTTTGCAATAAGTAGAGAACAATAAAGAAAAGTTCCTTACCCTCATAGGGCTTAATATATAGATACTTCATTATATCATCTAATTTCTGAAAGTGTTAATATCATGAAGAAAAAGAAAACAGTAAATGATGCTGTGGGTTTATTTGGGTATTGATTTTAGGTAGAACTGATAGCAAGACTATGGTGATGAAGACAACTTTCAAGAAACCCAAATGAAATGAGGGCCCGAGTTACCTGATCAGAATTCAAGGTAGAGAAAACAGAAATAGTCCAGAATTTGGAACAAGTTTGGCTTGTTCAACACAGCAAAGCAATATTTTGGTGAATGGCAAGACAAGTAGGGTATGAAGACACCTGGTCATGCAGGTCTTGAGGACTGCAGATAGGATTTTATATTTATTATAGGTATGATGAGAATCCATTGGAAATTTATGATCCTGAAAGCCAATTCTAGATTCTGTGTTGCAAAATCAGGGTAGACAGGAAGAGTAAAAACAGACTAGTTAGCAAGTTGTTGCTGAAGTTCAGGCAAGTCATAAATAAATAGTACTGGTTTCAGTGCTGACATGTTAGAGCTTGGAATTTGTCACTCCTTTTCTCAAAAAAAGAAAGAAAAAAAAAAAACTGAGAAAGTTGAAGAAAAAAAAATCTTGATTTCTTTTTCTTGGAACTATCAGAAAATCAAGGATATATGAATGAAAAGAATTATAGCTATGAGCTGCTTACCTAGAACAGAGAGGCTTCTGGAGCTATAAACTGTTAAGAACCTTCAGTCAGAACTCTCATGAATTGTTGGAGGCTGAGTGTGGCTAGCATGAAAAACTCCAAGGGACTGACACCATAGCACCACTTCATACACACCAACTATTGTAGATTTTAGCTCCAGGAATTCCATTAGCTTCCCATTATAAAGAGCCAAGAAAAACAATCTTCTCAGGGCTCTGACAGTAGAGTAGAAAACTAAACATTCTGAAGTATACAGGCAGAGTATTCTTTTTGTTTTACTGAGAGAAAGAGGGAAATCCATTCATACTTAGTATGGTTTGAGTAATACAAACTTTTGTCTCTGATACAGGAATTTTGTGTTTTTTGTTTTTTGGTTTTTTTGTTGTTGTTTTGTTTTGTTTTGTTTTTTACTAGAATCCATAAGACTGTGGTATACTGACATATTAGCTGGCAAATAGGAGAAATGTCAGACATTTCACAATTCTTGATAAAATAAACATCATCTAGAAAGTTATCTAAACCGAGGAAAGACCCATACATAGTCTCTGGACAAAGGTAACTATTCTTTTGCAACTTTTGCTTACCCAGAGATTTCAGGGGAATCTGGGAATTAAAGATATCTAGCACATTCACTCACATGTCAGCATTCCATGTGGCAGAAAGGCACTCCTTCCTTATTAGGGACTGACTCTATAGAGACTTGCAGGGCTGTGAATTCAACCATTGCAGCAATTTAGATACTCAATCATGAGATCCTCAGTCGAATTTTTTTTTTTTTTTAATCATAGTTAACTCTAGTCACTGAAGGAGAGGGGAACTTTCAATGTTTATATAAAATCTATTTAACTTTCACACTATTCCTTGGCTTGGCATTTGACTGATCTGACAATGTAAGTTATTTTATTTTTAAGTTTGTTAATGATAGTAAAGAAAAATCAGCTGTCTATGAGAATTTTCAAATATTCTTTATTTTTGGAAAATTCCAAAAATATTACACTGGCCAGTGCATCTCCTTTTTTTTTTTCTTTTTTTTTTTTTTTTAAAGATTTTATTTATTTGTCAGAGAGAGAGCACAAGCAGGCAGAGTGGCAGGCAGAGGGAGAGAAGCACGCTCCCTGCTGGACAAGGAGCCCAATGTGGTACTCAATCCCAGGACCCCGGGATCATGACCTGAGCTGAAGGCAGCGGCTCAACTGACTGAGCCACCCAGGCGTCCCAGTATATTTCTTCCTACCTGAGTACCATCCTAATTAAATGCAGATGAGAGTTCTAATTGTAATGGTCTCTGAGAAAGAAGAAGCTAGATTGTTTACCCCCAAAATTTTGTCAATAATTGGTTAAACGCATGGTACTTCCAGACTTCTCTATAAACAGCAAGACTTGGGTGGCCAGACCAAACCTCAGACAAAGATTTGTAGGTCCTAGAGTTTAGATTCTGACTGGTACACATGAAGAAAAAAAAAAAAATAGCAAGTTCCAGAGATGTTGGCAGGCCACTTACAGTGTCTGGTACTTCTAGAAACATCCTTCACACCAACACTGCAAAAACATTTGTTTTTCCAAAGCAAAATTCAAGCACACATGTGCACCAAATACTCCTAAAGGTGGGACACAGTGACAAATTGATTCTTGAATCACCTGTACTCATTTTATTCACTAAAAGATTGCTTATATTAGGGCATTTCTTTTAACACTGGAGTGAGTTGAAAGAAAAATAAACGTTTTTAATGGTACTGTCTAATACTACTGGAAATGAAGATTAAAAAACATAATAAGAGGATAAACCATTCTAGAGGTAATCTCAATATGTGAAGTTGGTTAAGTAAAATATGAAAATACCAGATGGTTTAACTCTAAAAGCCACTGTTACAAACGTTAATGAGTTGGAAATGTTTCATTACTGAGATATTAAAAGCAGTAATGACAATAGAACAATTTGAAAGTTCAGGCTCACATGATTCTCAAAGAGGGGAAATCAACTCACATTATGTCTTAAGAGTCAAATAACTAAGGCTGAGAATTACTGTTTTAGCTAAAGTTATACAGCTTTCTCTAAAGTATTAGGGCAAGGACATGGTTACATAGCAAATCAGCAAAACTAGCAAATCGAAAATCCCAGTTGGTTAATATCCGAACCTTAATTTCAGCTTAGGTTATGATCTCAACATTGTGGAATCTAACCCCTAGTCAGGCTTCATGCTCAGCGTGGAGTCTGCTTGTGCCTCTCCCTCTCCCTGTTTTCATGCTGTCTTTCTCTCTCTCAAATAAGTAAATAAAATAAAATCTTAAAAAAAAAAAAAAAATAGGGTGCCTGGGCGTCTCAGTCATTAAGTGTCTGCCTTTGGCTCAGGTCATGATCCCAGAGTCCTGGGATCCAGCCCCGCATCAGGCTCCCTGCTGAGGGAAAAGCCTGCTTCTCCCTCTCCCGCTCCTCATGCTTGTGTTCCTGCTCTCACTATGTGTCTCTCTCTGTCAAATAAGTAAATATTTAAAGAAAACAAAAAAAGAAGATGGAAAGATGTGGGAAAGATATTTTTAAAGAAATCAAGTAGTTTATAGATGATTTTAACTATATTAAACACACTGCATATTGGGTATTTTGATGAATTGGTAATTAGTACATGAAAATATTAATTAAATATAAGGAAATTGTAAATATGTGAGAAACAATACTGGGTGGTTTATGAGGGATACTACTTATCATTCATTGTTTTAAGTCAATATGGTTGAGGGGTGCCTGGATGGCTCAGTGGATTGAAGTTTCTGCCTTTGGCTCAGGTCATGATCTCAGGGCCCTAGGATCGAGCCCCTCATCAGGCTCTCTGCTCAGCAGGGAGCCTGCTTCCCCCTCTGCCTCTGCCTGACTCTCTATCTACTTGTGATCTCTCTCTCTGCCAAAAAAAATAAATAAAATCTTTAAAAAAAAAAAGTCAGTATGGTTGAGAATTCAAAATACAAGGAATAGCCATCTAAACATGATATTGAAAATATAGAAGAAACGAAAGTCACATGGAATATAAAAAGAACCACACACTGCTTCACCTGCAGAGCAAAAATTGAAAAGCACAAGGAATGCCTGCTATTTTTCATTATAAATCTTTCTGGTTGTATTTTATTATTATACATTTAAGTATTTATACTATTGCTCTAATGAAAATAATTATTTTCTGGTTTGAAAAAAAGAAAAAAAAACGATTAATGTAGATTCATAGGATCTATCATATTCCAGGCCAAAAAAAGAAAAAAAAAAAAAAGGAAAAGGAAACATAAAATGGATTTTGAACTCTTGACATATTTTTTAATTCAATACCATGTATGATGAAGTAGAATTAAGAACTAAAACTCTTTCTTACAGCACTTCAGAAGTGATAGACTCCTTTAGGATAAAGCTCAGCATCTCTTTCTCAGCCTTTGAATTTCTGGAGAAATTCAGTGAAGTGGATGATAAATCCAAACTTCACAACTTTTATGAGAAGTGTATGGCACAGACGTTGCTGCTGATGCCCTGGGTGAAGAAAGGAAGGGTTGTGTGGTCCGAATCAGTGGTGGTAACAACAAACAAGACTTCCTCATGAAACAGAGTGTCTTAACCCGTGACCATGTCCACCTGTTCCTGAGTCAGGGGTATCCCTGCTACAGACCAGGGAGGACTGGTGAAAGTGAGCCCAAATTTGTATGAGGCTGCATAGTGTATCCCAATCTCAGTGTTCTCAACTTGATAATTTTTTAAAAAAAAAAAAAAAAAAAAAAGAGAGAGAGAGAGAAGGATATACCTGGACTCACTGATACTGCTGTGCCTCATTGCCTGGGATCCAAAAGAGCTAGCTGAATTCACAAAATTTTCAAACTTTCTAAAGAAGATGACATCTGCCTGTATGTTGTAAGAAAAATCCCTAAACAAAGAAGGTAAGAAAGCTAGCACCAAAGGGTCCAACATTCAGCATCTCGTTACTTCACCTGTCCTCCAACACAAATGTCAGCATATCACTCTTAGAAACAGCATACTAAGAAAAATAAGGAAAAGACTGCAGAATATGCTAATCTTCTGGCCAAGAGAATGACGGAGGCCAAAGAAAAGTGCCAGAAACAAATCACCAAGAGACAGAGACTGTCTGAGTTTTTACCTGTAAGTCTGAGTCCAGTCAAATATGAGATCCTCTCTCTCTCTTTTTTTTTTAAGATTTTATTTATTTATTTGATGGAGTGAGAGAGAGAGAGAGCACAAACAGAGAGAATGGCAAGCAGAGGGAGAAGGAGAAGCAAACTCCCCAATAAGCAGGGAGCCCGAGGCGGGGCTGGATCCCAGGATCCTGGGATAATGACCTAAGCCGAAGGCAGACACTTCATTGACTGAGCCGCTCAGGTGCCCCCAAAATTGGATTTTCTAAGAGTAGCAAATAGATCAGACATTAAAAAAAAAGAACTTAAGAATAGCAAAGTTTTAGAATACAGTGACATGCAAAGAGCACTGAATTAATTCTAAAGCAAAAGGTTGAATATTTTATGTAAATCTTATTTAATAAATATGTGCATGAGTAAATATTCTTGACAGAAATAGTATAACAAGAATAAATCCATAAAGACTATAAAAATTTAGCTCTAAAATTTCAGGACAGATGGAAAATAAAATATAATAAACTTGTGTAAAGGATGAAATAAAACAAGTTTTCAACTTTAACTCTGAAAATTCAATAAATGAACATCAAGGAATCAACTTTTTAAGTAGATAGAAATGTAATTTAAAATAATGTGGTCTCTTTCAAATGACTGAGGAAGAACACAACAAAATTTGATGTAAGTTGCAACAAAAAAGCTATATTTGTATGTATATATGGGAAATAGAACATATGATATTTTAGTAAATGTATATTCTAGATTAATGTTTTTGAGTATCTCAGATCAAGGGATTGTTTTCTCATATATATAACAATAAAATTAAATCAAAATAAGAACATCGTAACTAATAAATAACAAAAGAGTAAATTAATTTTTAAAGAACTACATCAAAATAAAAATTGGGTAAAAATTGATCCATCATCACCTCTCTCTTTTTTTAAAGACATCTGAAAATTATAATCCCTATAGCATATGTATCCACTAAGATATGTAGGTAAATATGGAATAAGCAAAAATTATTTCTGTGTGTTGTTGGATAAATCATTTCTGCTAGCAAAAAACACTTCTGTACCAACAAAGAAGAGAAATAAAGAAACAGTTAATTACTCAGTAAGCATTCATATTTGCATTCATATACAAAAGACAATCACGCAAATTTAAACAATAAAGCAGAAGAAAGAACAATGAAATTTCTTTTATCTTTTCAAGAGACAAAGGCCTCCTGATAGTCTCTGGTACATCTCCTTAGAGACTACTCAGAGCTAATTCTGGTGGAGCATTTTTACATATCTAAATGTTAATCTAGTCTGAAAACTTGGAGATAAATAGAGATTGTAAAAACTGGAGACTGGGCTTAATCTTTAATGAGATGTATCTCTATATGCAGTCAGATTCACTATGTCTATAAGGAAACCCTTCAAGAGGATGGAGAAAGAGGAAGGGTTCTATGAAGTTATAAAAGGAGAAGGAGTTTTCATTTACCCTACAATATCTGCAGTGGAAAATCTTTCACTGTTTATAATGGCCACATACTTTTCTGGCTCACCAGCTTCTAGACTTTCGTTGGTTTGAGCTATATTAAACTAGGTATTCTGTGGAAAATTAATGGCAATGCAGATGCAAATAATTCTGTTCTGTGAAGGGATTCACACTCCATTCCCACAGAGGGGAAAAAAAAAAAAGTTTAGCAAACATTAGCAAGTTTAGTTTACTATGCTTGGTCCATAATTGTGTCTTCTTTTTGCATTCTTTAAATTTTATGTAAACCCTGCTTCATTTCATCTTTTATAATGAGCTAAAAAGAAAACTTTTAATACATGTTCATTTCAGATCTGTAGGAGGCAAGTCATAATTTTATCTTTGTTGAAATAGTCATCTTTGACAGATATGTTTGATAGCAAGACATTCAATTCAAACTGACTTAATATGCATAGAAATTATGGACAATTTTTTGGTCAATGTATCTGTGTGTTCAGAAGATCAAAAGTGATCAGTAATGCCACTCCAGTCCCAGACTCTTTCCATTTCTTTGATCTGTTTTCTGTAATTTCACTTTTTCGTACCTTTAAAGTTCTCAGGATAAATTTGAATACCCATCAAATATCCAGCCATATTCACCATCAGCTTGGAAATTGTATGTGAAACATAATTCCAAGTAAAAGTCCTGTGGTTGTCTCTGAATGGCCAGATTTAATACTCATGTTAACATGTCATTAGGGAATGAAGGTGCTCTGATTCAACTAGTCCAGATCATGTGTTACATGTGGGTAATTAACTGAAAATATTTGGATAACAATACATAGGTTAAGCTCCTGGGAATAAGGAAGACAGAATATATTTAATGCCCAGGTAACAGTATATAAGAATACTTAAACAACTTTTAAAAAGTTGTTACATTTAATTTGTCAATTTAGAAATTATAAATTTTATTTATAAATATTAGCATTAATAGATTCAAACTATTTAGACATAACTAATTTAGTTCATATGATGATAAAGGGAAGACTTTTTAAGTATTCATCTTCTATGAAAACAAAAATACCTGAAAACCAAAATTAGTTAACTGATACATATTTGAAAAATAAGATTATTGTATTTTTCCATGATAGTAATCTGAAAATCATCCTAGTCATTAGTATTTTTAATGACTTTTTCTCATTTTCTGAGATTTATTATTTATCCACTTTTCTTCTATCTTTCTAAAATAACTCTTACCTCAGGGCATACTTTTTAACATGCTTACACCAACCTTAAAGTCTACCTAAATAGTGATATGACACACATACATTGTACCTTGATTTTCTGGAAAACTTTATTTTTATTTCCTGGGAATCTTGTTTCCCCAGAAATGACATATTTGTATAGTAAATATCCAATCAGTGAATCAGCCACTATTGGTGATAAAGTGTTATTTTGTGGTTTCAAAATGTGACCAAAATTGGTTATTTAACATTAAAATAGCATGCATTGTTTAATAATAAAAAATACACTTAGATTGCTGCAATACTGATCTACTCACTTTTCCTCATATTTAGATCTGCATATTTAACAGTAAAATTTATGCTTTCTTGCTAAGAAAAATATAAAATAAAAAATAAACAGTTACAAGAACACAAATATATGTATTTAATAACAAAAATAAAAACATTCAAACCCTTTGCTGATACATTTTGTTTTGTATAGCAGTGATGAAAAATAAAACAAACTTCCAGTTTCATCTCTGATATATAAAGAACATGGAAGACATTAATCCTGTTCTTACAAAAAGGAAAAAAGTCAAATTGAAAGTCAATAATTTCTCTTGGTAACCTCAGGGATCTGGGGTGAAAGGGAAACTGTCATTCCAACATTTGGAGAGACATACATATCCAGAAAAATACAACTGAGATTTTGCTGACCTGGAACAAAATTTCCTAGAACTATAAATTGTTAAGAACATTTAAATTATAATTTTATAAATATTATGAAAGATGGGTGTGGATTAAATTGAAAATGAGAAACTCCTGGAGGTATAGTCTTAGGGGTCCCTGTACATTCATGAAGCTTATCACAAGTAACTCTACCAGGTACTTAGGATAAAGAGTTCCAAAAGATCCCATCTGAACTGGTAGGACAAAGGGAAAAGTGTTATTGTTAAACATCCCCAAAGTCACTTAAAAATGATAAATAATTCCATTAAACCTTTCAAAATGTAAAAAGATCATAAAATAAATTAGACAGTATGTTCAATTTTCAATATATTGCATTGCTAATATACTCCCCATTCAAAAAAATCAAGTCTTGTGTCAATTATATCTCACTAAAGCTAGAAAAGTTTTAAAAAAGTAGAAATCAGAGAATATTGTTTAACATTCCAAATAATTAAAAAAGGCTGAAATTCATTTATTTTTTTAAAGACATTTCTTTATTTGAGAGAGAGAGAGTGTGCATGAAGTACAGAGGGAGACAATCTTCAAACAGACTCTCCGCTAAACACAGAGCCCAACATGGCTCTCAGTCCCACCACTCATGAGATCATGACACAAGCCAAAACCAAGTTAGACACTCAATCGAGTCACCCAGGCACCCAAAGCTCAAGTTTAAAAGAAATCACATGAAATATAATGCTTGCTCCCTACTCGGGTGGTGTCTTATTTTTTCAATAATTAATTTCACATGTGGAGAATACACCCAACATGTATTTTATAATGCATTCCTATAATGCATTCCTTTATTGCATTCTCATATTCAATAATCAAAACAATGATAAAATAGATTTAGCTACATTATTCCTAAAAAGCAAGGATTTTCATATTTTAATTTTATTATAGAATACATTGCTCAGTAAAACATATAAAAATTAGTTGAATATATAAGCATATTTAAATAAAAGGAGTACCCATACTATATTTCAGAAAATTTCATTTTGAATTTTTTTTCATGTCATCTAGAGGAGCATCCATGCTTAAAAATAACCTATTCCCTTTATAGAAAGACTATTATCAAGTACATTGTGAATCAGACGCTTACTTCAGGCTTACTCATTTCTGGGAAGAACGTAGAATTCTATATTTCTATGTGTGTGTGTGTGTGTGTGTGTGTCCATGTGTTTGTGTTTGCTCTCAACTTTTTGATGGTGTTGATATGTAAGTAATTAGGATTGGAAAAAGTTGTCTCTTTGAAAAATCCATTCTTCTGTTTCTCAGGAATAAATGTGATATTTGTTTATAAAGTTTACCTCTGTCAGGAAACATGACAGGGATGCCCCCCTCACCATTGTTGTTCAACATAGTATTAGGAGTCTTAACCTTAGCAATCAGACAATACAAATAATTAAAAGGCAGTCAAACTGGCAAAGAAGAAGTCATGACATGATACTTTATGTGGAAAACTCAAAAGACTCTAGCCCAAAATTTCTAGAACTCATACAGGAATTCAGCAACATGGTGGGATGTAAAATCAATGCCCAGAAATGAGCTACATTTCTATATACTAAAAATGAGACAGAAGAAAGAGAAATTAAGGAATCAATCCCATTTACAATGCCCCCAAACCATATACTTAAGAATCAACCTAATCAAAAAGGTGAAAGATCTGTAATCTGAAAACTACAGAACACTTATGAAGGAAATTGAAGAAGACACAAAGAAATGGAAAAACCTTCCATGCACAGGATTGGAAGAATAAATATTGTTGAAATGCCTACGCTACCCAAAGCAATCTATACATTCAATGTAATCCTTATAAAAACACAATCAACATCTTTCACAGAGCTGGAAGGAATAATCCTGAAGTTCGTATGGAACCAGAAAGGAGTATTAAAAAGAAACCAAAGCTGGAGGAATCCCAATTCCAGGCTTCAAGTTATATTACAAAGCTGTAATCATCAAAATAGTATGGTACTGGTACAAAAACAGACACGTACATCAATGGAAGAGGATAGAGAACCCAGAAATGGACCCTCAACTCTATGGTCAACTAATCTTCAACAAAGCTGGAAAGACGATCCAATGGAAAAAGGACAGTCTTTTCAATAAATGTTGTTGGGAAAATTGAACAGACACGTGTGTAAGAATGAAACTGGGCCATTTTCTTACAACATACACAAAGATAAACTCAAAATGGATGAAAGAACTGAATGTGAGCAAGGAATCCATCAAAATCCTTGAGGAGAACACAGGAAGCAATCTCTTCTATGTTGGCTGGTCTTGCAAGAGAGGTCTCCAAAGGAAAGGGAAACAAAAGTAAAAATGAACTATTGGGACTTCATCAAGATAAAAAGCTTCTGCAAGCAAAGAAAACAGTCAACAAAACTAAAAGGCAACCTATGGACTAGGAGAAGATATTTGTAAATGACATATCAGAAAAAGGGCTAGTATCCAAGATCTGTAGAAAGCTTAACAAACTCAACACCCAAGAAACAAACAATCCAGTGAAGAAATAGAAGACATAAACAGACATTTTTCCAAAGAAGACATACAAATGGCCAACAGACACATGGAAAAATGTTCTGTCACTTAGCATCGGAAATGCAAATCAAAGCCACAATGAGAAACCACCTCACACCAGTCAGAATGGGTAAAATTAACAAGTCAGGAAACAACAAATGTCAGCGAGGATGCAGAAAGTGGGGAACCCTCTTACACTGTTGGTGGGAATGAAGCTAGTGAAGCCATTCTGGAAAATAGTATGGAGGTTCCTCAAGAAGTTAAAAATAGAACTACCCTACCACCCAGCAATTGCATTACCAAGTATTTACCCCAAAGATACATATGTATTGGTCTGAGGGACCATCTGTACCCCCAATGTTTATAGCAGCCTTATCCATAACAGCCAAACAGTGGAAAGAGCTGAAATATCCATCAACAGATGAATGGATAAAGAAGCGGTGTGTATATATATATATATATATATATATATATATATATGTATGTATAGAGTAATATGTATATGTATGTACTGAGTCATATTATATATGACTCAGTACATATATAATATATAGTATATATAGCATATATACTATATATAAAATATATATATAAATATAGTATATATATAAAATATATATATAATATAATAGTAATATGTATATGTATGTACTGAGTAATATACATGTATTACTCAGACATCAGAAAGGATGAATACTTACTATTTGCATCAATGTGGATGGAACTGGAGGGTATTATGCTGAGCAAAATAAGTCAGTCAGAGAAAGACGATTACTGTATGGTTTTCCTTATGTGTGGAATATAAGAAACAGTGCAGAGGATCACAGGGGAAGGGAGGGAAAATGAATGGGAAGTCTTCAGAGAGGGAGAAAAACTATGAGAGACTATTAACTATTGAAACAAACTGAGGGTTGCTGGAGAGGGAGTCAATAGAGAGGATGGGGTAATCAGTTGATAGATATTAAGGAGGACACACGATGTGATGAGCCCTGGGTGTTACATGCACTGATGAATTATTGAACTCTACATCTGAAAATAATGTTGTACTATATGTTGGCTAATTGAATTTAAATGTAAAAATTAAAAAAAAAATAAAGTTTACCTCTATATATTCTGGATGAAAATGTACTTTATGCTCAGTTTTCCTCATTATAGTGCAGATTAAAAATGGAAATTCTTATATGCTTTAACTTTTAAGTAGATAAAATCTATGAAATAAAATAATACCTGGAAATACCAACTAATGGATATTAGAAAGGTTTCAATGAATCTGGTGGTGATATTTAGAGAGGCAAACCACTTGAAGTTTTAACAAACTGATTGCTAATATCATGTGATAAAATTGTAACTATCTTTTTTCCAACATAAAAATCTCAGTTATCAAGAAATATATAAATACATAAAAGGCAAAATTGCCTTCCATAGCATACACAGTAGAAGTATATGTGCAGTTCATTTGATATTGTTCATTCATTTTTGCTATTGCCTTTACCATCTGGAAATAAAATAACTTTGAAAATTCATTTACTGGAAAAATAAACATCAAATATTAATTAATCATTTACAATACTTTTGTCCTAGACAAACTGGAGTAATTAGAAAGAATTACATATTCATGGAGCTAAGAGGAGAGTAATTTTTAAAAGGAATGATATGGATCTCAGAATAGATGAGAACAGCTGTGTACTGGGATAGACAAGGACAGGTTGAAAGTATCCAGTAAAATGCAAATGTACATGTAGGGACAGTTTCTTACAAATAATGTGGTCATCGTAGCTGCTTTGAACATACAGAAGGTTGGTTAATTGGCCTAAATTAAAGCAAAACTGAAACAGTATAGTTAATCTGGTGAGGTCACATTAATAGACAATGAGATGATGAGCCATTGGAGTCAAGCTTTGAATGGTGGGGGATGGGAAGTACCAGGTACAGGGGCATTAGTCAAAGCAATTTTTTTATGGCTTTTTAATTTTTTTATTTTTATTTTTGTCTCCAAATCTAGCCAATTCCCTACGTTCCACCCAAAAACATAAGAATAAGAATACATATCAAGCAGGGCCTGGGTGGTTCATTCGGTCAGTTAGGCATCTGTCTGGTTTGGGGATTAAGTCCCTAGTGGGACTTCCTGTCTGCTTCTCCTTTTCCCTCTGACCCTCCCCTCTTCTCATACTCTCACTCGCTCTCTCTGTCTCCCTAAAATAAATAAATTAATTAATTAATAAATTAATTAATTAATTCTTAAAGAAAAAAAGAATGTACATCAGACCTACTAGAACAATGTTATCTTTTCATATTATTAATCTGCATTCTTAATCACTCTCTGAGAAAGAGATGAGATGTAACAAAATTCAGTGTGTTTAGTATAATTAGATATTTGAAAAGCACTAGAATATCAATGAACAAAGTTTAATTCATCATGGCATTAGACCAGGAATATAATAGAATTAAGCAAATAATAAAATTTATTGTAAAATCTAATGAAGAACCAAGGAGAGGTTAAATGTGGTTCTTCTGGAAATGCTAAAAGCAAATTTTGTTTTTTTTAGACCATAAATCATGTCTTCTATTATACCTCCTTTGATCCTAAAGAACCAAGGTGCGTCTTTTTTTTTTTTCTTTTTTCATTCAATGAGGTGTTCTTTTTTTTTTTTCTTATTGAGGTATAATTGAGATAAAATATTATATTAGTTTTGGGTATACAACACAGTGATTCCACATTTGTATATATTTGTATACATTTTGAAATGATCACCACAGTTAAGTCTTGGGAACATTTGTCACTGTCACTTTTTAAAATTAATACAATTTATCACTGTACATTATATTCCCATGACTTATTTATCTTACAACTGGAACTCTGTACCTCTTAATCTCCTTTACCCATTTTGCTCCCCTCTCCAACTCTCTTACTCTCTGTCAACCACCAACTTAATCTCTGTATTGGTCTGGGTTATGTTTTGTTTCTTTGTTTAGATTCCACATATAAGTGAAATCAGGCAGTATTTGTCTTTCTTTACCTGATTTACTTCACACAGCATAATGCCCTCAACATTAATCCATGGTGTTGCAAATGGCAAGATTTCATTCTCTTTTATGATTGAATAGTATTCCCTTATATATGTATAACACATCTTCTTTATCCAGTCATCCATCCATGGACACTTAGATTGTTTCCAGATCTTGGCTATTGTAGTGTTTCACAAAGAAAATGTTCATTTTCCAAGACATTTTTGTATTAGTGTAAGCATTATACTCTAGGTAGATTTTTAAGTCTGTTACATTACTACAACTTAGGGATGTATAAAACTTGAGATCAGTGTTGCTGAATAGAACGATTGTTATTTTAACCACTGACTGATAGGAATTACTACCCTTTGGCTAGTTAATAGCAAGTAGCCTTGTTTGAAAATTTTGACACTAATTACATTACTGTCTTCAGGGCCATGAACAAAAAAGATTTAAAATATAACTTAGTAGAAGGATAAATTTAGCCTTTTATGGTATTCCATCCAAGTTCATAAGAGTGCTACGATTTTTAGGGTTGCTTTCCCCCAGCATAGCCAGCATTAAATATGGCATTTCTCAAAACAGTGAACAGGTACATATTTAAAACTGCATTCATGTAGTTTTATTCAACCTACAGGAAAATAAAAGTGAGCATGTGACTAACTTCAGTAATAGAGGGAATGATACAGAAGAAAAAAAGTGGATGTAATTAAATAGTATGTGGCTAGTACTTATTTCATCCTATCATGCATGTCCTCTAGAATATGTATAATAATAAATTAAAAGAGTAATTATTATCTGAATCTTTTGTCAGAATCTGGATTGATTACCACAAAGTATATTAACAACAGAGCAAGACTTCCGTGTCCTGCAGAATGGCACTTAATTTTATCACAAATATAATCACTAAATATGGTGAAAGTGAGAGACGGATTGAGGACAGAGGAAAAAGAAACCTCATTTAAAAAAATAGTATATATGCTCAGAAGTCAAAACCAAATAGAGCTGTGAATGCCAAGTGATGCTTACTTTGACCTTGATCTTACATTTGAAACATCTGTTAAACAATAGTGAACTTAAGTTCCTATTAGAAGGTCACATGGAATTGAGAAAAAAAAGAGGTAAAATCTGGAACTTGACCAAAGTTCAGAGTCAAATAAAAGCTTTCATATGAATATAGACCAAAAAGGTCCAAACCTCAAATAAGGATGAAATAAATATAAATTCATCCTGCAGAATAAATTGCAAAAATTTTCCTGCCAGAAAACAGGTACTGGGTGGAGGAAACAAATTTTTGACTAAGAATATGTAACCACAAACTGGGCCTCAAGTGCACTTGGGTTCCACATTCAGACTACCTGTGCCATCCAAAAATTCTCAAACCACAAAATATGCTCCTAAACAAAAAGTCAGCAAAATGCATGAGTATGTGATTAGAAAAGTTCAGGAAGGGAAACAATGGTACAAAAGAAGAGAAAGTAGATGTATTTAAAAATAGTATCTGGCTAGGACTGATGTCAGTCTCTAAATCCAAAAGGATCTAGTAAATTATTACAACTCCAGCCATCAAGAAGACTTTCTCCTTCTCTCTAATCAATTTTTTACTCTGTTGTGGATGGTATTAAACCAAGGTTGGGGGGCACCTGGGTGGCTCAGTGGGTTAAGGCCTCTGCTTTCAGCTCAGGTCATGATCCCAGGGTCCTGGGATCGAGCCCCACATCGGGCTCTCTGCTCAGCAAAGAGCCAGCTTCCTCCTCTCTCTCTCTCTCTCTCTCTCTCTCTCTCTCTGCCTGCTTCTCTGCGTACTTGTGATCTCTATGTCAAATAAATTAATAAAAAATCTTTAAAAAAAAAAAAAAACAAGGTTGGAGAGTAAGGGCACTGTGCAGTTAGACAAGAAGGAAGCAACTAGCATAGTATATCCTTTAATTTTCATGAGAGGCTTTCAGTGAAGAGCAACACTGAAAATATGAGGGAGAAGACATGTTGAGTAAGTTTCCATAATTATAATTTAATTGCTGTAATAATACTGTGATTTTAAATTATATACTAAAATTCTAATTATACATGGGTGTGTTTCTGTGAGTTTTTAGTGCCAATGGCATACAGTTTTAAGTACTACAATTTGATAATAAACCCAAATATCTTATTGTGGAGTCACTCTTTTTATTTTTCTATTTTTATTTTTTTTTAAGATTTTATTTATTTATTTGACAGAGAGATAGAGAGCACAAGTAGTCAGAGTGGCAGGCAGAGGGAGAAGGAGAAGCAGGCTCTCTGTGAAGTGAGGAGCCCAATGTGGGACTCGTTCCCAGGACCCTGAGACCATGAACTGAGCCAAAGGCAGTCATTCAACCGACTGAGCCACCCAGGGGTTCCTAGTCACTCTTTTTAAACCTTTAATAAAACATACTTAATTATGTGAGGGCCTTCATTTATTCATATGAGCTTTTAAGAAAATCTGTTACAGAAGTTATTTTGATTTTGGAATCCCATTCATTTTACAGAATGATTTGTGGGGAATGCCACAGTAATGACATTATTTCTTTCCATCCATGAGCATGGTATAGATTACTCAATGTTAATTGTTCTTTTATTTAGTACATCTAAGTGTTAGTGAATAATTTTCCTAGTAACCAAACAGACCAGAACCACAATCCCCAGTTTCCTCTACTAATAAATTTCAATTCATTCATATTTTCCATGATATGATATAAATGTGTTGTTTAAAACTCTTATTTATGGGGCGCCTAGGTGGCTCAGTGGGTTAAAACCTCTGCCTTCAGCTCAGGTCATGGTCCCAGAGTCCTGGGATCAAGCCCCGCATTGGGCTCTCTGCTCAGCAGGGAGCCTGCTTCCTCCTCTCTCTGCCTGCTCCTCTGTGATCTCCATCTGTCAAATAAATAAATAAAATCTTTTAAAAAAAAAAAAAACCTCTTATTTATACAGAGATAAAAACCTTATAGGCTGCTGCTTCCTATATGAGAAAATAATACCCAAAAAAGTCAAAAAAGCAAACACATATGTATATTACTTGTGTATATTTCTACACAAATTTCTATCTCCATAATATTTCAAAATAGTTAATTATAATGTGAAATCATATAATGCTTTTATAAAAGATTTATTTATTTTTGACACTGTATTTTTGAATGACTTGGATAAATAAGTAATTTTTGTTGTTGTCCGAAGTTAAAATATTGAAGTTAAGTTCTGTCTCTTAGGAATTTTTCTTGTCTTAAACCACAGGATAAATTTTCACTTCACCTCAAATGGTATTTTAGGTGATTCTCAACAAAAATGTGAAATCTTTGGTTAAAGAGAGAGTGGGAAAGAGTATATCTTTATTTATTTTTTTCCTTCTAGTCAAATTTTTCCTTTTTTAAAAAAATACTCTCAGGATGATTGTCAGGTGGGTTCCCCCCATCTCAACCCTCCAGTCAAAAAGTAGAGTGAGGCTTTCGGAGAAAAGGGACTCTCTTTCTGCACACTGCAAGGTTTGAACCATATGGACTTACTCCCTGGAGTGAGCAGTTGTCCAGCTGAAAGGATTGAAGAAGGATCTCACAGACTGAAAGCCAGAGACAAAATCACAGAGACTTGAAAGACAAAAGGAGACTGTGCTACACTCTTCCTCGGTGCTTCTTTTTTCCCCTTGAATGATTACAATTTAATTTTTGTGGCTCTACACATTTGATGTACTGCTTCCTATTTCTTTCCCTACTGCATATCAAAATCATGAAGTTGTAACTGAAAATATTGAATTTTTTTGTTCATAAATACTGATAGCATTTAACTCAGGTATCTAAAATCATTAATGTGTTAAAAAGAAATCAGGGAGGAAAGGAAAAGGGAAATTGGCTTTTTTTTTCCCTTTTAAAAAATTTTTGGGACATTTCTTATAATTCCCTATCAGCATGAATTTATCACAACTGTTATGAAAGAGACCCTTATAAGAAATAATTTAACAAAATATTCTTTTACTACATCATCTGTAAACTTCAAGAACAAACCAAGTAAGTCATATGTACATTATTGACAGTAGAATGGAATTTTTTAAAATAGATGGTTCTTTTTAAAAAAATTAACATATAATGTATTACTTGCTTCAGGGGTAGAGGTCTGTGAATCATCAGTCTTACACAATTCATAGCACTCACCATAGCACATACCCTCCCCAATGTCCATAACCCAGCCACCTTATCCCTCCCCCTAACCCCCCCAAGTCCCCCCCCCGCCCCCACAATCCTCAATTTCTTTCCTGAGATTAAGAGTTTCTTATACTTTGTCTCCCTCCCAGGTCCCACCTTATTCATTTTCTTCTCTCCCTTTCCTCCACGGCCCCTTGTCCTGCCTCTCAAATTTTTCATATCAGAGAGATTCATATGATAATTGTCTTTCTCTCTGATTGACTTATTTCAGAATAGAATTCTAAGCATTAGTCTGTTTTGTTTGAATTCTTTCTGTGATGTGTGTCTCTGAATAGGTATGCAGGTACTGTATCTTTCTTATGTAACTTCAGTTTCTGATTTCTACTCTAAAATAGCTTTTTTTTCAAGCTTAGAAAATCAAATACCATCATAGAGAAATGATTCATAATGTTTTTTGAAAAATAGATACAAATCATAATAACTATGATATTTTAATAATTATAATAGTTAATAAGTCAAATATGACCATCCCCTTGCACTGTTTTCAGGCATCAAGGTAGCATTAAATTTTCTCAACTCTTAAATTATACCACAGATTTGTAAAAATCTTTTCAATAATCTGAAACTTTGAAACTGTGTTCTTTATACTACCACTGACAACTTCATTTTAGAACTGCATTTGATATATTCAGATTTAACTGTCTTTCTTTAAACATGTGATGATTACTGGCTAAATAGTTATATAACTAATGAAAATCCTCCTATATTCTGCATATTGGTTGTTTATTCTTAATATACCTTTAATAAAAATACATCAAGAGGTATCTCAAGAGCTACAGAGGTCCTAAGAATGACTGGAGGAACCAAAAACTCTGGAAGTGTGGCAAAGTGGAGATATCCCTGTGGAAAGGCTCAAAGAAAGTGTAAAAAGGAAGTACTTAAATTAATCTTGATTCTCCACCAATCCATGATTTCAGTACAACTGTATCTATTCAGTGCTGTGTTTTCATTGCAAATCATGCCACAAGCCCTACCTCTACCCCACCAAAGGAAGACTTCTCTCTTTCTCTCTCCCTGTCTCTCTGTCTCACGTACACACACACACACACACACACACACGTATCCCCAAAACAACATATTTAACATTGGACATACTGCATGCAGATAGGATATAAAGGGAAATGCATGTGCCCTGGTTTGCAAAAATTTCTGTGCAAAATAAATAAATCTAGAGTGAGTTCATGAAGAGGTATGGGGAAATCAGGGAATAACTAAGTAGGTAGATTCCAAGGACCAGAGCAGGGTGTGGTCCAGAGAAGGGTGTGGTCTTAATGTGATAAATGGTTCTTTAGAGAATCATCTCTTATTGGGATGCATATGGGATCAGATTTCTCTCTGTGTCTCTTCCTCTGTGCAAATAAGATAAGGTGTGATTGATGTGATCATATATCTAATGTCAAAACCAGAAATTATTTTAGAGTGAAATGATGCAATAAAATGAATACAATTTGGTAATTTTGTTATTGTCTGATAAATTTATTGTACTATGTTGGTAGACCTATGGAATAATTCTGCTCAAGATTCATTCTCAAAAATAAGCTTATTTATACAATGAAAATACTATATATTCATCCAAATAAAAGTCCAATAAGGAAGTATGTTGTTTATCTAAATATCAAAAGAGGAGATAAAAGTGTAATTTGTTTCTACATATTCAAATACTCCAATGAGTTTCTGAGCTTAGCTATTTCTAATATCACTCTATTTTCCTTAAAAGCTACTTGAGGGGCACCTGAGTAGCTCAGTGGGTTAAGCCTCTGCCTTTGGCTCAGGTCATGATCCCAGAGTCCTGGAATCAAGCCCTGTGTCCGGCTCTCTGCTCAGCAAGGAGCCTGCTTCCTTTCCTCTCTCTCTGCCTGCCTCTCTGCCTACTTGTGATCTCTGTCTGTCAAATAAATAAATAAAATCTTTAAAAAAAATTAAAAAAATAAAAGCTAGTTGATTTTTCAATATGATCTTGTTATTTTTAATTTTTTAAATAATTGTGTAGAGCTTTCCGTATCATTGCATTTTCATGATTAAAAATTTTGGAAGGCATGGAAAGATTTTGTATATTTTACTCTTTATAGAATATACTTTTTTTCTAAGGAATATTCTCCTTAGATAGGCTGAGGTTCCTGGTGAGCTATAAATAAATTTAGTTAAATGCCAGACTTTTTAAAATTCCATTTCTAACAGAAATCTGTAAAAAATACAGGCCAAATATTTTTACAAGTATAATTTGTTTTTGTTTTGCCTCCATTCAATTTTTGGCAAGTATTTTAAGAAGATAATACTTATCAATTAAGTTATCACTATTTACAAGTATTTGAATATATTGCAAAATGTATATGCTACAAAATTGTTGATTTTTCATTTTTATTCCATTCAGGCAAATATTATGAATTTATCCAATTAAAATATGAACCCATCAAAAGACTCTTTCCATGTTTCAAAATTCCAAAGTTCAATCAAATAATTTTAAAATTAAATTGTTGCGGAAAATCCGATGACGGAGAAAACCCAAATGCCACATGGAGAGATAGAAGAACACAGCTTTCTTAATGCCAGCGGGCTCAGTGGGATCATTCCCAAAGACTGAGCAACTGACAGGGTCAGGAGTGAGTTTTTATGGTTACAGGCAATGGGGGATGGTAGCTGGGTGTTTTTGTGGTCTCTAAAGGCCAAATGGTCCTTTCATGTGGAAGTATAATCTATGTGGAGGCATCTCAGGAGAGTGCTAAATCACCTTGGGGGCTGTTTCCTCTTTCTTTTTTATTCAAAACAGGACTGGGCATCTGGTCTTTTCTTCTGTCTCAGCAGGAGCAATTACTAGTTATCTTATCTTAGTCAAACGGGATGGCTATTGGTCCTTTTCTTGGCCTTAGCAGGAGCAAAGGGGACCCAGGGACCAAAAGAGGCTAGAGCCCTCTATTCACCTCAAAATAATACCTATTATTTTATCTTGCTTTTGTGGGATGAATTTTGATAGCTTCTTGCTTGCTTTTTTTTTTTTTTTTTTGCATTAATTCCAATGTTCCACAAAATTCCAGAAGTTGAACATTTTGGAGCTTCATTTGGCAGTTTTTAATGGCAGCTTGGAAAAAAACAAACAAACAAACAAACAAAAAAACCCTGAATACTGTAAGGTTTTACAGGCAGGATACACACTACACCAGGTGAGACAGATGCAAGACAAGGTTTATTAAAGGCTCCCTCAGGCAAGGTTCCACAACTCAGGAAAGGAGAGTAGGGGAAAATCATGCCCAGGAAGGGGTTGAGTGAGCTTTTATTGGGCCAGGGCAGGGCAGGGGCTCATAACCATATTTGGTAAGGTTAGAGGTTGGGGGTTGGAAAGTCCAAAGTGCCTGGTTTCTGTTTCTCAAATAAGTTTCAGTTTACCCAAGGTGATGTGTCCTTGACAGATGTCCTTCTGGCAGGAAGTCCTGAGTAAGGGAAGATGGCGGCCTGGCAGCCATTTTATTGTTCCTCCTGCATTCCCAGGGCTGCAGACCTAACATTCCAACCGTTTTGGTGTAATAGGGGTGGCGAATCAGATCTGGCTACTTCCTGCTGGCAGGGGGCATGGTCATAGGGTTCCTCAGATGTGGGCAGGTGGGAGTAGGGATGCAGGAGGAGCTGGTTGACCATGACTCTGGAAACCTCACGTATGAGCCTGGGCCACTGAGGTAATCTGCCACTCTAGGGATGCCAAGGACTAAGCTGAGGCCTCGGTGGCTGTCCAGAGCTGTTTGGATAAATCTCGGGTAGCGTCTATGGAGTGGGCTAACGCCCTGGTGCCCAGTCCAGTGGCCACTAAAGAGGACACTAAGGAGACCCTGATGACCAGGGGAAGAAATACAGCCCTTTTCTGTTGGGGGAGGGGGGTAGTGAGGATGGCCATTTCCACTTGTATATAGATGGTTAGTTGAGGGACCAGGGATATTAGGACACATAGGAGAGTGTTTGAAAAGTTGAGGGTTTTTGATAGGGTGCCATTACCCCAAAAGAATCCTCCCGGAAGAGCATGGATAGAGGAGGATGAGTTAGTTGAATTGCATAAGAAGGTGTTTGGGGATGAATAGCAGAATGGGAATACTGGGTTTTGAGGATCGATAAATGAGGGAACATTCTGTAGGGTGGTGGGCGCCACTAAGGGAGTAGGGGTGGGAGTGGTTGCATTGAAAGAGTGTGGTAAGGGCACCTTATAACTGAGTTGGATCCTAGAGCTGCACAGATGAAGCAGTGGGACAGGTTGCCCATACTGGAACGGTTGGTGAGTGTAAGGCCTGGAGGAAGTCTCCACCCAGGCTGTTGGGGGCGGGGATGGTTGCATCTGCATAGGCCCATAAAAGGGCTCGGGTAGGAGGGTCAGATAGGGCAGATAGGATAGAAGGGTTGGAGGAGAAGCAGGGAGGTTGTGATTGAGCAGGAAGGGCCTGCCATACAAGAATTCAAAGGGGCTGAGTCCTGATGGTCCGTGAGGAGAGGCCCTGAGTCAGGTGAGTGCTAGTGGGAGAAGGGTTGGCCAAGAGAGGTGAGTTTTGAGAGTGAGTTTAGTGAAGTGCTCCTTGAGGAGGCTGTTGGCCCTCTCGACCTTACCCAAGGACTGGGGATGATAGGGGGATATGGAGTTTCCAGGTGATGTTGAGGCTCCTAGAGACCTGCTATGTAATGCTGGAGATGAAGGCTAGTCTGTTGTCTGATTGTAGGGTTCAAGGAAGTCCAAATCTTGGGATGGTGTGCTCAATGAGAATCATGGCAACCACGTCTGCTGTTTCCCTAGCGGTGGCGAATGCCTTGATCCAGCTATGGCTTCAGAAGTGGCGTTCTGAGAGGCAGATCCAGGTCCGAGTAGGAAGAGGAGAGAGCCTCCTCACCAGGGTGGGTCCTCAATCACCACCCTGGTTTCGGCACCAAATGTAAGGTTTTACGGGTGAGATACACATGACACCAGGTGAGATAGGCACAAGGCAAGGTTTATTAAAGGCTCCCTCAGGCAAGGTTCCATGACTCAGGAGAGAAGAGTCAGGGAAGTTGCACCCAAGAAGGGGTTGAGTGAGCTTTTATTGGGCCAGGGCAGGGCGGGGGCTCATAACCATATTTGGTAAGGTTAGAGGTTGGAGGTTGGAAAGTCCAAAGTACCTGGTTTCTGTTTCTCAAATAAGTTTCAGTTTACTCAAGGTGACATGTCCTTGACAGATATCCTTCTGGCGGGAAAGTCCTGAGTAGGGGAAGATGGTGGCCTGGCAGCCATTTTATTGTTCCTCCTGCATACCCAGGGCCGCCGACCTAATAAATGTGAGCGCATGTCAGTAATTGTCCCAGTTTTATAACATCTTAAATTCTCATTAACAATGAGCAGTCAAAGCAGAAAGTGCACATGCTTATGCTGGAGTATTTTTGCTTATTCAGTATTAGCATTAGGCTCCTTCTATTAAAATAAAGAAGTTGTGGTGTGTACACATGAGTGTGTGTAACTTTTAATAACTTAAGCTTCTCACTGATTGGTAGAACTTTACATCTTGTTTGGTTAGAATCAGGAGATATATATTTACCACAACCTATCACAAAGTCATTTGGCTCCATAGTTTTCTGAATTTAATAAAAAATGATTATACAATGACATTTGCCTCATCAAATTTAGAATTCATTTTATCATTGCAAAAATAATTTTATTATTGGTGTAATTTTTAACTAAATTTATAACATTTTAAAATCTTATAGAATCTACCTTTAATGAAATGTACATTCAAAAGGTTTACTTTGATTTCATAAATTGTATGAATATATTCGAACCATTTTTGCAGTTACCAGATTTTCTGTTCAATGCATTAGATGATATTGTTATAAAACTGTCTGCCTTTACCTGTTTGTAAATAATTTCTTAAGCTAATAAATTCAAAAATATCAATTGAATTTTCTTGGTACATTAAAAAAAAGAACTTTGATTTAAATGATCAAAATTAATTTAAGAAAAAGAGTAATTTGACCTAAATTTTTAAAAAAATGAATCTTTGGAGTGATATGAAAATGTTATTTCTGCAGCTGCACATGCAACATTTTTACTATGTTCTTTCAATAAATACTCACTGTTGGAGTGGACGGTGATATTTCTGCAGCAGATTTGAGTTGTCTGGTCTCATGACATCAATGATATACCCACTACCTTTCTCTGTTGTAGTAGATGCCTAATGTCAAGAAATATTTTGTTCATCATGAGTTTCCAAAAAAGAAAATGCCTGTACATATATTTCATTTAAAATGCACTATTCTCTGCTAGCTCATTTTTACCAAAGGGGCTTACTACAGAATTTTAAAAGTGCATTATTAACCAATAAAAGACAAGTGACTTTAGACTTACACAATAGAAGAAATGATGAAACACCATAGTCTATAGTCAGTCAGTTCCAGCTGCTCTAACAAAGCATACACTGGGTGGCTTAAGCAACAAAATGTATTTCTCATAGCCCTGTGGGCTGGGAACTCCAAGACCAAGGTGCCAGCAGATTCAGCGTATGGTGAGGGCTCAATTCAGAGGTCTTCTCACTGTTTCTTACATGGTATAAAAAAAGGGTGAGAGAGTTCTCTGGGATCCCTTTGATAAGGGCAATAATCCCATTCATTAGTATTCCACACTTAATCTCCTCTCAGTCCTCACCTCCTAACATCATCACTTTGGGGGTTATAATTTTGCAGAAACAAACATTCAGGATGACCATCACAGGAATTGCAGACCATTATTTACTTTTATCATATGATGATACACTGTCGAGAAAATAAAACAATCCTGCCAACCCAAAGTTTCTTCTGTATCACAGAAAAGAACACAACTGATAACTGTGTATGTATATCCATTGTTTATTTTGCTGTGGCAAAATACTATATACTTAGTGGATTAAACCATATAAAGGTATATTCTCTTATGGATCTGCATGTCAGAAATCGTAAAATCAGTATGTCTGTAGGGCTGCATACTTGGTGGACCGTAGTGGGAAAAGCTTTTTCCTTGCTTTTTTTAGCCTCTAGAAGCTTACCAACCATTGGATTATAGACTTTCATTACTTCAACCTCTTGCTTCTGTTGTCTTTGCTCTTATTCTGCCTCTGCCTCTTCTGCTTTTCCTCCCCTTGCATGGATTCTCATAGTCACATGGGGCACAACTGGGTAATCCTTTATATCAGATTCTTAATTTATTCACATCTGCAAAATCCCTTTTACTCTGTGACACATTCACTAGTTCTGAGGATTAGGACTGGGGACCTTTCTGAAGTCATTATTCTTTCTACGTAATTAAACATAATAACAAGCATGTAAGGTTGCACAGAAGGAAATACAAAATTAAAATCTCAGACACTTTATACAGCATTGCAGAAGAAAAAATAAATTCCCTAAATTTCTTGAGAGACCAAAACAATACCTCCAAACAGTTTTCTTTACATCTTTTGAGAGAATACTGAGCTAATTCCAGTGGTGTGTTTTTACATACCTAGAGGTCACTTGTTATGCAAATAAGATTACCCTATACTGTAAAGCCTGGAAAACAAACTCAGTCTCCAGAGAGATCTGCATTCCACTGGTCAGAGTAGGACTCAGACTGACATGTTTCTAAAGAAACAGTCTGAGAAAAAGTGCAATGGAATGCCAGAGAAAAATTGTACCTGATTGAGTTAACAGGCAAGGAAGACTTTACTCAAGACTATTGCAAGAGGTAAGAAGGATTGGACTCAGCTCTACTGAAAGCAAGTGTGGGAGAGCTTGTAAATGCTCATTCAGCTAGTGGAAAAGTCCTGGGTGACACTTTGGGGAGGTAGGTCAATGTGATTAGACCATGTGTGCTCCCTAATTGGTACTTAATCAAAGTTAGGCTCCTACCCACCCACAGAAACTGGGTGATGGGGGTTCGGTCTTTCTTAAGATCACATTTCAAAGGGATGACTCCCAGTTCCTTTTAGAAAGACATTCCTGGGTTATAAAAGTGGCAAAAGACTGGAAGAGGATTTGCATTTCAATGGGTGGAGAAAGGATTTACACAGTGCATTTCTTAAAGAAAATGCTCTAAAGGGAGGTCAGCATCTAGACTTTGGAAAGAAATCTGTTTAAAGTTGAATCACACTGAGGGAATACTAAGGGAGTCTTGATCAGGGAAAACTATCTCTTTGCCCTTTGTAAATAGAGGAAGACATTTTTATTTATTCTTACATTGTATCTACAATTTCACTGTAAATTCCTACATTTCTTACTGACCTCATAGACCAAAAGTCTGGCCTCTAGCCAGTTCAACAAATGGCCCTAAGGACAACGGTATTTAATGCTTTTCCCAGCAAGCTGGATGAGATTAGCTGTTTGTAACCACTTAGGTCCAAGAACACTGCAATTTATCAGTGACTGTAGACTCAGAAATGGAGTTTTTAGTTATGTGGAACCTGAATATATCCAGGAAAAGTAGGAAGGGTTACTAGTGGTATGTTTTGAGGTTAGGCCATGAGTTAAAACAGGAACTCTGCTGTGTGGATATGCACTGTGCACCACAGCCAAAAATGGAAATACAATGCAAGCCCTCCCTGGCATCTTAATATAACTTTGAATTACATTTCACGATTGTAGAGAGAAAATTTCGGCATGAAATCTGAACCAGGTAGATACTTGGGATAACAAGATAAACTAAGGAAGTTGTGGGCAAACTTTGATTTCGGGTTCTTAGTGCATCTAGCAAAGAAACATTGTAAGAAACTCGTTATTGGCAATATCGAAGTCTCTGCGACCATGAGAATATCAGAAACAAGAGATCTGTTTTTCTACGGACACTGCACACCCATGCAGCTTGATGTCCATGGAGTACAATGTAAAGTGGAAATTACCTCCAGGAAAAATAATCTTTTGAAAAAATTGCAGCTAGAGATGGGACATGGCTGGAAAACCAAATTTCAGCTAGAAAATTGTGAGGCATATCTGGAAACAATCCTGGAATTGATCAGGTTCTGCTTATGGAATTAAATAATGAGAAATGCAGAGATTACTCAGGAATGAAAATTCTGATCTACAGAATAAAGCTTGAAGGCTCCCAAAAGGATATTTAGAGTTTTGAAATATGTCAGTCCTTGGCTCTTCAATTTGTTTTTCTGACATAAAGTAATAACACAATAAAAAAAACCTACTGAATAATGGCATTTCAATGCAGGTGGATAATTTTTTTTTTTTTTAAAGTACATTCTTTTTTTTTTTTTAAGATTTTTATTTATTTATTTATTTGACAGAGAGAGTTCACAAGTAGGCAGAGAGGCAGGCAGAGAGAGAGAGAGAGGAGGAAGCAGGCTCCCTGCTGAGCAGAGAGCCCGACACGGGACTCGATCCCAGGACCCTGAGATCATGACCTGAGCCAAAGGCAGCGGCTTAACCCACTGAGCCACCCAGGCGCCCGCAGGTGGATAAATTAATAATGCACAGGCAAGTCTTTCTCTATGATCTGTTCAAATGACAGTGTAAGTGCTAAGTGCTTAAGATAATCTGTTTATGCAGGTATATTTGGTGTCCATATGCATGGTGACACAAACAAAAAGCTGAATAACTGTAAGTGTTTTCAATCTATAATACATAATCAAGTGTAATCAATCTTTCAAGTGTTACCTGATGTCTTTTTTTTCAAAAATCTTAATTTTTAGTATATACATAACTCATTTAAGTTTAATGAATAATGTCATTTAGATATCCTCAATGACAAAAAGATAATTTCAAAAATGAATTTTAGTATTTACATCTATTTATTTGAAAAGTTAATTTGAAGAAAAATCATTCAGCATGCAAGATGATTTTAACCCTCTGAGCCACCCAGGTGCCCCGCAAGATGATTTTAAATGGGAAAATAGACACAAACTATTCTGCCTTATTGCTTTCGGGAGATTAAACTTTTTGTCGAGTTTTTCTTTGCCCTTATATCTGGAAACAGAAAGTCACCTTGAGGCATATCATCTTTGTTCTGCTAAGAAGATATATGATTTTCCTTTTTTATTCATGCAAATGTTATGCCAGAAGGCACATTTAGACTCAGTGAGGGTGTAAAAGGACTATTGTGTCCTCACAAAGGGAACTCCTCACAAAGCTTCTGGCTGCAGGGTAGGGATGGGAACTTCTACTGCTGAGCAAGTAGCCTCCTGGGAGCCTAGGGCTTGATCTTCTCAGTCTTTCCACTCTATTGTTCAAATTTGCAGGATCCCTCTGATGGTCTGAAGTGTTTGGAGGAGAAGACACAGATTAGAGGAGCACTTCATGAAGGATATGAACCTCATGGTGATTGACTGGTAGTCAATACAATAGAAAGAATTTCCTGAAGGGGAGCTTGCTTCAGCAAAGCGTATGGCTAAAGAGGACCATAGTGTTTGGGGAATATAAACGGATGATTATTTGCATGTGTGTGGGCTACTGTGCTCAATTATGACCACACTGTCCGGGGATTTGAAACAAGCAAAAAATGACATTATCAGGGAATGAATGTCAATTACAAAGGGCAGGTCTAGTTTACCAGCAGCTAACTCAAGTCACTGGGAATCAGTAGTTACGCCAGACTGATTAAACGCCGCGGTTTCTCTCTAATATTTGGAAGCAGGGTTGACCTTAGCTGGATATACAGAAAGCTCTGGAATTTTGATCAATTAAGAGAGGTCTTTAAGAAAAATAAACTTCCTATTAATAAGGACAAATCAGGACAGGAAGGGAGGGTGGGATGCAAATATGCAATATATATTTTAAAACAAAGATTGGCTTGGTGTGCTTCTGTGAACTGACCTAAGGGTGGTTCACCTGTAATGGATATTTTCAAATTCTTACTATAAGTCTCCTTCCTACAAGCATGTTATCAGTAAGATATAAAGAAAGTGAATTTCAGACTGAATTCTGTCACACCTGCGAACATTTATTAGGAAACAAGGAAATAGTTACAGAAGCCAATTTGAAAATTTCAAGAAGTCACCAGCTCTCTGGCCTTTTGGCGGCTCTAATATAACTATAATAAATCTAGTAGTGGCATTCAATTCACTTTCTAGTTAAATTGCATGAAAACATTTTCATATTTGTAGTTGGGATGTGGTTTGCCAGTACCTAGGCTGTGTTCCCAAGTGAAGAAATTTCTGAGTCTTTCAAAAGCCAACAAAGTACTCTTGATCATCTATGCTAAAAGGTCTTAAAGTTAATTACAGATCACATTATAGATACAGATCAGGTTGTTTAAGCAGTACAACCATATCATATTTTTTTCTATATTACTTGGTAATATATCCTTCTAAGACATGAAAAAGAATTTGGGAGAAAAATTCAGGAAAGAATTTGAAAAATGAATGAGGATCATAACTTCACAAATTTTAAAAGTAGGAAGAAGATAAATTATATATATATATATATATATATTTTTTTTTTTAATGGATAAGCTGTTTCAGATAAGATGTTATACTCACAGACTTCAGGTAAGAGCAGGGAAATGGCTATTAAATAGTTCTAGGTATTAGTCAACTTCTTGGCCTGATTGGTGTTGACATAGGTGTGATATTTCAATAGTCTGTAAATTTATAAGCTCCCTAGTTTTCTGTAGTATGCTGTATATCAGTAACATGTTTAATGGAAGATATTTTAAAAATTAAAAGCAGAAGTAATAAATGTGGATGCATAGTGGAGAAGTTCTCAAATTTACTATAGTGGATTTGTAGAAGTTTTGCTTATAATATGCTTCAGTTTGCAATATGAAGATTGCTTTGAGAATTTCCAGAAAGAAAGTGAGCATTTTAGGACACACGGACTAGAGATATGAAAAAGCATGGAAAAATGCTCAGTGTAGTTATAACATAAGGTGGACAGAGGAATGTGGCCTAGTAGGAATTAAAAAAGGAGAACTGGTGGCAGACTAAGAATTATTTCCCATTCCCAAATCCACAAGTGCCTATCTTATTCTTTGTGAAATATGAAGTAATTTAATTTATACAGAATCGGTAGGCAAAAGAACCAAGATAAAAATCCTGGGAATTATTTGTATGAGAGGATTGAAGAGAAGTTAGTTACATGAGCATGAATTTAGTGCTATTATTTGATCATCCCCAGCATTACAGGTAAGGGAACTAATTTAAAATGTGCTTAAGTAATTGGGGCAGATGGCAAAATAGTGGTGGCAAGGTTAAAAGACCACCAATTCAGAATGGACCTGCTACTGAATTACTGAAGTAAAATATAAATGGAAGTTACTGACAATAAGGGAGTTGGAAACCAATTCTGGAGGATTGGATGGATAATACATATGCTTATTTGAGTATCCTGTTACTGGTTTGGAATGAAGAGACAGCTGTGATTTAGGTGTCAAATGCCCAGACTGATATAACAGAGGAACAGACCTGGAGGAGGTGTGCAGTGAATGGTATATCAAAGTCCTGGGATTTAATACTGTTGCCTGGTTTACCTGAGGCTGTCAGAATGTCTTCAATAAATGTTCACACTATTCTCCAACAGATCTTGCAAAATGTATAGGAATTGGAGAGCACATTTCATTCAAGAAGCTACAAAGGGATTTTTGTTTGCCTGATGACTATTTTGCAGTTAAGACAAGAGGTTAGAGGCAGCAGCTTTTTGAGGCTAAATCTGCAAAATGTTATATATATAATTGAGGCTGGTTTGTTAGATTTATCACATACATGCCTTGTCTTTGTTCAGTGTTTAAGTAGAATCTGCCAAAACACAATTCAGTTCACTTTCTCTATTTCTGAAACAGCTGTAATTATAAGAAAAATAGAGTGTCTTTTTGGCAACTGATATTTTATATATGAAATATAACAGATGTAGGTAACAAAATATCATTTAATTGATTTTTTTTAAAAACGTGGTATGATGGAAAATGTAGGATATGAGTATTTCCAGATTATCATTTATTGCCTGATAGGAGATATGTATTTAAATAATTTACTCAATAAAAGATATATCAAATATCTGAATTTGGTTGTATAGATACTAGGGAGATAAACATGCATCACATGGTATCAGTTTCTGGTAGGATGACATTGTGCCAAAAATCTAAAGTGGATTTTAGACTATGATTACACATATTGAAGCAAAAAATTTTCTGAAAATCTTTGTTGCCATGTAGGTCAGCTTTCTAACGGGCTATAGGAGACTAGGAATAAGTTACTTACAATCTATTCATTTATAGTTATTGTGTCTTAAATGATTTATTACAAATTGGTTTCATCAAAGAGCAAGCCTAAGGAAATTTGCACCAGTTCTCTAGTTACAAGTTTATAAAAAATATCCAGGAATACTGAATTTATAATTCTGATAATAGATGTAATTGTGATTCTTATCATTTTGTATAGAATCCCTAGCCTGGAAACATCCATTGATCATCTGAACTAAGTCCAAAATATACAAATATCACATGTAATCATGTAGCGAACATCTAGCTTAAGGTCAGTGGAGCCTGTTGATTTCTAAATTCAGCCTTATAATACATGGGTACTAATATGACAGTAACTTCAAGATAGGTTTTTAATTTAAGGAAGTATGGAAGAGTATATATATATATGTGTGTGTGTGTGTGTGTGTGTGTTTTATTTTATATTATTTTATTTTTTTAGATTTATTTATTTGAGAGAGAGAGAGAGAGAGCAAACAGTGGGGCAGACAGAAGGAGAATCTCAAGCTGACTCCCAGTTGAATGTGGAATCCAAGACAGGGCTCAATTCAATGACCCTGAGATCATGACCTGAGCCCAAATCAGGAGTCAGATGCTTAACCAATGGAGTCACCCAGGTGCCTCAAGAAAACTTATTTTTAGCATTACCTCCTTTTGTTTCTTGGCTTTTGTGTCATACATATGTATTCTCTATTGACATTATTTAACCATCTAATCAAAAATTTAAAAACAGAGAGAAAGAGAAGATTCTTGAATGTAGCCTTCTGGAAAACAGACCACTGAGGAACCAGGAACCTGCATCTAACTTTGAGATGCTAATGAGGTTAATAAACATTGGGTAGTGAATGTCATAGCAAAAAATAATAAAATTATAATGTTAAGAAGATGGAAATTCAAGCCATCAGATTCTTGTGAGTTTGGAAATGCTCAGCTTTTCTACTGAGATGATTAAATTGGAAAGTAATCAACATGAGTATTTCTGCTAACCAATATAATGGGAAAACACGAATGCTTTTAATTATATCCTAGTTGAAGGAAGAGTAAGCTATTGCCATTTTACTGGCTCCGTACTTAGTTCAGGATTTTTGTTTTCTATAAGTTGCATAAGTAAAGAGCTACTCATGCTACCATTAAATATTTATCCACTCTTCAACTTAGTATATTTAACCCAGCTGACACTAAACTGACTAGAGTATATAATTACCTTGAACCTAATACAGAGTCCACTCTGCTTAGAACTAATACAAAATTCTTTCTTTCTTTATTTCTCTTTTTCTCTTTCTTTCTTTTCTTTTCTTTCTTTTTTTTTTTTTTTTTAAGATTCTACTTATTTATTTGAGAGAGAGGATAAGGAGGGTGAGGGGCAGAGGGAGAAACAGAGTCCGTGCTGAGCAGGGAGCCAGACCAGGAGCTCCAACCCAGGACTCTGGGATCATGACCTGAGACAAAGGCAGATGCCCAAGCTCCACTCTGTAGAGTTCTGGCATCAGTACATCCTAGAGCATTGGTCACATCCTCTATGTGACTGTGGCACAACATTCCAGGAGGCATGCCTGGATCATGGTTGATATATTCCGCTATACATCCCCTTAACAATATCTCACCACAATGACTAGGAAGAGCAACACCCAACAGAGGAAAAATTCAGAGACTGTGTCCTCTCCATCAGAGCTATTGGATATGGACATAAACTATGTTGGAAAGGGAATTCTCGGTAACAATTACCCAGGCGATGGCTAGGTTGGAAAAAACCATTAGTGACCACATAGAATCTTTAAAGACAGAAGTGAAAGTCACCTGGGAAAAAGTTAAAAATGCTATCAGTGAGATCCAATCTAATCTAGATACTCTAACACTTAGGGTAACTGAGGCAGAAGATAGAATTAGTGATCTAGAGGAAATACTGATAGAGAAAAAGGATCAGAAGGAGACCTGGAACAAATAGCTCAGAAGCCTTGAAAACAGAATTAGGGAAATAAATGATCCATGAAATGTTCCAACATCAGAATTACTGGGATCCCTGAGGAGGTGGAGAAAGAGAGAAGATTAGAAAATATAGTTGAACATATTCTCCATGAAAATTTGCCCAATCTGGGGGATGTAACTAGTGTTAATGTCCTAGAGACAGAAAGAATGCCCCAAGATCAATGAATCTAGAAAGACCTTGAGGCACGTGATTGTGAGACTGACAAATCCTAATTTTAGATAAGAGGTTCTGAGGACAGCTAGGAGGAAGAGATTCCTTATGTACAGGGGAAGGTCCATCAGAATAATGTCCAGACATGTGCACAGAAACCTGGCAAGCCAGAAAATGTTGGCAAGACATATTCAGGGCACTAAATGAGAAGAATATGCAGCCAAGAATACTTTATCCAGCAAGGTTGACATTCAGAATGGATGGAGAGATAAAGAGCTCCCAAGACCAGCAAGGTTTAAAAGTATGAGACCATCAAGCCATCACTACAAGAAATGTTAAGCGGGGTTCTATAAAAGAAGAAAGAACCCAAGAGTGACATAGAACAGAAATGTACAGAGACAATCTATAGAAACTAGGACTTCATAGGCAACATGATGTCAATAAAAAAGTATTTTTCAATAGTCACTCTCAATGTGAACGGCCTAAATGCTCCCAGCATAGGGTTGCAGACTGGATAAAATGATAGGACCTGTCCATATGCTCTCTACAAGAGACCCATTTGGAACCTAACGATACATCCAAACTGAAAGTGAAGGAATGGAGAAGCATCTTACATGCCAATGGGCCTTAAAAGAAAGCTGGGGTAGTGATTCTGATATCAGATAAATTCGATTTTAAACTATAGACTGTAGTCAGAGATAAAGAAGGACACTACATCATTCTTAAAGGGTCTATTCACCAAGAGGATCTAACAATTGTAAATATTGATACCCCCACTACAGGAGCAGCCAACTACATAAGCCAACTATTTATCAAGATAAAAAGTCATATTGATATGTACACATTAATAGTAAGGGATCTTAACATGCCACTCTCAGTAATAGATCATCCAAGCAGAAAATCAATTAAAAAAAAAAGAGGATTGAATGAAATATTGGACCAGATGGACTTCATAGATATATACAGAACATTCCACCCTGAAACAACAGAATACTCATTCTGCTTGAGCACACATGGAACTTTCTCCAGAATAGACCACATACTGGGTCACAAATAAGGGCTCAGCCAATACCAAAAGATTGAGATTATTCCCTGCATGTTCTCAGACCACAATGCTTTGAAACTGAAACTGGAACTCAACCACAAGAAAAAGTTTGGGAAGGAATTCGAAGACTTGGAACCGAAAGACCACCCTGCTTAAGAATGTTTGGATCAACCAGAAAATAAAAGAACTTAAACAATTCATGGAACATATTGAGAATGAAGACACATTGGTCCAAAACCTATGGGATATGGCAAAGGCGGTCCTAAGGGGGAAATACATAACCACCCAAGCCTCTCTCAAAAAAATTGAAAAATTCAGAATACAACAGCTCCCTTTACACTTTAAAGAACTGGAAAATCAACAATAAATTAAGCCAACCCCATGCACAAGAAGGGAAATTAGATTAGAGCAGAGATCAATGAGATAGAAACTAGAGATACAGTAGAACAATGAAATGGAAGCTGGTTTTTTGAAAGTGGAAGCTGGTTTTTTGAAAGAATAAGATTGATAAGCCATTGGCCAAACTAATCCAAAAGAAAAGAGAGCAACCCAAATTAATAAAATTATGACTAAAAAGGGAGAGATCACGACTAACACCAAGAAAATAGAAACAGTCATCAGAAATTATTATCAACAGTTATATGCCAATACGTTAAGCAACCTAGACAAAATGGATGCATTCCCAGAAAACTACAAACATCCAAAACTGAATCAGAAAGAAATTGACAACATGAATAGACCAATATCTAGTAATGAGACTGAAGAAGTAATCAAAAACCTCCCAGAAAACAACAGCCCAGGATATGACAGATTCCTTGGAGAATTCTACCAAACATTCAATGAAGAAATAACACCTATTTTCCTGAAGCTGTTTCAAAAGACAGAAACAGAAGGAAAACTTTCAGACTCTTTATGAAGCCAGCATTACCTTCATCCCCAAACAAGGCAAAGACCCCACCATAACAGAGAATTTCAGACCAATATCCCTGATGAATATAGATGCCAAGATACTCAACAAGATCCTAGCTAATAGGATCCAACAGTAGATTAAAAAGTTTATCCACCATGACCAGGTAGGATTTATCCATGGGATGCAAGTGTGGTACAACATTCACAAATCAAGGAATGTGATAGAACAAATCAATAAGAGAAGAGAGAAGAACCACATGGTCCTCTTAATTGATGCAGAAAAGGCATTTGACAAGATACAGCATCTGTTCCTGATTAAAATAATTCAATGCATAGGGATAGAGGGAACATTCCTCAACTTCATGAATTCTATCTATGAAAAACCCACAGTGAATATCATCCTCAATGGGGATTGAGGTCAGGAACATGACAAGGATGGCCTTCCCTTTGAGATCAGGAACATGACAAGGATGGCCACTCTTGCCACTATTGTTCAACATAGTACTAGAAGTCCTAGCAACAGCAATCAGACAACAAAAAGAAATAAAAGGTATTCAAATTGGCAAAGAAGAAGTCAAACTCTCTCTCTCTTCACAGATGACATGATACTTTATATGGAAAACCCAAAAGACTTTACTCCCAAAATAATAGAACTCTTACAACAATTCAGTGGTGTGGCAAGACACAAAATCAATGTACAAAAATCAATTGATTTCTTATACACTAATGATGAAAATATAGAAAGGGAAATAATAGAATTGATTCCATTTACTCTAGCACCAAGAACTGTAAGAAACCTGGGAATAAACCTAACCAAAGTGGTAAAAGATCTGTAATTGAACTACAGAACACTCATGAAAGAAATTGAAGAAGACACAAAAAGATGGAAGACCATTCAATGCTCATGGATCGGAAGAATAAACATTATTATAATGTCTATACTGCCTAGAGCAATCTATACTTTCAATGTCACCCCGATCAAAATTCCAACAGCATTTTTCAAAGAGCTGGAACAAACAATCCTAAAATTTGTATGGAATAGAAGAGACCTTGAATTGCTAAGGAAATGTTGAAAAAAGAAAAACAAAACATCACGTTGCCTGATTTCAAGCTTTACTACAAAACTGTGATCACCAAGACAGCATGGTACTGGCATAAAAACAGACACATAGACCAGTGGGACAAAGTAGAGAGCCCAGATATGGACCCTCAACTCTATGGTCAAATAATCTTCAACAAAGCAAGGAAAAATACACAGTAGAAAAAAGACAGTCTCTTTAATAGATGGTGCTGGGAAAATTGGACAGCTATGTGTAGAAGAATGAAACTTGACCTTTCTCTTACACCATAACACAAAGATAAACTTGAAATGGTTAAAAGACCTCAGTGTGAGGCAGAACATAGGCAGTAACATCTTTGACATCAGCCACAGCAACTTCTTTCAAGACATGTCTCCAAAGGCAAAGGAATCAAAAGCGAAAATGAATTTTGGGGACTTCATCAACATAAAAGCTTCTGCACAGCAGATAGCCAAGATCTATAAAGAACTTCTCAAACGCAATACACAAAAAACACATTTGATAATCACATCAAAAAATGGGCAGAAGACATGAACAGACATTTACTTCTCCAAAAAGATATATAAATTGCTAATAAACACATGAAAGATGTTCATTATTAGCCATCAGGAGATTCAAATCAAAACCACATTGAGATACCACCTTACACCAGTTAGAATGGCCAAAATCAATAAGACAGTACACAAGTGTTGGAGAGATCTGGAGAAAGGGGAATCCTCTTACACTGTTGGTGGGGATGCAATTTGGTGCAGCCATTTTGGAAAATAGTGTGGAGATTCCTTAAGAAATTAGCAATAGAGCTACCTTATGGCCTTGCAATTGAACTACTGGATATTTGCCCCAAAGATACAGATATAGTGAAAAGTAGGGCTATCTATATCTCAGTGTTCATAGCAGCAATGGTCCCAGTCGCCAAACTGTAGAAAGAACCAAGATGCCCTTCAACAGATAAAGAAGGTATGGTCCATATATATGATGGGATATTTTGCCTCCATCAGAAAGGATGAATACCCAACTTTTGTATCAACATGGACAGGACTGGAAGAGATTATGCTGAGTGAAATACGTCAAGAAGAGAGAGTCAATTATCATATGGTTTCACTTACTTGTGGAGCATAAGGAATAACATGGAGGACATTGGGAGATGGAGAGGAGAAGTGAACTGGGGGAAGTCAGAGGGGACTGTGGACTCTGAGAAACAAACTGAGTGCTTTGGAGGGGTGGAGGTGGGGGGTTCGGTGAGCCTGGTGGTGGGTATTAAGGAGAGTACGTATTGCATGGAGCACTGGGTGTGGTGCCTAAACAATGAATTTTGGAAAACTTAAAAAAAAATTAAATTCAAACAAACCAAAGCAAACAAACAAAAAATGAAGGCAGTTGCCCAACTGACTGAGCCACCCAGGTGCCCAAAGATCAAATACTCTTGGATAATTAAACATTTTGTATTTTAAATTACTTTCCACATATTATATTATTTATACCTAGATACATAGGTAGATAGATACTTAGAGTATAAATGGAAACATTGAGAAAGTAATTTTCTTTCAGTTTTAATTTAGATATTCTGTTGTGATCAAAAAAAACACTCTCTTAAATCAAGAAACATAATCACAGTTTAGAAGCAATAATTATCAAGGCAGTTGGACAGTGCCAGCACTCAGAGAATAATAGAAACCCCAGAAAGGAAAGGATGATAATTATTAGAAATGCCAAAGAAATCTCTTTTAAAGAAAAAGAGCAATTAAAAAAAATTCACTCAACCACATGTATGCCCTTCTTTTGATAAAAAGTGCTTTAAACATTCTTATAAAATATATATATACTCAGATATATACTCAAATATTTGATGATCATTAGTCTTTCAATTGTTGAAAATTAGAGTAAAATGATATACCAATAGATTGAAAGATTAAAGATTTAAATAAGGAACTCCCCTAAAATAATTACACTGAATATTTTCCACTATGAAATAATAATAAGAGAACATATATTTCTGCAAATTCGTAGCTGAAGGTGACCAAAACATCATAAAGCAAAAGAACTCTTGTTAGTATTTTAGGGTCATTCTAAATAGACAAACTTATATAGTGCCTTTACCCTACAATTAAAACTTGTTTAAAAAGTTTAATATGTTATTGATACATATTTTAGTAAAAACGGTGCAGATTACATGCTCCCAAGCCAAATTAACAAACCATATGGTTTATAATTTGCAGCTTTCGCAAGAATAAACATTCTTCAGTGTGTTAGAAAAGTAAATCATCTAAATAGATTTATCTAGATACATTAAGTGAAATGATGCTAATTTTCAGCTCATTCATTTGACAGAGCTTATCCTGTTTGCCTAGGCAGTTGATTCTGTAGTTTTGGATCCCTAACATAGATATAATCATATAATTGTGATAAACATGAGAAAAAATTATGTAGATATATTCTATTGAATATAATGGAGGGTTTTAAGACCTATGGATTTTCAGAATTATCTTTTTTACCCTCACAGAGGTGATAATTAAGTTTATCTTCTAATTGCATTGATTAGTTATAAGCATTTAATATTCCATTATTAGAGGAATATAAGTAAACTAATGGATTGACAAAGGGAGAGAATTTTATAGAATCATTAGATATTGTTAAAAAATAAGGGAATTATGCATAATAATTTTTACTTCTCTTCACTGGCTTCACTACATTTATAATGCATTGAGTCATGATGATATACAGCATTTTTAGTGTGATCAGATTGTTTGCAGTCATTTGCTAGTATATTTATAGTAACAGATACTGTTGTTGTTGTTGTTGTTTTTTAAGAGAAAGAAAGTGCACATGCACACCCACGAGAACAAAGAAGGGAAGGGACAGAGGAAGAGAGAGAGAGAATCCTAAGCAGTTTCCACATTCAGCGCAGAGAATGATGCAAGATCAATCACAAGACTGAGATCATGACCTGATCCGCAATCAAGAGTTGGATGCTTAACTGATTGAGCCACCCAGGCATCCAGATACTGCTTTTAAAAAAATAGCACATTACTATTTACAATTTGCCCTCGCGTATCAGTATGTGTGTAAGGTAAATTCCTAGAGATGTAATTTGTGAATCACAGCAAAAAAAATTTTTTTTTTTAATGGCCAAAGATTGCCATTTCTGCCACACCTAACCCCTAACAAACTGTAGAAGCAATTCAGAATATCAATAAAGAGCATATGAGTGTTCAGGCTTTCTTATAATTTCTTGGGCAATGTATATTATAAATTACTTGGTTTTGCTATACTGATGTTTTTTTTTTTTTTTTTTTTTTTTTTTTTTAAATATTTTATTTATTTATTTGACAGGCAGAGATCACAAGTAGGCATGGAGGCAGGCAGAGAGAGAGAGGGGGAGGCAGGCTCCCTGCTGAGCAGAGAGCCCGATGTGGGGCTCGATCCCAGGACCCTGAGATCATGACCTGAGCCGAAGGCAGCGGCTTAACCCACTGAGCCACCCAGGCGCCCCTATACTGATGTTTTTAAATGGCACCTCATTGTTGTTTTAATTTAAATTTACTTGATTATTACCAAATTCAATATTGTGCCATGGATGTAAAAGTAACCTTAATTTATTTTTTATGTAAAATTATTGATGTATAATTTAACAATATTTCTAGATGATGTATAAACACATTTAATATATCAAAAAAATTGAATAACTGTTACACATAGAAGTTACTAATCCTATTAATCAATTTTTGTTGTTGTTTAAAGTATTTTTGCTAAAAATTTTCTCATTTTTTATGATGTCATATTTAGCAATATTTTCATGTAAGAATTCTGGTTTTCCTGAGCTTATTGTCTTGCTAAGTAAAGCATTTCCTTTTATCTCTATTTTATAAAGTGCCTTGATCATAAACAGGTAAATTTCTTAATGATATTTCCATATTTATTGAGATAACCAAAACTCCAGGAAAATAAAAAAATAGTGACAGTGACCGTAAAAATCCACCAACTTAACAACTTAACAGTAAACCCAGAAATTTTTCACAAGTATAATTGATTAATCAAAGCTTTTAATTAATATATTGTATTGGAAATTTAAGTTCTCATTTACTTCAAATTTATATAGAAACTTTTTTTTTTATCATGAAAAAACTGTATTTAGATTTAGCCAGCTGGACTCAGTTTAGATGATCCCAATTTTGTTGGCAACATCCAAAGCATCATAGTCAAGGGCCAGCCGAACGTATGCCTTCTTCTCTCCATCAGGCCTGATTAAGGTGTTGACCTGGCTACATCAATGTCATATAGCTTCTTCACAGCATGTTTGATCTGGTGCTTGTTGGCCTTGACATCCACAATGAACACAAGTGTGTTGTTGTCTTCTATTTTCTTCGTGGCTGACTCAATAGTCAGGGGGAACTTGATGATGGCATAGTGATCAAGCTTGTTTCTCCTGCGGGCACTCTTGCGAGGGTATTTGGGCTGCCTTCGGAGACGCAGAGTCTTGGGTCGTCGGAAGGTAGGTGATGTGCGGATCTTCTTTTTTTTGTGACTGTGGATGCCTTTCAGCACCGCTTGCTTGGCCTTCAAAGCCTTTGCTTTGGCTTCGGCTTTGGGAGGGGCAGGGGTTTCCTTCTTAGCTTTCGGTGCCATCTTCGTAAAAAGGCCAAATTTATATAGAAACTTTATTATAACCAATATAATATAAATGTTTTTTCATGAATATATTGATATAATTGTATGCTTATTTTCCATTAATTTTGAAATTCAACATTCTGTTGAGTTATATTGAGCAGCTTTCTAATACTAACACATTCTTAGATTCACAATATACACTTTACTTAATCACGGTTTTATTTTTTAAACTTTGTTTCTAGATTTAATATGCCAATATATTATCTTTGTATGTTTGCATATAAATCTGTGAATAAATACATTGTCTTATAATTGATTTGGGCACCAATATTATATAGTCTTAAAAATTTAGCTGCAGTACAGGAAACACTGCCATACTCTTTTTGAAACTCCCTTTGAATCTATAATTATTTTAAAATGAAACATTAAAAAAATGAAATAAGAAAGAGAATGTACTATTACTACATAACATGAATGAGCTTCTAAACATAATATTGAACAAAAGAGGCTATATACAAAAAACAAACCTAGCATTACATCATTACATCCTGGGTTCAGTTTGGGTAATGGCCACAAACTATAGTCTTCCCAGTGTTGTGATTACATGTAAATTCCTTCCAAGCAAAGCATCCAGCTTCTACTTTATCTTTTGTCATATCTTCCCCATTTCCCTTTACTACATTTTAAAGTATTTTTCTCTCCATTTTTTAACAGATATTCAGTATAAGGAGATCATAAAAAAATTATGGAAAGAACACAATGCTTTGCTTTCCATTACAGATAGATGGAAAAGGAAGAACATAAAATCTAAGTAGAAAAAAAAATTACATGTAAGTAAAAACTAGGAGCATAAATTGAAAAGAGTAAAACACAATTGTTTCTTTTAAGCACATAGTAGAATGTTAAAATATAATGAGAAGAATATAATAAAAATATAATGCTCTAATATAGTTTTCTTTATTCAGATTTTTTAGAGTAAGAAGTAAAATGTTTTAGTTTCTTAGGTTATGGAAACATTGAAGAATAAGTTTGATAATTACCTAGAAAACAATCTTTGAATTTGTATACTTATATGTCTATAGAAGACAAACATGGACAGAATTTTTTCAAAAGTCTTCCCATTCATTTTACATATTAATTGAATTTGTTAAGTTAAGTGACAGTGAAATTAACATTGATGAAAAAAAAGAGAGAGAGAGAGATGCCTGGTGTTTCAGTTGGTTAAACATCTGCCTTTGGTTCAGGTCATGATCCTGGGGTTCTGGGATGGAGCCAGAGTTGGGGTCCCTGCTCAGCAGAAAGCCTGCTTCTCCCTCTACCTCTGCCCACCTCAGCTCATGGGCATGCTCTCTTTCTCACTCAAATAAATAAATAAAATCTTTTAAAAAAAGACAAATGATAACAAAGCAAAATACATATGTCTTCCAATACCCTGCAACTTAAAGGGTATAACAGGCCAAAGCCCATGATGTATTTAAAATGATTTCTTTATAATAATAGTAATAATAATAATAATATTGTTGCTGCTACAGAATTTTATTGAAATGGTCAACTATACAACCTTATAGTAGCCATATGCAGGAGCAAAAAAATCTTACTAACTTTCTCTACAGTGTATGAAAGAGTAGGAGATCTAATTAACTGGGGGTGAAAAACCCAGGCACTCAGAGTTTGGAGTCTATTGGATAAAAAAAATCATTGCATTCCCTTCCATCATTTTGGAGGAAATTCCTCGTTTTTTCTATTTATTATGACACTGGAAACCCAAGATAAATAGCATCTAAGGTTTAAGGCATGGACAGCAATATGATAGAAAGCTGCAACAGAAAAATAAATGTATAAAAATAATAAAGCATTAGCAAATAAAACTTTAGGTAAGAGAGATTAAGCCTCTAACTTACATAGTTACCATCTGCCCAAACAACCTATAAGGAAGCTGTGTTAGTTCTTATCCTTCTTAAAGTCTGTTGTGCAATAACATCCACATGGTACTTTCTTATATTCAAGAATGGTCTTATCACATTCCTTAGGACACTGAGCTTTGATTCCTGGTGAATATTAATCTATCTCAGTGATGAAAATGGATGGAAATACATAAGAATACTACCACCAAGGTTTATTTAACTAATAGAAAGCTCTTGGAATGAGAATACCTTAGTACAAACTATAACTGAATGGTTTCAACATAAACGAAAATATTTTGAAAGAAATAAGATCCTTTTGCAATAACCCTCAAGCCTCAAATTATAATCAGCTTGTCTGTCTTCGCAATGTAGATGGAGGATTCTGGCATTGCAGATATTAACAATTTTCTAGAGAGTGATTTGTGAGTATAAACTATTCATCAAAAGGTATAGTTTTCTTCAAAACACATTTCCTTGGAGTGGTGTGTTTGGGGGCGGTGGGAGCTGTGGATGGGCAGTAGGAATGGTGATAAGTGTTGCTCTCAAAATTAAAATGTAAGTGCACATATATGAAATCTTTAAGTGACTAGTGACTTATTTATTTACTTTTCCATCCTATAGATGACTGGATGATACCAGTGCATATATATATTGGATTTATTTCAGCAATAGAGATCCCAATACATGCTATATTTCATAGCTGTACTGTCACTCAAAATCAAGAGTGTTTATAGAAAAGTCCAGAGCTGTTTCCGGATCACCATTGGATCACTCTCTGCATTAACTCCTGATTTTAAAATAAATCTGCATAAAAAAAAGTTAATTGGGAGATCTGTGGCATATGGAAGCACTTTTCCTGCTAAAAAGTTAAGCTTGAAACACTTTTCAAAATGAAAGGGCAAATCTAGGTATTGCGTACTAAGGAATTTAAATTATAGTGAAGTAAACTCAAAAAATAAGTGTATAAATAAAAGGACCAGGGACAGTTACACCACCACCAACAACAAAAAATCTAAGTTTATAGGTGTATAATTAAACAAACTGAGTTGTAAGAGGGCACAACAGGATGAGCAGATTTGTAAAACCCTGGAAGTTAGATCTGATATCTAAAATGTCAGAGAGGAAGTTCCATAAGTTTTTCCAGTTATCTCCTTTTGTGCTTTGAGAAATAACCCTGAGATCCTGCAAATTGAAACAAAGCAAGAAAACATGGCAGCAACCTGCTCCTTCACACCATGGCCTTGGAGTAATGAAAGGTCAGGACCAGGGATCATCTATCTCCATAATTTCACTAACAATTGACAAACACAATTTAGAAACTGCCAAAAAGTGAAATTGATCTTGTTCTTAGTGCAAATTGTAGCTATCTGTTTAGATTTCTCTACTATGGTATGATAGCAACAATGATAAAGAATTCATTCACATCCATCAAGAAAAGTATGAAAGCACTACTTTGTAAATGGTTTGATTCAATTTACAGAACAGAAATCCCATTTAAATGATGTATCTTAGAACTGGAGAATGTTCTAATATTTTTTTCTTTACATTTATTACATGCAGCTATAATTTTGAAGCAGGCATAGTTAAGGAATATCCAATTGTTTGAAAAGTTTGAAGATGCTAATTTATCAGCATATTCAGTTCCCCTAAGAGCTAACATGTCCTTTCGGTATTTTCTAGAGATTAAAAATATATTACAATTGAAGGAGGATGGCTACAAATGTTATACTATACAAAAACTACTAAAAAAGAGAATAATATTTTTCATGGTTAGTTGAAATATTGGGCAGCCATTATTTATTATTTTAGAAAGGGAAGCTTTAAACAGTTATCCTTAAAACAGAATCATGCAAATCACATTCTATTAGTAAATGATAGCAGATTGGATATCGATGCATAGGTAAGTTTATAATTATCACTATTATTATTTCTTAAACAAATAGATATAACCAAATAACCTTAACAATAGTCACACATATACACAAAACACACATGATAGAATTGTATTTTAGGTAAATGCAACAATAACTAAACATTGCTATAAGTTTTATTTTCTTGGTTATTTAAAATAATGGGAAGCCATTGAACCTATTTAGGGGATAAGTGCAAGAGACAATAAAAACTCAAACAGGGGTGTCTCGGTGGCTCAGTGGGTTAAGCCTCTGCCTTCAGCCCAAGTCATGATCTCAGGGTCCTGGGATAGAGCCCTGCATCAAGATCTCTGCTCAGCGGGGAGCCTGCTTCCCCTCCTCTCTCTCTGCCTGCCTCTCTGACTACTTGTGATCTCTCTCCCTCTATCAAATAAATAAATAAAATCTTAAAAAAAAAAAACAAACCTCAAACACATTCACCACCATTCTCACTAGTCACACCTTGAAAATACATAATTAAATATATTAGAAATAACTGTTGAGAGTCCAATGTTTCATTAGAAGTCTGAGATTTTATCCTTCAGAAAAAAAAAAAATCAACTGAAGTTTAGCTCATGAGTTTTTAATATATACCATGATTTTTTGTTTGTTAGAACTGTTTGACCTGCTTTTGTACTGCTTAACATTCCAAAGAGAATTAAAAATATTAAATTAAGCAGTTATTTTATAATGATTATTATTTAACTTATATTTCTAAGTTGGGGTCCTGAATCTTAATTATATTGGGAATAATTTAAATCATGCAGTTATTTATTGATAATACTTTAAAACATTACACGATAAGAACTAGAAGAATTTTACAATATTGTGTATATGTAAATATACATATATGAATGCATGTGTATATGTGTATGTACTTACATTATATATTAATGCATATGTATATATGCAATATGTAGCATTGCCATGTGACATCTTTATCAGTATGCATATATATTTAAATAAAGAACATAGATAATATAGATACATATTAAATATTCCCTTTGAAGTAAGGAAATTGTAAGTCAATATTATAATTAACATACTGTAGTTTATAGCAATACAATATCAATTAAAAAGTCCTTTCTTAAAAAGTATATATTCAAATTCTTACTCTGGTATGGCCATGAATTTTTTTTTTTAACATACTTCTATTATTTTCCTTGCCAAGTGCTGCTTATTGTTCCCTCTATGTTTAACGAAGACATTGTATCACTACCTTATCTATTACAAATTCTGGCTTTAATGTCAGAGTATTTGTTTTCAGTTCTGTTTTTTTCTTTTATTCCCTTGTAATCTAGGAATTTGCATCACAGAGTTGTTAGGATAAAATGAGACCAGACATGAAATGGACTCATAAAGAACTTGTCATATACCAAAAGCAAAGTTAACACTGATATCATCATTGTTGTTCTTTTCTTACCCTCACCATCACCATTAGTAGCACCAGTAGAACTGCTACCAGTGGCTTTGGTCAAACTCCCTGATGTCATCTCTGTGATGTAATATCTTGTGCACTAAGGTGAAGAAGTATTATGACCTAATCCTTTTAGTGGGAATTAGGCTTTTCAATTGAGGTCCAAATAAATATGACTCTGCATACTCTGAAGAAAAAGAAGATCTATTTTATTTCCTTCATAGCACAAGTCTTTACCCCTTAACTACAATTTTCCTTTGTGTGTTTCTCTGTGTGTTATTTGGCTTAGCTGGGGGTCTACATTATAGAAATGTCATTTTAAAATTAATAGACTCTATTTTCTTAGAATACTTAAAAAGTTTCAAAAAAATGAGCAGAGTACAGGAAGTTTTCATATGCTCCTATTCCCCAACACACACACACACACACACACACACACACACACACACACACTCAGACACAAGCATACACCCACACATACAGAGTTTCCTTTATTAACATCTTGTACTAGTGAGGTATGTTTGTTATACTTCATGAGCCAATATTGATACAATATTACTAACTAAAGTCCAAGTTCTATTAAGGTCAGTCTTTGTGTCATACATTCTATGGGTTTCAACAAATTCATAATGACATATATCCACCATTACAGTATCATCCAGAACAATATCATCTGCCCCCAAAAGGCCCTATGCTCCACCTACCACCTACCAGCCCTTCCTACCTTGCCCTCAACCCACTGGAAACCACTGATGCTTCTTCATTGTCTTTTGCCTTTTCCACAATGTCATACGGTTGGAATCGCATAGTATTTAGCTTTTTCAGAAAGCTACTTTCTAGAGTATTTAATATGTATTAAGTTTCTTCTATGCATTTTAGTGGCTTGATAGCTCTTTTTTTTTTTAATCACTGAATAATATTTCTATTGTGGGGATGGACTATAGTTGGTTTTTTTTTTTTAGCAATTTACCTACTGAAAAATTTCTTGATTGCTTGCAGGTTTCAGATATTTTGAATAAAGGAGATATGTTTATTTTGTGCTTACCCCAAAATTAGATAAATTTAGTTTAATGATTGCTTTTGCCTTTCATTAAGTATATTATACCAGGTATCTTTTGTGTTTAAATAAATAAAAAAATTAAGATCTGCAGGAATGTACCAGCAGAAGTGTTATAATTATGTAAACCAACAACTGATATAGTAACTGTATGTTTGAACTATTTAATCTACACAGAAAGCTGAAGACAATTAAATGTAATTATGCTAAATTATTTAGGAGGATAAGAGTATTTTTTACTGTATATGGGTATATCACTATTACAAGACAAGGGTGTCATAGTATCATTATAGGAAGAAAGAGAATCTTAGGGCTACTGTAGAATTCAAAATTACTCACTACATTTCACTTTAATCACTTCTCAGAAGCACACAAGTACTGAAGTCTTGTTCTACATGAAATTCAAATCATCTCTTTATGAAAGGAGTAGTGATAAAAAGGAAAATATGTTGCTATAGGAAAGTACTTGTAATCAAATACTTGCAAAGGAATGCCTATATATTTATTATCCTAGAAGAAACTCACATTCTTGATTTTTTGTGGATACACTAAGCCAGAATCTACAAGCAAAGTCTGAAAATGCTTTCTCAATGTGTATATTTTTAACTTTTCTTTCTCCTACTTGTGTTAAAAAATTAGTTTACAGACTTAAAATTTTTATCATTGCTAAATATCGAGTGTATGGAATACTGCTTATACTTTATAGGAACTCAGTAGATATTCATGGACTAGGTAAAGAACTGTCCCTGAACTAGAGAATAATATGTGTTCTCCAAGTTCTGAACAGGTGAATCCCAGGATGATACGATTTCTGGGGATTGGGTGATGGTCCATGAAGGCAACTAAAAAGGAAGACTCCATAATGTCATCAGTTTATGCTTTAAAAAAGGCCTAAACTATGTGTTTATGCATATATGTTTAGTGTACATATAATAGTATATGTACATATCATTTGCACAAATGCACAAATAGAAATGTATATACTTATTTAAAGTATATTTTAACTCTGACATTTAATTTTTTGAAAGTTGCCTTTTCTATTACATTGTAAAAGTTGTTCACACATTAACACGTTTCCTTGCTGCCCTTTGAAATCCTGAGACTACCATGAAATATCACAGAAAGAAGTCTGGGCTGGCCTAATGGGTGATGAGGAACCATGAGATGCAGAAATGTGTTGTCCCAGCATATCTCCCTATTTTGTCAGGCTGCCAACTGCCTAACACTTGAGTCAGGTCATTCTCGAACATCTAGCAGCTGGGAGACTCAGCAGCTGGCAACAGATGCATGGGAGAACCCAGCATATATCAGCTGAGCTGCCTCAGAAGAATCACACAGCTGAGCCACAGAATTATGGGCGAAATAAAATGATTTTACTTTAAGCTACTAAATTTGTATTAGTTTACCATGCAGGAAAATCTGACTGATGCACTCTTGATGCTTTTATACTTTGTAAACAAAGTAGTCTGGGGTAGCACTTCTATTTAAAAGGTTAAATTATGATGGGGCAGTGTAAAGCTAATGTATCGCATGAATATCGAAGTAGGCTTACTAATATGCCAGAGTGCACTGCAGAATAATCAGTAATCGTTTTATGGTTTTGTAAATATGTCCTCAAAAACATTTCTTTCACACTCTCCTGCATTAATAAAACAGTTTTGTAACATTACTATAGTCCATTAGGTTTAAATTATTGCATGCATTTTTGTGAGTTCCTCAAAAAGCACCCATACGGTATTCATTTATGAGGTTTGTTTGAGCTCTATGCTGATTCTTCGCTCCCTTTTATTCAATGTATTTTTGGCCAAAAAAGTGGCCTTATCTTGTTTCTTGTGAAGGCACTCACTTATGAGTATGAATATTACTGAATTAATTATTCTAATAACATTTTAGTTTCATTTAAATATACACATATATCATCATTTATTTTTATTTTTATTGACATATAATCGACATATAATATCAGTTTCAGATATACAAGATAATGCTCCATTCTTTGCATATATTGTGAAATGATCGTCACAATAAATCTAGTTAACATCCATCACTATATATAATTATAAATATTTTTCTTGTGATGAGAAATTTTAACATCTATACTCTCAGCACTTTCTTTTTTTTTTTTTTAAAGATTTTATTTATTTATTTGACAGACATATCACAAGTAGGCAGAGAGGCAGGCAGAGAGAGAGGGGAGGAAGCAGGCTCCCTGCTGAGCAGAAAGCCCGATGTGGGGCTTGATCCCAGGACCCTGGGATCATGACCTGAGCCAAAGGCAGAGGCTTTAACCCACTGAGCCACCCAGGCGCCCCCTCCTAGCACTTTCAAATATACAATTTGGTATTATTAATTACAGCCATCATAGTGTACATTACATCTCTAGCTCTTATTTATTTTATAACTAGAAGTCTGTAACTTTGACTACTATCACTCATTTCACTTATCCTCTAATAGCCACCAATCTGCTCTCTGTATCTATGAATTCTGCTTTGTTTTGTTTTTAAGATTCCAGATAAGTGAGGGGCGCCTGGGTGGCTCAGTGGGTTAAAGCCTCTGCCTTCGGCTCAGGTCATGATCCCAGTATCCTGGGATCGAGCCCCGCATCGGGCTCTCTGCTCTGCGGGGAGCCTGCTTCCTCCTCTCTCTCTGCCTGCCTCTCTGCCTAATTGTGATCTCTGTCTGTCAAATAAGTAAAATCTTTAAAAAAAAAAAAAAGATTCCAGATAAGTGAGATAATATGATACTTTGTCCACCTAACCTATTTTACTTAGCATAATGTCCACAAGGTTCATCCATGTTGTCATACATGGAAAGATTTCCTTCCCTTTTATGGTTGAATATTATTCCTTTGTGTATGTATACCACATTTTCTTTATCCATGCATCCACTGATGGACACTTAGGATGATTCCATGTTTGGGCTATTATAAATAATGCTGCAACCAACACAGGGATGCATATATCTTTTTGAGTTAGTGTTTCACTTCCTTCAGAAAAATACGGATTTTATAAACTTCAAAGACATTGAAATCATAGACTTTCCGTATAGTGTAAATCTGAAACCTGGCATTGTAGATATAATATTGAGAAAATGGCACTGCATGCAATTTTAACTTCAGTAAAACAAGAGCAAAAGTTCTTTCTTCTGTTTTATTTGCCATTTTAAAAATAATTTTCATCAGAATGATACCTACCCATGACAACATATCATTTGCACTTAGAAGAGTTTATCACAAAAACAGTTCTCTTGTCTAAATTATTTAGTGGGATTATATCTAGCTGGTATAAAATACAAATCCCAAATTTCTGCAGCTTGACACATAAAATGTTTGTTGCTCTTTCAAAGTGATGTGGATATCCTGGAAGGGTTTCTGTGCTGTTCTGTGCTGGGCAGCCCTAATTTAAGTGGTTCTGGCTGTAGATAGGAGGAAAAAAAAAAAAAAAGTTTAAGTGGGGAGCTGTTCATGAGCTGACTCACTTCCCATAGTTGCATGATCCCAAACGGAGGCATGACGATTTGATAATTGTCTTTTTTATATCCACAGGGTAAAAAATGACCAAGGTTCATGGACAAATACCATGGTCTCTACAAAACCTTCCTTGTCCATCCAAGTCAAACTCCTCATAGGCAAATTCTTAATTTTTTTCTGTTATTTTTTTTAAACATGCTTAACTCATTTTTCCATTTATCATTGTAAGAAAATATGCACAGATTCCTTCATATAAAACATAATATATTTATCCTAACCTCTTGTCTCCCCTCCTAAATAATATTTATAGCATGGAGTCTTTTGATTCCTTTGAATCATTTGATCACTGATTATGGTTTCAACTTTAAAATCAACATAAAATTTTATATCTATTTCAATCAACTGTTAACAGAATTTCAGACCTGTAGTGCAGTAATTTTTCCTTCCAATCTCCCCAGTATCTATTGATAATATGTTTAAATTAGCATTTCCAAGATTTTTAGTTATTTTATGTTCAACCTTTAAAACTGATTTTTTAATAATGTGTCCCTAGATTGACTATGAAGCAATATAATTTTTGCATTATTTTCACTAGAAAATTATGCTTAATTATGTGTCAATAGTTTAAATATTCTATTCTCATTTATGCATGGCTATCACTCTATCCTCAACTATGATGATCCTTAGCTTCAGAAACAAATATATTGATTTTATTATAACCTTGAATTTTTTGATCATTCCATCACATCTTTTACCTTCTTGTGTCTTTGCACTGTAAATTTTATACATAAATATTTTTTATGAAACCTCTGATTGTTCTTAATTTTTTATTTTTCTGCCTGTATCACCATCATCTTTTTCTCAGTTTTCCATCATACTTATTTATCCTGATCCCTTATTTCTTAGAAATATCCCTTATTTCTTAGAAATATCCCTTTTAAATGCCTCTGCATGCTTTTGAGAAGACACTCACAAGACTACTGTAAGTTGTTTATCTAATGCTTTATACATGGAATCATCACTTCCTGGGCCATACTTTCTATATGGTTACCCCTCTGACACCTTTGCCCTTACAGTTTCGGCAGAGCATTAAAAAAGTCAGCAGAAACAAATTTTCATTGTCCTTTAAAACATCTTTTATGGCTTCACTGTTGACTATTAATTTAGCAGAGAGCAGAATTTTAGGTAACGATCCCAAACATCATTTCCCTCAGAAATTTGACAGCAAGACGGCAGTATCTGTAATATCAAGTGCTTCCTGATGCTATCTTGATTTTCAGTATTGGGAAATACACTTTTTCCCCCCCTCTCTTTCTCTTCTGCCTTAAGGATTTTCTATATATCTTTTGTGTTTTGAAATTCTATAGACGTGTGTATAGATATGAGTATTTTTTCATTTATTCTGTTCATCTTAACTCCTTTATGTTACTTAATGTCTTAAGTAAATTTCTTTTATTTGATAGCTGAATCACATCCATTTTTTCCTCTTCTTTTTATAGCTATTTTATTGCATAGATTGTTGTAGACATTTGCTTAGCAGTGAATGCCTCCTGTAAATAGAACTTTGAGTTTTATTGAGGTTATTACAACAATACAATATAACAATGAAATTCAGAGTAGTTATCCTACCTCTATCTTTATTTTTTTTCTTTCAAATTTACATGTAATTCTCCTGGCCATCCTATTTAATTCAGGGTTGGACATATGACACAATTTAGGCCAATGCATACCAAGAAAAAATATATGTTGAGGCCAGAGCCAGATAATTAATTTGCAGGGCTCATGGCAATGAAAACAGAGGGTCTGTTCAAAAAGCAAGGGGGACAAGTGCCATGAAAGGTATCACAATATAACATATTTTCCTTTCTTTCTTTCTTTGTCTCTTTCTTGATGTGTTTTTATTTGCTATTTAATGTCATGCTCCCTTTGGCATTGAACCCTCAGGGTATTTGTAGGGTGAGTAGAAACTCTGACAGATGCCCCATTGACCTACAGTAAGACTACTCATGCAACACACCAGGTGCCTATCCTTCCTCCTGCCAGACAGCAGACCATGGGACCCCTGCCCCCAGGATAAAGAAGTCAACCTCCTCTTTCCACTTTCCACAGCCTTAACCAATAGCAGACAGGTGATCCCCACGGTTTTACAAACTTCCCTCCAGGGTATTCTTGGTACTTACAGAAGAGGTGGGCAAAAGGCTTTGTTGAATCAGGAGCCTCATTCAACACACCATGGGCTCCCAGGCTAAGGCTAGAAAAACTGTCACCGTGAACCTTTTCTGAAATATTCTTGCAAGCTTCTGAGGTTCACTCTGGCTAGGGCTTCTGGAAAAGAAGCTTTCTTTCCATTGTGCTGAATCTGCTTGGAAAAATATTCACTTATCTGGATAAGTATCAATGGAGAAACTGCTGTTGCAGCCAGAGAACAAAGGTCATGGGAGCAGAGCAAAGCTAAAACAAAGAAAAAAAGGTTGAGCTGTTTCCACAGAATTTCCGTTACTTATCTCATCTCTGGACGTTTCAGATACAGGAGCAAATACATTCTTAACATAATTTAAGTAAGATTTCCTCATACATGTGAATGGAATCATCCACACTTACACTTAAGTTTGTACATTTCCTAAAATTTATTATTTATGTCCATCTTTTCTTTTGCCAGTTTGATTTCAGTATTTTTCTCTACATTTTGGAGCAAAGTTTTTCTTTTGTTTTGTTTTTGTTTTTAAGATATTTACTTCAGAGGGACATGGAAAGTGAGAGAGAGAGCAGGGTTAGGGACAGAGTTTGAGGGAGAGAGAGAACCCCAAGAAGATTCTCCATGTGAGAGAGATCCGGGTTTGATCCAACTACACTGAGATCACGATCTGAGCCAAAATCAAGAGTTGGATGCTTAACCAACTGACTCACCCAGGTGCCCTGATTTTGGGGGAGTATTTTTTTTTTAAAGATTTTATTTATTTATTTGACAGATAGAGATCACAAGTAGGCAGAGAGGCAGGCAGAGAGAGAGAGAGAAAGAGAGAGAGAGGAGGAAGCAGGCTCCCTGTTGAGAAGAGAGTCTGATGCGGGACTTGATCCCAGGATTCTGGGATCATGACCAGAGCCAAAGGCAGATGCTTAATCAACTGAGTCATCCAGGTGCCTGTAGTTTTTTAGTTTTTTTGTTTTTTGTTTTTTTAATTTTTATTTTCCATAGAATTTTTAAGGAATGCATTTTAATTGGTTAAATTTAAATTAAGCTTATTGTAAAATTTCCCTTTTTCTCAACAATATGTTTCTTTTGGTTAGATATGTGTTTATTTATTGTTTTTCTTTTTTGTTTGTTTAGTTGTCATGGATCATGCTAAGAATTCTTCCTTAAGTATGAGGATGATTAATTGTTCTTAATTCATAAATTAAGCCCACTGACAGTATAGATGGAATTTATCTTCTTTGTTGTTGGGTTAAGTGAATCTGTTAAAAGCTAGACTGTTCCTAATGAGCTTTCCAGAGATCACCTTTGAAAAGCAACCGGGGGAACTCACTTTAAGATGAGGAGATGTGGGGGCGCCTGGGTGGCTCAGTGGCTTAAGCCTCTGCCTTCGGCTCGGGTGATGATCTCAGGGTCCTGGGATTGAGCCCCACATCAGGCTCTCTGCTCAGCGGTGTGCCTCCTGCTTCCCCCTATCTCTGCCTGCGTCTCTGCCTACTCTCTTTCTCTCTGTCAAATAAATAAATAAAATCTAAAAAAAAAAAAAAAAAAAAAGATGAGGAGATGTGAATGCTGTTGGGTTATGGACACTCCTAATGACACTACAAATGCTAATACAAGAAGGCCTTATTTATAGGCATTCACATCAGTATTAGATTGTCTGAGGGTAACCCAGGCTCCCTAGTCTCTGTTTCCCGTGAGTATAACACTACAGGTTAGAACAGGCTTTCTAATATAGACTCTGAGTTGCTTCCTTTAGTTTTAACTTGAATTTCATTACAACTCTCCTGCCTGCTGACTCTGAGCCCTGAATCTCTCTGAAGTCTATGTGGGCCAACTTCTCTTTACTTTATTGAGCAACAGTAAACTTGCTCTGACTTTGATCTTGTTTCTGTTTCATCTTCAGTTCATTAATAAATTAATAAATCTGTATGATTTTAACATCTTCAACTATGACTTTTACATTTGTGTATATCTATAATAAATATGGTAAATAAGAAACAAGTGAATTACAATATGGTTTTCTCCCCAATACTATAAGATAAATTATTGAGTAAATTATAAACATAAGATTAACCTTGTGACAACAACTTATAAACAATCTAAACAAAGCCAAAGCTTACACCAAATACTGTGTAAATTAGGCAAATAGGGAAATAAAATGATAATGTGTTAAGCTATATATTAAATTAATATTGAATTACCTGATGAAGAATTCATGGATTTTAATCATAGATACACAGGGAATCACAAACAAAACTCTGGTTGATAATCAGTCAAATTGTCACTACCCAGAAAACTGAACATAATCATAATAATGAAAAGATATAGTAAGGAAGTCATTACTAGTGAAAAGCATAGTGAGTCTTCATCTTAACTGAAAGAAAAGAAAATTTTATTTAATCCTGTTAAATATGCCAGCCAGGAGAAACAGAGCAATAAAGTTAATAATGTGTTCCCTGATAATACAGGAGCAAGCTGAATGATAAATCAGATAGGATGGCAGAGAGTGAACCTGAAAACATTGGAAATGATACCATTAAAACTAAGGAGAGTGTTCATGAAAGGCAAACAAATGAAAAAAAAAAAAGGAAAAATAATTAATGGACACAAAAATGGTGATTTAGGTAATGCTGAGAGGCTTATCTTTAAGAGAAATGAAGGAATAATGAATGCCCTAAGTTTGTTCAAAATGAATATGAGCTGAATCAGGAAAAACAAAAATTTAAAAAAACAGTATCTCATGATTGTTGATGGTACATATTGTGAATCAAAGTCTAAAAGAGGTTGAAATTTTAAAGTAACAACTATAATGACCACAGTCTATATAATAAAAGTATTGTATACTACTATTCACTAAAGCCAAAATTGCATAAGCATACATATAATATAATTTCAGGAGCCAGCCTCCAAAATTATCTGTTTATCCTGGTTTATCTTATCTATCCTGGTTTATCTTTCTTTTTAGGTTTTGTTTTGAAGCAAGCTTTCTGAGAACCCGTTCTTCTTATTCCTAACCAAGGCATTTACCAGAAGGCAGAACATGTGGGTATGCATTTTTCAGCCCAGACCAATCAAAGCCTGCCCCAGTCTCAAGCTGACACCATCTCTGAGACCACAGCAGATCCTGCTTAGAATCTCAGCCAGTTCTAAACAAACAAACAAACAAACAAATAAAACTCAAAGAAAATAAACAATCTGACTAAATCAATGGGCCAAAGACCTTAACAGACACCTGATCAAGGAACATAAACAGATGGTAAATAAACATGTGAAAAGGTGCTCCACATCATATATCACTAGGGGAATGCAAATTAAAACAATGAGATAACACTATATACTTACTAGAATTGTCCTAATCCAGAACATTGATAACACTGAATGCTAGAGAGGGGACATGGAATACCAGTTGTTCTCACTCATTGCTGGTGAGATGGTAAAATGTACAGACCCTTGGATGGCAACCTGGCAGGTTTCTCCCTACCCCACCAACCTAAACATACTGTTACCATAGGATTCAATGATTTCACTTTCTGGCATTTACACACAGAGGTTGAAAACTTATTTCAACCAAAAACCTACACATAGACATTTATACCAGCAGTCTTATTCATAATTTCCAAAACTTGAAAGCAATTGAGTTGAATGGATAAATAATCTCTGGTACCCCCAGACAATGGACTATTATTCAACACTATAAAGACACAAGCTATCAAGTCATGAAAAGACATGGAGGAATCATAAATGCACATGGTGAAGCAATCAAATCTGAAAAAGCTTACATATCGTAAGATTCCAACTCTATGGCATTCTAGAAAAGACAAAACTGAAAATACAGTAGAGATCAGTGGTTGTCAGAGGTTACAGTAGAGGAACGAATGAATAGGTGGAGCAACATTATTTTCTTCCCCACTCTGGTGGAAGACAACGGCTAGAGTGGGCTGGAGTTGGGCATTTCCCTTCTTCCAGGTCAGTTTTTCTCTGAAAATACCCCAGCAGTATAGGATCTGGTTAACCAGTCTCTGCTGAGGGCAGGCCTTATTAAGAACAGTGCTCTGGAATATTTCAAGATAATTCCTTTTCTTCTCCCCCTGCTGGAAGCATGAGGGAATTTTCTCCAATACTTAACTATTGAAGATGGTCAAGCTCCTGGAGGCGAAATACACAAAAATTGTTCCACTCTGCCCCAAGACTGGGTTCCAAAGTTTTAACTATTAGACTTGTCCACAATGTTACTTCAGAAATTTATCAATTACAGCTCAGGTTTCTTTCTTTCTCTCTCTCTCTTTTTTTTTTTTTTCAGTTCAAGTTTCTTGACCCAGAACTGGTTCCCATGTTTTTTCCACTCATGAGAACCTTTAGTAAGCCATGGCTCCCTGTTTGTCCATGGCTCCCTGCAAGTGAAATAAATTTTGATGCTTCAAAGTGGGATTCTATTTTTTCTGGTAGAGCAGTGACCGAAGCTCACAACAGTATTACACTTGCCACTTCACATATTTAAATTACCAGTCTGGTCACAGACTTTTGAATTATCCCTAGCATATGAGATTTTTCCTAATGTTTTACATAGTTTTCTCCACTTTTGACATATTGGGTAAAATTGGAAGCCATCTACTGAGCAATATACAAAATCACCACATGTGTCTAAATGTTAATATAAGGTTTAGAAAGTGGAATATTTCCAATATCCGAGTGCAGGATGAGCCAAATGGTCTGAAGAGAACATTTAATGACATGTCAGACTCTGTAAGCATTTGGTGGACTATAAGAGCACACTATTTTGCTTTATCAATATAAAAATAAATTTTAATAACTTTTAACCATAAATTATTTTTATACTTAGTATAGGGAGATTTGTACTGTTAGAAGTGACATTTTTTAGAAATAATAAAATGCTAATATCATTTCCAGAGCATTATATTCTATAGACTAAATGAGAATAGCATGTTCTATATTCTACATGGTGTGTGTGTGTATGTGCTTTTGTGCACACAAGCGTTTTAATTTAGGCAGGATATATACCAATACATTGAAAAGTCACCAACCAACTTTGGCGAAATATATGATTAATGTATAAGAAAAGATTGTACTCTTAGGATTCAGATGCTATATTAGGTCAAGTTGTAGCCATAAATCATCCATATAAATATTTGATTTCTCTACTCCTACACATTTGCTTCTCAACATTACTGCAGAAAAAGGCAAAGCTATGCAGATTGGTGTCCTCATTCATAGTCATGGTTTAAACAATCATTTATATGATGCTGATGCTAAAATCTATATCCTCAGAATAAATCTTCACCCAGACCTCTAACTTGGAACATCGTTTAATAATTTATTTATTTATTTTATAATATTTTTTCCTTGATTGTTCCACGGATATCTGTAACCTGGGTGTGTCCTGAGCATCACACACTCAACTAGTCCAAATCTAAATTCACATCAATCTTTGACAAATAAGTTCTGCTACACATATTCTAAATTCTACTATTAGCATTCCCCATTGCCAGTGATCATAAGAAAAAGCCCAGAAGAAATCTAAGGTTATATTTTCTACTGATTATTCATATTAAAACAGACAAGAAGTATTTTTTATTCCAACTGCAAAATATTTCATAAGTGCATTAAATTCTTCATATACATTGTATATTGCTAGAGTTATGGTCTTCATTATTTCATGCTCAAATTATTTAAATAACTTCCTACACAAATAATGCTGATATATATTTATATCTAAAGATATGGATATAACTACAGATATAGATATCTAGGTATCTGAATTTAGATGTATGTATCCTAAAATTGGAACTGTTGAGGTAAAGTTAATATTTAAATTTTTGATAGCTATTTCTGTATTGCTCTACGTAAGTTTTGTATCAATATAATCTCAATATTTGTTCCAATGTTTGATGTTCTTATTTTCTTGTATTGTTTATCAGCCAGTAATAGTTACATGTAGGAAAGATGGCAATACACTCACCTTCCAGTATTTTTTTTACTATTTACTACATTAAGTAAATTTCCACAAGAATATGAAATAACAGTAAAAGCAGACATATTTGTCTTGTTCTTGAACAAAGTGATATCTCTTGATTTCCTTTGATGACAAGATAATTTGAGACAGACTTTTGGTTATATCTACATAACAAAATGGAAAAAAAAATTTTTGTTGTTTAATGATTTTAATTCATCAAAATTACTACCTTCTATTGGTCACTTATCTATAGATATAAATATTTATAATAAAGTCTCTGTAAAGGAGACTGACATGGAATTTGTGAAATAAGACATAACTAGCCAAAGTATATTCTTGAAATGCATTAAAAGAATCAAACCATTGCCAGAAGTGACTTGATAGTATTTTACTAAGAAATTAATTCTTCTTTATAAGTAAAACAAGAAACAAAACAAAACAAAATCTTCTGTTTTCTGCACTCCTCATACTACTCAAATAATTCAATACAGTTTATCTTCATTTCTGATTTTTCATTAAATGGTAGAACTATTTTAGTGCTACATGGGAGCGCAATGCAGATGTGTCGAGATAAACGTGCAGTGGGTTGAGAATTTCAAATTTAGGAAACCAAGTTTTTATAATGGGTAGCAAGCATACCCACTCGTTGCTCAAGGCCATGGTAGTTCGTTGAACCCTAGTCTATATAAAAAACCCTGTATCATTTTCATACCAAAAGAAATGAACTTTCCTAATACCATTTATTAACACTGAGTTTCTGCATTTGGCTTTTACAATGGACCTTTATTTCAAGTTAAGATCCAGGATTCAGATTCCTCAATTGTATATTGCTGTTATGATTCTTCATTTCTTTTAAACTAAAATGGCATCTATCACTCTTTTTTGTTTCAGTGACTTGGATTTTTAAAGCAATCAAACAAGTTTTCATAGAAATTAAACATTCTAAATTTACCTATTTCCCTGTGGTATCATTTAATTTTGTGTCCAAAGAGAGGATAACTTTAAACTTTAATTGGAATCAGGTTAAATATTTTTGGCATTCTTCATAGTAATTCTGGTTACTTAATGTTACATTTCATTAAGCAGCACCTATTATAGGTAATTTAACTTTTAGTGATGCTAATTTTAATCTTTTAAAGTGATGGCTGCCAGCTTTCTCCATTGTAAAAGCATGTCCCTTTTTCAATTAGAAGGTAATAAATGGATTAAGAAGGCATCACCTTTCAACCAATGCTAACAATTATTGATGATTTTTTCTGAATCTATTATTTCATTAAAGAGAGCAAAATGGTGACTTTTATAATACTATAGTTTTTCTTCTTACATGACAGCCTTACATTAGAAATGTCATTAAATGTGAATGACTTGTCATCTATGACTTGTTTCTTATAAGAAGTGAAGATCATAGTACCTACAATGGTGGAAATACTTTCCTCTCGAATATTCCAGTGGAAAAGTAATATTTAGTTCTATGCACATATCCTTCAATATTCAGGAAGCAGCATGTCCTTATATTAGGTTTGGTGTCATCAAAAAAACCTACTTTTTTTGAGTGTTCTTCCTTGATCTCTGGGACAAGCTGTCCTACAATCACATAGTTCTTTTCCAAATCTCCAGTCTCTGATCATTTACTCACATGATCTAGGTGAAAATATGGTACATTGCTTCCGAGTCATTTTTTAATTTTTATTGTTATTATTATTATTATTATTATTTTTTAGGTTTTCTCAGTGATGAAGTGATAATGCTTAAGAAAATATATTTTTAAGATTCATGATTAAAATTTGATTTTGTAAATCAAATTTAAGCTTTTAAAACATTCTAAAAATTTTATATTTTTATTGTTTTACTGTTGGAAAAGGTAATTGAAAGTATGCGACTACTACTTTACCCTTGAACTGGACCTAGGACATCAGAATCTCCTTACCCTATCCGAGTATAAAGACAGACAGAAAACCAACTGGATAGAACCCAAATTGGAAATTACCTTGAGGATTATGCTACATGAAATCCTCTGAGAACTTATACACTGACTTTATATTTAGTCATTAAACATCCCTGAGGTAGATTATAGGGGTCTGCATACACTTTTGTGTCTACTCAAAAGATCATAAATATGTCTGGAACTCAATGCCCTAAGAATGACACTCCAAACTTTTAGATATACCACACAATGTTTGGGCAGTCTTTTTAAATGCACATTATTAAATATGAAGAAATAAAGAACTATGACAAATCATAGCTAAAAATAGTGTTTATCTTACTCATTAAAAATGCAAGTAGTTCCAGGGCTGCCTGGGTGGATCAGTTGGTTAAGTGTCTGACTCTGATTTCATCTCAGATCATGCTCTTAGGGTCATGAAATAGAATCCCGCATCAGGCTCTATAATCAAGGCTTGGAGCTTGCTTAAAATTCTCTCTCTGCCTCATTCTGCCCCTCTCACCCCACTTGTGCTCTCTTTCAAAATAAAAAAAAAAATAAAACCAAAAGACAAAAAACCGCAAACAAAACAAAGCAAAACAAAATATATATATGCATACACATACACACACGTATATGTGTACACACACACACATAGAGGTAGTTCCAAATTTATCAATGTGTTTCTTAATTTTAACTGGTGAGTCAATTGACAATGGGAAAAAAAATCACTTCTGGGACAAAAATCACATACAATGCAAAGTTTCCTAACATAAAAAAATGTATTCTGACTAGATACGTGTGTGTGTGTGTGTGTGTGTGTGTGTGTGTGTGTGTGTGTAAAATCCCCAAAGTTATCATGGATTCAAAAAACCTAGCATCAATTTTGTACACTCTAGGAGCTTTTATATTGTATTGCATTGACAAAATAAGAATGAGAGTTTTCTGATCTCTCTCTATATATATATAACAATAAATATATATCAGTCTGTGTAGTGTCCCTTTAGAATAACAATGACATGAAAAGAGGATCAGTCTCTCAGAGTAAACTATTCCTAAAGAACTAGATCTGGGGGCACCTGGATAGCTCAGTCAGTTAAGCATCTGCCTTTGTCTCTGGATGCCAGCCACTCCCCCTGCTTCTGTTCTCTCTCACTCTCCCTGACAAATAAAGAAATGAAATCCTTTTTTAAAAAAGAACTAGATCTGAACTCCCCCAACTCCCTTTGGCATTAAACGAATCTAATTACCTATTATCAATGGCTGGAATGATCATCTGTAACTTCATTGATGCAATCACTCCTGTTAGTTGATTAATCAATATGCATGTTTAGATTGCCTCTGCCTATTGACTTCAAAGAATGATTGATTTTTGGAAGAATAGATTGACTACATTTAAATCCACGTTTAGTAACCAGTAACTACGTCGGTGTTTTAAATTGAAAAACTGCTTGATTGAATTCACTTGTTTTTTGCTGCCCAAGTTCATTCGTGTTATAGTTTTAACTGTGGAGGGGCAAAGAGGAGGCAAAAGGCTTTTGAGAATAATTTTAATACATATACTCAACATGGAAAGAGGAACACAATGCTTCAGTAAATGTGGCAATAATCAAAATAAAATTTATTTAAAAGAGATATTATTTAAAACCCAATAGTAACAGTGGCTTTGAATTTTTTTTCTGTAATTGCCTATTGTCCTTTTGATTAGTCTATTTTCCTTATCCTTATTTAGAGCTCCGCTTATGCGACAAATTCTTAGAGAAGATGTTCTATCTAAAGCCTACTCCCCTATAAATTCATCATATATAATATGGTTTTATTCTTCTGCTGTTTTTCTTCAGAACAGCTATCACTACTTATTTATGTTTTTATTGTTCATTAATTCTCTTCATGATGAGAAAGACTTCACTTCCAAAACAGCAAGCTCTTGGTCAATTTCGTTTATTACTCTATTCTGAATGAGAGACATATGTTTTTTAAAAGATGAAAAAAAAAAAAAAAAACAACTTGAATCTTTTTCTCTTCCACCAGATTAGACTATCCACTGGATTTGGCAATGAACAGTACCTTTGTTGCCTTTTCACTCTTTACCCATGCACCTGGAACTTAATAGGAATTCGATAAAAATATGTTGATGGAATGAGCAAATGCCTACACAAATGGGTACATTTAATTGCCCATTCTAATGCCTATAGACTGAGATCAGAATTCCTGGGAGAGATAACAGCAAATAAAAACCAGAAAGATGTGTTTCACTAAAGAGGTTCTGTGACTCATTAGAATCCCAGGGTCACTGCTGGGGGAATGAATGAAACCATTGTACTTGATAGCACACCACAAAGACATGGAGGCACAGGGAAACAGCGTCCACGCATCTCTGCATTGACACTGTTGGCAATTCTGTAGGCATTAATGTAGCAATGTGATGCAGCCGCTGCCAGCAGTAAAGATGTATGCTCTGCAGTAAATATAACCACCACGGGGAATAGCAGCCAGAACCAAAAGAGAAATAAGAATAGGAAAATAGCGGGTCCAGAAAAGTTGGTGCTGACAATGGTGATTGTGAGCTTATCAAAGACACCCTCAGGCAGCAATGTTGGATAGAAATGCTTAAGGAGCCCTGTAAGTCTCCCATCCTAGACATTGACAAAAACAGAGAAATAACATTTGCCACTGTGCCAGTGAAAGTATAATTTTTTCCCTAGGCTACTATTAGCAAAGCAAACACAGGTGACATAGATCTATCAGAAGACAGTTCAAGGATTCCAGGGTGCACAACACGCAATCCATGATGATTCTCTCAGTACCTTTTAAGGACTATTTGAAAACAAAAATACAGATACTCAGTGGAAAAGCTCCTTCTTGAAAAATGATTCCTTCAATGAGGTCATGAGCAAGAAAGAGGAAGAAATGGGAACAACCTATTCATACGTCCATTGGTGATTTTCAGAAAGACTGCTAAGGTTTGCTCTAAATATTGGTTTTCAACATAGGACCAAGAAATCTGGCAATACCACATCAGAATAACTGCAGAGTTAGAGGTGTTTCCTAGTTACAGACAAGCCACATTAACCTCACTGAGAGGGTGGCACGGAAAAGTGAACATGTGGCTTTCTGGAAAATGTAACATTAAAGCTGAAACCTCGAGGATGAGCAGGAGTTTGTCCAAAAAAAGAGAAGGTAATTGTGAGGAGGGTCCCGATATGCATTGTTATGTGCCACCAGTTTCAGATTAGAGTGTTAGTGACACAAGGGAGGGATGGAAAATTTCTATGCATTTTGAACTGTAGGGGGTCCTATTTAGGATTAGAATATCGAAGGGGGCCATGATATAGAGATTGACTTTAGGCATGGAAGTTTTATATAAATCATGCTTTACTTCATTGATACCTGTCATAAATTGCTATGGCACTGGCAATGGGTAATACTATTTTCCAAGACACAAACTTATGAGAGAAACTGGTTAACAGTTTTTTTTTATCTTGTGTAATATCATTGTAATAAAACTGCTGATTCCTAAATCTTACATTCTTCTATTCAACTTTCAGAAAACAAGTTCCTATTTTTTCCAACTATAACCTACTTCTACTAAAATCATTATTTTCATTTTTTTTAACCCTGAAATTCATGACTGATCATTTCATGGTTTCCTAGCATCGTCCATAAAACCCCTGGCTCTGCTTCATCAGTCGAACAGCCTTTACAAACCTACACCTACAATCAACCTATTATCTGTCCTTTGCTATAGAGATTTCATGATGACTTAATGATACTAGGCCAAAATCTTATAACTATATGAATAATTAACTCTACAAATTATATGTTTTAGTGTTTTTTGGACACTCAATATGGCTTATCAAAGACTTTATTGTCCTTATTTAGTGTTTTAGTCTACCCCCATCAAAGTATTATACTCAGCTAGGGTTTGGCTATGAGACAAGGTCTTTTTTGATCTGGTAACAGCCTGCAAGCTCAACCTCATCCTTCAAAGTTGAATTAACATTCCAGAACTCCACTTCATAATCCAGAAATAGCAGTCTATTTGAGATTTTGCAAACACATTATATTCTATTCACACCTTTGCACATTTTTTCATATTACCCATGTCTGAAATGTTTTCATGCTGTGTCTTCTTCCATTGAGAACTCCAAATCATCAATTCAAATGTAATTCTGTAATCAACTCTTCTAGGTAGCATTTGCTGAATATCTGCCAAGTTCCCAATTAAACCTGCCTTGAATGCCAATAATACTCTTTATGTTATTATGTGTATACCTCTATGAAAATCCTCAAAAGGTAGTATTGAAATTGCTATGTGGATCTTCTAAAAACAAAAAATAAAAGACAGAAACTATAACATATGATTTTTTAAATGCATAGGGCACAAAATAATAAGTGATACACAGTTATTAAAATGAAGTAAGGGAGATGTCTTGTGGGTATGTTAAACTGGATCATGGTAGTTGCTTTTCCTCTGTAGAGATCCAGGGTAGGTAAATGACTGGAAACATAACACTTAGGTTTGGACCAAAATGAAATATCAAAGACAGGATTTATCTTCCCCATAGAAAAGGAAGGAATGCCGCTGAGCTATAGGATAAATTTAATGAGTTAATGTAACTGAAGTTTCAATTCACAAGTGTTTTTTTATTTCATTGTATTCCCAATAATTGATAGAACAGACAGAAAATCAGTAATGTCACAAAAGAATTTGACAACACTTTCATCATTTAACATTTATGGAAGGATCTACCCAAAAAGAGTAGAATATACTTTTTTTCAAGTACACATGGAACATTTACCAGCATAGAACATAAACTGGACTAAAATAGTCTCAACAAATACAAAATTGGTGAAATCATACAAATATGCTCTGTGACTACAGAATTTTAATAATTAATTAAAGTGGGGGGTAGAGGAAGTGGGAGAGAGAGAATCTTAAGCAAGATAATTTATTTTATTTTAATTAACTAGCTAAGTAATTAATTTTAGGGGGGAAAGGCAGAGGGAGAAGGAGAGAGAGAATCTTAAGTAGGCCCCACACCCAGCCCAGAGCCTGAGATCAGTTCTGAGCTGAAATCAAGAGTTGGATGCTTAACCAATTGAGCAACCCATGCACCCCTATTTTATTTTATTAATTTTTAATTTAAATTCAAGTTAGTTAACATACAGCGTGGTATTGGTTTTAGGAGTAAAGTTTAATGATTCATCACTTACATATAATATCCAGTTCTCAACCCAACAAGTGCCCTCCTTAATGCCCATCACCTATTTAATCCACCCTCTCCCCTCCAGCAACCCTCAGTTTGTACTCTATATTTAAGAATCTCTTATGGTGTGCCCCCCTCTCTGTTTTTATTTATTTTTCCTTCCTTTCACCTATGTTTAGTCATATGACCATTATTAGTCATATGAGTGAAATCATATATTTGTCTTTCTCTGACTGAGTTATTTCACTTAGCCTCATCCACTCTAGTTCCATCCATATTGTTGCAAATGGCAAGATTTCATTATTTTTGATAGCCAAGTAATATCCATATATACCACAACTTCTTTATTCATTCATCAGTTGATGAACATTTGAGCTCTTTCCATAATTTGGCTATTGTTGATACAGATTGTGGATACTAACACTTTATCTGATATGTCATTTGCAAGTATCTTCTCCCATTCTATTGATTACATTTTAGTTTGGTGATTGTTTCCTTTACGGGAAAGACATTTTTTTATCTTGAAGAAATCCCAATAATTGTTTTTGCTTTTGTTTCCCTTGCCTCTGGAGACCTCTCTAGTAAGAATTTGCTATGGCTGAGGTCAAAGAGGTTGCTGCCTGCTTTCTTCTCTAGGATTTTGATTGTTTCCTATCTCATGTTTAGGTCTTTCATCGATTTGGAGTTCTTACTTTTTGAGTTTATCTTTGTGTGTGATGTAAGAAAATGGTTCAGTTTCATTCTTCCAAGTGTGTCTGTCCATTTGTTGAAGACACTGTCCTTTTTCCCTTGGATATTCTTTCCAGCTTTATTGAAGATTAGTTGAACATAGAGTTGAGAATCCATTTGTGGTTTCTCTATTCTGTTCCATTGACCTGTGTATCTGTTTTTCTGTCAGTACTATAGTGTCTTGATGGTTACTACTTTGTAAAACATATTAAAGTCCAGCATTGTGATGCTTCTAGCTTTGATTTTCTTTTTCAACATTCCTATGGGTATTTGAGATCTTTTCTGGATCCATATATGTTTTTGGACTTGTTTTAATTTTGTGAAAAATGCTGGTGTTATTTTGATAGGGATTACATTAAATGTGTAGATTGCTTTGGGTAGTATAGACATTTTAACAATATTTGTTCTTCTAATCCAAGAGCATGGTATGTTTTTCCATTTATTTGTGTCTTCCTCAATTTCTTTCATAAGCATTCTATAGTTTTGACAATAGAGATCTTTTACCTCTTTGATTAGGTTTATTCTTGGGTATTTTATGATTTTTGGCACAATTGTAAATGGAATGGATTTCCTGATTTTTCTTTCTGTTGTTTCATTATTGGTGTATAGAAATGCAACAGATTTACGTATCTTGAGGTCATATGCTGCAACATTGTTCAATTCATGTAGAAGTTCTAGCAATTTTTTGGTGGAGTCTTTTGGATTTTCTACATAGAGTATCACATCATCTGCAAATATTGGAAGTTTCAGTTCTTTCTTACTGAATTGGATGCCTTTTATTTCCTTTTGTTGTCTAACTTCTGTGGCTAGGACTTCCAGTACTATGTTGAAGAGTGGTGAGTTGACAACCCTGTCGTGTTCATGACCTTAGGGGAAAACCTCAGTTTTTCCCCATTGAGAATGATATTACCTGTGGGTCTTTCATATATGGTCTTTATGATATTGAAGTATGCTCCCTCTATCCCTACCTTGTTGAGGGCTTTTACCAAGAAAGACTGGTATATTTTGTCAAATGCTTTTTCTGCATCTATTGAGAGGATCATACAGTTCTTGACCTTTTCTTTTATTAATGTGGTATATCACATTGATTGTTTTGTGGATTCTGAACCACCCTATAGGAGAATTTTATTAGAAACCAATAACATATTAGCAAAATCCAAAAACATTTGGCAATCAAAGAGCATGTCTGTAAGCAACCTAATACCAAAGAAGAAAGTAAAAGTAAAAATAAAGTATTTAAAACTGAATGAAAATAAAAACACATCAAATCCAAATTCGGAGTACATAACTAAGACAGTACTTGTGAATTTCACAGTACTAAACACATATAAGATTGGTCTATAATTTATGACTTCAGTTTCTAAATTAAAAATAAAACAAAGCAAAAACTGGGATAATATGCAAAATAAACTAGTAAATTAATAAAGATGAGGCATAAATCACTGAAATAGAAAAAAGTAGAGAAAATAAATTATGTCAAAAATGGTATTTTGAAAATAGTAATAATTGTTATTTTCTAATCAGACTAATCTGGACAAAGGAGTTTATTTTAATGCCAATATTACAAAAGAAAGAAAGGTCATCACTGGAGTTTCTGCAGATGTAAGAGAGTATTACAATCACTTAAAAATATCTTCATGCCAATAAATTCAACAACTTACATGAAATAGACAAATTCCTTAAAGGATAAATAGCATCAAATTCCAAAAATTCCAAAAGAAGAAACTGATAATCTTATAACCTATTTCAAATATTTAACTCGTCAAACTTTCCCATTATGGTAAACCCCGGACTCAGATAGCTAAATTTATGGCAACTACCAAATTTTGGGGAATAAATTATATCAGTGTCAACATGTCTTCCAGAAAATTGTAAAGATGACAGTATTTTACAAGTCACACTATGAAGCCAACAAAACTGGACAAATTACAGGGAAAGAATACCACAGACCAATACATCTTATAACACAAAAAAATCTAAAGAAAATTTTATCAAACAGAATCAATAATATATAAAAAAAATTTATGTCATGACCAATTAAGGTTATGTAGGAAATGAGAGTTTAGTTTAGCTTTCAAAAATCAATCAGTGCAATCCATCATGTTTTCAACTTAAGGGAAGACAAATCAAGACATCTAGATTGGAAAGGGAGAGGTAAAACTGTTTTTATTTGTAAATAAAGGGTTTCATAAATTATTTGTATGCAGAATATAAAAATAAATCACAAAATTCAATAATCAGGAAAAAAATGGAAATGTAGCTGAATAGACTCTTTGCCAAAAATGCAAATAAACACATGAAAAGGAATCCACCATTATTAGTCATTAGGAAAATGCAAATTAAATCCCCTTGAGATGATATCGCATATTTATTTAAATGGCTTAAATTAAAATGAGTGATCATACCAAGTGCTGTAGAGAATGTGCAGGAACCAAACTTCAACCTGAGTTCAAATCTTCAATTTTTAAATAGATTTAAAGGTGGGCCCTATTTTACTTTTCTGCAAAGTATAAATAGTTATATTTTCTCCATGGGGATGTTTTGAAAATACACAATATTATATACTTAAAACACTTGACAAAGAGAACAACATTCAGTGTTTTGTTTTGTTTTGTTTAAATAAACATTATTATTACCCTATTATCCCACTCTGCCCACACACTCTATTATCCAAATATCAGCACAGCTGTCAGATTTCTTTGGGATTTTTTTCCCCAAGAAATTGAATAAAGCAAAATAAAAGACAAGTTAAAATAAATATTAGAAAAAAATAACATGCAATTTTATGTACCAGATATACAATGAAACATGGGTATAAATGAACAACAATGAAAATGTGATAATAAAAACTTAAATTGCCCAATCAAAAAAAGACAATTATCATATGATCCTCCTGATATGAGGAAGTTGAGAGGCAATGTGAGATCGTTTGGGGGGTAGGAAAGGAATAAATAAAACAAGATAGGATCAGGAGGGAGACAAAGGATAAGAGACTCTGAATCTCATGAAACAAACTGAGGGTTGCTTGGGGGAGGGGAGTAAGGAGAGGGTGGTGGGGTTATGGACATTGGGGAAGGTATGTGCTATAGTGAGTGCTGTGAAGTGTGTAAACCTGGTGATTCACAGACCTGTACCCCTGGGGCTAATAATACATTGTATGTTAATAAAAACAAAACAAAACAAGACAAAAAAACTTAAATTGCTTAGTAGTAACTATGTACCATTTTCCACAAATAAATACTTCCTTGCATTGTTTCATTTATTTTTCCCAAGGACACCACAATATTAGTTGTATAATTACCCACATTTGATGATGAGGACACTGTGGTTCAAAGAGATTAAATACATGATAACATACAGCTGATTTGAAAGTCCAAGTTCTTATTGTACAAAATAGTCTAAATACATGATTAGAGTGGCTAGGTAAAATAAATTATGGTAAATTCATAAAATGGAATACAAATCAAGCATTGAAATTCTAATAATAATGGTAATGATTTTTTTACTGATTACCTGCCACTTGAAAGTGCTTTATGCTAAGTATAGTTTTATAACCATTCTTGTCATAATCATGAGTAGATTCACAGGGAAATATGTGCTAGATTTTAAGTAATAAATTCAGCACACAACCAAGGCATATGGGATGAATTCATCATTCTCTAGTGAGAATGAATATTTACTTACATATATAATTTTCTTAAAATATTTGCAAAAATAAATCATTGTTTCTAAGTAGTGGAATTATAATTTATGTCTTGTGATTTCTTTGAACTGCTTGTGATGATCATGTATAACATTTTAAATGAGAAAGTATAAACTACTCATATATATAGGAAATATAAAGTTGTTCCTATAAACTTTTAGGATGTTTAAAATGTTTATACTTGCACTACATACTCCACTTAGAATTGTGCTTGGCACATTGTAGATACTCAGTAGATATTGTATAAATGAAAAATATAACCCCATAGTGGGTGAACACTTTTCCCATTATGGTGTTGAATAATAGAAATGAAGAATTCAAAATTTGTATAGAAAAGCATGTAAGAACATGATAAATGGCTATGTTATTAGTAACTATGCTTGTTCTACATATTATTTAAAAATGATATGTAAACTATATCATGTATCTTATAGGGTATGTATGTACACTATATTGAAAAGAACCTTTCCAAAATACACAAAACTCTAGATTCTGACATAGATACTATTGAACTTTGAGAGACCACATCATACTCTTTGTTGCTAACAAGAAAAATCTAAGATTTCTTTTTTTCCTGATCAGTGAAGCTAAAACCCACGTCAATTCTTATTTCCTGGCTCACTTACTTTCTTTCTTTCTTTCTTTCTTTCTTTCTTTCTTTCTTTCTTTCTTTCTTTCTTTCTTTCCTTTCTTTCCTTTAAAGATTTTAATTATTTATTTGACAGCGAGAGAGCAGGCAGAATGGCAGGTAGAGGGAGAGAGAGAAGGAGGCTCCCCATCAAGCAAGGAGCCTGATGTGGGACTTGATCCCAGGATCCTGGGATCACGGCCTGTGCCAAAGGTAAATGCTTAACCAACTGAGCACCCAGGTGCCCCCTGGCTCACTATTTAAATCAAATTATAAATGTGTGCCAAATGAGAAGAGTAGTAGGAGTTTATGATTATTCATAGAATTTATCCTTCAGAGTTCTTTTCCTATAACAGATAATGGAGTCTCACTAACTAAAGCACAAGTACATAATTAAAGCAAAAGCACAACGGAAGTAGAAAAATGAGGAAGTAGAAAATCAACCACAAATTTAGGAAGACCAAAATCAAGAAAGTGCCCAGAATTTAAACTGCAGAAATAATTTTGGAAAAAAAAAAATTTAGAGTGCCACAGTAAATTTGATTCAGAGAAAATTCATGAAAAAGCTATATAAATAGAATAGAAGAGTAAAAACTAATAATAAGCAAAAATAAGTGTAATCCTTAATAAGAGCAAACCCAATAACATTCATTATATGATGATAAAGCAGTAGTTGATGTACCTGCTTTCCATCCTCCCCTACATATCCTGTATGTCCCTTTCCTTTGCTCAGCATCTCAGTAGCACAAGATTCTTTGAAAAATAAAACAATTCATACTTTTAGTCAAAAGGGGAATGTGCCTTTAGAACAAATTCTCTGCTGATACCTTGGTGGTCATTTTCTACTAACATGAAGTAAGAAGCATAACTATGTAGGAAATATTCTAAATAATTATCTAATTTATATCCAAATACCCATTGTTTTGACATCTTTGTGATCTTCTGGTGAAGGATTCCTTTAAAATCTCTGATCATCTAGTCAGAAAATTATGAATTAGATAATTTTGCTTCATGTAAAATAACTACATAAGTGCATGCTCTGTATGTAAATACATAGAGTATTTATCTACTTATCTATCATCTATTAACTATTATCTATCATCTGTCTTCATAATTAGTCAAATTCCGTTAACCATGAGGTTTTTTTTTTCCAGTTCTGACCTTGATGTTCTATCACTAAGTAAATTTGCAAAACGTGAGAAGAGCTCTTGAGAGGTTGACTGTGAGCTGAAGCTGTGGCATTACATTAAAAGCTTTATGAAACACGGATGATAATACCTTTGTCTCTTGGTTGCCTTGTTTTGTTATTGTTGTTGTTGTTGCTGCTGCTGCTGCTGTTTGCTTGTTTTTAAAACTTATAGGAACCTGGTAGTGAATTCTAAAGAAAAATATAAATGAGGGTTTAAGAAATCCAACTAGTAACCACACGACTACAGGAGACAGTTTGAATGTGAAAATAATATATACATGTAATTTTCTTGTGCCTTTAATGATTCTTCAACCCTCATACTGTTGACTGGAATTCTCTCAAGATGTTTCAGTAACTATTTTAGGAATCATGAATCCCTGACCATGGAACAACAAGTCTCTTTTAACTTAGCTACCAATCATAAATTGAATGTTATCTGATGCGTGCACAGCAGCGTTCCATCTTTAAATAGAAATGGTATATACGAACTGGATCCAAAAATGTCTGAAGAGATGCAAATACATTACATGAGCAGGTGGCTCAGACTACCATAATACCTACTCCTGCTGTTCTACCGCATCGCCCTCACAACACTGGTATGACCTCATGGGGTGTCCACTATGACTATTAACAGAAGAGGGGTAAAATGGGGGCTTGGTTTGCAGCTGAGTCTGCATCTTAAAGTGGTATTATGTAGAAATGAGTGCCTGGTGAAAAACAGTCCTATGAAGAAATGATTATGAGAAATAATGTTGAAAAACAATATATCAGGGGCGCCTGGGTGGCTCAGTGGGTTAAGCCGCTGCCTTCGGCTCAGGTCATGATCTCAGGGTCCTGGGATCGAGTCCCGCATCGGGCTCTCTGCTCAGCAGGGAGCCTGCTTCCCTTCCTCTCTCTCTGCCTGCCTCTCTACCTACTTGTGATCTCTCTGTCAAATAAATAAATAAAATCTATAAAAAAAAAAAAGAAAAACAATATATCAGAACTTAAAAGCAAAATAACATGGTGTAAGGTGGCCAAAGCAAGAGGTCTTAGGCAATGATTCATGGGCAGTGTTAATGGATTGACTGTCTAGTTAGGATCCTAAGAAGTCAAGATTAAAATAGTAATAATTAGGAGATCTGGAGAAGAGTCATTTGCATATACATCTTAGAATACACACAAAGTTTTGTTTATTTGTTTTTTTTTTCCCCATAGAGATTCCCATTATTGACATTCTTGACATAATTGTTCCTCAGTACCTTCTTGTGAATGTCATCTTTATTTAGTTACTCGTTATTCAATAGGCCCAAGTACAATGTGGTCACAGTGGCACAATGGGAAAGCATGGATGAACTCAACGAAATGTAATAGGTATAGTCTAATCTGTTACCGCAGCATAGCAGCAACCACATTTTTATCTTGTTTATCAGAATCATTTACCCCAAGTAGTAACAACCTAGTTTTTAAGCTTTCAGATCAACTTGAACAGCTTAAGTAACCTTTTTTTTTCTTTTAGGGACTGGGTCAACCTAAGAGAACCACAGCTGTGCTCACTGGAGTGTTCTTTTGGAGGTATTAGTATTTCTATGCACATGGTCTCAAAATTGTAGTGATGGAAGCAAAAAAGTTTGAAAAAATATGGATTTGTGCTGTGCAAGGAAAAGCTTGCTGTCTCCACTTTTGAGTCCAGTTTGCCCACCACAGAAACCAATGTGAAGCCCTACCTAGAAGGGGATTGATTATAACCTATCTTTTTTAATTTAATTTAATTTTATTTTATTTCATTTTATTTTTTCATGCAAGAGGCTGCAATCTGTCCTTGAAGGGGTATTTACATAATCCAGATAAACCTGTGCCTCCTAATAACACTTTTTGTCAGCACCACAAGCTGTGAACTAGAGGTACCAATTGAATCAACATCAGCCCGATGATATGGTGCCTACCAATAATTTTTTATCTCTGTGGTAATGGGATTAAGGTTTTCTTCAACTGAAAAAAAGACTAGTTGCTGAATAGCAAAATTGGTGGACTTTTCTGGGTTTTCTTTGTTTAAGCGGTTAGATTAACTCTACTCTTTAGACCTAAGCAGGCTGTTTTAATGGGCACCCTTGTTGTGTGGCTTCTATTTGGGTTGAACCAAGCACAAACATCAGAAAAAAATAAAAATAAGCAGGAGAGTGAAGCCAGGTATTTCAATTTTTCTCCCTCTGCTTTTTTTGCTATAGTTTATACAATAGTTGTGATCCTTCTGACTACGTCCCTCCCTGATGTCCTTTCCTTCTTGGAAGCCCAAACTTATTATATAAAAATGCTACTTTGAAATAGACCAAATTTAACCAAGTCCTGGCTTTATCAGTCATTCCAATTCAGGGAACTTGAGCCCCCTCTGACCCTCTCTACCAGCACAGCCATTGAATGAATATTACCAAGTAACTGCTGTTAATAACACATGGATCAAAATAATTGCTCACCTGAGCTTTTCCCACGATCCTGACATATAAAGTATCAATCATAATTCTTTTTAAAAACCATTACATGTGGCATTAGTTTGCTATGCCACAATAGGTAAGTGGAGCAGAATTTGACAATTCAATAGGAAAATGCTACTACCTAAAACATGTAGCCTTGTTTTATAATGCTGGTAGGCAGAAACTAACAGTGCCTGGAAGAGGGTGTTCATGAAAAGTGGAGGCCTTCTGAGAGCTTAAAGAGGTGGATGCCTTTTCAATCTGGAATAAACAGGAATGTTTTATGTAGTAGTGGAAATTTGGCAGCACTATTTACTATAGTAACACAGGAAATGGAAAAACAAATCTCCTGAACTCCCATACCTGACCAAGTAGATTTCAAGCAGGATAAAGAAAATGACCATCAACTACTGACAATAATAAAAATGAGAAAGAATAAACTGAATAGGTACTGGTTCAGTTCCTGAGAAAAATATTAAAGGATTTATGAAAGCCTGACTTGCTGTTTTTGAAAATATAACAGGTTCTCATCTCCATTTCCTTGTAGCAAAAGATTTTCAAACTAAGGGATAGTATCAGGTGTAAAGATGAAGTCCAAGGTACTGACAAAACATGGCCTCAGGGCTAAGATGTCAGGTGAGTGCCTGTAAAATAGATGAGCATGTCTAATAAGGCTCCTATGACTCTGAAGGGTTTTGTAAAACAGCACCTGACCCTGAGCCCAAGGTAAAGATGGGGTGGTCTTTAAACAAAAGGTGAAAAAAATAATAACATGGATCAAAATCAGGCACACAGGAAGCACAAACTGTTTTTTACTTAAACTCTTCTTGTTCAATTGAAAATACAAAATGAAAAGAGGCCTTTAGACATCCAAACTTCTAAAACCAAGAAATAAGCTGAGAAGTTCCCCATTTGAAAATATGGTTCATTTTTAATGAAAAAGTAAAGAAACTTTAGTGAAAAAGTAGAAGAAAATAGAAAACAGATTCAGTAGCTAAATAAATCACTATTAGGAAGCATGACTGGACTCTAATCACTGAACTAGGAACATATCCTCTGCTGTATCCAATGACTTCTATGTACTTCCATTCACCACCTATCCTGACTCTTTTTATTAGTTTCAGAGATGCAATTTAGTGATTCATCATGTGTGTATAAGACCCAGTGCTTGTTACATCAAATGCCCTCCTAAATGCCCATCACCCAGTTACCTCTTCCCTCCACCCATCTCCTCCCCAGTAGATAAAGAAGATGTGGGGCGTGTGTGTGTGTGTGTGTTTGTGTGTGTGTGGAATATTACTCAGCTATCAAAAAGAATGAAATCTTGCCATTTGCAATGATGTGGATAGAACTAAAGGATATTATGCTAAGCAAAATAAGTCACCCATCCCCACTTTTTGATTGAGTCTGTGTATTATGTTATCTTATCACTATCTCAAGGTTGTATATTAGAACTTAGGGTTAAAAATAACCTGTCTTTGGTTCACAGGACTTCAGATTAATAGAGACTCTGATTTAGAAAATATACCCAAGGAAAGTAATTGGCGTATTAACAAGATCCTGAGTTTTGCATCAGTTGAGCTGATTTCATAACGGCATGAAATCTTCTGTAGGTTTCTATAGGGATAGGTATATTCTGCATCTGGGAGGGAGACAAATTATTAGAAACCAAAAGGAAGACTGAGATCACTGATCTCCAGTGGTCCCCAGTTAATCACAACTCCCAATATTCACTTGGCCTAGCCTTTGTGAATAGAAGCAAAGGTTCCTAGAGGAAGTGCAAGAATAGAGTCTGAAGCTAAGTTATACAAAACTTTGTCACCTCCGTGTTGATCTCTTGGAAACATTTAAACTGCCCCTTAAGAAGTACAAATATTCTGAAGAGATGCAGTCTGTGAGGAAGCTCAAGGTAGATGCACGGAGTAGCCATAAGGAGAGACACTGATTTTGTCCCATTTCCAGTTGTCCCAGCCATTAAAACCTAGGCGTGAGCAATCCTGAATCTCCCATTCAAGACTAGTCACCTGCTGAATGTGTGTGTAGATGAATGGCCTTGCTATACTTTTTTAAAAATATTGATCTACAAAATCAAGAGCAAAAAATACAATGATTTCTTCAGGCTATTAAAATTTGTAGTAACTTAAACGATATATCATTAGAATATTCTTTGCATTAAAACCATTAAACTCTGTAATTCCAATGCTAATACTACTTATATGTATTGTCCCTTTCAATTCAAATACACATTCTGATCACATAAATTCACTGATTGATACATTAGATAATAATTTGAGCCATTATGGCCATTATGTTTTTGTAATTGTTTTTAAATTCTTGTTCTGCACTGCTGATACTCATGAGCGATAAAAGGTTTTACAAGCCATATGTGTGGCATAAATTTTAATTTTTATCATCATTAAACATGAATCAAATTAATAAATGATAAATATTCTCATGCCAGTAGATCCAAACAATACTTTTAGTACAAAATGTACAATTCACAAAGATAGCTATTAGAACCAGTCCAATCTCAGGAAAATACTCATAGGTTCAAAATCAATTATTTTCCAGACCAGTGGTTCTTCTGGGAGAAATGAGTGACAGGAAAATAGGTTAAACAACAACATATTTTATTATCTACAATGTTTTCAAACAGAGTCAGAAGTAGAAACAAATTCAGGTGCAACAATAGAATCTCAATCTCTGTTGAGCATACAATCACAGATTAAACCTGTAATACTACCTGCATTTCTTACAGCATGACCTCATTCTTGCTCTTCATCAAAAACCCTTTCATGTGCATTCCCAAACTGCCCCCCAAGCTCAAGATAACTAATTAATCTTCATTTTAATTATGATTGACTTCATTTTCATGTTCATTATAATGTCATTAATGTAGGACAGATGGCCATTGCTATGGCAACCAGGAATGCTGTGGCTGTGACTTTCAGTCTTTACTAATTAGGAGATTGCTTTGGATTACCTCAATGAAATGGACAAAAAAATGTAATATATACCACAACACTACCTATGTTTTAAATTATTTTTCTGGTTACCTATATAATTCCCCCAAATTAGGGTTTCCGAATTCCATCTTTATTTTTAAGTTAGGGATATATACTTCTTCTTTTCCTTTCTTTCTTTCTTTCTTTTTTTTTTTTTTTTTTTTTTGCCCTTCTAATAAAAACTCTACTTTGCCTTTCCTATCAAAATACTTATTTATTTTATAATTGTCTTCCATGGATTGATGCTTCTAAGAAAAATTCAAGAAAACTATTCCTTATTCATGCATAAAAACATGTTAACTTGTACATTAAAATATGCATCTTTTATTTCTAAAAACAATGTCGGAGATAACTGCTCATGATTAAGTTTCTTCAAAAATTAAAAGCCCACAGTTCATAGAGAAGAAAAACTGGCTTCAAGGTGCATGTTCAAAATTGGTTTTCATTTCATGCTGGGATGAAAGCTGAGCTTTGGAAAATAACTGATGCTGCAGCTGATCTGATGATCCGGCACCTTCTCCTCCTTCATAATATTACAGAGATCAGTGATAAAACAAAAACTGTTTCTGTGAACAATAGTGGTCTGTGTATGTCATTTTATAGTAAAAATATTAAACTGTTGAGCGTTACTGGGATGATCTGATTACCGTAGTAAAATAGTTTTGTGATAATATTTTTTTCTAGCATTAAATTAAAACAAACATATTTTAATACTTTTACGAATTCTTATAATAATAATTAAACTTATTTGTGAAATACTTGTTATTTATTTTCATCTAAATATTTAATTTATAGGTTGCAATTCATATCATTCAAAGTATTATAATTTTTACAAGGTCATAACATGGTAAGTCTTGGAAACTTGGGTCTTAAAATAACTTTGATTTTGATGATGTATTCAAAAATACAAACAATTCATTGAGTGAAACTGTTAAAATTCTAACATGAAATTTGTATAGGTCTAAGTAAAATATTTAAATTCTTCTATATGCAAATATAATACAATTCAGGCACTGGTTTTATGGAGTTTATTTAAAGTTTTCTAGAAGGAAAAAATTGTATAGTTCCAGTCTTCTGTAGGTAAAAAATACTGGTTGAAACCCTATTGCATATACTTATAAATACTTCATCTAAATAATCATAAAAGTACAAAGTACAAGAGATATGCATATACTTGATGATTTAGAATATTTCAAATGGCGGCCAGTCCTGAAAGCTATCTCTGTGGAAAAAATTAATTAAAACTAAACTAAACCAATAGGTTAAGAAAGGGGAGAAAATTAACCCAAACTGTTGCTATATGCTATGTTGCTTTGTTATATACATAAAATGTGTACATTTGTGTATGGGTGTGTGTGTGTGTGTGCACAACCATATTCACATCATGATGTTCTAGAAACAGACGTCTTGGATTTGAACTTCAACCTTACCACTTCCTATCTATGTGCTGTACAACAATTTGTATAACATCCTTCCTTCTTTATTCATGCTTAAACCTAGGATAATAATGGTATCTATTATACAGCTTAAGTGAGAAGATATAACACACTTGGAATAATGCATGACCCTTGGTAAGTAATTACTTGGCAAGTAATACATAAGTAATTTTATAAATTAGGCTCAAAAAAAAAATCCAAGGGCTAACTAATAATAGAATAAAAATAAGTGATCCACTAGTGTGTTTAGTTTGTATCATTTAAAATTGTTTTCCATTAACTCTTTCATCAGCCAAATGCTAATTTGACTCTGAATTTTAATGCATTTTTTTTTTTGAGTCCTCTATTTTGGAGTAAATGTTAGCACTTGACATATCTCTGTTGCATATAGGCCACAAAAATGAATGACAGGCCATCAGACACCTATCAAATCCCATTCTAAAAAATGATACCTTGTTAGCTTTCAACACTCCTGAATCAGGTCCAGCATTAAGTATGCAAAGACTTGAAGTCCTAAATTAATTAATCAAAATTCACCATGAGAAACTATGACATTCAGATGTGTTCTCTGTTTGAGTCCGGGCTGAACAATCTGTTCACATCACATCAGCTTCTTAAACATTATTCCTAAATCTCTGCCCTTCCATATTCCCACCTTTCATCAATATTTACTGTTTCCTTGAACTTGAAAAACTATTAAGAAAAAAGTCATGTTGTGGCTAAAAACAGCCACTGGACTGAGGAAATTGTTGTACAAAAAAGTCAGTCTACACACTTTTCAATAATTTTTTAGTCTTTCAAATTCACTATTCCTTAAAACAATATAGATGTGCTAATCTCTTAAAATGTGCATAGCACCACTAATAGAGCTAAAGTTTCCTTGTTGAGTTAGTATATTAGACAATATTGTGTGCAATTTGTTTTATGCTCAAATTAAATGTGGAAGTCTCCTCTATTAATATGTCTAGTTCATAGTAACTATTTACGTGGTTTTAAATTTTAGTTTGATCCTTTACAAGTTTATGACACATGGAATGGCAGCTGTGCCTCCATGGGGAGCAATGATTTCCCAGTTATTAATCACTGCTTTAGAAAAATAACAATTACATGACAATTCAATATCGTAGTGTTCAAACTATCAACCACACAAATTCTAAAAGAATTTCTGTATGAGTATGGGTAATAGGTTTCAATTACCATTTCATTTTATTAAATAAAGTCGTTATTTGAAACCTAGAAGTTTACCACGTGTTACAAAAAAAAAGCTACGAAAAAAATAATACTATTCAGATAGTTTTAAAACTATGCAAGACATGATACAGTATATGGACTCAGTTTTGTTAAAAATTTGAATCAATGAATAATAACATGCTAATTATGAATAAGTCTGTTTGATTTACATTCGCATCTAACAAGCAACAACTACAGATGAGAAAAACTAAGAACAAAACTCTTAGAATTTGGCACAAAAATTTTGTGGACATAAAATTCACACTCTCAGTTTGCCATAACTTAATAATCTCTACAAACTACAAACAATAATTTTAACATTATCATAATTTCAATAAAGCACTAATATTTCCATTGTATCGCTTGCAAAATGGGAGTAATATTTCATACTGAGTTTCATAGAAATAATATTAGATATTTTTACTTAATGAATACTCAATATTTCAAAGTCCAAATTATTACTACCTGCAATATCCAATAGTAAAATGGAAGAAGGTACCTTGGACATCCTGTTTCAGAATGGGGAATTCCTTTAACTTAGAAAATAACGAAAGGGGCGCCTGGGTGGCTCAGTGGGTTAAAGCCTCTGCCTTCCGCTCAGGTCGTGATCCCAGGGTCTGGGATCGAGCCCCACATCCGGCTCTCTGCTCCACAGGGAGCCTGCTTCCTCCTCTCTCTCTGCCTACCGGTGATCTCTGTCTCTCAAATAAATAAAATCTTTAAAAAAAAAAAGAAAATAACGAAAATATTTATGTATCGCAATGTCACTGATAACAGCATAACTGATATTAAATGTATCTATTGGCTTTTGTGTACCTTTAGTGAATGATCACAGGGATGTTAGTTCTGTGGACAATACATACTTGGATATATTTTATATTATCATTTTCTCTTCTCTTTTGAATAACTTCCAACAGTGTGGTATGCACACTTGCAGACAGGGACTCTTCCTGACTGCACCTTCCTTTCCAGTGTTTATTTTGTTTATTTGCTCACCTTTACAGCCAAACTCTTAGAATGGTTTCTACACTTGCCAGTCTCCATTTCTTCATCTTCCTGATCTTTTGAACGCATTCCAATTAGGTATTCTCAACATAACACTACAATAAAGTCATAAAATTTCCCAAATCATCAGAAATGTTTACATTTCAAAATCTGTATTGATTCTATATAAAAATCATTTGCTACTTCTTATCAGCATTGAACATGGGAGGCCTGTCTATTCATGTTGAAGCATTTTTTTTACTTGGCTTCTGAGACATCACACAAGCCACTAGTTCTTGGTTACCTTTCTTCAATTTCAATTTCTTCAATTTCTTGCTACTTTCTTCAATTTCCTAATTTCAAATATGTAACTTAACTTCTCTGATCTCTTCTCTTTTATTTTTTTTATGAGTACAGAATATATTTCCATTTATTTACATTATTTTTTTTCTTCTTTTTTTTTATTTTATAATTTTTTATTTTTTATAAACATATATTTTTATCCCCAGGGGTACAGGTCTGTGAATCACCAGGTTTACACACTTCACAGCACTCACCAAAGCACATACCCTCCCCAATGTCCATAATCCCACCCCCTCCTCCCAAACCCCCTCCCCCCAGCAACCCTCAGTTTGTTTTGTGAGATTAAGAGTCACTTATGGTTTGTCTCCCTCCCAATCCCATCTTGTTTCATTTATTCTTCTCCTACCCACTTAAGCCCCCATGTAATCTTAGAGTCATAAGGTTTTCATTCTGTATTAAATTATCGTCATATGGCTTTAATTAAATTACAATACAAAGTTTTCATCAACCTAGCAACTCCTTCATTGAACTTCAGCCTTCTACCTCAAACTGGATTCTTGACATCTTCTTTTAATGATCAAATGTGTCTCAAACTCACAATGTCCAAAACTGATCTTGTTTCCAACCCAAATTCACAAAGCCTGTTTCTGCCATCAAATGTATATCACCCAATTCCTTGGTCTCAAAAGCTTGGCAGTCTTATCTTTGTTTTCTGTAATTCACATGCAATCTATCTTCCTTTTGGCCCTGCCTTTTAAATATATTCAGACTCTGTACATTTTTTCATTCCTTCCTCAGCTAGCACTGTTTTCCCAACCGCCATTATTTCTTTCATGGACAAAAGTAACAGCTGCTAAGTTATTTACTGTATACTCTACTATTCACTTTCCTATATTATTCCTTATCAGCAGCCACTGAACAATAGTTTTTGGATTTTATTTTGTTTTGCTTTTTCTTTGTTTTGTTTTCCTTGTGGCACTGAGGATATTGCATTTAGCATCAGATAATCAATTGTTAGCAGGCAAAGAGCAAATTAAAGCTACCTTAAATCTATCAATATCCCACATCACCATTATCTATATTCTGGCCTCTGCCATCACTCACTTAAACTATACCATAATCATCTCACATATTCTTGTTTGATACCATCTTTTTTGATGACATTATTTGAATGTTATCTTGCTTTTTTGCTAGTTTTTTCCACATTTAAGTAGATCTGTTTCATGACAATATTCTGTTAGTTTTTGTATGTGGCATAAATCACTTGCTCCATCTTTGAAGAGTTTACAAGATAGATTTCAGTATACTTAATGTTACCTTCTAAGTCTAGTATGCTCTGGTCTCTGCTTCTCAAATCTATACCCCTTGCCTCCTGGTACTCATTTACCACTGCAAATAATACTGTACCAGTTTAAGATCTTTATGCCTCTCCATACTATACATACTATTTCGTGTTTCAGTGTCTTTGTACTTAGAATTACTTTTTCTTGTTTTCCCAAATTCCCATCTCCATTCTGTATCCGTTGACTAATCCCAGTATATTTCAAGATTAAATACAGATGTGCCACATTTAGAAGGACATTATGCCCCCAAACTCCACTATAATTTTGCAGAGCTGGAATAGATTTTATAAAATTCTCTATAATTTCAATGCATTAAAAAATCGTGTATAAAATAGAAATACTATAGGAATATCTGCATTATGCAGTGTATACAAGTCATGTGATGTGTTTGTAGAATTGCTTGGCAAATTTTTAATAGTGCAATGTATCTTAATATTTTTATTTCTTTGCTAGTGTTTATGTTCATGTATTTATTTATATTAACTTGCATCTGTCTGAGAAAGTTCCTGTAATGCTTTTGAAGACTTTTACTTTCCATCTTTCTCTTCCTTCTTCCCTTCCTTCCTTCCTTCCCCTCCCTCTCTTTCTCTCTTTCTTTCTTTCTTTCTTTCTTTCTGTGAACAGTGGGGCAGGGGCAGAGGGAGACACTCTTAAGCATGCCCTACACCCAGCATAGAGCTCAGTGTGGGACTTGATCTCAGGACCCTGAGATAAGGATTTGAGCTAAAACCAAGAATCGGATGCTTAATCAACTGAGCCACTGAGGCACCCCCAGTTCCTGTTAATGTTTTTAAGAGAAATTCTTACAAGGAGGGAACATTTGTACTTAGAAAAATACTTTTATAAAACAACTAGGGGCGCCTGGTGGCTCAGTGGGTTAAGCCGCTGCCTTCGGCTCAGGTCATGATCTCAGGGTCCTGGAATCGAGTCCCGCATCGGGCTCTCTGCTCAGCAGGGAGCCTGCTTCCTCCTCTCTCTCTCTGCCTGCCTCTCTGCCTACTTGTCTCTCTCTGTCAAATAAATAAATAAAATCTTAAAAAAAAAAAACTAAAATAAAAAGTATCATGAATATGAAGTAATACTTATGAGGAAACAACAACAAAAAGATACATAATCCCTTTTGCATTAAAAAGGAAAGAGGATTTAGAAGTGGCTTTGAGAAGAGAAAAAAAGCAGAGGAGTGGATTGGCTGAGTATCCTGGTGTGCTGGCTGCAGTTCTTTTAGGAAAGGAGATGTCTAAAACTCAAATTTAAATGATTTGGTTTGCAGCTATTTCACCCGCAAAATAAATTTAAGGATGTGTGGCACATACAAGTACTGGTAGTTGATTTTTATCTTTATTGTGCGTTTGTTTGGGGGGAGATTTGACTATATTAATTATATAAAATGGCTGTGATCCAAATCTTACTCTACGCCAAATCATAGAGTAAGTAAAAAGACAAATTGTGCATTTGGAGGATCTCCTCTCAGATAAAGAAGCAAGCAAGCAGAAGGTAGAGGTAACCAGGAGAACCTAAGGACTTAGGTATTTGGAGAAACCTTGCAGAGCAACTGAACAGGGTTGATGTAGATCATATAGAGATCTCAAGTCTCAGGTCCCAGCTAAAGTCTGGGGATCATTTATATCCACCATAATGGACTCTACAAATGTTTTATATGTCCATCTCCACTGTTTATCTAATTTTGAGGAAACAGTCTGAGCATCTTTTTGATGACAACATGTGGAACAAGTGGTCTCTCACAGTTATGTGTTTTTAATTCAATCCTATACATTGGCAAAATCGGAAAGAATGGTATGCCCTCAATCTCATTACTAGTTTTTATCCATGGCTGATTCTTTTAATAAATTCCCTACATATTTTTGATGCTGCCGAATCCCATTTATCTAGAAAAGATTGCTGTTACACAAGAAGATTTGTTTCAGATTTTATTCCCTATGTACTGATGGCATCATTTTTAAAACCTGAGATATAAAATAAAGTAATAAGACACCTTTACTTTATGTGCAATAAAGTCAGGCCTATTAAAAATGTATTTTGAGACTGTAGTATAGAAAATAAAATTTCATAGAATTGAGATATGGATTTCTTTCTAATGAAATGGTGATACATAACGAATTTTAAGTTTTCCCCTGTGCATGTATGTCTTCATCTCCAAATTTAAAAAAGTGGTTATTCTTGGAATCTACAACAGTGTGTGTTACATGATTAGTCAAACTTTGAACTATAAAAAGACAATAACCTAAATATGTGAAAGACTGTATGGTTTAGGTTTTGTAAATTTTTGTTATGATTTTTATAGTATTATCAAAGTAGCCATCACTGTTTTGCATGAAGATTGATGCCCATATAAAAAAATCAATATGGTTTATGCTATTTTGTAATTATGTCTTACTAGAGAAAGTAGAATGTTAGTAATGTAATTCCTTCTCCCAAAGTCCAATGTCATAACACTTTATTTATAGAAAAATAATGTTTATAGCAATAACTCATTAATACTGAAAATAATGACATAATTTAATTTTGTTCATAATAAGACCATAATTTGGGTACTAATATTTTTATTTCCTAGTATTTATTTCTATAAAATTTGCTTTTAGATTATTGACAAATACATAGTCACCAGATCTTTGGATGTATCTATCACTGAGTGATACTGTTATTGTGTGTGAATCTCTTATTTGTTGATTATTCTTTCCAGAGTACTCTGATCCATATCTTTATAAAAATTTATCTTAAAAATGAAAGTGGGGTACAAAACACAAGATAGGGATGATTTATTGATGTGTTCATTTATACATTAAAAATTATTTTCTTCTTAATTTGTCTCTAAAAGTGTGATCAATGGAAACTTTATTGTCAAATTAATGGTTATGTCTGTGTGATTCATGTGCTTTACAATAAATTTTTAAAATGAAATTTATTTCTTATAATAGTTTGAGATTTACAGTAAAAACACAACATAGTTTAGAGTTCCTAGATAGCACACATGCAGTTACCCATTCATTAACCTTTTATCTTATTATGATCTATTTGTATAACTAATGAACCAATATTGATACATCTATATTAATTACCTTAGTTGTGCCTAATGTCCTTTTCTTTTTCTTCTTCTTTTTTTTTTTTAAGTTTTATTTATTTATTTGAGAGAGAGAGCATTAAAGAAGTGGTAGGGGGCCAGGGAAAGGCAGGGAGTCTCAGGCAGACTCCACTGAGGAGGGAGCCTGACTTGGGGCTCACACTCATAACCCTGAGATCATGACCTGAAACTACAACCAAGAATCAAACCCTCAATTGATTGAGTCACCCAATAGCCCCCTAATGTCCTTTTTTCTCTTCTATTTCAGGATACCTTATTACATTTAATTGTCATTTCTCCTTAGGCCTTGTTTGGCTCTGATGATTTCTAGAGCTTTCTTCATTTTTGATAACATTAAGAATTTGGAGGAATACTGATCATGTATTTGCAGAATGTACCCCAATTGGGATTTTGTCTGATGCTATTGTTATGACTGGGCTGAGGTTATGGAGTTTTAGAGAAAGACTACAAAGATAAAGTGCCGTTTTCATCATGTTATATCAAGGGTACAGGTTATCAGCATGACTTATCACTGACTTTGTTGAATGTGATCAGCTGGCTCAAGTTTTGTTTTTGTCCACTGTAACATTTTCCTTTGTTTCTCCTTTCCATACCATGTATTTTTAATTTTCTATTTAAAAATGAATTATTAGATAATGTGTTCTCTCCCCCTACCCTTTTTTATTATTAACTTAAACTATTTCCATTTTAATATAGTCTCAAGTTGAGAGAAGTCTGCCATGTTGAAATGGAAAGCCTGAATTATTTTAATAAACCATTAACTCAGGGAATTACAGTGCTGCCTTAAAGGAATTAATATCCATACCATGAACTGAATATAAATAGCAAAGAAAATTATAAAAAAAACTTTCCCGTTGTATTCTGTAATGGCTCCATGATGATCAAAATATATTCATAAGTGCATTTTATAGAATAGTTACAAGATGGAAATATTTAATTAATTTTATGCACATTTAATCTAGAGTACCATGCAAGTTTGAATTATTTAATTCATTATATATCATTGTTTTTCCTGTTTTGGAAATACATAACAATTCTACTCCAAAGTTAATTTATGCAAATATACACTTTGATCTTTTCTTTTAAAAATCACAGAAGTTCTTAATGTTTATGTCATTAGTGTAAATGTTTTGACAAATTATGATACATAAAATGTGATGTTATTATGGTTTAAATGTTTTGACAGAATATTTTTAAGGAACCTAGCTTATTTATAAATAAATACCATCTTCCAGAATTGAAATGACACATCACTTGCTGTGAAAAGTAGTTATCAACTTGGGGGACACCTGGGTGGCTCAGTTGGTTAAGCTATCATATCTTGTTTTCAACTGGCTTAGATCATGATCTCAGGGTGAGGGGATGGAGCCTGGCATTTAGCTCTGCACTCAGCGGGGAGTCTGCTCATCACCTACTCCCCCTCAGCCCTTCCCCACATAACTCCCATGCCCATGTGCATACCTGCACTTTCTTTTTCCCTAAGATATAAATAAATAAATAAATAATATCTTAAAAAAAATAAAGAGAAGTATTATCAATTTGGTATAATTAACAATTAAGAGACAGTTCCATGTTAACATGCCTGAGAATGTGCTGGGATTACATATTACCTTTGGCAATTCTATTTCTCTGAATTTCTAGCCTGCGATGAAGTGAAAATGTAACAATCTAATGGAGATAATAAGCTATTTGATAAGTTAAAATATAACTAATTTTGTGAAGAAATATGATTCCTGGATGTAATAAGCAATCAAAACAAGAAAAAAGTAGAAGAGTGAACGGAGAGTTTCAAAATCCATGGATAATAAATAGAAACATTTACACATGAAAGTGCTTCAAGTATCATGTAATTTCTTATTTGGCTTTAATAAAGTAGTAACTACAGATGGACTGCTTATCAAAGAAAGCTTTAGGGAGCTTAATTACACTTACATAAAATAACCCTTTCAGTTGTTAAGTATGAATTGAGTGAAGAAATCTATCATTACATTTTTAATAATGTACTCAAATTGAAATATTTAGACATTTTCAGCATTTAGTAATTTTCTAAGAGTGAGTCAGCAGGTTCAAAATTAGCATATTTCTTCAATGTAGGCTAATTTAGTTATTAATTTACATAATTTACTTAATGCAAGCCACTTTCTGAAACATTCAATTTCTTAATCTTTAATGAAAATCTAATGTCTTAATTATAATATAGTAGTCTCTGAACACGACAATTTAATGAAATTATCACATAATTTAGCTTTTTGCTTTCAGCAATCAATGAGCTTTTATCGTTTTTATGAGTGTGTTTTGAAAAAATAAAAGCTCCCCTAAAACTATGAAATTTTTTAAGATTTTAAATTTGTTTAGACAGTAGTATTTCCTTCCCAGAATACTATTTCAAAGAGAAAAATGATCTTATAAATAAAAACATGAATTATTTTTTAAAAGCTATAACTATAGTCAGTATTAGTTTAATTTTAACTGGCTTATGATTTTTGTGTGTGTGTGTTCTAAATTTTCTGTGTTTTTCTTTTTGTATTTTGAATTTCTCTGGTAGAACATTTTAGCTGTCTCACATTAGTTTTTTTAGAGAAATGAAGCCAGATAATTTACGTGGGGGTTATTCTCTATTTTAATTAATATCACATTAGATTTAAGTATTAAGAAACTATGCTCCTACACATTACCATATCTCTATATTTATGTTTTTATCATAAATCACAGTTTATACCTTGTGTCTATTAATCTAAAATTATAATGCATTGAGCTCCACGCTGCCTGTGGAGCTTCATTGGGATTCTCTCTCTTCCTTTCCCCTCTCCACTCAAGCCCTTTCAAAAAAAAAATTTTTTTTTTAATTAAAGACTTGTGAGCACTAAGGACGTTATCAAGAAAATATGACGCAATCTATAGAACTTATTTGCAGGTCATATATCTGATAAGGGTCTAGCATCCAGAGCCTATAAAGAACAGTTACAATTTAAGGGAAACAAGAACAACAAAAATCCAGCTTTAAAAAGGGCAAAAACTTGAATAGGCATTTCTACAAAGAGGACACAGAAATAAAAACAGAGAACAAGAGCCTAAAAAGATGTTCATGTTGTACCTGGATGGCTCAGTTGGTTAAGCATCTGATTTCAGCTCAGCTCATTTTCCTGGGGTGCTGAGATTGAGCCCCATGTCAGGCTCCTCACTCTCTCTCTTTCTCTCTCTCCCTCTGCCCGTCCCCTAGATCATGCTTCTCAGTCTCTCTCTCAAATAAAGAAATAAAATCTTTCTTGTAAATAAATAAGATCTTTTAAAGAAAAGATGCTCAACACCATCAATGCAAATCACAACCACAATGAAATATAACTTCAAACCTATTAAGACAGCTATAATAAACAACAACAAGGACAAATTATTGGAAAAGATGTGGAGAAACCGGAACATTAATATTTTTGGTGGAAATGTAAAATGGCATAACACTTGTGGGAAATGTCTTGCACCTACCAAAACGTTAATCACAGAATGACCATGTAACCTGATAATTCTAAAGCATATACTGAAAAGAATTGAAAACAAATACTCAGGCAAGTACCTGAGCATACATAGTCATAGGAACACTATTCACAATAGCCAAAAAGGCTGAAACAATCCAAATAAATGTCCATTAAAGAGCAAATAAATAAATGGATGGTAGTGTATGTATACAGTGAAATACTTCTCAGCCAAAAAAGGATGCCACATCGTGGATGAATCTTGAGATACTATGATACAGGAAAAGATCCAAATACAAAGGGTCTCAGGTTATATACCATGTACATTCCATGTACATAACATATCAAGAATAGATGAATCCATACAGACAGAAAGTGATTTGGTAGTCGTGAGGGGCTAGGGGGGAGGGAAGATTAAGGAGTAATTGTTTAATAAGCATAAGATTACCTTGTAAGATGATGAAAAGGTATTAGAACTTATTTAAGTGATAGTTGCAGAACACTGTGGATGTATAAACGCTATAGAAATGTACAGTTTAGGGATGCCTGATGGCTCTGTCAGTTAAACATCTGATTTTGGCTCAGGTCTCAGGGTCCTGGGATACTCAGGCTCCCTGCTCAGCAGGGCATCTGCTTCTCCCTCTCCCTCTGCCCCTACACCCACTTGTGTGCTCTCTCAATCTCTAAAAGATACATAAAATCTTAAAAATATATACATTTTAAAATGAGGAGTTTTATGTTCTGTGGATTTCACCCCAATAAGAAAAAAAGGAAAAATTATGTATGGTTTATTTGAAATTCAAATTTGATTGAATACCCTGGATTTTATCTGACAGCCTAACTATATCATATTATATGTATCACTTACTCAATGCTATAAAAGGTAGTCATTTACTGCATTATTTTTTAAAACAGCAAAGTTTACTATTGTCAGTTACTCTTTTCATCACTGAAAATAAGACAATGATTCCTCTGGTTTTAACAGTCATTTTTGCTTTTCAGAAATGTAAACAGCTACAAAGAGCAGAGGTGAAAGATCCCCATGTTTACATAGAAATGATTTTTTAAAATCTGTATAAAAGTTACCACTCTCTGTTTGATTTTTCTATTATTCAGAAATCACTATTCTTATCCCCCTTCCTGTATTCCTACGCATCATATCTTATTTTCATTACCAATGTAGCATCAGATTAACACTACTTAAATTATTTTAAACTTTCATTTTACTTCCAGATGATTTTCTCCAGTCATAGCATCTGTGTTTTTTAGATCTATTGCATTTTGATGTATATAATGTAATGCAACAAGACAACTCAAAAAGGAAGTGAAGGCAAGACAAACAGAAAATCGAAGTATTTATTTTCCTTTTTCTTTTAATTTAATAGAAGTGACCTTACTGATAGTTTCTTTTTCCAACCAAATAGAAAAGATAGCTGTGATTTTTGCAATCTCTTTACAACAGAACAAAACAAAGCCCAGAAGAAATGCCTGTGTACATAAGCTAAGCCTGAAGCACTGAGATGTTTATTAGATGGAGGGCTGGGGTTACATGACAAGCATCTTAAAACATGATTTGAAATGAGGCTTAGTGAATTTTCCCTGCAAGATGATCCTACTAATAGGAGGGCAGCATGGATCAAGCACTCTCTGCCCACTGCGGAAGCAGGGCTAGGTGAAAGTGAGTACTGGCTTAGTGGAAACTGCGGGTTTCAAAGAGTGCCCACTGTGGATTTAAAATGAGAAAGAGATGAGCTCAGCAAGTCAGAGAGATCAAATCCTCTGGTTCCTTTAATTCCAGGAAGACTTACAAAAATAATTTTTTTAAAAAAATAATTCCTGAACGCAGTGGAGTTAAAATTTGAATTTTATAAAATGGGCTTGAGTTCAGTGAGATAACATATTTATTTTGCATTTCCATTTCTCATAATCTCTATGGGCTTGGTTAAAATGTCAGAAAAGTAGCCAAATGTCTGTCCTATATTTAAATACAGAAGTCATGTGTCTTTACTACATTGATCAATGTGTCTCTTTCTCTCATGCACAATATATTTTACAGAGTATGGAGGGTTTTTTTTTTCCACTAAAAAGGAGTTTAAATTAATAATTTAGTGTTACATACAGTAACTATCAAAAGCAAAGTAGTACAATTCACATATTGGCTTATATAAACTTTCTGAACATTGCAATAAATTGCCCCTTGGGAAATCAGGTCATGTTATGTCTTTTCATAAGAATAAAGACCTGCATATATCTTAGTTAAATTCAGGTAGAGCTCATGTAGTACACAACATTGCATTTTTTTTTTTTTTTTTTTTTTTACGCCTGGGTGGCTCAGTTGGTTAGGTGACTGCCTTCGGCTCAGGTCATGATCCCGGAGTCCTGGGATCAAGTCCTACATCGGGCTCCCAGCTCCATGGGGAGTCTGCTTCTCCCTCTGACCTTCTCCCCTCTCATGCTCTCTCTCTCTCTCAAATAAATAAATAAAAAAAATTAAAAAACAAAAAAACAAACAAAAAAAAACACAACATTGCATTTTTAAACAGTAATGGCCACAAGCTGTTCTTCCTAGAAAGGGTGATTTGAAGTACCGTGACAGTACAAAACCAGGGAACATAATTCTGACATGTATTCAGATCAGAAAATAACTTCTTTCAGAGAATGCTTAACATTCCCTTCTCATTCCCATAACAACAGAAAGAATGCTGATGCTACTTAGCAAACCCAGGCTCCAAAGTAAAAGCAGGGGCTAGAATTATAATGGTACAGAACTAGAATGATAGTGATCGCTCTTGGGGCAAAACAAACAAAAGCCACCATTTTGAACAATGCAAGACAGATCCGTTAAAATACAGAATTGAACTCATTAGATTTGATTCAGCACGTAGGGTTAGTGGTGTCTCTTACCATGCCATATCCTGTTATCCAAAGCCTGCCTCTATTTTGGTGGTAAGGCCACAACGACAAACTAGACAACCAGGAAAAGAGGCTGCTCAGAGACTTCAATCACATTAGACAGAGTTGTAATAAAGAAAAATAACAACAATATGTAGAAAATACTTCCATAAGCTTCAGAAACCTGGGGTGGAGGTCTAGTCTATGTTTGCCTAAATGGTTTAGGATGCAGAAGGACAGAATGATGAATGTGCAGAGACAAAAACTGCTCTGTGCAGCTAAAACCTAGAAGGTGTGTAAGGAGTGGGGGAAGGAGATGTTGAAAAAAGAGGCCACCTTGAGAAACTCCATATGCTGTGTGAAAGAAAATATGATAATAACATGGAGTCGTTGAAATTTTAAATCAAGAAATTGACTTGAATTCATCTGTACTACAGAAAATGGAGAGGATGGTGGAATTATGTGTCACCAACAACAACGAAACAATGATAAAACCTGTATAATGTGACTGGAGATAGAGAAAAATGAAAACACTAGTATCATAGAATTTAGTGAGTGGTTAAACACAGAGACTGGAGAAAGGAGAGTCAAAATGTCATCTTGGTTTCTGAATTGGTCAACTAACTGGAGGTTGGTATAATTTGCTGACATAGGGCAACCAGAAGAGAAGCAGGTTAGTTTGGGACATTTATAGCACCGAGCCTTTGAGTCAATTAGTTTAGGACACTTAGAGCCCAAGTTTGGGACTTGTAAGTGATGCCTGTGGTTCACACAAAGTGAATTGATTCAGAGGCTTGGTGCTCTAAGTTTGGATTAAAATCTCAGAGGATTAAAAACATAAAGGTTTATTGTTCACTTGTACCTGTACATTGTGGATAAGAGGTGTTTTCTGAATTCCAGATGATTACTTATTTCAGTGAGAACCATTCCTTATTGAAATGTTTCATGGAAAGAGAATTAGAGGCTCAGATGATTCTTGCATCAGGCATAGTTTTAGGGGCACCATGATTATTGTGTCAGTGCATGGTGTTTCAGAAGAAACCTGGCCTGGCATCATCAATTATACACACACACACACACACACACACACACACACACACACATATATATTTTTTATTTTTTTAAGATTTTATTTATTTATTTGATGGAGAGTGAGAGACAGCGAGAGAGGAAATACAAGCAGGGTGAGTGGGAGAAGGAGAAGCGGGCTTCCCACTGAGCAGGGAGCCCCCTGCAGGACTCGATTCCAAGACCCTGGGATCATGACCTGAGCCGAAGGCAGATGCTTAATGAATGAGCCACCCAAGCACCCCATCAACTGCATTCTTATAAGCTTCTATTCCAGTCCCATTGTCATTATCCTTTTTCTGCATGAGTCACAGTAGTTCTTAAGAGAAGGATACTCTGCTCTTGTAATGCAAGATATTCTCAGCAAAATATTTTCTATGTTTAAAAATCTAAAAGTAAAACTTTATAATTTGCATTCACAATTTCAACAATTTGTTTAAAAGTAAAAACTTTGAACTTTTACTAACCTACTATGAGTGTCCATCTCACAGTTTTCAAGAATTAGAGTTAGCCCAAAGTACTTAGACCCTGGAATTCATGCTGAATTACCAGACAAGATTTCCTTATCTGTCAACTAAAATTGTTTTTTTGGAGTGTTGTTCAATTCCAGTGCACTTGACTTGAGAGAAGCTCAGTGCAGAGGTGTTATTATTAATGTTGGACGTTCAAATGGAAGTATACAGATTTTAGACATCTTTTCTTCCAGGAATCTTCAGCATTGCTATATAGTAATTTCCTTTCCAAAGGCCAGCTATGCATTAACAGAGTACCATGGATCAGTTACTAATCCCAGGGAGCAGAACATTGTACTATTTACTATCCCAGAGGTAGACCCCAAATACTTCTGATCATTGCATAGTATAAGAGTCACCAAGATAAAACAAACAACGAAACAAAGAAACACAAAAAAACGCAGGCAAGCATTCAATGGAAGCTTTATATACATAGAGAAGAGACATAGCAAGATCAGCTTCAATATGGGTTGGTCTCTGATGACTATCGGGTTTTCTTAGCAACTGACACAAGGCAATTTGCCTATTTGCCTGGCCACACTCTCTGAAGCCCCAGTGCTTTGCAATGCTGACCTCTTCCCCACGGAATCTGAAATACTGAAAGCAGGGGGCTTGCCTGAGCACCGTGGACATACATCTTTTCACAGAACACAGGAGCATACAGTGAGCTAATAGGGAAAGATATGCCCACACAAGGCAATAAACTGGGTACAGGCTCTGTGTGTTCTTCATGTCTTCGTAAGAAAAGTGTTCCAGGCCCAATACCTATTTTTAGGTAGTTAAGCAGAGGTCAAAATACTGTGCATGTGGAATTGTATTTCCCAGTCATATTCTATGTGAATACTACGAGAGTTCTTTTAAGATACACAGAAGACCTCCATTAGAGAGACATGTGAATCAGGGTCTGATCCTTCCTCACTGATCTGAGAAGTAAATTCCATACATCAGTTTTTCATTCCTAAAATGAGGATCCTATCCAAATGCAAAGAGTTATTGTGAAAACTAAATGTGCTAATTCATGGTAAATGCTTAAAATTATGACTGCCACAGAGTAAGGGCTAAATAAAATTTATCACTGTTATTATTATTATTATGGTTAATATTAAAAGTGTGGTCACTTGTCTTTCAAATAAAAACTAGAATATCTCAAAAAGATTATTCCTGGTTAAATAGGATCTTGTAGAGGATGATTGGTCATAAACATCAATGGAGTAAGTAGTTGCAAAGTTTATATTACACTATTATTATTAGTCATGAATTTATTACTATTGTATTACTAGTTTAAGTTTTATTTATTTATTCACTACACCCCTTTGCTTGTGGTATAACATCCCCCATGCTATTATATCCTTACCTATAAATTACCACAAATCTTTAGTCTTTGGAGCTAAGAAGACACAGAAACAAAAAAAGAAATTCCAAATATTATTTCTAAAACTAGTTATTGGTAAACTGTTCTCCCTATGAGATTTATATGCATATTTTGGAAATGAATTTGTCCAACTACATATTTTAATTTTTGTTTTTTTCTGTCAAATTCAGATAATAGTTTATAGATAAATCTAATATTTGGTTGTAACCTATAAATTTGCCTAGATTATTTAATTTTGAAATATTCAGTGATTTGAAAAAACTACAATAATTATTATGTACTATTATTAAATATTCAATAGTTAATTTTGTAAGCATAACAAAATTATTATTTTTTTTTTAAATTTATTTATTTGTCAGAAAGAGAGAGGGAGAGAATAAGCACAGGAAGACAGAGTGGCAGGCAGAGGCAGAGGGAGAAGCAGGCTCCCTGCCGAGCAAAGAGCCCGATGTGGGACTTGATCCCAGGACGCTGGGCTCATGACCTAAGCCGAAGGCAGCCACTTGACCAACTGAGCTACCCAGGCATCCCGCATAGCTAAATTATTGACATACAAAATTATTGACATACAAAAATATTGACATACAAAATTATTTTTAGAAAGTAACTTAAAGTGATTTTGAATAGTACTATGAATTAAAAGTATGAAGTATTCTTAAATATAACAAGTTCAGAAATGTTTGAGATCAATACAAAATATAACATCTTAGACAAAAATAGATATAAAATGTAAAAACCTACATGTTTCAATGGGAAATATGGTAAGGACTATCAATAAAGTTTTTTTTTTTAATTGAAGGGAAAGACATAAAGAAATATGAGTCAGGAAAAAGCAAAGTGTGAAGAATATTTTAGAATGCAGTTAAATGTAATTTTTTAATAAGTGGCTTACAATGCAGAAGATAGTGTAAAGTGACTCATTGTCCCATTGTATATTGACACGTAAGTAAGTTCTATAATAGTCTTCTTCACATACTAGAGGCTAGATTATTTATCATCTGAGGAGACCCTGAACTGTCAGGAGAAATTCAGTATAAGAGGTTTTTTTTTACCTTTCAAAAGCAGATCCAGGTCTTTCAGCATGGAGTGCTTATATGGCAGTCAAGTGAAGAGCTGGAGACTCCTCCAGGAATAACTACTGGGAAACTAACTCACTCAGAATTTATAAAACTTATCTAGAAGCTCAGTGAAATTTAAACTCAAACAATAAATTACAGTTTAGAATGTTGAGCTATAAAAGAAGAAATGTTGGTAGACATCATAAACTACCCAATCATTCTCATTCCTAACGACACTGATGGCCAGCATCAGACCTTCGAAGAAGCCAAGGTCATTTGACTTCAATCTAGGAAAATCACTGGTCAGTTGGAGCTGTACATAAATGTTCACCCATCATCCAGGGCCAGTAAATCCAGCCTCTAAGGGGGAAAATATTTCATACCCAGCAAATACTTACTCAAAAACAAATATTTGTGGTTGTAGATAAAAGCTTTAAACTTAGGTATACTGAAATTTTAACTAGAAAAAAAGTTATTAGGTAACAAGTAATTTCTTTTTTCCAGCGTAGGTATAATGTCTAGAGAAGTCAGATTTTATCTTAAGAAAGAATGGTTTATTTTGTAAGTAAATAATGGGTGCGTAAAGTTTGCTGTTTTCTGTTTTACAAAATTTTAGAAAATATGCAAAATCCTCCATCTTAGGGAATTTAGCCTGTTTAAAGACTGTGAAGAAAAAAAAAAGAAAAAACCCCCAAAAATAAAAAAGAGTATATGAAATTAACATTCACATGAGTGTACTGTAAAATGAAGTTGGAGAAAAGATTTGTTGTACGAAGACTTCAAATTTATTTTAAGAACAATAGCAAATAACAATGACTTTCTCTTCCTGAACTTTCATTCTAAATATGGAGAATGCTGGGACTGGTAGGAAGAAAAATAGGAGGCTATTTCGGTAAGCAAGAAATTAGGGGCTTGGAACAGTAAGTACAGAGAATTAAAAAAGAAGGTAATTGACACACAAGAAAAACCATTTCGACAAGTCAATACTTTTTAGCCGAGAATGGAAATTGAGGCTACATATTTTGTTAAACACAAAGTGATTCTTCTAAAGACAAAACCTGAACAATATTGAACACAATCCATACATTTCCAATAAGTAATCAAACATAATGCACACTTCATTAGAGACAGCAGGTGAAAAGATAAAATGAATCAATAAAGCAAATGATAAAACAAAGTCATTAAGCAATCAACGAAAGTTAAGTGCAAACTAGTAAGACATGTGTAAACATGGATTTGCAAGAAGCAGCTGTGATGAGTAACCACTGACAAAAAAATCTAGAACAGCTAATCCTTACTTGTGCCCAGTTACTTCTCCATTTATAAACCCTGTGATTATATTAGGTCTGTCATAATAATCTAGGATTACCATCTTATTTTAAAGATTAGCACTATTCCATCTGTAATTTTAATTCTCTCTCACCATAAAGTATAACATTCACAAATTCTGGGGAGTAGGAAATGGGCATTATTGGGTGGAAGTGAGCAGTAAGTGGTGATATTATACTGCCTGCTACAATTATTTAGGATAGGTAAAACAGGTATGTTTTTATTTGAGGAAACAAAGCAGTGGAAATGGAAACACTGATTTTTTTTTTTCCTAAATGAATATCTAATTGAATGAGATAAAGTTAAGAACAGAGATGCAGGGCTTATTTTTGCAAAGGAGAGACTCTATCCCTTAAAGATCTCTTACCTACTATATTTAGACAACTATATCAAATAACATCAATTATCCTAAATAAAACATTTTATTTTTGACTCCAGTAATAAATAAGTATTAATTATTGACCACTTATTTAGATAACTGTCAAAATAATTTATTAATGACCATTTACTTTTTAAATTTTTAAATAGGTTTTATTGATTTTGTTTTTTAAATTTTTTTATTATGTTCAGGTGAACATTTACTTTTTTAGACTAAGCACTGTGAGTAAAAAGGTATCATAAAAATTTGCTATAAGATATTTACAAGTTTACAGAAATATTATTTAGTTAAAGTAACTATGCAAAATCACATAAAGAAATTTTAATTCTATTGAAAATACACAATAGCCACAACTCTAAATCCCTAGCCTTTAAAGAAAGGAAATACATGGCAGTTGTTATATTCAATTTCAACCATTGTAAGGCACTTGTTGTAATTCCTTGTACACCGCATCTACGACAGAAAATGATGTATGTTTCACCGAAAACTTGCTAAGCTCCATCATCATACACTAAATGGCACAAATGAAGACAGCATAGTAGACCCAATAACAGTCCACAGAAGTGTCCATGCCCTAATCTCTGATGCCTGTGAATATGTATGTTACATGGATAAAGGAACTTTGCTAATTTAAAGGAAAAGAGCTTTAAATACAGGGACAACTCCAGATTAACCAGGTGAGCTCTTAAAGGTAGAGAACTGTCTCAGCCTGGAGACATTAAACATGGAAAAAAGTGGAGTCAGAGAGATTCCATGTGTGGAAAGAATTTGATGCATCGTTGTTGAATCTGAAATAGTGGTCAATGTGTACAAGGACTAGAGAGAGGTTTCCAGAGCTAAGGGAAGCCATCAGCGGACAGACACCAAGGAAGCAGGGAGCTTACTTCTATAACTTCAAGGAACCAGATTTTGCCAACAACCTAAGTAAGCACAGAAGTGAATTTTCACCAGATCCTCCCCCTACCAACCCAGCCAAATGATGACTTGATTTTGGTCCTGTGAATTATCAAAAAGAAAAATTAGGCCAAACTAGACTTTTGACTGATAGAGCTATAAAAATAAATTGAATTAAATAAAATATATAAATTGAAACATACTTAATAGAAGTATAAACATCAAATGGAATAATACCCAACAATAAGAAAGAACCATTTATGAATGCAGACAACAAAAGAGGTTAATCTCAACAACATCATGCTGAGTGAAAGAAGTAGAAACAAAAGTACATACTGTGTAATTCCATTTATAAGAAATGCTAGAATGTGCAGAAATTATCTGTGGTGATATAAAACAGACCATAGGTTGCCAGCATTGGGAAAGAGAGTGATTTTGATGGCAAAAGGGATATGCAAATGCTATGAAGTGAAAGAAATACTCCATATCTTGACTGTGATTCTGGTTACATGGGAGGGTAGATACATAACTAAAATATGTATGCATGTATACCTAGAGGTTTCTCTATTTTTGTTATTTCACTCCCCAAACCCCTCTCTACAGTGCAAAAAGAATATCTAGTCTAAATTATAAGTCAAATCATTTTAATTCATGCTTTAAAACTATTCAGTATCTTGTCTCAGTCCCTTTAAAAAGATTTTTTTTTCATCTGCTTTCTCCATACCTGCAACACTCAAGTAATAGACATGATTTCATTTATTTGAAATAAATGATGTCTCCTCATCATTTGGGTCTCCTTTCTAAACAGCCAAATACAAAGGAAAAATGCTTAAGTTTTAATCATCTCCCTCATTTCTTTTGTCCTTTCACTGCATATATCATGGCTTGGATTTACCTCTTTCTTAATTAACCTTAACTGCAGTGTACTTCACAGTAGGTTCAGTGAGTCAAAGCATTGGTTCTGCATTTTTCTCAGCAATGTATATTGAGTGCTTAACACATTACCCATTACCTAGCATACACTTTTCAAAATATAGTTGATTTCATTAAGAAAAGGATAAATGAAAAAAAAATAAACGCATTAACACAAGGAAAATATATCTATTATTTTAATTATTCTCCTCTGCTTTTTTTTTTTTTTAAGCTATCATCTTTTTTATTTTTTTTCTTTAGAGAGAAAGAGCCTGAGAGATTGCATGCAAGCACACAGGTAGGGTGTGGGGAGGGACAGAAGGAGAGCGAGGGAATCTTAAGCATGTTCCATGCACCGTGGGCTCAATTTCTGGACACGAGATCATGACCTCAGTCAAAATCAAGAGTCTGATGCTCAAGTCAGCTGAGCAACACAGGTGCCCCAGAGCTATTATCTTACTTATAATTTATCTGTGTAAGTAATAAGCACCTTTTGGGCAGAAGTGATACCATATGTCTTTACCTTTTTATTTCTCAATGTAGAAATTAATTATTAATCTCAAGTGATTCATCACCAAGGGAATAATGGAATTGGAAAGTGATAAAATAAGCCTAATTATTTTAAAGAACATGATTATCTTTGATATGCCTTAAATATGGGGTAGTGAACTGTTGTCTGCTAGTGTTACAAGAGTGTAACTTATAGAAATATTTTTTAAATTCCTAGAAAAAATAAAGAAAAAAATCTGCCTAAATTTTTATTAGTTATATGCTTTTTAAATTATGCTTGTAAGAGTTGTTTAATTAGTTGTTTTAAAGGGGTTTTATATATTACATTTTCTATAATATAGTTATATTGTCAAATGTTCAAGATACCTTGTTTATATACATACTAAGTTTCATTATCACTTACCTTCAAGTGTAAGGTATTCATGCATTAGGTAATGGTAATATTCCCTGAAGAATCTCAGCGATTATGCAGACAATGATAATGACTATAATGTTCTTTTGACAAGGAAATGTCATACCATAAATGTGTCATTTAGAATTCTTCATTGAATAAGGTCATCACTGAGAGAGAATTTTTGTTTCCCTTTTAGGAAAATGACCTCATAAATGTCTTCCAGTTTCTATGTTCTGATATAAATGGCACTTCTTACTAAAACATGAACTTTTAGTAGGTCACTTATGAGCTATCCTGCAAAGTAGGAGCTCTGGACATGATGGCCATAGGCGCCAATACTTTCTCAGGAGAACACAATCATAACAGGGCAAAAATATTAATCAGAAAGGGCTTTAAGAGTGTTAATATAAAAAAAAAGAGTGTTCATATAGTGTGGTACCAATCTATTATTTTAAAACAATTTGTTGAGTCCTTAGTATGATCCAGGAATGACTTTAGGTGCAGAAGACTTTTTTTCTTTCTTTTTTTTTTTTTTTTTTTTTTTGGTAAAGTCAACAGTAAGAAAAGAATTAGTTACTATTAGAATAAGTGATGTAAATAAGAAATGAGCTATTTTTGGAGAACATACCTAAGAGCCTTAGGGAAGATGTGTAAAAAAATTTGTAAGGAATTTACAAATTTTACAGATCTTTACAAATTTGTAAAGAAACTCTTTTATTGGAAAGTACTATTGTAACCTGCATTCTACATGATGAATATAAATTATGTATGTGTAGATAAGGGGTGGATGGGTGCCACTGTGAAAGTCATGAAGCAGTGCCAAAAAAAAAAAAAAATCTCAGAGGTATTGAAAGTACCAGATAATCTAGATTTAAATTAAATGAGTGAATTATTGGAGCCCTCTAACTTTAGACATATTCTATGTACACTTTTATTAATAATAACTTGAGTCAATATAATGCCAGTTTGAAACAGTGACAGCTGAACTCTTGTTCTGAGATTCCAATTTGAAAGCTTTATTACAAAAAATTCTTCAGCTCATCTACTTATGACTTTTTACTATAACTCCTAAGGTACAATTTGCATATGGTAAAATGCATCCTTTTTAGGAGCACTGTTTTATAATTTTCAACAAGTATTCCTACTCAGGTAAACAGTGCTGCACTTACAGTATACAAACATTCATCACCAGTGAGGTTTCTCTCCTGCTCTGTGATTTTATGAGTCCGTGGGAGGTAATTCTCCATGGGAATCTTACATTTTTTCCTAACATGCAAGTGCGGTATTGACTGTCCTTTGTTTCAGATTAAATTTTCAAAGATGTTTTTAGAGCAAACAGCCATGGAGCAAAGAAAGAGTATGTCTTTCCAGAGTAAATGGCAGGTGGTTTTCTGTCCAGTATGATAAAGGTGATGTATTCCACCAGGGGAAAGGATGGTCACGTGTATTGCCCGTTATAAAGATTCAGGTTCCCTAAGCTTAGTTTCCCTCTCCTGTAACAAAGGAGTGTCTGCAGATGCCATCTGACCCATCTCTTACAGCCATGTGGGAATTTAGGCTCAGGAAACTGGGCTAAAATGCTGATACTCCACCTACTGATATGTGAATATGGCAAATAAAAAACTGAACTTCATCTCTGATGCTGGAGACCTCTTTCTTCTACCAGTATTCATGAGTTTATGGCAGGCTGAACTGTTAGTGTATAAGAAGGTAAAGTCTCAAATATTTCACAATCTTTGACAGTTTAGTTAATGACAGGACGCTGAAAGAAATATGGTTTTCCAGAAAAGCAAGTTTGAGGACCTTTTAGACCAATTATTGGAATTGAGAGAAAGTCAGGGAACAGGTAGTGAACATACTGGTCAGGTTGTATATTCAGTCCGGCAATATACTGTCCTTGAGTTTGTTGTTCTCTGGTGAGCAGGAACTGGGAAAACGGATGTGGCAGATTACTAGAAGAAGGTTCAACACAAATGCTGCAAAATGTCACCTTGGCTCTGTTTACTCTCCTTGATATCTGAGGACCTTCTTGATAGTTTGACTCTGGGAAGAGTCCTATGTAGAAAAATCCTGGTGAGATGTGAATTGCTCCCCAACTTCTTCCCTCTCCCTACCCAGGTGGTTGAACAAAATTAATATAAAATCCATAGGAAGAAAAGGAAGTCACAGGCTTGACACGGACTTCAAATATGTAGGAGTATAATAGATGCAGTATGTTAATTTCAGACCCCTCTGTGGGTAAGGGGAAATAATTCAGACACTGATTATAACAGAACTATTAAAAAAAAAAAAAAAACGGAAGGTACTTGGCTTTTTTTGGACATTTCCTGCCAGAAATGGCCAGCAATCCCTGTACCGTTGGTTGAAAGATTACTCCAAACTTTGCTATGAAAGAGAAGAAAAGGCAAGGGGGTTAATGCTCAGAGACGAAGACCCTTTGCTCTTCTTTGCTCCTGCTTCTATTGGTCCTTCATGATAATCACAAATCCTTATCACTGTTTCTCAAGCAGGTGATGTGTGACAAGGGATCCTACTGAAAGTAGGAGGATCTGTTTACACGAAATATGACATGCTAATCTGTGCATTGTACTCAACATAGCCTAAGGGATAATGCATACACCTCTTAGATCACAGGGCTGCTGTTTGGGCTAAGAAAGCTTCAGGAAGGCAGCTCTCCGAGGCATCCCAATGGCAGAGAGGTCCACCAGCCTTAGCCTTCCAAAGGCCCACCCCCTTCTCTGAAACCTCCTCTGCCCTCCAGGGGCATCTGTGTTACATTTTAGCAAGTCAGGTATTAAGGCTGATTTCGTGCTCTACATTAACCCCAACAATCGCTAATATCTTTGTCATATCCTTATCTATAGAAGATGACAATCACCTTGCATTTACTTGGCAAGATACCCAATATAATATTCTGGGTAGAACGGAATTTAACATGTGATTCTACACTCCAATGTCCAAACTACTCAAATTTAATTAATAGGGTTCACTGTTAGAAAAGGAGGTTACTATGGTTTTATGGGTTGTTTCTTTTAGCTAGTTGAATATAATTTTGTGGTTGCTTTGACATCAGAATATGTCTTAGGCACTTCACTGTTCTTGACAGTTCTCTTACCATCTTTCTAAGGTAAGGGATAGATTAAAAACGAGTCTGAATTTAGGTATCAGCAGTTGTTGTTTTTTTTTTTTTTAACTTTATGTATTATGGCCACTCTGTTCTTATCAGCTAATTCTACAGTCCTATTGCAAAGTAAAGATTTAATCTCTCATTTCTTCTTATATTTTAATAAGTAGGAAAACTTTAAAGGAGTATGGAACAAAGTCACATAGCTAGCTGGGAATAATAACTTCATATTTTCATATTTTGTGGTTTGTGGGGGGGGGTTGAAAGTTTTATTTATTTATTTTAGAGAGAGAGAGAGAGAGTGAGCACATGCAGGAAGAGTGGCTAAGGGAGAGGCAGGTTCCCCACTGAGGAGGGAACCCAACATGGGTCTCTATCTCCCTGCATCCTTGGACCCCGGCATCATGATCTAAGCCGAAGGCAGAGGCTTAACTGACTGAGCCACCCAGGCACTATAGTTTGTAGGTTTTAATCATGATTGCCATGAGAGAACAGTGACCTCCCCAAAATGTTCACCTGCTAATCCCTAGAACCTGTGAACATGTTACAGTACATGGCTTAGGAGAATTAAGGTAACAGATAGAAGTTAGTCTGCTATCAACTGACCTTAAACTAGGTAAAATACCCTGGATTATCCTTGTTGATCCAATGGACTAAAAGGAGTTCTTAAATGTGGAAGAGGGTGGCAGGAAAACGCAGTAGGGCAAAGGCTTGATTGGCTGGCCATTGCTGACTTTGAAGAGGGAAGGGGACGGATGTGGGCAACCTGTAAAAGCTGGGAAAGGCGAGAAGATAGATTCACCTCTCGGCCTTCAGAAAGGAGTGCAGCCCTGCCAACACTTTGGTTACAGCCCAAGAAAGTCCATTCTAGATGTCTGACTTTTCAGAACTGTAAAATAATATACACATGTTGTTTTAAGGTACTGAGTTTGTAATAATTCATTCCAGAAGCAGTAGGAAACCAAAACATACTCTTACATGGAGGTTATAACCTTCAAATCCGATCTGTGAAGTTCAACATCTACAAAGTTATGGTTAAATAAAACTTATATTTGAACATATTAATTAAGTTGCTCTGTGTTGTGTGTGTGTGTGTGTGTGTGTGTGCGTGCGCATGTGTTCATGTGCATGCATTATGTGGATCATTTGGGTTGTGTGTATAAAGTAAATTATTTTGCAGCTATTTTAATATTGCAGTTAATGATTTTTCTAGAGCATAGCTGTGGAAATAAATAATAATAGAAGTATATATAACTATTATATATGAGATACAGTATTAGTATGACTAGTGAATTTTAGCTAGTCTTCCCAAGTCCTGTTATCCAATGACAATGAAAAGAAAGTGTCATGAGAGAGTGACGTACCAAGGATATTTCCTAGGCAACTGGCTTGAACACCGATTGAGGGAGATTCAATACAGAGACAAAGGACTAACATTTTAATCAAAATAGTTTAAGAACTGGGTAATTTAGTAATAATAATTCAGTATCTATTTAAAATTGGCATGAATTAAATGTACAAACGTCATAAACCTTTATCAGACTGTTTAAGGCTTTGGTTTTCCTTGATGGAAAACAAAAACACTGCACCTAAATGCATGTTAACTGGAGTTAACTAAGGAGATGAGATCTATGTGAAATGGATGTAGAAATCTGCTCAAATAATGAATACAAGGGATCTCTGTCCTTATTCATTTGGGTAAATATACCCTATGAGAAAAATATGCCAGAACATGTGAGAACGAATATTATTGTCTCAAATCATTAAAATCACCATTGCATTCAGACTAATTCAGAAAAATATCCAAGGTATAGAGAAACAGGTACTGAGCTGACTGAACGATTATCAGTTATGCAACTAATAATTAAGTGAATATGAAAAACATTCTAAATACGGTTTTTTCTCACCCATAAAGTGAGAAATAAGCTAGAGTACCTGTAAGACCCTTTAAGTTCTGCCACACTTTTTAACTGGTTGTCTCATTTAGCACCATAAGAATAACCCATGCCCTAGGATTATGTAAATCACTTCTAAAATGTCTTACATAAATGGGAGAACTAATATTAAAGGACTTCTAAAAATGGTCATTTTCATTTTAATTAGTGAAAACATACAAGTAAAAATTAGCTTGAAAAATATCTATTTATTTCAGTTTTCACTTTTTTCCCCTGAAGTGTTTTTTAAACTATAAAATTATAATACAAATTAAGATTCATTTTCAAAGCATCCATCCTCACTTGGCATTGCCTTTCATCTGAGGATCTAAGAGCATTTCACATCTTTTCATGATTCGCCAGAGGCTGACAATGAGTCCAATCTCTACTCACTTCTGTGAAACCATCTGCCTCGTTTTGAAGAAACACTCAACTTTACTACTGTGGGGCAAAATTCCTGACCTGTTATTCTAAAAACAAAGCATCCAATTACTCAGCAGTTACTGTCCTAATAGTTTTACTGTCCCAGCTGGTTAGAAACATATCTGAAGAAAAAAATTACCTTTGTAACATGATTTCTAAAACTTCTAATAATCAAACACAGAGTTAAATGGGAGACTGTGATTATTTCTTTATTCTTTTCCTTAGGGATCTTTTATTATTTTCCAATATCAGTACTTTTTTATAATAATTATCATTTATATCGGTATCTTCTTTTTTATATGTGAATAGTGACTTTATTTTTTTCAAATGTCCTTGGAGCCATTCTTACTGCTTTTTGGCCTGAGATCTTTATTAAGATGACTTCAACCTTTCTACATATAAAATTAATTCACTGGGGTAGAAAAATACTGACATTCAACTTTTCTTTTGCTTTTCCAATTGTAACCCCAGGAAAGCACAGAAGGATATATTTGCTATCCTCTGCCTGGTTATGCTATATTCTTGTTTTTGTAATTTAACATGCTTTTTGAAGTCTAGCTAGGAAACAATAGTAATTAGAATCTTTGATATGTATTAAGTACTTGACTCAGTTATTATTTATTGTTACTCATGATATACATATTATGTGATATGCTGTAATATAATATATTAGAAATATTCATACAAATAGGATATTCCCTATTCATAAACAATTGATATTATGAGGTAGGAAAGGAAAAATGGTGAAATAGTATTTTATCATACAAAATCATTATCCAAGAAAAATATTTCACTTTACAAGAATGGGAAAAATAGTAAAAGTAATTGTAGTGCATGTATAATCAAAGTCATCATAAAAGCTGCATGTGATAGAAACCATGCCACTCCTTAACATGATTTTGCTTATTAATTTCATCCATGATAAAGGAATTTAATTAAGAATTAGAATTGTGGATTCCTTTTATTTCTGTGCTGAGAACTCAGAAAATCCAGTAAATCTGAATCTTAATGTAGCCCAATTTTAAAATTGGATATCAATAATCTCACAAATTCAGATGGCTTTTATGAGAAAGAGTGATATCGTGTGCAAACATTTCACACACTGTAAGGTAATATACAAATTTAAAAAGCTCTAGTAGAGTTATTAACAAAAATTTATGAAACCCTCTGTTAGATGCAAATATGAACCAGGGAGGCACAAAAGGAGAGGGTGTATAAGAACAGATTATATCTGTTATACATACATAACTGAGGTTATGCAATGTAAAATTCTCTGCAAATGTTTACTTAGACTAATGCTTTTGTTAAATTCTATATAAAAGATATGATGAAAGTGTTTTTCTCCTATAAGTCAGGAAAGTCACATTGTAAAACATTTAGAAGAGAGAACAGAGAGAAGCTGAAGTTGAAGGTAATGGGTTTCAGAGAGAAGCTGAAGATACCAAGGGCTGATGAAGAGATCTAAGAGGCTAAACTGAGACAAGTTTCTAAAGCCCAGTAGGGAAGTCCAGTCTTTCTGGAGCAGGGAACTGGTCTCAGGATGAGAGCCTGAGGCTGACATGGTGAGTGGAAGGTGGCCTTCAGATACTTTGTGTCTTCATGTGTCCCAGACATCAGCTACAGACACAGTCCTCTTCAGTTGCTTCATAAACAGTATCACTCCATATTGTAAGGATCCCAATAAATACTGTTAAAAGAACCTTCTTTAAAAAGAAAAAAAAGTAGTTAATATCTATAACTAAAATAAAATAGCATATGCATGTGTGTATTACCCTGTTTCTATCATTTACTGTGTGCCAGATAGTGAGTGATAATGAGATTATGGTCATCTGATAATGAGATTCAGGTTATCTGATTAAATCCTAATAATACATTAATAAGGGAACTGTTAGTATTACTTTCATTTTAGACAAGAGGATAAAAAAATAAAAACTTTGATGGACATCTGGGTGGCTCAGTTGGTTAAGTGTGTAGCTTTTGATTTTGGCTCAGGCCATTATTTCAGGGTCATGAGATTGAGCCCCTGTGCTCAACAGGGAGTGTACTTGAGATTTTCTCTCTCCCTCTTCCTCTAACCCTCCCCTCATGCTCTCTCTCTTTCTAAAGATAAATAAATAAGTCTTTAAATTTTTTTAAATAAAAATATTGAGTAATTTGCCCAAGTTCAGGTAGCTAATGAATTTCACCAAACAGAACTTAAAACCAGTCAGTTTGATTTCAAAAGCAGAGTCTTGAGAACCAAGACACACTGTTTCTCTTAATAGAAAGACTAGTTTTCTTTTTAATACTATTTACTTAAATATTTTTGATGTTGAGCTACTTATCCCATTACATCACCCAGTAAGATCACACACACACACATATACACGTGCACAATGGCATTAAGATAAAACCCAAGTAGCTACAACAAGAAAATTGTTTAATAGATTGACAAGAAGTGTTTTGTCTGCATCTGACTAGAAGTTATTCTTTTCCCACAAAATGTTAATGTTATAGAACTCTTGACACTCATTGGAAACCCCAGAGGAAAAAGGTGGCAACCTTTAGATACATTAAGCACTGATAGATTTCTTCAATCCCCATATTTATTTAGTTGTAAAGTAAGCACAATAACAACAAAAAAAGGCATGACTTTAAGTGCAAATGTTGAGCATTTTTTAATGAAGTAACTGTGGATTCATGTAATTGTTTTTTACACTTTGGAAAAATGGAGAAAACCTTCCAGATGGTTAAGGGTGTGAACTGTAAGAGGCATTTAGTTTGCAGTGTATGGTGCAAGACTAGGAGGTAAAATGTACTAGAACAGAAACTTTTCCTTTAATAGCATGGGAACTAGAGTATCTCCAAGACTTTAATCTCTCAAATTAAAGGATATTAAGATATAATAAAATAAATAAATCATTTCTATTGTATAACTTAAAAATCTATTTGTATTTATATATTCTTATCAACCCTTCATATTTCTACTGATTTCTTTTCTTTTTTTTTTTTTTAAGATTTTGTTTGTTTATTTGACAGAGGGAGACACAGCGAGAGAGGGAACACAATCAAGGGGGAGAGGGACAGGGAGAAGCAGGCTCTCAGTTCAGCAAGGAGCCTGATTTGGGGCTCAATCCCAGGACCCTGGGATCACAACCTGAGCAGAAGGCAGATGCTTAACTGACTAAGCCATCTAGGTGCCCCTCTACTGATTTCTTTTCTATACTGTACTATTTGAATATAGATGACCCACAATGTTACATCATTTTCAGATGTACAACATAGTGCTTCAACTTCTCTATATGCTGTGCTCATCACAACTGTAGCTACCATCTGCACCATACATCACTATTACAATATCATTGACTATATTCTCTCTAGGTTTTTTACTCCTATGACTAATTCATTCTATTGATTTCTTGAATATTTCTTGAAATGTTCCTACTTCCCTTATTTCCTATCCCAATTTAGTCTTTCACTCTATCCTAGCATGACCTGACAGTGTGCTATTAAATGGGAACCTGGGATTTAAAGTAGTCATGCCTATATAAGTTCTTCACTCTGTCTTTATTTCTGTACATTTACAGAAAGAAAACTTGGAGCTACATATCTGAAAACACTGCTTATGGTGGCAGTATATCTTGGACAAATAACATTATAGTTTACATTAAAGCTTTTCCTACAAATTTACTTTGAAGTGGCAGACATAAATATAAGGGTGTTTACTAAACAAGAATATTCCTCACTCAGAATATATGAGCCCAAAGAAATATTAAAGTCATTGTGTATCTGTTCATATAGAAGAATCTAAGTCCTTTTCCCCAAAGATAATAGAACTGCATCTCTTAAATATTAACTTTCTTCTTTTACATCATTGTTTGCTTCAAAGAATGTAACTTACCAAGAGGGACCTGACTTTCTCCAAGAAAAAAATAACTCAGTTACACATACTATTCTTATTAAATAATAAACGATTAATTAAATTATTAAATTTAAATAAAGTCAGAATGCTTTTAACATATATAGTAAAAACTAATTCTAAAATATTTAAAACCTTGGATGTGTGAACTTACACAATTTTATTTATAACCATTTATTTAGTATATATACACCTACAAATCTTAAAGAGAATTTTTAGAGCACCCATTTATAAAATGGATTACCAGAAATCAAAGTTCTTTTGAAATCAGTAAAAAATGATTGCAATTAAATTTGCTAGAAGAGCAGGAAGATAGTAGCTGAATAGGAGGCTCCTGGGCTTGCCTTATCCCATGAACACTGGATAACTATTAAATCATCCTAAAAACCCCAGAAACCAACCTGAAGACCTACAGAACAAATTAAACCAAAAGGAGAGAAGAGAACACACTGCAGAAGGTAGAAAGTATGGAGATTGATTTAGGGGAGAAATAGATAGGGTCTTCTGGAAAAGGGAGGGAACCATGGTCCTATATGAGGGCTAGAGAGGGGAGCACACAGAGGCAGCACAAGGAGAACATTTCTCTAAAGTTATTGGCTTGGAAAATAAGAAAAGCTAAATTTTCTGAGTTCTTGCAACCAGTCTGTCTTAAAGCCTAGAGTCTGAAGGTTAGCAGGCTTCACAGGGATAATGTCCAGAGACTACCACTACTCCTGGAGAGAAGACAGACAAACAACAAGGGGCCAGAGAGTCTGGAAACAGGTATCTGAAGAGTGCCTGGGGCACAGAGTGAAAATTATTTGCTCTTCTTAGAGTACATCTCTGAGAGGCAACATTCATGGATACAGTTCTCTAGGAACAAAGACCCTGGCCATCACCATTTCCCTCCCCCATTCCTCAACATAAACACAGAGTCACCTGCAGGAAGTAGAGCAACACTGACCCTGGCTGCCTAACTTGCTCACAACATGTAACATACTCCAGCATTCCTGTGAAACTCCCTTCTTAGTCAAGTTTGCCTCATTTCCAGGACAGCAGGCCCTTCCCATAGAAGGCCAGCACAAATGTTATACCCATATCAAGTTTCTGCAGGGCCTCAATTTCAGTGGAGATGGTGATGACTCATTTCATAAGCAGATCAGAGTGCAACTACTTAAAACTCATCACATTCAAGCCAGGAATTAAATACTACTCATATCAGGAAAGGAGAACCTCTGCAGATGACTGGCCTGAAGGCCAAAACACAAGAGCAGAGCCCACGCAACACACACTATGGACACGCTCTGAAGCACCAGGCCCTGGACACTACATGGTCTCTCCTGCATGAGGCCATTACATTCAGGAGCAGAATACATAACAGGCTTTTCTACCACAGAGAAGACGACAAAGACTTAGACAAAATGCCAAGATGGAAGAATTCATCCCAAATGAAAGAAGAAAAGTTCCAGAGATCTAATCAAAACAGATATAAACAATAAGCTGATGGAGAATTTAAAGTCACAATTGTAAGGATACTCATGAGTTTTAAGAAAAGAATGGAAGACTTCAGCAATGATTTTACCACAGACATAAAAGGGCTAGGAAAAAAAAAATCGGAAATGAAAAATATAATAACTGAGATTCAAAATAGACCAGATGTAATGAACACAAGGATAGAAGCAGTAGAAAATGAATAGTGACATAGAAGATAAAATAATGGAAAATACTGAAACTGAACAAAAGAGAGAAAAAAGAATTATAGAACATAAGAATAGACTTAGGGAACTCAGTGATTTCATCAAATGTAATAACATTCATGTCATAGGAATCCCAGAAGAAAAAGAGAGAGAAAAGGAAACAGAATTTCCTTGAATAAATGACAGCTGAAAAGTTCCCTAATTTTGGGAAGGAGGCAGACATCCAGATTAAGGACAGAGAAATTTATCCTAAATGAAAGAGCAAGATAAGACCATGACCAGAGATCTAAGTGAAACAGATATAAGTAACATGCCTGATAGAGAATTTAAAGCAAAGATCATAAGGATAGTCACTGGGCAATTGAGAAAGAATAGAAATCATCAATAAGACCCATACTACAGAGATAAGAGAGTTCAAAAAACAATCAGTCTGTGATGAAGCATGCAATAAATGAGAAACATGCTTGTTGCAATGAACAGCAGGCTGGAAGAAGAAAAAAGTATAATGACTCGGGAGACAAAGTAATGGAAAACAATGAAGCTACACAAAAGAGAGAAAGAAGAATCATGCAAAATGTTAATAGTCTTAGGAACTCAGCGAGTCCATTAAACATAATAACATTCATATTGTAGAACTCCTAGAAGAAGAGAGAAAAGGAAACAGAAATTTTTTTGAAGAAAAAATAGCTGAAAACTTTCTGAATCCAGGGAAGGAAACAGACATACAGGTTCAGGAGGCACAGAAAACTCCCATCAAAATCAACTGAAGCAGGCCAACTCCAAGACATATTATAATTAAATTTGCAAAATGTAGTGACAAAGAATAATTCCTAAAAACAGCAAGACAAAAGAAATAATTAATGTATAAAGGAAAACCCATAAAGCTGGTAAGAGACTTTCAACAGAAACTTGGCCAGTCAGAAGGGAGGGGCATGATATATCCAAAGTGTTGAATGGGAAACTTCTGCAGCCAAGAATACTGTATTCAGCAAGGCTATCATTCAGAATAGAAAGAAAGATGAAGAGTTTCCCAGACAAACAAAAAGTAAAGGAGCTGGTAACCACTAAACCAACCCTGGAAGAAATATTCAAAGGGACTCTTTGAGTAGAAAGGAGAGACCAAAATTGACATTAGAAAGGCAGGAAACAAATAAGTAGTAAAAATAAGTGGAGATTCCTCAAGAAATTAAAAATAGAACTTCCCTATGACCCTGCCATTGCACTACGTGGTATTTATCCCAAAGACACAGATGTAGTGAAAAGAAGGACCATCTGTACCCCAATGTTTATAGCAGCAATGGACACGGTTGCCAAACTGTGGAGGATGCCCTTCAAGGGATGAATGGATAAGGAAGATGTGGTCCATATACACTATAGAGTATTATGCCTCTATCAGAAAGGACAAATACCCAAATTTTGTAGCAGCATGGACGGGACTGGAAGAGATTATGCTGAATGAAATAAGTCAAACAGAGAGAGTCAATTATCACATGGTTTCACTTATTTGTGGAGCATAACAAATGGTGGACATGGGAGGGTTAGGAGAAGGGATTTGAGGGAAACTGGAAGGGGAGGTGAACCATGAGAGACTATGGACTCTGAAAAACAATCTGAGGGGTTTTAATTGGTGGGGGGGGTAGGAGGTTGAGGGAACCAGGTGGTGGGTATTAGAGAGGGCACAGATTGCATGGAGCACTGGGTGTGGTACAAAAACCATGAATACTGTTATGCTGAAAATAAATAAAAAATAAATTAAAAAAATAAGTATCTGTAAAATTAAGTCAAGGAACTCAGAAACACAAGAAAAGATATAAAATATAATATATACATATAACATGGGGAGGAGAGGAGAAAAGGATGGGTTCAACCTCAATGACCATCAATTAATATAGACAACTATTTGCAAAGGGGATATATACAAACCCATTGGCAACCATATTTAAAAAAAAAAAACATGAATAAACATGTAAAGAATAAAAAAAAATCCAAATACTTCATTAAAGGAAATCATCATACCATGAAAGAGAGAAAAACAAGAAAAGATTAGAGAAAATCTCCAAGAGACAAGCACAAAACAAGTAATAAAATGGCAATAAAAACCTATGTATCAAAAATTACTTGGATAATAAATCGACTAAATCTTCTAATCAAAAGATATAGGGTGTCAGAATGGATAAAAAACAAGACCGATCTATATGTTGCCTTTAAGAGACTCACTTTAGACCTAAAGACACCTGCAGACTGGAAGAGAGGGAATGGAGAAATTATCATGCAAATGGAGGTTAAAAGAAAGCTTGAGTAGCAATATTTATGTTGGACAAAAGAGGCTTTAAAACAAAGACTGTAAGGGCAGAGATGAAATAGGGCACAATATAATAATAAGGGGGACACTCCAATAAAAATATATGACAATTGTAAATACTCATGCACCCAACATGGTAGCACCCAAATATATAAAACAATTAATAACAACTATAAAGGAACTAATTGATAATAACAGAATAGTAGTAGGGGAATTTATCACCCAACTTACATCAGTTCACAGATCAGGGATATCTCGGTGACTTAGTTAAAGTGTCTACCTTCAACTTGGGTTCTGATGCCAGGGTCTGGAATCTAGTCCCATGTCAGACCCCCTGCTCAGAAAGCCTGTTTCTTCCTCTCCCTCTGATGCTCTTCTTCTCTCTGGCTCTCTGGCTCTTATAAATAAGTAAATAAAATCTTAAAAAAAAAAAAAGTCATTCAGCACGATCAAGTGAGATTTATTACTGGGTTGTGAGGGTGGTTCAATATTTGTAAACTGATCGGTGTGATACATCACATTAATAAAAGAAGGTACAAGAACACTAAGATCATTTCAATAGATGCATAAAAAGCATTTGACAAAGTACAATATCTATTAATGATAAAAGCCTCAACAAAGTAGGTTTAGAGGGCACATAACTCAATGTATTAAAGGCCATATATGAAAAACCCACAACTAATATCATCATAAATGGAGAAAAGTTAGAGCTTTTCCTCTATGGTCAAGAAAAAGACAGGGATGTTCACTCTCACTACTTTTATTCAACATAGTACTAGAATTCCTAGCCACAGGAATCAGGTAACAAAAGAAATAAAAGGCATCCAAATAGGTGAAGAAGTAGTAAAGCTTTCACCTTGCAGGTGACACTTTACTGTGTATAGAAAACCTGAATGACTCCACCAAAATCTGCTAGATCTGATAAATGAATTACTTCAATAAGGTCACAGGAAAAAAATCAGTTGCCTGAAATCTGTTGCATTTCTTTACACCAATAATGAAGCAGCAGAAAAAGAAATTAAGAAATCATTCTCGCTTATAATTGCACCCCAAACTGTATGATACCCAGGAATAAATTTAATTAAAGAGGTGAAAGACCTGTACTCTGAAAACTATAAAACACTGATGAAAAAAATTGAAGATGACACACCAAAAAAAATGGGAAGACATTCCATGCTCATGGATTAGAAGAATAGATATTGTTAAAATGTCTATACAAAAATAAAATAAAATAAAATAAAATGTCTATACAATCCAAAGCAATCTACACGTACAATGTAATCCCTACTAAAATACCAACAGTATTTTTCACAGAGTTAGAAAAAACAATAAAATTTGTATGGAACCACATAAAATCTCATAGGTAAGGCAACTTTGAAAAAGGAAAACAAAGCTGGAGGCATCACAATTCCAGACCTCAAGTTATACTACAAAGCTTCAGTAATCAAAACTGTATAGTACTGTGCCGCTTCCAGTCGGCAACGAGAGAAGAATTAGGCACGAACCAGCCAGCTGCAAAAGACTGGGAGCAGGGGACAACAGTCGAAAAGGACGGCTGCCACCAGCAACTCCACCGTCTCACTTTTATTGGATAGAAAACAATAGCCAACAGAAGGACTGATGGAGGTCAAACGTTAATCCTGTCTTGCTGACGAGCAAGAAGGAGGATCAAGTTTATAGTTAACCAAGCACATTCAAAGGACTCCTCTAACTAACAACGAGCACTTCTGGGAAGAGAAAGGAGCGATAACGGATAAGGGAAGCAGGCGGTTTTCCTTCCACCCGGAGCTGACCCGGTGGTCCCGGGTGCTCGGCTTCCCTGATGCAGGTGGCGTTCCGCCCTGGGCGGGCAACAGGTCTTTGGGGAGAAGGACTATGTACTACCGTGAAGCTGGGCAGTACTGGCACAAAAATAGACACATAGATCAATAGAACAGAACAGAAAACCCAGAAGGAGACACACAATTATATGGCCTATTAATGTTTCACAAAGCAGGAAAGAATATCTGATATCCAACAGGAAAAAGAATGTCTCTTCAGCAAATGGTGCTGGGAAAACTGGACAGCGACATTCAAAAGATTGAAAGTGAACCACTTTCTTATACCACACACAAAAATAAATTCAAAATGCATTGAAGACCTAAATGTGAGACAGGAAACCATGAAAATCTTAGAGCAGAACACAGGGTGCAACCCCTTTGACATCAGCAACTTCTCACTAGTTATGTCACCTGAAGCAAAAGAAACAAAAGCAAAAATAAACTATTGGATCTTCATCAAAATAAAAAACTTCTGAATAGTGAAGGAAACCATCAGCAAAACTAAAAGACAGCTTATGGAATGGGAGAAGGTACTTGCAAATGACATATCTGTTAAAGGGTTAGTATCCAAAATATATAAAGAACTCCTAAAACACAACACCCCAAAAATGAATAATCTGTAAAAGAAAAACTGGGCAGGAAACATTCATAGAAATTTTTTCAAAGACATGCAGATAGCTAACAGACACACAAAAAGATGTTTCATCACTGATCATCAGGAAAGTACAAATCAAAACCACAATTAGATATCCCCTCATACCTGTCATAATGGCTAAAATCAAAAACACAAGAAACAAGAGGGGTTGGTGAGGATGTGGAAATAGGAGAACCCAGTTGCACTGCTGGTAAGAATGCAAAATGGTGCAGATACTCTGGAGTATGGAGGGACCTCAAAAATTTAAAAACAGAACTACCCTAAGATATAGCAATCATGCTAGAAAGTATTTACCCAAAGAATGCAAAAATACTAAATCAAAGGCATACATGTCCCCTGATGTTTATAACAGCATTATCTACAATATCCAATTCATGGAGACAGCCCAAGGATCCATCAACTGATGAACAGATGAAGAAGAGGTGGTACACACACACACACACACACACACACACACACACACACACGGGAATATTACTCAGCCACGAAAAAGAATGACATCTTGACATTCGCATGACATGAATGGATCTAGAGAATATAAGGCTAAGTGAAATAAGTCAGTTAGAGAGAGACAAACACCAGACAAATTCACTTACATGTGGAATTTAAGAAACAAAAGAAATGAGCAAAGAAGAAAAAAAAAGAGAGAGAAAGAGAGAAAGAGGCAAATCAAGAAACAGGCTCTCAACTATAGAGAAGAAACTGATGGTTACCAGAGGGGAAGTGAATGATGAGGGAGACAGTTAAAAACATTATGGAGTTTGAGGAGTGCACTTGTCCTGATAAGCACCAGGTGTTGGTATCGAAGTGTTGAATCACTGTATTATATACTTGAAACTAGCATTACACTTCATGACAACTAACTGGAATTTAAATAAAAAAGTCCTCATCACAAGAAAAAAAAATTTTAATTATGTGTGTTGATGGATGTTAATCAAAGTTGTGGTAATCATTCTGCAGTGCATACAAATATTGACTAATTGTGTCGTACACCTGAAACTAATATAATATAATATACTTATATGTAAATGATATCTCACATTCAATCAGTCAATATGAAAGTCTATATGCATGCAACAGCTTTAAAAAAGGGGCATTATGAAAGATACTACTTTTATATTAAGTAACTAACTGAAAAAATTTGCTACAAATTGCTAAATGAATATTTGTCTTTAATAAATTAGATATATGTATTGTTATATACACACATACATTAAGCACACATGTACATTATTCACATATATACTACTCAGATGCTCACACAGAATAATTTAGACATTTTCTCTCACTGCTTGAGCTCTCTTAAAGCTTAATATTATTTGTTATAAAGATAATGAATGTCATCTTGTCACTTAAACACCAGAATAAAAGCTATTTGCTTCCTAGGAATAAAATATGTATGTAAAAGAAAATATCTTAGATCAGAAGAAAACTATTATCTTCAGTGAGAGTATGGATTGATCATTTCCTGAACACAGGAGTCCTTAAAGAGGCAAAAATGTTCATTTGAGCACACTTGCTTTATTTATTACATTTTATACAATTTTCCTAGGTATATTATAATTTATATGATTTGAAATAGTGCTTAAAAAAGAAATAACACTATGTTCAACATTTATGATTTTTGCTTGAGCCCTGGCCAGAGAACTTGGCATTTCCAATGGGTGCTTCAAGATATCTTATATCATTTAAAATCATTGAGTTTCCATAATTAAGAATCTGACTCTGGAGAGTCTTGTTTTAAAATTACTGCCTTGAACTAGCTGTATTCAAAACCTTATAAAACTAGTAAAAAAAATTTTTGAAACATTAATTGAAGGGATTTGGAATTCCAAAATTTGAAATAGAGAGATTTATTAAAATTCAGGTGGTTTTGATTAGCCAGATCTCCCCTCTCACTAATAAGATCCAATTGAGGACTAATGAAGTGATTTCTCTTATAATGCTATTGCTATCTTGCCTGAAAAATCATTATCTACCACAGATGCTCAGATGCTTAGCTCCTCAGTTACAACCTCACCACCTTCCTAATAAATAAATCTCAGCCTAACACGGACAAGTAACGGTGAAGCAAACTCAGAACTGAAAGTCTTATGTTCAAAACAACTTCAATATTTCTATTATTTCTGCTAAGAAAATTAGATCAGGGAACTAAATTTAGGCCATCCCACAATTTGTAAATATGTGTGCACTTACACTCTGTTCAAGATGTTAGCTTAAGTCGAATTACAACCAAATCTTTGCTATCGTGAAAGCAATACCATATCCCCGAATAAACTTCCAGTGTAAGCCTCATTATTAAAAACATGAAGGATTCAGATGTGGCAGTTTCTCTCTCTTCCCGGCTACTTTATCCCAGTTTGGCCTGTTCTGGCATCAGATGGTCCTTAGATTCTGGCAATGAGTTATTACAATCTTAATCAGATGGTGTATCCAACTGTAGTAGTTCCCATAATTAGTTATGTCCTCTTCGCTGGAGAACATCAAAACAGTCCCCTGGACTCTGCTTTGCAATTATGAGTGCCAAATGCTTTTTCAGTGAAAAGTAAAATAATGTTAATTTTACCTAACAGCACAGGAAGTATATCTTAATTGTTTTGTCTTCGTGCCACAACAGCTCCAGAATGTGCTATAATTTATTCACAGGGATTTTGAGAAATCATGCTGGTCCACTAAGTGATGAATTGATGTTTGCAGAGCCCGTTAGGCAGAAAGTATAAGCTACACAGGGTGTCTGTAAAAGATCTTTGTCCTCGAGGGTGGGATATATACCCCATTCAATTTAGGGTCTTGCCACTTCCACCCCCCACCTCCATGGAGTATCTAACTGTTTAGAGTACAACAGGATGCTTCCTGAAAGAATAAAAGTCTTATATCCCCAAGAGTAAGAAAGAACTTGAAGATCTTTGAGCTTTTTTTGGCAGTGTAATTACCTCAATTTTGCTACTCCTGTTCCATTTTACTTACTCTTTAACATGAGGCTTATTGGTAAAGACTATAATTTCGTTCCTAGATTCCAACAGGTTAGACTGTGATTTTTAACAGATAAGGTATGGACCTTGCCTAAGATGTGTGGTGGCTACTGATAATACTTGGATTTTCACACTTAAGGAGCTAATATGCTTACAATTACTGGAAGAAATGAGATGTTGTACCTGTGGGAGCATGCTGCTGTTTCTACATCTGTAGCGAGAAAATAGGTAGGAAATAGTCTATCTCTGGAGGTTTTAAAGGCAAATGTTTGGCTTTATTGTTGATTATTGCAGATTGGCTCACTCGGTATTGATTCCAACTATCTACATTCAATAAATCCCTTGTAGCTTGAATTCACATGATCTAGGTTTTGCCAAGCAGAAATACAAGAGAAAGTTATAAAGATAGAATTGAGCAAGATGGATTGGTGGCCACATATGGGGAGGAGACTATTTCTTGCAAAACTAGTGTTTGGTGATCTTGGACCACCTCTGGTAAAGGGACTACAATCCAGTCTCTAGTATCATGTCAGAAAGAAAGAGGTAACAGGAGGAATGTCTTTCTACTAAAAAGGACAGAGGGCTAATTGCTTCCTCCTGTTGCATTGTTACTAGGTAAGAACACAGAACTTGGTTTTTTTGCTCTCACTGAAATTTCAACAACTGCATAATACAGTTATGTATTTTACATAATACATGCATAAGACAGTTATGTAGATTATACATAATAGTAATAATTAAGGTATTAAGTTCATTAGTGTTCAAATTAACAGTCATTAAGATTTCTTATTAATAAATTCATAATAGGCTATATTCCAGAAATGCAAGGATGGATTAGTAGTATTAATTATAATGTTTTATTTCCTTAAATTAAGCAGAATTAAAAAAAACAAGTACTTTATCCGTCCAGCAAAGGAAAAACAAGCACTTCATCCCAAAATGTAAAAATTAAAAATAAGAGTAAATTCCACGTTTGTAAAAAATACATATACTAGATTTCTTCTGCAAATTTGTATCAGAGATTAAATATTACCAATAGCACTACAGTCTGAAAAAAGACAAGAATGTTTACAATCAAAGCCAACATTCAGCTTCCTTTGTGGGTCCTATTCATTGCAGTAAGATCACAAAAAAATTGTAAATACACCACTATAAAAACTCAGAATCTCACAATGTTTATCATTTTTCTATCTCAAACATCCAGGAAAATAAACTAAAGTAATAATTAAGCTAGTTATAATGCCTGGGAAATTGGCAAGATAAGTAATAAATATAATAGAATTAGTCACTGTTCTTTTATACCAATAATAAATAATAGAAAATGTAATAAGAAAATATTTCCTATAGTCACCAGAATTTTAAATTAGTCGGATGCAGGCAGGGTATTGGGTTTTGTTGAGAGCGTGCAGGAGCTCAGAAGGCAGGGGCAAATTGTGCATGGTACTCTCTACAGCTTTGAGATCCCCACCTCAACATCATCAATACACACTCATTTCATGAGAAAGCAAAGGAGAAGGCTTGGAAAACTCTTGAAACTAAAAAAACTGGATGATAAAGCATGGATCTTATTAAGTCATTAGGACTCTAGGATAACAATAACCTTATCATAATTATTGAGATTTAATTGTTTTCCACCATATTTGTATATCTATCTATTTACCTGTTCATGTGGGTTTGTATCCCTTCAGGGATATTTCTAATAATAAAAATTCAGATCCACTAATTTCCAGTATTTCTTGGGATAGATATATATATATTTGAGAAATACTGGAGTAGCTGACAAGCATTCTAATACCCCTAAAAGTTATTAAACATTTTAAAGCCTGTATTTCCCAGATAACTCCCTTGATCTGCCACTTCACTTGCTCAGCAAACATATTCAAAATTACTCAATGTTTTTATCTGTATTAAAGCTTAGATACCACATTTGAAATTTTTAATTTTCAGTCCTAATTTATTTATCCTTGATGACCTGCCAAATAGCTGTTAAAATATTGTTCTGTTAAAAATATTCTATTAAAGTACAATACAACTAAAAATAATGTGGACAGTTTTTTGGTGCCAATGGAGAAAAAAAAAATTTAGAAGCAAAGACCTTATTTTGTAAATTTTGTTCACTGTGTCTAAAATCACATCTATCATTACTTCAAATTATCTTCTAAAATCTGTGGAGAGCTCTTAAAAGCTAATGAGGCCTTTGATGGAAGATGTAAGACAAGAAGATTCACTCAATTACCCTGTAGTATAAGCTGACAAAGCCAAACTCTTATTTCATTCTCATGCCTGTGCTTGCCTGGTAATTCTCTCTGTGTATGTACACATACATACATGTACGTGCATATGGGCTTGCATACACATGCACTCATAAATATTTGTACTTATACTCATTGCTATTAGGGACTATCTTCACCTTGTCCTATAATTTTAAAAAAGATGTATGTTCAACAAAAAGATGATCAGATATCACTTATCTGATCATCTACCAAGAAAAATACAAGCACACATTTTGTGACCCCCCAAACTGTTTCTATATACAATTGCTTCTATAAACAAAATAAATAAGAAAGAAAAAGAAGAGAAGAAATAAAAAGGAAAAATTAACTCACAAAATGTCCTCTATACCTAGGCTGAAAATATTCAAGAAATGATAATTCTGAAAGTCCTAACATCCTAGAGGATGCTTTGGAATCTAGAAAGAAAGCTAACTTTTCTTCTATTGCTTATGGTTAATTATGGTCATGTAAAACAGAGCTTTAAACTCATGCATTCAATCTTGAAATTAAAAAAAAAAACACTATGTAATTCTTCCTTGAGAGTTTATACAATACAGACTACGTCAAAATATAAGGAGACAGAAAAAATTCAAAGTAGGACTGTAATGTCTTTAAGAAAATGTATCTTTGTGTAATAGTAAAACATTTTTATTTCCGTTACTACACAGAATATTATAGGAAGGGGTTTGGGGGATGGGAAAAATGGATGAAGGGGGTGGGAGATACAGGCTTCCAGTTATGGAATAAATAAGTCACGGGAATAAAAGGCACAACACAAGGAATACAGGCAATGATACTGCAGTAGTGTTGAGTGGTGATAGAGGTTAGTTAGATTTGTGAGCATTGCATAGGGAAGTTGAATCCCTATGTTGTATACCTGAAACTAACGTAACATTCTGTCAGCTACACTCAAATAAAAATTTTTTAAAAAGAGGACATTTACTTCCTAAATGTATAATTTATTTTCATTCTTTCAATGGTATCTCTTCATTAAATGCTGAATATATGCCAATGAACTAGGTATTAGGGACCCAATGAAAATCAATCGTTGTTCCTAATTTTACAACATATAGAGTGTTGTTACAGGGAGGTTTGACTACGCTCTATATTCCTTGTATATACTTATGTGTCCTATAAAAGAAACACACAGACATAAGCACTCGCACCTGGATGCATTTCTACTATATCTTTGCTTTGAAAATACAATTATTAAAATTGTAACCTGTATAGTAGGACAACTGGCTACTCTGGGTGAAGAAGGGATTTGGGGTGCTTACTCTTTCATGCAGTTTTATTCCACTGAGTTGTGTCTTGCTGCCTATTTTCTAATCTGGCACTAGAGTGAGCTTTTCCCCATGTGTTTGTTCACTACCAACTGTGTAATCACCCGCAATAAGGAGTCTGTCTACAGATGACTACAAGGGGCTGCCCTTCCCCTTACTGCAAGAGTAGCCTTATGGACATTCAAGTGTACAAGTAAAGGTTCGAATCTGCAGAGTCCAATAGGTAAAGTACAAAGATATTTTCCATTTATTCTTCCGCCAGTTTTGGAGATAAAGATTTATCTCTTTCTAACTTCAGATCTATTTTTTTCCAGGCAGTTCAACAGAAACAAAATGAGCTTTCCAACAAAGGATTCTGGAGTAATAAGACATTCACAGGGAAAACATAACAAAACAAAAAAACCAGCAAACCTCAATCCAAGTCTCACACGTTATACATAAAGTAGTTTAAAATGGATTATACATATAAATGAAAACTTAAAACTATTTATTTTTTTTGTAATTAGGAGAAAAAATTGGATCTAAGTCTAGGCAAAGAATCATCCAAATTGACACCCAAAGTACCACTTATAAAAGGAAACTTTGATAAGCTAGAACTTAGAAAAATAATGTCTGTTAAAAACCTTTTATGAGGATAAAAAGGAAAGCTACTGACTGGGAAAAATACTTACAAATCACATATCTGAAAAGGACTTCAGTCTATAAAGAGTTCTTCACATTCGCCAGTAATAAATAAATAAATAAATAAATAAATAAACAAACAAACAATTCAATTAGAAATTGGGAAAGTAAAGAGCAGACATTTCACTAAAGAGAGAGCACTGAGCTGCTGGGTGAAAGAGCAGCCAATTAAAGACTAGAGTGAAGCTAATGTCTTTCCGACTCCTAGTCTGATGGCATAAGCAAGAAGCTAAAAAACCAGAGGACTCACTGAAATATTTTGTCCCATTTTCCTCCATGGGCTGGTGCATAGGTTAGGGACAGCAGGTGCATGACAACCTGGGAGCCTTCTCCCTTAAATGGAGCCCAGCACTGCAGGCTCTGGCAGTTTTAGGGACCCTGGAGTTGCAGGGAGGGTGGAGAGAAAGGAGTAGGAGTGGGAAAATACTGTCTGCTAAGTCAGAGTGGGGGAACATGTCTTCCTGGTTCCCCCATCCCTCCATTAGGATACTTCTTCATTCGAGGCACCTGAAGAAGACCTCCGGCTAACACCTCAAATAAAGGGTCCTAGGAACGAAGGTGCCTGGGCTAGAAATGCAAATACGTAAGAGAGCATGACCTGCCAGAGAGGCCTGAGTGCTTGGCTTTGGTTCTCTTCAGAGACTGCAGTGCACTGGCTGTGTGCAGAAGAGGCAGAGGAAGAAGAGAGAGAAGAAAGAGGAGGAGGAGGACGGAGGGCAGGAGAAGGGGAAGCGGCAGCAGCGGCAGCAGCAGCACGGAAAGTGGTTTACTGAATGAGATACAAGAAGGTTCACAACATTATTGATCAAGTAAGAACCAGACAAGAGGAAGACTGGAATGGCAGCAGTCAGGGTCCTCACGCGATTCACTTCAAGGATCGAGATGTTTGGGAAGTATTCGAAGGACAGTGGCAATCTACAGATGGCTTTTAAGCAGTCAAGTTACATACCTATATTTGCCATTTTACACAGTTACTCCAATTGTGGAAAGTATATTATAGTGGCTGCAAGGCAAAATTGGAAGTAGGATGGCCACCCAAGTTTATTTTGCAGTACTTTAGAAGACTAGCTAGTGTCTTAGATGTGGTAGGAGGCAAAAGAAATGGGAAGAGATTGGCTGAATCAAACATGATATTTAGAGTCAGAATTTACGTTTTTAAGGGACAAAACAGGAGTGACTTCTGATATCATGGCATAATCAACTGAGTGTATGGGGATTTTCTGTTTTTTCTGTTTTGTTTTATATCAGGTTGGAACAACAGAATTCAAACAAAGTTGGAGGACAATAAATGCTTTGTTTTGGACATGTTAGAAGATTGGTCTATGAATAAAATAGATAAGGAAAATTAACAGTCACAGAAAAATACGTCCTTGTAGCAAATATTGAATTGCAGAGGAATGCTTAAACATATATAAAACTACTTAATAGTTTAGACACCTCTTAATTGATTTAGGACAAGTAACTACTTAGTTTATTTCTATTTATAAGTTAAGGAGTGTTAGAGCATGCTTATAGCAATGAACTGAAAATAGTAAGGATCATGTTGGATCTTCATTTATCAACTATTAATTTCCTTTTTACTAGGGTTGACTACTGAAATTCTGAAAACTCCCAGAATGTCCTTTTTGAGATTAATGTCAAACAGTAAATGCTTTTTTTGTTATGAGGCATGTACAAGGACAAAGTCAAGGTGTGATTTAGTAGTATCTATCCAACCTTTCCTTGTATCATAGGCCATGATTCTATGTGAAGAAAATATACTAAATCATTTGTTGACTGTCCTTTTTATGTCCCATGAAAATATGTATTTATAATAAGATGTTCATCTTTGAGATATCTGTCAAAATGGATTTGTGGGAGAAAGGTTAGGTGGAAAAGGAAGGTTTTAAAGATTATTTTCTCCTAAGCTTATGTAACTACTGAATTTTATTCTCATAGGTAAGTACCATGTATATGGGCACTCCTTCTAATTGGGGAAAACTGCATAAAATTCAAAGCTGTATATCTGAAAATCTAAAAACATACCCTATTCTATTTTCATAACAATCTTGAAAGTTATATCATTTAATACTTTTTGACTGATGAAGTACTAAATCTCAGAGAAATTGTGCAACTTGTTCAGTAGCATAGAAGAAAAATCTATGAGAGAATAAGGATTCAGAACAAATTCTCAATTTTTGAATCTAACGTTATTTCCACTACTCACTTATATTTCATAATTGAAATATTGTTAATAGTAATAATAACAACAATAATAAGATCCTACTTCTAAGCTCTTTTTTGAGATTTGGATAGATTTTAAATTTCTTCTTCTTCTTCTTCTTCTTTTTTTTTTTAAAGATTTTATTTATTTATTTACTTACTTACTTGATAGAGAAAGGCAGAAACAGAGAGGAGCAGAGCATGAACAGAGGGAGCAGCAGGCAGAGGGAGAGAAAAGAAAACTTCCTTCCAAGCAGGAAATTAATCCAGGACCCCGGGATCATGACCAGAGCTGAAGGCAGATGCTTAACCAACTGAGCTACCCAGGCACCCTAGATTCTAAATTTCTGAATAGAAAATATTCTTTTGGTTAATGTTACTACTGATTTTTTTCCCCTAAACATTTTTCAAAGAAAATCCACTTTCTTTTTTAGTGCATTATGATTTCCATGCATATATTTTGCTGTATTTCTGGACTTATTTCTCTGCAGATTAACATTTTCCTGCTAGTTTTTTTTTTTTATCAAATATTCCTGGAATGCCTTTTACATTCTAGTCACTGTGACACATACTAGATTTTGATAATTTATTAAATTCATTTGTTAGATATATTCTAAAACTCACTTCGAATTAGGCACATATCAAATAATACTTACCTGACATATTCTAGTTTTTGTAGTTATTTTTTTTTTTGTGTGTGTGTGTGTTAAGGGTTCTCATTGCATTTTTTTTTTTAAATTTATTTATTTATTTATTTATTTATTTATTTATTTATTTATTTATTTCCAGCATAACAGTATTCATTATTTCTAGTTTTTGTAGTTATTTTATGCCATACACTGGTTATCCATTTTTGAAAACATGTACAAGAAATGACAATATATCATAATAAGGTAAAAAAGAAGTGAATTAAGTGAAGTCTGAAGGAAAGATGTTGTATACACAGGTGGCTTTGCTCCTGCAAGTCCAATTTCCTACTCCTTCCTGTCTCCCTGAAAGGGTTGGGGCTGTTCCCAGTACCCTGGAGTGACTGGACCCACCTAGGCCCCCCCACCCCATCTTCATCTCTCCCTCCTGCCCATCACCTCCGCTGCTCTGCACCTGGGAGAACCCTGTATTGACAAATGAGGAGGCACGGGAGGAAGAGGTTGAAGGAGAAGAGGGTAGTGAGTTAGTTCATGTTCTGGCATTCCCTTAGGCCTATGTGTGGGCCCAGGAAGGGTTGGGAAGGGCCTGGAATACCTTGAGTGGTGCATTCTAGGGGCCATCCTAACCCCCACTGGCAATGCCAAAGGCTTTCAGCAAACAGTTAGGTGAGGTAAGCCTCTCAGCCACCTCCGATTTGGGTACTGAGTGTAGCTCAGCCGGGGAAGCTGCAAACTTTTTAGGATCCTGGGTCCATGAAGTATTAGCAAGAGTGACTAAAAACCCCATGCAGACACACATACAATTATACGGTGGGACCAAAATCCATCTGTGAAAAGTCTACATTCAGCCTGAGTGAGTGTCCTCGTATGCAAGGCTGCATGACATTTAATAATAAATTAAAAAATCAAAATGACAAGTGAGGAGACTGAAGAATGAAAAACGTAATGTCCCCTACACTTCCATTTTGCACTGAGTTCTACACATTATATAGCTGCTAGTGGTACAGTTATTCTCAAGAAAAGATAATTCTTAAAATATAAGAATCTGTAACATTGTACTATATCCTTTGTGGGTTTTAAGCACTTTTTCTATATATCATCTCATTAAAAATCTGCAATATTCCTCTCTATTAAACATACAGGTTGATTAAATATTACTATTTTTTGTACTATGAATTTAGGGAGGGCAAGGTTTATGTGGAAAAAATATGTATTTGTGTGTTGAAAAGTGAGGGAAGGAGTATCTTCCCATTTGTTACTCATCTAAGTAGATTAATAGAAATTACCCAAGTTCATCAGTGCTGTAACACAAATCATTGCTACTAGGTATTATGATGATACTGTTTTATAACTCTACAATTTGCCGCTTCAGATTTAGCTTTTAAAATGTTCAAAAACAATAGTTTTACTTTTCTCCCTAACTCTAATCTTTTTGTCTTTGAGGCTCACTGATGTTCCAAGGATTTGAATGCTTTTAAAACATATATTGGCAATTTAAGTAAGGAGAAACATCCTGTCTATAAAGAAGAGAAAACAACAGATTCACAGATGGAAACAAAATTAAAATGAAACTAAAACGAGGGGAAAAAACAACAACAACAACAACAACAACAGACAGAGCCAAACACAGAGAAGCTTCAGGTTTTTGTAAGTACAGTTATAAATCTTATAAATCTTACTTTCTCATTCCATTTATTAATTCACTGTTTTCTACAAATATGAAATGAATGTCTTAAAGCCATCTAGGTTCTTTATCCGGTTTCTAAAATCTTGTTTATGTACTGAGGGACCATATCTGTATTCAAAATTAATAGAGCCTGCTTGCTCTTCTTTTACTTGATTATCCTCTGACACATATAAAATCCCCCCAATGCTTGGTCAACTCTGGTCTGTTGTTTCCCTCCTTAACCTTACTTGTCAAGGAGACACAGAGATGTCTTCTACATGGGCCTTCTTTTTTATGACCTATCCTTTTGATAGTCACAACTTTTACCCTGTGTTTTTTCTCCTTTCCAGAATCTCTCCTTTCCTGCATGCTCTTCAAGGTTAATTCTGTACCTCTTCTTTGAATTTATACCTTCATTTTCATGAGTAAGGTGGAGAGTAGTGTGAAATCATTAGAAAAGAAAAACAGCAAATTATAGAAAATTACCCTAATGATGTTGAGACATATTGCCCACCTAGATCAGATTTCAAAAAAGTAATTTTAATACACAGTAGAGGTAAAATAAGAAAGTTTAAACAACAACAACAACAACAAATGTCAAAGTGGAAGAGCTGGTGTATGCCATCATCTTCTCCGGGAAATGCTTCAACCAAGACACACAGAGCTTAATCGTGTTCCATTCTATTTCATACTGCCTGAGAGCAGAAAAGCCACTTCACACTTAACTTTACGCTAAATGTAACAAATATCCTTAAAGAGAATTTTGTGGATTGTTAGCGAAACACATATATGAGAAATAGCACTCACCTTTAAAAACCTGAGTGGCAGTTAGGGAATTAGTTCATTCCAACTTTCAGATTTATTTGTATTATATAGTATAAGTAATAAGTGAATCATGATTACGATTTTCTAAATTTTTACACTAGAAGAATGATATTTAATGGCTTCTCCATGTGACATCTGGAAACCACTTTCACAGAGGCCTGAGGGAAGAATCAAAATAGCCTCAACTTTATAAAGATGGCCATTGATTGAGCCAATGTTTCATTATTCTTGGCCAATATCCTACTAACAACTGAGACTGTTCATGAGATAGAAACTTGCCTCCCAAAGAAGTCAGTGAGGTGTGTCAGACAGTAAGTAATAATGGCAATCAAATGGCAGAGTCCCCAGTTTAAGTAATTGACATACTATATTTTAGTCAAAAACTGCTGGTGGTAAAGAAATATATGTAGTGGTTAATTATATATCTTCAGACAAAAATATTGATTCTTTCCCATTTTTTTTGACAACACAAGTTGATTGTTTTTTGTTGAGTTACCTACTTTACATTGTGGATAATTTGTGGTGAGACTATCATTAGCTAACCCGCCAACTTTATAGGAAAGCAGTGGCTGTCTAATCTGAATCCTTTCACAAATACTTCAAAATACCCACATTTACAAGGAGAGGAAGAAAACCACTCATAACACAATAGCTGTATCAATACCTGTATCATAGTTAGGAGGAAGGTAAGAGGACAAATATTATTTTGCATATAACTAGGAAAGTAAATACCTGAAACCAGAAGAGCAAACTACTGAGTCAGTGCCTGATCTGGGATCACATGAAGACTGCACGTAGAAACAGAAAAATAGCAAAAGTTTGGATACAAAGGAAAAACTTCTAAATGAAAACAGATTGAGAACAGATATGAGGACTCTGGCTACAGGGAATTGAGAGGAATGGGATTAAAAGCAGGTAGGAGGGCCTGGGTGGCTCGGTTGGTTAGGCAGGTGCCTTCAGCTCAGGTCATGATTCCGGGGTCCTGGGACGGAGTTCCGCAATGGGCTCCCTGCTTAGCAGGGGGTCTGTTTCTCCCTCTGCCTGTTGCTCCCCTCTCTCTTCCCTCTGCCTGCTCATGTGCACACACACTCTCTTTCTGTTTCAAAAAAGGAAATGAAATCCTTAAAATAAATAAATAAGTAAATAAATAAAAATAAAAGCAGGTAGCATTTAAGAAACAAACCAAAGGAACAAACAAAGAAAGAAAGAGACCTAAAAAAGACTTAAATAACACAGAACAAACTTGTGGTTGCCAGAAGGGAAGAAGGTGGGGAGAGGAGTGAAATCGATAAAGAGTACACTTATCTCAATGAGCACTGAGAAATGTATAGCATTGTTGAATCATTACATTGTATATCTGAAACTAATTAACACTGTATATTAATTATACTTGCATTAAACATAAAAGCAGGTGGAAGCAGGGGCAACAGAATTGTAAATGCATGGTTTAAAGGGTAGAGAGATGTGGATTGGAACAGAAATGCAATCCTTAGAGTTTTGATTATAAATGCAAAGAAGAAAGGTATATTTTCTTGCGCATTAATATTAATATAATATTAACATAAATATTAATACCCCTGTATTCAAAAATAAGTTTATCACAGAAATAGAAAGATATATCTGAAGTCACATTAACCACACTCATGGGGAAATTTAAATACATAAATAACATATATTATTGTGTCAAAATTAATAATATTTTATTTTGTGCTTCTTATGTGTACATCAAGTATATTATTTTGTGGTGGTGCACTGAAATTGTGCTGGCCTAGATAACGACTGGGTGATTAAAAAGCTATTCTAATTAAAAAGTTAATGTGGTTATATGGAGTGCTTAGGTGGCTCAGACAGTAATGGGTCTGCCTTCGGCTGGGATCATGATCCCAGAGTCCTGGGATTGAGCCCTGTGTTGTGGGGTGGGGGTTGGGGGGTTCGCTGCTCAGCAGGGAGCCTGCTTCTCCTTCGCCCCCACCTCTCCACTTGTGCTCTATTTCTCCCTCTCTCTCTCTCAATAAATAAATAAAATCTTTAAAAAAAAAAAGTTAATGTAGTTATAACAAGTATGATAGCTTTAATTTCTTGTCTTTGATCTGAAAAGTAAAATGTAAGAAAATTTAAAGCAGAAACTGATGTAAAATAATTTAACACTGTCCGGAAATAGCAACATTAAACCCACCAGATATATAAAGCAGTATTTAGTAAGAGTTTGTTGTGCAAATAAGAACAAACAGAGAGCTGACTGGCAGAGAGCTCTCAAAGGAACAACAGAATGAGGCTCAGAGGTATATTGTTACAAGTCAGTTTATTCAATGAGGATGCAGAGTCTGTTCTCTCGTTGCAATAATTGGTTATAACATTACCATTTTCATAATGATTGGGGATTGGTTAAAAGTTGTTCCCTCATGTTAATTTTGAGGAACAGATTAAGTTTTATTAACGATTCTCTCGGAGGACTTTATAAAAGGTAACCTGAGTTTCACTTGTTTTGCAGACTAAACCAGATTATATTTTGCTTATGTGTCTTAAATGGTTTTATCTGCTCGGGGAATTTTCAAATTTGGTTTTCATTTTGTATTTTACTTTAAAAAAACACGGAAAACTGGATTCCAAACGGTATAATTAATTCATTATTTCATTCATTCAGTCTTCTCTTTAACAAATATTGCATCCCAACTTGGGTAGGCACAGGAGCATCAATATGAAAGATAAAAAAGAAAGTACAATCATGATTCTAACTTACTAACTCAATATCCTAATTAATCATTTGCTCTAAGTATTAGAAGTATATTGCCTTTGCCAAAGCAGATGTCTGGATACATCTAATAATTTGTTTTAGACTTTTACCATTGAATTCATATTTACAAAGTAATCATTTTGACCTCATTGGGATAATTGAAATGTCCTGTGGAAAAATGCTAATTTTATGGATATAAAATTATTTTTCCAGCATAAAATGTATCAGATAATTTTAGAAAAAAATGTGTCTGCTACCTTGATATTTTCTGACTGATGTTTTTGACCAAAAGATATAGCATGAGTGGAGAAAAAGATTAACATCCCCAGGTATGGTCTATTCCTGGAAGCAGCTGTTTTGCTAGAGGCTCAACTTTCATATAAAAAACTGAGAAATTAAAAGTGAAATGCAACTTTGAATTAATTTTTAAAAGGTCTCCCATTGCTAAACATTTGCCAAAAGAATCTCATTTTTTTATCATATTTGATTTAATTAATCATTATTACTGATATTCTAGAGAGTTTTCTTTTCATTAAGATAATTCTAAGTGAAATGGCTATATTATTAGTAGCTTGGATGTTACTATATAAGAGGAATTCCACATAATATACCATCATTTTACAATCTGTTGAAATTTAATTTGTGATTTTTGGCTAATGTTCTGGGCAGGGTGATGTTGTAAGTGATTGATGTGTATCAATTCTTCAATCTGTGTACCAACAGTTTCAGGTATATATTAGGAAATTAATCCCATTTTATAGATGAGAAACTGAGGCACTGAGAGGATAAATAACTTCTCCAAGCTCATATGGGTAAGAAATTTTGGACTCTTGATTTGAATACAGTCTCAATAGATCATCTCTTTATTCTTTTTAAAGCCAATAACTAAAACTGCATACAAGTTGGGGCGCCTGGGTGGCTCAGTGGGTTAAAACTGCATACAAGAATGTCAATGTACAAAATGGTGTAGAGCCAATAAAAACGGGTTAGCACATCTTCTAGAATAAAAAGTAAATTATGTACTAGAGCTTAAGATAGCAACATATTTTAATTTGCATTATTTTATAATAATCCTTAAAAATAAGATATAAAGCTTCTTTGTATTTTCAGGACTCTATATAGCATATAAGATATTAATATTTGAAAGTATCTTCAAGAATAATATCTTTTTGTTACACACATTATAACACATGATATATTGGAATAATATGTTATATTTTCATGTTTTTATGGAAAATTCTGAGGCACCCATGAATTAACCCAACTTTATACAGTGTATAACTTTTCCAAAGGACCCAAGGTATGTATTGAGATAATATAGCCTACTCTTCCTTGAATTTGTGTATGCTACATCATCACTGACTTTATCATTACATCATTTTACTATGCATATTTTTTCATTGTATTGGATCATTATGATATATTTTCATAGCTTAAGTATTTTTTGATCCCCAGATGTCATAAAAAGCTATTATTCCTTAAAAAGAAATACTTAGATCTAATCATTCCATTTGTTTGTAACATTTAGTTACTTAATAAATGATATTTTTATTATGTTACTCCACTAGAAGTTTTGCAACAGGTAATATTATAATATACCTTGCTTCAATAGATATTATAATAGATAACAGTTTCAGATAATGATAATAGTAAAGAGCAATCACAACAAAAGAGATGCAAATACTTGTTTGCAGTTTTTTTTATAGGAATTAAAAAAATATCTAGGAATAATGACTCTACACTGTCAAATTGTAAAATAAAATGAAATAGAACAAAGTCATTAATGACACAGTACAATTTTTAAAATACTCAAATTTGTGGAAAATTTAATATAAGATATATTCCAAATGAATATGGAACTAAAAGGGTAGTTTAGATCCTTGTATTTGTTAATGCAGATTAGATCTTCAATGTATAACGAAATCAAATAAAACACTAAATGTTCCTATTTCCTATATGCCAGTTTAGTTCAAAACTTGAATGACGAAACTTAGTAAAACACAAAATATTAATAGTGTAAGACTGAAGTAAAAAGTTGCTATATATCACTCGGCATCAGGGAAATACAAATCAAAACCACAATGAGATATCACCTCACACCAGTCAGAATGGCTAAAATCAACAAGTCAGGAAATGACAGATGCTGGTGAGGATGCGGAGAAAGGGGAGCCCTCCTACACTGTCGGGAATGCAAGCTGGTGCAGCCACTCTGGAAAACAGCATGGAGGTTCCTCAAAATGTTGAAAATAGAACTGCTCTATGACCCAGCAATTGCTCTACTGGGTTTTTACCCTAAAGATACAAACGTAGTGATCCAAAGGGGCACGTGCACCCGAATGTTTATAGCAGCAATGTCCACAATACCAAACTATGGAAAGAACCTAGATGTCCATCAACAGATGAATGGATCAAGAAGATGTGCTATATATACACAATGGAATACTATGCAGCCATCAAAAGAAATGAAATCTTGCCATTTGCGACAACAGGGATGGAACTAGAGCGTATCATGCTTAGCGAAATAAGTCAAGCAGAGAAAGACAACTATCATATGATCTCCCTGATATGAGGAAGTGGTGATGCAACATGGGGGCTTAAGTGGGTAGGAGAAGAATCAATGAAACAAGATGGGATTGGGAGGGAGACAAACCATAAGTGACTCTTAATCTCACAAAACAAACTGAGGGTTGCTGGGGGGAGGGAGGTTGGGAGAAGGGGGTGGGATTATGGACATTGGGGAGGGTATGTGCTTTGGTGAGTGCTGTGAAGTGTGTAAACCTGGTGATTCACAGACCTGTACCCCTGGGGTAAAAATATATGTTTATAAAAAATTAAAAAAAAAAAAGAAAAAAAAAGTTGCTATAGGTTTTGAAGATTAAAAAATGACTCAATAGGTAAATATAATCAGATTTTTATGTGAACAAATAATAGGAGAAGCTGGAATTTATATGTTTATATTTATTACTTATTTTTATTCAGTAACTTTTCTCAGGTAGGTACCCATATGATTGTGCATTCATTTGGCTCTTAGAATAAGGCTATTTTTTAAATCAGGAAAATACCAGAACTTTGGAAAGAAATGTTTTACTTAAAAATATTTATAAAGTTTACATATTAATGGATTCTATTTGTACAAACAAGTTCTTAAAATTATACTATAGAAATAGCTTACTTAAAATTAGCAATATAATTCAGATTAAATAGTTCTTAAATAAGTGAAGGAGCAATATGTTTTATAACGAATGAATAAGGTACCTTGATCTATTGAAGTTTCTGTTCAGAATATAACTGTTACAGTACCATCTACCCCATCTCATACAATTCATTATTTCCTTGTACTCCCATCACCCCAAGTTTGATTTCCCCATGCATGCAATATCCCTTCAGTCATCCTATGAAATGTATTCTTTGATTATCTGGCATAGGATTCAATTGAGCTGCCACTCAAATGGTCTCCATTTTGAAAAGAGAGAAAAAGGGATTACAAAATGGAAAAAAATAAAATGCAAGACTAAGGAAACCCAATATAATCAGCATTTCTTAGGAAATAATTCAAACGAATGTAAGGATTCACCAATTATATACTTTATGTCTTTACAATAGCTTTGTTCATTCATAATGTGTTGATTACAAAATGACCTAAAAGGTTTTTTCCAGAATATAATTTATTTGAAAAGTAAAGGATCTATGTTAGGGACACAGATTCTTTCTTGAGGTTATCAATTTCAAGTTAAATATAAAATATCCTGGGGCGCCTGGGTGGCTTAGTGGGTTAAGCCGCTGCCTTCGGCTCAGGTCATGATCTCAGGGTCCTGGGATCGAGTCACACTTCGGGCTCTCTGCTCAGCAGGGGGCCTTCTTCCCTTCCTCTCTCTCTGCCTGCCTCTCTGCCTACTGTGATCTCTCTCTGTCAAATAAATAAATAAAATCTTTAAAAAAATGAAATAAAAATAAAATATCCTGTGTGATTTGAATTCTGGGTTTATCATTAATTAAATGTTTACTTATTTGTAAAATTTCATGTAGTATAAGAGAAGAAAGAACAAAACTATATATTTTAGATTGAGTATATTGAACATAATTTTAAATCCAAAATATTGATTACTTCACAAATGAGAATATAAGGTTTTCATATTATATTGATAATATTCTACACTATAACTCAGTTTATCCACTATATTTTGCAGAAAGCCTCAGTTTATCCACTGTCTTTTTCAGAAAGGATTAGGTTTAAGGCATAAGAGGTCTTTCTTTGAATTATACATAAGAATCTTTAGAAAGTATCTGAAGTATGAGATAGAATTCAGCTTTAGTATATTCAGTAACAATGTCAACACCAACAGAAAAGTGGACAATTGCAATAGCTAATACAGTTTCATTAAAAAGGTGCAACTGAAAGATTAGATATCTTCAGCAAACCCAACTGACTCTTCAAAATAAGGGAAATCATCATATAAATGTAGAAAATGTATAGAAGAAAGGTAACATTTGATTTGGGGAATAGAACAGAAATGAAAATTGTCTTAGCTCAGGTTGCTGTAACAAAATACCATAAATCAATTGGCTTAAACAACAGACATTAACTTCTCCCCGTTTTGATAGCTGAGAACTCCAAGATCAAGGTACATGCAGGTTTGGTTCTTGGTAAGAATCCTCTTCCTGGCTTTTGAATAGCTCCCTTCTCATTGTGCCTTCTGTAGCAAGAGAGAGAAAGAGAGGCAGAGAGAAAGAGAGGGAAAAAGAGAGCTCTGGTCTTCCTTCCTCTTCTTATAAGGATACTAATCCCATTATGACGACAATATTTCCACGATCCCATGTAAATCTGTTTTCTTCCCAAAGGCCTCACCTCCAAACATCATCACATTGGAAATTAGGGGTTTAACATATCAATAAGGGGCACAAACATTCAGTCCACAAAAATATAAAATAGTGTACTACAGACCACAGATCTTTGGATGGATGTTCTGTTAAGTAAAATATTTCCAGATTCAAAAACACATTGAGAGTATGAGGAGGACTCTCTCTCTGTTGCAGGCTTTAAACAAAGAGAATGGCAGGCCATGAGACAAGAAATGCTCTGGTCTCTAGAATCTGGGAACAGTCCTCATCCAACAGCCAGAAGGAAATGGGGATCTTCGTCTTGCAATTACAAGGAACTAAAGTCAACCAACAACCTTAACAAGCGAGGGAATGGATTAGTTAGAAACTCAAGAAAGGACACTTGGTTTTAGGCCAGTGAGACCTTGTTCAGAGCATCTGGAAAAATCTAGAGAATGGTGAGATAATAAATGGCCATAGAAAAGTAATGCAAATATCCACAGAGAAAATCAAATGTGTTAAGCTGTATAAGATGTTTAATCCACAACTTTTCTGGTACTCTATCAGGTAATTTTTATAGTAACAATAAACAATTAATGCATATACTTGTAACAAAATAAAAGTGGTAATCTGTACAAGATGCTTGATAAGAAAACATGCAAATATTCCTTGATATATTTAGGAAAATAGTTCATTTACAAAATAAATATAGGCTCTCAAGGAGAAAGACAAAGCAGATAAGAAAAGTACTTAAAATAAATAAATGAGAATTTTCATTTGGCATTTTATACACATTTTTACTTTATCTTGATATATTTTTAAGAATACTGTACATTACCAAATAATAAGAATGGTTATGTATCCACCATTTTGCTTTGCCATATTTAACTTTAAAAAATTTCCTTTATTGTAACTTAAGTATGAAGATTTTCCAGATATATCTGAAATCTTCAAACTAATTTCCCTCCTATAGTTTCCTCATTGCATTTTGAATATGGTATTTACTATCTTAATGTGTTTTTTTCCAAGATTTTTATTTATTTATTTATTTGACAGATGGAGATCACAAGTAGGTAGAGAGGAAGGCAGAGGTGGGGCGGGGCGGGGAAGCAAGCTCCCCACTGAGTAGAAAGCCCAATGCGGGGCTCGATCTCAGGACCTTGGTATCATGACCTGAGCCAAAGACAGAGGCTTTAACCCACTAAGCCACCCAGGTGCCCCCCAATGTGTTTTTTAACATGTAACTAAATAAGTAGAAAACCTTTTTCTCTTATCTGTCGCTATATCATTTGAGAGCATATACATTAGTAAACATGCTTCTATTTGTGCTGATCCATGGTTAATAACATTGCTATACAATCTTATACTGATGGATATTTCTATTGTCTCAGTATTTTTGGCTATTGGAAACAATGTTGTAATAAACATTCACATACTTGGTTTCATCCTCTTTTGGCACATATGGAAGGGCACCCCTATGTATAAATAAAGGAATACAGCGGTAGGAAACTATAAATGAGAATTCTCATTAGTGGAGGTTTTCTGAAGAACCTACAGAAAATACTAAACACACACACACACACATACACACACATCATTATTTCAAATATGCCATAACTAGAAACCACCGGTGAAGAGTCAAGTATCTCTGTCAGTTATATCCCCCTACCTCTGTCTGCTTCTTGTTCCAAAAGTGCTGAACCCCACAACACCTAGACCAGAAAATGAACTTAAGAAAAAAGTCCAAACATGTTCTTCCCCACACTATGATTTTTCTGGCTGAGGATAGCCTTGAACTTAAACAAATGGGTAGTTTTCATATTTTTAGACTCTATTTTATTATTTGAACCACACTTTATATATATATATATATATATATATATATTTATTTATTTAATTTGATTTAATCTCTTGACTGACAAGACAGATATTTTGTCCTGGGTGAGAAAAACGACTTGGGAGAGGAAATGGCAAGATAATTTTTAAAAAGAGTGAAGTTGCTTTATGTGGGCCCCCTATGTAGTTCAGTTTATTCAATAAACTTATCTGTATGCGTGGGCCAGGAAGTCACACAGAGTGCCACAGTGTTTCTCTTCCAAGCAGAAGGTTACCAGCATGTTTAATGGAGTTCTTTTATCTCTCTCAGGATGGAATTCCCTTTGGGAATGAAGGGGTTATTTGAAGACACTTTGTTTCCTGCAACTTAAAACATTTGCTTTAAAAACAGAATTTCAAAATCTTTCTATTTCCCATAATGGAACTTAGCGTGAAATACATGAAAAATGAGCTTTTCTCATTTTTCTCATGTGCCATGTCATATCTGATATTCTCTGGTCACTAGATTCTTACCTGGGTGAAAAGAATGAAATAACTGGTTAGAAGAATTTTGTTCATATTGTTTTCTTTTGAAAACATTAAGAATTGAAAACTAGGGATGCCTGGGTGGCTCAGTGGGTTAAAGCCTCTGCCTTCAGATCAGGTCATGATCCCATGATCTCTCCTGGGCAGGGAGCCTGCTTCCTCCTCTCTCTCTCTCTCTCTCTGCCTGCCTCTCTGCCTACTTGTGATCTCTGTCTGTCAAATAAATAAATTTAAAAAATAAAATAAAATAAAGAATTGAAAACTTAACTCTGGGTTTTGCTGCAGTGAATTATTTAAAAATAGATCAATATTATGAGCAATGATTTTGGGTCACTTTTTTTCCTGAGTTTCCACAAGAATCTTGAGCCCATGTAAGAACTTAGTTTGGTCCTCAAATGTCCTTTAATTACTCTCAGAACCTGCAAAAGATGTTTCTGAGAAAAACTGCTATTCATTTATGAAACTCATTGTGACCCTATATGATACCCCATTAATTTGTGACTATTTTTGCCATTCCTGAAAAAGACTCAATGCCCTTGGAGAAAGTGCACATCTACAACAGAAATACCTATTGTGCTAATATTATTATTATTTCTGATTTGCTATTTTTACTTATATCTACAACTAATTCAACTCTGAATGTTTCTCCTGTGATAGGAAATATAATTGCATTCTTAACTGTGTAGCTGCTACCTGTTTTGGGAAAATATCATGCAACAATGTTCTAATTTTTGTAACATCAAAATTGGACACAAATTTGGTATCTAAAAATATAACAATTAATTAAATATGATATTATGGAATTATATTCAGGTTCTAAATAGGGTATTTATATTTGCATAGTGGAAAATGAGCAGTTATATTTATATAGTGAAGACTATAAAAATGTTAATATGATATAAATTCTGGTGGGGGAAAAAAACCTCTTTTTTGATATTTCTAGATTCTCATGAGAGGATCTGTTGCCAGATTGTATTACTTTACTTAACTGTTTGGTAACTTCTACTTTATGTTATTGTTGCACGTTTCCTCATTTTGATTAATTGAAAATTATGAAAATAAATTGAAAATAAATAATGCTATTTTTATGAAATAAAATAAATTTAGAGATCAAATAACTGTGCAGAAAAAAAGATATGTTGACAAACAACTCTGAAGAAAAATGTAAATTATATATAGTCCAATGTTTATTTAAAATATTTTGAGAATTTGTTTTACTATTGCAAACACATAAATATGTAAGTAACTATAAATTTTGTTAAAATAAACATAATTCACCTTCAAAATCAAATTTGACCTAATTTCTTATTTGTTCCTTCCAGGGAATAAACTTGATCACGTATATTTAAACTTTGCGCAAAAAAAAAATATATATATATATAATCATAGACACACACACACACACACACATACACACACATATGCACACATATAAACATGTAATATATGTTATATATTATATATATATATAATATGTAATGTAATTATAACAGTATTATTTTCATAATTACATGTACTGTTATAATTACATTACATGTTAACTATAATTATATATTAATCACGTATTATACTTGATTAATTATATGATGGATTATATTATATATTAATTATATATAATTTTCTAATCTATCTCAAAAAGTCTGATAGTTATTTTTTTATAGTGATATTTTTTAAAAGAACATTTATTGTTTCTTTAAAAATATTTGGAATCTTTCCCTTTTTCTCTTCTTTCAAATATTGACTAAGTTTTCACGCAAATTTGTGGTCTTAAAATATCTTCCTTTGTTGTCTCATTCATATTAAAGACAAGAAGAAGAAGGTGATTACAGTAAGAACACATCTTTTTTTTAAAGATTTTATTTATTTGACAGGCAGAGATCACAAGTAGGCAGAGAGGCAGGCAGAGAGAGAGGAGGAAGCAGGCTCCCTGCTGAGCAGAGAGCCCGATGCGGGGCTCCATCCCAGGACCCTGGGACCATGACCCGAGCCGAAGGCAGAGGCTTTAACCCACTGAGCCACCCAGGTGCCCCAAGAACACATTTTCTACTCTATCTATCCCTTTTACAATGCAACAAAAATCTTTTCAAAGGTCTTCCCTGACCTCATTAAAGTCTAATGGCCGGCTGGGAAGCAAGGAATTGGAGGAAATGGACAAGAAAAAGAACTGGGATGAGGAAAGGCTGTGTATTTTGGGTCATGCAAGAACTGTAAGTCCTTAACACTACATTTAAAAAAGAAGGGATATTATAACTATTTTATATAAAATAATATTTATATGAAAGTAAATGTGTAATACATTTTAAATGCATGAAATTTTATAAATAATAATTTAATTGAGTTCATTTATAAAGGTAAGAAATTTATTATGGTCTTGCTCAGCATTTAAATTATATTTTAAGCTTCCATACTTTATTTCAATGCTTTTCTCATTATTACTGGATGAGTAGCATCAATTTAAAGCTGCCTTTATTTTTAATGTCATAATTTGCTTATTATTACTATGTAAGTTAAGTAGGGCTGGTTTTTGTTTTAGGTTTTGCAATGTCATCACCATTTACAACAGTGTCTGTAACAAATACCCGTTGGACAATTAAGTGAATAAAAGCATATAAAATCATTATCTTGTTTCCTGGATTTCTACTATTAGCACTAACACTGTTATCTCTTCCTCATTTAATAACAGTTTTATTTCTATAACTGCCTTTAATATATAACAGTAAGCCAAAGATTATTGGGAGTAAGGTTTTAGAAAGAAAATCATAAAAAAGAAAAAAAAAAACCCTAAAGAACAATTACATTAAAAAACCTCTGATTAAATAATTGATTTTTTAAATACTGTTTGTATTAAATTTTTACTCTGAATAGAAGTCATATACGTTCAAAAAAAGGTCAAATCCCCAAACTGATGATATGGAAGAGTAGACAGTTACTATATCTTGATAGTTTACATAATCTTTTCATGATACATAGCGCATTATAATAGCATTTTGAATTACTGTGTTGTTGGTAACCTGCAAACCTTTTGAAAAGTAAATCATTATACGGCTCCTGTCATCACTGAAGGCTAATAAGAGAGATAATATTTCAAAGCTCTATAACTGTGAAAGGAGAGTAATAATTAAAAGGAAATTTCGGCTATATTTTTAAAATCTTTTATATTGAAAAAATTATAGTTTTCATTTTATTATTGTTTCATGTCATAACCAGAGGCTTTTATAAGAGTTACATACACATGACAAAGACAGAGCTAAATGTCTACAGAATAGTATCCTCTCAAACAGAATGTATCATTCTTTTAAAAATATTGCTTTACTAAGCATTTGATGCTATATATAATGAACTTGTATTAGTGCCTAAAGTATAGAGTAGTATATGTACAGAGACAGATTGAAGAAAAATCATAACCGCTAGTATTAGCAGAGATGTGGAAAACAGATACAGGACTGTAAGAGACACAAATTGATTTCCATGAGAGAAAAGAAAAAAAGAAAATAACCAGAAATCTTACATAAATAAAGAATTGAGTTTTTCTTTTCTACAATACTGCACAAAGGCCCAGGCAAAATTAATGAAAAAAGACAAAGTTCTAGGGTGCCTGGGTGGCTCAGTGGGTTAAGCCGCTGCCTTCGGCTCAGGTCATGATCTCAGGGTCCTGGAATTGAGTCCCACATCGGGCTTTCTGCTCAGCAGGGAGCCTACTTCCCTCTCTCTCTCTGCCTGCCTCTCTGTCTACTGTGATCTCTGTCTGTCAAATAAACAAATAAAATCTTTAAAAAAGAAAAAAAAAAGACAAAGTTCTAGAATTATTTGGATGGCATTTCTGAATTTGTGTATAAAAAGGTATTCATACAGTATGTGTCCCTAGATAGTGGTGCTTACAAAAGAAAGACAATTCATTCAAACTCATGTAGAGTTATATCATTAAAAAATAAAAACTAGAACTTAGTGTCACATTTTGTTTTTATTTCAAAATAATGCCCAACATAAAAAATTGTTGCAATATTTGTACAAAGGACCTTTTACATGCTTGAGCAATATAAATATAAGTCACTGACATTAAGGCCTGCCATTTCCCAACTCTTTAGTGTGCATTTTCAACAAAAAAGGAGGGTTTAAATAATCATAATCCATCAAAATGAGGAAATTAGATTTGATCCAAGATACATTCCTATCTAAGAAAACCCATGCCAGTTTTGGTAAGTGTCCCACTAATCTTTACAGAAAAAGAGAAGAGATTAAGAGTCACTTATGGTTTGTCTCCCTCCCAATGTTTATAAAAAATAAAAAATTAAAAAAAATAATAAAATAAAATAAAATATAAATAAATAAATCAGTCTACTCACAAAACAAGCTGAAGTTTGCTGGGGGGAGGGGGGTAGAGCGAGGGTGGTGGAGTTATGGACATGGGGGAGGGTATGTGCTATGGTGAGTGCTGTGAAGTAAGTAAACCTGGCTATTCCCAGACCTGTACCCCTGGGGCTAATGATACATTGTATGTTAATAAAAATATTTAAAAATTAAAAAAAAAAAGAGAGAAGAAAGAAAGGCAGCATGGAGGGAAGGGAAGGAGGAAGGAAGGGAGAAAGGCTAGGATGAAATGTACAAACATTACAGGTTTTGGAAATAAAATAAATAGTGTGAAATATATTCAAGCCAAAATATTGTTCATCTGCCAGAGTAGAGGTAAGAAGCTTTTGTTATATGAAGGATCAGACAGCTAAGCTACATAATTACTTGATATACTATAATCAAATAGAGGTCAAATCAGAAAAAGAAGTTAACTAAAGAAAAAATACATAAAAAGAGGATTAGGATTTCTAATATTACGGCCTAAATCTAAAAGTGAACAAAAGTTAAAGCAATGACTATGTGCTATGAGTGCTAGAAAAATTCCTCAAGTACAAACAGTTCTCATAAGGGAAATCATAGCAGCATTTTCAATTATTTCTACCTATCCTTAGGATAAGTAAGTAGATGGGAATTGGGTTGGCTAGGAAGAAAACATATTCTACATATTTCACCTTAATTATGAGAAGAGGATAGATCACAATATTGTCCTGATACTTTGAAATGTTTTGATTGGGAGGCATACTTGCTGTATCAGATTTTCCATATAGAAATATCAACTGAACGGTGTCTGTTCAGCTAGGAGTTGAGCAATGCAGGGTGGGTAATGGACCTTCAACAAATACAATAAAATTTGGGAAATAGGGAAATAAAAATTCATTAACCTAGGATGGTAGAGACAACTGTTGTAAATAACAACAGAGGAAAATTCAGATATACTAAATGTAAGTGAAATGCGAAACATTGCAAGATAAGAACTGTGAAATAAACAATATTTACTCACTGGTCTCACTGTGTATTTTCGATACTCACAAAACTCTCAGAATACTGTTTTGTGTGTAACTATAGCCCTCCAGCCCATTTTCTGAGGCCCTTAACTTATCCCTCTTCCATTGGTGTCCAGCAAGTGCAAAGATTAACTAGTTCTCACTTTGGTTGCCAAAATCTGCTCCAGTTTTACTCGCACATCCTCTCCCCTTGTATTTGAACCCTTGGTGAGGAATGTTACCTAGCTTATGTCTGTGGGTGCTCAAACAGTAATTGGAAAACACAGGCTGATTTTGATGCCTGAAATACACACTCAAAGACTCTTGGTTACAATTCTGCAGTTTCTGATTCCAGTTCTTTCCTTTAGTCCGCTGACATTCCTACAAGTTCAGTTCTTCCTCCATAAGCCCATTCATCACCAAAGTCTCCCACTGACCAACTAACACCCCTATCTATTTTGACAAACAAAAAGAAACAAAAAAAATCACTGAAATCATCTTTCATGCTTATTTAGCTAATCATAACTCTATCCCTAGCCAAAATTAATTCTCAACCAAATTCTATTGATTTTATCTCCTCAGTATGATGAATTCAGAGGTTATCTCCTTTTATTCATAGTCCCCTATACTTTGTGTAGAGAAGGTCAAAATGTAGATACTTAAGAAATAACTGACTAAAAGACTAAGCATAAATTCAGAAATAAAAAAATAGCAACTTTTAATCAAGTTCATTTTCAATGATTTAAAAACAAAATCAGCCTGATAAGGTACTAGAATCTTTTAATGAAATTTTTATTAATATTCCCTTTGGGGAAATATTCCCCTTTGGGCGGGGGGTGGCTGGTATGCTCCTTGAACTTAGAAGCTTTTCTTGTACTACTTTCTATGCAATTATTCCCAAAGAATTTTTCAACAGACTTAGTTGAGTTTGTGATTGAATGCTTGTATGAATACAGAGTAAATTTATGCACAGACATCCATAATTATAGAAGAATAAGATAAAGTCTATTTTCTTCATATAATTTGTTACTAAACTTGATGACAATAAATGTTGAAGTAGTCTTCTGAGTGATACAATTTTAAGCCTTCGAGAACTTTACTTTTGGTAGTTTTAATGTCTTATTTGATTTATGTCTATATGTTAATACTACTGAAACTTTTTTGTAACTCAAAATAATGCATACTAAAATATACATAAATGATGATAAATGTGAATGAGCTTACTTTTCTTTTTTGTTTTTAAAAAAACTAGTAACAAATATACTTTGCATCTGGATGGATTTTCCATCTAAAATGTTTAGGAATGCCGGCTATCGTCCAATCAACCCAATCAAACACAGTCCTAAATGGTAGCAAATCATATTCTGTATTTCTAATCATATGAGAATAAATTCCTTGAATATATTCTAATTTGTCATTATTGCTAATTAATTTGGGGGTATATTAGATTCAATGTTATTAAAATAAAAAATATAAAATAAGGCAGAGAGAATTTTTCACAATTGACTTTAATTCAATTACAAATAAAACATGTAATCCTTTCTATTAGAAATATAAATCTATAAATTATAACTACTAAAATGAAGAATCTCTACCACAGTGCTTTTAAGTATACAAGAAAATTGTAGGTCCACCTACATCCCATACATGGTACACAAATACACACCTCCTCTCCTCTATTTTTTCTTCTGAATTCAAATCAACATAAGGTATGTAGACTGAGTTTGATCTTAGGATTCCACTATGTAGGTAGAGTAACAGCTAGACTTTCCACATTATGAGTGTTTGTAAATGGTTTTCTGAGATGTAGTCATAATTATAGGATAAAGCAATGCCTCTAGAAGACAGAATTCACCAGAAGAATAAAATAAAAGATAAAACTTATAGTCCAGGGAAGCATCCATGGTAGAAAATGTAATGAGATTTTTGCTGTCATTTGGGGAGGATGAAGATGAATGTGGATGGGAAAAGTGTTGCTTAGTGAGTGGAAATTGTTTCTTCATACTACAAGACTAAAGTAACACTAGTAATTTTAAATTACCCACTATAATGCCCATTAGATATTTAATATTTTATTTATTAACACATTCTTCCTATGAACATACAGAAATATATCATTTTCTGATTAGAAACCAATTTTGCATTTTATAACTTTCAATATTCTGTGATTAAATTGTATTAATTACTTATTATATATAAAGACACTTTATACATAATATTATATAATTCCTGTAACAAACTAATAAGATTGTTATTTACAAAAGAGAAACTTCTAGTTTAATAAGATAAATTCTTCCTAAATTACACAACTTTTGGATTGTAACTGAGCTTAATCCCTTAGGCAGAAAGAAATCAGTAGACAGTTACAGCAGCATGACTACACACATTGTTTGGAGTAGAAACACACCATATCAGAAGCGATACGCACAAACTATAAATGAAAAAACATCCAGTGTGTGTTTCAATTCCCTCTACCTCTGAACATGGCTCATTCTGCGTTTTATTCAATTCTGGCCTTCAAGATTCAGAGCGGTCTAGGGGAACTGTCCTGCATGGCCCGACCCAGAGGAAGTTCTTTTCTCCCCTTTACGGAAAAATATGAATAAACTAGTTGTATTGGGAAACTGTTCAATCTAAGCATCAGTGTAAGAAATAAACATGAAACAAAAGCATACAGTGTGGTGGCAACATGTTTTTCTATCACATTTTTGTCTGCTTTAAACACAACTGGAGCCATTTATTTTTATTAATAGTAAGAGAGTCTTTAAAAAATTACTTTTCGTGTCTTGATGACAGCTGTTACTATAACAGCATGTGCTTCTCAAGCAAATGACTGAGAGAATCTCATGCCACCTGCTGAAATGGCACCTTCTCATGAAAAAAACTTGATTTCTGAGTTAGGATTCTCAGAATCTTGCATGTAAATTGAAAGTATAATATCTACTTCTATCTCAAAAACAATTTGACAATCTTAAATTATACCACAATGTCAAGAATAAACATACCCAGGGCTTCAAATTAAGAAATTTGAATTTTTTTTTTTTGGCTTGAAAATTGCTTAGCCTAAAAAATATAACCCCATTTCATTAAAAAGACATGTTATTTTTGAAACAGTTTGAACATTATATTTTGTGCTTTTGTTCATTTTATGGAAACTTAGAATACATTTCTATGTATGGGTAATTATGGATGATAAATTTAATAACAATGATGAACAATGAAATGAAGGATTATAACATTGATGTACTTCAGGGACTGACACCACTAAATTTCATACTTCTCACCTGAAACATGGGGATAAGAGTGGAAACTAAAGTGAGGATTAAAAAGAGCAATGTATTTAAACTCAGCTGAAGTTTGAAAATAAGAATTAAGTTAGAGAAATCATCATATTAAATGAAATAACCTCAGGTAAATATTATTACAAGCTCTCAGCAATAGAATACCACAGTGAAAAAAATATAACCCCAAAGTCGCCCTCACTCTGTGAAGCATTCTGGCTACCTTTTAATTTGGATAAATTGCAATGGAGCTAGACTGTTAAGGCAAAACAGTACAAGAGAAAATACCCAGATTTTTTCATGTAGAAAATACACTGATGTCTTTAAAGCCTTGCACTTGGAAATAAGAACTCAAATAATATAGCATAAAATATAGGTTATTTGTGAAGAGATAGTTACGTGCTGTCATAAATTACATACACACACACACACACACACACACACATATATATATATATATATATATTATTTGGGGAATAGAATTTTATATCTCAACTTCTATATTACCTTTTAAAATTGCATTTGTGAACTGTAACATTTAAGTATCCTGATATATACCAGAAAAGTATTAATCTTCATTTCCTCCTTAATTTTCTTTTTATATCTCCCCTATTTCCAAATTATTAGCTATAATATTAATTTTTCCTATGAATTTTTATTATGTTTACATTCTTCTCAAATTGATTAATTCTTCAATGCTGTATTTTTATGTCAATTACAAAAATTAATAACAATTACTTGCATCTGTTTGTGAAAATATCAACTCTACATGGTTTTATTGGATCCATAAATAAAGTGATATCATGAAAAATGACTTTTAGAGGAGAAAACCAAAGCATACATAACAAAAGATTTCTCTTCTCTTACATGTCCAAAAAATTCTCAGAAATATTCCGTTAGTTTGCTTTAGCCTTCAGCCATTAGTTTCTTATATAGTTCCCTTAACCAAGTCTAGATCATCGTCTTTCAATCTGCATGAACATATTATTTATAAGTTCCAATCCTTTGGTACTACTATATGTGGAATTATATATATTCTGATTTATTTTTCAGCAGAGAGGATGCTTATTCTGGGATGACTGTCACTGCCCTCTTTATGTAATTACACTCTCCTTGAAACCATGACTACCTCTTATTTAGGATCTATTTTCATTTTGCTAGAGGGTGTCTTAAAATGAGTTCTTTCCCAAAAAGAATATATTTGAAGTCAATGTGGTTTTCTAAAATGTATGAATATGTACTTATTTTTATTCCTCAAGGGCTTGATATTTGGGGGATATAATTCTATTTTATAAAAATTGTTTTATGTTGTTCTTTTTATTCTAACGAGCAGGTATTCTTTATTTTTTATGACTATTATTTTATAAGACCTACTTAGGCAATATCACAAAATGGTAAAATTAAAGAAAATATTTTCCTACTTTAACTTCCAGAGTCTTTAATATTTAACCTTTCACATTCTGATCTACAATTTACCTGGAATTGATTTTGTTTATGGACAATATGATTATGTTACCCTCTTGACTAATATTGATAACCCAATCAATCCAACACAAGTTATTTGATAACTTGTCATTTTCCTACTGTTTTCCAGTGCGAACTTGTCAAAAACAGTTCTTTTATGAGTGTATCATTTCCATTGGTTAATTTGCCAATTACTGCACAAAATAATGTCTTAATTTCTGTATTGCCACAATTAAAGGCTTTTCCCCCTGAAATTACATTGCAGTAAAACACTGTAAATCTTTCTTCACCTTGACAATATTTCTGATTATCTGCCTTCCTTTATATTTTCATATAGGTAATAGGTTAGCTTTCCTGTTTTCCACAAAAATTTCTCCTGAGAAATTGGTTCGGTTGACATTTAATCCAAAAATCCACTTGGAGTGCAGCATTCCAAGTTATTAGGACTATTGCTCCTATGAACATTCTGCATGTATTTTTTCTTGCAAAAATGCAAATATTTCTTTTTCTTAAAGATGAAATTATATGGAAAGTAATCTTTTCTGCACATTTTCTTTTTTTAGTAGAATGTGGAGATGCTTCTTCTTGCCTTTTTAAAGTTATTTGTTCGCATTCATTGCTCTATAGCTTTCCATTGATAACTAGACCACATCTTCAAAAATTATCCACTGGCTTGGAAACACCTGAACTACAATCCGTACATACCATAAAGCACAACATGAGCTATATGTCCAAATAGATGCTCTGACACAAATTTTATATATATATATATATACATATATAGTTGTTATATATATATGTATGTATACTCATATATATATGAGTATATATATGTATATACATGAGTATATACATATATATACACGAGTATGTACATATATATACATGCATACATATATATATATATATATATATAAGTTAATCTGCACTCCTCCTTATAACTCTTCTGAAACATTATTCACTCAAATACCTGTTCTGATTTATGTAAATTTGGTCTGATTTTAAGATAACTTTTATGAATTCCTAACATTTTAGTTTCTCTGGTACTTTTGTTTAAATGGTTATAGTCCTAGACTGATGGTTAACTTATGTGCTGCTTCATATTACAATTATTTTAGTTTAGAGAGCTGGTAGAGGCATTTAACATCTTCATTTAGTATTTTGAGCACTTCTCAATCTTTGCTTATTTACACATTAAGATATGGCAATAATTATAACTTGTCATTCTAAATACTACTTTCTTCTCTGTCTTTTTCACACTTTCAGTATTGCTATAGTGTATGTAGTGGGAAAAAGGAAGGTAAAACCAAAATCACTCTTGGTTCTGAGAATTCACTGAAAATTATTTGTTATATTAACGTATTATCAAAGACATATCTGGATTGCCTGGGTTGCTCAATTGGTTAAGCATCTGTGTTTGGTTCATGTCATGATCCAGGGTCCGTATCAAGCCCCACATGAGGCTCCCTGCTCAATACAGAGCCTGCTTCTCTCCCTTTCCCTCTGTCATCCCCTCTGCTTGTGCTCTCTGGCTCTGTCTATCTCTCTGTCAAAAAAATAAAATCTTAAAAAAAAAAAGACATACCATATTTGGTTGCACTGAAATATATTATAGAAATGGAGTTTGCTTATTTATTTAACAGCATAATTTGATGTGGGCATTTAAGATATTGAGATATTAAATTCAGCAAGAGGGGGAAATAGAATAACCTTGTAAGAGGATATCATAATAATTTTTATACATTTCACACTGTCTTTCTTAGTGAATTTGAGTCTGCTCTACACTTTGGATATTTTATTGCGTAGTTATGTTTAATAGTACAATGCATATATTTTTAGTTAATGAAATGAAACTGCACTTATCAGATATTTCAAATCCCTCAAGTGAAAAATAAACTCCAGCTCATAGAGTAAACAAATATTTATTTTGTTTCATGGTCTGAATCTGCACCAACTTTATTCATATGCTAGAACCTACATTATTGTAAGAGGCAATGGTTTAAATCTAATATGAAGTTTTTCCTGGTCTCATTTCATCATGCTTAATCTCTTTCTTTACTTCATTTAAACTTGAAAATGATCAAGATAAATTGAAAGATCGAATACTGTCTACATTTCAACACATCCTCATGAAAAACAAAACTTTTACCAAGGTGGAAAAAGGAGTGGAGATTTGCTGGATGCTACAATTTCTATACTTTAAAATATTTACAGAGATCATCTTTGGTCTTATTGTGTTATTTTCTTAGGTATAACTCTTTGATGCTACTTAAATCCTAGACAAGTGCAAATTCTAGTCTCTTTGTGACATTGTTACCTGTAACTTAAGTGTTTGCAAGCTTTCAATATCTCTTACAGCTTTCACTGTGATCTACTGTTGTAGTGAAGTAGATATTCAACAATGGAAAGTTTTCCAAAACAGTATTTTCTTATTCTGTTCAAGGATATTACTTTTTAGTAACTTCCTTTTTACATTTTAATCTCATCAAATAAGCATGCCACAGCTTTTAAAAACAGTGTTGACACTTATACATGCATGTTAATTAGATGAACTTTTTAAAGACTTAAAGCTAAATGCCTATATTATTACACTGAACTAATTAAAAGTTACTATTTTTCTTTGTCCGGCTTAAAAAAAAAGTTGTTTGGATTACTCCATTAATTACTTCAATCATACTGAATATCAGGACTATTTATTCATAACAATTGTTACTTTAGCATAAATATTTAATGTCTTATGGCACCTGAAAAATATCTTCTTTAAAATTAACATAAATTGTTTGTGTCAGCTTTCAGGATTTCTGTTTGAGCAGGTGTGTTAGATATTAACATGAAGGAAATTGTGAGAATATGTTTCATTTCGAAAGCTTATTGGTAGCAATTTAATTTTTTTAAATGGTCCTAATTACTTAGAATACACAATGTTATTTTGACTAATTCTCATACTTTTCCATGCATAGTGCTATTTACATGTGTAATCAGTGTTAATCTTAACATTATTAAATTATTTCTACACACAAACATACATTTATTTAAAATAAAAGAAGAAAACACCTATAATGGAATGTGAGACATGTACCTAATATATGGGTATGCATAAAACCACGGCATTTGTTTTCTACTTTGTGACGTAATCAAATACTCCTTACTTTATTGCTGTAGCTATGGCCTCTTTCTCTTTCTTCCAACTGGCCGAATGAAGAATGGTATTAAAACTTAAGATGTGGGTGCTCTGTGTGTTCCATATGCTTGGTGTAAGACTGCTATTGAATTGTCACTCCCTCTAGATTCTCAGAGGAGAGAGCAATGGGATATGTGTGTGATCTAAAATGTACATGTACACATATACCAATATTACCATATTTAACCATCTCTATGTATATTAATCTAAAGATAAGTTCATACAAATGTATTAAACCTCAATCCATGACTACATGGATTATTCTAGCCTCCACTTTTTTTTTTTAAAAAAACCTTGACACCAATAGTGAGAAACCTGGCTTCTACCACCTGCCATCCATTCACAAAACTGTTCAATTCCAGTATGTCTGTATGGTGGTATTAGAACTGTTAGCTTAGGAGCGCCTGGGTGGCTCAGTGGGTTAAGCCTCTGCCTTTGGCTCAGGTCATGATCTCAGGGTCTTAGGATTGAACCCCACTTCAGGCTTTCTGTTTAGTGGGGAGCCTGCCTCTCTGACCACTTGTGATCTCTCTGTGTCAAATAAATAAATAAAATAAAATATAATATAATATAATATAATATAATATAATAAAGAACTGTTAGCTTTTACACGTATAGTAGATCTCTATATCAACTAGATTACAATTCTTTTGTTTTTAGCTTTAGATTCCACTCGTTTCCAAAGTTACTTATGTCCACACCTTTCCACAACCCCCTTACCAGGAAGCTATTTCTCGATTTTGTACTATAAATTATTTTCTCCTAGTTTTCATTCATTCCTGAGATCCCCCAATTTTTTTAATGTTCCTTAAACTAAGGTTTTTCTGTGCTGTAAAGTCCCATGAGTTTTGACAAATGCAGAGTGTTATTTATCCACCATTAAAGAATTACTGTTATTATTATAGAATAGAATTGCACCACTGGCAGGATTAACACTTCTGCTGTGCTTCACTTATTCAAACCTCCTTAGTCCCCCTGTAACCCTAGCAACCATTGAGCTTAACATCATTATAGTTCTGCCTTTTCTAGAATGTCTTATAATTGAAATCATACAATATGTAGTCTTGAATTCTTTCCAGACTGCTTCTTTCATTAACTATGGGCTTTTAAGATTTCTTGATGTCTTTTTGTGGTTTGGTATCTTATCAATTTTATCATTGAATTATAGTCCACAGCATAGATGTACAGTTTATCCTTTGACCTACTGAAGGGCATCTTTGTTATTTCCAGTTGTTGGAATTTATAATTAAAACAGCTAAAAATATCCATGGATAGGCTTTTGATGTAGACATAATTTCTTGAATCACTTGGTTAAATGTTCAGGAGTACAGAAGATGCATCATATGATGAGACTATATATAGCTATATTAGAAACCAACTGTCTTCCAAAGTGGCTGTACCACCATTTTGTTCTCACTCTGGCAGATCAGATGGCAATGTAGTCACTGGACTTTTCTTTGACTAAAATTGTCTTAATTTCTCCTTCACTTTGAGCATGATTTCACTGGATATAAAATACAACTTATCATGTATTTCATTCCCTTCTTTTTGTTTGCATAGCTCCTCATGAGAAGATTACTGTAAATTTTACATATTTCTGTCATGGATTTTGTTTTCTAGCATTTCCCTTTGATTCTTTCTAATAGGTTTCTCCTTTTGCTCACATTACACACTTGTCATATATATTTTCCAACAAGGTTCTTAACATAGTAACCATTTTAAATTTTAAATTATTTAAAATTTGGTCACAATTTCAACATCTATATTATATCAGAATCTGTTTTTCATATTTATTGTTCGTTCAAATTATTTTTGTCCTCTCTTTTATGTTGCCTTAATTTTTTTTTCTTGTAAGCTAGACATGATGTATTAGATAACAGGAAATTCACATAAATAGACTTTCAGTCAAAGGTTTTATATTTACTTGGCAAGGAGTTGGCCTATGTTTAATGTTTGCGGTAGATACAGACACCAGAGGCCTCAAACTCCTCTCCTTTATGTTTTTCTCTCCTCTGCTGACTTAGGGCTTCCTTAAGTACTCCTGCATCTACATCTGGCTACTTTTTCACCTCTGTTAATTCACTGATTCTGGACTTCTATTGATAAGGTGGTCATGAGGGAGAGGAGGGAAAACATTCTACACTCTTAGTGATACAATTTCCATATCCACTGATCTTTAGTCTATAAGCTAAGACCTTCAGTGTTGTTTAACAATTTTTTTCCCTTGTTGGGTGATACATTAAAAAAAAAAAAAAACAAAAACAAACAAACAAACAAAAAAAAACCTTTGAGAGCACTAGGGTGGGGGAATATCTGACCTTCGAGTCATATAATATACTGGTAAAATCCTTTTCCCTGGAGAGTCTGTCATTTCACGAAGAATGCTCTGGTAGTGTTTCACAGTAATTATCACTCTTCCTCTTACCCTCCTAGGGCCATGATGACATTTTTTATTGGCTTTTCACTGTGATAACTTGGTAAAGTACCAAAGGGTAAAACCCACAGAAGTCTGAGGGTGCTTTTCAAGACTGCCTCCAAATTTTTCACTCTCCACTTATTCCATTTCTGGCATTTTGTCAAAATTACATCTAAATGTTCTTCCCAGTTTAGGTTCCAAAGGATTCTTCTCCAGGTAACCAGTACTAAGCTGTGACTTTCAAGATGTCTTTTTCTACAGATTTGGGGATAGTAGTTTTCCTTGTTACCTCAATTCTATCATGACTCTGAGAAATTCATTGATTTTCAGCTTATTCAGCTTTTTCTTGTAAGAATGGATGTAAAGATTTCTGAACTCTTTAGGTTAGGACATGAAAATGGAATTCATAGAATCCAATAATTTCTTTAAAGAATTTACTTATTTTTTTAAAAAGTTTGAGTATAGTTGACACACAATGTTGCATTAGCTTCAGGTGTGCAACATGATGATTCAACAGCTCTATATACTATGCTATGCTCACCACAAGTGTAGCTACCATCTACCATGAAACACCACTATTACAATACCATTGACTATATTCCTAATGCTGTATTTTTATCCCCATAACATATTCATTCCATAACTGGAAGCCTGTATTCCCCACTGCTCTTCATCCATTCTGTACATTGCCCCCCCGCCCCAACATTACCCTTCTCTCTCGCAACCACCAGTTTGTTCTTGTATTTGCAGGTCTGCTCTGGTCACTGTTTGTTTATTCATTTGTTTTGTCTTTTAAATTCCACATATAAGTAAAATTGTATGGTATTGGCTTTCTCAGTCCGGTTTATTTCATTTATCATAATACCTTCTAGGTCTATCCATGTTGTCACAAGGGCAAAGTCTCATTCTGAAAGGTTTTTTGTTTGTTTGTTTTTAATTTAACCCCCCCCACCAAACTCTAAGGTACTGAAAATTTCCTTTATTATAAAGGTGAGAAAAATAAGGCCCAGTTTGACTTCCCCACAAAAAATAGCTTGTAAAAAGTAAAGCTAGATAAAACCAGACTCCAGTGCTCAATCTCCCAATCATGACATGGCACTGCCTTTGAACTCTTTGATTCCTGAGCATCTTAAGAGTCATTTTCACTTATAAGCACTTAAACAGAAAGAATAAAATTCATTGAAATTACATGCAATTTCTACACTGGACAATTTGAAACTCTATTACACTTCTAAATTGAGTAACCCATGCCATGGGCTACTGTTTTAGTCATTTAACAATGTTGAGGAAGTTTCTATTGTTGAAACTATCATGTGATTTCTGAATCTGTTTAGTAAATATTATATGTTCCATTCCAAGAAAAGAGGTGCATGAACATGCATGTAGTTAGTTCTTTCTATTATGTAGACACAAGAGAATTTAGGACAGTGTGAATTAACAGTGTATAATTAACTCGCCAATATTTTCCAACACCTTGAATAAACTTAAAAAAGGAAGAAACTGCCCTTTTCAGGGTCTAGTCAATGGGTATCACACTAACAATTTTCTGTTCTAGACCATCATTCAGGTGTTCATATGGTGAACTGAAGATTAAGTAAGGTTAAGATAAGACCTCAAGAATCTAAGGGACTTTATTTTGCAATCATTCTTTAGAGTGCCAAATGAAAAGGAAAAGTGAAAACATTAATTTATCACAGATTATTTTAATGTATCTGAAAACACAATATGAAAGGATCAATCAGAAATAAAGGGTAATAATAAAAATCTGACCCTCAAACTTTATTCACAATTAAGAGAAAAAGGGGAATAAGGTAACTGAACATATTAAAAATAAATAAACAAGACTCTGATATTTACTGATTACTTGTGAGCTATAATTTGTTTATAGTTAAATTTTGTTTGAAAGGTATTGAAAGAAAGAAAATCCCCAAACATAAAAATGCAATGCTATATATGTAAAAATAGAAAAAAGTAATGGATATAAACACAATATTTGAAGTTAAAATGAAGAAAGCAGATCTCAATATTGAAACTATGGAAGTAAGTACTAGACTTTCTTCTCAAGTATATAATATTATTATAAAGGGTTGAATAAAATTAGCAGTCTTGCCTCAAATAAATGAGTTTATTTTGCCAATTTTCATCTTAGTTAAAGTATACAAGACTATTAACAGAAGAAAACTGTTCTTTTGTATTTTATAATTAAAATTCCTTCTCAAGGGGAGCCTGGGTGGCTCAGTGGGTTAAGCCTCTGTCTTCTGCTCAGGTCATGATCTCAGGGTCCAGGGATCAAGTCCCACATCGGGCTTTCTGTTCAGTAGGGAGCCTGTTTCCCTCTCTCTCTCTGTGCCTGCCTCCCTGCCTACTTGTGATGTCTGTCAAATAAATAAATAAAATCTTTAAAAAAAATTCCTTCTCAAATGATAATGAAATATTTCTTTCTACTTCAAAAAATAAGGTTGTTTAGTCTTTTATTACTGAAGATTTACTTAATTATATCCAAATATAAACATTAAATATTGGAAGTTTATTATTAAGTACTAATTTACTAATGCTGAGAAGTCGGTACACTGTAATTTACAGAATAAATTATGACCTTTACACTTTATCATTGGCATTTTAAAACAGAGTCTTATTTCTACACATACAGAGAACAAAAGTTATACACAGCAAATGTGCCTTTGACACAGAGTTCATCAAAAATTTAAAAAAAAAGTGCTGCAGCAATTCATCTTAAATCTTTGCCTGAATTAAGTAGAATAGAATACTATTTTGTGACAGATTTAAAAAACTATCTATTTATATGGGCAGCATATTGTTTTAGATTCTTACAACATTTTTAAGCAAGTGCATAATAATACAATAATTAAGATATCTGTGACTTGTAACATGGTTTGTGAAGCAAAAAGCAAGCAAACTAGTATGTGAGACAAACCAGTAATGCTAAGTAGAGAGTACCATTTTCAAATAAATAATCAACAAACAACTACTTCACCTGCCTTCACAATGTAAATGTTGCAATCAGTTTTTTTTTAGGAAAGCTAAATATTAATTTAATGAGAAGATACACTTTTATTGGACAACACAATGTTTAAAAGTATGTCCTGAGACCAGACTTTTTTGAAATATAGACTCATCAGCATATCACTAAATGTATTTCTGCTTCAATGTACCTTTTTGTAAAATGGTGGTCATCATAATGATGATAATAATAGCAATTATATAACTTACTGTATATCTTACATTTTTTGACCTGTAAGATTCTCTCTACAACTCTTATTTCCAATATACAGATGAAGAAATGTAGTGAAATATCTGATCAACAATCACAGAGTCAATTATAAAAAAGTAGGAATGCTGGGACGCCTGCATTTCTTTACGAACAAAATATCTTAGACATTAGGTTTTTTTCCCCATTCTGCTTGAATCTGTAATTCAACATGGAATTTTGTTTCTATATTTTTCTTTAAACTATTTCTGACATGTGTAGATTTATATGAGGGTTTCCTGCATATTGAGCAGAACATGTATTTTACTTTTGTGACAGATAACCAAAAATCAGAGAAGTTTAAAGAGAATAGCAGTTTCTCTGCCATATAAAATATTTAACACATAAGTGGCTCTGCTCTTCAAAGAACAAATATCTTTGGAAAGTCACCATTCATGATGTAGTTCAAGATGGCCCATCAGCATATATGTCCCACCAGCACAGGGAAATAAGATGTGGAAGCCACTTTCCAAGGGCATGACCTAGATGTTGCATGTACCATTTATGACAAAACCTCACTGGCAAAAGTTTAGTCACATGACTCTATCAATTTGGTCTTCACGCTCACAGCCATGAATACAGGGAGAAGTCTATTCATATGAAAGACAACTACCAGTCTCTGCCACATCCTAAAACAGGTGAAGAGAAATGAGGCAACTAATGTTGGAACTTATTTATTTATGAGGCAAAGTTTTCTACATACCGGATTGTCATAAAAGAGTTGACAATCAAGCAGATATTGAAGTTTCTAGTCAGAGTTACAAACCATCACCTATAAGATAGAACATACTCCAGATTGGGGCAGAACTATTCAAACTTCATATATCACATGCTATCAAATTGCTATAAAAAATGAATACCTTAAAGTTTGAGACTCACTGGAACATAACAAAAGATTATAGGGCATTAGTTAGCTTTTACCAGTCTCTCAGAGATATTATAGTACACGTTTCTCTGGCAAAATATGAACAGATATTTGATGCTATTCATAGTTGTTAGAATATATCTGTCAACATTTCTAAGAACATTTCCTTCTGTAACTAGAAGGAAAATAACTGAGAAGGGAAAATTCCATACAGATATTTTATAATTCAAGGAAATTTTTGATAATCCATAATAGATGTCCCTATATGTATTTTGGAAATGCTGGGAGTTGCAGGATCAGTTTACAGTTTACAGCAAAATATTACCTTTAGAAACTCAGTAGGGCATGGACCCCAAATTCTTGTTGTTCATATAAGTATGTTAGGATTAAAAGAAATGAAAATAATGATTTATCCTAAGAGGAAATAGCATGAACCTAGAGGTGTTTGATTTTGTCCATACATTTTGGCTAGGGTTCTTGCAGAAGAATAAACAAAGGTGCTTATTTTCAGTCAAAAGGATTACAACCTCAAGATCAATTATTGAACTGGCTTGACATCTGTTATTATTATACACACTTGAGATTCAGTACAAATGGAAGTGATGGGTCTCTCAAGGACTGTGGATCTTCAGATTTTGTTCCAAGGCCAGCAGTAGTAGCATTTCCTGATAATTTGTTAGAAATAGAAATTCTTAAATATCTGCCCAGACCTATTGAATCAGAAGTCTTATAATTTGTAATTGGGCCCAGCAATCTGTGTTTTATTGTCCTTCAGTCAATTCTGATGCAACTAAAATACCAAAACTACTCTTCTAGAACACCCAATCAGTTGTGAAAGATATCAGGCCTTAATGAATGTTGGGCAAATTAGGGAAGAACCAAGAGCTTAAAAAAAAAAATCCCACTAGAAAAGACCCTGTCTTCATTTAATTTATCTATATTATGTCCAAAACAATGTGATCATAGCTTTATTAAGTCTTTAAGATATAACTTAGTCTTCTCCTCTTGGCAGAGAAGACATACTTAAAGATCTCTTTAATAAACCCAAGTTCTTCAGTCCAAACAAAATAACTGTTAAGTATGCATCTTGCTTCAGGAATGTAAAAATATCTGTAATTTTTAGTATATCATATTTTGGACCACAATTCATTAGTTTCCAACACAATGGCTCTCCTTAACTGATCCATATTTGAATATTTTTCAAGTATGTAAACATTATTGTAGTTATTTTAAAAACCACCAGAAAATTAAAGGACAAATAATTTATACCTCAAGGAACTAGAAAAAGTACAAAGGTAAGTAGCTTATTTAGGAATTTTCTTGAGGTAGGGATTTATCGCTAGGAACTTCCCTAGAACTACTTTTGCTGCATCTCACAAATTTTGGTAGGTTTTATTTCCATTTTTGTTTGTCTCAAAGTATTTTTTAATATGCTTTTGATTTCTTCTTTGACCCACTGGATGTTCAGTAGCATGCTGTTTAATCTCCACATACTTGTGAATTCCTTCATGTAATTAATTTATAATTTCATATCATTGTGGTTGGAAAAGATGCTTGATATAATTTCAATTCTCTTACGACCTTAAGACTTGTTTTATGGCCCAACATATGATCTATCCTAGAAAATGTTTCATGTGCTATTGAGAGGAAGTGTATTCTATTGCGTTTGGATGGAATATTCTAAATATATCTATTACATTCACCCTGCCTAACACATCATTTAAGGCTGATTTTTTCTTATTTATTTTCTGTTTGGATGATCTGTCCACTGATGCAAGTAGGGTATTTGTCTCCTCTACTATCATTGTATTTTTGTCTTTTCCTTCAGGTGTCTCAATATTTGGTTTGTATATTTAGGTGTTCCTACAGTGGATGAATACATATTTAAAAATATTATATCCAATTGTGGAACTAACCTCTTTATCATTATGTAACCCCCATCTTTCTCTCTTATTAAAGTTTTATTAAAGTTTTTTTTTTATGTAAGTATAACTATGCTAGCTTTCTTTTATTTTCATTTGAGTGGAATAACGTGTCTTTAATGTGAAGTTAGTCTCTTGTAGACAACATATAGAAAGGTCTTGTTTTTTTTTTTAATACTCAGCCACTCTGTCTTTTTGACTGGTGAATTTTATCAATTTACATCTAAAGTAAGTATTGGTAAGTATGTAGTTACTGCCATTTTGTTAATTGTTTTCTGGATGTTTCTGTAATTTTTCTCTGTTCCTTTCATCTTCTTTTGCTCTCTTCCTTCATGATTGGAAGACTTTCTTTAGTGACATTCTCATATTACTTTAAAAAGCATTTTTAATTGGTCCAGGAAGAAGTGAATGCATATTTAGAGGACTAAGACTAAAAGGAAGGAAAGTATCTCTTTCTTCTCTTTATTCTCTTTATTTATTTTTTTCTCCAAAACCTCAATTTGCCTAGTTTTTACTAAAAATATATTATGATATTTGACTTCTTTCCATGAAGGAATAATAATAATTTTCAAGAGTTAAAATGAATAATTGACAATGGAAAAGGTTGAAGATCATGTTTTAGAAAACTCTATAGAAAGAAGTATGTATTTGAGATTGTGGGGAGGAAACAATTCTCAGACCATAGCACTTTCATGTTCTCTTTTCTGCCATACTATTTTCCCTTAAATCCAATTAATGCTTTTATTTATGGAAATAAACATAAAATATTTATAGCTGAACACATATATGTATAAGATGTATATCTAAGATATATGTATTATATAATAACATATATATTAGTAATCTTAAAAAAAAAAGAAGGATAACTGTTTTTCTGAAAGGGAGATAATGGCAAAGCCTGAGTTCATTCTCTTCTTCTACCTTGCTCTCAAAAGATGACTTCAGATTTGGTAGAACCTTAGTGCTATGTTAATTATAGTTGAAAATGACTATATTGGGATAATACAGATGGTCAATAAACTTAAGTCTTTTCTTTGTGGCTCATAGACAGTTGAATTTCAGGGTTAGTGTTGTAAAAATATCTTTCATGATTTAATATCTCCAAAATAATGGGACAGGTGTTATTTCTTTGTTGTTTTGTTTTTTGCCAATTGGCTTTGCTTCTTAACTTCAGAAAAATCATTTGAAAAAAATTAGATGTGCAAATATGTTACGTGAAACAAGTTTATAATCCCTGTGCTTTCTAACATCACATGCTACTATAACAACTTTACGATTGCCATTGATAGAGTTGTGACACATATATATTAACTTTTAGTAAAAAATAATACAGTAAATTAAGGTAACTACAATAGATACTGCATTCTGTAAGAAGTATATATTAATTATCCATAAAACTGGGAATATTGATATTTCTCCTCCACTTAGAGAAAAAAACATTAAAAATTAAAAAAAAATTACTTCCCCAACTTTCTTATAATTGTTTTGTATTGCAAAAGTGTAAAAAATGAATAGACAATTATTTAACATTAGCTATGGTGTGAAAAACTCTTTCAATAGAAGTGTGTAAGCTCTGAATATAAAAAAAAAATCCACTTTATTTTTATTGAATTAATGGATATAAAATACCCATTTTATATCCACTAGTTCAATAAAAATAAAAAAAATTAGCTTTAGCAAGCATTTGAAAGTACATAGTTCAAGGAGACTGGTATTTATTGCTTGAAGAACTAATATATTAGCCTTTACTAAAACAAAACAGACAAAATCCATAATTTTGTGATATGATCATAACTTAACAAAACCCACAAAACAATACTTCAAGGTATATTTTAAAAAGAAACCTTGCATATGAATACTAACAAAATGTGCCAGAATAGTCATTAAAACAACATCTATAATAGGGAAAACTAAGAAACTACCCACTATGCAACCACAAGATAATGATTAAATAAAGAACAGTGTATTTGTTCACAAAATATTATACAGAGAAAATGAATGTGTTATACACAGAAAATAAATTGCACTTTCACAACACAATACAAATTCTTATTAAATACTTGAATGACAAGGTACTTGAACACTACGTGTAGTATAAAACCAGCATTATTTTTAAAAATTACAGTTATTTATGCATATGCACATAGGAGATTAAAATATGTAGGATAAAAGAAGATGGTGAGCAAAACATTCATAGAGAATTGAATGTGAGAAGACTTGATTTGAGTGATGGGGTTGTGTGTGATAATTATAATTATAATTCTTTATAAACATTTTTTATTTGTGTCAAATATTATGTGTTACTAGTATGATTAAAAAAAACTAGCAGTGGGAAACTAATTTTTTCAACAGTAAATTGAGAAAAAATGAAATTTTAGTTTTCCTTCTGGAGAGTGAGAAACCCTGGGGTTGAAGACCTAAAGCATAAAAGCAATATAAAAGTCAAATACTCAGTGGAGAAGGCTCTGAAAAGTAGGTTATATTTTCTTCCTCTAATCTCCAAATATATTTATAAATTCTATTATCTACAATGCCTTCTGTGAATATGAGATTTGGGGAAAATAATAGACATGATAACAAATTAAAAACCAAAGGCTAATTACTAGCTTAATGCTACAATCCATTCTTTTTCTTTCAATCTTTATTTTTCTTTGTATCAACAGCTTTTTTCAAAGAGTACTAGCATGTGAGTTATAGAATATTTGAACGACAAACATACTTTGGAAAATATCGATTTTGTATTGCTCTTGTTATTGGGTCATTGGACTCTTCTCCAAGATGTACCAAAGAATTGGAGACCCAAGATCAGAATGGGGAGATAGTTAATTGAGTAGGTGAGTATAAATTTTTAAAAAGATTTTGCTTGCTTGTTTGTTTGTTTGACAGAGAGACAATGAGAGAGAGCACAAGAAGGGGGAGCAGGAGAGGGAGAATCAGGCTCCCCGCTGAGCAGGGAGCCCGATGTGGGGCTCTATCCCAGGACCATGACAGAAGCAGAAGGCAGATGCTTAAGACTGAGCCACCCAGGCACCTCTATAGTTCGTTCGTTCTTTCTTTCTTTCTTTTTTTTTTTTAAGATTTGATTCATTTATTTGACAGAGAGCAATCACAAGTAAGCAAAGAGGCAGGCAGAGAGAGAGGGGGGGGGAAGCAAACTCCCTGCTGAGCAGAGAGCACGATGTGGGACTCAATCTCAGGACCCCGAGATCATGACCTCAGCCGAAGGTCATAACCCACTGAGCCACCCAAGCGCCCTATAGTACACTTTCAAGAGAGAAGTGGGCCATTGCTGCATCAAGAGTGGCAATGGCACATAGAAGCTCTAGCTACATCCTTTTAAGTCTGCTTTCTGCATGTGTATATTTGGCTTTGATTGACATTTTTCATTGACAGCTGGTGGTTAAACAACATTTTGGCTTCTGCGCATGCGTCTACCCATGATGCTTTTTGTTATAATTGTATTTATTTATGTATTGTGTATTTATGCGACTAATGAGCTTTTGTTGTGACCTTAAAGTTAACTAAGGGCAAGTTGCACCTTTTATGTGCATGCTTAGCTCTTGTAAGTCCTTTGTGGTTTTTGAGCCTGCTCTGTTGCTAGACCTTTCCCATTCTATAGATCTTAGAGGTGGCTCTGCCTGTCTGGCTGCTAATCTAGGGTGGCTCCGAGTGTATGGCCAGCATCTGTTTTATCTCTCCTCGCTTCTGCCTAACTGCCCAACACTCTGATAAGATTTGAGAATTTATCTTTGTGGAGATTTCAGGGTAGTACAGGAAAGCTATAGACCACATTCTCTCTCTGAACAAATCTGTTTACATTCTACAGTAAAGATGTCTCTCTTCACAGGGTAAGAGTATAAATGTGCTATCTGCCCCATATAAACTCTTATTTTCATAATTCCAGGATTCCTCACCTATTCTGTGCCAACACAGGTGTCATCTGGCTCACATACTGCACAGTAGAGTCTTGAGACACGGAAAGCTAGCACTATGAAATTGTTATGGTTGCTGTTATTGCTCTAAGTAACAATAATAAAAAATCTGATCTCTGACCCAGGGATTCAGTGTTTGTGAATACATAGCTCTGTACATATACACATTTATCTCTCAATCTATTTTTGCTGATGTAACAAATAATCACTTAGTAGCTTAAAATACACCTATTACAATTCTGTGTGGCAGAAGTCTAACTAAACTAACATGAAAGTTTCTGACACATCTGCACTTTTTTCTGGAGACTGTGTGGGAATCCCTTTTATTGCACTTTCCAGCTTCTGGAAGACACTCACATTCTTGAATTTATGGTGTCCTTCCTCTGTCTTCAAAGCAGGCAACATTACAAGATCTCTGACATTTCTTTAGATTGGGCCCACACTAAAAATCCAGAAATATATGCCCATCCTAAGGTCTTTAACTTAATTACATATACAAAGCCCTTTTGTGACATAAGGTAACACACCACAAGTTATGGGAATTAGGATGTGGACATATTTGGTGGGGCCATTATTCCATTACTATCAAAAGTAGGTAGGTAGGGTAAGTAAGGCAGTGAGGTAAAATCTTCACAGATTTGAGATTAACAAATGCCACTTTTAAATTATCCCAGACAGGAAGAAAAAGGGGGGGGGGTTAGAGCATATAACACAGGAAGGTGCAAGACAGTTAAAATATTCTTGGTGACTGAAATATAGAACATGTACAACTCTGAATATTGATGTTCCTATTTGCAGAATACATTGCTGGCCAATGACTATAAGAATGGGCATCTTGTTTATTTTCATCAGCAATCATTAGAAGGTTCTCATAAAATCATGGGTGATTGCTACTATTTCTGGCTTTACTAAACACAGTAGTCTGCCACTTGGGAGTGTACTGATATAGTGATTCTTTAAATCAGTGCCTTCTTCTAATTGAAAAGAAAGAATAGCACAGGTAGATTTCTGTCATTCCCCTTCAAGCATCACTAGGGTCACTACTAGATTTTCACTTTAATGGAAGTTTAGTTCTAAAAGTTATGCAACTAACTTAAAAGTGGCAAAATACTAGTGAAATAAAAATATTTTCACATATTTATTAGAAAATAGCTTTTTTTCTTTTGCATTTTTTTGTCATGCTTTTTTTTTTTTTTCTCCCCTAATTGAGTATATGTTCTCTGTCTTCATCCACTATCTTGTCAGTGTAATTATGTATATACTATTTTTGGCTATGTTGACCATTTAACACTTTGCAAAGTTGAATACATCAAACTTTTTCGTAATGAACTTTGTTATATGAAGATTAGTTAAACACTTTCTCATCTGAATTTAACAATCGGCCTTTTATATTTAAGAATCTTTACCTCTTCTAAGCTTAGCTTCAACTTCCCAACTGTACTGTATATTACTACCATCCTCACAGCTATGAAATTAAAAATAATCTCTATCTGATGTCCTGTGTTTTCAGCATTGATGTTATTTTTTTTTCAAAATCTAAGACATGATTTATGTTATACACTTTCTCTCTAATATCTCTGAGCTTTCTTAGAATGATGAAAAAAATATATACTATGACTACATTTCCATTGATTTATTCAGTCTGTGATTCCAGTAGCATCTTCTAAATGCTACTGTTATCTACTCTAATTTCACAGATTTTACTGTATCTTTTGTAATTCCAATGATCCCTACAATAGGATCATTATACAACCTCATCCATCTATTTCAAAAACTCTGGTTTTCTTGTTTACAGACTTGTATCAAATACAACTGCTTTATAATCCCTCACTAGGTCAATTCCATCTATTTTACTTCCATGTAGATTTTTACATGCCATTCCCAAATAACATATATTAGAGTCATTTATTTATTTGATTGGATTATTATTACAATAGGTTGGAAATTTAAAGAAGGCAGATTCTATATTTAATTTTGTTACCATAGTATTTTCAACAGTGAGCTTTCAGTAAACGATTTGTTAATTCATAATGCAATTATGGAAATGCCCCAGAATACAATAGTAAATGTTAAGAGTAGAAAACTATAAAATTAATATGCAAATTATTATATAAATATTTTATATTATTAAATTATATTATTAAATTATATTATTAAATTATATTATTAAATTATTATAAATATTTTAGAAAATTGTATTAATTTAAAATATAAAAAAATACAGAAGTGATTTTTAAGAAATGTGATCAAAATAAAGTGAGACTTAAGCTGAAAGAAAATATACAAAATTTTATTAAAATATTAAAAATATTAGATCAAATGGAATTATTTATGGAGTTCTGTTTTGTATTTGCTTTGCCTAATGTTTTCATTGCAATAGTGGAGATAAAATTTTATTATTTTCCTGAAATTAGCAGCAAATACTCTAATTTTTCACACACCAATTCATTAGCTCATGGAAATATTCAAAAAGAAAGAAGGAATGAGAAATTAGGGGAAACACTTTTTACAGGAGAAGCCATTTCATTCATATAGTTGAAAGACTAAAATGACTATTTTATACATTTTAATGTAATAACTAATTAGTGCAGTTATTATAAATGGAAGAAATTGCATAAATAGAAAGATACTGGGACATAGATTACCAGATTAAAAGTATCAGCTCTCACATTATTTTATAACAACAAAAAGGAAAATTCACATACATACACACACTGAAGAATATCAGACACCATTTTTATCCAGTGGAAAAATTAGCCTCGCCTTTTGAATAGAAACTGTCTTCATGTGCCAGCTGATATGATGCAATAACAATTAAGCAACTTTGTTAGTTACTGTCACCAAATGTATAAAAAGTCTAAGCATATGAAAACATTTGAACATTCAGATATTTTTTTAAAACGTAGGACATTCTACAAAAAAAAAAAAAAAAGATCAGTGTCTTAAAAACAAAAAGATCAGTGTGTCCTTTCTCATTAAAGGAGATGACAGAGATATACGAAAACAATCAGTAATTTCAATTATTTCTTGGATAGGAAAAAATATATATTTATTAAGGAATTAAATCCATAGTTAAATTTTTCCAATAAACCTCCTGGCCGATATGGCTTTTCTGTTGAATTACAGCAAATATTTAAAACAAAAATAATGCTAAAAATAAACACCCACAAATCGACACATACAATTACACATTGATTTACACAACTATTTATGTGTAACTAAAATTCAGGTAAGTTTTTAGAGCCACAAGAAGAGCTAACAGCCGACCAAAAGTGGGATCTCTGCCATGTTTCTGGCTTCCAGTCTCTCATTTTTTTTTCTTTTTTATTCAATCCTCTCTCATGGTCCTCCATCCTTTTAGAAGAAATCCAGTTTGTCTATTTGTTTGTTTCTGTTGTTTTATTAGTTTGTTACTGTTGTGAAATCGTTAGAAGAATGACTTAATAATCATTCTTGCTGATTTGAGCATATCTTCAAAAATCTTCACTCTCTTTTACAATCCACTTATCAGATTATCCCTCCAAATAAATGCACTAGTTTCTGTAAATATCAAAATCTCCATCTCGGGGCACCTGGGTGGCTCAGTGGGTTAAGCCTCTGCCTTCGGCTCAGGTCATGATCTCAGGTTCCTGGGATTGAGCCCCGCATCGGGCTCTCTGTTCGGCAGGGAACCTGATTGCTCCTTTCTCTCTGCCTGCCTCTCTGCCAACTTGTGATCTCTCTCTCTCTCTCTGTCAAATAAATAAATAAAATATTAGAAAAATATCTCCATCTCAACTAGACATCCTATTACAATTATCAGATTGAGAGGAGGAAGGAAGGTGGAAGCAGGGGAGGGAAAGAGGTTCAATGTTTTGCCCCTTTATCTTTGCAAATCAAATGCATCTAACTTGAATTTATTATCTTCCACTACTTAGTAAAGATACAAAAAGAAAACCCACCTTCAATAGGGATTTTTAAAACTCTTACAAAATTGACATGAAATATATTATTAATATTATGCATATTATAATCTATTCAGATTTAATTATACTCATCTGCTTTAGATTTCTGTTTTTATGTGTCCTTAATCTTTGATGTTCTTTCTGGGTAGCTATTAAAAAGTTAGCATATTCTTACTTGTTGCTTATGGAATTCTCTGTGACTATTAAGACAAATTAAGTGCTTATATCTATTTATTCAAAACATTGTTCTTTTCTTATTTACACAGGTTCTCTTATATTTCTCTGGGCTCTACTTTGCCTAAATGGATAAACATTTATGACTACATTCTACAATAAGTGTTAACACCATACAAAATATGATAAGATAAGATTTACTGTATGATTGAGACTTATGAAATTAACCCTGGGGATATTTATTTTATGAATTCATGACAACTCCAGATGACTGATTTTCAAATAATGGTTAACTTTAGATCCCTGGAGTCAAATATTTAACAAACAAAAATATGTAATCATCTCTCTAATGTACTTATTTATGTTATCTGATTGCCTTGATAGCTTGGCATTATTGAACAATGTACCTTATGCCCCTCTGAATAAAGTGCTAAATTTAAAATAAAAATCTCAGTATATTAACAGAAAAATAAAATATAACAATAAATGTATATGTCAAATGTGATAACTTCAAAATTTAGAAAATAATAAAACATGCTATAGTCAGAAACTAACAGCTTTTTAAAAATAGATACAAGTGGCCTGAATGGTTTTTCTATATTAAATTAAATCTCTTTCCTTTAAAAAGTCAATGGGCTACCGCTTTTCATAAAAAGAATGGAAATTGTCACCATAAGCTATAAGACTCTTTGTGAGCTGAAACTTGTTCCCTCAGCCTTTATTAAATAAAAAAAAGAGATTATGAAAATTCGGTTTTTCATGGTCTCAATTATGTGACACCATTTTGTATATGTATTTACTTTTCTGAAGAAGAACTGTTTGATATTCTCATTTAGGTCGATGACATGTTTATTTCACGAGTTATTATCCTTATTTTCATCCCACACTGGGTGAAAAGATAATTTAAAAATTAATTCTTTAAAATTAATAAAGAAATAAATTAAAATAAATAAACATTAAGTACTATGATTTGTATCATATTTATTAGTTGCTTTGAACTGAGGACAGGTACAAAAACACCTGAAGAATTTTTGTGTAGTTTCTCCAATTCCAGAATTCCTTATTAGGAATCTTTAACTAATTGGGTAAATACCAGTATAATTTTATAGTTTCCCACAGATAATTATGAAAGAAATTCTAATTATGTATCACCAGAATAAGCAAGCTAATAAGGCTTTTCTGAATTAATTGCTTTCTTTTTCTCTCTGCTTCATGAAAGACAGACAAAATGAATAGGATCAAGCAGTTGAAGAAGTGGAGGACATAAGGTTGGGGGTGGGGTGAGTTGGCCAATGTGATTAGACCTCTCTTTGCTTTTTGGCATCTATCAATTTGGGATCCTGTGCTCTCACAGAGACTGGGAGATAGGGTCTTTCTCTTTCTTGATGCATACATTTCAAAGAGATACCACCAAGATTCTTGATAATGACATTCCTGTGGTGTAAAACTGGCAAGAGGCTAAGAGAACATTTACAACCCAAACATTTCTAAAGTCAACGCTCTAAGAAGAGGGATGTCAGGGGTCTAGAGTCTGGAAAGCCTATCTTAAGTATGGTAAGGTTGTCTTGGTGATTATATAAATATATAGAGTTAATTTCAAGCCAGCAATTATTAGAGACTGAATTTCTATTTTTTAATGATTTATTTATTTATTTTAGACAGACAGAGAGCATGAGGAGAGGGATGATAGCAGAGGGTGAAGGAGAAACTTAAGCAGACTCTGTGCTGAGTGTGGAGGCTGATGCATGGCTCAATCACATGATGCTGTGGTCACAACCCTGAGGTTCACGGCCAAAACCAAAGGTCAGATGCTTAAACTGACTGCATCACCCAAGAACCTCTCTCTTTTTTTTAATTTAAATATTAGTTCACAGATTTTTTTTGAGAGTGCTAATATCCCATTATGAACAATTCAGAAAATGGTGACATGATTTATATGATTACTGATAAAATGTTACAGATCGTATGTGTGCAAAGGGGACAGTTAGTATGCCTCTTCCAGAAATAGTTTTAAATTATAAAGCTTAATAATACTAAGGTAAAAAAAAATCTCTGAACTAATTTTCATTTCTAGTACATTAAAACATATCTATTGTGAAAAAATTGTTAATCCTTCTCAATAGCAATTTTTTTTACAACTGCGATGTGATTTCTCATTTTCCCTCATTACCTGTATAATTGTCCTTTGCATTAAAAGCAAACAAACATACATAGAAGGAAAATGAGAGATAGAGTAGTAAATGAGAAGAGAGCATTAATACGTAGCTTATGAGGAAATGAATTAAAAAAAAACCACACATTTATTTCTTAATTCTTGCACAGTCTGCTAGTTTCTCCCAACAGTCTGAAAGAAAAATTTCAATCTTGAGCTGTGGCAAATTCATACATATATTCATTCAAAAAGAGGACTTGTTATATGCAGTATACACAATCTGTGCTCTTTCATGTGTTGACAATGAATTTACTTGCTAGACATGTTTTATAAGGAAAGTTGAAAATATACTTGTATTGAAATTGGAAACATTTTCATTAAGAACTTTGCATGTCAATGGACATACATAAAAGGAAAATATCTTTAAAGATATAACTGGTAAGGTTAGTAGAGAAATAAAGTGTATAAACATATCTTAAGATGCTTTGTCTCATAGATATCCTCATACTCAGAGTACAAATATCTGGTGTTATAAATTTTAAGGTGGAAGATGGATTTAAAAAAAAGGTTATACTTGTTATGCTTCTGTTTAATTAATATTACTACTAAACATAAATAATAACCCACAAAATGAATTGATTAATTATTGATCTTAAGGATATAGGCTAAGTGTAGCTCAGAATGAACACATCCTTATTCAGCTCTAATATTTATCTATTGACCTCATTTTTTGTTTCCCAAGTAGGAAATGAATATACTCTGAGACATATTTTCATGAATATATGGTCTAAACATTCTTATTAAAACATATTTCCTGGGGCACCTGGGTGGCTCAGTCAGTTAAGGGTCTGCCTTCAGATCCCGGAGTCTCAAGATCTAGCCCCATATCAGGCTCTCTGCTCAGCAGGGTGTCTGCTTCTCCCTGGCCCTGCTATTGTTCTCTCACTTGCTGTCTCGCGCTCTCGAATAAATGAAACATATTTTCTGAATTGGACTTAAAACTTTTTGGAGCATTAGATTCATTCTCAAGTGTTCTAATGAGAATATAAGCATGGATAGTAAAGGGATTACCAACATTTATAAGAAAGAATAAAGGAAATTACATGCATAGTATTAAGTAAAATTAAGAAGTGATCATTTACTGAGGAAAAATTACTAATACAGTCACAGTAATATGTACATAAATGAGTGTAAGAAAGAATACAGAAAAAATGGAAGTTTATAAAATTGCCAGAAATAAAGGTGCCGACATCAGATGATTCTGTAATTCCAAAAAAAACCCAAGTTATTTATAATGACATAATAGAAGACAAAAACTCCATACTACATATTGTAAGAAATGAATTGCCTATTATTGAAATGATAATCTAGAAAAGTAGTATAAAATATTTTGTACTAACATAGCTATCTAACAAATCTAACAATGCTTTAAAAGCATGGTATTCTGTGAAGCAGAAGGGTAACTGTCTGAATTCGAAGTTCAAGGTCGCAGTATCTATTAATTCTTCAATCAACATACTATTTAGTAAGCATACTGAAAGAAAATGCACATCAAAAATTATTTCATAAAATTATTTAAATTCACATTGAATAACAATATGGAATAATATGTGTAGATCAATGTAAAATGTCCATATTTTTTTAAAGAAATAATGAAGGAAATATGCAATTGCCACAGCTAGAAAAACTGTAAACCATTATTTACCACCTTGTGGGTAATTTCGAGATTTCTTCCCTAGTAACTCCATTCTTGATTATCAGGTCCAGACCAAATATGGCCATAGTTAAGTCATGAATTCATAAATCTTCTCTTTCCTTTAGCAAATAAAATTGGGCTTTTGTCATAGCTGTGTGTTTAATCTATCAACAACATAGACAAACCTGTGCTGTTGACATGACACCACTCCCCAGGTGATAAGTAACTTTGTTAGATTTGGATTTGGATTTGGATTTGGCAGTTTCTTGGATTTGCCCTCTCTGCCTAATGTTTCTATCAAAGCTTTTGTTTCTTGGTTGACAAAATTCTTTGACTGCCAAAGTAATACCCCATATAAAACATTTTTACTTTCTATACCCAATACTTTGGGCTCTATAAATCTGGGTATTTTAGGACAAATGTACCCACTAAAAAACACAATTACAGTTCTGATAAACTAGAAGCCAAGATTACTCCATGAAGCTCTTAGGTTTCTGGGTTTCTCATGCAGCTGAGATATTGAGCAGCAAAGGGGTGACTTGTGTAGATGGAATAATTAATTCCCTTTATTATGCTGTTATGCTGAAATATGATTGAGACAAGGAGGACTATTTTTGAAACCTAATGTTTCCTTTAGTTTTTCTCTTAAGTACTATAGTAATTCAGGACAATGAAAAAATTAAGTTAATATGATAAAGATAACATAATTAAGCCTTCAGATACTGCAACAATAAATGACTGGATTTCTTCCTTTGTAACTAATTTGCTAACTGAGGGCAGGAGAATATCTAATGGATGGTGGAAGAAGTTCATTACGATTATCAACATAAAGTTGTGACAAGCTTTAGGATGTGTATGCAATATTTGCGTTTTATACTATTAGTTATCCTTACCCTCCTATTTACTTGTTTATTTTTGCAACCCTACTTGAAGAACACAGTGATGGCTAATATGTTAGATTTTAGATTGGAGTAAGACTTGATTCCTATCCACCTGTCAGTGAGAAGACTGATGATGATGGATCTTTGTGAATTCTGATCATTGGGAACACATTATATTTAACTGAACTAAAAAGAGAGAAGATGATAAAGGAAAAGAGTGATTTTGCCAGATTTTTTCATTTGACTTTGCTATCCCCACTCTTCTCTATCCTTGTTCCTGCGCTCCTCTGCAGAAAACTGACTTGTATGAAACATATCAATGTGTCCCCATGCTTTTTTTTTTTTTTTTAAGATTTTATTTATGTATTTGACAGAGAGAGATCACAAGTAGGCAGAGACGCAGGCAGAGAGAGAGAGAGGAGGAAGCAGGCTCCCTGCTGAGCAGAGAGCCTGATGCGGGACTCGATCCCAGGACCCTGAGATCATGACCTGAGCCGAAGGCAGCGGCTTAACCCACTGAGCCATCCAGGTGCCCATCCCCATGCTTTTTTTATTTCACTTGGGTGTTAACCAATGGAGAACTGCAGGAGAGCATTAGGAAAAAAGGAGAGAAAGAGAGATCAGTGCATTGATTTCCCTTCCTTCCTTAAAAAATAAGTGTTAAATAATTACCTTACATATTGATTAATGAAACAAAATGTAGGCAAATTATAAAATGTTCTTATATCAAGGGTTGTCTTCTACAAATATTTTGGTTAAAAAATAAAGAATATGTACTTAAGAAAAACTATGTTTATAAATAGCCAATAATTTGAGTCATAATTTATGTTCATAATAATTCATGTCAAAATTCATCAGTCTGTCAAGATAATATTTGCACTATAAAATGAGAAGCATTGGTTTATCATTGATTTCCTTTTGTAAAAAAGATGGTTAGAGCCAGGAAACTACTCTCAATAAAATTAACTACTCACAAATCATTCTCATTATGCTTATCACTGGATGCATTTTAGTCTAAATAATATTTTAAGAATGCTTTAAACCTTTGATCCAATAAGGAAAACTATAAATAATAGTTTAGTTTGCTTTTTGTTACTTTCCTAATAAATTCCTGTGCTTCTCTTGTAACAAAAAAAGGTATCATAGTAAGAAAATGACAAAAATACAAAAAATTCATTCTGAAATAACGGGAAAGAGTAAAATATATGATTCATTTAATTATGACTAAGGAATATGTGTCTGGGCTTCTGAAATAATTGGGACCAGTATTTGAATGTTGACAATAATATACCTTCCAATTACACTTTTCTTTCTGTTTGCTTTATTTTTTTCAGACAAGCTATCTCCATGTGATTTGAACACAGCAAGCCATGAGTAGTCATTAAAGGGGATGTGTTTTTTTATTTCTGGGATGATCAACTATAGGGAGAGATCCCTAGTAATAATGTAAAGCCACTATTAGAAACTTGCAGTTGGCATAGGGAGGTGGATTAGAAAGGGGGAATAATTGTTCTTAAAAGAAATGAAAGTTCTTTCCTCAGATAAAAGAAAAATTCCTAGAATGAGTCCATGGACGTTCAACAAAGGACAAAAGGTAGAAAATGTGTTCAGCATACATTTTTACCAAAATAAAAAAAGTTTTCAATATAGAATTACTCTCTCTACACAATATAATTCTGAACACTCTGGTGTTTTGTACACATAGTCATTTAGGACACTGTTTCAATTATTATCTGTTAAGTGTCTTCACAGCATAAATGGTTTTATGTTGTTGTGAGTAGAGTGGTAAAGATTAAAGATGAATACAATGATCTGTGAAATACGGTGTGTGCAATTTGTAAATCCACTAGGAAAAATGACTGTCATATCAAAAAATAGACTGAAAAATTTTTTTAAAAATCTGCTTTGCAGAAGCTTGTTTGCTTTTTGTTTTGCCAGTGTTATTTTAATATACCCAGAAAGAAAATGTTGTTTTGAAACCTTCCTCTGCTATTTGTAGGTCCTACCGATGTCAAAGAAAGGTTATATCCTTTTCTTCATAGAATTGAGACTTGATGACAAAACTACCCCACTTATCTGATTTTACATTGTAATAATTTCTAGGATTTCAAAGGGGGAAAGACAGAATCATTCTTAATAATGCAACCATAGGATTGAGTGACTCAGTTGAATTATGATTCTGACTCATTTCATTGTGTAAACTCCTCAGTTTGTAGCCAAATGCTCAGCCAAGAAATGACCTACTTCCCTTCTCTAAATCCCTATCCTTAAAAAACTATGACTTTATGCACTCATTGTTCCTTAACTTTCCTGTAGGCTTCTGGTAACAGCTTTCATGTGGGATAAACCATGGCACCAAAAATAAGCCATGGTGTTGCTCTACTTCTTTTTTTTTTAGACAATCAGAGAATTATGGTCTTTTTATAGTCACTGCATTCCATTGCATTGTAGATTTTTAACAGAGTCAAGTATTCATTTCATATATAAAGTATCTTACTTTATATATGAGAAAGACAATGGACTAAAATACTCCTTTGTCTGTAGTGTCATTTGTAAATATCTTCTCCCATTCCATGGGTTTGCCTCTTTGATTTCTTGAGTGTTTCCTTTGCGGTGCAGAAGTTGTTTATCTTGATGAAGTCCCAAAAGTTCATTTTTGCTTTTGTTTCCCTTGCCTTTAGAGACATGTCTTGAAAGAAGTTACTGTGGCCAATGTCAAAGAGGTTCTCCTCTAGGATTTTGTTCTCCTCTAGGATTTTGATGGATTCCTGTCTCACATTGAGGTCTTTCATCTATTTGGAGTTTATCTTTGTGTATGGTGTAAGAGAATGGTCGAGTTTCATTCTTCTGAATATAGCTGTTGACCCAGACCATTTATTGAAGAGACCATGTGTTTTCCATTGGATATTTTTTCCTGGTTTGTCACAGATTAGTTGACCATAAAGTTGAGGATTCATATCTGGGCTCTCTACTTGTTTCACTGGTCTATGTGTCTGTTTTTGACCAGTACCATGCTGTTTTGACGATCACAGCTTTGTCATACAGCTTGAAATCAGGCAACATGATGCTCCCAGCTTTGAATTTCTTTTTCAATTTCCTTGGTGATGCAGGGTCTTTTCTGGCTCCATACAGATTTATATTGTTTGTTCCACCTCTTTGAAAAATTCCAATGGCATTTTGATCAGGATGGCATTGAAAATATAGATTGCTCTAGGTGGCATAGACATTTTAACAATGTTTATTCTTCCAATCAATGAGCATGGAATATTTTTCCTTCTTTTTGTGTCTTCTTCAATTTCTGTCATGAGTGTCCTATAGTTCCTATAGTATAGATTCCTTGCCTCTTTGGTTAGGTTTATTCCAAGGTATCTTGTAGTTTTTGGTGTTATTGTAAATGGAACTGATTCTCTAATTTCCCTTTCTACAGTTTTATTATTGGTATATAAGAAAGCAGCTGATTTCTGTGCATTGATTTTGTATCTTGCCATATTACTGAATATGAGCTATATGAGTTCTAATAATTTAGGAATGGAGTCTTCTGAGTTTTCCACATAAAGTATCATGTCATCTGCGAAGACAGAAAGTTTGAGTTCTTCTTTTCTGATTTGAATACCTTTTATTTCTTTTTGTTGTCTGATTGCTGTTTCTAGGACTTTTAGTACTATGTTGAGCAATAGTGGTGAGAGTGGGCTGGAATATAAGGAATAGCATGGAGGACATTAGGAGAAAGAAGGGAAAAATAAAGGGGGGGAGTTGAAGGGGGAGATGAACCATGAGAGACTGTGGACTCCAAGAAACAAACTGAGGGTTTTAGAGGAGAGGGGGTGGGGGATGTGTTGGCCCAGGGATGGGTATTAAGGAGAGCACATATTGCATGGAAGACTGGGTGTTCTACATAAACAATGAATCTTGAAACATTAAATCAAAAACTAATGATGTAATGTATGGTGACTAACATAACAAAATAAAAAATAATAATAATAAAATTTAAAAATACACTATTTTAAAAGAATAACAGAAAATTTAACTTCTAAGCAATTATTTAAAAAGTTGATTATATATTCCATATGAATGTTCTGATAAATAACACTGAAGTGTTCAATATACACAACAAAAATACAGTATCCAAACAGGTACTCCCAGAGAGACTAAAAAAAAATTAAAAATAAAAATAAAACAGGGGTGCCTGAGTGTCTCAGTGGGTTAACCCTATGCCTTTTGCTCAGGTCATGATCTCAGGGTCCTGGGATCGAACCCCACATCAGGCTCTCTGCTCAGCAGGGAGCCTGCTTCCCTCTCTCTCTTTCCCTGTCTCTCCATCTACTTGTGATCTGTCAAATAAATAAATAAAAATCTTTAAAAATAAATAAATAAATAAATAAATAAATAATACAGAAAAGAGGCAATACAATGAACACAACTTTATATTTGCCATGAAATTTGGTAAATGGGAAAATAACTTTCAATAAAAGATATCAATTAGATCAATATAAATATGCATATGTGGTAAGAATCTTAAATGTAAAATTTTTAGGGATTTTTGCCTCTTTTACATGACTTTAAATAATTTATTGATAACTTTTAATCATGTCTGTTCACATCACTTTTGACAACTTTAGTGAGTTGAATTGTGATAGTCTTACAGCCCAAAGAACACCAAGATTGCCAGCAACCATCAGAGGCCTATAAGAGGAAAGGAAGGATCTGCCCTTAAAGTCCTTAGAGGAAGGGTGAACCTGCTGACAATCTGACTTCTGAAATCTAGCCTCAAGAAATGTGACACAAAATGTTGTTTTTAGCCTCCATGTTTTTGTTTTTGTTTTGTTTTGTTTTGTTTTTGGCAGTCCGAGGAAACTAATATAGCCCTCATTATGAGGCCTGAAAATAAACATAGATAAAACAGTTATATGGAGGGAAGCATGCGTCATAGTATGTTAAGCAGGGATAAATTTTACTCCTGTAAGTGCAATACAGAGAAACTGTGAAGGTAGCACTAACAGGTAATGCTTTGTGTGAGAGTGTACATGTATGTATATATATATTTTGAAAGATAGGTTCATGCACTTGGGTCATTTGTGGTGACTTTGATTTGACATGAAAAATAAAAGGAAGAAGTAAGGGTTCATACAGGAAAATACAGTTTCACTTACTATATAAATATATAGATATTTGCAAGCTAGTTCTTCACATTTTAAGCTTTGATTTTCAAAGCACATCTAGTGAATAATTTATAGCTGATCCAAAGTAATATCTTAATACATATTTGTGGACTTATACATGTAGTAGTTATTAAAATAAGTAAATTGTGTGAGTATTCAAATGGAATAATATAACAAAGGCAATTGTAGAAAACCCTTCTTGCACAAATTTTTAAAAAAAAAAGCAAAGCTGCAATCAAAACTAGAATAAAGCAAAGTTTATTAACCCATCTCTTAATTCCCCCAACCAAGGACTATGATTTCTCTTTTCTTTACGTTGTAATAGCATAATTACACTTATTCAGATGAGAATTATTCTTGTCCATTGTTACTTGCACATAACACACTCAATCAAATTATCTCTGTCTCTGGAATTTAACATTGTAAAACAAATTCATGTCTTCTTTAATGATAAATTCACAAAAGCAGATCATATAACCTGTGTTCAATGTATTATTAATTGAATAACTTTATAGCCACCTCTAGAATCAGTACATATTCCAGCTATCTCTGTGTCATTTACAGTAGTCCCCACTTAACCATGGGGGTTACCCTCCAAATCCTCAGAGAATGCCTCAAACCTTATGTATACTATGTTTTTTTTTATATATGCACATACCCATGATACAGTTTAATTTATAAATTAATATAGGTAAGAGATTAACAATAATAAATTAAATAAAACAGTTGTTTAACTAAGTATACTATAATAAAATTTATATGAATATGGTTTCTCCCTCTCAAAATATTTTATTATGTTGTACTCACCTTTCTTCTTGTGATGATGTGAGATGAAAAATGCTTAACTGATGAAATGAAGTGAAGTGAATCACAGACATTGTGATGAAGCCTTAGGCTATTGTTAACCTTTTGATAAGTCAGAAGTAGGATCATTGCTTCTGGACAATTGTTGACCACAGGCAACTGAAACTGTGGAAAGCAAAAGTGGGAAGAAGGTGGGAATATTGTACACTTTATAATTTACAAAATGGAAGTGATTAACAGTGTGTAGTAGGTATTATCAGTATTATTTAGCAGATTACTTCTAAGCTTAGTTAAAAGAGATATGAGAATGTCTAAAAATTCACTTAGTCACTCATTAGAATTGGGTCATGAATAAAAAGTTATACCTTTTCTCAACTATATGTTTCCTACCTCAAATGAATAATTATGAAGACTATTTAAATTAAATTTTATAATATGCAGTGTTGTAGAAAACATATTTTGCTACTTGTATAAATATTCCTTGTGTCACCATTACTTCATATTTGCTATCTCATAAGCTAGTTGCCTTTTTCTCTTGTTTTTTTTTTTTTTTTTTTTTTAAGGGGGTCACTTCGAGAGTAGTTTAGTCTTTGTATCCAAAGCATATGTTTAACATAATGTCAGCAACATTACTACATGCTTTTTAAAAACTGCAATGCTAGGAATATAGGGGAGTTTAAAATTGAAAAAGAATGCTAGTTTCATTTTTTACAGTTTTCAAACAAATCCTTAGAACTATTGAGAAATAACTTTTATATTTCAGCATTTTGAACCTCTAGATGCCAAAATGAATTATAATTATATTTAACATTCAAAATAACTTGAACGAACTCAGAATGCATACTAAGAATTATTTGACTCTACCTCTCCTTATTTTTTTGTTTATGTACATTTTAAATTTAATGGGATCTTTGTAGAATTAGAAGGTATTGTAATACGAAAATATCTCGACTTTTTTTTATTATACTCAGTTATCCACTGTATAGTACATCATTAATTTTTGATGTAATGTTCAATAATTCATTAGTTGCATATAACACCAAGTGCTCATCACAACATATGCCTTCCTTAATACCCATCACCCCTTTACCCCATCCTCCCACCCTCCTCCCCTCTGAAACACTTGGTTTGTTTCCCAGAGTCCCTAGTGTCTCATGGTTCCTTTCCCTCTTTTACTTCTCCCTCTTCAGTTTTCCCTCCCTTCCCCCATGGTCCTCCCTGCTATTCCTTATATTTCATATAAGAGTGAAACCAGATAATAATTGTCTTTTTCTGCTTGACTTATTTCACTTAGCCTAATCCCCTCCAATTCCACCCTGTTGATGCAAATCATGGGTATTCATCCTTCTGATGGCTGAGTAATATTTCATTGTATATATGGACTTTATCCATTCATCTGTTGAAGGGAATTGCAGTTTCTTCCACAGTTTGGCTATTGTGGACATTTCTGCTGTGAACATTGGGGTGTATGTGCCCTTCTTTTCACTACATTTGTATCTTTGGGGTAAATACCTAGTAATGCAATTATGGTCATAGAATAGCTCTATTTTTAACATCTTGAGGAAACTCCATACTGTTTTCCAGAGTGGCTATACCAACTTGCATTCCCACCAACAGCGTAAGAGGGTTCCCCTTTCTCCGTATCCTCACCAACATTTGTTGTTTCCTGTTTTGTAAATTTTTGCCATTCTAACTAGTGTAAAGTGGTATCTCATTGTGGTTTTGACTTGTATTTCCCTGAATATGAGTGATGTTGAACATTTTCTCATATGTCTGTTAGCCATTTGTATGTATTCTTTGTAGAAGAATCTATTCATGTCTTCTGCCCATTATTTGACTGGATTATTTGTTTTTGGGTTTCATGTTTAAGAAATTCTTTATAGATATTGGATATCAGCCCTTTATTTGTAATGTTATTTGCAAATATATTCTCCTAGTCCATGAGTTTCCTCTTAGTTTTATTGAATGTTTTATTTGCTGTGCAGAAATTTTTATCTTGAAGTCCCAACATTCTTTTTCGTTTGTTTGTTTGTTTGTTCCCTTTGTCTTGGAGACATGTCTTGAAAGAAGTTGCTGTGGCCGATGTTGAAGAGGTTACTGTACATGTTCACCTCTGGGATTTTGATGGATTCCTGTCTCACATTGAGAACTTTAATCATTTTGAGTTTATCTTTGTGTATGGTGTAAGAGAATAGTCAAGTTTCATTCTTCTGCATTAGCTGTTGAATTTTCCAGCACCATTTTACTGAAAAGACTGACTTTTTTCTATTAGTTATTTTTTCCTGGTTTGTCAAAGATTAGTTGATCATAGAGATGAGGGTCCATTCAGAAATGGATTTCTATTCTGTTTCTATTCTGTTCCATTGATCTATGCGTCTGTTTTTGTGCCAATACCAAAGCTGTCGTGGTGATCACAGCTTTATAATACAACTTGAAGTCAGGCAATGTGATGCCCCCAGCTTTGCTTTTCTTTTTCAACATTTCCTTGGTGATGTGGGGTCTTTCTGGTTCCATACAAACTTTAGGGTTGTTTGTTCCACCTCCCTGAAAAATGCCTATGGTATTTTGACCAGGATGTCATTAAAAGTGTAGATTGTTCTGGCCAGCATAGACATTTTAACAATGTTTATTTTACAATCCATGAGCATGGACTGTTTTTTCATCTTCTTGTGTTGCCAATTTCTGTCATGAGTGTTCTGTAGTTTCTATAGTATCCTTTATCTCTTTGGTTAGGTTTATTCCTAGTTTTTGGTCCGATTGTAAATGGGATCAATCCCTTAATTTCTCTTTCTACAGTTACATTGTTAATGTATAGAAAAACAACTGATTTCTGTGCATGATTTTGTATCCTGCCAAATTACTGAATTGCTGTATGAGTTCTAGTAATTTGGGTGTAAAGTCTTTTGGGTTTTCTACATAAAGTATCATGTCATCTGCGAAGACAGAGAGTTTGAGTTCTTCTTTTCCAGTATGAGTACCTTTTATTTCTTTTTGTTGTCTGATTGCTGATGCTAGGACTTTTAGTACTATGTTGAACAGTATGAGTGAGAGTGGGCTTCCCTATCTTGTTCCTGACCTTAGGAGAAAGCTCTCAGCTTTTCCCATTGAGAATTATATTCTCTGTAGACTTTTCATAGATGTTTTTTATGATACTGAGGAATGTTCCCTCTATCCCTACACTCTGAAGAGTTTTAATCAGGGAAGGGTGTTATATTTTGTCAAATGACTTTTCTGCATCAATTGAAAGGATCATATAGTTCTTGCCTTTTCTTTTATTAATGTGTTCTATCACGTTGATTGATTTGTGAATATTGATGCATGCTTGCACCCCAGGAATAAATCCCCCTTGGTTGTGGCAAATAATCCTTTTAATGTACTGTTGGATCCTATTGGCTAGCATTTTGTTGAGTATTTTGGCATCCATGTTCATCAGGGATATTACTCTGTAATTCTCCTTTTTGATAGGGTCTTTGTCTGATTTTGGAATCAGGGTAATACTGGCCTCATAGTATGACTTGGAAGTTTTCTTTCCTTCTGTATCTATTTTTCGAAACAGCTTCAGTAGAATAGATATTATTTCTTCTTTAAATGTCTCAAAACATTGCAAAAGTTTTTATTTTTTGGTCTATTTTGGACCAGCAGATTCTCTGACTCCAATAGCATTGTGAAAATAGTGTGGCTAATCAGAATTATCACCTACAAAGGATCTTGATATCAGTAACATATAACTTTATTTTAAGAATTAGGAAGTTATGGGGGCGCCTGGGTGGCTCAGTGGGTTAAAGCCTCTGCCTTCAGCTCAGGTCATGATCCCGGGGTCCTGGGATCGAGTCCCGCATCAGGCTCTCTACTCGGTGGGGAGCCTGCTTCCTCCTCTCTCTCTGCCTGCCTCTCTGCCTACTTGTGATCTGTCTGTCAAATAAATAAATAAATAATCTTTAAAAAAAAAGAATTAGGAAGTTATGAAATTTGTGTAAAAAGCTTTAGGATGAAATATTTATTAGACTATAAAATTACACATCAAGATTTTTTTCTATTTGTTAGGATGTACTTTTTTAAATGAAAATTGCTACTGTTAAGTAATCATTTTTATACACATGTAACTTAGTGTAAATAGAAAAATTCAAGTGTCAAGTAGTTTTTCAAGTTAATATGCACAAACATATTGAAACAGATTTTGCATATACAGTTGTTAAACTCCTACCCAAGAGATTATTAATGCATTCTTAGCAGCTGCTACATCTTTTATTTGAAGAAAGTGTGAGAATAGAATTTGACATGTTGCAAGTCACATGATCCAATCCAATAAGGTTGATTAAGGCATGAAAATGAGTCACTAATACCCAAATTAGTAGATTATTAAAAGAGATATGAATATGCATATTGAAGTGCCAAAAATACATTTTCAAGATTTTAAAGACTTAAAATAGTCTGAAAGCTGTCAATAAAAAGACATTTTATAATATTAAAAATCCACTTAAAGTATCTTATAATGCTGACAATTTTATTTTCACTAAACTTTTCACTCTGATTTCAAAAACATTACAAAATCAATCAACTATTATGCAGAAATAAATTTTAAAACACTGAATGTTTATTATTTTAAATCAAATTTTTGAAACTCACAATATTAAAAAGGTATTTCAAAATGTTATTTCTAATGCCCATATGTATCATGCAGTTATACTATTTAATTATAAGTAAAATATTTTGTGAATTCCAATTACCATTTTAAATTGGGTATTAAAATATATAAGTCCCACGGTATTTGTGATATTAGCCACAAAATGTGTATATTACCAGAAAAGATAAGCAAACATTTAATATCTCTGAACAATTTAGGTAACATGAAAAACAATAAAATATCCAAATTGCATAATTTTAAAAAATATCTGATTTATTTTCATTCATAATTATTTATATACTTCAAATAGTGTATTTATTTTTTTAAAGATTTTATTTATTTGACAGAGAGAGAGACATATCATAAGTAGGCAGAGCAGCAGGCAGAGAGAGGTGGGGAAGCAGGCTTCCTACTGAGCAGAAAGCCTGATATGGGGCTCAATCCTAGGACCCTGAGATCATGACCTGAGCCAAAGGCAGAGGCTTACCCCACTGAGCCACCCACGTGTCCCATACTTCAAATAGTTTGTGTGATTATGTATTTCCAGGTTGCTTGTTATAGAACAAAGTTAATGAATCTCACTGAAAAACTAGCATATCAGCCATTTTAAAAATTTCTTTTTGAAGCATTTTCTTAGGTTTTTTTTTCCTTTTGCATATCTCATATGGAGTATTCATCATACTTTTGCTTTCTTTGTCCTTGGTATCACTAAAAAAATCACAAATACTCATGGTTCACCTCCCCTTCCAATTTCCCTTAACTCCCTTCTCCTCTCTAACTCCCCATGTCCTCCATGCTATTTGTTATGCTCCACAAATAAGTGAAACCATATGATAATTGACTTTCTCTGCTTGACTTATTTCACTCAGCATAATCTCTTCCAGTCCCGTCCATGTTGATACAAAAGTTGGGTATTCATCCTTTCTGTTGGAGGCATAATACTCCATAATGTATATGGACCACATCTTCCTTATCCATTCGTCCGTTAAAGGGCATCTTGGTTCTTTCCACAGTTTGGCAACCGTGGTCATTGCTGCTATACACACTGGGGTACAGATGGCCCTTCTTTCAACATCTGTATCTTTGGGGTAAATACGCAGTAGTGCAATTGCAGGGTCATAGGTTTTGAAGTGGCAGGAGGGTGGGAGTTTGGGGTACCAGGTGGTGGGTATTATAGAGGGCATGGATTACACAGAGCACTGGGTGTGGTGCAAAAATAATGAATACTGTTGTGATGAAAATAAATAATAAATAAATAAATAAATAAAAGAAATCACAAATACTTGCTTACAGATTCACTATTAATTATATTTTCCTAATCTCAGTCATTCCTTCACAGACTGCTCTGGGTATCTAATGTCATGTACCAAATTGCTACAGAACATAGTCCCTTAAATTGTTTACTATCACAGGTAAAAAATTCTCCCTTGGGATCTCTCATATTCTTGCAGTGAAAAGTTACCTGAAGGTACAGTTCAGTTCTGCATGCGAGATATCTTTACACTTACATATCTGGTGCACAGGCTGGGCTGCTGGGAACAGCAGAAGTTGACCAAAACCACTCTCATTCTCTGTCTCCCTGTCTTTCTCTTCCACTCCCTTTCTGTCTCACTCTGTCTCTGTGTCTGCTGCTCTTTCATTTCCTACCTCTATATTATTATAATTTCCCAAGAACTTTACTCACTTCACTAAGTAGTTGCAGTTATGAAACATATCAGTAAAATGTTCAGTGAATTTTTACTTTCAAGAATTATAGTCTTCATTACATTCTTCAATTCTCCATGGACACTGAAGACAGCACTTTTCCTTACTTATATTTTTAATTAGATTTTTTAAAGTATTTGAAGTTTTCTTATGCCATATGTTATGTCACATATTTCAAAATTTCATTACCCTGAACTATTTCAGTTAAATTTAACCATTTTGTCCAATATTTACTCATTGAAGATTATTAATATAACTTTTCATTGAATTAAGGAGTGAACTTTTTACTTAATTTTAACTAAGAATGACCACTTACATATGCAGGAAAGTCCTTTTCAAAAAATGTCTTAATCAAGATTTCCTGGGAAGATGGCAGAGTAAGACGATTCTCAGTTCAACTCTTCCCACAGATATATGTAGCTAACACCCATATCAGTATAAATAATCAAAGATTGGAAGATCAGACTCTCCACAGCTAAATATAGAGAAGAGTCCACACTGAGAAAAAAGTAGAAAGGGCAGAGATGTAGTCAGGTACCAAAATGACCTACAAGAGGCATTCTGTGGGAGGAAGGGACACTGTAGACTCAGAAAGGCAAGAGGAGCATATACCACACTAGGCGGCTACAGCATGAGATATCTGTGCTGGGAAGACAAATTCCCATAAATGTGGCTTAACTTCATGAGTTGTTATAATCAGTAGAGTTTAACAACTGGAACTTTAAAAATCAGTGTGCTCAGCTCTGGGAGAGAGAGAGGGTGATAGGACATTGAGTGCCTGTGCTTAAAGAGTCAGCATAACAAATGACACCTCTAAGATACAGTCTGACAGTTTGACAATATGCCTGGGATATGTGGGAAGGAGACTTAGTAACTAATCTCATAACATGTATTAGACAGGGAGGGACCTTTAGGAGACTTGTTCAGGAACAATGGAGATGGCAGACACCATTTCCATCCCCAGCTGCACAGCCTACATACACAATAACCAACAAAGCCTGAACATTTTCCATTGGTTTGCCAAAGGTATAACACACCCCTGTGGTCTGAGGATGCTTTCCATGGGACAGGGCCTCAGCAGCAGTTCAACCAAAGTAGCATCACACCTGGCAGTGTGCAAGCAGCCCTGACAAAGGCCAACACTCCTTCCCAGTGACTCCTGCCTTGAAAAGAAAAGAAGAAAATCACACAGCAGTTCAACTGCAGTCACAGCAATAAGCTGGGAGCAGACATCTGGTCAGACTGAAGGCCCTGCATATCCACAAAAGCTTCACAGGGGAGCGAACTGCAGTTTGGTGCAGCCACAGCTGTAGCAAAAAGCTGATCCAACTGAAGACCAAGTCATCCACAGACTTACTCATTCATAACACAGGGACCCAACCTTAAAAATATCAGGAAAGGAGACCCATTGCAGACAACTGAACTGAACAAACATGGCTCAGCCACAAAAGCAGGGCCCATGCAACACACATAAGAGATACCTCAGAAGCTCCAGCATCTGCTGAACAGGGGACTTTGCTCTGCAGGGCACTACAGGAGCTTTTCTACATAATAAGGCCACTACTTTAAAAAAACAAGAGACAATCTGAGGGGTTTGAAGTGGCGGGGGGTGGGTGTTGGGAGGTTGGGGTACCAGGTGGTGGGTATTATAGAGGGCACGATTGCATGGAGCACTGGGTGTGGTGAAAAAATAATGAACACAGTTTTTCTGAAAATAAATAAATTAATTTAATTAAAAAACAAACAAACAAACAAAAACAAGAGACATAGCTGACTTTCCTAACATATAAAAATAGAAACAGACAAAATGAGGAAACAGAGGAATTTGCCCAAATGAAAGAACAGGATATACCACAGCAGAAGACCTAAATGAAATGGATATAAGTAATATGCCTGATAGAGAATTTAAAGTAATGGTCAAGGGGCACCTGGGTGGCTCAGTGGGTTAAACCTCTGCCTTAGCTCAGGGCATGATTTCAGGGTCCTGGATTGAACCCCACATCCAGCTCTCTGCTCAGCAGGGAGCCCGTTTCCCATTCTCTCTCTGCCTGCCTCTCTGCCTACTTATAATCTCTTTTTCTGTCAAATAAATAAAGTAAGTAAGTAAGTAATGGTCATAAAGTTACCAAATGAAATTGAGAAAAGAGTGGAACACTCAGTGAGTCCTTCAATGAGGAGATAGAAAAAAAAAAAAGAATCAGAGATGAAGAATGTATTAACTAAAATTAAAAATACACTAGAAGGAATAAAGAGTAGGCTGGAAGCAGCAAAAAATCAGATGAATGACTTATAGGACAAAATAATGGAAAAGTTAAGCAGGAAAGAAAAAAGACATAAAAAAAATGAGAATAGATTTAGGGAACTTAACAAAACCATCAAACATAATAACATCCACCTATAGCAATCCCAAAAGAAGAAGAAAAAGAAATGAGTAAAAGGATAGAAAATTTATTTGAAGAAATAATAGCAGAAAACTCCCTGAATCTGGGAAAGGAAACAGAAATCCAGATCCAGAAGGCAGAGAATCCTCATCAAAATTAACCCAAGGAGATGCACAACAAGGTATAGTGTAATTAAAATGGTAAAAATAGTAGTAATAAAGAAAGAATTTTAAAGGCAGCAAAGGAAAGAAAATAATTGCATATGGGGGAAGCCCATAAGACTAGCAACTGAGTTTTCAGGAGAAACTTTGCAGGCCACAGGGAGTAGCATAATATATTCAAACTGTTGAAAGAAGTTAAAAAAAAAAATGGCAACCAAGAATACTCCATTCAGCAAGGCTATGATTCCCAATAGAAGAAGAGATGAAAAACTTCCTGGACAAACAAAAGTTAAAGGAATTCATCACCATTAAAAAAGCCCTACAAGAAATGTTAAATGTTAATGTTAATGGGGACTCTTTGAGTGGAAAGACCATAAGAGTAAGAAAAGCAGAAAGCACAGAAAAGTAAAATTAGGTATATCTATAAAAATCAGTCAAGAAAGTCACAAAATAAAATAATGCAAAGTATGACACCATACATCTAAAATGTGGCAGGTGGAGGGGGGGCAGTAAATAGAATGGGTTCAATCTTTTTTTTTTTGCATATTCTTTATTTATTAATTATTTTTATTAACATATAATGTATTATTTGCTCCAGGGGTACAGGTCTGTGAATCATCAGGCTTACACACTTCCCAACACTCACCATATCACATACCCTTCCCAATGTCCATAACCCAACCCCAACCACGCTATCCCTACCTCCTTTCCCCAGCACCTCTCAGTTTTTTTTTTGTGAGATTAAGAGTCTCTTATGGTTTGTCTCCCTCCCGGTACCATCTTGTTTCATTTTTTCCTTCCCTACCCCCAAAACCCCACTCTGCCAAATGAGTTCAATCTTAAGCAGCTATCAACATTAAAAAAAACTGTTATATGCATAAGATGTTATAAATAAACTTAATGGTTACCACAAATCAAAACCAGTAATAGATATGCAAAAAATGAAGAGAAAGAAATCCAAATATATCATTGAACAATGCCCAGCAACTTGGGAGAGAAGAAAGCAAGACAAAAAAGGAACAGAATAGAACAAAAACAACCATAAAACAAGTAACAAATGGCAATAACTATGTATCTATCAATAATTACATTGGATGTAAATGGACTAAATGCTCTATTTAAAGACATGGGGTGACAGAATGGATTAAAAAAAATAAGACTTAGGATGCCGGGGTGGCTCAGCTGGTTAAGCATCTGCCTTCAACTCTGATCATGATCTCAGGGTCCTGGGATAGTCCAGCATCAGGATTCTTGCTCAGGGGAACCCTGCTTTTACCTCTGCCTGCTTTGCCTCCTCAGCCTGCTCTCCCTGCTTGTGTTCTCGCTCTCTCTCTCTCTCTCTCACACACACACACATACAAAATAAAATTAAAAAAAAAAAGACTCATCTATATGCTACCAACAAGAGACTCATTTCAGACCTCAAGACACATGCAAATTGAAATTGAAGGGATGGAAAAAAATTTATCATGAAAATGAAAGTGAAAAAGAAAGTAAAGATACCAACACTTATATGACCAAATAAACTTTAAGACAAAGATTATAACAAGAGACAAACAAGGACAATATATAATCATAAAGGACTATATATAATCATAAAGGAAATAATCCAACAAGAAAATATAACAATTATAAATATTTATGTACGCAGCACATAAATGCCCAAATATATAAAGCTGTTAAAAACAAACTAAAGGAAATAATTGATTTTAATACAGTAATGGTAGTAACAGTATCCACTAGTAATAGTAATAACACCCCATTCTTCACAATGGATAGATAATCCAAACAGAAAATCAACAAGGAAACAGAAGCTTTGAATGACACATTGGAGCAGATGGATCTAATAGATATATTCAGGACATTCCAACCCTAAAACAGCAAAACATGCATTCCTTTCAAATATATATGAAATATTCTCCAGAATAGATCACCTGTGAGACCACAAACAATTCTGAACAAATTCAATGATCGAAGTCATACCATGCATCTTTTCTGAGCACAATGCCATGAAAATAGAAATTAACCATAACAGAAAAATCTAGAAAGAACACAAATACATGGAGGTTAAATAAAATGCTATTAAGTAATGAATGGGTCAACCAAGAAATCAAGGAGATAATAAAAAAAAAAATGGAGATAATAAAAAAAACTTGGAGATGACTTCAAATGAAAACATGGTGGTCCAACATCTTTGGGATGCAGCAAAAGTGGTTTAAAGGGGGAAGATGGGGTGACTGGGTGGCTCAGTGGGTTAAAGCCTCTGTCTTTGGTTCAGGTCATGATTCCAGAGTCCTGGGATCGAGCCCCGCATTGGGCTCTCTGCTCAGCAGGAAGCCTGCTTCCCTTCCTCTCTGCCTGCTTGTGATCTCTGTCAAATAAATAAATAAAATCTTTAAAAAAAAATAAAAGAGAGAAGTTGATGGCAATAGAGGTTTACCTCAAGAAGCATGAAAAATCTCCAAAAACACCAACCTAGCACCTAAAAGAGCTGGAAAAGTACAAGAAACAACACTCAAAAGAAGTAAATAATAAAGATTAGAGCAGAAATAAATGAAATAGAAACTAAAAAAACAAAACAAAAAAACACAAAAAACTAAAGACAGAACAGTAGAACAGATCAATGAAACAAGGTGCTGGTTCTCTGAAAGATCAAGAAAACTGATAAATCTTTACCCACACTATCAGGAAAGGGGGGAGTAAGGTAGGGGAAAGGGAAAGAGAGAGAGAGAGAAGACCCCAAAAAAGAAAATCAGAGATCAAAGAACAGAAATAACTACCAACACCACAGAAATAAAAGAATTATAGCAGAATATTACAAAAAATTATATGCCAACAACTTGGCAACCTAGAAGAAATATATACAAGAAAAGAACTTCCCCTCTCAGAACTCATTTTTAACATTATACTGGAAAGTCCTTGCTAATGTAATGAGACATGGATGTGGATCAAAGATTTCCACCACAGAGATTTCTTTAATATGTATTTTTATTATTTAACAACTCCTTTATTACTCAATACAATTTCATTGTAAGAATATAAACCATTTGTTTATTCATTCACCTTAAGAATGGCATATAGGTTCTTCCCACTTTTTGGCAATTATAAAATAAAGGGGTTATGAACATTTATATGTGTGTTTTATGTAAACATAAGGTTTCAACTCATTTTGGGTGTATACTCTTGTGTACGATAGATAAATCTTATGGTAAGACTATCCTTAATTTTCTGAGAAACTACCAAACTGTCTTTCAATGTAAATTGTACTATTTTGCATTTCTACCAGCAATGAATGAAGGTATAATTTACTCCACATCCTTAATAGAATTTGGATTGTTGTCAAACTTATTATCACTGAAATCACACCTTCAATTTTGAAATTTAAATACAAAAGGAAAATCCCCAAACATCAAAATTGGAATAATATTTAAATTATGTTAGGTTCAGTAACATTAAATTATGTTGCTTTCTTCTAGAATGCTGTGTTTTTAAATGACTTTCATCAATTTATAAGGTATAATTTTGAAACCACATTTTTGAGCTATGATTGACATATAAAATGCTGTCCATATTTAATATGTACAATTTGATAAGTTGGAAGATTAAGTGTACATCTGTGAAACCATCATTATAATTCATGCCATAAGAATACCCATTCTTTCCAAAGGTTTCCTCCATCCTTCTTATTATTATTATTTTTGTGACAGGTACATTTTCCCCCCACAGAAAAAAACTTGGGATTTTATTTCTCTTAACAATTTAAGGCAATACTTTGTGTGTGTGTATAGAAAAAAACACTAACTTAGCGGTTCAAGGTACTTGACTTTCATAGTTTTTAATGTTAATACTTGAAATAACCTTTTAATACAGTCTTCTGCATTCTTTGAGCAATTATGTACTACTTAATAGACTTTCTGCACATATGTAAAACACAAGGTAAACTGAAAAATTTTATCACAATGAGGAAACAACAGGATAAGACCAAATTTAAAAATACTGTTGGTAATTTTTTAGTCAGAGAAATTCTGTTTTTAATCTTTCTTTTTCTTTTAACTTTGTTTATATTATAACTTACTTAACTCAAAGTTTACATCCTTTAATTTTTTTAAATTTAAATTCAATTAATTAACATATAAGGCATTATTTATTTCAATACAGATATTATTTGTTTCATTAGTCTTATATAGTACCCAGTCCTCCTTACAACACATAACCTCCCCAGTGTCCATCACTGTGTTACCCCATCCCCCCACCTCCCTCCCCTCCAGCAACCCTGAGTTTGTTTCCTAAGATTGAGACTCTTATGGTTTGTATGACAAGTAGATTTAATACAAAATCATATCTTTTGGCAAATTTTTCAGTGTAGTACAGTATTTTAAACTATCGATACTAGGCTGGGCAGTAGATCTTTCAGATTTATTCATCTTGTAACCAAAACTTTATACCCTTTGCTAATACCTCCCCTGTTTCTCTCTCCCTCCAGTCCCTAGCAAACACAATCCCACTTTTTGCTTCTAGTAGTCTGATCATTTTAGATTCCTCATATAAGTGGTACCATGTAGTGTTTGTCCTATGTCTGGCCTGGTCCATTCAGCATAATGTCCTTCAGCTTTATTCATGTTATTATAAATGGCAAGATATTCTTCTTTTTTAAAAAGAATTATTTTTTGAGAGAGTGAGAGTGAGCAAGTATGGAGAAGGGCAGAAGGAGAGGAAAAGAGGGAATCTCAGGCAGATTCCATGCTGAGCATAGAGCAGGATGCAGGACTCAATCCCAGAATCCTGAGATCATGACCTGAGCTGAAATCAACCGACTGAGCCACCTAGGTGTTCATCATCATCATCATCATCATCATCATCATCTTCTTCTTCTTCTTCTTCTTTTTTTAAGGTTTTTATTTGTTTATTTGCGAGAGAGGGAGAGAGAGAGAGAGAGAACACAGGATCACAGGGAGAAGCAAAGGGAGAAGAAGAGAATCCCAGGTAGACTCCCTGATGAGCACAAAGCCTGATGCTGGACTTGATTCTAGGACCCTGAGATCATGACCTGACCCCAAATCAAGGGTTGTATGTTTAACCAACTGAGCCACACAGGCATCCCAGAATTCTACTGATTTTGCTTTTTTTCTCAGTCATTGAATTCTTTATTTTTTTAAAGACTTTATTTATTTGACAGAGGGAGACACAGCAAGAGAGCGAACACAAGCAGGCTTCCCATGGACCAGAGAGCCTGATGCAGGGTTTGATCCCAAAGCCCTGGAATCATGACCTGAGCTGATGGCATGCTTAACGACTGGGCAACCCAGGCACCCCTCATTGTATGCTTTAGCTCCAGAATTTGTCTAGAAATTCCTATTGAAGTTTACATTTTAGTCTATGTATTGTTTTCCTGATTATGTTCAGATGCTTAAATATGTTCTCTTATACCTCACTGTACTTCTTTAATATGATTATTTTGAAATATTTGCTGAGAAGTTCATAGATCTACATTTCTTTATGAATGGTTACTGGAGATTATTTTGTTGCTTTCATTATTTAATGTTTCCCTGACTCTTCATGATCCTTGTAGTCTTGCATTACTGTCTGTGAATTTAAAGTGGTCACCTCTTCTCATCTTTATAAACTGACTTCATCAGAGAAAGCTTTTCACCAATCTGGCTAGAGATTCTTGACAGGTTTGTTTCCTGGGTCTGTAGGCAGGTGATAAGGTGCTGGAGTCTGCTGATAGAAGGGCGTGGTGCCATGTTCTATGTTCTGCTGCTGAAGGTTTTTTGTTATAGTTTTTTGGGGGGATTGTTGTTGTTGTTGCTATTTGTTCTTGCTTAACTAAATGAGCTAAATTTTCTCTTTGGGAATATATTAAAATTTCTACTTTAAATACTGCCTAATGAAGATTTATCTACAAATATTTGAGAAACTTTAATTGTACATAATTTTTGTTTACCATTAATTAGTTTTTCTTTTCTATGAGTCTTAAAATTTTAAGTTTAGTTGTAAAACATATATCTTTACTTAAAAATAAAAGCAGGGATATCAATATTACTCATTATTACTCATACTGAAAAAATATATTCCAAAAATCTAAGATGTAAAGGAATAAATTTTCTCTAGGTAGAATTTCATTTATAGAAAATTCTATCTCATCCTATGCATTTGCAGGCTTCTGTACTATGTCTGAACAAAATGCAATTCTACATGCTGCTTTGCTCAAATAATTAAGTATAATAAAATATATATTTTCATATTTAAAAATCTATATTGTTCTTTGAGAAAAAATTGGAAATGTTTTCAAGTCAAGTAATTATTTACACATGACAAATTATTACATTTCAGATATACAGAGATGATAATTATTTTTTATAGTTCAGTGTGTTAAAGCATATTTGATTTATGTGTGATTTCATGGGTTTTTTGAGCGAATTGTTTGCTTCGATATTCAAGTGGAAATGCTAAGTAATAATAAAGTCATCTTATATAAAATAAAATGCAGTTATTTTATAGTGGAAGGAAAAATTTAAACTTGTAATGCTATTTAAAAACTGAGATAGGAACCAAAATTTGAGCAGTTGCTCTTAAAAAGACATTTGTTCTTTTAACACTGGAGAGGTCATTCTTAAATAGCAAATAAACAGGCACAGCAGGAGATACCTACAAAGACATAATATCTTGAAATCAGATTGATGCAAGCAGCTCTTGATCACCCGCCGGCAACCCAATTACCTAGAATTACTATCCCAATTAAGCACCTGTCTTTACAGTTGAGTGTCATTAGGCTCAATTTGATAAGATGGGAAAGTCCCAATTAAGAGGACTCCCTAATTAAGCATGCTTTGTGTAAAACAGACTGATTACTCCAAAAATATTTTTTCTCTCCTATTTCAATAGCATTTTATCCATTATATACACATATCTATCTATCCATTTATTTCCATTTAAGTAGTTACACAATGTTTTTATCATAAATATAACAGTAAGGAAAAAAATAACATTTGCCAGAAATGCTCCAATTATGGCAAGATCCTTTTCTCTTACAAGGAAGCTAAAGGCAGTATATGTAAGATTCCATTCACTGGTAGTTTTTTGGTTTATTTTGGATTTTCCATTCAACACTTTAAAGATTTTATTTATTTATTTGACAGAGAGAAATCACAAGTAGATGGAGAGGCAGGCAGAGAGAGAGAGAGGGAAGCAGGCTCCCTGCTGAGCAGAGAGCCCGATGCGGGCCTCGATGCGGGCCCACTGAGCCACCCAGGCGCCCACCATTCAACACTTTAATTTGAATTTACATTTTAAAACTCTTGGGGCACCTGGGTGGCTTAGTCAGTTAAGCATCTGCCTTTAGCTCAGGTCATGATCTCAGGGTCCTGGGATGGAGCCCTGCATCAGGCTCTCTGCTCAGCGGGAAGTCTGCTTCTCCAAATCCTTCTCCCTCTGTGCTCTCTCTCTGTCTCTGCCAAATAAATGAATAAAATTTTTAATAAAAATGTTTAAAACTCTTAAAAATCATAGGTAGTAATTACATTGTGTATAATTCTTACAAAGCTAACGTGATACTTTTTATCTAGCACATTTCACTCCTGTTACAATTTACAACTTAATTAAAGCTGGTTAAATAAATTGGTGAAAACTGTTACTTTGAAATGTGTACAATTCCAGTTATTCGAGGTACATGCATTGCTAGCTAGAGTAAGATGTGCTATTGGGAGGAAATGAAATTGTATGAAGACTTGTCTCCAAGCTTTTAACCCCTATTGTATCTACTGAAACACATTTACTATATGATTTTTTTTTTCAATTTAATGAGTTTTAGAAGAAGGGTTCAGAAGAAATGAGTATAAATATATTGTTATTGTTGCATAACAAGTATCTTTAAAACATTCTGGTTTAAAGCACCAAGAATTATTTATTGCTTTATATAGCTTCTGTGGACTGAGTATTTCAGTGCTGGTTGACTAGGAGGTTTTGCTTAGGGGTCTCCATGAGATACATACCCATTTGGAGAGTTAAATTCCACAGAAGTCACTAAGAAGTAACTTTACTTTCTTGGCACATTGGTGCTGGCAGTTGGCTAAAACATTTATTTCTTCTCATTGTGAACCTCTTTATGACACTGCTTTAGTGTCATCTCAGCATGGAAGCAAGGAATCACTGAAAGAGATTCTAGCAACTAAACTGAAAGTTGCAGCACTTTGATGGCCTAGCTTCATATTGCATCAGTCACACAAGGACAAACAGGTCTGGTGGAGTGCAAAAGACTACACAAGGACATCACTACGAGGCAATCATTATTGGGAACATCACAGAGGCTGTCTAACTCCATAGCTAGTGTGTGCTAGTGGAAATTCTTTTGCCAGATTTTCACGATTCTCTTTTTAATTCTATTACTGATTGTGTGAATTTGGGCAACACACTTAATTTCTATGTCTTAATTTTTCTATATTCAAAATAGAAATTATAATATCATTTACTTCATAGTATTTAGGAGGATTAAAGGAGCTAGCTTTTGATGAAATGAATGATCTAATGAAGAGATGCATCTTTATAGGTGGACAACTAAAGAATATATGAAAATTAAATTAAACAATATTATCTCTATTAACCTTGAATATTTAGCAAAAAGATAAAGACTGTATTTAGGAAAAAAATTACATTATAAAATCAGTATTATATTCTTTTATCACCACCACACTTGGAATATGAGATACCTTATATATCATAAACCAGATTTGTGAATCAAATTAAAATATTCTAAAGGACCTGAGAAAGACTGAAAATATAAAATAAACAATTAAAAACTAAACAAAAACTAAAGCACAAGTTTGTAGGATAGTTTAACTCAGGTTTGAATTTGAGGTGAGGAAAGAGGGATCAGAATTTGAAATAATTTGTTAGCTACTCCTAAGATCATTTCCTGACAGTATGAAAATATGCTATGATCTAAAAATAGTCTCAATAGTTTATGTTAAATGTAGATGCCTGCCAAGAATAACAATGTTAAAGGAAATACTTCTTGAAATAAGATCTACTATCATCATTCTCCTTTGCTATTAATCTTAATTCACTTGTGAATTGGCTTAGCAAGAATCATATATTTTCATAAATATCACTAGCAATCAAAAAAACTTATAAAAAGTATAACAATTCAATATATGAAAGTATAACTCATAAAAAATGTACTCAGAAATACTGAATGAGGATAAAATTTGCATCCATTTGCAATTCATGTTAGTTGTTCCAGTGACTCCAGTAAAATTGAATTCCTTGTTCCAATTATAATCAACTATCTTTTTACATCAAAAAGTTTTTATCTTAATGTCTATTATAGAATGAGGGGATACATTTTTCTTAACTACATTCACCCGCTGTAAGTTGTACACTTTAAAGATAAAATGGTTATAAATGTACCAAGAGATTTTTCCAAATGAATGAAAGGAACTCATAAAAACGAAAGAGTATAATAACAACACATGCATGCAAATTTACATACACACAAACCACCTTCTATACTTCCCCTTGTTTTGTAGACTGGTCTATGCTTAAGACATCTAAGCAATATAAAAAGTGGTTTAAAAAAGTGTCATGTTCTTTCAAAAATACATTATAAACAGACCCACGTAAATTTGTCTTTTCCTACTTTCTCCAAGTCTTTTACCAAACACACACTATATTCTTCAATATGCATTCAGATTTCCAAATATTAAAGGCTTATAATTTCTAATATGTAAGGCTTTATTTAGAAAAGGACTTCATTTATAGATGTTAGTCAGTAGGTATTTATAGGATAAATAGTTGTTGGGTTTGGTAAAAGAATGGCCCCACTTACATTGCTGTCTCAGGTCATTAAAGAGTATAGTCCATGACCAGCACCAGATGAATAAATTAGTGCATATGTAATTTTTAATATATCAATTTAAAAGAGCTTCCTTTTATAGAAAGATATTTATTTTAATAAAAAGCACTTTCAACCATAAAAATTCATTTTATCCTGGCAATCAACCAATTGTTTTTCAAATTAATTAAATAACAAGATATAATAAAATATTATAGACTAAAGGACACTAAAATAGAAAATATTCAATGAAGTGCCTTTTTTCAAAAAAATTTCAAAAATATCACATGGACATGCAACAGGTAATGTTATATTACATATGCTTAATGGTAACTGAAATAAAACATTTAAACATACACCTCTGTTCTGGATTATAAGAAGTTTCATAAGATATTATTAACAATTTATTACTTTAATTGCTAGATTATTAGGAGAAAGTATTATTTCAAATCTAAAGAAGGCATTAAAATATATTGTTTGTATTTTTATTTTGATTCCCAATCAACATTTTATTGGACCTCATGAATCAAATTTGTTCCTCATAAAACAATCTTATGCTATGATCACTGTTCATTAGAGTAACATAAAAGATTTTGAATACATATGCTGAACATTTCTTCTTACATTTGTAAATTACATACCTTTAATATAAAAGTATGTAATATAAAAGTATATATGTAATACAAATATATATACACACACACACATACACACACACACACCTATGTATAATATAAAATATTTTAAATGACATAGATTGCTTTATACTTCTCATGTTTCTGGTACTAATAAAATGTAACTGAATAAAACATGTTTAAAATGTATAAGAAGTACTGATGTCTATCATGAAGCAGCCCATAGAAAAATTGGAAAGAAATAGAAAATAAGAATACATTAGGTGTTTTTTGAAGCCAACAGAGTACTAAGTAATTATTAAGCAATGGTGGGATCCCATGATTTGAACTGTATCTCAAATAGGACTTTTTTTTTGTAGTTTATTAAATGTTGAATGCTGACTTTCTGATCAAGATTTCCGAGGTATTCGTCAATGTGAGTTAAAATAATTTATCATGCTTTAATATATACTACCATAAAAGAAGGAACAGTTGAAATATTATAAAGGAGGTAATTAAAATATGAAAAAAACAAATTCATAATAGGAAAGAAAAGCAAATGAAAAAAGTCTCTTAGCATAACAAAAATGCTTAGTGAATGAATCCAGACAACTACTGACAAAAAAGTCAGTGATGAAAGGAGTGGAAAACAGTTGCAAAATAGCATAAAATGAAACAGAAGGACACATACCTAAGCATGTGTTGACTGTTTTACTTCTGAACGCCAAAAATATACCATAAAAAGCAAAAAAAAAAAATCCAGATTTCAAAAACCAGTTAATACCAATGGAAACATAACTCAAATATATTATGCTTCTTTCTTTGACAGAGTAAGATAAAAACAAAAGATTATTTTTAGAAGATTGTATGAAAAGTTATCTAATAATAGGATATCTATAGTAGGTAAACCCAATATACCAGCCATCATTCATGAGTCAGCAAAACCAAAACTTTCTGGATGCTATAAACTTCAAAGATATAAAATGCATTTGAGTGAAATACTTAAACAACTGATAAGCTCAATGAAAATTATATCAGAAACACACAATTATATCCCTAATAATTTTACTGTATCAATTGCTAAGTGCCTCACATAGAATACAAACTTCATTTCTTACAAGAATTATATAGTGATTCCGAGGAAGATGGATGAGTAGGAGGCTCCTAAAACACACTCTGTCCCATGGATACAACTAGATAATACTCACATCTGAATAAATAACCCAAAAAATGACCTAAAGACTGGAAACCCACTTTCCACCCTCAATGAAGAGAATAGGAAGGGCAGGCAGAATCCTATTCAGAGTCAAACTAACCCCTGAGACTACCTGAGGTAGGGGGAACTGGATAGAGTGAAGAGGGAAAAGAAGCAAGACCCCAAATCCAGGTACTCCAGGCACAGGAGACCCACACAGGAAGATGAATCCCTGTAACATTTGTTTTTGAAAACCACAGGGGCCTAACAATGAGTGGAGCTTAACACCTACAAATTTAAAAATCAACCAGCAACACTGGGAGAACTAGGAGGGTGGAGTTCCAACTCTTAAAGAAACAGCACAACAAATAGTCCTGCTAAGATATAGCATAGAAATAGCACTTTGAAAATGCCTGGGGTATACAGGAAGGAGATTTATTTACTAATCTCAGAGCCTGCACAGAGGAGCAGGGAACTTTGGGAGGTATCTCCAGGAATAAAAGAGGATAGGAACCACTATAATCCCCTGCTCCCCACCCCCAGCATAGATACATGGGAAACCTGCAGGAACAAGCACAATGTTACATTCTCCACCTAGCTTGCTAACAGCACCCTACCTCCATGAGCTTACCTGGATCCACAGAAGGGCTATCCATAGCTCCTACAACTCAGCTAGGCTGACAGGAATTTTCCTGGGTGGCTGCAAGTCCCTTCCTGCAGGGGACTATTAGTGGACCTTACTGGCAACACACCTGTTGCAGAGTTCTCCTGTGAACCAACCTTCTTCAACCCAGCAGCACAAGTTTCCTAAAGCTGCTCCAGGTCCCCTCCTGCACCTGACTGGGGAAAACCTTCCTAACACCAAGTGCCCTGCTCCTATGTTCTCCTATAGATCTGCCTCCTCCAAATATCCTTGGCTGGAGTCCATTCAAAGTGGTGTCACAAGCCTGGAGGTGTGCAAGCAGCCCCAACAGGGGTCTATAACACTCCGAAGTGACTCTTGAGCCAGGGAGGAGGAAAATTACCACAAATACCAATCCAACTCTGGCCCCAGCAGCAGGCGAGAGCAGACATCTGGTCTAACTAGAAGTCTTACACATCAATGAAAGCATCTGAAGGAACAACACAGGAAAGCACCTTACAGTTTTGTGATAATGCATCCCTTATAAACCTGATCTAAATCAACTCAAGCATGAGGTGCCCCTAGCCTGTCCTATTTACAGCACAGTGAACAAATCCTGCCCATGACAAGCAGAAGGAGCCATTGCAGAAAACTGGACTGAAGGCAAATGCAACTCAGCCACAACAGTAGGGAGGCACAAAATACACACAGATGATACCCCTGAAGACTCAGGCATTGAAGAGAAAATAGCACTACAGGGCACCACAGGATCTCTTATTCATATGGCCACTAATATTGATAGTAGGAGACATAGCTGACATTCCTGACATATAGAAACAGATGTAGAGTTTGACAAAATGGGGAGAAAGAAGATTATGTACTGAGTGAAAGAACAGGACATGAAAGTCACAGCAAGAGAGGTAAACGAAATGGAGATAAGTCATATGCCTGATAAGAGAATGTGAAGTAATAGTCTTAAACATACTCAGTGGATTTGAGTAAAGAGTGGAGAGCTCAATGGGACCTCCAACAAAGAGAAAATATAAACATGAGCCTATCAGAGATAAAGAACCCAATAACTGAAATAAAAAACACACTAGATGCAATAAATAGTAGCCTAGCAGTAGGAGACAAATGTAACAATGATGGAAGACAATCAAGCTGAACAGAAGAAAAAGGCTACTAAAAGAAGAGAGCAGATTAAGGGAACTTAAAGAAACAACCAAGTATAATAATATTTGCATTATAGAAGAGAAAGTAAAGGGGGCAGAAAATTAATTTGAAGGAATAATAACTGCAAACTTCCTGAATTTGGGGAAGGAAACAGAAATCCATATCTGGGAGGCGCAGACATCCCCCAACAAAATCAACTCAAGAAGTCCCACACCAAGACACAGAGTAATTAAGATAGCAAAAAGGAGTGATAAATAGAATGTTAAAAGCATCAAAATAAAAGAAAATGATTATATACAAGTGAAATTCCATAAGGCTATCAGCTGATTTTAAAACAGAAATTTGCAGACTAGAAAGGACTGACATGATATATTTAAACCAAAGCCAAAACAAAGAAACAAAAAACTCTGTCAGAAAGGCTAACATTCACAATAGAAGAAGAGATTAGGAGTTTCCCAGATAAATGGTGTTAAAGGAATTCATGACCACTAAAAAAGCCCTACAAGAAATCCTAAGGGGACACTGAGTAGAAAGGAAAGACCATAGTTAGTAGTAAGAATAGTAAGTAGCAAAAACCAGTAAAATTAAGTATATCTATAAAAAAATCAGTCTAGGGACTTCTAAAGTATTAAAGGATGTAAAGTATGACACTATACCTAAAATGTGGCAAGGAGAGGAGTAAAGAACAGGTTCAAACTTAATATAATAATCATCAACTTAATATAGACTGATACATGTATAAGATGTTATATATAAACCAAATGGTAATCACAAACCAAAAACCGGTAATAGATATGCAAAAAAAAAAAAAAAAGGAATTCAAGTATTTCACTACACAAAGCCAGGAAACCATGGCAGAAGAGGCTAAGAGAAGAAAGGAACAGAGAAGAACTACAAAAACAACCATAAAACAAGCAACAAAATAACAACAAGTACAAATTTATCAATAAATAGTTTGAATGTAAATGCACCAAATGCTTTAATTTAAAGACATAGGGTAAAAGAATGGATTAAAAAAACAAGACCTGTCTATATGCTGCCTACAAGAGATTCATTGCAGATTTAAAAAAAAAAAGAGATTGAAAGTGAAGGGGTGTAAAAGTACTTAACATGTAAATGGAAGTGAAAGAAAGCTGAGGTAGCAATACTTATATAGGACAAAATGGAGTTTAAAACAAAGACTGTAATGAGACAAACAAGGACAATAAATAATCATAAAGGGAGTAATCTAATGAAGATGCTAACAATTGTAAACCTTTATGCACTTAAGACATAAGCACCCAAATACATAAAGCCACTAATAACAAACATAAACAAAATAGTTTATAGTAATACAGTAATAGTAAGGGACTTTAATATCACACTTAAATCAATGGATAGATTATCCAAACAGAAAATCAACAAAGAAATGGTGGCTTTGAATAACACAATGTATCAGAGGGATCTAACAGATATATTCAGAACACTTCATACTAAAACAGCAGAATACACATTCTTTCTTAGTGTACATTGAATGTTCTCCAGAATAGACCACATGTTAGTCCACAAAACAAGTTTCAACAATTTCAAAAGATTGAAGTCATACCACAAATCTTTTCTATGCAATGCTATGAAACTAGACATCAATCACAAGAGAAAAATCTGGAAAAAAACATAAATATAGGGATGTTAAATAACATGCTACTAAACAATGAAAGGGTCCAACAAGAAATCAAAGAGAAAATAAAAAAAAAAAACACATGGAGATAAATGAAAATTAAAATACAATGGTTTGGAGGAGACAGTGGGATAGTAAAGGACTCCTTTCAGCTTTATTCTGATCCTTTAAAGGGGCACAGAAAGCCCCAGGGAACAAAAGCTACACAGAGGACCAGCTTACATTAGCCCAGCCTCCTGGCAGGGGGCAGTGCAACTCTGCCCAGGCAAAGACATCTGAGAAGCAACACAGCAGGCACCTCCTCCAGAAGACCAAGTGGAAGAACAGGTGGATGGTTAGTTTATGGATCCCACAAGGCTGTAAAACTCCAGCACCAGGGGAAAACAGTATATTGAGTTAGAGCTCAAGGTTTTTTGTTTTTTGTTTTTTCTCACAATGCATTTATTTTTCAGTCTAAAATTTTCCATTTTTTTAACCTTTTTCCTGTTTCAACTAGTTTCTTATTTTACCAAATTATGTTTGTAGATTGCTTTTTAACTTTTATTTTTTGCAACTACATTTTATAGATATATGCTTCGTTTTAGTCCTTTTTTTTTTTTTTTTACTCTATTCAATTTTATTTTTGTATATATATAAGTTTTGCTTTCTTTACAATTTTGGAATGTAGTGTCTTCTAACACACAGACCAAATTTTACTCAGAAAAAAGTGGATCATCCTTCTTTGTTCATGCTTAGAGATTATAGTCTCTCTCCCCACCTCTTTTTTGTTTTGTTCTGTTTTTGTTAGTTTTCTGTTGTTGTTTCTGACCATTTTGCATTTGTCTAGGGTGTATTTTGCTTGGGTTGTAGTTGATATCTTGAACTCTGCTCACTTGCTCACCCATTCTTTGGGTAAAATGACTAGAAGGAGGAATTAACAACAACAATAAAAACCAGAAGTATGTTCTCTGCCACAGAGCTAATTGACATGGATGTAAATAAGATGTCAGAGATGGAATTCAGGATAGCAATTATTAGTTAATAGCTGGGCTTGAAAAAGCATAAAAGATAGTAGAGAATCTCTAAGTGCAGAAATGAGATCTAATTAGGCTTAAGAACTTAAAAATGGGGCCCCTGGGTGGCTCAGCGGATTAAGCCTCTGACTTTGGCTCAGGTCATGATCTCAGGGTCCTGGGATCAAGTCCTACGTGTGGCTCTCTGCTCAGCAGGGAGCCTGCTTCCTCCTCTCTCTCTGTCTGCCTTTCTGCTTACTTGCAATCTCTGTCAAATAAATAAATAAAATCTTAAAAAAAAAAACCTTAAAAATGCTAAAACTGAGATGCAGTCTAAATTGAGTGCTCTAACAGGTAGTGTAAGTGAGGCAGAAGAAAGAGTAAGTGATCTAGAAGACAGGTTGATGGAAAGGAAGAAAGTAGAGGAAAAGAGAAAGATGACTCAGAGCCCATGAAGAAATGCTTTGAGAATTTAGTGGTGTCCTGAAATGAACAAATGTCAGAATTATTGGTGTGCCTGAAGGAAAAGAGAGAAAGAGGGGACCAGAAGGTATATTTGAGCAAATCATACCTAAGAACTTTTCTAATCTGGGGAAGGAAACAAGCATTCATATCCAAAAGGTAGAGAGGACCCCTCCCAAAAATCAATAAAAATAGATCAACACCCAACAAAGAATAGTGAAGCTTGCAAATTTTAGAGAAAAAGAGACTACCCTGAAAGCAACTTGAGACAGGAGGTTCATTACCTACAGAGAGAGAAATATCAGACTAACATCAGATCTATCCACAGAAACCAGGCAGGCCAGAAGGGGCTGGCATGATACAGTCAGGACACTAAATGAGAAGAATATGTAGCCAAAAATACTTTATCCAGCAAGGTTTCATTCATAATGAAAGGAGAGATAAAGAGCTTCCATGACAGACAGAAACTGAAAGAATATGTGATAACCAAACCAGCCCTGTAAGAAATATTAAGGGGGATCCTGTCAACAAAGAGAGACCCCAAGAGTAACATAAACCAGAAAGAAACAGAGACAATCTACAGGGATTTTACAGGCAATACAGTGACACTAAATTCATATCTTTTAATAGTTACTTTGGAATAAAAAAGGAAGACCCACCCATATGCTGTCTATGAGAGACTAATTTTAGACCCAAAAGCAACTCCAGACTGAAACTGAGGGGGTGGAGAATTGCCATGCCAATGGACCTCAAAAGAAAGCTGGGTAGCAATCCTTGTATCAGACAAACTACATTTTAAAACAAAACAAAACAAAAAATATATATAGTAAGAGATGAAAAGGGACATTTTATCATACTTAAAGGGTCTATCCAACAAAAGGATCTAACAATTATAAATATTTATGCTCCCAACATGGGACCAGCCAATTATACCAATTAATAACCGAAGAAACACATTGATAATAATACATTAATAGTAGGGGACTTCAACACCCCACTCATAGCAATGGGCAGATCATCTTAGTAGAAGATCACCAAAGAAACAGAGGCTTTGAATGACACACTGGACCAGATGGACTTCACAGATATATACAGAACATTCCATCCTAAAACAACAGAATACTCATTCTTCTCAAGTGCACATCAGATTTTCTCCAGAATAGATCATATGCTGGGTCACAAACTTTGGAGATACAGCAAAGGTGTTCCTACGAGGGAAGTACATTGCCATACAAGCCTCTCTCAAAAGATCAGAAAAATCTCATACATGCAAGTTAACCTTACGCCTAAAGGACCTGGAGAAAGAACAGCAAATAAAGCCTAAACCAAGAAGGAGAAGATAAATAATAAAGATTACAGCAGAAATCAATGAAATAGAAAGCAGAAGAACAGTAGAAGAAATCAACAAAACTAGAAGTTGGTTCTTTGAAAGAATTAATAAGATCAATAAACCTCTGGCCAGACTTATCCAAAAGAAAAGAGAAAGGACCCAAATTAACAAAATCAAGAATGAAAGGGGAGAGATCATGACCAACACCAAAGAAACACAGACCATTTTAAGAATATATTATGAGAAACTATATGCCAACAAATTAGGCAATCTGGAAGAAATGGATACATTCCTAGAAACATAAACTACCAAAACTGAAACAGGAAGAAAATACTGTTGTCCACCATCTTTTCAGAAAAAGCTGTTCTAGAAAACTTATTCTCTTTGCAATAGAGGTCTATTTCCCCTAACATGAGGAACAAGACAAGAATGTCTTACCTCTTTTCTTCGACATAATAATGGAAGTACTAGTCATAGTACTAATCACAGTAATCAAACAAGAAAAAGGGATAAAATGCATCCAGATTTGTAAAGAAAATGTAAAACTTTCACTATTTGCAGATTACATGATACCATATATAGAAAAGATTCCACCAAAAAACTACTAGAGCTGATAAATGGATTCAGTAAGGTTTCAGGATATACAGAAATTCATTAGATTTCTAGACACTAATAATGAAGTAGCAGAAAGAGAATTTAAGAAAACAACCCCATTTCAACTGCACCAAAATAATAGAATACCTAAGAATGAACTTATTCAAGGAGATGAAACACCTGTGCTCTCAAAACTGTATAGCATTGATGAAACTGAAGCTGATACAATCAAATAGCAAGATATTTCTTGCTCAGTTTTAGAAGAAAAATTATTTTTAAAATTTCTGTACTACCCAAAACAATCTACAGATTCAATGCAATCTTTGTCAAAATACCACCAACAATTTTTAGAGAACTAGAATAAATAATCCTAAAATTTGTAAGCAGCCACAAAAACCCCCAAATAGCCAAAGCAATCTTGAAAGAGAAAAACAAAACTGGAGGTATCATAATCTCAGATTTCCTAATATACTACAAAGTTGCAGTAATCAAAAACAAAATGGCACAAAAATGGACACATAGTTCAATGGAACAGAATGGAGAGCTCAGAAATAAGTCCATGATTACATGGTCAATAACCTATGACAAGAAGGCAAGAATACTCAACAGAAAAAAGACATTCTCTTCACCAGTGCTGAGAAAAGTGGACAGCTACATGTGAAAGAATGAAACTGGACCACTTTTTCATACCATACACAAAAATAAACAGAAAAATAATTAAATACCTAAATGAAACCATAAATATCCTAGACGAGAGCGCAGACAGTAATTTTTTTGACATTAGTGGTAGTTACATTTTTCCAGATGTCTCTTGAGACAAGGGAAACAAAAACAAAATGAACTATTGTGGCTTCATCAAGATAAAAAAAATTTCTGCACAATGAAGAAAACAATCAACAAAATTAAAGGGTAACCTTCAAAATGGGAGAAGATATTTGCAAATAACATATCCAATAAAGGGTTAGTATCCAAGATCTATAAAGAATTTATCAAACTCAATACCCAAAAATAAATAATCTAGTTAAAACAATGGGAATATAAGAGGCATAGACATTTTTCCAAAGAAGACATACAGATGGCTAACAGACACATGAAAAGATGCTCAACATCACTCATCATCAGGGAATCAAAAATCAAAACTACACTGAGACCAACTCACACCTCTCAGTATACGTAAAATCAACAACACAAGAAATAACAGGTATTGGGAATGATGTGGAGAAAAGGGAACCCTTTTGCACTGTTGGGAATGCAAACTGGTGCAGTCACTCTGGAGATTTCTCTCCAGAGAAATGGAGAAATGGAGATTTCTCAAAAAGTTAAAAATAAAACTACCATATGATCCAGCATTTGAGCTACAAGGAATTCATCCAAAGGATACAAAAATGCTGATTGGAAGGGATATATGGACTCCGATGTTTATAGCAGCATTATCAATAATAAACAAATTATCTAAAAAGCCCAAATTTCTATAGACTGATCAATGGATAAAGAAGATACGGGGTGTGTGTGTGTGTGTGTGTGTGTGTGTGTGTGTGTGTGTAATATATGTAATATCTATTATCAAAGAAATGCAAATCAAAACCAAAATGAGACATCACCTCACACTTGTCAGAATGGTTAAAGTAAAACACAAGAAACAAGTATTGTCAATGATGTGGAGAAAAAGCAACCCTCATGCACTATTGGTAGGAAGGCAAACTGATACATCCACTGTACAAAACAGTATGGAGATTCCTCAAAAAATTAAAATAGAATTAGCATAATTCTAGTAATCCTACTACTGGGTATTTACCAAAGAATATGAACACAGTAATTAAAAAAGAAGTATGTTTATTGCAACCTTATTTACAATAGGCCAATTATGGAAGAAGCCCAAGTGTCCATCAATAGACAAACAGATAAAGAAGAAGTAACTATATACTGAGCCATAAAAAAAAAAAAGAAAGAAATTTTGCCATCTGCAACAACATATATGGAGCTAGAGAGTATAGCACTAAGTGAAATAAGTCAGTCAGAGAAAGACAAAGATCATACGGTTTCACTCATATTTGGAATTTAAGAAACAAAAAAAGAGTCGAACCAAAACCAAACTCCTAACTATAGAGAAAAAACTGATGGTTACCAAAGGGGAAACAAGTGGGGGGAATGGATGAAATAGGTGAAGAGGATTAAGAGTACACTTATCGTGATAGGCACTGAGTAATATATAGTGTTGTTGAATCACTATATTTTATAACTGAAACTAATGTAACACTGTGTGTTAACTATGCTGGGATTAAAATAAAAATAATAATACACTAGTGAGTAAAAAGAGAATCACATATTGTGATAAGCACTGGCTGTTATACTTAATGAATCATTAAACACCACCTACAAAAGTAATTATGTACTTACTATACAGTGGCTAAGTGAACATTATTTTTAAAAATTAAATAAATAAAATTTTAAGCCTTAGAAAAAAATAAAACAAAGTTGTGCTTTAAGAAAAAAAAACATATAAACAAAACATTATTACTAATTTCTAAATGAAGATAAAAAAATAACAAAATTTAAGAAATTAAATAGCTTCCTAGGATATAGGGAACATAGCTCATAAGTGATTTAAGCTAGTATTTAAACCATTCACTTTTCCTTTAAAGGCCAATGCTTTCATCACTGTTCAATAATGCCTGAAAACATTCAAATCTGCATGCCAGTGTAAAACAAATTGAGAGAAAACAGGAGTAGTTAGTGAATCTAGGAATATTTTAATAATCTAATCATAGCAAATATAATCTTGTAATCTACTAAGAGAATAATTTTATCTTATATTAAAAACAATATATAATATGGGAGAAGAAAGAATATGAAACTAACTACAGCTTGGCACCAGAATTATTAAACAAACTACTGAGTTTTATTTGCAAATTAAGTATGAGCATTATAATAAAACAATGTATAGCTAATATATATGTAAACGTTTAAAGGTAGATATTGGTTAAATATAAAAGGTGCACAAAAAAGTTGCTGTTAAAATAAATCAATAAATCAATCAGTCATCCCAATCAGGACAAATAAGTTGAATCATTCTAGTAATAATAAAGATAACACATTTTGCCAGTCATTGTTGTAAGCATTTTTGCATGCATTAAACCACAGGAGGTCCATAATAAATTCACTAGTTCATTATATTGTATCTGCTTTGCAGGTGGGTCAGTCGTGACCAATAAAGGTAAAATTGTCCATCTTGAGAGATTAGGAGACCATACATTTAGCATTGTAAAGTTTTAAGAAACTTTATTCAAATATCTTCGTTAACTCATATAAGGAATATTTACTGCATAAAACAAAATAAAGCACTAACTTTAACCATTATTCATAACTGGGTCAAACTAAGATTGAAAATTTGTGGTTATTGAAAGATACCATCTCTCACCTTGTAAGATAACATGTAAGAAAATGGAGAAGCTATATAGTAAGAAGTCTGAAACTGAGGATACTCATTCCAGCAACTAACTTAAGAAAGGGAAATCGAAGTCAAAATGTGCAAAAGGAAGAAAGCAAGCTGCATAGGCAGGTGGGAAGCTATTCTAAACAAACTGACAGCTTCAGGGAGCTGTGTGTTTCAGGAAGGCTATCTGTAAATAAAGTAAAACATAGCAGCTAAATCCAGGGTTGCCTATCCATCCCTCCACAACCCCCCCTCCCCCCGGACCCATTGCCAAAAAAGTTCTTTAAATGGCAGAAAGGTGGCAGTAAGAAAGGCAGCTGTAACCCTTCTACTAGATATGCCTCTGTATCTCAACCTTGTTCCTCTAAATAGAACTAACACAGTTTGAAATTCTTCTTTAATCCAAATTAACCTTGATCATATGAAAATTACAAAAACCTCAAGGGTGTTTAATTCAAAGGCAAAAAAATCTGCATATTACTGAAGGTCAAAGGGCTGCAATTTTTCTGCACAGAGAAAGCAGCGGGAGAAGAGAGATAAGAAATTCATAGATTTACCATTATCAGAAGTCAAAGCTCTTCTTTGACTCCAGGAGTATATGTGTTCCAAATTCTAGACCAAAAAATGAAATATAACCTGACAAATAGGTATTCTCCGATTCTTGTAAATGTTGATGCTGATTAAAATTTCCCAGAGAGATTATCACTTCACTTAGATGTAAAAAGTCACAGTGAAAATTACTTAATGAGTCTGGAGTTACAATAAATTTTAAAACTAAAGAGACATGGTTTTTCATAATATTGTGAATGTACGACATAATACCAAATTGTCCACTTTAAAATGTCATGTGAATTTCATCTCCGTTAAAAAATCCAAGGTGGCTTAAAGAAAAAACAAATAAACAAACAAAAAAACAAACAGTAAGTAGTTACCATTTCGTTCCCCTTAAAATTGCAATGATAAAATAACAGTAAAATATGAATATGTATGGCTTCATTTAAATGAATATGTCTTATAAAATATATCACCTCCATCAGGAAAGTACACAATTACTTATTATTCTTTTTTTAGAAGTCAGGCCAGTCATTTCTCCCTGCCCAATATCTTTAACAAGAGATATTATTCTTACAAAAATTGAATCTATGAGGTCAAAAGCAGAAAAGAAAATACTCTCTAATGAAAATTGCATTTCTATATCTATTTCTGGGACACTTTAATCATTCAGTGTGTGTTGTTGCTGGACTTAACAATCACCATTTGTGGGCAAAATAGCTCTAATTAGTTCCATGTTAAGCACTGAGTTGAGAGGGAACTATTCTCAAAAGAGTTTTAAATTAGCACTAATTTAAATCACCTCTACTATCAAAGGCTTTCTTGAGCAGATCTGAAAAGTTTATATGATTTTCTATTGGACCATAGTGAAAATCTTTCATCCTGATCGGGTGTATTAAGGGTAGCAAGTAGGGGCAAATACCAAGATGGGGAGTTTGCAAAAGTATATTTCTACATGAACTTTAACATGTATAATATATACTTGGTCAGAAAAAAAATGATAATCTAAAACCATTGAATTCACATGGAGATTTCAAATGTAATGAAAAAAGTAAGTAAATCTGCATATGCATTTTAGTACTTTCTCAAAGGAACTATAGATTTTTTCAGTAATTTTTATTAAAATCCAAGTATCTGACACATTTATCATATAGTAAACTAATATTTATAATGACAACTATCAGAAACTACACAAATTTTACATTAATGACATAACTTTAAAATATTTTTCTATGTATACTAAAATATGTACATAGATCTTGGGCATCTATGTATATAAACATCCATTTTGTTTTGGTAAATTCACACTATCGGTGTTCAAAAGGAATAAAGTATAATTAAAATAACATTTAATAAAACAACAGTAAAAAATATGCACCTGGACATGTAATCTGTGGGGTTCCCATTACCTATAAACTAATATTAAAGAAATTACATGATGTCACTTATATCATTTTAGCTTTTTATTCCAGGGTGATAAACATATAAAGTACATATAATTTATCTTCAAGTATTAATTGTAGTTAAGCTGTTAATGATTTCTGGACAGAGTTAAGAAAGCAAAAATATAACCAAATCATTTAAATATTATTCCTCTCAAAATAATTTTGACAAATACATAATAATTGATATAGAAGTTAAGAAGAGTAGGTAGTTGGGGCACCTGGGTGGCTCAGCCGGTTAATCTGCTGCCTTAGGCTCAAGTCATGATCTCAGGGTCCTTGGATCAAGCCCCTCAGGTTCCCTGCTCTGCAGGAAGCCTACATCTCCCTCCTCTGCCCCTCCCCACTGCTCATGTGCTTTTGCCCTCTTTCTCTCTCAAATAAATGAATAAAATCTTAAAAAAAGAAAAGTAGGTGGTAAATATTTAAAAAAAAAAATCTAAACAGCAATTATCACCTCCAACACTACCATCCTGCCCCAACTCACCATCATTTTTATCTTATAATTTTACAATAATCTTCTTACTGTATCTATTTTTCCTGGTTGCTCTTCTTTTATTTATTCTTTTCTTTTCTTTCATTTCTTTTTTTTTTCCTTTTTTTTTTTTTTTTACATAAAACATATTATTTGCTTCAGGGGTACAGGTCTGTGAATCATCAGTCTTACACAATTCATAGCACTCACCATTGCACATACCCTCCCCAATTTATTCTTAATGCAGTAGCTAGTATAATCTTCAAACTTAAGGCAGATCATATCACTCCTATGCTTGTAATTATCTGATGTCTTCCCATTTCATTTCATGCTGGAGTCATTACAGTGTACTTACAAACTACACAACAAATTTGCTATTTCCTGTATCAGTGACTTCATCTTCTGTTTTACTCCTCCTTATTCAGTTTACTCCTATCAAAGTGTCGGCTTTGACAGCTTTTTGCAAGAACAGTTTGCAGGGGTTTATTTGTCAGCAGTTTTGAGCGGGAGACTACAATGATGTCATTTGCTCAAAATATACGAAGTTCGGTTTTTCATGTGTTAAATTTAAGAAAATATAGAACTGCATGTAGAAATACTGAGTTGGCATGTGGATAATGCACTGAAGAGATATTGTTGCTCAAATGTATATAGAAAATAGTGTACATCAATCTCTTAAAATAGATTTCCAATTAAAATGTGACTGCTATATTAGTTTTTAAGAGAAGCCATAACAAAGAACTACAAATCAGGTGGCTAAACAACAGAAATTTATTACCTCTCTGTTCGGAGGCTGGAAGTCTGAGATCAAGATGTTGGTAAGGCTGAATTCTTCTGAGGTCTCTTTCCTTACCTTGCACATTGTCAACTTCTCCCTGTATTTTCACATGGTCTTTCCTCTGTAACTGTCTGTATCCAAATTTCTTCTCTTTATGATGAAACCAGTGATATGGGATTGGATCCACCCTAATTATTTCATTTTACTTAATTGTCTCCTTAAAGACCCTTTAAATAAAGGCACATTCTGAGGTATTAGACATTACGTCTAATATATGAATCTCACAGAGACACAGTTCATTCCATAACAGGTTGTTTCAACTTGTGTTTTCTGGGAGAACCAAAAAGATATTCACTTCATTAAGACAATAAAGAATACATTATAAAGTGTGGTATAATACAGTAGCTTTGAGAAGCCAGATGCTAATTATGTGCCATAAGTTTCAAATAACACTAAAGGATATTGTATGGAACTGGTGTCCCAAATATCAATGAAAGTGATGGGATTCTAGAATGTCATAGTCCAGACCCCAGCACATAAATATCAATGGAAGAAGAGAATTTCCATAATGACTATCAAGGCAGAAATATCAATCAACATGCTTTATTCTGAACATATCTAATAGAAAACGTATTCTAAGGGATAGGATGGCAAGTTAGAAAAACTGGTAAGCAGAGGCTGATCCAAACCATCATGGTAGTAAATAATACTGCTTCACAAGGCTTCCAAATCCAAGTCATTTTCCATCACTTGAAGTGGGGACAGGTCCTCTTACAGAAGGATCTGTCAGTGCCACTATATATGCCCCCAATTCTTCTCCAGAAGGAGCTTTTGTAATTTGCCATTGCAATTGTAAACCAGAAAAAGGACAATCACTAGAACTCTTCCCACCCCCCAACCCCCCACCCCCGCTGGGTGTAATATTTGAGCTGACATGGAAACTAAGTTACATAAAATGCTAAAATTATCTTCTGGATTGACTGATATACAAATATCAAATAACAAATGGCTTGGACTAAGTTTATCACAGAGGATGTCTAATGTGTTATTTACACAATGTATTTTCAGTTCTTGAGTGTCTACCTGAAATAGATATACTTCACAAAGGAGAGAAACCTCACACTGGTTCTCACATTGGACCTTTGTATTAGGAAGCCCTAGAAGAAAGCCCCTAAAACTACTAATCCTCTGGCTGAGATATTTTATCCAAAGCAAAACCACATTCCAGAAATATTTACAGAGAAAACATTAAAGTGTGTTAAAGGTGTAGAGAGACTTGTATCCATCATTTAAGAGGGCGAGAGAATATGTGCAGGGGCAGAGGGAGAAGGGGAAGCAGACTCTCCACTGAGCAGGGAGCCCAAAGCAAGGCTCGATCCCAGGATCCCAGGGTTCATGACCTGGAATGAAGGCAGACACGTAACCAACTGAGCCACCCAGGTGCCTCCATCATTGCTCTTTTTAATTCACTATTTGAACCTCTATGGAAAGCAGTTGTACCAGATATTATACTTCATATGAACAGATCAATACAGCCTCTGACATTTTGTAGGTAGCTTTGAGTTTGGTGAATTTTTTTTTTTATTAATCCTTTTTAAAAATAAGAAGGATGAAAAAACCAGGGGCATCTGGGTGGCTCAGTCAGTTAAGCCTCCAACTCTTGATTTCATTTCAGGTTATGATCTCAGGGCCATAAGCATGGAACCTGCTTAAGATTCTTCTCTCTCTCTTCTGTCCCTTCCATCCGCTTGCCTATGCACTCTTTCTCTCTCTCAAAAAAAAAAAAAAAAGAAAGAAAGAAAGAAAAAAAATTGATATATATCTATCTACCATATATATATATAAATGTATATAATGCATATGTATGTATATATGTATCTATCTATCTAATCTTTTATTTATTTATTTATTTATTTGACAGAGATCACAAGTAGGCAAAGAGGCAGGCAGAGAGAGGCAGAGCAGAGAGCCTGACGCGTGGCTCAATCCCAGGACCCTGGGATCATGACCTGAGCCAAAGGCAGAAGCTTTAACTCACTGAGCCACCCAAGCGCCCCTATCTATCTAATCTTTACAGTGATTTCAGTAGTGCATCTTCAGTGCCTGGCTGGCTACAGGGCTCTGCTCTTCTTTTCTTGGACATAATACATTCTATATTATGTAGGGTCCTTGATCATACTGATACTTTGTGTTAATAACATGCTATTTTTGATCAGATGAACAGGAAGTGGCAAGAACCCTAAATTCTCCAGTAAACAGCATGCTTAGTAGAGTGTCAAGATGATCTCTAAAAAGTTTTAAATGAGTGCAAAACAATGAAATCTTTGTAGGAATAGAATTTTGGATAATCTTGGATATCTTTTTTTTTTTTTTTTTTAATTTATTTGACACAGAGAGAGAGCCAGAGAGCACAAGTAGAGGGAATGGCAGAGGGAGGGGAAGCAGGCTCCCCACTAAGTAGAGAGCCTGATGCAGAGCTTTTTCCAAGGACCCTGGGATCATGACCAGTCCTGAAGGCAGATGCTTAATGGACTGAGCCAGCCACCCAGGCACCCCAGACATCCTCTTTAATACAATGTTTCTTTTACTCTCAAGAAACTGACTTCTACCACTGTGAAATAGATACCTAATATATCTCTTTGGATTTTAGAGGCAATATATACCATGAGTCTATTATCCTGACCTATTAAATAAGTGAATAGAAATTCTGCTAGTTCAGAATGTAATCTAAAGCAAAAGAGTTCTCTGGAGTAAGAACAGGCTGCAGAACATCTTGCTTACTTTAAGACCATGGATCCAAAAGAACTAGGGTGACATAGATGTATTTTGCTGATATTCACACTGTGGATTTTGTGTTAAATTATTAGGAGGCTAGCCTCTCAGTCTCTTAGTGTGCTGAGCAAGACCAGGCCTTCTGTGGCAAACAAACAAACAAACAAACAAACGAAACAAATTTCCTTTTTCCAAAGATCTCCTGACATTGGGACTTGGTAGAAATTGTGTGTTTGATCATTGGACATGTATTGACTAAGTAACTACAGCTTTGCATTGTGGCACTATAACTGAACCACTGATTCATAATTTTAGGAAAGCATGGTAGAAATCCACAATACCATATAAGTGTTACATTTAAGACTTGCCTTAAGTAGATGTAGAAAAATGAGGTTCAAATTCCCAGGTTACTTATTATTTTTGTACCAAGATCTGTCCTTCAACTCTAATCTACTTCTTTGTGGCATAGTTCTTATAACCCACTGAGGGGTAGGAAAAGACATGGGTCTAGTTCACGTATAGAACATCAGATATAATGGTGGTAGCCCAAAGTGGATTGCAGTTATCTTTCACTCCATTCAGGGTAAACTCTGAAGAACTGTGGTAAAGAAAAAGTTTCTCAGTGGGCAGAGCTGTTAGCAATACATTTCACTGTCCCTCTCAAGCTGTAGGGAGAAGTGGCCTAATGCATGTTTTACATTCATATCTCACTAGAGGAGAAAATAATGATCTGGTTAGCATAGGATGTGGATAGAACAGCCCTGGAATATTAGGAAAAAGAGACTTGGGAAAATACGTAAATGAGTCAATAAGAACAGACAAAAGCTTGTATCTTTGTATCTAATGTTAATATCCACAGAGACCATCATGCAGGGAATGCTATCAGGTAAACATCATGACTGGCCTAGTGAAGTCAGGCAGCCTCTCTCTTCTATATACCTAATGTCTGCAAATAGGCCAATGAAGAGTTGGGCCATAACAGCAGGGGTGGTGGCAACATACTCTCTTAACATGTGCTCCATTTTACCCGGGATTACTTAACTGTGTCACTACTCAATGGTGAATCTATTAGCAGTGCTATTTGTGAATTCTAAGCATGACATTATTTTACTAAGGAAAATAATTCAGAAAGCCTTCCTGAGTAACATAATCTGAGAGTTTACAGAATGCCTTAGATCAAAAGACCCATTTTAGGATGAGCAACAGTGGGATCACAGTTATGTGGTTTGCTAATCTTAACATATATCACATTACTGAAAAGCATTTGGCCATAAAACATAGGCCTGTATAATGGCCCATTAAAGAGAAAATACCTTGAAAGATTCAGCTGCTACCCTAAAAACTGCAAAGTATTTCCTGAACTATCAGTCAAAATACAGTGTTGAATCACAAATGCCATAATACATGGGGTCCAGAAATCAAGGGGCTGAAAAAAAATTTGTTCCTTTCACCGATATGCCCAGAAACCTAGTGATGAAAATTTGCTTCCCATTCTAGAAACCTAAGCTCTTGGCAGATTCTATTCATTGGAATTTTGAGAAATGCAGGGCATTTCTGTCCATGGAAAATGTCAGGACTTTCTGATGTGCAAGGAAAGCTGTTATACTAAGATCACATCTTTGGATTCCTCATGCTACTGGTTGTGTCAATGTGTAGGCCCAAAATGGACTCTGATTTTCATGAAAAGTTGGAAAAAACTACTAAATAATGGATAGGGTGAGAGGGAATATGAAGCTAAGGAGATTCAGGGGTGTGTGTCTTGGTGCTTTTATGTTAAGTTGTGATTATGAATAATGAATTACAGCATTTGTTGCCAGAGAACAGTAGAGCTTCAAAGGCTCAGTGCCTACAGGCAAGCAAACAAAACCATCAGAAATGCCACCTAAGTGGAAAGAAACTCTAAATTTATGGTCAAGTAGAGAACTGATGAATATCAATTACAGGTTTTGGATTACCTTCAGCAACTGGCCATGGCTTGGGTTGCTATCTCACTCTTTTTTTAATTGGCCACCACCTTGAAATGGATTTTCACTGATTCAATCGTGGAATATGTGTTTTTATGTTATTCTCATATTAGTAGAAGACACTCAATATCTAGAAGACAAAGTGAATTGATTTGAGTATTATCTGGGATACACTGTATCCCAGTCATGATTCTCCCCTGAATAATTTTGCTTCTCCAGTTTCCTCATCTGGTTCAAGAAAAATCAACCCTCCTTCCTTCATGACTGGATTTCTGATCCTCACCAGCTCTCTCAGAATATCCCAAGGTGAAGTAGGGCCTCTTATTCTACCTTGTAAAACAGCGGGAGATTCAGAAGTCATGTGCCCCATCCAGCTAGGCCCGAGTATGTACTAATTGTAGTATCAGAAGACAAGTCACATCTTAGGTGAGCAATGTGGTACAAGTTTAAATAGTAGTTAATACATCATAGAAGAACATTATCAAAGAGAGAAAAATTAAATGATAACAACAGTAACAACAATAAAAGGCAATAAAACAAAAAGTAACAACAATAAAAGAAGTGAGGGGATACATTTATTGTTCCACCTCTTGCCATCAGATTGTTCAAAGGCACAGCAGTTCTATACAAACAGAAGATTTAGTGAATTCCTAAGCAACTGACTTTGTTTTACTGAGAAGCTATAGCCAGCATGGTGACATACAACTATTTATTTTATTTTTTCATTCTTTCTTTGATGTATCATCACATCATTATCTGTAATAAAGTGTCTAAAAATAAGCTTTACTACAGGTTCTGAATTCCACAGATTCCATGCCAAGATGGTCTAAATGATCATAAAGTCATAGGTCTGAAAATTAGATATACTCCTTATCATTTTTAAGATTCACTTATGGAATCATTAGCTGGTGTTCTTCTGTACACTTAATCCTCATAATAACTATGACTATGATAATACTCTGATGAAATAGTATCCTTATTTTACAGAATAGGAATTTGTGTAATAGATTAAATAGTACAAAACATCAATTTTATCTTTACAATCAGAAAATCCTCTTGTTTGGAAAAAGTTGAATTTCACTAATTTAGCACATTGAAATGAGTTATTATGGGACAGTGGTTTTAAGGTAATTTGGAAGTCAACACTTACATCCAAATAGTTTGTGCATTTTCTCAACCATATCAAAAAGCTACCACAATCATTGTTTTCTAAAGTAAGAGAAAGATCTTTAATTTTCCTTGGCGAAAGACTAAATAAACTATTCTGTATTTGAATCCTCTGTATCACTTAATTGAATACACCTAATGTGTTTGTGGCAAGTTGAGATAATAAAGGGAAACTAGCTTTCCTTGAGAACAAAATCATAGAAACAGTCTCTTTGCTTTTGATGTAAACCTTTACTTAGCTGGTCACTTTTGAGAAATAGTGGTTTACATGGGACTTGGTTCCTATAAATATTAAGTAATTTAACATGAGATATCAGTTGACAATGAAACATGAGTTTGCCATCATGAACTTGGTGAACTTGATAACTGACCTGTAAAAGAGAAAGACAATGATGAAATGCTGGAAGCCAATGTTGAGCAGTGGTTGCAAGTAGAAATGTCAGTGGTATATGCAGAAACAAGGCTAGAATACAAAAAATACTGGTGACCTTAATATGTTGTATGAGAATGTATGTCTGCCTCAGTGTTTCTAATCTTGCTGTGGTGTCTCTCATTTTTCTGAACTAATACCTAATTGGATAAGCATATGATCAACCAGTTAGGACTGAAAAACAGTATATCAAGGATAGTAGAAATAAGTGTCCACTTGTCTCCTATACTTAGATGCAACATTCTAAAATAAACATTAATAAATCAATCTGGATTTATATAAATAGCATATAATTTAATAACCAAAGTAAAATTATTCAAGAAATGAGGAAGATATTAAAATGGCCAATAAATATATGAACAGATTCTCACCTTCAACTAGCCACAAATGAAAACACAAATTCAGACCAAATCAAGATATTACTACATATTTGTCAATAAATAAATCCATCTTTTCATGTGTCTGCTGGCCATCTGTTTGTCTTTGGAAAAATGGTGGTGAGTGGGGGATGGGTTAAAGAAATGATGGGGATTCTTGAAGCACTTTTCCATGGCCCTAGAAAAAATAATTTACATTTTGTACCATCTTTGTTCTCTTCCAAGAGCTGATTGCATCTGCCATTATCACTGTCTTTTCTAGCCTTGGCTCAATAAAAACCAAATAAGACTATGGAAGTAATAATATAAGGCTTATTTTCACCTAAGTACACCTTCATATCTTTTTTTTTTTTTTAATCCTCTACAGTGACAGTCTGATGCAGTGACACTGATGCATGACAATCTGAAGAGTGTTTTGTTCCTGAAGTTCCAGATAGAAGGAAAGTCATTGGAGTCAAAGAGGACTCTTTGACCTATATCAATATTAGGAGGGTTTCTTCCTTTCTATCATTCAACTTCCAAACCACAGGTTTCAACACATGAAAGATAATGACTGAAACTCCACTGACTGTACTAATTTATAATTTTCTTTAATTTTAATATATATATTTCCCCAAAAAAGAAAACAATGCACTTCATGTTTGGAGTAAATGGTTATTTTGTAACATCCTGTGCTCTTCCTATAAAGTATAACAAATATTTTAAGTCAGAAAAATCTAAAAACTTCCCAGTTATTTCTCTACATTTACCATTCTATTCTTAGATAACACTGAATTTTACAGTATGTCATATTTTTGGGTAATAATTAAGAATACAAATATAGGGGCTCCTGAATGACTCAATCAATTGAGTGTCCAACTCTTGATTTTGGTTCAGGTCATGATCTCAGGGTTGTGTGACTGAGCCCTGAATCAGTGCCCAAATTTTGTGGGGAGTCTGCTTGAGATTCTCTCCTTCTCCCTCTGACCCTCCTGCCATTCAGACTTTCTCTCTAAAATAAACAAATATTTAAAATAATACAAAATTAGTAACATAATATTATACCTTCAAAAACTTCAAAATTTAGTGTGATAAATTGCAATGTGATTTTCTCCATAGTCAATGATACTTAGAAGTAAAATAAAATATGCATTTCTGTATGCAAAAGATATTACTTTAAACGATTTTAAGTGACTACAATGCATTTTATATCATTTCCTTTAAAATAAAATGATACATAAATATATCAGAGGCAAAAATCTTAGCTTTGTGTTTAGTCAAACTAAAATCATGACCTACTTTTAGAAGAATGTTAGGGTTTCCAAAGAGAAATACTAATGTATTCAAATAGTCAATTATTTTCTTTTTAATTTTTTAAAATTATATTCTATTATTATTTTTATTAGCATATAATGTATTATTTGCTTCAGGAGTACACGTCTGTGAATTATCAGTCTTACAAAATTCACAGCCCTCCCCAATGTCCATAACCCAGGGACCCTATTCCTCCCCACCCCTAACATTCAGTATATTTATCTTTATCAATACACAGATTATTTGAAATAATGGATTTCCTCATTTTAGCTAATTGGTTTTATTCAGTTTGCCACTATATAAAACAATCCTATTTTAATTTATATTCTTCTTTTAAATAACTCAATCCAAAATTTGTACAATACAGAACACAGATAGGATTTGGAATTTTATATCTTAAAGTTAATATATTTAGTAAGTTTGAGAAACAGTTGGTGTACCAAATAAGAGCAGGAAGTAAACATTATTTTCATCAGAAAGTCTTGTTTGATTTCTTTCTCTTTTTATGTGCTATCAGGATTTTTTATAGTTTATCATATTTTGTTAGTTTCGGAAATGCAATTATACTTTCTCTTCTTTAATCATTATTATCATTTGTAGTTTTACTTGTTGCTGTGTGAATCTCACCAGCCTACTATATTTGAGAACATTAGAGTACTTTATTTTTGTTTTTCAAAAAAATCTTTTTTTTTAAATTTAGAAGAGCACACCAATTTAACAGTTAAATAATTAATGTAAATTTTGGTAGTGTAAATTTCTTTCACGTTTTCATCAACAGAGTTTTCTCCAACAGAGAAAAATCTCAAACATATATTAGGTCATTCTGCCTGTAATTTGTCACTCAATACAAAGTTATGATTTTCCTTTTCCACTGTAAACTGACTTAAAGTTAGTAATCCTATTTTATTTTTAAGATTTTATTTATTTATTTATTTGAGAGAGAGAAAGAGAGCATACAGGAGCAAGGGGAGGGACAGAAGGAGAGGGACAATCAGACTCCCCACTGAGTGAAGGGCCCAACACAGGGCTTGATCCTAGGACCCTGAAATCAAGACTTGAGCCCAAGTCAGACACTTAACCAACTGAGCCACCCAGGCACTGCTGTTATTTTATTTTATTTTTTAAGTTGTCAATCACTTGTTTCCAGTTTAGCAACAAATATTTTTAAAACAATTTTCTTTCCTTAGCTTTGTATTTTATACATTTTAAAAGTTCCATACCATGTATTGCTGTTAATTCAGGACAAAATATATTTAATTCCTTTTGAACTTATGAAGACCTTTAAAAAATCGAAATTTAGAATATTTAAAAATTGAAAACTTGGAATATTTAAAACTAGTTCTGGTAGTTTCCATTAGAAATATCTTTTCATTCATTCAGAAAAATGTTACTGACCATATGCAACTTTGTATGTACTCTATTGGCATTAAATTTATGTCAGGTTAATTTGGCACTGGTTCTTACTCTAAATTAATCTCAGTTATTTGAGATGTGCCCATACTAACTTAATATTTCCAATTAAATGAAATTATATAGGAAAAGTTATAGGAAATTGAGGAAAAATATTTAACTCTCCTCATAAGCTCATAAAGTGATTTTCTTTACACTAGTGAAATTTGTTTAAAAAATAAAATTTAATCCTCAATATTCAGTCCAGCATGTAAAACTAGAGATTTCTCTAATTGGAAAAAAGCACATGCAGTCTTTTAGTGAAGATGGATGGATGGATGAATGGATGGTTGGATGGATGGATAGATAGTGTCCATCAGGAAAGGGAAAGAATTCACTTTAATGCATATTTCCCATTAACTTAGGAGGAATTGTATACTTTAATCAAATACAGATATTTGTAAGTAATGGCATCAAAACTTTCATGGAATAGAATAAGCTAATTTTTCCAGAGATACCACATTTTGATTCATTACCAATATTTTCTTCCACTTACAACTACTAAACTGCTTGCCAGAAATCATCAGTCCTTTTTGCTTCTGCAATCCCTGAATGTATTTTGAAGAACAAAATGATATTTTGTACCTGTTTGAATTATCATTATTGTTAGTATAAAATTAAAAACTTGTGAATAATACAATTCAGCATATTGTATACATGGTATTTTTATATAAAATAATTACATTACCAATTTAAATGGATATGGTAAATTCCAAATAATACCCATATTATATATAACATTTTTTAACATTAGCAATTTAACTTTTTTTCTTATTTCCTGAACTAGGATTTCAATTCCTCTTGTTCACATTTTATAATAGCATATTATTTTATCTTTTATACATTAAAGTATTTATTCATACATTTAAAGGCATCTGGATGAAAATTATTAAACATTAACAAACATGAAGCAAAAATTAAAGTGAAATTAAATTGTTTTCATAATCTGTAGGTCTCTATACCAATATCCATATGAAGCTGTATAATCATTGCTGTCACCAACTAGTTATACCATGATTATCCTTCATAAAAGATTTTGCATTCAGCTAGGAAGATAGCAGGCAGCTGACAATCCTCAATTTCAGCACCTTAGATGTATCTCTGAATTTGAAGGTAAGATCACACATTTCCTACACAGGCCCCAGCCAACAGCTGAGTCTAACAAGGTTACCAAGGCTGTTTATTTTTATCCAATGCAGGAATCCTTTACTGGGGAAGATCTATTTCTAAGCTCCCTCTCATGACAGCCAACAATGTGTTAAATCTGCCCAGTGGTCATAAACTCTACCTGCTATTCTGCAACTTTTTTTTTTTTTAAGATTTTATTTATTTATTTGACAGAGAGAGACAATGAGAGAGGGAATGCAAGCAGGGGAAATGGGAGAGGGAGAAGCAGGTAGTCTTACATGGGGCTTCATTCCAGGACTCTGGGATCATGATCTGCGCCAATGGCAGATGCTTAACAACTGAGTCACCCTGGAGCCCTCTCCCACCTTTTGTTTAAAGGCTTTCAGATGTGCAGTGCATTCCAAAGTTTTTTTTTGGGCAATCCAGTATCCTTTCTCTTTTTCAGTCACAAGCATTCACTACCATAACATTTCTGAACACCTAAATTTATTTCAAGGCCAGCTACCAGAGGTACTGAACTCACACAAGCTTCTTTATGTTGGTGTTTAATTCCACTCATAATTTATTTTTTAGTAATAATTCAGTAAGCCTCTTACAATATAATCCTTACAGTTATTTATTCTGAATCTTTTTAAAAAAGATTATTTATTTATTTATTTGACAGATCAAGAGAGAGAGAGATCACAAGTAGGCAGAGAGGCAGGCAGAAAGATGGGGAAGCAGGCTCCCTGCTGAGCAGAGAGCCCGATGTGGGGCTTGATCCCAGGATCCTGAGACCATGACCCGATCTGAAGGCAGAGGCTTAATCCACTGAGCCACCTAGGCACCCCTTATTTTGAATCTTGATGCATGTGGAAATATAAGTATAAACCCATTTTATGGTTTTTTTTTCTTTTTTTGTATTTTTAATTTTTGTATTATAAATGATTTTAGATTTGATTATAGATACAAAGATAGAACAGATAGTTCCTGCATACCTTTCACTAAACTCCTCCTAATGTTAAGACTTTACATAACAGTGGCATATTTATCAAAATTAAGAAATAAACGACATGATACTAAAGAAGTACAGACTTTATTAAAATTTCAAATGTTTGGGAGCGCCTAGGTGGCATTTTTTGTTGAGCGTCCAACTCTTGGTTTTGATCAGGTCCTGATCTCACGGTTTTGGGATCAAGCCCCAGAATAGGCTCTGAGGTCAGCATGGCTTGAGATTCTCTATCTCCTTCTGACCTTCCTGCTCATGCTTTTTCTCTCTCATTCTCTCTTTCAAGCAAATAAATATTTAAAGAAATTCAAATGTTTGTTATAAGTTTTTGCTAATGTATTTTCTGCTAATGAATTTCCATCCCATCATTAACCTAGGATACCAAGTAACAGTTATCTCTTTGCCTGAGCCTTTTCAAATTTGTGAATGATTTTTAACTTTTGCTTTTTTTAAATAACCTTCACACTTTTGCAGAGTATTCGTAAATAATTTCATAGAATGAGTTTGGGTTGGAGATTTTTCTCCTTTTTTTTCTCACAGTTTTACTAGGCCTATAGATTTGGGGAAGAAAGAAAATCATGGGAAGTATTCTTACTGCATCATACCAATGATTACATGACATCAACCTAGCATTAAGGTCCTATTCCTATGAATCTGGATCCCCAGATCGAGGTGGTGTCTGCCAAGTTAATCCACGTTAAAGTTTGGTTTGTAGTTTTCTTCTAATACCTTATAAAGTCTTTATCTGGTTTTGATCTCAGGGTCACACTGGCCACATAATATGAGTTGGGCACTATTCCCTCCTCTTGTGTTTTCTAGAGGACATTTTGTAAAATAGGTGTTATTTCTTCTTAAAATATTTGGTAGATGAAAGCTTTGTTCTATAGAAGATACAGAGGAAGTAGGTCTGAATGGAGTTTCTGCACTGGCTGCCAGTTCCTTTCTCCAGCCAGCACCTCTCTAAAACTTTCAGAGATTTTCTCCCAGATCTTCCAGTGAGTGCCTCATGAAGATCTTGGAAGAAGAACTTGTGGTAAGGTTAAAACCTCCTCCCAATCTGCAGCCTGAAGGGGCTTCTCATTCCCACTCTATCCTATCCTTGGCCTTAACATTTTTTTTTTTTTTAATTAGCTGAATTTTCTTTCCTGTTTTAGTGGCATACAACTTTTGTCCTAGGTAAATCTGGAGTCCTGTTTCTCAAGGCAGGCATCTCTCTGCACATTTCAGGTTAGTTGTTTGCCCTGATACTCAATTCTCTAGGTCCAAAAAAAAAATCACTAATTTGCTGTTTTTCAGGTTCATTCTTGTTATGAGGATGGAAGTAAAACCTTTTTTAGTTCTCAGTACCTCTTACTGACCCTGAAAGTCCTCTGGCCTCATTTATATTACTATTCTATTTATTTTCTTCCATTGTTTTTTATTCATTATCTTCAATTAGAAAAATGATGTAAACACAGAATATTAGATTTCAAAAAGTAAACAAATATGGAAAAGTTATAATTCTGTATCAGCAAACACCTTAAATTGTATTTTTAGAATGATACTATTTAGAGTATAACTTTTGTATATTTATATAATACTGATAAATGTAAGTAAATTAATTTATTAAAAAATAAACCAGGATTATCCAATCTGAAAGATGAAAATATAAAAATAATCCAATCTCATCAAATGTGTGCTTGCATTTTAATCTGGATTATTTTCTAAGTGAATGAGAAATTCCTGTATACAGGAGCGCTTTGTTTTCCTAGTTTTATTTTGGGAAAAAAGATCTATTTTATACTAAAGGATATTTCTTATATAGGAATAAGTCAATCAGTATGTCACTATATTTCTTCCTGTTTAATTATGACTTTAAAGAAAATACACAACAAAATATGGACTTATTTTGTTTCACATAGTAAAGTATTACCACATATATCACAAATGTTAAAGGTTTTAGGTTCTATATTATTAATATGCTATATTATATTGTGATTCACTGTGAGCATATAACACTTCCCATATAATCCACCCATTTAAATGGTGTCAATTACTCAAAAGGAGACCAAAGCACATGTAACTTTTATGTTCTAGGATATATGACAAATGCTATATAGGCTTCTAAGTGCACTTGTTAAGATCTTTGTAGACATTTGTAAATAGTGTGCAGTTTTGTCATCACTACCAAGAAGAAAATTGTATTTTAACTAGTAGCAGTTGAGCATTTCAGAAACTGGTTCTTTACATTATTTTTTTGTTGTTGTTGTTACCAAAATGATTTTTAAGGTGATGACACTTTGGAAAGTCTCTGTCGTGAAGAAGCTTGGACGCTTTAAAAGTAACATGTTGGAAGAGCTTAAGTAGAAAATCCTTTCTTTCCTTTCCTCCCTCTTCCATCCTCTTCCTCCCTCCTCCTTTTGTCCCTCGTACTATTCTCCCTCCTCTCTTCTTGTCACTTTTCTCTATTTGGTTAACAGATAGGAATAACCAACTATACGAATGTTTCCTTTTAAATTTGACTTCCAACTATGTTTATTTAAGTGGACTGGTTACTAAGATATAGAGCATACAGTCATTTTTATATTACATTTCTTTCCTGTATTTCCAACTAAGTCCACTATTTAATGTCCTTTACACTTCGCTTTAAACTACATAAAGAATGCATTTTCTTTAACAATAATTTAAAAAAGCTGCACACAAGCCTAGAGGGCACCTATTCCACCACATTCCTAGACATGTTAAGGATTTGAGGGTTTTACTTGAGAACTTTCACACCCCTATGTGTATTGTGGGTGTGAGCACATGAGTGTATATCCAGTGTTACATCTATCTTCACTGTCTTCTAATCACGTAGCTCAACATTCCACCATAGCAATTAGCTCTTCAGTTTTGTTTAGTCTTGAATTAACTTTATTTTCTGAACTTCCATTTTTATTTTCATTTTTAATACTAACAATTATTGTTTTAAATTCTAATATCTCCAACAGCTTATCATTATGTAATAATCCAATCTTAATGGACACAGATCCTTCATTGCTATCTCTGAGAAATCAAAAAGGACAGACTTATTTTGAAGTTCTAAATACACTCTTATTTTTCTTTTGCTTTGTGTATTTTAGTCATTTCTTCATATTCATTGTATCTCATTTAAGGTAGGAACTTATTCATATTTTTTTATACTTGAATTTGCACTGACCTTCTGACTCTATTATCTGTACACTGCCTTTACTAAAGGAGATCCTTGGTAAAAAGCCATTTTTGTTTTACTCTTTTTAAAGTTGAATAAAAACTAAAATCCCAAAAACTTTGTTCTAAGACCTATAATTAGGCATATTTAAATGATACAATAAAAATAATTTAGTACTCAGTTTCCATGAAATTATGTTGTCATTTTAAAGAAATTGTTTCTACAGTTTGAGAAATACTGAGCGAAAGGAAAAAAGCTAATTTGGAAGATGTCTAACTAAGGTGGGAGAGAGAAGTTTTCCAGGAAAATGCCCCAGATTTTGTATAGACTACAATAGATATTTCCAGTATTTTCTTTTATAGTGTTTTACTTTCTTTCACACAGAACTGATCACACATCAGAGTAATTGCCTATTTTTCTGCTAACCTTATTAAAATAATAGAGCAGTACCATATCTGTTGTTTTTATCTCCATAGTCTGGCATATGGTTGTTGTTTAGAAAATACTGTTGAATAAATGAATAAATTGCAGAAATGTTTCATATTGCTTTTGATTCACAAAATAACTTAATAACTTTTGTATGTGTTGAATATTAAAACAATACAAACAGTATTTCCTCAGCATTTAAAGAATTCTGTGAGATAACAAGTGTATATCAATTACTTTAACATTTGTCCTTTATTAAACAGTGAATGAAGGATATAAATTTTCTTTTATGGCACCAAACTGTATCAAATCTAAAAACACGGTCTAGTGAGTCAAATGACCTAATGAGTAAACTGAAGTTTCCACAACATTGATTATATGCATAAACCATCTCAGCCTTAATGACTGGCTGCCACTTGCACAATTTATTGTTTATAGCTCTGTCTCCTTTCCTCCTAAGACTACTTTGTTCTAACTAACATGCCCCTTCACACTTTGCTGCATGGGCATGCAAGTCTGGGCTTCACTGATATTGACAGCTCTATCATATTGATTCAAATTGTGCTTCAACATATCCTTGAAGGATTTCTTATGACCATCTGTTGTACAGCAGGTTTTCTTCAGTTATTCATACACAGATTGCTTTGGAATCTTATTGCCATCAAAAATTTTTCCCCCCCACATGAATAGGTTTGCAGAACAAGATAAAATAAAAACAACTTGGATGTCCAGAATTTATGTAGGTTTGTTTATTCGTTTGTTTGTTTGTTTTTGACAGAGATCACAGCAGGCAGAGAGGCAGGCAAAGAGAGAGAGAGGAAGAAGCAGGCTCCCCATGCAACAGAGAGTCCTATGTGGGGTTCAATCCCAAGATCCTGGGATCATGACCTGAGCTGAAGGTGGAGGTTTTAACCCACTGACCACCCAGGCGCCCTGGATGTCCATAATTTGTGAATACTCAATAAGTATATGGTTTGAGACTTGAAATTATCAAGGTATATTATTTCAGTAGAAGCTTTGTTTTTTGTTTTTGTTTTGTTTTGAGAGTGAAAGAGAGCAAGAGCATGGGGGAAAGGGCAGAGAGATAGGTAGAGAGAGAATCTTGAGTAGACTCTATGTTGAGTGGGGCTTGATCTCACAGGCCTGAAATCATGACCTGATTCAAAACCAGGCATGGTGGGTGTGGGAGAAGCAAGATGGTGGAGGAGTAGCAGACTGAAATGACATCAGATCCCAGGAGTTCAGTTAGATAGGTATCAAACCATTCCAAACACCTATAAACACAACAGGAGATAGAAGAGAAGAGCAGCAGCAATTCTAAGAACAGAAAATGGACCACTTTCTGAAAGGTAGGATGTGTGCAGAGAAGTGAATCTGAAGTGATGGGAAGATAGACCGCTGGGGGAGGGGTCAGCTCCCGGTAAATGGCAGTGCAGTGGAGCACAAAATCAGAACTTTTAGAAGTCTGCTCCACTGAGGGACATCGCTCCATGGGCTAAGTGGGAGTGGACCCCTCTGGGGACAGTGTGGTCTCAGGTCTCGAGGGGTCACAGAAAAATCAGGGGTGTCTGAGTGATACCTGACCTGCCAGGTGTCAGAGCGGGGAAACCTACAGCAAAGACAGAACTAAGGAGTGAGCTTTCAGATCAGGGTTACCTTAAACCATGATCCAAGGCACAGTCAGACCACTGCTCTTCAAGCAGGGACCCCATAAGTGGCAGATTCAGGAAGACTCACCTTCCTCCTCCAGGATAAGCAGTGGGGCAAGAATCTTCTGGGTTTGGAGACTCTAAATGAGACTATGCACCAGAGATAACAATGCTCAGTCACAGGCCGGGTGAGCTCAGAGTGTGACTGGAGACCAGGAAGACAGGAGTGACTGACTGTTTATCTCTGAGGAACACTGATGAGTGGGGCCCCCAGCTCTTGGCTCCTCTGGGCTGGAGATAGGGAGGATGCCATTTTCATTCCTGTCCTCCAAAGCTTTGTGGAAACTGTTCAGGGAACAAGAGCTACTGAGAGTGAACCCGAGTAGATTACTTAGCATGGTCCCTGGCAAGAGTGGTGCAATTCCGCTTCTGGCAAAGACATTTGAGAATCACTGCAAGAGGCCCCTTTCGCAGATCAGCAAGAATATCCAGCCAAGACCAAGCTCACCGATCAAAGGAGAACAGTGGAACCTCAGAGCTAGGGGAAAGCAACACAGAGAATTCATAGCTTTTTCCCCATGACGCTTTAGTCTTGCAAAGTTAATTTTTTTTAAACTTTTTTTCCTTATTCTATTTTTTAAACTTTTCCTCTTTCTTTTTTAACAGTTTTTTAACTAGTTTACCTTAGCAATACCTTAGCAATACCTTTTTTTTTCTAAAAAATTTTGGGATACAATTTCTTATTATAGATCAAAATATACCTTAATCTAGCACATGGCTTTGTTCTAGTCTTCAGACTGGCCACATTCTCTCCTTTTATTTTTTTCTTTTTCCAACGAACTTATATCAATTCCTTTTTTAGATTTTTTTTTTAAAGTTTCATCTTTGCAATAATATTAGACAAAAATACACCCAAAATCGAGTGAGTGGCTCTGTTCTATATTTAATAGAATATACTATGTATTTAATATATAATATATACTATGTATTTAATATATAATATATAAATAAATAATATAGAACTTATTACAATAATAATATATAATATAATGTAAATAATGTATAATAATATTATGTAATGCATAATATGTATATATAATAAATAATATATAAATAAATATATTGATATATTAAATATATATATATATATTTAATTTTATGTCTTTTTTCTCCCCATTTTTCTCCCCCTGGATTTGGATCTCTTCTGGTTTGGTTAACATACATTTTTCTGGGGTCTTTGGCACCCTTTTAGTATTTTATTCTCTCATTCATATATTCTTACCTGGATAAAATGACAAGGCGGAAAAACTCACCACAAAAAAAAGAATAAGAGGCAGTACTGATGGCTAGGGACCTAATCAATACAGACATTGGCAATATGTCAGAACTAGAGTTCAGAATGATGATTCTCAAGGTGCTAGTTGGGCTCAAAAAAGGCATGGAAGGTATTAGAGAAACACTTTCTGGAGAAAAAAAAAGAACTAAAATCTAACCAAGTTGAATCAAAAAAGCTAGTAATGAGGTGTAATAAAAAATGGAGGCTCTTACTGCTAGGATAAATGAGGCAGAAGAGAGAATTAGTGCTACAGAAGACCAAATGATGGAGAATAAAGAACCCGAGCAAAAGAGAGACAACAACTACTGGACCATGAGGGGAGAATTTCAGAGATTAGTGATACCATAAGACAAAATAATATTAGAATACTTGGTATTCCAGAAGAAGAAGAAAGGGGGCAGGGAAGAAGGTATATTGAAGCAATTTATTGTAGAGAATTTCCTTAATATGGCAAAGGGAACAAGCATCAAAATCCAGGAGGCACAGAGAACCTCCCTCAAAATCAATAAAATGGGTCCACATTCCATCATCTAATAGTAAAACTTACAAGTCTTGTGAACAAAGAGAAGATCCTGAAAACAGCTCAGGACAATAAGTCTGTAACATACAATGGTAGAAATATTAGATTGGCAGCAGGCTTATCCACAGAGACCTGGTAGGCCTGAAAGAACTGGCACAATATATTTAGAGCACTAAATAAGAAAAATATGCAACCAAGAATACTATATCCAGCTAGGCTATCATTAAAAATAGAAGGATAGATAAAAAGTGTCCAGGACAAACAAAAACTAAAAGAATTTGAAAACACCAAACCAGCCCTACAGGAAATATTGAAAGGGGTCCTCTAAGCATAGAGAGAGCCTAAAAGTAGTAGATCAGAAAGGAGCAGAGACATACACTGTAACAGTCACCTTACAGGCAATAAATACAATGGCATGAAATTCCTATATTTCGATAGTTACCCTGAATGTAAATGGGGTAAATGCCCAAATCAAAAGACACAGGGTATCAGAATGAATAAAAACCAAAACCCACCAATATGTTGCCTACAAGAAACTCATTTTAGACCCAAAGACACCTCCAGATTTAGAGTGAGGGTAGAAAAAAATTTACCATGCTAATGGACATCAAAAGAAAGCTGGAGTGGCAATCTTTATATCAGATAAATTAGATTTTAAGCCAAAGACTATAAAAGATGAGGAAGGACACTATATCATACTTAAAGGTTCTGTCCAATAAGAAGACTTAACAATTTTAAATATCTATGCCCTTAATATGGGAGCAGCCAACTATATGAAGCAATTAATAACAAAATCAAAGAAACACATCAAAAATAATACAATAATAGTAGGGGACTTTAACACCCCCTCACCGAAATGGACAGATCATTCAAGCGAAAGATCAACAAGGAAATAAAGGCCTTAAATGACAAAGTGGACCAGATGGACATCACATATATATTCAGAACATTCCATCTCAAAGCAACAGAATACACATTCTTCTCTAGTGCACATGGAACATTCTCCAGATTAGATCACACCCTGGGTCACAAATCAGGTCTCAACTGGTACCAAAAGATTGGGATCATTCCCTGCATATTTTCAGACCACAATGCTCTGAAGCTAGAACTCAATCACAAGAGGAAAGTTGAAATATAAGGAGGCTAAAGAGCATCCTACTAAAGAATGAATGAGTCAACCAGGAAATTAAATAGAATTGAAAAAAAAAATCATGGAAACAAATGAAAATGAAAACACAACGGTCCAAAATCTGTGCGACACAGTGAAGGTGGTCCTGAGAGGAGAGTATATAGTGATACAAGTCTTTATCAAGAAACAAGAAAGGTCTCAAGTACACAACCTAATCCTACACCTAAAGGAGCTGGAGGAAGAACAGGAAAGAAAGCCTAAACCTAGCAGGAGAAGAGAAATAATAAAGATCAGAGCAGAAATCAATGAAAAAGAAACCAATAGAACAGTAGAACAGATCAATGAAACTAGGAGCAGGTTTTTTTAAGGAATTAATAAGATTGATAAAGCACTGGCCAGGCTTATCAAAAAGAAAAGAGAAAGGACCCAAATTAATAAAATTATGAATGAAAGAGGAGAGATCACAACCAACACCAAAGAAATACAAACAATTATAAGAACATATTACAAGCAACTATATGCCAGCAAATTAGACAATCTGGAAGAAACGGATGCATTCCTAGAGGCATATAAACTAGCACAACTGAACCAGGATGAAATAGAAAACCTGAACAGACCCATAACTAGTAAGGAGATTGAAGCACTCATCAAAAATCCCCCAACAAACAAAAGCCCGGGGCCAGACGGCTTCCCAAGGGAATTCTACCAAACATTTGAAGAAGAATTAAAACCTAATCTCCTGAAAGTATTCTAAAAAAACAGAAATGGATTGTTTCCCCCCAATCCCATCTTGTTTCATTTATTCTTCTCCTACCCCCTTAACCCCCCATGTTGCATCTCCACTTCCTTATATTAGGGAGATCATATGATAGTTGTCTTTCTCCGATTGACTTATTTCACTAAGCATGATACCCTCTAGTTCCATTCACGTCATCGCAAATGGCAAGATTTCATTTATTTTTTTGATGGCTGCATAGTATCCCATTGTGTATATATACCACATCTTCTTTAACCATAAGTGACTCTTAATCTCACAAACCAAACTGAGGTTTGCTGGGGGGAGAAGGGTTGGGAGAAGTGGGCTGGGGTTATGGACATTGGGGAGGTATGTGCTATGGTGAGTGCTGTGAAGTATGTAAATCTGGTGATTCACAGACCTGTACCCCGGGGATAAAAATATATTATATGTTTATAAAAAATAAAAAATATAATATGCATATAATATGCATATAAAATATAATATGCATATAATATGCATATAAAAATATAATATGCATATAAAAATATAATATGCATATCCCCCATGCCTTAACATGAATTGATAAGCTAACATCTTGTTAGCTTCCAAGTTTTTGCATTATAAATAAAACTGTTATAAACAAACAAAAAAAAATAGAAATGGAAGGAGAACTTCCAAACTCATTTTATGAGGCCAGCATTTCCTTGATCCCAAAACAAGACAAAGGCCCAACCAAAAAGGAGAATTACAGACCGATATCCTTAATGAACACAGATGTGAAAACTCTCCCCAAAATACTAGGCAATAGGACCAATAGTACATTAAAAGGATTATTTACCACAAACAAGTGGGATTTATTCCTGGGATGCAAGGTTGGTTCAACATCCACAAAACAATGTGATACAATACATGAGTAAAAGAAAGAACAAGAACCACGTGATACTCTCAATAGATGCTGAAAAAGCATTTGAAAAAGTATAGCATCCTTTCTTGATTAAAACTCTTCAAAGTGTAGGGATAGAGGGTATACACCTCAATATCATCAAAGCCATCTATGAAAAACCCACAGTGAATATCATTCTCAATGGAGAAAAACTGAGAGCTTTTCCCCTAAGGCAAGGAACATGGCAGGGCTGTACACTCTCACCACTGCTATTCAACATAGTATTAGAAGTCCTAGCTGCAGCAATCAGACAACAAAAAGAAATAAAAGCCATCTGAACTGGCAAAGAAGAAGTCAAACTCTAACTCTTTGCAGATGATATGATACTTCAGGTGAAAAACCCAAAAGACTCCACTCCAAAACTGCTAGAACTCATACAGGAATTCAGTGAAGAGTCAGTATATAAAATCAATGCACAGAAATCAGTTGCATTTCTATACACCAACTGCAAGACAGAAGAAAGAGAAATTAAGGATTTGATCCCATTTACAATTGCAGCCAAAGCCATAAGATACCTAGGATTAAACCTAACCAAGAAGGCAAAGAACCTGTATTCAGAAAACTATAAGGTACTCATGAAAAAAAATTGAGGAAGACACAAAGAAATAGAAAAACGTTTCATTCTATTGGATTGGAAGAACAAATATTGTGAAAATGTCTATGCTACCTAAAATAATCTACACATTTAATGCAATCACCATAAAAATACCATCAATTTTTTTTCAAAGAAATGAAACAAATAATCCTAAAATTTTTATGGAACCAGAAAAAAAACAAAATAGCCAGAGGAATGTTGAAAAAGAAAGCCAAAGTTGGTGGGATCACAATTCCAGACCTCAAGCTCTATTACAAAGTTGTAATCATCAAGACAGTATGGTATTGGCACAAAAACAAACACATAGATCAATGGAACAGAATAGAGATCCCAGAAATAGAACCTCAACTCTATGGTCAACTAATCTTCGACAAAACAGGAAAGAATGTCTGGAAAAAAAAGCCAGTCTCTTTAAGAAATGGTGTTGGGGGGGCACCTGGGTGGCTCAGTGGGTTAAATCCTCTGCCTTCGGCTTAGGTCATGGTCCCAGAGTTCTGGGATCGAGCCCCACATTGGGTTCTGTGCTCAGCTGAGAGCCTGCTTCCTCCTCTCTCTCTGCCTGCCTCTCTGCCTACTTGTGATCTCTGTCTGTCAAATAAATAAATAAAATCTTAAAAAAAAAAAAGAAAGAAAGAAATGGTGTTGGGAAACTTGAACAGCCACATGCAGAAGAATAAAACTGGACCATTTCCTTACATCAAACACAATAATAGACTCAAAGTGGGTGAAAGACCTTAATGTGAGACAGGAATCCATCAAAATTCTTGAAGAGAACACAGGCAGCAACCTCTTCGACCACAACTGCAGCAACTTCTTCCTAGAAACATCACCAAAAGCAAGGGAAGCAAGGGCAAAAATGAACTATTGGGACTTCATCAAGATCAAAAGCTTTTGCACACCAAAGGAAACAGTCAACAAAACACAAAGACAACTGACAGAATGGGAGAAGATATTCTCAAATGACATATCAGATAAAGTGTTAGAATCCAAAATCTATAAAGAACTTATCAAACTCAACACCCAAAGAACAAATAATCCAATCAAGAAATGGATATGAGCAGATATTTCTGGCAAGAAGACATCCAGATGGCCAAAAGACACATGAAAATGTGCTCAACATCATCGGCATCAGGAAAATACAAATCAAAACCACAATGAACCAATTGCATTACCCCAGGGGCCCCCAGAACTCTGGATTTTCAACTAAAGATGTTATCAGTACATGTTACTGACCTGAGGAATTTAAAAGAGTCTATTATTACTATAGTATGATTTGTAGTTAATTTCTGAAGAATATTTGATGATATCAAATTAGGTTGAAAATGTTTAAAAGGAATAAGAAAATGTGAATTCCTTTATGGCTCATTAATAACTCAGAAAATTCCATGGGGCGCCTGGGTGGCTCAGTGGGTTAAAGCCTCTGCTTTCAGCTCGGGTCGTGATCCCAGGGTCCTGGGATAGAGCCCCGCATCGGGCTCTCTGCTCCGGGGAGGGCCTGCTTCCTCCTCTCTCTCTGCCTGCCTGCCTACTTGTGCTTTCTCTGTCAAATGAATAAATAAAACAAAACAAAACAAAACAAAACAAAACCTCACAAATCCCTAAATTAGAATAATGTGCTATACCCTGTCTATACTATTTATATACTAGATAGCATTAACAATAAATTTTAAGAGAAACACCTAAAAGTGAAATTTCCTTCCTCCTCTCTTCTTTTTGGAGGTAATTCAGGTCTTTTAGGAGCCTTCATCATAGAAAGAAGAAAAAGAAAACTGAACTGTATCTAGTCATTTGTTCACTGTGATGTATTTTCAGAAAGTTATATTTAAGAAGGATATTATTGGCATTAACTAAATATATTCATCCCACAATTTTGAGCAATGGAATATAATATGTAGTATTCTATTGACATGAAAATTGGCAGAAAACTCTCTTTAGGTATACTTTTTCTTCTGTTTGAGGGCATATAGTCAGATACACATGTTTTCACACATAGGATGTGTGCTAGGAATGGTTCTAAGAATGGTCCCCAACATTATAACATGTTATAACATGCATAAATTGCTTCCCTTTATTTTTTTAAATTTAATTTAATTTTTTTCAGTGTTCCAAATTTCGCTGTTTATATACCACATCCAGTGCTCCGTGCAATATGTGCCTTCCTTAATACCCACCACCAGGCTCACCCAACCCCCACCTCCCTCCCCTCTAAAACCCTCAGTTTGTTTCTCAGAGTCCACAGTCTTTCATGATTTGTCTCCCTCTCTGATTTCCCCCAACTCATTTCTCCTCTCCATCTCCCAATGTCCTCTGTGTTATTCCTTATGCTCTACAAGTAAGTGAAACCATATGATAATTGACTCTCTCTGCTTGACTTATTTCACTCAGCATAATCTCCTGTTCCGTCCATGTTGATACAAAGGTTGGGTATTCATCTTTTCTGATGGAGGCATAATACTCCATTGTGTATATGGACCATATCTTCTTTATCCATTTGTCTATTGAAGGGCATCTTGGCTTTTTCCACAGTTTGGTGACTGTGGCCAATTATGCTATGAACATTCGGGAATAGATAGCCCGTCTTTTCACTACATCTGTATCTTTGTGGTAAATACCCAGTAGTGCAATTGCAGGGTCAGATCTGTACTCAAGGAATTACAGAACACTCATGAAAGAAATTGAAGAAGACACAAAATTATGGAAGAGCATTCCATGCTCATAGATCAGAAGAATAAACACTGTTAAAATGTCTATACTGCCTAGAGCAATCTATACTTTCAATGCCATCCCGATCAAAATTCCACCGGCATTTTTCAAAGAGCTGGAAAAACAATCCTAAAATTTGTATGGAACCAGAAGAGACCTCAAATAGCTAAGCAAATGTTGGAAAAAGAAAAACAAAACTGGGGACATCACATTACCTGATTTTAAGCTTTACTACAAAGCTGTGATCACCAAGACAGCAGGTACTGGCACAAAAACAAACACATAGACGAGTGGAACAGAGTAGAGGGCCCAGGTATGGACCCTCAACGCTATGGTCAAATAATATTTGACAAAGCAGGAAAAAATAGGCAGTGGAAAAAAGTCTCTTTAATAAATGGTGTTGGGAAAATTGGACAGCTATGTATAGAAGAATGAAACTCGACCATTCTCTTAGACCATACACAAAGATAAACGCAAAATGGTTAAAAGACCTCAACATGAGGCAGGAATCTATCAAAATCCTAGAGGAGAACATAGACAGTAACCTCTTCGAAGTCAACCACAGCAACTTCTTTCAAAACATATCTCCAAAGGCAAAGAAAACAAAATCAAAAATGAACTTTTGGGACTTCATCAAGATCAAAAGTTTCTGCACAGTAAAGGAAACAGTCAACAAAACAAAGAGGGAACCCATGGAATGGGAGAAGATATTCGTAAATGACACTATAGACAAAGGGCTGATATCCAAGATCTATAAAGATCTCTCAAACCAACACAAACAAAACAGAAAATCATGTCAAAACCCACTTCCCTTTAAATGTGGATAGAGAAAGGGTCCTGGGTGGCTCAGTCCATTAAGCAGCTGACTCTTGATTTCAGATCTGGTCTTGATCTCAGTGTCCTGAGTTCAAGCCCCTCACTGGGCTCCATGCTGGGTGTGGAACCTACTTTAGACAAAATTTGGATAGGGTAGCAATTATGATACCATTTTATGATTCTTCTACATTAAATGGCAAAAGGAAGATTGTCTAGATGGGCCTAATCTCATCACATGAGAGATTTTCTGAACTGGTAACACAACAGCACTTCAGAGATCTCTGAAGCATAGGAAGAAATGCATATGACATATTTGACTTTGAAAATTGAGGAGGACATTTGCCAAAGAATACAGGTATCTTCTAGATGATGGGAAACAATCCCTCCTGAGTTAACAGTAACTAAGCAATGGGGATCTTAGTCCTATATTATAAGGTACTAAATTTGACCAACAACTTGAATGTGCTTAAGTGGATTCTTCCCCAGAATCCCCAGATAGGAGCACATTCTGGATGACATGTTATTTTGCCCTTTTGAAGCCTTATGTGGAAAACCCAGTCAAACCTGCAGGGACTTGTGACCTACAGAAATACAAGCAATCAGTGGGTATTGTTTAAAGCTGCTGAGTTTATAATAATATGTTATATAGCATTAGGAAATTAATACATGATATAAGACTTTTCTTTTAGTAGTGACCTTTATGATGAAAATATCAGTTTTCACATGGATCTAATGAAGTACATCAATACATTTCTTAATATCCATATGTTTAATTTTTTAAAAATTTTATTTTATTTTTTCAGTGTTCCGAGATTCATTGTTTATGCATCACACCCAGTGCTCCATCCAATAGGTGCCCTCATTAATACCCACCATCAGGCTCACCTGACCACTACCCCCCAAACCCTCAGTTTGTTTCTCAGAGTCCACAGTCTCTCATCCTTCATCTCTCCCTCTGATTTCCCCCAGTTCACTTTTCCTTTCCTTTTCCTAATGTCCTCCATGTTATATGTAGTTTTAACTTTGTTTTTATTGTTTGGACAAATAGTGGTCCATAAAGAAAAAAAAAAAAAAAGAAATGTTTTAGTGGACAGGAAACTTATATGAGACTGATGTTGAAGTTGTTAAAGACTAATAGAAGTTCATTACAGAGGTCAGTCATGTTCCAAACAAACAAACAAACAAACCCGCCTCTTCTCTCTGCCATTGATCATAGCCAGGGTTCAGAGAACCATTCAAAGAGATAGAAAAGACTATACTCTATCAATGATATTAAAATCAATCAGCATTTTGGATCACCTATTACTGAGGTTAGCCAAGACCCTGTATCTAACAGTCCTCAAAAAGACTATATTTCCTAGTGCACTTTTTACCTCATTTAAATCAATGTCCTGGGAATAAGACTCTGAGGCAGAGATGTGCATGCAGGATGTGTTTAGGACTTTCAGGAATATATCCAAGACAATGTGGGGGAAGCAGAAGTGGGACTGAGTAGGTGAATAAGGTAAACTAAGATGCAGTTGTAACAGAAGCCTCAGATGATCTTAAGAGAGCTGTATGTGGAGATGGACCTTCAGAATTAATTCAGATATAGGCAAGTGGTCTACATCACATCAACCAGCTGCTCCCAGAGAAAGCACATAGCTTTGAGAAATACAGCTCCCCAAAACAATTGAGAACAATTCCGGGGAGGTCCTCAGCTGTGAGCCATTAGAATCTAACTCTCTTGGCAGCTGGGGAACTAAGGAATTTGATTTCGGGGGTGACAGCTGGGCAGGGTAACAGAGTCCACTATATTCTGTAATGAGGTTGCATATGCATTTGGTGAAGAACTGGAAAACACTGCATATACTTGCAGTTATGGTATGAAGTCTTCAATTATACCTAGTCTTACTTTTAGGGCTTAGGGTCTGGGAATGATGTTGGATCTAGAAACTGAATGTGATAGATAAAACTTGTTAAATGTCTCCTCCCCAATGTCCTGCTCTAACCCTCAGAATTTGCAAATATGATGACACATCACTTTTGGGATTATTTATGTTGTGTGGTACAAATGACCTTCAGATAGGTACGTTGCCTAGGTGGGCTTGGTTTAGTCACAAGACCTTTTTTTTTTTTTTTAAGATTTTATTTATTTATTTGACAGAGAGTGAATGAGAGAGAGAGCACAAGGAGAATGAAGGGGCCGGGGGGAGAGAGAGAAGCAGACTCCCCACTGAGCAGGGAGCCCAATGTGAAGCTTGATCTCAGCACCTGGGATCATGACCTGACCCAAAGGCAGATACTTAACCAACTAAGCCACCCAAGTGCCCCTCACATGAGACTTAAAACTCAGAGAGCTTTCCCTAGCCCATGACAGAAGAAAAAGAAAGAGAAAATGGAAGTGAGGGAGCTCAGTATGCTACTGCTAGCTTTAAGATAGAAGGGGTTACATGAACAGCAATTTGGAAGCCTTTATAATAAAGAAACCCCTGGATGATAGCCAGTAAGAAAATGAGAATCCCAAACCTATAACCACGAAGAAGTAGAAGAATCGAAAACCTGAATGAGTCTGGAAGTAGATTATCTTTTTTTCCCCAGACTCTGATAGGTCTAACCCGGCTGATACCTTGTATTTGATCTTCTGAGATCACAAGCAGAGAACATATTTGAGTCCACTTGGATTTTGACATATAGAGCTGTGAGATAATAACTGGGTGTCATTTTAAGTGCTTATATTAGTGTTTATTTGTGATGGCAGAAATAGAAGATTAATTCATTGAGTAAAAGTTTAGTTTTTCCATCATGGTTAGCCCTTCTGCTGGCCAATTTTTAATCCTTTTTTTTTAAATATGAAAATTAAGCAGCAGTTAACTGCATGTCCATTGTCCAAGGCATGCAGTGAGTTTGTATTCATTCCCACAGATTTCTTTGGGTTAAGGCACTCTGATTCCAACCTCAGTAAGGCTACACATCACATTAATTAACTTCATGACAGGGTGCCTGGTTGGCTTAGTTGGTTGAACATCTGCCTTTGGGTCAGGTCATGATCCCAGAGTCCTGGAATGGAGCCACGCATTAGGCTGGTTCCTTGCTCAGCCGGGAGTCTGCTTCTCCCTCTCCCTCCACCTACCACTCTGCCTACCTGTGATCTCTCTCTACAGAGTCACATAAATAAATAAAATCTTAAAAAAAATTCCCCTTCATGTTATCTCTGATTAGTTGAATGCCATAGCTATGCTCTGCCATTCTGGAATTCCATCAGCCTCATGATATAATAGTGTACAGAACCAAGAATATTCTCCTGATTATCCCAGCCATCAGTGAAGTCTGCAAAAATATGGGTGTCACACCCCTCATGTATTCCCTGTCACCTAATGACAGGATGGCCTCTGAGCACTCCAAAACAATCTAATCAGGTGGTAGCTTCTCCCACTGGGTGTTGAATTGCCAGCATCTAGAATAGTTTTTGGCACATAGTAGGTGCAAACTAAACATTTATGAATGAATGAGTAGTTAAATAAACATCAGCCTACAAATGAAGTGGTCTTTTCCAGTCTCTTTATATATCACTATGGTATTTAAAACGCCTATTCAAGATGATTAAAATTCAGTAAAGGTGTTTATTTACTGAATCAAAAAATATCAAAACTGGTATTTTTATTAACTTTCAACAATTCCCTCATAAAGACAATTCACAAATTTTATTTCATCCTGTCCTTTAACTCAATCTCTTCTTCAAATTTTATCAGAATTAAATTCTATATTAGATTACCACATAATACATTGAAATACAAACTTATCCGTGATATTAGACACAACCATTTTAAATGACAGAACCCTACCAAATAAATTTTAGGGTACGTTCTTCACTCCCATAAAAATAAATAGAAGGTTTCAGGTACGCTAATAAACTGTTTCAAAATGAATACCAATGTTCTTCTTTTATACTTTATTAGGCAAAACATGGTTTTCATTGATTTATTTTATTAATTTGTTGGTTGGTTGACCAATTGGTTAATTTCCATCCATCTGCAAAAACTTAAATGAAGAGCTATATTTTATTTTGCATGATAAAAATCATAAAAAATAATACAAAATTAGAAAATTAGATTCAGGTTAAAGAAAGAAGTATAATAAGAGGACAGGTAGAAAAAGGTTATTCATATAGGTAAATTTATACAACAAAACATTTATCTTGACAGAAAGGAAGGCTATTTTCATGGGAAAAGGAATATTTTTTTTTTTAAGAAGGGGATTTTTTTTTAAGATTTTATTTATTTACTTGACAGACAGAGATCACAAGTAGGCAGAGAGGCAGGCAGAGAGAGAGGAGGAAGCAGACTCCCTGCTGAGCAGAGAGCCCTATGTAGGGCTTGATCCCAGGACCCTGGATCATGACCCGAGCTGTAGGCAGAGGCTTTAACCCACTGAGCCACCCAGGTGCCCCGGAAAAGGAATATTTTTATTAGCATTGAATTTCAAAGAAAATTATTAATGGGTATTTAGTCAAGATGTACATATTTAGATAGTTAAGCATTTTAGAAAGTACTCTGTAAGACATTTTTATATAATGACTTTTATAGAAAGCTGAAGGCATAAAATTAAAATAAAATAAAAATACATGTGGGATTTTAGGAAGATAAATAAATTTCTGATAGGCAATTGTGTATCAGAATAAATAGATGTAATGTGTAGCTTTCAAAAATGTTAACAAATAGTATAGCTTTTAGAGAGCATTAGAGAAATTTGGGAGAAAAACACAGATGAAGACCCTGTTCTCTAACATAGTCTGTATGGATACACTATATTCCTACCCAACGGCCAATATATGTCTAAGAAAGAACATAAATGATGAAAGAACACCAACAAATTATATGCTTGGGAAATTTAAAATGGGAGCATCAAAACCACAGTGAAATATCACCTTATACATTTTAGAATGGCTAGAGTAAAAAAGACAAGAAATAACAACACTGAGGAGGATGTGGAGAAAAAAAGAACCCTTGTAAACTGTTGATAGAAATGTAAATTAGTACAGCTCCTATAGAACACAGTACGGAGCTTCCTTAAAAAATGAAAAATAGAGGGACACCTGGGTGGCTCATTTGGTTAAACATCTGCCTTCAGCTCAGGTCATGATCCCATGATCCTGGGATCAAGACCCTCATAGGGTTTTTTGCTCCCTCTGCCTGCCAATCCCCCTGCTTGTGTGCTCATGCTTGTGTGCTCTCTCTCTCTCTGATGAATAAATAAATAATTCTTTTAAAATAAATTAAAAAAATAGAAAAATCATATGCTCCAATGGGGGAGCAGTAATTTGAAAAGATATATAAAGATATATAGATGTATATAAAGATATATAGATATAAAGAAAAGATATATATAAAGATTTATAACCTCTTGTTATATTGAAAAGATATATAACCTCTATGTTTACTGCAGCATTATTTACAATAGCCAAAATATGGAAACAACTCCAAATGTCCATTGATAGATAAATGGATAGTAAAGATATGGCATATACACAATGGAATATTACTCAGCCATAAAAAGGGTTGAGATGTGGCTATTTGTGACAACATAGATGGACGTAGAGGGTATGATGCTCAGTAAAATAAATGAAACAGAGAAGGACAAATACTATACAATTACACTTATATATTGAACCTAAAAAAAGAAAATGAATAAACAAATAAGCAATAGGCAGAATCAGACCTATAAATACAGAGAACTGATGGTGGCCACAAAGGAGGAATTTGGGGAGATGGGCAAAAATGAGTGAAGGGGAATGGAAAATATAGGCTTCTAATTATGGAGTAAGTCACAGGATTAAAAAGCACACCATAGGGAATATTTTCAATGGTATTATAATAGTGTTGTTGAATCACTAGTCTGTACAGCCAAAACTAATGTAACATTTTGTGTCAGATATACTCAAATAAAATTTAAAAAGGGAAAGGGTAGCTTAGTTTCTATGAAAATAGAAAACTATATATGAACTTTAAAATCACACAACAGGGTTCTTAAAACTTAACATATAAATAATTAATAAAATACCAATTAAATCTAAAACATAAAATGATATCATAGTATAGCTTTAGAGAAAGTTTTAGTTTTGAAAGAAAACTGAATGCATACAACCTCATTCAGTATTCAAAACATTTTATATTCAGTATATGAAGATCTGGACCTAGATACACACACATACATACATACACACACATTAGTATGATAACTATTTTATAGTCTTTTTTATTGATTATGTATTAATAAATATAGATATCTACCTGTAGATTTGTTTTTACTTTTTTTAAAATAGAGGAAAAGCTAATTTTTAAAATCTTAAATATTTTGAAGTTATTTTGTGTATCTGTGTGTGTGTTAGTGTTCACATATATATATACACACAACTTATGTGTTATTCTGAGGGCATAGTTCTTCCTGCTATATATGATCATTCCTATCTGTAAATGGATCTTGTGTTCATTATCAGTCCTTATGTTAATGCTTCTGATTTTTTGAAATATTTGTTTAACCTTTTAGTTGCAATATGAGTCTCAATGAAAATATTTTATAGCAGCATGTTACTGTTGCATATATTATTCTTCAACATCTTAATGGTAGTCGCTGAGATGAGATACATGTGTACTGAATAAATTAGTGAATACATTCTCTACGCCAACAAATGTAATAAAATCTATCTTAAATCAGAAAATAAGTCTTGGTCCCGTATTTGATACAAGAAACATCAACTCAATTATCCTTGTTTTTGCATCTTAGATAATGGGAGGATATCTCTGTAAAATCAAGCAAAACATTATCCAAGTTGATGTGTTTGACATATTTGAATCACATTGTCCTGGAGACCTCTTCCTGTGTGCCAATAACCAAGCCCGTCATAAAATCATGTGGATTACTGTTTTCAAGCTGGGCTTATTCCTAACAGAATAACAAATGTCAATGAGGGAAAAACAACAAACAAAACGAATTTAGGCCACCTAAATTATGGGAGAACCTAAGAAAAATGTGTTGCCAAATAGGATTCTGCCTCTTTAATCTCATACAAAATTGAGCATGAATGCATATATATGGTTATATATGTGATGTATTTGCATTCTTATATGATTTATACATATGTGCGTGTTGTGTTTAGCTCAGTGTCTAGCTGCATATCCTATTTTGAAGCTTACCGTATGCCTTGTCTTTGCATAAATGGAAAACTTGTAGTTCTTTATATACATGAATTAAAATGTTGAAAAGTTCTAAAACCTAAATGAAAATGTAACATGAAAATCATATAAGTTGGTATGTTGTTTTGAGGGAGACATCGCATCAAATAGTTACTTTAGTAGTAAAATAAATGCATATGTAAGTAGAGATAATTGCTATTAATGTCAGAAAAATATTACTGACAAAAAATATGATGGGGAGATATTAAATAAAACCCTCTCGAAGGGGTGCCTGGGTGGCTCAGTCAGTTAAGTATATGCCTTAGACTCGGGTCACAACATCAGGATGCTAAGATGGAGCACTGAGTTGGGCTCCCTGCTCAGCAGGTAGTCTGTTGCTCCCCTTCCCTCGATCCCTCCCCCAACTCATTCTCTCTCTGTCATTCACTCTCTATCTCAGATAAATAAATAAAAATAAAATAAAAAGTTGTTTGGTGGGACGCCTGGGTGGCTCAGTTGGTTAAGCAGCTGCCTTCGGCTCAGGTCATGATCCCAGCGTCCTGGGATCGAGTCCCACATCGGGCTCCTTGCTCGGCGGGGAGCCTGCTTCTCCCTCTGCCTCTGCCTGCCATTCTGTCTGCCTGTGCTCGCTCTCTCCCCTCTCTCTCTCTGATAAATAAAATCTTAAAAAAAAAAAAAAAAAGTTGTTTGGTTTTTTTTTTCCTGGAATAGATCACTGTTTTTTTTTTTCTTTTCTTCCAACTATGAATTTTGTGGAAACTTTGTATTATAATATGTATTTTGAAAGGAAATGCATATACTTTCAAGAATAATGTCAGTAGCCAAGATTAAAAAAAAAAAAAGATTACTTTTGGACATCTATGAGTAACTTAGGTTAAGTTTAACCATTATTTTTCTAGAAATAATGGCCCTGAATTGGCATAACATAAAAGTGAGTCTTTTTATTAAAATTTTCTTCTTTGCAGACTCATGAGGACTTTAGGTAATACATATGGTCAAAATTATATTTTTAAAAATTGATTGGCCAAAACTTTAAAGGAAACATTGGAGTACTTCCATGGGGAAGCAGAATGGAATCTCAAACACAGAAATCTGATAACCAGCAGGTAGCATCAGATATTTCTGATTCACTGGTAGCAGCAGGGAGCAAAAGTTCCCTGAGACAAACCACAGCTTTGCTAACAGTGCCCCAGGGTGTTATTGGCAAATACATCTGAAATATTGACTTTCATAAAATAGGCAAACTTACTTTGTTTGCAGAATGTACATTTCCTTTCACAACTATACCTAAGAATCTCTCCAAAGACCAAAGATAATAGAGTTTCCTCTTTGTCTTTGGTACACCGTGAAACATGACAGTGTATTGGAAAGAGCTACCTAAAAATAGAAGGATAGAACATCTTTATTTGAAATCACATGGAATCACAGAATACCCAAAGTATTACTTTAAACCTCATCACACTCTTTAAATAAGTTCTTAAAAAGAAACACAGATAAATCACTTTTCCAATGACTAAATTATTAAACTTTGTCTTGGCTAGTTCACAGATAAATCAGAATGAGGAAGGGCAGAGGAGCATATAGCCCACTGCAAAGCCATTTGTGAGGATTGATAAGTTTGAATAAATATTATCCTATTTCATATTAAAAATATCTGTATTAAAATGAAAATAAAATATCCACATACTCTTATTATAAATATTTTATTCTATCAAAGAAATATATGTATCCTAATTTTCCTACTTCCTCCCAAAACTTACAATGAAGGCTTTTACTTTCTCTAGAGCAACACTTCTAAAATTATACAAATGGGATCATCCAAATTCTTATTAAAACGCAACCTGGTTGGGGTGCCTAGCTGGCTCAGTCAGTACAGCATGTGACTTTTGATCTTGGGGTTGTAAATTCAATTCCAACTTTGGGTGTAGAGATTACTTAAAAACAAACTCTTAAAAATATATAAAACCTGGTTGAGTAGGGATGTGGTGGAGCCTGAGTTTCCAAATTTCTAACAAGTTCCCAGGTGATTTCAAAGCTAACCTTTAGCCAGATCACTCTGACTAGCAAGGCATTACACAGTTTTCCGGTGTATATACAAGAGCACATTTTGTGTGTCCCCCATGGATGATACAGGTATGCTTAAGCTATTGATCCCATTTGTTCAGTGTGTTGGTGATAGGTGAGACAGCCAGAGCCTAGCCTGATTTCTTTCAGCTCCATAGAGCTTTATACACATATTATAGTAACCCATACTTTATATGTGTCCTAACATGAAACAAAGTTTAGATACAGTACATATTGCTTTGAATAGTAAATAACTAAGTACAGAAGAATTACATATTGACATCATATTTCAGAAGAGAAAATCCTTATCAATTAATAGTTATTCCTTAAAAATAGTACTTAACTAAAATATGTAAAAAAATATCTTCAATATTGGCTTATTTGGCGTACTTGAAAAATAATGTGGAATTATGACAGGTCCACTGGACCAGCTTTAATCTCAAGCATAGGATTACTTGGGTGTCTTTTGAGGACAAGATTTTTAAAAATACCATTCTTAAAAGATTCCTTAAAAGTAGAATGAATAGGGGCACCTGGGTGGCTCAGTTTGTTGAGTGTCTGACCCCTGGTTTTGGCTAAGGTCATGATCTTAGGGTTGTGGGATCCAGAATAAATACTTCTCTAAAAGCACAGCTATCTTGAATATATTGTAAAAACATATGTGTAAAATTTTGATTACAAAATGAATTTTTAGAGATTATAATTTTATAGGCCATGTGTTGTTCCCAACTTTCTATATGGTTCCAATTATATCTTAAAAATCCATTTGCATGTATAAAACTATGTATCATTAAATAACTTTGGAGTTTTTAGTATCATAATAAAGTGTAATATTAAATTAAAATACAACCATTTCTCTTTTCAGCTTTCTTCTGTATCATAACATTAATAATCCTTCAAACAGATTGTAACATCCTCTGCAACAAAGACACAACATTCGAACTCACCAGAGCATAATTAAAACCTTATGTAGTCAGTCCCAAGAGTACCTCTTATAGGATTTTACTTAAATAAAAGACAAAAAGAGTAAAATAATGCCTGTTAGAAGTTAGAAAGTGGTTTTTCTTGGGAGATAGTGACTCAAAGGAGTGTTCAGAGACCTGAAAGGTGCCAGTAATGTTCTATTGAATAATCTAGGTAGTATGTTCAGGTTGTAAGAATCTTGTATAATGTACATTGACATGTGTACTTCTCTGCATTAATAATATTTTAAATATATGAATAATCATATCTTTTCAAAATTTCTTTTTGGGACTTTTCCAAGGGTTATTTCTCTTTTGTTTTTGTTTTTTTTTTTGTTTTAAATTTATTCAACAGTTGGAGTAATATTTGTGTTTTTTTCCAAGGTTTTTTTTTTTAAGATTTTATTTATTTTTATTTATTTGATGGAGAGAGATCACAAGTAGACAGAGAGGCAGGCAGAGAGAGAGAGAGAGGGAAGCAGGCTCCCTGCTGAGCAGAGAGCCCGATGCGGGCCTCGATCCCAGGACCCTGAGATCATGACCTGAGCTGAAGGCAGCGGCTTAACCCACTGAGCCACCCAGGCACCCTCCAAGGTTTTTTTGTTTTTTTTTTGTTTTTCTTTTTTTTAAATTTAAAATCTATCCAACAGTTGGAGTAATATTTGTGTTTTTGTTTGAATAGGTATGTCTATATGTGTGGTATGTGTTCAGTGAAGGATAGGATATAAACACTTATATTTAGCAAATTCTAATTGTAACCTTTAAATCTGCTGAGAGAGTAGGTTGTAGCTATAGATTTAGTGTTATGTTTTTGAAAAATCTAGAATGCTTTCCTAAATCTTTCTTTCCACAAACAGATTTGATTCAAGACAGAGAACTGCACAAGTGAGAACTTTCTGTCTGATGAAATGGCTGGTTCATCATGCAGAACGTCCTGATAATCAGAATTATAAATCATTGAGAGATAGCTTGGCTTTGAGTCATTGAAACTCTACTTCAAAATGCACCCTTTAGTCAAGATAATGAAATCTACTGCAACTATAGACTTTTTATGAAAATACACGTAAAACCACTCTTTCCTGACATTTGCTATGGTAATCAGACATAGAACTGAAATATATTCCTGGCATCTGAGGCTGCTTTACCCTGATTGAAGAAAGTAGCTTTTCCAAAATATCCACTTTATGGATATTTGTCAACAACCATTTTTCCCTTTCTATGTGGGTGGGGGATGGGAGATATATAATAAATAAATAAAATTAGCATTCATTACAGTGAACCTGAAATATTTTACCCTAAGTGGGTGGAAAAATGTATAAATGACCCTAAACAGGTGTTCAGTAACAACACAAAAAGAATGATTTGCAGGGAGAGTTTGTTAAAGAATATTCAGCCTCTTTATGCCCAAACATTGATTTGAAGGACACAAATTATTTTTCTCAGACAGACTCATTCGATGGATCTGCATATTCATTCATATTTTATTTCTCATTTGCATTTTCAAGATGTTTGTACTTCAAGGAGTCTGCCTTAAATAAGAACTTTGAGAAGTATGTAGAGCTACACATAAGTTTCATAAAACACTGGCGTATCTAGGATAGCTAGATTTTATTCATTCATTCTCTGGTAAAGACCTCAGATTATATTTTTGCTTTAAAATTTATCTGGATTATAGGCTGAATAATGCCTCCCAAGGATCTCTACATTCTTATCCCAGGAACTTGTGAATTTGTCTTCTTGATGAGGGAGCAAAAGGCAAGCTGAGGACAAAGCACCAGCTACCATCCCTCAAGTCCCCCACCGAACCCCAGATGGGGTGTGTGTGACATTCCTTCAGGCATTCCTGGCTGCCCTAGAACAAAGGGAAGAGAAAAGCAAGTGGTTAACTGATAGAGATCACAGTCCTGCAGGACCAGAGTGTCCATCGGTTTGCAATGGTCTTAATAGTTTACAAGAAAAAAGCAATATCCTGGAACCCTAACATTATCCTCCCTTTCATAGGACAGAAAACCTACAATCAGTCACTCCCAACAATACCAGGGCAGTTCTTTCTGCCCCACTTGTCCTGTCCCTGTGTCTTCATAAAAACAACCTTTTTGCATCAAAGAGAGAATTCTTCCTTGATTGTCAGTCAGCTCCCAGCCCCAAATCAAACCACATCATGCTTATGTAGAAAAAGGACCTTTTCAGATACGATTACATTAAAAATTTTAAAATGGAGGGGCGCCTGGGTGGCTCAGTGGGTTAAGCCGCTGCCTTTGGCTCGGGTCATGATCTCAGGGTCCTGGGATCGAGCCCCGCATCGGGCTCTCTGCTCAGCAGGAAGCCTGCTTCCCCACCTCTCTCTCTGCCTGCCTCTCTGCCTATTTGTGATCTCTGTCAAATAAATAAATAAAATATTTTAAAAAAATCTTAAAATGGAGAGATTTTGCTGGAATCTCCAGGAGAGCATGATCTAATCACAAAGGTCATTACAAAAGGAAGGCAGTTGTTAGGGTCAGAGAGGCAAGAAGATGCTACCCTGGCTGGCTTTCAAGATGGAGGTGAGAGGGAATGCTAGTGGAAGGCATGAAGCAAGGAACTCATTTGGAAACTAGAAGCTGGGATATGGAAGTGAATGTATTCTCACCTAGAATCTCCAGAGGAAACCAGGACACCCTGACTTTAGCCCAGTGAGACTGACTTCAGACTCGGGGACCTCAAAACGGTAGGATAATAAATTTGCCTTGTTTTAAGCTACTAAATGTGTGGTAATTTGTTAGAGCACCAATAAGAAGCAAATATACCTGGCAACCATTAACCGATAATAAGACAATACAGCTGTTTTAGTCTCTCATTTATTATACAACTCTATTTTACATGATTCATTCTTTTTGCAAATCTTTACTTCAAAGCCAGTTTCTTCATCTACACTTCTAACCAGTTCCTGCAGTGACCTAGCTTTAGTTCTTTTTATGTCTCCTGTGTAGCTGATGCTTCTGATATCTACATTACATTTTCTTAGCATGCAACTGATTTGAGGTAGAAATACTGAAGTTTTGTGTGGCCTCAGACTTATGTTGCATTGTCAGACTCTCCCCTAGAGTAACTGCTTCTATCTTTCTGCACGTTCTTGGGGGCCTTTTCTGGTATCTGGAGAAAATCCGCTGCACACTTAAAGCCCACCAAACATAATGCCCCTGCAGAAGATAATAAGCCTAGTGGCAACCCTCAAATCGGGTTCAGGAGCTAGTACATAAATATTCCAGGTGACAGTATTTCAGACAGACGCTTAATGAATTTCATTCTCAGATTTTCTCAAATCTGAAAAGAAAGAATTCCCTCAACCTGTAATAAACTTTATAGGGCATCCTTGTTTTCTCTTTAAATCCTGTCCCCTCTCATTCTTGCCAACCACATATTCTGCTTCTTGAGATCACTCTTCTCAATCAACAACCTGCACTAAGATCTTCCTTCAAGCTTTGCTTGCAAGGAAAGCTAAAGTAATGCACCAGGATAATGTCAACTGCTTTGAATACAGCAGTCAATCAAACGTTTCCTGGATGATTTACATTTGAAAAACAACTGCTTAATGAGAAGGATTTAAAATATATTTTAAGAATTGTCTTGATTTTGTTCAGTACTTTAAATTATCTTTCATATTTTTTTTCCTTCTGCATGTATGTATTTAATATTAACAAGACGTATAACTAGCATGCTGTTAAAACTTCTGGAATATGTCCACAATGAAAATATTTCTAAAATCTAGTTATTAAATGGTCACTCTCATTTTATGAATCATTTTTAGATAGGTGTTACATTAATTTTATTTTTAAAATGTTGTAAAAGTGAATAATCAAATTTTCATTGAGCATGGCATTTCCTTGAAGGTCAGATTATGTTAAACATTCCTTTAAGTAGAAAAAATGTGGGGCACCTAGGTGGCTCAGTTACTTAAGTGTCTGGCTTTGGCTCAGGTCACAATCCCAGGATCCTGGGATCAAGCCCTGAATCACACAGGGCTCTTTGCTTAGCAGGGAGCATGCTTCTCCCTCTCCCTGGACAGTTCCCCCTGCTTGTGCCATCCCTTGCCTGCATGTGTGCTCTGTCTTTCTCTTTATAGTAACTCATTAAGTTCAAAAATTACTTTTTCTTTAAAAAAATATATATAGGATGATTATATGCATGCAATCTTTTAGTGTTCTCTTAAAAAAAGAAAAAGCCAGGAAAAAGCAACAGACTGTAACATATAGATGTGTGTGTGCATATGTGTATTCACAGTGTGTATATGTGCATGCATGTGTATATGTATGTATACGTATATTCACAGTATATTCATTGTGTGTGTGTATATATGTATGTTACAGATAGTAGTACATAGTACCTAATACATGTACCGTATGTCAACATAATTTTCATAAATATTTTCAGCACATAATACTCTGAGTCGTTTTACTGAGACAGTTCAAATTATAACAGGAGTACAAATACATTTCTAGAACTTTTTAATCATAGAACCTTACTTTACTCATAAAAACATATGTAATAAATTGGTCAGTTATTACTAAGAACTGTGATTAGGTAAAAATATAGGACATATATTTTTGTTTCTAGATAGAGTTCCCAATAATACTTTTTTCATTTATCTCCTTCAAGTTTTAATGGCAGTATGGTTGGAACAAAATGTTCTGGCCACATTTTATTATAAAAGTTTCTGAAGTTAGTCTGATTTTTTAGTGTTTTATGTAACTAAATAACATTTTTCTAGGTAAATATAGACCAGATTTTTTATCACTGAATTTTGATGATATTATCACAGTTTAATAGGAGTTTGACAATAACACATAGAAAGTTTATTTGTTTGTTGTTTGCTTTTCCTTTGGATGGACAGTCTTTATAATCTGCACATATAAGATGTTTTTATTTTTTTAATTTAAGTGCTATCTTCTATTACAAACTTCCTTTTTTCTCATCCATTCATTATCATCTCTTCATCTGAAATACATGTTTGCATTTGTGTATTTAATTATTTGTGTTGTACTTGATTTTATTTCATCTTTATAAATTTCTCAGTATCATCTATAGTTCATGTTTGTTGTTTGAAATGATGCCAGTTCTTATGTCTGCTTATAATAGTTTGCTTTTTTTCTAATGATTTCCTTTCTCTCATCTGTTTACTTCCAGAGTACTGCTGACTTAATATGCAATGCTTCTGTTATCTCAGCATCTCTTCTTTGATAACCTATGGTCTTTAATTTCCAACAAGTATTTACTTATAAGTTTAACTTGTTTTGTGGAATAAATTTTGTTTCATTTGCCATCTGCATTTTGCTTCTTTGTTCATTTTGTTAATGCAACTGGGTAGGTCCCACAATAGTCTTTTTTTTTTTTTTTTAATGATAGAGTCTTTCAATAGGTGTCATTCTTCTGTGAATATGCAACATTTATCCATGTATCTTGGGTCATACACTTATAAAGTATATCATTTACAATTTGTTAGATTAAGACTGAGCATCATATCACAGATGCTCTGTTTTGTGAATATATCTCTATTCTATCCAGTAAGGTATTTGTGTGAGTCAGAAAGAAGGCCAGTATGTTGCAGAATTTTACTATGTTTTCTTTCTTTCTTTCTTTCTTTCTTTCTTTCTTTCTTTCTTTCTTTCTTTCTTTCTTTCTTTTTCTTTCTTTCTTTCTTTCTCTTTCTTTCTTTCTTTTTTCCTTTCTTTCTTTTCAGCATAACAGTATTCATTGTTTTTGCACCACATCCAGTGCTCCATGCAATCCGTGCCCTCTCTAATACCACCAATACCCACCACCTGGTTCCCCCAACCTCCCACCCCCCGCCACTTCAAACTCTTCAGATTGTTTTTCAGAGTCCATAGTCTCTCATGGTTCACCTCCCCTTCCAATTTCCCCCAACTCCCTTCTCTTCTCTAACTCCCCTTGTCCTCCATGCTATTTGTTATGCTCCACAAATAAGTGAAACCATATGATAATTGACTCTCTCTGCTTGACTTATTTCACTCAGCATAATCTCTTCCAGTCCCGTCCATGTTGCTACAAAAGTTGGGTATTCATCCTTTCTGATGGAGGCATAATACTCCATAGTGTATATGGACCACATCTTCCTTATCCTTTCATCAGTTGAAGGGCATCTTGGTTCCTTCCACAGTTTGGCGACTGTGGCCATTGCTGCTATAAACATTGGGGTACCGATGCCCCTTCTTTTCACTACATCTGTATCTTTGGGGTAAATACCCACTAGTGCAATTGCAGGGTCATAGGGAAGCTCTATTATCATGTTACCTGATTTCAAGCTTTTCTACAAAGCTGTGATCACCAAGATAGCATGGTACTGGCATAAAAACAGACACATAGACCAGTGGAACAGAGTAGAGAGCCCACATATGGACCCTCAACCCTATGGTCAAATAATCTTCAACAAAACAGGAAAAAATATACAGTGGGAAAAAGACAGTCTCTTCAATAAATGGTGCTGGGAAAACTGGACAGCTATATGTAGAAGAATGAAACTTGACCATTCTCTTACACCATATACAAAGATAAACTCAAAATGGATAAAAGACCTCAACATGAGACAGGAATCCATCAGAATCCTAGAGGAGAACATAGGCAGTAATCTCTTCGATATCAGCCACAGCAATTTTTTTCAAGATATGTCTCCAAAGGCAAAGGAAACAAAAGCGAAAATAAACTTTTGGGACTTCATCAGAATCAAAAGCTTCTGCACAGCAAAGGAAAACAGTCAAAAAAACAAAGAGGCAACCCACGGAATGGGAGAAGATATTTGCAAATGACAATACAGACCAAAGGTTGATATCCAGGATCTATAAAGAACTCCTCAAACTCAACACACACAAAACAGATAATCATATCAAAAAATGGGCAGAAGATATGAACAGACACTTCTCCAATGAAGACATACAAATGGCTATCAGACACATGAAAAAATGTTCATCATCACTAGCCATCAGGGAGATTAAAATTAAAACCACACTGGGATACCACCTTACACCAGTTAGAATGGCCAAAATTAGCAAGACAGGAAACAACATGTGTTGAAGGGGATGTGGAGAAAGGGGAACCTTCTTAAGTTGATTAACATATACTGTTTTTTCCCCAATATTTCACAGAGACATACAAATACTTTCAGATGATTTTGTGTTTGTTTGTTTGCTTGGCCAGTAGCTGGTGGTGATTGGTTGGTTGGTTCGTTGGTTGGTTTGGTTTGGTTTGCTTATAAGATAAATATGCATTTCTTCATTAAATCTGACCTCATTTGCAATTCCATATTTTCACCTGAAGATTCCACCTCACCACTGAGCTTTGCCTTGATAGCTCTTACAAGTATTTCTGACTTTCTTAATATTTTCTGGTTTGCTGTTCATTCCACAAATAGCATTTCACAAAATTAAAGTTTAGAGATATGGGTGACTTTTGGTTTCATAAGCAGTTCTTTTTTGTTATTATGTTCCCACTTTAATTTGGGTCATTTTCAGAGTTAAGAATGTGAAGATTGGTCTTTAGTTCAATACGATCATTGCCTTTAATGAATTATTACCTAGTCTCTATTTATCCTAAAATTATATCTGATTATGCATAAATCTCCTTTTATATGCATGTAATTCATTCTTAGGAGGTAACTAAAAAGGACACAAATGATTAGGTTAGTGTACATATATTAACAAGTGTTACTAACTTATTTTGTGTTCATAGATTAAAATATTTCTTTCTCTGTAAACTGATAACAATACTGATTACCATATTCTGGGCTATCTAGTAACTAATGACTATAGAGCTTCTGAGGAATACTACTTTTATTAATAGAAGATCTTGCCAGTTTAAAGTTTTCCATGACAATTTCTCCAAGTTACAAAATTCTTAAAGGAAACAAAAATTAAAAATTTGTTAGTAAAAAATTATACTACTAAGATTTTATTATTATTAAACTCAATATTAACTATTATAAAGAATTTGTGATTACTTGGCATAGCAAATAATATACTTGTGCTCAAGCGATTCTATAAACTTCCCATTATAGCATATTTATTGACTATTTTTTCCCATCATAGTCAATAACATTTCAGGTATGCCCATTTATTTTTATTAATTACCTATATTCAAAATGTTACACAACATAAAGATATTCCATATTATTTCATATAATTTCTAAAAAGCACTAAGTTACTACTAATGCTGTTTCATAATGCTGTAGACTCTTTAAGAGAAAGTAATTTATTATGGCACAAAGCTTGCTAATTGGTAAATTATTATGGTAACAAGTTAAATATTTCACATGTACTGGGATTTTAAAATACAAGAAAAACTTTTAATAACCTAGGATCACCAAAAATGAACTTGAAATAATAAATAGCTCAGATTTAATTATGTAACAGTAAAATAGGTGAAAAAACTATTTTTTAAATTTTAATTCAGCAAAATAATGTCGATACCATTCCCTTTCAAAACAGAACTATAAAAAAAAAAACAGAACTATAAATGGCTCAAAAGGAACAAAGCCATCACTTACTATCTCAAAATGCATAAAATCGTTTATATTTTTTCAGAATGATAACCAGAAAATTCTACACAATTTTTTTTAATTGAGGTAACCACATAACATTCCTCAAACTAATGGACTTCAACTTAAGAAAAATATGTTAAGTGCAAGATGGTAAATTCATAAATCATTAGTGAGCAGTGGACAATGACATCTTACAGAATTTTTACACAGTCATGTGTCCATTCTCCCATTGTTGATTTTGCTGTACATGCTACCCTACATGTTGTGCCTGAAAAATGCCCAAGTGGCACCTCAGGGCTTATGCCTTTTCTGTTCTGGTTTTCCTGAAGACTATATCTTCAAATAGATCAAGAGATGATAGATAGAGGTAGATATAGATATAAGATTCACTTGATTTCAGTTTCTTTAAATGTATTAATCTTAAATGTAAATACACTAAAAATGTATTAGTGAATTAATCTGTTTATTTCTTTATAATGTATAATCTGCACACTACTGGACAAAGAATACTTATGAATGAGTGAAGACCTATTTTTTATAAATTTTGATGCATGTAATAATTTGAGTTAACTATCAACTGCTCTAAACCTTCTTTGGTTAATTAGAAACAAATAAGCACTTGGCAACAATTGTTTATCAATGGCTCTGTGATAACCTAAAACACTTGTATATGGGGACAAGTAAACATGAGGTGAAATTCCAGCATTCCCATCTACTGGAAATGTGAAATTGCAAAAAGGATTATTTTCAGTGCATACAGTATAAATTGGAGAGCATATACACAAAATATTCTGAGAATGGAATGGATGGTGCTTCTTCTAGAATCTGACATATATAAAAAGCACAGTATTTAGGATCCTACTCCATGTTATTATATTTTAAATTTTAAACCCTCCTCCACATTTAAATATTTTCATTAACAATGTTTTATATTCACAAAAATATTTCAGCACATCTAACTGAAATGAAACATACTTAGGCCTTTTTACTTTAAGATATTAATGTCTTTATTTTTCCTTGGATAGCAAATATGATGTAAAATGAGATTTTGACTACTTTTGGAAATTCAAAACTTGGACATAATTGTCACAAGTTCATTTCAACATTCTTTTCCTCTAGTGTACCCAATTCAATAATGGGTGTTTATTATATAAACATAATACAATGAACAGGAATATTTCACCTACTGTTCTAACTACACTAACAGAAACTTCATAAGATTGTTTAGAGAAAGGCTAATGTCTCCCTCCCTTTTCCCTATTTTCCTTATATCATTCCTTCCTTCTTTCCTTCCATAAACTGACTACTTTTTAATATATTTTAAAGATTTATTTATTTATTTATTTATTTATTTATTTATTGAGAGAGAGAGGGAGAAAGAGAGATACTGCGCGCAGGAGAAGGGGGAGCGGCAGAGGCAGAGGGAGAGAGGGAATCTGAACCAGACTCCATGGTGAGTGTGGAGCTAATGATGGGGCTCAATCTCACAACCCTGAGATCATGACCTGAGCTGAAACCAAGAGCTGGACTCTAAGTGACTGAGCCACAAGAGCTGGACTCTAAGTGACTGAGGCATCCCAACATTGAACATGATTTTCTAATGTTTGACAAGCCGTCTTCTATGAAGTGAGGGCACAGTGATAACAAAACACAGCTGTGGAAGGAATAAAGCACATTCCACTCCAGTGGTGGAAGCAGGAAATATGCTAAACTAAATAAAACATAGAGCTTGGGTGACAAAGGTTAGTGTGACAAGAAAAACTTTTCATAATATGGTGATTTATGATAGCACTCCTGAATTATGTGAATAGGCATCATGCATAGATGTGGGGGAAATAATTTAGATGAACAGTATGAATGCTCTGAAACAGAAATGTGCTAGAATGTTTTGAGAATAATGAGAGGAGTAGGATGATGAACATGGTCAATGTGGTGAACACAGAAAAGAGAAGTAGGGAAAGAAGAGGCAATGGTATTTTTATTATATTATATTTGGTGCCTCTGAGGAATTAAAATGTGGAGTAGAGGCGTCACAATCAAATCCCAAAAATCATCTTCTTGGTTCTGTGTGGAGGTTGTGATCTAGGAGGGACAGACTAGCAATAGTCATTAGGGTGCCAGAGCTATTGCACTATTTAGAAGGAATTTATTGGCTTGGATTAATGTGGTGATAGTTGAGTGGAAGTAGGTAGTTAAGACTGGAAATAGGTTTTGATAACAAGGGCACATGATAATAAATTGAATGTGGTCAGAGAGAAAGAGAGGAAACAATGGTTATTTCTAGAATGTTGATTTGCTTAATATATTGGCTGTGGTACCCTGTCCTCATGTGGGCAGGATTAGGGGTCACCATTTGGTGCTGGAGAGAAGTAGGGAGGAAATTAGAATTTACTTATGAATTAAGAGAATTAAATCCTGAACCTTGGGACATTCCAATGATTAGAATGCTAACGGCCAAAAGCAGAGAAAGTAAAGAAAAAACCCATGAGAAGACGACAAGAAATTCATTTTGGAAAAAACAAAACAAAACAACTTTTCCTAATGATACTTGAAATACCAATTGTAAAAAGTAAAATTGACCACTGAATTTGGTGAGGTAGAGGTGGTTGTCTATCTTGACAGAAAATTTTAAATGAAATCATAATGAAAGACTGGAAGGAGTCATTACAAACAAATATAAGGAAGAGTATTCCTTTTTTTTTAAGTTTTATTTTATTTAAATGGAACTAATTAACATATAGTGTACATTAGTTTCAGTGATAGAGTTCAGTTATTCATCAGTTGCATTTAACACGCAGTGCTCATAACATAACATGTCCTCCTTAGTGACCGTCACCCAGTTACTCCATCCCCCCACCCGTCTCCCCTCCAGCAACCCTCTCTTACAGTTTGTCTTCCTCTATGATTTTGTCTTACTTTATTTTTCCCTCCCAGGAAAGTGATTCCTAATAGAGATTAACCTCTACAGTAATTCTGAACTATCAGAGAAATCAGCTAGAACCCCACAAAGGAATGTGAAGTTGTAGGAGTTATTTATCTCATTTTTTTAAAGATTTTATTTATTTATTTGACAGAGAGAGATCACAAGTAGGCAGAGAGGCAGGCAGAGAGAGAGGAGGAAGCAGAGTCCCTGCTGAGTAGAGAGCCCGATGCGGGGCTCCATCCCAGGACCCTGAGATCATGACCTGAGCCGAAGGCAGAGGCTTTAACTCACTGAGCCACCCAGGTGCCCCTATTTATCTCATTTTTCATTTTTATTTTACTTTATAATGTGTCTGTAAAACTTTTAAAGTGACATAGAAAAGAGAAGACTTTTGGTACAGGAGAGAAGATGAAAGAAACCCAAGAATAAATACAAGAATAACTATAAGAATGCCTGCAGCATTCATGTGTTGGTCACAGTAATTAACACCTGCTGCCACTAAAGTCACCTTCAAAATCTCGGTAGATTAGTATGATGACTCCTCCCTCAGGCAATGGCAGACTTTCTGTTCCAAACAATTACTCAGGGACTCAATAAAGTCTATGTGATCTTGCAACTATACCATCTAGATAACATGGCTCCTAAAATCACTATAGTAAAGAAGAAAGAGATGGAAAAGGCATATGGACTTTCAACTGCCTTTTGATGTGACACAAATCACTTTTATTCACAACCTAGTTATATGTTTTCTTCTAAATTAAAGGATGATTGAGAAAGAAAGCAAACACATAGAACACATGGTAACAATTCTATTCTCTATCACAGTAGAGATACTGAGATCCCAAACATAGCAAAAAGATGAAACTTAGAGCAGAACAATTCTATCTCCTATAAGAGCAGAGAAGACAGAATGCACTACAAGCAGATAGAGGTGATATGTATAGGTTAAGAAGTTAACATCTTATTGCTTTATAATATCTATAAAATGAAAATAGTGGGGCATTTAATTTTAAAGGAAAGGAGAGCATAGCGTATGAAACTAACTTATTGGAGGGTAGGAAAATAAATAGATTAGGGACATGAGTAAAAATGCTGGATACTAGTGAGCATCCAGTTGAGATTTATTCCATATATATATATACATACACACAAGATATGTGATAGGGTGTGTTAATTCAACCATATGGGGAAGAGTCAAGGTATTAGCAAGTATGGTGGATAGAAATGACAAACACATTTAGGATATAAGAAAATAAATAAATTTAGCAATAGCACTTAGAAGTTAAGATGAACATGTATGGATATAGAATGTATGAAGAAATGAAGCTTAGACCAAGTTAAGGATACACATGTAAATAATTGCTGAACTGAAGAGATGATTGCTGAATTGGAAGTTATTAGTGTGGAGATACAGGTGGTTTTGGTAGAACTGGAAATTCTGAAATCATGATTATAGAGGTACAGTTATTGGGAAAAAATTAGCTTTATGTCACAGCCATGAAACTGGGTGGCTAAGATCAAGTGGAGAGACCAGTTTGTAGAAATCAAGAAGATCAAGGAACTTAATAAAAAATTAAGGGTTAAAGAGTTGCATGAATGTGTAAAAAGTGACATTACTATGATCTCAGTTTCATCTATTACAGATATTAAGGCAGTTAATAACATATTCAGGGAATGTGGGAAAGCAACCAAGTTGTATTTTCAAAGTTTCATGTTTCAAAGAACTGTTTTTGTTTGTCTTGTTTTGTTTTTTTGAGGGAGGGGCAAAAGAGAAAAGGAAATAATCTACAATTACGATAAGAACAAAGAAAGCACGGTCTCTTCCAGTCTCTGTAAGACATGGGTATGAAAAGAAAAAAAAAAAAATTGTCTCTGAGAAACTTCAAGAGAATTACGGCCTTTTCAGAAACCCAGACTTCAAAGAAAGAAAAAGAAAGGAAGAAAGAAAGAAAGAATTATAAATGGAGAATTTGAGGATATACAGAACTTAACTCTTTACAGACCTTAAATGAAAACATGATACCAAGTCGAGCTAATGTAAGATGACTTGGAAAATTATACTTTTTTTTTTTTTGATGGTTGAGCTAAAAATGAGGTTATCCGTGACAGGATTAACAATCAGTCATGGTCTTACCAGAATCTTGGAAGAGTGTGGCATCTACATTTTAACTTGATAGATGCTCTTTGGTTAATGATCATAATTCACTCCATTCCCACCACCAGGTTTTTAGGTATTGAGAATAGGAACAGGAAGCCTGGACACATCCACTCACACTGTACTAATACTTTCTTCTCCAATAATTTATTTACTCTAAACTAAAATATAAGCTGGTCAGCCATCTTCATAACAGTTAATAAACAAGAATTAAGGCCCATAATTAAATACAGTGAAACCTTTCTAAAATTCTGCTGTTAATGGAACCTAAATAACCACTATTGTCTGGAAGTAAGTAATCATTCAGGTTTTGCCTGAACACCTCACCTAACATAAACACTTTGTCAGGAGACACCTAGTTCCCCTGCTCACATGTTTTTGCTGTGGAGAGAATATTATAACCTTTCTTTTTGGGGTGTACAGGATTATTAGAACAATTTGATCTTCTCTCTGCTGCTTCAATTAAGAGAGTAGACAAAGTGAAGCCCTTCTGGGGTTCAATTTCTTTTTTATTTGCCTCTCATTATAGAGCTGAATTCTGACTCATCTGACCTTAGAGTAAAATAGCTGTACAAGTATAATAAGTCTGTTCAAATAAATAAATAAGTAAATAACTCTGTCCAAATCAAATATTCTGTAGTATTAATCCCATTAACAATGCATCTGAAGTTATGGTCTCTAATCAGGGGTTAGTAGTAATAAGCTTACATAATTTTTCTCCTAATATTCTGACTACTGTGCCATACCTTTTCTTTGTTCCAATCTGTGGAACAAATTGGCTATTATTTTTTTCTTTTTCTGTGTGTGTATCCCATTAAACCCTAAAGTTTCATTTGGTAAATAGTCTAAGAAATACTCTAAAATCATAATTCACTTAACTTTTTTGCTTTGTGCACATATTTAGATCTAAATACCTAAATTTTTGGCTCATAGACTGTTATATAAATTTTTACAAGAGCTATTTGAGTGACTTAATTTGTAATAAAAGAATTCCCATATCATTCATCATATAATATGTTTTTGTCCTTTTTTCTTTCCACTCATGGAATCATCCCTTTGTCAGGACAATTAATAAGTGGAAGCACTACCCCTGCCATCAAGACTCAGGTTGGTCTTGCCAAAAAGCCCCCAAAACAGTCTCAGCAGAGTCCAATTTCAGTTTTATTCCCCAAGATCTGAATTATTCAACTTTATATAGTTAATAATTAATGTAAGACATTAACAGTATGATCTCTATGGAGCTAAGACAGCCAAGACTTTTCTCTACTTCTTTATATTCTTTTTATCATAAGATAAAAATGGCCACCTGGCTTTTATGAATGTTGGAAGCATGGCTTCTCATATATTATAAACAATTGCTGCAATTAGGAAACACATAATGCCTGTAGAAAATAAAATACAACGCAGACTCAATGCATACTAAAGACATACATATAAAAAAAGAAATAATTCAGAGAAACATTATCTTAGGAAGTTTAGCACTATCTGTATTTTAGGGAAGCTTTTGCATTATCTTGTCACACAGTTGATATTTGTTATGGTTCCACAAAATCTCCTTTCCTAACCATAGTTGTTTAAAATTGATATTAAAAAGTTGTTATGGGGGGGGGGGCACATGGGTGGTTCAGTGGGTTAAAGCCTCTGCCTTCAGTTCAGATCATGATCTCAGGATCCTGGGATCCAGCCCGCATTAGGCTTTCTGCTCAGCAGGGAGCCTGCTTCCCCCTCTTTCTCTGCCTGCTGCTCTGCCTACTTGTGATCTCGCTCTCTGTCAAATAAGTAAATAAAATCTTAAAAAAAATAACAACAAAGCCCCACCAAATTCTTTAAAAAAAAAAAAAAGTTGTTATTGGGGAACCTGGGGCGCTCAGTCAGTTGGACAGTCAGGTCTTGGTTTCTGCTCAGGTCATGATCTTGGGATCCTGCTCCACGCTTCATGGGGAGTCAGCCTGAGGATCCTCTCTCTCCTTCACCCTTTGCCCCCTCTCCCCTTGCTGTCTTTAATAAATATATAAATCACTTTTTAAAAAGTTATTGTTACATAGTTTTCTTAGAATCCAGGAAAATATCTATACTCTGGTGTGCACAATATTCAATGACATTTATTTATTTATTTATTTATTTATTTATTTATTCTCTACACCCAACCTGGGGCTTGAACTCACATCCTTGAGGTCAAGAGCCACATGCTCTATGGACCTGAGCCAGCCAGGTGCTATCCCTACAATATTTAATTCTGTTTAGAGTTGAAAACTGCTTGTTTTTTTGAAATGACTATTTTATTTTCTGACATCCATTTGTTAGCCCATCACTGTTTCAAAGGTCTTAAAGTCCAAGTAATCATTAAAAGATCTAACAGCTCAAATTAGCTATTTTTCCCTCTTTGCTCTGTATCAGGCTTTGAAAATAAACTTTAAGAAAAAATTTCCTAAATCTAAAAAACAACAAAAGGGCTAAACAATTAGAACTAATTACTGTGATGGTGGTTGTGTCCTTCCATGTCCTAATCTAAGTAACTCTAAATTTTCCTGCTAGAAAAATGTATGTTACATAAAGAAAAGAACTATTCTGAGTTTATGTATGGTATTTTTCAAATCAATATACATATTTAAAATAATTTATCCTATATAGATATACATTGACGTGATGATATATTAATTCACCCTGAAGACTGTTATTGAAAATCATGTTCTTAATGAATCAGTTAAAGTAATTCTGTGCATTCTTATAAGGTCTATGTACTGACTTGAAAGTAATATTGGTTGGCAGTATCTTTTTTAATATATGATACTGCATTTTCTATTACGGTTGTGATGGAAAATACAAATTCTATACAGAAGATCATGCTTAGGGCTGATTATAGTGAATGGCTCAGTTCACTAGAGTCTTTTTTTCTTTATATTCATAAGAAATAACCAAAATTTCTAAGAAAAAAAATCTCTAGAGAAAAAAGAAATGAATTATAATCAAAATGGCATTTCATTCAAATAAATATCCAGTGTGATTCTATAGTCCATGCAGATCATCATATAACTTATGTTCCATTTCTCTAGTTGCTCGTCCATTTTTACTAGAAGATAACTTGTGTATTGTATAGACATTATTAGTTTTGATATTTTTTCCCTCCAGTAGATTTTCTTCATAATTATCTCTTAGACTTAGACTTATTTCCATTGCTGCCAGATTTCCCTCTCAAAACCCGCATCTCTGATGCTGGCCAATTTTACTGATGCTCTAAAACCCAAAGAAGGGGAGCCTGGGTGGCTCAGTGGGTTAAAGCCTCTGCCTTCAGCTCAGGTAATGATCTCAGAGTCCTGGGATCTAGCCCTGCATCAGGCTTTCTGCTCAGCAGGGAGCCTGCTTCCTCCTCTCGCTCTCTCTCTGCCTGCCTCTCTGCCTACTTGTAATCTCTCTCTGTCAAATAAATAAATAAATCTTAAAAAAAAAAAGTTTAAAACCCAAAGATGGTGAAAGAGGTCAGGACTTAATTCGAGAAGTGCCCAGGTTGTTTATTTATTTATTTTATATATTATATTTATTATATATTTATGTATTTTATATTTATATAAAATATATTTATATTACTTTATATTTATTATATATTAAAATTATAAATTATAAAATTATAAATATTATAAAAATATTAAAATAAAATTATAAATAAATTCTAAATTATAAAATTATGAATTAAATATTAAATATTATATATTATATATATATAAATATATGTAAATACTTGCTACTCTTTACTTTCTATAAAACTGACACACCAGCAAGTTCAGAAATATTCAAATTATAAGGTCAGCTTAATTTTAGAAGGCATTTGAAACACTGAAGAAGATTTTTTTTTTTAAATTTCTGATTACCTAGAATTTTTTTTTGTTTATTCCAACTAAGGGATTGTTTAATTTCTTTATACTTAAAGAGGAACAGAAATGCTGAGGAAATATGTTCACAGTCTTTATTTTTTTTTTTTTTTTTTTTATAAAGATTTTATTTATTTATTTATTTGACAGAGAGAGAAATCACAAGTAGGAGGAGAGTCAGGCAGAGAGAGAGAGAGAAGCAGGCTCTCGCTGAGCAAAGAGCCCGATGCGGGGCTCGATCCCAGGACACTGAGATCATGACCTGAGCCGAAGGCAGCGGCTTAATCCACTGAGCCACCCAGGCGCCCCTGTTCACAGTCTTTAAAAGGTTAGAATAAAGTAAAATGGACCTCAGGTCCTGCAAGGTAGAAATAAAATTCTAAGTACTCAAGGTTTTTGCTCCAAATCCCTGAGACCTCAGACGCATGTGAGGTCAAGGTGAAACAGAAATACAGTAGTCTTTACAAAAAGTAAATTCAGTTATGAATCAGCTCAGTTTTCAGCTGAATAATTATGATGTGGCACTATCTTATATGGTAGTCAAAAATCAAAGGGCTTGAGGAGAATTTCCCAAATTCTTATGAAGATATGGAGATAAACATCAGAGGTTAGGTGTGGACAAGTTAGAGATTCATGTTATACGACCCAGACTTCTTTTGGTTCCCATGTAAATCAGCATACAAGGAGCAAATGTGTGCCTGAAATAAAATACCTCTCATAAAAGTAGAAACTCGTGTGAAAAAAATGATATATTCTCAATTGTTTAAGATGATTTCCAGAAATGAAACCGAATTCTCTTTGGAAATAAAAACTTATGATTTTATTTATTTATTTATTTTTACATACTTTTTTCTCATTTGTCTTCCAAGAGAAAATCTGCTCCTACTTCTAATGTATATTTTCTGTAGAAAGAGCACTCATGTTGTAACTCTGCAAAACTGGGCAACATATACAAGGAAATGTGTTTAGGTGTTTGATACCTAAGAACAGGAATACTCAGCAAGGTGAACCCCACACCGAATTTATCACTCTGACTGGGGATGTCTCCCCTACTGTGGCACAGCGAGCTGGAGTCCAAGCAGAACATGGTATTCTCAGTCAACAGAGGGGGCAGAGGAAGGTTTTCAGGAGAGGTGAAGCGACTGACATATGTGGAACTTTGACACTCAAAGAAGAAAGTACACTGAGGGAAAACCAGTGATTGCCTCTGCATTCCCAAATGAGAGCTTGACTGCTTATGCCCAGGTAGAGCCTCCCTGAAGCTTGTCATAGAAAGGGTGAGTTGAGAAAAGAATGGGAAACTAGTAGTTGAGCATTTCTGGGGGAAGTTGGAGATCTATTCACAGCAACGAGAGTCCACATGAACGCATCTTCAAAGCTCAAGTTCTCAAGTTTAGACACAAGAAAGGCCATGCCTTGGCTAAGGAACATGACATGGAGTAAGTTATATAGGAGCTTCACCCTAACAAAATATGAAATTATGCCTTGAAAAAAGTTTTAAAGGAAACAGTATAGATGTAGGGCCTTACCAACTTGTAACTGCTTCAAGAAATTTTAGGCTTTCCATAAATTTATAGCAACACATATTCAAGACTGCACAAGCTCAGAATGGATAGCCAGTAACTAAATTGTATCTAAATTGAACTGAATTGAAATCTATGACAAAAACATCAAACTATATCTTGGCTATGGTGAATAATGTTGCCATGAACACAGGAATGCAAGTATCTCTTTAAGATAGTGATTTCACTTCCTTTGGTTATATCCAGAAGTTGAAGTTGCTGGATCATATGGGAGTTCTATTTTTAACAGGAAGCTCCATACTGTTTTCCATAATGTTAGTGTCCACCAACAGATGCATGGATACAGAAAGATGTGAAAAAGAAAATAATGCTATTCAGCTTTTAAAAGAAAAGAAAGAAAGAAAAAGAAAAAGAAGGAAATTCTGCCAGTTGTGATAACACAGATGAGATGAGAGAACATCCAGTAAAATAAGCTGGAAATAAACCAGAGAGAGAAAGAGAAATACTGCATGGTGTCACTTAAATGTGCAATCAAAAACAAAACAAAACAAAACAAAAACAACAGAAAGGAAATTGAACTTACAGAAACAGGGTGTGTGGTAGTAGTTTGTGTGTTGTGGCTGCCAGGGGCTGGGGACAGGCTCGTGAAAAAGAGAAGTTGATAAAAAGGCATACATTTCAGTGATAAGCTCAAACTTTTTTGGTCTTTATATTGATTTTTTAATTTAAATTTAAATTATTATTATTCTACTTGGTTACAGGTGCCACAGCATTATTTGAGAATTGGGAGATCATATATTTGACTAAAATCACTAAGACAAGGACTTCTGTAAAAGTGTTCAAGGTACTTCAACAGTCATATTCCATAACAACTTATCCAATTGTATAATTTTTCATCTTTTTTTACATGACCAAGTGGATTTTCCCCTATAATTTGGATGTCAACTATTCAACTTTATCAGCATCTAAAGAATTAGCCCCGTGCCTGGTGATTGTTAGTGGTAAGGACCTTAGAAGTAAAAAATTGAAATCAGTGAAACAGAAAAAATCCCATTAATGATTTATTACATGATTTTCCCTGGTTTCTTACCTGTAATGCATGATTAAATTACACCATTAAGATAGTCTGAACATTACTATTTTGAGAATATCTAAGAAATAGCTTTCCATTTACAGAGGGTTTTATGTTAGTTTTTTGCTAACCCACTAAATACTTCATAAATAACATTTAATAGGCACTTCTAATTGAATGTTTAGTTTGAAATTAAGGGTTTTTAAAATCTTTTCTTCCTTCTAAAACCATATCAAAATGCAAGTATATAATACATGGGGTTTTTGTTTGTTTTTGGTGATTTTTTTAAAAGATTTATTTATTTATTCTAGAGAGAAGGAAGCAGTAACCTTGATAATTAGTCTTCTTAAGCTTTATTGTGTTTTATTAACAATCCCCATCTCCTATTCCCACAGCACTCTCTACCCTTAGTTATAGGAGAAAGTAGTACAGATTTAAATGGATTAGATCAATCATGATTCTTCACCTACGCTGTTTCCTGAGCAGAGCCCATGAATACCTTAGAAGAGAAGTAGGTATGCATGTCTACTACATTAAGCTGAAATATTGTTTGGGCTATGGGTTCCACATGTGATATTTTAATTATGCTACTAAACTGCATAATATCATGATAATAAATTAGATTAACATAATAAAAACAGTATCAAATTCACATTTGATCCTTTTTTTTTAATATTTTATTTATTTATTTGACAGAGAGAGATCACAAGTAGGCAGAGAGGCAGGCAGAGAGAGAGAGGAGGAAGCAGGCTCCTTGCTGAGCAGAGAGCCCGATGCGGGACTCAATCCCGGGACCCCGAGATCATGACCTGAGCTGAAGGCAGCGGCTTAACCCACTGAGCCACCCAGGTGCCCCACATTTGATCATTTCAATTTTCAAAATAGCCTATGTAAGTCACATGCAAAATTATTCCTGCTTCATATTTCTGAGTTGAAAGTTCTGGTACTCACATAGCTTTCTTCACACAAATATTTTAAAGGAAAAATAAACCTGAGAAAGGCTTTCAATTATACAGAGTCTATGAGATAAAGACAGTCATACCAAATAAAATACTTTGTGTACAATGATCATATTTTTTTTTCTGAAGGTCCTCACTGAGTCATCACTATGAAAATTTTGAATAAACAAAGAGTTATGATACTGACATTTCTCTTGATACAGATCTCCAGCGATTTATGCTTTCTTGAAAATTTGTTAATTACCCTTGCAAATAAACAGTACAAAATAAAAATGTCAAAACTGAACCTCTGAGTATCCCCTGTGATATGCTACATCTATTTTCTCATCCATTTCAAGAATTGCTACTGCGATTTATACTGGTTTTGCTCAAACTAAAAAGCTGAAGTAATTCTCTTTTTTTTTTTTTTAAAGCAATTTTATTTTTTATTTTTTTAGAAGGAGAGAGCGCACACCTGAGTGGGGAGATGGGGAGGGGCAGAGGGAGAGATAGACTCTCAAGCAGACTCCACATTCACTGTGAAGTCCTACATGGGGCTTAATCTCACAGCCCTAAGATCATGATCTGAATCTAGGGTCGGAGGTTTAGCTAACTGAACCACCCAGGCACCCCTAAACTAATACAAGTATTGACTCCATGTCACATGGATTTTCCATCCATGTGACATGGATGTCACAGCATCCATCATAAACATTTTAAAACTACTTAAAACATAACTTCAGAGCACCTGGGTGGTATAGTTGGTTGAACATCTAACTCTTGGTTTTGGCTCAGGTTGTGATCTCAGGGTTGTGAGACTGAGCCCCGTGTTTGGTTCCATGATCAATGCCAAGTCTGCCTGGGATTCTGTCTCTCTCTCTCTTTGTCTCTCTGTCTCTCTCTCTCTCAAAATAAATAAATAAACCTTAAAAAAATAACATAAATAAAATATATATTTCATTTTCATTATACTTACCACTCTCATATTATATTTCTAAATCAAATTTTGGGCTACTGCATGGCCTCTGAAATGATTGTCTTGCCTTCATCCCTGCCCAAGCCCACAGACTGTTCTTCATATAGCAACCAAATTGGTACCTAAAATTCTAAGTCAAATAAAGTCATTCAGCTCCTTACTCAGAAATTTCCAATGGCTTTAGTGCATTACCTCCTTTCTCTTCTTCAGGAATTCCACAGCAACTAACCTCAGACTGTTTGGACTTCTTGTCTCTACTCACCATAGATATTTACAGGGCTCAAAAATGGTTTTCATTATTACCTTATCCTCTATGATAGTATTTTATGTATTATATATTGTATAAGTTACATACACACACACACACACACATACACACATACTGTATGGTGTGTATATGTATTATGTATATGTGTGCACATAATTTATTAATAATGAATGCTATAGGGAATAAAGATTTGGATATCATGTGGATCTTTCTGCACATTGTAAGCTACATAAGAGAACAGACCTTCTTTTCTTGTATATAGCCATATGTCCAGTCACTAAGAAGATGCCTGGAATATGTTAAGTATAGTCTCAATAAACTTTTTTAATGCTTACGTGAATGAGACAAACATGCTGGTTCTATATTTGTAAATGTTCATTTTAGAAGTTTTTTTGAGGGTTTTGGGTTTTAAAGAATCATCTACAAATTTTGTGTGTAGCCCCAGAATATAATTTGCATTTGCAAATAATGTACTAAATTTAATAATATTACTTTTATAATATATCAGTCATCTGAATTATTTGTCAAATTCTGATTATTTCCTGATTGACAAGATAATTTCTAGTTATTTAAAATATCTCTATGTTGATGCAACCTAATTTTGACATTTCAATTTTGCTGTAAATTTTTAAATTATCCTATACCCTCTCTCTTTAATAAAGTATCTTGAAAATAATGTCAATTAGAGTTATGTCTTTTTTCTTTTTCTTTTTCTTTTTTGCAACCTAACACAGCCCTTAAGTTAGCATGACATGTATATTGAAATAAAAACATAGATCTCTTAAAATTAAAAAAAAGTTCTTCATATATCGTTGTGAAATAATAAAATCTTAACTTCTTTCAAGGTACTCTGTAGTGTGACTTCCAAGCAGAATGCAAATTATAATGAACAATATACTTCCAATCAGTTGCCAAGGTATTTAAAGTAAAGTATAATCACCTACCATTAAATCACTTTTATCCTGTAGTGTACTTCTGATTAAGAAATGTTCTTCAACCTGGTCAGAGAAAACTAAAAAAAAAAAAATCTGTCATATGATTAGCAGTAATGTAATTTTTCCATTAAAAGTATACTACTAAATTGAAGTAAAATAATTGTTTGCACTAAAATAAAAGTACTGGAATAAAAGAAATGCATAAAAATCAAATTTTAAACTTTTAAGATTTTTATTTTTATTCAGTTTCGGATAAGTATTGCCTCACAACATTTCTAATGGTGATCTATTGCCCACAATGGGAAGAATGTATACCAACCAATCCTAGGTTAGCATAAATACACCCATGCATATATACATGGCATATATAAATGCCTCTAGCTGATTTTAATATACCATTTGTTTCTTAACTTTACAACAGTGATTAAAATGATAATTGTCACTAAGGTTTGAACTACTGGTTGATATTAAAAAGCAAGTTTATATTCATTAACTATTATTTTAAAATATACTTCTTAATAAAAATGACATACCTTGTAAGGAAGATTGCTAGGCAAATTGTCCGTATTCCTCAATAGATAATATGGTTACTCAGTACTAAGCTGATTTTTTATGTTAACATATTTCTCAGTGGCTTAATCTGATTTTTATGCATTCCTATCTTATCAGAAAATATAAACCACAGAATATAATTCTGATTCATATACAAAATATTCTCTTCTCACATTAGTTTTCAGTGATAATTAACATCACCCACATAATTCTGTTTTACAAAAATCCAAATTAAATCATTCTTTTATGCTTTATGGTTATAAGTCTTTTGGGTAATTTTCATTCTATTATTATCTAGTAGTCATTGTAAAGAACACTTAGAAAGACCTTTCAATAACATTTTTTTAAATTAATTAATTAATTAATTATTTTATTTATTTTTTATTTCCAGCATAACAGTATTCATTATTTTTGCACCACACCCCGTGCTCCATGCAATCCGTGCCCTCTATAATACCCACCACCTGGTACCCCAACCTCCCAACCTTTCAATAACATTTTTGCTCACTGTCAATTTTGGAAATGTTCATCGGACAATTTTATGATAAGTGGCAAATTACTTCCAGGAGTTTAATGAAGTCCCTTTTTACTCACAATACTCCTTTATTTATTGATCCCCCTTTTTTCTGTATCCATTTGGTATTATGCATTAGTCATTCAAGGACATAATTAACATAGACAATCTCTTTCTAATTCTCAGGACAAACTTTCAAGGCTTTTTACAAATGTATCAAAATTCAGTAGATAAAGCAAAAAAAAAAAAAATCATTGAGTGCTTTATTGGGAGAAAGCCATATAGATATTCTGAATCAAAGCCAGTAACCAAATTATTTGATATTATAGATTAGCATAGTCTGTAATACTGAGTTGCGAAAAGAGAGTCATAAAGGAATGGTGAATATTTTAAAACTCTTGTGGATAAATATAATTTTTAAATTACAGCACTTAAATTTTATCACTTAATTGCATCATCTTTATGCAATAATAATAATGATTACTTTTGAACAAATATAAGTGGCAGAGCAGAAGGCTGGAAAACATTTTAATTATCTTACATATAAGTAAGTATAAGTATATAATTTCCTTTCTGTTACATTAACAGCAGTATAATTTACTTGCAAATTAAAACCTGAGCTTCAAAGTCACATAGGTTTCTCTTTTATAGTTTCAAGTTGATGCCATTCCATATAAATTCTTCAAAATACATGCAGTGTATATTTTATACATAAGAAATCATAACATTTGATTATAGTATCATCTTTTATTCTTAGTGGTTATTTTAGGTATTGACACAATTTTTATGGTATATGTTATCAAAATAATCATTTTGTATATCACACATTATCAATAAATATAACTACATTTCTACCATATTTTAGATGGTGGGAATAAAGATCTTCGCAACTTCAACACACATCGCTCAGGGACTCACATAGGTAAGAGTTGGAATTGTTTAATTTGGCATAAAGTTTCAATAGCTTAGAAGTGCTCCTAATTATTACAAAGCCAGAAATCAGGTAATACTTTTCAGTTTTATTATTAGGTTCCTGATTACTTTCCATAACTTGTTTTAAAAAACCCTATTAATATTATGCTATTTTTTCTAATAAATATACTCCATTAAAAATAAACTCTAGTATCATTTGTACTCATATCAAGCATGCCATCCTAATGACTTCAGTTTTTTCATTGTCACCTGCATCCACATTAATCAAATGGAATTAAAAGAAAATATTCTTCATTTTTTCTTAATTACTTTTTCATTAAAACCTTAACTAAATAAAATTAAATCATTTCCAAGGCCTCTTTTGGTAAAAATTAATAAAACTTTAATCACCTGCATTAAAAAAAAAAATAGATGTTGGGGTGCCTACGTGGCACATTTGGCTGGGCAGCCAACTCTTGGCTCTGACTCAGGTTGTGATCTTTATATTCCAAGATCCAGCATGTAACTCCATGCTCAGTGGGAAGTCTGCTTGACATTCTCTCTCCCTCTTCCTCTGCTCTCTTGCTCATGCTCAATTTCTTTCTAAAATAAATAAGTCTTAAATATGTGTGTGTGTGTGTGTGTGTGTGTGTGTGTATCTCTATCTCTATCTATCTATCTATCTATCTAGTCTCCAAAATGGTACACACACACACCATTCTGAGAAATACAGCAGAACAACTTCTTAATGAGTGTGAAAGAATGTGAAGTCATTCTTAGGAGTTGTTTTCAGGGTAGTAATATGACTATATGAGCTTTGTAATTCAAATCTTTCCAAGATCAACCTGGAAATATTTTGTCAGTGACTATATTAGGTAAATGAGGTAAAATTAGTTTCATCTTAGTCTCATATTTTTTCTAATTAATCTTATTTGTAGTAAAATTCCTCTGTTGGGCCTAATACTAAAGGCTGAATTTTGGAATAACCAATAATTAAATGAGAATTTTGTACTGAATTAAAACATAAACTCTTCCAGAACCAATCATGGAACTAAGAATTGAGAAGGCAAAATAGTAACACTGAAAGGGCAAAATAAGTATAATTTTACTGATACAAAGTCATATCCTGATTGATGGTGGGAATGTGACAAGTACAAGGATTATCAGTACTCAGGAAAATGACATTGTCATATGCCACAAAACTTGAATCTTTAACTTTACGAGTAGTGCCACTTGTAAATTACCATTTTTCACTTTGGTATCCACCTGATATATAAAATTGTAATGCAGATAAATTGTGAGATTAGTTTACTATTTTGGTTCCTGCTTAGTTTGTCTAACTTCCCATTTGAAATACATACCCAATGAATAGCAAACTCTTCCAAATAGTTCATATCTTAAGATAAAGCATGTTTTACTGAAAAAATTACCTACGATTTAGGAGGCTTAATATAGCTTCTGAACTAAGACTTAATAGGAGAACATTTCATACATTTGTATTTGTCCTAGTGAATAAAACCTGAAATCAGAATCATCTGATTTCTCCAACTTCATCTTTTTCCTAAAGATGAAGCCATGAAAAACACTGGTGAATTCTTTAATGCTAACAGACTCAAACATAGAATCTCTGATTACCAGTTACAGAATAGGAATTTAAAGAAAAAATAGTTTAGTCTTTGTAATTTGGTTGTGGAAAAAGTTGTTATATTCAGTTTCACTAGTTGAACTAAATGACACATATGAGACAGCAGCATAAAAAAATCAATACACTTGGATAATGCAAAATAAATTATCTAAAACAAATAAAGTATAGAATATTGGGGAAAATTAGACACAATTATCTATAGCAGATGACAAATCAGGTGTGATGATTAATTTTATGTGTCATTTTGGAGGGTTTTTGGATAAGATTACATTTAAATCAGTGAACTTGAAGTAAGCAAAATGCAAACTGTTTCAGCCACTATGGAAAACAGTATAGAGGTGCCACAAAAAGTTAAAAATAGAACTATCCTATAACCCAACAATTGCACTACTAGGTACTTACCCAAAGATAACAAAAATACTGATTTGAAGTGGCACATGTACCATGATATTTATAGCAGCATTATCAGCATTAGTCAAATTAGGGAAAGAGTCTAAATATCTACTGACTAATGATGAATATATATATGCCACATCTTCTCTCTCTCTCTCTCTCTCTCTCTCTATATATATATATATATATATATATATATACATATCTCAATATATTTATATATATCGATATATACATATATATGTGTGTATATATATATGGATATATAAAGTGGAGTATACTTGGCCATCAGAAAGAATGGAATATTGCCATTTGCAATGACATGGATGAAGTAGATTATGCTAAGTGATATAAATCAGTCAGAAAGACAAATACCATTTGATTTCACTCATACGTGAAATTTAAGAAACAAAACAGATAAATATAAGGGAAGAGAAAAAAAAAGAGAGGGAGACAAATCATAAGAGCCTCTTAACTACAGAGAGCTGAGGGTTGATGAAGGGAGGTGCGTGGGGGTGGGCTAGATGGTGATCGCTATTAAGGAGGGCACTTGTTGTGTTGAGCACTGGATGCTATATGTAAGTGATGAATCACTAAATTGTACTCTTGAAACCAATATCCATGTGAGTGGGCCTCATCCAATCCGTTAAAGGGTTGAACAGAACAAAAAGTCTGGCTTTTGCAATCAAGAGGGAACTCTCTAGCAGAGAATAGATGGATTGGAACTGCACCATCAGCTTTTCTGGGTCTCTAGCCTGCGGAACTACACTGCAGATTTGGGGCTTACCCGCTTCCATAATCGTATAAGCCAATTTCTTGTAATACATTTTTTTTCTCTCTTATATACAGATTCTATTGGTTTGTATTGCCCTGGAGAACTCTAATAAAGCAGTATAACAAGTAATTGCAAACACAGAAAGATATGAAGAAGAGATAAGGATTGCCAAGGGGAAAGACTGTCAGAAAAAATATAAATTATATAATTTCTAAAATCTTTCAAAGATAGAAAAATCATAAACCCAATCTGGAAAATTGAAACATGTTTACAGGTTAGATGATTAACCAAAATGACACATAGTTTCATCAAAAGCACACTGAAATTCCAGTAAGCAATTTGATATATAAATGTTGAGAAGCTGAGTCTAAACTGTACATGGAATTGTAAGGATCTAAGATGCCAAAAACAATCTTGGGAAAAAAAATTGGAGAACTTGCATTTCCCTAATATTAAATTTAACTAAAAATTTGCAGAAATTGAAGGAATGCAATATTGGCATAAAAGAAGAAAAATTGATGAATGAATCAAAATGTGGATTCTACATTTAGAAACATACTTAAAATGACAATGGGTTTTTAAAAGTGCCAAACAATTTATTAGGGAAAGGAAATTCTTTGTTAAAATAATGGTGGTGAAACTGGGATGTTCATATAGAATAAATGAATCTAAATTCACCTCACATCTTATGAAAAATTTGAGATGCATTATAGACCTAGATACAAAGGTTTAAATTTTTAATTTTAAATCTTCTGGTTGAACACATAGGAAAACTTAATTCCAACCTGGATGTTATTTAAATATTTCTTATACAAGATACTGTAAGCAATATTAAACATACTGTTAGATTACATTTCAAAAAATATATTTAATAAACCCTTTTCCTCTAATGACACCAGTATTACAAAACTTATAATTCTCTGAGATTTGTAGTCACGGTATATAAAAAACATCTATAGACAAACATCACCCACAAATGCAAGTTACTTGAACAAAATCTTCATGAAGGAAATTACTACTTAACCATTCACAAGAATAGGTTTTTAATCAATTAAACACTTAAGTATAAGAAATACATGTAGAAACTGAAAAGGAAGTGCAAGAAATGTTTTAATTTTATGTTAGGAAAAAAATTATGTTAGGAAATAATTTCTAGCAGATTAATGCTGTTTACAACAAAACACAAAATTTAACTCCATTAACATTAAGAACATCTTATACTCAAAATGCAGATAAAGAAAATTAAAAAGATAATACACAAAGAGGTAAACTGTTTTCCACTTATAAGGAGAAAATAAAGAATCACTATCTGGTATTAGCTAATAGTTTATTGTAAACAAATCAATACAAATTAAAAACAAATGTGTATAGACAATTTGGAGAAAAAGCACAAATAGCAAATAAAGTAGTGCAAAGATTCTCAACCCCTTTATGAATATTAGAAATGCAAACTAGACCAACAATGATGTTCCACTTAATACCCAAGAAATTAGGCAAAGATAATTTATACCAAATATATGGGAATACATGTTCACCAAAATAAATAGTGTACAGAAATATACACAACTAATATCAGATTATATTCAGAATAATATGCAAATAAGATAATTTTTTTTAAAGATTTATTTATTTGTTTAGAGAGACAGCATGGGGGGAGGGATAAAGGGAGAGGGGGCAGAAGAGTCTTAACCGGACTCCATGCTCAACACTTGGGGATTGGGGCTTATTCTCATGACCCTGGGATCATGACCTGAGAGGGAACCAGAAGTCAGACATGTGACCAACTGTGCCACCCAGGTGCCACAATTCCTAAAACCATAGTGAAGAGTAAGAAAATTTTTGAAGAATAATGGAGGACAGATACATAAACCAAAGTCTGAACTCCATTTTCTATAACTGATGTATTCAAGAAGCTCATTGACTCTTCCATCCTGTCTTCCCTCCATAAATTATCCCACATATCCTCTCACTCTGGTATCTCCTCTCCTTGCATATCCTCTTTATAACCCTGCTTTAGATTATTCCACTGGAGAAACAAAAAAGGCAATCTCATGGAACTGCAGAAGACTCACATAGGCAATCCCCCCAAATATCATTGTCCTCCATTTGATAAACTATTCCAGCACCAATTTTCTTTTTTATAAGGATTAAAGTGATTATTAAATTTTATTGGAGAGAATAAATGTACATGAATAAAAAGTGTTTCAGTGCTATCACACATGGGAATTAGGTTATAGGCAAAGACAGGAAAATTCATTATCTTCGTTTAATTATTCTTAACCTTTCCAAGACATGAAGGATTTTTAATACTTCAAAAACATAGAAAATCCTTAAAATTACCTGCCTGACCCTCCAACAAAACATTGTTACATTAATATTTCAACTCTGATGTTATTTCTTACTGTTACTAAAGCAAATTCATTGATCTTACTTTTTAAAAACATATGTACATTTTAAATAATATTGAATACTTTCTATCATCAGAGTTGACTAAAAGTATATAGATAATGAATGTGCTGAAGGCAACCATACCAGACACTAAATAGAAAAAATTAATTCCTCCCGCTAGATATTTTATAAACATACAGAAAATCAAGGAAACACTGTTTTAACACATGTTGTGATAAAAGAGCATATATATAAGAAAATTATTAAAATCAGACATTCTCATCTTATATTTATGGCCACGATACTGATGAGACTAGAAAGTAGGAATGCAAATGGCTTAAATGCAAAAATAATGATGATAATAATAAGAAGAATAAAAAATAACAATAAATTAAATTATCTGACAACAAAAAGTAATTTTAATAATAAAGTAGAGTGTTCACCTGATTACCTTCTTTCTCTTGTCTTCAACCTCCAATACTATTTTTAACTTTTTCATAAGAATATTGAACAATTCTTAAAATGTACGTTCTATACTTACATTATTTTAGAATGCCATTAAAATTCTTTTTTAAGGAAAATGTACATATGATTTAGAAAGTTTTTTAAAACTTAAGTTTTTTCTTTCTAGTGAATTTGCAAAGAATGAAAAATAAAAACAGCATAAAACCAATTATACAGTATATGCATTTGCAAAATGAATTAACATGTTACATTTTCCTGTGTTAAAGCATTTGGGAATAAAGCATAGGTACCAAAGAGAGCACTACCCTTTTATCCCCATACTACAAAATCAGCAAACTTAACAGTTCATAAGTAAAATGGGTCACAAAGGAAAAATTTCTCTACCATACGCAAAATGAAATCTTGGTTCATAGTTGATCTTACTCCCTGTGAGACCATGACATTATTAGTTTCAGTGTGTCTTCAGAATATTCATTTTATCAACCTTGCATGTACCTGTTTTGCACCAGTAAACCGTATTCAACTATACACAGTCCGCTGTCAATCACACAGTGAACTTTTAATGTAGCTTTTATCACTTATATCAGAAAGATCACTTCTCTCTAGGACCTCAGCATGTGGTTAGTTGTATAAAGTAGGTAAATATTCATGTAAAATTCAAGGAACTCCGTATTATAACTTCATCTAAGTTAAACACAATGGGGCATGATTCACATTAAAATTCAACCTGGTTACATGTACAGTTCTCTAAGTTGTGGCAAACATATACAATTTTGTTACCAGAAAATAATAGAAATATGTAATAATTACATTATCCCCAATTTCCCTTCATTCTCCAAACAAGCCAAGCATGATGTAGTTTTTAGTTATAACTTCGCTTTTTCCAAACAAAGTAAATAGAAAATACAGTATTACAGCCTTTTGTATCAAGCTTCTTTTTTTTTTTGGCAACATAATGCTTCAAGATGTATCCCTGTGTTTTTTTTTTTTCTTTCTAAAGAAAAGTATTTAGATTTTAATAAAATTATTAATAGCTTCAGGTATGTTCTCTGGTATCTGGTAGTAACACAGTGATAGATACATTACTGGGCCACTTTCATTTGAGCACTTCAAGAATTCATGTTTTTACATGCATGCCTAGTTTGTTTCCTTCTTTAATGGAGTAGTATTTTTGTACATATGTACCACAGTATCTGCATCTAGTTAAAGGGCATCTGGATAATTTTCAATTTATGATGACAATAAAATTTTAATAAATATTCATTTAGAATTTCAGTATGCTTTTAATTTCACTTGGATGAATATGTTGGAATGAGATTACTGGGCTGTATTGTAAGTAAATGATTAAATATATTTTTGTATGGTAAGTATATGATAACACATTAAGTGTAAAATTATGTTTAAGCTTACTTGTTTTCCAAAGCAGTTGTATAATTTTGCAGGATCATCATTTTCTTTATGAAAGTTTTAATTTTTTTTAAAGACTTATTTATTTATTTGAGAGGAAAGAGCATGAGCAGGAGGGACAGAGGGAAAGCAAATCTCAAAGCAGATTCCAGGCTGAGTGTGGAACCAGGGCTGAGCTTGATCGCAAGACAATGAGATGCAGAGCTGAGTTGGAACCAAGAGTTGGGTGCTTAACCCACAGCACCATCCAGGTGCCCCAAAAGTTCTGATATTTTTTGTTTCTATTTCATTTGTTCCAAGTATAGTCTAATTTTCATTTTTATTTCTTTGACCCATTGATTCTTCAGGAGTATGTTATTTAATTTCCACATTTTTGTGAATTTTCCAGCCTTCCTCCTGTTATTATTTTCCATTTTTATACTACTATGGTTGCATATTATTTTAATCAACTTAGTATTTCAGTCTTCTTAAATTTGTTAATACTAATTTTGAAACCTAACATTTGCTCTATTCTAGACAATGTTCTGTATGCACTTAAGAAGAAGGTATATTCTGCTGTTGAATGGAATGTTAGGTACATACCTCTTAGATCAATTTGGCCTGAAGTTTCAAGTCCAGTTTGCTTACTGCTTTGCTATCTAGATGATCTACCCATTATTGAAAGTGGGATATTAAACTATCCTAGTGTTACTGCATTGCTGCGTATTTCTGCCTTCATGTTTGTTAATATTTGATTAACATATTTGGATGTTCTGATACTGTTTGCCAATATATTTACAGTTGGGCAGCCTGGGGGGCTCATTTGGTTAAGCAGGTGCCTTTGCTTGCTTTGCTTAGGTAATGTTCTCAAGGTCCTCAGATTAAGGTCTGAGTCAGGCTCCCTACTCATGGCGAGCCTGCTTCTCCCTCTCCCTTTGCGCTGTCTCCCCACCCTGCCACTCATGCTCTCCATCTCTTTGTCAAATAAATCTTTAAAAATACATATATGTGTATATATATATATGTATATATATATATATTTACAGTTGATATATTCTATTGAGATATTGACCCTCTCATCATTATATAATGACCTACTTTGTCTCTTATTAATGCTTTTTGACAAAATATCTTTTCTGTCTGATAGTTATAGCTAACCTTGCTCTTTTAGTTTCCATGTGCATGAAATATCTTTTATTCCCATCTCTTTACTTTCAGCCTATGTGTGTTCTATATTGAAAATGAGTCTCTTGTAGACAATACAGAGTTAGATCTTGTTCAATAAAAAATTGCATAAGGCACATATCGGTGATAATTTTTTTAAAAAGTGCTGACATTGCCAATAGCTATGTTCCCAATTATATTTTTCAAATATTTTGTGCTTTTTTCATAAACATTTTGCTAAAATGGTGGCTGACATTCCAGGATAGTTGTGAATAGCTGAGGTTTCAGGAAATTTAAAGCAAAGCAACAGAAGGATCAATGTTGTTTCCTCACCTACACTGCTACATAAAGTACTTTATTTTTGGTCTCATATTGTCCTCAGTATATTGTGAAGTTTCTGAACTGCCTTAGAAATTATCCACTGAAGCCCCACTTTCTTTTTAGATTTCATTCTGATTTTTCTGATTTAAGCATTAAATACTTGACTGACGTATACTAGACCATAACAGCTATGAATCTAAGCTCCTTTAAGCTTCATTTAATGTAATGACTTTGTTGTGACCTGTTTGTAGGGCAGATCTCTCATGGATAACTTCAGCAAGAATTGTTATTAAATTATGTTGATGTTCTGAAGTTCTTTTCAATGGTTAGTCCTCATTAACCTTCATAAATGAGTGGCATTTTATTGTTCCAAATTGTTTTTTTGGTTCTGTATTATTATCGACAGCTTAAATTCATGTTTTGTTCTTTTTTTCCCCCTAATTTTGTTCCTAATTAGCTTTGGAAATTTCCCAGATAGGTTTAAAATGCAGGCTGCTTTCAGGTCACTTCAAGCAATTTTCTTATCAGCTAACTTAAACTGTGGCTCATAAATACTACTTATTGATTGATTCATTATTTTATTTATTTAATAAAGGACTGGATTTATTTGATAAAGAACTGATATACTGCATTTCAGAATGCATAGAAAGTATATTTTGCAACACTATTAATATTTTTATCTACAAGAAACCAATTTTGCCTTACTGAACACATTTTTACTTTTTCCACCTAAATGTGAAAGATGATTATAAAACATTCACCCACCTAACTTTACTTCTGGGTCCACACAAATACTTTATACCTCATATGTGTTTGGAAAAAAATACTAAATAATTTTTAAATTATTTTATTCTATATCTTTTCAGTATAGAATTAAATATTATAGTCAAATTAAAATTAATCAAAATGTGCACTTTAGTGTTTAAATTTAAAAAGAAGAGGGACATTTGTTTTATTTGTATGTATTTGGTATCTTATCAAATTGTATATATAATTTGAAATATATAGTAGGTACATATATGTATATATAAAATTGAGGTGCAAAATAAACGCTTTAAACTGCTTTAGATATTATTATAGATTTTTTAAATTGCTCATTTCATGCCTACTATTTGCCATATGTTTTTAGGAATTCCTACAGCTCAGAAAAAGAGGTATTACTGCCACTAATTTAAAGATTTGGAAACTAAGACTTAAGAAGTTTAGTTATTTATCTTTGATTTATTACAAATAGCCTTTTCTAAAATCGATTTAGATTTCATTGCTCTATGATTAAGAAAGAGGATAGTTGCTCTGGTATACGAAATAATGCTTTGCAACTAATTAAAGAAATTCAAGTTCAAGAATGTCTGTGCTTTTTAATTAGTCTCCACAACTTCTCTGATAGTAATGATTACTATTTCTAGAGATAATATTTAACTGACCTTTTTAAAAAAGTGATAAACACAGTTGCAAAAAAGGTAGTCCATCTCTTAAGAATTTTCTTTTGTTAATTCAATTTCTTTATTGACCATGCCTGTAATTCAGAAAACTGCAATGTATTTTGGAAGTTTATGGTTTTCTTCTCTCCATTTAAAACATTCCATTCTTATATTGGTTTTGATTGAATTTCTATTTTATTTTAATATTTTAATTGGTACATTAAATACAAAGTAGAATAAAAAGGAATACTAATTTTAATTATCTTTATTTATCCATACCTCTGCTAATAAACATCAAATACAGTATATTTCCTAATCTGATGTTATTGTGGCATTATATGATTACATCACATGAAAGTTAGTATCAATCAATATACATATTTTTACAGACAGCTGTCATCCACAAATCAATTATTATTAGGTAATCAATATCCATGTTGCTCAAAGAACTTTAACTAAAGGTATATTTTAATGATCCTAGGGATCTGTGAAAATGTAAAATGTGATTATATACCTACTTCTGAAAATGTTTACTCATGTATTATTTTAATAGCAGACAGTCTTTAAAATCCATTGATAAGAACACTATGACAGAATTTGGTAAATCTGTAGAATAAGTAATGTCATATTGAACAACAGTCCCAGTACATTTTAAACATACAGAGAACAAGTAAAGCATGGTCATAAAAAAAGAATTAAAAATCCAAAAGTGTTTTCCTTTTTATTATTTGAAATGTAAAAGGAAGGTTAAGTTTTGAATTTCACATTATCTTTAGTACACAAGGATGTTAATAAACTGGGGAATTGCCAAAAAAAGCTTTAAGTGGAAAATAATTTCATTCCATTATGCATACAACATAACAGAATGCAGAAGCATTCAATATACATGTTGAGATGTATTTTAAAATATCCTAATATAATTTCACAATATTGGATTTTCCTAGACCTTTGAGCAAGGAGACTCATCAGAAGCTAAACAAATAGAGCAACCCCCAAATAGGGAGGTCTTTACTTATTAAAATATTTTTGCCTTATTTTTAATATTTATGGAGAACTTATAATATACCAGAAATAGTATTACAAATATTAGATGCATTAACTTAATACCTACATTGGTTTTGGGGGGTATTATTATTATCAAAATTTTAAGGATGAAGAATTGAAGTGAGTCAGATGAACGTATTAAGTAATTTGTCCAAAATGCTTAGAAAAAGTAAGGCCGGGAATAAACCTAGGAATGATGGCTTCAGATCTTTATAAATTCTATACATTCACATACAAGAAAGAGAGAGGTATGCATGGATCAGAGAGTTGCTGTAACAATCTAGTCTGTATTTCTTCTTCTTTTTTTTAAATTAAATTTATTTCTTTTCAGCATAACAGTATTCATTATTTTTTCACCACACCCAGTGCTCCATGCAATCCGTGCCCTCTATAATACCCACCACCTGGTACCCCAACCTCCCAACCCCCGCCCCTTCAAAACCCTCAGATTGTTTTTCAGAGTCCATAATCTCTCACGATTCACCTCCCCTTCCAATTTCTCCCAACTCCTTTCTCCTCTCTAACTCCCCATAAACTCCATGCTATTGTTATGCTCCACAAATAAGTGAAACCATATGATAATTGATTCTCTCTGCTTGACTTATTTCACTCAGCATAATCTCTTCCAGTCCCGTCCATGTTGCTACAAAAGTTGGGTATTCATCCTTTCTGATGGAGGCATAATACTCCATAGTGTATATGGACCACATTTTCCTTATCCATTCGTCCGTTGAAGGCCATCTTGGTTCTTTCCATAGTTTGGCGACTGTGGCCATTGCTGCTATAAACATTGGGGTACAGATGGCCTTTCTTTTCACTACATCTGTATCTTTGGGGTAAATACCCAGGAGTGCAATTGCAGGGTCATAGGGAAGTTCTATTTTTAATTTCTTGAGGAATCTCCACACTGTTCTCCAAAGAGGCTGCACCAACTTACATTCCCACCAACAGTGTAAGAGGGTTCCCCTTTCTCCACATCCCCTCCAACACATGTTGTTTCCTGTCTTGTTAATTTTGGCCATTCTAACTGGTGTAAGGTGATATCTCAATGTGGTTTTAATTTGCATCTCCCTGAGGGCTAGTGATGATGAACATTTTTTCATGTGTCTGATGGCCATTTGTATGTCTTCATTGGAGAAGTCTCTGTTCATATCTTCTGCCCATTTTTTTTTATATGATTGTCTGTTTTGTGTGTGTTGAGTTTGAGGAGTTCATTATAGATCCTGGATATCAACCTTTTGTCTGTACTGTCATTTGCAAATATCTTCTCCCATTCCGTGGGTTGCCTCTTTGTTTTTTTTGACTGTTTCCTTTGCTGTGCAGAAGCTTTTCGTTTTGATGAAGTCCTAAAAGTTTATTTTCGCTTTTGTTTCCTTTGCCTTTGGAGACATATCTTGAAAGAAGTTGCTGTGGCTGATATCGAAGAGATTACTGCCTATGTTCTCCTCTAGGATTCTGATGGATTCCTGTCTCACGTTGAGGTCTTTTATCCATTTTGAGTTTATCTTTGTGTACGGTGTAAGAGAATGGTTGAGTTTCATTCTTCTACATATAGCTGTCCAGTTTTCCCAGCACCATTTATTGAAGAGACTGTCTTTTTTCCACTGTATATTTTTTCCTGTTTTGTCGAAGATTAATTGACCATAGAGTTGAGGGTCCATATGTGGGCTCTCTACTCTGTTCCACTGGTCTATGTGTCTGTTTTTATGCCAGTACCATGCTGTCTTGGTGACCACAGCTTTGTAATAAAGCTTGAAATCAGGTAACGTGATGCCCCCAGTTTTATTTTTGTTTTTCAACATTTCCTTAGCGATTTGGGGTCTCTTCTGATTCCATACAAATTTCTGGATTATTTGCTACAGCTCTTTGAAGAATACTGGTGGAATTTTGATCGGAATGGCATTAAAAGTATAGATTGCTCTAGGCAGTATAGACATTTTAACAATGTTTATTCTTCCAATCCAAGAGCATGGAATGGTCTTCCATCTCTTTGTGTCTTCTTCAATTTCCTTCATGAGTGTTCTGTAGTTCCTCGAGTACAGATCCTTTACCTCTTTGGTTAGGTTTATTCCCAGGTATCTTATGGTTCTTAGTGCTATAGTAAATGGAATCATCTCTAATTTCCTTTTCTGTATTTTCATTGTTAGCGTATAAGAAAGCCACTGATTTCTGCACATTGACTTTGTATCCTGCCACGTTGCTGAATTGCTGTATGAGTTCTAGTAGTTTGAGGGTGGAGTATTTTGGGTTTTCCATATAAAGAATCATGTCATCTGCGAAGAGAGAGAGTTTGACTTCTTCATTGTGAATTTGGATACCTTTTATTTCTCTTTGTTGTCTGATTGCTGTTGCTTCTAATACTATGTTGAACAAGAGTGGTGAAAGTGGGCATCCTTGTCTTGTTCCTGATCTCAACGGGAAGGCTGCAAGCTTTTTCCCATTGAGGATGATATTTGCTGTGGGTCTTTCATAGATAGTTTTGATGAAGTTCAGGAATGTTCTTCTGATTCAAGTGTTGATTCTTTTGTGAAGTTGGAGTTCTACCAATGTTTTCATCTTTCAAGTCAGGAAATGGCAGCTGACAAGGCTTTTTTGGATCTGCCTTTTTTTTTTTTTTTTAATCTGTCTTATCATCCTGATTATTATTATTTTCTGTGTCCAACTCTCTCAGGGGAAGCAGAAAGATACAGATTTAATGTTGATCTGGTCTCTTTCTGGGATTGGGGTCAATATATAACATGCTTACAGACATACATACCTACATGGAGACATATATGTAAACCCCTACCCTCTTCTTGCATGGGATAAATATTGTGGCAAGAGGTTGGGTTTCTTGAGATTACACCCTCACTCTTCCTCTCATATGAGTCACCTTGGGCTGATTTCTTAAAATCTCTACCCCTCATTTTACTATCCATTAAATGATATTAATAACAATACTTTCCTCAGTAGATAATTATATGTATAATATTGGTTAATGATTGTAATGAAGATATGGAAAGAGTGGAAAACACTGTAATAGTTCAGTAAATTTCATAATTATTGCATTATATTAAATTTCATAATTACTATATGGTGAGAGACATGTATGTTATCTCATACATTCCTAACAATAATATTATATGGAATGTCTTCATATGTTGCAGATGCAGAATTTTAAGATCAGGTAGGATAAGTAGTAGCTAATATCACATAGAATGTTGACTATCAGAACCAGTCTTTCTGGCACCAGTATTAACTTTTTAAATTCAGACATAATTAACTTATCATAAAATTCACTATTTGAAAGTGTAAAATTCAGTTTGTTTCTTCTTCTTTTTTTTTATAAATATTCATAGATCTTATTCATTTATTTGAGAGAGAGAAAGAGCACAAGGAGTGGGAGCAGCAGGCAGTGGCAGAAGCAGGCTCCCCGCTGAGCTAGGAGCCTGATGGAGGGCTCAATCCCAGGAACCTGGGATCATGACCTGAGCCGAAGGGAGATGCTTAACCATCTGAGCCACCTAGGTGCCCCTCAGTGTTTCTTAAATTGATGTTTCATCATCATCTAATTTCAGAATATTTCCGTCATCTCCAAAAGAAACCCCATACCCATTTTCAATCACTGCCCACTCCCCCATTCTCCCCAGTTACTGGCAAAATAAATCTATTTTCTAACTGCAAAGATTCTGGACACTGATATAAATGAAATCACGCTATATGTGCACTTTTGTGTCTTGCTTTCTTCACTTTGTATATTTTCAGGGCTTATGCACATCACATGTGTTCATATTTTATTCCTTTTTTCCTAGATATATTTACTTATTTTAGAGAAAGAGAGAGAGAGCAGATAGAGGCAGAAGGAGAGAAAGAGAAACTCTAGCAGACTCCTTGCTGAGCTTGGAACCCCATGCTGGGCTCGATTCCATGAACACGGGACTACAACCTGAACTGAAACCAAGAGTCAGACACCCAATCAACTGTGTCACCCAGGAGGCCCATATTTTATTCCTTTTTAAAGATAAATAATATTTCATTGCATGGATATATTACATTTTGTGTATTTATCAGCTGATGGACATTTAGGTAGTTTCACCTTTTGGCTATTAGGAATAATGTTGCTATAAACATTCAAATACAAGTTTTCATATAGGCATGCATTTTAAATTGGAGGGGGCAGTATACCCTGCAGTAAAATTGCTGGATCATATGGTAACTTTATATTTAACTTTCTGTAGAACTGCCAAACTGTTTACCAAATAGCTGTGCCAATTACATTACCACCAAAAACATATGGAAGGTTTTCATTTCTCTAAATTCTCCTCAGCACTTGTATTATATGTTTTATTGTAGCCAGCCCAGTGGGTGTGAAGTGATACCTCACTGTGGTTTTGATTTTCATTCCCCACATGGCTAATTATTTTGAGTATTTTCTAATGTGCTTACTGGCCATTTTATATTTTCTTTGGAGAGTGTCTGTTCAAGTTCTTTGCTCAAAATTTTATTTGTTTCACTTCACTTTCATTTTACTCATCTTTTTATTCTTGGATTGCAATATTCTGGATGCTAGACTCTTGTCAGTTTTATAATTTGCAAATACTTTCACCCACTATGTAGACTGTATTTTCATCTTCTTGATAGGGTCCTTTGAATCATAACGTTTTCACAGTGTTGGAGTTCAGTTTATCTATTTTTTTTTCTTTTGTGGCTCCTGTTTTATGTGTCACATCTAAGAAACCACAATATATTCAAAGCCATGAATATGCCCATTTATATTTTCTTCTATGACTTTTTTTTTTTTTGGTTTTAGCACTTATATTTAGGCCCTTGATGCATTCTGAGGTTAATTTTTATATGAAGCATGAACGAGAAGTCCCATTTCATTCTTTCAGTGGGGACAACCAGCTGTCCCAAATGATTTGTTGAAGTAACACCTTTCCCTATTGAATTGTTTTTGGCATCCCTGTTAAAAATCAATTTTTCTTAAGTATCTGGAGTTTATCCTGGGCTCATTTTCTCTTTCTTTAATCTATACATCTATCCTTATACCAGAATTACACAGTGTTGATTATTGTAAGTCTATAGTAACTTTTGAAATCAGGAAATCTGTTTACCTCAGCTTTGTTTGATCAGTTTGTGAATTTCTATAAAAAAGACATGTTTTGTTAAACATATGCAACCAACAAATCTCCAGCCTTTGCCAAGGTGTTTTGTGTACTTTTTAGGACATGTCTTCAATGTTCACTCCTTCGTTGACAATGTCACCTTAGTCTTCAATTCCTGCTCACAGGGCAATATTCATGGTTAAGCAGAGATGAAAGCTTAGGGCTTTCTCAGGTGTTTCCTAAGATTGTCCAAGTCCTTGGGTATACATATAACTATATGCATACATAGAGACTTCTAGATTCCCAGAAATATAGCAGACTCTTTCAAAGTGCACATAAGTATCTCAACTCTCAGATTTTGGCATTAAGCTTTCTAGTTGGCCTAATATTTGCTCCAATAGTTATCTACATTCTAGGAAGCTACAAAGTTAAACAAATACCTTAACAATTTTTGGATAAGTGTTTCTGGAAAAATAGCTTTTGTCCTGGATGACTTCCCAATCAGAGCAAATAAAGACAAACTTGAAGTTGGGATCTTCCAGGGAACCACCACACACACAAAGATAGTAATTTTCTGGGGCATCTGGGTGGCTCAGTGGGTTAAAGCCTCTGCCTTCAACTCAGGTTGGGTTCTCAGGGTCCTGGGATCGAGCCACACATTGGGCTCTCTGCTCAGCGGAGAGCGTGCTTCCCCCTCTCTCTGCCTGCCTCTCTGCCTACTTGTGATCTCTATCAAATAAATAAATAAAAATCTTTAAAAAATAAAAATAATAATTATTTTCTGGGGTACTTGTTGGCTTGGTCAGTTAAACATCTGCCTTCAGCTCAAGACCCTTCAGCTCATGGGATCAAGGCCCATATCAGGCTCCCTGCTCAGTGGGGATTCTGCTTCTCCACTGTGGACTATCTGAATTTGTTATTTTCTGTGTGAGTCTTCATTTGTTATAAACGGAGGTTTGGGATGAATTTCAACTGCAACATAGCATGGGTTAAGTAACAGGCTTTACTGAGGGAAGTAAACTCACAAACTGAGGGTCAGAAATGAGATGAGCTAGGGCACAGGTTCCTCTAATTTCCCATCATCCCATTTCTTGGAGCTAAGGTGAAAGTAGATTTGCATTATGGGTCTCTATTCTAGTGCAGGAGCTGCCACAACCATCATATTGCTCCTCTTTATGGCACAGTCATGAAAGCAGCTTCACTAAGTGGAATAAACATTGAGCTGCTTGACATCAAGCAGTCTAACTATGGGTGTCAATTGTGTTAGAGTTGTCTGGGGATGGCTAGCTGCTTTGTCCCTGAGGATCTGGGGCAACAATAGGATGTAGGGTTAACCAAAATTCCAATGGGAATATTACCTTAAGTGCACTCCCTTCTGGAAGAAAGGTGGGAAGATGTTTCCAGTACCTGATAGCTCATTTCACAGGTAGCCTAGGGTAAGCTCTCAGGGTCGTGTTAGACAATTCCATTTATTGAACTACTGTGAATCTGTTTCTTCTGTCAATCAAACTCAACATTTCAACTGACATGAAAAAATCGAACAATTTTTGTTTCCACTGTATTTTCCTCTTAGAAACTGACCTAGTTAAATGGGACTGTCACTAATGTCAGTCTAAGATAGCAGATTTTTGATAGGGCTAGTAGGTCATGCCATTTCATTTAGAGTTTATTCTCCATGGTGTAAGCAGTTGTTTTGAATGACATGGTAAAGATATTTTTCAACCTGAAGAAATTAGAGATCAAATAAAAGTATGTAGTTGTCAGTAAAAAATTTATATTGGAAAGTGTTATTGCTGAAAAATAGATAGATGTATCTTTTTGGAGTTACAAGATCACAGAGACCTAACGCAACGGAATTGAAATGAGCCCAATGGTTGGTCATCTCTCTCATCAGTGATTTTTTTGTAAGAACTCTCACCAATGTTTCACATCTATCATATCTTTTTTTTTTTTTATTAAAGATTTTATTTATTTATTTGACAGAGAGAGATCACAAGTAGGCAGAGAGGCAGGCAGGCAGAGAGAGAGGAGGAAGCAGGCTCCCCGCCGAGCAGAGAGCCTGACGTGGGACTCGATCCCAGGACCCTGAGATCATGACCTGAGCCGAAGGCAGCGGCTTAACCCACTGAGCCACCCAGGCGCCCGTCACATCTATCATATCTTAATCTCCATGTTTCAAAAAACCACTATTCAAAGTTGAAATATTTGTAACTGTAATTTAAGCAAAATTAGAGATATTCAGGAATTCATGCAAACAAAAATCTGACAAAATAAGGCATTGTGATTCTAATTTTATTCCATTCTTAGTATTAATTTTTTGCCCTCTAATTTTGAGTTATAGGAGTATCTATGTAGGATCATTACTTCCTTTACTATTTTATTGTTCAGTTCTATCACCATGGCCCTAACTCAAACTTGTTATTTCCTGTTTAGTTCTGAGGTTTAGGTGTAATTGTTTTCCTGGTGCACATACCTGTGTGTGCCTTTCATATGTATAAATAACACTTGCTACTTCTATGGTTCTCTGCATTTTTTTTCTTTTTTTACTTGAAGTTTTCTGGAAAAAATGAACCTCTATATACAAAATCCTTCTAAAAAATGTGTTAATAAATGTTCCACCTTTATTCACTCAGTGATTGGCAGTTAACAGAGGCTGGCCAAACATAAAGTGCCCTCAGGGACAAAAATTCAACCAATGCAATTGGACACAGGGAGCAAATATTCAAAATCCTCTTATGGGGACAGATGCAAATGCAGGGAAATAGATAATCTTTCATACTATTATAGTTTTAAAGAATATATATATATATATATATATATATATATATATATGATTTGTGTTTATGTTCTCTACTATGTTATTAGGATCTCGCAAAAAAAAGAAAAAGCAAGTATATGGAAAGGGGAAGATTTTTTTTTTTAATTGCAAATTCTGACTTATCTGAAATAAGGTAAATCCTTATTGCTCTAAATCTCTGTTAAATTAATGTGACTTGGACTTAACTTGGACTGTCTTGCAATTGAACTTTCATGCTTTAGTCACCTTACCATATAGGACCAATATTAATTCTTGCCAACTCCAGGACTCTGGATACAGATTTGATTCTAAAATAGTTGAAGATGAATAACCTTCAGGGGGAAATTTTTTTTTTTTTCCCCATCCACAGTGAAGAGACTTCCAACTTCTATCAATATTGTTACCACCCATAGCCAAAGTTATTAAATTTTTAGACTACAGGTCCAATGCCAGTCGGTGAGCATGTGCATTGCTCTTTATTAATAAAAATATTAGAAATAGTAGAGAAAAAATAAGACATATCTCCAAGGGCTCTAGAAAAAAAAATAAAAGGTAAACTTACCAAAATAAATCATATGGAATATGAAGTCTCCACAAAACACAGAATAGAATAATGGTAACAGAGTATATAATAACCAAAAACTGGCAAAGTATAGATCTGTTGGATATTCTTCACCAGGGGATTCCAGAGGGACTTATAACTTGGAATCTATACATAGAAGTGTGGTTGAGACACAGGACATTCCTCAAAGTATTTAAAGAAAGACCTATAGTTCACCTGGCTCATACACAGTTACCCTACCCAAGCTATCCAGGATACATTATGCTAGTTTCTTTGAGTTTAAATCAATCAAAAACGTTTTCTAAACCAAGTAATAATGTGCCTAAAAGAATTGTGCCTGAATAGAATATTAAAATTAAGCAGAACCCAATGTAAGAATAACAAGCATAGAGCAGAATGTCAGAAAAAAAATCAATAAAAGAAGAGAAGTTTCAACCAGGAATGAAAAAAATACCAAAATAAACTTAAAAATTTAAATGTGTGGGCATGTGTACTGGCTCCAAACTATACCTTTTATTGACATAAAATCAGCCTGTCAAAATCCCTTACTATCTAACTGAAATCTAACCTTAAGAAAATTATTTGTACACACAATACATTACACATTGGTAAGAAAACCTATAACAGCAATTTATTGTCATAGATAAAGAATTTTATTAATAAGATTAAATAAACAATCATCTTTAATTTTGAAAAATCTAAAAAAACCAGCTTGGAATGAAATTAAGAACATGAACAATTGGTTCTGACTGAAAGAATGACTGAAAATGAAATACATGTAAGGCTATTTTTGAAATGTGAAATTTGCATCCTTGACAAGATTTTTAAACAACAAAACAAGGAGGAAAGAATTGGACAAAGAATACTTGCAAACAAAAGAAAAATAAGTAATTAGAGTAGACAAATACCATGAAGGCTTTAGACAAAATTAATACATTTGAAAGGTGAAGTTGGAACAACCCCATAAATACAACGAATTCAGAGGCAAAATTATTCAGAGTAAATAAAAATCAAAAATTATAAAATGTGAAAGACAAATCCTGAAAAAATAATATTCAAATCATAGCATATTCAGAAAGAACAGACAAAAGAAACTAAGAATATGTGATCATTTTCATTGTGGAAAAAAAAAAACTCATGTTTGAAATTGACAAATTATTTCTAAACAAGATTAATTTAAAAATAAAACACACTTAAAAATAGCCATATAGACTGAATGTTTGCATCTTTCCAAAATTCATATATTGAAATTTAATCCCTACCATGATGGTGTTTGGAAATGGGACCATGAAGGTGATTAAGTAATGAGTCATGTATCTTACAAACAGAATTAGCGACCTTCCCTTATCCTTTCTGCCATGAAATGACAGAGTAAAAAGATGACTATTTATTGAACTAGGAAGCAGGTCTCACCAGACAATGAATCTACTGGTACTTGGATCTTGGACTTCCCAGTCTCCAGAACTGTGAGTAATAAATGTTTCTTGTTTAAACCACCAAGACTGTGGTATTTATGTTATAGCAGCAGGAATGAGCTAAGCCATATACTTCTTAAATTTCTGATTTTCAGATTGAAGAAAATAAAGATCAAATATTTTCATAACTGGAAATACTGTAACCTATGAATAAGAGATATTTATATTGGCATAACATTTCAAACTCATAACAAGTGAAGGAGTACTGCCCTGAAAACTGATATGGAGTATAACTGTGAATGTATAATTTATTTATCTAGACAAATTACTATTCAAATATATGTGTATATTAATAAAGAAGCAAGGTTATACTGAGGGGGGTATAAAAAATTAAAATCTCAGTGAACCAAGTATGATCATTCTCCTTCTCTAATTACATATTACTGCAAGTAAACTGTTGATATTTCTACTCAGTATATAGTCCTTTGGTGATAGAGATGTACAGAGAAGCCACCTTTTCAAGCATTAGAACCCATCCAATAAGAAAGTAATAATGCATAATAATTTGTGCATTCGTTTTTAAAAATTACATGAACAACTATTAAGTTTCTAATAGCATTATTTACAATAGCCAAGATATGGAAGCAATGTAGGCAATCCAAGTGTCTATTCTTAGATGAATGGATAAAGAAGATGAGATATGTATGTATGTATACACACACACACATACACACAAACACACATACAGAATGGCAATATTACTCAGCCATAAAAAAGAATGAAATATTGTAATATGAAATAACATGAATGGATCCAGAGGGTTTAATACTAAGTGAAGTAAGTCACAGAAATACAAATACCACATGATTTCACTCATATGTGAAATATGAGGAAAAAACAAGCAAAGAGAAAAGAAGAAAAACAACAACAAAAAAACCAGACTCTTAAATACAAAGAACAAATTGGTGCTGCCAGAGGGAGGTGAGTAGGGAGCCAACTCTTTTGGCTCAATGTGTCTGCAACCCTAAAACTACTCTAAAAAAAGAGTTAATTAATTAATGGAACAATGCATTTTAAAAACTCTCATTGAAAAATGGGGGGAAAAAGTGCAGAGCAGGAGGACAGATTCATAAGAGTTTCCCTTATAAACCTGGTCTGTTGAAATTCTTTCTTTTTCTTCCAACTTATTATTCAAATTCCAGTTAGTTAACATACAGTTAGTGTGACATTAGTTTCAGGTGTAGAATTTAGTAATTCAGCACTTACATACAATACCTGATGCTCATCACAAGTGCTCTCCTCAATCCCCATCACCCATTTAATCCATACCCTCACTCACTTCTAGAGTTTCAGGTAATTATCAATTTATTCTCTATAGTTGAGTCTGTTTGTTAGTTTTCCTCTCTTCCCCCAACCCCATGTTCATCTGTTTTGCTTCTTAAATTCCACATCTGAGTGAAATTATACAGTATTTGTCTTTTTCTGCCTTATTCCACCTAGCATAATATTCTCTAGCGCAATCTATATCATTGCAAATGGCAAGATGTCAAACTTCTTTTTACTGCTAAGCAATATTCCATTGCATGTATATTTGTGTGTGTGCATGCACACACACACACACACACACACACTTCTTCTTATGCATTTGTCAGTTAATGGATATTTGGGCTTTTTACATAATTTGGCCATTATAGATACTGCTGAAATAAACATTGGGGTGCATATATCCCTTTGAATTAGTATTTTTTGTTTCCTTTGGGTAAATACCGAGTTACCTAGTAGTGCAATTGCTGGGTCACAGGGTAGTTCTATTTTTACCTTAAAAAAACAAATTGTATTTATTTGACAGGGAGGGAGGGAGAGAGAGCATGCACACAAATAGAGCAGTAGGCAGAGGGAGGAGAAGCAGTCTCCCCATTGAGTAGAGAGCCCCATGTGGGGCTTGATCGCAGGACCCTAATATCATGACCTGAGCTGAAGACAAATGCTTAACCAACTGAGCAATACAAGAGCCCCTATTTTTAACTTTTTAAGAAACCTCCACTGTTTTCCCGAGTGGTGGCACCAGTTTGCATTTCCACCAACAGTGTAAAAGTGTTCCCCTTTTTCTGCATTCCTACCAACATCTGTTGTTTCCTATATTAATTTTAGCCATTCTGACAAGTGTGAGGTGATATCTCACTGGAATTTTGATTTGTATCTCCCAAATGATAAGTGACGTTGAGCACCATTTCATGTGTCTGTCGGTCATCTCTGTCTTCTTTGGAAAAATGTCTATAAGTCTTCTGCCTATTTTTTAACTGGATTATTTGTTTTTGGGTGTTGACTTTTATAAGTTCTTTATAAATTCTGAATACTCAGGGGACAAAAGTTTTAATAGTTTTGGAGAAGGTGATTAAATTAGGGTACCTGGGTGGCTCAGTGGGTTAAAGCCTCTGCCTTTGGCTCAGGTCATGATCCTAGGGTCCTGGGAGCCCTGCATTGGGCTCTCTTCTCAGCAGTGAGCCTGCTTCCCTTCCTCACTCTCTCTGCCTGCCTCTCTGCCTACTTGTGATCTCTCTGTCAAATAAATAAATAAAATATTAAAAAAGAGGGGGGGATAAATCCCATTATTTCTGAGTTCTCAGTCTCTGGGAGGGGATACTCAAATCCACTGTGGTTTGTAGCCCTAGTCTCTTACATCTTGCCTCTCAGAAGTTCTGCTTTTTCTTTAAATTTCTGGCACCTTCTAAATTGTGCACTGGAAAATGCCCCAGGTTATTTAAATCTGAAAGGGACAGAAGTTATTTGTTTTAAATTGATAAATATTTTCCAAAACAGTTGTCTCAAAGGTGTGGTACTGTGTGTGTGTATGTTTTTGTTTTTGTTTTCCCATTTATTTCTATCAACTTTTTTGGCTAATTGCCACAGTAAAAGGGTTTATTGCTGTTGTTTATGTTTAGTTGTTCTTAGATTTCTCTCTTTTGCTGTCTCCAACAAACAATCTCTCTCTCTCTCTCTCTCTCTCTCTCTCCCCCTCTCTCTCTGCTTCTCCCTCTCTTTCCAAAAAAAAAAAAAAAAAAAAAATTAAGTTTAGTAGGCTTTCATGGGTCCATCAAACACTTAGCACTTACAAAATTTGCTTTTAGTCATTTTGTCTTATTAAAAGGGTTTCACCTGATAATGCCTTAATCTTTTCTGTCTCTCTGCCTACTTGTGATCTCTGTCAAATAAATAAATAAAATCTTTTTTTAAAAAAGATTTTATTTATTTATTTGACAGAGAGAAATCACAAGTAGATGGAGAGGCAGGCAGAGAGAGAGAGAGGGAACAGGCTCCCTGCTGAGCAGACAGCCTAATGCAGGACTCGATCCCAGGACCCTGAGATCACGACCTGAGCCAAAGGCAGAGGCTTAACCCACTGAGCCACCCACATGCCCCTCTTATCTCTTTCTTATAACTACTTTTCAAACACAGAGGAGAGCAGAAAACCCACAATGGTTAACTCTCACTGTTGCTGATGTTTTGTTTTATTTTTTAATTTCTTATTCTATAACTACATGACAAATCATCCTGCCTCCTATAATAGATTTCTTTATTTTCACCATATTTCCCTTCTGAAATTGATACATATGCTAGCTTTTTGTTATGACTGCACCTGATTTTAGCTAGTATTTCATATTATTCAAAAGCAAACAGATGATGTTATATACTCAGATATCCTGCAGCTTAAAACAACAATGGATAATTTGTTATTCATTCTACACGACCCTTATGATTGTTTGAAGGAAGTGGGGAGATATTGTTCACTGTAGATGTTAACATTTCCACACCAGTGAAGAAGCTATCATAACATTGCTTTTGCCATAGCAGAAATTTAGAGATCTCTGAATCACATCATACCAGCATTTAAATATCAGCAGTGTGGAATTCCTGCTCCCTTCTTTTTGAACAGAACCAATCACATGGAGGGGCTGAATCAGAAATAGACAATTATGAGAAATCTTAAACATCTGCTTGAAAGTCAAAGAACTAGCAGAGTTATGTGAGAAGCACTGATGACTACCACAGAGGGCAATATAAAGATATATCTTAAAAGTAGGCAAAAACACACAACATATTACTTATGTACACTACAAAAGAGGAAAAATATAATATAGAAACACAGAATATTATACCGAAAAAGAAATGAAATAAAAGAAAGTTTACAACCGAGACACCGAACTTTGTAATAAGATACTAAAAATTCATTAATAATGAATTTGTGAAATTAACACAACTGTGAAGAACTGAATTTTTTAAAAAAAGAAATATTCATAATACACAATCTTAAATTATCTATCTGAATTTGAATTTTTAGGTAATTTAAAAACATAAGAATAAAAATTAAGGAACATGTTTAGGAATAAAGATAATGTGTAATGTGTATTGTTAGTATTTCTGTGAGTGTATATGTCTGTGTGTGTGAATAGCTGTGACGAGAAAAAAATTTTGATATTTATATTAACAGATATAAACCAAAATTCAAGGTATAGTCAAATAAGATATATACAAATATTGCAGTACACATAATCAAATTGTACAGATTTTAACCAACCACAGATATAAACTCTGGAATATGGTTAAGATATTGCTAACTAATCCTCACCCTCTGAAGGATACAAGGAAGACATAGAATACATTCTTGACAATGTGAATTTATACCATCGTTTTGGAGGAAGTCAACTGGAGTGATAAATAGCATAGAGGAAAATGGCAGAAATGAATATAAAAATAGGATTGTCCCCTCCACTGTTCCCCATAAAGCAATTTGAAAAAAAAAAAAAGCCAGATTATATAAACTCAAATCCCATGACTTACTTCATATTTAATTCAAATTCAAACAAGAGACATTATAGCCTGTGTGATTTCTACTTCTTCCTCTGGCCTGCCTTCCTTCCTTCCTTCCTTCCTTCCTTCCTTCCTTCCTTCCTTCCTTTCTTTCCTTTAATTGTATTTATTTATTTGTGGGGGGAGAGCACGGAGGGAGAGTGAGAGGGAGAATCAGACTCCCTGCTGAGCAGAGTCCAATGTGGGACTCAGTGCCAGGACCCTGAGATCATGACATGAACCAAAGCAGTTGCTTAACTGACTAAGCCACCCCAGGTCCCCTCTCTCTTGTTTTCTTACCTCCACAACCTGCTACGCTTTACTGTTCTTGGAATATTCTTTCAACTCAGAGACTTAAATGTGCTCTTTCTTCTGCCTTCCTGCTCTGTCCTCAAATATCCACTGATTCATTGCAGAACTTTTTTCAACTTTCCACTTCTCAGTTTATCAAAAAAAAAAAAAACAAAAAACAAAAAACCTCCCACTCTCTTTCTACAAAATAGCAGTTTCTTATCACAATTCCCTTACCCCGAATTAGTTTCCTTATAATACTTATCAACTTCTGACATGTCACACATTTATTTCTCATTTTTTCCCTTCATTTGAAGGTCAACTCCATTAATCCAAAGGGATTTTTTGGCAAATTATATCTGATGTATCTCTCACATTTTTAGACATGTTCTGATTAGTGCTTACCTAATATCTATTACCTGTATCTGTCTTATTAGCAACATCTAAAGTTTAGGTATACCTAAAAATTTCCCAAATGAAATACTTCATTCCATAAATTCATTGAGGCTAGAATTTCTGCAAATGACACGTAGAAATTTTTGTGCCGATTCTAGTAAAACTCTTGCAGTGTTAGCAGGCTCACTGGTATGTGTTGTTTGCTCTTTAATCTTCTCATTATTTTTGCTTGGAACATGGGTCTGATGCTTGCAGAGCTGCAGCTATCTTGTGAAAGCAAGACAATTGGCTATACAAAGGATGGCTGGGAAGAAAGATAGAAGGGCCCTGGGTCTCTAATCAAAATCTTCAGTAATTGCTCCAGATTTCATGAGAATTTCTTTGATGAGAAATTAGTTTTTAAAGATCTATTTTTTAACACTTAATTTTGGTTTCCAAACAAACATAACTTCTATCTCATAACCCTCTTCATTCAGTTAGTTTTTTAAAGATTACTGAAAAAGTTAAGAAAGTTTCATTTCTGTCAATTATAATTGTAATTATAATTGTATTTCATCATCAGTGTTCATCTGGATAGGACAGAAGGACAAGTAATTAATATTTCTCCTTAAAGTGTTCTAGGATTATGAAAGTACATAGGTTTCAATACAAAATCTGCAAAAAAAATAAAATTCAAATACTTATTCTAACAGCCTCTGAGCTGTTTTTATGAAAAAATATTAATCCCACACCCAAAAACGTTCATGAAAACTCATGTAACATTATTTTCATTAATATTAAAAATATATTAAGACAGCAAAGTATGCATATTAAGAATAATATGCATATTAAGCCATATTCCAAAGGCACAGCATGAAGATCTTAAGTGTTCTGTGTAGTACCTAAAAGTTGGCATGCACTTAAATCAATTTACTTTCCAAAGGCACATATTTTACCACTCATAAAGATTAATGCTAAATCCTGATTAAAATGAGGTGCACAGCCTTAGAAGCTTACAGAAGTTGACACACAACTCAGAGACAAGTCAATACTAATCAAAAGGTTTAGGAGAATCATATAATGCTAGTGCCAAGAGAAACCTAGTTAACACAGATCAGATATAATTTCCTGTGATGATTATGTTTTACAGACTACAGTCAAAAGGCTGCAATCAACGGTGCTGTAAATAAAATCATATATATATATGATGAATATAAAATTTTAGGTGAATACATAAAGTTTTCTTTTCTAGTTATTCTAGACCTTGACCATCTCAGACAACTTGGTGGGGGGAGAATAAAAGAAAGAGTAAAAGACTTTAAAGTAATTGTCTTATTTCAGCAATGTATGCATTATATGAATAAAATAACAATAGGATTTTAGGTAATGTCATTTATATCCCATCTTCGCTTTATATTTTAACTTACAATTCACAATCCCTGGAAGCAAACAGTCTGCAATATGCATAGACATATTTTTGACCAGTGGCTTTCCCTAGAAATACTTTGAGCTATACAAATGAATAAATTGTACTCATTAGCTTTAATGTATAACCATCACAATTATAGAACAGAAAATATTTCTCTAGAACAGAAACTTAATATCTAAAATGAATGGAAAATTAGAAAGGTGTTTTTCTCTTGTTCTGGGGCTGGTATTAAATCAGACTGAGTCTCCTCACCTTAGCATCTTCTATCCTTTATTGATTCTGTTCCTACGATGATAGCATATAGTAGATGATTGGCATATAGTAAGCATTCAAAAAATACTCCTTTATTGAATTAAGGTAAGAATAGATAAATGACTACAAATAAATTGGGAAGGACATTGAATTGGACATGACATCTTACATAATCTCTCTCTTTCAGGAGAGAGGAAGAGTGAAATTGAGAAAGAGATTACTTATCCCAGTATCCCATGTCTCAGGAACCCATCTATCCCCAATCATGTCTCTGACGTTGGCATAGTAGAACTTCCAAGATTGAGAATTAACCCTATTTTGGAACTCAGCTACACTTAAATCTTGGATCTGATCCTCTCTGCCCTCTGATTGTAGGAGGTGGGAGTCAAGGAACTACTCTGACTTCCATATTTCACTTTCAATTGTTGATGAATATATCTGTTTTTCTCCAGTATGTAAATATTCCCCAGCAGTAATCATACAATATCCTTACAACTATTAATTAAAAAAAAAAAAAAAAACTTCTCAAGTGCTTAATCCATTATGCCTGTCAGTACATTCTCTTCCTGTGATGTCTCTATAAAAATATTATGCTATTACAACATGCCTGAAACTTTTCATGTTTCATTTACTACTGATGCTAGCCAGCCAATGGATGATTCAGTTCTAAAATCCTTTTCTTCATATCACTTCTGGAACTAACAGTCTTGGGTCAGAGTTTCTGTACAGAAGACTCTGAGATGAAGATTTGTATCCAGGTGGTTTATTGAGTCAATCATTGGTATCAAAAAATGACTGGCAGTGGTGGAAGAAGACCTGGACAGAGTGAGAACACTAGATTATAGTCACAACGGGGATGCCAGACAACCTCCCAGTAAACTATGAATAACTTTCAGAATTGTCTGCCTTGAGGCAACCACACTGGGCCTTATATGCCTCCACTCTGACCAGTCATTGGATCATGGAGGGTGATGACATAAGATGAGGCAGCTCCCTCTCTCTTTGACTCTCAGACTAGCAAAGAGTCAACAACATTTGCCACAACTCCACAACCTGGAGAGATGAGTGCCGCACTTTCTAAAAGTGTGGGAGGCCATGCAGCACACCAGATTGTAGCGTAGATTGGTCCCAGAAGAGAGAGATTTTTTTCCCTGTTGTTTGTGGATCTTGTGAATATTACTGCCTTATTTATATTATACATATTACATTATTATTATTATATGTGTTATGTATATGTATTATTTGGACTATAAGATGAATAACTAGAAGAATAATTATATTTTGTAATTATGTGTGTACTTTAGTAAACAATGACCTAGTAATGTCTTTCTTTTAGAAACTCACAGAAAAATTTTGGTAAATATTTTTACATCTCGAAGATTTTATTTCTTGTGTTTTCCTTGTATTGTAGCAGAGAAAATGTATTTATTTGGAAAATCAGTACAAGGAACTATATTTTCTCAAATAAGGAGTTCATGTTTGGAAAGCAAGTATTATTGAAATAAGCGCCCAATAAAATTTATAGCAACACATTTTATTAACTTTATCTAACATGACAAAATATATTATAATGTGATAGGGATAAGCAATATCCTTGATGGCTTTGACAGTGATGATAATCTTGGTAATTTCCCTTAAAATGCAGTATTATGCAGAATGGTGTAACAGGCTTCTTCAAGGGTATTATAGTATCTTTAATTGCTTTTTGTTCTTTCTGCTACACTTCTACTTTCACTACTGGTACTATTAGGGCTATTTTTGCTACAACTACTAGAACTACTACTACTACTAATAGCTCTACATCTGCAATTAGGGGAAAGAATAAAATTTCTTACTCAATAAAAGGCTGTGTGTGTTTTATTTTTATTTGTTTTAAGATTTTATTTATTCAAGAGAGTGAGCATGAGTGGGCAGGGGGACAGAGAAGGAAAGGGAGATTGAGAAGTGTACTCCTTGCCAAGCAGGGAGCCAGACTTGGGCTCAATCCCAGGACCCTGAGGATCATGACCTGAGCCAAAGACAGACACTTAACCCACTGAGCTGCCTGGGTACCCCTAGGCTGTGTTTTGTCGTTGTTGTTGTTGTTTGTTTGTTTGTTTGTTTTGTTTGTTTTTGTTTTGTTTTGTTTTCAATGTAATGACTCAACATGGTTTATTTTTAAGAGTTTTGGTGGAATCAGAGGGTTGGTTTGTTTTTCATTTATTGTCACTCTGCTGTCAGGATTTTTATTATTATTATTATGGTCAGTTAGCCAACATCTAGTACATAATTAGTTTTTGATGTAGTGCTCAACAATTCCTTATTTGCACATAACACCCAGTGCTCATCACAACACGTGCTCTCCTTAATATCTATCACCCAGTTACGCCATCCCCCTACTTCCTTCCTTTCTGTAACCTTCAATTTTTTTCTCTGGAGTTCAGAGTCTCTCATGGTTTGTCTCCCTCTGATTTCTCCCCATTCAGTATTCCCTCCCTTCCCCTATGGTCCTCTGTGCTACTTCTTATATTCCACATATGAGTGAAACCATAAGACGATTGTCTTTCTCTGCTTGACTTATTTCACATAGCATAATCCCCTCCAGTTCCATCCATGTCAATGCAAATGGTAGGTATTCATTTTTTCTATTGGCCGAGTAATATTCCATTGTATATATAAACAAATAAGTAGGCACAGGTAGCAATCTATAAAAAATATGACTGACTGATTTTGTTGCTTCCTGGTGTCTGATTAAATGTTTCCTCTCACATGATTTTTATATATATATATATATATATATATATATATATATATATATATATAATCGTATTTTTCCAATGGAACATGGGTTATCCAAATTTATCTTGATCTTCACTACAACTGAATTTCCAATTGTTATTATAGCCATTCATGCTAGCATACCTGGCCTGCTGATGCTAGGTCACTTTTTAAATATTCTGATTTTCTTCAACACCATGAAGAAGGGAAAAAATAGTTTGTCCAGAACCTGAAGGAGACACTGAGAGAATCCATGGGCCACATACCCATAATAGAGCCAATCTAAAAATTTATTATCCTACAATCATTAAATGCCTTTATAATATTATGCCAAAAACTTTTCTTTTCTAAATCTTTTTTTTTTCCAGAACCCAGCATATAAATCCAAAACAAACTAAAACCATTTTAAAGAGAATATATCCTCCAATTTAGAACCCTGTAGGTAAATCTCTTATTGAGCAAGATCATATCAATAATTTTGAAAAGCAGATGAACACATTTGCAATATTTCTTATAAAATTCTATATTTGTACATACTTTATAAGTAAAATCTTTTTCTTTGCTATTCTAATGTTTTACCTCCAAACCCCTAAGGACTGCATGGCATTATCCTGGTTTCTTGGTGAATTTTTATGAAATTACTAGGAAAGGGACTTTGAGCTTCATTTATTTTCCTTTGCAAGAGAAAATAGCTTTGTTAGACAAGGTTTCCACAGTGGAGGAATTTCTCCAAGCTTTTAATATCCATCATGATAACAGTCCTCTAATTTTTCTTCTCCCATTCTTTATTGATCAGTATCTTCAAGTTCATACACAGTAGCACGGTCAATTGTAAATTCAACTGACATTATAATGCAACAACTGAAAGAATCAACCAACCAGTCTGCCAAAAAAAGATGTCATTTTTAGAGTCACAATGAATAACAGGATCTTTCAGTTTGAATAGAGAAAAAACACTGGGTTACATTGTGGATGTGTGGTGAACTTGATTTCAGGAGCTCAGCTGAGCTAGAGGCACAGAGCTGATACCCTACGTATGGGGGTACATGACTTTACGTAACCAGGTAAAAAAGAATGAGTTAAGCCTTTAAGCACTTACTGCAGTGGCAATAAACAAGAGTTTAAAACTGGGGAAAATAGACTCTCTCTATTTCATTTTCACCCATGAAATAATGGACTGGTTGACTGATCAGTGTACATAACAGAGGTAGATTGTGCCACTGTTGAGAGAGCCCTGAAACAGAGGCTTCAGAAGTTTAATAGACTCTGACATGGGTGGAAGGTCTAGAAGTGGAAAAACACTGAAAACAGAGAGGGAGGATAATGTCTTTAAGTTTTCTCCTTCCCCCCTCCTTTGTAAGGAAGCCTCTAGAGGTGCTTGAAGAAGACTTCCACTTAAGACCTCAGATATGGAGGACATGGGGACTTAGAGTGGAGAAGGGAGTTGGGGGAAATTGGAAGCGGAGGTGAACCATGAGAGACTATGGACTCTGAAAAACAATCTGAGGGTTTTGAAGGGACGGGGGGTGGGAGGTTGGGGTACCAGGTGGTGGGTATTATAGAGGGCACGGATTGCATGGAGCACGGGGTGTGGTGCAAAAATAATGAATACTGTTATGCTGGAAAAAAAAAAAAAAAAAAAAAAGATTAAAAAAAAAAAAAAAAAAAGACCTCAGATAAAGACCTAAGAATTAAAGTGCTTGGGCTAGGAATGCAAACATACAAAGAGGATGCCTAGCCAGGAGCCTCAAGACTGCCATTCCCCTCAATGACTGCAGCTCATTGGCTGTGCACCAAGTCTAGTGTGAGGTGGGCAACATCCCCTCATAGAGCCTGCCAGGGAAACCATGAGTAACTGTCTAAGGTCAGAGCTAAAATATCCCTCACAGATTTTCAGCCAAGAACAGGACCCTCCACTTGATATTTAAGGGTATAGATTTCCATGTTTTTATTAATGTCAAATCACCTTCCTTAAACTGTGGCTCCAATATTTATATTAACTTTTAAGTCACCCTATGGCAGCAACTATCTTGCTCACAGCATCTCCTTCAATAAATTCATGGTCCCACATGATGACAGACATAGCTTGAGCACCTAGTTTTTGAACTTCCCAAAATAAACTGTTCTTTTACCACTTTGAAATATGAATCAGACACTCATTGCCATTCACTAAAAAGCAGCTCAGTATTTAATTCCAAACACATCATATATTCCGGAGGGAATAATACCTATAGGGTCGCTTTCTGCAAACCAATTTCAATAATTTATTGAGTTTTCTGTTTGCCAGTTACAGAAACCAACAACGACTAATGAAAAGAAAATAGCTTATAGAATTAAAGAGTTTAACCGCAAGAATTTTTTAAGTTTTGAAGAGATGACAGTCTTTTGATTTCAGCAACAGAAACTCTGAATTATCTTCCTAAGAGGTCCAAGGAGTGATTTACCACATATCTGTCCCAGTTCCTAGTAGAAATAATTAAAGTGGTCTGGAATGTGTCATATACATACACGTATTAAGTGAAGGTGTGAATCCGGGCATTCAGGGAAGAAAATCTCCCACCATAAAGGTCTATTGTCAAAGATTTAAAAACAAATATATATGGACAAATAAATGGTGAACTTCCACAATTCCCAAATTAGAATTATGAACTGTGATCTCTTTTCTGAGATCAAGACATGTATAATATTAATTTTGGATACCTGTATTTGTCTGCCTCATAACATGTCCCCAGATGAATTCTAATTTTTTTTAAGATTTTATTTATTTATTTCACAGACAGAGATTACAAGTAGCAGAGAGGAGGAAGCAGGCTCCATGCTGAGCAGGAAGCCCAATGTGGGGCTCGATCCCAGGACTCTGGGATCATGACCTGAGCCGGAGGCAGAGGCTCTAACCCACTGAGCCACCCAGACACCCCAGATGAATTCTAATTTCTCACTACTGCCTCTCTCACTCACTTTTACCATTGCCTTCCACAACCCCCAATCTATTTAATATCATGTCACACAGTCAGTCCAAAGAAGAAACAGGAATAACTTCTAAGCTTCCTTCCATTGTGCTGCCAGTGCTCAGTTTCCATATACTGTTGATTTCTCTTTAAGTTATCCTCAGTATATAATATTTTACCTCACTCCCAATACATTGTTCATTATCTAATTATTGGATACTTGAAATATCCTTATGGTGATATCCTTAGGACATATTTTCCCTGATGACATAATGATTATCTATGGAATAAAAAACTGAATACCTCATTTCCCAGTGTTTGCTCTGAAATATAGTATCTTTGCTTATCTACATGCCCTTAATAGTATATCACCTTCTACAATCAGCCATACTTATGTCTACATGTTCATTACAATCAGTTTCAACTATTTGCCTTTGGTAAGTACATCATATAACCATAATGAATTTAAATATATAGTGTGTTATTTCTGCTATAGTAGATTAAACAGACACACAATAATTTACTAAAATAATTTTATGACTTTATATGGCATCTCATTTTTCTGTATTTTATTTACCTTCTTTTGCTTTTATTTATTTTTCTTTTTTCTTTTTTCATGTACTAGATTTATTTTGGTTCAGAACATTCTATTTTTATTCCAATTCTAATTCTAATTTTTATTCTAATTCTAATTCTTCTAATTGGAGATTGATATTAAGCACTAGTTTGAACTATTTTTTACCTGCCATATGGCCACATATGATTTCACACAAACACCCAATACCTCATCTATTTTTGTGTTTTCTATTCAGTAATTTTAGTTATTAGAGACATATATGCACATGAATTGATTTATGTGTATGTGTGTCAGTTTGTGTTATATACCATATATAATTTTCTGATCTTAAAGTTTTTTAGAATATAAACATTACTGAACACCTTTGCAGTCATTTCCTATACATCATTCAACTCCTTCCCTGATTTATCATTTTTCTGGAGTATGTTCTCAATAAATATTTGCAAAAACAGGTTGTTATGTTGTTAATCTCCTGAAACCATATATGCCTGTCATTAATTGTATTCCACAGTTATTTAGATGATGACCAAGAAAGATTCAAATACCCCATCACAGTTATTTTTTGATGCCTAATAAGCATTTGAGACTCAATGTCATATCTTGACAAATTCCATTTTTTTTGCATTCTCAATATTAGTAAATGAAAATACATTTCAATCAGGTTTTTAAAAGGTAGGAGTTCACAATTACCATTTGGTTTCCCTTGCATAGTCTATCCTCAGCAATTCTCCTTAGTGGTTTTTATCAAGGCAACTTAATCACATTGCTCTCAATGGCCATAAGACTCTCCTAGAATTTTACAAAATCATTGATTTTCATGCTTCCAATTTCCCCCACCAACCACACTTCACTATAAATGAGATTAGAAAATGTAACTCAAACCATACACACCATCACTCTCCTGAAAACTTCTGTACCATTGATCACAGACTTACCTGGGGCCATTGCTTTTAAGGTCTGACATGAGAGGACGTCCATGCACGTGTCCTTCCTCACTTAATATTTTCTTCTTGCTCCCAGTATTCCAGTCTTTCTTCCAACCTTCCAGGAATTGAAATAATTCTAATTTAGGATGATACCTATTCTCTTTTTTAAAAAATACATTTCCAGTGACTATTTTTCAAGTCTGCCCTATGTAACATCCTTACAGACGATGCCTCTTTCAATCTATCTGAAGTGGTCAAAATTCCAGTCACTTACTTCTTAATGAAATATGTTCCATTTACTTATTTACTAGTCTATAGGTTAACTCACCCAGTTAATTATATCTCTAAGAACTAAAACATGCTAAATTAAATGGATGGATAGACAGGTAATAGATGACGGATACACATACAAGTATAATCTACTTAAAATAAAGTTAGATATGAACACTGTTCACTGTCATTCTTTTCTAAGTATTATTAGCAAATATATAATACAAAGATAAAGAGTTGCTTGTAGTTCTGAGTATACTTTAAATATTCCTATCTGTTTTGCAGGTAATTACATGAAGCCTGTGAATTTATCTGCCATATCATCACTCTATTGCTGACATAATCTCGATTTAAATATCAAATATATTACCCCGAAGCCTTATACACACAGAAAAATATTGTGAAAATTAAATTGAACTCATGCAAATTAAAATGTCAACCTTCGAAAAATCATTTCACAGTGACTGGACACATATTTAATCCCTTGTTATTTCAACCTGAAGAAATTACATACCTTTCAATTAAAGTATTACTATTATTTTAAACCCAAGTAGAAGGTGTGGTCATGCTATAACTGGTTATTTAAAGTCTTCACTTAAGAGGAAATACAAAGTTTAACATCTGAATAGGTTCATATGTGTTATGTAAGAAGAGATTGATATTATATTTTCCTTGTAAGTCAGAAGTTTTATAGGATATTCAAAAATTAAATAGTGCTTGTTGCTTCTCCAAAGTGAAACTATACATTAGTATCAACATAACACAGTCCCTTTTCAGATTCAAGAACTTGAGAGGGAGTCAGAAGAGCTACTTTGGAATTAATGGTAAAACTGAGTAGATCAAGACTGGTATACTAAACACTCACTCATGGAGAAATTACAGTGTTTACAGTTTTTATTTGTTTTTAATCACTGAAAAAAAAGATTTCAAATTAACCAACTTAGGGTATCTAAAATTTTTATTTTAGTAAGGGAATGTTAAATCAAGAGCAAATAACTGCCTTGCTGGTTTGATTTTATACTATGATAAAAACTGAATAAATAACATGAAGCAGGAACATATGATTTTCAATGGATTTGGTTGAATAATTTGCAAAATTTATAAATGTTCAAGAAGAGAAGAATTATGCAAATTCTAACATTTATCTCTCTCATCTTTTTCATGTAAGGAAGACCATATTAATAACCTAAATGAGTTTCTTCTTGAGTCTTAATAGATGAAGTAAATCTTTCTTTTCCAATTAATTTATTTGTGGCAGTTAAGAGAACCAGAAAGTTCATTGGTTTGGGAATAAAACTTAACAAAGTTTAATCACAGTTTTTGTCTGACTAGCTTTGTACCTTCTGACATACTACTTAAGTACATTCTGAGCCACAAATTTTACTTAAAAATTAATAATTATTATAGCTACACGTAGCTTATGTAAACATTTAAAGACAGGTTAATCGGTCAGATATAGAAGTGTACATTTAAAAAGGATAGAATGGATGCTTTAAAGCATCTTCTTTCATTTGTTCTCTGGGTCACTACAAACAGCCTCCCTCAATGCAAACAAAGATATGCATTTGTTTTTGTGTATAGACACATGTAAGTTTTTTTTTTTAATATTTTATTTATTTATTTGACAGACAGAGATCACAAGTAGGAAGAGAGGCAGGCAGAGAGAGAGGAGGAAGCAGGCTCCCCGCTGAGCAGAGAGCCCGATATGGGGCTCAATCCCAGGACCCTGGGATCATGACCCGAGCCGAAAGCAGAGGCTTTAACCCACTGAGCCACCCAGGCGCCCAACACATGTAAGTTTAAAAAAAAAAAAAAAAAAAAGAATACTTTATATTCTTAGTTATTCTATATTGTGAGTGAATAAATTTAATATTTATGAGTAAAAATATTACCTAATATGACACTTCACATTCTCACCAACACTTGTTATATAATTTATTATTATTATTACTATTATCATTTTAGTGGATTAAAATACTTTCTTACTGTAGTTTTTTTTTAATTTTCAACTCTTCTTAGTAAAATAAAATATAGATACAGAAAACCACCCAAAATAAATGCATAGTTTACTGAATTATTTAAGGCAAAAACTCATATATCTTTTCACCCATATCACAGAATGTTGCTGGCCACCAGAGAAGTCTATTCAAGTATTCCAGCCCTAATGGAATTTTGATTTGAATTTTACTGATGGCGAAAGATGTTGAAAACTTATTTATGTGATTTTTGTGTATTTACATATCTTCTTCGGAAAACTACCTATTCATGTAATTTTCGTATTTTGGTTTTTTTTTTTGTCTTTTTAAGTTTTGAGTTAGAAGTGTTCTTTCTATATGTGAATAAAAGTCCTTGTAAGATGTATGAATTGAATTGCTTCCACATGGTCTCTTTTTTCAGTTTCTTAAAGAGGAGAAAATTATAGAGAAATAGTATTATACATTATATATCATCAAGCAATTATATATACATATATATAGAGAGAATATAAAATATATATAAATGTATACATGCAAATTAATATGTTTACAATGTATTTGGAGTGTTTGAAGTTATTAATTATGGATCAATTCAATAACATTGTTAACTAGATTTACTAGAGAGAGGTGAATTTGTAATGATATCTAAATTAGTTTTAATTGTCTGTATTACCCCACACCTTAGATATTTCAGAGGCTAAGATAATAAAAGCTATAATCACAATAGCCTTTCATATTTGTTGGATATTATTTATAGAAAATATTCTAATAAATGCAGGTAAGTGGTTCTATTTAATGTGGATGCCACAGATATGTGTCATTATCATCTACTATATAGGTAGGAAAAATGAAAGCACCTAATAGGCCCCTCTTCCTTGAAAGCAAGACATAATGTCCAAGAAGTTAAAAAGCATTTCTGAATTATTAGTTGCAAAATAAATACCATTAGGAATTCAAGTTAGAAAACTGAAAAATAGAAAAAGGTAGGTGAACTTGGTCTCGGCATTAATCTCTATAAAATATATATTATACTTTGAGTATATCAATTATATCTTTACAACCATGACTATTTAATAACATACATAAAATTCTAGACATTGTTAATAGCTATAAACAAGTTCTGTATTTATTTTGAGGGTGCAATTATTGTAGATGATATGTTTACAACCAGATTAATTTATTTGCTGAATAAAAGGTGGTTTGTTAATTTTTTTATTGTTGTTATACACAAAAACATGCATCCCCTAAATTCATAATATGATGGGAGAGTCTTTTCATTCAGGTTATGTTTTCTTTAAATTATTTATGGCGCCTGGGTGGCTCAGTGGGTTGAAGCCTCTGCTTTTGGCTCAGGTCATGATCCCAGGGTCCTGGGATCAAGCCCCACATCGGGCTCTCTGCTCAGCAGGGAGCTTGCTTCCCTCCTCTCCTCTCTGTCTACTTGTGAGCTCCCTCTGTCAAATAAATAAATAAAATCTTTATAAATAAATAAATAAATAAATAAATTTTAGCTTTGGTGCACCCGGGTGGCTCAGTCGTTAAGCATCTGCCTTTGACTCAGGTTATGATCCCAGAATGCTGGGATCCAGCCCAGATCAGGTTCCCTGCTAGTGGGAAGCCTGCTTCTCCTTCTCCCACTACCCGTGCTTGTGTTCCCTCTCTCACTGTATCTTTGTCAAATAAAGAAAGAAAAGATAAAATGAAATAAAATATTTAAGCTTTAAGGAATTAGTGTAATATTGTCACAGCTTAGATTAAATTATCTGTTTAAGAGGCAGAATGAGGTGTTTATTTCAATCTATTTTAGATTTTGTTAGATTAAAAAAAAATGAGCAAGGGATTAAAAGGGCACTATTTCAACCAGGGTGCCTTAAGAAAATCAAAGGAGATTTAGTCAGTTGAGTGATTTTCTTAAATATCCAATTAATTTTGGTAGCTTCCCCTTTCTGTGAATTGTCAAAGCAGATTAATTTTTACAGTATTTATGTCTGTTAACCTTATTAGATCATGGTGTTAAGATGCTAATGAAATGTTATGACAGACACAGATATTCCAGATCTCTAAGCTGTTCATAAGGTAGTTATACCCAAATCTTATTGAAATTAAAAAAAAATAGGACTTGTATTAATCAGTTATTTCTCCCCCTCAGGAATTTTGACTTATGGTAGCTATTCTGATGAATGATGTCTTCTTATATATTATCTCAAAGTTTTTCATGTAAAAATATCAGTTATTTTTAGTAGTTCACAGCTGTTAATAAGCAACTGATTTTATCTATCTAGTGAAATATTAAATATCTTGTGAAAAAAATCAGAATATCTTCTAATTAATGAAATTAAGTAATTTCATGCTTGTATTTTAGAAAACTAATATTTCTTCTATGATGGCCTTATTACATTTAATCAAGAAATATCTCACAATTATCAATATATTTAATATTTATAATCTTGTTATTATATTTTAAAATATAAAATAACAAAATGAATAGAATTTGAAAATTATCACATTCTCAAATCAAGAAAAATAGTGTAATACTGATACAAACAAAGCAAGTTATATCTCAATTAAGTTGAAATAATTTCAAACTTTAGATATATTTTTTACTTTGATTACATATAGATAAGAGCTGAAAGTTTATCATCTAATTATATGCTAGGCAAATAATAAATATCAGAAATATCTAAGTATTTTTTTTTAAAGATTTTATTTATTTATTTGACAGAGAGAAATCACAAGTAGATGGAGAGGCAGGCAGAGAGAGAAAGAGAGGAGGAAGCAGGCTCCCTGCCAAGCAGAGAGCCCGATGCGGGACTCGATCCCAGGACGGTGAGATCATGACCTGAGCCGAAGGCAGCGGCTTAACCCACTGAGCCACCCAGGCGCCCCAGAAATGTCTAAGTATTTTAAACAATTTGAAACAAGTGCACCTTATCTATTTGTTTGATATAGTAACAAAATTCAAGCTATATTAGACATAACACTAAACATAATTACATTAAAATGTAATAATGTAAGACTTGATGACAATAAAATCTATAAGCTTTTTCTGATGAACTAACCATGTGATCATAGTATATTTTAACTTTTTTTACTTTATGTTTTTATTTTAATTCCAGTTAGTTTACATACAGTGTTATATTAGTTTCAGGGGTACAATATAGTGGCTCAACACTTCCATACATCGGCTTGTGCTCATCACAAGTAAATTCCTAAATCCCCATCACTTACTGAACCCATTCTCCAGCCCTCTCCCCTCTAGTAACCATAAGTTTGTTCTCTAAAACTAAGAGTCTGTTTCTTGATTTCTCTCTTTGTCTCTTTTTTACCCTTTGCTCATTTGTTTTGTTTCTTAACTTCCACATATGAGTGTAATCATATGATATTTGTCTTACTCTGACTGACTTAATTTTGCTTAGTATCTAGTTCCATCCATATCATTGCAAAATACAAGAGTTCATTTTTGTGGCTGAGTAACATTCCATTGGATATATAACCAGCCCTTCTTGATCCATTCCTCAGTCGATCCATGCCTGGGTTGCTTTCATAATTTCACTATTGTAGAAAATGTTGCTATAAACATCAAGGTGCATGTGTCCCTTTGAATCAGTTGTGGTTTTTTTTTTTTTTTGTTCTTTGGGTAAAGACCTAGTAGTGCAATTACTGAATGATGGATTAGTTCTATTTTTAACTTTTTGCAGAAACTCCATACTGCTTTCCAGAGTGTGTGATTAAAAAACAAATAAAGTAAATGAATATTATAACTTATTTTTAAAATTCACTAAACATTAAGTTTTATGGAAATCCTACATGAAGACCTGATCTTACTCTCCTGTGGAAATAAAGAGTAATTTTCTCAGTGGTCTTGGATAAATCATATATATCTTCCCTCATGAAACTCATGGTCTCTTGGTGGACACAGATGGAATAATGATGAAACTTAATGGTTTAAAAATCGTATTAGTTGAGATAAAGAAATTGAAGAGGTTATAAATTAAGAGATATTAAGGTTTCAATAAATATCCTCTCTTTCCCATGTGAACAGTACACAAATACCTGATTCTTCAAATTAGTCTAGTCATGCCTCATGACCCGGTGTAATAGACAGCAATGCAATCATATCTTTCTAAATGATAAAGAAGTGACCATAAACATAGGCTTCTTTGGGGCTTAGGTTGTAGGATGATGGAAGAAGAGTACATCACTTCTTTTATCACTTGGCATTAGTAATCACAATTTGCTTAAATTTTAGCCACTATGATCAGAGAAGGGTGAATGGAGTAAGAAGTACTCATACCACAAGGCACTGAAATTTCTCCAGTAGATCCACATAGAAATGGTTTTTAATTACAGCATTTAATTAAGAATAATCTGAATTCTATAAACTCTGAGACAGACAAAAAGTAAACTGATACAAGGAATGTCATGTAATCAGACAACTCATTTAATTTATAAATACTTCTTAATGGAGTCTAAATTAAGAGAGGCATAGCTTTCTTATGGGCATCCCCAAGAATGTCCACAGTATGTTTGTAACCTCAAGTCACAAATTCTCAAAGTCAGCAACTCCTTTAAATCCTTTGAAATATGAGAAAATTGTGTCTTAGTTAAATTATGTCCCCAAAGTAGCTAGATTTTCACAATCACAAATTTATTTATAATGAAAGACTCATCATTATTTGTAATAGTCACCTGTTATTATGTATTTGGCTTACAAATTACATTCATAAGTATAATGTCATTTATACTGCTTATGCAAATATTATGGGTATTTTTTAATTGCGTTAAAATTTGCTTCTAGGTATAGCAATACATTAATAAAATTGCATTAATAATTTCATTGTTGCAGTTGGTGTATATTTTTTACTGATTGAATTTTTATATCTTCCTAGCCAGATTTGTGTTTAACTCAAAATTTATTGATTCAAATTAAATTTCTATTCTGTAACATTATTATATCTATTGTGGTACAGTGTCAAACCTCTGGGTTTAGGATTTGATGGTAAACTCTTCCACATTTTATTTAGACAAAGACATAAAAAAACCACTTTCTTTGTTTTCATGACATTTTGTATATAAACAACTGATTAACAGAACTCAGTGATGCAATTTAAAGACAGATATTTTCAGTACTCACTAGCAATTTAATTAAATACCCATGAACTGACACTTTATATATCTTTAAATTGATCTTCAAATTAAATTTTTATCTTTAAATTGAAAAAAACTATATGTTCTCTGAATATTCAATTTCACCTTGTTTATATTTGTTAATTTTGGATTAGTTTAATAAATGTATATGTATACAAGGGACAAGAATGAGAAGACAGAGAGGAAGATAAGGACTGACTTCTTTGCTTAACCTGGGACTCCTCAATAAGACAGTTTGCTTTTGTCAGGAAGTTGCCATGTTTTTGGAGGAGTTAGTCTTTTCATAATAAATTGTATAAACTGTGTAATTAAAGTTGTACTTTTTAAATAAAGTGTAATTCATACTTGACTGTAAAATAGATATATTTTCGAATGTTCAATCTCATTATTAATCAAGAAATTAACAGTTCCTCAAGGTAAAACTTAACACCATACAAACTGATTATTTTTTTGTAGCCCTATGAATTCCATTTTAAGATACAACTTAACAATACCATGAAAAAGTGAGAGGTCAAAGAAATACAACCATCCTATTTTCAGGTTATTTATCTTGGAGGAACTGATGAATGTGGATACATGTGCAGGAATGTAGATTATAGCACTACTTTAATCCTCCCAAGGTAGAAATAACTTAATTTTTCTTCTGTAGGAGAGTATATAAGTAAATTATGGATTAAAAATACAATGCCGTACTAAAAAACTAGTGAATATACAAATTATACAGTTCTAAGTATGAATAAATTTCACTAATATTTTCAATAGAAGCAACCTGTTTAATGACCTATAGGATTTAATATTTATGCAATATTTGAACCACGTAAAATAACATCATATATTCTTATGACTGTATATTTAAGAAAATACAAATATGCCTATTTATGTGATGGGTATTGAGGGCACTTGTGATGAGCACTAGTGTTCTATGTAAGTGATTAATCACAAAATTCTATTACTGAAACTAGTATTACACTATATGTCAACTAACAAGTTTTAATTTAAAAAATTAAAAAGAAAAGAGTTACGTGGCATAAAGGTGATCCCAAATGAGACTTAAAAAAACAGAAATTCAAAGAGAGTAAAAGGGAAACTGTTACTGGGGCTAGTGAAAGACATTATTTGTAGGTATCAGTGCTGTCCATTCCTTCAAGGTAACAAATTTTTAAATAACTGAAAGCCAGGAAGTAAGATTAGATATAACAATATGCAGGTGATGTTAGCTGGAGTCCCTTCAGAAAAGTGTTGGGTATGGATGCTAGTACTTGGTGCACTGAGGCCATGAGAAGTGAGTGAGTAGACAGAAAATCTTTCCTGGAGACCTCTGTCTATAGCTATTCAATTAAAAATTGAGGGGATGAGGCCCATCAATCTGCATTTTTTAAAAAACTCCAGATGATTCTGAAAGTGTTAATGTTCAAAACGTTCTATGTTTCTAAAAATATAGACAACACTAAATCTTGAGAAAGCACTCACAAATAGAGAATGGATAGATATATAGAAAGGGGGTAACAACTGATCGACTGCGGTTGCTTAAGATTTTATGTTTAATTCCAAGCAAAGATGAGATTCAGGAAGTTCTCAAATTGGGATGGATTGAAAAGGAAAGTCATTAGTGAGAAGGAGATAAAGGAATCTATTCCAGTGTGTTTTGGGGGACATAACCATTGATGGAGAAATAGTGTATGAAAATATCAGAAATTGGCAAATAAAGAAAAGAGTGATCCAGATACTCCTCAGTGAATTTGGGAAGTAAGTAACATGTATGAACAAATGACAAAGCTGGGGTGATACAGTAGTTTAATATTGTAGTTGTCCCCTGAACCTTGGGGCAGCAGAGAACAGGAGAGTAAAGCTTTGGAAGCTGCACTGGGAACCAAGAGGGACTCTCACCCTTTGTACTGAATGATTTAGTGTTTGTATTATAAAGTCCTTCAAATGAAGATTGCTTTTGTGGAAAAGCTGACCTCAACAGACTTTCAGGTTTCAAATAAAGGAGTTGGATGGAGCAATAAAAACGTAATTTGAATAAAAAAAGCAAATTTTGGTAACCAAGAATTCCAGTTTCAAGTGGCATAATGTTAAAATAGGGAGAATGGGGAGGTGATTGGATTATAAAAGATGTGTGCAGTACAATGGAAATCAGTTTGTGGAAGACGGTGAGAAACTGAAGATGCTTGAATTTATGGAAGAGAATCAGAAAAATGGGAACTCTATTTAATCAGGAAGGAAAATATAAATTACAGCAAATTATTTTTAGGTGAGGAGATGACTGTCAACATTTGAAAGAATTGATCTGAGTGTTCCTCAATGAATGTAATCCCTGACAGTTATGGAGTGTGGTGACCAGAGGTAAGGAGGAAGTCTGGAGATGAAGAAAATATTTCAAAAAGGGTAGAAGAAAAGCAGGTCACAGAGGATTTGACAATGGCTCAACCAAGTTTAACCTGTGTTTTCTGGGGTGTGTTTGATTTTTTTTTTTTTTTTTAAGATCATTGGGCCAACACACATAAATTCTTCCCAGTGGAATTGGTTTCTATGGGAAAAATTGTTTGAAACATATAAAAATAAGATTATGCAATAAAATATTATATGAATGTTATTAAAGGCAAATAACTGTTTCTAAGATGATTAAGGAATAATACTGTAGGATGTATAATGACTATGCAACTTTCCAATTCTAATAAATTTCAAGATTTTGGGCACAGAATATCAACTATCTCCTATCCCTTAAACTTTCAACATCAATATTAACTCCTTATGTTGGTAGATAAAATAATTAAAACTAATTAGATACCATCTGCATATAGATTTAGAGCTTAAATGAAATTTCCATATATAAGTGTATATATATTTATATATATGAATATATATATCTATTTTTGTCTCACGAGTAAAGGTATAGTGTGGATAATATAAATAATTAACCCCAAGTCATTCATTTTATTATAAATGATCCAACTGTCTCTTATGCCACACACATTAGTTGTTACGATGCATTAAACTTCCTTTGTTTTTCTTTGCATTATGCTCAAATGATTGAAGAATGAAAGAATAAATGAACAAACAAGTGACTAAGTGAATGAATCTCTGGGACCCTGATTTATACTTTTATTGCTATAATTGTAGTGACTATTTTTTCTGTATCCGTAACTGGGAAATATATTTTGTACTAGACCTTGAAAATAGGCAACATGTGGCATGCTACTGCATGAGACATTCAGTCAAGTTAACTATAATGTCATGGCTGATGATGTAGCTTCCATTTGGCTAAACTGCTTTGTGGTTAATAAACTGAAAACTTCTTACTTCTAAGGTATATGCATAATCTATCACTGTCTACAGCTAATATTAAATGGGAAACAGTTAAACAATGTTTGGGAGGAAAGAACGAGTCATTCACAATTCAATAAATACTGATCAATATAAAGTGTTTTTTGCATGAGTGCCTTCAAACTCCCTCTATAATGAAAAATATAGAAGTCAATTTTAAGTTTGTGTGTATTTTCTAACTTAGGGCAAGTCAACATTTTGTAAAATAAAAATTTGACTACTTGCTTTTATTTCTAAAAAAGAGCAAATTTCTCAAGGTTTTCTCAAAAAATACCAGGGAAATAGAATTAATAGAAGTTTATTAAACACAATTTGTAAAAACAAAAGTGCTTGTATATCTATTTGTAAATTTTAGAATTAATTATATGTGAAGGACTGTTCACAGTTATTGCAAATATATCTGTTTAGGGGAAAAGGAAGATATTGTCACACTGTGGATTAATAAGTACTCCTGCCACTTCCAAGCAAGCATGAATGTTATTAGCTCAACTCTTCATGCACCAGTGATAAAGAACACAAGGATATCAATGGAGGCCTTGTATTTGTATGCAAGAATGAACACAATAGACAGACATCTTAGAACAGCTGAGTTTTGCATTCATATAGTACACTGCACCCCCAAAAAGGAATCCCTTTATAAACAAATGGCTCTGTGAGAAGTAAGTTATGTAATATAAGCTCACCTGCATGCTTGCATTTCTCTTTCTCTCTCAATCTCTCTCTCTCTCTCTCTCTCTTTTTTTTTTTTTTTTGTTGAGGATGGATTGAAGTCACAATTAGGGAAACAATCTCTCTTCTCTAGAATGTGGAAGTACATCTTCAATCATTTTATTTTAAAAACATCATGATTTAATGCTCCACCCAGCAGATGAGAAGTTCTAGCAAAAAGTTGGTAAGAGCTTCAAGAATAGTTCTGTATAGAGTTCTATAGTAGTACTGGGTTGGAAACATTGACATTACTTCTGGAACTAACCTCATGTATTCAGTTGTAGGCTCCTAGGAGAGAAGTGACTGTATTTCACTTTGACTCTGTCAGGCAGGGCTTCCCTTCGCAGTCTCCTTTTGGCTATAGATTACTGGAACCATTCTAGATCTCATTCTGTAACTGCATGAAAGAGAAAAATATACACCCAGAAATTTCCTATTACACTGAAGTACTTTTTAAAAATTATTCTGAAGATTGTTCATAGATTTCTCAAATACAATATTTTCTAATACTATTTATCACATTCTGCTGAGAAAAAGTTTTAATTTAGAATCTGACTTGTATGTATGATAGTATGATTCAGACATGTCTAGGTTTGTCTGCACATAAGCCTATTATTTTATTCTTGCAGAATACATATGAAGAGAGTATTGTAAGCACACTGGTTTTACAAATGAGGTAACTAATAATCTAGATATTAAGTACATTATTTAAGATCACTTCCTTAAATACTTTTACATAAATTAATGCATTATTATTTAAACACAAGCCCTCCTTTTTCTTTTTTTGTACTTTTGGGTAGTCATTCACAATCTCATGAAGATCAAGAGTACAATATTCTGAAAGAAAATTTGATATTCAAAAACACAATGTATTTATAACAAGGTGCCAAAGTTATTCAGAGGAAAAGACTACAAGTGTGAAATTAAAATCCAATCCTTCGTTCCTCAGGCAAAATCATTTGAATCACTGTCTACATCACAGAACATTTCAGAACAGAGTAGTATCATTCATGACAAAATTATATTTATCTGTAATGACTTTACACATACATATGGGAATTTCTGTTTTCTCACTGTTTTCTTTTCTGCCAATACAGATTTATTAGAAAAGAAACACACACACACACACACACTTAAATCTTAAGTTATTTTAAAAATTCTGACTAAGGCAAAATCTTTCCTGTTTGCCATTAATCTCTTTTCATGGACTCCAATTAAAAAAAAAAAAAATAAACTGTTACATAAATTTTTTAAAAAATGAGTTGAAGATCTGAATAGACATTTTTCTAAAGAAGACATACAGGTAGCCAATAGGCACATGAAAATATGCACCAATCAACAAGGACATGCAAATCAAAACCATAATGAAATATTACATCATACCTGTCAAAATGGCTATTACCAGAAAGCCAAGAAATGTGTGTTGGAGAGGTACAGAAACAAGGGAACATACAGTGGTGGTGGAAATGTAAATTCCTGAAACCACTATGAAAAATAGTATTGAGGTTCCTCAAAAATCATAAACAGAACCACTATCTATCTAGCTATCCCATTTCTGGGTATATAATCACCACCCAGCCCCCTGAAAAAAAGCACTAATCCAAAAAGATATATCTACCTCTATGTTTACTGCAGTATTGTTTACAATAGTCAAAATATGGAAACAGTCTATGTGCCCATCAATGGATGAATGGAATTGATAAAGAAGATATAGTATATGTGCACAATGTAATATTACTCAGTCATAAAAAAGAATGCGATCTTGCCATTTGTGACAACATATGTAGACCTAGGGGGCATTATGCTAAGAGCAAAGAGTCAGGAAGATAAAGACAATGGTTTCACTCATATGTGGAATCTGAAAAATAAATAAGAGGTATGTGGGTGGTTCAGTCCATTAAGCATCAAACCCTTGGTTTTGGCTCATGTCATGATCTCAGGGTCATGATATCAAGTCCCTCATCAGGCTCTGAGCTCAGTAGAGAGTCTGCTTAAGATTCTCTCTTTCTCATCCTCTCTGTCCCTCCCCAACACTTCTAAATTCAATAATTAAATCTTTAAAAAATAAAATAAAAAACAAATGAGCAAACAAACCAAAAAACAGACTCTTATATATAGAGAAAAACTAGTGTTTTTCAGAGGAAAGGTGGGTGGGAGCTGGGTAAAATAGATAAAGGGGAATAAGAGGTACAAACTCTTTGTGTAGAGATAAAAAATACAACATGGGGGAATATTGTTAGTATTATTTTAATAATGTTATATGGTGACCAGTGGTAACTACACTTATCATGGTGAGGACTAAGTAATGCACAGAATTGTTGAATCAATATTTTATACATCCAAAACTAATATAACAGTGTATGCTACTTATACTTCAATAAAAAAGTAATAAAAAGAAAAAGTATTATCTAAATTTAAAATAATTCTGCTTTTGAGGGCATCTGCAGGGCTCAGTAGGTTAAACATCTGCCTTTGGCTCAGGTCATGATTTCCAGGGTACTGGGATAGAGCCCCACATTATCAGGCTCCCTGCTGAGCAGGGTTTCTACTTCTTCCTCTGCTTTTGCCCCTCCCCTCCTCACTCATGCTCTCTCTAGCTCTGTTTCTCTCTCTAATAAAGAAAATATTTAAAAATAAATAAATAAATAAAACATTCTGCTTTCAAAAAATAAACTATTAGAACTTCATTAAAATAAAAACCATCTGCACCCCAAAGGAAATAATCAACAAAAATAAAAGACAACCAACTGAGTGGAAGGTGATATTTATAAATGACATATCCAACAAGGAGTTAATATCCAAAATACATGAAGAACTTATATAACACCCAAAAAACAAATAATCCAATTAAAAATGGGTGGAAGACATGAATAGACATTTTTTTTCCAAAAAAGATAAAAAGATGGCCAACAGACACATGCAAAGATGTTCAACATCACTAATCATTGGGGAAATGCAAATCAAAACCACAATGAGATGCCATCTCACACCTGTTGGAATGACTGAAATTAAAAAAAAACAAGAAACAAGTGTTAGTGAGGATGTAGAGAAAAATGAACCCTCATGTACTATTGGTAGGAATGTTAACTATTGGTAGGAATGCACACTATTGGTAGGAATGCACTAGTTTGCATATATTCCTGTGGAAAACAGTATGGTGGTTCCTCAAAAAATTAAAAAATACAACTACTCTATGATCCAGTAATTCCACTATTGGGTATTTACCCCAAGAATAAAAAGCACTAATGAAAAGATACATGCACCCCTATGTTTATTGCAGCATTATTTATAATAGTCAGATTATGGAAGCAGCCCAAGTATCCATTGATAGATAAATGGATAAGAAAGCTGTGGAACACACACACACACACATACACATACACACACAATGGAATAGTCAGATGTAAGGATGAGATCTTGCAATTTGCAATTGCAACAGCATGAATAGATCTAAGAAGTATAATACTAAGTGAAATAAATGAGTCAAGAGAAAGACAAATACCCTGTGATTTCACCCATATGAGGAATTTAAGAAACATACAAAGAAAAAAAAAAAGAGAGAGAGAGAGAGAGAGACAAACCAAAGAAGAGACTCTTAACTATAGAGAATAAACTAATGGTTACCAAAGGGGAGGTGGGTGAAATAGGCAAAGGGGATTAAGGGTATACTCGTGGGGGTGCCTGGGTGGCTCAGTCAGTTAAGCATCCACCTCTTGATTTCAGCTTGGTCATGGTCAGCATGGTTGTGAGTTCAAACCCTGCACTGAACTCTGCACTGGGCATGGAGCCCCCTTGGGAATTTTTCTCTTTCTCTCCCCCTGCCCCTCCCCCACTGTCCCTCTCTCTTAAAAGCAAAAAAGATTATACTTATGTGAGCACTGAATAATGTATAGAGTTGTCAAATCACTATACAGTATTCCTGAAACTAATATAATGCTATATGTTAACTACACCAGAATTAGAATTCTAAAAATTAAAAAATATTCTGCTTTCAAAATAAAACAAAATTTCAAACATTTTTGTTGTTCAGACACCTCAGTATGTTAAGCACTAAACTTAATTAGTTTTTTATTTTTAATGAAATGTACTTTGTATCACCTGACAACACAATTTCTCAGCCCTAAGCACACTGGACACGTTTCTCATAAATTATGCCCTCTCTAGACCTAAATAATTGCATGTTTCCACTCCTTGAAATGCTTTTTCTTTTCTTCCTTTTTCAATTTTCTAATAATCTTAATTTAATATCATTTGAAATTTTTACTTACTATAAGCATCACTTCACTAAATGCTATGATTACACCAAAACTGTAATACAGATAGTTTTAACATTTTACACCACTCATTTGACTTTTGGCAAATTAACAAATTTGTGATTGTTTCCTTGCTAAATAAACCATAGGCTGGAAATCAATATGTTGTCTCTTTTATTCTCCTTCAATGTCATAAAGTTACAATTGTGCTTAATATATACTAGGTGCCAATAACTATTCCCTAACAAATATGTGTGACCATATGGACTCTTAGTACAAAACTATTTACTGGAAACCATATAAATTTGTGACATGAACATAGTATTTAGCAGTGAGTATTTCCATATATTGTTTATGTGTACATATGTGTATAAATGTAATAAGTATACATGTTTATAAATGTACATATAAACATATATATCTATATTAAAACTGGAACATAGTTGTTCAGTATAGTTTATTATTGTTTTTTAAAGATTTTATTTATTGATTTGACAGAGATCACAAGTAGTCAAAAGAAGCAGGCAGGGAGAGAGAGGAGGAAGCAGGCTCCCCACTGAGCAGAGAGCCTGACATGGGGCTCAATCCCAGAACCCTGGGATCATGACTGGAGCCAAAGGCTTTAAGGCAGAGGCTTTAATCCAGTGAGCCACCCAGGCGCCCCAGATTATTATTATGAGACTACTACTACTAGAAGAACTAGGCTTGGTGCATAACCAAGGTATACATTGTATTATAATTTTTTTTTTAATTTTTAAGTTTTCAGTCAGGCAATGCTATTAAGTATTTTTCTCAATGTAAATGTAATTTGCATTAATTATTAGCTATTGTCATCATATTCTGAGAAATTCAGATTTATTTTGCAATAAGCAGAGAGGCAAGTAGCTCATACTTGGTGAAAGTAAACACATAGGTAGTATTTAAACAAGTGTGAAAAAATAATACAGAGGCTTAGATTATATTTAACCAAATTGAGAAGAGAGTGGGAGCTGATTTTGTTTCATATTTTTGTTTTCATTCCTTCTTTTGTTTTACCTTTCTTTTCCTTTCTCCACTCTTCATTTTCTTTTAAAAGAGAAAAAACAAGCTGATCCTGCGGGATAACAAAGGAATAAACTATCTGAGCTCCATTCATGGGATAAAGAGACCTCCAACTGATACATGTGATTGTTCCAAGTGAAGAGTCTGACTACTCATGAAAAGAGTGAAAAAGTGGTAATAGGGGCATTGTTTTCACAGACAGCCCATGGCTTCTGCATTTGCATCCACAGCATAGTAGGAAAAGTAAAGAAATCAGAGTGGGACTTTTCAGAACATGGGTTGACATGAAAGGAAGCCAAGGCACATGGGACGACAGAGCATTAGCCTCACCTCAGCAGCTTGAGTTAGTCACATCTTTATTTTCCAGCGATTTGTATGCTGGGACAAAAATGATATGCTGTGCACACTATACCCAGCTTCTCTCCATTACTTACTGTTCTTTGGCCAGGTCAATTATTTTCTTAGATATTTTGAGCATTGCTCAAAAGTAACAAATTATTCAAATACAAGTAACCTGAGCAATTCTGAGTACTTTGGCTGATGTAGTAGTTCTTCCACAGTGATTTAAGTCACTTAGATGAACATCATGAACATCATAAGAAGAGAAAATTGTGTGTGTGTTTGTGTGTGTGTGTGTGTGCGTGTGTAAAGCCTAATATCTTGGATTTAGCTGGTAAATAAGTAGAGTTGGTACAAATAATGTTACAATGTCAAATAAAGGTCTAATTCATACATGTTTTCAATTATATTGGCCTTTTTGAATGGCATAAAAAACTCCACTTTACATTACACTAATGAAAATTGCTTCAAAAGAAATGCAGCAAACACATTTACAACAATATTCCTTACAGAATTTATTTTTTTAATTATTTCTTTAAAGATTTTATTTATTTATTTGACAGAGAGAGACACAAGGAGAGAGGGAACACAAGCAGGGAGAATGAGAGAGGGAGAGAAGCAGGTTTCCCGCTGAGCAGGGAGCCTGATGTGGGCCTGGATCTCAGGATCCTGGGATCATGACCTGAGCCAAAGGCAGAGGCTTAACGATTGAGCCACCCAGGTGTTCCCAGATTTTATTATTTTAATCACATATTTTTAAAAGCCTACTAAAAAAGTAATCTAATGAACAATGTTGCATAACTTTATTTATTTACACATATTTACCAAGTTTCTATATTAGATTTCTTCATCATATTTAATCTTCATCTTTGATAGGCACAGCAAAGTGAACTTAAGAAAGATGCTAAAGTTACTCTTTCTTGTTACACAGTGGAATATCAGCCAGGGCAAACTTGTTGAATTACATCCAACCAGTATATTCGGAAGTGAAATTGGCTAAAGAAGCTTAAGGTCTTAACAAACAAGCACCATCACTCCGGGATAAATTTATGGTTCTCTCATCTATGTCCCATTCAGACATGTATATTATGGCAGTTATTGTAGTGTGTCTCCGTTTTTTGTGTGTGTCTGTATCTACAAAAATGTGATGAGCTCCCCCAAATTGGAGAAGTCTGTGATTCACTTCTGTATCTGCTATGTAAGTACCCAATAATGTTCTAATAGCTTATGTAGATTAGTCACTTAAGAAATTGATTTCATACATTTGAGATAAGGAATTTGAAGACTTAAAAAAAGATAATCAATCCATTCCATTATTTATAAGAGAACATCCAATGAACATTTCCTTTCAGTACTCTCTTTATGCTATTTCTATTGAAAAACTCAGAAATTAAAGAATAAACTGTGCCACACACCAACTGTGCTCATTCGATTCTGATGATAAGAAACGATGCACTGTGTAAAACATCTTTGTCAGCAGGAGGCTGTCTTTTTACAATTTGGCTCTATCAAGAGTTGTTTCTTTTTGAAATGGTAATGAGCTCATTATTTATCAACTCTTGCAGAGTTCTACTTAATTCCAAAAATTATATCAATGTTAATTTCAAGTACATTTTAAATCATGCTTATGAAACCATTTTCCTTTGTTTTCTTTAATATCTTAATTTGTATAATATTTATTCATTTTGTTCTTATGCACAATTTGGTTTTAAAAGAAAAATAAATGATGCTCAGGTTGAGATTTCCAGGCATTGGGTATGAATAAAATATTGATTAGATTATATAGATATCTGGGGTGCCTGGCTGGCTCAGTCAGTTGAGCATCTGACTTGTGATTTCGGCTCAGGTCATGACCTCAGGGTTGTGAAATAGAGCCCCGAGCCAGGCTCCATGTTCAGTGGGAAGTTTGCTTGGAATTCTCTCTCTCCCTTTCCCCAACCCCCACTTTTTCTCCCCCTCTCTCAAATAACAAATGCATAAATCTTTAAAAATTAAAAAAAAAATAGAACACATAGATATCTAATAGGTTTAAAATTTAGTAATTTTTTCAATCTTAAAGCTTTGACTTTCTTGGGGCATATGGGTGGCTCAGTCTGTTAAGCTTCTGCCTTCAACTCAGGTCATGATCTCAGAGGGTCCTAGGATCAAGCCCCACATCAGGCTCCCTGCTTTGCTTAGTAGGGAGTCTGCTTCTCCCTCTACCTGTCCAACTACCCCTGCTGGTGCTCTCTTGCTCTCTCCCTCTCTCTGTCAAATAAATAAATAAATAAAAGCTTTAAATAAAGAATTTCTTGTCCCATTTGTAGATTAATATTTTTATAAAATCCACAGTTACTGCAATATCTATTTTGTTTAAAGGAACTCCTAAGAATTTTGTTAAAGCATATTTTTGAAAAACTGAATCAAAATAATTTATATTTTATTTCCAAATATTGTATTAAAGTCCATGAATTATTCCCCAAATAAATGAATGGGCTGATACATAACACATGATCATCTGATTTTTGCATGATATCCAAGATGGATCCAATGCGTTTAATGTCAGACTGTAGAGACAGCTATGATCTTAAACAAAAGAAGGAAATGTTTTATAAACAGGACAGAAGTTGGACGTTTAGCTGTTTGCTGCATGTACTTGGTTAGACCATCCTTCTTCATCTCTAGAGTTGAAGCACATAAAACAGTGAAACATAAGTGTTAGGTGTTGTTACTCTAAAGCAATAGGTTGAAAGGATTTAGAGTGCCACTTCAGGCCTAAATATAACAAGAGGGACTAGATTTACCTTCTTGTCTAAAACACATAAAAACCCAGGCAAAATTTATGATACTATAGTTTTCATGACACTGATGCACATGTGGTTAACAAAGAGCAGTGAAAAAAAAAATGATAAAATGAGCCCTATGATTGCATATAGACTAGTGCCTTAGGAGAGTTAGTTGGCCACAGTACATGAAGGTGAAAACCAGGAGGAGTCAGCAGAGTCCCAAATGAGGAAAGATATAAGTCTGGAGTGACTATAAAGTGTCTAGAGTTCACTAGGCTGAGCAATAAAAAAGAGAAAATTGCAGAGATAGAACTATGGAGATCCATAGATGGTCTCCCTCAAGAATTCAGGAAACTGCCCAAGACCAGGGGATAAAAACATAAAATGATTAAAGAAACATTGCCTGTACACACAAAAGACTGTGAATAGCACCTGTTCCTATCAGTCAAAGTAGAATGCCACATAATTCAAGGCTCATTAGGTAGAATATTTAAACCTACTCTAGATTAAATCCTTCTTTGTATTGCCTGACAAAGTTTAATAGCAAGCCTCAATGGAGAAAAATATCTGTCTTCACGTAACTTAAACTCTATTCCAGGACAAGGATGAAAAATATTGATTGTAATATAAATATTTATGGTAATAGCACCCAATAAAGTAATATTCACAGTGTTTAGAATTTATTAAAAACTAACAGTCATGCATACATATATACAATCCATAAGAAAAATCAATTTCTCAACACTAAGCTGAACTGATGTCAAAATTAGCAAAAAAAGATATCAGAACAGTTATTCTGAGTGTATTCCACAAGTTTAATAACCTATAAAAATGATTGTGTCACACAGAGAGAAGCTATACACACACATACACAGAAATTAAACTGGACTTCCATATATAAGGATGATGATGTCTGAGTTCGATCAGTGTGTGTGTGTGTGTGTGTGTGTATTTGATGGGATAAATTAAAAAATGTTTAATTACTTGGAAACAAAGAAGTAGAAACTATCAAAAGTAAAACACAAAGGGAAAAGAAGCTGAAAAATAAAAATGAACAGAGTAGCAGTGGACTGTGAAACAAGTTTAAGATGTCTAATATATGGGTAACTGGAATTCACAAAAGAGGGAAAGTAGAAGGGACCAAAACAAATTGAAGATATGACTGTGGAGTATTTTCCAACTTTGGAAAAATAGTACTAAACCACATGTGTAAGAAATTCAGAGAATAAGCACAGGAAACATGAATAAAACTACCCTAAGTCAATTTATAATCAATTTATAATCAAAACAAGTAATAAATGGAAATAGAGGAAGACTATAGTCAATGGAGAAAGTGTTTACAAAAGTTTAGCAAGTTCAGAGCAAGATATAAACATGTTACTTCCACCGAGCCAACCAGGGCAAGTTCTCTTTCAGTTCTTACACTCACTAAAGGTGTAAATTGTGAGAAATATACACTTGTTTCTTGGAAAAATAATGGGTTCCTGCTGATATACACACATTCCCAAGACTCCCTCTGAATAATTTGGAGAAAAGTAATGACACAGCACCACCTGAGGACTCAATTTATGGACTGTTGACTACAGTTATTATTGCTATGCACTTTGTAGGTTGGGTTTAGATTTCTAGTTATTTTTCTCAGACACCCTAGAAAAGTACTGTCAACAAATTGAGTAGGGTGTTGATTACTAAACAGCAGAGGTACTGAATTTTGTATTTCAACAATCAAGGTAGCACAGTTTTAAGAAAGCTTCCTAGTGGGGGAATAAAGTAGACTGTACTTCATTTCTCCAAACACTGAGAAGGACTGGTCTAAATTTCTCATATTAGTATCTTTCTCTGAATCAGTCAAACGTGAAAGTGGACAGAATTTTTTTTAAGAACATGAAAATAATACTTTGACAGTTTCAGGAAAGATGGGGTCATGACATTATAGATAACTGTTCTCCAAAGTTAACACAAAGAACTTTAAGAAGAATGTTATGGTATCTTCCTCAAACAGATAAATTGGGAAAGGGTGGTTAAAATATACATAGTTCAGAAACTTATGGCACATAGAGTATCTTTTGATTCATAACATATTTCTATTATACTAACGCCATAAATATATAATGTGAACAACACACATGATGTGTTTGATCATCCCTGGTCCATGTGCTTCAAGTGTTCTTAGAGATGTTAGTCGCTGGTCTTGCTCTATTGAGTAAAGCTGATATAACATCCCTGGACACTCGCTAAAAATTAAAAAACAAAAACAAAAACCTGTAACCAAGGACAATAGAGATAACTATGTTCCAGGATACACCCCATGTCAGATAAGCAGCTTGAAGAGAAATACAAAGCACTATTTGGATGGACTCATCATATAATAATGGCTCTAATGGAATATCATATTCATCAACAAGCTGTGAACATTCTTGTTTCACACCCATAAAGTTTTGTGGATATTGCAGGAGCTATGGAATTGAATGTTTTTAAAGATCACTGTTGGGGAAGGCTGTACTTGACAGTTAGATCAAATAAGTAAGTTTATGGGAACTTGACAAACCTAACTTATGGCAGAATGTCACTAAATGTGAACTTGATCACTGTTCTTTAGCTTTCCAGGTAGTATACATTGAAAGAACCCTTTTCCAGGGTTCAATCGTTTGGGGTTGGAAAGAAACAACAAATGGCACTAAATTGGGGAACACAGAAGTGTTACATCATGATACCTAAAAACCAGTGCTACTTAAGTTCTACTGAGACATCTGCGATACAGCTATATTCCAAATTCAGAATGCAGAATTTACTAAAAATATCTTCCAGTCACCCTCCTGTTTATGAGAAATGTTAAGTAAATGAGAAAATGCTGTTATTTTGAGAAGGGACAAAGAACAATGCAGTAATTTTAATGGTTGTTGGTTTATAAAGCATTATTTTAATCTTTCTATCACAGTCACTTGCAATAAAGGAACTTCTAAGTCACTCAACCAATGAAATTAAAACCAGATTTATATAAACAGTGATTCTCAAGAAGACAATATGTGTTTGGAAGGTGACTTGAAACCCCTGATTGAGAAAACACCTGCAGGGCTGACCAAAGAAGGAAGAAAATCTTTCTTGGAAAAATTACATATTGAATTAAGTGCTCTCATCAACAAAGGATGATGGAGCTGAAAGAGTAATTGAGCTGGTAAAAGGCTGTTAGAAGGTCTGTGAAAAGAATGTTAGATAGATGTGGTTGAGATTATTGTATTCTGAGGGGACTGGTCATTAGGGTTTTTTTCTTTACATAAAACTTTGCAGAAAATATTTTAAGACAAATAATAGCTATCTAGAAAATACTTATTGAGGTGATAGTGACTAAGGTCAGAGGATAAACCAAGGAGGTTGGACTTATACTGGCTGGATATACTGATAATATTCAGAATTATAGCAATAAATATACAAAGAATTATAAAAGAGGCAAGAGAAACAAGGGTCAAAAGTTTAAATATGTAAATTAAATTATATAGAGAGAACTGAACAATTTCTGTACAACACGTAACACCTTTATCAAAAACTAATTTAAATTAAGAAAATTCTTAAGTGAATATCCTGGAAGACTGGTAAGGTTTAATTTCAAACTTAGGTATTTTAAGATTTCCTGGATGGATAGAATTTGAATGAGACCAGGTTCAAGAAGGGACTGAAGGATCAAACACTTAAAATAAAGTAAGAAAAATAAATTCTCTTCAGAAGAATGTAAAATCTACACTCCCTAGCCCACTTGGTGGGTAAAGAAGAACTAAACTTCTCTACAGTGTATTACTTCAAGATACAAGGTTATACTTACAGTGAGATCCAAGGACATGAAAATCTGCAAGTGGAAAGTTAATGAAAACTATAAAGGATTTTGAAACCATAAGATATGTTTCAGACATAATACAAGCATTAAGAAGGAATTAATATGGTATTTAGGGAAAAATTTACATTGAGGATCAGGAATCTCTGTTGGGACTGTAACAGTACTCAGAGGAGCATCAATTACTGAAAAAAAAAAAAAAAAAGGAACAAAGGCAGTTTTCTGTTTGACTCACCAAAATGTTGCATTTCCCCCATTCTTTTCATAACTCTGCCCCAACACACACCATTATGAAAATAAAACACATAATATAGGCTGTGTTTTTCATGAAATGAAAGGCATCTTAATCTGCATGCAATAATATAGAAAGAAAGGCTATTAAAGGCATTGGCAATCATGTAGCATCTATAGGAAATGAAGAAAGAAGGTCTAATTGTTGCATTTCAAGAAAAGGACAAGTAGACCACATTTCTACAGGGAAATGGCACATCCTGAGATTTAAACTCGACCTTATTTTGCGGACAGCATTGGGTATTGGATATATTGATTCTTCTTTAATCCCTCTGGTGAACAGAGAAGGGAGTGGAGGAGAGAGAAAATGAAAAAAAGCTAAATGCTTCAGAAATCTCACAAGCAAGCAATATTAGCATAAAGCGCCTTCTCAAAAAAATCAGTGTGTTGGATCTTTCATCTCCATTCACCTTACACACACTCATGTACCACACAAGAGATGGCTGAGAATTGTGCATTGTGGTATTCCTTGAAAGCAGGACTTCAGGCTAGATTAAGACACGTTTTGCAAAATTTGAAAAACAGAAGACAAGACATTACTTTCTAGCTGCAGTTACCGGAAGATGCATAGGCAAGGTAAATCTTAGTTTCTAGTTGAGTTCCTGTGAATGATTTGTTTTATTGTTGTAGGTAGGTTAGACACTGGTTGTAGATTCCTAGAAATTTAGGCACTTTCTAAACGCATAGATTTCCAACTTTCACTCATCTAGCCCTTACAATGTTTAAGATTCTCTGATTCCCTTACTACTTAAAACACCCCAAGTGAATCATTTCTCCAGCTAGAACCTCACTGTTATTGTACTTAGTATCAATATTTGGTAACAGACCCAAAAGTTGGGAAACTGGTATTAGTTTATCTTGCCAGGTTAAATATGAAAGAGGCGTGTGTAGGTTTATGTGTTTTCTACCAGTAGGCAATGGAGTATCAGTAGTCCACAGTATACAGTAGAATAAGTTACTAACATTCATTAGCACCTTCATTTTGGAATATAAATGAATCCCCATGGGTGAGAGCATCGCAGAAAAGAAATAAGTCTCTGGCTTCACTTCACTGCATTGTAAGTAACTGGTTCCTAGGGAGATAAGACTATAAATCATTTCTAAGAAATACTCAATCTCCAGTTTCCAGGGCATTTTTACTATACAATCAATTTTTTACCAAGTCTACCAAGTAGTTCTTTTTATGCCCAAATCCCAGACCATGAAGGAATGTGCAAACATTCATGAAGAATTGTCTCCTACTGACTTTTAGGGGTAAAAAGTATTTTAAGAAAATACCAAGTCCAAATTGAAGTGTGAAATTAAGAATTTAAATTATAACATGGTTGATTGTTTTCTTTCAATGATCATGTAGACAGAATAAATTACAGGATTTATCCAGAGGTTGAGTTTCAAGGCAAGTAATGAAAACGTGAAAAAAGATGATTAGATAATTTGCAACTATTTAACTGTTCTTATAAATCACTGATTTTAATCTGGACATAGAGAAAAAAATAAACAGGAAAATGGAAATAGTAACAGGAAAAAAAGTGTTGTAATCCATGAATATGTCATGATTCTGCTGCAATCTAGAGATAGACTTTAATAAAGCACCCTGAAAAGGTGACATGAAATAGTATAAAAAGGAGTGAAATATTTCAAAGTATATTATTATAGATAGCATGATTTGTTTCATAACAATATTTTTAGTGTGACCATGACCGAATCGAAGAAGTAAGCAGAAAACATGGTCACCATTTAAGAGGGTAACAAGCAAAAGAATAGCAAGTCATACCTGTGGTTGATATTGCAGTGGAAATAACTAATTTCTGATTACATTTTAGAATGCAGAGGACTATGGATGGCCAGGGAAGCTGTAATCTCTACTGAAGCCAAGGTAAACCTAGTTGAAGAGCATGAGGGAATTCATTAAGATTGTAGCATACAACTAGTCCTTCAGGTGCAATTTTGCATGTTTTCCTATGGGTATAAGACTGTTAGTCCAAGATACGATCTGTGTAATTTTGGCTCATAAAAGCTTAAAAACAATATAGTTAGCTCTTAGCTTCTTGAGAATGTGCCTTACAACAGAAATGGAATTTTGGAGTTAATGAAGACTGAGGTGGACATTTTTCCAAAGATTTTCAGAAATGTTTTAACTTACATACTATTTTCCTCATTTTAGAGACAACAAAAAAAGTGCTTAAATAATATTCACATGTGATTTAATGCTTAAATCACAGCAGTCAATTACAGCCTTGTGGTACAGCTTATAATGGGTTCGTGGTATAACCTAATGAGTTCACAGCCCAGGAAACTAAATTTGTAAGAGTTAGAACTGATAATATTTTTTGAAACAAAAAGTGCGCAGTTTAGAATATTGTGGACAGTAACTTCCTTTCAATTTAAAATAGGAAGAAGGACATTCAAATCCCTTCTGGGGTCTGCTATGCTATTATTTCCAAAAAATCAACAAGAACCATTAACATTTTTGCCTCTGGGGACAGGGTATATCAGTACATCATAGGGATCTTTACTATGTAATTTTATAATATTTTGTGCTGCTTTCTGTTATTAGACATATGCACTTATGTGTGTATGTGCATGTGTGTGTGGCTTATTTATTCAAAAGCACGATATAAATGCTGACTAATTTAAATAAATATTTGCTTCATAATTTTATATTAAAATTTAGTTACAAAATAAAGAAAATATAAATGACTCAAAATACATTTCTATTTATTTCTATTACTTTTTTATTCCAACAGTGATTAATTTGATTTATTCCTTTCAGACTTTAAGAATAACTCATGGTGAACTCACTTGCAATTCTCATATAAAACAAATCAAAAGTTGATAAAGAAAACTTTCTAGATGATATTCCTATGTGAGCTGCCAGCACTCAGTGTGAAAGAGCATTAGTGTCATTTATATGAAAAGTCTTTCAAGTCAATGACAGAACTGGGCCAGAAGCAATGAGAATAAATTAAGTGAAACGATGTTCAATGACCATCTGAAACCACAGTACAGAAGCTGCCAGAGGTTCTTTTCTCTTACATGGCTAATAGAAACAAAAACCTAAACTTCATCTTTTTGGGAGGCAAAACTATCATATTTGTACTTTTAACCTATCAACACTGATCAAGAGAAAAATGTATTTTATTTATTTTAGCTGATACCAATAAAAGTCTCAATCAATTGATTACAAATGTTTGAAAATAGTCAGGGTGCGTCTAGGTGGCCTTGGGTTCAGGTCATGACCCCAGGGTCCTGGGATCAAGCCCTCATTGGGCTCCCTGCTTGGCAGGAAGCCTGCTTCTCCCTCTCCCATTCCTCCTGCTTGTGTTCCCTCTCTCCTTGTGTATCTTTCTGTCAGATAAACAAATAAAATCTTTAAAACAAACAAACAAATGTTTAAAAATAGTGAAACCCAATGCATAAAAAATGCATGGCTGAATGGCATTCAATATACTTAAAAATTTTTAATGGCATTTTATTCTATTGAACAGTTCTAAACTTGGCATCAAAATTTATCAAATATTCCCCCTACCCCTGTATACACACACACACACATACACAGAGGATGTGGCCCAACACTGAAAAAGTCCATTTCAAAACTCATTAACTCCTTTGTATTTTCTATATATCTTACCTTATTCCTTTAGAAAACCTCCTTCTCAAAGAACTCATGTATCAGGAATTATTCTAGTTCCTATTCCTTGACCACAACAAATTCATTCTACCTTTATATTATTTCTCAAATCTGTCTATGCATTTATGTCATCATTTTACCTACACTGTTATTACTAGTAGCTAGACGTGTGTATATTTCCATAAACTAGAACTCTATCCCAGGTTCACGAAATTTGTGTACTCTCTCTCTTCTTTATTGTTTAAGTATTCATCTCTCATATTTACTATATTTTCCAGATAAAAATAATGTTTTCCTTTTACTTGACTACTTAATCCACATCACTTCTCTTGGCTATTGCTTTGGTAACCATTAAGTCCCCACCTTTCAAGAACATTGCATCTGCCATAGACAGAGCCAATGTGAACACAAGCCCCAAACCAGGGCTTTTGGAATCACAAGAACAACAAAACCAGCCTTTCTCTTCACTTAGAAAGGGATTGCAAATCTGATGGCCCAAAGCTCCAATTTCCAAACACAGAAAACCTGGAGTTTAATGTAAAAATGGAAACCGAAATGTATCTGAAATGAAAAATAGTACCTCCTCATGTACTCAAGGTCAAGATGGTTCTTAACGAATAATTATCTCTGATTATCCACCTGGCCTCTTGCATTAGGAATGGTCCCACTCCAGCATTTTTAAAGGAAAATGTTTTTGTTTCTATTTCATTTCCCAAAGAGGTATAAAATCTACTAAAAGAGATATAATCAATCAAAATAAATCAGCTCACTCACACGATACTGCCAGATAATGATTTTTTGTTGCTGAGCATAGTCAAAGTTCTGGGTAATCTGAGAAGAGGATTCAAAACTGACAACTACATTTGCTGACAAGTTTATGTAAGACACATTTTTTTCTAGTGTATATGTCAAAGGATGAGGACCCCAATCATCAAAATAAGTTACTTTGTACATTATGGTGCAAGGAACAAAAAGGGAAAGAGACGTTATCAGAGAATGACTGAAAGGCATTTTGCAAAATGTTGCTATCTCTCTAAAGCAGAAGGATTGGAGCCCAATGCCTTGTGGTCCTCATTAGCTTTACACCTGCTCTTCTTTGGTTGCAGGGGCCTCAGTGGGAGCTGCCTGTTCTAAAGTTCTGCTGGCGTCACCTCCTCTTCCTCTTTCTGAGGACAGAGGTAGTGGTGTTTCTGCATGCATTCTTGCATGGCCCAAAACTGGTCGACACAGTCTGATGGCTTGGTATCTTCTGTGCTATACTGCAAGCAGAAAAGGGCCCACTTAAACTGTTTCCCACAGGGGCCGCTGGCCATGCCCCACAGGGGCCCCTTCCATGGCCAGTTCCAGTTAATGTCCCCATTTGGCAAGATCAATCCATGCTCATTAGGATTCTTGGGATCATCAGGCACCAGCTCGCACTGCTTGGAGCTTCGTGATTGTCATAGGTCCCAGACAGAATTCACCCTTTCCCTTCCTGTGGGCAGTAGGCCATGGCTGCAGCCCCAGACTCAGACCTTGAAGCTGCAGCGCCGGTGGCGTCATTACAAAACGCAGGGGCTCTCGCTACAACCCTTCTCAGGCAGGGCTGCCCGCTACCAGTCCCGGTTGGACCTGCCCCCAACCGGCCCGCCCACCACTTGCTTGTCTCCGCCTGGTATTTACTATTAACAGCTGAACTTATCTCGCATGTTTTTGTCTTTTTTTGCCCAAAAAGCTTTCACTTTTCCTCTAGCACTGGAGTATTTTCAGGATTTTTGAGTCATACGCACTGTGTCATTAACCTGTGTGATCTTAATATCTGCCTTACATTTTTAGTATGAATAGCATCAGTAAAATATTTTAAAACTTAGTGATCACCATTTTAATGAGTCTGTACAAGTCTACTATTTTTTTAAGATGTTATTCATTCATTTATTTATTTATTAATTTATTTATTTGACACACAGAGAGAGAGACAGCACAGAAGGAATACAAGCAGGGAGACGGGGGAGAGGGAGAGTCAGGCTTTCTGCTGAGAAGGGAGCCCCGTGTGGGCCTGGATTCCAGGACCCTGGGATCAGGACCTGAGCCAAAAGCAGATATTTAATGACTGAGCCACACAGGTGCCCCTGTACATGTCTTTTGATAAATTTGCTAAATAATGTATCATAAAGCAAGAAAATTTGTTTTTTTTTTTCCTTTTTTTCACGAATTAGCGATGACAGGCTCAAAGATATTAAAGTAATATAATACACCATGCCTAAGTTTATAGACATAGTAAGTGGTGAAATCATACTTTGGTCCATTACTTATGGCCCATACTCATTTCATACCTTTATATTGCCTGTGAAAAAAACTTTTAGAAAAGGTCATAAAATGCAAACAAACAAAAAACCTGTTTTGCCTGCTGTTATTCAACAAAATTATTTTGATTTCTGCCAATGCTTTCTCTAATACATATTGTGACTTTATGTAACTTACTTATCTGCATATCTGTACCTCCCTTGATTTTGATCAAACTAGGGCCATTAGATGATCTATCACATTTAGGAATAAAAAAAATTACTGAAATTACATCATGACATTATACATTTCCTCTGTATCCTATTCTTTTGGTGGTTTTTACCTTCAGCTTTATTGAGATATAACTGACACATTGTACTGTGTAATTTAAGATAATTTAATACACATCTATATTGTGAAATGATTACCAAAATAATGTCAGTTACCACATCCGTCACCTGACATAATGACCTGTGTGTGTGTGTGATGAGAACACCTAAAATCTTGAGTATTTTAGATCTTAAGTATTAAGTATACTTAATTATTTAAGATTTTAAGTATATATTATTAACAATAGTCACCATGCTATACATTAAATCCCTAGAACTCACTCATCTTATAAAAGGTAGTTCGTACTCTTATCACTATCTCTTGATTTTCCCCAACCCCGCAGCCCCTGGAAATCACCAGTCTACTCTTTCTAGGAGTTTGGAGTTTCAGGATTTACATATTAGAGGGATCATGCAGTATTTGTCTTTCTCTGACTTATTTCGCTGGTAATGCCCTCAAGATCCATCCATACTGTCTCAAATGTCAGCATTTTCTTCTTCTTTCTTCTTTAAAGATTTATTTATTTTTATTTGAGAGAGAGAGCCTGGTGGGGAGGGGCAGAGGGAGATGGAGAGAGGAACTGAAGCAGACTCTGCAGAGCCAAGAGCCCAAGGTGGGGCTTCATCTCAGCACTCTGAGATCAGGACCTGAGTTGAAGTCAGGATTTTCTTCTTTTTATGGTTGAATAATTTTTTGAGGAATCTCTACACTATTTTCCACTCTGGCTGTCGAAATACTCATCCCAACCTATAGAGCACAATGGTTCCCTTTTCTTCATCCTCCCCAACAGTTGTTACCTTTTGTCTTTTTAATAAGTGCCATCTAAGAGGTGTGAGGTGATAGCTCATTGTGGTTTTGAGTCACATTTTCTTGATGATTAGTGATGTTAAGCACTATTTTCATGTACCTATTAGCTATTTGTATGTTTATTTGGAAAAATGTCTGTTCAGGGCCTCTGCTGGCACCACGTTTTGAATGATGCCACCACTAAAACTGATTATCTGACAATCTTTTAATAATGAAAAGTCACTGTTCTCACTTATCCTATATATGCTTACACTTAAAATTAAGCAGTGATGTTTCTGGTGTTTACAGGAAACATCTGAACTTTTTTATTTACTAAAATATACATTAAATTCAACACAATTTTTTCTCTAATATTTGAACTAGAATATTGGGTGGTCTGCCTGTGCCTTTTGTGGGTCATGCATCTACTTTAATGAACCATTTATTCAAACCTACAACACTACAACAGTTTTTGGTTTTGTTCTGTTTTGTTTTTCCAGATTAAGTAATGTTTTAAAACAAAACACTATTTTGACTTGAGAGAAAGCCTGGATAAGAATATTTTTATTTAATTTTTATCATATGGGTAGTAGAAATTCTTTCTTGGTTTTGAAATTTCATAGCTTATATGTCTGAATGTCTAGGATTCATGAGTTGATCTTTTATTTGGTTTCACAGAAAATGCTACAACAGACAGTGCTTCTCAACTGCTACTTTAAATTAAAAATTCTAAGACATATAAACCTTTCCAACTAACTGGAATCAGAAGGGGTAGAAAACGAGTGTTTTCTATATATATGATTACATCATTTCCAAAACAACAACAAAAAATATTCAATTGAAGTAATTTTACAATTACTTACTGAACACTAGATGTATACTATGCCAACTATGGTATTAGGTATAAATTTCAACGGATTCAATTTGTATTTTCAAGTAGCTCTAGTTCTTTCAAGAGACATAGACATGTAAACAATTAATTGTGAAGCAATCCAAGAGTGTCTCTGTTAATTATATTAACAAAGTTTAATGAAAGCCTAAAGGAATCTGTCACTTGGTCATACCTAAGTTATTGAGTAAAGTGAACAATCTATTTTTTTTCATTTTCTACAAATAAATTGGATTATATGATTCTGTGAACAATCTGACCCAAAGTACTGAGAATTAAAATACCATATTTAGAGAACATGTCCATTTACTACTTTCCATACGCAAATTGCTAGGGCTATTTTATAATGTGAATCATTTCAAATATAGGAAACATTTGCATATCCAGTTTGTTTTCTGTACATTCTATCATATCGATTGGTCTCTGAGTACTCAGGTTAATTAACTAATCACTGCATTGTCAAGCCTCTATTGTGCTCTCTGCTGTAATCCTATCACTGACTTGTTCTGGGTTGAGATTTATCTTAGGAACTGAGAGCCAAGACTGGAACACTCTGAACAGAATGTTCTATTTCTGTATAAGATGATAGATGTTGCTCATGCCCAGAATGACAACACTTTGCACTGCTCCCAATCTGTAAATTGTTCCATTTGCTTGGCATAATAAGCATACTGATGTATTTAAGTCTTTCTTCCAGGACCATGCTGTTCAATTCCTCTCTGCTAGCCAAATATAGCAGAAGTCATAAATTTATCATCAATAGGGAGACTAAATGTGATCTCTTTCATATGTAAAAGTAGTGCTAATATCCTGCTATTAGTGTTTTTAAGTTACTTCATTTTCAAAATTCAAGATTAGAAAAAGATTTCTTGTGATCTTTTCACTTTTATCAATTACTTTGTGGAAGTCTAGAAAAGACCTTGACAAAGTTAACTGTCTACAATCACAACCTCTGGAAATGATTCAATATTTAATTAACAACCACTTCTTTTCAAAATGAACTTTCATTTCTTTGGGTCCCATTAATATATAGCAAATAAAAAAAAAAAGAGTGCTTGTTTTTGCTTTACATATAAATTGTACAATGATGTAACTTCATTATATTCAGCTACGGTAACATGGTACCATTTTGCTTTCACTTGTATCACAGTTTCTTGGTTTTGTTGTTTTTATTTTTAATTTAATGAGCATGGAATGCTTTTAGTTCTCCCAAAAGGAGAATACCTCAAGGAAACAACGTTTGGAGTGTTTAGTGTCAAGTGTTATTGGTTTCCTTTACACTTCCATACAACCAGAATCATATTCTGTGCTTATCATCTAACTTAGGAGACACCGAATTATGACCCACTGGCTCCCCCCAAACCATTATCTCATTTTGTAAACCAAGTTTTATTGGAGCAATGGCAATGATTCAATGTTGTCTATGGCTGTTTTAGTACAACATTGGCAGACATGACTTTAACTGCCATAGAGACTTTGTGGCCTATAAAGCCTAAAATATTTACCTATATGAGATTTACTGAAAAATGTTGTTGACTTTGATCTAGCTCAGAGTGCAAAATTGGAATTGTTTCTTGTGTTATTTAGTCCTGTGTAGTTATTATGTTTAGTTTTTGGAATTCACTGAATTAGTTCTACTCTTTTTACACATATTGCTGTTAGGAAGACCACATTAATTAAATAAGCTAATATTTGCTAGTAGTTAAAAATAAAAACACCTCGGTCTTAAGAAGGGCCATATAATGCTGTTAACAAAAAATGGAAATGAACTTAGCAAATATACTAATTCGAAGAATGCCAGATTCCTTGATGTCTATTAACCAAAGTATGGATTCTGGCAGTGTTCACATATTCATTATTAAAATCAAGCATAATCTTGACTATATCAGGCAAATTATGAGAGAGCAGAAACTCTTTTTCTAAAGATAATTACTAATAAATGTATGTAAGATAAAAAAAGGCTTTATGGATTTTGGGGCACAAACGTTCTAGAGGAAATTATACATGTATTCGCTAACTAGTCAGAAGCTAAGAAACAGTAAGTTTTTGGATTGTTTTAATAAATAGTTGAATATATCATAGTAATATTTGGTTATTTTGAGATATTACTCTTGTTTACATCACATTCAATGAAAGTGTTCATTTGATATTAAAGTGTTATAATGCCACAGTTACACACACACAACATGCACACAAATAAATATTTGAGAACTTAAGAAGTAATAAAAATTTTGTGAATAATTTTTATGCTTTAAATGTCTGTTTATTTTTACAGAACTAAGAATAGTATGTGTAGTCATACGGTTCCATGCAAATCAGGCTGTGTTTGGTTTCAGGTGCTCATTTATGTTAAGGTGATACACCTTTGGATTAATAAGTACAGGATGCTTTTGCATACTTCAGTTTCCTCACATTCTTTCTAAACTACTTTTTTAGGAAAGTAATGAGGAAATTTGCTTCTCTACTCATAAAAAAATCTCCAAATTCTTTGTAGTTTAATGATTGCAGATTTAAGTGGACAGATTACTAAAATGTCTATATGTTTTGACTGATTATGAGTCAGTTGTACATAGCTTCTACAGCATTTAATGGAATATAGATCAGAAAGAAATATGCAAAAAATGTGATGAACAGGTAACATTTTCATGATGTATCAAAGAATTTAAAGACGACATAATATTAAACAGTGGCTTTATACTTCTTTAAGGAACAGTAGGTTATTTTGAGAATTTTTTTTATTCTAATATATTCAAATATTAAAGTAGAGATTCTATAGTTGAAGCATGTTGTTGTTGACTGTGTCTACCAGATATTTCCATAAAAAATCTGTTCGACAAACCATCTTGAAACTCAACTATTTGACATAATAACCATTTATTCTCCCTTATTTGTCTGAAAATTGGCTGGGGATTGATCAATAAAGGCTGGCCTCAGCTTGGCTTGACTCCAAAGTTTACATCTGCTGCATATGTCTCATTCTTCTTCAATCAGTGGGTTATCTGGACCATTTCTTCATGTGACAGCAGCAGATTTACAAGATCATAGAACCAACTGCAAAAATACATTTCAAACTTCTGACTGCATAACCACTGTTGACATCTTAAGGAGTAATACAAATTACACGAATAAGCCTAACATCCAAATTTAAGGAAAGAGATTTCACTAACGTGAAGCAACAGCTAATCACATAGAGTGTCAATGCAATAGGGACAATACCCTCTCCATCTTGGTTTGGTGAGTGCAGGATTTAATATTTTTTAAAAGTAATTTAGTTTATGCAGTAACCCCTACCCCCACTAACCTGATCACCTCTTCAATACCCCTTTATCACCAGTAGCTCCATAAGTCTCACTGAGGAAATGTAAGTTTCTATAGAAAGCAAGCACTAGTTTTGGAATCAGACTAGAAACAATCAATTCTAACTCTAGACATTGAAATTACTAATTTTGTAACCTTAAAAAAGTCACTTAAATTTTCTATGCTTTAATTTCTTCATCTTTAAAATGATAGAGGGACACCTGTGTGGCATAGTTGGTTAGGTGTCCAACTCTTGGTCCTGAGATCTAGCCCTGAATCGAAAGCTCTGTGCTTGTCACAGAGTCTGCTCAAGATTCTCTCCCCCTCTCCTGCTCATGTCCTTTCTCCCTTTCTCTCAATTAAATAAATTAAAAAAAAAAAAAGGTAGAAACATGCTCCATGAAACTGATGTTCAAGATGACCAGATGAGGGATATAGATACAGAAACAGATACAGATACATCAATAGTCAAATAGATATGCAAACCCCTCAGTCATTTCTGGGCCAGGGTCTAGAATAGAGTGTTACTGTGATGCTTATTAATTATTTCTTATCTCAATTACATTTTCTTGTATCTATTTCCTTGAACACTATCCCCTTTTCCAATATTCGGTTCTCATTGAATGCCTGGCCTTTTCATGAAAATTTCTGGTCACTTGCATGGACATACTATACAAAAATCCTAACTCTTCATCATTATTGCTTACTCTGTCACTCCAGAGTATGATTTCTCATAGATAGAATTTTTTGTTAGAGCTACACATGATGTGTTTTTTTTTTTAAGTGGGGAAAATGCATTTCCTTCCATTTATGCCATGACATTCTTATTTTGACACATATATCTTATTAATTTCTCCTCTGATTTCTTATTCTTATAAAAATGGGACCTAGTCAAGAAAACTATCTGCTTTAAAAAAACATGATAAAATGTTAGGCCAAATTTTATTAAAGACATTCTTTTCAGAGAATGAACTCTTTTCCTGATAGGCTCCTTATACATTCATATAAGTAGATTCTTGTCAAGAAAATAAATTTAGCCTACTATCAGTCAAATCTATAGTTTGTGTCTCAATGTTGGTGTTAAATTAGATTGAATTAAATATTTTTATCTGCATGACTAATGTGTTTAATATTTTACTAGGAATTTTATATAATTTTTTCAAAAATATTTGTGATTTATTCTTCTTTTTTTTTAAGATTTTATTTATTTATTTCACAGACAGAGATCACAAGTAGGCAGAGAGGCAGGCAGAGAAAGAGGGGGAAGCAGGCTCCCGGCTGAGCAGAGAGCCCTATGTGGGGCTCGATCCTAGCATCTTGGGATCATGACCTGCACCAAATGCAGAGGCTTTAACATATTGAGCCACCCAGGCGCCCCTATATAGTTATTTAAATGAATTTTATTAATACTTAAATTAGTTAAATAAATTATTTAAATATTATTTGCCTCAGTACTAAGAAGAAAACTATTTTAATACAATTTTCATGAATTATTTCTGAAATATGAAACTCAAGATAGAATAAAAGATTCAGTCACTTAAATGAAAAACAAAAATAAATGAAGTAAGAAACTATTTTAAAAAGATATTCCCATTTGATTCCAAAGCCTATTTGTCATTGAATAATGGGATATACTTACACTTCAACAGAAATAGCTTTAATCTGCTACAATAGCCCTGTGGCTATGTGTTGCCACATAGTTTCAGAAATTTCATTCTTTTGAGTGACAAAACTATTACTATTGGATTCTTGCTGGTTGACAGGAAATATGACTTTACAAATGGTAAACAGAAAATCCCAAAAAGGACAGCTACCTTTCTTTGTTGATGAATCCTCTAAAGAATATTGTACTATTGTATAAAGAACCAATTTACTTAGCCAAGAAATTGGGAACTTACTAACTTTTCATCTGACCCCATTATAATTGTATTTTTGTGATGAGGGTGAAAGTTACCTTTCTTCCTTCCATCACTGACTTAATTTGAAAGAAAAAAAAATCACTGGAAAGAATAATCACAAATAACTATTAATATTTTTAAATTTTGGAAAAAACTAAGAAAATAAGTAAACTAATATTAGAAATTCTCTACAAACATCTTTTAATTGCACATTTTTTTTTTTTTGGAAAATGCTCCTTTAAAACAGTTTTAAACTGATCTAAAAGACATTTTCACTTAAGCTATTGTCTTTTATAAATCACAAACCAAATAGCTTCACTTATTATGATGTAATATAATAAATTCTCAGTCAAAACTGGGATTGGACTTCTGAAAGAATTATATAATTTTATTATATAATTATATAATTTAAATATTTCTGATTAAGAAATGACTGAAGTAAGTGGGAAACAACTTTCACCCCATAGATTCACAGAGGGTGACAATTCCTGGGCCTGCCTTAGACAAACGTAGTAGTAACTGTTTCTTCTAGCTTAAAGTGAATACAGAGTTTAGCTAAACTACTCCACGATGCCTCAGTGTGATGCCTCAGTGATGCCTGAGCATCTATTTTGTTTGATTCAATGGACTGCAGGGACCTTAAACTTACACTAGCCCCTCACACAGCAACCCACAGCCACCCGCAGTCCCCTAGACAGCAACCCACAGACCTCTAGACAACAACCCACAGTCACAAGGAAATGCAAACCTTTCTTTCTTTCTTTCTTTCTTTCTTTATCATTTTTTTTATTTTTTATTAAGTTCAAGACAACATAGAGTACACCATTGATGTAGTGTTCGAGGATTCATTAGTTATGTGTAACACCCAGTGTTCCATGCAATACATTCCCTCCATAATACCCACCACTTGGTTATCCCATCTCCCTGCTCCCTCCCTTCTGTAACCCTCAGTTTGTTTCCTAGAGTCCATTCTCATGGGTTGTCTCCCTCTCTGATTTCTTCCCAACTGATTCCCTCCCTTCCCCTATGGTCCTCTGCACTACTCCTTATATTCCACATGAGTGGAGCTGTATGGTAATTGTCTTTCTCTGCTTGACTTATTTCACTTAGTATAATACCCTCCAGTTCTGTCCAAGGAAATGTAAATTCTTAATAAGACTTTCCCAACAGCCCTTGAGATCAACAGTCTCCCTTAACTCTCGGTGCCCTCTCCTCTTGCACACTTTAGGTAAGACCCCAGAGGAGCTTATCAAAACCTGCTCTTTAGGTTTGAATTTCCCAGTCTGGCGCTATCTCAGGAACTGCAAATCACTTCCACTCACAAACCCTAAAAGTCATGAAGCCCAGATCCTGTCTCTACCTCTGCTTGTGCCTGCTTTGACATTCTTGTGCGGCCCCTTGAGGCATGCCAGGTACTTCCTTTAGGATCTGTGAGTGATAAACTTCTCTATTCAAGTTCTCTTGTGGTTTCTTAATGAACCTCAGCTCACCATCCAGCACCCCATGCTCTATTTAAAGAGTGTGTTAATTTGACAGATTCATAACAAGGTGTGAACGGATATTGTATACTTTGACAGCCTGAATGAGAAATTAATTCCAGTGCAAACTAATAAGAAGAATTCCATGATAAAAATATTAATAAACATGGAACAGTCAGTAGAGTAATAAAAGCATGCTCACCTCAGTACATACACTATATTTTTAAATCTTCTTGTTTCCTTTAATTTAAAAAATATTTATTGCATGTTAAATTTTCATTCCTGGCTTTAAGATATGCATTCACATCATTTCTAAGGTAAAATAAATTTTCTCTTATAATACTTCCCCCAAAATAGTTGTTTTCCTCCTTATACATAAAATACACTGCTGGCTTCTGATAAAAGATGACATATTAAATATACTCATTATATCATGTTATCCCAAACTCCATTAAAACAACTATTTGAACATATAAACTTGGCTGGGGGGGGGAGGGAAAGTAGTGAGTAAATTTAAAAAAATATATATTTTAAAGGTTGAAAAGCAGATGCATGGATGGTCACTGAATTAGTGGCCATGAAAATGCTACCTACTAAACCATGAGAGACTGTGGACTTCGAGAAACAAACTGAGGGTTGTAGAGGGGAGGAGGCAGGGGGATGGATGAGCCCAGTCCTGTGTATCAAAGAGGGCATGTATTGAATGGAGCACTGGGTGTGGTGCATAAACAGTGAATCTTGGAACACTGAAAAAAAAATAAATATTTGGTAAGAGGGAAAAATAAATTGGTAGTTGGAAAGTCAATGAATAACTTGGGTTTAGATTGCAGAGGAATTTGCTGAATCAGCTATTCAAACAGAATCTCACAGTAGATGTTTTAAATAAACCATTTTAGTGTTGCCAGATAGTATGTGCCAAGATTATGAATTAGGACAGTTTTGTGGCTCTATAGTTCTAATCGACTGAAGATAAATCATAAGAAAGGCAAACACGAATTACAACCAATAAATGACAACCATAATAAAAACAAAAATTTTTGAAAAATACTTAGGGGGCAAAAAAGACTTCAAGGCCCAGTGTTCCTGTGCAGTTTGGGAAAGGTTAGTGGTTGAGGTATATGGTAAGATCATATTTAAAAAATTAAGTTGAAGGGAAAAATTAAAATTCATGCATTTCCTTTTTTTTTTTTAACTGTCTGTAATCACCACTGATGGCCTTTCCTTATGGAATCTGTTGCAACAATTTTGACCACTGATGCTGCAGTAGGTGATGTCCACTGGATAAATTGCGAGGTAACATCAAATCATTGGGGCACAGGGAATTGGAGGGAAAAAATGCAAGCTAATATTCTGTTAAGTAATGAATTTCTTTGTCCCCAGTGCAAATTCTTCCTAAGGATTAAAAATGAAACTTACCAGAAGGGCTACTTTGTGGAAAAGACAAACCGAAAGGACCAATACAACTGAAGTCATTATAGTATTTTTCACATGGTGTACTCTGAATTGCATAAAAATGATATACTTTGAATTGCATAAATCAGAAGAGCAGACAGAGGCTGTCACAGAAAGGTTAAAAAGCAATTTCACTCAGTAATGTTTGTGTAAAATATTGAACTTGGCGGGGGAGTCTGGGTGGCTCAATGGGTTAAGCCTCTGCTTTCAGCTCAGATCATGATTTCAAGGTCTGAGACTGAGCCCCACATCAGGCTCTCTACCCAGCAGGGAGCCTGCTTCCCCCTCTCTCTCTGCCTGCCTCTCTGCCTACTTGTGACCTCTCTCTCTCTCTATGTCAAATAAATAAATAAAATCTTAAAAAAATATTGAATTTAGCAAGAGGGGATTATAAAAATCATCTTGTATTTCTACAAAACGGTTTTCTTTCATGTGTTTATAAAATACCATACCTCTCACAAAAATGGGTGGGTTATCATAACGTACTTAGAAACATTTATATCTTCTAGCGGCTTAAAAATTTAAATGATGCAAGAAAGACTCTTTAATAATTTTGCCATGTAAGAAATCCACTGTTTTTGGCCAATGGTAATGAAATATCACTACCTAATATGTTAAAATAAATGTATATTAACATACATTTGGGTATTTGTACAGTGTTTTTCACAAAACTTTGTTAAGGTAGGAAAATAACCATATGCTAAAATTATATTGTCTGTATAAACTATGCAGAATAAATTATTTGCTTATATTGAATAGATACATTAATGTATATTTCCAGGATATCAAGATTTCCTGAGTAGTTCAAGAACCAGAAATATATCATTATGCAATAAGCAACTATATCCTCTCCTAATTCAATATTTTCAACATTAACATTATAAATTTATACCCATGTATATTATCAGAAATATTTTTATAAGAATATTTATTCCAGGAAATGGGATGCTTGAGATTCACCAGCAAATTTATTGCAATTATGATAGTACTATGTATTTGAAATGACCATTTGAATAATCCTAAATGTTAGAATATAATGGGAATTATACTTCTAATACCATCAATGCTATAAATACCTGAGTATAGTGGTAAAGTAAGCTCTATTAATAATAAAAGTAAAATAAAATACATCTTTATATGATCATACAATTATTAGATGAGCTATATTACTAGAAATTCCAGAATGGTCAATCATATAATTTACATTTAGTATGTACATCAACTTAAAAATCACTTAAGACCTAGTATGCGAAGGATTCAATGACAGTAACTGTGGAAAAACTGAACGTGTTTACGTCAACTGCCTGTAAATATAACTCACAGACCAGAGAAACAGCTAAAATCATTCCTTTGATCTATGTAGATTTCTTTGTGTTTAGCAAATGGTAAAGAGAGAATAAATGGATTTCTTCAAAAGCATTTTCTTATTAACTACTGTGGAAGCAGAAATTTCAGTCAGTATATTACAAACAACCATTTAAAAAAGAGAACTAATTACTTCCATGCAATATATAGCACCATTTCTCTCATTTTCAATAACAGAAATTTTAAGGCCTTAAGAAATGAAGATAATAAAACTCGAAAAAGAAGAAAACCCAAAAGCTCAATTTTAATTAGAAATTGAAATAGCTTTAAAGTCACATAAAATAAATAATTCTAAATTTTACTTATTAGAACAAATTTATAAACATTTTTTTAATAAAACCACTATCACATACTATATATCTCTCACTTTTTCACTATAAGAAGAATGTTACAGCTTGTTTCTAATGTTACTAAAAACTTCAATATATATCTCTTGAGTACAACAAAATTTGATCAATTAAAACACAAATATTTTCAACTACCTGCATGGTAACTTATTAAGTATTGACAACATAGTGACATATTCATATAGTTGCTCTTAGAGCAAAAAGCATGAGCAAAATATAAGACTTCTGTGTAGGAACCAACTACCACAGATACTGATTACATAAACTAGCAAGAAGGTTGGCATAATCTTCTGTATTCAAACTTACTGAAAAACAGAACAGAACAAAACAAAACAAAAAACATAACAGGAAAACCAGATCAATAAAAAATATCCTAATAAAATGAGTCAAATGAATTTTCTGGTTTCCCAGTGCATACTAAGTTATGTTTCCACTATACTATAGACTGTTAAATATACAAAAGTATTGTGTCCGGAAAAACAAGGCACATACTTCAATTAAAAAATTATGACAAAAATGCTAACTTACATCATCTGAGCTTTCAGCATAATAATAAGTAATCACAAATCAATATAACACATATAATAATAAGGAAGAAGTTTGATATATTGTGAGACTTAGCAAACCTTGACACAGACACACAGAATGAGCAAATGCTAGTGGGAAAATGGCACCAAAAGATTTGTCCATGCAGAGTTGACACAAACCTTCAATTTGTAAAAAATACAAATTGTGCTCTGCAGAGCACAATAAAATGAGGTATGCCTTAATGCTTTAAAATACCTGGCACTATTGAAACATTTTTTTTTTCGCTAAGGAAATCAACTTTAAATACAGTCAACCGTGTTTCTATAAAAGTACACTGTCAGATTATTTTGTTTGCAAAACAGATTATTTTATTATTCGTTGTATAATACTATTTTCTCTTCTAGAATTTGAATAGTTAATTATGATATAAACTGAAAATAATATGAATACCTTTTCATGCAAAGGGTCTAAATTTAACTCTTTAAGGATGTTTATTAATATTTTCCTAATAAATATATGTTGACAAATAAATCTAACGTGTGATTTGATTCTGAACTACACCTAAATCTATGCTTATCCCTAAAATCAGTAAGACTGATTTATGTAACTCTATATTGTCAGAGGTTGACAATTTGCTAATGGTAGTAAGATTTTCTTCTTTAATAATGTTTCTTTAGGTGTCTTACTTTTTAAGCTGGAATTAAGGTAATATTTGGAACTTTTATAATATAAGACAAGTGACATAGCTGGTAAGGGAGAAAGAATATTTCAGTTGAAACATAAAATATACTTTTCAATATACAAACTAAATAAAATTTAATATATGTACTAATGTGTTTAACCTTTTGGATATATAAAGTAACTTCTTAAAATTCTCTTCCTGGCATCTGATTTCCACTGAGTAAGAAGTAATGAGAATATTAAAATATTGTGCTCAACTATTAGGTCAGTAAAAATACTTTTCTACATCTATATCATATGAATATTTTAGTAATCAGATGAACAGTGATTACACAGCTTTTTCCCAGTCTTCCTTGTGCCAAGATATTATACTGAAGTTGTTTTATGGTGATAATATAATCTATCATCTTAAAACTTAGACTATATTAAATTTAAGAATTCAATTTAGTATTTGTTTGTATCTCTAGACTTAGAAAATTTAAAATAATATATATGTACTTGAAGTAGCATAATTCTGTCTTTTTTTAAGATTCTGCCATTTTTATTTATTTATTTATTTATTTATTTATTTATTTTAAGATTCTGCCATTTTTAAAAAGATTTTGTTTATTTGACAGACAGAGATCACAAGTAGTCAGAGAGAGGGGGGGAAGCAGGCTCCCTGCTGAGCAGAGAGCCTGATGCAGGGCTCAATCCCAGGGCCCTGAGATCACGACTGAGCCAAAAGCAGAGGCTTAATCCACTGAGCCACCCAGGTGCCCCTGCTAATTTTTTCTGTAAAAAAAGGAATGATCAGGAACAGATGACAGAAGGTGATCTCTGCTACCATAGTGAGAAATACACCATTCTTGAGAAAAGAGGGTGTTTGTAATATGATAGCAAATATATAAGTTATGGATTTCTCTAATGCTTTACCAGAGGAATTTAAGACCATTTGTATGAATAAGTGTTCACTGAGGAAAGGAAAATTTTCACACTCTTTGAAAAGTACTGATTACAAGTTCTGGACTGTTACTGACACCACAGGACCCAAAAAGTCATTATGCCCCACTACATAGGTTTGAATGGCTTACAGAGTCAAGAAGACAAGTAACATCCTGTATCAGACGAGCCCAGTGAATCAAAGGTAACATTTAAGTTCCATTTTTCTGTTCACTGCATTCTGTGAATTAGTTTATTCTGGTCCTTCCAAACAAATCATAAAAGTCAGCTTCTGTACTTTCAAACTGTTTCCAAATAATTAATTGAGAACTATAACAAACTCAAGAAAATTTAGAGGTGTAAAAATATTCAGAGCCTAACAAGATACAATTCACAATTTTTGGCATCTAATAAAATATTAGCTGCATACAAACAGGTTTGAAGACAAAATCCATAAGTGAGGGCAAAAAAAAAAAATCAATCAAAAGAAATAGATTCAGAAATAACACAGTGAAATTAGTAAACAAGGATATTAAAAGTTACTATAACTATACTGAATATGTTTAAGATGGAAGAGAAATACAGATTTAGTATGTTAAGTAAGGAAGCAGAAGATATCCTTAAAAATAAGCAAATTAAAATTCTAGGGATTAAAAATATAATGTCTGAGGGTGCCTGGGTGGCTCAGTGGGTTAAGCCGCTGCCTTAGACTCAGGTCATGATCTCAGGGTCCTGGGATCAAGTCCCGCATCGGGCTCTCTGCTCGGCAGGGAGCCTGCTTCCTCCTCTCTTTCTCTGCCTGCCTCTCTGCCTACTTGTGATCTTTAAAAATATATATATATATATATATATATATATATAATGTCTGAGATGACAAATGCACTGAAAATTACTGATAGCAGATTAGACACTGAAGGAAAGAAGTTCAATTAGTAAACCTGAAGACAAAAGAAGAGAAAATATCAAACTTGGAGCTTAAAGGAGAAAAAAGAAAAAAAAAAGTCTGCAAATAATAAAGTACTAGTATACTTTGGGAAATTTTTAAGCAGAGAGAAATACTAAAATGTTCTTAAATACAGCAAACATCACTGGGGTCTTTGAAGGATGGCACTTAGAAAGGAAGAGATAAAAATATTTGAAGTAATAGTCCCTGAGAACTTTCCAAATTGGTGAGAACTATAAATTCACAGATCTAAAATATAGATACAGATCTAAATCATACTCAGATTGTTTAAAATGATGATGAAAAAGATACCTTAAAAGTTGCCAGAGAATTGGGAGGGGGTTGGGGAGAAGGGTGGGATTATGGACATTGGGGAAGGTATGTGCTTTGGAGAGTGCTGTGAAGTGTGTAAACCTGGTGATTCACAGACCTGTACCCCTGGGGATAAAAATATATGTTTATAAAAAATAAAAAATTTAAAAAAAAAAAGTTGCCAGAGAATAAAGACACACTGCATACAAAAAAACAAAGAACCAAATCAGAATTCTTCTCAGAAATAAAAAAAGGAGAAAACAGTGGAACAACATATTTAAAGTATTGATTGAAAAACAATACAAAGCCATGGGCAACTTGTATCCTATACTTACAGGAGGTATATTTCAAATACAAAGATAAAGACATCTTACGCATACAAACCTTGCAAGTTTACTCAAGAGAAGACCTACACAGGGCACCTGGGTGGTTCAGTCATTAAACATCTGCATTCCTCTCAGGTCATGATCCCAGCGTCCTGGGATCCAGTCCCATACTGGGCTCTCTGCTAAGTGGGAAGCCTGCTTCTCTCAATCCCACTTCCCCTGCTTCTGTCCCCTCTCTTGCTGTGCCTTCCTCTGTCAAAAAAATAAATAAAATCTTTATAAATAAATAAATAAATAAATAGACAAACCTACACTACAAACGGATAGGAACAGAAAAGATATCAGACTAATATCTGATCTACATAAAGAAAGGAAGTGCAGTGTGTATACCTGGCGATTCACAGACCTGTACCCCTGGGGATAAAAATATATGTTTATAAAAAATAAAAAATTAAACAACAACAACAAAAAAAAAAGAAAGGAAGTGCAGCAAAAGTGATAAACATGTAGGAATATATAAACCATGTGTTTTTCTTATTGCCTGAGTATCTTTAAAATATAATTGACAGTTTCAGACAAAAGTAATATGGTGCAGGATGGACTGCATACTATTTGCAATACTGAAATGCATAGCACCAATATCAGAATAATACAAATCAGTTATTGGTGTAAGGTTCTTATTTTAGAGCCTAAGTAATATAACTAACTGAAGGAAGACTGAAAAGTTGAAGATGCATGGTGTAAAATTCTAAAATGGCACCCAAATTTCCTATCTTCTGTTGTCTGCGCACTATAAAACACCTTCCCTTTGAGTATAGGTGTGAATACAGATACTCCACTCTTGAATAGGTTGTTACATGCAATAGGTTATGGGAAAGTCTCTCCCATTAACATACTACACTATATAACTCTTTTAGAGTAAACTGGAATAAGATTCTCCTACTGGCTTTGAAGAAAAAAGCTGCCCTGCTATAAGAGGGACATGTGGTTAGGACCTAAGTATAGTCTCTCACAGAAAACCCTGGTTAACAAGAAAGCAGGGATCTCAGTTTTAGAACCACATGAACTGAATTCTGCAAAAATTCTGAAAGAACTTGAAGAGCACCTGAGTTCTAGAAAAGAATTCAGCCTGGCCAATACCTTAATTTTACATTTGTTAGATCCAAGCCAAAAAATCCAGTTATACCATGCCCAGATTTCTTACTCACATTAAGTGCAAGATAATGTACTGGAGTTATTTTAAACAGTAAAGTTTGTGGTATATATAACTGGGAAGCTGTCCTAACAAATACCTGAATATATCTAAATAGAGTTGGAAGGGGGCAAAAGGTATAGATAGGGGAATTTTTAGGAGCAGGACAGATACAATTTAAGTTATCTTAAATATACTTTAAAGATCTGCTCTTTAGGGATCAGAAGAAAATGAGCAATGTATTATTGGAGATTTGGGAAAGAAGAATCCTTGTAGCAAACATAGTGACTAAGAACTTACTAAAATTGTGCACTGAAATCCTGTGGAAGGCAGACTCTGCAACCAAAGAACTTACATAATTAGTTGAAGGGATTTTGAAGTAAGTGTTGAAGATGCATGATTTCTTTGCTTAGAATGAGAGTAGAGAAATAATCTTATAAAAGAACCATTAAACATAAAAGAACAAGGACTGGGTGATTTTGGAAAGTCTCAGCCTCCCATCTGACAGAAGATGCTAAGTGGTCAGAAATGGCTGCTCAAAGGGGCACAGAAAAACCAAACATAACAAACAAACAAAAAAACAAGTGTGTCATTAAACCTTCTCCTATAACAGTAAGTTCAAAACTTTAGTGCACTTAGTCACACAAAGTGCCCTTTTAAGACATTTTAAGGGTGAAATTCATGGATCTCAACCAGACCTGAGGACTTCTAGGAAGATTAAGAAAAATCCCCCCGACTCAAGCCATCACAGCAGGAGGCAAAGGTAGGAAATGGTCATCTCTCTCTCTCTCTCTCTCTCTCTTTTTTAATCTCAAGTAATCTCTATACCCAATGTGGGGCTCCAACTCATAATCCCAGATCAAAAGTCTCATGCCCCACTGACTGAGCTAGACAGGTGTCTCACCTCTCCCTCCTTTTTTTTAATTAACGAAATTTCAGACTTTATTTTAACTCACCAGAGATCCCAAGGATCTCCCTTCCCTAGTTCAGGATCCAACCTAGACTCTCACATTGCATTGATTTTCAATAGTTTTTAATTAAAAATGTATATATTTAAGGTGTATAATATATTATAAAGCTATAATAATTCAAACAGCATAGTACTGCAAAAAAATAGACACATAGGCCAGTGGAACAAAATGGAAAACCCAAAAATAAACCAAAACATATAATGCCAAGTATTTTTCAAGAAAGGATTACCTTACAGTGATTTGTGGGTGTGGATTTTCTCTAATGGAAACAATCACAAAATACATGTAAGACCCCCAAGTTCTTGAGAAAAATCGTGTCAACAGAATCACTGTCAGCTTGGAGTGAAAGAGTACAAAATTCAAGAAGCCGTCGTACTGCACAGTTTACTGGAAACACATTCTACCTTTTATGAAAAAGAGGACGGCACAAAGAATAGAGTCAAGAGCTAATGAATTTGATTCCCAGGCTTTAAAACCTAATTTGGAAAGAGTCAACTTTCTGTTGGCTGGATTTCATAATTGCTGTAGTTTCTTGATTCATTTTTTACCATCTATTCTTCTCTTTTTGAGTTATAATGCCCATAACTGTTGTCTTATGTCTTTCCATTATTATTTATTTTGGCACTTTGAGATAGATTACTTGTCTCAGTAGATTCACTGTTCTATAGAAAGAATACCTATGCTCTATCAGCTGCACTTAATAGATTACAGCCAGGAACCTCATCCCTACCTGGATGTGATTTGGATTTCTGACTTCCTACTGATGAAACAATGAGATCTGGTTGCATGTAATAAGATTCTGAAATTTGAGCTGATGTATAACAGAATTATACTCTTGAGAAACTTGGAGATGACTATATTTTGCATTTTAGAGAGAGAACAGTTGTGGGCCCACAGGGAAAACTGTGGTAGGCAGAATTCTAAGGTGGTCCTCAAGGTTTCCAGCCCCTAATGAATAGGTCTTGTATGCTCTCCTCCCCTTCAGAGTGGGTAGGACCTCGAATATGATGGGATTTTGGCTCTTTTGATTAGCTTATCTCCACCAGCAAAGATGAAGAGGTGGTCACTCCAATGATAACAAGATGTTATATAGGATTTCTTCATATTCTTTACTGGGTTTTTATTCTCTCATGTCCTCCATTTCCTATTTTATCTTTTTAATCCATTTATCTATCTACCTACCAACCATTTACCCATCATCTCTATCTAACTACCTAATCTCTCTAATTTTGCTCTTTAGCTAAATGCTTATCATTGAAGAACTAATTACCTTGGAGCTTTGAGAATCCTTCTCTCATTATTCCGCCATTTTTTTTTCACAGCTGGCAAACACAAAAATATGCATTTTTTAAATTAATTAATTATTTATTTATTGGGTAATCTCTGTTGGGACAGAAGTTAATTAGAAAAAGTTTTCTTCTTTAAACTTTTCCTTTCCTCCCCATACTTTTTACACTTTCTCAATCTGGATTTTTTCAAGATAAAAATGACAAGTTTTTCAAGATACAGTTTGTTCAATTAACCTCTGTTTCTATAACCTGTATAGTTTGGAACTGTGTTGAAATGCACTAAGCTTCATGTATTCTGATAAACATTCACTTCCTATCATCATTTTAATGTGATGAGCACTATTATTTCCATTACAAAACTTCTTATTCTTTTTTGGCCATTTGTGGGTTGCTTGTCTCTTCAATTTTTCTCAGAAGGAACACATTAGCTCTGCATTTAACCTATGATCTTACACTTGCAGGGAAAGAAATTTTGATGCTTCCATTGTGATATCCTTATATAAGTGCTATAATTTTCAATTTCAAGTACTTTTTAAATTCTAATTTTAGTTACTGCTAATATATTTTACAGGATTTATTATCTTACAAATTTTATTCAACAATCTTGGTCCAAAAGTGTATTTCTAATTTGCACAATTCCTATACTTAGATTTTTGTTGTGAATAACTAATTCAGTGTTTGACACTTATCCATACATCTGGCCACTTACTTCAGATCAGTTCAGAGGCTGTTAAACCTTGGAGCAGAAACATGATTTATGAGAAAAACCCAAGTAAAGGGTTATATTTTTGACCACGGTTTAATGGGAAATTTATCTAATCATTAAGAACTTCTTTGCAAGAGAAAGTGTAAATAGTTATTTTGAATAACATAATTTGTTTCACAAGATTATGATTTGGGGAAATAAGAAAGCAAATGCAAAATGGCAAATGCAGATGTCAAATCAATTTAGGGTTTATTAAAGGAAACTATTAACTTAAGTATTTTAAGTGTTTCAAAACTTTATAAATCAACTCAGTTTAAATCATGCCTTTAAACAGAAGACAGATAAAAAGAGAGTGATACATACATACTCATGAATTTTTAAAAATTCTATAAGCATAGATGGCATTAGAAAGCAGAAGGCATTATAAAGCATGAGGAAAATGTAGCATTTGTTTCCATTAGCAAATGCATAGGAGGGGAGCCAAAAACCATGCCTTAAATTTCTAAAAGAAACAAAAGACTGTGATTATATATACATGTATATATATATACATATATATACGAATATATATATATATATACATATATATACACACACACAATCCTAGTCTTCCCACACACTAAGGAAGCAATATCACCCCCCACATGCATACACACACAGAGTGATTGCTGAGGTCATATAAGATACTTTGCTTTGCAACAGAATTTGTATGGACCTAGTTTTTTCAAACAGCAAATGTATGTTCTTATTTCATCGCTATATCACTTCTCTACATTACCATAACAAGATCCATACTTTAGTAGAAGAGAAAATATATAACATATGAAATATAATATGTTAACAGCTAAATCCAGTTATAACTGAAGTGTGCACATTTTTAAATTTTTCTTTTACCAACGTATTTTTAAACTCTGTCAGAAACATGAATTAGAATTAGCTACATTGACCTACTACCATCAGGCATGATGAAGGAAAATTTAGATATTTGAAAGTTTACAAAAGGTTAATTGAAATAATAAAATTATAATAATTGTCCATTTAATTGGCCTTAAGCAATTTAAGATTGGAAGCAATTATATAAGCAGTGGAACTGAAATATAGTGGGAGCTTTGAAGTATGTATTGGCGTAGTTATGTAGTCCATCACATTTTTCTCCTATGTAATGAACAGAAAGAATGAGATAGAATTGCCTCAAGGGCAATGATTTTTCTTTAGCAAAGCAGTGTTGTAAGGGTTAATGACTCAAGAGAATATTATCTATAAACTTATAAGTGGAGGTATCAAGTTAAGGTTTTAATGTCATTTAATTGACCTAACCATAAAATGACTCTGCTATAGGTAGTGAACATAATTACAGAATATAGTTAAAGAAAATATGACTTTGGAAAATCCATTTCTGTAAAAATTCAGTTTCTTGTTTTTTTCTGGAGAGAAAGGAAAAAAAAGAGAAAAGGAGAGAAAAAATAAAAAAAAAATGAAACATGATATTCATTATATTATACACAAACTTTTTATTTAAGTTTCTCATTCAATTTCTTCAATATATATTAAGATACAGTTACCAACAAATGACCAAGAAAGATTAAAGTGTTACTAGAGCAAAGTCATCTAGTGGCTAAATATACAAATAAAGTTACATATAAAACCATACAAAGCATAGATACAATATCTCTGAATTAAGTAATGAGGATTGGAAAATACAATAAAAGACTTGATTTGGGCTGGGGGTATTTCACTAGATAGAGCAGAAACTATAAAACAACTTCTTAGATAGTTTAGAGCTTTGAAGGAAAAATAAAGAAGACATGATTTTGTGTTCCAACTTTTAATAAAATCTAATGAAATGCTCTATTTGAATAAATAAAATCTAATGAAATACTCTATTTGAATCAAAATTCATATTTCTGTATTTTGTCTCACTAGAAAACGTGCAATTTTATGTCCCAAAATGTTTTATTTAGAAACATGTAGAAATGATGCTTTTAAGTATATATACATCAGTATGTACTCAATTTATTTTATTGGTACTCTAAGATCTACTTTTTTTTCAATATTAAAACACTTCCACAACTTTCATCATTGTTAACAGGTTATCTTTTCTACCTCCCCCTGCTTAAAGTAAAACAAAAAGTTAATTTCATCCTTCCTTGTTGCCCGTATTTCATGTTATTAATAAATACCCCGATTTAGTAGCTATCACATTTTACCTAAAGGTTTTCAACCTTCTGACAGTTTAGGAACTTCCTGGGATCAAGACCATGATATTTATTTTTAACTGTATTTTAATAATGAGAAGCATGTCTACATTATAAGAGGGTCACTGTAAATATTTATTAAAATAATCATATTCATTTTAATGCCTTCATAACTACTGGCTTATGCCTGCTTATATTACTAAATATAAACATCATTTCTGGGGCCTCTGACTGACTGAGCCAGAAAAGCATGCAATTCTTGAACTCAGGGTTGTGAGTTCGAGCCCCATATTGGGTGTAGAGATTACTAAGAATAAATGAACTTAAAAAATAGTTTAAAAAGTCATTTCTACAAAACCATTCAAGCAGACAACTTCCTAATTTATAAATAAACATTGGAGCTGTAAAATATCATTCAACAAAAGAATAAGCTTAACTCACAGGTACACATATATACACACTCATCATGTATTCTCACATATTTATTCATGTTATTGTCTTTACATAGAATGCCCTCCTCTATTACTACATAGAAAAATTCTTCCATCTTTAAGGTTCCAGAAAAATCCATGAGGTCTTTAGACTCACTGTTGCATTTTTTATGCATATTCTTTCTCCCCATTTTTTTCATTCATATATTCTATGATCTCACCAACATTATCATTTAATACTTCACTGTCCTTTAAATTTCCCAAAAATTTTTAATATTTTTGTTTTCTTTTTCTAACTTACTACCTATATATCCAAACCTATGACAATTCCTGCCAATTCTAACTCTCAATCAAAGATGTAATGGACCTATCACACAATATAGCGTATTAAAAAAAAAAAATTAAGGGGGAAATAAGCATAGGGAAAATAGTAGCTAGTTATCTTTCACAAATCTACAATATTTCTACCTATCACAACTATTTGTTAGTATTAACTGTCTCTAGCAGTTTCCTAATTCTTTTCTCTGCCTCCATTTGTGGCCTACTTAAGTAATTTAGGCCAGAATAAGACCCACAGAACAATATAGGCCGACTGCCTGTTTTTGTACAGCTTGGAAGCCAGAAATAGATTTTACATTTTAAAATGATTGGAAAAGTTAGAAGGATCATACCTAGTGGAACACAGAAATTATATGAAATTTGGGGCCTCTGAGTGGTTCAGTTAAGTTGTCTGCCTTCAACTCAGGTCATGATCCTGGCGTCCTGGGTGGAGCCCTGCACTGTCTTCCTCTCCTTCTACAGCTCACACTGTGCTCTCTCATCCTCACTCTATCTCTCAAATAAATGAATAAAATCTTTAAAAAAAATAAATTATATGAAATACAAATTTCAGTGTTCATACATAAAGTTTTATTGAAACATGGCCACACCAACTACCTTAGTTATTGTCATGGGTGATTTCTTGGTACAACAGCAGAGGTGAGGATTCATGTCAGACCAACTCACCAGAGAGACACAGGATGGCAGTAAGCTTATGAAAAGATGTTCAACATACATGTCAGTAGAAACTGTCCATTAAGAGAGCAATGAGTTACTATTATACATCTACTAGAATGACCAAAATCCAAAACTCTGACGACTTGAAATGCTGCTGAGGATGTAAAGAAACAGCAACTGTCCTTCACTGCTACTGGGAATGCAAAATGCAGCCACTTTCATAAGATTGGCAGCTTCTTATAGAACAAAACAGACTTTTTATAATCAAAAAACCTCCCCCAAGTCAAAAGTCCAGGGGCAGGTGCTTTCCAGGGGAATTCTAACAGATATTTAAAGAAGAGCTAATACCAATTCTTCTCAAACTGTTCCAAAAAATAGAAATGGAAGGAAAATATCCAAACTCATTCTACCAGGCCAGCATTATCTGACTCCAAAATCAGACAAAGACCCCAATAAAAAACAGAATTGCAGGCCAGTATCCCTGATGAACATGGATGCAAAAACTCTCAACAATATACTAGCAAACTCAACCCAAAAGTACATTTAAAGAATCAGAAACCATGATCAAGTGGGATTTATTCCTGACTGCAGGAGTGGTTCAATATTTGCAAATCAATTAACATGATTCACCACATTCATAAAAGAAAGGATAAGAACCATATGCCCTCAATAAATGCAGAAAAAGCACTTGACAAAATATGACATCCATTTTTGATTAAAAACCTCAATGAAGTAGGAATAGAAGGAACACACCTAACATCATAAAGGCCATATATGAAAGACCCACAGCTAATACCATCTTTCATAGGGAAAAACATAGCTTTTCCTCTATAGTCAAGAACAAGACAGGGATATCCAAACTCACCACCATTATTTAAAATGGTACTGGAAGTCCTGGCCTTCATAATAAGACAATGAAAGAAAATGAAAGGCAACCAAATCAGCAAGGAAGAAGTTAAACTTTCACTATTCATAGTTGACATGATCTCTACACAGAAATCCAGAAAGGCTCTACCAAAGTACTGCTAGAACTGATAAACAAATTCAGCAGTCATAGGATACAAAACCAACATATAGATATCTGTAGCATTTATATACACCAATAATAAGGCAGCAGAAAGAGAAATCAAAGAACTGATCCCATTTACAACTGCACCAAAAACACAGGACACCTAAGAATAAGCCTAAACAAAGAAAACTATAGAAATATTTATGTAAGAAATTGAAGAGGACACAAAGAAATGAAAAAAATATATATATATGCCATGCTCATGGATTGGAAAAACAAACATTGTTAAAATATACTTATTACCCAAATAAAGCTATGCATTTAATGAAATCCCTATCAAAATAATCATCAGCATTTTTCACAGAACTAGAACAATCTTAAACTTTGTATGGAACCAAAAAAGACCCCAAATTGCCAAAACAATCTTGAAAAAGAAAAGCAAAGTTGAAGGCGTCACAATTCTGGACTTCAGAAATATTACAAAGCTGTAGTGATCAAACAGTATGGTACTGGCACAAAAGCAGACACAGATCAATGGAACAGAATAGAAAACCCAGAAATGGACCCACAACCAAATGATCAACTAAACTTTGACAAACCAGGGAAGAATACCAAATGTAAAAAAGTCTCTTCAACAAATGGTGTTGTGAAAAATGGACAGCAACATGCAGAAGAATGAAACTGGACCATTATTTTACACCATACACAAAAATGAATTCAAATAAATGAAAGTCTTAAATGTGAGAGGGGAAAACATCAAAATCCTAGAGGAAAACACAGGATTTTTTTTTTTTACCTTTTTGACCTCAGCCATAGAACTTCTTACTAGACACATCTCTGGAGGCAAGAGAAACAAAAGCAAAAATGAACTATTGGGACTTGATGAAGATTAAAAAGCTTCTGGACAGAAAAGAAAACAATCAACAAAACTACAAAACAACCTTTGGAATGGGAGAAGTTATCTGCATATTATGTACCTGATAAAGGGTTAGTATCCAAAATCTATAAAGAACTTGTCGAACTTAACACCTCCCCAAAAATAATAATAATAATCTAGTTAGAAAATGGGCAGAAGATACGAATAGACATTTTTCCAAAGAAGACATCCAGATGGCCAATAGATACATGGAAAGATATTATATCACTCACCATCATGGAAATGCAAACAAAGCCATGATAAGATACCACCTCACATCTGTCAGAATGGCTAAAATTAACAACACAGTAAACAGCAGATGTTGCCGAGGATGTAGATAAAAGGGAACGCTCTTACACTGCTGGAGGAAGGCATACTGGCACTGCCACTCTGGAAAACAGTATGGAGCTTCCTCAAAAAGTTAAAAACAGATCTACCCTATATTCTAGCAATTACACCACAAGGTATTTACCCAAAGGATACAAAAATACTGATTCAAAGGAACACATGCACTCTGATGTTTATAGCAGCCTTACCAACAATAGCCAAATTATGGAAGGAGCTCAAATATCCATCAACTGATGGATGAATAAAGAAGAAATGGTACATATACACAATGGAATATTACTCAGCCATCAACAAGAATGAAGTCTAGGCATTTGCAACAACATGGATGGAGCCAGAGTATATTATGCTAAGTGAAATAAGTCAGTAACAGAAAGACAAACACCATATGAATTTACTCATATGTAGAATTTAAGAAACAAAACAGATGAACATTGGGGAAAGGGAAAAAAAAAAACCAGTAAAGGAAGCAAACCATAAGAGACTCCGTTTATAGAGACTTTACTTATAAATGACAAAACTTGGAAGCAACCAAGATGTCCTTCAGTAGATGAATGAATGAACAAACTGTGGGACATCCAGAGAAGCCATGGAAGAAACTTAAATGCATACTATTAAGTGAAAGAAGGCAGTTTGAAAAGGCTGTATTTTGTATGATTCCATCAATACAACATTCTGAAAAAGTCAAAACTATGGCGACAGTAAATATTTTAGTAGTTTTCAGAGACTCAAGGGGAGGGAAAAATAAATAGGTGGAGCACAGAGGATTTTTAAGGCTGTGAAACTATTCTGTGCATTACAGTGGTGGAAACATGTTATTATACATTTGAAGAAAAAAAAAGAAACTGTAGAATTTGTAACTCCAAGAGTGAACTCTGATGTAAACTATGGGCTTTGGGTGATAATTATGTGTTCATGTAGGTTCACTGCTTATCACAAATTTACCATTGTAGTGTGGGATGTAACTACTGGGGGAAATTATACATGGGAAGAGACAGGGAACACATGAGAGTTCTCTGTACCTTCCACTCAATTTTGCTTTGAATGTAAAACTATTCTGAAAATTTTAATTTTTTAATAATATAAAAATTTGTGACAGACTACAAGGTTTGTAAAGGCCAAAATATGTACTCTTTTTGTACTAAGTAGAAAAAAAAAGTCTGCCAACCCCTCATTTAAAGCACAAATTTTATTATGACATACTTTGCTTAAAATCTTCTTTATTCTTATTACTGTCGGGAAAATTTCCAAAATCAGGTGTTTACCTTATTCAGGAATGTTATTGGCCATGATATGTTATTCTTATACATCCATTTTACTCTTGCTTGACACTATTTTTTAAAAAGATTTTATTTATTTATTTGTCAGAGAGATAGAGAGAGTACAGGCAGGCAGAGGCAGAGGGTGAAGCAGGCTCCCCACGGAGCAAGAAGCCCGATGTGGGACTCCTTCTCAGGACACTGGGATCATGACCCGAGCTGAAGGCAGCCACTTAACCGACTGAGCCACCCAGGTGCCCCTGCTTGACACATTTTTACACATCCTTCAGTCCCATATGTAAACACCCCTTCCTCCAAAAAAACTTTCACTATACCACTCCCCAAGGTACTGTTTTCTTAGGTAAACACCAAAACATAGACTCTTAAACCTTGGTTTTTATTTTATAGCATTTAACATCAATTGTAATTATACCATTGTTCTTGATTATTTGTTTAAACTTTGTTTAAAGTTTGGTTGAATTACTGTATTGTAAATTCTATCTAGTCATGGATCACTGTAAAACTAGATATTATTCTATTACAATGCCTGATAAACTGTTGGAAGCCACGATAAGGCTTGAGACGAGGACCAAACCAGGCCCTGACGTGTGTCTCCCTTTAAGTCCAAATACCTTAATGAAGAGTTATGGACAGGAAAGGTTGAGTAGCACTGAGAAAGGGTCTGTGCTATGCGTCGTGCGCTCACCTACATGACTTCCCACACGTTCCCCAAACAGAAGGGAACAACACGGTCAGGGTCATAAATTCTTAGTTGGTCCTTGTTGTTCCTGTACTTCCCATAATCCACTTCCTGGTTGATTGTACTTCTTGTATCAATAGTAGCTAATGGCATTAGCCGTGATTACCTGGCATCACGAGATTTGTTTGTAGTAGGAGCTTGAGGTTATCTGACTAGATAGTGATGTATTACTCCTTCTATTGTGGTCTGCCTTATAAATGTTTGTAAGATGTGGAATAAAATCAGCACTGTTGGATATCCTCCTCAGTGCTCTCCTGCCCCCATCTCTCTGCTTCTTGAGTTCTTTTCTTCATCCTCTTACCCTCACGTTCCTGGTGGATTTGTCGCACTGGCCGTGACAATAAACCATGTACAAAAAATAAATAATCTTGAAGGGATAAACTAGCTACTTCCTGAAAGCAAATGTTGGTAACTTTGACCCCCTGCTTCTGTCCCAATGCTGTCCCTTAAAGTCCTTGGTCTAATGCAGCCCCTTTTATATACTTTTTCTCCTTTTATTCATGTCCCTTACTCTACTGGAGGCACCTTATGGAAACGAACATATATTCAGATCCTTGTCAAGATTCACATAATTACTGAATAATTAAATATATTTTAATTTTTCTGCCCACCCTCATTAACTCTAAAAAAATATATTTTATATATTTTGGACTTCACTGAGTTAACAACACACTAGAATTTTCAGTAGATGCTCAGTAAGTACTTGTCAATTGTTAGACAAATAGTTGTTATTAATGCTTTTTTTCATCCAAAATTAACTAATTTCCACACTTTCCAGTAAGCAAAAGTCTTGTTTTTCCATAGTATGTTACCACCATTCTTGCATTTGTTTAGTATTAACAGATTCAGCTCTTTAGCTGTCCATGCAATATTCTTTTTTTTAATTCCCACACCCAATGAAGGGTTATCAAATCTTACAAAATATTTGTCACCATTAATGACTTTGGACCTCAACATATCACACTGGCATTAATATCTCCTAATCTGATTTTCAGATTCCAATAATTCTTGTACAAATAAATTGGCATAATATCACAAGACAAATACAGCCCTTGCAGAACTATACTAAATTTCTATTGTCCAAAAATTACTTAAATCCAGAAAATTCAAAGTCAACTAAACTTGACCTTACATGTTGATCTATAGTTTGATCAATTATATTTCTTTTTTAAAAATTTTATTTATTTATTTGACAGAGAGAGCGAGATCACAAGTAGGCAGAGGACGGGGGGTGGGGAGCAAGTTCCCTGATGTGCAGAGAGCCCAATGTATGGCTCAATCCCAGGACCCTGAGATCATGACCTGAGCCAAAGGCAGAGGTTAACCCACTGAGCCACCCAGGTGGCCTAGATCAATTATCTTTCTACTTCTATCCTTTTAATTTGCATAAACATGTATTTTCTCATTCTCTATTTTCTTGACTTTCAAATACCAATTTAAAATATTTTATTCTTGTTAACAATCTTATTGAGGTCCTTCAGACATAGCACATTAATTTTGTAGGATTTTTAATAAAAAAGCCCAGAAATGACATTACACCTGCAAAGTATGCCTCCATTAACCAAACTTTTCCTATTGGAATCCATCTGAAGTTCAAGAGCTCCTAATTTCATAGAAAAGGCAAAGTTTTCATTACCAAACTAAAAATACAAATGACAGGTGACACATTAGTGTTAACTGCATTTGTATTTTAAAAAGCAGATGCTAAGATGTACTCACTTGTGCTTAATTAACCCTTTGACATTCACAAATATTACATTTATTTTAGTCTTCCAAAGACAGGCTGTAAGTTAAGCAAATTATCATCATGTGGCCTAATATGAATCTATATTCGTTTTCAATGATCTAATTAATTAAAAAATAAAATATTTGGGGCTCCTGGGTGACTTAGTCAGTTGAGCATCCAACTCTCGTTTTCAGCTCAGGTCAAGACCTCAGAGTCCTGGGATCAAATCTAATACCAGGCTCCGTGTTCAGCAGGGAGTCTGCTTGAGATTCCCTCTCCCTCTCCCTCTCCTTCTGCCCTTCCATCTGGCTTATTCACCTGCACATACTCAATCCCTTTCCCTAAAATAAATAAATAAAATCTTTTAAAATAAATAAAAATATTCTACTTATCATGTATAAATTTTTTAATTTTTTTTTACAATGTAAATGAACTGGCAAAGATTTAGCTCCAAAATAATTATAGAAAAGAGACATTTAACAGGAAAATATCAACAATACAAATTATCAAAAAAATTTTAAATAGAACTGACTTGTTTTGACAGAAGCCAATGTAGCAAATACATTTCCTTAGATAACCACCCAATTTCCTATCACATTTTCATTTTATGAGATAAACTGAGTAATCATCAGATAAACTTAATAAATCCAAAATAATTCATACAACAGAGAGAATAAATAAACGTATTTTGTCATGAATCAAGAACTTTGATATATTCAGTCAGAGAACCAAATTAAAATGACATGTTTGACTTAAAGCAAAACTGTTATTCAGAGGAATACTTAAATCAAGCAACAATCTTAGTATATGGCATAAAGAGGGTAAACAATGAGATACAGAATTAGAAATTTGAAACTTACATAAAATTAAATCTTATATTTTATACCGTGTTCTGCAACAATGTTAGCATTTCTAAAATATTGTGTCCAACATTTTGAAAGCCTGAAACCTCAGAGGGATTTCCCTGACAGAAGAGACAAAAGTCAACAAGAAAATGTCCACTTGTTTTCTGGGTGATTATCATCTGTCTTTTTCTTGACACTGCCTTTCTCTACAACACAGCCTTTTATCACCTCTTTTTTTGGTGAAGGAAATAAAACTAATTTTAGTAAAAGATATTGGATAGAACTTGTTAAGATATATATATATCCACTTCAGCATTATATTCATGTACGTGTATGAAAATATTTCTAAAGGGGACCTCCTTTAGTATACTGTGCTTACAAATAAATGATTTTATTAAAGAATCTATACTCTAAAACATTTCATTAACCAATCTATTCCATTAATCTTAAACTTTTTTTCCATACTTCTGAGTAATTTATAAAGGTATTTCTTATAATATTATAGTTATAATATGAATGAACAAAATGTTTTTTAATTTTATAAACACATCATATTTTACAATTCTGCCAATAATATTCCTTTCATTTAAAGTGTCAAAAACTATCACTTCTGATAAATTATGTGCTCCTTCTGATTAGGATTCAGTTCCATCAAGAAGTCCTCATAAATCAAATTACAGTAGATCTTGATGTGAACATTCAAAATGATCATTTTAATTTAAACATATCTTAAGCTACCAATGTTAATAATAGACAAAACAGAACCTTCCTTCAATCCTAGTTTTCTTAGCAACTACTATGTCATTTCTCTTTTCCACATAAGTAACTTGCAGACAGATTATATCTAATGTTTTACATTCTAATCATTCTCAAGATAGGCTGGTCTTAATCTCGCCCCCAATAATTCATAAAAGGTAATTTTTGCCATAATCACCAATGAACATCATATTTTAATTGACCTAATTCATCCCACATCTACTGCAGGTTGCAACAGCATTTAATCCTAATGATTATTCATTCCCTTTTGAGAAAACTCCTTTCCGTTTGCTTCTGGAGCACAAAAGCCTAGCTCCCTTACTGCTTCCCTGACTGTTCGTTCTGTGTCCTTTGCTAATCTGTCCTTCGCATCAAAGCTAAGTGCTCATCCTCTTTGCTTTCTGATTGACTGTTTAAGTGATCTAATCTGCTTGTAAGCCTCTAATTTTCATTTCTAAACCAGTAATTCTACATGTGTAACTTTTCCTGATAATTTTTCTCTATGATTCAAACCTATATAATCAAGAATCTCTTGGATACCCTCAAATGAATATCTCACAGGAACCCCAAGGAATAATGTGTTCAGAACTACACTCAGAATCTTTTCCTTTCATTTAAAATGTCAAACCTATCACTTCTGATAAACTATGTGCTTACTATCCTTTAGGATTCAGTTTCTTCAAGTCCTCAAAATCTAATTATGATATATCTTGATGTGAACAATCAAAATGACAATTCTAATTTAAACATACCTCAAGGTTACCAGTGTTAATAATAAAAAGACAAGACAAAATCTCCCTTTCCACTGTTTTCTGTTACAGAAATGTGTCAGAATCTTACTCAGTTCAAAAAGGTTTAAATTTTTTATTTATCTTTCACATTTCATTATTTTTTTCCCTTTCTGCCACTGTTCCAATTAAATGTAAAATCACTTCGCATTTCCCTTCTAAATATCTCTTGAATCCATGTGCTTTTCTGTACACCTTGCCATCACTCTGGTACAGGCCAGCACATCTCCTTAACTGTGCTAATGTGGTATCTTTCACTACTTGTCTACTCACCAGTCTGCTCAGTAATTAAATGAAATTTTAAAACAATATGTTTCTGCCATCTCTCTATTAACTAATTCCCACTGTCCCTAGAAAAAAGTACAAGAATAAGAACAAATGTAAAACAAAAATTTAAACATACAAAATCATCAAACCAATACAAACAAAATCATATATTTTTAAATGAAAAAAGGGCCATATTATCTCCCTATATGTTATGCAAGCCTCATTTCATGTAATTTTCCCCTAAAAATACTTCTTTTCTTTAAATACACTATACTTTAAATGTATTAGTCTTCTATTTAAACTCCCCCTTTCTCCTAGCTCCTATTAAATCCATATGTCAGGTTAAATTGACCTCAGAAACTTTCAGTGTTAAAGTTGAAGAAATCTTAAAGGTTAATACAACTACTACTGCAAGAAGTTTAGATGGAAAAAATGAATAGCGAATACATTCGTAAAATATGTACTTTCTTTGTTCTGTCAATGCCAAAGTAAGCAAATAGTGACTGCAGAACATTTTACCCACTGAAACTCAGAAGTACCACCAGGTTCAGAATTTGATCTCTAAAATAACTGGTTGTTAAGAAAACCAGGAATCATTGGGCAGTAGTTGATCTTGTGCCCTGGGATAAGAAAAATCAAGATGGATCTGAAACACACTGCTATCACCAGAACCAAAGATGCTTTGAGGAAAGGCAAAAGGCAAAGGTAATATCTAGAAGACTGCTAAACAGATTTTTTCAACAAGCTGTAATACTTGAACATCAAATAATAATAATATAATGATTAAATCAGAAAAACTAAAGAAACTCGGTAAAACATAATAAATTCATAATATTTTACAGACATATGTCAAAACACAGTATAGACATAAGGCAATTATAAAACAGAAGTTTGTTTATTATTGTATATATTTATTTCTTGATTTTACTAAGTAATAAAATGTTAGTATGGTTTTATTTCCTTTGTAAAATCTAGTTTATAAGTTTCAATATGTTGTTGTTTTAATGTATAAGTAGAAAATGGTTAAAGTTTGTAAACCAATCAGTTTTGAAGTATTAAAATCAATATGCAAAAAATACTATGGTCATATAAAATATGCACTTAAAAGGATTATTCCTATAGTATGTTCACTAATAATGAATAAACAAAATATCCTGAAAGAAAAGCAACTATGCAAAGTGAACCCCTTGTTTCATAAAAGATTAAAATTCCTAGTAGTTCTACTAATTATAATAAAATATTAATGAGGAAGATGTGCATTCAAAATAAAGTTTTAGGGAGATAGATGATACATTAGATAGATAAGTAGATAGATAGATATGGTATTAATGATAGGATGAAAGTGTCCCACCATGTAACAAATAAAATTCTGTAACAAAAGAACTTTTAGAATATCCTTCAGCTGAAAAGCAAGTATCTGCGACTGGAGTAATATCTTATTAAGAATAAATCAGATACTGTATTGTCTGCTATTTTTATTTGTTGATTTTTTATTTGTAGAAACCTTAAAGTAGGTACAACAAACAAACAAAACCCAAAAATGTATAACAAAGTATATTTAACTCCATAAAATAAGGCAAAAATTAGTATACTTATTGAATTAAAATATCTGATTCTTACATTGTTAATGATATTACTGCAGGATTACAGATTTGTCTTTATTTTAACATCTTATGTATCTTTTTCTGTTTAATGGGTTAAAAATATTTAGTGAATAAATAATCTTAGGTATAATTTTAATACTCTAGAAATGTTTACATTTTCAAATATATTTAAATATTGGAAAATATGTTTATTGTGCATGAGGTATACAAATATTTAAAGAAGAATCAATTCCTATTCTTCCATTTGACAAACTGCCAAAACATTAAATATATTTATTAAAAATATCACCCTAAATAATCTAAAATTAGAGTAATTTCTAGGTTTTTTTATTTTCATGTGTTTTCAATATATTTTATATGATGGATGACCCACATTCCATATAAATCAAGACTACAAAATAAGGAATCAAAACTATCAAATTAAAACCACATTGAGATACCAGCTTACACCAGTTAGAATGGCCAAAATTAGTAAGAAAGGAAACAACATGTGTTAGAGAAGATGTGGAGAAAGGGGAACCCTCTTACACTGTTGGTGGGAATGCAAGTTGGTGCAGCCACTTTGAAAAAGTGTGGAGATTCCTCAAGAAATTAAAAATAAAGCTCCCCTATGACCCTGCAATTGCACTACTGGGTAATGACCCCAAAGATACAGATGAAGTGAAAAGAAGGGCCATCTGTACCCCAATGGTTATAGCAGCAATGGCCACGATCGCTAAACTGTGGAAAGAACAAAGATGCCCTTCAACGGATGAAAGATAAGGAAGATGTGGTCCATATACACTATGGAGTATTATGCCTCCATCAGAAAGGATGAATACCAAACTTTTGTAGCAACATGGATGGGACTGGAAGAGATTATGCTGAGTGAAATAAGCAGAGAGAGTCAATTATCATATGGTTTCACTTATTTGTGGAGCATAACAAATAGCATGGAGGACAAGGGGAGATGGAGAGGAGAAGGGAGTTGAGGGAATTTGGAACGGGAGGTGAACCATGAGAGACTATGGACTCTGAAAAACAATCTGAGGGTTTTGAAGGAGCAGGGGGTGGGAGGTTGGGGGAACCAGGTGGTGGGTATTAGAGAGGGCACAGATTGCATGGAGCACTGGGTGTGGTGCAAAAACAATGAATACTGTTACACTGAAAAGAAATTAAAAAAAAAAAAAAAAAGAAAAGAAAAGAAAAAAGAAACCCCCCCCAAATCTTAAGATTAGTAACTATTCATAGAAGATAGTTTTCCTCTAACAAGATAATCACTTAGGATATAATTCTGATAAGTAATTTTCTTTTGTCATAGATGACCCAGAACACTAGGAACAAAACCGACATGATGTAGTAATAGCTACTGCTCTGTATTCTAGTCAATGATGTCATGCATGGCCTCTCTGTGTAAAGAGGTTACCAAGGGTCTTTGCAATAACAACATATATTCTCAGAAGATTATTTCAGAGCCACTTTCTAAATAGATCTTATAAAGTATATTGTAATTTTTATGTTATATACATTCACCCTCCAGTGAATCCTAACCATTAACATACCATGAATGTATAAATACAGCAAAAGGGATTCAGATTTCCATTACTACAAAGTTTAATAGCAAATTAACTCATGAAATTTTCAGTATACAGTTAATTTATTTAATTTTATGAGACAACTGTATTTAACCACAAAGTCTGTTATAAAAAACTTTTAATTAAACTAATTATAAATTCTAAATTAAGTGAATATTATTCAGAATTGTATTATCACTTAAGGAAATAGTTCAAATTTTACGTTATGTTTTTTGGTCTCTAAATGCTTCTTTTTAGTGCCTTCTGATACATATGTATGTGTGTGTATACATATATATGAAATACAAGTCTGGAATATATATATATATATATATATATATATATATAACTAATGAAATAAATATTTAATAAATGAAAATCTTTTTCATTCATCACCACAAGCTGATGAATTTTGCTATCATTTTTTAAAATTGTATTACAAATCTATCTTTGCAAAAAATAAATATCTATAGTGTCAGTTTCTATAGAGCAGATAGGATTTTTCTTATTACTCAAAATAATCTTTTTATAATATATGAAGTGACTTCATAGATATTTCTTCCCTAAATCTGCATCACTCAGTAATAAAACTGTGTTTTTTTATGTCAAAAAAGAGTCAATTTAGTTTAATGTAACATTATTTTAAATGATCACTGAAAGATCTATAATGTGGAAACTACTAGCAATGTAATAATATATTCAAAGTATTTCAGAGATCTTCTTGAAGGCAAATGATAATGAGTTTAATACTGGAAAGCAAGTGACAGTTTCTCAATGCAGTATTTGATAAAAAAAAGTAAAAGTCTTGCTAAATGTAATAGATAAATGGAAAACACTATCTAGCAACATAATGGGTATTAACATTTTAATATCTAAGACCATTGAGAGGAAAATAGAAATGCCATAGCTTAACATCACAGGAAAATTGAAAAATATTTGATAGAGAAATCATATTTGATTACTAAAAAACTAACAAAAATATAGAAAAACCCATCTTGAGATATGTAATTACATCATACTGACAAATTTATGCATGCATATGCACAAGTATACAGTCACTGGATAGATAATTATAATTATCTAAATAGAAGTGCACATTTACAAGAATTAATTTCCCCTCTCTCTTTCTTTACTAAAATGCAGAAAATATGCAAGGAATGTTACCCTGCTCTATGGATTCAAAATGAATCAAGCTAAGCTCTTACCCAGAAAGAGAAGGTTATTATTAGTAAGTGCTTAAATATATCATATTTTAAAATAATTGATTCGATATAAAAAATATACCACTAAGATATGACTAAAATGTTGTAAGAGTAGTCTAACAGTATACAAAATGGGGGGAGTTTCATAAACAAGTGTCATTTGAGGTATATCTTCACAGATACGTAAGACTACTCATTTGACAGCTAATGAGAAACAAGAGTATAAAATGCGGGAATTATTTTTGCAGGGGTGACTTAAGGATCACAGTCATTTAAAATGTCTGGGTGACGTAGAGTATATGAAACATTAGCAGAAATGAAGTTTAATATTGAAGGATGAGATCGTGAAAGGTTTCATATTCTATATGCTACACCAAACAATATTATCATGTCATCAATAAGATGTCTTGGAAGATTTTAAATAGAGAACTCATATGAATAGATTTGTATGTTGGATATTTTAACACTGTGAAGGATGAATTTAAAAAGGCTTGTCAGAAGCTATTAGAATAATTTGGCAAAATCATGAGGCCCTTAATTAATGTGTGGCACAGATTATGGAAGGAAATAATTGATGCAAAAGATACTCAAAAAGAAGATTTGCAAACTTGGCAATTGATTAAACATGGTACATGAAAGTGGAAAATTTAAGGATAAATGTGACTACATATTTGATCCTTCAGGATATCCTGGAGAAATAGGCACATTATCAAAGTTGTTTTCCTCTAAGACTTGTGACCAATGACTGTGCACCCCAGAAAGGTAATTTGAGTATATTTGTTTTATTTTGCATACCACTCATTGGTTTTAAATTTTTCAAGAAAACAGAATAACTCGATCAAATTAAGTTGTGTGTCATTTGAGTACATAAATCATTGTGGAACTACCCTTTTTGAATAAGAATGTGAATTGACTGGCTGTGTACCAAGCATCTTCGTGTCCATAACGTAAATCCTTTCAGATGTTTCTACAAGACTTGAGATCAAAATACAGAATAAGTAAAAACTTTTGCATTACATCACACACATATCCCATATATGTTCTTCCATACACACACACACACACACACAATATATATATACACATGTCTGTGAGTATGGGTATGGGTATGTATATACCATACATATGTGTATGTATATGTATATATGTATGTGTTTGTATATATACACATATATATTATGTATAGAATATATACACACATTATACATTAAAGCATGTGTGTATGTATATATTTCATCTATGTATGGATATATATGTGTGTGATGCAGTTGTATAAGGGATATATGTATGATGTAGTGTACAATTTTCCATTTATTCTACATTTTGACACAAAGTTCTGCAGAAGCATATGAAGGAACTCACACATTTATATGTATATATCCCTGAAGATATAAAGTAAATCAATAGTCTCACTACCGGGTTAAATTACTTCTAAGTTCACAAAATACAAAAATCAGATCATATCTTTACTTTCAAAATAAAATCATACCTCAGTTCAGCCCTTACTGGTATAAATCAATTACTTAACTATGCATTATGACATGGCATCATTCCATTTCACTGTTAAATATCTGGAGTTAGGTGCGTTTATTCAGCTCTGTTAAGATATAATAATTCTTTTCAGCCTTTATTTTCACCCCATTCATACCTTTTGAATGATATTTACTATACAAAATTTGTAGTTAGAAAATACTGTTTCAGGGGCTCCTGGGTGGCTCAGTGGATTAAGCGTCTGCATAGGGCTCAGGTCATGATCCCAGGGTCCTGGGATGGAGCCTCGCATCGGGCTCTCTGCTCGGCGGGGAGCCTGCTTCCCCCTCTCTCTGCCTATTTGTGATCTCTGTCTGTCAAATAAGTAAATAAAATCTTAAAAAGAAAAAAAAAAAAAGGAAATGCTGTTTCATTGTTATCTATGCTATCTATTGTTAGCTATGAGATATATAATCGTAACAAATTAATTCAGTTCGCAAATGATTTCAGAGAGTCACTCAGAAGAATAAAAATTGAATTGTTATGTCAGACCTATCAAGCATCAGGTGATCAAGAATTTACATAGGATTCATCAGGGCAAGAATCTTTTTACCACACTCTATGCCCATATGCCAGCCAAGTCAATTGTCAGTTTTTTCTTATATATTCATCTATGCCAGGACTTTTTAATTATGTTGACAAATTCACTGTTATGAAAATAGGTTTAGCTTGAATTTTCAAGATATAATTGATGCTTGTACTAAAAAAAAAAAAAGCTGGAAACACTCATTAACAAGAAAAACTATTAATAAGCAAACATCTTAGCCATTACTACCAACCATTAGATGATTAAAGTAACCACAAATTTCAAATAACTTGGTTTATGTAAGTAATTGCTTAGCTTAAATTCACAGGGATTATTATACTTGTCTTTTCCAAACATGAGCACAGTAATTCTTGATAAATTTAGTGAGTGAATACAACATGTCTCATTTTGAAAGGAAACACTGGATGACCACAATCATTGTATCTATTTGATTTTTATGTTGCAATCTTGCTTTAAGAATCATATTACACAATTTGGTTATTCATTTCATGTTATTCACATAAGATGATCCAGCAATTGGGGACAGAACAATCATGAAAGTAAAAGAAAACCAGATAAAATGTCAGAAGACAGCTTCTGCTTATATTTACTTCTAAAAATAATGGTGTACAATCTAACATAAATATACAAGAAAAAATTAAATGTCTTCCATATAATGTCATCTTTATGAGATGTTAGTTTATAATTCAATTAAATTTTGTATATAGAATTTTTTTGTTATCTGTTAGTAATTGATAGTTGCTATTTTACAAATGCATTCAAAATAACAGATAATTTCTAATTAACATTCAATTTTTATCCCTCATTTGTTTTGTTGCTTAGTGAAAATTTAATAATCAATTTCATAGCTTTCCAATAGACATCAACTTTATTTTCTTAAGTAACTGTAAGATTAAATATGTCTAAGCATTCACTTTTTAATAATTTGATATGATTTTCATATTGTTTATAATGAAAAAATAATGTTATATATTTGGAAACATTTTAGATTTAGTTTGTTATTCAGCTACATATCTGATAAACTTAGAAAAATGTCAATTTTATATTCCAAATTTTAAGAGGACATTAATACTAGAGGCAAATAATAAAAGACAAAGGTTAGTACCATCCTCCTCAAACTAATATGTCACATTTTAGGAGGGCTTCATTTTGTGAGAACTTATTTAAATTAAAACAAGAAGAACCTTAAACTACTCATAGAAGTACCTAATTATTTTTTGTAAGTAAACATAACTTTTTTATATTTGATTTAATTAACCACTTAATTGTCATAATCGATTTGCTATGAGAACCCAAAACAGTCAAACTTAATCTAAGATGAAAAAAGTATGTAAATTACATAGAGCAATGGATACAAAACTGTTAAGTAAAATTTTAATATCTATTATTGCCATTCCTTAAAAATATGTCATCGTTATGATTTTTAAGTATTTTATTTATATGTAACAAATTCAACAAAGGCAGTAATTTTTGCTTAAAATACAGATAACTATTCAGTTCACAGCAGGCATAGAAACTGTTTTAGCTGCATACATTCAATGGTATTATTTGATTCTGCATAAAAATATATTTATACATGTGTGGTTTAGATAAAAATATGGAGAAATTCAGAATAAAATAATCAATGAAGTATTTCAACCAGCCACAGTGTTATTATGAGAAACAGGACAAAAAATCTTTAGTCAAAAGTTATCCACTTATGGATTTCCAACGTATGTATATTTATATATATATATTTGAACTAAACTAATTTCAGATTTTGTGTTGTAATACTTAGTTATGAACACAAGAATGTTAGCTGTTATCTACTTTAAAAAATCTTTTTAGTTTGAGAGAAAAATGGTGACAAGCATTAGTTACCTCTAAGATGAAATTGAATATTTAGGCATATGAACAAACATTTGTTTTAGACTTACAGAATTAAGTTATTAAAAAAAAATTGGGGTATTTTCTTTTGTTCTAGAACTAAACTTGATAAAGCCCTTTTACATCATCAACTCCTGATTCAAGAGCCAGTACTTTAATATCTCTGGCATAAACAGCTAGTTCTTCCAGAATTTAGAGTACTCTTCTATCCCTACAATGTAACTACTAGCATTTAACTGAATGCATAACACTGCAGACACAGAACATTTTGTAGTCTCTTACTCCAGAGTGTGTGTGTCTGTGTGTGTGTTTTAAGATTTGTTTATTTAATTGAGAGAGACAGAGAGAGAGAAACCCAACAGACTCCTCGATGACTACGGAGCCCAACACAAGGTTCAGACCCCTGATATCAGACCTGAGCAGAAACCAAGAGTTGAATGCTGAACAGACCACCCACCACCGCACCAAAGTATGGTTTTGCAAACAAAGGATGTCGGCACTGAGTTCAAATTGTTGAAATTTCAGGATGCATATTTAAAGAGAGCACACTTTCTTATTTGTGGCTAAGAATTAATCTAGGTCCATAAGATGGTCCCTAAGTTCTCAATCTACTGTTGATGGAGCATAAAGTTAGATACAGGATTTCTGGATTCCTATTAAGAGGTATACCAGAAATGTGCATATTTCCCACATCTTAAATAAGTACACTTATCTCTTTTAAGTCCACTTAAAAGAGAACTAAAATTGTATCTTGTTTTTCCAATGTTATTTTGAATCTCTCTCTTAAGGGTAACAAAAATATACTAACACATTATCAACTGTAGTTCATTCAACAATTTTAATAATTACATCATGCTGGAAAAAAAACCTGTATTTTTCCTAATTTTTTTTTCCACAATAGAAGGTTAGCATAGTTGATCCTTAAACAACATGGGTGTGAATGCCTTGGCCCATTTTATGCAAATTTTTTTCTATAAATATAGTATAATACTATAAGTCTATTTCCTCTTCCTTAAGATTTTCTTAACATTTTTTCTAACTTAATTATTGTAAGAATACGCTGTATAACGCATAGAACATCCAAAATATGTATTAAGAGATGGCTTATGTTATCAGTAGGACTTCCAATAAATAATAGGCTATTATGGTTTTTGGAAGTCAAAAGTTATATGTAAATTTATGATTGCATATAATCATAGGATCAGCACCTCTAAGCCCCACATTGTTCAACACTCAACTATATTCCTCACCTTCAGTTTTTTTTTGTTTCTTTTTTGTTTTTAGTATTGTTTTTTATTGTCCATGTTAGTGCATGCAAGGCCATTACCTTTAAGTCTGGTATGTAAGGCCTTAAAATTATTAGCTATTATTTTTGTCATACCACTAGGATGCCTTTAGCAGTTTATGTATCATCAAATATACTAGAAATAATACAGATGTAGTAAATAAATATATTTTTACTATTTTAAAGTTCTCAAATCATTATAGATGATTTTATTAATTAGATGGCACTGTTGACAATGGGAATTATACTAGGTATTTTGACAATGATAACAATATAAGGATATATTTAAACAGATACTGAAAGTCTAAAGAAACAAAAAGGAATATACTGAGGCTTACGGGATACAAGAACTAGAGGAAACAGCTATCTATGTGCTCAAATAAGAGACCCCACAGAGATGGGACTCAAATTATTTAGAAAAGGGAATAGTCTGGCTCTTGCTATTATCTCAAAATCTCAGGGTACAGTTGTCATGCATATCAAACTCAGAACTCTCAGGAGGATATGGCATCTGCCTGGCCTTGGTACATGAAGAATTTGGTAGAAGACTCTAGTTGCAGAGGACACCTGGATCTCTGAGAAGGGGCACTGCTTAAATGGTGCTGGTGCCTGTGAACAGGGCACCATAATACAGACTCTGGGGTGCTAGTAGGTTCTAGAGGATGGGAAGAGTTGCCTCTGGCAGGTTAAAGACCATTGGTAGGGAAAAACTTGCAAAAAAGAAAAAAAAATATTTTTCCCCCCTCCTCTCTTCCAGACCCCTTTGGTGCCCTCAACTGGTGGCATTACTTGTCACAGAAAACCACCTGACAAGTAAAGTTTCAGTATCAAAAAAGCGCATTAAAGAACAATTTGGATCTGAGCTTAATAATGATCAAAAAAGCCCTACTGTGCTGATATAATAATATCACATCATATGGCTGTGCAAATCCCAAATTTAAATCTTATCTGATAAATTGCTTACATTCTAGGCACATTAAAAGAAAAAGTTGCAACATCATATTACAATACATGAATTGTATGTTTTTGGCCCAGTGTTACTAGATTTCAAATCTGTCCTTGCAAAACTAAAGCCTTGCTTCAAGTCAACTGGGTTTTATGCTTCTGTGTGTTTTTTGTTTTCTGTTTGGGTTTTTTGTTGTTGTTATTTTTGTTTTGTTTTGTTTTGTTTTTTTGTTTGTTGATTATAAACTAAGATTTGGTTGACACTGTAAAGTTCATAATGAACTATTTTACTAGGTTGCAAGAAAATGATAGATAGAAATGATATATAAACACCATGTAAAAATTTTACATATTTAATTCCATATACAGCCTTTTAAATTCTACTTAAAATAACCAGATTTTACATACAGAATTTTAGATATTTGAATTTATCAACTAGTAAAACCATTTATTTTTATCTAATTTCATATATCATTATTAAATTGTCTTAAGTTTTATTACAATTACTTTTATACTAATTCAATTCATTAGATTATCACCTTCTTTTTGAAAACGCTATTTCTTTAAACTTACTCTCTATATATGTACACATATAAATGTCATATATTATATATAGATAACATATAGAAAACATGTATAATATATAGTTTTTACATATAGTATATAGACATGGCTATGATCTGAAGGTTGTGTCCCCCCAAAATTCAATATTGAAAAACCAATGATCAAGATGAATAAAGGTATATGAAAGGTGACGCTTTTAGAAGGTGATTAGGTCATGAGGGCAAAGCCCTAATTAACTGGATTGAAGCCTTTACGAAAGATGTTCCAGAGAGCTTCTTGGCCTTTCCACTATGTGAGGACACAGCAAGAACTCAGCCATCTGCATGCCAAGAAAGCTCTCATTAGAATTAGACCATGTTGGCACCCTTATCTTGGACTTCCAGCCTCCAGAACTGAAAAAATTTCTCTTGTTTTAGGTCACCCCATCTATGGTATTTTGTTAGAGTACCCCAAAATGACTAATTATATAAAATATCAAATATATGTATCAGCTAGCAAACACACTGATGAGATATGTTCTGAGATATTTCCATTTCCTCATTCCTCAGAAATTAATGTTTAAGGTAAATATAAACTTTATTCCAGTTAAGAGCATGGTGGACATACATCTCAGATTGCCAAGGACAGTCCTGGTTTATTCTCACTGATATGGAATAATTCTCAAAAGCACTTTCTTTTACTTTCAGAATTGCCTTATATGGCCACCCTATTCATAAAGCTTCATAAGGCTGTGGAGTTTTCAGGAGCTATGGTGAAGGGATAACAGGCTATCTTTGCTAATTGGTCTCACTCGAAGAAAACAGAAACTTTTCCTATCTTCATTCAGTAGTTTTACAAGTCAAAGCAAGGCATCCACTGAAGTTAGGGTCTATCATCTCATAGAGACAGAGGATAAGGGAAGTCTTCCTTAATAATTACATTTCAATGGTACAGCTCCCAGGTCCTTGAAAAAGGTACAGTCATGGGTTGCAAAACCGGCAAATGACTTTTTAAAAAGATTTAAGAAATTGTGGTATATCATCACTACAATAACATGGTAATAATAATACCCATTATTATTGGATATGGGATATTACTTAGCCTTTCAAAATGACATCTTGCTATTTACAACAACATGAATGAACCTGAACGCATTATGTTAAGTGAAACAAGCCAGAAGCAGAAGGAAAAAATAACTGCATGATCTCACTTACATGTAGAATCATAAAAATGTTAAATACATAGAATAGTGATTGCCAGAGGCAAGGAGAAATGGGAAATGCGAAGATACTGGCCAAAGGGTATAAGGTTGCAGTTTTGCAGGATGAATAACTTTAGAGAACTAATGTACAACATGATGACTTTAGCTAATAATATTGTATTGAATACTGGAAAATTGCTAAGATAGTAGATTCCAGATGCTATCATCACATATATATACACCAGAGTAAGGAAATTAGCTTGACTATGTGACTTTAGTAATTATTTTTGCTATGGACATGCATATCAAATCATCATGCTGAATATTTCAAATAAATACAATTTTTAGTTTAAAAAGAAAAAAGAGGGGCGCCTGGGTGGCTCAGTGGGTTAAGCCGCTGCCTTCGGCTCTGGTCATGATCTCGGGGTCCTGGGATCGAGTCCCGCATCAGGCTCTCTGCTCAGCAGGGAGCCTGCTTCCCTCTCTCTCTCTCTCTGCCTGCCTCTTTGTGTACTGTGATCTCTCTCTGTCAAATAAATAAAATCTTAAGAAAAAAAAAAAGAAAAAGAAAAAAGAAAGAAAGCAGTAGGACACACAGGAAGCATGAGACATGATCTTTGCCCTCAAGAATTAAAATGAAAGGAGGAACACTTATTCACTGATGGCCAAAAGACAGATGGAATATAGAATTAAGTGTAAATTGTAAAGTAAAAAATTAGGGTATTTTTTTTTTTCTTTTCAGTAACAAACAGACAATGACTGAAAAAAAAATAATAAAAAGACTTACAAATCAAATGAACAAAAATTATTTGCTTATTTAAGACTCCTATAGTAAATCCTATAAGAAAAGGGAGGGAAAGAACCTCTGGCCAAAGTGTCTAGATTTTGTAAAGGCAGGGGTGAAAGGAAGATCAGGAGAATAGAGAAGTCTAACTACAGTTTAATTAAGCTGAGGGAAATACTAAGGCAGTCTTTGGGAATATATACTCTGAGTAAACATTTCATATGATACACACACACACACACACACACACACACACACACACAAAATGGAATTTTACTCAGTCATAAAAAATGAAATGTTGCCATTTGCAACAACATGGATGGAGCTAGAGAGTAAGTGGAAAAAGTCAGAGAAAGATGAATACCATATAATTTCCCTCAGATGTGGGATTTAAGAAATAAAACAATTGAGCAAAAAGAAGAAAGAAAAGAAAAAGAGAGAGATTGAGAGAGAGAGAGACAGAGACAGAGAGACAGAGAGAGGGGGAAGGGAAACCAAGAAATAGATTCTTAACTATAGAGAACAAACTATGGTTACCAGGGGGGAGGTGGGCAGAGGGATGTGTGAAATAGGTGATGGGGAGTAAGGCGAGCACTTATTGTGATGAGCACCAAGTGCTGTGTGGAAGTGTTGAAGCACTATATTACACACCTGAAACTAATATTATACTGTGTGTTAACTAACTGGAATATAAATTTTAAAAAAGAAAGAAAAAATTAGCATGATAGCAAGACAGATCAATATAAATTCATCAACTGTGTAACTATATATTAGAAATGAACAATTAGAAAATATTTTTAAAGCTTCATTCACAGTATCATTAAAATGGATACAGAAATAAATTTCAGGGATGTGCAAGACCTGTACAATGTAAATTATCAAATATTACAAATCATATTTAAGGAAGAATAAATGGAAAAACATAATGTGATTATGGATTAAAGAACTAAAAATTGTTGTGATGGCAAACTTCTCAAATTTATTCTATAGGTGTAGTATAATACCATCATTTTCCTAATAGATATTTTGGAATTAATTAAAAATCTCATGTTAAGATTTATATGTATAGCGAAATAAGTCAAGCAGAGAAAGACAACTATCATATGATCTCCCTGATATGAGGAAGTGGTGATGCAACATGGGGGCTTAAGTGGGTAGGAGAAGAATCAATGAAACAAGATGGGATTGGGAGGGAGACAAACCATAAGTGACTCTTAATCTCACAAAACAAACTGAGGGTTGCTGGGGGGAGGGGGTTTGGGAGAAGGGGGTGGGATTATGGACATTGGGGAGGGTATGTGCTTTGGTGAGTGCTGTGAAGTGTGTAAACCTGGTGATTCACAGACCTGTACCCCTGGGGATAAAAATATATGTTTATAAAAAATAAAAAATTAAAAAAAAATGTAAATGACATAAAAGAGCTAAAACAATTTTGAAAATGAAGATCAAATTTGGAAGCCTCAGACATACCGATTTCAAGAATTATTATAAAGATACAGCAATCAAAGCAGTGTGGTACTGACATAGGATAACACATAGATCAATGGAAGGGACTGGAGCATCTCAAAAGAGGCCCTCACTAACATGGTCTACTGATGTTCAAAAAAATCTCTGAAGTAATCTCACGAGGAAAAGGAGCACTGGGAATGCTTTTGTATAAATATATGAATCCCTGAATCATAGTCACTCAAGATTTTGGATGTGCAGTTCCAAACTGTAGCTCCTAAAAATCTGGATTTTTTTTTTTTTAATTTCCAACCAGATACTTTTAAGAAAATCACCTCTTTAGAGGGAGACAAGAAAACTGAGGCTTAATCAAAGCAATAACCTTTGTGAGTGACAATGCACAAGGATGGTAGGAAAATTGCATATTTTAGAGCCTGACCTCTGTTATCCAATCTCCTGAGGACAATGCCTAACCCCCTTCACAGCTTTTTCCCAACTGTCTTCTATCCCTCATTCCACCCCAACCCCAAACGCACACAAAATATATTCAAAAATATACTCCCTTTAGATGGGTCCTGAGTACTTCTAGTTATCCATATTGTGATTGCGGAAATTGAGTTTAAACTTGTTCCCTAGTCTTCCTTTCCATCGTCCTTAGAGAGTTCTAGTTTCTCACCTTCCTGTTTCCATGTTTATCTCATTACTGTTTACTCTCTGCATATTATAGTGAAATCATCTCCTTATATATCTAAACTAATTCCTCTCAAAGGCATTTCAGATCATATTATTCTCCTCAAAATACTTCAAAGGCTTTTATCTCACTCAAGCTAAAACACAAAGTCCTTACATTGAACCTGAAGGCCGTACATGACTCGCCCGTACTCCCTGCTTCTAAGACCCTACACCACATTGCTTTCTTTCCTTCATCTAAATCTTCTGTTATTCCTCTGACTTTGACAGGATGTCTCACTTGTTTTTCCTTCTAGAAGGAACTTTTTTTCTTTTTGCCCTGCTATATTCAAAACACTTTAAATAGTGCCTGGAAGTAGTCGACAATCAGAAACTACCTGTAGATTAGATAATTGAATAAGCAAGAAAAAACTTCTAATTACATATTTGCATGGCTCTTTACATTATTGTTATTGGGAAAATTCATAGGGAGAGTTTTATTTTTTTTTTTAGGAGTAATGACCATTTCTTTCTTGATAACTGGTTAAAACAATAATAAATTAGCTAAAAATTATTTTATTTAAAAGCTTTGTCTCACTTTATATAGAAATCTGAAATTGCACATGGTTATAAAATATTTAAAATGTCTTCTACTGACATTCAAATGTAAAGTTTTAGGCTAGGTTTTGTTTTAACTTTAAAAATTCAAAAGATGTGAGTACTGCAATAGAGTGTAAAGTGACACATTCAATTCCCATCAGACTCCAATCACAGATCATAGCTGTAGGGCATTTTTATTAACTTAGGCTTGAATACATCACTTCTGTTGGTTTTAGTCTTTGTGGAAGTTTCTAATTTCATAAGAAAGTAAACCTTTCAGTATTAAAGTGAGTAGACAATATGATCTCTATCAATCCCTCAGGTAAGATATTACTTAACTTTCTGAATAATTATGACCTTGGAGATGATAAGAAAACTGAAAGAATTTATGGGAACTTAAAGCTTTTAGAGTCTTGTACCCTTGGTCTGGTCCCATGTCCCATGGCAAATCTGCCTGTGGTGGGAATGAAAATTAAACATGTCCTACATTAGACAATAGTCCTGCTATTCTCATCCAAGTAACAAGGAAATAATAGAAAAATGGCCAATTCTTATGACAGTTTTATCACATAAATATTACTATTATAAAGTCATATTTTATAGAAAATGTTAAATTCATAAATTTTATAAAACACTTTTTAAATATATGTTAAATGAATTAGATTTTTGTTGTATATTTCCTAATATTTGCAGGAAACATTCAAGGAGCAGACAAGTAGAAAAAGGATTAACTTACACAAACATGCACACACATATCCACAAATATATGTAGCTATATATATAGGTATACATATACACATAAAGCAAAAATCTCAATTTATTGAGGTATAAATATGATTTCGTCTTATTTTATCAGTGTTTATAGTTGTATATTCTCCTAACAGACCTCTTTAAACATGTGTTAATTTACCACTTCTACGTATAGCATTAGTTGGGAACTTGTTTTCTCTATATGACAGGCTTACAAAATCTGGCCCTCCCATTAGGAAGAACTGATTTCTGGCAGGTCACAAGAAGTTCTCCATGCATAGGTAACAGTGTAGTTGATAAGCCTAGGGCTCAACTACTTATTGATATGCATGGTCTCTTTCATTGCCTTTGGAATCCAGGCTCTCTTTAACTAGTCTGTGACTAGAGGTATGATTATGTAAGCCTCAGGCAAAACCATTGAAAACTAATAAAACCACACTAATATCAGTATAACCCCCAGAGAATCTATGTTTTATGAAAGAGAATCTATGTATTTCTCACTCACCAAACATCTGAATGCTGGCAGCTCTGCTAGGACTCTCTCAGCTCAGTTCCTCTGTCATTTTTTCAGACATTAGCATTTTTTAGACCAATGATTTTTAGACCAATGATCACCACCAGCACCTTATTTACCAGTAGGAGCTATTTGGTATGCTCTGCTTGATGCAGTTGAGAATGAAAGAGATTAAACCAAGAATCCCATACTAAAGGAGGGGATAGATAGGATAAGGAATCATTTCTACTGCATGATTTCTGTAAAATCGAAACCACTAATACAAAACCTTACTGTCTAAATTGATCCTATATTTTTGGATATTGTACGATTTGTGAATTATTGTGAAATAAGTCAAGTATAAAAAGTCAGTTATCATATCACTTATTTGTGGAACATAAGGAATAGCATGGAGGACATTAGGAGAAGGAAGGGAAAAATGAAGAGGGGGAGATCAGAGAGGGAGATGAGCCATGAGAGACTATGGACTTCTGGAAACTGAGGGGTTTAGGGGATGGGGTGGGGAGATGGGTTAGCCCAGTGATGGGTATTAAAGCAGGGCATATTTTGCATGGAGCACTGGGTGTTATACATAAACAATGAATCATGGAACACTACATTAAAACTAATGAAGTACTGCAGGGTAACGTAACATAATAATATTTATATATTTACAATATATACTTATATATCATATATAATATATATAATTAATATATATAACATAACATATGTAATATTATATATATATATAATTTTTAAAAACTGTCTAAAAATAAATAAATTTATGGAAACTTAAGGAACTGTACATTAGAAAAAGTTGCCCTGGGGCACCTGGGTGGCTTAGTGGGTTAAGTGGGTGGCTCAGTGGGTTAAAGCTCAGGTCATGATCCCAGGGTTCTGGGATTGAGACCTGCATCAGGCTCTCTGCTCAGCAGGGGTCTGCTTCCCCCTTCCCCTCTGCCTGCCTCTCTGCCTACTTGTGATCTCTCTCTGTCAAATAAAAATAAATATGTAAATAAATAAGTAAATAAAATCTTTTAAAAAAAGTTGCCCTATGATTTAGTAAACACTATGACCATCGCTCAGAGCATCCATACAATTCTTAAATAATGGATTCCATAAAATGGAATTTTGCTCTGTATAAAAAGAAAAATGGCTTAGGTTAAGTATAAAATCCTAATAGTCCATGATTTCTATGAAATTTTATTATTTCATTTACATCATGGATGCTACTTCTAAATTGAGCTAATTTAAATGGACAAATTTTGATAGAGCAATGGTTTTCCTGATACATGAAAATTTAGTATTAATAGAGAAAAGCAAACTAAAACCATTAAAAATGGTTTAAAAATTAAACATATGTAGGCTCTTTCTAGGTAGTAATGGAAATCACATGTTCTCAAAACAAAACAAAACAAAACTGGGGTGCCTTGGCGGTTTAGTCAGTTAAGTGTCTGCCTTCAGATCAGGTCATGGCTCTGGGCTCCTGGGATTGAGTCCAGCACTGGGTTCCCTGATGAGGGGAGTCTGCTTTTCAACTCTCCCTCTGTCGCGCTCTACTGCTAATGTGCTCTCTCTCTCTCTCTCTTGCTCTCTCCAGTAAATAATAAAATCTTTTGAAAATAACTAGCTCAACAAATAAAAGAAAAAAAAATAACACTTGCACTATTCTATAAAGCCATAAATCTTGCAAATAAGAAAAAAAAGAAAAGGTTTAGAAATACCCCAACTGAGTGGCCTTCAAACTTCTATACTCACAAACTCCTAAAAGAATTTTGAAAACATTCACACATTTTTAAGTTGGCACAAAGTTTGTTATAAGTCTAAATAAGTGTGAAGAGAATTTTTTAAAGATTTATTTATTTATTTATTTGGTGGGGGGGTGGGGGCAGAAGGAGAGACTCCTCAAGCAGACTCCCCATAGGGTATGGAGCCCAGTGCAGGGCTTGATTCTACAACCCATGAAATCAGGACCTAAACTAAAACCAAGAGTCAGATGCTTAACCAACTGAGCCACACAGGCACTGCTACAAAGGGTGTAATTTTTGACATGTTACAAAAATTGACATTTAAAAATAAAACATTATTTTCAGGTATCCAGTAAAATATAAATACAATAGAATATAAAAGTAAACATATACATAGAATTTTTTAAAGCACTCTAATGAAATAAGCATGTACCTATTATTTCTCTTTTGATGCAGTTTGAAATTAATGATAACAACAAACTGTATTATACTCTGTGACCTTATGTTGATGTTATATGTTGTAGCTACACTAACTTGCTTTCTGCAAATTTCAAAAAATGCAAGTATTTACTTTAAAATGTCTATATAAAAAAGTAGCTAATCATTAATTACCCATAAAGAATTATCCATTTCAAAATCTCAGTATTTTCCATAAATACATTAATATTCAGAGAAAATGTGTCTAAACAGCAAATTTAGATCAGTATTCCTTTTTTTAATCAAATACATTTCTATTCCATAGAACTCTGCTTCCCTACTAAGAAAGTCCTAAAACATTTAAAATTTTTCTACCTCTAGACACGATGGCTGAATCAGTTATCTACTCTCAAGTGCATAACTATCTGTGGTATACTGCAAGAAGTTTTACTCACTTCTCTGGGGGTTAGCTGAACTTGGCTGGGGTGACTAAGGTGACCCATATTCACTCTCTGCGTCTTTCACTTAATAAAGACTTCTCACCAGGAATGTGTGCAGGTAACTTAACTTCAAGGAGGTAAGAATCTGAGTGTATAACTAACCTGAGTTTGAACTAAATGAAGATCATTATTATGCCAGGAAAGATATCAGCTGGCCTATGGCACTCAATCTGTTGAAACAGTCACTGCAGTTATCAGATGTAGTTATCTGGTGAGTGAAGTGACAGCTGCTCTTGGACAGTATAAAGGCGATTGATACTGTAAAGGCTTCAGGGTGAAATGATAAAGTTAAAAAAAAAATCAATCTCAATACTGCACTGAACTCATGAAAATGTAGTTGAATGCAAGGTAACATACCGGAGTTTCTTTACATCCTTCAGAAAGAACTCTTCTCGCTTTTATATCCATGAATTTGTGGCATTTGAGACAATGGTATTCTCTGAGTATTTGTTGAATTGGATCACCACGTCTTCTGTTTTAACACCTAAACTTTCCAGTCCCAAGTCTTATTCATATATTTGCCAAAATGCTCCCCAAAGAATGTTTTGTTAATTGTTTTTAAGATTTTATTTATTTATTTGACAGACAGACAGCAAGAGAGGGAACACAAACAGGGGGAGTGTGAGAGGGAGAAGCAGGTTTCCTATCGAGAAGCAAGCCCTATGTGGGGCTTGATCCCAGGTCCCTGGAATCATGACATGAGCCAAAGGCAGATGCTTAACAACTACGCCACCCAGGTGCCCCACAAAAGAATGTTTTCAACAGAAGATAAACTATTGGTGTCAATTAGAAGTTAGAAGAATGTTTTTATTATTTTGAGGTCTTCTGGATACCGACTTAATATGCAAAATGAGGTGTAATGATTACTACTGGCATTATTATCCACATTCCCAAGAGAATAAATAGTTGTTACTACATGATCTAGACAGCTAGGAATAAGATAAAACTTACAGTCTATTTTAGGATTCTTTCTGTTATTAGAATATTCCACAGGGGGGAAAAAAGCAAACAAACAAATAATTTCACAACCAAATAGTGGCAGAGCTATCAATGTTTCAGATCCATGAGGATTTAAAATTTTGTTTCCCTTGCCTCTGGAGACATATCCAGTAATAAGTTGCTAAGGCTGAGGTCAAAAAGGTCACTGCCTGTGTTCCCCTCTAGGAATTTGATGATTTCCTATCTCACATCTGAGTCTTTTCATCTATTTTGAATTAATTTTGGTATAAGAAAGTGGTCCAGTTTCATTCCTCTACATGTTGCACTCCAGTTTTCCCAAAAGTATTTGTGGAAGAGATTGTCTTTTTTTCCATTGGATAATCTTTCCTGCTTTTTTGAAGATTAGTTGACCATTTGGTTATGGGTCCTTTTCTGGGTTTCTATTCTGTACCACTGATCTACGTGTCTATTTTTTTGCCACTACCATACTGTCTTGATCACTACAGTTCTGTAATATAACTTGAAGTCCAGAATTGTGATTCCTTCAGCTTTGCTTTTCAAGATTGCTTTGGATATTCAGAGGGTTTTGTGGTTCCATACAAAGTTTAAGGACTGTTTCTTCTAGTTCTGTGAAAAATGTTGGTGGTATTTTGATAGAGATTGCATTAAATGTGTAGATTTCTTTAGGAAATAAGTATATTTTAACAATATTTGTTCTTCTAATCAAGGATCATGGAATGTTTTTCCATTTCTTCATGTTTCCTTCAATTTCTTCATAAGTATTCTACAATTTTCAGATAAGAGATCTACTACCTTTTTGGTTAAGTTTATTCCTAGGTACCTATGGATTTTGGTGCAGTTGTAAATGGGATTGATCCTTTGATATCTCTGTCTGCTGTTTCATTGTTGGTGTATAGAAATGCAACAGATTTCTATAAATTAATTTTGTATGCTGTGACTTATTAAATTCATGTATCAGCTCTAGAAATTTTTTAGTGGAGTCTTTCAGGTTTTCTACATAGGGTATCATGTCATTATTGGGACTTCATCAAGATAAAAATCTTCCGGAGAGAGGGGCAAGATGGCAGAGAAGTAGGAAACCCTGTTTCAACAGGTCCCCTACATTGAGCTAATTATCTACCAGAACACTCTGAACACCCATGAAAGCTGCCTGAAATGTAGGACTATACAATTCTGTCTCTATGGGGGCAGAAGACACCAGTGGAGAGGTAAAGCAGACTGGGAATAGTTGGGCTGATATCAGAGTTGATAAAGAGAAGGGGGAAGGAGCCACCAGAAGTGACCCACTGGAAAGTAATAACCTAATACAAAACTGCCCCGTGATTGGGGACCAGCAGTGACTTGGAGTCTGGTTACAAGCACTCAAAAAGAGCAAAAGATATTAAGGGGCAAGTGGTGAAATTGGGGGGTCACAGGCACGGGCCTAAGCACATGGACCCAGGATGGCCACCGCTGGCAACCACCTCTGCCAGAGAGAATGCAGCGGAGCCGCTGGGCTTGCAAAGCTTGTACCACCGCTTGGCTGGGTGCACTCCTGCCCCTGCATGAGGGAGTCTGGTGACGGCGCCAGCCCACACTCCCTAGAACTTTTGTGTTCTGCACACACTGAATGACCAGGTTCTGACCCAGTCCCCGTCCACACCTTAGAAAGCTCCATGCAGACACTAGTCGGTGGTCTCTACGACTGGCCAAAGGTCTGGACTCTCCCAGCCCAGACCTAAAGGAATTCAGCACTATCTCTGGTTGCAAAGCCCTGGTGGCAACCTGCATAACCTGAAATCGGGATCCCAGACAGCAGTCCTGGCAAAGACAGCCACCGGAAGCAGGCTCCCTGGAACAATATGCTTCATAGCTTTAGTGGCACAAGGGTGCAGAGACAAGCGGGCGCTTTGGGTGAACCCTGAGACAGTGGCTGGGGATGTGCACTGCCTGAGAGAGGTCGCGCAGCTCAGCAGAGTTTGCAGAGGGGGGAAGTCTGTGTGTTCTGGACCACTCAGAGGGGAGCTGACTGAGGCTTCTCTCTGAGACAGATGTCTGGGTGCAGTTTGCTTTCCACTAAACCTCCAAAAAGCTGCAAAAAGTCGTCAAGGAACAAAAACCTCCAGAGAACAAAAGCCTGAAAACCGGTTTTCACAGAGTCCAGCCCCTTGATAGAGTGCAGGAGAACTCAACCCAAGGAAGAAAAACTTAGAAAAACCACACCACAGTCCCCTCCCGCAGAAAGCCAGCCAAAAGAACTAGAGGACAACCACCACAGGGACCCCATAAAACTGTAAAATCCCAGTATCAGGGGAAAACAATATATTAAGTTCCCAGTATTGCCCTAAAACCTGTATATTTCAGAGATACAACTTTTATTTTTAAATCGTTCTCACTATTCTTGTTCTTTTTAATTTTACTAACCTATTAACCAATACAACAAGATGTTCAATACAACAAATTCCATAATAACCTTTTAACTTGAACTTTTCTCATACATATACCTGTGTTTCTCTTTTTCTTTTCTATTTTTCTATTTCATATAGATATAAGCTTCAAGGTAATCCTCTTCCCCTAAACAAAAATATCCCTATATATAAACCAACTTTAATCTCCCGTTATCTCTGGAGAGTTGAGTCCATTAACAAAGATATCAAGATACACCCAGGAAGAATCAAAATAACCTTCTCATCCACATCCAGGATTTAAAACCAATCTTTTTTTTCTCTCAGTGTTTCTGTGTATTTGTTTTGTTCTGGTATTATATAAATCCCATCCTTGAAGTTCATTTTTGCTAGATTCTTTTCTCTTTTCTTGTCATTTACTTTTGTTGGTCTTTTTGTTTGTCAATTTTTGTTTATTTTCCTTATAAATCTTACTTTTGGGGCCCATTCCACCTTGGTCTTCTTTTTTTCTCTCTCTTTCTCACTCTTTTTATTTATTTGTTTTTTCCTTTCTTTTTGGTAGTAACTTCTGATTACTCAGGACCGTTCCAGGGTACACTTTGCCTGAATTGCGGATGACATATTCAGCTATATATCCCCTCAACCATCTCTCACCATAGGAGGAAGAACACCCAACAGAGGAAAAATTAAGAGGCTGTGCCCTCTCCAACACAACTGTTGGATGTGGACATAAATAGTATGTCCGAAAGGGAATTCAGGCTAACAATTATCCAGGTAATGGCTAGGATGAAGAAAACCATTATTAACTACATAGAATCTCTAAGGTCAGAAGTGAAAGCCACCTGGGAAGAAGTTAAAAATGCTATTACTGATATCCAATCTAATCTAAATAATCTAACAGCTAGGGTAACCAAGGCAGAAGATAGAATTAGTTATCTAGAAAACAAACTGATAGAGAAAAAGGATCAGGAGGAGGCATGGAAGAAACAACATAGAAGCCATGAAAACATAATTAGAGAAATAAATGACTCCATGAAACATTTCAACATCAGAATTGTTGGGATCCCTGAGGAGGTGGAGAAAGAGAGATTAGAAGACATAGTTGAACAAATTCTGGATGAAAATTTTCCCAATCTGGGGAATGGAACCAGTGTTGTATCCTAGAGGTAAGTGAATACACCTCCAAGATGAACAAATCTAGAACAACCTCAAAACACTTAATTGTGAGGCTCACGAATCATAATTTTAGACAAGAGCATCTGAAGGCAGCTAGTGGGAAAGAGACACCTTTACTACAGAAGAAGGTCCATTAGAATAATGTCAGACCTGTCCACAGAAACCTGGCAAGCCAGAAAGGGCTGGCAAGATATATTCAGGGCATTAATAGAGAAGATCATGCAGCCAAGAATACTTTATCCAGCAAGGTTGATATTCAAAATGGATGGAGAGATAAAGAGCTTCCAAGACCAGGAAGGTTTAAGAGTGTGTGACCACCAAGCCAGCACTACAAGAAATATTAAGGGGAGTTCTACTAAAGCAGAAAGAACCCAAGAGTGACATAACAGAAATTTACGGAGACAATCTATAGAAACAAGGACTTCACAGGTAACATGATGTCAATAAAAACATATCTCTCAATAATAATTCTCTAAGTGAATGGCCTAAACACTCCCCCCCAAAATGACACAGGGTTGCAGATTAAATAAAATGGCAGGACTTGTCCATATGTTGTCTACAAGAGACCCATTTGGAATCTAAGCATACATCCAGACTGAAAGTAAAGGGATGGAGATGCTTCTTTCATGCTTCTTTCACTGTGCCTCAAAAGAAAGCTGGGGTAGTGATTCTCATATCAGATAAATCAGATTTTAAACTAAAGACTGTACTCAGAGATATGGAAGAATACTACATCATTCTTAAAGCATCTATCCACCAACAAGATCTAACAGTTGAAAATATGTATGACCCCAACATGGGAGCAGCCAACTACATAAGGCAACTGTTAATCAAGATAAAGAGTCACATTGATATGAATACATTAATAGTAGAGGATCTTAACATCCCACTCTTGTAATAGACAGATCACCCAAGCAGGAAATCAATAAAGAAATAAGAGCATTGAATGATGCATTGGACCAGATGGACCTCATAGATATATACAGAACATTCCACCCTAAAACAACAGAATACTCATTCTTCTCAAAGGCACATGGAACATCCTCCTGAACAGACCACATAATGGGTCACAAATCAGGGTTCAACCACTACTATAAGACTGAGATTATTTCCTGCATATTCTCAGACCACAATGCTTTGAAACTGAAACTCAACCACAAGAAAATTTTGGAAGTAATTCAAACATTTGGAAACTAAAGACCACCCTGCCCAAGCATGTTTGGATCAAAGAAGTACTTTAACAATTCATGAAAACCAATGAGAATGAAGACACATCAGTCCAAAACCTATGGGACACAGCAAAGGCAGTCTTAAGGGGGAAATACATAGATCTCCAAGCCTCCCTCAAAAAATTGAAAAATCCAGAATACATCAGCTCTCTTTACACCTTAAAGAACAGGAGAATCAATAACAAATTAAGCCAACCCCACACACAAGAAGGGAAATAATCAAGATTAGAGCAGAGATTAATGAAATAGAAACTAGAGACACAGCAGAACACATCAATGAAACTAGAAGCTGGTTTTTTGAAAGAATTAATAAGGTTGATAAACCACTGGCCAAACTAATCCAAAAGAAAAAAGAGAAGACCCAAATTAATAAAATTATGAATGAAAAGGGACAGCTCATTACTAACACCAAGGAAATAGAAACAATCATCAGAAATTATAATCAACAGTTATACACCAATAAGTTAAGCAACCTAGATGAAATGGATGCATTTCTGGAAACTTATAAACTTCCAAAACAAAATCAAGAAGAAACTGACAACCTGCATAGACCAATATCTAGTAACAAGATTGAAGCAGTGACCAAAACCTCCCAAAAAACAAGAGTCAAAGACCCGAAAGATTACCTGGAGAATTCTAACAAACATTCAAAGAAGAAATTATACCTATTCTCCTGAAGCTGTTTCAAAAAATAGAAACAGAAGGAAAACTTCTGTTTTCCACCCCCATGGATGGGGCGGGAGGAGATTATGCTGAGTGAAAAAGTCAAGCAGAGAGAGTCAAATATCATATGGTTTCACTTGTGGAACATAAGGAATAACACGGAGGACATTGGGAGATGGAGAAGAGAAGTGAGTTGGGGGAAATCAAAGGGGGAGACAAACCATGAGAGACTGTAGAATCTGAGAAACAAACTGAAGATTTTGGAGGGGTAGGGGGTGGGGGATTGGGTGAGCCTGGTGGTGGGTATTAAGGAGGGCATGTATTGCGTGGAGCACTGGGTGTGGCACATAAACAATGAATTATGGATCACTGAAAAAAAATCAATTAAATTACATTTTTAAAAAAAGATAAAAATCTTCCACACAGTGAAGGAGATAATCAACAAAACTAAAAGGCAGACTACAGAATGGGAGAAGATATTTGCAAATGACACCTGTTAAAGGGTTAATATCCAAAATCTATAAATAACTTATTAAACCTACATCCAAAAAACAAATAATCCAATTAAGAAATAGGCAGAAGACATGAATAGACATTTTTTCCAAAGAAGACACACAGATAGCTAACAGACACATGAAAAGATGCTCAACATCATTCTTCATTAGGGAAAAACAAATCAAAACTATAATGAGATATCAACACACACCTGTCAAAATGGCTAAAATTAACAACACAGAAAACAACAGATGTTGATGGATCATTTTATTGGTTATGTTTCACTTTGGAAAACTATGGATAAAATGTTTATATTAGTAGTTGCAGTTCTTTTTTTTAAATTTTTTATACTTATAAACATCTTAAATACCCTTATTTGATATCTTTGAATTCTGTATTTTTACATTTTTATTCAGTCTATGTGGCTGCTATATTAATTGCATTTATCACAACTCTTTCTTCTCAATTTCTGGGAAGAATGACCTGTGCAGTAAGTTAAATCCATGATCATCTATTTTCTGGGATTGATGAGAGAAAATAGCTGTTCATTGTCTGTATCTGTAATTTAATAGACTTAATTAAGATTTTTGTTTACTTTTTACTATAATGTTAATTACAGTTAAATCAAATGTAGAGAGCTATACTTAAATCCCACATATATGTGTGTGTGCAATGCACAATCCCCCTCTTTAAAAAATCAGCAAGCAAGAAATACTGTGTGCCTAACAAAAACATAAATTTTATTATATACACTTACCTATCTAAACTTTATTTTACTACTCGATTTTCCTTTCATATTTTGTTCCCATTTTAATTCATTTTATCAAAGAAGAAATTAGAAAATTCACCTTATTGTAAATTGTGTGATTACATCTTAATTTTACTTTTTTATCCTAAGGGGAAAAAAAGTGCTTATACCCTAAAAAGGCAAAACAAAAGAAAACAATTCTGCTTTCATTTCCATGGTGTATAACTATAGAATTTTTTTTTTAAGATTTTATTTCTTTATTTGACAGAGGTCACAAATAGGCAGAGAGGCAGGCAGAGAGAGGAAGGGAAGCAGGCTCCCTGCTGAGCAGAGAGCCCAATGTGGGGCTAGATCCCAGGACCCTGGGATCATGACCTGAGCCGAAGGCAGAGGCTTTAACCCACTGAGCCACCCAGGTGCCCCTAGAATTTCTAGTAATTAGCACAATTTTATAATGTATTCCATATGGTCTACTTTGAGAAAATGGAATAGATAGCATAACTAATTAATTTGTATGTATGCATATGTATCAGTCAGGGTTATATCAGAGAAGCAGAACCAGTATATTAGAGAAAGAAGAGAGAGAAAGGGCAAGAGAGTGATGGGACAGAGAAGGAAAAAAGAGGGAGGTGTGCTGGGAGGAAAGGGAGAGAGAAGAGAGAGAAGGACTTACTGCAAGGAATTACTTTACGTGATTGTACCTGGCTAGACAATTCTGAATAACTTAATGCAGGTTACAGAAGAGCAGGTTGGAAACGGGCAGGAGCTCAGACTACAGTCCAAAGTGAAATTTTTTCTTCAGGGAGATCTTATTTCTGCTCTTAGGGCATCTTAACTCTTAGATTGTGCCCATCCAGATTATTCACTATTATCTTATTTCCTTTAAATCAGCTGGTTTTATGTATTAATCACATGTACAAAATACCTTTACAGAGTAACAGGTATTTCAGCATGAATGAGTTGACAAATAAAACTGAATATCAAAGCATGTATGTATTTTATACTAATTAATTTATCAATACTTGGAGAGTTCCTATGACTTGCCAGGGTTTATTTTAAGCATTGTGGATAATAAGGTAAGGTATCCAGACAAGGAAATAGCAATTTATAAAGCTTCGTCTTTAGTAGGAAATAAACAATAACTGTTAAGGTTATTTCAGGTAATGACAAACATTACAAAGAAAATAAGTCAGGACAACTGGATAGAGATAGACAGGCAGAACAGGGGTACTTTCAAACTTTTATGTCAGAAAAAGACCTCTCTGAGGAGATCACATTTGTGCTGACATCTTTTTAAAAGGAAGAAATAAGATCCCTGAAAACCAAAAGATAAAGTACATAAGGCTCTTACGATGGATATGAGTTTGAAAGGCTGGGGGAACAGAAAGAAGACAGAGTGGATATTGAGAGGAAATGAGGTCATTCTGTTGGAAAAACATCAGATAGTAAAAATTTCAATGTAAGCAGTGCATATTATTTTACTTTAGCTCCAAGGTGATTTTTAACCCATTGGAGAATTCTAACCAAATGTACAGCATAGCCCAATTTACATTTTAAAAGAGTGCACTATTGCTCTTCAGAGAATGGTTGATCACACCAACAATTTAACAGATAATATTAGAAAATGGTGACTTGGAATAATAAGACAAGAGTTCAGATGGAAAGACAAAAGGGAGACAGACTGAACTTCAATTATGCTTGAACAATGGGTTCACAGCATACCATTTAACAAGAGGAGAATGGAGAAATGTGGCAAAAGGGGCAGATTTGGAAGGATAAGGACAACCAATGAGTCAGGATTTTTTTTTGTTTTATTTATTTATTTACATATAATGTATTATTAGCTTCAGGGGTAGAGGTCTGTGAATCATCAGTCTTACATAATTCACAGCACTCACCATGCACATACCCTCCCCAATGTCTATAACCCAGCCACCTTATGCCTCCCCCTGCCATCCCCCTGGCAACCCTTAGTTTGTTTCCTGAGATTAAGAGTCTTTTATGGTTTCTCTCCCATCCTGGTCCCATCTTCTTTCATTTTTTCCCTCCCTTCCCCCCAGGATCCTCCTGCTCTGCCTCTCAAATTCCTCATATCAAAGAGATCATATGATCATTGTCTTTCTCTTAGCATATTATGCTTAGCATAATACCCTATGGTTCCATCCACGTCATTGGAAATGGCAAGATTTTGGGTTTTTCGATGGCTGCATAGTATCCATATACATACATAAATAACCTTTTCTTTATCCATTCATCTGTTGATGGATATCTAGGTTCTTTTCACAGTTTGGCTATTGTGGACATTGCTGCTATAAACATTCGGCTGTGTGTGCTTCTTTGGATCACTATATTTGTATCTTTAGGGTAAATTCCCAGTAATGCAATTGCTGGGCCCTAAAGTGGCTCTATTTTCAACTTTTTGAGGAACCTCCACACTGTTTTCCAAGTGGCTGCACTAGCTTGCATTCCCATCAACAGTGTAGAAGGGTTCCCCTTTCTCCACACCCTCACCAAGATCTGTTATTTCCTGACTTGTTAATTTTAGCCATTCTGACTGATGTGAGGTGGTATCTCATTGTAGTTTTGATTTGTATTTTCCTGATGCAGAGTGATGTTGAGCACTTTTTTCATGTGTCTGTTGGCCACTTGGATGTCTTCTTTGCAGAAATGTCTCTTCATGTCTTCTGCTCTTTCTTGATTGGATTATTTGTTCTTGGTATGCTGAGTTTGATAAGTTCTTTATAGATTTTGGATACTAGCCCTTTATCTGATAAGTCATTTGCAAATATCTTCTCCCATTCTGTCGTCATCTTTTGGTTTTGTTGGCTGTTTCCTTTGCTGTGCAAAAGCTTTATCTTGATGAAGTCCCAAAAGTTCATTTTTTGCCCTTGCTTCCTTTGATGATGTTTTTAGGAAGAAATTGCTGTAGCTATGGTTGAAGAGGTTGCTGTTTGTGTTCTCCTCAAGGATTCTGATGGAGTCCTGTTTCATATTGGGGTCTTTCATCCACTTTGAGTCTATTATTGTGTTTGGTGTAAGGAAATGATCCAGTTTCATTCTTCTGCATGTGGCTGTCCAATTTTCCCAACATCATTTCTTGAAGAGAGACTGTCTTTTTTCCATTGGACATTCTTTCCTGCTTTGTCAAAGACTAGTTGACCATAGAGTTGAGGGTCAATTTCCAGGCTCTTTAATCTGTTTCACTGATTTATGTGTCTGTTTTTGTGCCAACACCACACTGTCTTCTTGATTACAACTTTGTGTCCTCTATCTCTACACTGTGAAGAGTTTTGATCAAGAAAGGATGCTGTTCTTTGTCAAATGCTTTATCAGCATCTATTGAGAGTATCATATGGTCCTTCTTCTTTCTCTTATTAATGTATTGTATTACATTGATTTGTGTATGTTGAACCAACCTTGCAGCCCAGGAATGAATCCCACTTGGTTATGGTGAATAATCCTTTTAATGGACTCTTGGTCCTATAGGCTAGTATTTGGTGAGAATTTTTGCATCCATGTTCATCAGGGATATTGGTCTGTAATTCTCCTTTCTGGTTGGGTCTTTGGTTTTGGGATCAAGGTAGTGCTGGTTCTTGTAAAATGAGTCTGGCAGTTTTCCTTCCATTTCTATTTTTTGGAACAGTTTTCTACTCATTTTACCATGAAATTAAAACCATTTTAAAATATAGTCTATAAATAACTTCTTTAAAGTTAAAAAAGAGGATTAGACTTGGACTTCTGGGAATATGTAATAGCTCCACATTTCTTGATTTCTCCTCTAGGAATAACTTAAACCCTGAACATTATTTACAAAACGAACATGACAAATCTGGAAGACCAGCTAACCATCTCCAGACTCATGCAACAGCACTGCAGCAGGTATCCATTTTGCATTTGTTTTTGTTTTTTTGTCTCATGTATCCAAGACTTGTTGCTGAGGTAGCAAACAAGAAATACCAACTACATGTGAAGGACCTCTTGGTTTTATTTCCTATAGATTTCCTAGAATCTACAAGTATGTCCAATAAAAAATTTAATTAAAGGAAAGAGGACTCAAGAATGAATCTTAGAGTTTTAGTAATCAGTTGAAGAGGAAGAAATTAAGCGCCCCCCCCCAAAAAAAAAGTGAAGACATCTATAAAGTAACTGAGGAAAATAAAATGTGTTTCCAGAAAGAGGGAGTGAATTACATCAAATGCTTCTGTGTATTCAATTAACATGAAAGCAGAAATTTTAAGACTTTGGTAATAAGAAAATCTTTTGTTACATTCACAAAAATAATTTTGGCAAAGTGATAGAGACAGAATCCTGATTTTCACTCACAAGCAGATGAAGGTAGAAAATAAACACAATGATGCATGGTGATTTAGTTGAGAACACCTGCTATAAATAAAAGTTAGGAGAACTAAGAACATAATTAGAGAAGTATACAGGTCAAGGCCCGATAGACGATGGATAAATGAGAGAGAGAAAGAGAGTTTTTAACTGATTATATTCCCGTTAAAATTCAAATGTACAAGCCCTAACCCCCAATATGATGATATTTATAGGTGAGGACTTTGGGAGACAATTAGATTTATGTGCGGTCATGAGGATGATACTCCCGAGATGGGACTTACTACCTTCATAATATAAAGAGAGATAAGAACTTTCCCTTTCTCCACCATATGAGGACACGGAAAAGAGGTGATCATCTGCAAGCCAAGAAGAGGGTCTTCACTTCATCTGCTAGCACCTTAATCTTGGACTTGCAAGCCTCCAAAACAGTGAGAAAATAAATTTCTCTATTGTTTAACCTACCCAATCTATGGTATTTGTTGAAGCAGCCTAACATCCACAGTTAAACATCCCAAATTCATAAAATACTGGCAAATTCAAAATAGTAACAAAATCTATTTATATTCCAAATATGCATTTATTATAAGCAACAACAGAGTACAAGTAATATACTTATACTTAGTATAAGTAGTATATAAGAGTATAAGTAGTTATATAATAAATTGCACAAAAGAATATCAAAAATCAAGTCCAATATTATATTTCTCAAGTGGGAAACAAAGTCCAATACAAGACAAAATATTTAACTGTTATGTTAAGTTTAGAAGACAACTTAATGGACCCTCTTATCAACTGTACAAAGAGAAAAAAATGTATTCCTCAGACTCCTGTTCATTAACCTACTTTTGTTATTTGTAAATTTTAACTTTCTTTTTATATTATCTCTGATTATAAATTCAGGGGTTATCATTTTAATGTTACTTAGTTTTAAAATGTATCAGTTTCAATGTAAGAAAAATATGTGATTTTTAGAGAATATAATTACTAACACTGAGAACTGCATCTTGGTAGGAAAATACAATGTTAACTAAATAAAATTGATTGGATAAACTACAAATAATTACTTTTATTTCTGGGCCAAAGGTTTATGCCAACTCAGTGCATAAAAAAAAAAAAAAAACTGTTGACAATTTAATATGTGATGAGATGCCAGTTACATGGACATTTAAAAGGAAGGAGCAGCACAAATAGTGCTTAGTCTTCTAAATATTTATGACATCATTTATTGCTTTTCTATAAATATAATCAGAGTACTTAATCTTTCACTATGTTTGTAATAAATAAAATGATTTTCTTGTATATAGATGTTATAACTTGACCCATGTACTTTAAACCACGGATCCACACTGAACTAACAACTTGCTTCAAATTTATGGTGGCTTATTCAGGTATCATTTACAAAGAGTGAATCGACCCTTCACAGTACAGAATTCTGTTTTGAAAAATGTATGCAATCACATAACCATCACCAATATAAAGATATAGAACAGTTCCATCCTTCTCCAAAAGTTCCTTCTGCAGGGAAGAAAAGTCTGAGGATAAAGGAGGAATGCTCAATATTTCTTACAGTGGTAACCACTCTCTCCTTCAAGCCTCACCACCTAGGGAACCATTCTCTGAATTCTTCTGTGCCCACAATATTGCTTTTAAGTACCTAGTGGCAATTCTGGGTAAGGAGACTGTCAAGATGTTTTAACTTCACTTGTGTCTGTGGTTCCAGAGTTTCTATGTTAGTTCACACTCTGCCATTAGCAATTTGCTTAAGTTTACCTGAATTCCTCTTACCTTGCTCCTATGGTGGCCTAGATCCCTTCTATGGTGCCCTGTATTCCTTCCCCTTGTGTTCTGCCACATGACACAGGGTTCCAGTTCTGTCTCTCCTTGATGGCAGTAAATTTTCCCATAGAATTCAGGCTGCTTGTTTGCCATGTGATCCCAATTCGCTAATGGGTTAAAAACAGTTTTATTTAGTTTTCTTGTTTGGTCTTGTTTGTTTGTTTTGGTTTTTTGTTTGTTTGTTTGTTTGTTTGTTTTTTATTTGTTTTGTTTTGGGGTTTTTTGGCTGTAATTATGGAACCAATGCTGTTTCCAAATACCTGCTAGGTGAAACACAACTCCCTTCTTGATTTGAATTTAATATACTATATCAATTCTCTGTGAGTTTTAAAGATTATGTATCTTTTTTAAGTAAGTTATAGAATTATCCTATTTTTTGTCTTTCAAACATAATGTCTGAACATTTTATTAAATGAAAGCTATGTAGTATAACAGCAAATTCATCTACTGCTCATTTATCCTCAAATATGCAATTATCCAAACATTACTGGATCACAACATATATGATAACCATAAAGGTAATGTAACCCAAAGTATCAATTTTAACTCAGAAATCTTCTTAGATAGGCATTGTAACAAGTGGTTAAGGACATAACCTTTGGTAGAAAGTAATGTTCTTCCCAAAGGTCTCCTATTTTTCTAGATATGGGACCTTAAAATAGTTACTTAAACTTTCTAAAGCAAAAAATGGTATAATAAACATAAGTCAGAGTAGTAGAAATATTGGATAAGATGATCTATGTAAAATATTTTCCATATAACCTATACATATAATTCTTACCATATATTTGTTACTATTTTAATTATCTTCTTCATCATCATAATCATCATGAGAGCAGTGATCTGTACCATATAAAAAATAATTCACATAATCATAAATGCGATCTGAAGGAAAACTAAAATGTTACCAGTTTTATTCTTTTTGGACAATGTGAGTCATTTTTATCTGCCACTTTTCATAGAAGATATAACACATTTCAAGTCTACTGACTTATAATAAAAATAATACTGGTTATGTAAAATACTATATTATATACATTTTCCAAAATTATTCCAACCAATTTTTAAAAATAATTGTATTGAATTCTCAAGATTCTTGATTCTCAAGAGAATCCTGTAAAGAAAGATAAAGACAGAAAGATTGACAGATGGAAGTAAGGAAAGAGAGATAAGGAGGAGGAAATGAAAGGAAAGGAAAGAAAAGAAGAGAAGGGAAGGAAAGGAAAGGAAACAAAAGGAAACAGAAAAAAAGGAATGTAAGGGAAAGGAAGAAGAGAAATGAGAAGATAAGATAAAAGAGGAAAGGAAAGGAAAGGAAAGGAAAAAGGAGAAGAGAAAGAGAATGGAAAAGGAAAGGAAAAAGAGAAAAGAGGAGGAAAGGGAAGGGAAGGGAAAGGAAAGGAAGGGAAAAAAGGAAAAAAAAGAAAGATATTATGAGCGAAATAACAATGAATAACCAAGGCTAACTTAGTCCTATTTATGCTATAGACTGAATTATGTGCCCTCACCCCTGGCCCCAAATTCACTTGTTGAACATCTAATTCCAAACACAATGACTATATTTAGAAATAGAGTCTGTGAGAAGGTGATAAAGGTTAAATGAAGTCATGGGGGAGCAGAGTTTTAATCAGATAGGGCTGGTGCCTTTATATTATAAAGAAGACAAGGCAGTAACAGAGATCCCTCTTCACCATGTGAAGACACGCTAAGAAGACAACCCATCAAGCCTGGAAGAGAGTCCTCATCAGAATCTGACCACAATGACATCTTGAATTTTAAATTCCAAGGTTTAAGAACTGTGGGAAATACATTTCTGTTGTTTAAGCCACCCAGTCCATCGCATTTGTAGATATTTTGGAGAAAAAGCAAACATTTTATTATTTAGAAAAAGCAAACATTTTATTATTTAACTTTCCTTTTCAGAAGATACCCTACCATCACTCTTTAATACAACTCACAGATATATAGCTATAAGTAGGATTATTTTGGCATTTTCACATACTCCATTTAAAATGTTAACTCACGAGGGACGCCTGGGTGGCTCAGTTGGTTAAGCAGCTGCCTTCGGCTCGGGTCATGATCCCGGCGTCCTGGGATCGAGTCCCACATAGGGCTCCTTGCTCAGCAAGGAGCCTGCTCCTCCCTCTGCCTCTGCATGCCATTCTGTATGCCTCTGCTCGCTCTCTCCCCCTCTCTCTCTCTGATAAATAAATAAAATCTTTAAAAAAAAAAAAGTTAACTCATGAGAGCTATATATACATATTAAAATTAGAATCTATAGGCTCACCTTCCACTATCAATAATATACCTGAAATTACAATAGGCATTAACACAATTACTTTAAAAAGGTGAAATTCCAATTAAATACATATCTATATAAAATATTAATTAACTGGAAGTATATTCAAAGATTATATTAGTGTAAAAAAAAGCTACTATAGTCAATCAGCATCAGTTAATTATTAATAAACATATTCATTTCTATATATAACTAATAAACTCATATTTATTCCTATATGTAACTTATAAACTCCTTCATTCTATAAAAGTAATGTTAAAAATGATCACAGGAAGAAAATGTAACTTAACCAATTATCATAAATAATTTATAAATTATACTTTTGTTAATCATTAAAATGTTCTCTGTTTTAGACATTTTCCCCAGAGCATGAAAACAAAAAGGACTTTCTAATTGGTCTTTAAATAATCAGAATATAAATGAAGTGTTCATATTATTCCTTGAAAATTTTAATTAATTAGGTCCTGCCCTCTAAGCAATTATTCCTATAATACACAGGGGGAAAAGGCAAATAAAAATAAAATTATGAAAGTTCACTAAATGCAGGATAAATGAAGAGAATTCAATCATCCATTTAAAAATTACATTGGGATTCTAATTGAATCAAGGCTTAAACAACACTCTAGAGTCTAATCATGGTTAAAATTCTTTTAAGTTTTCTGTGGAGATATTCTGTAAGGGATTCTCTTATTATAATGTGCAAACAGGTTTCATTTAGAAATTATAATAGGAAGTTATTTATTTTGAAACATATCATGTATATAGAATAAAAATATAAAAGTTCATTAAAACATATGATTTAATTATTTTGATCAGAGGCATCTGGATGGAATAGTCAGTTGACTTCGTGACTCTTAGTTTTGGCTCAGGTCTGACCTTGGGGTTGTGAGATCAAGCCCCACATGGAGCTCTCTGCTCAGGGCAGAGTTGCTTGAGTTTCTCTTTCCCTCTCCCTCGGACCCTCCCCTTCACCCTCTAAATAAACAAACAAACAAACAAACACATTATTTTAAAAATTATTTTGGTCAATTAGCCAGTATAAATTGAAAAAAATAATCCAATGCAATTTTATTTTTTTAAGTTTTTTGGGTTTTTTTAAAGATTTTATTTATTTATTTTCAGAAAGAGAGTACAAGCAGGGGGAGTGGCAAGCAGAGGGAGAAGCAGGCTCCCGCTGAGCAGAGAGCCCAACCTGGGGCTTGATCTTAGGGTTCTGGGAATTTTAATTACACATTTTTGTGTGATTAGAAAAATCCAGTGAGAAGATCATATAACTGTGATTGTTTTAAGAATTTTTTCCTCCAGCTCTTTTAGTTTGACTGTAATGATTATATTTACCTTGATAAACAAAACAAACAAAAAATAATAGTTGAAGTCAAGGACCTATTATGCATGAAGGAAGAAATAAGTCAATGAAATGGAATGCCATTTTAAAAATCAAATTTCATTATTTTGCTCTCTAAGTGTAGCATCCCCAGGTAGAGGAAACATGATAAAAGATTACTGAGGGGGGTGCCAGAATGACTCTATCTTAAAAAAAAAAAAAAAAGATTATTGAGATATGTTATTTATAAGTTTCTATTTGACTGTGATTGTCAGCATTCAACTGTGAAAGTGCCTTTCCTATTACTACAATAATACAGGTCAAAGATTTAAATCAAACTAAAATTTATTAATAAGAAATCATGAGGAATATTAGAAAGTAACTAGATGAATGAAAACCACAAAACCAATAAACCAAAACTTGTTAGATACAACAAAATCAGGGCTCAAAGGGAAATTTATAGCTGCAAATTCCACTATTAAAGAAGGAGAAATGGGGGGCACTTGTTGCTCAATCTGTTAAGAGTCTGACTGGCTCAGGTCATGATCTCAGGGTCCTGGGATCCAGCTGCATGTGGGGCTCCCTGCTTGGTGGAGAGTCTGCTTCTCTCTCTTCCTCTACCCTCCCCTGGCTCATGCTCTCTCTCTCTCTTAAATAAATAAAATCCTTATTTATTTATTTATTTTATTATTATGTTCAGTTAGCCAGCATATAGTACATCATAATTTTTTTAAGATTTTATTTATTTATTTACAACAGAGAGAGATAGTGAGAGAGAGAACACAAGCACAGGGGAGCTGAAAAGGGAGAAGCAGTCTCCCCAATAGGGGGCTTGATCCCAGGACGGGGATCATGACCTGAGCCTAAGGCAGAGGCTTAACCACTGAGCCACCCAAGGGCCACAAGTACATCATGAGTTTTGAAAGGTTTTAAATCAGTGATGAAGCTTTCTAGCTTAGGAAACTGGAAAAAGAGGAAGAACCTAAATCCAAAGCAAAACAGAAATTAATATAGTTAAAATAATCTGAATAGATGAAAAAATATGTGTACTAATATCCTTAGAAATTAAATGAAATCTAGAATTGATTCCCTAATGGAAAACTTAGTTTGAATCTTACACTCATTAATATTCATTCTGTTTAACTCTAGGTTTCAGATGTAGGCAAAATTAAACTTACACACAGTGTTTCATGACTGACTTGCTAGAACTTTCCCCAGTCTCCAACACAAAGTATCAGAAAGTACCATCCTTTGGTCACTGAATGTTGTCACCAAAACAGACCAGACACTGAGCTGGCACATTCTAAACATTATCTATGTTTCTATTAGGAACATAGATAGAAATGTTATCTATTAGGAACTATGAAGTTCAAAATAAAAACTTCAATTAGTATGTAGTCAACATCCAAGACTAAACAATTTGATGGAGCTTCATTGAAGTCAGTATCCTATATCTTTTGCCTATGAGGAGTTGAGAAGGTGATCCCAAATTACTAGCAATATATAATTAATATCTTTCTTAGTTGGTATTGAGAATAGCTTTGAATATGTAAAGCTCCATGTGTCAGTCAAAATTTTGATAGTAAAATATCCAATAACAGAAGATTTGAAAGGTTTAAAGATATGGAAGTTTTTAAAATAATTAAAAATATAATAAAATACAATAAATATATATAACATATAATAAAATTATATATCATATATAATAAGCATATATAATTATATAATATAATATATTATATAGTATAGTATAATAAAAATAATAAAAATAATATTTTTAGTTGAAAAGCACTTGTATATTTTTTATATTTGATGTATTTTTAATGTATAAATGAAATAGGTTTATTTGGAATAAAAACATCAGGAGTAGTTTGAAATTTGTAACAGAATAATTGATGTAGAATCATTTTAAGTTGAAATCTTTATCATTGAAATGTTTATCATCAATATACTGAAATATGTGAAGAGACTGAATGTTTTCCTTACTTGTAAGATTATTTTATCAAATTTTTTAGCAGTATTTAGTACCAGGAGGTTTTGTTAATTAAGTCAGAAACCTGAAATATTTAAAATGGAGTTGAGTTAATGAATGTATGTTTAAATGTTTTTAAGATATTTAATTAACTCTATATTCAAATAAGACTAAATATTTAAAGACCTTTTAAACATAATGATGAAATCATTTTAGGTCTATAAAATGAGAAATAATTTTGCAAACTTAAATTTGAAAGGGAACTTTAGTTTTCCACTGCCTCATGGTGTCTCTAGCTTAGGACAGGTAGAAATATCTTGTGCCATCCCCCAAAACATCATGATTTCCCTTTTTATTATAGCACTGAAAGTTATAGGATCACTCTTGCTCTGCTTACCACTAAAGAAGTTTAAGAGGCTGATGACCAAATAAAATATTGACAAGTGCCAAATTCTTATTCTAGCCAATGGGATTTCAATTGTTCTTTCTCTAATTTGAGGAGTGCCTTCCCACCCCCCCAACCCCCCCACCCCGCACTGTTCCACGATTCATTGTTTATGCACCACACCCAGTGCTCCATGCAATAGGAGCTTCCTAAATACCCACCACCAGGCTCACCCATCTCCCCATTCCCCTCCCCTCCAAAACCCTGTTTGTTTCTGAGTCCACAGTCTCTCAGTTTCATCTCCCCTTCTGATTTATCCCAGTTCACTTTTACTTTCCTTCTCCTAATGTCCTCCATGTTATTCCTTATGCTCCACAAGTTAAGTGAAACCATATGATTGAAGAGTGTTTTAAAAGTTTTGCCACCTGGGGCGCCTGGGTGGCTCAGTGGGTTAAGCCTCTGCCTTGGGCTCAGGTCATGATCTCAGGGTCCTGGAATCGAACCCCATATGGGTCTCTCTGCTTGGCAGGGAGCCTGCTTCCCCCTTTCTCTCTGCCTGCCTCTTTGCCCACTTGTAATCTCTGTCTGTCAAATGAATAAATAAAATCATAAAAAAAAAAAAAAAAAGTTTTACCATATCACAGCACCTGAGTGCTGAGTGGCTCAGTTGTTGAGCATCTGACTCTTGATTTGGGCTCAAGTAATCATCTCGGGAGGGTGGGCCGGAGGTCCACCTCAGGTTCTGCATTCAGCACAGAATCTGCTTGGGATTCTCTTTTCCTTTCCCTCTGCCCATCCCATCATGCTCTCTCTTGCTCTTGCTCTCTCTCTCTCTCTCAAATAAGCAAATAAATTAAATTTTTAAATTAAAAAAATTTTTTTTGCTGTATCTAGAAAATAGAATTCTCGATTAAGCCTAAAAAAATAATTAAATGCTGTGAAAAATGCCCTATCAAAATGAAGAGAGAATCAAAATTAACAGCCTTTCAAATTCAGGATTCTGGCTCAAAAATTAACAAGAGCATGGTGCCCCTAAAGATAAAGGAGACATTATCCAACAAAGAGGAAAAACATACCAAGCTGTTAAAAGGATAACCAATTTTCAGGTCATTCCAAAATATGTCATTGATTTCAGCAAGGACAACTCTGGAAATTTTAGCACTTCAGAACCCTAATACAGGATTCTTTACAAAATCCATCAATGATCTTGTTGGAAACATACCAGGAGAGCTTAAGGGAATCAAATTTATCTTTAGTTGCTTGTATCTCTAAATCCAAATGATTCTTTTTTTTTTTTTTTTTTCTAGTGCAGGTCTTAAAATTGAGCTTTTGATACTTAATGGGTCAAGCAAATCTATACCAAATAGATTTCCTTTTGACTTTCTTTTCCTTTCTGAATTTGCCAAGGATGTGGGTATTATGAACAAGGATACATCACTCAGTTTTTAAAAACTATCTGCTTCTACATTCTGCTTCTGATCTAAAGTTTTTTAAAGCCATTTTCTCAGTAAATATTCTCAGTTATAATATTCTGAGGTTTTGGACTTTGTCGTCATTTGATACCCTGATGTACACATGTAGCAACCCCCTCTCCTTTGAAATACCACCTCACAATTTTTCAAATTGTGATTATTCCTCCTATCAAAGTTAAGTCTGCATATTTTACTAAGAAATACGTAAAGACATACTGGTATTCCAGACTGAAATCATTTGTACTATTTCCAGATTTATCAGAATACTGGAATAAAAGAAAATAGAAATGAGTTCTTTCTAAACACCATTTGTCCAAAATAGGTGTCAAGGCAAATCATAAATGGCTTTAAAAAACTGCCTTTACTCTATTAATCCTATAATGACTCCAAACAGAAATAAATCAATAAATCGATAAACAAAAAATCCTAGAATGCATATAAATTTATGATAGGAAGCAGCATCAGATTAATCTATCAAACTAAACAGCAACACGTGTTCCTTATGGCAATGTTTCATGCTATTGCAAAGTCCATATAACTTGTACCCTTATGATTTAAGCCCCTCTGAATCAAGCTCTTATAACTCTTATAACTCAGTCTATAAACCATTCCCAGACACAACCACCAACCTCTACCATCAGCTATTCAAATTAACTTTGTTCAGATTACAGAATAACAGAAGTACCCTTCCCCAGATCTGGATATTTCTCTTGAATGCTATTTTAAGGACACTACCAGTTTCTCACAGTTGAATGTCTAGACCCTAGGGTCTGAGAAAATCCATCAAACTATGTAAAGTTACCTGAACCAATACTACTCAGAGGAGTAGTCTTTGTTTTTTCTAGTCAGAATGACACCATATAAATATAAACATGGTCAAAGAAATAGTGTGAGTTTGAATACTTTGGACAAAATCACTATCAGAAGTCATTGCAAAGGGAGGTGACTCATTTTGGAGATGCTCCAGCTATTCTTCCGTCATTTGAAGGTGACCTTTAGTACTAGTAAGTGACTAAATGTTTTCAGCTACTTTTTAAATTAAAAAAATATATACAATAAAATCACCTCCAAAATGATATGGAGATGCAAACCAATTTTAAACTTAACACCTTTGGAACGATGTAGGCAGAATGAACAAAAAAAGAAACAGATTAGAAATAAAATGATATATAACCAAATGGTAATTTTATAATTGCTTCTATTTAAGAATGTCTTATAGACACTGGAAATGCTTGAATGGATTACCTTAATTAGATGAAATGATAAACTGCTGAATTACATATGCACATATGCATATAAATACAAAAACATGAATACACATATATTTACTTCTTTATGTAAATATAGAATATGTATATACATAACTTTATATGTATTTAAGTATACAAAGATACGTGTGTATATGTGTGTGTGGTATATATGTATTTTTTAACTTGCCCATAGGACCATATTTTCTTCTCATTCTTACTGCATAGATTGCTCTCTTTCTTGATGTTGAAGTCCCTGCACAAACACTAATGTCCTAATTTCAAACAGTCTTTCCCAAAGACTGTTTGAGACTTCTAATTGACCAAAAAGAATGTTGCCTCCTACAAATAACCAATATTTTCTTATACAAGTGTGTAGGAACTCATTGTGTCCTGTTAACCTCATTCTGCTTTATTCCTCTTTATTTTGAGGCAAACCCCCAAATACCATTAAGTATAATTTTAGAAAGCTTGTAATTCTGAGGACCTTTTCAAATTTGGAAAAGAATCTGCTGTTCTAAACTGATTATGTACAATATGACTAAGTACACTTAATCCATGAGTTTTGCTTTGAAATAAATGACCTGTACCTAAATATAGTACAGTATCATCAGGAACAAATAGAAAGTTAATGCTGGAGATGAAGTCCCATCCTGGACACGGAATCACTGTGCGTGTTACTTCAGTTCCATGGAAAGGTACCCGCCCCCCCGCCCCGCTGTATTTTATCTTACATCAACTGATATATATGACCACGGCATTATGCATGGGACAAACCTCTTCTAAATTTCTCATCCTATAAATTGGCTAATTATAGTTAGAATTCCTCCTTACCAACAATGGTACTTCTACTTCTGCAAAGCTCTAAATGCAGTGATTATACCGATAATAATGGTACAGAGTGCCAGGAAAATCAATGACCGTCGGGATATACGGAGCCAAAAATGCATTTAATATGTGCAACTACTCCAATCCCAGATTTGCTTTTCCAACCGTATAACTATACTAACTGGCTTTAGGACCAGAACCGAGCCGGATCTGTGGCAAGAGCCTGCTGGAATCGCAGAAGCACGAGCTGTGTCAGATCTATCCTGGGAGACACCAGCAAGACTCCAGGTGGAGCGCGTGTGTCCTAGAGAAACTTTTTCTCAAAAAAAAAAAAAAAAAAAAAAAAAAAAGGTACTTACTGGTGTTGAAATGAATTTCTAGGCCCAGGCTGGAGCCGCTCCTGCGAGAGGTGTGACATCCGCAAACTAAGCTTCCAACTTTCTGGAAAGGGTGCGCTTGACCAGAATCAGTGTATTCAGTGAGACCAATCCGCCAACGCCAAGTCGACTCCGAGGTCCAACACTTATTTCCTTATTTCTTTTCACCCCAAACACGATTGGCTGTTTTGACCCCTGCAAGTCAGGCAATTTTTTTTTTTTTTTACTTTTTTTTTTCCTTATTCTTCATTCTTTACCTTATAAAAGCTTCCTGCCTTTGCCTCATTTTGCAGTTCTCGTCATGAAGCATTAGTCTGTTTGTATCACAAAAACGTTCTTCTTTAATCCGTTCTTCAGTTTCTGGTGACGAGGAACGGGGTCCTGATCAGACCTGCAGGGCGTAGGGCTAACTAAGGCTTCGCTCCCGCACAGCTCCCCGCTTCCCGCCCCTCGATTTCAAGCGGCTTCTCTGCATTACGGAAGCCTGAGTAGGTCAGAATGTGTGCTTTGCTCCCTCGCGTGCTGCAGTCTGACCCAACCTTTATTTAGGGAACAAAGGAACAACCAAAAATATTCTCAGAAAAGCTCTGCAGCCATGGAAAAGTTCTGGGTTTCTTAACGTTAACAAAATCCTTCTAAAGCCCCAGAAAGCTTAAAGCTTCAGAGGACTTTAAGAAATAAAGAAACGTTCTGTTGTTTCAGAGAGATACCCATAGTGATAGTGGGGTCTGCATGGGGGGCAGCCCTTAGGGGGCTGGAAGAAATTCCAGTGTCTGTAACAGATGGCAGTCACTGGGGGACTCACAAAGCCTGGAGGCCTAAGCCTCCAATTTATGCTGGGAACCTGGGAAAATAAATGAGGACAAAATTTCAGACTGTTTTGAACATCAAAATTAAAATCTAATCAAACATGTTAGACTATTAAAAGCCATTAGGGTATCTGTCACTATAAAGAAATCTTGTGAAAGGAACTATAGATCTATTGGGAATGGGAATATCAGAAGCCGGAGCAAAAAAAAAGGAAAGAAAGAGAGAAAGAGAGAAAGAAAGAGAGAAAGAGAGAAAGAAAGAAAGAAAGAAAAAAAGAAAGAAAGAAAGAAAGAAAGGCAGGCAGGCAATTGGTGGATTTGGTTAAAGCATTTACAACCTAACTCAGACACCTGAGATGAAATAAGTTGGTTACAGAAGAGGTTAGATAGACACTAGGACACCTACCAACCTCAAGACAATTTCCATGCAAAGAGATACACTGTAAAACACCAATAAATCCCCAATCCACTGGTACATTCCTCTTGAGTATTAATTTGGCTCCAATATATACAAGTCTAAACTAAATAAACAGGATCTTGAGGTTACAAAGATTTGAACACTCTACCCTCTGGCACACCTGCTTATTTTATGTCTAAAATTTGTAGTCCCAGAAGCTGGAGATATCTACAAAAACAGCAAAATTTACAATAATTTAGGATTACAATGACCATTATGGGGAATGTTCCATTTAAACAAGATTGTTCATTCTTGAAAGCAAGGGTTCCCAAGTCACCAAACAGAATGGTATACCTTTTTTAGTTGTCATGCAGAAGCTTCCAGACTTCCAGACATCAAGACTCCATTGAAAGATTCATTGCAAAAGGTTGGAAAAGTTAAAGACACAGGGGCACATAAAAGAAAAGACTATAAGACTAATATCACTCCTACTTCTCCCCTCTTGTCCAGCTCTACTGGAAGACTTATTCTAGTAGTAATTCTCTAACCAAAGAGACCACAAGACCATAAACAAGAGTCCACCAAGGTAGTGACCTTAAAACTGCTAAGAGTTCCAAAACCAGAAACCTTACACACTTGGGCCTCCACCACTGAACCCTACAGGGGTCCATCATCAAAACACTGGCCCAAAAATCTGTGTCTCGTTTCAAAAAAAACAAAAAACAAACAAACAAACAAACAAAAACAGACAGTGGAAAACAACTGTCCTGAAAGTTTGTATGCAAATCCTGCCACACCAATTCGAAAGTCCCATTATCAGCCCTCAAAGAAAATCCCCTGTCAGAATTGACAGGATTTCAAGGGGATTCTCTAGTAAACTGTTTTCAGTTATTCCCTTAAATAGCCAAGAGGAATCTAAAATTTTAAATGAATGGAAGACCTTGCCAGATTTGATTAGATACCAGGGCTATAAACTCTAAACCAGACATGCTGTATATGGGATCCTGGGAAAACTGGCAGCAGAGAGTTCTTATCAGAATCAGCTCTCCTGGGGGCACCTGGGTGGCTCAGTGGGTTAAGCCGCTGCCTTCAGCTCAGGTCATGATCCCAGGGTCCTGGGATCGAGCCCCACATCGGGCTCTCTGCTCAGCAGGGAGTCTACTTTCTCTTCTCTCTGACTGCCTCTCTGCCTACTTGTAATCTCTGTCTGTCAAATAAATAAATAAAATCTTTTTAAAAAAAAAAAAAAAAAGAATCAGCTCTCCTGAATATGTCTGACTGGTTGGGAGAGGAAGGCAAAATTTTATGTTGTCTTTTATTGGCTAGTCATCTTTTTTTCTCTCCCAGGAACAGCTATTACCTTCTTGCGTGTGTGTGTGTGTGTGTGTGTGTGTGTCTTGAGAACTTGCCTTCTTGATTTCTGCCTACCTGGGGCTTGCAGGTTATTGGTTCTTAAATATGCAAGCAGCTCAACCATAAAATTGAGGAACCAAAAATATTTGCATTTTCCTGATGACTACAGGTCATGTACCTGTTGACCACCTGCAAGTCTTGTTTGGAAAAAAGCCTATTCAAATCCTCTGCCCATTTTTTTAAAAATTAGATTGCTTTTTGTTATTGAGTTTTATGAGTTCAGTAAATATTTCAAATAATAACACCTTAGAATTTATAGACAAGCCGACACGCGAATGTAGGTACTCAATGTGCTCTTAGGTTTAAATCATTATAATGAAACACGCTATTTTTTATAACACTTTGAAGTTTCCTAAATTAGGATTTAATGGTTGGCCTTGTTTTTCAAGTGTGTTTTGTTAACTTTTATGACTCTCCATTAATTTAATTGGGCATTTCCTATAAGGGAAACCTTTTTAATGTGAAAGTCTCACATATGACTTCATAACTCCTTAGGGAATTGTCGAAATTTTAAAAAGCACATGATATATATTAAAATATTAATAATTAATACTAATTTGAGAAAATGCTAGCCAGAAAATTCTGAAACATATGGAAAATTTTTAAACCTAGATATGTGTATCATGATGAAGTCTTTTGTTTCCCTACTCCCATAAGGTATTAATTAGTGAAAATCTCAAATAATTTAACAGATACCAATCCATAATCATAGTACATATCATTTCTCACACTAGGAGCCCATTCATTACCCTTGTTCTATACAGCACTCAGTTCTTATTTTCTCTGTGACATTTTTGTGACTAAAATAACAACAACAAAAAACTCTCCTCCAAGATCCAGTAGTCTTTATTGTGCTAACAAATCATTTGTCACTTACTTTACACATACTTATTGATGAAAGCTCCTTAATTCTGTCTGCTGGGATTTACTACCTAGTCTTATAGACCTCAATGACTTTTCTCCCTTTCCCAATAATCCCATCTTCTAAACAAAACTTTTTCTCCTCATCTGCATTCCTGGTCAATTTTACAAAAGTTAAGAGACTTACTGACACTTTTTTTTAACACAGTTTCCACTTATCAATATATCATTTTAATTTTTCCATTTCTCTAAAGATAAGGAATATGTCAGAAAATCCACGAGTAAAGATCAAAAAAGAGCTGGAAAATCCCAAAGGCTAAAGGATATTTCAGACATCTCCTCCTCCTCCTCCTCCTCCTTAAAAAAAGACAAAGAACATCAAAATTAAAATCTAGTCAAACATGTTAGCCTATTAAAAGCCATTAGGGTCTTGGTCACTATGAAGAAATCTTGTGAAAGGAACTATAGATCTATTGGGAATGGGAATATCAGAAGCCAAAGCAAAAAAAAAAAAAAAAAAAAAAGTGAATTTGGTTAAAGCATTTACATTTATTTATATAAGCAGTTTCCCTTATGCGGAAAAGGAGGACTCTAAACAAGAGAAAAAAAATACTTTTATCTTAGATATGTAAATGCAAATATTTTAAATTATAATTTTTTTCAGTAGGGGCAAGGAAAGATTTTGAATACGCATTCATAATAGGAATGAAGAAAGGGTAATCAAGAAAGGATGATGTAATAAAAAATGGCCTTTTCTTTCATATTATTCCTAGAACCAATGGGAATGATAGAACTGGCAACACATTTCTCCACCAGACATTGAACATTTAACCATCTGACTTGTCAGTTTAATGCCTTTTTTATCTCTAGACTCCTTTTCTATCCTATTCTTTGGCCTCATAATAGAATGTTTAACTTGACTATTTTATACCTTTCACAAGGTAAGTTTTACAAGATAAGACTGTTAAATTTCACAAAATAAGTTGTAACTTTCACAAGATAAGACTTGTCGTTTGTAAGGACAGCCTCCTGTTGATTCAGATTACTTGGTCATTACTCCCATTGTAACTGCCATGAGTCTCACTGGAACTAATGCTCTTCCTTCTCTACATTTTGTGTCTCGATAAGAACCCCTCTGTCTTTACTTCCTTGTAATTGACTAAACTCATGTACTCTATTTACTTCAACTACCTTTATGCATATATTTTAAATTTCCTTGCAAGATTATTTTTTAGTATATTTGTCTAGCAATGTCTCATTTTGTGGTTAAACCCAAGTCGATAGGTATTACCGAAGAAAGCTTTGCAACAAGTGCCAGTACAAGAGTACAAGGTCATGTTTACAACACCATCTGGCCTTTAACCATACACAGCAGCTCTTTTTTATAATATTTGTGTTACATTGTTCTCTCGCTGTCCCCAGTGGATAGTTCATACTGCTTCCCCTTCCAACATTTTTTTGTTTTCTTTTTCCCTATCATCTAACTGATAACAAACTTGTTTGCACTGTAGGTAATGCAACCACCTACAGCTGCCCTAACAGTATTAGCTCTGTAGTGTCATTACTCCATTCTCCACTTTGAAGTGAGGATAATGTTCATAAAACTTATATATTCCCTCCACAATGATTCATAACCCTGAAGATGAAATACATTAAAAAATAAAGGACTTAAAGGATAATCACAATCTGAATTTTTCCTGCATTTGGAAATTTATTCCATATATCTTTCTTTCATTACTAATATCCTACTGAAATGTAACTCCTAAAGGAATGTCTTAGTTGCTTTATCTCTCATTTTATCCAGTTTATATTTCATTGCTTTCATTTTAGCTGTGAACACATTTTAAATATTTGCATGCTTCTCTGGCCTTCAAGTTCCATGAAAACATGGACCACTGCACTCTGTTCTTGATGACATGCCAAGTGTTTCTTACAGTGGGTAGGGTAGGCAGCATGATGACTCTACAGAGATATCCACATTATCATCAGGATTTTTAGTATATTACCTTACATGGCAAAATAACCATACAGATTTAATTAAATTTGGGATCTTGAGATGGAGTGGCTACGTATTCTGGAATATGTTGATAGACCAAATGTAATCACAAGGGTCCTTCTCCGAGGTAGATGCTTATCAGAGTCAGAAAAGGAGATTTGAAAATGAAAGCAGGGGTCATTTCCTATTACTGGAAGGGGACCACCCTCTAGAAGCAAAGGCAAGGCATGGATTCTCTCCAGGAGACTCCAGGAACATAACCCTGCCCATTCTGATTTAAGCCTAATGAAGTCCATTTTCAGGCACCCAACTTCCCAAATTTAGATAATATATCTATGCTGTTTTAAGGTACTACATTTCTAGTAATTTTTTGCAGAAACAATGCAAAATCAATATAGTAGGTGCCCAATAAATTCTTGTTAGGTGATTTGTTAATTCTGTAGATGCATTTTAGCATGTCTGGGGACAAACAACTTTGAATTATAAAACTAAGAAATTCCAAAGAGGAAAATCACTGACTATACAAGATAATTTCACTTTAAATTCAAATTTCAGATTCTTTTAAGGACATTTTCCTTCATTTTAAGCAATTACTCTTGAGGCTACATAAACAACACTGTTTTAGAGAAGCCATAATACTATATACATGATCAAGTACTTATTAAGTAAAAATTGATACCATATGTACATTGTAAGTATTTACCTCACATATCCCTTCATTATTCATTAGATACTTAGATTACTCCAATTTTTTATAATAAAAGCAAGATTATAACAATATTAGACTCACTTCAAAGTACAAATGTATTACATATTTGCTATAATGATTACCAATAATTAAAATTATAAAGTATTGAGCCATTCATCCTAAGTAATATAGGCACAATTGCTAAAAGATAAACATTTCAGTCATAAAGGAAGCAGGAAGCATCAGACAGAAAAAAGAAAAATAAATCAATACTGATATTTATAAATTTGAACTAATTTGGGTTACTGGTTGGAAAATGAATATTAACATACTTTAACTTGAACTGAATAAATATTTCCTTAACTTTGATTGTATATCTTATAAATACTTATTTTTATTTTGGTTTTATTTTTCTAGCTAATATAGTAAGTGTTGCAACAAAGAAAATTCTCCCATTATTAGAGAGAGGCCCACATTATCACTATTGATTTCAAGCTAGTAAAACAGTGTAAATAATTTTAGTCTTGGCAATAGGATTGCTTGCTTTCATTTTGAATGAATTTTGAGTTCCTCTAATATCTTGCAGTTCTTTTCTAATATCAATTTTCTTTTTTTTTAATTTTTTATTTTTTATAAACATATATTTTTATCCCCAGGGGTACAGGTCTGTGAATCGCCAGGTTTATACACTTCACAGCACTTACCAAAGCACATACCCTCCCCAATGTCCATAATCCCACCCCCCTTCTCCCAACCCCCCTCCTCCCAGCAACCTTCAGTTTGCTTTGTGAGATTAATCTAATATCAATTTTCAAACGGGAGAGAGAGGAATATACATTTTCATTTGGTTAGTCACATGCCTATCTAAAGACTAGCCATACTCAATCTATTTCTAAATCTATTTGGGACATATTTCTGTAAGAACTATAGAGCAGATGTCATTGCAGTTCAGATCCTGTATTTAAACTACATGCTTGCTGGTTCTTATTGGTGTATACAGGATATTGATTACAATGGAAAGGAAACTAAAAAGTGTAAACTATACAATTTTGCATGTCAAATCTATAGGTAGTACATTTGCAATAATGAATGGTACCTACTAGGTCTTCTGTTACTATTGGCTGAAAGCAAAGAGAATAATGAACCCTGCCATCATTCAAAAACAATAATTCTGCTTAAGTGAGAAGATGAATTATGACCATCAATATTCACTGTTTTCATACAAAGCCAAATATTTATGGGAATTATAAAAATGAAATTATAAATATACAATGGTGTTAACTGGAGTTACATATACCAGTCTTCACATGGAGCTATTACAATTCCCTTGTGATAAACACAAATAATAATAAGTGCTCCAAGATTATAAAAGTGTTCCTAATCTAAATGTGAAATATGTATGTAATTATTTATGATAGTGCTTGAGAGCAGTGATAGATTTTGAAGAATGTTATTAACTTCATTTCAAAATCAAAATCCTTGCTTATATTCTTTGATATAAATGAAAATGACACATTATCTGGGAAAAGCAAACTATCATATTTAGACATTATATTCTCTAAGGTAAGCTCTCAGTGTGTTTAGTTCTACGTTCTCAAAAAAGAGGAAACAAAAATACTTCACTCAAATGTTGATTGTTATTTCAGAGATTTTTTTTTTTTCTTTAGATTCTATAATTTCTCACTTTAAAATCAGGCTATGGGTGCCTGGGTGGCTCAGTGGGTTAAAGCCTCTGCCTTCAGCTCAGGTCATGATCGCAGGGTCCTAGGATAGAGCCCCACATCGCTCCCTGCTGAGCAGAGAGCCTGATCCCCCCCCCCCTCTCTCTCTGCCTGCCTCTCTGCCTGCTTGTGATCTCTTTCTGTCAAATAAATTTAAAAATAAATAAATAAAAAATAAAATAAAATCAGGTTAAAAATCCCTCTCATCAACATCTCTAAACTCTATACCATCAGAAGTACTGAAAAAGAGTAAGGAATATCTAGCTTATGATTAATTTGGCTCTTATCTTTTATCAAAGAAGTCATTTAAGCATAAATAATTATGGCAGAAACCATTGTCATGTTTTTGTAAGTATGAAAACTGCTATTTGTGGAGAATGGATGGCCGAGCATGTAATTGCCTATCCACTGATTACTATTGTAACAAATACAGAAATAAAATAGAAGTAGCTATCTTAAGCTCCATATTTAAATCCAAGAAGGTTAAAAGTGAAGTAATGAATCATGCCAAGATCCCTGAGAATTTTCTGAATCATTCAATTACACGGGAGGTACAGAAACATTTAACTGATGATTCATTAATTTGTGACACAGTTACTGTGCATTTGAAAGGCCAAAATCCTGGATGAAAAGTAAATTTCCCTACCCCTCTGACCCAGCCATATTGTTTCTATGCTTTAAGAATAATGCTATACGTTAGTAAAAAGTTTATTGATTTGTATTATTCACAGGAATAATTAGAGGTTTTAAAAATAAAGACTCTGTGATTGCCACAAAAATAATGTTGACTAATTAGTGTCTTTATTTTTTACTTACATTCTCTTCAGGTTAGAATGAAAAATCAAGCCTAATGTCTCCTTAAACTGGTTAGTATGGAGCATCACAAAACTAATGGAAGAGTATACATAGCACCATTATTATATGCATATATTTTATTGAGACATCTCAACTTCAATAGTATTAACAAGAAAAAAAGTCTATTTATGTTTCAAAAACTGTCTCTCAACCATGTTTGCCTCACCACGCTTAGTGGTTCTGTTAACTACCTCTTATCCAGATTTTTTTTTTTTTTTCAGTTTCTTTGTGCCGTTTGTATGTATTTATTTGTCTTTTTAAAAATTTTTATTTCAGGGACACCTGGGTGGCTCAGTTGGCTAAGTGGCTGTCTTCGGCTCAGGTCATGATCCCAGTGTCCTAGGATCGAGTCCCACATCGGGCTCCTTGCTCAGCAGGGAGCCTGCTTCTTCCTCTGCCTCTGCCTACCACTCTGTCTGCCTGTGCTCGTTCACTCTCTCTCTCTCTCTCTCAACAAATTTTTTTTTTTAAAGATTTTATTTATTTGACAGAGAGAGATCACAAGTAGGCAGAGAGGCAGGCAGAGAGAGAGAGAGGAGGAAGCAGGCTCCCTGCTGAGCAGAGAGCCTGATGCGGGACTCGATCCCAGGACCCTGAGATCATGACCTGAGCCGAAGGCAGCGGCTTAACCCACTGAGCCACCCAGGCGCCCCTCTCTCAACAAATTTAAAAAAAAATCTTAATTTTTTAATTTCATATCTAATTCAAAATTCACTTTCCCCTGGCCTAGTAAACATATGAATTGTAACTAGGAGGCATAGAGAAAGAGGGGGCTATGATTTCGATCTCAGAAAATTGACTTTTCTTAAAATGGTAGTACTAGGAAAAGAGATGGAAAAATATATAAGGTCCCAAATGACTAGAAGATGTTGCTAATAGTCTAATAATCTGTTGTCTGGTAGTTGTGGCTATTTCTCTAATGACTACAATGACCTGAATCTTGGGAAACTCAAACTCTGCCTCCCATGAGGCACACAGAGATATATTCGGTACCCCTGTGACCAACACATTGCTCATTTTTATAGCATATTCCTACTTCACCTTTTCTAGGTCCAATCACGTCCTGCAACAGATCATCTCTCCTCTATCCTTTCTGAGCAGGAAGATTTCCTGAGGGGGGAAGTGAATATAGCAAAGTTTCTCAATCTTTACTACATTCCAAGACATCCATTTTCTATAGATGGCATGAGAAGACTTGAGAAGGAAGCCTCAGATATCTCCGTTGTCTTACTCCTCCACCATCTCAGCAGTATTATGTTTTCTGAGGGTTTCTGTGACTCTTCATTTCTCTAGCAAAATGCCACTAGCCCCTAGGTGGAAAATACTCATTCCTTCGGAAACCTAACTTTACAAGTTGTTTGGTGTGGCCACTCGGCATCTTACTCCCTTATTCAGGTTGTCTGTTGGTTCATCTTTCCCTTATTGACTGGTGGGGAACAAAGGTGGCTGCTGGAAAATCACTGTTTTACTGAACCTGACAGGGATTAGGCTGACTCGGAAGCTGACATCCACATGGACTTAGAAGGCAGTGTGTTTATTGAGATATTCTGGTCCTCTGATTTGATTTTTAAAAGTTTCAAGTCAAAAGGAGAAATGTCATTTGATTCTTTATAATTAAAAATAAAAAGAAAGGCTACAGATGGAATGATATGGATTGGGTGAGTTGTTGCTTTAATTTTCCTGGAGAAAAAATTCTTTCTATAGTCCAGAAATATTACTTTTCCACCTAGAGCTGTATTTCTGGAGAAGCACGGTGATGTGCACCCCGAAAGAAGATATCTTCCGTTATGCCAACTTTACACATTATCTTTACTCTAAAAATCTTAAATGCATGTGCTCTTTCTTATTGAAGATTTCTGTTCTAGATTATTAGATCTGCTATGTGAAAGTTTGAAATATTAATGTGAATGCTTTGACATTTCTAAAAGTATTAGTTTATGGATATCTAGATTCTACCTCTACCATTTCCCCCTTGAGTTATTATCCTAGAATATATTTTTCTGGAAATTTTTATTTGGAGCACTTGGTCTTTTTCTGCTTTTTTAAATTTTAAATAAACTCCAGTAAGGAAATTTAGTAGCCACTTGGATTCTTCTTAGATACTAACTGTATTGTGGGTGATTTGAAAATATCAGTAGCCCATGCCCACCTGCTGCGAGCAGATTATAATTAAGGACCTTTCTTCCCTCAAGTTTATCAGTTCTGCTCCATTTCTTAACACTTAGGCTTCAGGGTGTTAAAATAATAATAATAATAACTACTAGTGTGATTATTCATCATTATTAATTTACATCTTCACTGTATCAGTGTAAAAGCCTCCTTTTTGATATAGGCTATTTGTTAATTTCACAGCAGAGATAAATTTGCCTGTGAAGTAAAAGCAATAAAAAGCTGTAGTTGGTTTCAAAAGATTAATAAATCTCTTAAAGCATATTTCAAATGCAACTGAGTATGGAAGCAATTAAAAGCATTAATTTGTATATGATCAGATTTGAGAGTGATAAATTTAAAAATGGCAGATTTAGAGTATTTTTCATTATTGTCCCATGCATGATTTCACTCAGGGACTTAATATTATAAATAATTTTTATGGAAGCTAAGAATTTTCTTTCAAGGCACTGATTATTTTCTATAGCCACACAAATGCACTACAGTATTTGCTTTCAAATAATACATTTTAGACACATAGTAGGCACTAAATTGATGTCACTTTCCTTTCTTTTTGTTATGCATTTTAATAATATACAAGACAGGTTTTACTTATTAGCTTTTTTTTCTGTTATAAGCAAAAATTCAAACTATATTTGCTGACCAGCCAGCATCAATTTCTGAAGGGACCATTAATGGGAAGTCCTGTCCTTAAATCTACACAGTTCACTGCATTCCTGTAAGTAAATTTCAGCATTAATTTTGTTTCATTTCAATTTAACATTGATTTCTTTCACTTATATTTATTTATGTTTTGTATTTATTTCTGTTTTCTTCTCATTCAGCACTATAGTTCTTCTATAAACCCTTCAATCTGATGAAATTATTCATTTTATCCTCTCATTTAAGTTCACAACACATCTACATTTATATAATTTCACTGAATTAAAATTTCATGTTATTTGTTATGTGGGAGACAGAGTAGGATCTGTACATAGGGTCACTGTTAGAAATTACGATTAATAAAATTGGTTACAGAATGTGAATGTTTATGCAAATCAGACATTCCATTTCAACCAGTGGAAGTTTAAAGACACATTCTTTGAGAAGGACATTTTCTTTAGATGAAATACTTACTATAAAGAATGTAATTCATGGGGCACATGGTTAATTCTGGTGGTTAAGCATCCAGCTCTTGATTTCAATTCAGGTTGATCACAGGGTCCTACACTCAAGCCCCAAGTTGGGCTCTGTGCTCAGCAGGGAGTCCGAGATCTTTCTCTCCCTTTTCCTTTGCACCTCCCCCTACTTGTGCTCTCTCTAAAAAACAAATAACACAAATCTTAAACAAATGTAATTCATCCACTTACATGTTCATCATTTCCTTCTGAGGATTTATATACAATTTGAGTCTATAAATTATATATTTTCAATATATATTATATATCATACATTATAGGTGAAATCTCAAAATTGGTATCTTATTCATTCTTTCAAATTTGAGTCTCTTTATTATGCTAGTTTATTAGTCTAGTTGAAAAATGTTTTCTATAAAGACTAGCCAAAAAATTGATATATTACATGTAATTTGCATATTTTACTTATTTGTGAAAATGATAATTCATTTAAATTATATTAAATATAACAAAGTATATGTAATTAATTATGTTATATCTATGTAGATCTATATATTAATTATAGAATTAATTCCATTTATACAGATACATAAAACAGGACCAAATATATATTTCATTTAATCCTTATAGGCACACAAATATCTCAACTAAGATAGAAGTTTGATGAAATCATCAAGAGCAAATATGTAGAAGACTAAAATCCTTCATTCATGTATTCATTCAATTCATATTCACTTAGGATTTATATATATCACATGCTAAATGTGCATGCATGTAGCAATAAATTTGTGACTTCTTGAAAGCAAAGGGCATGCTTTTTATCTTTCTTTGTTCCTGCAACATTATCCTTACAATTTGATAAAATTATGACAGAGAATGAAAGAATTATGAGTAAATACATAAATAAATAGGAATTAAGCAAATTGAATTAGTTAGCAGAATAGATATGGATGTACGCAACTGCAAATGTGCTGCTTGGCAGATATGCTGGTATGTGTATATATAAAACTTAAAGTTAGTTGCACTCACATTGGAGGAGGATTTAATTTGGAGAAGTGCTCAAAACACAGATGAGAGGTGAGGCATTTGAGGATTAGCAGAGGTCTAATAAAGGTAAGCGACTCTTCCCGCAGAATGTACAGCCTGTGCAAGCACTAGTAAAGCAGGAAAGCACTCAGGGAGTCAGTACAGCGAGAAGTGAGACGTGAGTGGGAGAGGGACGGACAGTGAAATAAAAAATCATTCAGGAGTCTAGAGATGGATGGCAACCTGGAATTCAGACATAAATTTGAAGTTTTAGAGAGTGAATCTATTTATGAAGAATTTAAAATAGAATGGCTATGTGTTTGGATTTGCTTTTTTGTATCTATTGATAGGAATATCTGAAGAGTAGCGAAGCTGTCCTCAGGGGAAAGAGCAAGAAACCTGTTATAAATATTCAAATGAAAGGTGACTAGGGACCTAGACTAGTGAGAGGAAGGAAGGTTACAAATTCCTATGGAAGATAAAGATGAAAAGGTCAGACAAAGGGACACCTGGGTGACTCAGTTAGCTAAACATCTGCCTTTAGCTCAGGTCATGATCTCAGGGTCCTGGGATGGAGTCCCAGTCCCAGTCCTGGCTTCCCTGGGAACCTGCATCCTCCCTCTGCCTGCCGCCTGCTGCCCTGCTTGTGCTCTTTCTCTGACAAATAAAGTCTTGAAAGAAAGAAAAAAGTTCAGACAAAAATAAAATGGATTTGAAATGGATTAATTTACACATTTCAAATGAGCTTGCAGTTTCACCGCAAAGTAAATGCACTTAATGGCACTGTACTGGATACTTAAAAATGTATGCTAATTTTTATATTAGTGTTCAAATATAATTTTAAAATTATTTTGGGGTTACTGGGTGACTCAGTCGGTTAAGCGTCTGCCTTCAGCTCAGGTCGTGATCCCAGGGTCTTGGAGTCAAGCCTGGCATCGGGTTCTCTGCTCAGCAGGGAGCCTGCTTCTTCCTCTCCCTCTGTCTGCCACCGCTCTGCCTACTTGTGTTCTCTCTCTGTCAAATAAATAAATAAAATCTTTAAAAATTTGTTTAAAAATTGCTTGCAAAGGGCAGCTTGTCAATAGGGCTTTTCATGCATATGTAAGTCAGAATATGGAAAAAAAAAAAAAGGAAAAACCTAGCAAACTACCTGTATTTATTATTTATTTGATTACCAAGGTGATTAAAAAAACAGTGTCACCCATGGGGTTGTTTAGAAACATTGAAGTTTCTAAAATGAGCTTACATAATTTAGAATCACATCATTGTTTTAATTATATTTTAAGCAAATAAGTTTAGGAAGGAAAACATATCATATAACTTCCATTTAACTGATAGGAGGGGCTCAATGTTATGCAGGGGAATAAAAGTAACTCCTAGGGTGTAGGATTTCAGTGTTAAGTAGATGGGCACACCTGGATCAAATATTTAAATCCTGTGAGAAGCTATAAAAATATCAAGAAATGCATGAGGCCAGAGTTTTTTCATCCTGAAATGGAAAACATAATGGTTTTAGAAGGGGGAGGAAACGTGATCATGATTATTGTCTAACTGCTTTACAAGGGCTTCTTTATTGTGAAATGAGGTAACAGACTTTTAATCTTTCTCAATATAGTCTAGAAGATGATGCTTTGTTTATCTGACCTTATTTTTTGAATAAGTCAACAGTATACTAAAATTTCTAGAGAAAGTCTGTTCTGAGCTGAAAATAGCACAACAGAAAGCCACCAGGCAAGTTGTGTCATTATGAGTTACAGCCACACATCTATACTACTGCTGTTTCCCTACAATCACTGCAATGAATTACAGTAATACGTCCAATCCTGATAAATGATCTACTCAGCTTCTGCTAAAATTAAACTGACTGCAATCCAGATGAGTGCAGCCACATATTAACACTGGGTCCAGCATTTCTTGTCTCTATCCTGGTGAATTATGGAATGGTAGTCCTACCTTTATGCATTGATTAACATTGTTGCTACAGCTTTTTCACAGATGCTGTTCAAGTGGAATGGAAAGTAGGCTCAAACATTCTGCTGCCACATTTAATGCTGTCATCATAAAATAAATATGTGGTGTTTAAAATCAAATCTTATAAATAACTCTAGATGTAAACATACTACAAAATATTAATCACTAATTTCTCTTATCACTACCTTTTCCCTAACCCTATGAAGATAATATTCACAAATGTCAGCATAGACACACTAAGAAGTGATGACTATTTTTAAATTCTTTGACTTTCTCTGAAAAGTCTTAGAAATGCTCTTAAATTGGATTTTCATATTCTCTAATACCTATTTGGAAAACTCAATCTATAGTATCTGATTGTTTTGGAATGTGTGTAATACACACACACACACACACACACACACACACAAACACACACAATTCTTAGCCAAACAGTGTTATCTCTTGGAAAAAATAGTGTTGCTATAATTTTCAGAAAATGAGATGCATACAGTCTCTATATTTCATCTTGTCCTTGGCTTATAGGAAGCTCAGACTTGAATGGGGTACTTGAACATTCTATAACAAAAGCCAAGATTAGTTGTATAATCATTTTTCTCTACTCTGTATTTTAATGGTGCAACTTTAAATATTCACTCCAAAGTCACATCAAATTCTCTGCAAAGTACATGGACCTAAAAACATTGTAATTATGTAAATCATAAAGATAAATAACTTTTATGAGAAATGAATGATTTCTACACAGAAAAATGGTTATTTGTGATTAAAAGTACATTACTATAATACTAAAATAATAGCATACCTTGACATTAGATATTTCTATCTTATAATTTAGTACATTTACTTCAAACTGTTTTCCTGAGAGCTTTCAAAATAATTGAAGACAAAAGTTATGTGCTACAAAAAGACGTGGGTTGTATTGTAAAAGTAAGTGATCCAAAGATCCACATACTTCAGGGTCATATACTCATTGAAATAAGAAACAAAACAGCTCAACTAAAGACACAGAGTTTCAGTATAAGTTTGATTCAGAACCTTCTAAACAGCCATTTTCTGCTTCCCTCCTATTAAGACAAAATAAGGTGACCCCAGTACTCACCATGGTCCAATCACTGGTTTTTGATCAATCAAATTAATATCCCTCTCTTTACTGGGAATGTAGCACTACAAGAGTAGTCAGGATTAAATCACTTGTGCAGAAAGAAGCTTAAAATTTCCATCTACTGTAGTAATACTCTTGTTGTTTGTATATATTCATATAATTGTCTATTTGACCATGTTGGCATGGCATATTAAAACCCTAAATATTTTCATTTTGCCTGACTTGAAGAACAAGGAAATTGAAGAAGAGGTAGTTATCATTGATTTTTTTTTCAGGTGTTCAATTGCATGAACCTGCTTTTATCTAATCTCTAAATGTTGACATAGTGTTATGATAATAAATGCTTACATTAGATTTTAATAGAGGAGCAATTAAAATTTAATACAGGAACTTTATGAACTTCCAATTACCTCAGCAATTCACTGACTTTCTTGTTTTGCCTTTTTATTTTCATTTACTGTTTTCTATTAATGTTATTGTGATTATCATTTTCATTCCTTAATTAGAAGCCTAAGCTAAAATGTGGGTTTTCAAAATATTTGTTATGGAAATCTTGAAGTAGTCTGAAATATTATTATTATTACTTTATCCTTTTATACAGGTATATTTTTTCAGATATATTTACTAAAGCATGTTTTTAGTGTTTTCCTATTTTAGTTCTTGATTTATACATTTATTTCATGCAAAGTTAAAGACAATTGGCTTTATGTCATATGAAAATTGTTCTAAATTGTCAAATTAGAAGAGAAGAATTCAGTATAACTTAGGGCAACTTAGTAATGATCATGTATGATTTAGCTAATTTCACTGTGAACAGTGTTTATTAGTAAGAATAATATTTTTGCTTATGAAGTGGCATGAAACAAAAATAACTCAATTCAGTGAGATTTCTTCACTTGCCACCATACAATACATTTTCTGTCTTGTAATATTTTTCCTTGTTTTATGTGATTTCTTGTATCTCTAATTTTTTTCAGGTGATTTGATGGTCATTCTTTCTCTTCTGTGCTTGACACACCTTCTAAAATGAACAAATTTGGCTACAAATTAAAAAAAAATCCAACTAGCAGTTTCTTAAATATTACAGGGATTTGGGAGTTACCTCTTCCTTGGTTATATAGTCTGACAATGTGTCTTAAATTTTCCTCCTGCTTCCTACTTCACTTTCATAAAATGTCTAATAGTAGATCTCTTAGTGTTCCACTTGGCAAATAGAAGAAACATACACCTTGTCTAGTGAAGATTTTCCTTGTTATTTTTAAGAGAAGTGAGCTCACAATGGGAATTCCACTAGCATGTCTTTAGCTGTAGCAGTATCAAAACTCTCCTTTTGAGGTTTTTTTTAATAGTCTTTATATTTTAGAGCAGTTACAGATTCACAGCAAAACTGAACAGAAGGTACAGATATTTCCCATATACTCTCTCCCTCATTAACACGCCCCACCAGAGTGCTCCATGTATTACAATCAATGAACCTACGCTGATACATCATTATCACCCAAAGTACATAATTTCCATTAAGGTTCACTCTAGTGTTGTACATTCTATGGATTTGACAAATGTATAATTAACTCAGCCCTCAACTTCACTGCCCACAAATATCTTACAGTCATTCAAAATTTTCAGATTTATACTAATTCTATTTGAAATACTGAATATTCTCCAGGATTCCTGGTTATAATTTTTAGTTCTTATATTTTAGTACCTATGTCATATCAAATTCAAGCTTGATCATTTGCTTTTTGTTACATCTCTTGCATTCCTTTCTTTCCTACATCCAACACCCTGTTCATAGCTTTTATCAATAACAACCTGTAGTGTTAAAATAGACTTTTTGTTGTTTTTATAGATGTTGTTCAAAAAAAGATACACCAGTATTAACTAAATTCCAAAATTTATCCAGATTTCACTAGTTTTCTTATTAATGCCCTTTCTCTGTTCCAGGATCTTATCTCATTTACCACACTGTATTTAGTCATGATGCCTTCTTAGTCTACTCTGGTCTGTAATATTTTTGCATCACCTTCATTACTTTGAAAGTTTTGAGAATTTCCTCTCAGATGTTTGTAGGCTGTCTCAAACTTGAGTTTTGTTGACGTTGTTCTCATGTTTATATAAAGGTATGGAATTTGGGAAAAATACTGAAAGAAAGGTAAATTTCTCTTTATGTCAATTCAGGGAATACATACTATCATCATGACTTATCACCTTAATCAATCACTTCATCAAGGTAGAATCTGTCAAGTTTATTCACTGTAGAGATTCTTCATTCCCCTTTCCACACAATACTCCTTCAGACCTAGTTAGTAAGCCCAGTCCATACTCAAGGGAATGGATGGGGGAATATTTGTGTACATTAAATAAGTTGGAATTTTCTACACAAAATAATTGTCCCCTCTTTGGCATTTATTTATTATTCAATCTCTTATATCACTATGAACTCATAGATATTATTTTGTTCTTTATCTCTTATAATCCATACTGAGAGATTAATTTTATTTACAAAATAGTTCCAGATTTTCACATAGGAAATTGTTCTAGGTTGGTTCTTATTATTTTTCTTGTTTGTTTTATTAACCCCCAATTTTTCTGGGGAAAGGGAAGCACTTTATTTCTGGCAATGTAAGAGGCTCCAGGCTCATTTTGTATTTATTCAGCCCTACTGTTAGAACAAGTCACTTTTCAGGGATCCCTGAAGACACAAGATAGTATTTTTATTAAATATTGGTATTAGAAAACAAGTAAAAAAATATATATATATATACTACATGTGCAAATATATCTAAACATGAATTCATAATCATATATCCAACTTTGATTCAATGTCATGTGGTTTATTCCTAGGTAATTTTTATGGTTCTATGTTTTTTATTCAACACTATTTTTGCTACAGCAATTTTTTTTTATTGAATAGACATATAGTGCCTCATAGAAAATACATACCTGCTTTTATTTTATTTTATTTTCACTATATTTACTTACACAAAGAATTATTGATTCTTATCTCTTAGACAATTTATGCTTTTCAAATTATTTAGTGTATATTTTTAAATATAAGAAATCCTCAAGCATTAATTTTTATTGAAGTTTCACAACCAAATTTTGTTGTAATACTATAAATACACACTGGGAGTGCATTAATATGCCAATGCTGGGATCATTTAATGTTAAATACAATGTCTTATTTTTGAAATTTAGACTAGTAACATCACAGGACAGGGAAAAGATCCACATGAGACTGGTTCTGTCCAGCAGAGTGTGTCCCTTCATAATGGTTTTCTAGAAAATTGGTTATCTGCTAATTCATCAATGTAAAACATACTATTTAACCTCAAATGTATTTAAAGAGTAAACAGGAAAAATAAATAGTTCACCAAATGCACTTTATAAACAAAATGCGTGTCAGTGTGCTCGTTGTTTAAAACATTTCCACAGTAGTTCACTAAACATTGCTTCAGTTGATGACATTTCCACAAGTCATTTAAAAAGTAGTCCATTAGCACTAATAGCGGAATGCATAAGTTTTTAAAAGTAGGTTATAGTTCTTTGTATATAAAATGCAATCCCAGCTGTTAATTCATCTGACAGCTCTAGAGATAGAGGCAAAAGTCTAGTAGAGACCTTGGGGCAACTAATTAGTATACAGGACCGTAACTACATGAGGATACAGTTACATCTGGATAGGGAGAATAAAGCAAAATTATCCTTTCGGGAAAAAAAAAAGGAAAACATCCTTGAGTATCTCAATTATTATTAGCTTATTTTAAAATTATTATTCCTCTGTAATCTTATTTTATATTTTGTTTTTTGGTGCAAGATACTTTATAGATGAAGACATTTTAATGCAAAGATGATTGTACCTTCTGCTACAAATTGTCGTTTAAAACTGGATTTAATAAAATGTTTGCAAGTATTGAACTTTTCACATTTAATTTAAGTCAAACCATTTAAAATAATAAAGTTCACTTTTATACCACAGAGTTCGTGAAAAATAGAAATGCAGAGTATTTCACAGTGATTTTAGTTCATTAGGACTTATTTAAATCACTTAGTGACGTATACTGAGAATTACTCTTGTCATTTCTTAAGCAACTTTATATAATACTGACATTTTAAGTGAATTATAAGTAATGTTAATGTACATTATAGAATTATGGATTTTACTTAACAAATTCATTAAGAATTTTAATTTTAATTTTAATTAAGCAAGACATAATCTTATTTTATGCATGAGAATATTTTCTGCATATATTGCTTCCTTTTAAATGAATTTAGTTGCATAATGTATATGTGAATCTCCTAAAGATATATTAGTAAGACTGAAAAATTAATTTCTCGTAGAAGGAGGAAACGGATGGAGGAAGTGGAGGAAATGTGTTTGGAGGGTAAGCCAAAATATACATGTTTAACAGGCTAATTTATGCATTTTTATCCCCAGAAGTTTTTGTCTGTATTTGATTATGCCATTTATTTATTTAAAGTCTGGACATGGTTAACTTACAAGTTAACCTGTAAACATACTTGCAAAAAAAAAAATACATAATCTTAAAGTCAGTGACTCTGTTTTATATTCTTTTAGGATATTAACAAGATTCAGAAGTCTTAATCAAATAAACTCTTTTTAAAAGAGAAACTTTTCTGATGAACAATATAATACTCTCAAATGTTCTTGGAACAAATTTACCACATTGCTATTTTCAACTTAATTAACAAATTAAATACAATCTTTCACAGGTGTTCATTGGAAATGTATGTGAACGCATCAAGAATTTCAGGAATGGCAATATAAGGAAGCCTAGAAATCTGTTCCACTACAAAAGTGATGAGAATATTAACCAAAATTATCAAAGTCAACTTTTTCACATCTCTGGAAATTAGCAAAGGCTTGCAACAATCTAAGGGGATTAAGAGCAGGAGGTTTTTGACATTTTCACTTGTCTGATTGCCATCTCGATCTTCAAATTCAAAGTAATTTTGAAAACCAACATCCCTACAACCACAGTATCTATAAAATAAGGAACTTTGAAGACACTTGAAGGGGAAAGAATCAGTATGGAGCTCTTCCTTTCCACATAACTGCCATCAGTTGACATGTCTGGAACGTCCTTAAAATACCCATTTTCAGAGTTTGTCTTTATTTGAACTGACTCAGAGCTATTATGTGCCAAGAACCCTAGAGCTAGGGCATTTGTGGGGGAAAAAATACCATCAACTGTTTGATAATGCAGCTACCTGAGGTAGCGAAGCATCATCATTGGGGGTAAAAAAAAGCTGAGTAAATAAAAATGAAAAGGAAAAACTAAGGAATAAAATGTCCATAGTGATCTTTGAAGAACTCCAAAAGACCATGTAAACATGCAGGATTTTGTCCATGCCCAGAAAAGACCTAAGAAGTCCCTCAGTTTCATTATTATCTAATTTAGTGTTTGTGTTGATTTCTAGAACCTAACTGCTATGAACAAGAACCCACTTTATAATACATATGTTCACAATATCTAAAATATAAAAACAACCTAAGTATCTCTCAGCAGATGAATACATAACAAAGATGTGAATGATATTATTCGGCCATAAGAAAAGAGAAAAAGAGAAATTCTACCTTTTTTGACAACATGGATGGATCTTGAGGGCATCATATAAGTGAAAAAAAAAAAGAGAGAGAGAGAGAAAGACAAATACTGCATAATACCACTTACATGTGGAATCTAAAATAAAAATCAAGCTCATAGAAATAGAGTAGAAAAGAAGTTACCGGGGGTTGGGGTTAGGCAGTGGAGGAAATAAGGTGAGGTTAATAAAAAGGCTACAAACTGTCAAAGATAAGATGAATAAAGTCTAAGCATCTAATGTGAAGCATGGTTACCATAGTTTGTTGAGAGGTTGTCCATCAAGCTCAGTGGCTAAGAAAGAATTCTTGAGAGGGTGTATGGTGAAACTTAGTAAGTGCATTTAAGTCACACAAGGACAGGACGTATGGGCAGAAAGAGCTGCACTTTTGCAGTATGAAGTTGTTGGTTGTATGCATAGCGCTCAAGGGGGAGTGGATGTGCAGGGAGTATTAGATTATAAATGTCTTTTCAAAATTTTACTTGTAAAACTGCTTTCCCAAGATTTCCCTGGTGCTTATCAGTCAGTTTGATATTAACTATACTATGAGATATACAGGCAGTCATGAGACCCTTTAAAAATAGCAACCTTTAGCAACCAGTACATATTTGATCCTTATCAAAACTATGCAGGCTATAGGTTAGCCTTCTGGCCTAAAGGTGAAAATTTTCTGCCTCTATCCCTTATCATAGTTGATAACACTATATTGTGTCATTTAAATTTGTTAAGGAAATGGAGCTTAAATGTTCTCACCAAAGGTGTGTGTGTGTGTGTGTGTGTGTGTGAGAGAGAGTGAGTGAAAACACATACCTAGAATATTTAAATACATTAACCAGTTGCTGAATTAAAATATGTGATGATATATTTAAACAGGATTTTAACGTAAGAACTCTTTGAGGGTAAGGCATTTAAAAAATGACTCTAATCTGAATAACAAGCCAAAACAAAAGTAGAAGGAACATTGTTCACAGAAAAAAGAATTGCTTGCACAGTCCCTGAGGTGGGAAAGAGCAGCATATGATTGACCTATGTAAGGTCTGGAGACAGAGTCAATGAAGAATAATGTGTCATGGTATAGGGTAAGGATTATAAACAGTCACTAGATAATGTATGTATCAATTTCTCTCATAACTTGAGACAATGGGGAGCCAAGAATAAATTCTATACAGAATTCTTCTAGATCTCAGGCTTCTATCACCAAGCTGGATAAATGTCCACCTAGGATTGATGGACTTTCTTTCGTGGGAATACTTAAAATATGGGTCTCTTCTTGTGTTTAAGCATTTAAGCATGGCCACATCCTTTAGATATTGGTCAAAACCCAGACAGAACTCTATCTCCCAGGGGATAACCTACTTCTAATATTTATGTAATATTTTCCATGACATGACAAATACAGGCCTGCTATGTTCAACTAAATAAAGAAGCACATTTCACCACTTGACTTATTTCGCTAAGTATGATACGCTCTAGTTCCATCCATGTTGTCGCAAATGGCAAGATTTCATTTCATGGGGGCTTAAGTGGGTAGGAGAAGAATCAATGAAACAGATGGGATTGGGAGGGAGACAAACCATAAGTGACTCTTAATCTCACAAAACAAACTGAGGGTTGCTGGGAGGAGGGGGATTGAGGGAAGGGGGTGGGATTATGGACATTGGGAGGGTATGTGCTTTGGTGAGTGCTGTGAAGTGTGTAAACCTGGCGATTCACAGACCTGTACCACTGGGGATAAAAATATATGTTTATAAAAAATAAAAAATTAAAAAAAAAGAAGCACATTTCACTTCTCATCTGAGAACATCATTATTTTGCAGTGATAATAATTTTTTTTCATTTTTCTTTTAAACATTTTTTTAAATTTTCTTAAACCCTGAGGAGGAACACAATATTACAATAAAATTTAACAAAAATGTTTATTTTGAAAGCATTTATGTTGTAAGCATTTATTGAAGATGTAATGTCTATTGTCAGTCTTTGGTGTGGTTTTCTGAACCAAGATTCAAAACTGTGTTTTCTTTCTTCAAAGTGCTTTGCTGCATTAATATAATGTGTCTAGTATTTGCTGAAAAGTATGGTATCTTATAGATTTCTCCATATAATCTTATATATTTCATAGGTGTGGCTTACTGGAAGATAAAAAAATCTCACAAAAATCTTAAAATTTGAAAGCCTATAGCTATTTCATTAACCTATATTGGTAATGCTAAGTTAATTCATTCCAAGTCTTTCATTTAAAAATGTGTGCAATGTACATTTTTGCAAATATGCATACATTTATGACTACCTTTTATTTAATTATTATTATTATTAGTAGTAGTAGTAGTAGTAGTAGTAGTAGTAGTTTATCTGTTTCTGGATTAAGATGTCCAAGTATCCTAAAAAGATGTATTCATTTAGTCGTAAAGCGAAGGATTATTGAGCTCCTACTGTGCAGCAGAGGACTTTACCAAATGCTACTGTCCTTATGCTTCTTAAATCCTGGATGAAGGAAAAATAGTTATCTCTAAGTGTCAAAAATTCATTGAATTTTAAAAGCAATTGTATTATGATATTCTTATAAGAAATTCTTTCTTTTTACTTTAGGCAACAGGAAATGCTATATCCTAAGATCTTTTTGTAAAACTAAATTTATATTAAATGCAGCCTTTTTTTTTTTAAGATTTTATTTATTTATTTGACAGACGGGTATCACAAGTAGGCAGAGAGAGAGGAGGAAGCTGGTTCCCTGCTGAGCAGAGAGCCTGATGCGGGACTTGATCCCAGAACCCTGGGGTCATGACCTGAGCCAAAGACAAAGACTTTAACTCACTGAGCCACCCAGGCGCCCTAAATGCAGCCTTTTTAACTATACAAAATATTTATGTAGTTCATAATATATGCTATCATTTTAATACTTCGGATCTGATTGTGTTTATGTTTTCAAGGTAGGAATTTATGCTGTAGTCACTCTTTATAGCCCATTTAACTTAAGAAGATGACATTTATAGAGTAGGTGATTAATAAATATGCGTTTCAATAAAAATCAAACTACTTGTCTATCATTCATATATTCTATTGTAACTCAGAGCAAATAACTTTGGAAAATAATAGCTTTAGGATACATTACATTTAAAATAATTCTTCTTTCTTAATTAAAAAAAAAAAGTAATCTCTACAACCAGTGTGGGTTTCAAACTCATGACTCTGAGATCAAGAGTCACATGCTCTACTGATTAAGCCAGTCAGGTACTCCATTCTTTTCTTTTCTTTTTTTCTTTTCTTTTCTTCCCTTTCCTTTTCCTTTTCCTTTCTTTTAGAGAGAGAGAGAGAGAATGTGTGAGCTAGGGGAGGGGCAGAGGGAGAGGAAAAGCAGATTCCCCATTAAGTGGGAAGTTTCCAAGGCTCCATCCCAGTACACTGAGACATGACCTGAGTTGAAAGCAAGAGTGATATTTAACCAACTAACTGGGCACTCAAGTGCCAACCTGCCTCCCATCCCCCAGTTCTTTTCTAAATAAGCAAATAGATTAAATAGGAATATATTATCAGTTTTGTCTCTTAAGAGGAAGATCTCAAAATACATGTGACTCTCATAAAATCAGAGCAACTTGGAAATTTTTAGTAGATTATTGACTTGTTCGTAACGTCTAAGGGATTCTTACTGATGAGACCTTACCAAAATGTCAGGTCCTCTTTGTTTAAAATATTTCTGGATAAAATCATAGTAATAAGTCTACTTAAATACCAATGATTTGGATATTCCTACTATCATAAATAACAATAATAAAGGGATATATAGATGATAATAATAGAGTGATGGTCTCAAATACAGTTTCTCTTTTGGCCTAGAATATATTAAAATCTTGATATCTTCTAAGTACATTTAGAACAAATTATATTATATTTATAATCTCATAATGAATTTTAAAAAGATTGGGTTTGGGGTGCCTGGGTGGCTCAGTGGGTTAAAGCCTCTGCCTTCGGCTCAGGTCATGATCCCAGGGTCCTGGGATCAAGCCCCACATCGGGTTCTCTGCTCAGCAGAGAGCCTGCTTCCCCCTCTCTCTCTCTGCCTGCCTCTCTGCCTACTTGTGATCTCTGCCTGTCAAATAAATAAATAAAATCTTAAAAAAAAAATTGGGTTTATGTGACCTGTAAATATGTTCTTGAAAAATTTTATCTCAAGTAGAATAGGAATGTATAAGTGATTTTAACAACATATCTTCATTGTGTAAGTGTGTAAATGTGCTGTGGGTTTATTTACCTATAACCCTCACCCCTTCATGAACCAATCTCTTTGGAACATTTAACAAATCTTATTAAATTTTTCTGTATGTATTATGTGGTTGGAATTTTAAGGATATATGTACAATCTGTAAGGCAGTATATTGCACTGAAACTGTTCTATTAAACACAATACAATTAAAAATAACTACCTTGGAAAATATAAAGTTACTTATAATTGCAGGTATTCAAAGAAATACAAGAAAGGAAATTTCTTGGACATGTGGTAGAATAAAGTCAGAGAAAATGGTCTTTTGAATCAGATTGACCTCCAAATCTCAAACTAAGTACATAATATGATTTTTTTAAACATAATTTGTCATGGCTGTGATAAACAGTCCACTTCTATGCATTTCTTTATACATCTTTCTCCATCTAAAGACATTTCTTTTAGTAATCCATGTAATAATTCATTAAATTCTTTATTTTGGTAATGACTTTCTTATAATTGTTGTTTCTGTGTATTTGTTATAATCCTTTTAGATTGACTACTCATGTACTACAAAAGCCATCATTTTCTCCCTAAATCTTTATTCAAGGTTTTACATAGCATATGCTTTCAGTAAATATTATCTATGGCAATAGATACCCTTAATGAAGTAACTAGCAAAACATAGACATTTTGATGATTTAGAAAAGTCAAATAAATATCAATCTATATCAAACCTAGGTTATATTATAATAATTGTATGAGTATTTTATGTCATTTATATTCTGCTTCAATTCATTTCCATGCCACTTCTCAAATTTTCTATTTTATAATAACTTGGGAATTCACAACAATACTAGCTATACATCCAATTAAAATACAGATTTTTCCCAAATATGTTTTTGAATTTATGCGTAGAACCATGTGAGGGTTTTTGCTAATAAGGAAAGCAGAATTTAGAGGCTCCTGGGTTAAAACCTCTACCTTCGGCTCAGTTCATGATCCCAGAGTCCTGGGATCGAGCCCCACATCAGGCTTTCTGCTCAGCGGGGAACCTGATTCCCCTTCTCTCTATTCTCTGCCTACCTGTGATCTCTGTATGTCAAATAAATAAATAAAATCATTTTTTAAAAAAAAAGGAAAGCAGAACTTAATTCCAGACATAATATGAGGTTTGTTCCAAAATTATCTTAGAGACTATTAGAACAAATCAGGGCAGAGTGACATGTGATCACTGAATAGTATTGGAAAACCTGAGAGTTCAATGACAAAATGAAGATAATTCATAAAATAGTCCTGAATGAACCACTGTTACTAGAATAAATCAGGATAAAGTATTATCGAATTGGTGGAAAGATTGGAAAACCTGAATTAAATAAGATAAAGATAATTTAAACTGGTTGAGAGAGAAATGAAAGTCTAAGCTAAATCAATGTAGTGTCTTTCCTTAGCTAATTGATTAAATTACAGGGGGAATAACTCTTGAATTTTTAATCTATATCTTTCACTATTTTCCCAGCTGGCAGAAAAATAAAACAATTTCCTACTTATATATGATATTTTTTATGAAATAGTGGAAGAATTACATCAAATATATTTCTCTTTCTTCTATACACGTGAACTTGAATTGTTTAACTTGATCTATGAGCTGTTGGTATTTGGCACACACGACTGAGCTTTGAAGAATAAGGACGAATCATCTCTGCAATAGTAAAAACAATTATAAAACTTCTGTGGAGTGATCTTTTTAGTATACATAAAGAAATTATGTAAAACGTGCCAGAGATTTAAAATAAAATCACAAATTTCTAAATCAGTGTGTCATAAATGAGGTTTGTATTTTACTTTTTTAAATTTAATATCGTAAGGTATAAGTGGCTGTCAGTCAAAATAAGTAAAATCATGTTAGTGGCAAGTAGTTTTTAAGTACAGATTTAAATGCAGCAATAAAATATACTGAATATTTAAAGTTTATTCAGAGTCATTATAGACTAAATGTCATTGACATCCTAACATTTATTCAACTGTAATATTCTCAATAGGATATCATATTTATTTGGGAATTTGATAATTTGAAAGTTAAAAGCCAGAAAAAATCAACATTATATAATTGTGATTTATGTAGGAATAATTATATTTGGGTAATTTCTGACAAGGATAGTCTTAGACTTGATATTTGTAAAATGATGTTCAATTTCATATACTACTGGTGTCTGAATGGGATATATTTGTGACTAGACAGGATGCTAGAATGTGATAGTTGTCAGTTCAGATTGGACTGCAGTATTATAAATTACCACATTACTTTGTATTAGCAAGATATTTAATTATTACAATCATAAATTAAGTAAAAGAAATTATGACTTGATTTATACTACAACGCTTTGTAGCAATGTCCTTCATTTAAAAACAAAATAATTTTGTTGATATCAAAATAATTTCTAAACATAGCTTTAAAAGTCAAAAGATACTAAAGGACTTATAATAAAAATGATTATCTCACAAGTCTACAACTCAAACATTTCCTGCTTTTTATACTTCACAATTTACCAAAATAATTTCACTTATATATTCAATACAGAATGTACTGAGTAAACATTTTTCTGGATTGTTTTCAATCTTCTGCATTACTCTCCTCCTTTTCCTGGTTAGTAAATGTGGACTTCCTCATAGCTTCCCATCTCATACTCTTCCGCCTGGATTATCATCATATTTAGATATAACCAGAAGTCATTGTTTACATGTATTGTTTATAAAAGTATTGTTGAAGTGGTTACTGGAACCTAAAAATCAGGGTCACTTTGAGGGACACTGTAACTGCTGTAAGGCCTGATCCACAGAAACTTGGGCTGCAAGATAGAGGAGGTAGTTGGTAAGAATTAGAACATGGAAGAAATTCAGCCAAAGATGGAAAAACCAATGGTAGCAGTGTGCGTGGAGAGGTGAAGGTAGGGAGGGTACATACACACTAACTTCTCCTTTCCCCTAGTCTCCATCGCCTTCCATTATCTTCCATTGACCAACCTAACTGGAATGCATTTAACAAAGAAGCCTGAAACATTTAGTCAACAGGAGTCAGGCTCTTGTGGTAAAGAGAAATGATGGGGCTGGGGCGCCTGGGTGGCTCAGTGGGTTAAGCCGCTGCCTTCAGCTCAGGTCATGATCTCAGAGTCCTGGGATCGAGCCCCGCATCGAGCCCCGCATCGGGCTCTCTGCTCAGCGGGGGGCCTGCTTCCTCCTCTCTCTCTGCCTGCCTCTCTGCCTGCTTGTGATCTCTGTCAAATAAATAAATAAAATCTTTAAAAAAAAAAAAGAAATGATGGGGCCCAAATTATAGTGTTATAGGCAAATGATAAGCAGAGTAAATATCATGTATTTTATACCACACATCCTGACACCCTTGTCACGGATATATTGGTAATGTCCTCATGAAATTGGTTCCTAATTTTTTTTCTTTTGAAGACTTCCTTTCTAGGCAGCCATATTTCTTTTCTAATAGGTACATCTTTTTTCCTCGCACTGAAACAGAGCTCTCATCCTGTCCTTTCTCAAAACCATTCCTTCTATTAGATACCCGTTTCCCAGATATCAGTGCTTTCTTCTCTGTTTATTCTCTCATTTGCTAAAGAATAACACTTAGCTCTTTCTTAAGAAAATGTAATAGGCATGTCTGAATATGTCTTATTATATCCTTTTATTTGGTGGTTTAACTGGATATTAAGTTGTAGATTGGAAAAAGATTTCCCGTAGAGATTTTAAGGCAAGTTTCATTACATGGTAGTAGTCAATGTTGCTGTACAGAAAGGAGGTATTGTTATGATTTCTTTATGCACCAAAGACATTTTGTTCTGACTCCCTAGAAGATTCTTATAAGCATTTTTAGTTTCTGATGTTTTACAAAATTTATTTTACATTAGTGGGGAGCAGGAAGATGCTGATATAGAATAAGTAGACCCTAGGTTTGCCTTGTCACACAAACACAACTTGGTAACTATCAAATCATCCTAAATACCTCAGAAATCAACCTGAAGATGGACAGAACAAACTCCACAACTAAAGGGAGGGAAGACACCACATTGAAGAAGGTAGGAAGTGTGGGTACACGGTTTAAAAGAAAAAGGGATTAAGGCTGCTGCAGAAGGGAGGGGGCTGTGGCATTGGAGAAGGACAAGACAGAGAGAGGAACACACGGGAACTCACAAGGAGAACATTTCCCCAAAATCATTGGCTTGGAAAACAAGAAGGGCTCAATTTTGTGAGTTCTTGCAACCTGTGGATTGGTTGGGAGTATTAAAGGTCAGTGGACCTGGCCCAGAGAACCCAGATGGTACTGCACTGTTCCTGGAGAAAAGGCAAGAAGACAACCCAGAGGCAGATGCTATGGAAACAGCAATCTGAAGAGCATCTGACCCACACAGTGGGGAGATATTTTTGCACTTCTTGGAGCATGTCCCTGAGAGACAGCATTCACAGAGGTGAACTAGGAACTAAGAAGGTGGCTGGTCCAATTTTTCTCCCTCTCCCCTCAGCATAAGTCCAGAGCCACTTGTAGTAAGCATTACAATACCAACGCTGGCTGCCTAACTTGCCTATACCAGGCAACAATCCCCTGCACTCTGGTGGAACAGCCCTTCTCAGTCATGCATGTCTTGTCCCAGCATGGGAGTCCCCTTCCCCAAAGACCAGCACAAAGCCCTGCTCATACCACATCTGCTTACCAGAGAGTTTTGTGGGCCTCTGTTCCAGTGGAACTGCAGTGAAAGCTTGAGTTTTCTAGCTCTGTCCTGAGGAAGGAAAAGCAGGCTTAGGGAGCTGCTGACCAATTTCTAGCATATCTTAGCACAGACCTGAGTGCATGGAGAGAATAAACCTCATACCCACCCATAAGACAATAACTGCAAATGAAGGACAAGGTGGCTAGAGCAGATGACACAGAAGAATCAGCAGCTAGCTGAAGAAATGTGGTGGGATTTGCCATTTTCCCCTCAATGTGATGATTATGTGAGTAATTGAGTAGTAGAATGATATGATCTATGTTTTAAAAGGATTGCTGTAATCTGTTTTGAGAAGAATTTGCTGTGAAAGAGAAAAAGCAGAAATAAGGAGATGATCTAATGACAATTAATATAATCCAAGAAGAAAGTTTATCCAGAAGGTTTTCTAGACGTTCCTCAGCCCTTTTAAGAACTAAATACCTTGTTTACCTCATCTAAGAAATGATAAGATTGATCATCCTCCTGGGGCTGTTATTCTCTGATGTTAAAACAGAAATAAATTAAGAAACACAGACAATAAAAAGTGTTGCATTGAGACATTAATTCTAAGAAATTATTTCAAAAACAAGAAAATTATGCATTGCTTGAAAATATTTGTTACTGAGGAGACTCAAATTTTGGACTATCAAACTACCTAATCAGTATGATTTGTATATGCCAAATTTCTTTTAAATCCTTGTCAACAAATGAAACTCTTCCTTGCTTTTAGGATATACCTGGATAATTATGGCCTTGGAGAGAGATGTCAATTATGACATTTCTTAGAACATCAGCATGCTGGGGAGACCACTTTGTGGGTGACAATTCTCTGTAGAATCATCCTGTCCTACAGGAAAAATCACTTCCAAAATCATTTTAAGTTCTGCCAAAATCTAAATTTGTTTCTGCCTACTCAAGTTTGGATAGCATAAAGGTATTTCAATGCTAGTCATCCACTAGAGTAGTGAGGCAGATTTTTATCTCCTGTACTAGGCAGTCAAATTGATCCTTAAATTAGAACTACCATCAATGGATATTGATACATAACAAAAGATAAGAACTAACACCTTCAAATCCGTAATAGCAATACGTAAATTATGTAGGTCCTTTGGGTACAAATAATCTCATTTGCTCTCATAGACTTTGTTAATAACACCATGATTTGCTCTGAATATAGATACTGATTTCACAAGGTTACTCAAGAGTCCTTAATAACTAAAAGATAAGATCATTTGCAATTTGAAGCATTGTATGCATATATTCATAATGGATAAAAAAAAAAAAAATCCAGGTCTTGTTTTTAGTTTTCAGGGAGTTATACTTTTGGAGAAAGATTCAATCTCTCTCTCTCTCTTCTGTGTGTGTTTGTGTGTGTATTTGTGAGTTTTGTCTGGTTTCTATTAACTCCTATTTCTGAAGGTTAAAACCCTAATGATGAAAAATGTGTTTTATATTTTAAGGTATAGGGCCATGTACTTGAATATTTGGAGCTATTTGCACAGTTGATCTGAATAGAGTTCAAATGATTTATAAGTAAAACATTGTTGGAAATTGTATTTTTATAAATCAAAACTATATTTTAGAAAAACATAACAAATATGCATATTGTTTAACAACTTTAAAATAAAAGACCTGGTAACATGCTTGTCTACATAATGTACATATACAAATACTCATATTATATATGTGAAGTCTTGATTTTTTTATGTGAGTCCTGATTAACAAGGCAGTTATATTTGTCAAGTGAACAATAGATGACAAAGTGTTCTTCCATACAAATTTTTAGTTTTCTGTATTGTCCTCGTGAAACAGGACCATCAAAAAGAGCTTTGAAGTAAATAGATATATTTTACTGTTAATATATTAGGCTTAAATTTTTCATGGCTAAATGATGATTTCTGGAATTAGTTGGATCTATTTTGACAAAAAGAAAAGCTTTCTGGAGCTGACTCACAAAGATGTATTTGGTTACAATGAGTGAATCACAAATGCCAGCAGAATGAATAAAAAGGAAATTGGTTTTATGTGTGTAAAAAATTCCCCTAGATCCATGCTTAAAATATACCTGAAAGAATCAATATTTTTCTTATTTTTTCCTAATCCAATTACTCATACCTTTAAATCATGATGACTACACTACAATATTCTGATTGAGGGTAGTAAATTCATTTTGTTAAAGAGAAAGCTCTATCTAGATAAAAAAAGGTTTGTTTTTATAGGAATTTAAAGGAATAAACTGCAAATTACATTATCCAGTTAGTTTTATATTTCCACTGAAATAAATCTTGCTCTCAATTTCCCATACAGCAGATAATTTCAATGTTGTGTTAAATATGTAGCAGCTGGAGGTTGCCAAATGAATTTGTTGAATGAGTGTATTTTAGTGAAGTGTGTACTATCTTTTTTGACATGCATGTAATGATAACACATTCTCTGGCAGCTGGATTCCCTGGGGGAAAATGAAACTGTAATAGAAGATAAAACAGCCTGCTTATGTAATGACCATAAAATAGTATGTATATATTTTATGAAAATGTCTCAATTGGATGACTGACTTTAGCTGAGGTCATATTTTACAATTCATATCAGTCAAACATTCTCAATAACCTGAGTAGAATTTTAAATACTAAAATGAATGCATTTAACTAAATTCAGCTCTTATAAACAAAATCTCAAATCTTAGTTAACATATCATCAAACTGTCTTAGCAAAGTATTTTTTAATGAAATGATAAAATGATCTTGGCAACTTTAATTTTTCCAAACACAAATACCTAAAGTCAGATAGAGTTTGGCGGGATTTTTTCTTTTATTTATAATCTGATCTTGAATACATGAGGAATTTTTTTTTTAAAGATTTTATTTATTTATTTAACAGACAGAGATCACAAGTAGGCAGAGAGGCAGGCAGAGAGAGAGGGGGAAGCAGGCTCCCTGCTGAGCAGAGATCCCGATGTGGTGCTCGATTCCAAGACCCTGAGATCATGACCTAGGCGGAAGGCAGAGGCTTAACCCACTGAACCACCCAGGCGCCCCTATACATACATTCTTAAGCATATGTGTATCTATCATCTGGCTTTCCATTCTTACCCAGCATGTCTCCCTTTAATCTGTATTGGTGTAATCTGTACTTTTGTTAATATCTGGGGATGTTTAGTTATACTGTAGAAGAATAAAAGTAAAATAACAGATACATGAAATTTATAAGATACGTTGGTATACACAATGAATATTCATTAGATTTAAAAATAGCAGTAGAGTTTATAAAATGCTTTCAGTACAGATCCTAACATCTGAGACATTATAGAAATATGTAAAATGCGTTGAATAGATAATAAAAGATTTAAGAAAAATATGCTTAATCCTAAGAGAAGTAATAGTAATAGCAAAGAGGAAGATTAACATTTATATAGATTGTAACATAAAATAAGAGAAAATAAGAAAGCCAAAGACAAATAAAATTTCCATGGCAATATTAACTCTCAGCCATAGAACTTGTATTGGAGGACAAATAAATAATAAAAAGAGGGTGATGTTTTGATAAATGATAACTTGAGATTTTAATCTCTCTGGCATGCTATAAAGATATGCTATGTATTAACATATTGTTATACACAGTATTTTACTAAATAATTGAATATACTTTATATTTGTGACTATATTAATTTTTCATTTCTAACCATAGTAGTTTCATCATTTCTCTGATTTCATGTTCAACCTTATTGGAAGTTTTTTTTTCCATTAAAATATTTTTAAAAAATAATTTCTTAGAAGTGTGCCTAGGTGGCATGGTTGGTTAAGTATCTATCTTAGGCCTAGGTCATGATCCCAAGGTACTGGGATCCATGGAGCCCCAAGTCCAAGCTCCCTGCTCAGTGGGGATCCTGACTTCATGTGAAATCAGGTTTCCCTTATTTATTTTTATAATATATAAGCTCTTGACTGAAACAGGAGTTACTTAGGGAATTACCTATATACAAAGGGGATGGTTATATATTTTATTAAATACTAAAAATTATTAAAATATTTTATATATTTTAGGGAGATTGTTTAATATTTTATTTATAAGTAAATTGCATTGCATTGTGATCAGGTGATATGGTTATATTTCTATCTGTTGAACCAAATACAAAATTAATTTTAAATGACAAGTGCTATATTTATGTATAATTTGTATTCAAATTTTATCATGTCTTCTCTTTATTAATTGACTTAGTAAAGACTATTTTATTTGTTTATTCCTAGAATTTATTTTTTAATATATTTTGAACCATCTGTTCAAATTTATAAAACTTGGAATTTTAAAATTCATTGTAGAATATACCCTTTATTGTAACCTTTATGATTCCATTTAAATCTGCTTCCTTGAATTATCTTTTTATTTATTGAAATTACTACTCTTTTATTATTTTTCCATAAAGAAAAATGTACAGCATTTTTTAAATTTTATTTTCACCTTTAAAATATCTTTGTCAAATTTGGTGACTCATTATTCAATCCTGCTATTTATACATATTACTAACTATCATGTTTGATCTTAGGTATTTGTGTTGCTTCTCATTTAGTGCTATATTCTTCAGTATATTGAATCACATATAAATTGATTTGAGTATGATTTATATCAATTGTAAAATGGACTTATGTTTTACATATCATCTGCTAGTTTTAAAGAATTGATGTTTAAGGTATTATTTAAAAATTAAAGGAATGAACAAAATGTTATATTTTTTAGTTGATTCTACTATTTTTGAAAAAGCGTTCTAATATTTTGAAAAGTTATTCTTTCAACATCAGTGAATTAATACATTGTATATTATGTAGAAAAAGTGCCCACTGTCACAGTTGTTATATGTTCTAATTTCTGCTTGGACATAATTTGATACATATTTGAATATCTGCAGCATCGACTTTTTTTTAAGTAGTATTTTTTTTTTTAAGATTTTATTTACGTATTGCTGGACAGAGATCACAAGTAGGCAGAGAGGCAGGCAGAGAGAGAGGAGGAAGCAGGCTCCTCACTGAGCAGGGAGCCCAATGTGGGGCTCGATCCCAGGACCCTGAGATCATGACCCCAGCTGAAGGCAGAGGCTTTAACCCACTGAGCCACCCAGGCGCCCCAGCATCAACTTTTTTATAGGTCATTTTTTTCTGTTTCCTTATTAGTTCATGTCTTAATTTTAATCTTAATTAGGGAGAATTTTTCTATCTGTTTATTCACCTTCAAGAAGTTTTAGATAACTATAATAACTATTTTAGTTATATACCAATGTTAACATATTGATACATTTTAAATTATTGTATTAATAAACTATTATATAATGAAAATAATGGAACAAAACCAACAATATTTTGTTAGTATATTTGGACAGTATTAAAACTATCTCAATAAATGATAATAGAGTGAGAATTATAGGGGGCGCCTGGGTGGCTCAGTTGTTAAGCATTTGCCTGTGGTTCAGGTCATGACCCCAGGGTCCTGGGATGCAGGCTCCACAGGAAGCATGCTTCTTCCTCTCCCACTCCCACTGTTTGTGTTCCCTCTCTCGCTGTGTCTCCTTCTGTCAAATGAATAAAATATTTTTAAAAAGTTATACATATATGATTTATAAACATGTTTTTTCTGATTATTTAATTTTATGAGAAATCAAGGATATGTCGCCTAATTAATCATAGTGTTTTCTCTGCATTAGTACAATCAAAAAGTGTGATGATGATTATTGAACTGAAAAGGCAGAAAAAAATCGACCAGTGTTAAACTTGATTTGGGCTTATTGAATATTTTCATCATGGGCTTAATTTCAGCAAACACATCAATAACATATTAGACACTGTCTTTTTTAAAAACCCATGACATCAATGCTATTGTCACCATTTGACAGATGAGAACACTGAGGTTTATAGAGCTGAATCAAACTGCTTAATGCTGCATAGCTAGAAAGAAATGAGGCTGGCATTGGAACTCAGGTAATCTGATCTCAGAACTAGAATTCTCAAATTTCCATATGTGCCCCAACCCATCCTACTCCTTTCTTTGATTTGTATCTTCTTTGAAAAATTTCTTTCCTTTCTTTTTAGATTTCAACCCCAGTTTGTGATTTGACATGTATGAATGACAATCTTTGTGTCTTTATTTGCTGTTTGGTGATAAGAATAGTGAGTGCATGGGAATCAGTAAGCTTAGATTTTAAGTTTGACCTTTTTTGACCATTTTAAGTTTTCCTTGTTTTTTGAAATTTTATAGGTCCTAATTGCAGTACAATACCACAAATTCAATAGGGTATAGACTGCCAAGAAACTCAGAAAAAACCTTATGCAAGAACTGGTACACCCAGGCGATATACTAGAAGTCAGAAAACTATTTTTTGTTTTGTTTTGTTTTGTTTTGTTTTTGGTGTTAACACAAAGTGTTGGAAAGCAAAGTTGTAATACCAAAAAAAAAAAAAAATGTTTTTTAGTAATCATCTGAGTGGCTCAGTTGGTTAAGTGTCTGCCTTCAGCTCAGGTCATGATCTGGGAGTCCCAGAATGGTGTCCAAGGATGGAATCCTCCAGCAGAGTCCCTGCTCAGCAAGGAATTGGCTTCTCTCTCTGACCCTCCCCCTTCTTGTGTTTTCTCTCTCTCACTTTCTCTCTCTCAAATAAATAAAATCTTTTAAAAAATGCTTTTTACAGATTAGTATAATAGAACGCATCTGGTAAGTGACTTCTAATAACTGTGAACAAAATCCATGAATTTACTTTCAAGCTACTGATGTCCGTAACAGCAGAATGTATTAAAAATTCTCAGAGGGGACACCTGGGTGGCTCCATTGGTTAAGTGGCCAGCTTTTGCTTCGGCTCGGGTCATGATCTCAGGGTCCTGGGATGGAGCCCTGTCTCAGGTTCTGTACTCAGCAGGGTGTCCACTTGAGGTTCTCTCCCTTCTTCTCTTTCTCCCCCCCCCGCCCACCGCTTGTGCTCTTGCGCTCTCTCTCTCTCTCTCTTAAATAAATAAATAAATCTTTAAAAAAATGATTAGGGACTTCAGTTGACACACTTCAATGAGTTAATATTTTGATATGAACACCAAAATTCTTCATGTGATCTTGTGAAGTATTTTGTGATCACAAATCTTCATTTGATCTTCATGTGAAATTAGTAGAAACATGGTAATCAGTATAAAATACAGCATAGATCTACCACTTTTCTTCTTCTTCTACATAATGTATTGAAATTGTTGTACATATTTATCATATCTTCTCCCAGTTTCCTAAACTCAGTTAACAACTCCACATTTTTCCAGATGCCCAGCTCACTAAATGGAATCTCTATGTTTTAATTCTATTACTTTTTTCTTTCTGCTACCCAAAAGCACACAGAAATTCTTCTCAAATGTAAAGTCAGTTCATTGTATCTCAAAACACTTCACATTTTTAACCACGTCTTACTTCAACTTTTATGATCCTAAATATAGATGCTTTCTCTTTTTTTGGTAATTATATTATAACTGGTATTGGCAAATTCAACTTGGGCCACTTCTGCCCTTTGTTAGTCTAATTTTTGCTCTGCAATCACATGGATCTGTCTACTACATAATTAAGACAAATTCACTCTCATTGTTCTCCTCCTAATCATTGTAATAAAATTTGTATGCCTAGGCATAGCCCAAATGGGTCTAAATCATATGGTCACTTTTTACCTCCCCAGTGTCACCTCAAAGCACTCTCTTCCACAAACACAGTGGAGTTCAGGTACACAATCATTCTTTCTTTTATCTTTTCTTTTCTTTTTAATTTTTCTTTTTTCTTAAAAGAAGAAAAGAAGTTAATTTTTTTCTCATATTTAGGGCCTTTCCAATTGTTCATTATTTTTTTAAACAGGCATATTCTTTCTTCAGTTATTTGGGGAACATTCGGGTCTTGGCTAAACTGTTATCTCCTTCTTGGCTAAACTGTTATCTCCTGTGACTACAACTTCTAATATGTTATCTTCCACTTCATTTCAGTTATTCATAACTTTGCTTCCTTTATTTTGTACATAGTAAACAATATTATTTGAAAATATTATATAGTTTTATTTTTTCATTTTTCCTGAATAAATATAATTTTAAGACTATATTTAGAGCAATTTTAGGTGTATAACAAAATTGAGAGAAAGGTAGAGTTTTCCCATATACCCCCTCCCCCACACATGCATAGATTTTCCTGTTATTAAATAACATTCATCAGAATGGTACATTTCTTTCTTTCTTTCTTTCTTTCTTTCTTTTTTTTTTTTTTTTTAACCAAGGGTGAACCTAAATGGGTACATCATAAATACATTAAGTCCATAGTATACATTAAGGTTTACTCTTGGTGTTGTATAGTCTATGGGTTTGGAAAAAAGTACGATGGCATATCGATCATTACAATATCATATAAAGTATTTCCACTTCCCTAAAAATCCTGTCCTCTGCTTATGCATCTCTCCCCACTTCATTTTTAGAAACCACTGATCTTTTTACTGTCTTTATAATTGTGTCTTTTTGTGTAGTTGGAATCATACATTATGTAGCCTTCTCAGACTGGGTTCTACTTAGCAATATGCATTTGTTTCCTTTATTGGTTAGATCAGGATTTCTTTTTATTCCTTGTTGGTTTAAAATGGCTAATCAGAATAAAAAATAAAAGGGCCTCTGTCTAGAGGCTGGGGTCTCCCCTATTTAGAGGTTAGAACCCAGGTACCCCCACTACCCAGCACCATACTGAGGTGGGCCGAGGGGTAACCCCCAAGGGGAATCGGAGGGGCCTAGGCCTGCCACTCCTTCTCTCTATTCCGTTTTTTGGCATGTGATGAAAAATATTGCTTTTTGGATTCATCTCTCCCGGCCTTGGATTTAAAAATAATGTTAACCATGTGAGTTGGGGGAAGGCTCTGAGGGGACTAAAGAAGCCCCGCACTAATCCCTCTCCCAGAAGAAGGGGTGGGGGGGATTATCCAATATTGTTCCTGGAGCTCAGCAAAGCTCTTTTCCTGATCTCCCCACCACCTTGATAGATTCCTTATGGCTTGATAGTTAATTTCTTTTTAGCTCTGAATAATATTGAATCGTCTGGATGTACCACAGTTTATTTATCCAATCACTCACGAAGGACATCTTGGTTATCCAATCACAACCAAGGACTTCTTGGTTACTTCCAAATTTTCCCAATTGCAGTAATGTGACTCTAAACATCTGTATGCAGTTTTCATGTGGATATAAGTTTTCATCAGAATACCAAGAATTGGTTGCTGGATCATATGGTATGAGTTAAATTTTGTAAGAAACTACCCAACCTTTTTATAGAGTGACCAACACCACATGCTGGTGAGAATATGGAATGATAGGAACTCTCACACATTGCTTTTGAGAATGCTAAACAAAACAGCCAATTGGAATATACTATTTGTTTTTTTCATATTTGGGTGTATTTTCAACCATAGTACAAACACCAGGAAGTTCATAACTTTCTTTTTAACATCTAGGAAGGAGCATATAGAAAACTTGAATATATATTTATTGAGTTAATAGATTAGCTTCAAAAAGAATCTGAAATAAATTTTATGCCCATCCATCAAATATATAACAGAAATATTAAATAATTACAGCAAAAGCTATCTTAATATTTGAGCAAATATTTTTTATAATCATGTATAATTCCAACTCCTTAAAATTATCTCTCCTTATCCTTTTTAATGGTTTGGTCATTATTAACTCATACAGGAAAAGTAACTCTTAAAGAGTTAAGTAGAGGGTAAAAAAGCCACCTAAAAATAACTGAAGCAGAATTTCTCTAAATTTTACCTTTGCTCCTCATTGTCTTCATAGAATATGAGGGCAAAATAATGATAACATTGGTAGAGAGAAGGAAATCATCCTGTCTACTGTCATTAAAAAAATCAATTTTTAAAAAATCAATTATTTTATGCAAAGCAAAACAAAGCAAAGACAACTGATACTGGCTCAAAACATCCTTTGAAGGAGCATGTGCACCCAAATGTTTATAGCAGCAATGTCCACAATAGCCAAACTATGCAAAGAACCTAGATGTCCATTAACAGATGAATGGATAAAAAAGGTGTGAGATATATATATATATATAAAATCAGCCATCAAAAAAACCCACAAAATCTTGCCATTTGCAAAGGGGTGGATAGAACTAGAGGGTATTTTGCTAAGTGAAGTAAGTCAGTCAGAGAAGGACAATTATCATATAATCTCTATGATATGAGGAATTTGAGAGGCAAGGCAGGGGAATCCTAGGGGGAAGGGAGGGAAAAAATAAAACAAGAGGGGATGGGGGAGGGAGACAGGGATAAAGGACTCTTATCTCAGGAAACAAACTGAGGGGGTGGCAGGGAGAGGGATAGAGTGGCTGGGTTATGGACATTGGGGATGGTATGTGCTATGGTGAGTGCTGTGAATTATGTAAGACTGATGATTCACAGACCTGAACCCCTGAAGCAAATAATGCATTATATGTCAATTAAAAATATATAGATAAACAAATAAATAAATAAATAAATCCCCCAATACCCTGACTCATTGGTTGTCCTTATCCTTCCAAATCTGTTCCTTTTGTCATGTTCCTCCTTTCTCATCTTGTTAAATGGTATGTTGTGAACCCATTGTTCAAGCGTAATTAAAGTTCAGTCTTTCTCTCTTTTGTCTTTCCATCTGAACTGTTGTCTTGTTATTCCAAGTCACCTTTTTCTAATATTGATATCCTTAAATTGTTCCTGTGATCAACCATCCTCTGAAGAAAAGATTATGGAATGGAGTAAAAATAGGGAATATGAGTGATTGAAACAACATTCAGTAGATGGTGGTAAAGGAAAGTGTTTTCTGGGAAGAGATGAAAAAGCCAAGTTATATCACATAGCCTGGAAATCCCAGTGTTTGTGGCAAAAATGATGAGTAACAACAAGCATATGTAGTGTAATCATGACTAACAAATTAGATCCACATATGCTAGTTTCTGTAATGTCTCAAATTCAAAGTACCTTTCAAGTGCTTTAGGAACCTAAAACTTTGGGGAAGCCAAAGTAAGTGAAGACACAGCTCATGTGTTCCTTTTGAAAAAATGAGATTGAATATAATGAGACTAGAATCTTCCTGCAACAACCCTGGTGAGATAAAACTACCGACCTAAATTACAATAATAATTACAGCCCTTCAAATGAGAGAAGAGAGTAATGGCGTAGGTAGATTCTACAGGTTTTGACTGGTACTATTGCTGTGAAAAATGAAGGTGAAGTGAGAAATATGAGGCAGAGACAGCAAACAAACAGGGAAGAGAAGTCCTATCACTTCCAGCATCCTCAGGAAAGCTTGTCCTTCTTACTTCAACTAGAAAACAAAATATTTATCAAATTATGTCCCTCCTCCCCTTCTTTCATCTTTCCCTTTTTTTCTTCCTTCTTGCACAGGCACAGATTGACTCACATAGGCACACATACTTACCTACACTCGAGCAAATGCCAACAACACCAACATCATCGCCCACCATTACCATGATCAACAGCATCATTTTTAGATCCTGCCATCTTGTTTCAGCTTAATAATTAATATGAGTTCTTGTCACATTAACCATTTTCTCATAACGTTTCCTCATCCACTCTCACAATATCTACAATACCTTTACCTCTCAGTTATAGATTTGATATGCTTATAATTTCTCTCTCTATGCTAGTTTCTGCCATTAGTTTAATATCTCATCTTTAAATGGAATGAAATTAGGATTATTAACTATATAAGGTCTAAATATCCACTATTAGAATGAAACTATATATGCCTGAGAAGGAAACAAACAAGTGGCTCTTCTCTGAGCTTCATGTACTGAAATGTTTTATAAGTGAATAAAAATCTAGAGGGAAATGATTCAAAATTCAACTGTATAATTTTAAAAAATAATCATTAAAATGAAATAAAATATTTTATTTTTCATTTGCCAGAGAGACAGAGCAAGAGAGTGCAAGCAGGGGATGCTGCAGAAGGAGAGGGAGACACACAGTCCCTGCTGAGCAGGGAGACCTATATGTTGAAGGCAGACTATAAAAATGCAGAAAATAGAATAGTAGCTGCCAGGGAGTGAGGGCAGGGGAGGAAAATGGTGAGGTTTCAGTAAAAGGGTCCAACATTTCAGTCATGAAAGATCAGTAAGTCCTAGAATAAGTCCAACTGACTGAGCCACCCAGATGCCCCAAGATTTTTTTTATACTTTTTTTTCCCTTTATCTGTGATTTTTTTAAAAGAAGAAGTAATTAGAAGAACCCAGTAGGAATTGGACTTCTCCATCTTGGCTAGTTCTTGTCATTATATGTCTATGAGGATCAGACCCTGGATTGCTGGTCTGACATCACCACTTATCACTTAACTAAGGTTATTGCTAACACCCAATTCTGTTGCTTTGCAGCCTTGCCATATTTACTGATTATTTGGAAGCAGCCCAGGATGGGCCTCCCAAACTCCTGCACATATTGTTGGATATCTCAAGATTACAAGGCCCTGACTACTTATGCACTTTATAGTTATCTTGAATAAAATAAAAAAGGAGAGTGTATTAACAAAAAACTAAAAGTTATAGAAAAAGACCAAAATGCAAATTATAACTGAAAAATACAATGACAACAATAACAACAATAAAAACTGAGTGGACTTAATAGTGTAGTGGAGATGACAGAGAATAAATTCTGTGAACTCAATGAACTTGAAGTCAGATCAATTGAATTTATTCAATCAATGCAATAGAAGGAAAAGAGGTTAAAATAAATAAATAAGTAAATAAGTAAATAAGTAAATAAATAAATAAATGCAGTCCTAGGGACAAGAGCAACACTAACGAATTCTTTTTTTTTTTAATTTATTTCATATTTATTTTCAGCATAACAGTATTTATTATTTTTGTACCACACCCAGTGCTCCATGCAATCCATGCCCTCTATAATACCCACCACCTGGTACCCTGACCTCCCACCCACCCACCCCTTCAAAACCCTCAGATTGTTTTTCAGAGTCCATAATCTCTCATGGTTCACCTCCCCTACCAATTTCCCCCAACTCCCTTCTCTCTAACTCCCCATGTCCTCCATGCTATTTGTTATGCTCCACAAATAAGTGAAATCATATGATAATTGACTCTCTCTGCTTGACTTAATTCACTCAGCATAATCTCTTCCAGTCCTGTCATGTTGCTACAAAAGTTGGGTCTTCATCCTTTCTGATGGAGGCATAATACTCCATAGTGTATATGGACCACATCTTCCTTATCCATTTGTCCGTTGAAGGGCATCTTGGTTCTTTCCACAGTTTGGCGACCATGGCCATTGCTGCTATAAACATTGGGGTACAGATAGCCCTTCTTTTCACAACATCTGTATCTTTGGGGTAAATACCCAGTAGTGCAATTGCAGGGTCATAGGGAAGTTTTATTTTTAATTTCTTGAGGAATCTCCACACTGTTTTCCAAAGTGGCTGCACCAACTTGCATTCCCACCAACAGTGTAAGAGGGTTCCCCTTTCTCCACATCCCTTCCAACACATTTTGTTTCCTGTCTTGCTAATTTTGGCCATTCTAACTGGTGTAAGGTGATATCTCAATGTGGTTTTAATTTGAATCTCCCTGAGGGCTAGTGATGATGAACATTTTTTCTTGTGTCTGATAGCCATTTGTAAGTCTTGATTGGAGAAGTGACTGTTGATATCTTCTGTCAATTTTTTGATATGATTGTCTGTTTTGTGTGTTGAGTTTGAGGATCTCATTATAGATCCTGGATATCAACCTTTTGTCTGTACTGTCATTTGCAAATATCTTCTCCCATTCCGTGGGTTGCCACTTTGTTTTCTTGACTGTTTCCTTTGCTGTGCAGAAGCTTTTGATTTTGATGAAGTCCCAAAAGTTTATTTTTGCTTTTGTTTCCTTTGCCTTTGGAGACATATCTTGAAAGAAGTTGCTGTGGCTGATACCAAAGAGATTACTGCCTATGTTCTCCTCTAGGATTCTGATGGATTCCTGTCTCACGTTGAGGTCTTTTATCCATTTCGAGTTTATCTTTGTGAATGGTGTAAGAGAATGGTTGAGTTTCATTCTTCTACATATCACTGTCCAGTTTTCCCAGCACCATTTATTGAAGAGACTGTCTTTTTTCCACTGTATATTTTTTCCTGTTTTGTCGAAGATTAATTGACCATAGAGTTGAGGGTCCATATGTGGGCTCTCTACTCTGTTCCACTGGTCTATGTGTCTGTTTTTATGCCAGTACTATGCTGTCTTGGTGATCACAGCTTTGTAGTAAAGCTTGAAATAAGGTAGTGCGATGCCCCCAGTTTTATTTTTGTTTTTCAACATTTCGTTCACGATTCAGGGTCTCTTCTGGTTCCATAAAAATTTTTGGATTATTTGCTCCAGTTCTTTGAAGAATACCGGTGGAATTTTGATCGGAATGGCATTAAATGTATAGATTGCTCTAGGCAGTATAGACATTTTAACAATGTTTATTCTTCCGATCCAAGAGCATGGAATGGTCTTCCATCTTTTTGTGTCTTCTTCAATTTCCTTCATGAGTGTTCTGTAGTTCCTCAAGTACAGATCCTTTACCTCTTTGGTTAGGTTTATTCCCAGGTATCTTATGGTTTTTGGTGCTATACTAAACGGAATTGATTCTCTAATTTCCCTTTCTGTATTTTCATTGTTAGTATATAAGAAAGCCACTGAGCTCTGTACATTGACTTTGTATCCTGCCATGTTGCTGAATTGCTGTATGAGTTCTAGTAGTTTGGGGGTGGAGTCTTTTGGGTTTTCCATGTCATGTCATCTGCGAAGAGAGAGAGTTTGACTTCTTCATTGCCAATTTGGATACCTTTTATTTATCTTTGTTGTCTGATTGCTGTTGCTAGGACTTCTAATACTGTGTTGAACAAGAGCGGTGAGAGTGGGCATCCTTGTCGTGTTCCTGATCTCAATGGAAAGGCTGTAAGCTTTTTCTCATTGAGGATGATATTTGCTGTGAGTCTTTCATAGATAGATTTTATGAAATTCAGGAATGTTCCCTCTATCCCTATACTTTGAAGCATTTTAATCAGGACGGATGCTGGATTTTGTCAAATGCTTTTTCTGCATCGATTGAGAGGACCATGTGGTTCTTCTCTCTTCTCATATTAATTTGTTCTATTACATTGATTGATTTGTGAATGTTGAATTATCCTTGTAGCCCAGGGATGAATCCCACCTGGTCATGGTGGATAATCCTTTTAATGTCTTGTTGGATCCTGTTTGCTAGGATCTTGCTGAGAATCTTAGTATCAATATTCATCAGTGATATTGGTCTTAAATTCTCCTTTTTGGTAGGGTATTTGCCTGGTTTGGGGATCAGGGTAATGCTGGCTTTATAGAAAGAGTCTGGAAGTTTTCCTTCTGCTTCAATTTTTTGAAACAGCTTCAGGAAAATAGGTGTTATTTCTTCTTTGAAAGTTTGGTAGAATTCCCCAGGGAATCCATCAGGTCCTGGGCTCTTGTTTTTTGGGAGGTTTTGGATCACTGCTTCAATCTCGTTACTAGATATCGGTTTATTCAGGCTGTCAATTTCTTCCTGGTTCAATTTTGGGAATTTATAGTTTTCCAGGAATGCATCCATTTCATCTAGTTTGCTTAGCTTATTGGCATATAACTGTTGATAATAACTTCTGATGATTGTCTCTACTTCTTTGGTGTTAGTTGTGATCTCTCCCTTTTCATTCATAATTTTATAAATTTGGGCTTTCTCTCTTTTCTTTTGGATTAGTGTGGCCAATGGTTTATCGATCTTATTGATTCTTTCAAAAAACCAGCTTCTAGTTTCATTGATATGCTCTACTGTATCTCTGGTTTCTACCTCATTGATCTCAGCTCTAATCTTGATTATTTCCCTTCTTATGTGTGGAGTTGGTTTGACTTGTTGTTAATTCTCCAGTTCTTTAAGGTGTAGAGACAGCTGCTGTGTTCTGGATTTTTCAATTTTTTTTGAGAGAGGCTTGGATAGCTATATATTTACCCCTTAGGACCGCCTTTGCTGTATCCCATAGGTTTTGGACTGAAGTGTCTTCATTCTCATTGGTTTCCATGAATTGTTTCAGTTCCTCTTCAATCTCCTGGTTGATCCAAGCATTCTTAAGCAAGGTGGTCTTTGGCTTCCAGGTGTTTGAGTTCCTTCGGAACTTTTCCTTATGATTGAGCTCCAGTTTCAAAGCACTGTGACCTGAGAATATGCAGGGAATAATCTCACTCTTTTGGTATCGGTTGAGTACTGATTTGTGACCCAGTATGTGGTCTATTTTTGAGAAGGTTCCATGTGCACTTGGAGAAGAATGAGTATTCTGTTGTTTTAGGGTGGCATGTTCTGTATATATCTACGAGGTCCATCTGGTCCAATGTGTCATTCAATGCTCTTGTTTCTTTATTGATTTTCTGCTTCGATGATCTATTTCTGAGAGAGGCGTGTTAAGATCTCCTACTATTAATGTATTCATATCAATATGACTCTTTATCTTGATTTACAGTTTTCTTATGTAATTGGCTGCTCCCATTTTGGGGGCATAAATATTTACAATTGTTAGATCATCTTGGTGGATAGTCCCTTTAAAAATGATGTAGTGTCCTTCTGTGTCTTTGACTACAGTCTTTAGTTTAAAATCTAATTTATCTGATATGAGAATTGCTATCGCCAGCCTTCTTTTTAGGCCCATTGGCACGAAAGATGCTTCTCCATCCCTTCACTTTCAGTCTGGTTGTATCTTTAGGTTAAAAATGGGTCTCTTGTAGACAACATATGGATGGGTCCTGTCATTTTATCCAATCTGCAACCCTGCACCATTTTATGGGTGCATTTAGGCCATTCACATTGAGAGTGATTATTGATAGATACGTTTTTATTGACATCGTGTTATCTTTGAAGTCTATCTTTCTGTAGATTGTCTCTATATTTCTGTTCAATGCTATTCTTAGGATTTTTCCTCTTTTATAGAACCCCCTTGATATTTCCTGCAGTGTCGGCTTGATGGTTGCATAATCTTTTAAGCCTTGCCGGTCTTGGAAACTCTTTATCTCTCCATCCATTTTGAATGTCAGTCTTGCTGGATAAAGTATTCTTGGCTGCATGTTCTTCTCATTTAATGCCCTGAATATATCTTGCCAGCCCTTTCTGGCTTGCCAGGTCTCTGTGGACAGGTGTGACATTATTCTGATGGGCCTTCCTCTGTAAGTAAGGAGCCTCTTTGTTCTAGCGGCTTTCAAGAGATTATACCTACAATTATGATTCCTCAATTTGACTATCAGGTGCCTTGGTGTTTTTTTTGGAATCTATAATCTTGGGTGGAGACCTTTCGGCCTCTAGTACATGAACGCTGGTTCCATTCGCGAGACTGGGAACATTTTCATGAAGAACTTGTTCCATTATATCTTTTAGACTTCTTTCTTTCTCCTCCCCTTCAGAGATTCCAATAATTCTGATGTTGGAACATTTCATGGCATCATTTATTTCCCTGATTCTGTTTTTATGGTTTCTAAGCTGTTTGTTCCAGGCTTCCTCCTGATCCTTTCTCTATTTGTCCTCCAGATCACTAATTCTATTTTCTGTCTCAGTTACCCTAGCTTTGAGAGAATTTAGATTAGATTGGAACTCATTGAGAGCATTGTGAACCTCAGCCCTGGTAGCTTTTAGCTCTGACCTAACATTGTGAACATCATCTCTGGTTGCTTTCAGCTGGGCCCTAATCAATTCCATTTGGTCTTCCATGGCTTTCTCCAACCTAGCTATTGCCTGGATTATTATTAGCCTGAATTCTCTTTCCGACATATTGTCTATGTTGATAGCCATTAGCTCTGTTGCAGAAGGTCTAGCTTCTGTATTTTTCTTCTGTTGGGCATTCCTCCTCCTAGTCATTTTGGTGAAAGATGACTGAACAGATGTAGCTGGATGTATCAACTGTGGTGCAGTCAAGGTGCACCCTGGAACACTTCTGAGCAATCAGGATTTCCCACCCATATGAGAGACAAAAGAAAAGAAAAAGAAAGAAAAAGAGAGAGAGAGAGAGAGAGACAGGAAAGAAAGGGAAGATGAAAGAGAAGGTTCAGCCCAAATGGGCCCAAGGTAAGATATATGAAGTATACAAACAAAAACAGACAAACAAAAAGACTGATAAAAGTATATGACAAGAGGGGCGCCTGGGTGGCTCAGTGGGTTAAGCCTCTGCCTTCAGCTCAGGTCATGATCTCAGGGTCCTGGGATCGAGCCCCGCATCAGGCTCTCTGCTCCGCAGGGAGCCTGCTTCCTCCTCTCTGTCTCTGTCTGCCTCTCTGCCTACTTGTGATCTCTCTCTGTCAAATAAATAAATAAAATCTTTAAAAAAGAAAGTATATGATGAGAAAAAAAATATATGTATATGCAAATAAAGGAAGAACCTCATCAACAAGAACCCCAAGTGTAAGATTTATATATTAATGTCTGTTTCTAGGACTCCAGTTTCTTTAACTCATGTTTTGATTCTGTGATTTTTTTTCCAGTTTCATCTCAGATACAGTAGTCTTTTCATTTTCTTCTGGCTTAAACATGGACACATTGGAAGTTAGTTACCTGGTGATTGGTAAAAGCACAGACTGCCAAGTTGCAGGGAGATCAAGAGTCTTCTGCTGACATTGCACAATAAATCTCACAAAAGCTTTAAATATGTACAGTATTTTTTTCTACCTGACAGCATGTCTTTCTTCAATTGGCTAATATTCTCCCATTCACAAGAGGCTGATAACTTTTAAGCTTCCCTGGGAGGGTTGTGCACGTGCTCTTGTTTGGGATTTTCTTATTTTGTAATCTGCATTGTTTGTGCTGACAATTCCTTATGAAAGGGATGATGAGTGACTTCCAGCAGTGAGGCTTCTTGTCAACAGGTTATGAGTAGTTAAGTTTGTGGGGAGTTAGAAGTTAGGGGCAGGTTTTGGGCTGCGCCAAAGGTTGGCGCCCCTAACCTCCCTGTTCACGGGTCACCTGTACTAACTTTCACTAAAGTTACGTGAACGCGGTCTCTCTCAAAATATCTCACTAAACTGTACTCACTGCTCTTGGTCTGAGGTTGGGAGATCACAAAACAACCAACACTAACGAATTCTTATCATCCAACTTTAAGAGAGCAAAGAGAAAGTAGGTGGGACCAAAAAAGATCTCAAAGAAATAATGATTTTAAAATCTCCAATTTTGGAGAAAGGCATAAATCTACAGATTTAAGAACCTGAACCTCAAATAGAATAAACCTAAAGAAACTCATGCCAAGATATATCATAATAAAATGTCTAAAAGCTGATGATAAACAAATAATCTTGGAAGAAGTCAGAGAGAAAGGACACATTATTTATAGGGGAAAAATGTTTTTCATCTGAAATTTTGCAGGTCAAAAGGAAATAAGCACACTTTAAATGCTAAAAGAAAAGAACCATCAACTGTGAGATATAACTGACAAAACTATCCTTTGGGAGTAAAGACAAACTAAGATACTCTCAGATAAAATCAAACTAAGAAAATGTGTCACTAGCAAACCTATACTTTCCTTATACAGAAAGGAAATATAATAGAAAAAGGCTTGGAATTCCATAAAGAAACTTAAAACATGGAATCAGTACAAATAAAGATAAATAGACCATTAATCTCATGATTAGCCTCAAATCACATTTGATAATGAAGTAAAAATCGTAGCACATCACATGTTGTACAATGTATACCAAGGAAATTCTTAAAATAATTATTGACAAATTGGGGAAGGTAAAGGGACCTAAGCAGAATTAAAATGTCAACATTTACATTAATTGGCAAAAAGCATTAATGCCAGTTGACTGTGATAAGATTTTTATGTACATTATAATATCCAGGCCAATCACTAAGAAAACTCTAGAAAGCAACATACCATAGAACACTATAAATAAATTAAGAAGAAATCTTAAATACTTTTCAAGTGACTCACATATCTTGGACTATTTGGGCTACCATAGCAAATTACCATAGACTGGGGGCTTAATCAACAAATATTTAGTACTCACAGTTCTGGAGGATGGAAATTTCAAGATCACGTTGCCCTTGACAGATTCATTTCTCAGTGAGGGTGCTTTTTCTGGCCTGTAGACAGCCACATTTTCATATGTCAGAAAACAGAAAGAGCTTTTGTATCTTATTGCTGAATGTCCAACTTCCCAGCAATGGGAACCAATGCTGAGTCCCTGATATGCCACCATTCTTCAAAAAACTCCTTACTTGATAATAGTAGACGCTGCCAAAGGAAGTCAGTGATTCATTCTTAAAAGGTAGATACATAATGCAGGTATGGGCTTTCCTTTCCTGCCCAAAGGGCATCAGCTAGTGCAAGTATTTAGAACTTATTGAGTGTTTCCTCTATCAACACGGGATCCATTTTCCATCATATCTGTTCAGGGTTTTTTCTCACATTATCCCAAATCTTGGGAGTGGCCCATAACTTGGCATCCAAAATACTATACAGAAGTTGTTGGCCTGATAACTTGTATACAGAGTGATGTACTAGCTGAAAGGCAATGCTTTAGTAAAATGAAGCACCATCCATCAGGACAAGCTCTACACTATTATAACATATTCATACATATACATATGCTGATGCATGTATATATGTCCTTTATGTAGTGCCATTTCTTCAACGGGAACATGAAGTCCAAGATTCATGGAGTTAGAAACAGAAGTAGCTCTTCTTATCAATACTCCCAGTGTGCTTTCACTCACCTCAATTTTGGGCTCTGAAAATTTAGAGGTTTTGGTTCTGAAAAGGAGAACACTGATGCCAAGGGACAGGGAAAGAGAGTTAGTGAAACATAAGCAGTGATATGGGACATGGGACTTGGACATGACACATTCCTTGTGTTAAGAGAGCAGAGGGCAAGAACAGGAATCACCATCCTGACTGAGGAATTGATCCTGATCATCAAGAGGGCATAAGGGTGCAGTCACACAACAGAAGGGATCAAGGGGCGCCTGGGTGGCTCAGTGGGTTAAGCCGCTGCCTTCGGCTCAGGTCATGATCTCAGGGTCCTGGGATAGAGTCCCACATCAGGCTCTCTGCTCAGCAGGGAGCCTGCTTCCTCCTCTCTCTCTCTCTCTGCCTGTCTCTCTGCCTACTTGTGATCTCTCTCTGTCAAATAAATAAATAAAATATTAAAAAAAAAAAAAACAGAAGGGATCAGGAAGATGTTAGGTACCCAGATGTTTCTCTTGAGCAGTTCTTGTATTTCTCTTGCCCAAGTTTGACAGCAAATACAAATGTTTAGCAACTGTATCCTGAGAAAGGAATGTGCTTGGTCTCAAATATGTCCAAGACAAAGGTTTTGATTATATCTATCTATACCATGACACCAACTGTTGTCCTAGCAAGGGATGAGCATGGAGAGAATAGAACATGGGTATAGGAGAAAAGAGACAATGAGTTTTACATTTGGTCCTGAGACTAGATGTAGTATTTTGGTTAGTAATTCAACTTAATATGATTGTTTCTTATACTTCTTCTAGAAGTTTTTAGAAACTTAAAGAAGTTGCCATCAAGGGTGATCTATGTTGAACATTGATGCCCTGCTTAGATCTCCCTTCAGTGAAGAACCTATTAACTTCTGAGGATGCTTAACGTGGACCAGTTGAATGCCCTTTTGTGCTTTTTGTCAGCTGCCTGATACTTTTGCTCACAAAGTCACAACCCTTCTTACAAAATCAACATCCAACAACTGATTTAGTGAGCATAAAAGATGGCCATCTCTGTTCACTAGGGTAACACCGAAACGTGAATACTCCAGATCTCCCCATGAGAACTGTCCAAACTGTTTCTGGGTCTACCTCACAGCTCAACTTCTCCATCTGCTACTCCTGCTTCCTTTCTCTCTCTTTCATGGGTGTGTTTGTAAGGGTATTTTACACACTAACCAGTAACAATCTGCTTGGTAAACTATATCTTGAAGTCTTTCTATAGAACACTTTACAAGGGGTGACACTTAGAACTAGAAACAGGATGTGAGCTGCCCTGTGTTCTGGAATCATGGAGGGCAGAGATATTCAAAAGCAATTAGATTCCTGAAATGTAAATCCATGTTTCTCCCCCTCCCAATTTTGCAGTCATCTTTTAGTAACTTAATTACTAGATTGTGGCCAGAAGTAAATTGGCAAGGTAGATGGAGAAATGGTATTGCCCTAAGATTCAGAGCAGAACAGAGCAATAAAAAATTACCTGAAAGCAAACAGAAAAATAACCAGTAAATCCAATAGGTAATATGCCAGATTCTCCACTTAGAGGGCATGAAATTTTTGCACTTTTTTAGGAATAGAATTGACATTTAAAAAAACTCTTAAAATATAAACTTCCATTTCAAAATAGGTTTTAAAGAGCTAGTAAATCTTCCAGTGATCAGGTTTATATTTCTCTATATTTTCTGCTGGTGGTCAATATATTCAGTAAAATTAGTTGTTTCCTATATACATATTTTTAAAATTTATCTATCTTTCTGTCTGTCTACCTACATATCTAAGTATAATATATTTTAAAATTCAGAAAAATAAGCATTATGCAATGGCTGTTAAAATTGTAGCTAGTCCCTGTATGACTAAGTAGAGAGTGGCTTCCACCATCTGATCAATACTGAGTTATTACCTGGGAAAATACTAGATATTATAATAAGAAAACTAGGTAAGGATATTAGGTATATGGGGTGCCTCTGTGGCTCAGCCAGTTAAGTGTCCAACTTTTGATTTCAGCTCAGGTCATGATCTCAGAGTCCTGAGATTGAGTCGCATGTCAGGCTCTAGTTTCAGCTCTGAGTCTGCTTGAGATTCTCTCTCTCTCTCTCTCCTTCTCCCTATGCCCTTGCCCCCACTCATGCTCTATCTCTTTTGAAAGTAAATAAATAAAATATTTTTTTAAAAAAAGAAAAAGAATACAAGGTATAGAAAAGGTAAGAATTATCTTCTCCATGCATAAAGAGAAAGCACAACAAAATCACCTAAGCAAAATATGTTAAGATTTAAGAAAATGCTACAACTAGTCCCACAATAAATTGAAAAATATTTCTTTCTTCAAGATTCTTTGCAAGGGAAGAGTAGAAGAATAAGATAACAAGTACCGTCAGCTAAAATTTCTACTATGACAACACATATGATCGGAGACAACTTTTTTTTGGTTTATTTCAGGCATATATAATTTATAACTAAGATTATTGAAATATATTTATTGAACTTTCTTAAATCAAATAAGAAAAACATAATTGATATAAATATTTAAAATCTGTCCATGACTTCTCAATAGCACACTTATTCCATGTATTAAAGTGATTTAATTTATTAAATAAAGTTTCTTGTAACTACTAACATAGTTATTTAAGATTATAGAGTACAATTAAAATATTTATTTCCATAATATTAATTTTAAATAGTTTAAAATTGAAATCATTGCCTTTTAAAAAATTATTTAAAATCAATTAACATATGGTATATTATCAGTTTCAGAAGTAGAGTTTAGTGATTCATCATTTGCATACAACACCTAGTGCTCATTCCATCAAGTGCCTTCCTTAATGACCTTCACCCATTTACCCCATCCCCCCACCCCCATCCCTCCAGCAGCCATTAGTTAGTTTCCTATAGCTAAGAGTTTCATATGGTTTGTCTCCCTCTCTGATTTTGTCTTGTTTTATTTTTCCCTCCCTTCCCCTATGTTCACCTGTTTTGGGAAATCCATGATTATATTAAGATTTAGTAATCAAAATGACAGGAAGCAATTAAATAAATATAAGTATAAATAAATATGAATAAAAAATATAAATGTAGTAAAAGTATATACCTTTTGTATGAGTATATTTGAAATAAAAACATATTTGTGAGTCATAAAAAAAGCCTTAAAAATTTCTCTTCATTGAATTTTTAATCAATTAGGAAATATTTCCCTTAATAGAGTTGCACTGTAAAATAAGTATACTGAAATATGCTCAATTTTTTTTTATTATTTGAAGTATATACTTCTTAAAGCTTTAACTCAATTTTTTTCAGTGAAATACAGCAAATTTTCCAAAGTGATTTAAACTTTCAAGGTAAATTGCTTTGGAATATCCAGAGGAAAGTATCTGTATCTTGAGTGTATGTGACTAATGGTTACATTTTCATCTCATAAATCTGTACGTAAAACTTAGTCATTTACTAACACTCTGATTTAAAGCATACATGGATTTTTCTTTGAAGCAAAGTAGTCAGAATCACATTAGGGGCAAACAGTTACAAATAAAATATGTTGACCTTCACACATGAAGACGACACTTCTGACATTCCTTGAATTGAATGAAACACTGAGTGATTTTTTTTCTGAAAATTAGATGGTTGGGCCTTAAGTTGTCTAGTTTCTTGTTCTGTACTCTGAGCTAGCTGTGCCTTTTTCACTTTATTTCTCTATGGGCTAGTGGCAATATTTAAAATTTTAGTTAATGAATTTTTATATCCCAAAACATTTCATATATAAAAAAAATGAGGTATTAAAATATTAGTAGGCTTGAGTAAATATAAATGCAGCAATATTTAAATGCATTGGGAGAATGATGTATTATAAAAGTATAAATAGGTTCGGGTATTCTAATAATTATTAATAATAACTTTGAATATTAGAAAATATTGAAAATATTGATTTTCCTAAAAGAATTTGAATATATGATACTTAAATTTAGAACAGAATTGTGTTCCATGGAATTACATTTTTAGGTATTCTGACTTATTCAAACTTAGTAAAAGAAAACCTAATCTTAGCCATATTTTCTATGAAGCTTTAATGAGTTGTGATCCAATTAAAGTTACCAAAATTCTACATAAGATACTTTTTTCCCAACACTAACAAACATATTTCAGACACTGCAAATGTCATTTTAATTTTTTTTTCTTTTTTAAAGTTTTTGTTTAAATTGCAGTTAGTTAACAAATAATATAATATTAGCTTCAGGCGTACAATTTAGTGATCAACATTTCCATACAACATCCAGTGGTCATCACAAGTGCACTCCTTAATCACCATCACCTACTTCATCCATCTCTCAGCCCACTTTCTGATAGCCATTAGTTTGTTTTCTATACTTAAGAGTCCATTTCTTGGCTTACCTATCTCTCTTTTTTTCTCTTATGATCATTCGTTTCATTTATTAATTGCCACATAGGAGTGAAATCATATAGTAATTTATTTAATACTTTCCCCTTAACTTCAACAAAATTATGAAAAAGTTATATTCAAAATACGTTAGTGCTAGGAAGCTTTTTTCTTACCAAAACTGTCTCTTAAGCTGCAAATGCCTTAATGTTTATCATTTTTTTTTGGAAAAAATGTGTTTATTATCTCTTCTCTAATTTTTAGACACTACCCAGTGAATAACATGAGAAACCATTGAAAGCACACAATTTCCAAATACAACTGTTTTTGACATTCAGAAAAAAAAATCTATATAATAATTATTTTAATAAAAGCACCAAACTATTGATAATAGTTTCTTTGAGTGGTGGCTATGTTTTAATTAAATATCAAGGGTATAATGTTAACTTAGTCACAATCCTCTCAATTCAATAGAGATTATCAACAGCAGGCAGTGCGAGGCTCTTGTTACATTTTGTTGTTATTGTTAAAGCTCTATTTTCTTTTCCAGTTCTTGTTCTCCCCTCATAAAGCCTTTATATAAAATTTGTATTTTTCATAGACATTTAATTATACTTTACACAAAGACATTGGGTTATACATTTATCATTCCCAGCTAGCTGTTTGTAAAAACTGTCTATGTCTAACTTGTTTCCAATTGTTGCATAATCTTTCACAGTATATATCAATCACCTTTTGTTATTGTGTCCATCCAGTGATAGGTTTCTAGGGTGCTCATCTATCTTCAACCAAAAGCATTAATAACCTGAATATCTTTGCAGATATCCTACCAATGAAATGTGTTAAGAATTACACTAAGAAGTATGTCCAGGAATAGGAATACTGAGTTATAAAGCACATGCATTTCTATTTCGACAATGCAATGTCAGAAAGTTATTATTTTAGTTTGCCTTCCCTTCTATAAGTGTTTCTATATCCCTACATTCTTGTCAACACTTGATATTATACAGATTTCTAGTATTTTCCACAGTGTTAAATGTTAATGGATTTAATTGCTATTTTGTTTGCATCTTATTATTTTTCAATATCAGTTTGGATATCTCTGTATATATTTGTCAGGATTTGGCTTTTTTTTTTGTCTATAACCTACTTTATCTTTATTATTGGGCAATTTTCCCTATAGGCTCTGGTATTTCTATTGTTATAAGCAAGGATTTGCTGAATATTTCAAATATTAATTGCTTCTTAGTCTAGGACTATCTGGGTATAATCTCTAACCTTTTCCAAAGTAGTTAATTTTGTCTAAGGTATTTGTTTGTTAATTAGAATTTTTATTTATTTGTTTGTTGCTTGGTTGGTTGTTAATCAGAACATTTAAGCTCACCATAATCAATTCCATCATTCTTTCTCTATTTTTTATACTTTTTGGGAATTGTGTATGAATTTACTCTTCCATTTTGTGTCATTTTCTCTTTAGATATTTTTTAGAACACATCTCAATTTGAATCTGTCTAACATTTTGTCATCTTATTCATTATGGCAGGTATATCACAGAAATAATGTTGTGGCCTTCTTAGACCATTATATCAAGAGGCAGATGATGTCAACCATTGCTATTTACTTTAATCTCCTGGTATGAAGACAACTCTCTGGTTTCTTCATTGTAAGGTAGTTATTTTCTCCTTTTAAATTAATAATTGCATCATGGGAAGATACTGAGAGACTGTATAAATGTACTATTTTTTCTTTATTCATACTGCAGAAAACAAGGAATCATCAGAATTATGAAATTGTTTAAAATTGAAAAGCTAAAAAAATACAGTAAAAATGAAATAAAAAAGAAGAGAACAGAACATATTCAGGGAAAAGAAAAGTTCAAAAAATTTAAAGAATGTATAATTAACTTCCTCAAATGTTGTGCCTATGTGAAATAACAACGGAATTTCTACAATAATAATTGATCAGATATTTTCACTCATTAGTTTTATTGATGATTCTTGGCTGAATAATTTGGCAACTGGCAACTGGCAACTTCTTAACTCCATGACTTCTTATACGATTGTTGGCTTTTCTATTGTAAGAGAGTTGTTTTCCTGCTACACCATTTATTTTGGTATTTATGTATTTCTATGTGCATTTCTTTATTTACAGCAGTGTGTTTATTGGTTTCTTGTTTTATTCACTAATTGTATCCTTTTTCTACTAAAGGTCCTTTATACGTGTCCCCATTGTTGTTTGATAGCTACTTTATTTTCTGCCACACACAATCTGTCAGGCTCGTTTTCTACCTATATCACCCAGACCTGGAGGCAGTCATTTCTCCAAGGAACACTGGTTCCTTTTTGTGAAGAATAAAATATGCATAGAATAATATTTAAGTTCAAAACTGGAATGATAATTGTGCTCATTTCTTCTGTGGTGTCATTGATTGTCAAACCTCTCAATGGACGAATGGGAAAGGAGATGCATGAATTCTCTTATCATACATACATGTATACATAAGTATGTGTGCACACACATACACATAAATATATATCTATATACATAAAGTTATGAGTTCATGATTTCAAACCAGGTCCCCTTTTCCATATTTATATTTCCCTCCCTGTCAGTGAAAAAACCATTACTTAAAAGAGTTTTACCTATTTGTCAGTCCACCATACATAAATAGTATAGTCTGCTTTCCAAATTGCTAGCCTATAGCTGTGTGAAGAAGAAAACAAAACTCTATGAATTAGAGCTTATATTATATATTTTTTCTTTAGCCTGAGGTTATATAGATTAAATACTGCACACATTTTAGTTTTTTACTTTCCCTGGCCTATCTTTCACCATTGTTATGTAATTCACTTAAAGTATGTTTTAGTTCCTTTGTTCCCTTTTGTATTTTATTTTAAGTACTGTTTTCCCAATGTCATTTATTATAGTTACTTTCTTTGGGTCTGTGAAACATTATCATGGTTCCAAAAGTCAGATATGTGCAAAATGAAACGGAAAAGTGATTTCATTCCATATCAACGCTACCCTCTCCACCCAGTCCTCATCCATCTTCTCTAGGTAACCCAGCTCATTGTGCTCTGTGGTATCATTTGTGGCTTCCCTTTTGCAAAACTGAAATACACATAGATTGTACTGTTCTCCCTTCACCTTTTTTTTTTTTAAACACAAAATGCACTGACAAGTGGCATTTCTCAAAAGGTACAGAAAGTAGAGAGTGACTGGGTTAAGAATGACTATGTTATCAAAACAGATCAGAATATGATTTTATGTCAAAGTAATATTTTTACTGAGAAATGAGATAAAACAAGAAGTCCTGTAAAGTATCAGATTTTCTATGCTTCAGTGTTGATGTTTGTCTTCATGTTCTAGCTATTCAACTTTTACATGTCTTGTGCATTGTTTTGGCTTCATGATATTATCCTAACCTAACCAGATCATAATACGTTCTTATATTTATTACTTCGATAGTGAATATGAATCCATAAAATAAATCCTATTCCATAGACAAGATGGTCTGATTAGATCACTTTTATGATGTTAAAATCATAGAACTATGTAATATAAAGTTGACATCTATTTGCTCTCATTATATTATACTCTAGTATATATTATAATGTTGTATGGAATTCAATCTCTTGTTCTGTCTGACAAGTAGAAATATAAATTTTAACAATGTTAAACAAAAAGACCTGGTAAGAGAGTCATCCAATGTATTATCATTGTTAAGTGATTTTATGTGAATGCTAAATGTTAAAAGAAATGGGAGGAATGTAAACAAAGAAAATGAAATATAAATGAAGATGTGAGAATGAGTTAAAATGACATTTATTTTACCTAGTTTTAAATCTTAATATACATCTATATATCTACCTCTCTCTCTCACTCTCTCTATAATGCAATACAAACAAGAGTTCACACTAATTATCTCTAATATATTTACTATATGCTTAGACACAATATATTTTATTATTTGCTCAATACTAGAATATACATACAACAATTTAAAAATCCTTAAATCTCACTCTGAGTAGCAAAAAAACTGACTGAAGTACAATAACTGTTTACTGTTCTTTTTGGCTGTAGCCTTACATTAAACGGTCAAAATGTTACATTCAAAAGTTGCCTAAGTTCATTCCTCCTCCTTGCTTCTGTGTGGTATGGTTAATTATTCATTTGAAATTGAGGCATTCATTTAGTTCTATTTGTATTCCATTTTTTTTTTTATATCTTCATTTATTATGCTGGCGAGGATGCGGAGAAAGGGGAACCCTCCTACACTGTTGGTGGGAATGCAAGCTGGTGCAGCCACTCTGGAAAACAGCATGGAGGTTCCTCAAAATGTTGAAAATAGAACTGCTCTATGACCCAGCAATTGCACTATTGGGTATTTACCCTAAGGATACAAACGTAGTGATCCAAAGGGGCACATGCACCCGAATGTTTATAGCAGCAATGTCCACAATAGCCAAACTATGGAAAGAACCTAGATGTCCATCAACAGATGAATGGATCAAGAAGATGTGGTATATATACACAATGGAATACTATGCAGCCATCAAAAGAAATGAAATCTTGCCATTTGCGACAACATGGATGGAACTAGAGCGTATCATGCTTAGCGAAATAAGTCAAGCAGAGAAAGACAACTATCATATGATCTCCTTGATATGAGGAAGTGGTGATGCAACATGGGGGCTTAAGTGGGTAGGAGAAGAATAAATGAAACAAGATGGGATTGGGTGGGAGACAAACCATAAGTGACTTTTAATCTCTATTTGTATTCCATTTTGAGTTTTCTTTTCCTCTTTGAATTTATTCTTTAGTATGTGAAACATTAATATAGCTCTGAAAAATCTGTACATATCCAGAAATCATTGTCTACACTCCTTTTGTTTCATTTTATTAATGAGGTAGAATCCACATGCTATAAAATTTATCTTTTTTTTTTAAAGTATACAGCTCATGGTTTTGAGTATATTTACCGTATTTTGTTTTCCCATTTGTTCCATCCTGTCCCCTATCCACACCCAATATTAAACAAACTTAATATAATATAAACTTTGTTTATAGATGAGGATACTAAAACTTAGAAAAAACATGTAACTTTTACAATATCATAATTCTGTGTCTATAAATTGAGTTTAGAACCCAGATCCTTGAGACCAAGATCCCTGCACTTATTAACTCCAAAATGCTTCCTCTATTGTTAGAATCCTGGTACAGATACCACAACAGCTCATCTGGATTTTTACAAAAGCTCCCAAGTCATGTCATTGCCCTTCCTTGCTTCTGTCTGTTCTTGACAATGCAACCACCACTATCCACTGAAAAACGGAGGTCAGACCATGTCTCTTTTTTGACTGAATTTGTAAAACTTTATCCTTTAAATGAGAGTAAAACCCAAGTACTTAAATGATCTAAAATTTCAATATGATTTTCCCACCTGCATTTTTATGGTTTCATCTTCTAACACTGTGTGATGCACCAGTCATGCTAGAATCCTTGCCAAACAACAAATAGTTTCTCTCCTTTAAATCTATTATTATTACTACTATTATTATTTTTATGCTCACCCTTCTTAATGTTGTCACTGTTGTTCACTCTCTTTAATATATGTTAGATGATCAGGGAGTCATTTTCTGATGAAAATCCACTTTTGCCTTGCCCAGAATTTTGTATCACCTCCCTTAGTTATTTTTCTTTGTGGCAGTTATTACTGGTGTCATAGGTTAAAAGTCTTATCATCATTCTTCTGTCTCCATTAGGATGACAGCAGAGATTATGATGGTTTTGATCTCTACATAATTCCCAGCACTCATAACATAGACTCCTCCAACAAAATGAGAGATTGAATTTTTATAGACCAAAGATGATGGTGTGCTATAATATGTGGAGTGTATTTAGTTTGATTCTCTACTCCAGAAGTAGCATGGAAAAGAATTAAACTAAATGAGATATAGTATACTAACATCTGCTACTAATGAATCTTGATATTGCCATTTTCTATCATACAGATAATTATATAGTATCTTATTTGCATGTGAATATATATGGGTGTAAGTTAATGCAATTAAGAAAATGAAGAATCACTTCATGTAAATTATTGTGACCAATTAATTTATAAGATTTTATTATGAGGAATTTCTAAACTCTGTAAATTCTAAACTCTGTAAAGGAGTTTCTAAACTCTTCCTTAAAATTAATTTATTACTGTAAAAAATAGAAGTTAATACAGCAATCTGTTGCTGGGTGTCTAGTTTTGAATTACAGACATTTATTGTATGAACAGCTTTAGCTGTTGAACCAATGAGGATCTTTTGGAAAACAGAAATTGCTAAATATTCAAAAGTTAATGTTCACTGTTAGTTTAAAGGTAAAATTGAAAGAAAAGATATTTAATGGACTCTGACAAGTATTTAGAATAAAAACATGTTAAAAATTACACTACATTACAACCATGATATGCTTATTGCTAATGAAATAAATGTAAATTTTTCTTTATTCCTTTTGACTGATAAAAGGAACAGTGAACACCTCTTATTTAAATCTACATTGACCCTATATTTGAAACATTTCTCACTAGCTGGAATTGATATTTGCTAGTGCCTAGTGACTAAAAAAAGCCTGATATCTTCCTTTCTTTTCTTCCTTTAAAAAATTATTTATACTTCTCTAATGAAGCATTTTAGAGTACATACGGAAGAAACTCAAGGATATTGATGAGTTTTTATTTTGTTGTCTAATGAGATGGTGTGTTTTCTTAAGGCAATAGACTTGCAGATTAGGGGGAAAAAAGGCAGTCAAAGGATTGGTAAAAGGAACTTAAGGAAAAAAGTAATCTCTTAATTTTGAGCATTTTTAGATTCTATTCCACCTGAAGTTGTGATATCTGCTATAAAATGTTTTCAAAAAGCCATAGCCTAGTTATTTACTCATACAACAAAAAGAAGGGTTTTGTCAAAACCACCTCAAAAACAGATATGACTATCAAAGGAAGTAAAAACTAAAACCTGGTACAACAGTGCAATACTATTTTCTACAGGTAAAAATCAATAAGATGGATGAAATTCATGAGAAAAGTTAAACCTAGATAATATGTAATCTACTTACCCATGATACCTAGATGCACTTATAGGATGCTTTTAATATTCAGAGTGAGTGAGTGGTATAAAAGACACATTCAATTAGTATGTTAAGTGTGCAGTATGTTAAATGTAAGAAACAGCAAAGATACTAGCAATTAATAATTTGATTTAAAAAAAGAGTACTACTTTTAGTTAGAAAGACATAAATAAGTCATGATTATGACACATCCGGGCAAACAGATATGTCTCCCCTAACTTGGTCACCTACTGGTGACACTCATATGGTCCTTTTCTGCTCATATGGCTGAAACCCAAGAAAAACAGATAAAACTCATAACTGTTCAGCAGGATAACTGGCAAGCTACAGCTCTTGGTGAGGCATATTTTCACCCATTCTTATGAATAATTCTAATGGAAGATTTGTATGTATCACTGGCTCAGTCATCTTCCATCTGTTGGGGACATTTTGCTCAACTCTTTATTCTTGTTCTTATAACTAGATTTTGTGGAGAAGCTGATGGTGGAGAGAAGGGAGAAAGACAGAAAATGTATAAACATTGCATAACACAGGGGTGCCTGGGTGACTTTGTTGTTAAGTGAATACCTTCAGTTCAGGTCTTGACCTTGGAGTCCCAGGATTGAGCCCCATATTGGGTTCCCTGGTCAGCAGGGAGTCTGCTTCTCCCTCTGCTCCTCATTCTGCTTGTGTGTTCTCTCTCTCTCTCAAATAAATAAATAAAATATTTTTAAAAATTGCATCGCTTAGAATTCAAATAGTGGTATCCTTCTACCCACAAGTACCTTTTCCTAAGTATATTTGTCTCCCTAATATCTTTCTCCTTGCTCCTGTCTGTGCATTTCAATTTAATTTGATAAGCTATCACTTTAAATTGGTCTGTGAGCATTTCTATTCCATGACATCAGGGATAGTTACCTGGTATTGTACTTGAAAGCTACTACTTTATCAAAATAATTGACAATAGCATGGTAATGATTGATGTGATAAGGCACTACTGCCCTTTGACCCTAGCAAAAGATCAAATGCATCACATTTGTTTTTGAGCCTTATTAGATTCCATTTCTACACAAACCACTCCCCATAGGCCTAGGGAATGTTTCTACCTAGAGCACAGGTCTCTATCTTTGGAGATTATGCATTGGATACTTGGGACTAAATTCTGAATTCAAGTTATTCTCAGACCAATATCAGAATCTGCATGTGCCTTTACCCCAGGTCTATCTTCAAAGTGACCAAGAGGCTTGTTTTCAGAGCACATGAACAAAACTTGGTCATGTGGGCAACTGGTCCACCTCCATGTGTTCAATGCCGATCAGAGAGCAGGATGAAACAATGAATGGTGAGAGTATATATTTAGGCTGGAGAACAGGGCTGGCCCTGTCCACAGTGCCATATTTCATTTTGGCGGTAGAAGGAGTTTAATATTTCCAAATTCAAACCTGGCTTTCCAGGACTTTATAAAGGTATATTTATCAAAGTGGAAAGATAGAATATACTTTATTTCACAATCTGTTAACTTGATTTTTAACTTTTAAGTATTTGGACATATGGTATGTGGGTTGCCATTTGTGCCCAACCTTCTTGCAAGTACTAAGACTGGGACTGCCTTTAGGCCTTTATTTATCTATTTAAAGAAGGAAAGTGTAATACCATGTGAAAACAGAATGATTTTTTGAAGCAATAGCGGAACTTTGACTCAAATATTACATAATTCTCAAACAATTTTCTTCTTATAAAAAGTATTTAGCAAATAGGTTGTTTTAAATTTGAGAAAAATTTCAAACAGAATAACTGATGTTTAAGGAAATGCAATTTTAAATAGATAAATGAGGTTATGGAAACTGGGCAAAATAAGGTATGGTGGCACAAATAATGCTTTCTGGAAAATGTTAAATGTTGGAACAGTGTACGGACTAGATTTTAATATGAAAACAATATTTCAGTCAGTTGATCAGATATCAAACTATAATACTTAAGCAAAACAACTCGAGGGCAAAAATCAGTTATGCTTTTACCTAATCTGTTATTTGGTAGGAATTTTATTACCTACCAATCCTTTCTTAATGATTTCTATTGTGGATGTTGTTTGATATATAGAAAAGTAATGATTGTACATGCTTTTGAATATTTAATTATGCAATATATAAAAGTACTTATAAACTCATTATTTTTCTGACATTTCTTGAAGATGACGGTAAACGTGGTAATGATTTTCACTGTTGAGCAGTCTTTATTAAAATCTTAAGAGTTCCTTTCCTGTCACTATATAATCTATCATTTTATCCACCTATAGTACACAAAAGTAAATTGAGGACCTGGAAATTTTTAAAAAATGAAGAAACAAAGATAATTTGAAGCACAATAAAGAACTTTAAAAATATGTGAGCTTTTAAAAGTTATCAGAAATTTTTTGCATGACCAAACATAAAAGTAATTTCTATAAAGTAACAGTAACTAAAGAAAAAAATGTGTTACTGAATGTTTTTAAGAGGGTGTAATCTATGCTTAAGAATTATTGAAAAACAGAAAGGGTATATCTAAAGAATCAACTGGTGATTTGTACACAATAAAAAATGTTAAGTATAAAAATATGAGGAACTATATATTCTACATGTAATTATTAAAAAAAATAAGATTAGAGCAAGAGTTGCAAAAAAAAAAAAGTTAAAATAGAAATTACTGAAATCAACCTAAGAAAATTATATATCCTCAAGTGGAGAAACACTGGCAAGCTGCCAAATCTAATTATTTTTGGCATATATAATGATATATTCTGAAAAAAAATTCAGCATTAAAAATGTAATATTCACAGAGAAACAAATATATAACTTAGTAAAGTTCAAGAAGAAAAAAAAAATTGAACCTAAAACCAGCACTACCCTCCAATTCTAAGTAATGCTAAAATTATTTTCAAATGTGCAAGGACTCAGAACTAGTAATACACATGGAGATATATATATTTATATATATACATATATACATATATGTATATATATATAATCTTAAGCATTACCACAAGGAAAGAGTAAGATAAAAGAAAACATATCAGTAAGTCAAGAAGAAAAAAAAAATTGAACCTAAAACCAGCACTACCCTCCAATTCTAAGTAATGCTAAAATTATTTTCAAAGGTTCAAGGACTCAGAACTAGTAATACACATGGAGATATATATATATAATCTTAAGCATTACCACAAGGAAAGAGTAAGATAAAAGAAAACATATCAGTAAGTCAATGAATGTTAGGGGCTATTAAAAATAACAGCTTTATAATGATCTAGGGATCATTTGACCTTACAAAGTACTTAAAGAAAAAGATGATTCTATGTGTAAAGTTTTAAGACAATTTAGTGGGAATTAGTGATTACTGAACATTTTGATGTGTACTGGCTACAAGAAATGTATAACTTAATTTGGCATTCCTTGAGAGGAAAAAGAAAGCTTTATAAGGAAGACATAATTCCAACAGAAAAACAAAAAATATATTGTGATTTTGTGAAAAATGATGACATATTGTAGGTACAGATATCATTACACTTAAAATATTCACTTCGAGCAGTAAAGAGTTAATAGAGTTTCATTTCTTTCATAAGGTATTTATACATTCTACCAACTTCCTCAGTCAATAATATTAAACAGCTGAAATGTAAGAGAGATTATTGTATTCTATGTTGAGAATGACACCTAAAGACACACACACACACACACACACACTCAGAAAAGACATAGTTATGGAGAATAAAAAGGCAAATGTGGTTTAAATGTATAAATTGACTTTTGCCCCAAATTTTCATTCTTTCTTCCACCTTTCTCTGGTATGCTCCACTACCACATTGACTCAGCTGCATCCAGAGCTTCCATATCATTTACCAGTAAGAGGACAATATTAAAAGAGAAATCAGAGAAAACAAAGAAGTGAAATTCCTAACTTCATATTCTAAAATACATTCTTTGAAGCCAATACTTTTGAGGGGTAAGAACTGTTTTGTAATAAAATGCTGTGCTTAAAAAGAATAAGCATGTAATTGTTATGCATGCCACAAAAACAGACCAGAAAAATAATAAATAAAACAACAGACCACCCTTGAAAATAACTTACAGTTTCTGATGAAAGAAAAAAAATGGAAGCAGAGATGAGACCTAAATAGTACTACATTACTCTCATTTAAATCTCAGTGGAAGATTTAACTGGGATTATAAAATTTTCATAACATTTGAGAACTCCAGGACAGATCGGATTGCATCTTGATTCTTAGGTGAAGCTGAGTACATGACAAACCTCGCAGAGCAATCTTCCATTTAAAAGCATGGTGCGTGGACTTACAGTATCAAGACTGGCACGCTGTGTTTGTGTATAGAGATCTGGAGCAAACCTGGGTGATTTCCGTACATAAAGGATGTATCATGTGGTAGAGAGCAGAATGGGAGACAGGCCTGCTGTGCTTGCATTTGAAGATACAGAGTAAACTTGTTCTAAAACAAGAGCATGCAGTGAATGCCAAAAAGCCACATGTTGGAAAGTAAGTATAAAAAAGGCAGTGGGCAACTTCCAGCTCAACAGAACCCATTTAGGAGAGGTAGGTGACTAAGAAGCAGAGAGAGGGTTCTCCTTTTTTTGCCAGGAGGAAACTGAAGCTTTCTATCATTAAACCATTCCCAGGTTAGAATTACATTAGCCTTTAAGAAAATTATGAGAAGGGATCAGTCAGGAAACAAGCAAACAAAAAAGGCATAAACAGTGAATCTAAAACAAAGAAATGAACAAACAAGTAAACAAAAACCAGTGACTGAGTTTCCCTTAATTGTGTAAAACTATAGTAAATAGTCAGGGTTCTGTATGTGTTTAAACATTATCCAATAACTGTGGAGGTGAAAGGAATTACCATGTGGTTTTTCAGTGTCATGGTGGATGCCGTGTAGCAACCCACAGTCTCTATCTCTGCTCAAGAATTTCTGGTTGAAAAGTGTATACCTTTTAAAAATATATATTTACTCTTTACTATTGATAGGGTATTTTACATTTCTGTAATTGTAGCTGATAGCTAGTGAAAAAGACTAATGAAGATGCAAATGATGTACGCAGTATGTATGATAGAGTTGCAATTAAGTTCTGTTCACAGAAAATCTTGAAACTTAAAATTTATTGTCCTATAGAACCTTAATTCTGTCACTAAATAGTAATCTTATTCAAGCATTCCTTTTTTTTTTAAGCCACTATCAACACTTCACATTTTCTCACTTTCTTTTAGAATGGGCCTTCATATCATGCTAGAGTTCTCATTAATGAGTTACATATTTGATTCTCTCTTTTTTTAGAGTTTCAGTTAAAAATTAAAATTATTGGGGTGCCTGGATGACTCAGTTGGTTGAAAGTCCAACTCTTGGTTTCAGCTCAGATCATAACCTCAGGATCATGAGATGGAGCCCTGCAACCAACTCTGCACTCAGCAGGGAGTCTGCTTGAGATTCTCTTCCTCTCCCACTGCCCCTTCCCCACAAATAAATAAATAATTAAAAAATTAAAATTTCTGAGAATAATTTGTTGTTCCTATAAAATGCCTAGGAGTGAATTTTTAATATTGCATGGATTGCAAAAGTAAAGTAATAGTTTGTTTTGTTTGTTATTTATATAAACAATTCTAGAAAAGAGATACAATGGTGCATTTGAGTGACAAACATTGAGGGACTTTAGAAATTAGTGTGTAATTATTATCAAACCTACAAAAACACAACAAAAATTATTTTATCTAATAAAGACTTACCTAAGCCAAATGTTGTTGCCTTAAACACAAGCTCCACACATTCTTCAATTTTTTTTTTTTTAATAGTCCCCTGGAATTTGGGACCAAATTCCAACACATTTTCTGAAAATGGACAATAGGTTAAATAATGAAGTCCATGCTGGAAGCCATAGACACCAACATTTTTAGGTAATTTGAGATTATACTTCTAAAATGACCATTGCTTTAGAAAAGTAAAATAAATAAATAAATAAATAAATAAATAAATAAAATGAGCATTACCTGTTATAAATTACAGGTAATTCTTTAAAGCCCATGGGTTTTGTAGTGAAGATTTTCTAAAGCCTAAGTAATTTGAAAATCTGAAAATAGCAGGGTGCCAAGTGAGTGTGTGGAAAGGCAAAACAGATTATAATTCTGCATGTTAAATTCTTAAGCAATCATGAAAACCCCGAAGAAACTGTTCCTGCTGGGGTGTTGGACTAGAAAAAAAAAAAATTTGCAGAAGGCAGTGATGGAAGAAACAAATCAAGCTCATTTTTATCAAACAGCAGTAGTAGCTATTCTCAAATAATTTTGCATGGGAGGCCTTTTCCCATAATTCTCATCAAAGTTAATTTAAGGAAGAACCTAATTTACATTAAAGCAGTTTTGCTTCATTTGTTTTTGTTACACATAAATCCATACAAAATGTCTCGTGCTCACAGATATGCTGCAATACATCGCCAAACTGGAATTAATTTTAGGACAACTGTATATCCGCAGAATCCTTCTCATTGAAACCACATTACAAAATTCTTAATTTAGGTATTGATGTAAAACAAATACTGAAAGTAGATGTAGTACAATTTCAACATTAGCAGTCGGAAGTAACATAGATATGACCTAGCAAATTGCGTTCAAGATTATGAAAATAAAATATTCCAAAAGTGAAAGTTAGCTATCTGCTTATCATAATTTTGAAGAATGAAGATTTACTAATTTTTAGTACATATGCTAGACAAATGTAGAATACCTTAAGCAAATAAAGCACGGTGTCGAACACATTGTAGATATTCAATTATTATAATGTAAAAAAAAACAAACAACAAACCTAATTCCAGATATTTTGTCTATCTGCATCCTGTTGTCTTTATGGTAGTGATGATACTACTTTGAAATTAAACCTCCTCTTTAAAGTTCCTAACACAGCTGATCCATAATAGTTTGGATGAAAGCTAATAAAAACAGAGAAGTGAAAAACATACTATCTTTTCATAAAATTGCATATGTGAATCTAATCTTTAATATAAAAGATTTCAGTACTGGAGGCAGCAAGGAGACTGATCAAGATGCATCTCTAAGTTTATTTTATGGACAGGGGAAAGAAAAGACATGTGTATGTATAACAGAGAAGCAGTGATTTGGGAAATTATTATAAACATATTCCTTTAAGAAAGATTAATGGCCAATCACAATATGTTAAGTTTTAAGTAATCTGGTATTAATAATAGTTTTCAACTGAGAATTAAGTCAGGACATAGTAAATTATTCCAATTCTCATTTCTGGACATACCGGTACAAAATATATACATTAACAAGTATTTACAGTTGATAGAAATAGGCTATGAAAATTAGGTGTGAAGATTAAGAAAGCTATGTGCAACTAAGTCAACAGGAAAGCCACAAACTGTGTTATTAGTAGGTGACTAATATCACGCAAAGAAATGCTGAAATGTATGACAGCCAGAGGCTAGAGTGTGGCCGAAGGTGCCACAAGAAATGATGATCCGTGCATTAGAATGCGCTGATGTTTTGGCAAGCAGGAAACGGGCAGTAGGGTAAGTAACAGTGAGAGATGCCGTTTCATCCCAGCTTGAGGCAGCAAACATTGAGGTCATGTTTCCTCTAAATCAAGGTGAAACAAGTAGATACTTCTCTAGGCAGCCTGTGGGGCACTGTACTGGGCCGCTGAGGATCACAGAACAAACAGAGAATTAGAGGATAATGTAGAATAAGTCACTTAATCCTTCTGCATATTTTGATAATGATTAAAGTGTTAATGACTGCACATTTTTCACTTCACCACAATGCTGGGGAAATTCTAAGTGGAAGAAGAGAAAAAGAAAGCCTGAAGAGACAAGAAAACGCTGAAGAGAAAATGAATAGTAACATCAATGCACTAGTCCCACCTCTACCCTCACCCTGCTTTTGAGTAAATTCCACACCCATGTGAAATGCAGGAATGTCAGTGCCCAGGGATGCAGTGTCAATGTTAGGCCGGGAGTTTCATATAAGGCACAACAAAGAAAGCTACAGGTCCCAATTTCAGGTTTTCTTCTGCCTCCTCTTGGGCTAGAAAGGCTACTTGTAGAGTGATCCTAATTTACCACATCATCTGGGATAGTCTCCATTTCAAGTTCATATTCTAAAGCAATTCATAATCATTCTTATTTTAATTCTCCCAAGCATCTTGTTTAGAAGATATATTATAGGGTCAACCTAGCTATGGGGCTTATAGTGTCTCATGTAAACACAGTAATTTGGAGAAAGGGGTGTGGTAAAGTGGCAGGTGGATAAATTAATAAAACTGGGCATTGACCTCACTCCCACTGTGTGCGTATGTGCATGTGTGAACGTGTGTGTTTAGGAAAAGCAAAATGGTCAGTATGGTAGCTCAGTTTGGAGGCAGGGTGGAAGAAGCAAATTCTCATTGGAAGTAGCACTGTACTAGGGAGATGAGAGAGATTTTGCAACTGTGATAATCAAGAAACAATTAAATTATGCCATTGTTCTTCATATGATAAGGATAACTATTATTTTATGGTTACAATAGCAGTTATATATCACATAAGTATACCTGGTACTTTCCAGATAACCTTATTTCCATTATCCCCCTTAACTCTCACTGGAACCCTTTGTGATAGGTTCTGTTACTTGGATTATTTTGTAAAGGAGGAAACTAGAGCAGAGAAATTCAACTGATTGTCTATGGTCACAGAGGACTGATTGGATAGAAAATAGGTTAATGCAATCTCTTTGGAATTTCAGCATGAACTTCAAAAATAACCCCTCAAACAGTGTTGCCTAATAAACATTCAGTAATGATGGAAATGCTTTACCCTGTTGTCCAGTGTGATAGTCCCCAGTGACATTCAATGATTAAGACTTGAAGTATGACTACATTAATTGAAAACTTGATATTTAATTCTATTTAATTTAATTCATTTAGATTTAAATAGTCAAATGTGCTAATAGGTGTCATATTAGACAGGAAAACTCTAGCAAATTAGTAAGAAAATAATACATTTTGTGGTTTTTCCTTTTTTTCATGATATGTCTCACATTATGAACTAGAAAAAAATTGGATACCTGGGTGTCAAATAGTTAAACCTTTCTTAAGAACAAATATGATTATGGTAATGAACATATCAGAAACATCTTTTTCTAAATCACTCTATTGAAAGTAACTTTTTAAAGAACAGTATTTATAGAAAACGTTAATACCATAGTTGGACTCACATATTTTACCTTGAAATGCTTATGTTGCAAAAATCTATAAGATTTTAAAGTACATTATTAAAATTATATAACTCCTAGGGTCATTGGGTGACTTAGTCAAAATTAGTCTTGATTTTGGCTCTGGTCATTATCTCAGGATTGTGGGATCAAACCCCGAGTGGGGTTCCAAGCTCAGTACAGAGTCTGCTAGAGATTCTCTCTCTCCTCTCCCTCTGCCCTTCCCTTTTTGTGTTCTTTCCCTATCTCTTTCTCTTTCTCTAAAACTAAATAAATAAAATCTTTTAAAAACTAAAAAATTAAATTATGTAACTTCTTCCCAATTAAATATAATAAAATAATGTGTAGTATTATTTCATTTTATCAAATCTGCAAACTAGGGGCGCCTGGGTGGCTCAGTGGTTTAAGCCGCTGCCTTCGGCTCAGGTCATGATCTCAGGGTCCTGGGATCGGGTCCCGCATCGGGCTCTCTGCTCAGCAGGGAGCCTGCTTCCCTCTCTCTCTCTCTGCCTGCCTCTCCATCTACTTGTAATTTCTCTCTGTCAAATAAATAAATAAAATCTTTAAAAAAAAAAAAAAGAAATCTGCAAACTACAAAAGTATTATTTAGCTTATAGATATTCTTAAAATATCATCGGTATCAAAAAAGAAAATATACTTATTCATCTGAACTATATAATCATTTTTGATTAGTGTCTTTTACAACATTGGAAATGTGCAAGTCACTATTTTTCTAACCAACTTGGAATAGACTTTTTATGTAAGATTATTGTACACACACTGCCAAGCTACACAAAAGCTTCCATAACCATAACAAATGCAACTGAAAATGATTTGCTATTTGCACGAATCTTGTATACAGTCTTACCAGTGTTGCTTTCATAATTTTTGTTGTATCTGTCCCTGAGAGGCTTTTGTTTTGTTTTGTTTTCCTTTTTGTTTTTTTAGGATGATAGAAGTCAGGAATTTTAAGATACAAATTTTGAGATCAAATATATATGTATATATATATTTATCATCATTCCCTTTTAAATTCTGTCTTATCCCTAATGAGAATGGGTGAAACAGCTCACGATCCTGAGGTTGAGTTTTTCCTCTGAGAAATAACTATTGCCTACTGAGGAGATTAGTAATGGGCAGAGTAAGTCTCACATGAAAATTTTCAAATGACTGGTAGGAGATTTTTGGGAGAGTCCAAGATCAGTTTTGTGAGAACCATCCAAGGAAGATTTACTGGAATATTACTTGAAATACCAAATAGTAGATGTTATTTTTGATGTAATATTAAGAAAGAAAGTTGTAACTGATGAAGGAAGGCTTGGAAAAAAGCAAGGGGATGAAATCTTCACAGTTGCACTATACAAAAATACAACCATTTTTGTGTTAGTGTAATACACTCAATTATCATGGATAGTTATGTTAATTAATAGGTATATAATAGCTAATGATGATAATTTTACTATATGCAAAATATCCTGCACTTTCTAATGCAAATGGAATATTAAAGAATTTAGTGATGAATTTATTACAAGAAAGTAAAAGAATGAAAGTCACAACTGTCAAGGTATGATTGTAATAGACAAACATAAACATAAATAAGGCAAAGTATATACTTTCAGGTAAGTTTGTGGAATTTATGAAGTTTCATCTATAGCGCTCTGGTGTAGTATATTTTGTATAGATTGATTTTTAGTTGGTAGAATAGGAGTATATACATTCTGTAATTTCATTGCATATATAATGTATTTAAATAATAATTGTTCTTTACCACGATCAATAAAAATAATAGTATGGCTAATTCAGATAGTGTTAGGCAGTTTGTTTTTTCAAATTTATTTTTAAAAATGTTCTTTCTTTCAAAAAGTAATTAGTATAAAACACAATGAGTTATTTTTGCTTCTCAACATATTGTTGTCATGCTTTTAATTGGAGGATACTCTTAATCATATAAAGCAATCTTTGTATTGATTCCTGGAACAGATTACAAATGGGCTGTGAACATTCTGGAGGTCGTTATTTCCAAATTGCAAAGAATCAAGCAATGATTATCAAGGTACAAGAGTGCTTGATAACACAATCAAGAATTTACATAATTCATTATGATCTCTTTATCCAGGAAGATGTAATGATAGCATGCAGTAGGGAGATAAATTATAGAAAATTGTCTGCTTACAGCTTCATACATATTTAAAAGAAAGATTATTTTTCTGATAAACCAGGTTCTGCATTATCAAGGCTCTTTTGTGTAAAGTTATTATGCTCTTGCTGTTATGGGCCTTAAAGCTCACCTTGCTCTTTCTGCAGTGCCCACATATAAAAGCATCTATGAATATCATTATTTATAATGCATACATATGTATATATGTGTATGCACATAGATAAATATTTTTAAGTGTTTAAAATAATCATTGGTGACTTTTTGAAACTAAAACAAATGCATCTTTTCTTTTTATAAATTTAGTCTGTCTTCTTTAGTTACTGCCACTCATTCTAAAATTCCTTTAAAGTGCGCAATGGAAAATATAATGATGAATTTAATAAGACAGTTGAGGTTTAAATAATGGTATATAGGGATAATCATTTGCATTTTAATTCCCTCTATGACATCAGAGGTATTTACTATTTTAAGCTAGGTTTTTTTCTCTCTCAATTTGAAATATCGAAAAAAATTAAATGTGTAACTTCAAATGTGATAAATAAATCTCATATTTTAATGTAGTTAACATTTTATGAAAATAAGAGCAATATTATTTCTTGTGGCTATATGCAAAATGTCAAATAATAAAAATGGATAAAAATTGTTCCAAGTAGTTAATTATGGTTTCTAGATAGTTGCTTATAATTATGTATATTTGATATGTTCTTTTACACAACTGCTATTTTATAAGATAGCATATACACTTAATTTATATATAAATCAGGCTGGGATAAAGAACCAAACCAACAGGAACAACAATAATATCATTTTTCTTTACATCGTCCTTGAAATAGATTTGTAAAGGGACTATTCTGTATAAGGTAACTTTGAAAAAATATCTAAACTACCTCCAAATTTTCCCTCATGGTATGAGCTCCTTCTTTCTATTGGTAAATTAAGACACTGTCTAGATAAGATTATCAGCTAGAAAACTTTGGGATGGCCATGGGTCATCCCATTTTCATCTTTGGGATCACAATCTTGGACCAATCTATGCAGTTCATATCTCCTGACTTTATCACTAATTTCAATAACTTTATTATTTTTCTGACTTCACCATGTTGCTGGCATCCTCAACTCCTATGGCAATGCAACCATATATATATATTTTTTCATTTTAATTCAATTAATTAACATATAATGTGTCATTGGTTTTGGAGGTACAGGTCTATGATTCATCAGTCTTATCCAGGGCTCATTACATCACATGTCCTTTTTTAAATTTTTTTTTAAATTTTTTATTTATTTATTTGACAGAGAGAAATCACAAGTAGATGGAGAGGCAGGCAGAGAGAGAGAGAGGGAAGCAGGCTCTCTGCTGAGCAGAGAGCCCGATGCGGGACTCGATCCCAGGACTCTGAGATCATGACCCGAGCCGAAGGCAGCGGCTTAACCCACTGAGCCACCCAGGCGCCCCATCACATGTCCTCCTTAATGTCCATCACTGAGTTACCCCATCCCTCCAAGTTCCTTTCCTCCAGCAATCTTCAGTTTGTTTCCTATGATTAGGAGACTCTTAATGGTTTGTCTCCCTCTCTGGTTTTGTCTTATTTTATTTTTTCCTTTCTTTTCCTATGATCCTCTGTTTTGTTTCTTAAATTCTATATATCAGTGAGATCATATGATAATTTGATAATTGTCATATTGATAAGTTTCTTTGATTGACTTCTTTCGCTTAGCATAATACCTCTAGTTCCATCCATGTCATTAAAATAGCGATATTTCATTTTTGGTGGCTGAGTAATACTCCATTATACATATACACGTGTGCGTTGGTGTGTGTATATGTATACATATATATGTATATATACACACACATACATATACCCATATACATACCACATTTTCTTTGTCCAGTCATCTGTTGGTGGACATTTGGGCTCTTTCCATAGTTTGGCTATTGTGGACATTACTGCTATAAACATTGGGGTATATGTGCCCTTTCAGGTCACTGCATTTGTATCTTTGGGGTAACTATCTAGTAGTGCAATTTCTGGGTTGTAGGGTAGCTCTATTTTCAAATTTTTGAGGAACCTCCATGCTGTTTTTCAGAGTAGCTGCACCAGCTTGCATTCCCGCCAGCAGTGTAGGAGGTTCCCTTTTCTCTGCATCCTTGCTCTACGTCTGCGACTTCCTGACTTGTTAATTTTAGCCATTCTGACTGGCCTGAGGTGGTATCTCATTGTTTTAATTTTTATTTCCCTGATGCTGAGTGATGTTGAGCATGTCTACATGTGTCTGTTGGCCATTTGGATGTCTTCCATAGAGAAATTTCTTTTTATGTCTTCTGTTCATCTCTTGATTGAATTATCTGTTCTTTGGGTGTTGAGTTTGATCAGTTCTTTATAGATTTTGGATACTAGCCCTTTACCTGATATGTCATTTGCAAATATCTTCTCCCATTCTTTTGGTTTGTCTCTTGGTTTTGTGGACTGCTTCCTTTGTTGTGCAAAAGCTTTTTATATTGATGAGGTTCCAATAGTTAATCTACACTTTTTCTTCCCTTGCCTTTGGAGACATATCTAGCAAGAATTTGCTGCAGCTGAGGTCGAAGCGGTTGTTGCCTGTGTTCTTCTCCAGGATTTTGATAATTTCCTGTCTCATACTTAGGTCTTTCATCCATTTTGAGTCTACTTTTGTGTATGGTGTAAGGAAATTTTCCAGTTTCGTTCTTTTGCATGTGACTGAGTCTAATTTTCCCAACACCATTTTAAGAAATATTTTTTGTCTTCTATGCTTAAAAACCTTCAATAATGCTTCCTTGTTCTAAAGATAAAATTTATTTACTGTAGCATCCAACAATTGTATGGTCAGAATGACTTTTTTTTTTTTTTCTAATTCATATTTCACACTCTCTTTACTGGTTTTTTCCCATGTCCTGTGTCATCAACTATCTTTTTTCCCACACATTTGCTCTTCTTCCTATATTTCTAATTCTGTTTATGTTAGGGAATTTCCCCTCGTTAACAGCTTTGACTTCAAATCCTCTGGTAAACTTCTCTTGAATCCTAAAATTTAGATAATAATTGTCAAAATCAGACTTCAGACTTACTAGTAAACATACTAGACAGCCAATATTGATAGGCCAAGTCCAAGAAGTTGTTTTTATTAGTGTGTGAATAAAAGGGAGAAAAAAATAATGAGATACAGAAACAGAGAAGGGAGCTGTAAGATCCAAATTAATATATATACATATATATATATGGTTACACTTGAACAAGAGCCATAATATTTCTTCTGATTTTGACTAATTTCCAGAAATGAGATCACCTCTAGCATCCAAGATGTAAGAGTCAGTATTTTAAACCTATTCTATGCTCCATGGTCTTTTAATTCATTTTTACAAATTGAAGAATGAATATTGATAGGGGACACTTGACTAAGAAATGCATTCAGAAGAAAATGTTTTTTAATAAAATAATCATTAAAAGTCGTTCCACTTGATTAGATTACAAAAATAGCAACTGAACTTAAATTTTTTTCCCTCTTCCTCTTTCTACAGCTTACTCTGGTAAAAAATAACTAGTTTCAGCTTTCTCATTCCCATACCCTCACTGTATGAAAAAACATTGCAAATAAAGAGACAAGACAGAAAAATAGAAAGAAGTTGTAGCAGGAAAAAAATAAAAAGGAAGAAGAGAAAGATACATGAAAAAAGTATAAGAAAAGGAGATTCAGAAAGAAGGGTAGATTAAGGAGTGCCCTTGTGATGAGCCCCCACCATTTTATGGAAGGGTTGAATCACTATTTTGTACACCTGAAACTAGTATCACACTTTATATTAACTAACTGGAATTTAAGTAAAAACTTAAAAAAAAAAAAAAGCAGTCACTTTGCAGAAGAAAACAAAAGAAGGGGTAGAAATGAGGTATTATGTGAAAGTAGTTACTTTGAAAATAAGATAATTATTTTTTTTCATCAAATCTACTCAGAAATAAGTGAACGATTAAAGAAAGGATATCTAACAGTATCCAAAATACTTACACAATTCACCATTTTTTTCTCTATGACATTTTCCCTTCGACTTCAGAAAGTAGAAAAGTGGGATAAACTTAACTGAAAAAAGTTGCTATCGTCTTTGAATTAACACTGCTCCCATGCCAGCTGAGGTGTATGAACACATATGGATTATGCTGAAACGGAAGATGTTCTACTTGGTTTTAGATCCACTTCTCCATATGCTTACTGTATACCCTTGGCCAACGTGTATGCCAGTTACTTGGGTATCTAAAAGAATGCAGTTGGACCAGATAACCTACCAGAGCTTTAAACCTCTATGATTATTTTCTTTTCTTTTTTATCCCCACCCCACCCCAGCATTTAAAGATAAGTCACTGCTATTAAGTCAGAGAATGTGGATAAAGTCTTGGTTATAATTAAGCAATTTCTAGTATCTTTAATCTCATTACTGCCTTTCTAGTGGTTTTATTTCAGAAAGATCTAACATAGATGATTTTTTCCTAATGTTGTAAACTGCCTTGAAGCTAAGAAGCTCTATCAAAGTAATAGATATTTATCCTCTTTGGATTTTTATGCTTATTTTCTTAATATTGTCAAAGCAACATGATGCTTATGATCTATTTAACATAGGAAGTGTTGGCACCAGTTGAAAAGGTTTTTAACACATTATTTTGAGGATGATAATGAACTTTCAAACATTGTCTAATGCAGAAATTGTATCAGAGTGCATGTGTATAACGTGAGTTTCTAAATAAATGTGAGTGTTTTAAAGATACTCTACATTTCAGAGAATAAATTTTTATATGCTTAAAAAATGTGGTTAATAGAAATTAGGACAAGTTAATCCACATGTTGAATTCTTTTTGACCATCTTACCATATATATGTGTGTTTGTTTTAAGTTTGTTAAAAATACACAGTCAGAGGGCACCTGGGTAGCTCAGTGGGTTAAGCCGCTGCCTTTGGCTCAGGTCATGATCTCAGGGTCCTGGGATGGAGCCCCTCAATATGGCTCTCTGCTTAGCAGGGAGCCTGCTTCCCTCTGTCTCTCTTTGTTTGCCTCTCTGCCTACTTTTGATCTCGGTCAAATACATAAATCTTTTTAAAAAAAATACACAATCAGTAAACTCAATTGTATGTGAATACTGCAGTGTTATGCAATATGAAAACAAAACCAAAAATCTCATTGTAATAGGAATAATTTCCCAGTAAATTTACTATTTTTCATTGTTAGAATGACAGCTGAAGATATCTTGGTTAAACAACTGATTGACCACTAAAGATATTTTATTAAATTCAATAGTATAGCAGTATAATGTCAGTAACTGTTCTGTTCATCAATATCCCAGGATTTAAAGTAATATATTTTTGTATTTTACAACTTAGTCCTTTTATGTTTAATTTTTTTAATTGTATTATGTTTGTCGCCATACAGTACGTCATTAGTTTTAGATGTGGTGTTCCTTGATTCATTATTTGCATATAACACCCAGTGTTCCATGCAATCCACACCCTCCTTAAGGAGGCTCGCCCATCCCCCTTAAGGAGACTCACCAGGCTCACCTATTCCCCCAAAACCCTCCATTCTAAAACTCTCTTTTTGTTTCTCAGAGTCCATAGTCTCTCATGGTCTAGTTAGTCCCTTAAGAACAAAACAGAAGTCTTTGGACTTTAAAAATAAAGTTGATAAAATACATATATTTTTTAAATCATGAAATTTCACTCTCTTGATAGGAAATCCTAGTCAATAACAAAGAATATTATATTTGCATTTGAAAGTATAAATAATATTTAATTCTGAAATTTCATCATTTGTGTTGTATAAAATATTGACTTAGTTTGTTTTACATCACTTTCTTCTTATCATATATAAGGTACATTCATTCTATAATAATCCAGAAATTACCAGCCTCTAATACTGACCAAGAACACAACCTTGATTCTCTTTTCCAGATTAGATGGATTAGACTAGCATCCCACTAGAAGACTAATTTATACTTTAAATTACTAGGATATTTGTAGGACAATTTGTAGGACAATTTACAATGTAAACTTCAGATAAATTTGAGCACAATTTATTTTTTCTATTTTCTGTGGTACTAATACACTGTTTAGAAAGGAGGGAAGGAAAGAAAAAAGGAAGGGAGAGGAGGAGGGAGGAAGGAAGGAAGAACAATGAAGGAAAGAAAAAAGGAAAAGTTTAAAACAAATAAGTTACTTTTTTTAAAAAAAAGTATCAGCTTTAAATGACTGGAGTACATTTCTTTAAAAGAAATTAGTTGTTTGAAATAAAATTTAATAAATAATTAGACATTTGGGGACCGTTTTATTGTTCCTTTAAAATGAGCTATTAACATGTAAAATCACAAAGGAGATAATAGAACAGTTGCAGTTGATTAAATGATAAAAAATAGCATGAAGATAACCTTAAGTGTAATGTTGATTGCTCTACTTAATAATATTTTAATTGCTGTTGATCAAGTGAAAGGAAGTCTCAATATGATTGACATAGCATTACTTCAATTAATGTTAATGAAGTGTTGCATTAGCAAATGAACCTATACAGCCTTACCTTTAATGTGACTAACAGTCCATAGCAATGTGGTTTAAGAATTATTATAAATTAATATTAACTATGTTAATATGGGGTCATGTTTATATTCAGTATAAATCAACATTACAGATAGAAAGAATCTGAGAGTGACTTCTGTGGTATTTTGGGTGAGATGTGAGGAGGCCAAATCTTTTCACCTCCTCTTTCTTCTTCATTTAAGGGCTCTACTTATGTCTAACTTACATACAATGAAGTGCACACTTTTAAAGTGCGATTTGATGTATCTTGACATATAGTTATGCCTTTGAAACTATTACCAAATCAAGGTAATAAAACATCTCCAAAAAGTATTTCCATGCTCTTTTGCAATCCCTTCCTGCAGACCTCTCTCATATCCTTCCTGTCTCTGACCAACAACCACTGATCTCCTGTGCTCACTGTAGGTTAGTTTTCATGTTGTAGAACTGTATGTACATTGAATCAAGTAGTGTTTCCTGTTTTGAAAAACATTACTGTTGTGTGAATTAGTGCTGAAATATTTGTTGAAATATTTGTATTACTGAATAGTATTTCTTTGTATGAACATACCAAAATTTGTTTTTTTATCCCCTTGTGAAGAAACATCTGGGTTCTTTACACATAAGCTTATTACAAATAAACATTTGCATTGAAGCCTTATTAAGGTCATATGCTTTCCATAATATTCCATTTGGAATGCTGAAATTGCAATATCTTTAAATCACAAAGTCATCTCTTCTGCAATTCTATTAGAAGACATAAGTATATCCTCTCCTTTTTCTTATAATCATAGAATATTTAAGAAGGAGTCTAATTTTCCTTTCTATATTTTTCTGACGCCTGTCACTCTCACTTAGTATTTAAATGCTAAATCTTCCCCAGGATACTGAAAAGATTAATCAGTCCCCTATATATAAAATAAAATAGTAACTGCTAAATCATTTATTTGATTAAATTCACAGTCTAGTATAAGAGTTTTAATCTAATTTGGTTAACATTTATTTTAGTTCTTCATATTGTAGGATATATAACAGAATACATTTTATATGTAAAACTGTATAGAGTGTATAGTATTACTGCAGATTTTCTAGACCTCAAAATTCATAAACAAATTACTAAATATTAGGATATTAGTGTGACCCACCCACATAAAAATGATGGCTCTTAACAGGCTGAATCCACATCCCTTTAAAAGAGCAGCATCATCCTAAAAGACTGCTTCTATTTTGGCAACATCAAACTTGCTCATATCAGTGTCTCCTATGACCTATTAAGGGGCAGGTTCTATTGACATCTGTGACTAAAAAAACCTTTCTTATAAACATGTTAGTGTTGCATAAGTCTGACTTTTTGGATGCCAACAGTGCTTAATTTTAAAGGATTTTAGAGAATTTGAAAACAAATATTCTTTCCATTTTCAGAAGGCAGTGATTCATTAAAATAAGAGAATCATTTAAAAGGAAAAGTAAAATATACATAATTGATCTTGGAAAGGGAGGATGATTTAAAAATACAATAAAGAGCTGGTTCTGGCATTACTTGTTTAGATTTTGATGAGGAGGAAAGATTAAAGTTTTTTTGTCAAGAGACAAGTTATTGTCATAGAGAGTAATTCAAATGATGGAATGCTAATGATGTACTATGTTTGCTAAGTCAAAATAATAATAATAATAATAATAATAAATATAAAATGTGTGAGGTCACTTAAGTTAAAAAATGATGGATATATATGTGGAATTTAAGAAATATAATAGACTAATATAGAGGGGATAACAAGAGAAGCAAGCCATAAAAAATAGTTTTAATTATAAAGAACAAGCCAAGGGTAGTTGGAGGGGAAGTTGATGGTGTGATGGGTTAAATAGGTGGTGGGTATTAAGGAGGGCACTTGTGATCTTGTGTATGAATGATGAATCACTAAATTCTACACCTGAATATTATACTATATTTAAAAACACTGGAATTTAAATAAAAACATGAAAAAGAAATAAAGTGATGAAATACATGGAAAAAAATCATATGCTTTCTTTTATTTTGCCTATACATAAATAAGTGGACTATAATAATTGTATTTTTAACTATTGTAAAACTATCAAAATGTTTTCTGAAATTAATTGTACCAGGGTACCTGGATGGCTCAGTCATTAAGTGTCTGCTTCTACTCTATTTGTGATCCCAGGATCTTAAGATTGAGCCCCACCTGGGGCTCCCTCCTCCTGGGCAGGAAGGCTGCCTCTCCCTATCCCACTACCCCTGCTTGTGTTCCCTCTTTTGCTGTGTCTCTCTCTGTCAAATAAATAAATAAAATCTTAAAAAAAAATAAGAAATGATTGTACCATTTTACATTCCTACTAGTGTTATTGGAGAGGTCAGGTTTCTCCACAACCTTGCAAACACTTGATATAGTTAGGTTTGTTTGTTTGTTTCATTTTATCCATTCTGTTGTGAGTGTAGTTGTTTTAAAATGTACCTGGGATTTTGTATTTATTCAGGTATGGTAAGGTCAAGAGATCAGGACGTGATTGCCATTGAAAAGATAGCTCTTTACTCAGAGTTTGAAGAGTAGGGAACATACCTTCACTTGCACTGCCACACTTGATCTTAGCCAAACAGGAAAGCACCAGAGTTGATCTAAAGTCAAAAAGAAAGAAGAAAGTGTGGGCAAACATTTTTATTGTGGTTTCCATGGGAAAGAATTGTAAGGCAGGGTAAGCAGCTGAGTAGGCTTAGAATCAGATGGTTTGAATAATTTCAGTAGCTCCAGGTTAGAGAGTGGACTCCACTTGTCTTTCACCTGACCTCAGCAGTTGCAGAAGGATAATGTCCTAGATGGCAAGGTACTCATGAAAGAGACTGAGTGAAGATACAGACTTCAGATTTGTTGACTTGCATATCAAAATTTTGCCTATTGACAAGCTGTTCTCCATCTCTAAGAATCAGCTAAACCTGAGAGGTACATTCCTACCCTGGATCTGCAAATACCAAAATGTTGAAGCATCATAAAATAGAAAAAAATCAAAAGTACAATTAATACACTAGTGATATGGCAAGGTGGTTTATTTTTCATTTCCAAATGAATAATGATTTAAAACATCATTTCGTGTGCTCACTTCTTTGCCATTTGTATATGTTATTTGTTGAAGAGTTTATTCGAACATTTTGCCCAGTTTGTCTAAGGTTGTTGTCCTCTTAATACTAAAATGTAAGCGTTCTTTATGTTAAGTAATTACTTTGGGAGATATATGTTTTATAAATACACATTGTATATGCTTTTTACTTTGAGGAGCAAATTTTTTAAAATGCTGATAACATAACATTGAATATTCATTCTATCACTCATTCTTTCTGCTATACTTCAGAAAACATTGTTGAACTCGGTGTACTGATGTTTTCCCTTATATCATATTGTAAAAGTTTTATAATTCTGACAATTATATTAAGATCATCTATGTTGATATATTCTGTAAATATATATATATATATATATAGTATATGTTCCATTGTTATTTGTTGACAAGATTGTCTTTTCCCCCAATAAATTGCTTTTATATTTTGTCAAAAAATGAAATCAATTGGCCCTATATTTGTGGGTCTATTTCTGGACTCTAAATTCTTTTATTTCACATTGACTTATCTTTATGTCAATACCAGACTGTTTTGATTATTGTGCATTTATAGTATGCCAGGTAGTATAAGTAGCCCTTCTTTTTTTTTATTTTTCAAAGATGCTATTCTAAGTTCCTTTGCATTTGCATTTAAGTTTTTGACTCAATTTGCAAATTTCACCCTAAAAGTCTGCAGGGATCTAATGATCTTTTAAATCTATTGAACAGTTAGAAAGAGAATTGATATCTTAATGACTAAAGATTTTCTGATGCATGAACATAGTATATCTCTAAAATTATTTAGGTCTTTATTTTCTCTGAGTAATATTTCTATTTTGCACATCACCCATGATTTTTATAAATATATTCTTGCATGTTACATACTTTATATTATTATTGTTTTTTAAAAGATTCGATTTATTTATTTGACAGACAGAGATCACAAGTAGGCAGAGAGGCAGGCAGAGAGAGAGAGGGGGAAAAGCAGGTTCCCTGCTGAGCAGAGACCCCCCTCCCCTGATGCAGGACTCGATCCCAGAACCCTGAGATCATGACCTGAGCTGAAGGCAGCAACTTAACCTACTGAGCCACCCAGGCGCCCCACATACTTTATATTATTATAAAATACATTGTTCTTTTATTTCCATGTGTGAACTTCATTGTTATCCAATGACAATACAATTATTTTATGTATATTCATCATATACCATATATTGCCACTAAACTCATTTATTAGATTTTACAACTATTTTTTATAGAATGCATAAGTTTTACTATAGGCAAAATCATATTGTATGTGAATAATGACATGTTTATATCTTCCTTTTTAATCTGGATGCTTTCTAATAATTTATTTTTTCTTGATTTATTTCTTTGGCTAATACTTAAGGTGAGTTGTTGACTATAAGTGATGAGAACAGATATCCCTTCTTTGTTCCTGATTTTATGAAAAAAAAAATGTTTACTCTTTCCCCACAAAATAAAATTTTAGTGCTATATTCTCTTGAAATGCTCTTTATCTACTTCAAAAGGTCCCTTCTAATTTTAATATCCTGAAAGTTTCAGCATGATTTGATGTAGGATTTGTTAAATAATTTTCCTGCATCTATTAACTCTATATTTGATATATTTTTATGCATTTGTGGTTTAGTTACTTTTAAATATTTTAAATATTTTCAAAATAGGGAATTTTTCTGCTAACTTTGTTTTTAGTTTGCACTTCAACTTTATTGTAATCAGAAAATGTACTTTCTATGCTTTGAATTATTTTAAATTTGTTGAATTTTTGTTTACGGCCTAGGATATGACCTATTTTATAATCATTTCTTTTTATTAATTTTTAATTTAATTCCATTGTGTTCAAAGAGCATAGTCTGTATGTCTTTATTCTTTTGAGATTTTTGAGACTTTATGACTTCTTTTAAGGTTAATATTTACAAATTTGAGAATGTAACTGAATAAATATTCTACATTTCTTTGTATGGTCTATATATGTCAATTCATTCAATTTTATTAATATTATTGTTTGAATCTTATATACCCTTAAGTTATTTAACTTTTGATTGGCTTCTATTATCAGTTGAGAATAGATATCAAAATCTTCAATGATGATGGTGATTCTTTATACTTTCCTTTTTATTTCTACCCAATATTACCTTTGAATATAATACTAGCTTCAAACAAATGTAAGATTATTACATGTTTCTAGTGAATAAAACATTTTCTCCTCATAAGCTTTGAAATTTATTTCTCAATCTAACTTGTCATGTAGTCTAATTTCCTAATATTACTATAGTTATAGTGGCTTTATTTTATCTTGCCTGTTTGCCCAGATCCAAGGCTGAGAATGTCAAATATTCCCATTCTTTTAATCTTTACTTCAAACCATAAGAGTTTTACCCTTTGGATTCTATCCTTCTTGAACCATAGGAAATGTATCTCACTTGATATATTAGTCCCATTAAAGTGTAGGCATTAGGTTGCCAGATTTCTCCATGAATGCATGGATTTAGTGTTAATTTTTTTATTAACAAAATTAATGTTGTTTGTGTTAATGGGTTCTAAATATCTCTTTCTATAAAATGGAGGTACTGTTCAACAATTTAGAGAGATAAAAATATGAACTCAGATCCAGGACTGATCCCACCCATTCAAGTGTTTCCTTTCTTCCCTCAGGATTTCCTCAATCAGAGTGTGGCAAGCTTGCGAGACCATAATGCATGGCTTGTATATTTAGTGCAGACATTATTGTCTACTCACTTGTGCTTTCTTTCTATTAGCAGGTCATTCTGGGACCAATTATTTAGAAACTGTGTTTCCCACGTACAGAAAGGGCAACTAAGGTAAGGACAGCATAGGTTCACAAACACAGTGGAATAAATAGGGTTAGAACACATTTGGATCTAATACTATGGACAAGGGGCAGGAAAACTCTGGCCAGAGCAAAAGTTATAATGGAACTAGAGAGTATCATGCTTAGCGAAATAAGTCAAGCAGAGAAAGAAAACTATCATATGATCTCCCTGATATGAGGAAGTGGTGATGCAACATGGGGGCTTAAGTGGGTAGAAGAAGAATCAATGAAACAAGATGGAATTGGGAGGGAGACAAACCATAAGTGACTCTTAATCTCACAAAACAAACTGAGGGTTGCTGGGGGGAGGGAGGTTGGGAGAAGGGGGTGGGATTATGGACATTGGGGACGGTATGTGCTTTGGTGAGTGCTGTGAAGTGTGTAAACCTGGCGATTCACAGACCTGTAGCCCTGGGGATAAAAATATATGTTTATAAAAAATAAAAAATTTAAAAAAAAGTTATAATGGAGGCATAGCACATTGCTGGCTGGTTTCATGTGAAGAAAGGGGGATGGCAGAGTGGTTCATTACATGCTGCTGTGCCTCAACTCATATGTCCCTATGTTGACAAGGGAAGCTGAAAGATATAGAACTACTCTTCTGCATGAAAAGGGGGAGACAATTATAGCCTTCAGTCACTTTAAAAAGGCATTTTGTGTGCATGAGGGTGGAGTAATTCTTTGAGTGTTTGGGCAGAGGTTATTTATTAATAGGTACATAAGTATTTCCATATTTTAATAAATTATAAGTATCACTATGTTTGTTAGCTGAATATTAGCTCTGCATATGATTGGAATTTAAAATTCATGCAACTATATTGTATACAGCTTAATGCTAATCATTTTGAAAATTTAATTTCAGTGGATTAGTATCAGGAAGAGCCATGTTTCTCAACATATGCACTTTAGTTAAATTATTCCATAATATTGTTGCTTTGGCATCCATTTTATTGTGGCTAAGTGGCCCGCAGGGACCTTGAAATTACATTAGCCTTGTTGAGAGTACATGCCCTCTGTAACAGTCTGCAAGGTCACAAGTGTGTTCAAGTTCTTGATATGAATTCCTGAGCCCCTAATTAAGTCTCCTGCTTTAGTTTCTTCCCCTTGTGCATCACTTAGATAAGATCTCCTGTGGGGCCAACCAAAACTCTGTTCCTTTTGGTTTGAATTACCAATATGCCCTTAGCCGGGAAACCCCAGAGACATTCCAGGCACCCACAGACCCTAAAAAAGCCACGTGCCCTGATCTTGCTGCTCAGTTCTGCCCATAACCCTGTGGCCCCTCGAGGTATGCTGTGTACCTTTTCCAGAACCCGTTGGGAATAAAATTCTCTTTTTCAGAAAAATTTGCTTTGCTATCTTTGTTGAACCACAGCTCAGCATCTGACACCCTACTTGGGGCTCTATTTAACATATGTTAATTTAACAAAATCATAAAATTGTATAAAACTGGATCAAGAAGAAATAGAAAATTCAAATACCTATAACCAACAAAGAAATTAGATGTTAACAGCACATACCATTACATCCTCTCCCAAAACAAATAAAGTGTGTCCAAACTATATTTTCATTAGTTAAAAGTGTTAAATCTTGGGGTAACTGGGTGGCTCAGTCTGTTAAGCATCTGCCTTCACCTCAGGTCATGGTCCTGGAGTCCCAGGAGTGAGCCCCACATTGGGCTCCCTGCTCAGTGGGGAATCTCCTTCTCCTTCTCCTTCTGCCTTTCTCACTTCTTCTTCCCAAGCTCATGTTCTTTCTCTTACTCTCTCTCTCTCTTAAATAAATAAAATCTTTTAAAAAAAGTGTTAAATCTCTATCTCATTCTAGAAAATAAAACCATAATGAAGATGCCTGATTCAAGTAATGGGCATTTGGTACCAAAATGGATAATGAAGAGGATAATAGTGTAAGTCAATGTCATATATGCTAAATGCTAAAAATTAGCACTTAGGAGAAATATTAACTAATTATAACCAACTGTGTATTCATAACATGTGACAACATGACTAAATAGGTTTTATCCTGCAAAAGACAATAGTTTGACACCAGAAAATCTACCAGTGCAATCAGACACCTTAGTACTATCACACAAGTACTTTATTTGATTAAGAAGCACAGGTAGGGACAGTCCAAATGAATTTTCATAGTCTTTGCCTGTTCTACATACCATTATTGCCCTGTATTTACTTCTATCTTTATATTAGAAATCAGTATTTATGCTATAAAGTTATATCATTTACCAAGAATTCTTCTGCATAACTCATATGCATAGTAAATATGAAGACATGCCATGAGATATTATTTGATTCAGGGAAGTTTCAATATGCTCATGTTAGAGATTAAGATACTCTGTGGTATCTTGAGGGTACCCAGGGCAGCTCTCCACTGTATCTTTCATCCATAAACAGGAAAACTTCTTTCTTATAACATTGCCTAATTCAGTCCTAGAATGGGAGAGAAGAGCTATGACTTAAAACTCCACCAGTCTGGGAGGAAAACCACTTTTTTCATTTGGAGAATGATTGCTTGTGTTCATAGGATATCATAATAAAAGAAAATGGACATAACCATCCTTTCTCATGAAACCTAGTAATAGCTAATTTGTATTAGATAGTGTGACCTATAAAGAAAATGAGTAAGTACATATTCTGAGTGCACAAGTGATCAATTCAGGCAGTTAGAATTCAAGAATTTGCCTCAGTAGAGCAGTAATAGAAAAACAGAAAAGGAAGCTACTACCAAGATGCCACTGGGACTCTGGAAGTGTGGCTTCTAATACTGATTGATAGCAAATTGACATTGGCAGATTCATTGTGAGGTATGATCAGAATATTCAAAATACCCAGTTTCCCTCTTTTATACTCCATTAGGTTTTAATAAATTTCAATAAAAGTATCAAATAACTTTCTGGATATTTGATATTTTTCTGGAATATTATTTTAGTCGTGAAGTTTCATGTATCTAAATTGCTTTTTTGATACTCTCCATATCCATCTACCCAGTGAGTCCTATTTAAGTTTCCTTTCCAACATTTTTTTTTATTAGATACCATTCCTTATGCTTGAGATTCACTAAATTTTTTGTTTTCAAACATAGCTGCCGTTCCTATTAGGTTACTAAAACACAAAAAATAAAAAGCAACAACAACAAAAAAAAAACACCTTAATTTCGTTAGCTAGTTTAATGAATCTTTTCATGTGTTAGGCAAGTTTGGCATAGAAAGATTATTTAACCATAGAGTTGAAGGTCTATATCTGGGCTCTCTACTCTGTTCCATTGGTCTATGTGTCTGTTTTTTGTGCCAATACCATGCTGTCTTGGTGATCACAGCTTTATAGTAAAGCTTGAAATCAGGCAACGTGATGCCTCCAGTTTTGCTTTTCTATTTCAACATTTCCTTAGCAATTTAAGGCCTCTTCTAGTTCCATATAAATTTTAGGATTGTTTGCTCCAGCTCTTTGAAAAATGCCAGTGGAATTTTGATCGGGATGGCATTAAAAGTATATATTGCTCTAGGCAGTATAGACATTTTGGCAATGTTTATTCTTCCAATCCACATGCATGGAATGCTCTTCCATCTTTTTGTGTCTTCTTCAATTTCTTCCATGAGTGCTCTGCAGTTCCTTGAGTACAGCTCCTTTACCTCTTTGGTAAGGTTTATTCCCAGGTATCTTATGGTTCTTGGTACTATAGTAAATGGAAAGAGTGTGAAAAGAGAGAGTTTGACTTCTTCTTTGCCAATTTGAATACCTTTTATTTCTTTTTGTTGTCTGATTGCTGTTGCTAGGACTTCTAGTACTATGCTGAACAACAGTGGAGAGAGGGGACAACTTTGTTGTGGTCTTGATCTCAAACAGAAGGCTGAGATCCCCATTGAGAATGATACTCAGTGTGGGTTTTTCATAGATAGATAGATTTTATGAAGTTGAGGAATATTCCCTCTATCCCTATACTTTGAAGAGTTTTAATCAGGAGCAGATGCTGTATCTTGTCAAATGCCTTTTCTGCATCAATTGAGAGGACCATGTGGTTCTTCTCTCTTCTCTTATTGATTTGTTCTATCACATTCATTGATTTGTGAATGTTGAACCACTCTTGACTCCCATGGATAAATCCCAACTGGTCATGGTGGATAATCTTTTTAATCTACTGTTGGATCCTATTAACTATGTTCTTGTTGAGAATCTTGGCATCCATATTCACCAGGGATATTGGTCTGAAAATCTCCTTTTTGGTAGGGTCTTTGCCTTGTTTGGGTGATCAAGGAAATGCTGGCTTCATAGGAAGAGTCTGGAAGTTTCCCTTCTCTTTCTGTATTTTAAACAGCTTCAGGAGAATAGGTATAATTTCTTCTTTGAATGTTTGTTAGAATTCTCCAGGGAATCTGTCAGGTCCTGGGCTCTTGTTTTTTGGGATGTTTTTGATCACTGCTTCAATCTCATAACTAGATATTGGTCTATTCAAGTTGTCAGTTTCTCCAATATGGGGAATGGAACCAGTGTTCATGTCCTAGAGGCAGAAAGGACAGGCCCCAAGATGAACAAATCTAGAAAGACCTTGAGGCACTTGATTGTGAGACTGACAAATCATTATTTTAGACAAGAGCTTCTGAGGGAAGATAGGGGGAAGAGATTCCTTACATGCAGAGGAAGGTCCATCAGAATAAGGTCAGAACTGTCCACAGAAACCTGGCAAGCCATAAAGGGCTGGCAAGACATATTCAGGGCACTAAATGAGAAGAACATGCAGCCAAGAATACTTTCTCCAGCAAGGTTGACATTCAAAATGGATGAAGAGATAAAGAGTTTCCAAGGCTGGCAAGGTTTTAAAAAGTATGTGACCACCAAGCTGGCACTACAAGAAATATTAAGTGGTGATGGGGGGATGGTTTCTATAAAAGAAGAAAGAACCCAAGAGTGTCATAGAACAGAAATTTATAGAGGCAATCTATAGAAACAAGGACTTCACAGGCAACAAGATGTCAATAAAAACATCTTTCAATAATCACTCTCAATGTGAATGGCCTAAACACTCCTATAAAACAGCACAGGGTTGCAGGTTGGATAAAAGTTTGACATAGAAAGAATCTGCTTTGCTTGCAGAAGCAACAAAATGTGTCAAAAAGATGCAATAAAATTTATGCATGATTTAACATCAAATAGAAAGGAAAAGGGAAATGGTATTTATCTTCTGTATCAAATGAAAACCATCAGGCTGAAACCCGAAGGAAATATTTTCTGGGAACATTCAGTTCAATAGCATTCTCAATTCAATGATTTAAGATGAATTCTCTTTCCTGGGTGAGCAGAACCTTCTCGAACTAAACATTTATATTTAGTTTTGTGTGAAAATTGAATATTCCATTAACTTGGACTTGTTTTTACCTTTTTTAGGATACTTATGAGATTCTACAAACATTAATTTTAGATTTGTTGTAAATATTTTTAATCATATACATTCCAAGATAAACTGGGTAATTAAGTGATTATTGATTACATATATATATATATATATATATATATATATAATGACATTTTATGATGTCCTTTAACACTCACATCTGACCTGAAAGAGAGGTTGAAATTTCCTAAAATAACTTTCAAATTATTTCTGTCTTAATGTAATTGCTCCTGTAAATGTAATGCCCTGCTAGTTTATTGATCACGATATAATGTGCTTTTTATACTCCTGTACTGTTGACTACCCTTCATTGGTACATTAACTCACACCATTTAAAACTCATTTTCTTTTCCCTTAACTCTATTCTAATAAAATCTGACAAAGTTATGAGTTCTCTTTTAATATTCTTTCCTACCAAATAGGATTACTGATATTGCACAGTAGATAAGTGCATGGGCTTTGGGATTATACAATTTTAGGTTTACATTTAAATGCTGACATTTTTAAATCTGGGAAGTTGAGAAATTTAAATTTAGTTAAATTTCACAGCAACTGATCACCTTGTTTCAAAAATGGTAATTATAGTGTATTGCCCAATATTTTAAGTATTATATGTGTAATGTGTGAGTTATTTAGCACAATTCTGGCTATAGTGAATCAAATTGCCTTCTGGCTGTTGTCAGAATCCATTAATATTTATACATTTGGTCATCTAGTAATATGATAATTCTGGAATAATTTTAATAAACAGAGAATTAAAACTATCTATGTATGACATCTACTTTTTTCTTTTTAACTTGCCCTTCCTTTTTCTATCATTAAACAGTTATCAAGTTAATCTGATTATTCCTGATACTGTAAGATGAAACAAAGTTTATCAAATAGTTTACCCAATAGAGAACAGAGAATAAATTCCTGCTAATGTAAACTGTTCTTCCAAATTATGATTTTATATAGCATATGGGAAAGAATGGTTAGGTAATTCCTATTTCTAAGAAACTCAAAATACTGATTTGAACATCTTTTAGTTCTTTCATGAATATAGGTAACTGGATGTCTTACAAAATATTTGCTTTAAGAATGGACAAATGATTCTTCTTCTACCCACTTAAGCCCCCATGTTGCATGATAATAACAACTTCAAATGAAGTAAAAAAATCTGGAAACATTTTCTTCAATGATAGTTTAGACATCAATTATTGAGTACTATCAAATAAATGCTATGAAATTATTAATAATTCATTTGTATAAATCCCCAAACCCACTTACCCTCTATTAGGCTCTCAAAATTAGAATACACACCATGGCTTAACATATTCTCTGTATTGCTCTTGCTGAAAGAAGCTGTCATCACTATCTGAACATCACAATTCAATCAGGAAGTTATTTAAATTTGAATAGAAATAACCATTTACACCACATTTCTTTTCTGTTCCTATTTCACTTTTTTAAATTATTATGCTCTATTGTTTACTTTCTAGGGAAGAAGGAATTTAGGCATTACTCCTGATATTATTAGAAGCAACTACATGTATGAAGACCCTCAGAATTTGAGCAGTCAGAACTTGCTCTGAGTTAACTTAAATGGATGCATTACCTCTGAATATCCTAAAATTTCTAATCATGTCAGAAATATCTATGACTATTGTTTGCTTCTCTTTATTCATTTCAGCTTCTCAATAATCACAGGTTACTGTCAAGGACTTTTAACATGATTACACAAAGGACCAAGTCAGCAGTTGATTCAACAGGCATTAATGAGAGGTTATTAGATACCTAGTGCTTTATTATTTTCTCTTTATTTAAAGCTTTTTTATTTTAATGGGGTGAAATTATTGGATAGAAGAAATTTCAGTCACATATTTGAAGGAAAAAGTAAAATTTGAATGGTAACCATCTAAATAGCTATGCAGATAGCCTTCAAAGGAAGTGCAAATAGTGAGCATAGCTATTTATTAATGAAGACTATCATCTCTCAAAATATAAATATCAAAAACATTATGTACACATATTTAAATGTAGAAATCTATAATATCAGCTTGTGGATGTGCTTTCTTTCCACAAGCTATATATTTTAAATTCAATGTATTCTTTGATTTTTAGAACATATATTTATAACTTTAATAATTTCAACATTCAAATATGTATGTATATTTAAATTATTTTATAGGAATATATTACTGCATTGCACCTCATTATATGGGCATACCCTAAGTTTATTTTATCATTTCTAACAATGTACATTTATGCTTTCTTATTTTTCTCATTATTAGAAAAAAAATGTTTCCCTGGGCATTAGTGTCCATATTTGCCATACAGACAAATCTTTAGAGGATAAACAAAGTAAAATAATAGCTTATATATAAGACATGAATATTTCTATCTTAATAGTTTTTTCAAACTATTTTCTATGAAGCAATTATTTTCTATTCTCAACAACAGTTGGCGTTATTAAAAGCTGATGGACACAATATGCTAATAATGTTCTAATCTGCATTTCATTTATTATTAAAGAGATGATATACCTTTTTATTGACAGTTTTATTCTCTTTTTTTTTGGCTCCCCTTCATAATTATTTTCAATTATTTAATTGAGTTGCTTTTATTTTCTTTATTTGCTTTGTAGGAAATATTTATTTATCTTGGATATCAATCCTCTGTGAGTTAAACATGTGGCAAATGTATTCTCTCAGTCTGTTGTTTGTCTTCTAAAAGTGTTTATGGTAAATTAGAATTTTAAATTTGGTATAACCAAGTTTATCAAAGTTTACTTTATAACTTTTGCTTTTTATGACCTATCAACTTTTTCTCCCTTATAGCTTTAAATATTGCATACTAATTTTATTCTGACTCTTTTAAGATTTTTAAAGCATATACTTGAGAACAAGGACCTTTTCTTAACACTTAATATGCTTATAAGCATATTAGCTTATGGCATGGGGTAAGAAACAGCCTCCATACTTCAGTTTTCTAACTATAAAATCAGAATTATAGTAACAGATGATACATGTTTATTGTGTTAAGTGACTTGTTATAGGAAGACATGCTTACTTAGTATATTGTCTACCACATGATATGCACCATATCATGGAGCATTTTTTTTTTTCAAAATTTCACACAGTTTTTCAGGTTTTTTTTTTATTTTTTCTAATTTTCAATAGTTTTCTTTTTTTTTTTAGTTTTTTTCAAAAAGTTTTATGTAATTTAAAAGAAATTGAAATATATGCGTAGACTATTTTCAAAGTGTCTATTTTGCTCCATTGTTATGTTGCTATATTGAATCAATTACTTGTGTTATAATCACAATTATTGGATAATAGAACTTGTGTTTCTCACTATGATGTAGTAGCTTGCATTATGATGATTGTTCCCCTCAGACTAACAAAAATATCTGAATAAAATTGGAAATACATAAATATCCTATAATCAAAAGACAGAAACAAAATCAGGAAAGGCCAATAGTTCTCCAGGCCAATGTGAAGACATTGAAGTAAACTTGTTTTCCTGTGGAAGGAACTTGCAAAAATATATGTGAAACTAAAATGAAAAATTGGACCTCAAAATCTTCTTTAAAGTATAGCTTTGCTTAGCAGGCCAACATTTCAGTTTAGAACCAGGTCTATGTCCTCGAGATAAAAGCAAAACAAATGAATCAAGTACTTATAAAGGCAGTCATAATCTTGAAATACTTCAATACCAGATTTATGAAGGTGTATGCCCTCTTTTAACTTCCTAATAGAAGAAAAATAAATACTCTTGGAGGAGATATTATTCAAGCAGCAGAAGATGCATCCTTCCTCTGCTCTGTTTTAAAAGTGACAGAAGTAATTGCCCTGGTGTAGTTTACTAGAATGAATCAGTACTTTGTGGTATATTAACAAACCAGCTTATATATTGCAAAGGAAATAATAAATTGAAGACTACATAAATGAAGCTAAAAAAAAAAAAACCCAGTAATATTTAGCTTAAAATCACATATTTCAAAAGCAGATAAACCAATTTGTTTCTTAATGTATATAAACATATGGTAACATATATATAACATGGTAATGCTATAAAGAAAATTGAATTATACTAAATTTAGGATACAGTTACTTCTGAATGTATAGCAGAACAAAAGCTTTAAGGAAGGATAAGCAGACTTTGAAAGTCACAGGTAATATTCTATTTGAAAAATACATTTTTGTAATTTGGTAATTTAATAAGTATTTTAATTTGTTGATATATATCATAAATACTCCTAATTATGTATGCTGTATTTTATAACGTTAACACATTTTAAAAGTTTCCTTGGCATTTTAATATATAAATAAACAGTTTTAAACTATGTAGGTAATACCGTCATTTTATAATGTGGTATAAAATATTTATTCAATATTCATCTCTTCAATTATTCTGTGCTTATGTTTTATTTATTATTTCTCCTTACATTAATTGTTAAATTAGAAATAATTGGAAATGTTATAACTTTGAAGTTTTCTCTTAAAATTTTTAAAAAATGCTGTGTTGTGTTTATATAAACCATTAAGTATTTAAAAAAACAAAAATTGATAAATATTCCAAGGCTATTCCGAAGAGCAACTGAACTTTAGGAGATATGGATAACTAGTGCCTTTTTTTCTTAAGATTTTTAATATTCTTAATATTCTTAAGATTTTATTGATTAGAGAGAGAGAAAAAACAAGCTGGGGGAGGGGGAAGGACAGAAAAAGAGGGGGAAGCCAACTTCTTTTTGAGCAGGGAGCCAGGGTGGCAGGGCTCATTCCTAGGACCCTGGAATCATGACCCACCCGAGCCAAAGGCAGACACTTAACTGACCCAGCCATCAAGGTGCCCCATAGCTAATGCTTTTTTATTGGTGATTTGAATGAGTTTTCAGGTCTATTTTACAATAGAGAGGAGAAATCAAGAATTGTTCAGTGGCTTAGGAAATTATCTAGTTCTATTCTACCAAATGTGAATAAAACTAAGTATAATTATCCCTCAACTTGCAGAAGATATTTTTAACCATGTGTTTCTTCCAAATTTTATTGTATATTATATGCTTAGTGCCCAAGATATAAGTAAATGAAACAAGATATTCTTTCACCCTTGAGTCTTATCTTTCAAATTTATTAAGTTCTAGCAAAATAAAATATTTTAGCCTATGTTGTACATATAAGTGTTACAGTTATTCTGAAAATGAAAGAAAAGTATTGAGTAAGATATTTAGGAATGCTTCACAAAGGAATTATAAAGAATCATGTATGTGATGGTTTAAATCAGATACATTTATATTCCTATGCAATTGTGTATGCTCAAAGAATAAGAATAAAAGGAAAATAAATTTTTTAGTGTGAAACTTTTCTCTTCACTTTTTTTGTTTGTTTGTTTTTGGTTTAGAGGCCTATGTTCATGAAAAATTGGTTCAGAAATACAAAAGAAATATTACATGAATTTTCCAGATTGTACCTTACCTTACATAGCTATTGTCTATTTAATTTCATTTATATATTATTCACTTAATTTCACTTGATACAAAAGATTAGATGTTGCTCTCACTCTCTTTCAAAAAAAAAAAGTGAATTGATTAAATGGTTAGGTCTAGAAGAGAGTATGTTAAAGAGTATTTATGAACTTTATTATAGCTGCTTCTGTGGGATGTTGAGAAATTTTTGCAAGTATTTCTGCAGAATTGGGGTTTCTGAATAAATCTGGTAAAAATTTAGGATTATGGAATAAAACTAGCACTTGTATAATTAATTTAGAAGACTTTGGACAGTGAGAGAACTCCAGAAATACAGGTCAGGGAGTCTGGACGCATCTTACGGTCAGAGAACCTAGGGAGAGATTCGGGTTTATCCTGCTCTTAGAAATATTTACATCTTAACAGGTCAGTGTAACAATTCAATATTCTTTTTTTTTTCAGTAATAAATGTTCTAATTTTAATGTTCTGAATGCCTGAATACTTATCTTTTTTTTTTAATTTTTTTATTTTTTATAAACATATATTTTTATCCCCAGGGGTACAGGTCTGTGAATCACCAAGTTTACACACTTCACAGCACTCACCAAAGCACATACCCTCCCCAATGTCCATAATCCCACCCCCTTCTCCCAAACCCCCTCCCCCCAGCAACCCTCAGTTTGAGGGACATTGCTCCAGAGGCAATTCAATATTCTTTTAATCCTGTCTCTGAAGAGCAAAGATTTTCCTCCTCCCTTTTAGAGTTAATGAAGTGACAACTGTCTCTTTACTACATAGAAGCAAAGAAAATTATTTTTTCTCCTTTTTCTCACTTACGGTGGAGAGGTCACTAATAGTGTTTGTCATCTGGTTTTCATCACTTTTTTCCAAATGGTACACAGTTGGGTGGATGAGAGTGAAAAGCAGTTATTATTTTGTAATAATAATAATACATTTTTACTTATCATGTATACCTTTATAATAAAACTAATAAAGATTAACATTAACAATATAATAAATTTTATGACATCATAAGTGAACCCTAAGGGAAACTATAGATTTTGGTTGATAATGATATATCAATGTAGATTCATCAGTTGTAAAAAACATTATTTCTGTGTGGGATATTTATAATGGAGAAGCTATGCATGTGTGAGGCAGGAGGATATGGGAAGTTTCTGTACTTTCTAAATTTTGCTGTGCACCTAAAACTGTCCTAAAAATTAAACTCATTAGTAAAAAGAAAATACAATAGCTTCCAGAGGGAATGCATTTTTTTCTGGAAATTAATTCCTAGTATTGTAAAAGCCAAGCCCAAAAGAGCAGTGGGGAAATATTAATAGATATATATTATTTTGTAACATGTTAATGGTTGTAACTTAAAAGCTTATTTTGTTACTAAAGACAGACTACTTAACAATGCCATCAAAAACTGGTTATAATTGGCATATATAGACTATATCCAATAACCACAGAAAACATATTCTTCTCATGCTCACATAAAACATTAATCAAGATAGGCTAAATTCTGGGCATGCAACATAGCTTAACAAATATGAAAAATAGAAATTACACAATGTTTGTTCTCAGACCACAATAGAGTTCTTTCTTTTTTTTTTTTTTGGTGGATTCTTTGGAATTTAGGTTAATATATAGATTAAGGTTATCTATATATTAAAACAGTGTTTAATCTGTTTGTTTTATACATGAAATATCTGTAATTTAAACTATGTCTGTGGTCCAGGGATATCTGTCCATGACATCATTAGAATTGTCCAATATATGATTGTACCCACCAGCATTTTAAAAACAAGTATTGGGACGCCTGGGTGGCTCAGTTGGTTAAGCAGCTGCCTTCGGCTCAGGTCATGATCCCAGCACCCTGGGATCGAGTCCCACATCGGGCTCCTTGCTCGGCAGGGAGCCTGCTTCTCCCTCTGCCTCTGTCTGCCTCTCTGTCTGCCTGTGCTCACTCGCTCTCTCTCCCTCTATCTCTGACAAATAAATAAATAAAATCTTTAAAAAAAATAAAATAAAATAAAAACAAGCATCACTGCTTCTCTGAAATCATCAATATTAACATAGCATGATTCCCAAAGCACTGCTGAATGTAAGATCACAATCCAAAAATTTAAACAATGAGAAAATTATTACTCATTATACTATGAAAATACAATTGATGCAAATAATATTTTCTCAGAAAGTCTTATAGAAAAGTACAGCTTAAATGAACACAGAAAATAGTTTACTGATATCTTAATTACATCAATATGTACAGAGGTAGTTATTTTATATATTTTATATTTTGACAAAGTGGACAAAAAGATAAAAGGTATTCATAATTTGTTTTAGTCTTAAGGACAATCATGTGGAGGGGTGGCACCTGGGTGGCTCAGTCAATTAAGTTTCTGACTCTTGGTTTCGGCTCAGGTCACGGTCTCATGGGTCCTGAGATCTGAGCCCTGAAGTCAGGTTCTGCACTCCAGAGAGAGTCGGCCTGAGACTCTCCCCTTCAGCCCTTCCACCACTTGCACACAAGCACATGCTGTCTCTAAAGTAAATAAAACTTTTTTAAAAAGGTATGTAGGAAATAGCTCAGAAAGCACATAAATCAACATTTCTATGAACCATGAATAAATTTTGAGATATGAAAATTATTATTCTTTATATGTAAAACATGTTATCTCTTGGTAACCAAGTTAGATATTTGGATTTTTTAAAAAATATATATTTTTCTTTTGTTTTTTAAAGTGATAGTAGACTATTGTTGGACAGCAGCTCATTGGCATATTTGAGCTTGTCATTCCTATAACCTGTAACAATCAAAACATTAACACAACTGAACAAAAATGACAAATTTTAACTATGATAAAAGAAGATATTGGTTAAAATATTCTTAAAATTGCCCTAAAATTACACTGGGCATTTTCCTCTAATTTTTACTGTTCATTTTCAGGTTCTTCAATTCATATGTTAATGCCTTATCCTGTGTCATGTACAGGTGTAATGCGCAATCACTGCTTTTCAAAATAGCAAATAGTTATAACCACAGATTAGTATGCCATTTCATTGCAGGACCAAATGAAGAAGAAATTGCCTTAGTTCCTGACTTGAAGCAAACATAATGCAGCTGTTTTTTACAAAATTATTAGATAGTTAGATAAAGAGAAGTACCTAGATATATGTTCTCAAATAATGCATTATTTTGAAGAGGTTCTGATACTTTGACTGGTTTAACTCCACTGGTAAGCTAAAGAATGGATAAATTACTGCAAACATTAATATCACTGCCTTATCCTGTTCATGTGGTCTCATTTTGCACATCATTTTATAAAAATTCTTTTTTATAAAAGAAAAATTGTCAAAAATATTGAAATATTCACTAAACCAAAAGCACATTTAACATGTGCTATAAAAGCCATGTTCAAAATTTTAATGAAAGTGATATATTTTATTTAACATGTATTTAAATAGGATCTTCTAAATGGAAACATTTTCAGAGAAAAAATAAGAATATATAACGTAAGCTTGAGAATAGGAAGCCACATTATTTTTATCATAGTGTCTGCAAAACAATACAGAATAAGTTAAGCAGTTACCTTATTTATGAACGCTGATAAGAACGTTTATTATACTTATTGTATAGAATTCAGGAAAATGCTATTCAACAAGACATGGCACATTTTTGTTTTTGTTTTTGTTTTGTAAATCTGCTTCTTACTGCTTATATAATTCTTTGGTATTTATGCCCACATTTGGTTAAATATACTAAAAGTAGTGTCTGAAAAACTACAAGCAAATAATTTAGATGGCTAACTTATTGGTGGAAAAAATAAAATATTGACCTTTTTTATAGTTTCCATAGAAATGAAGAAAATATTAAACAAGAAAAAGTTTTATTTCTCGACTCTGCTTTTACTAGACATATTTATTTGGAATGAATTCATATTTTAATAAATAAATTTAAATAATATATTTGCTAGAAAACAATAGTATATTTTCATTTAGTAATATTTGTTGAATCCAATGTGAGTTTAGGTTTTATAAATAAATGTACAAGTCTTTAATCTATTTCTTCTTATTCAACTAACTGAGAAATAAAAAAAGAGAAAATAGAGCAGTTTGTTGGTCATTTCAGAATCATCTACAGATCATTTAGAGGTAAAAAAAATTGAGCGTTTCTAAATTTTCCAATGTACTCGTCCAACCTTCAAATAGTTTATACCAGTAATGGGTTTTCCCTGATAATTAGAAGAACTGAAGATATATCAAGAGTTGTAGGCGGTGAGAGAGAAACTGAATATTCAAATACATTTTTTAGGAATGTAGCAAGTATGAGAAGGGGGCCATTACATAACTGCATTAAAGCATTGAATTTTGAACGGATGGTTTATCATAAATTGCAAATTATTTTTGGCACTTACTCTGAAATACAAAGCACATTAATATATTTGTCTCACATTTCATTTGAAATAATTTTGTGTGATTATCATAATATTGGCTGTTATATAATGCTCAGTGGCAATATTGCATAGAACAAAATAAATGACATCACGATAATTAAAATACAGATTATGTACTAAAAGTAGAATTGAACAGGGCTTTAATTTCCTTATATATGCCTCCCTTTAGTTTTCAAAATTTCTAAATTAATCACATGTTATTACATAAAGAAGGGATTATCAAAGATTATTAAAATAAATTTACATGAATCTAGTCCCAAGCTTTACTATTTATTTAGGTGTAGAAATAACTACAAACCACAGGTGAAAAGGAAGAAGAAGGGAACTGCCAATTCAGTTTAAAATGTCTATCCTTGTGTTAGGATTTACTATGTCTCAGATTAAGATATGGGTTTCCCAGTTGGTGTAAAATGACATTTATCCATTATTAAATATCTCTATGTTTTACTCAGTTTTTCAGTGAGCCCCATACATTATTTGATTCTAATTTTTTTAGCATAAGTAATCCTGGGCAAATTCAGTATAATCTACAGAGAATAATTCATTCCATAGATTAGGATCCTCCCCTTTAGGAAATACTATTAACTTTTTTTGCCAGGAATTATTAGGAGTGCATATAAATCAATGTTCTCCAGAGGAAAAAACAACAAATCCAATAACTTGAAAGTCCTTAAGAGCAAAAATTGAACTTCTGGAGAAGAAATTCTGTCTCAAGACTGCAGAATTCACCTCTACCTTAGTCTGCAGATTGTGCTACAGATTTTAAATTTATAACCCCCCTACAATTGCAAGAGCCCATTCCTTAAAATAACCATTCTTCAGGAAGGTCAGTTTTTGCTCTTTAGGTTGTTTAATTACCTGAATGTGGCCCATACATTATCAAAGATAATCTTATTTAAAGTCAACTGATGGGGCACCTGCGTGGCTCAGTTGGGTAAGTAAGCAACTGCCTTCTGCTCAGGTCATGATCCCGGAGTCCTGCGATCAAGTCCTGCATTGGTCTTCCAGCTCCATGGGGAGTCCGCTTCTCTCTCTGACATTTCCCCTTCTCATGCTCTCTTTCTCTCTCTCTTTCAAATAAATTTATTCTTTTTTTTTTTTTTTTAGATTTTATGTATTTATTTGACAGAGAGAAATCACAAGTAGATGGAGAGGCAGGCAGAGAGAGAGAGAGGAGGAAGCAGGCTCCCTGCTGAGCAGAGAGCCCGATGCGGGACTCGATCCCAGGACCCTGAGATCATGACCTGAGCTGAAGGCAGCGGCTTAACCCACTGAGCCACCCAGGCGCCCTAAATAAATAAATTCTTAAAATAAAAATAAATTCTTAACCCTCTGAGCCACCCAGGCGTCCCTCCAGTACAGTCCCTCCAATATGTTGGCTAACTGAACATTATAATAAAAATAATTAAATGTTACATAATTCTCCTGTAATAAATAATGTGAATATTCAATATAATTGAAAAAGAAAGACTGCCTTTGTTTCAACATAACTGGTTCAAAAATAAAAGGACTCAGCATGAAAAAAATAAATAAAATAAGTAATAAAAATAAAGTCAACTGATTATAAAAGCACACAAAAAATACTTTCATAGTAAAATCTAGATTACTTTTTAATTGAATAGCTGGGTACTATAACCTAGATAAGCTGATACCTAAAACTTACCATCACATAGTGTGAACCTTCTGCTAATGCAGATGACTTTTGCATTAGATAATTATTCAAGCCTGACTCTAAACACACCAATTTTACTTGATGATGAACTTTTGTTGACATGCCTCAATTTGTTATATGATTGGTTAGGAAATATTATATTCACTCTTCTCAGTTTCAATCAATTCATCTGGCAACTCAGAGTTTACTAGTGTCTAAAAGAGGTTTCCCTAAAAGTATTACCTATTATAGTGTCATTTGCTCCAGGTGGCATACGGTCTTATCCAGAAATGGCCACAGTAACACCTCCCATCATATGTTTCTATAATGTGATCATGACACTTCTGCCACAAAGAATAATTTAGAGGAAAAGGCTGTTACATAATTTTATCAAAATACTGGTTTTGAAATAGATGGCGTATAGTGATGGTAAGATATTTAATATTTAAATAATCTAGTATAGTTTTTTTTTTTTTAAGATTATATTTATTTATTTGACAGAGAGAGATCATAAGTACTCAGAGAGGTGGGGGCGGGGAGGGCAGGTTCTTTGCTGAGCAGAGAGCCGGATGTGGGGCTCGATCCCAGGACCCTGAGATCATGACCTGAGCCGAAGGCAGAAGCTTAACCCTCTGAGCCACCCAGGCGTCCCTCCAGTACAGTTTTTATTGCAGATTTTCTCTTTATGTTTTGGTTAATTTTTATTTTTTCATTATTCTTAAAGGACTTAATCTTAAAGTTAGATTTAATTCTCTAACATAGGATTCTATTCTAAATTTCTTCATCTCTTAGATGTGCTATACTGGCTGTTCTCTGGTAGCCCAAACTCCATTTTTTGTCTTACCACTCCATGTGACTATGAAAATCTCTGACCTCTTGAGTCCTGGCTCCACGCATCTTATAAATTCACAAATAACTCAGGGAAAATGATTTTTAGAACATTTGCTTGTTTCACTGATTTTTACTTCTCTGTAGGATTTTGTTTTCCCTTGCATTTTATGAAATTTTGTTTCTATTTGATTTGGTTATTGCTTTATACCAACTGCTATATCATAGGTAGAAACAGAATTCCTTTTTCTCTTTAACATTTAATATTATTCTCTGAAACTTAATGTATTATTTTCTGCCTATATATACAACAAAAGCATTTTAAAGATATGTTATTAGAGGCTTTCCTATACAACTTTTTAATTGTCCCCAAATCCATTCTGGTATTTTTTTTTCCATAAGGCATTTGGGTTTTTTAAAGTAGACAATCCTAAATCTTAGTCTAGCATAAAAACCTGATTGCCATGTTCTGCATTATAAGAAGAAAAATTGAACGAGATTTCATTTTTCATTGATTTCCTTTTAACTTCCCACCCCCTATACCTCCCTTCCTTACTAAATTTTTGTCTTATTTTACAAAAACCAAATCTGCAGGGGAAACTTGGTGGCTCAGTGAGTTAAACATTTGACTCTTGGTTTCACTCAGGTCATGATCTCAGGGTGGTAAGATTGAGCCCTGTGTTGGGCTCCATGCTCAGCACAGTCTGCCTGAGGATACTTGCTCCCCCTCTTCTCCATGCTGTTTCTCTCTGTCTGTCTCTCTCTAAATTAAATAAATAAATCTCAAAAAAAAAAAAAAAAGAGAGAGAGAGAGAGAGAAACGAAGAATTTCTGTTAAAAAAATTAAACCTCCAAAATTCTGCTAGGTTTGCACATTTATTTTCACTTGGCTTCCAGGTTTAGAGGCAGGCATTTAAGCATTTAACTGATTTGGTCCCAACAGTTTGTTTGTTTTGTTTTTTTATTTTTTGGGTTTGTTTGTTTGTTTGTTTTGCTTTTGTTTCCCTTGCCTTAGGAAAATATCTAGAAGTATGATGCTATGCTCAGTGTCAGAAAAATCACTGCCTGTGTTCTTCTCTAGCATTTTTATGGTTTCAGGTCTCACATTTAGGTCTTTTATTTTTGTGTACAGTGTAAGAAAGTGATCCAGTTTCTGAAGAGACTGTCTTTTTGCCACTCACATTCTTGCCTCTTTTATTGAAGATTAATTGACTATATAATTGTGGGTTTATTTGGGGGCTTTCTATTCTGTTCCACTGATCTACATGCCTATTTTTTGTACCAGTACCATACTGTTTTGATTACCACAGCTTTGTAATATAACTTGAAGTTTGAAATTGTGATAAAAAGTTTCTGTACAGCAAAGGAAACTAACAACAAAACTCTTAGACTATCTACTGAATGGGAGAAGATATTTGAAAATGAAATATCCAATAAAGGCTTGGTATCCAAAATATATAAAGAACTTACATAACTCAACACTCCCAAAATACTCCAATTTAAAAAATGAACATAAGAAATGAGCAGACATTTCTCCATAGAAGACATACAGATAACCAATAGACAATGAAAAGAAGCTCCACATCACTCATCAACAGGAAATGCAAATAAAAACTACAGAGAGGTACCACCTCATACGTGTCAGCATGGCTAAAATCAAAAAAGAAAGAAAGAAAGAAAGACAACAAACAAACAAACAAACAAAAACCCTCAAGAAACAAGTGTTGGTGAAGATGTGGAGAAAAAGGAACCGTCATGCACCATTGGTTGGAATGCAAACTGGTGCAGCTACTGTGGAAACAGTATGGAGGCTCCTTAAAAAAATATTAAAAGTATAACTATTCTACAATCTAGTAATCCCACTACTGGGATTTACCTAAAGAACACAAAAACACTAATTTGAAAAGATATATGTGCACCTATGTTTAATGCATTATTCGTAAAGCCAAACTATGGAAGAAGCTGAGTGTCTATTGACAGATGAATGGATAAAGAAGAGAATATTATTCAATTTTAAAAAGAATGAAGTCTTGCCATTTACAGCAACATGGATGTATCTAGACAGTATAATGCTAAGTAAAATAAGCCAGCCAAAGAGAAAAATACCATATGATTCCAATAATGTATGGAATTTAAGAAACAAAACAAATAAAGGTAAAAAAGAGAGAAAGAGAGAGAGAATCTGTGTGAGAGAGAAGGAGGGAGAGAAAACCAAAAAAGGGCACTTAAAGAGATGCTTATCAGAGGGGAAGTGAGTGGGGGATGGGTGAAATAGGTGAAGGGGATTAGGAGTGCACTTGTCTTGATGAGCACTGAGTAATGTATGGAACTGTTGAATCACTATATTGTATACCTGAAACAAATACAGCACTGTATGTTAACTATACTGAAATTAAAATAAAATAACCCAGGGTGCCTGGGTGGCTCAGTGCGTTAAAGCCTCTGCTTTCAGCGTGGGTCATAATCCCAGAGTCCTGGGATGGAGCCTCACATCAGGCTTTCTGCTCAGTGGGGAGTCTGCTTCTTCCTCTCTCTCTGCCTGTCTCTCTGCCTACTTGTGATATCTCTGTCAAATAAAGAAATAAAATCTTTAAAAATAAATAAATAAAATAAAATAAACCTCCCAAAAGCAAACAAACAAACAAAAAATTGAACTAATTTATATGAAAAACAAAATCAACATGCCTGGGTTCATTGCAAATTTAAATTCACTCTTTATAAAAACTTAAGAATTTGGCATCTTCCATTTTTGAGCATATATGTTGGGCAAATTGCCTTATTTCCTATGGCTTCCTTCCCAAATCTTGTCAACTTAGATTGCATCTTTCTCTTGTGTCAGATAACTTTGCATATTTAGTTTCTAGCTTCTAAAAGTCTCATGACACCACTTTTGCTACCGTCTACTAACCTATTTGTCTTTGTGTGTTCTTGACCTTTTATTCCAACTGGATACTACAGTAGCTTTCTCTGATGGAAAAGATAAATGCTTATATCTAACCCACTATAATTTAACTGTTTCTCTGCCTCAGACTTTAATCTGACTTTTAAAGACAAAATGCATAAACAAATTATTCATTGTCAGTTACACAGGCAATACTCTTGATCATTTTGTAACTGAATCCTTATTGAAACAATGAATCAAAATTATTAGAGAGACAAAGAAAAAGTGAATCAAAATAAAACACTCAATCATGTGGAACAACTTGTTCTGTTTTCTTAGATTTGGTATTTATATATTTGGTATCCATTAATAACAGGGCCAAATGACCAAACAAAGGGATGGGCATCTCCAATGACAACCAAAGCCCATAATTAGAGCCACACCTCTGCCTAACTCTCACATTCCAAGCCAATGTTTCTTATGCCTTAAATCACCCAGGATCATTTACTAGACCATTAGAGACCACCTCTATAGACTGGAGCCCACATACATTCTTCAAACTACCCAGTCCTAATCTGTTCCTCAGGCCTGCCTTTGCTATTCCTGCAGAAACTTGAATAAAAACTCTAGTTTAAGCTTCCCCTCACTTCTCCTTTCTACTTCTTGCCCACATCTCATGGTTCCCCATGTGTCCTTGCATGGCATCATATGCTCCCTCCCCTTGAGAAATGTAAGAAAAATTTCCTTTCAAAGGCATCTCCTTCTCCATGTCATTGCTCAGTCACCTCCATAAATTAATATCTTGAGGATACAATTACCATACCAATCAAAATTGTTGATGAGCATTCTATTTCAAACAAAAAGTTTTAAAAAATGGGAGACTTTACTAAAACAAAATTTGTTTATACTTATTCTCATCCATATGAAAGAAAAATAATACAAAGACCTTGGAATCAAGTATTTCTCTGTAAAATATAATGCAGAAACGTTTGTCAATATCTAATAAAGAAATATGAATTAAAATATAGATATTAAAACTCTAAAATATCAGTGCTTCCAGTGATTTTTATAACCTCAGTAGAAATTCTCTGAAGTAACTGATATGTTATAAAATGAAGCAACATTTGCATACCTTCTGGAAATATTTCTGTTTATCTCTTCCTAAATACAAATACATTCAATGCATAAACTTTTAAGTACATATGTATCATTATTTCATTCTTTAAAAACCTTCTTCCCTTCACCATTTTTCCCTCCCTTTATCTCCCTTTATTTATATGGGTTTCTTGAATGTTACCTGTAGAATAATATCACTGGTGACTTCTAGAGGACTGGTTTGCCGTGATTCATTTATTTACTTGTGTTTTTGATATTTTATTTATTGTCTGATTATTTTTATAAGCCTGAACATCTTATTAAAAAGTAAATTAATTATATCAACACAAACAAACAGACAAAAAACAAGTATCTTCTAAAAGGTAGTCATTGAATTTAGGAACAGGAGAATAATGGAAATAAGACAGGTTTTTCAAAATAATACGGGAAAGGAATAGTTAGATGGGAAAACCTTAATCATTAATGTAAGACATGACAAATAAATATTGTCAGGATTCATGTGATGACTTAGTAAGATATATGCCCTTAACTCCATGCTAACTTCTGAATTCCTGTTGTACTAAAGTTAAGGCAAGTCTAAGAAGTTGGCTTCATGGCCACAATTAATACCCAGAGATTTGTAGAAATATTTATTATAGTTGATGCTCATATGGTAGACAGCTCACTAACAAGCCTAGCCCCATGAAAAGATACCCCGTTAGGGAATACAGAATGAGTTTAACATTATTTATCTTTACCTCACTCCATCCTTTCTCTCTGTCTCTAGTTGTAGTCTCTCCTTCTTGGAAACATATGACTGACACTTTATGTGGGACTTAAATTCTAATGCAGGAAAACTATGCCACTTCACCTTACTGTGACTAACACTCACAATGCCCAGAACAGTGTTGCTCTATATAGGTATTCTCCAACATCAAAGCAGAGGCATATTTGTGTGATCAAGTTTTACGTTTTTGTGGAAAAAAATTAACATCAAAAAAGAAGCTCTGCCAATTTGAATAAGTACGATCTTATAACACGTCTTCTTCATTTTTTACAATTCCCAATGTGAAAAGGACACTATTTAATATTGCTGATCATGGAACATTTTTACTAATCCATGAGACACAAGCATTTGTGGATTTGCTGGATATGTATAACTTTATGTATATTCATGAAATCATAAAGACAAAGTATCTTTCATAGAATAGCTGGGTATTTTAAGATACAGTCTCATATTCCATTTTTGAAGAAGACGTGTAAGCTGCTCATTAAAGCAAAACTACATAGAATGAGTCTTCAGCAATTCCTGGAGGATCCAGTCAGTTATCAGTTACTTTGAATAGCCTGAAGTCTCTTACTTCTGATCCCATAGTCTGACATTATATAAATATCTTGCCCAAAGGAGAATACAAAACCCATTGCATAAGCCACTTCATTCTAATTGGGATATTGGAGTAAAAGTTAAAACATGTGGTATTTTCCAAATGTTCACATTTAAAATCTCTGGTATGGGTATCTTATTTATTGTGGCTTTCGTTCAATGATTTGGAAAACAAAAGTGACTTTAAAGAAATGTATTTTACTTTAAATTAAAACAAACACAATTGCTGAGTGATTTCTCAGGGGATTCGTCTGAGAGGCTATAATGATGAAGTCTAGAAAAACAAAGTTGTAGAAGAGCAAAGTTCTAGGAAACAGAGTTATGCAGTCGAAGTTTTTAAGCCCCATACAAGTGGAGGAACAAGGTTTCAAATATGGAAGTGTGAATTTCAACAGAAGCTCCAGAGAATTTTCTGTGGGACAGAAACATCAAGGAGAACGTTGAGCATATTTGGCAAAGCAGTGCCTTAGAAAGTGGCCATTTTTTGGAGTAGGCTGTTACCTTTGAGGACATATTATTAGTAAAAGAGAAAGAGAGAACTTGAAAGAGGCAGGAAGCAATGCAAACGTGAGGGAAAGAAATGGAGAGATTAAAAGTTTTGTTAAGAAGAGAAAATTCAGGGGGCACCTGGGTGGTTCAGTGGGTCAAATCCTCTGCCTTTGGCTCAGGTCATGATCCCAGGGTCCTGGGATCCAGCCCCCATAGGGCTCTCTGATCAGCAGGAAGTCTGCTTCCTCCTCTCTCTCTGCCTGCCTCTCTGTCTACTTGTGATCTCTGTCAAATAAATAAATTAAAATCTTAAAAAAAAAAAAAGAAAGAAAAGAAAAAGAAAATTCAGTCTTCCATGGGCAGGAGTCCAGTGTGGCAGTTACATTTGTCAAAAATTGTACGATAGATATGACATGTTCTGTTACCAATTCCCCATGTCCCTTTTTATTTTATTTTATTTTTTTTTAATTGCATCATTCACCTTTTCTCTTTCATGAATTTCTGGCATTTGGTCAATACCATTTGAAAATAACTGCTGCTGCTGAATTTCATTTAGAGAAGGTGACAACACACATCTATGACTATGACATTGAACCTACTAAATATAAAAGTAAAAGAGCATATTAACAAATGCCATCACCTTCTTAGGAAGCAAGAGAAGATTGGCTCAGGGTATACTGAGAATATCTGGGAGCAAAAATGTATTTTAATCCCACAAATACAGAGGGCCTACAGGAAATTATATTTTATTTATATGATAATTTAGTCATTTTAAGTAAATGTATATGTATTTTATGTATTTGTATTTTATTTTGTATTTTGTATATGTATTTTATATATATTTCTATGTATTTTATATATATTCATATATGTGTATTTTATGAATTTATAATTTCATTTATGAGTTCTTTAAGCTTTCATGCCACTATAGCTTCTCTGATTTCTCCAATTATTTTAAAGTCCATTAGAACCATGTATTACCAAATGGGGACAATGAGTAATTTATTTTTATTGATTTATGTCAGAGACTAAGTGCTATTATTTTGATGTGTGTGGTGAAATGAAGCACTGGGAATCAAAAAAACTTAATACTGTTTCTGAGGTTTTAAATAATTGTTCATAGTGAAGAAAATGTACATGTACTTCAAATATCTCATCATTATAATGTAGAAGGGATGAATCATAGCCACGGCCTCATGCATTAAACTTAGGTACACTTCCTTGGTAACTTTGTATATCTACAGTCAACTTAAACTTTCTGTAGCCCAGGCTTGTTGAGCAATGGAGTTTAGTGCTTTGTAATAAACTGGGATTTTAAAAAGAAGAGAAAATTTGTATTATATGGGTATACAAAAGAAGCAAATAGGGAGTGATAATCATTTCCTTGCTTTGCACATCTTAACAAACACCTTTGTAATAGAAGAGTCTCATAGATCAGGAATTCTCTTTTACAGGAGAGATGTGCCTTACATTGAAAGAGTTCCTTACTAAAAGCCCTTTATTGACCATCTCAGCTTGCAGAACCTCATATACCTTAATTAGATAGAGTCTAAGAAGTTTATTTGTTTTTAATTATTTACGAATGTAATCAATGTAAAGCCTACCATAGTAGTCCATACCTATTTCTAGGTTCAGAATACCATGTCTTCTTTTTCTCAGAATTTAGCTATTTAATGTTAAAATAGCTTAAGAGGAGAAAGGAAGGATTAATAGAATGGCTGTCATTGTCAAATTCCCTGCTAATATTCCAAGTAGAAAGAAAATACTAATAATGATTTACTCAACTGTTTCCTATCACTTAAGAGTATATAATTTATAAAATATTTCACTCGTCTGACTTAATCTTGCTAAAAATTTGGCTAATCTATGTGTTAATCTTGTCAGGTCTGAAAGGAAATAAATGGCACAATAAAATTTATTTAAAGATAATTTAATGAATTTGCTGTTTATCATTATAGATGTAAAGTAGAACTAGAATGGATAGTAGAACCCACAGGACTAGCAATAACTAGAAGCTATTACCATACTTAGCTTTGCAGGATAGAGACTAGTTTTATCTGAGGTGAGTAAGAGTTACAGCCATGGAAACAGGACTACCCAAATGTCACTGTGATCATAGAAAATATAGTCATTGAAAAACAGTGGCCTAGCTTAAACAGAACAAATGGAATATATGCTAAACTGCATTTCTCACCCGACTTTTTGGCCAAAACTATAACCAGTGAGCAAAATATCTCATGGTTAGCCTTCTATAGCACAGAGAAGTCAAAAAAAGGCTGGAAAATTAGTTTTGTACAGCAAACTGAGTAGAGCCGTAACAGGGAGATGCCAAAGTTAAAACATAGTCCATATCTAAATACACACATTTATACTATCTTAGTTAAAATTTACTTCTCATGATTAAATTATTTCATAGCCAATTTGAGGAATGCGATTCAATGTTCAAACAACTTAAGGACTTAATTTCAGCAACCGTTGTATAACATCAGAATAAGACAAACAGACTCATTTTTTAACCTCACAATTCATCTCGGGTTCTATTCCTATAAAGAGAAAGGACAATGGTACATATTCCTGAATTTGCTGTAAGATCTCTATGTAGTCATGAAGCAAAAGAAATTACATAAAATCTAAAATATGTGTTATCTAATATTCAAAGAGCACTACTGCAAATTTACTTCATGCAATACATCATACCAAATGCAGTAAGAGTAGGGGAGAACCTCTTAATGCAAAATGGTTGGGTCCTGATAAAACATAGTAACTTCATTAAGTTAGATGAATCTGTATTTGAGTAGAATGAGCAGTAAGTAAGAAGATAATGTGGTTCTCTTGAAGAATGTAGGAAGTAGAAACAAGGAATGGTAAACACACACACACACACACACACACATACACTCCTTATAGTCTATATTCGGAAAAAATATCCTCAGAGGATAAAGAAGAGATAAAGACCTACAGACAACAGAAACTGAATTTATCATTCATGACACCACCCTTCAGGGAGAAGTAAAGTGATATGGGTCAAACACTGGAGAGTCCATGAAGAAAGAATACTGGAGAAGGAGTAAGAAGGTAAAATAAAATAATTTTTTTTAAATTTTGGGGATAAAAAATGATTTAAGTGACATATTGGGTATATATAGCATATAGCTAAGGGAAATGAATGACAACAATGTTTTAAAAAAACAGGAGATGAATGGGGATTACTTTAAAATATGGGCCCTGCACTATGTGAAAAACAGTAGAGTGCTATTTGAAGGTGATCTTAGTTAAAAACTGATAGACAAATTCTAGAGCAACCACTTAAAATACTGGAGGATGTTAGAGGAGAGTGGGATAATCTGAGTGGACATGATGTTTGCTAGTCAAAGGCTCCTTCTTGCCAATAGAAACTGGGAGATGTGGGCATTCTTTTTCTTGATGATTCTTTAATGGTAATTACATTTCAAAGGGGTGGCACTCTGTCCCACAAGAACTGCATTTCTGGGTTATAAAACTGACAAGGGCTGGGAGAGATTTTATGTCTCAAAAGAAGCAGAAAAAAATATACACTTGCAAGTTTTCTAAAGTAAATCCTCTAAGAAATGGGAGTTGAGAGACCAAAAGTCAAAGAGAAACTTACCCATTGTTTAGTCAAATGGAAAGAAACAAATATTCAGTCCAACGTGGCCAAAATTTATTCAGAACCCTGAGAATTTGGGAGTTGATGGAGAAAAATTTGCCAATGAAACAAGGGACCAGAAAGATCTGGCACTTTTCCTTCCCTTACTTGTACGTTTTACCAGTCAGATAAGGCAGGTTGAGGTTAGCTGCTCAATATCAGGGAAAATATTTGTGAAGATGTTTAATATTTCCTTTTGCCTTGTTGTATAATCTTAGGGAAACTGTGGATTATATTTTGGGCAATAAATGGAGAAGAGACTTAGGGGCAGGCCATCCGGGTATCTCAAAAGCCCATCCCTGGGCATAAAGCATAAGCCTGTGTCCATTGCCATTCAGCCTCAGGTGCTAGTGGTGGCTGTGCCTTAACTTTCTTAAAATGTCTCTTAATAGCTGGTTAAATAAGTGTCATTTGAGATATGGCATTCTGGCCTGGCTTTTGCTGCTTAATAAATTATTTCAACTATAAACTATTTAAAAAGAACAGAGATTTGGGGCGCCTGGGTGGCTCAGTGGGTTAAGCCTCTGCCTTCAGCTCAGGTCATGATCTCAGGGTCCTGGGATCGAGCCCCGTATCAGGCTCTCTGCTCAGCAGGGAGCCTGCTTCTCCCTCTCTCTGCCTGCCTCTCTGCCTGCTTGTGATCTCTCTCCGTCAAATAAATAAATAAAATCTTAAAAAAAAAAAAAAAGAACAGAGATTCATATTAAATCTACGCAAATAACCATGTTACTAATGGAAATAAGAATACTCAACAAGGGGGCACCTGGGTGGCTCAGTGGGTTAAGCTGCTGCCTTTGGTTTGGGTCATGATCTCAGGGTCCTGGGATCGAGCCCCACGTCGGGCTCTCTGCTCTGCGGGGAGCCTGCTTCCTCTTCTCTGCCTGCCTCTCTGCCTACTTGTGATCTCTGTCTGTCAAGTAAATAAATAAAAAATCTTAAAAAAAAAAAAAAAGAATACTCAACAAGAGGTTCCTAAATTCTGGAGGGGTCAGGCAGGGAGAAAAAAATAAATGTTTCATTTCTATTTACAAAAGCACAGTCTACTATTATTATGAGATGTGAGAGTTTAAGAGAAAAGAGAAAGGTGACACCTTTCAATCAAGAAAATAAAATTTTAAGATGTCAACAATATGTTTTCAAAAGTTACATTCATCCTCCTTCAGTTCATTCATTACTTTATTATTTGTTCTTAATCCACGTGATTGTGGGTTATCAGTCTCAAAGCTCCATCTCAAAATTCTGGATATCCTGACTCAGTCCACTGATATATTCTCAAAACTACTTAAGTAATGTGATAAAAAGCTGTACCCAGAATACTGGGGCACACTCAATTTCCACAGAACTCTTCTTAGTTGAAGATGTACTCTGGCGTGTATATTATTTACAAGCTTTCAGGAAATCATCAACATAAAACAAAACAAAAACAAAACAAACACCTATCTGGAAATATATAATAAAGACTTAAAATAGCTAAATTAAATTATGACTGAGGATTTTTTTTTTAAAGATTTTATTTATTTATTTGACAGAGAGAGATCACAAGTAGGCAGAGAGGCAGGCAGAGAGAGAGGAGGAAGCAGGCTCCCTGCTGAGCAGAAAGCCCCATGCGGGACTCAATCCCAGGACCCTGAGATCATGACCCGAGCCGAAGGCAGCAGCGGCTTAACCCACTGAGCCACCCAGGAGCCCCATGACTGATGATTTTTAAAAGTAAATAATCTGATGACAATTCATGACAAGAATAATGCAACTGAAAAAGAAATTTGGTTCTTTCTGTGTCATCAAGAAAATCAATCGAAAAAAGTTAAGACAAAATGTCTATTTATCTGATATTTTCACTTCAAAGAAAATTGGGTATTATGTCTAATTTATGAAAATGGATAAACATCATTCTTACTGAGAAAAAAAATTCTTAAATGTAAAATATAGTAATTCTGGCACATACTATACCTTGAATATATGATATTGATAGAATAAGAATATATCATTATCAAGTAAGAAGATTCAGTATATCTAAAGTAGGTCTTACACAGATACCTGAATATTAATAAAACTTCATAGGTATGTGGTGTGAATCCACAATTAAAAATAACTGTCTTCGATTATGCTGAGTGAAATAAGTCAAGCAGAGAGAGTCAATTATCATATGGTTTCACTTATTTGTGGAGCATAACAAATAGCATGGAGGACATGGGGACTTAGAGTGGAGAAGGGAGTTGGGGGAAATTGGAAGCGGAGGTGAACCATGAGAGACTATGGACTCTGAAAAACAATCTGAGGGTTTTGAAGGGACGGGGGGTGGGAGGTTGGGGTACCAGGTGGTGGGTATTATAGAGGGCACGGATTGCATGGAGCACGGGGTGTGGTGCAAAAATAATGAATACTGTTATGCTGGAAAAAAAAAAAAATAAAAAAAAAAAATAACTGTCTTAAAATATATTGGACTCAAATTAAAGAAGTAAAGTTGTGATGAGGTTAATATTTAAAACAAACAAACAAACTGACTTTATAATTGATGATACTGTAATGTTGCTATTTAATATAAGGCAGGGAAGACCAGGATCTTGATAAATGATAAACATATCATTGAAAATGAGGAAATTGACATAACTCTAGGAATTTCCCCCAGCATACAATTCTGGAAATATTTATGCTAATAACATTTTACCCATACATACTTAACCTAAGAAAGACAGCAACAGATATGAATTCATGAGGCCACCTGAGAAAACTATCAATAATAACTCAACAAATAAAATTAAGATCCCTCTGGGAAATCATAAAAACAAGTTTTTGTTCAAAAGATACCATTTAGGATGTGATTTTTAAAAGGTGAAATATTAATATTTGTCCTGAGGTTTGAACACTAGGTTAATAAGATTATGGCTTATTAAGAAAAAATACTTGATGATCTTTTTAACTAAAGAGACAAAAAATATATTAAAAGCCAATATAGCAGGTAACATGATTGTAAAGAAACTTTCAAGAACATGGTAAAGTCAATGCAAACATGAAAAATTATGTTGATAGGACATGGAATCTTTGTGTTTTATGCAGATTACTCAGAAGGTAAAGAAAACCTTTGTTTGTTTTTAAAGATTTTATTTATTTATCTGACACAGAGAGAGAGATCACAAGTAAGCAGAGAGACAGGCAGAGAAAGAGGGGGAAGCAGGCTACCTCCTAAGCAGAAAGCCAAATGAGGGCTTGATCCCAGGACCCTGAGACCATGACCTGAGCTGAAGTCAGGGGCTTAATCTTCTGAGCCACCCAGGCACCCCAAGAAAACCCTTTTGTAACCATTTATTAAAGGCAGACCAATAGCCCAAGATTTTTTTTTTAATTTTTAACAGAAAAAATGAAATTCTAACATTATATTAGCATAGCACTTAATCCTAAAGTACTTTTTGAGAATCTTATAAACCCACCAAATCCTAACCAGATTTGACCAGGAAAAATAAAATTTCATTTCCATGAATTTTTTACAACTTTATATATCCACTCACATTTTGTCTGGCTTTTTCCTCTCATTCTGGAACAAGCAATCATTTCTCTTTAGGACAAAACTACTAACTCTTCCTTAAGAAATTCACACCCTGTTTACTTTGCACACAAAGTGTTCCTCTGTATAAGAAACAACGTGTGTTTGTGTGGAAATAGAGAAAGGGGAACCTTCTTGCAACCTTCTTGTTGGTCGGAATGCAAACTGGTACAGCCATTCTGGAAAACAGTATGGGGAATCCTCAAAAAGTTAAAAATAGAACTACCCTATGACCTAGCAATAGCACTACTAGGGATTTATCCAAAAGATACAAAAATACTAATTCAAAGGGATACATTCAATGTTTATAGCCACATTATTTATAGCCATATTATGGAAACAGCCTAAATGTCCATTGACTGATGAACGGATAAAGAGTGGTACAATGGAATACTACTTAGTCATAAAAAAGAATGAAATCTTATCATTTGTAATGATATGAATGGATCTAGAGAGTATTTTGCTAAGCAAAATAGAAAGACAAACACCATATTGTTTCACTCATATGTGGAATTTTAGAAACAAGCAAAGGAGGAAAAAAAAAGACACAAAGGAGGCAAACCAAGACACAGAATCATAAGTATAGAGAACAAATCCATGGTTACCAGAGGGGAGGTTGGTGGGGACAGGAGTTAAATAGGTAATAGGGATTAAAAAGTGCACTTGTGATAAGCAGTGGGTGTTGTCTGGATGTGTTGAATCATTATATTGTGCACTTGAGACCAATATTACACTGTATATTGACTAACTGAAATTTAAATAAAAACCTTAAAAGAAACCCCCAAAAAACGACTAAATGTAATGTTGTATCAGAAACAGCTTCCTGGAACAGAAAAAGGACCCTAGGTAAAAACTAAGGAAACATGAATAAAATTTGGACTTCAGTTAATAACATTTCAATATAGGTTCATTAATTGCAAAAATTTTTCTATAATAATGTAAAATTTTAGTAATAGAGGAAATTGTGTGTAGAATTGGAGAGTATACAAAAGGAACTCTTCATAAATGTAAAGCTGCTAAAAATTAAAGAAAGTTATTAATTAAAAATAATATAATAATAATTTAAAAATAGTGAAAAAACCCACAAAGTATTCCTGGCATAATACTGCCATTATGTATGTATGTGTATATATATATATATGTGTGTGTGTGTGTATATATATATATATATAATTAACCACAGTTAACTTCTCTTTCACAGAGAAAACTAAGGGATGGATCCTTGTGAACTGTCATACATTTTGTCAGCATTTTGAAGGAGACTAGAAGAACTTATGAATACACATTTCACAGGTTTTTGTGTGAAATATTTGCCCTTATATTACAACAGGATTAAGAGCCAAAATTGAACAAAGACATAAATAGACCCAAATAGATGTACTCTGTAAAAATAAGATGCAAAAAGTATTTCATGTTAAAAAATATTATGAAATTTGTAAACAGATGGTGCTTATATGCAATTATATATTGCATTTTTATAAATGAATTTATAATTTAATAAAGGGGTGTTCAAAAAAATCTTTTTTTTTTCTTTGTAAATTTAACATCACATTTTTAAATTCAGTTAATGTAAGTTTCAAAAGACAATTAGGGTGTAAACTGTGTTTAATGCTTTGGTTTATGGGGTTTTTTTCTTCCTTTTCTTTGAGCAATGATGTTTTTGCACAGCCACATATAATTGTCACACAGTATAAGTCAATTTTTAAAAGTTACTTCAGTTTAAAAGAAAAAAGCAACAATTAACGACCAAGTGCTTCATCTTATCCTATCTGTGAGATTTCCAGCTGTTTCTATATTTTTTAAAAAATCACATAAGTGGGGCGGCTCAGAGGGTTAAGCCTCAGCCTTTGGCTTAGGTTATGATCTCAGGGTCCTGGGATCAAGTCCAGCAAGTGAATTGGGCTCTCTGCTCAGCAGGGAGCCGGCTTCCTCCTCTCTCTCTGCCTGCCTCTCTGCCTACTAATGATCTCTGTCAAATAAATAAAAATAAATAAAAATTTAAAAAATCACATAATAATCCTGCAAAATCTTTAAATATATTATTTTATCACTTTTCCTAAAAACAAGCTTATGTCTTTGTTTCTTTTATTTTTTTAAAGAGAATTTCACATATTTATATTGTCACTAAACTACAAATGAATCTCAAAGGAAATATTAAAATTAATTTTTTCAAGTTTACAGCTGAGATATTCACAAGCCATATCTAATAGCCTATCTTGGGAATAATTACTAGTAATGAGTATCTAAGGGAAATTATTGCCTGCTGTTGTGAATTAGGAGTGCCACAGGTGGTGTTCATCAATTGGAATGGGTTGGAGGAGAGTAGTTGTCTGAGCCAAGACTCCTTAAGCTTGATTTGTGGAACCATTGTTTTTAGATGCTTCAAACATAAATTGACTATTTACAACAATGACCTACAATTTTTTTTTTCAAACAAAACAAAATGTTGTATGTATAAAACAAAACAGATTTAGCATCATGTCTTTAATGGGTAACAGTGAAATGCCTTCATGGTGTGGAAGAAAGCCAGTTTAAAGCAGATTTCTTTCTTTTCTTTCTTTCTTTCTTTCTTTCTTTCTTTCTTTCTTTCTTTCTTTCATTATTCATTTATTTAAGGGAGAGAGAGTGAGAGCATGAGCAGGGGGGAACCAGAAGGAGAGGGAGAAGCAGACTTCCCACTGAACAGGGAGCTTGATGTGGGGCTAGATCCCAGGACCCTCAGATGATGACCCAAACTGAGGGCAGATGCTTAACCAACTGAGCCACCATGCACCCCAATAGCAGATTTGTAAGTAAATATAAACTATACTAAATTAAGTTAACAATGAATATTACAAGTTGCTTTGCCTTATTTTTACATGAACTTAAAATAATTATTAGCAAATTGCATTAGTTACTTTATGGTATGTATTTCTAAACATTTCAGGTGTCCAGTGAATATATAAATAGCACACTTAACTCCATTACTGTTGTTAGTTATCACACTATTTGAGGGAAATTTATTATATATCATCAGGAAATTGCCTTGATGTGTTCTGTAGCTCAAAATAAATAAGCACATGGATATTGTTTAGTTGGTTCTTCTTTATAACAACACAAAAATAACTGAATTTAATCTGTACAAATTTAGTTTATTAAAAATAGATAACAGAAAAATAATATTTTGAATAATGTCTTTATTTAGGTGATTATTTCAAATATTCCTCAATTCATTTTTCCTATAATTCCATGATTATAAAAGTCTTTGAGAGAAAAAATTTTAGACAAATATCAGATCAGTCTCCTAATTTAATACAAACCTTAAAATGCCAACTACACTATCCCTATGATGGCTGATAATTTTACTTTAAATATAAATTTGAATTAGAGGGCACACGACTACACATACGATGTAAAATGATAACTAAAAAATAAATTGAAATACTAGCAGACTAAAAAACAAACAAAACAAAACAGAAAGTGGAAGGTCCAGTTGGGATAAGATGCCGATTCCTATCTACCTCTGTCTTCATAACTAGTCAAAGATGTCACATTAATGCAAAGTTAATTAAATTTTGTTTTGAGGTCTAAGATAATTGTGGACTGCTTTCCAAACAAACCAAGTAAATTGTGAAAAGAAACTATCTCAAAATAGGAGATAAAATAAAAGAGAAAAAAATAAAAATGTTAGAACAAATTCAGTGAGCTAAGCAAAAGTTTAAAATAGAGTGGGAAAATTGTTAAAATTCTCCAAGCTCAAGAAAATTGCTTTGCATGCTATTTGCTAAGGTTGATTCATGAGTCATCTATATGGTCTAGTTACAAGCTGAAAAAATTAAAATACCATTCTTGCCACTCAAATAGTTTGCTTTATAAAAAAGCAGACAGTTTGAAATTTGAATTGTATGATGTCAAATTGATAAAATTAAAACAAAATGCACTGAGATATTCCAGTAAGAAAAGGAAACCAACTTATTGAGGCAATATTTTCACATAGGGTCATTAATGCAATCTCTCAGAAGTGCTTAAAGTACTACCAAAGCTATAACATGATTTAGTTAACAGTAATGAATGATCTTGAATTAGGAAGTAGAAACTTCCAAAAAGCTCTGATTATTGGAAGTGGAATTTACTCACAGCAACTCTGGGGTCTGACGGTAGTGCTCCCATGAAATAATTATAGTGCTTCCATAACAATAAATTAAAAAAGAATATTAGTAAGATAATTTTAGATAAACACTAATTTTTCAGTTAGAATTGAGTCAGTAAAGAAATCTCTCTGGCTATTTAAAGGAGAAATTTAATGCATTGTTTATTGATGTGATGGTTGAGAAGCTGAAATCATGTTTTTTAATCAATCTAATCTAGTAAGAATATGCTTTTTCTACTCCTAGGGTAGAGAGACAAATGGAACATGCAGTGTTGCAGGAACCTAGAGGCCAGTCAATTACAGAACCTGGATCATGACAGACCTACCTGGCAGGAACTATGCTATACACTGAATTTTTTTGTCCCTCCCATCCCCACTTAAATGCTGAAGATTAATCCCCAATAGAGTAGTATTTGGAGGTGGGGCATGGGGAGATTATTGGGTCATGAAATTGGAGCCCTCATGAATGGGATTAGTGCCTTTACAAAAGAGAACTCAGTGAGCTTTTTCACTACTTTTGCTTTTTTGTGAGAACACAACAAGAAAATAGACATTTATGAACCAGGAAGTGGGCTCTCACTAGACACTAATTCTGCAGGTGCCTTGATCTCAGACTTGGGAGGCTTCAGAACTGTGAGAAATACCTATTGTTGAAGGCATCCAGTCTAAACTACTGTTGTTATAGGGGACCCAACAAAAATAGACTGCAACCACAGAACTACAGGGCCACTGCTAGAGATGCAACCAAAGGTAAAGAAGGAGGAGAGAAATTAATATGCTCCACCCTTCCTGACAACCCTCTCCAACTTCCCACATTTACCTCCCATTGACCAAATGCTGCCAGATGCCCACTGAAATGGGAGGGGGTATTCCTCCTAAGATACAGTGCAGAGCAGGAGAAAGACAAAACTGTTCCTGAGGGAACAGAGCAAAGTTCCAGAAGAGATATAAGAAACATACAATATATGGAAAGGCAGAGAGAAATTTTAGACAAGGTAGTAAGGGAAAGCCTTTCTGTGCAAAAGAGATTAAGGCAACTCTTTTGTGGTTTTCCAAATTTTGCTTAGTCCTTCTTTCATTGTTGGATTGGTTCAAGGCTCTGTCTCAGAAACTGAGCTGTAGATGAACCAAATGTTAGTTTGTTTCATCAATTCCTTCCTGACAGAATAACTGGGTCAATTTTTTAAGGATCTTCATATATATTTATGAAAGCATTTCCAAAAAGTGATTAATCTATTCAAACTTCCAATAATAATAAAAACAATTTCAAATTTCTAAACCTTCAGGGACATATTTTTATCACTGATTTAAATATATACAATTGAGAGCCAAACTCCACTCTAGGAATAAAAAATATACATATATATTATCCCTGTAAAGAACTGAAGGCACTAGAAAATCAAAGAAATATTGAGAAAACTGGAAGCTCTACCTGTTTCAAGGTTCTAGAATAAGTTGTAGATAGGATATTTATCCAGTTCTGAAGATACAATTCTCCGCAAATGAAAATGTCAAGGAGCAGTACTCTATAAAAAGACATTCTCAAGTTTTAGTTCTGTTTTTAGTTCAAATCCAGTATAGTATAGGAAAGCTCTTCGAGATACAGCATAGGAGAATTCACTAGAATCAAACAGTGCTTTTCAAACTTACCCACTATTTCAATAAAAAGACAATTAATAGAATGGTATTAGTAATTTCTATTAAACCTAATAGTTTTGAATTCTTTCTTATTAGAGATAGGTGAAGGGTTTGGTGAGATACACATTTCTTTCCTTCAGCAGTGACAGTTTTTTGATTTGCTGGCTCCTGCAGATTTAACCAATAACCACAGTTGACCTTTATTTCAATGTATAGCTCACTGTTCATCCATAGTGAAATGTACCATGTTGGTAATCATTTTCTTTTGAAATCATTTTAGTTTGTCAAAAGGGCAGGTTTTAAAAAGCAGGAACAAATCCCCTTAGGAATACTTAGAGGCTGTATAAACTGTCTTTCATACTATTCAACCTTTTACTTACAAAGGGCTCTTTTAAACTCCAAGTATCACGCTAACTGCATCAAAGAGAGTATGAAACAATGGGTTCTGTCAGTCACTTCCTTGCAATCGTTGAAGGGACCCCCCATTATGAGCTGCATGTTTGAAAATAAACCTGCAGAGAGAATGTCACTTATGTAGGTCCCCAAAAGGAACTTCCTAATAAATTGAAATTTATATTATTTGGGTCATATTTAATCCTAAATCGGTGAAGCCATGATATATTAATACGGAAAAATATGGCAAAAATCCAAAGACACTTATTGCTCCAATTTCCTAATTCAAAACTCTTTTTGTCTTAAATAATCCATGTAAATCTCTAGTTTCATTTGTGCTTCTGGGTCACCATCCCATACCTTTTCTACTCCTCTACAAATTTGAGATTTTTTATCCTATTTTATGTAGATACAAAGTTTATTCTGTCTGTAAAAATAAAGATAACTACTTGGGAGGGGCTCTCACTATTAGAAAAGAATGTGAAGAGAGATAAAACTCTCTTTGGGTTAGGGGAAGCTACTACATACCTTCTCTTTTAAATTGATTAAGCACAGAAGGAAAGAAACAGATGGTTATATAAAAGCCATCCCTCAGATATTGTGTTCTTCTTGTGTTCACCTAGAACAACACCAATTTTACTTGTTTTAATTAACTTTCTTGTCAGATTAAGGAGTCTGAAGTATCTCCAAGCTATGATTGAGGATTCTTTCTTGTACACAGAATGATCATGACTGAGACAGACTTTCAGTTGAAAGCAGAATAACATGTACAAATCAAGTTATGAAGTCAGAATGATTAAGGCAAGTGTGGGGAGTGGCGTGAGGGGGACAGTTTAGGATAGAGTACAAAAGGATTATAACGTGGGCAAAGCGGAAAGTGATCTATGAGAATTTTTAAACTTGAGCCCAATGACAGAGTAGATTTTAGCTCCATAGTTTGTGAGAATTATAACCATTAAATGCTTTGCAATGACGTATACAATGTGTTGCTAGGGATCCATAAATGTGACATATGAATAGATCAGAATTATTATACTTGCAACTTTGACTAAAATTTTTGAAAATAATTTTTGAAATCATCAAAGCCAGAAACAAACAAACAAACAAAACAAAATAAAACAAAACAAAACAAAACAAAATAAGAATTAATGTATGGAATCAGACCATTTTAATGGAGTTTCTAAGTCAATAATAGCTTTCTTTAGAGTGAAGTACAATCACCCATGGCTAGAGATTGTCTGTAAAGATCACATAAGTTTAAGGCACTTACTCTATCTCTACAACTGACTACAGTCAACATAGAAAAGAGAAACACCTACATAGAAAAACAAAACAAAACAAAAATAATATCTTTTAACAACTGCTATATAAAAAGTATATAAAAGTAAAAAGTAGAAGCATAGTTGCCAAGAAACTAACCTTATTTTGATCAGGCATTCTAAAGAACATTGGAGCAGACACTCAGCAGTTTACTCCTCCTATATTCATCCAATATAGGTCAAATTGCAATAATACATTAGAAATTATTTCCTGAGCATTTTAACTAACCCTACTTAGATGTGGCACTACATTAATCCAGATTATATTGAATTTTATTTTTAATTCATCATGCTTAAATGAAACATCAGTGTCATGTTTCAAAATATTTAGATGTAATCAGCAAACTTACTTATATGCAGATATTTTAGTTGTGAATAAATTATCCTGATGGAAAAAATATAAATCTATATATGTGATACTAGTTATATTTTTGTATAGTAATTATTCATTATTTTTATTCATATATTTATAAGTTCAATCCAAAATATTTATTAGACAGGTATAATATTACACACACTCTCTACAAGCTGGTACAAAAGAGAAATTGTCCTTGACTCCTATGGAATTTATGTATAAAGTGCATAACTTTAACAGAAATAGATGTATACAAAATGCACTTTCTGAAATAGCTGTATTAAAAAATGTACTTTCATGCAAGTGACAATGGAAAATTGTCTCTTGAAAATATCCATCCATTGTTCCTAAAATGTCTTGGCTTTGTGTAAATTACCATGAATATGCTGTTCTGAATAATATGTCCAAAGGAACTGAGAAAGGAAATATCAATAGGACTATAAGAAATAGGATGAGACTGCCCTGCAATATAGACTTTACCTTTAGCCCTCAGGTAGAGTTGTTAAATTTAGCAAATAAAATACAGTATATCCAGATAATTTGAATTTGACATAAACAGTTGTTTAATATAATTATATGACCCAGAAATTACACAGGGAACACCTGTGAAAAATAATTGTTTTTTTAAATCTGATATTCAAAATTTAAGTAAGTGTCCTATAGTTTATCTAGCTAACTTACCCTCCAGCATTTCCAAACTAAACTAGCTGAACAAATCATATAACATCTGGATCTACTTTGGAAATCCAAGTGGCTTTGTTTTTGTTTTTGTTTTTAAATTTTTATATTGATCTTTACCTTGGTCCAGGGCATTAATCCAACCATAGAAGGATATATTAGCAATGCACAGGCTTTTCCCTGGGCCACAAAGAAATCTAGGAAAATTGTATCATCCATTACAATCATTGAGCAGAGAATTGAGATTAACCTAAATGACTTCCTTGGTCAAGGTGAGGTAATTAATCACTTCAGCCAAAGAAAGGAACAGATTTCTTACATTTATTTTATTTTATTTTATTTTTTAACAGAAATCACTCCCATGGTAGGAATAACTGCTGGAAGAATGCACATTAAAAAAAAAAAAAGTCATTATCATTTCAGGAATCTTCCTAGAGTAACTAAAAGTAGTACCATTTTAGAGAGATCTCCATATTCATCTGAGATTCTACTGGTGATGTTTCTTTCAACATGTAAGGTCTCTTATGATCACTCTTAAGGTGAAAGTTACCATGTTTTTAGGAAGGAGAGAAGTTTACCTGTTTCCATATAATAAATACAGGCACAGCAGTATTCATCCAACCCCTGAAAAGAGAAAGTTGATCTAATTTTGAGAATCTTCCAAAGTGTTAACTAAATATTCAGGCATCACAACTCATCCAAAAAAACCTTCTAGATAGATGGCAGGTTTTAGGGTTCCCAGTTTAATTTTAATAATTAGTCTAGTTCTTGGTTTTAAAAGTAAAGTACAACCCATCTTGTTTTTCTACGTACTCAGATAGGTGTTATTTATTTGCCCAATGGGCTGACAAACAGAAAATTGATTTGACAAATGTTTGGGTAGAGGAGTAAGAACTGGAGCCATCAATTTTATTTCCAAAAATCTTCTTGGGAAGATTAGGGGAACCATGATCAAGTGCTGATCAGAGCTGTCTGGCAAATAATAGGAAACTTAGTGTAAAGTTTTTCCAGGGAGATAAACACAACACCAGGGAATGTGGGTGCAAGGCAAGATTTATTAAAATCACTCTCCAGTGAAGTTTTAGGGCTCAGAAGGGGAGCCAGGAAAGTTGCACCAGGAGGAGGTGGGCACCCTTGGGCGAGATTCGGACTCTGGAAAGCAGAGTGGCAGAAGTCGCTCCCAAGGCAGGGAGAAGGGGGCTTTTAAGGGGCCTCAAGGGGAGTTCAGGGGTCTTTTGGCAAGTTTCCCTTATTTGGATATTTCACCTGCTTGTTGGGGTCCCATTGGTCCACTGGACCCTGGGGCGGGAGTCTCAGATTCCCGCTTGTCAGGGTCCCATTAGTCCATGGGAGCCCGGGGCAGGAGGGTCTCAGATTCCTGCTTGTCAGGATCCCATTGGTCCACAGGAGGGGAGGGTTTTCAGATTCCTGATTGGGTCTTTGTTCTCCTGTCCAAGCTCAGGTTTTGTGGCGGGGACTTTCGTCATCTTAAGTAGCCCTTTCTTTCTGCCAGCCCAACACTTAGTGGCCATTTAAATTTAAGGTTCAGAAGCATATTGGAGAAATTGCTCCAGTATGTTTTCCCTAATGAGGAAGGGGCAACACTGAAATACAAAGAACACAATGGTTCTTTCTTTGAAACTCCCAGGTTCTGAGGGATTGTCTTCCCACTGATAGGATTATTCTTACTCTACAATCATGAAATTGATTTGTCTCATGCAAATAGTTAACAATTACCTTTCCCCCCAATCATTCCCTACTTTCATCTAGACCTTTAGTTAAGAGCAATTAAAATTATTTGAAAGGGCATTTTTAAAAAAATTATAGAGATCCATTATGGCCAATGTAGGAGAAGAATATGAGAAGAATATTAAGAAGTACATTCAAAAAAAATGTTATGTTTAGGACCTAAAATCATGCCAATCCAATATAACAATCAAGACGTAGAAACAGAATTATGTTTGGGTCTTCTAGGTCCATTTTTGGCCAGGCTGCCACCAGTAACATACAGTACCCAAGTTTGGGGTTAAGGGAAAGATAAATTATGCCTTCACTGACCATGGTAAAATCCCAAATTTTCAAAATTGGTTGATATAACTCATCTACTCTTGTTCTGATAGTTTTCTAGGAAGAGGCCTAAAAATTATTTATTTCTGTGCAAATCTAAATTAAATAAATAAATAGCATTATTTAGATATGTAGACAAGGAAAGAAGTAAAGGAGTCCAAATGAGAAATCATTTTAGTTAACTTGAGATTATAGAAAGCATGAAAGTTTCTTTGAAAACTGTGTCTGCCCATCCAATGTTGAGTAGTTTTTGCAATGAAAGACATATCCTTGTCAGACTGAAAATGGTAAAGATTGCTGAAAATGTATGACTCATTAGTTTCAAAAGCTATAATAATATGTTGGAGTGTCAGATCAGACTAGAATCATAACATTATAATTTCAAAATGGACCTACATCAGGGGAAGATATCAGAATAAGAAGGTCCTAAGATTACCTTTACCCAGGGATTCAACTAGATAACATCCACATCTGCCGGGAATGGGCAGCAATCCCTGTACTGACAGATGAAAGATTAGTCCAAATTTTGCTATGAAAAAGAGAAGGCAAGGAGGTCAAGGCTCAAAGACAAAGACCATTTGCTCTTTTTTGCTCCCACTTTTATTGGTCCTTCAGGATAATCACAAATCCTTCTCACTGTTTCTCAAGCAGGTGATGTGTGACAAGGGGTCTTAGGAAGATCTGTTTACAGGAAAGATAAGATATGCTAATATGTGTGTTCTTCTAAACATAACCTAAGGGACAATGCATAAATCTCTTAGATCACAGGTGGCTGTTTGGTCTAAAACAAGCTTTGGGAAGGCAACTCCCTGAGGTATTCCAAAGACAGAGTGGTCAGGCAGGTCTCAGCATTCCAAAGCCCCAGCCCTTCTCCAAAACCTTCCTTTGCCCCCAGAGACCTCTGTGTTACATTTTAGCAAGTCAGGTATTATGGCTGAGTCCATGTTCTACATTAACCCTAACACACAACAATGTAAATAACTTAGAAAATGACCCCAAAACTGGCAGAACAGACTCTCCACAGATAAATACGGAGAAGAAGGTAGAAAGGTAAGACACAGTTAGGAGTTAAACATACATGTGAAAATGTCTTCAGGAGGGATGCCACAGGTACAGAGAGGGAGACAAATAGACATTCACACCAAGCATCCCGGGCACAGGGAATCCATACAGGGAAGATGACTCCACATAACACTTGATTTTGAGAAGCACAGAGGCCTAATGTCATGAGTTATTACAATCAGCTGGGCTTGACATTTCTTACTTTAAAAGTCAGTGGACTCTGCTCTGAGAGAACCATGAGGGTGATAGGAAACTGAGTCCCTGCCCTTAAAGAGAGAGTACAACAAACAGCACCATGGAAATACAGTATTGAAGCAGTAGTTTGAAAACATTTAGGATATACTGGAGAGAGATTCCTTTATCAATATCAGAGTCTGTGCCAGAGGGGCAGGAAACATTGGGAGAATTCTGTAATGGAAGAAAAGCTGGTGGGCACCATTTCTCCCCCCACATGCCTGTCCCACCTAAACACACTAACATCTAAACACACTAACACCTGCTGGAACCAACACAACATTAACTACCTAATTTGCCAACAGTGCACCTTATCACTGTGTTCTCCTGTGGACATGACTCCTCCAGCCAGGTCTAAGCTCCAGGTCCCTTCAGTAGCAGATATGAAAGGACCTTGCTGGCTCTATGTGTCCCACCCCTGCACTCTTCTGCAAACTGACTCCCTCCAGTATTGCTACAAGAGTTTTCTAATGCAGCTTCCCTCTCACAGCAGACCTGTACAAACCTTGCTATTACCACCCTTGTATTCTCCTGCAGACCTGCCCCCCCCCCATAAGCCTTCACCAGAGACCATACAAAGTAGTGCTGTAAGTCTGACAATGTGAAAAACACCCCAACAGGGACCGCAACCACTCCAAAGTAACTCCTGCCTCAAGAAGAGAGAAAGTTAACTACAAATACCAGTGCCACACATATGGCACGCATATGTAGACTTCAGGCTCCATCTACCAATAAAAGCTTCTCAGGGAACAATACAGGGAAAGTGGCTTACAGTTCCATATTACTATATCTCTGGCAAACACCTGATGTGACTCAACTCAAACCCAAAGTGGCTCCAGACTAGCACACTAACAACACATAACATCATAAGACCACTACGTTCAAGAGCAGGATTAGGTCACTTTTCTAACATATAGAAACAGATACAGAGAGTTAGACAATGTGAGAAGACAGAGGACTATGTCCTAAATGAAAGAATGGAACAAAATCACAAGACAGCTAAATGAAATGGAGATAAGTAATATGCCTGATAGAGAAGTTAAAGTATAAAGATACATACTTGACTTGATTAAAAAGTATAGGACCTCAGTAAGACCCTTAACAAAGAGATAGCAAATGTAAAAAAGAACCAAGTAGGGCACATGGGTATCTCAATTGGTTAGGCATTTGCCTATAGTTCAGGTCATGATCCCAGGGTCCTGGGATCAAATCTCACTTCTGATTCCTTGCTCAGTGGGGAGTCTGCTTCTCCCTTTGCCCCTCCTTACTGCTCTCTCTCACTCTCAAATAAATAAAATCTTTTTTTTTTTTTAAGAAAAAGAGCCAATCAGTGGTGAAGATTAATTGAAATTAAAAATACTTTAGATGAAATAATAGTAGACTAGAGGAGCAGATGACAGGATCAATGACTTGGAGGACAGAGTGATGAAGAGTAATCAAGCTGAACAGGAGAGGAAAAAAAATGGAATTAGAGAATTTAGGAACACTATCAAGTGTAAAAGCATTCATATTGTAGCAATTCCCAGAAAGAAAAAGGAAGAAAAGGGGCAGAGAATTTATTTAAAGAGATAACAGCTGGACACTTCCCAAATCAGGGGAAGTAAATAAAAATTAAGATTCAGGAAAAAAAGAGGGGGCTCTCAACAAAATCAACCCTAAGAACTCTATACAAAGACATGTTGTAATTAAAATGGAAAAAAGTAGGAGCCCCTGGGTGGCTGAGTGGGTTAAGTGACAGAGTTATGGTTTTGGCTCAGGTTGTGATCCCAGGGTCTTGAAATCAAGCCCTACATTGGGCTCTATGCTCAGTATGAAGTCTGCTTAAGATTCTCTCTTCCTCTCCTTCTGTCCTGCTCTCTGTATATGCTTTCTCTCTCTTTCTGTTTCTCTCTAAAAAACTTTAAGAAATGTCAAAAAGTAGTGAAAAAGCAAGAATTTTAAAAGCACCAAGATAAAAGGAAACAGCTACACACAAGGAAAGCCCATAAGGCTATCAGCTCATTTTTCAGCAGAAACTTTACAGGTCAGAACAGAGTGGCATGATGTATTAAAAGTGCTAAAAGGAAAAATAAAAATCTTCAACCAAGAATACTCTATCCAGCAAGGCTATAATTCACAACAGAAGGAGAGATAGTTTCCAAGATAAGCAGAAGTTAAAGGAATTTATGGCCACTGCATAAATATTAAAGGGAACTCTTTAAGTGGAAAGAAGTCAGTAAGTAGGAGTAAGAAAAGTAGGAAGCATAAAAGTAATAAAAATATGTATACCTGTAAAAATCAGTCAAGGGACTTACATATTAAAAGGATGGAACATGATACCATATGCCTAAAATGTGGGCAGGAAAGCAGTAAAGAACGGGTTCAAACTTAAGCGACCATCACTAACTATAGACTGCTATGTGCATAAGATGTTGTATAGAAACCTAATGGCAACCACAAATCAAAACCAGTAATAGATATGCAAAAAAGAAAGAGAAACAAATTCAAGTGTATCACTAAAGAAAGCCAACAAAGTGTGAGGAAAGAGCAAGAGAAGAAAGGAACAGAGATAAACTTATAAAAAGAAATCATAAAACAAGTAAGCTATCAATAAGTTCTTTCTTTCTTTCTTTCCTTGTGTGTTTTTTTTTTTTTTTTTTAAAGTGGCTCTAGTCCAGTGGGGAGCCCAACACAGGGCTTGAACTCATGACCTTTGAGATCAAGACTTGAGATAAGATCAAGAGTTAGAGGCTTAATTGACTGAGCCACCCAGGCGCACCTCAATAATTACTTTTAATATAAGTCAACTAAATTCTCCAATCAAAAGGCGTAGAGTATCAGAATGGATAAAAATGAAGACCCATCTATATGCTGCATTCAAGAGAATCATTTCAGACCTGAAGACATGTAGAACGAAAGTGAAGGGATGAAACAGCATCTATCATGTAAATGGAAGTGAGAAGAAGGCTGGGGTAATAATACTTCTAATGAAGAAAATAGACTTGAAAAGGAAGATTGTAAAAAGACAAAAACAAGGGTACTATATAATCATACAGGGAACAATCCAACAAGGAGATATAACAATTATAAATATTTATGAATCCAACCAGGGAACACCCAAATATATAAAAACAACTAATAACAAACATAAAGGAAGTAATTGATAGTAAGACAATAATAGTGAGGAAATCTAACAGTCCACCTACATCAATGGATAGATCATCGAAACAGAAAATCAACAGAGTGGTTTTGAATGACTTGTTGGATAAGATGGATCTAACAGACATACTCAGAACATTCCATCCTGAAACAGCAGAATACACATTCTTTTCAAGTGCACATGGAACATTCTTGAGAAGAGATCATATGTTAGGTACTAAAACAAATGTCAGGAAGTTAAAAAAAAAATTCAAAGTCGTATTATGTGTCTTTCCAAACACCATGTTATGAAAATAGAAATCAACCACAGTAAAAAAAAAAAAAATCTGGAAAAAACCCACAAATGCATGGTGGTTAAATAACACAGTACTAAGCAATGAATGGGTCAACCAAGAAATCAAAGAAGAAATTTTAAAAAAGTACATGGAGACAAATGAAAATGAAATAAATCTCAATGATCCAAAATCTTTGGAATGCAGCAAAGGCTGTTCTAAGATGGTATTTTTTTTTTCAAAATATTTTATTTATTTATTTGAGAGAGAGAGCATGAGCAGGGGCCAGTGGCAGAGGGAGAATCAGACTCCCTACTGAGCAGGGATCCTGACATGGGGCTTGACCTCATGACCCTGAGATCGTGACCAGAGCCAAAGTCAAGAGACTTAGCTAACTCAGCCACCTATGCATCCTATAAGACAGAATCTAATAGCAATTAGAGACCTACATCAGGAAAGAAGAAAAATCTCAAATAAACAACTTAACTTTACACCTAAAAGAATTAGTAAACAAGAAAAAATAAAACCCCAAATTAGGATAAGAAAAAAAGACTCTAGAAGAAATTTAAAAAATGGAAACAAACAAACAAACAAACAAAAAACAGCAGATCAATAAAACTAAGAATTGTCCTTTGAAAAGGTCAACAAAATTGATAAACATTTAGCCAAATTCATCAAAAGATAGATAGAGAGAACTCAAACAAAATCAGAAATGAAAGAGAAATCACAATAGCTCCAGAGAAATACAAAGTATTATAAGAGAATATTATGAGAAATCATATGCCAAAAATTTGGACAATCTAGAAGAAATACATAATTCCTAGAAACATATACTTTCCCAAAACTGAAGTGGAAAGAAATACAATTTTTTAAATTAATTAATTTATTTTTAAGGGAGAGAAAGAGAGGAATGGGAGGAGTGGTAGAGGGAAAGGGAGAGAATCTCAAGCACACTTCCCACTGAACACGGAACCTGATGTGATCCTAAGCTCATGACCTGAGCCAAAATCCAGGTGCCCAGGAAGAAATAGAAAATTTAAGCAGACCATTTACCAGCAATAAAATTAAATCAATAGTCCAAAATCTCCCAAAAAACAAAAGTCCAGGACCAAGTGTCTTAACAATTAAATTTTAACAAACATTTAAAGGAGTGTTAATACCTATTCTTCTCAAACTTTTCCACACCACAAAGTAAAAGAAAACGGAAATCTTCCAAATTCATTCTATGAGGTCAGAATTACTCTGATACCAAGACCAGGTAAAGACATGATAAGAAAAATAGAATTACAAACCCATATCTCTGATAAACATAGTTGTAAAAATCCTCAGCAAATATTAGCAAATCGAATTTGACAATACATTAAAAAAAATCATTCATCATGATCAAATGGGATTTATTCCTGTTATGCAAGTGTGGTTCAATATTCACAAATCAATTAACATAATACATCACACCAACAAAAGAAAGGATACAAACCATATGATCATTTCAATAGATGCACAGAAAGCATCTGACAAAGTATAACATTCATTCATAATAAAAAATCCTCAACAAAGTAGGCATAAAAGAAATATATCTCAACATAATAAAGGACATATATGAAAAACCCACAGCTAACATCATACTCAATGGTGCAAAACTGAGAAATTTTCCCCTTTAATCATATACATGTCAAGGATGTCTACTCTCACTGCTTTTATTCAACATAGCCCTGGAAGTCCTAGCCACAGTAAATAGACAGGAAAAATAAATAAAAGTCATACAAATTGGTAAAGAATTAAAACTTTCATTATTTGCAGATGTCATGATACCTTATATAGAAATGACTTTACCAAAACACTACTAGAACTGATAATTGAATTCAATAAAGTTACAGGATACTCAGAATTCAGCAGCGTTTCTATACAGTAACAACAGAGTCACAGAAAGTGAAATTAAAAAACAACAGCAACAGCAACAAGAAATATCATTTACAATTGCACCAAAAGTAATAAAATACCTAGAAATAAAAAAAAGAGATGAAAGATCGGTACCCTAAAAACATTAAAAGATTGATAAAAGAAATTGAAGATGACAAAAATAGCAAGATAGTCAATGCTCATGGATTGGAAGAACAAATATTATTAAAATATCCATACTAATGCAAACCTTATCAAAATATAAACAATGTTTTTCACAGAACTAGAGCAAATAATCCTAAAATTGTACAGAACCACGAAAGACTCTGAATAGCCACATCAATCTTGAAAAAGAACAAAACTGGAGGTATTACAATCCAGGATTTCAATCTACACTAAAAAGTGGTGATAATTAAGACAGTATGGTACTGGCACAAAAATAGAAGCATAGATCACTGTGAGAGAATAGAAAGCCAAGAAATATACTCACAATTTATATGGTCAATTAATCTTCAAAACCGGAGCCAAGTATATGGAATGGGAAAAAGATAGTCTTTTCAACAAATGGTATTGGGAAAACTGGACAGTTATATGCAAAATAATTATACAAAATGAATTCTTTATACCATATACAAAAGCAAACTAAAAATAATTTAAGGACCTAAATGTGAGACCTGAAATAAAAATCCTAGAAGAGGGTATAGGCAGTAACTTCCCCGACATTGGCCATAGCAACATTTTTCTTGATATGTCTCCAGAGGTAAGAGAAACAAAAGCAAAAATAAATAATTTGGAATACATCAAAATAAAAAGCTTCTGTACAGCAAAGGAAACAAACAACAAAACTGAAAGACAGCACATTGAATGGAATATATTTGCAAATGATATATCCAATAAAGTGTTAATATCCAAAATATATAAAGAATTTATACAATGCAACATCAAACAAAACAAAACAAAACAAAACCAATCCTACCAAAAAATGAGAAAGTATGAAAGACATTTCTCCAAAGAAGGCATACAGACAGATGGCCAAAGGACATATGAAAGATGCTCAACCTCACTCATTATTGGGGAAATGCATATTAAAACCACAATGAGATATTACTTCATGGTTGTCAGAATGGCTGAAATAAAAAACACAAGAAACAGCAAATGTTGGTGAGGATGTGGAGAAAAAGGAATTCTCATTTACCTTTGGTGGAAATGCCGACTGATGCAGTCACTGTAGAAAACAGAATGGAGGTTTCTCAAAAACTTAAAAATAGAATTACTCTATAATCCAGTAATTCTATTACTGGGAATTTACCCAAAGAATATGAAAACACTAATTCAAAAGGATATATGCACCCCCATGTTTACTGAGGCTTTACTTAAAATATTCAACTTATGAGAGCAGCCTAAGTGCCCATCAATAGCTGAATGGATAAAGAAATGATATATATGTACAATTAAATATTACTCAACTATAAAAAAGAAAGAAATTTTGCCATTTGCAACAACATGGATGGATCTACAGAGTATAATGTTAAATAAGTCGGTCAGAGGAAGACAAATATGGTATGATTTCAAATGTATGCAGAATTTAAGAAACAAAACAAATAAACAAAGAAAAAATTAGACAAACTAAAAACCAGACACTTAACTATAGAGAACAAACTGATGATTATCAGAGAGGAGGGGGTAGAAGAATGGGTGAAATAGGTAAAGGGGTTTAGGAGTCCACTTGTCTTGATGAGCGCTGAGTAATGTACGGAATTATTGAATCACTATATTGTACACCTGAAACTAACATAACACTGTATGTCAACCACAGTGGAATTAAAATAAAATAATAACAAAAAAAAATGTGTCTACATCAATGATCTTCAAGAAGAAGTCAAGTTCTGATGAAGTTTATCTGCCACGAGTGTAGAGAGGCCCTATCCCTCACAATATGGCCTCCTGAATTTGTCTATACTTCTGCAAAATGGTAACCCACAGGAAAATAAGAAACTTAATCAATATTATCTAAGTAATTCTTATAGTTACCCTCCACCTGAAAAACTTAAGAACTATTTAACCAGATATAAAATTAAATATTATCATAACAATGTAGCAGCAAATATGCCAGATTAAGTTGGAGTCTTTAAACAAGTCAGTTTCTGGCAGGAGTACCAATTCTTGAATGCAATGGTAGATCCATCATCAAAACCAGTCCTGTGCGTTTCTGTGTGTGTGTGTGTGCACCCAGTCTATGATGGTGGATCTGTTTCTATGTCTCATACAATGGTGGATGGGAACAGTAATGTAGCCGTCTAAGTAATATAGGTTCAATCCTTAACTTCTGACCAATGTGATAACAGAGAATGGGCTCATGTTTGGAGTGGATAAGAGTAACAAATGGTTATATTAGCAGCCACAATTTGTTTCCAGTTTGCAGTCCCAAACACAAGTAACTTTAATCTGCCAGGCAATCTGTAGCTTTCCAAAAGGCAGACCAAACAGTTAAAAAAGTATCTACCGGCCAAAAGTCAGTAAAAACACAAGTTTTTCAAGGGGGTAATTTTTCGAGCTATGAAAAATGGTTTTGAGTTCTGCCCACCATGGAGAGTAATCATATTCATTTTATTTTCCACAGAACTGCCCCTGAGGTTAAATATCCACAGCAGCCTAGTGGACAAAATCAGGTTTCAATTTAAGCAAACTAGCAGTGCATCAGAGAGGCATTTAAAGAACTTCTGCGAATCAAGGGATCCTTTGATTAAACAGCTTTGCTTCCTGTAGTATAAAAATTTCCCCAAAGGGAGAGCCATTTTCTTTCTTTTTTTTTTTTTTTTTTTTCTGTTCCAATAAAACTTTATTTACAAAAGCAGGTGTCAGGCTGGATTCGGCTCCCTGGTCTAGCCCTACTCTAGGGCCTTGACCTATATATTTTTTTTTTTAACTTTTTTTTTTTTACTTTTTTTTTTTTTTTATTTCCAGCATAACAGTATTCATTATTTTTGCACCACACCCCGTGCTCCATGAAAACAATCTGAGGGTTTTTTTTTTTTTTAACATGTGAAGCCAGTGCTACTGGGCTGCTCACTATTCTACCAAATCAACTTTTGATGATTTCTGTCTATGGAAAACTTTTTATATGAAGCAAGAAGATACCAGACATGATGTTTTCAGTTTTGAGAGTCCCTTGACTGAACAGCTATAACGTATTGCTTTCTCACTAATGTTCTGGGTTTGTGTCTTTTGGGTAACTTGGGATTAGATCACACAGTAATTTCTTTGAGGACCCTATCTTATTCTGGGCCATTTGCTGCCACATTGTCATGACAACCTTTGTTGAATTTTCTCCTGGTCATTATACACAAGGAAGGTACGTTTTTTAGAATGAAGGACTGACCATAAGAATTATTTAGATTCTTTTGTATCCGTTTCTCATTCTCTAATGGGTCACATTTTTGTCAGAAGTATAGACTCAGTGCTTCATCAGTGATTTTAAATAAGGGTTTTTCTATCACAAGAAACTGTCCTGAGAGGATCAAAGCTCTCTGGCAAGTACCCATTAACAATACTCTGAGATTTTTTTAGTGTCACTTCCAAATGGATCCAAATTTGGAATGTTAGACTGTAGAAGGCTTTGAACCAGAAATTGTCCGTGATGTTGCATTTTTCTTTTTACATGTACTATGTACTGTGGTTTCATGCCATGTTAATCAAAATTTATTTTCATTTAACAAATAGGAAACAAAAAATTCAACTTACATTCAAAAAAAGAAAAAAAAGTGATCTTTTAAGATACTAAACAAATTACAAGAATAATTTTCACTTTAGTGAAGCAGGACTCAGAAGGAGTCTTTAATGCACCTAAATCTGCAACTTTTGCCTCTGGGTTTAAATTATGAATGCAGAAATCCTGACATACAAGCGTGGATCAAGTATCTCTCTGCTTTTCTCAGAAATAAAAAGAGAGAGAGGAAACATAGATGCCAGGCAAATGCCCCTTTACTTTAATCAAGAATCCTTACAGAAAGGCTGAAGAGATACTCCGGTACTGTCTATCACATTAATATTAGTCTAATGTAGAGCAAATTAGAATAAGTAGAAAAGTAAAAAATCTGTATGGTCAGAAGAAATAAATCGGTATTTTTTAAGTAAGGGTTTCAGTTATCTCTCAACTATTCCAAAAAGACAGATTGTTTTAAAAGTGATATGTATTAAAAGAAGTATGTCTGCAAAGTGTGTTCAAAGACTGGTAGAGGTTAAATGACAATATATCCATGATCTTAGGATGCCCTCATGCTGCCACTGAATCAATTGCAATGTCTACATTTCTATTTCCCTCAAGACAATATCCCAAATTTATGAACAAAGAACCAATTCACTTGAATAAAACTATTTCATGTCTTCATTAATGAATTTTATCTTAATTTTTCAAATTTCAATATATGTTCATTTTTATTCCATGGCTACATAGACCTACAATAAGCATTGTTTTTCTTAATGTTGGTCAAAATATTAGTAATTGTTATACAAATATACTGTTATAATCTCTGTTAGAGGCAACCAAATTGAATATTGATTATGGGACTATATTATCTAAGTACAAATTGTTTTTCCTTCTTTGCTCTAGAAAATATTTTTTATCTCTTTGTGCCTGAGTTTCTTCATCTATAAACTAGGATAATAATGATACCTTTCTTTTTTTTTTTTTTAAGATTTTATTTACTTATTTGACAGACAGAGATCACAAGCAGGCAGAGAAGCAGGCAGGCGGTGGGGGGGGAAGCAGGCTCCCCGCTGAGCAGAGAGTCCGATGCAGGGCTCTATTCCAGGACCCTGGGACCATGACCCGAGCTGAAGGCAGAGGCTTTTACCCACTGAGCCAGCAGTGCCCCTGATGATACCTTTCTTAAAAGTGTATATTAGGGGGCACCTGGGTGGCTCAGTGGGTTAAACCTCTGCCTTTGGCTCGGGTCATGATCTCAGGGTCCCGGGATCGAGCCCTGCATTGGACTCTGTTCTTAGCGGGGAGCCTCCTTCCCCCTCTCTCTCTGCCTGCCTCTCTGCCTACTTGTAATCTCTCTCTCTGTCAAATAAATAAATAAAAATCTTTTTTTAAAAAAAGTATATGTCAGGTATTGATTTTGTTTCATTAAAAGTTCATTGTAATTATTTTATTTCCTGAAGAACATTGTCTAGTTCATAATTATTAAAAATGAAATCAATTTTCTCCAACTTGTGTATATAGCAGTAACTCTTTTTTTTTCTTTTTATTTAATCATGAGGATTAAAAATTATAATGTATAACTCTTTAGGTTCCTTGAGGAGAGATTTAGATTGATGATTGATTTAATCTCCCAGAGCGCATAGAACAGCACTGGATTCATTTGTTGGATTTTAAGAAATCTTTGAAATTTACTTTACAGATCTTCCTCAGCTTATGATGGAGTCACATCCCAATAAACCCATAATAAGTTGAAAATATCATGGAGTCAAAAATACATTTAATACACCCATCTACTGAACACTGTACCTTAGCCTAGCCTACCATAAATGTGCTCAGAAATTTTATTAGCATACTGTTGGGCAAAATCATCTGACATAAGGCCAGTTTTATAGTATTAAATACCTCATGTAATTTGTTGAATAATGTACTAAAAGTGAAAAACAGAATGGTTGTACAGATACAGAATGGTTCTAAGTGAACCCATTGTTTACCCTCATGATTTCATGGCTACAAAGGGCTTTGGTTTCCTGATTTAGGAGAAATAATTGAGGGTATTGTACTACCTTTTGCAAGCCCTAGAAAAGATCCAAACTGAAAATTCCCAGTAAGATTTCTACCAAATCTGAATTGTTTTCATACCATTGTAAAGTAAAAAAAACCTTAAGTAGAACCATGTTAAGTCAGGAAGCACCTGTACTATGTTTGTTATCAAATGAAGCATTTACAAGGACATGAACATAGACATTCATAAGCAAGTACTTATGGGGGTAACTGCTTTTCAATCCTTTTGGGTATGTATCTAGAACTGAAATTGCTGGGTCATATGGTGAAATTTTTAAGGAAACACAAAACTACCTTCTGTAGCACTTATATCATTATCCATTATTACTAGCAATGTGTGAGGGTTCAATTTTCTCAGTATCCTCACTAAGAATTGTTTTGTTGATAGTTTCATTGTTTTGTTGATAGTCATCCTAGTGGGTGTTAAGTGGTATCTCATTGTGTTTTTGACTAAATATGTATTTTTGAACAACCACATTGTCCTCTAAAAAAGGTAATGGCCCTCAAGTAAAAATAACCCTGTTTAGCAGATTTTCAGGATACAATTGTCCCAGGGTAGGAAATAAACATGGTTTCAAAGGTGACTCATCAAAAAATGTGCAAAGGCAATTCTCTCCTATCTTAAGAAATTTTGTTATTTATTATGAATTATAATTTTATCATAATTGTATGGTTTTTGCTTTTATAGATTGGTTTTCACGTACTAAGTTTTTCACAATGGCTACAAACATTTCAGCCCTTACAACTTACAGCTTTTTTCAAGAACATGTTGGGGAGAATAGTTATACTCAAAAGGTTCATTAGGTTCACTAGGTCTAATATCCCCCAGTTTCCTTTATCACCAGTGTGCTATCATTAGCAAATGTTTAACATGCTTATTTTTGGCTTTAAAAAAGCAACAGCAGAAAACACAGCTGTCCTGTTAAACTACCCCTTGTTACCATCATCCCTTCCTCTAAACCTTTTTTTTTTTTCCAAATTCACATTAAAAATCAAATCCTTTTGTGAATATGATTTGAAACTTACCATTGAAAAATAAAACTCGTTCCGTTTTCACTGAAGACAGAGATGCTTAGATTTGATTTTTACTTCAATATTATGAGTTCAAATCATAAAATCAAATTTTTAAAAAGTATGCTAATTTGTGTTCATTTAGAGATTCCCAGGGCATATCTCTCATGATTTAATTTCCCAATAAAAGTTTCCAACTTCAATTGTAATAACAGAGAAAAAAATTATTGAAATGAGCTGATACTTTAGACCCTTAAATATATTCTTAGAGTGATTTTTAAGTGGGACTACGAATTTTAACAGTACTAAGTTTTTTAATATCTAAGTTTTCGTCCATATAACATCAACAAAATTCCAGGCCAGACTGGAGACAATCTAGTTTCAGATCGTCATTGCTTCCAGATGTATGACTTAGAGCAATTTAGTTAACCTTTCTGGAGTTCAGTTACTTCATCTGTGAAATGATTATCTACTTCATAAAATTGTAAGGCTTAAATTCATCAATTCATGTAAAACACTTACAACAGTGACTAGTGAAAATTAGCAGAATAGGTCACCCCAAAACATGCCACTGTGGTATATTGATTATTTTGAGCTGTGGGCATCTAGAAAAGAAATGCAAGAGGAGTTTTTTTCTGAATTTTTTACATCTGGAAAGACAGAGCCTCTAAAAGGAACTTAATTGTAATAGATCCCCTCCACAGGAGTTTTGTCATCCAGGTAAGATTGACTCTCACCACAGGTGAGGAGACTAGAATTCTACAGTATATCTAGACAAACTTTGTCACAAGCTATCATACTACCTGTCTATTCTAAGGACCTATTCATCTTTCCTAAAACTTAGTTACTCTCCTCTGAGAGACCTACATACCTCTCCTTTTCCTTTTTTCAAAAAATTTTTTTACTTATCTATGAGATAGAACAACAGATAGCATGAACAGGGTGGAGAAGCTGGCTCCCTACTGAGCAGGAAGCCCCATGGGGGTCTCAATCCCAGGACCCAGAGACCATGACCTGAGCCAAAGGCTGATGCTTAACCAACTGAGCCACCCAGGTGCCCCTCTCCTTTTACCTTATTAAGATGGCAATTAAGTCTGAATTCTAAGTCAACCTCAGGGAGTTACTCATTTTCTCTTGGGCATCTCCCATGTACACATGAGGTATACATGTTAATACATTTCTGTTTGCGTTTCTCTTGTTAATTTGTCATTTATTACACAGGAGTCTCAGCTAAGAACTCAGAAAGGTAGAGGGAAAATTATTTTTCCTCCCTTACATTGGTGTGTGCTTTCATTTTTGCTGTCCAGTCCCAATGTATTTTCAACACTTATAGCCAGATATCATAACTCATATCTCTCCTTTCACTAAGAATCCCAAATAGCCTCTTATAAACCTAGAATTGAATATCTATATTATATCCCTCAAAGTTCTAAATGATCTGGCATTAATCTCTCCTCTGACCTAATCTACCTAGCATACCACCCTAATGCTTGTGGCTTTTCCAGCCACACAGGCCATCTTGTTGTACTCAGTCTTGCCAGTTCCTTATGCAACTTAGGGCCTTTGCATTAGTTATATCTTCCCTCCTCAGGTTAGAACTTCAGATGGCTCACTTGTATGCCATCTTTGTCCAAATCTCAATGTAACTTCTTCAACGAGATCTTCAGTGATAACCCTATAAAATAGCATCCCACCTCCACCAGCCTCTGCTTTGTTTTTTACTAATATTTAGCAATAGTTTATATTATTCTGTTTGATATCTTGTTTCCCTATTTATGGGTTGTGTCCTCCACCAGACCATACCTGATGTGAGTAAAGCCTTTTATTTATCACACTATTGCTGGTACCTAGCAAAGGTACCAAGGTACCTAGCTGGTACCTATCACACTATTGCTGGTACCTGGCAAAGAGTGATTGCCACGTGAGAAGTAAAGGATAATTGTTTTAAGAATAACTTATTTACCAGTTTTAAAATCACTATTGAAATCTATGGCAATTTTTACAGGTGGAATACATTTTTAACCAACTTTTATCATCAGAAATCATGTACTTAAAATATAACATTATAGCCAAAAAAAAAAAAAAAAATTGGGGCTCTAAACAGTTCAGGGAAAAATACATGAAAGTGGTTCTGCAGTGTATAATAAGATTTTTCTCACTTATAATAAAACTAATCAAGATTAAAACTATATGAGATACCATTTTTTTAATCTATTACTATGGCAAAAATCCAAGTTTGACAACAGGCACTTGAGGAACTGTGAGGAATAATATTCATACATCAGTGTTAAAAATGCAAAATGATTTAATCCTTATGAATGGAAATCTCATATTTAACAAATTTGTTTATGGTAAAATACTTTGACCTAACAATCTCCTTCTAGAAAATCTATCTCAAAGATATAATGACAAAATTATTAAGTGCTTATACAGATGTTTGTTAGCACTGACTCTATTTGTAATAGCTACAGAACAGCAATCGTCCAAATGTTCTTTAATAGAGGATGGGTCACATGCTTGTAATATGCTCCTCACAATAGAGTATACAGCCATAAAACAAAAAGAAATATTTATATACACTGTTAGGGAATAAACAACAGACTATTTCATTAAATGATGAGAAGAAACGCAAAGAAAATTTTATGGTGAGCTATCATTGATCTAAGAAAGGTTATAAATACCAGTGGATTATACGTAAAAATATAGAAAGATAAATCATGGAATACAATATAGTGAATTGGGCAAAGATACTATGATGGATGCTAGGCATCTTTATAGTTTTTTTAAAATATGTATAGCTTTTTTTTCCTTTAACATTTTTTACAAATATAAGACTAAATTAAATTTAAGGTAAAATGACCAAAAATTGAACACAAAATGTTACCCTACCCATATATCCAGTTGGGGATATAATCTCATAGAGGAACACTTCCAAGTTATCTTAAAACATTGTAATTTGATTTTATACACCTAATTAAATATGTCCTAGGAACAAAATGAACTGTAAAAATAATATTAACTATTTAGAATAGACGTATTTTTGTGGTGGTCTTGGAATCATTATTCTGATATTGGCAAAGCATGTATTATTTATTTAAAAAATGAGTAATTGTGTTGCTGTCATTAATGGTCGAGATTTTTTTTTAAATGAGAAAAAGAAGATACCCATATACGGTGTTATATAAATAAATACTTCTTAAAGGTAAAATTTTAAGGAAAAAAAGTATATCATAAGCGTTAGGCACAATACAAAGATACTAAGTCAACTCTCCATTAACTACCTAATTTCATAAAATTAAATAAAGGCACTTAAAACAGCATTATCTGAAACCCTGACATATTTTCTTTTATTTTTCCTGTGAATAATTTTTATTTTTGTAATAACTGCATTGTGATTCAATACAAAGTCATTTTCCCAAAGAAAGTTGTTTTGACAAAATGATGTGTAAGTTGCTGGCAACTTGCTGTCATGACTACGAAGTCTCCTCAGAAAATTTACAAGACTCAATCTTCTTGACAAATTTTAATTCATATATTCATAAAATGCATTCCCACTTTTACACTACTACATTCATTGGGGATATATTACATTTAAAACTTTAGATCATTATACCCAATTGCCATAAATCTTCAGTCTTTAACCAAATATGTTTATTTTTGTAAATTAGAAAATATTCCTTAAATTCCTATCCATAATTGTCTAAATGTAATCTTCACTTGAATATAGCCTCAATTCATATATCAAACACTATTACTTTACTTAATATAATTTTAACTTTAATTTGAGAACTACTGACAAACTGAACTGGAATAATGATGTAACCACCTTCTGATTCACAGCTAATTTCTCATGTCATGAGCAAAGCAAGACTTCCAGGTTTTGCTTTTCCCTTACAGTTTATCTTTACTATTACCTATAACTACTTTCTTTTAGTATTTAACATTTTTCAAGCTTAGTTATAAAACTTATTATTCTCTTTATAACAAATATTGTGATATAAACATGTTCTATGTGGAATATAACAAATAATGGGGTAAAAGAATTATGTGCATTTTAACAATATTTGCAAAATAATAAAATTCGATTAACTTTTGTGTCATGAAACACAAAAGTTAATATGTGGAAATGCTAATATAATAGCATTGGCTAATATTGGCTCTACACATTAGAGTAGAGGCTCTACACATTGGCTCTTGCACTTGAAAAACAAAAGAAGAAAGTCTCATTTCACTGTAAGGTGTGATCTTCTTTACTGATATACAAAGAAACAGGGAAATTTAACCTTGTATTATTTAGTGCAGATAATCAATTTCTTTTCTGATTTTAGAGATTTTTTTTTCAGTATATGGAACAGAATTAGATTTAAGGACAATTCTTAGTAATTCTGTTAATATATAAAATCATCTAATATTTCCTAACTACTGCAATTTGGTTGCTTGCTATTGTTTACTTTCAAAAATTTATCCTAACTAATGTGTAGGGCTGTGTGTGTGTGTGTGTGTGAGTGTGTGTGTATGTGTGTGTGTGTGTGTATTTGAGATCTGAAATATTCAGTCCCGTGATTGTTGTTCATCAGAAAACATCCTTTTAGGGGCGCCTGGTTGGCTCAGTGGGTTAAAGCCTCTGCCTTCAGCTCAGGTCATGACCCTATGGTCCTGGGATTGAGCCCCACATCGGGCTCTCTGCTCATCAGTGAGCCTGCTTCCCCCACCCTCTGCCTGCCTCTCTGCCTACTTGTGACCTCTTTCTCTCTGTCAAATAAATAAATAAAATCTTTAAAAAAAAATCCTTTTACTAGAAATTTAAGAGTTGATTTTGCTGATTGTTCAACTTTTCATAATTTATTTTGTTGATGAAGAATTTCAAATATGTCTTTGTAACTTAAAAGACATCATCTTGGACAATTAGTTTTAAAAATTAAGTAATGTTAAATATATTTTATTTTATTTTAATAAAAATCTAATATTCATGATTGAGATTAATTCCATGATTTTAAAAAATTACCTTTATGCCTTATTCATAAAAAATTTTCTTTTTTTCAGACTAAAAAAATGTAACTTATGGACAAGTTTTGGTAGTATGAGGAGCTGGACTGAGCAGTTTTAAAATCATGTTAATAAACAGTTATTAAATTCTGACAAATATATAGTTGAGACATTACTGAACCTAATGTTTTAAAATTTTAAAATCAAGTTATGTATAAATCATTATGTTAAAATTCAAGAGTAGGAAGGACCAGTTAAAATCCCCTATTTAATCATTCAACAGAAATGCATTATTCCCAATGAAATTTGTTAGGCCTTGGGGTTCCTCCAAATAAGAAATTTATGATCCAGTAGGATAGCAAGACATTAACATAAAGCTGTTACAAAAATAAGACATAATGAATGTAAGGTACTAAAATATTATATTGGACTTATGAATTTTGTGTTTATCTATTGAAGATAAATAAAATAAAACAAAATTATTGATTATTGATTAATCTAATTATAATTTATGAATAATGTGGATATTGAGTTGAGGATAAAAACTGCCTCACACATCACTGGGCATAAATATAGTGAGAAGAATTCTGGCAAAAGGATGGATGAAAGAATGAAATGAAAAGAGGATGAATAAAGGGTTAAAGATATGAATAGCCAAATTATACTAATTTGATACTTGTTACATTGGAATGAAGATAAAAGTTAGGAAAACTTCAATAAGAAAGGGAATTAAGGTCAGATTGTGGAAACTTTTCTTTTTCCTCAGTATTAGGGGCAGGAATTTTATTTAATACAAGCAATGGGCTCTCTTTTATTTTTGGAGTATGAAAATAGAGTAACTAAACATATTCTGGGGAAAAAAAACGTGTGTGATGTGTAGTAGGCATTGGAATTTAGAAGGGTATTGCAAAATTTAATTCATAGCTAAGTAACAATGAAAGAGGTAATGATGACTTAAAAAGTTTTAAGTATTGTTTTTATATGTGTGTAAATTATCTTATTTAAGTTTCAGAATGGTATTATTAATAATAACAGTATAGTAGTATTCCTATTTTACAGGTCAGGAAGTAAATAAATTTAAGAAATTTCTCTAAAAATACTCAGTTAGTGAGAGTTGACCTGGGATTGAATCCAAGCAGTTTAAATCAAGAATACACAGGGTTATCAAAATGAAAGCCCAATGTTAGGGAGAATGACAATGAAAATTTAAAGGAAAGAAAGGTTGAGAAAACAGTTGAAAACACAGAAAACAATCATTCCTTAAAGATAATGATAGTCTCTTGGTCACTTAAAAGGTTTTCCCATCCTGAAGGTAGTGACCTGGAGAAGGTGACATTATACTCATTGTTCTTAAATTAACTTTTCAGCTGGTATTTAATAACTGAAGACATATTTGGAGTCCATGGTTACTAAAAAAAAAAAATGCTGAGGCTATGAAATATCTCTGTTGTCTCTTGAACTCAGCCCGGTGAAGGTAAGGAGCAGATTTATCTTTCCCTTCATGTTTTTCATTGCTTTACATTCTCTGTTATATAGTGTTAAGTCTAAGAACAAATTTGGATAAATGTATGCATCAAATACTCATGTGTAGAATAATACTAGTATGAATGCAAACGATTATTTGTGTCCATGCATGTGTATGGTGTCTATAGTTAGACTTTTTATGATGTATGCAATCATAGATTGTCAAGATGAGTTATTATTGTAGTTTAATTGAATACTGAAATGATACTTTACAGGTCAGATTTGATCAAGAGAAGTTCAAATTGGTTGAGAAGATGAAAGCATTCATCCCTCTCTCATGTCCAATAGAGAAGTATAATAAACAGAGAAAGTCATCGAATATGTCTTAAGGTTGTAACGGTGAGTGCTTTCATTCTGGACAATGTCAGTCACAAACCACTTCCTGAACTTCCAATTAATCTACTCTTCTTTTTTTTCTAAATCTAGTCTTTTTTTTCTAAATCATAAAATAACCAGATAACCCCATTTATGATTTGATCATAATTTGTGTTGATTCTATCCTGGGAACATTTTCTTTCCTGGTAAATGAATAAAACCTACAGCACAAACTGTAATGTTATGATTTCCCTCCTGAACTGTTTTCCAAGGTGATCTGTGAGTGTGTTTGTATGATAGCAGCTGTCCACTTTTGGGTTTGCTCTCCTTAACTCAGGTTCTGGATTTTCCATGCTGGGGTCCATTTTTCATAAAGAACTTCCCATTTTTTGAGGTGGGGGTTGAAAGCAAACAGTGTCAAAAAATAAGGCAGACAAGGAAATGAGTTTCCTAAACATCAACTTTTTTCATGTTTTCTAAAGAGTGAATTCTGAAATTAGACTACCTAAGATCAAATTATGCATTCATTGACACATTAGGGAATTTTGCTTAATTTTTCTCTAACTCAATTTCTTTGATGTTCAAATGGGTATACAAATATTTATCTTAGAGATATGATGTGTTATGCAAAACAATATGTAAAATCTAATACACTGGTACTAATTAGTGCTTAGTACTGAGTGTATACCCAGTAGATGTTACCTCTTGTTAGGGGAACTTAAACCACATTAAATACACACACATACACACAAACACCACATTATTTTTAAGCAACTTGGATTAAGCGATTAATGACAATGGAATAAAACATATTTGTAATAAAAGAATAAAATAATAAATACTGATTTAAATTCATCATTTGGAGGTAATAAAATGGAAATAATAATTAAAGAGTATCAATTCTAACAACAAAGTTCTGAAATTGAAAATTTTTGGTAATTAATCTACTAAAAGCTCCTACATGTACTAACAATCACATATATGCAAATTAAAACCAAAGAAAATGATTCACTCAAAGAAATTTTTAACATCTTGGCAATATTCTAAGTGGTAATGAGGTGTAAATCAATGAGAACTCGTTTGCACTGTTGAGAGAAATGAAAACTGGCACAACTAAGTTGCAGAGTAATTTGGTAATATATGAAATGAAGGTTAGTGTATGTCATCAATGATTTCATTCCTAAGAAAGTGTTAAAAAACTTCTACATACACGGATATATGTAAAAACATTTATATAAGTACTACTTATAAAAGGAAAATTTTAAAAATGAATAATATGTAGACAAATGTTACTCTTGATAATATATACAAATGTGGTAAAAAGAATAAGGAGATGCTTGTATATTGTGAAAACCAAATACAGGATGGACTTCTCTATGGGAGTAGATTCCAAAGGTTCCAAAGGATGTGACCAGAGAGTAGTACTCACAGAAAATACCGGTCATATTATTGTAATTTTATTTCTTCATCTGGGAGTTGGGTACATAGATATTTGTTATACTGTTAATAGCTCCATGTAGTCTTTCATTCTGTACTACATCTTAATGAAAATAAAAGAATGAGATTTCCTGAAAGGAAATATATAAGGAATATAAAACATAACCTATGAATATTTAGGAGCTATTAAACTTAACAAGAGGAAAAAAGAAACATCAAGAATACAGCATAAGAATTTCCTATGGCTGTTAAAATGCCACAGCTTGAGGGGAACAGTATGTGTTATACTAAAATCTGAAATTAAAATTTTTTTTCTTTCACAGTCCTTTTTTTTTAATGTTTTTTGGGGGGGAAGAGGATGATGTAGGCTTTCATTGAAAAGAAAGCTGTCCTAACACTCACCAAATATAAGCTACAAATGACTCCCTCACTAAACTGTTTGGAAATAGAGAGGCTTATGATTCTTAATGGCAGTCACAATAGAACATGTAAGATAGATGCTGGGAGCAGAGGGAGGCTGCTTATGTGACCGGACCTCAGAGGTTATTTCAGTCATGGAAAGGTAAGCTTGAGTGTTAAAAAAAGAAAATTCACTGCTTCCTTGTGTGCATGTCCACTATGAGTTGGCAGGGCGCTCTTCTGATCATTATTGACCAAGTCTATCAGCTAATGGCCACTATCAGTGGTCATGGTGATCCTGATTGCAGTGACTGAAAAACTATCATAGTGAATTACAATGTTATTCTTTTTACAGTGTTACTCTTACACCTGGAAATTGACACTCATGTTTGCTAAGAATTCATTCACATAACAATTCATGCGTACACACACACACACACACAGCACAAGATATAAAAAACGTATGACCACAAATTTCAAATCAGAGCACAAAAATACAACCCTACCATATGCCTGGAGCAAAAGAGGCAACATCTATGAAAACCCTGAAGATACCACAGGGATAATAAGCTGATCTTCAGATATAAGAGTTGCAGGTAAATATCTGCTTGCCTTCCAAATTTTTATATACGGACTACTGCCTAAAATTTATTTGATCTTTTAAGACACATAAAAATAAATATAAATGGAAGATTTATTTAGGCAGTTTACACTGTTAGGTTAATATAGACCATTTTACTCTTGCCTCAGTTTCTTTTTCCAAATCTTTTACTCCTATTTGGAGAAAGATATGACAGCTCAGTGACACGAGTCAAAGCTCCTGAATGACCCTTAAAAATTTCCAGTATTTTAAGAATGGAGGGATAACGAGAAGAGAGCCTTAGGGAGGGGCAATATATCCTAAAAGGCAAGTATTGGGAAAGTGTAGGCTAGGAAATAAGAAACTACATGGAGAGACATTCTGGCAATTTCTAAAACAAAAAATAGTTTGTATATTATTAAGTTATAGTTATTTTTCATTAATTAATCCAGCAAATATATAATGGTTAAAATCATAGATTTATTATGCAATATAAAAATGTACATGAACAAAATAACCCATAATTTCTTCAAAAATCACTAAATGGCTTCAACATTTGATATCATATTTTTCAGTGCATATATTCCAATACATATATTCTTAAAATATTTTAATTATATGATATACATAAATTACAAAATTGTATTCTTAAATATCCATCATTTTAATATTTAGATGTAACAAGAACGTCAACATTCAATTACAGAGAATATTAGAATGGAAATAAAATAGTAAATCACACAAAATGCCTTTAAATGTCTATGCTGATTAGTAAACGGCATATATAATTATACAAACCACGGTCCCAGGTAGCTCATTTGAGTAGGTGTCTGCTTTTGGCTCAGATCATGATCCAGGATCCTGGGATCAAATTCCACATCAGGCTCCCTGCTCAGGGGAGAGCCTGCTTCTCCCTCTCCCAGTCCCCTGCTTGTGCTCTCTTTCTCTGTCAAATAAATAATGTCTTAAAAAATGAATAAAAATATAATTGGACAAACCATATAATAAAATTCTATCTAGGCATTAAACAAATTAAAGCTATTCTGTTTGACTTCTACCTAGAATGACAAATTTTTGTACTATGTAGCCAAGCATTAGTTACTATTACATGTAGGAATCATAGTGAAACAAATAAATATTTTTTACCAGATGTTTGAAATGAAGGTCACAGAAAATATAGAGGAGTAAGTATTGTTTAAGTAATTGAAGAACTTAAATATAAAATGTATTATTAATTTTAAGATATTCAATATTCAAGATCATAGTTTTTATTGTTAGTATTGTGCTTAGTAAAGTCTATAAAGATACAAATAAGATCATCTTTTTAAAAATATTTTATTTATTTATTTGAGAGAGAGAGAAAGGGAGCAAGCAAGCAGTGGGAGGTACAGAGGAAGAAGCAGACTCCCCACTGTGCAGGGAACCTGATGTGAGTTCAATCCCAGGACCTCGAGATCATAGGCAGACACAACACACTGAGCCATACACATGCCCCCAAATATGGTAATCTTAAAGACTATTTCCTCATCCTGCTAGTAATTACTGTATTAATCACAACTAATCAGGAAACAGTAACAATTATTTCTATAGAATATTAGAGAATTGTATGTCAAAATAGGAAGCACTGATATCGGAGAGGTAGTGACTGCAGAAAACAGCTCTCATCACTAAGCCTGGGTCAATAGTGGGAACAGACTGACATTCTAAAATTTGATTTTGGAGGAAGGTCTCCATTCAGATGATGCTCAGACTTTTGAGGAAGAGACATTATTTAGCAGATACACAAAGAGCTTGAAAAGTTTCTCTACAGAACTACCAGACCTCTGAGGGGGGATTAGCAGCTGAGATTCAGACCTCTGGAGACCAGCACTGAAAGACAGATGCTGTTCAGAGTTCAGAGATGGGGCCCTGCAGGGCTGGCACTCAGGCCCCTGTGGAGAGGGCACTGAGAGAAGGGTTCCATTAAAGGTAGAAAGTCTGCCATCTGGAACCCACTGCTGCTACTGGATAAAGAACTCAGCTGAACTAACATTAGCAAAAAAAAGAAAGTAAACAGGACAAATTTCTTTCTTCCTTGTCCAGCTTTCTAGTCTGCTTCTAGCTACTCCTAATGATAAAAACTAAAAAGAAGCCAGTTGGCAAAGGAAAAATGTGATGTGCTACCTCCCAGCCTGAGAATCAGGTGTACAACATAGAAGTGTAAAAAAAACAAAAACCAAAAAACAGAAGTGTGAGTTGGAAAATGAGAAACTATACAGTTTGGAAATTCCTTTCGAATAAATTCACATATTTGACAATGAAAATTTTGTAATTACAACTTTATGGGTAAAGGACAGTAAATATTATACATAATGAAAGAAATTTCAAACTTGGCAATGGTAATTGGTAATTTCCTAAGACATACAAAGTATATGTAGTGAAGATAGACCACAAGTTCAAGTAAACAAAACTTGGAGTCAATAATCATTCAAGCATGTTATACAACACATAAAACTGGAATAAGTTCATCAATTTCCCTAATGTGTGAAAAGCTCAAGATATTACCTGGCAATTCTTAAGTGAGCATAAATATTGTATATACTGATATATGTCAAGGGCACAATATGCATTTTAATTATAAAAGTAGAATAAATTAGGGTCATTTTAAAATTCAAAAACTTAAAAATTTTTGCTAACCTAGCATGAAACTTCTATGAATAAAAATCTTGCCCCAAATCAGGAATCACTGACTCCCCCAGACTTTATACTTTAATGTAAAGTGTAATTTAGGTTGGAATATCTGGTTATCACAGTGTAAGAATATTTTATAGAAATAGAATATGAGCATTGCATTTACATGTTTAGATATTGAATTTTACAGTAATTTCCTGTGATCATTTACTACTTTTAACTAATCAAATTTCTCCATGAATGATGGACTTTGGGTGATGTTACTTTCCAACCAGCAGTTAAGTTATCAATAGGCTATTGAGAAGTAAAATTCGCTATTTTCAGAATTTGAGCTATTGAGTTTGAAAAGAATATTTAATTTTTTTGTATTTTTCAGCTGACACAGAAAATCTTAATTGATAAATGTCAGATGAAAGGCGAAGATAAATCTTATATGAGGTTAGGGAAATGAGATTTTTACATTCATCCTGGTGTATATGCAAGCTGATCTAATAATATTTGAGAAGATTATTAATTGTCATATAATGGTTTTTTTCCTAATTATTCCCTATTGTGTCTTATTGTTTTCAATATATTCCTGTTAAGGAAATTTACACCTTAAATGATTATTTCTGATAAAATTCTAGTCAAGCTGGTTGAATAATAATAAGGTGAATAATGTAAATAAAATTAGTAGGAATTTCAAGAAGCAGGCCTAGAGTTGAGCATTTGTTTCTGGAAACATTTCCTAGTTCTTAACACTCAAAATCATGTATTATAAGGAAATCTTTTGAATTTAAAAAATAATTTCATTTCATGACTTCAGGAATCACCTATATATCTGCAAATCTGAATTTCAAAATAGTAAGTAGTTTAATCTCTTATCAGAAGACATGATATTTGGTTTGTTCACCAGAATACCTTCACTACCTAAAATGTTTTTTTTAATACTATTGATCTTGAATAAATATCTAATAGGTCAATAAACATATAGATCAGTAATAGCAAATTGCAAGAGTTAAAAAACAATATCTCTTCTGCCATTGGAATGCAAAGAAAGAGCTATAGTAACACGGTTTAACTATTACAAGTTTGCATTCCCAGTGCATGTTCTTTAGTTTTTGCAATTTTTAACTACTCTGAGATAGATGAATAAACTGGTAAAAATCAATAAAATAATGATTAAATTAAGACTGAAATGCCTTTTTGAATAAGTTATAGTAACCACAGAATACCATTAGAACATGGAATTTATTGCAACATATACACTGAGGCCTTATATTTAACACTGACCTGAAAAAGAAATGCAGTTAGGTCCTTATTATCTAATCCATTAACCTTCAGATTATACATGGTATTTAATTTTAAGACTCTATGCTAATTGTAGGGGGGGGAAATTCACCAGTTTTGAGTAATCAATTTCCTAGGCAGAAATTTCCCATTACTGGGTACAATCTTTGCAACAATAAAAGAGAAATCTACCTTTCCTTATCCCCCAAGTCAAGAAAGTCAAAAGAGGGTGCAAATTTTAGCTACCAAGATAGTTTTGGACAAAAGTCAATCTTATTGTTTATAATAATACAAAAATTTTGTGCAGAAGCCATTAAAAAACATGCTTACCAGGCTTATTAGACTCAGGCAATAATATGAACTATTAATTTGATTACATAGTGGTTGATTATTTGAGACACACACACACACACACACATAAAAATTAGAACTAACAATTTTTAAAGAATCATTATAAAATAAATTTGAATATGAATGACAAAGTTATTAATATTTTTAAAGTTTATTTTATTTCTGCACCGTTTATAAATGGTATTCATTTAGAGAGATAGAATAATTTAACAAACAGTATAGGGAGCTATTATTGTTATAAAAACCTACAACTTATAAACTGTTTCTGGAAAGAAGTACTATTTACCAATGTATCTGTAAATAAATTTTTTGCTCCTTAACTTCTGGTTTAACTAAGCATGTCATGATAAAAAACATTATTCTGCTTAGATTTTACTTTTTTTTTGGTTTTAATTTTTGACACCTTATGAATTTTATTCCCTAATATTTGACACACAATTTTCTAGTTAAGTATCATTCATTCTCAGAATTCTGCAGTGCAAAACCTCACTATGCATTAGTAATAAATGATTCTAATAATGCACAGATGACAAATTAATGTAGTATCTGTCCATCTTTATGGCAGCCATTAAATGACAGTTTAATTGTTGGCTAGTTTTCTTATTCATTAAGGATAATATCTGAGAGATTTTTACAACCAAGATTATCATGAGCAGAACGTGCATACCACATATAAGCTGGGTTTTTTTCTTTCCATAACAACTAAATAATTTCGGTGTTCTCAAAACCTAACCATTAATTTCTGTACTGCTGAGCTTGAAGAAAATAAACTTGTCTATCTATCTACCTAAATACAGATAAATGTTTCAGGAAATATATCTGTAATTTTACATCCTGACAGAATTATACCAACATTAATATTCTGCTCTGTGAAGAGACATTTGTCTTTGTCTGTTCAGATGGCTATAAGAAAACGAAACAGACTGGAAGGTTTGTAAACAAAAGAAAATTGTTTCTTACATTGGTAGAGACTGGAAATTCCAGAATGATTTGTATGATTATCAGATTCTGCTAAAGGCCTTCTTTCCGGTTCATGGGTTGCACCTTCTTCCTATATCCTCACACAGTGGAAGAGCCAGTGATCTCTGTGAGGCCTTCCTTTTAAGAAAACTAGTCTCATTCATAAGAGCTTGATATTCATAACCGAAGTGCCTCCCAAGGCACCACCTTCTAATATTAACACATCAGGCATTACAATTTTAATATTTTTTTTGGTGGGGGTGGGGGAAGGAGGAGGGGAGCTGGCAGGTGGATACAAATATTCAAAACATAGCAGATATAAAAATAAGGGTTTAAGGGCACCTGGGTACCTCAGTTGGTTAAGCACCCAATTCTTGATTTTGGCTTGGGTCATGATCTCAGGACCAGGAGATCCAGCCCTGCCTCATGGTTTATGATATGGAACAAACGACATAGAAGCTATAAAGACTATAGCTTTGGATTTTAAAGCTTTTAAAATCCAAAGCTAACTATAATTTTCAAAGAAATAAATACCTCAATGCAAAAATACATGAGAAAATATTTAAGATTAAAACTGTTGTTTTGTAGCCTAGCACATCCATTCACATAGCCTGTGGGAGGGGTTCTAAACACTAAAAGGATAAATAACATATCAAATGCACAGTCAAGCATTAAGAGAGATCACTGAAATGCAAAACAGGCTGAATCTATGAAACATGGAAATCCAGTATCATGGATGGAATTAATTATGCACCAAAACTTTCAGAAATAAGAAGACTCCGAGAAAATTATAGTAGAGTAAGGGAGAACAACTTGAAAAGAATGATAATAAATAAATAAATAAATAAATAAATAAAATAAAGAAAAGAAAAGAATGATAAAATTATTTTGAAGTTTCATCATATAGCAATGGTTCAGAATCATCATACATTTGACAGTGAAGCTATACAGTAAACAAGACTTGATTAACTTTGCTCTAGAACAAAAGCAGTGAAATGTGAAGTAAGCAAAATTAATTTTTTAAAAGATACTGTGTGAGGTTAAAATCTAATATGTATTTTTCTATGATATGTTGCTATTTTTATACATACACATATATGTGTATATTTGTTATATACATATGTATGTATATAGGGCTGTGCTATATTGTTGTTATTGTGTATATACACATGGATGTATGTGCATATATATGTGCATGTATGTTGCTATAAATGAAAAGTAGAAGACACATAAAATGACTTCTCAACTGTAGATCAAGCAATCAAAGATAGATAATAAGATAATAGGTTTCTTTCAATGTACTTTATGTGAGCAGAGGAACCTGAATAGGTTCATTAATTGGAAATCTCATGGTGCTTTGATACACCTTCAGTCAAGGATGCACCTCCACCTGATTGGCTACATGAACAGCTGAAAACATTGTTTAGGTTTTTAGATTATGGAAAGCTTCAGGTTTGAAGGGGACAGAGTTAGATGTGGAGTTAAGATACATGGTGGCATTGTCCCTAAACATGTGAATTATCATAGGGTAACAAATCCACATGAACATCATATTATTAAGTTTTGAGCTGTGGAGCCATGTAGCTAGTAGAAGTTCCATAGAGGATGTTTTTAAGTCCTCTTCATTTGGTTTAAAAAGGTGGGTATAGAATAGTGTGTTCACAGCATTTTGACAATTTTCTCTCTACAGGATTTTACCTCTGAATGAATTGTTAAACCTGAGTGTGATTACCAAAATTTGAAAAAGTTTATGTAATTTTGACAAGCCTACTGAGGGTAGTCCATAACTGTCAAATAGAACTTTCTGTGATAATGACTGTGTTTTATATCCATACCATCTGATAAGTAGACACTTGCCACATAAGTAATGCAAATGAGGAGTCAAATATGTACTTTAATTGAATTTTCATTAATTTGGATTTAATTTTGAATCCACACATTGGCTAATGGCCACCATATCACATAGTGTAGAACTAGAAACTAATATTCAAATAAAGTGGTACATATGCTTTGTAACTTCAGTCCAATATACCTGATGTTAAAATGTACCTCAGGTCCTCAACTGTAGTAATTAATTTGTGTATCATGGTGGACCATCTTTACACTAAAAAGAAACAACAACCACAACAACAGGAAAATGAAACAATGGTTTGAAGTCGTTGAGAAGTAACTAGGATGGGCAGGTTGATGATCTAAAGTATCTGAGATAAGAGTGACACACAGATGAGAGAGGCACATTTTCTTTTTCCTCCTCCCCTCTTCCTCCTCCCCTCCTCCTCCTCCTCCTCCTCCTCCTCCTCCTTCTTCTTCTTCTTCTCCTCCTTCTATTTGGTTGATTTGTTGCTTCGTGGGTAAAGGAAATGTAGAAGGAGCCAAAAAGAGCAACAGGGCGTTATCAGCATTTTCCATAAGCTGAGGATACAGCGTAAGGGGTTTCCGGTTTCCATGGAGGCTCGGATTTGAAAGGAGAACGTATCTTAGAGAAGGTACCTTAAAATACTGAGTATTATTTTCTTTCAAGGCTTTTTCCAAATCTTAATTAAACTATAAAGAGTGTGACTCTCCTAGAAATCAAATAGATCAATATCAAACAAAACAAAACAAAAGCAAAAAGAAACGCCTAAGACTCAAAATTAAAATATTTGCATATGTTTTATCACTAAAAATCATACATCTAGTAAGAGTATGCAAAACAGCCAAAGTCTGCCTCCAACTGAAAAGGTAAGAAAAAGCCAGGTGCAAATTTTAATCTTCCTTTGTACAAAGCATGCTGAAAGAGTTTTCTCTCTTGGATGGAGAACTACTGACACTGATGGAATAACAGAAGCAGAGAGTCCAAAAGAGTCTCATCCAGAATCCCTAATATCCTGCTGGTCTAGAAGGTATATTCTTGCTATGTGATAAGGCTTCAGTGGCAGAGCTCTATGGAGTTCCCACTGAGGACAGGTGCAAATCATCAATCTCACTGTCACCATAAAAATACCAAAAAGCTAGTACAAACCACTCCATATATCTCCAGACCCATGTTTGAAAAACAGACTATCAATCAGTAAACGGCATGTCTTCACCAAGGGTCAGTGGCACAGAGGTACATATCACATTTAAATAAAACAGTTCAATAATTCTAGGCCAGCTGGAATTAAACCTTACAACTCACTAAAAAAATAAGAAGCTGGCAAAGATTCCAGCAATCTTGGATTCAGGCTATGGAAAAACGGCACAACCCTGAAATGTAAGTGTTTCATTTGTGACCCCACAGGCTTCTGCTTTTTGCTAAAGCAAAAAGTAGCAGAACCCGCATTTACTCTGTCTCTTACAACAACCCCAAATAACAAAGATCAATGATCCTAAGGACACAGGAAGCAAACAATGTGAAATTTACCCTCACATAAACTTACTTGCATTGAGAAAATTTACTGAATGCAGATCAGGGAAGAATATCCAGGTAAAGTCCAGTGGCCATCTTGAATAGAGGAGAAGGATATGATAATCTGAAGAGGAAAAGGCATCTAGAATTTATAGGACAGAATAATGGAGAAAAGAGAGATGCATGGAAAGAGAAATCTAACCATTTTCAGAGAGTCTTCTTTTGCTATTCATTAGAATACCAATCAGAACATACCTGTGAGAAAATTACTTGAGTCTAGGGAAGACCCACCCAAATGAATTAGAAATAATATTTCCAAGCATCCACATTAAGTCTAGGTATGCTACCTGTTTCCACTAACCAGGCATCAAAATCTCATGACCCATAGATCCAAAAGCCTCAACAGACTCCAAGTACAAGAAATATGAATATAAGTAGCACAAATTCTCATCATAATCAAATTGCTCAAAACCAGTGATAAAGAGAAAAATTTTTAAAAGCTCCAAGTAAAAAACTCATTATACACAGAAGAACAAATAAAGATGACAATTGCATTTAGCATGCTTTGGGGTAATTCAGCGATCCATTGCTTCTTCCAGATGAGAATGTAATTAATTGATGTGCTATCTAGTTGTGATTCTTCATCCCATAAATGTTAGAACCATTATATTGATTGGGAATTGGTGTATATAGAGAACTGCATCTTTACTGACTCCTGTGATCTTCACATTTACTAGACTAATGATTTTCTTTATTGGAACTTCTGACAAAGAAAAGTAGCTTCCTTCCAGGCAACCTTTGGGGTTTTGGGCTCTTAGCCTCACTGATATGACTGAGCTATTAGCTTGCAAATGGAGTGTTTTAAAAATTGGAATGCCTGACCCTCAGGGGATCTTGTGATTCTCTGGCCCAATATTCAAATTTTTGTGTGAGAATGGTGACAATTTGCAACAATTTGTCTTTTTAGGGTAGTAATAGGTTATCATCCTAACCATGTTCATTTTGAAAGTAAAGGGTCTGTCCAGCACAAACTGAGTTGGTATTGTCATCCTATTTAGAAGTGATCATCCAGCATGACCAAAACAATGGGCTCATGAAAATAAAAATATGTTAAAATTTCTCTGAATATTCATGAAATTTACTTTTACTCCTTGACTTGAATTTATCTTTGTAGATCATCTAGGATATCTAATAGGCATCTGGGTAACAACAAATCCTTTTCACCAGAACCAGTTATCAATTTAGAGGTCCAGTATGCTGCTATATGGTATACCAAGACAAACAAAATTGCTCTGTCATGTAAGATGGCAGATAGCAGGATAGTTAAAAATAATCTAGAGACTAGACAGTGATGTGCTGCTGTCTTTTTTATCCACTGGAAGATAACCTACTTTCAATTCTCCCTGCTGAGTATTTAAAAGAATACATTCATAGAATCAATAGCTGTATATCATGTTCATTGATTTGTTCCAGTGAAGACAACACATCCTGCAGGGTAGAGCAGTAAGGACAAGACCTTGTTGTGTTTACAATAAACACCATCATCTGCCTTGACCCACCTGGCTTTCACAGAGAGCACACAGGTGAAGACATGGGAATGCACTGGTAGGAGAAGAACCAGCATCAATAAATGGCTCAGTGGTGACTATCTCTAGTAGACAAGGGCTGATGAGAGGAGATGCTGTTACAGAATTGAGTTCCCTGATAGTAATAGGCATGGTAGGTAAGAGCCAAAAAAATAATGGAGGCCAGGTGGTAGTACTTAATCAAATGAAGCCAGGTGAATTCAATTATTGTAATAAGCTGAATCTAAAACTGCCAGTTAGGAAGGCTTGACCCATAAAGAGCTGTGAAGATATTTTATAGCACATAGACCTTTCAGGGGTAAGAGTCATGGGCGGTCAAAAAAGATACTGCTCTATATACAGCACAAAATAAATTCAGGATGGATAATCAGGAGGCAGCAGGCAGCATGACTGATAAATTGGCATAATCCCTCAACCTGTTTTCAAATTTGAACCATTTCTTGGCCAAGAAATTTCTTGACTGAAGGATAGGCTGGATCCTTATAAGGAAAAATGCTGGAACACTATAGCAAGCATATAAATGATTTCTCCATTCTTCCCACAAAATGGCATATAGCCATTTAGTCAGGTAAACATATACCAGGAGAAAGGAAATACTAAGACATATTTTAGGAATGGTTGAGCACAGTTTTCTACTCAACATTAACACCTAAGGACTCAACATTGACCTTTGCAACATTTTTTTTTGGTTGTGTCTCCCAAGGCTAGAGAAACAAAGCAAAATCAAACTATTGGGATTATACCAAAATGAAAAGTTTTTGCAAAATGAAGAAACAACAACAAAATGAAAAAGCAACTTACTAAAAAGAAAATATTGGCAAATGATATATCCAATAAGAGGTAAATATACAAAATATGTAAAGACCTTGTAAAACTCAAAGCCAAAAAATTTGATATAAAATGGGCATAGGATGAACAGATATTTTTCCAAAGAAGACATACAAATGGTCAACAAATACATGAAAATAGGCTCAATTCCACTCACCATCAAAGAAATGCAAATCAAAACCACAATGAGCTGTCACCTCATACCTGTCAGATGGCTAAAAACAAACAACAACAACAACAACAAACACAAGAAATAACAAGTGTTTGTAAGGATGTGGAGAAAAAGGGACATTGGTGCACCATTGGTGGGAATGTAAATTGGTATAGCAATTGTATAAAACAGTCTGAAATTCCCCCCAAAATTAAAAATAAAAAATACCATATTATGATCCAATAATTCCAGTATTTGGTATTTACACAAGAAAATGAAAACACGCATTTGAAAAGTTAGGCAGCCCTATGTTTACTGCAGCATTATTTACAACAGCCAAGATATGGAAGCAACCTAAGTGTCCATCAATAGACAAATAGATAAGGACAATGTACACATACACACAAATATACAATGGAATATTTTGCCATCATAAAAAGAATAAGATCATGCCATTTGAGACAATATGGTGGACCTAGAGGATATTATGCCAAGTTAAATAGGTCAAGCTGAGATAGACAAAAACCAGAGGATTCCACTCATAAGTGGAATCTAAAAAAACAAAACAAAACAAAAAAACAATGAATAAAATAAAATGAATAAAATAACAAAAAGCAGAATCAGATCTATAAATATGGAGAATAACCGGACTGCTGCTAGTGAGGAGGAGAGTGAATGGTTGGGCAAAATAGGTGAAGGAGAAAGGGAGATACAGGTTTCCCGTTATGGAATGAATAAGTCAAAAGAATAAAAGGCATAACATTAGGAATATGGTCAGTGATATTGTAATGACTACAAAACTGGATAGACGATAGCTATCCTTCTAGTAAATATAACATAATGTATAAACTTGTCATTAAATTGTACACCTGAAATTAATGTAACATTGTGTGTCAACTATACTTAAAAATATGTGTATATATATATATATATATATGTATACACACACACACACACATATACACACACACACATATGTATATATATATATATTCAAATAAACTGAACTTTTAAAGCTAAAAAAAGTATATTTAAATTGATTAAAAATTAAATTATACTTGCATTTCAAATTGAAATAGATTCTGTTTTAAAAATGGTCCCACTCTAGATATTTGAGTCATATGAGATGCTGAATAAGTCTTTGTTATACAGAGCTATCATTATATTTAGGACATCTAATATCTATATATCATTATATTTAGGACATCTAATATCCCTGACTTCTGCCCAATAAATGCCAACACACAATTATTGTGTCAACTGAACCATTCCCAAATGCCCTCTCATTTGAAAACCTCTTCTATCTCATTCTGTTCTAGGATTATTCAAAAACTGAAACGTTTTTAAAAGTATATTGCTATCACTCTGTATCCTCATGACTCTGCATGACACCTAATCCATAGCTGAATCTCAATAAGTGTGTATTAAATGATAATAATTTAAGGGAAGCAGTCATACAATTGCCAGTCATGGTCATGTAAAAGATCAGATACTATTTTGATCTCAAGATTCTTCAGGTCTACATTGACTAGATTTGATTCACAGTCTGTGGGAGTTGGCATCCAATAACTTTCTCTTTTCCCAGAAGACACTACCTACTTTTCATGTTATTTCCTGACTTTCAAGTTAAAGAAATAAAATTATAGCAAAGTCCAATTTGTTTCATTAAATATTCTTTAATGAATTTTTCAAGATAATGTCAACAACTTTAACAGAAAAAACACCTGAGGTGATTGTTTCTGCATTCTCCTTCATCACCAAAGACTTCAGAAAAAAATCACATAAGTAATTATCACATTTAATATGTGTTAGGCATGATAAACAATTTAAAATTTTTAGTTAAAGATCTTATATACATAGGAAAATCTTATCATTATATTTCCTTAATTGTAGTTACAAGAACTTATCAAACCATGAAAATATTTTAGGAGCATCTAAATCTAGTACAGGGAGCAATTACACTAAGGAAAACTATTCTCTGTAAAATGTATATCTAATGTGCCAAGCAATAAATGGAGAAAAAGTGTGGACTTCCATTTCAAATATATCAAATGAAATTTACTAGAATTACTAATTCAAATTATACTTTGAAACTTTGTATAATGAGATCTCTGCCTTATTTCTCTCTGTTTTACCAATAGTGAGCACAATACTTTATTCACATTCTGTGATCAATAAGCTACTGAATAAAATATATTATGATAGATGTGAAGCAAAATGGCCCTAATGTCACAATGAATTTTCTTCTGACAACTGATAAAGACATAACTAATCCAGCTCAGGAACATTGTGCCACATGTTTTCAAACTATAATGCATATACTAAAAATTGAAATGAGGTTGTTGTGAAGGTTAATAAAACATCTTTTAAAGGCAGTTTATAGAATTCTCCCATCTCTGTAACCTAGGTTATTAAAATTATAAGTAAACAAAGTTTTCACAGAGGCACTGTCTGCTGCTATATATCATCCTGGAAATTAGGATCAGTTAAGGCTTCCTTGTGACAGTTCCTGAATGCCATAGGCAGGATATCAGTGGCAGTATGGGGCCGCTCAGCTCTCCGTGGTGCAGCTAGCTCCAACGGATTCTGGTAGATGTAGATACAGCATATCTCTTTTACACTCTCTTTGCTTGTCACTGTTAATCTCTTATCTAGTTTAATTTCCTATTTTTATATTTGTATGCCACATTGATTGCATCTCCAAGGGAAAAAAAATGTTTAAAATAAAATAAGAGTATATGTTTGCTGTCTGGGTGAGGTTATACTGGCCACTCTGATGCAAATTTGAACCATTTCAATATTTGCCAGTGCATTGTCAGTCTGAGTACAAATTGTATCACTCACAATAATCAGAAAAACATTTTACCCATGGGAGAAAATGTAGATAACTGAAGATTTATCTTAATTGTAAGGTATTCATGTAGCAATGTTTATAATATAAATGACTTATAAAATAATTAAAATGTTTTATAGTCTGAAAAATTTGGAAGGCACATATGATTTTATTTCCTTAATAAATAAAATAATAAATAAGATAAATAATAGTTCCTTGAACTATCTGGGCTGAAGTATAGAACACTGTGATTATTTTCTTTCTTTTTTTTAATATTTTGTTTATTTATTTGACAGACAGAAATCACAAGTAGGTAGAGAGTCAGGCAGAGAGAGAGGGGGAAGCAGGCTCCCCTCTGAGCAGAGAGCCCCATAAGGAGCTCTATCCCAGGACCCTGAGATCATGACCTGAGCCGAAAACAGAGGCTTAACCCATTGAGCCATCCAAGTGTCCCCTGTGGTTATTTTCTAAATTATAGTATTTTAAATTCCCTTTATCACTCCAACCATAAATTTGTTAATGAAAAAATATGATTGTTCAAAATGAACTTTGGCCCAACAAAACAAAAACAAATGACATAATTATAATTATGGCTTTAGGGTGGGTTATAACCTTAACTAGAATATATTAAGTATACCACATTTAAAATATTAAGATAATTACATATTGGCTAAACCATATTTACAGAGCATATTTGAAACAATAATATTGCTTAATATTTAAATGTTTAAAGAGTTATTATAAATTTTTCAGACTAATAACACTGGTAAATATGAAAAAAATTGAAGACTAGTTCATATTAAGTGAAATTACAATTAACAATTTAAACGTATATATCACTTTCTTATAATTACAGAAATATGAATAAAAATAATAATACAAGATGAATTTTTAACCTATCAGCTTGGCAATGATAAAGTTTAAAAAAAGTTTCGTAGAAATAGAGGTTAGTTACTTTGAAGACTGACTGTAATTGCTGTATCTTTTTTACATGCTGATCCTTTAATATTTATCTAAATTAGAACTTCACATGAAATTGAACCAGAAGTTTCATTCTGTTTTTAATCCTATTGATAATACTTCTACTTTTGCTCCCAACCCTCAAAAAAAAAGCACACAAACAACAAACAAAAAACCCAAAGAGTGTTAATATATGCATTACAACATTGCAATACTGTTCTTACTTCAAGTGCAAGCAATAAACTAAAAGTCCATCAATAAGGTCTGACTAAAAATTATATTTTATTTAATCTAAGACACTATTGCAAATTGCATCATTATTTTATATACTACTTAAAAAAATTACCATTTATACCAGAAAGACTATCATTATATTAATATAAGACATAACTTAGTTTCAGAGAGTTTTGAAATAAAAGGTATTCTTAAAGTCAGTCAAATATGATATACAGTAAAAGGACAAAGGATAATATGAAAATATTAAAGTAGCATAAACAAAACAAAGTGAAAGAACCTTAAAACATTTAGTAAAGACAATTATCATATGATCTCCCCAATATGAGGGAGTTGAGAGGCAACATCAGGGTTTGGGGGGTTAGGGAAGGTATAAATGAAACAAGATGGGATAGGGAGGGAGAAAAACCATAAGAGACTCTTAATCTCACAAAGCAAACTGAGGGTTGGCAGGGGTAGAGGGTAGGGAGAGGGTGGTTGGGGAAGGTATGTGCTATGGTGAGTGCTGTGAAGTGTAAACCTGGCGATTCACAGACCTGTACCCCTGGGGATAATAATACATTATATGTTAATAAAAAAAAATAAAAAATAAAACATTTAGGAAAAGAAAAGTGAGTGGAGAATATTGTAGATGATTGTTCTCATATTCAAATATATAATTTTTGAAGTAAATGGAAAACTCTAACTAGAGTGTGCCTTTGAAAAAGTCATTTTACTCTTCAATAGGTGAATGAATAAAGGAAAATTTATTTTATTAAAAGTAGTATGCAATATGGCAGGTTGTTATATTTTCTTTAACATAAAATTGTTTTAAGGATTTTTATTTATTTATTTGACAGACAGAGATCACAAGTAGGCAGAGAGGCAGACAGAGAGAGAGGAGGAAGCAGGCTCCCCGCTGAGCAGAGAGCCCCATCTGGTACTCGATCCCAAGACCCTGGGATCGTGACCTGAGCGGAAGGCAGAGGCTTTAACCCACTGAGCCACCCAGGTGCCCCAACATAAAATTGTTTTAAAAGAGTCATAAATTAAAATTAAAACAAGTTTTCTTACCTGGCAACCTCTATTTTCTTAACTCTTAACCACAGACAACCACTTTCAATTACTTTGGTAATGTCTGTCTGCCTGCCTTTCTTTCTTTCTTTCTTTCTTTCTTCCTTCCTTCCTTTCTTCCTCTTCTTTTTTTTTTTTTTTTTTTTTAATGTACTTCATGTTTTTAACCAACATATATGTTAGGAATGTTTGTGACCCCCAAATTCTTATGTTGGAAAGGACTGTCCAATGTGATGTTATTAGGAGGAGGGGGCCTTTGGGAAACAATTAGGTCATTAAGATGGAACCTCCATGAATTAAAAATTCTCAACATCAGTGTCTGTGGTTTATAATCCTTTGTCCCTGGAATCAACCCTCCCCAGGGAAATAAGTGATGCTGTCAGTATACTGAGTGCCTGTTCGGGGGTGATGGGTGGTTATTAATATTTAGTCCTTTTGTTTCTAGCTTTGTATACCTACCAACTCAGATAAAAACTTTCTTGCAAGTAAATCTTCACTCTTCTGTAAGAAAGAGGTGGATATTGTTGTGTCTGCTTCTCAGGATGGAAGAAAGAAAAAATCTGAGAGTTCTAACTTCTTCTTATACATATAATTTATAACCAATAATTTGATATTATACATTATCTCTACTTTTTTTTTAAAGATTTTATTTATTTATTTGAATAAATAAGGAAGGAAGTAGGAAGGAGGAGGAAGCAGGCTTCCTGCTGAGCAGAGAGCCAAACGTGGGTCTTGATCCCGGGACCCTGGGATCATGACCTGAGCCAAAGGCAGAGGCTTTAACCCACTGGGCCATCCAGGCTCCCCATATCTCTACTTTCTTTTTTAGGAATATCTGGCATTCCAATTTTTGAGGATTTGGGGATTCAGGTAATATAAATTGTTTTGGGTTATCCTCAATAGGGGCACATTTCTGTTTCCTCTGTCAAACTTAATCAATTGACACTGCTCCTTTTGCTCCTGAGGTTGTGTTTTTTGTGTGTTTTCTCTCCCTTTCTCTCTCTTTTAAAATTTTATTTATTTACTTGAGAGAGAGGGAGAGCAAGCATGAAGGGGTTGGTGGTGGCTGTGGTAGAGGAAGGGAGAGGCAGAAGCAGACTCCCCACTGAGCAGGGATCTTATATGGTGGGCTGTCTGAGGATCCCAAGATCATGAGCTGACCCAAAGGCAGACAATTAAACAACTGAGCTACCCAGCTGCTCCTGTGATGTCTCTTCTTGTATTTATTTGTGGTTTTTTTTTTGCTGTTTATATTATTTCATCATTCCATGCATCCCTGTATTTTCACTTTACTACTTCTTAAAGCTATCAGAGGTAAAATATACTTTAATTCCTTTATATATAACTGAAAACCACACATATCATTTAAATATATACATATAAATTGACATTATATTCATTTATACATTTAAATATATTGATACAAAGTGAAGTAGATGAAGTGGGAAAAGTGCCTGAGTTATGAAGCATAGATCAACAAAAAAATATTAATTTGTATATAACTCATTATATACAAACTAAATTTGAAAACTATATGCAATATATGAAAGTAAAATAGAATTTAAATAAGGATAATTTTTGAACAGCATATTTTATAAATTTCAATACTTAGCAATGTCTCTTCTCAATATATTCTCATATAAGTCACTAAGATCCATAAAATACACACAATTAATTTGTTTTAGTGATAAAGGAGTTGAGACAGAAAAATCTTTATAGTTCAACTTAAATATATTTATTGAGATCCTACCAGGGATTCAATTATTGACTAGGCTCTCAAAGAATAAAATTTATAAAGATTTTCTTTTCTCCAGAGGAGGTCATTCAGCGGACAAACAAATAAAACATGTCAAGCAATAAGATAAATAAATAAACAGAGGAGATGAAAAATAGATACAACAAAAGTTCTCACAGTAAATTTTTAAATATTTAATGCATATCATGCAACTTAGTAAAATATCTCGTTTTCTAACAGAAAAGAAAAATTTGAATGCTTGCACCCAGTAATAATTCAATGATTGTGTGCTAATAGGGTATTTTCCATATGCACCTGAAAACTCACTCTGTTCTTTCCATCATGCTCTGTGTCCCTGATAGGATGATCTCTAATGACTGCTTGAACTTCAGGAATATTGGGTTCCTTTGTCCTTTAGTTTCAAGTTGTATTACTTCCAAAAGATGCACCAACAGAATAGGTGATTCATTCTAGGGTTCATTTCTCAGGGTTCGTGGTTTAGGCACTGACTGTTCCTCCACACTATTGCTGGACATTGCCTCACATCAAGCTATAGCTTAACTGATTTCCAAAAACAGCTCAGCATCATCCCCATTATTATCCTTTAAAGAGAGATAATGGCTTCCTACTTTTCTTGATCTTGTAGTGCTTTACTATTCCTAATGGTTCTCTAGCCTTGCCTATACCTTTGTAAAAAATTCCCTTCATTAAATACAATGATCTATTTTGCATATATCAGCTCTTTGGGAAGTGAAAGAAGGCTGCCGGTTTGCTCTAGAGTGTAATTTATATGAAAGCTTTCCTGTGAAATACAGACCACAGATTGAATTGTAGAATTGCATAATTCTACAATTTTAAAATTCTCACAGTTTTTTTAAAAAACATTAAAATATTCTTTCTGAGGGGAAAAAAAATGAGACACTGTAATCATTGGAGTAGGTATTGGAGTAACAATCGTCCAATACTAGCATATGATAAAGGACAAAGAGAGCAGAAGTTGGTGAGATATTTTGTAAATTCTGTGCTTTCTCACCAGAATGACATTTGTGATAATAAACATTATGACATAGGCTGATTGCCTCATTTGATCCTAAAGTGGGTACAAAAGAAAAAAAAAGGATTTATGGCTTGAAATACCCAACTGAAGGCTGTATCTTGCTGTCAAAGAGAAATGTTACCAATAAACAAGAAAGGAAGGCTAGAATGAATCACATGGTACCATTTAGAGCTGGAAACAAAATAAACTCATGTGTAACTTAACATACACATAATGGATAGATACAGAGACTGTATAATAGAGACTGTTACAAATGTATGTATATATCGTTGGCATACACACTTATTTCCCATTTCTGTTGACTGAGAATTCCTAGAAGTATTGAAGCTCTAGGAGAAATAAGAACAGCCCACATGGAGATCTTGGTTTACAAACACCATTCTCCAATAAAAGAAACCAGAATTTCATGGTAAAAATGGTTGATTCTTTGACCAGGGCAGGGAGAAGTACAAGATGAATTTAAGATATCTTAAAGTACCAGAGAGTAATGAAATGCTCAAAAACCCCAAATGGTAGCATGCCAAAGGGACACAGAAGTCAAACTGAAAGAGTTCCCAATGGTCAGAACTGAAGCAATTTGAGCAACAATATAAATAACAGAGTATTGGACTACAGTGAAAATTATAGAATACACATAGTTGAAACCATGGTAATATAAATAAGTTAAGGAATAAATCAAGTAAGTGGAGAGGATGAGACAAATCTTTTGTAGAAAAGAAAGCCAAAGAACATTTGTAGATATTTCCCCCTTAAAGAGGTGGAGTAGTTCCTGGCCCTTGTCCTCTTGGCAGTAAGTTAGTTTTAGTGAATCACTTTCTAAGAGTAGAATAGGACAGAAAAAAAAATAGTAATTATACAATCGATAAAACTGGCAAACTCTTCCTAAACAGATCAATATAACCAATAATGTCATGTGTCTCCTGATATGATGTGATAAGAAGAGCACTCCACTATTTTTTTTTTGTATAATTGCAGTCTAATTATGAGAAAAAGTTATTCTACAGAATATCTGACAGTTGTTTTTCAGGATTGCCAAGATGAGGAAATAGAAAGCCTGGGAAGCTATCACAGATCAGACAGACAGGACTGGAAAAAAATACGATGACTAAATGCAATGTGGTAGCCTGGATTGGATGTTGGAATAGAAAGAAGATATTAATGGAAAACTGTTGAAACCCACATGAAATTTGTTCACCCACATGAGTTTTGTTTAATAATAGTATAATAATACTATCAGTTTAATCACATTACAAATGCACCATAATAATGTAAAATTTTAACAATAAGTAAAACTGAACGAAGTATCTGGAAACTCCCTGTATTGTATTTTCAACTTTTCTGTACATTTAATTAGTCTTAAAATTAAACAAAAAATATATCCAACATTCCAATTACATTAGATTCTGAAAAAAAAAGTGAAAAGAAACTGATATGACAGGAGATAAGAATCACTGGCAGCACCAGACAATAGAATACTATCTTCAGCTACAAATTGTGGAGACACACTTGTCTTTGGCCCTGGCATTGAGGAGATGATGATGATGATGATTTTGTCAATTCCTAACAACCAATCTGGTCTCACGTAGGTTGGAACAAAAAAAGATCTGCTTGTGGTTTTTTGGTGTGTGTTTGTTACTCACTCACTTGGACAGAAGCAGATGAAAAATAAAAATCACTGCTGGAGAAAATAATCTTCAAATTCAGATCACAAAGGATACAATCATATTTTTAGTCTGCCAGCAAATTAGGCCAAATGCTGAATCGATGTATAAAACTTCCTTCTTTTTATGAAATTATATGAAGCGTTACAAGATGAGAAATGTATCCATGGATTTAATCTCGAGTCTTTTGCTTAGAAAAATTGCTGCAGGATAGCAAATCAAATGTTTATAAACACATGCATAAGTAAATTTGAACTAATTTAGCCATTGCTGACTGCATTCTTCTTCAATGCTTCATTTTCTTTTTTTTAAGGATTTATTTATTTATTTATTTATTTGTTGGGGACAGAGAGAGAGAGAGGGACAGTGAGCATGCCCATGTGGGAGTAGGGACAGAAGGAGAAAACCCTCAAGCATATTCACTGCTAGGGCTCTGAGATCATGACCTGAGTGGAGCTGAAATCAAGAGCCTGTCACCCGACCAACTGAGCCAGCCACCCAGACACCCCCATTGTCTCGTTCTTAACCAAAATATTTATACATTATACACCTCTACTCAAAATATTTAAAGTATTTAGGCTTGGTAAGTCAAGGGGTATAGAAATTGTTTAAATATATGCTTAAAGCTGTCATTTAAGTATGTTTATTATTTTTCACAATTGATTTTTCAAAATACATCAAACAAGGTAAAACAAATTTATATGTAAGAATTACAGTTTAAAAAAATAATTACAGTTTAATAAGAAATTATTGAGATCCCATGTTTTGATTTTTTCCAATCTGCCAATGGTGACTTTTCTATAAATCATAGATTTATAGAAATCTATAAATAGAAAATATAGGAGCCTTTTTGTTTTGTTTTGTTTTCAACTGATGCCTGTTAACAGTATACAAAAAAACATGCAGGTTGCAATAATTTTAAAAAAGTGAAAACATGTCAAGATTAAAATGTCAAAAAGCATACAATAATGCTAAAATATTGGCAGGTAAAATGTCCTCCTAACCATCAAAACTAAATAATATTAAAATAAAAGATCACTTTGCTAGAAGAAATGGTCTAAATGGAGGGATTAAAAAACAAAGAGTATAATCTCTAGTTAAATATATTTCATGTTTCAGAATTTATCATATTCACAGATTAAAAGAATTTTAAACATTTTTATTTCTAAAGCATCTGTAACTAAATCAGTTACAGCAGAGAGCTAGTTTTTAAGGATTTTACTATTTATTTATTTATTTAGAAAGCATGTGTACATGGGAAGGAGAGGGACAGAAGGAGACAGAGAGTCTCAAGCAGTCTCCATGTCCAGCATGGAACCTGGGTACGGGCTTCATCCTAAGACCCCAAGGATCATGACCTGAGCCTAAATCAGCCTACTTCCTGACACTTAAATGACTGAGCCACCCAGGTACTCCAGAGGGCTGTTTTTAAGGATTAACTGAAAGCAGTAACTTTTCTATGAGTTGAAAAATAAGCATCTCCCTAGGAATATTATATTATTAATCTCATTTTCACTAACATGGTATTAATATCACTATATTGCAGATCTGTGGTAGTAGTAATTGGTTCTGCACTTAAAATCAAGGTTACAGGGGTGGATGGGTGGCTCGGTTGTTAAGCATCTGTCTTCTGCTCAGGTTGTTATCCTAGGGTCCTGGGACTGAACCCTCCTTCAGGCTCCTTGCTCAGTGGGAAGCCTGCTTTTCCTCTCACTCTCCCTGCTTGTGTTTCCTCTCTCACTGTCTCTCTCTCAAATAAATATATAAAATCTTAAAAAAAATTACAGAATCTTCAAAATATTTGTCTTTGCAGGACACATAAAGAATATAAGATAAATGCAATGGGGAATGGCATCTGGCATCAGAGTCCTTTGTGAATTATTCCTGTCACTAGAGGATAGAAGCAATATTTTATACAGATTGAATTTTTATAGCCTACAAAAATAATTATTTTTGAGTTCATAAAATCCTAATTTATATATTCAATTGGTCATGGAACTTGCAAATTTTCAAAATCAAATAACTAATTTTAAATTAAAAATGAATTTTTTCAAACATACAATTTTGGGGGGTGTTAGTTGGCTTAATCAGCTGAGTGTCCAGCTTTTGATTTCTGCTAGGGTGATGATCTCAGGGCCTTGGGATCAATCAAGCCCCATGTCAGTCTCCCCACTTAGTAAGGACTCTGCTCTCTTTCTCTCTCTCTCAAATAAATAAATAAATGCATAAATAAATAAATAAATAAATAAATAAATCTTAAAAAAAACATACTATTTTTAAAACATGTCAGTGAAAACTATTTTAAATTTTAAATTCAGATCGATATTATATTGTAATTGTAAAACCATGAAAAGATTATTCATGCCACACCATTAACAATTTGCCCTATAATTTGCAGCTGGGTATTTTAAATAACCATATTTTTGGCCAGTAGGTAGGTATAACAGAAATTGTTTTGGCCATGTGGTAAAACAAGAAATATGACAGAGATAATGTAAAGTTCTTAAAATTCTGCAGCTTTTCATCACTTAAGGGGACTGACTTCATTTTTCACAGAAAATTAGTCTATGAGTTAAGTAACTGTCACATATTAATGTAAAGCCAGGCAATTAATGAGAAAAGAGCAATCTTTAAGAACACATATAAAGGGGCTCCTGGGTGGCTCAATGGGTTAAAGCCTCTGATTTCAGCTCAGATCATGGTCCCAGGATTCTGGGATCCAGCCCCGCATCAGGCTTTCTGCTCAACAGGGAGACTGCTGCCCTTCCTCTCTCTCTGCCTGCCTCTCTGCCTGCTTGTGATTTCTGTCAAATAAATAAATAAAATCTTAAAAAAAAAGAATCATATATAAAATTTTAGAATAGATGATAGATACACAAATATAGAAATTTATGCTTATTTTATATAATAAGTATATTAAGGAAAAGTCAAATATAATCCTGTTTCTAAATATGAATAAAGCATTTAAATGCTGATACATTAGGTGATTTCCCTTATTTTTATTTCCCCCTGGAGAGAATATGTCCTCTTTGATAACCATTCTTGTTTTCTCTTGTTTTTAAGTTTAAACTTCATTTGAACATAAACTACTTGAAATAGTAGTCAGATATGGATGTCTATTTTCAGCAGATGTTGAAATGCAAAGATACTCATCACTGCATCATTACATAATAGAGTGATTTATTGCCAGGGTATGGTAGTCCAATTCTGTCTTCTTTCCCCCAGGTCCATTAGGAATAAAAAGGTATGTACAGAAATAATACGTTCTTTCAAATGAGACTTTAACCAAAATGTCATGCAAAGTCCATTCCTTTTGTTATTCTATTAGATATAATTTTGTGACTCAGTAGTATATAGATGGTGATCTGAGTCTGGGAATGTCATGTGTTGGTGCCTTCACTTTCAGGATTACTTTCTGGAATGTTGTTCATACAACTCTCCCAAACTCTAGTTGGAGAATTTTACATATCAAATCCAATTACTCAATGCAATGAACAGACGTTTTCTGAGTTATTTCATGACCATTCCCAGACTCTATCAATCTTTTCTTCCACTTCCCCAATCTTAGTGACACACTTTCCCTCATTAAATGATGTCTCATGATAAGTGGGCACTGTCACAATTAAGTGTATACATGCCCCTGATATGGGCTTTTGTACTTAAAAACAAAACATAACAGACAAAAACAAGATGAGAAAGAAAGCAGTATAGCCCAGCATTTCAGTTTTACAATAGGAGTAGACATAAATGACAGCATAGTACAGTTTGTAAAATAATCCCACAGTATTTTATTTTCAATTCATTTTTATCAAAAGACATTTTCTAGTAGATCTCCATAGCATCACTCCACAAAATATTACTTTCTGCTCGACTTTTCCAAACCAACATCTTTTGTTTGTATACACAAGGGAATCTCCTGGAATTCCTGGTTTCCAATTTGAAACTCAGTATATGATTTGCATTTTTATTGTGGGTATCCTATAGCTTACATTTAACTGAAAAAAAAAAAATCCTCTGTGCTATTTTCTGCTGCTAGAAGGACTGCTGTGTCTTACATTGACTAGCAGTGATTTTCCATAGACAAACACCTGCATGGGAAACACCTGCAGTTACCTGCCTTTAGGAAGTAACACTTTGAAGCAGAAGCTCTAGGGTAAGCGTGAGCATTTCCAAACTGCCTATGGAGTAATCAAAAGGAAAAAGGAACTCTAAAAAATATAACATCTACTATATTTTTATTTGATTACCCAGATGTAGACAATGAATTATTTGGTATAGTGCTAGTAATAAAGGTGTAAGAAGCAAATATAATAACATACACTTAGGGTAATAATTTTGAAAAATATTTAGAAAATATTAATATAAATTAAATCTGAAAAATACACACTATGGACGAGTTGGGTTTTATTTTATTTTATTTTATTTTATTTTGGTCTTTCAATCATATCTAGAACACTGGGCTTCACAATCTTTATTTATTTATTTATTTATTAATAAATTTGAAACTGAAGAAAACACTATATATTATAAATTAATTATTTTATGAAACCATTAACATAACTTGAGGTAATACTTTTCAAATCCAGCACATACATTATAACAAATAAATCACTTCTTGAGTGTAGCAGAAAAATTATTTTAAGATAGAAGAAGGAATTTTGTAGATTTCAAAACAGAGATGAAATATTGCCTTTATTATATCCTGATTAAATGCCATACTAATTTTGAGATAATGGAGGAATACTACTAAAGAAATATATTGAGTTCATTTGTCATAAGAATAAATATGTTGCTAGTTTTAATATACAAGGCATAAACTTAATCTATATGCAGTAAACTTGGCACTTTTATCTAAATGCAATAGACTAGAATAAATGTCATATAAACTCTGTAGAGTTAAAAGATGAATGTCAGACCATTAATATTGGCAAAATAATCTTCCAACAAAATGTACATCCCTTCTGAAGTAGGGAACTGAGGGGACTCCATTTTAGAAACAGTCCATCTCTGCCATTTTTCTTCTAGCTCCCATTTGCTTATGTTCCATATTTTGCTTCTTGAATAAGCCACAGAAGCTATGTCCCTACTTCCAGGGGGAAGCAAGACAGTTAATCATTCTCTGAGTTTTGTCTTAGGTTCCAAACACCTGATAACACCCGAGAAGAGCCAGATCCCAAACATGTTCCAGAACAGTAGCTTCAAACAAATCTTGGCTGACCCTGGCATCAAAAGCCCTATCTTTGTTAAATTATGGAATAATACCTATTTTTCACCTGACACGCTTGCCTTTGATCAGACTCTATCTTTGATTCTTAGAGGAAAACATACCCTGGACCCTTTTCTAGTATAAACCCCTAGCCCAAGCAATGATGACACTCATTTTCCTTTTCTTTTTGAATCTCCCAGACACTCCATCTACTAATCTCTGTCACTCATACTATTCAACAAACTGTTTTCACTTTCTCCAAGTCACACTTTATTTCTATCCTACAGAAGTCAAGGACACTCTTGGTTGGTCCTATGAGACCCTTCCCTGGGTTCTCAGACCCAGCTTTCCTGCATTCCTTCCTTCTGTAGGTTGATTATTTTAGTATCTAATCTGTGACTTTGTAATATAATTTTATTTTAATCTACTAATTAGATCTGCTTCAAAATTCCAAGCGTATTATACAGAAAATTAAAACAAAAGTAATACATTCTTCTTTTAAAATAGAAACCCAACTCTCTTAATGTTAATACCTTGCTAGAGGGGAAAATCAACCTTGACAGTGGCAAGACCTCTGGTATAGAGTATCTTGTAGGTCCTCCTTAGCATATGAAAGTTCTTTTGACACCTCCTTTTTTCTTACCTCCCCAACCCCATAGTATATAATCAGCCAACACAGGACCTATACCCAGGCTTTAATAAACCACTATTTTGCACCAAGAACAAACAAACAAACAAAAACAAACAAACCACACAGACTGAAGTCCTATTCTGAACATACAGTTAAAAATATAATGATCAATATATGCATTAACTCAAAAATTTTTAGAATAAAATATAATGTGGGCCACCATCATTCTGCTATATTATAGTATACAATATACATATAGCATATGGTTTATAACATATTGTAATACACATACATTGTAGTATATGTAACATACTTTTATATACTAAATAATCTTGATTTTATGATCCAGCAGTATACGCATCTAGTGGGAGACTTTAGAGAGGCAGAATCTCAGCCCAACCTCAGACCAAATCATTTGAACAGAATATGCATTTTAACGAGGCCCCCTGGTAATGAACATGCACAATAAAACTTGAGAAGCATAAATACAGACTTTGCAAAAAACATTCTTGAATCTGCAAAGTATACATTATTCTTCAAAAGCAAAGGTAGATCGCTTTTTCACTGCAGTGATATGGGTAGGAATGTGAAAATGTGAGAGGACATTTTTAATATGTGTGTAATCCTTGCAGTGTGTTTATTCAAATAAAGTGTCTAGGTTCTTTTGGACAAAGAGGAAAGGGTGAGGAAGTTTTTTATTTATTCCTATTATCATTATGATTGGAGTGTGGGAGAAGCAAGACATGACAAAATTTTAGTTGAACAGCTTAGTTGATAGAGAAAAAGCTTGCGACTCGCAGTTCAGAAGATATTTTATGTTTCTCCTTTACTCAAGAGAGCAAAATGATGAGACAATGAATGCAACTGGAGAAGACAAACTCTAAGTCATCTACACTTCATACAAAAGACCAGACACAATTATTTCTGATATTTTGCACGACTTTATGTTTTATTAGTCACTCAAATGATTGTATTTGTGTTAGTTTGATACATTCGAATAAATCTCTATTAATTGTGTTGGGGATTGGTAAACTATGGCCCATGAGCCAATAATGTACAGTTACCTCCTTTAGTAAATAAGGTTTTACTGGAACAAAGAAATGCCAATTTGAAATGTATTTTGTATGGCTGCTTTTGAACTACAACAAGCAAATTTGAGTCATTGACAAAGAGACTATATAATCTGCATAGTCTAAAATATGTACCATCTGTTCCTTTACAGAAAAAGTTTGCTGACCTATATGATGAAGGCTAACTATTTTGATTTGTTTTAAGATTTCCTTTTCACTATGCTTTTGGTATCCATATCTCTTTCTAGTGTGTGCCAATTAATAAAAGGAAACCTCACTAAAGTGGACTTGGGATATTAGAAGGGGGGCTGAAAGAGGGAGCTGTACTACTCAGTGTCAATTATAAGAAAGAATGATCAGTTCCAGGCCCCATTAGAAAAGGTGTATATTGCATCCTCTACAAGAAATTGCCTACCCAGCCAATGAAAGCTGTCATTTTAACCAATAAAGAACCATCATCACCCGAACTCTCACTTTTCATATTTTAACTTTTGTTCAAAACAGCCCTTCTCAATTTTCCCCTCTTCTCTAAAATAACACTCCTCCTTTGTTTGTTGGACTTTCCTATGGTTTTGCCATAGTTCACTTGCCCCAAATTGCAATTCTCTGTTATTCCTGAATAAATCCATTTTTACTGGTAAAATAACGGACCTGTTTTAGTTTTAAGTTTAACACCAGCATCTCAAGTATTGCTTCAGAATACAGGATCTTGAAGTTGCATCATTTGTAACTCTAAAACTGTAATGTTATATGTGGCTTTTAAAGGATTACAAGTAAAAATCAATTTAAATATAAAAAATTTTAAATGTAAATTATGATTTTAAAAAATTGTTATTGCTCTCTGAGTAGGCAGAAGTAAATTAGTGCCAGCTAGAATTTTATTTCAGTTACTGTAGGTAAAAATAAACACATTCAAGTATTATTATTTTGTAATTTCATGTGTGAATTTATGCTATACACATAAAGTAGTTCTCTGAATGGAGTGTTCTAAAATATGGGTTCTATTTGTATATTTGTAAGTTATAAGTGTGTGTGTGTATGTGTGTGTGTGTGTAACTACTTCAGAATACATTATTGTTTTGTCATACTTGCTGATGCGACTACCCTCGTTCCTGTAATGCACTCATGTCATAACGGTTATTTCCCAGATTGGGGGGTCACTGCTAATGCCAGTTATAACAGGATTGAGAAAGACACATTTTCTGTAGTCTAGGAATTCACAGATAGAAACAGCTGTATGCTGTGTGAATCCATTTGTACAAATAGAAATATAGAGAACCAAAGAAGCAAATTGGTGATTATCTGGAGTGTATTCTACACAGAGGAACAGATTTTAAAGAGAAGTGAGAAATCTTTTGCAGATGATGGAAACACTCTGTATCTTGTTTGAGGTAGTATTTTTACTGGTACAAAAAGCTGTTGAAAAACCCACATAATAGTCCATGTTAAAGGATGCAGTTTATTTTATGTAAATTTTTTCTTCATAAAGAGGAAAAATGAGCTTCACTCTATGTTTTATATGCATTTCAAAGTAATTTACATTATTCTACAGTTCTGGGTGTGTGCTAAATATATAAATTATATTTCTTATATTTGTTTTTTAAGTAGTCTTGGAGCTGCATAATATGTATTTTCTGATGTTTTTCTTTTTATTCTAAGTTGCTGTGTTTAAATTCACATTTATAATTGGGATGTGATAACCTATACTTTAATTCTGTTACAAACACACACACACATTATTAGTATATAATAGTAGCATATGCTCCTAGTGTAGGTCTCTATGTCATTACACATAGTTACCTAAATGGAATATTATTTCCTTAATTCTGTAGTGCTTAGTACTAGCATAGTGTCATGCAAGGTTTAATACTCATATTTCACCATTTCTTTTCTCTCCTATATCATTATATTTTATCAGTATCTATTTTAAGAAATATATAGTTTTTTAAAAATATACCAAATGAAAAATTTCATCTTGTACATTGAATATTTATGGACTTTTTTTTTTTTTAAAGCTAGGAACTTTTGTTTTTAATGAATTACAAAATAAATTACAAATAATATTAATAGTAAAGATCCCCAGGTTGGGATTGAGTATTAGGTTTCTTTTATTTTTAATTCATTCTAATTATTTATGTGACTTATTTAATTTTTTTTAATTTGTATTTTCTTTGTGTCAGGATCACTTATTCCTTTCTCCATTCTTATTTATTTTGGAATATTCTTAAAAATTATTATTTATTTTCTGTATTAGCTTGTTATGCATACATTATTTTATGATTATTTTAGAATTTCAGTGGAAATTTAACACATATTTTAGCTTTATTATAATGCAAATTGGTATTTTTCCCTTTCCTGAAGGAAACCACTGAACATCATCACACTAATTATCCATCTACTAGATTTTGTACTATTATTTTTGATATATAATGTAAACAGTGTAATTTCTCAAGTAAAATTTGTTTATAGTTTCTTATGTATTTATAATTGCTTTTCATTTCCCCCTTCATCTCCAAGTTTCACCGGGCTCATTTTCCTTATAACTAAAGGATTACCTTTATCTCCTGAATTGTGCTTGCTGGTTGCCTAATTCCCTCAAAATTTTGTGTGTTTATGTTGTTATTTTTATTGTTGTTTTATCACTATTTAAACTTTATTTTATTAAAAATTTTATTTTATTTAAATTCAGTTTATTAACATATAGTGTATTATTAGTTTCAGAGGTAGAATTTAGTGATGCATCAATTGCATATAATACCCAGTGCCCAATACATCACATGCCCTCCTTAAAACCCATCACCCAGTTACCCTATCCACTCACCCATCTCCCCTCCAGCAACCTTTAGTTTGTTTCCTACAGTTAGGAGTCTCATGGTTTCTCTCCCTCTCTGTTTTTTTCTTGTTTTATTTTTCCTTCCCTTCCCCTATGATTCTTTGCTTTATTTCTAAAATTCCACATATGAGTGAAATCATATAATAATTGTCTTTCTCTTAGCATATTATTTTCTAGTTCCATCCACAATGCTACAAATGATAAGATTTCATTTTTTTGATGGTTGAGTAATTTCCCATTGTATATGCATATGTATATACATATGTATCTGTGTGTGTGTGTGTGTGTGTGTGTGTATCACATCCATTCATTTATCCATTCATTTGTTGATAGACATCTGGGCTCTTTCCATAGTTGAACTATCATGGACATGGCTGCTATAAATACTGGGGTGAATGTGCCCCTTTGCGTCACTATGTTTATGTCCTTTGGATAAATAGCTAGTAGTTCAATTCCTGGGCCACGGCGTAGCTCTATTTTTAACTTTTTGAGGAACCTCTATACTGTTTTTCAGAGTGGCTCTACCAGATTGCATTCCCAACAACAGTGAAAGAGGTTTTCCTTTCTCTGCATCTTTGCCAACATCTGTTGTTTCCCGAGTTGTTAGTTTTAGCCATTTTGCCTGGCGTGGGGTGATATCTCATTGTAGTTTTTATTTATATTTCCCTTATGCCGAGTGTAGTACTATGTTGAGTACTTTTTCATGTGTCTGTTGGCTATTACTTTGTCTTTTTTTGAAGAAATATCTACTCATGTCTTCTGTCCATTTCTTGACTGGAATATTTTGGTTTTTTGGGTGTTGAGTTTGATAAGTTCTTTGTAGATCTCGGATATTAGCCCTTTATCTGATATGACATTTGAAAATATCTCCTCCCATCCTGTCAGTTGTCTTTGGGTTTTTCAATTGTTTCTTTTGCTGTGCAAAAACTTTTTATCTCGATGAAGTCCCAATAATTCATTTTTAGCATTGTTTCCTTTGCCTTTGGAGATGTGTCTACCAAGAAGTTGCTGTGGCCAGGGTCAAAGAGGTTACTGCCTGTGTTTTTCTCTAGGATTTTGATGATTTCCTCTCTCACATATAGGTCTTTCATTCATTTTGAATTTATTTGTATATGGTATAAGGAAATTGCCCAGTTTCATTTTTTTGCATGTGGTTGTCCAATTTTTCCAACAACATTTACTGAAGAGACTGTCTTTATTCCATTGGATATTATTTCCTGCTTTGTTGAAGACTTTCAGCCATAGAGTTGAGGGTCCATTTTTGGGTTCTCTATTCTGTTCCATTGATCTATATCTGTTTTTGTGCCAGTACCATACTGCTTTCATCACTACAGCTTTGTAATATAGCTTGAAGTCTGGAATTGTTATGCCACTACTTTGTTTTTCTTTTTCAAGATTGCTTTGGCTATTTGGGGTAATTCCAGGTTCCATATTTTAGGATTAGTTGTTCGAGCTCTTTGACAGATGTTGATGGTATTTTGATAGGGATTGCACTGAAGTGTATATTGTTTTGAATGGCATAGACATTTTAACAATATCAGTTCTTCAAATCCATGAGCATGGCATGTTTTTCTATTTTTTTTTGTGTCTTCCTCAATTTCATTCATAAGTGTTCTATGGTTTTCAGAGACAGACACTTTACCTCTTTGGTTATGTTTATTCTTAGGCATATTTGGTGCAATTGTAAATGGGATCACCCCCTTAATTTTCTTTCCTCTGCCTCATTGTTAATGTCTAGAAATGCAACTGATATCTGTGCATTAACTATACCTTGCCCCTTTACTGAATTATTTTATGAGATATAGCAATTTTTGGGTGGAATCTTTTGGATTTTCCACATAGAGTATCATGCCAGCTGTGAACAGTGAGTGTTTAACTTTTTCGTTGTCATTCTGGATGCCTTTTATTTCTTTTTGTTGTCTGAACGCTGAAGCTAGGACTTGTAGTACTATTTTGAATAACAGTGGTGAGAGTGGACATCCCTGTTGTTTTCCTTACCCTAGGAAAAAGCTGGTTGTTTGTTTGTTTGTTTTCCCTTTGAGGATGATATTTGCTATGATACTGAGGTACATTCCCTCTATCTCTACACTGTGAAGAGTTTTAATCAAGAAAGGATGTTGTATTTTGTCAAATGCTATTTCTGTCTCAGTTGAGAGGTTCTTGTCCTTCCTATTATTAATGTGGTATATCACATTGATTGATATGCAGATATTGAACCACCCTTGCAGCCCAGGAATGAATCCCGCTTGGTCATGGTGAATAATCCTCTTAATGTACTGTTGAATTCTTTTGGTTAGTATCTTTGTAAGAAGAATTTTGGTGTCCATACTCATCAGGGATATTGGTCTGAAATTCACCTTTTTTTTAATTTTTTTTAAAGATTTTATTTATTTATTTGACAGAGATCACAGGTAGGTAGAGAGGCTGGCAGAGAGAGAGAGAGAGAGAGAAGCAGGCTCCCTGCCGAGCAGAGAGCCCGATGTGGGACTCGATCCCAGGATCCTGAGATCATGACCTGAGCCGAAGGCAGTGGCTTAACCCACTGAGCCACCCAGGCACCCCTGAAATTCACCTTTTTTAATGGGGTATTTGTCTGTTTTGGGGATCAAGGTAATGCTGGCCTCATAGAATGAATTTGTTAGTTTTCCCTCCATTTTTATTTTCTGAAACAGCTTCAGAAGAATAGGTATTAATTCTTCTTCTTTTATAAAGATTTTATTTATTCATTTAACAGAGAGAGAGAGAGACAGACAGCAAGAGAGGGAACACAAGCATGGGGAGTGGGAGAGGGAGAAGCAGGCTTCCCCCGGGGCAGGGAGACTGACATGGGACTCAATCCCAGGACCCTGGAATCATGACATGAGCTGAAGGCAGATGCTTAATGACTGAGCCACCCAGGCACCCCAGTATTAATTCTTCTTTAAATGTCTGGTAGAATTCCTCTGGAAAGCCATCTGGTCCTACACTCTTCTTTGTGGGGAGATTTTTGATTACTGTTTCAATTACTTTGCTAGTTATGGGTCTGTTCAGGTTTTCTATTTCTTCCTGTTTGACTTTTGGCAGTTTATATGTTTCTAGGAATGCATCCATTTCTTCCATATTGCCTAATTTGTTGGCATATAGTTGCTCATAATCTGTTCTTTAAATTGTTTGTATTTTTTCAGTGTTGGTGGTGCTCTCTTCTCTTTCATTTATGACTTTATTTATTTGAATCCTCTCTCTTCTTTTTAATAAGTCTGGCTAGGGTTTATTTTTCTTATTAACTCTTTCAGTGAATCAGCTCCTAGTTTCATTGATCTGTTCTACTGTTCTTTTGGTTTCTATTTCATTGGTTTCTGTTCTAATCTTTATGAATTCTCTTCTGCTGCTGGATTTAGGTTTTATTTGCTGGTCTCCCCCAATATCCTTTAGTTGTAAGGTTAGGTTGTGTATTTGAGACTACTCTTAGGTATTGAGAGAGGTTTGTATTGCTGTATACTTCCCTTTTAGGACTGCCTTTGCTTCATCGCAAAGGTTCTGAAAACTGCTATGTTTTCATTTTCATTTGCTTCCATGAGTTTTTTTAAATTCTTTTGTAATTTCCTGGGTGGCCCTTTCATTCTTTTGTAGGATGCTCCTTAACCTCCATGTATTTGTGTTCCTTCCAATTTTTTTTCTTGTGATTGAGTTTGTTTTAAAGCATTACAGTCTATCTTTCTGAATTGTTCTCTGTGGAAATCTTGGCCTGAAAAAAAAAATTACCTATCTGTTGCCACATGAAGAACTCCTTTAAATTTAATCTTATTTGTAACTTATCATCTAGATGAGTAAATGTATTGATTATTGGCCTAATGACCTGGGTTGTAATTTTTTAATCTTATTATGTCTCTACTTTTCATCTTATTATAAACATTGAAGAAATGGCATTAAATTAAGAACATTAAAGGCTTACCACATTTAAAATATAGTATATATATACACAATGCAATATTATTCAGCCTTAAAAAGGAATGAAATCTTGCCATTTATGACAACATGAATGGGCCTAGAGGGTATTATAAGTAAAAAAAAAAGGTCAGAGAAAGGCAACCATCATATGATTTCAACTAAATGTGGAACCCACAAAACAAATAAGCACACGAAACAGAGACTTATAAAAGCAAAGAACAATCATGATTGCCAGGGGTGGGCATTGGAATGGAGACGCAAAATAGTTGAAAGAGATTAAGATGTATAAATTTCAAGTTATAAAAAAATGTCATGGGGGCATAAAGTATAGCATAGGGAATATTGTCAATAATATTATAATAACTCTGTATGATGACAGATGGTTAACTATGTTAATTGTGGTGAGCATTTCATAATTTACATAAATGTTGAATAACTATGTTGTATATCTGAAAATAATATTGTATGTCAATTATACTTTAGTTAAAAATAAAAATTGAGGGGCGCCTGGGTGGCTCAGTGGGTTAAAGCCTCTGCCTTTAGTTCAGGTCATGATCTCAGGATCCTGGGATTGAACCCCTCATCAGGCTCTCTACTTGGTGGGGAACCTGCTTCCTCCTCTCTTCTGTCTCTGCCTGCCTCTCTGCCTACTTGTGGCCTCTGTGTGTCAAATAAATAAATAAAATTTAAAAAAAATAAAAATTGAAAACATTTAAGTAAAAGCAATTTGTCTCACAATTTCATGTTAATTAAAACTCTTAAATTAGACTTCTATTCCAATTCAATAGGTCTTTTTAAATAAAGGATTTGCCAGTTATATTATTCCATTTACTATTTTCCTCATAGGATTATTATAATGATCAATTGTGATGTATGGTTACTACAAAACTTGAAACATAAACTCAAGATATGACCATTATAAATATAATTGTATAATATTAGTATCACACCATAATGTCTTTACATATAATATGAAACATTTATCAAGGGCAGAAGTTTGCAAATTCCATTAATTGCCTTGTTGGAATCTATAGTTATAAAGAATGAAAGTAAATGCAATTTTATTTCACTTGTGAATCATGATTATCTAAGACACTCTTGATAGATTGTTAACTTTCTTTTAAATTGGAGAAGATGCAATAAAAATGAGAAGGGGACATTATTAAGTATTACATAGTTCTTCCTACATTTTTTGTTTAGATCTATAGCACTGAAAGAGCTTTGGCCCTTACATACAGTATACAGGGTGTATACTGTACAAGTGTTATGACAAATGTCATAACATTTGTCAAATATTATGGAAGTTAGTGAATTTGTTATCAAATAAAAAAAGGTTGAACAACGATATATTTGTATCCTATTTGATGTGATAATAAAAATTCCTAGTGTTCTAGGAAAAGAACAATTTTTTTCCTAGTCACGATAAAACATAACCACTAGAACTAGTTTATATTCATTTCATAAATCAATGACAATTCACTTCAGTGAATGCTTCTGGAAGTCAGCCAATAAGTAACAGCAACAATCCATTAAATATACTTCTACAGATAAAGGTCAACCCTTCCTAAACACTTCCATTTCTGAAAGTCGGCCAATTTCTGAGATTCATTCACACTTTTTTAAACCCTACATAAGATCAGCACATAAGATTTTTTTGTGCTCAAGGAAGCTGACTTACAAGGGAACCTCATGAACAAAACATGTATTTTATTTTTGTTTTAGGCACTATGGCACTGACAACTGAAGGCTTCAATGATATTTTGTTTGCTTTTTGTTTTGAAGACCATCTTTTTGTGGTTTTCCTCTTGGGGAAAAGAGTTGTCCCCTAGTGTCTTTTTACCCCTACAGTCCTTCAGATTTGCTGCCAGATAATTGCTTAAACAACAGTTTGACCTCCGATTGAGATTTTCTTTCTTAATTCACTTAGTTATCTTAGAATTTGTAAGCAAATAGATCTTTGTATAAATTAGTTAGATCTTTGACTTAGAAGAACACTATTTTTAAGTATTCTTGACATTAAATTGCTTATTCTTTAATTGAGTTATTTATTCTTGATTTTTAAAATAAATTTTTATATTATAATAGTTTTAGATTCACAGAAAAATGCAAAAATAGTATGGAGAGTATGCATATACTCCACATTCAATTTTCTCATCTTACATTAACATCTTACGTTTGTTACCTAAATTCATATTTTATTATTAAATAAGTCTATAATTTACCCAAGTGCCCTTAGCTTTTACCCAATATTTATACTCTTTTCTAGGATCCCATCCGAAATATTATATGATATTTAGACCCCATTTATTCTTAGGTTTATCTTGACTATGGCAGTTAATGCTGTTTTTTGTTTGTCTAGTTGTACAGAATCTCATCTCATTTGATTGTTTTATCTCTATTGCGTTTGTGAGGGAGTACTCCATAAGGAATGGATGAAGGCATAATTTTGTTAAGTCTCAAATCTAAGCTGGCATAGAAGACTAATATTTTAACTGCATTCATCTGATTACTAATCAATACAAAGACGATTGTTCAAGGGTGCCTGGGTGGCTCAGTCAGTTAAGCATCAGATTCTTGGTTTTGGCTCAGGACATGATCTCAGGGTCATGAGATTGAGCCTCATGTGAGGCTCTGTGCTCAGTCCACAGACTGCTTTTCCCTCTCCTTCTCCCTCTGCTACTCCCCCGGCTCTGTGTTCTCATTCTCTCCCTCCTAAATAAAATAAATAAATAAATAAATAAATAAATGGAATTTTTATTTTAAAAAAAGACAATTACTCAGACTTTGCTTTGGATTCATCATTAGAAACTTTAGAACATTCTCTGGCATGAAAATGTACAAAACAGGGTCATTTTGCTTAGTTTGCATGTAAATCAATGGGAGATGAGCTGTAAATACTAATATCAAGTTTTACCACTTAGTTGGGAAATAGAGACTTCTTTTATAAGCATACATTTTAGAATTGTAGTGGCTTCTTTCTTACATGTTATGATTTCATCTAAAAGAAAGTTGAAGTCTCCTCCTGGGGAAAAAAAATGTTTTCCTAAATATACTTTCAATAAAAGTCTAACTTCTTTATTTGTCTTGACAGAAATGGTAAAATTTCACTAAAGATATGTAGAATATTATTCAGCCATAAGAAAGAATGAAATAAAATCCTTCCATTTGCAATGATATGGATAGAGCCAGGCAGTATAATGCTAAGTGAAATAAGTTAGTGAAAGAAAGACAAATACCATATAATTTCACTTATATGTGGAATTAAAGAAACCAAAACCAAAACAAAACAAAAAACAAGCAAAGGAAAATGAAAGAAGAGTGAGAACCCAAGAAATAGACTCATAACTATGGAGAACAAACTGATGGTTACCAGAGGGGTGGTGGTTGGGGGTGAGGGATGAAATAAGTGATGGGGAATCGAGAGTGAACTTGTAATGATGAGCAGTGGGTGATGTATGGATGTGTTGAATCGCTGTATTGTATGCCTGAAACTAATATAGTACTGTATGTTTACTATACTGGAATTAAAATGTTAAAAATCCCTTCCAAGAAAGATACATAGAATAAAAATTTCAGGAGATTTTGCCATGTTAAAAAAAGTCATAAAACAAAACAAACAAACAAAACAAAACAAAAAACCTAGATGGAGCTCCTCGTTCAATCAATTAAGCCTCTGACTTCAGCTCAGCTCATGATCTCAGGGTTCCTGGGATTGAGCCCCATGTTTGGCCCCAGCCTGGCATCAGGCTCCTTGTTCAGCAGAGAGTCTGCTTCTTTCCCTGCCCTTCCACCTGCTCGTGCACTCTCTCGATGTCTTGTTTTCACTCTCTTGCTCTCAAATAAATAATCTTAAAAAAATATATAACAACAACAACAAAAACTCTAGAAAGGGGAGAAAAACAGATCAGTCAATGGTTAACTATCTTTGATTTGAGTCCTGAAACCTCAAAATTAAAGATATCTTCTCTTCAGAACTCTCTAGTGATACCCTAGAGAGTTTTTTATTTTTAAAATTAACAAAGGTCACAGAAAATGATTCGCATTCAAACCATTTTAAAATTAAACTTCTTAAAACCTTTCTCTCTCTGTCATATATATATATTTTTTTCTACCATTTTTTTTTAAGATTTTATTTATTTATTTGATAGACAGAGAACACAAGTAGGCAGAGAGGCAGGCAGAGAGAGAAGAGGAAGCAGGCTCCCTGCTGAGCAGAGAGCCCGATGCGGGGCTCGATCCCAGGACACTGGGATCATGACCTGAGCAGAAGGCAGAGGCTTTAACCCATTGAGCCACCCAGGTACCCCTCTACCATCTATTTAAATTTCTCCTTTTTTCCTGCCCATTCTTCTGGTTTCTGTAAATGAGCTACTCTTTCATTCATTTTTGTTCTAAGAGGAAGGACAATCTTATTGCATATATTCCATTAAGATTTCTGGGCCAAATGCTGGATCTGTACAAATTGCATTTAAGCCATGATCTACAGCCAAGACAAGGTCAATAATTAAAGATTTTCTTAAATCAGGAAGACAGGAAGAATTTGCTTCTGAATTAAGGATTTTATTAATACTTATTTAATCCAATAGTTCATTTAATTGTTAACACCTTAGAGGGAAATGTTAAAAGCAGCAGAATAAGAAAGCTGGTACAACATTTAAATAGCATAGCTGTTAATAATTCAAATAGATGTGCTTGAAGAGTGTGATACCTACCACATAAAGCTATTTCAGAAACTTTTCATTAAGAATAGACTGAACAGGGGCGCCTGGGTGGCTCAGTGGGTTAAGCCGCTGCCTTTGGCTCAGGTCATGATCTCGGGGTCCTGGGATCGAGTCCCGCATCGGGCTCTCTGCTCGGCAGGGAGCCTGCTTCCTTCTCTCTCTCTCTGCCTGCCTCTCAGTGTACTTGTAATTTCTCTCTGTCAAATAAATAAAAAAAAAAAAAAAAAAAAAAAAAAAGAATAGACTGAACAGATTCCAAATGGCAAATGAAATAGAGCTGATCAATAAATCATTTTAAAAAATGATTTTAGAAAATTTTCAAAATATTCTAGAAGACAGAAAGTAAAAGAAAAAAAAAGTTTCTCCCCAATTTGCCAAGTATCTCAATCTGAAATAGGTCTTAGCAAGGAAAAAGAAAGGACTTGGAAATTGACATTCAAAACATACGGCTTGGAGCTCCTGAGTGTCTCAGTTTGTTAAGGCAACTGCCTTCAGATCAGGGCATGGATTAGGGTCTAAGATCCAGCCCTGTCTACTTCTCCTTCTCCCGCTCTCCCTCTTGTGTTTTCTTGTTCTCTCTCTGTCAAATAGATAAATAAAATCTTTAAAACAAACAAACAACCCCCTCCCCCAAAAAAACTTATGGCTTCACTGTTTTAATGCGATGTGAATCCAAGTGTATCTACACCAAATCATCTTTCATTTAAGTGCGTTTAATAAATCGTCTTCTTAACTGGAAAAAATAAATAAGTAAAATAAACAACAGTAAAAATTAAATAATCTGGAAATCATCTTTGTGGCTCACCAGATAAAATAATTGGTCTCCAAAAATAATAGAAGACAGAGAAGTTCACTTACCAATGAATTGTGAGTTTAATAGAGATAACTTCGAAAATTCAAGCAAAAGATCCATTAGAAGAACCACTATTCCATATTGGCTAGATACAAGAAGACCACTATTAAAAATAAATCGAACTACACTGTTGTAAGTAGAGCTAATAATACCCCCTGATTTCCTGTCTACCTCCCAAGGGTCATTATCCACAGATTGAAATGAACAAAAAGAGACAATCAAGCTCAAAGAGCTCCCTCCTGATTTCAGTGCAGACACCCCCCTCCTCATCCATCTCAGCCTTCAACCTGGTCATGGTGGAGTTCATAGTTCAGATTTTGGCCAGGAATGACTGCTAGCTTCTGACCCAGCTGATGCAGAAAGAGCAGCAGTCTGACTAGTCTCTTCTGTCACCTGGATATCTGTACAGCATGTGTCTGTCCAACATATAACACAAGATTCCTTGGAGTACTAAGTGACTTAGTAGGGGAAACTTCTAAGAATTGACAAGACTTTCCCATCTCCCAAACTCTTAACTGTTGTAATGACACCATTATCATTAGAATATTCCTTCATTCTTTGTAGAAAGTTTTCAAAAAAATCAAGTAGGAAGAAATCGTATTTACAGTGGAAATTCCAGATTAAATAAACTCTATGTTCATTCATTAAATAAACTCTATGTCAGAAAATTATTCTATGTACACAATCAAATTACAGCTGACCTACACATGAATATTCCTACATGAATAACAATGTAATAAATATAAAGGGAAAGATAAAGATAAAGATTCCTTGTACATAATTAGAAACATTGGAGCACAGTCTAGATTGTTGTATCTAAACTGTTTATCAAAGCCCCTCAATATTTTCTTAAAGCTGATCTTAGACTAATCAACTATAGCCATTTTGAGAGAGAAAAAAAGAAATAATAATTATTTTTTTCCAGGCCTTGTAATTCACCTACTTTACTTTCTCAAAATCTATTAATGAAGGATATATATTTGTCCATATTCTGTAAGGGATTAGCAATTGCTCCACAGCAATGTCTAACAAAAATCAGCTTGGATAAACCTAAAGACATTTTTTGTATAACAGCTTTTCATTGAGCTTTCTTTAGTATTCCAGTTGCCAAACATAGTAAAAATTAAATGTCTTCACCTGAACAGTTATGCTCTAGAAATTTACTGTAGTTCCATTTATTTTTCCAAATCTAAAACCAAAACTTGATAAAATTCATGAATAACTGTTCAGTAAAATCAGTTCCTCTATCACTGGATAGAGATACGTTGGAATACTGCGCGCAGTATTTTTATTTTAGGGATAAGAAGCACTCCTCTCTTGAAAACTCACAGTATACATCGTGACCAAGAAAAAAAAAAATCCTACCTGGAATATCCTAATTTACCTGTCTGGTGATAGAAGAACTCCCTTTACTATAGAATTAATTATTCATTAATTCTACAAGGTTTTGTTACCTAGTCACCTTATCATTCGAGTCATTTCTCTGAAGGTAAGTTGAATAATTTGCAGAGAACCTGGAAGTCTGAGGTTCTGAAAATTGTTATATAGAAGTGGGTGTCACCATTTCCGGGACTGGGCATTAACTCCATTATGTGATCAATCATGGCCTTTTTTTCTTCTTTCATGGAAAATAATGTGTTCCGTGGTTGGATGGCAACTTCTATAAATGTCAAGTAGGTCACATTTTTGGAAGTGTAGTTCAACTATTGCACATCCTTATTGATTTCCATTTTCTTTTTATTAATAATAAATGAAAAAGGTACTGAAACCTCCACGTAGAATTGTGGATCTGTCTCTTTCTCCCAATTGTTCTACCTGTTTTTGCTTTATGTGCTTTGAGAAACTCCTATTAGGTGTGTAAATAGACTTGTGTTTTGTTGAATTGTTCTCTTTGTCATTATAAAATGACCTGTTTTATCCCTGGTAATATTCTTTGTTCTAGTCTTTGTCTAATTTAAATACAGCTACTCCAACTTTCTTGTTATTAGTGTTAGTGTGATAAAATATATCCATGCTTTTAAATTTTGGCCATTTTCATATTTGTATTTAAAATGAATAGCTTGTAGGAAACATGTAGTTCAGCCTTGGTCTTTAATTCAAATCTGAGAACCCCTGCCTTTTAATTGGCTCAATCACATGTTATGGTTATTGATATAATTGACTTTAAAATCACCCTCATGTTATTTATTTTCTGTTCATGCTTTATCTTTCTACATCCAGATTAGTTTAATATTTTCACAATTTTATTTTATCTCTTTTGTTGACTTATTAGGTATTACTCTTTCTTGTAATATAGTATTAGTTGACTTAGGCCTGTGGTTGTTTAGGTTGGGAATTTTTTTCTCCCTAGAGGTCTTTTGACAATGCTTCGAGACACACTGAGGGGTGTGACTAGCAGGCAGAGGCACAATAAACTTTCTACAATGCAGAAGACAGCCTTCCACAACATAGAATCATCCATCCAAAAATATCAACAGTGCCATCTTAGAGAAATTCTGCTTTAGCATTCATAGTGTATATGCTTAACTTGTTATAGTCTACTTTTAAGTGATTTTATAGTATTTTGTTTGTAGCAAAAGAACATTAATGTATGCTTCCATTTCTTCCTGATCAGGCTTTGTATTACTTTTGTCATACATTTTACTACTAAAAAAATTATAACCACATAAAACATCACTATAACTTTTGCTTTTAACAAATGTTTATGTTCTAAAATATTCAAATATGAGAAAATATATCTATATTATCTATTAACTCTTTTTCTTCTCTTATGGGTCATATTTTCCTGCTTCTTCACATGCCTGGTAATTTTTTCTGATTCCAAACTTTGTAAAATGTACATTGTTAGATCATGTATATTTTCATATTTCTACAAATATTCTTGAGCTTTCTTCTGTTTTAATGTTAAGTTTCTTAAAAACAGTTGGTCTTTTTGTTCTTGATTTTAAGCTTTGCTGTGTTCAACTACAGCAATGTCTATTATAGATCTCAATCCAAGACTGAGACAAACCCTATTGCCTATTATATCCTTTTTCTATGACCGTGACTGATGAGGGCAGAAATAGTGTCACCCCTGTATGTTCTCCTGGGATTGTTCTAATTTTTTCATGTGTTTCTTTTCTCAACATAAAGTATTTTCTTCATATAGATACCCTTTTTAGAATACAGTTTAAGACTCTCTTGGGGTTATCTGGAAATCTCCAGAAATCTCTGTCTCTGTGTGGCTTTCTCCTCTCTAGTATTCTGCCCTATGGAATCTGAACAGAGTGCTTGTGGCTGTCCCTGGATTTCCATCCCTGAGTCCTCAATTTAGAGAAAATGCTGGGTTCTGCCTCCTTCTTTTTCCCTATGCAACTGCCTGGAAAACTTACTAAAACAATCTGCTGGGATAATTGTAAGGATCAACTCATTAATAAGCTTTTACAGTAGCTTCCAGTTAGATTTCTCTTCAGTTGTCTTAAGGATCCCCTCTCTTACCTTGATTTATGACAAATGCACAATACCCATAGAGAAGAAAATATAAAGGCATCATTTAGGGTGTTCTGTTTGGACTTAAATCCTTCCATTTGGTATGCAATTTTTAGTTTAAAAAAGGGAGTGGGGGGCGCCTGTGTGGTTCAGTAGGTTAAAGCCTCTGCTTTAGGCTCAGGTCATGATCCCAGCGTCCTGGGATAGAGCCCGGGATTGGGCTCTCTGCTCCTCAGGGAGCCTGCTTCCCCCACCCCCACCCCCCCGCCTGCCTCTTTGTCTACTTGTGATCTCTGTCAAATAAATAAATAAAATCTTAAAAAAAAAAAAAAAGGAGTGGGTTTCTTGCCTCTGTGGCATCAATAACATTATTATTATTATTATTATTATTAACAACGGCTGAGGGTTAGCTAACCATGTTTCTATTCAAAAACTTTAACTTCTTAAGATAAAATTTGTTCTTATTTTAAAATTTTAAATAGCATTTGTACTTGGGAAAGAAACTATAAACTTCAAGTTCTTGTGTTTGTTTTTGTTATTTTTATTTGTTTTCTTCTAAAACCTAGTCCTTTTTAGTTTCGATTATACCCAAGTCTAGTATTTCAAGGTGAATGGGACCTAAAAATTTGCTCACTCTGTCTTCCTTCGGCAAAAGTAAACCCACTTCTTTTGGATTGTTCTTCATTTGAATTTATCTCTCTTAGAAACATAGATTCTTTTTTTTTTCCCCCAATCTGTCAGGGGCAGATTTGTTTTACTGAATCTATTTTAATGTTGTCCTGTGTTTCCTTATTGCTGCTGTAACAAATTACTAAAACCAAGATGTTGACAGAGTTGCATTATGAAAACTTTAGATAGAATCAATTTTAATAATTTTTTCCGGTTTCTGCAGTATATCTGGATTCCTTGGCCAGTGGCCTCTTTCCATCTTCAAAGCCAGCCATAGTAGCCACTCAAGTCTTCCTCATGCTGCATCAGTCTGATACTGTCTTTTCTATCTTTTAACAATGCTTGTTAACTAGTGAGCTTGTTCTAGTAATACTCCAGAACAACTACTTAAAGTCAGCTGATTTGTAATTTTAATTCTCTTTTGATAGGTAAATGACAAGTATTTGTGGTTTCCAGAGATGAGTATTTTCCTTAGGTTTCTTTCTTCTTCTTTTTTTTTTTTTTAATTTTATTTATTTATTTGACAGAGATCACAAGTAGGCAGAGAGGCAGACAGAGAGAGAGAAGGAGAGAAGCAGGTTCCCTGCTGAGCAGAGAGCCCGATGCGGGGCTTGATCCCAGGACCCTGAGATCATGACCTGAGCCGAAGGCAGAGGCTAAACCCACTGAGCCACCCCGGTGCCCCTTCCTTAGGTTTCTTAAGGGCTACCACATCAGGCTAACACATCTTGGCCATGTCCTTGATTTCCTACTGTAGCTTGACTGGGTCTGTGCTAAACACACAAAAGGATGAAAAATACTTGCTGTCTAGTTAAAGGTTAGGCCCTTTCTGTTTTCTTTCATTCCAGCACCCATACAAGGACAATCCTATATTTAGCTTTTTTTCCAGATTCCAAGTGCCAGAAATATGTGTATTCTGTTAATTAATCTAATAATATACCTTTTCCACTTTTAACTGTATTTAATATACACTCTTTGTATACCCATAAAGAAAAAGAGTAGGACTCAGAAGTCTAATTTTTGTTTTCTGAGTTCAGACAACATAGAGTCAAGGTCACAAACAAAATTCCAAACATATCTACACCATCTATTATGAACTGAACTGTGGTCTCCTCAACATTCATATATTGAATCCTAAACTTAAGTACTTCAGGATTGACTGTGATTGAAGATAGTGTCTTTAACGAGATAATAAAGTTTAAATGAGGTCATTGTGGTAACCCCAAATCCTATACAGTGGGTGTCCTTATGAGAAGAGGAAACTAGGAAATAGATAAATAAAGGGAAGATCATGTGAAGACAAAAGCCATGTCTAAGGAACAGAAAGAGATTTTGAAGGGCCCAACGTGCTAAGAACTTGATGTTGGATTACTAGCTTTCAGAAAATTTTTGAGAAAATAAATTTCTGCTTTGCAAGCCAGACAGCCTGTGGTATTTTGTTATGTCAACCATAGCAAACTAGCAATACATCATCTCTGTATTATTCCCCCAAATCAATACCTGGACAAGACCTGGACTTCCTGCCATATTTCCTCTATCTCAGTTAATGAATGACATGTTTCACTAAACAAAATGATACTTGTCTCATTAATGTTTTTCATTCTTTTAAAAAATATATTTTCATTTGGAAGGTACCTATTTATTTAGGAGAATAATTCTGAGTCCTCACCTCTAGAAGAAAAACTTTTCAACCTAATTATTTTGTTCAAACAAAAGGTTGTATGAGTTACATAAAACAAAACATATTTATTACTTACAGATTAAAATTTTGACAGAAAACCATAGCATATTAACTAACATAAGTACTAGACCTTATTTTTTTCCCTTTTATTCAGCAACCTTTTCTCATTTGAATAGCTATCTCATATGTTGGTTGCTTAACATTTTAATATAATATATTTAATATTTTTTATATCACTATTAGGGCAAATTGTACTTTAAAATATATTAATAATATAACTTTTATTAGTAAGTCATTAGCTTAATACCACAAATCACAGCTTCCACTCAAATGCATTTTGTGCTGAGGAATTAGCTGTGTGACTCACAAGCCATACCATCTAAGGCAAACCATCCCATATCTCTTTTAAATTTTTCATCTAAAAATTGTAATAAAAATACTACTCAAATTAGAGTTCAAACAATTCAACATGGGCAAAGGACTCCAAAGAGCATTGGTATCTATAATCAATCAATCAATCCATCAGTCATATTAATGACCAGCATAATCATCATTATCTTCAACATCATTATAAGTATAAACATTCACAGATTTTATTTCATTTATATTAAAAACCATGTAGGCTATTTCTATATCTTAAAATGAACTAAATTTCAATCTTATAACTTATTTTTCTTCACTTAACTAATTTCTCTTGTAATAAATTTATTAATATTCACTATAACTTGTTTTTACAAACACACACACACACATACAAACACACACATGTGCATACACAAGTTTACTGTTCTTTGAAGACGATTGATGAATTTTAAAATCTCGCTTAGGACATTTCTTACTTGATTATGTGAGTAATGGTTTGCCTATTATAAAAATAAATACAAATAATCTAAAATTAATAAAAATATTTTTTCATCCTTATGGGGCTGAGAGTTTAGTGTAATGTATGAATAAAGTATTGTGAAGAACTGACAGATGTAATTTGAATAATGGAACTACAGTATCACTCAGACTTTGGAACAAACCTGTCTCTGTAGCTGGATGAAATATGAATCCTAAAGCCAGAGCAGGAGTCAGTGCTCTCTTGAAAAGATGACAATTGTCTTACATAATGCAATGCATGCCAACATTTTAGATGTGAGACAGAGAAAAAATGTAAGGAAGATATTCTCAGCCTTATAGCTAGTCCAAAGTCACTGTAAGTATAAATGTATTTAAAAAATAATAAAACAATGAATGGTATTAACACTGTATTCTTCAAATTCCTGGTATTGATAAGGAATGTATTATTTTTATTACTTCTATTTCAAAGTTGAAATGAGGTGTATACCTTTTGCTCTTTTACATTGCAAGTAATAGGAGTTGATAAAAAATGAAATAAAGACTGTGCTTCCAGTGACTCACAGAGATAAACTATTTTATCTAGGTCAAATCATAATTTTAATAATAATTATAATTAGAAAAGTCCCATGTAAGAAAAAGTCAATTATCAACTAATTTCAAGTACGGTTATTCTGATGTCTCATTCTCACTATTTCTATTCCCATTTATCTTTTTTTAATTATTATTTTTTTTCTTCTCTGTTTTTTTAAAATCTAAGCTCAGCTCTGACAAGAATTTTATACACTATTTTATAGGGTACGCCTACAAGTATTTCGAGGCATAACTAGTGTTACAGAGTGAAATCTCTCTTGGTCCTGAGAATAGGATGGCAGTCTCCGTTTGGCTGCAGTCTGCTACCTGCCTGAATGCCTGTCCCTGAAGAAATCAGGACTCAGCCATCATGAGTGGAGGAAAGTCTCAAACCTGTCTCAAATGAGTTCATCATTTAAATCTTTTTATTAGGTCTCATAATGAGACAGTGTGCCTAATTAAACCAGGATAAACTACTACTGGGATTCCAAGGAGTTACTTCTGCATATCAAATACTCAGAAGTTACCAAAGATTCCAAACCTTTTTGTAGAACAGAGATGACCTCATAATTCAAGTTGATGGCCTCTGGACAAATATCTGTGTCTGGGGAAAAATATATAACTTTTTTAAACGCATCCTTTTATTTTGAGACCGGCAGAGGTATGTGGAAACTCTTGTCCTTTAACAGCAAAGTCAAAGGATATTAGATGTCATGTTCACATGGCAGCACATATAGCTGTAAATACGATGTACCCTGATTTACAGATGATTATATTCTTTTCTTTTAAAAGTGTTGGGACATGACTTCACTTTTTGAGTGGATTCCGAATAACTCCCACTGAGCTGTGTTTTCAAAATTAAATAAACTACAGAGCATGCCACAAAAGTTCAGATCTATAGGGGTGCCTGGGTGGCTCAATCAGTTAAGCATCTGACTTCAGCTCAGGTCTGATGTAGGGATCCTGGGATTGGCCCTGCATCAGGCTCCTGCTGAGTGGGTTGTCTGCTTGTCCCTCTCTTTCTGGCCCTCAGCACCCCCGCACCCCTCCCCCATTCATGCTCTCCCTCTCGCAAATAAATATATATGGGCTTTTAGGCAACAATCATTTATAAAAATTGTTCCAGATATGAGTGTCAAAATTCTTCTGACTATACAGATAAACTCCTTACATGTCAGATATAGAGACCCAATTGCATGCTGTAAGTGTAATGCATAAACAGCCTTATCTGCAGAAAACCGCAGTACAAACCAGTTGGAAAATACCACTTAGCTGTCACTGGAATTAAACTTGTAGATTAGTAATTTGCACCTCCATCTGACCTGAGGGATACTTTTTATTGATTTCACTACTAAATAAACTTAGAGCACTTCTTTACTTTGGCATTATCCCATTAAGTCAACCCTTATTTACCTTAATAGTAGTGTCTTTGTCTTTTCCTTTCAAATAATCAAACTCTAATTTATATTTATAAATATAATGGTCACATGTGTAGTGTTTTCTTATAGAAAACGGGGGTGTTGTATCTGTGAAAATTTGCTCTTGATTATCTGTCATTCCACTGCTATCAAACCAACTTTCATTTTAGTTACAAATAACTAATTTAGAGTTTTTCTCATGTTAATATGGTTTTATCTCATTAAATTAATGAAGATGTTAAATAGCTTAAATTCATTGTTTTCTTCTAATTATGTATCTTAATGATAAGCAAGTACTGGATGCATAATTGGAGCACAGTAGTATTATTTGTAAGAAGATAACCCACTTTACAACCAATTGAGGAATTTTTAATGCTTCTAATCACAATTGATACTAATTTTACTAGTTACTAAAATACTCCTTCCAAAATTAGTTTTAGATTACCAAAATTTAAAATATTGTCATATTATGGGTATGTTTTATCTTGAAGATTTATGGATTTTTGGTTTAAATATTATATTTTTGTAATTTTTCAGAGATATGTATTTTCATATTGAATTTCATAATTTAGAAAAGAAGATATGATTCCTACATCAAAATACTCAACATGGTTTTAATGTTAGCAGAATTTCTTTTAAAATATTTTCACATTTTCTGGGCACCTGGGTGGCTCAGTGGGTTAAGCCGCTGCCTTCAGCTTGGGGTCTCAGGGTCCTGGGATCGAGCCCCACATCGGGCTCTCTGCTCATCAGGGAACCTGCTTCCTCCTCTCTCTCTCTGCCTGCCTCTCTGCCTACTTGTGATCTCTGTCTCTCTCTGTGTCAAATAAATAAATATAATCTTTTAAAAAAAAGACTTATTTAACTAATAAAACCAATTTTGCACAGAAAATGCTGAGGTTTCTTGAACATTTACTCCCACAAAATTGAACTCCAGGATACCAGCAGACTAAGGGTTTTTTTCAAATACTTTAACTCATAAATATATGTTTTTTTTGTAAATATACCCATATTGTTGGAAGAAAATGCATAAAATATTCTAAGGTTACTTTCTTATGTTCTTTTGATTTATGTACTTGTAAAATTTAATGGTGTTAGAAATATTATTATATGTGTGTTAATATTTACATTTAACATTATGTGTCTTGTTTACTACATAATAAATCCATTAAAATAATGACCTTCTATTTTTTTCTTACCTATATGGAGCAGTACTTACCATATTATATTTTTGAATACACATTAAAATTAATTAATGAAGACACCTTTCATTGTGACTTAAATATAAAATAATATAAAATGTATTTAGATATATATATAATGCTTTTAATGAATACATAAGTAATTGAGAGTTAATTAGAATTTTATTTTATTTTTTTATTATTTTTAAAGATTTTATTTATTTGACAGAGAGAGAGAGAGAGATCACAAGTAGGCAGAGAGGCAGGCAGAGAGAGAGGGAGAAGCAGGATCCCCACCAAGCAGAGAGCCTGATGTGGGCTCGATCCCAGGACCCTGGGATCATGACCTGGCAGAAGCTTTAACCCACTGAGCCACCCAAGTGCCCCAAGAGTTAATTAGAATTTTAATTCCATGCAAAAACACATAGATAGATGATTTATTTAATAGTTCTGTAAATATGTTAAGTAAGTAAAATGTGTAAAGATATTTGATCAATCTAACAGAATTTTAAAAATAATCTATGCATTTATTTTTCATACATTATATGCTGATATCATTTGGACCCTGGGGATGAAATATAAGGAGATTCTATTTTCTATATCAATTGGAGGTATTTAAGACAGACATGTCCCTAATATCAGTGACTTTCAGTCTTCTAGTATGTATTAGTGTACTTTACCAGAAACTTTGCATATGAGCCATGATTCAAGGGATCATAGGGTAACAAAAGACTACTACCAATCTACATTAATCTATATAAATTTCATTAATGAAACTGTACACATTTTGATCAACTATAGTATTGAATTGTGAGATTATTAGTATATTTTGTTGCTTTAGTATATTTAGTTGCTTGGTCATAGGTAGAAGAACTGAGTTAGTTATCGTTACATAGCAAAGTTTATTTAGCATATTGTACTCAAATAAAGAAATGTAGAAAAAATGTTTCTCTAAATTAATAAGCTGTGTGATGGTCTTAAAAGACTATCGCATTTTAACATATAAACAAATTGTATACAAAGTCAATATTAGAGTAAGATCACATAATCAATTAGATAAATTATACTTATTTGCTGTATATCAAAACTTTGCAAATGCACAAGGCAATTAATAGGAAAACACAGTAAGATGTATTTTATGTCCTGTTTACACGAAGTAAACTATATAAATCTTAAGTATACACTCAATAAATTATTATATTTATATAGACACAAAACCAGTCAAAATAGAATATTTCTACCACTGTAGTCAGGTTCTAGCTCACTCAAGCCCTTCCCAAAGATGTAAGCAAAAGTAAAAACTCTATTAGTTTGTATCAGTTTAAGTATTTTTGAATTTCATATAAATTCCAGTTAATTAACATACAATGTAATATTAGTTTTAGGTGTACAATTTAGTGATCCAACATTTCCATATAACACCGAGTGCTCGTCACAAGTACCCTCTTTAATTCCTATCACCCATTCCCCCTACCCACCTCCCCTCTGAGATGATACAGATTTTACAAACTTGGCATTGATAACTATGGAATAATGGGAGGAAATATGATTTCTATAATTTTGGAGGGAAATACATTATACTTCACTAACTAAATCACAGATGAGAAAAATTTCTTCTCCTCTTTCTTTCTTTCTTTTTTTCTTTCCTTCTTTCTTTGCTCCTATGTTTTCATAAATGTTTTATGTTTTCATAAGTCAGTTTTTTAATCAAGTGAAACTCATTCTCTTGTTTGGATCAGATTTACATGCTGTCTTTCTCCTCCTGCTAATTTAAACTTGTCCCAACACTGACCATTTTCCAGGGCAGCTATTTTTTGGTTCAAGATTACAATTCTAGATTCCACCATCTTCCTGTTCATTTGTCTACACTCTTTACTACAGGAATATTAGAGGATGTTCACTATGTTTAATTCAATGTTTTAGGTGTTTTGATTGAGGAAGTTTTCATTTTATTGAGCAGAGGGCAATTTCCATATCTATAAGGAAAAGACATTTTTAGTGTTATAATTTCAGGCATTTGAATTGTCATTGAGGGGGATATTTTTATGCAAAATAATGTTAAATGTGAAAATCTTCTATAAAGCTAAAGTCTAGCAGTGTAATTTTTTCATAGTTTTCTATGATAAGAAAAGAAAAATTATTTCTAACCTATTTTTTTGCTCTGATTGGCATTTTATTGCATTCTTAATGACCTGTGGAGGCCAGCTAATGTAGGTGAGACATTATTCATACGTAAAATAGCATTTCTCACGTGTTGGAAAAGAAGAATTAGATATATTACCCCTTTAAATTCTCTAGCACTTGCTTTTACCATTGTATAGACTGAGAACTCTGGCTAGGTTCAGTAGCTTCCATGGAATTTAAACGCAAGCATTTTAAAAGAGCTGACAAGATTTCCATCACTTTGTACCCTCTGTCCCTTAGTTTCTTCTTCATTGGAAATTTAAAATTTATTCTACCACTTCTGCATAATAGTGGCACCTGCAACTTATAAATTAAGAAATAGAGTCAAAAAGAAGTTAATTGCCTTGCTCAGGGACACACAGTAAATCAATGGTAGAATCAGTAATAAATAGATTCCTTGGTCACAAATAACCACTCTTTCCTACAAGAACATAAAGCTAATGTAAATTAAACTTTTGTCAGCCTAAATAATAAAAAAGCTCTCAAATCCAATGTGTTTTAAAACAGCTGAGCCAAGTAGAAGAGGCTATTGAAATAAAAATATATTCTTTCTTTTATATTTTATTCCAGGAATATCTACAGCATTATTTCTCTGGAAAGCACTCCATTTCATTGTAGAAAATAGAAGACAAGAAGTACATCTATTCTACTTGCTTACCAGGGCTAAAATTTAACTGATTTTAATAACTCTGTGTAGTTTAAAAAATGTATCTTAATTAAAAAAAAAAATTCTTCTAACCAAATTTAGTCAAGTATTATCTTAAATTCTACACTGTGATGTTTAAAATAAATTAAATAACTTTAAAATAAATTAAAACAAATATTATGTAATTATTTTTAAGTATTTTTTTATCCTTGAATTATTTAAAATTATATTATTGTGTTTCCAATGGAAATGGATGCAGAAAGTACTATAACTCCAAATTGGGAGCAGAAGTACTGGGTAGATGTATCAAGTTTATCAACTAATTACTTAGTCTATATGAAGGAGGCATGCCAAGAAAGACTCTTTCTCTTGTACTACATATTTGGTTTTAAATTTCCATGTAACCAGCCTTTGTGGGTGGCGTGGGTTAAGCCTTATTGGAATTGTAATGACTCTATTTGGGTCACTGAAGTTAGAACTTCATTAGGGATTTGTCAGTTGCTTATGTTATAAAGGGTGTATATAGTAAGAATGTTTCTCTCAGAAGCCAAAGGAGAGGCCCAACTATTTATCAGGTGAATTGTTACCTACAATGATCTACAAAAGATTAGAAGGTGTAGTCATTTCCATGAAGAGAAAGCCGCACCAAATGCTCCACAGGAAAAACTTATTTCCTGCTACTCTTAACTACTACAGTCTTATTCTAGAAAGATTTATCAATATCTGTGCTATGCTAAAAGGTGGGTCTCAGGGATATAGATTCCTCCTCAGCTTTTGAGATAGCTGCTAATGGGCAGATGTCATCCCAATAAGATTTCTGTAAATGCTTTCTATAACTAGATGGAAGAAAAGGCTGGGTTTCCAAGAGAACCTGGAGATATCCATGAGCCATAAGAGACAAGGAAAATGTGATTTTTCTGTTATCCCACTTATTAATTGATCCTTTTGTGAATAATTCATTTTCATCTTTATTATTTTTTAAATACAACTGGCTTATGCAGATGTATTATAACCATTTAAAGATACCTTTAATATTGGTGCAAAGTTTCTAGTCCATTATCATTATATCTCTGAGTATGGGAGAAATATAACTTTCTCTTTGTTAATGATTCCCTCAGATCTAATATCCTGGATAAGTTTTCATCCCTGAGTCTGTCTCCTTTAAACTTCTTCATGTCAAATTTTCCATAAATTGTTTTCTATACCACATTTTTAAAATTAATACCAGTGTTAATCTAGGTATTTTATACATCAGAACTCTAATGTTTTAGTTATCTGAAGCATAGTCTTATCGCTACTCTTTTTTACTTTTCAAAAGTACCAAAAATAACAAGAATGATTTTCCTGAAGTAGTATTTTTATTCTGTCAAGCTATTCACTTCTCTGAACTCTCTCATGGTCTTTAATTGCTCTTACATGAAATAACAACTTTCAATCAAAGTCAAAAAATGTTCCTTTGTCTCTTGATTTATTAAAATATTTGTATTTGTATGTTGCTGGCCACATTTCTTTCTCTTTTTTAAAAATATTTAAATTCAATTAGCCACCACATAGTACATCATTAGTTTCAGATGTAGTGCTCAAAAATTCATCAATTGCATATATCACCCAGAACTCACATCTCATCACTGGCCATATATCTAATTCCATCTCATAAATAGTTCATTATTTAAGCACATTTTGTCTTTCTTACTGAAATTGAAATGCTCAATTCTCTATTGAGCATTTTCAAAATGTTATTTAAATTTTACTTTATACAAGAAACTTAAATCCTAACACAATCTTCCCTAAAGCATGCCTCTGGTCCAATAATGTCCTACTTGTCTTTTGTCAGTGAAACTAATTTATCTGAAATTGTACCTTTTCTTAATTCAGACACATAACATCTAGTTAATATTTTATTATATGTAGCATTTTATTTTATTCTCAAGTTCTCAATGTGTTTCAAGAGACAATGTGTTCAATTAGGGAACTCAAAGCTCTCTTACCAGTGACAATCTAGAATGAGTAAACACAGCTTCATTTATTTCTGGCAAGCCTATTTGCCTTTTTTTATTTTTACCTCTTAGTTTCAGTTGTCTGTAGTATAAATATGCTAGCTAATTTTTCTATATACTGTTGTCCATGTATCATGGTCAAAGTGGCAATTCATGTTATCTATGTGTCATTTATTCTTTCTTTGCCTTTAGTTTATTCCATCTTTTATTCATCTAAAATACAGTCTCTGCTCAATCTTTGATTTCATAATGATACTTTATTAAATGTTGCAAAGTAGAACTTTTTTATTATCCCTGAATATTTGTGACGGCAGTGGGTAGAGATGAATTTAAAATTGTTGGTAGAATTGGGTGATGAAATCATAGTGTTCTTTTCCTACTCAGATCCTCAGAAACTGATGGAGAATAGAGAATGTGAAGAGAGGCAGTTACCAGAGCAGGAAAGCAAACCCATGTAAGACCTCAAGTTTTAATCACAGATATTGGTTTATTATCTAATTATATCTGAGCCCGTGGTTTTAGAAATCATTGACAGTTTTTAATGGTACTTTATCCCCACCAAATAACTGAAATTTGCTAATATGTAGGGTGACACCATTTAGAGTATACTAAACAAGAAGATAACATATTCTTTCAGCTAACATATGCCACAGAGAAGTGAGTTAATACTTGGAATGTTTTTGAAAACAAGGATATCACTGAGTAAATTGAAATTTCAGTTAACTACATAGATCAATACATATAAAATGGATCATACTAGCTATATGGCCTTACACAGTGGGAAGAGGATAGTCTATGCAATAAAAGATGTTGGGAACACTGGAGGCCCCATGCAAAAGAAAAAAAAATGAACCTGGACTCTTTATTTATAGTCTTTATACAAATCAAGTGAAAGTCAATTAAAGAATTAAATATAAGACTGGGAAACATAGAACTCCTTGAAGAAAACGTAGAGAAAAATCTTGACATTTGCCTTGACAATGATTTCTTGAATATGACACTTAAGACAAAAAAAGCAAGGGAGTTAAATAGGTATTTTTCCAAAAAGATACATAAATAGCCAGCAGATATATGAAAAGGTGCTCAACATCACAACCATAAGGGAAATGCAACTCAAAACCATAATGAGATACCACCTCACACATGTTAGAATGACTGTTCTCAAAAAATAAAAGAAAAAAACAAGATAAGTGTCATTCAGGATATGGAGAAAAGGGGACCCTTGTATACTGTTGGGAATGTGCATTGGCATAGCCACTGCGAAAAATATGGAAGTTCTTAAAAAAAAAAAAAAAAGACACTACCATATCATCCAGTATCCCCATTTTTGAATATATAGCCAAAGAAATTGAAATCTGGATTTTTCACTCCTGTGTTTCTGCATTCCTATGCTCACTGCAGCATTATTGACAATAACCAGGACACGGAAGCAATCTAAATATCCATTGATGGATGATGAATGAATTTATAAACAAATATATATATATAGTTCATATATAATAGTTCATATATAATATATTATATATTTTATATAAATAAAACTTGTATGAAATATATAATAAATTTTATTTAAATAAATATATAATATATTATAATATATTATAAACTCTCTCTATACACACACACACACACACACAAATACACACACACACACACATAACATACTTGATTTAGTCTTAAAATAAAGGAAACATCACCGTTTACAACAACATGGATGAAGCTAGAGGATATTAAGGTAAGATAAATATGTCAGAACATAAAGACAAATATTACATGTTACTTCTTAAATGAGTATTTTAAAATTGACAAATTCATAAAAGATCCTGGTTGTCAGGGACTGGGGGAAGGGGGAAACAAAAAATACTAGTCAAAGGGTGTATATATATATATATATACTCAAGATGTACTTGTGATGTTTTGATATATCTATACGTTGTGAAATGATTACCATTACTGTTAGTAATCAAACTAATTACATGTCCATCACCTCAGGTAGTTAACTCTGTGTGTGTGTGTGTATGTGTGTGTGTGTGTGTGTGGTAACACTTGAAATTTATATATTCTTAGCAAATTTCTGTCACACTAAAGCACAGTCATTTTTACAAACATAATTGTACCAAAAGCTGGGAAAATAGCCATCATAGAAAAAATAAATTTCAGCATCTGTGACATAAAACATAAACCATTAGGTTAATCATTTTAACTAATTTGGCAGGTATAAATGAATGTAGAAACTATAGTTGGCAATTACACAAAATATTTACATTTTGAAATTTTCAATAATATTTACTTTTTATGTTATATGAAATTTATTATGGTTGTCAAAAGATAAAAACTTCTAGTTATAAAATAATTAAGTTATGGGAATACAATGTAATCTGTGGTGATTATAGTTAATAATAGAATATTACACATTTGAAATTTGCTAAGAGTAATTAGTAAAATTCTGTATCACAAAAATTTTTGGTATCTCTATGGAGATAGATGTTAATTAAAATTATTGTGGTAATCATTTCACAATATATACAAATATTAAATCATGCTCCATACATGAAACTAAGATAACATATGCCAATATATCTCAACAAAATAAATAACAAAAATTATTTTGTTTTGAAGTAGTGATACTTTGGGATTTCAATATCTAGTTGGCTCTAGCATAGATTTCTTCAAATGTGCCAAGTATAGCATCCTAAAGAAGATTGAAAAATACTCATCTAACAAGATCTGAAATGACAGCTCAGTTTAAGACAATGTGGGTTTTTTTCCAGTTTATTTTTTTTAAATTTCCATAATCAGGGATTATTATTATTTAATCAGGGATCTGTAAACTTTTTCTATACAAATAGCAAATAATTTAGATTTGGGGGGGACATAAAGTTTCCATCACAACATTCAACTATAATGCCATTATGGGGAAGCAGCCATAGATAATACATAAATAAATAAAGTGGATATATTCCAATAATATTTTATTTATATTAATTTATTTTATTTATATTTTATTTATTTATTTATTTATAAAATATAAAAATATTTTGTTTATAAAATAAAATATTTTATTTATATATAATCTATTTATTTATTCGTAAAATATTTATTTATTTATATTTATTTATGATATTTAGTTATCTGGTGGTGGACCAGATTTGACTCATAGGCTATTGCTTGTAAATGCCTGACTTAGATTATACTGTATATTATATTTTTATACAACCAATGGTAAAATTTCAGGAATTATTCATAATCCTTCTTTTAGAAACATGCAGTATTAAGAATGTTTCCATTAAACCTTTTTACAATAATTTAGGAATGAACTACAAATGATTAAATAAATAAATTATTTGTATGAGTGGACATTGTCCAAGAGAATAAAATTATATTGAAAACAATGCAGAAAAAAATGAACTGAGGAATGTTATTAAATTAAAAAAAAAAAAGCATTCTTATTTTTAGAGAGAGAGAGTGAGCAGGTGGGAAGCAGCAGAGGGAGAGGGAGAAATAGAATCTTTAGCAGACTCCATGCCCAGCACAGAGCCTGATGTGAGGCTCTAACTCATGACCTTGAGATCATGACCTGAGCCGAAATCAAGAATCAGACAGAACCAACTGAGCCACCCAGGTGCCCCCCAAATAAAGTATTTTTCCATCATAAACTAATTAATTTACAAACAATAATTGTAAAGTATATATTATGAAAAAGGAGAATTTTTTTTTTATTAGGAAACAAAATAAACATAGTCATATGGGACTTCCAATTTCCATTCTGACAGGTAAAGAGCTTGGAAACCATCACTCTTATCCTTACAACACGAAAAAAAAAGCACAAAATAAAAATTTCACATAAGTGAAAAATTAACAACTTTTCTTAAACCATCAAGTAATTAAGGTTACAGGGCAAACTGGAACCCTGAAAACTGGAGAGACAGAGACAGGGAATCAGTTTCCCTGGAGCAGAAGCTAGAGCTATTATGACAGGAACACTTGAAGCTGTAATTGCTGAATTATCAAAAGTTCAGTGTAGACTAGTTTGAAAGTTAGAAACTCAGCTTTCTGAGTTTTACCCCTGGGTGCCATACCAGGTTTTCAGGGTGAACACTGGACATCTAAGCCAAATGGGAGCAAGTTACTTTGTGGATATCAATAAACTTATTCTAACATTTATATGAGAGATGAGACCAGAATAGCCATCATAATTCTAAATAGTAATCAAAATAGTCATCTAAAAATAGTCATCAAAATTCTAAAAAAAAAAAAGTTTGACGACTGATGCAACCTCAAGTTACAATAATGTAGGCAGAGTGGTATGAGGAGAAAAACAGACATATGAGTGGAACAGAAGAAATAGTCAGAAATAGGCATATAGAAATATAATAAATTGAGCTTTGAGAAAGGAGCAAAGGCAATCCAATGGAGGAAAAAACAGTCTTTTCATCAGTCCTAGAACAACTGGGCAAAAGCAAAAAAAAAAAATCCTGATGCAAACTTCACCTGTTTCATAAAATTTCCCATCAATATTTAAAGCACGAAACTATAAAAATAGTAGAATATACCACCGGAGAAAATCTAGATGAGTTTTGATATGATGGTGACTCTTTAGATAAAACATCAAAGATATGATTTATGAAAGAAAAAAGATTAGTAAGTTGAATTTCATTAAAATGAACTTTTTAAAAAAACTTCCAACAGATATAGTTCAAAGAATAAAACAAAAACCGCAGTCTGGTAGAAAATACTTGAAAAACTCATATCTGATAAAGGACAGTGCTCAAAATACGTAAAAAAAACTCCTACAACTTGACAGTAAGAAGAGAAACAATGAGTTTAAAAGTGGGCAGAATATCTGAATGTCACAAGAAAGATAAATAGATTGCATATAAGCACATGAAAAGATGTTCAATATCTTACGCTATTAAGGAATCACAAATTAAAATGAGATACCTGTATACATCTATCAAAATGGGTGAAGCTCAAAACACTAACAACCAAATACTGATGAGGGTATGGAGAACAGGGACTCTGATAGATTGCTGGTGGGAATGAACAAATGGTACAGCCACTTTGGAAGACAGTTTAACCATTTCTTACAGAGCTGAATGTAACTCACGCAGTATGATCCAGAAATTATGTTCCTGGGTATTTACACAAATGAGTGTAAAACTTAGGTGTATACGACCTCACCAAGACTGCTTTTAGCATCTTCATTTATAACTGCTAAGTGGAGATCAGTAAGGGAAAAGTAAACATCTTAATAATTTATTGGCCAAAGAGTAAATTTCAGTGAAATCAAATGATGTGAAACTGAATGAAAATAAATATAAAAATGTCAAAGTCTATGTGTTACAGCTAAAGCACTGTTGAGAGGGAAATTTATGTCATTAAATGCTTACATTAGGGGAAAAAAAATCAACAATCTAAATTCCCACTGAGGAAATGAGGGGGCAAAAGAAGAAAACAGATGCAAAACAAGTAGAAGGAAGAAAATAATAAAGACATAAGCAGAAATAAATGAAACTGGTAAGAGAAAAAAAAAAACAGAAAGAAGGAAACAAGAGGTTGGTTCTCTGGGGTGCATGGGTAGCTCAGTTGATTAGGTGTCTGACTCTTGGTTTTGGCTCAGGTCATGATCCTGGGCTTGTGAGACTGAGCTCTTTGTCCAGCTCCAGGCTCATTGAGGAGTCTGAAGATTCTCACCCTCTGCCCTGCCCCCCTTGTGCACATGCACACGCCCACCCACCCACTCTCTCTCTCTCTCCCTCTAGCTTGCTCTCCCAAATAAATAAATAAAATTTAAAAAAAAGAAAAAAGAAAAAAGAAAGCTGGTTCTCTGAAAAAGTAAAAAAAAGTTGACCAACATCTAAGAAAGGTAACAAAGAAAAAAGAAAAAATACTCATATGAGAAATAAAATAGGGGCCACCATTATGAACCATAAAGACATGAACAAAATAATAAGCTAATGCTACAAACATCTCTATACACAAAATAAACTTGAGAATTAAGTTAAAAAGCATCAATTTGAGGATCAGTAAATACTGCAAGTCTTTCAGTATGAAATATCTATTTGGAAAAACCTTATAACTATTAGGGAAAGTAAATTTGTGATTAAAAATATCCCCCAAAATATTATCTTCAGAAACAAAGAATTCTACTGAATGTGTGAAGTAACACCAAATGCAAGTGATGGAAGGAAAATGAAATATTTTTAATAAAACTGATGGCAGGGCGCATGGGTGGCTCAGTGGGTTAACCTCTGCCTTGGCTCAGGTCATGATCCCAGGCTCCTGGGATGGAGTCCCACATCGGGCTCTCTGCTCAGCAGGGAAGCTGCTTCCCTCTCTCTCTCTGCCTGCCTCTCTGCCTACTTGTGATCTGTCTCTCTGTCAAAGAAATAAAATCTTAAAACAAAACAAAACAAAAAAAAAAACATGGCATACACTGGGGCATATATGTTAAAATACAAAAAAAATTATTTTTTTAAAAAATCAAAATGAAAAAAGTCTGCTAAAAAGAAAAAAATCCTTGTGCATTCCTGTACAATCTTGGGGGGATACATTCTTAACTGAAAAACATATATAATTGACTTTAATTAAAATGCAGACTTTTACTTATGTTAAACAAAAAAAACATGATAATAGCTAAAATGAATACAATTAACAAAAATATAATTAAAGAAAAGCATTTGCAATACAAAGACAAAGTGTGTCACAAGAACAGGACAGAATCCCTAACAGAAATATAAGCAGGAGTATGAAAATACAAGTCACAATGCAAATTCAAATGACCAGCATTCGTAAGAGAAGTTGCTGGGATGCACTGCTAGAAGAAGAAAGGGAGGCAGAAGTAAGCATGAGATATCACATTAACATAGCAGACTGACAAGATTAAAATGAGTGATACCATCTATTCTCAGCCGGAATGAAGGCAAAAAGTAACTCTCCTACATTGCTGGTAAAAATGCGAATTGTTAAAAAAAAAAAAAAAATCTTAGAAAGCCATCTGGCAATCTCTACAAAAATTAAAAATACACTTACACTTTGTTCCAACAATTCCATTTCTATGAATCCATTCCTTAGTGTAAAAAACCACACTGGTGCATAAGAAGTTCAAAGGTGTTTATTGCCCCATACTTTGCAATGGCAAATAAATAAATAAACAAACCACTGGTTAATGTTCTTACAAAACCATTGAAAAGAATTGGGCTGATATCAATTTATTAAAAAAATAAACCTAGTTTTGAGTGATAAATTTAGAAAAATGTGCACAAGCACTGCGTAAGTTTTAATAAGGCTAATGTTGACAAACAGTTCCATATATATGATTAGACAAAAGAAAAATGAAGAGAAAGAACAAAAGCCACCTTGGTTAACAGGTGTTAAGAGGATATTGGGTGCATTGATGTGCATGGATGCTGGAGTAAAGAAGGGAGACCTAAGTAATAAATAGATAGAAAAAAATTATTAAATATGTATGCCTACTAAAAAAAAATTAAAGAAAACAACAAATGACATGTAGCTTATAGAAGGCACTGCTTTACAGCTGAAAGAAACTATTTATTTTAGTAGATTTTAGTGTCTGCTAACAACAGTCTGGCAATAAACACATCATAGAGCAGCTTTCTTTTAGTGCCAGTTTGGGTTCCCTTGGTGACTATAGCCTTTAAATAGAAAGTAACTTGAGCAGAAGCTCAAGTCTTTGAAAAAAGATTTAGTGGATTTTCACAAAAGTTTCAAAAGCTGAATCTTTCAGTCTATATCTGATCATTTTATTATTGTTTCTATGATCTCTTCCCTAATCACTATATTCTTTTTTGTGTGTGTGTAATTTTTTATTTTTTTATAAACATGTATTTTTATCCCCAGGGGTACAGGTCTGTGAATCGCCAGGTTTACACACTTCACAGCACTCACCAAAGCACATACCCTCCCCAATGTCCATAACCCCACCCCCCTTCTCCCCACCCCCCTCCCCCCAGCAGCCCTGTTTGTTTTGTGAGATTAAGAGTAATTTATGGTTTGTCTCCCTCCCACTATATTCTTACACCCATAAGAATTGCAGCTTAAGTGAAATGATAAAATCTTCATTAAAAATAAATAACTACAGGGGCGCCTGGGTGGCTCAGTGGGTTAAAACCTCTGCCTTTGGCTCAGGTCATGATCCCAGGGTCCTGGGATCAAGCCCCACATCGGTCTCTCTGCTCAGCAGGGAGCCTGCTTTCCTTCCTCTCTCTCTCTGCCTGCCTCTCTGCCTACTTGTGATCTCTGTCTGTCAAATAAATTAAAAAAATTAAAAATAAAAAAATAAAAAACTGCAGAGAGAGATTTAGTGAAATTACATGTTTTCTTTAGTTGTATATTTAAATAGTATTTGTATTTAATATTTATTTTTCTATTTGAAATAATTTAAGGCATAACAATTATAAAGAAAATGCCTTAATTTTGTTCAGCTACATAGCTTTAACTTCCCGGTTTAAGAAACTAAAAGGCATTGCAATTGTAAAAATGATACTTCAGAGAAAATAATTTATCTTCAATGGGAACATTAAAACTTTTGTGTGTATGTGTTTATAAGGCACAAATGACCCAAGTAATAATCTATTCAGTAATTCTTAGCTGCCCTTTACAAATAATGCATCTAATGTAATTTGCCGGTGTATCAAAATCTCATTTTCTGAAGCACACTTTTGCAGATCCCATAGTAGAGCCTAGGAAAGGCAATAAGCAACATGGGCTTTAAGAAAAATGTATTGTTACAAATGAGATTCCTATTAAAAATATATAGCAGAGGCACCTGGGTGGCTCAGTGGTTTAAAGACTCTGCCTTGGGCTTGGGTCATGATCCCGGGATCCTAGGATCGAGCCCCACATTGGGCTCTCTGCCCAGACGGGAACCTACTTCCTCCTCTCTCTCTCTGCCTGCCTCTCTGCCTATTTGTGATCTCTGTCTGTCAAATAAATAAATAAAATCTTAAAATATATATATATATTTAGCAAAATTATGTATAATTATACATATGTTGTGTATATTATATATAACAAAAATATATAGCACAAACATAATAAGAAGAAATTATGTGATATATGAAATTTAAATGATATTTTTAGATAAACCAAATTGGGATTCATCTGCCAACACCTAAAAATTTATAAAACAAAGAGAGTAACACAATATTACACAACTTTTTAAATAAGGGATTTTATTCAGTAATCTGTTAGTCATAAGAACAAACTGATACTAATAATGTGATAAAAATGTACATGTAAAATGTTGGATAAAAAGCTTAGCTATAATAGAAGAAAATATAATATGCCAATCCACTCACCATTATGAATATCCAATTAAATGTGGGTGAAGTTTTCACTATTCAAGGAAAGCTTGATTACTATTTTTTTTTTCCCCCTGATTCATCTAAGGCATTCTCACTGATATCAGTTTTATATCCATTCTTGAAACTATACTTTGGAGAAGTATAATCTTGATCTGGAGTCAATGGATGAGGTTGAGCGTTGTATTCTGAACGAAAAATCACCAAGTAGGCAAAGTTCACCATCTTCTGACATTGTGTAAATGAGGTAGTCTGAAGTTTGTAATATTTTATGCTTTATTTACAATAATAAGAGATATCAGCAATGTCTATATATTTTATGAGCCCTCTATAGCAAGACCTCAGAGTAGCACTCTATAGCAATAAGTTAGATGATAAAAAAATGTTATCAGGCAAGAAGCAGATTGGGGATGTCTATTTTCTTTTTTCTTTCTTTCTTTTTATTATGTTATTATTTTTCTTTACAAAATGAGTGAATGACCAAAAGGAAAAAAATGAGGAAATAGTATTTTGTGTTTGAAAGAAATATTACAGGTGGGAATAAAAGAAACTTATATAGTTAGCAAAAGTAAATATAATCATATAGCACTTCTACTTTTGTTTCCTTATAAAATTCAAAGAAATGCGTCCTTCATCATACAAGCACTTCCATGTGAGAAATGATTGTGATAATAAAAAAAAGGATGATGGAAAAAATGTTCATAATGTTGTACGGAAACTAAAAAGACAAGTCAACAATCAAATCATTATTAGAAGTAGTAGAGTAAGAGCGTTTGGTTGGCTCAATCAGTACAGCATAAACTCTCGATTTGGGGTTTTAACTTGGACACCCACCTTAACTGTAAAGATTACCTAAAAATAAAATCTGGAAAAAAAAAAAAAGTAAAAAACAGAGTAAAAGTGGTCCTGTTACCCTTTCAAAAGTGAGAAATATAAATAAAATAAAATTAAAAAAAAAAAAAATGGGGCACCTGGGTGGCTCAGTGGGTTAAGCCGCTGCCTTCGGCTCAGGTCATGATCTCAGGGTCCTGAGATCGAGTCCCGCATCGGGCTCTCTGCTCAGCAGGGAGCCTGCTTCCTCCTCTCTCTCTGCCTGCCTCTCTGCCTACTTGTGATCTCTCTCTGTCAAATAAATAAAATAAAATCTTTAAAAAAAAAAAGTGAGAAATAGAAATATATAAATGAAGATAATTACATTGTTGGAATAAAGATATTGATAGAAAAATGAAACTCTAAGTAGACCAAACAGCAGAGAAAAATAGTGGATAGCAACAACAAAGTAAAGGGGTAAAGAATGTGATGAAGAAATTATAAAATATTGTAATTTGAATGGGAAATTTAAAAATATGCCTAGTAAGAATTCCAGAAACAGAAGAAGATGAAGGACAGGCATCATTTGGGATTATTTTAGAGTATTTTAAAGATTTTTTAAAATGTACATAAATGGAAATAAAATTTTAAATAAAAAAATACATAAATGCATGGATTGAAAAAAGTCAGAAAGAGTAAAGGAGTAGGATCAGAAAGAAAGAAAAAGAACTAGACTATAATGGTGATATCACAGATTCTGACATAAAAAGCAAAATTAAAAACCAACAACAGAGAAAATACATATTACTCTGAAGATACATTCCATATAATGGGACTAATAGGTAACTTCTTATCATAAAACAGAGTAATATACTTAATATTCTAAAAAAATGATTTATGTGGGATTTTATACCTAGTTTGAATGTAATCTGTAAAACATAACAAGGCAAATGATAGATCATGGATAGATGAATAGAGTTTCTACCCAAAAGAATCACAATTAACATAAAACTAAAGGATATTCTTGAACAGAAAAACAATAATAACAATGTATCATCTGAACTCAACAGGCAGAATTGGAAAGATAGAAGCAATAATTCTGAATAACAACAACAAAGATAAAAATTTTGTCAAAGATAAGGAAGAATTTAATGAAACTATGTGTGTGTGTATGTGTGTATATAAATAAATAAATATATATATATATATATATATGGTTTAGTCATCTATTTTATTGCTGTAGAAACCAAATGGATATAACAAACTGAATATAATACAAAAGCCTGAGGGGAGGCATTCTTCTAAGCAATTTAAGAAATCTAAAAAGTATTGCATCATTCAAAAGGGAATTGATATAATCAATATAAGTAAACATATTTAATAAAATTATAGTAATTATTAATAAAAATAGACTAGAACCCCAAAAAGAAAAGGAAAGATGGATGACACATAGAAAATCTGTTTTTTACGATTTATTTAATCAATTGAGAGAGAGATTGAGAGAGAGAGAGCATGAAGAGGGAGAGCAAGAGGGAGAGAGCAGACTCCGTGATGAGCTCAGAGTTCGACATACGGCTCTGTCTCACGACCCTTAGGTCATGACCTGAGTTGAAACCAAGACTTGGACACTTAACTGACTGTGTCACCCAGGTGCCCCCCAAAACCAATAGGAGGGAGAAAATTAGCATAATAAACTTGATAAATAAAATCCCTTGTGAATTAAACAAAAACACACAAAATGTACAATTACATGTAAGTATTACATAACTTAAAGACATTTAAAACCTGGAGAAAAAGAAAAGGGAAAAAGACTGAAGATGTATATCTGTAACCATATCTGTAATGTTTTCTATATTTGTAAAAACTCTTTTTATTGAGTATAATTCGCATATCTCCCTTTTACCCTTTCAAAATGTACAATTCAGTAGTTTTTCCATATATTCACACAGTTGTAAAATAATTATCATTATCTAATTTTAGAATATTTTTATCACTTCAAGAAGAAACCTTCTCCCCGTTAGCAGTCACTCTGCAGTGTCCTTTGCCTGCGAGGCTCTGGGTAACTGTCCCCATAGTTTTCCCTATTGTGTATATTTCATGTAAGTAGAATCACCTAAAATGCACCCTTTTGTGTCTAACTTTTTTCACTTATCATAATTTATTCAGGATCCAACCATGCAAAAATGATTGATATAATTAACATTTCTAAATTTTTTTAAAAAACTTTATTTATTTATTTGACAGACAGAGATCACAAGTAGGCAGAGAGGCAGGCAGAGAGAGAGGAGGAAGCAGGCTCCCCGCTGAGCAGAGAGCACCATGTGGGACTTGATCCCAAGACCCTGGGATCGTGACCTGAGCCAAAGGCAGAGGCTTTAACCCACTGAGCCACCCAGGCGCCCCAACATTTCTAAATTTTTGATGGTGAGTTACTGTTTCTCATCTTGAAATAACAATTTTGAAGGAATCATAAAAATTATGCCTAAAAAATCTTAAGTTAAAACTTAAAACAGTATTGTGTAGATATTATTTGTAATATAGATTAAATATTAAAAGTAAATTAAAATTATATTCTTAAAAACAAACAGTAAGTTTAAAAATTCATAGCATCTGAAATGTTAAACCCCAGGAAATGATAAATAACAGAAAAGGCTAAAGTTCTTTTATTCATATCTATTTCTTACCTTGTATAGGGAAAGCTGCCTGAAGTTACTGTCACTGGAATAACCTATGATGTTAACAGTTAGAAAAATTATGTGTTAAAAAGAGTTTTAGCTTTATTAGGTGAAAAGACATATGTTCAATGTATATTAAATTGCATTAATTAGTGAAATATTTCTGGAGAAGAAATAAAGAGCAAAATGAAGAAAAAAAATTGAAAAATAAGAATAGAAAACATCAAATCCTTAATTGGAAAAGGTAAGAGATTTCAGTAATTCTGATAAGCTTTTTCCATAATAAAAGAAAATGCTTGGGCTTGTGGGTGGCTCAGTGGGTTAAGCCTCTGCCTTCAGCTCAGGTCATGATCTTAGGGTCCTGGCATCAAGCCTGACATCGGGTTCTCTGCTCTGTGGGGAGCCTGCTTCCCCCCTCTCTCTGCCTGCCTCTCTGCCTACTTGTGATTTTTCTCTCCGTGTGTCAAATAGATAAATAAAATCTTAAAAAAAAAAACAAAAAAGAAAATGCTTTCTGGATAAAAACAATGCAAAAATACAAAAAACAAAACAAAACAAAACAAAGTCCACCAAAAGAAAATAAAAATTCCAACATAATTTTTGTATGTGCAAATTGAAAATCAATATCCAGTAATATCCAAAAATTATGTAGCTGCAAAGTTCAGAGACTCTTCCACCTATGCTGTGTCTCAGTATGGCACTGTGGGGACTTATATAGTGTTTGGTATATGGGCCTTTGGTAGATATTTGTCAGTTGTATCTTCACTTCTATAATTCTTACAATTTCTATTCTACAATTTCTATTTATATCACAATTATTATTTTAAATATTTTCAATTATATTCAAAACTAAGATTTTTCTCATGAGCCCAGCAATCTTCAAGGGAGCGGTATCTTTTACTTGACGATACACTAGAATTGAACTCCTAACTGTTCCTACAATCAAATGTGTTCAAAACTTGACTCATATTTGTCTTCCAAAATATGGTCTATCTGATTTACTAAGAAGTTAAAGTTTTTGTCCCATTACCAAAAAATCACTGGAATCATTCTTGGTGCCATCTCACTATCTACTCCCCAGTCGATACACCACCAAGTCTTCCTTAAGATTATCTTTAATTTATCTTGTTTCCACATGCACATTTCCCAAATTTAGGCTCCCATCATCTGTCACCTGAAGTACTACAGAGTGCCAATCAGTCTTTTTGCCTTTGAGCTTATTCTAACTTTAATCATTTCATCCAAGTAAGTCTGGTGAATTTAATCATATTTAAAAACTTCTCTTACTACATTAACTCATAATTCTCATTTCTTATTAATTTTGTGTTGTTCCAAACTGTTAAAACAATTTGTAGCAACATTTATTTGCCTATATTTTCAGCTGTCAGTCTCAACAGTTGTACCACAACACAGGCACATATGCATATAGTTTTGTTTCCTCTTTTTCTTCTCACATCAGGCTTAACTTTTTTGCTCACCTCTGGTACTTCACACATTTTTCTTTTTCTCCCTCCCTCCCTTCCTTTTTTTTTTTCCTTTTCTTTTTTTTTTCTCTTCCTTCTTTCTTTCCTTCCTTCCTTCCTTCTAAATGTCTGTATTTCTCTTTCGTTCTTTCACTCTAGATTTCTCTGGCTAAATACCTTATATCTTCCACCACTCAACTTACAGACTTTCTCGAGTAAGTACTGATGTACCTTTCTCCTTGCCTACCAAATAACTTTTAAACTCTCAGATCACAGTGCAAGTCCTCCATTAAAGCTCACCTTGGACAAAAATTATGTAGTTGCAAAGTTCAGAGACTCTTCCACCTATGCTGTGTCTCAGTATGGCACTGTGGGGATTTATATAGTGTTTGGTATATGGGCCTTTGGTAGATATTTGTCAGTTGTATCTCCACTTCTATAATTCTTACAATTTCTATTTATATCACAATTACTATTTTAAATATTTTCAATTATATTCAAAACTAAGATTTTTCTCATGAGCCCAATAATTTTCAAGGGAGCGGTATCTTTTACTTGATGTGGGACGATACACTAGAATTGAACTCCTAACTGTTCCTACAATCAAAGATATCTCAATTTCTATGGATATCCACACTTTCCTTCCTCTTTCCTATAACAACCTACGTGTTTCTATGTTTATTCTTTTCTCCTAGGCTTGGTATCACTTCTTGTTTCTTCCCCTCAGTATGTTCTTTATTTATTTTCTCCTTTTTCATTAATATCCTAGGTCAATCTCTCTTTCACAACCGTAATTTCATCTGAATGACATAATCTTGTATGCCATTTATACAACATCTTATTTTGACTTAGTCTCCCTATAGCATCTGTTGTTTCTGATCTTTCCTTTTCTTCAGAAAGGACTGCTTATAGACAGAAGCCCCCATTTTGTGCCTTTTATTTACTATTCAACCTTCCATATGGGTCCTTCCACTAAAGTTTCAATGAGTTTTTGGCAGTAAATTCTAGCAAACATTTTTTAGTCTTTGTATCTGATCTGTAGGCAAGTGTTACACTGATCTCTCTCTTCTGAAACACTTTCTACCAAATTTCCATGTGAATATATTCATTGCATTCATCTAGAAGCTCTAATTATCTTTATTCCATATTTAGTCTCTCCTCTTCTGCCCTCTTAGAAATCTTACTGTTCTTCCTAGAATTTCTTTTCTTCTTCAAAACATTCACTTTCAATCTTTTAATTCCCCTGGCTTTACTTACCATTTTATCCTGATAACTTGTGAAGTTGCTATCTCTAATACAATAGATGCAAGAGGATTTTAAAGGCATATGTTAATTAGTTTCTGGTCAACTATCTCCCCTGGGATAAATGGCAGTTTACATCAGGATGGCTTATATCAATGTGGTGTATATAAAATAGTTCCACTAGTGATGTACAAATCTTGGATCCGAATTTCACCCTCCCTTAGCACATCTCATCGGACTGTTAGTGGATTTACTTCCACCCATTGGTTAATCTTTTGTGTGTGAGACCCTGTTTCTTGTTATTTAAATTCTACCAGTTATGGAATCTCCTCAGTTTTAATTTTAAATGTCCATTTATCTGCCTATTTCTCTCATCTCTATAAATTCATGTACCAGATTAGGAGCAAACAGCTTTCATTTGGATTATTGAAAGAGTCATCCTGACATCCCTACCAGTGAACTAACTCGATAACATCTTCCAAATGTTTTAATTGCATTGATAACATTAATGTATTTTTCTTACTACTATAATGGATATTTGATGTCAATCTATTAATATTATATCGAAACATAAGCATACAAACTCATAGTTAGTAAACTCAAAGTATGAGTTCCAACATCATCTATTTTTCTCATTATATTCCTTTCACATCAGGAATTTGACAATGGTTAAGTGCAGCTTGTTAAATATAGCACACTTTTAAAATATTAAACACGCATTAAAATACTTCTTTAAAAATATAAAATCATTTACTGAATATACTGTTTTAACTTAGAGCAAAAAAATATAAAACCTCTACCACAATTTGCTTTTATAAACATGAACTTTGTGTTCTATTTATGTAACAGTCTAACCTGCATCAAACACTTGATTCCATTTATATAAAATATAATTACTTGTAGGCAGGATTCTGGAACATTATTTAATATTTGCATCACTTGGGGCAAGTATTATATTCCTGCTTATGATCAGAGAGATTTTGTCTCAGGTGTCCTGTATATATAAAAGTATAAATCCTAATGGAGACTCATCCTAACAGCTATACCTTGATTTAAATGTAGACATATACCACTTTAAACATTGTTCTCAGTTGTTGTATTGCTGTATTTGCTATCTATAGCTCAAAATGTGCATCTCCAATGTGGAATTTTATATCAGGAAATGTTTTTAATTCTTAGGTATTGTAAATTATAGAGCATTCCTTAAACTTGAAATATAATATGAAATATAGCTACATTAGGGTAACATAGTCTTAAAAGATCATAATTTTTAAAATTATGTCAATGAATTTGAATAGGAAGCAAAGGCTCAGAGAAATGGCTAATAAATGGTGAGTTATTAGTATGAAAACAAAGTTTAGGGGTGCCTGGGTGACTCAGTCATTAAGCGTCTGTCTTTGGCTCAGATCATGATCCCAGGGTCCTGGGTTCTAGCCCCGCATCTTGCTCGCTGCTCAGCGGGCTTCTGCTTCTGTCCCTCCCACTCCTCGTGCTTGTGTTCCCTCTCTCACTCTGTCTCTCTCTGTCAAATAAATAAATAAAATATTAATAAAAACAAACAAGCAGAAAGTTTACAAACATAATACAATAGGGGGTAAATATGTTATATGTTAACATGTAATATAAAACATGCTTTCATTTCCAAGTAGTCAAATTTAGGAGTTTATATTCCTCATAAAATATTTTTGCATAAAAATGATAATGTGAATTGACAAATATAAACACTTCTGTTTTTGTAAGCATGCCCATTCTTGTATTATAAAAAAATCCCTTCAGAGTTCACCCTGCTTTGACAACCTTCAAAAAATCCATATCCTGAGAGCTGTTCCAGCAATGAAGAAGCCTTTCAGCATGGGGTTGTTATCTCAGCTCACACTGCTGATAGCTCTGCTTGCAATGAAAAGCTACTGCTGGGAAAAACGATGTAGTGGTCTTGAGGCTTAAATCCCACAGGCAAATAGAAGCCTATTTTGTGAGAAGGCATTGGGAAAAAAGATTCCAGGCAAGTGGTAGGAAATGTCTTACTGTCATACAAGTACATTTTACAGAGTGAACTTAAAAAGAAAACCTTCCAAACAAAAACTATAGTATGTTTTTCATTAGCTGCATCTCTGGATCGAAAATCTTAACTAACCACACACAATTATCCTTTTAGTAGGCTGACAATATTTTTGTTTGAATATTCTGACAACATTTTTATGGCTGCTTCTTCTGAGCTGCGCCCACAAACTATACAGGATTCCTTGCTGCTGATTAATGGCACACATTCTTATTAAGAGTTCTGAAGGAAGAAATAAAAGAGAATGTCGTATGATTCATCACCGCATTATCAGCCAGCTGTCTATCACTTATGCTCAAGGGCACTATTTTTGTCTCCCAACATTTGAAACTTCTAAAAGAGAGCTGAAATTCTGTTTCCAAGTGTGTAAAGGCACCTAAAAAAAGACTTGTCATGTATCACCATCTATTCATTCTCTATGACCATTTAATAAACCCATCAATATTTATTAAGCACATATTTTGAGTCTAGTCTTGACCTAGAAACCATTAGAGACTCATAAAAAGCATAATACTTTGTTCCTGATTTAAAGAACTTAAATCTAGTAATAAGGACCATGTGAGTCACCAAGCAATAGAAGATAATATATAAAGTCTAAGCATTAGAATGTTTGAAATAGACACACTAAGATGTAGGGAAACATCAAGGGAGACTGGGTTAATACCTTGAAGTGGTCAGTGATGAAGGGAAATGTGAGCATGTACTTGAAGAATGGATGAATATAAATAAAAGTATATCATATATGTACATATTTTAAGTTGACAGAACATGAGAGGCAAGGAGTTTAACACAAATGCAGGTAATAACTACTTATTGGATGAATGCTATGTGCAGGTTCTAAGATACAATACAAAGAGGCATAGGCCCTACACATGGATAACCTAGTGGAAAACATGTCTTAATGTAATAAATACCTTAAAGTTCTCTGATTGTCATAAGTAAAATGCATTGTAAAACACCAAATGAGAATTAACAGAGTGAGAAAGAAAAGGAAAGCTTCCAGAAGTTTAAGACCCAAGATATAAGTTTTATATGATGAATAAATATTCCCTCAAAAAAAAAAATTCTTGGTGTCAGTAAATTCCAGGCAATAAACATAACTACAAAAGTAGAGTGATATGCCAGAGTGTGAGACATGAAAGCATTAATAAGGCAAGACTAGAACTTTGACTATTATGGATGTCAGAGTAATGAAGTACTCAGTAAAGGCTAAGAGCTAGTGACCAGGTGATAAAATTATTTACTGGTACTCTAAAGGATTTTAATTCTAAAGGCTAAGAGCTAGTGACCAGGTGATAAAATTATTTACTGGTACTCTAAATGATTTTAATTCTATTTTAAACACTTGAGAGCTCCTCAAGGATTTTTTTATGAGAAGAGTGATATTTTCACATTGGAGAGAAATAACTTTTTTCTTTTGAATCTCTATTCTGAGAATTATTTTCTCATACTCTAATAAAACATATTGCTTAATAGATATAGGTATTTAATTGGCATTGTAAAACTATTCTTTTATTATATCTGTCAATGCTGATTACAAAGTAAGTAGGGAGAAGGAATCTTAACTTTTTTTGGGGGGGGGGAAATAACAACCAATTAGAAAAAAAATACACAAAGAAAACACTGAACAAATTTTAAGATAATTTTAAAGATTAGACATTGTCTGGTATATTGTGAAATAAAGATGTTTAAAAAAATGACATAAAAAGAAGTTGGAGCTAAACCTTTAGGATGGTTATTTTTTCACAAATTTCACTAGAGTTACCAAATTCAAAAGTTAACTGTTAAAATAAGTATATTATCAACTATATTCATATGAATCTTTTTTACCCTTTGCATAAACCTTCTTCAGTGAAAACCCATTTGGGGAACATATGTAAATCAATACTGTATTTTTTTAACAATAAATTATTCTAAAAAACAATTAGCACTTATTTTGGTACAGGTGTTGGAGTTTCCCAGTTGTTGACAATACATTACAGTGCTTAAATACTATTTTGTTGTTGTTGTTGTTGTTTTGAGAGAAAGGTTAAGTCTCCCATCAGTTTAGTTTTGGTATTTCTCAAAAAATATTTTTATCTGTTTTCAACAATTCTGACTTCAATATTTCAGCCCATAATTTTCCTGGAGTTCTGAAGCTCTGTAAATAGGAAGCTGAGGAAAAAGTTGATGCAAACAATGTAAAAATCACTGGTTACCAGGCACCCACTTACTTATAGTAATTTCTAGAAACTGAATTGGAGCTGGTGCAAAAGATAGGGCACATATCCATATTGCTTCAGGGAAGTAAAATGATTTGGCAAAACAATACACTGATGCAAATGATATGTAAATTAACACTGGCTTTTCACCTACTTTGTACTTACTGTAGAGATAAGAAATTGAATCTGGGCATGCAGAAGTAGAGATTTCATGTCTAGATAAGTGCAGAAGGAAAAACAAAACGTAGGGTTTGTTTATCTATGTTCTCCCTGCAAAATCCAGACTGCCAACAATGAGCCTCATGGTTAGTTAGCTGGGTAAATGATGTGCTCTTCTGTGATAATAATTTTAAAAATTAAACATACCAATATATAGTGTTATATCTATTGTCATTCCTTTCTTCTCATCAGAAAAGGTAATGGAATATTTATTACCTTAACTTATTGAGAATTACTGTTATTTTAAAAATTATTAATATATATTTTTTAGAATTTTTTTTATTTAGAAAAGTGAAGTTGAATTAAAAACTACGTATTTCTGTATATAGATGCATGTTTAGAAATAATGAATGGTTAATTTAAAATTATTTCAGGATAATGTTTTAGGGAACTTACTTCAATTATGGGAAATCAATCAGAATGAAAAGATACATGGAAAACTGTTTTATCACAGAGTAAGATAAAATTTTAACAATAGAGATTTACCATCTATAAATCCCATATATTGAAGATGATATATAAAGATTTTTTTCTACTTTCTATTTATTCAATTCATTCACATAGAAACATTTTTCATTTGAAAGTAAACATCTCCCTCTTCAGGAATTTTTATTAAATTCAGGAATTTGAAGTTTTCACTGAAAAAGCTAAACAATTTCCTTTTACCGTTTGGGTATATGTGAAAACTTATTAATATGTTTTAAATATAGCTCATAATGGCTTTGAAATTCTATACAATGCAGATCTAATTGATTTTGAATTTTGTGTGCACTACTTATAATTCTGTTTTAATTTTAGAATACATGTAAAATGAGCAATCATGATATTTTCTAATAAGTGGAATATATATTGATGATTAATATAATTTATATTATTTTTATACCTGTGTGTTTTAAAGTTTGTTCACATTCATGGTCTTCATTGTGTTCCCACGTTTTCCTAGTTGTATTTATTTAGATAAAGCTTATCCATTTCTATAGTACTCTTTTTTTTTTAAGATTTTATTTATTCATTTGACAGAGACCATAAGTAGGCAGAGACACAGGGAGAGAGAGAGAGAGAGAGGAGGCAGGCTCCCCACTCAACAGAGAGCCTGATGCGGGGCTCAATCCCAGGACCCGAGCCTAAGGCAGAGGCTCCAACCCACTGAGCCACTCAGGTGCCCCATTTCTATAGTACTCTTCACTAAGATTCAAGTCATAATGAAAAACAAATATAATATTTTAAGTAACAGCTGTACAAATTAATTTAAATACTAAGAACTTTCATTCTCCAACCCAAAACTTCAAGACATCTCAAAAACAATTTTATATTGGGTGCCTGGGTGGCTCAGTGGGTTAAGCCGCTGCCTTTGGCTCAGGTCATGATCTCAGGGTCCTGGGATCGAGTCCCGCATTGGGCTCTCTGCTCAGCAGGGAGCCTGCTTCCCTCTCTCTCTCTCTGCCTGCCTCTCTGTCTACTGTGATCTCTCTCTGTCAAATAAATAAATAAAATCTTTAAAAAAAAAAAACAATTTTATAAAAAGTAGCCATGAGACCTAAGGTTTTGATAATTTGGAGGTAGGCTTTTTTTTTTTTTTCTTCAGAAAAAGCTACATGTGTTATGTTAACATGAATAAATATAAACCTTTTAAAAAACATCAATATTATCATACTTAGAACTTCACAAAATTATTTCTGATATATATGCAATTTAGATAATTTAAATAAATTTATTTGTTAATAAAATCCTAAATAAAGCTTAAAAATTTAAAAACTCACTTTAGGAAAAATATTGGTTGCTCCCATATCAACAATGCCATATGATGATTTGAGTCAAAATCATAGGTTTTGTAAAAATTTACATTTATTTTTATTTTTATTTATTTTTAAAGACTTTATTTATTTATTTATATGAGAAAGAGAGAGAAAGCAAGAGAGAAAATATGAGTGGGGGGGTTCGGGGAGGGGTGGGAGGAAAAATAGAGGAAGAGGCAGAAGCAGACTTCCCATTGAATAGGGTATCTGACTAGGTGTGGAGCCAGCTGGATCCCAAGACCACGGGATCACGAACTGAGCCAAAGGCAGATAACTTAACCTACTATTTTTAATTTATAATACACTGGCATATGAACTTGAAAATAAAGATTATCCAAGGTGATATAAATGTTCTTAATGTTGTAGAAACTTAAAACACTTCTATTCATAGAACAGAAGTGATATAAGACATGTTTTTTTTAGAAAATTTGATTCAGAAGTTTATTAATAAATTATTTGTGGTGATTCTTAGTATTCCTTAATACTACCTGCTATTTTCTTCAGGAAAGAAACATTTCTTTTTCTTTCTTTCTTTCTGTCTTTCTCTCTCTCTCTCTCTCTTTTTTTTTTTTAGATGACAAATTATCTTATTCTATTTTACTTTATTTTTAATTTTTTTAGTGTTCCAAGATTTATTGTTTATGCACCACACCCAGTGCTCCATGCAATATGTGCCCTCCGTAATACCTACCACCAGGCTCACCCATCCCCCCACCTCCAAAACCCTCAGTTTGTTTCTCAGAGTCCATAGTTTCACATGCTTCATCTCACCCTCTGCTTTACTCCAATTCACTTTTCCTTTCCTTTTCCTAATGTCCTCCATGTTATTCCTTATGCTCCACAAGTATGTGAAACCATATGATTGACTTTCTCTGCTTGACTTATTTAGGAAAGGAATATTTCTTTCCTTTCCTGATCATAAAAATTTCCTTCAGGAAAGGAAAAAACAAAAAACAAAAACACTCAGCCAATAAACTACAAGTTATATCTTCATAGATTTAAATCAAGAGTAAGTCCGTGACAACAAGAGGTGCAGTAACAGAATTGGCTCTGTTCTTAAGTTCTTACTCTGAAGCTATTAGGCTCACTTAACTTTAGAACAATTTTAGGAGGAGACACACACATTGAGTGTCTTTTTATCCTGTTTTCTCAATGTTTATGCCACTCTTCTATAAAGATAGCAATGAGAAACCTCTAACAGTAAGCGAAATAAGAGTGTAATGATGTTCTAGACAAAGTGTTTATCTGTCTTTCATCCAACATTCTCATTATAATTCCTGAAGAGGTGTCACTCACCTATCATAAAATCACTTATGAAAAAATGACTTGAAAGGGCTGAGAAGAGTCTCCTCTTACAGTTGTAACACAGATAAATATGAGGAATAGTCTTTGCCACAGATGGAAAATTTGTGGGAAAGTAGATACCAATCTTAGAATGAAAATAAATTTTATCATCAAACTGATCCAGAACCAAAATCATCAAATAGTCAATGTACACTAGAGTAGAATATGTGATTTTTTAAAAAAGTGCGAGTATTTTCTGCCAAAATGTTGCATTCTGCCAACATTCCAAAATGTTTTGGAAATGTTTCAAGACAGAATTCTGTAATGCTCTGGTTGTAGAAATCCATAGACTTAACTGTGATCCATTTGCTGGGAACTTCTCTCTTCCCCAACACAGAGGCTTGTATAATATTCCCACTTCCCAGTTTTCCTCTGCGTTTTTTTCTGAGTTTGAAGTGAAGAAATACTTCAGAGATACCCTTCTTTGCTTGAACAGCAAACTAATGTTGGTGCCCAATAGAAGCTGCAAAGGAGAACATCCCAAGAAAGGGTGCATTGGTGTAGCCTGCTGTGGCCTGCTCCCCCGTATCACAGACTACTGTTGAAGAACTAGCTGTTTTTCATGAGGTTCACTTTATTTTTCAAATGAAATTACATAAAAATCTCTTATATGTCAGGAAAAGAAAGTACAAATGTCTACACACTCATTGTCCAAGTTAAGAAATAAAATTTTATCAGCTTTGAATCACTTTATGTATTCCCTTTGCTATTAGTTCTCTTCCCCAGAAAAACATACACCCTAAACTTATTTTTAAAATTATTTTGTTTATTATCATTACAGCTTCATAATTCTACCCTTCAGCATGCATAAAAATGTGTCACCACTGTCACTCTATATTTAATGGCAAATTTTAAACATTAATCTTGATGAATACATGATTCTACTATTCATTTATCATTCTCTCTGCATAATTTTATTTAGTTAATACATAATTTCATTATAAATTCCTGTACCACTAATATATATTCCAATTTTTTATTTTATTTTTCTATCAAAAATAGTCTTGTTTAACAAATTTCTTTAGAGATATCCTAGTACATGAGAAAGATTAAACTCAAGATGATTTGTTTTCCTAAGAAATTGTGTCAATTTTTATCCTATCCACTAGTCATAAGATATCTGATGATTCAATGTTAGTGTGATACTTTATCACAAATTATCAAAAATTCTAATTTTGATGCCCTGAATGACATGTGAAGTAAATTTTCTTCATATATTCTATATAAAAGTAGTTCTTCATTAAAACAGTTTTTCTTCATAAATTTATTAATAACATGACAACATTCTTTAGAATCTTTAGGGTTTTCCATATTTTCATACCTGTCATTCATGCCTTCTTTCTCAGTTAACAATCCTGCGAGAGCATCAACTTTATTACTCTCCAAAAAACAAATTACATTTTTTAAGCCTTCATACTAAATTTTCTTTACTAATTTTATTTGTAAAGAAATAATTTTTATTTATTAATTTTATTTTACTAATTTTATTCTCTATCTTCTTCCTTACATTTATGGGTTTAATTGGCTTTTCCTCCCAAATTCCTGAGATGGACACTTACTGGTTTTAGTTACTTAACATTCGTAATAAATACAGTGAAAGCCATAAAAATGAAAGCGCTATAACTTTAATTGCATCCCACATATTTTAGATGTTAAATTTTAATTCGTATAGTTCAAAATATTTCTATTTTTGTTATTCGTTTCTGAGTTGACTACAATCTGCAAAATTTCAATTCTTTGAATTTTGATGTTCCTCTATTGACAATAATTGGATACATTTTTGAAAATGCTTTGTGGACACTTAAAAATAATATGTATTCTATAATACTTTGATGAAAGAAACTGAACATAATACAAGGAAATGGAAAGATTCCATGCTCATGGATTGGAAAAACAAATATTTGTTGAATATTTATACAATGCAAAGCAAGCAACAAATTTATTGCAATCCCTATAAAAATATCAATAACATATTTCACAGAACTAGAACAACCCGAAAATTTGTATGGAAACAAAAAAGACCCTGAACAGCCAAAGCAATCTTGAAAAAGAAAAGCAAAGCTACAGGTATCACAATTCTATACTTCAAGTTATATTACAAAGCTGTAGTAATAAAAACATTATGGTGCTGGCATAAAAGAGACACATAAATCAATGTGACAGAAAGAAAGCCATCAAACCCACAATTATATGTCAGTTAATCTTTAACAAAGGAGGTAAGAATATGCAATGGGAAAAAGAAAAGTTCTTCAATAAATAGTGTTGGAAAAACTGGACAGCTGCATGTAAAAGAATGAAACTGGACAATTTTCTCATACCATACATAAAAATAAACTTAAAATGGATTAAAAACCTAAACATGAGAATTGAAAACACAAAAGTTCTAGAAGAGAGCTCATGCAGTAATTTATTTGATACTGGCTGAGGTAATACCTTTCTAGATAAATCTCCTGAAGCAAGGGAAATAAAAACAAAAATAAACTATTGGGACTACATCAAAATAAAGAAAAAACAAACAAAACAAATAGACAAAAAACCCCACAAAACTTCTGCCAATGTAAGGAAACAACCAATAAAAATAAAAGACAGTTCATTTGTGTGGGAAATAATCACTTTATTTCATTTTATGGTTTGTCATATTTATACTTAAGTGATGAATCCTGATAATATCAAAAACTGCTTTGTACTTTTAATTGACTCTTATTTCCTCTAAGTTAGAGAAACCAATTCACATTTTTTTATTTTGAAATTAAGACACACACACACACACACACACACACACACACACACACAGGGACCAGTATAGAAACAGACTCTTTCCTCAATGAGATAAAAAAAAGTAGTGGAAAAAAATAAAGCTACAAGAAAAAATGTCTCTGGATATGAAGTGGGACTGCTGTAGTACACATTCTGCTTGCGTGTGACAAAGGTGAAATCTACACTTGGATCCAGGTAGGAAACAAGATTGAATGAAGACAGTTTTCATAATATTTCATCATTATAACTTGCATCAATCCAACAGTAAGATGACCATCCACGTGGGTATGTGCCATGTTAGAAATGGGATTTTGAGAAAGGCAACTTAATTTATTTTGACATTTTTTTCCTTCCAGATATAGAAATCATTTTTCTTTTGATAGCCATGATTGAGATAGCAGAATATGAATCATCAGTACTGTAAATTATAAAATTTTGGGATAAATTAACAACCTCACTCATATACTGCAATATTTTTAATTAACTTAGGCACCTTTAAACAAGTTTCCAAGAAATATCTGAGAAAAACTGCAACAGGTTTTCACTGAAAACATTAGAGAGAAAAATTTTTGTTCTGTTTTGCCTTGATTTGTTTGTTTTGAAGATTTTATCTATTCATTTATTTAGCAAGTGGGAAAGGGGGGTGGGGAGGAGAGAGAGAGAGAGAATCTTTTTTTTTTTTTTTTAAAGATTTTATTTATTTATTTGTCAGAGAGAGAGCGAGTGAGAGCAAGCACAGGCAGACAGAGTGGCAGGTAGAGTCAGAGGGAGAAGCAGGCTCTCTGCGGAACAAGGAGCCCAATGTGGGACTTGATCCCATGACGCTGGGATGATGACCTGAGCTGAAGGCAGCTGCTTAACCAACTGAGCCACCCAGGCATCCTGAGAGAGAGAATCTTAAGCAGGCTCTACACTCAGAGCCCTGTGTGGGGCTCTTTCTCATGATTCTGAGATCATGACATGAGCCAAAATCAAGATTCAGACGCTTAGCAAACTGAGCCACCTTGCACATCTGTCTTGCTTTGTTTTTAATCACTTTATAATCCGGTGATGAATTCTTTTGCTATCAATGTCTAGCAAATTATTTCCAAACTTTAATTTTTTAATTTTTGCAAATCACAGTAGATATGTGTACACTGATTGACAAAGAATTCTGAATGGAGATGGTATTCATTGTTAAAATAAGGTTTAACTCTCTTTGTTCAGGTGAGATCAGTTTGTTCTATGATTGCATAGAAATCATTGCCTTTGGTCACAATCTTTCAGGTTATATTATTTAGGAGATGTCTGTATCTCTTGTTGGAGCATGATTTCAGAGGCTTAGTTTTAACCATCTTACATCTCTATCATTTAACATAATTTATATCAGATTTTTTGAGATAAATAATTAAATGAATTATTTTATCCCATCTTTATATTACTCTTAAAATTGATGCATAAACAAAGTGTAATTATTAGGATGAAGTTAGTCCATATACTAGTAAACAGAAGTCAAATAGTACATCCCATCTAATTTGCAATGCAGTGCTCCTGAGGGAATTTCCTCCAGAAAAGACTGCTGTAGTACCTTTAATGATGAATGCCCCAAATTGAATCCATAATCTAAATTACACAAAATTGTTAAAGTCAATGACTTTGGGGGTGGATTTTCCAGACCATAAAAAACATGCTAACTTTAGTGCTGTGTGATTCAGTTTTGACCAGTGGATTCTACTTGCTGGCCATGCTTCCAAGATGCAGGTTCATCTGGGTGGCTACAGATCCACATGGTAGCATCCACCTTCACCCAAGGCTAAAATATTTTCCACTTTGAATGCAGTGCACAAGTCCAATGATGTCTTACCTCCAAACTCCTCTGTTTCACAGTGGGAGACCCGGTGAAATCACTCTCATCGTACCTTCCTGACTCCCCTATAAATACTGTTCTACTTTCTACTGTCTGGAAACCCATCTAATTATTTCTGGCCATAGGAAGCTCATAAAATAAAACAGATACTTTTGATTTAAATATATATTTAAACAGTAAATAAATAAATAAAGACAATACAGTATAGGCTAATCATATTCTATCTATTCAAAAATATAAATTTATTTTAGTAAGTGCACATAGCCTATTATAATAGTGTTATGCTTCATGTAAGAAACCATACTTCCCATAAAATTATAAAGAAGTATTTGGTGTAGAATATAGATATGAAACAGAGAGGAATTTTCTACAAATTCTAATTAATTGGCCTCATAACTTAGCTTCTTTTATAAATCCAGTTCTATTGTATATACTTTTTTGGAAACATCACCCAATTCACAATCTCTATGGTTTTACTCACTTGTTTATGCCATCATGAAGCAAATTTTTGCTGCCACTTTGCTTATCTAAGTTATCCTACTTTTCCAGAATACCTCGAAAAGTATTTTTTGACATGTTCTATGTATTATATTATCAACTGACATGGCATCAAAAATAAAACTTTAAACTAGACATGATCTCAATTTCAATGGGTTATAATTTAGTTTTCAAGATAATCTGGACTGTAACTATTATCTAATCTTCAGCAATTTCTTAAGTCATCTCCAAGTTTTGCTTACATTTCATACCAGCACATGCTACTTTTATTGTTACTTATTTTACATAATTTTCCCATTCTCCACAGAGTTTCCCATGAGACAAAAAGTTATTATCTAAAGTATTTTGTGCCCCTCAATTGAAAATCCCATCAAAGAACTTGCCATTCATATTTACTACAGTAGCTGGGTAGGACATAATTTGTATTAACCCTCTAGAAATTGTTTTAATTAGGCAAAAATGATTATACAAATATTCAGAGAAAGAAAATATGATTTACTGAGTCAATAACTTAGAATTGTAATATGTTTTTAGGGAAGGATTATATTTCTGTATGAATTATTCTTTTATTTCTTAATTGTTTCCTTTGATTTAGATTTTAATGGTTTGAACTAAAAGACAAAGAAATGGGAATTTTTCAGTAACAGTTTAAAATGATGTATCAGCAAAGCAAAAGCAAATATAGAAAAAACTAATGCATTATACAAAATTAACCTCTCAGCTTTAGATTATATGAACTTTCTAGGTCTCAGGTACTTACCTTTAAGAAATAAAGGAAGTAAAAAAATAAGCAAATAAATAAAGGAGGTAATACAACATTTCTAAAGTCAAATCCATGTCTAATATTTACAGATCCAACACTTAAAGTTTTACACATCTTTAATATTCCCTTATGATAACTCCACTCTATTAACATAACAATTTCTTAGGAGAAAGTTTTGATAGACTAATTCAAAATTTAAAAAAAAATTAGCAAGAAATATCAAAGAATATTTATGGGAGTTTTGTAAGTGGTATTGTTATTATAAGTATATTATTATTATTAAGGTATTGCAATTAAGATTTTTTTATTTTAGCAATGGGAATAAATAGCTACAGAAACATGAGTATGCTCTTTTAAATCAGGAAGATTATGGATTTTAGAGAATGATTATAATTTTGATAAATAGATTGATCTGCAGTATTAATGATTTCTTAAAACATTTTTCTATTCACTAAAGCCAAAATGGATACATTAAAGTAATGTTGAAAAGCAATGCTATTTAAGAGGTAAAAAAATAAATTAGAAAATATTTCTTTGCACTATCTTAAAGTTCATTCCTGTACAAAGAGCCTGTTCACTTTCTGTGGTGGTATTTTCTATACTTATTGTACAATGAGTCTGCTCTTATAAACAAATGTTTATTTATAAAATAACAGTTAAATCTAAAGTATTATATACAAAGAATTTTGCTATATGAGTGGGTAAGATTTTAGAACTGGCATATAACCAAACACACTTTTCAGACACTCTTTACCAGAGTTTGAAATACTCTTTTAGTTTGGTATACTGACCAACCACTTCTAGATTTTGATGATGAGTGACTTCAAATTTGTTACAATATGGAAGAAGCCAATATATTTAAAAATTAACAAGACAAGAAAAAACAAATGTTGGAGGGGATGTGGAGAAAGGAGAACCCTTTTACACTGTTGGTGGGAATGCAAGTTGGTGCAACCCTTTCGGAAAACGGTGTAGAGGATTTAAAAAAAAAAAAATTAAAATTAAAATAGAGCTACTCTGTGACCCGGAAATTGCACTACCATGTATTTACCCCAAATATATAGATGTAGTGAAATAAAGAGCCATATGGCCCCCAGTGTTCATAACAGCAATGTCCATAATAGCTAAACTGTGGAAAGAGCTAACATGCCATTCAACAGATGAATGGATAAAGATGTGGTCCATATATACAATGGGATATTACTCAGCCATCAGAAAGAATGAATACCCAACTTTTCCATCAACATGGATGTGACCGCAGGAGATTATGCTGAGTGAAAGAAATCCAACAGCGAAAGTCAATTATCATATGGTTTCACTTACTCATGGAACATGAGGTATAGCATGGAGGACATTGGGAGAAGGAAGGGCAAATGAAGGGGGTGGAAATCAGAGCGGTAGATGAACCATGAGAGACTTGGACTCCCAGAAATAAACTGAAGGTTTTAGAGGGGAGGCGGGTAGGGGAATGGATATTGAGGAGGGCCTGTATTGAGGAGGGACTGTATTGCGTAGAGTACTGGATGTTATACATAAGCAATGAATCTTGGAACACTACATCAAAAACTGATGATAAACTGTATGGTGACTAACATAACATAATAAAAATATTATCAGTTAGTGACACTGTGTAGAGATATGAACTTTCATTTACCATTTGTATCCTCTAATTCTTCAGTGTCAAGAAGAAAGGAGGTAGAGTCTTACAACAGTTTCTTTTTTAGCTCTCTTTTTTGATATATGAAAAAAGTCAGTCTTATGAGCAACAGCAGAATCCATAATTGATCCATTTTAATTTTCCACACCAACAGCAAGAAAGAACAAGGGTGTACAAAGAAGATCATGGTATAACATTTGTTCTAGATTAAATTGTACTATTTTATATTGAAGCTTCACATTAAAATTTTTATAATTAAACATTTAATGTCCCATACATTTAATAAAATTAATCAATCTTAATAAGAAAAAAATATTAGAGAGTATATAGTTATGACATAATCTGTTAATATCTGTTAACAGACACATGTATCAACATGTGTGTGAATATATCCAGACATTGAAATAAAAATAAAATCAATACTATCAGTATTTTAATATTATTAATCTCATATAAAATATTATTTCTATAGAAGTGCCATAGAATTGATCCCATTAATGAAGTTACACCATTCATATTTGAGGATTCAGGGATAAGGTAAGCTCCTTGTGGGTAATTATCAACAGAGATTTGCTGTTCATATAAAATAACCAGAACTTGATTAATTTAAATGCTAACCAAAAAAGTCTGGCTTGTAGTTAAAGTGGAGTTTTTCTCTGTTTCTAAAATTAGAATTTAGTTTTATCTTACTCAATTTTATTTTGTTTTATTTTATTTGGTACTTCAAAGAACAGTGAAATGTGTGTGGGGGCATGTGATTTCACATGAGCACCTAAGTAAAAAGAAGTGGATTGGCTAATGGGGTCAATTACTGGGACTTGAAAAGATATAAAAAGAATGATGATCCATTATCTACTTGAAGAACTGAGTTGTATTTGGATATTTTTCCCAGTCACAGATAGAAAAACAGGTTGTTTTGTTCTTCAAGAATAAAAAGTGTAACACATGCAATTGTGAAACTACTGGATAAGGATATAGCCCAATAATTGATAGAATATGTTAAATGGATGAGTCATTTAAATTTTCTAAGCTTGATTCCTTCTTCAGTACAATAAAATTATTTGTTTCAGGTTTCTGGAAGTAACACCATGGACTAATCCTTTTGGTATGGCTCATGTTACATACAATTGGGTCATATAATTGGTATACCTATAAGATTCAGTCTTCAAAAAAAAAAAATTGTAAAGGCCACAAATTTTCATGTGAGAACAAAAGAGGAAAAACAATAGTGCCAGCTATATGTATTAATAACAAATTCATAAAGGAAGTGGTGTTTAAATTAGTTTTGAAGATTATATAGAAATTTTTTAAAAAGAGAGAGAGAAACAAATGAGACCTTAATGAAGAAAGAAATAATGTTCTGACAAACCAGGTGGTAATGACAGAACATCACTGAGATAATCTGCACTTGGAGGCAGCAGGTACATTAAGATGAGGGACATCTCAGACTAGAGAGAAAGTGGTGTGTCAAAGATGGTACAGCATTAAGCACTGCTGTCTTCTCTGATGGTAGCAAGTACTCTGTATCAAAAATCTTACCAAAGCTCTTTAAAATGTTTAGGACATGAGGGTGCCAGGGTGACTCAATCATTTAAGTCTCTGCCTTCAGCTCAGGTCATGATCTTAGGGTCTTGGGATCAAGCCCCACATGGGGCTCCCTGCTCAGCTGGGAGTCTGCTTCTCCTTCTCCTTCTGCCCCTCCCCCAGCTCATTTTCTTTCTCTCAAATAAATACATGAATTTTTTTTTTTTAAAAAAGGATTTAGCACACTATCAAAAGTTATTATATATTTAAGGAAAGCATACATAAGGAGATTTATCAGAGCAAAAGAAGGAAAAGGAAATCTTTGGAATAAGTACTACCATTATCATCAAGAGAGTTTTGAGTAAATAGTATGTTTGTAAAAAAGGAATCAAAAACATCTTGACAATTAAAAATATGATTGCTGCAATCAAAACAGTTTAAACAAATTAGAAGAAACAGAATTAATTGAAATATAGATTTATATATATATACATAATTTAATAACTTAGATTAAATTAATAGCTCTTGAGGAAAAGTAATATTCAAATTATATTCCAGAAGTAACAGATAACACAAATAAACCAAAAAACATGAAGAAAATTGAAAGTGTATTAAAAAATCTTCTCAAAAAAAGACAAGGTTTAGATTGTTTTATAAACAAATTTTATCAACTACTCATGGAATATTTTTTTTCTAAATTTATATATTTAATCATATGAGAGGGGAGGAGTAGGAGGTGGACCTTAAGTTCACCTCCTCTCTCCAACACAGCTAAATAATCAAATCATTCTGAACACCAAGGAAATACATCTGAAGACTGAGAGAACAAATTGCACAACTAGAGGAAGAAAGGAGACCACATCATGGAAGATAAGAGATGTGGTAATGTGATTTGGGGGAAGAAAGAATCACAGGTCTTGAAGAGAGGAGGGAGCCCTGATCACCTAGAGGGAGAGAAGGTGAGAGAGAGTGTGTGAGAAAGAAAGAAAGAGAAAGGAAGCAGCATACAGGAGATTGCATAAGAAAAACACTTCCCCAAAACCACTGAAAATGAGAAAAATGAGATGGACTGATTATTTAAAGTTTTTATAGGCAGTGGAGCTGAAGGTCTAAAGCTTTAGAAGTTTCTGCCACTGTCATTGTTGAGCCTATCAGGCACAGTGGGGCTCCTGTGAAGAAGAGAAGGGCAGAGGCTGATAGGGGAGAGGCCTGCTCTGAGGATCCCCTGGGTTGTATTGGGAGAGAAGGTTGCCTTTCTTGGAGTTCATTTGAGAGAGGTATGACTGTCTTTCAGAGGACAAAAGAGCCAGTGGGCAACACTGAGCTGCCCCATTCATTAGCATAAGAGCAGAGACACTTGCTGAAGGTGACTAACCTGATGACAGCTTTTTGCTATGCTTCATCATAAAATCCAAGCCCCTGGGTGGGATGTGACTGCTTTCTGGGACAAACTTGTACAAACCACAGCACAGTATGACCCTCCCTGAGAGATTCAATGTGGATTTGTGCCATGTCCCCTGTTCCTAAAATTTGGAGTTTTGAAACCCAGCCATGTGCCTGAGAGAAAGCACAAGAACATTGTGCTGGGAGAAGGCAAGGATCTGACAGAATCCTGGGTCACAAGAGGGAGATTGTTTTCACTTCTATGAGGGCTTCCTGAACAGCAGCAGATGTTGACTTCCATCTCTAGGGAAGAGAAGAGGAAGACATCATTTTCCATACCTCCATCACATAGATGGACTTCAGTGAGTGGATGTCTTATACCAACACTGGCTCCCTTGCACTCTGCAGGTGTCTTTTAAAATACAAGTGTAATTGAGAGCTAGAGCAGTGGCAGGCCCCTCCCCAAGAAGACCAGCACAATCCTTCCCTCCCCCCAACACATACTCACACACACCACATTACTGATCATAGAGTGCTGCAAAGCTTCAGTTCTAGTGGAAATAAGACCAAACATAGGCTTTCCTAACACATAAAAAACAAAGACCAAGACAAAATTCTAAGGAGGAATTCATCCTAAAAGTAAGAATAAGAAGAGGTCAGGCCAGGGAGCTAATCAAAATAGATATAAATAATATGCCTATATCAGAATTAAAAAAAAAAATCACAAGGATACTAGATGGGCTTCAGAAAGGCATAGAAGAAACTAGAAAAAAAGCTATTCAGGCCAGAATAAAAATGATATAACCAAGATGCAAAACTAACTGGATGTAATGACCACAGGGATGGAGGAAAGAGAGGAATGAATACGTGATTTAGAAGATAAAATTATGAAAAACAATGAAGCTGAAAAGAAAAGGGGAAGAAAAGTATTTGATCATGAATGCAGACTTAGGGAACTCACTGACTCCATAAGACATAATAACATTCATATAATAGAGCTCCTACAAGAAGAAGAGAGGGAAAAGGGGGCAGAAGATATATTTGAACAAATTATAGTTGAAAACTTCCCTAACTGGGGAAAGTAGCAGACATCCAAATTCAGGAAGCACAGGGAATTCCCATCAAAATCAACAAAAGGCAGCCAACACCTAGATATAGCCTAGTAAAACTTGTAAAATACAGAGATAAGGAAAGAATCCTGAATGCAGCAAGGGAAAATAAATACTTAACTTACAAGTGAAGACAAATCACTTTAGCAGCAGATCTCTCCACAGGAATTTGGAAGGCAAGGAGAGAGTAGAATGATATATTCAAAGTGGTGAAAAATGTGCAGCAAAGAATACTTTATCCAGAAAACTTTATACAATACTTTTTATTTCTGTTCTGTCATTCAGAACAGAAGGAAAGATAACAAGTTACCAAAACAAAAACCAAAGGGTTTGAGATCACTAAACCAGCCCTGCAAGAAATATTAAAAGGGACACTTTGGGAAGAAAGACCCAAAGAAACAAAAACTAGAAAGCAACAGAGAAAATCTCCAGTGCTTTACAGGTAATTCATTGGTGCTCAATTCATATCTATAAATAAACTCTCTGAATGTAAATGGACTAAATGCTCCAATCAAAAGACATACAGTATCAGAATAGATAAAAAACAAGACCCACTTATATGGTGCCTATAAGAGACTCATTTTAGACATAAAGATATCTGCAGATTGAAAGTGAGGAGATGAAGAAATATCTATTGTGCTAATTTTCATTAGCATGATAATGAAAATCAAAAGAAAGCCAAAATAGCCATGCTTATATCAGACAAACTAGACTTTAAACCATAGACTGTGACAAGAGATGTAGAAGGGCACTCTATTATAATTAAGGAATCTATCCAATAAGAAGATCTACCAGTTGTAAATATTTATGCCCTCAAGTTGAGAACAGCCAAATATATAAAACAATAAGAAACATAAAGGAACTAATTGATAACAATACAATAATAGTAATGGACACTAACACCACCACTTATATGAATTGTTAGATCATCTAAGCAGAAAATCAACAAGGAAACAATGGCTTTGAATGGTGTACTGGACGAGATGGAATTAACAGATATATTCAGAACATTTCACCTAAAGAAACAGCATCCACATTCTTTCTGAGTGAACATGAAACATTCTCCAGAATAGATTGATACTAGGTCACAAATCAGGCCTCAAAAAGTACAAAAAGACTGAGATCATATCATGTGTATTTTCAGACCACAATACTATACAACTTGAAGTCAACCACAAGAAAAATTTGAAAGACCACAAATACACAGAGGTTAAAGAACATCCTACTAAAGAATAAATGAATAAAGCAATAAATTAAAGAAGAAATATAAAAAATACATGGAAGCAAATGAAAATGGAAACATGACAGTCCAGAACCTGGGATGCAGCAAAGTTGTCTTAAGAAGGCAGTATATAGCTATACAGGCCTACCTCAAGAAGCAAGAACAGTGTCAAATACAACTTAAACTTACACCTAAAGAAACTAAAAAAGGAACAGGAAATAAAGCCTAAAGTTAGCAGAGGAAGGGAAATAATAAATATTAAAACAGAAGTGAATGATATAGAAACAACAATAGCAAAGCCCCAGTAGAATGGATCAATGAAACTAAGAGCTGGTTCTTTATAATAATTGATAAAATTGATAACCCCCTACCCAGACATATGAAAAAGGAATAAAAAGGGCCCAAATAATTAAAAGCATGAAAGAAAAAAAAGATATTACAATCAATGCCACAAATATAAGCAATTAGAACATTATGAAAAATTATATGCCAACAAATTTGCAATCTGGAAGAAATTGATAAATTCCTAGAAATATAAAAAGTATCACAACTTAAATAGGAAGAAAAAGAAAATTTAAACAGACCCATAACCAGCAAAGAAATTGAATTAGTAATCAAAAATCTCCATTCAAACAGAAGTCCCAGACCCCAGAGGCCTTCCCAGGGCATTCTAACAGACATTGAAATAAGAATAAATTCTTCTCAAACTGTTCCAAAAAATAGAAATGGAAGGATAACTTCCAAAATCATTCTACAATGCCAGCATTATCTTGATTCCAAAACCAGATGAAGACCCCACTAAAAAGGAGAATTACAGGTCAATATCCTTGATGAACATGGATGCAAAAATTCTCAACAAAATACTGACAAATTGAATCCAGCAGTACACTAAGAGAATATTCACAAGAATCAGGTAGGCTTTATTCCTGGGATGCACAAATGGTTTGATATTCACAAATCAATCAATGTGATACACCCCATTGATGAAAGAAAGGATAAAGACCATATGACCCTCTCAATAGATGCAGAGAAAGCATTTGACAAAATACATCATTTCTTGATGAGTTTTTATCAAACTCTCAACAAAATGGGAATAGAAGGAACATACCTCAACATCACAAAGGCCATATATGAAAGACTCACAGCTAATATCATCCTAAGTGGGGACAAACTGAAAGCTTTTCCTCTTTGGTCAGGAAGAAGACAGGGATGTCCACTCTCACCATTTATTTAACATAGTACTGGAAGTCCTAGCTTTTGCAATCAGACAACAAAAAGAAATAAAAGGCATCCAAATCAGCAAGGAAGTTAAACTTTCACTATTCACAGATGATGTGATACTTTATGTAGACAATCTGAAAGACTCCACAAACTATTGCTAGAACTGATACACAAATTCAGCAGTCACAGTATTAAAATGTACAGAATCTGTTGCATTTCTGTGCACTAATAATGAAGCAACAGAAAAAGAAATCAAAGAAACCATCCTATTTATAATTGTACCAAAACCCATAAGATACCTAGGAACAAACCTAACCAAAACTATAGGACAATATAATTGAAAACTATAGGACACTCAGGAAAGAAACTGAAGAAAATGCAAAGAAATGGAAAAGCATCATATGCTTATGGATTGGAAGAACAAGTATTGTTGAAATAGCTATATTACCCAAAGCAATCTATACATTTAATGCAATCACTATTAAAATACCACTATAGCATATGGCTAGAAAAAAAAATCCTAAAAATTGTATAACCAGAAGAGACCCCAAATAGCCTGAGCAATCTTCAAAAAGAAAAATGAAACTGAAGACATTACAATGCCAGACTTCAAGCTATATTACAAAGTTGTAGTGATGAAGACAGTATGGTACTGGCACAAAAGCAGATACGCAGATCAATGGAACAGAATAGAAAACCTAGAAATGGACCCATAACTATATGGTCAATTAATCTTTGACAAAACAGGAAAGAATATCCAATGGAAAAATGACAGTCCCTTCAACAAACAGTTTTGGGAAAACTGGACAGCCACATGCAGAAGAATGAAACTGGACCCCTTGCTTACACAATACACAAGAATAAGTTCAAAATGGATGAAAGGCCTAAATGTGAGATAAGAATCCATCAAAATCCTAGAGAAGAACACAGGCAGAAACCTCTGTGACCTCAGCCAAAGCAGCGTCTTAACTAGCTAAGGTAAACAAAAGCAGAAATGAACTATTGGGGCTTTGCCAAGAAAAAAACCTTCTGTGCAGTAAAGTAAACAATCAACAAAACTAAAAGGCAGTCTATAGAATAGGAGAAGATATTTGCAAATGACATATCTTGTAAAGTGTTGGTATCCAAAATTCATAAAGAACTTAAGCTCAACATCCAAAAAATAAATAATCCATTTAAGAAATGGGGAGAAGGCATGAAGAGATACTTTTCCAAAGAGGACATCCAGATGGCCAATAGACACATTAAAAAATACTCAATATCACTCATCATCAGGGAAATACAAATCAAACCCATGATGAGATACTACCTCACTCCTAGCAGAATGACTAAAATTAACAACACAGGAAACAGGAGATGTTGGCCAGGCTGTGGAGCAAGGGGAACAATTTTGCACTGTTGGTGGGAATGCAAACTGGTGCAACCACTGTAGAAAACAGTATGGAGGTTCCTCAAAAAGTTGAAAAGAGAACTACCCTATGATCCAGCAATTGTGCTACTAGGTATTTAAACAAAGATACAAAAATACTGATTTGAAAGGATACATGCACCCTGATGATTATAGCATCATTATTAACCATAGAGAAACTATGGAGAAAGCCCATCCATCCACTGAAAAAATGGATAAAGAAGAAATTATTTATATATATATATATATATATATATATATATATATATATATATGGCATATTACTTAGCCATCAAAAAGAATGAAATCTTGCCATTTGCAATGATGTGGATAGAGCTAGAATGTATTACTCTCAGCAAAATAAGTCAGTCAGAGATAGATAAGTACCATATGATTTCACTCATATGTATAATTTAAGAAACACAACAAAAGAACATAGGGGAAGGGGAAGAAAAAAGAGAGGGAAGCAAACCATAAGAGACTCCTAAATATAGAGAACAGACTGAGAGTTGATGAAGGGGAGGTGGACAGTGGATGGGCTAAATGGGTGATGGACATTAAGGAGGACACTTGTATTGAGTACTAGGTGTTATATGTAAGTGACGAATAATTAAAGTCTCCTCCTGATACTAATATTGCACTACATGTTAAGTAGAATTTAAAAAAAAATTTAAAAAAAAATCATATGAATACAAAGTCTACACAACTCACTTTCCAAGGTAACCATGGCTACCCTAATTCTTTTCCTGAACATAGAGGATGTATTAGTCTTCCTTTGCTTCCATAATAAAATACCACAGACTGCATCACTTAAACAACAAAAATTTATTTCTTCACAATTTTGGAAGCTGAAAGTCTGAGATTAGGGTGCCATCTTGGTCAGATCCTGGTAAGAGCTCTCTTCCTGATTTATAGATATTCCCATCCGCTTGTGTCCTAACATTTCAGGGGGAGAAGTCTGTTGGATTTTTTGAGTTGTATCTAATTTAAAACTTATTACTAGTGTCTCAGCAGAAACAGATGAATCATTGGTGAATATGTGAATATTTGAATATGTCTGAGTAACTTGAGGAACACCTAATAAAAAAACCACTTACAAAAATGTGGACATTTTATAGTGGGTTATTTTTGTGCTCGCCTTATGTTATGGTTTGGTGAACCAGATGACAGCTGGTTCATGATAGGGGTATCTGGGAGCATAGTCACTTTGTGCCTCATGGTCATGATTTCAGTTTCTCATAAAGCTTAATAACAACACAGGTAAAACTTCTAAATTTTAGAAGTTTTGGTGGCAAAAGAATGCATAACTTTTTTCTTAAAACCACAAGTCTCCTTGTGATTTTCATAGAGATTTTGCAGAATCCCTGTATGCATCTATATATGTCTATAAGCATCTTCAATACCATTAGATGGTATGCATTTCAGAATGCATATATTGAAACTTAATTCCAAAAATGATGGCATTTGGATGTGGGACCTTCAGAAGGTGATTAAGTAGTGAGGGTGGACCCAAATACATGGGATTAGTATCCTTGTAAGAGAGATCCCAGAGAGCTCCTTCATCCTTTTTGCCATGTGAGGAGACAGCAAGAAGACGGTCAATGCCATGTGAGGAGACAGCAAGAAGACAGTCAATGAAACCAGGAAGATACAAGATCTCCCAGCTCCTTAGTCTTGGATTTCCCTGCATCAAGAACTGTAAGAAACAAATTTCTATTGTTTGTAAGTCACTGGTCTATGGTATTTTTGTTATAGCATCCCTAACAGACTAAGACGGGATCTCAATGTGTACATATGCAATTACAACATTTTACACATAGGATGGCATACAAGCTCAAAAGTATAAGAAGACTGCAAAGCCTTGTAAGGAAAAACAGAAAGTATACCAGGCAGTGGTTTTCTTGCGATCTTGACAAAAAGGTGAAAGAAGGCTGAAAGAAGGTAAATGAATTAGAAAACTTGGAGATAGAATTATTTATTTGATCCCACTGACTGACCTAGATCATTTTTCTTAAAATGCTAAATCCTTTTTGATATTGAACAATAAGCTTTTAGAAATTGACATGTCATTTTAAGATGCTAACCAGAAATAGAACCTGTCAGATTTCATTTCCAAAGTGATTACATTTCACTCAGCAATTGGGAACAGGTCTCTATATTCTAACTCTAATTACTTTGTGACACTGTTATATTCAAATATTTGAAAATTTAAGGCAACAAAATAACAAACTGAGTTAATTAACAACACATTAACTCTGGTGTTTTGACTGTTTTTGTCACTAAAGTAACACTTTCAGCATGTTACACAAAGGATTAGATGAAATGATTCAATTAACATTAATGTCGACTTCGTAAGAGGCATTTCCTATAAAATAAAGCTGGGTTGTATATGTAATAAAACACACAAAATGAAAAAATAAGACTCAGATTTAAATGCATTTAAGGGGGCACCTGGGTGGCTCAGTGGGTTAAAGCCTCTGCCTTCGGCTCAGGTCATGATCCCAGAGTTCTGGGATCAAGCCCGACATCGTGTTCTCTGCTCAGCGGCGAGCCTGCTTCCCCCTCCCCCTAACTCTGCCTGCCTCTCTGCCTACTTGTGAGCTCTCTCTGTCAAATAAATAAATAAAATCTTAAATAAATAAATAAATAACTGCATTTAGAATATATATCAACCAATTTTATAATAAAATAAAAATCATATTATCAGAGAATTAGCTGATTAAATAATTAAATCACTCTATTAATTAAATCTCATTAGTTATTACTAACAACAGGGACCATAGTTGTAATGATTTGTCATATGAGGGCACTGATAACTTGACATCGTCACCATGAACAGATTGGAAATGTTAGGCATCATTTTAATCCAAGTCAAGCAGAGATAGAAAGGATATGCTATTATTGCTTTTACTGATCATCTTCCTCTTTTACATGTTTCACTGTCTCAACAATCTTTTATATTCCCTTACATGCTTATAAGTAAATACAGTTTACTATTTTTCTGAAAAATTTGAGGAACATTCACATTGCTTTTACAGTAGGTGAGATGTATGATAGATTCTAATATTTGCCTACTTTAAACTGAGGGCAATTACTAGAAACTAATTTTATATGCTATTAAACCAATAAAATATAACTTGCTTTTCAGAAGTAATCTTTTAAGTCTCTCCATACACTGAACTGATCAAAAATACAGTGTTCTGTTTTGAATCCATCAGTTGTCACAATGTATCTTATTTCTAATACAGAGAACTCTGAAAAGTTAGGAATTTAATTTTTATCTATGAATTAGTTCCATGATACAATACCTGACATGACTCTTTTTACTGCTACAGTGATGTATTTAAAATTACTCAGTCAAAGGAAAAACAAAGTGTAGTCTGTAAAAATATTTCAAAGATAACACACTGAGAGAAACAGTGCAATAAATTTGATCGTAAGAAGAGACATGTAAGTACATATAATAAAAAATTAAATAGGAAAGTGTTTCAAAAATGTCCTCATAAATATTTTTGCAGGATTACTTTGAAATTACTACTGTAATAAAGTTTGGAGTTATCACATTGGATCATACACTCCTTAATACACGATTTTATAAGGTGACTCCTGAAACCATCCTTACTTTTGGAAAAAAAAAAAACCTGAATCGAAGTATACTTTTTAACTCTAAAAACTGTATTTAAGATGCTATTGTCAATTCAGAGAATTTACATATTATAATATGATATGGAGAATCTTGCATCAAAAAATAAGCTCTATTATGTTTTATAAAGCACAATTAACCTAATTTTTAGGATCATTTTGAATTTCTCTTTTATTTATATTTTGCCTTGTGACATTGGTCATTAAAAAGTCTCACTGTCTTGAATAAAATTCTTATATGAAAATATTTTATTTTATTTTAAAGATTTATTAAATTATTTTAGAGAAAGAGGGCGTGATCACGAATGGGAGGGGCAGAGGGAAAAGAGAGAATCTCAAGCAAACTTCACTCCTGAGCACAGAACCTGAGTCAGGACTCCATTTCATGACCCTGAGATCATGACCTGAGCTGAAACCAAGAGCTGGACACTTAACCAACTCTGCCACCCAGGCATCTCATATATGAAAATATTGTAAATTAGTATATTATAGCAATGTATGCTTATTGCGTGCTCTGTTACTTCATTAAGTAATTATATTTGAGAAAACTGAAGGAAAAAGAAAATCATTTTTCTGTCCTAATCTACAATTCTCTCATTTCCTTACCTCACTTATTAGCATCCTTACCTTGACAGATTATATTTTGGAGTTGAAAAGAAATTAGAAAAGTTAATGCTTATAAAAAATACCAAAAAAAGACATACTCTTTTTTAGCTCTTTAATCTTATCCGTGTGTGTCCTTTCATAAAAGTAAGCACAATGTCTCTAGACTGGAAAGCTATGGGCCTAATTCAGGGCAATAGGAAGGTAGATGGGTGCTTGATGGGAGGATAGAATGACCCCCAGAGACTACATTGTTTAAGAATGCACTATGAGTGCATTCAGTTGTTCAATAAATATTTATTAACTTCCTGCTATTCCCTCTACTACAAACCAAAGTTCCTGAGACAGAAAAGAAAGAAAAATCTCTGCCTTTCTGAATCTTGCTTTCCAAATCACTTTGAGGAAAGGCTGTGTCACTCTAGTTTGTGTAGACAAGAGAAAAGGAAAGGCAAGAGTGAGGTTGGGAGAGTGAGTGAGTCACTGCAGGAGTAGTTTTGGTAAGAGATGATGATAAATGATATAACCATGGAGCTGGTTTTGCAGTATGTAGTCATGAAAATTGGTTAGATATGGACTCCATTTGAGGACCTGCTGAAATATGCAAGCTCATAAATATATGTGTAAGTACTGAAGGTATAACTTGTAAGAGATGATGTATTTATTAAATTATTGGAAAGTAACATTATTAAAATTTTAATATTTTTATGCAGTCATTTGAATTTTTCTGAAGATCTGTATATATTTTCAATGTTTTGAAATGTATTGGCATTGATTTTTTCTTACCATTTAAAATAAAAACTTTATTGTAGTTTTTTTCTGGCATTTAATACACTACACAACCTGAATATCTTCCTTTGTAAAATACCTAGAAACAATAGAAAAATATAACTTATTTTGCAACATAAAATTAAGTTCCTTGAAAGTAATCAATTTCTCCAAGAACAAACAAAAAGCTTTCTTAAATCCAGATAATCCTGAGTTGAAACAATACCTCATTTATGTAGACAGAGAAAGGATATTCCTGGGATTATTTATAAAAACAAAAACCTACACCCCAAACCCCCATCAATTCTAAAGCCTAACTGGGCATAAAAGACTTCGCCTTGGTCTGGCCCTGGGAAGAAACTGAGACATCCAGATAATCCATATGGTTCAAGAGTTATACCCTCGAATACAAGTATACTTTTAAAAAGAGACCAAAAAAAGAACAGTTTAAAATAAATAGTTGAATGACAGTATCTTGCCAGAAAGGATAAGTCTTCAGGATTTGTTATCAGGGAAGTATGTATATAAAAATATTAAGGTTATCATAAGAATAGTAATAAAAATTCTCTCCAACCTTTAGTAGGGAAATAAATCAATAATAAATAATGGTAAGTAAGAGATTTTTGAAAAATGAAAAATAGAAACCAGAGGTTTACTACCAAACACAAAATGAAATGTTAGGAATAAACCTAAGTATAGAAGATTTACAGAATTAACTCCTGAACTAAATTGCTTTAGTATAAATTCCCCTTATTCTGTGCACCTCATGTTTACTTACAATTCAATAAAATTCTCTTTCTCAGTATACGAAGTAGTAGTTAAAGGAGTACACACCTCAAGTGGTCTGTTTAAAGCAGTGCCAAACTCTAAAAGATATATAAATAAATGCATTATAATATTTTATTTATTTTTAAAAGATTTTGTTTATTCATTTGAGAGAGCATGAGTGGAGAGGAGAGGCAGAAGGAGAGGGAGAAGCAGACTCCCCACTGAGCAGGGAGCTGGACATGGGGCTTGATCCCACTACCCTGAGATCAGGACCTGATCTGAAGGTAGACACTTAACCATTTGAGCCACCCAGGCACCTGTATTAGATTTTTAGTGTCAGTCTATCTATCAGTATGAGTCTAACCTGGAAATTGTAACTGCATAGAATTTAAAGATGGAAAGTGTGTCTGGGTGGCTCAGTTGTTTCTTCTGCCTTGACAAGGGTTATGATCCCTTCATCCTGAGATGGAGCTCCACATCAGGTTCCCTACAGGGTGGCGGAGAGCCTGCTTCTTCCACTCCCATTTCCCTCTCTTCTGTTCCCTCTCTCACTATGTCTGTCTCTGTGGAAGAAATAAAAAAGAAGGAAAGAAAGAAAGAAAGAAAGAAAGAAAGAAAGAGAAAATAAAAGAAAGAAAGAAAACAGGAAATTAGGGAAATAAGGAGTTAGCTAATAAGAGTAAGGAGAACTCTAAAAAATGCAGAAATCGGAAGTATAAGCAGTAGCCACTACTATTACAGGGCTGAGATAAGCACTGAAGAGAGACTTCTCTGACTCCAGTCTCCCCAAACTAAATACAGATATTTGTTGGAGAAATCCAGGTATTTGTTGAATCATTGAATGCTGAGAAAACATAGTGTTGGTAGAACCTGCTAGTAACCTGCCCTCTAGAACCTACCAGAAAACCATCCCGTGGGGAAGAGTGGAGAGTTGACTTCATCAGAAAGCCGCTTAAGTGCTGCCATTAGGTTTATTTAGTTCTTTGATTTTTTTCATCAGTCTTTTAGGTTTTTTTTATACAGATCTTGTACATATTTTGTTAGATTTATATCTAAGTACTTTATTTTGAGGGGTGCTGAAGTAAATGGCTGTGTTTCAATTTCAAATTCCACTTGTTCTTTGTTGCTATATGAACCATCAAACATTTGATATATGGAGATTTATGTATTCCATAACCTTGTTATAATTGCTTATTTACTTTAGGTCTTTTTGTGGATTTTTTCAGATTTTCTGCAGAGATAACCATGTCTTCTATGTTAAAAACACGGTTTTTACTTTCCTTCCCAATTGGTATTCCTTTTATTTTCTTTGTATGATTCCACAGCTAGGACTCCCAGCAAGATGCTGAAAAGCAGAGGTGAGAGAGGACATCCTTGGTTTGTTCCTAATCTTAATCAGAAAGCTTTCAGTTTCTCAACATTAAGTTTGATTTTAAGTGTAGGTTTTTGTAAATAGTCTTTTTCAAGTTGAGAAAGGAAAGTTCCTTCTATTCCTAGTGTATTGGATTGTGTCAAATATTTTTTCCTGCATTCTTTTAATATTCATGGGATTTGTAATAATGTCCATCTTTTAATTTCTGATACTAGTAATTTGTAACTTCTCTCTTTTTTCTTAGTTATTTTGATTAGAGGCATATTCATTTTACATATATTTTCATAGAACTAGTTTTTGGCTTCGCTGGTTTTTGATTCACAAAACTGTGAGATATTAAATAGGTGTTGCTTTAAACTGTTATTTTTGTTGTAATTTATTTCATTGATTTTCTGTTAAATTTCTATTGATTTCCTGTTTCAATTTCATTAATTTCTACTCTGAGTTTTACTATTTCCTTCCTTATGCTTAATTTGAATTTAATTTCCTCTTCCAAGTTTCTGATAATGAAATCTTAGACTATTGATTTCAGATAATTCCTCTTTCCCAACATATGACCTTAATGCTATAAATTTCCCTCTAAACAATGTTTGTTGTATTCCCCAAAATTTTGATAAGTTATACTTTAATTATCTCTCAGAGCTGTTCACACTGAGCTTCCAGTAATTCTTCAATTATAGTTAAGGTTTCTTTACTTCAGCACTGGTTCCTGTAAAGGTTTCAACTCATGGACTTCAATTCTGTTAAGTTCTAATTCTCTCTGCTTGTGTATCTGTTGATCCAACTTAAGAAGAGTGGTTTTTCCTGTGATTTCAATTTTCTTATGGATTTAAGAAGAGTAGTTAATTTTTTAGTTCAGATTTTTAGTTGTTTGGACAGAGTGGCAACTTCCAAGCTTCTAACATGCTGAACCACAAACCCACACCTGCATTTTTAATTTATCTAGCCAATGTTTACATGGGGATGCTAAGAAAGTTATAGATAGACTTGTCAGGAGTTCTAGGGAAAAAGCTGAAATGGAGCTATTTGTTTAAAATGATCAGTTGAACAATACCCCCTAAAATCCACACAGATAAGATTATCTGGGACAAAATATAGATGAAGAATGTAAGAGTTCCCAACAGTTGGTCCTGTAATATTCCAAGAATTTTTTTTAAAAGATTGTATTTATTTATTTATTTGAGAGAGAAGAGAAAGAAAGAGAGCGAGCAAGCACAAGCAGGGGGAGGGCAAAAAGAGAGGGAGAAGCAGACTCCCTCCTGAGTAAGGAGCCTGATGTTGAGTTCCATTCCAAGACTCTCAGATCTTGACCTGAGCCAAAGGCAGACACTTAACTGACTGAGCCACCCAGGTGCCCTTTTAATGTTCCAAATTTAAGTAGTCAGTTGGAAGAGAGCCATCAAAATATGAGATGCTTTAAAAAATATTTTTAATAGAAGAAATCCAAGAGAGAAGAAGAAGGTTTCCAAAAGGCTTCAAATGTTACTGGGTGACAAGGTAAGATAACAGAGAAATACTCATTGGATCTGGTCATATGAAAAAATTGATTTTAGCAAATGGAGATTTAAGGGAGTGACAGGGACAAAGAATGGGAAACTTGATGGGTATTGGAAATTACAGTCAGTAAAGACTCAGTAAAGACCGACAGTTACTTCAAAAATTATTTTCTAAAATGAAGGAAAGTAATTGGAGAAATGAAGTTAAGGTGTACATTTTGTTTATTTTTAAGATGGAAGAATTTCAAGCTTTTGCACAGCAAAAGAAACAGTTAACAAAACTAAGAGGCAATCCACAGAATGGGAGAAGATATTTACAAATTTTGGATAAAAGGTTGATATCTAGGATCTATAAAGAACCTATCAAACTCAACACCCATAAAATAAAAAATCCAGTCAAGAAATGAGCAGAAGACATTAACAGATGCTTCTGCAAAGAAGACATACAAATGGCTAACAGACACATGAAAAAATGTTCAACAGCACTAGCCATCAGGAACATAAAAATCAATACCACAATAGGATACTACCTTACACCAGTTAGAATGGCCAAAATTAACAAGACAGGAAACAAACAAGTGTTGGCAAGGTTGTGGAGGAAGGCAAAACATTTTACAATGTTGGTGTGAATGCCAGCTGGTGCAGTCACTCTGGAAAACAGTAAGGGGGTTCCTCAAGATGTTAAAAATAGAGCTACCCTATGACTCAGTGATTGCACTACTAGATATTTACCCCAAAGATACAGATGTAGTAAAAAGAAGGAGCACATGCACCCCAATATTCATAGCAGCAATGTCGACAATTAACTGAGATGTCCTTTAACAGATGAATAGATAAAGAATGCACCGACATGGATGGAACTGGAGGGGATTATGCTAAGTGAAACATACATGAAACACTCATACATGGAACATAAAGAATAGAGTGGGGGACCACAGGGGAAGGGAGGGAAAACTGAATGGGAAGAAATCAGAGAGGGAGACAAACCACGAGAGACTCTGGAATCTGAAAAATGAACCGAGGGTTACAGAAGGGAGGGGCTGGGGATGGGGTATCTAGGTGATGCATATTAAGGAGGGCATGTGTTGGGTGAGAACTGGGTGTTTCTGCATCTAATGTACCATTGAACTCAGCAAAAACTTACTATGTACTATATGCTGGCTAACTGAACATAATAATAAAAAATGTGAGAATTTCAATACATAGATCAAAATTATCAAAAAATAAGAAAACTTATGATGTATATGGAACTAAGCATAAATGGAGATGCAAGGATTTTGAGATGGCTAGGGAACACAGGATACAAAAAATAATTAGATAGCATAAAAATAATATCTCCCATTTTAACAGAGGTAAAAAAGCAAATATCAGTCTGGTTCAGATAGGCTTATAGATTTTTCTGGTGAAATGATGAAGGTTTTTCCTTTGATAAACTGTAAGTGATTCAACATATGAATAGTTTTCCTGATACAGAGGAGGTAGCAAATATAACAGAAGCAAAAATCCAAGGTCCTATTAACTAAGAACTTTTTGTGAATTATAGGCAGAAACATTTGTTCAAATTATAATAGCTTACCATTTTTTAGAAAAAAAAATAACAATACAGGCTGACACTTGGAAGTAATTTATCAATACTTTGCACTGTCATAGCAGGAATACAAAAAAAAAAACAATAATACATAAAATCATAACCAAAAATGAAAAAGAATACTCATGAATAGTTTTGCATAAAATTAATATTGTTTATCATAGTATTTTGCAGCAATGTAACTTATTTATAATGTATTTTGCAATAATGTAATTTTTATTATAATAGATAGTATCTTATTTTGAAAACCTAAAATCTGGGGTGCTTGGGTGGCTCAGTGGGTTAAGCCTCTGCCTTCAGCTCATGTCATGATCCCAGGGTCCTGGGATCAAGCTCTGCATCAGGTTCTCTGCTCAGCAGGGAGCCTGCTTCCCCTCTCTCTCTGCCTGCCTCTCTGCCTACTTGTGATCTCTGTCTGTCAAATAAATAAACAAAATCTTTTTAAAAAAAGGAAAAGAAAACCTAAAATCCATTTCACCAAAGATGGTTGAGGATAAAAAATATGAAAATTTTCATGCTCATAAATGAAATAGTAAATTCTAAGATTAAGCAAGGCTCAGAATATATGCCAGTCTTATGTTATTTTAAAATATATTTCTTGGACAATGTGTACTTTCTTTCAATAATAGATTATGCAAAAAAAAACCACAAAGCAAACATTTTAAAGTAGTAGTATAAAAATATGGCTGGAAATTTAAGCAGTTAAAATGAAGACTCATACTGTAAAAGTGTAAATACAGCCCGTGATTAATGACACAGGCTTGGCAATCAAATAGATCTCAATTTAAATAAAGCAAATAGCTTCTGCTAGGTATGTCACCTTGGGCTAAGTTTTTAAACTGTCTTAGCATTGGTGTCCTAATTTGTAAGATGGGAATCACATCATCTGTCCCATATGAAATGGTAAAATTTAAATGACAGAGTATATGTGAATGCTTATCACACATTCTCTCACTGATTAAATGCTTAGAAAAAGCAGCTAGCAGAGGTAGAAAGTAGAAATGACAGTACTATAAAAGTGTTATAAATCTATTTCTAACAGGTTTTTAAGAGGGTACTGGCCACATGAATACTACAGCATGAGAGCTATGCTGTACAGAGCTCAGAAATCATAGCAACTCTCCAAATATGTCCTCTAAAAATCTCTATAAAAACCCATGTCTATTATGGAGGGCTGAAAAAACCTTATCAGAAGAAAAAAAGTTTGCTGATATCACGTCTCTATTTTTATTCTAGGATCTTTTATCACTTTTCTTACTACATACATTGACCCTATACACCTAAGCACAAAACTATTAAATCCTAGATTGTATAAAAATAGTAGAAAACCTATTATTTACCATTTTGACCTTACTCCTCTTAAGGCAATATAAAGGAATACAAATTTTTAGAGTTTTGTATATTTTAAATAAACTCTCCTAACTCAATTAGGTAAAAGCAAAAATGCATAAGAGTATCTATTTTGTTTCCAGATATCCATCTAAAATGACCTTGACTGTGGGTTCCTGTGGGGTTCAGTTGGTTAAGCAACTAACTCTTGATTTCAGCTCAGGTCATGATCTCAGGGTGGTGACCCCCTCTGAGCCCCGCCTCTGGCTCCTTACTGGGCATGGAGCCTGCTTGGGTCCTTTCTGTCCCTTTGTCCTTCCTCTCCTTTCTCTCTCTCTCTCTCTCAATAATAATAATTATAATTATAATTATTAATATCACGTTGACTGGAAGAATTTAGGCAGAATTTTAACTCTTCATTCTTTAAGTTTTAAAATTTATTTTAGAGAAAGAGAGAGCGAGCAGATGGGGAAGGGGCAGAGGAGGAGGAAGAGGAAGAGCATGGAGCCCCACACAGGGTTTGATCTCATGACCCTAAGATCACAGCCTGAGCTAAAACCAAGAGTCGGATGGTTAACAGACTGCACCACCAGGTGCCCTAGGTATTCACTCTTTAAAAAGTATTTGATAATATACTCTTTGCAAATTGTTCAATTACTGGAGATGGAGGAATAACCAACATACACTGTGTCTCCTCTTTCCAGGACAGGTATGGTTTTAACTGAGTAATGCCCATGAGGTCATTCAGAATTTAGCCTGCCTAGATAGATGTCCAGCAGTTACACAGACTGTAGTAGGGACATCAGTGGTATTTGCAGAAGATAACATGTATCTGGTTATTAACCTTAACTCTGGTCAGTATCCCATCCAGGAGCATTCCCACCTCTAGAGTATCAAAAAAAAAACAAAACAAAACAAAACAAAAAAAAACTGCAAAACTAATCTGACACAGATGGAAAAGTATTGCAGAAAACCTTCCTTCTTGCATAGTCTTCTGAAGAAGGTAGTCCCTGACTAAAAAGCTCCAGCAAACCTGTGTTAATTTAGGGGATAATTGCTACCTTTATAATTTTGAAAATTGAACAGTGAAAATTTGAATTTACTAAAGACATGTTTAAAAGACCTTCCTTTTTGGTTATTGTTAACAATACTGCTATGAACATTGGAGAGCAGGTATCCCTTCAAATCAATATTTTGTATATCCTTTGGGCAAATATCTAGCCTTTTAACTCTAGAGAATACATTGAGGGTTGCTGGAGGGGAGGTGGGCAGGAAGATGGTTTAAATGATGATGGGGATTAAGGAGGGCACTTGTGTCGAGCACTGGGTATTGTATGTAAGTGACGAATCACTAAATCCTACACCTAAAACTAATATTACACTGTATGTTAACTAACTGGAATTTAAATAAAAACTTGAAAAAAACAAAAGATCTTATTTTTTTAGAGCAGTTATAAGTTTGTTTCAACATCTATCAGAAGGTGCAGAGATTTCCCTTATAACCCCTGTCTCCATATATGTAGCGCTTACTCCACTATTGACACCTCCCACCAGTGATGCATCTTAAAACTGATAAGCATACATTGACACATGACAGTCATCTACTGTCTATAGTTTATTTTAGAGTTTACTTTAGGTGTTGAACATTCTATTGGATGGGTCAAAGGAATAATGACCCATTATTATGGTATCATATGGACTGCATTCATTGTTCTAAGAATCCTCTATGCTCCATTTATTCATCCATTCCTCCTTCCTTACTCTTACCAACTACATATTTGATGTTCAGAGGTTGTCTGCTCTAAATACTGTTGGTGTTGCCTAGTGGTAGTATAAATGGGCTACTACTATTATTTTAAAAACTTATTCTCGGGTGCCTGGGTGGCTCAGTGGGTTAAGCCGCTGCCTTCGGCTCAGGTCATGATCCCAGGGTCCTGGGATCGAGTCCCGCATCGGGCTCTCTGCTCAGCAGGGAGCCTGCTTCCCTCTCTCTCTCTCTGCCTGCCTCTCTGCCTGCTTGTGATCTCTCTCTCTGTCAAATAAATAAATAAAAATATTTAAAATAAAAAAAAATAAATAAAAACTTATTCTCAATTATCAAAATACGAGGAACAATATGGCTACTTACCTTATTTTCCAATTCATATCATTTATTGTTTTTCTAAATTTTTTCTCAAACTTATTTGCTATTTTAAAAAATATTTACTTATTTACTTACTTATTTATATGACAGAGAGAGAGAAAAGGAGAGCTAGGGCACAAGCAGAGAAGAGCAGCAGGCAGAAGGAGAAGGAGACATTTCATCTCAGAACCTAGGATCTTGATCTGAGCTGAAGACAGCTGTTTAAATGACTGAGCCACCCAGGGGTCTCTCAATTCTGCTTGCTTCAGTCAAAAGTTGAATGCCTGGCCAAAAGAATGGAAACAAGTTTTAGCTTATAGGGGGATTTCATGTCACGTGGAATTCTATTGTGTGTATGATTATAAATTAATGCCAATGTACTTGGAAAACTTGAAAGCTACATGTAAAAGAATGAAATTGGACCATTTCCAAACACGTGCACACAAAGAAAACTCAGAATGAGTTAAAGTACTGAATGTGAGCTCTGAAACCATAAAAATCCTAGAAGAGAGCACAGACAGTAATTCTGACATCAGCCACAGAAACATTTTTCTGCATATGTCTCCTAAGGCAAGTGAAACAAATGCAAAAATAAACTGTTGGAGCAACATCAAAATAAGAAGCTTTTGCACAGTAAGAAAACCATCAACAAAACAAAATGGTAAGGTATTGACTGGGGAAAATATTTGTAAATTATATATTTGATAAGCGGTTACTTGCTAAAATCTGTGAATAACTTACACAACTCAAAAACAAAAATCAATCTGAGTAAAAATAAGCAGAAGGCCTGAATACACATTTTTTTCAAAGATATATAGATGGCCAATAGACACATGAAAAGATGTTCAATGTCACTAATTATTAGGAAGATGCAAATCAAAACCACAATGAGATATCACCTTACACCTGTCAGAATAGCAAAAAAATTAAAAGAGTAGAAATAACAACTGTTGGCAAAGATATCAAATAAAGGAACCCTCATACATTGTGGGTAGAAATGTAAATTAGTGCAGCCACTGTGGAAGAAAATATGTAGTTTCCACAAAAAATTTAAAATAGAAATACCATATAATCATATAATTCCACTTCTGAGTATTTACCCAAGGGAATAAAAATAGTAATTCAGAAAGATATATGCACCTTGAAGTTTATTGCAGCATTATTTGTAATAGCCAAGATATGGGAGCATCCTAAGTGTCCATCAATAGACAAATGGACATAGAACATATACATAAATATATATGTAATAAAATATTACACAAACATAAAAAGCATGAGATTGAGCCATTTGTGACAACATGGATAGACCTACAGTGTATTATGCTAAGTGAAATAACGCAGACTGAGAAAGACTAAAACCATATGATTACACTCATATGTGGAATCTAAAAACAAAACAAAAAACCCGAAACTACAAATGATAAAATAAAGAAGCAAAAAACAGAATTAGATCTATAGTTACAGAGAACAATTTGTTGGTGGCCAGAGTGGGTGGGGTATTGGGCAAGATGAATGAAGGGGGGTGGAAGATACAGGTTTCCAGGTATGGAATGTATAGTTATGGAAGTAAAAGACACACTCAAAGCATTACAGTCAATGATATTGTAATAGCATTGTATAGTGATAGATGGTATCTAAACCTGTGGCGAGGATAACATAATGTATAAACTTATTGAATTACTATCTCATACATATGAAACTAGTGCCATATTATGTGTCAGCTACACTCAAATAAATATTAATTAATTAATACTAATAACATCTTCCAAATTCAGAGACTATTTGGACAATGATAAAAAATAAATCTTTCAAGAGCCTATTTGCTTTTCTAAATATTGGAAAATTGCCTAATGTTATAAGACAATACTAACATTGTTGGATGTAGAACATAGGCAGATCAGTTTGTGTTTAGTAAAATATATTTAATACCAATCACTGATAAGCAATTCTCTCAGGCAGGACCCCCCTTTCATATTTCTAATAATCATTTTGAAACTTCTGCTGATAACTGAAAATACAGACTTCATCTAAAATTATTAACAAAACCATCTGACTTTATATACTAAGTTTCATAATGGTCATGAATATCCAATTAAGTGCCATTCGTGATAACATTTTTGACAAAATATAGCAGAAATATACATTTTTAAACCAGTGATGTTTACTATAAATTCTAAGTAAATCATTCAAATGATTTTGGATTGCTGATAGGTTGAAAAGACAAATCTGGAATTATTTTTCACGGGAATTAAGTGAATATTTAGGATGACTCAAATGGTCTCCAAATTGATTTTTCATTTATCATTTTTTTTCCAAGTTAGAAAGGTACATCTGCATTCAGTAGATATAGTATTTATTTATTTTCTGAAGGAGAAAATAATACAAAAGTCATTTCGCAGTAGGATGCTGTAGCACCACACTGGTGGTGTTTATATGGGTGTTCATATTAATCCACCATTATATTTTCTCATTTTTATAATATTTAACATTTTTATAATAATACTTTGAAATTAAGAAAGATTATTGAGTACACTTTTTCTTGGTGTTCAGTAGTTTATAATTTGTTTTAAATTTGCATCTCAGTAATGTTTATAAAATCTTCACATTAACAACACAAACAGGAAAGTGATAACATTTTATCAGGTTATGGAGATTAAAACAGGGTATTTATGGGTCAGAGGCTTTTAAAAATTCTGCTTACCACACCCCGCTAGAGCAAGTACAAATTTTCTTTTCAAACTCATTTTTGTTTTCCCCCACTCTTGTTTTATGGTCTTGTTTGTTTGTTAATTTTTTTTTAATTGTCCCTTCCTAATTGTAAAAAACACCACAGTCATAACATCATGGTTCTTACATTAATACTGATAATAAAAGATGGTATGATATCTATTCTTATTTTTAAAAGTTGGTATCTTAAACCTTATTTTAAATAACTTAGGTAAGATCTTTATAAACTAGAATTCTTGTTTTTAGCTTTTCATATTAAACTGAGAGCAGTAGATGAGTATTTGTTTAAAATTGTTCTTTATACCAAAAATTGGGGCTGTGACTTTATATGTTAGTGAAAGCTTGAGTTGATTTTCTTCTTCAAAGCAGTGTCAATAAATTTTTATGGGTTATATCTCTATTCTCATTTCCTTTTTTCCTTTTTTAAATCTTTATTTTCTGCATCACACCTCACTCTTTTCTTAAGTTTTAGCCTGAAATATGTAAATCTAGATGGGATGTACAAAAACAGAAAGAAGAAATCCGAAGGAATAAAGTAGGAAAATGGTTAAAAATTTTTCAGGTTTTTGTCATATGGTTTCAGGTACTTGTGGAACATAAGGTAGAGCATGGAGGATACTAGAAGAAAGAAGGGCAAAATGAAGAGGGACAAATCAGATGGTGAGACGAATTATGAGAGACCGTGGACTCCCAGAAACAAACTGAGGGTTTTGGGGACTGAAGGGGTAGGAATGGATATTAAGTGGTAATGGGTACTAAGGAGGGAACGTATTGCAGGGAGCACTGGGTGTTATATGTAAACAATGAATCTTGGAGCACTACATCAAAAACTAGTGACATACTCTATGGTGACTAACATAACATAATAAAAATAATAATCTAAAAATTTTTCAGTTTTTGTTTTTTCTTGGGTTGGCAAAAAGACCTCTACACTTTATAGAATACTGATAAAGGTAGTCAACGCAAATGAAATAATAACTAGTATTACTGGAAATCTATTATTTGGAAGACTCTGTGCTAGGAGTACTAGACATTTCAGGCTGGTGGATTTCATATTTTTCACATTCTGCAAATAAGGAAACAGTTATAAAGAAAGTTAAGTAATTTGGACAGTTAAATACTCAGAACTGTAAATGTACATCTCCCAATCCAACTATAATTTTACATTCTTCTTTAAAGTTTCACTTTCCTCTTTCATGAAATTGCTGGAGAGACAGCATGGTGTAGTAAAAAAGAGCACTAGAAATGGAGTTAAGTAGTCTAAGTGCTAATCTCAGCACTCCCAATTACTACTAGCACAGTTTTAGGAAAATTGTTTAAGTATGACTATTATCGTTTTTCTCATTTCAACAGGCACAGTACATGCACAGATGTTGTGTAATCACATAAGGTAGTGGAAGTGAAAGTTCTTTTTCCAAAATGAAAATTGAAGCATAATTCTATAATGTGGTAATGATGGTATGAGATATACACAATTAAAACAAGGCACAAGCTGGCATCTCTCAGTCACCCCTCCCCACTCACCACAAGCAGGTAATAAAATCTCCCTTCTTTGTTATCTTAAGGAGGAAAAATATGATTCTCTCTATGAACATTTTATTATTTAAATAGCAAGTATAAGGGAAGTTGAAAAATGATAATGAAAGCATAAAGTAAATGAAAGAATATTCAATTTAGGTTAACAAATCTGAGTTTGAGTTCTTCCTCCACCAATGAATATTTATTTGATCCTCTGTAAATCATCTACTTGCTTTGGGGTGCCTGGGTAGAACAGTTGGTTAAAGTTTCAGCTCAGATCTGATCTCAGGGTCATGGGATTGAATCTAGGCAGGGTCTGCACTCAGTGTGGAGTTAGCTTGAGATGCTTTCCTTCTCCATCTTGTCCTTCCTACTTTCCCCCTCTCTCTCTACAAAATAAACAAATAAATCTTTAAAAAAATCATCTCCTTGCTCTGAACTTGATTTCCTTCACATATAAAACAAATTACAATATTTTTTCTTCTACCTAAAAAAAAGTTTGTGAATTTTAAATACTTTAATAAGAAATGTAATACCAGTTGGTATACTATATAAGACAGTATAATAGTAGTGATATATTATTACAAAACTATACAATAACAATATGAGATCAATGATACATTAGTAAAAAACTATATAAGTATACAGTATGAGAAGGATACATTATTACATATTATAATGATACATTAACTAATATATTATTAGGAGCCTATTTATAAAATGCAACCTGGATAATATGTAGGAAATGCAGAGATATAGGTGTAATCAATATTGGATTATTATTTTACACAAAGAAATGTATAAATATGGTTTAAGAAGATGAATGAGAAGAACTCTAGCAAAAGACAAAACATGGGAAACTGGAAGGAATGGTAATATTTCTGTGTAATTTGTATGATTCACATTTTGATATGGAAGAAGAATGGTAAGCAAGCTCACATCTTCTATTGGAGCTAAGAATAAAAAGAGAGAGAGACGCGTCATGAAATTACAATATAATTCTCCATGTGCAATTTAGGGAAATAGAGAATATTAAAAACTGAATGGATAAGATTCTAACCCAGACCCGTAAGATTAGCTTTCCAGGCTAGCAACTTCTCAACCAGGACTTGGAAGATTAAAGGGTGTGAATCAAGTGAAGAAAGGTGAGGGAAAAAAAATAATAATCTCAGTATGATAGCCTAAGAGCAAATCAACCATTGCATGATTGAAGATTCAAGGGAACTTTGTTATCAGATTTGGCTCTAAGGTTAAAGATGATGAGAATAAAAAGATAAGCAGTGGGAAGTTATTATAGGATCCTGATAAATTCTATTTAGGTATTTGGACTGTATCATATAAAGAGATAGTTGAAAACCAAGTCCACATAGGCAAATAAAACAAATTTTTCTTACAACGTGTACATAATTAGAGTGGCATCAAGACTGTAGACTGAAAAACAAGTTGGGAGCCTGATGAAGTAACTCAGAGGACAAATAATGGTAACCTAGAAGTGGGAATAGATTGAATAATTCAAGAGCTACTTAGCATAATGAATAGACAATACATGCTTTTTGATTGAATCAGATAATGAGGCTATATGAGATAGTCAGGATTCCCAGGCTATATAACATACATAATATATAAGGGATAGTAAACCAATATAAATTTATTTTCAGTAACTCTTACTACTGCTTTTTAGTAAGATTCCACATCAAGAGCAAAGTCTACTAATATCAGATCATAGCACTTCTTTAATAGTGCTTAGAGGATACTCCTATCTATTATGACTTACATGTTATCAAGTATTCTTCTCTTAAAGGGAAAAACATCATACCAAATGAGATTCATCTATAGCAAGAAGAGGAAGTATCCTTCTGCTCTAATATGAGTATAAATAGAATGGATGAGAATAATGGAAGAGAGACAGAGTTAGCATGCAAGCATATTAGAACTGCCTTCCATCTGCCAGAAAAACTATTGTAGGAGATGTTAGATGTAGGTGCAGAGCATTTTTCATCACTTCGCTGCTGGGGCTGTGTAAGGAGATGCTTCAGAAGGTTCCCTTTGATAACATCGGGAAACTGTTACTGAAGTAAAAAGAAACTGCATGAAGCAAGAGCGCAGAGGTAGGTCCTGAACCTACGCCCTTGAGTGTCTTTTGACTACTTCTGTGGTATGGGATGGGGTTGAAAAGATTGTGTAAGCTCATCAAGGCACATGGAAATAACTCTTCAGAGAGCCAGTGGAATTTCTATGGGTCAGTCATGATAGGGAACAAAATCACCCTGTCACAAAACCCATATGTTAAAGAGAAAAGCTAGGGATAGATTGCTAGGAGACTCGGCATATGATGTGCCTGGAATAACTGGTTGAGGCAGCCGCAGCAAAGAAGGACCAGGTCCTTAGTTAATCAATACAAGACAGCGCAATTTCACCAGCTGCCTGTCAGAAGTTAAGAGCATAGGATGGCAAGGGATTAGCTTAGGACACTCATCCCTAGAAGAGTCTAGGAGTGTCCTAGAGGGCAGCTTGGTGAGCTTCCTGCATTTGTGAACCCCCAAATTAATGCAAGCCCCTACCTCAATCCCGAATATATACAAGCTGTATTTAGTAAAGGAGGAAGGGGAAGTAAAAATAAGAACTACTGAGAGTGTGTACGGAGGAGATTGAGCTTTTCAAAACTCACTACTGAAACTTAATAATTGGCTAATATTTCCATACATTACCTTCTAATGTTTAGTCCCTTTGGTGAAAGTAATTATCCATGGAAAATAAAGATGCTGTATTCTTTCTGCACATTTCCTAAATAGAATGGAAATTTATGAATAAACCACAACTGACTACAAGATTTGCTGCTGCCCCTGGGAACAATTTGTTACTTAAACTGTAACCCCTGGAGGATTTTACTAGTTACCAAGCACATTTAGATATGGCCTTAAGAAATACATATACTGGCAACAGGTCTTTGGGGAGAAGGACAATGTACGACCGTGAAGCTGGGCAGCTGGGGATGCCCGGCTCGCTCCGGGCGGAAGGCCGCCCCTTCACAGAAGCCGGGCTGCCTGGAATGCCTGGTGGGCTCAGGGTGGAACAAAAACCACCTTTTCCATTATTGCTTCCCTTTTCCATTATCGCTCCTTTCTCTTCCCAGAAGCACCCATTGTTAGTTAGATGAGTCCTTTGAATGTGCTTGTTTAACTATAAACTTTATCCTCGGGGCGCCTGGGTGGCTCAGTGGGTTAAGCCCCTGCCTTCTGCTCAGTTCGTGATCTCGGGGTCCTGGGTTCGAGTCCCGCATCGGGCTCTCTGCTCAGCAGGGAGCCTGTTCCTCCTCTCTCTCTGCCTGCCTCTCTGCCTACTTGTGATCTCTCTCTGTCAAATAAATAAATAAAATCTTAAAAAAAAAAAAACTTTATCCTCCTCCTTGATTGTCTGCAAGATGGGATTAAAGTTTGACCTTCACTGGTCCTTCTGTTGGCTATTGTTTCTATCTAATAAAAGTGAGGCGGTGGAGTTGCTCCTGGCATCAGTCCTTTTCGACTGTTGTCCCCTGCTCCCAATCTCTTGCAGCTCTCTTGTTTGTGCCTAATTCTTCTCCCATCGCCCACTGGAAGTGGCAAAGATTATAGGCTAGAACAAAAGCAAGTGTATCATCTCACTAGTCATTAAAAATAATTTATATGTGTATCTCTGATGGAACCTGATATACAAATTTGAAGACCCAGAGAGAGTTTAGCTAGCATCAGCATTTAAACATTCATCAGTAACATGGGAATAGATTAAACTACAATGGAGAACAATATAAAGTTGGGAGAGAGGCAGAACTAAACCGAAACTAACACATGCATAATTGAAAGATAGACCCTGAAGAGAAGTACACAAACAAGATTTAGTAAATCACTTCCTAAATATATCCTGATATATCCAGAGATATAGCAAAGCATTAGGATAAGTTCCCACTCAGACTTTCTGGTATGTTAAATACATACACAGTTACGGAGTTAATTTATGGATGATTTGTTGAGTAGGCAACCAGAGCCCATAGTGCAGACAGTATGGTGGATTTAGTAACCTAAACATGGAATCCAGAAATGATTTGAGCTGGAGTGCTGTAAATAAATAATTAAATGAGGACAGGAAGAATATTTAAAGAAATAAAAGGAGCTATTGTCCTAGGAAGGGAAGCACAATTTTTCAGAGGTGTGGCAATTTCTAAGTATAAGCATGAAGAGTGCAAGGAAATCCATATGAAGTTACAACCTCCTGAAAATAAAAAAATCTAAGGTCAAAAAGAAGGTTATTTGGAAAGAAATGTGACTAAGCCTTAGCATGAGACATTTCATTAGTAAATAAGATTTCCAGAAGTCATGAGGAAAGCCTCCATTGTGCTTAGAGAAAAATGATTTGGGAGCCAAATGATCAGTGAAGCAGGAGGGAAAGAAAACATTTTTCAGGTATTCATGGATCCAGAAAGTTTACATGTTATACTTTTTCAGCCTATGGGGAACTGACATGCTTACCAAAGAGGAGAGGATGTAAGATGGAAGAATTATTGCATTTTTTTCCACAAATGTGGTGATACATGGTTGCCTGGTGGGAAACAAGCTTAAAACTAGTAGTCAGGACTGGAGAAATGAGGCATGGGTGAATGTGAGAAAGGGACTGGGTGTACTCAGAAAAATGCATTGTTTCCTCGTCTCCTTTAAGATAGAAAAAAGCAGTTGTAGGTTAGGAAAAGAATAAAAATTACAGAATCTGCATAGAAAGTATAAAGTTGTAGTTCAAAAGTGAAGCAAAGTAGAATCTAGCAAATTTTGAGCAAAAGATGTAATTCGTTTGGCTCATTTTTAAGAAAAACCTCAAGAGTACAGATAATTAAAGAATGAACCACTAGAAATGGAAATGAATTCTATCAGCAAGATTATTGTTCCTATAGTTAACAATAGTCATTCATTTGTAGAGAATATATACCAATTAAAGTTCTTTAGATGATTTCTTAATTTTATTTTTATTTTTTATTAACATGTAATGCATTATTGTTTCAGGGTGATAGCTCTGTGATTAATCAGTCTTACACAATTCACAGCACTCAGCATAGCACATACCCTCCCCAATGTCCATCACTCAGCCACCCCCCCCACCCCACCCCCCACTCCAGAAAACCTCAGTTTGTTTCCTGAGATCAAGAGTCTCTTGTAGTTTAACTCCCTCTCTGGTTTCATCTTGTTTCATTTTTCCCTCCCTTCCCCCATGATCTTCTCTGTCTTGTTTTTCAAATTCCTTATATTCCTCTTATGGGGAAGAGAAGTAAGAAAAGGGCAGGATTGTGATAATAAACCATTTTGTAGTAGGCTCTAAACAGATTTCTCTAAATTAAACTGAACAACAAATAGACTTTGAAACTATCATTTAAACAAATGAATGTAAGAACAGAAAACAACATAAAAACTAATACTAAACACATGAAAAGAGGAAATTGAGAATGGAGAAGAAATTCTGTAATGCAACTATATCTCTATTTTCTTATAGCTGAGGCACAATAGATAATGTAAAAAATAATATGAATAGTAGAGATAATAATGAAGTGACTATAAGAATATCTACAAATAGAAATATGCAAATAAAGTTACATTTCATTTGATGAGTTGAAGGTTGATAGGGAGATAAAGCCTAACTTACAATGTCAACTCACTAGTTCTTTTGAATTTTAAAATATACAAGTGTTACTTGAAAAACAATATCTAAAAAAGAAAATTAGAGCTTTTTTTTTTTTTTAAAGATTTTATTTATTTATTTGTCAGAGAGCGAGCGAGCGAGAGCGAGCACAGGCAGACAGAGTGGAAGGCAGAGTCAGAGGGAGAAGCAGGCTCCCTGCGGAGCAAGGAGCCCGATGTGGGACTCGATCCCAGGATGCTGGGATCATGACCTGAGCCGAAGGCAGCTGCTTAACCAACTGAGCCACCCAGGCATCCCAAGAAAATTAGAGCTTGATAAAGTATGACTATATATTGTTGAAGGTGAAAAAGAGGAAGCAACACATAGGGAATAGCAAAAGAGTATTCATGGAAAATGTAGTATTTCCACTGTGCCTGAGACACTTGAGAAGTCCTGCAGTGGTTATTAAAGAACAGAAGGAACACATGTATATTGATATTTGTGAGACAATGAATATTGACAAGAAGGCTCAAGTTTCAATGGAACTTGACCCAAAGGTGGCAAATTTGTCACAGTTCATAGCAAGAAAAAAGATGTAAAATAGGACCTGGAATCAAAGCATGGGAGTGTGTCTTTAAGCCTACAGCTTGGACAGTGCCATTTCCACATCATAAGACATACCTGTTGGTTTCATAAACTTTTAAGAATCTTTCTTCTTTCCAGGTCAGCTCAGCCAAGTTCTAAGGTAAATTTTAATTATTTTATTTATTATATATATTTATATATATATATATTAATTATATATATTATTTTATTTAAACATAAGTGAAATAAAAAACTGACTAAATAAATAAATGAGAAGTAGATTTTTATTATTTATATAATTCTCACTACTTACCAGTTACTGCTTTAACTATTCTAGAATGGGAAATCAATAAAAAGGGCACTCACTGAACACCCTTAATCTTTTCACTCATTTATTCTATTTTCCTGATTAATTTAGTTTGTTCCTTAACACTAAAAAATTATACCTTACTTTTTGACCTGCTTAACTGTATGCTGTGGGGTTTAAATAAAATTGTTTGTTGTTATATATAAATAAAAACTTAACACAAATAAATGGTCTCCACATCCATTACGTTATCATTACGTATCCTAATGACAGTGCAGAAGTTTCAGAAAAAAAAAACTTTGTATATATAATTATCTTGTAAGTGGAGGTATTAGGTATTAGACATTAGATATCTAAATAGATATTAGATTTTAGATATTAGGTATTAGATATTAGATATAATATTAGAATTGGAAAGTAAAAGTGATTTAAGGTAAACACCGATGCTACTCTTTTTTTTTTTTTTTTAGATTTTATTTATTTATTTGACAGACAGAGATCACAGGTAGGCAGAGAGGCAGGCAGAGAGAGAGGAGGAAGCAGGCTCCCTGCGGAGCAGAGAGCCCGATGTGGGGCTCGATCCCAGGTGCCCCAACACTGATGCTACTCTTATCCAGAAATAAAAATATACTGAAAATTTGTATTTGTTAAAAATACTCATTTTTATGTAATAATGTAATGAAAAAAGGTTACTAAGAAAGTTCTATGATAACTTACTACTTCTTTGTGAATGTTTTAATGTTTAATTTTTAATAATAAAATATCTCTACTTCTATTAAAGATAAGAAAACCTAATTAAAAATAATACAATTTTTGTTTTTAGATCAGTGAGTATCTTTATTTTATTTTATTTTTACTCAATTATTTAAATAAAGACAAAAACAGTTCATCCATTTCTCATTCCCGCTCCCTGGAACTCTGCCTCTGAAAACCACAAATCTTTTCTCTGTTTCTATGAGCTTGGTTGATTGTTTAATTATTTTTTACCTATTTATTTATTCATTTATTTATCATTCCACTTAATATAAAAAAGAACATACAGTATTTTTTTCTCTCTCACTTATCACTTAACATGATGCCCTCAATGTACACGCATGCTGTCACAAATAGCAAGTTTTCATTGCTTTTTATGGTTGAATAATATTCGTGTGTGTGTGTGTGTGTGTGTGTGTGTAACAATTTCTTTAATGATTCATCCATGGATAGACATTTATGAATAGAGAAATCAGTATTTTTGTCAAAACTAGCTTTTGGGGGTGCCCGGGTGGCTCAGTGGGTTAAAGCCTCTGCCTTTGGCTCGGGTTATGATCTCAGGGTCCTGGATCAAGCCCCACATCAGGCTCTCTGCTCAGCGGGGAGCCTGCTTCCCCCCCCCACCGCCCTGCCTGCCTCTCTGCCTACTTGTGATCTCTGTCTGTCAAATAAATAAATAAAATGTTAAAAAACAAACAAAAAAAACCCCTAGCTTTTGGATGTGTGACATTCCTAAACTTTGGAAAATGAAATAACATTACTAAACAGTTTGGCAAATGGATAAATAACCTTTGGGCATGTATTCATTTAATTTCTATATTTTATTTTGTTATGGTATGAATTTTTCCACACCTTATTACATTAATATATTTTGAAAGCAACATGAACTATTTATAAAAGCACTATGTTTCAATATTTTTGTAAATGAATGCAAATAAAAATATATTTTATTCCACTAATAGATTTAATAGAACATCTTTTTAATAAGTAGTAATGGTAATATTTTTGATATAACAAGTTTATGCTTTAGATACTCAGAGAAATGTTCTTTTGAACAGACTATTTGCTAGTTTGAACAGCATGTATGAGAACATTGCAGGACATACATTCTTAATAATTACTGAGCAATATGTTCAATCTAAGCAAGTATTATTGATTGTTTTGTGACAACATTGTGCCCTCCTTGGACATATAAATTATGCTTATAATGTTATTTTAAATATATTTCCATTATAATTAATATATGCATAACTGTTAAACATTTAAATTGTGAATAATGCTCTTTATTTTTCTTCATTTTTAATCAGTTTATGCTTATGATCCTTATCTGACCTTTGAATGGTCTTATAGGTTTTTCAGAGCTAGAATATTATATCAAAATTTAATTTATAGTACTTAGCTTTACAACAAAATCAGGAATGTTCTAGTTTTTTCTTTTCTTAATCTACTCAAGTACCTTAAGGAACATTTGTATCCTTCTTGTAGGTGAGTGAATGCATTTTGTGAACCGAACCACCTAAGTTGTAAGATTTTACTTGGTTCTATTAGCCCATATTAGACATTTGAAAGACTTTGAAAGATTTGCACTAACCTAATCTTTTTTTTTGTCATCCAAGAAAGTGAGAAAAATACTGGCCTTGTTATTAGCATCAGTCCTCCTATCTGAGTACAGAACCCAGTGACCTGCTTGCTTACTAGACTTTTCAGAATATCAGTAGTACTCACTTATTAATTAGATTTAGTAAGAGCTATTTATTGTAATAAAACTTATGACATAAAATAGCTATTTGTCTCCTAGCTCTTTCAAGAATTTCAGTGGCTATCAAAAAGAAGTTTTCTGAATGTTTTAAATGAAACTGGTGACTTTTTGTCAGATATCATCCTGATGCCTTGTGATTATTTAAAAATTAGATGGAAAAGAGACATAAATTAGCAGAAAGAGAGCAGGAAATTCTAAAAATGCTGATGGGACACCATTCCCCCTGCCCATGTAAAAAGGACATATTGAAAAATTTTGTGCATCCCTTAGGTCCAATGGGATGACAGGTTTATTTTGTTTTGTTTTGTTTTGTTTTAAGATTTATTTATTTCAGAGAGAGAGAGAAAAAGCATGACAGGGGGGGGGCAATGGGAGAGGAAGAGAGAATCTCAACCAGACTCCACCCCTAGCACAGAGCCTGATCTGGATCTCCTGACCCTGAGATCAGGACCTGAGCTGAAATCAAGAGTCCAACACTCAACCTACTATGCCACCCAGGTGCCCCTGGATGACAGTTTTTATTGTATCTTTCACCTTTCACTTTTTTCCGAGTTATGATTTTATGTCCTTATGATACAGAAATTACTCCTAACCATTGCCAAAATGGAATTAATCTGAATGCATAGAATGCCTTCATTCTTCACCCAGACTTTTACTCACCCTAAAATTACATTTGGCATTTATTTATCGCTCTATCACTTGTCTCCATAACTGATAAATTTGTTACTACTTGTAGGTTAAAATATAGGGGCACCTGGGTGGCTCAGTCATTAAGCATCTGCCTTTGCTTCAGGGCATGATCCTAGCATCCTGAGATCTAGCCCTGCATCAAGATCCCTTCTGAGCAGGGAGTCTGCTTCTCCCTCTCCAGCTCCACCATGCTTGTGTTCCCTCTCTCACTATCTCTCTCTATCATAAATAAATAAAATCTTAAAAAATAAAATATTACCTCCAAAGTGAAAAAGTGTTATAAATATATATTTAGAGTCACTAAAAATTAAGTAAAATTGTTATTTCTTCCCATACATATGTAACATGTGTCTTCAATAAAATGATTTAGTCAAACAGTACAATGAAATATATATATGTAATCATTAGTACAAATTTGTGTCAGTGGCCCATATAAATAATAATGATGATGATAATAGTATCTAGCATGTATTAATACACTGATTGATGATAGTTTAAACATTCAATAGGAATTCAGTTTATTGCATACATTCTCAAGGGGTAATATTCACCCAAGAGGCAGAAATTGGTTCTGAAGTGGAAGGAGAGAAAAATATCTCCAATATTATAGTAATTTCTGACCCTCTAAAGGGCCACAGTGTATAAGCCAATATACAGAACATTCATGATATAAAAGTTTAATGGTGAGGAGTTAGGATAAAAAATATCCAAAAAGTTTCCTTAATGGGGCAATAAAGATAAAAGAAAAGTTCAAACAAACAAACAAACAAATACCTGACTCATTTAATCTTCAGCGAACCTATGATAGAATTATACTATCTTAATGATAACATTTTAATTAATAGAGCCAAATCCAGAGACTTTTGCCCAAAGTTATAGATCTGGTCATTGGTAAAAAATGGAACGTAAATGCAGCTCCGGATTGTAGTCCACTCTCTAGGACTCCTAACCAGTATGTATACTGTCTCTTTATACAAAGACAGAACTCAATGTATGAATTGTATTTTATTAAACAAATTTTTTAAAAAGTTGAAAAAATATATAAATTTATGTAGTGTAAAATTCTCTATTATTAATAATTAGTTTAAAAAGTAACAACCTTATAAAATTTTAATCTAACTTAGAGATTTGGATACATAACTAGTAGCAATATAACATACATTGCCTTTACTATATTATAATGCATGCTAATTAACTTTAATTTTTCATTGACTGATGATATTTGAAATTAACAGTAGCTCCAGCTTATAGAATAATGATAACTTTGAGTGCACATTTCTTATTTCTTTGAAAATATAACCTTCATATCTTGTACTTACCCTTCACTCATTTGATAAATTTTAACAAGAAAACTCACTTGAACTTGGGTATTATTTACATGTTAAAAGCTAAAAATTAAAAAAAGTCTGTTTTCTCACTCACAGTTTATGCTTATCCATACTGTCATTGCAGTAAATATTATCACTCTTTAATTCACATTTTCTGACAGCAGTCAAGCCTCATTAGTCTTTCTGCTGCAAGGTAAAAATTAAATTTCTATTTAGTAAAAAATGCATCAAGTAAGCATCAAGTTGATATAATAATCTCTTCCACCTTCATGAATAAGCTATCTACAACAACTAAAGAAAAAATGGCTTAAAAAAACTAAGACAACACATTTCTGGTTAATTAGAATAATGTGAAAATAATATACATTAAATGTGAACAAATGAATATAAAAACATTTTCATTTTAGGACATCTTTTTAAAAATATTCTGTGGTCATATCAAAGTATCTAAAAATAAATACAGAAAAGCCAGGGGCACTTGGGTGGCTCAGTGGGTTAAGCCCTCTGCCTTCAGCTCAGGTCATGATCCCAGAGTCCTGGGATTGAGCCCCGCATCGGGCTCTCTGCTCGGTGGGAAGCCTGCTTCCCCCCTCTCTCTCTGCCTGCCTCTCTGCCTGCTTGTGATCTCTCTCTCTCTCTCTGTCAAATAAAATCTTAAAAAAAAAAAAAAAGAAAAGAAAAGCCAACAAACACTAGCCAAGAAATGATAGTTTCATTGAAAATTTAATATTCAGGATCTACTCTCCAAAAGAAAATTTTAGCCCTTTTTTCTATGACTCTGCTCCCAGGTCAGTATAAACAGTAGTATGGTTGGAAATGTTTTTCCTAAACAAAGATGTATATAGTAATTATTTGGAGAAAAAGATATTTAAGAGTTAATTTTTCATTGATATCAAACCATAGGTGTATATTTCTTCAAGTACAGTGTCCAAGAAATACCAACAAATCCTTAAAGAATCATGAATTTTGAAGTTAAAAGGCCGGCCACACATAAGAAATATTGAAGCAGGCAACAATTTATATGTCATGTTTAATTTTAAGTAAATTTATTGTTTCTAATCAATTTAATTATATTGATACATGTGCATTAATTAGAAATTAAAATTTAATAGTGTCATACTCATTTATTTTCAGCATCTAATACTACCATCTGCCAAACTATATAAGTACTGAAACTCAATTTTAAAATATGCAATAAAGGCAATTCTGGAAAAATGCATATTTTAAGATTTTTCATATTGAAATTTAAGGTAGTGTCTTATAATCAACAAGTATTGACTATACTTTTTTTTTTTTTAAATTTGTCTACAGGGGCCCTCTAGGGATATTCTGGTGCAGTCTACAAAATGAATTGCCTGGCCAAGCAGCACTGCAATTAATTAACCACAGAAATCTGTGGTTGGCTATAGGATACAGCCGAGGGCAATTTCCCTGCTTCATGAATGACTCAGAACTGGAATGAGTAATGGAGAAGAAATCTCTTTGGCCTTAGCGCCATCACAGAATTGTTTTTGCCTGTTGCTCATTTTGCATTTTTTTTTTTGTTTGTTTGTATCAGAGACTAGATACCAAGTGTTGATTAAGTTGTAATACATAGATTTTTTTTTAAAAGATTTTATTTATTTATTTGACAGAGAGAGATCACAAGTAGGCAGAGAGGCAGGCAGAGAGAGAGGAGGAAGCAGGCTCCCTGCTGAGCAGAGATCCCGATGTGGGACTCGATCCCAAGACCCTGAGATCATGACCTGAGCCGAAGGCAGCGGCTTAACCCACTGAGCCACCCAGGCGCCCCAAATACATAGATTTTTGAAGCCTATAAGAAAACATGTTGTTTTTGTATGTGAAAAAGGAATGGTGTGCAAGACTCTATACGTGTGGGGCGCCTGGGTGGCTCAGTGGATTAAGCCGCTGCCTTCAGCTCAGGTCATGATGTCAGGGTCCTGGGATGGAGTTCTGCATCGGGCTCTCTGCTCAGCGGGGAGCCTGCTTCCTCCTCTCTCTCTGCCTGCCTCTCTGCCTACTTGTGACCTCTCTCTGTCAAATAAATAAATAAAATCTTAAAAAAAAAAAAAAAAGACTCTATACGTGTGGCATTAACAACAGAAAACTAATTTGATGAAAATAACTAAGGATGCCTCCATTCATTCCATGTGGCCAATATCGTTTTGGAGTGGGATAATGCAGAATTAACAGTTACATGGTTTATAAGTAATTGAAGCATTCCCATTGTCAAGACAGTTGACAGGAAGTGAGATTTGAGAGAGCTACTGACGCACGATCTAAAAATGTATAAGCATAAATAAACACAAAAACCCTTCCACTTAGACTCGTTCTGTATCACATCTCTAAATGATAATGAAAATCACATTATTCATTTTCACATAAATGAAGATGATTCATGAGTTTTATATTGATTAATTGAAGATAAGAAGTATTTAGCTATATATTGTAGTGAAAAGAATTAAACATATAATTGGATGATAAAATATATCATCCTGAAACTAATGAAAGAATATATCTGTCTTCTGTATTTATTATTTAATAAAGTTCTCATATTCTAAAATTATTTTCTTTTTATATTACACTTTGTCCATCCAGTTTGTATGAATAAAACTTATTATCATATCTGATCTGAACAGTAATGTGTCATTGTGTATAAAGAAAATGAGCAATATCAGTATAGACTGACAGTGAACTATATTGTTCTAATAAATATTCACTTCAATTCACTACCATTTATTCCATGGTAATAAAAACTGTATATATATAGTTTGAACATTCTTTAGAATGCAAATAGAAAAAGTGAGCTAAAGTTATGTAGAAATGTAATGTCCTGTCTATAATATCCACTGAGTCATCTGATATCTTTTATAGTAATATATAGTATTATAGAACCAAGTTAGAAATTAATGCAAATGCAAGAAAGAGGTGATTTATATTAGGGATCTGGTGATTTCTCAACATCACAAACACAGTGAAAAATAAAACTTTCTCTTTTTAGTCTGCATGCTGAGAAAAGTCATATACATTACCCAAGAAATAGGATGAAAATTAAAAAATATATATGTATATAAGTCAGAACCACACACTGCAAAGTAACTTTTATCCTCAGCTATACTGTAAAATAATAATAATAAAAAAAAATCCAGCACATAAGTGTTATCTAAAGTGCTTCAGGTCAGATGCCTGGGTGGCTCAGCCAGTTAAGTGTCTGACTCATTTTGGCTCATGTCACGACTTGGTTGTGAGATCAAATTCCATGCTGGCCTCCATGCTGGGTGTGGAGCCTGCTTGGAATTCTTTCTCCCCTCTCTCTCAGGCAAAATTCTTTTGCCTGAAGCCCGCCTCCCTTAAAAAATAGTACTCCAGGAAAGAAATGTTTATTATAAAAATAGTACATTTGACCTTATATACAATTTCCTTAAGACAGGTATTTTAAAATCCAGTTAGGCTACACATGTTCAATAAAGTATTTTGGGTGGGGCAAGCAGGACTAAACATGCAGGATCATAAAACTCTTTAAAGTAGTGTCAGAAAATGGAGTTTTAGATGAAATGAAATGTACACATTGTAATGAGACAATACAAATAATACTTTGCCATGATAGACTTAGCTGCCAAATAACAGAAGTACCAAGATTTTTCATTTCTATGTTATTATTATCGAGAGCACTGGGAGAAAAAAAGCAAGCATAGTTTGAGCCAGAGAAAAGCCAAACTGTAATTACTACATGTATGATTAAAACAAAGTGCCAACTTCAAAACTCAGTTCTTTCTTCTGTAAAGTGGAAAACACTATCTCACACAAGTGGATTATGTTGGCTTTATGTTGTTTTATGAAAGGAGCTATTTTGGCCCTGTTATATATGTACTTCCAAGCTTTTAATTGCCAGGGTAACATTTTGGGCTAGCAACATAAATTCCACACAATATTTAAATTAAATATATATTTAAATATACAAATATTAAATAATCATTAATAATAAGCAAATTATAAATATATTATATATTACTTAAATATATTAATAATGAAATATAAATTAAAATAAATATTAAATATATGATTTATATTATATTATAAATTATATATGTATGTATTTAATTGAAAGTCTCAAAGTAGAGCCATGCTTAAACTAGGGCACAGGTGTGTTCATACGAATTGCAAGGGAAAATCCATGCACTGGTAAGTGTAGGATTTCAGTATTATAAAATGTGTGCCCCTATCCTCACTTTGCCATCCTTAACAGTAGGCGTTTAACCTGGGTTCCATAGATAACACCCATGTGATCACTAAATTGAAGATTGTGATGAAAAAAAAGGTGATTTTGGGACACCTGGATGGGTGCCTTCCACTCGGGTCATGATCCCGGGGTCCTGGAATCGAGTCCCGCATCGAGCTCCTTGCTTGGCGGGGAGCCTGCTTCTCTCTCCGCCTCTGCCTGATTGTGTGCTCTCTCTCTCTTTCTTTCTCTCTCTCTGATAAATAAGTAAATAGAATCTTTAAAAAAAGAAAAAAAAAGTCATTTTGAGAGACATGTAAGTTTCAGAGACTGTAGTGGGAGAAATTCTAAAAACAACCTATATTCCAAGAGCCTGCAGTGGTGAGTGAAAAGCCCTTACCAAACCACTTTGGTGTCAGGTTCTCGACACCAGCTATTAGATACTGTAATTTGGGTAGTGCTTTTGGCTACAATGCTTGTAAACCTGATTTCATACCATCAAATGTCCCAGAAAATCCTTTGGGCTAACAGCCTTTAATGAATTATTCTGCTTGAATCAGAGAACATCTTAGAACATTAACTGATATAGATGGAAAATCTGTTCAGTTAAGCTAATAGTAATACATTAAGGCAGTTTTAACCCCTGGACTTATGGTTATAAAGGTGAACAATGAACTAATTTATTTGGAATAATCTAAAGATATTCTGAAATAGGAGATAATATCGTTTCACCCTGCATCAGGTGAAAGAAGAGTGGATACCTCAAGAAAATCTCATTTCATAAAGAATAAAAAAAGAGAGTTAAGGGATATTTGGAAAGCCAATAATAGATCAACTGCAAGTGAATTATTGTAAGAACAAAGCAGAAATAAAAGTTTTAATGTTTCTTGAGTCTTTCCTGATTCCTTAAAGCCATATGCATTGTCGTAAAAACACTAAAACGTGCTAATACCCTTTCCACTTTCCTTTTTTATAATGAGGCTTAAAATTAACAGAAATTGTTGGTAAACATCATTGAAAATAATGATGAAATGATGATGGCAATTGTGATGATAGGAAAAGGAAGGAGTAAATAATTTATGTGAAAAACTTCTATTTAATTCCTATTTTATATAAAGTATGTGAAAAGTTGTTTGAGGTTCCCATGATTGAAGTAATAAATAGTTTTTAACAACTTTATTGAGATATAATTTTTTATATCATGCAATTATACGTTACGGTGTATAATCCAAGAAGTTTTATATATTCACAGATTTATGCTTCCATCACAGCAATGAATTCTAGACTATTTTCATTCTCTCCAAATGGAAAACATGTGCCAATTAATTGCCATTCCCTCAACCCCCACGCCTAGGCAACCATAAACACAGTTTCTGTCTCTATTTGTTTATTCTGGACATTCCATGTAAATAGAATCATATAACATGTACTTAACATAAGCTTTATAAGACTCATCCATTAACTATTAGGTAAAAAACTTCTTATTTTTACACATTTAATATTATGATTACATAATTAGCAATAAGAAAAATAAAATATTAAAAAATATTAGGGCTGCGTCATTCTAGTGATACTCTTCTTAGGACATTTAATTGAATATTGCTATTCAAAATATTTTCTAATAATCTTTGTCTCAGGTGGCTAACAATTTACAACTTTGATAAATCTAATACTTTAGAGAATGTGTTTAGGGATTCCTTAATAGATCATGGTTTCTTAAAAAGACAAATAATTATGTCTCATTCATATTTTTTTTACTCTCAAGATACGTGGAGTTATGCCTTGTTCAAAATAAACACTCAGCAAATGTTTATAGCTTTGCTCAATATATTATTAAAATATGTGTGTGTTTGTGTGTGTGTGTGTTTGTATGTAGGTATCCCAAGCTTTTCAAAGCCACTTAGCTTTTATGAAAGACCTATGTTAGTACTTGTTTTTGCTAACCTGAAGCAACTCAAAAAGGATTGTCACCCTTATTAAAAAAGAAAAACGTGAAAAGCCAAAATAGTGTTCAGCATTTGTTTTTCAGGGAGCCATTAGAAGCCGTGGGCACCCCAGCAGTGAAAGTGACACCACCAACCTCCTTCTCTGGAACTACACTCAGCATCTCAGCACCAAGCTGCCATAGCTTTGAACTGTCTCTGAGCATCTGTGCTTTATCTCAGTTTATTTTGTGCATCTGTTAGCAAGATGTGTCCTAGGATCTCAGAAAAGCCTAAGAGATGTTATTTTTTGAGTCTGAGAAAGTTCAAAAAATTTTTCATGTAAATTAACTGTAATTGCTTCTTTGTTTTACACCATTTTTGCTTACAGTTTCATAAGAACACTAACTTTTGGAGGGCAAGAAAAACCTGGACTGTTAATCAAAATGTACTTTTAGAAGTTATAATTCCTCATCATTAAGTATATTGTTTTACTCAGAAATAAACAATATGTTCTATATTTCCCTTAGAAATATACCATCTGCAACACTTTGTAAAATAAGTTTTTTTTTTTTCCAAACTAGTAATGGCATCTACAGGAGTCACTCAGATGCCTCATGAGGTATATTACAAGGCAACACTGAGTAGGGTAATAGTAGCTTTGGTGAAAGGGAATTTAATTGTCATTCCCCAACAAATGCTTTTCTCAGCGTGATGATCACATAATTGTGAGAAAATAAGTGAAACCCAGAGTTTGGCACATTTAATCTGGTTCTTCCTGCCACTGACTGCTTGCAAGGGTGAATATTACAAAGGAAACAAGAGGAGGAGAAAGGCAGTAAAAATGAGATGGGCATGCTGAGTCTATGACTGCAACTACTACTTTTTCAAATTTAACCATGAATCTCTCAATACTATAATAAAACAAAAATGAATCCAATAGTACAGAAACACTGCCTACATTTTGTCTCTTTATTCTCTTAAACAAACAAAAAGAGTACTAATGTCATTAATATTCCTTTGTAGTACTCTATGATAGCAAAATAATTTATTGGGCAGAGCAGTAAAATTAGATAAGTACTATAATTTTCTCTAACACTGAACATTATTCATAAGGTTTTTGTGTGAAATTACTATCCATTATCAAGTGATCTATTGTACATTATTTTTTAAAGATGTATTTATTTATTTTAGAGAGAGAGAGACAGATAGAGAAGTGGGTAGGGTGAGGGAGAGAATCCCAAGCAGACTGCCACTGAGTGCAGAGCTGATGAGGGACTAGATCTCAGCACCCATGAGATCACGATCTGAGCCAAAACCAAGAGTCAGATGCTCACAGACTGAGCCACCCAGGTGCCCCAATCTATTGCATATTACTGAAAAGGTGCCATGTTCAGGTACAAATTGAATCATGCCACTAGAAGCAGAGGTAATGGAAACCCTTAATTTACAAAAAAAAAAAAAAAAAAAAAAAAAAAAAGTTTAGAAAATGTTCTGAGACTTTAAATGATTTTTTAGTCATTATTAGACAGGTACACCTCCAAACCCACAAAGATACATGAAGAATAAATGTAGTCAAACATTTCTGTAAAAGCCCAGGAGAACTAGTAGTTAATAAAACCAGTCAGTTATAGAAAACTATTGAAATGCCCAGAGAAAAAAGTTTAGAGAGGAACACAGAGGCCACTTTCATCATGGGGTTAATTCAATAGTTCTTGGATTGGATGGTGGGCTTAAAATGTATGTTTTGTCATTACTCTTCAAAATCCACATAAATATGAGGTATAGACTTTCAAAATTTTCATACATTATATAAATCAATTAAAAACAAAATATATATATACCAGATCATATAGTTCATTAATAGAAATGTTTTAATTTTAATCTTTTCCTTCAAAAGGGTAAATGTTAACAGAACACAGGAAAGGAGTTTTATATGACATATATATATGAAATATATTCATATACTTATGAATATATTTCATGACAGAAAATATATTTATGATGGGGCGCCTGGGTGGCTCAGTGGGTTAAGCCGCTGCCTTCGGCTCAGGTCATGATCTCGGAGTCCTGGGATCGAGTCCCGCATCGGGTTCTCTGCTCAGCAGAGAGCCTGCTTCCCTCTCTCTCTCTCTCTGCCTGCCTCTCCATCTACTTGTGATTTCTCTCTGTCAAATAAATAAATAAAATCTTTTAAAAAAAAAAAAGAAAATATATTTATGAATCTTAGATTAAAATCTATATGTCATCTACTATTCTTTTGAATAAGCCTCCAAAATATTTTTCTTATTATTTAAAATATTTCTTAATATTTAAAATAAGTCTTTAATTACCTTCCATATATATATATATATATGTATATATATATATGTTTGTGCCAGATTTGTAACAGAGAGAAGGGTACTAATAGGTTTGGAAATGACCATTAGCCAACACCTGTCATTTCCTGACTTGCTAATTTTAGCTATTCTAACTGGTGTGAGGTGGTATCTCATTGAAGTTTTAATTTGCATTTCCCTGATGCCAAGTGATGATGAGCACTTTTTCATGTGTCCTTTGGCCATTTGGCTGTCTTCTTTGTTTACCTACAATCACGAAACTGTGAGTCCCAGTTTCATTATGTATATAAAAGTAGGAGGTTGATAATCACTAATATTCCTTCTAATTGGAAGATCCTTGATTTCACATACAAAGAAAATTTAAAATGCGATAAGTACTGTGGATCACAAGCTACAGATTGTTTGTTAGCAACCATAACTGGTTTATTTCACTTGAGCTAATGTGCTGTGTTTATGTTCTTACATGTTCACTGTTTTGAAACTGTATACCAAATTTATAAAAGTAAAATGCTTTCAAAAGTTTTGCTTGTTATCTCTAGGCATTATAACTAAAAATGTAGTACTATGAGAATCTCGATGTTATTAAATATTTTCTTGATAATATACATATTAATATTTGTATTTGAGCTGTTTTCTTAAGTGTCTAGTTCCTCTCTCTGTAAATCAAATATTATTCAGTTATTTTCTTTTTTTTTTTTTAAAGATTTTATTTATTTATTTGACAGAGAGAGATCACAAGTAGGCAGAGAGGCAGGCAGAGAGACAGAGGAGGAAGCAGGCTCCCTGCTGAGCAGAGAGCCCAATGCGGGACTCGATCCCAGGACCCTGAGATCATGACCTGAGCCGAAGGCAGCGGCTTAACCCACTGAGCCACCCAGGCGGCCCCTATTCAGTTATATAAAACATGGCATTTTTTTAAATCTTTTTTTTTAAGATTTTATTTATTTATTTGAGAGAGACAGTGAGAGAGAGCATGAGCAAGGAGAAGGTCAGAGAGAGAAGCAGACTCCCCATGGAGCGGGGAGCCCGATGTGGGACTCGATCCCGGGACTCCAGGATCATGACCTGAGCCGAAGGCAGTCGTCCAACCAACTGAGCCACCCAGGTGTCCCAAGCATGGCATTTCTTACCTTACTTTGAAACATCTGAGAAAAAAGCAGAGTTTGAATAAAATGAAATAAATTATCATGACTTTAGTGCACAATTATATATAGCATGTCTATCAAATTGTGTGGGTTGTTCTTTCTGAATAATATTCAGCATTTATTTAAGATGGTATAATATTAACTCTTGTTCAACAGACTATCTTTATGTTAAAATCATACTAAAAAAAAAGCAATATTGGGATGCCTGGGTGGCTCAGTTGGTTAGGCAGCTGTCTTCGGCTCAGGTCATGATCGCAGAGTCTTAGGATGGAGCCCGCATCAGGATCCTTGCTCAACCTGGAGCCTGCTTCTCTTTCTCCCTCTGCCTGCTGCTCCCCTTGCCTGTCCTCTCTCTCTCTCTCTCTCTCTCTCTCTCTCTCTGTGTGTGTCAAAAAAATAAATAAAATCTTTAAAAAAAATTTAAAAAAGCAAAATTGTTTTTTGCTGAAAAGTACATGTTGAATGTTTTACTACATTAAAAATTTTTCTTTTATTTAAATTCAATTAATTAATATATAGTGTATTATTAGTTTCAAAGCTCAAGTTCAGTGATTTAGCAGTTGTATATAATACCCAGTTCTCATCATATCCCGTACCCTCCTTAATATACATCGCCTAGTTACTTTATCCCCTTACCCACCTCCCCACCAGCAACCCTCAGTTTGTTTCCTATGGTTTGTTCTCAGTTGTTTCTCCTGGTTTGTTCCTCAGTTTGTTTCTCATGGTTTGTCTCCTTCTCTGATTTTATCTTGTTTTATACTTCCCTCTCTTCTTCTATGCTGTTGTTTTGTTTCTTAAATTCCACATATGAGTGAAATCATAAGATAATTTTCTTTCTCTGATTGACTTATTTCACTTAGCACAAGACCCTCTAGTTCCATCCATGTCATTGTAAATTGCAAGATTTCAGTTTTTGATGGCTGCATAGTACTCGTGTGTGTGTGTGTGTGTGTGTGTGTGTGTGTGCACTACATCTTCTTTATCCATTCATCTGTTGATGGGCATCTGGGTTCTTTCCATAGTTTGGCTATTGTGGACATTGCTGCTATAAACATTGGGGTGCAGGTGCCCTTTCAGATCACTACATTTGTATCTTTGGTGTAAATACCCTGTAGTGCAATTGCGGGGTCATAGGATAGCTCTATTTTCAACTTTTTGAGGAACCTTCATACTGTTTTCCAGAGTGGCTTCCCCAGCTTGCATTCCCACCAAAAGTGTAGGAGTGTTCCCTTTTCTTTGCATCCTCAACAACATCTGTCGTTTCCTGACTTGCTAATTTTATCCATTCTAACTGGTGTGAGGTGGTATCTTATTGAGGTTTTAATTTGTATTTCCCTGATGCTAAGTGATGATGAGCATTTTTTCATGTGTCCTTTGGCCATTTGAATGTCTTCTTTAGAGAAATTTCTTTTCATGTTTTCTGCCCATTTCTTGATTAGGTTATGTTTTCCTTGGGTGTTGAGTTTGATAACTTTTTATATAGATTTTGGATACTAGCCCTTTATCTGATATGTCATTTGCAAATATCTTCTTCCACTTTGTCAGTTGTCCTTTGGTTTTGTTAATTGTTTCCTTTGCTGTGCAAAAGGTTTTTATCTTGATGAAGTTTTAATAACTCATTTTTGCCTTTGCTTCCTTTGCCTTCAGAGACATGTCTAGCCAGAAGTTGCTGTGTCTATTCTTCCCAGAGCAATCTGTACATTCAATATAGTCCCTATCAAAATACCATTAGAATTTTTCACAGAGCTGGAACAAATAACCCTAAAATTCGTATGGAACCAAAAGAAAGTTGAAAAATAAAACCAAACCAAACCAAACCAAACCATCACATTCTGAACTTCAAGCTGTATTACAAAGTTGTAGTCATCAAGACAGTATGGTACTGGCACAAAAACAGACACATAGATCAAAATGGAACAGAACAGAGAACCCATAAATGGACCCTCAACTCTGTGGTCAAGTATATTTGACAAAGAGGGAAAGAATATCCAATAGAGAAAAGACAATCTTTTCTACAAATAGTATTGAGAAAATTGGACAGAAGAATGAACTGGATGATTTTCCTACACCCTATTTGATTACATTTAAATTTAGATGCCTTAAAACAGATATACTAGTCTTGCATATCTTGCTTTGCTTGCTAACTAATCACTTTTAAAATACTTTCAGATTTCCCTTCTTCTAATCGCTTTCCACATCACCAATATACTATGAGGATGTTTGGTAGTAGTTTGGTTTCAAATAGTAAATGGTACATTTTTGAATACCTTATAGTGGGTTTAAAGACATCAGAGTCATTGATTAATTGCACATTGTTTGCCAACTTGTCACTTTTCTTTATTTGACCTAAGGTCAGTATCAAGTTTTGACTTTCAGAAAAATGTATGTTTTCACTCCATTCAATTGTATTGATTACATATTTTAATAACTAGCTATTGTATCTGTTTCATTGCAATGAAAATTGTCATCCTTATTACAAATCATATTTTAATGGCTCAGAATAAGATTGGCTTCATTCTATAAATTTATATTTTGAGCCATAGACTAGTATGATTCTATTTGTACAAAATAAAATACTGGAAGAGTTAATTTTCATTTCCATGTGAGCTGCTGAAAAGTGATATTTAAAAAATTTACTATGGTTTCCTTTTTCTTGGAGACTCATTATGTTAATTTTCAAGTCTATGTGTGACTATGATGATATTAACAAACAATTTCTTTATTTGGAAAATCACTAGAATGGAAAAATAATAAATAATTCAAGGAATGAAGAAACACAGAGAAAGCCAACATTTTTTTATTAATCATAATTTTACTAATGCAATTGATGTCATGAATTGTGCTTTCTTAAGTGTGCAATTTTCATCATAATTCTCTAATCTTGACAGCTATGCATGTGGCAATATTCTCCTTTTCTGCAAAACTTAACCTTTATTGTCAGTTATAGTTTTGACTGTCGTCTATTAACCTAAGCCTCTGTAAATCTGTTGGAAAATGTACACACACACACACAATTATATAAACATTTTATTACAGTGTAATTACCCTGATGTAATTATGACATAACTACTGTAATATTTGATGAATCATGAGTGATTGAGGAATATCATAAGATGGAAAATTTTTTAAAATATGTTTTATATAGCTGCCTCTCTACTTTTTATTGATAGAACATTATCTAAATATGTTATATTTAAAAGTAAATATTTTTGTCATTCCCTTGAAAAATCAGTTATAGAAATGTATTCATGATATTTGGAATTGATATTTTTAGAATCTAAAATACATGTACTTTAGGAAATTGAGCCAAATTTTATACTGGTTGGTATCTGTTGTTGTTCTTTAAAGCAATGCAATTTCAAATTCTGTTCAGGGATTACTTCTAGCAACTGTTTTAGCTGTGTTGCCCTGATATGGTTTCCAAAGAAGTAGAAAGTTTGTTTTCCTCCTGATTCCCCCATGGAGTCTATGGCACACAACATGAGCCCTATAATCTGCTATAAAGCAATATTGTATAAATGATGTTTACCTGCATACATTTTTTATGGCCATTTGGAGGCTTCGGTTCTGCGGGGAACCCATTTCCTTTTTACCCTGGGATCCTTTCTCATCACGATTAAACAAAGGCCCTCTCACTAACACAGCTGAGATAAAAGGATTTGCTGGGTCTCTATCACATCAGGCAGGTGATGACAGATCCCCATCTATTTCAGGAACAAACTTCAAACTAGCCACAGGTGATTTCCTTTCCATGCTGAATGGCACAGCAGACATTATGTTTCCCACCACAGCGATTTCTAGCTTATTATTTAGCTCCATGACAGAAAAACAAGTAAAAGCTCAAGATTTTAAAATATGAACTGACACATTTAAAAAAAGGAAATTCATGTAGTTCTCTTTAATCTTCAAAGAGTGCTTCAACAAGCATTCTAATTTATAATATTAATTTTGCAAAGACATTTCAATTGCTTATTCATCTGTATTATAAAAATAGAAAGAGGTAGAAAAGGTAGATGATATAGATAGATGGATGGATGGATAGATAGATGGTAGACACAAAGCAATATCTATCTATGTGTCTACAATATTAGAAAGATGAATTTCTTAAACTTAATTAAAATATGAATCTACCCATTCTGTACATAGCAAAGAGGAATAATTTTTTAAATGAGCTTATGTAGAATTTAATGTCTTATGTGCATCCAAGACCCCAAAAGAACATAAAAAAGTATTTTTCAGAATTCTGTCCATCATCATCATCATCATCATCATCATAGTAAAACTTAACTATATTCACAATGTGTGGCCATGCTTCTGCTTTTTTGTATTCAATCTGGCATTTGCTCTGTTTCATAGCTTTTTAAGGTAGGAGTAAACAGAGGATAGAGATGTTAAATAACTGGCTAAAGGTCACAGAGCTTTTGTAATAAAACATCATTTTGTTTCTTTGTGAACAAGAACATCATTTATGATTTATATCAGGGCAGCTCAGTAGCTGGATTGTTTATCTCTTAAATTAGTTTTAAAATTCTTGTACTGATTCTGGCAACATACAAATTTTATTTTCAAATCCTATATATTAAAACATTAATTCTAAAAGTGACTAATAGCCATTACATAATCAGTAATTTTGAGAAACATTGCAGTAAGGAAATTTAAGCATATATATTTATTACCAGAATTATCTAAAACATTCAATTATTAACATGTATTATGATTCATAAAGAGGGGTATACAGTCTCCAAACATTTGACCATCACAAAGCTTCTTTTTATGTTTCAATAAAACAGATTATTTTCTTGAGTAGTCAGTGTTAAACAGTTGAATAACCTTATAAAACATTTTCTAAGATATTGGAAATCAGAAGGATGTAGGAGGACTCTCCTCTCTATATCACTTAACTTCACATAAAGTATGGCCACAGATAATACACAAAGCCAAATAAGGTGTTTGCTTAGTACATACATACCTCAATAAGAGTGGGTCAATGTAATGAACTAGTAGGGGGGGAATCTATCACTATACAAGAAAAATTCATTCAAGGGACTTTCTCAAAAAGCATGTTAATCCATATATCCTACTATTCCTTACTCTTGAAGATGACATCAGATGTATCATTCAGTTCTCCCATACTTCTATGTTACAGTGAAACACGTAGCCTGGCATACTGTGATGATAATACCAAGAAAAATTATATATAAAATTCTGAAACTACATGTCTCAAAAGTTGTTTACTTATTTCGGTGCTCATCCCCTTAATCCGTTATCTAGAAAATATTTTTGGTCATTTATGCTATAGTCTAGGCTTGTACAATGATGCAAAAATGAGAGCTGAACAATTACAAAAATAATAATTCAAAATCAGAAATTTTAGTCTTATAATTAACAGTATTTTCTTAGATATTACACTTCTATTCATACAATTACTACTACTACTGATGATGATTAAAATAATGGTTACCATTTACTTGGCACTTACTCCTTAAAAACTCAGAAAGAAGTTCACCATAAATGTTAAAAGCACAGACTTTAAGTCAAAGGACCTGCATTAAAACCAGATACACATATTTATTAGTTGTATAGGAGTGGGTAAATTACTTTACCTCTCCACTCATTAATTTTCTCATCTGTTGTATATAAAACAGAGCTGTTATGAAAAATAAGTGAGATAAAATATTTACATTTTTAAAATCAGCAACTGAAAATAGTAACTATTTAATACATGTTAGGTATTGTCTACACCAACATTCTTCCCAGTTCTGTAAACTTACTCTCTAAAAGACTTTTCAGTAACTTCCTTTTTGCAATTTTATTTTTAATTTGGCAAACATTTTAAAATGGTATTAAGTTTGGTATTACATGCAGAAATAGATAAAAACAAGTTAAAATTCCTGCTTTAGTAGCAATAGTAACATTAAAAATTTTAATGGAACTTTAAACATGTGCAGTATCAGTAAAATGTCTTAGTGACTTGATGCCCTACATCATCCTTAGAAATAGTAACAAGTTCTTAAAGAAAACAATGAATAAGTGGATAAAAAAGAAGGAGTATAGACATGTCATTCAGAAATATCATTCTGAACTCCAAGGTTACATGTCAAAAATTATACAATAATCTATCATTAGAATGTATGCCTTTTGACTGTCTTTAGATGAAGTCTTCCTTCACCATGTTGAAACAAACAAACAAAAAAAGGGAAACCACCTAACTTACAAAAAATAACTTGTTAATCATTAGTGTGGTTCACTTTTTTGATAATATACCAAAATTTAAAATTCTTTCTGTGACTACTTTTTAAAAAAGATTTATTTATTAGAGAGAGAAAGAGAGAGAGAATGAGTCAGGGGAGGGGTAGATGGAGAAGGGGAGTGAGAATCCTCAAGCAGACTTCCCACTGAGTGGGATGCTCAATATAGGGCTCAATCCCAAACCCCAAGATCATGACCTGAGTTGAAATCAAAAGCTGGCCATTTAACCAACTGAGCCACCCAGGCACCCTGTGTGACTATTTTTAATTTAACTGGCCAGAACAGATTGCCACAAAGAGGTTAGAGGCATTCCTTATTTGTAAAGCCAGGGAATAAGCTGCAATTTATGGCAGCTGAGTATGAAAAAGAAATGAGCAGGAGAGTTTCTGGCAGATAATTATTAAGGATGAGCATATGGAATATATATATATATATATATTTATATTTGAAGTCCTGGAAATTTATTTCCCTAATTCTTTCCATTGTCAAATAATCATTAAAAAGTTTTCATGTACCAGAAGGGTATGTCTTCTTTGGAAGAAAGCAATTATTTTTAGTTCTCAGAACAATCTGGTGAGTAAATGAAATTACATCCATGGTTCATAGTTTAAAAGATGACAACAACAACAACAATGGCTTATAGGGGTTACATAATCTGCCAAAGTTATAAAACTAATGAGTGGATGATTTGGGATCTATACCAAGGTAGTCTAATGTCAGGCTTATGTTCAAATCACTACATGTGCTGGGACAAAATGTGTCTGAGCCATCATCACATTATAGTCCACAGTGAAAAGTACACTTAATTTTAGAGAGAGACTGAATTTTTATCAGAACATTGGAAGAAGTACATAATAGTTGAAATAGCTTGTTTCATCAATAATAAGATCTAAATTATTCCACATTTTAGCATCTAAAACCTAGACATAGAAGATGTTGGGGAAGTAGGAGGAGGCGCCATTTCAACCTGTATCCTAAAGGGAGCTGATTACCTATCAAAGAACTCTGATCACCCATGAAATCAGCCTGAGATTAGAATTATACACTTCTGGATCTCTACGGGGGCAGAAGACGCCAGTGGGCAGGTGAAACAGAGTGGGAACATTGGACTGATATCACAAGATAAACAAAAGGGGGAGGGAGCCACCAGAAGCGACCCATTGGAAAGTGATACCCCAATATGATAGTGCCCTGTGTCTGGGGACCAGCATTAACTTGGAGTCTGGTTAAAAGCACTCAAAGAGAGCAAAGGAGCATTGGGGGGGGGGTATTGTGGGAATCGGGGTGGTTAGGGACAGGGGCTTAAGTCCCAGACCCAGGACAGCCACCTCTGGCACTGAGCCAGAGAGAGTGAGGCGAAGAAGCCAGGTCTTGGTCCCTGAGCTGCCAGCATGCCTGAGAGTGTGTGGGTGGACGCTCCCTTGAAGGGCAGGGAGCCTCACCAGCCAGCAGAACCACAGCCTTCTGCACTCTTCACGTGTGTGCCACACTACCAGAGTGTGAATTGCACCCCACACCCACCGCTGAGAGAGGTGTGTGCAGGCGCCAGCCAGTGCTCTCACAGACCCGGAAAGTCTGAGCACTTCCAGCCTGGGCCAGTGGGAAAATCTCAGTGCACTATCACTGCTTGGAACCTCTCTGGCAGTCTGTAACTGCCCAGACAGCCACAACTATCGTGGTTTTGGGTACAAGCAGGAGTTCCTGTGACACCAGAGACTGTGAGTGGCAATGTGCTCTGCCAGCAACCAAGTGGGAATTTATGTGCTCTGAAGCACCCAGAGGGGAACAAACTGAGGTTTCTCTCTGAGAGGGAGGTCTGGGGGCAGTTTGCTTCCCACTAAACCTCCAGAAACCATGCAGAAGCTGCCAAGACAAGAGAAAACAAACAAACAAACAAACAAACAAACAAACCTCCAGAGAACAAAAGCCTGAAAAATCGGTTTCCTCAAAGCCCACCGCCTTGATGGGGGCAGGAGGACTTAAGTCTTAAGTCTGGGAACACTGCCAGAAAAATCACGCAGCAGGCCCCTTCCCCAGAAAGCCAACCAAAAAAAGAAAAGAGAACAACCACCACTACTTCATAGATACAACTTTTATTTTTAATTCATTCCTCCTATTCTGGTTCATTTTTTTTATAGAGATAATTTTTTAACCTATTTACCATCACAGTGAGATGTCCAGTACATCAAATTCCACAATAACCTTTTAACCTGAACTTTTTGATAAATATACCTGTGTTTTTCTTTTACTTTTCTATTTTTTAATTTTTAAATTTTAGTTTAGTTTAGTTTATTCTTTTTTAAATTTTATTTTTTAATATTCATATAGAGAAACGTCAAGGTAATCCCCTCTCCCCAATCAGTGCTACCCCTATAGGTAAACCAGGTTTTTTGTTTTGTTTTGTTTTGTTTTTTAGGTAAAAAACACTTTATAGGTAAACTGCTTTATCTTAGGAAAGCTGAGCCCTTTAACAGAGATATCAAGATACATACAGGAAGAATCAAAATAAACTTCCTCGCCCACACCGAGAATTTATAACCACTCTCCCATCTTTTTCTTCCACCAGTGTTTCTGTGTATTTGTTTTTGTTCTGGAAGTATATAAATCTTATACTTGGGGTTCTTTTTGATGAGGTTCTTTTTGTTTTGTTTTGGTTTTATATATTTATTTATTTTTCTCTTGTCATCTACTTTTATCAGACTTTTTGTTTGTCTGTTTTTATCAGTATACTTCATAAATCTTACCCTGGGGCCCATTTTGGCTGGGCCTTCTCTTTTATCTTCCCTTTTTTTTTTTTTTTTTTCATTTCCTTTTTCTTTCTTTTTTCTTTCTTTTGGGTGGGGACTCTTGATTTCTCAAAAGTGTTCCAGGGTGCACCTTGACTGCACCACGGTTGATACATTCAGCCATATCTCACCAAAATAACTACCCAACAGAAGAAAAATTCAGAGGCTGGGCCCTCTGCAACAGAGCTAATGGCTATGGACATAGACAATATGTCAGAAAGGGAATTCAGGTTAACAATTATCCAGGCAATAGCTAGGTTGGAGAAAGCCATGGATGACAAAATGGAATTGATTAGGGTAGAAGTGAAAGCCACAAAGGATGATGTTCACAATGTTCTCAGTGAGTTCCAATCTAATCTAAATTCTCTAAAAGCTAGGGTAACTGAGACAGAAGATAGAATTAGTGATCTGGAGGACAAACAGATAGAGAGAAAGGATCAGGAGGAAGTCTGGAACAAACAGCTTAGAAACTACAAAAATAGAATTAGGGAAATAAATAACTCCATGAGACGTTCCAATGTCAGAATTATTGGAATCCCTGAGGGGGAGGAGAAAGAAAGAAGACTGGAAGATATAGTTAAACAAATTCTCCATGAAAATTTTCCCAATCTCACGAATGGAACCAACGTTCATGTACTAGAGGCAGAACAGTCTCTCCCAAGATTATCAAATCTAGAAAGACTTCAAGACGCCTGATAGTAAGAATGATGAATCATAATTGTAGACAGGACCTCTTGAAAGCAGCTAGGACAAAGAAGTTCCTTACATACAGAGGAAAGCCCATCAGAATAAAGTCAGACCTGACCACAGAAACCTGGCAAGCCAGAAAGGGCTGGCCAGATGTATTCAGGGCACTAAATGAGAAGAAGATGCAGCCAAGAATAGCTTATCCAGCAAGACTGACATTCAAAATGGGTGGAGAGATAAAGAGTTGCCAAGATGCACAAGGTTTAAAAGAGTATATGACCACCAAGCCAACACTGCCGGAAATATTAATGGGGGTTCTCTAAGAGAGGAAAATTCTAAGAATATTATTGAACAGAAATATATGGAGACAATCTACAGAAAGAAAGACTTCAAAGGTAATACTATGTCAATAAAAACGTATCCTTCAATAGTCACTCTCAATGTGAATGGCCTAAATTCGCCCATAAAATGACACAGGGTTGCAGATTGCATAAAACGACAGGACCCATCCATATGATGTCTACAAGAGACCCATTTCGAACCTAAGGATTCACTAGGATTGTAAAGGGATGGAGAAGCATCTTTCATGCCAATGGGCCTCAAAAGAAGGCTAGGGTAGTGATTCTCATATCAGATAATTAGATTTTAAACTAAAGACTATAGTCAGAGATACAGAAAAGCACTATATAATTCTTAAAAGGACTATCCACCAAGAAGGTCTAACAATTATAAATATTTATGCCCCCAATATGGGAGCAGCCAATTACATAAGAAAACTGTTAATCAAGATAAAGAATCATATTGATTGAATACATTAATAGTAGGAGATCTTAACACATCTCTCTCAGAAATAGACAGATCATCCAAGCAGAAAATCAATAAAGAAACAAAAGCATTGAATGACACACTGGACCAGATAGACCTCATAGATCTATACAGAACATTCCACCCTAAAACAACAGAATACTCATTCTTCTCAAGTGCACACAGAACCTTCTCCAGAATAGACCACATACTGGGTCATAAATCAGGGCTCAACTGATACCAGAAGACTGAGATTATTCCCTGCATATTCTCAGATCACAATGCTTTGAAACTGGAGCTCAATCACAAGGAAAAGTTTGAAAGGAACTCAAACACCTGGAAGCTAAAGAACACCTTGCTTAAGAATGCTTGGATCAACCAGGAGATCAAAGAAGAACTTAAACAATTCAGGGAAACCAATGAGAATGAAGACACTTCAGCCCAAAACCTATGGGATACACAAAGGCAGTCCTAAGGGAGAAATACATAGCCATCCAAGCCTCTTTCAAAAAAATTGAAAAATCCAGAATACACCAGTTGTCTCTACACCTTAAAGAACTAGAGAATCAACAACAAATTAAGCCAACTCTACACACAAGAAGGGAAATAATCAAGATTAGAGCAGAGATCAATGAGATAGAAACTAGAGATACAGTAGAATGCATCAATGAAGCTAGAAGCTGGTTTTTTGAAAGAGTCAATAAGATAGATAAACCATTGGCCACACCAATCCAAAAGAAAAGAGAGAAGGCCCAAATTAATATGAATGAAAAGGGAGAGAGCACAACTAACACCAAGGAAATAGAAACAAACATCAGAAGTCATTATCAACAGTTACATGCCAATAAGTTAAGCAACCTAGATGAATCCTATAAACTTCCAAAATTGAACAAGGAAGAAATTGACAACCTGAATAGACTGATATCTAGTAACGAGATTGAAGCAGTGATCAAAAACCTCCAAAAAAACAAGAACCCAGGACGTGATGGATTCCCTGGGGAATTCTACCAAACTTTCAAAGAAGAAATAACACCTATTCTCCTGAAGCTGTTTCAAAAAATTGAAGCAGAAGGAAAACTTCCAGACTCTTTCTATGAAGCCAGCATTACCTTGACCCCAAACAAGGCACAAACCCCACCAAAAAGGAGAATTTCAGACCAATACCACTGATGAAGATGGATGCTAAGATTTTCAACAAGATCCTAGCAAATAGGATCCAACAGCACATTAAAAAGATTATCCACCATGACCAGGTGGGATTCATGCTTGGGTTGCAAGGATGGTTCAACGTTCACAAATCAATCAATGTGATACAACAAACCAATAAGAGAAGAGAGAAGAACCACATTGTCCTCTCAGTTGATGCAGAAAAAGCATTTGACAAAATCCAGCATCCGTTCCTGATTAAAACACTTCAAAGTATAGGGATAGAGGGAACATTCCTGAACTTCATAAAATCTATCTATGAAAAACCCACGGCAAATATCATTCTCAATGGGAAAAAGCTCACAGCCTTCCCATTGAGATCAGGAACAGGACAAGGATTCCCACTCTCACCACTCTTGTTCAACATTGTATTAGAAGTCCTAGCAACAGCAATCAGACAACAAAGAGAAATAGAAGGTATCCAAATTGGCAATGAAGAAGTTGAACTCTCTCTCCTTGCAGATGACATGATACTTTATATGGGAAACCCAAAGACTCCACCCCCCAAACTGCTAGAACTTATACAGCAATTCAGTAATGTGGCAGGATACAAAGTCAATGTAAGAAATCAGCTGCTTTCATAAAAGAAATCAAAGAAGACACAAAAACATGGAAGACCATTCCATGCTCTTGGATCAGAAGAATAAACATTGTTAAAATGTCTATACTGCCTAGAGCAATCTATACCTTTAATGCCATTCCTATCAAAATTCCACCAGTATTTTCAAAGAGCTGAGCAAATAATCCTAAAATTTGTATGGAATCAGAAGGAAATGTTGAAAAAGAAAAACAAAACTGGTGGCATCACGTTACCTGATTTCAAGCTTTAATACTAAGCCGTGATCACCAAGACAGCATGGTACTGTCATAAAAACAGAAACATAGACCAGTGGAACAGAGGAGAGAGCCCAGATATGGACCCTGAACTTTATGGTCAAATAATTTTTGACAAAGCAGGAAAAAATATACGGTGGAAAAAAGACAGTTTCTTCAATAAATGGTGTTGGGAAAACTGGACAGCTATATGTAGAAGAATGAAACTCGACCATACTCTTATACCATACACAAAGATAAACTCAAAATGGATAAAAGACCTCAACGTGAGAGAGGAATGCATCAGAATCCTAGAGGAGATAATAGGCATTACCTCTTCAATATCATCCACAGCAACTTTTTTCAAGATTTGTCTCCAGGGATGCCTGGGTGGCTCAATTGGTTAAGCGGCTGCCTTCGGCTCAGGTCATGATCCCAGTGTCCTGGAATCGAGTCCCACATCAGGCTCCTTGCTCGGCAGGGAGCCTGCTTCCCCCTCTACCTCTGCTGCCACTCTGCCTGCCTGTGCTTGCTCTCTCCCTCTCTCTGACAAATAAATAAATAAAATCTTTAAAAAAAATTAAAAAAAAGATATGTCTCCAAAGACAAAGGAAACAAAAGTGAAAATGAACTTTTGGGACTTCATCAAGATCAAAAGCTTCTGTACAGCAAAGGAAACAGTTAACAAAAAAAAGAGGCAATCCATGGAATGGGAGAAGATATTTGCAAATGACAGTGCAGACAAAAAGTTGATATCCAGGATCTATAAAGAACTTCTCAAACTCAACACACACAAAACAGATAATCATGTCAAAAAATGGGCAGAAGACATGAACAGACACTTCTCCAATGAAGACATACAAATGGCTATGAGACACATCACTAGCCATCAGGGAGATTCAAATTAAAACCACATTGAGATACCACCTTACACCAGTGAGAATGGCCAAAATTAGCAAAACAGGAAACAATGTGTGTTGGAAAGGATTTGGAGAAAGGGGAAACCTCTTACGCTGCTGGTGGGAATGCAAGTTGGTGCAGCCAATTTGGAGAACAGTGTGGAGATTCCTTAAGAAATCAAAAATAGAGCTTCCTTATGACCCTGCAATTGCACTACTGGGTGTTTTCCCCAAAGATACAGGTGTAGTGAAAAGAAGGGCCATCTGTACCCCAATGTTCATAGCAGCAATGCCCACGATAGCCAAACTGTGGAAAGATAAGGAAGATGGTTCATATATACTATGGATTATTATGCCTCCATCAGAAAGGATGAATACCCAACTTTTGCATCAACATGGATGGGACTGGAAGAGATTATGCTGAGTGAAATAAGTCAAGCAGAGAGAGTCAATTATCATATGGTTTCACTTTGTGAAGCATAATAAATAACACAGAGGACATGGGGAGATGGAGAGGAGAAGGGGGTTGACGAAATTGGAGGGGGAGATGAACCATGAGAGTCTATGGACTCTGAAAAACAATCTGAGGGTTTTGAAGGGGCAGGGGGTGGGAAGGTGGGGGAGCCTGATGGTGGGTACTATGGTGGGTACTATGCATCCATAGCATGCATTGCATGGAGCAATGGGTGTGGTGCATAAACAATGAATTCTGTTACACTGAAAAGAAATAAAATTAAAAAAAAAAAGAAATCAACATTTATTCTACAAGGCTAAAAATAAATAAATAAATAATAAAACTTAGACATATTTTGCAATTGACAGTAAAATAGTCTAATTTGCAGTTTTTTCTTCTTCATGACATATAGCACATATGTATTTTTCTTTTTTTTAAATAAAGATTTTATTTATTTATTTGACAGAGAGAGAGAGAGATATCACAAGTATGCAGAGAGGCAGGCAGAGAGAGGTGGGGGTTGGGGAAGTAGGCTCCCTGCTGAGCAGAGAGCCCGATGTGGGGCTCAATCCCAGGACCCTGGGATCATGACCTGAGCTGCAGGCAGAGGCTTAACCCACTGAGCCACCCAGGTTCCCCTGTATTTTTCAACTGATGACATAAAATCAAAGAACAATAAAAACTACTAAGTCAGTCAAAGACAAATACCATGTGATTTCACCCATATGTGGAATATAAGAAATGAAACAGATGAACATGGGTGGAGGTGGGAGAGAAGGTGGTAAGCCATAAAACAGACCCAACTATAGAGAATACACTGAAGCTTGCTGGAGGGGAAGTGGGTGAGGGAATGGGTTAAATGGGTTAAGGGCATTAAGAAGGGCACTTGTTATGATGGTTGTTGTAAGTGATGAATCACTAAATTCTACTCCTGAATCTAATATTGCACTATATGTGAATTAACTGGAATTTAAATAAAAATTTGAAACAATAAAAAAGCAAAAAAATAGAAATATTGTGCAATATAAATGTGGGGAGCTTGCATGAGATGACATGAGGCTGATTAGAAGTAAAAATATGAGGATCAAATAAAACTTTATTTTGGTCTCTGTAAATATGTATAAAATGTTATATGCTATTAAATATAGTATAACCTCTATATTTACCAACTTATTAATTAGGTGGTACAGAAGATTAAATGTCAATTATTTATAATTATTAATGTTTCTGAAAAAGCATTTAAGTATTTTGTCCTTGTTCACTGATTGCATATTTCCAAAACTTAAGAAATATAAAAATGAAAACAAATCTAGGTAACTTTTTATATTTAGATGTTTGGATTTTTTATTTCTTTAAATTTTAGTTCTTGTGTAATTAACATAAAGTATTAGTTTCAAGTGCACAATGTAGTGATTTAATAATTCTATACATTACTCATCATAAGTGTACTCTTTAATCCCCATCACCCATTTCACCCATGCCCACCCAATCTCCCCTCTAGTAACCACCAGTTTGTTCTCTATAGTTAAGAGTGCCTTTCTTGGTTGTCTCTCTTTCTCTCTCTTTTTTTTTTCTTTTTCTTTCTTTGCTTTGTTTCTTAAATTGCACATATGAGTGAAATCATATTGTATTTGTCTTTCTCTGATTGGAATTTTTTATAAATCTCTGCCTTCTTCTATTTTACAAGCCAGTTATGTCTATTGCTCCTGAAAGTAATGGCCTTATGAAGAGGTCATATGGTGTCAAGTGCCTCATGCTTCAGTGAGTGTCTCCAGTGTGTGTTGCATGCACAGTGTTGTTGTGTTCTGGCTGTTCTACCCTTCAGGCCAGTCGTCTGCAGAGGCTTTCCTTACCTGATGTAGGCAGTATTTGGTCCCTGGCCTGAAAGTGGCAAGTTCTAAGTGTGCTCTGATCTGCTTGTGAAATGAGACCTAACGCGAACTCCATCAGATCTGAGGTCCTGCAGAACTCTGGTGGGGAGACTTGGTATGGCAGGGTTTTGTGCTGGTCTTCTGGGGGAGGGGCCCACTGCTCTCTAGCTCCATCTCTGTTGTTGCAAATGGCAAGATTTCATTTTTTATGGCTGAATAATATTTCACTGTATATATATACACTAGCTCTTGTTTATCCATTTATCTATGGGTGGGCACTTGGGCTATTCCAATAATTTGTTATTATTAAGTTAAGATGTTGCAATCAACATAGGGGTGTATGTGTGAATTAGTGTCTTTGTATTGGGGGAGGTAAATATCCAGTGGTACAGCTACTGAATCATAGGATAGTTTCATTTTTTAAATTTTTGAAGAAGCTCCATACTGTCTTCCACAGTAGCTGCAACAGTTTGCACTCCTACCAACAGTGCATGAGCATTCCTATTTCTCCACATCTTTTCCAACATTCGTTTTCAGACTTAAACCAAGGAAGATAAAACAAAACAAAACAAAAACAAAACAAAAAAAAAACTGACCACATTTATACTCTTTGGCAAATATATGTATTAAGAGCTGAGTTGATTTTAAGACAGATTAGTCCATAAATTACTGTGTAATAACATCTAGAGGAAGAGGATGTCAACTTCTGTTTAAGTGGAAATAAAATGAAGACAATGCAATATATGAAGATCAAAAATCCTGACTTTCATGACTCATTTACCACAGGTATTATTATTTTTTATTTAGTAATGACATCTACTACAATAAAATATTTGCATAATTATGCCATTTAATTAATTTTATTTCCCATTGTTAATCTTAGATTTCTAAAAGATAATATTAGGAGTTTTAAACATTTTTAATTTATACTAATGCATAGTTTAGCATCATGAAGTAAACAGATTTTTGTTTTGTCATATTATTAACATATATTTATTTATTTTTAAATTACAATGTTCCCCATAATCAATAAATATATTTAGGGGGGCACCTGGGTGGCTCAGTGGGTTAATAAAGCCTCTGCCTTCGGCTCAGGTCATGATCCTGGGGTTCTGGGATCAAGCCCTGCATCAGGTTCTCTGCTCGGCAAGGAGCCTGCTTCCTCCTCTCTCTCTGCCTGCCTCTCTGCCTACTTGTCATCTCTGTCTGTCAAATAAATAAATCTTTAAAAATAAATAAATAAATAAATATACTTAGGAAAATTATGTACAATCACAAAATTGTAAATGTTAACTTAATCACATTAACTGAAAACAATCTCTGCATAAAATTTACCATATGTCTTTCTTGAATCTTTTTTACAAGAGAGTCAAAGTTAATTTTTAAATGATGCTGATTTCCAAACTACTTTCTGCTCTGGATTTGAGCTACCTTCATTAAGCTTCTCAGAAAAATAATTATATCTTTCTTAAGCATAAAATTAACTTATGTGCTTCAGAAGAAAATTTGGAAAGGGGAAAATTAGATGTGTCTAAAATAAATGCCAAAAATTAGCCTTTTGAATTATTTCATTACAAAAAATACTATATGAATGATATAATACATATAGGATTATATTTTTTACATCATTACATAATTTTATTGCCATTTTCCCCATGAATATTAATAATATTTTCATAGCTCATATTTCACTAAAAATATAGCCATGAAACTTCTTAATCTATGTTTTAAATTTTGAATTATAAAACTATGTTTTCAAATTTCAGGGTCCCCCTCCATTTATACTTTATAGATAGACAAATTTGCATTAAATTTGAGGAAGATCTTTTTTTTTTTTCTCCAGACAGACATACTAGTATCCATTTACCTTCAATTTTGTAAGCATTTTAATCTCTCATCATCTGACAGGTTAAAAGAATTAAATTAAAATGGAAAAATCAATGAAAAGGAAATCAATAAAAACAAAAGGTGGTTCTTGGAAATGACCAAATGAAATCAATGAACTTCTACCTGAGCTAACTAAGAAAAGAGAAAGAGGACACAAACTACTAATATCAGAAATGAAAGAAAGGTCATCATTAAAGATCCAAAGAAAATTGAAAAGATAATAAATGAATACTACGAACAAATCTATGCTCAAAAATTTGATTATCTAGATGAAAAGACCAATCCATTTAAAGATACAACCTATCTAAATTCACACAAGATGAAACTGATAATCTGAATAGGGCTTCATCTATTAAAAAAAAAAAAAAAAAGAATCATTAATAATCTTCCAAAGCAGAAAGTATCAGGCCCAGATGGGTCACTGTTAAATTTTACAAAACATTTAAGGCAAAAATTTTACCAATTCTCTACAATCTCTTTCAGAGGCTAGAACAGGGGTAATACTTCCTAACTCATTCTATAAGGCTAGCAAGAACCTAATACTAAAACCAGACAAATATAAGAAAACTACAGATCAACGTCTCTCATGAACACAGATCCAAAAGTCCTCAACAAAGTGTTAGAAAATTAAATCCAAAAAAGCAAATGAGGAATTACATGCCACAAACAAGCAGGATATAGTCCAGATATGCAAGGTTGGTTCAACATAAAAAAATTAATATAATCCATTCCATCAACAGACTAAAAAAGAAAAACCACATGATTGATGGAGAAAAAGCACTTGGAAAAAATCTAATCATGATACAAATTCTCAGTATACTAGTAATAATGGGGCATTTGTCACATTGAGAAAGCCTATCTACAAAATAAATAATTAAATAACCTGTAACTAGTATTATGCTCAATGGTGAGAAATTAGGAGCTTTCACACCAAAATAGGAAGCAGATAAGGATATCCTCACTCACCACTCCTTTTCAAATCATACTGGAAATTTCTGCTAATGCAGTAATACAGAGACAGTGAAAGATAGAAAAACAGGAAGGAAGACATAAAACGGTCTTTGTTCATAGATGGTATAATTGTCATGTTAGAATACCTGAAGGAATCAACAACAACAACAAAAAATGGAACTAATAAGTGATTAAAGCAAGTCTTTGTGGGGCACCTGAGTGGCTCAGTCTGTTGAGCATCCAACACTTGATTACAGTTCCGGTCATGGGGTCATGGTCTCAGCGTTGTAAGATTTAGTCCGGTGTTAAGCTCTGCATTAGGCTCTGTGTTGCTGGGCCTGGAGCTGCCTGGGATTCTCTCTCACCCCTCCTTACTGGTTCTATCAATCACTCTCTCTCTGTCTTCCTATCTCTCTCAAATAAAAAAATAAATACAATTTTAAAAAGTCTGTGAGATACAAGATTTATCTAAAAAAGTCAATTCCTTTCCTGTATACAAAGAGTAAATAAGGAGAATTTGAAACATAAAATATACCATTAACATTTGTACCCCCCAAAAATGAAAATAGTTTGATATAAATCTAATAAAACATGTACAATATCCATATGAATAAAACTAAAATACTTTGATGAATAAAATCAAATAGCTAAACAAATGGAGAGATATTTCATATTCGTGGACAGGAAGACTCAGTATTGTCAATATGTCAGTTTTTTCAAAATTGGTCTATAGAGTCAATGCAAACTCAAAAATCCCAGCAAGTTTAGTTTGTGAACATTGACATATTGACTCTAAAGATTATGGGTAGAAGCAAAAACTCAGATTGGTTAGCAGAGTACTGAAGGAGAAGAGCAAATTTGGTGGATTGATGCTATGCAACTTTCAAGACTTACTATAACTCTATGACATTTAAGGCAGTGTCAATAGATGTCTCACTAAAGAAGATATACAGATGACAAATAAGCACATGAAGAGATGCTGCATATCATAATGCATCAGGGAAGGGCAAATTCAACAATGAGATACCACTACACAGCTATTAAAATTGCTAAAATCTGGCATGCTATCAATACTAAATGCTGGTGAGGATGTAGCAAAACATGAACTCTCATAATTTGCTCGTATAGGAATGCAAAGTATTATAGCCACTTTATAAAAGTGGTTGGTTTGGTTGTTCTTACAAAACTGAACAAGCTGTTAGTATATGACCCAGGAATCACACTCTTTTCTTTCACAGGAGCTGAAAAGCTGCATCTACACAAAAACTTGGATGTTTATGGTAGCTTTTTCAAAATTGCCAAACCTTGAAAGTAAGAATGATGTCCTTTGGCTGGTGAATGGCTAAATAAACTCTGGTACATCCAGACAATGGGTTATTATTTTGCACTAAAAGGAAATCATCTACCAGGGCACCTGGGTGGCTCAGTGGGTTAAGCCTCTGCCTTTAGCTCAGGTTGTGATTCAGGGTCCTGGGATCGAGCCCTGCATGGGGCACTCTGCTCAGCAGGGAGCCTGTTTCCCTTTCTCTCTCTGCCTGTCTCTCTGCCTACTTGTGATCTCTGTCAAATAAATAAATAAAAATCTTTTTAAAAAAAATTAGAAAAAAAAAAAAGAAATCATCTACCAATTCATGAAAAGTCATGGAGAAAGTGTAAATGCATATTAATAAGTGGGAGAAATGAATGTGTAAAAGCTACTTATTGTATAATTCCAATTGTATGACTTTCTGGAAAGGGCAAAACTATGGGGATAATAAAAATATCAATGGTGGGGTGCCTAGGTGACTCAGTGGGTTAAAGCCTCTGCCTTCAACTCAGGTCATGGTCCCAGGGTCCTGGGATCGAGCCCCACATCGGGCTCTCTGCTCGGCAGGGAGCCTGCTTCCCTTCCTCTCTCTCTGCCTGCCTCTCTGCCTACTTGTGATCTCTGTCTGCCAAATAAATAAATAAAATCTAAAATAAATATATATAAATATAAAAAATATATATATATATGTATCAGTGGTTGGGATGCCTGGGTGGCTCAAACAGTTAAGCGTCAGACTTCAACAAATCAGGTCATGATCTCAGGGTACACCTGTTTATCCCTCTCACCCACTCATGCACTCTCTTAAATAAATAAATAAAATCTTAATATATATGTTATATACATATATATGTGTGTGTATGTGTGTGTGTGTGTGTGTATATATATATATATATATATATATATAGAGAGAGAGAGAGAGAGAGAGAGAGAGAGACATAGTGGTTGCCAGAGGTTGAAGCCAGGAAGGAAGAGACCAATAGGTATAACACAGACAAATATGAGGGCAGTGAATCACTCTGTATATATTTAATGATTGATAATGTCATTATAAATCTGTCCCAACTCACAGCATGTACAACACTAAGACTGAAACTTAAACTCTAAACTTTGGGTGATTATTATATGTCAATATAGGTTTGTTTTTCCATGACAGTAAATGTACCCCTCTGGTGAATGATGTTGATAATGGGAGGAGGCTATGCCGGTATGGAGCGTAAAGTTTATGGGAAATCTCTGCACCTTCTTTTCTTTCTTTCTTTCTTTATTTTTCTTTTTCTTCTTCTTCTTCTTCTTCTTTTTTTTTTTTTTTTTTTTTTTTTTGTAAACTTAAAACTGCTCTTAAACATAGTCTTGAAAAAAGAAAAAAAAAATGGGATGCCTGGGTGGTTCAGTCTATTAAGACTTCAGCCCAAGTCATGATCCCAGGGTGCTGGGATCAAGTCCTGCATTGGGCTCCCTGCTCACCGGGGAGTCTGCTTCTCTCTCTGCCTGTGCTTCCCCTGCTTGTGCTTGTTCTCTCTCCCTTTCTCTGTCTGACAAATAAATAAATAAATAAAATCTTAAAAAAAAAAAAAGAAAGAAAAAATTCAACCAACTTCAAATTCATACCCATAGTTTAGATGTCCCTACATGCCATCCTATGAATAACATCCTTAGTTTCAGAAATCTTCCAAGAATTTGAGCCATGAAAATTTCTCAAAACAAAACTAAACTTTGACTGGGTTTCTTCAAGCTCTTCTGTAAATTTATTTATTAATCTAATAAGCTAATGGTTTTTGACTGGTTTGCTCCATTCTTAATTCTTTTTTTTTTTTTAAGATTTAATTTATTTATTTGACAGACAGAGAACACAAGTAGACAGAGGCAGGCAGATAGAGAAGAAGGGAAGCAGGCCCCCTGCTGAGCAGAGAGCCCGATATGGGACTCGCTCCCAGGACCCTGAAATCATGACCTGAGCCGAAGGCAGTGGCTTAACCCACTGAGCCACCCAGGCGCCCCATTCTTAATTCTTAATAAGAGAAATTTGAAGTGTTATAAAGTTCTAAAGTGGCATGACCTGAGGGAATTTCTTTAAATTATGTATTTATAATTCAAATAATAAGTTCTTTTTCCCCAAATATCACATCCACTTATTTGGAGATTTTTAATATGGGTAAGTTTTTCTAAAAATATACTAAAATTTTACCATATCTGAACGAAGAGAGGTATCAGAGAAAATTACATATAAGCAGTAATTATTGAAAATCATGTGCTGATACAAATATAATTGCTTGTCATTATCTGTTATGTCTATAAATAAAATCCACAATGCAATCAAATGTCATCAAAACAACAAATAAACATTGACCCCCCTAGTATATTCCAGATAGTTGTTATTCTAACATATATTGTCTGAAAATCCTTGGATCTCAACACAGTCTTTGTTTATTTCTATTGCAGATGTGTGGTGCTGTGCTTTAATCTAGAAGAAGCACCTTTATCAAAATCTTTTCAAATCCTATGAAATAGAATGGAAAATTCACATAGTTTTATAAACAGGATTCATAAACTTAGACTTCCTTTTTGACTTTCAAGATATATCTCCATACACATTTATAAGTCTCTGTTCTTCTGGTTATGCTAATTCTGGTCAAATTTTCTGAGAAACGGGGCCAAATATGGCAAACCAATTCCCCTAAGTAAACTTGAAAAAAGAAGATTCCAAAATAGTTCCAGAGTTTCAAACGTAATCTTCCTTTTTCTTCAAAATTTTCTGATTCTAATTTATATTTGCTTACCTTTCTTTTTGACATTGAATTATATTTTGTATTATCATCTCTAGTCATGGTCCCAGCATTTATTTTGATCAATGCCTTGATCTTATCTGAAATCATTATTTTACTTTGAATTGTATTTGAAGTTTATGGATATTATTCTCTCAAGAAGCTGTGGTCCTGGTATTTTTTTTTTCTTCTTTAAGAGGCATCGGCCATCTTCCCCACAATTACTAATCATGTCAATGTGTTAGATCACATAATACTTTCCAATCGTAAATATGTGTTTAAATACATTTGACCTATATAGTATAATCAGTTTAAAATAAGAGTATTCTCTCCTACATTTAAAATAATTAAACAAGGTGACAATTATTTTAAGGTGTTTTTAATGCCCTGGCAGCCTATGTTAGCAAACTAAAATTTAAGCCTGTAAATACCTCAAGGTTACAAAATCAAAACCTACAGACAACCAATCACTGACAACCAAATAGGCTTTAAGCTATAGACAACTAATGATTTCTTTAATTTGCTTCTACCTTGTTTCTATAAAGATTTCATGCTTAAAAAAAAGATTCCATGTTAAGTTTCTGCTGCTGGTGGAGTGCTCCTAACCAGTTCTAGTTTATCACTGCCCTATATGAAATTATAAATAAAGATTAGAGGGTTTAAAATATTCCAAAGGGTTAATGGTAATCTCTATTTCAAGAATATTCTGTAGGAGTAAATAATAACCAATCAAATGAAAAAGCAAAGTCTATTGATTAAGACCTTACTGTAGCAGAAGAGTCATCTGCCATTATACGCATGTTGACAGAGACTTAAAGGAAGGCAGAAGAATGGAGAAGCTTCCCAGGACAAGAAAGCAAAATCTTCAAGTATGTCCTATTTGAAGGCCACTGGGATGGGGAAGCTGGAGGTGTGCCAACTAGAAGGAGGGAATCCTATATGATTAGTTAGGGGGTGTATATTTTTCTACCTCTGGCTAATCATAGTTGGAAGTGGGGACAAATTTAGAGAAGCTATTAGTTGTGAATAAATCTTGACCATTTTGAACCAACTGTTATAAAAGTTATTGCTTGGCTTCTGGGTTGTCACTGAAGATAGAAATCTTCTGCAAGTCTAACGAATAGCAGACTGGCATCCGGGCTTCTTTAATTCAGATAAAAGGGTTGGTTTTTTTGGCATGCTGCAACAAAGTTGCTTTTATGTATGATCTGGCCATTGTCCATTTGTATATTCAGTCTCTTAATTCAAATACATGTGATACACCTAGATGAGTAAAGTGTGTTTTATTGCACAAAAGCAGCCATAAGACTCATCTTGCTTAATGGGTCTTTAAGCTGAAACACAGTAAAGATAATTTTTTATTATAAAACTTTCCTTATTTTCATATTACTAAATTAACAATGTATTATTCATTTTTTTAGTGTACATTGATCAATCTGGTAATACAAATTGCACAAACTCATCCCACTGACAAACATATATATTAAAAGATAAAGAGAGAGAAAAACATTTACTCTCTAATATAGTAGTTATAAAGAAAGGCTAGATTTTAAACAAATGCTGTGGGAGGTTTTTTAAGTTATATTTAAATTCCAGTTAGTTAACATACACTGTAAGATTAATTCAGGTGTACAATAGAGTGGTTCAACATTTCCATAGAGCACCCTGTGCTTATTGTTAACAAGTGCACTGCATAATCCCCATTGTCTGTTGAACCCATTCTCCTACCACCCCTCCCTCTTGTAGCCATCAGTTTGTTGACTATAGTTGAGTCTGTTTCTTGGTTTGCCTCCCTCTCTCCTTTTTTCTCCCCTTTGTTCATTGTTTTGCTTATTAAATTCCACATAACAGAGGCACCTATGTGGTGCATCCAACTTTTGGTTTTGGCTCAGGTCATGATCTCAGGGTCATGAGATCAACCCCCTCATTGGACTCTGTGCTGAGGGAGGAGCTGCTTGAGATTCTCTCTCTCTCTCACTCTCTTTGCTCCTCCCCCTGCTCATTCTCATTCTCTCTCTAAAATAAATAAATAAATAAATAAATAGAAATAAAAAATTTTTAAAATCCACATATGAGTAAATCATATGGTATTTTTTTGGCTTATTTTGCTTAGCATCATATTCTCTAGCTCCATTCATGTCATTACAAATGACAAGATTTCATTCTTTCTTTTTTACAGCTGAGTAATATTCCATCTTCTTTATGGATATACATCTTCTTTACCCATTCATCATAAATGGGCTGTTTCCATAATCTAGCTATTGTAGATAATGCTGCTACAAGCATTAAAGTACATGTCTCCCTTTGAATTAGTATTTTGTTATTCTTTGGGTAAATACTTAGTATTGCAATTGCTAAATCATAAGGTAGTTCTATTTTTAGCTTTTTGAGGACCTTCATACTGTTTTCCAGAGTTGATGCACCAGGTTGCATTCCCACCAACAGTACAAGAGAGTTCCCCTTTCTCTACATTTTCACAGCACCTGTTCTTTCTTGTATTATTGACTTCAGCCATTCTGACAGGTATGAAGTGATATCTCATTGTAGTTTTGATTTGTATTTCTCTGATGATGAGTAATGTTGAATATCTTTTAATGTGTCTCTTGGCTATCTGAATATCTTCTTTAGAAAAATGTCTATTCATCTCTTCTGCCCATTTTCTAACTAGATTATTCATTTTGGGGGTGTTGAGATTCATATCTTCTTTATATATTTTGGATACTAAGCCTTTATCAAATATATCATTTGCAAATATCTTCTCTTTTAAAGATTCCATTTATCCATTCGACAGAGATCACAAGCAGGCAGAGAAGCAGACAGAGAGAGAGAGAAGAGGAAGCAGGCTCCCCGCCAAGCAAAGAGCCCAATGCAGGACTCGATCCCAGGACCCCGAGATCATGACCTGAGCCAAAGGCAGAGTCTCAACCCACTGAGCCTCCCAGGTGCCCAACCTTTTAGTTTTGTTGATAGTTTCCTTTGCTATCCAGAGTTTTTATTTTGATGATGTTCCAGTAGTTTAATTTTGCTTTTGTTTTCCTTGCCTTAAGAGACATACCTAGAGAGAAGTTGCTATGGCCAATAACAAAGAGGTTATTGCCTGTGTTCTCTTCCAGGATTTTTATGGCTTGAGTTTCATATTAGCCCCTTAATCTATTTTGGATTTATTTTTGTGTATAGTGTAAGGAAGTGGTCTAGTTTCATTCTTTTGCATGTTGCTATCCAGTTTTCCCAACACTATCTGTTGAAGAGATGGTCTTTTTCCTTTTGGATATTCTTTCATGCTTTGTTGAAAATTAATTGACCACATAGATGTGAGTTGGTTTCTGGGTTTTCTATTCTGTTCCATTGATCTATGTGTCTTTTTTTGTGCCTGAACCATATTATTTTGATCACTACAACTTTGTAATATATCTTGAAGTCCAGGATTATGATGCCTGTAGCTTTGCTTTTCTTCTTTAATGTTGCCTTGGCTATTGAGGTCTTTTGTGGTTCCATACAAATTTTTGGATTGTTTGTTTCAGCTCTGTGAAAAATACTGCTGGTATTTTGATAGGAATTGAATTAAATGTGTAGATTGCTTTGGTAGTATAGACATTTTAATATTGTTCTTCCAATCTATGAGCATAGAATGTCTTTCCATTTCTTTTTGTCATCTTCCATTCCTTTCATAAGCATTCTATAGTTTTCAGCATGCAGATATTTTAACCTCTTTAGTTAGGTGTATTCCTATGTATCTTATGATATTTGGTGCAATTATAAATGAGATTTATTCCTTAATTTCTCTTTCTGCTGCTTCATTATTGGTATAGAGAAATAAAACAGTGGCACCTGGGGTGGCTTCTCATATGTGCTTTCTCTGTCTCAAAGTTAATAAATAAAATCTTAAAAAAAAAAAAAAGAAATTCAACAGATTTCTGTACATAGATTTTGGATCCTGCAACTTCACTCACTTCTTTTATCAGTTCCAGCAGTTTTTTGGTAGAATCTTCTGGGTTTTCCCTTCCCCTTTTTTAGGTTTTCTATATAGAGTATCATATCATCAGCAAATAGTGAAAGTTTTATTTCTTCCTTGCCCATTTGCATGCCTTTTATTTCTTTTTGCTGTCTGATTGCAGTGGATAGGAGAATTTTCTGAATAGGGATCAGAGTCACTTGTTTTAGGACTTATTTCAGAACTTCATATGTTCTACAACTAAAACCATAAGATTTTTCATTATGTTATGCTACTGTTTGGTCCAAAAGCTATCACATGATCTCTGAAAAGTAGTTCATCTGAACATTAATAAAAATATGAATTCATATTCACTTTTATAATTTCAAAATGTGGTGACCCATCTAAATTAACCAAATAAATACCTATTTTTAACCTTTCAAAGGTATTCTGACTATAATAAGTCAGAGCCTACAAAGAGACTCAATAATACATAAAAAGATGAATTTGGAAGTACATGAGTTTAGAAGGCCCAAATTTGATCAATGACATTACAGTTTATTAAATTGATGAAATCTCATCAGTTAATCTGAAAACTTCATTATTAAAAGTTTTAGAATGATGATTACTTGTCAAATGTATTTTTCTTAACAGAAATCAAATGAGATCATGCACATTTAGGTAACTAAGTAAATGATCTAAATTAAGGAATCTCAACATGGCTATCTAATGTTAAGCAAAAAGATGAACTCACCCAAAGCTAAAGACTGGGACTGACAAAATTAAAGAAAATTTACTTACATACTAGGATATTTACATCATGTTTCACTAAAAAATACATTGTTGTATATTTATTTTTTGAGATTTTTAAATGTAATTTTTTTTCTTTTGGGATATTTGGTTAATATTAAATTCACACCAGTCTCTTCATGATCAATTTAGTACTCCTTGCAAAGTTTTAGTGTTATTTTTCCATAAATACACAAAACATGCAGTTCTTAATATTTCAAAACAATTATCTATTAATATTAGTCTAATATTTTTAAAAGTACTTTTATTTGAAAGTGTTACATACCTGTAATTTTGTATCTACTCTTAAGGTATATTTATGAGAAGACTCATTACTTTTTAGTACATTTGTTCTGTACTTTTCCTTATACCTTATTTATGAGATTTATTTCTACCTGTATTGACTTATTAATAAAAAGCACAAATAAAATACTTGAATTATTAAATATCTGATATCAATCTCTTGCATTATCACTATTCTTACTGGAGGGGAATTTGCAGTAAATTAATTGCATTGGTGCTGCATTATCATTATTAATAAATTATTTGGAGGGAACTGCTTGCTGTTCATTCTCACACTCAACTTTCACAAATAAAACTGATAATGAAAATACTTTTCTTCGAGGTTCAATGTTGTGGGTATTCTGCTTAGATGACAATGTCCTAAAAATTAGATTTGTTTTTGACTGACAGTAGTTTAAAATTAGATGAAGCAAAAATAAGAATGATGGGAAGCTATAACCATGGCAGTAGAAATGATTTGTTTTTTGTTGTTATTTTTTTTTTAAGATTTTTTTTTTCTCTCTGAAGGTATGTGTCATCCAGGAAACTGGGTTTTAAAAAGTATAAAGGGAAGATCAGCATGCATTTATTTGCAATCATGAAGCTTTGTTTAATTTAACTTAGCATATAACTTTAACCATCAAAATAATAATTTTAAAATTAAATAATAAATTATTATTTTGATAGTTGGAGTTATATATTTATATAATAGTTTATTTTGATAATACTAAAATATATAGTCAATAAACTAATATTACTAAATTACATAAGAAAACTATATAAAATAATTTGGAAATATAAAACATAATAAATGTGGCATTATCTTTGAAAATGACAAAGTAAAATTTTGTCAAAATAAGTTTCTGTTTTAATTGTATCCCAGAGAAAGTCAATTAAATTTTTGAGTTTCCATTGCATTGATGGGAAATAACATATAATCTAACAGCATTGCTATTATTATCAAATGAGGCAATATGTTTGGAAACCCCTTTATAAAATATAACATTTCCTATAAACACAAGATTATTACCATTCATTAATATTACTATTAAAATTGTATTTTGTTAATTTTGTGTTAATAAAATATAACAAAAAATAACAAGCACAGAAAAAATTGAGTGAAAACTTAGACATCCAATATGTTCAAATAAACTGGATTAATGCATACAATATTTTTGCAACTACAAGAATCAAACAACATTTGAACTATGGAAGGGTGAGGAAATGATCTACACAGATCTCCTTCCAAGGATATGCTACCTAGATTCAGGAATAGTGTTCAGCAGACAGTCTCCAACTGTCAGCTTTTTCAGGGACTAGATCAGTAGTAGAGTTATCATTCCCAAGGAATCTCCCCTCCTGGTTTTGTTTGGGTGTATCATCTTATAAGCAATTTCAGCTCAACTCTATCAACTCCAAATGTGGAAAATTTGTTTCAGAACTTCCCACAGAAATAGCCAATCTTTGTCAGACCTGCCTCTGAGTTCAAATCTTTCCTCTGCTCAAAACTATCTGCTTCTTCCTTTCACAGATAACTATCCTTACTAAGTAACCGGAACCTGGACATCTACCTTAACATTTACGATCAGAGAACTGCCACCATTTCTCCAAGTAATAAGATTTCTGAGCTTAATAATTCAGGGGCAGACTGGCACTGATGCTTCCATTAGTAGTGGTAAATGGAGCGTCGACAATGTGGTGAAAGGGTAGTGATGGAAGGGAAGCCACTAGTCAGAGTGAGGTAGATACACTCACATTTGTGAAGGCAAATGTGTTATTCTCCAGCCATGGATCTAGTGTGGAAAACTTGGATCTCTTATACCTCACCTGAAGCCATTTTAAGATATGTTCCCAAAGATTGACTCCCCAGGTTCCACTTAAGTTTCTGAGCTTGCAGATATGGCCTATTCCTTTATATTCATAGTTAGTACTGGAAGAAAATTTTACTGGAAGAAAATTCAGATGCTTTTTCTAAACAAGAGAACATGTGCTATTCTTAGAACAGCCCCCATCTCCCCTGTTAGGCCACTAAACCTTCTTATCTCAAGTGGAACTGCAGTATACTCAAGCTAGGGATACACTGGTCTGATAAGAGAGGAAAAGGCTTTACCCCAAAATACCCAAAATATCTAGCCAGCGTGCACTGGAAGAAGTTGGTACAGTAGCCATGGAACTTGATTCTGATGATTTTAACAAGAAGGCTGACAGATAAAATTGGATAAAGAAAAATGTGTAGACTTGAGAGCAGTTTCCCAAGCAATAGCATTTAACTCCTTGATGGGGTTAAACAAAAGAAGGCAATTGGAAATGAAAGTATCCCAGCCTCAATTTAATGAAGGTGAAGTGCCTAAATTGCCATAAAAATGGTGAAAGAGTAGACTCTATAAAGAGAAATAAACACTTACTTAAGTGGATACAATATGTATGACTAGAAGACCCACCAGAGATTACATTCCACTGGAAGATTTATAGAATACTCCATATACCAAAGCTGTTAAGAGGTTGGGAGGGGCGCTAGGATCATTAAAAAGTTATAGGGGACTCTTCCCCACAGGTTAATGTTGACAGTAAGAGAGGTAGTAACAGAGTAGGGATGTTTGTATAGCAAGTACCTATTAGTTCCACAGGAGAAGATAGGCTAAAGAATGACACGACACTTAACTGACAAGAGTAGGGATCTCAACTTTCAGAATGACTACTAAGATTATATGTGGATATGTTATTTAATAATAAAATAATTATAATTGCCAGATTATAATTAAAACTTATTTAAGTACAGTGACAATTTATTGGTCAGCGTAACTAAAAAATTGCAAGGGAAGAACATGTTTCTACTTCTGGCACCACTGGATCTAGGACAAAATTATTTTTATGGTTCTCCTCTGCTTTCTCCATCACTGATTCTCCCATTCTTTGAGTTGGCAAAACCAGGAGACAGATGCTCCCTTCTGGCAATGAATATCACTAGCTCCATGAATGCCTTAATTCTCTTAGGTACACCAACTCAAAAAGGAACATACTGCCAGGCTTTCCCAGCAATCTACTAGTGTTGAGTCTCATTTGCTATTAGTTCTTGCTTTGGGTTCATATTTACTCATGAAAACTCACTATGACCAGTGTGAGGTAAGGTACAGTTTGGCCAGTTCTGAGTCAAATGACAACCCCTAAAGCTAAGCTGAGTTCTGCCACCCCCCTGGAAGTACATTGACTAAGGAAAGAATAGAAGTTTTGTCTCAGGACTTTATGTTACTAGAAGTAGAGGGAAGGCAAAAAAAGAAAAACAAACAAAACAAAACAACAACAACAACAACAAAACCCACATAAAATACAAGAACATTCAGATGGTTATTTTTAAAAATAGCCATCTTTTTAAAGCTTTTTAACATTACTAAAACTGCTATTAAAACTGCTAATACAGGGGTGCCTAGGTGGCTCAGTCATTAAGAGTCTGCCTTCAGCTCAAGCTGTGATCCTAGAGTCTGGGATCAAGCCTTGCATCAGGCTCCCTGCTCAGTGGGAAGCCTGCTTCTCCCTCTCCCACTCTCTCTGCTTGTGTTCCCTGTCTCGCTGTCTCTCTCTGTCAAATAAATAAATAAAATATTTTTTAAAAACCCTGCTAAAACAATCACCATCCCAAAGTGTCAGTACCCACGAAACAGACTAGTTGACCATAGAAACCAGGTATTCATTTTCTACAATGACATCTGAAAGAGAAAATTGTAGAAAACAGATCATTTAAATGTTGCATAATTCTGTGTTCTAAAGCTTTAAATGATATTATGAAGTTAAAATACATTTATTTCATAATTTGTGTGAAATTATTAAATTATTTACATATGATTATTTTAGTGTGGGATCACATGTTAAAATCATTCAAAAGAAACAATTGCATTTACACTGACATCATTATTAATTTTGAATTTTTTATTTCAGTCTATAAACTAATTTAGAAATGGCTCTACTGCCAACACACATCTTAGCAAAAAAAAGTTGACATTTCAGTATGTTATTTTGTAAACTACTTCATTTTAACATTCTTGTTTAAGGAGAATATCTTTTATGTAATGAAATTATTGTCCTTGTAATTACAGCCAAGACATTATATTAACTAAGGATAGCAATAAAATAGAAATCCAAGATTTCATCTTACTTTTTTCAACTTTATTTTGGTTGTGTTTAATATTCTAGAACAAAAGTTATTAAACTATTTTATCATTATAACTTTTATGAGAAAAAATACGTTTAATTATCCAATATGTTCAAAACAACTTAGTATAAATATAGCAATAATTAGAATAGTGGTACTCATGGAATTTTGCTTCCCAAGTTTGTCATATTTATATAACATACTGGGAAAAAACTAAGCATATGCTGTGTTCTCATAAACAAAGCAATTCTGGAGGAAATTGCCACTTTAGGGGAGAACACAAGTATTCACAGGTTTTAAGTGCTATGTTTAAAATCCAGGTATAATTATAAAAGTTGGCAAAATGAAATGATGAGAAACATCACAGATCTAGAATAAATTATGTCTAGACTAATTAAAATGCAAGTTTTATAGAAAATTGCATACACTAGTAGAAAATGCAATGTTGACCACTACATATTTGCATAATGCAATTTTTTTAAATTTTTTAAAAGATAATTAAAAGAAAATATAATATTGTGGATTATGTAGGAAAAAAATACTGACAATTTTTATTTGTTTTATTTTATTTATTTATTTATTTATTTATTATCTTAAAATGTCATCTGTTCTGAGTACTGTGAAGTACTGCCTTCACCTATGAAAATTTTTAAGAAATGAAACTTACTGATGACTATATAGGGCAGCTTGAAATTTTATTTTTTATTTTATACTGTGAATTTTCTAAAATAGAAGACCTTGGAAATGGAGGCTGTTTCAGTCAAATTGTATATCTGTTAACTTCATTAGAATGCAATTTTCAAAGAAAAATACGATGCTATAAAATACTTTCACAAAATATGCTGGTATAAAAATACTAACTTGCACCAAGAGCTAAATCAGTAATAATAAGCTGTCTGTATACAAATTTCTCAATTTAATCCTAGGATAATAGTTGAGATCTATCTTGAACATTATCACTTCTTTTTTTAGGCAAAGTTAGCCATGGCTTATTCTATTGTGTTCTGTATTTCCAAAAGATATGAATAAGTACTGGGGACACCTGCGTGGTTTAGTAGGTTAAACTTTGTCTCAGGTCATGATTCAGGAGTCCCAGGATTGAGCCCTGCACCAGGCTCCCTGTTCAGTGGAGAGTCTGCTTCTCCCTCTGCCCCTTGTTCTTTCTAGCTTACTCTCTCTCAAATAAGTTAGTAAAATCTTTTATTAAAAAAATATGAGTAAGCTTCACATAGCTGAAGGATGTAATTTTTTAATGAGATATGCTTATTTTTTAAAGCTATACATACAACCTTTTTAAAAAATTATTTTAAGATTGTATTCATTCATTTAGAGACAGAGCATGCCAATGGGGTGAGGGACAGAGTGAGAATCTCAAGTGGACTCCATGCTGAGTGCAGAGCCTGATGTGGGGCTCAATCTCACTATCCTGAGATCATGATTCCGAGATCATGACCTGAGCCAAAACTCAGACTGGGCTACTTAACCAGCTGAGCCACCATGTGGCCCCTAAAGCTATACATACAACAACCTTATACAAGATTTGAAATTCCTCAAGAAAATAAAATTATCTTTGTTTAAATGATTTGTCCATTGCATAAACCTAACATTTTAGAATAATGCAGCATAAAGCAAGAAAATAAGTTTATATAAGTTAACAAGTCAATGAATGAAATAGCATTTCTCAAAATTATTAATTGGCATTCTTCAGTTATAAACATCAAAAATCAACTTGCATAATTAAGTAAAAATCAAATTTTTATAAGAGTTGCCAGGCAGTATACAACATTTCCTGGGAATTGGGAGAATGAATTTTAGAAATAGTTCAGAATCTAGGGCAACAGGTAAGGCAAAGGAAGCAGTAAATGATAGATGATAGATGGATGATATATAGATAGATAGGTGATAGATAGTTTATATAGATATAGTATCTTCAACAGTTTTCTTCTCAGCCCTGACATCAACCTGCTCATTTAAAATTTTAAATTATTAAATTATTGTCTAACTTGGGTCACATCCTTTTGTTTAGGTTAAGTGGATATTTGTCATTTTTACCTGCCCAGGATTTAACTGAGTCCTTTAGTGGCACCCTGAATACCATGTGAAGTATTTTCCTCTCTGCATTAAACATTGTCTTTAAGCAAAGGGCATCTTGAGATGATCCCCTATTAAAATGGCATGCTTAGCTGGTCAAACACCTTGCAGTACTTTCAATCGTGAAGGGAATGACAAAGAGGAGAAATCATGTATTACTGCAGAATAATTTTGAGTCATGAAGAATTGGCCACTGAACAGAATGGCTGCTTTATTTCATACTACCAAATGATAAAAACAATATATAACAAATACACACACATATATTTTAATATTATACATACACATATAATTTAATTTGTACTTGTGCTTATATCTATATATTACATTCATTTACTTTAAATGATTTTTATTTTATGGATTCACATGTTTTGAAAAAAAATATGAAAATGTTTTGCTCCAAAGTATTCTTATTTATTCTTCTGCCCCTTCCCACCAAACCCATTTTATGTGCTATTTTTGGCTGCCTTTGCTATTTGTATTTTTTCCACAGGTTACACAATTATGAGATGGGATAATGATAAACCATTGGAGAAGTGTAAACTAAAATGAACTCCTGGATATGAAACATTTTGGGGGCTAACTAACATTATTCTACTTAATAACATTCAATTTGATTTTATTGAATTTCCTCAAACTTACTAATCAATTAAGCAAAGCTAAAAAGGACTAAATATTTTTCTCACTCCATAATTATCAGAAAAGGGCAGATGAACTACACTTGATTGACCAGCTAATCTTGACTGAGACAAAAGGATGCAGTGAATGATTGAAAAGCCCACAAGGGGCATGCTAAGTAGTCTACCTTTATACTTTATAGCTTGCCAGACATCTAATACTCGCCTAGCTTCTATATTCCTAAACCTGGCCCTCAAAATTCCATGGACACATGATATCCTCTCCTCCCAGTAACCTCTATAAATTTCATTTGGTGTACTTTAGGCAGTGTCTGTTTCTTTTTCTTTTATAAGAAAAAGAAACAAACAAACAAAATCAAACAATTGTTTTGCAAAATACATATATGATTTTAAAACTTGTATTCAAAATATAGAATTAATTTAAAACTCAACAATAAGAAAACAATGCCTCATCAAATAAAATATACAGATAGTAAATTTGCATACAAAAAGAAGTTCAGCAGGTGTGTCATTAGGGAAACTCCAAATAAAATGAGATACCACTATATAGCTGTTGTAATCACTAAAATCCAAAACAATGACATCATAAGATACCAGCAAAAATGGAGCAAGATGAACAATCATTCATTGATATGGAAACACAAAATGACATGCCCACTTGGAAGACAGCTTGGCAAGTACCTTAGATTTTGGATACTGCTTTAAAAGCTAAACATAGGCATTCCATGCTCCTTGGTTTTTATCAACATGAGTAAAACCACTCATCTACACAAAAACCAAAGGCAGGAATGTTTGTAGTATATTTATTCATAACTGAAAAAAAGCTGGGAAATCCAAAATGTCCTCCAATAGGTGAATAAATAAACAACACATGGTATATTTATACAATCAATTATTGTTCAGGATTAAAAGAAATGAGCCATCAAGCAATGAAAAAACATGGCAGTCTTAAATCCATATTGTTTAAGAGAAAGAGCTCAATTTGAAAAGACACCATGTTGTTTGGTGCCAGTGATATGATATCTCTGCCAAAATGACAGAGCACACAAGGGGCATGTGGTGGATGGGTAGAAGAATGAATGGGTGGAGGACAGGGAATTTTCAGGGTAGCAAAACTGTTCTGTAAGATACTATAATAGACAATGCATATTATGCTCTTATTAAGACCTGTAGAATTGTGTAACATGAAGAGGCAGCCCTAATGTAAACTATGGACTTTAGTTAGTAATTATGTATCAATATTGGTTCATCAGGGGCGCCTGGGTGGCTCAGTGGGTTAAGCCGCTGCCTTCGGCTCAGGTCCATGATCTCAGAGTCCTGGGATCAAGTCCCGCATCGGGCTCTCTGCTCAGCAGGGAGCCCTGCTTTCCTCCTCTCTCTCTCTGCCTGCCTCTCTGCCTACTTGTGATCTCTCTCTGTCATATAATAAATAAAATCTTTAAAAAAAAATATTGGTTCATCAATTGTAACAAATGTACCACATCAGTACATGATATTAATAATAATGAAATAGGGGGTGGTATATGAGAACTGTCTATACTTTCTGCTCAATTTTTCTGTAAACCTAAAACTGATCTAAAAATAATGTTTAGCTGTTAAAATAATAATATTTGTAACTAATATAGTTTAAATAAGTTATCCCCATTTAACCCAACAGGATCATAGTTTGTATACTGACACAATCAAAATAAAATCTAACTACAAAAACACATAAGATAAAATGACCACAGGTCCCTGGGTGGCTCAGTTAGTAGAGTGACTGCCTTCAGCTCAGATCATCATCCAGGATCCTGGATTGAGCCCTGCACCTGTTCTATCTCTGCACTCTGCCCCTCCCCCTCCTCGTGCACTCTCTCTCTATTACTATCAAATAAATAAAATCTTTAAAAAAAGAAAAAAGATCAAATGGCTTCACGCACATGTGGAATTTAAGAAACAAAACAAATGAGTGTGGAGAAAGTAAAAAGAGAGAAGAAGGCAAACTGAGAAACAGACTCTTAACTGTAGAGAACAAACTGATGGTTACCAGAGGAGAGGTGGCCAGGAGACTGGGTTACATAGATGATGGGGATTAAGAATGCACTTGTCTTGACAAGCACTAGGTGTTGTATATAAGTGATGAATCACTAAATTGTATAACGAAACTAATATTAAATCATATGTAACTGACTGGAAATTTAAGTAAGAACTTAAACACAAAAACCAAACAAACAAAACCTTTGGGTCTGTATGTGTTTGTAATTTGCAGTGCCAGAATTAAGAGAGAGAGAGAATAACAATAATAACATGACTCTACATCTAAAGAAAAGAAGAATCTTTAGAACTTTGCTTAGTTTGTCTTGAGAACTAGGGGTTTTAATGAGATATATTTGATAGTTCTTTTTGTACACTTCTAAGTCCAGAAAAATGTTAAAAACCATAAATCAGAACTTGCTAACTAAGAATCTGGAAGGTAAGTGTCCATACTAAAAACAAAATAGTCGAAGTTAGAAGGTGTTGGTTGTGAAGGAAACCAGAATACGTCTCTTCAAAATATGCCAGTTTGACTGCTTATTATTATGGATGAAAAGCACTTAAAATTCAGCAATTACAAGAGAAATGCTCTGATTCTCCTTTTGCTTCCTGAAAGCAAGGGATGAAACTCCCATCTGAAAGGTACCTTTTCTGTAGTAGGAGGAAATAAAAACATTCTTAGCCCAGTAATGGGGAATCTGTAAACAATTTCCCTCCCTTATATTTGCTTTTCTATTTGCTACCACTGGAAGCCTGGAAATGTTTTTGTTGTTGATGCTGTTACTGTTTTTTGTCCTGCCATTTCTCCACAAATGTATTGTTCTTTGTTGAAGATGCTCTACAAACTGGAACTCTAAGCTACCACTTGAGTTACTTTTGGCCCCACATGATGTGTTTCTCTCCACATGATGTGTATTCCACATGCTAATAAACTGCTTGCTTTTCTCTTGTTAATCTGCCTTTTTATGAAAAGTCCCAACTAAAAATCTAGATGAGAAGAAGCTCTGCCTTTTCTACAGCCGTTTTCTTCATGCTCATCCCCTACCTTCTTACTTTCTAAAAGGAACACAATACTCCTCAACTTAGTCATATTTTTGCCAAAGATAACCATAATAGCATCATTCCCTTTGTCAGTGATTGCTTTATAAATTAAATAGTTGATAGAAACCTGGTCAAAGAGATATAAGGGGATTTTTGTTAGGGGACTTCTAGGAAAAATAAAATTAATTGTAAAATAATTCACACAGGAATTTTGGAACTGTCTTTATGATTCTGTAGTTTTGTGATATATTTATAAATTGGGAAGTGTGGTGCTTCCAGATTTGTCCTATCTTGATGACTATTATTGAAGAAAGAAAGACAGAAAATGTTGGTAAGGATTTGAAGAAATTGGAAATCTTGCATGCTGTTGGTGGGAATGCACGATGATGAAGCCACTATGGAAAAGAGTGTGACAATTCCACTACAAATTAAAAAAATAGGATTACCATAAGATCCAGCAATTTTACCTCTGGGTACTATCCAAAAGAATTGAAATCAGGATCTCAGAGTGATATTATGATTAACATGATTATTATGGTATTATTCATAATAGCTAAGATATAGAAATAACTACAATGTAATGGATAAAGAAATTATGATGTATACATAGAATGGATTACTATTCAGCCCCTAACAAGAAGAAAATTCTGTAATATGGAATAAAAACAATGAACCTTGAGGACGTTATGCCAAGTAAAATAAGCCAGCCACAGAAAGATATATAATGTGATTCTACTTATAAGAAGTAACTAAAACAGTTGAATTTATAGAATCAAAGAAGAATGGTGATTACCAGGGACTGGGAAAAAGCAGGGGAAGGGGAATTACCAATCAATGAGCATAAAGTTCCCATTAAGCAACATGGCGATGTTCTAGAAAGTTCTAAGGAATAACTTAAGCAAGGTGAATAAGTTCTATACAACATTGTACCCGTCGTCAACCACAAGAATGGTACACTTAAAAAATTGTTAACAAGGTAGATTTCATGTTCAGCATTGTTGCCACTATAAAATAATTTAAAAAATATATATGGAAGAAAATGCCCATCTTCAACAAACCCTTTCAAATTTAGGAGAGAAAAAACCATTCATTTTATTATGTCAGTCTTATCCTGGTCTCCAAACTAGACAAAATATTACAAGAAATGAATATTGAGAATGCATATCTACTATCAAATTGACAGAAAAAAATTTAACAAAATAAGAGACAATTAAATCTAGCAATATAAAAAGAGATAACATGCCATCAGCAATTGGCTTTGTGTGTAAAATGCAAGAATATTTAAATATTTAGTCAATGTGAACTTGTGTGTCCAGCCAAGATTAACTACTTAGGTCTAGATTACTTGATAATGGTTAAGAAACTGAAAAAATATATAAAAACAACTTTTCCCACCAGACATTGAGCAACAGATAGTGCAGGATGATTATGTTTGAGAGAAGTTAAATGAATAAGGTGAGACTCTCAGTGTCTGGGGGCAAGTTTTAGAATACAAACCTGAGAGAAGGAATTCAGAGTCTGAAAGTCTCACTGTGATAAGCAACCCATGGTAAGTTTTTGGGGAGGCATAAACATCTAGAAGTTGTTGAGCAAGTAACCCAAAAGAAGAAAATATGTTGATAAAAAGGTTTAGAAATTTGTGTAAAAGTTCCTTCGTATCCTCAGCTCAATACTAGGCTGCATGCATGGTATGAAATTATGAGGCCACTCAGATAAAAAGAGAAAAAGATATATATGTTCTTGGGATACTATGACTGAAAAAATGGTCAGGCACTCAAATAAAATTTGTCCAGGGTTTAGAGATCTCACTAAAGTTATGGATAGAGGACTCTAGTAGGGTTACATATAATAATAGAGGGCTAAGAGACTTGAAGTAAACACTATTTTAAATGTAGAGTATTATGCCTCCATCAGAAAGGATGAATACCCAACTTTTGTAGCAACATGGACGGGACTGGAAGAGATATGCTGAGTGAAATAAGTCAAGCAGAGAGAGTCAATTATCATATGGTTTCACTTATTTGTGGAGCATAACAAATAGCATGGAGGACATGGGGACTTAGAGTGGAGAAGGGAGTTGGGGGAAATTGGAAGGGGAGGTGAACCATGAGAGACTATGGACTCTGAAAAACAATCTGAGGGTTTGAAGGGACGGGGGGTGGGAGGTTGGGGTACCAGGTGGTGGGTATTATAGAGGGCACGGATTGCATGGAGCACGGGGTGTGGTGCAAAAATAATGAATACTGTTATGCTGGAAATAAAAAAAAAATAAAAACTTTATAAAAGTCTTAATCTGAAGATAATTAACTATACAAAAAAATCCAAAATGTTAAAAGGTGTTCAATAAGGCATTCACAATATCCTCCCTTCTATCATAAATTATGAACAAGCGGGGTTCATCTACAGAGAGTTAGAACGGTTCAACTTTTGAAAATTAGTTAATACAATTTTCCATGTCAACAGATTTTAAACAAACATACACATCTGTTCAGCTGTCAGTATGTCAATATGCAAAAAATATTTTTAAAAATTCAACAATCAAAATATTCTCAGCTAATTAGGAATAGAATAAATGTTAAGATTGGGTAAAAGGGATCTAAGAAAAAGCACAGAAACCATTATACCTGATGATGAAAAACTGAATGGTATCTGTCCAAAACCATGGACTGAAATGGCATCTCATTGTTTAGTTGGATTGAAATGTTGAAGGAAGATCATATTTAAATAGTATGAGTAAACACATGCATTTCCAGCTCTCAAAGGTTGGATGGGTTAATATTCAACAACTGATAAAACTTTTTTACAAAGTGAGTTTGGAGAAGTGGGGAAGATGGAGGATTCAAGCAGTTGGTGAAGTCGGAAAAATCAGTGCAACCCAGCTCCAATGTACACATTGCCCTTTCTACCATTTTCTGGTATGTGAGTTGAAGGTAAAGCTTATCGATGTGAAGGACACATTTGTACATATTCAGCCAAAGGTACCTGTTATGTGGAAACTTCCAACTTACCTATATCTGAAAATGTCTTTATAGGGTTTAAAGTTTCCACATAACTTCAAGAGCAATCTCCAATGATTGTCTTTTCTATATAAGTACAATCTCTTTGAAATCTTAGAGTGGAATGCAGAGAGTGAACTATTTAACTGCCTACATACTACTTACGCTTAATATTATATTACTATCACATTTGAGGACATACGTCTTTATATTGGTGAATATTATAAATAATTATTGTCCTAGTTAACTACCTTTTATTACTTTTTTTTAAAAGATTTTATTTATTTACTTGAGAGAGAGACAGTGAGAGAGAACATGAGCGAGGAGGTCAGAGGGAGAAGCAGACTCCCCATGGAGCTGGGAGCCCGATGTGGGACTCGATCCCGGGACTCCAGGATCATGACCTGAGCCGAAGGCAGTCGTCCAACCAACTGAGCCACCCAGGCACCCCCTTTTATTACTTTTATGCAAGGTAAACTGAAATTTTTTTGATGTAGCCATGTTTTAATTTTTTAATTATTATTGATATATAATATTTAATGTCAATCTATATCAAAAAAAGAATCTGATTTATTCTGGTAATCTATTTCCTGTAAGTTTATAATCTCTAAAAACAAGGACATTTCATAAATTTGCACAACTTTAGAATAAGACACAATTTTAGGGATAATCTAATGCACTGTCCTTGTTTTACAAATTAGGAGATTCAAGTTCAGAAAGAAGGAGTATTATTAATGAGAATAGAGTATGAATTTTTTAAGTTACTTGTAACTCATCAGACTATAAATCAGTAACTTGAAAACAAAGTTAAAGGTTAAAAGAACTGATGTAATTTGAGGAAATAAGCTCAATATGAGGATGAAATCATAGGTTAATAATTATGCATTAATTGAATATAATTGTGAAAGTATATGATATAAACATATAGTCACAAATTTAATTGAAAATTTAATCATTTTATGGCATAAAATACAAAATAGTTGAAGAAAGGTTTTAAAACAGTCATAATATATTTTATTTTATTTTTTATTATATATTTTAGAAGAGATATTCAGCTTCAGTTTGACCAAGAATATACTAACAAATTAAACATTTTTCAAGATAGGATATGGCATTTTGCAATTCATGATCTAATACTCAGCCCAGGCTTCTGGATTTTCTTTGTCAATTAAATGAGAAGCCTTTTAGATTACATTTATAAATCCTTATGTCTACAGCTAAAAGTCACTTCTTTTCTTAAGGTGTCACAAGAATCCTTCATACACTTGACATCTATTGATCTCATCTACTTAATGGTTTTCTTTTCCACTATAAATCTATGTCCTGGTCTTATTTCAAAATGATAATGACTCTTTCAATTTTCTTTTATCTTAAAAAGAATTAGCTATGACATTTTAACATTCAAGTTGGACAGAAACATAATTAGATATCATTTCAACTACTCAAGTAAATTACCCTGTTTTTTATAGCTATTTATAGAAAAACATTCCAGAAATAGAAATCAAATATTTCAGAATGGGACAATGTCCTTTTAAAAGGGACTGGGATATCCTACCAGTGACACCATGTATTTATAATCTCATGAGTCTATACCTGAGCCCACAAGGTCCTTCTCACAAATCTCAATATTTAACTGTATCATTCATACAACTTTCCAGTATCCCTTCCCTGATTATGAAGGAAGTGGTAAATGAATATCAGAATGAATATTGATACTATTATTTGGCAGCTAGACCAAAATCTCTTCCTATGCAACTTGGGGATTTCAGAACCAAATAAAGGATTTAGGAAACAGAGAGAACTTTTTATAGTATGTAACAGACATTATTCCAAGGTGACCAGGAAGCAGCTAAGAAGCAAGCGATTTAAAATGAAGGAAATTCTACAGAACTTTCCTTAATTACTGTTTAAATATTTGTAGAATAAAACTTAAATGGAGAGAAAAGTAATATAGATTGGTGGGAAGGAACTATTACCCAAACATGATTGCAAGCTTTCTTCCAAGTCCATCATGATAGTAATTGTTAAGGGTGCACAGCTAATTGATGCCTGGTGGTTTGAAGACTATATCAGTTTGGCAATGTCTTCTTGCCATTACACACTAGGTCATAATATTCAAAATAACATATTATGTATAAAAAAGAAGATGATAATTAAAACTAAGAAGGTTAATTCATATTCCAGGATACTGGTTAGTTTTTAAGTCATAGACTTAATATCAATTGTCTTCCACCCGTAAGATTGAAATAGAAGTAGAAGTTAAAGAGAGGGAAGATGACATCACAATGAGAAAAGAAAGATCAAATTTCATCAATCACCAATAAATAAAATTAAATGAAAGTCATGTTGCATCTACACATTTTTTTTCTAAAATCATGAGTGAAAGTATATTTGGAATTACTGAACATTAAAGTTTTTGTTAGAACAGCCCTTTAAAACACTATTCTAAAAAAAAAATTTAAAAAACACACACTATTATAGTTATCCTTTCCTCTTTGCAGGAAAGATGTTCTGATCTTGAATACTTGTGTTTGATGCAAACATACTGAAGTCACACAGGGATCTATCAGGGTATCAATGATTTAAATGTTTCAAAAATTTTTTACAGAGTATTGAAAAATTTGTAAATAAAAAATCTGTAATTATACATAGGTAAATGATTAAATCAGTAATTCATTAATAACTTTCCTAAATATTGTTTGATAAATTGCCCTATACTGACACTGATAGTAAGCTGACATTTTCTGTAAACTTAAGTGTATTAAGGAATAGATATAAAAAGCCAGTAATTATAAAAAAATTATTATATATGTTTTAGATGACAGAAAGAGGGAAAACAGTTTGAAATAAGAACATATAACATATACCTTTCATAGTAACAGGAGGTATCAGAGAAAATATTTGTGACAAAGTGACTTTGATCCTGAACCCATAATGAGCCATGGTTAGTTATTAAAATTAAGGACTAACGGAACAACACTCAAGGTAAAGGAAATAAATATTTGCAAAAGCACTAAGTCCAGAGGGAATTTGTTTGTTACTCAACAGAAATTTAAAGCAACAAGAGTACACCTGAATTTACAATGTAACAATAGATGTCCAAGGAGCAGTCAAAAGCCAGATAATATTTTTAAGCTATATTAAAGTTTGGTTTTTGTTTTGCTTTGTTCTGTTTTAGGAATTTATCTTAAGAATAACAAGCTGTCAAAGAGTACTGTAAAGCAGAGAATTGGCAATTTTGTCTCCTTATCCAAAAAAATATTTAATTGACTACTCTGTAAAACTTGATTGAAGTTGAGAAAGATGGATATATGGAAACAAATTGGGTGATAATTATAAAAGTAAAGGAAAAATATGATGAAGCTTGAAATAGTGATAGTGGGAATGAATAGAAGTTTATAGATAAAAGGAAAGAGTAGGAAGGAGTTGGAAGACATAAGAGGGGTGTAAGAGGTTCTGATTAAATAGTTCCATCTTCCCAGATAGGAGGCTTTTAATACGGACTTGAGTGGATTAAAAAAAAAAAAAAAAATCAATCTTGACTGAGTCTGAGTTGACTTCAAGCACCAAAAGAAAAGCTGAACTGTAATTGCCTATATGGATTTAAAATTAGGGATACCTGGGTGGCTCAGTTGGTTAAGCATCAGCCTTCACTCGGGTCATGATCCCAGGGTCCTGGGATCGAGTCCCACATTGGGCCCCCTGCTCAGTGGGGGGGCTGCTTCTCCTTCTGCCTGCTGTTCCCCCTGCTTGTGCTCTCTCTCTCTCTGACAAAGAAATAGATAAAATCTTTTTTTTTTTTAAAGATTTTATTTATTTCTTTGACAGAGAGAGATCACAGGTAGGTAGAGAGACAGGCAGAGAGAGAGAGAGAGAGAGAGAGAGAAGCAGGCTCCCGCTGAGCAAAGAGCCCGATGCGGGGCTCGATCCCAGGACACTGAGATCATGACCTGAGCCGAAGGCAGCGGCTTAATCCACTGAGCCACCCAGGCGCCCCAGAAATAGATAAAATCTTAAAAAAAAATAAAAATAAAGTTTAAAAAATGTAATTAGCAGTGATATGTGTCAGTGGGATGATTATAGATAAAATTTGAAAACATGGGAATGGTTAGAATTGCCTAGATGAAGATACACTAATGCTGAATATAGAGAAACTGCAAATTGTCAAAATTGGTTTAAGGAAGGTGAATGAAAAAAAAAAAGTTAAAAAAATGCAGCAGAGGGGACTAGTATGGTGACATGGAAATCAAAGAAAGCAAGCCAAGAACCTGCATAGACAATGATAATACAGTTGGCTCTAGGCCACTCAGGCTCTTACCTCCTTGGCCAAACCTAATTTCCCTGACTGGAGCGAGCCCATGCCAGTCAGTCCTTACCATAGGAGTGTGATTGTGGTTGTCAGCACATTAGGCTTAGTAGAACATTAATTCTTGTGTCTTTTGCTTCAGCAACACAGAGAAATTTCTGAGTGAAGTAAAAGAAGAGCCACTAGCTTCAGCTATGAATTGTTTACAAGAAAGATGTCAGCAAAGAAGGCTATGGTCAACACCTTGGTGATGTAAGGATGACAATTAGGATCACTGAAATTATAAGTACAGTTGAATAGGCTAAAAAGTAGATGCAACTAAAGACAGTCTTTCAGAACATCAGCAACTTCAGAGAAACAAACAAACTTGGGAACATCTTTTGTTTCTCAGTGGACAGCCACCAGGTGAAATTAATTGAAATTTCACGAAAATGAAATTGCATGAAAAATTCATGCTTTTATGTATTCATTCAAAACACAGCATGGCTTCCAGTGGTATGAGGACATGCTCCATTTGTTCTTTTTACACAAATGTCTTCATGATTACATGAAGTTTATCACACTACTGAAAAAGGGAAACAAATAAATTTATCAAAGACTATCTTCCAAACCAATGTATGGTGCTGAGAGTTGAGTTCTCAGATTCATACCATTAATTCTTATATGGCATACCGTGGTTAGCCCATTAAAACATGAGAAAAAAGTTCACCTCATAGGGGTTTGCAGAAGATAATGACGTATCCAAATGTGAAGGTTGCAACTCTATGCCCTTGGTGGAACTGTCTAAACCTCCCATGTACATATTTTGTGTGCAACAAGTGATAAGTACAGGAAAAGCATCATAACCACATTATGCAACCACAGTTTGTATAGCTGAAAACTGTCATTATAGAACCTAATGAGAAAATTAGGAGGAAAGTAATATTCAGGGAACCTCAGTATCTGTTTAATAAGATGTTACATACATAGAATGCCAACAACACGTAAGGTGCCACAATTTTAAGAATTTCAAAACCACAAGAAATACTGAGGGACATCGACTGTTGAATATCATTTTGAAGTTAGCGAGATAAAAATCTTCATGCATCTACTGTGTGGTAAAATTTTCTCTAGATGCTGCAAGTTGAAATTGCAGATACTAACATTTCTGTCAACAGATACTATTAAACATATGACTTATAAAGCTGGAAGTATTGTTCAGCAAAAGAGAGAACAGATGAAAATGTCAAAATTACTGGGGATATTAGATTTCAATTCCAAGCTTTTCAAGGATTTTAAATCTCATAAAAATGAACAATGATATTTGATAAAACTACACATTTATCTTGTGTTTATTTAAACCTTGCCTATGTTTTATTACATGACCATTTTGACATAAAGTTATCATTTCTTTTTTTTTTAAGATTTTATTTATTTATTTGACAGAGAGAGATCACAAGTAGGCAGAGAGACAGGCAGAGACAGAGGGGGAAGCAGGCTCCCTGCTGAGCAGAGAGCCTGATGCGGGACTCGATCCCAGGACCCTGAGATCATGACCTGAGCCGAAGGCAGCGGCTTAACCCACTGAGCCACCCAGGTGCCCAAAGTTATCATTTCTAATAAAAAGTAAATACTTCAGGAAAAAATACTCTTTACTTAATATTCTAAGTAGATTGTCATATACCTTATTGTCTTTCATATTAACCTGGTATCGTCTTTCATATTAACCTGGTATCTTCAGAAATTCTCTTAAGGTTAGTGTTCTCTTACATCAAGGAAGAAAAAACATATATATGTAAATGTTTTCCATGTCTGCATAGAAACCTGTGTAACTTCAAGTTCCAAGCGGAGTATTATTTTCCCTTTTCCTAATTTTGGTCCTCCAGATTACAGCCCTAGCTATCTATACACTTTCAAAGATATCTTCACATCTATCACTTATAAACAGTAATTACCCATGATAACCAAGTATCTATTTACTGCTAGATTCCCTATCATTCTGTTCTACTAACTTATTATGAAATTCTCTTTCCCCTTATCTATATTAAATAGTTTCACCTTACAGATTTTAAGTAGTATTTGTAAATCTGCATATTACATTTACAAAACCATCATTAATTTAAAAAATACACTTAAGTATAGAACTGGTTATTAGATGGCTATTTATCAGTTGAATTAGTAGCTCTCAATATGTTTAGGAATATCTGGTGGGATATTGGACTGTTTTAGAGTGTAAGTACTGACTTCCTGCTAACATGGACTGCCCTGGATGTATAATTATTTCTTATATTATAATCCATCTTTATGTGTCTCTTGACTAGATCTGCATTTGAAAAATAAGTAATTCTAATAATTTTCTAAAGAAACTATAATGTACAAAATAAAAAAAAGTTATTTAAAAGTCATAATTCAACTTTCTACAAATATACTTAAAAATTAGGAGGTTCTCAAATCAAATTTGTAGACCACTATGACGGTGGGGCATCCGTGTAGTGGTAGGTGATGCAGACCCTCAGAGTTGCACACCATCTTATATATATATTTGCTAACTTCCACTGTGTAGGTATGGCTAATTTCTTCTTCCCCAGAAATGTGTGCCCACAGATGAAATATATGACCCATAAAATCCTTTTACATTATTCAGAACCTAGGAATTTTCCCACGTCAACATTCACTGAAATACTGTCAATGTTAGTGAAGTTTCAGCGTGGACCAGTGTCTCAATTTCTAGCCCTTTACTTCAGGTCAGTATGTTTCACTCTGGTTAACTGCTTGGCAAGCCCAACTCAGTAAAAACAGCTATCTGTGGCTGTCTAGCTTCTATGGAGACCTTTCCTGCACCACACATCTGCCAAAAGAGAGGAACAGGAACACAGCTTTTTTTTTTTTTTTTTTTTTTTTTTAGATTTATTTATTTATTTGACAGACAGAGATCACAAGTAGGCAGAGAGGCCAGAGTCGGGGGACAGGAAGCAGACTCCCTCCTGAGCAGAGAGCCCAATGCAGGGCTCAACCTCAGGACCCTGAGATCATGATCTGAGCTAAAGACTTAACCCACTGAGCCACCCAGGTGCCCTCAACAATTCCTAACAATCACGGACCCTCATTTTCCTATAGCTGCCCCTGTTTGATAAAGGAATCCATCTGTGTGATGATCTTCTCTGAGATTTTCAAATACAGAACAGAGCACAAGCCTTTGTATTTGACTGTCTCCCAAATAAGTCTGTAAACTTTTGTACAAAAGGGTTTTATACAAAAGGGTAAAGCCAGGACATGTACCTCACTAGCTGCTTCCTTTCACCTTTCACTTTATCTTCTCCCATTTTACCCTGAACCTTGTCTAAAAAAATTTTTTTTTAACTTCCCCTTTCTGCATTAAAGGTCATCCTCCATCTTTCTTGTTCAGGAGTTACTATATACTCCCCTATCTTTCCTCTGCCCCAAATAGTGAAGTAGTTGCTCAGAAAAGTAAAATATATGGGAGGGAAATGGAAAAAAGAAAAAAAGCCTAGCTTTGTTTTTAAATTATAAATATCGCCAATCAGTCAATCATAAATATTATCTCCATTACAGATGACACTCGCTTTGTTTGGAAATATATTCTCCTAGACTATGAGTGATGACCAAGACATAGGACACAGAGTTTGGTATAGAACAAGCACCTCAAAAAAAAATCTGATGAATGGGGGGACAAAATAAAATAAAATAAATATACAACTACATAGTGGCTATATTGTTTTCATATTTTTAAAACAATTTTTAAATGTTAGTTTTTGTGGCTTATGTATTTACTTCTTCATCAGAAACATGTTATTATTTTCTCTTTGGTTATGTATATTTTATTTTTAACAAGTAGATCTTGTTTATTTTTTTAGTCTGGGTAAATAATATTTCACAAAAACATTTGGCAAGATTTAGCAAATTTAACAACTTATAACCCTAAAGAATAAATGTTGCAACTCAAAAATTAATGACAAAATAAGTCATTCAAGGTAATGAAATTCAATAATAACCTGACAAGGAATAAATTGGCTTTGCAAATAGATATAAGAACACAAACAATCATGTTTTTTTCTCTTTTCTGAATGAAATTTCATTCCATGCCAAAAAATTACTACATTTTAATTTGAGGGGATATTTATCTAAGATAAGCATAAGATATACTTGAAAGATACCTCTGTTCTTTTTTAATAATTTTATGGTAGATCATGCAATTCAAATTTAAGCTTCACAGTGGATCTTCCATGCATCATATTAAAATTGATATTTTGACAACATAAAGTCTTATCTCCATTTTATAGTCATTTAATAAAAATTTGAGAACTTGCCAAGGCCAAGATTTTGCCTTTTGTAAGGAGATAAATGTCTTAATAAAACTCCCTTTCATCTTCATCTTAGTTTAAGATGCATGCCTGGTACTTTATCTGAATGCAAACTTTTATAGAACAGTGATAACTATAAAGTCTAATTTCTTAAATCTCTATGCAAGGCTAGTTGCTGTAACGAGTAGTCATTGGTAATGACCTTAAAACAGTATAATTTAAAATTTAAAATTAAATAAGTAGACAATAGGAAGAGTAGGTTAAATATAGATTTCTTTAAAATCACTGTGCTAATTATATGTTTCCATTTTTTTAATAAGCTGCAGTGACCAATGAAAATGTATAATTAGATTAGTGGTTAGAACTATGTAGACATATTTATAGTTTTTTATTTTTTATAATTTTTAAAATATTTTATTTATTTAAGAGACAGAGAGAGTAAGAGAGAGAGAATGGACAGAGGAAGAGGGAAAGGGAGATGGAAAGGGAAAAACAGACCCCACTGCTGAGTAGGGAGCTGAATTCAGGGCTTGATCCCAGGACCCCAGGATCAAGACCTGAGCTGAAGACAGACACTTAACCAACTGAGCCACCTCAGTGCCCCTAGATACAGCTTTTAAATTCACACATGTGTTAAAATACTAAATTTATTTTAAGCACTTTCATGGCTAACAGCATGGGCACAGAATGTTGGAGGAATACTTTTCTACTACCCCTAAATAGTTAAAAGAGTAAATATTGGAGAAGAGTATGTAAGTAAAATTAATCACATGTTCTAAAGAAAAACTAATGTTTGTTCTTTTTTTTCTTTTTTTTTTAATGTTTGTTCTTGAAGAAGCCAAAACTCAGAACTGACTCTCTGTACCATTTGTCAACACACACACACACACACACACACACTTAAAACAAGACTTATTTAATATACGTTACATGAGACATATTACTTATATTGTGAAGCCTTGGCCCTTAATGTATCCCTAACTCCTTGAAATGCTTTGCACAGGGGCACCTGGGTGGCTCAGTGCGTTAAGCCTCTGCCTTCAGCTCGGGTCATGATCCCGGGGTCCTGGAATCGAGTCCCGAGTTGGGCTCTCTGCTCGGCGGGGAGCCTGCTTCCCACTCCCCCACCTCTGTCTGTCTCTCTGCCTACTCATGATTTCTCTCTCTGTCAGATAATGAAATAAAATCTTAAAAAAAAAAAAAGAAATGCCTTGCACAATTAGATGCTCAATAATATTTGTTGAATGAATAAATGAGTGAAGGGTTTTCTTTATGTGGTGATTTTGACAACCTACTGGTGATATATTAAATTAGATATAATTAGATATTGTATGTGTAAATGATTCACTTTTAAATAAACAATAAGCATCATTCCCTAATACTACATGCTAAAATAACTAGGGTTCAATTTATACAATTCTTGGAACATCTAAGTTTGTTTTTAATAGTTAGAAAACTTTACAAAAGGATTGTCATTGACCATAGAAAAGTTAAGAAGGTAGTTATACCGAAGATTTCCAGAAATAGTAATTGTGTGCAGATAGGATTTTTCCCATATATAATCATAAATGACAGAACACTTGCTTTATGAATGTGGGTATACCTAATAAAGTAATTATTCTAAATATTTCACCATATAATTTTTAATAGTCATTCCTATTTTCTATTTTTGATGTAAGTAATATGGAATAAAATGTTTTCTGGCCTGTGTTTTAAAATTCTAACTTCTCTTTCTTTCTGAGGAAACTCCATAGAGTTTTCCAGAGTGGCTGCACCAGTTTGCATTCTCACTCTGGAAAACAGTGTGGAGGTTCCTCAGAAAGTTGAAAATAGAGCTACCCTATGATTAACAATTGCACTATTAAGTATTTATACAAAGAAAACAAAAATGTTAATTCAAAGAGAGACATGAATCCCAATGTTTATAGCTATTTATAACTATATACAATAGCCAAACTATGGAAATAACCCAAGCATCCATCAAGAGATGAATGGAGAAAGAGGATGTGGAATACACACACACACACACACACACACACACACACACTGAATTATTACTCAGCCATAAAAAAGAATGAAATCTTGGGGGACTGGGTGGCACAGTTGGTTGAGCATCCAACTCTTGACTTTGGCTCATGTCACCATCTCAGGGTCTTTCTTTTTTTTTTTTTTAATAATCTCAAGGTATTAATATCAAGCCCCACATCAGTCTTAGCACCAAGTCTGCTTGAGTTTCTTTCTCGCTCTGCCTTTTCCCTCCTCTCTCTCTTCCTAAAATAAATTTTAAAAATCTTTAAAAAAAAAAATGAGATGTTGCCATTTACAACCACATGTATGGGACTAGAGAGTATTATGCTAAGTGAAACAAATCAGTCAGAGAAAGACAAATACCATGACTTCACTCATATGTGGAATTGAAGAAGCAAAACAAATAAGCAAAGGGAAAAAAAAAGAGAGAAGGAGAGACAAAACAAGAAATAGACTCTTACCTATAGAAAACAAACTGATGTCCCAAAAGTTCATTTTTGCTTTTGTTTCCTTTGCCTTTGGAGACACATCTTGAAAGAAGTTGCTGTGGCTGATATCGAAGAGGTTCCTGCCTATGTTCTCCTCTAGGATTCTGATGGTGGGTATTAGGGAGGGCACGGATTGCAGGGAGCACTTGGGTGTGGTGCAAAAACAATGAATGCTGTTACGCTGGAAAGAAATAAAAAATTAAAAAAAAAAAAAGAAAAACTGATGGTTACTAGAGAGGAGGTGGGTAGGAGGATGAGTGAAACAAGCAATGGGCATTAAGGAGGGCACTTACTGTGATGAGTATGGAAGTGTTGAATCACTACATTGTACACCTGAAACTAATATTCCACCATATGTTAAATAACTGGAATTTACATAAAAACTTAATAAAATACGTTAAATTTTAAATTAAATTAAATTTTGGTTTCATTTGACTATAAAAATGCACAGAGCCTCATTTATTTTACTTCTCTATTTGTACTTTCTTTTTAATTTTTACAGTGTGAACAAATCTTATAAAACGTATTTTTTTAAAATATTGTTTACTATTGCTCTGTACTGTCATCAGGAGTAAGGAAAATTTGTTCCATGTAGCTTCGGTACTAACTGACAAAAAAAATATGTCTTTAACAACTTGATGACTTTAATAAAGTACATTTTTCAACTGTACTATAAATTCGCATTACTATCATGCTACTGTTTCCCCTCTTCCAATAATGAAATTGCAATAAGTGATATTTAATATCCTATCAATTTTTAACTGTCAGATTTTACATTTCTAACATACACTCAAACTCCTGCCTAGACCTGAGATACCTCTTTCCCTAGTTAGGTGCTGCCCTCTAAAGATGATCTCAAATCATTTTCAGCTGGAAATCAGTTTTTAAAAATGTTGCTGTCTTTCGGCATGTAACAGGTAATTTTCTATTTTGAACATAGTCTTACAGATAGAATTACATATTTTTTGAAATTCTCTATGAATAAAAATAATACTGACTTAAGAATGTATTTCCATTAAATATTTTTGTAATTACCATAATACAGTATTTTATTTTATTTAATGTTGGATAATAAAATGTCTTTTTTGAGAAATGATTAGAATGTAGTGATTCATTAATAGTATGGTTTATGAGTTAGAATACTTTATTATATATGCTAGATATATATGTAAATATTTTTAAATACACTTTGAAATATTATGTGACATTAGTTTTTGAAAAACACATCCAATAAGTATGTTGGTAAAATAAACATTCACAAAAGAGATCACTACCTGAGCCAAAATAGAGTCATGACTATAATATAGTGGCATATATTCATTGTTTAAGAAATCTATTCAACAATTTTAACTGGGAGATGTGTTATCAAGAGAATGCTGCATGAGCTAATTTCACAAAATGATTTTCTTTGGGAACACTGTGAATTATTTAAAGAAAGGGAATATTACCTTATGCTTTTTAATTATGCTGGTTTATGGGGTACCTGGGTAGTGCAATGGATTAAGCATATGACTCTATTTTGGCTCAGGTCATGGTCTCAGGGTTGTGAGATTGAACTCCACATCAGATTCACACTGAGCATGGAGCCTACTTAGGACTGCTTCTCCCTCTTCCTTTGTCCCTCCCTCTGCTCTCGCTCTGTCTCCCTCTCTCTCTCTCAAGCAAGTAAATAAATCTTCAAAAAAAAATGCAGACTAATGGACAATAATCTTAATTGAAATAAATGGTAGCAGGCTGTTTTGATCAGTTATAATTCATACTCTTTTAAGTTCTAGGTTTTAGTAGACATTTTAAACTAAGATGGTATTTTTTGTACTTTAATAATCAGTTTCAAGAAAATTAGTTAGGTGATTCTTTAACTTTTGAATAAATATTATCAAAATGTTTTATTATGCCTCCATCAGAAAGGATGAATACCCAACTTTTATTATATTTTAACTGATGAGAAATTTCAAATAATAAATGCTAATCACAAAGTATATTGCAAACTATGGACTTAGGGGACTGATTGATTTGTATCATAAATTTATCTATAATATCACAGAAAAAAAGATGATTTAAAATTAATTAGCAAGCAAACTGAATTTTAAGATAGTAAATTTGCATATCCATAAAACATGTGTTACCTAACTGAAATTTACTTAAAATGACAGTTTTCACAAATTGAAAAAAAATGTTACTTCCACTTTATGATATATAGGCTATTTTAGTAAAATTTTTACTAGATAAAGTATGTTTTTTTTAAATTTGAATATAGTTAACACATACTGTTACATTACTTTAGGTGTACAACATAGTGACTAGACAACTCTATAACTTAATGCTATGCCCACCACAAGTATAGCTACTGTCTGTCACACACAATACTATTATAATTCTATTGACTATATTCCCTATGCTGTGCCAAATAAAATGTTTTCACGTACTACATGTGAAGTGTAACGCATAAATATATGTTAAACACATATTACATAAAGGATAAAGAAACTTAGGGGAGAATAATATACATATTTTTGTTACTTAACGGTTAGATGTGGATTTTTTTTCTAGAAGCAAGTCTCAAATTATTAATCTTATTTATATATGCCAGCCTGGAGAAATTACATTTGCAACTTGGTAAAATCAACAGAAATAATTCTGAAATACTGCATACAAATTTACATAAACTCTTAACTCGATTTCATCATACTTCTGTGTGTGTGCATGTGTTTCTGACGAAGGTAAAAATGGTATCATAAGTAATGTAGTGAGCTTAAACTTTATGATGACATTTAAGAATACAAATTAAATAAAATGTATTCTGAGGTTAAGCAAAACGTGTGAGGAAAAAAAATCAATGTATTACTCTGTTATAAAATGTTGCTTTCATTTAAATATTTTGGTTATCATCAAATAAGTTAATAAAGTTCCTCCGTCTCTGTTACTCTTTTTCTGTCTTTCTCTCCTCTACTATATATACCAAACACTACTATTGAAAAAATAAATGATCTTCATAAAACTTTGTGCTGCTTTACGATCATTCCATGTCCATTTGCAAATACGAACTGATTTAAAAATGAGTAATAATCTATGGGTCTCAAAATTTTCTAATAAGTGTTTTGAAATATACAAAATGTATTTGCTCAATAATTTAGAATTTATAACACACCAAGTATACATTACTTATTTATTTTCTCAATAATATGCGAGCTGGATATTATTGTCATTGTCATTTTTTAGGCACAAGAATTGACACATAATACTTCAAAGTGACTTTTTCACATTTTTCAGCAGTAAAAAGAGATCAATTAAACAACAAAAATCCACTTACTTCCTTCTACTGTCCATAGAGGAAATGGTAATTATTTCTCTTATTTTTTTAACAAATATTAAAATATATAGATTTTTATGCATTTTTTTAAAAAGTAACAATTCAAAAATTATTTAATTTATATATAAGCTGGATGCATTAAGTATACATCAGGTATTCCTGAAAAAAAAGCCCAGTTTTTCTCTCACTTGGAATTCTTAGCCAAGAAACATTTTATTAGAAAAGTGAAGTAAAAGGCTATTCTGCTTACTCTATGAGGAAGATTAAATAGCTACTGTACGAAAGCATTAGGGATGAGATTACTTTAAGATCCAGAAAAGAACCTCAGACAACTCATAATAGATTGGTTCTAAACCTAAGCAGGCAGGAAGCTAAAAACAAACTCAAGATTGATTTAGTTGTAGAACTACCTGCAAGATAAGAACAAGACAATAATACTAATTTTTTCTAAAGCTTGGCAAGAGGTTATAAGTGTTTTGTACATTACTGAATACTGATCAATTTTTTATCTGTTTATAATAAGAGAATTTATAAGGCAAGTAGTAATAAAATTACTTGGACTGCTGAAATAATTTTACAAATAAATGGTTTAAAGGATACATCCTTGTGCATTGCTTCAAATTTTAAATTTTGATGAATACATCAAACTTAATAATTTGATATTATATGTTTTATTTATAATAATCAATAGCTAGTCTTTTGGAAGGAAGTACATGGAACCTTCAATGAAAACCTGAAATTATTATTTTATAATACAAAAAAAGGCATAACCATTATCTTAAGGGCATTTAGTTTGCATGAATTTCTCGAAGTATCCCTTTCTTTAAATGACAAATAGTTATATTGTCATTAATTACATTGTCAATAATTATATATATGTATATATATAAACATATACATATGTTAAATACAAAGTAGTGACCAAAAAAGAAAGAAAGAAAACAAAAATATGTTTTGTCTTCCTCATAGAATTTACATTCTAGGGAGGAGTTAAAGACATTACACTAAATAAGTAAAACGTAAACCATGATGACAACAGAAAATAGGAATAAAAAATGGGAAAGCAGGGCACCTGAGTGGCTCAGTGGGTTAAAGCCTCTACCTGGGATCCTGGGATGAAACCCCACATTGGGCTCTCTGCTTAGCAGGGAGCCTGCTTCCTCCTCTCTCTCTCTCTCTGCCTGCCTTTCTGCCTTCTTGTGATCTCTGTCTGTCAAATAAATAAATAAAATCTTAAAAAAAAAATGGGAAAGTAAACAGGTATAGCTAGTTGTAGGCAGATTGCAATTGTAAATGTCATGGCCAGAGAAGGTCTTACTGAGAAGGTGAAATGAGAAACAAACAAACAAACAAAAAATAGACTAAGAGAAAATACTTATAAAACACATATCTAATAAAAATCATTTATACATCAATAATAAGATAAATAGTAGGATAAAAGAAAACGTGGTGTCTAGGTTGCTCAGTCGGTTCAGTGTCTGCCTTTGGCTCAGTTCATGATCTTGGGGCCCTGAGACCAAGCCTCACATCCGGTTCTCTTTCAGTGGTAGAGTCTGCTTCTCCCTCTCCTTCTGCCTCCCCCCAGTGCCCACCCACCCCCACTCATGCTCAGTTGCTCTCTTGCATGTACATTCTCCCTCTCAAATAAATAAATAAAATCTTTAAAAGTTAATAGATAAATAAGTAAGTGGACAAAAGATATGAAGAAACATTTTACTGATGAAGATACACAAATGGTTAATGCAGACATGAAAAGATACTCAACATCATGAGTCAACAGGGAAATGCAAACCAAAAACTAGAATAAGAGACCATTTTCTACCTAGTAGAATGACTATTAGGATATAAAGAAATTGGAAGCCTCATACATTGCTGGTGAGAATGTAAAATGGTATAACCACTTTGCAAAAAATCAGTTTTGTGAAGAATGAGCATAAAATTACCATACAACTCAGAAATCCCAATTCTAGTGATAAACATCAGAGGAATATAAACATATGTGCACATAGTCTTGTTTATGAATGTCTACAGAAATATTATCCATATTGCCCAAAGAATAGAAACAGCCTAAATTTTCATTAACTGGTAAATGGATATGCAAACTGTGGTATATCCATACAATGGAATACTAATTAACAATAAAAAAGGATGAGCTACTGATGCACGATACTTCATGGAAGAACCTCAAAAACGTTACATGAAATGAAACAGGTTAGGTGCATGACTCCATATGATATGATACCACATTATATGAACTGTCCAGAAAAGTCAAACTTACAAAGACAAAAATTAGATCAGTAGTTTCCTGAGACTAGACTGGAAATGGAGCCTGAGTCTACATAGGCATTACAGATCTTCTTAGGGGACGAAAATGTCCTAAAACTGATTCATGGTCATGGTTCCACTATTCACTAAAGTTACCGAAATTGTCCAAGTGAACATTTGATGTGAGTGAATGATTTCCACCTCAAAGGTAAAGAAATAACCTTGTATAATGCAGTAGCCATTAGACAAATGTGTCTATTTAAATTTAAACCAATTTAAATAAAATATAAAATAAAATTAAAAATTTAAATAAAATGAAATTTCAAATTTAAAATTAAATAAATGAAATTTAAATAAAATGAAATTAAAAATTAGGTTTCTTGGTGGTACTATCAGATTCTAAGTCCCCAATAGCCACATGTAGGTAGTAACTGTACTATAGACAGAACAAATATAGGATATTTCCATAACTAAAAAATATCTTTTGGCTATTGCTGTTAGAAAGACCAAGGTGATAATGGTGAATGAGAAGTGCGGAGATTCAAGACATAGTCTGAAGACAGAATATGTGATGTGTTGTTTGTAGGCATAAGACCAAAAAAGATTTAAGCAAGACTCAAAGTTTTAGGTGAAGGTAAAAACAACATAGAATTGCTATGAACTGAAGTTGTGAAGAATATAGTATGAATAAGTATGATGGTGGGACAATCATAAAGTTGGCTTTAGGCATATACATTTCTATATATGTACTAGATATCCAAAAATAATGTCAACTAGGTATACAGGCATGTTTCTGAAGTTGAGAGGTGGTATCTGGCTTGAGCCCCAAGGCATCAGTGTTAAGTGGTCTGGCAAAACAGAAGTATCTAACAATAAAGCCTGATAAGGGAAATTGATGAGATAAAGAACATTAGAAAGTATACAGTTCTGGAAACCAGTAAACAAATCTAGAAGGAGAGACTGAAGGACCATGACAAATGATGCTGAGAGGTTAACTGAGGTAAGAACTGAGAAATGAGGGGTCCCTGAGTGGCACATTTGGTTAAGCAGCAGGCTCTAATTTTCAGCTCAGGTCATATCTATCTATCTATCTATCTATCTCAATATAATTTGTGATATATATGTGTGTGTGTGTGTGTGTGTGTGTGTATCTATCTCTCTATCTATCTATATCCTCTCTTTCAGCAACGCTATTATTAATAGATTTGAAATAACAAGTTTTTTAAATTAACAGTTCTTATGAAGAATCTCCATACTCTGTCCTTGTACTGGTAAAAAATATTTTCATTATTCTTATGCTTAGGCCTTTTTTTGGTTTGTTTTTGTTTTTGTTTTTGCAAACCCTGCCATAATTAAAAATATTTGGAATATATATTGCCTGTGTTCCTCTTTTTGTTCCTACAAGAAGCTTCTGTCTATGTGAAATAAACAAGTTACATCAATCTCATTCTTCAAATAATGATTGATAAAAGAAAATATGAATTTCCATTAAAATTCTACCACTTTCTTGGTGCAAACCTTGAGCAACTTTAAATAATACTCTAGAGTTTAATGTTTCACTATGCAACTTGGTAATGAAGAAGATAAGGCTGAACCTTGTAAGTCTTTTGTAGTAATAATAATTCAATAAAAGAGTTAAAAAGCTTATTTATATTGTGGGATATATTATAAATAATTTCTCCTCATAATAACCTTCTTGTTCTCAAAAGGACCTTGAAATTTAAAAATAAAGATTGCAATATAAGCTTTAATATACATAAGAGGCAGATATATATATATATAATCTATGATTTATTATTTAAATCTCAGTCCAACTTAAGAGGGTTGCTAAGAGGTATACTTTCAGTAATCTGATAAGTCCTCTAAATGTCCTTTATTAGGTAAAGAAGGGTGGAATCAGAGACAAGTTGGGTGGGCATCAAACACTGTTAAATACATGGAGCATTTTGGAACACTACATTTAATGTTTGCTTACTTTAATTTAAAATTACATCCTTAAAATGTAAATACAAAAGAAATAGGATGCATTGTCCTAATCTTCATTTTCCAGAGTTATAAAACAAAATTTCTGGAAAATCCAGGGCAAAGTTTCTGTTTATTTGCATAGTACTTGAAGAAAACTTACTTTGACTCTCACTTCCATTTTTTTCTAGAATATTCTCTAATATACTTTCTACTGAAAAATACATTGTGTCCTTACAATCTGATATTAATTGACTTTATTGACTTAAAAGTTCATACAGAACCATTCTACCAAAAACATATCAAGGAGAAGAAATCTGAGATTTTAAAAGGCCAAAACATAAATTTTATACTATTTTTTCCTTACTTACACAGATCAGGAAGAGTATTACTTCAACAAAGATAAACACTGAAAGATCTTCTCTTATAATGGAAATTGCACATTTTGTGTGTTAGGATAATGATCTTTCTCTCTGGGTTATAGCTTGTAAAAAAGACAAATTTTTAAACATTCCTGAAATGGAGACTATGTTGTAAAATTATAAAGCATGTTTGGGAACCTTGAATTAGGTAATTTTTCAACATTTCTAAGGTTTTAAAAGATTTCTGCTGTGTATAAAATCTGAAAAATGACAAAATTAAAAGTGAGGTTAGGGGCGCCTGAGTGGCTCAGTGGATTAAGCCGCTGCCTTCGGCTCAGGTCATGATCTCAGTGTCCTGGGAGCCCCGCATCGGGCTCTCTGCTCAGCGGGGAGCCTGCTTTCCCTTCTCTCTCTGCCTAGCTCTCTGCCTACTTGTGATCTCTCTCTGTCAAATAAATAAATAAAATCTTTAAAAAAAAAAAAGTGAGGTTAAAAATTCTAACAGCCTTAGATACTCATTGTCTAGAAAAACAATTATACTAAATTGAATATTGTGTTGAATAAGTAGAATTTTATAATTAGATTACCTTAATTCATATATACAAAAACAACATTTTAATATAATAAAATTGTTCTATTAAAAAGCAAGATTTTATTCATCTCAAATTTCATCTAATAAAATAATATGACTTTACTTTTTAAATGAATATTCTGTACCCACAGCAATTTAAAATTCATTCGACACTCAGCTGGAAATAAATAGTTGTGTAAATGATCAGTATGGGTATAATAGAAATCGCATAAAAGGATTTTGGAATCCAGGAAAAAAGAGAGTGGGCAGGGGAAATATGTCAAAGATAATTCCAGAGTGAGTCTTAACGAAAAGAAACTTTTAACAGACTAATGGAGGAAATTAGCAAAAAACATATGAGAATAGTGATCTATAGAAAAACAAATTCTGAGTAACTGGCAACAAAGACAAGAGACATTATCTAATTTATCTGAAATACCAACCAGAAGAAGAAGGAAAAGTATTATATGTAATTTATTAAGAGTTAGTTCATCTGTAATATTGTGATATATCTTTTATACTAGATACAATCAGATTTCAAAGCTGAGAAGTGAGTTTACGAACTTGAGAAATAAATATGTGGAGTATAAACAATTCTCTAAAAAAAACTGTTGGCATTTGTGCCCATAAGTTTTACATTTTCTCTTACTGTTGTAAATGAACTGTATTTCTCTTACTAGAAATTAACCATGTAGACACAAAGCTAATTCTGCCCCTTTTCCTTTTGGAGTAAATATTTCATTTCTTCTACTGAGAGTTGCTTCAACAGATAGGTCATTACTTCATCTTGTACATTATCATTTTAAAACTCTCTACCAGATCATAAAATAAAGAAACTAACATGTATGTGAGTATACATGAACATGATTTTGACACTGATAAACTGAGATGAAAATAAAGAATCAGTTAATCTCAAAATGAAATGAAATAAAATTAAGAAAATTTCATGTAATATAATCCAAAAGCTAGTTTTTAAACTGAGAATATCTGTCACCTCTAGAGACCATAAATTTCTGCTGTAATTGAACACTATAAGAGAAAAAAGAGTAAACATAATCTTCTCAAGTGGGTAGTAGAATAAAATACCACAACAAAAGACTGTCTTTCAACTCTCTAATCGTCAATGTAGAAACCAATAATGAAAACAAACAAATAAACAAGCAAAAAGACAAAAACCTCTGAATAGGTAACCACAAAAATTCTTGTATTATCTTTAGCACTGAGGGGGTGGACCAGGAATAAAAATTAAAAGCAACAAACAAACAACATTTCTGCTAAGAACTGATGAACAAAAAAAACCAGATTTCACACATTTTTCAGTTTTCAGAGTGGGTGTGAGACTTCAAAATATATAACTAGAATATTTAATTTTATTTGGTTTGTGTTGGTAGCATTCCCATCTCAAAATAGTGGCAAAAGTAAACACACTTCTCACCCATAGAAACTAAAATTCTACTCAACCTTCAATAAATTACTACAGGAAAATTTTCATAAAAATAGTTCTCAAACTCCCAAGAAATCAAGGCCACAAGAATAAAAATCATTAGGAAAAAAGAAAAAGTTGGGACATATAAGATGGCCATTGATACTTTCAGATATTAGAGTTATTAGTGAGAAAACAAAAAATGACAATGTTTTATACATTTAAGAAGAAACAAGAAGTTAAAATATATAAATTATGAATCAAAACTGTAAGAAAACACAAACAAAACTTCCAGAAATAAAATATGCAATAACTAATTAAAATTAACTGAAGATTTTGCACATCAGAAGATATAATTAGTGAGCTAAGGTTAAAACTGTAGAAACTATGCAGAATATGGGACAAAGAGAAAATGAGATGTTAAAATATAAGTTTAAAGGTCAGTAATGAAAAGAAAATCTAATGAATTACCATTAGAATAAACAACACACACACATACACAAGTAATCAGGTGCACACACAGACCTGGATACATTCTAGTTTAATTCAGAACACTAAAGAACATAGCTGTGTTCTCAAAAGCAACAAACGGAAGGAAGCAATAATGGAAGACAGAATATAGATGTCACATTGAGATGCTGATAAGTAACTGAATAACTAATAAAAATGCAAAATAAAACAGTCAATTATGATGGAAAAATGAATTCATTTTCAAACAAAAAAAGAGAACTTTAAGACATAAGACTTTATGTAAAAGTACCAAAAGTAAAGTACTCTAAAGAAATTTTGAACTAAATGATTCAAAAGGATGTGCTTCAGACAGAAAGGAAATCATTTCAGATGGAATGTCTATGATGTAAAAAGGAATATGGAGGAATGTGGAACAAATGTATTGGTAAGAATGTTGGAGGCATTAAGCAAAGAGTTTATTGTTTCAAATAATATAGTAATAAATTATTCCTGTTAAAAATACCAGAGTAAACCTAAAATATTTATTTAAAGTAATGTTTATTTAGATGAGGGTGATAGTAATTAAATATTCTAAGATCTTTGTGTTCCCAGAGAAAAACGACAGTATCAATTCATATTACTATAGATATAACAGTACCAATTCATGCACTTTTTAAAAAATATTTTATTTATTTATTTGAGAGACAGAGAATGAGAGAAAGAGAGACTATGAGAAAAGGGAGGGTCAGAGGGAGAAGCTGACTGCCTGCCAAGCAGGGACCCTGATGTGGGACTAGATCCTGGGACTCCAGGATAATAACCTGAGCCAAAAGTAGTCACCCAACCAAGCCACCCAGGCGCCCTTCAATTTGTACACATTTTTGTCAGAGTGCTATCTGTTGACTAAAATATCTTTTTTCTTATTTCAATAGGAATAAAAAAAAGTTACTTATGAACTTGAAATAACAAATACAAATCATGATTCTCAGTCTTCCTCACAGTTAGGTATAACCATGAGACTAAAATCATACTATATCACTAGGTTAATGGAAAGTGTTTATCTGGACATACTCTCTCCCCTTTTTCCTACAGGAAAAAAAATGTATGTGGAGCTGAAACATGCCTGATCATGCACACAAATAATTACCTTGGGTTGGCAGAGCAACAAGAAGGAAGGTGTCAGGATTTTAGAATAATCTTACAAAACACAGCTCCAACATATCCAAACTGCCCTCATTCCATATAACCATTACAGAAAGCCAAACAAAACAAAAGCTCTATTTTAAAAAGCCAAATCGAAACAGACAACGAACCATTATATTCTAAGTCAATTTTTTATAGAAGTTTAGCTAATACTCTCTATAACACAAAGTAAAAATAGCTTATCATTAAAATAGTATATATAAGACCCTATGGAAAAAGATAATTCTCAACAAAAGAAGGGAAATATTTAGCTGCACACAATGGAACAGTAGAAACACATCTTAATTCATCCATAATCACAGTAAATGCATGTAAATAAACTTCCAAATTAAGAGGGGAAGATGGTGAGACATGCTTGAAATTAAAACACACACACACACAATGTTTATAAGAAACCAATATCTAACACAAGGTATAAGAAATTGAGATATACCATATAAGGGTCAGAACAAAACATTGTGGTTGCTCCATTAATAATTGGACAAAAATTTTAAGGCAAAAATGGATAAAGTAAAGGCAGTGACTCTTTAATAATTGAATTGTTCAATAAGTTAGGAATATGTGACAATTCTACCCTGATATAAATGTAATTATATAGTTTCAAAATTATAAAGAACAAAATTACACAATATAAACAGAATTACAAATATCTGCCAGCATAGTGAAAATTTTAATATATCTCTTTCAGAAATCAGTAAAACAGGCCACAAAATAGTTAATGATGCAAAAATTTGAAAAGCAACAATAAACAAGGTTGATTTAATAGATCTATATTATGAGGGTGCCTGGGTGTCTCAGTGGGTTAAAGCCTCTGTCTTTGCTCAGGTCATGATTCCAGGGTCCTGGAATCAAGTCCTGCATCGGGCTCTCTGCTCAGTGGGGGGGCACTTCCCTCTCTCTCTCTGTCTGCCTCTCTGCCTACTTGTGGTCTTTCTCTGTCAAATAAATAAATAAATAAATATCTTTAAAAAAAGATCTATCTTTTTTTTTGCACGTATCATAACACGTGCACCTACAAATTAAAGAAGAATATACATTTTTAAGAAGTACATATGGAAATATATTAAAATTATGCATATTTTAAACTATACAAATTTGGTACAAAAAATCAAAGTGATGAATATTGTACTCTCTATATTACCTAACCACAATACAACCAAGAGTTGACTCGGAAAGTAAATAATAACTAGGAGAAATACATTCAAAAACTTACAAGCATACTTCTTTTTCATCAAAGAAAAATAATAACTGACATTAAAATAACCTAGAATAGAATCATAAAATAACACACTTCACCTCCCCTCCTTCATCTGAGATGCAGCTCAAGGGTTAGTTAGAGGGATTTTATAGCTTTGAATCTTCACATTAGAAAATGTAAAGGTTTAAAAGTCACACTTAATCTAAGGTATCAGAAATCAATGTGTGATACAAAGATTTACATGCAATTTACATGATCTTTGGAAGATCATCCAAGGAAGCAAGAATGAGAAAAGAAAACAGGGAGTTAAGGAGATAGCAGCTCAACCAAAAACAAAAACAAAAACAAAAAACAAAAAAACAGAAAAACAAACACCCACAATAAAACAAAACAAAATGAAAACTCACTATTAGGAATGACTCCTATCTGGAAGCCTTAAAGCAATTATGTAAATGTACCTCAGACTTACCTGCTGCTCCTAAAAATGGAAGGTGGGATCCTTATCTGAGGAACTTTCTGCCTCCTCTCCTCTGCTGACCTGGTGATGACTCCAGTGGCAGTGTTTCTTTTGTAATTCTGGGCCCTCCTAGCCAGCTCATTGCTGAGTGAGATTTTGTGGATTTGGAGAAAATCATAAAGCAGGAAAGTTTAAAGATAAAGCACTTGCACAGACACTATCAGAATGCTTGGGTATCTCCTGCTACAGTTGTATCTATATTCAGAGGTAGGTAGATAGGACATGATGCCGCATTTTCCCCAAGGCTGAAACCAGGAGCAAATTAACTGCTGAGGGAGACTGCAAATGCAGCCTACAGTGCTTGACCACCTTGCAAAACAGGGAGAGCAAGGAGAATAAGAAATGAATCTAAGGAAAAAATTACCTCAGAACTTGCTGAAAAAGGAAGTCATGCATTATTCCTTCTCCCCCAGTGTGATGTCATTAATGTAGTGGATTGGTATTATATCGTGTGGGATCATGAGGAATCAAAGTCCCCAAGGATATTTGTGGCACAGCATGAGAAGAGAAATACATCTAAGAAAGACTGTAAGTTTATATGTTTTCCTTGCCATATAATAGGAAGCTGCAAGCAAAGGCAGTGTTTAATCTGATATAAAGAAATTGTGTCTATAACAAAAGCAACAATTGAAGTCACATATGACTAGTCTTATGATCATCGCCATGGTCCTAGACTCACCAGTCTATTACACAAGTCCATAAAAAATATGGAAATGCAATAGCAGTTGGGTTCCCAATTTTGGGTCCCCCAATAATGGGTCCATGGTCAGAGGAGCAAGACTGACACAAAGCGAAGGTCAAGCAAAGCTTTATTTCGTGCCAAGCATCAAGAATCAAACCAAACGTCAAACAGACAGGTCTGGGCGGCCCCTTACAGAGAGGGCGACCCCTCCCTGCCTCACAGACTAACTTTTATAGAACAAAGACCATGTGGTTGGGCCTGGCCACACACAGGTGGCCAATGAGATTGCAACACACAGAGAAAGATGCACAGTCATGCTAGGTCACACACAGGTGGCCAATTGAATTACAATTCACCCCATAGTAGCTATTTGAACTAGCCTATCACCTTGGTCAGGATTGACGCCCAAAGGGCAGGGCCCACACTCCTTGGTAGCTAGGGAGACAGTATGTGCACTTTACTGATTGGATGTCTCCACCTGACCCAACTCATCCCTGCATTCTGGCCGTTATCTCCACCTGACCTGACCCACCCTTGTATTTGGGCTTTGTTACCTGGGACTGGTTTCCCGGACTTGCTTTTAAGTAAGTTTCCCTGGGTGGGGGGGCTAGGAGGGCAGGGTCAGTTTAAGTTTTACTGCATAAACAACAAAATGGCTGTTCAACCAAGGTGGGGCTGCTCTGGCTAAATAGGCCCTTAAAATATCAGTCAACATATCTACAACCCTTTTATATTCTAAATACTCATTGAGAATTGTATTATGTTTGATTTGTTATTTGATTAAAAAGAGAGATACAAAGACTTCTAATTTTGCTTTATTACCATCCATGCTAGTTCCTATCGTAAGGACCTATTTTACTGTCTCTGCTCCCCTCCCCCAGGGGACTTAAAAACAAGTCCCAGAAACCAGCTCCAGGTGTGAAGGCCAAGAAAAACAAGGCTGTACCCACCTCGAGTCTAGCCCTGACATAAGTACAGCCATCTTGGCAAAGCAAAAGCTGGCACCTTGCACTGTAAGAGTGGGTTAGCATCAGAATGGCCATCCTGAAGGCGGGGAAGCCATTTTACTGAGCGTCCCTAACCAGCCCACAGGGCCCACATAACTTGAGATAATAGAAAGTAGCTAAAACCTGAAAAAACTATTTTATCATATGCCACCAGGGAGGTTAGGGGATGGCGCCAAAACAAATAGTTAACTTGCAGAGATCACAATCCTGCAAGACAGAAATCTCCCTTGGTTTGCAAATGTCCTGGTGATTTACAACAAAAAGGGCTATCTCTTCAATGGCCCAATTTCCAGAGACAAAGGGCTCAGTTCCTCAAGGCTTAAGGTTGCACCATAAAACGGAAGGAGGCTGAGGCAAAAGGAAATAGAAATAAAGTTAAATTTCCTCTAAACCTAAATCTCGCTTAACTGCCAGGATGGCGCCACGGTGACGCCGGGGTGGCAAAAGGTTAAACAAAGTTAAACTGTCAAAGTGGGGTATATGATATGTATGTAGCTATGAAGAAGTGCCTTAAAAATGCTATATAAACCCTTGGCTTTGAGTGCTTGGGGTCCTTGTTGAAACCCACTGCGCCAGGCAGATACTTGGACCCCAGCTAGCTGGAAATAAACCTCGCTGTGTGACTTGCATTATCGAGAGTGTTCTCTGTCTAATTGAGGGGTGGTCGACTCCGTACCCTAACACTATAACTCAGCTTCAAGGAAATAGTCTGAGGATCCTTAAAGGTTCTGGACTTATCCAAATTACACATAGGAACTGAAAAAATACCCATGACTTTTGTGGGGGGTTACTGAGTTTAATAAGGCAAACTTCTTTTGAAACCTAAATAATCTCAAGCCCCCTCATTTTTTTTTAATTATGTTAAGTTAGCTACTTTATAGTACACAATTAGCTTTCAATGTAGAGATCAGTGATTCATTAGTTAAGGATAACACCCAGTGATTGTCACCACTCCTGCCCTTCTCAATACCCATTACCTTGCTTCCCCCTCCCCACTCCCTCTTCCCCTCTGAAACCCTCAGATTGTTTCTAGGGGCCCATAGTCTCTCCTGATTCAACTCCCTTGCTGATCTCACCCCCTTTTGATTTCCCTCCCTTCCCCTATGGTCCTCTGTGCTATTGCTTATGTTCCACATATGAGTGAAACCATATGATAAATTGTCTTTCTCAGCTTGACTTACTTCACTTAACATAATCCCCTCCAGTTCCATCCATGTCCATGCAAATGGTGGGTATTCATCATTTCTAACGGCTGAATAATATCCCTTTGTATATATGTACCACACCTTTATCCATTCATCTGTTGAAGGGCATCTTGGCTCCTTACACAGTTTGTCTATTGTGGACATTGCTGCTATGAATGTTGGGGTGCATGTGCCCCTTCTTTTTACCACATCTGTATCTTTGGGGTAAATATCTAGTAGTACAATTGCTGGGTCAAAGGGAAGCTCTATTCTTAACATCTTTTTTTTTTTTTTAAAGATTTTATTTATTTATTTGACAGACAGAGATCACAAGTAGGCAGAGAGGCAGGCAGAGAGAGAGAGAGAGAGAGAGAGGGAAGCAGGCTTCCTGCGGAGCAGGGAGCCCGATGCGGGGCTTGATCCCAGGACCCCGAGATCATGACCTGAGCAGAAGGCAGCAGCCCAAACCACTGAGCCACCCAGGCGCCCCTATTCTTAACATCTTGAAGAAACTCCATATAGTTTTCCAGAGTGGCTATACCAGCTTGCATTCCCACCATCATTGTAAGAGGGTTCCCCTTTCTCCATATTCTCTCCAATATTTGTTGTTTCCTGTTTTGTAATTTTTGCCATTCTAATTGGTGTAAGGTGGTATCTCATTGTGATTTTGATTTCTATTTCCCTGTTGGCTAGTGATATCGAGCATTTTTTCATGTGCCTGTTAGCCATTTGTATGTCTTCTTTGGAGAGGTATCTGTTCATGTCTTCTGCCCATTTTTTGACTAGGTTATTAGTTTTTTGGGTGTTGAGTTTGAAAAATTCTTTACAGATCATGGATATCAGCCCTTTATCTGTAATGTCATTTACAAATATCTTCTCCCATCCCATGGGTTGCCTCTTAGTTTCATTGACTGTTTCCTTTGCTGTGCAGAAGGTTTTAATCTTCATGAAGTCCCAAAAGTTCATTTTTGCTTTTGTTTCACTTGCCTTTGGATACATGTCTTGAAAGAAGTTACTGTAGCCAATGTCAAAGAGGTTATTGCCTATGTTCTCCTCTAGGATTTTGATGGATTCCTGTCTCACATTGAGGTCTTTCATCCATTCACAGTTTATCCCTTCATGTATGGTATAAGGGAATGGTCCAGTTTCATTCTTCTTTATGTAGCTGTCCAAAGCCCTCACATTCTGAATGTTTAGCTTCAAACCAGTATTCAATTACGCCCAGAGTTTGGTTATTTCTCCTTCCTCATCTAAATTCATATATCTTTTAAACAAATGCTACAAGGAGTTTACATAGTAAATAAATATAAAGCTACTGAAGAGTCTTTTCTCAAAAGCACTTGAATCTCCTTTCTTTTAAGGGTCATTGACACATATTTGGATATTGAAAAAATGTAATTTTTTCAATTTAGGATAAAATGCCTTAGCCTATGGAAAATGTACTTGTCAAATGTTTAGCTAAAAAAAATGTAGAATTGTCAGAGTTTAATTAAATAAAAAAACTATGAAAACATAACTACCTTTTCCCTAACAATTTGATATAAATGTGCACAATTACCTCAAGAGCCATTGAAAATAAATGTCCTAGAGTATAGATAATATCCTTACATTGAATTTGAATGACTGAGCCTGATGGCTCTAATCTGTGTCTTTATGAGATATACATTGCAAGGTCTGAGGGCATATCTGATTCTGGATAATTCACTGGCTGGTGCCTGTGATTTACATGTTTATAAAATACCCAGGTCGAGCTTCTCAAATAATCAGCCAATTTATAAAACTGAAAACTGATAAAAATATTTAAATAGTTAAGCTTACAAAATATTTAATTCCTTTAGAAAATTTATCTGTTAGGTCATGCTATTTTCTTTTAGTAATTAAGCCAGTAAATATCAGCTATTAATCTTTGTTTAGCTATTTCAGATTAGGGAGGATAAACCATCACTTAATCATCACAGTGGTGTTTTAGAAAACTTTTTTTTTTTCTCTTAAGTAGCTACTGGATCAAAAGAATTATTAGTGACATAAGCTGAATACTTTATTGTCATCCTTATAAACATCACGAGCAATTAGTTTCCCCTTCATATTCTAAAGTTACTTTCAAGGATAACAGAATTAACAACCATGAAAATATTCATAGACAGTTCTACTCAATGAAAAAAACAAATGAATTAGTATAATAGGCTATATGAAAGTTAAGTGGTCCATTTTCAATTTGCTATTTCATTGTGGTATTGTGGTAGATTGAACATCAGTGCCTGGTATAGAAAGTGTTTTTAAAATTAGTAAATATTTGAAAAATAAGTAAAATTAATTATATAAGCATTTCTTGATACCACTGTTACTGAAACTGTAACAAACACAGGAAGACAATGACTGGAATCTCTGAAAATGTAATCAGTTCTGAGAAACTTTCCTTCATTTTTACAAAGTGAAAGTGATAGTTTTATTTTGCATACCTCTCTTGTACTTTGAATAAATCTCTATGCTTTACATTATAATCCCATGGATTCATTGGGAACTTTCTCTCCACAACCACCAGCCCCCTCTTCTCATCAAAGGTAAATTTCTAAAGGGTAAGGGAAAATCATATCCATCACCCCTTCTCAGGTGCAAGTAGAGTGCAGTTTCTATGGGGAAGAATTTCAGTATAGGTTGATATTAAAGTGAAGAACAGAGAGAAGAAATAGAGAAAAAAGGAAAGAAGTAATGAATGCATATATCTCTTCTACGCAATGTGTCTCTTTCTACACCACAATCATTTTAACACACATAAATGAGGAATACAAGTCACATGGTCAAGACCATCATCAACATGGCAAAGTAGGTAAAGTTACCTCACAGAAGGGAATAAAAAGTGAAGGACAATAACCCACTCAATTACAAGGGCTTCTGTCACCCCCACATAAACACAGAAATGATATATTTTGGATTGAACACTTCTAAACATTTACAACAAACACATAGGCACATATATTCATACCCTACAGTACACACACAGACACACACACTACATCTTTTGTTCTACTATTAGTTCAATAGATGGCATTACCCAGATATTTTATAGACATTAACAAGTAGATTTCATGATTTGGAAAAAAGAGGAATTATGTACAAGTCTACATTCATCATATAGTACAAACAACACAGCCTCAAATCTGATTGTTATCATTTCCTTATGTCATTGGTAAGGAATTTAAACCTCTGTCCTGACCCTCACTTATAATCTGTGAATACTTTTATGTGTGAAGTTGTGCAATATATAGATTCTTCTCCATTTTTCATCTCCTACTATTTTCATCTCATAACAATTTGTCTGAAAATGATATCTCCAGATGCTTATAGTTTTTGCTAGCCTAATGTTCTGAGAATATTTCAATGGAACAATCTGAGCTATTACTGGTAAATATGTACCCAAACACATGGAGGTTTATTGAGGGATGATTTAGGGTAATATCTAAGTTAATCATTTTATAAGTAGATAAAAGAAAATGAGATGATATATGTCCCTAATACGGCATTTTTATTTTTTAATTTTTATTTATTTGAGAGAGAGAGTGTGTGAGTGAGAGAGAGGGAGATCCAGTGTGGCACTGGATCCCAGGACAGATCATAACTTGAGCAAAAGGCAGATGCTTAACAAACTGAGCCATCCAGATGCCCTTCTAGCACTACATTTTTTAATGTAATTATTAAATTAATTTAGCTTCCAAACAAGGTATATAAATAGATTGTACTCAGGCATCGACGCAAATTTTCATAATTTATAAAAAGGCAATGATATCTATTTCTAAAGGGGACCAGACATTTTAAGCCATATTCTTGTGATACTAATTTAGATAAAACTAATCATTTCAGTTCTTTGAAAACTATGCTTTGTATATATTAGAAAATATATATCTTCTATAACATTTACCAATTTATTAAGTTGTATTATTTTAGCAAATTTAAAAGCTAAGTTTCACTGTGAGGTGAAAAATTTGATTCATGGTTTTCCTACATTTTAGTTTCAAGCATGAGCAAGAGAAGCATAAATTCTAAATTTTGCTCCATGTCTGGTCCTTTTTAGTTTAAATGAAGTTTTTATTTTTTGAAATATAATAAAAATACTTCTTAAATGTTTGGTTATTAATTTTTCAAAATTATTTACTGTCCACTGTGTGCCAAGTTCCAGTTTGTGCTTCAATAATGCAGCAGTTAAAAATGAGGAAAGAAAAAAAAATGAGGAAAGAAAAAGAAACACACACCTTGCCTCCACTATCCTAAGCATGGCAGTGGGGAGACACCACAACCAGAGGAGTGCTTGCCAACTTGACAGTTATTCTTAGTTTTGTTGTTGTTGTTGTTGTTGTTGTTCCATTAAGTTGCTGAGGTCCCTTAGGTGGAATCCTAAGCTCTCTCAGAGATATCTGTGTTGTTGAATAGCTGTTCAATTGTTGAGGTCCATGGGGCAGGGATGCTGGGGTCTCCTATTTTGCCATCTTGGTGACACCATCCCTCAACTTGACTTTTTTTTTTATCATATTGACATAAAATATATTTGACCACAGACATAAGAAATTCCTTGCCATGCATACTAATTGAAAAGAAAAAATATAATTCAATTTTTATTGATTTTCCTTGTTTTATATCTGTTAAGGATATTCCTCTTTAACATGGTATAATGATTTTAATTTTTGAATCTTACAAGTAGAAATAATTTTCCCAAGCATTGTACTTCAATATTTATGTGATTATCTAGCAACAACTATTAAAATCATAACCTTTTCTTTTTCTAAGTGTTCTAGAAAGTAACAGACATTACCAAGTTTGTTTAGTTTCAGTAATTTATTTATGGCAAACACAATATGTTCACAAATACTCCATTTATAAAGTTCATTTTGAAAGGCCCCAATACTGCTGATACTTTTATAACTCCTCTTTGTTTTGTTCTTGCAAAATCCAGAAAGCACTAGGGAATGACTGCAATGGATCACAAACATGAATATTTCAGTACTTTAAAGGCTCCTCCTCAGCAAATTGCAGAGTATAAAACAACGTGCTATTTAAACCAAGTTAAGGGAAAAAAAAATACCAAGTATAAGATTTTCCAAAACAAAGCCAACCAGTAGCAAATGCTTTTCTTAATGAAGAGTTATTGTGATAATATAGTGGTATGAAGGATGATGACTAAAATAGATCTAACATTTTTCATAAACAAATAAAAGAGAGTTTTTGGTCATTTTGTAATTTTAAAAAAGGGAAAATGATGAACCCACTGAAGGGTTGGGAGAAAATCCAAGACTGTATGTTTTCAGTCACTTTCACACATCATGTTTGTTTGTTTGTTTGCTATGTTTGTTTGACAAATGGTATTTAAAACATGTTACTGTTTTCCTAACTTAAATATTCAACTACTAAAATGAAAATAAGTCATAGTGAAAATAAAAATAAGATTTCTGAAAACACTGTAGCTTGCTTTTTCTCCAGTCTCTCTTTCTTGCTGGAGATGAAGCAGAAAACAGATTACATTAAAGTCGTGGAAAATTTCATGATACTTTAAAATGAGATGGATAAAAAAGTTCATAATCTCTTACAAAGAACACCTAAACAGAATAGTAAATCATTTGAGAAAACTATTCTAAAAAGCAAAATTAAGATAAAGCTAATAATGGCACTTGAAAATGGGAAAAATTAGTATAAGTTAAAAGACCTTAAATAGAATAAAGCTGAGATAGGGAGGAATGTGTAGATTGCAATGATAATTCAATATTGATTAACTTTATTAAAATAACATAGAATTTCTTTTTCTGAAGATGTTCAGATTAGATTATTTTCATCATAAAATAAAGGCTTAAGTAACCGTATATAAACATTATCTCTTAGTCATAGTGCTGAAAAGTATCTTATTGACAACTGGATGGAAGTTGTAATAAATTGTCTATCAACAACAAAACCAAAAATGTGTTTGTGACACAGAGAGACTTCTGCCTCTGTTGTATTGTTGGTAGTTGGAATAGAATGTTGGCTTACACTAACAATACAACAAGCCAGACCTGTTAAAATACCATAGCTTCTCTGAAATCATCAGAGAACTAATATGTAAAGAAACATAAAATGGTTTGCCTTTCATATGAGAGTAGAGACCTGTGGTTTTTCTCATTTCTGGCAGTGTTGAAAGGAGTAAAATCCACATGGATGGGATTTTCAATCCTCATTACTCTGTAATGAGGAGGTGACAGAAAGGCAAAGAAAAACCCATCTTACACAGTGTAGCAAAGTGATGTCTGCAGGCACAGAAAATATAAGTCAAGACTAAAAAGAAAAAAGGATTATCCATTGAACAAAAAGCTGACAGTAGGTAGGCTATAGAGCACAGAGAGATTTATAGTATGGGAAGTGGATGCTCAACTGTCAACAAAAAAGATTTGTTGAATCTCATCTTTTCTCAGACTTCAAGTCCCAAAGAAGGGCAAATTTTTAATCTTATTCTTAAAAATATTTGAACCTAGCTGTAAGCGAAATCAAGTTAAACATTCTAAAATGCCCAGATCCTGTTCAGCTACTGATCAAATTGGTTCAGCTCCCCACTCAAGTAATCTGGCTCAAGGAAGGGCATGTCATTAAAAAAATAATAATAATAACCATATTGCACTAGACTCACAATATACATGAATAAGAAAATATGATGCATGGTCATAAGAGAAATTGTTAGTATAAGCAGACACAAAGATTTCCCTGAAATTATTAGAAAGTGATGTTAAAGTAAGTAAAAATCCTAAACACATACAGACAATTGTGGACAATATACATTAAGATATGGAAAAATTCATCACGGAGAAAGAAAACAATAAAAAGAAATAAAATTGAATGGAATGTTAAATTTAAAATGCAATATTATAAATAAAAAGTTCATTGATAATATTTAGAACAATGCCCTGAAAACTGGGAATACTTAAAGCCAATTACAAAATATATCCATACTGAAAAACAATGAGAAAAAGAAGACTAAGAAAGAAAATGGTTGAAATCAATGGTACAACATGATATGGTCTAGCACATATGTAGTTTGGTTGCTAGAAAAGGAGATGAGAGAGAAAGTGGGCAGAGAAGTAAAGAAATAACAAATGAGAATCTTCAAAAATTAATGAGAGATACCCACTACAAATTTAGGGTTAGAAAACCCAAGCAGGATAATGACCAATATGTTGCCCAAGAGATGGTTAATTTTATGTGTCAACTTATCTAGGTTAAGGAATTTTAGATAAATGGTTAAAACATTATTTCTAAGAATGTCTGAGAGAGTGTTTCCAGAAGAGATTAGCATTTGGATCCGTAAACTGAATAAAGGAGATTGTCCTCACCAATATAGGCAGGCATAATCCAATCCTTTGAGGGTCTGAAGAGAAGACAGGACCTAGGAAGGGTGAATTTGCTCTCTGTTTGAGTTAGAGCATCCATCTTGTACTTTCAGATTCAGACCAGTACCTTCCACCCTTAGCTTTTCTGGTTCTTAGTTCTTCAGGTTTAGATTGAAACTATACCACTGGCTTTCCTGAGTCTCCAGCTCACAGATGACAGATTTTAGGACTTCTTGGTCTTCATAATTGCATGTGCAAATCACTCATATAAATCTCTTCCTGTAGGGGTGCCTGTGTGGCTCAGATGGTTGAACATCTGACTCATGGTTTTGCCTCAGATCATGATGTCATGGGTTGTGAGACTGAGCCCCATATTAGCCTCTGCACTCAGATGGAGTCTGCTTGCAGATTCTCTTTCTCTGTCCCTCCCCCAACTCATGTGTACTCATGTGCACATGCGTATGCTTGCTTTCTATTTACTGCATAAATAAATCTTAAATATATAGATTTATAATTTATTTTATATATTTATATATATATATATATATTGGTATTTTTTATATATATATACACCATTCTGTTTCTCTGGAAAGTCTGACTAATGCACCCTAAATAAGTGTATGCCCAGATGTATATATATATGCCAAAACTCATCAAACTGAACAATTTAGATCTTTGCACTTTATTTAATGTAAATAATACAACTAATTTTTAATAAGGAAATGAGAAAGAATGAGTGGTAGAATAATATCTAAATTCATTAACATTATATATTCCCCTTTGCATGATATAATTTAATTTCTAGAAGATACTCAAGTTTTAAGGGCAAGAGACTCAGAAAATTTAAATTACTCTAAATAAGGAAATTTTGAAAAAAGTGAATAACCATAAAAATCTGTGAGAGATGCAATATTATGATGGGACTAATTGGCAGGCATGAGTCAAAGTCAGGCAGATTAGCATCTATAAACACATCCTCTAAAGGTGAGGAATCAAAAGAAAAATGTGACTCAGAGGGAGACAGTAACCTATTAATATTTCTATTCTTTTCCAGAAATGCCATGCTAATATATTTAGGTATCTGTCAACTGATTTCTGTGATGAATTAGTAAATATTTTGTTTTCCTGGATTTTGGTTTTAGTCTATCTTCAGAATGAGAACACATGCATCAGTTCAGTGCATCTGGTTTTCTTGGACTTTAAGATCTGAAAGGCTGACCTGTAAAGCAGTTGCACTATTGTATGACTCATCTAATTTTTTCAAACATTATTGCATAAGGTATTTATGAATAACATTATTTATGCTCTTTCAAAATAATCAATAAACCACTATGTGTTATTGGACCAGGTTGCAACACAATATCCATATGCTGCACAATTTTTAAGGAGAAGGTTGATTATTTTTTGGCTAATCTACCAAGTTTTTCTTGTACGTCAATGGAGACTTGATAAAAATTATTATCTGCATTGTACTATGAAATCTGAGAAAAGGACTTCATTTTATATTTTAAGATTTTTATTTATTTATTTATTTGACAGCTAGAGATCACAAGTAGGCAGAGAGGCAGACAGAGAGAGAGAGAGAGGAGGAAGCAGACCCCCCACTGAGCAGAGAGCCTGATGTGGGGCTCGATCCCAGGACTCTGGGATCATCACCTGAGCAAAAGGCAGAGGCTTCAACCCACTGAGCCACCCAGGTTCCCCAAGACTTAATTTTTTTGATGATCATTCTATCCTATAGCTTGGTGACAAATGAAAAATAGTTGTCAAATAATAGAATAAATGACTTGGACAAAAATCTGTAAATATCTTTTTACACTGTCTTCTACCATAGTAAGAGTAGTTACATTATTTGGATCCTAGATAAATAGAGATTATTTGAATCATAATTACTCTTTAAAATATGTTTCAAATCAGATCACGATATTCTAGATTCATTGACATTTCAAATAGATGTCCTGAACTCTAGAAATACATGTTGCATATCAGAGCTGTGTGTTTTCCAGTATAAGGCTGTATTTGTTCTTCTTTGACATATCCCTCTTCAGAAAATATCAAGATATTATAAAATTACTGGAAATAAGATGGCTATTATAATCATTTATATATGTATAAGTACTAATAATACTTGATTATATATATTTATTATCAACTTCTCCATACTTAGAATAGAAAAAGAGACTTAAATAAATCTTTTAATAGTAAATAAAACATGTTTCCAACAACTTCTCTTTTGTTACTCTCAATGTTTCAGATCCTGAAAATACTACTAAATTATTCCAATGAATATTTCAATGGAAATATTTCTGAATTACCAACTCCTAAAATGAAGACAGTTGGTAAATGATGTAAAATGAGAAAAGGAAGCTTTGAAGTGCAGTTTCAGACAGCCCCACAGTTATTTGAGTCAGTAATTCTAGTGTCATTGTGAAAGAAAATGTCAGTCTTCTGCACAATAATAGTGTAGTGATATTATGGGGTTTTTTTAAAGACAGTAACAATTCAGTATTTCATCTGAAGCATGTCTCTGAAACTCAAGCTTAAAATGGAAGGTCATAGATACTATTGGGTATGTGTAGTGTTAAAGACATTTTGTTATTTTATTTTTATTTTTTTTTAAATTTTATTTATTTATTTGACAGACAGAGAACACAAGTAGGCAGAGAGGCAGGCAGAGAGAGAGAGAGAGAGAGAGAAGCAGGCTCTGCACTGAGCAGAGAGCCCGATGCGGGGCTCCATCCCAGGACCCTGGGATCATGACCTGAGCCGAAGGCAGAGGCTTTAACCCACTGAGCCACCCAGGCGCCCCTGTTATTTTATTTTTGAAGGCTCATTATACATGTATTTGCTTTTCGTTCTAGATTTATAAAGAAAGGATAATCTACTTATTACTCTGCAGATAACTAGCAGGAAGAAAAAAAATAATTATTTTGTCACTTAACTAATACACCCTATTCTCTCATTATTTATAATACATAAACATAGCCTCATTGTTGCTCTTACTAAAGGTTCAAGAACCCTAAGGAAAGACTAACAATAGGCTGAAAGGGAAAGAATTCTCCTGAAAGTCTATTGTAGTACTTGACTATTTTATTATTAAGCCAGAAACAAAAAAGGTTTAGCAATCCTTTAAGGTAACAACCTTAATGGGGAATAAACCCATCACTTTTTTCTGTGCAAACATACTGCACATTATGGATATCCAAAGTTGCTCAAAGTTATAAAAAGAAATATGCAACAGAAAGCATTAAAAATTTTATTCACTCTTTAATTTTGCCATCTACCTTTTTAATGATATCTATAATTCCCTGCTTTTTTACACAGGTTTTTCCATACAGCCTAGCAAAAATGGCTCAAAGCCTTTTTGTTTTAGAGATCATAAAGTTGAACATGGAAAGATGCAAAGATTAAGAGCTTCTTTTGCAAGCTCTTATTTTGAAATGTGAAATTTGAATTTGAAGCTTATTTGAAATTTTGAAGATAATACTCTGATTTATCTAGAAATAATAGTGATGAGAAAAGTAGGGGAGTATATTTTGTGATCTAGATGCAACTGAATACATAATTGTGTATTATATACCCAAGGGGTTGCATTTATAGAAGATGCTGGTGTGGAATTAGTAAAAAAGCAATATAGAATAAAATGACTTCTATCTTTTGCAGCAAATAGCAGAAAGAGACAAACAAACAAGAAGTAGCTTATAGAATCTGACTATCTTTTCTTCCAAAAATATTAGAAATCAGTCTAATTGTACATTGATGGATATTTCATCTCTATTCTATCCTCATTAATTGAATAATCAGATGAATATATTTCAGAAAAAAGTATTATGTTTTTTCTTCTTGTAGAAGAACAGCAATGAACGCATCAATGAGGGCATCTCATTTAGAATTTATTTTAAAATGTATCTTATAGAGACTTTACATTTTTCTTTTACATGATTACGTAAAAGAAACTATTTTAAATAGACTACCTCTATTAATCCTGGTTTTATTTTTCCCAGATTTGGTATAAGTATTTTTCTTGTTGATGTTAAAATAAGATCAATTAAGATAAAACAACCCATCTCTGCCTCAGAGTTCAAGATGTGTATGTGAGTGCACGTTTGTATGACCATATGAACACAGAGGATTGTATATTTTTATATGTAGTTTTACAAGAATATAGTAACATAAGAGTTTTTGAAGATTTCCTCTTATGTTTTAAAAATCTGAATTATGACTATTAAATCTTGGATAACCTAAAACTAAAAACATAAAGTCAAAGAAACATTTTTTTAAATCGCAAAGATTTTTGTACAGGGTTTTATAGAGGGATTTTTTTTCCTTTTTTAAAAAAAATTATTTCTTTACTTGACAGACAGAGATCGCAAGTAGGGAGTGAAGCAGGCAGAGAGAGAGAGAGGAAGAGGAGGAAGCAGGCTCTCCACTGAGTAGAGAGCCCGAAGCGGGGCTCAATCCCAGAACCCTGAGATCATGACCTGAGCCAAAGGCAGAGGCTTTAACCCACTGAGCCACACAGGAACCCCTCCTATAGGGATTTTTGTACATGTGTGTAGTGTGTGTGTGTGTGTGTGTGTGTGTGTGAGACGTACATATGCATGCATGTGTATAGAGCTGGATGAATAGGGTAACAGAGGATTGTAGGACAGCAAGGTCCACAAAGATTCACTGGAATCTGCTTATAGTGGATTAGGGATGAAGTTTGAAAGCAAGTCCCTAATCTTCAGATTATTCTAATGAAATCTAATCAATTCTTCTCCTTATTCACTTCTTCTCTAAGAGCCTTTAGATACTCTATGATGCCAAGTGATGACAGCAATTTAAACTACAATTTTCCTCACAGAAATTTAAAACGTAAATACCATCAAAACTATATCCTAAATGGATGCTACCACATAAAAGTTTCTGTAAGGGGTCTCAGGGTCTCCCTTATCCCTGGAATCATTCTGATAAAATCAACTTTTCCCCCTTTCATAGTCTTAATTGTTTTTCCTGGTCATGACTGGATAAACAGAATACTCTCTGATACACTCGTATTACTTAAGAATACCCCCTGCCTTATCTTGCTGAGAAAATAATTTAATGTGCTAACTGTGGCCAAATAATATCTAGAACTTATTCATTTCCCATATTATGTGTAGAGATTCTTGGAAACAGATTTATCTTCCAGTGACCTTCTTTAGAGAAGGATAATGCATAAATAAGAGAATATTTATAAGAAAAAGGTTAATAAAGCCTCCCTTAAGACAAAGTAGAGAAAGTTATATAGCAAGCATCCTATTTCATTCAATTACTCTCATTCAGTCATTTATTAAATCATACTTTTATTCAACAATGAGTAGTAAGTACCTATTATGTGCCAAGAATCTAAGTTACTTAGAATGGTAAATGTTGTGCCTGGCATAGTAAAGTCCTCACCCATTTTAAATTCTTAAGATTACAAAATTATTGGGACGCCTGGGTGGCTCAGTTGGTTAAGCGGCTGCCTTCAGCTCAGGTCATGATCCCAGCGTTCCTGGGATCGAGTCCCGCATTGGGCTCCTTACTCAGCAGGGAGCCTGCTTCTCTCTCTGTCTCTTCCTGCCATTCTGTCTGCATGTGCTCGCTCTCTCTCTCTCTGACAAATAAATAAATAAAATCTTAAAAAAAAAAAAGATTACAAAATTATTGTGGGTGGATACATTTCTAACTGGTTTTAAATGTATCTTTCTAAGTCATTTGAAATTCATTAAGAATATAGAATGAGGCAGAAATGTAATGTTATTTTTTAGATTTAGGGCTTTTGTTTTTATTTATTTTAATTTTATTTTGGTGAAACTGATTTGACAGTTCTCCAAACCATATTTTTAAGTAACCTGTTATTTCCCCACTGACAAAAAATATGGTATTTATCATACACAAAGATGATGCAGTGTCACGGTTAGGGGCTCAAATTTTGAAGCTAGATTTCTTTGGTTCAAATTTTGGTACATATTTGCAAAGTCTGTTTGGTCACATTATTTAACCTCCTTGTGCTTCCTTTTTTTTTTTTTTTTTCCCCAATAAAAAGAGAGAGAGGAGAGGTTGCCTGGTTGGCTGTCAGTTAAGCATCTGCCTTCAGCTCAGGTTATGATCCTAGGGTCCTGGGATCAAGTCCTGCATCAGGATCCTGCTCAGGGGAAGTCTGCTTCTCCATCTGCCCGTCCCCTCCACTTGTTCTGTCCCCTTTTCTCTTTATTTAAAAAAAAAAAAAAATATATATATATATATATATATATATATATATATAATCTTTATAAGCAAAACAAAAAAGAGAGAAGTATTTCTTGCAGTTAAGAATTATTCCCATAATTTACTTAACATAAAATATATACAGAGGAGCATTTGATATAAAAAGGAAAAATGACTATTTTTATTTGTGGATTCATATATATTCATGATTATTTTTTATGGGCTTTGGAGTGTTGTTTTTATCTATTTGACATTCTTATGATCAAACTCTGAATTTATTTTTATATCAGTAAACTTAGTCCTACTTCTTTGTTGTTGTTATTTTGCAAATGTATTTACTATGTAGTGTATTTCCACTCACAGTAAAACATCATTATCAACTCAACTGGATCATACTCATGTAGAAATCATGTATTACTTTTGGATAGAATGGACATTTCTCAATAGTAGTTTTAGGAACATGGTATGTTTCAAATTAATTCAGACATTGTTTTCTAGTCTTTTTTTTTTTTTTTAAGATTTTATTTATTTATCTGACAGACAGAGATTACCAGTAGGCAGAGAGCCAGGTTGGGGGTGGGGGAGCTGGCTTCCCACTGAGCAGAGAGCCTGATGTGGGCTCAATCCCTGGACCCTGTGATCATGACCTGAGCTGAAGGCAGGTCTTAACCCACTAAGCCTTAACCCACTAAACCACCTAGGTGCCCCTGTTTTCTAGTCTTTATGAAGTTTTGCTGGTTGATTTTTTTTGTTTTTTATTTTTTGGCTGGTTGACTTAAAAAAAATTGTACAATTATTCTATTAAGTTTAGTGTTGGGTATTTGATAATTTTATTTTCATTTTGAATGAAATATTTCTCCAAATATTTTCTAGCCTATAGACATACTGGAAATCCTGCATTTTTGCTTATCTTCCTTTTAAGCATGTTGTACCATTTCTTTAGACATAGAGATTTCCATATTAATTTTGTAAATATTTGTGTAGAAGATCGTTTCTGTTGAGTACTTTAAATAACTCAATGACTTATAAAACCATACTTGGACTTTGTTTACGGTGTCATTTATGCATGTCATTTGCTCCTGTTTCCAGTACAATACCCATTTTTTCTAGCTTTTTTTTCAATTTAGCTATGCTTCCCTGTTTCTGCATTTGCTTAGTTACAAAGAGAAATAAATAATAATTTCATGCTGGTGCTTTATAATCATTCTAACTGTAACAGACTTACATAGGGGAACCCTGCTGTGATGCTCAGGAGAATTTGGAGTGAACGGACATGGTGTGGCAGCTCCTGAAGACAGAGTATGAGTGAAAGAACTGGATTTACACAATTTCAGAAGAAGGCACTAAATTACATAAACCCAAACCTGCATGAAAGCTGCATATTTAACTTTTATTGACATAAATAAAGTTAATTGTAAACTGGAGGCTCATTCCTAACAACTAAGGATAAATTGCTCATCAACCTAGAACTTGCAACTTCAACTGCTTTATGAAATTTTTCTTTTCCTTTTAGATATTATAAGATTAATAAAGTGCTAAGAAACTATAAAATTAGATTCTTGTAGAATTACTGAAAGCCTGAAAATATAAAAACTGCAGCTTAGAGAAGGTATAACAATAATGAGAAATATAAAAACAATTAAATGGCTCATATTAACCACTCCTGTTTTATGTGTACATTTAGTTTTACACTTAGAATGTGCATATATTTGGTTTTATTAGCTTCCTAAAGTGTGCACAGCACTTAAGAAAACTGAATTCATTTGCTTCAAAATTTTAAAGATACAGAACATCTTGCTGAATAATTTTGTAATCAATGGACAGGTATTTAGAAAATTTTAGTACATTTAACCAATACTTTTCATTTAATAAATTATGCATTTTAATATTTTGGAAGATTTAAATTATTTTGCACTTAAATAAACATTAATCATTTGAAAACGATAAGCCTGATAAATTCAGTATTAAGAAAAGCCATGATAGTCACGAGTGTCTTACTTTTTATATTAGATTCCTCTGTACATTAACTAATCTATTGACATCTTTTCAAAAATATTTAATATTAATATTTTAGAGCAGCTGTGGTGGCCCATGAAGACCAGAATTAATTTTCATATTGCGTTTCTTCTGACAAATACAAGCTGTAGCTGAATGTCACTCCTTTTTTCCAATATATTTTCTCGAGAGTGCGTTTAATAGCAAAATCATGCTATAGAATTTACCATGATTAAAATCCACTAAACCAATCTCCTTAAGATCAAATCTCATAATAGAGAGTCAGTGAATTGTGAACACATGCATGGAAGCAACTATTGCTTTTTTCTGCTTCACATAAGCCAGAAATTAATACTAAATTTTCTAATGCTCAAACATTTCTGTTTTAAAATTAAATACTTGAAGAAATTGTACGCTAGCTTCAAACTTTTCTTCTGCAGCTTCCTCAGCTCTCAGCCTTCACAGGAAGAGCTGGGGGACCTTACTCTGAATGAGGCTTCGGCTTAGGGGAATGTGGCAGCTGGTTCCATCTTCTAGCCAGGCCACTAAAACTTCCTCTGCATCCACAAGAAGATCACGCACGCACTGTCTTACCAATTGCGTGTTTACTGGAGTAGTACTTTTAATTTCCTTCAAAAACCTCATTGTATTCATAACTTGGCACTGCAATATAATTACAATAGTAGCATCAACAATCACCGATCACAGATCTCCATAACATATATGATAATAATGAAAAAGTTTCAAATATTGCAAGAATTAGCAAAATGGGATACGAAGTGAGGCAATGGTATTAGGGAAATGGTGCCAACCGGCTTGCTGGATGCTGGGTTGCCACAAACCTTCCATTTGTACAACATGCAACGTCCGTAAAGTGCAATAAGATAAGGTACAATAAAACAAGGTACGTCTACACAGTACTCACCCCTCTTCTTGTAATGATGTGAGATAATAAAATGCCTACGCCTTGAGATAAAGGGAGGTGAATGATGGAAGGACGTAGGCACAGTGACCCAGCGTCAGGTCATGTGAGTGGCATCAGGTTACGCACAGACCGGCAGAAGGGTCATGTGCTTCGGAAGGCGGTTGACTGAGGACTAAGTGTAAATGAAACAGCAGAGAAGGGGAACTACTGTATCTCCAGCAAGGACCTATATAGATGTTAGTAGATGTTATTGTCAGGAAAAAGCTAATGAGGCATAACCAAGCCCCCCCCCCCAACCCAATAATAATCAGAAGTTCAGCATCTCCAGCCTGGTAGAGGGTCACCCAAGAGGCCAGAGATCAGTGCCGAGATGAATGTCACACGTAAATAAACAAAGCTCTGGCAGCCACAGAAGTGCTTTATGATAGAGATCCCATTCTGCTAAGGGTTAAAAATGTTTTGTTTTGTTTTTTAAGATTTTATATATTTATTTATTTGCCTGAGAGGGAGAGCCGAGAGTGTGAGAGCACAAGCCAGGGAAGCAGTAGGCAGAGAGAGAAGCAGACTATGGCGGAGCAAGGAGCCCAATGCAGAACTGCATCCCAGGACCCTGGGATCATGACCTGAGCTGAAGGCAGATGCTTAACCAACTGAGCCACCCAGGTGTCCCTAGAAATGTGTTTATTATTCTAATTTGTAAGACACAGAATGGGTCAATCTAATGTTTAGGAGTATTTCCCTCTTTTAAAAAGTGTAGGACTGGGTTAGATACCCTAAAAATATATTTAATTTTTAAATTTTATATATATTTTTTACCAGTGATAATTCTGTGAAATATTTTATGTAGTGATATGTATGTGTGTTAGAGAACAAAAAAATCTAAGAACACTGAATGTAGGATATACCAACTTAATGTCTTAATATAGTCATGTAAGTAGGAGCATGAATTTAATTATAATGTGTGCTACCTCACCAAGTGAGGCATTCTCAAGGACAGAAACAAATGACAGAAATTTATAGCTCTCATTATAATATTTTTTGACAAGGAGAGGGGTGAGTAGGAGATCATTTCTTTCACCATCCATTATTTTTAGTTTAATTTTATTTTTTCAGTGTTCCAAGATTCATTGTTTATGCACCACACCCAGTGCTCCATGCAATCTGTGCCCTCCTTAATACCCACCACCAGGCTCATCTAACCCCCCACCATACTCCCCTCCAAAACCCTCAGTTTGTTTCTCAGAGTCCACAGTCTCTCATGGTTCCTCTTCCCCTCTGACTTCCCCTAATTCTCTTCTCTCCATCTCCCAATGTCTTCCATGTTATTCCTTATGCTCCCCAAGTAAGTGAAACCATTGACTCTCTCTGCTTGACTTATTTCACTCAGCAGAATCTCCTCCAGTATCATCCATGTTGATACAAAAGCTGGGTATTCATCCTTTCTGATGGAGGCATAATACTCCATAGTGTATATGGACCAAATCTTCTTTATCCATTCATCTGTTGAAGGTCTTTCCACAGTTTGGCAACTGTGGCCATTGCTGCTATGAACATTGGGGTACAGATGGCCCTTCTTTTCACTACGTCTGTATCTATAGTAAAAATCCAGTGTTAATATCGTGTCAGGCTCAGTAGTACAACATATAGTTAGTCCACATAAAATTAAATCAAACCTTTAAATTAAACAATTAAAGCTTCATAACAACTCAAGAGGTAGTTATTATATTATTCCTGTTTGTAAATCAGAAAAATGAGGTAGAGTGATTAGTATTTCAAGGTTATATAAGTTGTACCTGGGGAGCTAAGATTCTGAACCTACTCTTGGCTCTTACCCAAAACTTTATTGCTCCTCTTTTAACCATCCCCTGATACCACCTTGTCTCTGTGGCGCACTGGGTAGGTGCCTTGGAATTTATTCTGAGGTCTATAACCTATTTTGTTTTCTTTTTCTTTTTTTTTTTTTTTTAAAGATTTTATTTATTTATTTGACAGAGATCACAAGCAGGCAGAGCGGCAGGCAGAGAGAGAGAGAGGAGGAAGCAGGCTCCCTGCCAAGGAGAGAGCCCGATGTGGGACTCGATCCCAGGACCCTGGGATCATGACCTGAGCCAAAGGCAGGGGCCCAACCCTCTGAGCCACCCAGGTGCCCCAAACCTATTTTGTTCTCTTATGCCCTAGACTCTCATAACAGAACCACCTCAGTCTTGGGCAAATCTCAACAGCTGATCATCCTGCAGTACGCAGTCTAATATGGAAGTCAATAAAGTGCAGACTTTGAGACCAGACTGACCTGGCCTTGACTCTGAACACTTCATTTTTTTTTTTTTAATTTACATGACATTTGGAAAATCACTTATTTGAGCCTTATAATATATATGATTATAAAAATATATAGTATATATATGATTGTAAAACCACATTCATATGTGATTGTAGAATATATATGATTGTATATATATGATTATATAATACATATGATTGTAGAAATTCTATATAATTTCTACATTCTTGAGAAAGACTTGAGATGAACATATGTAAATTTTATAGTGCTTATCATATAGTAAATGATGAATGAGTTTGAGCTTTTATTAATATTATCATCATAGACATTAAAAAAAAAAGGCCTGGGGATACTCAGTGAAATAGCCACAATTACATAGTTTGTGATTAAAAAAAAGAGGAAATATCTACATCAGTTGGTTCCTAAGTCAGTTTGATTTTAATTCAACGACAATGTTTTTTTTTTTATAATTTTTATTATGTTATGTTAGTCACCATATAGTACATCATTAGTTTTTATGTAGTGTTCCATGACAATATTTTTGAAATAATTTGCAAATATATCTAGATTTGCAAGTCTTTTAATGGTTTAGTCTTTCCAGCCATATTTTCTCTTTGCCTAAAATATTTCAAAGGAAAAATTATTCTTTTTTTGTGAACTTCATTATCAACATGTTCTCTTCTTATGCAGAGTTAACATGTTTGAGGTCATTAAGGTATGTCAAATATCACTTGTAAATCCCCAAGTTTGTTTCTGATAGTAACAGAGTTTGTAGCTTCTGAATAGTCTCAAATTCTTCTTGTGTGCAGCTCTTTCATGTCCTAGCCTTGCTGTATTCTTTGCAACTGGGGTCATTTGAGACCAGGCATGGTAGGATCTTATTCTCATTTAGACCATGAAAGTTGCCATGGCCTTTCTACAATAATTTGAAATTCCTCTGAAATTTCTTAGAGGTTAATCCTTCTAACATTTATTTTACGTAAACTTGCCTCAATTTTCTTTGTGTAAGTTATCCTATTAACTTCTAAGTTTTCTTTGTAGATGAAACAAGTTATATTCATTTCTTATTTTCCAAAATGTTTACATTTGTCTGTAGCATATTGTATTATATATGCAATTCATGATTTTCCAATGACCTCTTTTATTTAAAATAGTATTTCTGAAACCCAGTTATCTATTAAGCAATTTTATCAATTGCCTATATAAGAGATTAGTGTATGACCCTCATATTAATATTTTTAAATTAAATTTTTGAGATAATTTATTATGAATTTGGTAAGCTTTTTATATTAAGCTTTATTTTGCTATATTTTAATAACTTTATGAAGTGTGTTTCTTCCTCTCTCTTAGTTGGTAGTCAGTTTATATCCTAGATAGGTGGTTTCATTGCACTATCATGTAAATATCAGAAAATGGATTCTTATTTAATAATGAATCAGTTTTTAGCCATAGGTTTTATCTGTTATGTTTAATGAAGCCTTATTGGTCAAATCTCCTAGAATTAAAGATAATCACAATGTCAAGTAACTAAAAGAAAATGTAGTAGTAGTTTAATACTAGTAGTAGTTTATTAATTTGTGTTAGTTTTTACTTAATTAAAACACTATGTTACTTTCCAGTTTTTGTCATAATTATTTACATGGCTATAACTTTTTTTTTTTAAGATTCTCAATGTTGCCATCTGCTGGAGAAGTATCATTTGTACAGTTAGGACTGATGTTGATGCATGGTTTTTAATCAGAAACTTTAAAAACCTATCATTTCAAATAATATTTGAAAATATCAAATTTAAAAATATCATATATCATATATATTTTATTTTATAAAATTTAATTTAGTTTAGATTTTATTTATTTATGCCATGAAATTCTCATTATAATGACTTTAAAATGTGAGAATAATTGAACATATCCATAGGTCACTAGTAATCCAAATTTTTATCCTGATAAATATATTTCTTTCCAAAATTCTAAGATACAGGGGCACCTGGGTGGCTCAGTGGGTTAAGCCTCTGCCTTTGGCTCAGGTCATGATCTCAGGGTCCTGGAATCGAGCCCCACATCGGGCTCTCTGCTCAGCAGGGAGCCTGCTTCCTCCTCTCTCTGCCTGCCTCTCTGCCTACTTGTGACCTCTGTCTGTCAAATAAATAAATAAATAATCTTAAAAAAAAAATTCTAAGATACATATATTTTGGGATTTATTTTAGATAAACAATATTTAACAACTGGGGAACATCACTTGAAAATATTTTCATTTGCCTAAAGCGTGTAAGCACGCAAAATGGTGGCATCTGGCATAGTCATTAGACAGCGAGGTATTTCTCGATCTGATAATACAGAGAAACTGAAGCTGTTCTTGAACTCTTCAGAAGCCACATTGCAACTTATTAAAGATTGTTTGGAACTGATAAACTGGTTTCACAGTCAAAAACTATTGACGAATTGATATATTTTATGAGTTTAACATGTGAAACACTTAAAAAAAATCATTCTAGCTCATCATGGTTATTTCCCCATTTCATACAAGTTTGAGGTTACTTGGAATTCTTATACAGTATTCTCTTTAATTAAATGTAAAACCATCTATTCCTTGCTATGCTATGTCTACAGCAGATGGCAGCACTTGCAATATCATGACATTTTATAAATTAAAAAAATATGTTTAATTTTCAAATCGCTTAATTTAGATAAATCAGAAACAAAAGGATTTAATTATTTTAGCATTGGTATTGTATCTGATATACTTAAGAATTTAACGTTATTAAGCCCCTAAAAATAATACAAAACACATCTTACTAAAATATTTAAGATATATTATTTGGGACAAAAAATATTGAATGTGATATATAAAATCATCACTAATACATCATACAAACAAAATTCTATGCTTACCAAGTTTAGGATAATGTCTGTATTTCAAATAAAAAGTAATCTATTATGTACAAATAAAAAGTAATTATTATGTTTAGTGCCTCAAAGGGCTTATCACTTGATATGAAAATTTCTTGCTAAAACAATTAGGTTGATGAATGGCATCATAAAGTGACAGCTCCCCAAATATTTTAAGTAAGATAATTTATTCATCAACAAATATTAATTAGCTCAATAGAGTAAAACTTTGTAAATCCTATTTGGAATGGTTTCATATAAATTGACTTTCATATGAATGAAACTTACCATATTAAGAACTCATATACATACATATATATATATAATTTTGCCATATTAAGAACCCATATACATATGTATATATGTATATGATATATGTATACTTATGTATATATGTATATATTTTTTGTATTTTGTTCCTTTGAAAATAAGACTCTATTTGTATCTGTATACTCCTCAAATTAGAGTACCCTTATATGACAAGCATTTAAATTAGTTATACAAAATTTAGGGACACCTGGGTGGCTCAGTCACTTAAGTGTCTGCCTTTGGCTCAAGTCATGATCCGGGGTCCTGGGATCTAGCCCTGTGTTGGACTCCCTGCTCAGTGGGGAGCCTACCTCTCCCTCTCTCTCTGCACCCCTCACCCTGGCTTGTAATCTCTCTCTCTCTCTCACTCATGCTCTCTCTCTCTGTATCGAGTAAATAATTAAACCTTAAAAAAATTAGTTGTACAAAATTTAATACTGATAATTAGATGGTTGAAGTAAACACCTTTGTTTTGGTCTGTTTAGTAATATACCAACTAGCAAAACAGGAGAGGGAAAAAAAAAAAAAAGCAAACCCGTGATTAAAAATCCTTTAAATCCCAAAATATATATACTACTGTTTAAATACTAATAAATTTTACTACCCTGTGGATTAAGATAAGTCACCTGGTTTCGCTTGTTCACGTCCCTGGCCCAGCATGTGGCTCTCAGTTCCTATGAGTCTCCAGTGCTCATAAACTGACCTGATGATGTCCGTGAGTCCGCTTCTCTTCTTCTGTGGCTCTTCATGTTCATTGTTGTTACTTTTGAGTAATTCTCATCAGTCAGGGGTTGTGCCTTTTCTCCGGCTGAGTCTATCTTTACTCTCTAAACTCCAGCAGAGTGCTGTATTTTGTTTAGAAATAGGTATTCTCCCCAACTGAGCCACACTTTGTCACACATTAACAAGCAAATGCATCCACACAAAGTGTGACCTCCCCACAGCTTCCTGAAAATAACTTCTGATTTTGCCTGGAATCCCTCTATCTCCAAAAGCTTAAAAATGAACACCCCTTAAAAATAAAACCTAGAGGAATCCTGACTTTGGATGTAGTAGATGTGTCATAAATGTCACCAGATAGACCCCAAAGACCTGATATTTACTGCTCGCCTGCTTGTACCCAATGACCTTTGTCCCACATTTTTCCTTAAGCTATTATTTCCAGCTTACCTCTTAACTCAGGCAAGACCAGACGACCTCTCTCTCTCTCTCACTGTCTCTCTCTTTCTCTGTCAAGTAAACAAAATCTTAAAAAAAAAAAAAAAAAAAAGTTGCCTGGGTGGCTCTGTCAGTTCAGGTTATGTTCTCAGCATCCTGGGATTGAGCCCCAGGGTCCTTGTTCAGCAGGGAGTCCGTTTCTCTGTCTTCCTCTGCCTGGTGTTCCCCCTGCTTGTGTGCTGTCTCTCTCTCTCTGTCAAATACATAAATAAAATCTTAAAAAAAAAAAAAAAGAAGTAAAAGAGAGGCACCTGGTTGGCTCATTGGGTTAAGCCTCTGCCTTGGGCTCAGATCATGATCTTGGGTCTTGGGATGGAGCCCCACCCTGCCTCTCTGCCTACTTGTGATAGCCCTCTTTCTGTCAAATAAATAAATAAATAAAATCTTTAAAAAAGAGAGAGAGAAAGAAAAAGAAAAAAAGACTGTAGGGACATAGCAGCCCTTGATGGAAACTGAAACTACATCTGAGCATGAGGACTACTTGGAGGAAGAGCTCTGGCCAGCCTGAACCATCCAAACTAGTTTGGACTTAACCCTGACTCAAGCCTGTGGAGGTGGACCATGGAGTGACCCATGGAGTGACTGACAGTTACTTTTACCTCATTATAATACTAAACTACATGCTCATGGAGGAGGATAAGCCTCATTTACACAATATACAATATATGGATAGGCGTGGTTCCTTAAGTGCCTGCCCTACCTTGTGCCTATTTCTATATATGATGACAAGGCTCTCCTTTCTAAATATTCATCCTAACCCTAGAGGCACCTGGGTGGTTCAGTCACTTAAGCATTGGACTCTTGATTTCAGCTCAGATTGTGATCTCAGCATCCTGAGATCAAGCCCTACACTGGGCTTGGTGCTCAATGTGGAGTCGGCTTGAGAGTCTCCCCTTTCCTCTGCCCCCAACCCCCACTCATGCTCTCACACTCTCTTTCTCTCTCTAAGATAAGTAAATTAATATTTAAAAAAATGAAAATAAATATGAATAAATAAATATTCATTCTAACCCATAAAGGAAACAATCCACCTTTGCTTGGGAAATTATGGCTTTGGAAGTTATTCCCCTTGATTTCCTTATGTGCTGCAAATAAAGTTTCCTTTGTGGGACAACTCATTTGGTGTAGTTTCTATCTGCGGACTCACGAACATCATCAGGTCGGTTTATGAGCACTGGAGACAATGTAGGAACTGAGAGCCACATCTGAGCTCGTGTTAGTTCCCTTACATAATGTCTATTGGCTTCATCACTTCTTCTTTCCAGTCATGGTGTACATTTTCTTTCATCTTGACCTAGGTATACATTTTCCCCTATCAAAAACTAAACCCCATGTGTCTTCCAAAAGTCATAGTTCAACAAACCCAAAAGTCATACTTCAACAAACATTACAAGAGACTCTAAATTCCCTTTATGTAAAACTATAAAATATTGAAAGGGTGGACTAAACATCACCAAGCATCCTTGTTCCTCATTTTCCATACTATCTTCTCATCTATGCATATTACAATGGCCATTATGGAGAACATTCCAACTAGACAAAAATTATACTTGAAAGCAAGAGTCCCCAAGTCAAACAAACATAATGGAATGTCTGGTTTAATTGACATTCAGAAGCCTCCAGAAGACTTCACCCTTTCAAAATAGCTTTATTGGGGTGCCTGGGTGGCTCATTGGTTGAGCCTCTGCCTTCGGCTCAGGTCATGATCCCAGGGTCCTGGGATTAAGCCCAAATCGGGCTCTCTGCTCAGCAGGGAGCCTGCTTCCTCTTCTCTCTCTCTGCCTGCCTCTCTATGTGATCTCTGTCTGTCAAATACATAAAAAAAATCTTAAAAAAAAAATAGCTTCATTGAAAGATTTACTGCAAGGCTAATGAAAAATGAAAGACACAAGAGGTACCTAAAACAAAAGACTATAAGACTGAAATGACTTCTACTACTTCTCTCTATCCTCCTTCACTTGAGTACTCACCCACTTGACTAATCATATGTCTGAATTGCCTTCCTATTCTGAAGAGTCCTCAAGACCATTAACAAAAGTCCATTAAGGTAATGGCCTTATAATAGCCCCAAACCCAGAACCTGAAAATACCTGGAGCTCCCCAACTACACCCTCCTACAGATTCATTATCAAAACACTGCCCAGAAACTGGCATCTCATTTATAACCAGGATACTGTGGGTGGGTGGGTGGGGGGGAATATATTGTCCTCAAAGAGTTTGCCAAATCCTTTGACATCAACTTGAATGTCCCTATATCTACCCTTTAAGGAGGGTTCCTCTATGGATCAGTTCTAGGATTAACAGGACACAGAGAGATTCTCTGGTAAATTGTTATCCCCTTGAACAGCCAAGAAGAAACTAAAACTAGAAAAAATGGAAAACAACGCCAAATTCTTTCCAATACTAGAGCTACATTTTCTACTTTGTATCTTACTCAGCTCAAAGACAGCAGATAGGACCTGGGAAAACTGGTAGAAACCAGTGAAGCATGAGAATTCTGACCAGAGTTATCTTTCCTGGGTCTCTATAGCCTAGCTGATAGAGGAAAGTAAAATCTCACATTGTCCCTTATTGGTAATTGATCCTTTTTACTCTCAGAGACAGCAATCGCCTTCTCATTTGTCAAGTTTTGTGTATTAAGAATTTGTTTCCGCTTTCTGCCTACCTGGGCCACCCAGGCTGTCAGTTCCTGCATATTCAGGCAGGACAACCATCAGGCTGGTGGTCTGGCCAAAGATATACAGTCAGACAGAATTGCACACCATCTGCAATGAGGACCCTACGGAATGTTGCTAGTTTCAAAAGAATTGCCTAAGCCTTTCTTTTAGCTATCTTTGGGAGTGGCTGTAAAATGAAACTACGTACCCAGAAAGGAAAAAAACAAAAAACAAAACAAAACAAAAACACCTCAAAGACAAACAGCTCTAAATCAAGAAGGTAGCTATCTTTTGATATCTATCTTAAAGATCTTCTCCCTGATACAAAGATACAAATTGACAATAATATAGTTGAATGCAGTTCAGACTGGAACTCAGTTTTTTGAGGAATTGAACACACATGTCCTACTAATTGAGGCCAACTTGTACAACTCGTCTGACAAATTGAATCTATATAGGAACAGAAAAAGCCCATCTACTCCCTTTACTAATCCCAAAGCCTTTCCTATTCGCATCAAAAGGCTTAAATGTATTGTAAAAATTCTGGACTCAGGTAATAAAAGTCTTTCTTGGAGGAACTTGTATTCTTTATCTGTGCCTTAGATTTAAACTCTGCCCATTCTCTTCTTGGAAATTGGAGTCCACTCTTTAAATGTAAACAGGAAGATAATTCTTATCAGAAAGGGGAAAAAAAATTTGGGGAGAAGTCTCCTTGGAAACTAGGCAGATGAAAAATCTCAAATCCTCTCTACAAATAGTAAAAAGTTTAAGTCATCTGCACAGGTAAATTTAACTTACTCCATCTGTTGGAAACATGATTTGGATGCAACCGTTCTTTTGTAAGCTAGCGAATCTTGCATTACTGTACCTATCTCATAGCTAAAATTATAAAACAAAAACTATAAGAACTCTGCATCTGCCTGTATGTCTATATATGCATGTTACAGATATAGGATAATGTTCATGCACTTTTCTATATCCTGATTCATTATGTGTTTTCATCTGCTTCGGCTCCAGGAGGAAAAAAGGGACATGAAGAGGGATCTGGTTATATCCTTGGCCATGTCGTTGGGAGGAGATAGAATATATGAAAATCTTTCATCTGCAGTGTATATAGGTCACAGTCTCATCCTAGTTTCCTTCCATGTGGTTGTTAGTGAGGACGGCAACTGCCAGAATCCCATATAGATCTTATCCTTTTCCCATCACACAAATCTGTACATGCAATCAAGTCATTTTCTGACTCATCATTTTTTCTGAAAATGTCAGCATAAATGTCAATTCTATGTGGAGTCCTGCTTAAATTCTCAAATTCAATTTTGTTTCCATATTATAAATCAAACAATTTTTCTTTTTACCATCACTTACAATTATAATTAATGTAATGTTGATTTTTCTTTTCTTACTGCTATTATTGTTATGGTGTAATCTGGAAAGGCTGAAGTACTTTTTCAGGGCGATTAATATATCCACTTGGTCTGACAGTAATGAAGTTCTCCATAAATAAAGTGATATAGAAATACATTTTATTGCCATAAAATAAACTATGGAAAAAGAGGAGTAGTGAATATAACAATCTGGCTTTCAAGAAATCAATACGTAAAAGAATACCAGAAGTAAAAGTATGTAGATGTACAGGTTTTTAGGCAGAAGTGTGTGTGTGTGTGTGTGTGTGTGTGTGTGTGTGTCTGTGTTGTCTAATGGTGAGGTGGTGATAAGATGTCATATGCTGTTTTTTTTTTAATATTTTATTTATTCATTGGACAGAGAGAGATCACAAGTACACAGAGAGGCAGGCAGAGAGAGAGGAGGAAGCAGGCTCCCTGCTGAGCAGAGAGCCTGATGCGGGGCCCGATCCCAGGGTCCTGGGATCATGACCTGAGCTGAAGGCAGAAGCCTAACCCTCTGAGCCACCCAGGCACCCCAGTATGCTGATTTTTAAACTAACTTTGAAACGCTTATAAATTTTAGTGTTATTTATTCTTAAATAACTATTTATTTGCCACTTCTATTTGTAATAGTAAAATAGTTCAAAAGTGATGTTACTTTATAGACATCACTTAGCTTGCCAAGGGAGAATTCTTTTTTTTTTTTTTTTTTTTAACATAGAAGGCTTTAAATATTGCCGCCTTATGGATAAATTCATTCAAGTGAAGAAATAAGCCACTAAGCTAGAATGACTTAGAATTACTCAGATTTATCTGAGTGTTTTGGATAAAATTCTACATTAAGTAGAATTTAAGGAATTAAGAATTAAGGAACAGATGGACAAGTAGTATGTTTTTTGGCAACTTGTTTTCCCTTTTATAAACTAAATAGACTGTTTTCATATATGACAGGAATTCCTCTTTGGTCTTTCCCATTACTGCAAATACTGCATATATATATTCCACAGACACCTTTTAAAGAATTTATTAAATCTCTCAATACTTATTTAATCATTTTGATACTTTGATATTGCTTTTGAGGCATATGAAAGGGCACAGAAAAAAAAGTTGGTTAACAGTTTGACAGAAATTTCACTCATAAAATTTAATAATTAACTCATTTTATTACAAGTATAGTAATAATATTTTTATACATGTCTAACATCAAAGGAATATAGTTGTATGTTTTTGTACTACCTTGTATCTCTTTGAAATATCAAGCCAACTCGAGGTTTTATAAGTAGCAACATTTGAAATGAAATAAAAATATTGAAATAAATTGAAAATATTACTAAAACTAGAACTATAAAAGGAGTTGAATAAATTAAACATAAAACACTAAAAGACACATATTTTTCTCATTGTTATAGAAATAACCAAATACAAAAACTAGACAGTAGAATATATTTGAATATATATGGATATATTTTTAATACTATAATTAACAATTTTTTATATTACCAGAATAAATGGAACACATATACCACATTCCAGGATGGAAAACAGACTCAGTAGAAGAATATTTCTATTCCCCAAATTAATCCATAATATTGAATGTGTTATTATGACAAATTTTAGCTTTCTAATTTGATTAGACTATCCATCCAGATAAGAAAAATGTATGTGACTACCTAAATTCAAGGACGACAATGCAAAGTTTCTTTTCTCAGATAACAAAGACAGAGGTAGAAATTCAAACTGTGGAACTGACAACACAGTTACCCTCAAACTTCTAAAATTCACCTTCCAAGGGGCTTAGGAGAACTTTGCAATCTCTTAAAAACCAGAAGCAAATGTGAAGACATAGCTATTAAGCTCATATGTCTATTACCCTGCCACAGGCATGAACATAGTTACTTGTAGGGTTGGAAATATTACAGGTGTATGACCTCCTCTAGATCACATCCAGAGGAGTCTGTCACTATTGATTCCATGTTCTCGTGTTACTTGGCACTTTCTTGGAATATGGTGTAACTCTTTCAAGGGAAGCCATTAGTTTAGAAGACAGGGATAAGGCAGTAGGTATCTGTGATTTTAATTTTGTGTTTTTTGTTCTGTCTCTCTCTACTTCTTTCTCACACTACCTTCTCACCCTTGTCCACAGACAAATCTTTGTGTATGCTTCTTTTCACCACTCTTCATCCAATAATAGCACATTAGTTTCTTGCAGCTAGCGTGGTGGGAGTTTTTACACCACAACAATGGGCAAATAGCATACATACGAAGTTTTCTTTCCCCGCAGAGAAGTTTGATGTGAAATATTCACCATCAAATCACAGAGGGGTGTTGTACTTGAATTCATAGATTAAACATGGAGGATTTGGGGGACATGACAAACAACTGCGTGTGATCATGGAAGTGAACAGCTGAAGAAGAAATTAGGATCAGAGGGGTGCAGGGGGGATGATGGTGATGGGCGTCAGAACGAGGATTGGAAGTGGAAAGGAAAACAGTGAGTCAGTGTCCATTTCTTTAAATCGAGGACATGGGGAATCTCCCGCAGGTAGTTGTAATCCTGGAAGGAATTAAGGAAGAGTATGGGATAATTATTGATCTTTGGCCTCAAAGGAACAACGATTTTTACAAAGATGATAGAGAATAAATAACGAGATGTAAAAATAAGAGCAAACCTTTGAAGTTTAAGCCTACGTTATATTAAATCATCAAACTGGATATTTCTATAAGTAATATATTAATTTCATTGAAAATTTATTTCTTTGGTGACGGGGCACTTTTTTCTTTTTCTTTTTCTTTTCTTTCTCCCCACCCCCCTCCAAGACTTATCTGAATTAACTAAATTTATATTCTCTCTTTCCTTTGATACAAGTGCTTAATATTTCTGGGTACCTGAGTGGCTCAGATGGTTAAGCGTCTGCGTCTGACTCAAGTCATGATCCCAGAGTCCTGGGATCAAGCCCTGCATCCAGTCCAGCATTGAGCTCCTTGCTTAGCAGGAGCTGTGTCTCCTTCTCCCTCTCTCTCTGCCTGCTGCTCCTCCTGCTTGTGTTCTCGCTCCCTATCTCTCTCTCCTTGTCAAATAATAAATATTTTTTTAAAAATTAATAGTTCCACTTATTTTAATCTTCAAGGTTATTTTTTTTTAATTTCCATAAACAATAAGTATTAAATGATAGCCATGTAATACTACCAACCACAAATATCATTTTAGGATATAGCTTCTAAAAACAATATTCTCGGGGTGCCTGGGCGGCTCAGTGGATTAAAGCCCCTGCCTTCGGCTCAGGTCATGATCCCAGGGTCCTGGGATTGAGCCCCACATCGGGCTCTCTGCTCCGCAGGGAGCCTGCTTCCTCCTCTCTCTCTCTCTCTCTTTCCCTCCCTCTGCCTGCCTCTCTGCCGACTTGTGATCTCTGCCTGTCAAATAAATAAAATCTTTTAAAAAAAGATAAAAACAATATTCTTGGTAACTACAAAAATGATAAGTTCTTTTTAATATCTATGCTATGGTCCCTCTTAAAAAGAAAATCGTTGGTAATAATGTAATATTTTTATGTATGTGTTTTATGATTGGGCTTTTTATATTTGTGTTTCTTATGTGTCTCTTCTATGATTAGGAAGTTGTGATTAATACTGTATTCAGATTCTATCAATTTACTGAAGTAGCTATTGAAAAATTAAATTTAGTCACAATATTGTATTATCCTGGAAATGTGTGAAACTGGAACTATTTTTATCTTAAATTTCCATTTTAGAACAGAAAAAAAAAATAAGAGCATTCCAGTGACAAGTAATTGGCCCTATACATGTTTATTATTTAAGGAAACATAGGCAGAGTTTTCAGGTATTCCTTTATATGTAATACTTTCTGTGTATTTTGAATACCCAAAACAACCATTCAACAGACACAAAATTTCAAGACAGTAAATTAATCATATAAGTGATTCTTTGTAAGTTTAATGTCTAACATTTACTCCTTTTACACATATTCCAAGTAAATGAAATGCTTTGTAAAATGTAACCTAGGATTCAAAATTTTAAAACAAAGAAGGAAAGATTGTGGAAATTTTAATGTATTTTAGTGTTTTAATGTATAATTATAGTCTATCATGTAAGTAAATATATATGCTTAAACAATTTTCATTAGTGTTTTCTAACAGCAGAGGGAGATATTGAACTACAAATTATTTTTCAGTACACATCTTCAGCAAAGTGATTTATAGCCAATTAGACATTTGATTTTAAATTAATTCTCTTGAGACAACATCTTCTTTGATGAGTCTTTTACAAAGAAGTCTTCCCCCAAGATACGGTTAAAGAAACAAAGTATTTTATCAAATCTAAAAATTCATTCTATGTTAATATTTCACTTGATATTTTATATAAATTTATCAGACTTAAGTATGAAATAACTCAAACCTTATGCATTTTATATTTTATTAGAACTGGTGCCATAAAAGAATGATTTTTACATTTAGTCAGACTGGAAAGAATGTCCTTGTTCTGTTATTTACTAACTGTGTGACCCTTACCAAGTTATTTTTCTTTCTTAATTTTCACTTTCCTTATTTGTAGAGTGAAGTTAACAATATTATGTCTTTTATAGGGTGTTGTGAAGATATTTTTAAATTGAAATATAGTAGGTGCTGACACAGTAATTTCTTATTTAAAAATATCAATACATGTTTATTAATGTTAATATTATCATTATTTTTAGAGTTCAATAAATATTTATTAAATAACTGAATACATAACTAATATCCACAATGATGACTTTGAGTACCATGAAAAATATAGAATATAGTATCCTTTTTTTTTTAAAGATCTTATTCATTTATTTGACAGAGATCACAAGTAGGCAGAGAGGCAGGCAGAGAGAGGGAGAAGCAGGCTCCCTGCTGAGCAGAGACCCCCCCACACCCCAATGCGAGGCTTGATCCCCGGACCCTGGGATTATTACCTGAGCTGAAGGCAGAGGCTTTAACCCATTGAGCCACCCAAGGGTCCTAGAATATAGGATCTTAATACTAACAAAGATAGCAAAATCAAATCCTTGGAAGGATGATAAGCAGTATTAGGTTGTTATGTTTGTTGTGAGAAGGCAGAACTGGGTAATCAGAAAGAGAGATGACACCATAGTCCCTTCCAATGCCTGGTGGGTCTATTCTCTCATATCTCAGTCCTGTCCCCATTTGTTCTTTAGATAATCAAGACATCTGGTGCATGCCCACTCCCATCTCTAGTAAGTTCACAGTCCTTCGATACCTAAAATACTCCTGTATCTATTATGGGCTGGGTTGCAATTGTTGGGATGAAAGGAAGTGTGTATATTATAAAAGGGAGATCGTGTATCTTTTGGGGGAATCTTATCTGGGGTCCATGTTAGGTTGGGAAGTATCTGGTCCATTCTAGATCAAAAAGACTACAGAGCTCATTGGATGTAGAGCGTACAACATGGATCTGATCCAAAGACCTTCTGGATTTATGTATTGTGCAAGAAGCTCTTCCCTCAGTCACAAGTAGAGTAGGATCTGACATAAACTGATTTGCTCTTAACATCAGTCTTTATAGCAACTTGGTTCTCACTGACTTAGAAGGACAAAGATGTATACATTGTTAGTATAATGTGGTATGATAAGGAAACCATGACATATACACACATACATACGCACATACTATACACACACACATATATATATGTATAGGAATTCACTATATATATATATATATATTTATACAAATATATATCTATCACTCAATCAATTATACAATTCTTTAGCTAAATCTAAGTATGTATACATATAAAGATTTTGTCTCTGTGTTTTCAACCCATACAATTCTTTGCTCACAATTGTCACTAATGCTTACATATTGACTGAAATGTGTTTTAGAAGAAGTATTTTTAATTTAAAAAAAATAAAAAGTATTCTTTATAAATTAGTCCTGTTACATATAGAATTAAAATCTGATCTTATTATAAAGAATGTGCACTTATGAGAACATTTAACCTGAGAGGCAATTTTACCTACTGAGTAAACAAATTCTGAAGCCAGAGTGAATTGGATTAAAATCTAAACTCTGCCCTTCCTAGTTCTATAACACTGTATATGTTACATTTATGCTCCAGTTTCCTCATTCCAATAGCACTTGCCACTTAGGTTTGTTCTAAGGATAAATCTGTTACTACATAGAGTGATCACACTCCTTATAAACATGGAGAGTGCTCGCAGCTGTAGATACATAGCACTACTACTTATTATTATTAATTAAAAATCTAAGGATTAAAAAAAAACTTACAAAAAGGTGAGTTGGACACTAACAAATAAATGTGGCATATTCTTTGTTTTTTGTCTTTGGTTTAATTGAAGAACATTTATAAGTCTTCTCAAGAACATGATAGATGATAACAATGGATATTGTCATTTATTCTTATAAATTATATAGCCTGTAATACTCAAATTTGGATTTTTTTTCTTAAACTTTGCTTCTAATAATGCTCAAATTTGGTTATTTTTTCCTAAAATATACTTATAATGTACTGTAATAATTATTATGGACCAGCAATGGAACAACTACCCACATCAGCTACATGTTTAAAGTAAAAATTCAACAGAGCATGCGCTCCACTGTTAAAGTTGTTAAGAATTTTTAAAAAAATATCCACTAGAGGGAGCTAAAAGAGTGAGAAAGCTCTAAACCAAGGGAGGTGTTAGGAATGATTCTCTTAGTTCTTGATAATATTATACAAATATTCAAGATTACTTTTAGGTCAAAAATTCTTATTTTCAGTTTCTTCTCTTACCCCATATCAAGAATTATTAAACAGTGATTTCTACTAGTATCAAAGATTTGTAATATTCTGTGGAAGGCATGTGTTTCCATGTGTAGGAAGGAAAAGCAGGTAAGTGCTATCTTGAATTTCTTCTTTTCTTAAAATAGGCTAAGCTATGTTTTTAAAATTGTTTTACTGCTAAATAATTGTTTAAATCTGTGAGGTTTCTAAAAATCAGTGTTTTCTACATTTTAGTAGGTTGGTTTTGCAAATAAAAATGAAGAAATACTTTTTATAAATGCCTCTCTGATTATAATTAGTCAAAGAAAAGAATACAAATATTTCAAGGAGTATTTGTTTTACTATAGTCATGTGACTTCAAACTTACTACTGTTTGAGGGGGAGAGAATGGAAAGCCTTTAGCTCAAGTAAGTGTTTTATGAGGACTGAATTTTTATATTGCCCAGGAAAATCTAGTATGATACAACAAAAATTCGCTTGAGATACCCTTCTGTCAACTCCCTTTCCCTTCCCTTTCCCCAAAAAACAACAAAGGATATCTGTCCATTTAAACAAGTATAGCTTATTATAGTAATTTGATTATTAGGTGTTAGTTTTTCTTAGTACTTTATTACTGTTGACATTTTATTAGTATTTATTAGTTATTATATATCACAATGGTCTGTGTTCTATTGCAATATTGGGAAACATGAAAATTATAGATAACACTGCCTTATTTTCTTAAACATACAATATACATAGTAATATGTGGGATGTACACATCATTGAAATATGTCACAAGAAAGCCTCAATTATTTCAAAGGAGAGACTGTAGATTAATATAGGTAGGATGTATACAGTAAAATCATCAAAAGGACAATTATATTTAAAAATAGGCATTTATATTCGTGTAAGTATATAGGTATGGTGTAATGCATTTTTTTTTTTGTACATTGAGTATAGATTCTTAAGGAATATCTCGGTGTCTGAAGTATTTGCAGTTCAAAAGCTTATTCTCTATGTTACATTCTACTTTTTTAAATGTTATATATCAAAATGTAACAATGCTTATTTTGTTTTGGAGTTTTCAGCAAGATTACTGTTAATAAAAAGTCAACATTATTCAGTGAAATCTGCCACTAATAATTTATTTACTTTCTTGTTTAATATTGATACTTTAATTGATGACTAATAGTTCAATAACTATTTTTTATATTAACTCCATTGTTATCAAGTAAAAATAATGCAAAATAAAATAATTACATAATTACTGAGTCACTTGTTGAACTATGCACTTCTATTTCTCAACAAACATGTGTTACATTCTTATTTTCTTTCTTTACAGAGTATAGATCCAATTGTAACAAAAAAAATGTATTTCTTTCCAAATGAGTGTAACATTTGGTATTCAAATTTCTGTGTCAACTAATCAGTCCTAGATTGGTAAACATACTACTTTTAGTCCATAATATAGAAATCATCTCCATATAGATTATTTTAAAGCATACTTAAATAAATAAATATATATGCATGATATTCAATGTCATGATATGCACAGCTTAATGTTATTGGAATAATAACATTGAACTAAATGAAACTGACATGTTTTGGACAAATGGGTGAATATCACTATTATGAGATTAAAACAATTTGAATAAGTTTGCATCCCTAATGACACAGCAACATATAATAGGGAGAGGCTGTGATGTCTAAACTGTGGTTGGCAATAGAAAGACAATCAGAAATTTTAAACCTCCTGTAGGGGAACCACCAAGCTGATCATCTATCATGTTTATTTGATTCAGTGGTATTTATCTATCATTACTGTTAATCATCTGTTAACAAAGTAGTCTAGTCACCCAGATTGTGTTATAATAACTGCCAAACAACAATAATAGGAAAGATCCAGGGGATCGATTTTTTAAATTTTTTAAATCTTGATCTTTAGCATTAAGTTTTTGTTATATGGGCAACAATTTTAAAATTAGTATGTACAAATTCCTAGGAACAAGTAAATATCCTAAGATTAGAAGATAGTGAGAACATACGAAGAAAGGATTCAACTTGAATAACTACTTATTTGGGGGCTTCCTATATGCAACTCACTCTATAGTATTATAGAAAAAATTAAGAAGTAGTTAATAACCTCCCCTAGGGGAGTCTTTACAATCAAAATAACTCACAGTCTACCATTATTACACTGGACCTTGTTTTCTTGCTCATTATTTCCTGTAAAGCATTCATCAACATTTTTAGTTTTTTTTTTTAAATAATTTTTAAAAGTCTTCTTAGTTATCCATTTGAAGTAGGTAATTTTATGAAATCACAAATACACTTCATATGAAGACAGAGAGCTTATAATCCAAGTGTCCAGGAGAAAGTTTTTGTTTTGCTTTGTTTAGGTTGTGCCAGGTTAAATAATGGTATAAGAGAGTTCCTTTGTGTCAACAGATTTCAAATTAAAACGGAAAGTATAATTGTAAAAGCTCTCTTAGAATAAGGCAATTCCATTATTAGTTTTATAACTTTGCTGTCAGATCAAATTGAGCATGAAAGAAACTTAAGAATTAAATAACAAACTAAACTCTTTATTAAAGATTCAATGCAAAGGGCAAGTTTCCAAAACACTGATTTATGTGTGATTTATAAAATACTATATCTATCATGTAAACTCTACATAGACTCTTTATTGTGAAGTTTGGTACTTAAATTTGTGTCAACTAATCAATCTTAGGTCGGTAAAATTTTACTTTCATTCCATTATGTGGAGATTCTCCACATAGATGATCTTAAAACATAATATTCACGTTACTTAAATAATGGTTAAAACTGGTTAAATATCACAATTATAGGACTATAAAACTTAAAATAATTATGCATCCCTCAATGAAGTCATTATTCATAATGAATATATGCAAATATCCTTCTCATGTACAAAGATGTTATTGCTAAAAGGTACGAAAATTTTCTATTCTTCTTTATATAAAAGCCATGTTCCTTTTGTTAAATTGAGTGTTATTGTCAGAAGATAAAGTATTCATAATCATTATGCTCTGACTCTAACAGAACCAAAAAATAGTAATGGTGGTAAAGTGTTTCAGGCTTCTCTTCTAGTGAAACATGAAAGAGAACCCTATGTTCAAAATTTGAGAAGCGAATTCAAAGGTTACTGTATAGCGTAGCATCATGAAAGATAAAAGACATCATTCTTTGATTGTCATCTTCTATGAATAGAATTTAGGTAAAGAAGTCCAATTATATATTTTAAGTAGAATTTACCCCATTATTATCTTTAAAGATTTTGTAAAATTTTGTAAGAGCTATTACTTTTGTATACAATGAACAGGATAGGAATATAAAATAAGGAATATTTAAATTAGATCTAATCTCTGGGATTGTTAGTGGATTTAACTTTTCTTGTTTCTTTTGAATATCCTTTAGAGTCTTATAATGAAACATACCCATTTTCAAAAGTATATACAATTTTAAAGAAAAATTTTGGCTTAAAATTAGAAAAAAGGAACATGTCCTTGTTAATATTTGTAAAACTACTGCACAATTCTTCTACATTTCTGTAAATTTGATTTTTTTGCAAATATCTGTAATATTGAATTTTAATAGTATTTTCATGAGTTTTAATGTAATTCCCTGCCAGTACAGAGCTCACAGGAATGTTATTTCCCAATAATTTGTTTTGAATATTTTTTTAATAATTATATACATACTTTCAAAGTGACACAATTTAGGATTATTACATGTGTAAACGTTTCTTAAAAGAATGAAATAATCAATAAGTATGTAAAATCCATCTATAGTATTATAATTCATAATGGGTCACTAAGGGTTATAGTTTCAATCTTCAGAATATGTAAATATGCCTCAGTCTACACCACAGATGGTACAAAGACCTCTCTTCAAGGCTTCCAGAGTCTTGTGTTAAAAACAATCAGACATATGTTTTCATTTTATGACTTAGATGTGGCACTGGAAAAGGTGGGCAAGTGCTCTGATGTAGAACTTGTCTTATACAGCACGAATCAATCTCTTTCATTGCTATTATTTTTTCTTTCCTCTTTCTAGTGCTTGATGTTGGCCCTGTCATTCTGTTTACCCCACATGCGTTATCAGTCCATCAAATTTCATAGAACATTCTTCCATCTGGTCTTTGTCACCACTAGATATGCAAAATGATTCCTCACCCTTGACCCACCCCCAACCCCCTCCCTCCCTCCACATCAGCAGAGAAGAGAAGGCATTCTCCTCAGTCCTGGTATCATAACCATGTACTCTGTGCTGTTGCTCTAAAATGACTAACAGAGGTAGTTTTATGTCTTCTGACTCCTTGGTATTCTTCACTGTAATTAGAATACTTTCATATTTGCTGTTGAAGATGCACATTCCAAAAACTGTAGAAGTCACAATAAGACGTAAGGTAGAGTATGTGATTAAAAATAATCGCTGACTTTTTAACACTTTCCAATATGGAGTCATTGGGGGTAAATTATGTGGAAAGATTAATAAAATTTAGTATTTATTATGGTCTCTTAATGAATTTATTATCAGAATTTGGGGAAAGCTACACTGGGAAAGTATTTTTCCATGTAACAATTGGAAATTTAAAAATATTCTTAAATGTCGTTTGACAATCAATAACATGTTCCGCCATAAGCATTTTGGAAAGAATAACAGAATTATTGACTTAGTGAAATAACTTAGGAATCACAGTTAACAAATATAGAGAACAGTAGTTTTAGCCATAATCATTTTAAGTATACTGTTACATATTTCACTACTGAGTTTAAGATAACACTGAGTAATTCCTTATCAATACCACTCCTTTGAACCAATTAAAAGTTACGAATGCTTCTCAGACAATTCTTTACTTAGCCATTCTTAAGAGTTTCCACCCAAAACCTAGAGAAAAAGTAAAGAATAATAATTATAAAAAAGCCTTCCTTTCCATTGAATTAACCAGTAATTAATGCATAAGGACAACATGTCATCTATAGGCAAGGGATTCAACATAAATAACTTAAGATATGTTCTAGGTGCATACTATAAAATAGACACATACTCAGATTGGAGGAAATGAAAGAAACCTGTGTCCATCTATAGGGAACTCAGTTCTATTTGTCCATATGTCTGTTTGAACCACTCTTCCTCCACAGACTTCCAGAACATTTCTCCTGAGGTCTTACTTCCAAAACCAAAAGGAACACATTTGGAGAATTTTGTGTACAGTGCTGGAAGGGAAATTATTCTACTTCCTTGTTTTCCTGTTGATTCTAAGTCAATGTTGTCACCAACCTAAATCATTAGATTGATTTAAGGTAATGCAACCCGGCTGTCAGCTAGCAGCAAACTGTGCCTGAGATTAACTCCTTACCTTGATTTTCTCTTATTTCCTCTAATCTCTCATTCCTTACCCTTTCTAATCCCCCATCTGTATCATTATCTCTATTTCCTCTTAAAACATGGTGACATTAGAATAAATGAGGAACTTAATGAGTGAAAGAATATAATAATAAAGGAATGTGAAAATATTAAAAACTGCTTCAAAATCCATCTTTTAAAGCAACTATTCCATGCTAAGGATATGAAAACTTTATGAATTGGAGTGCACAATTGCACATAATCGTTTACTAATAAGCCAATCTGATATTGTCCCATTTTGATAATTTTACCTTTTTTTTTTCCCCTGAAATAATACCTAATATTACACAGGCAGACTTTACAGCCTATAACCAAGGGTATTTCTAAGCATAGACTATTTTAAAATGAATAAATAATAGCTTCTAGTATATTCATTTTGGATGTGAGGTACTTAGAATGCAAAGAGGAATGATTTTTAAAACAGGCATTTGGGGAAAGAAAGAAGGAATTTGACAGTTGAACGTTTTATTAGTGGTGATTCAGAAACTTTTGAGAGTTGAAGGGACAAGTAGCTTTTTAAATAGAAACATATTAGGGGGGAAAAACAAATGCTCTCTCCAGCCAATGCCATAAAAATCAGGATATTGTAATTTCTACATACTCATTCAACTTGGTTCATTTCACCTGAAGAGACATCACTTCACAGTTTTGAGAGTGTTAAGCAGTGTTCAATTAATGACAACCATCTGTAATAAAGATTCTAGAATATACTTTAAAGTAATCATATTGCCATTCCAAATAAATATTATGTTCCCTGCAAAAGAACCTCATTTCTGGTCTCATTACTGAACATTAGCTGTAGGGAAAGAAATAATGAAGTGTACGGCTTGGAGTCTCTGACGTGAGGTTTTAAAAGACATTTAAATCGTGCGTACGAAAAGGCAAATGTGGCAGGAAAGTAGTTCACGTTAACGTTTCAAAAACCTAGTGCACCACTGCAACCACAAATACCGGTAAAACACAAAGCAAAACAAAACCTGAAGCAAGGACTCTACAGGCGGCGTGCTGACAGTTTGCTGCACGCATGTGAGCAAATGAAACAGCCCTGTGCCGACGGAGAATTTAACATAATGCATTATTTAGCTTGCTCTCCAACACAAAAAATTATACATTTAAAACGGTGCATAATTATTCCCATCAAAATTTACTTGCACTCTCTCTGGTATCAAAAGGGAGTGGAAAGGCCATTTGCAGAAAGAGGAGGAGTTGAGCCGTCCCAAGGTGGAGCTGTCTCTTGTGTTAAATGACACTGGCTGAGTAAAGCGCTCAGGGCTTAAAGGCTGAGTCAAAAGCCAAGAAGTCTCTTTATTGACGCCTACCTCCCAGCCCTTGGCAATCTGACTAATAACAAACCGAGCTAACAAGAAAGACTAGAAAGGGAGGAAAGGGAACACTGCTGCAGCTTGGATCTACAAACTAAGAAAGCAAGAGTGATCAATCCCAGCTCTGGGAAACATCTTGTTTATTTACTGCCTTCCGCAGCTTGCAAATGGTTAACTATAAGCAAAAAAAAGTCAGCATAGCTGTGAAGTATGCCGTGAATTTTAATTGGGGAGAAAAGGCAACTGCTTCAGGATGATCTAGTATGCACTCGGTCTGAAATATTTTCAATGAACTGCTCAGCGTTTAGTCTTTGAGCAGAGCTTTTTAACTTTATGAAGCAAAGGGACCTGCCCAAAAGTGATATTTGAGAGGAAAGTACGTGGCGGCTGGTGTTTCTTTTTTAATAAAGAAACTGAATTTACTTTGACCATCTCTTCCAGCTGTGCATTGCAGATCACGTCAGGAAGAGTTTCTGCTTTACAGGTAAGATGAATGTTTCCAGGCTTTTCTAGTACCTATCTTTGCATTGTCTTAAAGTGATTGAATTTGTACGTTTGCCCTTTTAAAAAAATAACTTAGCATTAAAAGCTATCCAGTTTCATTCTTACCCATTGGCACCACTAATGCTGTAGCAGATGCCTGTTTTCTCTGAGCAGCAGACAGTCCAACAGCTGGCTCGCCAGAGGAACAAATAAAATAAGATGCCACTGTATCTTGCATAGCATCCAGTTTGTTATTGGAAACTATATATGTGTGCTTTCTGAAGGAAAGATCACTTCCAAACACCATTGCTGAATTTAAAATATAAGCAGAATGTTAAAAGATTCTTGGTATTTTGTATGCTATTTTTATTATTTCCTGGCTGAAAAATATATGTTTTCTGAAAATATGTAAACAGAGATTTTTGACCTCTTTCACATAAGATCAGATGTTACCCATACGGAACCCGTCTTGAAATTTGTGTGCATTTCTGAAAAGATATGAAACTGTTCCCTAGGACATTTTGAAGAACATAAGATGAATATAAGATTAAAACAGTAACTAGAGGTTGTCATCTGGAAGTTATTTACTATTTTCTCAAGATGCTGTGTCTGGTGAAATGAATCATATTCTTTCTTAGTAATCTATGAAGAAGTACTTTAGTGTTTGTGGAAGCTAATCCACAAGTTGAAGGCTCCAACTACAAGCTGTTGGGTTCTAAACATAGACTCAGAGCTGTTTAAAAATCAATTTCCCTGTGGAAAAATTTAGTCTGCTAACTTTTCCTTTATATGGAAAGGCACTCTACTGTTTTATTTCTTTAGTTGCCTTTTACCATTCAGAAACTTCATGCTATACATGTTTTCAATAAAACCAAGTATTTTCATGGGATTAGTTTTTTCCAGAATTATTGATTGGTTTTGGGATGTTCTATCTGTTCTGTTGCACCTATCTGATTGTGAACTTTAGGTAGATTCAAAGGTACTGTCCACATTCCATTAAAAAATAAATGAAAGCAGGTACCACTTGGGAAAGTTGAAGCGTTTTGAGATATGGTGTTTATCTTTCAATATAATTTCTATAAATTTAAGATACACTAAAGAAAAGAAATGCAATTAAATACATTAGAGTTATATGTATTTATCTTGTCACTGCTGTCATCTCAGAGTTAGAATCTTTCTAAAGAATTGCTATGTCAGATCCATTTCTTAAATTTTTAAGGAGTTGGAATATGTGATGTTGTTATCCTGAACTGTCACTTTTTTATTTAGCAAATTAGAGGTACCCTTAAATGTTTGAGTATAGTGCAGTTTGTTTTAGAGCTTACTGTGGCTTTAAGCCTTATAATAAAAGAGGTCCATTGCTTAATTATATGATGACATTCTGTGCCCTAAAGCCAGTTTCAAGACCTCATTAGAAAGTCATTTGCTTGAAGTTTATGTGAGGCATTGTTTACTCTTTTATAATAGCTGGAAATGTGTTTTAAAGCTGTTTTCTTCTTTAGGTATATATTAACCTTATTAATAAAAGGATTTAAAAGCAGCAGGAAATATCCTACTTTTAGAAATTCAGTAGAAAGTGTGACAAGTGAAATTTTAACAGGCATTCTTAACCATGTATATCTAATACTATCAAACTTACACAAACTGCCCTAGACAGCACAGTTAAAATGAAATTCTTTTTATAGTGATCTCCTTTCTTACATGGTCAGAGACTTATTTTCCTCACGGTTTTTAAATAAGATAATAAAATTAATAAGTATGGAGCCCAAATCAAAGCAGGTTAAAACACAGATACAATTATTAGATAGTATATTGTGACATCCAGTTCAAAAATTAAATAAATAAAGGAAATGCATTATGTATGTATGTGTGCAAACATAGATACATATATATTTTTTCTAACTTTTTCTAACATTTTTGCATTCCCTACTTTATTCTCTGCTTCTGGCTAATATCACATATTTGTTTTATACTGTAATCCTTCAGCCTTAGACTCATCAACTTTGTGGTTAAAAAAGAAAAAAAAGGAATCAGGGTCTTTGCAAACATACACCTCTGTACCATATCGAGGTATCAATAGTCCCTTAAGCAGCAACTCTCTCATCTTTTAAAATGCAGCTTATTTGGAAAATGTGAACACCATTGATGATATAATATTTTAAATTCTCCTTGACCTAAATTTTACATTTTTGTCACAGTACAAGTTAAAAGTGAACAAAACATGCTTGTCATACTATTAGAAAAAAATAAGAGAAAATGCAAATGTAGTAAGGTATTCATATGTTCCAAGTAATTAATATTTTTTGTTGTTTTTAGAGGAAACCCTATTATTTTGTAATCACCAGGTTCATCTCTTCCCTACTTCTGCCCGCTGAAGTACATTGCTGTTGCCTTTTGTTTTACAGAATCAGATTTCATCACATGACAACATGAAGCTGTGGTTTCATCTCTTATATTCATCTCTCCTCGCCTGTATATCTTCACAGTCCCAATCGCCGATGTCCTCAGCCAGAGGTTCTTGTGACTCTCTTTGCAATTGTGAGGAAAAAGACGGTGCAATGCTAATCAACTGTGAAGAAAAAGGTATCAAGAAGTTATCCCAAATAAGTGTGCCACCATCACGACCTTTCCACCTAAATTTATTAAATAATGGCTTGACAATGCTTCACACGAATGACTTTTCTGGGCTTACCAACGCTATCTCAATACACCTTGGTTTTAACAATATTGCAGATATTGAGACTGGTGCATTTAATGGTCTTGGCCTTCTTAAGCAACTTCATATCAATCACAATTCCTTAGAAATTCTTAAAGAGGATACCTTCCATGGATTGGAAAACCTGGAATTCCTACAAGCAGATAACAATTTCATTACAGTGATTGAACCAAGTGCCTTTAGCAAGCTCCACAGACTTAAAGTGTTAATTTTAAATGACAACGCTATTGAGAGTCTTCCTCCAAACATATTTCGGTTCGTTCCTTTAACCCATCTAGATCTTCGTGGAAATCAATTGCAAACATTGCCTTATGTTGGTTTTTTAGAACACATTGGCCGGATATTGGATCTCCAGTTGGAGGACAACAAGTGGGCCTGCAACTGTGACTTATTAGAGCTAAAAACTTGGTTGGAAAACATGCCTCCACAATCTGTAATTGGTGATGTTGTGTGCAACAGCCCACCATTTTTCAAAGGAAGTGTACTAAGCAGACTGAAAAAGGAATCAATTTGCCCCACTCCCCCAGTGTATGAAGAACACGAGGATCCTTCAGGATCATTACATCTGGCAGTAACGTCTTCAATAAGTGAGAGTCGCATGTCAACCAAGAACACACCCCTTTTGAAACCAGCCACCAAAGCACCAGTTTTGATACCCTATATTACAAAGCCATTCACTCAACTTCCAGGACCCTACTGTCCTATTCCCTGTAACTGCAAAGTACTGTCCCCATCGGGACTTCTAATACACTGTCAAGAGCGCAATATTGAAAGCTTATCAGATCTAAAGCCTCCTCCACAAAACCCTAGAAAACTTGTTCTAGCAGGGAATATTATCCATACATTAGTGAAGTCTGATCTAGCGGAGTACTTCACTTTGGAAATGCTTCACCTGGGAAACAATCGTATTGAGGTTCTTGAGGAAGGATCCTTTATGAATCTAACAAGATTGCAAAAGCTCTATCTAAATGGTAACCATCTGACCAAATTAAGTAGAGGCATGTTCCTTGGTCTCCACAATCTTGAGTATTTGTATCTTGAATACAATGCAGTTAAGGAACTATTGCCAGGAACCTTTAACCCAATGCCTAAACTTAAAGTCCTCTATTTAAATAATAACCTCCTACAAGTTTTACCACCACATATTTTTTCAGGGGTTTCCCTAACGAGGATAAACCTTAAAGCAAACCAGTTTACCCATCTCCCCGTAAGTAATATCTTGGATGACCTTGATTTATTGACTCAGATCGACCTTGAGGACAATCCCTGGGATTGCTCCTGTGACCTGGTTGGATTGCAACAGTGGCTACAAAAACTGAGTAAGAACACAATAACAGATGACATCCTCTGCACTTCTCCAGAGCACCTGGACAAAAAGGAATTGAAAGCACTAACTAGTGAACTCCTTTGCCCAGGTTTAGTCAACAACCCATCCCTGCCAACTCAAACTAGTTACATAATTGTCAGTACTCCTACAACCACAACTACAGCTGATACTATTTTAAGATCACTTACTGATGCTGTACCGCTGTCTGTTCTAATACTAGGGCTGCTGATCGTGTTCATAACCATTGTGTTCTGCGCTGCAGGGATAGTGGTTCTTGTTCTCCACCGCAGGAGAAGATACAAAAAGAAACAAGCAGATGAACAGATGAGAGACAACAGTCCAGTCCATCTTCAATACAGTATGTATGGCCATAAAACAACTCACCACACTGCTGAAAGACCCACAGCATCACTCTACGAGCAGCACATGGTGAGTCCCATGGTTCATGTCTATAGAAGTCCATCCTTTGGCCCAAAGCATTTGGAAGAGGAAGAAGAAAGGAATGAAAAAGACGGAAGTGAGGTGAAACATCTTCAAAGAAGTCTTTTAGAAAGGGAAAATCATTCACCACTCACAGGGTCAAATGTGAAATACAAAACCACAGACCAATCAACTGAATTTTTATCCTTTCAGGATGCCAGTTCATTATATAGGAATATTTTAGAGAAAGAAAGAGAACTTCAGCAGCTGGGAATCACAGAATACCTAAGGAAGAATATTGCTCAACTGCAGCCTGATATGGAAGTACATTATCCTGGAGCCCATGAAGAGTTAAAGTTAATGGAGACCTTAATGTACTCAAGGCCAAGGAAGGTATTAGTGGAACAGACTAAAAATGAGTATTTTGAGCTTAAAGCTAATTTACATGCTGAACCTGACTACTTAGAAGTCTTGGAGCAGCAAACATAGATGGAGAGATCGAGGGCTTTTGCAGAAATGCTGTGATTCTGTCTTAAGTCCAATCCTTGTAAATAAGTGCCTTACATGTGTGTGTCATCAATCAGAACTAAAGCACAGCAGTAATCCTATGGGAAAAAAAGAAGAAAAAGAAACTCAGGGATCATTGGGAGAAGCCATTGCATTTTCTCCAGGCAATTTTGCCTGCCCCTAATAAATTAATCCTTGTATGTAAATCATCCAAGGATTATAGTAATATTTCTCCATATACTTAAAAGTGTTTCAGAAAAGACCTGTTGCACATCTAAAAGGGTTGAGTATATAAGCAACACTTATTTTATTGAATTACTTTACCAGTGGATGAAATAAAATTGGGTTTTGTCACTTAAAAGTTATACCTGTATATGTAATTATAATATGTAAAGAATATATTGTTTATATAATCAGCATATACCACAAAAATGTATATTGTCAGATACACCTAATTTTCTTGCAATAAAGGCAAAAGGAACTGGAATTTTAAAATTATGACTAGTAATAGTAAAGAAAAAAAATAGAACGTGGAATTATATAGGTTATGAGTGACCCAAAACTGAGTATTTGAGGGTTAGAAAAATGTCACTGCTATGCTTTCTGAATTTAAAAATAAGAGTCATTAATAGTTCAGGTGATGAATAAGCAAAGTTTTTTGGTTTTTCTACACATTTTTGTGTGGACAATCTTATCGTCAATGCTGCTGTGAACTAAGGTATGTCATTTGTGTTCAAACTTTGATTCTTGTTCTTGGGATATTTTTTAAATGCTACTGATATTCAACTGTAAATATGATTAGTGCATAAATTAAGTTTGGTTTCTTTCATAGCATTAATCCTTTGTAAATCTGAATGACAATGATAGAAATAAGTTTCTTGTGGCAAGTAATAATTCACAGGTATAAAACAAATAGGAAAAATCGTGTTTTTAAAACATTTTATTAATGTAAACTGGTAGTTGCCATAAATTAGTAGCAAAAGGCACGTCTAAGGGTAGGTGGTTTAAGTTGCCTCAAGAGTGGGACAATGTAGCTTTATTTTACAAGAAAGTATAGCTAGATTTCTATGAACTATTTATTCTGTACAGTTTTGTATATTTTTGGTTCACAAAGGTAATTATTCTTGGGTGCCTTTCAAGAAAATTAAAAATACTGCTCACTACAATAAAAATCAAATGAAAACTCTCTTTTTAAATGAATTTTCTTCAGTTAGTCTGATCTGTAATTCAATCAATTCAGGATTAACACACACACATGCACGCATTTGTGCACATGCACGAGAAGGAGATTTCTGTTTGTTACACACACAGAAACATCTTGTTCACCATCTGCAAAAAGGTCATTCAGTGTCTGGGTATGATTGACACAGAATCGAACCTAAATCTGACCAGTAGGTCTCCCTTTCCAGCAAATCCTTTTCCCACTCAATACAAATGAAAGGGATTTATTTTTCTTCTTTCTGATTATACAATCAATGATACAGCAGATTTTCACAAGGCAAAATAGAATTAATCAAAGTGATCTAGCTCTGTTTCTGAACACCACGCAGATCCATGCAGAGGGTTGGGAAGGAACACATTTCAGATTAGAAAGGACTTTCTTTAATTTACTTAATACTATTTTACTGATTCCTGAATGTTCTATTAAATGTTTTGGTTTTCAACACTCAACTGTCTGGAATACTAGCAAATCATATATTATTTCCTTGATTTTGAATAAGAAGCCTTTCTGTTGATAAAAACAGTAGGGGTCTGTGTTGCCTGGTATGAAGACTAATTATGTGTCTATTATGAAGTCATATCACTAGGTTTTCTTTTAAATCATTGCATATATTAATAGAAAACAATTAATAATTATGTATTAAAAGGTTGAAAACCTAAATTTCTCCATTAATGCCCAAGGTTGGAAAGAACAAAGATGAGAATTTTTTTAAAGTTACACTTACTAAGGGAAAATCTGGGTGCACATGGGTTGCTATATATATTTATCCACTAAAACATTTCAGCACAGTCATGAATAATAAATATTCCAAAACATGATTTTAAAAGTTACATTCTAAAAAGAAGAACAAAGTGGGAACAGGTTTCATGTTATTACACTTCTCCTATTTACTGGGTAGTATCTGCCAGTATTTTCTGATTCCAATCAAGTACACAGAGGAATTAGAAAGACTTAAGAAATTCCCATGCCTGGAGGACCCTTGGAATGGGTCCATGAATTCAGACAGAGACATGTCCTCAGGAATGTTCTTCTCTTTTGGGTGGAGGAATTTTTTTTATTTTAATCTTTATTCATGGTTAATCTCCTAAAGTAATAGTATTCATTCTTCAACTTATCTCAAGATGGAAGAGAGTCATTTATGAAGTCATGTAAATATATCCTTCAAATTAAATATAACTGCAAAACTAAAATTCTATGGGAATCCAATTACAATTTATAATGATGTAGAAATCATTATGGCTTCCAAAGGGTAGCAAATTTTAAAGGCTTAAATGTTTCATTCATGATGGAATCTTTCTTGGAGATTTGCTTCCCTATTAGAAGTAGTTGAGAGTTGAAAAAGCTAGTGATGGTCTCTAATTCTTAATGGGTTTTTCGACCTGTGATAATCACTCAGAACTTTGATGATTTTATCTGCATTTCCTATTTCTTCTCTCTCTCACTAACAACAAATTTTTATTATAGTCTCTGTTAGAGTCTTTACTTAAATGGCCAATGCAGTTTCCTTCTTCAACTAATTGTTAGACTCAGAGTCCCAAGTCTGAATTCAGTATCCCCAGCCTTATTCCAGTGTACTTAGGCATTCTAACAAAAAAAAAAAAAAACAAATTTGTAATTATCAATCAATCAAGTTTTTTCTTGATTTATATTTTGCTCATTGCATATCAGTGCAAGTTCTGATTCATGTCTGAATCATAAATTTTTGTAGTATAGCAATATTAGTGTTTAACCATACCAGATCAAGACTTATTTATTTGCTTATTTATTTACTTATTGATTTACAGATTTATTTTTTTGAGAGAGGGAGAGAGAGCGAGAGAGCGAGCACATAAGTAGGATGGGCAGAGGAAGAAGGAGAGAGAATCTGAAGAAGACTCCATGTTAAGTCCAAAGTCTGATGTAGGGCTTGATCTCAGAACCCTGAGATCACAATCTTGAGATCATGACCTGAGCCAAAACCAAGAGCCAGACGCTGAACCGACTGTGCCACCCAGGTGCATGCAGATCAAGAGTTTTTAATTCCGTTAGATACAGATTGTATTCATCCTTATTTAACAAATCATTTGTCACTAAATTAGCATGAAAAGACTTACTGATAGATATATGAACATGTTCTTCAGATAATCATCCATTGATCTCCATACTAGGATGGGAATTTTACAATACATATAAGAAAGGATTGTATCAATGATGCTGGTTCTTCTTGAATAAATCTCTTATACAATGAAGGAAGAAAGCCTGCCTTTGCTGCTCTAATAATAAGCAAACTGAAGTAGCAGCTAAATGGCCTTTGAGCTGCCTTGATCCTTTCACCCAATTTAAAGGGCTTAGGGTTTGATCTGGGATTGGAAAAATGTGATATGAGTGCCCCCTTGTCATCAGAATTTAACTTTAAAAAATATAAGAAATAAAATGAGATAGAGTCTTAATATACATGTAATTTATTTTTTACTTTTTTATTTCCTAAGTTATTTTGTTTTTGTGTTTGTTGTTTTTTTTTTTTTTAAGATTATTTATTTATTTATTTGACAGACAGAGATCACAAGTAGGCAGAGAGGCAGGCAGACAGAGAACAGCGGAAGCAGAGCTTGATCCCAAGACCCTGGGATCATGACCTGAGCTGAAGGCAGAGGCTTTAACCCACTGAGCCACCCAGGTGACCCTATTTTGTATTTTATTTTTCTATGATAACTAATGTACAATCAAAGTATTTCTTAAAAATAAGTATTTCTAAAGTAAGATGGATGCTACTAGCTTCCAGAATTGTTTGACATTAAACATTTTTTAAAAAATATACACAAACACAAACATAAAAATATCTAAAGAAAGTTCAGCAAATTGACCATAAAGAAGACTTTCTATATAATTATAATTGGAGACTATTCTCTACATGAAAAGAAAATTATGCAGGTGCATAAAATGTTATTTGGGAAGAGAGGTTTAGATCTCCCAGTAATTAAGAATGTTTCTATGATGAATTTAAGGATTCCTCTCTATTCTTTTCAATGAACATTTTTGTGAAACAGGCATAAATGGCTACAGTTTTCTTTTTGAGGAGATGGAGTATTATAAAAGCTTATTCTTGATAAGAAAGGAGACAATTACAAGTCCGTCTCAGGAGGAATGATCTTACGTATCTGGGCACCCATAATCAAGAATGATCTCATTGATAGGAATACATAAGTGATTAAAAATACAATGTTCCTGTTTGCATTTTTAATTCCATACATCCTGAAACAGATACTTGCCCAAACATTCCCTGAATTTTATAACCATGATAATGTCTCAAATTAAAACTTGGATATATCCGTTTATTCTTAAATTATAATGAGTTATATCATTAAAATTATATTGTTTAGCGACTTTCCTTATTATATGGAATATACACCAGTATCTGTTTTACAGAACACAACTAGATTTTAAAAGCTAAATTTATGTTGATTATATATACATTTATTCTTATGTATACATAATGTAGAGAAGATGGCCAGATGTAGAATTCTTTTCTAGCTGAAAGTATAAACAAATAGACAAGTACTCTGTTAGTAAATGTCTTTCAGCAGATTAGTGAATGAAGGATAGAAACAATTCAAAACAACAAATTGCACACACACAACACACATTCATATATTTCCAATAAAAATAACTTAAAATTATGCACTTTTAAAATAGAGTACTTTTTGTCCCATAATTTTAAGACACAGAAAACAGAAGACCTGACCTTCCACAAATAGATACTGCCTCCTACATATCTTAGATTCCATCAGCTAGAAAATTAGTTATCTGGGGGTAAGTAAGATATTTTGACTTACTTATTTAGTATAAAATCTCTGGTCATTTAATTGTCCTGTCATCATATTTGGTGGTTTAGATGGACTTGAACAGATGCTACACACAAAATAAATTCTTTTTTTGCCCAAATTAATGCACCAATTTTAAGTTCAGTGTTACCAGTGATGAAATCACCATAAGTGAATGAAAGTTAAATATATCTTCATCCCTTTACTCGGTGGTATGAGCAATCCAAAGACAAAGAAACCCCCACTACTATATTTTATGATTCATAACTGCCAGAAGTTAATATAGCAATACATGGTAGAATAAGAAAGTTAGCAATGGAGTTCAGAGAAGTCATGATTATAGAAGAAAACGATCAGTTTAAATGATACATATGATTTCATCAATTAAGATTTTCATAGGCACACTTTCGGCCTCTTCTTAGCATTCTGAAGTACTTTGCCTTAAGAGATTTATTTATTTGAGGACTTATATATTTGAGGAAGACATTATATTATGATACAGCAAACAGTATTCTCAGATATCAGCACATCATAAACTTTCAGAGCTTATCTATTTTTTCAGTTTTTACAAATAAAGGAGTTAGAAGATTCATCTTGCATTATGTAACTAGCAAAAGTAACAGGATTAGAATTGGAACTCTGTCTTATTGTTATTGCTGTTATTTTATTGTGTTGTTTTATTAGGAAGGCAGTGGTCTTCACCAGACTTCCTGTCATAACCATGAATATTCATAGGCCATATGGAGACACAGAGAATGTATGTCTTTCCTTCCATATGTGGGTAAGACACTCTTTCCCTAAACATTTTATTGAAAGAAAAATCAGACATATCAGTAACATTAGACATATATTAAAGTAACTGTAGATTGTTAAAGATGAAAAATAAGCACAATCTAGGTACAGCTAGAAAAATCCTAAATGACTTAGTATGATGAACAACATATTACACCTGGTAGACAGAAAATCATTATGTAGGGTTTTTTTTTTCAAATTCAGAATAATTAATCACTATTTATCAATAGTCTACATTTTTAAAAAAATGATTTAATAAGAATTTAATTTCTACTTCATAGAATCAAACATTGGCAAAGACAATACACATAGTTCTCTTGCTATATTGTGTTAATTAAAAACTTCATTTATAAACATGTAATTTAAATGTTGTTAGAATTACCTTATACATAGGGATTATGGTGTCAGATATTTTTATTTTTCCATTTTTAAAACCTCTGCCATGACTTCATTCTCTTGGTATTGCTTGTAAGTTAAATGAAGATCATCATTTCAGTGAATAGATCATTTGAATCCCAGAGAAAAGCTTTATAATGTGATGATTTTTTTTTCTTTTTAAATAAACTTCACTCTTAGGGCATTTTTAGCTTCACCACAAAATGGATCAGAAAATATAGTTTCCACATACCTCCTGGCTCCACAGAAGCCCAGCCACCCCTGCTACCAACATTCCCTACTCGAGTGGTATAGTTATTGTAGTTGGTGAGTTGGCTGTTTCATAATTACCACTCAAACTCACTGTGGATGCACTGAATTCTAAAAATTTTGACAAATATATAATGACATGTAACCATCAGTATAATGATATGTATCCAACATTATAATAATACAGTGCCTATTTTCACTTCTCTAAAAATCCTTTGCTTTGTCTAATTTTCTGCCCCAACAATCACTGATCTATTTACTGTCTTCATCCATAGTTTTGCCTTTTCCAGAAAGTCATAGAATTGAAATCATATGGTATGCAGCCTTTTCAGATTACCTTCTTTCATTTAGTAGTATGCATTTAAGTTTCCTCCATGGCTTTTCATGCCTTGATACCTTATTTCTTTTTAGTGCTAAATTATATTTCATCATCTAGATATACCACAGTTTGTTTATCCATTTCCCTGTTGAAGGACATTATGGTTTTCCAAGTTTTGGCAATTATGAATAAAGCTGCTTTAAACATATATATGCTGGTTTTTATGTTAATGTAAGTTTTCTACTCATTGGGGTAATTACCAAAGAGCACAGTTGCTGGATCATATAATAAGATTTGTTTAGTTTTGTAAGAAACTGCCAAATTGTCTTCCAAAGTGGCTATATCCTATTGCATTCTCATCAGCAACAAGAGTTTCAGTTGTTCCACATCCTCCCCAATATCTGGTGTTGTGAATGTTCAGGTTTTGCCCATTCTAATAGTTGTGTAGTGGCATCTCATTATTGTTTTAATTTGCATTTCCCTGATGACATATGATGTAAAGCATGTTATAATATATATTTTTCATCTTTATATCTTCTTTGGTGGGGTGCCTATTAAGTTCTTTGACATATTTTTAATCAGGTTCTTTTCTTATTGTTGAGTTTTAAGAGTTTTCTGTATATCTTAGATAACAGATCTTAATCAGATATGCTTTTCTTTTCTTTCTTTTTCTTTCTTTTTTTCCCCCTAGTCTGTGGCTTGTCTTTTCATTCTCTTGAGAGTATATTTTACAGAGAAGAAGTTTTTAATTTTAATGAAACCTAGCTTATCAATTTGTTTTATAGATCATCCTTTTGACGGTATCAATAAAGTCATCATTATATTTCAGGTCCCCGGATTTTGTCTTGTTACCTTCTAGCAGTTTTATAGTTTTGAGTTTTATATTTAGGCCTATCATACATTTTGAGTTACTTTTTGTGATGTCTAAATCTAGATTCTTTTTTTTTTTTCATGTGGATGTCTATTTTTTTTAAAAGACATTATGGTGGATTTAAAAATCACATACAATTTAAAGTTTCTTTATTTACAATGTAATTCATGTTAGTCTTTATATTTAACATTTGAGTACCATTAATATTATGCATTATTTCATGTCTGAGAGAGCATAACATTTAAGAAAGAAAAATGCCAAGTTATAAAGATTATTGTCACTGGGTCTAAATTACCTGAAGCTATAGGAGTGTTGAATGTGGACGTAAAACTAAGCTTAACAGTAATTTTCTTAGCAGTGGTTCTTTAGACTGCATTTTAGAAGATCTGCATTATACACACAACTTTATATAAAAGTTATCTAAAATTTGGTGTTTGCCGACCAGACACCTATACCCAGCTGTATGTGCTATGTGTACAGTCAGTTTAACCCTCATACAAAACCTGCAGGTAATGCTATTACCCCCATTCTACCTATAACTGAATGAGGCTCACAAAGATATTTGACCAGAATGAGACTCATAGTAGTCCTCAAGCTCAGATTTCCCTGACTTTGATCATTCCAGCTTCTACTGTCTAATCATGCCTCATCTCACAGTGATCTTAGAAAAACCTTCAAATGGGGTACTAAATCATTTGAATGGGTTAAACACTACATTGTTCACATTTGTAAAGACATCTTTCATCACATTTATCATATATTGTGGGGTTTTTCTGAAGATTTTATTTATTTATTTGACAGAGAGAGATCACAAGTAGGCCGAGAGAGAGGAGGAAGCAGGCTCCCTGCTGAGCAGAGAGCCTGATGCGGGACTCGATCCCAGGACTCTGAGATCATGACCTGAGCCGAAGGCAGCGGCTTAACCCACTGAGCCACCCAGGCACCCTATCATATATTGTTTTAATTTTGAATATGTTCATTTAACTTCTACTCAGGCCTTAAACTTATCAATATGCATAGTAATATTTGATATTTGAGAGATCAGAAGTCTCCATATGTTTGTTTACACTTTATTTAATTTCAAAAAGAAGTATTGAAAAATGCCCGTATTTCAGTCCCTGGTGAATCACTTCAATAAAGATTCTTTGACATTTAAATTTTCAACATTATATTTATGAAATCTATGAGAACACAGTAATAAATTTGCCTTATTTTAAAAGTTTGATTAATGAGGGTAATTAAGAATAAACAACAAAGTCTACTATATAATGAAAAGCTTGGTTTTCATTTATAAAATCTATTTCCTTAATTCCTTTGGATCTTTAACTCAATTCTCTGTTTCCTTTTTCTGCAAAAACACATTCATAAGCCTACTCTAGGCAACGCTCATACACCTTCATTAAGAAGGAGGTCATGTTTTCTCAACCTGCCCCATATTATGCTGTCACATATTTATTATGTCTTCTATGCTGTGGATTAGCAGCCAAAGCCATGCAAGTCTTGCATAACATACCTGCTGGTTATAAGAGTATGCAGGCCAAGCTCCACCTCCATAGCCCCTCCCACATACATTGTAAAAGTACATTCTCTGCGGTGCCTGGGTGGCTCGTGGGTTGAAGCCTCTGCTCAGGTCATAATCCCAGGGTTCTGGGATCAAGGCCCACATCGGGCTCTCTGCTCAGCAGGGAGCCTGCTTCCTCTTCTCTCTCTCTGCCTGCCTCTCTGCCTATTTGTGATCTCTGTCTGTCAAATAAATAAATAAAATCTTAAAAAAAAAAAAAAGTACATTCTCTGCCACTTTCAGAAGTCTATGTCTTTCATTCATCATTTGCCTTGGAAGATGTAGGAATACTAACTTACCTGTCTAATATCCCATGGCAATTTCAACAACCTCAAGAAACAATTCTTAAGTGGTATTAAAAACAAAAATGGAATACAACTTACAGAGACCAGTTTGTAAAAGGTTATAACTAGAGGATGAAAAGAGAGAGGCTGAGAATTGGATAAAGGTGGTCATTTGGTTCCTGCCTCCTTGGTCTTCCTTGGTATTCTTGGGTTTTGTCCACACCCCATGCTTCCTTTCACTTTCCCATCATGTGATCATTAACCTCCTAGAGCCAGATACTTGCGAGAACTCCACAAGAAATCATGCTCTGCCATCCCTTGGGCCATGCGCTCTACTCTTTTATTTTTCTCCCTAAGTATAATGACCTTTCTCTTTGAATTACTGCTGTCATTTCCAAACTAAAACAAAAAAATTTCTCTCAGTGATAGCCACACCAAGATGTGAGCATTTTAGGAGGCTTATCAATTGAAAATCATGAAGCTTTAATTCATGGAATTTCAGACACAATAATAAAATAGCGATCTTCCAGAGAAGATACTTTGGAAAGAGCAAGCCATAGGCTATCTAAAATCAAATCATAAATTCAATCCCAAAATCTTACTTGACACAATTATTTAAAAAATAAATTTGTTCAGGATAATTCAATTAATAAACATCTGCTTTGTACAACCACAATGATACTAAAGAACCATGGTTTATCAAATCTTGAAAACTTTCTGAAACCCACTCTTGTATTTTAGTATTTCATCCAATTTTTAGCTAAGGTGCTATTTCTTGTCCATATAGATAATGGAAAAGTTACACTCTATAAAATGTGCCTGGATTATTGATAATTCAGTTAATTCAATTAAATATTCCTAAACTGGGAAATATTTACAAAATGACGTATCTAGCAATTTGAGTGGATGAGTACTCCAAGAACATCAAGTCTAGAGTCTACTCAAGTCAATAATTTCTCTCTGCAAAACTATGAAGATGTGATACTAGAACATCTGCTTCAGGTTCAGAAAGGTATGAGTTCCAATTTGATCTCCATGATCTACTCCATAACCTTGATCCACTTATTTAACCTATGTGAGTCAAAGTATTTTAATAAAGGGAATAATGGCTTGTTTTACAGAGTTGATTGTATGGCTTATTAACATATATAGAATAAATTCTCTGCTTGTACATTTTCAGGAAAGTTTAGAGACTATTGTATAGTAGCAATGGAAAAGAGATCGGGATAAATTTAGGAAAAGCAGTTGAATTTTTTGAAATTTATATCTATTTTTACAATGAAAGAGAATAATAATCTCATAATTTAAAAATTTTTGAAGACCCATTGAAACACTCTATGTAAAAGGACTTTGAAATAATTCAGTGACATGTAAATATTCATTTTTTAACTCTCATTGATAATTTACTAGCTCTAATTATTGGGAAATCCTATTAATTTTCAACTCCAATATTCCTCCCTAGCACATCTAACTCTTAACTTTATTTTCCATTCAAAGAAGATCAATTTTTCTTTTTTTATCTGTTCCTATAGTAGCCTTAACCTACAATCATTTACATAATGCCCTTTGTCATAATACTTTGCCATAATCATACTGTAAAGTACCCTTTACAATAAAAGTGACAAGTATTTTCAGGTTTTTTGTTTTTTGGGTTTTTTTTGTTGTTATTGTTTTGTTTTGTTTTTACAATATACATAGTTTGGCTTCAGTACTGAAAATACATTTCTTATGAAGCATATAGTTATTTTTTACAAATTCAAATGGAACTAAGTTTAAAAATACAAGAAGTTGGGAAGTTGAAAGAAAAAATATAAAAAATGTAATTCTTATCCCTTTTTTATTCACATGGATAAGGCCACGTAATTTCTTAACTTATCATCTTTACTTTAAATCAGTGTGTGTGCTTTTCTAAGTAATCCATTTTTTTTTTAATAATTTTTTATTTTTTATAAACATATATTTTTATCCCCAGGGGTACAGGTCTGTGAATCACCAGGTTTACACACTTCACAGCACTCACCAAAGTAATCCATTCTTTTAAATAAAATTTTATATTTTTTTGTTTCAGCAGGATTCAAATGATAAATATATTTCTTTGTAATCTCTCTTTTGTACATATTTAGATGGAAACCGGACAGGACACTCACAATTTGGAAAGAATATGAGAAATAAATGACAATAAAATTAGAATAATATGAGAGAAAATGTCGCTCTTCAAGATCGCCACACTTTAGTGAGTTAGAAAGGGGTATATAATAGCACTAAAGATGCTGAAGTTCTCTGCACCATTGCTTCAAAAAGGAAGGAAGGAAGGAAGGAAGGAAGGAAGGAAGGAAAGAAAGAAAGAAAGAAAGAAAGAAAGAAAGAAAGAAAGAAAGAAAGAAAGGAAGGAAGGAAGGAAGGAAGGAAGGAAGGAAGGAAGGAGGGAAGAAAGAAAAGAAAGAAAGAAAAAGGAAGGAAGGGAGGGCAAACCCTGGAAATAACTGATTTCTACAGGACAGAATATGATTTTCTTGCTAGCTCTCATATTGTTACACAATCATGGAATACAGAATCCAATAAAACAGGGAAAGTAAAATCCTAGTCTCAGCACTTCTTGGATTGACATTTAAAAAAATTAAGCATCTAGCAATAAAGTACATGCATATACATGTTGATGTATAGAAACATGTACAGTAATCTCAGAAGAAAGTTTCAAAATTATATCTATGCAACTCATGGGTCCAAAACCACATTACTACTGTTGTCTAAAGGATCAAGATGAGGTAACGTCCAAAACCATATCTTATAACATATCCGGATGTGATTAGACTTCAGTTTTACTACAGGATCATAGTTCACCAAACAATTTCCTATTGCTTTTGTTTAAGTTAAGACTGCCTTTTCTGTATTCCTACTACCCTCCTCTGCAGAGTTCCAGATTAAAGGGGCACACTATATTTGAGTTTCTTTAGCTGAATTTTTCCTTCTACAATACTTTTTTTTAACCCTGGAGGAATTGAAGTCTACAGGAAACTAATTACAAATGACCTTGACCTTTTCACTTGAAAATTAACTTCTCTGATAATCAGTCTTTTTGCTTTGAAATTTAGTAAAATAATAATGCAATGACACATAATTGTGTAATTAGTATTAAGTTCAAAGGAAACATGAATTGATCTAGGGATAGCTAGTGTTTCATCTCAGGGTAGTTAATCCTCTCAAAAGAATTTTTTTGTTATCTTCTCTCTAGTTCATGAGTCACACATACAGCAATAAAACATCAAACAGAATAAAAATAAAAGCATTTAGTTGTTGAAGCTTTCAAAATTTTTTGAAGATTCAACCTTTTGTGATTCAATCACAAGAAGTGTGAAGTTATTAACTGATATATGAAGATATATGAAGATCTTATTTGTAGATCTCATTAAAAGAACAATTTTTGGTTCAAAAGACTAAATGAATATAGATCAGTGTCTTAGCTGGGAAAAATGATATGTACGTAATTAACAGAGATTGCAGGGTTTTAAGGATACTTAATTTTGCAATCATTATGACAATGTTCGTTCGACATAGGAAATTTAAAAATCTAAGATAGAAAGGATAGAAATTATAGAATATATTGCTTAAATTACACAAAAGTTCTCAGTAAAGATGAAGATGAGTGTCAGGATTTCCTTTTCTTGATTCCATGGAATTTCAGAGATTTTCTTTTATTGTTTCAAAAATCATTTATATCCATAATTTAAATCCCTGAATATTAAAATAGTATAATATAAGGAGTCTCACAAATTGATTTTAAGTGATCTGCAGTATAAAGAAACCTCCAATCATTCATTATTTTGACAAGAAATAACATTGTTGGATTAAGTGAATCTATTCCCTCCAACTTAATTTAGGTCATAGCATCAGTTTTATAAACAAAGACACAAATTAGCTGCTAATAAAACTGCCATTGACTGTTTTATGTTTGATCTTCTCATTTTTCTTTTTATCCAGAGATGAATGTGCTATAAAGATTAAAAAAAAAAAACTTGGCAAAAAAAAAAGTATAAACATACAGATAAACAGCTTGTGAGGATTTTAAAAGGAATCATTTTTTTATAAAGAGTTTTGCCAAAATATATGGATAGTTTAAGAAGTCAGTATCTGCAAATACTATGTGGTAAGATACAAAATGTATCCATGGAGTATCCAACTGTCCAGTAACCAAGGAAAGACAATGTTTATAAAAGAGAAGAAATATGTTTTACCTCTATAAAATTAAAAAAAATAATTTACACTCTTTTAATAACTGAAAATGCTACAAAACTTCACGAAGTAAAAAGACATTCTAATCTAACATTAAAGAAAGGTTAGGGGAGCCTAGGTGGCTGTTGGTTAAATGACTGTCTCCTGATTTTGGCTCAGGTTATGACCTCAGGGTCATGAGATCGAACCCCTTGTCAGGCTCCATCCTGGGTGTGGAGCCTGCTTAAGATTCTCTCTCTCCCTCTCCCTCTGCCCCTACTCCCCTCTCTAAAAAGAAAAAGATAAAGAAAACAAGAAAGAAAGCTTAAACATTATAATGCCTTTAAAAAAAAAAAGATTTTATTTATTTATTGAGAGAGAGAGAGAGCATCAGCATGGGGTAAAGGCAGAGTGAGAGAGAGAATTCTAAGCAGACCCCATGCTGAGCATGGAGCCCACACAGGGCTCAAGCTCATGTCCCAGAGATCATGACCTGAGCAGAAAACAAGAGTCTGATGCTTAACCTACTGACACCTAGGTGCCCTTATAATGCCTTTTAACTGGAGGGGAGCTGATAAAGAAAATACCATTTTGATGATGACCAGTGCTGTGATGAATAAGATTTAATGCCTCATATATATTTAAATTTTGAAATCAAAGCAAAATTCTTAATATACACATCTATCTCATTTATATTTTATTTAAGAAACACTTTCTTCACCATTAGAAGACACTATTATACTGTCTCTATGGGTTTTTCCATTTCTGTTTTGCTATTAAACCTGGCATTTGGTCAGTAAGGACTGACCAGCAATGAGCATTTAAGAACTCAGTCTTTGGATGGTGTCAAAAGATTAACACCATTAGAGGTGATAATGAGTAGGTAATTGTGAATATACTCACTCCCTGAAATGTTCCTCACATATATATTGAAGCTATTCTTTCCTGGGCACTTAGAACCCTATGTATCCAAGGAAAGGAAACATAGAAGGTGCTGCTGGAAGACTTGTTTACAACAGGGTTATTGTCTATGCAAGAATAGGGCTTCCTGACCTGGATTTCAAATCAGCATCCCTTCCAGCAATTCCTTTTAACCTAGAACACCTGAATTCTATTAAGAAGAACCTAGGAACCTTCCAACATGTGCTTAGATCATGAATGAGCTAATATTTGCAATACAATTATTTGCTTTGAAAGGAACATGTCTTTATATATCAGTAAAACCCATTGATCACTGAACCTGTTTTGATAAGGAATTCCTGGAAGTTGGAAGAGTGATTACGGAACAGAATTCATTTTTCTATAAGTATGTCCTGACACTTGAATATTTCCAGGGTTGTGCAAGTTGGATTAAAAAATGTTAATTGGAGCTTATGAGTTCAATGGAGCCAGCTCAATTTACTGAATACAAATTATAGGAATAGGCATTATAGGGTATAAAATGCTTTCAAAATAACAAAATGTTATTTCCAATAGCATTTCATTTTATAAGAAAGACTTAGCACACCAATATATATATCCACCTATGATTAGTTTTGTATAAGCATTTTATATTGAGTATAAATTGAGACTTTAGCATTGAGTGTCACTGAGTGTCATTGAGACTTTAGCATTAATAACAATTTCAGGAAGTGAATGCATATTTTCATTCAGTGACTGTGGAGCAGGTGATCCATAAGCTACAGTTAAAGAAGCACTGGGGCAAAACAATGGAATCAGGGAAGTATTCTGGAAATGAAAGGAAAATTAATATGCTAGATTTAGATAAATGATAGTTACTAGGAATATGAGAACTATAAGGAAGAGAAATGATTTAAGATATTGAGCAGATTATAGGTTACAGAATTTGAGTGGTGATTAATATTATGAAGAAAGACAAAGCAACTCAGAAAAAGAATTGTAAGGTAGTGAGAATTTTTTTTTTTAAAATCAGAGTTCTCATTAAATTTGGGATAAAGCAAGTAAATGGTATAGACCACATAATTTCTAGATCACCTTTTTTACCATTTATATAAAATTAGACTATATATGTTTAAACAACTAATCCAAGTATTTTCAACATTTCCCAAAGTTTAAAAATAATGAACAATTCAATGAATACTTTATTATAATTATTAGATAATATAAATAATTTTTCACATTGTGTTTAGAGACTCAGAAACTGACCCCTCCCAACTTTCCAGATTCACCCTGGCTATTCTTCTCTATAATTTATTTTTAGACAAAATTATCTATAGATATTTCACTGAACACTTTGTGCATTTCCCCATATTGTATCTTTGGTTTATGCTACTTCTTTCTCTAAAATACTCAGTACATAACTTCCCTTCTCAATGAATCCTGCCTCAATATCCTCAATAATCTTCAGTAGATACTCACTATCTTTTAATTATCTAGTCTGTTCCTGGATTGCAAAACTTTTTTCTTTTTTTAAATTTTTTTATTTTTGAATATTTTATTTATTTATTTGACAGACAGAGATCACAAGTAGGCAGAAAGGCAGGCAGAGAAAGAGGGAGGAAGCAGTCTCCCTGCTGAGCAGAGAGCCCGATGCGGGGCTCAATCCCAGGACCCAGAGATCATGACCTGAGCCGAATGCAGAGGCTTAGCCCACTGAGCCACCTAGGCGCCCTGGATTGCAACACTTTTGATGTCATAAAGTATACTTTATAATTCTCATATTCCCAGATATAACAGTGGAGTACACAGTAGGAATTCAAACATATATCTATAATTCTGTAAGAGGTACTATTTGTTCTTTGTGAAATTCTATTAACTATTCAAAATCACTGTTTTTTCTTTCATATCAATATTGTTGAAAATCTATATTCTAAACATTTTAAATCACAGAACCAATCTATGCATTAATCCCTAAGAAATAATATGAATTTGATACCACACTAACTCCTTTTCTAAGAGGTAATAGGTATAAGTATTTATTTGTTACTATTACCATGTATATTCTACATGACAAAATTTAATTACTGAACAAAATAATTATAAATATCCTCTGGAATATTTGATTAGTTTATTATATACAGACCGTATCTTAGAAAATGTATTGTGGTAAGAATACTTAAAATGACATCTGCCTTCTCATAGAGATTTTTAAATGTACAATACAATATTGTCAACAGTAAGCAAAATGTTGCACAGCAGATCTCTAAAATTTATCCATCTTGAATAGCTGAAACTATATTTATTGATCAGCAACTTCCCATTTGTCCTGGTGACCACTATTTTACTCTCTGCTTCACTGACTTTGACTATTTTAGATACCTCCTTTAAATGGAATCAATAAGATTTTTCCTTCTGTGACTGGATTATTGCACTATCCTCAAAGTTCACCTACGTTGCAGTATACTGCAGGATTTCCTTATTTTTTAAGGCTGAGTAATTTCATTGTGTGTCTAGATCACATTTTCTTTATCCATTCATCTTTCATAAACAATTAAGTTGTTTCTACATCTTGAAGATTATGGATAGTATTGCAATGTACCTGGGAGTGCCAATATTGCTTAAAGTTCTTGATTTTAATTCTTTTGAATAAATACTAAGAAGTTGGATTATTGAGGAATGCCTGGGTGGCTCAGTCAGTTAGGCAGCTGCCTTTGGCTTGGGTCATGATCCCAGACTCCTGGGATCGAGTCCCACATGGGGCTCCTTGCTGGGCGGGGAGCCTGCTTCTCTCTCTGCCTCTGTCTGCTTGTGCTCTCTCACTCTTTCTCCTCTCTCCAACAAGTAAATAAATAAATAAATAAAATCTTAAGAAAAAAAAGAAGAAGAAGTTGGATTGTTGAACCATATGGTAGTTTAATTCATTTGAGGAACCTGAGTATAATAGTGGGAAACCTGGATATCCACATGCAAAAGAATTAAATTGATCCTTATCTTATCTTATCTCATACAAGAAAATCAACTCATAATGGATTAAAGACATTAGCATAAAGTCCTGGGACTGTAAATACTCCTAGAAGAACACATAGGAGAAAAGCTATATGACATTAGTCTTAGAAATGATATTTTAGGTAAATGACACCAAGAACACAGGTAACTAAACAATAAATAGACAAGTGGATTTCCAACAAACTAAAAAGCTTCTACAGAGCAAAGGGCAAAAAACCAAGAGAATGAAAGGCAATCTATGAAATGGGAGAAAATATTTGCAAACATACATCTCATAAGTGGTTAATTTTTTAAAAATTTATAAGAAACTCCTACAACCCAGTAGCAAAACAGTTAATAATCCAATTACAAATAAGGGGTGCCTGGGTGGCTCAGTTGGTTAAGTGACTGCCTTCTACTCAAGTCATGATCCCAGAGTCCCAGGATGCAGTCCTGCCTTGGGTTCCCAGCTCAGCGGGGGTTTGCTTCTCTCTCTGTCTCTCAAATAAATAAATAAATAAATAAATAAATAAATAAAAATGAGCTAAGTACTTGGGTAGACATTTCACCAAAGAAACATACATGTGGTCAGCATCCATAAATAGGTGCTCCACTTCAGTAATCATCATGGAAATGCAAAATCACAAACCACAATGAAGTATCACCTCAAACTTCTTAGTATAGGTATTATAAAAAAAAATTTAGAAGTATAATGAAACAAGATGGAATTGGGAGGGAGACAAACCATAAGTGACTCTTAATCTCACAAAACAAACTGAGGGTTGCTGGGGGGAGGGGGGTTGGGAGAAGGGGGGTGGGGTTATGGACAATGGGGAGGGTATGTGTTTTGGTGAGTGCTGTGAAGTGCGATTCACAGACCTGTACCCCTGGGAATAAAAATATATGTTTATTAAAAAAAAAAATAAGTATAATGAAGATGTTGAGAAATTGGAACACTTTTGCACTGTTGGTGAGAAATAGTGCAGCCATAAGAAATTTCAATACCATGGTGATAGTGATTTAAGGCAATAGTAGAAGCTATAGTTACCTATAATTGAATTCTTTTTTCTCTAAACCTAAATACTGTGTGAGGATGGTCACTTAACTGTCTTGCAGTTTAAAACAGAATTATCCACTTGGTCAATTTATTAGGGATTTATTAGGGATAGTGTGTGTTGCAATAGATTGGTTGTTAAATAAATTGAACAAATCTATTATATTCTGATCACATATTTTAGCATCTATTTTCTCATGTTTATGCCACTAAAGTTTCTGATTTATTATTATATTATATTCAGATTATTACAGATTGCTAAAGGCCATAGCAGGGAAGTAAATATGTACTCATTCTATTCTTTTTGAGGGTGCTAGCTATATCCACGATTGAGTTTTATTTATAAACTACTTTGGAGGGATTACAAAAGAATCTAAGGATATAGAGCAAAGAAGCAAAAATCTTATGACAGTAGAACAGGGATGCCTGGGGTGGCTCATTTGGTTAAACCTCGGCCTTTGGCTCAGGTCATGATCCCATGATTCTAGGATTCTGGGATCCAGCTCCCCATTGGGCCCCCTGCCCAGCAGGAAGCCTGCTGCTCCTCTGCCTCTGCAGCTCCCCCTGCTTATGTTCTCTCAAGCACTTTCTTTCTCTCTGTCAAATAAATAAATGAAATCCAGGAAAAACAGAGAGATAGAGGTAGTATAACTGAAGCTCTTTTTTAATATTTGATTCAGATTTGACAAAGTAAAAGATGTCAATGGACAAAGGCAGTTTAAAGAGTTTTATGCTGTAATTTGGTTTTCTGTAATTGCTATTGATACACCTGCCCTCTGCAGAAAAATGTGAAACATAAGAAACATGAAAAATAATTTCAGACATTGTTAAAGCCACTATTTACTAATATGTTGAGATTGGTACTAGTGACAAGTCATAAAATTATTGATAAGATATTTTGGAAACAAAAGCTGAGCAATAACAATGTATGGGAAAAAAACTGAGAAAACTGAAAAACAAAGACTTTTTCCAATTATCTACAAGAAGTAAACAGTACATTTGATTAAAAAAAAGCCACAAAGAGTTAAGCTTTAGATATAAAATATAATTAACTTATTGTATTCTAAATTATACATTCTAAATTATACATACAAATATACTAAATTATACAGCATTATAAAATATTGTCATACTGAATAAGCTTGCTATTGAACTATGAAAACATATTAAAGTATAATATCTTTTTTCATGCTTTATTATGTAGTTGTTTTGTATTGTAAGAACAATAAAGTTCTAAAAACAATGATATAAGGAGATTTTCATATATCTTTATTGAATTTACTATAATTTGTCTCCTTAGTGTGTAAAGCCTTAACTTTAAGTTATCATTTTTATGATGAATTTTCTTGTAGAATACTTTGGAATATTTTAATTTTCTACCTGTGTCAAATATTTTGCATATTTCTAAATGATAAATTATAGTAGACACTTAAAACATATCTTCAATCAACAAACTTTCCTTTGCAAACTGAACTTTGTAGGGTTTTGTTTTATTTGACTTTTTTTCAATCAAGTTTTTAAGTAACCACCTGGTTATTTAGAGACACAATCTAAGTAAATTGATTGATTACTGCAATTGATTACTGTTTCTTCTCATAGGAGGTCTTTTTTCTGCAATTGATTACTGTTTCCTACTGAAGTTATTTCAATTCTTTATTTAAAATCCCATAATAAGGGACGCCTGGGTGGCTCAGTTGGTTAAGCAGCTGCCTTCGGCTCAGGTCATGATCCCAGCGTCCTGGGATCGAGTCCCGCATCGGGCTCCTTGCTCCGCGGGGAGCCTGCTTCTCCCTCTGACTCTGCCTTCCACTCTGTCTGCCTGTGCTCGCTCTCGCTCGCTCTCTCTCTGACAAAAAAAATTAAAAAAAAAAAAATAAAATAAAATAAAATCCCATAATAAAAGCACACATCCACTGAAAACTCTTAATATTATAAATTGAAGTTACCCACATTCAGTATATCATCATGATTTAATAGTGCTGACATGGATCTTGGAGTATCACTACCACTCTTGAAGGGTGGTAATAGCCATGAAGAGAAGCAGCGATACCTTCTGAATTTTAAATTAAATTTTTGTAGCAGCAGCTTCTATTTTGTGAATTGTGTTCTTCTCATAGGAGGTCTATTTTCAAGATTTATTTGACTTAATTCTAAGTTGATATAAATTTCATGGCTTCTAGTTTTCTTGCTAACTGAACTGACAATTCATATCTAACCCCAGCAGCACAATAAGAGGCTTTAAATATAAGTGATCCGTTATGATTTGAATAGGTCAATATTCTGTGATGCTGGGACCCATTAATAAAACTATTAAATACAATTTAGTGATATTTCCAAATTAGTTATGATTTCATTGGGTATACAGATCTGTATAATTTTTGTTTATTGTATTTATTTATTTTTTGTTTATTATATTTTATTCTATTTTTATTAATTAACATGTAATGTATTATTTTTTTCAGGGGTACAGGTCTGTGATTCATCAGTCTTACATATTTCACAGCACCCACCACAGAATATCACTATAATTTTTAATTTCTCAATTAAAAACTCTAAAATATATGCCTTTAAAATAATTGCAAAAAACTGGGATGCCTGGCTGGCTCTTTTGAGAACATGTGACTCTTGATCTTGGGATCATGAGTTCAAGCCCCACATTGGATGTGGAGCCGAAAGATAGCAAGAAAGCAAGCAAGCAAGCAAGTCTATTTTCTCTGATGTTCATAGCAGCATTATCAAATTATGGAAAGAGCCCAAATGTCCATCAACTGATGAATGGATACAGAAAATATAGTATGTATATATAAAACAGAATCACTCAGCCATAAAAAAGGAATGAAATCTTGCCATTTGCAGTATCGTGGATGGAGCTACAGAGTATAATAAGCAAAATAAGTCAATCAGAGAAAGACAAATACCATATGACTTCACTCATAGTGGAATTTAAGAAACAAAACATAAACATAGGATAAGAAAAAGGGAGAGGCAAACAAGAAAACAGACTCTTAACGACAGAGAATAAACTGACAGTTGCTGGAGGAGAGGTGGGCCGGAGGATGCGCTGCATGGATGGTGGGTATTAAGGACCCTTGTCGTGAGGAGCATTGGGTATTGTATGTTAATGGTGAATCGCTAAATTCTACACCTGTAACTAATATTACACTGTATGTTAACTAACTGGATTTAAATGAAAACTTGAGAATACAATACAATAAAATACAATAAAAAATAAAATAGAATAAAATAAAACAGCACATTCAAAAATTCAAAAGGATTAAAAATAATTGCAAAAAGTTTCTTTAAAGTTTTAAAACTTGTTATAGCCCTTAAAATTAAACACTTCAATAATTAAATAAATATATTTGTCTTTTGATTTCAACACTATGATTCTATAAAAGCAAGTAACTTTTAGCAGTCTGCTACAATCTGTTAAATAACCTCTAGGAGAACTTTCTGAAGTTAGACATTTTTTTCAAAATATGTTATTTCTGTTGTTTTCTTAGCTCTTTTTTTGTAACATGACATTGGCCTTCTGACTGCTTCATTTATATCACTCTTGTTTCTACACAACATTTACAATGACCTTTTCAAAAATTTCCTTTGACAACTGTGGTTCCAAAGGTTAATTATTTTACTTTTTTTTTTTTTTTTTTAAGATGTAATGAATTAAACTGAACAAAACCCCTCTTCCTTCTCCAGTATGACCAGAAGTCTTGATCTATAACCCTCAGACATTTCACACATGATGATATCTCTGCCAGGAATGACTCTTTTCTTTGAGCTGATAATGTGAACTCATATGTTAGTTCTAAGCTCAACCTTGCCTGATGTTCCAACCTGGAAAAATTATTGGGTGTATAGACTCACTTAACATTATATACCCTTGCCAAACACTTACCACACTTAATGGATTTATACGTATTCATGCATTTCTTGATTAAAGTCTTTCTCCCCAGAAAACTATGAGCTCCACAGAGTTAGTTCATGTCTTTTTTTGCTCACTATTTTATTTCCAAAAGCCAACACATGCTATGGCACATAATAGACATTGGATGAATGTGTGTAGAATGAATGGACAAATGAAATTTTCAGGAAACGGTTTTCATTAGACATAGAAATCTGGCAAAAAGTGATGTCCAAATTCCAAAATATAAAAAAAATTTAAACCCCTAATTTTCATAGTTTTGGAAAACTAGCTTTAGAACATAATTTATAGCCAAGATGAACTCATGTTTCCTATATACTGGTTGAATAATTCTGGGCAATGGTTTGCTAGTTAGAATCTTCAGTTCCCTTATCTCTAAATCAGGAATAATAACCATGCTCACTGTTGAGTAAGAGGCTATCATGAGTTTATAATGAGTAATGTATATAAGTACTTAACAACATCTCTGCTGTGTAGAGCTTAATAGACAGCATCTATTATTATTATTATCAATGCTCATCGAGTGTCAGTCCTAAGCTAGATTCTATAGTATACGGGTAATAGTGATCTCTTGTCTTGATAAGTATTCTTAATGAACAGTTAAATAGGAATGGAATTACAAAGAAAAAAACAGTATAAGAACGTTTTTGGGGGGAAAAGAAAAAAGTATTAATTTTATCACGAAAAGGTAGCAAAAAATTCAATGAATAAATAGCCATACAGTTTCCTCTAAAAGAATAAAATGATATTTTATCACATGGTGGGAAAATAAGGCTATCTTAGAAAGAAAATTGTGAACAACAAAAGAAGAAGAAACTTGTGAGCAACAAAAAGTAGTGTTAAGTGAGCTGAGCCCAAATGTTATGCCATTCTAAGTAATGTAGATTTTATGATTAAGCACTTGGCATGTTCTAAATCTTCTTCCAATTATCCTAGAAATGTAGTCGGCATATAAATTTTAGAAAAATATTAACACAATTTAATAAAATAATAATTAGCTAGCTTACATGCAACAGAGAGTAAGTCCCAAGTCCCAGTTCTACTATCATTTTCATGCCACTATTTGCTGAATGTGTTAGTTTTCCACTGTTGCTCAATAAGTTATCTGAAAAATTAGAAGCTTAAAAAGGTAAGTACGGGGCACCTGGGTGACACAGTCAGATAGGTATATAGGTCCCAAGGTCCTAGGATCAAGCCCCGCATTGGACTCTTTGCTCAGCAGGGAGCCTGCTTCTCCCTCTCCCTCTGCCTGCTGCTCTGCCTACGTGTGTTCTCTCTCTATATTTCTGTCAAATAAAGATAAGTAGGTATTAAAAAATAGATAAGTAGGCATTACTCCTTGTTTTTGTGGGTCAGGAATTCAAAAGCAGCTCTGGCTCAGGGTCTCTCATCAGGCTATACTCCAAGTAAGGACACTTAGAAGTTCTATCTGTGACTGGACGATCGGCTTTCTACATAGCTCACCCTTCTCGGTGTTAGCAGGAGGCCTCAGTTCTTTGCAGTGTGATCTCTCTATGGCAATATCAAAGGGTCCTCATGCCATGGCAGCTGGCTACTCCAGAACAACTCACCCCAGACAGAAAGGTGTAAACCACAGTGTCTTTTATAATCTAGCCTTGGCAAGCACATCTTGTTATTTCCTCAACACCCTACTAATTACACAAGTCAGCCCTATGTAATGTGGGAATAGAATGTAGAAGGGTGTCCAGATTAAGAAGTAATGATCAGTGTGAGTCACCACAGTCCCAGATCATTTGGTAGTAATAGTTACACCCAAATGCAATTCATGATATAATTTTATAAATTTTGAAATGTAGTCTACTAAAGCTAACTTATAAAATTGATATTGAGAATTATTTTAGCCTGAGCATAATGATTTTAACATATCTATAAACACATAAGAAACATGTTTATTTGTACTTATTTTTATTCATATTTATTTGTACTCATATCGTCTTACTTTCTCAGTAACTCATTCTACTTTCCACAACCTACCCAGAATTAGCTTCAAAGTTGTAAATAAAACATTTTCACTTTCTCTTTGCAAAAAAGAAAATATCCTCAATACTTGCCACTATCAAAGGACTTAATCATGTATTATCAACCATGATCCATATAACTGAACTTGATAATACAAAGTAGTGAAAAGGGTCCATGCTTTGTATTATACACAACTAAATGCTTTCACATACTGGACTATTAGATATGCCTGTGGAAAGTTACAGCACATGGTACTTCCTAACTCACTCAGGATAGCTATCAATTGAACCTAAGGGTAGATTAATATCTTCTAATTGGCTTAGACATAGTTATCTGGCACGTACAGTATAACGATAATAGTTAATGAGATTGTCAGTTTTCCTACCCAGGCTTGCTGGCTAGATTCTTTTTTATTTTTTCTTCTCACTCAATATTTCAGGAAGCAAAAATTCAGACTGACTTCATTTCTTCCTAAAAACAGTCTGAATATGACCACAGCAATCACAACAGTTATGGTCGGCTGTTGAACCTTCAAAAAATCCCATCTAGTTACGCATCACCTCATCTACAGGGTGTTTGTTTCCATGTTGATCTGAGGTGTTATGCTGCTGTACACAACCACTTGAATTAAGTGTCTCACACCTCCAGGAAAAAAAAAGGGGGGGGGGAGGTTATGTTTATTCTTACTGATCTTTCCAATGCAAATGTCTTCAAAGGCATTTCAGCAATACAAAACCACTGCAGAGTAACAATATATATCTCAGAGTCAGGCATCTCTTTAGGATCCATAAATATTATAATGCATGCTTCCGGCTGCAGGCATATGTATTTAATGGTCCAGTTTCTTTGAGCTAGCGGTCTGCTCTAATACTCTTGATGCCACAAGATGTGAAGCATCTGTTACTATTCATCAGTGGCTAAGAGGATTTACGGCTTTTCATTAATCACCTGGAAGAGAAACTAGTTATTCACTTAGATGTCAGCTCTTCTGTGATTACAAGCAGTGCAGAGAGAGAGCACAATTTCAAAAGAGTGAAGCACAAAGGCCAATAAATGACTGACAAATAAGAAGCAGGAAGGAAAGCATGTAGCATCACATCCCAGGAGGCCTCCCAAGTTCTTCCTTTTTGTAATCACTTCTTAACATAAGGAAATAGGGTATTCTCATAAGACAGTGATATACTTACTCTATTACTTTCAACTTTCACTTTCAAAGAACCACTACATCTGTAACTCTTTAAAGTCTTTTCAGCATTAAAAAAAATAAGTTTTTGGAAAAAAAAAAAAAGGCAATATGGAAACTTTACCCTAGAATTTAACATCATGACAGATTAACTTCTAGTTACTTCCTTTTCATTTAGCAGTATGATAATTCTTTTTTGAGAGGATATACATATGTGTACATATAAGTTTATTTGGTAGCTGAAATTTAACACATTTTAAATATCAAAAATTAACAAGCTAACAATAAAATGGAGAAATAATGGTAATAACATTTGTTACCTTATAAAAAAATTCTCCCAAGTGGGATTTTTTTCAAGAATGAACACCTTATAAACATTCAGATATCACTTAAGATAACCCAGTACATCAATAGACAAAGAAGAAAAACATAAATGGCCAAATCAATAGGTACAAAAAAGCATTTGACAAAATATATATCCATTCATAATAAATACTCTTAAAAAACTAGGAAGGGGGAACATTCTCACCTTCGTAAGGAATAACTAAAAACCTATAGCTCACATCCCCCTTAATGGTAAAGAACTAGAAAGAATTAACAAAACTTCTTTGTTCACAGTCTGTATGATGATTTATTTAGAAAATACCAAATAAGGGAAAGCAAAAATGAAAATAAGCAAGCAAAAGAACCCTCCTAGAACTAGATAGCAATTATAACAAGTTTTCAGGTTATAAGGATGATATATGAAAACTGATATCCATGTATAAGGATATCCATATATAAGGATACATAAGCAATGAAGAATAAGAATTTTAAAGACAGAACGTCATTTACATTAGCACCAAAAAAAAAAAAAAAAAAAAAGGCAGAAGGAAAATAAAGGAAGGAAGGAAAAGAAAAAAAGACCTAAGTGTAAGTTTAACAAAATATATGCAATGTCTACTATTAGAAAAATGAAAAATTCTGATGAAAGAAATCAAAGATCTAAATAAATGTAGAGCTGGTTCAAGTTCACGGTTAGGAAAATCCAATATTAAGATATCAGTTATTCCATACCTGATCTATAGATCCAATGCAACCCTTATAACAATCCAACATGTTAATTGTGGGTTATTAACTGATCTTAAGGTATAGAGAAAATCAAAAGATCCAAAATAGCCACAAAATATTAAAGAAATAAATAATGATAAAATTAAAGTAGCAGGGACTGGATACTACCTGACTTCAAGTCTTAATATAAACTTACAATAATCAAGACAGTGTGTTACTGGGGAAAGAATGAACAAATAGATAAATGGAAAAAAATATAGAGCCCTAAATAGATCCACCCCAAATATGATCAATTGATCTTTGACAGAGAAGCAAAGGCAACTTTATGAAGAAAGAATAATCTTTTCAACAAATGGTCTTGGAATAAGGAGACATCCAAATGTGAAATAATATCTCAAAACACAGACTTTCAACTTTTCAGAAAAATGATCTATAAACATATCATGGGCATAAATGTGAAAACAAAACTATGAAGCTTCCAGAAGATAATATAGAAGAAAATTTCAGTGATTTTGGATTTGGTGATGCACAATTCACGAAAGAAAATAAATTGTTAAGTTGAACTTCATTAAAATTTAAGATCTTCTGTTCTGCAGAAGACACCTGTTAAGAGAATGAAAAGTGAAACCACAGACTGGGAGAAAATCTTTGCAAAACACATATCAGATAAAGAACAAGTGTTCAAAATGCACAAGCAAATCTTAAAGCTGAAAAATAAAAAAATAAACAATTAAAACTGAGTAAAATCCTAAATAAACAACTCACCAAAGAAGATATATAGATGACAATAAGATATGAAAAAATATTCAGTGTCTGATATCATTAGGAAATAGCTAATTAAAACAATATTGAGTTACTGGTGTAAATCTATAAGAATGGCTAAAATCTCAAATACTAACATAAGTGTAACAGTAACAATTCTTGTCCATTGCAGATGGGAAGGAAAGATGGTAGAGCCAATGTGGCACTTTCATATAAAACTAAACATAGGTTTACTATTTGATCCAGCAATCATGCTCATTGATATTTATTCAAATGAAAGGACAATTTATGTCCACACAAAAATCTGCACATAAATGTTTTAAAAAGCAGCTCTACTCACAATACACACAGATACAGCTTCTGAACAAATATAAATGCCTTTTCCATCTGAAAGAACACAAACAAAATGACAGATAAAAACTTAAAATATAACGATATTATCTTAAGCACATATTCTTCATTGCAAGAGGCATAAAGCAGGAAGGATCAACTCTCTCCATCTCTGGGTTGACAAAAATTAGAAACTACCAAATATTCTTAAATAGGTGAATGGATAAACAAACTGTGGTATGTGCATACAGTGGAATATTATCCAGCAATAAAGAAAATAATGAACTAGCAAATCACAAAAAAAAAAAAAAAAGACATGGAGGAAGCTTAAATGCATATTCTTGAGTGAAAGAAGCCAGTCTGAAAAGACCACATATTACTACATGTATGATTCCAACTATATGACATTGCAGGAAAGGCAAGACTATGACAGTAAAAACATCAGTGGTCATCAATAGATCGGGGAAGGAATCAATAACACAATGAAATCATTCTGTATTTCACTGTAATAATGGATACATGACAATGCATTAGCCAAACCAGGAAGTTTTACAACACAAAAAGTGAATCCTAATATAAGCTACAGATTTTAATTAAAACAATATATCGATATTCATTCATCAACTGTAACAAATATGCCACATTACTGAAAGATGTTAATAATAGGGGAAATTTTGTGGAGAAAGAGAGGGAGGGATTTGGTAACTCCTTGTTTTTTCTGCTTGATTTTTCTGTAAACATGAAATTGCTTCAAAAATATTTTATTTTAAAAAACATTTTTATTACTCTCAGTTTTAAAGCCATATATTTGCAGGATTTTACTGTAAAAATAAAAGGTAGTGAGAAAGTATTTTTCCTTAGAACTATAATTGATTCTGGGCTCAGTATTTGCCTATCAACTTCCAGAGGAAAAGACTTAGTGCTTTGTTAAGAGATTTTTTTTTAGAAAGATTCAGTGTGATTTTAAACTCTTGCCTTAGATCCTATTTTTATTGGCATCATTTCCATTATTTTCACTTTCTATAAAATAAGAAAACTTTAAACCACACTGCATCAGACACATTGATGTATGTAACTCCTGAAGAAAAGATGCCATTTCCATTTAAAAGAGCACAAACTAAATGTAGATATACAACCTGAAAGGTAAACTGTAATTATTGAGTATATATGTACATTTTTCAGTGCAAGAAAAAAGAGGTATAAAGCTGGAGGAGCTCCCTGTTTCCATTATTAAATAATTCAATTGGTCAGGCTTGAAGTAGAACATCTAAAAATTATATTTAGCTTTAATATATATTTCCTGTAACGTTTGTCTTCAATAACATTGTTTATCCATTCAATCCTATATAGCTAACCCCAGGGCTTGACATAGAGTAGGAAACTTCTAAATATTTAATAATGGTTGGATGTCACATTCGGTTCTAACAAATGTCTCACGATCTGCTGAGGTTACACTCATTTTAGCCTTCACTCAAGGTCATTAAGTTAATTCATTTTGAAACATTGTGTCTCAGGATCATTACTGAATAATCATTTCTTCCATTTTCTAAATCAGCTTTTCAAATCCTTGGCGATGAAGACCGTGGTGGTGGGGTAATGATACCCCCCTAGCAATATTTTGGTCTCCTAACAATTCCTTCTCCCCACAATTTAAGCTCCTGAATAGTAATTACAAAGCAGAATGGCTTTAAAATTTATCTTCATATTTTTTTCTAAGTGTTATGCACAAAATCCCATCAATAATAGGAAAATTGTAATCTCTAGAGCCAGGACAAATGTTAAATATGTTAACATTTTCTATGTAGTCTTGGAAGTATTCTGGTTCTAAAGGTACAGACATTTTTATAAAGGGTAGATACATTTATCACTTAAAATTACTGATCATCAAGCTTAAATCATGTTAATTAAAGGTAAAATATTGTGGAAACTCATTTATAAATGGTTTTGATGCTGTATAAAATCCCTTGGCTTTCTTTGGAGATCTATTGTTTTCATAGAATATGAAAAAGAAAAAATACTGAGTAAAAAATGAAGATCACTCAACTCTGTTTTAATAACATTATTAGGAAGGTGTTTTGACTAGAGAATGATTGTCCTAACTTGAATCTATAGAAGTCACTGGATTAATACATTTCATTCTACTTATCCTTAAGAGGAAAATAAGCTGGTACCTGTGTAGGGTAGTATAAAGATAAAAGAACATCCAGAAGAAGAATTAAAGCAAAAGCCATGTCGCTAATGAAAACTCTAGGAAAGTCATGTTCCTTTAGATGATAAGACATGCAAACTTTAGTAAACACAATTAAGTCTTTAGAATATCACCTGGGAAATAACAAAGACATAGAATCAACTAGAGAGGATAAACATTACTGAAAAGCGAAAAGAAAGACCTGAAAAGTTTCTTCTTTGTTTGTAGGACCCAAAGGTACAAATACCACATCAAAGAGATGAATAGCAATTTGGCAAAACTAAATAGAGATCAAGGAAAAAAACAAGTGTTTCAAAAGTTTCCATTGTTTATTAACGGTTCTATTGGATTAAACATCTAAAAGAACAAGTACTTAAAGGCACTCTAAAATCTGTTATCTACCTAACAGTAAAAGCAGCCTCTTCCCCATGGCGCAGGAACAAAACCTACGTTGGGCTTGAGCAGGAAGAACACTGCTCTGCTGAAAGGGTCAGGTTAAGCTGTCACAGCCGTAGATGGTTGAGAGGAAGACTTCAGTCACAAAGCCAGCAGATTATCAGTGTAAATGTTCCAAAATTCCATGGAAACCTGTTTTACTCTGCTCTCCTTTTAGGATTATTATCACTTAGAGGGAAAGAAGGAAAGAGAAAGAGAATGCAAGTGGCATAATACCATATTTTATCAATGAAAATAAACTAATAAAAGTTCAGTCAAAGGTACTGAGAGAACAGGCGTAGCATAACGTTGCAAACATTAAATGGGAAGACTAGGCATTATTTGGGGCAAGAATACAATTCTGTTTGGGCTTTTGTCTTTGTTTTATGAATAGTGTAAGGCCCATGAACAGAAGTGAGGTTTGTTAGTGGAGTCCCTTCTAGAATTTTTACATTTTGTCCTCTTTTTAACCTTCTTTCTCACCGCAGCTCTGGGGAATTACTCTCAATTTCTTCTTTCTTTTGTTCCCAGCTTGTTTTCATTCTTTCAATTCAACAGTATTCCCATAATACTCAATTGTGTTTTTTTTTTTTTTAAATCCAAATTTTTTAGTCTATTCATTCAGTGACAAGGTGCTAAGCTGCCTTTGTCACAAATAAGCATTATACCACCTTGAAAATTACGGAATTGAAACTAAGAAAAGTTAAGTAACTCCATTATAGGTAACAGTCTGAAAATGAAAGGACAAATGTTCAAATTCAAGCCTTCCTGAGCTCAAATCATAGCCAGTCCTGCTCCTAAATAATCCCATATCATCCTATCCATGCTATGTCATCTTTCTTTTCTTTTTAGCCCTGATAGATAATATAATAATATATTAATTTGATGCATTCTTATGCAACATTAATTTATAATATTCTACCCTTTTATTGGAAAAGGATGTGAATTAAAAGGAATATTTGAAGAAACAGGAATATTTTGAGTAAAATATAAGCAAATCAAGCAGCCTAAATTTCTTGTTCAAAAAATTGCACATATACGTTATGGCTCTCTTAACAGCTCTTGGTGAAGAATAATCTGGAAAGCCTCAGGGCCATTCTCTTTTTGAAATCAGAGTAAATAAGAAAATGTGACACATGCCTGAAACCAGAACTGAGTCTTGCCCTCTAGGAACATTTACCCAGATATCTAAAAGAACTTTCAGGACATAGGTAATTAGTTACAACTTACTAAATTTATTACACAAATATTTTAAATTACTATCCAGACTTCCTTCTACTATTTCAAGGACACTCCCTTATCAAATTCCTAAATCCTTATCTAGCCTTATCTAAACCCTATACATATCCCAGGAATTGCAATTACCACCCTGTGTACTATATATGTTCATAGAATTGGTATTAGTCTTAATTTCTAATATTTCTTTTGCTTCTGAGTCTGTAATAGAAAAGTCCCTCAACCATTTCATCCACAAATCTTAATTTATATTAATATTTTTATATTAATAAAATACTGTGACACAAATTAAGAACTTCCATTTTCCTACTATTTCCATTTTCCTACTATACTGAATATAATTCCTGTGAAATGAAGATGGTGCCTTAAAATAATAATGTCTCTTTGGAAGCAAAGCAGGTTGGTCAAAGTTTGTATAACATCTCAAATTACCCAAGATTTACCTAGTATATTTTTCTTTTTGTAACATTCCATTATTATGAGATTTCATTATAAGCTAGGTGGAGGTAAATAAAAGGCTAGGGAATAGCAAACAAACACAGTAAGAATAAGAAAAGGATAAACCATTCACCAAATAAAAGTCAAACAAACCTCACCTGTTTTATTGTAGTTTTTATTAGCAAAGGACACTCCAAATATTTCTTAATCTATAGCCATGTTTTCAATCTAAGGTTTCAAAATGAAATCTTTTGTAGAGTTGTTTTTTTTTTTTTTTTTGAGGTTTGTAATAGCTATTTCCTTATTAAGGAAAATAAATATATTATAGTGACAAATACAATTTTAATATCTTTCTCTGGTTATGCTCACATCAGCAAATGTCTAAACACTAAAATGTTACATTATCATATAAATGTACAGCTAAATTGGCTTCATAAAGCGATCGCCAAGTTGTGCCAATTGTTAAAAAGACTAAATATAAGCCATGCTAATAAAGGTTCACAATAAATTGTGAAGTGGCATAAAATCAAGTCTGTCCCTGTTAGTAATGAATCACTGAAATATCAGCTTTTCTTCCCTAGCAGCAGGATATATAAAAACATCTTGATTAACATCTATTAATTAAGTTCAAATATTAAAAGAAATGAAACATGGTACTAATTTTTATGATCATAAAATGGAAGTGACGGATAAGGATTCCAAATAATGATGATTATATTACCATTAAAAGTTTCAAAGAAATTATTTAAAAGCTTAAAAAAATAGTCTATCATTACGAAAACAGTTAATGCAACTTTGTAGAACTAGTAATTAGAAGCTTCCAATAGGAACTATGTGCATACTTCTTGAAAACATTAAAAGTAGAGTCTGTATAGTCAAATTATTATCAAACAAAGGAAAAACACATAATTATTCCATTTTACTGAAGAAGAAGCTCCAGAGACTCAATTTGACTTATAGTTACCCTGAAAATTGATACAGTAATGGTGGAGATTGAATCTTCTCTACACAAAATGAATCTATCCCATTAATTCCACCTTCATTTTACTTCTATATCTTTAAATTCTTCAACCTGTCAAGTATATTTCAAACTTTAAATTTCTTTCTAAAGTATGAAGTAATAATGTTCAATATCTTCTCTCTCATAACTTCTATGCCACGTGAGAACATTGCTCCCAGATTTGCTTAATGTAAGTACATTCTTCAGGATAGTATTAGAGCAGATACTTGATTTATAGATCAGTGTGTATTTTTAATTTGAATCACTAGTGGTTGGAAGTTTTAAGGCATTAAGAAACAGAAACCAGTGAAAGATGTCTTTGATCCTTCTTGAATATAAGAAGTAAGCAATATTTGATACTAAATACAATTGTCTCCTGCAATTGATTTAACTCACCAAAATCTGAAAGGTTGGTCTATCAAGCTGGTGTCGCTCCCTGAGTCCCTGGGCACAGATGGCAAAGAGAACTTGCTGTCTACAACAGCAGGGGCAAGTATTAGGCAGCTATTTGGGCAAGGGGAGGGGTGTCCCTAGGGCAGAAAGTTTTGGACTATAGTTAAATCCATTTACTACTTTTTGTTACCCCACCTGTCAAATAAATAGAGACCATGCTAACGTATCTATGAAAATACACATATAAGACAAAATAAGCATACGGAATTCTTTAAATTGGAAAACACATTATCCAGTCACTGTGATGTGATACTACCTTGTAGGGAGGAAAAAAAAAAAAAAACCTGATGACTTTGGGTGAATCGCTTGGAAGAAATGGTCATAAATGAACACAGTCATCTGTTTCCACGTAAGAAATAAGTCATTATATTTTGCTGCAGGTGTCTCAACAACAACCTCAGGGTTTTTGCCAAATCATCCTTGAAATAATCTCTTATGGTCTTTCTGTTTACCTCATAAGGCTAACAAATCCGTGGCTTTTGTTGTCATGGCTGGTGTTTACAGACTTACCTTAGTGTGCATTTGTGCTTGAGAATTTTACCCCTTTGTTGCATATTAAAAATTCTTGCTAGTGAGAGTATGACTGGGATATCCATTTCCATTCAGAATAAAGACCCTTGTTGAACAGCTTAATTCATTGCACTAACTTCTAACATACACAGAATTAGCTTCCCTTAGATGTGCCTAAATGACTGGTCTCTTTGACTTTGAATGAATTCACAATACCATGATATAAAACATAATCATAGAAATACCTAAGATATTTTTCAAAAGATATATATAATCATAGTAAGCACTTAATTATTTGTACCTATATTTAAATGAAGTCTAGCCCATGAAATAGGAAGAAGAAAATGTTTGAGTAAATGCATATAATTGTCAAATAAGGTTTATGCAATAAACAACAGAGTAATGTATTTCCAATATGATCTTTTTTTGATTAATTGATTATTCATTGGCCTTTGGACTGGTCGAAAAATATGTAAGTGTAAACGAACGTAATTGTTGCCTGGAAAAAAATCAGCCATATGAAAACTAAATAGGGATCATGCTAAGGTGCAAACAGATCGAAAGTGAACTCCTTTAAGCAAGAATAGAGAGAAATTCATTATAACTATGGAATCTATGCAGACTTCAATAAATTGGCACTGGCTGGGAGATTTGAAGTGCAGTAGAACATCACCTGTGGAAATGCAGGGAAGGAACAGTTTGAATAAGAAAAACGGAGCACCAAAAAGAAAAGGAGGGTTTAAGAAAAAGAAAGGGAACTGTCTTACTGAGGTGTGGAAAGCAATGGCAAGAAATATGACTACGGAAGTGATTGTGTCTGAAGTGGCTTGAAATTTCCATTCTTTTAGCAAATGGTAATTGAGCAGCTCCTGCAGATAAACATAGGCTAGGCTAAATGAGTAGCCGTGAATAAAACACATTGTTGCTGTTGTAAAAAAATATTAAGCAAATCATTAAAAAAATTAATTTATTGCAACTGTGATCACACTGCAAAGAGAAAATACAGGATGTTATGTGCTGATGAAAAAGAAAGCCCCCAACCTTTTGGTAAAGTGACCTTATGTTCCTAGTTTATTTGATCTCCCACTCTTCACGATTCACATTTTGGGGAACCTGGGTGGCTCAGTGGGTTAAACCTCTGCCTTCGACTCAGGGCATGATCTCAGGGTCCTGGGATCAAATCCTGCATCGGACCCTTTACTCAGCAAGGAGCCTGCTTCCCGCCCCCCCTTCTCTGCCTGCCTCCCTGGCTACTTGTGATCTCTCTCTGTCAAATAAATAAAATCTAAAAAAAAAAAATTCACATTTTGTATCTCCCCTTTCTTTTCTCACTTCTATCAGCTTTCTCCTATCCATGCTTAATGAATGCTGTAGATTTTTATTTCACTGAGAAATCACAAAGATGTGCAAAATCTCTTAGGCTAAAAAAAAAAAAAAAAGCTTGATGCATTCCAAGGTCTAAGAACCCTCAAAAACTAGAGTATGGAGAGGAAGAGAGAGTAGTATATGATGGTGTTAGAGCAAGAGGTAAGGCCCCTATTATGCAGCTTCCTTCCTTCATTTATTATTCAACATATATTCACTGAACATCTATAGGCAAATATGTGCTGATGCTAAGGACATAATGGGAAGCATGATGGGGGAGATCTCTGATCATGTGGGTCTTAAATTCTGGTTGAACAGAGTAAGACAGTAAATGAATATCTCCTTTAATCATGTCAATCATACCTCAATAAAGAGGCTAAAATGTAATAAAAGTAAATAAAGATAATTTTATAGTGCTATTGTCACTAAAGGAAATAAAGGAGGAAATATGTTAGTGAGTAGAGTTAGCAAATTAAAGAACGGAGCAGGAGATAGCTATTTAACTGGTGTGGTTAGAGAAAGCTTCTTTGAGGTTGTATCAGTTGTGATTTAAATGATGAGAAAAGGTCACTATGTGAGAAATAAGAAAAATTGGAATAAGCAGGAAAAATAAATCCCTTTATGAAATGATATTGGCACATTTAAAGTTAGAAAGAAGGCAATATGCATGGGTTACTGTGAACCTGAGTAGGAAAGTGCCACATGATGGAGTGTATGACTGATTACGGAAAAGATCTGTGCTTTTTTTTTTTTTTTTTTTCTGAAGAGAAGAGTCACTGTATGATTTTAAGCTAAGAAGTGCCATTGTGACTATGTAAACTCCTCAGGAGTTTCCAGGTGAATTCTGAAATCTGGCCCCCTTAGAGACAGGGGAGAAAGAGACCAAAGAAAGAAGTACCACTCTAGATTGGTAGGTGGCAGATTTAATAAGCAGGGGAACTTACTTAAGAGGGTGTGAAAAACAAGCTGATCTCCACACCTGCCGGCCAGAATCTTTAAAGTTCATATAGAGGCTTTAACTGGGGTTCAGTCACATGCCCAGTCCATTACATTACATTTCTGTTTTAAAAACATGTCCTTGGAGCAACTCTGGGAGCAGAGAAAGCAAGGAGAACACACATTTCCAGGAGAAATGGAGGGAAACCTCCAGTTGCCCAAGTCCAGCTTGGGGTCGGGGGATCAACTGGTGATCATGTCTTTTCAATGATCTCTTACAACAGTCATGTTATGTATTATAGTTTTTAAAAAACTACTTTGGCTGGTAAGTAGAAAATGAAATGTAATAGGTTGAAAGTAGAAATACACCATAAGGGAGTTCTTGCAGTATCCCAGACAAGAAAAGGTATGGGTTAAATTCCAGAGGTAGGGATAATGATAGAAGTAGATTATTTAAATGCATATGGAATACAGATCAGCAGAGTGCTGATAAAAACAAAGAGGAATTGAGATAAGGGGAGAAATCAAGTATAAGAAGCTACTTTGCTGAGAAAGATCAGAATGATCTTATTTTGGATAAGCTTACATTCCATTTTAGACATGCAAGTGAGAAACTCAGTTGGTATCGACTAGAGTTTGAGTTCCTGGTCAAGATAGGAAGTGATGTGCATTTATTGGTGGTGTGAAACTACCATGGAATATAAATCCATGGAACTCAAGAAAACCAAAGGTGAGTTATGGACAAGATAATTGAGCTTTTCACCATCTTTTATTTCTTTTCAAATATTAAACTCTTGGGGTGCCTGGGTGGCTCAGTGGATTAAAACCTCTGCTTTCAGCTCAGGTCATGATCCCAGCATCCTGGGATCGAGCCCCACATCGGGCTCTCTGCTCAGCAGGGAGCCTGCTTCCTCCTCTCTCTCTGCCTGCCTCTCTGCCTACTTGTGATCTCTGTCTGTCAAATAAATAAATAAAATCTTAAAAAAACTCTTATTATGAACTTAGCACATTTTTATATAAGTAAAATATATTATTTTAAAAAGAAAAAACTTTTACTTGTATTGATTTATATTGTTTAGGGGTAATAGCCAATACAAATTAAATGTAATTAAAATATATAGTAAATGAAAAAAAATGGCAAGTAGTATTGCCAAATACAGCAAGATAAAGGGGATCAGTCACACTAGGGCCGGAGGAGGTGTACTTTTATGTTGTGTGAATATGATTGACCTCTTGGTGACATTAACAACAGACCTGAAGGAGAGGAGTAAATCAAGCCAAGAACTGGCAGGAAAGCAGTGTGTGTGAAGGGAAAGGATAAAGAGTAAGTCCTACAGTGGGAGGGGATCTAATGTGCCTGAGGAACGGTGAAAAGTCCAATGTGCAGAGTATAAAATGATCTTGGAGAGTAGTAGGACAAAAGAACAGAATTAAAAGAGGAAGAAGGATAAACCAGGTAGATTACCGTGGGATATTTGCACTTTTACTCTAATATTGAGTGAGATGTATAGTCAATGAATGATTGTAAAACAGAGGTTTAACATTTTTTTTCCAGTTTTAAATTAATCTTTTATTAACTTTAGATATAGATATAGATATAGATATATGCAGAGAGATCAGTATTCTGGGAAATAAACAACTGTGACTCAGTCTGGGATGATAAGTGAAGGGGTGAGGAAGAGATTCTAGATATGTTTTGTAGGTAATGTCTTAAGCATGATTCCAAGTCAATTAAACTAAAAAATTGAAAGCGTGAAGTTGCCAGCAACTGAGATAAATACGACATGTACAAAGAGAATATTAAATTTGAGGTGCCTAGTAGATGCTCAAGAATAGATGTTAAGTAGCTATGGTCATTTAAGTCATGATAACCAAATGAGATTATTAAGGGACTACCTGTAGAAGTGACAAGGGAAATTGGTCAGTACAAGAAGGTGTGAGTGGTCAGATTAGAATGTTTGAAATTGAGATTTTTGGAGATGGTATACTTACTGGTGATAATACCAAAAGAAGAGTATTCTGAGTAATAAATATTGATGAGAGAAAAATTGTTGGAAGTCCTGAAGCTAAAAAATAAAAGCCCATGGTGTTGGACTGATCATATCTGTGGATGTTCTTATCTTCACAATGGTACTTAGAATAGTTATGAAGAAGGAAATGGTAAAATCAGCACCAGTTCTATGTATTAGAGAACTGGTCAATAGTCCACAAAGAAAGAAAAGAGTAATATTGTGTGTCGGGGGGAGGGGCATGAGTTTTAAAATATTACATTTTTTTTTATTAGAAGTAAAGAGAAACATAAAAGAAGCAAAAATGGGGAACAAGTAGGATATCTATACCACCTTCAGGCTCTGAAATAAGTGTGAAAAGAGAATACCCTTCACTGAAGGGGGCTACAGGAGGGAAAACTACCTTCAAGACAAAACCAAGTCTTGGGGCACCTGGGTGGCTCAGTGGGTTAAGCCTCTGCCTTTGGCTCAGGTCATGATCTCAGTGTCTTGGGAGTGAGCCCCACATCAGGCTCTCTGCTCAGCAGGGAGCCTGCTTCTCTCCCTCCCCGCCCCCGCCTGCCTCTCTGTCTACTTGTGATTTCTGTCTGTCAAATAAATAAATAAACAAAAACAAGTCTCAACTAGAGCAACAAGGAGAAAAGAAAAACTGGAGAAAACCAAAACTATAAATAAGGAAGTATCAGGATGAAGTAAAGCCCTATGGGCTGCAGGTGAGCATGATATTGTCAGAGTTAGGAACTTGTGAGGATTTTTAGTGAGTGGGCTGTGCTCAGTTGCAGGAATAGAGGCACAAGATTGGCCCAGACTGTTTCTTAATAGTTTAAAAATATTGACCAGTATATTTAAGGGAAATTTTACCCTTTACACAAGACATCTCAAAATTTGAAGCTATCAGCCAAAGCTTTCAACTCTTTTGTGCAGCCTGCTGAGGAAAAGAGAAACAAAGAGGTATGAAGATATTAAAACTTTAAAGGAAATCAGTTTCTAGACACTCAGCTTCTTTGGAAAATGGATATACCTGAGGAAATGGCTTTGGCCGAAGTATTACAATGGTTCTCCTTCCCATCACTTATTGGAATCGTATTTCTCCCACCTTAGAAAGCAAGTATATCTCTCCCACAATCCAAATGTTAGTATGATGAATTTCCATCCCCATCCTTGACTATAAAAATACTTTGGTGTTCCAGATAAAAGCGTAATCCAGACTCTTGGTATAACTAAACTCTGTTTTAATCAAGGGGTCATTAGTCTGTTTTAATCAAGGGGTCATTAGTCTGTGTTAGAGTTTATATCTTTTTCTGAAGTATAAGAGTGGAGAATCATGTTATAAATGAGTATGTCAACATAGTTGAAATGTTATGAATTCAAGTATATTCACAATTTGGGAAATTTAAGTGTTGATAATTTTTATTCAAGGAATTCAGATTCCCATTCTCAACTATTGCCAAAGAATATATTGTTCTTGAGAGTAACGCAAATACAGTTAGACAGAAATACCAAAAAAACCCAACATGTTTTTTTTTTTTCTAATTTATAATCTCATAGCAAGGCTTTGTGTTTTCATATCTCTCCTTTTCTCTCTCATTTTTATTTCTATCTATATGTCCATCTAAAATAACAATGGAATATTCAATCTTTATAAAAATCATGCTGGAAAAATACTAACAGGATATTAATATGCTCTTTGTATTTTTATCTTTGTCAATAATTTTTAAAAGGTTTAGTCATATAGTTCATCCATATTACAGTCTGTGTCTTGGCTGTATACTTTCTATAATTTTAAAATAAGATGGAATAAATATCACTTCTGAGAAATCAAGCTTGTATTTTTAATATAATAACATTTATGGAAGATATTGTTTTATATTTTCTTAAGCAATAATTCAGACCAATAGGAAAAAATATTCCTATTAACTTTTTCTTTAGAAAAATTTATAATTTTTCTTTGTTGCTGGTCTAGTGATTATTATTGGTAGCAAACCAGATTTCTACTGGTTTACTCATCCCTTAAATTTGCTTATCATATATCAAACTAACTGGAGGATATAAATTCTGGCAACAAAATTCTTTAACAAACACATTAATATAAATTTTAAAGTATTATATTTTCAAGTGTCATTTAAATGCCTCTTCTGTTGATGTTGTGGGTATTTTCCATTTAAGGTTTTATACTGCAATCTCAAGGGGTGGTTGTGGGCAGTATTTATGTAACTGTGAAGGGAAAACTACAAGCTTGGGTTTAATGTCTTGAAATTCAAAAAGCCAGCTGCATTTAATTAGGATTAATTGTATTGTCCCTGATGCTTCTCTATTTTACTAATCCACTAAAATGTATAATTAAACTGACAATTATTTTCAAAAATTAAGTGAGGATATGTATTTACAAAATGTATATATGCATCTTTGTTCATAGCCAACTGATAAAACCTTAAAACATAAAATGTCCAACTTTATGAGATTTTTATTTTTATTTGATGTTCATCTAACTTTGATTCCATAAGTAAAACATATTTAAGAAATAGAATAGAGTAAAAACCTTGCATTCATCAGTAAATCCTTCTTGACATACTTCTGATAAATCAACTAAATAATAAATCCTTTGTAATTTTGTTTCAAAACTGAAGGAAATCTTAACTGAGGTTTAAGATGATAGATCATTAAAAATATTTTTGTTATAGGTGATGCTAAAGCACAATTTTCAAAATGTCAGCAAATATAATAACTTGTATTAAAGAATTTATTTAAATCATTAATTAAAGGGAAAACTGGCAATATTCTATGATCAACTCAAGGAAGAACTGAAAAGCTAATAGATTTATAGGGCATTTAACAAAGAAATGTTAGGATAATAATTCTATGTTAGATAAAAAACAGATAAATTCCCCATATATTCATTAGCTATGAGTTGTCTGTACCATTGGGGAAAAATTATTTGCATTACTAGTGAAAAATTCTTAAAATTAAAAGGTAACTTCACTAAATCTGAGTCTTTTAATTCACAGTAAACAGTGAGAGAAACTACATACCTTCCCTGATAATCTTTGTGAAGATTGTGCCCTCAGTGACACTAAAAAAAATGTACAGCCCACCTTCTCACCTTATGTTCAAAATTGGGATAATTTTTCCATTTGATAATTGTCATACAACTCGGAAGGAATGCAAATAATTCAATGACATTGCATCTATTTATATAAAAACATTTCACATTTTTAAATCCAAAAAATAAATAACAGTTACCTGAAATATCCTCTCACTAAATTCATAGCTTTCAATAATTACCCAGAATATAAATGGGCTAAATGCCCCAATCAAAAGACACAGAGTATCAGAATGGATAAAATAAATAAATAAATAAATAGATAAAAATAAAAAGATGAGACCCATCAATATCCTGTCTGTAAGAGATTCATTTTAGACCCAAAGACACCTCTGGATTTAAAGTAAGGGAGTAGAAAACAAAAGAAAGTGAAAACACAACTGATCAAAATCTTTGGGATCCAAAAAAGGTGGCCCTAAGAGGAAGGTAGGTATATAGCAATACAAGCCTTTCTTAAGAAACAAGAAAGATCTCAAATATACAACCTAACCCTACACCTAACAGAGCTGGAGAAAGAACAGCAAATAAAGGCTAAACCCAGCAAAAGAAGAGAAATAATAAAAATCAGAGCAGAAAGTAATGAAAGCAATGAAATAAAGACCAAAAGGACAGTAGAACAGATCAAGCAAACTAGGATCTGGTTCTCTGAAAGAATTAGTAAGATTGATAAACTCTGGTCAGACTTATCAAAAATTAATTATCATAATTTATCAAAAATTAATAAATCATGAATAAAAGAGGAGAGATCACAAGCAACACCAAAGAAATACAAACAATTATAAGAACATATTATGTGCAACTATACACTAGCAAATTAGACAATCTGGAAGGAATGGATGCATTCCTAGAGATGTATAAACTATCAAAACTGAACCAGGAAGAAATAGAAAACCTGAACAGACCCATAACCAGTAAGGAAATTGAAGTAGTCATCAAAAACCACCCAAAAAACAAGAGCCAGGGCCAGATGCTTCACAGGAGAATTCTACCAAACAAACAAAAAAAAAGAATTAATACCCATTCTCCTGAAATTGTTCCAAAAAATAGAAATGGAAGGAAAACCCAAACTCATTTTATGATATCAGCTTTACCTTGATCCCAATTCCAGACAAAGACCCCATCAAAAAGGAGAATTACAGACCAAGATCCCTGATGAACATAGATTCAAAAATTCTCACCAAAATACTAATCAATAGGATCCAACAATACATTAAAAGGATTATTCACCTCCATCAAGTGGGATTTGTTCCTGGGCTGCAAGGTTGGTTCAACATCTGCAAATCAATCAATGTTATACAATAACATTAACTAAAGAAAGAACAAGAACCATACGATACTTTCAGTAGATGCTGAAAAAAGCATTTGACAAAGCATGGGATACTTTCTTGATCAAAATTTTTCATAGTGTAGGGATAGAGGGCAATTCCTCAATACCATCAAAGCCATCTATGAAAAACCCACAGCAAATATCATTCGCAATGGGGAAGAACTGAGAGCTTTTCCCCTAAGGTCAGGAACACTGCAGGGATGTCCACTATCACTACTGCTATTCAGCATAGTACTAGAAGTCCTTGCCTTGGCAATCAGACAACAAAAAGAAATAAAAGGCATATGAATCAGCAAAGAAGAAGTCAAACTCTCACTCTTTGTAGATGATATGATACTTTATGTGGAAAGCCCAAAAGACTCCAATCCCAAAACTGCTAGAACTCATACAGGAATTCAGTAAAATGTCAGGATATAAAATCTGTGCACAAAAATCAGTTGTATTTCTATACACCAACAAGACAGAAAAAAGAGAAATTAAGAAGCCAATCCCGTTTACAATTGCACCCAAAACCATAACATACTTAGGAATAAATCTAACCAAAGAGGCTAAGAATCGGTACTCATGAAACTATAGGATACTCATGAAAGAAACTGAGGAAGACACAAAGAAATGGAAAAATGTTCCATGCTCATGGATTGGAAGAACAAATATTGTGAAAATGTCTATGCTACCCAAAGCAATCTATACATTTAATGCAATCCCTATCAAAATACCATCAACTTTTTTTCAGAAAAATGGAAAAATGATCCTAAAATTTATATGGAATCAGAGAAGACCACAAATAGCCAGAGGAATATTGAAAAAGAAAACCAAAGCTGGTAGCATCACAATTGCGGACTTCAAGCTCTAGTACAAAGCTGAAATCACCAAGACAGTATGGTACCAGCACAAAAACAGACACATAGATCAATGCAACAAAACAGAGCTGGGAAATGGACTCTCAACTCTATGGTCAACTAATCTTCGACAACGCAGGAAAGAATATCCAATGGAAAAAAGCCAGTCTCTTCAACAAGTGGTGTTGGGAAAATTGCACAGCCACATGCAGAAGAATGAAATGATCATTTCCTTACACCATGCACAAAAATAAACTCAAAATTGATGAAGACTTCTATGTGAGATAGGACTCCATCAAAATCCTTGCAGAGAACACAGGCAGCGACCTCTTTGACCTCAGCCTTAGCAAATTCTTTATAGAAACATCCCCAAAGGTAAGGGAAGCAAGGGCAAAATGAACTATTGGGATTTCATTAAAATCAAAAGCTTTTGCACAGCAAAGGAAACAATCAAAAGAAAAAAAAAAAAAGGACAACTGACAGAATGCAAAACATTTGCAAATGACATATCAGATAAAGGGCTAGTATCCAAAATCTATAAAGAACTTATCAAACTTAACACCCAAAGAACAAATAATCCAATTAAGAAATAGGCAGAAAACATGAACAGGTATTTCTGCAAAGAAGACATCCAAATGCCCAACAGACACATGGAAAAGTGCTCATCACTCTGTATCAGGGATATACAAATCAAAACCACAGTAAGATACCACCTTACACCAGTCAGAATGGCTAAAATTAACAAGTCAGAAAACAACAGGTGTTGGCAAAGATACAGAGAAAGGGGAACCTCCTACACTGTTGGTGGGAATGCAAGCTGGTGCATCTGCTCTGGAAAAGAGTATGGAGGTTCCTCAATAAGTTGAAAACAGAGCTACCCTAAGCCCAAGAAATTGCACTACTGGGTATTTACACCAAAGACATAAATGTAAGGATCCAAAGGGGCATGTGCAACCCAATGATTAAAGCAGCAATGCCCACATTAGCCAAACTATGGAAAGAGTACAGATGTCCATCAACAGATAAAATGATAAAGAAAATATGGTTTATATATAACAGAATATTATGCAACCATCAAAAATAAACCCATGAAATCTTGCCATTTACAATGATGTGGATGAAACTAGAGGGTATTATGCTAATATAAATAAGTCAATCAGAAAATGCAATTATCATATGATCTTACTGTTATGAAGAATTTGAGAAGCAAGACAGAGGATCGCAGGGGAAGAGAATGAAAAATGAAACAAGATGAAGCCAGAGAGGGAGACAAACCATAAGAGACTCTTAATCTCAGGAAACAAACTGAGGTTGCTGGAGTGGAAGTGGGTGGGAGGGATTGGGAAACTGGGTGACAGACATTGGGGAGGGTATATGCTATGGCGAGTGGTTTGAATTGTGTAAGACTGATAGATCACAGACTTGTACCCATGAAACAAATAATATATTATATGCTAAATAAATAAATATATTTTAGCATTGGGATTCCATTTCCTATAAGCTTTAAAAGAGCATATATTTATTTATTTCAGCATTATATTTACTGTTGCAATCGTTTCATTGCATAATTTGTTATTAAGTAAACTTAAAATTTTTAAATATTTGAAAAAAACTTAAAAGTGTTCAAGAAAGTATTGTAGATTAAAAAAAAAAAAACCTAGATATTTAGAAATTATATGACCAGAAATTTTTTTAACAGTATTGATAACAAGGAATTTTAAAGATTTTGGACTCATAATACAAGCAACTAAAAGTCATACAAGATATTTAATACTCGTGATCATTTTGCTTAAATAATACTATGCTAAACAAATCATTCTTAATTTCATAGGCAACGAAAAGATATGATGAAATACATTTACTAAAAAAATTACTTTTGGAGTCATTGCTTCAGTCAACAGTCTATCACTACAGTCATAAAATCTTTCTGACACGACACAAAGGAAACATCACACTTTTTTGTTTATTGGAGCATAGTTAACATACTGTGTTATATTAGTTTCAGGTGTATAATATAATGACTCAGCAATTCTATATTTTAGTCAGTGCTCATCATAATAAATGTACTCTTAATCACCTAACATCCCCTAACAGACATGTCAGAGTATGTGCATGTGTGTGTCCATTTTGGTTTTTAGTTCTGGCAAAGATATTATACATGATCCACTATGCCAAAGATGGGTAGCTACATATATTAGTACAATGAACATAAAATAGCAATAAAATTTTATTTTATCTTACCTTTATTTTATCTTACCATCTTACCTGTCTCATTCACATTTCCCATAATCAGAGAACTCAAATATTACCGTGCTTGACACAATTTTGCCATGTTTGACAAATTCACCCAAGATTTACTAGTTAGTCAATCTTATTACGTTTCCTGCTTTAAATTAACAGGAAACGTAATAAGATTGACTAACTAGTACCTCAGTGTTTTAGAAACATATTAGAAAGGCTCACTAAAAACAGAAAATAGCTTCAGTTTAACAGCTAAAACAAAGTAGAGGGCTTAAGTTTAAACTACACAAACAAACAAACAAAAAAGCACAGAAGTCTGAATCTAGTTTCAGAATGTCAACCACCTAATAAAAAATTCAAAGGCATTACCTGATTACACTGTATTTAGATGTTCATAATTATGAATTCAAGTCATCATAAAAGCTTAAATTATGTTCATTGTTCTCTGCTGAAGATGGCAAATTATTATAAAATGTGATGTAAAATAATCAAAAGAATTGTTTCTAAAATGTTTCTTGCAGAAAGCCTTAGGTTTTTATTGGCTGGAAAATTCGCTGTTTTGATACACTGTATTGCCCAACAACATCATACAAAGCAGACATTACTTCACTAGTTCCAGGATACATGAAATTCATTACACCTTAAAATACTTGAATGGATATTTTTATTTTGTATTTATTTAAAGAAAACTGCAAGTTTCAGGAGCTTTCTAGAGTTGCCTGCCAAGAAGACTGCTTGACATTTGAAGCATAAGATAATTTCACTACAAGAGATGCTTATTTTCTGATGTTTCTGTGATTGCACATTTAAAATTTTTTAAATCTGCTTGATGTAAAGCAAAGGATAATTTATATACATAAAGGATCTTTAATGTATAAATTTAATTTATCAGACTGTTTAAGATAGTAAAATCAAGAATGGGTATTTTTTCCCTACCATTTTACAGATACCAGTTGTTTGGGTTTTTTTGTATATGACAGAATGCAATATTAGAATTATGTGTGTATCAGTAATAGAGCATTAAAAAAAACCCTTTCACGTTTATTTTAAATTAGTTATATTTGTCTTATTTTGAGATGACCTATTTAAATACAATTATATAACCAATAAACTCAATTACAACTTCATATACTTTATATCATTTATACAAAAATAAATGCAAAAATGAGCATACAAGACAAAAGAATATACATCAGAAATTTCTTATATCTCATTTTACTTTATTTAATATTAAATTACTTTTAGGTGTTCTTTACAGAGACTGAAGAAAAAATGAATAAAGTTTTGAAGACCTTTTTTACTTTTTTATAAAATTAAATATAAAAATAACTACCTTGAAATTAATCACATAAACATCTAGGGGTAATTACATAATTGATAAAGTAGTTTCTAAGAGAAAAAAAGTAGAAAACAGAAATAAAAGTTTTGTTAAACGAAACCAATTCAACTTCTCAAGTGAAACTCTATAAAGAGACATAAGAAAAAAAAAACCTGACCAATGAGTACTGACAAAAGGGAACATGATATAATCTTATAGACATATATCTTTGTTAACATATTTAATCTAAATATGGTAACGATTTTTGTATGGATGTTTTCTGTAATGCCACTGATTGAGACCAATGGCAGAACCAACTTTTTTTTTTTTTTTAAGATTTTATTTATTTTATTTGACAGACAGAGATTACAAGTAGGCAGAGAGGCAGGCAGAGAGAGAGGGGAGGAAGCAGGCTCCCTGCTGAGCAAAGAGCCCGATGTGGGGCTCGATCCCAGGACCCTGGGATCATGACCTGAGCCGAAGGCAGAGGCTTTAACCCACTGAGCCACCCAGGTGCCCTAAGGAAATTCTGAAAATGGCCAAAACAGAGCCTGACAAATGTAGGCCATTGTGTAAGTAATCCAGAGTAGTGGTTAAACTCTATCATACGTTTGAAACCTCAGAAGCTTCTTCAAAATGATTGTTCCCTGCAGGAAAGCTTTAGATAAGAATTAGTACAGAGTTTACGGTTCTAGTATCTGATTAAAATCTGGAGTGCAAATGTGATGTAGATTTCTGTCAGGTCCATATGGTTTTCCAATTAATGAAACAAAGTACACAAAACCTTTGTGTATAAACAAAGAATGATGTGAACCAAGCATGAATTTGTGGATAAGGCTAAAATTTTCCCAAAGAATACAGTCCTTGAAGTTGTATGCCAATAAACAGATCATAGCTAAGCAGTTGTTCAAAGTTTGCAAACACAGGAGATGAATCATTAAACACGACATTGAAAACTAATGATGTATTATATGTTGGCTAATTTAATTTAAAATTTTAAAAGTGAGGAAGAAAATGTAACTATTTTTTCCAACAATAGCCAATCTCATTGAGATTTTATTCTTAACATGTACATTTGAAACAAATTTATATCCTTTTGATTCCTGCAGTAAACTAATTGGCAAATATATAGCTAGGATGTAGGTGAGTTATTTTCCTATGAAAAATGTTAGTTATAAAATTATTAATTGTTGGAAAATTTGGGGCAAATTGTTGATGATTTTGTTTTGAACATAACAATTCTGAAGGGATTTTTTTACAGTAATTTACTGGTAAGAACACTTGATTCTTGAAATCACTCTAAATTCAAAACAATAAAGTTATGTTATAGAATCTTGCCCATTCTTTTGTGCTATAAAGAAACAACCAGTTTAGTCAAGATGTTTTGAAATAATTTATGTAAAAATGGGCAAAGGACAAAAATTAAGTATAATTATATCCTAAAGAAATTTTCCACATGTTTCTTAACAAATTGTAGTCATGCATTTGGGCTATTTTTTGGTTTTGTTTAGGACAATTAACCAGGTGATATACAAAGAATATGTGCAAGTTAGTTTATTTACAATTCTTCATATAAAAGCAAAGTCCAAGAAAATATGACGAGCCCTTAAAGTATATAATTAAATATGAATCCCCCATTCTTTCTCTACATATGGAGTGTCAGTAGAATATGAATGGTAATTAGAACCTAGAATCCTCCAGTTCTTATGTAGAACAACTACCTTAACACCACATAATTATAATTTTATAGATAAAAATGTATCTGTTCAATATTGTGACTAGTAACATAAGACATGTAATACTTTATTTCTTTAAAAATGGAGTATAATCCATTTCAAATCAAGGAAATCAAATCATGAATCCTGTATGAATAAAGGCTGTTAGAAATGCTGTTTTGTTCGTATTCAGATACAAAAAGAAGAACACATTTAAAAGATTTATTTATTTTGAACTTCATCAACTACAATAATATAAGAGAAATATTTTCTACATCCAACACAAGTTGAATCTTACAACTTAAAATGTTTAGAGCTGTTAATTTTTGTATATGAAACAGAGAATAAGTCTCCCAGGCATCAATTTGTATTTTGGCTTCAATAAGCTTCTTCACAAAATCCAAGTTATAGGAAGTATCTCTATATTTCCTCATAAATTATTATCACCTGCTGATATTATAAGGACTCATCCCTGGATTTTTTATGAAAATAATGATTTTCTAATAGAATTGAACTTGATTTTGAAAATCCAGATATTCTTTATTTAAATTGCATGCTTGCATCCTGAGTATTTTCTCCTTGACATAAAGATGTTGTGTGTATATGTGTGTATTTGTGTGTTATTAAAATTACCTCAAAATTCTTGTCCACATAGGTACGAAAAATGAGCCCTAGGTTTTCACAGACACAGATGTGATGAAATTAGCTATTTCATCGACAATGTTTTGATAGAAGCAGTAATGCAGATATTGCTCCCAAGGCATCCAAAATGTTGTTTTAAGACATACTCAGCTGTACATTCATTAAAATTTGTTGTATAAGGATATTTATGTCATTAAAAAGATGCTGTAACATTTAAGTGAAAAAAAAGCAGCTCATACATCAGAACATCTACTCTGATTATCATATTTAAATGACTATTTCTAAAGTGTATTTGGAAAATTATAAACTAAAATTATAAAAATCATTATTTCTGTGTGGTGAGATCATCTCTTTTTTGTTTTATTTAATTTTCCTCTATTTTCTGAACTACACCCAATAAGAAATTATTGTTAATAGAAGAGGAAATAAGTAAATGTGAGGGATTTAAAATTTTATCAACAGTAACAATTTCTTTTACTTCATGCACAATCATGAGTGTAAATGCCCACTAAGATTGCTCTGAAGAGTCCAAAAGAGAAAGAAATAACAACCCCAAATGGATACTTATAATTTAATTTGTAAGACTATAGCATGTTAGAAATAAGAATATAATTTTTTTCTCATTTATAACATATGGTGCAATATGAATTAAAAGATTTTGCCTGTAAACATGGTAAAGTCTCACTCAGATTGACAATGTAGTGTACTTCTCACGACAGTGAAGTCAGCCTGACTTGGGTTGAATCTATATTCTGTCTTTGCTACTTTTGTCACCTGAGCAAACTGTTTAACTTCTATTCCTACCTCCATTTCTCATTCATGATATGGGAACAAGAATAGGATTGTTGTGTGGATTACACAAATGAACACAATGCAAATAAATGCTTTAGCACAGTGACTAGCAAATTATGAGTACACAATTCACATTGACTATTATAATGTTTTGTTTTGTTTGTTTGTTTTTGGTTGCTGCTCCTAGTGAAATGAACCAAATTTAAAGTCTTTCCTCAACTCCAGTATTCAAGCATTTCTGATAGGACCTCATTTCAATTTTGACATTCAAATCCCCAAAATAATAAATTTTCCTGTGTGGGTGACAGGAAAAATGAAATTCAAAAAAACTAAAAACACTAAAGGTAAGATAATCATTCATCTAATAAGATAGTAGAGCTCTGTATTCAAGGGGAATATTAAGTATGGATATATTTATGTGTTCATTTATCTGATAATTAGGTCAGGACCTGAAAAAAAAGTTTTATTAAAATTAGAGAACTCAGGGGCGCATGGATGTCTCAGTCGATTAGGCATCTTCCTTCAGCTCAAGTCATGATCCCAGGGTACTGGAATCCAGCCCCTTGTCAGGCTCCCTGCTTAGTAGGGAACCTGCTTCTCCTTCTCCCTCTGCTCATCCCCCTGCTTGTACTCTCTCTGTGTCAAATAAATAAATAAAATCTTTTAAAAAAAATTAGAGAACTCAGCATATGATACTCTGGAAAAAAAAAAAAAAAGTTTGAAGTGGTTAGAGTTCACCCATACCTAGCAAAGACTTACAATATAAAATTAGAAGTCAAAAATAGAAAATCCCTGATGCCTGGGTGGCTCAGTGGGTTAAAGCCTCTGCCTTCGGATCAGGTCGTGATCTCAGGGTCCTGGGATCAAGTCATGGATCGGGCTCTCTGCTCATGGGGGATCCTGCTTCCCCTTCTCTCTCTGCCTGCCTCTCTGCCGACTTGTGATCTCTGTCAGTCAAACAAATAAATAAAATCTTTAAAAAAATCTAAAATCCCAAACATATATCTTTTCCAAAATGTAGAGACTCTGTAAGTAGCATTAAGTTTATATATAACATAGAAGAGACCATTTATGATCCTTTCCTTAAAGATATGTTTTTATTACATGATAATCATATCAGTCATTGCTACACTAATTGTCCTGACAATTGGTGGGATAGAGAAGAAAAGTGATAGGACACACAGACTGAATCATTTGTTGCTCATTAGGTTCACTACATCTTCCTAAAAATAAAAATCCTTTGTGGAACCACAGCACCAATTCAGAAGTAATCGAATTTCCCTTTTCTCATCAGTTAGACTTCAGACCCCGTATAAAGTCATGTGGATACTGATTGCATCAGTGAAATTAAAGTCCAATTTAATTTTTGTCAGCACTCTTCTGTGAGATCTATTTTGGTTTCCTGTTTTAACTTAGAGAAATACTCAAGACTAGTAAAGCAACACAAAACTTTGAGTTGTTAAATTACTTAATTTATGAAAATAAGCCAGCATGTCTCCAATATCCAGATGTGAAATTAAAGATGTCTTTAGTTTCTAAACTACTGGTGACAACTAAAGCATGTCACCATGCTTTGTTGCCAATATTTTTTAATGTTAATAATTTAAAACAAATGACATATAAATGGACCATTCATTGAAGATAAATTATAAATAATCAAGGTAAAGAAAAACAAGTCAACAATAACAAAAGAAGAAATAAATAAATCCAAATGTATAATTAACAAGAAAGCATTTTTAGCTTTACTCAAAGTCTAAAAAAATAATGCAATAATGACAGATTTAACTTAATTTACCTTAACTATGGATCAGGAAGTCTAGTATTTATTTTATAATATTATCACATTAGATCTTCACTATAATCCTCTATGTGGAAGACCAAATCATCATTTTACAGATGGATAAATTGTGGCAAAGACAGATTAAGACTTGTCCAATGTAAAATAAATTAAAATTGGCAGAGTCAGGATTTGTTTTCTTGAGTTCTATTTCTGCACGTGCACATACACATGGATGCAAGAAAATGAACAGAAGACCAAAATTCACTATGCTTATTGCAGTTCGATATGTGCTTGCAAAAACTTGAAGTCAACCTAGGTATCCATCACTAGAGAATAACATAAATGGATGGGCATGTATACTATGGAATTACTCTGAAGTTAATGAAGAATAAAAATCTCTGTGGATTGACTTAACTCTCTATGATATATCATTGGCTAATATAGCATATTTCTACATAATACAATTTATGCAGTATTTACAGTGTACATACATGTACATACATATATGCAAAATAATTATCTATAAGAATACAAGTTTTTAAAGTTGGAAAAGTGTTTAGAGTGTGTTTTATGTGACGCAGGGCAAGGAATAGGTGTTGAGGTTTTGACTTTTTATACTTACAGAGAACATCACTATTATCAACTTAAAGGGATGACTTTATTTTTTCTTCTTTTCTTTTTTTTTTTTTTAAGAAGGACTCTTTACATGAGATTGAGTCCTGGGGTAGGCTCTGTGCTGGGCATGGAGCACACTTGGGATTCTTTCTCACTCTTCCTCTGCCTCTTACCCCAATCCCCCTATCATGTGTCCGCATGCTCTCTCTCTAATAAAAACATGCAAAGTACTCACTTTTTAAACATGAAGAGTCATTTCTGAGACTTTTACTATTATTATATTTATACCGTATTTATCCTTGCAGTGGTAAAGTACACACTTCTATGTGGCTTTGCTCATGGAAATCTTGAGAATCTTGATTGAAAAGGAGCAACTTAAGTCAACTCCACCCTATTCGTGCTTTCAAGTTCCTTAGTAACTCCATAAAAGTAAACACTAAATGCTATAAACTATGTCAGATTGCTTGTTTAAATGCAAAGTATTCACTTCTCTATATGAAAAGTCATTTCTAAAAGCAAAATCAAGATTGTGTTTTAGATTAGCAATGATATGATGGTGGGAGAGAAAATACAACAACATTTGAATGTTTATTTATGAGAAAATATTTTTTTAAGGATTTAATTGTGTTTATCTACCATGTGCATTGGCATTCATTGGGAGATAAAATGATACTTGTTATTACTAATATTCTTGTAGGAAAGCCTTTTTGTATCTCTCTCTCTCTCTTTCCCTCTCAATCATAGTTTCAAATTCTAGAGATGGGAATGCCTAGGAATTTCAATTTTAATTATTTCAATAATTTATATATTTTTTTTACCTCAGATAAATTCATTTGCTGCTTTCATTCAGACCATTCAAATGAAGAGTTTTAACTGGAAAGATTTTTTTTTCCTGGACAATGTATAAAGTGATTATGAAGCACTTTTACTGCACAATAAGGTTGAATAACTATTTTAGTTATAACCATTTTCCTCAGGGAAAATCAGGGAGCAAATCAATATCCACCTTCAGTTTCATTTTCCACTTCCACACAAGCCAAATGCTTACACAAGTGGTCATATTTTGATTTATAGAAAACCAAATGATCCTTGTCACCTAACATTTTATATCTTTATTTGAAAAAGCAATCATACTGTTTATTTACCACTATTTTTCCTTGACACAAAATTGTTAAGAAAAGATTACTGTTTTGTTTTCTCAAAGGATACTTCTTAGTGAAATATCAAATGCTTTTTTGGTATGCTCAAATATTATCCATATAAATTCTTTGTTAAAATATTTTTTAATTTTTTAAATTAACATATAATGTATTATTTGTTTCAGGGGTACAGGTTTGTGATTCATCAGTCTTACACAATTCACAACACTCACCATAACACAAACCCTCCCCAGGTCTATCACCCACCCACCGAATCCTTCCCACCCGGCCTTCCCTTCCAGCAACCCTGTTTGTTTCCTGAGATTAAGAATCTCTTAAGGTTTGTCTCCCTCTCTGGTTTCATCTTGTTTCATTTTTCCCTCTCTTCTGCTATGATCCTCTGTTTTGTTTCTCAAATTCCTCATATCAGTGAGATCACATCCATGTAAATTCTTAAGATTTTTTTTTTTTGCGGTGGTAGTTTGTTTTACAACTCAAAAGTTTGAATTTATATTTATTAAACATACTTACCAATCACATAACTGAATAAATAAGTGATTTTACATAAAGAGAATGCTCACAAGTTGACATCAGAATAAATATGATACAAATGAACAAAAAGTGCAAGCTTTATAACTATATTAATTTTTAAGATATAGTAACCCAAAAAAGATTTTTTAATATATTCTTTTAAAAATAGATTTAATTTTATTTTATTTTTATATTTCATTTTTATGTTATTATTTTTTAAATTTTTTTATTATGTTAAGGTAGCCACCATACAGTACATCATTAGTTTTTGATGTAGTGTTCAATGATTCATTATTTCCATAGGTCTATGTCTAAATTGGGGCTTGAAATCAAAACCCTGAGATCAAGAGACACTTGCTCTATACCAACTGAATCAGCCAGGTACCCCTCGAAATGATTTTGATATATTCTCAATGTCTATTATTAATTTCAACTGTTCATTAAGTATTTTATAAGCCAGAGGACATTTTTATGACAAAAGAAAGATTATTGAAACCACTTGATTTTCAAATTAATATGCAACTTAATTGAATTCCAAAATTTATAAACCTTACTTTAGTACCCTTAACTTGAACTTAAGAAGTGTTTATATTTTCATATATAATTACTAAGTAATGGTATTACTCACATGGTCATCATTCTAATAGTATTGAAAAAAAGTAGTATGTTCAGTGTTGTTCAAACTCAAAATCACCATTATATTTCCTTTGGCAACACATAAGGAGTAATGTTATGTATAAAGTATATAAGCATAGAATATCAAATTATCTTAATCAATTTTATGTATATTGAATATACGCAATTTATATTTTATTTTTTCAAACCGAATCTGAAGCAATTAAACATTTTGTCATTTAAATCACCAAACTAGGGGCGCCTGAGTGGCTCAGTGGGTTAAAGACTGTGCCTTTGGCTCAGGTCATGATCCCAGGTTTCTGGGATCAAGCCCCGCATCGGGCTCTTTGCTCAGCAGGGAGCCTGCTTCCTCCTTTCTCTCTGCCTGCCTCTCTGCCTACTTGTGATCTCTCTGTCAAATAAATAAATAAGAATTTTTAAAAAATAAATAAATAAATCGCCAAACTAGTTCATAATTATATCTAAAATGTAAGATTTTGGGGGTGCCTGGGTGGCTCAGTGGGTTAAACCTCTGCCTTCGGCTCAGGTCATGATCTCAGGGTCCTGGGATCCACCCCTGCATGGGGCTCTCTGCTCAGTGGGGAGCTTGCTTCCCCCACCTCCTCTGCCTGCTTCTCTGCCTGCTTGTGATCTCTCTCTCTCAAATAAATAAATAAAATATTAATTTTTTATTTTTTTAAAGATTGGAGTGGAATGATAAGATAGAGTGGAGTGATAAAGAGAGTGGAGATGCCACTTTCTTGCTCGAACCACCCCAACGATTTCCCTTCTTAGAGTAAAAGTCTAACTATTGGGTTTTACCAGGACTATATGATCTCTCTTTTAACCTTCTGCCTTCATGTCTTATTCATTTCCATATTGTATTATAGTCACAATAGCCTCCAGTCATACTAACCTCCTTGCTATATGCACTTGCTTTCTTTTACCTGGGATGTTATTCCCTGGATTGCTACATAGCTCACTCCTTCAACCATCTTACTTTTTTTCAAATGTCCATTGCTCCAGGAGACAACTTTGTCCCTTGGTCTCCTTATATCCTAATTCTAGGGATTCCTCTTCATATTACTTCTCTCCACCTGACATTTATATATTTCTTCTTTTGGTGTCTGCATCCCCTTCATAGATAGAAAGCTTAATAAGGACAGGAAGGTTTTTTTCTTGTGCCTGTTTATTCACTGATACGTATTCAGTTCATAGAAAAGTATCTGACATACATTGAGTTTCCATTATATACATCTTTTATGGGATGGAATGTTTTTTAATTTCATATATATATATATATATATATATATATATATGGCACAATATCCCTGCATATATGAATAAAGAGAAGTATAAATCTTTGCAATAGATGATTATTTGCACCCTGGTAATATTTAAAAATAGAGATGGATTTTCTAGAGATCAATACCAAAAGATGAAGATAATTACTTTAAGAGTGACATAATTTTTCTTATAATTTCTAATATAGCAATTGTGACTGAAAATAAGGGTATATGAACATACATTCATTTTATGTAATAAATATTAAAATATAATATCACTGAGGATATATATAATGAGACTTATTTTTTTTTTTTTTTTTGGTAAAAAACCTGCTATTCATAGCAGCTTTATTCATAATAGCAACAAGATACAAACAACTCAAATTCCCACTGGATTAATAAATGAAGTGAATTGATAAATGAATTGTGTCATATTCATGTAGTAGAATACGACTCAGCAATACAGAGGAACAAAGTACTTATAGATTCAACAACATAGCTGTATCTCAGAAAGAGTGTGCTGAATTAAAAGTCAGACAAAAAAAGACTTGTTACTGTGTGATTCCATTTACATAAAATTCCACAATGGGCAAACCAATCTTTAATAACAGAAAGGAGATCACTCATTTTTCTGGGCTGGACCTGGGTCTCCTCACTACACGGAGGCAGATGAAATATCTTTAAAATAATTGAAATAGTCTTAGTTGTGGTGACACACAAGTGCACAGATTTGACCTTAGGTACATTAAGTTGCGTGTAAATTATACTATAAAAATGTAATTTAAACATAAATTAAAATAACTTAGTTTGCCAGGATACTGGAATACTGAAAACTGAAATAGTAGTCACTAACTCCTAAATGTTTGCTGGGTGCCATTAATTATGAAGAATCTCTCCCGTGACTAAATTGGCTGTGCTCTCCAGTATCTTTGAGTAAGTGAGCATAGCTGATTCTACACCCTTTTTCCCCTTCTCGTTTACCTTGTCCTTTTGACACTAACTAGGCCTTACCTACATATGTCCTGTTTTAAAAAAAAAAAAAAAATGTGTTGTAGTGCTTGGTGAAGGTTAAGGAAAACTTAGGTTGATCCCCAACATCAAGTCAACTCTACAAACAACGTAGCAATCAATATGGCAACCTTCCTCATGTCTAGTACTTTCTCCTACTGGCAGTCTATTAAATCTCCCAATTTTCACTCAATTACCAGTCTCTTCTTATTCCTCCTGAGAGAATCTTCAGGAAACCACTGAATACTGGGAAAAGAGGAAGCTACTTGTTCTGAGCCCAGATGCTTGCAGCAGCAAAACAGGTTGTTTTACAGGAAGACACCTGGAATCTGGCCAATCTTCTCTTCTGCTCTAACCTCATCTGGTGGCCAGATTCTGCACTGGGAGCAATATTGGTTTCTCAAGAGGCTTATCAAAAACTTAATTATAAAGTCGTGTATCATAAAGTATTATAAAGCTTATTTTCACAATATCTTTCAACTTAAGGCAAATGAGGTAATAGTAAACATTATATGAATAATTAGAAAACTGTATTTATTTGGTATGAACACATTAAAAGAAGTGAAGATATTTATCCTGAAGAGTAAAATTAATTTTTAGAAAATCCACTGTTTAATATCATGGTTGTACTTTCTTGGTCAAACTTTTATAAATAGAAGCTCTTTATGGTACCTCAAATAAAGTCTATTTAACAGCATTCTGAAAATATGATGACAATACATCTTATATCCATATATTATGTATAGATAATAATTTTGTTCCACTTGCCTACATTCAGGTCAGTTCAGAGCTATAAAACAGCAAAGCTAAATGTTCTGTACTGTGAAATAAGAAATAGTATCAAGACATAAATATCATTATTGATGATGAGAAGAATTCTTGACATATTGAAGTTGAGTCAATGTATGGATTTAACTTCTAGTTCCTTGTTCACATATCATTAAGTAAAGTACACCACAAATCAACATGATAAGCAGACACTTGAACATAGGAGAACAGTTCACATTTTTAGGCCTCTGAGACTTAACTGCATTATCTATATACTCTGATAAAGGCTACAAAGAAATGAGCTTGAATGTTTAATACACTAATTAATGCATTAAAACATTAACAATACATTAATTAATTAATTAAAATAAAAATTGCATGCTTGGGGCACCTGGGTGGCTCAGTCAGTTAAGCGGGTGTTTTTAACTCAAGTCATGATCCTAGGGTGTTGGGATTGAGCACTGCATCTGGCTCTCTGCCTAGTGGACAGCCTACTTCTCCCCCTAACTCTATTTACCACTTTGTCTGCTTGTGAGCTCTCTCTCTCTCTCTCTCTCCCCGTCAAATATATGAATAAATAAAATCTTTAAAAATAAAAAAAATAATAAATTCTTTAAAATCACATGCTCGAACAGGTATTCATTGTGATTCTTAATTTTATATGTGAACTGGGCTAAGCAATGGTGTCCTGTTTGAAAAAACATTTGTCTAGATGTTGCTGTAAAGGTATTTTGTAGATGTGATTAACCTTTAAATCAGTAGACTTTCCCTTCATAACGTGTGTGGACTTCATCTCATCAGTTGAAAGCCTTATGGGAGAAGACTGAAGTTTCCTGAAGAAGCAATGATTTTACCTCGAGAATGCATCATAGAAATTCCTCATGGACAACTATCATATGATCTCCCTGATATGAGGAGGAAGTGGAGATGCAACATGGGGGTTTGGGGGGTAGGAAAAGAATAAATGAAACAAGATGGGTTTGGGAGGGAGACAAACCATAAGTGACTCTTAATCTCACAAAACAAACTGAGGTTTGCTGGGGGGAGGAGTGTGGGGGAGGGGGGTGGGATTATGGACATTGGGGAGGGTATGTGCTATGGTGAGTGCTGTGAAGTGTGTAAACCTGGCGATTAACAGACTGTACCCTTGGGGATAAAAATATATTATACGTTTATAAAAATTAAAAAAATATATTAAAAAAAAAAAAGAAAAAAGAAATCCCTCATGGGTTTCCAGGTTGCAAATTTCAGGCTCACAATTATAACATCAAATCTTCTCTCAATTTCCATCCTATTGGACTGCTCTACAGATTAAATACTTCTCACCCCCCACAATCATGTGAGCCAATTATTGAAATTTCTATCTATATGTATACACAAACACATGCTAGTGATTTCCCTTCTCTAGAGAACTTGGACTAATATAGTCATTGACTGACTTCTATGTGCCTGGCACTGATGACAGTGACAAACATGACAGAAGAGTACCTATTCTCATAAGTGTAGTGGAGTCAAATGACAATCAGCATTTCAGGTCATGATAAATTTTATAAAATAAATTTTAAGAAAGTAAGGAGTTAGAAAATCAAATGAAGCTTACCTGATGGTTAGAGAAACCCCCTTTTGGGTGATAATAAAGCTATCAATAATGGCAAAATTAAACATGTGGATTTGGGAGAAGGGCTTTATGGCCAGACATAAGAGCAGATATACAAAGAAGCTTGGAATATTTGAAGAAAAATAAAAGGGCTAATGTGGCTGAAGAAAGAAGGGGAAAACTGAAGGATACATGTTTGAAGAAATATTCAGAGGTCACTCAAATTAGCCTATAGACATAGTTAGGAGTTTTTATTTTATTCCAAGTTTTTGGAGTTTCTTAAGCAGGCAGATAATTTAGTCAGAAAAATACCAATTAATGAATCATTTCTGTATGGAAAAATGCCAGTATGACAAGCAAGCACAAATCCAGTTGCAACTAACAAACCCTCTACATGATGAAATTGATCATATGGCAAGTTGTGATTAGTAAATGATAAAGTAATAGCTGTGCAACAACGACTAAAGTAGAGAGGACATCTATACATTGATACCTTTCTCAGAACTTCAAAGTCGGTGAATGCTGCCTGGCCTGATGAATCCACTTAGCAGAAGTCCAATATCAAAGTCTGTATCTCAGAGTAACAGCATATTCAGATATTATTTCATGTGAACATTCATTTCCTCTTCATAGACACACACACACAAAATGGTGCCAAGCTTGCTAGGTTTTTTTGGATAGAAGGTATAATGTTGCCATTCTTGCAGATAAAAACATAGATGGCTCTGATCTTTTCCAACTAATACATGTCTTAAATGTATCTATTTCCTTCATTGCCTCCTTTGGGCTAAGGATGATGGGAATTCTATTTATTCTCCTGACAGTTCTCCCACTGCTTGAAAATTCTGTCTTCTTTATACCTCATCTTCAAAGTTTCATCTCACTGATGGAAAATCTATTTCTAATTTTTTTAACACTGACTCTAGGAGTAACTTTGTAGTAATAGCAAGGACTGCATGAGAATAACTGAGCGAAAAAGACAATTAAGCTCCAATTACTGTTCTGTTTCCTGTCAACACTAGACATCACTTCACAGCATTCTTCTCACCTACATTTCCTGTTCTCTGCCTTTTCCTCCTCTGGTTATTCTATTTTGTCACCACCTCAAGATCTCATAGAACATCTGTGGAAAAATGCCCAGTTCAGCCATCACTTTAAGGAAGAGGAAGAGAAAGGAAGTTGGATAGTTGTTATATTTTTTCTTTTTTTCTTTTTTAATACAGATGGTTCTAATTTAGTTCTTTGTATATGAAAACGCCAAACATGATTACTACACAATCTTTATCTTATACATACTGAGTCTGTGTTGCAGTCACAGGTTGGATTCTGCTGGAAATCACCTAGAGACTAGAAAGTGATACTGCAGTGAGTACTGCAAGTGAGTACCCTTGGAAATAACACCTGTGGGAGGGGTGGAAGAGAAATATCCTGTGTAGAGGGAGAAGTTGAGTTGTGATCCAATTCCAACCATGACGTTGGCTAATCTTTTACCATATTCTGGAAATGAAACAGACATTCAGTGTCATCATGAGTTGATCTAGATGGCTTGATCTTTATGGCTCTCCACTGGTCAATCATTGAATGTGATGCAGGCAGAGTTAAGAGAGATCTTTTTAGCAGAGGCATCTCAGAAGAAGACCAAAAAATAATTTGCAGCATTCTGACAACATTCTCACCAACTGAGACAATAAACTCTTCATTTCTGAAGAGATCTGAGCATTGCATCAGAGTGAGTGCTTTAGTGGTATAGGGTTATCTGTTAGGTAAATTCTGGTCATGATCCTGAAGAGAAAAGATAGTTGAAGGGACAATTATATGAATAAAGAAGTGACTGGTCCTGGAATCTATAGAATTCAAGTGAAATCAAAGACCGTTTTATCATTAGACTTTTTTTTTTCACGTTTTATACATTTGTTCTTCCTTCCTGGCTCTTTCTCAAATAACTGGCTATAATAAAGGAATCAGAATAATCACAAAATGGCTGTATGCTTGCCTTGGTGATAGGCAAGAAAGTTGGAAAGTATGGGATATTATTCTATTTTTGTGTGTTTGGACCCGGAGAAGAGAAAGACTGCTGGGTAGAGAGGAGATGAAGGAGGACTAATTCCCTGGGTTCAAAAGGAAAGTCAGTGGAATGCTATGAAGACTCTCTGAACACACACAATCTCCCCAGAAGGTCTGCACTGTCAGAAGCATGGTGGTTTTTTGTTGTTGTTGTTTTCTGTTTTTAAGATTTTTATTTATTTATTTGACAGAGATCACAAATAGGCAGAGAGGCAGACAGAGAGAGAGGAAACCAGGCTCCCTGCTGAGGAGAGAGCCAGATGCAAGACTTGATCCCAGGACCCCAGGATCATGGCCTGAGCCGAAGGCAGAGGCTTTAACCCACTGAGGCACCCAGGCGCACGGTGTTTCTTACTTGCACAATTCTTGAGCTTCCATCTCTCTTCTAAGCTTGTGATCAACTGAAAAGTTTCAGGAGCAATAGATGTGTTTTATGATGGAAGCAACACCTGCCAGATTAATGGTTTAGGGCAGTATCCACTGTCCCTTCGTGGTATCTCTCACATCCAAAATTCAAATTATGGCAACAAATGCAAGGACTTTTATAATAAAAATGATTAGCATTTCTTAATTATAGCATACAAAGAGAGGAGCCAAGGATCCTGAAAAGTCATTATAGAGAAGAATGCTGTTAAAAAGTGTTAAAATATAATTAACATAATTGTCAAGACGATCAGATTATAAGTCGCATATAAATATAAATTGAACACATGTCAAATATTTCAATCCATTAGTTAATTGTTGGTTCAAAGAGCATTTGAAGGGCTAAAATTTTTATAAATGGTAAAATTGCTGGGTTAGATAAAAAGCAGCTTAATGTCCAAAAAGGCTATAAATTACTAAATCCAGGACTATTTACTCCACTAGACACCAATTATTTGCATCTTTACTGTACAAAAATCTACAAATTAACCTGTGTTTTCTAAGGCTGAAGCTTTTAACTAATAGTAACTAAATAATGGAACTAAATACACTCTCCTACAATCTAGATAATCCTTGGGAGAAATTTAACCTCCATAAACACTGAAAAGATGTGGTTCGAATTTTTGTCTATGTTCAAGTTTCAGATAATTTTTTGACAAAGTTTTAATATAAATGTACAAGAAATCATTTATTTTTGATTTCAAGAACAAATAGTTTAGTAAGAAGTTAGGAAGACAACTATAATCTAAAAACAAACAAACAAACAAACAAACACCAAGAGTTGTGAGTCAGTGATAAAAAGAGTAGTGAGAGAATAATCCTAATCTTTAATATATAAATTCTCTAAGTCCTCTGAAAAATTCTAGTTAACAGTATACTTCATATATTCAAGTATTTTCATTGTTATTTATATGTTCCTTGTTTGTACCCAGTAGCATTTTAAAAAATACTGCTATTGTTCTGAAAGGATTTACCCAATAGAACAAGGTACTATTCAGTATAGTTAGGGGATAAAAAAAACTGGGCTTTATTAGAAAAGGAAAAGCATGGCGTAGGGTGAAACATGGTAGGGAGATACAGAACAGAGTCATCTGCAAAAACAAGAAAGAGCCAGAAATGGAGTGCGGTTTTGTAATGGAAGAAAAAATAATTTGCAAATTAACTCATGTTTTACTTCCTTTTCACTCATTCAATACTGCTATTTTTTCAGGTATTATCTCAAATCTTGTATTCAGCAAAAGTCCTTCACAGATTATGTTAGCTCAGAATGGATTTTAGTTTTCATAATCAATCTTAATGATTTCATCTTCCATTTTTCATTCAATTATATCATTTTTTATATTTAATTCATCTTTTAAATTATGGCTCACTGTCCTAGATGTTTTAATCAAAAAATTAACAAGAGTAGACTTTACATAAATAATTGTTTAATTATTTGTTTACTTTATTTTTTAATTGTTTATTTATACGAACAATGTAGCCCCAAAGAGAGTTCGGTGCCTGGGTGTAAGTTATGGAGAAGAACTGAGTTGAACAAGGGAATAAGATCAGAATGTTCATGTAGACACAGGAGAAACTCAAACTAAAATAACCTCAAAAATATAATCAACAACAATGTTCTCCAAAAAACTTTGCTTATTATTTGTTCTCATGCTTTATTTTCTGAATCTGACTCTCCTTGTATTTTTTTCTATAAAATACTTGTGAATTAGATTCAATATTGTTCTTTAATTCCTTTATCTGATTTTGTTTGAGACTTTTGAGTAGATTCCTTAGCTGTCTATAGAATGACATGTGTTTGTTTAACAAATGTTTGAGCAAAGCAGAACTAGCCAAAGGAAAATATTGCCAAGTAGTTTATCAAAAAACAAGCATGTACACTCTTGTCAGCATACAGACACAAACACAGAGACAGATACACACATACACACACACACACACACACACACACACACAAGCATGCAGGTATTTCTTAACGTAGAAAAATAAACTCAATTGTCTGAAGAGTAATAATCTCAGTGATAAATAGAAAACAACAGATAGTCACTGGTACAAATGTTACCCTTTCCTTCTTCCTGCTAAGTGACAAAATGTTCAGTGTTATATCAAAGATTTTTAAATGAGCTGGGAAGACAAATTAAACAGATACAAATTTTCTAAACACTTGCATTATGAGCAAAAAAAGTTGTGTATAGAATCTAATTTTAAAATGACAAGTACCTTTAAGGATTGTCAATTGTAGCAAATTAAAACAATCCATTTTAATCAGTACTCTAGATATTTAACCCCTCCAACAGTCACTTTTCCAATTTTTATAGACTTCATCTCAAAATAAATATCGGTGTTTTTAAAGGATATTCTAAACTGGTTTCTCTAGGTTTCCAGCTTTATTTTTAGACAAAGCTTTTCCATATAGTTAGGTTTTTGCCATTTCACCTCTATCAATAATAATGAATTTTACTTTTCATTTAGATTTACATAATAAAATATACAGCTTTTCTTGTTTGTTATCTGATCTTCACAACAGTCATATGAGAAAGTTCCCTGAATTCTCAACTTACACATCATTGAACCCACATAGAATTATTCAATTATTTGACTAAGGCCACAAAGGATTTAAGTAGAAGAGACAAATCTTGAAGAAGTAAATTCCTACACCTGTTTTACCACAATTGCACTATTTCCAGTATATGAAATTTGAACATACCACATAGTTTTGTTTTGTTTTCATGTTAATAACTAGCTTGCTACTATATTCATTAGTCTGTCCTTTTGGGAAATGCCAACACACTGATTACACCATTTTATTCATTCATTCCAGGATGGTCTTCCTGTCCTTAATTAGTTATGTATCACAGATATCCTCCTATTTGTATACTCTCTCAACGGCTGTGATTACTAGTGCTCATACTCGATTTTCCTCTATGCAAGTTCTTCAACTACTGCACTTCCCAGGGGTCTTGTGATGGGGCTGACAAATGAATTGTTCTGATCAATGAGTTGTAAACTAAAGCAATATGTGTAATTTCCCCGCTGAAGGATTTCACTGTGAGTGTGGGATCCCCTAGTGATTCTTTCTCTCTTCTGTGGTGACAGACAAGGCTGTACCCCAAAGGGTGTAGTCAAAAAATGATGATGTATTATTAATTTGGGGCATCTAGATGATGAGCCAGAGCAGCCCCTTGCTGACATGTGTGGCACATAAAACATAATTGAGAAGTAAATATTTATGTTGACCTTGGCATTTTGGAATTGTTTGCTTCTGCAGCATAACCTGGTCACTCTTAGCATAACACCCTTGTAGATCTGCCCCTTTATGGCACTCACCTGGAAAAACCTCTTTTATCTACTCTGCTTGCACGCACCCGAGCGTTGGACAAGTCTTAAAGAAACATACACAGCCTTTTTGTCTGACCCCACTTTATGATCTTAAATTTCAAATAGGTCCTAAGAACTAACCATACAATTTATTACATTTGTCAATATTATCTTCCATCTTCTGAAAAAGTCAGGACACATCTTCTCCTCCCCTTTTCAAACTCCTCCTGCCTTCTCTGGGTCCAACTTCTCATCTGATGACTAATTTTCTTCATTCCTTGAAAGATTGAAGCAATTTGAAGTGAAGTAGCTCAAATTCCTACCATTAAATTTAATTACCTCTCAGCCTCAATATCTGATTTCTCTACCTAACCCTTTTGATCCGTTGCTTTTATTCCTACCTCAAAACCAGGCTTTCACTTCTGCAAAATACTGTTTTGCTAACTGAATCTTCCTGTTTCTTCTTCCTATAGGAGCATTGATTTGATACTTCTCCAGGATCATTCCAAATTCTAACAAACTCCCATACAAAACCAAAGAACAACTACAACAAAAACTCCAAAACAAAATTCCTACTTTGGACTCTGATCCCTTCCAATCACTGTCCATTTGTTCTACTCCTTTTGTATTAGAACTTCTTGATATAGTTGTCTTTGGTTATTGTTTCTATTTTCTAGATTGTCGTTCTCCCTTCAACCTACTCTGAGAAAATTCAGGGTTTTGTTCCCATTGCTTCTTGAAATTGTGTTTGTCAAATTTGGAAATGACCTCCATTTTACCAAACTGAATAGTCAATGCCCACTCCTCTTCTCTCTGGATCTTCTTGAAACATGTAAGCTCATCTTTCAGGAAATTCCAGTCTTCTTGATTGCTTTCTCCTCACTCCACTGGGTGTTCATTTTTGATCTCTTTGCTTTTTCTCCCTTTGCTTTCTCATTCTTAAGTGTTTGAAGATCCAGGATTAGTTGGCGTCTGTTCTCTATATTCACTCTATAAGTGAATAAATTTCATTTATCCCTTCACTTTAAATATCATCTTTCCAAATGTATATCTCCAGAGCTGAACTCTGTGTGTGTGTATGTGTGTGTGTATGTGTGTGTGTGTCTGTGTGTATGACATATTTAGCTTATAACCAACTTCTGCCGGACTTCTCCATTTTGATGTATAGTAGTTACATCAATCACAGATTATTGATAATCCTGTTCCTCCTAAGTAACTTCATATACATAAATAACACCACCATTCATCTAGTTGTTCAGGACTAAAATTATTATTGAAACCTCTTTTTTTCAGACCTCATTTGTTTTTCAACTTCATTCTCTATCTTGATGACCACATTATATCCCAAATTCATCTAATTTTTACTTCTTCTTCTTGTACGTGGGAGTGTGAGCTGCCATTATTTTGGTTCTCAGGCCATGGTAATGAACTTGTAAAATCTCCGTACTTGAACTGTGGTCTCTTCTCTGCAGAGTCTATCCTTGTAGTATCCAGAGAGCTCTTTGTTGATATAAATCCTGTCATAACATTCAATTTAGCACAATCCTACAACAGTTTTCTTTACAACTAAAATAAAGCCTGAACTCCCTACCATGGTCTACAAAAAACCTATATTATCTGGCCCCTGCCTACCTATTCGGCTAATTTTTCTCTCGTGGCTATTCTTGAGTGCATTAAGCTAATTTCTACCTCCAAGTTATTGAACAGAACTACTTACTTTGACTTGAATATTCTCCCTCCAGTTTTCTTACCGCTTTCTCCTAAGCATTTTCAAGTCTTTGCTCAGAAATTTTTTTGAAAAAGTATTTCCTGAGTATCCCATTTAAAACAGCCCTCCAAAAGCCCACTTCAAATCTAAATACCTCATCTCCCTCTATATTCTGATGCTCCCTCATCTTTCTTGAGAAAATATATTATTTCTAGAAATTACACACACACACACACACACACACACACACGCGCGCACAAAAAAGAATGTCCAAATCCCTTATCCAAAGCTTTTCTACTGAAGTTCTCTTGGTGGGCTTCAGTACATTCCAGGATCATTAAATCAAAGAAATGTTGTGTATATGTGTGATATTGGAGAGGTCGTGAAAGGGAGAGGGGACAAATCTTTGCAGAGCTGAGGGCAATAAAGCAAAGCTTGTAAACTTTTGTGAAACATACAATAATTTTCCCAGCAGGACCTCAAGGTGCTATGAAAATTTCATGATGTATGACATCTGATGATACTTAAGAATATTATCAGCCTACTGAGGGCTCTACAGGCCAATAATAATTCCTCTGGTCTTTCAGTTGTTCGTAACATGAATTTTATGGAATAAAACCTTCGAGAAAATTTATCTTATTCTTCTACTTGAAAAACCCTGGTTTGAACTTCTAGCATTTCTATATATTTTGTTTTAGTTATAAGCACCAAATGAGTTACTGGGTTTTGGAAACAAATTAGAATATTGTTAATAGTACTTAACATACTTAAAACGATCCTACACAGATTAAAATGGTTCAGATGCTGTATTTAAGAATTTTTTTTGCAGTCTAAAATGTATATGGGTGGGCACAATTAATGATAAAATACAATTATCCCATTATATTGCCTTAAACAAATTTTGAAGATGCTGTAATATTTAACTATTTTCTGTCACTAAACTCTGTATCTTAAAGTTTCATTGCCCTGGATAAAATTAAACATAACATGAATTGTTCTTTTCTTTCCTTCGTTGTGTTTTATTTACATCTGTATCTACATCTGTATTTTCTTATTTTTTCCTCAACAGCTTTTAGTTTCAAACAAGCATAAAATGGAAAGATAGTTAAATTATAGTAGCAAAGAAATTGATTAAGTTTAGGAAAAAATCAAGGGCATCCTTTTCTCTTGAGTCTATTTCATTATATTTTTTATTATTTTAAATTTTTTTTCAGAAAGTTGATTCTTCCTGTCTCTTCTATTTGGGAAAGAAATCCTCTCTCAGTAGTATAAAAACAAGCATTGCATGTTACATTTGGATGTACAATATGTGAAAATACCTGAATGAGGAAAAAAAGAACTAGAAAAACAATAAATATATATATCTAAGTATAGCAAGATTAGTATGTGGCAATAAAGTCTATTATCCTCTCATCTTCATTTATTTTTTGTTTGTTTATAATCTGGATTTAGAGTGGTTATAGAAGTCAGGCGCTGATTAAATTGCCCCCACAAGTGAAACAAGATACTTTGTCCTATTTGTAATTTACTGCATTAATTTTTAAAAAGTCTAGGAATCTTTTGGGTGTTTGATACATATTAAACATAGAGGAACAATTCAGATTTTTCAATCTAGCTAATACCACTCGGTATGTGCTATGATATATGCTAAGGTATGTGCTATGGTGAGTGCTGTGAAGTGTGTAAACCTGGCAATTCGCAGACCTGTATCCCTGGACCTAATAATACATTATATGTTAATAAAATTTTTTTTTCAAAAGTTTACTTTTGTAAGTTCACCATGAAAAGGAAAAGAGATAACAGAAATAGTGATTTGCAATCATTTTTACTTATCTTGGTTTAGCAAATGTACCAGTTCAGTGTAAAATAATCAGACTGATGATGCTCACAAAATAATTATTTCATGTTTTACAATGGTTTCATGAACAAATTAAGAGACAAAATCTTTTGGCTAATTGGAATCAAAGTTGTTATACTATTATAAAATTCACAAACAATAAAAACAAAATGTTGTTACTACAGTTTTTAGCAGTAGTCCACAACACACACAAAATATTATATTACAACCGAAGGGAATTTTATGGTAAACAATTTAAACATGTTTAGTGATAAATAAAAAGACAATACTATTTTGAAACATTACTCTTGATCTAAAGTACTCTTTACCATTAGTGATTGTCAAAGAAATGTCAATTTATGCCCATATGTCAGAATTCTAAATCATTGTTAAATTATAAGATATGAGATATCAAGGAAAACAAATAAATTAAACGAGTTGGCACAAGGACTAAATCTAATTTAATAGCCAAGACAATCCTAAATCTGGAAGTCTTTACAAAAGAACCAGCAATCTGAAATCCAGATGTTAAGGAAGGTAATTGAAGTTTATTGAGTGCCTGAGGCAACGGGCTAAAGCCTTTCTCTTTCTTTTATCATTTAATGGATCTGCCATTTCCATAGATCATAATTCTCATTTACAGAGTAGTTAACCAATCTAGAATCTAAAATATTCAAGTAAACTTTCTCAGACTTGTGGAAGGAGGCAAGGCTCAGCTCTAGGCCTACCACTCTATAAACATCCAGTCCTGTAAGTACTAAATTCTTTCCCTAAGAGCGTCTTGGCAATCCACATAATGGAGGTTCACACACTATGGGTATTCATGTGTCATACACATTCACATAGTCCCAATATTCCACAAAACATCAAAGTATGGTCTGTGTACTCAGAGGAAAAATTATCAAACCAAAGTGACAAGGGTAACACCAAAACAATTTGTGGAGAAGTACTCAACTCTCTTATGTCTTTTATTATGTCGAATCATTATGTTTTGTATCTTAACTAGGAAATAGATCCATTAGTATTCATAATGTTTAAAGTAAGAAAAAATAAAAGTAGCAAAATTATCTCAGGCGTTTATGTACAAATTACAGGAAAAAAACTTAAAGCTAATGTGTTTCAACACATTGTTGATTAAAAATCAGGCAGAAATTAAAGTACAGAAAATGCGATATTATCATGACTAAATATTGAGCGATTAGTTGTGTCTTTATAAAGTTCTTATTTTACAGAGAGGAAAATAAAATATCACACTTTTAAATTCAAAATCAACTACCCAGGAATCCTGGCTAAAAATTTCCAAGGTTCCCTAGGAATTGTTTTCTAATTGATGCAAGTATAGAAATAAGAGAGTGATCAGTAATAATAGTTAAACTATTTGTAATGAGTAATACAGTATGGATATTGACAGTCTATAAGGGTGTTAGATACTTGCATTTTTAAAAATCAGTTCTTCATTTGATTCCGGTTTTATGTTATGCACTAATATTACTACAACTGGAAGGTGATGCAATGAATCCACAAATCTGTTTTTACAGAGTATCTACAATTTTCATCTCAAACTAATTATTTTGCACTATATGTGACTCTGGAAATACCTCTGAAATATTTTTATCTCTAGACAAGTCATGAATTTGCAAAGAAAAAGAAAACTCATTCTGATCTCACAATTTCAGGTACCAAATCTCTACAGTTGTCAAAATCTTTAGATATAAATATGTATGTGCTTTAATATGCTGGCAAAGATACACAGATACACATTCATTCAGGATGATGCTTTGACTATGGAAGGGTCTCTCTCCCTTTGCACTCAGGCAGTGCATATTCTTTCAGTGACAACAGTGAAGGCACTCTACTAGTGCCTACAGTATTGCATAAATGTGATAAAAGGATTTCTTTGGGTGCCCTCATCTTGCTCATATAACAAGCATACAAGTAAAGCCATTTCATTTATTCATTAGAATATTCGCATTCTGGGACACCTGGGTGGCTCACTGTGTTAAAGCCTCTGCCTTCAGCTTAGGTCATGGTCTCAGGGTCCTGGGATCAAACCCAGCATCAGGCTCTCTGCTCAGTGGGGACCCTGCTTCCCCCCCACCCTCTGTCTGCCTGCCTCTCTGCCTACTTGTGATCTCTGTCTGGGGAAAAAAAAAAAGAATATTAGCATTCCAGGGATATGAAGGGTGAACAGAGCTTCCCCCTGTCACTTATCTAGACATAAATAAAGATCTCATTATGATGGAGAAAAAAATCAAATATTTTTCGACCTTAATGCAACTGTAATTTTCTGGATTTGACTTTTTATTTTTTTAGTTGTAGGGAGAAAAATGTCTTTCACTTCTGCACTTTCAAGTTCTTGGTTGAGGACTCTATAAAAAGACATACAGGTATCTACCACTTTTTAAAAGTTTGCATTATACCACTTTGCTTTTATGAAAGACCTACATCAGTACCTATTTTCACTGACCAAAAGAAATCAGAAGAGGATTTTCACTTTTATGAAAAAAGGCAAAAAACAAAAATAGTGTTTAGTGTTTGTTTTGCAGCTAGCCTTTGTAGAGGCAGCACGCGGCCAACCAGCTAGAGTAGCCCTACTAGGCTCCTTCCCTGGGAACTACACATAGCATCTCAGTCAAACCACCACAGCTTTGAACTGTGTTTGTGAGCATCTGTGTTTTATCTCAATTTATTTTGTGCATCTGTTAGTAAGATGTGTCCTAAGATATGAGAAAGGGCTGAGAGAGGTTATTTTTTTAAGTCTGGGAATGCTTGAAAAATGTTTCCTGTAAATTAATGTTAATTGCTTCTTTCCTTTAAGCCATGTCGGTTTACAAAAGTTTTCCGAAGAATGTTCTACTTTTGGATAGCAGGGGAAACCTATATTAACAAGAGAAAAGCACAGAAATATATTTAATACAGGTCTTATGTGACACAGAATCCTTCAAACAGAAATGAGGACTCAAAGAAGTGGTTCAATTTGAACAATTTTAGGCTAGGTTTGGTGAAGAGTGGAAAGTCTTGGGAAAATGTGATAGATTAAAGGAGTGTGAGCTAAGGGAGCTAACTGGGGAAAGCAGAGTAGGGTTTTTTCGTTCAGATTCTTCTCAGTATCCTCCTCTGTCATCGAGATAAGGATATTCCTTTATTCTGCGTGTAGAAAGAGTACCTCTCCCATGACAGTCTTAAGAACAGTGGGAGAAGGTCAACGTCCTTCCTGCTCTTGCTTTTTTTCTCAGATTTCTTCAGGTTAATATATTCAATATGCCAAGAGGCCATGCTCTGGAATAACATGTCCTTAAGCAGTGTGTCTTGTCAAAATCTAAAATTCTAGGGGACCATCTTTAACTAATTTTCTAAGATTATCATAGATATGCATTCAGTTGTTTTGAAACAAAGTATAGTAACATGAGTATATAAAATGAGTCACAAAGATGACTACATTTAATTCATGTCATGGATTCACACTAATATGGGTGATGAGAATGATAATTTTGAACTACACAACATTACTTCTATAACTTAAATACTAACAGTTTCAGATTATATCAGAATTTGTTTCCATATTTCCTTGGATTATCTTCTGTATAATTTTAAAATTTTATGAATATCAGATCTTATGATTTACAAGACCTAATATCTTCTAGAACTCTCTATATACAATTTAGAAAAAAGTTTAAGTAGTTTTTCTTGTTTTAACTTAAGTACAAATATGAAATGAATAATTAGTTTTGGGGAGCCAAAGCTCTTCCATCCAAAGAGTTATTTTATTGAAGAAGCCATGAATAAATGTAAAATTGTAAAAATGTAAAAACACTTAAAGGACACAGATTCTGAAAATATTTCATTTTTTCATGTATTATATATGTTTATCTCTCAATGATATGATCTAACAGTAGTAATCATTCAACCACGACTTATTTTGTTGCTACTAGTTTGGCCAGAACATCATTTCATATCTTATCATTTGAAATGTTATTTTCCTAGTAAAGAAAGACAATAATTTTAGGCGTTTTGGCTTATAACAAAAAAGTTCAGAATTTTTATCTAAGTTACCTTTCTAAAAAATAGAAATTTTTTATCTAATAGTAAGTGGTAGTAAAGTTACATTCAACCGATCCTTCATGAAAAATGAAAGTAGGGGCACCTGGGTGGCTCAGTGGGCTAAAGCCTCTGCCTTCGGCTCAGGTCATGATCCCAGAGTCCTGAGATCGAGCCTTGCATCAGGCTCTCTGCTCAGCGGGGAGCCTGCTTCCTCCCCTCTCTCTCTGCCTGCCTCTCTGCCTACTTGTGCATAATATCAAATTGACTCCTATGGAGAAAATGAGTGCTATATTAATACAGACAAAGTAAAAGTTATAATTTATAGTTACAATGAAATACAGCACGCTAAAATAATTTATATTGGTCATGCTAAAGAAATCAGAGAAAACATTGCAAAGATAATGGACATTAGAAGATTTTGGGTAAAAAGATTTTATTCTCTATTGCTATAGACTGAAAGGTCCGTTCCTCCAAAATTTGTATATTGAAACATAATTCTCAATGTGATTGTTATTTGGAAGTGGGGCCTTTAGGAATTAGGCCATGAAGTGATGTCTTCATGAATTGGATTAGTGTCCTTAAAAAAGATCTCAAGAAGCTCCTTTACTGCTTTCTTCATGTGAGGATAACAGTCTAAAAACCAAGGAAAGAGCTTTCACCTGGGACCAAATCTGTTAGTGATCTTGGACTTCTCAGATTTTAGAACTGTGAGAAATAAACTTGTTTGTTCATAAACCACCCTACATATGTATTTTAATACTGGAATGGATTAAGAATATCTGTCATTCTAGTCAAATTGATTGACAACTGTCCAGCATTCTCAGTATCTTCTCAACCATCAAAACCTTTAGTGATTTGAACTAAATTAAAAATTAAAAAAAAAAAAAAAGAAAGAAAGAAAAGAAAAGAAAGGTAAAGAAAAAGGAAATTCTTCATACAAGGGTCCCAGAACTGGGCTTTTCAGGTGGTTGATAATGACTAATATCTAATCATCTTTGTCAATAAATTTAGCCTTGTTTTTAAGAATCATTTTATTTTATTTCATCTTGTTAAGTGTACTCTTTAATTTCCACCCCCAACTTTCCCAATCTCCTCAGATCATTCCCCTCAGGTAACCACCAGTTGTTCTTTATATTTAAGAGTCTGCTTCGGGCGCCTGGGTGGCTCAGTGGGTTAAGCCGCTGCCTTCGGCTCAGGTCATGATCTCAGGGTCCTGGGATCGAGTCCTGCATCGGGCTCTCTGCTCAGCAGGGAGCCTGCTTCTGCCTCTCTGCCTACTTGTAATCTCTCTCTGTCAAATAAATAAATAATCTTTAAAAAAAAAAAAAAAAAAAAGAGTCTGCTTCTTTGTTTGCCTCTCTCTCTCTCTTTTTCCCTTTGCTCTTTTGTTTCTTAAATTCCACAAATTAGTAAGATCATATAGTATTTGTCTTTCTCTGGCTGACTTATTTCACTTAGCATTATACTCCCTAGCTCTATTCTTGTTTTTGCGAATGGCTAGACTTCCTTCTTTATCATGGCTGAATAATATTTTATTGTATATTTGTATACTACCTCTTCTTTTTTTAATGTATTGATGGACTCTTGGGTCTTTCCACAGTTTGTCTATTGTAAATAATGGTGCAATAAACATAGGGGTGTATGAATTCCTTTGAACTAGTGGGGTTTTTTTGTTTGTTTTTTTTTTGTTGTTTTGTTTTGTTTTTTATTTGGGAGGTAAACACCAAGTAGTGCAATTCATGGATCATATGGTATTTTTTTTTTTTTTTCAGAAGAACTTCCATACTGTTTTCCGTAATGGCTGTGACAATTTGCATTCCCATCAATAGAGCATAAAGCTTCTTTTTTCTCCACTTCCTCCCCAACACTTGTTGTTTCTTGTGTTTTATACTTTAGCCACTCTGACAGATGTGAGATGACATCTCATTATAGTTATAATGTACATTCCCCTGCTGATAAGTGATGTTGAGCATCTTTTCATGTGTCTGTAGTTTATCTGTATATCTTTGGAGAGAAATGTCTGTTCATGTTCATTTTTTTATTGGATTATTTGTTTTTTGGATACTGGGTTGTATCAGTTCTTTTTATATTTTGGATGTGAACCCTTTATCAGATATGTCATTTTCAAATATTTTCTCTCATTTAGTAAGTTGCCTTTTAGTTTGCTTTTTTCTTTCACTGTGTAGAAACTTTCTATTTTTATGTAGTCTCAACCTTGTAATACAATTTGTCTTTCTAAGTGTCACTAGTTTTCCTGTAATTGTTGTTTTGAACATGTTCTCTGCAAAGATGCAGAACTATTCTCCAAACCTCTCAGCTCCTAGTTATTAGGGTCATTGACTACACAACAAAAATATATAAACCTGAATAAAGTTCAAAGACCAATATGTTTAAGGATTAATCTACTCTATTTTGAAATTAACAGTTATTTTGGCCAGTGAGCCATTAGTCATGTAATTATCTTGCACCAGCATATACATCTACACAGACATCCATACATCTATCATATATATCTACAGCAGAGAAATGTGACATCAAACTTTATTGTATAAATTCCTTATATGAAAAAACACTGGCATTTATTGATAGCACTTATTTATTTATCTTTAAAGATTTTACTCATTTAATCATTAGACAGAGAGAGAGAGAGGTAAAGGCAGAAGGAGAAGCAGGCTCCCCATGGGCAGGAGCGGGAGGCCAGACTCCATTCTAAAACCCTGGGCTGATGACCTGAGCTGAAAAAGCAGACACTTAACTGACTGAGTCACCCAGGCATGACTATTGATAGTATTTATCAAGTGATAGGAAACAAAAAATTCAAATAGTGAGAATAACAGTGTATTTTCAGAAATACAATTAATTTCTGGACTGATATTTTTATGATAATATTAATTTATAAAGAAGATTAATGTTTTTATTAATGTACAATGATGTCCATATCTTTCCAGTTATTAGTATATAAATGTTTGCTATTTGAGGAACATTCTTCTAGATCTCAAGGTACCAAGAAAAACAAATTAATAAAAGGATCAGTTTAAAATTTTATTTCCTGAATGGTCCGTATGTATACTTAATCTGATTTGGTACAGACTAAAGTTACACAACAGAGTATCCCAGTGGCTGAATACTTGAGACTGACATTTAAAGATAAACCTTCTTCAGAAGTAAGTGATGGTAAAGCATGCTGGGCCACCATTCCGTATAATGGCAATAAACCAGACCTACTCAAAATTAATTAGTTCAGTTGTTTATATTTCCTAACATTTATTGAATGAAGTTTAAGACTGATGTTACTTAATTTCATATTTTTAACTTATTTATGTGGTCTTCAAAGCAATTCCAAGTCATTTATTATCATAATGGTAAAGAGATGAGCATTTCTTTGTTGCTCACAGCCCCTATATACAACCTGCACTTTTCTCTCAATGCTGTAGGCTCTTCGATTATAGAGAAGTCTGAGAGATGGAGTATTCACTGTCATAAAACTTTTGGAGAATGTCTTTTTGATATTTACTATGATCAGGTCTGATACTAATTTTAAAAATTGTGGCATATGTGCATATTTTCAATATATTTAGCATTTACAGAAATAATCCTGGAAATAAAAAAAATAAGGAAGAAATAAAAAAATGAATACTTGCTATTTCAATTCCACTATGGAACATAATTATTTCTTTAAAAATGTCTTTTTTTTAAAATGATTTTTCTTATGTATTTGATAGAGACACAGCGAGAGAGGGAACACAAGCAGGGGGAGTGGGAGAGGAAGAAGGAGGCTTTCCCACCGAGCAGGGAGCCCAGTGTGGGGCTTGATCCTAGGACCTTGGGATCATGACCTGAGTGGAAGGCAGACGTTAAACGACTGAGCCACTCAGGCACCCCTAAGAATGGCTTTAATGTAACTTTTCTATAAAGTATCTTTCAGCATTCAGAACATTGAAATCAAACCCGGATATAGCTTCAAGTACTTCACTGTGATTATATTCTATTTTTATCTCTAGGACCCCTGAGTGCTGGGCAGCTCTTTTGAGAAAAACAACAAAACTGAAATCTTAAAACTAAAGGCAAAAGAAAAGTTGGCCTCAGGTATGGGAAAGAATGTATTGCTTTCCAAAGGCCATTCTAGCCTGGAGGAGAAAGGAAGTTTGTGTGGAGATAGTGGTAACTGCTTCCAACTGTCAGCACTAAGTCCTGACTTGCAAGCTGAAGCTTTGCAAGCATTTTGGGGCAGAATGCATTTATTTTTCAACAAGTCAGCAGTTCATAACAAAAATTCACCTATGCATAGACTTTAGGCTGCATCTAAATTATTGATGAGTTTAGTAACTTGCTGATAGCAAAGTTTTTCAGGTCCCAGGCTTGTAATATGCAAATGCTCACCTGCTCCTTCTTAAGTATAAAAGCTTTTTTAATTGCCTTTGATATTTTATCAATAAACAATTAAAAAGGAAAAAACAAGAATAAGAAGAAAAACAAAAGAAAATTACTTCACAAAATCTCTATGGGATGTATCACATAGCCAGATAGATTTGCTTTTCTCCTAAGAGAGGGATAGAAGTTAGAGATTTTATTTCTAGATACAAAAATTTAGAATCATTTGAAAATAACAATAACATTATATACTTTTAGATCATGTAAAGCATGTTTTAGAGGTTAACTATCAGTCTAATAATATCTGACAGGTTTTTAAATGTAAAAGATGCCAAAGAAGTTTGGAAGATAAATTCTCCAGAATTTTTAAATTTGGGGGTGTCAGTTAAGAAGGGGATGAGTCAGTGGAACATAATTGCTTCATATCTCTGTTTAATTCTTTCTGCTTCAGGGTTTCTCAACCTTGACATTAGGGACCTCTTGAGCCTCATAATTCTTTGTTGTGATGAGCTGTATTATGCTTCATAGGATGTTTGACATCATCACAGGCTTCAACTCACTGAAGGCCTGTAGCACCACTCACAGTAGCACCACTTCCCCAACCAAAACTATCTCAACTGTTTCCAGAAGTTGCCAAATGTCTCCTGGGTAAGGCTGGGCAGTCAAAATTACTCACTGTTGGAAATCACCACTCTAGTGAGTAGTGACCAAATGGCCAATACTAGATCAAAGGAGAAAAGAAAAATTAAACAATTTTTAAAAACAAAATATGTCCCTAAATTGTAAAACATATTGATTTTGCAATCCATTAACAGACTCTAAAATAAATGTGTAAAGATATGTTTAGAGATAGAGTATGGAATGTACATAATCAAATTACAATCAATCACACAACTTTGAGTCAACTTTTAAACAGGAATTGTATATATTGATAAAACACATAAATGAGTCATAATTTTATTTTTGTTATTTGGAATCAATGATGGCCAAATACTTTTAATTGGAACTCCCTTATCTATATCATTCATTATCTTACTGAATTGTTTATGGATCACTCAGTGCCAAAAAGATTCAGTGGGAAAAGCCAAGATAATTATTGGAATGGGTCCTTGAGTCAATGAATGATGGACAACTCACAATAGCTAGGTAGTTTCAATAATTGTATTATATATATCCTTGGGCAAACATAGGTAAAATATCATGATAACTGCTTAGCTTGCTTAATTAATACAGATCCAAGTCATATAATGGCTGGGAATTAAAAACAGATTTCCCTCCAATCTTTTGTATAAGAGAATGAAACTATAACAATCTCTAAAAAAATTATATTCTTAATGTTCAGTTCATTAACCAAAAGACAACCAGGATAGAGCTTTAAAGGAAATTTGAATTTACTCATGAGTCAATGTAGTACATAAAAGTTCTAGGGTTTATGCAGACATTTCTTGTATATGATAAGGATACAAACTAAATTTTGTACAGCCACTACTGGATCACTTTTGTCTCCAGCTGCTTATAGACTAGCAGGTAAATGTAGGAGCTTCTACAGTGATGGCACCAGGGACCCTGATTTCAATGCCATTCTAGTTGTTTCTATAAGAAAATACTGCGGTATGTCTGAAATGAAAGGGATTCATGGGGGTGTTTCTTGGTGTTTCCTTGCCAAACAATAATTATGAACAGCAAGTGCAACAACCAAGACCTGACACAGATAGGGAAACTAAAGTTTAAGATACTCAGGGGTGAGGGTCTAAGTCATCCAACCAGGTAAGCAACCGGGGCCATCAAAGTGCAGTCTAGGGGAGGGTGACTCTAAAATGGCTGGAAAAGACCTGAGGTGATCGCTCTCAATTCAGGCCTCAGGACAGGCTGCAAGTAACAGGGATCTGCTGCTTGTCCCATTAATCCCTCCCTTTTTTCGTTTAGTTTTTGTGTGTGTGTTTTTTTTTTTTGTTTTTTATTTTGTTTTGTTTTTTTAAAGATTTTATTTATTTATCTGACAGACAGAGATCACAATCAGGCAGAGAGAGAGGAGGAAGCAGGCTCCCCGCTGAGCAGAGGGCCCTATGTGGGGCTCGATCCCAGGACCCTGAGATCATGACCTGAGCTGAAGGCAGAGGCTTCAATCCACTAAGCCACCCAGGTGCCCCTTGTTTTTGTTTTTAAAGATTTTATTTATTTGATGGGGAGAGAGAGACAACTCAGGAGCAGGGAGAAGGGGCAGAGGGAGAGGGAGAAGCAGGCTCCCTGCTGAGCAGGGAGCCCGAACAAAGGGCTCAATCCCAGGATACTGGAATCATGATGTGAGCTGAAGGCATATGCTTTAACCCACTGAACCACCTCTGTGCCCCTTTATTTGATTTTTTAAAGATTGGGAAAGCCACCATCTCGACCAGGACTTTGTGATGAATGGGGAGTGTAATGCCTAAGTGAAGGGAAGTGATACAAATGTGGGCTCTCTCTCCTATTGTGCATCACTCCACATCTTTTCTGTCCCACCCCTTACACCTGGTGGGTGCTTTGGTTTTCTACCTATATTCACCACCTTTTTACAGTTGCACATTGATAACATCTCACCACCATCTGCAGCATGGGCACATCCTGTTCTCAGGCTTACCTAGTACAAAAAAGTGGGCCACATTGACAAACCTACTGGACACTCATACTTGGGCAACTGAGACATGAAGGAAACTTGGAAGGATGAGTGTTGACAAAAAAATGCTTCACACTTTCATTCCCTAACAGAAGAGTACTGTGGCACATTTCTTAGGGCATTTTAGAATGCCCTATCGGGGGGAGGGTGCCTGGGTGGCCTTAGTTGGTTAAGTCTTTGGCTTAAGCCATGACCCTGGGGTCCTGGGATGGAGCCCTGCATTGGGCTCTGGCGGGTGTCTGCTCCTCCCTCTCCCTCTGCCTCTCTCCCAACTTGTGCTCTCTCTCTCTCAAATAAATAAAGTCTTTAATTAAAAAAAAAAAAAAAGGAGGTCCTATAGGATAGAGATCTAGGTACTTGAAACAGTAGTCAACTTGATAAAGCATCCTTATATGCTGTATCTTTTTGAACTCCTGTCCCCAAGAGCCCATTTAAACTGTATCTTGGAGTTATAATTATAAATAAATCACCTGTACACTAGACTTTTTCTCAGGCCCTAGGTCAAGGTATCCCAGACTAATTACTCTGGTAGAGAAGATCCTTGTGATAAATAATATTAAGAGGTCAAGGTAGAAAAGAAAATTAGAAAAAAATCACTTTCTAAAGGCATGGAATGCTTCTACTGAGATATTTACTTGGTCAATGAATTTATTAATTAACAATCAACTGAAAAAATATTTGTTGCTGAACTAGCACTTATTAATTGCAGGTATCATTATGGTGAATAAGACATGATTACTGGGATAAGGCTTAAATATTTTTAAAAGGTATTAAAATTAAAAATTTAACATAAGTACAATAGAAAATAAATGGTGTGAAGTAGGAAAAGAATGAACAGGAGGATGCAAGTTTGTTAGATGTTCAAACAAGAAATGATAGTGGCTTAGACTATGTTGTTTGCTTTGAGAATTCCATTTATTTTTAGTTCTTATTTACTATCGCTTGAAATGTCTATAATTTTAGTTCACAGCTCTCAGCTAAAATAATTAAATAACAGAAGTTTTTATTATGCTCTATTTATTTTCCTAATAGAATAGTTTTCTTTGAAAAGTAGCCACATACTGAAGAAGTAACTTGTGCTTTGGAGGTAAAAGATGAAAAGTTTTTATTCCTGATATAGCATTATGCAAATAAATAAACAAATCATATGCAAAGAGTAAATCATATTAAAAAATTAAGTTAATCTCTAATGGAACCTCTGTCCATTCACTGTAAGGTTATTCTGATGCAAATCTAGAAGGGTGGTTCTATTACTTAGTAAGATAAAGTATATAAAATTCCTGGTTCTTATTAATTGCTCAATAAATAATACCTATGAATAAGTGGGTAAATTATAATTTTGCTTCTTGGTTTATTTCTTTTTATTATTGTAACAGAAGACAATATATGTGAAAATGTATGTCATGTCTGATATAATGCAGATATTTGAAGAATATTTCCTGTTCCTTTCCAGACTATAAGAATTTATTCTTGGGCTATAGCTATCCAACATCCTTATTTACAAGCAAATCATATGTTTCAGTCAAATTTCTATCTACACAACAGCAAGCAAAGTGACCAATGCAGGAAATTAGAAGCCCTTCCCTACAGTGCCCAGACAACTATACTACTTATGTTTTGTGAATGCTTTTCTCCCCCCTAGGCTGTAATTGGAATTTTAAAAGTTCTCTCTCATCCTTCTGATGTGAAAATCGTCTGCAACATTTTGTATTTAATAAAATCTACTAAAGTTAAAAAGAACTACTAAAATTTTTAGCTTTATCTCCAAGACCTAAGATTCATTCTTTGCTTCAAAATAAATATTTAAATAGAAGTCGGGTTAAAGCCTGTAATTTTTGTCTAGTGGTCTTCTCATAAAAGATGTGCCTCTTTAGTTGGTTTCCTTTCTATTATAAGAGCACAGACCAGGGAAGTGAAAACTTACTGTCAAACATGAGACGCACTATGTTTGTAAATATTTACCTCAAGTTAGCAATGGCAAAAAAAAAAAAAAAAAAAAAATCTTTCAGTGGAATGCAATTTATTCTCATCTCCAAGTATACATATCTTGATGCCAAAAGGAGAAAAGCTGCCGTGCAAATCCTTCTGGAATATTTTGCTCTTCAAAACAGACTAAAAATAAGAAAAATATTTAAAGGAGTACACCAAAATGTGATAGATGTACAATCTGTATGTAACTCTTTCTTTTTGCACTTACATTTACATAGTATTTCTTTTTTTTTGGTTCTACTGTTAATCCATTTTCTATTTTAAAGGTATGTAATGAGTGATGTTACCTATGTATTTAAGTCTGTACATAACACTAAATGTTTTTTATGAAAATAGTTCTAAATACCACTTCTAACTCTTCCCCCATTTCTATTCTTATAATAACAAAACATGCAGTTGGAGTAATCCCAGTACTTTAACTGATTTATTAATTGAATATAATAAATTTTGCAAAAAATAATTGTCATGAGCTTCCATCATATTTATGTTGATAAACAATATACTTCAGATACATATACATGTGTGTATATAAAAATATATATATAGTCATCAGTGGCTTAATTTTAAGTTGAAACATAGAGCATATTTAAGGAAAATAGGATATCTAATTGAAAAATTATTTGGCTTAGCAAAGTAGACATTTTATTTATTTATTTTTTAAGACTTTATTTATTTATTTGACATAGAGAGATCACAAGTAGGCAGAGAGGCAGGCAGAGAGAGAGGAGAAAGCAGGCTTCCTGCTGAGCAGAGAGCCCAATGCCGGACTCAATTCCAAGACCCTGGGATCATGACCTGAGCTGAAGGCAGAGGCTTTAACTCACTGAGCCACCCAGGCGCCCCCAAAGTAGACATTTTAAAAGGACAAACAAATCAATGAGCAGCATGGGCAGTCTTCTGAAAAATGGGATTTTTTAAGAAGCTCCTTGAAACATTGAACATCCAAGCATTTCAGTACTATGTTTAAAAACTGATGCTAAAACCTATGATTCAAGGAATATTTTAGAAAAAAATTATGCCTGGCTACAAGAAAGATTGTCGATAAGGAAACTAATTAGGAGGCTGTAACACTTTTAAAGAGAGAAGGCAGGGGATAGGAAGGGCCAGAGCTAAGGTGGTTCTGTGGAAATGGAGATTAAGATATCATAAAGGAAACCTCATCAGGATTTTGAAATAAAAAGAAAATGGTTCAAAGCTGTTAGAAATCCTAAAGTTCTCTCAGAGATTTTAATCTTGCTAAGCTACAGCAGTTGTGGTGATATTAACAAAAGTAGAGAGGTCAGAGGGGTAGTTGGTTTTCATACCTGTGAAAGGGAACTAGATTAATGAATTAGCTACCACGCAATACTGCATATAAAGTGATTAAATAGTAACAGGTTGATCAACTGATTTAGTCGAGGTAAATGGAGATTTATTCCAGATTGTGTATTTAATGCCATGGTACGCTGGGAAGAAAGACTCTTTTTTTTTTTTTTTCCACTTTAGACCTTTATCAGTTTTGCTAAAAACGGTTGTACAAGTTTCTCTACGTGCCTCAGTGCACAGAACAAAAAAAATTGCAGCCAAGAGCACATGATTTAGAGATAGAGCACATTTGCACAAGGAGCTATCATGTTAGAAAAAGAGGTAAGCTATTTCATGCATGTTTAAAAAATAAGGCAACCCGCCAGAAATTGGTAAAGCAAATTGGACAGGGGCAAATAATCCCATAGCTGACAACTGATCATGAATCAGTACTCAATGTCCTTTGTGCAGGTACAAAGGAAATCATGGCATTTTGCTTATTAGTAATAAACACTTTGTATTTATTATTAGTAATAAAGACTTTCTGAAGCAAGAGTGGACTTCCCAGTATTGTTGATTAAGGCAAGGGAAAAATGGGATCTGAAGAAACAGATCCACATTAATTCACATTGAGGTGAACCCATATCTAGCTTTGAATGACACCATTCACTTTTAGTTTTCAGTTCCTTACATAAGTAACAGTTTTTTTATTGTTTTTTGTTTGTTTGTTTGTTTTATTTTTTTAAGATTTTATTTATTTGACAGAGAGAGATCACAAGTAGGCGGAAAGGCAAGCAGAGAGAGAGAGAAAGAGGGAGGAGGAAGCAGACTCCCTGCCTAGCAGAGAGCCGGAAGCAGGACTCGATCCCAGGACCCTGAGATCATAACCTTCTGAAGGCAGAGGCTTAACCCACTGAGCCACCCAGGCAGCCCAAGTAACAGTTTTTACATTTCATGTTGTGACTTGTTTAGAAATATTTTACTTACAATATTATATCCTGTGCTATGAGCTAGTGTGTCAGCTTACTACGATATAAAAGTAATACCATATAAAAGTAAACTTTATACCTTACCCAGGAAGGTGGGTGCCCAGGCATGAGGAGCCGGTTCAAAATGTTGTGCTTAGAAAAAGATTATTGGAGACATTAGCTGTCCTCTCTACTCTAAAAAAAATGTTATGTTACAGTGATTGGAAAGACAGCACTCCTTAGAACACTAATAGTAAAGAGTGAGCCTGAAGGAACTTGATAATAAAAATATTACTATCTAATAATTATGGAATACCTTAAATATACAACAAATCATAAAGTGCTCACTTACAATATTGAATTTAAACCTGACAGAAAACTGGAATGTGAATGTTGCTATGATACCCACTTTACAGATGAAAAAGATATGAGAAAATAAATGATATTTTCAATGTCACAAAGAAAAAAAAAGAGGAGCCAGAATTGACTTTAGTTGCTCAGTTGTATCAAAATCCAAAACTTTATCACTGAATTACTATACTAAATTTTCTTACAAAGTGAGGGTTTTAAGATAATAGTTTTCAGTTTTGTGAAATAAAATTAATTTTTATATGTGTCTTGAACAAACATATCATTGAGTTGTTAATACTTAATCATTGAGTTGTTAATAGATCACTAAGATTTGCAATTAAAAACTATTCCTTTATTAAATATAACACAACTCAATTGTATAAATAAATCCTAGATTCCATAAAGTTCAACATAAATGAGTTAATGGAGACATTTTTAAAAATTTAAATAAATAAATAAATGTATAATATAAATAAATAAATAAATTTTAAATGATGGAGATGTTTTCTAAAATCTCGGGACAGACTTAATTTCAGGATCTTTTCCTTTTTCTTCTTATTTTAATATTGATAATGGAGGCATTTTGAGACTGAGAGAAGGAATCATGGGATAATTTTGAAAGAAATCATACTATGAAACGTAGTGGTAGCTGCTACTCTTTACACAAATTGCTGGAATAGTCTAAAACCATACTCTAAGCACCTGCTAATCAGTGTTAAGTATTTATGGACTTTGTTTTGAGGATGTATGCTTTCAAATTTTTTATTGTGAAGTCTAAATGATTCATTCTAATTAACGGAAGAAACACAAAAGGACGTGTCATTTATAGTATTTTTCGCCAATGTTAAAATCTACCAAAATTCACATTATTAACAAGAATTTTTAAAATATTATATCTCTAATGTATTCTCCCACTAAGCAGCTATGGTCACAGTTAACAGTCATGATTCCTGAAAAAGGTGGGGGAAAACTATTCTAGCTATACTTGACAGATGAAAGAAAATAAGGGCAAAATTCTTAAATATCGGGCTATCAGACCATCTGAGTCTGGGGAATTTCAATGAACTGGACACAGAACAAGTCACCTCAGTGATGACGGTGAGAAAATACCTGGGGGGATTCACAAGAAGAGGCTTAAATTACAGATCAGGCCTGCATAATAATAGTGAATGAGTCTTAGCCTTTGTTACAGAAAATAGGTTGGTTCCCAGATTACCTAAGGATGTAACAGAGAACTCGACAGGACAGATGGGAATCCTGAAGGAAAAAAAAAAAAAAAAAAGAAAAGAAAAAAAGAAAGAAAAAGAAAGAAGAAAGAAACTGTACAGTTTCATGGACATTTTGGTGATACCTTTCATAATATGAATAGAGGCTTAGAGAGACAATGGACTAGACTAACTAACAGAAATTCTAACTGTTTTCAGTTGTCCCAAAGTGGCAAATTTCCAAGAGGCTCCTTAGGATGAAAAACACAGAGGTCATGAAGGATACACCTAGAAGAATACTTAAACACTGCAACTTTGAATATTCTTTAATTTGTACATACTGCACAAATGTCTTAACTGTTCAGTATCAATGGCAGTAATTCAGGACCTAGAAATTTACTTTTCCTCTTATTGCTGTTTGCACTTTGAACTATGAAAGCCACATAATCGAATTCTCTGTATCTTGTAATTGAGGTTTACAATACAAGTTTGTACATAATGATGACTTAATACTTACTTTATGATGTTGTATACATTTGTTTATGTTACACTCAACAAACATGTGAATCACTTCTAGGAGTCTGATATTTTCTGTATATCAGTGATTTATTCAGCAAATATTTATCAGGCATCCACTATATGGCAGGCACATAGTGGAAAAATTTTAAAATGAGATTTTATTTTATTTTATTTTATTTTATTTTTAAGATTTTTATTTATTTATTTGACAGACAGAAATCACAAGTAGGCAGAGAGGCAGGCAGAGAGAGAGAGGAGGAAGCAGGCTTCCCTGTCGAGCAGAGAACACAATGCGGGGCTCGATCCCAGGACCCCGAGATCATGACCTGAGCTGAAGGCAGAGGCTTTAACCCACTGAGCCACCCAGGCACCCCTAAACTGAGATTTTAAATATAAGATGATCATTCACTTCTTAGTGATTCTATGTGAATTTGATGGTAATACCGTTAATATTTTCGTATTTAATAATGTGAATATCTGCCTTCTATTAGAGTCCATGTGTTATATGTTTAACAGAGAAATGATGATGTACCATCATAACTTTGTAAGAATAATGTGGTTCTAAAGCAATGTTTTATCCTTGAAATTTATCTGATATTCTAATAATTTCTATAAATTATTTAAAATTATTTAATAAAAGATAATATCGCCATATTACCTTTTTCTTACTGACTCCTATGTTTATTAAACACTAAAGTCTTTATGTGAAGTTTAGGGTTTTTTGTTTTATTTACCTTATTCTAGCCACCTGGAGGATGAGTTATCCCATATGTAAATGGTAAATGCCATTATTCAGTAGGATGGAATTCCTAGGGAAATACATGGAGGATTAAAAAAAAAAAAATAGAAATACATTGGTAGCTCTCTTTGTTGCTCAATGAATCATCTTTCCATTCTTGTTCTTGAATCCTTTCTAATTTGGGTCACTTAATAGTCTATGCAGTAATATGGGCCTGAGGGTGGCTCTCACTTGGGGAGACAATCCCATGCTTGAAATATCTCCTAAACCAAATGTGACATCAAAAATAAAAGGACTGAATGACTATCTTTGACATGCTTTTTTAATCTTATGAGAAAATTTTTTTCTCTTGTTTAAAAATAATAGTCGATATCAATTTCAATGTCAGTAGAATCTTGAAGATAGACGTAGGATGTAGTCTAGATTTGTATATAAGGGTAAAATGATTCTTCCTGCCATATAGTTAATTCAAGTTATTTTGCTGAGAAGAATATGTGGATTGTTTTCCTTAAAGCAAATTCTCTTCAAAACTCCCTTTCGTTTGCATTTCTGTAGTAGAGCAACTAGAACATCAAAGATTTCATTTGTCAGAGGTTCTTGAAACATATCTAATTTAAATTTGGGCACAGCAATGCCTTCACTGGAAACTTGAATTAAAACTGGGTTTTTTTGGGAGAGGGGTGGGGTGTGAGATAAATATAGCCTTTTATGTTTGGTCAGCAAAGAAAAAAAAAATGCAGAATTCCAGAGCTAGATGCTGAAGAAGCAGTCTCCTGAGTCATCTGGCAATTTTTTTGGTCTTAGCAGGAGCAGCAGTTTCTTTAGCATCTTGGTCAATACTGAGACATTGGGAATCATTCCTGGAAGTCCAGGCCAGCCATTTTTCTCTTCAGCTCTCCCAACAATTCAGTAAATATTTTTGTAATCTTTATGAAATCCCTGTACTGTGAAACTAACTAGGTTGTATTCATTCTCTGTAACTAACCCCTGATCTGTGCCTCCAGCATCATAAGAAAACATAATGTGTGTAAGCTCATAGTCATATTGTGATAAACAATATAAATAATATGTCTTCTCCTTGTGTATCCATCTGCATATCTTTCCTGAGACTCTGGTTTTTGTAACTAGGATTAAGAGGTAAATACTCAGCCAGACACATAGTAAGTCCCAAATAAATATCTTCTGACTCATTTTTCTGTAGCTTGTCTGCATAAGGTTTTAAGGCACACCATAACAACCCAGGACATGGCTTCTATTTTTTGTCTTTGCAGTTCATATAATATGTACTATATCATTACTGGTTGAAGTATATTTATTCATTTTTCTATACAGTGTGATGCCTTTACTGAGTTAAAAAAAAAAAAAAGAATAATCTTTTCCCTATAGTATGGAGAAATCCAGTATATACTGAGAAACTAGAATCTGATAATTTAAAATCAGTCTACTTACTAAAATAACATTTCTAGAAATTATATCATATGCTAATATCACATTTACTATAGTAATATTTGTAGGAATTGTAGTATAAACAACTATCATAAACATGTACTTCTACTTTCTAGAAATTATAAGCTAATATTAAAAATAATGCATTATGTTCACTTTTAACTCTTCCAAAACCTTCTCTAGGCAACAACCTATCCTGCTTGTCTATGCACTTGGACATCCCCATATTTGACATACTATGATACAATTGTCCAAATCAGAAGAGATGAGAATTTGATCTTCAAGTCCAAAGATCGAATTTTTTTAAAAATAGTGAGCCTCATAAAAGTATCTGTTTCTGAATTCATTATTGCCGAGTCTTTAAATCATTTGTTTTATGATACTAAATGTCTCGCACCTTTATTTCAGCTGCCTGTGTAACTGAGTCTATGAAAGAAGCTTATTAATTACACTGCATAACCCATAAGTCAGACCTTTAAAGCTGTGCTTTGCACAACAGGAATCAACAGAACAATGGTTCAGTATGAGTTTTAGCCCTAACATCAACATTTAATCCAAGTTATCACCCAGTTTTATATTGGACTGTGAGGCTATGTACATGTTCATTGTCTGATACCGAAGTCTTTCCTGGATCTTTGAGAGAAATAATTGAGTTGAGAATGGACAGATTAAACCCTGCTGGATACTGGCACTCAGAGGAAGATTCCACAAATGCGACCAGTTAATCATAGCTCTTTGACATCTTTCTCTTTGATGGTGACCAGTCCCCTTGAACACATTACAGGAACTTAAACTGTTAAGAAATAATTTACCTTTTGACTTTTACTTCTTAAGTGGCAGATCCTGTCTTCTGGTAATTCTATCAACAACATTCTCCTCTTGCTTCTAAGCTTAGTTTATTCTTTTTTTTTTTTTTTTTTTAAACCAAACCTAAAGCCTTGTTGTTTTTTCTATTGTTTGATATATTCTGTGAAACATCACTTGTCTTTGTTTAAAAAAATTATGTTGTGTAGAAAACACTGACTTTCTTCTAATTTGGAAGAGACGGCCTATGACAAATTTTCTGGCCAAATGTTTAATCAGTGTCTATGACTTGGATGTATAGACCAAAGCCTTTCCTGATTTTCTACCCCAGGGGATTAGAGGCAAAATGTAAATAGCTTAAGGGCCATCTCCCGTGATGCAGGACAGGATCTAGACCAGGAATGAAGTTGCTGTCTCCCTGTATGCTTCTTTCTGGACCATTAATCCTCTTATTTACTTCCTATGACAGAAATACATCCAACCAAAGAAGGAACACCAGACCCTGGGCCCTGGGGACACAGACGGTCCCACTTTCCACCTAAGCGCTCCCAATGTATCCCTATTCAATTCCCACTGTAGGTCAGAGTACTAGGTGAGGGATGTTTCATATTGATCTATGAGGTATCTTTGCTACAAAACTGGAACCCCCTTTAAGGAAAAAAATATTGAACATTTGGGGGTATTTAGGTAGACTTAAGCATGGATCATACACGGACTTTAGTTTAACCATCAATACAATCACAGCAGAAACAGTCTGAGCCATTCTCCCTTATTAATCTTTCATGAGACTTCCAAAAATCATTGTCTATTGAAGTTTTAGAGGATTTGTATTTCATGGAAAACTTAGAATAATTTTCAGGCATGGATAAGAAATATCCAAAACTTTGTAATTTTGATAGTTGAAAGGTCTTAAAAGAGTATTTAAATGGCTTACTCCTTTTAAGGATAAATGGCAGTGAGACAGTATAAATGATTTATTTACAGCCATTTCATTAGTCTGGACTGAACCAGTGTTCTAGTCTTGAGCCAGTAGGCTGTCCTTGACTTGACATATCCACCATTTCTAAATGTATTTTAGTCATTTTCTGTGTAATATAAATATTTCAAATTACTTGCAAGCCTTTGTAATAACACATTCTACAATGGACAAAAAGATAATTTGGCCAATTATGCTCAATAATATCACTCTTTGTTCCTTTAAAAGTGTTACTTCAAATCAATTTACCAAAATTTGTTTTTATTACTACTCAGGAAAAAAATCATTGGCACATTTACATTTTAATAAAGTGCCCTCCAAATTACCAATTTTATCATATTAGACATTGTTTCCATACATAAAAGCCTATTTTACAATTTGTAAAATTTCCAAATGACTATTTTATGTGTCATAAAATATTTTTACTGAAATAACTATAGAGTAATGTTTCCTAAATTTAAGAATTCTGGTAATAGACTGAAATTCAAAATAATTTCTGGCAATATGTCTGGTTTATAGTTATTCTTCCATAACATCAAATAAAAATATAAATTACTAAAATATTCTATCAGATATAATGTATGAACTTAAATATAAAGCACTTCTATATTTAATATTCTATGAAGCATCACTCAGAATAATTTATATATAGGGCTACATTTGAATACCAAAAATGTTTTTAAAGTGTTTGAATAAAGATAAATTTATTCCTGCTTACTATATTGTAAAGTCATAAATATACTTATAAAAAGTTATGTTATTTTTTCCCCACAACCTGAGTAATAAAAGTTTTCTTACCATATTTACTGTTTTCGTCCATGAATAATATGATCAGAGAATCTAAGACAAAATTTTTCCATAGGGAAGATCTCCTGATAGTGCTACTAAGTATGTATGTATCTTATTTATAACAATTCTATTAAATAGGGTCAGTATTTAAATTTCCATTTTCTAAAGTACTATGGCTTATGGTGATGACCTTTCCAATGTCAAACTCTTACTATTTAATACTCAGATTGATATTAGTCTCAGTCCAATACACATGCATTTTTTACCAACATTTCTGCCTTTCCATCTTTTAAATTCAAAAAGGATTTCAAATAGTAATACTTAAATATAATGGATACTGACATTGCCTATGATATCTAATAAAAGAAAAATAGTAAAATAATTGTGGCAAATAAAAGAAATACATTATTTAGCAGCCATCAAAAATAAAAATCTGATGACACGAGGTCCAAAATTAGCTTCACAAAAATTATGACAGTTGAATGGGTAGGGATATAGAAGAAACAATAGTGGTCACGTATTTGATAATTGCTGAAGCTGGGTAATGAGTACATTCGGTTCATTAAATTAATCATTGTTTTTGTACAAGTTTTCAAGTCCTTATATTAAAAAAAAGTTTGAATAAATTAAGATTACCAAGAACACATGACAAAGGCAATTCCTATAATACATTCTGTTTTTAATGCTCTCAGTCTCTTAGGTGACTCAAATCAAGCTTACTCATACTCCATTTCTCCTTATGCTGTGCTCCTTAATAAGTAACACTTTTATAGTCTTGTGATTCTCAGGGGACATTGTAGACAATCTCTTTCAATATAAGTGGGCCTTCTTTCAATGTCTCCTTTAAAAATAAAATCTATATAACCTCTACTGTTCATATTCTTCATATTAAATGTATAAAAAGCTACATTTATTTTATGTTTTACCCAGTATCTTAGCAGAATTGATGCTCTTTTCCCACTCTTTGCAGTGATATACTTAAGGACCAGATCTTATTACTTCATGTTTGTTTTCAGAGATCCTAGAAATTACTAGAAACATTAACGTTGTTAAAAAATGTCAAAAGATACACAAATGAATTTATAAATCATGGGGTGGAGTCATTAATACATATTATATCTTTTTTAAGATTTTATTTGTTTATTTATCTGAGACAGAGAAAGAAAGCTTGAGCAAGTACCAGTGAGGGGAGTTCAAGGGGAGGGAAGATATGGGGGAAAGAATCTCAAGCAGACTCAATGCTGAGTGCAGAGCTTGGCCTGGTGGACAGATATCAAGACCCTGGGATCATGAGCTAAGCCTGAAAAAAGTTGGACATTCAACCGACTGAACCACCTAGATGTCCCACATTCTATGTGTCTTAAGGTGTATCCTTTCTTTGAAGTTGAATGGGACTTCCTTTTTTAAAAAGTGTACGTGGAATGAATCCTGATGGTCATAGCAGCATTATCAAAAACAGCCAAATCATGGAAAGAGGCCAAGTGTCAATCTACTGATGAATGGATAAAGAGGATATATACACACACACATATATATGTGTGTGTGTATATATATATATATATATATATATATATATATATATGAAATGTGCCATATATATATGTATATATTACTCAGCCATCAAAAACAATGAAATCTTGCCATTTGCAACAATGTGGATGGAGCTATAGTGTATTATGCTGTGCAAAGTTAGTCAGAAAAAGACAAATATCATATGATTTCATTCATATGCGATTTCAAGAAAAAAAAAAAAACAGATGAACATAGGGGAAGAGGAAAAAGAAAAGAGAGGGAAGCAAGCCATAAGAGACTCTTAACTATAGAGAATAAACTGAGGGTTGATAGATGGAGGTGGGTGGGTGATGGGCTAAATGGGTGATGGGTATTAGGGAAGACACTTGTGTTGAGCACAGGTGTTATACGTAAGTGATAAACTACTAAATTCTACTCCTAAAACCAATATTACCCTATTTGTTAACTAACTTAAATTTAAGTAAAAATTTGGAAGAAAAAAAAGGTAGTGCTGTAAAGAAGAAAAGAAATCATATATTAATTAGGAAGTTCATACTATATGAATCTTAAGAGAGCACAAGCATTTTTTTTTTTACCCCCAAATATGTTAGGTTTTGCTAAGATGGGTGCATCTAGAGGGGGAAAAAAGGGAAAATCTGATTGACTATCTTCCAAGCTGTGCCTAAATAATACTGTGGATGAGAATGCTGGTTGTTGCCAAGGTCCATTTCAGAAATGATAGTTTCTCCACTACCTAACCCCCAACAAATGTACTAAGAGCTTTCTTCAAAAATTAAATTTATAACCAGCTAGAGCATCAAAAACCCTTATGTATCCTCTACTTTCTTGAACACCAGAACTTAGGAGGTGTATATGTATGCAGATATTTACTCCCTTCTTAATAGGAATTACTGAAAATAACAGAGGCATTTTATAATCTTAAAATAATTGAAGCATGCTGGCCTCAATATTTTTATTTGTAAAAGGAGAGGGTTGGGTCATGGAACCTCCAAAATGTATTCTAGCAATAAAATCCCTATTTTCTGACATTTCAGACTGAGGAAAAAGAAACTTTTACCAATAGGATCCTCTATTTTCTTTATATAGTTCAAGACATTAAAACTACTGAGTGAAGCATCCATGCTGCCTTGATATTTTCTTTTGAGGCTATTCAAGCAGGGATTAAATATTTGCTTTCCCTTTTTAAGTACGGATGTTAAAGAAAGTCTATAAAAGATAAAAAAGATATATTCCCATATAGAGAAAACTTGATGCTTAATATAAAATCTGATCTTAATGATCCGTATTAGTTAACAGAGTTCTGCAATATTATTCTATTTTTTGACACTGGAGAGTAATACGTTCTGGTTTTGCTATGAGTTAACTTTGCACCTAGGTTTAATAGGTAATTATTAAATTAGTCTTCTTCCATAATTAATTGGAAAGGAGAAGAAGCTTGGAGAGATTTAAGACCTTGGACTGAAAACCGTCGCATTTAAGTCTCAAGTTTTTTGTATGGCCTTGTTTGACCTGGTGAAAGCACAGAGGTAAAGCTAAGAAGTAACCCCTGTAGGTTCTTTACTGTTTTTTTCAAATAACACTCAAGAGTTAAAAAACATTCAAATGCAAAAAGGATAAATGATAATTTCCATCTTTTTTTGAAGTATAGATACACAGATGTAAACATTATGTTGCCAATTTCTTTACAGTTGTTATTGAAATTGAAAATTACTGATATATGATTTATTTTCAAATATTTGCTTTGCAAAAAAGTAAATATGAATTATTTTTTCTATGCATTTATACCTTACATAATGTCAGCAAATGCTCAATAGGTAATTTTTAAATTGATGATACCATAAGTTATATCAATAACCTGAAATGTATGATTTTATTGGTTGGAATAAGTAGGCCAATTTATATTCAAATATTTAATTTCTGTTTTTTAAGGTTTAGGTTAACTAATTTCAAAAAAGGGAGAAGTTAATAACAATATTTTTTATTTTCTTTTGTAGAAGCAAATTAAGTGTGATTTCATAGAAACACAAATAAACAGCAAAGTTATTTGCTTAACCAAAGATCCAGTTACATTACAATTATTTAATATACTAATAGTTTTATTGGCTGCCCAAATTTTATCTCATAAATGGTGTTTTAAGGAATCATTCCAGTTTATAAAATTAGGGTAACAGCAATCAGAAATTTAGAGAATTAAAAATGTAGATATGGGGGAAATTATTTTGGTGTACTGAAAATTTGAATTTTTTGCCTTTGATGGGAAATTGCTGAGCCCACAGCAATAGACTTTAGCTCTGCACTAGAATTTGACCTAAAATATTTCTTATTTGGCTCTTATAAGTCAGATTCCCATACTTGAAGGAAAACACTCTGTTATTCAATTTTCAAGCAAATTTATATTTAGCTCTGATAGAAAATAGCTGAATAAACATAATTTTTTGAAGTCCAAAAACTGAATAGGATGAGACAGATATTAGGAATTTCATCTTCTACATATTATAATAATAATAGTAGAGAGGGCAATGTTTGGCAGATGTTGCTTGATGAAATTATTGTACTATTGAATGAAATACTTAACAAAAGTTCACTTGATTCCAGCGGACTCAAGAGGACTGGATTAAAAACCACTGCTTCTTATTAGCTGTGGACTCTTACACAGTAAATAAATTGCTTGAGTTTTGCATTCTTGGAGAAGCTTTATGAACTTGATTTTCCAGAAATTTGAGTTTCCTCTACTAATAAAATCACAGAGGCTTAGGAAATATATAACTTATTAAAAATTTTTCATTGATAAGACTCATTTTTTTTTCCTGAAAAACAAAAAGGAGACCAACCTTTATTGAATATGTTAGACACTTGATTGTTTTCATTGTGGAGAGAATTTTGCTATCATTATAGGCTCTATCAATGGTGTCCACTGAAACTTTTTGAGAAGACAGATAAATTTGGTGTGTACTGCTCAATCCCAATATGGTAGTCACTAGCCACAGGTGTGGCTAGTGAATAGTTTGATTAAAGAATTAGTTTGATGAAAGAATCAGATCTTTAATTTTATTAATTTTCATTAATTTCAACTTATATAGCCACATGTGGTAGTATCCATATGTTGAACAGCACAGCTTACAGCCAAATTTAATCTCCACCTGCCTTTTATAGGTTTCTTAATTTCCATAGGTTTCTATTATATTTATAAAGTGGGGATAATATGTATACCATCTTCTGGGCAGCTCTATGGATTAAATGAATTTTTGAATTTTGTGGCCACATATTGGGCACTAAATACTTTCACTTTAAATGAATTTTCATGAAGGACAATTACCTACTTATTGTTAATCCACATTTCACAGCAAAAGACACTGTGAGCAGGACAAATTGTTTCTGTTTCCAAAGGTCAAACATCCTACAAGTATTGGGACTTATATCTGTACCCAAGTACTGTACCAAGTAACATGACACATTAATTATTCTATACAGTTTTTATACATAGACTGACACACCAGCCAATAGTGATGGATGTTATTATTACTGTCTTTATTGGACTCTACACTTTTTTCTGTATGTCAGAGAATCTATTGAGTCCTATGTTGGGCATTTCTGTGGTTTAATCCTCATTAAGGCCTCTTCTGCCTTCACCTACTTTTGATACATGGAGCATATCATAGTGTTCTGATGAGGATTTGCCAACTTAGAGTGCTGTTTAGATTCTAATATTTTATAAGAAAACATGAAAGACTTTTTATGACTTTACTTCTACCCAGACAGAGGACCAGGGTAATTAAAAAGGAAACTGATTCAGTTGAAACATACCATACAATACTTAGAACAACTATTGCTTCCTGACTACACAGTTTAAAAATTGAAGTCTCTCCTGAAGACTTCTTTTGCCAAAGGCTACATATTGCCTCATGAAAAGTATATACTTATAGCATTTGCCTTACGAACCTATATCAGTCATAAATACTAGCCTGAACTCCTGTGAAACATTTAAAAAAGAGGGTTTGAATGTTCCTTTGTGCGTGAGTAAACTATAGAGAGTTTCTTGATTTTTTAAAATTATTTGATTGTGAAAAGAACACTAGACATAAGATCTACCTTCTTAACAAACTCCTATATGTGAAATCTGTTATTGTTAAATGTAGGTACAATGTCACATAACAGATATCTAGAGCTTATTCATCTTGCTTAACTGAAAGATTGTACATAATGATTAGCAAATCCTTGTTTTTCACTCCCTGTAGTCCTGGCAACAATCACTCTCTGATTCTATGAATTTGACTATTTTAGATACTTTATGTAAGTGGAATCATGTAATATTTTTCTTACTGTGATTGGCTTACCTTACTCAGCATAATGCCTTCAAGGTTGATCCAGTTGTCATATATCACAGGATCTCCATTTATTTTTTAAAGACTTAATAGAATTCTATTATATGAATATATCATATTTGCTTCATCCATTCATCTGTTGATGAAAATTTAGTTTATTTCAACATCTTGACTTCGGAGAATAATGCTGTTTTAAATAAACCTTAGAGTGTCAATATCTCTTTGAGATCTTGATTTTAATTCTTTGGGATAAATACCCAGAAGTAGGATTGCTGGATCATTACAACTCTGTTTTTCATTTTCTTGAGGAACTTCCATTCTGTTTCTCATAGCAGCTGCACCACCTTGCATTCCGACCAACTGTGTACATGAGGTCCAATTTCTCCACATCCTTACCAACTGCTATTGTCTTTTTTTTTTTTTTTTTAAATAATAGCTATCCTGTAAGGTGTGGAGTAATATCTCATTGTCATTTTGATTTGCACACTCTGATGATTGATGATCTTGAGCATTTTTTAATATTGAATATGCTAGCCATTTTATGTTTTCTTTGGAAAACTGCCTTTTTAAGTACTTAGCCCATTTAAAAATCAGTGTATTAGTCTTTTTTGCTACTGAGTTGTAGGGGTTCCTTATGTTTGTAACTTTAATTCCTTACCAGATATATGTTTTGCAAATATATTCTCCCATTCTATTTGTTGCTTTTTCACCGTTGGTTGTTTCCTTTACTGAGCTGAAGGTGTTTAATTGAGGTAGTCTCACTTATTTGTTTTTGTTTTGTTTTTGTTTTTGCCTGATTTTTGTATTAAATCTTTGAAATTGTCAAAGCCAATGTTATGAAGATTTTCCTTTATGTTTTCTTGTAGGAGTTTTCAGTTTCAGTTCCTACTTTTAGGTTTTTCATTCATTTTGAGTAAATTCTTACATACAGTATAAGATAAAAGAATCCAAATCAAAAAAGAAGTAAAATTATCTCTGTTTGCAAACAACATGGTCTTATAAATAGAAGACCCTAAGGATTCCATTAAAAAGGAAAAAAAAAAAAAAAAAACGGCTAGAACCAATAAACAAATTCAGGGAATTTGCAGAATATAAAGTCAACCTAAAAAAATTAGTTGTGTTTCTATACACTAACAACAAATTATATGAAAAGAGAATTGGGAAAATAATCCCATTTACAGTAGCACCAAAAATATTACAATACTTAAGAATAAACTTAACCAAGGAGGAGAAAGTCTTGTCTACTGAATACATTGACGAAAGATATTAAATAAGACATAAACATCCTGTGTTTGTGAATGGAAGGCTCAATACTGTTAAAATATTCATACTAGCCAAAGTGATCTCCAAATTCAATGCAATCTCTATCAAATCCTGAGGACATTTTTATAGAAATAGAAAATGTTCTAAAATTCATATGGAATCACCAAAGGCCATTAAGAGCCAAATCAAACTTGAGACTAAACAAAGTTGGAGTCATCACACTGCCAGATTTCAAAATATATTAGAAAGCTATAGTAATCAAAGCAGTATTCTACTTTTGTAGAGATAAACGTGTAGCTCAATAGAACAAAATAGGAAGTCCAGAAATAAGTCCATGCATATATATCAACTGATTTTTGACAAGGTTGCCAAGAACACACAATGGAGAAAAACTATTATCTTCAACAAATGGTGCCAAGGAAACTAGAGATCTACATGCAAATGAATAAAAATAGACAAGCTTCTTCTTGACTCCAGATGGCTGACCTCTCTTTTCTTAGAGCATTTACTTTAGAAAACTTAAAATTGTACATTCCTTTCCTGTCCCTTTGAGATGTAAATCTTTTAAAAGGGCTCCTGCCAGTTTTACAACCTGGAAATACCTTTCTCAAGGACCTGGGAGCCACCTCTTTGAAATGTAATCATCAAAGAAAATGGTTCCCCATCTCCCAATCTCTGTGGATAGACTGGAAGCCTAACTTCCTTGGCCCATGCTCCAAAAGGCAAAACTATCTCCTGTCATGGAGAGAGAAGAAAGTTTACTTTTCCTTTGGGTAAAACAAATTAGTGAACACACAGTCTCATCCTTCACTCCAGCTCTTAAACTCTTTCACCGCTTGTTTCAACAGAGCTCGGTATCCAGACCTCACATTGCTCTCTCCCCTAATGCTGAAAATAGTATTGCAATGAAAGCAATATCTGTTTGCTCATTTTGTCTGGTGAAACAGGCTTTAACATCAATATATATGAATTCTACAAGAAAGCATCCATATTGAAAGTGCTACCTAATATAGAAGACAATTTTAGTTGCTAAGATTACATCATACATGGTGCAACCAATATTTTAACTTTCCTTTTGAGCATTTTGCCCTTTTTACATAATGCTCTCTGTATAGTAACTCTTACGCCTAGTTTGTTTCTCTTTTTACCACAAACTGTTCTTTTGAAAATCACCTTCAGTCACACTGGCTTTAGGTTACTTTTCTGAATTTACATGGAATACATTTCAGGTAGCAAATTCTTCTAATCCATACAAGAGCTTCACAAACTTAATAATTACTTTTAGCATTATCCGATAATTAATTTTAATTTGGTAATTATTATAACATCATGAAATACTTAAGATGCAAATAACAAAACAAATGAGCAAGGACATGTTCCAATAAAGTGTTATCTACAAAAACAGGAGGCCAAGAAGATTTGATCCATGGTATATAATCTCCCAATCTCTGCTCTAAATTCCAACAACTTAATCAGACAAAGCAATAATAATAATCGTATTTTTTTGGTTTCACTGGCTCCATACTTGACCTACCCCCTTCTTTAATTAATACAAAAAAGTATTTTATTAGTTAAAGGTGTCTAAATATAAAAGGAACTTCTCTCAAACATGGTAATTTTTAACACCCATGTTGAGACATATTTGGTCTGATTACTGCAGTAGAAACTTGAAAATGGGATGAATCTTTTCAAAGATTCAGTTCAGTCCTGTTTAAAGCAAAGATTCAGTGAAATTTTGTGTGTGTCTCCATGCAGGCCCTGAGGAAGGAGTTAAAATTAGGTAGACATATTTTTCAAGGCTTCAAAGATAAAATTATTTAAATAACATCTAAAGGATTTATTTCTGGGTTTTGAGTTTAATAATATGCAAACATTTTCTCAAATGTTTGTTTATGGCAAATCAATTCATCAAAATAATAAAATAACATTCAAGTGTGTGTGACCTATAAAATTAGGAAGTAAAATACTTAAAATATTGAAAATAAAAATGAGCCAATTCTAGTGACCTGTAAAGAAAAAAATTTTAAAATATGGCACAAGACAGAGAAGTGGATCTGGAGGTAATGTTAGAGGAGGACATACCTTAAAATTTTTTTCAAAATAAATAAATTAAGAAATACAATAGGGCATGCAAAACATGGCATAATGGACACAAATGTTTATCTTTGTTCCCTCTAATAAACAAAGAAAAACATTTTTAGTTTTTCAATAAACTGGTAGGTTATGGGGCTATAGGAATTAACATAAAGTAGAGGGGCGCCTGAGTGTCTCAGTCAGTTAAATATCTATCTTTGGCTCAGGGCATGATCCCAGGACCCTGAGATGGAGTCCTGAGCCCCGTATCAGGCTCCCTGCTGAGCAGGAAGCCTGTGTCTCCCTCCCCTGCTTCCCCTGTTTGTGCTTTCCCTCTCTTTGTCAAATAAATAAATAAAATTTTTAAACAAACACAAAGTTGAAATCTAAACCTGGAGTGAACAAAGTTAATAAAAGAGGCAGATCATTTTCTCTTTAAAACCTGTCCTTACAGGGGCACCTGGGTGGCTCAGTGGGTTAAAGCCTCTGCCTTCGGCTCAGGTCGTGATCCCAGGGTCAGGGTCCTGGGATCGAGTCCCCGCTTGGGCTCTCTGCTCAGCGGGGAGCCTGCTTCCCTTCCTCTCCCTCTGCCTGCCTCTCTGTCTACTTGTGATCTCTTTCTTTCAAATAAATAAATAAAATCTTAAAAAAAAAAAAAAAAAAAGAACCTGTCCTTACAGAAATTCAGTAATTGGAGACACAGAATATCTATAATAAATGCAAGAATAGAGTATAGCTAATACTGAAGAGCTGGTGTTAACCCTTTCAAAGGACCTGGAAACTTCTTTGCCCACATCTTGCCTCAGGCCAGTAACTCTTACCCCTTCCAGTCTAACACCAGAGGTTTATTCTTTGGAAGCTTGAAACAAGCAAAATTGGGGCACCAGGTCCAGTTGAGGGTAGTGATAAGTTACCTTAACAAGAGTCAATAAATTTGACATGAGGACTATTCTCTGCTTATTTCTGTTAGACTCCTAGAACATCAACAGCCAGAAATACACTACATATATGGTCATTGGCAAAGCCCTTAAAGAAATTGTCAGTGTGCCTACCCAATAACCATGCAAAGAAATCCAGCAGTCACAAGCACTGCAGAAACATATAGGGCTTTAACCAATGATCTCAAAATATTTAAGAAAGCCTCCAACATTAAAAACTGAAGATGAGGGGTGCCTGGCTATCTCAGTTGGTGGACCTTCTGACTCTTGATCTCAGGGTTGTGAGTTTCAACCTCATATTGGGTGTAGGGACTACTTTTTAAAAATGTAACAAAATAAAAAAAAAAAAAAGATGAAAACAAATGAGCCTAAAAAAGGAACTTGAAGAGAATAGAATCAATTCAGAGAATTTAAAAAAAAAAAAAATACAAAACTAAGCTTAAGTTGAGGAAATGCCCAAGAAAGAAGAACCAAAAAAAAAAGAACAGAAGAAAGATAAATTTTTTAAATTATATTTTAAGAAGTGTAAAATCCAAATAACATTAACTTCAGAAAAAAAAAGATGAGGGGGGACAAAATATTCCCCAAACTGAAGAAAATAGGTTTCAGTATCCTCCCTGAGTGTCTAGCAATATAAATAAAGCAGATACCCAGCAGAGTATATTACTGTGAAATTTCAGATCACTGAAAATAAACAGAAAACTCATAAAGCCTTGAGTAAGGGGATAGAGGTATACAAATAATCTTCAGTAAGAATTCTTTTTAAACAACCACCTGGGAAGTTGGGAAGTTAGATCATCATCCTTGAAATTCTGAGGACGTATGATACTCAAATTAGAAAAATCTAAATTATCAATTAAGATCAATTATCAATTATTTTTATCTGAATCACTAATTTAAGCTAAATTATCAGTTAAGCAGGGTAAAAAAAAAGTTTGATAAACTAATTCCCCCAATTTTTATATCCGTTGCTTCTTCCTCAAAAACAAAAACAAAAACAAACAAAAAAAAACGAGAAGAAAAAATGTGAATAACAAAAGTGAAGACTCTCAGGTAAAACAAGTTAATGTATAAAACATCTTTCTTGGGATGCCTGGGTGTGTCAGATGTTTGGGCATCTGCCTTCCATTTGGGTCATGATCCCAGCATCCTGGATCAAGCCTGATGTCAGGCTTCCTGCTCAGTGGGAAGCCTGTTTCTCTCACTCCTCTGCCTGCTGCTTCCCTTGCTTGTGTGCTCTCTCTCTCTGTCAAATAAATAAATAAAATAAAATAATAAAGTCTTTCTTGTATTGCGATTGAGTGCCAGTATCTCAAATCTGAAAACAAAATTTAGTTCTGGGAAAATTAGTAAGACTAAGAAATGCTTAATATAAGAAAATATTAAGAACTATTTTCCCATATAGAAATAATATGAAAAATAGGAGCTATCAGAAACAAGAGATTCTATTTCTTGTCTTCATTCTCATCAGGTGCTCTGGTTCCAAAAGCAATCATTTACTTACAAAACCTACTCTAATTTGCCCTCCACCTTGGCAATCACATTGACACATGAACACATTATTGATATTGTAAACATTCGAGGTTGCACTTTGCCCTTATAATGTAATTCTAGAGTGAAAGTGAACAAAGTCTTGAACAAAGATTCTATCTCAAATTATTACACACAGTAAGTGTCCAGTGAATATTTGCTGGAAAAATATTTGCTTCCAGTATTTTGATATTATATAGATTTCTATAGCTCATCTCCTTCCTTATGGAAGCATTAGAAATATTAAGGATATAAATGTATAATATTTATATTTGTACATGCAAATAATACCTCTAATATAAAATATAATATATGGGCATGATCTCTTATTGTGAAGTAATTATAAAATTACTTCACAAATGTAAAAATGCCCTAGGAAAAGCATGTTAATGGGAATAGTTGAAAGGTTAGCTGGTGAAATTCAAAGATTGTATAGCATTAATTTTTCAACATCTGAAGTATAGTGTATTTTTTTTAAATATCTGAGAGTCAGCAAATTGTTATTACAGAGTTATTTCAAATAAAAGCTTCTTTTAATGAAATTGTTTCTGTGCCAGGACACTGGAGAAGAAAACAAATTAGTTTTGTTTTTGTTTTTGTTTTTGTTTCTGCAGAATGGTTGGTGAAATAGAAGTTGCTTTTAAAGGATGATTTTTTTTAAAAAGATAAAAACCAAAGTTTTTGTTATAATATTACTCAAAATGAGATGGAAAAATAGAAGACTATCATAAAAAGAATTAAAAACCATTCATAAAAGCTCATCACTGGCTCTCTGATGTTTCCTGTTCTTTATGGGTAGTATGGTCCAATATATTAAATCTAAATACATGGACTCTAAATTAAATTGCCACAGAAAGTAAGCATTATAAACTCTGTTCTTGTCACAGAAAGGTTATTACATATGACATTTGCCTAAAGGTAGCCTTCCTATAAATACAGGGTCTTTGTAATGTATTAAACTTTGTTTTACCAAACACTAATAACTTGAAAAACAGGTTTTCATATAACATGCTACAAATTTGCTTTAATTAGTGAAAAACAGAACAGCATTTGGTGTCAAAAGTCAGAAGAAATGAAATAATAAAAGAATTTGTTCTTTTGCTTGATAATATAATATCATTAACCACAGTGGGGGAAAAACTTAGATTTTAATGTTCCCTCTTTTAATAGGAATAAAGCGAAACACATATTAAGTCATCTTCAGACACTGACTGATGATGCCATAAAAGACAATCAGTCTTTTGCAATAAAGACATCTCTATCAATTATGAGTGTATTATACACTCAGTATTTTTATTATCTGGGGGTTCAAAGTTACTTTAAAAATCATGCTGCTCCATTTGATTCTAAAACTTTTAATTTAAAAGTAATTATTCCTTTTTTTTAATACTATGTAAGTTTATTAGTAAATTGTATACCCCAAAATTACTAGTTACTAATAATAAATCAGTTATTATTAGTTACCAGGATTGTTACAAAAAAACAAAACAAAACAAAACAAAAAAAACAAACAACTCCTGCAGCCACCACAAACAATTTATAATGTATACATCTAGGCCCTAAACAGTGATTTACTATTTTTTTTAATTTTTAATTTTTTATAAACATATATTTTTATCCCCAGGGGTACAGGTCTGTGAATCACCAAGTTTACACACTTCACAGCACTCACCAAAGCACACACCCTCCCCAATGTCCATAATCCCACCCCCTTCTCCCAAACCCCCTCCCCACAGCAACCCTCAGTTTGTTTTGTGAGATTAAGAGTCACTTATGGTTTGTCTCCCTCCCAATTCCATCTTGTTTCATTGATTCTTCTTCTACCCACTTAAGCCCCCATGTTGCATCACCACTTCCTCATATCAGGGAGATCATATGATAGTTGTCTTTCTCTGCTTGACTTCTTTCGCTAAGCATGATACGCTCTAGTTCCATCCATGTTGTCGCAAATGGCAAGATTTCATTTCTTTCGATGGCTGCATAGTATTCCATTGTGTATATATACCATATCTTCTTGATCCATTCATCTGTTGATGGACATCTAGGTTCTTTCCATAGTTTGGCTATTGTGGACATTGCTGCTATAAACATTCGGGTGCACATGCCCCTTTGGATCACTATGTTTGTATCTTTAGGGTAAATACCCAGTAGTGCAATTGCTGGGTCATAGGGCAGTTCTATTTTCAACATTTTGAGGAACCTCCAGGCTGTTTTCCAGAGTGGCTGCACCAGCTTGCCTTCCCACCAACAGTGTAGGAGGGTTCCCCTTTCTCCGCATCCTCGCCAGCATCTGTCATTTCCTGACTTGTTGATTTTAGCCATTCTGACTGGTGTGAGGTGATATCTCATTGTGGTTTTGATTTGTATTTCCCTGATGCCGAGTGATATGGAGCACTTTTTCATGTGTCTGTTGGCCATCTGGATGTCTTCTTTGCAGAAATGTCTGTTCATGTCCTCTGCCCATTTCTTGATTGGATTATTTGTTCTTTGGGTGTTGAGTTTGCTAAGTTCTTTATAGATTTTGGACACTGGTCCTTTATCTGATATGTCGTTTGCAAATATCTTCTCCCATTCTGTCAGTTGTCTTTTGATTTTGTTAACTGTTTCCTTTGCTGTGCAAAAGCTTTTGATCTTGATGAAATCCCAATAGTTCATTTTTGCCCTTGCTTCCCTTGCCTTTGGCGATGTTCCTAGGAAGATGTTGCTGTGGCTGAGGTAAAAGAGGTTGCTGCCTGTGTTCTCCTCAAGGATTTTGATGGATTCCTTTCGCACATTGAGGTCCTTCATCCATTTTGAGTCTATTTTCGTGTGTGGTGTAAGGAAATGGTCCAATTTCATTTTTCTGCATGTGGCTGTCCAATTTTCCCAGCACCATTTATTGAAGAGGCTGTCTTTTTTCCATTGGATATTCTTTCCTGCTTTGTCGAAGATTAGTTGACCATAGAGTTGAGGGTCTATTTCTGGGCTCTCTATTCTAAAAGTAATTATTCCTTTAATATATTGAAACCATGTTTTTCTTTTTTTTTAACTTATTTATTCTTAGCATACCAGAACATATTTTTTGACTTGTCCTCATCTGTAATACAGGTAATTTTCAAGTATGAAATAGGGAGAATCTGAGTGCAACATAAACTTTCCAAAAATTCCACCTTGAAATAGAAATTATTTTGCAGTTTCTATGCCAACATTTTTCGCTGTTTTAAAAATATGATGACCAATAAAATAACATCACTGATAAATATTTATATGATATATAAATACAAACTACTGTATTTTATATCTTATTGCCACCCCTCATCAGTCTATTTTAAATACAAAAGAAGGAAAAAAGAAATTGCAAGCTGAGCAAACCATAAATGATTGAAAGTTAGCTTGAGGAAACCTTAGTTTGTTTACCAGTGTTTCTCATACTTGTTTTACTTTTACCCTCACTCCCACAGTGCATATTCATTCTTTCTTCTTTTTATTCCAAAAAGCAAAGGAATTTTAATTAGTGTTGCTTTCTAATACTCACTCTTATAGTTTATTGTGAAAACTGTACAATAGTTTAATTATGCTTTTTTAAGCAGTAATACCAGCAACTTTGAATTAAATAAACTATTACCAGAACTTACATTATCTAGGTGCAAGGGCTAATGTTTAATCAGATTAACTAGACATAGTCTGATTTGAAGATATTCAAGACATATCCAGCCCTGAAGTTGACAATAATCTGTTTCTAGATGAATTTTGAGAGCCCGTTGCTAATTACGTTCATTGAGATTTCAGAATAAGGATTCTCCCCCCCATCCCTGTAGTTTATAGCGTTTTTGTTTTGTTTTGAGAGAGAGAGAGAGAGAGAGAGAGAGCACACAAGTGGAAGAGGAGACGCAGAGGAAGAGGAGACAGAGAGAAAATCCCAAGCAGATTCCATTCTCAGTGCAGAGCTCAACAAAGGGCTTGATCTCAGGACCACAAGATCATGACCTGAGCTGAAACCAAGAGTTGGTTGCTAAAGGGACTGAGCCACCAGGTGCCCCAATAGTCTCTGTATTTTTAACTGATCTCTACTACTGCCCAAGGTTAAGGACATTCTTTCAGATTTCTCTTCAGTCAAACCATCTTAAAAAAATAATTACTTTGTGCTCTACTTCCCATTCCCACATTTTAGCTTTTCTAAAATCAATCATGTAAGTGCTGTATCTAGACTTCCCTCTCTACCATCTCTTTCAGATTGACTATTCTTTAGGGCACTCTATCCAGAATTTTATTTGATTTTTCTAGAACACCACAGTGTGAATCACTTCCCCAGCTGGATTTACAGTAGCCTGAAATTAAACAAATAATAGATTCCACCCACCCCCCATCCAGCATGCCAACTGCATAAAAATTTTATTTTAAATCAAATGTTAGCATGCAAATTTGGGTAGAAAGAAGGCTTGAAAACATACAGCTAAAATAAGAAACAGTAGGATTTTGCTTCTAATTGTGACAAACAATTTCTTAGACTTTGGCATCAGCTATGACAACACTAAAACCTAAAGTATTTTCTTTGCCGGTCATTTGATTAAAGAGGTTTTAAAAATTTAAATCAAAATCTTTATGTGACAGTTTTAAGAATATGTAGTGTACTTTTAGAGATGAAATCGAGAGAGACGTCAGTAATAGATAATTTTTGTAAGCTGTCAAAAATGTTTGCCTTGTTCTTAATATCTTAGTTAATTTATTTTTATATTTTTTATTTTATTTTTCCTTTAATTTATTTTTATATTTTTATATTATTTCATTTAAAATGAAATGTTATTTCATTTTTGAAATATGGACATCGTAAATTGTACTGTTTGAAGGGTTTTTTTTTTTTGGAAATGGCTTTCTGAGAGAACTAAATGTATACATTAAAAATATATAGAGTGTAATGTCTGACTTAGAGAAAATAGTAGACAACTCAAGTTCAGGCAAAGGAAAAAAAATCATTATAAGAGTAAGCAAACTTTATTAAGTTATAGTTAAAATTGGGAAATAAAACTAGAAATATGAGGAATAGCTTTGTTCTACATTTAAATACAGGAAAATAATGTGTTCTGAAATACCTTTCAAAGACAGTAAGATTGGAGACCAAAATATAGAGTAAATTGAAAACAGGCTCTGTGGTTTCAATACTATTTCCTTGTCTTTTATCATGGGTGATCACAGGAAAGAGTCATAAAAAAACTTCTGGATTCTCTGCAAACTTTCTGTTAAAGACATCATATATACCTTGTGATTTAATGCTGATTGTAGAAGGTCACTTCGGACTTGAAAATTTCTATGAGCAAAAATTATACCTTTCCTTGAATAGCATATATTGTTTCTTATACAAGAGAATAAGAATTATGCAGACATTCCTATACCATCAGATGTCTTTTTTTGCTCTGATCATGGTAAGTTTCGAGTTAAGTACAATGTTTAAACTTAGAAATGAGGTTAGCCCTGTTTTACAAATTTTACTGTGTCATTTGAGGAAATATGTGGATCACAAAAAAAAATATTGACTGTGTTAGATTTAGGCTCTTTTAGTAAATCTGCAATTGATAAGGATTTTTGATGAGGACGTAAGGAAAAGTAGGTCATGGCTTGAACTGCCTCATGTTGAAACTTGAAGGAAGTAGGGAACGTTGCTCAGGACACAGAGCCGCTCCCAGGGTGCAGCAGCATCTCTTGTGGTCCAGCTGGACAATCTGGTCATCCTCTCATTTCCTCAGCAGGCAGAACACATTGCTCCCTGCTCCAATAACCCTGCTTATGCTGTGAATCCTTTGTCTCCTCTTCGGTGATGGTTCCTTCTGCTGCCACAAATATCCCTTTACATCACAGCCTCTGCTTCCATGTGGCTTCTTCTTTGAAATGACCTTTTCTCCGTGACTGTTGTTTGTGTATCTGTCTGCTCAAGTCTCCTTCTTTCAGCTGAGTTTCATTCTCTACGATTGTCTCAGATAGCCAAGAAGCCATTAGTGTATTCCAGTCATAACCAATTGTGTGTATGTTGTGATGTACGTAGCGTTGGGAAATGTCTTCAAAAAGACGTGATAGTCGATTGACCTGCAAGTTGGACCCAGGCACAGGGACCAGTTTCAGATTACCCCTGGGAAGCTCTCTATAAGGTTACACACCAATATGCAGTCAGATAGAACTCTTTTCTGTGACAGCACCTAAGCCATTGCTCAGCCTGCAGAGATTGTCTTGTGGTTTCTGATTCAGCCAACTGTTGCCAGGGTAGAGGAAGTATGTGGTGTAAGATAATTGATATCTAAGAAGCCCTTTGTTCCTCAATGTCCTCTGGATGTCAGAAAATTATATGTAATCCTCATTCCTAAGGACTATATTGGCTCTTGATATAAAGAAAGAAATAACCATGTTGCACAGCTTACTTATTTTCAAAGAGATATTTTTATACTATAATATTCTGTATTATATTCTAATGTATTAATTTTCTTTGTTTAAAATGTACCACATTGTCCTTTTTTTTAATATGGCAAAAGTTGCCTTTTCATTTTTTAGTGTAAAAAAATACAAATACAAATAATCCTATGTGCAAAATACCCAGAAAATTAATTTGAGTTTATAAATATAATGCTAAGCTATCTAATAAAACATTAAAGTAGAATAGAGGGTGCCTGGATGGCTCAGGGGGTTAAGCTGCTGCCTTCGGCTCAGGTCATGATCTCAGGGTCCTGGGATCAAGTCCTGCATCTGGCTCTCTGCTCAACGGGAAGCCTGCTTCCCCCTCTCTCTCTGCCTGCCTCTCTCTCTACTGTGATCTCTCTCTGTCAAATAAATAAATAAAATCTTAAAAAAAAAAAGTAGAATAGAAACTAAGTTTTTAAAACGTGGAAATTCTTAATTTTGCTGAAGTAACAACTTAAGTCATATGTTATCATAAACCTACGAATGGATATTTAAATTAAAAACTACATTTATTCAATTGTCTATAAATGTACTCATTTTCTGAAGAAGTTGAAAATTTTTGGAATTGCATCATACTGTATTAAAGGGATGGAAATCATGTGATATGAATGTATTATATATTTAGAGTATGTCAAAAGTCTGTGCAAGTATTTTTTGTAAATGTTAAGTTCTATCTGTAAGATTAACTCTTACATAACACATAATACATAATACGCTTTTCAACCTTATCAAAGATGAATTGTGGTTATCTAAGATCTGCTTATAAATTGTATTATCCAAGAAAGCCAAGTACATATTTAAAAAGAAATCCTACTTGAAAACAATGCATGTATGTAAATGTGTGTATATGTATACATCCCTTCATATCAGTTTTATTACTTTTTATTCCCAGTGATCCCAAAGAAATCATTTAGAAGTACAACAATAAAGCCTGAATTAAATCAACACATTTTCTGAGCTTTTCTTTTCTAATTTATGCTTACTAATTTTTCTCATCATCTCAGGCACTACCGTCCAGTTAGGCAATATCTGCTTTTCTATAAGTCATTTCTACTCATGGCTATACTCATAAAAATGATAATGTCAAGTGTTACCCTCTTTCTTAATCAGGAGCCTGCACTCCGCTGTGTTATTAACAGAGATAGTAATGATCTCCATAACAGAGATCACTTGAAGATCTCAGATAATTTACTCAGATCCACCTATCGCTTCTTTCTTGACCTTTGTGTCTGCTATAAAGTTAAGGTTACCCCAAGTCATCTGGGCGACTCAGCTGGTCAAATGTCTGACTTTTGATTTCAGCCAGATCATGATGTCAGAGCCCTGAGATCAAGCCCTATGTTGGGTTCTGTGCCAAGCATGGAGCCTGCTTAAGATTCTCTCTCTTCCTCTCCCTTTGCCCCTCCCTCCATACACCCCCACCCCAAGAAAAAAAGAAAGAAAGAGAGACAGAAAGAAAGGAAGAAAAAAAAAGAATTAATGTTATCTCTTTTTCATTACCATCAGTCAAAAATTTAAGTTTCTTCCTTGCTCTCCTTTTCCTACACTCACATTTTAAATACCAGCATCAAGATTCCTTGTCTATCTGGAACTATTTGCTAATTTGTGCTGACTTATCCTCTGTTGAAATCACAGGAGACTTGGAAACTGTCCTAAAATCTATCCTCTCCTGATATTTTCTGCTGAGCAGTATTTCTGAATATGCATTACCTATTTCCCAATAGAACTTCCTGTCAAATGATATTCTATCTTGTCCACTAAACTTCTGCATTGCTGACTGCTTATTTGAACTAGTGAATATTTTCTCCTATATTCTCTTTGGAATGTTACATTCCCTTTAGTTGAGATCGTCTAAGGTAGAATCTATATCACTTCAACATAAACTGAGCTTTAATTTAAATTACATCATTTAAGATTTTTAAAATTGAAGTATAATTGAATATAACATTTAAATTATTTGCAGGTGTACAACAACATAATGATAGGGTATTTGTATATATTGTGAAATGATGACCACAATAAATCTATTTAACATCCATCATCTTACATAGTTAACAGTTTTTTTTCTTGTATGAAGGTTTTTATAAAATCTACCCTCTTACTCTCTTAACAACTTTCCAATATACAATATCGTATTATTTACCATACTGTACATTACATCCTCATGTCAATCACTTAAGGTTTTTAATAATGTAGATTTGTCTTCTATTTTAACACACGTTATTGAGTGTCTACACACAAAATATTCAACCCCGTTCCTTGGTAACAGCCAGCGTTTTTCCTTCTGGTTTACAGAGTCAAAGGTGTCCCTTATCTCTAACATAAGGATAAATTTGACTTATTCTGAATCAATAATGTCATCATTCTTCTGGAAAATGGTACATTTGGATGACTAAGGTAACATTTTTGGTCAAATAAATGTGACAATATATTTGTTTCAGAGATAGAGGGTTGGAATCATTATGCTGTGTGGTTATTTCACATTTAAAAAATAGATAAAAATAAGTTTTTTGTTTTGTTTTGTTGTTGTTTTGTTTCTGGATATGGTCATTGTTTGTTGTAATACCTAGGATTGCTATATTTGTCAAATCATGAGAAGAACAACCAAAGAAAAATGCCAAGCCACTAAGAGAAAAGGGGAAAGATGGTGTAACCAGAGTAGGAAGAAGCTAAAACTAAGTGTAAATAAAATCAAAAGCATTACTTCAAAAGACAAATTCCAGTAATTAGAAACCCTAAATAAATGATTTCTGAAAGGATAAGTTATAGAACATCTCAGGGTTTCTGATTATTTTGTCCTCTACTTGAAGGCAATAAATCGACTAAATTTAGCATTCATGCACACATTAAAAATGAGATAGGTAAGCCTCGTTTCCATCACATTCTACCGTCTGAAATGTACAGCTACTCTATGATTCTGAAATTATACCATATTGTTGTGTAGAAAAGGAAATACTCTTGAATTATTTATATAATAAGCAGGTGTGGAGTTTTCCTTCATGTTTTAAATATAACAGAAACCTCTTTATATGAAATAATTAGGAGTCAGTCTTAGTTGGTTGATCAACTCCCCCCTTTTTTTTTTTAAAGATTTTATTTATTTATTTGACAGAGAGAAATCACAAGTAGTCGGAGAGGCAGGTAGAGAGAGAGAGAGGGAAGCAGGCTCCCTGCTGAGCAGAGAGCCTGCTGCGGGACTCGATCCCAGGACCCTGAGATCATGACCTGAGCCGAAGGCAGCGGCTTAACCCACTGAGCCACCCAGGTGCCCCTCAAAACCCCTTTTTAAAGTGGGGAAGTAAGGAAGTAGGGAACGTTGCTCAGGACACAGAGCAGCTCCCAGGGTGCCGCAAATGCCATATAAAATGTCATATAAATATGCAGTATTAGTTTATTTTAACCTGAATATGAAATTGCGACAACTTAGTCATTGAATACAGGGCTTTTTTTTTTTTTTTTTTTTTTTTTTTCCCCCTACTATCCTTTTCTTTGTTTATGGTTACCTGCACTACTTTTGTAATACATGGTCTACAATTTTCAGTTTCACTTTTCTTCATGAGCACTAGGAACAGAAAGTATTTAACCTCCTCGATATTACCTTCCTACCAACCCCACTGTGACTTTTCTCACAGTTAATAGAAAAATTGTTGTTGTTATCATTGTTGTGGCCTGTCCAGCTACTTGCAATATCAAACAATTTCCAATTAGACCCATTTTTTTTTTTTTCTCATAGAAACAATAGAAGTGAGCACTCAACATGTCAAGGGCTTTTGTCTGTGTGTTTTAAGGAGAGAGTGTGGTGTGGTAGTTACTCTGGTGAGTCTCACACACGAATGCTGGCAAGCAGGGTCTGCTGTAGTCAGCTTCATTTTCTCCTCACTGTGAATAGACCCAATGCACTTGAATGTGGAATTATCGAGACGTTAAAATAGTTTGCTCCTCAAGGTACTTAAATGCCATTTCTTTAATGGTTAAATGTGGAATGATAAACATCCCCCTCAATTTATATAGAAATCCTATGGTTTACTTGTCTAATATAAAAAGTGCAATTTTCTGAATGCATAGAATAAATACTGACACCATTTTTGATTTTCAAGTATTTCAATGGAATTATAAATATTCTGAGGTGAGAGTTCAGTATAAAGACTGATAATATTTCAGTACTACTATTATTAGATGAGATTAGATTGGTTGTTCTTGTTATTTTCATTCACTTATTTGACTTAGTATTTATACATTTGCAGATCACTTACACTAGTTAAAAAATTTAATGCCTAACTTGTAGAATACAATTGATTTATTGTTTTAATTTTGCTGTATTTTGCCTCCTGTTTTAAACTCTGAAGAACTATGAATTCATATATTCTAGGGTCCAGAAGATAGTTAATGAGAAAAAAAATCAGAAAAGTCTCATTGTTCATCTCATTGTACGTCTTATTGTTCATTTAGGCTATTGTTTTCCAGAACTTCCAAACTATTGCAAGTTGGCACACTTATAATCCATTTACTTTAAACTACATATTATTTCCTCCAAAAATTGCTTACAGTTACTGAATATTTTTTATGTTCTAGGTACTATTCCCAGGAACTTAAGTAATTAACACATTTAATAGTCTCAACCTTGCTATGTCAGATAGGTAATATTTTCATCATTTTATAAATGTGGGAATTGAGGCACAGAACAGTTAAGTGACTTGGTCATATGATGAGAAAGTGATGGAGCTAAGGTTCATACTCAGCTAATCTGTCCTCAGAAAATGCACGACAGTAGGCATTGAAAAGCCATATGAAAATGAAATGAATCGATTTACTTAGGTATTTTGGAGGTTAAAATGGTTATTTTAAAGATTAAAACTTAACCCACTGTGTTCTTCAAACTGGTTTTGAAAAGAATTTGAGGAATGAGATTTAAAGATTAAAAAAATTTGAGGGATGAGATTTAAAGATTAAAACTTAACCCACTGTGTTCTTCAAACTGCTTTGGAAAAGAATTTGAGGGATGAGAGAGAAAAATGGATTAGGAAATTATAGTGACGATTCACTCTTACAGCCATGAAATTACAGGTAATGTAAGATAACCTTTAATTTTTTGTTTTAAGAAATACTGAATTAACAGAATCTGTAAGAACATAGATTCACAAAGATGCTTCTAAAATTAGAAAAACACGCAAACAAAAAATATTCTAAAAGTCACAAAGTTGGCTTCCATTTTTGGTGAGAATGAATGCAAGTATGTCTGTATTAAAATTGTTAAGTTCTAATATAGTGCACTGCCATATATAACCTGCTGAGTACAATACTTAAATGTTTATGGCCAGCTTTGCAGGAAAAAAAACAGTTATGCGTTTGTCTTTTCAGCAGAAATACTATTTGGAAAATTGCATTAAAAATAAATCTTAACCAATATGTCACTGAAAATCATTAATCATAAAAAAACCTCAATTACTCTGGATTCTAGTTATAAAACTCTTGCATTATTTAGAAATTTGTTTTACCTCTCACTTAAGAGAAAAAACAATGAAGCAAGAAGATAACCTCATATCAGAAATTTCACTTAATAATGAAAGTCAGCGAGATTATGTTGTTCATAGAACTAAGGTATAAAAATCAAAAGCCCTTGTCCTGTCTATTTGAGAATGGCACTTAATTCATCTAAATTCCAGAATCTTCATCCATAATGTGAGGCTGTTCATACTAAAGAACTCTTCTTTCTAAGCTTTTTAATATGTATAAAATATTAAACATATATTTATACAACTTATGCAAAAATAATCTAACCTAATTTCATTTTTTATTTTTATAAAATGATTGAATAAAATAAAAATTTGAATTCTGTTAGAAGATTTTAACTATCTAGTTATCTTATTGTCGATAAGTTCATATTTATGTAAGCTATTTAATATGTTCATCAAATATTTTCAATAAAATCAGTAATTTTAACATATGATCCCATTATAAAGATTTCAATTTCCAGTACTGCTATTAATTGGGTTTTCCTAATCCTTAATATTCAATAATCCCTCATTCTAGAAAACAATTCATTTAAATTATTAATTAAATTATATTTCATGTATTTGGCTTAAGGCAGAAGGCAAATTAACCACCATCTTGATAATCACCTGTTTATTAATTAATAATTCTACATTCAATTTACTGATTTTATAAAAGAGATTGGAAAGATAGAGATTTCAATCATTTCTCCTCAACAGTGGAAGAAATGGCACCAGATATTTTCCTCATTTCTAGAACACTCTTTACCATATTAGGTTAAGGACAAAACAAATTTCTACAACATCGAAGTACCAAAATTGGAATATTTATGAAAGATTATATGATTTAGTTGACTTTAAAGCCATCTGATTAATAATCCAACTTCAGGGTGCCTGGGTAGCTCAGCGGGTTAAAACCTCTGCCTTCGCCTCAAGTCATGATCCCAGGCGACTGGGATGGAGCCCCACAGTGGGCTCTCTGCTCAGCAGGGAGCCTGCTTCCCTCTCTCTTTCTCTGTCCGCCTCTCTGCCTGTCAAACAAATAAATAAAATCTTTAAAAAAAAATCCAACTTCATCATCCATATCATATGCAACCTTGCAATACTAATGGGATTATACAGTTCAGAACAATGGAGATAAAAGTATTTTTCTGTTGCATGTGGCTTAGTCTATACCTACATTGTCTTTCCTTCAGTTGTTGCACTTGAAGAAAAGGGATGGTAAGCCATGCTCAATGACAGCAACTAGGGCTCTCATGTGGAAGCTTGAATTCACATCACGAAGTATGATGGAAGTTGTCATATGGGAGACATTATATTTGTGTTCTGTGTGGCATCAGATAAATGTCCAAATGAGTAGAAGTTCAAGGGAGGGTATGCATCCTCTGATAGTCTCATCTTGAGCTCACTTATGTCCACTGAAGAGGTGCAGTCATTTTTGGAGGAAATAAAGATTTTATTTATCTGCTTATTTGCCCATAGATTAAGGAAAATAAAAAGTAGAGTAACACAGATAGTAAGAAAGAAGGAGAAACACTTAGGGGAACATAGGGAAGAACTAACAGTGTCAGGGCACATCCGTGATTCTGAACATATGTTTTGATGTATAAATGACCAAGATAACAAGTCCAAGCAGCATTGCTGACCAGTAAACCTTATTCTGTACGATAGAGCGGTGTCACTAGTACCAAACTCAACTGAAATTGATAAAGTGAGGTTTGGGAGAACCAAAAACAGGAAACTTGTCTGTAAGCACCTGTTAAGTACCACTGGGCCATCCCAACAATTCTTGGAATGAGAATGTATGTTTCCTATTGTTGCTTTCGCAATTTACCACAGACGTGGTGGGTTAAAACAATAGCCGTGTGTTATCTTACAGTTTTGGAGATGAGAAGTCTAAACTGGACAGGCAGCACTCCACTCCTTCTGGAAAGAATCGATTTCCATGTCTTTTCCAGTTTCCAGAGCCTGCCCACATTCTTTGGCTCAAACCCCTTCAACACTCAGGCCTCCTCTTTCATCCCTACATCTCCTCCTCTAACTCTGATTTCTTTGCTTTCCTCTTTCCGTTATAAGGATTCTTGTGATTACTTTGGGACCCTAGTAAGCCTGAATTAGCTCACCATGTCAAGATCCTTAATCACATCTGCAAAGTCCCTTTTGCCATGCGAGGTAGGATATTGCCAGATCTCTGGCATCAGGATATGGCATCTTTGAGGAATCATCTTTCTGTGAACCCCAAGGGATACATTTTTTTATTGATTTAGAATGGACTTCTCTACTAGCAAAGGCAGCAAGATTTTAAAAATATGATTTGAAATTATTTTTTAAAGATTTTATTTATTTATTTGACAGAGAGAGAGATACAGTGAGAGAGGGAGCACAAGCAGAAAGAGGGGCAGAGGGGCGCCCGCATCCGGCTCTCTGCTCAGCCAGGGAGCCTGCTTCCTCCTCTCTCTCTCTGCCTGCCTCTCTGCCTGCTTGTGATCTTTGTCTGTCAAATAAATAAATAAATCTTTAAAAAAAAAGAAAGAAAGAAAGAAAGAGGGGCAGAGGGAGAAGCAGTTTCCCACTGAGCAGGGGGCCTATGTGGGGCTCCATCCCAGGACCCCAGGATCATTACCTGAGCCAAAGGCAGAACCACTTGGGCATCCCATGATTTGAAATTCTTAAAAAAATAATATCTGGATCAAAAACAACAACAACAACAAAAAGATAGAAGTATGTTTCCAAAAATCTGGCACTGTAAAACTTGCACAAATATATTTGGAAAATAAGTACACATTAATTTTGTTTATTTCTTCAACTTAATTATATTTACCTCATGCAAATAAGCAAATAAAATCAGCTTATCTTGACCTAAGCTATTTGTTTTAAACCCTCCTAGTTATAAATCCTAGTCAAATTAAGTTGCTGAAAATGTAAATGTTGTCCTGAATATGACTTTTAGTTAATTCACTCTCTGTGTATGAAATCTGGAGCTGGCCTATGTAAGGAAAAATCAGGTATAAAAGATGAATTTTTAAAAAAGAAGATAAAGCCACATTCATACTTGTGAATCAGGAAAAAAAAAAAAAAACAACAAATAGGAAAAAGTAAATTGTTTACAGACTAACTTCTGAGAATGATTTTCACAAGGGACATGTTACATTGAAGAAAAACAAAATTAGCTATCTGTTTTTGTTTAAATCGGTCTATACTGGAAACAACCATATGAAATCCACCACCAATGTCTGTTATTAAACCCTGGCATTAGTATCTTGGCTCATTAGAATTCATTTTGGAAAGAAATAAACTAGAGTCATATGGATCAGAACAATAGATTTCTTTAAAAAAATAAAGAAAAGAAAAGAAATGTATGAGCTTGAGGAAAGGGTTTGCCTAAGCTATTTTGTTTTGAGAAAGGAAGTAGGGTTTTTGAGCAAAGTCATTTAACGATCGCATAAGCAATTGAGCTGACCCTGCTAACCCAGACCTTCGACCAAGAAACAGTGGAGGAGAATGTCTGATACTAGCAATGAGCAAAGCACTCTCCAATACTCTTTACATTTGCCTTGCTATCGAAATACCATTGTGTTAGGTCAGTTCCAATCCAATAAGCTGTGGTTTTAGGTCTTTATGTTGATTCTAATTGGTTCAAATGTGGAAGGTGATGTTACACTTGTTTCTATATAATCAGTCAAGCCATGTCATGAACTATGTTGCACGGTTTCATTTAAAATTTTTTGAATCACATGAAACAAGTACATCAAGAGATAAGCAATCGTATCATAGACTATCTTTCAATTGAATAAGTTTATATTAAGAGTGGAATAAGTGCATCTATATTTTTATATTTTTTTGTACATCATTTCAAAATCCTTTGGCCTTAACTTTTGCTCCAGCCGTGGAGAAAGGCATCAGTTTCACACAGACTTTGCAGCAGACAAAATCACCTCACTTAAGGCCAATGTTGCCTTGGGGCTTCTCTGATGTAGACATATAGAGATCTTGAAAGCTGCTCCACACTCACTTTGATGTGACTTAGAAGTGACCCAGCAATTAATTCCATAAGGTCATCCTTGAAAAGGTGAAGAGGAGACAGGGATAAGTGCTTTCCCTTTCCATTCTAGGCAGCTGCACTAAGACATGTTTTATAAATGCCTGAGAAATTCCCTAAGGATCCAGCATCAAGTCAATCATTCTATTGGTTACCTAGATAGTACATCTTATTATTGACTTTTCCTATTCACTGTTTTCTCCCCTAAATTCTAACTCCTACTTGCTGAAATTTCTTCCTAAATAATCTTCTTGCAGTGACAGACTTTGTTTCATGCTTTCCTTCAAGAAAAGTAAGGTTAAAATAGTACTTCTCTTGTCTGAGATGATTTAGCTAGGATAGAGCAAAGCAAAGTGCATGGCTTACTGCCAGATAAACCTGAATACCAAGTAGAGTTCTACCAGTACGTGACCTTGGTCTGAATATACTCATGCATGAAATGGATTGTCATGTATGCCTTGGAGATATGTGCAAGCAGATAAACAGTTATAACATGTTAATTGATAAATATGAGAGATGCTTGATGAATATTTTAAAAAAAACTATATTTCTGAGTTTCTGAATTATTTATGCTTAAAGAAAAAAATTTTGCCATTGATATGTCAAATACCTAATTCCAAGTTTTATTATTAAATCCCTTTTAATAATGAACTTTTTACGAGTCTTAGAAGAAAATAACCTCAGAAGCAATGTATTTTAATGTAATATAAACAATTTGTTTAAAACAAGAAGCTTTTATTCATCATACATGCTTCCATTTATTATTTTAAAAATAGTTTTTGAGGATCTGTTATAAGTCATGGACATAAATGAATATTTGTTAAATTTCTATTACTTATAATATTTTTTAAATATTATTTTTAAAAGGATTGATCATAACAGATTGATATTTATAAACTGAATTTATTCATGATATTGTTATTGTTAAAAGGGCTAATTGTTTTAGCAAATATTCTCTGACTTTTTAATCTAGCTTACTATAATAGATAATAAAATATTAATACAAAAACATAACAAAGAAGAGTAGCTTTCTAATACAAAGAAATCAAAATGCACCCCCCCAAAAGGAATAAAGAAGTTAGCATATTAATATTATTAGAATATTTTCAGTCAGATTTGGAAATATGTGAGAAATATGGTTTCTTAACATCACGGTTTAGATTTTCAAGTTTTAGTTAACCTCCCTTCCTTAGGTGATCTGCTTTCAACAATAGGCATTATCATTGACACCAATAAGCAGCTGCCTATAAAACAAGTATCAACAGTAGAGGTAAGGATAGAATATGGTTGTTGTCATTTGGTGAAGCTTTGCAAATGTAGGCACATTTAAATGTAAAATCCAAGATACCTTTAAGAAATTCAATACATTCACTGGATTGTACTATGAAGAGCTGATGGGGAGTGGCAAGGTTGAAGACTTTTTATTTTGAAAATAAAATTTAGTGTTAATTACTTTCTGTAGTACTTGTTTGGGAAACCCTGCTAGCAGGAAACATACATTATCTCATTTAATCATCATAACAATTGTAAAATTGAGTATTACTATCCCTAGTATATAGATGAAGAAAATGAATAAATTACCAGTCATACAGCTAGTAAGTGGCAGACACTGGATTCAAATCCAGAACTTCTAGATTCTAAAGACATTGTTCTTAATCACGATGTCCATTGAAGAATCTGGTTTGTACAGTGCAGTATGTATATAAAACATAATTAACTGAAGTTACTTACGATCAGTAACCATTTTGACAAAGAAATATTATGCACGATTCTATAATGAATTTCATTTTTGTTTTCAATTTCTCATTTTCTGCACCATGAAAAGAGCATGTTAATTCCAAACTTCTGTACTTTTTGAATTTCATGTAAGTGCTCTTTTAGATTTAATTGTATTTTTAGCACTTCAAAAATAGTATTTTCTAATTAAGAACAATTAAATAAATTTATTTAATTAATAAAAAGGAGACATAACCATTATTTATTCATGGTTATTTAGTTAATACCTAATAAAGTAGCTTCCAAAATTATCACCCTGTGTTATGCTAAATCATATCCTCATAGAAACTTATATCAATTTATCAATAAAAGTTCATATGGACAACTGGTGTTATGCTAAATGTCATGGGGCTTCCACAACATTTTGAACAGTAAATTAAAAACATATTTACTAATGAGAACAATATTTGCTTTGTTCAAGAACAAATTGGAAATTATTACTTTGTTTATTATGTATATACATTGTATCCCAATTCTTTAGGCGGAAATTTGAGACAACTTAAAGCAAAAAGATTTAATTAGGTAATAAAAAATCAATAGAAGTAGCAAATCATGAGAAAGGGGAAAGTTACTGTGCCTGAATCTCACATTTGGTTTTGATTTTCTTAGAAGAAAAGAAAATTAAAAGGAATCCTATTATTTATATGGCTCATTTGATCTTAAAAAAGGAAGTACACCAGCACTTTAGGAAATATAAACTTTTTTAAGAACTGCAAAATACTTTAAAGTAAAAATGTCACATATATAATGAACACTGACTGAAGTAATAAGCAATATCTTCAAAAATAGCTTTATACTAACCAAAGTGGTGAATACTGGGTTATTGTATATTGTGAAATCCCTTAGCAAAAGCTAAGGGAATAATAAAACACATCTTAAGGTGCAATTACGAAGGGTTAAATGAATGTGATCAAACTTGATCCAAACATAACATGTAAAATTGTGGGTCTCTTAAGTAATCTTCAATATTTATAGGTATCAATTCTCTTATTCTGGTTTAGTTAGGAATAAGATAACTGGAAGCTCCAGTCAGTCCTGGATTGCTGAAATTCTGAGTTGTGGATGGAGGGGGGGGGCCACAAACGTGCTTTGGAAAACAGTTGGGCAGATCACAATATTGGCGGGAGAAGCCTCCCCAGTATTCTCAGCCGAAGGGAAAACTACTCTCCCCTGCTTCCCAGACACAGGAGTAGAGTAAGGTAAGATTTGTCTTCAGGAGGGAACTCTGGATTTATTCAAAAAGGAAAGCATGTCTAGTTATCACAACTCAATAAATTATAAGAAGGAAGAAATAATTTTTTTTTCAGAAAATTTCAGAGGGCCATTCAATCATTCAACAAATAGATAGTATTTATATAGTAAGCCCTTACTCTCTAAAATGCACTGGACTCAGTGCTGAGGAAGTTCAGGATTTGGTGGGAGATTTGCAAACAGCTCTTAATGAGAGTGTGAATTGCTATGTTGGAAAATAAGAAGTGCGGTGAGGGTAAAGTAAAAGGATGTGAATTTAAAGCCCCATCCATGTCTTCTTCATTTAAATGCTTTATTAGAGTGTAAGGAATTAATGTAAACAGGAGAAAAAAGAACTAAAATGATACAGCGTTCTATAATATGGTCCACAGGAACCTGGGTGACTTAGTGGGTTGAGTGCCCAGCTCTTGGTTTGGCTCAGGTCATATTTTATGGGTGGTGAGATGGAGCCTGACATCGGACTCCCTGCCCAGTAGGGAATTCTGCTTGAAGATTCTCTACCACTGCCCTTCTCCCACTAAAATAAGTAAATATATATTTAAAAAATAAAAAGTAACAGTTTTCTACAAGAAAACACATGCAAGCTTTGTAATATAATCACTAGATTCTTTTATTCTCCCCTACCATGAAAAGAAAGACAAAGGCAGATGACAATTTCTTCACTTTCCTCTTTCAGAGTTTCATAACTCACCTACTCCACTGAGACATTTGTTAAAATATTTATTTTCTTTTCTTTTGTCTATCTCCACATTCTAAATGATGATATAATGGAAAAGCCATGTTACATATCAGTAAGACCTGGATTTGATTCCTGCATCTGGGTAATTGAGACTTGTGTGACCAGGAAAAAAAAAATTACCGTGAATAAACCTAATATTTTCTCATAATTAAATCAATACAAGAATGTCTACCCTATGCAACTATTGCACTACTGTATAGAATGTAGCTTGTTAGGCAGCTAGCACAATACCTGCTGCCCAGAAGAAGGTCATAAGAGATTCCAGTTTCTTTTCATTCTTCTTTCTCTCACTTGTCCCCAGTCCTATAAGAAGAATAACAAAATAAACCACATGATGTGGCAGCTTACAAAAGGCAGCTTCAGGCTGAGGGACACTCCCAGGATAGGGAGTAAGTGGTCCAAGCCATGTGTGATGTTACCAGAATAACACGTGTGTGAATGTATCGCCCATCTTTAACTCCGTGATCTACCTGTGTCAGAGTATACATATACACATCATTTCAAATAGAGGTAGAGTAGGCATGGCTCACTCTGATACTATTTAAAGACTCATGAAATTCCCTTTTCCAATCAAGGGCCCTAAAGAAAACTGAAAGGCGCTTAGATATGACAATAAAGAAGCAGCAAAGTCATTCTGAAAGGTACAAAGAACTACAAAGAATCAGCACTGAATTTCTGTGAAAAAGGAAAAGGAAGATCGTCATATCCTTCTTTTTGCCAGCGTTGAAGAGTTATAATTTGATGAAGGAAATTGGTAGCGCTGCTTCAACTACAATACATGGCACGTGATCTTTGGGTTCATTCATACAGTCTCTTTTTCCAAATGTGGAATGCAAATATAAGTAGTTTGTCTCTTTAAATACAAAGCTTTGGCCTTGGATTATTGGTAACATACCTGCTATGGTTAGGATAATGTGTCTGATGCTGTCTGGTATATACCACAAGGGCATCAGTTTATATGTTAAAGAGAGAAAAAAATATATATATATAGACAGCATAATGTCCATCAAAACACTTTCTTCTTTAGGAATCCTAACAACATTTCTAAGAATGTGCCCCAATACAGTTTTTTGTTTGTTTGTTTTTGTTTTTGAAAGTTTCCTTTCTTGACTACACATAGACAGGAAGACTTTATCAGACAACAGACACATATGTGTTGCAGTCCTTCAACTTACTGATGGTCCCTATGCAGCACTGCATAGGGAAATGTATGTCCAGTTCTGTGGCTCAGTTATAGGAAGCCATCTGCCTTGTGACAGATGTAAGCCACTTACTCCAGTATCATTTTTTATAATGAATAAATTTAATGTACTCTTCTCTTTAAAAAAAATCTTTTTTTTTTTTTTTAAGATTTTATTTATTTGACAGAGAGAGACACAGCAAGAGAGGGAACAGAAGCAGGAGGAGTGGGAGAGGGAGAATCAGGCTTCCTGCTGAGCAGGGAGCCTGATCCAGGGCTCGATCCCAGGACCCTGAGATCATGACCTGAGCTGAAGGCAGATGCTTAATGACTGAGCCACCCAGGCACCCCCAACACATTTTTTTTAATGTGAAAGTCAACATTGTATTAAAGACAAAACTCTATGGATATGGTTGGTGTCAAGTAGCATCTAATAAAATTTACATTTCAAATGGACAAGAACTATTGTAACTTCTCATTAAATGACATAAATAGATGATAGACATACTTTTTAAGTGTTTTTTAAAATATTAAATAAATATTTTCTGTGTGACTTATATCTGTATAATTGGGGCAACTTTTTTCACAATTGGAAGAAAGGTATTAATTTATACTACTGTCTCTTCTCATAAATTAAATGTTCTCTGTTTCTTAAATGCAGAAAAGAATACTTTCTTAAGTACGACTTCTTCTTTTTTTACTTTTTGAAAAAAATTATAATTTGAAAGTAAAAAGTAAACTATTGTAGCTAAGCAACCTAAAGTTTTTATGTCCTTGAAATCTATTTTGATTATATAAATTCAGGTGAAATCTATGGTTGTTGTTTCATTCACCTCTAGTTTCTGACAGCTCATATTATAGTTCCTTTGATATAAAAGGGGAAAACTACCATGATTATAGCAACAGAAGCCTCATTTGTAAAACAGATGCTCCATATGAATAGGCAAGGGTTCTCCAGAAGTCACAATAACCATATGTTTTCATTTTAATATCAAATAAAAGTGTTATTTTCAAAAGTGAAAGTATATATAAATTATAGCTATGAATTAGAACTAGTTCTAAATTTCCATACCATTTGTGTATCACTGTTAAATGTTTACTATACATTAATTCTTTGATATAATATAAATGTTCATATTTACATAAATGACATATAAGACATTATAGACTATATGTACACAACAACAGACAGTATTTTTTAATTTATTTATTTGACAGAGAGTGAGAGCAAGGGGAGGAGCAGAGGGAGAAAGATAAGCAGACTTCTCACAGAGCATGGAGCCCCACGCTGGGCTTGATCCCACAATCTGATGACCTCTGGGATCATGACCTGAGCCAAAATCAAGAGTCAGAAATCTAACCCACTGAACTGTCCAGGCACCCCAATAAAAAGTATTTTGTCCATGATATTTGGGTGTAGGCATCTGTGTAGTAATGTAGGAATTGGTTTATCTTGTTTATTACAACACATTTGCCTTTTCTTCTATAGACATAAGTCAAAGACTCATTTTCAGTCAGGTGGACAGGTAAAAGACTACTGAATGGCTGCCATTACATGACATTGAGTATGTATAAAACACATATGCATACCCATGTGAATATGTGAATATAGACATTGATAATGAGTTAAAACACAAAAAATAAGCATACTTGTGATTCACTTTAGCTTTTAGTTTTGGATACAGAAATATTTGCACCAACATGTGACAGATAAATGCAAGGCATGCAAATATTGATACATGTGCCCATTTATAAATAACAACAAATTACATATGCTTTCACACTTCTCAACATTACAACAAATTTTCAGCATACCCTATTCTTTCAACACTCTCAGCTAATAGTTTTACTTTCTATTTTTCTGAGAAAAGAGACAACATTCGCCTCCATACACAGTCTTTTCTCTAGTTTCCAAGAAACTAGATTCTTGTAAATGTCAAAATTTCAGTACTGGGACAAGGTCAATATCATCTGTCCTTGTTCTCTTGCATCGTTCTTTTCCCATGTTCTTCTCTATTTTTCCAAATGTCTTAGACATATGCTAGCATTTATTTTGTTTTTTTCTGTTTTTTGTTTTAAATCAGCCAGATGATAAAGGTTAATCAGTTAGGTACTCAAGGTTCACATAAACAATAACAAGTTATGTAGAGAGTATGCACCCTTGGTGTGAGGGAATGAGAATGGCAATTTATCATTGCTGTAGTCTTTCTCTCAAAACTCAGAAACTAAATCTAATCATGAGAAAAACAGCAGATAAATCCAAAATTCACATTCTAAAAAATACCTAACCAGGATTCTTGAAACTATCAACATCATCAAAAACAAGGAAAATTTGAGAAATAGATCATAAGAATTTAAGGAGACATGACAAAAAGGTAATATAGTATCCCGTGATAGGGAAAAAAAAAAAAGTAAAACTTAAGAAATCGGGATAACATATGGACTTTATTATTCATTAATATTTGATCATTAATGGTGGCAAATATACCATAGTGATGTAAGACAGATACTAACAAATGGGGATGTTGGATGTTGAGTATATGAGAATGTCTCTGCTTATCTTTGCATATTTTTCTGAAATCAAAAATACTTCTAAATTTAAAGATATATAAAAAATAAATGTCATGACACTAAAACAAAAACAATACCTCTCTTGATATGGAGGAGACCACTGTGAACTACACCAAACATCTACCTCACTCCGCCTTCCTCCCTGGAACAAAAGTAGAGTATATTTCCTCCCATCTCTGACAATATAAGGGACCATGTGCCTAGCTATAAAAAATGTGATCAGAAATCATATGTTATTTTAGCTTATAAAAGGTTAATAAGCAGAGGTGTTGTCTTTTCCCATTGGTTACCAGAATTGAAAGGGATCAAAGTTTTTAGAGGAGGACAAAGCCACTCAGTGAAAAGATAATCCTATGCTTCTGCTGCCTGAAAATACCTCCCCATCCAACTATCCATATTGCTCACTTCCTTATCTACTTCAAGTCTCTTTCTCTCTCTCTCTCTCTCTCTCTCTCTTTTTTTTTTTTTGAGTATAGTTGATACATGATGTTACATTAGTTTCACGAATACAACATAGTGATTCAACAACTATATAGGTTATACTATGTTCACCACAAGCATAGCTATTTGTCTCCAGACAACTCTATCACAATACCATCAACTAGATTCTCTATGCTGTACCTTTTATGCCTGTGACTTATTCATTCATAACTGGAAGCCTGCATTCCCAGTCCATTTCACACATTTTGCCCATCCTTCCATCCCGCTCCCCTCAGGCAACCATCAGTTTCTTCAAGTCTTCAGTCAGCTCCGGCTTTTTCAGTGTGGCTTCACCCCAGCCACAATATTTTATTGTATTCTAATTTTATTAATTTTATTTATCTTAAAGAATGTGCTGAATATTTATGTTTTTAGTCAGGAAATAACAATGAGCTAACATCATAGTTTTAGTAAAACACACTTAAATATTTTTAGCATAGAAATCTAAATTCCATAAATGGCTTGGTTTACTTCTTTTAGGATCAAAGCCTCATGCATTGTTATCTATGTCTATATTATTTAAAATGCTATACTTTACTTGAGCTAAGTTACTGTTTTGAAGCAAATTTTAAAAATTAGCACTGGGATACTTTGAAAATGTTCTCTGCCAAATATGATTTTCTCCTAATCATATTTAAGCCATGAACATTAATGTTTTGCTCTGTTTTTTTTTAATTATTATTATTATTATTTAATTCCAGTATAGTTAACATAGTGTTGATTTAGTGTTGATTTAGTTTCAGGTATACAAAAGAGTGATTCAACAATTCTATTTATTACTCAATGCTCATCATGAAAGTAGTACTCTTAATCCCCATCATCTATTTAACCCATCCCTCTATCCATTTCTCTTCTGGTAACCATAAGTTTGTGTTCTATAGTTAAGAGTTTGTTTTTTGGTTTCTCTCTTTTTTCCTTTGTTTTGTTTCTAAAATTCCACAGTGAGTGAAATCATATTGTATTTGTCTTGCCCTATTGACTGTTTTCACTTACCACAAAGTCCTCTAGATCCATACATGTTGGTGCAAATTGCAATATTTCATTCTTTTTTATAGCTGAGTGATATTCCATTATATATACATACCACACCTTTATCCATTCATCTTTTGATGAACACTTGGGTTACTTCCATAATTTGGTTATTGCAAATAATGCTGCAATAAACATAGTAGGGTTGTACATAACTTTTTGAATTACTGTTTCAGTGAAATTTTGGATCATACGGTAATTCCATTTTTTTATTTTTTGGGGGGGAACTCCCTACTGTTTTTCACAGTAGCTATACTGGTTTGCATCCAACAGTGGACAAGAGTTCCTTTTTCTCCACATCCTTGTCCTTGCCAATGCTTGTTGTTTCTTGTATTTTTCATTTTAGCCATTTTGACAGGCATGAGGTGATATCACAATGTAGCTCTAATTTCTATTTACCTGATGATGAATGATACTGAGCATCTTTTTTGTGTGTGTTTGTCAGCCATATGCACTTTTTCTTTAGAGAAACATCTACGCATGTTCTCTGCTCATTATTAATTGGACTATTTGTTTTTAGTTGGGTAAATTAAGTTGCTCTAGCCTTTGAATGAGGGTGAATTGAAAATAGAAGAGACCTTCCAAAGACTGAAATCCAATCTCAAAACCATTCAACTTCTAATTGATAAGAGGTCCTTATTCAATCTGCATGTCAAAAGGGAAAAAAATCATCTCTGCTGAAAGACAACATTCTGAACTACATTTTTTTATCATATAAAATAAAATGCAATAAAATTGTGACAAAAGGATCAAGAAAAGTTAAAAAAATCTTATGGTGTTATTAGTATTAGATTTCTCAGACATGGGCTTTAAAATATTTGTGATTAATATGTTCAAGAAAACAGAGGAAAAGTTGTAGAGTATGAGTAGACACAGAATTTAAAAGAATAATTTTATTTTATATTTTTAGGTCCAGAGTGGAGACTAAAAGAATAATTTTTGAATTAACCTTCTAGGACAACTAAAAACAGAACTATTATATAATTCAGCAATCCCACTTCTGGGTACATGTCCAAAGGGAATGAAATCAGTATTTCAAAGAGGTATCTGCACTCTCATATTCATTATATCATTATTCATAATAGCCAAAACATGGATACAACTTAAGCATCCAAGTTGGATAATATGTTAAACAATATTATATATATAATATATATTAATAAGTATATAAATGTTAAATATATATTTTATAAAGTATTATTGAGCCATATAAAAGATGGAAACTCAGCTATATGTACCAACATGGATCTTGAAGGAATCAGTATATAAGAAAAACAAGCCAGATAGAGAAAAATAAGTACTGTATGCTTTCATTTATATTTGAAATCTAAAAAGTCAAACTTACAGAAACAGAGTGGAATGGTAGTTGCCAGGACTGGAGAGCAAGGGAAATGAGGAAAAGCTAGTCAAAATTTCAGTTATAAGATAAATGAGTTCTGGGACTCTACAGCATAGTAACTATACTTAATTACTTCATTGTATACTTGAAATTGCTAAGACAGTAAATTTTTAAAAGATTGTATTGATTGATTGATTGATATTTTAAGAGAGAGACAAAAGAAGAGTACAAGTGGCAGGGAGAAGTAGAGGTAAAGGGACAAGCAGACTCTGAGCTGAATGCAGAGCCTAATGCAGGACTTGATCCCATGACTTTGAGATCATGACCTGAGCCTAAATCAAGAGTCAGGTGATTAACTGACTGAGCCATTCAGGTGCCCCTAAGACAGGTGCTCTTAAGTTTTCTCAGGACACACACAAAATTATGACTATGTGAGGTGACAGATATTAATTAAGTTGATTACAGTAATCATTTCACAATGTATGATACATTTCACAATGTATCAAATCATCTCATTGTTCATATTAAATATATACAATTTTCATTTGTCAATTAAATCTCAATAAAGCTGGGGAAAACAATCAACAACTAGTATTAAAAACTTAAGACATGTATTTAACAGCAGTTTACACACAGAAAAACAACTTAAAACAGTATTGTAAGATATATTAGTAGTAAATATACAAATTAGAGCACAGAGGGAAAAATATGTTTTGATCAAATATAAAATATTCATCATTTACATAGTTTACAAGAACACATACAAAGTTAAGAACAACTCAGAACAGCAAAAATATACATTGGGCACATAAAAAGTGCTATTTTGGAAAGACAAAGGATAGAAAGAGGGATGGAGATTGAACAGAAAACAAACTAAAGGGGATTAAATTTCAAAACTAAATTGAAGGGTGTTCCACAAAATATCTCACCACTAATCCCCAAAACTGTCAAAGTCATCTCTGGAGAATTTTGCTAAACTACTCCATAGTATTGTTGCCTTGGCACCCATTTCATTTGGCCAAGTGGCCTTCAGGGACCTCAGACTGGCCCGAGCTTCTCAGGCATGTTTCTGCCCTAGATAGCAGCCTGCAGATCACAAGCAAATATAAGTCCCTAATACGACTTGGCCATGAGCCCTTATGCTCAAGAGATTCCCCTGTTTCCCAGTACTTTCCCTCAATATGCCTTCCCTTTGGCTCATTATATAACATGGTGTTTATCAAAATCCTGCTCTGCTGGTTGAATTGAAAAATCTGGCCTTAGGTTGGTAATCCTAAAGCATTCCACACAGGTATGCTAAAAAAAGGCCACGTGTCCCAGGTTCTTTCTCAGTTTGCAATTTACCTTGACCTTCCAGGGTGGCAGCTCCCTGGGGGGCCTTGGAGTGATAAACTTCTCTATTTAAGTCTCTCTTGTGGTTTGTTTTTAACCCTTAGCTCACCATCCAGCACTCTATTGTTCCATTTAACAAGTATTAATTTGGCAAATTCATAACTTCATCAAAAACAAAGGGATGTCTGAGAAACTGATGACCAAGAGGAGCTGAAGGAGACATGTCTATTAAATGTAAAATGCTATCATAAGGGGAAAGAAAAGACATTAGGGCAAACCTGAGAAAATATGAATAGACTATGGACTTAAGAGAAAACAATGCTCAGCACTCTCCTGAGATAAAACAAAATAAAATTTATATGCATGTAAATATACGATCTACATACACCTAGAGACTTCTTAGAGATGAATTTGTGTTTATCAGTTGGGGGATGCCTATAATTCCACATTCTTTGATTCTAAGCTTATTGGCAAGTTTGTCAATATGTAATCCAAGATAAGCTAATGCGGAGCAAGACCTGAACTTGTACAGTCTCTAACAGGAAAGAAAAGCTCCTTCTGCTGATTATTTCTTCTGATAAATTTTATGACAGGAGCTATTAGTGGGCACACTGTGGCATGCAGAACAAGAAATCTATAAATAAAATCAACACAGGGCGTCCAGGTAAAGACTAGGTAGACTCGCTGAGCTACCTCTCTACATGTTTTCAGAGGGGGGCAGAAAAGATGCCTGTACAGACAGATGCGCCTGTCCTGGGACAGCCTGGTTTCACATTCACTGTGAGCAGGAAGAGTGAAGATAAAAACAAAACAAAACAAAACAAAACAAACACAAAAACAACTGTTGGTAGGGAGAGCCCAATATATCCGTATTACCTGGAGAAGGAGTGAGAAGAAAAATTTTATCAAGCCAGCACATGCAAGAAGAATAATGATCACACTATAACATGACTAAATATAAGATAAGATGCAAAACTAAATTTGCAAGCTTACTACGGTCATAGATGTATGTAGGTTTTGAGAGACACTTCCATTTATCCCCAGGATTCAGTCTGAATATTCCGCTTTGGGAACTGAGTATTACCTACAGCTGGAAAAATGGTCTCCCAGCTCCACACTGCATTTTCCGTTCATCTTTGTTGACAGTTGGAGACAAGTGAAGTGTAAGTGGACAGATTTATGCAATTTCAAGATCATACTATTTTTTAAAATATTTTATTTATTTGACAGAGAGAGAAATCACAAGCAGGCAGAGAGAGAGAGGGGAAGCAGGCTCCCTGCTGAGCAGAGAGCCCCATGTGGGGCTCAATCCCAGGACCCTGAGAACATGACCTGAGCCGAAGGCAGAGGTTTAACACACTGAGCCACCCAGGCCCCCCTAGGTCATACTATTTAAACATTAATTGTTTGTTTCCTAACAAGAACTAGAAAATATTTAAGAATAATATACAAGATTATTAAATATTAACATATCACTTGATTTAATGGAAGTTTGCTTTTCCTAAAAAAGTATTATAAATATCTATTCAATTTTTATAGAAATGTAATTTTTGCCATAATTGAGGATTTTCCAAGCGACAATTGGAAAGCACCTGAATTACCATATTATTTTGATCACCACATAGTGTAGGGTATTCATTAATAGCCACATTTTATAAGTGAGAAAACAGAGACTTAAGTAATTTTCCAAAAATTAAATAACTATTTCATGGCGCAAATGTGAAAGTTCAGATGCAAACTCTCTGTATCACTTCAAAATCTATAATTTGCTCTACGTTCTCTAGAATTATCTATTTTTAAGAAAAACAATTGTTATTTTAAAGATGGATAAAAGTCAGGGGATGGCAAATGGAAAAAACACCTAAAATCAACTACTTATTCAGTGATAATTTCATTGATTCAATTACATGCAGATTCAACTACTTATTCAGTGATAACTTCATTGATTCAATTACATGCAGATAAGCATATGCTTAGACATAATTCTCTTTCATTTTATACCGAGGTCAGAAAGAAAAGGGATGCAAATCTATCATGATGACTTGTATAATTCAACTTGAGTTTTCCTTAGCATTAAACTGTGGAGTTGAGTATGTGGCAGCAATCTCTGAGACATTTTAAATAAAAATAATTAATGCACAAAGAACTTAAGAAACATTCAGTAAATCACTAGTTATTACTATAGTTTTCCTTCAGTTAGAATGTAAGTCAACTAATTGAATGATTTCCACTACACAAGAATCTAAGCCTCATTGAAATTTTAAAAAATCACAAAACAACTTTGGAAGCCTGTGTTTGCACTGACAGAAAGGATGTTAATTACTATTCACAAAATGAAATTAAAAAATTAAGATATGAAGACTCTATATAATTAGCTACTCCATTTTCCAAACACATTTTTTTATGGGGCAGAAAAAAAAAATGCAGTACTGACTATAGAAAATAAATAATCTATGCCAGATAATTAAGAGTTAGTGATTTAAGAGTTCTGAAAGGCTTTCACATGAGAACACATTTATGAGGCTACATCACTTTCAGTGGAATTACAGATACAGTAATCTAATTCAAAAAGTTTTAATAAATTAGATTGCTGTTAACTTCTATTCGTATCCTTGAAACTTATTTAAATTAAACAAAAATCGTATCAGAAAAATGTTACAGGCCTATAAAATATGAAGTATCTGATAATTTTTTGTTGATCCCTAGAGCACATTGGAGTTAAGATGTTTTTGCTTCTATTGTAAAATGTGCTAAGGAAAATATCTTTTAATTTATTTTTTATTTATTTTCAGCATAACAGTATTCATTATTTTTGCACCACACCCAGTGCTCCATGCAATCCGTGCCCTCTCTAATACCCACCACCTGGTACCCCAACCTCCCACCCCCCACCCTTCAAACCCCTCAGATTGTTTTTCAGAGTCCATAGTCTCTCATGGTTCACCTTCCCTTCCAATTAAAACATTATTAAGAGCATAGTGCCCCCCCAAAAAAGAGCATAGTGCAATTCCTCTTTTTTCCATTTCTTCTCTATTGTGTCATTATTTCTGTTTTATATCATTTTGATGTTAATGTCACTAATTCCATTCTTTTTTAATATACATCAAGACAAAAATTGTAAAAAAAAACCATTGAATGAACATATTGTAAAGGTGGTCATGTTCTATTGAGTGATAAAGAAATCAACTTTACTTGTAAAACTCTTTTCTCAACCAGGAACATTCACATTTCTGCTTTGTACTTTGATTCTCACTCTTTTTCATGTATAGAGACACAGTATGTGTTCAATTAGTGTCTAAATCCCAGTGTAAACATGATTCCCACCTGAGGAAAATTATTTTTATATAATTGACCTAAGGACACATGTTTGAAGTGGGACTGATGTGCTTAGCAAAGTGATAGAACAAATATAATGTCTCCATATTTGAAATTGGATCTTCTGGAAAAGGGGAGTTTTTTTTTTTCTTTAACAAACAAGTCTACATAGAGTTTAAACAACAAACTTTGCAATGTTCCATTATTTTAATAAATAGTTATTAAATACTTTAAAATACTCTTCTAAATAACAGAAGCTACAAAAAGTGATATAGTTCTTAAAATGTTTAAAATCCAGCAAAAGTAACAAATATATAAAATTGATTTAAATTCAACATCGAAATAGTTGTAAGGGATGAATTAAATTCTACCCAACAAAAGGGATAAACCAATGAATATTTTTCTAGGGAGGTTAGTAAATTTTCATAGAAGTAACATTTGAAACGAGCCTTGAAAAATACATGTTAATTTAATAAAGGTTGTGTAACCAGCCAACAGAGGAAAATGAATACTTGAATCACTCATCTAAACTCAAATTGAATAATAAGCAGTCCTACAGTTTATTTTGGGATTAGGAGGAGCAGTGAAGAGAGATATGAGAAAAAAGATAAATTGGTAATACCTGTATTATGATGATAAGGAATTTTAATCAGTCCTATTAAATCAAAGTTTGAAAATTAACAAGCTATTCAAAGAAAATATTAGATGGTTCTCCACTATAAGTGATAGAAAAACAAAATGTCCCAAGAAATCTACTCAGACCTTATTATAAACCTTTGCTGTTTATCAGTACATACTGCATGTGTGTGCGTGCGCATGTATATATGTGCAGGTGTGTATCTGTCTGCTCATGTACCGCAAGTGCTTGTAGGTGCATGTGTGCAAGAGTATGTGCGTTAGTCAGGGAACGTGAGCACATATGTTACTGTGAGAGTGGGTAAAGCTGATGACGCACATTTGCCAGTGTATCCATCCTGAGTGCTGTAGGGGTGACTGGGTCATCTATATGCAGGGATGCATGTGAGTGTCCACGTGTATTTGTGAGTTGTTTGGGTGTTGAGTGTGAACCAAGCATCTCTTTGAAATACTATAGACCTACAGAACAGAGTAGGATTAATACTGATGTGGGAAAGGGAAATCATTCAAGAAATGGAACCTAGAATTTGGTATTTTAGGCTATCTGCAGACTGACAATATGTAGACTGGAAATGTGAAAAAGTGGAGGCATGAGATGATGCGAGCCTGAAAACCTGCAATGCTATGAGGATCAACAAAATTATACAAATGTTAGGAATAATATAAATAAAATTAAAATGTAAGTGTGAAAGAATGATTGCCCATATATCACGTATTTTGATTCATGATAAAGGAGTTTCAAAATATAAAAAAAAAAATCCAGTTATTTGTCCTAACTGTTCAGTGGGACCCTAGTCTGTTTAAGAGGAAATGATTCACTCCTCTTTCTGGCAGGTTATTATCCACATCTGACCGTACTCCTCAAAGTAAGGTACAAACACATCTGTACTCTATAATACTGTGCCAATGGATATACATAGTAAAGGTAGAAATGAAGCATCGATTTTCTCTAAAGTTCAAGAAAGTTTTAGAAATTCTTGAACTTCTCACCTAAAGTTCTTAAAGCTTAGGAAATAAAAACTATTCATACAAAAAGTACCTATTCATTTATTTGTAATCACAACTATTAAACAGGTGGTCAATAGGTATTGCCAGATTGAAACAAACTAGTAAACAAAATCTAACTTAGTGCCAATTTCATGATGTGTAGGAGGAATGAGCTACTCGTCCATAACTGTGTGTGAGGCAATACCAACCCATATGAACCATACTGTATAAATAATTACCATCTTTTTAAAAATTTTCTTAAAGATTTTATTTATTTATTTGGCAGAGAGACAGATCACAAGTAGGCAGAGAGGCAGGCAGAGACAAAGAGGGAAGCAGCCTCCCTGCTGAGCAGAGAGCCCAATGCAGGACTCGATCCCAGGACCCTGGGACCATGACCTGAGCTAAAGGCAGAGGCTTTAACCCACTGAGCCACCCAGGCGCCCCAATAATTACCATCTTTGAGGGGATTCTTTCATCTGGCATGTTTGGCCTGATTTGTTACTTTTTAATGAATAGGCACTGGACTTCTCAGAAAAAGAAGCTCTGGGATGTTCCAGTCTTCCACGGATTTTTTTTTTTTTTTGGTTCACCAAGAATTCAACCCTTGTTCTGGGACTTTTGGCTCTCATCTTGCTGTTTTTTTCTCACATTCCCTCCCCACATCCCCCAAATCAAGGCTCCACACAGTCTTCCCGGTAATGACTGACTCTGCTTCCTTCCACTACGAACCTCCAGACTCATCTGTTCTAGTGTCTCCTGGATCAACTGAGTTAAAACACCTCAATACAAATGCCACTTGCAGCCCAGACCTACTAACTGGACTCAGATGGCAAAATATTTTATACACAGATCTTTTCATTTGTATTTTATTCAGGCTAGGATTGGTTAAAATTTTACTTTTGTAATACAACTAAAATATCTTAAAACAATAACCAGTGTATAGAATGAAAAGTTGCCTGTATTTTTATACAATTTCTTTTCTTTTTTTTTTAAAGATTTTATTTTTGTATTTGATAGAGATCACAGGTAGGCAGAGAGGCAGGTAGAGAGAGAGAGAGGAGGAAGCAGGCTCCCTGCCGAGCAGAGAGCCTGATGTGGGGCTCGATCCCAGGACCCTGAGATCATGACCTGAGCTGAAGGCAGAGGCTTTAACCCACCCAGGCGCCCCTATTTTTATGCAATTTCTAAGAAATAAATGCTATTATAAAATACTTACTATGTTTGTTATAATAGCCCATGGATTTTTAAATAAAACAAAAATTATGAGTTTCTGATAATATATTTAGCATTACTGTTGTGAGGATATAATTATCCATAATAACTGAATATCCTTAAATTCTGGCTTTTTAATCTTTTCACAGTAAATAAAGATTTTTTTTAAAAGGACACATACTTTATATTTTGATACATATTGAAACATTCCATAATATAGGGTAAACTATTTCTATTTTTTCATACATTGAAACTAGTTCTTGAGTTTTAAAAAGAATAAAGTACCATCTGTCTATATACTATGTATATAAACTTATTCTAAGTCATCTGACTCACAACAGTCATTCAGGGCAGACGTGAGAAGGAGGAGTCATCTTCCTTCAATATACAGTGGAACGTGAGTCAGCACAAAATGTAGGCCATTAGAAGACGATGCAAATTTGACTGTAACATTTACTTCTCTTTTTTAAGCAACAACATTAGACTGCTTGCTCATGCTACTTTTTTCTTTTGCTCTGACAGTTTTGGTGTTTAATGCCAATCTGTACATATTTATCATATAACTGTGATGCTTAATTTTTTCCCCATAACTTTACTCCATTTACTGCAGTTTTTCATTTTGGACATAATTGTGTTTCATCTTGACTACTTTAATTTAGCAAAGTTATGCTAAATTCTAATTCTATTCAGGATGGATTGTGTATGACCTGATAAATTATTTTTCAAATATATTCACTATATAAAACCATAGAGTTATGACTATAGAAATAGTAAATAAAATAAGGATATCTTGGGAATATTTTATATCACTATGGCTGTATGCCTGTGAACATTAATTATTCCCTTTATGCATCCATAATAAAAACACAATGTCTTAATAGTTAAATAGAATCAATTTTCTATAACTAATAATCATCTTTAAATTGATTATTTATTAATTATGCTTCCATCCCCTTGAATTTCTATTAAGTATTAATTTTCAGAATTATAATCATGTTATCTGCTGAGGTATATAGGGCTTTCCTTTTATGTTTACAAAGGACAGAGTGGAGAGAATAAATTAGTGTGATATAGTGGAAAAATACTAGAATAAGCATGGGAATTCCTGGGAACACTACCTGCTTTTGTAAAGCTGCTTGACTATAATTAGTTGGTTAGTTAAGAATTATTATTATGCACATTACACGAGGATTATCAATGAGTTAGTCTGTTCCTATGTAGTAGAGTGGAAAGAGGCAGATACAATGACAAATCTGTCAGATTTTTCAATTTCCTTTTCTGGAAAATGGAAGTAATGCTGGTTAATTCAAAGGAACTTAATCAGAACTGACTAGGCATCTGGGAGGTTTTTTAGATTAAGTGTTTGCCTTTGGCTCAGGTCATGATCCTAGGTCCTAGGACTGAGCCCTGTCTCAGGCTCCCTGCTCAGTGAGGAATCTGCTTCTTTCTCCCTCCTGGAGTCTGCTTCTCCCCCCTTCTGTTCATGTACACCCACTCTCTCACACACTCTCTCTCTTTCCCTCTGAAATAAATAAATAAAATCTTTAAAAAAAGACTGAGTAGGATAGTATCTGAGAAATAAACAGCACATTCTGTGGCACATAGTAGGTAGTATAACTATACTGTTCTGCTTCTCATTCCAATTGTAGCAACTTGGAGGGTTTTGTTAACATTGCTGTTGTGCTTTGCTTCTGTTTATCATTTTTTAATCAATTTTCTTTGGAAGAATCATCGGTTTTATAAATTCATTACTCTAAGTTTTCTGGGAAGAATTAGAGACCTCAAGGATACTTCGGTAAGGAGACCCAGGGGATGGATACTACATGAAGAAAAGGGGTTTAAATAAGTGGAATTCAGGTGATGATGTTATGGAAATTTAGGCTGTTCAAGAAGTGCTGAATATGGAATATTTTTTTTCCAGATAAAGGCTGTGTACTGTGCAATGCAGTGTTTCCCTAAAACCTCACAAATCTTCAGTAATAAGAAAGAAATTAGAAGATGCTTACAGTGTTGGCATTTTTTGTGGGGGGGGGTGTTAGATATGTATATGTTTACTTTAAAGAAAGAGAGTTTGTGAGCATGGTGGGGGTAGGGGTAGAGAAAGAGGAAGGGAGGGAGTCTAAAGCATGCTCCCCCAAGTGTGGAGCCTGACTAGGAACTTGATCTCAGGATCCTGAGATCACAATTTGAGCCAAAACCAAGAGTCAGATGTTTAACAATCTGTACCGTCCAGGTGCCCCAGGGTTGGCATTCCTTAATGTAACTCAGTAAGGACTAAATTCTGGGCATTTTGGAACAAAAAACATAGATGAGAGAACACATGACAACCAAATTAGTTTTACTGATGTTATCCAATACACTAATAAGAAATCTCTTTATTTGGATGACTCAGATGACTGTTCTGGATATCTTAGGGTTTATTTGATTAAAAAACATATAGTGTACAACACTATGGTTAAGAAAATGAATACTAAAGGGAAATTGCTAGGCAAGAAGGTAGGGAGTTGGGATGTTAATTCTTGGCTTTGTCATTTGCTGACTGGAATCCCTTGAACCATACTGTTCAATAACTTTTTGCTTTAGTTGACTCCACCTGCAAAACTGGGATAAGGATAATATCTATTCCATAGGGTTGTGTGAGAATTGAATGTGCAAATATGCATATAGCCTTTAGAATAACGGCCAGTACATTTCAGGTACTTAAAGTGTCTATTTACTGAGAAAATCTGTATTAAACAAGGTCCATACATATACCAAACTCTCATGGTGGAATATGGATTCCATATTGGATTCCAAATATGGATGTCAAATACAGTAAACATGTCCACAAATATCTACCGACTGCTGGATATAAATAGGGCCATGAATATAAATAGCAGTGGATCTGAGCAATTTAGACTGGTAAATATAATAGGGGTAAAGTTTTTTTTTTTAAGATTTTATTTATTTATTTGACAGACAGAGATTACAAGTAGGCAGAGAGGCAGGCAGAGAGAGAGAGAAGGAAGCAGGCTTCCCGCTGAGCAGAGAGCCCGATGCAGGGCTCCATCCCAGGACCCTGGGATCATGACCCAAGCCGAAGGCAGAGGCTTTAACCCACTGAGCCACCCAGGTGTCCCAGGGGTAAAGTTTTCAAACCTTGAAGGAAAAACAGTAATATTTGTTTCTTTATATACATACTAGTACAATTATGTGTCTCTAACTGTGCCTGATATTTTCCAGACTTTAAGCCAATCTTTCAATAGTGGCCTTATTGAAGATGCAGCAGTATGTTACAGAATAATGAGGAAGATAGGAACTAAATGGAAGTCTGACTTTGAATTCAGAAGCAAACTCTGAAACAAGAGTTTGAGTGCATACAATTTATTTTGGAATTGGGAAACATCAGGAGAGAAATGGGGAAGTAAAATAGCGAAGGGTCCAAAACAACACACTGTAGGGAGAAAGTTACTGTTGAGGCTAAATGAAACCCCATCTCACTGGGGATTTCTGGAAATACATTGATACATGTGTGTGTATGTATGTATGTATTTATTTTAGTTTCAGGTGTAGGATTTGGTGATTCACCATTTATAGACAACACCCAGTGTTCATCACAGCAAGTATACTTCTTAATACCCATCATCCATTTTGATCATCTGCTCGCCCACCTCCCCTCCAGCAACCTGTGGTTGTTCTTTTAAGTCTGTTTTATGGTTTGCCTTGCTCTGTTTTTCTCCCTACGTTCATCTGCTTTGTTTCTAAAATACCACATATGAGCAAAATCAAATGGTATTTGCCTTTCTCTGACTGACTTATTTCACTTAGCATTATACTCTCTAGCTCCATCCATGTCATGAAATTGACAAGTTTTCAAATTTTTACGGCTGAATAATATTCTACCACTTTATATATACCAACTCTTTATCCATTTATCAGCTTATGGACATTTCAGCTATTTCCATAATTTGGCTATTGTTGGTACTGTTGCCATAAACATCAGGGTCCATATATCCCTACAACTCAGTGTTTTTGTATCCTTTGGGTAAATACCTAGCAGTGCAATTTATTTTTAACTTTTTGAGGAGCCTCCATACTGTTTTCCAGAGTTGCTACAGCAATTTGCATTCCCACCAACAGTGCAAGAGCACTTACCTTTCTCTGTATCCTTGTCAAACTTGTTATTTCCTGTGCTGTTAATTTTAGCCATTCTGATATGTATGAGGTGATATCTTATTGTAGTTTTAATTTGCATTTCCTTGATGATGAGTGATGTTGAGCATCTTTTTGCGTGTCTGTTCCTGTCTGGATGTCTTCTTTGGAAAAATGTCTATTTTTGTCTTCTGCCCATTCTTAACTGGACTATTCATATTTTGGCTGTTGAGTTTGATGAGTTCTTTACAGATTTTGGAGACTAGACCTTTAACCATATGCCAGTTACAAATATCTTCTCCCAACCCATCAGTTGCCTTTTAGTTTTATTGATTATTTTCTTTACTATGCAGAAGGTTTTTTTTTGTTTCGTTTTGTTTTGCTTTCTTTTATCTTGCTGAAGTCCCAATTCTTCATTTTTGCTTTTGTTTCTCTTGCCTCTAGAAATGTAGCAAGGAAGAAATTGTTGTGGCCAAGGCAGAAAGATTGCTACCTATGTTCTCTAGGATTTTGATGGTGTACTGTGTCACATTTAGGTCTTTCATCCATTTTGAATTTATTTTTGGGTATAGTTTAAGAATGTGATCCACTTTCATTCTGCATGTCACTATCCAGTTTTCCCAACACCAGTTGTAGAAGAGACTATCTTTTTTTCCCATTGGATATTCTTTCCTGCTTTGTCAAAGATCAGTTGATCATATAGTTTTGAGCCCATGTCTGGGTTTTCTGTTCTGTTCCATTGATCTATGTGTCTGTTTTTGTTCCAGTACCATACTGTCTTGAAGATTATAGCTTGAAGTCTGAAATTGTGATGCCACCATCTTTGGTTCTCTTTTCAACATTACTTTGGCTATTTAGGGTTCATATAAATTTTAGAATTATTTGTCCTAGCTCTGTGAAAACTGCTGGTGATATTTGGATATCTTTTCTGGATCTATTCAAATGTTAAGACTGTTTGTTCTAGCTCTGTGAAAAGCACAGGTGGGTAGGGATTGCATTAAATGTGTTGATTGCTTTGGGTAGTATAGACATTTCAACATTATTTGTCTTTCTAATCCATGAGCATGGAATGTTTTTACATTTCTTTGTGTCCTCCTTAATTTATTTCATATGAGTTCTATAATTCTCAGAATACAGATCTTTTATCTCTTTGGCTAGGTTTATTCCTCAGTACTTTTTGTTTTTTGGTGCAATTCTAAATGGGATCAACTCCTTGATTTCTCTGCTGTTTCATTATTGGTGTAGAGAAATGCAACAGACTTATGATTGTTAGTTTTATATGACTTCACAAATCATGAATCAGTTCTAGTAATTTTTTGGTGGAGTTGTTCAAGTTTTCTACATAAAGTATCATGGTATCTGCAAAAGAGTGAAAGTTTGACTTTTTCCTTGCTGATTTGGATGCCTTTATTTCTTTTTGACTCTTTCCTTGATGATTTGGATGTCTTTATTTCTTTTTGCTGTCTGGTAAGGCTAGGACTTCTGGTATTATGCTAAATAATGGTAGTGAGTGTGGACATTCCTGTCTTGCTCTTGAGCATAGAAGAAAAGTTCCCCGGTTTTCCCAGTTAAGGATGATATTAGCTGTGTGTTTTTTGTATATAGCCTTTTTGATGTTGAGGTATATTGCCACTATCCCTACTTTGTTGATGTTTTTTTTAATCAAGAGTGGATGCTATATATTGTCAACTGTTTTCTTTGTATCTATTGGAGGATCACATTGTTTTAATCTTTTTTCTTATTAATGTGGTATATGATGTTGATTGCTTTGTGAATATTGAACCACCCTTGCAAACCAGGAATAAATCCTACCTAATCGTGGTAAATGATTCTTTTAATGTACTGTCGAATTCAGTTTGCTAGTATTTTGTTGATAATTTTTGCATCCACGTTTATCAGGGATAGCTCTCTTTTTTAGTGGACTACTTGTCTGGTTTTGCAATCAGGGTTTTGCTGGACTTGTAAAATGTGTTTGGAAGTTTTCCTTTCATTTCTTTTCTTTTTTCTTTTTTTTTTTAAAGTTGAGAACTATATAGTTTGGGAACTATATAGTTGAGAACTGTAAGAATAGGTCTAACTCTTCTTTAAATGTTTCGTTGAATTTTCTTGTGAAGTCATCTGGTCCCGATTTTTGTTTGTTGTTTGTTTGTTTGTTTCTGTGTCATTTATTTCTGCTCTAATGTTTATTATTTTCTATCTTCTGCTGGTGTTAGTTTTCTTTTGTTGTTCTTTTACTACTTTAGACATAAGGTTACATTGCATATTTGAAATTTTTTTCATGCTTCTTGAGGCAACAGGCATGCATTCTTTTTTTTTTTTTTTTAAAGATTTTATTTATTTATTTGACAGAGAGAAATCACAAGTAGTTGGAGAGTCAGGCAGAGAGAGAGAGAGGAGGAAGCAGGCTCCCTGCCAAGCAGAGAGCCCCATGTGGGACTCGATCCCAGGACCCTGAGATCATGACCTGAGCCGAAGGCAGTGGCTTAACCCACTGAGCCACCCAGGTGCCCAACAGGCATGCATTCTTACACACTTTCCTCTTACTACCGCTTTTGCTGCATCCCAAAGTTTTGTACTGTGGTGTTTTCATTTTCATTTGCTTCCATGGTTTTTTTTTTTTTAATTTTTTTATTTTTCTTTGATTTTCTACCAGACCCACTCTTTCTTTCTTTCTTTCTTTCTTTCTTTCTTTCTTTCTTTCTTTCTTTCTTTCTTTCTTTCTTTCTTTTAGAATGTCCTTTAATTTCCATGCATTTGTGGTCTTTCCAAATTTTTTCTTGTGGTTGACTTCAACTTTCATAGAGTTGTGATCAGAAAATATGCATGGGATGATCTTAGTCTATTTGTACTTGTTGAGACCTGATTTGTGACCCAGTATGTGATCTATTCTGGAGAATGTTCCATGTGCATTCAAAAAGTATATGTGTTCTGCTGCTTTAGGATGAAATGTTCTGACTGTATCTGTTAAGTCCATCTGGTCCAGTGTGTCATTCAAAGTCATTGTTTCCTTGTTGATCTTCTACTTAGATGATCTGACAATTCATGTAAATGGGAGTGTTTATGTCCACTACAACTATTGTATTATTATCAATGGGTTGCTTTAAGTTTGTTATTTATTGTTTCATATATTTGGCTACTCCCAAGTTGGGGACATAAATATTTATAATTGTTAAATCTTTTTGTTGGATAGACAAGATTTTATTTATTATGATATAGTGCCCCTTTTCATATCTTGTTATAGTCTTTGGTTTAAAATCTGATTTGTCTGGTAGTAAGGACTGACACTGGCTTTCTTTTAACATCCATTTGCATGATAAATGTTTCTCCATCCCCTTACTTTCAATCTGCAGGTGACTTTAGGCCTAAAATTAGTCTCTTGTAGGCAATATATACATATATCTTGTATTTTTACCCATTCTGACACCCTATATCTTTTGATTAGAGCATTTATTCCATTTCCATTCAGAGTAATTATTGATAAATATAAATTTATTGCATTTTATTACTTCTTCTGTCATTGTTGTGGAGATTTTCTCTGTTCCTTTCTAGTCTTTGTCACTTTTGGGAGTTCTTTTTCACTTAGAAAGTCCCCTTTAATATCTCTTGCAGGACAGGTATAGTGGTCATGAACTCCTTTAGTTTTTGTTTGTCTAGGAAACTCTCTCTCTCTACAGAAATGCACATAAAAGCCAACTTAGTCCTGTCTCACATAAAAGGTGAAGACTCTTAACTATCTGTCTATTAAATTCATTCCATCAGTGTTCCCATGTGGTAATTCTCCAGCATCTCCCAATTAGATTCAGGCATATTCCTGGATCCACAGATGTCCTCAGGCAGAGTCTTCTGTTCTGGAATGAGGAGTGTTGCTCCTTGTTCTTAGATCTATGCAGGATGGTTGCCTGAGTAGACCCCATCCTGTAGAACAGGAATTTCCAAACACAAAGACTTATTTTTACCCCTGTGGGAGCCCATATGAAACACATTTGTAATTTGGGTAATAATTAAGCATGTGGTATTCTTGAAGAAGACTCTGTAAGTGGGACTGAATCCTCTCTATTATGGAATATAAAACTAGCACAGAAATGAATAAGCAGAAGAACAGTGCAGCTTCTCTGTGAAACCACAGAGTAAGAGTGGCTGTTTTTGTTGGATGATGTAAATAAAATAATAATAATGGGAATAACAGGGAAGAAGTTACCACGTTCCAGAGAATACCTATGGTAGGAAGAATGGTATTTGTGGGAAGGGGAAATCTGTTATTAGGACTTGGGAACTTGAACATAGAAAGGAGCAAGGTACTATTTGGACTAGATATGTGTTGGGAAAAATTCAATTTTGCCTAATAATTTTGGTAAGACATATGTCTGAGAAGTTTTAAAGTTTACTGTTGGAAGTAATTGGAAGTCTCTAAGCCAAGAAAATAATGGATCTTTTAAAGAAAGGAAAGATATGGGAGGGAAGGGGAACGATATGTAGTTATAGGGTGTGTTTCCCAAAGAACTATGCATGTGGAAGTCAAAGTGATATTAAGAATAGTTCCAGTAATAAAAAATAATTTGGAAAGGTTTATTCTCTGCAGAATTAAAAGAATTAGAGATTCGTTTCTGAGATTTAAGTGGCACTAATATGAAACAGTTGGGATTGAGCAGAGACTTGTGTAGATATTTGCCAGAAGAAAATATAAATTTGGAGTTAGAGGTAGAGTGTACTGAGGATTCTTGTAGGCGCTGAAGTTTGAAGGACTGAGTTGGTGGGAACAGGGCTTGGAGCCAGAAGAAAAGTAAGACACAAGCCAGAGCTAAAAGAGGAGTGGAAACAATCCAGACTATTAGGAAGTTAGTAGAATGGAAGTTTCAGAGAGTTGGGAAGGCAAAAGAGATGGGACCCACATGTGGCATGGGAAGGGGTGAATAAATAATAAACTCCTGACACTAAGTCCACAAGAGCTTTGTGTTCCCAATAAGTAGAACTTAAAGATACATATCACAAAAATTAAAAAAAACAGACTTCCCATTGTTATACAACTAAGCATATAGTGCCCAAACAGAAGAAAGCCTCATAGTTCATTCATTTATCATAGTTTTATTCTCAATATTATCATGATTTCATGTTTATTTTCTCATTCTGGGCTTTTTTTTTTTTAATAGCAAACAATTTTACCAACATGGATTATATCTTTAAATCTGCAATACCACTATGGTTAAATTTGAAAAGAATGTAAAAATATACTGGATTATATAGTTCAATGGATTATCAGTTTAAGGGAGGAAAGAGGTTTTTAATCTTACCACTTATCCTTCCTTACAATGGAGATTCTGTTCCTCAGAAGTTAGACACATCCAGATAAAAGACCAATGGAGAGACCAAGTACCAATTTAGAGATAGTAAGCAAGCACCTAAATACTTGTGTCAGTTTTGGAGACTATTTTATTTTAAAAACTGAGTTCAAGATACTTGCATGAGGTTTACTACTATTTACTCAGAATTTAAGTTACCAGTTCTATGGAGAAGATCCATAGAACTCATCTTGGTAATCTAGGTATGATGTGAAGAATCATCTGAATTTATCCATTTCAGATGCAAAAGGAGAGGGTGAGGTCAAGATAATTGACTTCAAGGAAGAATCATCAGTGAACCAATTAAATGTAGTCCAGTTAGTGGCCTAGTAGTGAAACAATGAATTGAAAACTTGACTTCCCTGGGGGAAGTGGTAGGCATTTGAGGGAGAAGGCTGAACTAGACCAGATGTGGGAAGGAATGTAGAAGCTTAAAATCCAACAATAGCTTATTCACCCATTCACTTATTTATCCATTTAATAATTATTTGTGGAGTATATTTATGTGCCAAACATTTCCTAAGTACTGAGGAGAGATTCCTTTGAAGCCAAGACAGAAGCAGCCTCTATTTTGAAGAACTTTCAACTCTAATGAAGACAACAACAAATAACTAAACAAGAAAATATTAGAAATTGGTTTGCGCTACATAGAAAATGATTTGCTAAGAAAAAAGAGTAACTGATAAACTTCCTTAAGTAGACCAGACATGTAGTCTAATCTGAGGTCGTGGAGGTTCAACAGAGGCCTGAAGGCTAAGCCAGTCACAGCATATATGTGGAGAGAATATTCCATTGAGAATGAAAAATAGATATAAGTATGTTGTGGTGAAGAAGTATGATGATCCAGTGTCTAAGGATAGAGTAATAGGACATGGTTTCATAAGGCAAGGAGGAGCCATGTTTGGCCCAGTAGAAAAGGGTACCCGCTTTCTATTTCATTCTAAGTTCAGTGAGGAATATTTCTGAGTTTTACATGGGTAAACAACATGGAGTGCTATTTATAATAATTTGAGTATGTAGTCCCAAACCAGCTAATAAATTCATCAGGCTGACAGATTTTTTTTTTAACTTGAAACAGGACACAATTCACTTCAGAGCATGTGTTGACTCTATTTATGACAGTTTTAACAAAATGAAAATCGTTGTAATCAATTTTAGGGAGCAAGAAGAAAAAAGTACCGTTTTTAAAATGATAGTTTGTCAATCACTTGTTTGCTCTGAGACTTCATATTGCTCTCCCACCACTGCTCTATGTCAGGGGCTGACCCCTGTGAACTGTATTTCCTGGTCCCCTGGTGAACTAGCTTGCAGTTAAATTATACCTCTGGAAGGAGCTAGCAGGAGATGTGAAGGTAGAACATGAGGAGAAGCCAAAACACTTTTCCCCCTCCACTTCAGGTGGCAACTCTGACAGTAACTACATGTCCCTTTTAAAAACCCCCATTTAACTCTAGAATATACCAGGCGGCTAGGATTCCTGCATTCTGATAACATCAACACCTCTCTTTGAATCCTGAGTTCCATACATGCAGTAGCTTGGACTGTTGCTAATTGTCTCACCATATTTGCCACCTTTTTTCTTTTCTTTTTTTTTTTTAAACAGCTGTTGTCCTTATTACTATATATTTATTTTTTAAGATTTTATTTATTTATTGGACAGGCAGAGATCACAAATAGGCAGAGAGGCAGGCAGAGAGAGAGAGAGAGAGGAGGAGGAAGCAGGCTCCCTGCTGAGCAGAGAGCCCAATGCGGGGCTAGATCCCAGGACCCTGGGATCATGACCTGAGCAGAAGGCAGAGGCTTTAACCCACTGAGCCACCCAGGCACCCCTTTATTACTGTATTTTTAAAGAACATTTATACTATTGTTAGGTTACATAAAGAGTTTGAATTATTTAATCTATTTTTATTTATATATATTTTATTTATATAATCTGTTTATTTAATATTTAATATTATTGAATATATAGATTATATAAATATTTATTTATATAATCTATTTTTATTTATTTGCAGTGATAAGTAAGTACCTCCAGAAATAAAGATTTTAGATACTCAGCGAATTAGAGAACAGAACTTTTAGATAAGGGACTCTATGCTCTGGCTGAGTTGAGTCCATAATTCTGAGGTGGAAATGAAAGGAGGGTGGGAAGTAGGCTTCTGAACTATAATGATGAGGTAGAAATACTAACTCTTTAGATAAATCCCCTGAAATTTCATCATTGTTTTGTTATAACAAATAACTCCTTTAATATATATACAACTATGGAAAAATCTAACACTTTAAGACATATTCTAGATTATGCAAAACTTATTTCGAGTAGATTTTATCAGATATTCTTCTAATATTTAAACCAGAGAAGCTAAATGGGAATGGAGTTTTGAGTGGGCTGGTCATAGCATGAAAGCAAAAGGTATTGAGAGTCTAATACAAAGCATTAAACACAGAGTGTTGACGGGGTGATAGAGAGATAGAAAGAACATGATACAAGAGAAAGGGAAATTGCGAGAACACTTAAGATAACGTGTGTGCAAAGGGCATTAGTGCACGTATTCAAGTAACTTCTGTCATCATACTACACATCTGCCTTTCCTCACAGGCCCTGAAGGCAGGTATCGTGAATCATTTAGCTTCTAGCATGGGGGCAGGCTTAGGGGAGTCCTGAAATATCTTTACTGGGTGAACTAAGGAAGCAGAAAAAAAATTTTTTTTTCTTCTTTGCTCCCACCCTTTCTCCCTCCCTCCTCCTTCCTTCTCTACTTCCTTCCCTCTTTCCTTCTCTCATCGAGTTGTAAACTAAAATAAAGTGTCAGTTGCAAAAAGTTTAAGATAGTACTTACAGTATGTAGGTAATATTTTTTTTTTAGGGTCTCCGGAAATGTCTTGAAGGAAAAATATTTTAAAACTTCAACATAAATAAATAAAATAAAATCTTTATTGACGGAAGGACTAAAAAGAAAAATCTTTAGTGATTGAACCACAGACCTCTTGAAAGGCCATGTTTGAGGATGAGGAGTCTGTCCCATGACACTCAAATAAGACCACATTTGTGAGGATGATATGGTTGTTTATGTGTGTGTTTGAATAACCATATTATCCATGGGTGATAAAAGTTTGGAAAAAATTCACTATGAGCTTCAAACTCCCAAATGTTGAGAATATTATTATATTTCAGAGAATGAGTTTTGAATTCATAAGATTGAATACTTGCAGAATACAAAGAAAATGTTCAGGTTTTTTAAACTTTTCACTTACTCATCTAATAGATCGTTATTTTCACATGGATTATTACTATATACTTAAAGTTTTTTTCTATAAATATCTGGAATTATCCTAGCATATAAACAGAGAAATTTTCTGTGTATCATGTAAATTATTCAATTACTTCATTTGTAATTATGATAATTACAATGGAAGTTGCTACTTAAATTCAGAAAGTGCCTTTCAACTAATAATTACTACAAAATAATGACAGTAAACTTTGCATATTCTTACTAATTCATTGTGCCAAAATTGATGCTTAAAAATCTTCAAACTGAATGGATTTACCAAAGTCATTTCTTTTTCCACAAATCATGTAGTTGATTCCATTGACAAGACTACCCCTCTTCCTTGGAATTTTTCATAATAAGGTTTATATTTTTAAAAATATAATCAGTCTAAACGTGTATGCCTAATTATATATAAAAACTGCCTTATTCACTTCAGGAAAATACAGCTCTCCCATAGTAATATAGTTTTAAATATATTTTTAAAAATTCAGTATAGCTATTAAAGATGCAATATTTCCTAACTCTTAATTCATATTCAATGAAAATGTTCTGTTTTTAATAAAAACTATTTCCTCATGGTCAATATGGCACTTTTTCCTCATGGTTAATATGGCACTCTGACAGACCTGTGTTCTTTTGCCAGATTTATCTTAAGACTGTTGTATACACTACTAAAGAAACATTTGAATCTCCATTTATAAAACCTCCTACTTTTTGGCTCAGGTTTTTAGTTTGTGCATTTTAAAAATAGAAGTACTTTATAAAGTCCTTTGATATCTTTTCATCAAAGAAACTAAGGAGACCTATTTCATTTTTATTTTTACTTTGACTTGTATTTTTCAGCATCAGAACTGGGTTAAACTTCTTGTCATGTTATGTAACAGGAATATCTTGTCATATCCTGATATCTTGTCACCTAAACAATGACTCATGGTCCTGGTGAGCTTTCAGAGAAAGGTTCTGGCAATTATCAAATATTTCAGCTCTTGCTTTGGCATTTCACAAAACTAAAAATCCATTTGATATATAGTCTTCATTTTTTGCAGAATATATTGCCCGAGACACTCATTCTAAGCCTATCTGAGGGTTTCCATATGCTTACACAGTATGAAAATAATATAGGATATTCCATATGCTTCCAATTAAAACAATATTTAAATTCAGAATATATTTACTCTGCCTACTCCTTAAGGATTGAAAAAACATATTAAAGCACTGTCTTCCATTAATGGAAACCATTAAAGAGAAATGTAGGGGGGTGGGGTAAGGTGTGTGAATACCTACGGAAAGAACATTTTAGAAGTGACCATTGCGTGCCTTATTCAAGTATAAATAGTAAGGTTTTTATGACTGAAGCAGAGTGAATAAGGCAGTAATGAGGTCAGAAAGTTAGCAGAGGACCAGAACATGTAGGTCATCAAACAGGGGGGGAAAAAAAAGTCATGTATTTCATTCTTCTTGAGATGAGGAGTTATTAGAAGAATTTAGTGTTGGGCTTCTGTTCATTTCTTCAACAAAGTTGTATTGAGCATCCTAATGTGCATTAGCCATTGTTCTATATGATGGGGAAAGAGCAATAAACAAAGATGTTTTCCTCATTTGGCTTATGGGTTTTTTTGTTTGTTTGTTTGCTTTTTGTTTTTGTTTTTTTGCTTAGGAGCACAAAAATTGGTTAGATAGTAAATATACCAATGCTGAGTAAACAACTCTCATATTAGAAAGTGATAAGTGCTATGGAGAAAAATAAGGTAAGATAAAATGGCTAGAAGTTTAACTCTGTGGTGAGAGGTTGCTGCAGTTTTGTGTAGGTTTGTGGGATATGACTGATATTTTTGGACCACCCTATATGCTATATGGAGGGGGGATTTAGGGAGGCATGATTAGAAGCTGGAGAACCAGTTAGGGGGCAATACAATAATGAGGATAGTGGCGAGTTTGGCTTTCACCTTGGAGGTGGAGTGGAGATAGCAATAGTGAATTAATTTCAGAGAGTTATTGTCAACATGATTGATTGTTGTATTGCATATGAAGATGAGATAGAAGTAGGAGTCAGGAAGACTTCAGGATTTATAACTAAACAATTGAACAAAAGAAATCACCTGAGATGAAGAACACTGGGATGAAGGATAGGCTGAGGAAGTGAAAGTAAGTCTGAGTTCAGAGTAGCACACAGAAATTACCATAGAACCTTAGGCAGTAAAGAACTTAATAGAAATATAGGCAAGTACAATAAAAGAGCCTCATTAACAAGTTCTAGATTGGGTCTCCATGAATAATTTCTAGAACCTTTGAGAAATGATCTAAGTAGGGTTGCTGCTAGTTCTTATTTTTTTTTTTTTAAGATTTTATTTATTTATTTGACAGACAGAGATCACAAGTAGGCAGAGAGGCAGGCAGAGAGAGAAAGAGGAGGAAGTAGGCTCCCTGCTAGGGAGCAGGGAGCCCAATGCGGGGCTCGATCCCAGGACCTTGAGATCATGACCTGAGCTGAAGGCAGAAGCTTAACCCACTGAGCCACCCAGGCGCCCTGCTGCTAGTTCTTTTTTAAGGCATCATTGGAGTAAAAAAATTTGCAACTAATTTTATACTGCAACTGTGTCTAGATACCAAAGAAGCTGGAGAATGGATGCAGATAGATACAATGCAGTGATTAGGAAGCCAGACAGAGAAGCCATTGGCATCATGGCTAACATTTCCACTCTTTGTTCCCATTCATGAAGCTGAAGAATAGCACATTGCAGGCAAGAAATTCATGTTTTAATAACCTTCTTGGGCAACAGAAACAGCAAGCAGTGAGGTAAAAAAGGGACTTAATTATCAAAAACAGTTCTGTGCTCAGAAGCTAATGATATCTATCTTTTCCCCTTCACAAACAGGAAAAATAAATAATTGCCGGGAAGTTGTAGGAATAAATAGAACCTATTTTCACTGTTTGATGTTAAGTACAATGGAATATGGGCTATTTGGAACATGTTAAGTTTGAGATGGCTCTTTGATATCTTTTTAGATATTTCATATAGAGCTTATATATACACAAATCTAGTAATCAAAGAAATGGAACAAGCTAAGGTTTATATTAGAGAAAGATAATTTATAGATGGTGCTTAAAATTTTGAGACAGGATGAAGTGACTTATGAAATAAATAAACTTGGGGTGATGAGATAGGTGATGGTATAGTACTCCCAAGTACAGGTAATAAAAGACTGCAGCTTTTGTCTTGGAGAGGCTCAATACTAGGAACTGACAACCACAAATATGTATATGTGTGTGTGTGTGTGTAATATTAATGTATATTCAAGAGAGAAATCAGTCGTCTATAAAAACAAATCCTTAAAAGTTGTGTTGATAAATTCATTTGTGGAGAGCTGAAGTTGATAAAAATTCTTGTGTTACTTATTATTCTGTGTTAGTGATAACCTCAAAACTTATCAACTTAAAAGAACAAACATATATTTTCTCACAGTTTCTGTGAGTTGGCAGCAACTTAATTGGGTGGTTCTAGCTCAGAGAATCTCATAAGATTGTAGTCAGATTGGTGGTCAGGGCTAAAGTCCTATCTGAAGACACAGCTAGGAGAGATTTGTTTATGAGTTCATTCATGCTGTTGTTGTCAGCTCTTAGCCCCTCAACAGCTACTAGCTAGGAACTTTAGTTCCTTATACACAGGGTCTCTATAAGGTTTCTTACAACATAGTAGCTTGTTTTCCCAAAGAGAATTACCCGTGAGAAAGAGTACATGAGCTTGTCCAAGATAAAGTTGCAGTCTTCGATAACCTGTTCTTGGAAGTAATATACCATCACCTATCTCATTCTATTGGTCCAAAAAAAAAAAAAAAAAATCCTGGTGCAGTGTGGGATGGGCCCACAAAAAAGTGCAAATACCAGGGAACACTAAGGATCCTCTTAGAGGACAGCTACCAAAATCAACCTTTTTGGACTTGTGCAATCACGAGAGCTAGTTAAACAATCTAATAAGCCGGCTGTCTTCACATGTGATGCTAGAGTTTGAAGTTCTCAATCAGTTTAGAAGAGAAGATGGCTATAAAAAGGGAGAGATTAAGAGCAGGTTGGAACCAGTAAACACAAGCTGAAACCATGAAGTCCTGAAACTTAGGCCCATTATTACTGCTTCTGGCATTGGTGGTGGGGTGTCCTCAGTAGTCCAGTCCTTTAATCACAGAGCTGAACACACTCTTAGCCCAAAACTCACTGATCAGAGGGAAGGTAGAACTATTGCCACCCAGCTGCTGCCCTACAATAACAAGATTAACCAGCACTTCATGTTACCAATGGTTCTCCTTCACTTCCAAATCCCAAATCTGCAAGAATCTCTCTGGTTGCCCAAATTAACGAAAGGACATATGGACAAGAGGATTATGGGATATGTAGTTCAAGCTAATTATATTACAACACCACCACAGATCATGAAGCAAAAAGCAAAATTTCCAGTCTCTGTTTAGAACAAGCAATTTGAAAAGCATACAGGAGAATCTAGATGAAATAAAAATCCTTTTTTATAGTCACATGGATTAAAAGTTTCCCTAATTCCGTTATAAGAAAGAACTCACAATAAATATTGTAATTATATATCACAAGTTCCTTATTACTATTATATATAACTTACATATTATATAATAGTACATTACATTATTATATTATAATATCAAATATATATATAAGTATTCATATATAGTAATATATGAATATATAATATTTGAATATATAGTAATATATATAAAATATTCAGACTATCAATAAGGAATATTTATCAGCATTCTATTTTTCTGAATAAAAGTTATCATTGTATGTACTGTACTCTACAGCTATCTGGAATGTGCATAATTACTCAATGTAAGAGCCAAATTTCAGTATCTACAATGGGAAAAAATCGGGTGAATCAATACTTATTTCCTTACCTGAAGCACTCAATTTTAGCAAGGTTTATTTCTATATGAGTGGGTGGCATGGGATTATTTTAATTTCTTATCTCTTTCCCAAGTGATGTGTAAATAAATATTCATATGTATTAACTTCTGCTTTATAATGAAGATAAAACAGAAATTATGATTGACTCATGTATATCTTTGTGTTTCAGTTTGTCTCCTTTAAAGTGTTTAAGTACTTAGAAAGTTGAGACCAGAGGAGAATTTTGCCCCATAGGCCTTAAACTCTGAAACTGCATCAGACAGGTTGAGCTGAATGGGAAGTATTTGAGAATTCAAAAAGGATTCCCAAATTCAATTAAAGTCACCTTTGTTTCATTCCCTTCCAGTGTGTTTGCTTTCCAGAGCTTTGAATAAGTGTAGAAAGGAAAGGAAAATCATATGACACAAGCTACATAACAATGTAAATGTTCAAGTACAGACTAATGAATTGTATAATGAAATTCCCTTTACTATTGCTTCCCTCTATGAAAAGTCACAGCTGTTTTACATAATACCTTACACTTCCTTGTGTAGAAATATTTCAGATCAATGAACATAATTCACAGTGAAATGAGGAACTGCAAAGTGCTTTTCTGTCAGGTAACCCACCTCTTAATATTTTCTTCTGTGCTCAATTTTCTAACTACACTCAATGAATTAAAATATTTTTTGTATATGTCAGTTAACATTTTATTTTGAGTAGCACAGACACTTGTAAAGAAAAAGATTCCTGCCCTGCCTCAAATAATTAGTTTGACATGTCTCAAATAATTGATTTGACATGTCAGAGAAAAGTATAGGCCTGGAGGTATGTCCGAATTGGGCATTATTTGATGTATTAATCCTAATGGGTACACCTCCTGCTGCTACTTACAGGCTTCAGAGTTTCCTGAATTTGAGCAACTTTAAAAGAATTGAGAAGAGTTTTCAAACGTAAATATTCTTCTTTATTTGGCAACTTATTTTCTGGGAAAAACATGCTCATATTTCAGGTTTTGCACATGAAGAAAAGAGAGCTAAAACACCTCAGAAAGAATAATGATCAAATAACCGTGTGCAAAAGACATTATTCTGATACCAGAAACAATGGAACCGGATGGATAATAGCTCTCTTATTTTCTTCTTAAGGCTGCCAAGGGCATATTATATTTTATTTCTCTCCTACGTAGTATGGAATATTCCATTGGTACATAAAGAATTAAGCACCATGTAAGAATAGCACTATTTACAGTATTTTTCTATAATTTTCTGCTATGGAAAATTGTAATCAATGAAAATTTAGTCTTGAAATGAGAAGGGAGATGACAGAAGGAGAGTAAAAGGCAAAGTGCTAAATTGATGCAATCCCTGTGGCATATTTTCCATTTGCAGAGAATATTTATGGAATCTTTGTAAATAAACACACCAAAGAGTATCAGAAGTCTATTTCAAATATATTCAGTTGCCTAAATGCAGTCATGTCAAAAGTAGACCAAAGAAAATGAAAGACACCCATCTATCATTTCTCAAAAGAGACCAATTTATGCATCTTCATTCATGCAAATTCAATATTTGTGTAAAGTCTACTTCATGCAAGAACACAATGTTAAATAAATTGGCCTCTGCCCCCTGACAAAGACCTGGCACTATTCTGCTCTTTATTGGTGCTCCTTAGTCTGATTCTGCTAATTTTTGGTGCATTCTAGTCACCCACCAAATCACTATAATCAGTGCCCTTTATCAATCAGCTTTTTCTTACCATGTACCATTTTTTTTTGTTGTTAAAAGTTAGAAATTTAAAATAGAAAATATAAATACTAAATTATTCTAGTATTTAATTTAGAATGTGACAAGAGCCCATAGTCGTTTAGGGTTTCATCCTCAGGGTTATAAAACATCAGCAATTCCCCACCCACAAAGCTATTTTATTCTATCCAGCACTCTTACCGTTTTACATTTGTTGGTTTAATTACTTATTTTTTTAATTACTTTTTGTTTCTACCACCGTTCTGTGAACTCCAGTTCTATAAGCCAAAGCCAGGGCAAAGAACTCCTTAGAGGAATTACCTTAATTAGTTCCTTCTAAACTGATTTTACTGACCATATTCTCAATTAACAAGCCAAATGGCTATCTAGCTTACTTTAATTGGTTAACTCTCCCTACAATGACCCCAAATCAGAAGCAATAATTATGGATTTACTGCTTTCAAGAGAAATTAGGTTGTTGTCCCCCAACTCTTGTAGATCAGGCTGGGTCATACAATAATCTAAACTGACTTTAAAGAGCAAAGTGCTAGGGCTTCCACTGTTGTAGTTCCTTCTATGCTGACTATGGGCAATTTTCTCACAAACCATGCAGATCAAACACCCTCAGGTATAGAATTCGATAGGTCTGTCTCTGCAAGGTGCAATGTAAATAAATGAGCAGTTGGCTACAGAGTGAAGTACAAGCAGTAGCAAAACCAAGAGAGGAAATGACCTCAAGGAACAGGCAGAACATTCTCTTCTGATTGTTTTAATTTTAGAGAGTTAACATATAAATAAATTTCACATTTCTGAAAATGAAAAAAATTCAAAAATATTTAATAATAAATTTTAACTCTAAGAAGCTCTGTGACTTATTTTCCCACAGATAAATTCACAAACTTCCCTTTGATCTAGAAAAGAACAAGGCCCTTACTAAAATAACTAATAAAATGTTAAAAGAACATGAAATTGATATTCTCACAGCCTGGATAATCATCGTCTTTCTTTGTCAATTTCTTGATAGTGAAATCTCCGTAGACAAATTCAGTCTTAACAGTAGTTGATTTCCTGGATCTCCACATCGCTAAGTCCCCTAATATTCCCTGAACACACACACACATATCAGAATGGCCAAGATCATTTAAAAATGTCAAATGTGGACATAGAAATTGAGAGCTCCTTATGATATAGATGGGCTCATGTACAAAGTTAATATCATCAATAAAATTCCAAGGCCTTACTGGGGTGTAAAAGATTGAAAATCATATCAGTTATCTTGCATAGAATCAGTAACCATGACTTTAAATATAAGGTATAAAGGTTCTTAGTTTAGAGAATAATCCTCCTTTCTGGCATGTTTATAAAAATGACATGACTGTTAGAAGTAAAGTTCAGAAACTTGAAAATAGATCTAGAACTTTGCAGTCCTACCAGCCTCTAGCCATGTGTGGCTTTTCAACTTATTTTTTAAATTAAAATTAAATGAAATTTAAAACTTAATTCCTCAGTTATACTAGTCACACTGCAACGGCTCAATATTCACATGAACATAGTGGCTACCACATAGGGCAGCAGGGGTAGAGAACATCTCCATCATCTCAGAAAATTCTAATGGACAGCACTTGTACAGGAAATTAATTTGGAAAAAAAAAAACAATCAAAGAGCTGAATCTCCTTAATGCCTAGCATCAAGACTACAACATTGCAAGCTCAGTGTGGGAAACAGTGTCCTACCAGTTCTAAAATTTTAATTTCTCAATTTTTCAGCTGGCCAGATGAGATGCTTAAAGCTGGTGTGGCTGGAAGATTCTTTGTAGTGTGATGATTCATGATTTGTGTTCTTACTCTCCACTCTTGCACCAAGATCCCTGAGAGGCAGACTGGAATGCTCCTCAGTAAGCAAATACCATTTCTCATTATTTGTGAACTCAAGAAGAACTCAAGAAGGGAATAAAAACTTTGCAACACCCTATCATAAGCATAATACATTATCTGGTAGCATAATAAAACTGTAAAACATAATTTTCTTACATAAGTAGTAATAAAGCACTGGAAATACGAAGTCTGCTTAAGAAGACAACAGTCAGTTTATGAGAACCAATAAAGACAATTTGCAGAGCCATATAAAAGGAAAAAATGGACTGAAACAGATCTGGGAAACCATGTAATAACTATTAAGTTGCCACAATATACTAAGATCTTACACTGTATAAGGTCCTATGTCATTTACTTTTCCCAATGATCTGTGAGGGAAGTGCAAGTATTATTTGTATTTTACAGGTGAGAAGACAGATGGTAAAATTTAAGTAATTTTCCCAGTGTAAAGCAGCTGAGTGGAATTAAAAACCAAAGAGTATGGCTGCAGAAAAATAAATCTCATGTACCAAAACAAAATGTTTGGTATCAATCATTGTTCTATGCCCTAATGAATTACCTAAAAATAAGCTATATGGCTATGAGATTTAGTTCCTTTTTCTTCACCTACTTATATACACAATCAATATTATGCTCCAGACTTCATGTGCAATATTATTTGATTTTTTCTGAACACAAATTTGGTATTTTAAGGACTTTCTAAAATCTTCTCATATTTGTAGGACCTAAGTTTTCTCATCCATGAATTAATCTACAATAGTGATATACAGAACCTCGCCTTCATCACATTTATTTGAATTATCAAATATTAACTTATTTTGCCTTAATTTTTGCTTATTTTTTCACTATCAAACAAATATATTCTAACGTTTAAAAAAATAACAGAAATCCAAAGTGTCCTCCTCATCCTTATGCATCCTTTCTTTCACTCCTTTAAATCCAATCCTTTTTAAAGCCACTTAATCATGGTGTCATTGACATACAAACTGTTTACGTACTTAATATACACAACTTGATGAATTTTGGGAAAAGGGAAACCATCACCACAATCTATGCCATAAAGACATTCACCACTTCCCCAAATTTCCTCCTACCTTCTTTTTTGTTATTATTTTGTGACAAAAACACTTAACATAAGACTTATCTTCTTAAGAAGTGGAGCAGCATTATTAATGATAGTCACTACATTGTAACATTATCTCTTGGGACTTACTACTCTTACATAACCGAAACAGTGACAGTCAACAGGGGAGCCAGTCTTCTTGAAAGTGTCCTTGGTGCTTTTCCCTCACTGCTATCCACTTTTCAATCCACAGCAGCATTGCTTCCAATTCACATGCTATGGAATCCACCCTGCCCAAACCGTATCATATAAGTAAAAAAAAAGTGACCTAATATTAATCATTATATTATGTTCATCATTTATGAAACTCTCTTCTCCGTTAGTTTCAATGGTGTCAACCATCAGTTTACTATTCCAGGACAACTGACTTCCAAGGCTAAATGAATCTCGTCATTTTAATAGTAAAACCTGACCCTTCTACAACTGTTTATTTCATAATTCATTAGCCACAAAACTAAATAAGGTCTTGAAACAGACTTTACTTCTCTGTCATCCCTCCTTAATCCCTCATACATACTCCTGTTCTGAGTATGACTGATGTTATGTCTGCAGTGTCTGAGGCACTTGTGCCCTTTATTTCATCCCTCTGTTACAGTCTAATTATATGTAAAAATAAATTTAGGTTAGATTATTGAAATATCTTGCATCCAATATTTTCTACACATCTACCAGAATTTTCTTAAATAATAATATTCAGTATGTAACTCACTTGCTCAAAATGTTTTGGTAGTATGTCTATAGTTTCAGAATAAATCTAACCAATGAACTTGACATTTAAGATCCATATGCTGGGCGCCTTGGTGGCTCAGTTGGTTAAGCAACTGTTTTCTGCTCAAGTCATGATCCTGGAGTCCTGGGATGGAGTCCCATATGGCACTCCCAACTCTGCAGGAAGTCTGTTTTTCCCTCTGACCTTCTCCCATCTCATGCTCTCTCTCTCTCACTCTCTCTATCTCAAATAAATAAATAAAATCTCTAAAAAGTATTTTTAAAAAACCCATACATTTTGGTCTTCGTCTATTTAATCCATAATTTTTCTGTCTTGGTATTACATCTCCAACCCAGTATCCACCATCTATTCACACTGAATTATTTACATTTCATGATATTGGAAATGCTCTACCCCTTGACCCTGCTCTTGATATAAATTATCATCTCAATCTTCTGGGATTTCCCTTCTACATCATTTTGCTTACCTGGAAAACATCTTTTATTGGTGTAAAATGCTGTTCAGATGTTGACTTTTCTGGTAAGCCGACATGCTTCCCATTTTGAGCCAGTAGGTGTTGGTGTGTATTTCTAGTTTCACCTTATCATTTGTTTATTTGTGCTGTAATACTCATCCAATATATATTCATTTCTTAAACACACATCTCCTTAGATAGACCATGATCAGGATAAGGAATATAGATTAATTGTCCTGGGATCAACCAACCTCAATGTGTGAGGTATTTTGGCTTTCGTATTATTTGGACCACTGTGTAAAATAATTTCTTAACCATGTGTGTAGAAATTAAAATGAAATGATAACAGCAGACATTTATAGATTTCAAAAGAGTAATTTTTAAAAATGACAAAATTTAAAGCTAATTATGCAAATTTTGATGACAAAAAGAATAACAAAACAAACCCCAAAATGTGTAAAGGTGTTAATAAAAACAAAATCTGCAGGGTTCCTGGTTGGCTCAGTTGGTTAAGTGTCTGCCTTTGGCTCAGATCATGATCCCAGAGTCCTGAGATCAAGTCCTGCTTTAGACTCATTGCTCTATGAGCAGACTGCTTCTCCCTCTGCCTTTGCCTCTCTCTGTGTTTGTCTCTCATGAATAAATAAATAAAATCTTTTTAAAAATATGAAATTAATGAAGTGGGGAAACAAAATATAAAGAAAATGTCGATGAATCTAATTTTTTTTCTTAGAAAAATTTAACAAAAGAACCATACCTCTGATAAGCCTAAACAAGAAAAGAAGAGGGGGCAGAAATATATAGTGTTAAGAATAAAAAGGAACATAGATACATCTGAAGATATTTAAAACAAAATACTATAAAAATAAATGTCAGTAAATTAAAAATGGACACATTCCAATTTTTTTTAACTTAACCAAATTTGGCTCAAATAGAAAGAAAAAGTATAAATAGTCCCATAAATCAATAAATTAAAACAGTAGGGCTGTTTTTAAAAATATTGACCCAAAGAAAACATTGAGACTGTGTGGTTTTCTAAGCAAGTTCTATCTCACTGTCAAGATCTTATTATTCCCATCTTACTGAATCCTTTTTTAGAAGCATTTTCCAGAAATACTTCTAACAGAAATATAAAGGATACTACCCAACTCCTTCACCAAAGACAATATAATTTTGATCCTAAAAATGCCAAGTATGACATGAAAAAGGGAAATTAAATTCAGTGTTGCTTTTAATATGGATAAATGTTTAAAGAATTATTGGAAAAGCAAATGCAAGTATATATTAAAAAGATAATTATTTTAACAAAATTAAGTTTCTTCTTGTCAGTCAATGATAATACAATAAATTCTGAAAAATGTTGCCGTAATTACTTTTTTAAGGAATATGTCATATGATCTCAAAAATACAGAAAAGATAGTTGACAACACTTAAAATAATTGCATGACAAAAACTTTATAAATTAAGAATTAAATAGAGCCTTCTTTATCCAGTAAATGCTAACAACAATAAACATATTAAGAACATAATTCTAAATGACAAAATGATAGACTCAATCTCTTTATAATCAGGAAAAAAGGAAAAGAAACTGGTTTACTACCAAGCCCATTTAACATTATACTGAATTTCCTGTAAGTGCAATAAAATAAGAGAAAAAGAATAAAAGCTTATGGATTAGAAAGTGAAAAAAAACCTCAGAATCTGAAGAATATTTGTTCACATAAATAGGACAAGATAAACCACAGGGGAAAAAATGAGAAACAGTAAGAGAGTTCAGAAAGGTAAAATTTATATTCAAAACTCCTTTTAGAACTAATCTAACATTAGTCTTTAGCTCCCTCATTCCTTTCCAGTCATGCTTGCCTTCTTGCTGTTCCACAAACATGCAAAACCCACTACCCCATCAATATCTCTGTATATGCTTTTTTATTCCATGTTGATGTGCCCAAGATATTACATGGCTCCCCCTTCCACTTTCTCTAGGTCTTTACTAAAATATCTTCTTCCCAGTGAGGTCTCTCACTGGCCATTCTGTTTACTATGGCTGCCCTGACCCTATCATCTACTGGGAGACAATTATCCATGGGCTTCTCATATCTCCACACAAGTTGCAACAGAGACACTAAAGAAGTTTACTCCAGACTACTTTTGTATCTTACAGAATGTTTGCATATTAAATAGCCTTGAAAGATACAATGTTTCCTACTAAAATTAAGGACAGATTTGCTTACAGCCTTAAAGTGTATATAATCTAAAAATTATAAATAATACATATATTATTTGTATAATATAATAATAAAACATATATACATATATGTTTTATATATATATATATAACTTCTATTATGTATATAACATTTATTAATAAATTTCAAATATGTAACAGCTACTTTATTTACATCACTTTCAAATATTGCAATCCCGCTTCATACTTGAGGCTGTGAATTTGACTATTACTTTCTCTGAATTTCACATACATTTTCCCACTTTAATACTTTATACATGGCATTCCAAGTCTTATGTGACAATACCTCTTGACCTCTCTATTTTGTTTCTCATTGAGAGCTTTCCTCTTTCCCTCTTCCTAACTCCAAACTCTGAAATAAAATCACCTGTGCATTCATGAGCAGAGTAGAACAATCACAGGTCTACCCTTTAAAGAGAGAGAAAACTTGTACATTTTTAAGATGGAAAGACAGCCCAAAAGAGAAAAAGAGCATGTAAAATAGACACCCTCCAAATTCACTATTTAGATAACTTGATTATGACATGTATAGAGGTTTGTGTGAAAGGCAACAAGAAAAAGATCCCATGAAGTCCAGAGGACAAGAGAATGATTAGTCCTCTCAACATGTAGTGTTGGATTAGGGTTTGAACTTGCCTTATTTCACTTTTCATATTTTAAGACTGGATGATATGAGCACTGTTTGTTCTTCTTAGCATCTCCAACAACATTCATCACAGAAATTATTACCCTGTATATGTGTACAACATGTATTTAATAAAGAATGAGTGATTTGATCAAATAATAAATTAATTTTGACCACAGCTATCAATTCTAATATGATTTTTACTCAAAATCACATTAACCTATGCCTTGTGCACATTTGCATGACTTTAATTTTTAACTAAACAATTTTGTCATATATTCTTTCAGATCCCTAAAATATTAAATTCATACGGAGTTGATTTTTTTGGATCTTTGTCCCACATCTTTTTCCAATTTCAATCTGGCACATATTTATCATTGGGACTTTCAAACCTTAAATTAAATTTGGTTTACATGTCATTCTTAGGAATGTTATAAATTCCCATCTTGTTTACATTTTAGCCCTAACTTTTACATGCTAAAACTTTCTGATAACATGTGAGGTGTTGTTCAATCCAGACATAATTTCTTGATACTTTGAAAAGATGGTATATATCATCTGGTTTAAAAATATTTTTCAGTCCATTTTCATTCAGATGATAAACATGTTCAGGAGTCCAAGCATATTAAAAAATATTGAATGAGGGGCGCCTGGGTGGCTCAGTGGGTTAAGCCGCTGACTTTGGCTCAGGTCGTGATCTCAGGGTCCTGGGATCGAGTCCCGCATCGGGCTCTCTGCTCAGCGGAGAGCCTGTTTCCCTCTCTCTCTCTCTGCCTGCTTCTCCATCTACTTGTGATTTCTCTCTGTCAAATAAATAAATAAAAAGCCTTTTTAAAAAAAATAAACAGAATCCTTAAAACAAATAAATAAACGGGGGCACCTGGGTGGCTCAGTTGGTTGAACAGCTGCTTTCCTCAGGGTCCTGGGTTCGAGCCCCACATCAGGCTTCCTGTTCAGCAGAGAGCCTGCTTCTCCCTCTCCCTCTGCCTGCCACTCTGACTACTTGTGCTCTCTCTCTATCTCTCTGTCAAATAAATAAATAAAAATCTTTAAAAAAAATATTGAATGAATTTTCAATGAAATGAAAGAAATTTTCTTGCTCTCCATAAGCAGAAAAATATGGCATTGTTTAAAAAATGCAAATATATTAATATATCAACTGATATTAAACAACTTGACAATAGTTAGAAATTCAATTGTTACAATGGAGAGTCAACATCTGAAGACAGAAATTATCTGGAAACTAACTCATTATTACCTATAAGTCAAGTTATAAATTAATCTCACTGACTAGAAAATGTGTTAAGGTCTCAAGGGTATAGGACTTAAGAAGTTCTAAACTGAAATAATAAAATTATGTTTAATGTGTTTATAAATATCTTATTGTCCAAAAACCAGATGGTTTAAAATAAATACTAGGACTTAACCTCAATAATGCATTTTATAATGATGTTACCTGTTTACTACAGCTTAGACTTCAGCTTCTCCATTTTACACATTCATGAAATTCATATCTGGAAATCAGTTTTAAAAGTACAAGCTACACATAATCTAGGGTATAAGATTCAACACACACACACACACACACACACACACATATATATATATATGCATGTTGGTTACTTAATGTCATAGGAGTTCAGAATAGTGAAACAAATGCCAATAATCATGACAGTTACTAAATCCAAACATCTAATCAAGAGTCCCATTATAAGGCATTCTGCAATCACTTTTCAATAAAGTAATGTAAATTCAATGCAGGCAGGATATTTGTGTTCTACAACTAAATAACTGACAACTAATGCAACATTGAAATAAGCTAGATACTAAAGAAATAACTAAAAGAATAGTGAAAAATAATGACCGATAATGGAGCTTTCTGAAGAGTTGTAAATACTCAATTGGAAGGAGAATAATCACTATTTTCCATTGTATTTTTTACATTAAATATGTCTATATTTATGTAACACAACTGTACTTAATGGGTTGGGAGCATGGTTTCAAACTCAAAGACACCAAAATCTTAACATTACTCTATGTAATCTCTACATGAAATGTGCACTGAAATAGTTGAATTGGGCTGTCACTATCCAAAATCCTCATTATTTGACATCTGTTTCTAGAAAATGTTCTCTTTCCTCTTCTAAACGAGATAAACAAAATACAAACACAACAAGACAATGCAAAAATATAGGATCCTATATCGTCATCTAGAATCAAAGCTTAAAGCACCATATTTTTTTAGTCAGTTGTCTTTCCAATACTTTTGATTTTGTAACAAAACATTAAGTATAGCTGAGATAGACATCAGGTTCTTCATTACTAGTCTGATGAGATAATACCCTATTCCTCTTATAATGTGTCTATTGTAAAAGAGGCAAAATCTGTGTCCAACACCTTGCCAGTGTTTCAAACTAAGTATTAATGATAATCCTTCTTTACCTAAGAGAGAAAATGCCTTTTTGCTGGAATGTTACAGTGGAATAACAGTATTACAATGATAATATAACATCTTTATTTTTATTTTTTATAATGTAACATTTTTAGTTATCTTTAATGAAAAGCCAAAGATACTAATGAAGTGTAAGATTGAGAGAATTTGCCTGTGTGTTTGGCATTTGGGCCTGTAATACAGGAAAGATTTAAAAAATGTGAGATGGTAAATGGACTGTATTGTTGAAGTGATGAAAAACTGAAAAATTCAGTGGAGTGTCCAAAATTGCCAGCTGGAAAGGAGACAGAAGGATATCAACAGTCTGCATTCAGAAGGAATCCTGATGTGTTGATGTAATAGCCTGATAATGAAATGATTTGCCTGCCTTTACTTACAAAGAACTCTTTTGATTCTTTGAAGTGGGATGCTTTGGAGATCACATAAACATGGCCTAACATAAAAATTGTGTGTTTAAGTGTATTCTATCTTCTCCATAAACATCAATTCAAACAAATCTGGTATGAAGGTTGATATATTTATTACACATATTAGAATTGAAGATTGTTTAATATCTGCCACTTGCTCTGCATTAAAATCAAACTGCACTTACAGACATTCTTTGGGAAAACAACAATAACTCAAAATTGGGTAACAACCCTGTCTAGACTCAAGTAAATACATTGTCACCCAATTTCATGAATAGATAATAGAGTACTTGTTAGAAGCATGTGATAGACACATCAGAGTAAAACTTTGCCAGATCTGGAAAATGTAGAAATAGCTTCCTTGAATCCCTTAAGGAACTCAGTAGAATTTGAAGAAAAGTGGAAAGAGAAAGACAAGAGAGAAAAAATGATAATATAAATTTCAAAATGAATGCAGTTAGAAAATGATTAAGCTTAAATTATGAAATGTGAGGTATCCTCAAATGCTCTCGATATAGTGTGGGATACAAATTAGTGTTTTTCATCAATTATCCAATGAACCTAACTGAGCATCTGCCTTTACAATCCTTTCTCAGCCACTTACCAGCTGTATGATATCAAATAGTTTTCTGCCGTGTCATTACTGAGTGCCTACTGTATATCAGGCCGCGGCATTAAGGATATAGGTATGGTCCTTGAAATTTCAGAACTTACATTCCTGTGGGAGTAAATAAATGACAAACAAAAACAATGAAATAATTTCAAGATATTATAAATTTTTTAAAGAAAAAGTTGGTACAGAGGACAGCTGGTAAGGTAGAGGAGGGTGGTCTGTTACGTGATTAACACTGTCTTAAGTAGGATTCATGTGAAGTAGAGTATCAGTTTTAATTAAATAGAAATAGGTACCAAGGTATCTCTGGAGGGTCAACACTCTCCCAACAGCCATTCCAGATGTGTCAAAATGTCTGAGTAGTGAGAAAAGCTGACTCCTATCTTCATACTCTGTCAGTTTAAATTCATCTCTAATAACTGAAATACTTTGAAACAACTTTTTGTAATTAAATTTTTTGAAACAACTTTTTAAAATGACTTGGTATTAATATAGGCAGTAGAAACTTTCGTTTTGTAAGGATTTTATTTATTTATTTGAGAGAGAGAAAGAGAGAGCAAGCACAATCAGGGAGAGGGAGAGGCAGAGTCCCCACTGAGCAGGGAGCCCAACAAGAGGCTTCATCCCAGTACTCTGGGATCATGAGAAGCTGAAGTCAGACACTTGGACTGACTGAACCACCCAGGTGCCCTCAGTAGAAAACAAACTGAGGGTTGCTGGGGGGAGGGGGTTTGGGAGAAGGGGGTGGGATTATGGACACTGGGGAGGGTATGTGCTTTGGTGAGTGCTGTGAACTGTGTAAACCTGGTGATTCACAGACCTGTACCCCTGGGGATAAAAATATATGTTTATAAAAAATAAAAAATTAAAAAAAAAAAAAGAAAACAACTTTCGTATAAATGGTATCAAGCACCCTAAACATTCTTTGAGATTTTTGCGTTGCAAACAGATCCAATCTTGTTTTAGGCACCATTCCAAATGCCGATTTCCACATGATATTTCTCTTAAAACACAACTCTAAGATGATAGGACTATGAAATAAAGATTGCGTAGTGCATTGATTTAAAAAGATCTCCCCAGGGGGGGATTTGTGTCCAACTGTTGATTTTGGCTTAAGTCCTGATCTTAAGGTGATGAGATTGAGCCTTGTGTGGGCTCTGCTCTTAGCATGGAATTTGCTTACCCCTCTCCTTCCCCTGCAACTTGTATGCTCTCTCTCTCTCTCTCTCTCAAATAAATAAATAAATAAAATCTTAAAAAAAAAAAAAAACTCCCCACAGAAATCAATTTTAGGACTTGCACCCATCACCTTAAAAATATTTAATAAATTATATTATTTATATTATTCCATGTAAGCAATAATAGGTCCTAATTCTGCTGTGGGAGTGGAAAATAATGTAAGCTTTTGAAAATTCCCTTAACAACACAATGGAAATAAAAGTAAAGTCCAGCTTATTGTACCCTTGTCAGGTTTAACCAAGGTAATCCACCTAAAATGTCAATGTCTGGCATATAGTAAGTTTACAAAAGTACGCTAGCCTTTGCATTTATTAAAATACCTACTTTTCAGAATTTATTTTAATTTAGTCAAAAATTGGAAGACTTTTTAGTTTTTCTTTTCTACTTTTAATACTCTGTGTTTGGGAGGTATATGTCATATATAAGTAAGTGATAATTAGAACAAACCCACACACATGCCATAGTAACTTCTACCTCAGCATGCAACGAACTTTCTTTGAGAATTTTTTTTTTTTTAATCAGTCCTAAGTCTCTGTGTCACTCTCTACTATAAAAAAAACAAATGATGTAGGGTGCCTGGGTGGCTCAGTGAGTTAAACCTCTGACTTCAGCTTAGGTCATGATCTCAGGGTCCAGGGATCGAGCCCCACATTGGGTTCTCTTCTCAGCAGGGAGTCTACTTCCCCCTCTCTCTCTGCCTGCGTCTCTGCCTACTTGTGATTTCTCTCTCTGTCAAATAAATAAATAAAATCTTTAGAAAATAAAAAAAAATTAAAACAAAAGATGTGGAATAATCCATTTCACCTTTTTTAACTCAAATTCAGTATCAAGATTTTTTATTACTTTATGTTACTTCTAAGGTTCAGTCTATATCTAATATTCCCTACTTAATGACTCAGACAGTAAAAGTATTTAAAAGGCATTCTTAGAAATGTCAGAATATTTTTCCAGATAAAACTGATACAATATATTTTTTTTGTCATCACCTAAAAATAAGTTGCAATGCTAGTATAAGTATGAGGCTAACTGAGTGGAGGCCTTTATAATGATAAAGATTTGTGAAATATATCAACTGTACCATAGAGAAAGCTTACTCCTGGATAGGAGAAGGTAAGTAATTACTACCCTCTCTCTTTTGAAACATGGTTCAAAGAAATGTTGAAATACAGCTTATCCAAAATCAAAGACTTGCTTCTGATCACGCAATAATGTTGTAATCAACCACTGTGTTGAGACTGATTTCCCCAAATGACAAGGGGTACTTTCACTGCAATGGTTATTGACTCTCATGTGTGGTTAGAAATAAAAGATTTCATCTACAATGAGATATTGTTCCTACAATGATGCTGGTGGAAAAGGTCATCTCTATTGCTAATCTTGGAAACCCCTCTTGATATATTTTATAAGAGATAATCACTTTGAGGATACACGGAAGTTTCCTTTTTTTCCTTTTTTTTTTTTTTTTTTTTTGCATTCAAGAACTTAATTATTCTATACCCTGAGATTTCAAAATAACAATATCTCATGTCCACCTCGGAAATTTTCATGTATCTAGGAAAAACAGATACAAATACAGTGTGATAATGATAAAATTAAAGAATGTATATAACTCAGTGATTGGATAAAAGAAATAGTTAACTGGTTTAAAGAATGATGGACATTTTTTATCAGTTTTTAGTTATTAGTTATTAGTTATTAAAAATGAGTCTCAAAGGACAACCAGGAGTTTACATTAAAAAAAGAGGGAAGAGTGGAGTGTTGTTCGAAGATGTGGATGGAAGTGGAGACAGTGATTTGGTGGAGACTTCAGGGAAAAGAAAAATCAAATGTATAAGACCACTTAGCTAGTACAGGAGACCTCAGAAAGTGCCCACAAGTTGCTGAAGACTCTATGCATTAAAATGCTACTTGGTTAATACACAACAGAGCTGTTATACGGAAATTATAGGCCTACTTAATATTATTTATCAAAGATGAATAATTTTGGACAGCAGTTCTTTTCCAAAGATTGAGATTAATACTTCTGGAATATTAATGGGTACTTAACACTTTTTAAACACTAGTAAATAAAAAAATTTAAAAAAATAAAAAATAAACACTAGTAAACATCCAAATGAATTCCATATGTTTGAAGTTCATCTCCAAAAATGAACATAAAAGCAGTCAGTGAAATATTTAGGAATAAACATGAATGTTAGAATTAAAGGCAAAAGATCTTCTTTGTTGAAACATCCTGGAGGACATTACATGCAGTGAAATAAGCCAGTTGTGAGAGAGTAAGACTCCATAACCTCACTATATTTCAAATCTTAGAATCAAGTACATACAGGAAGAGAATAGAATGGTGGTCACCAGGGGCTGAGAGATGGGGAAAGAGATGCTGATCAATGGATACAAAGTTGTAGTTATACAGGATGAGTAAGTCTAGACGTTTAATGTGTAACATGATTTTTATTGTTAATAATATGGTATTTAATACTGGAAATTTGCTAAAACGGCAGATTTCAGGTGCCCTTATCACACACACACACACACACACACACAAGGTAACTTTGTGAGGAGATGATACATTAATTAGGTGGACTATAGTAATTATTATATTAAGTATATTAAAGCATCATGTACTCCTTAAATCCATAAATTTTTATTTAAAAAATAAGATGTATATATATTGAATACATACATATGAAATGAATATATATTATGGTAATAATAATATATACTAATTGTGTATTTTATATAAATACATATAAAATATTACACATAATAAAAAAGTATAGAAAGTGACTCAAGGAGAATCCAGTTACTTCTCAAAATGTTAACTTTTTAAAAGAAAAATCAGATGATTTTAATATTTCACATTCCAGGAACATTTATTTTTATTAGTGTATAGAATTACATAATACAAACCTAAATTCTAAGAGAAGTAGCTCAGAAAAAGCCTGAGCAGTTTGAGCTAAACTGAGTATCTGCTTTAGTTCAGTGAAGAGCCCTGAACATTTCAAACAAGCAAAATGAGATAGATGTTTTATGCTTTGTTCTGATATTTTAAAAAAGCAAATGAAATTATGGTAAAACTTAAGTATTGAAAATAATATGCAAAAACATTACAAATATTCATTAGCTTAAAGGTAAACAGAAAAGCTATGAAGATCACATAATGATTATAATGCTAATCCCTATTTAGAAAAATTTTAAGGTTAAAAAATATAAACACGTTGTCAGGGACAATAAAGCTTATTAGATTATATCTAAGTAAGTTAGATAATAATTCACTACATGTGTTAGTGTTCTTGAGCCACCATAACAAAAACTATAAACTGAGCAACTTAAACAAAAGAAATGTATTTTCTCTTAGTTTTGAAAACTGGGAAGTCCAAGATCAAGGTGCTAAATCCTATCCTTATAACCCCTTTTAGCCTTTAGCCTTTAGCCCTTATCATTTTCTCAAGGGACCCATGTCTAAACACAGTCACATTGGGGATTAGGACTTCAACATATTAATTTGGGAGGATGAAAATAGACATTTATTTCTTAACACTATAGGACTTAAATAGTCCTCTTACCTTATGTTTAAATTTATTAATTTGCTGAGTTAGTTAAGAGTCTGATGCTTAAACAACTGAGCCACTTAGATACACCTTAACTATAAATTTTTTTTTAAGATTTTATTTATTTGAGAGAAAGAGAGATCACAAGTAGCCAGAGAGGCAGTCAGAGAGAGAGAGGAGGAAGCAGGCTCCCCGCTGAGCAGAGAGCCCGAGGAGGGGCTCAATCCCAGGACCCCGGGATCATGACCTCAGCCGAAGGCAGAGACCCAACCCACTGAGCCACCCAGGTGCACTCTAACTATGAATTTTTTAATGAAAATTAAAAATTAGCCTGGCTCTGACCTGTGAGTTTGTATTATTGATAGCCTACTCGACAGTTGAAAAACACGATTTGGGAAAAATGCTTTTAAAAGAGAACTCTTTTTTTTTTCTTTTTCTTTTTTTATTTTATTTTTTTTCAGTGTTCCAAAATTCATCGTTTATGCACCACACCCAGTGCTCCATGCAAGAACTCTTAACAATTTTTAAGAAAAGGATTTGCCGGGTGATCTGCAGGCTAATATCAATACTTTACACATGATTCCTCACTGAAGGAACTGAAGGAGCTAATAATATACTTCAGATATTTAATATAAACAAGTCATACTGAACGAGTTGTCTTCTCAAAAAAAAGATATTTCTTAAAGTTGGAAAGATCTTTTCATTGTCATAAATATTGCAAAATGTAATGCATCTCTAGTCGCTCATGGAATCTATGGCTCTTTTAAGGTGGTCTATAAAATTAAAAACCAATCCACCAAACAACCAACCAACAAATGGAGAAAATTAAATAGTTAAAATCTTTAAACACCTCTGCTGAAGTCAGGGTAAAAATGCAGCACTCATCATGTATCTCTTTATGTTTCTACATATTAGTAAGTAAATGGCCCAGGGGCAGCCATGGTAGCATGACATGCAATTCTAAGTAAGAAATTGCAAATAAACATTGAGAACCAAATTCAGCCAACAACTTTCCAATTGTGGTGTCTTCAGAATTTGCCAGTACATTAGTTCAGAGGCCATGCTTTCCTGAGGTAGCTCCAGTCTCTGGGTGACCAATTCTGTTCAATCTGTGATTCCAGTATGGGCCAACTTTGCATCTGTGTTGCAGTTGGACTGGCCAAGACTTTCACAGAGCTGTGTTGTCATCTGATGCTCCCCTACTCAGCCATCCAGTTGTCCATCCTTCCCCATTCCTTGCAAAGATGTCAGGCTTGCATGATTGATGAGGGCTTTCTCTGCTAACTCCTACTCTATCTTCTGTTTAGCTTTTCATAGAAGTTACCCCTATTAAATCTGCTGTATTTCTATTTGTTGTTATTTACTTTCTAGAACAATACCTTTAATGAAGAAAGATCCATAATTTTGGCCAAATTCATAAAAGAATAATTCTTATTATTTTACCATTGTACTTCGTTTTATATATCACTTAATAAGAATGTAGCAATAGGCAAATTTATAAATTTACTGAATCATTTATTTTCTGCCTATTTATAGTATGTATACACTCTAGAATACTAGAAATATTTTTTATTCCACTACATTTGAAAGCCTCTCAGTTGACATTAATATGTTTCCTGAACTAAATCTTACATAATTTTTTTTTAAGCTTACGTGATTTTTTAATACCAGTCATCTTCTCATGGGTTTATTTGTGTAAAACACAACACATGTGATTAATTTCTTTCTCTATCTGCAAAACCAATGAATGGGTCGGGCAGAAACCAGCCTGGGCAGAAGGTTGGGTGCTTGGAATTTTATGTCTTGAATCTTTTTTTTTTTTTTTTTAAGATTTTATTGATTTATTTGACAGAAAGAGAGATCACAAGTAGGCAGAGAGGCAGGTAGAGAAGAGGGAGAAGCAGGCTCCCTGCTGAGCAGAGACCGCCCCCGATCCCATGCAGGGCTCAATCCCAGGACCCTGAGATCATGACCTGAGCTGAAGGCAGAGGTTTAACTAATATTGGTTCAATACAATCACAAATTATACAAGCAGGAGATGACTGGGGCATAGTTACAAGGTCTAGACTTTTAACAATTATAGATTTGAAAATATTTGAAAGCTTATATTCAAGTTATAAATGAATTATTCACATTTTGTTTCAAAAATTGCATTATGTGCATGTTGTGAGGAGCACTGGGTGTTATACACAACAAATGAATTGTTGAACACTACATCGAAAACTAATGATTCACTAGATGTTGGCTAACTGAACATAAAAAAAAAAAACAAGCAAGTCACACACACACACACACACACACACACACACACACATTGCATTAGTCAGAATTCTTCCTGTATATGTTTCCAAATTTATGAATTTTTTGCTGATCTGATAGGTGAAAAATGAAATTCCAGTTTAGTTTTAATTTGTACATGCCCTTTTGCCAGGAATGACCAGCAATCTCTTTATGGATAGATGAAAGATTATTCCAGACTTTTCTGTGAAAGAAGACAAGGGGGTCAAGGCTCCAAGAGGAACACACTTTGTTCTGCTTTTGCTCTCACCTTTATTGGTGCTTCAGGTTAATTATTAATCTTTGTTACTCTGTTTCTCAAGGAAGTGATGTATGGCAAGGGGTCTTACAGAAAATTGAAAAATCTGATTATGGGAAGGTTACAATGTGCTCATCAGCTTGTTCTATGAGTTCTGCTAAACAAAGCATACGGGACATTTCATACATCTCTTAAATCACAGGGCAACTGTTTGGGCTAAGAAAGCTTTAGAGAAAGTAATTCCCCAAGGCATTCCTACTGCAGAGTGGTGAGATTGTTTTCAAGATTGACAATTTGGTTTTGAATTGTCCAGCACATTTAGTACATCTGTGACAGAAGAAACTATTTGAGATATATCTTTTATGATAGATGAGTCTTAAAAAGTTTAATGATTTAGGTTAAATCTCTCTGCCCAATATTCAGCATTTACTGAATCTATTGAAATTGGAAAGGCTTAAGATAGGAAGGAGAAATCCAGAAGTGTTTTGCATTCATCAATTCCTTATGACAAGGAAAATTAATGATCACATATCGAGGCTTTTCAAAAATGTCTTTTCTCTATGTCTTGACATAAAGAACTGATATTACTATGTTTTAAAATTCACCTAGTAGTAGAAAGTACTGCTGTCCTTGACTTGAAGTCGTCCTGAGCATTTTTACTTTGCTTACTGACTTTCATAAAAAATATTTTATTATCACTACTTTATTCTCATTTCATGCAGTTTATTATTATAACGTAAGTATGCATTTCTGATGTTTATTGTGGACATTTTCTTATGAGTTCCTTGTATAAGTTCATACTTCATTTTTTACATAGAGATCAATGTATCAATTAAACTACATTTACATGAATTATTTGAAATAGTATTTACATTAAATATTATATAATAAAACATTTACTAAATTTTAGAGATTTTAACATTTCATTTGACATTCTAGAAATCTAACTCTAGCAAAGTATGTTTTCTGAAAATACCTACATTAATTTATTACCCCTTTGATTCTGAGATACACATTGTATACCAAACTTATTAAGCTAATGCAAAGGATGAATATTCATTTTCTTTAACCAAAATTATACATTACTGTATAAAATATATATAAATATCTTAATGAAAGGTTGGTTCCAAAGGGAAAAGTGCATTTTTTAAAAGATTTTATTTACTTATTTGAGAGGGGAGTAAGAGAGAGAGAGGGAGAACTTAGAGGGAGAGGGAGAAACAGACTCCTGCTGAGCAGAGGGCCCGATGTGGGACTTGATCCTAGGACTCTAGGATCATGACCTGAGTCAAAGACAAGACACTTAACTGACTGAGCCACCCAGGGTCTTGGAAAAGTATGTTATTAAACATTAAGTGCTCTCTCTGTTTAGTAGATTTCATAGCTTTTCTATACAACAAAGGTTTATAGTTGCTATGAAAATGGTTGCGTTTTTCTTTAGCAATTTTCACTTATATATTGAAGCCATGAAATGGATGTGACCTAAGAAGGTAATTTGTCATTTTAATCATCTACATTTTCTGTAAAAGACATATTGAACCTATAAAACCATCAAAATTATCTCTCTTCTTCCAATGTTTTCCTTTGTTCCACAATGTACTATTTTAATGTAATACTTCATTATACTTATATTTGTATTTGGGATAAATATATGTAAATTCTAAGATTCTGTGTGATGTCTAGTTTACAAATTTTTTGCCACTCCTTTAAGATGATTTTGATGTACCTGTTTTCACTGTTTATTTGAAAGTTTTAAACTAGGTAAATGAAAACACATTTGTTGATAGGTAATCACAATAAAGAAACAATATCTGTGCGAATGTGTACATTGCAGAAGGGTTTTTGATATTGTTGGATTATTTAAGTATAGTAATTATGTCTTTGCAGCCTTCTTTATAGTTAAATAGAATCAAGGTTTTTGTTTGTTTATTTGTTTTTGTTTGTTTGTTTTTGTTTGTTTGTTTCTTTCTTTCTTTCTTTCTTTTAACTTGAGAAAGAGAAAGGGAGAGAGAGATCCTTTTAGTTGAATGTGATAAACCATAAGATGAACAAGTATCAGGTATCAAGTCAGCAGTGTCATTTGCTATCTTGAGTCACATGGTGTTTTTACATCAGAGCATTTTCTCCTGAGAATGGAAGTAGTTCATGACAGATGAAGTATTAATGGCTCATTCTTGAGTATGACCCAGCTGGCCTTCCCTCCTGCCAAGGCACCTGGTAGAAGGGCAAGGTTGGGTTTGAAGAAGCCAGTTCAACATGGAACAGAGTTCATAACCTCCAACTCAACTCCAACTCCTGAAACAGACTATGACTAAATCATTATCCTCTCTTCTCTCAGAGTTGATTCCATAGGACTTGAAGCTTTCTTTTATTGGAATATAGTTTCCTAAATTCTGGATTGAAGAGATCTATTCTTATACTTAAAACCGGCTCCACAGTTTATCTTAACAGTATTTAATATGTTAAATCATTCTTTAGGCCATGTAGTATTAACAAGGGCAATGCTATATATGATAAAGCTGAAGGCAAAACACGCTAATTATCTTAAGTTTAAAAATATCCAATATGATTTTTAAATATTCTTTCATTTTATTTTGTTTCCTTTCAGTGTTCTAGAATTCATTGTTTATGCACCACACCCAGTGCTCCATGCAGTACATGCCCGGATAATACCCACGACCAGTCTCACCCAACCATCCACCCAACTCCCCTCCAAAACCCTCAGTTCGTTTCTCAGGGTCCACAGTCTCTCATGGTTCAACTCCCACTCCTATTTCCCCAACTCACTTCTCTTCTCCATCTCCCAATGTCCTCCGTGTTATTCCTTATGCTCCACAAGTAAGTGAAACCATATGATAATTGACTCTCTCTGCTTGACTTATTTCACTCAGCATAATCTCTTCCAGTCCCATCCATGTTGATACAAAAGTTGGATATTCATCTTTTCTGATCAAGGCATAATACTCCATTGTATATATGGACCATAGCTTCTAAACCCAAATCTCACTAACAAAGAGGCTTGATAGCAGAAATGTGAATGGCTTGCCAAAAGACAACACTGATCAAGCCTCAAGGCCTCTGGTATCCCTGCACTTTACAGGCCTTCTTTAGCATATGAAAGTTCGTGAAACCTCCCTTCCCCTCACTTTCCCCCAGTTGCAAGGTACAAAACCTGCCATCCCTCACAACCCAGGGCAGCAGCTCTTCCTGCCCATGGGTCCTGTCCCCATGCTTTAATAAACCACCATTTTACACCAAAGATATCTCAAGAATTCTTTCTTGATCATTGGCTCTGGACCTCAGCCCACCGAACCTCACCTAGGTTCTAGAGCTTCATCAGAGGGAGCCCGCTTTCAGCGGCTGCCTTTGCTGGGACTGCTGTTTGGGGTCCAGACTGCCCAAAAGATCCCAACCAGAGACAGCATGCTGAGACTTTCAAGCCCAGGCTTGGAGTGTTCAGACTCTCGGCCAGTCCTAGAGACCACTGGCTAATGCCCACATGGAGTTCTCTCAGGTGCAGATGGAGAGCAAGGTTCAGTCCCCAGCTGCAAAGTGTGTGTACAGAGTGCAAAAGGCTGGGGATCTAGAGAGTGCTGACAGGCATCCACCCAGACTCCCTCACAAACACCGGTGGGAGTGCATCTAGCCCAGTGGTGTTGCAAGCAGTGGAAAGCTGGGGGTTCAGCGGCCATGGTCTGGAGGCTTCACCATACTCTTTCTGGCATGGGTAGTCATGGGTGGTAGCCATCTTGGGTCCACGGACTTAGGCCCATGTCCATGTCCGTCCAATTCCACCAGTTGCCCCTTAGGATCTTTCACTCTTTTTGAGTGCTTTTAACAGGTTCCAAGTTAATTCTGGTCTCCAAATACAGGGCACTCTCATATTGGGGTATTACTTTCCAATGGGTAGCTTCTGGTAGCTCCCTCCCCCTTCTGTTTATCCTCTGATATCAGTCTGATCATTCCCAGTATGTCTTACTTCTTCACTGGAGCCTTCTGCCCCCATAGAGATTCATAAGTGTATAAACTTACATCTCAGGCAGATTTCATGGGAGTTCAGAGTGTTCTTCTAGATAATTAGCTCACTTTAGAGTACCGGTTGAAACAGGGTCTCCTGCTTCTCCACCATCATGCCCCCTTTATTCTTAAATATATTTTTAATAAGAGAAAAAAAAAGATTAAAATACTCTGTATAAAATTTCCTAAAACACAGTTTATTCGTTCCACAAAGCTAATTACAAAAGAGATTTAAAAAATTTGTGTTATGTTATCCTAAAACACAGAAGGTATTTATATAATTACTGAGACTGTCATTAATTATGTGATTTCATCTCAGTTAACTTTTAATCCTGTAGCTCTGTGAGGTTTCCCTCATCTTTGCTCTAAACACCACATGTAAAGAATTGATTATTCCTAATTTGTACATTGTACTTTCTATAAACCAAGTATGGTATGTCTAATGTAAACACAAGCAAACAAAAAAATTACATCCTGTAATAAGCCAAACTTAATTTTTAAAATAAGAACTTATTTTTTTAAAAGAAAAAACTAGAACTATATTTATGTAAGTTATTTTTATTTTGAGAAAAGTCTTTACCTAACTTTCAGAAAATAATTTCTCAACTATATATAAGCCAGTGTAGACTTAAACTTTTCTGATAATTTAATTACTTTTAGGAAAATATAAGTCTATTTTAAAATGGAAAACTAAAGACATTTCAAACTTAACATTCATTATCCTACTGACATTTATCATGTGCCATATTCCAGGAATCAAGTTAGAGAGTGCAATTTTGGTCAGCAGGAATTCAAACAAAGGAAACAGATGAGCTTTAAAAATATGCAGTGCAATAAGTTGGATTTGAGTACTGTACAGTAGTTAGAAATACTTCATAAGAAGGATAACACCTGTATTAAGCCTTGAAAGAGGTGAAGGATAAATAACATTTAATTAAATAAAGAATAAGAATAATGGAATTCTAAGCAGATGGGAAAAATGAATTATATATGTGAGAGAGTTTGAGAAAACTTATAAAGTAGTAATAGTTCTGACCAATTGGAAATTATCATGTTAAAAATCAAAATTCAAACAAGTAAATGTGAAGATCTAATTGGCTTTACTAATAGATTAATGAAGGAGGTAACATTCCATGTAGCAAGTAGAGAGGGGCTCCTGGGAGCTGAACAAAACAAAAGATTTTTATAGGAGGGAGTGTGGGGCAAGGAAGTGATTTACAAAAAAAAAAAAAAAAAAGGATTATTTGAGGAGAGGTCACCTCCTCTAATGGGGAAGAGCTATGGTATTTATTAGGTGGATTACCTCATCTCACAGGGGTGGGGTAGACCAGGCCGAGAGTTAGGTTATCTCATTGTTATTAACCAGAAAATTCCTCACTAAAGAGTTAAGACTGTATTTCTGGGGGAATTTGAAAATTGCATTGGGTTAGGTACTAAATCCAGTTTGGTAACTGGATCTACCACAATGGTTCCATTTGGACCCTATGTTTTTTTTTTTTTTTTTTTTTTTTTTTTTTTTTTTCACAATCCTTTGCATTTATAGAGGTGAGAAATTATGTTGGAAAGGTAGCAAAGATCAAATGATAAAGTGTTCTGTATGGTATGCACAAAGTTCTGAATTGTGTGCAAGTGTGATATGGTCATTCTCACCTTATTGAATGGTGGTTCTGGCAGGGTTATGAAGGACCAGAGAGGAACAGCTCACTATTTCAGCAATCCAGAAGATATGGTTAGTGCCTACACCACAACAGTAGCACAGGGAAAGGTGGTGAGGGAATAGTTTACAAATGTGTTTAGAAGTTAGCAATGAGACTTAGGAATTGCAAATTATCAATGGCCCAGTGCAGGGAAATTCAAAAAGACAAGGTTTATTATTCACAAGTCCTGGAGGATACAGTTGGTCTACTCCCAGAGCCACAGGGTGATGTCATAGGAGGTGGAGGATGGGGAGGAACTGGGGTCAAGTGTGAGGTACCTAGAGTTTCATGAGTTCACTCTTTATTGGTGAATCTAAAACATAAAAGCAGGAATGAAAGCATGAAAAAGTAAAAACAGAGTCAAGTGGTCAGTTACCTTGGTCAAATAGGGCTTTTAAAAAAAAATTTCATGGTGGGTCATCCTGGAACTTCATGTAGTTGTGTAGCTAGCAATATGTTTACTTAAGATGGAGGTATTTGAAACAAGTGTCTTGGCAATTAAACAGTTGATGTCAGGCACTTATGTTACATTTGTAAAAAGCTTATTGTCAAGCAATTTCACTGCACTGGGTCATTGATGATTCTTCTTCTTCTTCTTCTTTTTAATTGGTGGGATTTGTGATTTGAAAATGGATCAGGCGGGGTGCCTGGTGGCTTTGTTGGTTGAGTGCTGGACTCTTGATTTCAGTTCAGGTCATGATCTCAGGGTCACGGGATCAAACCCTTAGTCAGGCTCCATGCTCAGGGTAGAGTGTGCTTGTCCCTCTCCCTCTGCTCTTCCCTCTGCTCATTCTCTCTCTCTCTCTCTCTCTCTCAAATAAATAAATACATAAATAAATAAATAAATAAATAAAATCTTAAAAAAAAAAAGTATCAGGATTGAGGGTTAATTATAGCTCTATTTTTAGATCAGTATTAAAAAGTTTTGTAGGTTGCTGTGATAGATCTAATTATTGTTCCTTATTCTTCACTCCATCTTTTTGCTGATTTGTGAATCAGTATCCTTTATCTTGAGACTTTCTAGTAGTTTCAAGGGTATATGTCTTTGTCCCATTGGTGTTCCCTTTCACCAAGACTTTCTTTTGCCATTGCAATGTTAGCTTGTAAAGTGCAAGGAGCAGGGTTAACTGACTGAGCCACCCAGTCATCTGGCATGCAGAAGGTGTAAACCTGGCGAAAAATTGTACTGTACTTTTGTATTACTTTAGCCTGTCAGAGGAAGAAAGTCACTGAATCCAAAATGAAGGATGGGTAAAGCAGATCTGAAACACAAAGCAGGCCACTCCACTCAAACTGTAGTTCATGAATGAGAAATAAATGTTTGTTGCTCTATGCTGTTGACATTTTTTACATTCTCAGTTTCCCAAAACCAATGATTTTGAACAATGTTTAGGAAAAATCTTATTGTAAAAAATAACGTTATATTTGAGTATATTGTTTTAGAGAAACTAGTACCAATTGCTAGAATTTTAGAATTTTAAGAAATATGTGCATATATGCATTTATATAGGCATATATGAATGCATACATAAATATGTATGTATATATAGATAAGACATATATATGATAAAACACCAACATTTATAAGTGTGACAGTATAGGAAACAATGTTACAAATCAGCAATCACAACAAATGTCAAAAAAATCTATTACAAGAAATTTATCAATTTTCAGATTATTTTAACAAAGATTCAGGTATAATAGAAGACAAGTTAGCTTAGGTAAAATTTCTAATATTAAAAATAAATGTTTAGAAAATATGATTTTTGATTAACACTATTTCATAAAAATAACTTTATAGTGTATATTATCCCATTTATACATCATCTGATTAATTCACCCATTAAAATCATTGAGTAATTCCTGTTAAATATTCATGGTAACTGAGGGTAGAAGGAAAAAAAATATAAGAAGTGACTTCTGTTCTCAGCTTCCAGTTAATTTTGTGGGGAAAATACCCTATAGTTTAAGTATATGATTGAGTAAAAATATATATTATTAATAATTATTTAGATAGGAGTTTCAAAGAAAGGAAATAAAACACTGATGAGCTATTATCAGTAAGTATTCTCATCCAAAGTATACAGAATTTGAGTTTATAGCCTAGAGCATCTATTACCATGAATTTTGTTACAAGTCCATTTCTGCTTTTCTAACGTGCTTTTCAGACTTCTAAGTCACAAATAGTGCACTTTATTATGATTGTTTATTAACTTATAGGCTCTACTGGCATGTAAAGTGTAAGCTCTTCAGTCTGAAGATTGTTTATTAGCTCCATTCAAGAATGCTCAGAGCACCTGGGTGGCTCAATTAAGTGTCAGCCTTCCACTCAATTCATGATCCCAGGGTCCTGGGATTGAACCCCACATCGTGCTTCCTGCTCAGCCCGGAGACTGCTTCTCCTCCTGCCTGCTGCTCCCTGCTTGTGCTCTCTCTCACTTGCTCTAGCTCTCTCTTAAATAAATAAATAAAATCTAAAAAAAAAAAAAAAGACCGTTCCCTATCGTAATAAACTAACCTGGAAACTAGGCAAGAAATTTGAGGAGTATCACTGCATTTCAACAAATAATTTTCATTTTTTTAAAATTTTTTTTTAAGATTTTATTTATTTATTCGACAGAGAGAGAGAGATCACAAGTAGGCAGAGAGGCAGGTAGAGAGAGAGGAGGAAGCAGGCTCCCCACCGAGCAGACAGCCTGACACGGGGCTCGATTCCAGGACCCTGGATCATGACCTGAGCTGAAAGTAGAGGCTTTAACCCACTGAGCCACCCAGGTGCCCTTCAACAAAAAATTTTATTCATGATTTCTGATTATTCTTTTACACCAAGGTAACACTTTGAAATAATTAATAATATTGGGAGGAAAATTTCAGTGCTGACTGTCTCCTTATACTTTCCCTGCAACAGCTGAAAAAACACCTGAAATCCAAATAGCCATGTTCTATCTTTGTATATTTACTCGTGTTCTAGTATTTGGCCAGGAAAACTCACAGCTACATTGGTAAGTATGGCTTTTATTAATTCAGTCTACAGTGAGAAGACTCCTAAACATTGTTCTTGATATATCCAATTAAGTAGTCTTTATCATTGACTTAGGCTTATTTAACATTACATTCTTTACAGATTTTCTGGTGACTAAATAAAAATATTGTTATGTAATTCTTGAAAATGTGTGATAATGGTCTTTATAGAGTGAAAATTTTATGTTGAAACCATTGATAATGGTCTTTATAGAGTGAAAATTTTATGTGTGATAATGGTCTTTATAGAGTGAAAATTTTATGTTGAAAATTTTATGTTATAATGTTTATATAATCTCCAAATTCTAGTGCAAAATAATCAATATGCTGCTGTATTAATTTCATTGAAAATATAATCAATTTTCAATAATAGTCATTATTTTAAGACACACCAGGAATTTAAAAATATCACATCTATAAATTTAGTTCAGAATCACAAATGCTTAATTTGGTTCAATTGGAGTTTATGTACACTACTAGATGCTATAAATATTTAGCCAGGAAATTGAATTTTTCATATCTTCAAGGCTTAAGGCATTTATCAAGGATGATAATACATTTTAAATGATATATCAATGACTAAATAGTGTTCCCATGTGATATTGCAATGGAAAAGGGGAATCAGGGAAGTTTTTAAGTACACTTCTTAGGTTACCTCTATTATCACTAAAAGGATAGCCACAATAATCAGGACAATTTTATCTCCTAAGACCGCATCCTTAAAATTTGTGGTATTTTACTATGTTATTATCTTCTTCATAGATGTGTATTTTCACCACAATGCTTATTTGTGAGCCATCTTTAAAAGGAATTATATGCAATTGAATTATAGTCTATATTCACTTCTAACAGTTATCATTGATGTTTAAAATACTTCAGATCCTATTAAATGTCAGTGTCTTCTTTTTCCCTATTTCTGCTTTGTATATCACTACCTCTTAACCTGTCCAACCTGGCTCAAGTTCTCTTTCTCTCGTGTGCATGGGTCTTGAGTTAGCAAATGCAAATAATCATTTTTAGTGAAATTTTAAAAGCTCCATGATCTGACTTTCAATTTAACTCCTAGTTGATCCTGTGGAAGAGTCACAGCCCTGTGCTGCCCAGCCAAAGTATAACTTGCCACCTAGTACACTACACACAGAATCACCTTGACTAGCACCCTCACAAGCTAGATGCCTGGGTTAGCATCGTCAAATGATGGCATGGGTAGACTGGAGGGTATTGAATCTTACATTGTTTTAGTTCTCTCAAAATATTCTGAATTGATAAATCTCAGAGTAGTACTTAAAATTTTTCAAAATATCTACGTAAAATTGAGTTTTTATAGTGCCCATAAAAATGAAATATATAAGCAAGTTGAGTGGTGTCCTCTATTTGCATTGCATTGCAATAAATGGATCACCATATTTAACAACTTGGGCCAAGATAGCTACTATATCAGGGATCTATCATAAAATAAAATTTTATGTTGTGATTTTTTATTTGAAACATTAAATGCAGCACATATAAGAAATATTTTGTCTGCATGATTTTAATATAAGATATTGTAAAAGGAGAAAAAATTTTACCCTTTTATATAGCCAAGAAGATTAGGAGTCATTTCATACATGTTCTCAAGACAAATCCTAGATCCTAGATATCAGTTATTTATTCTGCATATAGACTATATACATTTTGGTGATAAACACAAGTACCTTTTATTCAGAAATAAATTATTATGACAATAGAGAGTAGATATTTATCTTGATTTTATTATTTCTTTCTTTTCAAAATAAGAGGATGGTAAGGTTATTTTGGCAACCTTTAATATTTTCCTTCAAATTTTGCTAATTTATACAGAAAAAAAAAACTGTCAAATACAGAAATACCAGTATTATCCATTCCTATCTAGCATTTACAGAAAAGAGAGTATACCTAATTAAAATCATGGATAAGCTAAAAAAATCATATTTTATTTTATAATATTTAGAGATTCATGCATATACTGGCTATAAATAAACCATACATTCCAGTCATTGTTTGCTGGTTGGCTATCAAAAAAAAAGTTTAAAAATCCTAGGGATGGAAGTTTCTTTCCCAGGAAGAGGAAGTAGTTGTATTTTCCCTGTTCTTCTTGCAAAGTTAGACTATAACATAACAAATATCAACAAATCCACACTATAGTTTATCTTGACTTTAGCAATGTCAATATTCTGGTTGTGATTATGTAGTACAGCTTTGTAAGATATGGCATTGAGGAAAACTGAGTAAATGGTACATAGAATCTCTCTGTATTATTTCTTAATTAAGGAAAAATGAAAATAAAATAAAAGGTTTAATTCTCCCTGTCAATCATATACAACTCTCTGTGGGAAATAATTTTTTAAACCTGAATTTAGGTACTCTTTTTATTCCAACTTGCTTCAATATCAGCTCAATTTGGAGTTTTAAAAATTATCAAAATTGATAAAATTCTATGTGCTAGACCTGCTATCATAGAGCTGATAAAAATCAGCCAGAGCTTTTTACCATCAGAATTATCTCATGTGCCAAAAACAAAACAAACAAAAAAGATTCCATATTCTAAACTGTTGTTTGATTTTTTTTGTATCAAAACATATTCATCAAAATGTATTTATTGAAACTAGAAATAAAGGTACACATACAGGCATATGCCACTCTTCAGAAGTTAGTGTTATGGTACTTCGTTTTTATGAAAGAACTATGTTAGTACCTGTTTTTGTTCACTGAGAGCAATCTGAAGAGAATTTTTTTTTTAAAGATTTACTTATTTATTTGAGAAAGAGGAGGGTGAGAAAGAGAGAGAGAAAGTGTGAGCAGGAGGGTTGGGAGGGACGGAGGGAGAGGGAGAGAGAATCCTAAGCAGACTCGCCACTGGGCTCAGAGCTCAGTGAGGGGCTTGATGCCATGACCCTGAGATCATGACCTGAGCTGAAATCGAGAGCTGGATGTTTAACTGACTGAGTCACCCAGGTGACCTGAGGACTTTTGCTTGTACACAGAAAGATAAAAAGTGAAAAGAGCAATTAGCCTTCATTTTGCAGTTAGCCTTTGTAGAGGTAGCACGCATCTTGAGCAGACAGAATGGCCCACCAAACTTCTGCCCTTGGAATTACACTCATTATTTCAGCTTCAAGAACTGTGTCTTTGAGCATCTGTGCTTAATCTCAGTTTATTTTGCACATCTGTTGGCAAGATGTGCATGAAGGTATCACAAAAGCCTAACAGAGGTTATTTTTTGGGTCTGGGAAAGCTCGGGTTTTTTCCCATATAAATTAATGATGATTGCTTCTTCCCTTTGGTTGATTTTGGCTTACAGAAGATTTCCTAAGAATCCTCTACTTTTGGATAGTATGGGAAACCATACTCTTTATAACAAAGAGCCAAGATAAAGAAAGCAGTAGATATAAGCAGCTTTTGTTGCTGTTGTTAATTTTGCTAACATTGTTTACCACTCCTCTTACTTTGGTGGTGGAATCCTCTTTTTTGAAAACTCCATGTCTTATTCAGGGGGCTAGGCAACATGTCATCCTTGCTTCCCTCTTCTAGAAATTGGAGTAGAAGTCTAGGATCATCATTATGTGACGGAGGGTGGGACAATAACAAGAAGTGGCTTCTAACTGTACTTCCTCTGGGAGGATCTCTCTTTATTCACTGTGGCCCTATCTAAAGGGGAGGTAAAGAAAGATTTCTCTTTAGAGAAAGATGCTACTATAACCATCCCAATATTTGCTGTCACAGCAATGGGGCCTGTTTGTTTTTCTAAAAAAAAAAAAAAAAACAAAACAACAACAACAACAAAAAAATCCCTTAAAAATAATAGGAACTTGATTGCTAGTTTTGGGATTTAACTAGCAACTAAAACACATTAATATCTAAGGTAGCTTCTGGTATTTTTTTTTTTAAGATTTTATTGATTTATTTGACAGACAGAGATCACAAGTAGGCAGAGAGGCAGGCAGAGAAAGAGGAGGAAGCAGGCTCCCCACGAGCAGAGAGCCCATTGCGGGGCTCGATCCCATGACCCTGGGATCATGACCTGAGCCAAAGGCAGAGGCTTTAACCCGCTGAGCCACCCAGGTGCCCCAGCTTCTGGTATTTTTAACTCCTGGACAATTTATGGGGTAGTGAACAACGTAAAAGATTTCTTACAAATATAATCCTGAGTGAATCAGAGCCCATCCTTGTGGTATATATCTCTGAACAGCAGAACTTGGTACTCTTTGTCTTGTACTTTTAATCACTCAATGGCTTCCATCTTTGTTTGGGTGGCTCTAAATTAGAGCTAAATTTCCCGATAACACAAAGACGTGCTCCATTGCATTAAACTTTTCAACAAAGTTTTTTTTGTTTGTTTGGTTTATTTTGTTGTTGTTGTTATTCAGGAAGAAATCAAATTACTTCATAAATGTTCTCATATGACAAAATTTTATTACCCTGAAAATGTTTGAGTCCCAATTTTACTAATTATTAAGTTTTTAGTCATTTGATGATGAACATTTTTTTTTTTTTTTAAACACATTAGCTGTTCTGGTATGCTGCCTAGGCTACAAAATGTAATGATCTCTCACAACAGAATTATATGCTTTACCTTTTTTGTTTCAAAAATAGACCAGCGTGAATCTAATTTTTTCCCATACTTATTTGAACTTTCTGAAGGTCCCTAGTTATGAACAACAAAATTTAGCATCTTGCTATTGTTCTATTAAATGCCAAGAGCTCCACATTTGGTAGGCATGCAGTCTAAATTACAAGGCACAACTGATTGATATACTAACCAGCTGTTTTGCAGTGATTGTAACTTCTCAGCAAGGAACAGTATAACCCTTACAATCCATCCTAATTTAATTCAGCTCATTCTATAATTTATAGTATAGCAATTAGACATTTCACTGCTAATAAGAAGTTCTATATTAGTGAAGACGTTTTGGGCTTCCGGTGACAGCACATGATAACCTATTTTTTAAAGGCAAATACATTGGCTATTTGACAAGAAAGAAATGGGGGTAGATTTTCAGTTATTGCTGAAGGTTGAGCCCCCAAACGACGACACCAGGATTCTCTTTGCACTTTCAATTTCTCTTTCCTGCTTGTCTGTGCTTCTCCCTGAGTTTTGCTTTTACTTCATTATGATGTAGATTTTCTATTTGTCAAGAAAACAGACACATTCTTATAACTTCAATTTTAAAAGAAAGAGGACTTTATATTTCCATTTCCAACAAGTAAAATATCAGAAAATGCCATTTGGCTTTGATTACATCATGTTCTTGTTGATTGAAATATATGTCTGCAATTTAACTCAACCACTAAGGCCAAAAGTATAAAGAAATACGCTTGACCTACTCCAAAAGCACAAGAACCTGGAAAACATGATAAGCCACCCCAACAGGACATAGAATGAATAATGAATTTTCCAAAAGATAGTGGTAAAAACCCAAGGTGGATAGGCAAAAGACATAAAACAGAAATAAATATGCATACATACATGTACAAATTCATGCATACAGAAATAATACTGGTCTTTATCTTTCTGTAGTCATATGATGTGCTGTTTCTGTATCTCCCAAGTTGATCCTGTTGTCTTTCTTGATGATATTTTAAGATTTAGTAGCATACTAGGTCATAATATATACCTCAAACACAGGGAGTGTGTTATATATCTTCTCTTGCAGATTACCTGACTTCCTACATGGGCTTATTGTGTGCACTTAAACATACACAGTATGTTTCTTTTGAAGTAATTTGTCTCTGAAAGATCATAAGAGCTTTACAGCCGCCTCTTCAAATATGCTAGGTAGGCATGGAAACCACCCAATGAATACAGGAGGCAACTACTATCGAAAATAATGTGCTTAGTGCTTCCTATAAAAATAAGTGGATTCTAAATATAATGTAAACTAACTAAAAGTCATCTAGCGATCAATAAAGCACCTTTCTCTCTAAAAGGTATCTTTCTTTTTGCTTTTCCATATTTTAATAAGAATCTTCCAAAAGCCTCTAATTCAGAAACAGGAGGGGAACACAATTCTCCTCTGCATATATGTTTTAAAACATAAGAATACAGATCAATTAGTTAGTAGATGATATTTAATGACTTATATTTCATGAATATTTTTATTTTTTTAAGACTTTATTTATTTGACAGAAATCACAAGTAGACAGAGAGGTAGGCAGAGTCGGGGAAGGGGGGAAGCTGGCTTCCTGCTGGGGATACAGGGCTCTATCCCAGGACCCTGAGATCATGACCTGAGCTGAAGGCAGAGGCTTTACCCACTGAGCCACCCAGGTGCCCTCATCAATATTTTTAAAAGCATGAAAAATAAAATGAATACACCTAAACCTACATGAGAAGCATGTTGATTTGTATAGTTCTTCTGTAAATAGTTATATCTTGTGTGGAAAATAACTTTGTGCGTTGTAGAACAACAGAATTTAGTTTCAACGAGAGACTGTCCCTTTTTGTTTGATTGATTAAACATTTGTATAAAAAAGTGATCACCAAAAAGGGCAAAGGCCAGGCACAGGTGTAGGTACAATTCTTAGGAATGGGTGAACACTTCTTATTTGGCTTAAGAAAAGTATTTTTAATTACTGGTCTTATCAAAATAAATCATATATACGTTCAAATTTTGAGATGATAGCAAAAACAATTATTTGAAAGTGTTTGTAACATTTGGGAAAGAGATGAGTTGTGAGCCATCAGATAGTGAACCCAGAGAAAATAAATAAAGGATCTGTTGGAAATGTGTACAAGAGTGAACATTTGAACCCACAGGCTTATGCAACCATATGACTTCCTTTTTTTCTTTTGGAATCTTTTTTAATCATATAGTGACTATCAACTGATTCCTTGATTAAATTATAACAGAAGTTAAAAAAAAAACACTTGAATTGCTTTCAAGTTTTATTGCATTTGTGACTATATTATGAATAACAAAAGCATCCAAGTTTTCTTTTTCTTTCATTTCATTTTATATATATATTTCATTTACATATTCATTTTATATACTTTCATTTCATTTTATACATATAGTCATATAACTCTAACTACCCTCTATAGTTTGGTAAAATGTTCTAATATATAATTACATGTTTCTACCAGTAATAACAATCACAAATATTCCTTTAGTATGTAAGCCATAAAAGTGAATCCTAAATTTCAAAAACATAAATTTGCCAGTTTTATGTATTTTAAATAAAGTTGATCCTAAAAAGAAATTGGATGTGACAAATATATAGTTATTCATATGTATAGATATTCTTAAGTGCAATTACAAGCATATGTAAATGTGTTTATTTAATGCTATAAAAATGAATATGGAATGTGAAGTTAATGTGAATGGAGAGTCTAATTATTAGGGCTCCAGAATTTATAGATGATCCTCCTTGCTTGAGAAGAGTCTCCACCATTCGAATTTTTTTTTTTTTCATCATCTCTGATTATCACTCAGTAGGAATCAATCAACTTCTTAGAGTCAGTTTTTAGATAAGAATGGTTCTATTTCCCTGGTAGCAAAAACAGCCCTCTGGGTGCCTGGGTGGCTCAGTTGGGATAAACCTTTTTCTTTGTCTCAGATCATGGGTCCCAGGACTGTGGGATCAGCCCTGCATTGGGCTCTCTGTTGTGCTGGGGGCCTGCTTCCCCACCCCCTAACCCCGCCACCTGCCTCTTTGCTTACTTGTGATCTCTGTCTGTCGAATAAATAAATAAAATCTTTTTTTTTAAAAAAAAGCCCTCAAAGTAGGCAGTGAAAATATATAATTATTCAAAACTTAATGGTCCCTGAGTCATATATAGTGTATCAGAATATATATACACGGAAAGAAACTTAGAGATAATAATGCAATATTTCATGAATCTCTTTAGTACTCATCCCTAATAAAGATATTTACGTCCCAATCTTGGTAACCTGTGTATCTATTACCTTACATGGCAATAAAATACTGTAGATGTGATTAAGTTAAAGACCTTGATTTGGGGAGAGTATCTCTAATGATTTGTCAGCTTTGGAGATGGAGTAAGGCTATCACAAGTCAAGAAACACAGGCATCCACTAGAAGCTAAACAAGGCAAGGGAATTCTTCCAGAAAGAAGTGCAGACCTGCACAGACCTGCTGACACCTTGATTTTAGCCCAAGGAGTGAGACCTGTCAGACTTCTGACATCCAGAGCTGTAATACAATAAATGTGTGATGCTTTAAATCACTGAATTTGTGCTAATTTGTTACCTTACCTTTAAATCACTGAATTTGTGCTAATTTGTTACCTTAGCAACAGAAAATTAACTCACCATCATCCCTGGGTCACTGGACAAACAAAATCCTTCTTAAGTGCTTCACTCTAGACTGCCACTTTTAATCTACAGGGTATGTGATCAGAGTCATTATACACTGTTAACATGTGCGAAACATATACAACACCAAAAACTAGATATATAAGCTATAGACATTTATCTTTTCAAGAACTTCAAAAGATCTTACCAAGAAACTTAAAACATAAATATTTTCAAAAGTCACCCTATTTTTTTTTTTAATATCTCTGAATATCAATGAGCTAACTCCAGGCAACCACATTCCTTACTGCTAAGTTCAGTTTGGTATCCCTGCCCAATTCAGCAAGCTCAGTAACCTCTAATTCAGTCATTTCTTGAGCATATTTCCCAGTTTTCAAATATGGCAGAAATAATTATTAGTAAATGACATATGAAATGCCAGAAAATAAAAGACAACACCTTAAATCATAAATCCAAAACTCGTTGAACAGTTTTCTTGTCTTTTCAGCTCATTGCCCACCTCTGCCTTGTATGGAAAGAGAAACTGAGTTTTCACTTTAACACTCCTGTGCTTATCGTAATTCTTTTACACAAAACACTCATGTCTCTGTTTAAGCTCTGGAATATTACTATATGTAATACCCGTAAGTAATAGTAATCAGATATAAGGGAGTCTTATAAAAAATAGAAAATTTTCTCTACTTCACATAAAAATCCAGAAGTAGGAAATCCAGGATTGTGTTTCTTTTTGTTCTATAAATCCTCAAGGATGTAGATTCTTTCTAGACTGTCCCACTAATCCTAGATAATGACCTTAATTACCCTCTTCCAAAGTAGAGGAACAAGATCCAAAATCACATCCACATTCTAGGGTAAGAGAACAGAATAAAGACTAAGGAATAAAAGAGACAAAACTCGTGCATTAACTATATTTTATGGAAAGCTTCCAGAAGTTCCTACTTGGCACTCAACTTGCATTCCATTATTCAGAACCCAGTCATATGACCAAAATTCATTGAAAGGCGTTTTGGAAATTTTATCTCTATCCTGAATGAATATACCTAGCTGAAAGCTGGAATTCCTGTTACCATGAGTAAAGGGAGGAACAGATATTGGAAGAGGCTAGCAGTCTTTACCATATTATACTTGGAGGGAGAGAGAGACAGAGAGAGACAGCAAGAGGTAGGTAAGTAGATAGGTTGATAAAAAAAACAGATAATCACATTTTATCCTGAAAAAGTTTTATGTCATAGAAAATACTAAATTTTTCATTTTATCAATGAGAACGCTCAAGCATACAGAGGTTATTACAAATGTTGAAAATTACATACTAGGAGGTGAAGAAAAAGAATTTGAAACCATTCTTGTCTAAATCAATACTCTCTGCCCTTAAACAGTAAGTATACTATAGCATTTTATAATAATCTAAGTAATTAAAATGACCCTATGTCATTTTATTTTATTTTAATAGATATAGGTTTGTTTTTAATTCAATTTGTAGAATGCCTTAAAATCTTTTATTTCCCAAAGTCTGTCTTTCATTAAGGCCCTAGGATATTTTTTGTTACAGAAGAATGTTTAAAATAACATTTAAAAATAAGTTAATTTAGAGAAAATTACATTATTTATTTAAAATTAACGTATCCTGAGGCTGCATCCATATCATTGGCACTTGTTGAATAAGTATTATAAGCAAACATAATGTAAGGAAATTAAAGTTCATATATAAATAGTAGTTTTATGAACTATCATTTTCAAGAATTTTTGTTTTCATATGTATTAACAGAACATGCAGTATGTATCTTTTCCACAGATAATTGTTATAAATTCTAGAAAAGTAAAATATTAAGCAAACTTTAAACAATACTTCATTTATTACAAAGACTTCCACAGCCATAGAAATGTTTTATTATTTCTTCTAAGGTGTTTATAAAAGCAAGTATTTACAAATTAAGCACAATTCTATTTATTTATTTATTTATTTATTTTAAAGATTTTATTTATTTATTTGACAGACAGAGATCACAAGTAGGCAGAGAGGCAGGCAGAGAGAGAGAGATGGAAGCAGGCTCCCTGCTGAGCAGAGAGCCCGATGTGGGACTCAATCCCAGGACCCTGAGATCATGACCTGAGCCGAAGGCAGCGGCAAATTAAGCACAATTTTAAATACCTTCTATGGTGTTTACTATCTCATCACTTGGTACTGTCTACCAACCTAGAGATAAAGTGTTAAAAATGAAATACGACTGGAACACGAGGTATCATCAGGTAAAGAGTAGATTTTAGAATATAAATATTGAGTAAGTTAATGTACTAAAAATTACTCGGTGTGTTTTTTTCTAAAAATGGCTTCCATGAAATTTTTGAGACAATGGGTTATTATCTCAAATATTCTAATAACATGAATAATACAAAAATCAAGAGGCTGTATAAGACTTAGATAATTTTCTCTTTTTGCTTAAATAAATTAAATGTTATTTAAACTGTGAAGTCAAAAGATAATCCATGTTTAAAAATGACTTTTAACTTTATCATAATCTGCACTTTTCTATGTTTGTGTAGAATCACTCCTCTCAATTACAACTATATTTTTTCAAAGATGCTCAAAGAAGATGTTAGAGAGAAATAAAAAGTAGGATAAGGTAAAGATAGAGGATTTATAGTTTAAGAGTTACCTTCTCCAAATGTCTACCGAATATACTTCTACTTCCTTACTTGCTGATAAGGAGTTCACTTGGGGATTAACAGAAAGAAATAAATATATTACATAGTCATGTTCCTGAACCTTATTTCTCTTAATTGTAGTTCTATATTTTCACTTTATATTACACCTATTTGTATGTCTCATTTATTCATCAAGTAAGCCTCATAATTCTTTTTATTTTTTTAAAGATTTTATTTATTTATTTATTTGACAGGAAGAGATCACAAGTAGGCAGAGAAGCAGGCAGAGAGAGAGAGAAGGAAGCAGGCTCCCCACCCAGCAGAGAACCTGACGTGGGACTCGATCCCAGGACCCCGAGATCATGACCCGAGCAGAAGGCAGCACCTTAACCCACTGAGCCACCCAGGCGCCCAAGACTCATCATTCTTGTGGAACTAATTAATATCAAATTTCTATCCAAGAAAAAGATAAATGAGTCATCTTGTAATGAGATGTTTAAAATATTTATTGAACCATGAATTTATTCAACCATCTCATAATTTTCTCTATATGCCACAGCATCTAGAAGCCTGTCTAAATGTTTTACATGTATAACAATCATTTCGGACACTCTACATCTAAACTAAGATGGTAATATAATATAACATCATTCTATAACCTAAGTCCCATAATAATTATTGTTTCCATTAATTGATTATCTTCTATGTGTCAGCTGCACATACCAGCAAATCCTCAGGACAACAATGCAAGTTAAGTAAACTGCCTAAGATTACATGGCTACTAAACAAAAAACAATTCTTCCTGATCTCATAATATATCCACCTTTCAATTTTTGATGCATCATATGTGATAATTACAAACTCTTTCTTTTGGAGAATATATAATTTAATAAAGAATAAAGTTGCATTGCAGTAAATGACATCTATTGAAAATAACATTATCTTGACTGTGATTATGACAAATATGGCAAAATCCACTTATGATAAGTTTATGCTTTTAAACAGGATTCACTGTACACACTTTGTACAGGTGAGAAGGCTACTGGATATGAAAGCTGTAGATCCATCAAATAACAGAGACAGACTCTGTGCCACACTGAAACCAAAGTAGAATTGACACTTGAGGCTTTTAGAAAATGATTGTCTGCATCTGTAGGCAGTTTAACTTTCTGCCAAGTTTCTCAAATTCTTTTGTTTACTAAGGATACATTTTAAAGTTAAACATCTTGAGAACTGGCGCCAGAGTTTGTGACATATAGCAGCACTTTGACATTCTTTTGGTTTCACAAAGAAACTGGTTATCTGCAATTTAGTAAACACAATAGCATGAAATCATATTTTACTGGTTTATTTAATAATCTTGCTGTCAATGTTACAAATATAGATTCTAAGCCAAAAGCTTGCTGTTTGGGGGTTTTCACAAGTAGTTAACAGCAAGTTGATATTTTGATATTGAAGTAATTTTCTATTCAGTGTTCCCGTATATTTCCTTTTTCCTACTTGATGATAATATGAAAATAAGTTGGCCAATGATAAGGTCAAGAAGCCAGTTCATTCTCCCTTCAATAACCTTTTAAATTCTGATTTAGTTTGCACTTAGGTAACCGTTTATTCCTTCTTTCATTTACTGAGTTCATTAAGCACTTCTTATGTTTCAAATATATATATTTCTCTTCTTAGAAATGTTGCATAGGGGCTGTCCGATGGAGTCAGATTTGTAGTACTGTGATTGGATGCGTTAGCCCATAGAGAATGGGTAGACAGTAGTTCTCAACTTGGTTGCATATCAATAATTTGTTGGAGAGTTTATAACTGTACTTTTCAGACCCTTATCCAAGAATTACTAAATGAAAATCTCAGAATGAGAACAGGGTAATGAACACTGGATGTCATACACAACTAATGAATCATTGAACACTACATCAAAAACAATGATGTACTATATGCTGGCTAATTGAACATAATAATAAGAAATAATAAAAATAATAAAATGGTTTAAAAAGTTTCAGAATGTGGCTGAAGCAAGTTATTTAAAAAATTCTATGGACAATAATTTTTCCAGCAAATGTTAAGGACAATTGTGTAGAGACAAACACAAGTAGAGAAAGGATTACTGCACTTCCAAACACCAGTTTTTAACTAGGTGATTGTAGGATGAGCCAACAAAATTGTTACTGGAGAGAACAATTAACTAAGAGAAAGAGAATTTGAGAGAATGAAACCATAAATATGAGGTGAAAAGTTTCAGGAATGAAAGGGGGTCAAAATATATCTTGAGGGGAATCCAAGATCTATAAAAATTATATAGAAGCTAAGGGATCTGTAATTTCTAAAATGACTGATATTTTTCAGTGAAAACATTGGAAAATTCTGGACTGAGGAAAAAGAAGAACAGGGAGTTTGTAAGAAATTCTTGGGTATAGATTTTAGTTTGATATGAATAATTTTATAAGTATAAAAGGGGAATCTCATGTAAGCACACAATTTATAGTCTCAATTTTTTCTGTGAGACTTTAGGCAAGGCAAAATGCTGAATCAGACTAAAAGATAACCTGATAACTACTGTTATGACTTTGTTAATAATTGTTAACAATGACAAAAATAGCAAAAATGACAGCAATAATATCAATATTGTTACTATTTATTGATAGTCTTTTTATGCCAGATATAGGATATTATATATGTTATCAATCATTAGGCTAATTGACAAATCCATTTTCTCACAGTTACTGTGCCCCTGAAATCTACTCTCTTAGCAAATTTCCACTATAGAATATTGTATATTAACTAATGTCCCCATGTCATGCCTTATATCTCTGAATTTATTTATTCTGTGTAACTGAAACATTGTGCTCTTTGACACATATCTTCTCCTTATTTTTCACACCTCCCCCAGGCCTAGAAACCACCACTCTACTCTCTGTTTCTATGATCCTGACTTTTTTAGATTACGCATATAAATGAGATCATGTAATGTGTTTATTCAATACCTGGCTTATTTCAGTTAGCATGATGTCCTCCAGATTCATCCATGTTGAACCCTTGTCCACTGTTGGTGAGAATATAAAATGGTTCAGGCATTATGGGAACTAGTTTGGAAGTTTTTTAAAAAAGAAATTTAACTACCACATGATCCAGCAATCCCTCTTCCAGATATATAACCAAAGGAAATGAAGTCAACATAGCTCCAAGTGATATCTATATTCTTGTATTCATTGCAACATTATTTATAATAGCCAAGATATGGAAACAACCTACGTGTCTGTCAGTGGAGAAGTATATAAATGCTAGATCCTTTACCAGGAAAAGATTATGGCCAAATAGCTTAAAACAGAAAATTGCTGTTCTTTTGATATTGCTGTACTATATTTTGCTGTATCAAATAGTTTCTTACATAGACTACTAATTCTAGTTTTGGCAAAATTGTCATATTTTCACTGAGCAGTTACCCTCAAATATATACCATGACAAATTACATACACCTTATGGTCTCTCCTGAGTTATTTTTCCCTCAGTTTTTCTTTCTGACATTTTAAGTCCTCTCGATCTAATCATACAACTATAATTTCAGAACTCATGCAGAAAGCATAATGACAGTACTGACTGGTCCCTGTCACCTGTTAACTCCAGAAGTGCTAGGCCTTCACCAGAAGAATTACAGTTCCAATGTCTTCCTTTACGTGAAATAACATAATTTGATTGACAGTTGAAAATGCATATTGAGCAGTAGTTCTGAAGCTGAAAAACTATGGTACAACTTCAATTTAATCATCTAACTTTGCACAAAGACTTTAGAAATAAATTTACAGTGCATTCATTTGTTTCATGAGGTTAAATATTTTTACCTATAGTCTTCCAGAGTTTTGAGTTCTCAGTCTTTAAGTATATTAAGTAAAACTTAATTTTAACATGATACTCATGATTATTAAAAAACGTGAAAGAATAGAGCAATGTTTTAATTACCCGACTTAATGATAGTGCCATTGTTGGGTAAGGAACTATATCTCAGATATCGAGGGCAACCTGTGGATATCTCTATCATTAGCCTTATACCTTCTAATAATGACCCTTTATTTATGTAAATATTTCATCTACCTGTTAATTTGTTGGAAAATAACTACTACTTTATAATAATGGTAAAATTAAGAAATGGAAGCCAAAGGCTTATGTAGAAAGTTTAATGAACACCAGGAAATTTGTTCCCATGGGGAGGTGGTAGGGAATACAAGATAAGATGTAATTTCAGAAATTGATTTCAAATCACATTTTAACTTGACTTCAATGATTTCAAACTTACAGGATTTGAGGTAACAACAGGTAAATAGCTCCAGCCTAAGCAAAATAGTAAAGTAAATTAAATTTGTCTTTTTAAATTTCACCCAATGCAGTGCTTCCATAAAAGCTACTAGGGAGCAGATTAGGTTGGCTCTCAACTGCTCTGTTATCCTAATGAGGCCTGCTCTTCCAAAACAATATCCTGGATTCTAAAGTTATTTTATTTGCTTCCTCTTCTACTTTAAATCCCAGATCCAGTAGTCCTGGATTTTAGCTCCAGCTCTAACTTTTACTGACTATCCGAGTCTGAGGCGATTAACTTTTCTGAACCTTTATCCATATAATGGTGATAATAATGGTACTTATTTTACAGGATTACTTTAAAGATTAATTAAACCAAAGTACTCACATCTTTGTGTCTGAGTGTAGAAAGTATTCAAGTAATTATACTTAAAAATATATTACATACAAATGACTACGCTTACTCAGGCTTTTTAGAAATGAGTTATTTTGTTGTCTTAAGGCACATGAAACTCCCTTTAAGTGAAGTTGCATGGGTAAATTAAGGCACAGCTCAACATCATGAAAATTGTATTTCTTTTTGTAATTCTGGCTGCTTTACTAGAGCCTGTCCCTGGGAAAGAGCAATTTCTTCCTTTAACAGATAAGGGGCACTAAGAGGATCCTGGAAGCTAATCTCCTAGATGGTACTGCCCTTAGATAGTAGAGCTATTGAGTGATTTATAGATGGCTCCTCACCTTCTACTGCCAAAGCCAATAGCTGGTATCAGCTGATCCATGGTCTTAGGCGAGTCTTTAGAAAAGAGAATGAAGTGGCCTAGTGTAATTGTGCAGAAACAACATAATTAAAAAATACACACTTGGCATGTGTTAAGGAGTCCAACTTACATGGATATAATCTTTATTCATACAGATGTTGGTCTGGCCACTGGTATTTTAATGATTAGAATCTCAAATCAAGATTTGTACAGACCAATTTCTGTGGATAACCAATGTCTAACAGATTAAAAATCAAACCCTAATGGCTCCTAAAAACAAACATCAAATCTCAGGAAAATGTTCACAGTGAAAATGCTATAGTTGTCCCCTTAAGGCAGATGGTAGAAGTTGAAGAGGCAGAAAATGTGCACGTAAACTGGGTTGTGACTGTGAAGGAAGTCAGCCTTAAAATGAACATGGTTTTGTGAAATCCGATCAGATGCCCAAACCAGAATGACTAGGATTGGCTTTTACTTTCCATGCCTTAAGGCACTGAACTTCCTGTGACAAACAGGTAAAATATATTGGGCCATGCCTTATATGGACAAAACTTATATTATAGCAGAATTTCATTTTTACATAAAGTATGACCAAACTTCTCGGATGCCTTTTGAACATTAATAAAATTATAGAGGCATATATTGAAATGGATTGGATGGTATAGACACGAAAAGATTCTGTGGGAAATAGGACCCAAGGGGTGAGCCAGGTACTCTGAGAATCTCCTTGCAATCCTTCCACTCTGACTCAAAATATCTAAACCAATCAGGAATGTGCTTATCTTCTCAATGGGGTTTTTTTTCACAATCTGCCTATGCCCAAAGAACTACAGTTTTATTTTGGATTAAAAGCTCATAGAAATAATAAAATGTCCTTTCACAGGTTTAGGAAAGTGAAAAGAGATAGTCAAAATGATTCATGATCTATAAGTCACATACACATAGATGATAAATTAGTAATAGGTTGTGAATTAATTAGACATCCCAAACCAAAATTGTATCTCTAGTTCTCTGGTAATAGCTTATAGAGCAAAGAGGGAAGATTATCAACCATACTAAAACTACCCTTAATCCATTCTGGGTTTGTTTTTCCAACTCAGCTTAAAATTCTTAGAATCCTTTTCATTACATGTTCTGTTATGATACCTGACTTTAGTAGGTCTACCCTCTATAGGTTGAACATTGGTCTATTTACTGAGAATGGAAAATGATTGGTCAATTCTAATGTGGAATTCAAATAAATGTGTTTCAATTTAATTAGTCCATTAACAGTATTACCCGTACCTCTGTGAGGGCTAAAGTCTTTGATGCTATAAGCCTACTGGCCATTGGCTAAAAAAAGATTTTTCATCTCAGGAATATATAGAAATAAAACTAAAAAGGTCATGGTTTTCAGATAGGAGACAGTTGTGTGTCTGTATTAAATTAAAATGGAACAATTTATTAAATTAAGTTGTATTAAATTAAATTACTTGTATTAAATTAAAATGGAATAATTCTGAAAATTTTATAAAAATAGTACAATAGGTTGTTTTAATTAAATTAACCTTATTTATAAAAACAAAAACAAAAACAGTAAGTCATCTAAAATTTGTCTCCAAATGGTTGCAATAAAACTACACAGGACTGGGATCATTGAACACTTGTCATTATCTAGCTGAGTGTCATTATTTTACTAGTAGTGCATTGTTGCAGAGCCAGATGGGCACCATATCCTTTTTTACTGTGTCTTGAAAGACTGACAATAAAAGTTCTTGTTTTTGTTTTTAGTACTTTAAAACAATATTTCTGAATGAGTGTGCATTGAAATCTTTGAAGGGATAATTTTTCAATGTCACATGCATTGCATGAGGTTCCATACCCCCTTTACCTACTACCCATTAAATGTTGATAGTTGGTTTTCAGTTTTCAAGGAAAAAAAAAAGTTTTTCAAATGCCTCCAAACATTTCTCCCTAGGAGGGTTGAGAACTCCTTTACCAAGCATTGCACCCATCTGTTCCCAGTGAATGAAAAATCTGCAGGGTGAAATGAACCATGTGACCCTTGGAGAACCCAGTCTCACAGAGAAGGCATTTTGGCCATTATCCATCTGAATACTTTTTGTTCATCTGGGAAAAATTGGGCTTGGAATGATACCATTGGAAGAGAATTGTATAGAAGGCAGAGGCCATTTAACTCCCAAGGGAGGGGGAGAAATGTAACGGGGAGCAGTTCTTTATATTTCATAACTCGACTCGTCATACATATCGTACTTCACCGAGATACCAGAGGAAAACAGGCTCACAGCACCCCAAAGTAGAAAACTTATATTTGGGGACCACCATCAATCATTCCACAGTTAGAGAAGGAGACAGATTGATTACCTTGTATCACCTTAAGTAGGTGTTGACAATTTTCGTTTGTTTCTCTAAAATGCTATATACTAACATTTTAGGCCTTATGGGGCACATTTTCTCTGTCACAACTATGCAACTTGGCCATTGTAATGCAAAACAGCCACAGATGACACTTAAGTGAAATAGCCTGGTTGGGCTTCAATAAAACTTTATTTATAGACATCAAAATGTTCGAAATTTATATATTTTTGCACATGTCACAAAATATTATTCTTAATTTTTCAATGTTTTTTTTTTTTAATTTGCAAACCATCCTTAATTTACTGTGCCTACCCTATATATAAAAACAGGCAACCATGAGAGACTATGGACTCTGAAAAACAATCTGAGGGTTTTGAAGGGGCGGGGGGTGGGAGGTTGGGGTACCAGGTGGTGGGTATTATAGAGGGCACGGATTGCATGGAGCACGGGGTGTGGTGCAAAAATAATGAATACTGTTATGCTGGAAATAAAAAAAAAAATAAAAAAAATAAAAACAACAACAACAACAACAACAACAACAACAACAACAACAAAAAACAGGCAACAGGTCAGATATATCCTCTGAACCATAGTTTCACGACACCTGACCTTCAATAGAAAAATAAGAAAAAATTTGTGGACAGAGCCAACCGTGGGATGTTAGGGATCTTAAATTAACACTCTTAGAAAAATACCTAATTGTTACAGTACCTGGGGAAAAAAAATTGTCTCATCAGTGTTTCGTCCAAAAATTCAGGTGGCATATCATGGTATAAAAGTTTAATTTCAAGTTAAATGTTAAATGTCAAGTTAAACACTATATTTGCTGACTCTGACCTGTATTGATCAAAACAGCTATTCTTTCAAGCCTCAGATCTTCTTTAATTTTTAAAAATATTTTTATTTTAGGGGCGCCTGGGTGGCTCTGTGGGTTAAAGCCTCTGCCTTTGGCTCAGGTCATGATCACAGGGTCCTGGGATCGAGTCCCGCATCGGGCTCTCTGCTCAGCGGGGAGCCTGCTTCCTCCTCTCTCTCTCTGCCTCTCTCTCTGCCTGCCTCTCTGTCTACTTGTGATCGCTCTGTCAAATAAATAAATAAAATCTTTAAAAAATGTATATATTTTTTAAATTTTATTCTTAGAGACACAGCATTCTCTTTAAAAGTCTCCTTCCAAATTGTGAAAATTATAATACTGATACCAACTCTCAGGAGGTTAAGATAATAGATGAGAAAAAAGGAAAGCAAGAGAGAGAGGAAGAGATGGGAGGGATGAGAGAAACACACACACAGTGTAAACCTGCCGATTCACAGACCTGTACCCCTGGGGATAAATATATATGTTTATAAAAAATAAAAAATTAATAAAAAAAAAAAAAGAAAAACACACACACACACGCAGAGGGTTGTGGGAAGAGAGAGAAACCAAGTTTGGCAAAATATTTTAAAATGCTGAATTGGGTTACATCAGAGCTATCTATACTAATTTTGCTGCTTTTCTATAGATTTAAAATTATTTTAGAGTTAAAAAAATATTTCTAAAAATAACCATATGGGGTCCTTCTCACAAAGAGAAGGGGGGAGGAGAGAAAGTAACCTTCCAAGAAAAACACTCGCCTGAGAACACTGGCTGGGGAATCAAAAGGAATTAACTATGGCAAGTTTTTTGCAAATGGTGGAGCTCAGATTCTGAGGTTTTAGAAGTTTGTGCCATTCACCAGAAACAATCAGGGTGGCAAAGGTTCTCCTGGGGAGGAGGGGAAGGTGGAAACCAAGGAGCAGAGGGCAGACAGCGGGTTGTGAGGATCCCCTGGGTCACGTTGAGAAAGAACATTTCCCTTCCTGGAGCACATTTGGGAGACAATATATTGACTCTCCAAGGACAAAGCCCTGCCAGGCACCACTGGGCAGCCATTCAACAGCAAAGGATGGAGGACACAGAGGGCAGATAACCTGGTTGCAGCTTTCACTGTGCTTCACCATTGACTCCAGGCACCTGAGAAGCCATGCGACTGCTTTTCTGGGATACACTGGCACTGGGTTCCCCTTCAGGGAAGGGAGCAGGTCTTTGCCCTGCCTGTTCCTTTAAGATTTGGAGCTTTGAATCCCAGCCACAGGCCAGAGATAAGCCACAGGAGAACTGTGACACTGGGCTCCCTGACAGTCCGGGCACGGGCAGGTTGAGGGCAGGGATCTGACTGAAGCCTGCCGCACAAGAGGGGATATCGCTTGCTTTTCTGTGACGCCTTCCTGAACACTGGCAGGCAGGAGTTCCCCTCTTTGGGGAGGAGAGAATGGGAAGACACCATCTTCCAGTCACAGACACACACCAGCACCAAAGGAGTTCAGTGAGCAACACAACACCCCCAGTGGAGGAGAGAATGGCTCACAGCAAATTCTGTGCCCCAGCGCCCTGCAGAGGTCTGACTGTGAGCCAGTACAGCAGGCCTCTCTCCCAGTGGACCCACATACGCCCAGAGCAGCTATCAAGTCTACTGATCAAATGGGACAAGTTTCTCTCTCTCTCTCTCTCCCTCTTTCTCTCTCTCTTTTTTTCTTTTTTCTTTGGAATCAGGCTTATAGTTTTTTGTTTGTTTGTTTGTTTGTCTGTTTTGTTTGCTTGTTTTCTTCTCTCTCTCTCTCTTGGATTAGCGTTTTTTTCTTTTTCCTTTTTTCCTACTTTCTTTTTCTTTGGAATCAAGCTCATAGCAAATGAAAATGAAAACACAACAATCTAAAACCTCTGGGATGTTGTGAAGGTAGTCATAAGAAAGAATTTCAGTCACAAGAAAGAAATACAGATCTTACTCAAAAAGCAAGAAAAGTTTCAGTTATGCAACCTAACCTTACGCCAAAAGAAGCTGGAAAAAGAAAAACAAATAAAGCTTTAAACACAGTAAGAGAAGAGAATTAATAAAGATTAGAGCAGAAATCAATGATATAGAGATTTAAACAACAACAACAGAACAGATCACTGAAACTAGGAGCTGGTTCTTTGGAAAAATAAGCAAAATTGATAAAGCCCTAGCCAGACTTATCAAAAGAAAAGAGAAAGTACGCAAATAAATGACACATGAATAAAAGAGGAGAGATCACAACCAACTCCACAGAAACACAAACCATTACAAGAGAACATTATGAAAAATTATACACCAACAAATTGGGCAATCTGGAAGAAATAGATAAATTCCTAGAAATATAAACTACCAAAGCAGAAAAAAGAAGAAATAGAAAATTTGAACAGACTCATAGGAGCAAATGTTGAATCAGTAATCAAAAATCTCTCAATAAACAATGGTCTAGGGCCAGACAGTTTCTCAGGAGAATTTTACCAAACATTTAAAGAAGAATTAATACCTATTCTTCTGAAATTGTTCCAAAAAATAGAAAAGGAAAGAAAACTTCCAAACTGATTCTTTTTTTTTTTTAATTTATTTTTTATTTTCAGCATAACAGTATTCATTATTTTTGCACCACACCCAGTGCTCCATGCAATCCGTGCCCTCTATAATACCCACCACCTGGTACCCCGACCTCCCACCCCCCGCCCCTTCAAAACCCTCAGATTGTTTTTCAGAGTCCATAGTCTCTCATGGTTCACCTCCCCTTCCAATTTTGTGTTGGAGAGGATGTGGAGAAAGGGGAACCCTCTTACACTGTTGGTGGGAATGCAAGTTGGTGCAGCCTCTTTGGAGAACAGTGTGGAGATTCCTCAAGAAATTAAAAATAGAACTTCCCTATGACCCTGCCATTGCACTACTGGGTATTTACCCCAAAGATACAGATGTAGTGAAAAGAAGGGCCATCTGTACCCCAATGTTTATAGCAGCAATGACCACGGTCGCCAAACTGTGGAAAGAACCAAGATGCCCTTCAATGGATGAATGGATAAGGAAGATGTGGTCCATATACGCTATGGAGTATTATGCCTCCATCAGAAAGGATGAATACCCAACTTTTGTAGCAACATGGACGGGAATGGAAGAGATTATGCTGAGTGAAATCAGTCAAGCAGAGAGAGTCAATTATCATATGGTTTCACTTATTTGTGGAGCATAACAAATACCAAACTGATTCTTGAAGCTAGCATTACCTTGATTACCAAAGACCCCATTAATAAGGAGAATTACAAACCAATATCCCTGATGAAAATGTATGCTAAAATTCTCAACAAGATACTAACTAATCAAACCCAACAGTTCATTAAAAGAATTATTCACCATGATCAAATGGGATTTATTCCTGAGCTGCAAGGGTGTTTCAACCTCTGCAAATCAATGAGTATGATACGCCACATTAGTAGAAGTATAAGAACTATATGATCCTATCAATAGATGCCGAAAAAGCATACATCCAATATAGCATCCTTTCTTTTGATAAAAACCCTCAAGAAAGAAGAGATAGAAGGATATATCTCAATATCATAAAAGCCATGTACAAAATTCCCATAGCTAATATCACCTTAGTGAGGAAAAGCTCTGTTATTCCCCTAAGGTCAGGAACATGACAGGGATGTCCACTCTCACCAGTGTTTTTCAACATAATACTAGAAGTCCTAGTCTCAAAAATCAGACAACAAAAGGAAATAAAATTCATCCAAATTGGCAAAGAAGTCAAACTTTCACTATTTGTAGATGACATGTAGAAAACCTGGAAGACTCTACCAAAAACATTGCTACAGCTGATTTAGGAATTGAGCAAAGTTGCTGGATATAAAATCAATGTATAGAAATCCGTTGTATTTCTATATACTAATAATGAAACAGCAGAAAGAGAAATCAAGGAATTGATCTCATTTTTAAATACACCAAAAACCACAAGATACCTAGGAACAAACCTAACTAAAGAGGTAAAAGATCTGTACTCTGAGAACTATGGAACACATATGAAAGAAATTAAAGAAGACAAAAAGAAATGAAAAAACATTCCATGCTCATGGGTTGGAAGAACAAATATTGTTAAGTTTATATATAGCAATGAATCTTGGAACACTGAAAAAAATAAATTAAATAAGTTTACAAAAAATAAAAATAAATTTTAAAAATGCCTATACTACCCAAAGCAATCTACATATTTAATGCAATCTCTATCCATCTATTGCCAGCATTTTTCACAGAGCTAGGACAAATAATTCTAAAATTTTTATGGAGCCCAAATAGCCAAAGTAATGTTGAAGAAGAAAACCAAGCCTGGTAGCATCACAATTGCAGACTTCAAGCTGTATCACAAAGCCATAATCATCAAGACGGTAAGGTGTTGTTGCAAAAAAGAGACACACAGATCAACAGAACAGAACAGAAAACCCAGACATGGACTCAGAACTATATGATCAACTGATCTTTGACAAAGCAGGAAAAAGTATCCAATGGAAAAAAGACAGTCTCTTCTACAAATGGTGTTGGGGAAACTAGACAATGATGTGCAGAAGAATGAAAATGGATCACTTTTTTACATCATACCCCAAAATAAATTCAAAATGGATGAAAGAACTAAATGTGACCCAGGAAACTATCAAAATCCTAGATAATAGAGGCAGATACCCCTCTGAACTTGGCCACAACAATTTCTTCCTAGATACATCTCCAGAGGCAAGGGAAACAAAAGCAAAAATGAAGGATTGGGACTTCATCAAGATAAGAAAAAAAAAAAGTCTCTGCATAGTAAGGAAACAATCAACAAAATTAAAAGGCAACTGATGGGATGGGAGAAAATATTTGCAAATGACATATGAACACAGGGCTAGTTTCCAAAATCTATAAAGAACTAATAAACTCAACAACCAAAATATAAATAATCCAATTAAGAAATGGGCAGAAGACATGAATAGACATTTCTCCAAAGAAGACATCCAGATGGCAACAAATACATGGCAACATCACTCATCATCAGGGAAATATAAATAAAAACCATGATGTTCTATAACCTCATGCCTGACAGAATGACTAAAATGAACAACTCAGGAAATAATAGATGTTGGTGAGGAGGCAGAGAAAGGGAAATTCTCTTGCGTTGTTGGTAGGTATGCAAACTGGTGCAGCCACTCAGGAATACACTATGGAGTTTCTTATAAGTTAAAGATGGAGCTACGCTACAACTCAGCAACTGCATTACTGGGTATTTATCCAAAGGGTTAAAAAATGCTGATTCAAAGGGGCACATGCATCTCAATGTTTATAGTGGCATTCTCAACAACAGCCAAATTATGGAAAGAGCCCAAATGTCTGTCAAATGATGAATGGATAAAGAAGAGGTGGTGTTTATAAATATATAACGGAATACCATGTAACCATAAAAAAGAAAGAAATCTTGCCATTTGCAATGACATGGATGAAATTAGAGTACATGTATTATGCTAAGCAAAGTAATTCAGTCAGAGAAAGACAAATACCATATGATTTCATTCATTTGTGGAATTTAATAAACAAAACAGATGAAAATGAAGAAGACAAAAAAAAGAAGGAGGCAAACCATAGGAGAGACTTAACTATAGAGAACAGACTGAAGGTTGTTGGAGAGGAGGTGTGTGAGGGGATGAGCTAAATGAGTGATGAGCATTAAGGAGGGCACTTCTTGGGACAAGCACTGGGTGTTATACATAAGTGATGAATCACTGAACTCTACTCCTGAAACCAATATTACACTATATGTTAACTAACTTGAAATTTTAAAAAATCTTGGAAGAAAAAAAAAATCAGTATGGTCATTATGGATTATTTTCTCCATTTACTCCTTTATACAGTCACTCATTAAATATTGCCAATTTTGAGCTTAAATGTGCATCATTATGTCACAAATTACTCCAAATACTAGAATTTCTGTTTTTTTTTTTAAACTTAATTTACTTAATTTACTCTGTTCTTTTGATCTTTATATGTTATACTTGCTTTCTTATACATTGCATTCAGGTTAAAATGTCTATTTGAATCCTCAGCTGTTCACCCACAATAGTCCCCTACTACCAACCACACTCACCTGCCTGTTCATAAATGCATCAATACCATTATTAATATCCCATTACTTTTCTTATGTTGTCCCTACTCTTAGAATACCTTCTTCCAAACATCCTCTTCTTCGAAATGTTTCTTACCTATATATCCAATTGCAATTCAAATTCTAACTCTTAAATGAAGCCTTTCATTAAGTTCAAAAACACATTTTTTAAGGCTAAGATCATGACTCTTGTTCAAATATAAAATGTCTACAGAACAAAGATTTTATATACTTATTATTTATCTTTATCAATGGAATAAAAAAGATACACAACTAGTTTAAAGGAGAATTCAAAGAATAGACACACATACAACCAGAAGCAATAAAATAGTTTTGTTAATAAAAGTATGATTTCAATATCACAAGGCAATAATCAACTATAAATACACAAGACAAAGTTAATTTCACTCATCATGAGTTATTGTATTGTTGTCAGTTCTTACTGACTTAAGAGTCTTATTAAATATCTCAACATTTACATATCCTATAGAATCTTGTAGTCCAGATAACTGTGCTAGAAGAATACCCAGTAGTGGATTTCTGTACATGCCCATTTCCAAGTCATTTACATATTTTCCTGACACTTAAGACTTACATTTGACACTCTTCCCTTCTTTTAAAATGTGTGTAACATTTACAGCAGTTGTGGTTGGTTGCCTTAATACCTGAAGGGTGTTACAAGGCCAGTGGTAGCAGCATCATTTGGAAGATTGTTAGGAACACACTATTTCAAGCTTTACCCCAGTACTCCTGAATCAAAAACTGGATTTTAACAAGATTCTCAGGTGACTTACATGCACATTAACATCTTTGAAGAACTGTTCTATATCATATAAATTAACACCAGTATAAACTGTCTTATATTGTTCAGTATTTTGGCACTCTATCTTAGTAAGCTCCTTTATTTCAAATTCTTTAGGTTATACTTTTAAGCAAATACAGGAATTAATTCAAATAATCAAAAACTATTTTTTCAAAGTGGGGTAGCTGCTGCCACACTTTTTAAATCAGACATTCTTTTTGTTTTCAAGATTTTACTTATTTATTTGAGAAAGAACATTAATGGGAGAGGAGGGAGAAAGGAAGAGGGAGATGCAGACACCCCACTGAGCAGGGCCCTGGATCCCAAGACCGGTGATCATGACCTGAGCCAGAAGCAGATCTTTCACTGACTGAGCCATCCAGATACCCTTTACCAGATGTTCTTAACTGACTTTAAAACCTACACATTAGCTAATACTTGCAGAAATATGCAAATCAGAAAATTAGAGCTGAGCTCATTTTGAACTGGAAAAAAATCGGAACTATGGAAAGGAACTGTTTTTGTATTTCTGAAAAGGTTTAGAGAATATGCCATAGCACCCTTTTATCGATAAATAAAAGACAAATAACGGATTTCAAGAGAAGAGCAATCGGTAGTTAATTTGCTAATTAAAATTTTCCAAGAAGAGAAAGAGTGTCTGTTTTACTTATTCAAATGATGTTCCCAACAGTGCAGCATTTTTGAAGATATCAAGCAAATAGTTTTGATATTCTAGTCTTGGCAAGTCTGAACTGAGTCAATTCAACATATGAGCAAATTATAATTTTAAAAAGAGATTCCTGATAACTTGGTGAGGACAAGGAGAAAAAGGGAGCCCTGCTGCACTGTTGTTGCAAATGTAAATTGGTCCAACTACTGTAGAAAACAGTATGGGGTTTCCTCAAAGAAATTTTAAAAAGAAATACCATACAAACCAGTAATTCCACTATTGGGTGTTTACCAAAAGAAAGCAAAAACACTAATTTGCTATGCTTACCGCAGTATTATTTACAATAGATATGGAAGTAACGTTTGCCTACTGAGTGATGAATAAAGATTATTATACACACAATGGAAACGCTAGCCATAAAAAGAATAAGATCTTGCCATTTGTGACAATATAGATTGACCTAGCAGCTTTCATGCTAAGGCAATGAAATGTCTTTCTCAGAGAGAGAAAGACAAATACCATATAATTTCACTTATATGTGGAATATAAAAAACAAAACAAGTGAACAAACAAAAGAAACAGACGCATAAATACAGAGAACAAGCTAGCAGTAGTTGCCAGAGGGGAAGGGGTTGGGGGCTCAGATGAAAAGATGAAGGAGATTAAGAAGTACAAACTTCTAGTTATAAAATAGTAAGTGACAGAAATGATAATTACAACATAAGGATATAGTCAATAATATTGCAACAATATTGCATAGTGACAGATGAGGACTATACTTACAGTGGTAAGTATTGTATAATACATAGAACTGTCAAATCATTATGTCCTACACCTAAAACTTATATAACATTGTGTTTCAAATATACTTAAGTAATAAAATTAAAATAAATACAAATAGAAATTCACAAAGCAAAATAAAATTCCCAAATCCACCCCAATTTTTTTTTAGTTTCTTATTAGACTGAAGCATAATATTATTTCAGCTAATTATATTAACAAAAAATGTATATAGGGATAAAATAAATTTTTACATAGGAACACATAATTTGTTGTGTTTTTTTTTAATTAAGGAATTCTTACCATTAAAAAAATATATATTGTTAGTGTATCAGAGGTTTAGCTGAACTTTCCCTCTTGTGTCCTTTGTTAATTAATATTAAAGCTATTTTACTTTAGATGTGATGTCTTTTCCCAAAAATCTCAGTAGTTTTTATTTAGCAGCATCTGTCAGGAACAATTTTTTTAAAAGCTCAAATTTTGAAATACAAAGTTCTATTCTATTTATTCCTTGTTGCTAAAGGGAGAATGGTTCAAGGATTAAATGCAAGAACAATGTCATTGGTTGTTCAGTATTCAGTAGCCACCTGTCCATCTCTATAGAAGTTGTTTTGCTAGCACTCTTTCAAGATGGAAGAAAATATAATGTTTAATATACACATGAAAGATCCCCTTCTTGTATAATCTTATAATAAAGGAAAAACATAATTCTATATATAACTAATGGCAGTAACTTAGATCATGAGCCCTGAGTTGCATGACGTTAGACAAGACTTCCTGCTTAGTCCTTGAATTTCAATGGGCATGAAATACTTAGATCTATAAATGTGTGTTGAATTCAGGCATCATACATTAAAATCTCAAAAGTTAATCTTTAGACATTATTATGCAACAAAAAGAAAAGTCCATCAAGTCTCACTCCAATTTTTACTGTTGTTGTTTTTTTTCCAAAATAAACAATAAACAATCCAAACCATTGGAGTCACTAGTAAAGAGCTTTCCAGTTTTCAAAAACTTTTGATATTTATTTCTGATATGCATAGTTTTATATTCTACCCTTAGGGAAGCTTTTCTTCAATTGTTTTCTTAAAGATCAAGCTTCTGTTAGTTTTGCTTTGCTGTTGAGCAAGGTACTTTCTCTCTTGCCCAGTCTTGTTCTGGAGTCTTATTTTGTCTTTGAGTGTCGGAATAGCACAACTTCCTGTTTTATAATCTTCTGACTCACCAGGAGAGAAGAATGAGTTTTGAATCTCATGTCTTGAAACATTACTGTACAAATGTATATTTTAAAAATTAACTAAACTTTAAACATCTTTAAATTTTTTTTTAAGATTTTATTTATTTATTTGACAGAGAGAGATCACAGTAGACAGAGAGGCAGGCAGAGAGAGAGAGGGAAGCAGGCTCCCTGCTGAGCAGAGAGCCCGATGAGGGACTCGATCCCAGGACCCTGAGATCATGACCTGAGCCGAAGGCAGCGGCCTAACCCACTGACCCACCCAGGTGCCCCAAACATCTTTAAAATTTTAATCTGCATCTTTTTTATGTTTATTCATTTTATTTATGTATTTAAGAAACACTAATATATCACTTAATATATTTCAGGCACTTAATCTGCATTGTTTAAGACAGTTTTGGGGTGTTTTTTTCAGACTGGAATGAAAATAAAATCTTACATGATGATAATGATTATAATGATGTTATTTTTACCTATGGCGTGTTAAGGCACAAGTAAAAGATGTAACTCTAGTTGTAGAAGCACCGAAATAAATATTGAGATTTTACTAACAACAAAGATTTTATTTAGAGATTTTATAGCGCTAAATAATTCCCAAGCTGAAAGTATAATCTCCTTTCCTCATTTCTCTGGCAATCTTTTCTCGCCAATTGTGTTTCTTGGTTTAGTAATTTGTGCCTATCTCTTTATCCACTTAAAAATGTGTATCTAAATCAAAGTGGTTTATTGGACACATGGTTTAGAGATACAAGATATTCATCACAGGGAGAGAAAACAAGTTTAAAATTTATGTAATTCATAATGTGTTTTCAGTGATTTCACTTGAAAAAAAATAGCTCTCTCTCCCTCTCTTTCACTTCCCCCTCTCTATCATCCTGTCCTCCCACACAAACATCCTGCCCATCTCCACGAGGCAGACACATTAAGACTCTCTTGGTCTCTGCCCATTATAATTTTTTTTTTAAAGATTTTGTTTATCCATTGGACAGTAGTAGTAGACACAAGTAGGCAGAGAGGCAGGCAGAGGGAGAGGGGGAAGCAGGCTCCCCGCTGAGCAGAGAGCCCGATGGGGGGCTCCATCCCAGACCCTGGGATCATGATCTGAACCGAAGGCAGAGGCTTTAACCCATTGAGCCACCCAGGCGCCCCTGCCCATTAAAATTTTTGGACATTAGGGTTCTTAACCCTATAATTTTTCTATTATTATCTCGTACCCTCTCCCTCCCTACCGGAAAGAAGGAGGGCTATCGTATGAAGGATATAAACACATGAACTATCATTAACTTTATCTTTCAGATTTAACTTCAGAATCAATGGTCTTCTTAATAATGGGAGGAAAGGAATCAAATTCCTTAGGAAGGACATAAACACTTGAAAAGTGAATTGGGTGGGGCACCTGGGTGGCTCAGTGGTTTAAAGCCTCTGCCTTCCGCTCGGGTCATGATCCCGGGGTCCTGGGATCTAGCCCCGCGTCGGGCTCTCTGCTCAGCAGGGAGACTGCTTTCCTCTCTCCCTCTCTCTGCCTACTTGGGATCTCTCTGTCAAATAAACAAATAAAATCTTAAAAAAAAAAAAAAAAGTGAATTGGGAGAAGCAAAATGATCCTGGAGTATGGTATTCTGTAACACCATTAGCCTCAAGAGGAACTAAACATGGGGAACAATTGAAGAGAAAAGTAGTCATTCTGAAATACTTGATTAAGTATAAATTCTAACTTCTTAAAAACAAAACAAGTCTCTTTATTGCATTGTAAAGGAAAGGGTTGTTTAATACCATCGCCTGAGTACAGTCAGAATTTAAGCAAGAAAATAGAAGGTTTGATTTCTATACCTGAATCTCACCCTTTAACTCTCCTAAACTTGAAATTAGGCATGTGTTGTTTCCATGGTCATCAGAGCTAAACATTCCTTTTCCCTGGTTAAAATGTTATTTTTTACAGAAAAGGTAATTTGAAAGAAATTTCCAATCCGAAGAATCCAAAATTATATAAAATAATAAATAATAAATAAATAATAAATTTGAGAGGATTTAATATAACATGATGTGATCTTATTATAAATATATTATATTATATTATATTATAACATTTGAACCCAAAATGTGTTTGGTATCTGTAGAAAGGTGAAATTTTAGAAACACAAACAAATTATATTGAAATTTTCTACCACAACGTTTGAAACACAGTATGTAATGAACAAAATTTAGTTAACTTCATTATAGCATTGAGCCCTTTAAGCAATCATGTAAAGTGGATTGTAATGATGTCAATATATGAAAGAGGAAAAGTGGATGAAAGATGGTAAGAAGCAGGTCTAACACTGTTGCATTCATGGATGGCAAGCCCAATATTCAAACCCAAATCTCCCTTACTCCAAATTCCATGTATTTTTTTCCCCACATGGCACCATTCTGAGAAATAAATTAGTAAATATACAGGTAACACAAGTCATGGCAAAATTATTTTTCATCAGGAAATATAAGGGACAGAGTTACAGTGAAGAGAGTGAATGGCCTCTTTAAGGGTCCACAGTACCATGAAGATATAGGGCAGGTGTATTTTCCAGAAGGAAGAGAGAATGAGCAAAGTAAGGGATAAGTTGTCACGAGGCAAATGTCACAAACTAGCTCCTCCAATACCGTCAACATTTTCTGTTGAAAAGGCAAAGGTGAGTTTATGCTTTCAGCAGTGAAGGGAAGCACTCTCTTGCTTTAGTGCTGTCCCAGGTCAGAATTAGGATATTTATGAAATATGGATGTCAGATTTGACGTATGGTTTTCAAGACTTACTTAGTATTGGGGAAAGATTATGATATAATAGTCTGAGATTGAGAGAAACAGTGAGGGTATGCTTTCAAGCAAGGATTCCATGAAGTGTTGGCCAATCTGTCCTTTGAAAGTTTCCCTTCAACATTTCATGCTTTTTTGGCAAGTTCCTGAGGAAAAATGGCCTCCTCCTGAACACACACACACACACACACACACACACACACACTGTGACCCTTGATATAGATCATTTCAGTTCTCATAAACAGCTTAGTTTGCCCCAGCACAGAGAACTAAACAATCTAGTATCTTCAACATTTCAGGCACAGTCCCTCCTCCAGCTGACTGATGTCTACTTGTTTCCATATTTCTATAGGTTAGGAGATAGAATCTTGTTCTCTGCTGCATACTGATTCCCCCACTCCAGCATCAGTATTCCCCAGCCAATTATAATTTTATTTGGGTCAAAAAACTCTTCCCTCCCTCCTCTCTCTTTCTCTTTCTTTATTTCCTTCTTTCCTTCTTTTTCTTTCTTTCCTTCTCTCTCTCTCACGCCCCACTCCTTTTCTCAATCTTGGATTTTTTTTTTCTTCCTTAGTAAGATAGAAGGAGAGCATTTGCTTTGTGATACTTTCTTCCCAATCTGTTTTCTAGGACAGGGTTTGTTTTTTTTAAATATGTTAAAAATTCTTAATATTAAATATTTTAATATTAAATATTTTAATATTAATATATTTAAATATATTACATATATTAAAAATGTGCTAAGTACCAATCCCTATTCTCTATTTGATACACAGACAATGAAAAAAGACTAGGCTTCAGTATTCAAAGTGTGTAGTAACCTCAATGGAAAAGGGAATTTTAAAAAATCCTGTTTGGGTTGGCATTTAGTTTTTCAAGAAAAAATATCCCACAAATATATATGTAAGTAGAAAACACAAATAAATGGAAGGAAGGAAAGAAAGAAGGGAGGAAGGGGTCAAGTCAGAATGCAATTTCTGTTGGGGCACCTGGGTGGCTCAGTGGGTTAGGCCGCTGCCTTCGGCTTGGGTCATGATCTCAGGGTCCTGGGATCGAGTCCCACATCGGGCTCTCTGCTCAGCGGGGAGCCTGCTTCCTCCTCTCTCTCTGCTTGCCTCTCTGCCTACTTGTGATCTCTGTCTGTCAAATAAATAAATGAAATCTAAAAAAAAAAAAAAAGAATGCAATTTCTGTTAATGGAGTAAATTTAACTGAAGTGACTGCTCAAGAGCACAGATGAGGGTGAGTTCTATAGTTATTTACCCTATTTCCTCATCTCTATCTTCTTGCTTCTCTCCTGGTTCTCCCTACAGTATAGTAGTCTATAGCAATTTGTAATTATCTACTCCAAAACTAATAATAAAAATCAAGTCCCAAATTTAATTTCCTTGACTTCATTTTTTTAAATTAAACCCTGCCATATTTCATACAGCTGACCATCCTCTCATTGTAACAATTTTCCCTTCTTTTTTGCTACATTGTTCTTTTCTGATTTTTTTTTTTTTTTCATATTCCTGGGCTCTTCCTCATGGATCTTAATGATTTCTCTTCTTTTTTTTTTTTTCTTGAGGTTTGTGTGAGAATTCCTAAGCTCTGCTCCTTGTTCTCATTCTCTTTCTTATTAATTTTTAACGTTAATGTTATTCACCCCATTGCAGAGTGGTTGAAAACACAGACTTGGCATCAGAAAAACTTGGATTGAATTCCAAACTTTTATAGTTAATGTTTTTGTAACTTTGAGGAAAGTGACCTGAGCAATCTGGGGGGCTTTTTCTGCATCAGTAAAATGGAGCTAATTCGATCTATTTCATAGCATCTCTAGGTTAATATGGTTAGGCATTAACGAGGTACATCAAACTTAATATACATGAAATCAAACATTGTTTAATAATATTAATTTTTCTTCCTCTATTTCTGTTTCAGCCACCAGCATTCTAGTGTTGTAGATTACACAACTGTTTGAACTACTTCTTCCAGGGCCCATCTAATTTAATTTTCATGCACTGTGCTGCTTTTATGTCTTTCTTTTATCGTGCACATCTCTTATTCCCTTCCTGCTGTTTTTGCAAAGATACTTAAAACTCAAATTATACTACATAAACTTTAACAAGATTTTCCCATACTAAATAACTTTTTTTCTTCAAAAATTACCATTTGAGTCTCCTGAGTAATCTTAATTTAGTGACATTTTTCTTAGTATATAAGTTTATATTATAGAGGAGTAAGAAAAAGCCTGATGAAATATTTAAGTAAGATATGATAGTATCTGTACAAGTGTGAAGATGTTCTAAAGATGCTCTGAATTTTTTTCTAACATTCACAATGTAATAAAAGATAAACTAAGAAATTGTTAAGGTAAGATTGAGTCTAGAAAATATACCATCTTTAAAATTTTGCATATTAAATCATTTAACCATCATTGACATATTAAAATATTTTTATCTGCCTTTGAAACCATTAATACACAATGTTAATTCACATATATTAAATATGTGAATATAATTTATTCAGATGCATGGATTAATAATAATAGAAATATTATCCACAAATATTAAGAAAATTCAGCATACTACAGAAATGATACCTTAAAAATATAAGCTAATGGGTCTTGTCAAAATACTCTTATTTGTTCTGTGAAGGTATGTGACTAAAGTGAACAATCAGAATTGTGATTTTCAGAAATTTTCATTGAGTGGGAGGCTTAGAACTGTTTCAAGAAACTAAAGTGGGTAAAAATGGCATGCAAAAAAAATTAAGACAGTTTATAAACAGAAAAATCAGAAAGATCTTATTGTCCTATAGGAATAAGATATAATCTCTCTTTTCCAGACTCAATAATGACAATATAAATCATACAAACAAAAGGAGTAAGCTTCATGAGAACTGTTAATCAGCAAATGAAAAAGGTTATCATCATATATTTAACTTTTTTTTTAAAGATTTTATTTATTATTTATTTGACAGAGAGAGACACAGCGAGAGAGGAAACACAAACAGGAGGAGTGGGAGAGAGATAAGCAGGTGCCCCGCTGACCAGGCAGCCCAGTGCGGGGCTCGATCCCATGACCCTGGAATCATGACCTGAGCAGAAGGCAGACACTTAACCAACTGAGCCACCCAGCGGCCCCATATATTTAACGTTTAAAGAATGACTTAGACTATGTTTATATATTATAAACTAATTTTCATTGGTGTGAAATAAACTGCTATGTCTAGATTTGAGTAACAGTGATTGTCTCTGTTTCACTCTAAGTTCTTTCTTATTTTCCTTGGCAATTTTATAACATATTTTTGTTAATCTAATTAGCTTTACTGCATTAACAAGTTGCTGTTTTTTCTTAACATAAAGCACATGTTTATAGTTTCAGTGACCTACTTTCCTGAGACTGGCCAGTATTCACTCTAATCCCACTTCTGAGGAAATGCTTAATGATAAGGCTGCATCATAGATAAGTCAGTGCCCCTTGAGTTTAAAAATGAGGATGCAGACAAGAAGCTTCCATTACACTTAGTCATATACATTTCTATTTCTTAATGTACAGGAATCACTGGTTTCTGAGTTTGTACCAAGAAAAAGTAATTTTAACATATGTCCAATAAAGGAATGTGCTATTTATTTAATTGCGTTCCATGGGTTTCGATTAGTTTGTTAGGAGGTACAGCAAGCAGAAGCCAGAAAGAACGTGTAGAATCTCTGTACTAAAACACACGTGGCGTACCAAACACACTAGATCACACAGACAGGGAAGATGTCCCCCAAAGTTCATCAAGTATTCATCCCTCACAGGCTGAAATCGTGTTGTGCTAGGATGAATCATTTAGGGCCCTTACTTTTAAAAACCTCATGATTTAATCAGCGAGACAGATACAGGACAGAAAATGATACGGTGTTATGGCAAGTATAATGATAGTAATTTTTACAGGCAGATGAGAGCACAGATAAGAAACTTCTAGCTGAACCTGATGGGAAGTGGGAAGAGGTCAAGAAAAGGTTTCTAGATAAAAGAAACTGAAATATATTTTCTTTAAAAAAAAGTTCAAGTAGGTTGACATTTTCCATAGCAATATTGGTAAAAAGGTATTGCAAACCAAGGGACATCATCAGCAAAAAACAATGAGGTAAGAGAGTCTGTGAGTCTGTAGTACATATGAAAAAATGTGTGTGGTGTTGGGGCATATAAAACATGAGTTAAGGAGGGAACAGAGACTGAGAAGTAGGCAGGAACCACCTGATCAGAGAAAACTTTGCATGTCCTATTAAAAAGCTTTATTTCTATGGAACTGTAAGTTTGGTGCCACTGAAGACTTTGAAGCAAGTTAACATAAATGTGGAAGTTGAATTTTAAGCACACTATTCTGGCATTTCAGTGGAAAATAGGTTTGAACAGGACTAAAACAATACCAGGATGTTCTGGAAGTATTTTGAACTAGAAACATAATAACTGTAGAGGTCATAAAAATGGGACAGAGGATTAATGTTTGAAAATTATTTCAGGGGCGCCTGGGTGGCTCAGTGGGTTAAGCCGCTGCCTTCGGCTCAGGTCATGATCTCAGGGTCCTGGGATCGAGTCCCGCATCGGGCTCTCTGCTCAGCAGGGAGCCTGCTTCCCTTCCTCTCTCTCTCTGTCTGCCTCTCCGTCTACTTGTGATTTCTCTCTGTCAAATAAATAAATAAAATCTTAAAAAAAAAAAAAAAAAGAAAATTATTTCAGAAGCAGTAACAATGAGATTTGCCTAGGTAATGCAGATGACAAAACCAGGAAGGACTCAGCTTTTATTGGCAACTGCCTACATGATAGTGCTAAAAACAAAGATGGTGTAACAGCAGATAAGTAGCCAGAAAATGTATGCGGATGTCATATTGATTTTGAGGGGTGTCAAGGACACTTCAAGGACAGGGACTACTCATGGGGGTGAGGGGAGCTGCTCCTTAAGGGCCTGTCCACAGGACAGGAGGGTTAGTGCTTGCCAGAGCAGAGCTATGTGGTCTGGGACAGGGGTGGCATAGGCTGGGGGGGGCGAATAGGGGAGAGCGGGGGAGTGCAGGAGATCTGCAAGAAGACCTCTGGCTGGAGCTTGAGAACCTGGGCTCAAGTTCTAGCATGGCCAAGAGCTCCTAAGACACCTCAGGTGAGTAATTTAGCTCTCTGAGCCTCAGTGGGCTTACCCGTCCAGTTGGTGAGAAGGGCAGACTGACTCCTCTTCAGGCTGTCCTCCAGCTTGATTTATAAGTTGTGGGGGGAATGGAAATGGGGCTAAGGAATTGAATTTGGTTTCCTTGTGGAAACTTTTTTTTTTTTTTTTAAGCTACCAAGTGTTAAACTGTTCTTCTTTCCAGAAGGATTTCCAGAAGGATTTCCAGAAGGATTTCTAAGCATTTGACATCTATGAATTTATTTGCTCCTTGCAACAGTCTCTTATATATACAGGTAAAAATGGTGAATAATTACTTGGATATTGAATATGGAGTTCGGGAGATGAGTCTGTGCTAGTGATGCAGCTTAGACCTGTTTCAGCTAATGAATAAAAAAGTGATGCAGCTTAGACCTGTTTCAGGACTAATGAATAAAAAAGCCCAAAGAACCAAGGATATGAATCCCAGGGTTTTATTAAATAAGAGGACAGAAAAAGAATCAGGTACAGAAAGTGGAAGAAATTTTTCAGAAAGTTAAAAGAACTAATGATACGAAAATTAACAGAATAGAGAATTTTAAGAACTATATAGTTCTTTAGATGTCAAATATAGGGCAGTCTGTGTTACTGGTCTAAAGGCGCTGGAAGAAGTCTCCTGACAGGAAAATTTCATGGAAAGCAGAATGATATAAGGCACTGGTTCTTCCTTATTCACGATTACATTTATTGTTTCTATGTCAAATAGTAGAGAATCCACATGCTGGAGAATATGGGTTATAATTTTTATTTTTATTTACATTTAGTTAGTTAGTTCATTCAAGCTAAGGTTATCCACAGAAGGATTAGGTAGAAATGAAAGATAAATCTGGAGTTGAAATGATAGAGCCCTGGAGTTAGGGAAATAGACATTAGTTTTGACTGTCACTATAACAAATTTCCACAAACAAAATGATTTATAACAACACAGATTTATTAGCTTGCAGTTCTATGAGTTAGAAGTCCCACATAGCTCTCACTGGGCTAACTTCAATACGTTGGTAAAGAGGCACTCCTGGAGACTTTTGCGGGGAAGTCGGTTTCATTGCCCTGTCTAACTTCCAGAAACTGTCCACATTACTTGGTTTATGGCTCCCTCCCTCCAACTTCAAAGCCAAGAACACGGCATCTCTTTGACCATTCCTTCTGTAGTCATCTCAATCTGCCTCTCTCTTCCATTTTAAGGATCCTTGTGATTACACTGGATTTACCCAGTTAATGCAGAATAATCTCCTTTCATGGTCCTTAACTTACTTGATCAACGAAGCCCCTTTTAACATTAACATTTACTGCTTCCAGTAATTAGAACATGGACATCATTAGGGGAAGGCATCACTCATATTCTGCTTAGCATTCCCTTACAATCATACAAGGTTTTTGTGTGTGTCATGTGTATGCACACACATGATTCATATTATTTGTGGTACTTATGTTCTATAAAGACACTGAGAATTCTGAATTAGATAATACACAACCATAGCTATTTGGAGAAATACAGACTTAGGTTCTAGTGAGCCACATACATTTGAGTTGACTGATCAATAAATAACATTGTTTTATGTGTATTTATTTAAACATATCTTGTTTGGGGTGCCTGGTTGTCTCAGGTGATTAAGCGTCGAACTCTTGATTTCAGCTCAGGTCATGATCTCAGGGTTGTGAGACGGAGCCCAGAGTCGGATTCAACTGGGCATGGAGCCTGTTTAAGATTTTCTCTCTCTCTCCCTCTCCCTCTACTCCTCCCCATTCCACAGGAGTGTGCTTTCTACACACCCACCAAAAACAAAAACAAAAGAAAAAAAACTTGTTTAATATATGTTGTTGATTCATTAACATTGAACTCACAGCCAATAGCACTCTAACTCATGTCCGAACAAAGCTTATGTAATACAAATATTTTCTCTGTAAAGCACATCACTGCCTTCTTGCTCTGAGGAATAGGAAAAAGCACTTTATCTCTATGTTTAGATATTGTTTTAAACAGTGACATCAAGGAAAAGCAAAAAAGTGAAAAATGTGCAGTAAAATAAAAGGACACTTGTTTACAATATGAGAGCTAAAACAAAAAGGCAGAGCCATGCTTTCTTAGACTTCAACTAGCAATGTGAGTATCTGGCAACTCGATTTTTTCACCGTTCTGTGAATGTTCATGTCCACGAATGACCACAAAAATGCCACAAGTATTGATTTTCTGATTAAAAATGCATTTTAGTGAGTAGGCAAGTTTGCAAATACAGAATTCATGAATAATTACAATAATGATGATTGACTATATCCACATATATACATATATATACACACACATATATGAAATTATTTACAAAAGATAAAGTGCAAAGTAATTCATATATTAAATAGTTTAGAGAAATATGTTAGTATCTTAAAATCTCTTTTGACTTAAATTATCAAGATTTATGATGCTGATATCACACTTTTCACTTTACAAAAACTTCCTGAATCTCTTATCTCTTCCCAACATCATTTCTAATTTCACTAAAAAATAAAATTATAAAGTAGTAAAATCAATAAACTGCAAATGGTAACATTAAAGATAGACAAAGACAGTTGTCCTGCAGTCACATAAAATTACATGCTTGAAAAATGGGAGGAACTGGATTCCATTACAACAGCACAAAAGAGAATTGAGTTGCTCCATTGTTTTGAATTTAGGTAGATTCATGAGAAAAAGGCTGGGAGCCAGGAGAGAAACACAGAAACAAACATAATTATTTTTAAAAGGATGAAAACATATTTTATGCTTACATCAATTTACAAACAAGGAAAATTACACTGTGGTCCTCAGGAGGATGAAATGAGCCAAGCACTTAGAAAATACCACCCATGCATCTGAAGACCATATGGAAATATGGAAAAGAAATGCTTTATGTGCCTTCTAAATTAAAACTAGGCAGTAACCAACCAAATTAAATCTTATTGAAATTACAAATGCAGCTCCCTAGTTTTGTTTTTCTAATAGAGTCAACATGGGCTGGCAGGTACCATGAGTGAAAGATGCAGGAGGATACATGTGTGTTTTGCGTGTTTTGTATGCCAGTATCTGTGTCTCTGTGTGAGTCTAAATCTGTGTGTATGTAGACATGAAACTTAGCACTTAGTGACAGTTTATTTCTTGTCATCTAAAAGCCAGAAACAAAGACCTGGAAGTGCCCCATCTCTGTACTGAGCTGCAGACTTCATCATCCACATGTGAAAAGCAGCGCTCTTAACTATATCCCAGTAAAGTCCCCAAACTTGCCCCCAGTCCTATTCTCTCTCACATGAGAAAATCATCTGCATCAAATTGTTGGAACCAAAAAACTAAGAATCATTTTTTATTGCTGTTTTTATTTTTTTATTTTTTAGTTTTTTAAAAGATTTTATTTATTTATTTAACAGAGAGAGAGGTGTCACAAGAAGCAGAGAGGCAGGCGGGGGTTGGGGGAGAAGCAGGCTCCCTGCTGAGCAGAGAACCTGATGTGGGACTGGATCCTGTGACCCTGAGATTATGACCTGAGCCGAAGGCAGAGGCTTAACCCACTGAGCCACCCATTTATCCCTCCCTATTGCTGCTTTTATTTTATCACCCATATCCAAGCCATCATCAGATCTTAATTCTAACTTTATTGAAAAAAAAAATCTATTTATTTGATGGGGGAGAGGCAAAGGGGAAGGAAAGAAAGTCTTAAGCAGACTCTGTGCCGAGGGTGGATCCCCAAGTGGGGTTTGATCTCACAAACCTGAGATCACAACCTAAGCAGAAACCAGGGGTCTAGCACTTAACCAACTGCAGCACCACTCAAGTACGCCTCAATTCTAACTTGATCTACTCAGTTCTCCCCATCTTTATCTCTACCAACTTATTTCCAGGTCTTTTTTTTACTGTGTTGATTCAATAGCCTCCTCACTTGGTTTCTAGGGTTTTATTTGTCTCTATAGATTCAATTCAGGAAAGCAGATAATTTTTTTTTTTTTTTCAAAATGAGATTCGTGTCACTGTACTTACTGCTTGATACCCTGGTTACTTTCTGTTTATAATCTAAATTACTAAATAGTTGATGAGTTTCACATAATCTGGCTCTTGCTGATTTACAGTATCATCTGATACCAGCTCCTCGACACTTGCCTCATATACTACAAATCATCATGGCCTTATTTTAACTTCCCAATCACTAAACTCAATCCTGTGTTGGGACTTCTGTCCTAGTCTCTTTGTAAAGTCTGACAACTTCAGATCACCTCACTTTCTATGTATTTTATGTTTTCCTAACACTTAAGGTATTTTAAGTGACATCCATTATCTATTTACAAACTCCTTTCTTTTTTCCATATTCAATAGAATATAAACTTTAGAAAATGGGGAATCATTTGTCTTTTACTATGCTCTGGAGCATAGCCTAGTCCCTGGCATCTAGGAAGGTTTCACTAAATATTTGTTGAATTCATGTGAAACTATTGTAATAAAACAACAAAATATCATATTTAATATTAGTTACAAAGAATTAAGAAGCAGTAAAACTATTAATTCCATAAGGCCAAGTGATGGTGGTTTGCTGTGTATAGTGTCATTCATTCAATTGTTTATTTAAATTCTCTTTAAAATATCCTTTAAAGATTTTATTTATTTATTTGAGAAAGAAAGATAGTGAGAGAGTTTGAGAAGATGAAGGGCCAGAGAGAGAAGCAGACTCCCTCCTGAGCAGAAAGCCCAGTGTGGGGCTCGATCCTGGAACTCCAGGATCATGACCTGGGCTGAAGGCAGACACTTAACTGAGTGACCCAGGTGCCCCACATTGTTTCTCAGTGTTAGAGGAATTGCAAATAATGTTTATCATAGATATCTCTCTTCAACAAATGATATGAATTCACCCAATTTTGATTAGGACTAGTAATTTTGCTGGACATTGATAATATGAAAATATAAACATTTTCAAAATTGCTCTTTGTGTGACTGGTTCACAGAAGAAATGTTAGTCAAGAAGAAATTCACACCAAATTTGAATACAACTATTTTCAATTTTATGTAAAAATTCAAAGTAATTGTAAATGTATTCCTTTTATACTTCTGAGATATTCATTTTAAAGTATAAATGGACTACAAATGGAAAGGAATCCAAAGGGAATATAAATTATAGGAAAAAAAACCAAAATGCCTCTTACAAGCAAATGTAAAGGGTAGGGAAGACAAAAAATGAGCACTTAAACCAGTAAATAGAATATTTTAACAAATTTCAGATACCTAAGAAGTACGGAAGTAGCTTGATTATGGACAAGTCACAACCCTGGGTATATTTAGAGGGAAGTGCACAGAAGACAAAAAGTGATCTATGGGTTTGTGATCATGACTTCCAAGAAATAGGTGTTGCCAAGGACAAGTAGAAATACTGAAGTTCAAAAGGTGAGGAGATTGTTTAAAAACAATGGCTTGCAAAGGCATGATCATAAATGAAAAAATATATATATAGCTGGATTTCATCAAAGACATTCTTCAGCTACTGATTCAGAGAATATTTTGGCAAATCACATTTATGATAATGGGCTTATTATATCTTAGGCAGGATATGTAAAGGCCTCTCAAAATAATTATGTTCAGTGAAGAAGCCAGATAACAGAGAGAGAGAGGAGAGAACAAATCGTGTAACTCCAATATACGTAGATTTCTAGACAATTCATGTCAATTTTATGGACATGATGGAAAACAATTGTTGGTTGCTTTTGTAGTGAGGAAAAGGTGGGGTTACACAGACTGTCATAAGGTACTTTTTGCACAAAAGGTTTAGAAGTGAGAAATATGTTCATTATCTTGATTGTGGCAGTGTCTTCACAGGTGTATGCATGTGCAAAGACTTACCAACTCACACTTATTAATTTAAATACATGTGTCATGTCAAATATATATCCCATTAAAGCTATTAAAAACAAAACAAGACAAAAAGCTAAAACAAAATAAAGCCTTTCTAGTCCATGCATGCCAAAGAGCGGTCAGTTATTTATTCCGAAGACCAATTTCATATTATATTTGTCAAGAGAACATAGATGAAATTTTCAGGAAAAAAAATGAATTCTCCTCTGAATGACTGTGCCACATACTAAAATAGAGACCTCTGTCATGGCTAAATCCCTGGCTTGCTCTGAAAAAGCCTATAGTCAAATTTACCACTGATAAAGCAATTTTACCTACTAGGAGATGAAACCTATTTAAGATATAGGCATTATGTGTCCTAAGCAATATTATACATCTAAGTCAATAATGAAGCACCAAATGTTTGCAGGGAACCAACAACATTGTAAAAAATAAATATGGAAAACAGAAGAACTAGGAGAATACCAAGCTAATTATAATACTAGGACAAACTAGAACATAACCAAAACAACACAATTTCAAAAAAAAAAAACCTAATTAATATATCCAGAGAAATTTGTGAATAAATTTTAACTACTAAACAAAGGAAAATACTATAGAAATGGAATAATCAAGGATCAACACTGAACTCTTAAATATTAAAGCATTATGTTGAAATATTGTTGAAATACAATGGCAGCAACAAAAAGACTAAATACAGTGAAAATCAAGAAACCTCCAAGATTATGGAACAAAGAAAGAAAAAATTAGGAGGGAACATATAGGTAGTTCTAGGATTTGTAAAAAACCAAGTCTAAGAGGGAAGAAAAAGTGTGTAACATAGAAAATAATGAAAGAAAGAATGGTCAGTAATCTTCTAGAATAGGAGAAAAATTGAGTCTGCAAAAAAGGGTTCAGTGACAAGAACTGATGAAAAATTACTTACATATTACTATTGTTTGAATGCTTCTACAAATGGAAAAACACAAAAGAGTAAGTATCAGACCGATATTGACTACATATCAGCATAGAGACAATGCAAGATACAATGAAATACTTCCTTGGACATTCTAAAGAAAGCGATTTAGAACAAAGATTGCAATAAGTTTTATTGTGTGCATTCACAATAAAAATTATTCGGATGGGTATGTTTCAGAATGTTTACCACCTATAGACTTCTTTAAGAATTTCCTTAGGATATTTCAGAAAAATGGAGAAGACAAGGTAGGAGATCTGGAAAAAACATTACCTAATCCAGAAGAGTAACAAACAAATGGAAATCTAGCCATAGTGCATGGAATTGAGGGAAGGATTTTTTCCAGGAAAGAGAGATTCGATAGAAAAAAAAAATAATAATAATGGATGAAAGTGTGGGAAAAAGTGAGATGCGAGATATAGTGTAATAAATGGCATGGGAAAATACAAGGAATAAAAAAAAATAAAATGAAAGAAAATCTCAATATTTAAGGTAATGAATGGCTGTAAGACTATTAATTAACTATTGGTGCTCAGTATAAACCAAGAGATCCTACATTAGACTTACAGGGAGGGACAATAATAAGACACAAAACCAAACTTGGTATTAAAAAAATGTATGGTAATGATAACCTGAGGACAATTTATTGGTATTTTTTTGACCTTTAAATTTGTTTAATATATAGACAAAATACAGGAGGTTTTGTTATGATTGAAGAATATAGTTGTTAATAACACTAGTTAAATTTCAGTAATTGTAAAATCAAAGGTAGAGCTGAAAGAAGGTGGGCATGGAATGGGAAGGAAGGTTGAAAAATATAAAGCGATGGGACACTGAATTGAATTCTAAGTGTATTATGTCAGGTTAGAAAGTCCATCAATGAAAAATCCCAAAGTGATATAAATATCCGATGCTGGGAAAAGAAGAGGTGGCAAAGAGGACGGAACAATCTATTTAGACCCATGCATTTTATATTGGTTGATCAAAAATGTCTTTATTTGTCAATCCAAGAATAGAACAATAAGCATGTCTACAGTAATAAGGCTAAATATAAAAAAAAAGGAAAAAAAACTCTCTAGAAATAAAAATATCAAAAAAAAAAAATTACATCTAGGAGAGGGACCAAGGATGGAGAAGAAAACAGGAGACAACGGCTACTCAATATGCGGGGTTCTATGATTTTAATTTGATACTGAGTTCCTCCATTACTCTGTTAAATATAACAATGGTTTAAAAAATCAAGTAATATTAAAAATTCTATTTTTAAATTTCAATGGGTGACTGTTTCAGTCATATTTATGTCATAACCAGCCACAGAGCTTTACACAATTCCACTTGATTATTTTTTTCCTGTACAGTCATTAATGGCAGCCTGCAGTATTAGCTAATTTCCGGAATTAGTAGTCAAGGCTCCACAGAAGGCAGCTAGTCACACACACCCCTCCCTACCACCTTGCTTCATTCCTCTCCCTGCAAACCCTCTCATATTTGAACCTCTTTTTTTTTTTCTGTAGTTTTCTCCAGAACTGACAGGGTTCACTGCCAATTAGCATTTCAATCTTCAACTTTTGAAGGTCAAACAGTAGCAGAAACAATAATGGTAAAAAAATCTGTGCTGTCCTGAAAAAAGTCATGGTAATATTTTATCTGTTTATTTGTTCTGGGTTTTATATTTTCCCAAGAAGTTTCCAAAGCTATATTTTACATTTTTTCAATAGTTTCCAGCAGAACTTAAGAGTTTTTATAGCAAAATAAATGTACTAGGGATCACACGGAAAGAAGTAACTTACAAGAAATTTTTAAAATCTTTCTCAATGCGGAAAACCTCAAAAAATCAATGTATCAAAACAGCAAGTTCTAACTTATTTGTGTTTTCTTGTTGACTAGTATCACATGTCTTCTGGGAATTTTACAAGTCAGAAGTTCAGGAAAGACCGCAACCCTGAAATGCAACCACGACTTCTCATCCAAATCCAAACACCAAACACTGGTATTTAATTTCCTCCATCTACCAGCCTCATTGCAGCTACCTGACCTCGTTTTTTCTTTCTTTCTTTTTTTTTAAATTTCATTTTATTCAGTAAGCATTTATTTATACCTTAGTTCAACTTCACTGTTCCCAAGGCTTTTAACAGAGTGGTTTGTTCTTAAGTAAACATGGAGTGAATTATTTTCCATTAGTTAAACTCACAGGAATATTCTAAATGTTTTGTCAGCCAAAGAGAGCTCATCCATGCTACCTATGTTAAAGAGACTTAAATTAGCTCCTGAGGTGACCTTGGAGCCCAAATGAACAGAATTTTAAAATTCTAGCCCCTCTGCTCTCCATAAAATACTGCTGATCTACCACAGAAGTCATAAAAATATTTAGGAGATAATCTTACAAGGAAATTTTCATATTTTTTATTGTTATATAGCATTGTTAAATAGGCATTTACAATTTTGTTAAGTAGTTTGTAAATACATTTATGTAAAAAATGATTTGTTATATTGTTTTGTTAATATATACATATTTTAGACCAATCTCAAATGCCTTCAAGAGCCATGCAAAATGAATATCAATCTGTGAAGTAACCCTTTATATGCTATACTTCATCATATCTAAGGCTCCCTGCTATAAGACAACCATTATTTATATTATATTAAGGGAAAGACATGCTGCTGATTAAACTATGATGAAATACTTATACATTGTGGTGCCTGAGTGGCTAAGCTTGTTAAGTGGCTGTCTTCAGCTGTCTTCATGATCACAGGGTCCTGAAATCGAGACCTGCATCAGGCTTCTTGCTCAGCAGGGAGCCTGTTTCTCTCTCTTCTCCCACTTATGCTCTCTCTTGTTATCTCTGACTCTCTCTCTCTCTCAAATAAATAAATAAGTCTTTAAAAAAATAAAATACACATTATTTAGAATACTTACCTTATATTTATTCTTTAAAAAATGGTTAAGCCAAATTTAAGCATATTTCTATCAAATACCTTATTCATATGTAAAAATAAAATATTAGTAAGTAATAAATACTAAATACAGATTCTTACATCTTCCCATTTAGGGTCTCAATCTTTTCTCAGCTTAGAGTCACCATATCTGTAGTTTATTACACAGTATCATCAGCTGTATATTAAGAATATTGGTAATGGAGCTTATCTTAAAATGGTGCTCTACACTAGTCTCTGAGGCTTTCATCCAAGCAACTGCCTCCTATTCTGCAAATCTTGACACCATCACATCCTTGATTTTTTTAGAAATTCTAAGCAAGTTTTCATATAACAACCTGGCTTCCATTATTTCTTCAAGTATGCTTGAATAGTTTTGTTGACTGAAACATCAAGGATTTTCTATTGTCCTGTCAGGCTACTTAGGATTCCAACCAGTAGCGGCAGCCATGCAAAATGGCTGCTGCCCGACAGAATTTGAATAATGGCATCAGTCTTAAGACCCTCAGAAACCTCATAATGTGACAGACTGTCCATATTAGAAGCAAAACAATGTGTTAAATAAATAGTTTAAGGTTTGTTGAAAACTAGATAGTATATTCAGAATTAAAAGACATATAAATTGAATTGTTCTATAATTGTTAAGATCAAGACAGTCATACAGAGTAAATGAGATCCAAATTCAAATAATAGGCTTCAAGTTCACAATCACTTCTTTAGAGAGAAAATATCAAGAAAATAAAAAAGCAATACTATTTTGCGTAGATTATCTACATCTTTACAACCTTACACATACTAGGTTATTGACTTACATTATTTTCCCATTCTTTTCTAATATTAAAACTCTTTTTTAGGTTAAAAAATAAAACCACAAATCAGCCTGTTTTAATTCATGAATAACTTCACATTAAAAAACTAAAAACAAAAATATTAGTTCATGCATATTTTTAAATGAGTTTGTTTACCCCAGTATTTTAACATCTAAAGTATATTTAGCAAAAAAAAAAAATATATATATATATATATATATATATATATATATATATATATTTGGCACATACATGCAAAGTATAACATGTTAGTTATCTATGGCTGTATTATAAATTATCCCAAAAGGTAGAATCTTAAACCAATGAAATTATTTCTCAATTTCTGTGGATGAGGGATCCACTTACACTTTAGTTGGATGGCTTTGGTCCAAGATATCTCATTAAGTTGTTCACAACATCAACTGAACCTATGTGCTCATCTAAAGAAAGGTTCAACTTGTGTGGTTATTGGCATGGCTTGCTATGTGAGCTACCTCTGTGCAGGGCTACCTCAGGACATGCCAACTGACTTCTTTCAGATCACGTGGTCTAGAAGAGAGCAAGAGACAGCATCCAAGGCCAAAGCCACAGTCATTTTGTAACATAATCTTAGAGGTGACATTCAGTAATTCCTGCCATATTCTTCTTGTGAATATCGGGATAAACGGGTCATTGGAGACACCTCAGATGCTACCTACCACATCCAGCTTATACATGGTGCTTGAGGAAAAGATGGACAATTAAATTTCATCATCATCCTTTTGTTATTTATTTACTCCATAAATACTTAATGAGTTGCTACTAAGAGCCAGTCATTACACTTACTGCTCAGGTTGCAGTGCTTTAAACAAAAAAGAACAATTGGAAACCAATAAAGTCTTCATAGACTATTTTGAAAGAGGAGTATATGTTACGAAGCTGGAGAAGTCCAGGTTGAGGAAATAATAGCAAAGTCACAGATGAATGAAACGGTATGGCTAATGTTGGCAATTGTAAGTAGTTGGCATTACATGGGAAAGATTTTGAAAAATGAAAAGAATCCTATGATAAAGGATCTTATGTAATAGTTGAAAGGATTTGTCAATTACTATTTAAGATGCTGGAAACCTCTCCAACAGAGATTAACATGGTCATGATAAAGTGTTGGAAATACTTTATGGTCATGACATCAAAGATTAATTTTAGGAATGCTGTAGCTAGGAAAATTATTTATATAAGATTCCTAGTTGAAGTAGGGTATGATTAAATTAGTACTAGAGGTACATTCTGAGAAGGACATTTTCAAGAATTATTTAGAAGGTATAATTAATGAGATATAATCCTCAGTTGAATATGGTAGAGAGATAGCGGACACGATCAACACTGAAATTAATTCAGGTTATTACTGGCTTTGGTGAAAAGTGGCATCGTTTAAAATTATAAGAAATGAAATGGAAGAAACATTTTTTGTGGCAATTTAAGTAATGTAATCGTGACATATTTAATTTGATGTGCCTGTGGCAATAAAGTATAGTGGAGGAAAGTCTTTAAAGAAAGAAATATATGCATTACAATACTATTGGCGGCTACAACATAAATGTGATAGCTTCTTAACTTCTTAAAGTAGGTACACAAATCTCTCTGCAGGCTTGGATAAAAAGAATATCTCGACACATAAATCTTGTAAAAGTAAAATTTTACTTCAATAGCTAAAAAGATATATTATTAGTAAAGGGATGCAGAGTATACCTAGCCAGGGTTATTCAGTGAGAGGATTACCCTGAGTATCCCTGCATTATCTCAGGAGGGCCTCAGGTGGGTGGCATTGGTATGCTGAAGCCAGGCGCTAAGTGGGTATTACAGAATCTCTTCCACCCCATTTATATCACAAGTGTGTCTATCTTTAAGCCTTACCTCCTCAATCCAGGCTGGGGTAAAATATCTTCTTTTGTCTTATCAGCGTCAATTTGCTACATTGTTCTCACGTTTTATGATGATAACTAAGTATCATGCATGCATAGATACAATTTAAGTATAAAATTATAATCTGTGTGTGGGAATGGGGTCACAAACAGGAGAAGGTTACATAACTTGGCAAGGTTGTCCAAAGTTTGCCACATTCCAACCACTGGTTGTGGACTTTAGTGGTGGTCTCTTATTCCCTGACCAAACTTACAACCAAGAACAATATGGTGCAGGTAGTAGTTCTTTCGACCTTGTTATGAAACATGTTATTGCTAACCTAATAAATACTGCAGGGTACAATATCCAAATTCAATAAATGATCACCGTACTGCTCTCATCCTTAGACACCACTGGAACTATTTTTGAGCCAATTTCAATTCCAGTTGCCTCGTTATAAGACAGAGATTAAAAAAGCCTTGTACTTTATAGTTTTTCCAAAATCCCTGGCTGATTTATGTACACAGAACATTATATATTTCACAGAGTGCATAAATCCTTTACACTTCAAACAGAAAGTTGAGGAGCAAGTGATTTAGTATTACAATTTCATAAATTCTATCAACTAACTTTCTGTTGAAAAGCCATTTGATTTCTTATAATGACGTTACCAGTAATTTCTGTGGTGATGAAAATATTAGAGACCATATTTTTCCATTTCCATTCTCTTATTTCTGGCATCCCTTCTCCAATAAAAGGGAATATTTTATGGGTTATCCTGTCAGTAATATTACCTTAGTAGGAGAAATTACTGGTATTTAAATTTTATTGTAGTATTAGCATAGATTGTGGCTCTGTAAATTGAGACACCCTCCGATCCATGCCCCCCGTTGTGGTGGCTCCTGGAATAGGATATACTGCTTGTACTCCAGAGAATTATGCATAAGTAACACCATGCTTATGCATCTTCATAGCCATCATTAGAGATACATTATACATTTTCTCCTTTCTAGATTGTTTTAGATGAGTTGGGTATGATGACTCTTTTAGCTAGATACACAGTTAAGACTGGCATGGGCATTATTCCACATTTCAGTTCTTGTTAGGCAAATGATAAGTCCAAGGCTTCCTACTCATTTCTGCCTGGTCCCTCATACTTATGACTGTAAACTTATTTTCTTGGTTACTGGTAATCATTTTGGTGATGAATCATCTTGCTTATTATTTATTTATAAATCATTATACTCATGATTGTTCAATGTGATTAGTGAGGGTTTGTACAGTCGTAGTCTCTCCATTGCCAGAGAAGTAATTTGGTGTAGTCAGGTTAAGACTTATTGTTTACCTTGAACAATGGTAAAGACAAGAAAGATTCAGCTAGTCCACTCACCAAATTTGTGTTTCCTGTGTCCTATGGGCAACAGTTTAGATGCTATTGTTATGGAGTTTCCTTGCTGGCTGAGCAGGTTGTCTGGTGCTTGCTTCATTTTTGATTAGTAGCACCAAGTGTTTTCCAGCCCACAAGAGAACACCTAGGCACCCTCAGCATGTTAGGCATGAAGCCAGGTACAGTTTCCATCATCTGCATGAGAAAATCTATTTTGGAATTCTGAAAAACAGGTGGGAACTGCCTCTTTGGTGGCTATTTTCATTGAGCATGTTGAGAGATTTGTTCCATTTCTACTCAAAGCCCCTGGCTTCACACTATAGATCCAAAAATGAATCACTTTTTGATGGATCATTCTACCAAGCCCATTACAAGTTCATAAGCCTTTGTATAGAATTGCCCAAGGTATGTGGTAATGGTAAACCTTGTTGAACACCATCTAGGTGATATCCGGTGCTGCTCACATTGACCAGATGGACAAAGTCAGCTATAGGTAGTGTTAAAACATCCCTACTCCAATTTATGAACAAGTGATATCAACCATCTGAGTCTGTAAACCCAGGCTAAACATATATGGAAGATACATTTGACTTGGGTGTCCAGAAGGTAAGAACCTTTGACTAAGAGGCCCAGAAGTTTATAGACTCTCTCACTATAGCAGATTCTCTCTTTTCAAGTAGTGTACCAACCCAGTAGGGCAACTAGACATAGCTCTGGATAAACCACTTTCACTTGAAGTTTGATGATTGATCTGTCTTGCTAGCACAATTCTGTTAGGTGACTTATCCTACAGTGTCAATCCTGGCATGTGTATTTCTGCATTCTAGATGACAACACATTCCATCATGTGTATTTCAGTGGCCTCCAGGACACAATACCATGTAAACAGTTTGGATTTCTTTCTCAAATATTCTATATCATTGGTTAGTATAAGCGAATGTGAATTAGACCAAAAAGAGGCTAATTAGAGTGTGTGCACATTCTAATCAATTTGGATGGGACTAGGATGAGAATATTATAAGTTCTGGAGCATCATATAGCCCAGGCTTCCCTAATTCCCTCTAAGATGTGGCCTTATTTTTCCTTTGTTTCATTTAAAATAACTTTATAAAGTTTCACTAGAAAGTTCCCAATATGAAGAATATAGGGTCTGCTATGGACTGAAGAAATGTTGATCTTTTTGCTTCATGCTAGATGGGGTGATTTCAACAACTTTTGGTAAACTTTATTAATAAATTTTACTATTGTGGGGAGCCCATGAATTTTCTCAATGATTTCCCCATCTTAATGCTGTCAGGATGAGTCTTTACCCTGATAGAGATACAATCTGGTAGAATTCAACTTTACTTTGTCAAATCGGTTTTGACCCACTGTTCCTTAGGTTTGAAAATATTGTTTTCAGTTGTGATGAATCATTCATGGGATATATAGGATGAAATAGAGGTTTCAGAAGATGTACTACCTTGTGGTCATTATTACTTAACTTAACTCTTCTTAGTTCTTAGGAACATGGACTCTAAAGCCAGGCTACCTGGGTACCAGTCTTGGCTCCACTGTTTTCCAGATGAACAGAATCCTCAAAAATATGGATCAAAATAGCACCCATCTTAATCACAGGGTTGTAGTAAGAGTTTGAAGTTAATAAAAGCAACATGCATTTTAGAACAGTGTCTGGCAAAGTAAGTAACCCATTAATTAAAATTAACTGGGCAGACACAGTCACCAGGCATCTCCTGCCTGAGGAAATGCTTTGTCCCATCTTCTCATGGAGAAAGGGAGAAACTAAAGCTGGACCAACAAAGCGTTCAGATTTTTTGTAGATATTTAGGACTAGAAAAATAAGGATTTCTTCTTTAGGAGACACTCCTCTCACCATATTCTCTCTCATCCATCCAGCTTTATTCTTTCTCAGTAGCATAAATTTAACTAACAGAAGGATCTTGTACATGCTTGGCGTATGCCTGTGGGCTCCAACCTCTCTACACTTGAGTAGTAATTAAATCAATCAAAGTCTTCCTTTGCTATGATTCCAAGTGCTTTCAGAAAGTGCAAGCTGCCTGAAGCAGTGTCTTCCCTTCTGCTTTCAATTAAGTTATCTCTGCCCCCACCTGTCCAGTGAACTGAGAGAAAAGGTAGCATATGTCTTCCAAGAAGCCTTGTCCATTCCTATGTCTTGTGCGTCTTGACTGGTGCAGTGTCTCCCCTGGATCTCACTTCCCGTCAGCCTGCAGGGCGATCTGTCACAGGACCCCCTCCTGAGCTGTAATGGGTGGATTCTTGGCCACCCCAGTAGAGAAGAATCTATTTCCTCATTAGCATTTTTTTTTTAAAGATTTTACTTATTTATTTGACAGAGAGAGATCACAAGTAGGCAGAAAGGCATGCAGAGAGAGGGGACAAAACAGGCTCCCCACTGAGCAGAGAGCCTGATGTCGACCTCGATCCCAGGACCCTGAGATCATAACCTCAGCTGAAGGCAGAGGCTTAACCCATTGAGCCACCCAGGAGCCCCTCTCATTAGCATTTTAAGACTTACACCAGGTCATTTTTACTAAAACATGTATTTTGTCAAAAATACATGTCCCCAAATACGTGTCCCCAAAAAGTAGAACACAGGGTTGAATGTGGTGTAAACTGAGCACTCATAGATGGGAAAATGTTTGCAAGAAACTTAAAGGAAGCCATATCAGAACAAGATGTACAGAGTGAGGGAGGTCAGTGCACTTCTGTTCTCTTCTGCTGGATGCTGTGGTGCTGGGTACTGATGGCTTTAGTCCTTTCCTTTAGTCCAGGGAAGATCCTGCCAGGCTACAGGAGCATCTAGAGAAGGTGCTCGCAAACCTACCACAATGAAATTCCAACAGTATTACTTTATATCGATATGAATGTAGTTATTTAGTAAGCCACTTCACCTGGATTTAACATCTGTACTCTGGTTCCAATTTTTATTGCCACACTAGAATCTACCATGTCATAGTGACTATGGGAAATGCACAGTGACCAGGCAGCACGTGAGCACTCAGAGAACAGCTGCGTGACCATGGTCAGAATGGCACAGTACATGCATGGTGTCTAATGACCCTGAAGAGCCAGCCTGGAGTCCTCTCTTCTCTGTCACTTAGTAGCAAAGAGCTGTTGAACAAGTTATTTACTGTAATTTCCTTCTTGTTAAATGTGGATAATAATACACCAAGATACTTGAGATGATTAATGACATTAATTCCTGTGACCTAGAGTGATTAGTTCTACAGCTACCATTATTTCTATTGTTACTTTGGTTGTTACCAGGCTTCTTAGCAGGTAAGATTTATGTTTCTTACCTAATAATGATAATAGTATATATTAAGTTTATACTCTGTGAATTCCTGTGCTACATGAATTGCAAGAATCCTTTTTCTAAAGTTTTATAACAATGTACGAAGTAGGTTTTATTTGTAATTTCATTTTCAGATAAATAAATTGAAGGGCAGCAGGTTTAAGTAATTTACCAGGAGCCACTCAACAATAAAAAAAATTCTTATCTTGCTATTTCTTCTCTCCCTCCCCGCCTTCCTTCCTTCCTTCTTCTCTTTTTTAACATAATGCCTTGGAGTTTGGTCTTCATCTAACTGGATTTGGAAATATTCACAAATGGGGAAACTTATCTTGACTTGTTTTAAAGTACCAAGTGTGAACACACACATGCTCAGTACATTTCAGGACAAGTGGGTAATAGAGTGTGGGCTGGGGAAGTAAGACATGTGAAATGTATGGACCCCACAAAGTTGCTGAACATTTCAGGACTGTAGCTCATGCATCTGCACTCATTAAATGACCTTGGTTGATTTTTGGTAACATATTATCGGTCATGGCAGGTGGTGGCTGGCATTCTGTACCTGCTCAACAAATATAAATCCTACCCCCCAAATCATTTCCTTCAAGCATTTATTTGTTATTGGACTTTGAATATTTTATATGACCATTGAACCTTACCATAACTTAATTGATGTTTCTTCTATCAATACTGTAATAATTTCATTTGGATAAAGATCTAAGGCTTTCTGGTTTCCTCAATTACAGTATTGGGTGGGTTTACTTAGTTTAATACTTCAAAGTGGGAAAAAGATGCATTTATTTCCCCAAAACTCACAAGCCCTGCATTAGTGAGTGAAGAGCTATTATTTCTCAGGGGGAGTGATGGGGTGAAGAATAATGTTTTGGTTTTAAAATATCTTAGTCTGTCATATAGATAGGCTTGTTGTGTATTTGAGATAGCAGAAACAACTGTGGTAGATATAGTGATGAATATTGGGAATTCAGTCTAACGTAAGGACTGATCATAATTAAAATGAACACAGGAATGTACAGTATTTCAATGTAAGAACTGTTTAAATAAGTGGTCTCTGAGGTAGGGCTGGCAAATGAGGTGAGAAACAGCCTCTAAAATCTTGCTTTAAGCAGCATTTTCTTGTGTATTAATTTGACAGCTTTCTCAGCTGCTCTCAAGCTAACTACAGCAGTTTTAATCAGAGAAAGAACATGTTGTCAAATTGCTGTGAATCCAAGCCCATCAAAAGTGTGGAATGCCTTCAGGATTTAAAAGAACCTTGAGGGGGTCAAAGCTCTTACTCCCTATTTACTATGTCCAATGCCATCAAGTTCCATGAGTGTAACGAAGGAATGAAAACACAGTGCCTGTCTCCTGCTTTCTACCATCCACTTCACCTGCTCTGTAGGTCTGTGCCAAAATTATGTCTCCACTCGCTGGAGATGTTATCTTATTAAGTGCTGCAAATTTTGATACCGTCATGTATAGAGTGTGCTATGTTTAAATGCTATGACATAAAGTCAGTTGCAGAAAAAGAAACACTAATCACAATACTGCCTGAGTCTTTGAATTTTTCGTTGTTATTTTTCCCACAAATGTTTTCTTGGAATGGCAGACGACAGAAGCAGTCTGCTTTTCACAGCTCCCTGTTTAATTAAAACACTTGCATATCGGAACCAAACCCATCTCTTTGCACAGTTCCATGGTAATCAGGTATCAGAAATATACCTGAAGTTCCTGGCTTACGATTCTTTCTTGTCTGTGGAGAGTTAAATTAAGAAAATATTATCGGGGGGGGGGGGCGCCTGGATGGCTCAGTGGGTTAAAGCCTCTGCCTTCAGTACAGGTCATGATCCCAGGTGGGATCGAGCCCCACCTTGGGCTCTCTGCTCAGCAAGAAGCCTGCTTCCTCCACTCCCTCTCTCTGCCTGCCTCTCTGCATACTTTTGATCTTTGTCTGTCAAATAAATAAATAAAACCTTAAAAAAAAAAGACTGACTTAGATTAAAAAAAAAAAGAAAAGAAAGTATTATTGGGTGTCAGAAATACTTTCCATTTTATTACTTTTACCTTATTTGTTTCAATGAATTTCATTCAAAATTTCTCTCGTTCTCTGACTTGTCACCTTTAAACAGTATAAGTTTATCATCTTCTCTCCCCACCAACTGTCAACAGCTGAACTGAGCTGGAGAGTGAGGAGCTGCCGGATGTCAAATGGTCAATTAAGACAAGTCAAAATGGAACTAACAGTCAAGACTTTAATCACTTATCCTGATGGTATAAGCAACGTAAACAGGAGAAAGCGCGAGCCCCCTCAGTGTTCTGTTTTCCCCTGTGGACCAGCACTGAGTGAGGGTCCCGTGGAACAGTGCAGATGCAGGGATTTCCTCAGTGCTAGGGGAGCCCTTAACCAAAGAGTCCTGCCATTTTATTGACTCGGGGGCCAAGGAAAGGAGGTGGGGAGGGTTAGGAGTGGAAAAATATGGACTCTGAGTCAGAGTGGAAAACAGTGTCTTTAAGGCACTCCTGTAAGGAAGGGTCTTGGTGGAGATGTTTAAGAGATGCCAAGGGGTAGAGCTGTCTAAGCCTAGAGTGCAGGTTTGCATACGCAGAAAAGCTTAGCCAGTCAGCAGGAGCTCAGTCTTGGAGCTCCCATCACAGAGCCGGTGTCTGGCCTGAACCAGGCTTGGTGTGAGACTCACGAGGTAGAACCTTAGTCATTGCCAATGCTCTGGCCTGAGAGATCACCCACAGGATTTGGGCCTGGAACCAGACTCCTACCCAATGTTGTTCATTGTTGAAAGAGAACACAGACTTGTAGAGTTATTCATGGTATTAAAAGATATCAGGGCACCTGGGTGGCTGAGTGGGTTAAAGCCTCTGCCTCCGGCTCAGATCATAATCCCAGGGTCCTTGGATTGAGCCCCACATCAGACTTTCTGTTCCGTGGGGAGCCTGCTTCCTTTTCTCTCTCTGCCTGCCTTTCTACTTGTGATCTCTGTCTGTCAAATAAATCAAAAAATCTATAAATAAATAAATAAATAAATAAATAAATAAAAGATATCTCTGTGGGCGAGAGCAGGGGATGGGTAAGTGTGAGTGCTAGTGTTTGCTAATCTTGAAAAATCAAAGTCCCTTATTATTCATGCATTACTAATGATGGAAAAGACAGAATTCCCTGAGCATTTTAGTAGTTTTCTATGTGGAAAAGCATACTAAAGCATACTAATAGATGTAAGATATGGGTGACAGAAAACGATGTCCAAAATCCACTAATTAAACTGTAAGATCCTTAAGAATGTCGACCATGCTATTTAGATATGTCATAGCATGAAGGACATCAGTAGACCAAGTAATTTTTTTTTATTTTATTATTTTATTTATTTATTTATTTCTTTATTTTTATTTCCAGCATAACAGTATTCATTATTTTTACCTGACACTTTCTGTTCGACTGTGTGGGAAATGACAGTCAGCTTTCAAGATCAATAATAGCAAAAGTCAGCCTGTCTTATATCTATACATACTGTGGCATCGTCCTTTTTTTTTTTTCATTTATAGAAAAAGGAATTCCTTATATAGGAAATATCTAAAAATGTAAAGATTTCTTATTTATAATTGTAAAGGAAGGGAAAAGACAACAAAATGTTATATGTGCATATTTATATATACATGATATATAAATTTATAAATATATGTTTGTATCTAAATAGGAAATATTTGTAAGTACACAAATAAGAAATAGTATATATACAGATGTATATTCTGTTCCAGAATTCTAAATTTTTACATAAATTTTCCTATGGTTTATTCTGTTCATTTTTACCGTGCAAAATTCAAATTCTATTTTTTTTTACCAGCAGATTTTTAAGAATAAAAATATTCTGGTCACTTGCTTTGACAATTGGTTGTTAAATGTCTTTCTGTCATACCACTAATAAGCATTCTTCCAAATTCTTAAGTCCTTTATATCAGTCCTATTATGTGAGTGCTATTATTAGCCTTAATTTAGAGAGGAGTGAAGTGAGACTTAGGATATGTAAGCAACTTATCTAAGATAACACAGTTAGAAAGGAGAGCAAAGTTTGGAAGCCAACAACTGATTTCAGACTGTTGATCTTAAACATTTTTCAGTGCTTAGGCCTTCATCTTAATTTGATGGCCGTGTGAATAGCATGAAATTATTATTATTAAATTATGTAGTTAGTAATGTGTAGTCGTGTATATCCATGCATATGTGTGCACACACACATGTGCTGATTCTTATTCCTTATGTAAATGATACATCTCACGAGTATTAGTATGGACTAGATTTACAAAATAGGCTTTCAACAATTTACGGTTAGCCAGGACTGAGTTAGAGGCCCTAATTAGGTGAGCCTATTGCTGTCCTATGATGTGGTGCCCATTCCATTATTTTATTTTGAGCCACACAGTCCTGTCTCTGGAGGGCAGGAATGAATCTCAGTCAATGCTAGTTTTGGACTCTAATAGAGGTCACTGAATAAACAGAGAAAGCAGGAAGCAAAGATATTTGACACAATGTTAGTAATTCCTGAGGGCATGGCTTCATGATTGTGTTAGATGTCACTGTAAACAAAACTCACAAAAAGATCACTTTATAAAGCACCATAGTAAGTGGTATTCACATATGCACAATACACAGTTCTAGTTATGCAAATGGATGCTTGTAACACAGGATACAATTTCCAGTGACAGCACCATGCCTGGATTACAGACAGGTGTTTTTCTTCAGACAGCTTAGATAAACATGCTGTGATGTACTTTGGAAAATCATTAAATAATTCAAAAAGTGGCCTCATACATGATGAAGATTCTGAAACAATATATATCTCACTAAGTTGAATGTCTTTTTTTCATAAAATGTAACAATAGGAAACAGCTGTTTCTAAAAATAAAACGTACTATTCCATGTAATATATCATCTTAAGCCTGTATTATTAAATTAATAAATTGAATGCAAGTAGTGATTTGACCACTTACTTCAAGTTTGTCTCCTTAGGGACATGCGAGGTCTTGTATCTCCAGTTGCCTTATATATTTCATGATAGATACATGTTAAATTTTCTCTGTTTAACATTATGTTGAGCCAAATAAAAAAATCACTAAATGAAATGAGAAAGACCTCACAATGTTAAAGAGAACTTCATTTAAAGCACCATTTTATTAAAACGGATAATATAAGCTTTTCCATTTTAGTCTCGAAGGAAAAGCTCAGTCACAAAACCATATTCAGAACAGGTTTTGAATGTGTTAAGAGGAAGCACCCTATTTTTTACAAGGTGATACTGACCAACTGAATGATTCATGCCCTCCTTTTTCTGGCACAGAAACAAAAGCTTGTTAACGTTATTTACACAGGTTTTGAAATAGAGAAGAAGAAAAAAAAAAGGATCCCTATTCCAATATATTTTTTTCCTAGTTCTCTGTTTTTGGCTGAGCCTCATGTAAATGTATTGGCTTATGTAATGCCTTATGCCAACAGATTTAAAGAGTCCTTTTTACTTTTGATTATACAGGTAAGAATTTTTACAGGACATTGTTTTTACATATCTGCTTGCATGCTTTTTCTTGGCACAAGAGCTACTGAGATGTCTGCTCTCTGGGCAGGAGGTCCCTCAGTAGGACTAGCCTCTCAGGTAACTGATCTTATTGTAGCTGCTTTCCCAATTGCCAGTAAATGATACAAATTATAGGAGACTGAAAAGGTCACCTCTGCAACAAACCTACTTAAATGAGCTTAGTGATCACTAACCTGCAGCTACACACAAAAAAATCTCAGACCAGGAACGCACAGGTGACCATGCTTGCTGACACAGCAGGTTGGTGCCTGGAGCCCACCTGAGTTTGCGCCTAAGAGCAGGGGTGGGGGGTGGGGGTGGGAATCAAAGCACTGTTGCTGATGAAACTGACTTAGTTGTGCATGTGGAAATTAAATAATTTCCTGATGTATTTTTATTTACCATATTTATGTACTTTTTGTCACTTCAATAAGTCAATAAAAACATACAAGGTAAAAAGAGAACTAATTTCAATGTATGACCTAAACTTAATATGTATATAATATGTATACATAGATAGATAGGCCTTCCTAGGTGTAAAATTGGTCTGATCATTCCATTACAGTTCCCTAGAATTGTATCAAAATATGAGTGTAAATGTAACGCTTTCCTTTTTAAATTTTTCCTTTTTAACTTTAGCTTCCTTTTTAACTTTATATGTGACAATATCTAGGACTATACAGTATTGCTTACAGAATTTACTTCTGAGTCAGATGGTTTGGGTGAAAATTCCAGCTATCATTGGGCAAGTTGCTTAACCACGTTGTACCTCAGGTTATACAACTACAAAATGAGCCTAATCAGGGCCACTTAGTAGCCAATATGGCAAGTAATATCTGTGCCATTTTTAGCAGGATTTTGGTGGCTTTCTGCTGGAGCAGATATGAACTCTTTAGTTGATAGAATATGGAGAGACAGAGGAAGTTTCTAAGAGGTTGGTATGGCCAAGGTGGAAAGGGACAGGTAACAGCATAAAACTATTTCAAGACTTTATCATCAGGTGTGAGGACATCAAAGCATATTGACTAAATGTTGGCCTTTTTTTGTAAGCATGGGATCAGTTAATAAGAGAGCGCTTTAGATAGCACTAGGCATATAAAATTCTAAAAACAAACACAAAATATTTTAGCTCCATATACCCCAAATATTACAATTCAATCTTAGAAGCCTGAAAGATACATTAGAAAATAAGTATTGGGGGTTTTGCTCCCTGAGAAGAAGCCTCTAGTGTTCTACAACACATTTAGACTTCATCTAGTTGATTAGAACAGATGATGAGACAAAAATTTCCTTCTAAAAATGTAGGTCGATGGAGACATGGCCACAAATAATATTCCTGAAGAAGTTGCAGTAACTGAAATAAGATGCACCCCCCAAATAAATTCTGTTGATTACGTTTATGACAATTTCTTAGGTCATTAATTTGGTAGCTTATGAAGTATACACCTATTTTCTTTTCTGTTGTTTATACACAGATAAGAAACAATGCCATATAGTAGGGGAACACGTTTTGAAGTAGCACTGTTTTTATATCGTGGTACATTCATTTCCTGAAATAAAACGCAACCTGAGTTCTATGAGTCTATATACATACAAGCACATTTAAATCACGAGCCATATTGATAATACCCAATACCTGGGTTTTCGTACATTTGACATTCCTATAAAAATATTCTTGTACTTATCAATTCCTTAATAGAAAAAACTTAGAAAGGATAATTATATATATATATATATATATATATATAATATGAATAATGTGAAGATTTTAAATTATTACTGAAATTGTATGCATATTACCAATTTTATTAATAGGAAAATATACATGGAAATAGTGAGATAAAAATGCATAAAACATTTTTAGACTATATTGAGTTATTACAATATTACATTATAAATATTATGTTAGGGAAAACAGAGAGATGTATAGCTGCATGTAACAGAAATACAAACCTAGGCTTGGGAGCATCAAAAAAACTGATCTGGCTATTTTCGTCTTCCACACTTCCTTCTTCTGTTTACAGAAACACACAGAAACAGATCTCCTTGCCAACAGAATCTGGCAGCCTAATTTTGAAGCATAGAGAAACTTCCTCACTTTCTTCCCTTAGCCTTCTTAATGATTTTGTAAGCATCAAATTCCCTTCAATAAATACTTTCTGTTTGTTGGGGTGCCTGGGTGGTGCAGTGGGTTGAGCCTCTGACTCTTGGTTTCTGCTCAGGTCCTGATTTCAGGGTGGCGAGATCCAGCCCCCAATAGGGATAGTCTAAGGCTGTCCCTGCCCCTCCCTTCCATGGTGTCTCTCTTGCTCTCTCAAATAAATAAATAAATCCTTAAAAATAAATAAGTGAATGAATGAATGAATGCATAGATAAATAAATAAATACCTTTCTGCTAAAAAAGCCTAGGAAGGTTTCTGGGTTTTTTACATTACAGTCTAACTCACACTGAAGCCTTCTTTGAGTAAATAAATGCATCTGGTCAGAACAGGGAAGTCAGGTTATATAATTATATTATCATAAGGTTAAAATCAAGAAAATTTTTTCTTATAAAATTTCAGATTTATCCTTATAAAAAGCTAATATTGACAATTTAATTTTTAAGCAATTGTTTTTAAGTTTAGAATTCATTCGTTTGTTGGGAAATACACTATACTATTTCCTAATGAATGTATCAGTTTCCATTGCTGCATAGCAAATGACCATGCATGTAGTGTGTCTGCTTAAAAAAACAGAAATTTATTAGCTCACATTTTCCTTAGGTAAAGATTCCAGCCCCAGGTTAACTGCTTCCACTAGTCAGGGTATGGCTAGTCCAAAATTGAGGTGTGTGCTTGGGTTGCAATCTTATCTGAGGTCCCAGCTCGTTTTCCAATCTCATCACTTCTTGACAGACTTCGCTTCATTGTATGGTAGTAGCCTGTTTCCTTGCTGGTTGCCAGGAGGAAATCACTCTTAAATCCTAGGACTCTTAAGTCCTAGGGGTCACTTTCATGCCCCTGCCAGGCAGCCTTCTACATAGACAGATTACCAAGTGTTTGCATATTCAAGACTAAAAGAATTCCTGTACATGAGACCTCTCCGAACTCTTTCAAGTGCTCAGCTAGTTAGACTGGGCTTACTCAAGCTAACCCCCCTTTTTATTATTTCAAAGTCAGTTGATTAGGGACAGGAATTATATCTGCAGAATTCCTTCACGTTTGCTACGTAATGTTAACCTGAGAGTCGTATTCTATCATACCCACGTATGCTGCTCACATTGAAGTGGTGGGGATTACATGAGCTAAGTATTACATCAAAGGGCAGGAATCTTGAGGTCCACCTTAGAATTCTGCCCATTATGATGGAGTTTAGGTTATCCAGAAATGAGTAACAGTTTATAAACAAAATTGCTGAAGATTACTTATTACCCTCCCAAGATAGAAGTCAATGACTACTTAATGAAATCAAACTTTCCATGTAAAATAATATATTCAAGTACTCTAATCTACATGCATACAAAAAATTTCATGAAAAATGTAGATATGATTTGTATTATTAATTAGGATTCCAGTTATAAAGACTATAAAGACTGTAAAGTCTTTTTTACTTTTATTCTGCATAGCCATATTTTGTGGACAAAAGCAGATGTTCTCTGCTAGGGATTATAATTGTAGAACAGTAGAAAAGTACTGATTTTGGTGCTGCAGAGGAAATACGGGAGACTTGTTAAAATTTATCATACTGATAAGAAAACTATTTTCCTTTATGGCAAAGAAAGCAAAAACAAAAGCCAGATTTTTTTTTTTCTTTTTATCTTCTTCTCTCTCTTTTTTTTGGTCGGGGGGGTATGTGGTTCAGTGAAAAGTTTATTTCAGGCCTCAGGCAATATTTGATTTAGCCATTAATTTATTTATATGAAAAATATCTCTTGTAATCTTGAAGCTTAATATACTATGGATTATAATCATACATTTTAATGACAAGCATTTAAAAAAATAACTAAGTACCCTCTGATATTTTGAAAGACTAAAGCTGAACTTCCAATAGAAAAGTTCAGCATTACTATATTTAGAATAAGGTTTTATTACTTGATTTTTATCAACATCTTTATTACTTTTTTATTATCATAGAATGACAGCTTAAGGCAAAACAAAAATAATTCTTTGAAAATTACATCGGTGTATTATTTGTATTGACATATTTCTGTGAATATTGGAGACTTTCATGATCTGTGCTTATATTGAAATTTTTCTATTATCTTAACTTCTAGAGCCAAGAAACTCAAGGATTCCTCTAGGGCAGAAGCAATAGCAACAAAAATGTTCTGTTTTTAGAGAAATATATATGAAATTGTTTAGTCAGATGGCCAGATGTATGTTTGAATGGACCTTGTGTTTCCAGAACTGTGTTGCTCAAACAGGGTTAACAGATGTGCTATTTCTGGGTGAATATTTGTAAAATACATAGGCTTTAAGTAAGTCATGTCTATCACTTCATATATAGAGATATTAATTTGATTGACATATGCAACTTTTTAGATTAAATATTTATAAGAAGCTCCAATTTTTTAGAGTTCCTTAATTATTCCAGGTTTTTCAAGTAAAACATCAAATATTTATTTGGTCTCTATTATATGTTCTCTCATGGTAGCATACTGGAAAGAATATTTTTCTCCTCTAGAGTCAGACAGACAAGTTCAATGCAGGGTCTCTCATTAGTGAGGTAAACCTAGGCCAATACAGATTTTAAATTCTGTAAGCTTTAGATTTCTCATGTGATAAAATGTAGTTCTGATCATTAACCGAGAAATTAACCTAAAAGTCATTACACTATTTTTCATGTTAAATGAAGTAACTACCTCAAACATTCTTCCTTGCTTACCTCACCTCATTTATCCGACTAATTCCAGCTAGTAATAATTTAATGACCCGTTCAGAAATCCAGTCTTGTGGACAAACTCACATGGCATTGCCTTCCCACCTTCTTTCCACAGATAAATGTAGTTGCTTCTGCTCTTTGACCTCTATGAACCTTTCCTTTTATCATGGCACTTACACTGTGTCTTTCTTACTTTTCTATCTTTAGCACTCACTACAGTGCCAGAGGCATTGTATTTGTTCAATAATTATTTGTTGAAAAAACCCAAACATTAGTAAAAATTGTACTTATATATTTTACTCAGTCCTGAGAGTACAACCCAGTGAACTGATTTACAATGCTACCATAAAAATGGGGAAACTCTGGAGCACCTGGGTGGTTCAGTGGGTTAAATCCTCTGCCTTGGGCTCAGGTCGTGGTTCCAGGATCCTGGGATCGAGCCCTCATTGGGCTCTCCACTCAGCAGGGAGCCTGCTTCCTCTCCTCTCTCTCTGCTTGCCTCTCTGCCTACTTGCAATCTCTGTCTGTCAAATAAATAAATAAATCTTAAAAAGATATGGGGAAACTCAAATTTAATGAATTTAAGTGATTTTCTGCATTATCCATTTGAGTGTCAATCCCACAAGCCCACAGGTTTTGTATACTTGTGGACTTTTAATTTTGCTTAGTAAGAAATGTGTGTACTTAATTATTTTTGAAAAATTAATTAACAATAAATAATAATGCTTACATAGTGGTCAGCACATAATTACGTATTTATAAACATTAATGTTTTCACAAAGTCCCTCTCTCACAAATCTGGGATCTTATTCATTAATTGATTTATTAATTTATTTATTTTAAAGATTTACTTATTTATTTTAGAGATAGAAAGAGAGGGAGAAGGATAGAGAGAGAGAGTAGAAGGAGGGGCAGAGGGAGAGAGAATCTTCAAGCAGACTCCCCGCTGAGCACAGAGCCTGACATGGGGCTGAATCTCTGGACTTTGAGAGCATGCATGACCTTAGCAAAAATCAGAGATTGGCTGCTTTACTGACTGAGCCACCCAGGTGCCCCTCATTAATTAATGAACTAATTAATTAATTTTGCAACTGACTTTGTACTTGTGATGTTAATACTTTGGATTCAAAAGCTCCCTGTATATATGAAAGATAAAAACACAGTTGCTTTTTTTTAACTAGTAAAATAAATATATTGAATGATAATCTTCAGATAAGGTAGATATTGATATAGATCTATGTGATACAGAAATTGGAGGGGTTAAATTAGAGCTCTATCTTGGAAGGCAGAATCATAAGCACACACAAAAAAGAACATTTCAGGAATGAGATTTAAATTGCACAAAAGCACAGCAGCTATAAAAATAAAATTGTAAGAATAATATAATAACCACAAAAATATAAAGATGTAGTTAAAATATCTAAAAATAATATAACACTAGAATTATACCAACCAATTTTATGTTGGATAGCTGTAAATATGATTTACAGTGAAGTTAAATAAGCAAAGACTATCTCTGAAGCCTTGCACTGGCAGTGTACTAAGTATTATACAATTGTGATTATTTGCAAAAGTTATTACTGTAAAAACATTACCAATATCGGATCGCAAAATCTGATTGCTAATATTCCTGAATTTTATATAAGCTGCTGTTTCAAGTTAACTTGCAACTAAACTTAATAAAATTAGTGTCATCATCAAAACATCCACAGGTCTGTCAAAGTGACTTTAAGAATGATGGTTTGATAAGTAATATAAACCATCCATGTGGGAAACATTTTTAAGTGTAACTCTTGGGAATGATCTTATTCTAGGATCCTCTATGGGAAATAATTGTTAATATACATAACATGAGAATGACCTAGTTTCCAGGAGTTTCTCAAAATTCCAGCTAAATATATACTGGATCTTAGCCTAAAACCCTTGGCAACTTTTATTGCTCACGGCTTACAGATATAGTTGCTTGAATGAATGAAATACTTTTCAGTAGTAATTACCATGAATGGAACAACAAGTTCCATAAAGAGTTGGACAAAATTTCTATTCTGGCATAGAAAAGGTTTTTCACCAAAACCCAAACATTTAAAAATGTACATTATGATTGTAATGATCCCTCTATTTCAAATGAGTGCTCTGTTTTGTCTTCCCTTGGTTTTTCTCATATAGTGCCTAAAGAAGAAAAAAAATTTAATTGGCTATCTGTTATTTAGATATATGCTCTAATTCTGTTCTCTTGTCTTGAGCTGGTAAAACAGAGAATAGCATTGAGGAAAGAAACCAGTTTTACTCTAAACCTTTTGCAAATAATGTAGAAATTATTCTAAAATAATGATATCTTTAAGAAAGTATGATCTTTATGATACACATTTAAATTTTTTATCAGTTTTGGGTATAAATTAGTCAGGAGATTAAAGAATGTGAAACTTAACAAATATGAAAGCAGCAAATTAAATTTTATCCTAATCTTATCTCCTAATACATATTCTAATCTTCTAATATTTTAATAATCTTTTTTTCTCTTAAAAACAAGGATATGTGGCTATTTTATTGGTTTTATATAAGATGTATATTATACAATTTATATCTTGTACTTTTAAAATTCTGTTTTCTAAATGATAAATTTTTTGTAAACTATTTTAATGTATTTTTTTTAATTTCTTAATTTGGGGAATAAGTCAATATATCACCAATTTGCCCACTGTAAAATTCTCAGTTCACAGAGAAAAGCATGCTATGAACAAGAGGAAATCTACTGCCCTAATTGCCTTACTTGATCTCAAGGTTACTATATAGGTCAAAGGTCTAAATATAATTGGCTGTAATTTAGTCAATACATCTATATTTCACCATACCAGAGATTATTCTCGTGATGTCAAAGATCACTAAGCTCTACCCAGAATAAGTTTGATGTAAATCTAGGGGGATACAGTCAAAGAGTTTAGGATAAAGAATAGTTTTCTGAAATAGGTCAAACCTCTGAAATTCCCTAGCTTTAATGGAATAAGCTGTGCACAGCAGAAAGGAAATGCCATTTTAAGCATTATTTTTTTAACACTTGGAGCAGTAGTGAATGCTTAGTAAGAAACTGGCAGATGATCTCATTAGATAAAATGACTATTAAGAAGTCTCATTACTAATAAAATGCAGGGTGTTACCCACATTCCAGCTTGTGAGTTACAAAAATGCAATTCTGCACTATTTTTGTTTTGATCTTGTGATGGTTTTTACTACAAATGTTGCCAGTCCTGTAAAGTCCTCTCTTACATGTGAATATCACATAATAAATTCCAAAGCAAACTCATCTCCATTACAGGAAGGAAATATTCAAACTTCATTTACTCTTGAAAGGTGAAGAATATTTTATACACAGTAGAATATATAACTCAATCACGAGTTTTTGGCACAGTTCAAATATGAAGAAGGAAGGTAGTCCGATTGTCGACAGAATTCAGGCCAGAACACTCATTTATGTGTCATATGAACCGACTGTCTGTATACTAGGAGGCCTTCCCATCCCTGAAGGTGTGGGATTTGTGTCCTGCAGCTGTGTTCCACAATAAACATTCTTTAAAAAAACACTTAAATGGGGGTGCCTGGGTGGCTCAGTGGGTTAAAGCCTCTGCCTTCAGCTCAGGTCATGATCCCAGGGTCCTGGGATCGAGCCCCGCATCGGGCTCTCTGCTCGGCAGAGAGCCTGCTTCCTCCTCTCTCTCTGCCTGCTTCTCTGCCTACTTGTGATCTCTGTCTGTTAAATAAATAAATAAAATCTTAAAAAAAAAAACACTAAAATGAATTCTTTTGACATTGTTATATCTTGCTGATTGGAAAACAAATTTCAAACCAACATCCTTTGATTCTGCTTACTTGTACAAATAATGAAAATCTGATGATACAGATATTGCAAATTGTTGAGACAATATTTTGAGAGATACCAGTTTAATTCCCTGCTCAGAAGAGTGCTAACAGGTTGTTTTAGAGGGAGGGAGGGAACCAATTTAATCCCCCCAAGTATAAGCTTGCTCAGTACGTCCAGATGTAGCCCGAAATATGTGTACTGGTTTACAAACTGGATGTCAACTTCTGTGCCAAGACTATTGCTTGGTACAGGGATGCTCGGACTATGGTGCTGAACGTCACGGCCTCAGCCAGGCTCCACCCGCGTGAGTATCAGTGTCCCATAAGTGTTACTTGCTGTTGAGTGAATGAAATAGGGCCTTGGTCAAATAATAATAGGGCCCTACTGTAAACAGTGTTTTTCAAATGATTATGTGTGTCTCTGTGTGTACTTGTGTGCATGTAAGTGCATGTTCAAGATTCTTAGTGATAAACCTAAAATGAAATTTCAGAAAAGCCGGTACAAAGAATTTTAGACTTTTTTCTTTTTTTTTGGTTCAGATTTTATTTATTTATTTGACTGAGAGAGAGCACAAGCAGGGGGAGTGGCAGGCAGAGGGAGAGGGAGAATCAGGCTTCCTGCTCAGCAGGGAGCCCAAGGCCGGGCTCAATCCCAGGATCCTGGGACCATGACCTGAGCCAAAAGCAGATGCTTAACCGAGTCACCCAGGTGCCCTCCCCCCCAAGAAAGAAATTCTTTAATCTCTCTTTCCCATTAACACCCCATTCAACTCTGTCTTAAAGTTGTATATGCGTGTCTTGAGGGCAAGTTATCTCTTCTGTGTTGTGATTTCCTTAGTTGCAAAATTGGTTATTAATAGTATTTACTCATAGAGTTGTTAAACTAGATTCAGCCTGTTAATGTCTCTGTAATGGCTATCTCATATTAAACACTATATAACTCTTTAGGGAAAAAACCCGCATAAGACAAAAAGAAATTGAATAGAAAGTCTTTCTCAGAAGATTTAGAGTCACTTGTTCATTTCTCAGGCAAATGATCTGAATTATTCCCGATTTTAAATTTCGGTAGACTTTTTAAAGCCATATTTTTAATTAGGCCAGAAATAAAAGAGTTAAACTACCTACATTAACATTTAACAACATTAAATAATAAAAAAAAGAAAAAGAAAATTCGTAACCATTGATGAGAAGATGACCCTGACTTCCACATTGGTAAAATACATTGTTATCATGAAAATGCGCATTCTATAAGTAAAGCAGGATAACTTGATCCCCAGGAATATTTTACTCAGGCAATGATAGTAGTAATAAACTCTCATTCTATAATATCTTAGCCTCATGTAAAAGTATATATGATATTAAAAAATATTTTTTATTCCCCTATGGGAATGTATTATCATAACCCTTTGCCAGGAGGTAATTTAGTTATATTTAAAGTTTGAATAAAATCTTAAGAACTAAAGGAAATAGAACTTAAACCTCAATTCAGATTATAATAAAAATAAAAAAGTCTCAGAAACTCATGTCAGCTAAAAGCTGGTAAAGTCACACTGTCCAAATTAGGTCATCTCTCAAGAACCTAATCTTCAAGAAACTAATAAGTGACATGTTAAAAAGTTAAATGTTGGAATGCAGTGTCTTATAATGAAAAATATGTTTATAAATTTATATTCAGTTCTGTTAAATTTTTTAAAAATCTTTTTAAAATTATCTCTGGGTAGTTCCAAAATTAGGACACATCTGTTAAACTTGTGTACAGAATTAGCCAGAATATAAATGAAACAATTTTTGAAGTTTAATCACAATGATGATTTGGCCTGAAATTTTATTGTTTTTCACTTAAAATTAATTTGTAATGCATCTGTAATCCATAGGACATTTTTTTCAAATGCATGCAATTAAGGGATAAAATACAGAAAAAAAAAATTCCAAAATATAGAAACAAATAAAAATCTTAAAAAAAAGAGAACAAAAACCTTATTTTCTAAAATAACAAGGGATTAGTTATTTACAGGCTGAAATTGTTTCACTTATCGTGAACTACTTTTGCCTATCTCCTGTGAACATCCGGGTGACAATGACATTTAAATCAGTCCATGTGCATTCATTACTGTATATGAATGGAAAGGTTACATTTGGTAAAACAAACCTCTTTGCAGTCTTAGTAACTGAGTAGCAATTTACACATCAAAGAGTGAGCTACCTAAACAGATTAGAGCTTTTCAATAAAACCTTATTAAAGAAAAGGGGATCTAATCCTCTAAACCAAGGTGAACTCTAGTCTGATCTTGTCTGATCTTGAAAATAAGCAAAATCTGTCTATAAGGATAAAGTAATTTTATCATATTTTTTGAAAACTTTAAGGGTGGGATTTGAATGGGAATGCGTATGAGTGGGAATATGTGTAATGGTCTATTCTCAAGTACCTGAAAAAAAACAAGCGCTGCTCACTTGGCATATATTAAACCCTCACATGGAAAAGATGACTTGATGCTCAGAATGAAAAGTCCTTCCCTGGCTCCCTTTTCACTTCCTCTGTGAAGACCAGATATCTAAGATCTCCCAGCCATGTTACAAAGAAGAAGGAATGAACAAAACAAACCAAGATCAGAACTCATTCCCTGGTGAGGTAGATATTAGTGTTGTTTTTTTGTTTCGTTTTGTTTTGTTTTTAATTTCTTCCCTTCTGAACATTTCAATGCAGACGAGAAGAGAGAAAAAAAGAAACAAAGAGAAAAAAAGAAAGAAAGAAAAGGATAGTTGCTGTATTATTTAGGGTAAGAACGCAGACGAGCAAAACTAGTCCTTTCCAACCTAACCATGGATTCCTATTCATCAGTGAAACTTTATGGACCAAAATTTGTGAATGTGTAATCTTTGTCTTCTACTTTCTTCCTCTCCCATTGTCTCACACAAGGAAAGGGACTTTTTAATCTCAAGGGAGATACTTTCAGCACATGTAATTGAGATGAAATACAGCAGAATGAAAGGAACTTATATGAAGCTGTAGGTTCAAGTACCAATTGAACTCAAAAGTGACTTAACCTTTCCAAGTTTCAATTTCTTATTCTGAAAATAAAGATAATGAAATCTTCCCTACTTGCCTCAGCACTTTGGGAAAAATAAAAAGAGAGGGTATGAGTGAAAACATTTGACAGAGTACAAGAACATATACATTACTTATGGCCACCATACTCCTGTGCCCATATCTTTTTCTAACAGTAAGAGTTCTATTGACAGGGGACATAAACAACTTAAGTGAATATATACAAAGTGAATTTTATTTAAAAGAAGTTGTAGTACATGAGATTTAAGAGCAAGTCTGAATTTGAACCCTGATTGAGGCACATTTTACTGCATGATTTTCAAAAAATTAATTAATATCCTGGAGTCTCAATTTCTTCATTTGTAAAAAGCAGTTGATGTGACAATTAAATAGATTACTATGTTTAAAATGCTTGTGATTAAATTATAATTGTCACTAGTGTCCCTTCAACGTTGCCAGGTACATGTCACATTGCCTGTTACAAAGATGAAAAATTTGAGACCTTGACAAATTAAATGTCTTATCCAGAGGCAAAGAGCTAATAAGTGTTCAAATAGAGATGAAAACCAGAATTACTTACATCAAAGTCTGGGATCTTTTCATTTAAATTTTTTTTTTTTATTCAAAGCCATTTAAATTCTAACACAATAGGCTAATTATAGGGAAATTCTCACAACTTTTAAATAATTTAATAGCAGATTCCATGCTTAAAGAAGTTATGATTAGAATACAAAAATCTGGTATTGATTTCTTTACAACTACTTCACCTGCATTCTTGTGATATAAAGAGAAATCTGGAAAGTAACCAAAAATAAATGGAAAATTTTTGATTCTTCTGGTTTTCATTAAAAAGAAAATTCAATAAAACTTTCCTTAAGTAAAACAAAGCTATCGAAAAGCATGTGGTTTAAGGAATATATTTTACTGTTAGTGCATGCTTGTGTGTGTGTGTGTGTGTGTGTGTGTTTGAAGGTGACAAGATACTCTGAATTATTTTTGTGTGTAGATGTGGCTATGATAGAAATCATAAAGCAAAACGTGTGTTCTACACTACACAAATTTAAATATTCCTTATAAGGTAGCCCCAATTTTTCTCCCAGCAGCATTTTTTTGTGAGACGTAGCATACTTTTCAAATGAAGTTTTTAAACAAAAAGTACTAGTGACTCACCTAGGGGATTAGGGTACAGGTAAAGGTGGTGAGAAGAATTTCTCAGGAGTAGGATCTAGCAATAAATATGTATATACATATATGGATTGAGTATATTATATATGTATATACATATACAGAATGAGTAAATTCAAATTTCAGATAAGAAACAAGTAATTATTTTAATAGACGTATCCCCCAAATATTATGTGGGACATACTTACATTAGAAATAATTTCATTTTGTTCTGAAACTTAAATTTCAATGGGTGTATACATTTTCTATGCTGAATAATAAATTATTACACATTTAGCATCTTAAACAATTACCCACTTATTATCCTACAATTTCTGTTGGTTACATGTCAGGGTACTTCTGATCTACAGCTAAGTTCTTTGCCTGGAGTCACATAAGTCTGAAATAAACAGGGTCAGCTGGGCTCTATGCTCATCTAGAAGCTAAATTAGAGAAGGATCCACTTCCAAATTCCTACAGGTTGCTAAATACATCTAATTTCTTTTATTGTATAATTTGTAGTAGCTTGCTTCTTCAAAATCAGAAACAGAGATAAAGTCTTTGTTGTTTTGATTCATTGCCTTTAGAGAAGACCTTGTTCCTTTTTAGAAGGCTCAGATGAAGTGTGCCCCGGTGGCTCAGTCAATTGAGAGTCCAACTCCTAATTTCAGCTCAGGTCGTGATCTCAGGGACCTGAGATCCAGCCCCCTGTGTCAGACTCTGCACTCCACAGGGAGTCTGCTTAAGATTCCCTCTCCCTCTGCCCCCTGCCCCTCCCCCTAAAATAAATAAATAAATCTTAAAAAAAAAAAAAAAAAAACATGGCTCAGATGATTTGATCAGGCCTACCTACTATAATCTCTCTTTTGAGTAATTCAAAATCAGCTGACTAGGGATCTTAACTGCATTGGAAAAAATCTCTTCACCTTTGTCATAAACTTTAACAGAACATCCCATAACCTTTACTGTATTCTACTGGGTAGAAACCAGGGCACATATTCTGCCTGCATTCAAGGTGAAGAGATTACATGTCTCATTTGAGGTCAATCTAAGGGTTTCTACCATACTGAACATTCCATAATTATTTAGCAGCCCTATCCAGAAGAACATATGGTTTGATAATACATGATCTGTACAGAAAATAACACAAGAATCATGAATTTTATGGGAATGATACGGTTTAGAGTTTTCTACTACCTCTATGTTGTTGGTATTTCCATGATTTACCTAATTATACCCAACTCAACAAAAATTGGTAAAAATTAGCATTACATCTCTTTGAGAGATTTGCCAGTAATTTCAGAATTATTGTAACTCAATCATCATTTGCTTGTTAATTCTATAATCATTGCCTGAGTTCCCACCACAAGGAATAATTGCTTTGCTCCAGCAATATAAAGATGAGCAACTCCCCATTCATCCTCTAAAATAACCCGTGGTCTACAAAACCAGAGACATATACATTCAGATAAGGACTTCCAAATTATAAAACAGAAAACAATGGGCTAAAGCCTATTTCACTTAAATTTCAGTTCTTAAAAAAGATCATGGCAAAGTACTGCAATCAAATAAAATTTAGTCATATCAAGATGTTGGATTCCATATCCATTCCTTAGAGATACATAACACACATTAACATAGACATCTGAGACACCTTATATGAAGTGCTTAGATTTGTACAATCTGTTTTTTCACAATAATTGGTGTATTACAGTCATCCTACACCCATATTTGGATTCACCATCTAAACATTAGCTTAAGCACCAAATCTTGGAGATTTTTCTAAAATTATCTTTTTCCTTCGGCCCTAGTTCCCAAAATTATCTTTTTCCCTTTGCCCCAGTTCCCATTACTTAGTAAGCCCTGTCCATTCTGCTTCCTAAATGTGTCAAGGGCTCTAGGGTGTTTCCTTGGACATTACAGCAGTCCTGGGAGAGAAACTTCTCAGAGATAGATCTCAGCAAAGGTCAGTTCTGGGAAGTTATTAAAAATGTTTTCACGGAAAGAACAGAGATGTCTCTGAATCTGTGTGAGGATCTCAGTGAAGGAAAAAGAGAGGACTATTTTCTGCCTTGGCTTTTTTCTCCTTTTCATTTTATTCTCCGTAAATTTGATAGCTGTTCTGAAATGTCTCATAGCAGTACACCTGGAATGAAAATGAATGAATTCCATTTGCATATTTCAACAATTAAAGGTGCTAAATCTCACTAATTGTGCATAATTACGATTTAGTGATTATACTAAGCAAACTATAATTTACAATTTAAGTGATTACTCTGTAATTCATTATTAAACTATGTGCCTCAGCAAAAGACAATAACATTTTTGGAGGTCTGTCTTTCAAAAGATTCCATGTCAATGTTTTTCTATGAGTTTGGCTGATAAAAAACTTCTTAGTTACAGTGCAGTCCATGGAGAGTGTCTGTAAGCTGATTGTTAGTCCCCAGCTATGACCGTGCTTGCAGGACCTGTCACCGTGCAGGGTTTTGCCTCTGCCCCAAGGACTACATGACATTTTTGCACAAAAGGAGCTTTCCCTATTCAGTAGTTTACATGCTACTGTACTTTCATGCTGCTGTTGTTTTTTTTCTCTTTCCCTGCTGTCACTTCTCAGCCATCAGCAATGTTTCACAGTGCTTCGACTTGCCAAATAATGGGGTTTTGTGATGTTTTCTCTGCCTGACTTGTTTGTGATCATCCTGCTTCAAATCATCAGTCAGTATGTGGCTTGGCTGCCTGTCATTCACTCCATCTCGCAGACTAGCCCCATAAAGCTGAATTGTAACGAGTGTGACTCCATCGCCACTGGGCTCACAGTGTATCACAACTGAGGAATTGTTTGAGAATATGATTTTAAATAGAAAGTATGAGCTGAAAGCCACAGGACAATACACTATCTGTTAGTGTGCCAAAGATGTGCTCACTTGTCCTCATTAACTTCTCTAGATCATCTCTGAGTACGTCATTTGATTGGCATTTTGCTCAACTAATACACTCTCATCATCAATTTTGACTTAGAACATTCAGCTTTCTATCTTGACTGGTTTTAAGTCTTTCTATTAGTGGATAATACGCAACCTAGGATGTCTTCAAGGCAGACTGCTAACCTAAAGCATTCCTAAAATTATGCGTTTACTATTTCATATCACTGCATAATTAATTCTTGAGGAAATGCCTTAAGGAATTTGGCAAGAGCACAGGCTGCTAAGGGAAAAGAAGTTTATAAAGGACTGAAAACATTATAAACCAGTCGAGGAAATAGCAGGTGGCCCAGTCATTAGTGGTAACTAAGTTTGAAATTGATTATGTGGTAACTTGAGAAAAAACAGACTTCTGTTTGGGAAGGTAAATGAGTGTAGATTGTCAAGGTCTGATTCCGCAGGCATAGCTGGATCTCTCACTGTTTATTCCCAAATGATAAATAACATGTGTTTATTCCCAAACAATAAATAACATGATGACATTAACTGTCTAGATCCATCTGGTCTGACATTACTGGTGTCTAATGTTATCAAAACACTCTGTATTTTTGTAGTTCTATCGTAAAGGTTTTTTTTTTTCTTTAATTTTATAAAAACATGTTTTCTACTTTTTATGACTGGTAAAATAATAAATAATTACACCAGAAAAAATGGATAATAAAAAGTGCAAATATATAGAAAATACTCAAAATTTTCTTCACACAAGGACAATCATTATTTATATTTTCACATTTTATTCCAGACTCTTTATTACTATTTATTTACAAGACTAAAATAGAAAAGAAGCCATTGCTATTATTATTTTTGGCAGAAAGACCATGGCATCGTTTTCCTGTGAGCCTTCCCAAATATATCATTAGAGCCGTATGCCACTCTTTTCTGAGAAAGCATCTCATTGTCTATAAATAGCTAAAAAAAAAAAAAAAGAAAGAAAGAAAGAAACTAGCAGTACTTGAAGTTTAGATTCATGTTGTCTTCTTAGAAAGAGTAACATTTTGGAAACAAACAAAGAGTAACTAAACTAGTGGCACTTGGTGTTAGTTCTCTACTGCATTGTTTTTCTCCCTTTCTTGGCACAATTTAGTCTTTTCTTAAGGACTATCTATATCACTAAGCACCGAAATTACCATTCAAGAAATGTACCTTACTATTGTCTTGAGACTGCATGTGTACATCATCAAAATTATTCATCCCAATTGCCTAGTTGAAAGTTAAGTTGATCTCAATATTTCAAATGGAAGATTGATTGATTGATTTTTAAAGAAGTTATTTATTTATTTATATATTTATTTGAGAGAAAGAGAGAGCACAAGCAGGGAGAGTGGAGAGCAGAGGGAGAAGAGGGTCCTGCTGAGCAAGGAGCCGGATGTAGGACCATAAGATCATGACCTGAGCTGAAGTCAGGCACTTAACCGACTGAACCACCCAGGCATCCCCAAATGGAAGTTTTAATAAAAGACACAGAAATCAACATTACAGAAAAAAATAAATAACTGAAAGTCTAAAAGTGACCCAAGATCCAGAGCTTTCATATTATTTGCTATATCTGAAGATAGAATACTGGTATTTAGGTCATGATGGGATCAATCATTGACTGCTGCTATCAGGGTTGGGTTAATTGTTTTGTTTCTTCAGTGTGGTGGGACTCACAAAACCTGGTAATTGCTATGAAATGACTCTGCTCTTCTGGTTTCTGTTCTTTTTGATGCATCATATTTCTTTTTTCACAATGTTTTTCTCCAGACATGGTTACAACGACATTATTCTGTGAGTTCTCTATATTAGTTTTATTCTTAAAAGGTGTTCTGGAAATGCTAAAATCTCATGATATTAACAAAGGTTACAGGGCCACGGAATTTAATGAACAGATACATTTTTTAAAAAAAGAACTCATATTCAGAGAATTTACACAGATTTCTTTAACTTGGGACTTCTAAGAGACATTACTGTGCTAATATGCTTTCTGAATTTCTATGATAATTTGCAGGATTTCCCAGATGTATTTGCCCATGGATGTCTTATTGGAAGCATCTTGCAGAATATTTTTTCTTTGGAATGATTTTGTGAAACTCTGCCTTAAGTAATTAACTGTAGATCCTCTGGGTCTCCTTCTTAATCTAGGCAATGATTATAATTTTCATTGAAAGATACAGGATCAGCTTAAAATCAGCTCCTTCTGGGTATTGAGAATTGGACTCAGAATTCTGTTTTTTGTTTCTCTATTCAGAGAAGAGTGTTTCCAGTAAGTTTCTGCTTTAGCCTACAAGAGAGCTATCATCTAATACGATGTAGGACTGCTATAATCCTATTCAGCGTCTGAGTTTCAAACACACTACTTTCAACTATAGAAGCAAGCCTCTCTCAAAGAGTGTTTCTTTATGTCTATGGTAATTTCTTATTGATTTTTATTTATTTTCGTTGGGAATTAAAAGGTTTGGGTAAGGTCACTGTATTTGCATGTGGTAAGCTATGATGTAATAACAAACAATCCCACTCTTATTCAATTAAAACACAGAACTCTATTTCCTGCTTATGTGTACGTAACAATGAACTCTGCAATGTTTAAGAGCCATCGAATCCATGTGGCGAATCAGTGACTCCATACTGTTCTACCATGCCACCATGAGGCCTCAGTGTTGGTTACTGAAGGGGAAGAGAAAGCATTAGGAATGTGGTGGGTATTTACACTACCTCTTCTGACCCAGTTCTTCAATTCTTCTGAGTGGAAATAGAGAAAGTGTAAGTTTAATGCAAATCCATGCACTTGCTAAGCTTGTCCTCTTCTTTGTTCTTTTCGGTTGGTGCTCAGTCATAGTCTGGATTCTTTCCTCTACAAGATCGTAAAAATAATGCATTTCTGCTGGTAACACTTACTAGGATCATTCCTAAATTATTTTCTCACATTTGCAGGGCTTTATTTTTCATTTGATCATTTGGTATGACCAATTCCTATTTTGTGAACTATGTGCAATCCATCTTATGAGGCACAGCTCTACTTATTAAGGACACAGAAAGGGGTTCATTAGGAAAAGAGCATCTACTCTACTTTCATTTTCCAGTAGGAAAACCAGTCATGTTTATAAGGGCATATAAACAAATCTACTAAACCACCAGAGAGTGTGAGGGTATTCTATTACATATGCTGCTTTTGTCGATGAACAGGCCAGGCTTGCTATAAAATTATGTAGGAAAAGAAGATGGTCTTTGGTTCTCCTCCCTCTGCATACTTTTTTTCACTCTTGATTCTTATACTTTTCTACCCTTTCACTTTTATTAAATTTCCTCACATTGTGTATTAGAAGCCAAATGTAAGGTAGTATTTGCAGCATTTTCACCATAAGAGTTAGCACTGCTCGAATTGAGAAAATAAAATACTGAGTGACTATAAATCTAAGAACAGAGAATAGTTCCTGTTGACTCCACAGCTGATACAGGTCAGTTAATATCAGTTCTAATTCATGTGTCAGTTCTAGTATATTTGCCATTGTGTGATTATGAGAGTCATAATTGCTTTCTCATTATAAGTATCTTTTCTAAAAGAAATAAGATCTGATTATCTCAAAATTCTCCTCAGCTAAAAAATATTCTCAGCTGTCCTCATGCTTTATCATTTCTAACAGCTTTTTTTCATTTACTAAAGTAGAAATTCTATTTTCTATTAGGTTTTTCTTATTTAATTGACAGTAACATTTTCTGACTGACAGTGTAGTTTAATAAGATATGATGTAATGGGACAATATATTAAGATGGATAAAAGTCTCTGAATTTAGAAAGCTGGTTCAAATTCCATGTCAATTCCTTGCTAGGGGTGTGTCGTCTGACAAAGTATTTAACTTCTTGGTCTCAAATTCCCCATTAGTTTCAGTGACTCCTCCTCCTCCTCCTCCTCCTCCTCCTCCTCCTCCTCCTCCTTCTACTTCTTTTTCTTCTTCTTCCTTTCTTCTTCTTTTTAAGATTTTATTTATCTATTTCACAGAGAAATCACAAGTAGGCAGAGAGACAGGCAGAGAGAGAGGAGGAAGCAGGCTCCTTACCGAGCAGAGAGCCTGATGCGGGGTTCGATCCCTGGACCCTGGGACCACAACCTGAGCCGAAGGCAGAGGCTTAACCCACTGAGCCACCCAGGCACCCCAGTTTTAGTGACTTCTTAAAAGGTGGATTAAATATGCAGATTTTCTGCATAATTCTAGGTGTGTAATGTATGTGTAGCCTACTACTAAGAGTACTAATTTTCTTTTTTTAAATGATGCAGAGAGGCATGAAAAGTTGGCAGTTTGTTTGGTAGATTTTTGGAGCCTTTAGGGAGCCTGTGATAATATGTCATAAGTGCAGTGTGACTTATGGTTAGGACATTCTTTTCCTTATAGGTGTGGCTCACAGAGTGGACAGCAAGGTAGCCATGGAAATTGTGACATCAAATACTAGGTAGATGCACATCAAAGAAAAGCCAGATTTTTCTGTGGCTCTGATGCTTGTAAAGCAACCTCCCTTTAATCAGGCATTCTTAACTCAAGAAAATATATATAATTATGGCAGGTGTGAGCTAAATACCCTGTAATATAAAAAGGATATGTAGATTGCACCCCCACCAAAGAAAATCAAGGTCATAGAGAAAATATTTCCAATTAGTATCATAGGGTACTTTTCAGTTCAACAGAAATAATTATATTCAAATTTTGATTATCCTTAATATTGGAGAGCAGAAAATATCTGTTGAGAATGCAGATCTTTTTTATAACTTTCAACATCCTAGAGCCAAGGGTCTGCCCAAATATACTGTAGGTACAGCAATATGTCATAACCAAATATGTGCCTACAAAATTAAACTAATTATAAATAATTTTATTTTAACTTCACAACTGAATCTTTCTGAGATTATAATAGCTGTCTGAGTGAAAAAGAAAAAATAGGTCTGAGCTATATGTAAACCAGAGAGTAAAACAAATTTAAGCAATTTTTTAATTGTAAGGTTTTTTCACTACCTTTTATATGCTGGTTTTAATCTTTAAGAAGGTGTATTTATTGATATTTATGTATATATCAATATATATATCTAAACATATATCACCATGAAGTTACTTTGTATTATAGTGTATATTTAATTCTGCATAAGAATATATGTACTATACTACCCCAGAGACGTTAGGAATTCTTTAAAATGTTGATATTTATTGTTTACGATTTCAAGTGCACACTAAAAGACTCTGGATATTGTCAGCTTATTTTAATTATTTGTGCCACCTTTAGATGGCTATAATAAAGGATTAGTATTTCTGAAAACTCATAAGATATGTACTTTATATGTTTGTCGTCAAAATTTCCAAAGCGCCACACACACTGAGGCTTCTACTTTGTCTTTCCTTCTTGTGGCTTCATGACAAAATAGAGGAAAACATGAAAGAAGGAAAGAGGAGGAAGGCTGGCTGCTTCTTTGCTTCCCTCAGCCTTTTTCACCACTTAGCTGGCATTTTTTTTCTATTTTTCAAGGTCAGTTCTGAAGCTAAAGAAAAGTGAGAAAATATATAACATTGTGAAAGTCTCATACTCTATCCCAGGTTTGAATCTCTGATTTGACTTTATCACCCTTGAATCTTTTAATATAATTGCTTGCAGTAAATATGAAATGCCATATTTTTATGTTTTTGTTGAACAGTAAAACCTTAATATATCGTGGGAAACGTTTGCATCTCAAACGTTTGGGAAAGGAGGAGGCTATTTATTTATTTACATCTTACAGGCACTAATTGAAGGTCTATACTTAATTTAGTGTAGCAGATATAGGGAAATGACAGGCAGCTAAGTATATAAGGGTCAAAGCCAAGGTAATTTAGCATTGTTTATTGTTTTGTTTTGTTTTATTTCTTTTAAGGCTTTATTTATTTGAGACAGTGCAACAGAGAAAGAGAGAGAGAGAGAGACAGCATGGCAGGGTGGAGGTAGGAAGCCGAGGGAGTGGGAGACTCAGAACCCCCCGCTGAGAAGGGGGCCAATGAGTTGCTGGAGCCTGAAATCATGTCTTGAGCTGAAGACAGATGTTTAACCAACTGAGCCACCCAGGCGCCCCTGCATTGTTCTGTATTTGTTATTGACAACACTTCCATGTTAGTCAAGGTTTGCAGACACTAAGGATCAGTGACAAGAGTTAACCCATTCTAAGCCACCAGCTACACACCTCCAGAAGATTTGCCCAGATGGGTTCAGAGAGAATTTAAATGCTCTCAGCTGACAATAGTCTCTTCTTTGTGGATTTTTCTGCCTATAATGCACACTTCTTACACTGCAACTTTGTGCTGCTTTTAGCCAATTGTTTCATCTAATAGCGCTAATAAGGCATTTTTCTATAGTTTTTAAATTTTAATTTAATATTTTTAAGTATTTATGGAATAACTGCTTTATTGGCTTAGTAAATAAATTTCCAATTGCAGTCTCTTGCTCTCTCTGTTTCAAATTTTTCACAAACAATTATACAAATGTGAACTTATATGTCACTAGTTTATTATACTGTCTTTATGGTAAGATTAACCTAGATAGAGGAATAAAGCAACACCAGCAGTTTGGCAAAGCAATAAGCAGAATAGGTGAATTTAATTTTTTAAAAATCAAAAGCACCTTTGCAAATTAGAATTTTAAAGAATGACTATGTTTACTATCATCTCCCTATCTCACTTTATTTTAAAATTGTTTGAACAGTATTACTTGAAACAAACAAAATAATCATAATAGTTATTCATAAAGGAATGCTTATTTATGTCTACAGATTTCCTAAATTTTCACCTCATATGCATCCATCAATATTTTCATCAATAAAAGCTTTATATCCTTTTTAAAAACCTCAGGATTTTTCACTTTTAAAATTTTATATCTATGTATTTGACAATTACAAAAATACTTTAATCTCAAAAAACACCTTTCATCAAAGGGAATAAAAATCACCTAATATTCCTTGCATTCTGTGGCACTTTGGAAGAAAAAATATGCAGAAATTTAAAGTCTAAATGCACATACAGAAAAGTCATTCCATAGTATGTCTTAACTGCTGCATTGTAGTCTACTTATTGTTAATATTGGCTCAAAGAAGTTCATTTCCAGTTACCTCCTACAAACCTCCTACAAGTATTTTTCTTCCTTTCTTTTTTTTTTTTTTTCCTATTGAGGACCTCAATTGACTGACATATTAAATTATGCATGATAAACTGAAAAGGATCAGTTCAAATTTTGGCACTCAGTCACCATCTGTGCTTTGTACATTGACGTATCTCACATCCCTTTCATGTTTGCCTTGTAAATAGTGTGACGGTTAGGCTTTTCATAATGTTTGTTGTTCCATAAAATTAATTCTAGTGATGGTCATATTTGGAGAATAGAAAGCTCCATTCAGGAAACTGTGAAGAATTTTGAAAATAAAAATCTCCATTAGTGTGGTGACATAATTTCTAACATTTCTCATGGCAATCACTCCAGGTGTAGAGTCAATCAAATTTTTTTCAATAGCATATGATTTGGGGAACTCATTTCTATTGCAATGTAACGTCCTTCAAAAAAGTCATCTGTGGGATCTTCCTTCTTATAAATGTGCATAGCTTCAAACTTCGAAGTAAAGAAAAAATAAAAACAATCCTCCAAATAATCCATTTACTAACAATTATTATTACTTTGTTAAGCTTAAGGAGACAACATTATATACACAATTTCATAAATGGAAGAAATATTGAACAATGAAGTCAAATATAGTAAATATAGTGCATTAGAAAATGCTCTTTAAGATTATCAGTAAAGTATTCGTATATGAGCATTGGAATAATAAGTAAATGATTTTATTACTGTTGTGTACCATGAGCTCAAACTTCGGCACACATATTTTACTCTAACCTACACCCCAAGTATTTTCTCAAAATTTATAGTGAATTTAATTTCTATACTCTTTGTCTAATGGCCCCTATTTCTATAAAATGGAGTAAAATTCTGGAATCATTCTGGTCTAGTCCTATTACCTGTCTCATTTGGGTATTCAAAGGAATGATTTGCCTTTTGTTTTTCAACTACAACTGTACAAGGCAATCTTTCATACCAAATAAATAATGAAAATAAATTGTGGCTTATGTAAACTGTCATACTTCCCACAAAGGGCTTTCCACAGTCTAAAGATAACTTATAGATATTTTTGGAAATTATTTTCTATACCCACTAATTTCACAGTTTTCTCCCTTAATGTTTGCTTCATTAGATTCAAGAAAAATATGACCAAAAGTTCTTATTAGTTAAAATGTTTCTACTGTTAAAATGTTCCCAGAAAAAAAGGGGGAGGCACAAAGTCACAAGGAAGAAAAATGAACTCCTTTTCTTGGCAATCAAATGACTATTTGGAACCAAGGATTAAATGAGGTAAAATTTCAGTTACACCTCCTCTTCTTTTCCAAAAAGTAAACAGACACTGAACTATTTTTAAGGTATTACAAAATCAAAGGTTATAAAAGCTTTACTTTTCCAACTTGACTTTTCTTACTGAAACTTTGAAAAAAAATTCTTTTAAATTTACTATACCATTGTTAGGATTATATGAGTTAAAGTAAAGGGGAAGAGAAAAAAACTAATCATCTCAAAGCCAGGTACTTTTCTCTGGTATCCTTATTATGTTCCTTTTAAAAACACTGAATGCACATAATATTTTCTTTTTATCCAGGTATTCACTATGCTAACTTTCTAATAGTCAGTTTTTTCCCACCAGATACATTTGTTCCATTTCCCTTAAAAGTTTTGTATTTATTCAGGATTCTGCTTTTATTTTTTTTTTTATTTTTTTTTTTTTAATTTTTATTTTTTTTTTTTTTATTTCCAGCATAACAGTATTCATTATTTTTGCACCACACCCCGTGCTCCATGCAATCCGTGCCCTCTATAATACCCACCACCTGGTACCCCAACCTCCCACCCCCCCGTCCCTTCAAAACCCTCAGATTGTTTTTCAGAGTCCATAGTCTCTCATGGTTCACCTCCCCTTCCAATTTCCCCCAACTCCCTTCTCCACTCTAAGTCCCCATGTCCTCCATGTTATTTGTTATGCTCCACAAATAAGTGAAACCATATGATAATTGACTCTCTCTGCTTGACTTATTTCACTCAGCATAATCTCTTCCAGTCCCGTCCATGTTGCTACAAAAGTTGGGTATTCATCCTTTCTGATGGAGGCATAATACTCTATCCCCAGGGGTACAGGTCTGTGAATCATCAGGTTTACACACTTCATAGCACTCACCAAAGCACATACCCTCCCCAATGTCCATAATCCCACCCCCTTCTCCCAAACCCCCTCCCCCCAGCAACCCTCATCAACATCTTTTCTTACTCATTGAGAGATTTAATCTAGGCATATGTTTCTCTAATAACTACCTATAGAATATCAAAACTATACTTCTAATATGGATCTTTTTATAGACTTATACAGACAACTACATCTCCATCTAGATATTTCCCCATGCATAATGATTACAGATACTATTTGCATATAATGTTACATGTTGGGGAGTATAATAACTTCAAAACATAAGTTATATTCAAAAAATAGCTGTGTATTTACCCAACCACTCAATGAGGTAGCTATTGGAATTTGTCTTTGGCAGATAATAATATTATTCAACATTAATCCATGTTTCCCATAGACCTGGTGTTATTCTAAATACCACCTTTCTTATAATATATCATTTAATCCTCACAATCAATGAATCAGTAGGTAACATCATTGTCCCGTTTTACGTGGGTTGGAAACTTAGCACAGGGAAATTGAGTAATTTGCAAAAGTGACACAGTGGAAGGCTTGCGACTTTTGTTAATTAATCTACAGGTGTTTTATTACAAACCCTATACTTTACACCTACACTACACCGAGCAGCACAGGTCTTCAATTCAATCTTATAAAAATATACATTCATGTTTTCTTCAACCCCATCTTGTTATCCTATATTTTAAAAGTTTTATTATTAATACCATGAAAATGATTCTAACATTAAACATGGCCTGCCTCTATCTTATATGTAGGATTTAATTTTTGCTATATTCTGCCAGTATTCTCCTAATAGTTCTCACATTTGTTGCTTTCTTTGAATTGGCACTATTACTGCTTAAATCCATCTTTTCACTCTAGGACTAGAGAAATAATCTCTTCTACATTGTCTTGCTGGCATTATTAGAAAACCCTTCTAAACTGCCCTATACTCTCTAAATCAAAACATTTTAAAAATCTTATAGAAACATTACCAAATTCTTCTAACATTTTAGTAATTTTTCATTACAAAATTTTATAGGACAATATGACTTTCTTCTTCTTATCATATCAAACACATAGCCGATTATTAACTATTCTGGTTGTCATAACAAATTGTATAGACTTAACTAAATGAAATATCCTATTTCATGACTCCAGGATTTTGTAACATGCTGGTGTCCGCTCAAACTGCAATGAACTTTTTTTTTTTTTTTTTTTAAGATTTTGCTTATTTACTTGAGAGAGAGTGACCAAGTGATAGAGCATGGGGGGGTTGGATAAAAGAAGGAGAGGGACTAATAGACTCTACACTCAGGAATGTGGGGGTCCATCCCATTACCCTAAAATCATTACCTGAGCCACAATCAAGAGTTGGATGTTCAACTGACTGGGCCATCCAGGCATCCCAGAATGAACTTCTATATCTTCTATACCCTAGGTACATCTACTAATCTCTTTGTTCTGCCATCCTTCATCATAATTCCGTTTATAATTGATCATTTCCACCTTTATCATTGTATCTTTATGCCAAGCATTGTTGGATGCTATATTTATATGTGAAGATATATATCCACATATATATCTCCACATATAAATATAGCTATATATATATATATATGAGATAATATATATTATATATATTTATGTGGGTATATATATAATACATATATATCAATTATAGTACTTAAGATAATCTATCACAATAATTAATTAATATAGTTCCCATTTGAATATGAACTACATTTGTGAAGCAGAATCATAGGACTTACTACAAGGAGCAAAGAAAATGGAAAATTTAAAAGTGACTTTCAGAATTACAAGTTTGGATGACCAATTGTAGATGAAATTATTTGGGATGATACAAATTTGGATGGATTTTTGATTTTTATTAAATTTCATTTTGTTCTGATGTATTGCTGAAGTTTCACTGTAACCATTAGCTCAAAAACCAATTTATTTATAATAGGATACAAAGTCATTTGTATAGTTTGATTAAAACTACATTATAAGGAACACATTTGAAGGAAGAAAAGGCTAAAACTAAATTTTCGAAAATTCTTATATGTGAACCATTTCCACACGTAGTTGAATTGTCTAAGCGATGACTGGTTATTGAAAGTTACACATACCATAGGCATTAGATGAAGAAAAATATAAATTTAGACCATAGGGGAAAAAACATCATTGTTTTTAAAATGTCGCTATGCATCTCATCTATATATATGGTTTTGAAACAATATTCAACCAATTAAAATAGTGTTTCAGTATAATTGCCAATGAAGACCACTTCCATAACAATCATTTCACATTCGCTGTACACTTAGTAAAGGGACACAATTTAGATTTTGTAATTTTAATCAATTTCTTCAGCTTTACAAAATTTACAAGTAAAAGAAGGGGATCAAAGTATAAAAGGATACACTTAAATAATAATAATAGTGAAATTCCTCAGATAAGACACAAGACATAATTTTAAGATTTAAAAGTTCAGTAAACTTCAAGCAGGAAAATTACAAAATAAACCATGTTTAAGAACATTACAGGCAAATTGCTACAAAAGAAAAAAAAAAAAACACGGTAAAAACACCCCTAAAAAGAACAAGAAAAATAAAAACTTTTGCAGCTAAACGAAAACTGAAGCTGAATAAAAAAGTAAGAGATTCTGTGGCCAGTAGACCTACAAAATAGGTTATTATGCTGAATGACAGCATATGAAAGCTACTATTTTAGGGAAAGATTGAGGAGCTTATCAGTAGTAAATATTTTGGGACAATCTATTTTGCCTTAATTTTTTTAAATACAGATAGTTATTTAATAGAAAAAGTCTAAAATCTTGTAGATTCATAAAAATAAAATTCATAATAGCAATTGTAGCATGAAGGTAGAGGGGTAACAAATTTACACAATTGTAAGTTTTCTGCATTTTAGGTGAAGTAGTACAAAAATAACTATGAGCAGATTGTGAAAAGTTAAGAATGTATTTTGTAGTTTCTCGAACAACCAATAAAACAAATAATACTAAGTGGTAAAGTAAAAAGTTGATAGATAAATTAAAATTAATTTCTTTTTTCAAAGATTTTATTTATTTATTTGACAAAGAGAGAGAGAGAGAGAGAGAGAGAGAAAACACAAGCAGGGAAAGTGGAAGAGGAAGCAGGCTTCCCGCTGACCAGGGAGCCGGATGCGATGCTGTATCCCAGGACCCTGGGATCATGACTTGAGCCAAAGGCAGCTGCATAACTACTGAGCCACCCAGTTGCCCCTAAAATTAATTTCTAAAAATTATTTAAAGACCGAGACGCCTGTGTGGCTCAGTTGCCTAAGTGTCTGCCTTTGGCTCAGTTCATGATCTCAGGGTCCTGGGAGAGAGCCCCACATGGGGCTCCCTGCTCAGAAGGAATCTGCTTCTCCCCCTCCCTGTGCCTCCTCCTCTCTGCTCATGCTCACGCTCTGCCTGTCTCTCTCAAATAAGTAAATAAAATCTTCAAAAAAATAAAAATAAATAAAGACTAATGAGTATCACCTAAAGAAACTTTAAGTAAATTAAAGAAGTTATTTTTTTCTCTTTTTTAACATCTTGCATGTTAACCATATAATACTTCCTTTGCCCTAATTATATATAAAAATAGAACAAACAACTGCAACCATATCTAAGAAAGAAGGTGAACAAAAGCTCCCATGCTTTCATTCTCTGAACCTGATACAGCTTAAGTACTCTTTCTTCCACGATCCCCAAATTCCTCTCTCCTCCCACCCGCCGTACACAAATCATTACCTTGAAAGACTTTGTAACTAGGGCTGTGTTGTGGTGGAAAGACAATGGAGAACTCTTAATTAGATTATTCCACTTAATTCAAAGTAATAATGTATTTGCATTCTAAATTTATGAATGCTCCAGGCAGTTTTTAATTTTAAGATGTGTTAGAGAATTGTGAGATAGCCAGATATATACCCTGTACCCTCAACTCCATAACTAGAGAATTTTTTGCTTATTTATGAAGTGTTCTTGATCTCTAGGAGTTTCTAAAGATTCAAAGGGTATTTCAGAGGAGGATTAAGAACTTTATGCATTTACTTTGTAATCATAATCACCACTAGCTTTTTTTTTTTTTAACAAGAAGTTAATTTAAACAACAAGATGCTTGACTTGAAGGGAAAACTATCTAGGATTCATTTCTGTTAGAGTCATTTATCCCTACTTAAAGACAAATTGCTCTACATGTAACAGCTATGTACAAAAAAGTTACAAAATTGTCCTTGGTTTTACAATGATAAATGAAAAACATTAAAATTCTCCAACTGAACAAGGTATGCAAGGATTTTTATGTTGTTTTTTTTGTTAAACAGTGAGAGCAAAACAACTTACTAGAATTTAAAGATAAGAGCTGACTGAGCGTGCCACTAATGGAGAGAGGGGTTATTTTCACAGACGCAGTATTTTCCCCCATCCCGTCTCCATTTGATGTCGATCAAAAGACACCATTGGCCGTTTAGTTAAAAAAAAAAAATGCAATATGCTTGTGCACATACCCAGTTACTTCATGTACAATAAAGAAATGGGGAAGGGGAAAATGAAAGAATAGAGAAAATTATACTGTAGTAGTCAGGATGTGGTAGAACCAAATTGCGACTTTCTAATTGAGAATATCTTCTCCATCTGGAGGAACCAAGTTCTGGAGTCAAGTAGCATGTTCCCTTTTTAGTAGACATCTCCTGTCTGCTGCTGGAACACATCAATTGTATCTCCACGCTCCATTTCCAACCGGGCAGGTGTGTCTGTTTCATTGACTGGCTGCCCAACAAATCCGAATCTGATCTGCCTCATTGACAAACCCTATCACTCACAATAGGCTTTCATTTACTAAGTGTGTATGCCTCTTGATCTTCAAGTGCACCACAGAACCATCCTGTGCCTCAAGCTTCAAATGAATACGATCGTTGTTCTCAGTCTTGACTCCTTCCTTGGTCTTTTCGTCGGCCATGGTGAGCGCTGAAGTCTTCTCAGCTGCCACTTCACGAAAGAGATTACCAGGTTCGCATGGAAGAAGCACAGGGCCCCACCAGGAGCCTCAGAAGGAGGCGGCGACCGGGGAGGAGGGAAAGGGTGCACGCACACACACTACTGGCTTTTTAAGATAGTTTCTACGACTGTAAAATGGAAGGACTGAATTAGATTGTAGTAAAAGTATTTTAGTTCTGAAATTTCATTATTATGATAATAGACACCATTTCTGGAGCATAAGCCAAGTGTTTCATATACATTACTTCATTTAAGCTTCATTACAAACTGTAGGGGAGAGATCATTATCCCTACATTAAAAAACATAAAATTAAATTTCAGAAAGTTATCTCCCCAGATAAGAGCAAGAATCCAAACGAAGTCAGACTTAGAAGCTATCAGCCTTATTTTAAGAATTTGTGGGTTATTGAGGTATATATTATTGAGTTAAATGATAAAGTATTAAGGTAGCATGGGGTCAAAATCCATGTAGTGACTCAGTCAACATTTATTGAATACTTAATATAAGGATGCCATCATGTTTATTCTAAGTAATCAAAGATTTTTAAAAGCCTGTATCAAGTTATCTTCATTATTCACTATTTTATTAAATTACATTTTTTTTTTACTTTTTTGTTGTCTAAAAGCATTTTCGACAAGTTCAGAATGCATAAGGATCATGTCTGAGTAAGTACTCACTAATAACACACATGTACAAATTAACAATTGATTAAATGAATGCAAAATACATAGAGTGATTTTCAGTATCTTTTTAAGCCAGTATATAATACCCACTTTTCTCCTCTGGCACTGGAGTGGGGACAAGAATCAAAATCTTTTTTCCTGATTCTGCTTCTCTGCTTAACCAAGTCATTTTATTTTTTGACAATTATTTTTTCTCTCTCATATGGTCAACTGGTTAGATATTAATTAACCTCAAAGTAGTATTTCATGGGAACAACCATGCCTAAGATGTTTAAATTATTTCATGGAAATTTATTCATGATGAAAAACTTTGAAAAATTCAGAGTTAAAATGTTAATATTTTCTAAAACGTTTTCTTGTTCTAAAGTGACTGTGACTCACAGAAGATGATGAAGTGTAACATTTTTCTCAGATGATTGATCTGTGGGACAAGCTTTAGGAAATGATGTTTCTAATTCCTCTTTTCTTTAGCTAATTAGTACACATACAGAACAGAAAGATTCCATTCCAAATTACATGGAAAATCTAAATGAGATGTAATTTTTTTAAATTTAATTAAATCTACATGTTGTTTGGAATTTTGATCTTTCTTAGATTAAATATTTTAAAGGAGTCAAAAAATAGCGATCTATATGAGAAGTGATCACAACTAAAAGCCAACATCCGCTTATTTTTTTTTTTTTTATAAAAGATGGATATAATTTAAGAAGCTTTTTAAGGAAAGCTTATGAATATCTTGGAAGGAAATAATAATGGCAACATTTACTGAATCTGGGAGGGTGTTTTTGAATAAATACTAGGTAATCATAACTAATATTTTTGGTGGACAAAAACAAAGAAAAAGGAAACAAACTCTACTAGTAATACTAGTAACACTTGTACTAGTAACACTTGTACTAGTACTTGTACTAGTAACTAGTAAATGATTAGATGCTTTATTTTTTACTCCGTAGCCATTGGCTATTTGCTTTTTTTTTTTTCACTTTTGAAGTTTTGGCTTAATGTTCTTGAATCTCATGTCTGCTAGCTTAACATAAACTCCTTCCCCTCAAGCATAGTAGATCAGTAATAATTATATCTTTGCAAAGAATGCAGTGTTTTATATAAATGAATGTAAACAGATTCCCTAAAAGATCAAAAAACAATTCTCCTATTAAAGATTTTTTAGAGAAATATAGATAAGAGCTGCAGTCCAAATTGATTCAGAGTGTAAATCTGATTTTAATAAATGCAACATTTAAATCCCATGTAAATGTTTCTCATTAAATCCTAATGTGCATACACTATGTGAGTACTACAGACAATTTACTTATACTATTGTATGAAATGGAACTTCAGTAAGTTGTTTTTGAATTGAAAACATTGGTCATATTTTGATGATATTACTTCATTGATTATACTTTAATTAGCATTGTATAAATCATGTAAGGTTTATAAAACAACTTAATAATTTAATCTTGAAAGACAAATTTTTGTATCTTGGCTGTAACATTACTTTTTATGCAGCTTTAATTAAAGCTTACTATTTCATAAGCTAGTTTATCTATTCAACTTACAATTTTACGCTGTATATAAGTCCTTACAAACAGGAAGAGTTTTAGGATTTTTTCCATTCCCTTAGTAGCCAAAAACAAAGTACTAAACAGTATATCACCAAAGAGTTTTTATTCCATTATGTGCTCTAAGGTTGGTGATAGACTAATAATAATAGTAGATAATTGACATAACTTATTTCTGCAATTAGAAGTCACGCATGTTTTTTCAGATTGAAAACCTCCAGGCAACTGTATTTCCCATCTACCAATCCAGTGTTAGATAACCAAGGAGAATAAATGAAACAAGATGGGATTGGGAGGGAGACAAACCATAAGTGACTCTTAATCTCACAAAACAAACTGAGGGTTGCTGGGGGGAGGGGGTTTGGGAGAAGGGGGTGGGATTATGGACATTGGGGAGGGTACGTGCTTTGGTGAGTGCTGTGAAGTGTGTAAACCTGGTGATTCACAGACCTGTACCCCTGGGGTTAAAAATATATGTTTATAAAAAATAAAAAATTAATTAAAAAAAAAAAGATAACCAAGGAGAGAATATAATAAGGCTTACTGAAAAAATATTTGTGAAATTACCATTGTAAAGATGTCATAATCACAGTGCCATTCTGGAAACAAGCCAAATAAACAATAGGATAATCTTGGAATTGAAACATAAATGTACACTAAGATGCCCAATAATTATAGGAAAGATCTTGGTGGGGGTGGTCCCTAATGAACGTAAAGAAGGAACTCCCAATTAGCTGTAGAAACCAAGAACAATACAAGGGAGGGAGGAATAACACCATGGCAGTTCTTGTGTGGGAGAATGGGAAAGTTTTAAGAGGCCTGAGTGATAAAATTCATGACGAGAATAAAATGTGGAGTCCACGCTACATCTAGTAGGTGTTTGGCATATTGAAGTAAGATCTGTGAAAGAAAATGTGGAACAGCTGGTCGTGTATTTTTAAACAAAATATTAAAACATAAAGCTTATGGAAAGGGAGAAAAGGTTTTCGTGATAAATTGCAATCTAAAAATTTCCAAGGGAGATTTCATGTATTAACAAAGTTTTCAGATTAATTGTTATTATAGTAAGGACTCTGAAATCTTCTTGGGACCAGTATTCTTTTCTGAAAACCTCAAAGAAAGTTATCTTTGGAGGCGACCATAAGTTTATTTAGCTTTACATACAGCTTTCATGTTGGCACTCACTTGCTCAAATATCTTCAAAGATTAGTGATTCCTGAAAGATAGAGTACATGTGTTTGAACCTCTCAATAACTAGCCCAATGTCATATTTTTAAAGAGCATTTACATTTTCTTTTTTTTTTTTATGAGCCCTTTAAACAAAGCTGAACCCACTAGAGGCAGTTCAACCAACATTCCTTATACATTTACTTTCTAGACCATACAGAATGCTTGTTTTATTTCCATTCACCCTTCAGATTCTGTAACATTGATAAATCCTCCTTAATTATTCCAACATATACTGAGCTCTTCTTTTTCAAAAACTTAATAGTGCTTATCTAGACTAGAGAAACATAAGATCTGCAAGCTGACACATTTTAATAGCTAAATTTTATGCATTTTTCCAACAAAACAATGATAGGCTATAACTTACTTATTATAATATACTATTAGTTATAAATTTAATCAGAGGATTATAGAATATTCCCTTTACCCATGATTTTACCACCACACCAACAGGACTCCAGTATAATAACAAGAATTATACCTGAGTTGAAAGGCAGAATTCCCCCAAAGAAGAGTAATTAAGAGAAGCACAAAGTTAAGAATAGAGACAAACATATTAAGCACAGTTGAACTCCTAGTCAGATTAACATAAATCCTCATGCTTAGTTCCTAGTACCCAATACAATATGTCTGGCTTTCTTAAAAAAAAAAAAATATATATATATATGTGTGTGTGTGTATATATGTGAAAAACAGTTTGAGGAGACAAAGCAATCATGAAAAACACATTCAGATATGACACAGGTGTTAGAAGTATCAGAGAGGTTTAAATGATTGATATGCTAAAGAGCTCTGATGGAAATATTAGACAATATGAAAGAATAGATAAGTAACATAGAGAGAGAGATGGGAAGTTTAAGGGAGAATAGAAAAGAACTGCTCAGAATAAAAAAACACAGTGACAAAAATGAAGAATGCTTTTAAGAGTTTCGTTAGTAGATTTGACACAAGGAAAGAAAAGTGAGTAAGAAGTAACTTCTGCATTTGCAAAGAAACTTCTGAAACTAATGATTATCTGGTCTCTGTCCCCTTTCCTGGCACAGAGCTCCTAAAACTTGGAATTTCCTGTGAAGAGAGTGGTATTGGTGTTTTTGTTACAGTAATGAGATGACTTTTGGAATGCCCTCACCTAAGGAACCAACCACATTGGAAGAGTTCCCCCGTGACTGGAAGGTAGGAACTTTTTTTTTTTTTTAATTTTTTAAAAGATTTTATTTATTTATTTGACACAGATAAAGAGAAAGAGACAGAGTGCACAAGTACGGGGAGCAGCAGGCAGAGGGAAAAGCAGGCTTCCTGCTGAGCATAGACCCTGATGTGGGGCTCCAGCTCAGGGTCCTGTGATCATCACCTGAGACACTTAACTGACTGAGCCACCCAGGTGCCCCAAGAAGGTTGAAACTTTTACTCTCACCCCTGTTCTCTGGGCAGGGAAAGGGGCTGAAGCTTGAATCAATCATCAGTGGTCAATGATTTAATCAGTCATGCCTATATAATGAATCCTCCCTTAAAAACAAAACAAAACAAACAAACAAACAACAAACAAAAAACGGACTTTGGAGAGCTTTCCAGTTGGTGAACACATAGAGGTGTTGTGAGAATGGTACCATGGAGAGGATAAAAAAGCCCCCACCCCACCCCCCCAGAACTCTTTCCCCACACTTTTCCCTATACATGTCTCTCATCTGGCTGTTCCTGACTGGTCCTTTCATACTAAACTGGAAATCAAGTAAGTAAAGAATTTCTTTCAGTTCTGTGAGCCACTCTAACAAATTAGTCAACTCCAGGAGGAGACTGTAGGAACAAAAAAGCACGGGTAACAGCCTGAGCTTGAGACTGGCATCTGAAGTTGGGTTGTTATATGGTGCTGTTTTTAGGTTTTGGTTTATTTTACCCAACATATCAAACTTACTGACTTAATAAAGTTTTATAGTATTATTAACATTTTTGATACCTCTATGGTCTCTGTTGATACATTCTTCTCTATATTTAATATTGGTGTTTTTCTCTCTCTTTTTTTGTACATAACTTCTAGCTAGTGGTTTATGAATTTTATTAATCTTTCAAAATACTAACATTTAATTTTGCTTTCCCTAGTTCACCTTTGTTCTTAAAATCATTGCATTATTCTGTTATCTTTATTGTATAGATTTTTAAAAATTTTATTTATTTATTTATTCGACACAGAGAGAGAGAGATCACAAGCAGGCAGAGAGAGAGGGGGAAACAGGCTCCCGACCGAGCAGGGAGCCCGATGTGGGGCTCCATCCCAGGACCCTGAGGTCATGACCCAAGCCAAAGGCAGAGGCTTAAATCTCTGAGTCACCCAGGCCCACCTACATTTTTAATATCTTTAGGTTTGATTTGCATTTTTTTGGTTATAATAATGCAGCTTAAATCATTGAATTTTAGCTGGTTTTCCTTTTATTATGTTCATTTAGGGATAAACATTTTCTTCTAAACATTGCTTTAACTGTATTTCACAATACTTGATATGTCATGCCTTTCTTATCTCTCAGTCAAAACTGTGCTATTGTTTCTAGTATGACCTTGTCTTTGACCTTGGGTTATTTAGATATTTTACTTCATTTTCAAATTGTTAGCATTTTTCTAATTTTATTTTATTATTTAATATTAAAGTTACTATAATCAGAGAATATACTCTTAATAATTTTGATCATTTCTAAGTTGTTTGTGACTTTATATATGAACTAGAACGTTGTAGGCATTCTTGAAAATGTATTTTGTAGTTATTGAATGCCACATTTCATATATGTCAATTACATCAATTTTTTTATTTTGTTATTTACATTAACTAGAAATTTATTTTTGTATACTTATTTTTGTTTTTGAGAGAGAGGTGTATTAAATTCACCAATTATGCTTTATAATTTACTTATCTTTTTAGTTCTATTTATTATTGCATTACATACTTTAAGCTACCTTCTTACATTTATAAAGATTTAGAAAAGCTGTAATTTCCTCCCTCATTATACATTTCGTATTTCCTTTTCTTAGAGACAGCTTCTCCTCTGGACAAGTTTCTTTACAATAGTACAACATCAATCTTTTTCCTGAAATATCTGAGCCTTCATGTTCTTCCTATATTGTGTTGTTTCAAAATTATCACTGTGACACCAGGTCCTAAAAGTGTTTTCAGTGGTCAATGTACACATATACCTTCTTACGAATGTTGTTTTGCACCAGCTCTTTTCGCTTTTAAAATTGTGATGTAGTTCGTGCAATAATTCCCTTTTTTCTTTCTTGTTTTTCTTGGGTCATAGGAAGTCTAAAAACACTAGGTGGCAGTTTGAAATGTCCACTTTATTGGAAATGCTGATGAGCCTCCAGTAGAATCTTTTTCCTTTAGAAATTAAGATCTTAAACAATAGAGGCTCAAGGTATAGAGGATGCAAGTAAAAATTTTGCAAGTTTGTAATTATGAGAAGCAACACTTCCACTTCTACCTTTGACTCTGTAGTTTCTGGACCCACATGTTGTAACCATGGGAGAAGTCGTACTAAGAAATGCTTATTACATCAGAGTATATAGCAAATCTAATGGTACAGCAGCTTAAAGTTGCAAGGTTTATCTCCCAGCTGGCTGTCTGAGTCTTCCAGAGTGCATTCCATTCACTCTGAGACCTGTTGTTACTTCTCCATGAGAAACGTGACAAAATCAGTTAATCTTCCCATGAAATCATCCCACTGTCTGATATCTTTTTCTGTAAAGTGAGTTTTTTGTTCAGAAGCAAAATTGTATGGTGGCACCTGGGTGGCTCCGTTGGTTAAATGTCTCACTCTTGATATTGGCTTGGGTCATGATCTCAAGGTTGTAAGATTGAGCCCCACATCAGAACCTGCTGGATGTGGAGCCTGCTTAAGATTCTCTCTCCTTCTCTCTTTGCCCCTCCCCCTGTAGAGAAAAGAAAGAAAGAAAGAAAGAAAGAAAGAAAGAAAGAAAGAAAGAAAGAAAGAAAGAAAATTGTATAGTATGCAATGGTAATTAAGATATTCTGATATTTCATGGTGGTGCTAATGTCTAAAATACGGTGAACAATGATAGAAAATCCATCTCCAGTATAAGCATTTATTACAGTGAAGACATATTGTCATATACACCATGATGGATATGGCCCAATGAAATTTACTATCCATTCTTATTATATAGATGTCCTATCAGGCCCTTGACCACCCCAAGTTACAATCTACAGGAGTCCATTACTGCCTGGTGTCAACATATGAAGAATTACCTTCGATTCAAGTTCAGTATTTTGTTATTTTGTTATTCAGTGATCTGGATATTGAGAATAACCCACAGACCATTAATATGAGTAGAGGCAAAGGTGACAGTTTAGTAAAAAGAAGGAGCACTAGGAAATGAGTCACCAGTTCAAACAATTCTTTGTGCCTTTAGAAACTTCTTGAAGGATCTAATTTTCCAACTTCCATAAAGATGTGCTATAGTCTGACAAAAATTAGACTGAGTATATCAGGCGACACCCAATGTGTGATAGTGCTTTAGTAATCATAGTTCTTTGATGTCCCAACTTCAAATATTAAACCTCTGTTAGATCTAACCAAGATCTCAGATCTAACCAAGATCTCTTTCCATAAGAATTATTTCCTAAAGTTTATGTGGATTTGCTTCAAAAGCCTAGACACCTGCATTGCTTTTTTCCTATTGATGTTTGACTTGCTCATGGTATATTATATTGATCTGAAGAAAGATGATACTAGAAGGTCATAAAGGCAAGTTTGCAATGTTTCTTGCCCTGAAGCAGAGACCAACAAGATAATATTATCTCTTGATGATGGAAAGCGAGGAGGTTCTTGGCAACCTTATTTGTTATTCAGTCCAGCAGCACACCTAAACGTGTATCACCACATTCCATGGGATCCTAGTAACCCATTTCCTAATCCTGACATTATTAATACCTTCACATTCAAGTAGATCAGAAAATCATATTAGATTCCTATTTTATTGATACTTAGATCTATAATTATTCTCTGTTCATTTTTATTGATTTATTTTAACTAATCAAACTACAAAACATTTGCTTTCCAGTGGATATACTTGTCATCTTCTAGATGCAGTTTGAATTCATCTGATTGAGGAAATTCACATCATATTTAGAATTCAGTAGCTTTTAGGGGTGCCTGGTTGACTCAGTCATTAAGCATCTGCCTTCAGCTCAGATCATGATCTGAGGGTCCTGGGATCCAGCCCCACATGAGGCTCCCTGCTCAGCAGGAGACCTACTTCTCCCTCTCCTACACCCTCTGTTTGTGTTCCCTCTCTCACTGCCTCTCTGTCAAATAAATAAATAAATAAAATCTTAAAAAAAAAAAAGAATTCAATGGCTTTTAATAGTTTTGAAAATGCTTATTTTAGCTTTCCAGCAGTATAGTAAGGTATATTTCATTCCTACATACAAACCATATTCTCTACAATAGTTATTGCTTGTACAGTTTTAAGGGAATTACAGAAATGAGAAATACAAATTACATTATAAATTGTAAGATTTACAGTTCCCTTAAAACATGCATTTATAATAAGACTAAGCTTCTAGTTTAGAAAATTGGAAACAAAATGTGAACAATGTCTAATATTTTGATGGCTCTGGTATATAATGGAGATATAATGTCAAAAATAATAATTCTAAGACACATGACTTGAATCTTGTATTTTACCCATGTCCCAAGAGTGAAATAGGTTAGAATACATAGTTCTTAAACATCATATAGATAGATATTTATTTTAGTGCTGGTTTATAAATTTTCTAACAGTTTTTCAAAATTGTTTTTAAGGTAATCCTTTCTCTATTAAGAGAAATGGTAATTAAGGCACTATTATTTTATGATAAGAAATAAGAATAAAAGATAAAATATATTGAAGTTACAAAATGTGTATAAAAGGGATTCTTTGACTTCACTTCCAGAGGTAGGATCTACTAGTATTCTATGAAAGTGCTGGCAGGAACCTACAACTCCTTCCAAGCCTGACACACTGCTCCCTAAGGATGTCCTCAATCTGAAGAGCAAACTTGTAGATCGCCATTTCCAATAAAGAATCCTATGTTTACCAGTGGGTATGGTCACAGGGTTAAATGCAATTGCTTATGCTTTGAAGATTCTCTCTTGCCTTCTTGGGATATCTCTTTACCTAATGCATGAGACTCATCTTCCTGCTATAGGTCTCCATGGAAAAAGCCAATCAGGCAGGACCCATCTTTCATAGACCCATGAAGAATGTATCATATCCTCTTTGGAAGGCTACTTGGTTGTTTTCAATCAGCTGTGTTTAAAAATAAAGCCTACTATATTTTCTGCTTTAGCTTTAACAAGTTTCCCTATAATATGGGACTTAATGCACAGTTGCCTGGCCCAATAATAAAGCTTAGTATTTTATTGTCATTTAGCTATTGCCTATTTGCACTTATGAGTAGGTACCTGAGTGAGATCTTGAGTGATAGGGTTTGCATACAAACATTACTTATATTAAAAATATGTGTGGATTTCACTTTGGCTTTTGGTTTTCTAGTTTTCAATGACTTATCAGGAACACGTTCCACTATAAATAATACACTATTTTTTCCTTTAACTCTATTAAGAAATACACTCATAGAAGCACAAAAGAGTATTTCTAGTGTTTTAATCAGAATATAAATTGGTTTTTAACTTTCACAACTTTAAGTTTGGGGATTTCTCAGTAAATGTAATGTAGGCAGCAATATGAAAAAGAATAACAGTTAAAAAGTATATAAATCAGGAAAGAACATTTTTACTAATTTAGAATTTAACTGTGATAAACTTGTTCCTGCTGTTCTTTTAAATGATTTACATTAATCCATGAATGGCTAATGTGTTATTTTGTTTCAGCTGTATTTTTAGAGAATTGACACTTCAAATCATTGACTTTTTCATGAAAACTTGCCAAATTAGTGGCACTCATGATAATGTCTAAGATGTGGCTCTCATTATGAGAAAAGATTATGCATTTTTCAAGCATATCTAAATGAAAGTGCTAATTGCTCACGATTGGATAATTTGTTTTCTATAATATGTTACATGGCTAATATAAAACAGATTTTCTAATATGTTGTATATTATAGAAAGTGTACTAATTTTAATGTATAAGTACTTTTTAATTTTGATTTTCACTTTGTAGTGTGGCTCCATGCAAACTTTCTTACTTTATTCTCCTTCATGATAAAGAAATATATATAATAATTTTTTGGTGTTGTTTTGGAGCTCAAAGGTCCATAATAATATTGAAATCATGTTAATATTGTATTAAAAAAAAAAGCAGCACGCCTTCTGTCATTAACTCAGTCAAGTGATTTATACTAGGTAATTTCTGACTTTTAGAAATCAAGAAAGAGAATCAATGAGAAAAGGAAAACTTTTAGATGTCAATTCTTTTAGATTACATAAACTAACCAAAATATGTGACTTCTGCAAATGTGAAAATAAATATTTCTAAGGAAAATTTTATAGTGATTAATAATTGTTTTATTATTAAGAATTATATCAACCAACATTATATATTCCTATAGATTTTTGGCTTAAAATTCATGTCAAATTCCATGCTAATTTCAGTAAAAGTTTGCTCTTGATTTTAATTCTTAATACATTAGAATCTTATGTTTGGAGGACCAGTTTTGATAAGGAGAAAAAAGAAAGGGGAGAAAATAAGGAAAGAAAAATGAGTGACAGAGACACAAAAAATGAGCCAGAATTCTTTGTATTCTGATTGACTGTAGTCCCTGACACATTCTTTATTTCTATATCTAGAAAGTTGTATAATTTTCTATAAAATACTTAAGACTATTTGAAGCGATTTTTGGTTATTTGCAACTGAAGAAATGTTAACTATAACAACATAATAGATTTATAATATACTAAATAATTAATTATATATGTACTTTTAAAATGTCAGGAATAAGTGAACGGACAAGGCAAATGTATCTATGACATGTTATTTACATTCGAACAATTCCTATGGTTAACTCCGAAAGGAGAAAGAGAAATGCACCAATGACAGCATATATATGAACAAAGATGTAGGATGAAATGAATTAGCACAGATAGAAAGGTATTAAGGAAAGCTGGAGCCCATGATTATTTTTCACATTGCTTTGAATACAGCGAACTAGTTCAGTACAGGAACCACGGAATGAGTGCTGTCCATGTCTGCTGAGCCGACTTTCCCCAAATGTGACATCACTCTTTGGAATGAATTGAATTGTATTCTCCTGGTGCAAATTGCAAATTCTTATCAAATTATCAATTTATAATAAATTGTAAAGATTATATTGGACCCAAACGCAAATGTATAAGGAGTAAACACGAATCAGTGATCTTTCCCTTGTATAAATTAACCCTCTGTGGTTTACTAATCTTGCATTTTCTAGATTACAGAATAAAGAGGTCTTTCACAGCAATTATTTATTTTCACCCTCAAGCTTTTAGACAAATACAAGGAGTCCGTTTCTTTAGAGAGACAGCGAGAGAGCGAATTCAAGCAGAGAGAGTGGGAGAGGAAGAAGCAGGCTTCCCCCACCACCCCCAGCAGGGAGCCAGATGCAGGGCTAGATCCCAGTTCCCTGGGATTATGACATGACCAAAGGCAGGTGCTTAATGACCGAGCCACCCAGGCACCACAAGGAGTCAGTTTCAATTAGATACTAGCCACTTCTGTGAGTATATGTTACAGAAATGACCTATGGCAGATTTACTGAAACCGTACTTTGTAATGACTTCACAGTGAGAAAATATACATGTGATAAAGTGTGGTTACTAGCTGGAATGTGATCCTCTTTCTATAAAGAATCTCCTAACCTAACATACTCCCAAACAAGAAAACGTTTTCAGTAAGAAAATACCTAAAATGATTCAATGGATAATCTCTTCTAGAGGACCTACTAAGATCATATGATATTGGCATAATATTTTATTGTAATATAATAGAGAGGATGCTTGAGAATCACTATTAGTATCAAGTTCTTAAAGTGATGTCTACTGCTTTAAGGTGGGGTCTTTCATTTATCTTTAATCTTGATGAAGACATTTTTCCTTTAACAAGTCAAAAGCTATTTAAATATTGGTCCATCCTGGGCGCCTGGGTGGCTCAGTTGGTTAAGCAACTGCCTTCAGCTCAGGTCATGATCCTAAAGTCCTGGGATTGAGTCCAGTGTATGGGGAGTCTGCTTCTCCCTTTGACCTTCACCCCTTTCATGCTCTTTCTCACTCTCTTTCAAATAAAGAAAATCTTTAAAAAAAATATATTGGTCCATCCTATTTTGGGGACCAGATTTAGAACTATAGTCATCCATTGTGCCTAATTTTAAAGTACTTGTGTTCAGGGCACCCTGGTGTCTCAGTCAGTTAAGCATCTGACTGTTGGCTTTGGCTTAGGCATGATAATGAGGTCCAGAGATGGAGCCCTCCATCCGACTCGCCATTCAGTGTGAAGTTTATTACCTTTTCCCTCTCCCTCTGCTCCTGCTCACACACTCTAAAATAAATAAATAAATCTTTAAAAAAATAGACATCTATTGAACAACCAATCTCTTCCATTTTGTCAATTACTTTACATTTCAACAAGGAGGGGTGCCTGAGTGGCTCATTGGTTTAAAGCCTCTGCCTTCAGCTCAGGTCAGGTACCCAGGACCCTGGGATCGAGCCCCACAACAGGCTCTCTGCTCTGTGGAGGGCCTGTTTCCTCCTCTCTCTCTGTCTGCCTCTCTGCCTACTTATGATCTCTCTCTGTCAAATAAACAAATAAAAGCTTTTAAAAAAATAAATAAATTTCAACAAAGAAACATCTATATACAAGCTATCTTTGTGGATCAGTTTCTCCTAATTTACACATTTCTGGGCAGGAAATTCTATATAGTGAATGGAGACACTATGGTGTCAGTGGTTCAAATATTCATTTCTAGATCTGTCATACTCTTGGCCTCCTTCCAAAGACATAGAATTCATGAAAGAAACTTCCTTTATCTGTTTTAAGCACAATAATGCATTCTTTCTTAAATGGATAGCTCCCTTCTGGTAGTGTTATTATTCTAGAAAATATACGTCTGCTTCTTAGAATATAAAATAGCATACTTTGCTTTGCATTAACTATGTTAAACATCTTTACTTAAAATGTATCTATGAAAAAACTGATTGATAAATGCTAAAATTTATTGTTACACATTTCATTTTCTTTATGTAATTTTTAAAGCTTGTTTACTGCAATGAGATGTAGGAAAAGGATCTTTTAAAAGTAAAGATAATCTGTTAACTAATGGCATTTAAACAATTTTTATGTTTTTTGGTATTAAAGGAAATATAAAGAAGCAGAAAAGCAATGCAAGAAGCTTTTGTTACATCTAAGAAAGTTATAAAAAAAAATACAGTAAGATTGCCCACCTACATGAAATGTGAAGACAGCAAATTATTTTTTCTCCTTTTTTTTTTTTTTTTTTTTAATGACCATAGTTACAATAATTCTTGTGTTTCCTCCTGGTGGTTTGAAAGTTGTTATCTTTGGGCCTGGGCCATTGACAGAATTTGTTTTTGCAGTTTTTCTGAGATGTAATCAAGTTATAATATTGTGTAAGTGTAACGTGTTGATTTGAGACACTTATATATTGAAAAATTATTACCACTGTAGTGTTAGTTAACACCTCCATTTTATCATCACTACCTTCATCCTGGCTGATTTCAAACTGCCTTTGTGATGTCAGTAAATGTAACACTGGCAAGAAATACAACTTTTTTGTTGACTTTCACAAGTATGAGGAGCAGGTTCCACAACACAATTTGAAAGGGCTGATTAAAAAACAAAATAAAATTGAATTTAAATAAGAGAAGATTATTAGGTGATATTTGAATAAAAAAGAAGGAAATATATTTATTCAAGGAAGAAAAGGCATAATTTGTATTTAAGCATTAGACTCTGTATTGTATTCTGATTCTTTAGCTAAAAGATGTGTGTGTGTGTGTATGTGTGAGAAAATGTTTATCACTTTTCTCAAGAACTAGGAAGGATTTGAGATTTAAGCCAGTTTACAGGTTACAAACTAGTCTGTTATAGTTTTAATGGATACTGGCAGAAAACATGTACCTCTTGGACCAGACACAATGGATTTTATTGTAATATTTAGTGACATGAGTGATCAGTGTTATATTTAGAGTAAAAATAGTGATATGTCTTAAAAAAAAAAAAAAGGGCATCTGGGTGGCTAAGTAGGTTGAGCCTCTGCCTTCGGCTCAGGTCATGATCCCAGGATCCTGATATCGAGCCCCACATCAGGCTCTCTGCTCAGCAGGGAGCCTGCTTCTCCCTCTCTATCTGCCTGCCTCTCTGTCTACTTCTGCCTACTTGTGATTTCTCTCTCTGTCAAATAAATAAATAAATAATCTTTAAAAAATAATAAAATAAAATAAAAAATAAAAATAGTGATATGAATATAGCCACACAAATGATCCTAGCTATTAAAATATAATATTAAAACTAGCAAGCAATAATTACCTTTGGTAAAATATTTGAAAAATTTTACATTTTTCACAGTAGCCCTCTTATTGTTAATCATATATTTTTGTGTTTTTTAAATTTTCTTTTTCTTTTTAAAGATTTTATGTATTTATTTGACAGAGACAGCAAGAGAGGGAATAGAAGCAGGGGGAGTGGGAGAGGGAGAAACAGGCTTCCTGCTGAGCAGGGAGCCCGATGCGGTGCCTGGATCATGACCCCAGCAGAAGGCAGACGCTTAACGACTGGGCCACCCAGGTGCCCCATCTTTTTCTTTGTTTTTAAAAGATTTTATATAGAAAAAAATAACTCTAAAATTGACTGGAAATAGTGTCCATGTGACCAGTGATTTTTAAAAATAGCAAAAAAAATGATGAAGAGTCTATAGACTGGATAGTTGATATGATAGAAAATGTAGTGACTAGAAAACATCATGACTAATTAACTACCTATTCAGTGCCTTTCAACACTGAGAAATAATGTTGATATAAAATTATTGTCTCTAAGTTCCAAAGTTGCTGTTCCAATTACTGATAAAGGATTCTAAAACTGGGGCCCTGTAACCTACATGTATTTTCCCTTGTATGATTCTACCAGTAGAAGGTGCCAGGGGTATCTAGAATCTAGGCAAAAAGGAAATCTCCCCTTCTGTGTCACCTAGATAATGAGGACTTCCCTAGGCTGTCGATTGATTCTAGAAGTGGTTCGTTCCAATTTCCAGGTTTTTTTCTTCGCGCACAGAACCAGCTTCATTGGCATTCTTGAGGGAACCAGCTACAACAGGCTGTTCCTCCTCCTTTGCTCTTTGAGTTTCAGCTCTTCCTGGTCCTGCTATAAGCTCCTCAGGTACCACCTCCAAGCTGGGCAGTGTCTCCTCCGAAGTCCAGTTCCTGTGGGGCCTATTTCTAAGCTTTAAAGTCTGATAACCACATCTGCCTCCCTTTGTTTCCCCAGACCTAAGAATGCAAGTCATTCTCTATAGTTATTATTTCTGTGATACTTCATTTTCCGCGTTTTGTTTTTACAATGTTCTAAATCCTACTACATCTGTTTAATCCTTTCTATATTAAATTCTCTTTGTTAAAATAAATCCAGTGTTGGGGAAAAAAAAAAAAAAAAACGTCATGGGGTAAAATTGGTGTATGCACTGCAGATGTTTACATTTTGTTATCCCTATAAGGTAATTAACATACTCTGCCAATATATAGTGATAAGCAAAATATTTCCACACAGCCCAAACCTCTTTCCAGGGGATTAGATAGTGTACTTTAGGCTACATAATAGTTCTAATGGAGAAGTAGAGGATTATATACATTTAAGAAAGATTTTATTGGTAAGTGCAACAGGACCTGATTATAGATTCTATTTGGAGTTCTTAAAAAGGAAGGTTTCTGTCATAGGTCACTAAGCAAATAGTTGTGTCAGTTACCAGGGGAGGAAAGTTAGAAGAAGAAATACATTCAGAAATGGGGAACATGGTATTTTTAGATGCTATCTTTGTAACATAATATAATGTAACAACCATGCAAAAATTTCAAATGCTTTCAATATTTGAATATGCAGTTAGAGACTCACAGGTAAGGTCCACAATAATATAAATAATTAAATTGGTTAGCAAAACATTAGCAGTGAAGCCCTAAGAATGCATGAGATCCTCAAAAAAAGCAAATAGACAAGAAGAGAGGCTAGATCTGCAGACAGGAAGACATTCACCAGTCAGGCCCGAGGAGAAGTCAACAGGAAAGGGAACAAGAAGTCAGAGAGACAGCCAAAACAGACAAGACGAAACAAAACAAAACAAAGACATTGTAAAAAATACATGTGTTATACCACAGAAGCTAGGATAAGCTAAGAGAAATTAAAGAGTTTAAAGAAGGAGTAAATGATTAAATATGTTGTATACTGCTGAAACATCAAATAAGATGAAAGTTAATCTTTTGGTGACCTAGAGTTCACAACTACATTATGTTTAGTTGGAGTGACTGACTTTGGATGGGGTAGGAAAAAGAATTAGAGGAGATTGGGGGATGTATGCTGTCACAATAAGAAACACAATGTTTAGACTTTATTTCTCTGGTCAGCCTCTCTGAGTCTATGAAGTGGTTCAGATATTTTTAAATTAAAAAATATGTATGCAGGGGCGCCTGGGTGGCTCAGTGGGTTAAAGCCTCTGCATTTGGCTTGGGTCATGGTCTCAGGGTCCTGGGATCGAGCCCCACATCGGGCTCTCTGCTTGGCGGGAAGCCTGCTTCCTCCTCTCTCTCTCTCTCTCTGCCTGCCTCTCTGCCTACTTGTTATCTCTGTCAAATAAATAAATAAAATCTTTAAATATATATATATATGTGCATATATCCTATATATACACATATATACAGAGATATATGTATATATTTCATAACCTGAATTGCTGTAGTAGATGCAAGATAAATGAGCTGAGATAAAAATTCTCACACTCAATATTTCCAATCAGCTCTAGAATTATCTTTCCTATTAAAAAAAGAGCAAGGAAAGGGCGCCTGGGTGGCTCAGTGGGTTAAGCCGCTGCCTTCGGCTCAGGTCATGATCCCAGGGTCCTGGGATCGAGCCCCGCATCGGGCTCTCTGCTCAGCAGGGAGCCTGCTTCCTCCTCTCTCTCTGCCTGCCTCTCTGCCTACTTGTGATCTCTCTCTGTCAAATAAATAAATAAAATCTTTAAAAAAAAAAAAAAGAGCAAGGAAAATAGAAACTTAAAAAGGCAAAATTAAATTATTAATATAATGAAAGGCTATAGTGATAAAATATACTTTCAAATGTTAAAATAATATTAAATATTGGTGTTAAATATTAATAAACTAATAAAATAGTAGCAAATACTAACATTTCAAATATTGAAATAATTATTGCAAGTTAGTTTTAGTATTAAATTTTCACAATTGGGATCATTTGTGTGGGTGTATTAGTGATCACTAATTTTCTCTTAGTAAAACACTGATGTCACTAAGTATTACAACAGAATGAAACTGTACAGTCCAAAATTGTAAAAGTCAAGTCATAGACTAATTAATTTACATGAAATATTTGATACTCAGTACTATCTATAACAAGAAAAAAAATTTAGTAGACATGCTGCAATTAACATTGGTGCAATTATGTATAGGAGTTTGCAAAGTGTCTGTGATTAAATATGTGGATGTGAATTAAGTAAAATAATTTTAAAATCTAAATTACGTCTTTGAGACAGGTTATTAATTCTTACAAACTGAATGTAGCTACACTAAAACAAAGATCCCCTGCCCTTTCTAGGAAAGAAAAGTTTACTTAGAACTAGGAAAGAACTTAGATTTTAGCAGAATCCAGAATATGACTCCAAATTTACTCTGGTAAAAGGACTGTAATGATACAAATATGCTGAGTTAAATAATGATTGGATTATAGCCACAACTTTCCACACATGTATGTTATAATTTTACATAAAATCATAATTAGACCATACCTGAAATGGACTTACCATCCATCTTTTATGTTTATAGAAGTAGGTACTTATTTGATTGTATCACCAATCAGTGAAAATTCATCTATTTGATATAGAATGATTATAGCTGATATATATCCCTATTGGGCAAGATATTGCTCATCTGGACATAAACAATAGTGAGTTTATTTTCAAAGTGTTCATCTGGAAGTTGCTTTTGTTTGTGGCCCTTCTGAACATGAATAGAAAGATTAAATTTCACCATGATTAAAGAAACACTGTTTTCTGAAGTAATGACCATTTTCTGTCCATACTATTACATAAACTATCAACTAATCTGAAATGCTATAATATTATATATACCACCATCGTATAACTGATTTTCCCTTTAATTTTAAAATATTGTATTCTTGGGGATGGAAAGAGATCAATCTTCCAGATCTTTTTGTTGTTCTTTAGCATGTATTTTGTCCCAAGTAACATGCAAAGAATATTTTTTTTTAAAGATTTTATTTATTTATTTGACAGACAGAGAGCACAAGTAAGCAGAGGCAGGCAGAGAGAGAGGGAGGAAGCAGGCTCCCTGCTGAGCAGAGAGCCTGATGCAGCTGGATCCAGGAAACCCTAAGATCATGACCTGAGCGGAAGGCAGAGGCTTTAACCCACTGAGCCACTCAGGCACCCCAGAAGATGTTTAATGAAAGAAATAGTCACTGTTCCTGGAAATGCATGATCTAGAAGGAATATGTTCAATACATTATCTTTTAAGCAATAAGTCAGATATTTATAAAGTGGAGGGAGAGGTTTAGGAGAGTGTACATACCTAAATTCATAAGGAATGGAGAATTTAGTTTAAACCAGGAGGGTATTTTTTGTGATTAAAGTAAACAATATTTTCCTGATCATGTTATGAGCATCTTGACTATAAGCATATGAATAAGACCAGTATTAAATTAAATCATGTTCTAAATGATTAGTGTTGGTGAAAATATATGCAATGTGGGCTTTGGATGTTTAGAGAAATTTTCACAAAATTGGGAGAATAGGCTGGTCTTTCTACTAAGACATGAGAGCTAGAGGTCAGTTACAGACATACCTCATTTTATTGCTCTTTATTTTTTATAATTAGAAAAAAATTTTATAAACATATAATGTATTATTAGCCCCAGGGGTCTGTACTCCTGTCTGTGAATCGCCAGGTTTACACGTCACAGCACTCACTATAACACATACCCTCCCCAATGTCCATAACCCCACCACCCTCTCCCTACACCCCTCTTCCCGGCAACCCTCAGTTTGTTTTGTGAGATTAAGGGTCTCTTATGGTTTGTCTCTCTCCTGATCCCATCTTGTTTCATTTATTCTTTTCCTACCCCCCAAACCCCCCACATTGCATCTCCACTTCCTTGTATCAGGGAAATGATACGACAGTTGTCTTTTTATGATTGACTTATTTCTATTGCTCTTTATTTTATTGCACTTTACAGAGACTACATTTTTTTTACAAAATGAAGGATTGTGGCAACCAAGTGTCAAGAGATCCATTGGTACTATTTTTCCAACATCATTTGCTCATTTCGTTTCTCTGTGCTACATTGTCATAAATTTCAAGTATTTCAACCTTTTTTATTTTTATTGTATAAATGTATATTTATGGTTATATATTATCAGTTTTATTACGACTCACTGAAAGTTCAGATTATAGTATTTTTTTAATAATAAAGTATTTATTAGTTAAGGTGTGTACATTTTTTAGATATAATGATATTGCCCACTCATTAAGCTACAGTATAAGGTAAGCATAGCTTTTACATGCCCTGGAAACAAAAAAATTCATTTGATTCACTTTATTGGGATATTTGTCTTATTGTGGTGCTCTGGAATCAACCAGACAATGTGTCAGAAACGTGCCTCTATTTCTAAATATACGTAGAAATATCCAATAGTGTTGAGGGTAGATATCAGAGAGGAATAAAAATATTGGAATGGAATAAAAAATTTAAAAGAACAAAATGGTGGCATCTGGGTAGCTCAGTGGGTTAAAGCCTCTGCTTTCAGCTCAAGTCATGATCTCAGGGTCCTGAGATCAAGCCCTGAGTTGAGCTTTCTACTCAACAGGGAACCTGCTTCCTTTCCTCTCTTTCTGCCTGCCTTTCTGCCTACTTGTTGATCTCTGTTTGTCAAATGAATAAATAAAATCTTTAAAAAAAAAAAAGTACAAAATGAGGTGTATCCCAATAGAAATCAGCGGTATGGACTCTGGAATACCAGGTTAAGAAATCCATTGCTTATAGCAACACTATTGTATATTTCTACATATATTTGGAAATAGAGGCACACTTTTCAGTCATATGCAGAATATAAGAAATAGCCCAGAGAATCATAAGGGAAGGGAGAAAAACTGAATGAGAAGAAATCAGAGAGGGAGGCAAACCATAATGAACTCTTGACTGAGGATTGTGGAAAGGGAGGTTGGTTGGGGGATGGGGTAACTGGGTGATGGGTATTAAGGAGGGCATGTGATGTAATGATCACCGGGTGTTATGTGCAACTCATGAATTATTGAACACTACATCAAAAACTAATGATGTCCTATATGCTGGCTATTGAATTTTAAAAAAATTTTATTTTTAATACAGTAGTTAATAAGGTGCTGGTGCAGATTGAAATCAGAAATGTGACATGATAGGGAGGAGTTTTAGAAACATTAATTGAGCTGAGGAAATAAATTATATTACTATTTACAACAAGAAAGAATTACAACTATAGACTGTGAAAAGTGTGGGGAATAGAAAAGATTAATGAGTGAAAATATAGAGTGACCTAAAGTTGGAAATCAACACTGGGAAAGCCTACTAGCTTTTTCATGCATGGGCTTGATAATTTTATACTGGGATGTTGTCACAAAGGAATAGTTTTAGAAATTTTAAAAAAGAATAGACATTGCTTCAGGGGAATTTTTCTAGGAGAGTTGTCAAAATAAATAAGAAACTTGTAATCCCCAAAAGACAAAGCATGTTTTTCTCCTTGACACAGATATGGTATATAAACAATATCTACATATATCTGTCATTCTTGGCTGATAACTAGTTCCATTAACTTGGATGCCTACTGATACACCAGGTTTACACATACTCTGGAGGTTTGATTAGATCACTAGTCAATTATGATAATACATGAAATGTGTATATTACCTTACATAATCAAGTATTTGTAGATTCCTTTCTATATTCTTGGACTTTCATTTGCTTTCACTTTCTCTAATTTCTTAATAACTTTTTTCTTTACTTCCCAGTGATAAATAGAAACATGATCATTAAAAAAGAAAATCAAACCAAACTTACCTTACTAAATAACTGCTTGTTTAACTGAGTACCATAAAACTGTACAAATTCTGACTAGCATAGGCTATTTTGACTCCTAGATACCTCTCTTTTTAGGAAGTCTACAGAAATTTTGCTCAGCAAATGTACTTAAAAAGGCATATAAGTGATCAATTGTTGGACTTAACTTATGAGTCTGTCACAAAATATAGAGGAAATAGGGAATAATACTTTGGTACCATAGTTGCTGATATGTAACAATATTGAAAGGATTAAAAAGCAATTGTTATATTTTTTCACTTTCAAATACATATACTAAGATAACTATATTCCATTATAATTTATTTTATAGTTTATTTTATTTTATAATAATTAATCATATTCTATTAAAATTTCATCAACTTTATTTGAATATATTTAGATTACAAATTATTGAAAGTAGTATGACAACATCCATATGTATATGTATATATATATTATCAAATTATATTATATTTTAATAGCTTTTTATAGTCTGTACACACAGACACACATAAACACACAGGCACACACATGCACAACATTTTGATGATTCAGACATTATATTTATATATGTAATTATATACATATATATGCAATTTATGCACCTAGATATATAATTTGAAAGTAAGTTGTAGAATTTATGACACTTAAACCATAAATACCTCATTATGAGTTTTTAAACATAAGACTGTTTTCTTACATAGCCATGGTAGTGTTACCATATGTAAGAGAATAGTCTGCAATTCTATAAAAAATTAACAATGCTAGAATAAGTTTATATTATGTATTCAAATCAGCTCCTCTGACTATTGGCTCTAAAATGCCTTTTATAGCAGCGGCTGTTCCTCCTTCTCCTTATCCTCCTTTGTCTTTCTCTTCACTCTACTTTTTAAATAATTGGCTGTTATTTATCTTTGATACCTTTTGATAGCATCACTGCAATGTATATGTGTTATATATATGTTATTATATGTATATATATACATATATACATATATATATATATTAGAAAATGGGCTACATACTCATGGTCTAGTAAATGTCTTCATTGCTCCCTAACTAGTGATACTGCTTTGCTAAACTTCTTTTTGTTTTTTGCCAAGACACCTGGAAAACCTCATTTTCATATCTCACCTTATATATGCTTTTGAATAGCAAACTAGGTTCTCTTATTTTGCATAAAGTATGAAGGAAGCGATATGAAAATCAGGTTTCCAGGTTCCAGCACTAAAACTTATTTTCATTAATGTTTTCTCATTTTCTCAGCCCATTTGGTTATTCCCCAGTAAAACTACACACTCTCAAGATTATTTTCAGAATTTACATCATTGCCTTAAATAGATGTCTAAAATTGTAGTGACTTCTATTTTCACACAAATCAGATTAGGTATTTGTACATCTCTCCCTTATAACTCTCAAAAAGTATGCAATTTTGATTGGCTGTATCTATGTAGATGCAAATAGTTTTCTTTTTAATTGTTTATTTAAGTTCAATGTTAATTAAATACTGATTACAATCCTAAGAATGTTCATTACATATTTATTCTTTGGTTATTTTCTAAATAATCTTTATTACTCAGGTTATCTTCTAAATATACTAAAGTAATAGCTACACATCAGTTTTGCTTTTGTTTTTGTTTTTTTTTTTTTAGTTACTGGAATGTCTTCACATAAATTTGTGTTTGAACTTTGATGTTATTTATCCATAAGCCTTAAATTTCTGAATCTCCAATAAGTCAGAGCTAATTTTCAGTTACCCACAATGATATGGGATTGTCAACGTAGTGCTGAAGCTTTTCTTTTCTTTTTTTTTTTCAGTTAATATTGAAATATCTAATAATAAAGTTTCAATTATTTTAAGAGTAGATAACAGTGCAAAGAAGTAACAATGTCAAAGTTAGAAAACCGCCTTGGATCTCCCAAGTTAACCCTTTTATTTCCCTATTCTGGTCATCTTCATGTTGATAAGAAGGCAGACCTCTACTCAGACCATATACGAGGAAAACAAGAGTGCTGTAACCTTAAATATAAAAATTTTGTCACTTATATCCCACACACCCACTGCTTTGGAAAGGGTATAGTTTCAAATATAGAAGAACTAAAATGTGAAAGTATAATAATGAAACACTTATAAACACTTATAAAAAATGAAAAAAAATGTGAATGGTATGAAAATGTCCAGAATATACAGTAATTAAATGAAAATTTGTGAAAGCAGTACCTGAATTTAGGCATTTTCTAAGAGATGGATTTGCTATTAAGTTTGCTAAGTGTATTGTCAACAGCAAGTGATTATGTTATTTTTTTTTAAGATTTTTATTTATTTGTTTGACAGACAGAGATCACAAGCAGGCAGAGAGGCAGGCAGAGAGAGAGGAGGAAACAGTTTCCCTGCTGAGCAGAGAGCTTGATAGCTTGACGAAGGACTCATGCTAGGACCCTGAGATCATGACCTGAACCAAAGGCAGAGGCTTGAACCCACTGAGCCACTCAGGCACCCCCTGATTATGTTATTTTTAAAAGAGATAGACTTCATCAGGCATTTAGAACCATATTTTTAGGGTTATTTCTTTGTTAAGTTAGAAATTGCTAAATTTAGAAAATTGAAATAAGTCAGACTTTATTAACTTTACTAGATACAGCACATTGATCTTAGCTTAGTTGACTTGAATTATTTTGGTCTCTCATATATCAGTTGGACAAAAACAAATTTACTTACTCTCTTCAAATTCTATTTAAAAACATTCACAATTATTTCTTTTTTAAACTTTAAATACAGGTATGTAAAGAAATAGATCCTAGAACACACACACAGATATACTTTTTTTTCTTTGAATTTCCCGGATATTTTGTGGAAGAAAGTGAGACACAATTTATCTGTTATAAGCATATGCATATGACTAGCTTTTCCCTGCATAAACTTACGAGCTATATTTCTTTCTGTATCTTGGCTAGTCACATTTTTCATGTTCCAACAAGGCAGGCAATATTTTACTTTAGCTTCGAATAAAATCTTAGAAATTTGGAAATAAAGAAAAATATTTTTTTAGTAAGTGTATGCAGATCCCTGTCATCTGTTTATAACCTCTATGGAACATTTTACATGTTTTAATATTTCTCCTCTCTATTAAATATTATCAGCAGTCTGAATTATGCTATAATACCATAACTTTATTCTAAGTCAAGCCCCTTTAAAGTTAAAGATGCTCCAGCAGTCAAGGATAAGCAGTCTCTAACATTCTCCAGGAAAACCCTATATAAGACACATTAGCATTTCTTCCCAAATAGGATAGCTCATCCCCAGTGAGAGTTTTCTAATAAAATTAATTTGCTTTTCTTTTTGCCTAGATCACAAGGATACCTAAAAAAAGATCCTGCTTTTTCTCTTTTGTTGTTCTTCAAGATGGAGACCTGCCTATTTATTTTTTTACAATATATTCACATTCTTTCCTGCAGTCATTTTTTTCCAATTCATTTAATTCATCCCTAAAGAAATTCAACACTAGACATGACTTGTTCGTGAGTAAACACCCAGGTTTCAAAAGAGTTATGCAAAACCCTGAGTAATTTTCCATATATGATGGAAGAGTGTCCAAGCATATGTGATTTTGTGTATACACAGGCAAATTATTCTACTACTCAACTTTTTCTAAATGTGAATAATTATATGAGAAAAGAAGAGTGTCATAGAAAAAGAGCATTAGTTCCAAAAATTATGAATCTTGAGCATTTATTTTAAATATAGTATTCATAACATCTCCAAACAACCCCCATTGGCATGCCCGGGTCTCTAGTTAATTGCATGTCCTTTTGTTGACCTTTATATTGCTTGGATAGAATTACACATTTGTCTTTTACCAAGCACTTTCAAATTTTTATGAAGGCATCTATATCTATAACATCAAAACTAAATGATATAAATATCAATAAAGCTAAGTGATTTTGTTAAGGAGGATACACTGAACACCTCTTTCTCACAAGATGTCCTTTTATTGTTTCTCTCTTATTATTTCAAGCCAATGAACAGTCTTTTTAGGTTTTTTTTTTTAAGATTTTATTTATTTATTTGACAGACAGAGATCACAAGTAGGCAGAGAGGTAGACAGAGAGAGGTGGGGGAAGCAGGATCCCCGTTGAGCAGAGAGCCCAATGCAGGGTTGGATCCAAGAACCTTGAGATCATGACCGGGGCTGAAGGCAGAGGTTTAACCCACTGAGCCACCTAGGCTCCCCAAGCCAATGCACAGTCTTAACAATTATAGGGAAGCTACTAAAAGAAAGGACTACTGGTTCAAAGCATGTATTGGAAATCTAAGAATTCTATCATTACTTTATCCATTTATACTTTCCAGCAAGTGTCAGCTACATAATTCGCAGGTCCCAGTAAAAAAATGAAAACACTGGACCACTTCACCACATTTTTAAAGTGGTATGATCAGTATAAAGCTTTTCCATTCTTCTACAGTTTCTCTCAAGTTGTCATGGTATTTTTTATTTGCTATTTAATGCCTTTCTAAATAAAATATAATTTTATGTTATTAGCATATGTTTACTATTCATCTTCATAATATGCCAGTTTTTAGTGTGAATATAAGAGCATTTAACTCCTCTGCAATAACTGAAATTATGCCATTTTTTTTATTGAATAGCTTGTACATGCATATGCATTTCTTTCTTACCCAAACAGTGGAAGCATAGCACAGAAATGAAGACAACAGTTTTTGTTTCATTTACTGATGCACGTGCATTCTACCAACACACTTCGGCCTACTGAGGAGTCAAGGATTGAGAGAAGAAAAAATATGAGTTGCCCCAACTCTCCCTCTCCTCCTATGACTGTATTTTCAGTTTAAGTGTTTGGTGTGGGAAGTAACATGAGTAAGAGAAGATATGATCGAGTCTCTTGGAGGGTTTATGTTTCTTAGAATGCAACTGCCTTCTTTCTGCATTTGAAGCAAATTCTAGTTCTAACAGAAAACATGTCTCTTGGAGAGCTGTTGGTGTCCCATTCACTCAGCCATAGACATAACACACTTTGTACTCACTTGGTGTTTTGCTGAGCTATTGTGCATTGTGAGGTCTTTGGAATTTGGTGTTGCTGGAGCATTACAAAAGCTCTAAGTAAAATGGTTGCCAAAGGACATAGGATGCAAATATTATATATATCACCACTGTCCATGTACTTGGGTTATTGGCCCAGTGGATTTCACTTACAAATCACAAGATCAAAAATAAAATTAAGAATTTCAAGACAGCACAGGAACACATTAGAGCAAGTGCAGGGCCTTCCTGGACTCCAGGCTCCTTGCAGTTATATTAATTGCACACCCATAGAGCCAGAACTGATTAGTAAACAGGATGGTGTCTTTATGTCATATGACTTGCTTTCATGAGCCCATGTCTTCTCACTTCTTAGGCAGCCACATTTTAGCAAGTTTTGTTTTTTTTTCCCCCTCTGTTATTTTAAGATCACATTAATTGTGACAAATAATCTACGATTTGTGTGGGAGAACGCAGTTCTGAATATTATAATGAATATGCTGGTTTTTCTCTATTTCCACTATTTTTGCTGTGATATTCACCAGCACCACCATCTTTATCTGGTGCCACTGGGTACAAAGCCTCCTTTGTTTCTTAAAACGTAGTCCTATCTTTTTAAAGGCAAGGAAAGTAAACATCTGTCTGTGAAGTCTGAGGAAGAAAGGTTTTCTTATATAAACTATTGAAAAATACATGTATTTTCAGCCTGTCTCATGCCCTTGACTTCAGGATAAGTGCCAAAGTGGCTGAGTCTTTCTGGACTTCTGTAATTTGAATTGACTCATTCTCAGTGACATCCACCCTCCAATAGGTAGATATGTTTAAGCTGCTGTGTCAGTTATGATTCAGTAAATGCCTTTCATCTTCAGGATGTTGTTGCTATCTTTATTTATTTTTTTTTCAATTTAATTTTATTTTTTTCAGGGTTTCAAAATTCAGTGTTTATGCACCACACCCTGTGCTCCATGCAATAAGTGGCCTCCTTAATACCCACCACCAGGCTCACCCAACTCCTTATCCCCCTTCCCTTCAAACATGCTGATATCTTTAATTACATTTCTTTTCCCTCATGGTTTTATAACCTTAATAACTTTTATCACTTCAATTATTCCACTATTATGTTTAAGTATTACTAGAATGCAAGTTTTTTGTTACCTTGGGTTTTTTTTTTTTTTTTGTAAACTTCACGTTTGTCTATTTTATTTTTTAAAGCTTTTACTTATTTATTTGACAGAGAGACACAGCGAAGAGAGGGAACACAGCGGAGGGAGTGGGAGAGGGAGAAGCAGGCTTCTTACCAACCAGGGAGCCTGATGTGGGGCTTAATCCCAGGATTCTGGGATCATGACCTGAGCTGAAGGCAGATGCTTAATGACTGAGTCACCCAGGCACCTTGCTTGTTTTTGTTTTTTAATATGCTTCCTGACAATCTTCCTGAAAGCAAAATATGAAATAATGAAAAATATTGTAAAGGATCACTGATGCTTTCTCTCTGAGGAAAATGTGTTGGCAGATTTCCTTTTTTTGCATTAGAAACCAAAGCATATAAAAATTCAAAGAGTATCAGTTTGAATATCTTAAAGGAGAATTTCCAGTGGCACTCAGACATCACCATTTTTCCTTACAGTGACATTTTGATTTCATCTATTGTAAGCTTACTCGTTTTTTTCTTGAAATTCCTTTAAATGAATTTGTGTGTGTGATCTAATTATCTAATGAAGATTAAATTAATAAAATCCATATAATTTTGAATTTTACAAAGCGAATCATTATAAAATACAAGTGAGAATCATCAATATTAATTGTATTAAAACCTTATCACTAAATTTTAGTCCAGATATGATTTAAAATGTAATGGGAATTTAATATTCATTCAGTCACAATATTTAGTTGTAAAAATGGAAATATCTGAGGATAGTCTGGAGGAATTTAGTGGACACATATTATGCTACAATTACATTTAATTTTCTCTTCAGAATTATGCCCCTTTTTTTTCAAATTGCGTGGGTTGATTTCTCCACTTAGTCATGGAATCTTTGCTGCCTTACAACTTTTAATCACAATTAATTAGGTCTAGTTTCCTTTATTCGTGATGTTAATATTCAGCTTTTCACAATCAAGTAACTAAACCCGTATTCCTGGTAATGTCACTGGTCCACGGAGTTCACAGATCCACTAGGCCCATCCTGCAGTAAAATCATAATTCTCAAAAGGTATGGTTGTGGACAATTCTCTTGGGATGTGAGGATGAGCCTTGTAACACACATACATTTACAAGAGCTTGCAGAATGGAGCTACCTGCGATGCGCAATGTGAGACAGGAGAAGGTGGAGGCCCAGTTAACTTAAAATTTTCAATGAACCTCACCTACTGGACAGCACTAGAGTGAAACTTATACATAAGCATTTATATTTATTGCAGATTTATTTACAGTTGCCAAAATATGGAAGCAACCTAAGTGTTCATCAATAAATAAGTGGGTAAAGAACTGGCATACATAAAAAGGAATAATTCCTTGCCATTTGTGACAACATGGATAGACCTAGAGCATATTATACTAAGTGAAGTAAGTCAGACAGAGAAAGGCAAATACCATATGATTTCACTTATATGTAGAATCTAAAAGACAAAAAGAAACAAACAAACAAACAAACAAAAAAAAAAACAGAGGATTCAGAGGATACAGAGAGCAAACTGATGCTGCCAGCCAGGGAGAAGAGAGGGAGTTGAGCAAAATGAGTGAAGGGGAGTAGTGGATACAAGCTTTGAGTTTGGGGATGCACAGATCAGGCATTAAGGGTGCAGCAAAGGAAATATGGTCAATAGTATTGTAATAGTGTTGTATGATGCTAGCTGATAGCTATACTTGTAGTGAACATAGCATAGCATATACAGTTGTCTAGTCACCATGTTGTACACCTGAAACTAATGTAATATTGTGTCAACTATACTTTATTTTTTAAAATACATTTATTTATTTATTTGAGAGAAAAGGAGATAGAATAAGAATGGGGAGAATGGTGGGGAGAGAGGGAGAAGGAGGGAGAGAGAATCTCAAGTTGACTCCCTGCTGGGTCCAGAGTAAACTGTGGGGCTTGATCTCAGGACTCTGAGATCAAACCTGGGCCAAAATCAAGAGTTGGATATTGAACCAACTGAGCCATTCAGGAGCCCCTTGGTTATACTTTAATAAAAGATTTTTTTAAATAATAAATCTCATTAGATTTAAAGAAAAAAAAATCCAGAGTAGTTGATGAAATTCCAAAAATAAGGGTAGAACATTGCAAATGCTGTGATAGTGTAATATGATTTGAAAATAGCAAGGTTTTGTTTTTTAAAGATTCTATTTATTTATTTATTTATTTGACAGAGAGAGAGAGAGCACAAGTAGGCAGAGCGGCAGGCAGAGGAAGAAGGAAGAGCAGGTTCCCCACTGAGTTGGGAGCCTGAAGCAGAACTTGATCCTGGAATCATGACCTGTGCCAAAGATAGACCTTAACTGACTGAGCCACCCAGGTGCCCCAAAATAGCAAGTTTAATACTATACTGGAGTCAATATTAAGAATATAAGTAATCATTTAGTGGAAATTGCAGATCGGTAGGTAGTCCACATTCATTTTCAGAGTTCAGAGAAATTTTGAGAATTATAATCAGAGGATGATGATCAAATGTACTTATTCATAAGTCATATCTCTTTTCAAAATTCACACAAGAAATTTTCATTTAGAAAGTGGGTCTTGGATTTAGGTAAATCATAAATTTAGAAACAAAGGACTCATCAAAAAATGCTCCAATATTTCCCTTGGAGTAGTTTCACTTACTTGGTGTTATGAATTTACAAATAGCCTTCATATATATTTGAATCAAATGTACTGGAAATCAAATGTACTGATTTCAGTATAATGTTAATAAATTTCTTTACTAAGTGAGGTGCACAAATATAATCATTACCCCAAAACTGGGATAGTTGTTTTTGGTTGTTTTGTTTGTGTATGTGTGTGTGTTTCTTTCTGAAAGCTAAGCTTTATTTTTTTTCCCTTAAATTTCAGGCATCCTATGGCTATTAGTATTCACTATTTCACATTACTGTAAAAAGCTTCAAGGCAAACATCAGTCTTCTTTAAAGGCCAAAATATTTATTCATTCAATTTTAATTTATAGTTTTCATAGTTTGTTGCATTATCTCAAAGCTTCACTAATTCATTTTAATTTAGATTCAGTATTTCAAAACTGCTTTTTAATTCTTCCCAACACTTTCAGTCCTCTGCATTGCCATTCACTGTTACTAATTGAAATAATAATTACTTATATAGTAAGTGTAAAGGACATTTTTAAGGCCCAATGATTGACATTTAATCCATTTTCTATTAGTGCACACTCCTATCACAGGGTACGAAGGTTTTGATTTTGATATAAAGATTTAAATTCTTACTATAATACAGAGCTTTAAGTTAAGATATTGTAGTGAAGAAGGGAAAGCTGTGAAGACAGGGCAGTTTTCCATCCTATTCTTCAAAAAAATTCTAAAAATGAACAAAGGTCAACCATGCTGCAGGCATAGTCAGTTCTTGCCTTTAAGATATAAAAACAAACCAAAGTGTCCCTCATTTCAAGGAGTGTATAATAAAGTGGAGGATACAGACAATAAATAGAAAAACAGGTAAATAGAGATAGTGATAAGATTGGCATTATACTTTTTACTAGAGTTTTATAAACAACAGGCAATTACTAAATGCTTTTGAGTGCATGACTTATGTCTGATAATGTTCTTCAATTTGCAAATGAAGCTTCTTTGGAAACGTCATTGTATTTTGGAGAACACTATATAACTATATATCAATAATCATAATGCACTTTAAAAGATACCTTAGTTATTTTAAAATAAATGGCCTTTTAGGCAGCTCATTTTTAAGTCAGAGAGGAGAGGATAGTTAAGTATTATTCTTATATTATTCAGCTCTACTTAAATCTAAATCTGAGCAAGTCAATGAAAGACCAAGTACTCCTAGTTCAGTTAAACTGCTCCTACTATACTTGTATAATTCTGGGAGAGGTAAAAACAAAGTGTTTGAACAGACAACAAGGTCAAATTCAGAGATGTCAGGCCTTTGATGTCCAACATAGAACATTGGTAGAACTTTGATTGCCACCAATTTTCTTTGTTTATGACATCTGCTTCCTGTGGTATGGAAAGTGGAGACAGATGCAGAAATAAAGTGTAGGACAAATATTAATTGTGACAATCAGTGTTCCTGAGGTTTTGAAAGAACAATTTTAAAAAGCTGACAAGTCATCGTAGACAATAACTGAATCTGTTCAAACAGAAAAGTTGATAAAACAAAACAAAGAAACCCTGGGTGTAAATAAAACAACTTTTAAATTGGAAGACATAGAAAGTTTATATTTCATAATGAAATTATGAAAGTTATATTTCATAATAAAATTATATTTATAATTTCACATGATTTCAATGAAATAGTGTGATTTAATTAAAAAATGGGAAAAAGAATTTATTAGTTAATATCCAAATACATATGGTACACCTCTTATAATTTTCCTTAAAATAGAAGAGATTACAAAATTTATTCTATATCCGTCATTGTTAACAATTACTACTAAATTTTTGTCTGAATGAATACATTTATTGATCTTTAAGGATGCAGACTTTAGATTCAGGTAGACTGGTTTGACTCTTCCAGGGCCTGGACAACAAGGCTGCCTTAGCAGAGCTTCTCCACTTAGCAGTTTTGTGACTTTTATTCACTTTTTTAATTTACTTTTTTTTTTTTTTTTAAGAGTGTGGTGCATGTATGCATGAGCCCAGGGCAGGACAAGGGGGTTGCATAGAGGGAGAGGGAGAATCTTAAGCAGGCTCCACACCCAGCATGCGGCCCAACACAAGACTTGATGAGGTGTTTCATTTCACAACTATGAGATCATGACCTGAGCTAAAGTTGAGTTAGGTGCTACCTTAACTGACTGAGCCACTCAAGCATCCTTTTATTCACGCTTTTTAACAATTTTTAGCTTCGTTATGTGTAAGCAGGGACACTATGAACTTTATAAGATTCTGTGAAGTCAAATGAAATAATACTAATATATCTATATTTGTGAATATAAAATATAACAAAAATACAATTGGCATAGAATATGTGTTTAATACGTTCTTACTGAAGAAGAAATAAATGAACTATTTTTAAAAATGAAAGAAGAGGCACTTTTAGTATGATAATGGCAAAGCTGTTATCTTTCAAGATTCTAAAGTGGAGATATTTTGGTAATTCCAGCATGTTGAACAAGACAACATACAATCATTAGACTTATCATTAAGACTTAAAAGAGGGAAAGTAGAAGTAATATTTTCTGGTAACTAAGAAAACTTAATATTGCCCTCAAGCTATGACTATGTGCACCTATGTTTTGAACCTTACATGGCACAAATACAGATTTCTAATAAGAAACTACTTTATGGACACTGTTTTAATATGGCATTGAGGTATTTTGAGTCTGGCATTTTTTTTTTTCTATTTTGGAAAAGTATCTAATGCAATTTTCATCCTCCAAGCAGATGTAACTTATGATGAGCTATGTCCAGATGAACATTCTTTTTAATAAATTTTGTGTTGTTTGAACAACGTTTGAACAAAGTGAATTGGGAAATGATTGCTACAGTTTATCAGTGGTAACTTCCATTTCCATGAATTGTCCTTCTCCAATCCATCTCCTTGCGCATCAATCCATAATACATTTATTTATCCATTTAGTGTTTGTGAATGTACCCCCGTAAAACTTGGAGTCATTTTGAGCCACTATGCATGTACACAACAGAGTGGAGAAAAATAGTATTTGGTCAAATGAACATCACACAGAGCAGACTGCAATAAAGGCATTAATAAAAGTTAAATCTTTCTGGAAACTAACATGTACTAAGTAACCACCAAACATGAGACTTTTTGGGGCTCAATTTGTAATGTACACAACCTCTGTCTTATTTTTATTTTCCCAAAACATTGTGAAATCAACCATAACATTACCATTTTACAGATGACAGGAAAAAAAAAGTGAAGTTAGTAGAGGCTAAGATATTTCATAGAGTCCTATCTCAATATACCTTATTTTGTCATATTACTTAAAATCTATAGAGCACCCTACAAAATCGACAGTCTCACAACTCCCACCCTGCAGGCCTACTGTCAAACTCTGACATCAGCTGTTTATAATCTTTCACCTGGACTACTGCTAGTTAATTCTATGCCTCCAGGTTTAAATACCTCCCCTCTTCTTTCCACATATCAGTAAAGTCTGCTCATGTTACTTCTCTATATAAAATCCTTCAGGGATTCCCTATTGTGTGAGGATGAAGGAAATGTTCTTTGCATGATACACTGAGCCCTCTTTGAGTTGCTTTCTCCTGTTCCACTCCGCTTCTCCCCAGCAGCTCCTCCCCTGCAACTTGATGCTCCTGTCTGACAAAGTGAGTTGTAGGTTTTGATCAGATTGTGCACAATCATGTCTCATGACTCTGAGCACATTTATCCTCAGTTTGGATTTCCATATTCATTCATTCTTCAAGTACTGACTCAAGTATCCCTTCTTCTATAAAGCATGTCAGACTAATAAGATAGTTATTCCTGAGATGATCGATACCATGCACCAAATAGGTCCCAAAAGTATGGTAAGATTTTTTTCCCCAAAAAATAGGCCTCAAAATAAAATGAATTACCTTATATTTGAATTTCTTATATTACAGAACTCTTTTCAGTTTCTTAATGACTGAATTATGACTTCAGGTAAAAAAAAAAAAAAAAAAAAAACTGAGGAAAAAACAATTCCCTGAAACAACTTTAATTATTTCAGACTTTGGGTACTTCTTTAGGTAACCTAATAGGATTTTTTTTTTTTTTAATATATGACAGATTGTGATAGATTGTTATTCAAAAATTTAGGGCTCAATTATTGCTGTTGGATACTAGCAAAAATGATCCACTTAAAGATCATTTCTGAAAAGTCATAGCTTAAAGTATTATACAACTAAAACATAAACCTCAAGAAAATTGAAGAAAAGCATGTGAGGAAAAAAACAGTACTAAGGTAATAGCATGCAGTAAAATTTCCTATGATGGCGTTATACAGGATTTTTTAAATGCTGTGTTTCAGAAAAGAGGCAGAAGTGAAGATAATGTACTTTAGAAACTGTGTTAGGTGACTCATAAAGTAGATGTCCTGATGACTGGACAGTTGTCTAGGATTCACATGAAAAGTTTAAGACAACTCCTTCATACAATACAAATTAAAAAAACACCATAACTTTATATTAATATTGTACTTTATCTAGTGCTACTTTAATTGTCTGAATGTAATAAGTAGTTTTTGTATCAGAAGTATATATTTATCCAGTTCTTTTCATTCAGGATTGGAAGAGATTATGCTGAGTGAAATAAGTCAAGCAGAGAGAGTCAATTATCATATGGTTTCACTTATTTGTGGAGCATAACAAATAGCATGGAGGACATGGGGACTTAGAGTGGAGAAGGGAGTTGGGGGAAATTGGAAGGGGAGGTGAACCATGAGAGACTATGGACTCTCGTTGCCTTTTATTACGTGGAAAATAGAGAACTGTCTCATCGTCTGGTATCTTATGTTTGGGGACATATGCAATACTTCTTTTTATGACTCTTTTGCTTTGTATTAATTTTTATTGGTCTTTTTTCTTTAATATGCCACTAATTCCTTGCTGAAGAGAGAATGTAAGCTGCATAAGGAAGGGCTATTTTGTGAGTAAATGGCTTTATCACCAGGGTCCTCAACAGTTCTGAGCTCAGAGTGCACACTTAATACATAATGCTAGCAGGGATCACCAAATTACTGTATCTTCAGCCATTTTGGTGTTTGACACACAGTAAACCAGAATTATGTTTTCTAGTGGGAATATATTATTGTAATAATACTGAATAAATGAGTATCAAATAGTGGCTGAGCAGAGGAATCCTGAATCAAACCAGATTTGTCTTATGCTAAATCTCACAGTATTTCATTGTCTCTGGAAAAACAAACTTGGTAGATTATTCCCATCTTTGAGTGAGGGCGGCAGCTTGATATGAAACACATTATGAATTTATTAAGGCTGAACTGAAATTTCCCATAGCTGCTTTATAATGACTTACTTCTAAACGAAATTTTACTATCAGCCAGTTTTTAGGTCAAGAGTTCTTAGATGAGTGGAACTCCCAATAGCACAAGCTGCTTTCCAGGTAGAAGTTAACATTAAATGCTTGAGGTTGAATGGCTAGTTTTTACTCTGCCAGGAAGAGTTCACAAAGGCCTTATAAAACCAGAAATTGTTTACTCCCTAGATAGCCAGAATAAAGGGTCTTTATGTAAAGAAGTTCATTAAAGCATCCATTTTCTTCACCCACTCCCTCTGTAGTTTAGGCTGCAAGCCTAGCAAATTGCTGACACGGAAATTCTGATCCAGCCCTATTCTATCCCTTTGGAAATAGGATGCCTTGATTAGGTCCAGGTATCCAATGTCAACTCTATTAAGACTTACAACAATCTGTATCCAGTCTTTTTGATTCTGAGAACCAAACAATCCCATACTAGACTTTTTGTGTGCTGGAGACAAGTCAAAAGAAAGACTTTTGCTGAGTCATTATATTAAATCTTGATAGCTATTAAGAAAATCTAATTATTGTTTCCTTAAAGTGTTTTACATTTATAATGCCGTACTTTATACTACCCTACTTTTATTCATGTACCTATCTACATGATTCCTTTAAAAAAAAAAAAAAACCCTTGAATTCTCTTTGAAGCTTAAAACCTATAAAAAATGTCTCCTTTCTTTGAATTCATAATAATTGTCTGTCTCTCATGACATAATCATGCAATGCCATACTATTTATATCCCATTATTTGATGGTTAACTTCCACATATTACTAATTACAAGATGGTAAAAGAATTGTACTCAGTTAATTACCTATCCTTACTGTTAACTTAGTAAATTATGAAGATGAAGATCTGAATCGATAGTGCTTGTTAGATGTCTTTCACTATATTTTTTCTTTCAGTTTTATGCATCACCCAAAGAGCTGACTGCAAAAGATTCCCTTTGTATTTGGTTTATTTATGTTTACATTGATTATAATATAGGGCCTGCTGTTATTTTTGGTGGCTGGTAGTATCTTACTGTCTCTTTGTAGTTCCTTGAACATGTTGCCTTTTCCATATAATGGTCTTGATTTATCTTTCTTCACTTGGGGCCCCCATGTTATCAGTTACTCAGGAAAAGGCTCAATCACAGAGTTCTTGGATTTTAGGAACACTACTTTTCCTTGATTAGAATGTTGTGTAGTCAAGATGCTCAGAGTTTGAATTGCTGAAAGGGATTTGGGAAAAAAGATACTCATAAACTGTTGTGAATTTCTGTATCTTTGCTTCCTTCATCATTTACATGCTTCCTTCCTTACTGCCTTCTCTTTACTTAATATACCATACTTATATCCTCCCCAAATATACAACATACCTAACACTACAGGGAGACAAGGAGAGTCCCACCCACTCACTTTATCCAGCTTAAAGTCTAGGATCTCTGTATGATATAAAATCATACAGAGCAATGTATGATAGCTCTGTATGAGCTATGTTACACAGACATACCGACTAAAATTATGTTCCTGCCCTCTGCTCCAAATTTATACACCCAATATAGAATGGTGGTAAAGGGTCAAAACTTCTCTTTTCATTAGGAGAAAGGACAAATGAAACACACAGATGTTGCTGATTTGAAGCAAATTTGAAATCTCAAGAGAAGGAAAATATCACTCATGATTTTACCATCATCTTCAAACAATTTCTGATTTGTAGTACTCCCACACCAATCATATATGCATATGTGTAGTTTCACTCAGTTTGAAGATTTTTTTCACATCACTTTAGATTCCAGTTTTTTATATGTTTTTCAAAATTGAGTATTCATTTTGATCAATGATCTTCTTAATATATCTTTGTAAAAAAAAAAACAAGTTAACATAATTCCTACAAAATTAAGTGAAATTTATTTCAGATTTAAAATTTTTAACAACATTGAAATTAGTAGTTCTGAAGTACAGAGATGATGACAAGTTTTCTGGTGTTTACTCATTTAATATGGATGCTAAAACTTATACCTGTATTCTCAAGTGTAGTACTCATTTCCTGGTCACATGCATTCAGTTGAATATGGAACTAGGTATTTGCAATAAATAAAGGAAATTTATCTGTGAAATAACATTTTTCTTTCTGATTAAAGTTTATAAGCAACATAATTTTGCCTGTTAGATTATTATCTGAATTCTTAAAGTTTAAAGCTTTTTAATATTTTGGTGAAAAGAAAAAAAGAAGTAAATATTCCACTGTCAAGACTAATGCTTTGAATTGCTATTTCAGAAACAGCTATCTTTTATAAGAAACACAATTGAATGTGTGTTCCCTAACATAACATCTAATCTAATAGTTTCGATACAGATGCATGAATATTGAAATCACTAAATACAAGTTAATATTTATAATACAAAAAACACAAGGAAATAAATGGGTGTCTGTCAAACAGATAATTAGATAAATCAATATCCTGGGATACATTATTACATTAAGAAGCATTAAAGAGCAACAAACATTTGCCAAGATTTTTTAAGTGTGAAGAATCTTTATAGTGCCCTTTAAAAAACATCAGAGAAAAACCACTATAGCTACAATGCATTTATACAAACATGATGGTCATTTTCCTCAGGGGTGGGGCAGAGGTAATGAAGACCAGAATTTCTTTTGAATACTTCTTTTATAGCCATTTTTTTTTCATTACAATAGCACTAAAAGATTGACACTATCCAGGTTTCTTGGGTCAGCTTGACTTTGAAGTTCTTTCCCTGCATAAAACTTTAAAATAAACTAAATAGCTAAAACTTCCTAAGTGTCCATCACAATATTCTGTGGTTGAAAATTAAATGAGAAACATTAAATTTAGGATCAAAATACATTGAGACAAGACAGTAATGTTGGTTCAGCCATTGGGTAGCAGGGTTTGACTAAAAACTATTAATTTATTGAATAACTGTCATGAACTATAAAATAGAGAAAAGAATAAATTTCAGGGATTAAGTATATGGATAATTACATATATATTTTGAACTAACTAACGTGGAAGAGATTTAGTATTTGCAAGCTATTATGCTTGATCTGCAAAGAAATATGTGTTCTAATCTATAGTAAAACAAAAGTAATAGAATGATTGGCAGGGGGGAAGAAAAGCTTTTTAAAGGTGGTTTAGGATGAATTGAATGTAGAGTGGGATAGAGTAGTTTAAAATCAGAGACACAGGGAACAGTTACAAAATTGTTACAAAATTGTTCCAGATATCTTATAATATCCTGAGCCAGAGTGAACGGAAACAAAATATATGAATATAGTTCCTATTTTTTTAAAGATTTTATTTATTTATTTGACAGAGAGAGAGACAGCAAAAGAGGGAACACAGCAGGGGGAGTAGGAGAGGAAGAAGCAGGCCTCCCACCCAGCAGGGAGCCCAATGCAAGGCTCAACTCCAGGACCCTGGGATCACAACCTGAGTCGAAGACAGACACCCAACCCACTGAGCCACTCAGGTGCCCCTATAGTTCCTATTTTTACAGAGTCACAGATATTTAGAGCTAAATTATGTAATTTTACTCAAAATGTATATAGATATGCATATGTAATACTTGCTTTAGATTGGCCTTATACATTTTCTTTGATTCTGAAAAGAAGCACCAGAAATATTAACAGCCATTAAATGCACTATCTTCATTTTAACAATACCTGAAGGAAAGCTAATGTGTTAGAACTTGTTAGGAGATAGATGTGAGGTGGGAACAAAACACAAACAAATAGAATTTTGTCACTTAATCTTCTATCTATCCAATTATTTTAATGCTATCTTTGCAACAATTGAAGGACTAAATATAAACAGTCAACAATAACCTTACTAAAAATTGTGATTAATCTCAGGCAAAGAAAACTTTATTCTAAACTTCAAATTATGGTTTGAGTTTTTCATATATGATACCTTTCATACAACAAAATATTATCAGGCACATTAGTGAACAAGACAAAAATGATGTGAAAAATAAAGAAACAATAGAAAATAACTAATATGGGAAATATAGCTATCAAACATGGGCTTAAAAATAACTTTTAAGGAAAGGAATGCAAGACATGTTCTGGCAAAGAACTGAAAAAAAAGGATAAAAGAAAGGAAAGAAGGAAATCACCTATTGGAAATAAAAATTAAAGTAGAATGACTGAAATTAATAATTTTGTAGATGTGTTTTATGGCAGACTCACTACATTTAAAAAGAATATTTTAACCTGGATGGTGTGTTTCCATATAGCTATATATAACTATATATTCAGAATAATGCAAACAAAAAAGAAATGTTGAATATACAGGAAAAAAAAATGAGACACAGAGGATACAGTTAAAAGTTGTAACAATCATGTATTTAAAATGCAAGACTTCTAAGAAACAATGATATCCAGGATAGAATATCTAAGAGATACAAAAGAAATAATGGTTGACTCTTTTTAAATAAAATATAAAAGACACCAATAAAGGGTTAGTATCCAAACTATATAAAGAACTGCTACAGCTCAATAGACAAGGGACAAATAATTCAATTAAAAAATGAGCAGAAGACATGCACAGACATTTGTTGAGAGAAGATACACAGATGGTCAACAGATACATGAAAAGATGCTCAACAAACTCTCTTGATTATTACTCAACATCACTCTCATGATTTGCATGGGAAATGCAAGTCAAAAGTTAAATGAGATAGCACTTCACACCTGTCAGGATGGCTAAAATAAAAAACACAAGAAACAATAGGTGTTGGCAAGGATGTGGAGAAAAAGGAACCTTCTTACACTGCTATTGGGAATGCAAATTGGTGCAGCCATTGTGGAAACAGTATGGAGAATTCACAAAAAAATAAAAATAGAACTAACTTATGACCCAGTAATTGCTCTACTAGGTATTTGCCCCCAAACCACAAAAACACTATTTCGAAGGGATATATGCATCTTATGTTTATAGCAGCATTGTTTACAGTAACCAAGCTATGGAAGCAGCCTAAGTGTCCATTGATAAACGAATGGCTAAAGAAGAAAGGTGGTGTATACATACAATGGAATATTATTTTGTCTTGAAGAATGAAATCTTGCCATTTCCTATGACATGGATAGAACTATAGTGTATAATGCTAAAAGAAATAAGTTAATCATAGAAAGACAAATACCATATAATCTCACTCCTATGTGGAATTTAGAAAACAAAACAAATGAGCAAAGAAAAAATAAAAAAGAGAGAGAGAGAGACGAACCAAGACATTAACCCTTAACTATAGAGAACAAACTGATTTTTGAAATTATCATAAGAAGGTAGGTGAAAGGATGGAGGAAACAGGAGATAGTGATTAAAGAGTACACTTACCACGATGAAATAAAATAAAACAAAATTATTTTAAAATATATAATTGGGGCGCCTCGGTGGCTCAGTGAGTTAAGCCTCTACCTTCAGCTCAGGTCATGATCTCAGGGTCCTGGGATCAAGCCCCACATCTGGCTCTCTGCTCATCAGGAAGCCTGCTTCCCTCTCTCTCTGCCTGCCTTTCTGCCTACTTGTGATCTCTCTCTCTCTATGTCAAATAAATAAATAAAATCTTAAAAAAATAACAAGATATAATCCAAGGGGTGCCTGGGTGACTTAGTCAGTTAAGCGCCCATTTCTGGGTTTGAACTCAGATTATGATCTCAGGGTTGTGGGATTGAGCTCCTTGTGGGGCTCTGACCTCAGTGGGGAGTCTGCTTGGGATTCTTCCCCCTACCTTTCCCCTTTTCTCCTCCCCTTGCTCTCTCTATCTCTAAAATAAATAAATACAATCTTTAAAAAAAATACAATTCAATGTATTTTCCAACATGGAGGCCCACATGTTATTTGTAATTCACTGTTGACGTGGAAGATAGTTCGAATCTTTCAGATATTCAGAACTAGGGCAAATAAAAGCACACATTTCTCAGCCAGGAAAAAAAAAAAAGTCTTTTTTTTTTTTTTTTTTTTTAGAGATTTTATTTATTTATTGGACAGAGAGAGGGAGAGATCACAAGTGGGCAGAGCAACAGGCAGAGAGAGAGGGGGAAGCCAGCTCCCTGCTGAGCAGAGAGCCTGATTCGGGGCTGGATCCCAGGACCCTGAGATCATGATCTCAGTCAAAGGCAGAGGCTTAACCCACTGAGTTTCTTACAGCCTATCTAAGACTTTCCAAAACACTTAGGATGCATGCTAGTTGATAGGATCATGGTCACATCCTCTTCCTAAGGCACCCAGAAAAAGTGAGATAACAGGAAAATAATTTTAACTATATAATGTAGGTTGGAAATTATAACACAGGTGAAATTTGAAAAGCAACACTGACAATTCTGTTACAAAATAAAATAAAATAATAATATAAAACAAAAAGGCACTAATCCACAATGCTAAAAGCCTTTCTGAACCCCAAACAGAATGAAGTAGAAAGTTATACTTAGGTAGCAAATTAAAAAAGAAAAGAAAAGAAAATCTTTTAAAAATCAGCCAAAGCAGGAGTCAAGAAAATGGAGTACTCGTTTCAAAGGAACATCCATAAGACAGGTAGCTGACTTATCAAAACCCAAAAAAAAAAAAAACAAACAAAAAATAAAGAAAAGAAAAAAGAAAAAGTACCAAAAGATAATTGGATGACATCTTTGACAAGCTGAAAGAAAATAACTGCAAACCTACAATTCAATACCAAGTGAAGCTATCCTTCAAAAATGAATATTTAATGAATGCATTTTCAGGCAATGAAATTTGATAGAATGTCACCTGCAAACTTATGATAAAATAAATACTAAGGTATTTTCTTTATAGAAGGAGAAGATGATTTCATGGAACATTCAGAATTTCAGAATAATAAATCACATGATAGGTATAAGTATAGCTATGTATAGTGAATGGAGTTATACTAAACAATATTTGAATCTCTTTTGTAATTTATATATATTTATAGTTGAATTATATATAATATATAATAATATATATATAAACAAATTACATAAAATAACATGATTGGAGAAGAAGGTGAAAGAAATTGAAGTGTTCTAAATTTTGAAATGTATCTGTATTATCCAAAGAGAAGTCAAAGTAATTTTCTTACTGTTAGATTTTGATATGCCAAGGAAACTTATTGTAAAAATCCAACTTATTTTCTAAAATAATTTTAGTAAATAAATAAACAAATATAAATAATATGTAGCTATGAAGATAATACAGAGGAAAATAGAATAGTAAATATCAACCAGTTATAAACGAACCAAAAGAAACACTTGACTAGTGTCTGAGGTCATGCTTAATAATTTACCTTAAACTAACTAAATGCAAATTAAATTAATTAAATATTTTTTTTAAGATTTATATATTTATTTGAGAGAGAGAGCACAAGTGAGGGGAGGAGCAGAGAAAACAATCTTCAAGCAGACTCCATGCTGAGCGGGGAGCCTGGTGTGAGGCTCCATTCCATGACAGAGATCATGACCTGAGTTGAAACCAAGAATCAGGAAGTTTAACAGACTGAGACAGCCAGGCACTTCTAAAGGTATTCTCATTATCTTCTTACTGTTTGGGGGTGGCTGGGGGTTATGTAGAAATGCTTACTTTTTCATTCTTGGTATTGGTTATTCTTTTTATTTTTCTCTCTCTGCTTCTCTCTTCAAAGAATCACTTTTAGCTTTGGTAGTGTCCTTTAATACAAGGAGATACATATGAGCAATATATATATTGCTCTTATATTTATTATTATTTTTATTTATAACTTCTGAAATTCAGAAAACTTTGGGCTTCAAAGGACACCACTGAGAAAGTGAAAATACAACCCATAAAATGGGAGAAAATGTTTGTAAGTCAAATATCTGATAAGAGATGTGTAGGCATAAAATATAAAGAAAATTAAAACTCAAAAATGCCTTTCCACAAATACAGGATCGAATGACTTCATTAGTGAATCCTAGAAAATATTTAGTTAAACAACTAACATCAATGTTACACAAGTTTCTATAAGGTAATTACACAGAACTCATTGAAGGGTAATATGATGATAGTTTAACCTTTAAACTTCAATCAACTTAACTCAGTATATTAACAGAATTTAAAAATCATATACTCATACTTACCAACATATAGAACATTTGATGAAATTCAATAGCCATCATTTTTAAAAAGCTTCACCAAACAATTTATTAATAAACTAATAGTTTATAAAATTTTGAGGCATATACTTGTGATTTGTGCACTTTTGTATGTGCAATATGCTTCAATAAAAAGGTGAGAAAACAATATGTAGAATAGTGAAATATGTTCAATTTTGATTTACTCTACTTTTAGTTCCAGCATGTTTTTCAGTTCATGCATGTTAAAAATATACTGCTACTCTCTCTGTTTTACATTATTTTGCCTTTTATTTCTCTAGAGAGATACAAGTTTTATTAGCCTGAATAAAAATCAATGTAAAAAAAATCAAATAAAAGCCATAAAAATAGACTTAAGTAGCATACTCACCATGTAAAGGAAGTTTAATTACATACTGAATGTTCATATAAATGAAATAAGAATATACCTCCAAAAACCTCCATAAAATGGAGATATTTTCAGTGCTGACACTGGAACATGTTTGTTTAAACAGATTTCACAAAATCAGAATAGATTAAGAAATGGGTTTTAGGGGCATCTGGGTGGCTCAGTCGGTTAAGCGCTCCTTTCTACTCAGGTCGTGATCTCGGGGTCCTGGGATTGAGCCCTGCGTCAGGTTTTCTGCTCAGCAGAGAACCTGCTTCTCCCTCTCTTACTGCCTGCCACTCTGCCTGCTTGTATTCTCTCTCTGTCAAATAAATAAAATTGAAAAAAAAAACAAAAAGAAAGAAAGAAATGGGTTTTATTGGAGGGGAACAAAGAAGAAGCTCTTGGGTGTAGAAATGCATTTGGGTTCTCATGCTCCCCATTATTTTGTGAAAGTGTGTTTCAGATCAAGATTTCTGTTGGGTATGGGAGACTTTGGTTGTAGAGAGAATCCTCCTCTCTATGCATCTTCCTTCAAGAAAGTAGTAGGAGAAAATGGCCCTGTGCAGGAAGATACAAGCTGCTTTGTGCCTTGTAGTCTATGAGATGGGATGTCATGGGATGTCAGTGCTTCTAAAGATAGGTGGCAAAACTAGTTCCTTACACCTGAAGATCCTGGGATAGCTGGTTTTGGGGGGTTTGTGTGGTTTTACATTACCCCTGTGTATGAGCCTCCTAATAAAATGGAACTTGGCTTTATTTTCTCCTATTGGGAATGAAGGGTTTAGGGTTAACTCCTTATCCTGGCAATTGATGGTGAGTTTTCAGTTTAATTCTCAGACAATTTGTTCCTAGAATTAAGAAAAAATACCTCCTCAATGCCCTTCCAGTAATACATTAAAAAATAATACTTAGTACACAGTAGGCACTTGATATTATTTATAGAATAAATGAATGCTTTTTTGTTTGTTTGTTTGTTTGTTTAAGGAAGAAAGAGAGAACCTGACAGGTGTCATACCTCACTACAAGCAGTTACTCTTTTCTATCCAGGAATCTGGTCTTTAATGAACTTAATAAAGGTTAGGTAAATATTATAATGTCAACAGAAATACTGAGAGAAAATTAATTCTTTCTATATCAGAAATGAAGCAAAAAAAAAACAATAATTATCCATTATTTACTTTTTTGCTCAGGAGAAAACATACTATATAGGATTCTTAGGTTCTTGATGATGTGACATAAGTAAAGTGAAAGGGAAAATGATGAAAAACAAACACACCAGAAACTACTATGTATTTCCACACACCTTGAAGCCAAACACTACTTTATATTGCTCTTTTTACTTATATATTTCCATTTCTATTCTAATATAGAGAAAACTTAAAAATTAAGGCAACTGTGAACAAAATTCTGTCCCAATTTAAGAATTTCTTCTCCCCAAGGGGAAAAAAATCATATGTGATAAAGATGTAAGTCAGCATGGAATATTACATGCCTAAAATTGATATGTGATAATAAAAAGAAAATAACAGAGCAATAGCTAAAAAACAGGCCTAATGACTGAGTTGTATTTATTCCATCTAAACGTACTCCAATATTTTAGTTTGCCTACCTGTTAAGAATATCTCTTATCTCTTTATCTTGGAAAGTTAGTAAAAATTAAAGGAACAGTCTTCCTTGAACACTAGAAAGGATTTTAAGGATTTTAACTGCGAATTTAGTATGACTGAACTGATGTTGCCAAATAAAGTAGAAAATGAATTAAATTTGAGTATCATACAAGTGGGTGGGTTTGTTGTTGTTGTTGTTTGTGGTAAATAAGTATGTCCCAAAAAGTATATCATGCATACTTATGCTAAATATTAACTCATCATTTAACTTCAAATTTAATGGAGCATTTGCATTTTTTTTCATTCTGTATTTTTAACTACACATCAAGCAAACATAAACTACACAAAACCACAACAAAGCCTCTGGACATCAGTTATAGGAATGTTTGTCAAGTGAAAGAAGAAATTTCCACCACTACTTTTTCTCTCCTTCTCTGGGGAAACCTTCACCAAAGCAGAATGTGTTATGTTTTATAGGTTCTGTGTTATGTGTTATAGGTTCTGTTTTCTGAAAAATTGTAAACTCTTATTTAACCCTTGAGGGCTAAACAGTTAAATTGAAATACATAATTTAAAAATATATTTATACATTTCTTTCTTTTTATTTGAAGTGATCAATATCACAAAAGTAATAGGTATTATAAAAGCAGAGACAATTATTTTTCTATTTTTTTTATAGGTCTACTTTGTTTTTTTTTTGTTGGGAGTAGTTTATTTTAAATTTGCCATCATTTACATGTTAAAACAATGAGGTGCCCTTTTATTAATAATAGAAGTTTCCTTTGTGTTGTGTATTTTTCCAAGTAACTGCTAAAGTGATAAGTTTTTAAGCTACTCAAAAAAATTGAGTATGAAGTCCTCTGGCTACCTGAAAGTATTAAGCACTTTGCTATAATGGAAATTTGAATTAATTACCATCTATCTTTGTTAAGCCAAGAGCTTTCTCTATCTCTTTCTTTAAAAGCTGCATTTCATTATCAGTGGGCCCAAATGAACATGATTGAAATTAATCTCATTTTTACTCTTTGTAACCGTCTAGTTATTCCATAGAGCATTACATACCAAAGGAGTTTGAAGTTTATCAAATATGGTGGAAAAATACTTGATATTTTACTAGTTGAATATAAAATATGACCTTCCCGCTTTTTAAGTTTTCTTCAGTTTAATGTGGTAATTGAAGCAGTTTTACTTTGATGTATATATATACCATTAATCTTAAAGCACTTATAAAACTCCAGAAAACTTACTAATACATTTTGCAAAGTTTTCCTCTTTGTGGTATCAATTTACATTTGTAAAAGCAATGATTAATTTATAGAAGAAATATGTAGAAAGCATCAGGATTCAGATGATGTTTAAAAATAAAAAAAGAAACTCATTCTTGGTAGTTGGAAGCTGTTATTCCTAACTAAGCCAATTACTCTTGGCTAGAAGAAAGTCTGAAAGAAGATGGACTAACTTCCAGGATTTAAAAGCATTTTCAAATCCTAATTGTCTTGGAACATAAAGGCAGTCATAAGAAACAAAATTGGTTTGACAGGAAAGTTTCTTAAATCAGCTCAGGTCAAGCAAATCACAGTATTTTTTTTTTTTCAGCAAGAAATGGTTCTCTGAAAATTTTTGAAATATGAAAAAATTAGTTCAGTGTTATTTATCTTTCATTTTAATATTGCACTTTAGTTTACCAATTTTTGTCAATTTCATCCTAAGTTCTTGTGTGTGTTCTTGAATATTAATTTATCATTTCCAAGATTACTTATTTATTTATTTTTAAAAGATTATTTATTGATTTGAAAGAGAGCAGAATATGCAAGAACAGGAGTGGGGGAGAAGTAACAGAGGGAGAAGCAGACTTCCCACTGAGCAGGGAGCTGGATATGGCGCTCTATCCCTGGACCCTGGGATCATGACCTGAGACCAAGGCAGACACTTAACCAAATGAGTCACCCAGGAGACCTTCCAGGATTATTTATTGAATGACTAGATATATATTGTTATAAATTTCCAGATGAAGTGACTGGTAATTGTAGAGGTTATGTAATTTTCTCACTGCTAGGAAACAGCCAGATGAGCAATTAACTTTCAGATTATCTAAAACACATGAACATTACTTTATGCTACCTTGTCCATTATATATATATATATATTTTGTCTCTAACTCACCTATCCTTCTAAATATCTATTATAATTCCATGTGAAATTCTAAAAATGAAAGACAAACATGATTATTTGAAGTTATCAGTCCTAGAAATAGGAATGTACAAATGGCATTCTTTAGGCAATAATACATTTTAGCTACAAAGAGGAGTGTCATGTATGCAAGTTTTTATTGTCTTCTGTTCCTGATCCCCTAAATTCACAGCATAGTCACAGCAATTTTTGAAGTTGATTCTATGATTTGAATCTGAGAAACAACAGTATATTTTAAACCACATATTTGAAAATATATAATAAAATTGTTTTTGCCCCCTAACAGCACAGATATTCCCTTCAGGGAGTTTACAGGTAGATTTTTTTTTTTTAAAGATTTCATGTATTTATTTGACAGATATCACAAGTAGGCAGAGAGGCAGGCAGAGAGAGAGAGTGGGAAGCAGGCTCCCTCCCGCCCCCCGCCCCGCCACCCCGAGCAGAGAACCAGACTGGGGGCTCAATCCCAGGACCCGGGATCATGACCTGAGCTGAAGGCAGAGGCTTCAACCACTGAGCCACCCAGGCGCCCCTACAGGTACATTTTTAAAACTCAAAATTGTAAGTAAATTTTCCCCATCATGTATTTTTTTTTCTTTTTCTCTGATTTTATATAGATGAATAATTTCATTTAATGTGGAAACCATGGAGTCTGCAGCTGTGCAGACCTGCTATTGATTTCAGCTGTGAGGTCTTACACAGATCAATCCTGAGTCTCAGTTTTCTCATCTGTAAATGAAGATAATAGTACTTGTTTTCTTAATATTACTGCAAAGGTTCAGAGATACCAATGACAGAGAAAATACTTAAATAATAGTACAGGTGAGAGAGATAAAGCACAAAGGAATGAATATGAGAAGACTAAATCAGAATAAAAAAACAGAAGTCAGGGAAGCCTGGGTGGCTCAGTGGGTTAAAGCCTCTGCCTTCGGCCTAGGTCATAATGTCAAGGTCCTGGAATCGAGCCCCGAGTCTGGCTCTCTGCTCGGGGGTGGAGGGGGGGGAGCCTGCTTCCCACTCTCTCTCTCTCTGCCTGCCTCTCTGCCTACTTGTGATCTCTGTCAAATAAATAAATGAAATTAAAAAAAAAAAAAAAAACGAAGTTAGAAGATATCTGAGTAACATGGTTTGTTGTTTTTTAGATTGATTTACTTGAGAGAGAGAGAGTGCAAGTGAGATAGGGTAGGGCCCAGTGGGAGAGTGAGAGACAGACAGAAGCTCTAACAGACTCTTAGCTGAGTAGGAGCCCAAGACAGGGTTCTATCTCAAGACCCTGAGACCATGACCTGAGCCAAAACCAAAGTCAGACATTTAACTGGCTGAGCCACCCAAGCATCCCTCTGAGGAATATTTAAAAAATGGAAGATTACATATGTTTTAGATTTCATACAGGTTAAATGACTACTATATTGAGAAAACTTAAGTAAATGAACCAGAAGGATAAGAATTAGTAGTTATAAATTAGAATGTTAATTTTAATTTAATAATTTGTTTCATAGGTAAACAAACTCTGATTATAGCTAGTGCCAGAACTTGACCTTGGACATAGGTAACTAAGGTAGAGCAGAGGAAAGGAGATAAGGATTTCAAGGAACGTAGCAGCCAGGCATCTCTTTTGATGTGCTCATGTACATGAATTTGTGCAAAATTATTTGGTCACAGTTATTTAAATGATGGATATCTCTCCAAATATATTCTTCTGAATGCATTTGCTAAATAGGGTCTATCAGTGTTTTTCTTTTAAATAAATATGGAAAAATTGAGAAAATAACATTTTCCCCTTGGGATCATTAAATTAACAGGAAGGTGCAATCTGTCACTGTCATCTTAGCTACATGAAGAAATTCTGTCTATAGGAATGACAAAAAATGGCAAATAAACAATGAATTCGAGAATGTATGGATGACTGGAAAGAATGATGGATGGGTGGATGGGGAGATTTAGTGGTACTCTCCCTAATTTCAATGATCTAACATCTCTTTCTCCACAACTCAGTCTTTGTTCATTAAATTGATCCCAGTGTAATTAAAATTCCCAAATAGTTATGCTAGGAATACTAGCAGGTCAGGATTAATATGACCAGTAACGAGATATACATATATGTATATATATATACATATACATATGTGTGTGTGTGTGTGTGTGTGTTTTTTTTGCTTAAGTTAGTTTCAGCATTTCTTTCACTTGCTTCTGAAAATGCCCTAAAGCTCTTATAAAAGAATATGGACTGTAAACTCTGTTTACTTTCTCAGATCCACTCCCCATCCTTTTCTATCACGCTTTGCCTTGGGAGGAGGACCACAATTAAGCTTCTGTTTAGAAGTAGACATTGAGGGGCGCCTGGGTGGCTCAGTGTATTGGGCCTCTGCCTTCCACTCAGTTCATGATCCCAGAATCCTGGGATGGAGCCCCACATCGGGCTCTCTGCTCAGCGAGGAGCCTGCTTCCCTTTCTCTCTGACTGCCTCTCTGCCTACTTGTGATCTCTGTCTCTCTCTCTGTCAAATAAATAAATAAAATCTTCAAAAAATTTAAAAAAAAAGTAGACATAGAAATCAACCAATTGAAGGGAAAGACGTGCTAGATCTCTCCCCATCACCCACCTATCTTCAGAAAATAACTGTTCCTGTCTCACCGTTTTCTCTTCTCTTAGAAGTCTTCTGTATGTGGTGAACACTGATCTATCTTACCTACTCATCTGTACAGGTATAATTTTTTTTCTTTTGCTACATCACTGTGCTTCACTATTCTCAGTTGATTTCTATGAATCTTCCCTACACTTTTGTAAATATTCTCTTTATTAAAATGTCTTCAATTACCTCTTTTGTGTGTATATTTATTGCGGGCAGTATGACTGTTACATATATTTAAATTATTATAAATATGCATATGTACAAGTTTTTAATTCTGGTGATATATATACATGTGAATATATATCCATTTGGAAATAAATAATATTAAAATGGCAATAAATAAATTAGATTGATTTATTTAAATATTCTGAAATAAATTTCATTTTTTATTTTATTTTATTTATTTATTTATTTTTTAAGATTTTATTTGTTTATTTGACAGACAGAGATCACAAGTAGGCAGAGAAGCAGGCAGAGAGTGAGAGAGGGAAGCAGGCTCCCTGCTGAGCAGAGAGCCCGATGCGGGACTTGATCCCAGGACCCCGAGATCATGACCTGAGCCGAAGGCAGCAGCTTAACCCACTGAGCCACCCAGGCGCCCGAAATTTCATTCTTAAATTGTGTGCTCAGTTCAAATGCTTTTTTAATTGATCAAAAAGTTAATTTTGATATTTTTACAGGCCAATCTCATAGAGAACTCATCTAAATTCTAAAGATGAAATACCTATTATTTCAAACTCCTTGGTAAGTCTACTTTAGTACAGCACTATCAAAAACCTGAAGAATAGGGCTATAGATTCTTAGATATATAAATACAGAATGATATTCTCAAGTATTATTTGAGTTTTCTTACATAACGCTAGAGAAAGAAAAAATATTGGGGTGAAAATTTTCAGTATCTCCCCACTAATTAGTATAATCATAAAAGAAAATTATTTATTTCCTTATAACCTGTTATCTTTTTTATTTGAAAACACATATTCAGAATCATAAGAACTATTAGAAGTCACACTCACATATCAATTCTACCTATTGTGTGTAAGAAACTACTTTAATTTTGTCCTAATACTGGAAACTCAACCTATTAACTCATTCTATTGGTTTGTGATTCTAAATGGTGAGGAATTTGTTTGTACCCATTCGAATTTACATGACTTTTTCTATTTCACCATGCAGTGATTTTTTTTTCCCCTAAGAATGACTTTAAACAGTTATACGGCTTTATATATTAACCATGATAGTAAAAAAATTACTATCACAATAGTTACTACTGAAGCAATGTCACAATTAATTATTTATTCCTGTCCATAATACATGTAATATAACATGCCTTTACTACACTAAAATATCTTTTATGGCAATATATAAAGCAAAGACAATAAACATCATAAAGGGCCATTTTTGGGGCTATCACTCAGTAAAATTCTGACGAATCAGGATACATATCCATAATTGTTTGTTCAGTTAGTCACATAATGACTCCATTAAGGTAATTGTCTGATTTTTTAAAATAAGGAACATATTAACAAACAATTAATAACTCTAAACATTTTTAAAAATTTTTTTAAAATATTTAAATTTTAAATACCTTCTTTGAAAAATAATTCATGTAAGGGGCATCCTCAATAGAGCCATTTCATTAAAACATATCTTAATGGTAGTAATGCTTTTAAGTTTTATTTCTAGGATGATTTGTTAAAATATTCCATTACAGTTAAATGGACAACCTACTATAATGATCAGTCACTAAAACTTATGTATCTTCTTTTTAAGATTGCACTTGACAAATTGATACATTCATTCATCATAAGTTTCTTGGTTGCAGACAAGCCAGGGAATATGACAAAAGGTTATTCTTTTGAGTCAACTTTTTTCATATAAAGTGAAGCCAAGTTGTTCTAGGGTAGCAGTATTCTGCTTATTAAAGTAAACTGATACAGCATTTTATGAAATACTGCTATCATAGAATAAGCCCAGAGTATTTGACCACTGACACCATCAATTTGCTTTGTTTAAAAAGTTGTAAAGTGTAATGCTTTTTTAAACATTTTTTTTAAAGATTTTATTTATTTATTTATTTATTTATTTGACAGAGAGAGAGAGAGAGAGAGAGAGAGATCACAAGTAGACAGAGAGGCGGGGGGAGCAGGCTCCCCGCTGAGCAGAAAGCCCGATGTGGGACTCGATTCCAGGTCCTTGAGATCATGACTCGAGCCAAAGGCAGTGGCTTAACCCACTGAGCCAACCAAGTGCCCCAAAGTGTAATGCTTTTTAAAAGCCATTTTGTCACTCCTGGATATGGTCAGTGAAAATAAAACTAAAACTGGCACTGGAATAAATAAATCAACAAAGATTATGAGACCCTCTTCAAATGGGTAACTGTGACAGAGATTCCCTGTTGCTCATCCCATCGTATCTTCTTCCTTTCTCTCTTTGAAATAATATCAGTGATTTCTAGCTGACACTTAATGGCCTAAACTTATATTTTCTAGCAATTTATATACGTAAAATCTAGAATAAGAGAAACAAAATATATGTGCCTTACAATGGAAATGTCCCTAAAAAAGTCTTTTTTATTTTTTTCACTTAAAAAAATCTGCTGGTTGGATTACAGATGTGATGGCTGGAGTTTAAGCAGACATTCTAAGTAATAAGAGAAAATTAATTAATTGTGAATTTTGGAACAAAGAATTCAAGGACACTGGTTCGTTTGTGCTCATGAAAGAGCAAAAATAAAAAGAGAGAAGTAAAATACTAGAACATCTCATTTTTATTTTTACTCATCTAGCAAATTTTTTGGTAAAAGATGTACTTGACAAGAATCCACTTAGGTTTTGTGAATGTTGTGATTGGAAATGGTATGGGCTACTTTCCAAGTACTGGTATAAATGAATCTACTGGCAGTTAGTTACCCAGATCTCCAGACCAAACATAAATAGATATTTTATTTGACAGTTACCAGGAAGAATTTATGAGAACTGTTTCTTCTCTTGAATCCTGAAAAATTAGACCTAGTTGAGCCATCGAAATTATCTATCTGTAGAATATGTAGTAACATATGTAGAATATATTCTACATATTTAGAACATATGTAGAATATGTAGTAACATATTCTCTCTTTTATGAGTGTGAAGTCTATTCTGCTTGTTGAATCTTAACAACTCTTTTGAAAGTGTAAGAGCCAAATAGTATAAGGAATACTTGTTTTTAAAAAGAGTTAGTTGGGGCGCCTGGGTCAGTCTGTTAAGGCCTCTGCCTTTGGCTCAGGTCAGGATCCCAGGGTCCTAGGATTGAGATCTGCATTGGGCTCTCTGCTCAGCAGGGAGCCTGCTTCCTCCTCTCTCTCTGCCTGCCTCTCCGACTACTTGTGATCTCTGTCTGTCGAATAAATAAATAAAATATTTAAAACAATAAATAAATAAAAAATAAAAAAGATAGTAGATCATAGTTGAAAGAAATAATTCTGAATACATGAGTAACATAAAAAGAATAAAAAGACTCTAAAAATCCAAATAAGTGAAAGAACATGGTAAATGATGAAAAGAAGACATCACACTGGTTAGTCTGACTAAAAAATTCCATAAACAATTGCTTATGGAAGCAATTTCAGATATCCCAACAAAGAACAACTTCCACATGCCTCTAATTTATTCATTTTTGAGTTTCAAATGAGTAGAAAACATTGCTGACATAGAAATCAGTATGACTATATCTTTGCCCTTAATTACATATATGTATCTGAAATGTCAGTATCCCATAGAGCTGTATATGGCATGTGTGTGGATATAGATAAATTGACATTCACAGAGATAGAGAGAAAGAATATAAATATGGCAGGAAGAAATACATTAAAAAATTAATTGGTTCAGAAACTTTTGATTCTGAGTTGGATAGAGTAGTTAAGTTTTTACACCAAAAATCCCATTTAAAAGTATATGGCTTGGGGCGCCTGGGTGGCTCAGAGGGTTAAAGCCTCTGCCTTCGGCCCAGGTCATGATCCCAGGACCCTGGGATCGAGCCCCGCATCGGGCTCTCTGCTCAGTGCAGAACCTGCTTCTCTCTCTCTCTGCCTGCCTCTCTGCCTACTTGTGTTCTCTGTCAAATAAATAAATAAAATCTTAAAAAAATATATATGGCTTAAGTGCAGGAACTACATGCTTGAAGGCATCAGAGAGTGTTGAGATAATGAGAATTACTGGGGCTAAGAATCTGAAGAGAGAAACTCAGGAATATTTGGCAGTCTAAAGGAGAGACAAAGATTAAAAGTTTTGGATGTTCTGATGCAATGAATATTTCAGGACTTCTCTTTCTGGGGGAAGTGCTGAAGTATGAGGCATGACAGGGAGAGTGACCGAGCATTATCAGGTTGGCAAACCACCCTTGGCCGAGCAATGCTGATTGACACACACTTCATCAAGCATATCATACAGATAATCTGGCGTATTTGATAGTAATGGGAGGTATTGGAATTGGCTGAAAAGGACTTTGAAGAAAAAGATATTTTAAAAATATTCAGTATAGAAAATATGAATGTAATAAATAAAAATATTTTTTTAAGATTTTATTTATTTATTTGACAGACAGAGATCACAAATAGGCAGAGAAGCAGGCAGAGAGAGAGGAAGGGAAGCAGGCCCCCTGCTGAGCAGAAAGCCGGATGTGGGACTCGATCCTAGGACCCACAGCCGAAGGCAGTGGCTTAACCCACTGAGCCACCCAGGCGCCCTAAAAATAATTTTTATAGAGAAATTGAACACTATAAAAATAAAATATTTTAGGTAAAATAGGTAAGATGATCACTTTCAAATGAGGTTCAGATTCAAAAACACTTCATAGAGGAAACAGCATTTTAACTGAGGTTGGAAGAGTAGGCTAACAAGTGTAGATGCCAGTAATGGAAGATTTAGTACTGTAATTCAAGAATTTCTAGGCACTTAAAGTGAGTTTAACATCAAGACCCAGATGAAATACATCCCCAAATGATTGTAAAGCCTATTTTTCTTTTTCTTTTCTTTTCTTTCTTTAAGATTCTATTTATTTATCTATCTATCTATCTATTTATTTATTATTTGTCAGAGAGAGAGTGTGCACAAGCAGGGAGAGCAGCAGGCAGAGGGAGAAGCAGGCTCCTCGTTCTGAGCAGGGAGCACCAAGCAGGACTCAATCCCAGGATTCTGGGGTCATGACTTGCGCCTAAGGCAGATGGCCAATGTACTGAGCAACCCAAAAGTCCAGAGTCTGTTTTTCATTAATGAGAAGTAGAGGAGTAGAAGAGAGTAAAAAACACAAAATCCAGACTAATTTCTTTTTCAAAAATTGAAAAAGGTTGATTCTATATTCTATAAACAAGTAACCTTAGAAATAAATTTTACCAATATTCAAAATAAAAATCACATAGGCAATTGAAATGATTCAAAGTAAAAATATTTCAAGTCAAATTTTATTGTTGTTGTTTTTTTTTTTCTTTTTTTACCCCATTGATTTTTTTTTTCTTGAACTGCTAAGTTCAAAATGAGGGTCATGCTATAGACATAATTTAGTTTGATTTCAACAAAATATTTGATAAGATAATTGTGCCATTTTTAAGTGAGAACTTGGTGATAAGGTTACAAAATACAATGAAAGTCACCTAGCCAATAAGTGTAAATAATTCTGATGGTCTGGGTCAGTTTGGACTTTCTCCTAGATTTTCCTTGGTACCAGTCATATTATTTTAAATGAATGATTAAATAATGATCCACATATTATATTTGAAGTCACAAATATAAGAAAGCAAGTACAAAATATGAAGCAATAAATCTTAATTTTTCAAATTCAACATAATCACAGTAGACTAGAAGTCTGAAATGAAAAAAATAAACTTCTATAATAATTAATGTAAAATAATGTTTCTAAGTTCTATATTCAAAATTTCAATCAAACAGAAGCAGGTTATTAGAAATAAGGACAGTCTAATAGTTCATATGATAAGTATGTACTACTTTTGCTTGGCCAAAACATTATTATAAATTCAGGTAGATAGAATATTGTCTAAGCTGAATATAATTTTACATCATGTTTGAATACAGCAGATTTGAGAAGTAATAGTGTGGTTAATTATGAGCATTCCATGCAAGAGAGCTGTTGGTTAACTAGAAAATATTCAAAGGCATTTGACCTGAATAATGAATGCAGAAAATTCACAATAGGAAGAAATGTTGAATGAATTAAGGATCGAAAAGAGAATGATTTCAATTAAAAAATATTTTGTCCAAGTATTTAAAAATGTAATGAGCTCTGTGAATTCCTACCGATCAGGTGAAATAATCATTAAAATGATTTTTATATTCTGATTTTGCTGTCAGTAGAAATCATTTTCTCTCTCTTGCACATGTATATATAAACACATATGTATGCATATATGTGCACATAATACATATCTATATATTATATATAATACCCATTTTATATATATAAAGGCATATATATATATATATACATATATATATATATATAAAATAAGCGGGATGTTGTTATATGGCCATCCTATTTTAAAGCTGATGAATCTAAGTGTTAAACATAAATATTTTTGTTAGATTATTTTCTTTTTTCAGTTTTCTTATATAGCATTGTTTAAATATGTCATTTGGATTTATACTGGTAAGTCTGTCTGTCAATCTGTTCTATTTTGTGATAAAAAAATATTATTAGTTATTTCTTATTAGATTAAAAAGAGAAGAAAAGTTTACTCTTACTGAAATAAATTCTATAATAATATGTGTGCCCATTATATTTAATGTCTAGGTTTTAGGAGATATTAGAACTCTTTTTTTTTTTTTTTTAAAGATTTTATTTATTTATTTATTTGACAGACAAATCACAAGGAAGCAGAGAGGCAGGCAGAGAGAGGGGGGGGGAAGCAGGCTCCCTGCTGAGCAGAGAGCCCGATGTGGGGCTCGATCTCAGGACCCTGAGATCATGACCTGAGCTGAAGGCAGAGGCATTAACCACTGAGCCACCCAGGCGCCCCGGAGATATTAGAACTCTTAAGTAAATTATTCATTTTCTGTTTTCATATCTGCTGCTGAATCCATCTCTGCAATTCATATCAAACTTTCTCCTCTCTAAATTTTAAAAGATCGCATAAGTCATGCCCATCTGATTCAGTTGTTGATTTTATACTTTATTACACTGTCCTTTCTTCAGAATCAGAATTTTAAAATTAAATGTATTTCAGAATAATTGATATCCTCAGCATTGGAATTAGGGAAATTGAGTTTCAGGCATGTAAATTATCTTGCATAGGATGACATGGTTAATTGTTGAGGAGTTGATGTGATGAAGTCACAACAAAAAGTCACATTCAGTCTGATTCCTTTTTTCCCCATGTCAGTCTTTTCTAAGGAAACTTTAAGCTCTTCAGAAGTACCAGTGTTGTTAAAAAAGTGCTGAGCCCACAGTAGGTATTGAATGCCTATAGATTTGCTGGCTCTGAGTTGCAATTTAGCTCTTAAAAAAAATTTAAGGAAAAAGGAAAGCTGTTTTAGTCCCACAGGAAAACAGTTTTATAATCTATTTTAAAACAAAACTTTCAGAAGCTCCAATGTACTATAATGTGGTCCCGAGCCTAAGAAAATGTATTTTTTAATGTAACGGTATAAATTTAGTTACTGATTTTCTTGAAACAAACAAAACAAAGGCTTTGAATTTCATTTTGACTATTTCCTCATAGAAAAAAGCTATCATTGTAGGTTAAAATTATACACATATAACCTAAAATTATATATTGTATATAATATGTATATAAATTACATAACACACACACACAAAAGGAAATAAAGTCTTTTGTGTTATGTAAATATAGGACTGTACATGTGTGGATGTATATATGATTAGTGCCCCATGAATGGAGTTGGGTAGTTGGATGATGAATGAACTGACAAATGGAAGAAAGAGAGAGACTTTGTTAGTAATTGCGTTCTTCAGTGCTCTGCAGCCAAAGGATCGGACAGTTTTTCTGGAAGGTGGTCACATTTCACTACCACCAAGAATCACTCCTGGATCACCCAGAACTGGGCACTTGAGAATATACAACATAGTTGCCTGGGAAGGTGCCTAATTTTAGAAAGCCACACCCCAAATCAAAGTTCAAAACTTTTCCCTCTTTCCTATAATAAAATGAGTTATTGTTCATTTAATACTGTCTTTGTTTCAAACATATTTTATCAGATAAGATCATTAGTAACATTCCCAAAAGGAAATAATTGATATTTTATTTTTAGCTAATTAGACATTGCCCATATCTTTTTTTCTATTTTTAGTTTCTAGAGCTTTATAGGACTATCTAATTTGAATTATATGTCTGTCACATTATTTCTAGAACTCATTATAAAATAAAAGCTTAGTAATCTATTATGCCTGTTTTATGTGTCAGCTCCTCAGAATCTGATTATTTATTGTTGTCGTTTATTTGTTGTTAGCTGAGGAGGCTCTATTAGAGGAAATCTCTTTAGGATGATTGTTAGAGATGATTCTAAGGGCATGAGGAGGAAGAGGGTGGCCTACAGATCTGCTGTCAGTGACAAAATAAATAAGATTAGTGATGGGTCCAGTGAAGCCTGACAAGAGCAGTGGGTGGGAAATAATACACAGATGGAGTTGAAACCCGTAGCATATGTTGTAAAAAAGCTGCTTTAATTCCGAAAGAAGGACGGAAGTGAAGGGGATCTCAGGCAGGACGGAGGTTAGGACTGAACCTGCAGAAACTTCTAAGGTCTTGACAGCTCAGGGGGAAAAAGAAAAATCAAAGTGGCTAAAGCCAGACCACAGGAAGCAAACAGACTGATGGACCGAATTTTTGATGTAAATGCAAAACTGGTCTCCTTTTTTCTCCCCACAAATAAAAACCATTAATCTTTAGCTCTCATAGTGAGCTATAGCAATTGAGTTTAACGAGAGCTAAAAGCTTACTAGTATCTACTAGAAAGTTAAGTAAGAAAATTAGTTTCCAGTAAGTCATATCTTCCCTAGAAAAAGCTATATGTTAATCAGAGATAATTTTAATAATACTAAGTACTATCAAAAGTTTGGGAGAAGTTACTAAGGATGATGAAGCTTAGACTCATTTCTATCCCATAGACTTTGTATCATATCTCTATCAAAAAAAAGCATCCATTTGTTTTTTTTTTTTAATTTCTTTTCAGCGTAACAGTATTCATTGTTTTTGCACCACACCCAGTGCTCCATGCAATACATGCCCTCCCTAATACCCACCACCTGGTTCCCCAACCTCCCACCCCCCCGCCCCGCTCCTTCAAGACCCTCAGGTTGTTTTGCAGAGTCCATAGTTCCATAGTCTCTCATGTTCACCTCCATTTCCAATTTCCCTCAACTCCCTTCTCTCCATCTCCCCATGTCCTCCATATTAATTTGTTATTGCTGATATTTCTTCCTAGCCATCAGGTTTTAAGTTTTATATAATGTTTTATTTCAGCGCTATTTTTCTCCTTCAAGCATAAGCATATGTGATGATAATACGTAATTTTCTTAAATTGATTTAAGCTTTCTACTCTTAATCAAAGAACTTCGTCAGGTTAAAATGAGTTATAATGAAATATAAATCTTACCCTGATATTGAGGTTGGTACTAACACTAGCTTAGAAAGGATGATAGTTTCTGGTTTGTTAATAAGAAAAAAATGTTTAAGGACAAATATGGGACCATATCTGTTCTGATTTAAAAATAGTATTTATCAGAGGCTTAATAAATCTGCATGCTTACTAAAATTGCAAATGCTGTGACTCCAAGCCTTGGATAGATAAGTTTAAATTTTATTTTTCATAAATGTGTAATGGGTTGGCGAAGAAAAGCTTTTTCAGTAGATCTAAAAGTTCAGTAAAAAGTATTTTGACTCTGGAGCCAAAAAATGAAAAAGATATTGAAAAATAGTGTGGTTCTCTTCCATCACATTTCTAAAAGTTGAAATTCTTATTTATGGTTATAATTTATTTTTTGTTGTTGAATTTGGACTAGAAATGGGACAAATCATGACTTTCATTTTCTTATATCAGAAATGACATGAAAAATAGAAAGGTTCTGGATGTGTTTCATTGTGAAGGCACAGCAGAAATTGGACCAACTATAATAAACTTTTAAGCTCTCTTTTACAAATAATACTCTGCAATAAAAGTATCTGTTTTGAATGTCAAAGAATTAAAAAACAAAAGAATAATGTCCTGTGGTAACAAAAAAATAATTTCTTATATTTTTTCCCCTCCTTCTTCCTAGATTCTACTTTATTTGGCAAAACTCAGAACTATCAATTCATATCCCCTCACCTCCTTTTCTTGGAGAAAGCAATTCTTCAGAGAAAAAAAAAGGCTGTGACTTGGGGATCACCATCTCCAGGCAACTATAATGTGTGGTTTAATTGATTACCTTACAAAATATTTACTACTAATCAATTCCTAAGTAAACTATCTCTATTTGAGTATGGATTTTATGTTATTCATTTCTGATACAAAGGGCAGATTCATAGCTGTCCTCAGAAATAAATAACGAGATTATAATTTAGCACATATTTGTTTTACTTTTTTGAGTTGCCAGAGTATTTCGTAATTTTCTTTTCTCAACCATACTAATACATGTTCTCAACTTTCATGCCTATTCTATAGAAAATCTTGATGTGTCCTCAGCTATCTGCCTGCCTTCATAGCACTCTTGTTTGCCACTTTCTGCTGTCAAGTCTTTCACTAAAAAATTTTTGAAAATTGTTATAGCCTGTGTCTTTAACTTAGTAATTTAGGGAAAATCACATTTGAAAAATTGTCTCTGACTCAAGGAATGAAAAGTTTGTAATAACTTGAAATCATTAAAGTATTAGCAAAGGAGTGGATATAATGGGAATCCAGACACTTGTAAAAAGGTTTAATTTTCAATAAATTTATCAAATGCTGACCAGATTTTAAGCACTATATTATATGTCAGAGAGATTGTACATAAGCTAGATGAGCTCCCTGTCTTCACAGAACTTACAATTTACATAAAAATGTTGAAAAATATGTTGAAAGATATTATAAATGTTATGAAGGTCAATAAATTATTCTAAAGCTACTGAAGTGAAAATTAGAAAATACACATTGTTAATGATTTTTTTTTTAATTAAGCTTTCTGCTTTCAACTGAAAAACTTCCCAGTAAAAATGAACTATTACAACACTTAAATCTTACTTAGATCTACAAGACTCTAGTAAGGGTATCCCAGCAAAGAAGATATTTATTGATTTATCAAGAAGATAAAATATCAAAGGGTTAATTTAGGAATTTAGATTTTCCTAAAAATATTTAAAGGAATAGAGTTTCTATCTACAACAGAAGAACAATGGTAAAAAAGATGAATATCAATATCTTCAATTTTTTGTACCATTATTCTTCTGTTGTACATACACAGGGAAAAACACACCTAGAATTAGCTGAAATATTTGCTTCTTTAGTTCATTCAACTAATTACTATAAGAAGATTATAGTTCTGCTTCTCAGTGACACCATTAACTCTTGTTTTGGAGCCTTTGGTCAGTCCTTCAATATATCAATAGTCAATGCATTCTGCTTACTATACAGTAGATAATTCAAGCCTTTCCCTTTTATTTCTAAACTCCTTGGGGGTCATTCCACCACCCTCAATCATACTTCTCTACTTCACTGACAAACTAATAGACCTTAATTGCTTGGCATTTCCCCCTCTAAAACACTGTATCTTTCTCAGTATAAACAAATCATTTCCTTATTTGTACCAGCTACACAGGGGAGTGAGTTTTTCTATGCCAAGACCAATTCCCAACATATGATTGGTATCATTTTCTCAAAAATTCTGAATGTCTCCTCCCCAAAAATAATTTATCAATTACCTGCACAATATAACATCTCTAACTACTTTTTTCTACTATGTTTTTCATGCAACATTTAACTGTATTCAAGTTTACCCATTTTGTAATAAAATAAGAAAAAACGTCTTTCTGGGGCCATATATCCCTCCAAACCCAAGCTCTCCTTCAGATGTTCTATCTCCCCTCTATGTCATAAGAGACTCTCTTGAAAATAAGCTTACTCAGCTCTCAGAAATCCCTTACCCACTGAATTCCTCAACACACCAAATATGGTTTTAATCACCTTCATTTCTTCAATAATCATCATGGAACATCACTAAAATTTCTCCAACAACCATGGGAAAAGATAACACACCACTACTGCTTTGCTGCTATTTGCAGTGTATGCAATATATGATTTATGATTCTCATTGCATTTCTGTACTTCCTCTGAAAGTATTGACTACCCTGTCTTCCTTGAAATATCATCTGTTTAAGCTTCCATTCCTTTGCATGACTTTTTAATTTTCCATCTACGTGCATAATTTAACTTTCTTTCAATGTTTTTGTTATTTCTCTTCATTTATTCTAACATTGATGTTCATCTTGGATCCTTTTTACATACATTTATTGAGTAATCTCATCAACTTCATAGATTAATTTCCCAGTTATAAAATGTTTTGCAAACTTGACTTTTAATTATTTACTTATGGACAAACTTAATCATCTTTTATGCCTCTAAATGTTCCCTGAACCAAAATAGATACTTAGAATGTGTCTGTGAGGGGGAAAGAAAAAATTAGAGAAGGAAGGATGTTATAGAGTTTGCTTGGAATCTGTAAACAAATTAATATGTACATAGAATCAGCATTATTTCAGTTTTTCAATGTCTATTGCAGAAAGGAACTAAACGTTGCATTATGTCTCTCTTTTCTCCATCACAGTTTATGGGTGACTAAATTATGGCTACATCTTTCAGTTGATAATAAATATGGTATATATGCTTACAATGTCTATTAGCATCAGGATAAAGACAAAAGAATGAGGACACACTTCTTACTCATTCTCAGCAATCAACCGGATGTATAATTTTGCTGAAGTCATTTAGTCTTGCCAACTTTCTTTCTAAAAGGACTTAGAATCAGATGGTCTGTAAGGTAGTTTAAAGATTGTAAATAATTCATCTAATCCTTACCACTTTTACATTTTCTGACCAGAGGAGCTATTGTTTACTTTATGTCTCTTCATATTTACATCAACACTGTGGGAGTGCTGAAGAACTGGCAAAGGAACATGTAGATGCAGGTCCCAGAGTCCATTAACCTCAACTGAGTAGGTTTATTCTCAGCTGCAAGTTTGTGTCCAGACATTTCATTATCTCCTCCTTTACTGTCAGCTGCCAGGATGCTTTTGTGGTCATTTGCATAATTTAAACTGCTGTCACTGACAATCTAAATGTTGCTTTACTTTATCTCTTGACTCTAATGTATAAATGGGTATATCCTTGAATATTAGGCTCAAATTAAGTGGAGTCTAATTCTATCAGAAGTGTGCAAATACTTAGTGTCACCTTTAAATTCATTATTTCTAAGAAAGTTAAAAGAATGAAGAAAAAATAACTACTTCAGCCAGCACAAATGATCCAGCATCTTTTGAAATCTGTAGCCAAATTGTTATAATGATTACATTAATTTTTCAGGTTCTTCATCTCCACCTCAGAGATAATAATAATTTAAGAAGTGTCATGTTCCTGGTTTGCTTTGGGTCATCTTTAAAGTATAATTTAAAATAATCTTTATGGTACAAATGTATTAAGAAGAAGCACATATAAAAGAATACCTTATGCTATTCATTGGAGTAATTTTGCTGAATGCAGGACACTTTGTCCCAAAAGGCAAGATAAAATCACCTGTCAGTCTACTTTAATTCTTGTTCTTCTCAATCTCATTTCTTCTCCTTCTAGAGCCTGATTCCATTTCTGGAATCCATTAAGCATTTTATATCCCATTTACCAGTACCTGCTTCTTTTCATATAATCTAAATTAACCCAACTCCACTTGACAGTCAAGCTTCTAAGAAAAAGCTCAGTTCATCATTATAAAGCTGACCCAAAGGAATGGGTAAAAAGGCTTTTATATAATAAGACACTGAGCTCTGGCAATCACAACTTTTATTAACTGGCGTACCCTAAACAGCATAAGCAAACACATTTGAGAAATTGATTTCCCTTGGTAATATCCTTGGATGTCCTAAGTAAAAGCCTTTGCTGAATAGTTAAGTTGGAAAAGAAAGAAATAAAATAAACTTTTAATGTGTTACCATTCCCATCATTTTTTTGACTTTAAAAAATTTGTAGGAATCAAGAAGATAATTTTGCATAAAGATACACAATTTATAAATCATGTTTAGCAAGTAAATTTAGGTTTGTCTGTGTCTAGATTTAAAAGGGTTTGTGAGGTTTGTTTAGGTTGTTTTTTTTTTTTCTCTCTTTTTAAAATTTTTTTTCAATCAAAGTTTAGACTACAAGAGCCTTTGTATGCGTTTCTCTTCTATCTTGGGCTTAACTCTATGATAGGGATCATTGTATGGTAGTATAATATGCTGTTTATTTTTATCTTGAGAGGAGGAATTCAGCTCTACTAGTTTTTGTATTCTTAATGTCTTGCCTGACACTCAGTTTATTTTGAGATGGAAAAAAGAAAAAGCTTTGTAATTTTTCCTTCATATATGAATATTTGCTTACATTTTACAATTTACAAAACAATTTTGGCTACATTATCTCAACCATGTGGTCAGGAGATCCTGATATTTTGGAATTTGCCAAAAAGAAAAAGAGAGAGAGAAAGAAGAAAGAAAAACCCAAGTAGTCAGATATATGTGCCATTACAGTCATATAAGAATTTTGTAATAAATTTCAATAAGTGAAAGAAAATTAATTTATCAAAAACTAATAATAAAGTCCCAATTTAAATTAATCTGACATCATATGTGTTCAATTTCCAATATCCTTCATGCATTTTGCTTTTGAGGAAGTAATGGCTCTTTTTTTTTTTTTAATCAGAGAAAGTTGCATTCATAAAATAGTCCTATATTAGAGGATAAAGAATGTTCCCAATAATATCCATAACTAATATTTATCATACTAGATAAAGGCTACTATTTTCCTCTGTAAAAATATTTTTGACATCTGTTAAGAGATTTGGTAAATATAGGTTGAAGAAAATGCTGGTAAGAGAGATTCTTAGAGAGGCTGCCTCTGGAGTCTGAGCATTCTAACACAATGCCAGAGTCCTTCACCAACTGACTGCATCCTTGATTAGACTCATCAGCACCTAGGTTTTAGTTTAGTCTGAAAAAGTACACACATAATTGAACATTACACATTCTGAAATATTTTAAAGTATATTAACATTCTAAAAATTTGGAAAAGTTTTATTAAAGACAGAATCAAGTAAATTATGATTGTAGGTAAAATATGATGATACTCTCGAGTAAGTTCTGTCCTTCTCTCACACATTACTCTGTAAGCACAAAAAACACCTTCCTGGCCCATTTAGTCTGTTTATTGCCTTGGGGGTAATAGGTTATCCTACATACAAGAATAAGGAGTAATTACAATACAAAATTTGGTGCCAGATGTAGATCTGGTCTCTAATTTCTCAGTCCTGCTACTTACTTGCTACAGGAATGTGGAACAGTTTCTTCTACAGCACAATTCCCTAATCTGTACAATGGTTACACAGTTATGATCACCTCAAAGAAATGTTAATTTATTCATGCAGAATTATTTAAAAATTCTTAGTATGTCTCAAGTTTCTCCTGTTGGTTAGGGACTTGGGAGAAGATGGTAAACCATGTCCTATCTTTCCTGGTACGTCTGTTCTAGTGAGTAAAATGATGAAACAGATAATAAACAACAAGTGCATATATAATACATGTCATTTAGTAGTGGGATGAAGCATGAAGTAAAGTAACAGAGGAGGGAGTATTTACAGGAGTACCATTTTATGTAGCGGTATATTTAATCACTGACATCTGATGTAAGAACATTCCAGCAGAAAGAATAGAAGTGACAAGTCCACAAGAAGTCTGTGTATTCTATGACTCATAAGAAGTCCCACATATTATAATACAAATAAACATGATGAAAAAGCTCAAGGAGGCCAAAGAAATAAAAAGATGATCGGCAGGTTAGATTGTGTGAGAACCAAATGAGGTAATAACATAGTGCAGTCCTGGGCATATAGTAAGTGCTAAATAAGTGTCACGCATTTAATCTTGGAATCAATTCCACTAAGAGAGAGACTGTCACCTCAAATATGTCAGAGTGGGATAGCAACAGGAGTTGATCAACACCAGTTTACGGAAGTATCAGTGCCTTAAAAATTGTGGCCAGAGACAACATTGTCTAACTCAGGGGTTTGCCAAAGACAGATTATTTTGGATATGTGTATCTCTTTAATCCTAAAACCTCCTATGGTCAATACTGTCAATCAAGGATTATCATAGAAGGCCTTGCCCTACAAATGCAAATATCACTGCTAGTACATATTGAAACACCACATAGATTGAGTTGGTTCCAAATGTTGTAATTGGTATATCACTAGAGGCTGATCATTTTTAGGTTGTCTTATCCATATTTTTCCATTGGATGGAGGAAAAATTATACTCGATTAGCAATAGTAAGATCACCAAGAAACTAATAAAAAAGGAGAAAAAATTTAAATAAAAGAAACAATGTGTTCTTGAGCAATGTTTTTTAAGAGAGGGAGGTGGATTAGAGTTGCAGAGGGAGAGGGAGATAGAATCTTAAGCAGGAGTAGGCTCCATGCCCAGAGTCGAGCGGGCGGCAGGGCTCTGGCTCCTAACCCTGAGATCATGACTTGAGCTGAAATCAAGAGTCAGATGTTTAACTTATTGAGCCACCCCAGCAGCCCTTGAGCATATTGTTTTTAACAGAAAAATATATACAATTTTTGAGTAGGTAAGCTAAACAGATGTCAATAGAAATATGGAAATATTCAAATATAACACCTCTGTGCAACAGTTTTCTCCTTCATAGCATTGATTTTTTATTGACTGATTAGAAATAATTGCTTAATAATGATTCAGATTATTTAAGTGCCAATAAAAGTCATGTATTTATGCATCAAAATTTGTGAGGAAAATAACCATATAAAATTGTTTTTGAAGGTATTAAGTGAATACACTGTTTAAAGCATTTCATTTCTTAATAGACCAATCTTTCTACAGTACATAAATTATGATATAAGAGTAATCACTGCATAGACTATACTTAAAGAAATGTACAGTTGGTTCCATTCTCAGGTGGGTCTGAGAGAAATTAAGGAAATTTCCATTAAGACTGTGTGTGGTAGGTTTTCTTGCATTTTCATTAACTTTGCAAGGTTTACTATTTCATCTAATAGTACTAGTGGTTCATAAATAATTCCCAAATGGTTACCTGCCAAGTAAGCTCTTCACTAGTTTTCAAACTGATTGACATGACTCGTGATGAAAGAGTCTCTGCCAAAATAATGTTCAGGGAAATTATTATACTGATTGATCTCAGTCATTCTTTTCCATCTATTTGTTCAGGATAGCCTAGGAGTTTAATTTGATAATTCCATAATTAAAATACTAGTGCCTCATGGAAGAAATAAAAAGGAACACATTGAAGGATTTAGTGAGTTAAAAAATTGACTTATGAAAAAGGAAAATATTCTTAAACATTTAATGTAAGATAGGCTAAAGCCCTATGATAACATGATAAAATCAGTAAATAATTTGTTGTTCCCAGTTGGGGGAGGGACTAACAAAAATCTAAAAAAAGGAAAAGTAGATTCTTTAATCCAGGAATGAACAGGATTTTTTAGGTTTTAATACTTAGAGCACCATTGTCACATTCTGGCATTATTGCATATTTAACATTCTCTCTGGACCAGACACAATTTCTTTCTTATCTTTTTTCTTCTTTCTTAAGATTTGACTTGATTAATAGCAAAAAAAAAAAAAAGAAAAGAAAAAGCTGTCTGAAATCAAACCCACTCTCACATTTCTGTTTCCTTAACTTAGATTCTGTAGGGAGAAAGCAGGGAACTCTCTTGCTTGAACAGAGAAAAAGAGAATAATGGGTAGAGAAACTCTACTTCCAAGTTGCACTAGTAGAACCCCTCTTTTATTTGTTTCTTTTAAAAGGTTGGTCCTTTTGGGAAGTAAAAGACAAAATAGTTGAATTCTAATTTTAGTCTGCTACTATATTACTTGTAAGGGTGTTGGACAACTCAAGGAATAATTAAGTTGTACACTTCAAAGGCCTCAAGAAAAACAAACCAGAACTTTGCATGACCTCAGAGACAGCTGGCTCCAGTCCCTCTTTTTCTCTTTCCCATTTTCTTTTTCCCTCACTATTGACTCATTTCACAGACTCTGCAAGTAAGAGAACCTGGCCACTATTAGCAACCAAAATTTATATGCTGAAGCTTTAACTAAGAGAAAGATTCTGATTCAATTATCAGGATTTGAAGTCATAAATGCAGAAGAAGTTTAAATGGTTTATTTTTTGTCCAATATTCACATGTAAACTAATTAATTGTAGCTTGAGGGTCAAAATCATGCCACAGTAATGTCTAATTCTGTATTATCCATCTGGACAGAAGGTTCCCAAACTAAAGTTAGTGTGGATATATTGAACACAATACCATAAATACCTTCTATAGAGTAAACAGATACCTCTAACAGTTATTAAATTCTTATTATTGTATGCATAAAATAATTTCTTTAAATTATTTAATTATGAACTCTCTTTCCAGAAAATTAGCTTTCTCTGTTATCTTAAGCACATGAAGACCTGGGAGTCTTAGGCAGTACCATTTTTGCGAGGTTGATTTAAAACTCAGCCATTTCAATTCTGTAAGTAGGGACAAGAATAGAGATGGTCCAGAAAAAGAATTTATATAGAGAGTTAAGAGCAGGTCAAAGTTCTAATCTGATGAAAGAGATAGGAAAGGTGATTCAATGGATTTGTCATTCAAGGAAAACCTACGGAGGGTACTTATGAACTTGCATTCTGAGGTCAAACTTCCTTGATTCTAACTTACTTTCTCTCACTCTGGGCAAGTGATGTAGTTTTTCTGAACTTTAATTACTAAATCTGTAAAATGGGTATAGTAATAAAAACTATCTACTAGGCTTATTGTTAAAAATAAATGGGTTGTTTCATGAGAAAAATTTAGAAAATTGCCAGGCACATACTATGGACTTTGTCCTTGCTAGCCATTATTATAATTATGTTATTGTGTGGAAAGAAAGTTGAATAAAACGTATATTTATGTTTCTTAAACCAATATTTGAGTAAAGATATTGACAAATAAGTTAGAAAATATTATAAAGGAAAGATAACAGAAACTATTCCTTTCATTGAATGGGAGTTTAAAATAAACACTAAGGAGTAATCTGAATTTTATATTCTATAATTTTGTTTATAATTACATTTAAAATATGATGCTTTTAAAGTATCTTTTTCTGGAACTTTTTTTTTTTTTTACTTAGATTTTTCCTGCAAGAGTGTGTTTTTGCATGTGTATGTATATAATGATAAACAAGATAATTGATTTTAAACCTGTGATTGAAACTTCAAGTTATGTATGTAAATTTTCTATTGTGTTTTTTTGCATTTACCTGCGTAGGGTAATTGCTTTTCTTCCACTACTGTTCTTCATATGATAAACACTGGATATAAATAGAAAATGAATAACAGCTAGATAAAATAATGATATGAATAGATTTAGGGATTCGAGAATATTTTAATAGAGTCCTCTTAAAAGGTCATAGGAAAAAGATCAGTTTCTTAAAAGAGGGTCATTGATTGGGCAAATATTCTGAAATTTGATCTATCTCATATCATTCAACAGCAACCTCTTTATTTCTAAATAAATAGAAAAAGTCAAACTTGTTTGATTGTAATAGTCACTTAGAAGGAGTCTTCTTAAGGTATTCAGATTTTTGAATAAAGATTTTTAATAAGCAACATAGATGGATTTTCATGATTAGACATAGATGGGAACATCAGAATAAAGTCTATACATTGTATATGACATCTATCTTTGAGTAGACTTCAGTATGTGAAGATATTATATTCTGAGATTTGTAGTCAGGCTTCACAGAAACTAAATGGAATAGGTGAGAGTGTTCTACACTGTCTTGGAACATGCATATCTTTAACTCTATTTAGATTGAATATAAAGCATTTAAGCTCATTAAAAAGGTCATAGTGGAGAGAAAGAAGTGCCACAAACATCTTTTATATATTTCTTTCATGTGAGTGTGCTCCTTTGTCAATTTTAAGCAGTTTACTCAAACTTGAAGGTCACCCTAGATTTTTGGTTTCCCTTGAAAAAACTGACATATTTGGCATACCTTATGTTATCCTCTTTGCATTTAAAAAGCTGAAAGTCACCTGGAACTCAATACTGTATCCCCCCCTTTTAGTGAAAATACGTTTTTTTCTGATTCACAGAACCCTAGCCTAGCATATTTAACTCATTAGGGTTAGCTGAATGTACTGGTAGGTATTTAATTTTAGAAACTTGCTTTACAATTATTGTGTATATATTTCACTCATCAGGAAGAGAACAGTGGATCCTAGAGGGATTTTTTTTAGGAGAAATGTAAATTGCCTGTTAATAGGAAGAAAGATTTAAAGGTTACCAATTTTTATCATCTTTTTCCAGAAAGTACTTATTTATCAATTCAGACTGATTATATATCAGCATAATTTGAAAACTTTAATGCAGGCATGCTTGGTATTACATTTTCCTATTACACATTTTCCAGAGTAATCCGATAAAGACTAAAATAAAACAAAACTGAAACACTTTTCCAGGGCAGGTTAAGTAAACACTGTATATTAACGTATGTAAATGTAAATATCTCTATGTTCCTCAGACATGGTATGTCTCTTATTAAAACTAATAAATGAGATTAACTTTGAAGATATTTTAAACATATCTTGCAATGTCACATTTCTAAGGTAAAATGAGGGTGAAGAAGCTGTTTGGGAACCAAAGCTATAAAAACCCAAACCTCAAAGATATGAAGTAATGGATTTTAGGAGTAATAACCAATTTTATAATGTCAGTACATGAAAATAACCTAATATTTGACTTGATGGTCTCAGATTTTCCCTCCGATTTTGAATTGTGGTATTTTAGGTTCTGCCTGTCAATCTTATTGGAATTTCTTTCATGTTCCCATATATAACTACTGAAAAAATTAGGGCAGGAGAACTCTATGAAGCACACATTTATTTTTCTTCTTTTTTTTAGACAAAGGGACTGAATGTAGAGATACTCATCTTCTCAAGTCACCTGATCTCATCATCATCTTTCATGGTATAAGACTGCCTCCACAGACAGGGATATAAGAACAGTAGGTGAGGTAATTATGTTTTACAGATCATGAGAGGTCTTGCTGCTGTCTAACACTGCATAATCTATGTAATCTCTGGATATTGATAGGTGAGGAAGTGATATCTAGAATCTGTAGCTCATGAAAAGAGCTAGCCAATGGTGAGAATGGGTAACAGAAAGACAGGAGTAGCCTATAAAAAACTTAAGTCCTGAATATATCTTCAAGCCGCTGGATGAACCCATTGCCTTATCTAAAAATTTTTGTTACATTATATAATAAATCTCCATAGAACTTAAATCATTTATTGTTGTGTTGTTTGTTATTTGCTACCACAAGCACACGAACATGAGGAAAATATGACATACAGTGTTGTACCATGCAAAAACTGATAACCTAGTACACATATACTATTGCATATATTAAGAACAGTAAAACTTTAGAATTATAAGTTAATTTCAAAACCAAATGGTTTACTATTATTCTAAATTTATGCATCATTACTACAATAGACAATAGAGTTTAGAGCCAACCCTGACTTTTAAAATAGTTCCAAGTATTCATGTTAATTTTTTGAGTAGCCTTATTATTTGTGATATACAAATATGAAGTATAATCTCATATCTATCTGTCATCTGTCTATCTGAAATAACATGCTGCAAATTGGATAGAAAATGAATTAAGTTTCAGAAAAATTATTTTATGTAGCATTCACTGGTATTTGTAGAGTCCAAATTCCACAACTGCCTATAATAGAATGAACAAATTTATTGCTATTTATTAGTGTCAATTACAGATACCTAACTGGTGAGATATTATTAGCACTGTTACTATATCAGTTCAACTGACACCTATTATTCCATATGATAATAAGTTTGGCTATATAAATCAAGATAGGAACTTCTTTTTTATGACTCTCTGGAGGTATGAAACAAAAGATTCTGGTTAGGAAGACTAAAAATAGCTGAATCTTATATTCTATTAACAGGGATAAAAATTACATATTTTAAATATCCTAAACAGATTATCAAATCACTAATTTCAAGGTATTTTTTTGTTAAATTATTGTTTCAAATATATGCTTTTAAGATTAGCATGATATTAGTATCATGATTAGTATCAAAGATGTTTCTGATCTTTGATAAAAGAACTGTATACAAATAAATATTAGCAGAGAGAATGAAACCTTTTCTCATTTAAGATAACCTAATTGTGATATTTAGATCTACGTGTGTACAAAAGTTTAGTGTGTGTATATACAAATATTCTATTACATGTAATGTTTACCGTGTGCATGTGTGTGTGTGTGTACATGGTGAATGAGCAGGGGTGTGAATATTTCATCAAACATTTAAAATACCCATATTTGAGTGAAAGTTCATAGAGATGTACATTCTGGTAATTTGCTACTGCACAGAATCACTCTGAAGCCAATTAAATCTTTTCCAAAGTTTTATTGATATTTTAAGTGGGTTTTTTTCATAATTACTATGTAGTACCCTTGATATTTTACTTCTTATCTCTATTGGCTTCTACACAAAGCAGAATTCAAAGCCCTTTTGAAATGATCCAAAAAATGTATCTCCTTATAGTCCATCACTACCATGTTCTTCCCAATTAAATCCTAAAGCCTTCATTAAAAAAAAAAAAAAAAATCACAGAAAATTCCAACCAGTTACTGCTCAGTTTTGATCATAGCAGTGAGAATTATTTTTTCCTGTCCACTGGATGTGGGGCCCCAGACTGACATGAGTCTTATTGTAGATTCCTGATATGTCTGGGTAATTGAGCTGGGGATTTTTCCAGGCAAACTCTCTTCTATGAAACAGGGTTGAATTACAGTCTGGGGAGATGTAAATGCAGATCATCGTTCTTCTGAGATTTCTCTTGGCTGAAAGCATAGATGTGATTAGACATTCAACAGTTTTTCTTCTTCAGACTAATCTGTTTACCTCCATGTGGGTGGGCTTAAAACCAAATCTAAAACCTGAAATTGTTTTGTCATCAATGTTGACTGTCAGAGCCTCTGTCTACATGAGGCCAAAACATCCAGATGGAAAATGAAAAGTAACATCCATCATCTAAACATTTTCCTTTTCCAATGCCAAGCATGTAGATACTTGGAAACAATGTCATGGTTGACCGAATGTTTTGCTTTTAATCTAGATGTTTTGGCATTGTTAGATAAAACCTCAGCATGTAACTTCACTTCCTGTACAAAATTCCCAGTTCTGCACAATGGTAAGCACACTTAGAAAATAATTCACTTAAATGTAACATATATGTGTGTATTAAATCCTTCACTTGAATAATGCATTATGTTTGGTACTGTAGAGAATATCATGCTGTATAACCACAGTTGAAAACAAAAAGTAATCACACACATGCAGAGGTAACTAAAATTATTGGCTTACTATGATTTGCAAAATGAAAAAAACAAATTGCAAAGGACACTGTGCAGGAGAGGGATTGATATGGCAGAACAGACAGAGAGGAGAGCCGGGAAGGCCTCATGGAGAAATGCATTCATTTTGGAAGTTAAACATAACCAGGGCTTTTTAATAAGAATATGTGAATGTGAATGGCATTTAAAGCACAAGACGTATGAACAGGGGTCGACAAAAACTGACCTATTGACCAAATCTGACTGCTGTTTTTATGTACCAGTACATGGAAATACAGGTATATGGGAACACAGTTATACTTAACTCATTTGCTTTTTGTTTGCTTATTGCCTATGGCTACTTTAGCACTATCTTACTGATGTACAAAACCATACATATTTACTATATGGTCCTTTATAGATAAAATTGATGTCAATGCTTTGGAGTAGAAGGCATTGAGTACAGAGGATTGAAAAGGGGGGAGAAAAAGAAAGAAAGAAAAAAAGATTGAAAAGGAATTTCAGTCCGGATTGTCTAGGACCAAGGTATCAAGATAAAGACTAAATATATTTTAATATGAAGAGAATATTTGCAAGATTAGCGATATACTGTTGACATGAAATCAATGACAATGTATGTAATTGAAGGCTGAATGAGAGCAGAGGTATTTTGGAAAGTGTTCCACCATTTCATTAGTTTTTAAAGAGAACTCTATTTAATTGAAATTTGATGACAATGGTTTTAAAAAGTAATTATGTAAATAATGACTCCTTAGCTTATTCATTTTGCAAAACCCAATGCTCACATTTTAGATGTTAATATAATCTTTTAATCAAAAATTATGATCTTAGGGTCTTATTGCTTGAGATCTGAAATCATGAATGGCATTGGGAAAATTATGTAAATATTTGTGCCAGGTTTCATTTTGGAAACTGAAAGAATAATGACAACTCTTCTTTCATGGTGTTTGTGGCTGAATTATATGAGATGTTCCAAATGAAGCACTTAGATAACAGTTATTATTGTGATTGTGCTTATTATTTAATTGAAGCATAAATATGCTGTACAACAAAATAGACCTCAAGAAAAGAATTTCTAGTTTATCATTTCTGTTCAACAATGTTTTGAAGTCTAAAGAACTGCTTTTACTTCAAGGAATACACAGAGTTCTGTATCTCTAAGGCCTTCATGTTTTATCTGGCAGAAAGTTCAAAGGAAAACTAAGAGAACAAGGTAGTACCTGAAAAGAGAAATGGGACTGTTTTTTCTTTGCCTGTTCGCCTCATCCTCTTAGCTTTGGCCATGTCTTTCTTGTACGTGGCTTTCACAAATATGGAACATGGGATGTTTAAAATGGTATGAAAAAAAGATAAAATGTTGTTATTCAGACTAAGACATGATCTCATGTTTAACATATTTAATGTATTTTTTTTTACTTTAAACACACACACACACACACACACACACACACACACACACATTATATAGAATTAGACTGATAATGACAGATACCTAAATATAAACTCCTCAGGTTTAGTAATTTTAGGAAAAGCTTATATATCCTATCCCACATGAAATTCATAACAGTCCTTAGTTATAACACATGATGTCTATTCACTAATGAAAGTTTCACTTAAGATGAATGAATATATTCATAAAAAACTCTGTGAAATGTGTAAACCTGGTGATTCACAGACCTGTACCCCTGGGGATAAAAATGTATGTTTATAAAAAATTAAAAATTAAAAAAAATAAAAATAAAAATAAAAAAAAAACTATGTGCAACTCTGAACTTTACCTCAAAACATACATATTCAAATTACTTTAATTACTAATTTTTTTTCTTTTTCTTTTTCTAAAGGATTTTATTTGGGGCACCTGGGATCAAGAGGCATCAATCTCTCTGTCAAATAATTAAATAAAATCTTTTATTTTTTTATTTTTTTAAGATTTTATTTATTTGAGAGTGAGAGAGAGAGAGCACAAGCAGGGGGATTAGCAGCAGGCCAAACGAGAAGGAGAAGCAGGTTTCCCACTGGGCAGGGACCCCCGACATGGGACTCAATCCTAGAACCCAAGGATCATGACCTGAGCTGAAGGCAGATGCTTAACCGACTGAGCCACCCAGGCACCCTAATTGCCAGTGTTTAGATAGAACAACTTCCAATAGTGAATTTATGATTCTGTAACATGGGTATATAAGGATAAGTACATATGCAAATAAATAAAGTAGATGTAAGTGAATTCATAATATTTTCATGAATAATAATTAAAATTTGTAAGTATATTTGATATTTATTCTTATTGTGTTGTTTTGTTATTGCTTGGCTGCTGTAAATCAGGCCCAAACAATGAGTTGAACAAGTTCATTTCGGTCTTTCATAATGCTGTGAGTGTTCACAGTGTCATTCTGCTATGGTAAAACTTAGATGGGTATCAGAGCAGAACTCTTCTGTTTTGTTGTTGATGTCTTAGTCTCCAAACATTACTCACCATTCTGTTTGCATTATGTTGTAATTGATTGGCCTCTGGGTTGTCAGATGATATGCTTGTGTCCTGGGAAAAAAGCAAATGCAAATATATGATTTGAGCTTTACAGTGGATGTTAGTCATCATCCCATATAACTGTTTTTCCTAGTTTAGTACACAAACTGGAAAGGAAGAAATTCTACTTTACAGAAGAAGGAGAGAGAAAAAGGAATTGAGATGCTATTATCCAAGGCTGGACTCATGATGAAGAGTGACTTCCCTTTGATAAATAGTACATTTTTTTAAAGAGAGATGATTGAGAATATGAAAGTTGATGTCCCATGTGTTTCCAAAGGAGCTTTTTTGTTTTAATATATTCTCTTGAATTAAAAGTACTCAGTCCTGAAATGTTTATTTTGTTCACAACTCTGTCATCTCTACCTAAAACAGGGGCTGACACATAATTGACACTAAATATGGTTACCTTAAAGACCAACTCTACCTTTAATTTAAAATCTGTTTAGCTCCCCCATGATATCTGTGTTTTAATTAAAGGAGAATAGAGAGCATATCTATTCTGTTCAAAGACAAGACTCTAGAAGCCCAATATCTCTTCAATCATTCTCATTGGTCAGAGCTTGGTAACACGGTTATTCGGGGAGAGTGTGAAGTGTATTATTTATTCTGGAGACCATGACATCAGCTAAAATTTAAAGGTTATAATACTAATGAAGAACATAAAAATCAATATGGGAAAACAGTTAATAATCTGTGCCACAATGATTTTTCACTTAAAAACTGAGCTATAAAACCAATTATCAATACTATTTTTCTTATGGAGTTGTCCCTAATTGATCTAGGCATGTTTATTTTATGAGTTATGTATTTCAAAAAACAGCATCATTTCTACTTAATGGTAGAATATTCAAGTAAGTAAATGTAATTTTTAATGAGCAATTATTTCTCATTTTCTTTTTGTAATTTTTTCATTTTCTTTTTGTAATTCAGAGATGTAATATTTTTTCTAGGAAATACAATATATTCTTGGGAACACTAAAGAATAATTATGACTTCTTTTGATCATTAAGTTGTATCTATAGAAAATTTATGTTCTTGAAAACCTATGTATGTTTTAAGATGATGAATATCTTTTAAACACTAAAAACCTTAAGTTATTGTGTTTTTTTTATTCCTCAAAGAAACATCTCATATAATCCACAGTTCGAAGGAACACAATCATATTGCATGCAACACAAATGATTAAAAGGGGGAAACAGTGAATATAAAATGTATTATTAAATAATTAAATATTCATGACAATATATAAAAATTAAAGAAGCTAGTCTGAAAGAAAATTAAGGCCTATATGTCAGAGCTTTTTGGCAATGTGGAAAAACACGCTCTTTGTAGGAGCCTTTAATTATGCACCCACAGGAAAAAAACATTTTCATGTTTCAAAAGGTTTATTTTTTTCACTATAAAAAGAAGTAAAAATATATTTCTCCTTAAGCAATTTAACGACTAGGTCTAGTGAATTTAAATGAATCAACCTAAATAACTCATAGAAAATACCTAATAACTAATTCTGCTGAAGTGAGGAAATGAAGTAGTCAATTTGAATTTAATGCAACCAATTTTATGAACAACATTGTAATTTCTCACAATTTGAGCTTTACCATACTAAATTTCTTTAATATACACCATTAAAGAAAAGTGAATAAAATATAATGCTGATTTGTGGGATTCAGGCAGTTTTACAAAATTTAGAACACAGACTATTGAGGATAATATCTCATGATATAAATGAGACCAAAAAAGAGAATTTGGAGAGTAGAGCTGAGGAGGCAGTGAAAAATACAGACAAGAGGGGAAATCACCTAATTAAAATAACTGTGAGTAATGGGACTGTCAATACTGTCTAGTCTCTTACAAATTTTTCTCTGTATTAGGGTTTTTTACTCCAGAATTTTAATTGGTCTATACTTTTTTAACAATACCATAATTTAAAATATTTTTAAAAGATCACAGTACTCATATTTTACACTGACACTGAAATCAGCCTCCTGCATAAGAATCAAATGTATACTGAAAATGCACAGTTTCCTAATTAAATGTTTCTTTATACATGTGAGAAAAGTCTTTTCAAAGGCAAAGAGAAAAGTATTAATATATTAAGGAGTGATACATGTTCCTAGGGTCATCAAAGAATTTTCATAGTGAAAGTGAACACTATTAACAATTTTGCTGGAATAGATCCTGCTAACTGGGTCTGTTTTCCGCTAGCTAAGATATAAAGTCACTTTCACTTTATTTCAGTCTTCTTGTTTTCTTTCTGGAGGACTTCCTTAGATAATAATCTTTGTCTTTAATAGAAGGAATTGAACATAAAATTCTTCTAGAGGTGATACTCTCTTCCTGGTCCTGACTTGCTTATAGTCAAACCTGTAGAGAGCATTTATACATTGGCCTGCCAGCTAACCCTGGATAGAAGAGGCTTGGACTTTTTCTCCTTTGCCAGTGACTACCTGGATAAATTGCCTAATTCAGGGATGTCATATTATAAAACTCGCTTGTCCACACGTGAGTTTAATTTCCAGCTCAAGTTCTTGTGAGTAATTAAGCTGGCATTTTTATCTCTATTTCACAATTTCTTTATCAATCATTTCCAAATCCAGATGGAAGATAGAAAGGGATTTGGGGACTATTGATATTTGCTCTCAAACTCCAACATAATCTGATTGCTTATAAAGCAAATTTGAAAGCTATCAGCCCTATCTGAAGGCACATTGCCCAACAATGCATGCATACGCAACAGGTATGCATACACACATGTACACACATGCATACACATATACACACATGCATTAAATATCTTAGCAAATAAAACTAGTCACCAGTAAATTTAGTAATTGTTCTGGATTGCCTTTAAATATGTCTTAATAGATGCCATAGGTTTATTCCATTTACATCCTTTTGGGGGCTCTTCTACCATACCACAACTTTCCTATGTCAGGTCCTTTAGAGGTTATTTTTTGTCAGAAATTATCTTGCTTGAATCTATGAATTTTCTCATTTCATTCAGGCCTCTTCACGAATGCCATCTCCTCAGGGAAACCTTCCTTGACTGCTGAATAGAAAGTGTCCTCCTGCTCACCCATTACTTCTTAAGCCTTTACTCTACTGGACTTGGTTTTCTTCATTGCACAATAACTCTCTGAAGTCATGATATAGTTTATGTGCATTTTTAACCTTCTCTGCTAAAGGATTTTGTCTTACATCGGTCTATGGAAAAGACCACCAAGAACACACCCGCAGGGGTTCCTGGGTGGCTCAACTGGCTAAGTGTCAGACTTTTGGTTTCAGCTCAGGTCCCGATTTCAGGGTTGTGAGTTTGGGTGGGCTCTGTGCTCCGCGGCGAGTCTGCTTGATATTCTTTCTCTTCTGCCCCTCAGCTCCTCCCCCCACACACTCTCTCTCTCAAGTAAATAAATAAATCTTAAAACAAACAAACAAACAAAAAATACCTGTAAGGAGGTGTTTTTACATCATATGTAACTAGGATGTCTCAGTAGGAAGGTGTACAGAAGAACTTGTGATAAGATTTGGGCTTCTGTAAGGAGATTTTCAGGACCGTGTAAGAATGTGGGGTGTTGTCTGGATTGGCTGCTACTTCTATATGAGCTACCAAAACAAACTTTTATAAACCGATTGTTTATAAACAACTGAAATTTCCTTCTCACAGCTCTGGCGGCTGAAAGTCTAAGAACTAGGTGCCAGCATGGTCAGAGTCTGGTAAGAACCTTCTTCAGGGTAGCAGGTGGCTCTTTTTTCACCATATCCTTATAAGGAAGAAAGGGCAAGAGAACATTCTGGGGTCTCTTTTATAAGGACACTACTGCTAACCTTGAGGCGCCACCTTCATGCTCTAATCCTGTTTCAAAGGCCCCACCTTATATTATTATGATATTGAGGATTAGTATTTCAACATATGAATTTTGGAGAGATACAAACATTCAGCACATCCCAGCTTATTCCCTTGATATCAGGGTGATTTTTTTTTCCCCTTTCTCAAGAGCACATCAAACTAGTCTTGGAGCAAATTCTTCCACACATTGAGGCACTTATTAATCAGATGTTTTTTAGCAGAAAGCATGAAAACATCATATAATTGATTCTGTAGTCACCATGAAGAGCTAACTCTCTTCTTTGGAGCTACTCATCATATTTTATGAAAATTCCATATTTGGTAGAAACAATAATCAAGAGACAAGAGCCTACCCCTCTTTATGAAGCATCAGCAACCAGAAATACTACTTAAAAAAACAAGTCATCAATGGTCTCTTTGAGAATCATGACTTCAGAGCCATCCCTTAAGAAATAGGGTTCAGGCCTCTTTGGGCCTCAATGCCATATATATAAGCAATGGGCAATGTCTTTAAACAGTTTTATCCACCCTATTTTTGTGATATAATTAATCTTTCCACTGAAGACCTTATTTATCTTACTAAATAATGAGTTTCTAATTTTGCCAATAAAAGCATATTTTTTTGCCTTTTAAAGTCTAAAAAATAAAATCTTTTATGTTGATTGAGATATAAATAAATGAATGGCTTGCAGTGTTGCTGCTAGGGCTCATAGACTTTATGATATATTGCTAGCTGACCACTCTGGAATGTTGATTATCAATTAGGCCAACTGATTATTCCTCATTTCCAGATACTATATACAAAAAACTCTTACAGAATAAGGTTCGGTTTATAAGCTTAAATATTTTAAATAAATTACAGACAACTTAACAACATCAATATCTCCTGAGTATTCTGTTAAATTTTGGTTAACCATTAGTTTCCTTTGTGGGAACATTTTTCTCTGCCTGTTTTGGCCAAGCCTGTGTTCACTCATTGATTAGGGCCTGCCTGGAAAGAGCAGAAAGAATGTGGATTCAGAGCAAAATCTGAGGTGGATGCTAATGACACTAACAGATGGGGGTTGACGGTTACACTCCTTAGAGCTGATTCACTAGTCTTCCTTAAAAAGTGATCTGAACAGTGCCTCTCTGGCTGCACCAACCAACTAGAAACTTCTGAGTGCAGCAACTATAAATCTATCTTCATGATTTTCCAATGCTGCCCCCATTTTGAACTAGGATCAATTCTTCCAGGAAGCTTTACTTTGCTACATTTTCTGGGGCCTCCATAGGCCATAAATATTTTTAGAAATATCATTTATATTTTTGTTTTTATATCTCTATCATTGCATTTGTTGATGTGAGACAATGCAAGATTGCTTTTTCACTGAATACCTTATTCATCTTTGTATCCTCAGAACCTAGTATGTATGGCATCTAGATTCTTTGTAATGTGTCAGTGATCCCCGAATGATTGTTAAACCTAACAAGAATCTAATTCAGGTGTAGTACTTATTTCTAGAAATCTAGATTCATAGGCTATACTATCAAAGTTTCTCATTAGTGATGCCAAAGTAGAACTTTTCTAAACAAGTGTACCAGTCATTCTGATATAGATGGTTCCTGGACCATACATTAAAACATTCTAGCTTAGATAATATTTCAGATTCTTTTATATCTAATAGTCCATTCTTCTGATGAGGAAATGATCAGAAGGCAAATTCTCATAGTTACAATTTTGTTAAATCCTATTCTAAATGTTTAGCATCACTACACAAATGTTATAATAATGATGAGGAGGTCACATACCTTTATATGGCATTGAAAGAGTTAAAAGTTTAGGCTCATTGTTTGGTGACAGGATAAACGCTTCTGTAGTTTGTCTTTGTTGCTGTTGTTGTGTTTTGTTGTTGTTCCAGAAAATTACTCTATGCAGAAAGCAGTATTACCACTGTCTTATTTTATATATCTCTATCTGGCCCCCAAACAGTAACAAAGATGGAAAAAGCTTATGAAAATGTATTTTTGTTAATAAGCCTTAAGCATTTATTAAAGAAAGATAAAAGTAGGAAACACTTTATAGAATAGAGGAACACATGTGAAAAATAGCATGCACCAGAATTCTTAACTTAAAATATCTTCAAAGGCAATTTAACAAATTTCCTGGGGACTATATCATTTTAACAACTGTTGTCAGGAAATTTAACCTCATTTTCAACCTAAACTTACCACTTTGAAACTGAATTTTTTTTATTTCTATGTTTTTATAACCAGAGAAGATAGAAACCTGCTGTTTACTTTGTACAAAACACCCACATTAGAAAAATACTTAATTATATTGTTACTCAGATTATTAATCTCTAATTCTTTTTAATAAATTCTATAATTAAATTCATTTTGACATTTTCCTGGAACTCTAGCCACAAAAGAATTGATACTGGCTTATTAGTTTGCAAATATAGATGCTTTTTATTTTATTTTTATTTTATTACCTCTTTCTCTCTAGAAGAGGAGGGACTACAACCTTTAGAAAATTGGTAAATTTTTGGTAGTTATTTCCAAGACTGATTCAAAGTTATTGTCATTCTCTGAAATTAATTTATCTAAACCACAGCTGCTGATATGAAAGTTGCATTTAGTTCTAGCCATACATGATTATCATAGCAGTAGCTGATCTCTAAAAAGTGGAAAATAAACAGCAGAGTGGAAAGCAAAAGATATATTTCAGGCTACTATTATCCCATTTTAGCATAGCAGCTATGCTATGGGATCGACAATTCGAAGCACTTTCACAGATTAGAAACAAAGTACCCAGATTGCCAAATCAAAGGTAACAGTTGAACAGTGGATTTTCCCTTTGCTATTGAATTTTCATAAGAAAAACAACCTTACTGAGAATGTATTTCTCAATTCAGAGACAGAAGCTATAGTTTTGGTTCAGTGAATTGTTAGAAAAACCAAGGGATTCCAACTCATCTCGTGGAACTTTATGAGAGAATAGTATATATACAATTTTTTTTTCTATAGCTGGTTCAAATAATATTTTCTTAATAGTGTTCAAAGAAATATTTTGTTTCCAATAAACTGCTAAAGAAAGAGTAAGATTACTAAAAATACATACAAGTCTATACTGTCTAAATACAGTAAATTATCCAGCAAGGCTAATTTCAGGATATTTAAAGAAATAGCTTATGGTATCATGACATACTAAGCATATAGATAAAACCCCCAAATTCAACCATTCAGTTGTTTAAAAGTATCCTATTTAACTGAATAATTAATTCTAAGAATCACCCTGAACAACTGTGAGTGTGTATGTATGTTCTTCTGCAGCCTTAAAAAAATCAAAACAGAAAAAAAAAATGAGTCAAAACTCTGTTAAAGTGTAACCCACTTCTGTTGGGTGACTGAAAGACTTCTGGGCAGTCAGGGCGTGAAACTTGCAGGATTCTAGTGTCTGCAGGCTGAGGTACTTGGAGAAGGGCAGGCACTGAACCATGCCAGATGGTTAGCCATGAGCTGCATAGAGGCGGGGTGCTGCAGAGATGATTTTCTCAGCTTCTGTTAGGATCCATCTTCCATCCTCTGGGAGTGTATGATTTTAGAAATGGTAGTCTCCATTATTTAAACATGAAATAAAGGGGGGAGGGTAAGTCAAAGCACATTATTTTCCCAGTGTTCTTCTTTTTAGGTATGTTTATTTCATGATTTCTTTACTACCATTCATGGTCATACATCTAAACATTTCACACCATTTATTATTTCCATTTCTCTTGAAAAGTTTCTGTTCATAGTAAATATTTTGAAGGTTTGCTTGTGCCAAAATGTTGATGGTTGTTATGTTAGTAGCAATAATTCTCATGAGGATCTGACTTGCCACCCAATGTCTAAGAATCTCCAGAAGGTCTTTTTCAGATTACACATATGTGCTCTTCTCTTTTCTCCCCCCAACTTTTTTTTTTTTTTCCAGGAGGGGCAGTTAATGCCCTCTCTCAGTTCTGATGAAAGTGTACAGTGAAATGTTGCTGATGGAAGTGGACTATATACAAAGCATGCAGACAAAGGAACCATGAGAACCATGAGTCTGGGGAATAATGGAGAAAATACTCTCCCCAGTTAGATACATATAGTGCTGGGTACTAACATGTAGCTGGTGGGCCCCTTTAACAGTTAAGTATAGTAGAAAAGGCATGTGAAGAACTGATAGCTGCAGAAGAACACTTCACCCATCCCTGCCAAAGTGAAAGGGGCAAGCTCATTCTAACAACACTGTTTAAATTAGCTGTGCATGACGAGAAAGCATTTTCTGTTTTTCCAAGACATAGCAATAGCTATTAACTCATTTTCAGGAAATACACAGTTTACTCAGTAACTCACAATCTCTCACCACCATCTAGCAACGACGCAAACTTTCACGTGGAAAATTGGATCCTGGATGAATGGGTTGTACTTGAGATTAGTGTGGAACAGACAAAAGTGAGTCCAAGGAAAGATTCCTAAACTAATGGCTTAGTAATTATTAGGAGAGAGTAAAGTGCTTCTGACATAAGGGATGGAGGGAACCTCGTACAACAGTACTTCACACTTTTCCGTAAAGCTGTCATTGCTGAGCATGTATCCTATTTATGTAACAGTTGCTGAAGAAGAGAGGCATTTGGATCTTATCCAATCAAAACAAATTCGAGTTTTAGTTATATTTTGAACCAGAAAACATAGTTTTAGATTATAGTGCAGAGAAATTATACTTGAGTGTATGCATGAACATGAACTGAAAGTAATTTTTATTCTTTTCATGTAGATTATTCTTTCAGTAGTTGTGAAATTCAAGTTTACAAGTCATATTAGCGACACAGAACATATGAAGCTGAAATATCAAGAAATGTATAACTTTAAATAAGAAAGCTGCTTCATAAGGAATCTTCACACTGTATGTGCAGATTTTGGGGTCTCTAGCTGACATGATCATGTACTGACTGTGCACATTATTTTCATAAGCTCTTTTCCCCAAGCTTTAAAAAAGCATTTTAAATTCAGGTCCTAATTTCCCAGCTCTAGCCATATCACTGCACCTTACTCATTCTTCTTTCCCCAAGAGAAAAACAATTATAAGCATTGAATTAAAATAACTAATTAGATAGAGTCCACAGGATAAATTTGTATTACTAGTTGCTAGAGTACCAAATGCTCTCACTTTTACTATAATTAATAAAATAATACTATATGTCTACTATTGCAGTAAGTCCTTTAAAAAATGTATCCCATTTAGTAATTAAAAACAGCATTTTAAAGATAGGTACAAAAAATTCTACCCATTTTATAGCCACCTTCCAGAGTTTGAGGGAATTTGCCAAATTCACACAGAGAAAAAAAGAATTGAATATCCATACCTGTACATGCAACATGGATGTGCTTAACATTATCGTGATTATTATGAATTTAGTTTAATTTCTGCTTGTACAATGGGATTTTTCTTATTGAATTTAATAGTGTGTTAACATTTTCAAAATGGGAACTGCACTGAATAGAACTGAATTCACCCTTTACTTTGGCATGCTGTATTGCTTTAACATCTTTAGACACAATTTCAACAACCCTTGAGGCAGAATTTAATGAACTGGATTTGCTGCCTGAAGTCCAGGTGATATTCAGGGCTCCTTGAGTTAATCTGGTAGGATCCTCAACCTGTGCATGATTTCTTTCTTTGGAAACTCTAGGTTGGTCAAGGATATATTTAAGTACATTTGAAAAACATGCCATTTTCTGACATGATGTCAAGAAACCACCAGTGCTCAGGATGAAATTCAAATTTCTTATTTCAGCACAGAGGGACCATCACTGTTGAGTTTCAGCCTGATTTTTTGTCTTTATAACACACCACTGTCATCCTCATTCTATCCTAAAGATGTGTCTACTTATTATTTTTGAACATATGGTTTTCATTTCTACAACAATATGAAATATTTTTAACTGTTTTGTGCAGTCTTCGTTTGTCTTCAAGACCTGTCTCTAAAGACACATGTTCTGTAGAATGTTTCCTGACCTATTTGCAAGAATTTATTTTACTTTTGTTCTTTGTTTTGGCCATACATTATTAGGAACAATAGTGTGGTCATTATTACATTGCAGTTTACTTATTTCTTGCTTCTTTTTCCATTTGTACTTCTCTCTCTCTAGCCAATAGGTTTCTTTGAATAAAAAAGGTCTAGATCTTTGATATTCAGTAAGGCTAATGAATAATGGGAAATCAAGGAATTCCTCAGGATCTCTCACATACCAATTTATTTTAAAATCAATGTGTAATTTTTTTCCTAGTTTTTTTTTGTAAATGCCACCTCTAAACATCTTCATCTTAAGGTTTGACTTACTTGTAACAATCAATTGCATTTGTAATGTTTTTATTGAATAGTTATAATCTAGTAGGAGGATATTTAGTTAGTTTAGAATTTGTCACTTACTATCTGTTTGACTCAGCTTTTAATCTGCAAAATAGAAACAATAACTGTTAATGATTGTACCTCCTTCATAGGTTTTTCTAAAGATTAAATGGTACATTTAAAGAGACTCATCACAATATCTAGTATATCATAAGCACCCCAAAATGGCAGAAAACCAAGGTTGCAAACTTTGGGAGGACAGGATTTTTCCAATTTATATCCTCATTGCCCTCTTACAGTTCCAGCATGGAGTTATGATCCAGTAAATTTGTTCTGTTAAACAAATGAATTAATTTAAAATACATTAGTCTTCCACAATACTGTTATATAAAAATACCACACTTCATTTTGAACATTAAGTAAGAATTATCCAATTAGGAAAGGGAGAAGGAGACAAAGTGTATTCTAATGATGGAACAAGATTACAAATAAAAGGTATATAAAGGGGTATTGTAATTTTGGAAAAAGTCAGATTCACAATTGTGAAGGGTTATATACACATCCTTCTCTTCATCATCATCAGTAGTTACCATGATCAGTACTATCAGGTGCCAATCAATGAGAGGATAGCAGATGGAGAAATGAGAATATGATATGATGTTAATTAGGAGCCATCATATACAGCTATGTATATGATACTTCCATCATTTGTAGTTATCCACCGGTTACCAGTGGATCTGAGAGTTTACAAGATGAAAACTTCAGAGTGAATGCCAAAGATTTATCGAAGTAGTTTATACAGAAGAGGAGTCCATTTGAGCGATACATAATGACCACAGATTTAGACACTCAGTTTGAGATATCTGTATAAGACAACCAAGTAAAAATATCAAACAATAAGTTGCACATATTCTGGAGATTGGAAAGAGGTTTGGTCTGGAAAAGTAGATTAAAAATTCATCACATGTAGATGAAAATTAAATCAAGGGACTCACTGAGAAAAATGAAGAAAATGAGAACAAAGGAAATAATGACAGAAAATGAGTTAAAATGTATAACTTAAAGTGTGAAGGTCAAAAGGTGGAGTTTTTTGTGCCAGGAACAATTAGAGGAAAGAGATTGACGAATACAATTCAAAGCCACAGAGGAATAAGGAAGACTTTTGTTTTTGACAATTACTGTTTTATTTTTTTAATTTTTTATTTTTTATAAACATATATTTTTATCCCCAGGGGTACAGGTCTGTGAATCACCAGGTTTACACACTTCACAGCACTCACCAAAGCACATACCCTCCCCAATGTCCATAATCCCACCCCCTTCTCCCAACCCCCCTCCCCCCAGCAACCCTCAGTTTGTTTTGTGAGATTAAGAGTCACTTATGGTTTGTCTCCCTCCCAATCCCATCTTGTTTCATTTATTCTTCTCCTACCCACTTAAGCCCCCATGTTGCATCACCACTTCCTCATAGTAGGGAGATCATATGATAGTTGTCTTTCTCTGCACGGACAATTATTGTTTTTAATATATTTACAAATACTTCTACTGGACTAGGAAATGTGAAAGCTCAGTAACATTTGATTGAGAAGTGAATGGGAGATAAAAAGTAGAAATAATGTGGCCTTGAGGGAATTCACTTTTATAACTTCTGTTTTCTTTGTGAACTAGGATATTCCATCTGCTAATTCTCCAGGACACAAAGCAGATAGAAATAAAACAATGATCAAGACAATTCTGAAGGTGGAATATATTCATAGAACTTTTTTTTTTCCTTTGAGTTACTAGCAGATGTTCAGTGCTGTATTTCCCAATTAATACACCACAAAGAAAGCCCCTGGTTAATGGTTCCGTAAATATAAACAATTCATCAACATATCATTGTAAATAAGTATAAAATGGATTTGGGACACTAACCTCAATCTTTATTTACTACCTTTATTTTGACTTATCAGACAGTGAATATGAATTTCTAATTTTCACACACAGGTACACAAAAATATCTGTAAATTAAAATATGGTTGTTGTCATTTTTCACAGGTTTAACTGAGTTAGAAAAAAATATTTTATATTTTTCCATTCAAGGGCTCTTTTTGGTAACTTTTCTTCATCGCATTAAAAAGAAAAATTTTTATTTAATAATAATATTACATTATCTTTGCTAGTATAGCACAACAGCAAACTGGTTTATTCATGGCAGAATTCAACCATGCAATTAAAAAACCACTTCTTCAAATTCCGTCATTGATCTAAATTATCAGATTTGGGGAGCATAACAATCAGAAATAACCTCGGGGGCATGACAGTCTGAAATAACACCATCTTTAGATTCTTTTGACTAGTAACTCACTTTTTAATGACCCAGTTTTCCTTGGATCAATGCTCAATTTTTCAGATCTCTTCTTCCATTCTGACCACGATGACATACCGGGTGTTTGTTCAAAGAGTGTCTAATGATACCTGGTGGAAATTAGTGAGGTTTTCTTTGTTTGGATATACATGTACAGACCTGCTGCTAGGTGACTTGGTCTGATCTGGGTATTTGCATAGGGATGGAGCTGATCTAGTTGAGTCATTGAATCTATTGTGCCAGCTAAGCCTGTGGATTCTCAGTATTTTCTTTTTCTCAAAGTTCTTAAATTATTTGACTTTTTTGTTCCATCTCCTGACCTCTGAAGGTTGGCCAGGTTTTCAATATCCATTGTCTCATCACCATGGCCTCTGTAAATTTCCAAGTCCCTCTAGACCATGTTTTGACCACAAGGACTCTAGAGAGTAAGTACCTTACATGATTTGGTATGAATAATATATACAATCACTGCTGTGCCAGAATGTAGAATGTAGCACAGAACTAACTGCAGGGCTTCTCCTAGAGCCTTGTAGTCTCCCCCTGCTCTGTTTCTAGCATCAGTGCTTCTTGTTTATGTTCCAGAACAAGATATATATTTTTTCATTAAATATATATAAACATATATATGTATATACATATACATACACACACACACACATATATAAGATAATGAAAATTATTATCTCCTGAAATTTTCCATCTTCAAAAGGAGAAAAAAAAATCCCATTAGTATAAACAACTAGAGAAAAAGCCATAAATAGATCTGTCCCACAGGATGAGCACAGATACAGTGCGATGGATGTTCTGGGAAAAGAAATTCATAAAAATGTCATAAAGCATCAAACACTTGACCTGGGCCTTAATTTCTGGAGTAACTATTGTATATGAATAGAATTTGGCAAGAAACTGTGGTACTTAGGTTATTCCTGGAAAAGTAAACAATTTCAGGCAAGGCACAGAGAAAGGAAAAGGATAGGACCTATAGGAAAAAAAGAGTTTTTAACTTGTGGAAGGGCTGTGATTGTGAAGGGAAGGAATGGAATAACATGCCATAGATTCAAGAAGGGTGTATTCTGAAAGGTCTTCACTGCTAGATAGGAGTGTGGTCATTTCTCCATGTGAGATTATTAACATGTAAATGTAACTGGGTGGTGCTGGGACTTGATCAGAATTCTTTCTCAAGCAGTCTTGTTTGAATATAGGGTCTATTTAGAATTTCAGGGATGGTGGGAACCCAATTCCTTTCACTTAGTTCACTTTTCAAGAACTAAATGGTAAGACTGTGTTTATACTGCATTAATCTGCCTCATGCGAAGCTGGCCAAACACATGTACAATAGTTAGAACTTCGTTTTGACTATTCATTCTTTTCTCTTTAACAAGCATTTCTACTACTCAGTCTTGCCCACTGGTTTCAAACACCCCATTACTCTTTTATTCTCATTTAATGAAAATTTCCTATCTTTTTTTTTTATTCTACTATGCTTGAAATCATGCCATTTAACAGTTAGATCTATCATTTTCATAAAGAAGACTTTAATGATAATGATTTTATGGTCAGCAGGAGCAAACAACCTGGGGAGAGATGTCGTATCAGTTCACAGAAAATAGGCAGACATGTGATCTGTCTATATGCTTATTCCAAATGCTTTACCATGATTAATTTAAGGAACTTATTTTCAAAGTTTAATTCTTATCCATAATATAACATATATATCATACAGAGTATATACAAACTTTATTGGATCTTATTTTCTAAATTTATGAAATAATCCCTGTGAGACACACAAACACATAGACACACACACAGAATGTAATTTTCAGGCTTATTGCTTACCTTAAATGTCTGTGCAAAATATTATTAGTGATAAAGGTTTACAAGACAGTCTCTATCTACTCTTAAGAACAGGATTAACAATTCTAGGCATTGTGATTACATAGCTCATTCAAAACTATTACAGAGAAAAAGAATAGATTCTTAATCGTTGAAGACTGAGAGAATGCTTTATTTTTAAATATAAATTTTGGCAGTGAATTATTTTATATATTTTTTCTTTTTAGAATCAAAATAGTCATTGAAGTTTTATTAAGTTCAATAATACTATCTGATTCTGCTAACTGCTTTCTTGACTCCTGCTTTCTTCCTTCCTTTTTCTTTCCCTGTTCCATGCAAATTCAATCATTTAAACTGTCTCAGAGTGAAATAAACAAGGAGGTGCTTTTCACAGTAACTTTATTAGGCACGAACAGTGCTATTAAATTTTTACATATTGAAAAATTATGTTAATCAATTTTAATAGTATTGCTTGATTAATTCAAGTAATGCTTTTATTAAACTATTCTTTGAAATACAAGTGACATGATTAAAATTATGAGAAAATTAAAGAATATTGTATCATGGACATACTTTTAGAGTAACTGCGTATATGGAATATATGCAAACTTTTCTGTAATTTCTAGCATATTGAAGAATATGTATGCAGAAACAAATACATATAAGTATATGCCTTAAGAATCTAAAATATCATAAAATATGAAATAGCAAGTACAAGAGGGTGAAAGAAAATGGAATTAATATAACTGTAAGAATGTACGTGTCAAAAGAGCACTTAGGATTTCCATGCAATAAAAACAAAAGAAAAAGTCAATAAAAGAGTGAAAGAAGCTTAATGCAAACTTTAGACCCTGAAAATGGCTGCTTACATAGATCTAGCTTTATTTAGATATATATTTTTGAGATTCAAGGAAACTTAATTGATCACCTGTTTGTCTTCCCTGCATAAATATAATCTTAGGAAATCAATCTTAAAGAGTATTTATTAAAAATTAAAAACAAAGATAATTTTATTATAGGATATATCACTTATTTAAGAGGACATATGGGGATGTCTGGCTGGCTCAGTCAGTTAGGTTTCTGCCTTTGGCTCAGGTCATGATCCCAGAGTCCTGGGATCGAGTCCTGAAACCAGCTCCTTCCTCAGCAGGGAGCCTGCTTCTCTCTCTGCCTCTTCCCCTGCTCATGTCTCTCTCTCTAAAAAAAATAAATAAATATTTCCTTTAAAAAAGGAAATATGTTATATTACATACATATATACAATTTTTAAAAAATAAAATGAATGCCCCTATATTCATAACCTAGTTTAAGAAGAAGAAGATAAAAAATGTGATCAAGATCTATACACTCTCTTGGGCGCCTTGGTGGCTCAGTGGGTTAGGCCGCTGCCTTCGGCTCAGGTCATGATCTCAGGGTCCTGGGATCGAGTCCCGCATCTGGCTCTCTGCTCTGCAGGGAGCCTGCTTCCTCCTCTCCCTCTCTCTGCCTGCCTGTCTGCCTGCTTGTGATCTCTGTCTGTCAAATAAATAAATAAAATCTTTAAAAAAAAAAAATCAAGATCTATATACTCTTGGGGCACCTGGGTGGCTCAGTGGGTTAAGCCTCTGCCTTCAGCTCAGGTCATGATCCCAGGGTCCTGGGATCGAACCCTGCAACGGGCTCTCTGCTTGGCAGGGAGCCTGCTTCCCCCCTCTCTCTCTGCTTGCCTCTCTGCCTACTTGTGATCTCTGTCTGTTAAATAAATAAACAAAATCTTAAAAAAAAAAAAAAAGGTTCTATATACTCTCTTGTGATCAAGTCCTCTATCTCCAGGATGGATAAGCACTATTCTGACTTCTGTGTTCAACATTCATTGTTTTTCATTTGAAATATATCTATATCTATATCTATATATATATATATCACACATATATATATATGTGGTATATATGGTTTATATATATTCTATATATAATTACATATTTTATTATATAAGTTATATATATATCATTGACTATATGATTTTAAGTTTTCGAATAGCATTCTATGATGAACAATCTTGCTGAGCTTAGTTCTATTTCACTCGATTTCATGTTTCTGTATTCATCCATGTTTATTTTTTTAGCAATAGTTTATTCATTTCACTGTTGTAAAAAAAATTATTGTGTCAATAGACCATAATACATCCATTATCCATTTATCCATTCTTCTGTTTATGCACATTTGAGTTGTTTTATGTGCTCATTTTTATATATGCTGTTATATGGGTATTTTGGTATATTTTTCCTGATGTACATGTGGAAGAAATTTATGAGATATATGTTAAAGAGTGGAATTGCTAGGCCATAGGATACATGGATCTTGTTTTTGTCAGATATTGCCAGATTGTTCCTTATCTAAACCAATTTACAAAATAATTTATAATCCTTCCTGCAGCTTATCCACAGTTGCCATTATTATTCCTTCTAATTTCTGAACACAATGCACAAAATATTTTTTTGTTTTTAGTTGGGTCATGTCTCTTTCATTACGATGACGTTGAACTTCTTTCCATGAGTTTATTCACAGTTCTATTCCATTTCTTTGAAATGTGTGTATGGATTTCCCATCTATTTTTTTTTCTATGGCATGGTTTCTTTACTTTCAAATTGTTTATGTGAGTTGTTTATTTATTATGGGAGGATCTACCAGCTGTTTACTTTCTGGGTCCTGCTAAGTTTCATTCATTTCTCACCCCTGACAACTACGTATACTATGGGGCTGACAGGAATGTGAAGGGAAATGATGCGGGCCCCTTCTAGGACAGAAGCATAAAATCTTTGATTGTGCACTCATCCCAGTGTTTCTCCCTCCTGAAAATTGGGATGAAGATCTAGGCACAACCTTGAAAAAGGTGGGCTGAAGATTCTTTCCTGACAAATTGTGTGAAACAAAGTCCTTCTCTACATTCACCTATCCCTGCCCTCCAGCATCACCACACACACACACACACACACACACACACACACACACACACACACACTGCTACCATAGACAGAGACCACTCTGCTTGCACTGAAAAAATAATTAAAGCTTCTAATGCATTAAGCATCTGAGTAGTAAAGTTATCTGTTCTTTCTGTGCAGCCCTCACTCTACTATCACTATATGATAGAATATAACTATTCATTCATTATATTTATTTCATACATGTTCTTCCAGGTGTTGTTTTCTTTGGTAAAAACTAACCTTAGCTTTAATATAGTTGAATTTATTGTACTTTTCCTTTAAGGCATAGCCTTTTTACAATTTTTTGGCTTGTTAAAACATTGTGCTTGCCAAGGTAAAAAATGCATTGCTTTATATTTCCTTCCCCAAAAGGTTAATGTCCTTTTTATTTTTTTTTTCTATTTGAGACTTTTAAATATGATGTAAAGATGAGAAACAATAGATTTCATATAGATAAATTGTCAGGACACAAGATTTCACCTAAGCAATCTGTTCCTCACTGATATTTCCTTGTAATAAATCAAGCTCTTAATATATGTGTAGGTCAGTTTCTAGGTCTCTCTCCAGCACTGCTATCGCAGTGTCTTTATTCTTGTGCTTCAGAATGTTTGCATGCCCTTGGGCAACTTTTCAAACACATTTTTTTTTCTTTTTCCAATTTATCTTCCCTATTTGAGTCCCCTTTCCATATAAATTTTTAAATATTAGGCGATTTTCATAAAAATCTTTCAAGTTTAATTTAGAATTTATTGAATTTGAAGATAAATTTGAGTAAAATAAACATATTTACTATTGTGATTCTTTATATTTCATGTTTATCCATTTATTTAGATCCTTTACAACATATTTTACCAAGAATATATATTATCCTACAAATACATCCCACATGTTCTGTTAGATATATTCCTGATTACTTTATATTGTTTGTTGCTGTAGATTTTAATATCTTTAAATAAAACTTTTATTGGGGTTTAATGCATACAAATAAAAATGTACTTCTCACAGTTATATATTCAGTTTTTTTTGTTTTTTTTTGTTTTTTTTTTTTTAGGTAATGAGCAAGGATTTTAACCAGCAGCTCATAAAAATCTAAAATTTAATGCATTACATGTAATTCTGAATTTTGACTAGATCACTTAACACATTGTTCAGTCATTGGTCATGCTTTTTATTGGATGTTGTAACAATGTCAACATGGTATACCAGTTTCTCTTCTTATCTCATCTCAGAGAACTAACTAAAACATTGGCATTGGTTTTCAGATAAATAATGTACTTTTTTGGTACAAGACTTTGGTAGAGATTATTTATGCATTCTTTTGGTTTATACTAGAAATGGAATTGCTATGCTGTACGATATGAATTAATTTAGCTTTAGTAGATTGTATCATACAGATACAGATTTCTAATGTGGTTGCATTAAAAAAACGTAAATGAGAGGAAAATAAATGAAAGATATAAGTATAGAACAGGTGGAATAATACTGTATTTTTCACAAGTGACAGTATAATTTATGTAAGATTTGTAGAAAATTAACAAGTATATAGTTACAGAACACTAAAATAAATAAAAACTTAGCTATTGCAGCATATGAAAGGTAAACAAGATAAGTTTTATTTTTGTAAATATTGAAGACAAATAAAATGCCATTTTTAAAAAGTTATTATAGAAGTTATTAAAATCTATCAAAATATTATGAGACTTCTACTTCTTTTTTTTTTTTAAGATTTTATTTATTTATTTGACAGAGAGAGATGACAAGCAGGCAGAGAGGCAGGCAGAGAGAGAGGAGGAAGCAGGCTCCCTGCTGAGCAGAGAGCCCGATGTGGGGCTCGATCCCAGGACCCTGGGATCATGACCTGAGCCGAAGACAGCAGCTTAACCCACTGAGCCACCCAGGCGTCCCAAGACTTCTACTTCTAAGAATATAGTTAGTGAGATATTTTCAAAGATCCTCTTGCTGTATTGCCTAGATGTTTAATAGACACAATAAGTATAATTTTACATACATAGCTAAAAGTTCTAGAGAGGAAAGAAATCTCCAAGATACTCCCTGACCACAAATAAAGAAGGAAAATAAGAAATTGAAGCCACAGTAAAATAGTGAGCAAAGATGGAATTCAGAGCAGCTGGAACTTTGGTGCAAAATGGGTAAAGAGGCTTACTGAGGTTTGGAACCTAGATAGAGGTTCCATTTGGTTCTGTTTAAAAATATCTTTTCTGGCTTTTTAACACTTTTTTTTCTATTGCTAATTTTATTCCATTTTTAAATTTCTTGAAATGCATTAAGCATTTATTTTGCTTTCTGTATTTTATAATTCCCATATACAAAAACCATGAGGGCTAAAGCTTTTCCTTTTTTATTTCTGTAGTTTCTTACTCATGTAAGTTGCAATTTTTTCATAGCTAATAGTTGGCTGAATTTTTTTTTTAAGATTTTATTTATTTATCTGACAGACAGAGATCACAGACAGGCAGAGAGGCAGGTAGAGAGAGAGGGGGAAGCAGGCTCCCCACTGAGCAGAGAGCCCGATGAGGGGCTCGATTCCAGGCTGCTGGGATCATGACCCGAGCTGAAGGCAGAGGCTTTAACCCACTGAGCCACCCAGGCATCCCAATAGTTGGTTGAATATTAGCTGTGAAAATACTAACAACATGAATAGAGCATGAATTCCCTAGAGAAATTTTACTTTTGCTCCTTCTGGGTGGCAGGAAGGCTATCAAACTATAATGACTTTAAATAATATCCCACACTGTGATTTCCGTAACCGTCTAGGTAATAAAAATTCAACCCCCAAATCACTTAAAGGCAAGCTTATTGTTTTTTAAAGACTTTATTTATTTATTTGACAGAGAGAGAACACAAGTACGAAGAGAGACAGGCAGAGGGGGAGGAGGAAGCAGGACCCCTGTGGAGCAGAGAGCCCTGCAAGGACCCTGAGATCTTGACCTGAGCCAAAGGCAGAAGCTTAACCCACTGAGCCACCCAGGCGCTCCAAGGCGGACTTATTTTTGTTACAGGTATTATTATTAGTTTCTTATTATTAATAGTCCTTGTTGAGAGACAAACACTTATCTTTATAGGCTCCTTTAATTGTAAGTTCGATTTTGTTCTAACCTATCTTTTCACACACTGAAATATAGGCTTTCTGTGGGCTCAAGTCTGTTGCTAGCCCAACTACTTGGGCCTAAAACAAGCCATTTTTCCTATGTACCTGAAGTGTTACATTGTTCTGGATTCCATGTTTGCTCACTATTCTTCTTTGGATTTATTTTCCCCTTGCCCTCCTCTATTTAGGGCTGAGGTAGCATTTGGAGTTTTCCTCACACTCTTACAAAATCTAGTGTGAATATAAGATTATGTTTATTTTGATTTAGCCATCATGTATGTGATAAAGCAAGATAATATTTCAGAGTATCTCAACCACCATATCCCTGGACATGGAAGTCTCAAGTAATATTTTGACGATATCATGTAATATTGCTTCAAAACTGACCATTAGTGTCAGTGCTTGAAGAGAAATTATTTTACAATGCCAATTGAATAAAATCCATATGGTTTAATAACCAGATAAGAACAAGGTTAACATCATTTTTATTAATGAAAAGATTAACTAATAAACATATATGGGTACATGTCTATTCTACTTTGGTCTCAGCTGAGCTAAAGCACTATGAGCTGAACAAATCAGAATATTCCACAGAGAATTATTATGCATGAAATTCATATTGTAGGGGACACCTCCAGCAAGGCCTTGCAACTTTATTTTTTCGCTTTTACTCCCATCCCTCAAATATATAATATGAAAATCCAAATATAGTGTTTCATAATAGTCTCAATAAGTGCTCAATAAAGTGATTTGTCATAGGTAATGTTGGTGTCTGGTGAGCCTCAAAAATAAAATAGTCTCAAAAGGATCACATAGTATATGCTAATAATCATTAGCCATAAAAAAAGAAGGTCAACCATATTACTCTTTCTGGAAGTGCAAATTAAAACCACAGTAATACATCATTTCTTGCCCATTATCATGACTACAAAGATAAATTAAAGATGATAGACAACATTGACAAGGATGTAGAAAAATGGGAATCCTCATTCTTTTCTGATGAGAATGTAAAATGCTGAAATCATGTTCATATGATTCATGTTCATATGAATGGAAAACATATTCTTAAAATGTTAAATATAAATTTATCATATGAAGCAGCAATCACTTCTAGGTCTATCCCAAGAAATTGAGAATATTCATCCACAAGAAGATAAATAAGAAGAAATTGAATAAATTGAATAAATAAGAAGAAATTGAGAATATTCATCCACAAGAAGATAAATAATGCTGCTAAGAGCTTTAGCTAAAGCTCTTAGCAGCATTATTTATAATAATGATGAATGAACCCCAAAAACATTATGCTAAATGAAAGTAGTCAAGCAACAACACTATTATACGGTTTTATTTATTAAAAAAATCCCAAATCCCAAACCTATAGAGATAAAAACTCAAACCCATAGTGGTCACCTACAGTGAGTGGTTGGGGAGCTGTGACAAATATTAATAGTAAATGAGCATGAAGGACCTTATTGGGGTGATAGAAAGTTCTAAACTGATTTATCATAATATTTGCAAAACCTATTAAATTTATCAAAAAATAAAATAAAATAAGCACTGATTTATATACACTTGATATGGGTGAATGATATATTAAAATCATAGTCTATATTATAGTACATAATTATCACTTAAAAACCATTTTCAAGTTGCAGCATGTATATCCAAAATAATAACTTCACTTCTAGACCAGTTAATTTTAGCTCATGTCTTTAAGGTGATTATTTAGCAGCATAATTGGCCTGTTCTCATTCAAATACACAATCATCTTTTTGTTTTTTTTTTATGGTAGCTGTTTCTATGCCACTGATCTAACTATGAGGTCAGATATTTAATAAATAAATGAAACAGAATGTTTGCTTAAAGGAAATCCTATTTCAATCAAAGGAACCCTTCTGAAGCATTCATAAGATTATTTCCATCAGCTTTGCTTTGCCTATGAGGACAAAAGCACATATACTGAATGACTACAGATCTTTTTCTTTTCAGTCTGATAAAGTTTAACTTCTAATTAATTCTTGCCCATACAAATTCCAAGTCAACAAAAATAATCCAATAAAATTACTTTCATTTTTTGGCATGTGTGTCTAGAGTATGTCTTTTTGTAATTAAATCCATTAGTTGGATACTATAGACTTGCAACTTGCAGAAAACGTATTGCTATGAAATTTAGATAAAATGCCTCTCAAATAGGAGCCTTAAAAATTTGGGATAGTAAGAATTTTAGTGAAAATTACTGAATGCAGTATCTCTGTTATGGAGTAGTTAATACTCTAGACACAAACATTCAGGTCTACTGCTTGTAGGAAATCATTCCTTAGAAAATCACACTCAATTGATCCTTAAAAATCCAGGAAAAATTTTAGTTGTGGAGTGAAATACTCTAGGGAATCTGTCAGGTCTATAAATATGCATTAATGAATATTGCTGAATGGGCTTGTCCCAAATCTGCAGTGTGGTTTCTGGTGGAAAGATATACCATGCATGTAGCTGGTTAAATTCATTAGGGCCAAGTTAGAATAGAGTTAACCAGATCAACAATTCTCCTTCAAAGAAAGCCTAGCTCATAACCTAGCCAAAAAAAAGAAAAAAAAAGATTCTCGCTAACAACTGAACAACTGACAGTAATTTTCGTTGTTGTTTGACCAAACTTACTTCAGTCAGGTTCTTGAAATTTCTTCTACGTCCGTCTGTGTATTTTCTTGTAAAAGCTAGTTTTAGCAAGAACGTTGTTAAATGAATTTAACCAGTGCCTGCCACCCTTCGTATCTGGTCTCCCTCAACATCTGATCAGGATTTTCATCCTTGATCACCCTCCATGTCTAGTCACACTGGCCTGTCTTCACCCAGAATCCTATATATCAATTTAGCCATAATTCCTTCTTACCCTTAATGCTTCCTCTCAGTAATTTTCTACCAACCGATCCACTCCTTGTTCCTTAGCTATAAATTCCCATTTGCCGATGCTGTATTACAAGCTGAGCCCATTGTCTCTCCCTTACTATACAATCCCATTGCAGTGGCCCTTATATCTACAATGATGATCCTGAATAAAGTCTGATTTATCATGTTTAATGGGCTTCATTGAATTTTTTTTCTCGTTAACACTATCGAGGGAAAATAATTTAAGTATAGTTATGATTTTCTTTAGAAAATCCCCCTACGAGTTAACTTTTAGAGCAATCATTTTGGCAGGAGGTAGTTAATGTTAAAATGTTAAAATGAAGAATGAATGATCTTGAGGATGCTTAGAATACAACAATTTTGCTTTTTAATTGAAAAACATATATTGAAATACATCATTGTGTTAAAATCTAAATAAGCTTACCCAAATTATGGATCTTCCTGCATCTCATAAGGAGTCCACAGGAATTTTCATGGGCAGAATCATCATTTTTTCAGGGAACATAGCCTTGCACATTTTAAATTCTCTTGGCAAATGATTGACTGATGTCCTAGAGTTCTCTGTCATATAGTAGATAAAGAGCTGGAAATCATCAGCTAGCTGTCTGAACTGTAAAACAGATTTATTGTGGCTACTGAGAAGTGTCTTATTCTCATAGCAACTCTGTAGATCCAACAGGACAAGTTAATGGCAAAATGAGGAGATCAATGAATGAACTTTTCAGATGCGTTTACATTTTAATACCCACCAGAATGTTGGTAACTACCATACTAATATAATAATTGAGATTTTATTGGATTACTCTTTTTTCTAATATCTAATAATTTTTAAAAGATTAGACCTTTATAGGTGTTCTTAATTTGGTTACCATCATGGTAGTTAGTCTGTAAGATGACCCTCCAAATCCAGTAAACCACATTTTCTGGTATTTACATCCTTATATAGTCCCTTCAATCTTTAAATCTGGGATGGCCCTATGTAAACAATGTAGGGCAGCAAAGGTGGGTTAATCTTCCTGGTTATAAAACTATAAGAAACCTTGTTGCTTCTGCCTTGGTCTCTTGGAACCTTTACTTTGTGGAAAGCCCGTCACAGTGTAAGACATTTAGCTATCTTGAGATTGCCATGTTATGAAGAAGCCTAAATGGAGTATTATCATCAAGAAGAGAAAAAATACTTCATCGGTTTCTTACAGCCATAAGGTTATATTTTTATGTCCAATCTATAAATGTTGCCCATAACATTCAATTCTATTATTGACTTCAATTGATATGAAATTTATAATCTTTCATAGCTGTTTATGCTGTAATTTTATTCTTGTCTGTCCAAGCCTACCATGTCTATTCACCACTTGGATCTTTACACAAAATTGCATAGAAGTAGAATGCTCTGGGGTGCCTAGGTGGCTCAGCTCGTTAAGCATCTGCCTTTGGTTCCGATCATGATCTGGGATGCTGGGATTGAGTTTGAAGTAGTCCAGCACAGTGGGGAGTCTGTTTCTCTGTTTCCAGTTGCCCTTCCCCCTTCTTGTGTTCTTGCTCTCTCTTTCTCTTTTTAAAAAATAAATAAAATCTCTAAAAAAGAAATAGAATGCCTATATCTAAGAGAAGATAAACAAATATTTGGATTTTAAATTATTTGGGTTAATTCCTTTTATTCAAATCTGCTATGGAAGTACATAAGCTTTATGGACTTAAAGACAGTAAATACACCACTTTTTTATTTTTAGTATATATATTACTTAAGAAATGAAAATGGTATATACTTTTGACACAGCTGTTTTTCTTTTCTTTTATTATTTTTTAATATTTTATTTATTTATTTAACACAGAGACAGTGAGAGAGGGAATACCAGCAGGGGGAGTAGAAGAGGGAGAAGCAGGCTTCCCACAGAGTGGGGATCCTGATGTGGGGTCCATTCCAGGACCCTGGGATCATGACCCCAGATAAAGGTGGAGGCTTAAGGACTGAGCCACCCAGGGACCCCTACAGTTTCCTATTTTTCGATAGGAAGAAGCATGGTAAAGGAATTGAATTACATTTTCTTGATGTACTGAAGAATTCACAGGTATAACAGAAATCTACTAATATTTTAATTGGTTTAAATCTTGATATAATTTAAATGCATACAAAGGTAATTCATGTATATATTATGCACATTTTTATATACATGAATCCTGTACAAGAAGTCCAAATAGAAAAAAAAAAAAAAGAAATCCGAATAGGTCTTAAATAATTAAATAAGAATGATTAAAAATCATCAAATGGAATTGTAAACAATTCATTTAAATATGATAAACATTACAAAAATGATATATACATGCCAATAGATATATTATAAATGTTTATAAAACATACTGGAAATAACCATAAAATTGTTATAATTTTGTGAAGGAAATGTATATTTAAAAAATTAAATTTAGCTTATTGGGCATTTTCATCTTTCTCTGTTTATTTCAAGCTCAAATATGTGCTCTCTGGCATGCAACAGAAACAACAGAAGGAGACCAAGTAAAGATTAGGTCATTCTTAGCCATCATGTTCTGAATTTCTTTTTTTGTTTCAGTGCCATCACTGAATTCTCTTTTTGATTTTTTTCTCTTACTCTAAATTGCTTCCGTATTTCTACTGAGTGAATTTCCCACTCTGCATTATCAACTTAACAAAAAAGATTATAGACTCAATTTGTATAAATATCTGCTGGAATTCTCTTAGATAAATTATCTTGGAAATATTTTAGCTGGATCCCAGGACCCTGGGATCATGACCTGAGCCAAAGGCAGATGCTTAACCGACTGAGCCACCCAGATGCCCCATATGATTTCCCATTTTTATATGCATGTCAACATTGGGGAACAAACAAGACAAAAATAAAAATGTAATTAAAATAATACATTTATAAAAATGAGGTTGGCAGAATTGAAAAGTCTTGATCATTGTTAAACTCTTACATCAGCCTTTCTGAAACAATGTCAATAAAAGGAAATTTTAAAAGGAAATCTTGGATGTCCAAAATTTGGATGTCCAGAATTTCCAAAAATCCAAAATCACCATTATCCAAAATATGATTTTTATTTGAACATTTTATGGTAGTGAAAGTATGGTCAATTCTTATTCTAAATCAAAATCATTTCACAAAAAAGAAGTTTAGCTTATCTTTTCTCTTTTCATAAAAAGAATGTGATACAATTTTCGAACTCACATTACTTAAAATGGGAGATTTTTTAGACATCTTGCTGATTATATAAAAGTATTTAACTGCACAATAAGAAACTTGAATGATGTTATTTACTCAGAGGAAGGAAAGAAGGGCAAAGTGATGAAGAAGCATTTTTCTCATGATTCAAATTTGTTGGGCATGTTGATTTTTCTTGTTACTAAAAGTGGTTTACAACAAGGTTTTAATGAAGCAGTCTCACACTTTGCTCTATTTCCAGTTGGAAACATGTGGTGTCATTTAGAATATCTTTTTTATTTTTTCCTAGGTCACTTGGCAAACTTCAAGCATTTGATTTCTTTTAATCAAGAAGATGAAGCACATTTGGTAAATCTTCTTATTAATCAGATTTTGACAAGCATCCATGATTTGCAATCCTTAAGCTTAGGTTATCTAAACTTGGAATATATTAAAAAAAATAAGTTTTCTACAATCCAGTTTATTTCATGAAAGAAAATGAGGATAAAATAAAATCAGCAGAAAAACAGAGTAAGAGAATAAGGAAAAAGTAAGGTAGTAATGACTCTAACAAATGTATTATTCAAAATTGTTCTGGGTTGGAATAAGACTAATATTATCAAAATTATATATTTCACAATTATATATGTATGCATACATGTCTATTTATAGAGGTATGGGGACAACATGATTTTAATGTCATAAAGTTATAAATAAATTAACTATTTTTAAAACTATTCCTTTTAAAAAGCATGAATCTAAGATATTTGGAAAAGATGATCATTTTAAGAGTAGCAGAAGTAATTACCTTACAGATTTCTCTTGCAAATTAGGAAAAATAGTGAGAATTCATTGTTATCATCATATAGATATTAGAAAATGAGTTTTACACATAACTTAAATACTGTAATGCTATGTCTTTTAAATTCAAATGTATAATCAATTAATCTTTTCTTTTTTTTTAATTATTTTTTTTATTTTTTTTATAAACATATATTTTTATCCCCAGGGGTACAGGTCTGTGAATCACCAGGTTTACACACTTCACAGCACTCACCAAAGCACATACCCTCCCCAATGTCCATAATCCCACCCCCTTCTCCCAAACCCCCTCCCACCAGCAACCCTCAGTTTGTTTTGTGAGATTAAGAGTCACTTATGGTTTGTCTCCCTCCCAAAAAATTAATCTTTTCTTATATGTTTAGAAAGACTTGGTTGACAGTTTGCAATGAAATATCTTTACAGAAAATATACTGAAACATATTTGAATGAAAGGGAGACATATATAAAACTATTTTCTAAAATTATGGTAATCTGTTTAACTATACACATAGAGATACACCACATATGCATATTGGTGAGATTTATACATGTTATAAGTATAAATATATATCATACCATATGCCATATATAATAGATACTTATACCATATAGAAGTATATGTAGAGCAAGATAGCTGGAAAATAACCACATGGTTAATCAAGTACATGGACACCACATCTGTATAGACTTAATTATTTCTAAAAGCAATGACTAATCCATTCCTCATTATGTAACATTATTGTGTGCCAAGTGCAATGCTACAACAAATAATGACACTATGAGAATCTTAGTTACTATCACCAAGGAAGTCAATTTCACTGTGTTCAAATAACTTAATATCCAATAGGAGAAAACAGTTATATAAATGAAAAAGTACAAAAAGGAGTGTATAGGGAGGGTGGGAATAGTGGTTGCAAATTGAACTAGGGTGGTGCATACCTTTGAAGTTTCTCTTGAGCAATTAAAAAAAAAGAATGAGATAGGAGTTGGTCCAGTGGGTATCTGTGGATATTGCGCAAACCTTCCAAACTGGATCTTTCCTAGTACTTTTTAAGAATAGTAAAAATACCAGTATAACTGAAGTTTATGAGTGTGGATGCAAATAATAGGGGATGAAATCAAGGAAGGAACAGGAGACCAGATTATTGTAGAATTTTGTAGACTTTGTTTATCCTTTGGCTTTAATTATGGAAGGAAATAAAACTTGGAGAGTTTTGAGCTGACAAATAACATGATTAGACTTATTAAAATGACTATTTTATCTACTCTGTTGAGAATAGACTGAAATGAATCCAGTGGAGGCAGGCAGGTTCTGGTAGCAGAAGGTTAGAATTACACCGGTGTGAATTGGAGCTGGTGAGAAGAGGTTGTACACTTGATATATTTTGAAGGTCAGACAAACACGACTAGCTGATAAATTTAATATCAGTGAGTTATTAAAAGAACAAAATTGACAACATATTGACATGAGCAACTACAAAGATAAAATTGCCATTAACTTAGATGAGTAAGAACGCAGATTAAGTAGGTATGGAGAGAAAATCAGGACCCAGTTTCACCCATGTTATGTCTGAGGTATCTGTTAAAAATACAAGTGGCCCAATGAACAGGCAGTTGACAAATTTGAAATTGTCAACATATAAGTGGCATTTAGGTGATGATATGTCAGCAGATTGAATATTCTGAGTTCCTGTCTATACAGGAATTCAAATAGAGGGGAAGTGAACAAATGAATTGTAGGTAATATTTCTATTTATATTGCAACTCTGGATTAGGTTGTAATAGATTTCCCCTGTAATTTTTTTCTTTAATTAATTTCAGTTAGCCACTCTATAGTACATCATTAGGTTATTTATTTATTTATTTATTTTTTTATTTATGTGATAGACAGAGATAACAAGTAGGCAGAGAGAGGGGAGGAAGCAGGCTCCCTGTTTAGCAGAGAGCCAGATTTGGGGCTCGATCCCAGGACCCTGAAATCATGACCTGAACCGAAGGCAGAGGCTTAACCCACTGAGCCACCCAGGTGCCCCTACATCATTAGTTTTGATGTAGTGTTCAATGTTCATTAGTTGTGTATAACATCCAGTGCTCATTAAAACATGTGTCCTTAGTATACATCACCCTGTAATTCTTGAGTATGATTCTACAGGATATGAGAATGAAAACAACAACTTTACTGATCAAATCAGCATTAACATTACAATTTTATGGATAAAGAGAACCCAGTAGAGTTAAAAAAATTTTTTAATGATTAACTAACTTAGTAGTGGTTTTTATGCAACTCAAACCCAAGACATTTGTTTTCTAGGATGTGCCTTTGCCATTGTATCATGCAGCAGGATATTATACTATGTTGACTCCAATTATGACCCATAACAATCCGTCCCCCCGTGGGACATTTTAGGCTGATTTTAAATTCTAAGTTACAGTAATAAAATTTTACCTATTTCCCTATCCCTATGATAGATAGATGTGAAGTAAACTGTTATTATTTAAGACATAAGACATAAGAAATTTCTTGTCTTTTTTTGTGCTTTACTTTTTGACTTGCATTTAGAAAGTTAAACTAGTCATTAAAAATAGAACAGGAATTGGGCAGACGGAAGAAGGCATTTGATCAGATAATTTCTTGGTTATAAGAAAAAATTATGTATCGCTTACATGTGTTTACTCTGCTATGAGACAGCTATAATATTTTTGGTTTCAAAAGTTGCCAATTTTAATGCAGCCTCTAGTTTTCCTTTAAATGTAAGTTTGTGAGAAAAAAGGCTATATTATACACTTTAAAAAGTTAAGTATTTGTCTCTAAAAACATTTTTTTAAAGATTTTATTTATTTATTTGACAGAAAAATATCACAAGTAGGCAGAGAAAGAGAGGGAGAAGCAGGCTCCCTCCCTGCTGAGTGAAGAACCCAATGTGGGCCTTGATCCCAGGACTCTGAGATCATGACCTGAGCTGAAGGCAGAGGCTTAACCCACTGAGCCACACAGGCACCCTCTAAAAACATTTTTATGTAATATTTTAACCTCTCAAAAAATAATGACAAAAATAATGATAAATCATGTCGCTAGTATACTCTTGATATAATACAAGGAATATGGTACTTCACTTCTGTGGACTTTCTACCCAAAACATGTAATCCCATTTATTTGTGAGAAAAAAAATCATGCAAATCTCAGTTGAAGGATATTATACAAAATAACTAGCAAATACTCTTCAAAACTGTCAATATTTATTGAAAACAAGAATCTGAGGTACCATCACAGCTAAGATTAAACTATGAAAACATGACAATTAAATGTATCTCATGAATCCAAAACTAAAGAAAGAGGACTATGTAAAAACTGAGATGATTTGAATAAAATATAGATTTTATGTCATGACAATGTATCAATATTCATTCAGGTATCATGATAAATGTGCCATACTGATATAAGAAGTTAATAATAGAAAAAAGTAGGTTTTGATATATAAGAAATCGCCATAGTAAAAAAAAAAAAAGAAAGAAAGAAAGAAAGAAAAGCAATTACTGTAGTATCTGCTCAATCTTCCTGTAAATCTAAAACTATTCTAAAATGAAATATTTATTTTAAAAATATGAAAAATAAATTCTTATTCAAAATTAGCAAGATTTATCTTAACAAATATTTTACCTGTGTTTATTATGTTCAAGCTGCTATGATAGATCTTGAGGGTGTACAAGGAAAATAAAAACCAGTTCCTCCCAAGAAGATAAACACATGGGAAATATACACATGAAAAAATGTTCAACATTATTTGTCGTTAGGGAAATGAAAATAAAACCTACAATACTATACCCCCCATAAAATAGCTAAGATCATAGGATCTTTATCTATTATAATAATACCCTGGAAAATGAATTTCCATCAATAGGTGAATGGATAAATAAGTTGTATTATAACCATACAGTGGAGTTCTATTCAACAATTAAATATGTGTAACATGGCTGAATCTTAAAATAATTATGCTATAATAAAGAATCCATCCAAAAAGAGAGTACACTGTATGATTCCATTTTTACAAAATTCTAGAAAGTTCAAACCAATCTTTAGTGACAGAGCTAATCAAGGATTGCCTAGGAATGAAGTTGGTGTTTAGGAATTAGAGAGACAGATTACACAGAAACACAAGAAACATTAATGGAGTGGGAGATGTGTTCAAGATCTGAATTGCAGTGATGATTTCCTGGGTATAAGCATATCCACATATATCAAACCTACCAATTTGAACACTTGAAATATGTACAATTACTGTATGTCAATTATGCCTCAATAAAGCTGTTCTTAAAAACTCATTTTTGGGCCTAACATCCTAAAGTAAAATTTAAAAAAAAAGATGAAAACAACTTTCCCTTAAGAATAATATTCTATTGAAATCTGATAGGTGCAAATAATATCATTTCTTTGTATGCGTGTATTTTATTTAAAAATTTTAATTAGGATTCTGCGGTCCTCTGGGTGGCCTAGTTAGTTGGGCATCTGGCTCTGTTCTGGCTCAGGTCCTGATCTCAAAGTCATGAGATTGAGCCCCATGTGGGGCTGTACACTCAGTATAGAATCTGCTTGGGATTCTCTCTCCCCCCTCCCACTGCCCCTCCCACTCATGCGTGCTCTCTCTCTCTCTCTTCCTGTCTCTCTCTTTCTCTTTCTTTAAAGTAAATAAATAAAATCTTTAAAAAAATAATAAATTAGAATTCTGTTTCTCAATAACAGCACTGCCTCAAGGTCACATAGCTAGAATGTGGCATAGCAGCACTAATGCCCACAAACATTGACTCTCAAAATAGTACTCTCTCCATCCAACCTGGTGTTCAGGAGTAACTGCATAGTTATTGTTTCCTTCAGTGTTTGCAGACATGAATACAACATTGGAAAGAATGTATAGAAAATGTGGGATCATGAATACCTATGTGGGAAAGAACCATATAATCCTCATTTATGTGACTTGGAACTTTCATTCAATAAATCGATCTATGCTTTCTATTTCTTATGATCAGAAAATCCCATTTTAAATATGCTTACAAAGAATAGTGATGTCTTTAAAGTATGGCAAAATTATTATCCTCCTCTCTAGTGTTCCAAACTAGACACATGAGTTCACAGATACACATTCATTTATTATTAAATAAGTCTATATAAAGTGGTTGGAAATGAAAAGGAAACAAAGAAGAGCTTTGTCTACTATTTCCTTATGCAAGTTCTAGTCTTTGTATCAGTTCCTTGGAGTCATCACAATATGATACATTACATATTTTCCCTAAATTAAATCTTCAGAGGACATTTCTTTATCTTTGTGATGGATGGGTTCCTTCAAAACTGATAGTAGTCTGGAGGGAAATATAATTTCAAATTCTGGTTTTATTATTCTTAGACTCTTAATCAGGTTTGCACACATCTCAATAGTGTTGAACATTAAGTTTTCTTTCACCAACACTCAGGGAATCATATAATTATTCAAGAAAATATAAGGATGTTATTAAAGGAGGTAGAGCTGACGTATTCAGTCAGTCCATTGTGTCTGCTATTTCTTGGCTTATGCAACAGAAATGCAAGTGCCAACATCAATTCAATCCTTTTTTTTTTCCCTCCCAGTCATGACAGTTCTAAAAAACGTGACAAAGTTTTCACATTTTTCACAGTAGTAATTTTCAGAAAAGAAAATCTATTTTTCTGCAGTTAGAAAGGAGAGAGCTTAAAAACACCCCATACATTTAAATTATGTTAGCATAAACATTTAAATACTTTATATTTTATCAATTATCTATGATGCTGTAAATATTTTCTGTTCAATAAATGCATGCTTAACAATAAATGATTTCTAATATGAGCAGAATTAATGAACCATTTAAAGTAATTATTTTGTAATCCAAATCCATATTATGTTTGCCATATTATATCTTATCTTGATAATTGAAAAATTAATAAAAAACTAGTATTCTCTGGAAGAACCATAAACATTTAGAAACCTCTTAACAATTTAAGTCACTTCCTCACAGTCAGATGGCTAGAACGTGGCAAAAGGCTGTAATAAAATCCACATACTCTTCACGACTACTATTTGCTGAGAACCTAGAGAAATAAATTAGTGTTTAGAGAACTACACATTCATGTTCATTTTTATTTTATTAAAATGGTATATTCAAATTATGGATGTGGAAACAAAATCTTCCAGAAATAAAAATTTGAACTTTAGGGCGCCTGGGTGGCTCAGTGGGTTAAGCTGCTGCCTTCGGCTCAGGTCATGATCTCAGGGTCCTGGGATCGAGTCCCGCATCGGGCTCTCGGCTCAGCAGGGAGCCTGCTTCCTTCTCTCTCTCTCTCTGCCTGCCTCTCAGTGTACTTGTAATTTCTCTCTGTCAAATAAATAAATAAAATATTTAAAAAAAAAATTTGAACTTTAATTAATTGTGACTGAAATAAGTTTCCCTTAAAGAACTTTAAGACATTTTAATGCTATATACACTGTATTCTGAAGGAAGTAATGCATGCAAAGTAGTATCATACATGAACAGAAACAGGAAAAAAAAAGACATTCCCTAAGTTGTGCAGTTCTAAATTTAGGTTGCATTACTTCCCAGAAAGTTCATAATCTAAGTTCTACATAATGAATCCCTGACCCTAGTTATTATTATTTAATTACAGTGTTTATCCAATATCATTAGATTTATATATTTTAACATAAATACCCATTTTCCCTAGGATCTTTATGTGATTTTAGGTATGATCTGAATATCTTCCTACATAAATGTGTCTCTATTTCTACCAATACTATAATGCTTTGCCTATATTAAGTACCGTATTTAATTATAGCTCATTTTTATCCCTTCGTATGAATGTTTATCAGATTCCTACTGGAGAGTAACTTTAAATAAATAGCTTATAGTAGGATTTTTGTAAACTGATATCCAAAGAGAGAGGCAATGTAAAAGGAAAATGGTAAGGAATGGGATGTCTGAAGATACAGAAATTATGTGTCATTTCTCCTAACATATCGAGTGACCACATGTTCAGAGGATTATTTGAGTGTGTGGTTTTCTTTGACTTATTTTAAAAAATACTCCTACCTCAATAGCAATCAAACATTCACAGAGATAAGTATTTCAACTTTCTTGTTAAAGGAAGGCGATCCAGGACATGCAAAGAAATGCAAAAAGGGCAGATTGATACTCTTCTTGATAGTGCAACAAAACATGTTCTCTATATTTACATGCAATTTTGTAATTTACGCATCACACAAATCCAAGGGGTGCCATTCATGAAATCTCACTGTTTATAATCTACGAGGTTATATAGAGTGACTCTGTTCAAGTACATAGTAAATAAACAGGTAGATGTATTACTACCCTTCATTGATAAGTTATTTTGCCATATTAAAAAGGGCATCAGGTTCTCCTTGTTACAGCCACAAACATGGGAAAATGTACAGGGAAGGAAAAAAGGAAAGAGAAATAGGGTATTTCTTACAGATACAGGACTGATATCCTATTTTCTTGTACCTATGGTTTCTCTGGGCTTTTAGAGGCAGGTTTCTGGTCCTTCCCAAATGTCCTCCTTATATTTAGCAGTAAAGGACCTCTCCTGCTTCTCCACTCACATACCAATTATCTCTGATTTCTCTTCCTGCCACCAGTTGGAGAAAAAAAAAACTCTTTTCCTTTTAAAGGGCTCATATGATTTGTCTCCCTATATAATATATCTATGTAAAGGTCAACTGAGTAACATCATGTAACCTAATTAGAAAAATATGGTGAGAGGGGCACCTGGGTGGCTCAGTGGGTTAAAGCCTCTGCCTTCAGCTCAGGTCATGATTCCAGGGTCCTGGGATCAAGCCCCGCATTGTGCTCTCTGCTCAGCGGGGATCCTGCTTCCTCCTCTCTCTCTACCTGCCTCTCTGCCTACTTGTGATCTCTGTCTGTCAAAAAAATAAAATCTTTAAAAAAAAAAAAAAGAAAAATATGATGAGGAATCTTGGGCTTTGCGCCATTTTAGAATCTTAGAGGTAAAATTTTGCCTACCACACCGTGGAAGATTGACATCAGAAAAATAAATAGCATGGAACATTTTTCCATTTCTTTGTGTCTTCCTCAATTTCTTTCATGAGTACTTTATAGTTTTCTGAGTATAGATTCTGTGTCTCTTTGGTTAGGTTTATTCCTAGGTATCTTATGGTTTTGGGTGCAATTGTAAATGGGATTGACTCCTTAATTTCTCTTTCTTCTGTCTTGCTGTTGGTGTAGAGAAATGCAACTGATTTCTGTGCATTGATTTTATATCCTGACACTTTACTGAATTCCTGTATAAGTTCTAGCAGTTTTGGAGTGGAGTCTTTTGGGTTTTCCACATATAGTATCATATCATCTGCGAAGAGTGATAATTTGACTTCTTCTTTGCCGATTTGGATGCCTTTAATTTCCTTTTGTTGTCTGATTGCTGAGGCTAGGACCTCTAGTACTATGTTGAATAGCAGTGGTGATAATGGACATCCCTGCCGTGTTCCTGACCTTAGCGGAAAAGCTTTCAGTTTTTCTCCATTGAGAATGATATTTGCGGTGGGTTTTTCATAGATAGCTTTGATGATATTGAGGTATGTGCCCTCTATCCCTACACTTTGAAGAGTTTTGATCAGGAAGGGATGCTGTACTTTGTCAAATGCTTTTTCAGCATCTATTGAGAGTATCATATGGTTCTTGTTCTTTCTTTTATTGATGTGTTGTATCACATTGACTGATTTGCGGATGTTGAACCAACCTGGATTGGAAGAATAAATATTGTGAAAATGTCTATGCTACCTAAAGCAATCTACACATTTAATGCAATTCCTATCAAAGTACCATCCATCTTTTTCAAAGAAATGGAACAAATAATGCTAAAATTTATATGGAACCAGAAAAGACCTCGAATAGCCAAAGGGATATTGAAAAAGAAAGCCAACATTGGTGGCATCACAATTCCGGACTTCAAGCTCTATTACAAAGCTGTCGTCATCAAGACAGCATGGTACTGGCACAAAAACAGACACATAGATCAATGGAACAGAATAGAGAGCCCAGAAATAGACCCTCAACACTATGGTCAACTAATCTTCGACAAAGCAGGAAAGAATGTCCAATGGCAAAAAGACAGCCTCTTCAATAAATGGTGCTGGGAAAATTGGACAGCCACATGCAGAAAAATGAAATTGGACCATTTCCTTACACCACACACAAAAATAGACTCAAAATGGATGAAGGACCTCAATGTGCGAAAGGAATCCATCAAAATCCTTGAGGAGAACACGGGCAGCAACCTCTTTGACCTCAACCGCAGCAACATCTTCCTAGGAACAACGCAAAAGGCAAGGGAAGCAAGGGCAAAAATGAACTATTGGGATTTCATCAAGATCAAAAGCTTTTGCACAGCAAAGGAAACAGTTAACAAAATCAAAAGACAACTGACAGAATGGGAGAAGATATTTGCAAATGACATATCAGATAAAGGACTAGTGTCCAGAATCTATAAAGAACTTAGCAAACTCAACACCCAAAGAACAAATAATCCAATCAAGAAATGGGCAGAGGACATGAACAGACATTTCTGCAAAGAAGACATCCAGATGGCCAACAGACACATGAAAAAGTGCTCCATATCACTCGGCATCAGGGAAATACAAATCAAAACCACAATGAGATATCACCTCACACCAGTCAGAATGGCTAAAATCAACAAGTCAGGAAATGACAGATGCTGGCGAGGATGCGGAGAAAGGGGAACCCTCCTACACTGTTGGTGGGAATGCAAGCTGGTGCAGCCACTCTGGAAAACAGCATGGAGGTTCCTCAAAATGTTGAAAATAGAACTGCCCTATGACCCAGCAATTGCACTATTGGGTATTTACCCTAAGGATACAAACGTAGTGATCCAAAGGGGCACATGCACCCGAATGTTTATAGCAGCAATGTCCACAATAGCCAAACTATGGAAAGAACCTAGATGTCCATCAACAGATGAATGGATCAAGAAGATGTGGTATATATACACAATGGAATACTAGGAATACTATGCAGCCATCAAAAGAAATGAAATCTTGCCATTTGCGACAATATGGATGGAACTAGAGCGTATCATGCTTAGCGAAATAAGTCAAGCAGAGAAAGACAACTATCATATGATCTCCCTGATATGAGGAAGTGGTGATGCAACATGGGGGCTTAAGTGGGTAGGAGAAGAATCAATGAAACAAGATGGGATTGGGAGGGAGACAAACCATAAGTGACTTTTAATCTCACAAAACAAACTGAGGGTTGCTGGGGGGAGGGGGTTTGGGAGAAGGGGGTGGGATTATGGACATTGGGGAGGGTATGTGCTTTGGTGAGTGCTATGAAGTGTGTAAACCTGGTGATTCACAGACCTGTACCCCTGGGGATAGAGTATTATGCCTCCATCAGAAAGGATGAATACCCAACTTTTGTAGCAACATGGACGGGACTGGAAGAGAGTATGCTGAGTGAAGTGGGTCAAGCAGAGAGAGTCAATTATCATATGGTTTCACTTATTTGTGGAGCATAACGAATAGCATGGAGGACATGGGGACTTGAGTGGAGAAGGGAGTTGGGGGAAATTGGAAGGGGAGGTGAACCATGAGAGACTATGGACTCTGAAAAACAATCTGAGGGTTTTGAAGGGATGGGGGGTGGGAGGTTGGGGTACCAGGTGGTGGGTATTATAGAGGGCACGGATTGCATGGAGCACGGGGTGTGGTGCAAAAATAATGAATACTGTTATGCTGGAAATAAAAAAAAAATAAAATAAAATAAAATAAAAGAAAAATAAATAGCTCTTATCTATTTAAGTATTTTGCTATAAAACATAAGTTGAAGAAGCTCAAGAGTGGTGAGAATATACATTTGGTAGACTTGATTATATCAATTACATGAAATATGAACACCAAAGTAGACCCCTTAATTATCTTATGATAAGCTGGATTTAGGTGAATTGGCAAGGTGGTGGTTAAACAAAATGATCAGGCTGTGTGAACATCTGATAGAGGGAACGTGTGAAAAATTTTAAGTAAGCAGCAGTTGATAAACAATATGACTATGGTGTAGAAAATGAAATTGCCTACAGCTAGGACAGTGAGATTGGTGAGGGCTGGGACATTATGAGCTTTGATTGGTTAACATTTATCCTAAAGCAATAGAAAGACATTCAAGTAAGGATATTAAAAGGTCAGCTTTTTTGATCATGTCTATTTCCCAGTTCAAGTCAAAATTTTACTGAGACATTTTCCAAGTTCACAAAAATTTCCATGCATAGATATTATTTTAAACAAGCAAAGTATTTTCCAGGAGTAAACAGACTAGAATAAGGTTACCCATTAGTATGATGATAGCTTTTTTCCTCCATTTTCACATCTCCTCCCTAAAAATAGTATATAACATGAACTTATCAGAAGCTATAATTATCTTGTATATATAGAAAAAAATCAAATAAAATATAATCTTAAAATCAAAATTAGTACAGAATATTTCAGGTTAGCTTACAAACAAACAAACAAACAAACAAAAACAACTCTGAAAACAAAGTGGTGGAAATGGGGCTTTTAGACAATGTTTGTATGTTTAAATAAATACTATTTTTGAAACAAAAGGAACTAAGTTAATTGACAGGCAAATTATACTATTTATATTCTTCTATCAACTATTATTATCATCACATCTTTAGTTCAAGGTAGTTTTGTACTAAATACAGAAAAAAATTTATGTCATTGTTAAATACTTTAGTGTCCCTCACCTAACTGGGTGTAACAAATAGACATTACTTTGAAAATTTATATTTACTATGAACACGATTCATGTTATCAAGCACAGAAGTCACAAACAATGTGACTTCCTTTGACAGAACATTAATCAAGAGATAAAACCATATTAAAACAAAGTTTCCCTTGGGCAGAATATAACAGTATAAGCTATTTTCCATCTCATAATCGTATCATTATCCATTTTTACATCAAAACAATAGAATATAGGAAAGGTACTGTTCTCAAATCATAAAGTAAAAACCAGGTCTAAATGCTAAGTAAATTGATTATAAAATGTGCTAAGTCACTTATCTAGGTTTCACATTATAGAAGTAAGCCTAATGAGAATTAGTAGCTTTCATTGCATAGCTAAAGTATTTCATATAGGACAAAGAATGAGGATGGTTTTCTTCTTTTATTTAAATATATAATTTTAAAAAATTCATCTTTTGGGGGTCACCTAGGTGGCTCAGTCTTCAGCTCAGGTCATGGTCTCTGGGTCCTTGGATCAAGCCCTCTGTGCTCAGCCAGGAGTCTGCTTCTCTCTTTCTCCCCCTACCCCTCTCCAATCCTGTTCGCTCTCTCTCTCTTTCTCAAATAAATAAATAAAATCTTATAAAAAATTTTAAAAAATTAATCATACTGGTAAGTTATTCTGAAACCTTTTTGCTAGAGCTACTAGAATCAATATCATTTTGTAGCAATGCATTATTATTTTGATGTAGTGTCTTATAATTTACTATAAAAATAACACCTATATAAATAATATTCACACCATAGACTGAAGTTTTGTGTATCCCTCCCAAATTTGTATATCAGAATCCTAACACCCACTGCGATGGTAGTAAGAGGTGAGAGTCTGGTCATGAGGTGATATCCTCAAAAAGAGGTATGCTCCTAAAAAAGAGACCCCAGAGAGCTGCGTCACCCCTTCTGTCATTTGAGAATGCAGCAAGAGAACAGCCAACAAGGACCTCACTGGACAATATGCCTGTGCTTTGATCCTGGACTTTCCAGCTTCCAGAACTATAAGAAATAAATTCTGGTTGTTCATAAGCCACCAGTTTATGATATTCTGTTATAGAAAACTGTGGGCTAAGTCAATACAGTTTTATGGATAAAATTAGAATAAGCATCAGTAAATAGTTTAAAAATCAGATCTTCAGTCAACTCAAGTTTTGGGATTTGTGCTAAATGTATAATAAATAAAGGAAGTGTGGTGAAGTAGAGCATGATAGTTTTGAAAGATCACATGATTTACACTTCTGTTGGAGATCATTTTGGTGAATAATGACTTTTGTAACCTTGTTGGAAAGGAGTTCCATGATACAGTCCAACTAGTGTTGGTGCCTTCTCGAAATAGAGCTCTCCTTACCTCCCACATATCTGCATATCTACGTGGCTATAGTGGGGATCCCACCTTTTTACCTGGCCTCGCTTTTCTGGCCACAGTGTTAGAGTATGAATAAGCCATAGACACTAATATAGTCACCCAGAATAGTCCCTCATCGTTCTTAAACTGGAATTGAGAACAAAACTGACTAATGGAACTTCTAAGTTAACAATAGTATGGGCGTCCTCTATTCTCAGAAAGAAAATGAAACCACTGTGCTAAAACAAGTGAAAGCAAAGGAAAGGGGTGTGGAGAGATAGAGAGTAAGTGAGAGAGAATAAGCAAACTAACTTTATCCAAGTCTTTCCTTATATTTGACCCTCAAGCCCAACTTACTTTTGTTAAGATTTTTTTTGTACCACAACTGTACCTGTATTCTTCTAATGTTTCCCTTTGTTTTTATTGTTTAATATGCAACCAAAATAATCTTATTTTGAGCAAGACTTCTCTCTCAGCCTCAATCATATCATATATGTGAATGTGTCTGTATGTTCCTGTCTCTTTGTGGGTATATGGTTTATGTCCATACACCTACATATTCTTCCAGTTGTGTCATTTTGTCATTACTGACAACATAATTATTGAATATTCATTTATCCAGTCACTCAATAAATACTCATTATTAACTCACTGACTGTAAACACAAGTAAAGAAATTATTTTAGATATGTTAAGTGTTAAGAACTCACGTAGAAAACTGGCAAAAGTCAAATAGTGATGGAGAATGAGGGGGATCTTTAGATAGAAAAGATACTGAGTTTTCTCTGAGGTTGTAAAATTTGAGCTGAGCAAGATCTGGAAGAACAACATAAGAGAACAGAGTTGACACAATAGCTCTATTAACATAATGGAACCAGTGAGTTATTTGATAAGTTGAAGATTCTTCAAATCTTAATTCATCAAATCAAGATTCAAGTGGCTGAGTGTATTGAGCAAGGCAAATGGAAGTAGAAAATGAGGCTGGGGAAATGTCTTTACCAGTGGGAAGTCACTGGAGGTGTTTTAGCTACATTGTGACATGATGTGGTTTATATTTTTCAAATATCACACTAATTAATCTACCAAGGCCAGATTTGTAGGACAGTACATGTAGAATGAAGGAAATAAGTGAAGAAGCCATTTTAAATTCACAATGGGAAATGATGTTGGTTTGGAGAGGATTGGTGTCAAGGGAGAATAGAAGAAATGGATGGATTTGGGATATATTGGAAACAAAAAGGGGCTTGCAATAAATTGGGCAGAACTTGCTATAAATTGAACATGAGTGGGTGTAAGAGAAATAGATTATCCAAATACAAACTTAACATATGTTTTTTGAGCCACTGGGTGAATTGGCTATAATTTCCTGGGATAGGGAAGAATGGATGATGACAAAGTATGGTGATAAAGGAAATGAGTAATACAATTTTAAACTGTTATATTTCTGATGCTTTTTCAAGCATCTAAACAAATGCATTCATTTACTAGGGCTGCTATAACAGAATACCACAAACTGGTATTCTGGGGCTTAAACAACAGAAAATATCATTTTCTCACAATTCTGAAGTCTGGAAATCTTAGATCCAAGTGCTGATATGTTTGGTTTTTATGAAGGCCCCTTTTCCTGGCTTGCAGACCACCTCTGTACTGTGTCCTCACATGGCCTTTCCTCTGGCACATTGTTAAGACAGAGCAGTGTCTAATGTTTCTTTCTGTTCTTATAGGGACATCAGTCTTACCAGTTTAGGGTCCCACCATCATGACCTCATTTAGCTTCATTGTCTCCTTAAATGTCCTGTCTCCAAATACATTCACCTTGGGGGTTAGGATGTCAACATATGAATTTGGTGGATATAATTCAGTCCGCAGAAGCAAAGCTACAAAACTAAAATGAATGGAAATCCCTGAAAACATTACAAACCACTATTGTAATTTTGTCATTTTATTTAATGACATAAATCAGTGTTGGATGCCTAAGAAAAAATAGCCTAGAACAAAGTTGATAAGCTTAATAAAGGACAATTAAAATTGTAAAAATAAAAAGTTAACCTAAAAGTTCCCAGACTAATTTTTTTGATGTTGTTGTTCACGATTCTGACTTGCCTGGTTCTCCAGCTTATAAACAACATATCGTGGAACATGTTAGCCTCTGTAATCATGTAAGCCAATTCCCATAATAAATCTTCTCTTATGTATCCATATATTAGCTGTATTAACACATCTAGGGAAAAAAAATCAATGAGCTATTCATGTCATCTAATTTAACATATATAGATAGATAGATGATAGATCGATATAGAGATATAATAAATATAGTCACATATAGTAACAAGTGATCTCACACACACACACACACACACACACACACACACACACATTTTCTGATATATCCACTTCCACGACATCACATATCAAAGTTCCCACATAAAAAATCAGAAAGACAAAAAGTTTAATATCTGGTCAATGTGCTAAATGAAATTCATAGTATCAAATTAAGTATGTCATATTCTCAGTTGTTTTAATTCTCAGTTATTTCCTGTGAGTCAGGAGATATTTTAGATACTGAGTTACAACAGTTAAAAGAATTAAAAGAAAATAAATATTAACTTTTCTTTATAGATCTTACTTTTTAGTAAATACAATTTCTCAAAATTTGTTTGTACTTCATAAAACTATCTTGCTCTAATATAATTAATGGGAGGAGATGTGACCATTTTTGAAATTGTAGAACTGATGTTTGCTTAAAGATTGGAAAATAAGTGTCTAAAAAGGTGCCTGTCTTACATATCTTGAAACTATACTTTTTTTCTTTTTTTTCCCTCTTATTAATCTACAGTTTTCAGAGATACTATTTTAGTAAACCTGCCCAGGGATAGAATGTTCAAAGAGAATAAAAGTGATGTGAAGTATGTATTTAAGCTCCTACTAGCAAAATTTCTGAAACTCAGGCATACTCAATTTATTCCCATTACCTGCAGCATCTTGTCTAAAAGGCAAACTCTAAGTTACCCATTCATACTCCTAACTTGCTGTGAGAAAGAATACAGAGTTTTTCTCCAAATAAGGGTGACTCTGCTTGTTGATACTTTGGAACATAAGGTTTCATAACTGAGCACTAATGCAATCAGTCTTGGTAGCTCTTACCAAGAACTCCATGATGAGAAATTAAAGTAGAATATTGGGAGTTTGGATCACTAAAAAGAGGAATTTCCTTTAAATTCCTGATGTCTGTTCTATATTTTTACTCTTCATCCAATTACCCAATTAATAAGTGGACATAATTTGTCTATTCTGATTAGCTGGATGGAGCTAATATATTAAAAATAATCAATGTGAAGACTTTCCTTTTTTCTACTGAACCAATGAGAGGCAGGGGGATAGGTAAAGGCATCTACCCTATAGAAATGAGATTATCCCAACCTCCCACCCCCCGTCCCTTCAAAACCCCCAGATTGTTTTTCAGAGTCCATATTGCATGGAGCACGGGGTGTGGTGCAAAAATAATGAATACTGTTATGCTGGAAATAAAAATAAATTAAAAAAAAAAAAAGAAGACAAAAAAAAAAAAAAAAGAAATGAGATTATCCTCAGTTATCTATTCTAGGTCTGGACTGAAGGTGGAGAGAGTTGGAGTTAGTCTATGCTAACTGTGCTCTAGTCTTATCTAATCCAATTTATTAGAAATTGTGATAATATTTTATGTTCAATCTACTGATTCTTTTATTTCTCAACTGATTCAGAACCCACAGGAGGAAGAAGCTGGTGTTTAATGTGCTCTCAAAACCCTAATGAGAGAATATTCATTTCACTCTATTGATCAAGGGTGTAATATCTTCATGTCAATATATAAGGCATCAAAAAAAATCAATGAAATTGAATTATATTTCCAATCCTTTCACACAGAGGTTTTATACCAGTATTTTTTTTAAATGGGAAAAAAAGAAAAGAAAAAAGAAAAAGAAAAGAAAATGTGAACAAAACAGTAAAAAATGAAAACAAAAAGGAGGAGGAAAAATAACAAAGGTTATTTATCATATGCTTCAGGCAACATTGTACACTTCAGTATTAAGAGACCACACAAAGTTAGGGTTTGGAGTTTGGAGCTAGCTTTGAATTCAATAAACCAGAGAGGACAGCCTGAATAGGAATAAGGCCAAAGTGGATTTGTGGTATCAAAGTATGAGCCAATGAATGAAGGAGCCAGGGATATGAGAGTGGGAGGCAATGTGATAAGGTTCAGAGACCAGTCTTGTTGGCATGCTTGAGTCAGGGGCAGTAGCCAAGGTTGTTCTATGAGGTATTATGTTTTAAAGGAGTAGGAAAATAAATGGGAAACAAATCCCCTCTCAGTACTTGCCACTCTCTCTCTGTGATGGACATATAAATTAACATACCCTAAATATCTCTTCTACAAACTCTACTTATATAATTACCAAAGCTTCATCAACTGATTGAAAACATTTGTTAAATTCATTTTAATATTAATTTGTATGTAAATCTAGCCAAATCAGAGATCCAGGTAAAATTACATGAAACAGATACAAAATAATAGATTTTTTACGAATATTTAATGTATAATTTCACTTGTTTTTATTTCAGAAATGGTTAAAATTGAAATAATCTTAGAAGTGACATGTTTCATTCACTTCCTGTATTGTAATTTTGAAAAACTGGTGAATATATATTTATTTTGTTGGCAAATGCAACTACTTTAGATTTTTACTAGCAAATTCAATTACCCGGTTTTGAGCTTTCAAATACTATATTTCTAATTTAGTATTAGATATCTGTATAACTATTTTTAATGATTTACTTAATGCTCTAATGGGTTAATTAAGGCTAAATATTCAGTTAAAAGGAAATGTTGCAGAAAGTTTAATAACTTCAAAATCATTCATGTAATATGTAATATCTCTTAGTAAGTGTACACTAAGTGTGGGTTGTTGTAAACGTTTGATTTACCTTAGTGGAACAAATGTTTAAATATGCTTTTTTTCCAGGAGGCCACTGGGATCTCTAAAGTGTTTCTGGCTCATTGGGAAAAATTTGCAGGGAAGCAAGAGTAGCAGATGGAAAGACAGTTGGCTAAACCTACTGCCCATACAACACAGTTGCCAAAACCCTTGAAAGTAATAGTCCGTTTTGGAAATGTTTTCTGGAAAAACAAATGTTTGCTACTGAAACTAACATTGGGTAGATTAGGAAATACCCCAATAAAACATTTTCTTCGCAGAAATAAATATTTTACTTGAGAAATCCTTGCCAGGATAAATATGCCATTTCAAGGTATATACAAGAAAAACACATTATTGTAGACAGAACATAAAATATGTAAAGAATGGACAATTAGTACACATTATGTACCTACCTTACAATATTATTTATCTTACGACTGATATTTCAGAAACATATTTAAACTGGGTAAGAGTTCATTTGGATAATAAAAGAATGAATATGTTTATACTATAGTATTTTAGCTTGTTCACCTTAACTATATGTGAGGTTGAAAATTGTATATAAATAACTTAAAAATTATGACAAAATCAACAGCCTTCAAGGATATTGAACAAAAGGCTATATTTTAACCCTGAATATTGAAATAAGTTTATTAATTATCTGATTTAATTGTATTAGAATTCATCTTAAATATACATGTTTTAATTTCTTAGGCCATATCAAGGAGAGTTTTTAATAAAAATCAGTTCATCAATCATGATAAGGACAAAAAAATGACTCAAATACTTGTCTCTGGTACTTTTTTATATATGAAAGAAGTTGCTTTTACTGACTTTATTTTATCTTTGTTTGGGGTTAAAGCTTACATAGACCTCTTGTTATTCTTTGGTGAGAAGTATAAATATGCATAAACTTCAAGGTGGTGAAGGGATTTAAAATCAATTTAGTTCAATCTACTCACTAATTACAGAGGAACAAATTGAGCTCGAGAAAGGTTAAGCTGTTTGCCTAAATCACATAACAAATTAGTTACAAAGCCAGTATAAGACCTCCAGTCTCCTAATTCTTTCAGGAAAATTTAAAAATTAAAGTTGTATTTTCTTTTCTTTTTTTTTTCTTTAAGTTGTATTTTCTTATTCATTCTTCTTTGTCATTCTCTTTATATGCTGGGAGGTCAGAGTAAATTATAACGTATTAAGATACAAGAATTTGATGTGTACCAGGTCAAGAGTTCTTTTTAATTGTACTTATCTCCTTTATTTATAAACTAAGGAAGAGGTAGAATTAATGTCATAGAGGTGAAATTCTCTACAAATTCTCCTACTTAGCACTAGTAGGAAAAAAAAAAACAATGATGCTTTTGGTTTTAACGAAAACCTGTAAGTATATTTTTTCATATTGCTCTCCAAGCTATACCTACAAATATATGATTTAAAAATTAAGCTTCAGAGTTCCATGCAGTAAAGAATTTATTTTGACAAAAGGAGGTTTAACCTTTCCCTTATCTCCTGGTAAGTGACCTTTAAGCAATAGAACCTCTCTCCTAATGAGTGTTTTTGTTTACGTTGGTGCTTTGGGGCAAACTAAATGCTCTATGTTAACCACATGATTTATGGTGGGAACTTTGGACTATGTGGTGTCATTTTGACCTCCAGACCTCTGGAGACTGAGTTCAGTTATTCATGTGGTCTACCATATCTTCATGACTGAACACTAATAAAAACTCTGAACTCAAGATTCAGGTGATCTTCCCTGGTCAGCAATATTCCATGCATGTTACCACACATAACAGCAGGGACAAGCAAGTACTGTTTGCATGACTGCACTGGGAGCTTTCATGAACTAGAAGTTCATGCTTGGAACTCTCCTGGACCCTCCCTATGCAGCTCTCCAATTTTAATCACTATTTAATGACCAATTTTAATCACTATTCTTTCACTGTGAAAAAATAATAATCACAAGTATAACAGCTTTGAAATATTCTGTGAGTCCTGCTAGAGAATTATCAAATATGAAGGTAATCTTGGGAACCTCTGAACTTAGAGTTGGTGCCTGAAGTGAGAGTGATGTTGAGGACTCCTGATATATGCAGGGAATCAATATAAAAGGGACTATAAATGAAACAGTTATAGGAATAAACATTTAAATTACAATGAAAAGACAAATATATGTATTTAGAAATGTTAAGCTATAATGGTTTGCATTAAATTCCACCAAGATCTGCTTCACTGAAAGATTCTAGAGTAATTCAAACAGGCACTAGCTACCTAGCTATAATTCCATAATGAACAAATCTAAGTAGCATATTGGGAGTTTGGACCATCTACTGATGTTCCTTTGATGCCGATGTTAAGAAACAGATGATAAACATGGATGTGTTCATAGAAGTAGGCAGTCAAACAATTAATCATCAGCATTTTAAACTTTAACAACATTTAAACATATCCCAGGGAACAGCAGCAATATTTAAAACTTATCGAAAGCTCAAAAATTTGCACTCAAAAGTTCCTGAGAACTTTATTACTAGCTCTAACAGATTTTCCCTTAGGTCGGCTCTAATTACATTCACCCTTGTGCCTATTTTTTCAAAATTTACTTTACGTTACTTAAGTTGTTTGAACTGTCTAATGGCAAATAAACAATTTAGAAGCATAAAATGATATATGCTGATAATTCAATAAAATACATTTGTATAAGAACTTCAGTGCACAAAATTATGGAACTATTAAACTGTTCTTATAATTTGTGGTTAAATTTTATTTTTAAATTATTTTAATCATCGTGCAATATCATACAACCTCTTTTTTAAATTGTATGCCTAAAATGCATCACTAGTCCTTACAATAAATATCTCCTCTGAATTAATTCATTGAATTATTGGTCCCAATTCATTTGAACTGATCAATTTTAAGATAACTTTTCAAATTCTTATTAAGCATTTATGAAGGTATCTACAAATACAAGGTATTATTGGGTATGAAATCTGGTTAATTGCCCAATCCAAATACATATATGGATATATATCTGGATCTGGTTCTATGCCTATTTATCCATGAATGTAGAAAAATAGATCTCTCTCTAGTTAGAGATATCTAGGTATAGTAAAAATGTATAGATATGAGGCACCTAGGTAGTTCAATTGCCTTTGCCTCAGGTCCTGATTTCATGGTCCTGGGACCAGGCCCCACCCCAGCTCCCTGTTTAGTGGGGAGCCTGCTTCTCCCGCTCCCCCTTGCTCATGCTCTTTCTCTCTCTCTCTGTCTTAAATAAATGAAAAAAATCTTAAAAAATGTATAGATATGGACCTGTAATTCCCCTTTTAATAGTTCTTCCCCATTTTCAGACCTTCTTTGTTTACTTATCTGAAATCTCCCACCTACTCTAATAGTGTTAGAGGCCTTAGCTCCAGCCTTAAGAAAAATTTGCTTGAAAGAGAAAAGTAGATATTTATAAGTGATACATTTTTTAAAATATCCAAACCCCTCTATGCCATTGGTTTCCTCTTCTAGTGCATTAAACAATATGCAAAACAAGACAAAAAGACAGAGAATTACAATTAATAAAATATTTTTTAGGAATAATTCTTACCTTGTATACATTACTGTGAAGTTATTTTTAAATATAAAATATTTTCCTTGAATAAGCTTTACTCTTTTCTTGAATGACTGAGATACTTTTGTTATTTTTTTCTTGCATTACACTGGAGATAAACATTTGTCCATGAGATGATGCCTAATAAATAATGGTGGAGAAAAATATATTTTTTAAGAAAATTTCCCTGAATCCATGTGTAAATTGTAATTGGGCCCTCCAGCAGTTGACACTCAAATCTCTGAGCAAAGGCAAGAATGACTTTTATAATAATATTTTTGAAGGATTTCCTGATCCACTGTACTTATAACTATTATTTCAGCATTCATGAAGCTGTACTTGGCTTTGGGCTCTTGGCCTCTCTGTCAGTTTTTCTTGAAGTCAAAGTTTGAAATTAGAATTATCATGGAAACACCAGGTAGGTATTATTACATGAGTTTAATGCTTTACTTGAAAAGCAAGCCATATTTTACAAAATGTAACTTCAATTTTCTCAAAGAACTTTTGTTTACCCTTAACCTTGCCATTCTGTGTATGTGCAGCGAGCTTTCCTTAACCTGGTAGTTTAATTGCTGAATTACTATACATTTTTCAGGCTCAGATATTCTGAAAATATAGTGATTGTTGGAGCAAAGTAAATGTGAAATTTAAAGTATTTAGTACTTTTTAAAGAATACAGCAAATATTGTTTTTGTCTTGTGTTGTTTTCCCCAAATTCTAGTTTACAGGCAAACTGAGTCACAATAATTTGGGGCCCCAGTCCAAACCTGAACCAGAATTCTTGAGTGTGGGATGAGAATATAAATGTTTAAAGAGAGTTTGTGGATAGTTTTTGTGCACATCCAACTGTAAGAGACAGTGTTGAGTATTTAATAATTAGAATAAGGGTCACATTGTTTGGCATCCTGTGGTGAAGAGATGGCCGAGTGAGCTTGTTTTGTTTATCCCCCTTCAAACTGAGGAGCTCAGGAATTTTTCTTTCATGCCATCAGACCATTAAATGTTCCACTCAGTATCAGTGCTGTGTCCTCAGCTACGTAAGAGCATCTCCCACAGTCAGTCTTGCAAGACTGCAGAGCTCATAGGGATATATGAACATGGTTTCTGTTGGATTGAAAAAGGTGATTTTACTGGAAGATGCAAGTGGAAAACGATTAAGGTAGCTCCTGGGTACATGCAATATGTAGTAATTCCTTAAATGGGGTACCATATGTATAGTTTGTTTCTACATTACTCCAAGCAATTATTGGTGAGGTCTTGACAGGATTGGTCAGGCTGCAAATCCTAATCCTGAAGCAGAAAAACAACAACCACAACAAACAACAAAAACAAAAACCCAAAACATAGGTAGCTCTTCCAGGGATCTTCTGAATGATTTGACTTACCAGATAGATCTGGGTCAGGAAGAAAATGCCTTTCCATTGTTCCAAAACCTTTAGTGGCTCCAGATCACACTTTCAAACTTTGGTATTTAATATTCTTCACAATAAATTGATTAGAAATTCAGGGATACCTCATTTTATTGTGCTTTCCTTTATTGTGTTTTGTAGATTTTGTGTTTTTTGTAAAATTAACGGTTTGTGGCAACCCTGCATTGAACAAGTCTACTGGTGCCATTTTTCCAAAAGCATTTGCTTCCTTTGTATAGCTGTGTCACGTTTTGGTAATTCTCACAATATTTCAAACATTTTATTTATTATTATATCTGTTAATGTGATCTAGGGTCAGTGATTATGACTTCATAAAAACTCAGATATAGTCATCACTTTTCAGCAACACAGTATTTTTAAATTAAATTTCATACAGTTTTTTAAGGCATAATGCTGATGCACAATTTGTAGGCTACACTATAGTATAAATATAACTTTTATGTGCACTGGAAAACCAAAATTTCATCTGATCTCTTTAGTAGTATATTCCCTTTATTTCGGTGGTCAGGACACAAACCCACAATATCTCCAAGGTATGCCTCTAATTAATTTTACCTTTAATTTATCATCCACTATTCTCCTACAGGAATCTTTTGTTTTAACCAAATAGATTATTTTATTGTCCCTCACTACTCAGATATTACTAACATCCTTCGTAATAAAACTCCTCCTAGTTTCCTATCCAAGACTCAATTTCAGCTCAAGTCCCTAACTCCTTCATAACGCCTTTCTTTGGTGCTCTGGTTCACTGTCATCAAGCCTCACATCAAATCTTCTAATTTTCTAGAAAATCTTGTATTATCCATATTAGTCATATTTAACATGTTTTCTTATTTCATATTTTCACCTTACAAATAAAAAAGAGACACATTAGTTAACAAGTTAAACATCTAACACTACCTTTCACTTTTAGTTTTAGCTCTAGCTTTTCTTGATGGTGGAGATTCTCCAATTGCATTCTAGACAGTATTACTCATGTTAGAGGGATGTTTGAGATTACCTATGATAAACATCTTCCCAGGGCAAGAAGACTCCTGGAATTCACTTCACCTTTTCACAAAGCTTCAGGTTCTATACCATTCCAGTGCCAAGAATTTAATTGACTACTAACAGAGAATTTCATACCACTGTTCAGCTGTTTCCATTGTTCAAAAATTCTCTAAGTGGATTTACAACTTTATCATTACCGCACAACCTTTTTTTTCTTTCCAATCATTTTCCTCAAATGTAACAAAGTGAGAAGGATGGCCCAGCAGGTTACCAAAACTGTATAGTTTAGATTTTTTTTTCTTTCTTTTCCTTCTGAAATTTCACTGTTGTTGTATGTTTTATTTACTACTAAATGCAAATATATTATTCTGAAGGTTGAATTGTTTAACTTAAGCTGTCTTTAATATACTTTCTTCCCTGGGCATGAACATTTAATTTTTAAATCAGTTGTCCACTCAACATAATAACTTCAGAAAAAGACTTTTAAACTTAGTCATTATATTAAATACACCTAGAGAATTCTATTTAAAGCCTTATGGCAGTTATAACAAAAAGCACACATTAATGACAAGACTATGTGGTAAAAAGACAACTGTGTATTCACAAAACCAGTATTTTTTGGTTTCTACAAATACTTAAATTTGGAACAAAATAATTTTTTGACAAAATATTACACTTGAAATATTTAATAAAATAGAATAATATGATCAAATAATGTATTAATTGTATTTATGCTTTAAAGTATATTTAGTTTTATTCTTCAATAATAAGCCAATGAGTATTACTTAAAAAATTCAGAAAGCAATTTCTCACAATTAACAATGAACTATATATTATTCAAAAAGAGTTCTCATCATGGGAAAGAATGGATAATTGACTCTGAACTGATGTGAACTTTCAGATTCAGTGTTTAATGGCAAACTCAGTTATCCCAAAGGATTGTATGATCTCATTTGACATGCAGTGAGACTTCAAAATTAATGTAACATGCATTTATCTAATTTTAGCACAATAATGTCATGGAATTTAATAAAAAACATTCTTGGTTATAGTTTGAAATAAAATTGGCTTCATTGAATGAAACCCACAAAATAAAACTGGGTTGGAAGGCAGGCAAAGTTGTAAAACATTATTTAATGTTCTATATGTCTACCAATAACATGAATGCATTAAAATTTTAGAAAGCTATTAAGTCTAATTATATATATATATGACAAATTATTATTTTTAATGGAATTTTCAATAATAAATTATTAGGATAAGTATATTCACTTATTTGCTGTCACTTAGCAGTATTTTAAATTGAATATATATGGGTATGTTCTCATTTTTTAAAGATTCATTTATTCATTTTAGAGAGAGAGAAACAGACAGACAGCATGTCAGTGAGAAGGGAGGGGCAGAGAGAGAGAGAGAGAGAGAATCTCAAGCAGACTACCTGATAAATGCAAGCCTGACATGGGGGTCCATCTTACCTCCCTGAGATCATGACCTGAGTCAAAACCAAGAGTTCAATGCTCAACCAGCTGAGCCACTCCACTGTCCCTACATGGATTAATACTTATAACTCATTGACATAGAAAAAGCAAATTATCCTCTTAGTGACTTTTTTAAGACATACTTTTCATTACAGCAATAATCTGAATTTTAAGCCCAATGACTGCTGCCAAGCTATGTCATGAAGGATAATGCACATATAAAGTACATATAGAAACCATGAAAGATGTTTTATAATGTGTGTTTTACATATATTAAATACATTATATCTGTTTTGTGTAACTTGCTTTTGAAAATTAAAATATGTCTTTGCTTTATATGTAAGTTAAACTGAGGTATAGATAAATAAACACATCTTGTTGCAAAAATCAAACTGTAAGAAGAGAAAGGACAAAAGTATGAAATATGATTTTTATATCCTCTAAAAATGGTGTACTTATGTCTTTTATATATATATATATATATATTTAATTTTAAGTGATATTTTTGAAAGTAACTAAAATTTTCTTAGAATCAATAAAAATTATATTAAAATCCTATTAGCAATTAATTAATAAATAATTTAAAATTATCTCCTTTTTTTGGTAATACCCAGATGGTTTGGGTAGAAGTTTGGTCTGAGGGATGGTAAGGAAATCTGGTTATTTTTTAGTTTCTCCAAAGTTAGTCTTGGGGGCTTAGAAATAAAAAGGGAACAATCATTCGTGTGCTAATTCAAATCACTGTAGAATGTAATTGAGAATTTGTGACGAAATTTGTAATAATGATTTGAAACTATCCATTTCTCCCATAGCGTGATGGCTAATACCCAATGACACATTGTAAATCCTTCAAAAAAATGAGTTCAAACAGAAATAAATGAAGAAAACCAGTGGTTGCTCTTTGAAAGATAGAACATGTAAGTTTTACAGCAAACTGGGAAATGGAGTCAAGGGAAATTCTGTGTTCAAATTAATATGTACTTCTCAGGAAATTTCCAATTAACCCAGTTAAGTTTTTGAAATTTGTTTTCCTTCTACATTGAATTCTATCCAGTTAACTTTTTGAAATTTGTTTTTCCTTCCCATAAGTTTCAGGTAAATCTACAGTAGACAGTTTTGATGTAAAACAAACTTTTGTTTAACACTATCCTATGGCCAGGAAAAATTAATTATTTCAAGTTTTTGTTCTTCAAAATAATAATTCATGGATTGAAAGACCTTCTGTTCTAGAAATAATTACTGTTCCTTCTCTTTTCTTTAGGCTGAATTTCTTGCTTGAATTCCAGACAGAACCAGTTCCAAATATCAAGTGCAGCTGGATGGCCATTGTAATGAATATAAAATGATACACAAATAAAGGGTCAGACATAACATGTTGTCTTCTGTACCACCCTTTCAAGAGGGCCTTAACCTCATGGCAATGTGATACATAACCCAATGAAAACTACTAATGGATTAGCAATGCTAAAAACCTACATATTAAGATACCTTATGACATCTTACTTTCTGCTATTAACAGCCAGTTTATTGAAGGTGGTGTTTATCCTACATACTTGGGAATGGCTGATGGATCAGATTTAATCAGAATAGCTTTATATATACTTAAATTAATATATGGTAGCTTATATTCTGTATTTTATTTGTCACTGTTGAAATGTTTAAAAAGACATTATTGTGATTTAAAATCAATAGCCAGGGGTGCCTGAGTAGCTCAGTGGGTTAAGTCTCTGCCTTCAGCTCAGGTCATGATCCCAGGGTCCTGGGATCGAGCCCCACATCAGGCTTTGCTCGGCAGTGAGCCTGCTTCCTCCTCTCTCTCTCTGCCTGCCTCTCTGCCTACTTGTGATCTCTGTCAAATAAATAAAATCTTTAATAAATAAATAAATAAATAAATATAAAATAAAATCAATAGCCATAGTGTTTCCAGAGATACAAGACCCTTACAATAGAGGATATTTTACAGACCTGTGGCATTTAGTGAGAAATTTTACATCACAAGGTCTTACATATAAAGATAACATGTCGAAAAAAAAACATGTTGGACAGTTTTCTCTAAAAATGGATTGAGGCAAGGTCTAAGAGATACTGTCTCATTATATTTTTAAAGGATTTTTTCTTCCTTGAAACTGAGATAATGACACTATTATAGTCTCAGCATTTGATAATCACTTTTTATCAAAAGCAAGTCTGAGTCATATTAGGAAAAGAAAATTATGGAAGCAGGTTTTGATATGGATATGAATAGTATAGTAACTTCCTTAAAAATTGCATTTTATTTCTATAAGATGATGACATGTGGAATTGGAATAGGAAGAATATAGGTCAAAAACTTCCTTTCTAGTACCTAAGGAATATTTTTCCTAAATAAATTTAAGATAATTTTTTCTAAGACTATGAAAGTTTGCAATGTATAGGAATGCTCTTAGAAATTTTACATAAAGAATGATTTATCACAAAATTCAGCACTTTTACATCTCTTTCATAAATAATTACAATTATAATACATATAAGCAGTTGGAATACTTAAAATGTACAACATTTCCAAAAATTAAGAGAACTGTGTTCATTTTCATCTTTCTCCTAAATGAACATAAATTAACATCTGTGTTTAATTTCATTTTTTAATAGATTTTTTTATTTATTTGTTTGACAGATAGAGATCACAGGTAGGCAGAGAGAGAGAGAGGAGGAAGCAGGTTCCCTGCTGAGCAGAGAACCCGATGTGGGGCTCAATCCCAGGACCCTGGGACCATGACCTGAGCCAAAGGCAGAGGCCTTAACTCACTGAGCCACCCAGGTGCCCCTTAATTTCATTTTTTAAAATTAGACTAATCACATCTAAATTCAAAAACAAAATATCTCTTCTTTCAGGAGATACACACAAATTGAATTGTTTTGTGAAAATAACGAAAGTATGACAAATTTCTTCTCAATGCATGTTTTTCAAATAATTGTTAATAATTTATTTAGAAAACTTGAGCTAACTGCATCAAGTTTATCTTAAGTTTCAATGAACCAATTATCCATTACTCTCTGAATATCATGCAAATCTTTCTAGTATATTAAAGAGTAATTAACTGATTTGTCATTGTATAGCACCAAAACTCTCATATCTTTGGTTGGATTATTTCTATCTTATTGAATTTGAAATTCAAAATGAAAACATTTCAATACTTTGAACTTTTATTCATTTTCCAAAGTCTGTTCTTCTAGGATAAAATCCAAGTATGTTTTTCAAAATAATTCTTATGATTATATGTAGTATTGATTCACTGGATATTTATAATAAAGAGATAGACTTTTTCTTTTCTTAATCCTTAATCCTTTCTTTCCTTTGCCAGCAGTTCACTGTCCCTCACATAGTGAAATAGTGTTAGAGAAAAGTCTTGGACAAACTCAGCAACAGTAGTTTTATCCCAAAAGATAGGTAATAGCTTCTAGGGTTCTAAAAAAGCATGTATGACTGGTATGATTAAAATATTTGTGAAAAATTTATTGAAGAACACAAACAATTAGAAACAATAAGACAATGAATGAAAATGACAATGAAGCTATAAGCAATGCATGATTTCCAGGACTCCATGGCACCCAATATGAGTGTATTTCAGCAAGGCCAAGGGGTAACTATGGCCCACCCTATATTAGAAATAGGATGATTTCCACCCAGGAAATAACATTGTCATCCATCTTAGAAACTCACTCAATTATATTGCATTTCCAAGTAAAAAGAAAAGATCCAATGGACACATATTTTCTCAAGTATGTGGAATTTCATTGCAAACTCTTTGGGGACTGATGCTAATTATTGCAATCCTTATTACTTCTACTAAGAATAAGTACATCTTCAGTTTTACTTCTTGATAACAATGAATCAGTTGGACCAATTTTATTTGCAGTTGAAAGATTTTACAATCGCTAGCCACCCAACCAGCTAAAATCCATGATAAACTTTTTTTTCCTGAATACATACATTTTGCCATTCAAACCACGCAATGGATTGAATCTTGATGATGTGAGTAGATGAATTAAACACTTCAATAAAACTATTTATAGATGAGAAAAATTTAGACTTCCAATGAACATACAATTTAAAGAATGTAAAATTCACTGGTATATTTTGAATTTGCAATTCAGCATATATGCTGGCCATGAGTATAGAACTAGAATATTTTCAAGAAAATCCCACTAGGAACAATTTATTTGTAATTATTATTCATCTTTACTGATATATAGATGTTCCATTTAAGTATTTTTCTTCTCTTTGCATTATCAATCATTCACTCTATTTAGAGGCACTCAATATCATTAATTTGGAAGCAATAGTACTGATTTTCTTTATTCAAATTTAACAGATTAACTTTCTTTTTTCATTCTGTTCCTGAAAAAATGAGCTCAAGAGAAATACAAAACAAAATCTAACACTTCCTTCTCACAAAAAATCTCACTTTGTAACTTATTTTAAGAGACTTAGTAAGAAATATTGGTTCCAGTTACCACAGTACAAGTTTGAGTAAACTTTGTTTTTGGACTGAGATGTTAAGATAATTGTAGCAATCTTTTTTTTTTTTTTTCAGATATTCTTTTAAAGTGATCTGAAAATGAAGCAGACTAAGTAAACTAGATCAAAAGTAATCATTGATTTGTCAGTGTAAGGATTGGTAAACTTTTTCCATAAAGCACTAGGGAGTATATATTTCAAGCTTTTGGGGGCATACATTCTATGTACAAAGTGACCAATTCTTCCTGTGTAACAGAAAAGCAGCAATAGACAATACATAATGAATGACCATGGCTTTGTTCCAACAAAACAGTATTTACAAAAAAAAAAAAAAAAAATAGGAGACAGATTTGGCCTATGGCCATATTTTGCCAACTCATATATTAATCTATTCATTAAGAAATAATAAGTCAGGGATTTTAGTTACTAAATTAGATTTGCTTCAGTTGACAATAATATCCTTTTCTTACCAATTTATTCCATGTACTGAAAAAATACAGAACGAGTAGTCTATTTTTTAATAAAATTCAATTACTCTTCTCTCTGAATGCCTTCTCTAGTCCACCTAGTTACCCCCAAATGCCACCCCCAAAATACCCTCTAACTTAATGTGTCACCTATTTAAGGCTCACCATATAGACAGCAGAAGGAAGGAAGAAGAAGGAAGAAGCAGCTTATTATTTTAGCAGTCATGGAAGGCAATTGTCAAAAAATGGGTTTTATGTTTATATTTCTTTTGCCTTTATAATAACTTTAATGGTAGCAAGCCAACTATCTAACAATGTTCTTAAAGATTTTATTTATTCATTTGAAAGAGACAGTGAAAGAAAAAAGCAAAAGGTGGGGGAAGGTCAGAGGGAGAAGTGGACTGACTCTCTGCTGAGTGGGGAGCCCAATACTGGACTGGATCTCTGGGATCAGGGTCTGAGCTGAAGGCATAGCATATTTCCTGTACTATATTTCCTCAATTTAGATCCATTAACATTCGACTTTTTTAGCTATTTCTTTTCTTTTTCTTTTTATTGTAGAGCTTTATTAGTTTTTTCCACTTGGTACGAAATATTATCATGCAAAGAGAAGTTGCATACAAATCTGTGATGTATTTGTGACAAGGTGTTTTTGACTTGCTGTAATATATAGTCATTTTCTATTAATTTCCTTCTACATTTCTAAACAATTTGTTTATACTGACATGATTGGATTAATTAGTTTTTGACCTTTATTTACTTTATTTCTGGTGTTTTAATATTTACTTATTTTAAATTCTTTACATGGCTTATTCTCTCTGTATCCTATCATACATGTTTATAACAATTAGGGCAAAATCTTTTGATGTTTATATTATTGTTTACAGTCCATTCATGTGTTTCTAATATTTTTCCCCCTGAGTGATCAAATCGAGTTTTAAATCCTCAGTGTCAGTTATGGTTTTTTATTTTTGTTTTTGTTTTTTATTTCCCCCAATTTTTGTTTCTGGTTTTTCTGTTATTGCTTTTAATGCTAGGGTCTTCTCTTCTTCATGTACTACTTAGCTGTTATCAGCCAGATTAGTTTCACTCTACTATATATAGTATAGTAATCCCGCAGGATTTTCTTTTTTCTTGATTGTATATCTCCCTTTTACAAAAATTAATTCCTTCTTCTGTTAAAGTTCAAGTTCCAGGAGTTTCCTAGGAAAAGATAAAGTAGGCAATCTTTACCTCTTTGTCATCATTCTATTAATGTCTTTATTATACTTTCAAGGGAGAATGATGATAGTGTAATAATTTCAAAATCATTTTTTCTCAGTAACTTGAAGAAATTACTTAATTATCTTCTACAATCCAATGTGCGTTTGAGAATTCCAATGACATTTCATTTTCATTTCAATTATTCTGAAAATGATTTTTTCCTCTCTGGAAGTCACTGTTTTAACATTTTACAATAACGTCTGATGTTCTAATCATCATTCATTAATGAGAATGAGCATTTTCAATTCAGACAAGATATTTCTATGTATTCTTTCTTTAATAACTCTGTTCTCCTTTTGATATTCTTTATTTTTAATTTTCTATTTATCTTTTATTATAATGACCGCTCCAATATTTTTTCTGTAACCTGGGAGATCTTCACACTTTTACTCTCCATTCTCACAGTTGAATTTGTTTTCTTCTGTCACAATTACATGTAAGAACTGTATCTTCCTTTATATTTTAGGTGTTAGCATTGTATTTGTATTTAAAATTTTATGTTAGTAACTTCAAATGCTTACTTCCCAAGTCAGTGAAAGGATTCTACTTTGTTATTCCATTTGAAGATATGCACTGTGAACACTAACGTGTTTTCCTTTTATTTCTGAACACTTAATTACTTATATAAAACTTTTCAGTAATGCCACTTCTTTGCCCAGTTGATTAAAAAAACACATGTGTACAGGTAGTGCTCCTCTAGGGTCTGAAGCCTCTATCCACTTGGATATCATGTGACGCTGAGACTCATCTACAATCAGAGTGAACTTTCAGGTAGTACTATTACTAGTAGTACTACTACTACCATCAACACCAAAACAACATTAAATGATTAGTAATAATAATAATAATGTAAATACATATATGTTAATTTTCTTAAGCCACTGAAGTTTTTTTTTCCTATCACAATAATCTAGTTTCCCCCAAATAATTTAAATTTAGCATTGATTATTATTTCACTGAGAACTTATTTTTGTTTTAAACTTAGTTGTGCTTTTTACATTTTCTCTGGTTACCTTTAAATGTACTTATTTATTTATCTATTTACTTTTTGTTGATATTTAGTGTCTGTCTTCACTTTGGGAACATCTCCTGAATGTTTAGCAATCTTTGGATTGGAATATGTCTTAAAAATAACTTAATAGCTTATTCTTAGGCATATGTTTGAGGTCTGTGCCCTAGAGTGATTGGGTTTAAAAAGTCCCCCTTTTAAAATCTCCAAATGTCCAGGTTTATTTATGTATCTGGGTAATTTCAGGTTTTTCAAGAAAAAAATGTGTCATTTCTTTGGCTGTCTACTATTTACTGCCAATATTTTTGGACTAGAATTTGGACTAGAATGTGTTCCTTGCTCTCATCGAGCAGATTTTGGTGTAGCATATCAACAGCACTATTTGTATTACTTGTACCTAAATCTAGCATCTCTCAGGTTTACATGTTAGAGATTAAGCATCTGGTCTCCTGTGTATTTGGGAGGAATGAATTACCAGAATTAATTAGGGAAGTAATTCAGAAGAATAACTTCTTCATATATGTAATTTTATTCTATTCTTTTAATTTATCTCAATCTTTATGATTTTGGGTATCCGTTCTTCACATCTTTTTAAGACTTTGGTAAATTTTCTTCCTTCTGATTATTATTGTTCTGCACAAGCACTTACCTTTCATTTTATCTTCTTACCAAAACATTTTCTGTGTCTCTGTTTACTGTATCTTTTCTTATCCTCTTTCCCCTATGATATGCATATTACATACATCATCACCATCATCATTGTTACTAATACTTGAGCAGGGAACATGGTAAATGATCACATTCAAGCAAGTATGTTTTAATTTCAAGTTTCTAAAGCATTCCCTTTATGTATCTTTACATTCTCTTTATATTACATTGGATAAGCCTGTTCTTCAGGTCAAAGATGATACTAATAAGAAAAATAATAACTGTGATTTATTTTTTTAGGATTTTATTTATATATTTGACACAGAGAGAAAGAGATCACAAGTAGGCAGAGAGGGAGAGAGAAAGGGGGAAACAGAAAGGGGGAAACAGCCCTTGATGCAGGGCTCTATCCCAGGACCCTGAGATCATGACCTGAGCCGAAGACAGAGGCTTAACCCACTGAGCCACCCAGACGCCCCATAACTGTGACTTATTAAATGCTTAATGTATGCTTATAGTTTTTGAAATATTTTCTGTGAAATGCATCAAGAAATTTTTATTGCCAGTTAGATCTTGTGCTACTTTATGTATCAGGTAACTTATTCAAAGTCAAAGTGTTAGTAAGTACAGGATTAAGAATATGAATAAAAGTCTGTCTGATTCCAAAATTCTCCATCTTTGCAATATGTTGAGTTTGCTGAAAACAATAACGATGGCAATAATATTGTAAAAGAGGGATACATTTTATAAGGATGACATCAAATTACCATTATTTTCACTTTATAATGTAGACATATTGACTTATTTTTATTCATCAGAAGTTGAAAAAGAACATTGTTTTCTGGCAAAAAAAAAAAGCTGTCAGATAAATATGCAATGTTTCAAGACTGAAAAATTAGAATTAGAAATGAGTTGAGTGTGATTTGATATAAAAGATAAATTGAAAAAGTTACTGAAGCAGTCATGTTATTAGTTAATATTTTTATGAAATAAGGGAACTTCAGTTTTCCATCTTAACTGATGTAAGAGGTTTTGTTATCAAGAGATCAGAGAAATACAGAAATTCTTATTCTATATAAATAAAAACTAGTAACATACACACAAACATATATATACATATGAAAATAAATCTCATTCTCACAGAACTCAGGTATTATGACATTATAATGTAATTACTGCAGATATATCCTGTGTTTATTTTAAATATAAACATATTTTCAAAAGTCACAAAGGCAAACATTGATAACATCAGGCAACTTTGTATTAAAAATGTTTACACATATTTTGATAAAGACAATGGTGTTCCTTTTTAAAATCTGCTTGAATAGCAAAGTAAACTTTAATTATTGATACCATTCTACTTAACTAATTATTAACTTTTTTTTTTCTGTTTGGACAGTGATTAAAAATGGTGCTTACAATCAAAGGCTTTGTTCTTTGTTTTGTTGAAAGTGAAGAGATAGTGCCATGAAATTTAAGAAAAAAGGACAATTATTCTGAAAGTGAATGAAACTAGTCTATTATTTGACAAAATGGCACCCTAATCATCCAACCATCTCTTCCTTTGACATCTAGAAGTCCTCATTGTGTGTCCAATGATGAATGCTTTGTTCAGACTGTACATTTTGAGCTGTTGAAAGTAAGGGCATCTGCCATTTTTATGCTTATGTGGCCTTATACAAAACCCCTTCTGTTGTTTGCCTGACAGAGGAGCATACATCTCCTATTTCAGCAGAAAGCCTCTGTTGAGAGTTTAAACTTCAAGTCTCTTTGCCAAACAAATACTCCATCCATGATCAAAGCAAAGCAAGGTTTTGACATTCAAGTGCATGTTCAGCATCCATAACAGATACTAAAAATGGAGAAAAACCCTTTAATTCTAAAGAAATGATTTGATTAGTATATGGAAATTGGCATTTCACCAAAAACTATGATGACCAACGATGCAGAAAGCAGGCTTTATTTTGTTGTACTCTAGTTTTTCACCATTCCTGCTTTCTCACGGTTTTACCAAACACACTGGCCTTATAGTTTTTCCTTTTCTCTGGGAAAATTCTTCAAATTATTCCCCCAGATTCATTTAAAATTACTCTACAGAAACACTTTCTGTATAGCTTTCTCAAACTCTTTATTTCACTAGAATCCAATTGGATAATCATGGCTCCACAGAAATTGCTCCTCTCCAGGCAGTCAAAACCAATGAGTCTGTCTGTGCTCTTCCAACACCATTTCTCAGTAGCATGTGAAACACTGCATGTAGTTACTGTATTATAACATTCATCACATTTTATTATATTACCTGTTTATCTCCATTTCCCTGGAGTGAGGACAGGTAACACCTCTTTTGTAGTCTCTCCATAAAAAATGTCCAGCCAAATTCCAGGTACATACTGGAACTCCAATAACATTTCACTAATGAAAGCACTATGAGCCTTAATAAGTAGATTTTAGTGCTCTTATCTACTTATTCCTGCTGTCTGGGCTTTGGGAGGATTACATTTCCAATGATTTTAAAATGTAGGGGTATTATATGATTGATTCTAGCCAATGGATAATTAATTAGCAGAAATAAAGTGCCACTTCGGGCCAAGACTTTTAATTACCATTCCCTCTGGTACTGTTCTTCCTCATCTCGGCAATGTCGGAAGTATGTGTTGAGAAGAGATAGTATATGAACAAAGCAGCCAGAATTGCTGCCAAACAGAGCACATCTACCCTGGAGTTTCACCCATATCACAAGAGACTTGGATTCAGCAAGAAATAAATTTCTGTTTTATTATGCCAAACTACTTCCAAGAAAAGAAAAGAATACTTCAGGGACAAAAGCTACTCCATATTCAAATATTTTAAGTATGTAGAACAGGAGAAAAGCCAAGTCCCCTAGACCAACTTATTCTTAACATGTGGTCTGCAAATCACTGATTGTCAACTGGGCACTTGAGGGACAGTGAGGTCAAAATTTGTTTCCTTATAAGAGTAAGATGATATTTTTATTTTCACTGTTGACATTTTCACTGACAATGCATAAACAGTGGTGGGCAAAACTGCTGGCAGCTTAGCAGGTATTAAGTCAGTGAAACCAGACAGTTCTACTAGCCATTGTATTCTTTACCCCTAAGCAGTGCCAGAAGAAAAATACCAATTTAAATTAAGAGTAGTCTTAGTGAAAATTTATTAAGTAAACATTTATTAGATATTGCTACTTATTTAATTTTATTAATTCCTGGTCTCTGAGCAAACATTGTATTAATAGTGTTTGTGTAAAATTAAGAAGTTAGTCTATAGCTCTTCTGTCACAAGAAAAGAACTTGTAAGATTGTTTGAATTGTGAGCTGAATAGCTGCATTTCCATGAAAGACCATTTTACTTGTACAGACCACTGACAGTTAAACGAGTGAGACTTACCTAACTTGGATATTTGCAAGTTTCACAATGATGACTAAAGTGAGTCTATCCCCTCAAGAAAAAACAACTTACAGTAATAGCTAATTAAAACCATGAATGTGAGTGTCTTTTTTAAAACAGAGGAGTAGAAGTTAGGTTATATAAATATGAAGACATGAGCATTATCTCAGTTTAGGCTTCACATTGAAAGGGTAAATTTTTTCAGAGTACTTTTATAGTATATAGAACAGTAAGGGAATAATCTTGAGTAGCTCATTACTTTAAGAACAACAGAGAAAGAAAGATCATTAAGAGAGGGTAAAAAAGTCTATGCCACTAATGATTGGAAAAAGAAAGCACTTTATATTTCAGTCTCTGTTCTTTATATACAAAATCCTGTGTTGCTGAAGGTCTTAATGGATGGAACATACGTGTCAGTTTAAAATCACAGTGAGTGAGTGTATGTGTGTGTGCAAAGAGAGAGAGGAAGAGAGAGAGAGAGAGTGCAAGATGATTTTGTCCATGCTCTGTGTTCTTCCAGAAGTATTTATTTCTAATATTTTACTAAAGAATATAGAGAATGTTTTAACAGTTCTACTAAAGAATATAATGAAGACTGAAAGGAAAATTAAGGATGATAGTTTAAAAAGGTGAACACTTTTAATTGCTGAACATTAGTTAAAATGTGAAAGGATTTAGACATAAGTCATACATACTACATCATTATTAATAGTCTGTGGGAAGATCAGACACTGAGTCAGTGAAAAGACCTTTATTTAAACAGGCCAGTGACCACAAAACCATTTTAAAAGGCCATTATAAACTATGTCAACAATCCCATTTCCCCAAGCTAATTAACAACAAACAGACAATATTGAATCACTTTGTCTATGAGACTGTTTTTCATTTTATAAGGCTACATTGGCATGAGTACATTTCTATTTATCTCTAAGAAAATATTCGATAGGCATGAAAAGAGAGGAAAAATAATTTTTTCTCCCTTCTCAGGTGGAAAAATTGCTCCAATTCCTACCCCTTGTATGTTTATCACATTGGGACCTCTAAATTAAGAGTTGTCAGTCATACTGACTTGAAGGATTTAAAAATGCCTTTTTAAAATTTGAGTTTCCTTAACATTAAAAAGCTTAGGTTAATCCCCTTGTCGCTATGAGGCATCTAGGAATGGACTCCTACCAAGAATGTCTTCATCATAGAGAATCCAAGAGACAATATTCCAGTATGATAAGTAACAGGAAAAATGACAGAATAAGAAGAGTGAAAAGAAAATCCAATCCCATCTTCACATTCACAGGGGTGAGCAGAGATTTGTAAGAAGTCACCAAAGTATCATTCAAAGTAACTTTCCCATTTTGCATTCCTACCAGTAATGGAAGGGAAGTTCCTGTTGGATGTCAGTACAGTGCTACTGCAGATACAAAGATGCATATCATAATGTCTATCTTTGTGGACATTACAGTTTCCTAGCAATGATAACACACACACACACACACACACACACACACACACACACGTCTGTTGAAATTTGGTTCAGGGCTGGAATGTCTAAGGGGATGTTCCTAGGAATGAGATATTTAAATTTGCAACCATGAAAAACATTTTGGTCATTTAAATCATACAACTAAATTTAAAAAGACAAAAATGCACTAAAATTGAAAATAACACAAAATAAGTGAACTGGTGTTTCAAGTTAGTAATAAAATCACATACAGAAGATATTTCAAGTGATTAAAAATGCACTATTTGGGGCACCTGGGTGGCTCAGTGGGTTAAAGCCTCTGCCTTCAGCTCAGGTCATGATCCCAGGGTCCTGGGATCAAGCCCCACATGGTGCTCTCTGCTCCGTGGGGAGCCTGCTTTCTCCTCTCTCTCTCTCTGCCTGCCTCTCTGCCTATTTGTGATCTCTGTCTGTCAAATAAATAAATAAAATCTTTAAAAATAAAAAAAATAAAAAAATAAAAATGCACTATTTGATTATATATCCTTAGTGAGATATTTTCAAAGAAAAAATACAGAAAAAAACATAGCTTAAACTAAAATTTTTATTTTTTCGGTAATTTCAAAAGTGGTATTATTTTGAAATTCTAACATACTATCATATATATTTGTATATATAAGTTGATTTTTTGAGGAATAAATATTTTCAGGATGCCTAGGTGGCTCAGTTAGTTAAGCATCTATCTTAGGTTAAGGTCATGATCCCAGGGTCTTGGGATCAAGTCTCACATGGGGGCTTCTTACTCAGCAGGGAGCCTGCTTCTCCCTCTCCTTCTCCCTCTCCCTCTGCTCTTCCTCCTTGTGCTCTCTCTTTTTCTCTCTGACAAATAAATACATAAAATCTTTTTTAAAAAAAGAAAGAAATATTTTCAACTGTGTTTAATTAAACAAAGAGACTGATGTGGCTCTGCTGCCATATTGGCCTACCAAAGCAAACGAATATCTAAGCCTATAAATACCTCAAAGTCACAAAATCAAAACACTAAGGACAGCCCATCACAACCAGCCAACTAAGCTTAAAACTCCAGCCAATCAAATAATTTGTTTTCTTTTCTCCCATACTTTCTTGATGGTTCCAGTTGGCAGAGGGTCCCTAACCACTTCCATCTTGGCACCACCCAGTTCCAATCAATTTTTGCTCAAATAAGCTCTTAAAATTGTTGATGTGCCTTGGTTTATTTTTTTTTTAAAGAAGCTAACAACATTTCATTTCAGAATAAGAAAAAAAAGAAAGATTAAGTAGAAGCCTTAAAATGTTAAAATTGAGATGGATATAATTTGTTTTTCAAAACTACATATTTCTTTTCCCTGCCCACTCAGAAGGACAAGGAATAACTCTCAGTTACAATTAACACCAACTAATGGGCTTAAACTGTGGAATCTAAATATAATTTCTCACAACAAAGACACAGGGCTCTTTAAGACAATGGTGGCCATAATACATGTGTCAGAAGGTGAAAAAGCTGGCAGAGCAAGGAAGCAAACTGAAGGAGAAAAACATCAACGGAAAGTATTCAGGTGGCCCCAAATGAGACAAGTTTAACATAAAAAAAGACTGTGAATAACGAGTGAAGCAAATCGAACATATATAAAATCCATGACTTTTATACCATTTTAAAAAGAAAAAAAGATGACACAAACAAAAACTTGGTGGTCACCTTTGAAACAGGAACTTCTTATTCTAAAATGTAGTTATTACAGGGTAAAATAATTAATGTAGTCTGCCTTTCTTGTGTATGTTATATCTCAAGGTAATCAAAAAACTAGCTAGTGAGAGAAAGTTTGTTTTACAAAAGAAATTCTACTAGTAAAAGTGGAAAGAATATGAGAATTTGAAAGTTGTCATTTGTAACCACTAATGAAATAAGTGATTCAAGCAAAAGCTATCAATAGATGAAATTATAAGATGGAAATTTGAAGAGAAATTTTACAATGAAGGGATCAGTCAGTCACCAACTCACTGATACTTTTAAGAAGATAATACAGATATTATGTTTTGTTTTGTTTTTTGTTGATATGATACAATATGAACCACACAGTCTGTATAGGCCTATATTCTTACAAAAATAAAAACAAAAAGAGCTTGAATCTCATCAAGCTTTGAGAACTAAATCTAATTTGTAGGAAATGCAAGAGAAAGCAGAAGACATTAAATAGCATAATGAAGAAGCAAATAAATGGATGCATAGCAAAGCTGACTTGATTTCTTCAACAATGATTTTTTGTAAAAATTACGGAATTATTCTGATTACAAGAATTTAAGAGAATAATCAACAAATGCAAAGCATTGATAGAAACTTCCCCATGAACTCTTATTGTGTGTCTATAACATCAATTTCTTAACTTCTATTATAGCACTTAATACTTTGCATAAGATTTACTCATTTATGTGATCCACTATTAATTTGAGATCCTCAAAGTCAAGGATTATATTTTATTCATTGCTGTTGCATTCCCATCTATCATGGTTCTTGATTCATGTAGAATGACACATTAAATATGTTCCCTCAATGACTAGATTTGAAAATACATTCACTGGAAAATGCATGCGTTTTATAACACTGTAAAAAAAAAAATCACCACCATCTCAATAGTTTAAAACAACAAACATTATCTTGTAGTTTCTGTGGCTCATGAGCCTAAGCATGGCTCATCTGGATTGTCTAAAGTCTCACAAGGTCATAATCAAGTTGGACTGCATTCTCATCTGGAGCTTTTCTTTAAAGATCACTGGCATTGTTGGGAGAATTTATTTTCTTGCTATTGTGAGACTGAATGCCCAGGCTTTTTGCTATAATACATCCTCAGTTCCTAGAGAATATTCTCAATCTATTGCTATACAGCATTCCCAATATAGCCACTTGGTTCATCAAGCCATCAAGGAGAGTCAGTAGGATGAGTCCACTAGCAAGCTGGAGTGTTTTATAATTTGATGTAACTATGGAAATGACATTGCATTACCTTTGCCATAATCTATTGGTTAGAAGCAAGTTACATGTCCTGCATACTCAAGTAGAGAGGATTACACAAAGGCACAAATAACTAGAGGCAGTGACAAAGGGGGGTCACCTTCCAGTCTGTCTGACACACGACATTATTTATAATACTTTTCTACATCCATCAAAAAAAAAAATTGCTAAAAGTGCTCGCCCTATTGTGGAATTTAATCTCCTTGTAAGTAACCACAGTTAAATAAAAAACAAATGTTTAGAATTGTGTTTCACATTGAATGTATTTGATTTTCTCAAATAATGAAAGTCATTTGAATTATACTAAACTGTTACAGGGATTATAAGGGGAAAGTATTAAAATACAGTTTCATAAAACAATACCTTATGTTTTTTTCATATTAAAATATAAATGATTACATTGTTTTTGGTGTACAGCCTATACACGTACTTGTTAATAAATTGCTAACACTGAAAAAATAAATTTTTATGATTTTTAATGTGAAGTTTTCAGTCTCTAGTCTTTTTGTATATACTTTTGGGGATACATATTGATAAATAGATGAAGATGTATAAGTAGATATAGATATGAGTATAGATGTTATTCCTCAAGGGACTTTATCAATAGTTCTTTTTTTAAAAAAAGACTTTATTAAAAAAAAAGATTTTATTTATTTATTTGGTAGAAAGAGAGAGAGATAAAGCACAGAGTGAGAGTGAGAGGGAAAAGCAAAGCAGACTCCTCACTGAACAGAGAGGCCAACATGGGGCTTCATCCCAGGACCCTGAGATCATGACCTGAACTGAAGGCAGATGTTTAACCAACTCAGTTTCATGTGTAGGTTTCTGGACTCACATAAGTAATTCAGAATTTGAGAAGAAAAATGACAAAAAGCAATGATCTCAGTAATATTATAATTAATCTTGTGAAAGAAAAGAATTCTCTAAGCTCTTCTTGTTAGGGAAGAGTGATTTATCTCTTCTATCAGATGTCATGTTAGAAGAAATGACTTCTATTGAATTTATAATCATGACAATCAGTATCTATGTTCATATTCTTTTTAACTAATTTGTTTCCTTAGAGATTCCTGAAAAGACCAATGAAATATGAGGTAATATTTTACCTAAATCTTATATGAAGGGATCCAAGGATATACCATTATACAGACTTTTACTATATATTCCAATATACCATTGGACTCAAGTATGAATTACTATTTGCATGTTATTAATTAAAATTATTTCTACTACTAGAATTATAAAACAAAACTTACTAAGTAAAATATGAATCCATGTCAAATGTTCAGGGGCACCCGTATTTTTATGATTAAATGTCTAGTAAAAAAATCTGCTTTTAAAGTGTTTTACAAGTAAAACTATGATGTTTTGTGCTTTTTGGTATGGAAATTGTCTGTCTCGGGAAACAATTGTTTAATGAAATTTTTAAAAAATCTGATGAAAACAAATTACCCCTTCTCATAGCCTCCATATGTTTATGTTCTTTCCTCTCTCAAATGATTACAAATACATAGCCAACTTTGATTTTTAATAGGCAAATCTATAAGCTGTTCAGTTATTTGAACTATTTTTTATTTATTTTTGAATGTTCCTTTTATATGTTTGTTTCTAATTTTTAATTTTGTTATGATCTTTGTTGCCATCTTTGAAAATCAGTCTATTAAAAAAGGCAAATTCATGATAGTATGAAAATATAGATCTCATTCCAGTTGAGGTCAGAGTCAATTTTGAACACTTAGAAATGATTAAGGCTGCAAATGTTGATTTAATTGTTTAGATGTTAGGATCATAGAAATACTGAGACTGGGAGATTTCTCATCCCTAGAAATTTGGCAATAATTAAAAGAAGCATCTAGAAAAATTATCTACAAAATAAAATAACTATCTATAAAACTGTAAGATACATCTGAAGAACGTTTGCCTATACCTCAGAATTTCTTGGCAATGTGCAGATTAAGCTGTATATGTTCATGGCAATGTACATGAATTTGTGCTTATTGAGGTAACTACACTAAACCAATACACATACACACACGTACATATCCCTTAATTTTTTTTATCTGGTTGTTCAAGGATACATGTGCAAAGATGTTTATAGTAGCATTAATTGTGATAGCAAAAATTGAAAGGAAATCAAGTGCTGCCAAATGGGAAAATGGGATAAATAAATTTGGCCTGTGAAATACTAAAGATCAAGGAATTAGAGTAACATAAACTGTCTTGAGTGTCCTAAACAATAAATACAATTTTACTTATTTTTCAACAAAAACTTCAAGTAATTATTATATCCCAAGCAATCTTTTAGATTTTTAGGAGGCATCAAAGAACAACCTAGGTGACTGCTCTTGTTCTTCTTGAGCTGGAGATGAAGAAATAGCTACAGAGGAATAACAAGATTTTGCTCATCAATATAAAGCTTAAATTATTTTTAGATGTTTTCATTAGTGCTCATATTCAATTATGCAAATACTGCATATTAATTATAAATAGTTTCTATGATATAAATATATTATGATGGAATAAAACATATAAAATTTAAGAGTGAGATAAAGGTAAAATTAAATTTTAAATATTTATTAATGACAATAACCTGTACTTCCACCATTATAATTCTATTAATAATATCATAGTGAGAGTGATATGATTATATACATCAAAGTTTAATAACTGTTGTATAAGCATTTTTTAGCATAGTGCTTCAAAGATCTGTTTTTAAATTAAATATTTCTCACTTGCTGAAAATCATACCTCAGAAAGTTAGGTTGATTGATTAATAAAAAAAAGTTGATATTCTATCTGATGGTAAAAAAAAGGAGTAAAAAGGAAAAATGGAGCAATATTGTTTACTTATCTCTGGTTAAAGTCACAGCTCAGCAAGAATATGAAAATTGTTCATGTGAAAATTGGATTTTCCTCCATTTTTCACAAAAGGAAAGCAAAGTTGCTGTCTTGGAGGATAATTTGTTTAAAATGATGCTGATGATTTTATTACTGATTAGGATTTACCTCGAAATTTAAAAGGTAAAGGTTGTTTGCTTAACACACTCAAACTGACTATATATGAGGAAGCATCAGGGCTGTACCCCTAGATCATTCATTCCTGCCTTCATCACTGAACTTCAAGATCTGAAGAAGACATTCAAATGGAGATCACCACTGACCTTATCCCAGGACGGGATGGGACAAACAAAATTAAGTTTTGGTATGGTGGCCCCAGAAAAACATTAGTCATTATTTTATACAAAGAAAACTTAACTATGTTAACAACTTGCCTTTTCTTTTCTGCAAAAACTAATTCTATTAATAATTTCTTAATAAATGTACTCATTTACATTTTATTGAAGTTCTAACCAAAGAAAATTCACACCTTATACACAAATCTATGTTCAAGTCTATTTAATTGACCTAATTAAGTTGAAACTCATCCTCAATAACTACTTAAAAAAATCACCTTAAAAATACTAAAATCTTAACCTGATCTAATTTTATTATTAGAAGAGAACACACACATCCTTTGAAGGAGATTTTTTTCTCTACCTCTGTTGTTATATGACTATCAGATGGCCTATTAATTCAGAAGGAAAGCACTTTTCCTGGTGTCAAGTTTATCTTATAATTATCTGCATGAAGTTATTTATCTTTTTAAACCAAGTTAATACAAAGCAGAAAAAAAATAATAATAACTCAGAGCCAAAGTGGAGGTAAGCTAGCAGAGCAAGTTCCCTCAATATCCCAAGTATCAGAGATACATTCTTTCATTTATTAATCAGTGAAAAATAATTTTATCTCAAGGCCAGCCACTGTAGTTTCTGTAAAGTACACAAATAACAGGTCTAAATTGAACAAGAAGACTGATGTTTATTTTTGTTAGTATCTTCAAGGCACATGTAAATTCTACATTTACAACTAATCTCTATAACATTGCATTTTTATAATATTGTGTAAGAGCTCAAAGTGTTTCAAATTTACTGATTCTCCTAATCAATTAATAATTTTAACCATTAAATTTCCAATTTCTATGTCTGATCATTGGGAGACATTGTATTTTGAAAGCATTCTTTTTTTTTAATTTAATTTTTTATTTTTTATAAACATATATTTTTATCCTCAGGGGTACAGGTCTGTGAATCACCAGGACAATAGCCAAACTATGGAAAGAACCTAGATGTCCATCAACAGATGAATGGATCAAGAAGATGTGGTATATATACACAATGGAATACTATGCAGCCATCAAAAGAAATGAAATCTTGCCATTTGCGACAACATGGATGGAACTAGAGCATATCATGCTTAGTGAAATAAGTCAAGCAGAGAAAGACAACTATCATATGATCTCCCTGATATGAGGAAGTGGTGATGCAACATGGGGGCTTACTTAAGTGGGTAGGAGAAGAAAAAATGAAACAAGATGGGATTGGGAGGGAGACAAACCATAAGTGACTCTTAATCTCACAAAACAAACTGAGGGTTGCTGGGGGGAGGGGGTTTGGGAGGAGGGGGTGGGATTATGGACATTGGGGAGGGTATGTGCTTATATATACACAATGGAATACTATGCAGCCATCAAAAGAAATGAAAGCATTCTTTTTTAACAAAATATTTAATAGCTTATCAAAGTTATAGGATTAATCAATATGAAAATTTGATCATATTTCTGCATAAACAATATCATTAATAATAGTGCATTCACACAACTATTAAGCACAAAAAATACAAAATATGTGTAAGCTTTGTGTGGTGAAAACAACAAGATACTAAAGTGAGAAATCAAAGGATACTTAAGTAAATGGAGAAATGTACCACTTTCATGGATTGGAAGACTCAATATTGATAAGATATCAATTATTCCTATAAAGATAAGGCCAACGCATTTGAGGCAAAATCTCTGCAGGAATATTTTATAGAATTTAACAAGGTTATTCTGAGACATATGACATATTCATTCAAATTTACACAATTATGAAAAAAAGGAGAATCAAATTGTAGGACTTACTATCTGATATCTAGATTTGGTGTAAAGCTACTACAATCATGACATTATTATAGTGAAAAAAGAATAGACTTTTATATGAAAGGAACACAATAGTTTAGAAATAAACCTTACATGTTCAATTGATTTTTGAAAATGTTGCAAATGCAACTTTTTAAATAAAGTATAGGCATTTTTAACAAACGGTACTGGAACAATGAGATGCCCATGTACAAAGAGTGACCCTTAATTCAAATTTGTACAAATTAATTCAAAATAGAGCATGGACCAAAATCTAAAAATTAAAGCTATAAATCTTCCCGAATAAAACACTAAGGAAATTTCTAACCTTGGGTCAGACAAAAAAAATTATATGTACCAGTAAAAGCATAGCTCATAAATGATAAATTATACTTCATCCGTATTAGGAACTTTTGCTCTGTGAAATAAATTATTAAAATAATTACAAGAGAGGCCAGAGCCTCACAGAAAATATTTGCAAATCATGTATCTGATAAAGGACTTGTATCCAGAATCCAAAAATATCTCAAAACTCAATACTAAAACTAAAAACCCAACTGTAGAAATAGGCAAATAACTAGAAGAGACATCACACCAAAAATGATTCAGAGATGGCAAGTAAGCACAAGAAAACATATTCAACGTTCTTAGTCATTAATGCCGATTAACAGTACATTGAGATTTTACTATATATCTATGAGGAGATCTAAAATAAAGATAGTACTGAATATTATAGAGGATGTCCAACAATTGGAACTCTCATTCACTGCTAATAGAAATGTAATATACTACAGCAACTTTGGATAATGGTTTGGTGGTTCCTTATAAATGTAAAAATCTACTTAGCCTATAAGGTAAACCTATTCCTTGGTAGTTAGCCAAATGAGATAAAATCTATATTTACACAAAAAGTTATAAATAAATACTAATAGTGTCTTATATGTAACCACCTCAAACTGGAAATAACCCAAATAACCCTCAGCTAGATTTAGATTAACAAAGTGTCACACATCCATACAATGGACTAATATTCAACAATACAAAGAAAAGTTTATTGATACCTCTAATAGCACAGATGGTCTCAGTACCTTAGACTCCATGAAAAAAAGTCAGACTCAAAAGGCTACATGTTTATGATTCTATTTATATGACATTTTTGCAAGTACAAAGCTATAGAAACAGAAAACAGATTCGTGGCTACAAGTGGCCTAAGGGAGGATTTGACAACAAACGGACAAGGGTAGTAAAATAGTTCTATACTTGATTATGGTGGTGGTTTCATGACTGTATACATTTGCCAAAATTGCAAAAACTGTATGATTAAAAAAATAAAAAATAACTAAATAAAAAATATAATTAAACTGTGAATTTACTTTATATAAATTAAAATTTTAACAATAATAGTGAAATAAATGTAAACCCTAGTAACTACCTATCCTACAGCTCTATTAAAATGAACCGTAAAATTGAACGTTTATAAAAGGCCAGAAAATGATCTATCCAAAAGATAGATAAGAGTGGCTCAATCTGTATAGACAACTTTTAGATTTCTGATATATTCAGATTCTGATGTATTCAGAGAATGAAAGTGAGAGCAAGAAAGAAAATTCTGATACAGAAAACTGAGATCTTTTGAACATTTACTTTTAATAAAGTGATTTTATTAACAACACCAAAAATTTGTAAGAAAGCAAAGAAAAGCAAATCCTAAGGCTTATTCTATGACAACCAACTCTATAATTTTCATAAATCATAATTAGTTCCACTTGTTTACATATTTTAAGCATATTTTTCAAATATAATGTTAAATTTTAATACTTTCTCATAACATTAGCAAACTATGTTCTCAATTTAGTAACATTTTGCAGAGACATACAATTTAATACTTCTGGTATGTTATAACGCCTATTTTTGCCATGGTCAAAAGAACAATGGTTTCTTTAATGATTTGTCCCATTTTGTGCTTTCTTCCTTAAGTGAGAAAACTAGTGCTTCATAACCATTTATCAGAAATTTAGGGATGCCTAGGTGGCTCATTGGGTTAAGTGTCTGCCTTTGACTCAGGTCATGATCCCAGGGCCCTGGGATGGAGCCCCAGAGCCTGCTTCTCCCTCTCCCTCTGTCTGCTACTCCCCTTGCCTGTGCTCCCTCTCTGTCAAATAAATAAATAAAATCTTTAAGAAAAAGAAATTTAATAAAATATTATGAATAGAAAATAGTATAGTATAAGAGTTTTTTAAATTACTGAAAATACAGTTTTTCTTAATGTTTTGAATGTTGTTATACGATCATAATAACTTCATCCTATTCATATTTAATATCTCAAGGTGAAACATACAATACAGCAAGGTTTATTCTTAGTGATATTTACTTTAGGTATATTTCTGAAATATTCTTCTTTTTTTAAAAATTTTTTATTTTTTATAAACATATAGCATATTTTTATCTCCAGGGGTACAGGTCTGTGAATTTCCAGATTTACACACTTCACAGCACTCACCAAAGTACATACCCTCCCCAATGTCCATAACCCCACCCCCCTTATTCCAACCCCCCTCCCCCCAGCAACCCTCTGTTTTGTGAGATTAAGAGTCACTTATGGTTTGTCTCCCTCCCAATCCCATCTTGTTTCATTTATTCTTCTTGATAACAATATGCAAATAGCTAATTTTGTTTGGAACATGGTTGATAAAGAGGTTGTTGTAGGAATAGGAAAAAATACAATTTCTGCCATTGCCTTGTTGTTGGAAATTACATAAATAAATTTGCTTTTCATGTATGATTCTTTGGCAATATATTTTTGTCAGTTGTCATTTTAGTGAAGATTAGTTTAGTAAAAGAGATTTGATACACTCTATACAATGAGTTAATGTCATACATACCAACTGTAGTGCTTTGAAGAGGGCTGCAAATAAAGAAGTTGATGACAACACTGTTAGTGCTGCTGTTTTATAAAATTATTATTCTCCCCTCAAGATACAGGCTTCCATGTAAATTCATTTTGCTTTGCCTGCTATAGTCCTTATAGGAACACTGGCTTTCTCTCTGATGCAATAATAGAATTTCTCTCTTATTGGGAGGGGGCATGGGAGAAGGTTGTTGGGAGAGTTGCATATTCTTTGGAGAATTGATGGCATAAAGTTTTCATGTAATCACATTTTAACCAGCTGTCACTGCTCAAATTTCTCTAATGTATATGCATTTTTAATGCATCAAAAACTTCAAATAATTTACAAACAATTTAGGAACTTAAATATTAATCACAACAATTTCTAAATATATTAAATATATTTTAAGTTATTCAAATTACTATTTATTTTTATACATATCCTAATTTTCTACCCACTTTCTGATTTTTCTTCTATTTTTTTAAATGATGAAGAACATGCTTTTCTTCTGAGGCTGGGTTAACCTATATTCAAAGGCTCCATTTTAATTGGATCTATCTAACCCACAATCATGTTTTATAGAAATCGAAATTCCCAAAGTGCTATCTATCTTTCTTTCCTTCTTTTCTTTTTTTCTTTCTTTCTTAAGATTTTATTTATTCGAGAGAGAGAAAGCAGGGGGGAGGGGTAGATGGAGAGGAAGAGGGCAAGAATTTCAAGCCGACTCCCCACTGACCATGTTGCCTAATGAGAAGCTCTATCTCACAAATCTGAGATCATGACCTGAGCAGAAATCAAGAGTTTGCTACTCAATGAACTGAGCCACCCAGGCACCTCTGAAAGTGCTTTTTCTTTCTAAGGGCATCAGGCTGTTTCTTGGTGTTCTTTGATTCTTTTGCATCATGAAACAAATATTGAAGAATTTCACGGGCGCCTGGGTGGCTCCCTGGGTTAAAGCTTCTGCCTTCAGCAAGTGTCATGATCCCACAGTACTAGGATCGAGCCCCTGCATTGGGCTCTCTGCTCAGCGGGGAGCCTGCTTCCCTTTTTCTCTCTCTGCCTGCCTCTCTGCCTATTTGTGATCCCTGTCTGTCAAATAAATAAATAAAATATTTTTTTAAATAAAATAAAAAAATAATTTCAGATAAGTCTTTTCTTTTTTTTTTTTTTTTAAGATTTTATTTATTTATTTGACAGACAATCACAAGCAGGCTCCGGCCAGGCAGAGAACCTGACGCAGGTCTCGATCCTGGGACCCTGGGATCATGATCTAAGCCGAAAGCAGAGGCTTTAACCCACTGAGTCAGCCAGGCACCCCTCAGATAAGTCTTAAGAATTAAATAAAAGTTTAAGCCAATTCCTTGATGTTAATAACAGAAACAAGCTGAAGAATATCAATAACAAAGTAGAATAAAAGAAGTTTCCCAATCTGCAAATCTGTTACATTTGTAGAGTACAGAGTATGCTTTTATTTGCAATTTATTTCATTTTTATTGGTGATTACTAACCCATGATATATTTCTCTCCCTCTTCCTAAAACACTCATAATTAATGTGGAAAGCACTGTCTCTTACTATTTTCACAAGGACAAAATATTTCAACAGAGTAGCTTAGGAAGTGTATCACAGTAAGCAATAGTAAGGAAACAGTATCTATTCATGTGTTTTGGGTACTTTACTTTTATTTTTGATGATGAAACTTTATCTTTACTATCAAGGATTAAATAGCAGAATTTCAAACTTGCTCTCTTGTCTTCCAAAGTGCAGTTTACAAATAATAGCTCTTTGGTTATATGTAGCTTAATACACTGATGACCCCTAATTAATTCATAATATAATATTTTATAAGGAGAGAATTGATACATATTTTTGAATAGCATAACAGTGTTCATCAAATCAAAACTCCAGTAAAATGTAAAATTATCCTTTTGTTAGGCATTAGTCAAGCATAAAGAACAATGCAATACCATTTAAAAATATGTATCTCTCTGGATTGAACTAATAACACATGTATCATCACTCAAGTAAGAACCTGTTGGAATATTTCAGTAGCACTGTCAATGCATCAAAATAATCAGAAAAAGAAAAAATAAATAAAAGAAAACTGGAGAAGTCATTATAGCAATTGTCCTTGCTATTCCTACTTGTCACCACAGTAGAGAATAAAGAGAAATTCTTTGTTCAATCAAAACATTTGAATGGCTTATTACTTTTTTTTTTTCCTGAAGTGGACTTAATATGTGGCAATAAGAGGAATTAAAATATTTATTATGCACCATTTAAAAAATAGCTATGGACTCTACTATGAATGCCCTGAAAAACTATCCATTCTAACCTGTATTATAATAAGAGCATATTCTTATTTTCTTCATTGTATACAGACGGACTACATGAGAACATACAGAAATGACACAGCATTATTTCTTAGATTTAAAATAAAATACACTATTTTTCAAACATTCAGGAATTAGGATAATTTGTTTTTAGAAGATGTGTATCCCCTGCAAGAATTAACACTGGCAAGCATCTCTAAACACCCCAAATCAGCCCATTTACTATTGCAATGAACTAGAAGTAAAAAATGAATTAATTACTTATACAGTTAAAACCAATAATATCTAATAATTCCTGAACTGGTGATATTAGTGAAGATGATAAGGTGGTATCATCTGGTGATATGCTTAAAGATTTATCCAGTTCACTTTTTCATGAAATATTCTAATACCATCGATGTCATGCTGCTCATTTAGATGAAATACTAGAAAAATTTAAAAGTAGAAATGTTGAGAAATAGAATATGTATTAACACCCACCCCAACATAGATACCATAAAAGACAAGACTGCCTAAATCAATGAACTAATTATAGCAAGACATAGTTTACTAGAATTAATTTACATGTTTTATTTTGCTCAAAAAAATGTAAACGTTAAACAAAAAAGCCATTTAGGCCTATTATTAGGAAGATAAGTCCTAATAAGTTAAATTATTACACATGAAGACTGTGGACTTTTATGTCACTATCAAGCCAAAACAAAGTTGAATTCTTTATATGGGAATGGATGTTTTATAACCTCTAGGTCTCTCACTTGAGCAAAAATGCCAGTCCTATATTAATAAAGCTAGAATGTCATATTCCTGGTCTTTGTTGCATAAAATCTTGTCATGAATAAATCTACAAGTATGAAAGAACTCAAAATCAGGTTACCAAGACTTAAGAAAACCCACACAGTATCCCAGCTCTAAAAGGACCAAATTTGTAACTATACCACCAGCATTGTTTCCTTGATTGTTTGGTTATGGGGGTTGAGCTGGGGAAATGGGCAGATTAGGACCAGAATGTAAGCAAGTTCATATATATTTTTCAAAATGAATTTTCCCAGGTGTATTATTTCCCTAGTAAAAATTCCTACTAAATTAAATATATTTTCAAATCCTGGTTATCTTGCTTTGAGATATATATGTATGTATATATGTATATATATGCATATAGATACACATATCAAGCATATATTTTGCACACCAAAGAACACTAGAACTCACTGGCATACTACAATAAACATTAATTTCTTTGGACATTTTTCCAAAGAATACATACAGATGGCTAACAAACACATGAAAAGATGCTCAACATCTCTTACTGTCAAGGAAATACAAATCAAAACCTTGATGAGATGCCATGTCACACTGATCAGAATGGTGAAAATTAACAACAGAGGAAATAACAGATGTTATCAAGGAAGCAGAGAAAGGTGAACACTCCTTCACTGTTGGTGGGAGCGCAAATTGATGCAGCCACTCTGGAAAACAGTATGGAGTTTCTTCAAAAAGTTAAAAATATGTGTTGGAGAGGATGTGGAGAAAGGGGAACCCTCTTACACTGTTGGTGGGAATGCAAGTTGGTGCAGCCTCTTTGGAGAACAGTGTGGAGATTCCTCAAGAAATTAAAAATATAACTTCCCTATGACCTTGCAATTGCACTCCTGGCTATCTACCCCAAAGATACAGATGTAGTGAAAAGAAGGGCCATCTGTACCCCAATGTTTATAGCAGCAATGGCCACGGTCGCCAAACTGTGGAAAGAACCAAGATGCCCTTCAACGGACGAATAGATAAGGAAGATGTGGTCCATATACACTATGGAGTATTATGCCTCCATCAGAAAGGATGAATACCCAACTTTTGTAGCAACATGGACGGGACTGGAAGAGATTATGCTGAGTGAAATAAGTCAAGCAGAGAGAGTCAATTATCATATGGTTTCACTTATTTGTGGAGCATAACAAATATCATGGAGGACAAGGGGTGTTAGAGAGAAGAAGGGAGTTGGGGTAAATTGGAAGGGGAGGTGAATCATGAGAGACTATGGACTCTGAAAAACAATCTGAGGGGTTTGAAGTGGCGGGGGGGGTGGGTCGGGGTACCAGGTGGTGGGTATTATAGAGGGCACGGATTGCATGGATCATGGGTGTGGTGAAAAAATAATGAATACTGTTTTTCTGAAAATAAATAAGTCAATTTAATTTTAAAAAAAAGTTAAAAATAGAAATACCCTATCACTTAACAATTGCACTAGGTATTTACTAGATATTTACCCAAAGGATACAAAAATACTGATTTGAAGGGGCCCCTACACCCAGATGATTATAGCAGCATTATCAACAATAGCCAAATTATGGAAAGAGCCCAAATGTCCATCAACTGATGAATGAATGAAGAAGTAGTATATACATACAGTGGACTATTACTCGGCCATCAAAAACAATTAAACCTTGCCATTTGCAATGACATGCATGGAGCTAGAGGGTATTATGCTAAGTACAATAAGTCAGCCAGAGAAAGACAAATATCATATGATTTCATTCATATGTGGAATTTAATAAACAAAACAAATGAACAGGGGGTAAAGAAAAAAGAAAGAGAGGGTCAGGGGCAAACCATAAGAGACACTTACCTGTAGACAACAAAGTGAAGGTTGTTGGAGGGGAGATGCATGGGGGGATGGAGTAAATGGGTATTGAGTATTAAGGAAGGCACTTATTGTGATAAGCTTAGGTGGTATATGTAAGTGATGAATCATTGAATTCTACTCCTGAAACTAATATTACATTATATGTTAACTAATTAGAATTAAAGTGAAAATTTTAAACATTAAAAAACGAACATTTCTTAATTTCCGGTCTCCTGGTAAACTGATATTTTCTGGGCCTGTCAGAGATTACTTCCAAGCTGTTGACTGATCTCACATTTGCTCCACATGTCACTCATATCTTTGAATCAGTGGCTAATCAAAGCAAGATATTCTCATGGCAAAAGACACAAATTCAAGAGGATAAGCACAGCCATGTACTAAAAACTCAAGCACTTGCTTATCTGCTACTCATTCCACTGGCCAAAGTAAACCACATGGCCAAGAAGGAAGATATGCACAGAACAAGTAAATACAAGTATGATGAGTGTTACAGATGGTATGTAGAGAGTCATAAAGGGATAGATAATTTAGGTACATATACTATTCTGGAGTGTGGTTGAGGTATTTAGGGAAAACTACTTGATTAAATAAAGATCAAATGTGAAGGATAAATATATTTGCAGATGGAATAAGGGGGTACATTACGAGTTTTAGGTGGCAGGATTACTAATGAGAAGACCAGTGGAAGTTATTTATTTATTCAACAAACAATGGCTAAACATATTGGCAGGACTTTGGGGGAGTTTTTGATGGTGACAAAACATAGACTGGAGATCTATGTTATTTAGTATCCTAAAGATCATATTTGGGACTTTAACAAACCAGCAAACTCTACTTAACCAAACTATTTTAAAAGTCTGCTGGGGCACCTGTCTGGCCCAGTCGGTGGAATGTGCAACTCTTGATCTCGAGGTTGTAGGTTTGAGCCCCATGTTCGGTGATAGAGATTACTTTAAAAAAATCTTAAAAAAAATTCTACTACAATTCAAAATACAAAATTCTACTACAATTTTACAATTGAATTTACAATTCTACTACAATTCATCTCCTCTCTCTTCCCGGACACATAGCCTTTTTGCCCCAATACTTTGAAGATAGAATGTTTATTTTAAAATTGCAATTCTATTTCTACTCATTTGTCTGTTTTAAAACTATCTGTTTAATATCCTACAATTCTAATATTAAAGTTCCAAACATGATCTTTAGTTTGCTGGTTTGGACTGGGTGTTAACAGCAAAGATGAAACATTATAGACTTAAGTACCATAGTAAAATATGAACACTAAGAGTATGTAATATTTATTGAGTTTTGCTAAAAGCCAAACATGTGACAAACGTTTCATTTATTACCTACGGAAAATTCACAAAATTCCTATCAAATAATTAAACTTCCATCTCTACTTCATAATTGAGAATCTCAAGGCCACAACATATTTATGGTGAGGTGAAGGGTGCTGGGTGAACTTCTAAATGCCATAACCCATTACACTTACCAACAGTATATACTGACCCAATTTTTAAAAGTAGACTTATAAAAATAGTTATTAATTGGATAAAATTATTTACATAAAGTGGATTTTCTTCTGTCCATTAGTACCTAATGGGTATGTATATTGCCCTTCATTAACATCAGCACTGATTTTTTTAAATCTTTTTTATGTTCAGTTAGCCAGCATATAGCTCTATTTTTTAATTTCCTTTATCCTAGTCATAACCCTGAGAGATGCTGTTTTATTTTTCTAGAGGAGCTCTCCAAAGACAGCTGTTTTATTCTCATTTCTTATATCTTAAGAAGCCCTGCTCCTTATCATATTGAACTAAGAAACACAAAAGCTATATAACTGTATTTTCTATATTTAAGGACAGAATGAGATTCCTTGCTTAAATTAAAGTAAGTATATTCTAAGTTGTGTATTAATTCTTTTCTAGAGTAGAAAAAATGGTGAGGAAATACTTAATACAATTTTATTAATAATGTCAGTTTTATTAAAAAAATTTCTAATATAATGATTTTCCAAAAATATCTGAGATTAAGATCTTAGAAAAGCATTATAGGTGATTTGGGAGAGATTTTGGGCTAAGGTACACAGCTCTGCCTCAGTGATTCAAAGTCCTATAAGTCCTAGTATTCCTTAGTTAAAATATATGTATATTTTAGAATGTTTTTTCTCTTTGTTGGGTCACAAAAATCACTAAACTATATGTGTAACTTGTGCTTTAGTGACACCATGTTCCTTTTCACTGGCACTAAGGTTAACTTTTGAGAAGTAATAATTCAGGCTACTTTGCAACCTTGGCTGGTGTTGGTTAGAAAGGAATTCAGAGAAGTTCAAGGGAGCTATAAGATTTTAGATGTAATTTAATCTTGGCTCTGCTAGACTGTAAAAGAATAATGGGATAGTGAAATATCTCTGAAAGTAGGACAACAGGAAAAACCTGATCAAGACTCACTTAACTGTAAGCTTCCTCTTTCTCAAATTGCCTTCTACTTCTTTGCTACTTTGAACTTGGCAACCAGCTGTGTTGGGCATTGCTGGAGAGAAGACATATCATCCCTCTAACCCTGCATCTTGGCTCTTTCTATCTTTACTCCTTCCCTTGGGGACTTTTAAGTTGCATAAGCTTTAAAGGATGCCTTGATTTGAAATATCAGTTGCTAGAATTTTTGTTCTAATATTGTCAGTTCTGAACCTGATCAAAAGTTCGGAGGTTAAAGCAGAAGGCTATAAATCAGTGTTAGCTTGTTTTTTGTTTGTTTGTTTGTTTTGTTTTAAGATTTTATTTATTTATTTTACAGAGAGAGAGAGAGAGCACAAGTAGGCAGAGAGGCAGGCAGAGAGAGAGGGGGAAACAGGCTCCTTGCTGAGCAAAGAGCCGGATGCGGGGCTCGATCCCACGACCCTGAGATCATGACCTGAGCTGAAGGTAGAGGCTTAACCCACTGAGCCACCCAGGTGCTCCTTTTTTGTTGTTGTTCTTTGTTTGCTTTTAAGATTTTATTGATATGATAGACAGAGATCACAAGTAGGCAGAACAACAGGCAGGATGGGGGGGAAGCAGGCTCCCTGCTAAGCAGAGAGTCTGATGTGGGGCTCAATTCCAGGACCCTGGGATCACGACCGGAGCCAAAGGCAGAGGCTTAACCCACTGAGCCACCCAGGCGCCCCAATAAACAGGCGCGTGTTTCCACCCAGTTACAAACCAGGTTTCAAACTGGGGTTTGTTTTTTTTTTAACCCTAATTGCAAATTAGAATTATCCAGGGATATTTCAAAACTACCTTTGCCGTGGCCCCACTCCCAAATGTTCTATATTAATTGGTCAGGTGCAGCCAGAACATAATTGTTGTTAAAAACTGGCAGTGATCCTGATGAGTAGCCAGAGGTAAGAAACTGTCTAATTCTTCTAGCAGAACTTTTTGAACTCTACCACCAATATGGGGTCATCTAGATATTGAGATGATCTTTCAGTTATTCTATGTACCTGCACTCCCAGAAATCTTGCAAAAATGTAGACAAAACTGGTAAATTTTCACTGATTTTAATTTGCATTTGACCTGTCAAAATGTAGTCACAAAATGTTAAGCAGTATATATAATATTAGCTTAGCTATGCCTAGTTTCATCTAGAATTCCCATGGTTCCTTATTCTTGACTCTAGAATCACCCAAGAACCTATCTACCCAGGATATAAAATTTTCTTTTTCTCCCTGTGTTTGTATGTTGATTTTTTCCCACATAATGTTATATTTTTAAATGATCAAATATTTTTGAAAATTGTTTGAAATGATATTTTATAAGATACATTATAATTAAATATATCTTGCCATTAGATATTTTGTGTCAAATTTTTACTGTCATAAATATGACAGTGATTAGGTCATTTGTAGAACTGGCTGAATCAATAATTTTCCCCTTCTTATGTACTATAACTATATAAACACCTTAAAGGATCCTTTAAGAATCATAACACATATTTTCAAATTGCTCTTAGTAAAAGTTAGGTGTCATCATTTTAGAATGTCAATTATTGATTAAAGGTTAAAGAGTTAAATAGTTCTGAGTTGAGACACACTCTGCATGGAAAGCCCGTTCTATAAATAGATACCGAGACAGAGTTAAGAATATTAAATATGATTCATTCAACAGCTGAGCTTTGGTCTAGGGTGGCTGGAGTTGCAAAACCATAATGTCCCCTTACCACCTTTTCTTGGAGTTGTGTTCTAATGGACTGATGAATATTTTCTGTTTCGATTCAGATTTGGTTCTATTTTACAAAAACTCAATTTGAATGCTTGTAGTTTTCCTCATGACTAATTAAATTGCTGAGGAAAAAAATGTCTGGGTCAAATAATACAATATGCTTGGATAACATATGTTTTGCAGACTTACTTTAAGCCTGGAGGAAAAACTTAAAATAAACACCAGCACTCTTAAGATTTGATAGTTGAGATAGTTGCAAAAGGGGCACTTACCTAGCATTCCAGTGTCAGACTAATTCCAGATTTAAAAAAAAAAAAAGAATACACTCACTATAGATATCCTTAGATAAGCCACTGTAAGATTTCTTCAGCTTTTAAAATCATAGAGTTAATTATTTAGTTATATAACTGTACATTTTACAATCCACTTATTTTTGAATTTACACATAGGAAGTTACATTAGCCAAGGCTGAATCTTTTCTTGGTGTTTACTGAGTTATCATTACCATTTGAGATTTTTTTTAATGAATTAGAGGAGTTTGGTTACATCTTCTTTAAAAATATTGCAAGGTGTATGTTCATTGTAGCCATAAACTATATCACATCCCTTTGGGGCTTTGATGATCTCCTTTTGTATATCCTAGAGTGGATCCAAAAATCATTCTACTAGGATGGTCTCAGTTTTGTTTGGGTATTACCACAATCTACCTTTGTTCATGGTTTTATAAGAGTTTACCTTTGCGGGGTGGTCAGTGGCCTCTTAATTAGTAAGCTTCTCAGATTTCAAAGACGATGTTAGATATTCGCAAATGACAATACAGACAAAAAGCTGATATCCAGGATCTATAAAGAACTCCTCAAACTCAACACACACAAAACAGATAATCATGTCAAAAAATGGGCAGAAGACATGAACAGACATTTCTCCAATGAAGACATGCAAATGGATAACAGATACATGAAAAAATGTTCATCATCACTAGCCCTGAGGGAGATTCAAAACAAAACCACATTGAGATACCACCTTACACCAATTAGAATGGCCAAAATTAACAAGACAGTAAACATGTGTTGGAGAGGATGTGGAGAAAGGAGAACCCTCTTGCACTGTTGGTGGGAATGCAACCTGGTGCAGCCACTTTGGAAAACAGTGTGGTGATTCCTTAAGAAATTAAAAATAGAGCTTCCCTATGACCCTGCAATTGCACTACTGGGTATTTACCACAAATATATAGATGTAGTGAAAAGAAGGGCCATCCGTACCCCAATGTTCATAGCAGCAATGGCCATGGCCGCCAAACTGTGGAAAGAACAAAGATGCCCTTTAATGGACGAATGGATAAGGAAGATGTGGTCCATATATACTATGGAGTATTATGCCTCCATCAGGAAGAATGAATACCCAACTTTTGTATCAACATAGACAGGACTGGAAGAGATTATGCTGAGTGAAATAAGTCAAGCAGAGTGAGTCAATTTTCATATGGTTTTGCTTATTTGTGGAACATAAGAAATGACATGGGGAAATGGAGAGGAGAAGGGAGTTGGGGAATTGGAGGGTGAGATGAACCAAGAGAGACTGTGGACGCTGAAAAACAATCTGAGGATTTTGGAGGGGCAGGGGTTGGGAAGTCGGGTGAGCCTGTTGGTGGGTACTATGGAGGGCACGGATTGCATGGAGCACTGGGTGTGGTGCATAAACAATGAATTCTGGAACACTAAAATTAAAAAAATAAATAAAAATTTTTAAAAATACATTAAAAATATTTTTGTAATATAGGTTTACTAATCTAGCAATGTAATTATCTGGCCTCCAATTCCTTCTCAAGTACTGTTAAATCTTGGACTTATGACTGGTCAATGATTATTAAAGCTAACCTAACACAAATATATTTATGGAAGATTAACTGAAGGATATGCAGTCATTAATTCCAAAATCTGAAGTTTTCTAAGCAACCATTCATGGAACAGAACCAGGGCAGAAGTGTCCACTGACTTCAGTGTAAAATGAGAAAAGTATGAAATACATAGTTTCTTTCTTAAAGTAAATATATTTAAACTAAGGAAAATCTTTAATAAGGTTTTAATTTTTATTCTCAGTCAATAGAGAAAAAATATAGAATAGCTTAACACAGTATTAGTGAAAAAGTAAAATATAAATTGGAGTACCATTTACATAAAGTAAAAGTACACATAAAATACAAATTTTATAAACAAAACAAAAATAAAAATGCAAATTAGACAGAATGTAATGAAAGAAGCATAACATTTGAAAGGAAATAAGCGAATACAAAAAACAGATAACAGTAAATAAACATGTCTGCATGTTTTTTAACAGTGGCAATGATTGAAGAGTCAAAAGATTGATATATTTTTGTATTCCTACTTAGTCACCATATGGCATCCCTCCATCATTAGACCAATGTTACTGGTCCCTGAGATCCAAAATCTTAGTACCAGTTATTATAGGCAACTTAAAGGGTGGAATTAAACAGATCACTGCAATGATATATATGCAATATATTTTTATTGAATCATACCTGTATTGCCATGTTCCATACTTCTGAAAGTTATAAAAATGGGTCTAGTTATTAATTTGAAACTAAGAATAATTTTCTGCCTATTCTTCCCAATATGATACTGTTACATTATATAATATATCATTTCTTCTTTTTTAAAAGATTTCATTTATTTATTTATTTGAGAGGGAGAGACAATGAGTGAGAGAGAGAGAGTATGAGAGTGGGAAGGGTCAGAGGGAAAAGCAGATTCCCTGCTGAGCAGGGAACCTGACAAGGGACTGGATCCCAGGATTCCAGGATCATGACCTGAGCCGAAGTCAGCACCCAACCAACTGACCCACTGAGGCGCCCCTCATTTCCTCTTTAGACAGACAAAATACCTTGTTTCTCAACATACCTTTGTTTAATGAATGAATTAAGGAATACATTAATGAATGAATCTGTTATCAGCACCATTCAAAATTGTGCCTTCAATCAGAAATTCATTTGTGATATCTCATTATAATCATCTCACATGTACATGACAATTAGAGCCGAATATGTACCTCTCTTTTGTTTGAACATGAATTTTGATCTTTAGACTCATTCTGGTTTTATCTGTCTTTCTCTTGTTTTTCTTCGGTCCTAGTATTCCCACCCATTTTTTTTTTTTCCTAATTTTATCTATCAGTGGTTCTATATGCATTCTTCTAAAATGATTTAAATTGTTTCCGGACTAAACTAATAAATACCACAGTGATTCTATAATGAAAAATTTCTTAATTCTAGGGTTGTTGTGTTTCAGGTAGGATCTGAATTTACATATCCGCTTTGTTAATTCAACTTAATAATGATGCTCTTTCCCTGACCTCATCATGGTATGTGGTTTCAAAAAACAGTTTAATTTTTCCTGTCATTCCACAGGACTCAATCCCATTCCAGTGCTAATTGAAACTACTACCCAATTGTAACAGATAACTGGAAAACAGAGAGGAGAGTCATGGAGGAGATCTGCTTTAATGGTTTTTCTAATTCTAATACATTGATCAACTCCTTAAAGTTTAAACCATAATAGTCTTTAACACACTGAAAATTGTAGCTAGAACTTACGGCAAGTGCTCTAAAAGCCACAAAAGTGAGTAAGCCCTGGACATATGGTTTCATTATGATAACAGATTGGCACTATATCCTACAGTATCATTTTTATAACACATTTAAGTTATATCTTGTTATCATCACAGATATTTAAATACTTAGTACCCACTGTCTGCCAAACTTGAAACTACACAAGATAGGTTTCATTTTCCACTAACCAACCCTAAAGTTTGTGTCATGAGGGAAAGTAGCCATAATATTGCTTCCCTAAGAAAAGTCAAAGAAGTTTGGAGCCACAGTGCTTTCCAGGAAACTGCCATAATCACATCACCTCCTCAGGATAACTTCCCATAAATCACTGAGAGTTGCCAGTCTATAAATGATATATTTATGTGAGGAAGAGATCTATAAGGAATAAGTGAAATGATCCATGTAGTTTTAGTTCCCCAAAGTACTTGGAAATCTCAGCTCTTGCAATATAGGTTAATAAGTTAATAAATATGAATTAGATGTGAGTCAAAAATCAAGAGATAATCTCATCTTGGAATCAGACTTCCAGTTATTGCTGTTTGTCACACCACACACACTCAGCTTTTTTGAGAGTTTGACTAGGAAGTGAAGAGGTTTAGCAGTTTTTACTGTGATCTGTACAAATTTCTTAATAAAAAAATTAAATCTCAAATGAGCTGCCTAGAAATATTGAGGAGTCACCATAATTAAACTATGCATATATGTCCACACATGCATATACATGCACGCATACACACACACGTAAGTTTGCAAGTTGCATACCAGACAAATTCAAATCAGTATTGAAATTTGTCTGCAATTTTAGCCCATGAAGAAAGTTATTATTCATTCCTTCCTCTCACATGATTACTGGACCATGGAACATTTTCCTATTACTTACTGTGTTTGATAGTTTATTCCTGACAAGAGCTATCTACTCTCTGCTCTGCCAACCTCCACTGATATTTTAATTGCTTTCTTTTGTTTCTATACACAGTTGAAACTTTTGAGATAAACAGCAATTAAAAGATACAAATGTGTTCAGTGGTAATCACCAGCTTTTCTCCAACTAGCCAAATAATGAGACTTTGACAGTAGTAAATGAGTTTATGTTCCATTAGGTTTAAATTACAATAGAAACATTTTTCCAATGCTACTTTTCAGCAAGTTCAAATATGTCATCAGCAGCAGCTCACTCTACTTATTTATGCATTGAGAATATCCCATCATCATTATCATGGTGAAAATCTCCAGAATAAGGAGGTAGCAAAAGCTAGTTTTTCTCAGTCAAGATCCTGGGAAGTAGAGATTTGGCTATGATTAGGTTTGCAAAATCAATATATTGAAAACTGTTTTAACTTTCTAACATTTTACAAACAAAACAAAATATCCCTCTGCTCTTTATTTCCAAACAGGTTCTTTATTTTAATAATAATTCTGGGTTAATGTAGGTTTATAAAATGTCCTTACTTTGATGAGGAGAAGGTGCAGTACCAATTTCAAAGTGTATGTGGAGAATTTTTTTAATGAGTTCAGATGAGTTTTGGCAAAACATTCCTCTGAAAATATATGACTAACAATCACCTTCCTGTTTATCATCTAAAACATCTTCCTTACTTCTCACTGTCCAATCAGAGTCAATCCTACAGTTGAGGACAAACTAAAACCTATCACCTCTACAACATTATCTTGAACACATTTCACAATGTGATGTTTCCTTTTTCTTTTCCATTCTTTAACCATTTCTTTATAAATTGTATATGTTTGAGATGCCTCATTATTTTCAAGCTCTTAACTAAATGTTTCTGGTTATTTAATATGTATGCGGTTTATTTTAATTTCCCCATGAGAATATACATTCTCGATAGTAACTGAATGCAACATTCTCTTTTTTATAGCAATTGTTCAATGTCTCATCCATGGTGTTTATGCAAGAAATGTTTATTGGTTTGATATTTTTGTGACATAGATGACAGATGAATTTTGTAATATGAATTAATTACCATAAGCAGGAAGGGAAAGATGGATCATTCCTTATATTGAAAATGTCAACATATTTACCAGGTCGATATTATGTCTAGCCTAATCAGTAGGTCCACTAAATTGGAACTTGAAAATTTAGTGATACAATATTCACAGAAACACAAAACTAAATAAACAATTAAAGTACCCTGCTTTTAAATACAAGAGGGATAAGAAAACTCCTATAAAAACACAAAGAAGATCTTTGTGAATGTTGTTCCTTACTGTCTTAGATATTAAAAATACTATCCAAACATGCTGACCCATCATTAATAGTCATTCCTAATAATGTGGCCTCCTCTTGTTTCTTTTACAGAAAAGAATAGAAAGACATGGTCCAAGTTTGAGGGTTAATGAAGATTGAAGGGCTACATCTTAATTTTGAAAGATTTTTTTTTCTAGCTGCCAATTTTATTAAATACACTTCCCCCTTTTGAAATTCTTATTTTTATCCATGTATGGTGATTTTGTGAGCTCTTTCTACAGGCCTGGAAATGTTCTGTATTAAAGCATTTAAACCTAGTATCAACATCATGAGGAAGTTACTAATATTATCCCATTTTACAGATGCCTAGCCAACCTGACAGCAGAGACTATCTCATAATCATGACCATATCTTTTTCATTCTCTTTTTGCTTTGCTAGCCATGTTTCAGTGTTCTGGGCCCACAATATAGATTTCAGTTCCCACTTAGTAATGGTAAGCCTATCCTACCACGCACACATTTACTTCTGGGGAAGTGATTTCATCTTCATATCCACCATGATTTCATCATAATGAAATAAGTGATTTCATCTTCATATCCACCATGTTCCTTTCTCCTCTGTGCCTCGGAATATTTATTGGAAAGTTCCACTTGTGTCTTATGGTGTTATCACTTTGAATTCAAAATGTGACCAGAAGTTAAAGATGGGTAAGGTCTAATGTACCACACTGAGTATCCTAATTCAGGCAATTCTATCACTACTTTTCAGATCACTCAGCAAATATGTTCCTTAAACCTCTGGCTTATAGCATTCTGTTAGTCACTGTCAATTTTTCTTTCTTCTTTCTGTATACTCTCTTTCTGTAATTGTTCATATCATAGCTCTATTCAGCAGTTCATCCTAAATAGTTAATTCCATTAGACAATTTTTCCCCCTAGAAGAAAGAGTTGCAGTGTCAAGTTTTTCCACTGCACTCTCTCTTCTATGCCTCCCTCCTGCATTACTTCTTTTAAAACACCATTTTTGAAAAATACAGCTATATCATTCTCCTTATAGTATTTAAAGATTTTGTATTTCCTACAAAACAATGCCTGTAGTAATTAGTCTGGTAAGAGTTTTCTATATGTAACAAATTATTTCTCCATTATTGCTATACAACATCCCATTCTAAATCTGTATGTGTTATTCACCCACCCCTGTCTGGAAATTCCATGTTCATTTTATTCTTCACTGCTAGTCACTAGTTTCTTCTTTTTGAAAAACTGAAAACCTAGCTTCCATTCTCTCCACTTATTGACTTATTTCCTTCATCTACTTATTTGCTATTTATCATGGCATACATTATTTTTCTATTACATTTTATATTTATTTTTGCTCTGTGTAAAAATCATGTATTTGCAGGTCTACTCTGTAGCATGGAACTTTCACATAATAAGTCTCCAAATACAAGATTGTTAATTCACACAAAGTACTCCAGGAAATATAATTGGAAAATGTAAACAACTATAAATATGTTAATTAAAAGTGCTGAAAAATGTACTTTAAACAAATAACTACATAAACATACAAAAATGGGTTACATAGCTGGAAGGTGACTTATCACAAAACTGATTTTAAAATGTGATTGTTTTGTCAAAATGTTTTGCTGTCCCCAGTTTTTGATCCACAACTAATTAACCATGAATATATATTTCAAAGTATGGTAAGTGAATCAGTTGGCATAAGAAAATAAAAGGAGAAATTCTGCAAAGCATAAACTCAGAAGAGAAAAAAATAGCCAATGATTTCCCCAAGGTTACTTAAAATGGCATTGAAAGATTTTTTATGTGTGTTTCTATTTTTTATTTTTAAAATTTTTATTTCATTTTTATTTAAAACACAAGCAGTTTGATTATTCTGTGGCTGGAACTTTTGTTATATTATGAACTATTTTTTACTCTTTTGAAATAAACATTAACAAAGCAAATGAAATATCTGTTAAAAAAAATTTGCTTGAGTCAAATTCAAACAGCTTGAAAGGTAAATTTTTGTCTATAAATTATGTTACACATTTTGTAAGATCTTAACCTAAATAAACAATGGTCTTGCAATCACAATACCAGTCTGAGTTTTTGCTCATTATTGTCATTATTCATGAATTTTGATATATCATTTAAATCTATCATTGATATCATTTATTATCATTTATATCTGAGTTTCAGTGATATAATCTATACTGTTAAATTTTGGTTACTGGTTTTTCTGGATTGTGGATAGAAATAAATGAGATAATTAATGTAAAAACACAGAGCACAGCTCTTGGCAAGATAGTTAGCAACCAATATCAATTGAATCTAAATTTTAGAAAACATTAAAGCGAGGGGTTTAATTCAAAATCATGTTAATTCCACATTTAGTTCATTCTTCTATGCCTCCTAAACCTATCTTATTAGAAAAAAATAATTACAGTTGAAAATAGGATACTATGATAGAGTGAATTCATGAAACAGAGTGTTTTCAGAATAGTCTCAATGCATTTTATAATGACACAGTGAATATTGGAAATTTTTGAATTGAATATAATGATCACCCACAATCAGCAAGTATAGTTAGCTGGTCCTTTATATTCCTTATTTAATTAGTTTAATTTCTTATTTAACTTCACTCTAGTAGCTATTAATTTATCACAAATGACTTAATAATTCAAGTTATATTTACAGTTGACTTTTTACTATAACTTCTTATTTATGTATTAATAAATGATATATCAGACAATTATTGCATGATGTAAGAAAAACTCATGTTTAAATGCTATATATCACACCTAACTGTAAAACATTGGACAAATGAGTTATTCTCCCCAGGCTACAAGACATAACAGGAAACTTTCATGCTTAACTTTATATAATTGAAACTTAAAGTGATAATTAAATAAATAAAATGTATGTCAAAACCTAAAAAACATTTTTTTTACAAATATTAAGTGTGATAAATATGACTACTATGGTATTTAACCCAACATAGGCAAGTCTACAGATGATTATATATTTTTCTTCGTTTTACTTCTAAGCACAGATTATACTCTAAATCACACTACATATTTTTGCCAGAAGAATTAGAAATAATGAGACATTGAATTAGAAATTATGAATTAGAAATAAAAAATTAGAAATAATTATATTATTCTAGACATTAGAATTGAAAATAATGAGACATTAGAAATGACCACATTTCTAAGACTCAGAATTATTCCTTAGAGTAAGTCTCTGCACAAAATAGTTAAAATCATATATGTTGAAACTGAGAAGTGATGACACACTTGTCTTAAATTCCCTCCTCATCGTAAATCCCCCCAAATCCCCCAAATCTCTGCAGTTGAACTCCAGTCTCATATCTTAAAACTTCTTCCATGTGAAACTTCTTGAAATGCAAATAAATGAGAAGTAATGAGAATTCAGACACATCTTAACACTGATTGACATTTTTCTATTATTTCCAATCAACTACACAGTAGACAGCTACACTAAGCTTGCTTTTGCATGAACAAAGGGATTTAATTTAATATATCTGTATGACCTAACCAATAAACATGATGGAACCACCACCACTATGGAAAGTCTGGTTGGAAGACATTAGAGCAATCTAGAAACACTTTTATTTGCTCACGTGGACATATTAAAAATATTTCTTTATGACCTAAAATACTTATGTTCAAAAGAGAAACTCGTAGATGAGGTTTGAATGATAAGCATGCAGCTAAGATTCCAAAGAATGTTCAGAAATAATGTTACCTCAGCTCTTATGATCTGGGATATGAGTGGTTCCTAAATCTAAGGGGTTACCTAGGAGATTAACCCATACATCAAGACATTATGGTATTAGTTTATGATTCATGTGCAGCTATGTATTTATCCATTTGCTCACATATTCCCCCCTAATGTTTGCAACACCATGCCCAAATAATTGGTGTACTTAACCTTCACTTTGAAGGTACAATTTGAAGAAACACTTATTTCAGGAATTCAGAAATTAAATAGCGAAGAAATGAATCTTTTTTATCAATATATGAAAACACTACTTAAATGGTTAAGGTGTATGTACTTTAACCATATGTGTGTGTGGGGTGTGTGTGTGTGTGTGTGTGTGTGTGTGTGTGTGTATACATACACACATGTGATACACCCAAACAACTCCTGGTATTTGGGGAATTCATTGTTATCCATCATGTACCTTCGTTGTTATCCATCATATCCAACCTCTCCTTCCTCTCTCTGACTCTTTCTGTTGTTCTTCCTGGCTCTGTACTCTGAAATCTGTCCTTGATCCTGGCTCTCTTTGGTGTGTAGATGACACTAGTAATTTTCTGGCTTAATTTTTTTTCACAAGTGCGTTGCCTCTGCTGTTACCCACTTATGGAGACACAAGTGAAGTAAACAACTCATATAATTTCAAATAGGTATTTAGAGTATTCACAAAAAACAAAATTGATGATAATAAAATTTTAAATTGTAATTGTTTATGACATTTGTATGTCTACTATCAAGTCAGGAATAGGATACTGAAAATTAAAGACACATTATTCTGCATTTCCCAATGTTAAATAAATGGACATTTTCTAGGCAGCTTAATGTATTTCCAGTCATTATTATTCATTATTCAGTCATTATTCAGTACCTTCATCCTTCAGATGAATACCTCTCAAGTAACTTAGTGGGTTTTATCTTAAGAGCCACAAGCAGGCTTTTAAAAAAAAATGCAGAACATAAACATGGACAAGCACCCCAACTCAAAGACACCCAAATAAAAGAACTTAAGCCATCTTTAAATTATATCAGAGTTTAATGTCCTGTAATTAACTGAGAGGACAGAAATGTCCTTAACTATTTATTTGTTTTATTTGAACTCAGTAACATTTTGCAACTAAATGTAACACAAACAATTGTAACTACTATGTGCATAATTGGGCATCAAATTTAACAAATATTTCGTTTAGAAGATATTTTTGCTGTAAAATATAAAGCAATAACCTTTCCAGTTCTAGAGAGGTTTTGTGGCCATGGATCCCCATGTTACAACCAGAAGCAACATTTAAAAAATGAAGAAGTAAAACTTTTTGTACCTTCTGTCTTAAAAATTCCACACCAAACTGTGATGTAAAGTCCTCTTTATAACTCTTACTTAACACCTTTACATTTTAAAAAAAGGCCCATGCAGATCACTTAGAGAAAATCTCCCTAAAGTTAGTCTCTTGCTTTTCTCTCTGATGTCTCTCAGGGTCTACACCATGGGCATGTAATCTGTCACATAGGACCTCATGTTTTAGAGGGATGCCACACTTGACTTACACTCTGTTACTACCACCTTAAAATCTTAGTAACATTTTTTTATTTTTTAAGATTTTATTATTTATTTATTTGACAGACAGATATCACAAGTGGGCGGAGAGGCAGACAGAGAGAGAGAGAAGGAAGCAGGCTCCCCGCTGAGCAGAGAGCCAGATGCGGGGCTCCATCCCAGAATCCTGAGATCATGACCCGAGCTGAAGGCAGAGGCTTAACCCACTGAGCCACCCAGGCGCCCCTCTTAGTAACTTTCTTAATAAGACTTACTTTACATTTTGCACAGACCTTCTCAAATTAAGTAGCCAGTCCTACTTCTTTCCCTCTCAGAGTAAAAATAACTACATTTGGCAAAGCAATAACTTTTAGGGCAGACTTAAAAGAACAGTTGATTTAAAATCTTCTTTCAAGAAAAGATGTCAGTGTAAAGTTATAAGATATTAATCACTAATAGTTTTTGTTCTGTGAATTTTATGTTAAATTGAACACATAATATGCATCAGAGACTAAACTCTGGGAAGAACTTCATGTGATGCACTGTAAGAACTTAAGTATGCTTTATTTTTACAATAGCAGTTTCAAACATTCATTTTAAGAAGGAACAAACAAGAAGGTATGTGTAGAGATATTCATCTCACAAAACGTAAAAATTTTTACCACAGGAAGAATTTTTGTAATTGCATTTTCTTCCAAATTCTGTATGCTATAATATTAAAGGCACTTCCTACTCTAAAAGGCTGCCTCACTCCAGATTATACTCACACCATGCACTTCCTTTCATGTAGCTACGCTACAGAAAATGAAAATGGCTGGAAAATTTTGTTTTATAGAGACACAATCTATAAAGAAAAGTGTTTTGATGAAATGGAAACAGCTGAAGACGTATGGCTATTGCTACACCAGTCCCAAGCAAGAAGAGGTCCTTCATGTTAGTCTCAATTTTCTCAGTACCAGGAAAAGCCAACATCAACTTTAGAAATCCAGAGGCTACTTTTACATGAGTTTCGCCCAGGTCTTTCTTTTGTATTTTCACCATGTGCATTTCATTTAAAAGAAATGATTGCCATATGGTTTTGATTCATTTACACTCAACTCATAAAAGTACTGAGTTTTAGGAGGTATTTGATGGCCACAAAATTTCTGAATGTCTTTATAAGATATTTTATTAAAACCAGGAAGTTATAGTTTGTTAGCATATGAAATTAAACAACAAATGGTTCATATTTGTTAAGAGAACAATCTCTCAAATCTATGAATGCATATATATCATAGAATGGCTTTGTGTAACTATTTCCCTATCTCTATGATTTTGTTTACATATTCCCAGTGAAGTAGAGAATTGAGGAAGTTATTTACAAAGTTCACTTTAAAACTTTTTACAGAATTATATAGTTAATGTATTATTTCAATTTAAAAAATGTGTGTTTTGTCATGAAAAAATATTCCACACAGATTCTACTCAACTTGGCTGTAAATATTCCTAAATGTTTATAGTACAATTTAAATTTTTGAAAATAAAAAAATGATGAATGTTTTGAAATCTGCTGATTGGTTTTGTGTAAATGAAAATACACTTTAGGCAATTGTAAATACAGCAAACATTTGTACCTAAAGTTTTCCATTCATTATTTCTTTTGAAAGTTGCTTACCCAAGTGAAAAGTTTAATTCAACACTTGAGTTTTAATTAATGCTAACTAATAAATTCAGAACAACTCATGGACAAATACATGCACTGCAGCTACTGGTAACTAAGTAGTCATCCAGTACAGGGTGACTCTACCGAATGAGGATGGAGATGGGGCAAGATAGAGTCCTTACAGAGAAGACTCACACTAAAGTTTGGTCAAGGAGAGAGTCAATCAGTGGCCAGAGTGTGGATTATGCAGAACCTTACAGGCCATAGAAAGTAATTTACATTGTATTAAAAATATGAATGGTAGTCATTGATAAATTCTGATCAGAGAAGAAAGAATGTCAACTTTTTTCAAGGGGATCATTTCTATTTCTATGTGAAAATGTTAAGACTTAGTGTGTGTGATATTTTGACCCAGGTATTAAAGTAAACTATCAAAATTTAACTTCTTTTCATTATTTTTTATAAAACTTATACTAAAATATTCCTCTCTGGTTTAATTTTTTTTAAAAATTAAAATACTCAGTGGAAAATATATTAAATATCTATTATCCAAGTGTTACTATTTATACCTTTCCCTTATGACACTGAAATATATTCCTTTGGCTTTGAATATTGTAAAATTACCATATATTTAGTGTTAAAACTGAAAAAAAACCATGACCCAAACATAACCCCCAAAGTCTGTATTATTCAATGACCTTGTATAAATATCTCTTAAGTAACCAAAGTACATCTTGGTACTATCATGCTTGGTAAAGCAAAATGAATTAAAATAAAAAAAACTAGGCTGATTATATTAACTGATGACCAAAGTAAGGTAGCTCAATTTTCCTCATTGATATGTAGTATATATATAGTGCTCTGATTATAGGTTAATAGAAATAGCTAGACACCAGAAATAATGGCCTCATATGGTGGAATAGATTCTAAGGAGTAATAGCATGCTATTTTATAATAGTGCAATTATTACTACATCTCTATGGACTGTAGAAATGACTCTCCTTTTCATGGAATTTATTCAAGGCTTGTGATACATAAATGATTTAATTCAAGAATTTCATTATATTTGAGGGGAGGAAAAGGCGTATTTCATTATCCAGTTTCCTTTGAAACACCGAAGGAGGTTGATACTTTGGAAATATTGAAGGGGACTGATGAGTAAGGAGAGGCATAGTTATGTAACCATAGAGTTACATCCTATGCAACAGTCTTTTCAAGCATCAGAACCAGAAGTCATAATGAAACATTCCACTGGTAGGGATATATTTAAAACAAACAAAAAAGATATAAAATTCTGTTTTCATATGTCTACATTATTTTTATGTACAGATTGAACATGATTTTGTCTACTTCTTTTTAAGTATTATAGCAGTCAGGAGAAAAAATACACTGGATTGGGGAGAGGTTTTTCAAAAACCCTCATAAAAACATGAACTCTACTGACCTTATTTGAAATCACTCACCTTGAGACTTGCAAACTTAGAAACAGTTGTCTCAGAACTGCAGCAAATGTAATTTTCTCATACAACTGTCACCGAAATAGCTTCACCTATAGGTGTGTAGAAACAGAAAGAACACTGAAAACTACTCTTACCCACTTGAATTATAAAGTTTCTACAAGATAAGAAATGGAAAAGATAAACAGCCACCGCTTTTAAGGACAAAGAACAGCCATATTCTACTCTGTCTTGCTATACTTTTCTAGCCAGTGGGGTTAGACTCCTTACACCTTTTGTTAGTCATTTGAGGGAATTTTTAAGTTATATAGAAACCTTATGGTAAAGTTCTTATGGTAAAGCTAATTCAATAAGGATTGATTCAAGAAGATCATAGTAATTTTGCTGCAAAGATAAATGACCAGAGAAATAAAAAGAAGAAATCTGTCATCTGCACTGGAATTATCAGGTAAAGGTATATGATAATAGCATTTTAAGGAGTGCAAAAATGACAGGTGCTTATGAAGACAAGAACAGAAGATGTTCAGCATTGCAAAATGAGTAGGCACCTCTCATAATTAAAAGAACATGAGAATTATTACAACATGTGAAAGTATATGGGAGAAGTTTTCCTTATTGGTATGAAAATGTGAGAGCATTTTTTAGTGGTTGTTAGTTCAAGAAGAATCAATAGATGACTTAAAGCCTTATTTATTTTTATATACCTCTTGTTTCATTGCAGAATTTTCTACACTTCAACAGAGTCAATATATTTCCACATTCATATATTAAATGCCTAGTGTTTAAGGGACTTCTTTTTAAGAAAATGAGAATTTAGAGATAATATATACACATGTTATCAAAAACTTCAATGAAAAATAGATATTATGTAATTTCCCCAAAAAAGTAAATAAATGCATCATTATCAATGTGGTAGATTCCATGGTAAGAGTTAAAAGTAGCACAAAATAAACCATCAATAATGTCTTCCCAAATGTAGTGAAACAAGAGAGAACATGAAGTCCAAAAGCATATTTGAAGGTTAAATTCTAAGATCCCATGAAAACACTGGAGAAATTACTATCCCAGACACAGAACAAAATATTTTCAAATCTTAGAGGCATATTAGGTAAAAATATTTTTCCAGGATCTAGAAACCATTATCAAGATGATTGCTTCAATTATTATGGGGGATGAGAGATAGGTATAGGCCAGATCCAGATCATGGTGGCCTACAAAGTATAGCTGAGTTTCTAACTGAGCTGTTACTGAAAGTAAAAGTGGTTGGGAATTGGTCACGTTTGTGAGGTAGGGGCAAAGTTTATTTCATAAGTGTAACAATTATTTAAAGAAAGTTGCACTATAGCTGTATAAACGGGAATGAGCCAAATTATCTTGATGTATAGTTTACAAAGGCAGAACACTTAATCTTTCCTACAAATTTCAATAAAGGCTCAAAAACTTGGGTCTATCAGCAGCAAAAATGAAAACCACCATTAAAAGTGTTTGAAGAGGGGCTCTTCGGTGGCTCAGTGGGTTAAAGCCTCTGCCTTCAGCTCAGGTCATGATCTCAGGGTCCTGGGATCGAGTCCCACATCGGGCTCTCTGCTCAGCAGGGAGCCTGCTTCTCTCCCACCTCTCTGCCTGCCTCTCTGTCTACTTGTGATCTCTCTCTGTCAAATAAATAAAATCTTCAAAAAAAAGTATGTGATGAGTTCTTCCTTTTAGACAGTAAATAATACAAAATATTTTTCCTTCAAAAGCTCAAAGGAAACTTCTCAATTAAGTGATAAATATTTTAAACACTTTTTAAGACAGCATGTAAAAGTAAAGCCTAACTAAAATAAATACTTCTGTTTATAGTAACCTGCTACAAAAAGTATATTTAAAAAAATGATTGTATTGCTTGGTATTCATTTCCATATGGCACAAATGTAAGTTTATTGCTACCAATGCAAATATTTTCAGATGTTTACAAAATAATGTGGCTTTCAAAGTTTACCTTAGTCATAAAATATCCCAGGACATAAATTCAGTGCTAGCTATAAGATTGGAAAGAAATGAAAGTATTTTATAAAATATGAATTTCTTAGCATAAAATGATTTCTTTCTTGTTTTGATATTCATTGCTTTCTAAAATAGTCTTGGGAAGGACACACACACCTTCCTTTTATAATAAACTAAATAAACTTATATAAAAATGTTACCTGTTTCAGATTAGGGTATTTATCCGTGTTTTGATAGGATGGTGGTGGCAAATAATGGGTTCCATTAAAACCCCTATACCTTGATTTTCAGATATGGAAAGTAGATTGGGTCATTGAATCATTCCTTCCTGTTCTTTATATGTCCCTTTAATGTAAAACATGGGAGAGAAAGGAGATTTTTCCAGAATAAAAGCAAAACAGAATTCTAACATATTTTAAAAGATAGTTACATCACAGAGAAAGGAAGTAAGACAGGAAGAGAAAGAGGGAAGGAGGGGGGAGGGAGGAGGAAGGAAAAAAGGAGGGAAGAAGGGAGGGAAGGATATATAGGATATATATGGGATATATATATAGGATATATAGGAGATATATATATATATATATATGGAGAGTAGAAGGATGGAAGGGAAGTAGGAAGGAAGCAAAGAAGGAAAAGAGAGGAGTAGCAAGGGGAGAGGGAAAGAAAATTCGTAGTTATGTTGAAATATTACTTATGCCCAAGGCATAATAAATTCTAAGCTGAAGTTTTCTAAATTAGTGTGTATTTATTATTATGAAATGTTCACTATGGGCAGGTTTACATATATGAGATCTAAAAATATGCAGGAAATAAATGTAACAGCAAGAATTCCTAGATAGTGTCTGAAGTTTGAAGGCCAACTGTTTACTGGAGTCAGAGAAGACTAGGAAATCAAGAAGAACCATAGAAAATAGTTGTTTTTTTTTTTTCTTTTGAGAAGTTGCATCTAAAAGGGGTGGAGGAGGAATGAGTATTCTTATGAATATTCTTCTGATATTTCTGCTGGCAAACAGGCCTTTCTGTTGGCTGAGAATATCTATATGTTTTCAATATTTATTCAGTGAAACCTAGTAGTTTATATAAAGTTACGAGAATTGAAGAAACTAAAGGAATAAAAGCAGAAAGACCATTTGAAGATTAGGTTAATGATGATTAATAGGAACATTTTATCTGTAGTATCAATACTAATAATATGAATTAAACCTGTCAGATAATAGTAGAATGAATATTCTTTGAAAATAAAGAGTAGTACCAATATAACCTAGACAAGATCTTCAATCTAGGTTAGTCAAAACTATTTTTTAATAAACGATGAAAACAGTGACAACAGCGATAATAGCCCCATTAACAACAAAAAATATCAATACCACCAAACACTGGGCTTCATGCTGGTACCTACCTGTGAATTTCTTTTATAGATGAAAAGAAGTGAGAAAGGATAGAAAGGGGAGAGAGGCTCCCCTCCATATTTGAGATTATAAAACATTTATACTTGCAAAAATCTAAAGAAATCAGATTTCTTTAGAAATCTGCCTGGGTGGCTCAGCTGGTTAAGCATCTGACTCTTTATGTCAGCTCAGGTCATGATCTCATGGTTGTGAGATGGAGTCCCCCAATGCCTCTCTCCTTCTTCCTTTGCTAGTGTCCCCACACTTGCTTATGCTCTCTCTTCTTCTCAAATAAATAAATAAATATTTTTAAAAGATCACTAATGTAGATACGGATTAATTCCCAAGACTGGAAATCTGTGATTAAAGAGTGCAGACCTTCAGATAATAGCATGAATGGCTGAAGTTACACACATGATTTTTGTATAAATGTTTTATAATCTACATCGTGCTGTAGGTTTTAATGTATGTCTCCTGATGGAGAGTGCTTTTTACTTAAGTCAGAATTGTATATGGATTTCTAAAATGTCTAGATTTATTTATACATAGTGGTATGCTAACATATAAATCAAAGAAAATGATTCATTTTTACATCACTAGAATTATTATTACTGAAATTTATTTAAAAAACATAGGGTTAATGTGTGGCTCAGTCAGTCAAGTATCTGCTTTCAGCTCAGGTCATGATCTCGGGATCCTAGGATCCAATCCTGCATTAGGGAGTCCGCTTATCCCTCTCCCGCTGCCCCTCCCAACCCCCTGCTCAGGCTTTCTCTCTCTCTCTCTCAATTAAATAAATAAAATCTTTAAAAAGGTAAAAATTTTAAAACTATAAACATCATCAACTATAGGAGAATCTTTCTTATTAAAATCCTTCAAGTTGGTTGTTACTGAATATTGAGAAGGTGGTTGGAAAATATCCAAAAGTCTTCTGGAAAAGTGTTCATTTTAGAAAATACCACTGTTCACAGACCTGTACCCCTGGGGATAAAAATATATGTTTATAAAAAATAAAAAATTAATTAAAAAAAAAAAAAGAAAATACCACTGTTCCTAAGATAAATGAATGGAGCAAATAGCAATGTAAGTGGAAATAAAATATTATTTTCTAGGACAAGTAAATATAAAATAACTATATTTTTATTAGCCCTTATATCTGATAAAGAAAGAAGCAAGAAATAACAGTACGAAAAATTTACTTATAAACAATAATAATATGTCTGGGATAATAAAAGTGACTTAAATGCATCCTTGTAACCATGCCTTTAAATGATTGTTCTGTGGAAATCTACTTTGGTAATTGTTCTGGCTAAGTTCTACTGTTACAGAAACTCATTTCCCATTTTTTTTTATTATTCTATTGAGAAAGCTAAATTAATTTAACTGTTAGACTATTGCCATTTAGGTCATACAATATAGACTGGGTGTATAGAAACCTTTAATCAAGCATTAAATTCCAGGAGTTTTACTGGAAGGTATAGATATATCTATCTATAGATATATTCTCTACAAATATATATATATATGCATATATATACACATATCTTGTGGGTATATATATATATATTCGCATATATGTGTTTGTGTATATAAAATATACACTCAAATAATACATATAATACAAATATATGTATATGTATATACACACACATATATATATATATTCTCCACAAATATGTATTCATTCTCCAGAACCAAACAGCAGAAATATCCTATAAGTTGAAATGTGATACTTTGTGAATTTTACTGGATGCCTTAAATTTAAAATTTTTTCAGTGAAACATCCTATCATTATAGTTCATTATATTCTTTAAAGAAAACAGGTGGGGCGCCTGGATGGCTCAGTGCGTTAAGCCTCTGCCTTCTGCTCATGTCATGACCTCAGCATCCTGGGACTGAGCCCTGTATCAGGTTCTCTGCTCAGCAGGGAGCCTGCTTCCCTCTTCTCTCTCCGTTTGACTCTCTGCCTATTTGTGATCTCTTTCTCTGTCAAATAAATAAATAAAATCTTTTAAAGAAATAAGTAAATGACTTAACAGTTTTCAAAACTTGTTAAAGTTAAACATTGCCAAAGTTCAAACCAGACCTGTTAGTAGTTCGCCTAGTTTAAGTTACTCTTCTATACCCCAGAGAGAAGACCACTTTTAGGACCTTTTGAAATCCATAATGAGATGTCATCAAGCTGAAGAGGATGACTGGGTCCAAGGTGGGATTAGGAGGAGGGTGTCTAATAAGCAAAGGCCAAGATAAAAACAAACAAAACAAAACAAAACAAACAAGGACTGTTTGGCAATGAAAAGGGGCTACTGTAAATCAAAGAAATGATTTTAAGAAATCTAGGAGAATTGGTGACCTTGAGTCATTCAATCCTTGAATATTTAACTAAAGCCAATCTACCTTGTTTTCTTGTAATCTTAACAATTTTCAGATAATTGTTTCCTGCACCATTATGTTGAACTAAAGATAGATTCACGACCTAGCATTAAAACAAAACATCTGTTGCAAAAAACAAAACTCCTCCTCCCGCCATAAATAGAGTTAAGATCTGTATTAAGAGAAACTTGGAAGTTGTTTTTCATTTCTTATATAAAAAGTGGAAAGAAAAAACATTACCTACTTGAATGAAATGAATATGCACCTCTAAATAATGAATGAACACATTATATAAAATTAGATCTTAAAGTTTGCCAATATTTCTAATTAATATGTGGATTCCTTGAAGACTCTATTCAACAACAAGTAGAAGAAAAATATCTGGCAATGACTAATAAGGTATGAATAATTCCGTGTACTAGTCCACTTACTCCTAATTCCTGAGAAAAAAGGCTATTCTTGGCACAAAATACATCCCCTGGAAAACTTTAAAGATATGGAAGCCTGTCTAACTTTGTGACCTAGAAAACCAATATGAATTTAGATTGGGGAAAATGGATTCACATATATGGTAAATAACACTTACAAGAATCCATAGACCTCAAGTTTTCTAAAAGGAACAGGCTTAAAGCAAATTCACTTTAATTCCCAAGTCTGATTTTCCCCTCAATCTTCCCTCTTGGCAATAATAACCTGAATTTTTTAATGTATATGCAACAAACCAAGGCATTTTCAAAATGATTATAAAATTATTGGCTTTGGATAAATAAATCAGTCCCAGTACAGTTCAGAAGTTGTCCATTAGTCTCTCCTTAAGCTTCTGCAGGTCCCATTTTTAAACAACTAGAGCATAATTATCCTTCATATAAGTGTAAAAGGAATGAGTTAGCTGCAGACTTCATTAATTAAGCACATATTATCTGTGGAAGGAGACTAGGCACTGGTCCAGTGTTTCCTTTCTGCTTGCCTTCTGGCTCCTGATGTTGACAAAGCATTTCTTCTGACCTTTGTTCAGAGAACTGGGTGAGACCCATGTGTCCTCATGGTACTCCTCTAATATTGAATGTGCTCCTCATTATCTGGGAATTAATAAGTGTCTAAAAGCTGCATCAATCTCTTTGCTACCTCCAAGTTGATCTATTGGCAAAGATTACCCTTTCCTTACAGGTACATCTTTTACAACTTGGAAAAACATGTATTCAATTGGCAAAATAGTCATTGAAAGAATATTTTATGCCAGAAATTGCTTTAGGACTGGGATCTAATAGAGAACACAAGATAGTGAGGATGCTGCTCATTTCATTAAGGGAAAGGAAAAAATCATAAAAATTATGTGAATATAAGACTGATGAGTGCTATGCTGAGTAGTAAGTGCAATGATTTCAAACAGACAGAATGGATACTATTATGGACAGGCCAGAAGATACTTTCTAAAACTGAAACACAAATGCTAATGAGAATCTACTTATCTGACATTCAGATACAGCATTCCAAGCACAAGAGTAGCTATTGAAAACCCCTAAATTGTGGAAGTAACTGGACAATGTTGAGGAAACAAGAGATGTCCAGAGTGGCTGAACCATGACTTGTGTATCAAAAATCTCTTATGCCCTCCCTCCTATTTTGTCTGTATAAGCCACGATTTACTATAAGCCACCATTTACTACAGACATTGCTTGTCAGCCAGCTTTACTCAGATTTAACCTTGCTTTAGATTCTGCCTTAGCCTTACCAGCAATTCTGGTTTTTTTTTTTTTTCTTTTCTTCCCTTTCTCTCTCTCCAAGGGCATTCTGACGAAATGGTATTGGACGCTACAGGAAACCTTGGCAGCAGAGGGCTGAGACCCAGTGGGTGGAGACTGGGACTTCTATTTAAACTTAAAAAAAAAAAACTTAAAAAAGAGAGAGAGAGAAGAAAGAAAGAAAGAAAGAAAGAGGGGGGTGGGGAGGAAGTAAGGGAGGAAAAAAGAAAGAAGACTCTTTTCTTACCTCTTTACTTTTATCCCCCTTCTTCCACTAAGGTTTATTTTATCACAGACATGAAGAAGAAAAATAGATTCTGTCGTTTGCAAATATGGCTCAGGCCATTTTCTTTTACATCTGATGATGTGTCCTTTAAATAATTCCTTTACAATATGATGACTTTTTCTTCAGTTTTCAAATGTCAGGTGGAAGGAAAAAAATGTCCTCACATATTTCAAGTTTGTTGTCTGCTTCAGAGTAATAAGCTACCTATCTTCCTGTCAGAATGGGTATGGTAGAAGTGGGTGTGGTAGATAAACTGTACAATGAGAAATAGGTAAATGCAGATATCCCTGTTACTACCATCTTTCAGTTCTTCTTACCATCAGAGATTGGGATCCCAGCATGGTAGGTGCATGAGCAGCAGGGGTTGAAGTGGATGACATTATCAGGAGGAGTTAAAGTATGAAAGCACTTAGAAAATTCTTGTGCCTTCATTAGCTCTGGGAAACACAGGATTTTTCTTGGGATTTGCCACTGATTTTGAATAGTTAAAATATGTTTTAACTTCTGTATTAAACACTCTATATCCATTATATCATTTATCCTATTCTTCATTATTTTAATACTATTATTTTCTGCATTCTATAATTGATAAACATGCAGGTGAGTTGTTCCACCACTCTAAAGTCTGTAAAGAGACAAACATTTGAAACTAGAGTCCAAAGGTATAAAACTTTACATTTAAGGTCACGAATGTGTGAGAGAAACTTCAGGTGTTCTTTTAGATTTTTCTGTTCTTTTCATTATTATAAAGAAAATGGATTCAAAATCTTTCCAAGAATAAATACTGTGGTTTGGTAAGAGAGTCTCTCATTAACCATATTTCAATAAACTAAATATACTGAAGAAGGCACTAGAAGTTTAGAACCCCCTATATATGTCACAATTTAAAACATGAAAAGGAGTTAAGAATGGAAGTCACTTTTGTATTCTAAGTCTTTGCATATAAATTTATAAAAAAAAATTTTTAAGGTGTAATAAAAAATACCTATAGGGATCTTGGCTGGCTCAGTCACTTAAGCATTTGCCTTAGGCTCAGGTCGTGATCCCAACACACCCAGATCCAGCCATGCATCTTGCTCAGCTGAGAGCCTGCTGCTCCCTCTTCCTAAGCCCCTCCCTACGGCTCATGCATTCTCCTTCTCTCCCTTGCTCTCTCTCTCTCTTTTCAGTAAACACATAAAACCTTAGAGGGAAAAAAAAAACATAAATCAAATAAAGATTTATAAGGAAATCACAAGGTAAGTCTGGCATAGAACACAGTATCTTACTGATAATGTGTTTTATCTTATAACACAATGGTATGAGTTGAACAGTGCTCTATCATTAAGGTAATTTCACATGGCACTCCTTCCTGATGCTTTTGAAATTATGGTTGTATAGAAAACCATTTTCCCCAAAGTCAGAATTTTCCTTATGAGGACAATATAAAAAAAAATTGAAATTCAAGTTTTATGATAGGATGACATATTGCATGATTAATTCTTCAAAGTTCAGATAGACCTTTTATACCATTATGTTTTAACATTATCTTAATGCATACGTCATCACAAAAATGAAGCTGCAGACCGGTCCTATGGGTGGCTCTGTACATTGTTTAATTTCAGTGAGAGATCTTTAGCTTTGCTCTTGTGAACATAATTACCAGAAAATTCACTTTCCCAATAGTATCCAACCAAGATACTGTAATCATTATCCTTTCTTTTAAGAAATGTCAGTAACATGGCGAGGCAGGCATCCATCACCACTCTGTTGGTTCTTTATGTGGATAAAACTTGCTATTAAGCTGCAGATGTCCCTTTAATCTTATAATGATTCAGAATTGTCCAACTGTACTCTGTTTTAGACTTTTCACTAGAAGAGAAATCCACCCTGAGTTTTTTTATTTTATTAACCTATTTGGCTAGATAGATCAAAGCTTTAAAAATAATAAGGCCAGGATTTCTATTACTTTATATATAATGACATGATTCTCCTACAGCTCTTGTGATTTCAGCACCTACAGAGATTAGAACACCGTATTTTACAGTTGCCAGTGTACAAGTGAAAAACATAGTGTGATCTGCATTATGATATTTGAAAAGTAAGTTCCTAAAAACAAATGAAAATGTTTCTATAAATCTAACTTTTATAAATTCTGTAAATAAATTATAGCTAAAATAAAATTACATCTAAAAAGACTGTATTTTAAAATAAAACCGAAGCTTTTTAGTGACTACTTTTTTTTTTCTATTACTGATTTTCTTTCCCTGCCAACACCCCAGAATCTCACAACTGAGTCACTTTTCAGGGCCTTTTACTTCATTATTTTTGTCTCCTTTTTCTGTTCCTTTTATTAAAACAGCAGAGGTCTATTTGGAGCCCCCTGCTTGGCACTGCTGCAGGGATTTAAACTTTAACAAGTTCAAAGAAAACAAGAATTATAAGGAGAAGCCTTGGATTTATATAGATTCTTTTGAAGAGCTCAAAGCATGAGAAACCTTTCCCTTGGTCAGGGTTAAGGTTACAAAGTGTAGAACATGTAATCTCTGTATTCTTTTCAGTCTCTCATGCTTCTATACAATTCCCAAAACACCTTATTGAAAGTGGTAGATACCGTTATCAGTCAAGGTCCCAAAAGGAAAGATTTTTCACTCAGATTTTTCAAGAGTCTTTAGTAAAGGAAATGTTTACAGGAGTAAGCACACTGTTATAGGAATAACAAGGCGTGCTGAGGTACTCAGATACTAATATGTCATTACTGACCTTGAATCAGAAAAAAAACAGAGGAGAAAAAGGTGCCACTGAAGCTCAGTGAGAGAGAGAGAATCAGAAAGAGAGGCAAGGGATGCTATAGCGGTAAGCTGATAGAGCCACAGTCAGAGTGCTGCCCATAACAAGGAGGACAGATAAGAGCTTTCCCTCCTCCTTCCCTCTGATCCCTCAGGTGGCCTGCCATTAACCCAAATAACTAGAAGCCAGCCCTTTGGGAGCAACAGTAATGTAGTCTGTAGAGGTTAGCCCCCTGGGGCACAACAAATGGTAAAGAATGAATATGGAAAGGTACAAAAGGAAAAGGTACAGTGTGCCTTTGCCATTTAGCTTTTTATTTTTTTCCTTGGTTCCAAATTAAGAAAATCATATTCTGTAAAGGGTAGATACAATTCTAATAAGTTATTAAATCACCATGGGATGATGCCAATTAAATCATGAAGCCACTACAAAAACATAAATTGTAACATTTGTTAGCTCCAGAGCTCTTCAGATAGTCAAGAGAGAACTGCCGGGAGAGGAGGAGGGATTTGTGGAATAATAATCAGTGTAAGGTATACTATAGACTGTCTTCCTCGCTAGTAGATGTAAGGGGATGCACAACAAATGGAACAAAACAACACAGGTATAAAGAAACTGGCAAACTCTTATTTCATGTAATTATACTTACACTGTTCCTTCTTTCCTTTTATTGAAATTGGATTTTATCTACACTATCCAGAGGTGACAGAAGTGATTGAGTAGATTGCATATGAACTCATTTGCAGTGCTATAGCTCCTCTACCTTATTAACCCACCATGGGCCAGTATTTAATTTAGACTTCAATTAATCAATGAAGTCAATCATTTGATCCCATAACTAATGTTAACACATTAAATTATAAATGCCCAATTTAATAGATTCAACCCTATCCAAGTTTATATTGTCCAACTTTGTATCATCCCTTTAGAATCCTTTTCCGCTGCAATTCTCCAATGTCAGCTGATACAAGTTAGAAGGATCTAGTAAATCTTTTAGTACTCATATATCTCCTTTGGGAACCAAACTTAAAATTGTTCCTCTGGATCATCTTGGAGCTTAACTTATGTTAAAATGCCGGGACATAGTGATGAGTAGGGAAAGTGTGTTTTCTAATGGTTAACTCTAATAGTTTTATCTTTTGCTAATAATAAAGCATAATAATGATTATGTGAGTGAATTGTAGAAGAAATAGCACACTTGGCCACTGAAGCAAAATTCTAAGTTCAAAGTTAAATTCTAAGTTAATTCAAAGTTAAAATTCTACCACTGACATATAATTGTTACATATCAGAAACTGGAATCTTTGTTTAGGGGCCACTTACCATGAAGGAAGGATTAAAAAAAAAAACCGATGTAATAATTAAAAAAAAGTTGTAATTCAGCAAAAAAGTAAAAGCAGCCTCTTTACATAGTTTTCTTTATAATAGAATCTAGGTCAAACCTTGTTTAATAAAATTTTATTGAGGGGTATGGTCCCAGGGACATAAGAGTAAGGGAAAATGGGGAAGTCCTGCAGCAAACTTGTCCACAGATTTTTGAACAAATGTAGCTGACTGATTGCTTGGCCAGACTGGATTATCTCCCAAAAGATCATTCAAAACAAATGCACTTGGAATAAGAAGAGAAGTAAACAGTAAATCTACTGGAAATTCCAATTTCATTTCACTGTTAAAATCCACCCTTCTTACTTTCAGGGACACTGGGAAAATATTTCCAGGACTTTGTCACTATAAAGTCAGAGGAATTAGCTACTGTAATTAGTTGCTAAAATAATATTTTATTGTTTGCTTGTTTCTTTTAATGCTTGAGTAAACAAACAAAAAAAAAGTGTCAAGTGAATTCTCTTGACTGTAGACATAATTCTCCCAGAACCTCAAGGCAGAAAAAGCAAACTTTATCTCTTTGATAATCAGAATTAATTATATCAGGTAGCAGAATAAACCCAAAGTGACCAAATAGTAGTTTAAGCCTCCAGTTCAGTAGAACCCTTATTGTGTCCTTTGGCGGAGGCACTGACCATCTGGAGATTAAGGTCTTTTAATCAGGAAAGACTAAATTTTAGGGATAGAAAGCATACATTATATAGGTGCCTCATGTAAGTGATAGTACAAGGAGTTACTTCTAGGTTCCTCCATTGCTTTTAGATAATATATTCTTGCTACTGATATAGTATAACCTGATTACCAATAGATTCATATGCCATATCCTATCAAATCCCCAAGTATAGATCTCTGTAGCTGACACCTTAGTTGAGCCTGCACTGAGCTATTACACCATTTTGTCAGACAGTTTTCTCATGGTTCTGGGGAACAACATGAGATCAATGATTTCTGTGGTCAAGATCCTATTGTCTCACTGACTTTGAAATATAATCAATGCATTAACCCAAGTGCATCTGACACATAACATGTTCATACATCAAGCTGTCTGTAATGATAATGGCACTTATGGAAATATTTCAGATAAGGAAGAAAAATTCTATATCTAGAATATATATTGATCGTTATAAGAATAGTGTTTTCACTTCCAAGGTGGAATTGGTTAATTTAATCAACCTAATACCAGGTAGCTGAATGGATGGTGCACCAAAGAATCATGCTCAGTTGAGTACTTAGTGTTTGTTTGTAATGTTATAAGGTTGACAGTTTTAACACATAAAAATGTAGACTACACAGTCAAATTTGAATTTCACACTTGAAGCACATTTTTTTAAATATAAACGTGTTCCACATACTTCGACCAAAACAAAGAACCTATTGTTTATTTACAGTTCACATTTGAGTTGGCATCGTATATATCATCTGGCAATTTTAGCTGTTATTTAATTGGATATTCAAAATGCAAGTAACAAGATCAAAATTGAAGATGATAAGGTACTGGGACTTGAATGCCATTAATAGCCTCTATCACTGTCAAACTCACAACTTTAATAATGAGGCCCACTGGATAAATACTGGAGTTGCATGTGATAGAGGCCAGTTGTGACACATGGGGCTACTCATCCTATTGGAGATAGATGACATTATTTGTGGGCTCCAGGGAAAAATGAAAACTTAGGACCCTCATTCAAAAGTCCCTATGAATTTCAAGGTGATAGCAGCGCATTAAACCAAACGTGGAGCCTTCTGGGTGTGGAGCCACATGTGACTACATGAATTACACATCCATGGAGTTAGCCCTGTTCTGTCTATGTGGGTTTTGAGAAATTCTCTGGAAGTTATGGCTATTCTCTGTCCTGGGAGTAAATATTCTCTGTTGGGAATTAATGTGAGATAAAATGGTATTTATGTACACTTTATATCCATTCCCATAGATCCATCCACCTAATTCTTTCCCTGGACTTCTCTGGTCAGATTTCCCAGTATTTTTCTCTAGCAACTCATAGTCTAACTGACCAAGTTACCTATCAGTGCCTGATAGTAGTGTGCATCAGTCCTTCAAGTTGTCTCTCCTCTCGTATTAATTTGATGGCTATGTTCACCCTAGTTTTTTCCAGTGGAAGGATTTCTCTTTACCACTGTCCTTTAGGGACACTCATGAAAGAGGATGTAAAATGATAATTTTTTCTGTCTAGTGCCAACATATAGTCTTAACCCATCTCTTAACTAAGGCCAACGTCTTTTTAACTCTGTCAGTTGTTTATAGGAAACTCTCAATGAGGCCAGGGATATGAATTGAGGAAGAGGAAGAGAAGAAAGTCACATGAGAGTCCAAGACACCTATTTATATAATTTACAACGACTTCAGAATCTGTCAAGCCTGAGCTCTAAAGCACACTTCCATCATATAATGAATTGCAACTATCCCTGCACAACCTTATGAAATGATGAATATACAGCTTGGGTTTCAGTCTCTTATTGCCATTAATATAACCTAGTAGCATATCAGGAACTTTATCAAAGAGAAAAAAAATTCTCGGCTACAAAAGTTGTCACTTTTCTCTAGAACCCTAGGATTTCATGCTGTGACTCTCCCATTAGGTTTTTTTTTTTTTTTTTTTTTTTTGAGGACTCTGCACAGCATCCTTATCCACCTGCATACCTCAAGTACCATTAAGTATGCTAGGTCATATGGATCAAATGACAAGTTTGTTTTCCTTATAGCCTTGATTTGCTCCAGAGCATTTGAGTTCCACTAAAAACAACGACCTTCAGAGTTACCCAATAAGTTAGTCTTAGTTATAGTCCCCAATGCAGTAGGTGCTGTCTCTAAAATCCAAAATGTTTCATGAAACATTGTGCCTCTTTCTTGGACATTGGAGGTGAGATGTGCAAAAACTTGTCCTTTATCATAAAAAGTATATCCTAGGACCTCACAGACAGACCACTGGACACCTAAAGATTTCATTATTGTGAAGGGCAATTAAGTTCTGCTGAGTTACCTGCCAACATTTGACACACATTTGTCTAGATAATTTAGGATATTTGATACTCCCCATTCACTGGATCTAATTAACATGACATGATCAATATATTGGACTAATGGAAAATCTTGTGGAAGGTTAGATTGAACAAAGTCCCTGGAGACTAAGCTGTAATAGAAAATAAAGGGATTAACAGCTTTGATGTGAGACAATGAATATGTATTTTTTCCCATTCTAGGGAACCATTAATTGCCTTTGCTTTTGATTGTCCCTACTGAGGAATACCAACAAGTAATTATTCACTAATTCATTGCTTACATACCAAATGCCAAAAGTCTTGTTGTTCTCTTCCAGTAAAAAATAACCATGCCTGAAACAACACCAGGTAAGCAGCAGCAATTGGAACCAATACTTGGTTAGGTTTAGAGATATACGCCTTCATCCATCTGGCTAACGCACAGAACAGACAAGCAACAGAATGGGAGATATGGTACAATATTTATCAGGTAGCCTCCAAAGCTTTAATTCTAATTGAGAACTATTGTGGTATTTCTTGTTATTTAATGACAGTATCAACAAAAAGAATCAAACATTTCTTTGAAAGCCTTGTCATTTTTCTTTGTCTATATTAATTCTACTGAAAGCACCTCCATGTCCTTTACTATTTCAGGATTCTTCCTCAAGGGGACCAGACCACAATTTCAAACAACAGGCTATGAATTTGTGAATATATTTAGATTTTTTAACTACATTAGATCTGAAAACTGGAAGAAGGACCACAGTTGCTCACTAGCTCTTGAGATTATACAAATCAAATTTTATTATAAATGTCAAAATATATAATAGTTGACTGTCTATCTCTCTCCTAGAAAACCTATGATCTTTTAAGTCATCATCACAGAGTCCTAACAATCAAGTTATCCTGATAGAGATTCAGGTCATCCTACTCACTATGTATTAATTTTGCTCCCCTTGCCTCTGAAGGTAAAGTGTTGTTACTTGCTCTGCCTTTTCAAAATCCCATAATATCCACTGATTATTAGGTAGTACATTACATTATGCTCCTACTGAAAATCACACAATGCAGAGAACAGCTAACATCAAGATTCTCAGAGATGTTGCTATCTCCCTTGTCAGCAGACCCTGTATTATCTTAAATGAAAAGAATGTTCTTTGGAAACTCTAAGACAACATAATCAGGTGGGAGGTTATCTGGTCTTATATAATAAATCCATTGTAGCATTCCCATTTCCTCTTTAGACATTTTTGTCAATATTATGGCCCTCTTCTTCACTTCTTAAAAGCATTCATAGCATCCAGTGCAGACACCACAATATAACTACTAGAAAGGTCCAAGACTAAAATACAGAATTTTTTTATAGAGTTGGCTCCAAGGGACTATCAGTAGCCTAGAACTGCATATTATGTCCAAAGATTCTGTGGCAAACTAAACCTTTCACTTTCCAGTTAGAAAACTATTCAAAGAGATCTAGTAGATAGATTTTGGACATGGAAATGTGTTTAAGTTTGGAGAATACATAGCAAGTAGGGTTGTGTTGATGTGGTTCCAGGAAACAATTCCAGCTAAGGCACAGTCAGCTGTCTGCAAGTGTAGAAGAAAGGAAAAAATTGGCAAACTAAGTTTTCAGGGAAGGAACTGACTGAATTCTCTTATCAAAGACTCAACCAAGTGGACATAGGTTTAAGGCAATTTCCAAGCTATACAAACACACAGAATGCTAATCAGGAAAGCAAAGCAGAAATCGTAACAGTGATACAAAATAGCAAAGAAGCATAAGTTTTGTTTTTTTGTTTTTTCCCAAGACCATCCTACTGACAATAACTTGTAAGTTTTCTCTAGAACAAAAATAACAATATCTTTGGACATTACATATTGCTTTTAATGAAAAATCTAAAACCCACTTATTTTAGGAACTGAGTTAGCAATTATAGGGTAAGGCTAACACATATTTTGGCAGGTCTAAGAAAGTCAGAAACTAACAAAATCTTTCCTGTTCCTTAATCCTGCTTCTACATGTGTTTCTCTGAAAGAGAATTATACAAATATGTAAAATCATTTCTTGCCAAAATTTAAGAAGCACAATTTTTTAATAAATCCTTTAATATTTAGTTGATAGAGGATATAAGACATACTAAAACTTAGAAAGAAAAAATACTTTTAAATAAAGTCAAGCTCTACCACTTTGGGGATCTGATAAAGAAAAAAAGTATATATATAATTAGCTTAATTCTCTCTCTCTCTCTCTTTTTTTTTTTTTTTTTTTTTTTGATTGAGAGCCTGAGTGGGAAGCTGGGGCAGAAGAGTAAGGAGAGGGAGAATTTTAATGTTCAAGTAACTTTGTCAGAAGAGTAAGGAGAGGGAGAATTTTAATGTTCAAGTAACTTTGTATACAAGTCTGAACTCATGATAATTTTTGCCTTGAACATAGTTGTTTGGCTACTGAATATATTACCTTCTAATTCTTACAAATGGAGTAATTCACATATGTTGTGTTCCTTGCAAATTAAAAGAAACTAATAAATAAACCAAGTTAGGAAATGGAGTATAAAAGACAGTCCTGCTTCCCCATAATGGGGTGTGTGTGTGTGTTTTCCATAGAAATGTGATGGTCATACATAAATTTTGATTTATGAAGTTTCACAGATAGTTAAAACTTGTGCTCAATCTGGCAAGTATTTTAAAAGGCTGAGAATATGTTTTACAGATTAGAACTAAGATGACTTATATGAGCAAAACTATATAAAAAACATTTAAAAGTAAAATCCAAAAAAGGTTTATCAACTGATGGATATTGAGTGATGAAGGAATCTTTTATCTTCCTAATAACTAGGAAATCTCACTCTATTCAAACTAGCTGGAGTATATTATGTTCTTGGCAACAGAACTCTAAAGGGTACTCCATTCAAAGGGGGATCCATGTGAAATAAAATGCTGAAGTTCAGAAAAGTGGTTATAAAATGGAATCTGTTGTGTCATGAAATTATATACATGAAATATTTGAAACCAGAGTAAGTATGCAAAGGACATGGTACCTGAGAACAATATCAACTCTATTAGTCAGGGTTCTCCAGAGAAACAGAACTAATAGCATAGATATAGATATATAAAAAGTGATATTTTTATGCCATTGACTGTTGTGATTATGGAGGCTTCAATGTTCCACTATCTGCCATTGTAAACTGGAGAACAAAGAAAGCTGGTAGTATAATCCATGAGAATTTTAAGATGAGAATAACTAGTCTAAATCCAAAGTACAAAGGAATCCAAAGGCCTGAGAGCAGTTCTGATGTCAGAGCGCAGGCAAAGATGGATATCCCAGCTCAAGAGTAAAAGAAAACTAGCCCTTCCTCCACCTTTCTGTTCTATTCTGGTCTTCAGTGAATTTGATGATGTCCCCAACCCCCACTCTGGTAAATATGGATCTCTTTACTCAGTCTACTGATTTAAATGCTTATCTTTGACACAAACATATACAGAAATAATGTTTTACCATCTATTTGGTCATCTCTTAGCCCAATCAATTGACACAGAAAAGTAACTGCCATAATCATCCAAATGCAAAAAGTATATAAGAATAGGTAAAAGAGGGATTCTTGGGTGACTCAATCAGTTAAGTGACTGCCTTCGGTTCAAGTCATGATCCCATGGTTCTGGGATCAAGCCCCACATTGGGCTCTCCACTCAGTGGCAATTATACTTCTCCCTCTCTGTGTTCTCTCTTGCTTTCACTCTCTCTTAAAACAAAAACAAACAAACAAACAAAAAATAAATAAAATCTTAAAAAAAAAAAAACAAAGTAGTGCTTTGCACCTCTCTCCACATGGTGCCCCCTGTCACTCTCCCAGGATTCTTTCAACCAGAGTAGCTTCTCTGGGCCCTACCAGTCAGGTTAGAAGACCATCCTTAAGGATGTTACAGGGTGCACCTTGCCTGGATTGTGGTTGATATATTCAGCTATATATCCCCTCAACCACCTCTCACCAAAATGACTAGGAGGAGGAAAACCCAACAGAGGAAATATTCAGAGACTGTGCTCTTCCCATCAGAACTATTGGATATGGACATAAACAGTATGTCAGAAAGGGAATTCAGGGTAACAATTATCCAGGCATTGGCTAGGTTGGAGAAGACCATCAGTGACAATATAGAATCTCTAAGGGTGGAAGTGAGAGCTAAACTGGCAGAAGTTAAAAATGCTGTCAATGAGATCTAATCTAATCTAAATACTCTAACAGCTTAGGTAGCCAAGGCAGAAGATAGAATCAGAGATCTAGAAGATAAACTGATAGAAAAGAAGAATCAGGAGGAGGCCTGGAACAAGCAGCTTAGAATCCATGGAAACAGAATTAGGGAAATAAATGATGCCATGAAACATACCAACACCAGAATTATTGGGATCCCTGAGGGGGGTGGAGAAAGAGAGAAGACTAGAAGGTATAGTTGAACAAATTCTGGATGAAAATTTCCCTAATCTGGGGAATGGAACAAGTGTTCATGTCCTAGAGTCAGAAAGGGCACCCTCAAGATCAACGAGTCTAGAAAGACATCCATATACTTAATTGTGAAATTCAATAATCATAATTTCAGACAAAAGTTCTTAAGGACAGCTAGGGGGAAGATATTCCTTACATACAGAGGAAGGACCATCAGAATAACGTCAGACCTGTCCACAGAAAACTGGCAAGCTAGAAAGGGTTGGCAAGACATATTCAGGGTACTAAATGAGAAGAATATTCAATCAAGAATACTTTATCCAGCAAGCCTGACATTCAAAATGGATTGAGAGATAAAAGAGCTTCCAAGACTGACAAGATTTAAAAGAGTATGTGACTACCAAGACGGAACTACAAGAAATATTAAGGGGAGTTCTGTAAAAGAAGAAAGAACCCAAGAGTGACATAGATCAAAAATTTACAGAGACAATCTATAGAAACAAGGACTTCACAGGCAACATGATATCAATAAAAACTTACCTTTCAATAATCACTCTCAATACAAACGGCCTAAATGTTCCTATAAAATGGATAAAATGATAGGACCTGTCCATATTGCTGTCTAAAAAAGACATATTTGGAACCTAAAGATAAATCCAGACTGAAAGTGAAGGGATGGAGAAGCATCTTTCATGCCAGTGGGCCTCAAAAGAAAGCTGAGGTAGTGATTCTCATATCAGATAAATTAGATTTTATGCTAAAGACTGTAGTCAGAGATACAGAAGAACACTGCATCATTCTTAAAAGGTCTATCCACCAAGAGGATTTAACAATTGTAAATATATATCCCCCCCTATAGGAGCAGCCAACTCATAAGCCAGCTGTTAATCAAGATAAAGAGTCATATTGATATAAATACATTAATTGTATCATAACACGCTACTCTCATAATAGATCATCCAAGCAGAAAATCAGTAAAGAAACAAGAATACTGAATGACATATTGGAGCAGATGGACCTCATAGATATATACAGAACATTCCACCCTAAAACAACAGAATACTCATTCTTCTCCAGCTCACATGGGACTTTCTCCAGAATAGACCACATACTGGGTCACAAATCAGGGCTCAACCAATACCAAACGATTGAGATTATTCCCTGCGTATTCTCAGACCACAACGCTTTGAAACTGGAACTCAACCACAAGAAAAAATTTGGAAGGAATTCAAACACTTGGAAGCTAAAGACAGCCCTATTCAAGAATGTTTGGCTCAACCAAGAAATCAAAGAAGAACTTAAACAATTCATGAAAACCAATGATAATGAAGACACATCAGTCCAAAATCTATGGGATACAGCAAAGGCAGTCCTAAGGGGGGAATACATAGACATCCAAGCCTCACTCAAAAAACCTGGAAAAATCCCAAATGCACCAACTCTATTTACATCTTAAAGAACTGGAGAATCAACAACAAATTAAGACAACCCCACATACAAGAAGGGAAATAATCAAGAGCGGAGATCAGTGAGTTAGAAACTAGAGATACAGTAGAACACATCAACGAAACTAGAAGCTGGTTCTTTGAAAAAAATCAGTAAGATTGATAAACCACTAACCAAACTAATCCAAAAGAAAAGACAGAGGACCCAAATTAATAAAATTATGAATGAGAGGGAGAGATTGTGACTAACACCAAGGAAATAGAAACAACCATCAGGAATTATTATCAACAGTTATATGCCTATAAGTTAAACAACCTAGAAGAAACAGATGCATTGCTAGAAATCTATAAACTTCCAAGACTGAAACAGGAAGAAATTGACAACCTGGATAGACCAATATCTAGTAATAAGATTGAGGCAGTGATCAAAAACCTCCCAAAAGACAAGAGCACAGGACCTGACGGATTCCCTGGAGAATTTTACCAAACATTCAAAGAAGAGAGAATACCTATTCTCCTGAAGCTGTTTCAAAAAATTGAAACAGAGGGAAACTTCCAGACTCTTCCTATGAATCCAGCATTACCTGATCCCCAAACCAGGCAAAGACCCCACCAAAAAGGGGAATTTCAGACCAATATCCCTAATGAATATGGATGCTAAGATTCTCAACAAGATCCTAGCTAATTGGATCCAACAATAATTAAAAAGATTATCCACCATGACCAGGTGGGATTTATCCCTGGCAGGCAAGGGTGGTTCAACATTCACAAATCAATGTGATAGAACAAATCAATAAGAGAAGAGAGAAGAACACGGTCCTCTCAATTGATGCAGAAAAAGCATCTGACAAAATACAGCATCCATTCCTGATTAAAATTCTCCAAAGTATAGGGATAGAAGGAACACTCCTCAACTTCATAAAATCTATCTATGGAAAACTCACCACAGATATCATTCTCAATGGGGAAAAGCTGATTGCCTTCCTTGGAGATCAGGAACATGATGAGGATACCCACTCTTGCCAATGTTGTTCAACACAATACTAAAAGTCCTAGCAAAAGCAATCAGAAAACAAAAAGAATTAAAAGGTGTTCAAATTGAAAAGAAAAAGTCAAACTCTCTCTATTTGCAGATGACATGATACTTTACACAGAAAACCCAAAAGACTCCACCCCCAAACTACCAGAACTCATACAGCAATTCAGCAATGTGGCAGGTTACAAAAATCAATGCACTGAAATCAGTTGCTTTCTTATACAGTTACAATTTAAAATATAGAAAAGGAAATTAGAGAATCAATCCCATTCACTATAGCACCAAAAACCATAAGATACCTGGGAATAAACTTAACCAAAGAGGTAAAGGATCTATACTCAAGGAACCACTGAATACTCATGAAAGAAATTGAAGAAGACACAAAAAGATGGAAGACTATTCCATGTTCATGGATAGGAAGAACAAACATTGTATAAATGTCTATACTGCCTAGAGAAATTATACTTTCAATTTCATCCCAATCAACATTCCACTGGCATTTTTCAAAGAGCTGGAACAAACAATCCTAAAATTTGTATGGGACCAGAAAAGACCCCGAATTGCTAAGAATATGTTAAAAAAGAAAAACAAAGCTAGGGGCTTCATGCTGCCTGATTTCAAGCTTTACTACAAAGCTGTGATCATCAAGACAGCATAGTACTGGCACAAAAGCAGACACAGTAGAACACAGTAGAGAGTCCAGATATGGACCTGTAACTCGATGGTCAAATTATCTTCAACAAAGCAGGAAAAAACATACACTGGGGGAAAAATACACTGGGGGAAAAAAAGACAATCTCTTCAATAAATGGTGCTGGGAAAATTGGACAACTATATATAGAAAAATGAAACATGACCATTCTCTTACACCATACACAAAGATAAACTCAAAATGGATAAAAGACCTCAAGGTGAGGGAGGAATCTATCAAAATCCTAGAGGAGAACATAGGCAGTAACCTCTTTGACATCAGCCACAGCAACTTCTTTGAAGACATGTCTCCAAAGGCAAAGGAAACAAAAGCTAAAATGAACTTCTGGGACATCATCAAGAACAAAAGCTTCTGCACAGCAAAGGAAACAGCCAACAAAACAGAGAGGCAACCCACGGAATGGGAGAAGATATTCTCAAATGACACTACAGACAAAGGGCTGATATCCAAGATCTATAAAGAACTCCTCAAACCCAACACACACAAAACAGATAATCATGTCAAAAAATTGGCAGAAGACATGAACAGACACTTCTCCAAAGAAGACATACAAATGGCTGACACATGAGAAAATGTTCATCATCATTAAACATCAGGGAGATTCAAATCAAAATCACATTGAGATAACACCTTACACCAGTTGGAATGGCCAAAATCAAGACAGTAAACAAGTGTTGGAGAGAATGTGGAGAAAGGGGAGCCCTCTTACACTGTTGGTGAGAATACAAGTTGGTGCAGCCACTTCGTATCGCCCTCGAGCCGCAAGGACGACAAGAAGCCTGGTTCATTCAGTGTTAATGCTTCATTCCCCCCTTTTTTTGGTGTTAATGCTTCATTCCCGTTTATTTCGTCAACTTCCTTAGCTTATATGCAGCAGGGTGACCAATAAGGGGCCAAGCAATGGGGAGAGCCAATGAGAGTCCTGTTACTATGCTGATTAAATTTGAAACAGCCAATGACTATGTCTTCCTTTAGGCGGGCTTCACCAGAAAGTTTGTTGTTTACTTACAGCGTATTTTGCTGGCAGTGAGCCAAGCGCCATCTTGTAATGGTGGGGACTTTTCCGGCTGGAGGCGGTCCCTGACAACTTTGGAAAACAGTGTGGGAATTCCTTAAGAAATTAAAAATAGAGCCACCCTATGATCCTGCAATTACACTACTGGGCATTTACCCCAAAGATACAGATGTAGTGAAAAGAAGGGCCATATGTACCCCAATGTTCATAGCAGCAATGGCCACAATAGCCAAACTGTGGAAAGAGCCAAGATACCCTTCAACAGATGGATGGATAAAGATGATGTGGTCCGTATATACAATGGAGTATTATGCCTCCATCAGAAAGGATGAATACCCAACTTTTGTATCAGCATGGATGGTACTGGAGGAGATTATGCTGAGTGAAATAAGTCAAGCAGAGAGAGTCAGTTATCATGTGGTTTCATTTACTTGTGGAGCCTAAGGAATAACATGGAGGACCCTAGGAGGAGGAAAGGAAAAGTGAATTGGGGGAAATAGGAGTGGGAGATGAAGCATGAGAGACTGTGAACTCTCACCTCCTGTTGGAGGATGGGTGAGCCTGCTGATGGGTATTAAGGAGCGCAGGTATTGCATGGAGTACTGGGTGTGGTGCATACACAATGAATCTTGGAACACTGAAAAAATAAAATTAAATTAAAAATAAAACAAAAAAAAGATATAAGAAATATAACAAGAGTATATTTTTGTAAACCAGAGGAGAATAGAGTGTTATATAAAAAAAATAAAAAAAATTAATTAAAAAAAAAAAAAAAAAAAAAAAGCTCATGAAAGCAAATAATACCTTGGATTTCAAAAAAGGCCAATTGGATGAAGACTGAAGATATCAACCATGATCATGCTGCATGTGTGAGGGCCCTGTTGTTATGCAGAAGAACAGTGAGTAGCAGTGTCACATTAAGAACAGGGAGATTTTTTTTAAGTGGACATAAGTAAGCTGTTTTATATTCCTTTCAACCTTAAATGTTTTTACTTTTTGCCAATATATACTTAGAAAGGCCTTGTAGGAGGCAGATGTGAGAGTCAATATCAACAAGGTGAAAAAGTGTGGTGCATCCCAGGACAGAGCCATTCATGGAAAAAAGAGGGAAGATTGATTTACAGCTCTCTTAATACAGATTTAACCTTTTATAATTGTTACTAGTTTTTACCTGCACAATGTAAAATGAATTCCACACAAATCTTCCTTAAGTATTTTGATATTATTTTACTATATTGGTTATTTATAAAATAAGAACTCAAAGGACTAAAACTTTCAAATATATAAGTTGAAATATAAACCATTATACTTAACAAATTTTGTTCATGAATAAATACTATTTGAATATCTTTCATTGGGGGTTGTTTTGAATACATAACTCAGAGAATATGACATGATTTCCAAGTTTTAATTTGTTTGTCAGAGCACTCATCTATATAGAAGAGTGGCTAATGATTTCTTGCTTAAATGTGCAATAAAATTACTAGGGATGTGGAACTCAACAACAACAAATAAAAATATTTCCTGACAGCAAAATAAATGAGTAACATACTTGAAAATGAATACATACTTATTCAATTTGCTCTAGATTTAGCTATGTTGCATTCAGCAGGAAGTTGTCACAGAGCAGTGAAGCTGTAGTATACACAGATGGCCCTGCTTCTTGTAGGAACAGACATCTGTATCCATCCATGGCAGCAGATCAGCAATTTCTTCTAATTACTTTCTTGAAAATTTCTGAGATTCTTATTTTCCATCTACAAAAGAAATATATATTCATATTTATCTTAAACTATTGGCATTATATTAATAGGATCACTTTGAAATATATTTCTTATTCTATTGATATAATAATAAAATCACTAATATTATTTAATTCACCTTATTCTCATATTAATCCTGTAAGGTAGTTAGGAAAAGTTTTATTGTAAATATTGATATTTTAGGAAACTGATTCAGGAAGATTAAATCATTTAGCCAACATTATTCAACTTATAAAATGTAAACTAAGAATTAAAACCTAATCATTTGATTATAAAATTATGGTATTTTACTATAGATATCATTATCTGTGGAATATCGTGTGCTGAAATATGACTAAATTAAGTTTCATATTGACTAAAATAAATCAACTGAAATATTTTGGTTTAATGAAAAAAATGGTCCAATATTTTGGCCTCATCTATACCATGATGATTTATAATTTTTCTTTCCTTTTTTTATATTATAGAATTTTTAGAATTTATAAAATTTATAGAATTTTTATATTATAGAATTATAGAATTTTTATATTATAGAATATTATAATAGGTGTAAAAAAAATAAAGCAGTAAAGAGATAAAAGAGAGGGAGAAATCACAGATAATCTTCATGTTGTCCATAATATAAACTTCCATTAACTAGTTAACATTACCTTGAAAATGTGATTATGACCTATTTGACTAAACAGAAGAGTCGAGCTACACAGTAAAAATAAGAATAAGAAATAATTTGGGGGCGCCTGGGTGGCTCAGTGGGTTAAAGCCTCTGCCTTCTGCTCAGGTCATGGTCCCAGGGTCCTGGGATCAAGCCCCACATCGGGCTTTCTGCTCAGTGGGGAGCCTGCTTCCCTCTCTCTTTGTCTCCTTCTCTGCCTACTTGTGATCTCTGTCTGTCAAACAAATAAATAAAATCTTTAAAAAAAAATAATTTGGCATTGTATAATCTTGGAGATTTAAGAATATGTAAGGGGAAGGCAATTTGAGTATTAATTTTCTCTTTAAGATTTCTTTTTTTTTTTTTAGAGATAGAGAACATGGAGGTGTGATGGGACAGAGGGAGAGAGAGAATCTCAAGCAGACTCCCCACTGAATGTGCAGGTCTTGATCTCAACACCCTGAGATCATAACCTTAGGCAAAGTCAAAAGTGAGAATTTTAACCAACTGAACCACCCAGACACCTAAAACAATCTGATTCTTATTGTTACTTAGGATGAGTTGACAAAGGAAATTATCAGTTTTACCTTTATGCCCAAGCTTTTATTTCTTTAAATATTCAATTTATGGCTTAAAGATAAGATATACGTGCTGTAAAGGTCCACGTGATTTTGCATATCATAACATTTACAACTATCATATATTTCCCTTATTCCATTATTTTGAAGTTCTCAAACCTTTCTTCTAAGCTCAGTTCATATTTTGAGAAAACTTTTCCAATTTATTCCCCAAACCACCAGTGCAATACTTTCTCCTTCTTGATGTATTTTTTGTGTGTTCTATACCTATCTCCTATAGTGAATATTGTGGTTGAATGCTTACTATTAGTAGTAATATTATCATATACTTTCTACTCCCATTGTGTCTCACCAATGCAACTCTAAGTTCCAGGTAATTTTGGCTCCCTATCATTCTTGCCTTTGCCACTTCCACAGTGAATTGAACTGTAACACTTTGGACAGAGAAGAGTGAGGAAAAAATAAATGTTCTACTTTATCATTGAATCATTATTTCAATCAAACCTAAATCTCATTTTACCTTATATTCTCTTTTGCCTTAGTGCTTTTCAGTTATATTCAGGCCAAAGCATCATAAAAGGTAAACACTGACAATATTCCAGGGACAATCTTAAAACCTACATTACAATTTAATTCATTAATTCACATCTCTGTGTGAGGAAATGTTATTCCATTACTGCAATGAGGAACTAAGGCATAGAAAAGCTATACCCGTGCTCAAAGACATATGACTGTTAAGTGGCAGAGTAATGATTCCAATTCAGGCAGTTTGGCGAGATATTCAAATGTCTTGAATAATATGACATATTGCTTCCCTTAGCTCACATTTCACTGTGTATTTGTGTCTACAACCCACTTCAGTTCTTATAGTGCAGGGTATTGTTTTTATTGGTCTTTATTGGTCTGTGTATTTCTACCATCAGCATCATGCTTGGAAACATAATCAAGAAAAATTATTGTGCCTTTGCAAGTGAAAAATTACAAAATAATGATTACTAGTAGAACGCTTCAGTAAAAAAGAAAACCATTACCTGGAGAAAATAAAGATTTTTTTGTTTGTATCTGTTTTCTCCCTTTCCCACTCACATCTGGCCTAAACATTCTTTAGCAGTTCCCATCATAGTTGGAAAGATCTTAGTTTACAGGAAATAATGTTTGAATAGCCTGTTGGTCTACTACGGACCACAGCCAGAACACTTGATAATGTATTCTTCAATTTAAAAAGCATTAGTATGTAATAACTATGTGTACTGAATGTCATGCTATGGGGTCTAAATAAAGTTCCTTTCAGTATTTCCTTTTCCTATTCTATAGGAGGTTATTTGGGAAACCTTGTTAAAGATTGGCCTGAAGCAATACAATGGCCCTATATTGCAACAACTCAATGTCTCACAAAAATCAGTTATAGCTATGGGGTTTTGAATTATTCCTCTGTAAGTAGTATCAGAAACAATAGTTTTAATGGTTGGCTGGTTCAATGGGTTTGATTTTTAGTCTTACAAAGAATATGGAAGAGAAGGTAGTATAAACATTTGTGAGAAAAGAGAAACCGGTTGAATATTCAAATACATATTATGCCATAAATACAACTAATTCTAGTTCTAAAATTTAGTTGCTGGTTTTGTTGATGATTCATCTTTTTGCTTAAGGCTTAAAACTATTTTTCCTGACTGTGAGAGCTCTATGAATTGAAGACTTAAACTGTTATTAGCATAAATGTTTTCTTTCCCCATTGAACTCTTATCACAGGAAATATAATTCTTTCTACCTGAGGCATTACTTGGTAATTAAAGAAAAGTGGTTTCCTAATGCTAATCTCTGTAATAAAAAGGAAATGTATGAACACATTAAATTGAAAATTGTAGTGATAATAAAAGGTGCATTTCACATGCCTCACCTAGAACAATGGCTTTCTTGCTTTCTAAAATAGAAATCTAAAGAGAAGTTATGGTTTTTTCATTTTATTTTCTCATACAATATTTATTCCATGAAAAGACTAGTTGCTTGCTTAATTTTTTTTAATTTTATGAGCTTCTTTTTTCTTTAGAACTTTGTAGATTTCCACATACATATTTTGCATGTATTTTGCTAGATTTATGGCTAAGTATTTCATTTCATAAAACTTCTTCTTCTTCTTCTTCTTCTTCTTCTCCTTCACCTTCTTCCTATTTTTTCTTTTACTTGTAGCAAGACATTACCAAGCCCCACTCATTGGACCAGAGACTCTTGTGGTGTTGGTGAAAGACTCGCCCTTCATGTAGCACACTAGCTATGCTTGTCAGTTCATTAGCCAGCCAGCAGCCTGAACCGTAAGCTTTAATAATGTGCTATATTTTATTTTTTGTGGCAATATGAGTGGTGTTGTATTTTTAATTTCAATGTCAACTTATTTAGTGATAACATATAAGGAAGCAATTAATTTTTTAAACACACACTTTGTATCCTGCAATATTGCTATCATTGCTTATTTGTTCCAGAGTATTTTTGTTATTTGAGATTTTCTACACAGAAAGTTGTCATCTCTGAACAAAGGCGATTTCATTTATTCCTTCCAAATTTTTTTATTTCTTTTCTTGTGTAATAGCATTACCTAGGACATCCAGTAGGATTTTTTTTTTTTTAAAGATTTATGTATTTCTTTTAGAGAGGAGGGGAAGGGTAGCAAGAGAGGCAGAGAGTCTTAAGCAGATTCTGCACTGAGTGCAGAGGCTTATATAGGGGCTCAGTCTCATGACACTGAGATCATAACCTGAGCTGAAATCAAGCACCAGACACCTAATCCACCATACCAATAAAAATCCAATATTATTTTTTAAAAATCCAGTAAGATTTTTAAGCCATGAGTAAACATATTTGTGTTATTCCTGTTATTCATTAGAAAGCTTCCAGTTTCTCTGGACACCAAGAAACAAAAATGAAGGTTATTGAAGGGAGTGGGGTGGGGAGATGGGGTAACCAGCTGTTGGGTATTAAGGAGGGTGGATGTTGTGGTACACACTGGGTGTTATATGTAACTAATGAATCATTGAACACTACATCAAAAACTAATGATGTACTATATGTTGGCTAACTGAACATAATAAATAAATATATATAAAAAAAAGCTTCCAGTTTCTCAAATCGAATATGATGTTAGCTATGGAGGGTTTTTTTCTTTTTATGTTATTAGCAAATTGAGAAAGTGTCACACTCCACTGCCTAAGTTCTCTATTGTTATTTTGATGATGGTTTTATTATAAGTGCTGGTTGGATTTTGGAAAATGCTTTTTCTGCATGTATTGATATGATCATTTGATTTTTTTCATAACAGCAATAGAAACAAAACAGCATTAATACTATCAGCAATTACAACAATATTTATTAAATAGTTAACATGTTTTGAAACTCGGTTAGTTCCTCTTACATGGCCCATTTTATATAATTATATTATTAAACCAATGTTTAAGATATTACTATTATCTACTTTTTAGAGATAGTCAAATTCAAGTTCATAGATGTTAAGTATCTTGCTCAAGAATCACAAAGCAGTTAAGTGGTGCAATTGTTTATGAATTCAGGTATCCTTGTTTAGAAGAAACTTCTAGTGACTATACCATTCAAATTTGTATGTTTCTGAACAACATATTCATAAGTATTTTTAAATGTTTTATTTACTGTGTATTTATTGATATAGTAGAAATCAGGAGGCCATTGCATTCTTTATCATTTTTTTAAAAGTTCATGGAATCTTCAATAGCTAGTCAATAATCTAAAGTGAATGAAAAGGAAGAGGTTCTTCATGAGCTGAAACTATCTTATCTGATGGCACATATAAAAGTCACACCACCGCCACCACCATTATCACCATCAAAACCTCCACCAGCACCACTACCACTCTGCAAGCTTAAAACCTCCTTGAAAATTAAGCTCGTGAATACTTTATTATCAAGAGACTTTGTAACAAACAAGAGATTGTGAGTGTCTAAATTGATGGTTCATAGTATGATACAACAATTAACCAAAATTGTGTACTTCTTTTTAGGAAACAAACAGAAAATATTGCCTCGGGTAGTAAATAATGATTCTCAAATTTTAAAAGAGGTTTTGATTTTTGTCTTTATTGTCACTTGATTCTGAAAGACATTTTGAAATTTATCATTCTTCTTTTGGAGCATTAGGAATCAAGACTATGGAGTAAATGTTCCAAATTCCTTATTATTATGGTTTAACAAAATTAGAAACTAATTTTTTTTAAAGATTTTATTTATTTATTTGACAGAGAGAAATCACAAGTAGGCAGAGAGGCAGGCAGAGAGAGAGAGAGGAGGAAGCAGACTCCCTGCTGAGCAGAGAGCCCGATGCGGGACTCGATCCCAGGACCCTGAGATCATGACCTGAGCCGAAGGCAGCGGCTTAACCCACTGAGCCACCCAGGCGCCCCTAGAAACTAATTTTGTAAAGATAATTTTATTAAAACAACTCTATACAGATGGGTAAGTCTAGATGGGTTACAATAAAATATTGTCTCAACAATGTTCTTTTCTTTGTCTTCTTTCTTTCTTTCTTTCTTTCTTTCATTTCTTTTTGAGAGAGAGAAAGAGTGCACAAGTGAGGGAGAAGGGCAGAGTGAGAGGGACAGAGAGAATCTTAAGCAGGCTCCACATCTAGCACAGAACCAACTTGGGGCTCAATCCCATGACCCTGAGATCACAACCTGAGCTGGAATCGGGAGTCAGAAGTTTAACCAACTGAGCAATCCCAGCACTCCTAATGTTATTTTCATAAATAAAAACTATATATTAATTTTATAATTTAACTCGTGCTTCCCTTATATAGTAAATCAATGTAAATAGATAAATAGCATGATCGTGTGATTTGTAATTGAATTGTAGCTCCATTTCCATCCTCTAATGTTATTTCTAGTATTTCCTCTTTCTTGCTAGATGGTTTTAAGTTGCTAGTCTTGGAGTAAACTGTTGCTTAGGACGCAGATGGCCAAGTGTGACATAGCTCTGCAGAAAACCTTTTACCACATCTTATGGAGGTGTAGAGCTTTAGGGATACTAGTGGAATGTAATAGCATGTGCTGAAATTGTGTTGTCATGGAGAATACTGGCAAAAAAGGCATGGTGTAGAATATCTAGAAGATAAGCAGGTCAAGTTGTAATTATAAAAGAGCACTTGTTCCAGAGACGCCAGAATGACAGTTCAGTGAGATTTTGTAGCACGTAGGTTGGGGAATAAGGCCTGATAATTAGTCACTGATATGAATAGCAGTGATATCTAGGTCACTTTGGGTAGTTTTCTATAATCAACTAAATAATTCATTATGATAATTTGGAAATTATTTTAAGCAAAGCCTGAGAATATAGCAGATAACAGATATTTATTAAACATTAAGGATCCCATTTTCCCATGTTTTACTGAAAAATAATAGTTATAATAACATCAACAACAACTATAAAATTACAAAGTAGGTTTCTTGCTAGAAGTTTATAGATGCATGTGAAATGTTCCAACTTAGGAGTCACAATTCTGAACATCCTTACAATTTAATTGGAAATATAAAATAACGATACACCAGGGTGCCTGGATAGCTCAGTGGGTTGGGTCTCTGCTTTTGGCTCAGGTCATGGTCTCAGGGTCCTGGGATCAAGTCTCACATGGGAGTCTCTGCTTGGCAGGGAGCCTGCTTCCTCCTCTGTCTCTCTCTCTCTCTCTCTGCCTGCCTCTCTGCCTACTTGTGATCTCTCTCTGTCAAATAGATAAATAGAATCTTTAATAAATAAATAAATAATATCTATACACCACAAGTGTCTTTATTGTAAACTATCTGTATTGATGTAAAGTTCTTCAGGTTCCTGAGCTGTCAACAGATTATCTGCAGAGCCAGTGACTAGGTCCAAACTTTATTAAAAAAAAAAAAAAAAAAAAAAAAGTCTCATCACTTATTTTGGAAAATTTCCTCTGTCAAACTATTTATATGAAGTCATGTTGTAAAGATAATGCCTCATTTCAAAGAATGTTGGAGCCCATGGGATTTTACAGGACATGTTCAAGGAATGTATACTTTTCATCATCCCACACTATAATGTGCAACATAATTTCCCTTTGAGAAGATTTAATGAAAACATATTTTGACATTATGATTATGGACATCTGTCTTTGTTTACATTCATCTCAGCTTAATGCTGAAAATGTCAAAGAAAGAATGTAGAGTGAAAATTGTGTATCTTTCAGTTTTACTTTCATTGCTTAGCACAAAGGGATAAAAACAGCATTGTGCTTCTTGTGTGGTAAGAGTTTTGCTAATGGATGTATAAAGCAAACATAGCTGAAAGGAAATGTTTTATTCCTCCATTCTGGACCATGTGGATTTTTGTTGCTCTTGTTTTTATTTTGTTGTTTTTGTTATTATTATTGTTTAAAGAATACTTAATTTGAAATTTCTGGAACTTCACAAAAATTTGGATTTGTACCAACACAAAACTTTGTCTTAAAACATACTATAATTCTGCTTATTCTCTTGCCAAGCAAAAGAAGTTACACATGTTTGGATATCCCTGGAAAAGCCAGAGAACTGAAAATAAGGAGGAAACTTATTTTATTCAAACTATTTTAATATTTTGTCACTTTATAATAAGAAAAATAAATTTAAAAATATATGTATTTTCCAGAGATTAAATATAACTATTCATTCTCTAATCTTGTTCAAATTAAAAATTAATACTCTTTTAACAGAGACTACTTATAATACTAGGTACCAGCATTTACACTTTGTTTTAATCAGATAAAATGATCCAATAATTGTTTTCTTATGTATATGCTTCAAAAATCAGATTGTCTTTTTAACTGATTCTTTTTTCCTACTAGACAATCCAAAATCCAAAATAGATAGCATAACAGAGTTTACAATATTTATATTTTAATCTAGAAGATGCAACCAAATTGTGTTTACAAATGTGTACTTATTAATTTGCAAATCTTTCTTTTTCATAGATTTCAATGGCATAACTTTATAGATTGAAATACTGGTAAATATAGAGGAGGTAACTTTTGAACTGCTGTACTGAAATTTGACCAAGTCTTCAAGCTGACCATGTTAATATTTCATGCAATAAAAGATTTTATTATGAATAAACAATTTTTCTAATTTAGAAATAACTGATTCATGTTCTCTTGTGCAAAATAAGGCGTAAGTTCTCTTATACCAAACCCACTCATGCATTTTTCCCTCTATTTAACCTACCAGTATTGTTTGCCACACAGTAAAGTCAATGCTTGTTGTTTATATTACTGTTTCTATCTATAAACATATGGTTAACAGCTAAGAAATGCTGATTAGTGCTAAGAGCAAACAGCAGCATCAGCCTCACCTGGCAGCTTTTCAGTTGGGGTATATCCCTGAAATTTGAATCAAAGTCTACATTTTAACAAGATTTTCCTGGTGCATTTTTAAAGATTCTGACTTAGCAAATCTTGACTGAGACTTGAGATACTGGATATCTAAAAACATCTCAAATGATGCCAGAGCCACTGACCCTCCAACCAGCCTTTGTGGCAAGAATGTCAGGAACCATGGTTATATTGTTCATTTGTTGTACAACAAAAGAAAGAACATTTGTGCTTCCCACAGTTAACATTATCTCTCTTTTATTCCTTTTTAAAAATAAATAGCTATCATTTATTCAGCTTTTTACTTTCTGGCAGAACTCAACATTTCCTATATAGTCAAACACACCAAATAATAAATTTTTCCCCCCATTACTTTAGGAAAAGAACCGTTGGAGTTCCACATGCATCTTCCTGTTCTGATGGAGATTGATTGATCTCTACTTTAGATACTGTAGTCCTGGGTCGCCCTTTATTAATCTGATGGGCTGAACTACAGATTTGTGGGACCCAGTATGAAATAAATGTATAGAGCCCTCTTTGTTTTAATACATTTTTGAGCAGTTTTAAACTCATAGCAAAACTGATCATAAATGGAGAGATTTCTTAGACAACCTCTGCTCCCATTATACAGTGCCTCCTCCATAACGGTACATCCCCCACCAGAATAGTGCATTTGTTACAATCACTGAACCTATATGGACACATTATTATCACTTAGAGTCCATAATTTATACTACATATCATTCTTTCTGTTGTATATTCTCTGGGTTTTGACTAATGTATAATGACCTGTAACTGTCATCATCATAGCACAAAGAGTTATTTCATGCCCTCAAAATCCTCCCTGCTCCATGATTTCATCCCTCTTTCCATACTCCAATCCCTAGAAAGCAATGATCTTTTTATTGTCTCTATAATTTTACCTTTTCCAGAATGTCATCTAGTTGGAATCTTGCAAAATCTCAAAAATAAAATTATTCTGGTTCTATTAGAGCAATATTTTTCTTGCATTATAATCATTTAAATTATATGAACATTATTTTTCTAAGTTTATTATAATGCTCAAATATCATTAAGTGTTTTTAATGGAATAATCTGAAATGACCATTTCAACCACTTTATCATATTAAATATATAGGATTGGTAGGGAAATATTAAAAATTCCTGCCCAATCAAGACAGACACTGATCTTAAACAAGCTATAGGTAGATTCAGCTATAGGTACGTACATCTATGGGTCCAACATTTAAAAAATGAGTCCGTTTAGTGAATTAGGAGTAATTTAAAAGAGAATGTTTTCAATAGTGGTCTTGGAATACTGAAATATATGCATTAGTAAAGCGTCGAGGAGACTTAAATAAAAAGCTCAGATATGCATTTCTTGGAAACCCATATATTATAAGTTTACTGAGGTGTAGTCTATATTTCTCCTGGACTCCATACCCTAACCATGAGAACAATTTATGCACCTGTGGCACTCAAAGTTAATTTGCTAATAAATGATGTAATTGTTAATATGTTCCTAAAGTAACAAATAAAACAATCACATTTAACTAAATGTATAAAATGAATGTTACATTTCTTTTTTAATTTTTGCCCTTTTAAGAAAAATTTAAACCTGTATTACATAACCAAAACCCCCTTATTTTGCTCATTTTCACTCTTTAAGCCAGTTTTATTATAAAGTAAATGGCAAATTTCTAAATGGCTGAAATTGTTTATTCAATTCTACTATGACCAAAAGAATTAGACAAAAAATGCCATCACAATCTATGGAACATGATAATATATTTCTATCTTTTAGCTATACATTATTTCACTGTATGTTTCTATCTGTTTCACAGTTAAAGCAAATGTTAATGATATACTGGTACATCCTTAAGAGCCCCTAAATTCCATACAAAGCTTAAGAGTAATTACCTATCACTATTTATTATTTTTGACTTTATCTATGGCAAATTCCTGAGACTGGCTCCACATTCCTTAAAAATATGAACTGAAACACCTTCGCGGTTACAGTGAATACAAGTGGCCTCTTTACCATGGTAGTCTCGGTAAAATCTTTTACTTGGCAGATAACTTCTCCACAAGTGTTCCAACAGGAGCAGGGGGAAGTAAGATTTTCAGGCATAGCATCAGAAATTACATAGCATCACTTCTGATGCATTCTCTTGGTGATGCAGAGGAAGAGGACAGAGGCCCCACCTTTTTTATATGAGAAACATCTAAAAAGTCTGGATCATAGGACTCTAAAACCCCTTTTCTAGGCACAGATGCAGCACCTCACAGATCTGAATTCCAGATCTTCATGGCCACTTTTCCAAACTTCAATGTTTTAATAATCCCATTCTCCTCCCTTTGGTTCCCCCAATCCTGAGAGGCAGGTTAATCATATCTATTTACTTTTATAGTTACCTAACTCAAAATTTAATACCAAGTTAAGAACTGTTAACACTAAATGTCTTAAGTTAAAATAACTGCTGTGGTTTTTGCCTTCTCATTTAACACAAACTACATACAAAAAGGAAATATTTCAGGGCATCTGAGTGGCTCAGTGGGTTAAGCTTCTGCCATAGGCTCAGGTCATGATCTCAAAGTCCTGGGATTGAGCCCCACATCTAGCTCTCTGCTCAGCAGGGAGCCTGCTTCCCCTCTCTCTCTGCCTGCCAACTTGTGATCTCTCTCTCTCTGTCAAATAAGTAAATAAAATCTTTAAAAAAAGGAAAAGTAAATATTTGGAGACAAATGGAAACCAACTAAGCCAATAATGTAAAAATAAATAATGAAATATTTCAAACTGCTTCTGAAGAATTTAATCATATCTGGATGTATTGATATTTTAAAGAAAAATTATTTTATATGAAAAGCATAATTTCATCAAAAACTAACTATTGAGTTGTTTTCACTATGTTTCAAGTTTAGGATATCTTAGTCTTAAAAGTAACCCTATATTAAATTGCTATGCAGACTACTACTTTAGCTAAAATATAGAGGTATATAGGAATTAATAAACTATGTAAGTAGTTAATTGTAAGAATTTTTATAAGAATTTTTGTGGATGAAAATTTTCACTGTGATTATACCAAATTTTGATCCTATTGTTGGATGTTTACTATATATTATACATATACATGCGTGTATGTGCATGATTTGTATATACACATATCATGACAATTATTTCAATATGCACATTAATGCCTGCATAAGTACATTATTCTCTTTATAGTAATTATCTTTAAATATGGTATTGATTGATTATCCACAAATTGTGTTTAAGTAGGGCGTCTGGGTGGCTCAGTGGGTTAAGCCGCTGCCTTTGGCTCAGGTCATGATCTCAGGGTCTTGGGATGGAGTCCGGCATCAGGCTCTCTGCTCAGCAGGGGGCCTGCTTCCCTTCCTCTCTCTCTGCCTACCTCTCTGCCTACCTGAGATCTCTCTCTGCCAAATAAATAAATAAAATCTTTAAAAAAAAATTGTGTTTAAGTATATAATTATAGTTCTTTACTTGTTTGCTGAAATTAAGTTTTTCCATTCCTTAAAACATACCAATCCATAGTAGCTCCCAAACTCATAACTATCAGTAAACATCTTTAAGCTTTGACATTTTCATGATTTGGGTTTTTGTTTTTTTAACCCTTTTTTCCTCCCGAGTTTAAAATTCTCGGTAAACATGTTTTTTTTTTTTTTTAAAGATTTTATTTATTTATTTGACAGACAGAGATCACAAGTAGGAGAGAGGCAGGCAGAGAGAGAGGAGGAAGCAGGCTCCCCGCTGAGCAGAGAGCCCGATGTGAGGTGATCCCAGGACCCTGGGATCATGACCTGAGCTGAAGGCAGAGGCTTCAACCCACTGAGCCACCCAGGCGCCCCTCTTGGTAAACATTTGACCTTGAGTACATAGACCTCTAATCTTAACCTCATCTTCCAGAATTCTAAATTCCTTCATTATTAGCACCAAAAAAATCACACTTTCCTTATCTAAAATTAGAAAATTGTATTGTGGATTTCTTTGCTTTTCTCTATCCCAGTGAGATAATGGATCAAAATATGATGAGACAGGGAAAAAAAAAAAATGTTAGCATAGTCTCACAACTAAGATAACATTCAAAAAATAAGAGCTAAAATACTTGGGTTGGAATCCTGTTTATTCACCTCCATAATAGTGTGCAAGTTATTTAAGCTCTTTGTCCTTCAGTTTGCTCAACTTCAAAGGGTAACTAAGTCATATAGTCATTAAGAAGATTAAATATGTTCAAAGATTAACTATGTTAAAATATTTAAAGCACTTAGAAATGTTTGGCACATAGTAAGGGCTATAAAAGTGTTAGCTATCACTGCATCAACGCCAAAAAAAGATTTACATCTGAGGAGTAGTATTCCTTATTTAAATTGTTTATGATGTAATCACTAAAGTTATATAAGACCATAATGCATTTTCACAAAAGCAATTCTAAGTCGGTTTTAAATATAAAGATGGTCCTGTAAAGAAATTTCATTTTGAACATTTTTAAAGGATGAACACCATTCACAGACCTGAACCAATTAAATGTGCATCACAATAATATAAAAAGTGATGCATTTCTTTGTATTCAGCCAAATATCAAAAATATTAAATATATTAAAAATAAATATGCCAGTTTTCATGATGTGAGTTATGTAATGTATAGAATTACTAAATCACTATGTTGTACATCTGAAACTAATATAACATTGTAAGTCCACTACAGTTCAATGTTAATTAATTAATGAAATATAAAATAGATTAATTAATACATATTTATCCATGTTTACCTTTAAATATATACCATTATAATAATTTAGTGATATTAGCCAATGCAGGGAAGGACTAACACTGAGGGGAGATAAAAAAGATTAAATATCTAAGATCACATAATGATTATTTTAAAGTTATACAAATATTTAATATTATAAGTTAATAATAACCACTTAATTATAAATTGGAAATAATAAAATCTGTGAAAAGATTTTAATAACAAAATTAATCACAGTCAAATGTTGCCTACAAAAATATTTTAAGAACTGTCTGCTGTTACACTAAAAAAGATTGAGAAACATATCTATAAATGAGAAAATATGTTACCTACCTAGAAATTGGTCATTAAGTAAAACAAGCTATCAAAATAGCCAGCAGCTTTCTAGGAAGAAAAGCATGAAAGACTGCTTTCTAATTAAAGTAAAAATGCAAATTCCATTATAGGAAATCTCTGTGGCAATATGTTGTTATTGTTCATAACAGCTGCAAAGGTGAAAAATAGCTGAGTTTGAATAATCAAAGAAGAAATGAATTGATTAAAATTATATTATGCTTGTATTGAAATGTCAATTGACAGTTTACTAAAGTAAGTAGTCTCTCTTCTGATATTTTGTGATCCCAACAATCACAAAGATTCTGACTGATAAGCTAAACAACCAGATTAATGCATTTTGTCCTTCAGAGTAATAAATTAGGTAGTCAGATAACTTCTGTATACATAATAGATAATCTATATTCCTGAAACAAATGTTGCTTTAAATGAAAATATGGCAAAAGGAAGTTTAAGAAAAAATGATAATATATAAGGTAACGTCCAAGGATAAAACAAATAAATAAGGGGAACCTGGGTAGCTCGGTGGGTTAAAGCCTCTGCCTTCAGCTCAGGTCATGATCCCATGATCCTGGGTTTGAGCCTCGCATAGGGATATCTGCTCAGCAAGGAGGCTGCTTCTCTCTCTCTCTCTCTCTCTGCCTGCCTCTCTGCCTACCTGTGATCTGTCTGTCAAATAAATAAATAAATAAAAATCTTAAAAAAAAAAAAAGAAAGTTAAATAAATAAATAAATAATACAAGCTTTTTCAGAGAAGAAAATCATATATATTTTGCTTAAATTGGATATAACTTATTAAATTTAAGTTGTTTAAAAAAAGAGGGCTATTCCAGATATTTTATTTAGTATGCAATTGAAATCTAGAAAATCAGAGACCAGTTTTATATTAGGCTATATATTTTTCTAATTCTGTATTACTTTGGTAGTATAAGAGATAAACAAATTTCAATTATATAATGACAAAACTGATAAAAACCCTTTGATATTTACATAGTTTTCTATAATGTGTGGTTAATACATTTAGACTCCAAGGATTCAAATTTCTTTAACAAGATTAAAAACTAAATGAGAAAATATATGCCCAAATAGCTGTATCCCATCTGGAATCCCATTTAGTGCTATCTCTAAAATATAATCAGGTCCCTGAAGTTATGGCAATCCGAGAAGATTACATATGTATGTATGTATGTATGTATATATACATATATATATGTAATTTTGAGATTTAAGCTTGTGATAAATCAAATAACAGTGTAACTCTATTAAAAACATTTTCATAAAATCCATTTTGAGCTATAACTTTGTTACTACTTCACAAAATTTTACACCCTAGTTTAAAATTCTAAAGTTGTAAAAAATAAAATCGTGAACATTAGGATGCCTCATAATTTTTATTTTTAAAGATTATATTTATTTATTTGACAGAGATCACAAGTAGGCTGAGAGGCAGGCAGAAGGAGAGGGGGAGGCAGGCTCCCTGCTGAACAGAGAGATGATGTGGCGCTCTATACCAGGACCCTGAGATCATGACCTGGGCTGAAGATAGAGGATTAATCCACTGAGCCACCCTCGTGCCCCAGTTTAAACTATTTGATAAAAGTTTTATGATTTGAGTCAATAATTTAATCTTTGCTGAAATAACACTGAATTTCAAATATGCTTAATAGAATTAAATAGCCCTGCATTGTAATTAGCGACAGGTTGTTATAATCCATATATCTGTCTGTTTTATTCAATATGATCATAGCTTAAATATGTATACAAAAAACATCTATAAAATATCATGAATTACCTTGTAAAAGAAAATTATATAACCTATGGCTGTTGTCCAGCTTGTAATGATCAATTTTTTAGACATCTATTTATTCAGTCAACAAAAATATGTATTGATAACTACGTCTGAATGCTGTTTGCCAATAAATAGATATGGAAAAGATGGTCGATTCTAATTGCTGCTTCTTTTTTTAATGATTGGTTAATTGATTTATGAGAGAGAGAGAGCAGGAGGAGGGTCAGAGGCAGAAGAAGAGAGAATCTTGGGCATTCTCCACACTAAGCAGGAAGTCCAACTCAGGGCCTGATCTCATATCCCTGAGATCATGACTTGAGCCAGAATCAAGAGTCCGCTACTTAACCAACTGAACCACCCAGGTGCCCTCAATTCCTACTTCTTATAGGGAAAGCTGTCAGCAATCCCAGATCCAGAAATAGCAGACCCAGATTGGCTGATATATAATCAAGTAATACTTGATACCTTTCTAGCTAACATAAAGCAAAACACAGTTTAGCTGAATTCCATGATGCTCTTCAAATACCTGCCTACAGAGCATAGTAAAGCATTGAATACATACTCTCTCTACTAGGATACCAGTCGTGTATAATTTTCAGATTGCTTTGTGGGAGCAGGCAAACTCTCTCTTGCCAAATAAAAAAGTTATCAAATAATCAGCACTACTTCTGTGTGTAGGAATATCCAAATGATTGAAAACCTCACCTAAATGGCTAAGCACTGGAAACAACACTAATAACATTTTAATAAAAGTCTATGGAGCATTTTAGTTTGTTCTTCTTCAACTTTTAGAAATTGCTTATCACATTGTTATTAAAAAGAATTATTTTTTAAAAAGAGTCTGCTCTAGGAAGACTTTACAACATGTTAAATTAAATACAAAATGGAGACCAAGCAGAATTCCCTGAGCAGACAAAACATTTAAGCCAAGTAAGCAAAATTAAATCTAGTTTACTTCATGAACATAAGCAAAACTCAAGTTATTTTTGGTAAATGCATCTGATAATCATAAAAGAAACTTAAGTCATCTTCCTGAAAATGGTAGGAGATAATCACTTTTAATCAATCTGTTGCTGTGAGGAAACCCTCATTGCATTAACTAATCGTTGTAAAGGTTAAAAAACTTCCTCATTTATACTTTATAAGCTATTCTGTAACTTCATGCCTCTGAGCTTCATGTCAGTTTTTATTTTTGAAAACTCCTGGTTTACGAATTGTTCTTACATATACAATAAACTCTTGTTAAATACTATTTATGGATTTGGTGATTTTTGTTTTGCTATTTCTGGATTTTTGACAAACATTTCACTCAAAATGTTTTTGACATAGAGGAAAAAAAATTAAACAGGCGTTATAATATAATTCATTGGGTTTTATAAGAGACGCATATAAGTGTTATCCAACACAAGTTCAAGAGAAAAGAGAATGGAATAGCGGAGTTATTGAGTCAATTATTAAATGATCCTATTACTAATTAGTAAGTAAAACAGAATATGAAAATAGTAAAGCTATATTTCCATTTCTATGTTCCCACCAAACAGATTCTAAGAGGGACCCTGTTTTGGAGTGGTTTCACTCCTTTACATTCAAGACCAGGCCCTCAAAAGATGTAGTTTTTTTTGTTTTGTTTTTTGTTTTATAATTTCAGTCTATGATCACCTATTAAAATTGATAAAAATCTGCACAACTATGGGTTTTTCCTTATCTAATTCAATAGGTCTGGTAACAGTGCAGAGAAGGAAGCAATTTGCATTTAACTGGGTGAAAACAAAATAGTAAATTTCTAAAGTTAAAATATGATTATTGCCATAATAATTTTCTATGGGTAGACTAAAAGTAAACTACACATGAATAAGTATTAAGTATTTTCATATTCATTATGAAATACATTAAATCTCTTAAATAGAGGGAAATGATAAAGATAAAAGATAAAAGATGGAATATTACAGCCTAGAGCCATACCACTCTGCTCTTGATCTCATCTGATTTTGAACGCTAAGCAGGGTCACTGAAGAATAAATAACAACAACAAAGTATCCCTGATGTAGGAATGCCAAAATAAGCAGACTCAATAGATTGGGGCAGGAGGGATAGTAGAATAAATAATAGAAAAAAAGTTCTGAATACATGTAGACAGGTGTTGTTCTATTATAAAAACTACTGAGATGCACTGATTAAAACAAAACAAAACAAAACAAAAAGTGACCTACAGACAGTGATAACCAGAGGCCAAAAGAACACAATTAGCAAAACAAAATAGTTAAATGGAAAGAAATAAACATATAGATGACTGCACAGACAAGACTAAGTGTATATTTATTACTATTATTTTTTAAATTACTGTATTATTTTATTGATAATGACCATAATATTTGAATAGTTTTAAATATATAGAAAAATTAAGCAGAATTCCTCTTATATAGCTTCCAACCTTATGCATAATTTCCTCTATGACTAAAATCCTACATTAGTATGGCACATTTTTTGCAATTAATGAACCTATACTGATACATTATTATTAACTAAAGTCCGTACTTTATTCAAATGTCTTTGGTTTTTACCTAATGTTCTTTTTCTGTTCCAGGATCCTATCTAGGTTACTACATTACAATTAGTGTTCAAGTCACCATTATCTCTTGGGTTATAGCATCAACTTCGTAATAAGTTTCTTTGCTTTCACCACTTCTGTCTCCATTATTCTAATACCTTTTTTTTTTTTTTTTAACTATTGACTCTCTCTATCCTCTATTAGAAATGCAGCATGGGGGGTGGGGTGCCTGAGTGATACAGTCAGTTAAGCAGCTAACTCTTGGTTTTGGTCAGGTCCTAATCTCGAGCCCACATCAGGCTCTATGCTCAGCATGGAGTCTGCTTAAGCCTCTCTGTTGCCCTCTTCCCCTCCCCCACTCTCTCCCACTCTTTTTCAAATAATAAGTAATCAAGAAAGGAAGGAAGGTAGGTAGGTAGCATGGCAACAGCAGCATGATAGAAGGGTATCCCAAGCACTTTGAATAATGCATGAGACACTGGCATTCAGTAGGTGTTGGTCTAACCAATCTCAATAACAAGTAACTTATTTTGACTTTTTTTTCAAATTCATGGATATTTGTTATGCAATTTCACACCAATGGCTCCAAACATTTATGGCTGCAGCTTTCTGTTAGTCATATCCATTCTATCTATTTTTGTTACCTTCAATCTTCTACAAATTTCTATTACCTTTAAAGCTTTTCTGCACACATTCTTATTCTCTCTGCTTGGCTTAGCCATCAAGATGATTTGTGGTTTTACATTCAGCCAAGCTTTTTACTCTGCTTCAAATTAATTCAATCTTCTCTCTTATTTTTAGTCAACTCAGCCTTGTCCAAAATACTGCTTTGAGCTTCAGATATTGACATCTAATTTTTTCTTATTTAAATTGTTAGACATGGATACCATGATAAAATTTTGCTGTTAATTTACTTTATTGTTTACCCTAACAATGTAAGCATTCTAAAGCAATAGGACCTTAGAATTTTTCATGTTATGCTGATGCCTTTTAAAGACTAGTGTCTGAAACAAAAGAGTGAAAAGTCTTTGACCACAAAAGCTAATTGAGATGGTTCCACTTGATAAAAGTAAATGCCTCCTGGTAAAAAACAACCCTAGTATATCAATCTCTATACATTAGTTTATTGATATGCAGTATACCATTCCACTGTGTAAAACTGCTCCAGTTAGTATCACAAATTTATGGTATGTTCACACTTTCTTAGGCTGTAGACATTCCATTAGTGTGCATGAACTGTAGTCTCAGCATGTTTCTCATTGATAATAAAACTTTTGAAAATAAAATGACTATTTTGACAAAGCACAACGAAGCAGAAAATGGGCAGATGCCACAGATTATATAGTCAGTAGAGAAAAGATTCTAGCTAGCATTCATAATACATCAGACAAACCGATAGGGTATTTAGTGGTTAACTTCAATGTAACGACACTCTCAAGCCATCTGTCTTGAAAGCCCATAATACATACGTCCACTCCTGATACACATGCATTAGAAAAAAGACATTTGATAGTTAAGTAATAGATTATATTTCAAAACAAGAACTAATTACTGATAAACTACATGAAATTTATTTTTAATTTGACAGGATAACAGCAGTTAAATATAAAAGATTACAATGCAGCAGCAGATAACAAGTTTCAAAGTATTTGGTTCAATGATTTATATAATAGTTTTTCAGCCAATGTTTAGAGGGGCCTGTTTTTGTGTGTGCTTAGAAAATAGTACACTATTTCCTTTGTAAATGTATATTATCAGAGTAAACCTTTGGTTTTTAATAATAGCATTCTTTAAATATCTTAAAGATAGTATATTAAGTGGCATTAATCTTAGAGTCAATAAAGTCACAATTTTTTACTATGGTGATTTTTCTTGCTTTTCTAATTTTCCTGTTTTTCATCTTTTAACCAATATTGACTATATCTAAAATGTCTAATGCATTTTCTTTTATCCACCTCTAGCAAGGGCAACTGTCTTACAAGTTGTCAATGTTACTATGTGATTTTAAAATTTGAATTTGAAATGTGAAATTGTACCCAAGGATCAAAGCCCTTGAGATGACACATTGATTTTTATACTAAATTGCCTCTATTAGTTTCCAAGGGCTGCCATAACAAAATACCACAAACTGGCCCGCTCATAATAATAGAAATGTTTGTCTGAAAAAGTGTCAACAGAGCCACCCTCCCTCTATAGGCACTAGGGGAAAAAAAAATGTTCCATGTTTCTCCCTTAGTTTCTGGTTGCTTCAAGCATTCCTTTGTTTGTACATGCATCATTCCAGTTTTCTGTCTTTACATGATTCTCCTTGTTTATCTTCACACCATTCTCCCTTAGTATGTGCATGTCTAAATTTCCCCATTTTATAAGTACACTAGTAAAATCAGATTAGCGACCAGCCCATTTACTTCATCTTAAACTGGTTAAATCTACAAAGACCAATTCCAAATAAGGTCAGTATTCTGAGAGACTGTGGTTAGGACTTCAACACATATTTTTGGCTGGACACAATTCAACCTATAGGATTACTCAAGTGGGAGTTTCATGTCTTCCACTGACCATTTCCCTAAGCAAGTTACACAGTCTGTATCTCAATTTCCTTATATAGAATTGCTGTGAGGAATAAAGGTGCTAATATATAGAAAGTACTTAGAACACATAGTGATACTAAACTATTGACTGTTGTTATTCTTGCCTCATTGAAGTCTCTCTTCTTATTCCAGAGGTTGTTCACTATTTAGGATCTTTTTTAAATTTTAAGATTTACTTATGATAGAGAAAGAGAGAACACTAGAGTGTAGGGAGGGGCAGAGGGAGGGAATCTTCAATCAGACTCCCTGCTGACTGTAGAGCTCAACATGGGGCTCAATCCCAGGAACCATGAGACCATGACCTGAGCTGAAACCATAATTAGACACTTAACTGATTGAGCCACCCAATACCCATTAGTTTCTTAAATTAATGTTTCATTCTTTTACAGCACGTAGGAAGTCATGTTCAACTTTGTCACTTAGGGATAGACAATGTCATGAATTACAGTGGTTGGTTCGGAGGTGTCAGCATCAATGACATAATGTCTCCTGACCTAGTCAACAACCACCAGGCCAGCCTAGGTTCACAGATTTAGATCCCTCCTTATCATGCTATGATATGGTAAGAATCACTCCAGTCAGAATCTCTCCAGTATTCTATTTTTTTTTTAATCACTCCAGCTTTCTATTTTTTATAAGATTTTTTATTTATTTATTTGACAGAGAGAGATCACAAGTAGGCAGAGAGGCAGGCAGAGAGAGAGAGGAGGAAGCAGGCTCCCTGCTGAGCAGAGAGCCTGATGCGGGACTCGATCCCAGGACCCTGAGATCATGACCTGAGCCGAAGGCAGCGGCTTAACCCACTGAGCCACCCAGGCGCCCTCACTCCAGTATTCTAAAAGTGAGTTAAGCAAATTAGCAAACTGGTCATATATGACTCCCTTCCAGAAATGTCATTCACCTTATAGAAGTTGACAAAAAGAAATGATGGAAAAAGACATCATTCAGCCCAGAATGATGCTTGAACACTATATAAATGTAAAATAATGTGACATAAAAAACCATGATTTTAAAATAATATTTATTTCATAAGAGTCTTCCTTCAGGAAACAAACACCAAAGTGAATATACTTCCTAACAGAACTGAACTAATAAAACAATTATTCCCAATTTAAATAAAGCATGCCTGATATTACAAGCCATATTGAATTGAAATATCTGCATTGGAATTTATAATTTCCAAGAGTTAATAACATGACTCATGTATAAAATAAGCATGTGTCAACACTTTCTTTCTCACCAATGATGGAACTGGAGGATATTAAATTTAATTCAAAGGACAATTCATAAAGAACTGAAGAAAAAATTCTGGAATAAGAATTCTAGCTTAGATTAAAAAAAAAAAACTGGTTATGTCCTATAGAGCAACAATAATATACTTATATATTTGGGACTCTCTTTTTTTTACTAAACATAAATGATATCATTCCACATAGGGATGCAATAAATAATAAGAAGCTAAGAATTTTTATACTGTCATCTCACTTTTTTCAATATAAAGTAAAATATAGAGACAAAGAATTACTTATTTTAATTATATATTTTTCTGATATAACATTTCAAAGATTAATTACATTTTACCAAATAAGTATTGCATTATATTTATCTTGAAATAGACATTACACTTCCACAAAATAAAAGAGCAAAAAAAGAACAAATAAGAAACTGGTGTCTGATGTAAAAAATCTATGAATTATTTTTTTTAACCCCATTCTTTCCTCTAATCAATATGGACTCTACATATCCTATGACTGCGTGCTCTAAACGTGGGTACAGCTAATATCAATTAGGAGAGATTACATTTAAGGATAGTTCAATGTAAACAGACAGGTTTATAATTAAACCTATAAGTGAATAAATAATGAAGAAAACCATTTTAATTGTTTGTTCAAAATAATCAATATATAGTTGTCTTTATATATTTTCTCTATTAAAAATGAAATTCAAACTATGAATTTCTAATCTCCTATTATGCATTGACTGTGATCTTCATCAGCAAAGCTAAACCTATTTGTAGTTTAGACCAGACAGTAGGGATGGGGGTTAATTATGATGATGATGAAATCAACCTGATTTTTCCTTGAAACTGAATATTTTATTTTAATTTAAACTTTTTTCTTGCCCTTTCCTTTCTGTAGACAAGGTTTCTCACTATCAAAGTTTATATATAGAATACACTTTCTTCAAAAATTAAAGTTTATAATTAAGGAACTTAAATAGCATGTTTAGTATAAAATTTAAATAAATGTGTCCTCCAGGTTGGGGTAAATATTGAAAATGCTCAATAAATTAAGAAGGCATTCATTTGAAATTTGTGAACATAAGACTTTGTGAGCATAGAAAACACTAAAGCAGCACAAATAATGAAGACATTAAATCAAAAGAAAACAAAACTTTAGATAACTTAGCCTGCACAAAAATTTAATCTTTCTTCTGAATTAAATGATCTTAGAATATAACAGTTGATAACTAAATGAAAAAGATATTTTCATTTCATATTTTTTTTATTTTTTAAGTGGGATACTCACCTCCAGCTCTCTACATCTCCAGTGGGTAATGAACAATACTTTGTATTTTTCTAGGGAGGTATAATTGACATATAAATGCATAAGTTTAAGGTGTACAACATTTTGATCTGATACATATATATACTGCAATATGATTGCCATCATAGTATTATCAAATTCCTCTAACATCTCTAACCCTGGCCATAGAATTACTCCTAACATGAGTAGGTATGAAGGGAGAAATTCAGGAGCTGAGTACTACAAGAGGTAATGTTAGAGAAGCCCAGTTAGTTAAGATCAAGTGAGTCCTCAGAAATGTCTATTTTAGGCCTATAGGCATGGGGTAGTGATAGATGCAGAGTCAGTCAAACACCAAATCTCCAAACAAACAAGAAATGTGAAGGAGAAGTAAATTTACATTAAAATTAAAAGCTCAGATAATAAGGCTGCTATCAGCTTATATAAAGGATATCAGACTTTTAGGAATATGGAAAAACAAACAAACAGCATGAATACAGGTTCTGTGGCCGAAACCTAGAAACTGACCAAATTAAAGACCTAAGTACAATCAGCTTACATAGAGGATAGCTCCGATCATTAATTAATCAGATGAGTTGACCAAAAAAAAAAAAAAAAAAAAAAAATCGAAATGAATTTTCAAGCTTTTGTGGAACAAAGATGTATACTAGTCAATGGACTGATAACAAGGCTACTACCTGTACTTAATGCAGAGAGAATTATTGGAACAAGACAAACTTAGGCAAACATAAGATTTGGGCTTGGATCCTTTGATCCCAAGGTTGGGCCCAAGGATCCCTGAACTTAATACCAAGGAACTTACAAGGCTGTGATTTTATATTTTGTGTGCGGATTGCACATCTTGTTCTTTTGTGAGCCTTTGTGGTTTATGGAGATATTCTGGGTATTTATCACATGAACTGGTTGGGATGAATTATTTGACACCTATGGTTTTGATCCTTATAAAGGTCAACCAAACATACACAGCCCAAAACAGCTTATATTCTAAGATATTTCCATTTGGAAAATTGAAACTAGATTGTAGAAAGGGGAATTGGTCATTTCAATTTTTTATATAGGCCAAGGTGCTGCACAATATTATCTTCAAATTTTATAACCCAGTCCTAATGGGAGGCATATTGTGCTTAGAGTCTTAGGATAAGGTAGACCATCAAGGTTTAAGAATGAAAAAGGTGAATAATGTTTCAAAAGTGCCTGGTATTATAAGAGCATTGGGAAAAAATAACTCCTGATATTGGATTTGCATGCATCCTTGGATATCGCTAATGTGACCTTATTATACCTCTTAGGTTTGCTTTCCCTTGGAGAAACATGCAGTATGATTTTATTCTCTCAACATTCCAGAAATAGTCATCTGTGGGTTGAATTAATAGTAGATTAATGTGAATTGTTGATAGCATGCAAATATTTCATTGTGATAATAATATTTTGTCATGAGTTTACACTGAAAACAATTGTTTGCATTGCGTATTACTTTGAATATTACTCAATGTGGCTAGAATGAGAACAGTATCAATGACTTTGCCTCTCCAGACCTGTTTTGAAATCTATGTAATCTGAAGCACAGAGACATTTCACAGATTGTTATGAAGAATTCTGATCTGCAGTTACAAACTACAATAAAGAATTCTCTATGTTGAATGACTTTATAGGTATTGGACATCTTACATCTGGACTTTTACTCTGGCATCTATCCCAAGTCATTAAACAAACAGCCAAAACTGAATAAGAACCTTCATATAAGTAAAACATAAAAGCAGTGAAGGTAGCAATAAAATAAATCTTGACATAAGAAATTATGATTTTTCAAGATTCCATGGAATTAAAAAAATCCATAACCAATATCACATTTTATCTGAAACTTTTATGAGACGATCCTGCTGTTAACTCCACTGATATTTAGGCACACAGAGCTCTGGAATTAGAGAAATTCTCCCAATTTAAGTGTAAATGTGTGGTCCATTTGCCAGCTCACATGAAAACAGATTATTTTACAGTCCTCCAGAGGAAAAAAATAAGTTACAACTGCTCAACTTTACATTAGGATTTTGCAGTAAGATTTATCTGAACCAAGCTGAAGATGAGACAACCTCTCAGAAGTTTCATTATGATACAGAACTGCACTTTCAGTTAAGAAATCATTCATTTTTAATACAGCTTAGTCTGGTCACCCGTGATCACACACAGAGACTAACATATTATCTTGCCTAAACTGCTGGTACAAGGGGTAGAGGGGGAACTTATCTCCAAGATTTATAGATAAAAGAAAACATAGGCAAATTCAAATGAATGTCAAGCTCTCAGCCATAACAATGCTAAACTACTGGTAGCATGCAACATTGAATGCTCTCAGTACTGAACTAGAACTCAGGTGTGGCTCCTAGCCATAAAGCATATTATCCTGCATTTGACAAACATACTTAATTGCTCAGATTGATAGACCATCAGTAATCGTTTACTGCATGGTTAGGTCATCTAACCATCTACTCCTGAATTATAAACACATGTGTATAAGGTGTCTCCCTAAGAAAACAGGTATAGCAATCCAACCACAAATTTCCTCTTGATGTTTACATATTCCATGCTTACAGGAAACAATTCCATAAAGAGGAAAGCAAAGAGTCTGTTAGGAGGTATACCCAAACCCACCAACCATCTCTTTTTATTCAAAGAAGGCTGCTAAAGAGCGAGATGGTTTGGTTTAGTCATCCTTAACTTCTTAATAATGATACCTGGCCATATTTTCTTCTCATTTGTTTGAACTTACAGGTACCCAAGAATCAGGGGGTAGGAAAAAGGGAAATTCAAGGCGAAAAGTCTAAGACTGTACTTTCTTCAAATAGCATCTTCAGAAGACAGGTGCACTACTCTCCATTTTTATTGTACCGGCTTTACTGTACCACAAAAGCACATGGGTGGACTGGTTCATTTAGTCCATGTTGAGGGTACAGGATACGTGACCTTAGAGACTGGCTTTGATTTAGGTGCTATTAGGGTCTTGTATTAGTTTCCCAGGGCTGTTTTAATAAAGTACGATAAATTGGGGGGCTTAATACAACCAAAATTTAACCTCTCACAGTTTTGGAGGCTAGAATTCCAATCAGAATGTTGGCAGGGCCATGCTCTCTCCCCTAACTTCCACTGGTTGCCAGTAGTCTTCCGCATTCCTTGGTTTGCAACCACATAATTGTAATTGCTGTCTCGGTGCTCACATAGCCCTCCTTCCTCCATGTGTTTGTGTCTGTGCATGATTTTCTCTTACCTTTCTATTTCTGTTTTTGTGTCTCTTATGCTTGATGTCAGTATTCTTGGAATAAAGGCCCATGTGGCTCCAATATAACTTAATCTTAGCTTGCATTTTAATTACAACCTAAAGACCCTATTTACAAATAAGGACATATCCATGGTACTAGTGATTAGAACTTTGATATATCTTTTGGGGGGACAAAATTCAGCCCTATACAATCCCCCTTCCACTAGTTCCAGAGTGCAACTGTGACAGAAATTTGTTAGCACTGGAGACTTGATAGAATTCATCACTTTAAAAAATAATAGACAATCTCCATCACTGTCCTTTTCTTAATAACATTCATCATAACATTTTCAGATCTTAAAACAGAAGTCAGTACCTGGAAAAATGAAAATTTAATCATAGAGCATCAATATTAATGCAAAGAAACTCTGCTCTAATAGTACTTTTTTTTTTGCTGTCTGTTCTTTTTAAAATTTTTTGTTTTTTTAAATTTCTATTCAATTCACCAGAATTTATTGTTTATGCACCACAACCAGTGCTTCATGCAATACATGCCCTCCATAATACCCACCACCAGACTCACCCAACTTCCCACCCCTACCCCTTCAAAACCCTCAGATTGTTTTTCAAAGTCCAAAGTCTCTCATGGTTCATCTCCCTCTCCAATTTCCCACAACTCCCTTCTCCTCTCCATCTCCCCATATTCTCTAATAGTATTGTTTTTTGAATCTACTTGTATGTGGCATATTATGCCAATCAAATAAATAGTTAAATACAATAAATAGTATTTTTAAGGAAAAAAAAAAACTTCAAACATTTAAGTGTAATCCTGTTTCCTTTTCCTTTATTCCCAAGTCTGAGATCTGTGCAAGTCTATAAATATACAGGAGAAAAAAATAAATAAATAAAATAATAAAATAAAATAAAATAAATTGTGGGGGTGCCTGGGTGGCTTAGCCAATTGTGTCAACTCTTGGCTTCGGATCAGGTCCTAATCTAATGCATCATGGGACTGAGCCCCATGTCAGGCTCTGGGCTCAGGATGGAGTCCACCTGAAGATTCTCTCCTTCTGCCATTTCCCCCACTCATGCTGGCACTCTGACTCTCTCTGTCTCATAAATAATCTTGAAAAATAAAAAAATAGAATTGTCACTATGCATTCACTTCACTGAATCACAGAAAATATGAGAAGCAAAATCAATAGAAAATATGCATCCTTCCACAGAATCTAGAAGAGAAAACAAAAACAGAAACAGACTGAGAATATATAATAATACAGAGAATAAAGTGGTGTTGTCAGAGAGGAAAGGAATGGGGAAGAGCATATTAAATGAAGGGGACTAATAATAATCCTCCAGTCATAAATAAATGTCATGGGGATGAAAGTATAGAGAATATAACCAATAGGGAATACAGCCAATAATGTTGTAATACTGTTGTATAGTAACTACACTTATCTTGGTAAGCAATGCATAAGATATAGAATTGTGGAATTACTATGTTGTACAACTGAAACTAATGTAGCATTTTAAGCCAAATATACTCCAGGAATTAAAATTTTAAAATAAAGAAAATGTGCATTCTTATAATTACTTAGAATATTAAAATTTTATTTTAAAATAAATCTCTAAACTTTGGAATCAAGAAAGTAAGCAAAATTTATATTGATCTCATCTTCATCTATGAGCCTGTAACCAAAACGTGATAGGATTCTACCATTATTTTAATTTACAGATGTCTCATCTTTATTATTCACCTCAAAACTAGCATCATTGGGACGCCTGGGTGGCTCAGTTGGTTAAGCAGCTGCCTTCGGCTCAGGTCATGATCCCAGGGTCCTGGGATCGAGTCCCACATCGGGCTCCTTGCTCGGCAGGGAGCCTGCTTCTCCCTCTGCCTCTGCCTGCCTCTCTGTCTGCCTGTGCTCGCTCGCACTCTCTCCCTCTGTCTCTGAAAAATAAATAAAATCTTTAAAAAAAAAAAAAAACTAGCATCATTTATGAGTATTGGAAAAATTATAATATAAATTGTACTAGATTTTCAAGGCATAACTGATTACAAGTACAAAGTTTTAACTTAGGACATAAAATCTCATTTTTTCCTTAGAAAATATGATGACTTCAATTGATAAATGCAAAGAAGTTAGGTTTTAAATCTGTGATTAAGCAAGAATTAAATTTTATCAAACATAGTTTGAAAATTCCTTAAACTATCAAGTGTATGCCTGTATGTGTGGTTGTTTGTGGTGTGTGCGTTCTTTTCACAAGTCAACACACCCATTTTTTCCTCTATTTCTTGGATTCTGCATCAGGTAAAGTACATGTTTTGATATTAAATCCAAGTTGCATTAACAAATCAAATGTTAGAATTTAAATCTGGACTTGTGTGCAGTTTGTTAATTGTACAAAAAGTGCAATTAAATTGTGTTAAAAGTGCAATTAAACAATTGCACTGTGTGCATGCCCACTCTAGGAGAGAGGTTATAGGTGCTAATTTTGGCAAAGGAATTATATTTATGTTTTCCATTGATCAAGAGTCAGCCACTGAAATGAATGGGACACCGATCAGCCAACATTATATAAAATTTTCCTTCATTCTGTCTTTGTTATGAAACAACTGATATTACACATTTTTACTTAAAATGCATTATACTGTAATTACATCCCCTATAAAGAAGCACAAGCACAAAAGTATACTGCTAAAGTCGAATACATTAATATGTAACAGGCACCTATTAAGTAAAATAGTGAGAGCAAACCATTGAGTTTTAAACTACTTTTGACTGCTGTACATTATCTTTTTTGTTAGTTATGTTAAGCCCTACAGAATGTGGGAAGCATTTATAGAATTTGAAGTTACTTAACTTTATGTAATATCAAACAGAAATATAGAAGCACACACTAAAATTTATTAGATATATTTTTAGCTGATAATAAAAAAAAGTTAGGAAAAGAAGCTGCTGTGTTACCACAGTCTATATGATTTAAAATGTGTTAGATTTCCTAGTAATATTTGATGATGTTGAAAGAAATTATACATGTTAAGTCTCCCATACAAGTTAGCATGAAGGCTAAAAATACAACATCTTTTAACTTAAAATATATTTTTTCTTAATTATATAATAATACAACTATACATTGTATTATATTTCATGGTGTTGATACCATTTTTAAAATGTAACCTAATGTTAAATATACATATTTTACATAACTGCAAATATTAAAAGAACTTGTTAATTAAACCATGCTATTAGAAAGCTCTTCAAACTTTTTAAAACTAATACTTATGTGGGGCACCTGGGTGGCTCAGTGTGTTAAGCCTCTGCCTTTGGCTCAGGTCATGATCCCAGGGTCCTGGGATCGAGCCCTTCATCACGAGCTCTCTGCTCAGCAGGGAGCCTGCTTCACCCCTCTCTCTCTGTCCTGCCCCTCTGCCTACTTGGGATCTCTGCCTGTCAAATAAATAAAATCTTTAAAAAAAAATAATACTTATGCAACAACATGTCTCCATAGACATGTTATTTAGTGCTCTCATATTTTTGCGTAAGAGTACCAGTTTAACTGAAATGATTCTCATTTCAGTATATCTGTTGCTTAGAATTTTATTCAGAGACAAAATTGCTATAACATACTAATTTTTTGTTACCTTAGTGTATCTTTATAGTACTTAATTCAGAAATCTTTTGTTATCTACTAAGGCAGTTAGAGCGTGACTAATGTATGTTTTTATATTTATGTAGAAAATATTTCTCATCTTTTTCTCAATAAACTATGACTCCTAGTTGACAACTTGACAGCACTGAAAAGGGCTGAGGAACAAAAATGTGTCCAGATAGCTATATAAATCTTCCTACAGAATTACTCACTCCTTTGCGCATTATTTATTTATAACCTTACTGCAAGACAACTCGCAAATTTTTACAATTTATTTGTGTATAAATATTGAGCATTTATCAACTCCTCTAATTAAATAAGCAGACATAAAAAAGCAGACTTTTATAAAATAAGACTTTTCTAATTACAGTGGTAACATGTGTGTAAATATTTTAATAAAAATCAAGACCAAAACATGTAGAATAAATATCTCTTTTAATATTACCTGTTGCTAACAATTTGGGGGGAAATGCCTTTAAAGCTGTTTATACACAGATGCAGAGAAGGTGTAATACTTTGAGAGATAACTAAGTAGCAACTTTTTCATTTATCAGCTACTGACAGTTCCTACTGTGTCCTACACTGTGTAGATTCAAGTTATACAAACACTAGTGAACAGATACAGAACACTGCCTAAAGGAATACACTTTTGAGTGTAAGAGAAGATTTAGGCAAGGTAAGTAAACAAAAGGAATATTAAGTTAGCTGATGAGCAGTGAAAGCTAAATCAGGGAGAAGGAATAGACCTTGTATGTGTTCTAAAATACATTTGCTTTTTTTTTTTTTTTCTGAGAAGGGTGATTGTTCTTATTTTAATTATTTATGGTTTTCCTGTGAATTTTTTTTATATATATATCCTTTACTAAAGATTTGTTACTAAAGCTTACTAAAGCTTTGTTGTTTGACCGCAGATAGTTCAAATGCTCCACCACTCTCTCTTTTTCTCTGCTTAAAATCTGGGCAAGATGATAAGAAAGCCTGATTCCTCTCTCCTTGACAGAGGATGTTCAAACCAATGCAAACTCTGGCCAGGTGCATGGAAACATCCATTCCAGTCCCCAGTTCTAATCACCATAAAACTCGAAAACAGTTACTCATTTTCCCAAAGAGCCATTTCTGGACCTGCTTTAGAGCCTGCGTGCTTTCCCCAGAAAGACTTATTATGTGCGTGATAAATGTTTTCTTACCCTCTTGGGGTGTGTGTGTGTGTGTGTGTGTGTGTGTGTGTGTGTGTGTGTGATGTCATCAGTCTCAACATCTGAACCAAATTTTGGCGGGAGTTAAAGGATCCATCTCATCTCTACAGGATGACCACAACACTTATCCTGTCTTTCAAGACAATTTTATTATGCAATTTAGATATATGGTCAACATTCTGATCTCTGTATAATACGTATAGGCATAAACTTATTTTCAGTTGCATCTTTTTTTTCTTTTTAAGATTTCATTTGTTCATTTGACAGAAATCATTAATAGACAGAGACGCAGGCAGAGAGAGAAGGGGAAGCAGGCTCCCTAGTGAGCAGAGAGCCCGATGCGGGGCTCAATCCCAGGACCCTGAGATCATGACCTGAACTGAAGGCAGAGGCTTAACCCACTGAGCCACCCAGGTGCTCTTCAGTTGCATCTTTTTCTTGCTTGAAAGATGACTTGATTTTGTCTTTCATACGAATTGTAAAGGGGTTGATATTTCTTTATCATCATTTGATAGTCTTCAATGCATCTCACCATATCCATTCTCCACCCTGGCCTATACTCTGATAGATTAATCTACACAGACTATGTCAATAGGCTTCCTTAGCCTTGGACTTCCAGATGATTTTCCTCAGTGGGAGGACCTTGCATGAGATTTAAAGATTGAGTAGAAGTTGTTCAGAATATTAATTAGCCAGTTTCCCAATGCAGGCCACCTGTTAGTAATTGTAATCTTTACCAGTGTCACAAGTTTCAGGGGACCCTCCCGATACAACTACTCTTTCTATGTTACCACTTCTTCCCCTTCTCATTTAGGAAGTTCCTAGCTGTGCTTAAATATTTTGGAACCCTAAATTCTGACCACTTTTTATAATTAGTCCTTTTACTAAACTGCCATGAAAATCCACATTTGGTGCACGAACTGTTTCTTGCTGAGCTCTGACAGATACTTTAAAAATAATTTTTTCACAGTTAGACACCGGAAAGGAAATTATTTTCCTATTTGGATAAACTCTAAGTTGCAAAAATAATACTAAAATGTGTGATTTAAAAAAAAAATAACAAGAACATCTTTTAAATTATTTAGGGGCACCTGGGTGGCTCAGTTGGTTGAGTGTCTGAGCCTTGATTTAGGCTCAGATACTGATATCAGGGTCATCAGGTGGAGCCCCACGTTGAGTTCTGTGCTGAGTGTGGAGCCTGCTGAGTTTCCATCTTTCTCCCTCTGCCTGTCCCTCCGCTCATGCTCTTTCTCTCAAAAAATAAATAAAATTTTTTAAAATATTTTGATCATTTAAGATAGCTATATTTCAACATCAGTTTGCATTTGTCTTATCTTAACTATTTGTGTTCTCTAATATTCTTTCTTTATACTTCATTATTTTATTTCCTATAGTATCTTTGTTCAGCATTCAATTGCACAGAGTGCCTAGCACTGGAATTAACATTTCTGGAGTGGTGACTCATTTGTGTTATACTAAAAAAGAAATAATATCTGAATATTAGAAATGGTTTCTTTATGATTATACATCCTAAGATTTAGGAATTGTCCTGGACTCAGAATTCTAACTCTTTAATTATCAATAGTATTTTTAGTCCCTTTTAAAATAATACCAAACTGGACTGTTTAGAATGTTTTACTAGGCACTTCACAATCTTCACATAGATCATCAAATCTAAGATTCTTTTATGATATTCACAGATAAGATTAGACATTTAACTAATACAAGACATTTTTTTTTCTTTCCAGCTGCACTTTATTTTAGCTTTGGGAGATGTCCTGCTTTTTCATTGTATCCAGACAGTATGTTATGGTAATCATATGAGAAAACTTGACAAATTAAAATCAAACAGAATGTCTCATGTTCTGTGTCCATTACAGTCTAGCATACTGTCAGCATGTTGCCTTAGATTTACCTCTTGCTAAGAAATGTAGAACAGATAAGAAAGTTGTGGAAGACTAACCCCAGATTTAAAACAAAATGGTAATGTTCAAATGATATTTAAAATATATACAAATTATGATTTTTAATACACAAAATAATATGTAACACTGTGTTAATCCTAAAAAAAATCATATGTAAAGCTTTACCAAATACACTCAGAAAACTGGAGCCCCTCCTCCAAAAAAGAAGCTTAGGTTTGCTATAGACACTATACTATGAGAGGAAGAAAGATCTGATTCTACAACATTGTGTGGCTAAAAATATTGAATACCAGATGGGCTGCATCCCAGGAATTTCAAGGATCTCAGCTGTAGAAATCTTACACATGAAGCATTAATGATATTTGACACCATCTACAAGGTAAGCAATATACCCAATATCTGTAATACAGTGATGTGATTCTGGTTTAGGAAGAAAACATGGTTAACAATTATAAGACTGCCAGTCATTAATGTTAATGCAGATTAATGCTAAAAAATAAAACAGGAATGATCTATGATTATCTAATGTTAATTGTTAGCAATGTCTACCCAGATGAGGGGAAACATAATGTCTGACAACTGCTCCAAGTCTTTAGTACTCTGTTGATAACAGACACACCAGATTATTATCCCTGACACAGAAAGGTAGACAGGGACAATTGGTCTTCATGAAGTAATACACTAGGGATTAATTTTATAGACAAGATTCTTTGGGAAGAGTATAATGTTTCTTGTATTTTCAAGAGAAATTAAAGTCAAATGTCTCTAAAGTCAAATGCCAAAAGCAGTAATTTACTCAGATGTTATTATAGATACTTTAGGCATCGATTAACTACAAGATATAGAACTATGGTTTATGCCAAGTAATAATGGAGCATTAACTCTTGAAATTTAAAGTTTATCATATTAATTGCAGAGATGTTGTTAATTCCATTCTCTAAGAAAAAGTCAATTTCTGAAAGAATATATAAAGGTAATTCCTGGTTTACTAATACTATTGGTGCAAATAGTGCATGACAGTCCAAAGCTGTCCCATGGGTTGACAATGCCCTTTATCACCCACTTCAGAAAAACAAGCAGATATCTGGTATAGAGATATGGTTTTCTTTATACTGTTGTAGAAACCGAAGAAACCAATAAAGTCCACTTCTCAACATATCTCTGGCCCCGAAGGAGATAGTAGCTTTGCATATTAGAATTTTCCAATGCTTTCCCCCCAGTAAAATACTGTTCATAATTAATGTAATTATTAGTTCTGTATCTTAGGAACATGATGAATTTATTAGCTGCACAGAAGTTTTAACCCAGATACTTTTCTATTTTTCTCACAATTTCATAATCTTTCATTTTTAAATTATTTTCCATTAAAATGATCCTTCTATCCAAATCATATTTTTATACGTATTCTTTTAATGTCATCATTCCTACTTCTTCCGGTACTGTGTTATAAAGTTTTGTTACATTTTAAAATTTTGACTTTTTATACCTCTTTTTAAAACCTTACAAATGAAATTGATTTATTGCACCGTCTAAATTCAGTAAGATATCAGTGTGAAATAATTTTTTGTCACTGTCTTCAACTACGTTTTTTTAAGTACCATTACAGCATACTTGGCAATCTCATTTATTACTATCTACTTAATATGTATAACATGGAATCATCAAGTTTAGTCTTATTTAACCTTTGAGCATGTATTTTTCCTATCATCCCAGGGGCAGAGAGTTCTGGTATTAATGACTGTATAGGGATGATAATATAGTCTGTTTATTCAATCTACCTCTATTTAGTCATATTTTCTCTTTTGGGTCTTTGATTCACAGCGGTCAAAAGAATAGAAAAAGAAAGGATGGGGGGAATAAATTCCCTACCTAAAGGTGGTAGTATTGCAGGCCTTGCCTGACTGTCCGTGCTCAAATTCCTGCTCTTTCATCAGCAATAGGGCTTTCACTGTAAAAATATGTCCTCTGATGTAACCTCCTCTGTGGCAATTCTCTCATTCTTGTGGTTTCCTTATGGAAGATGCCATCTCTTGTATTCAAGCCTAGCCAGCTTTCTTGCTGTACAGTTGGACTTTCAGACAAATAACATATTTTTCCCAAGTAAAAGAGCGCTTTCTAATGAATTATCTCCTTTCTCTTTGATGTCTTCCTTTGCTTTATTACCTTGCACAAAAATAGGCACACGATGCCAATGGCAAATCATGTGATTCAGCAGGGTTTAAGGAGAGAATTATATAACATTTTTTTTTGTAGGTACTTCCAAACTGTTTTCAAACCTCTTGTACCCTCCTCCCAAAGTCTGAGGGAATATTAACCTTCCTTCTATGAGGAAAAAGAACCTTTCATCTTGAGCACTTTCTTCCTGAAAACTACAAGTTTATCCACTCAATTATCCAAGGGTTATCTTCTGTATGTATTAAGGGTAGTGGTAGAGCAAAGTAACTATTGCAGTTGCAGGGTTATTTGGCCATTACTACATCCTATTAGAATTTATCTATTTGTGATCTTTAGAATATGACTTTCCCCCCTGTTTTGAGCTTAGTGATAATTGCAGTAAAATGGTAAACATTTTGCTGAACATCCAGTTACATAAAAATTGTTAAATTAGCTATAGCTTTAAACATTACCTTTAAAGAAACATCTCTCTCCTTTCTTATAGTGTAAAAAGTATGATTGATTATTGTCTAACACTACTGTCTCCATTCCTCAAACTCACAAGACAAAACCATGTTATTTAAACCATTTTTTTAAGTAGCTAATGACCAATTAATTGCCAAATCCAACCAGCTTTTTTGTTTTGTTTTGCTTTCTCTTTTTCATGACTACCTCAGGTTCTATGTTATATAATTTTCATTACAAATTAGCCAAAAGCCTGATTTCTTTTGACTAGTCTATTTGTTACATTCACTTGGCTGCACATCACCATGGGCATGGGTGAGCACAGGTGTCTGTTCCTTTTCTGCTCACATCATAGGACCAAAGCACTGTTTACAAAAAGAGCATGGCAAATGGGTCCCACTATACTTCTGAAGCCAGAAATTTCAAACAGATCCTAGAAACTGCAACTAAATTTTCCATTCTCATAATGCCCCTTGAAAGTTTTTCTCTCCACTGATTATCCCTGTAGAGGAGATATTCCACCCAACAGCTAGGAAAAAATCCCCTCATTTATAGGATAGCAAACGTTAAGCTGAGTACTTATTCTACTCCTATTCTCCTGTTCCTAGCTAAGGAGTTGTCACTTATGGTATCCAATTACTTAGTTCATATGCAGTTCTCAACACATTGCAAACTGGATTAAGAATTTTTCCTCGCTTAATCAAAGAAATCAAATGACATTCTGTTGTTTTTCTTGTTTTTCATGACCTTGACACTTTTGAAGTCATTATTTTCTTGTTATTCATGACTTTGACATTTTTAAAGAGTATTGGCCAGATTAATTTATGAAATGTTCCTTAATTTAATTTGTTTGGTGTCTTCTCATGATTAAACTGCAGCTATGTGCTTTTAGGGGAAAAAATACTAGAAAGGTTCAGTTCCTCCTCTAATAATATCAAGGGATGAGGTTAACATGATATACCACTGAGGACGCTTACTTTGATCATTTGGTTAAGATGGTGTCGGCCCAATTTCTCTACTGTAAAATTACCATTTTCCATTTCCATACTCTATTCTCTGGAAATACATCACTATGTCTGGCTCATGCTCATAGTGTGGAGGAAGGGTTTAATCTTCACCTCATAGAGGGTGGAACTACCTACATTTATTGCTTGGAATGAGTCTGTATGGAATATTTGCCTCTATTGTTTTCTATTAACTGTATCTCCCATATATCTCTGTTCTGTATAGATTTCCCCATTTCTAATATTAAATATCTTGTCTGTGCTACCACTGTCTCTCCACTGGACTATTTTGTGGTTTTCACCAAATTACCCATAGCCCTATCTGTAAAATTTTCATACTTTCTTGTTATGAAGCTTACAAGCTGCTGTTTGGTTTGACTCCTACTAATATCTTTAGCCTTAACTTGTCCCATGATTCTCATTTCTCTACATCTCTTAGTTATGTTGGCTTTTCATAAGTCCACCTACTTATTATACTCCCTCTTGCAAATAGTTACACATTTGCCCACCAAATAGAGTACTTCTCCCATTCCACGTCACCTAGAAAACAAGTTATTTTTTTTTTCTTTTAATGGCAGGAAGAAACTCTTTTCTGACATTCTTTTTTTCTTTCTTTCCTGACATTCTTAACTCAGAAAATATTAGCAATAATATTTCTCCTTAGCAGCATTTGCCATCATTGCAATGGCAGATTGTTGTTATTGATGATAATTTAATCAGTACACAGTCCCCACAAAAACAGGAACTAATCTTTTTTTTCCCCCAATATTTCATTTCTAACATAAAGCTTAGACACAATATTTTGGTGGTACTCCATAAATTTTGATTGAATCAATTGCATTAATTAATTAATTCACTCATAAAGATTAACTAATATTTAGATCAAGTTTATTTAGGAATTATTACCCGGGGATCATCTGGGAATGATAAAGTAAGTGTTAGGATAGTGGGTTGATACTCTAATAAAGTTTGTATCTTTACTGCTGTTTCCCCATTTGCTGGTCAGTGACTATTTGTTCTCTTCCTCTTTTCCTGCTTTTATAGCACTGCAAGTTGTTCATCATTTGCAAGGCATTTAGATTACTTTGTAATTAACTTCTTTGACTCATCACTGACTAGAAATTCATAATTCTTCTCTATTTGTTTCTTTTTATCCTGATTGTCTTTTCTGGATTGTTGAGATTGCAACTTACAGAAGTCAACTTCAAGTAACTACATATAAAAATTGTCTTACTTTTAATGTAAAATATAAATGTAAAATTAGAAGTACATTATGAAATGATTACAGAAATTGAGTTAATTAACAAACTGTCACCTTACATAGTTATCTATTTCTGTATGCATGTGATGAGAACACTTAAGATCTACTCTCTAAGCAAACTGTAAGTATGTAATACAGTACTATTGACTATAAGCATGGTATTGAAATCAGATCTCCAGAATGTACTAATCTTGCAGTTGGAAGGTTAATACGCAGTGTGACTTTATGGAATTCAGGGACACATTAAGGATGAGTGGATCAAGGACTTAGATAGCTTTCAAAAACTCCCCAATTACTTCTCTCAACTGTTTTATCTGCTTCTCTCTATTCAAATCTTTTACTCTTCTTTCTCAGCCAATTCCACCACAAATATGTTCTGTATTTACATTCCCCTCTACATTCACCAATCTCCCTGGTTTTAATAATGGGGTGAAGGACTTTGTATTTCCTAATTAGTTTGTTAAGCTAAGAGAGCCTCTGTAAAGCAGTGTGTTAAAACTAAATACATAATGGAAACTGGACTTGAAAATTTCCTAAGCAGACAAATCCATTTATGTATGTATGTATGTATGTATGTATGTATGTATGTATGTATGTATGTATTGTTGAGGGGGGCAGAGGAGGGTAGGGAGGGTCATGGGAATAGGGAGAGAGAATCTTAAGCAGGCTCCATGCTCAACACAGAGCCTGACTTGGGGCTTGATGTCATGACCCTGAGAGGGTCATGAGCCAAAATCAAGAGTTGAATGCTTAACTGACTGAGCCATCCAGTTGCACAAAGACAAAATCATTTTAGCCATGTAAGCCAAATGAAATCTGCCCTATTTCAAGAATAGAAGTAAAACTTAGGTTATTTCATATAAATGCTTCTGAAAATAGTAAAAGAAATTTAATTTTCAGATTGCCTGGGTACCTTAGGGGTTAAGCTTCTAACTTTTAGTTGAAGCTCAGGTCAGGAAATCAGAGTCATGAGATCAAGTCCTGCATTGGGCTAAAGAAGAAGAAACTTAAATTTCACTTTCCTAAAAGTGGTGTATGATATCTCATTTAACCAATTATATGCCATTGTATTAGCTAATCATTGTAAAGGCTAAACAACTTCCTCACTTTCACTTTATAAGCCATTCTGTAACTTCATGTCCCTATGTTTCATACCAGTTTTAAATTAGAAAACTCCCAGTTCATCAACAGTTCTCACATGAACAATAAAATCTTACTATTTGTTGATTTGATGGTTTTAATTTTGCCATTTCTGGAATTGACAAGAGGTTTGAAAAATATATTGATGAGTAAATTCTCAGGTTGACGATATGTTGATGATAAATCTTCTCATTCCACTTTAAGTTCTTTAAATTTCTACCTGAACAACATTTCTGGATAACTTTATGGCCCCACCTATAATATGAAGAGGAAATATTCTTCACAGAGTTGTAAATTGGATTAATTTAGGTAACTCATACATACAATTTTTATAATCTGGAGATATGTCTACTGTATAGTATATATTTATATTGTACAGGTTTTTGAATGGCCTTTTGAATATTAAATTGTTTTAAGTAGATAGGAGAAAATTTTAAAAGGAGATGAACAGAAGAAATATAGAGAAGTGTTTTGCTCATGAGGTTAAGCAAAAACTAATATGAAATATTGAACTAATTAAGCAGCAAAGTTACACTGATTGTCATAGTCTCAGGATAATAAAGACTACTAACTTCATTATTCAAAATTTCAAAATAAAACTGAAACTTTAGAAAGTGAATATTTTTCAATTAAACACATAATTTGCAATATGATTTTCATATTTAATATAATAAATAACTTATATTTTAATGCATATTCCTTTGACTTCATGTTTGTATGATCTAGTCTTTGCCTGGTGAGAACTTTCATTTGACATAGTTTTCCTGTGAACATTTAAAAAGCAAAGCAGGGATGTGTGGGTGGCTCAGTTGATTAAGTGGCTGATGCTTTTTTTTTTTTTTGTAATTTTATTTTTTTTTAGTGTCCCAAGATTCATTGTTTATGCATCACACCTAGTGCTCCATGCAATACCTGCCCTCCTTAATACCCACCACCAGGCTCACCCAACTACCCCTCACCTCCAAAACCCCCAGTTTGTTTCTCAGAGTCCACACTTTCTCATGATTTGTCTCCCCCTTCATTTCTCCCAACTCACTTCTCTCCAACTCCCAATGTCCTCCATGTTATTCCTTATGCTCCACAAGTAAGCAAAACCATATGATAACTGACTATCTCTGCTTGACTTATTTCACTCAGCATAATCTCTTGCAGTCCCGTCCATGCTGTTACAAAAGTTGGGCATTCATCCTTTCTGATGGAGGCGTAATACTCCATTGTATATATGGACCATATCTTTGTTACCCATTTGTCTGCTGAAAGACATCTTGGCTCTTTCCACATTTTGGCGATTATGGCCATTGCTGTTATGAACATTGAGGTACAGATGGCTCTTCTTTTTTTCACGACATCTGTATCTTTGGGGTATACCTAGTAGTGCAATTGCAGGATCATACTGTAGCTCAATTTTCAATTTCTTAAGGAATCCCCACACTGTTTTCCAAAGTGGCTGTACCAACTTGCTTTCCCACCAACAGTGTAAGAAGGTTCCCCTTTCACACTTCACACACTTTCACAACACACTTGTTGTTTCCTGTCTTGTTTTTTTTGGCCATTCTAACTGGTGTAAGGTGTTATCTCAATGTGATTTTGATTTGAATCTCCCTGATGTTTAATGATGATGAACATTTTTTCATGTGTCTGTTAGCCATTTGTACGTCTTCTTTGGAGAAGTGTCTGTTCATGTCTTCTGCCCATTTTTTGATGTGATTATCTGTTTTGTGTGTGTTGGGTTTGAGGAGTTCTTTATAGATCTTGGATATCAGCCCTTTGTCTGTAGTGTCATTTTAGAATATCTTCTCCCATTCTGTGGGTTGCCTTTCTGTTTTGTTGGCTGTTTCCTTTGCTCTGCAGAAGCTTTTGTTCTTGATGAAGTCCCAAAAGTTCATTTTAGCTTTTGTTTCCTTTGCCTTTAGAGACATGACTTCAAAGAAGTTTCTGTGGCTGATGTCAAAGAGGTTACTGCCTATGTTCTCCTCTAGGATTTCGATAGATTCCTGCCTCATCTTGAGGTCTTTTATCCATCTTTGTGTGTGGTGGAAGACAGTGGTTGAGTTTCATTCTTCTATACATAATTGTTCTATTTTCCCAGCACCATTTAGTGAAGAGGCTTTTTTCCCACTGTATATTTTTTCCTGCTTTGTCAACAATTATTTGATCATTGAGTCCATATCTGGACTCTCTACTGTGTTCCATTAGTCTGTGCCCATTTTTGTGCCAGTACTATGCTGTCTTGGTGATCAGAGCTTTGCAGTAAAAGTTGAAATCAGGCAACATGATGACCTCAGTTTTGTTTTTCCTTTCTAATATTTCCTTAGCAATTTGGGGTCTCTTCTTCCATACAAATTTTAGGATTGTTTGTTCCAGCTCTTTGAAAAATTAAGTGGCTGACTCTTGATTTCAGTTCAGGTCATGATCACAGGGTCATGGGATCAAGCCCTCCATCAGGCTTTGCATTCAACAGGGAGTCTGCTTGATATTCTCTCTCTCCCCCATGCTCTCTCTCTCTCAAATAAATAAATCTTTAAAAAAAAAAGGAAAGTACAACATAATACCCATATTTTTACAGACCCTTCTGTCAATAAACATATACACATATTGCTAACAGGGCTATTTTCCCGAAGGTACTAGTTTTCCACACTTTGTATTGATTCTGGGTATGTTCTACAATGAATTGAAACAGAAAAGCAAATGCACTCTTACACAAGTGAGCTGGTAGTGTTACCCAAATTGCTTAAACAATACCATTAACAAAAATATTTCAAAAGAAAGCTTCACAGTTCTAAATCTTTAAAGAATCTATCTCTGAAAGAGAGTCTGGTAAATTGCAAGGGTAAAAGTGAAAATGGTAGGAAATAGAGATTTCAAGGAAGTGTCAGCAAATGGACACTTAAGAGACTGAAGCTGGGACAAAGAGCTATCACTGCGAGGGGAAAAAAGGATAAAATTACAGTTAGAAATTTCCAAAATGTTGGGGCACCTGGGTGGCTCAGTTTATTAAGCCTTTGCCTTCAGCTTCAGTCATGATATCAGGTCCTGGGATGAAGCCCCATATCTGGCTCCCTGTTTAGCAAGGAGCCCGCTTCCCTCTTCTCTCTCTACCCACTTCTCTGCCTACTTGTTATCTCTGTCAAATAAATAAATTAAATCTTTTAAGAAAAAGAAATTTCCAAAAGGCATATGTATCTTATTTTTTCACCTGTCTGTCTTGGAATCACTATTGAATTTAGTACCTCCTTAGGTATCCTGAAACTTCCTCAGACATTAAAATTAATGATGACAATTATGATGATGATAATGATGATGCCAGCAGACTAAGAAGTCTGATGAAGTCAGTTCCTCAGATTTTGGATTGTTCAATATGCCTCTATACATAACACTTACATCTAAGCTCTGTTTAGCAATACTGAAATGTAATCTGGAATCTAAAATTTAATGTAATTAAATAAGAAGCTGTTGGCATTCATCTAGATACCTGACACACACAGCATTTTTTTTTACTTGTACATTATTTTCAAAAATGAATCTGAGATGATGAAGCTCAAATTTTTACAAGATTCTGTGATGTGTAAAAATATAGGAAAATGGGCTTCCAACTCAAAATGAAATGTTATAATTAGATAACACATAAATACATGTACCAATCAATAAATGTTATGAGGGAAAAAGCAAAACCCTAAAATAAAAAATGCCATTATGTATCAAAATTACACTGACCTCTTTTTTATATTTTCTCATTCTTGTACTAAATTTATTTTCTTTTTTCTTAATTTATTTGTTTTTTTGAAACTAGGTACAACCAGCTGTATATCAGATTGTGTGACATAAATCTTTCATTTCATAATTTATATCCTATATGATAAAAATATAAAAAGTCAACTAGAAAATACTTTTTCTATGAGAATAATATCATATTAGTTGCTCATAGAATTAACATTACAATGAGCAAACTTTTGGGATTGTAGGATTTTAATCTAAGTACACTTTTTCTTACAAGGAATCTGTATTATTATCATGTAAAACATTATCTGATGACAGACTCACAGATTTCCACTGAAATATCAATGCAGAAAATTAAGACTCATTACTTTAAAAAAGTACTTGGTATACAATCTAATACTAGAATCTGGGCTACTGACATCCTTGTACACAGCCAGTGGAATCCTATTGAGAATAATGTACAATGTTCTACACACCCTCTTAATCACAGGAAAATGGTAAATTTAAAGGAAAGAAAGTTTGGCCTTCTTTTTTTTTTTTAAAGATTTTATTTATTTATTTGACAGAGAGAGAGAGAGATCACAAGAAGGCAGAGAGGCAAGCAGAGAGAGGAAGAAGCAGGCTCCCTGCCAAGCAGAGAGCCCAAAGCAGGGCTCGATCCCAGGACGCTGGGCTCAGGACCTGAGCTGAAGACAGAGGCTTAACCCACTGAGCTACCCAGGTGCCCTGAAAGTTTGGCCTTCTTAAACTATTTCTAGAATCAGAGATCCTACCTATATCTAGGATCAGAGATCCTACCTATAAATCAGAGATTTCTATTCCCATAGAAATACTATGGTACTTGTCAGGTTAAAACTTTCTACAGAAAGCAGAGCTCTTTGAAGGAGACTGAAATCCCTCTTCTCTTCTATCTCATTGTTTTCTTCTTAATTATATCTATATGGGCTGCACAAAAATTAGGTAAGTAGATGAACAACTTACATCATGTAAGGTATAGTTTTAACAGACAAATACTAGAAATGTAATATCCTTAGATGATAGAAATTAAGTACGTAATTTTTTCTTTAAGCTATTGGTCTTTGATAATCCTAGACTTTAATTTCCCTTCCTAAAATTAGTTAAGTAATATTAGTCTGAAGTTCATCTTCTTGACCTTGAGAACTCGAGTTTTCTTCCAGTTAACGTGTCCATATAGATATGGGAGTCTGTAAACTATGCTTACAGGCATCACAAAGCTATACTGCATGCCCACCTGTCACCTTATTCAGTGAACGAGCACTTGATGGCTGCAACTTCTCAGTGTATTTTACAAAAATCACAGGACTGGTGACTTATAAGCCACTTTATCTCTCCCTAAAGCCTTTCACAGCATTCTCTTTTATTTATTCAATCTCCAAGTTACATCTTATATAAACTGTAACATTTTCAAAGTTTTGCTGAAATTTAGTTATGACAGAATTACAACCTGGTGATAGAAAGTGATTAGTGTAGCTATGATACTGACTGATAACCTTTCACATAGGTCGACTACGTCGCTAGAATTTTCTCGCCCTTCTGTTTCCCTGGCCTTTGTTGCCAATATTATCCTCATACATATCCTTCCTATCTAAATTCCTGGCCCCAAATCTTAGGAACACCAAGAAGAAAGGAGAACAATGGATGCCTTCCCATTCTCACATCCAAACCCCCCATTTAACAAACATAATCTCAGACAGGTTTTTCTCCTAAAAAGAGAGAAAAACATGTTTTTTTTTTTTTTTTATCCTTCTATTGGCTGGAATTTTTTCTGACCCCAAAAATAAATTTTAGTTTGCACAGAAGAAAGATTCATTAAAGAAGTTGTGCATTTCATCCATTAACTTGAATGAACCGATTGAAAGTTTTCCAATGCTATAGCAACACAAATTTAATTATGCCAAAAACTTCTCAGCTGAGAATCAACAATTTCCTGTCTTTTGTTTTGTTTTAAAGAGTTTATTTATTTATTTGACAGAGACAGAGAGAGAGAGAGAGAGAGAACCAATAGGCAGAGCAGCCGACAGAGCATGAGGGAGAAGGAGGCTCTCGGCTAAGCAGGGAGCCCAACGCAGGGGGCTTGATCCCAGGACTCTGGGATTATGACCTCAGCCAAAGGCACCCGCGTAACTGACTGAGCCACCCACGCACCCTAACAATTTCCTATCTTAAGAATAAAACTTTAGTTCTCCAGATACTCTTGACTTCTCTCTCTCCCACTGTACATTTGAGCACCTAATTCATCAACAAAACATGTGATCTATCTTTAAAATCTTTTATAAATGGACAATTTCTTTTCACTTCCTTTACTATCACCTTGGACAAAGCTACCAATAGTTCTCACCTGCATTGTTGTAGTCATCTCCTGAGAGGTCTCCCTGTTTCCCCACTTGTCATTTTTCAGTGTATTCACACGAGAGAAGTCTAATTGAGCCTATAATCATCTACACAAACTTTTCCTGGTTTTATTTTGACCTTACCTCCTCTAACTTTCCTCCTCATGCATTAGGTTTCGGATTAACCTTTTTGATTTTTCTGTAATACCATCCATTTTCTTGACTAAGGGCCTTTGTGAAAGCTGTTTTCCTCACTTCAAATACTATTACCCAGATATCTATATGTATCACTAGATAGCTATACATTTCATATCTATATAGTCTCACTCAGGTGATGTCTTCAGTCTTTGTTCAACTGCTGTCTTCATAGTGAGGTCTTCTGGGACTATGCAAATTATAATTGGTTGTCATTTATATCCTGTCTCCCTTTTCTATGTAACTCTTATTATCAAAACTTATTTTTTTAGATTGTTTTCATTCAGCACTCTGTTACATGTAAGTTACAGGAGGGCCAATATTTATCTTCTGTTTTACTCTTGGATGTAAGCCCAATGCCTAGATGGAGTGCCTAATACATAAAATGAAAAATTTTTAATAAATGACTGAATTAGAGATTGTACAAGTTCACCATTGGAAATTATTTTAATTTTTTAGAAGATTTTATTTATTTGTCAGAGAGAGAGAGATAGCACAAGCGTGGGGAGCAGCAGGCAGCAAGAGAAGCAGACTCCCTGCTGAACAAGGAGCCAGATATGGGACTCCATCCCAGGACCCTGAGATCCTGATGATGACCTTAGCCAAAGTCAGACTCCTAACAGACTGAGTCACCCAGGCACCCCTGGATATTACTTTAGTAACAAAAATTGAGATAGAATAAAAATTAATTACAATTTTTAAAAGTGAGGGGGATAGTAACAAATGGGATAGATTAGAGAAAGGGTAGTGTGCCATGAAAAACTCTTGAAATATTTCTAATAAGTAATTAATAATAATATGGACACCATTTTTTTTCCTTCTTACACATCTAGTGTTGCAGTAAGAACTTCTGTACATTATTTTATGTTAGATGACTGCTTTATATCCATAATCAATGAGTTGAAACATTTTTCCCTGTTTCTGATTTTAGAACCTAAGTTAGTAACCACTATCCCGTCCTGCCTCATACTTAATAAGTTGCTTTTAAGCCTGGTTCTAAATAAAGATCAACCTTGAGTCTGCTTAAAAATCATGTTACTCAGTTTTTATCCTCAAAATATGAAATCTCAATCCTCAGGGGTGATAAACAGAAGTCTTTTTAAATAAACAAGTAACAAAAAGTTTCCAAGTGGAACTGATATGTAGCCAGTGTTAAGAACCATGGCTACAGAGCATCAAAAAATAATTCAGCCAGAAAATAAACCATCTAGAAAAATGTTTTATTCATTGGAAACTGCAGAAACTAAGGGCAACAGGAAACAAAAGAAAAAAATTTGTCATCAGATAGATGTATAACTCCACAACAATCATTTCACTAGCTTCTGAAATAGCAAACTAATTTCTAATAAAATATTAGGCAGGAAATTAAATCAACAATAATGCAAACAATTTGCATAATAACAAACAATTCTCCAAACAATTATTTTTAAAAATCATTAACGTACACATTGTATTAATATTCACCAAAACGTTTTTTACATGAAAGAATATGCAATGTGAGTTCAAAAGTATTGTAAGCATAAATGACTATTTCTCTAACCTACTCTAATTAGCAGTGAACAATAACAACAAAAACTGAAGAATGTGATTACTGCAGAAAATAGAGTATTCATTCTCTCAACGCAGTTTATTTAAGCACCTATCTTCCCCAGGTTCAGGAAATATTAAATATGCATAAAAAGCTAATATTATACTCAAGAAAACTGAACATTAGAGGGGAGAAAAATAGTTTGAAGAAAACTCCTATTAAGTAATATATGATAAATGATACAGGAACCAATTGAACTAGCTGTGATAGGAGGGCAAAGAAGTAAGTGAAATTAGTATAGTACAGGAGTTAAATAAATAACATTTTGAATTACACGGATCTGAATTTTTTTCTCAGCTTCTACTCTGGCAAGCCAGGTAGATGCTCACCAACATCCAAGCTTCTCTTATTAAATTTAATACTGCCAAGTTTTAGCTGGATACATGTCCTACTTATTTGATATTTTCCTGTCCAGCTGATTTGTTCCATGGAGGGACTAAATTCTGCCCAGTGAAATGCAACAAACAACAATGTGAGCATCTTCTGGTGCACAGCCTGAAAATGGAAGTGTGAGCACTACCCAGCCTTTCCTTCTTCCCAATGTCAAGGAAGAGAAATTGTTACATGATCTTCTTATATTGTAATACTGGAATGTGCTGTTGGTCTTCTGCTTTCCGGCTCACTACTTTAGTGAGGAGTATGTTGTATGTGATAAGAAGTGATCCACACTCCTAATCCATTGCATTTCAGTTTTTAAATTCTCAGTACGTCTACCTTCATTTACTATAGAAATGTACAGACATCGTCATACCACTACATTATCATACCACTCTATTTAAATAAGTTATACAACTTTTCTTTGCTCCATAACAAGCACATTTGTAATCATTCAACTGGTTTCTTAAAGTGGCAAAAATACAACTGAGATGAAGAAGGAGTACCTAACCTATGGGAATAGGAGAGGAAGTGATGGTATTAATACAAGAGCCATTAAATGATGATCAAGATGTCTGAAGGTGTAGGTCAGAAATCAACTTCCTAAAGAGAAGCTTTACCTAATCGAAGTAATCCAGAGGGACAGAGGATTCTAAAAATCCAGAGGTACTAAAATACCTATATATTAGAATGTATAACTGAGGATTGTATATTGGTACTTGAAAAGAAAATATTTTTAAATGTATACTTACAAAAAAATGACAATTAAAATTACTTTACACATTTTGCTCTCTTTTAATCAATTAATTTTTATTTTTTATTTTTTATTTTTTTAGAGAGAGAGCATGCATGCAAGCAGCAGCAGAGGTAGGGATCGGTGCAGAGTAGAGAGGAAGAGAGAACCCTTACCCTGTGCAAAGCCAGAAGTGGAGCTCAAATCTCATGACTCTGAGATCATGACCTGAGCCTAAACAAAGAGTTGGATACTTAACTGACTGAGCCATTCAGGCTCCCCTTAATCAATTAATTCTAAATATCTATTTTCTTCAGTTACTATCAGCCAGCTTAATTCAAAGTATATTACCTGACTTGGGTAGTTTTTTGATAGAGAACATGAAAACATATCAGATTAAAGTAGTCATCATGACATACTATTTAAAAAATAAAGGGAATTTAAAACACTTATTTTTTTAGAGTGTAACTCAATGTCAATTTTTTACTAAACTTCTTAAGCTATTTGGGAAAATATCAACTAGAAAAATTTATAATATGTGAAGAAGCTACATTTCTCCACAAATAGGATAGTCATAAGTACAGTATTTTTTCCAGTAATATCCACCGTCAGTTCAGATAAGCAGTCTTCTGAGAAACCAACTGTCTCATCTGATCATCTAAGAAAATTGCATATGATTTCCCTCTGGGGGGGAAAAAACCGCTGGGTATTTTTTACCATTTTATACTTAAATATGACCACTAAGTAGACTGTACTCATGTTGACTTTGGTTTTAAGGTAGCTATTATATCTTCCCCAAGTACTTTAGACTGGAAAATATAACTTTTTTTGTTGGTAAAATATAATCATCCAAGTTTAGAGAATATACAAGCTTGCAAATGATAGTCATAGAGAACAGTGAAAATAAACAAGTACATATTTGGCATAAGTTTGGAGTTTTCATTCTTTGCATTTATCTCTTTATATAGTAGGAATTAATAATTTTAAAGTGATTCTAGTGTTCATCTGAAGACCATACATTAGTGTTCAATATGTCAGTGAGATGGGCAAAATGCTCAGTATTATGTCATGTAAACTACTCTCACACTGTGTTACAGTTCAAAACAGAACTTTTACAGCTTCCTTCTCCATATCTACAGTTATCCAGGGAAACTAACTTTATTAGCTGACAGGTCAATTTATCTTCTAAAAATGTTACCACTTTGGATGTTTCATATGTGATATAATATATATATAGATAATGATATTGATATATACATCACACCAATGTTATTTGCCAAATATTTACCAGGTTGGAAAATCATGATGCTGTATAAATTTATTTTTCTCAAGAGATACATGAATTCTTTTTTTTTTATTAAGATTTTTATTTATTTGACAGAGAGGGAGATCCTGAGAGAGAGAATACAGCAGTGGGAGTGGGAAAGGGAGAAGCAGGTTTCCTGCTGAGCATGGAGCGCCACGCAGGGTTTACTTATATATTTTTTTTTTTTTTTTGGTTTACTTATATTTTAATTTTATTATTTTTTTATCTCTTGTTATAGACACTATGCAATACATACTGCCCAAATATTTAAAAAATAGACCAAAAAATGTGACTATTATTCACAATTTACCATCCACACATATATAAACCCTCTTCAAATACATATTTTCCAGATACATATTTACATATGTACCTATAATTACGTATATTTGTACCTATAATTACATATATATGTATATATAAACAAGCATACAGACAGACAGATTTTATAATATTTTTTCTCAACAAAACACCATGAAGAATTTGACATGTCATTAAAATGTATAAAATAGAAATATTAACTTATTGAAATAAATAGTAATTAATTAAACATAGGTTATTACATTCATTAAACTATAACACTAAATTTTAGATTAATATTCTATTTTTAAGTAATATGTCCATGTATTCTCATATTGTTAAAATTACACCTATTAATATATTTTTATTATGATAATAAATGCCATGATAAATTTTGCTTTGTTTTCTGTTTTGTTTTGTTTTGTTTTTCCTGTTGCTGTTAAAAGAAAACATCATCTGGAGAAAGATGAGAAAAATCACTGAAACAGTACAAATTTTTCCTCCTGAAAATTATTCTGAGAAAACAAGACTAAAAACATTCATAAAGCAGAAATATAGAGAAATATGCAGGAGTTAAACTTTTTAATATATCTAAAAATAATTTTTAAAAATAAGTTTTTGAGTGAAACTTATGAGTGAAGGGTGTCAAAAGTTGCAACTTCCAGTTTGGAATGATTAAGTCAGGTGTAAGAAATGTAATGTGGAAGTAATGGTGACTATAGGTAATAATACTGTACTGAATTATTTGAATGTCGCTAAGACAATAGAATTTAAAAGTTCTCATCACAAGAAAAAAAATAATTATAACTATATATGGTGAGGGATGCTAACTAGACATACTGTGGTGATCATTTTGCAATATGTACAAATACAAATCATAAGGGTATATACCTGAAAGTAGTATAATGCTATATATTAATTATATTTTTAAAAAAGTTTCTGGGTTTTTGTCAATTGTATTATTTATCTACTGATAAATAATACAGCAAATTGCTTCAAAAACTTAGACCCTAAAATAAACAGTTATTATTTCATAGCTTTTTTTGAGTGAGGAATCTGTACTTGACTTGGTCATCTTGCTCAAGGTAACTCACGAGGTTGGAATTGAGGTGTCAACTGAGGAACTGGGTTACCAGGTCTAGAACACACCCAAGGAGAGGGGACTATCTAACTGCCTCCATATCAGAAAGGGAATCACTGGGGGGCCATCCTAGAGGCTGTACACTACAACAAAATATTTAATAATATGGTCCATCATAACAGTATAAAAAATTATGAGCAATGTTTGGTTGGACATTCTCCTGCACAGCAAAATGAGAAAGTAAATTAGCAAAATTTTCAGGATATCAATCTGAATACAAATGTATAAAACAATATTTTATCTTAATCAAACCTAGTATTTCTTTAAATCTAAAAAAAAGAAAGAATGCATATGTGAAAATATATAATTATAGTAAAGACCATTACCCAGGTGAAATTCACACCACACTATACCAAGTGAATTTAGTTTTGTGAATTTGTGTGTATGTGTATGTGTTTCAATAAAGGGTAGTGACTTGGATGTGTTCAACATCATATTCTCATTTTGTATCACGGTAAAAATACTCATATACATTGAATGTTGGATTTAATATATTAGTAGTCTCCTTTAGTGCAAATTCTTTTGGTTAATTCATAAAATATAAATCAATTTTTATGTAACTGAATGCCAATATATTTTTGCAAGTTTGTATTTCTTCTAACAAAAGATGAGTATTTTCCATGCCAGGATAAGGTTCCCACATTGAAAAAGTTGAGAACTACTGACTTTTGGACAGTGTAAAAATTATGTTCATTTTTTTCACTCTGTTTCTTAAAAAAATATTTTAGGGGACGCCTGGGTGGCTCAGTTGGTTGGACGACTGCCTTTGGCTCAGGTCATGATCCCGAAGTCTTGGGATCGAGTCCCACGTGGGGCTCCCAGCTCCACAGGGAGTCTGCTTCTCTCTCTGACCTTCTCCTCACTCAGCTCTTTCTCTCAAATAAATAAATAAAATCTTTTAAAAAAAAATTTATGGCCTAAGTGCAAGTTCTTTAAGACATGAGATCATGAAAATGTCGTTCAACAGATATCACTGTGTAAGGAAGGTATAGGAAAGAAATGTAGATTTTGTTTGTTTGTTTGTTTGTTTTAATTTATTTGACAGGCAGAGATCACAAGTAGGCAGAGAGGCAGGCAGAGAGAGAGGAAGGAAAGCAGGCTCCCCGCCGAGCAGAGAGCCCGATATGGGGCTTGCTCCCAGGACCCTGGGATCATGACCTGAGCCAAAAGCAGAGGCTTTAACCCACTGAGCCACCCAGGCGCCCCTGTAGATGTGTTTCTGATACTAGGTATATTCTGTGAAATAGGACATGATTTCACTCTGAGTCTTTGTTGCTATTGCTATTGTTTTAAAGATTTTATTTATTTGAGAAAGAGAGCAAGAGAGAGAGCAGGAATGGCGGAGAGGGGCAGAGAAAGAGGGAGAAGCTGGCTCCCCATAGAGCAGGGAGCCAAATGCAGGGCTCCACCCCAGGACCCAGGATCATAACCTGAGCCTGAGCTGAAGGCAGATGCTTAACAACTGAGCCACTAAGGACCCCTGAATCTCAGTTTTAAATTGGAAATTGAGTTAATCCTGCCTGCATCAAAGAGTGTCACTGTTAGTATTTAATGAATACAGTAGAGAAAAAGGGCTAAGCTGAGAACAAATAATTCAGATTTCTCCCAAGTGTACCCTATAGTTTATGTACAATCAGTAAACTTAAATTTTTTTTAAATGCTCTGTAAACTTATGACTATAGTTACTGATCAAACACATTAAATTATTTAAGATTATTTAATATTTTATAAATGTTCAATAATCAGTAATCAGACATATATAGAGGGGTAAGAATACAAATGTAATTAACTAAATTGATTACAAAATGAACAAGATATGTGAGTATATCTGTGAACAGGAGTTCCTGTTCAAAAGAATTCATTGCAAAAAAAAAAAAAGAATCCATTGCAATCCAGAAGCCAAGCAATACTATTACAAGTCTGTGGTAGGTTACAGAAAAATCTATAATTATTTTAAAATATAGGTGTTTTACCCATATTTTATCTAATATAAATATTATCTAATATTAATAATGTGTATATCCAATGCATAGGGCACATACTAAAAAGAAAATCAAAATGTAAACAAAAAAATCATTAGATATTAACTTCATAAAACTATTTTTTTCAGAGAAAAAATCTCATAATCCTTATCTACTTCATTTTTTATCTGTAAAATCAGAGAACATGATCATATAATTGATATAATTCCATTCATTTCTGCATACAGGAAAAGATCAATATTTGGACTAGAGAAAACTATAAATAATCCATCAGAAAAGCTATAAATAATTCCCAAGGCAAAATTCCATGAAAATTTGTTCTTATAATAGAAATTATGTAAAGATATGGAGACTTACTATTTTCAAATATATTATTTTTTTTTAAAGATTTTGTTTATTTATTTGACAGACAGAGATCATAGGTAAGCAGAGAAGGAGGCAGAGAGAGAGAGAAGGAAGCAGGCTCCCTGCTGAGCAGAGAGTCTGATGCGGGGCTCAATCCCAGGACCCTGGGATCATGACCTGAGCCGAAGGCAGAGACTTTAACTCACTGAGCCACCCAGGCACCCCTCAAATATATTACTTTTAAGATAACTTAAAATATGTTTCAAGACACAAATATATTGGATTAAGCATATTGATTCATTGCATTTAATTTTGTTGTTGTTGTTGTTCATCAAATTTGAATTTTCCATGTGTTAGAAAGAAGACTATGATAATCATGTCTGGTAATATCAAATTTCTTATACTTAATATTAAATATTAAATCCATATATCAAGATAGATATGATTTATCTGCTAAATCCAAAATCTTAAATTAATCTGAATATGAAATACATTGATTAAAACTTTCAAAAATATTTGAGTAATTCATAGTATGGACTTGCAGAAATATCTTAGTATTTGAATAGGTTTAATGTTTGCTGTAAAGCTAATGGAAATTACACATTAGCAGATACTTCATTCCTGCTAATGAGTTCATCTATTTTTTTGAAACAATCTGTTTTAAAGTTGTTCTAAGAGTTTTTTTAAGATTTCATTTATTTATTCATGAGAAACAGAGAGAGAGAGTGAGAGAGAGGCAGAGGGAGAAGCAAGCTCCCCACAAAGCAGGGAGCCAAAGGCGGGACCTGATCCCAGGACCCGAGGACCATGACCTGAGCTAAAGGCAGAGGCCTAATCATCTGAGCAACCCAGGCAAACTCTAAGGGTTTAATCTTAGCTTGATTATCAATTATTTGCTTATTTTGCATTGGAGCTGTAATGAACATCCTTATATTATATGGAAAATATTAAACTCTAAAATACTTAGTTGATTGAATACATACATAATAAGTACATACATAATAATTCGCCATTTTCATTTCACTGTAAGTGTGTGTATGGATATAAAGGCATTTTTCATTATACTGGTGCCTTAGATAGAAAAGACATTTTTTAAAAAAATTTTATTTATTTATTTGACAGACAGAGATCACAGGTAGGCGGAAAGAGAGGAAGGGAAGCAGGTTCCTCGCCGATCAGAAAGCCTGATGTGGGGCTCAATCCTGGGACCCTGGGATCACGACCCGAGCGGAAGGCAGAGACTTTAACCCACTGAGCCACCCAGGTGCCCCAGAAAAGACATTTTTAAAGAGTAGTCATCTGCCTAGTTCTCCAAATTTTTGAATCTCTCACTATCAATCTATCTTTTCATAAGTTTAAACCTATTTATCTTTACATCCAATTTTTGTTTATATATCAGAAAGGCTATAAATTTTGTTTGCTTGAAAGAATATGCTCATGTTTATCTGAAGGAAATGAAATCACTTATCTTGGAAAGATTATCTGCAACAACATGTTTATTACAGCATTATTTACTGTAGCCCAAAACATAGAAACAACCTAAGTGTTCATTTATGGATGAATGGATAAGTAAGATGTGATCTATTTACGTACAAAGGAAATTTATTCAGCCATAAAAAAAAGAAAATCCTGATTTTTGCAACAACATCAATAGGCTTTCAGGACATTGTTCTAAGTGAAAAAAAGAGAAAGACAAATAGTGTATGATCTCACTTATACATGGAATCTAAAAATATACTGAACTCCCCGTTCTGGAAAACAGCATGGAGGTTCTTTAGAAAATTAAAAATAGAACTACCCTATGATAAAGCAACTGCACTACTAATTATTTACCCAAGAGATATAAAAATACTAATTTGAAGGGGCAAAATCACACTGATTTTTATAGCAGCATTAACAACAAAAGCCAAATTATGCAAAGAGCCAAACGTCCATTGACTAATGAATGAATAAAGAAGTGATAAACACACAGTGGACTATTACTCAGCCATCAAAAAGAATGAAATCTTGCCATTTGCAAAGACATAGGTGGAACATGAGTATGCGATGCGAAGCAAAATAAGTCAGTCAGAAACAGTCAAATACCATATGATCTCATACATATGTGTAATTTAAGAGATAGAACAATGAACATGGATAAGTGGGGAGAAAAAAAGAAAGGGAAGCAAAACATAACAGATTCTTAACTATACAGGAAAATCTGAGATTTGCTGGAGGGGAGGTGAACAGGAGATGGGCTAAAATGGATGATAGGAATTAAGGAGGGCACTTGTTTTAATGAGTACTGGGTGTTATATGTAAGGGATGAATCAGTAATTCTACTCCTGAAACTAAATATTTAATCATTAAATCCTATACCTGAATCCATATATGTTAACTAACTAGAATTTAAATAAAAACTTGAAATAATTAAAAAAAACTGAACGCAGTGATACAGAAAGTAGACTGATGGTTGCTAGAAGTGGGAGATGGGAGGTAGGCAAAATGGATAAAGGGGGTCAAAAGGTACAAAGTCCCAGGTATAAGATAAATGAGTCTTAGTGTTATAATGTACAGCATTACATTGTAATTGTAGTTACAATATTGTATTGTATATTTGAAAGTAGATATGACAGTAGATCTTAAAAGATACCATTATACAAAAAATTGTAACTACACATGGTGATGGATGTTAACTAAACTTATTGTAGTAACTGTTTCTCAATGTACACATATCAAATAATTATTTTATACACCTAAAACCAATACAGTGTTTACTATCTCAGTAACAACAAAAAAATATATAATTCTAAAAGCCACAAGACTACTTTGCAGAACACTATCACCACATTATATTTGTATTTATGAAATTTTAAAAACACAAGTAACATTTAAAAAATGTTTCTACCATTTTAGAAAAATTTCACATTTATTGTATTCCACTTATAATAATCAATGTTTTTAAACATATTTTTATATGCTTTGTTTCATTTACACTTCACACTGTTTGGACACATGTATCTTCCACATTTGGTGGCTTAAAAAAGTTCAAATGTTGAAGGATATCTCAGCTCCTCGCACAGTTTGTGAATGGATAAAGAAGACATGGTTCATATATACAATGCAATACTACTCAGCCAACAGAAAAGACGAATACCCACCATTGGCACCTACATGGATGGAACTGGAGGGGATTATGATAAGTGAAATAATCAAACAGAGAAAGAGAAATATCATATGGCTTTACTCACATGTGGAACATAAAGTATAGCATGGAAGACCACAAGGGAAGGGAGGGAAAATGGAATAGGAAGAAATCAGAGAGGGAGAAAAACCATTACAGATTCTGGACTCTGGGAAACATACTGAGTGTTACAGAAGGGTGGGGGTTGGGGGATGGGGTAACCTCGTGATGGGTATTAAGGAGGGCACACGTTGTAAGAAACACTGGGTTTTATATGTAACGAATTGTTGAACACTACATCAAAAGCTGATGATGTACTATATACTGGCTAATTGAACATAATAATAAAAAATTCAAATGTTTCAATTTTTTCATTTTTTTAATAAGTTTTTTTTTAAGATTTTATTTATTTACTTAACAGACAGAGATCAAGTAGGCAGAGAGGCAGGCAGAGAGAGAGGGAAGCAGGCTCCCTGCCAAGCAGAGAGCCCGATGCGGGGCTCGATCCCAGGACCCTAAGATCATGACCTTAACCAAACGCAGAGGCTTAACCCACTGAGCCACCCAGACACCCCAAAATATTTCAATTTTTTAAAGCTAAAAATATAGTCTGATCCTCAGGGGCTCTATTTCAATCAGTTTGCTGACTCTTGCTGTAAAGCAACGGTATATATTTTCAGTATTTTTCTTGTACTACCTTCTTTTTTTATAAGTACTATTCTTTAAATTTTGACAGCTGATTTTTTTTTTCAATTTACTTTCGTGTGTGTGTGTGTGTGTTTCCCCCCCAGATGAGCAGGATTTATCACAACTGAATGCTTCTTGCTCATGACCAGTGATGATATTTCTGTCTCATTCAGAAATAAAACTTGTACTATACAGAAACTTCATATCTCAATTGTGAATAATGTTTCTCTATTTATATAGGTCATTAATATCTCAATCCTGAGTTGTTTTAGGGGAATTCAACATCTTTTGTTAATATGATGTTATTTCCCTTGTTCCTATGACAGCATAACTTTTTACAGTTAGGACTATAATAAAGAAGTTGGATAAAGTCCTTTATTTCCTTTTATCTTAACCTCTAAGATCGAGATTAACTGTAGTAAAGACTGATGTAGTCTCTCTGAAAAAGTGCCTTATTTTTTTTTTAAGCGTCTTATTAATTGGTTGCAGGAAAGTCTGCCAGACTACAAAAGGAGGGGATGTTTATGTATTTAAATAAGAAAAAGTTCCTCAGAGTTAACTCAAAAAGAGAAGTTAGTAAAAGCCCTTCATTCTAGAGAGGCAATTATGTTGAAGTACTTTAAGTAGGAAACTATATGATAATGGCATTTAAAATAAGTTTTAGTCTAACATGTAGATGAGGAAATCAAGGCCAGCTGCAAATGAAATAGATTTAAGGGGATCTTTCTTTACCATGTGAAATAAACACCCTTCAAATTATGTGTTATTTTTACAATAACTAAAGACAAAAATGGTTGTGAAAGCACTTTGCATATCTTGAAAACTCTACAGAAATCTTTTTCCTATTAGTTGAAATAATGTATGGCAATGTTTTGCACAAACTTGGAGCTCCAGTGTCAAATAAGTAACAACTAACATAAAGAACAATTCAATGACAAGATAGAAGTAATTGACATGTTTTTTAAAGAGTATCTGGGAACACATGAGAATGGACACAACTATGGATATGTCCTTAAGCAGTTTATTATATTTAATATTATTTTAGGAGTCATGCTATACATTGCCCTTTCAACAACTAGGGTATCACACTGCTTGTAAGTATAATGCATAAAACCATTTTGAATCTATTTTCTTGATTAAAAAATTGTCTTTCTATAGCAATAATAAAAAGGTAGTAGGATATGTCTTATGCCATAGGTCTTGTTTTATGTATTTTATGCATGAAGAAAACCTATGTTAGACAAAATTTCTACTCATCTGTTAATTAACAAAATATAGGCACAGTACCTAGGACTAATTATTTACTTTTGTCAAAATGGAACATCATATATCTGTAAGTTTTATTTATGGCTTTCTATTCTCAAGTGATATTTTATCACTTGAACCCACCTCATTCCAACATTTTAAATCAGTAATAAAGATGAGAGATTGTTTTTTTAGATTCACTAATCTAAAATAGTGAATTAATGCAAATTACCCCAAGGAAAATATCCCTACTCAACTACGTTCAATGAACACAGTCAGTGCATAAAAATAAGAAAAATGAGTGAAAGATACTGGCCACTGGGCCCAGGGATGAGCAATGGAATGCATGCTTATCTCAGTGTTACCAGATGTGATTTTCTAAGAAAAACCTAAAATCTGAAATATTATATAAAATGGTCTGATTTTAAAAACAGTGTATGGGCCAAACAAAGCAAAGCACACAATTCAAATGTGATTAATCAGATTTAATTTCATTCAGACAATTGTAAGATACTGTCAATTAGGATTTCATTAGATTGATAAAAATGGATAAATAAAAGTATTAATAACTTAATTTATATTTTAATATTTTCATAACAAGAAAATCTTCACATAGACCATCAAAGAATGACACTTGATTCTATATAATTGATTCCTTTAATCTTTTCTGTTTGACATTCCTAAGAACTGGCTCTCACCTCATGGACCAAGATGAATCCTGAAACTTCAGCCATTGCATTCATGTTCCATATAGAAATTCAGGAGAAGTTAAGATTTTAATACTTCTCTGAAAAGGGATTTGTGAGTTATGAAATAACACATTTGCTTTTTGTCCAACTGGATAGAACTAGTCACATGGCCATACAATGTGTGAGGTGGTAGTGGGAGTACTTTCTTATTTTAGGTGGCCATTAGCCCAAATTAAAGTAAAACAAACAAACAAATAAACAAATAAACAAAAAAACAAATATTTTATTATTGAAGAAGGGGAAATGTGTAGTGAGGTAAACAACCAAAGGATTCTGTTATAGCGTCTTCTCAGCATAGAGGTGAAGACAGTCTGTTGTGGAGCTTGATTGGTTTAGATAAATATTGTTACTTTCATTTTATAGCTTTATGACCTCAGTCAAGTAGCATATAGGCATTAGTTTGCTCATCATAAAATAAGGATAATAATGATACCTCACAGGTTATTATAAGAGTCAACTAAGTTCTTAGAATAGAGCTTACCACATAATAGGTGTCAGAAATATCTACTATCTCCAGTATATGGTGGAGAAGGAGAGCCATTATCACTCAAGGAAAAAACATCTGACATGATCCCAACTAAAAATGACCTAATCCTGACTGGTGTGAGGTGGTATCTCATTGTGATTTTGATTCGTATTTCCCTGATGCCGTGTAATGTTGAGCAAGTCAGGAAACGACAGATGTTGGTGAGAATGTGGAGAAAGGGCAACTCTCCTACACTGTTGGTGGGAATGCAAGCTGGTGCAGCCACTCTGGAAAACAGTAAAGAGCTACCCTCTTTACTTAGAGCTTTACTTAGAGCTACCCTAAGACCCAAGAATTGCACCACTGGGTAGTTACCCTAAAAATACAAATGTAGTGATCTGAAGGGGCACGTGCACCCTAATGTTTATAGCAGTAATGTCCACAATAGGCAAACTATGGAAAGAACCTAGATGTCCATCAGCAGATGAATGGATAAAGAAGATGTGGTACACACACACAGACACACACAGACACACACACACACAGAGACACACACAGGAATACTATGCAGCCATCAAAAAATGAACTCTTGCCATTTGCAACAACATGGATATAACTAGAGGATATTATGCCAAGTAAGATAAGTCAATCAGAAAAAGACAATGATTATGTGATCTCTCCAGTATAAGGAATTTGAGAGGCAGGGCAGAGGGTCGTGGGGGGAAGGGAGGGAAAAATGAAACAAGATGGATTAGGAGGGAGACAAACCATAAGAGGCTCTTAATCTCATGAAACAAACTGAGGGTTGCTGGGGGTTGGGGCATAAGAATAGGGTGACTGGGTTATGGACATTGGGGAGAGTATGTGCTATGGTGAGTGCTGTGAAATGTGTAAGCCCCATGATTCCCAGACCCCTGGGGCAAATAATACATTATATATTAATTTTATAAAATGACCTAATCCACTATTTGTAAAGAGCTAACCTTAAATAGTCATTTATTCCACTAGACCTACTAAATGATTTAAGGTTTACCAACTTTCCTAGGAATTTAGAATTGCTTAAAAAAAAAGAAACATATTTCATATCCTAATGGAATTTAAAATGGAACAATTTCAAGCAAGAATATAATCCTCAGAAAAACTCCATGTGGATAGTGTTTTTAAGTTTCCCCATTTTATAGATGACGACATTGAGGCAGAGGATGTTTAAATAATCTTTCCAAGGTCACATGGGTAAAAGATTTTGAAGCAAGGCTAAGTCACAAATCTAAATTCCCCAAAACACAATTTTAGCTACAGAATTCCATTCACAGAGAAAAACCCTGTTCTTTAAACCTGAATGGTGACCTGAAAATGAACCTGTTTTCTCCACTGACTTTATTGAGTTTTGAAGGGATGAGCCAAGAAAAGGGCATGTGTATTGGGCGTCAGACCTGTCTCTGGAAACAGTGGTGGCGGTGAGAGAAATAAGTTTTTCTTCAGTCATATTACCCTAATTTTGTGGGTTTTCTCAGTTTTGTCATTTCTTTATTTGAAAGAAAAAAAGTAAAACTTAGTAGCACTGCTTAAACATTTCAGAAATCCTGGTCAATTATTTTTGCAAGAAGGATTTAATCATAATCCAATCCTTATGAAGCAAATGAAAAGACAACTCAAAGTAATTTAAAGGAACACACTCTGGATATGATTGTTACTTGGTTGTGAATGTTATTCAAACGTGGCTACTTCAAAGACAAAATGCTCAAACATAAATAGCTTATTTATTTGTCTTACAAATAAACAAGTTCATTCATAACATTTAGAAAGTTGTCTCTTTTGTTTTCTATTGTGGCAAGCCCTAAAGCTATGTGCATGCATAACTAAAGATACAGACAAGATTGAAACTAATTTAGCTTTTTTCTCTCCAAATGCATTTTAAAAAGAGACTCCATTAGTCAAAACATTACATTCTTTCCTCCACTTTGTTCGAATCATGATGCTTATAATAAACCTATCCTCCAGCTATTTTCCATGTTCTTATTGTACCCACTGTTACTGATTATATATAATGGCATACTGACGCTATATTTAACCCTCCTACTGTTCATTGTTAAAATTAGTCACTATGGTACCTGATCACATCTCATATCTTTGCATGTTTGAAGCTTGCTGAACAAAGACAGCAGGCAAGTCCTGGATTTTGTTAGACAAAGAAAAGCGTGTTTTAAAACAACAAAATCCCGATTGTGTTTAATCTAAGAAGAGAAAAATAAAGATGAAAGAACAAGGTAGAATACCCTTGTTTTGAAAATTGTCAAATCTTTGTCATTTTTCCCATAGCATTACAAAAAGATTACTGCTGCTTAGTTCTTTTAACAGTATCAAGCATGCTTTGATTTGCAAGACATGGCTCTTTAAAAAAAAGGGAAGAAAAGGAAATAACGTTAAAAAGTCAAAAAAGTATAGCATGAAATACAAAAAGACCGATACTAATTGACACAAATATTACACTATTTTTTTCAGTGTGTCAAAAAAGTGTGATGGGAGATACCATGCTAGAAGAAAGCACAAAATTTTTAATTTTTAGTGCCTAAATTTATTTCCTACACTTAAGACAAATGGATGTTGTGTTTACTTGTATGCAACAACTGGTGAGGCTGTATTTATTCAAACACCAACCTAGATGTTGCCATGAGGTATTTTTAGGTACAGATCTCATCTATAATCAGTTGACTTCAAGCGAAACAGATTGCTTGGATAATGTGTGCTGCATGTATCCAATCAGTTAAATGGCTTTAAGAACAAACCTGAGGTTTTCTTGAAGAAGAAGAAATTCCGCAACATCAGCTCCTGACCAAGAGCCTGCCAGACTGTGTGCTACAGATTTTGGATTTGCCAGTCCTCAAAAGATTCTCTCTCTCTTTTTGTCTCTATCTTGCCATCTCTCTGTCTGTCTCTCTCTTTCCCCCTCCCTCCATACCCACACACAAACACACACATTTATACATGTATGCATATATACAGAATAATAAATGTATACTTCTGTATTTATTCTGCTGATTCTCTTCTGCTTCTCTGGAGAACCCTGGCTTATACAATTGCCAAGCTTACTGTATAAATCATACAAATGCCATTTCTTAGATAAGGCTCATTTAATTTTTCTCTGAATTAATTCAAACTTAAATACACAGAACTTAAAGAACAGTTAAATATAAATTCCAAGGAAATAAAAACCCATATCTAGTAGAAAACAGAATTTAAGAAAAAGAATTTCTATCAATATAGCTTGAGTTATAATCCTAAGGGTGTTTTGTATTCCTGTATCTATCAAAAAGAGATATTTATTAAATATTGAAATTTAAATGAGACCAAATAGATCATTTATTAGTTTTATATTGATAGTGCAGGTAACTTAGATAAATTACTTTATTTACTCTCAATCAGAATGTGTGTTTATATATAATATAATTTAACTAATATATTTTACTGTCTTTTAAATACATCCTATCTATTTCTAGTACCTTTGATTATATGTAAATATATAGTATTAAAAAATAGGGGAATCTGCTTCCCCCTCTCTCTTCCTGCCTTCTTCTCTGCCTACTTGTGATCTCTCTCTCTCTCTCTCTCTGTGTCAAATAAATAAACAAAATCTTTAAAAAAATAGTATCCTTCTTTCCCACTGCAACTTGGAGGAGTACTGTAGTAAAGATCAAATAGATAAATAATAAAGTGCCTTGCAGTGAGAAGTGCCTGGCATATCATAGCAACCCATTGAAGATTAATTTTCTTCCTTTTCTCATAGAATTACAAATATCATATGATTATTCCTCAATCACAAATTTGCATGTGAATGCATGTTGTATATTATAAAAATATAAATGTTTTGTAATATTAAAACTCAACTCAACTTTCAAAGTTAATACATTGCATTATAAATTTTAAAAGAATGTATGTGATGTTGATGGGTTCTGCAAAGTACTCATGTAAAAATTTAATAAACAGTAAGTATAAAATTATAATAATTAATATTATAATTAAATTTGAAACAGACCCAACAAAAATATTTAAGGAAGCAGAAAAACTAAAAGATGCATTCACTGTTTGTGATTAAGGAAGCAAAAAGTCTTGAGTGACTAATCAACATAATGCTCTTACTGTATCCATCTCTTTCCAAATAAACAACTTAAAATATTTCTGTTAAATAAACATATCTCATTTTACTGGCCTCAGTAACATTACCTTTCTTCTAGAGTAATGGTTAATAGGGCAGACTCAGGAGCCAAAGGGCTTGAGTTCAAATCCTATAGAAATTTGGGCAATCTGAACTGAAGCTACTTTCAGCATCTTTGTATCTCACACAGAATTTTTGAGTATTTAGTGAGATAACACACAAAACTTCTAAGAACAGTGTCTAGCACATAAGATGTCTCAAAACATAGTAGAATATTTTTGCTGGGAGCACCTGGGTGGCTCAAGCAGTTAAGTGTCTGCCTTCTACTCAGGTCATGATCCCAGAGTCCCAGGATCAAGCCCCACATCAGACTCCCTGCTCAGTGGGGAGTCTGCTTCTCTTTCTCCCACTGTCCCTCCCTGCACTTGTGCTCTGTCTGTCAAATAAATAAATAAAAATCTTTAAAAAAAAGAATGTATTTGCTAAAATACTATAATGGTACATAATTATATCAGGCTTAATTTTACTGAAATCACAAGTATTTATATCAGACTTTAAAAGGTGAAAAAAGATTAATTTTATTCTACAGTAAAAAATAATCTGATAATAAATATAACAATAAATACTTAAAACATTTGTTGGTTTTGCAGTTTGACATTGAGTGTCAATAATCTGTTATTTACACCAGATAAAGAAACTAAGGAAAAAAAAAAGAGAGTGAAAGAGAGAGAACTACATGCCAATATCTCTAATGAACGCAGATGCAAAAAATATCAACAAAACATTAGCAAATTGAATCCAACAATACCTTAAAAAGATCATTCACCATGATCAAATGGGACTTATTATTAAGATGCAAGGGTGGTTCAATATTCATGAATTAATCAATGTGATACATCACATCAACAAATCAAAGGATAAAAGCCATATGACCATTTCATGGGGCACCTGGGTGGTGCAGTCATTTGAGCATACAGCTCTTGGTTTTGGCTCAGGTCATGATCTCAGAGTTATGATATTAAGCCCTGCATTGGGCTTCATGCTCTGTGTGGAGTCTGCTTGAGATTCTCTCTCCTTCTCCCTCTGCCCCTCCCCTACTAGATAAGTAAATCTTTATTAAAAAAAAAAAAAAGAAAGAAAGAAAGAAAAAAAAAGAACACTTCAAAAGATGCAGAAATTGCATTTAATAAAGTACAAAATCCATTTATGATAAAAATCCTCAATGAAGTAGGTTTAGAGGGAACATACATCAACATAATAAAGTCTATATAGAAAAACCCACAGATGACATCCTATGGTAAAAAACTGAGAGCTTTCCTCCTAAGATCAGGAACAAGACCAGGATGTTCACTCTCACCACTTTTATTCAATATAGTACTGGAAGACCTAGTCACAGAAATCAGACAAGAAAAAGAAATACAAGGCATCCAAATTGGTAGGGAAAAAGCCAAACATTCACTATTTACAGATGACATAATATTCTAGACAGAAAATCCTAAAGACTCCACCAAAAAGACATTAGAACTGATAAATGAATTCAGTAAGGTCATAGGAAACAAAATCAATATAAAGAAATCTGTTACATTCTATACACTAAGATTGAAGTAGCAGAAATAGAAATTAAGAAAACAATCCCATTTATAAATATACCAAAAATAGTAAAATATTGAAGAATAAACTAACCAAAGAGTGAAAAATCTGTAATCTGAAAACTATAAAACACTGATGAAAGAAATTGTGGATGACACAAAGAAATGGAAAGATATTCCATGCTCATGGATTAGAAAAAAATAATATTGTTAAAATGTCCATGCTACACAAATCAATGTATAGATTTAATGCAATCCCTATCAAAATAGCAACAGCACATTTCACAGAACTAGAATAAATAATTTAAAAATTTGTATGGAACCACAAAGGACTCCAAAGAGCCAAAGCCATCTTGAAAAAGAAAAAAAAAAAACCTAGAGGGATCACCATCCCAGTTATCAAAATACATGACAAAGCTACCATAATCAAAACAGTATGGTACTGGCAGGGAAATAGACACATAGATCAATGGACACAGGGAATAGAGAACCCAGAAATAAATCCACACATACATGGTCAATTAATCTTCAACAAAGGAGGTTAGAATATGTAATGGGAAAAAGACTCTTCAAAAAATTATGTTGGAAAAATGGTACAGCTACATGTAAAAGAATGAAAATTGAAACACTTTCTCACATCATACACAAAAACAAAATATATTAAAGACCTAAATATGAGACCTGAAACCACAAAAATACTAGAAAAGAGTATAGGCAATAATTTCTCTGACATTGGCCATAGTAAAATCTTCCTAGATATTTCTCCTGAGGCAAGGGAAACAAAAACAAAAACTATTGGGACTAGTTAAAAATTAAAAGTTTCTGCAAAGCTAATAAAACAATCAACAAAACTAAAAGACAACCTATTGAATGGAAGATGATATTTGCAAATGACATATCAATTAAAGGTTAGTATCCAAAATATATAAAGAACTTACACAACTCAACACCACTACCACCACGAACAACAACAAATAATCCAATTAAAAATAGCCTGGGGGAGCCACTGCCTTAGGCTCAGGTCATAATCTCAGGGTCCTGGGATAGAGCCCCACATTGGGCTCTCTGCTCAGCAGTGAACCTGCTCTCCCCCCACCCCTGCCTACTTGTGATCTCTCTCTCTCTCTCTCTCTCTGTGTCAAATAAATAAATAAATCTTTAAATAAATAAATTAATTAAATGGCCTGAAGACATGAACAGACATTTCTCTGAAGAAGACATACAGATGGCCGGGGTGCCTGGGTGGCTCAATGGGTTAAAGCCTCTGCTTTCGGCTCAGGTCATGATCCTAGGGTCCTGAGATCGAGCCCCACATCGGGCTCTCCGCTCAGCAGGGAACCTGCTTCCCCCTCTCTCTCTGCCTGCCTCTCTGACTACTTGTGATTTCTCTATCAAATAAATAAATTAATTAATTAAAAAAAAAGAAGAAGAAGACATACAAATGGCCAACAGACACATGAAAAGATGCTCAACATCACTCATCACCAGGGAAATGCAAATCAAAACCACAATGAAATTATCACCTCACGTCTCCCAGATGGTTAATATAAAAAAACAGTAAAACAAGTGTCGGTGAAGATATGAAATAAAAAGAAACCTTGTGATCTGTTGGTGAGAATACAAACTCTGTATTGCCACTGTAGAAAACAGTATGGAGCGGCCTCAAAAATTTAAAAATAGAATTACCAAATGATCCAGTAATTCTATTTACTAGGAATTTACCTCCAAAATATGAAAACACTAATTTGGAAATGTATATGAACCCCTATATTTACTACAGAATTATTTACAATAGCCAAATTATGGAAGCAGCTCAAGTGTCCATTGATGGATGAACAAAGATGTGGCATATATGTACAATGAAATATTACTCAGCCATCAAAAAGAATGAAATCTTGCCATTTGCAGCAACATGAACAGAACTAGGCAAAATAATTTAGAGAAAGACAAATACTATATGATTTCACTCATATGTGAAATTTAAGGAAAAAATCAAATGAATAAAGGGGGGAAAAAGAGGGAGAGGCAAACAAAGAAACAGACTCTTAATTATAGAGAACAAACTGATGTTTAGTAGAGGGTAGGTGGGTGGCGGGGGAGTCATGGTTCAAATAAATTAAGAGGAATAAAGCACACTTTAAGGATGATTAGCACAGAGTAATGGTTAGATATGTTGAATCCATATACCAGAAACTGTATACCAGAATCTAATTTATATACCAGAAACTAATATAATACTATATGTTATCTATATTAGAATGAAAGTAAAAAATAAATAAATAAATAAATAAAACTTAAAAATAAATAAATTAGAAAAAACTGGATAATTTCATTACACACAATGAAATGGTAGGTGAACTGAGACTATATATTGGACAGAATTTCATATTGAAAATAGAGACATCCTTTTCATTCCCTGATTATATTACTATGCTTTGTTGTCACAATTTTATTTGCATGCTAATGAATGAATATGGACTTAACAACTCTCTTGAGATTGTCAAAATAGTGACAGAATGATACAAAATATATAGAAGTGAATATTCAAATGTCTTTCTCAAGATATACCATCTGGAAAAAAAAATCAGAAAATGATTAGTGAATCATGAATGAATGAATGAGTCAGTGAGTTACAAAAAGAAAAACAACTGGTTATCTACAATATTCTTAATAGTTTATGCTCTGATACACAGACACCCACACTTGTATGTATATATATTTCAAAAGGGTGTTAAAGAAAAAATAGCAGACTGGGAGTCTCAATACCAATGGCAACAGGAGGGGCACCTGGATGGCTGAGTCATTAAGCGTCTTCCTTCAGTTCAGGTGGTGATCCCAGGGTTCTGGGATCCAGCGGAGTTTGCGTCTCCTCTTCCCACTTCCCCTACTTGTGTTCCCTTCTTGCTGTGTTTCTCTCTGTCAAATACATAAATAAAATCTAAAAACAAACAAAACAAAAAACAAATGGCAACAGGAAGAGTGGTAGCTTCTTTGCTGAATTGTCCCTCAATATCTCCACTTTGTGCTCTGCCAAGATGAAACTGGAATAGGGATAAGTTATAGAGAGTGAACTGGGGCTGCAGTGGAGTTAGATAAATCAGATTTTCAAGATAATACTTTTTTCTCTCTTGTCAGGGTAGTGGCCATGCTTTCAATAAAATCTCCTTAATTTCATTCAGTGAGTGTTATTTGTCTTTATTTATTATTCCTGTGGTAGGTAGAAAAATAGTTCCTAAAAGATAGCCATGTCACATTCCTAGAACCTGTAAATGTTATCTTATATGCTAAAGGATTTGATTAGGTTAAGGACCTTGAAAAAAAAGAGCTTATCCATGGATTATGCAGGTAATGCCATGGCAGGTAAATGCCACAATAATTGTGCTTATATAAAAGAAACAGATAGGGGCACCTGGGTGGCTCAGTGGGTTAAAGCCTCTGCCTTCAGCTCAGGTCATGATCCCAGGGTCCTGGGATCAAGCCCCACATTGGGCTTTCTGCTCGGTAGGGAGTCTTCTTCCCTTCTCTCTCTGCCTGCCTTTCTGTCTACTTGTAGTCTCTGTCTGTCAAATAAATAAATGAAATCTTAAGAAGAAGAAGAAGAAGAAGAAGAAGAAGAAGCAGCAGCAGCAGCAAATGAGCATTTCACACAGACACACTCAGAGAAGACAGTGTGAAGATGGAGGTAGAGATTGGCTGATGAGGCTAGAGACTTGAAAATGCCAAAATAGGCACCAGAAGCTAGAAGAGGCAAGAAACTAATTCTTCCCTAGAGCCCCAGTGAAAGCATGGCTTTTAGGTGTCTGGTCTCCAGATCTGTGAGAAAATGAAATTCTATTGTTTAAAGTACAAACTCCATGGTACCTTGTTATAGCACCCATAGGAAACTGATAGAATACGACACAACTTTAGGGGCTATGTTTTCAAAGAAACAAAAAGAACCTATAGAACTGCTAGGTTCTATAATAGAGACACATGATTAGGTCAAGCTTAGATTATCAAGATTATAGTTTAATTAAGGTATTCCATCTACTCCCAAACATCATGGTTGATAAGGAACATATTCTGGGCACTCTGAAGTTTTATCAATGACTTACATGGCTCAGCAGTGCTAGGCATTTTTCACTTCTTTCACAGAAAGAATCAGAAGACCTCAGGTGAATGTGGGACCTTTACTCTTGGTATAACATATTGCTTCAACAAAATTCCTCTAATCTAAAAGTGTTCAAAATTTTAAAATTGAGCCAACTTAAAGCCAATGACTGATCATTGCTCTGAGCATAGAACACCCTGAGTATAGGGCTTGGCTTGTACAATCACAAGTTCAAGAGAGGGATTATACAGTGGGTTAAGACTTTACTAGATCTTCTGCCTTAACCACAAAATGAAAAGAGTCCCAGAAAACCTCTTCAACTTCCCAAGACATAAAGCCTCGCTACCACTATGAGAGTGGAAGTCACTTGGACTCATTTATATTGTTTCCCAGGTTATATAAGGTGCCATAAAGCCCCCAACACCCACAGTTTCTGCTCTGCTCTCTCCATAATGCTCTGTGTATCCCTTATTCTCTTTCCTTTTTTCACCCTTTCTCCACTCTTGACGCTCTATTTTGCTAAACATGTTACTTAGGTATTATGTTGATTATTTAGTTTATGTCTCTCATATTAGAATATAAACTACCAAGCAAAAATCTCCAATCATTTTGTTTATTAATATATCACCCAAGCAGCTAGAACTATGTCTGGCTTATTCTAGGGGCTCAGTAAATATTTATAAGTGAATGAGCAGATGATTAAACTGGCACCTTTTTTTTCCTTTTCAAGGGAAAATAAATGAATTCTCAAATATACTAACCTGGATTCAAAGTTAGTTCCTATTAACTAATTGTGGTACCTAAAAAGAGTAATAGCTTCAATTCCTTCAATTGATATTTATTTTTAAAACACCAATAATAATAATTACCTTTTGTGGATTTTAGCGAGATTTAAAACTGTTTGTAATATGATGAAGAATTTATATATATATTATATTTTGCATCTTTAGTTATGGAGCAAAAGAAAAGAGCAAAAGGGAAAGGAAAATTATTTAATGATCAATAGGCATGCCAATTACCAATAAAGAAAACACAACTCCGAAGTTTCACTGTTTTATGTTCTATATCATTTTCTTATCTCCTACATAATAATGTTATTTTTCTCTCTTAAGCACACAATTACATACTTTTCAGAGCTTTGTTCTATTAGGAGTTGTCCATGTTTTGCTATTTAGCAATTATTTCCTGTGTGTGTAAAACAGATTATAGTTATATAGAAATTCAGGTGTAGCTAGGCATCATTTTTTTAAAAGTCAACTGTTTATTGTTTATTTATTTATTTATTTATTAAGATTTTATTTATTTATTTGACAGACAGAGACCACAAGTAGGCAGAGAGGCAGGCAGAGAGAGAGGAAGGGAAGCAGGCTCCTTGCCAAGCAGAGAGCCCGATGTGGGGCTAGATCCCAGGATCCTGAGATCATGACTCGATCCGAAGGCAGAAGCTTCAACCCACTGAGCCACCCAGGCGCCCCAAGTCAACTGTTTATTTCCTTTTATAAACATTCTAGTAGCATTTCTTGAGAGTTCCATCAAAATATTACGGCAATATTATGGCAAGAAGCTAACTTTCTTCCAACAACAGTAAATAAAATTCTAACTGAACTCTTTCCATTTGAAAATTCCAGTCTGCATTTTGTCTTGTCTTTCTCTGTCCAAGTTTGATGATTAATCTCAACATCTGTGCAGCCCCTTCCAGCTACATAATGCTTTGATGAACTGTGATAAAATCTTGGACTAGAGTCATTTGACCAGTTGATTCTAGAACAAACTTTCGGGGCAAGTAATGGTGGCCACTAGTCAAACCACTAGCAGTACAGGTGGTGAAGCCTAACTGTTTCCAGTAGAGTCCCTCCACCCTCTTTAAATGCAGCTGTTTCAATTAATTTTGTGGTGCTATTTGCTAATAATTTCACTAGAATTCATTATAGACATTATCGCTGTTCTTTCTAGTGGATGACAGAGTCATTTTTCAAGGAAGTCCTTTAAGTGCAATAAGAAAGAAACACATTTCATCAAATGAAAAGCCAAAAGTAAAAAGAAAAAAAAGACAAACCTGTGGATCCTGACATCAACCCCTGTATTTTTATCTCTTGATAGGCAAAGAGAAAGAGAATATCTCTTTATAATTAGAAAGCATTTTTTAGAAACCTTAAGCAGGTTTTAGACTTCTCTCACACAGGGTTAAATGGAGGCTGACACTAGAAAGAATAAGCAGTGTATGTGATTTCTCTGTTTGATCAGCTTGCTTGGGGCCTTTCAGTTGACTCAAAATAGGCTTAAGGCAACTAACTCCAGGTAACCATCAGTATTATTGTGTCTACTGAAGACCCCTAAATAAATTTCTAATTGCCTGAACAAAAGTTAATCTACTTTTATAGTTAGTCTTTACCTATGGCCTAAGGGACGTCAAGAGTTCCAAAGGAAAAGAAGTGGTAATATTCTCATGCCTCACTCATGACTTCCTTTCTTTCTTTTGTTATTTGTGATATCAGGATTTTTCTTTTGAATCAAATACATTTTAAATCTCCTTCCCTGCCATAAATATGCTTGATCATTTTTTTAAAGATTGATTGATTGATTGATTGATTTGACAGAGAGAGAGAGAGATCACAAGTAGGCAGAGAGGCAGGCAGAGAGAGAGGGGAAGCAGGCTCTCCACCAAGTAGAGAGCCCGATGTGGGACTTGATCCCAGGACCCTGAGATCATGACATGATCCAAAGGCAGAGACTTAACCCACTGAGCCACCCAGGCGCCCCTGCTTCATCATTTTTCACTGATATGATATCCCCAATGATCTGATCTGTGAAATATCCCTTCCTAAACATTACACAAATTCAGAAGCTTAGGGTTAAAATGATGGAGATTCTACCTACATACATCCACTACTGGAACTAGGAATAATTCTGGCAACAGTTTTGATGCCATGGTATGGAATATTTATTGACTCAATTCTGTCATTCAAGTATACACAGACACTGTGTCAAAGATCATGAGTCCACAACTTTTTCCACCAGAAAGATAAAAACAGAAGAGTAATTCTTGTCTTGGGTATACAGTGTGTGCCCAAATAAGAAATCTAGAAAAACATATAAAGAAAATTTTAGGTTTCAGTGATATATTGAAATCTATTGTTATCAAGGGGTATTCTGGCAATTAGAGTTTTAATTTTATTCTTGGCAACATTCCCTTGCATCTCCTACTATATTATCAGAGCTTTGGATCTTGATTCTTGATCTATTCCACGGAAGTTTTCCTCTTCCTTCAGTAAGAAAACAGCCTCTAAAGATACTCTACTCATGCCCTACAGTTCTTCTGTCTACCTAACTTCTTTTGTTGGCCCTTCCTTCAATTCAGGGTCATACCTCAGATTCTGACAATTCAATTTAGCTATTTTTGCAGCTAGATATTCTATAGCATGAGGTAAAATTGTGAAGATAGGAGGGAAAAAAAACAATCATCAGCATCAGCATTTGGTGAACTATTTAATAAACAGGCAGGTCTTTCCTATTGTCATGGTTAGCCTCTGCTCACAAAGCTAATATACATGGTTGTACTACTGTAAACAGGATTTCACAACATTTCATTGCCCAGTGGAAAATTATGGACACTTTTCTTCTAATACATAAAACAAAACACCTAAGATTGCAAAGGAACTCATATTTTAATGAAGTTATTGAATATTAAACAATTTTATGATATAGGATATAGCAGTATATGTCCTTTGTTACACACACACAAAACCAAGATCTAATGGCATATTTAACAAATACTGTAATTCTGAGAATGTAGAAGTATAAGAAGTTTAAACAATATTAAATAAAGCTGAAACACCTGCAGTGTTATATAAAAATATATGTAATTTATACCGCTGATAAATTCGCAGGTATAGCCCCCAAAATAATGTGATTAATTTCTTAAATACATAATGAATAAAATGCTGAATTTCACTTATTAGTTAGTGAAAGTAAAGATTCTCACTTTATTTAACATCCAAAATGCATGAACCCATGAAATCTCATGGACTGTAGTTTACAAATCTATGTAGTTAATTATTTGTGTCCCCCACATTCAAGTGTGCATTCTACCAAATTCCCTGCTCTATTACCTGAGATCTGGCCTATATCAGAAGCGCACAACAAATGGAGGGAAAAATCACCCGCAACTGTTTCAAAAATGGTCTCCAATAAGTTTATTTTCTCCATTCTCACTGCCCCTCCCGTTTTTTTAAAACTACTACATAAGCATATTAATGCCCCATTTCTTTATTTTTAATCTCTGGCAATCAATTTTACCTTCCAAAGCCAGAATAATCTTTTAAATATACAGTTACATATATATTAGTCAGCGTGCTTTCCTTAGATTCCTCTTCAACTCCTCAACTGCCTTCTGCTTACTTTAGTTATCAATAGTGTTAGAGTACACAAATGTAGAACGGTATGGGATTATTTATTTCTCATTGAATACATTTTTATGGCCTTAATATCAGTAAGAATGATTGCTAAGAAGTGGGTATATGTGTGAGTATATGTATGTATGTTTGTGTTTGGTTGTGTATGGTTATGTGTGAATGAAAAGAGATGCAATGAATACCAAAATCTCTATCCATGTATTGTTTTCTGCTTCTCTATGGATAGTTTCTTTAAGCTTGGGTATGTCGGAATGTGTTAATTGCATGGTTCTCAACATTTTCAGGTCATAATAGTGGCATTTTATATATTACTGCTGGAAGGCACGATAGTGTGTCCTTGCAATGACAAAGTACATTGGGAAGCAATTTGCATCCTAAGTAATTGTGGCTGAATGAAAATGAAGATTTAAAAAAAAAAAAGATATTTCAGGTTCTTTGGCTTTTTTCATTTTGTTTGTTTTTGTTTAATTGGAGGAAATTCTCAGTGATTTATTTAGTGCTTTTAAAAAGTGGGTATTTTCAATACCAAGCAAATTTGGAAGGCTGAAAATCCAATCTGTTGAAAGATGAGTTCATGTAATAGCTATACAGAGAGTGATGTCCTCTGTTCATTTTAGCACTCATTGTGACCAGTGCTGCCTTGTCCCCAGATCATTCCTCTGTCTATACAATTTGCACCATTTGGTACTGAGTGCATTTAAATGTTCTACATTAAAGCTGATGATGATTAACAAAAGTGTGTGTACATAAAATATGTGTACTATTTTAAGCTGCCTCAAAACATTTGTAATTTAACTAATGACAAAATTAATTATAACACAGAAGCAGTTACCTGTTAGTCTTAGTCCCTTTGGGCTGCTATAACAAAATATTACATGCTTGGGTGACTTATAAACAATATAAATTTATATCTCACAATCCTGGAAGCTGGGAATTCAAGATTAGGTGCCAATGAAGACCCCTTTCTGGGTTGCAGACTGCTTATTCTTGCTGTGTCCCCACATGGCAGAAAGGCTAGGGAGCTCTGTGGGACCTGTTTTATAAGGGCATTGATTCCAATCATGTGGGTCCTGCCTTCAAGCTTATCACTTTCAAAAAGGCCCTATCTCTTGATTCTATGACTTCAGAGATTAGGATTCCAACATGATATCTGGGGAGACACAAACATTAGGACCACAGTACATAAAGGTATGTGCTTTATTTTATTTGAAAGAGAACAAAGAATTGCTAACAGTAATGTGCCATATTTTTTACTTCACTATCTAGTGTAAGTAATCATCTCTTTTAAACAATGATTACAAAGTCTATCAGCATTTCAGATTTTCATTAAAATATCTTTCATTGGATTTGCTTACCAAGCCACTTAGAAATGTTGCTGAAGGTAAATCATTTCATACTAGGGTTATATTAAACTTATTGTGACATAGCTTTTCAGAATAGTACGTTTACTCAATGATTTTGAGAAGAGATATTGAATATTAATAAAAGATATGGGGTGCCTCTGTGGCTCAGTCTGTTAAGCATCTGCCTTTGGCTCAGATCATGATCCCAGGAGTCCTGGGATCGAGCTTATATTGGGATCCCTGTTCAGTGGAGAGTCTGTTTCTTCTCTGTCCCTCACACCCCACTCTTTTGTTCTCTTTCTCTCAAATAAATAAATAAAGATCTTTAAAAAAATAAAGACAGATCTGGTACAGAGTGCACAATTTGCATAAATTTAAAGAATAAATTATGAAGATCGGATATGTTGACTTTGCACCGAAGGAAGATGAGTTAGACCATATGAAATTGTTCTTAACTTTTCTCTCCCTCTTACTGTTTGGGATACAACCATGGAAAATGTTTGGGAAACTCCACAGAGGAATGTTGAAATAAGAAAGCATCTTATAAACAATGCAGTAAGCAAAATTGGCCATTTTGTACATACAGATCTACCTAGAGTGGTTGGTTTATATACAAAAATTGAGTTCAAATATTTCAGACTATTGCCCCAGGGAATTGTGGCTTGTTAGTTGATTGTTTGCAACATGAATGTAACCACAGTATTTTTCTTCACACACACATACACATACACACAGAGAAAGATTAGAAATGGAAAGTATTCACACACACACATGAGCATATACATGTAGAATTTAAAAATTTCATTTAGGGATTCAATGCAGTTAAGTACTATAAATAAATCTAGGAAATAGCTCCTTTCCTTATTAAAAAGTAAAAATTTTATTTTTTTAATTTTTTTAGATTTTATTTATTTATTTGACAGAGAGAGAGACACAATGAGAGAGGGAACACAAGCAGGGGGAGTGGGAGAGGGAGAAGCAGGCTTCCCGCCAAGTGCCAAGCAGGGAGCCTGCCAAGCAGGGAGCCCAATGTGGGGCTTAATTCCAGTACTCTGGGATCACAACCTGAGCCAAAGACACATGCCTAAGTACTGAGTCACCCAGGCGCCCCTAAAAAGTAAAACTTTTAAAAAGAGCTTATTTCCTAGTTACTTTTTGTTATTTATTATGTAACTTTATTTTCCTGGAATAGTATTTTATATTAGAATTTTATATATTTCCATACACACTTCATAAGATGATATATACTGTATTTTATTTTATTTAGTTTATTGTTTTTTAAATATTTTATTTATTTATTTGACACAGACAGGGGGAGCAGCAGGCTGAGGGAGAGAGAGAAGTAAGCTTCCAGCCCAGCAGGGAGGCAATTTAGGGCTCAATCCTAGCGTCCTGGGGTCATGACCTGAACTGGAGACAGGGACATTCATACTGTGAATGAATATGCATTTTTATTAAAAACTCTTGGATAATGTATTCTCCCAAAAGTAATGTATATTTTGAGGATATCCTCTATTATCTCAAATTTCAAGATTCTAAGTATATTACCTATTACTTCTTTTTTTTTTTTTTAAAGATTTTTTTTTTTTTTTTTTTTTTGACAGAGAGAGAGAGGGATGACAAGTAGGCAGAGAGGCTGGCAGAGAGACAGAGGGGGAAGCAGGCTCCCTGCTTCCGAGCAGAGAGCCTGATGCAGGACTTGATCCCAGGACCCTGAGATCATGACCTGATCTGAAGGCAGAGGCTTAACCCACTGAGCCACCCAGGCTCCCCAGTTACCTATTACTTCTTAATAATTGTTTATATTTTTATTATTTTATAAAATAATTTTTACATGCCCTACAGTTTTTTTTTCTTTTTAGGTTATTTTGTTTGTAGATTATCCTTTTGCCCAATCTACCATGGAAATCAAGGTAAAAAAGCATTTATGTGAAAACACCAATCTGAAAAACTATATGCACCCCTATGTTTATTGCAGCATCATCTACAATAGCCAATATATGGAAACAACTTACGTGTCCATCAACAGATGAATGGATAAAGAAGATATTGTGTATATATACAATGGAGTATAACTCACCCATAGAAGAATGTAATCTTACCATTTACACAGATGGACCTCGAGGGTATCATGCTAAGTGAAATAAGTCAGAGAAGACAAAATATCATTTGATTTCACTTACATATAGATTCTAAGTGAAATCATATGGTATTTATCTTTTTCTTATTTCACTTAAAAATAAAAAGGAACAAAGAAAATGAAACAGAAACAGGCTCATACAGGAAACAAACTATTGGCTCCAGGGTGAGGAGGAGTACAGGAGAAATAGGTGATGGGAAATAAGAGGTACAATCTTCTAGTCAAAAATATATAATAGTGATGCAACATACAGCATAGGGAATATAGTCAATAGTATTCTAATAACTTCGCTTGGTGATGAAAGGTAACTGGATTTATCATGGGGATCATTCATAATGTATAAAAATATCAAATTGCTCCAGTGTACACCTGAAATTAATAAGACATTGTATGTCAATTATACTTCACAAAAATTACAAAACAAAGCATTGTGGAGAAAACTGAGAATTTATAGATCTCTGTAATGTACTGATATATTGATGAGTGTTTCTCTCTGAAATGTAGAGTGAGTAGAAAAGACTTTGTTCTTCATTTCCTTTGGTGTAAATACTTCCATTAATTCCATCTGAATGGACATTTCATTTCAGTTAAGTTAGAACTTTTTCTATGAAAAAATACTAGATTTAGTGCTATTTTATATTTATACATATCTTCTAAAATTAATCAAATGTATATGTGTGTATACTTGTACATACACACATGTACATATACTACATGTGTGTATATACCTGTACACACACACACACACACACACGTACACATACTACAAAGTTGTGAAGAAAGTCCTGGGATGCATCACCACATGATGAATTCCAGTTCCCTCTCCCACATGTACCTGTACATACACACACTTACATATACTACAAAGGCTTAAGTAGGAGATTGTTATTACTACCTGCCATTTGGAGTAACCTGGAGGACATTATACTGAATGAAATGAGTCAGGAAGAAAGAAAGAAAGGAAGGAAGGAAGGAAGGAAGGTAGAAAGGGAGGGGAGGGAAGAAAGAAGGGGAAAAAAAGCTACATGGTTTCACTCAAGTGGAGTCTAAAAATGTGGAAACAGAGAGTAGAGAACAGTGGTTAGAGATGAGATGGGAAAATGGAATGATCATAGTAAAGGATACAAAGTTGAATTCAAGAAGCATGAAAAAATCTGGAGATCTAATGTACAGCATCATGGCCATAATTAATAATATTGTATTGGGTACTAGGAAATTTGCTGAGAAAGTAGATTTCAGGTGTTCTCACTATTAAAAAAAAAAAAAAAAAAGGTAAACACCCGAGTGGCTAAAAAAAAAGGTAACTCTGAGGAGGAGGCTACACTAATTAGCTTGATTGAAGTAATCATTTCACTCTATACATATATTTGTATTCACTACATGAATATGACTGCATATTTACTACATATAATATATATTTATATAGAATAGTGTAACCTAAATATATGCAATTTTATTAAATATTCAAAATATAGAAAAAAATTGAGGGTGTAAAAAATAACATAATCAGATTTGAAGAACAGAGAATACAGTTCAGACTGGAGATGTATAAGCGCTCACAACGCATTATATATTTAGTTAGTAATATGCCTATGTCATATATTTCATATCTTTAAAAACTGAAAAAAATAAATTAAGGTTTGAGATGAGCTCAGCAATTACAAGGAGTTGAGCCTGAACTAAGCAGTGTACCAAATCGTAATTACTGCCACAGGCCTTTCTCCAACGATACCCAAAACTTTTAAGGCTCTGAGAGCCCAGGGACATCTTTGGTCTTGAGGCTTTTCCTTCTTTGGTGGCATTTCATCTGTGCCATTATTATTACTGTCAAGTTATTATGCAGCTTAACAACCATATTTGTCTAAGTATTTTATTTTTATCTGAATTAATAGAGTTTTCTGACAATTTTAAATATGTTTCCAAAGACCAGTGACAAATTAAATTTTGGCACTTCAACTAGTGCTTATTCCACTTACCACAATTTAACATTTAGTCCATGGATCACTGACTAATAGGGTTTATTTTCTCAATGTGATTTCATTTTGACTTGTAATGACCATGTTTAGAACAGTTTAGACTATGTTTTAATGTCGTTGAAAAACTAGTTATATATTGAAAAAATGTCATTTTTCTAGTCAACACAAATGATTTTTTAATTGCATTTCCTCCAATATTACAAATGTTTGCTATATAATACATCCTGAAATAAACTTTACAGTTTAAGAGCTCACATACTGATTGAACGAATATTCCTCCTACAGCTTTAAGCTATATTTAATATAAACAAAGCTACTGATAGAAATTAACATATTCAGTCATTCAATGGTTTGTGTTACTGTGTCAAAGCCAAATCACTGGTTTGACAAAATCTCTTCTAGAGAGGCTTGCTTAATGTGGTATTCTGTTGTTACTGGTTGTTATGGGGTTATAGAATAATTACCATGTACCAAGCAGTGAAGTGTGAATGTGTAAATATTTAGACTTCAAGGATAGGATGCTGATTAGTGACCTGAAGGAGATAATGCATTTTCCCCCATTAACTACCAGGAAATAATGTAGGTCCTACAGAGAAAAAGCGCTATGATATTTTATGTTTATGTAAATAATAATAATAAATCACCCTTGAAATTATAGGCACTCTTGTATTTTAACCTAAAAATATCAGTAAGTAAGCATTATATACACAAAGCTGTTTTTCCAGAATTTATTTTCCTTTCGTTCCTTCTTTTCCTTTGCTGTATTTCCTAAATTTAAATGTCATAATGACTTCTTCTGTATATGTTTAAATAACAAAGAATGTTATTTTCCATCTAAGTTAAGCAGGCTTATTGGAGCTTTAATTCTTCCCAGGTTCCTCTTTGTACATTAGGTTGGCTCTCTGAGTAAAATATACCACATGTACCAAAGCTCTGACGTTCACTGCTGCATGTGGTTCTTCAAAGACAGCACCTCACATGTTGATCTCTTTGCCACTCTGAGGCTGTCCCAGGATTCTCTCTATTGGTCCCTTTGAACAGTCTTTGAAGTGCCACATGTAACTGAAGAAAGTCCTGGGATGCATCACCACATGACGAATTCCAGCTGCAAACCAGCTTCCTGCTGAAGCTTAGGGATTGGAAAGAGATCACAATATGCCATCCATCTTGTTAAAATAGGCTCAAGAAAGTTGTGAAAGGGAAAAAAATATAAGAGAATTGAGTCTCAAAATAGCCATTATGCAGCTAATATATGAGATGTCACACAATCAGCTGAATTTACTATCAGCTATACTTTTGTGGCAAATTCCTAACAAACTGAAAATAATGACTCTAAATTAAATTCCTGCTTTTAGTGCCCATCAGGATTCTGTGTCTCCCTCTCTCACCCTTTCAATTTCTCTCTCTCCCTTACATAATTCTCAACTTGCCATCATTTTGTTCTACTTTTCTATATAGGCCTAAATACATTTATTTTTGACAATAACAACCACAACAAAAATCTGTAGTTGGAATATTTAAAAAGGAAATAGGCAAATATTATCAACCTTAGTATCTGTTGATGTTTGTGGAGTTAGCTTATGGGTTGGTCATATGCTAATGTGATTGAAAAAAAATAATTTCACCATTGAATTCACAAAAGGATAAACATACTGTGTTCTGGTCTTATTTGGCCAAGGCCCAGAAAATTGTGGTGCAACATATATTGGTTACTCAGGGTACTCTATTTGAATAAAAGTGTTATCAAAAAATATTTTAAAAAATCTTCATTTGTGTTGATTAGAAAAATTATTTACTTTTTTCTGTTTATAATTAGTTTTTCAGCTACTTTAAAACAGTTTAAATTCTAATTCTAAACATGGCCATTGCAAATCAAAATGAACAACTCCCCTTATTGTTTTTCTCCTAGTTCTTGACATCCACATTCTACTTTCTGTATCTATGATTTTGACACTTCAGATACCTCAGATAAGTGGAATTATGCAGTATCTGTCTTTTTGTGATTGGCTTATTTTACTTAACATAATGTCCACACAGTTCATCTACACTGTAGCATGTGAAAAATTTTCCCTTCTTTTTAAGGCTAAATAATATTCCACGTTATGTATTTAAATACCACTTTTTGTTTTTCCATTTGTCCATCAATGGATTGCTTTTACCTCTTGGCTACCTTGACTAATGCCACTATGAAAATGATTGTGCAAATATCCCTTCAAAACCCTTCTTTCAGTTCTTTTGGATAAAACCCAGAGTGGTGTTACTGGATCATATGACAGTTTTATTTTTCCTTTTGGGGGAAAATTTCACACTGTTTTCCATAGTGTTTGCAGCATTTTGCAATCCCAACAATAGTGAGCAAAATATCAATTTCTCCAGTCATGGCAACATTCTTTACTTTCTGTTTTGTTTTTGTTTTTTTCATTGTTCACATCCCAATGGACATAATGTACTATCCTACTGTGGTTTTGATTTGCACTTCTTTGATGATTAGTGATATTAAGCAACTTTTCATATAGTTGCTGACTATTTGTATATATTTTGGGGAAAAATGACTATTTAAGTCATTTGCTCATTTTTAAATTGGATTATGGGGGTTTTGTTGCTGAGATGTAGTTGTTTTTTTTTTTTTTAAATAAACATTCTAGATGTAAACCTCTTATTAGATATATGATTGATAATATTTTCTCCAATTCTGTTGGTTGCAGTTTCACTCTGTTGATTGTGTCCTTTAATGTACATAAATGATTAAATTTGATATAACCTTGTTTGTTTATTTTTGGCTTTGTTGTCTATGCTTTTGGTGTTCTATACAACAAATCATTCCCATGTCTAATGTCATGAAGTTTTCCCTATGTTTTCTTCTAGTTTTACAATTTTAAGTCTTATGTTTAGGTTCTTAATCCATCTTATGTTAATTTTTATGTATGGGACAAGATAAGAATCTACTTTCAAGGTCTTTTCTATGGCTATATTCAGTTTTCCCACCACCATCTATTGACAAGACTATCCTTTCCTTGTTGAGTGATCATGGCACCTAAGGTCATTTGACTGTATAGGCAAGGGTATATTTTGGAACGTCTATTATTTTCTGTTGGTCTATTTATCTGTCTTTAAGCCAGCACACATTGTTTGGATGACTGTAGCTTTGTAATATATTTTGAAATTACAAGGTGTTAGTTTCCCAACATTTTTTCTTTTTAAAAATTGTTTTGGCTCTTCAGGGTCCCTTGAGATGATATATGAATTTTAAGATGAATTTTCATATTTTTACAAAAAAACATACACACAAAAAACCAAACAAACAAAAAGAAAAACCCACCACCATTGATATTTTGATAGGACCATGCTGAACATGTACATTGCTTTAGGTATTAAGGACATCTTAACAATGCTAAGTGTTTCGATCCCTGAATATATTTGTTCCTTTTCCATTTATTTGTGTTGTCTTTTTTTTTCAGGAATATATTTTGGTTTTCAGTGTACAAGCCTTTCACCTTCTTGGTTAGGTTTATTCCTAAGTATTTCACTATTTTTGATGTTATTGTAGATAGAACTCTTTTTTAAATTTTATTTTCAAATGGTTCTTTCTTAATGTATAGAAATGCAACTGAGTTTTCAAAATGCATTGTTTTCAATGCATTGATTTTACATCTGGCTACATTGTGGAATTTATTAGTTCTAACAGGTTTTTTTGTGGAATCTTTAGGAGTTTCTACATATAGGATTGTATCATCTGTGAACAGAGATAATTTTACTCTTTTCTTTCCAACTTGGGTTTTTACTGTTTCTTTGTGTTGCCTAATTACTCTGGCTACACCTTTCAATATTATGTTGAATAAAAGTAGAGAAAGCAAACATCCTTGTTTTATTTCTAATCTTGGAGAAAAACTTTTAGTTTTTAGTATGATGTCAGCTACATGTTTCTATGAACAGGATCCCAGGACTCTGGGACCATGACCTGAGCTGAAGGCAGACACTCAACTGACTGAGCCACCATGGCATCCCTGACATACAATTGTTCATAATATTCTCTTGTAATCTTTTTCATTCTGTGACATTGGTTGTAATGTTTCTATTTTTAATTCTGATTTTTGTTATTTGAATCTTCTCTCCTTTTCTTTGTTGATCTAGCAAAAAGTTTGTTAATTTTGTTGAACTTTCCAAAAACCTAACTCTCAATTTTATTGATTCTTTTCTATTGTTTTTTTTTTAATCTCTATTGTTTTTCTATTCTCAGTTTTATTTAACTTTGTTCTTACCATTATTATTTTTTCTTGCTAACTTTGAGTTTAGTTTGTTCTTCCTTTTCTAGTTCTGAAGATGTTAAATTAGGCTGTTGGTTTCAGATTTTTTAGTTATTTTTATATTTATTAGCAACAAAAAACTTTCCTTTTTTTTTAAGATTTTATTTATTTATTTGACAGACAGAGATCACAAGTAGGCAGAGAGGGAGACAGAGAGAGAGGAGGAAGCAGGCTCCCTGCTGAGCAGAGAGCCCGATGCGGCTCTCGATCCCAGGACTCTGGGATCATGACCTGAGCTAAAGGCAGAGGCCTTAACCCACTGAGCCACCCAGGAGCCCCAATAAACTGTCCTTTTAGCACTATTTCACTTCATCTAATAAATTTTGGTATATGGCATTTCATTTTCATTTGTCTCAAACTATTTTTTAACCGCCCTTGTGATTTCTTTTTCACCTTGTAGTTGTTTAAAAATATGTGTTTATGTGTTTAATTTCTATGTATTATGGATTTTTCAGTTTTCCTCATGATTGATTTAATTCTATTTTGATTACAAATGGTACATTGTATAATTTCTATCATCTGGAACTTTTTAAGACTTCTTTTGTGGTCTATCATGCTCTATCATGAAGAATGGTCCATGAACACTTGAGAAGAATGCCTATTGTGCTGTTTGGGAGCTGAATGTTCCATATGTCTCTCAGGTACAAATTGTCTATAGTGTTGCTTAAGCCTCCTATTTTCTTTTTAGTCTTCTGTTTATTTTTTCTTTCTACTATTAAAACCAAAGTATCACAGTTTCCTACTATCATGTATTGCTGTCTATTTCTCTTTTTAATTCTGGAAAATGTTGCTTTACATATGTAGGAACACTGAAAATTAGTGCATGAATATTTATAATTGTTATATCTTCTTGCTCAATTGACACTTTAATCATTATATAATATCTTTCTTGTCTCTTGACCAGTTTTTGACTCAAGGTCTACCATGACTAATAGTATAGCTACAACTACTCTGTGTTTGCTGCCATTTAAATGAAATATATTATTGCATCCTATCTCTTTCAACCTATGTGTTCCCTTAAATCTGAAGTCTCAGAATTGTCATAAAAACATCTTCCTGTAATAATAAATAAGTTCTTTATAAACAGAACTTAGCTGGATCCTGGTTTTTTGTTGTCTTGTTTGCTTTTATATATTCAGTCAATTTTCATATTGGAAAGTCTACTCTAGTGATATTGAAAATAATTACTGTTTTGGAAAGATTTATTATTGCTATTTTATTGTTTTCTGTATGTCTTACAGCTTTTGGCCTCTCTTATGACTTTCTTTTTGTTACATATTATTTTTATTTAATATTGATATGCCTTCAGTACTGTCTTCATTTTCTTTTTCATATATCCTAAAGATATTTTCTCTGTGGTTGCCATTGCAATTACATAAAACATCTTAAAATTATAGCATTTTATTTTAAACTAATAATATCTTCAGTTGCACACAAATGTAGGTTTGTAGAGTTTTAATTTGTTCCTTTGGTTAGGCTGTTTCCTGTTTCTTCCCATGCCTTGTATATTTATTTATTTATTTATTTATTTATTTTTGCTGGGATTTAGGCATTAAAACAAAACACAACAAAACAAAACACCTTTCCCAATCTTTGCATTCTGGCTTCACTTAGAGGCAGGCCTTCACTTATCAACTGCACTGGAGGTTCTAGGACCTTTTAGACTTTCTCTGATCTCTTCCTCTCCCTGGTGTCTGCCTGCAGGACTGATGTTGTCTATACACAGCTCACTTCTGTGTATAGACAGTTCCACAGTCAGGTTCTGATCCCACTAAAGACCAGAATCAAATGAGACAGACACCAGTCCCTGACAAGCCAGAATACTGGATGCATGGTATACTCTTTCCTTCCCAAGGAAGGAGCCCTGGTATGGGGAGGAGAGTGTCTCGCAGCTGCTTTGCACCGTGCCATGAATAGTTGTGCCAAATGCCGTAATTTTCCTATCCCTTTTGCTGGAACTCCTTCTTGGTTTCTTAATAGCCTTGGTACTGTGGGTTTTCATCTGGTCTCTGGAGTTCTCTCAAGAATATTCTGGTCCACATATTGTTAACACCCTAACTCTGTAGGGGAAAAGGGGCCTATAGTTTCCTACTTTGCTATGTTGCTGATGTCACTCTTCCCTCAGAGTTTGAAAGCATCACTCCACTGTTTTCTTCTTTTAGCATTGTTGTGGAAAGTTCTGAAACTATTTTGATTCAGGGTATTCTTACGTTACTTCCCCCCCTCCCCTTTGGGATGCTTTTGGATCTTTGTTTCAAGTACACTGTTCTAAAGTAATATGCTTTGCTTGGGTTACATTTCATTCCTTGTGCCTTGAACTTTTTTGAGCCTTTTCAAGCTAAAAAGGCTTTTTACTTTATTATTATTGAGGTGTTTTTCTTAAATTTTTAAAAGGTACCATCTATCCCCTTATTTTCTCTTCTTCCTTTTTTTCTCTATTCTGTTTATATAGAATTACTATATTACTCTCAAATTGAGTCTTAGATTGATCTTCTAATTTTCTTATATTTTCTCTTCTATTGCTCTACTTCCTGGAAGGTATTATATGCATTTATAGTCCATCTATTCTAATTGTTGCTACTAGCTCTTCTGCCTATTATAAGGTACTTAGGGCCACTTTGCTTCTTATAATTATGGGTTGCTATTTGGTCTCTGCCACAATATGGTTCCATTACTTTCTCTGAAATTTAACTATGAGAGTAGAGATAGAGCTATGGTAGAGAGTTTAAAATTCGTCTTACAAGGTAGTTCTTTTGGATGAAGATATCATTAGAGGTTTCAAATAAGACAAGATCAGATGGATAAGGCAAGAGAAACAGATCTGCTTCTATTGGCAAAAAAATGCTCAGGGGGTGCCTGGGTGGCTCAGTGGGTTAAGCCTCTGCCTAAGGCTCAGGTCATGATCTCAGGGTCCTGGGATTGAGCCCCGCATCAGGCTCTCTGTGCAGTGGGGAGCCTGCTTTCCCCTCTCTCTCTGTCTGCCTCTCTGCCTACTTGCAATCTCTGTCTCTTTGTCAAATAAATAAAATTAAAAAAAAAAAAAAAGGCTCAGAGGCATTTTTGGGTTTGCATCATTTTGAGTCTTCCTTATTTACCCTGACAACCCCATTCTAATCCTCAATGTATCATGAATTCCCAATTAATACTGTGATATTCACATAATAGTTATATTCAAGCTGCAAAATCAATCTAAGTCTTTAATTCAGCAATCTGAAGAACAGCTTCAGTACCTATTTGGGGAGGGGGGATTCTGTTTAGCCTGACAAATAAATTATCAAAAGAAGTCATAGACACTTTCTGATTAAGTGTCCATTCTTGAGCTGAAAATTTAAAATCATGAGTTTGTAATTTTCTTCCTTTAAGCTCCTGTGGATGTTATATATCACTAGCTCACTCTACAGACCTCATATTCCTTTCTTTCTGAAGGAAATAGTTTATTGCAGAAGCCACACAATTCACCAAAGTGTTGGTCTTATTATGCCCTTTATTTCAGGTGACCACAAGTGATAATGTAAGTGCTTAAGTACCTAACATATCAGCACTCAGTAATGACTAGCAGTAGATATCTATCAATGTTAACAAAACTCGTACTATTTTCAAAATCACCCAGCTCAAAAAAACAATTCCAGATTTTTATTTTCTCGAGCATGTTACTTTTAACAGCTCTGTATGATAGTCAGTCAAGTCTGGTTTGGTACTGATTAGAGAATCTGCTCTAGCTAATTGTAAAGAGCAAGTAAGTTTTATTATATTTTAAATAGTTAATCTAATATTGAGAGATCTAGGTGAGGGGACAAACGCTAAATTGAATATACAGAAAATTCTTATATTGTCACATAGCAGAATGGTTCTAAGAGTCAGAGGAAACCTGTTTTGAGTAAGAAGCTGCAGAATGCAAATCCATCTGTTGAGATTATAAAATGCCACTCTAGCCGCTCGACCCAGAATCATGTTCTCTGTGGCCTGATTCGCATTAGTGAAACTAATGACTTTAGCTTTCCCTCACTCCCTCAATGACTCAGCTACAAACTCACATCACATTCTAGTGAAACTCCTTTGTAGAATGCAAATCATAGCCAGACTCCTGGCATGCTGGATGGAAGTCTGAAGGAATTTTGAGCAAACCAATCTAAATGATCAGCTTCATTCAGTTTTAATAAAGGAAAAGGAAAATAGAAAAGAAGAAGAACAAAAAAAAAATTGAGTTTTATTTTCAAATGGTTTAGCCTGATTTGTCAACACCATGTCAAAGTGAGTGTTTCTGTCATTATAGCCCTGCTTAGCACTGGCAATGAAGAACGTGGGGGAAGGGAAATCTTCACCATAGGTAGAGGTGGGAGTTCTGCATTTCAAGTTTCTTAATCCTACACAGATAATTGCTCTGTTTCAAAACTCCATCTAAAGATCAGACCTGGTGTCACAAATATAGCAAACTGGAAGTAAGAAGTATGACTCTTCAGAATGAGGCACGAGTCTGCATATATTCATGATCCATGTTAACTCTTCTCAAAAGGTGCTAGGACATTACATGAAAAATATATTTTACTGCTGCTACTGCAGTCACCACTATATATCTTGATATGGTCTTAGAGTTATGTGCTGCCTCTGGGTTCAAGAAATAATTTTTTTAAATGCTTATACCTTTGGGTAATAGCCATGTGTACCTTAACATAATATTTCAGATGTCAATATTGGGAGAAGTGATGCATGACTAAAACCTAACAGTGAATATTTACTATGGACCAGAAACTGTCCTGAGTGACATATTTTAACTCCTCTAATATTCACATTATTCTGTTATTATAGTGATGTGAGCACTCTGGCCAGTAGCATGGATCTCCCACACACCCCAAATCTCATTCAGATGTTGGGATTGTTGATATTATATATACACCAAGAGGATATGAAAAACTTTATTATAAATGTAACAAGTCTCTGGGGAGAGCAGGACAGGCCTCTCAAGCAGATTAAAAATGCCCTGAGAGAGCACGTAAAGGAGATGGCCTCAGGGTTTTTGTTATGATGAGGTGGCAAGGTTGAGGGTGAAAGCTTTCTGACAAGGGCAGCGGCTTTTGGGCTTTGAATCTTCCACCAGAGCCAAAGAATGCAGGACCTGGCCAGGCTTTCTTATCAGCTTGTGTACCTGTGGGCTTCAAGGAAGGGACTAGTTGTAGAAGGCCATTGGATAGATTTCTTTTAAACTTGAGAGAAAGACAGAAAGAAAACTCAACCAATAATTAAATGGAGTTGGTATTCCATGTCATTCAGTTATGTAAAATCACCCAAAGAGAATATATAAATCAAAAAGTTAAAAAGAGGGCGACAGGGAGGGATCAGAAGGATGGTTAAAAGGACAAAGCTGGAAGACACTAAGAGGGAAGCAAAGACAGATAAACGATTCCACACAAACAAAACCAGGAAGAAAAGAACTGTGTGATACTGAAAATTGAATAATGTAAAAAAAATAGTTTATGAAATATCATGTAGTGCAGACAGGCCCAGGGAGACAATGTTTAACATTAATAAGAATAATTTCACTAGGAATGATGGATATAGAAATAAATTTTTATTTGAAGAGCCAATGCTTAAAGTGTGTGAAGGAAAAGAAAGAATTCAAATTATATTTGAAGAGGACATGAGTTTCAGTGAGAGATTTCTTGTGTTTCTATTTTCCTTTCTGGTATGTCTTAGTATTTAAAAAAGTTGAATAAATAATTCATGCTTGCTTTAGATATTTTAAATATACAAATTAATAATAATTCTAAATTCCATACTTGAACCTAAGCACAAGCATAATTTGTGTCTTTCATGATAAACATTCTCATTCATGGGGGATCCTACTACGCTGCTATGAAATCACACTCTCCTGTCAAGGTTTCAGGGTCAACAGGTACTAATACATTATTATTTTAATAGGAGTCATATTATTATATTATATTATGGATACGTTAACATTTATTTTGAAATATGTTTACATATTATTCTCCTGAAATGCATCAGTTCTACATTTACCCTTGCACAGAATGTTATTTTAAAAATAACTTTTCTGTTATGTATATATTTGTTTTGATCATATTAACCATAGTTATTAGTTTATCTCCCAAGAAGGTTGCAGAATAATAGTAACCTCGATTTCCAAAGTTTTGTACATTAAGGTAGGTTTTAAAAGATACTATTTCCTTTTGTCATGAGTTATTTCAAATTTCCTTTTATATTGCCCTTTTGCCCATATTTGTGTATTTTCCAAATTGTTCTGAATTTTCCATAACTCTTTTGACAGAGATAGAAAAACTAAGCAACTATACTCTTGATAAAGAGGTGTTGCTCAACCAGTACATAGAGAGCCACTCATAACTAGACCAGTGAGGACAGTTTGAGAACTGAAAGAGAAATGAGTATCTGTGCTGCTAAGGCACCTCTAGAAGAATGTTGGGATTGCTACTGGAAATATGACCCTGCCATCTTGTAAAAATTAGTGAATATCAATCTATTTTTGATTTATCAGTATAATAGTTGTTCCTGAAATACTTTCTTAATTTTAGTCAAATAAAATTCCTTTTGAGATTTCTTTCATTCATGAGTATTTTTTTTAATTTTTTATTTTTTATAAACATATATTTTTATCCCCAGGGGTACAGGTCTGTGAATCGCCAGGTTTACACACTTCACAGCACTCACTAAAGCACATACCCTCCCCAGTGTCCATAACCCCACCCCCCTTTTCCCAACCCCCCTTCCCCCCAGCAACCCTCAGTTTGTTTTGTGAGATTAAGAGTCACTTATGGTTTGTCTCCCTCCCAATCCCATCTTGTTTCATTGATTCTTCTCCTACCCACTTAAGCCCCCATGTTGCATCACCACTTCCTCATATCAGGGAGATCATATGATAGTTGTCTTTCTCTGCTTAACTTATTTCGCCAAGCATGATATGCTCTAGTTCCATCCATGTTGTCGCAAATGGTAAGATTTCATTTCTTTTGATGGCTGCATAGTATTCCATTGTGTATATATACCACATCTTCTTGATCCATTCATCTGTTGATGGACATCTAGGTTCTTTCCATAGTTTGGCTATTGTGGACATTGCTGCTATAAACATTCGGGTGCACGTGCCCCTTTGGATCACTACGTTTGTATCTTTAGGGTAAATACCCAGTAGTGCAATTGCTGGGTCATAGGGCAGTTCTATTTTCAACATTTTGAGGAACCTCCATGCTGTTTTCCAGAGTGGTTGCACCAGCTTGCATTCCCACCAACAGTGTAGGAGGGTTCCCTTTTCTCTGCATCCTCGCCAGCATCTGTCATTTCCTGACTTGTTGATTTTAGCCATTCTGACTGGTGTGAGGTGATATCTCATTGTGGTTTTGATTTGTATTTCCCTGATGCCGAGTGACATGGAGCACTTTTTCATGTGTCTGTTGGCCATCTGGATTGTCTTCATTCATGAGTATTTTTATCAGAGATAACTGTAGTCAAACCTGACAAATTTGAGTTCTAGATATTGTTCATCCTCACTAATTAACCCAGATGCAATTAGTTTAATTTTCACAATAGCCAAACTATGGAAAGAGCTCAGATGTCCAACAACAGATCAACAGATGAATGGATAAAGAAGATGTCATATATACATGCAATGGACTATTATGCAGCCATCAAAACCCCAAAATCTTGCCATTTGCAACAGTGTGGATGGAATTAGAGGGTATTATGATAAGCAAAATAAGTCAATCAGAGAAAGACAATTATCATATGATCTCACTGATAATAGGAACTTGAGAAACAAGACAGAGGATCATACGGGAAGGGAGCAAAATAATGAAACCAGAGAGGGAGACAAACCATAAGAGACTCTTAATCTCAGGAAATAAACTGAGGGTTGCTGGAGTGGAGGGGGTGGGAAGGATGGGGTGGTTGGATGATGGACATTGGGGAAGGTGTGTGCTATAGTGAACACTGTGAATTGTGTAAGACTGATGAATCACAGACCTGTACCCCTGAAAAAAATAATACATTATATGTTAATTTTAAAAAATAGCCTTTTTTTTATTTGTTAAAACTTAATGTTTCAATAAAGCTAATTTCTTTTTTGCCCTATCTTATTGGGGAAAAAATCAACTTACCCTCAAAATGGAAAAAATTTTGTTATAAATAAATAACTAAAAATGGAATGATTTGCAAATACTCTGAAGTCAGCAATTCCAAGTAAAAATGGTCAGACAAGATTCCAAAAGGCCAAATATATATGCAATTATTTGCTACCTAAAATAGGAAATATGTCCTAAATAATCTAGAGCTCAGCTAGTATAATTTCTTTTATTCTCATGACATAGACATTAAGAAAAAAATTAGTAGATGGTAAACTACTAATTTGCATTGAGAACCAAAATGAAATGATTGTTATAGTGTTTTTTAATGTGAAATGAAAGGTAACTTAATAATTTGATCAGTAAACACAGGTATGAATAAAATGTGTATTTACAGAAAAACAAAGTTTTGCTTTAAATGTACTAAAATTATGAATTTATATTTTTTAAATGAAATAAGTTTTCTCATGATTTTAAACTATCTTGAATATTATAAATCTCTATATTAAACAAGTTAACAACATATGAACACAAAAGTAGCCAAGACAGTTTTGGAGAGGATCTAAAAGATGTGACTTTTATCCCAGTAGGGTGTCTGGGATTTGGAAGGATGCCAAGACATGCTACATCTTGGCTTCAAAGTAGTTACTCATTTTTAACAACCCAATGTCAGTCGTGCACCAATGAAAAAAGTAACATCCCACTGTTTTACTGATTTATAATCTATTTTCAATTTTGTAAGAAATTGTTGCTAATTGTGAGGAAAGAAAAAAAGTGTCTTCATTATAAAGAAGTCTTTTTGAATTATTGCTTGAAAATTCTTAATGAACTTTTTTACACATTTGCTTCAGAATCTGCAATGACTTTCTATTCTTGATAAAAACAACTGTCGTTTCCCTTATGGCTGTTTAAAGAAAATCAAATTTGTGAAAGACAAAATATATCTCATGGTAATGCACATAGCAAACAAACAAAAAACCACACCTCTTCCTTCTCCATAACAGCTTAGGAGGAATTCTTTAGGATAACTTTTAAAAATTCCAGTACAAGTCATGCTGTCATGATCAGTGTCTGAGTAGTTATCTGTTTTTATTTAAGTTGTAATGTTCCCTGCACATGAGAGTCAAGTGTAGGAGAATGTTAGATTGAATCATATTAATCAACTTGAGAAGATAATTTTCCCTGAAAAGATAGGGTAAAAATATTTATCATGTTGACTGAACCTTTAATCATCTGCACTGTCCTAGCCTTCAAAAAACATCGAAAACATATTCAGTATGACTTACCCTCATTTTTCAGCAGGCTGATTTGGTGAAAAGAAACAAAGCAAAACACTCCTTTATCTATATTTTACATGGATAGGAAAACATAAATTGACATCAGACTAGCAAAATTGAGAATATAAAATTAGAATACATTTTATCAAACAAAATTAAACATCTCCTGAGTACTTTAGCATTTTGGATCATATAGAAGATTTTATTACCTGTACAGAAAAATATTGCCATACAATATTTTAACAACCAAACTATTATTTTTTAAAAGTGGTAATCACAATATTACTATCTAATTAAATATTACACTCCCACATACAGCTTTTACTCTGCTTTTCAAACTTAATTTTGCAGACAATTGATAACCACACCAGACAATTAAACATTCTCTGTGGTTAGTAGGGTGGCAACACTGTGAAATACAGCTGTACAGCAGAACCAAAGATGATCTCAAGCACATAGTTGTGGGTAGAGCATAGAGACAAAGTGAATGGGAGTCATCCCCTCTCCAAAGGGGAATCCTCTTAAGTGACGGAACCACTTGGAAAAATAAGCCGTTTCTACAGCCAGGTAAAAAGCTATTCTGAGCTATCACTTTCTCTTTCCTGGACGGCAAATTTAACTTATTTAAGGAACAGTTTTCCATTTTGGTCTCTCCCTTACTTCTTTAAAATATACATTTATCAAATCCTTGCACAGCATTTATTATGGTCTGGGGAGAGTTTAAATAGTTTAAGAATATTAATTCAAATTATGCCTGCAAAAATCTGTGAAGTAGGTAATATTTTATTCTCATTTTACTGAAAAGAAAACTATATCATAAGAAAGTTATGAAGGTAACATGAAGCTAGCAGAGCTGAGATTCTAGAATCCATGACTTCAAGCCCTGTATGTGATGCCTTACAGATTAAATCATATTTTTCTTCAAATGTTATTTTAGGAGTATTTTGAATTCTCAAAACAAACTGACCTGGCTTCAGAGCCCAGAGTGATCTTGTTTCTGTTAACCAATCACCTTATCTTCATCTTACATGGCACTCTCCATTAATTCTCAATTTGGTGGGTCTTTTGGTTTCTCAAACCTCTCATATTCTCTCCCAACTTGAGGAGATGAATATACTCTTCCTTCTACTACATTCTTCTCAAACCTCCTTTTTAAAATTTACATTCAGTTAATTAACATATTGTGTGTTATAGTGTATTATTAGTTTCAGAGGTAGAATTCAGTGATTCATCAGTTGTACATAATACCTGCACTCATTATATCACGTGCCCTCCTTAATGTCCATCATCTTGTTACGCCATCCCCTCCTTTCAACCAGCAACCTTCAGTTTGTTTCTTATGGTTAAGAGTCTCTTATGGTTTTTCTCCCTCTCTGATTATGTTGTTTTATTTTTCCCTCCCTTCCTCCATGCTCCTCTGTTTTGTTTCTTAAATTCCACATATGCGTGAAGTCATATGATAATTGTCTTTCTCCGATTGACTTATCAAAGCCCTTTTAAAAAATTAGTTATTTCTATTCATCTGTTTTTCCAAGGTAGGATTAAAAAAATCACTTCCAAAGAATAGCCTTTTAAGAAATGCTCTGATCCTTATTCTAATTAAGATATATTTTTATGCATTTATGTAAATAATTTTCTTGTCAATAACACAAATCTAAATTGTGGTTATGTGCTTATTAACATGATTAATTTATAATTACATTAAAGGGCCTCTCAGTGGAATGCAGTCTTTATGAAAGGAACAATTATTTGCCTATTCATATATCTCAATATACTTGGCACATTGTAGGCATTCAATATGTATATAATAGTGAAAAATATTGCATATTTCTGATACCATACACAGTTTATTAATAGAAAAGATATGAGTACAAATATACTTATAACAACTTATTCAATAAAAAGAAAATAATACACTAATTTCACTTTTCAGGTTTCTTATATGATGTTGCAAGTCCAAACTCTATCTTAATTTTTTCTCAAGGTTTTATGACCATTTATATAATGCCTTGATATCATAAAGATATTCTATTAAAATGTCTTTGTTATTTCTCTTCTGGCATATATTAGAGGTCTTATACTATTAAATAGAATTTTACCTATAGTTAAAGAGAATGAAAAAGATACTCATAAGAATTTTTCAATAAATTTAAAACATTCCTGCTTCTCAATCTTTGGAATATGTTCAGAAAACTTTTAGTAAAGGACACTGATCCTTTAGAAATATTAAAGAATCACCACATTGGGGTGCCTGGTTGGCTCAGATGGTTGAGTGTCTAACTCTTGATTTCAGTTCAGGTCATGATCTCAGGGCCAAGAGATCAAGCCCAGTGGAGACCTGTGTTGAGTGTCACATCTGGCTGTGCATTCAGCATGGAGTCTGCAAGATATTTTTTCTCTCCATCTGCCCCTCCACCCCACTTGCATGTGCTCTTTCTCTCAACTAAATAACTAAAATCATATATATACATATATATATGATACATATACATATACATATATTAATCTTTACTATACACACACACACATACATATGAGATAATACTTAAAATATTCAACATACAATGGTTTTTCTAATTTGGTAGATTTGTCAACTTATAGCAATATCAGACACTTCAAATAGTAGAATCTACTAGTTGTACCTAAAAATCCATTTCCGCCCTTTTCCATAGTACTGAATTTATACACAGCACATAACCCATCTAGAAAACAGACCATATGCCTCAGATCCTTTTGTTTGTTTTGCAGCAAGGTGTGACTATATTCTGGCAAGAGATATAAGTGGGATTAATGTGTGTAATTTCCTGGTTGTTTCTTTAGTAAGTAGAATTCTGTCTTCTAGTTCCCCTTTTTATTTCCCACTGGCTGCTATGAGCACTCGGTGGTCAGCCATCTTTTACTGTGTGAATGACAAGACATTCCATAGAGATTGTGAAGTTACAATAGTGAGGGAGCTGGATGCCAGATAACTTTGTGAACTGACTGCTTCATTAGCTCAAAATTTTATGTGACAGATAAATTATTTTCTATTTTTAAAACTACTCTTATTTTGGGTCGCTATCACACTCACCCAATCATATCTTAACCCACTCCCCATTGAGAAATTTGCAAGTTAGCAGTAAAATGCACATATACATTTTATTAAATATTTCCCTTGAAGTAATTAAGATAGTAACTAACTTAGCTTTACTAAAATCTTTATTTTCTTGCTTTTTAGTAACCTGTAATTGATCACTAGCGTATTATTTGTTCTTTAGCTTCTATAAATTTTTCTCAGAATTTATTTTTCTTTATGTGCTCTACTAAATATTTTATGTTTTAATAGTCTTGGGGTTTTCTAATCCATAAATTCAATTCAGAAGGTCATAAAATTTCAGTTCTGGCCAATAAATTCCACCCACCCTCTAATGGTATTAATTAATTTTAGAAGATGTACTATGATAATTCCTCTTTTGATATATAATAAAAGTCTTAGATGTGCTATACTAGGTGGAAAAGCAGCTTGATCTATGTGGGTTTAGTTTCACCTTCACTCAAAATATCTCACTTAATATCTGGTTATCTCAATCTTTTCTCTTTATAAAACAATGTAAAGCCAGGATTTCTTGGTATAACTTCCTGAAGGGGGGCGGGAGGCATGTTTTTCTAGGCACTTCAAAAGTGTAAAATGTAATGAAAATATATTTTTTAATCAAAGAAGGAAAACTCCTCAAACTTTAAAGATATGGAAATGAGTATTTATTTTGGGTATGAATTATGTAATAATGTATGACAAGAGAAGAGATATTCAAAGATATTTTTTAAAAAGATAATTTAAAAAGAATAATTCCTATACAAAAACTATTCTATTTAACTTATTAAGTTATACTTTTAAAATATATATCAAAAATAAATTAACATGAAACATGCATAGAGAAGAGTCACTATTGGTGGAAGAGGTTTGAGGATAGTAGAGACTCAAAATCAATCATTACTGATGCATCAAAAAGTCTATTAACAAAGGAATGTAGTAGAAATGCTGTTGTCTTAAAGCCTAGGTATCAAGATAAATCCAGTATTTTTAAGGCACTAGTTTAGCAGAGATAATTTTAAGTGAATCAATTTCCAGAATCTCAATATTCTCTCCTAAAAGAGATGTGCCTAAAGTGTTGCCTTTTCCAGTTCTGCTTTCCCAATTCCTCATTCACAATAACCTTTTTCTCTCTACAGAAAACAACATAAAACAATCATAAACAGGAAATAACACATAGCTGTTTTCAAACTTAACATGATGCATTTCTGGACCCTTCTAGGACACAAAGAAGCGATTTGCTTCTAAATAAGATTCCAGTTAGAGCTGAGAAGTAAGGAAAGGGATAGTAATTGATTTCATAAAAATGACAAAACCATGGCAAGACTCCATGCTGACTCCATGCAACCCAGCTTTAGCTAGTAGATAGCTGTATTATAATCAGAATTCAGAATTTAATTCAAGCACATATTAACATATCTATTTGAACTGAAAAATGAACTAAGATGTTTTCTGACTGAAAGGGAGTCTGATTTTGCTAATTAGTTTGATTATGGAAACTGGCCTTGCCAATTAGTTCTTACGGAAGGCATCTTCCGAACATTGAACAAGATAAATCTGCTGCACTAAAGTTTTAATAAAATTTTATTTAATGCATCATTTAATATACAATATGCCAGACATTACATCTTTATAATTTATAAATGTAGAAAAATTTTAGTCATCAACTTAAAGATGTATGAGGGATTTTACAGTTATTCATGATTTTATTGTGGAGCATGAAAGTAAAAATTCCTGAAGATCATTAGTATGGATTCCCTTTTGTCATTTTGGTGCTGGTGACGGTAAAGTAATGGTAGTACCTGTTTGTCAAACTTCATCATTTACTCCACCAGAATCCAGCTGTTTAAATGCAAGCAAGGAAAATCAGAAGGGTGTCTTCACCCATGTTTGGATCTTCATCACAGAGGACAATGAAAAGAAGAGCAAGTGAGGTCGGGATACTGAAAATGACAAAAATAACTAACTGTTGTACATAAATTTGGTAGGCAAAATAGGTAAGGTGAAATCTGGGATCAACTGGATGTATTTCTGATGTTATTACATAATGTTCATGGTGAGGAAAGAGGAAAGTAAACAGAAAGCTGATTTTAACCCTTAAAGGGCTATTTCTATTGGTGTTCTTGCAAAAGAGGTGGAGCTGTTGAGAACATGGTTTATTCATACAGTGGTGTGGTAATTCAAGAGTATTTGGGATTCACTGCCAGTAACAGTCAGAAAGATATATGAATTCTCTTGTCTCTTATTTGCAGGCTCAGGAAGTTTTAAACAGTTTATGGCTTTTCAGACCAGGGTTTAACTTCCTAAGATAAATGTCATCCTAGGTAACACTTATTTAGACAAAATTACAGTTTCCTTTTGGAAACTACATGTCCCATAGGAGATAAAACATGAAGTAGAAACATGGAATCAGTCTTAGACCTCACCTCATCATTAAAATATAACAAAGATTATGTACCTTCTGAGTAAGAGGAGAATCATATGGAAATTCAAGGTCCTTGATGCTACAGTTTAAAACTTCTGAAAATAAGTGGGAATCTCAATAGACTATCTGGGCCATAGAAGCCTGTATAAATTGATTGTTTTTCCCGAAAAGAGTAAGTGAATATGGTTATTTTGATCCAAAAGGACACTATGGAGAACAAATCTGCAATTGGGAACTATGTAGTTGTAGTTTGCATACAAAACTGTAAAGAAGAAATATAGATTCTAAGATGGCTTTCTTATGAGTTGCCTAGCTGGCTCAGTTGGTAGAGCATGTGACTCTCAATCTTGGGATTCTGAGTTCAAGCTCCATGTTGGGGGTAGAGTTTACTTAACAAAATAAAACAAGGAGCACCTGGTTGGCTCAGCCAGCTCTTGATTTTGGCTCGGGTCATGGTCTCAGGGTCATGAGAAAGAATCGCCATTCAGGCTTCATGATCAGCAGGGAGTCTGCTTGAGATTCTCTCTATCTTTCTGCCCCTTGCCTCCCTCTTGCTTTCAAAGTAGATAAATAAATCTTAAAATGAAATAAAATAAAATCGCTTTCTTAAGTGGCCCCATATAAGGAACTCTTCCTATTCAATAATATAAGACATATAACCTCATTAGAAAAATGGGCCAATGACTTGAATAGAAATTTTTACCAAAAAGTTATATACAAAGGACAAAGACATGAAAAAATGCTCATGACCAATAAACAGGGTGATGCATACTGAAAATTAAATAACATTTTACACACATTTGAATGGCTATAATAAAAAAGGCAGACCATAACGAATATTACCGAGTGTGTAGAGAAATGGGAATGCTCACACACTACTTTGGGAATGTAAAAGGTTTCAAACACTTTGGGAAATAGGTTTTCAGTTTCTTAAAATGGTAGTTATCATATGAATCAGTAAGTCCGTTCCTAAGGTTAAGCCCCAGAGAAATTAAAACATATGTAATACATGTTTGCACAAACAATTGTACATAAATGTTCATAGTAAAACTGTACTAATAGACCCAAAGTGGAAACAACACAGTTATATGTGAACTGATGAATGGTCACCCATACACTGAAATACTCAGCAAAAAGAAATGTTGCATGCTACAACACAGATTAATCTTGAAAATATGCTACACAAAAGCAAATAGTAACTGCACATTGTATGATTTCAATTTTATGAAGTTTTCAAAACAGGCAATTTAATTCTACTGAGATAGAAAGTAGATTAGTGCTTTTCTAAGAGCTAGAAGAGTCAGGTTTTTTCTTTTTCTTTTTCTTTTTTTTTTTTTTAGGTGGGAAGAGCAGTGCCAGCTGCTATATGAGGGGGTTTTTCAGGTGGTAACAAAAATATTTGAGACTTACTTTGTGATAACCATTTTATAATCTCTGAATCTAATAAAATATTTTACAGTTTTACTTCTTGTATTTACTTAATGCAAAACATCAAATGAAATAAACACTTGTATTTAATATTTGAAAATTTTGCTCCCTACATTCTAAATTCCCTATTCTCTAAATTCCCAAGAAATATAGTTTATATCTATCAAGTTTCCCAAATTGACCATCATAATTTTAAATTATCAATGGTAAAATTAAAACATTTAAAAGGTAAGTGTACAAATACGCATTACAATATAAATACATTTATGAACTAACAGTTGAACTAGTAGTATGTTTGGAAGAGGCACAGACTAAAATTTAGACTGATATAGACACATTTAAACAAACAATTGCTAAAACAGGTGCTTATGATTTCATGTCTTGGTATACTTGGCTTAATTGCTGGGCCAGTTTCAATGTTCACCCAATTTTCACTTTCTTTCAGAAAGAAAGTATTGTTAAAGAGATCTGTGTCAGATTCTGATATTCACAGACAAAACAAAATAAGAAAAGTCTTTATAAATTTTGCTAAGAGAACTTAGATAAAGTTTGATTGAGGAAGGTTGATATAAGAAACCTTTGAATTTTTAATTCACCAGATTTGAAGAGTGGGCTTGTTAGAGTCTATTTCTTTCTTCTCCCCTATGTGCTTTCTCTGTATAGACTTATAATAAAAAAGACAATGACACAGAGAAACAAATACTAGTGTCCTTAACAGAAAATAGTTTTCACATTTGATCTGATAATCAAAGGATTTTTTTAAATAGAGGTTTTTTGTTGTTGTTGTTGTTGTTGTTGTTGTTGTTGTTTTACCTCAACCCTTTTTAATTTAAATTTTTTTTTTCTTTTTAAACTCAAGAATACAAAATTAGCTTAGTATTTGAGGAACTTCAATACATACATATATACATACATACACACATAAAATTATGAACCCAACAAAATGAACTATACTCCTAACATTCTGAAAGATACTCAAGCCAGATGCCCACGGGCTTACAAAGGAAAGTGGTGTTGTATTAAAGATTTGGGCTGTACTGACAAAGAGAGCTTGACTGGTTCTCTGTGGGCCTGCAAGATATTAAATCCTGGCTTCCCAAAAATAATACTTAGGCAACTTGATATGATTTGAATAATTTCAGAGTTAATTATGTGAATACTGTTTATGGAAAAGTTGAGCCTTTTGATGTTTACTTAAATAGAGTTTAGTAAGGCTCCTGAAATGAGCAATAAAATGAGCAACTTTTATCTACCTGAATGAGAGTTTCCCAGAATAGTAGACTCACAATACATGTTGATGAAGATAGCAGAACGGTATTTATAAAGACTGCTAGAGTAAATCATGTTAATGTAGACATAAGCCAAATGGAGTACACGTTTCAGTCCACATGATAAAAAGAGAGAAACATACATTATAAGTACATTTGAATAAGTGAAGTTTAGTTTACCTCACGGGGATGGAGGTGATACAGAAGCTGAAGATGGAGAGGTTAACTGTGGCTTGTCTAATTTTATTTATCATAAGGGGAGCTCCATAAAAACTTACCAATTGACTAGATGACATATAATCTGTGAGACGACTTCAAATGGCCTTTTCAGACATTGTCTTAAAATACATTTTGGACTCTTCTCAGGTTTCTTACATATAAAATAAAAATAAATCCTTACCATATGCTATTATGTTTTTATTATCGCTTCTAAACTCTTCAAAAACATATGTAAACCTTTATGTTATCCTTAACATTGGATGCATGGCAGAACTAAATGAAGCTACAATTAGTGTGCAAAACCACCCCCCCATCAACCCAAGAGAAAATCCCTAATTTTTATCTTGGACACCCACAACCAATAGTTCTTCAAATCTCTCTCATGGATTAGTTATCTTTTTTTTTTTTTTAAAGATTTTATTTATTTATTTGACAGAGAGAGAGATCACAAGTAGGCAGAGAGGCAGGCAGAGAAAGAGGGGGAAGCAGGCTCCCCACTAAGCAGAGAGCCTGATGTGGGGCTTGATCCTAGGACCCCGAGATCATGACCAAAGCCATAGGCAAAGGCTTAATCCACTGAGCCACACAGGCACCCCTAGGATTGGTTATCTTGTCTTTTCCCTTCACTTCTGCTTTTTACATATGTATCAAATAACTATTAATTCACATGACCAACAGAGTAATCTGATAGAATGGCATCAAATATATAGAAAACGGTGAAGTAAAAAGATACTATACAAACAAAGCATTCAAAAGAGAGCTGTAAATATGTGACAGCTGTCGCAGCATAGCACCGACAGATCAGTGAGAGGTCAAGAACTGTCTTCCAGGCACAAGTCAGAAAAACAACAACAAAAAGGAAATGCAGTTCTACAGAAACGGGGGCTGGGGAGTGGGTACTGTGGATAATAAATCTGGGAAAAGGCATTTGAAACTAATGAAATGTCATAGTCAAATTAAAACTTCAGAGATAGCATTATATAATACAAGTCATTTTAAAACATATAATGAGACTGTATATGACACACAAAAAATATTTAAATTATCTCTTTATTCTTGAGCAAAGTAGTTCCATTATCTCTAATACAGCAAACTCTAAAATGCATTTTCTGCTTCATTGCAATTCACTGCAAATGGCCCAGATCAACATTCTGAAATTTTAAGTAGATTCTTTAGACTTCTAATAGGATTTAGCTGCATGACTTCAATGTCCAAATTTCTACCTCAGTGAACAATGGCTCAGAGTTAAAATATTAAATAGACTAAATATTAAACACATCATAACTTGAAGGACATATATTACAAGACAAAATGCTTTGGAAAATAAAAAAAGAGAAAGAACAATTGCCCACTGGGTAATTAATTTCAGTATTTTGATCTCTCCAGAGAAAAGTGTTTATTCAAATAATTTAGCTCATTGTTTACCTTTAAAAGCAATATTCTGGCAGATTGATCTTCTGATGTTCCTAGAGTAATATGTAAAAGTAGATTCATTTCTTCTTCTACTTATTCAATTTATACTCTAAGTACCTATAGCTTTAAAATGCCATCAAATAGACTTTGGAAGGGCCGGGAAATAAAGCCATAGTCCCTAAGTGTAGTTTTTCTGGATCTGCTGGAGGCATGCATAAATTTTGGTATTAGGGAGACCTGTTTGGCTCAAGCATTCAGGAGAGTATTTAAACTTTTGAAGCTCACTAATTTCATCTATTGCATGATATTAAAAATTCAGACCTGTCTGCCCCCTTTTTGTGGTATTTAATTCTAGATATTGTGAAAAATCTAATGAAGTGTTTGGGACAGACAGTGATTTAATGGGGGGCCAATAAATTACTCTTCATCATTGATCTTACTCTATTGGTCAGATAATAAGAAAGTTATAGTAAAGTACACTTCAATAAAGGAAATTCTATTCATATTTCTGGACAAAAATATCCAAAAGAGTAATCTGAGAGAGATAAAAAATATTCTTTTTTTTTTTAAGATTTTATTTATTTATTTTACAGAGAGAGATCACAAGTAGACAGAGAGGCAGGCGGAGAGAGAGAGGGAAGCAGGCTCCCTGCTGAACAGAAAGCCCGATGTGGGACTCGATCCCAGGACCCTGAGATCATGACCTGAGCCGAAGGCAGTGGCATAACTCACTGAGCCACCCAGGCACCCAAGATAAAAAACGTTCTAAGAAAAAAATTTATAATGTGGCTCTAAAAGCAGATTTAGAAGGAAGTAAAAAATATATATAATAAAAGATTATATGGGAAAACAGTTACAGGGAAGGCAGAGAGTCCTAACAGATTTAAAGGGACGTTTGAAAAGTAATCAGATCTTATTATATCTAGAAACTTTTCAGTCAGAAACTTGAGTATTATGATTTTTATATGGCATCTAGATAAGTTTGAATCTTACTCATCATTTAATGCTGCCCCTTCCTACCTGCATGTTGCTTAAGATATGTCATTCTACCTTGTTTAGAAATAATGGGCACACTGTTCTCCTGCATTGATTTGTAAAATCCTGGAGAGAAGGAACCAGTCAGACCAGACTAATTCAGTTCCCCGAAGCTGCCTAAAATGAAGACTCATATGTTGCATCGCATATGGCAGAACTTAGACCACTTTCTGATTCCTAATGGTCTTTTTCTGTATCTTGTGTCACTACCTCTGATTCAGTCCTTTCTGTGAATTCTCCTTTGCTATCTTTATTATTTTCTCCTGCTTTGGAACCTTGGTTATAGCCACTCTAAGAGAAATGCTACAGGTACCCTCATTCCAAAAATGTCCCTAGGCTCCTTAGATAAATTGATCCATCACTTCTTCAGATCTTTGATTTGTCTTTACTTCATAACGTGATTCTGTTTGACCTGCAACACTTTATATATGTATATAGTAAAATATATGTAACAAAATTAAGTGGACTGAAGGAGTTAATAAGCATATTCAAGGAATAACAGTTAGCTTTTCCTGAATGATATACTCTACATGCTATATTGACTTATGATTTCAGCTATTATACTGCCTAAATAATCTATGCAAGACCCACAATTACATCACTTTAAATACAATCCAGATGGTCTCCTGAAGTCCTAAACTATTTTGTAAAGTCATCACCCAGTTCATGATCAAATGTCATAAGAACAGAAACACTTAAAAGAAATAATTGCTTTAAAGATTATATAACATAACTATTGTTCATAATAAACTATTCTCATTTTGCAATATTAATTTATATTATAATTGCTTTAAAATTCAATATATTAATTTTTAAAACTTAGTTATTGGAATTTCAGTGTACATCATTTATTCACATGATATGTCATGATGTTTAAATTATTTAAGTGATAGAGTATGAAGTTTAGTAAAATAAATGTCCTTTCTTATCATTGTTTCATTTTAGATACAAATTCAACCATTCAAACCAAAACTACCTAATTACTCAAAATGAACCATTTAATACTATTCTCTCTCTCTTTTTTACCAAATAATGGACAGAATTATTATTAAAGATCTTTATGTGTGATAATATTGTATTAGATTTTCCATCATTTGTTTTTTAGCTAACATGTTTTTGGTACTGAATAGCTTTTAAACATTGAATTCTGGAAATCACATAATCATCTATAATAATGTGTTCCTATAAAGATAATCTGATTTCCATTACACAAAACCAATCACATTTATCACAGAAGGCCAACTGAAGAACTTTATTTTGTTCCATGAAAAGAGTTATGTTGATAATACAGTCATACAGTAAAGAACTGTCAGAAGGAGCAAAGCATCACATGAGCCACTAAATTGGACACTGGAAATATAACATCTATAGACATAAAGTTAGTGATCTAATGTAATCCTTATAAGAGTCTAAACTTAAATTTAATTATACCTTAGAGAATTCAGAGTATTAACAAACTAAACTGAGGGAATTGTTAATTTTTACCTAAATTTACAATACAAATTAATCTTAAGGTTTTAGATATTCAAAAACACTTTCCTTTTATGTTATTTTTATGAATTCAGGAAAATATTGCATATCCTGAACTGAACTAAAGCTTCCTTACAAAGGAGAAAAATAGAATAGAACTATAGTAATTTAAAAGCAGGATGGGGTACACACATTTTGTTTTACAGCATATAACATAAATCTGCAAATATTCTTATTAAACTTATTAAACAACTAAATTTCTTCTACCTTACAATAACTGAAGCTACAAGTAAATTAGACTGAAAACTTGCAAGTGTAGAATGATCTAAATAAGTAAGCACCAGTTGTTCTTATGCAATTTCTCTTATTAGTGCCATGGACATGTCTATTGAAAGAACAAACTATCCCTATCATGCAATTTTTTTGTGTGTGTCATTTTTATTTTATAGAGTAGCTTTATTCCTGTCCTTGGAAAAAAATACATATTCCTCCCTCTCTTTCTCTAGCTCTGTCTTTCTGTGTCTCTCAAAATCATTGAGGTAACTATTGAAGAATGCATGCATGGAACAGCTACAAAAAAATCTTGGTTTTGTCAGACACTCAAGCATGCCATTAAATAGATGCCAGAAGGCCACAGTCTAGAAAAACTTGTGATTTCACAATGAGTCCATAATTCTCTGAAAAATATAATGAGCTCACACAATTTCAATGTACTCCTCAGCCCATAAATGTGTTGTAAAATAACTTTTAAAAAAGTTAATGCCCTTTTCTTTTGCAAATAAATAGAATGATCTTATTAAACATTAATTCTTACCATCAAGATAGATTGAGGCATGATAGATATGTGAAAGATATTTTTCTGAATGATAATCAAATTATTTAAAAATAATATATATATTAAAAATCCTCAATACTATATCACTTATTTATAAATTCAAAAATTGTTTTTTCCTTTTGTTAGAGTATAAATTTATAGATGAATTATTATAGGCCCCAGCATCATAATCAGAGTGGTCATGGAAGTAACTAATGGTTTTAAAACCCATGACTTGGTAATTCCATATATTTGTGTTAGCTGTTGCATCTTGACTAAATGAAAAACTAAATGTTAAGATTCACAAGTATCATTCATTTCACTCTTGAATACTCAATGGTGCAGAGGGTAACATTTCCCAGGGCTGTAAGAAACTGGTTGCTTCCTTCCGTCTTTTTTTTAATAAGATTTTATTTACTATTATTTGACAGAGAGAGACACAGCAAGAGAGGGAACACAAGCAGAGGGAGTGTGAAAGGGAGAAGCAGGCTTCCCGCCAAGCAGGGAGCCCAATGTGGGGCTCAATCCCAGGACCCTGCAATCATGACTTGAGCCCAAGACAGACACTTAACAACTGAGCCACCTAGGCGCCCTGAAATTTTCCTACTTCTATCCATAAAGATGACATCCAATTAGTTCATTATCACTGTCATTGTTTGAAATAGAAACCTACAAGGCAACTCAAGGCATACATTCAAATTAGCTATACTAATAATCTCTGTTATCAAAATAGGCAAAATAGAAAAAAGATGATTTTTTGAAAGACTATTAAAATGCTAAGTAGCTGTAATTTAAAACATCTAGGAATAAAACAAAAAATAAATATAAAGAAATAAATGTAACAGGAAAGAACACACATTTATATTTTTTGGCCTTTTATAGCAATTAAACCTTGATAAATAACATAATCAAAGATTTTAAGATAAAAGCCAAAATCCATTTAAGTTTGGAAAGGGAATGGACATTTCCTCAATATTCTAGTCCATTGTTTATTGAAAAAGATTCAGAGGCAGTTAATTTAGAACACAGAAGTTTATAAACTTTTCCAATAAAGGCCCAGAAAGTAAATATCTTAGGTTTTGAGGGCTATATGGTCTTTTTTGGCCACTACTCAACACCCCTATTGAAGCACGAAAGCAGACATAAACAATAGCAAGGGAATGGGTGTGACTCCCCTCCCTACAATTTGTTTTAAACAAAATCAGTTGTGGGCAAGATTTGGTCAGCACACCCATAGTCTGTCAACCTTTGAAGATGGCCGAGTTTTATAAATAAACTTGTATATAGCAGTGTTAATGTTTACATTCCCTTATTTCCATTATATTAAAACAACTTACTGAACTAAGACAGTTCAGCCTAACTTCCTGTTTCATGAGACAGGAATATACATGTGAACAGAGACAATACACAGTGTGCATTTATTATGGCCGCATACTTTAGAATCAGTTTGCTGAGGTTTGTAGCCCTGTGTTCCAGACATTACCTATGACTTTGGTAAAGTACTGCAACTGAGTTTGCTTTGTTACAACCTACAACTTCATGCTGGTGACATAAAATGAATAAAATAGCATTTTTGAAAAGATCCAAAATAATAATTTTTGCAAATTAAGGGATCAATATTGTTGATTATCTAAATGTCCAGTGTGAGAAATTCAATTTAGTATTTTTCAAAGACATATTTTCTGCTGTAGTATCCATGAACATAAATTTGTATTTAAAATACAATAAATGAGTGATATTTTAATATGGCAAACTGATATATATAAAAATTATTTCTTCCTTAATATGTTTACCAGCAAGAAGACAAATGTCTTCTAATTGAGCCACATGGAATTTACTAAGAGAATTAATTAGAGATAGCATACAGTTAAAACCAAAAAAGCTTTTGAGAAAAATTTAATATATCATTAAAGTATTATAAAATAAGACAAAAGTGATCCAGAAAACACTTTCTAGATATTCTAAAGACAGGATGTATTATATATATCTATATATATATAGTATTTTGGGGTATATATACATACATATAATAATCATATGAATGGGAATGCACAAACCTTTAACATAACTGTATAAGCATATTAATTATACAGCTGTAAACTATGTGAGATGCAACTAAAGTTATGGATAATTTTAAAAATAGCACAAGCAAAAGTATCATGATAGCAAAAAGCAGTTACAGATGCAGAAAAGAAAATTCTGTGAAATCTATATTCTGTGATATATCAAGTTGTTGAATATGTGACAGAAAATGGAACAGTATATGACATCCTTTGTCTATATCTGCAAAATTTTTCTGATGAAATTTTATGTGACAAACATTACTTCTATGGGTGATACCAGAAGAAAAATCCATTCTGAGGAAACACACACATATATACTGCTTTCCATCAAAAAGAGTGGAGATTGAGTCATGTATTTTTAAAATCTTCCATTTCTGTTAATCATTAATGATATCGTTGTTTAAAGTAAAGTCATTCTCTGTCCTCACTTTGCAATTTCTTTGTTGGTTGAGTGCACGGTTTATATTTTCAAACCATGAATTTAGGCAAACATGGGTTTAATATCAATGCAAAAATTCCAAATATTAACCACAAATTAGCATATCAAAATTAGAAGTTATAAAAATGAAAAAAAAAGAAGTTACAAAATGTGTTAATCTACAATTTTCTGTTATTTAATGATCCATTTTTAAAATTTTTCTATTACTGAGTTTGCCACTTTTAACCTAAGTTATCTCAAGTTTTTGGACAGTTCAAAACAACAAAATTGATCTAAAAGGATTTTGTTTGTGTGTGTATCTTTTATTGAAGGCATTCTCTACAAAACAACTTAAGCCATTTCTACATAGTCTACAAAGAGGCTTAAAAGGGTAAGGATTATTATTTCAAAAAAGTATCACAGTATCATTAGTGTTTGGATATTTGATTAATTGTTACTCATAGAATATTTTCTTTTCACCAATCACATGTCCATCTAATTAAATCTATTTCCTGTCAGTAGTTTTGTTTTCCACTAGTGGTATGTCCCATTTTAAACCAGATTATGTGACCCTTCTGGACCCTGTAATCCATCTGCAAATTTGGATGACATTCACCTTCCAAGTTATGAGAATTGTAGGTATCCAAATTTATCCCTGTATTTGTCTTTTTCAGTTGCACTTTAAATCAATTTATGTGTTTGTGTTTAATATACTATGGTTTCCTTTACCTGTACCAATTTTATATATTTCTTGTCTTTAATATCTTCCTTGAACAACTTATTATATCAGACCTGGAAAAAAGCTCACAGTTTAAATATCTTCATGTAAATTTACAAGAAAATGACAAATTATTCTTTAAATTGGTTGCAAATATTTTTATAATATCTCTTCCTTTAAAGACTTCATTTTATTTTATTTTTTCAGCGTTTCAAGATTCATTGTTTTTGCACCACACCCAATGCACCATGCAATACATGCCCTTCTTAATACCTATCACCAGGAGACTTTAAATACTCAATTCTTTAAAAGCATAAGTTCATAATACATTAACTGGTAAAATAATTACTAATAAACTTAAGGTTAAGCACTGTACATGTCACATTTGATAATTCCTTCTCTTTATTATTATTAAAGCTACTAGTAATTTTTGGTTCCCCTGATCACTATGTAAAAACTTTGAAAGATTTTGTTTTAATTTTTCCTATGAAACAATACGGATATTATGCCATAGGAAAATTGATCATATAAAGCTGGATTTTTTTCATTTTTTTAAGATTTTATTTATTTACTTGACAGAGAGAGAGAAATCACAAGTAGGCACAGAGGCAGGCAGAGAGAGAGGGGGAAGCAGGCTCCCCGCCAAGCAGAGAGCAATTGTGGGGGCTCAATCCCAGGACACTGGGATCATGACCTGAGCCAAAGGCAGAGGCCCAACCCACTGGGCCACCCAGGTGCTCCATAAGGCTGGATTTTAAAAATAAATTTTTTTTAATTTTGGTTTGTTTTGTTTAATTACATCTCTGAGTTCTACCATACTCAGCTTCATCTGTGGTTTCTAATTGAATTGGTAATATGAATGTAAACTGCTAATGTATTCCATAGACAATGAAAACTCCTGAAAAAAGACTTTAAACACTCTCTACACACACACACATACACACACACGTACAGACACACACACACACACACCCCTAAGATTGAAAATGTTAATTTTATCAGGAAACAAGATTCTTTAGATTTCCTTTCTTTGCCCTTCATTGAGTTTTGTACCATAATACACTAATTTCATGTTTCTAAATCAATGTTTATAATAGCTATTAAGGTATGAGCTTCTTTGTTCAACCCTGGAGGTAGATGAATTTATGTTTATGGTCCAACCCTTGAGACTGAAGGAAATCATTCTCAGAAACTAAGAACAAACATCTCTCAAATTTCATTGGCTAAAACAGGGCTTATAAGCTTCAATGAACCAAAATACACATAAGGATGATTTACCTATTATTCAATGTTTTAAAAAATATATGAAATTATAATATAGATTTTAGATTTTATTTTACTTTTAACTGTGTTGAGGTATAACTGATATACATAAAAATTACATATATTTAATGTATCCATCATGATGAGTTACTAATCGATGTGTTTAATATATGTTGGTTGAAGAAATTTACTAGAAACTTCATTTTGTTCTGTTTAATTTTAATTTAATTATTTCCCTTTACTTCATTGGTAGCTTCTAACACTTAAGGTATTATTGTGAGCAGTTCTCACACATAATGGACACTCATAGACCATGACTTGTAATGCTTCCTTCCCATAAAAAAAGTAGATTATAATAATTATGTGATGAAATCATGGAACTATTTTTCCATTGCATGAATACTAGATGACAATTCTTATATGAAAAAACTTTGAGTTTAATTTTTGAGTACTTTAATTTTTAATGTGATACACTCTCTCTATGCCCAGAAAATTAAGATATATAAAATATTCAAAATAAAACATATTTATTCAAAAGAAAGGAATTATAATTCATACTCACTATGTAGAACACAGACCTCTTTGACTTTATCTAAATTGATAGCACATTTTGTAATAGGCCAATGAAGTCTGTGACCCAGACACCAACCCTTCTATGGAATCTTTTGAGGAAATAGCATAGGAGCCTTGATCATAAACTAGTATTATTGGTCTCATGATATCAACAAAAACCTTATTGTATCTACCAAATGTAGAGACCATAATTTTATAAAATTCTGGATTTACTATATCTTATAATGCATATACTAATGTTTATTTTCAGAAAATAAGCAAATATATACATTTTAATAAAATGGTATTGAAAGAAAATATTCTTAAGATACCAGTATCACATTTGAACACTTAGGTAACATTATTACTTTCAACATATGTATTTAAGCAAGCCTCATACACATCTTTGAAATGTCCTAAATTTGTTTTATTCTATACTGGAGTTGATAGGAAGGTGAGAAAGAAGAGTGACTTAGAGTTTTAAGCCAAAAAATTTTCAAATGTTAAAAATTTAATTAAAGACTTGCGTACTGTTTATGTGAAAGTACAAAGTGCTCCCTCCTCTGGCCTTAAATGAGGATCTGAAAATATGGGAAATCTTAATAAGAAGCAGTCTTAAAGGATCATACTGTGATGTCTCTTTATGGTTGTATTCAGTTTAAGCCAAATTAGTAATGTTAATAACAAGTTCTCAAAAAGTATGTAACTCCCCATCCCTGGTTAAACAGCTAAACCTGGTGAAAATGTGTAATTCAGAATTTATGCAAAATAGTGACTAAACAACATAGGATTGCTTAATATTATTTAAGATAATTATGTGTTTTTGAATTTTTATATGTCATATTAAAGGAAAAAGGTATTTACTGCATTATGCTTCAGAATTTTCTTAAACAAAATTCAGAAACGAGTATTTAAAAATCCAAGGAGGGCCTTCCAATATATGTTTAGAGATGAAACTACTGTGATTTAATTTTTTGTGTGTTAGTTATTTACTCTTTTTCCCTGATTTTCTGTATATTTAACTGCAGTGATGGGATTTGTGGAAAGGGAAGAGAAGACAGCTGGGAGCAAAGGGAAAGGGAATAGAGATTTCAAGTAGAAAAAGTGAGAGATTACATCATGTTTGGATATAGGGCATTATTCAGATGACATAAATCCAGATTAGCTTTCCTTGCTTAAAGTATTAGGCAAGGATAAGGATTAACACTTACAACATTTGAATAAAGTCGGTTTCTTTAGAATAGTGTTTTGGTAGTACAAAAATGACAATAAAGCTTCCTACAGTAAAATATATGCTTCAGTTATTTTAAGTACACTAAATAATATTTCTTTACAAATATTTTTGTTTTAACAAATGATTTTTTTCCTTATCCAATGAGTTTCTTTCTTATTGACAGCCAGTACATAAGCAAGGCATTTACTATGTTTACTATTTAATCTCATTCAGCACATGAAGCTGAAGATATGAGACTTCCTCAATTAATATTAAAAGAAAAATGTTGCCAAACCAATTTATCATGTGAGAATTATGTCTAACAACATGGAAAAGTTATAGTTGCAATGTATGCATCCACTTCCATAGGAAAGATAAATTCTAAATCTGTAATCTCTTGATCTTTGCAACTATTTCAGCTTCTGTCAGTCTTGCTTAGGAATGCACACTGACCTGATTTTAGTAGTTGATAATCTTCATTTCTAATGCTAAGGTAGAAATATCCAAACTTGACCTAGTTACATTTGGAAAGGAAGGAACTTATTAGATATCAGTGTAAGACTATTTGAAAAAACCATCATGAGTTTTCTTTTTGGGTGTTCTGTATTTTATTATGATATGCACTTTTTAAATTTAATTTAATTTTTCAGCGTTCAGTTCATTGTTTATGTACCCCACCCAGTGCTCCATACAATACATGCCCTCCACAATACCCACCACCAGGCTCACCCAGTCCCCCCCTCACTCCTTCCCTCCAAAACCCTCAGGTTGTTGCTCAGGTCCACAGTCTCTCATGATTTGTCTCCCCCTTGGATTTTTCCCAACTCACTTCTCCTCTCCATCTCCCAATGTCCTTCGTGTTATTCCTTATGCTCCACAAATAAGTGAAACCATATGATAATTGACACTTTCTGCTTGACTTATTTCACTCAGCATAATCTCTTCCAGTCGCGTCCATGTTGATACAAAAGTTGGGTATTCATCCTTTCTGATGGAGGCATAATACTCCATTGTATATATGAACCATATCTTCTTTATCCATTCGTCTATTGAAAGGCATCTCGGTTCTTTCCACAGTTTGGCAACTGTGGCCATTGCTGCTATAAACATCGGAGTACAGATGGCCCTTCTTTTCACTAAATCTCTATCTTTGGGGTAAATACTCAGTAGTGCAATTGCAGGGTCCTAGGGAAGCTCTATTTTTAATTTCTCCACACTGTTTCCCAAAGTGGCTGCACCAGCTTGTATGCCCACCAACAGTCTAAGAGGGTTCCCCTTTCTCCACATCCTCTCCAACACTTGTTGTTTAATGTCTGGTTGATTTTGGCCATTCTAACTTGTGTAAGGTGGTATCTCAATGTGATTTTGATTTGAATCTCCCTGATTGCTAATGATGGTGATGATGATGATGATGATGATGAACATTTTTACATGTGTCTGTTAGCCATTTGTATGTCTTCTTTGGAGAAGTGTCTGTTCATGTCTTCTGCCCATTTTTTGATGTGATTATCTGTTTTGTATGTGTTGAGTTTGAGGAGTTCTTTATAGATCTTGGCCCTTAGTGTGATGTGCATTTTTAAATGACAGATTGGAGAACTTAGAAGAGGAAAGAGATGGAATTGTAATAATGTTTCTAAGATGACATGATCTGGAATTACAGCATGCTTTTGTTCAATTTAGAGTTGAAAATAGAGATGTCTATCTTAATACATCATAAAAGAAAAAAAAAATTAAATATTTCTTTCTTATCTCTGCAGTCAGTGCATCAGTTCCACGGTCGGATAACTTTATTTTTCCACAGTCGTTTTCTAAAGTGTAGTAATAATAATAATGGGTCTGATTATTGAAGAAATACAAAATTATTAAGAGTTTGTATTGTGAACATGAGCTTCCTGGGATCAAATCCTCTTTTAGCAATCTCTTATTTGTATAATCTTGAACTATGTACTCAACCCCTCTATATAATAGTTTTATTATCCAAATCATAGATAAGGAGATTCTTCTGCTTGTAGAGTCTGAATATTTTCAATATGCAAAACAAATTCGCCACATTTGGAATCACTGATATTTTGTTTTCCTTACTCCTCAATGATATTTTACTACGAATTTTTTTTTACTTCATTATTTCCCATAGATCTTTATAAATATTTGGGAAAACTTTCTGTTTCACGGCTAGTAAATTACATTTATCCCTTCTACCATTAGAAAGTGCAAAACTATTGGAAAAGTATGGGATATTTTCAGCTCCTCCTTTCTGGGAAACCATCCAAGGAACATAAGCAGAGAGAGTCACCTTGAGAAAAGACTTTTATTTATTTATTTAATTATTTATTCTTCGGTATTTGCAATCACTTTATTTTAAACAATTCATCCATAAAATCTGCTTCCACTACTTGTTCACACTAGGTCTCCCAAGGACCCCCTGTTCCAAGAAGTCCTGCTTCCAAGAAGTTCCAACACCTTCTCTTTTCTATATCTTTGTATCATTTTTTTTAAATTCTGACCCATTAAAATAAAAGATTTAAGACTGAGAAGTAGGTACAAGGTAGTAGAATATTATAAGTAAATGCAGACACAAATAAGAAATAAGATAAATGAAAAAAATCATGGATATTATTTAAAACATTTTTACATTTTTCCATGGTGAAGATCATATTTTTTAAATATTTGGGGCATCAGTACATATAATATTTAATGATTCACTAAATTAACTTCTTCATAATCTTTTTGGTCAAAGATAAATTGGAAAGAAATAGGAAAAAAGTAATTATTTCCCTTTTTTTTTTTTTTGATTGAGAGTAAGAGAGGATGAGAGAGCACAAGTAGGCAGAGCAGCAGGAAGAAGGAAAGGGAGAAGGCTCTCTGCAGAGCAGGGAGTCTGACACAGGGCTGGATTCCAGGACCCTGGGATCATGACCCAAGTGGAAGACAGTGGTTTAAACAACTGAGTCACCCAGGTGCCCCTAAGGCTCTCATTCTTTTGATTATGCATTTGTGCACAACTATTACACAACTTTATGACTTCAAATAACTGTTACGATAATTTATTTTGTCCACACACCCAATTACAAAATAAACTACTAAAATAACCACTTTATTAAGTAATTTAATAGCAAGTCATTTCAAATATTTATCATATTTGCGAGATTCTTTAAGCAGTTTACTTTGGAGTTCTTTAAATAGTTTAATAGGAAAGACTTCTAACATGATACAGCTATTTGTTCTGATAACAGGACCCCATTTTTCTTTCTTGAAGACCATCAGTGTTTAGTATACAAGAAAGTATACATTTATTCCAAATGGCATTTTGTTTCTTATGACATTACTTGGACTATTTTGAAATTTTTCAAAATCTTTTCATCACCTATATTTTGTAAGATATTATTTGTTCTGTTAATATCTAAGTCTAGGATCTAAGTCATCTGGATAATGGCAAGATATATAATAATAAAATATTTTTATATTATTAAGGCATTTTTCATCTTTAAATCTTATTCTAGAACATTTGAAAAATACGTCTGCCTCTTGATATTGGCTCAGGTCATCATGACCTCAGGGTCCTGAGATTAGCCACTGTGCTGGGCATGGAGTCTGCTTAAGAGTCTTTCTCTCTCTCTCACTGCACCTCTCCCTGTAAAAAGTGTTGTATTATTGCATTAATTTTTGTAATTAATTGGAGGGAAGAAATATCTAGTGAAAAATTTCCCATTAAAAAAGTAAGTTATTGGGGCACCTGGGTGGCTCAGTGGGTTAAGCTGCTGCCTTTGGCTCAGGTCATGGTCTTGGGGTCCTGGGATCAAGTCCTGCGTCGGGCTCTCTGCTCAGCAGGGAGCCCGCTTCCTCCTCTCTCTCTGCCTGCCTCTCTGCCTGCTTGTGATCTTTCTCTGTCAAATAAATAAATAAAATCTTTTAAAAAAATTTAAAAAGTAAGTTATTTAAAATATAGGTATCATAGTTCTCTTCTAAATGTAGGGATTGGATAAGTTTTTAAAGCCTTTTCTAATATTCTAAAATTATGCCATAGTAGTTAATCTTCTAAGAAGAATCGATTAAAGTGTATTTTTTTAAAATCTATTTGTACAAACCCTCCTCTATGAGATGTTAAGTTACATAAAATTGGGGCATTTTTAAATTTGGAAATTCAACTATGAAATTTAAGCCTTGGAAAGGTATTTTTATTTAAGATATTGGAATAAAAACAATAATTTAGTAGAATAAAACGAATTCTTCTCCTTTGAGCAACTTACATAGAATGTGCAAAGATCTTTTATTTTCTTTCACTTTATACAGCCTTCTGTGGAATTCTATTTAAAGCCAGTGTGATCTTTATGTTCAGATCAGCCCTGCAGTGCTGCTGAACAAAATGAATAATGAGCCCAGTGGGATCTGACTAGCTATGTCTCAGTTTGTCATGCTGAAATTTAATTGAGAATAAGAAACTTGCAATAAAACTACAACTTCAGGGTGTTGGTCTCTATTGGTAAGAACTGACTGCTGTAAAAAAACTAATGTGTTATGCAAGATGTGAGCTTAAGTTTGTCTGGTGTATAGTTTTCCTTAAAATAATTTTTATATAATTTTACAAATTCTAAAATACTAGGTAAATGATCAAAAGGTGAGTAAATTTGTTCAGCGAATTATAACTAGGCTAACACTATATAACTGTATCTAATAACCATGATTTGCTAAACACCCAAAGGCTATGCATTTAGTGTTGCCAACACTGGATGAAAATTGAAAATGTGAACCCTTATCCATACTATAGCAATATTCCAGATGTTTTCTCTCATATAAAGACAGATAAAAATTGCCCATTTTTTACTAAAATTTTGTTTTCAACTAATTGATTTAGGTTTGCTGAAATAGTAATTATATGCTTGAATTTATGCGAATTTAATTTTATACTGATTTACTCAATATTCAATTATGTGTATCATAGAATTTGAAATTTTGTTTTCAATAACAGTGTCATCAGTTCATAGAACACAAATTATATATGCATATATATTTATAGGAAGAAAAAATAAATCTAAGGTAAGTCAGAAAATATTTTAATATGGATAAGAGAAGGAGATAACTTCTCATTCATAAGTATTACTTTCAACTAATTTTCAAAACAAATTCATATATTTGCTTCCTTTTCTTTTCTTTTCTTTTTTTCTTTCTTTCTTTCTTTTTTAAGAGAGACAGAGAGAGAGAGAGAGAGAGAGAGTGCAGCGGCGGGAGATGGAGAGAGAGACTCTCAAGCAGACTCCACCCAGCACAGAAGCACAAGAGACCCAGGAGGGGCTCCATGTGTGGCTTGATCCCACAACCCTGAGATCATGACCTAAGCCGGAACCATGACTTGGAGGCTTAACAACTGAATAAGCTACCCAAACACCCCTATATTCGCTTTCTTAGAATGTTTTTATTTTTAAAATGCAAAATATGAACATTTATTTTATTTTATTAAAGATCTTATTTATTTAAATTTTTAAAAGATTTTATTTATTTATTTGACACAGAGAGAGAGATCACAAGTAGGCAGAGCAGCAGGCAGAGAGAGAGGGGGAAGCAGGCTCCCTGCTGAACAGAGAGCCCGATGCGGGACTTGATCCCAGGACCCTGAGATCATGACCTGAGCTGAAGGCAGAGGCTCAACCCACTGAGCCACCCAGCCACCCACTTAGCACCCAGGTACCCCATGAACATTTATTTTAAAACATCAAGAAGTTGACAAACTATTAATGGAATAACAAGCTGCTAATTCTTCATTGTTATTAAAATCAGAGCCACTGGGGTAATTGTTAACCTGTTTAAATATCTCATGAGTGGGATGCTTGAGTGGCTTAGTCCATTAAATGTCCTACTCTTGATTTTGGCTCAGGTCATGATCTCAGGTTTATAAAATCGAGACGTGCATTCAGCTCTGTGCTGGACATGGAGGTTGCTTAAGATTTTCTCTCCCTCTACCTCTCCACTCTCTTAAAAAAAAAAAAATGTTTCATGAGCATTCACCATTTTCTTTTTTCTTTTTCTTTTTAAAATAGGCTCCATGTCCACTGTGGGGATTGAACTCAGGACCTTAAAGTCAAGAGTTATATGCTCTATTGATTGAGTCAGCCAGGCACCCTGAACATTCATTGTTTTAAAAGAAACTTATGTTTGTAAACACATTTTTTGCATATATTTATGCTTTAGAGAATCTGGTAGAGCTATAAAACAAAATAGCTTTTTTTTAAATTTTATTTTTTAGACAATTTAATATTGCTTCTAAGACTTTATTCATATAATGGGAAGTATTTATATGACCTGTATTTCCAGAGCACCTACTAACTATAGGCATTTTCTATTTTAAAAGCAAATGCAACTTTCTTTTGAAAATAGAATTATGTTATGGGTTTTTGTTATTTTTTTTTTTGAAATACATTGTCTTTTCCTTCTTTCTTTTCAGCTTTTTCTTTCTTTTTTATGAGAAAAAAAAGATATACAATGTTCTTTTTTTACATGTACATTTTACATTTTTAAAATGAAAAATGTCCCGATCAAAATCTTATATGAATCTGAAAACAAACTTGGGTGACATTGGTAGGGAATATAAGTGTATAGAAAACTGCTCATGAATGCAGGATCAAGGCTTTCTCATTATTTTAGGAATAAGTTCTAAATTATAAATATCTTTTAAGCTATGATCAATATCTGAATAGACCTAAAAGATATTCAAAGCCCTACACAATGAAAAAGTTATATTACTCCACCAACTCCCTAATTGCAGGAGAAGATAATAAAAAATAATAAAGCAGGTGCATGAAATAGCAAAAAAAACCTATCAGTTATTATTGTGATTAATAATTTATTGCTTTATTTTTCATTATGTTGACCTAAACATGTGCCTAATTAGATTATCGATCACTCAAGCTCTGTCTGAATGTCACTGGGGAAAAATACATACCTAATGCAGTATATGACAAGTTTATTTCTTTCACTTACAAATCTCTCTTGACCAAACCTGGAAATTGATATATTTCAATGACACACAGACAACAAGTTTGTTACACCTTCATTATAAATATTATAAATATTAATTTAGATAGCCTTCATTGCAGTAATATAAATATGAGTGTTTGCTTAATATCATCTATAAAATGCTTAAGCGGTCATTGTGAAATGTTTTCTTGCTTAACCAGCACAATTACAATTTAATTATCTATTGATAATTATGAGGTCATAGATAACCTATTTGTTGTTATAAATTCAGAAGATTCAAGAAAGGGGAGTATTTCTGGATTGTCAGAGGAAGGACCTATAAAAATTATCCCTTTCATAAAAACAATAAGAACTCTGGCAAATATTGTCAATACCAATTCTTTTAGAATTCTAGGAATCACCAAATGCTTACAACAGTCTGAAGAACACTCATTCAAGAAAATGGTCGAGCTCTCACTCTTTGCAAATATGAAACTTTATGTGGAAAACCCAAGACTCCACCCCAAAATGGCAAGAACTCATACAGGAATTCAGTAAAGTGGCAGGATATAAAATCAATGAACAGAAATCAGTTGCATTTCTATACATCAACAAGGGAGACAAAAGAAAGAGAAATTAAAGAGTCAATCCCATTTACGATTACATCCCAAACCATAAGATACCTAGAAATAAATCTAACTAAAGAAGCAAAGGGTCTGTACTCAGAAAAATTTAGAATACTTATGAAAGAAATTGAGGATGACACAAAGAAAAGGAAAAACGTTTCATGCTCATGGATTGGAAGAACAAATATTATGAAAATGTCTACATTACCTAGAGCAGTCTATACATTCAATGCAATCCCTATCAAAACAACATCAAGTTTTTGTTTTTTTTTTTCCCCTCTCAGAAATGGAATGAAAAACCCTGAAATTTGTATGGAATGATAAAAGATCCCAAATAGACGAATATTGGGGGGGGGGGGAAGCTGGTGGCATTGCAATTACAGACATCAAACTCTACTACAAAGCTGTAATCATCAACACAGTATGGTACTGCACCAAAAAGACATATAGACCAATGGAACAGAATAAAGAACTCTGAAATTGACTCTCATCTCTATAGTCAGCTAACCTTTGACAAAGCAGGAAAGAATATCCAATGGAAAAAAGACAGTCTCTTCAACTAATGGTGTTGGGAAAATTGGACAGCCACATGCAGAAAAATGAAACTGGACCTTTTCCTTACACCATACACAAAAATAAACTCCAAATGGGTGAAAGACCTGTATGTGAGATGGGAATTCATCAAAATCCTTAAGAAGAACACAGGCAGCAACCTTTTGATCTTGGCCACAGCCACTTCTTCCTAGATACATTGCCAAAAGCAAGGGAAGCAAGGGCAAAAATTAACTACTGGGATTTCATATAGATAAAAATATTTTGCACAGCAAAATAAAGAGTCAGCAAAACCAAAAGACAACTGACAGAATGGGAGAAGATATTTGCAAATGACATATTAGACAAAGGGTTGATATCCAAAATCTATAAAGAACTTATCAAACTCAAAACCCAAGGAACAAATAATCCAATAAAAGAAATGAATAAAGGGTGCCTGGGTGGCTCAGTGGGTTAAAGCCTCTGTCTTCAGCTCAGGTAATGATCCCAGGGTCCTGGGATTGAGCCCCACATCGGGCTCTCTGCTCATCAGGGAGCCTGCTTTCCCCTCTCTCTCTGCCTTCCTCTCTGCCTACTTGTGATCTCTGTCTGTCAAATAAATAAATAAAATCTTTAAAAAGAAAAAAAGAAATGAGTAGAAGACATCAGCAGACATTTCTGCAAAGAAAACATCTAAATGGCCAACAGAAACATGAAAAAGTTCTCAATATCACACGGCATCAAGGAAATACAAATCAAAACCACAATGAGACACCACCTCACACCAGTCAAAATGACCAAAATTAACAAGTCAGGAAATGACAGATGTTGGTGAGGATGCAGAGAAAGGGAACCCTCCTAAACTGTTGGTGGGAATGCAAGCTAGTTCATCCAGTTTGGAAAACAGTATGGATGTTTCTCAAAAATTTAAAAATAGAGCTAACCTATGACCCAGCAATTGCACTATTACCCCAAAGATACAAGTGTAGTAATCCGAAGAGGCACCTGTATCCCAATGTTTATAGCAGCAATGTCCACCATAGCCAAACTATGGAAAGGGTCCGGATGTCTATCGACAGATGACTGGATAAAGAAGATGTGGTGTGTGTGTGTGTGTGTGTGTGTGTGTGTGTGTGTGTGTGTATGATGTAGACATCAAAAAATGTAATTTTGCCATCTGCTGTCGGTGCCCGAGTGGCTTGTAGCGCATGCGCGGTGATGCTTCTGGGCTCCACCGTGCCCGCTCATTGCCTCAGCCGCCGCTGCCTCAAGCCGTCGCCGCCGCCAGGTGGCGACGGTGCGGAGCTGCTCCGGCTGGGCCCGTGGGGGGGCCCCGGGCGCCGCACTTTTTCAGTGCCCGAAAGTAAACACGCCATTAAGATGGCAGCTGGATGCAAGCCAGTAGGCGGAACTTAGGATTTTGTATCTATGTGGCTGCGAGTGATTGGTTGTGCAACCTTGGTATATATAGACATGCACGGGCGGGGGAGAAGGAGATCCCAACAGCTATGCAGAAATAAAGCTTGCTTCGCTGAGGTCTCCTGGTCGTTCTTGCTGGCGAGAGCAACAAGTGGTGCCGAAACCCGGGAAACCCGAAACCTACACCGAGGAGTTCTCAGTGAACGCAACGATCCGGTAAGTGTGCACAAAATTTCAGATAAGAAAGTTCCTAAGTATAGGATGAGAAGTGAGAAAGTTCCTAAGTATAGGATGAGAAGTGAGAAAGTTCCTAAGTACAGGACGAGAAGTGAGAAAGTTCCTAAGTATAGGACGAGAAGTAAAAGGGTTCCTAGGCATAGGACAAGAAATAATGGGATCAAAGTTTACTAAGATGGGAGGATTACTGATGGAGGTGCTTAAGGCTAATGGCACTCCGCTAGACTCTAACCATAAAACGGTTAAAAATGTTATCGAGAAGCAGGTCAGAGAAGCCTCTAAGGCAGGATCTAGCAGAAGGGGAGAAAATTCAGAGGAGAGCTCCTCTGAAGATGAGCTTGGGGAAGCCATGACACACTTAAAATTAAAAGAGGAAGTCCCTAACGAACCTTTAAAGGGAAAGACATACAAAGAAGCCGGGAAAAAATATGACTCCCTAGCGCCCTCTGTCAGAAGGTCAAGAATTCCTACCCCTGAATGTAGGCCTATAGCGCCACCTGCAGAATGGCCGCCACCATATAACACTTCATGCTCCTGAGGGGCATGCGGTTGTCCAGAATGTAGAAATGCAGGATGGAGGGACATTACGGACTTTACTAAACCCTCCCCTCTTGCATACCCAGTGTTAGAAGATCAAAATCAACAGAGGTTTCATCAACCACTAGACTTCAAACTTATTAAACAGTTTAAGGAAGCAGTCACTACTTATGGGCCACAGGCTGCTTATACACTTTCACTTTTGGAAGCAGTCGGTAGCATGAAACTTACCCCAGACGAATGGACTAACATGGAAAAAGCAACTCTGTCTGGTGGACAATACTTGATATGGAAAACTGCTTGGCAAGAGTGTAGCTCAGAAACTGCCCGGCGTAACGCCGCGTCAGGGAATCCCCACTGGAATATTGACATGCTCATGGGAGGAGGTCAATTTGTGGGACAAAACAATCAGATTGGGTACCCCCCAGGGGTGTATGTACAGATAGCAGCTGCAGCCACTAGGGCTTGGAAGACCATACAGGGTTCTGGCGATTTGCAGGGACAACTTTCCAAGGTGTTGCAGGGGCCTAATGAAGCCTATGCTGACTTTGTAGATCATCTGCTCCAAGTAGCAAGGTGCATATTTGGGGATGTGGACCAAGCAATGCCCCTTGTTAAACAATTAGCCTATGAACAAGCAAATAAATGGTGTAAAGAGGCTATCCGCCCTTGGAAGTCTAAGGACCTGATTACATACATCAAAGTGTGTCGAGACATCATTGATACAGTTGTTCAGGTCCAAGTTGTGGCAGCAGCAGTAGCCCAAGGGATAAGAAGTTTCAATGGAGGAACCAGGAGTTCTTCCAAGGCTTGTTTCCTTTGTGGAAGGGACGGTCATCTTAAGAGGGATTGTCCAAAGGGTAAAGGACCTCCTAGACCAGTCAAGCCCGCACCTGGGTTGTGCCCTCGTTGCCATAAAGGGAATCATTGGGCTAATGAATGTAGGTCCCAGAAAGATATTCAAGGAAATCCCCTGCCGCCGAATAACTGGATTCAATCCAATTACTCAAAAAATGGGAAGCAGGGCCCCACGCCCCAGGGCCCAACACAAATTTATGGGGCACTAACGCAAATGCCCAGGACTTGGTATCCTCCCTCGGAGAAAGGCGCGCAACCTCTGGATCAGCAAGGCTCGATATCAGAGCAGCCACCCGAATGGTCCTAACTCCGGAGATGGGCATTCAAGCATTGGCATCCGATCTAAGAGGGGGCCCCCCTCATGGTACTGTAGGTTTATTACTTGGCCGAAGCTCCACTTATCTCAAAGGTCTGATAGTTCACCCTGGGGTAATAGATTCAGATTATGAGGGAGAGATCAAGATACTGGTGTCTTCACCAAGGGGAGTTACTGCAATTAGCCCAGGAGATCAGATAGCTCAACTTCTCATACTCCCTAGCCATCATGAAGCCTTTCCCAGTAAAGGAAAAGAAAAAGGTACGAGAGGTTTGGGGTCTACGGGAGACCTAACATGCCTGACCCTGGATATGACTGATAGGCCCATAATTACCCTCAAGGTGCAAGGAAGGAAATTTTTAGGGTTACTGGATACGGGCGCCGATAAGAGCATCATCAGCCAACAAGAGTGGCGTCCGAGATGGCCCCTAACACAAGCAAAACAAACACTCAGGGGTTTAGGAATCGCTCAAAGTCCTGATCAAAGCGCAGCTACCCTTGAGTGGGAGGATGACGAAGGCCATAGGGGAACTTTTCAGCCCTATGTCTGCAATATTCCTATTTTCCTCTGGGGACGAGATGTTTTGGAACAGATGAGCGTCCGTCTGACAACTGAAACTATATACAGCCCCCGATCAATAGCTATGATGCAAAAAATGGGATACATACCAGGAAAAGGGTTAGGGAAACAGGAGCAAGGTAAAATAGACACCATCCCTTTCACCTCAGAATATAAGGGGCAAGGCCTGGGTTTTCGGTAAGGGCCACTGAGGCAATGAAAATAACGTGGAAGACAGATACGCCCTGCTGGGTGCCTCAGTGGCCCCTTACTAATGAAAAACTATCAGCTGCTAAAGCCCTGGTACAGGAACAGTTAGAGGCGGGCCATATGAAACCTTCGACCTCACCTTGGAATACACCTATCTTTGTTATTAAAAAGAAATCTGGTAAATGGAGACTTTTATATGATCTTAGAGAAATTAATAGGCAAATGCAGAACATGGGACCAATACAGCTGGGATTACCCATGATAACCGCCTTACCGAGAAACTGGCCATCAATAGTGGTTGACATAAAAGATTGCTTTTTCTCTATCCCTCTGCATCCTGAGGATACAATTAAATTTGCCTTTACCCTACCTTCTATTAATCATGCAGAGCCTAACCAAAGATATGAGTGGACTGTCCTCCCTCAGGGCATGGCTAATAGCCCCACTATGTGTCAATTATATGTTTCTAAAGCCATACAGCCTATTAGAGAGACTTACCCTGATTTAATGTGTTACCATTACATGGATGACATATTGTTGTGTGGATCTGACTCTACTACAGTTTCGGAAGCCTTAGTAATGTTACAAAAGGAGCTAAATTCATGGGGGTTAATTATAGCCCCTGAAAAGATACAGGCTTCCAACATCAAAGACTATTTAGGCATGAAACTATACAATACCATGGTAAAACTTTCAAAAGTCTCCATTAGAACTGACAAATTACAAACACTCAATGATTTCCAAAAGTTATTGGGGGACATAAATTGGATCCGAACCTACCTGAAAATAACTACAGGAGAATTACAACCATTGTTTGATATTCTGAAGGGTGATGCCCGTCTAGACTCTCCTAGGAGCCTTACTCTGGAGGCAAAACAGGTTTTGAAAATTGTGGAGGACAGGCTTGCCTTGACTTCAGCAGACAGATGTGATCCTAACCAGATAGTCCAAGCCATAGTGATTCCATCCCCTTCTTCACCTACTGGAGTGCTATGGCAAGGTGGGCCCTTACAATGGCTGTACCTCCCAAATACTCTTCCTCGGATAATCACAACATATCCAGTTGCAGTAGCCATGCTAGCTAACAAATTGATCACTGTTTGTATTTCTACTCTTGGAATCATAACTGACAATTGCATCGTGCCGTATACTAAGGAACAGATTCGCCTACTATGTGCTACCCTAGATGACTGGGCAATACTGACCACCTCTTACTCAATAGAATTTGATAATCATTATCCTTCACACCCACTTATAGAATTCACAAAGGGTACTGAATTCATACTACCAAAAATTAGTAGATCGACACCACTAAAAGAAGCCTCTACTGTCTTTACAGATGGAAGTAAAGAGGGCATAGGAGCTTATATCATAAATGGAATCGTGAACCCAGTCATAGTTCCTGCCAGGTCGGCTCAACAAGTAGAGCTACTAGTAGTGCTCCTAGTGCTCCAAAGATTTTCAGACACTCCCCTAAATATTATTTCTGATAGTCAATACGTGGGAAATGCAAAAAAAAATTTGAAACAGCCATCCTCTCCTTAAGTGATTCACCTATTCCATGGCTCTTAAGGCAACTACAAGAGGTTGTGCAACTGTGCACTGCACCATTTTTTATAGATCACATCAGAGCCCATATGAGCCTACCAGGACCATTATCCGAAGACAATGCTCTAGCAGACCACAATAGTCGTTTCCAACTTATTTGCCCTACCTTAGAACAGGAGAAGCTGTTCCATAGCAAATGGCATGTGAATTCTAATACCTTAAGATATAGATTCCATATCACCAAAGAACAGGCAAGAGATATAGTAAGGACCTGTGGGAATTGTGCCACATTACTCCCTCAGCCTTCCTTAGGGGTAAATCCCAAAGGCCTTCAAGCTAATCACCTATGGCAAATGGATGTCACACATGTACCTGAATTCGGGCAACAAAAGTACGTACATATATCAGTGGACACTTATTCGGGTATCATAATGGCTACTCCCCTCACGGGGGAGAATTCAAAACAAGTCATCACACACTGCCTATGATGCTTCGCAGATTGGGGTATCCCAAAACAAATAAAGACAGATAATGGACCTGCATATACATCAAAATCTATCCATCAATTCCTAAGTCAATTTGGTATAGTCCATACTACAGGTATACCTTACAATCCACAAGGTCAAGGAATAATTGAACGTGCCAATGGCACCTTCAAACGATGCTTACAAAAAATAAGAAAAGGGGGAATAGGGGATGACTACAAGTCACCCTGTGATCTTACATCTCTCACCCTTTACATTTTAAATTTTTTGTCCTTGGACCATAATGGTACATCTGCAGCGGACAGGCATGCGGCGGTTACCGAACGCACTCTAGCCCAGGCAAAGTGGAAGGATATACTCACGGGCCAATGGAGAGGCCCTGACCCGGTCCTAAGATGGCACCGAGGTTCTGTTTGTCTTTTTCCACAGGATGCCCAAGTGCCTATCTGGGTCCCGGAGCGACTGATTAGAAGAATCGATCAACATGGCCCGCCCCGTCCTGATGCTCGGCCTGATAGCGATCCTGGTGACACCAGTATCCCTTCAACAGATGCACCGATGTGCAATAGTGAAAGCCTGGCCGTTCCCCATGCCACTGACGAGTGAGTCCGCCATCCTCCCTCCTGTATACCTACTTTCATTCCCATGCCCATTTCTGTAAATCCTAACAATTCGCCTGTATTGCTCTCAAGACATAAAAGAGACTTTGGGATCACTGCAGCCATTATTGCAGCTGTAGCAGCCTCCGCAGCTTCAGCAACTGCAGCGGCTGTAGCTCTCACCACATCTGTAACAAGTGGACATTCTCCAGAAACTATTGACGACCGGATGCATCCAATCACTTTCTGGACTTTGCATAACCTCCGTGGCCTATAATGACCTTTCTATTGCTGCTAATCTGTCGAAAGAGTTAAGCAGATAAGATTGACATAGCTCCATTATGGGATTGGGTATCTGTTGTAAATCCTTATGTTCCGCCGTTTTGCATCATTATGTAAACAACAATGTAGGCAACAGTTGGCGCTAGTACAAGCTTGCATGGCACTGGAAGCTGGTACATTTCCCCAAATCTGGCTGGCAGCGCTAGATCGGTAGTCAATGACGGGTAAGATTGGCTGCATGCACATAGCAACCTAAGCCAGGAGTTCTCCAACCAGGGGGAATTATCCGATGACGGGTAAGCATGTTCATGGCAGCTGACAACCTAAGACCTGCCTTGCATGCCTAATATAAAAGAAAAGGGGGAGATGTCGGTGCCCAAGCGGCTTGTAGCGCATGCGCGGTGATGCTTCTGGCCTCCGCCGTGCCCGCTCATTGCCTCGGCCACCGCTGCCTCAAGCCGTCACCGCCGCCAGGTGGCGACGGTGCGGAGGTGCTCCGGCTGGGCCCGCAGGGGGGTCCCGGGCGCCGCATGACTTTTTCGGTGCCCGAAAGTAAACACGCCATTAAGATGGCGGCTGGATGCGAGCCAGTAGGCGGAACTTAGGATTTTGTATCTATGTGGCTGCGAGTGATTGGTTGTGCAACCTTGGTATATATAGACATGCACGGGCGGGGGAGAAGGAGATCCCAACAGCTATGCAGAAATAAAGCTTGCTTCGCTGAGGTCTCCTGGTCGTTCTTGCTGGCGAGAGCGACAATCTGCAATGACATGGATGGAACTAGAGGGTATTATGCTAAGCAAAGTAAGTCAATTAGAGAAAGACAATTATCATATGATCTCACTGATTTGTGGAATTTGAGAAACAAGGCAGAGGATCATAAGGGAAGAGAGGAAAAAAATGAAACAAGAAGAAACCAGAGGAGAAAAAACATAAGAGAGTCTTAATGTCAAGTAACAAACTGAGGGCTGCTAGAGTGGAGGGGCATGGGAGGGATAGGATATGTGTTGTGGTGAGCACTGTGCATTGTGTAAGACTAATGAATCACAGGCCTGTACCCCTGAAACAAATAATACATCATATGTTAATAATATAAATAAATAAATAACAATAAAAATAATAAATGAAAATGGTTGAATCTAAATAATAAGAGCAATCTTAGTAATCTTCAGCAATTACAGAAAGGTTTGTGATATTTTAATCTCTCTTTCCATCCTACTTTTACCATGAGCTCCATGATGTCCTTATAGTCAGTAATCTAGGATCTCTGGAGAAGCCAAAAAGGGTGTGGAAGTTGCCTGAATTGTCCAGGTAATGTTTTCTCTATTTGCCTAAAAATTCCCTGGAATAATTTAATTAACAGGGATAGTTCTTTACTAAATCTGACTTAGGATCTGTTCAATGGAAAATAATCACAACTGAGAACAATTTTATATAATAATCAACAGCTATCAATAAACACTACAGGTGTCTGAGGGAGTGTTATAAATTGTGGTAATCAAGAAACTAGCCCCCTCCCAAAAAAAAGAGAGAAAGAAGAAGAAGAAGAAGAAGAAGAAGAAGAAGAAGAAGAAGAAGAAGAAAAGAAAGAAAGCAAGCAAGAAAGAAAGAAAGAGAGGGAGAAAGGAAAAGAAAAAGGAAAGGAAAGGAAGAGAAAAAGAAAAAGAAGAGAAAAAATAATAGAAAAGGAAAGAAAAGGAAAAGGAAAGGGAAAAGGGAAAAAAAAAGAAAAGAAAAGAAAAGAAAAAGAAAATCTGGAGAATGATATGGCCACATGGAGCTCTGAAAACTTCTGACAGATTTCTGGGAATATAAAAGGTCACATGCATGTGCTGGGTTGTGTGCATATCCAGAGAGATTTGAAGAGGCACGACTCTCTCATTTCTGAAGTGTTCAGGCAGAAATAAAAGGGATGAAGTGGACATGGAAACTGCCAGAGCACTGAAGTGTGCCTAAACACCCAGTCTCTTGGCAAAGGTGGGACTCCTATTGATTCAAAGCACTCAAGGGAAATCTCAAACTAGCCAATTGAAGAGAGACTTTTCTAGCTACACATGCAAAAGAATATGAACCTTACTGAATTAATCTTGGAAAGTCACTAAACAGGCAAAGAGCAGTAGCAGCAGGATCAACCATAACAACAGAAACAATAACGAACAACAAGCTTTGTGTGGAATCTGATTTCAAAGTGGTCTAATTCAATTTTAAAATGGAAAAGAATGATTTTATGACACTAAATGAGATGATTTAGATTTAATAAACACATTCCTAGAAAGATAAACACTACTGAAACTGTCTCAAGGAGAAATACAATATTAGGATAGACTTATAACTAATAAAGATATTAAATTAATAATTTTTAAATTCCCAAAAGAAAAGCCTAGGGTTATATTGCTTTGTTGGTAAATTTGACAAGATGTTTTAAAAATAAATACTATCAATACATCATAAAATTTTTCCAAAAATTGGAACAGAAGAGTATATTTCCTAATGTGCCCTATGAGGCTATCATTACTCTGATACTAAAACCATACAAAGACATTACAAGAACTACAGAACAAAACAAAACAAAACAAAACAAAAACCACTTGTAACTAGATGAAAAAAACAATCCTTAATAAACTACCAGCAAGCAAATCCTGAAACATATAAAAATGTTTATATACCATGACCAATTTTATCTATACCAGGATTTTAAGACTGGTTTAACGCAATCAATGTAATATGCCATATAAATAAATTAAAAGTAACCATATGATCATCTCAATGTATACAGGAAAAACAACTGACAATATCAAACCAACTTTTATGAAAAAAATAAGAAACTAGAAACATAAGGGACTTCCATCAACCTGATAAAAAATATCTACTCAAAATTCACAGTTAACATCATACTTAATGGTGAGATTCTAAAGGCTTTCCCCCTAGTATCAAGAATAAGCCAAAAATGTCTACTCTCCCCCTTTCATTCAGCATTGTACGGAAGGTACTAGTCAATGCAATTAGGCAAAATAAAGGAATAAAGCCCATCTAAATTAGAAAGGAGGAAGCAAATATATCTGTTTTCTTTCTTTTTTTTTTTAAGATTTTATTTATTTATTTGACAGAAAGAGATCACAAGCAGGCAGAGAGGCAGGCAGAGAGAGAGGAGGAAGCAGGCTCCCTGCTGAGCAGAGAGCCCGATGCCGGCCTAGATCCCAGGACCCTGAGATCGTGACCTGAGCTGAAGGCAGCGGCTTAACCCACTGAGCCACCCAGGCGCCCAAATATATCTGTTTTCAAGTGATATAATCATGTATATGGAAAATTCTAAAGAATCCACAGAAAAATGTTTAGAATTAGTAAGCAAGTTTGCCAACATCAGTCACAATATCAAAATATAAATATCATTTCTTTCTCTATATACTGGCAATGAACATTTTGAAAATAAAGTTAAGAAAATATTTCCTCTTATAATAGCAGCAAACATGTTAAAATACTAAGAATAAATTTAACAAAAAATAAATTTAACAAAAGATGTATATGATTTCTACACTGAAAACTCCAAATCACTGTTGTAATTACAGACCTACACAAATTAAGAGAGTCATGTTCACAGATTAAAAGACTTAGCATTATTCAGATTATAATATTTCTTAAATGATTTTAGAGAACCGATATAACTATCAAAACCCAGTAGCCTGTTTTGCAGAAATTGTTAAGCTGATTCTAAAATCTGTATGTAAATGTAAAAAACCTAAAATAGACAATCTTAAATCAAACCAAAATAAAACAAACAAAAAAAAGATGGAGGTCACATACTTTGTCATTTTAGAACATGTTATAAAGCTACAGTATTTAGGAGGAGGGTGCTACTGGCATACCAAGCAACATATAGATCAATGGAATAGAATGGAGAGTCTGAAAACTATTACATTTTTAGTAAATTCACTTTATCAAGGCTGACTTCATAACTCATTGTGAAAAGTACAGTTGACACTTGAACAACCCAGGTTTGAACTGTATGGGTCCACTCACATGCAAAAATATGCACTTTCTTCCATAAGTACATTACAGTACTATAAATGTATTTTTTGTTCCTTGTGAATTTTTAAATAATGTTTCCTTTTTTCTAGCATAATTATTGTATGACAGTATATGACACATATAACATAAAAAACATGTATTAATTTATTGTTATTGGTAAAGCTTCCAGTCAACAGTAGGCTTCTAGTAGTTAAATTTGGGAGGAGTCAAAAGTTATAGCCAGATTTTCAACTGCTGATCAACACCTCTAACTCCTGCATTGTTCAAGGGTGACTGTATAGTCCTGTAATCAAATACGTTTGAACAATTTGATATCTACATGCAAAAGAATGAAACTTGATCCCTGCCTAATTACATACACTAAAATTATTGTAAAGTGGAACACAGATCTTAATGTAAGAGCTAAAGCTTTAAAACTCTTGAAGAAGGGCGCCTGGGTGGCTCAGTGGGTTAAGCCTCTGCCTTCGGCCCAGGTCATGATCCCAGGGCCCCCTTGGCGGGGAGCCTCCTTCTCCCTCTCTCTCTGCCTGCCTCTCTGCATACTTGTGACCTCTCTGTCTCTCTCTGTCAAATAAACAAATAAAATCTTTAAAAAAAAAAAAAAACTCTTGAAGAAAACATAGAAATGAATCTTCATGATCTTAGGTTACATGATTTTTTAGAACTATAACTCCAAAAGCATAAATGAGAAAATATATAAAATAGATCAACTGAACTTCATACAAATTAAAATATTTTGTGTTTTAAAGGACGTATCAAAAAATTTAAAAGACAAACTACAGAATGGGAAAAAATATTTACAAGCCCTATGTCTAATAAGGGAATTGTATCTAGATTATATAAAGAACTCCTGCATTTCAACAATAAAAATTTTAAAAAATGAATTGTCAAAGGATTTGAACACTTGCACAGTATTGGTGGAAATGTAGAATAATGCAATCCTTTAGAAAGCAGTTTAGAAATTCATCATCATTAAATATGATGTTACTGTATGACCCAACAATTCTACTATCAATTGTGTACCCAAAATAATTGAAAACATACACCCGCACAAAAGCTTTGTAATTTTTTTTTTTTGTCTCTGGCTTTTCCATAGAATTCAGAGTGCCTCCAAATATCTACAGTTACCAGAAAATGCTGTATCTTAAACAGAAACTTAGAATTCTTACTATGAAAAGGTTTGAGCCATGGCTGTTCTTCTGAGACCATGACAGAGCCTCAACTTTTCTCTTAGCTCCCTTGTTCCCAGTATAGTAACAAGTCATGTTCCATTTCCTGAGGGATTTCCTTTATACCATCTTTTTGGCCATTTCTAACAAGTTTTTCCATAATGTTTTATTACTTTCATCAGTAAAGCAAACACATGTTTCCTGTTCATATAGAGCAGAACCTACAAAGCTACATTGCAATGGACTGAATGTTTATGTCCCTCCAAATTTCTTACATTGAAATCCTAATACCCAATGTGATGCTATTAGGAAGTGGGGCCTTTGGGAGGTGATTAAATCATAAGAATGGAACCTTCAAGAAATCGACCATTGCCCTTAGAAAAGAGGTCAGAGCGAGCTCCTTGGCACTTCTGTTATACTATAGAAGTATGATACCCTGCAGAGGGGCCTCATCTAACCATGCTGGAAAGAATCCTGGTCTCTAGAACTGTGAGGAATAAATTTTTGTTATTAATAACCTACTCAACCTGTGGTAGAGTAGATTGATTTTTATAGCATCCTAAATGAACAAATATATAGTTTATTCAGTGTTTTCAATGCTTTTTGATAGTAATCATATTTATTATATATATTCATATATATTATTATATATTAATTATTATTAATATCTTCTTGAAAAACTAGGACCCCTTCAGTATATGGAATCTATGCTTCTCTCTTGCCTTCTGACCCTCCCTGAACTCTCTCTCTCAAATAAATAAATAAAATCTTTTTAAAAAATCAGCAAACTATATAAATCAGATATAGAGGAAGACATTCCCAACCACATAGCTTTACTAATAGAATCCTTTTATTCTCAGTATCTCACAATGGAGAATAAGTCTGCACACTGCCTTCTGGGAGAATTCTGGAAGTTAAGTTCTATGGGGTATATTTCAGAGCTTCAAATGCAGGCTCTACCAATTAATCTAATTATGCATGTGAACTTGATGAATTTGCTTATGTTCTCTACTCTCCATTTTTTGTATTTATTATAAAGGGTTAGTAATGGTACCTGCTGCTTAATTTATGAATGTCGGGATTTGAATAGTTTTGTTCTTATAAATGTTCTTAGAATATTATCTAAGGTGGGTCACCTGGGTGGCTCAGTGGGTTAAGCCACTGCCTTCAGCTCAGGTCATGATCTCAGGGTCCTGGGATCAAGTCCCGCATCAGGCTCTCTGTTCAGTGGGGAGCCTGCTTCCCTCTCTCTCTCTGCCTGCCTCTCTGCCTACCTGTGATCTCTGTCAAATAAATAAATAAAATCTTTAAAAAAAAGAATACTATCTAAGGTAAGGCTCAATAAAATATACAAATAATAAAAAGTTTATCTAGAAAATATTTGGGGGAGTAGCATAGATTACAAGGGAAATATTTTGGAAGGTGATCCATGTTTAAAATCTCTTGCTAGAATTCTAGGCATTAAAATTAAAGATGCAAAAGGAAGAAACTCAACAGTATCATGAGCCAGGACTTCAAAGTTGTATGCAGTTAGGCACTTACATCATTTCTAGTAAAGACTTCATAATTATCATGTCACTAATTGCCAATTTATTATCTTCATATATGTGAATATTCATATTTATGTATATAAATATATACTTATATAACATTGATATTTGTATGTATGTTCATACATAAACATATGTATATGTATATTGATATACATATATACAGAGAGAAACAGAGAGAGAGAGAATTTTTATCCTGACTCATTTTATTGCACATTTACTCTTCTTTGACTACAGGAATCAGCATAGTGGATAAGATGTGTGTCAATTCCTCAGAATAAAATGTATGAATCTGGAAGTAATCAAAGGCTTTTGTCAGCATTGGAGAACCTATGTTCTATTTATCAGTTATTTCTATCTTCCACCATGTTGATCAAAGTACAGAACAATAGGATTCTTAAAAGCATAAGCAATATATTTACCAGGCATTCTCCCTCTTAAGTTATGGTCACCATTTAAATCTGTTTAATAACTTTCAAAAAGAATTTGAGAATAATGCATTATGATAAAGCATTAATAACTTCTTAAAACTCCAAGGGATTTGACATTCCAACCAAAAAGATGTCTTATGCATTTGGAAGCACCAACTACGCCAATTTATTAAACTATATTAATGAAAATTAATAAAAATTATTCAAAATTCAGGGGAAAAATCTATGTCTAATTGATATACCATGAAAATATTAAAAGACTCAAAATGACAGACTTTAGGAAGTATACAAATTGTCCCTGTTTTTTAGCACAATATAAATATTCTCCAAGGAATAAAACCTACTTTCAATTCCCCCTTTCATTTTTTTTTCATTTACTTTGACAGTTTTAAAGGGAAGAAAAGAATCAGACAACTGTTCCCAGACTATACTCTACACCATTCTTGCTTATTTTATTTTACATTTGTTCAGAATCTGGGTTTTTGAATAAGTACAGAATCCAGTAATATATAACAGCGGGATAATTACATTACAGTATTTTTATTAACGAAGTCTTATATTTACTGTAGACTGAGGAGGTTCCCAAGCTAAAGGGATTATTTTGCCCCCAGGGAACACAGGAATTGTCTGGAGACATTTCTGATTGTCATACGGGGTTTTGACTTTGTATTTGGGTATAGGCCAGGAATACTGCTCAATCCAACAATGAACAGAGCAACCCTCACAACAAAAGACTATCTGACCCAAAATCTCAATAGTACTAAAGTTGGTAAACCATGGTATACACAATATGTAAGCAGAAAAGCACTACTTAATATTTCCTTTTTTTATTTTCTTGGAAGAAAAAGGGCTACTTTTTCCCTTGTATCAAATAAGTGGTTACAAGAAGAGTGATTGTAACAAAATATTTTCCCATCTAGTTTATGCATAAAATTGAGTTAATGTCAAACTTGTAAGTCCAGAGTGTTTTTAAAATATACTGACACTTTATAAAGTTAATAACTAAATTTAGATAAATAAATGAATAGAAAAATGAGTATTCTCATACTATTTAAAAGAGAAATATTTTCTTATGGCTCTTAGTAAAAGAGTCGTTTATTCTAAGCAAATGATGAAATTGAAAAGATAGGAAATTGACAATATAGTTAATACTGATTTACTAAATGCATTTCAATTGACTCTTGTGGACAGCTTAAAATTTAATAGAAAAATAAAAGTATTTGAAGATAGCATTCTGGATACAAATCTGCATAATTGTCAGTGGGTTACACATATGCCTATTAAGATTTTTTAATACCTGACAAATTTAAAAATATCACACTAACAAAGGCTTATACTGACATAAAATAAATGTGTTAATAATAATAAACTTACTCTTATTTAGACACGGTTATGAAGTCATCTGAACAGTAGGCTGTAAGATAAAGAAAAGGTTTGTCAAGTATTGCACCTAAGTAGTATCTTATGGCAATATTTTTAAATTTTGAATTAGATTTGATTAACTATAATCAAAACCAGGCATATTTTTCCCTCAAGAAAATGTAAGATAATATTTTCTGTGTAATAAAAAACATCAGATGAGCAAACTTAAAATAAAATCACCAACCAAATCTACCCAGATAGACATAATCATATTAATACCTTTTAAAAGAATTTTACATGCATAAGTAGCTTTTTTTGAAAAATGAATTAAAACTATATACATAATTTTCATCCAATAATTACAAAGTACATCTTACTAAATTAGATATTTATTTAACAATATATTAATCTTTAAGACCCTAAACTTTGAATGTGATGGCATACTTTCCAAACAAGATTTTTAAACACCTTAGATAGTAATATTTATAATTTATCTGCTAACAAATAAATTACACTCTATTCTCCCAAATATGAGATTTTTCCATTTCCCAATAATGTTCCATATTCCTTAGAATTTTATATATTTTTGTGCTTATATATAGGTTTCTCTGTAGATGTGCACAGTCACCAGATGGATTGAATTTTACCAGAGATGGGTGTTTGTGTATATGTATGTTTATGTGAGTGTGAGAGAGAGTGTTTGTGTGTGGGTAAGAAAAATAGTTCTGTGATGGATTAAATTTAGTTGAGATGATGGGTTATATTAGAATATTATTTTCAATTAATGCAGTTCATAGCTGCTTAAGTGTATACCAAGAACTAGTTTGATGATCTATCTTCATAATTTAATGTAGAAAATAAAACTATTCCTCTTAGAAGTCTTCATTTTCTAGCATACCTTTTTCCTTTGTGGAAGCATACATTCTGCTTCCACAGAATAACTACCCTTATGTAGGCTGGATTATTCTGAAGTTAATACATGGAGACATTATGCCACCCAAATTTCTCAACTTCAGAGATCCCTGTCTCTCAGTTTCAGTGTCAAGCTTCCTATTCTCTTCACTTCAATTCTTCCTCCTTGGAGTAAAGGAAGGTATCTGAATCTACCACTGAGTGAGAAAAAGTTTTTCTCCCCACATTCCAGAAAAATGTATTTTACATGAAGTTGAAACATACAGGAAAAAGATTAAGACTTTCTTCCCATGTTTTTGGGTGATAGAGATAACTACCTTCCTTTGATTTATTTCAAACTAATTTGAAAGTCTTTTGTATATGTTAAAATCCTGAAATATATGGGGCAGTACATGTTAATTCTGCTTTTGGTCATGTCTAATGGCAAATAAAAGTAAGTATTATTATAAAATCCTTATACTTAGTTGTATTTTGTCACTTTTGACTGAAAGTCTTATGCTAGTCTTAACATGGGTTTTTCCTGAGTTAAGTGTTTTACAGAACATTTTTTCTGTATAACATTCTGTATATTCACTTTTTAAAGATTTTTATTTATTTGAGAGAGAGGAAAAAAAGAACAAGCAGGGCTGAAGGACAGAGCGAGCAGGAAAAACAGACTCTTCTGTTGAGCAGGGAGCTCAATGTGGGACTCGATCCCAGGACCCTGGGATCATGACCTGAGCCAAAGGCTGAGGCTTAACCAACTGAGCCACCCAGGGATCCATAAATTCATTTTTAATTCCAAAGATTGTTAAGGTAAATTACTTCTTACACCAGAGTTATAAATGTGGAATACTTCCCTAATGCATGTAAAAAAGTTAGGTATTATAAAATGAAGAAATTAAGCAATAAAAAGATTTCTAGAATAAAATTACCCTGAGCTTTTCCCACTCTTTTGGTGACTCCCAGATTAAATATCTACACATACATCTATGCCTGCATCTGCATCAATGTTTACAGCCATAGCTATATCTATTGCTGTAACTATCTATCATCTATCTATCACTATGATCTACCTACTATCATTTATTATAGTCGATGAGGTTCTTCTCTAAATGGGTATATTTATGTTTTGAAAAACACATCTTCAGAATGTCCTAACACATGCACACACATAAAAACACACTAACAAACACCCAAACCACAAAATCAAATTGTTAACAGGTTATTAAAATTTGCTTATGGGGGGAAAACTATAATTTTTGAGAGATCTCCTATCCGAGGAAAAAAAAAATACCATCCATACAGTTGGAGGGAGGATTTAGACAGAAAAGCCATTAAAGCTCTAAATAAATATATATTAAATGAATCTAATTGAAATTTTAAGAATACTTTGTAAATGAACAAATAGTCTTTATTAAAGTTACATAAATTATCTAGAGTTATGTGGGGATACATGAAGAGCTTGATTTAAAAGAAATATACTAAGAGCTGCCTGCTTTCCTTATTTTACCCTAAGAATTATCAAAGTAAATATTTCCATTTTTCCCATTGAATAATAATACATATTGATTTAATAATATATTAGGAAAATATATAGTTATGTTAATCTGAGTTTACCTACTAAGACCATTTGTTTAAACTCTTGGACATTGGCACTGACAATAGTTTTAGAAGAAATGATAATCTCATTCTCTGTTATGATTACATCACAAGTGGAAGGTATGAAATTCAATGGGATCAACCATAGTTTGGATCAATGAGAGTTTTATTAAGATGATGGAAGTTTATGCCTCCTTCTAAGGTAGAGGAAGAATGACCAGGTATTATATAGAATATAGAGAGTTAAGTGAGGCTGTTTTGTAGTAAGGGTATTCTCCCCAGAATAATAGCATTATGGACACCTGAATGTTCCCAATGTTTGACAGCTTTGGGGACAATATTTTGGAATCTTGACGGTACATCAGATTCAAAGACTTTAAAAATCATTAATGCTTTCATAAATTTTTAAAGTATATCCCTCTATTGCCTGTCACTTATAAAGTGTGCTGAATATAGAACTACTGTTTTAAGTATTGCATGGAGGGATACCTGGGTGGCTCAGTCCGTTAAGCATCTGAGTTCGGCTCAGGTCATGATGCCAGGGTCCTGGGATCAAGTCCTACAACTGGCTCCTTGCTCAGGAGGAAGCCTCCTTCTCCCTCTACCTGCTGCTCCCGCTATCTGTACTCTTTCTCTCTCTAAAATAAATAAATGAAAATCTTTTTTTTAAGTATTGCATGGAATCAAACAAACAAAAAGCATTGCATGGAAAGATAATTTTCTTTGAAATTTAGTTTTAAAAATTAAACATCATTTTCTATAGTGTCTACAGCTACCAAGCATTTCACAGAATTTAGTTCATGTTTTGTAATTTAAAAAAATAATTAATTAAAATTTAATCAACTCAGATACTAGTGATAACCATTTTATTGATATCTGTATTAAAATGTGTGCTAATTTTATTCCATTATTTACTATACCTCTTTAATCTTTGAAATATTTCTATTACTTGATTCAATTAGCAATTGGCATTTCAGATATAAATTCTGAAGTTTTTTTTAATCATTTTCTTTGCAAATGTTTAGTACTGAAGACAGATCAGAATAAATAGTGCTTTTAAAATTTTACTTCTCATCAATTTCTTATATCTATGAAACAGTATGAGGATTTTTGTCTCAGGTACTTTAATGTGTGTGTATGAGCTTATTTCATTTTCTTAATCTTTAATCCCTACACACTATTGATACAGCATTTGTACATCCACTTTTTAAATTTTAGATTGATTACTAAATAATTGTTCATCCCAGATGACTCTGTCCTATAAACTTCCTAAACTTAAAATCACCCTAGTGACCCTAAATACGAAAGCAAAATTCTTTTTTTTTTTAAAGATTTTATTTATTTGACAGACGGAGATCACAAGTAGGCAGAGAAGCAGGCAGAGAGAGAGGAGGAAGCAGGCTCCCTGCTGAGCAAAGAGTCTGATGTGGGGCTTGATCTCAGGACCCTGGGATCATGACCTGAGCCGAAGGCAGAACTAAGCCACCCAGGCACCCCTGAAAGCAAAATTCTGATACTAAGATACAAATTGACTCACAGAGGAGTGTCTTAATAGGTGACCTATCTTATAGTGAACGACTTAGCCTACAGATAAGATAAATGTAATTTACCAGGAAGATACTTCATTATACATTAGTGTTATATATTTCATGGGTACAAAAATCAGCTAGCCCATTCCATTTTTATGAACAGTTTTTAAGTATACTATACAACAGGGGTCCTGGGTGGCTCAGTCAGTCAAGTGTCTGACTCTTTATTTCAGTTCAGGTCATGATCGCAGGGTCATGGGACTGAGTCCAGCATGGGATTCCATGCTGGTTACGGACTCTATTTAAGACTCTCTCTCTCCCTCTTCTGCCCCTCCCCTCAGGTTCTCCCTTGCTTAAAAAAAAAAAAAGAAAGAAAGAAAAAAAAGAAAGAGAAGAAAAAGAGAGAGAGAATACTATACAATATATGCAAAAGTGAAATAAGTAAATGGATTATTTACCATTGTTACTTAAAGAACCTCTGTCCTTTCTGATATGCTGCATATTTTTTTAATGACTAGACTAATGAGTTATATGGTAAAGCACAACATATACATGTTTTTTCTTCTAAAATTGTGTGTATAGTATTTACCTGCATTTTGGGAAAATATTTTGAATACATATAATTTAAGATAAAAGAAATGTAGTCTTATCTTTATGAAATTAGTTTCTAAATTATCTTCTCTGATTTCCACAATGTTAGGAATTTTCTTTTTTTTTCAGGTAAGACTTGATATATAACATAGAGCTTTTCTGGAAATACGTTTGAATACCTAATTACCTTAGGCTATAATGAAGAGCAATTTCATGCTCTTTATGAAGAATTGACTTTCTATTATTTTAATATTTAAAATGTATGAAGGTTATATTTTTAAATTTTGCATAATTAAGAAAATTTCATAGAACATTTTTTTACGATTTTATTTATTTATTTGACAGACAGAGATCACAAGTTGTCAGGCAGAGAGACAGGCAGAAAGGCAGGTGGGCAGAAGCAGGCTCCCTGCTGAGCAGATAGTCTGATGTGGGACTCATCCCAGGACCCTGGGATCATGACCTGAGCCAAAGGCAGAGGCTTTAACCCACTGAGCTGCCCAGGCGCCCTGTCATAAAATGTATTCAAGTAACATAAAATCAACATAAATGGAAAAAAATCATAGGTACTAAACTTGGTTTTGCATATCCTCATTCATGTGCTTCCTGCTAAATGATGCTTTACCAAAATTAGAAATTCTAAGAATAAACAGTAGCTGAAAGAACACATGGAATCAAACACCCTTAAAGATGGAAGACTGAGGGCACCTGGGTGGCTCAGTGGGTTAAGCTGCTGCCTTCGGCTCAGGTCATGATCTCAGGGTCCTGGGATCGAGTCCCGCATCGGGCTCTCTGCTCAGCAGGGAGCCTGCTTCCCTCTCTCTCTCTCTGCCTGCCTCTCTGCCTACTTGTAATCTCTCTCTGTCAAATAAATAAATAAAATCTTTTAAAAAAAAAAGATGGAAGACTGATTCCGTGCCCCAAAATATAAATGTATTTACTTTGATTCAAATCAAGCCACAATAAAAATATAAACTTTATTTTATGGAATACCTTTTGAAATGTGCTATTCTCTTGGCTTATTTAAATAGCATTGGAATAAAGACAGTTCTTTTTGTATCAAATTGAAGTATTCATACCTCACCTGGAAAAATGTGAATTTTGAACTATTTGCCTTTTAAATCTGTGTCCGCATATTTCTCTTCTCAACATAAAAATCATTTCAACAAAACATAGGCAGCCAGAACATGTCTTAGACTTTCAAAACAATATTTTAAAATAAAACAATATTTTCCCTGAAAATGATGTTTTAACTTCAGTTTACTTTCAAATGCATAGCAAAGCAAATCATAAATTCTTATTGTTAATATTAAATAGAAACTTGACTATTGTTTCCATTTAGTAATTTAGTTCCTAATACTGCTGATGTCACAGATTTAGAAAATGAGTATCTCAGGGGTTCTATATATTTTAAGATTTTTTTACTTCCTCTGGGCATGGAGTCTGCTTAAGATTCTCTGCCTCTTCCTCTCTGCCCCCCAAGTGTGAGCTCTCTCTTAAAAAAACAAAACAACACACACACACACACACACACAAAACAAAACATCTTTTCCTAAACGCTGTTAATAGAAATTTATTGTGATATTCAGAAGCTATTCTATATTAAGTTTTTAAAAGTATTCTTAGAGGAATTTTTTCATAAAATATCAACAGTAAAACCAGTCATTAAATATATGTATTTTCTATCAAATTTTTTTTTCATTGTCAGTTAAATGGCAGAAAGAGAGAGAAAGAGAAAGAGATTAGGAAGACCACTAAATGTTCTCAATGAGATGCTTGTTTAATGTTCTAGTCTCTCCCTTTGTCATGAAAGAGAAGGATGAAGAAAAATGTTTCAACACTTTACTAATTTAATTAGCATATTTGTTAACATAGTCTTCCCAGCTGGGGTCATGCAAAATAATAATTTTTTAAAAGTATTTATTATGTAACATTTTATATAATTGTATAATTGATATTACATTGTTCATTACAAAAACTGTATACCTATATTGTCCTTGTTAAAAATAAGTTGAATACATGTTCAGGAACCGAAACAGGATGCTCTCAGTTTTATAAATGTGCCTCTGAAAAGAAAATGCTTGAGGAACTTAGAAAAATTTAAATTTAAAATTACCAAATTCTGATTGGTGATGTTTATATTCACCCTAATCTTTACTGATCTCACTACATTTCAACTTTAAATTTCTAGCTACATTGCCTTGAGAAGACATGGTTCATCATTGTAATTCTCCTGCAATCAATAGGACTTTTACATTAGAATTTCAAGTTTACCACTTTATTATCTTTAAATTTGCTTGAATCAAGCATATTTTAGCTCATATAGAAAAGAATGAGGAACGCTTGATTATATATATATATATATATCTCTAGATCTCGATATCTATAGATATCGAGATCTAGAGATATATATATCTCCATCAGAGAATCACTGAAACAACCTGAACTTAATGGGAAAAAATTCTGGAGAAAGTGACATTACAGAAGGATGAGTTGACATTCTGCAGCGGCTTTTTTCCACAGGGGATTTGCTGACCCTAATAATAAGTCAAGAGACTGAGGATCCAGGCAAAAAAAAAAAACTGAACAGAACATGACTAAAAAAGAATGAAAGAGCCAGCAATGTGTGTGCCTTCATGTTTGTGTTTAGTCTCCCAAGGACTTGAATCTTTTCAATGACTCACAGACTATGCTTAATTTTCATTCAGTTAATTGGAGATTAGTAATAATAAGACTGTGTTTCCAAATATGGTCCTTACTGTGTGGGATGTTGAAATACCCCTTAATAGTACCTATAATGAATGTTCTAATTCTCCAAAAGTTTACTTCTTCACTGTGCCCAGTGGATTATCAATACATTTTTGCTTCCAAGCAGCTACGGGATCTAAAGTTGCTGGCCCAAGCTATGGAGGGTTGGGGAAAAAAGTTTCTGTTATCAGTATATTTCTTTTCAAAAGGCATTGAGAATAAAACACCTATACAAGATATGTAACATAACAATTAGTAAATAATTAGTAATAATGAGATCAATGATTATTTGAGTCCTATTAAAAGACAGTAGAGGGGCGCCTGGGTGGCTCAGTGGGTTAAAGCCTCTGCCTTCAGCTCAGGTCATGATCCCAGGGTCCTGGGATTGAGCCCCGCATCAGGCTCTCTGCTCAGCAGGGAGCCTGCTTCCTCCTCTCTCTCTGCCTACTTGTGATCTCTGCCTGTCAAATAAATAAATAAATAATCTTTTAAAAATCATTAAATTTAAACTCGCATTTATAATTATAATAGAATATAATTTATATTACACTACAAATTTTTATACTTATTTCTAATAATGAAAACATGACTTTAAAATAGAATTACAAATGCTTTTGTAAAATAAATATTTTCACATCGATTTATTTCAATACAGATAATTTTAAATGTGCTCAAGTATTAGTAAGCATAGTTCATGATTTTAGAAAGTAAACAGATTCTGATGTGATTATTAGTTTTTTTTTTAATTTATTGGTGTATTTAGAATCTGAACACTAAACTTATTATCTCTCTTTCAATATACAGGATAGTAACAATTAACTTAGTCAATAACTAAAAATTTATACACACACACATATAGCTAACATACAGCTACATTTAGAATATACGATAAAAGTGTAGAATTCTGCAAAGTCACTTACAGTCTCAATTACCTTTGAGTAAAATTTTAGGTTTTCAGGGTTTTTTAAATTTTTTAAAAATTTTTATTTTAAAATTATAAAATTTAAAAATTTTAATTTTTTTAAAATTTTTAATTTTTTTATTTTTTTATCAAGAGGAAAAACCTCTATTACCAAGTTGATGTCATTGCTATGACTATAAAAGTCAGCACTGTTGAGTGTAGTTTTAGGAACAAACTCAAGTAGAATTGTCATTCAACTTAATTATTAAATAGTTATTTTTGACAAGAAGAATGTTCTGATTAAAGGTCCTGAATTCAGAGCTGATTTTGAGAAATTTATCAAATTATTATGTGCACTTCCCCCCCCTAATACTAAGAACGCTCACAAAATGTTGTCTGGATGTCCAATTTTAGGTGACAGTTTTCAGCTTTAGCAGGCAGACAAGTTTTCCAGTTTTTGCCAGTGTTCCAACAATTTTACTGAGCAAAATCATACAAAAAAATGAAACATGGTACCAAAATTATTCCAGGTCTCAAGCAATTGGAAAGAGGGTAAAAATCAACAGAAGTCAAATATAGCTTGACAGGCAAAGAGTACAGGAAGAAAGATTTAGAACATAACAAAACAGAGCTGGTTCACTGTTGATTTTCTATTGTTTAAAATGGAATTTGCAAAGAAAATTTCTAAGTGATATAATGTCCTATGTGACCAGTTTTATTTTAACTACACTATTTAACTGTGTATTATTTTATACTTTATTTTCCCATTTAGGAATATGAAACATGATTATGCATAAAGAGACAAGAAAAGCTTACTGTAGTATCATTATATGGGTGAGTAAATTCTAAAATGCCAATTTTATACTTAATTTTCATAATTTTATTGTAAATTCAAGTGAATTTTAGAGAAAAATCCCCAAACACTAAATTTATGGAAAATAAGTCCCATCCATCTGTTAAAGATACCATAATTATTAAGCCTACAAAACCTATATACTGATATTAACAAAAGATTGTGACTCACAATGTTAAAGCCAATACTTACAAATTGAAAACCCTTCCACTTGATCAATTGTCTTTTATGTGATTTGAAAGAGATGGACGTGCTTTCTTTGTTAGCATTTTCATTTGAATAAACTAAGTTATCATGTGTACTCTAAGTTCATAATTATTTTTGTACATTTATTTAAAACATATTTCCCAGCTAAAACAGATTTTGCTTGTCTCTCAAAGATTATATAAAGAAAAGTCCTTCATAAAGTTGTCTGGTAATAAATGCTTTTTTGCAGTTCTATGGTTTATTTCTCTGTGAAAAACAGAATTGTAAATAAACAATAAACAATATAAATAAATAAGCAAAAATCTCTTTCCATCTGATTGCATGTATGTAGTATATATACATTATATATATATATATATTTATTATGTGACGAATACTCTTTTTTTCCTAATGATTTATTTGTTTGTTTGTTTATTTATTTATTTTTGAGAAGGTGGAGAAGGGACAGAAGGAGAGAGAATCCCAAGTTGACTCCATGCTAAGCCCGGAGTCCTACACAGGGCTCGATGGTGGGTTTGATCTAATGACCCTGAGATCATGACCTAAGCCAAAACCAAGAGTCAGATGCTTATTCAAATGTGTCACCCAGGCACCCCATGCCAGGTACTCTTACAAATATTTTATACCTAGTACTATATTCTTATATAATCTTTAGAAAACACTATGTGGAAGATAATATCAAAAGAGCTAAAGCAAAATAAAACAAGGGAGTTTAGTAACAAGAAACATATTCATCCTTAAGAGAAAATTTAATTAGATAAATGAATGAATGCAATCCAGGTCCTTAGAATACCATGGCCAAGTTTTGATTTTTTCTTTTTTTTAAATTTATTTTTATTTTTTTTAATTTTTTAGTAAGATAACTATTTATTCAGCCTCTTCCATGCTAAAATGTTTTGTGCATATACCACTATAATTAGCACACCCTCTGTAACAGGAAATTTGTACATCAAATTATATTTCATGTTTACTAATTATATAAAATGTCAATTAAAATGATTTATTAATTCCTTTTAACATTACTAGTAAACAATTCAGCAGAAGATATGAGGCAAAAATTACTAAATGAATGATCATATTCATAGAATTCAATATTTTTGCTTCTATTCCTAATTAATAAAGTGGATTTACAAATTATACCACATAACTGTAAGTTTTGTTGAGATCTACTTTGAGAACCTAAAGAATCATGATAGTAAAAAGCCCTTCTTATATTTATTTTATAAATAAATCAGTTAATTTCAAGGCACAGTCACTAGTATTATGTTGACAAAATTATATATGAAGTAGAAATAACTAATGCCCCCCAAAATTGTCAAGTTTATCTTAATTTCTCTCCAATAGAAAAAAGAAAAAAAATCAATTTGATCATTTTCACTCTCTGCAATACAATTATGGCAAAATAAGTTATACAAAACATCAAGAAAATGTTTAACACCATACTTCTTTATAATTTTTTCTAATGATTAAATGATTAAAAGCCCTCATTAAATGGAGAAAATTATTTCACTCACATTTAAAATTAGTATTGTGCATTAGCATCACTATCTTGCCTTGGGTGGTTTATTTTACCATCTTATATATGGCAAATTATTGCCCTAGAGGTTCACAAATCTCTTCTCACACTAAAATGCTTATTTCCAAGTTTCTGAGTTTGTATTTCAGTAGTCCTTCAGAAGATTAACAGTGCTGGGACATTTATGCTAGAGCGGAAGAGACTGGAGAAAAGCAGATAGCAGTGAAAATAACATTTAAACAGAAAGGAAAAATGTTTAAGTGGAGTATAGAAGATTTGACACTATTTATAGTCTATTTTTTCTTGTATTTTATTTACTGTTTTTGCAAAATATTCGTTGAGATATACTTTAGAGGAAGGAAATTTTGAGAAAATAACAGCAACTGTATCACATTTGGATATTAAGAACTCTATTCACTGAAATTATTTCGGGTAAGGTATTAATTTATGTTGTGAATAAACCTGATTAAGGGGAAGATATTTCCCTTTCATCTCACTTCTTCTTTTGAGTTATGATCATTTTTTTAACATTTGAACTGTTTTTAATAAGTTTATTTAATAAGTTAGTTTTTAGGTAAACATTCAAGCATGAAATTGAATCATGTTTTCCTTAAGGATTCATTCTCTGTATCACTAACTGCACTCCTGTCAACTTTGATACAAAATTATTGGCTATAAAAAGAAATGAAGTGGGAAATCATGAAAGATTTAAGATTTTTAAAGAGAAATAATATAATTTTAGAAATTATATTATTAAATAAAATATTGCATGCTTTCTTGTGGAAAATGAACTTTAAGTCATTTTCAAATATGTAAAATATTTTTAAATTGCAATGGAAAATTCTGAATTTTTAATTAATAAGTACATCTATAAATATTTGAAAAAAGCCTTACAATAATTGATATATGATTCAAAAAATACAGGTGTATGCATGTGTATTACTTTATTTACTTATATATTTCTAATTATAACAAAATTGCACTAAACATTCAGATTTGTCTTTAAAATAGTGATGGTGATAAGCCTGAAGAGGTTGTTAGAAACCTTAAATATCATGATGTCTAACAGATAGTATGCATTTGATAATAATAACCACAGCAGTAGCCAATAATACATATTAAGCATTAAAGAAAATAATTAATGATGTGGAAAAATAGTCTCAAGTTATTGATAAAACTTTTTTTTTTAGATTATCTATTTATTTATTTGTGAGAGAGAGAGGAGAGAGAATGAGCAAGGGAAAGGGAGAAGCAGACTTCCCACTGAGCAGGAAGCCCAATGAAGGGCTCCATCCCAGGACCCTGAGATCCTGACATGAGCTGAAGGCAGATGTTTAACTGACTGAGCCACCCAAGTACCCCGATAAAATGACATTTTTTAAAATTTATTTTTTATTTATTTTAAGCATAACAGTATTTATTGTTTTTGTACCACATCCAGTGACATTTTTAAACACAGTTATAGTAATGAAGGATGAGGTATATTTGTCCTACTTTATGGAGCTTTCCATGTGGGTTTTTATTCAGGGGAACAAATTAATTAATTCTATGTTAATCATTTAAGCAAAAATGTTTTTGTGCTTTCTCCTGCTTTATTTGTCTCAATATATATATCAAGGTTTACCTAATGTTAAAATGCATCAAATGAATAATCTAATAAAAAATTTAAAGGTAGATTTTCTAGTATTTTTAATAAAAATCTGGATTAGACTGTGCATTTACACTAGCTTTTTTTAAAAATTCAAATTATGGTTTTCAAGGAGAAAAGAGGACATCAATTCTGACAGTTCCCAAAAACCTTACATTCTATAATGCTGTATTTCATCAGAAAGACAGAATCTTCCCCCCAAATTTTCTAACCTTTAGAGAGAAGAAAGAAACTATTTGCTATTTGTAGATATACTGATATACTTGAAATATCAAGGTTTTAAAATCAAATTCAATACAACACACTATAATACTGTGCAGTGGTAATGGAGATATAGTCTTCACTTAATGGCTCAGAATAAAAGGCAATATAAAAAGAATGAACCTACACATTAACAAATATATTTGGACCTATTGATGAGATTTTCTTTTTTTTAATTTCATTTTATTTTATTTCTTGTCAGTGTTCCAAAATTCTTTGTTTATGTACCACACCCAGTGCTCCATGCAATACATGCCCTCCTTAATACCACAACCAGGCTTACCCACCCTCCCACCCCTCCCCTCCAAAACCCTCAGTTTGTTTCTCAGAGTCCACAGTCTCTCATGACTTTCAAAGGGTTATTTTAGACTTTTTCATTTATGTTTTTAAATAAGAGAATTAGAGATTATACAATAAGTATGTGTTCACATGTAATGAAATGAGTTCATCGCATCAGGATTTTCAAGACTAAATCCCATACTTAAGAAGACTGTTTCACTTTAATCCATTTGAAATGTTGAATCAAAATATATAGTAAATCTGCTCATTGTAAGGGATGAATAATGTATATTTTGAATTTCACTTCTCAGCAGCATGAGAAAAATATTCCACTTTCTGCAGTCATAGCTAAATTTGATGATATCTATGCCATCTTCTCAGACATTGTGGGAGTACACATTTGGAGGCATGTTGACTAAAAACCTAGCATGTATAAACATAGCCAAGCTAGACTTCAGAAAATATGTCAGAACATCTACCTGAAATTTTGGCATACAATTATTTAGTTGACATATATAAAGGTCAAGTAAAATGTGAAGAATGCATAAAAGAAACAAATACAGCAGGAAAAAAGCACTGAGGATTTTTAACTTAAATTATTAGAAGCAGATAAGGTCCCAAGCATATTACTGGACAAGATGTAAATCATAATAGCTATTTAATTAACATTTTCTGTAATTAACATTTTCTAAGATTAGAAATTAAAAGATATAGAGTTTACTTATATATTTAAGAGACAAATTGCTGAATTTCAGGAAAATGTTCATGCCATTAATGTGAATGTAATGGGAATAAAGTAATTGTTTGTTAACAATGCTCATTTTGTAATTATTTGTAAATCCTGCAATGTCCATTTTTATAGTCTTAATCATATTGGAGACACTTATATATCAGATCACATCTGGGAGGTCTTCCTGAATCCAGTGAAGTTATTTGAAATATAGCATTTTGTGACTTAAAGGTCAAAAGTTACAAACATCATATATATATATATACACATACATTCATTTATGTATGTATATATATATATTTATGATCAGTCAAAATTCACTACTTCCTCTCTAGCTCATTTATATATTAAAATTAATTGAGCTATGCTTATATGCTAATACTTACATAACTGAAACTGAGTTTTAGGTTAAATTTGCCAATACAATTTACAGTTTCATTAGATATTCAGATTATTTTAATCAGCTAAAAAGAGCATATCTGTCATACATTATTAGCTAAAAAGGTTTTTATTTAAATTAGATAATCAGTGGATCTACCTTATGCCATTTTTAGAGAATGATATGTACATTTTCATTCATGTTTGAGTATAAGAAATAAATATCATAAACACACACAAACTCTGAATAATATATACATTGATCTTTATTAGAAAATATTTTCTTATATTTTCTTAAATGTCATCACTGCTGGTGCATTAACTTCTCACTTTATGCATGATGATACTGAAGTACACCAATATCAGAAGTTAGTAAATGACTAACATTAATCTATATCTAACTGATATTTAGCACTTATTATGACTTAAGTACTAGACTAGATAATGGGAAAAAGAAAGGCAAACATGTTCCCAAATTATTAACTATCTAAAAAGCATACAATTCCCATTAAATGTAGCAAAATTATTTGATAGAGATGGTTGTAAGGTTTATAGAAGACGGACTTAGCTAAGAAAAATGTGAAGTTTGGAAGTCTTACAAGCAAGTACTTAGTTGTCCAAAGCAGAGAAAAATAATAGGCAGGGAACTGAAAAGTTTTCAGTGTTATTGGATCTTAGAGTATTACACAGTTAAGGCATTAAGTTGAAGAAATAAATAGGAGCCTGAAAATGAACAACGATCAGGAGTTTGATTTTTACTTTGTGTATAATGATAGCTGAAAATTTTTAAGAAAAAAAAAGTGATTTTAGCTTTTGAATGATTTATAGTTAGGAAAAAGATTCATGGTATAGGGAGTGAACTTGAATATATACAAGATGGATAATAGAACAGAAGGGCTTGGAGATATTCAGAAAAAAATAAAAGTAGAAAAAAATATTAACACTTTAGATCTAAGTAGTGGTTAATTTTCAACAAAATAATTTAAGTGAAAATATTCCATGTATTATTAATAACCTTTCTCTATGTTACCCTTAACATTCTTCTAACTTTTAACTAACTTGGACACATGGGCACTCTTTTCAGTTACCTACATATAAATTCCTTTCTATATGTGTATATATGACTATTATTATTTTCTATAAAAACTCATTCTTATTTTAAGAGGCTGTCTCTTGTTGGGTGATAACATAGATTTTGTATATTAGCATCATAGCATTTTTCGCTCAATCATACAGCATATCTAGATGATACCATTCTATTTTAATTTTTATAATACTTTTATTTTGTTACAGTTCATTTAAAAACTTGATTAAATCTGAACCTTTAAGCTTCAAAAACAATTATTTTCATTTTTATGAGAAAAGGGATAGCTAAACCTCCTCATCTAAACCAGATTTCCAGGCCACTGATTGCATAAATAACTATTCAGACCCCTTGTGATTAAAGAAAACCATTAAACTGTAATTCAAAATGAGTTAGTATTTTGGTATATTCTGACTGTTGTTTTGAAGATTCAATTAATGATGTAAAATGCTATGTGAATAGAAAGCAAATATAGTCTGCCAATATATTTTAGCCGTTTTTTTTTTAGTATATTGTCTCATTCTAATTCAAAAATATTTCTGAGAAATGAAACATTATTATAGATTCAGTAGCTCACATAAACTTTTTTTTTTTTTTTTTTACAAATCCAGAAAATAAAAACTTCCCTGTTGAGTTTAATTTGTTTTCCTGTAAGAACTAGACCCATAAACTTTTAATGAATTATCTTTACATTCCAAAAAATATCTTTGTTGTTATGTTCTTGAAGAAAGCAAATGTTTTAGTTTGCCATATTTTCATTGTTTGTGTAATTCCTTCTCATCAGCTCCTGGGTTCAAACTCAAAACTTAACTGAATGAATTATTTTGTTGAAAATTCACCCTGTAATGTGGCAAAAAGAGTTATAAAAGAAAGTAATTAAGATGTAGAATAGTTTTTGTTTTGTTTTAATTTGGGGTTAATTATTTACTTTTGTTTTTTAACTTAAAAGAATTCTGTGGTTATTTAGTGATTTTACTCTTCTTCTATTTCTGTAAATGGGAAATAAATGACTCTGTTCCTCATTTCATATCATACAGGTAATTTGAGTCATAATTATGATTAGGTTCCAGGTCTTCTGGTCTTATTTAATACTTTGTTTCATCATGGTTGTTGATAAAAAATTGTTTCTTCACTTTACCAGGAAGACCACATCCTTCCAGGCTTGTCAGAATCAAATTGCTGCTATGTGGCTGGACTATGACTAAGTTATGAAAGAGAAATAAAATAAAATTAAGCTCTGACAGCTTTCTAGAGTTTGAATGGAGGAACAAAATGAACACTGACCCACTTCTATCATGCCCACTTCTATTGCCAATCATCAGTCACTTTGTCAGAAATGTGCCAAAGATTCGGGTCATTCATGTAGCAGTGCACTATCATAATACATACTGTTTAAGTCAGGCATTAAATCTATCCCAGAGCTCTAACCTTAAATCCATTTTGTACTTAGCTGTCTGTGAGTGACAGGCCTAATTGGTTCACTGTCTTGTATAGACTTCTTGTTACTTTGCAGTAGTCAGATGATGGATTTCTGCAATTGTCAACCTGGGAAAGTTAGTTCTTTATTTTTTACCTTCCTACAGGTCTTGAATGTATTCTTAAACACTCCTTTAAAGGGGCACAACCTCTTTGTATGAACATCACACTGTGGGTGACTCTACGAATCCAAGCCTCATCCTAATTGAGAAACCTGGATTAGAATATATCAGAATGATATAAAATTTCTGACTATGTATATTGGGTGTCAAAATAATCAGATGAACATGGAAAACAACAGTAAAGCTGTTTATTTGACAATCTTCACAAGTGTACAAACCAGACTCTATTCTATTATAAACATCATGTTTACTCAATAAAGTCTTATATTATTAAAATCTATTCCTTTCCTAGTTTTCAAATTTGTGTAGCTACTCTATTGAAATTTTAAAGAAATATAAACATCTTTAAGAACAATAATAATAAAAGAGTCTAAGCATTGGAAAAAAAACTGTCTTAGTTCATTTAGCTGCTAGAAAAACACTGTGGAAAATAGCATGGACGTTCTTCAAAACATTAAGAGTGGAAATATCATATGATCAATAATTCCACTACTGAATATTTACCTAAATAAAATGAAAACACTAACTAAAACAATATATGTACCCCTACGTTTATTACAGCATTATTTACAATAGCCAAGATACAAAATCAGCCTAAGCCCATTGATAGATGAATAGATAAGGAAGATGTGTATACAAACACACGCACACCATATGAGTGCACACACAGGAATATTACACAGCCATAACAAAGGATGAGATCTTGTCATTTGTGACAACATGGATGGATGTAGTAGGTATTATGCTAAGTGAAATAAGTCAAATTGAGAAAGACAAATACCATGTGATTTCACTAATATATTGAATCTAAAAGAAAATAATAAATAAACAAATAAGCAAAAAGCAGAATCAGACCTATGAATACAAAGAACTGATGGTTGCCAAGTAGAAGAAGTGTGGGGGGAGGAAAAAAATAGGTGAAGGGTAGTGGGAGAGGCAAGCTTCCAGTTACAGAATGAGTAATTCATGTGGACAAAAAGCACAGCATAGGGAATATAGTCAATGATACTGTAATAACGTATGTTAATGGATGGTAGCTATACTTGTGGTGAGAACAGCATAATATATAGAGAAGTTGGATCACTATGTGGTACACCTGATACTAATGTAATATGTGTCAACTATAGTCAAATAAAAAGTTAAATTAAAAAGTAGGTTTTGAAAAAAGAGAGATGTTTTGCAAAATTGTACAAGACAATATTTGACAAGTGAGGCTTAATTTTTGAGTGAAAAGAATATAATCTTGAACATTAGTTGTTACAAAAGCAGGATGGTAAAAGCTCTGGTGGTGGTTCTGAGTTCATATGAAGGACACCACTGACAAGCTCTTATAGTGACATTTCCCAAATCACTAGTCTTACAGCATTTTAGTGTTATTCGGTAGTATATAAAATGAATAGCTTTCCTTAAGTCCTACTAGCAGGTATCACATGTTGATAAAAAATAGACATTAACGGTTATTCCAAAATCGTCAGGGCTGTAAATTCCACAACAGCAGCTACCAAATCTTGGTTATCTAATCGCCACTAATTGAATAGGGCCCAAATCTTCATTTAACAATGTAGGTATACTATTGAACATACTTCTCCATCAATAAATAACTTCTTTATCTAAGAATATGGTTATCTATGGAAAATGAGTTTACTGATTACTTTTCCATTAACAACTCCACTTAGCTATTTCTCTGGCTTCCTCTTTTTAGTGGATATTCACAAAATGCATTGATTGGTTTCCCGGTATGGCATATCTATTATCCAACAGTTTATCCTTCCAAAATTACGCTCTAAATTTCAGAGTAAACTTCATTATCTCTTTGGTTTCAGAAGTTATTAAATTAGTAATAATAGCCTGTCTCATCATAAACTTTCATTTTTATATATGTCCACTTGTCAGAGCACACTGGGGAAGTAGTGTGTGTCTAAAATCTTGATCAATATAATCCAGTAGAAATATAAGTAAACCAAATATATAATCTTAAATTAGCTATTAACCACATTTAAAAGTTAAAAAGAAACAATTGAAATTAATTTTAGAGATTATTTTACTTAACTTTATTATCCAAATGTTATCATTCAACACGTAATTCTATAAAGCTTATGATAGTTTGTATTTTTTTTGTACCATTTTCAAAATCTATTGTGCACTTTACAGTGGAACATATTTCAATTCAGACTAGCTACATTTTAAATGCCTGATAACCAAGTAACTAGTGCTTAACATATTGGACACTATAGGTCTTGATTGTTGATAAAATATTATTTGATTACAACACATTAATCCCAATATTCAAAGTGATATGACTGAGAACGTTATTCCTTTGAAGCTAATTTTCCTCAGCACTGCATGAAATTTAACAGAATACCCTGTCACCAAAACCTAGACAGCTATTGCAGATCATTAGTATGGTTGAAAGGATGGAATCTACAGTAAAAAGAGGTCACCATCTAGTTCCCTTACATAAAATTTCTCTCTAACCACCTCTCCTTAGAAGGTGATAGCCTTGAGAATTGATAGAAACATGTTTCCCTCTTTCATTCCATAGTGCATTTTATACATCACTCTTCTCTTATATTCCTTCTCCTGTTCTGGCTACATGTTGCTTTCTCAGAAAATCCATACTTTAATTTTCTGCTATTTTCCATCAATATCCCCATGGAATTAATTCATTTCTTTTTTCTACTTTCGTCATATGGATTTCTGTTAATACAAACCTTTATTAATATGGCATTTAAAAAAATTCTGTCAAATAACTTTAGTTTTGAGATATCTTATTTCCCAGACTAATTTAAGAAAATATAATAATATTTAAATAATATTATAATAATATTAATAATAATAATATTTATAATAATTAAAGTTGCATTTAAAATAATGCAATTTTATTTCTAAAAATAATCTACCCCAGGCTGTGTGTGTGTGTCTGTGTGTGTGTGAAGGATACTAATTTTAAAAATACAATCGGATCCAGATATGTTTCATATTCAAATTAGTACTGTAGCCTGAATTAATATAAACTATAAAGTTTAAAGAAGACTTTTATTTGTAGCTTGCCATTTTAATTGTGATACAGAAATCTTTAAAAAATTAAAGCAAAAATAAAGTAATATTTTGTGGTGCTTTGGAACCAGATCTTTAAAACACCTAAACAGCATAACCACAGGCTAACTCAGTACTCCAAAAAGTGAACTTTTTTTTCATATCATAGACTTTACTTGATGAGCTAAATCTTACTTTCAGTTAGGAGCAATATCCCTTAATCCAAAGAATTAGGAACTCTGACTAAAGAAAATAATATTAAAATTGATTTGAAACCAGTATTTTCCATAAAACAGCATTTCTTTTTATTTTAGGTCATCAAACTGGGTGACCCAAACCTCTATAAAACAAGATGAATTAGTTCCTAGTCTATGATCTAGCAATCCCACTTCTGGGTATATACCCAAAGGACTTGATATCATTATCTCAAAAAGATATCTGCACCCCTACATTAATTACAGCAGTATTCACAGTAGCCAAGATATGTAAACAACCTAAGAGTCTGTCAACTGATAAATGATTTTTTAGAGAGGTAACGCGTGTGCGCGCGCACGCGCGCGCACGTGCACACACACACGGGAATATTATTCAACCTTTAAAGTGAAGAAATTTTGTATTTGTGGTCACATGAATGAAATGAAGGCTCTTATACTAAATAAATTAAGACAAATATGTAAAGATGCATAATTTCACTTATGAGGTATCTAAATAGGTAGTCAAACTTACAGTCTTAATGACTTCAAATCACTAAATATGTATAAGTTGATTTACTTTATGAGTAAATGTTATAGTTGCCATGTTGCCAAATGTTACAGGGAGAAGGAAACTAGAGATCAAAATTGTTAAATTTGACATTCCACATTGCTATTTGTCCAGTAAGTTCAACAACTTATTATGTTTTCAGTATTTTTGCTAATATATTATATTGAAGTAAGCTTCTTATGTGGCTTCTGTAACGTATTATCCATGAATCTTCATAAAAATAATTTTACACATAGAAGCCATCGAGCCAATAATTTAACACAAGCTAAAGATGTAAAGTGTAAGGATGTAAAGTTGAGTAAGACCATAACCATGGCCCACTTCTGGAGGAGCACAAAGGAAGCAGAAGGCTATAATGCAATGCTATCAGCTCTAAGCTGAAGTAAATAGGAGAAACTAAAAATTTTTAATCTCTAGAAGGATATGGAGCAGACGGAGTCTGAAAAAAACTACCTGAAGGTAAGACTTCTCAACTAAAGTGACCAAAATGTCCTAAGATCCTATAGCAGAGAGAGTATGAAAGTTCTAACTAAAGTAGTAAGGGGCTCCATAACAGTCTATGGAAAGTTGCTGGCAACACAAGAAGAAACATGAGCAATAAGTAAGAAATAAAAGAATAATGAAAAATATGTTGATAAAAGGTCAAAAAAGAAAAAATTATGTAATTTTTCTTTCAAGGCAGAAATAATCACTATGTAATAATAAATGGACTATTACTTTAAATATTTTTTCCACAGAAGAATGCTTAATAATGTCCTCTCCTCTATCTTAAGAAATATGAGATACATCATTCTTTTTAGAGTTGCAATTATCCATGTTAAGAATATTTCTCTATTTCTCTCTATGCATATGTTCCCAAGATGCTGTACACTTTTATTCCAGAAATAGGGACTTTTAACAATCCTTATGTAAGAATAAATCCTGAGTAGCTTATCTAAGTTCTTGAAATAATGAAATATAGGATGAAGTCTCTGCATAGATATACTTTCTTTTCCTGAAATATTTTTTTCAATAGATGGGGGGGCCTGGGTGGATCAGACAGTTAAGCAGCTGCCTTTGACTCAGGTCACGATCCCAGGGTCCTGGGATAGAGCCCTGTGTCAGGCTACCTCCTCTGCGGGGAGTCTGCTTCTGCCTCCCCCTCTGCCCCTACCCCCACTCATGCTCTCTCTTGCTAGTGCTCTCTCTCTCTCAAGTAAATAAATTTTAAAAATCTTTAAAAAACGTTGTTTTCAATAGACAACTCTGTTTTATTTAGTGATGTCATATTAAATTACTTCAACTTTTTAAAAAAATATTTATTTATTTGATAGAGAGAGAAGGGGAAGAGGAAGAGGGAGAGGGAGAATCTCAGGTAGACTCCCTGCTGAGTGTGGAGCCCAAATAGCAGGTTGAGATAATGACCTGAGCCAAAGCCAAGAGTCAGACACTAAAACATTTGAGTCACCCAGGTGCCCCAAATTATTGCAAGGTTTTAAACAATTACATATGAAGACTGAAATATACTCAGAGAGGGGTCGTAATAAATTCCACAGTATAAATGAAATTTTCTTCTGTACTCTTTATACCAGGAATACAGAAACAGAAAAGCATGGCTTTAAAAATTCAAAGGAACTTGATAAAACAACTCACTGTTTAACTTACTAAATTTTATAAGCTGCATTAGATGAAACAATTTATGTACTTGCTCACTTTAATATTAATCTATAGTGGAATTCAAAAACATAAAATCAGACTTCAATTTTTTTTTTAATTTCCTACTGCATCTGTCAAACTAGTCATGTAAAACAAGATTAGAGTATATATTGAAGTCATCATAAATGTATCTATTATTGAAGTTGATAAATGTAGCCCCTTAAAGAAACATGTAAGGGATAACAGAATATTATATTTATTGCTTTTCATGGAATATATTTAAAATGTTGAAAAATATTGAAGAACATCTCAATCAATGCCAAGACATGGAAACTTATTTGGGGTTGTTTTGTTGTTAATGAGAAAACGTTAATTTTATCAAATCATATAATTGTAAAAATAGTATTTATTGACCCTTTTCCACTATGTAAGTGTAACACCAGAAACTCAAATCCATTTTTTTCTTTTCTTTTTTTTTTAAAGATTTATTTATTTATTTGACAGATAGAAATCACAAGGTGGCAGAGAGGCAGGCAGAGAGAGAGGAGGAAGCAGCCTCCCTGCTGAGCAGAGAGCCTGATGCAGGGCTCGATCCCAGGACCCTGAGATCACGACCTGAACCGAAGACAGAGGCTTTAACCCATTGAGCCACCCAGGCGCCCCAAATCCATTCACAGATATCTTCACTTATTAAAACAATGTCCTTGAAAAGTAGACCATAGTTAATCTTGTTTTCCTGACAATATAAAGACAGACTGGTCACCATTCTTTTTATGAAATAAAACTAATTTCATAGGCTTCCTCTCTCCCTCCCACTCTCCCTCTCTTTCTCTGTGTGTGTGTGTGTGTGTGTGTACATATTCAACTGAAAAGAGTTACTCAGTCACTTTAAAAGACAAAAAATTACCTGAATATGTTTAAAAATATATATATTTCATAGTAAAAACAGAAAACAAACTTTAAAAAAGTACAGTAATTTTGTTGCTGGCAATAGTATCAATTTACTGGTATGATAAAAAAAGAACTATTTGTTCAATGTTTACTGACTAGTGTGGCACATAGATTATAGTAAAATTTGCTTTAAAGTCATTTGTTTAGAAAGAAATTTTGGTAAAATGCTGACATCCGATCCTATTAGGTTGATTCATTTTCTATTCTGAGGCAATATGAGTCAGACTGCTTTGAAGAGAACCAAGGAACAACACAAACAGGATGTTGGTTTGAATAGGAAGCCAGTCATATTTGGTTTTATAGCCTGGTATATATTTGACTGTAAGATAATTTTTTTTAAGACTTTATTGATTTGTTTGTTTTGTTTGTTTGTTTGAGAGAGAGAGGGAGAGAGAGAGAAAGCACACAACCAGGCAGACCAGCAGGCAGAGGGAGAAGGGGAAGCAGACTTCTTGCTGAGCAGAGAGTCTGATGTGGGGCTCATTGTGGGGCTCTATCATAGGACCCTGGGATCATAACCTGAGGGGAAGACATGCACTTAAGCAACTGAGCCACCCAGGTGCCCCCAAGATAAAACTTTTTTAAATGAACAGAAGTAGGTCTTATACATTCATTTTCATAGATACCCTTAATTTCATGGTCATACTTAACAATGAACTATGCTCTAACTGCAGGTCATGGTTTATTTTAGATACTGGAGTGAAAATTTATTAAAGATAGATTTTATCCTTAAACATTACATTTTGGTCCACTTGTATATTTATGTGTATTAAAATACTTTGCACTAAATGCTTTGTACTCATTTGCTATTATATAACCAAGTTATTTAATAGAACTATTGTGATTTACTCATGTAAATGGCATGGGTCATGGAAAATTATTATTTTTTCACTTTCTGCCTAATTAAATTACTGTTTTCTAATATTAATCTATTTTTGGCTCCCATTTCTATATAACAAAAATAATTGTTTTATTTGTGTGGCATTCATTTGATTTTTTTGCTAACAAAAATTTGGTTAATGTAAAATAAAGAAAATGAAAAATATTTTACGTATACTCAATGAATTTTGAGACTATTTTTATTTGTTTTGTTTTTGGAACATGGGAGATATCTTTAAATTAACTCCTACTATTCTTTTGTTTTTTAAGATTTTATTTATTTATTTGACAGACAGAGATCACAAGTAGGCAGAGAAGTGGGCAGAGAGAGAGGAGGAAGCAGGCTCCCTGCTGAGCAGAGAGCCCGATGTGGGGCTCGATCCCAGGACCCTGGGATCATGACCTGAGCTGAAGGCAGAGGCTTTAACCCACTGAGCCACCCAGGCGCTCCTCTACTATCTTTTAATAGGAGTCAAATAATCATTGATCTCATTCTTACTTCCTCCTATATAAGATACTGCAGGATAATAATCACTCATATCTCCTGTTCTATATTGGGAAGTATACATTTGGCTAACATTTCTTTTAGCAAGAAATTATATATACAGTCTACAATCTTGGCTCCAATCAGGCTTGTTTTTATATCTTCGGCTTTTCACGTCATATGGTTATGTTTTGTGGTTTTTTTTAAGATAAAATATATTGTGAACTTATGTTTATCATTCACATTACTGACCTTACAAATGTATATCTTTATACTAAGCAAAATCTAGTTCCCCCAAAACACAAAAATAATTACTTATTTGCTTTATCTTGCAACTTTAACAGCAGTATCATATGCTTCATAGTAGCAGTAGTTAGAAGCCAAAACATTAGTTTATGTAGTAGGAATAAAGAACTCTTTATGTTATCAGAGAAAAGGGTATATATATATCACTCTTCTCTGAAAAGTCAAAAATGTACAATAAATCCAAATTTCCTAAACAATTTGTCATGGTTTTGAAACTGGAAAAAGCAAAATTCTCAGGTCATTTTATCATAGGAAAAGGAATATATATTGAGTGTTTAGAATAATTACTTTGAACAGGGAGCATATATTGATTTTTAAAAGTTTTATTTAGACTGTGCACTTAATGAACTTAATATATTTTAATTAATACACCTGAGGTTTTCAATGTGTTAAAATTTCAATTCACAATTTCATAGGAATATTTATCAAAGTAAAAATACTGGTAACATTAAGGGAGATATGGAAACAATTCATTATTATAAAAAATGATTGTTAGAATAAAATTTAATCATTATCCTGCCTCTGTTTTATAGATTGTGCCTAGGATAAACACATGGGATTTAGACACTATCTCTTTATTAAAGCATAGGAGTATAAAAGTATTATGGAAAATTAGAAGGCTAACATATTACAAGCCCTCAGGAATAAATGGAGCAAAGAAATAATCATCAGTGGTTTTAATATCACTAAAAGACAATCAGATATTATGTTCAATATAATGGAATTTTATAAAATCATCTTTGAAAAATTCTTGCCAAAATATTAAACCTGAATTTATCTAGACACTGGATTTAACTATGAATTTACAGGCAGTTCAGGAGAAGAACATGTAAAATGACCATTGGGATGAAAGCATTAAGAGCCAGACTGTATATGTCATTAAAGAAAAGTATTTCTCCCATAAACACACTTTACTTTGTATAGGTTTCCCCACCCTCATTTTTTTAAAGAATACTTAAGAAGCCAAAATAACCAATTAAAATTTATAACTTTTGTCTGTTTGTCAACGACTAGATAAAGAGTGATAGGAAAGGCTCTATGTTAAGTTTTAGGTATGTTAATATTATTATGACAATGGCTGAAAAGAAAACTTCATTAAAAACACTTTCTAGGGGCGCCTGGGTGGCTCAGTGGGTTAAAGCCTCTGCTTTCAGCTCAGGTCATGATCCCAGGGTCCTCGGATCGAGCCCCGCATCGGGCTCTCTGCTCAGCAGGGAGCCTGCTTCCTCCTCTCTCTGAATGCCTCTCTGCCTACTTGTAATCTCTGTCTGTCAAATAAATAAATAAAATCTTTTTTAAAAAAAAATAAATAAAAACATTTTCTAAATACTTACAATTACATATTGTTAAAATTTGAGAGTTATCTGGGGGGAGGAGTCAAGATGGCGGAGAAGTGGCAGGCTGAGACTACTTCAGCTGGCCGGAGATCAGCTAGATGGCTTATCTAAAGATTGCAAACACCTGAAAATCCATAGGCAGATCGAAGAGAAGAAGAACAGCAATTCTGGAAACAGAAAAACAGCCACTTTCTGAAAGGTAGGACCGGCGGAGAAGTGAATCCAAAGAGAAGGGAAGATAGACCCCGGGGGGGGAGGGGCCGGCTCCAGACAAGCGGCGGAGCAACCGCGCACAAAATCAGGACTTTTGGGGGTCTGTTCCGCTGAGGGACATCGCTCCAGAGGCTACCCGGGGCAAGGCCCACACGGGGTCAGCGTGGCCTCAGGTCCTGCAGGGTCACAGAAGGATCGGGGGTGTCTGAGTGTCACAGAGCTTGCGGGTATTGGAACGGGAAAGCCGGCTACAGAGACAGAGCCGACAGTAAGCTCGCAGCTCGGGGTGACCTTGAACCGGTCGCAGGCTCGGTGAGCTCGGAGCGCGGCCGGAGGACAGGCAGACGGGAGTAACTGGGCGCTGTTCTCTGAGGGCGCACTGAGGAGTGGGGCCCTGGGCCCTCGGCTCCTCCGGGCCGGAGACCAGGAGGCCGCCATTTGTATTCCCATCCTCCGGAACTCTACGGAAAGCCCTCAGGGAACAAAAGCTCCTGAAAGCAAACCCGAGCGGATTACTCACCCCGGCCCCTATAAGGGCGGTGCAATTCCGCCTGGGGCAAAGACACTTGAGAATCACTACAACAGGCCCCTCCCCCAGAAGATCAACAAGAAATCCAGCCAAGACCAAGTTCACCTACCAAGGAGTACGGTTTCAATACCAAGGAGAGCAGCAGAATTCCAGAGGAGGAGAAAGCCAAGCGTGGAACTCATGGCTTTTTCCCTGTGATTTTTTTTAGTCTTGCAGTTAATTTAATTTTTTTTTTCTTTTTTTTTTTTTTTTTTTCTCGCCTTCGGGTAAATTTTTTTTTTTTTTAACTGTTACCTTTTTCTTTTTTAACGATTTTTTACTAGTTTATCTAATACATATATTTTTTCTTTTTTACATTTTTCTTAGGTGTTTTCTCTTTTTAAAATTCTTTTCTTTTCTTTTTTTTCTTTTTTCTTTTTTTTTTTCTTTCTTTCTTCCTTTTTGAACCTCTTTTTATCCCCTTTCTCCCCCCTCACGATTTTGGATCTCTTCTAATTTGGTTAAAGCATATTTTCCTGGGGTTGTTGCCACCCTTTTAGTATTTTACTTGCCCCTTCATATACTCTTATCTGGACAAAATGACAAGACGGAAAAATTCAACACAAAAAAAAGAACAAGAGGCAGTACCGAAGGCTAGGGACCTAATCAATACAGACATTGGTAATATGTCAGATCTAGAGTTCAGAATGACAATTCTCAAGGTTCTAGCCGGGCTCTAAAAAGGCATGGAAGATATTAGAGAAACCCTCTCGAGAGATATAAAAGCCCTTTCTGGAGAAATAAAAGAACTAAAATCTAACCAAGTTGAAATCAAAAAAGCTATTAATGAGGTGCAATCAAAAATGGAGGCTCTCACTGCTAGGATAAATGAGGCAGAAGAAAGAATTAGTGATATAGAAGACCAAATGACAGAGAATAAAGAAGCTGAGCAAAAGAGGGACAAACAGCTACTGGACCACGAGGGGAGAATTCGAGAGATAAGTGACACCATAAGACGAAACAACATTAGAATAATTGGGATTCCAGAAGAAGAAGAAAGAGAGAGGGGAGCAGAAGGTATAATGGAGAGAATTATTGGGGAGAATTTCCCCAATATGGCAAAGGGAACGAGCATCAAAATTCAGGAGGTTCAGAGAACGCCCCTCAAAATCAATAAGAATAGGCCCACACCCCGTCACCTAATAGTAAAATTTACAAGTCTCAGTGACAAAGAGAAAATCCTGAAAGCAGCCCGGGAAAAGAAGTATGTAACATACAATGGTAAAAATATTAGATTGGCAGCTGACTTATCCACAGAGACCTGGCAGGCCAGAAAGAGCTGGCATGATATTTTCAGAGCACTAAACGAGAAAAACATGCAGCCAAGAATACTATATCCAGCTAGGCTCTCATTGAAAATAGAAGGAGAGATTAAAAGCTTCCAGGACAAACAAAAACTGAAAGAATTTGCAAACACCAAACCAGCTCTACAGGAAATATTGAAAGGGGTCCTCTAAGCAAAGAGAGAGCCTACAAGTGGTAGATCAGAAAGGAACAGAGACCATATACAGTAACAGTCACCTTACAGGCAATACAATGGCACTAAATTCATATCTCTCAATAGTTACCCTGAATGTTAATGGGCTAAATGCCCCTGTCAAAAGACACAGGGTATCAGAATGGATAAGAAAACAAAACCCATCTATATGTTGCCTCCAAGAAACTCATTTTAAGCCCGGAGACACCTCCAGATTTAAAGTGAGGGGGTGGAAAAGAATTTACCATGCTAATGGACATCAGAAGAAAGCAGGAGTGGCAATCCTTATATCAGATCAATTAGATTTTAAGCCAAAGACCATAATAAGAGATGAGGAAGGACACTATATCATACTCAAAGGGTCTGTCCAACAAGAAGATTTAACAATTTTAAATATCTATGCCCCCAACGTGGGAGCAGCCAACTATATAAACCAATTAATAACAAAATCAAAGAAACACATCAACAATAATACAATAATAGTAGGGGACTTTAACACTCCCCTCACTGAAATGGACAGATCATCCAAGCAAAAGATCAGCAAGGAAATAAAGGCCTTAAACGACACACTGGACCAGATGGACATCACAGATATATTCAGAACATTTCATCCCAAAGCAACAGAATACACATTCTTCTCTAGTGCACATGGAACATTCTCCAGAATAGATCACATCCTCGGTCCTAAATCAGGACTCAACCGGTATCGAAAGATTGGGATCATTCCCTGCATATTTTCAGACCACAATGCTCTAAAGCTAGAACTCAACCACATTAGGAAGTTTGGAAAGAACCCAAATACATGGAGACTAAACAGCATCCTTCTACAGAATGAATGGGTCAACCGGGAAATTAAAGAAGAATTGAAAAAAATCATGGAAACAAATGATAATGAAAATACAACGGTTCAAAATCTGTGGGACACAACAAAGGCAGTCCTGAGAGGAAAATATATAGCGGTTCAAGCCTTTCTCAAGAAACAAGAAAGGTCTCAGGTACACAACCTAACCCTACACCTAAAGGAGCTGGAGAAAGAACAAGAAAGAAACCCTAAACCCAGCAGGAGAAGAGAAATCATAAAGATCAGAGCAGAAATCAATGAAATAGAAACCAAAAAAACAATAGAACAAATCAACGAAACTAGGAGCTGGTTCTTTGAAAGAATTAATAAAATTGATAAACCCCTGGCCCGACTTATCAAAAAGAAAAGAGAAAAGACCCAAATAAATAAAATCATGAATGAAAGAGGAGAGATCACAACTAACACCAAAGAAATACAAACTATTATAAGAACATACTATGAGCAACTCTACGCCAATAAATTTGACAATCTGGAAGAAATGGATGCATTCCTAGAAACATATAAACTACCACAACTGAACCAGGAAGAAATAGAAAGCCTGAACAGACCCATAACCAGTAAGGAGATTGAAACAGTCATTAAAAATCTCCAAACAAACAAAAGCCCAGGGCCAGACGGCTTCCCGGGGGAATTCTACCAAACATTTAAAGAAGAACTAATTCCTATTCTCCTGAAACTGTTCCAAAAAATAGAAATGGAAGGAAAACTTCCAAACTCATTTTATGAGGCCAGCATCACCTTGATCCCAAAACCAGACAAGGATCCCACCAAAAAAGAGAGCTATAGACCAATATCCTTGATGAACACAGATGCGAAAATACTCAACAAAATACTAGCCAATAGGATTCAACAGTACATTAAAAAGATTATTCACCACGACCAAGTGGGATTTATTCCAGGGCTGCAAGGTTGGTTCAACATCCGCAAATCAGTCAATGTGATACAACACATCAATAAAAGAAAGAACAAGAACCATATGATACTCTCAATAGATGCTGAAAAAGCATTTGACAAAGTACAGCATCCCTTCCTGATCAAAACTCTTCAAAGTGTAGGGATAGAGGGCACATACCTCAATATCATCAAAGCCATCTATGAAAAACCCACCGCAAATATCATTGTCAATGGAGAAAAACTGAAAGCTTTTCCGCTAAGGTCAGGAACACGGCAGGGATGTCCATTATCACCACTGCTATTCAACATAGTACTAGAGGTCCTAGCCTCAGCAATCAGACAACAAAAGGAAATTAAAGGCATCCAAATCGGCAAAGAAGAAGTCAAATTATCACTCTTCGCAGATGATATGATACTATATGTGGAAAACCCAAAAGACTCCACTCCAAAACTGCTAGAACTTATACAGGAATTCAGTAAAGTGTCAGGATATAAAATCAATGCACAGAAATCAGTTGCATTTCTCTACACCAACAGCAAGACAGAAGAAAGAGAAATTAAGGAGTCAATCCCATTTACAATTGCACCCAAAACCATAAGATACCTAGGAATAAACCTAACCAAAGAGACACAGAATCTATACTCAGAAAACTATAAAGTACTCATGAAAGAAATTGAGGAAGACACAAAGAAATGGAAAAATGTTCCATGCTCCTGGATTGGAAGAATAAATATTGTGAAAATGTCTATGCTACCTAAAGCAATCTACACATTTAATGCAATTCCTATCAAAGTACCATCCATCTTTTTCAAAGAAATGGAACAAATAATTCTAAAATTTATATGGAACCAGAAAAGACCTCGAATAGCCAAAGGGATATTGAAAAAGAAAGCCAACGTTGGTGGCATCACAATTCCGGACTTCAAGCTCTATTACAAAGCTGTCATCATCAAGACAGCATGGTACTGGCACAAAAACAGACACAGAGATCAATGGAACAGAATAGAGAGCCCAGAAATAGACCCTCAACTCTACAGTCAACTAATCTTCGACAAAGCAGGAAAGAATGTCCAATGGAAAAAAGACAGCCTCTTCAATAAATGGTGCTGGGAAAATTGGACAGCCACATGCAGAAAAATGAAATTGGACCATTTCCTTACACCACACACAAAAATAGACTCAAAATGGATGAAGGACCTCAATGTCTGAAAGGAATCCATCAAAATCCTTGAGGAGAACAAAGGCAGCAACCTCTTCGACCTCTGCCGCAGCAACATCTTCCTAGGAACAACGCCAAAGGCAAGGGAAGCAAGGGAAAAAATGAACTATTGGGATTTCATCAAGATCAAAAGCTTTTGCACAGCAAAGGAAACAGTTACCAAAATCAAAAGACAACTGACAGAATGGGAGAAGATATTTGCAAACGACATATCAGATAAAGGACTAGTGTCCAGAATCTATAAAGAACTGAGCAAACTCAACACCCAAAGAACAAATAATCCAATCAAGAAATGGGCAGAGGACATGAACAGACATTTCTGCAAAGAAGACATCCAGATGGCCAACAGACACATGAAAAAGTGCTCCATATCACTCGGCATCAGGGAAATACAAATCAAAACCACAATGAGATATCACCTCACACCAGTCAGAATGGCTAAAATCAACAAGTCAGGAAATGACAGATGCTGGCGAGGATGCGGAGAAAGGGGAACCCTCCTACACTGTTGGTGGGAATGCAAGCTGGTGCAGCCACTCTGGAAAACAGCATGGAGGTTCCTCAAAATGTTGAAAATAGAACTGCCCTATGACCCAGCAATTGCACTATTGGGTATTTACCCTAAAGATACAAACGTACTGATCCAAAGGGGCACGTGCACCCGAATGTTTATAGCAGCAATGTCCACAATAGCCAAACTATGGAAAGAACCTAGATGTCCATCAACAGATGAATGGATCAAGAAGATGTGGTATATATACACAATGGAATACTATGCAGCCATCAAAAGAAATGAAATCTTGCCATTTGCGACAACGTGGATGGAACTAGAGCGTATCATGCTTAGCGAAATAAGTCAAGCAGAGAAAGACAACTATCATATGATCTCCCTGATATGAGGAAGTGGTGATGCAACATGGGGGCTTAAGTGGGTAGGAGAAGAATAAATGAAACAAGATGGGATTGGGAGGGAGACAAACCATAAGTGACTCTTAATCTCACAAAACAAACTGAGGGTTGCTGGGGGGAGGGGGTTTGGGAGAAGGGGGTGGGATTATGGACATTGGGGAGGGTATGTGCTTTGGTGAGTGCTGTGAAGTGTGTAAACCTGGTGATTCACAGACCTGTACCCCTGGGGATAAAAATATATGTTTATAAAAAATAAAAAATTAAAAAAAAAAATTTGAGAGTTATCTGAGGTGGGGAGAGACTAGGCAAGGCCTAGATGAAACAAGATTGTTTGTATCCGGAAAATTATTGAGGCTGAAAGATTGACTTATGAAGATTCATTATGCCATTCTATTTCATATTTATTTGAGATACACCATAATATATGTAAACAATCTAGAAACATAGGTATTTCTATAATGCCAATAAAAGGTCATCAATGAGAAATGCATTTTGCATTGCTTCTCTTTCCCAGCAGTTATATTATAAATGTATTCCTTTGTATTTTAAAGTTACAGAGCATGTTAATTAAATCAAATTTGAAAGTTCATAAGTTAGACAATCTATTAAATTTTGGCCTCAGCTGGCATAAAACCTATCCAAAGTGTCAATCAAACTTGGTTCCACTGACCAGCTCCGGTGTCTTTGGGGAAGAGGAGCTGACGGTGACTTGTTAGAAGGGTTATTTTATCAAATTTAAAAATGCTCGACCAGATATAACTACTTGGCTTTGGACAGTTATACTTTAGATCTCTCTTTTTAATTTTTAACTTCATGTCTATTTTCAATTTAAACCACTTGCAAGTACATTTGTGTTTATAAAGATATTTCTCTATCATATTTTCCTCAAAGAACAATTGATTTGACTCGTTCGAATTCCATAAATATAAAAGTAACACTGTCTAAAACCAGCTTTTGAAAATTTTCCATTGCTATACTTAAACTGAACATTATTTTCTTCAATTTGTCTCAGATAGATATAATAAACTTTAAGATTAAGAAAATTACCAAAATTTATATAAATAATCTAAAATATATGTGATTGGGTATTGGGGCTCATTTGTACTTTTAGACCATTAGAATTGTATCATTTTTCTTTTGTAGTTATAGCTCATTACCAGATCTTTATACAAAGAGAAACCAAGTGTTAAATATTCTGTCTTATAGTTCTAGTGAGCTATGACTTCCATCTAGTTAAGAATATTAAATTTAACTGTCTTTAAGACTACTGCAGTACTATATGATATGCAATTTGGTCACCTTAATGAACTTCTTATAATGAAACAAAAGTTACTTTATTTGCAAGACAATACTAAAGCAAGATCCACAAGCAATTAGGTGTAAATTGGAAGTTTAAATTTTGACCCTATCAAACAAACAAAATGGAAAAGTTTATTTATTATTTACTACACAGGAACAATAAAAAATATTAAATTCTCAAAACTCAACTTAAACAAATGGAAATGCATGTGTTAGATCAATGTGTAAAGTCATCACTGCATGATACTGAATAATTGATTCCCTATCTCCTAGTAAGTATAGACATGTGTGTGTCTTAACCTATTTGACAGTTAAATTACTGGAAGCTTTGTCATTTTCAAATATTTGCTAAAATTAAATACATAAAAGAGTTTCAATGAGTGCATTAGTATTTATGAGCTTCACGAGGGTAAAACTATTTAAATCCCTTCACAGAATTATGATCAGAATGAGAAATTTAACTTCCTTGCTATTATATGTTTAATTATATTTGAGTAGTATAGGAAATAAGATTTCAGAAAAATTTAAAAGATAAATGGATGACCAAGGTAGAGTTACATTTTATAAACATATAATATGGAATCTTAAGAGATTAGAAAACACCAGAAACACCTCATAGTTAATGTCATGTTAGGTATAGTATTCCAAAATGAATGCATACTTTTTAAAATACTGATTAAAGATTTTGTTCTTAACAATGTCAATAACTGAGCTGACTTTTTATGTATACAGAAGGAATTCTATGTTCCTATTTCAGTATTTTAGAACAATAAATGGCATGATACCTGTCCTGAAGTTTACACCATGAACTACTTAAATTTTTTATACCTATGGTATGTCCAAAAGTGGCCATGTTACAAATTTTAAGAAATTATAGCCATGTTAAGACTTTCAAGAAATTGTGGCATAGAATAAAACCAGCTATTAGGTATATTCTTTTCCAAAGCAAGTGTACAAGATTATAATAGTAATTAGCATACAATAAACACAATAATAAAAATAAAATAATTATTATGATAATAAGTTAGTAGTAGTAGTAGTAGATATCAGCTGCAACTATTCTATGAAGTATAAAATCTTAAGCTTTAACATTTAATATTCAGAAGGAAAAATTATGAGATTCCAGGAATCATCAAATAGATGTTATAGTTACTTAGCACTCAGTAAATGAACTAGAAATTGGGCTCTTAATGACACCAACACTTTGTTGTTCATATTTTGTGCTTTTCTGTATTTCCTTTCCTTTACAATGAGAAAGATCCATGACTTGCTTCTAACTGATAGACATGGCAGTAGTGTGCAACCCCCGTGATTTCATTAAATAAGACTTAGTTTTGCTAGCAGAATCACCTGGTCTCTACCTGTGGGTGGCTGATTTAAGAAGCAAATTGCCAGAATTCCTACAACTGTAGGAAATGAATTCTACCAACAACCTAACAGAGCTGGGAAGTAGATTGTTCCCTGATTGCGCCTCCAGATTATAAACCGGTCTTGAAACACCTTTGATTTCAGCCCTCTGAGACCTTAAGAAATGACCCATGCAATTCATGTTTGGATTTCTGACCTACAGTAACTGAGATAACACATGTGTATTGTTTTAAGCTATTAATATTTTCATAATTTGTTATGCAGTATATAAAACTAGTTGACATAGTTCAAAATATGACCAACAGATAAGATTTTGGGGAAAAATCAATATATGCATCATCATTGCTTGCCTGGCAAGGAAGAGGTATAGTACTCAGGTATGGGATCAGCAGGTTTCCCTGAGGAGATACTGCAAGCATGCTGTGAGTGCTCTTTGAACATGAATGTTCATTTAAAGGTTAGTCACTTTTTATAGCTGATGCCTAGCTTTATTTAAATGAATTATTCAAAATTAAACAGAGTACACAGATGAAGATAGCAAATAACAAATTTTTACTTTCAGAAAAAGTCTACCTATGGTAATTGGGAAGTTAAGCTAGAATAAAATCACTGCAGCTTACAACCAAAACAATAACAGTTTTAGAAAAGTCACAGATTCTGAAAAGTCTACAAGACAAAAGTCCAAGAGGAGGTCATGGTAGAATGAAGATCAATAGGGAAAAAGTACATTTTATGAACATGAAGCAATATCGTTCTGGCACAATTTTTCTATAGCTTGAATCTATTAAATAAATAGAAAATGAGTAAAATAAAGATTACAAAAGCTATATTAATTTTAAGAGTATAGAACATCCACACAAAAGGACACTCTTGAAAAAAGAGACAAACAAAAGGACAGACCCTTACATAGGGAACAAACTGCTGGTTTCCAGAAGACAGAGGGGTGGGGGATGGGTGGAATAAAAGTAGACTTATTGTAATGAGCTGAGTAATGTATAGAATTGTTGGATCACTATATTGTACACCTAAAACTAATATCAAACTGCATGTTAGTTATACTTAACTGAAAAAAAAAAAAGACTCTTGAAGAGTTAACCACTTTTAAGATATGACAAAGTTAATTCATGTATGAGGGCCCACAAAAGGGAGGCTACCCCAAATCTCAACCTAAGTCAGCCTGCACTTATGGGAAATACCTGCTAAAGAAACCTAACATACACCAATCATCATCGTCCAACTCAGTGTTAGCTAGCCTATCTCACCCTAAAATATAGAACCTTCTAGCCTTATAAGGAAATGCCTGACCTCCTAATTAACCATGCCCTGTTCCTGCATCACCTCTTCTAACATTTTATGAAACTTGCTCTTTCCCCAAATCCTCATGAAGACCCTGCTTGTGAGGAACTGTATTCCCTTAATCTATAAATTGTTTACCCTTGAATAAAGGACATTACAGCTATTGCCACGTTGTTTTAGTTTTGTCATTTAGCAGACATATTATCTGTCTCATTATTAAAACTGAATAAATATAATGCAGCTCTTGAGTTTTCATCTAATCAACAGAAATTGAACCCTGAACCTGGGCAGCAGGACCATTAGAGGAAGAGTGGATAGAGCTCTGGAGTTAGAAGATTATGATCTGAAATCTTCTCGAAGTCCCTGATGGTAACAAAACGACTGAGGAATTGAAATACATATAACCATAAGGACTCCTAAAGTCTTCACGTTAAAAAAAATATGTACTTTAAAATGGAAAATGGATAATATATTTAAATTCAAATCTCTCAAAATATTTAAAATAATATAGTAGAGTCACAGATAAATGGAATTTCACCCTTTCTCTATTTCTCCAAATTGAAGACTTGGCAAATACATAATATGTCTTGCCTGAAAACTGATTATTGCAGAAAAGCGTCAAAGACCAAAGAGAATCTAAAATACTAGGCTCTGTCAAAACTCTGATTTTTTTTCTTATTTAAAAGGAAGAAGAAACAATGTGTCTACATTTTCCCTTTTCACCTGGGGGAACATTTTCTTATGCTTAAAATAAGAGGAAAATAAAAGCAAAGGAGGAAACCCAAATACAAATTGTATTTCATTTAAGTTCATAATTTTTACTTTCTATTACAGTTACTGACATTAAATTAAGGAGCTACACGAGAAAGTGTAATTGATCATTTTCATTATTGTTAAATCTATTAAGTCTTGACAATCTGAGGAGTAATATCCACTGTGGGTATCACTATTTACTAGTATGATTAACTGGTATTTGCTGAGATATTAATAAACATGATATTTTATCAACTTAGAGATGAAAATCCTATTGTATTTGAATTATTTAGTTCTGAGTGTTTCAATACTTATTTTGTTCATGCCCATAATCATATGATATTAACACAGAAGTGAGGTCACAAGTGGGGTTATTTCTTAATCTCTTGGCCTGCATTTGTCTGACTCACCTCATTCTAATACCTTGGTCCTACAAGTTACTTCCTGTTTCATCTTATTCCAGGTATCAGAGTCCTTCTTAGTGATTGAATAATCATCAGTCTACAACTATAAATGAAATTAAAAAATATATTTTGTATTAAGACTTTTTGCAAATCAGAGTAGTATAAGAATAACTTATGTAGAGACCACCACTTAATTTATACACAGTTGTTCTGTCTGGCCTTTCACACCAATACATAATTTTTTTTTAGCAATATAACCTAGAAATCAGTTCCTTTTTATATGAGGTAACTAAGTTTCTTTAAAAATGAAATTGAAAAAAAGAAAACATAACATGACAAAATATTTTTAAGATTATAAATTATCTTTTGAATTTTTGACTTCTATTTGCATGGTATGCTATGCTTTTGATTAGTATAAGATCTATTTAGAGATTAATATTGTCAGGGTTTGCTATGTCCCACTGATTAGCACTCTATTTTGGAAAATAAAATCAATTTATAATCAGGTATATTAAAGTAAAACAGGATAATATAAGGTAGGACACTGCATATATATGATATTCAGATTTACACTTTAACATTCTCAAAAAGTGATTCTTTAGTTTGCCTTATAGTTCTAAAAATTCAAATAAAATAAAAGGTGGAGTATTAAGAAAATGAAACATTTCAAAGTGATTGTGTGTATATTAATGTGTGATTGTGTGTAATATTTTAGTGAATTATTTGGGAGTAAATTTTATGCAATGAGCCCTTTATTCCTAAATATTTCCATATACATTTTCCCCATACATTTTCTTACACAACAGTACAATTTTGAAATCAGTACAATCAATATTGATTACCAGAGCTGTCCTTAAGTTGTGTAGGACTCAAGGAAAACATTTTTATTGTTTCCTTTCCTATATACATAATTTATTTTAAAATGTACTATAAAATTCATGGGTTCATATAGTAATTTTATGATGATTTAAAATAATGGGTAGAGAAGAGTATTTGTTCTTTGTTCAAACATTGCATGTGAAGTTTCTTCATAGTATATAATACCATCTCCTCTTGGCCGGGTCTAAGAACCATCTCTTAATCTTTTCATTTATCAAAAAGTGCCATTGCTGGCTGATTTACTATCTCCCAACATGAAGAACACAATAGTGACATCACTCTTACTCACATGCGTTGGCCCTACAGGGCCAGTATACATGGACCAATAGAGATCAGCCTCTGCTGCTCTGTAACACCACTTAGTTATTTCTGGCCACATTATTACTCATGATGCTGCATCATACGATGCACCACCATAACTACTTACTTTCAGTGATTTTCCCAAATGTTGTTAGCATGTTGCATTGATGAAAAAGCAAGTCTTTCTTACCCAGAATGTTCAGGCAAGTGGGAACAAGCTTTCCTTTTATGGTTGTACTAAATTTGTGTTCAGAGTTTTATTGTGTAAACATAGAACATGTCTCTAGTCATGGAATCTTCTAAAATCTTTAGGCTATAATCATTACACTTCTGGCTTTGATTTATTCCAATATTGATCAAACTCATGTCTTCTACATAGTATCACTAGCAGGGAGGATAGAAAAGAGTGGTCCTTTTTATTCATGGAATGCCTTCCCCTCATACAGTGTGTATTAATTATGACCCGGGAGAGCAGAATAATACCATGTAAATCAAGAGAGGACATTCACTGAGAGGGAACAAGATCACAAAGATCTTTGCTTATGCTCACTTAGAGATATTTTATAATTTAAGGCCTATACATTCAGATCAGTGCCCATTTTTAGTTAATTTTAGTATGTGGTACAAAGGATAGGTTGAAGCTCATTTTTTTACACATGCATATCCAACTTTATCAAGATCATTAATGGCAAAGTCTATACTTTCTCTATTAAATTATCCTAACACCTTTGTAAAAATACCGTCTGACCACAAATAAGTGGGTCTATTTCTGGAATATATTATTTTGCATTGATCTATTTGTCTACATTGACCTACTACTATACTCCCTTAATTATGGTAACCTTATAATAAGATTGACAATAGACAGTGTAAGTCTTATAAATCTTTTTTCTTCTTTTAATGTGTTTTAGCCATACTATATCTTTTGCATTTCAATATGACTTTTTAAATATGCTTGGTTGCTTCTATAAAAGATCCTGATGGCATTTTAATGTGATTTCATTAAGCCTATAGATCAATTTGGGAAAAAAATATACATCTTAACAACATTCAATCTTCAAATCCGTATACACAGTATATCTCTTTGTTTATGCACATCTTATTTAATTTCCTTCAGCAATGTTTAGTAGTTCATGATGTCGCACTAAAAATGACATTTAGGGTTTGATTGCCAAAGGAGAATCACAACAACCATAATGAGATTGCTTACAAAGCTATAGTTTTGGGGTTTTTTTATTTTGTTTTTGCTTTTGGTTTTTTGTTTTTGTTTGTTTGGTTTTTGGAAAATAATACTATGCTAGTAAAAGACTAAAATAAACATATTCATGAAAGCCAAAGTCTCCCTCAGAGTATGAGATCCAAGAAGGGAGATCTATTTCTATTTATTTATTTATTTATTTATTTAGGTCAGGGTAGAGAGAGAGCATGCAAGTTGGGAGGAGAGACAGAAGGAGAGAAGTGAAAGAGAATTTTTTTTTTTATAAACATATGTTTTTATCCCCAGGGGTACAGGTCTGTGAATCACCAGGTTTACACACTTCACAGCACTCACCAAAGCACATACCCTCCCCAGTGTCCATAATCCCACCCCCTTCTCCCAAACCCCCTCCCCCCAGCAACCCTCAGTTTGTTTTGTGAGATTAAGAGTCACTTACGGTTTGTCTCCCTCCCAATCCCATCTTGTTTCATTTATTCTTCTCCTACCCACTTAAGCCCCCATGTTGCATCACCACTTCCTCATATCAGGGAGATCATATGATAGTTGTCTTTCTCTGCTTGACTTATTTCGCTAAGCATGATACGCTCTAGTTCCATCCACGTTGTCGCAAATGGCAAGATTTCATTTCTTTTGATGGCTGCATAGTATTCCATTGTGTATATATACCACATCTTCTTGATCCATTCATCTGTTGATGGACATCTAGGTTCTTTCCATAGTTTGGCTATTGTGGACATTGCTGCTATAAACATTCGGGTGCACGTGCCCCTTTGGATCAGTACGTTTGTATCTTTAGGGTAAATACCCAATAGTGCAATTGCTGGGTCATAGGGCAGTTCTATTTTCAATTTTAAGCAGGATCCACACTTAGCATGGAGTCCACTGCTGTGCTGAATCTCAGGATGCTGAAATGATGACCTGAGCTGAAACCAAGAGTTGGTCCATTACCAGAGGGTGAATCTTAAATTCTTTTTTCCCTTTACAAATGTTTTATCAGGGAACACTTATCTCTTAGGTCAAAAGCTACTGACATATGTACAGAATCTTAAAATCCAAAATGCAGTTTCAGTTGAGGATTCTCATGCCCTGCTACACATATACAGATGCTTTTGCTATATAAGCAACCTAGCAGTAAAGCACTCTGGAGGTATCACCAGGAAAGAAAACAGATTTTAAATTTCCCTGTTATCAATAAGCAATGTGACAACCTTATGTAAGCTACTCAGTAATAACCGAAACCCATGGTTACAAGGCAATATTATTTTCAAATTATGTCATGACCTGATGGAGGTCATTGCCTTGCAGATAATTTAGAAAAATAGTTCAGGCCAGTTCCATGCTTGCTGAGTTAACCCTACATAGAATATGTGTGTAGACCTTGAATATCCTTGGTCCCAAATATCATAATTATTTCATATCTTTCAATATTCAAATGTTCACTACCAGTACGTAAAAATAGAATTATTATATTAATTTTTTTTAATTTTCAGCTATGTTAAACCTACTTATCAGTTGAAAAAATTTTTTGTTGTTTGTTGTTGTTAAATCCCTTAGAGACTTCTATGTCAATAATCGCATCATCTAAATATTAAGACTTTTTATTTTTTCTTTCCTTGTTTGGATGACTTCTTTTATTCCTTGCCTGATTTCATTAGCGCTATGTTCCAGTATATTGTGGAAAGAAGTAATCAGGGTGGATATCCTTGCCCTATCCATGATCTTCAGGGTAAAGCATAAACTATTTGTTCTTTCACTATTAAGTATGATATTAGCCATAGGCTCTTCATAAATGTCTTTTACAACTTGTAGAATACTCTTTTTATTCCTAATTTTCTAAGTTTTCTTTTGTTTTGTTTTGTTTTGTTTTTTACCTTGGTTGGTGTATATTTTTTTTTTATTCCTATGTATAGTCTTGATCTTTTCTGGAGCGTGAATAAGTTACTGGGACCATCTTGGGTTTTATTTTTAATATTTGTTATGCGTAACTATGTCTGTTTAATATAGGGTTAATTTGTCCCAGGATTGAAGCAAGAATCTTCCTTGTACTCTAACTAATGCCCATTATCATGAAGGGTTCCACCTTGGCTGTTGAAATAGGCACTCTTCCCGGTTCTGTGTCAGCTCTGGGTATTATTTCCTCTAATTCTTTTGAGTATTTTATCCCCTTCCTTCCTTCCTTCTGTAGTTTTCGTAAATGCATATGCTGATCAGTCCTCTTCAGAATATCAAGGGGCTCTGCTGTTATTTGGAGTTCTGTCTCTGTGCTTTCCCCTCTCCAGTGTTCTGTCAAACTGCTGACAAATTCCAGACACCATGTGCATCTCAGATCCCAGTCTCTTTTATCAATTCAAGGAGACCAACAGTTAAGTTTAAGTTCCTCCTTTGCTTCAATCTGGGAATATTCTCCAGATAGTAAACTTGGGTAACTAAAAGTTTCACTTGGTATGTGTTTTATATCTCAGTGATCACTTTAATTCAGTATTTGATGTCCAATGTCTAAGGGATGTTTACATATGGTTGTCCAGATTTTATTTGCTTTCGATGGGAAGGTATACATTATTACTGTTGTTATACCTATGCTAGAAGTGAAATTTGACCTTGCGATCTTGCTCTGTACATGTCCAGCATAATCTTCAATTAAGATTCTACACAAAGACTATTGATACCCCCCACTCTATGATACTCTTTCCTCTGGTACTCTGCTAATCAAATATAACTAATTCAGCAGTCCTCAGCCTCCTCAACTTGTAAGATTACTGCTCCACTTGAGATTATCTTCCCTGCAGTATTTCTAGGCAGGACGCCAAGGTAGGATTGGGGTGATTACACGTTGATTATGAGTCTCACCTGATGATTTTCCTTCCCTTCAAGGATCAAAGTTTGAACTAGCACAATATTTAAAAATACCTCTTTCATTCATTGTGCACAGTTTTACGGTTATTTTCAGCAGGAAGTTAAATTCAGTATCACTTACTCACAACAACCAGAAGAGGAAATCTTACTTCCATGCTCTCAATTATGCAACACCTCTTTACCTGTTCCTTTTCTTGCTATGCTTACTGGGACACACCAGTTTCTTTTGATGGTCCCTCAATAACTGACCATTTCTAAATTAAACATGATTTAGGGCTCACAACGGGAATGGTTTCTATTTTCTCTATATATGCAATTCTTGAGTATCTCAGCTGGTTTCATTAATTTGTATTCATATACCCATTGTCCAGACCCCTAAATTTCAAGCTCGCCTATGAATCTGTGTACTTGATTTTTTCCTATTGGATATCCAATAAACATGCCAACTGACATTAGAAATCCAATGTCTCTCAACTACCTTTGATAAACAATCACACCTCACAAGCAATTACTTTCAATATTACCATTTATTCTTTCCCAAGTCACCCAGTATCCTCCACCTAGGTAATTACAAGTCTCTTAGCTGATATTTCTATTTTTATCCTGCACAAACAACAGTGAAAGTGGGCATTTTAAAGCATATATCAAACCATATTAGTCCTCTGCATCAACCCCTCCAAATGGCTGCCCATCTTGCCAAAAAAAGAAAAAGAAAAAAAAAAGTCATTTTTCTAGGCCATAAAACTCAGCACAATTTACATCACTTTCAATTCTACTAACTCTTGCCTTTATTTACTCAGTTAGCAACCCTGGAATCTTTGCTCTTCCCCAAACAGAACAATTCCCTTCTGTCTTCAGATCCTTAGTGTTTCTCTGCACCATGAATGTGTCCTCTTGTGGGTCATGGCCTCAGTTTCTTGATGTCAGTGCTCAAATTTTATGTCAAGAAATACTTCCCCAAATTCACTATGTAAATATTTTCTTAAAATACACCACATCTTATTCACCTTGCTTAATTCCCCCCATAGTTTTTACTTCACTTGCCATATTAATATGTTTGTTTCTTTATTTATTGAAATTGTCTCCTACTTAGACCAGTAAATTTATGAAGGCAACACCCTGGACACCGTAGATACAGCCCACCATGTGGTGGTTATTTCATAAATAATGTTCTGTGAATTACAGAATGGATACATGGAAAGTATCAACAAGGATTATTTCATCCTCCTATTTTATTAATCCACAGAAGATGGTTAATATAACTAGTAGATATATTAGAAAAATCAATTCCATGGAAATAAAATAAATAAGGAAACAGACAAACATATCAGAAAAAAGTGTGTATGACTTTTGATAAAGAAATGTCACACTATTTATGTACCTTGAAATGTCTTTTCAAAATATTCTTGTCTCTAATTACAAAAGAATTTGGTGTCTTAGTCTTCTTGGGCTGCCATACCAATATCATAGATTGGGTGGCTTAAAAAACACACACATTTATTTCTCACAGTTCTGGAGGCTGGAAGTCAAAATCAGTGTGTCAGCATGACTGGATTTGGCAACAACCCTATTCCTAGTTTATTCATATGGCAGAAAGAGTGCAAGCTCTTCCCAGTCTCCTCTTATGAGGGCACTAATCCTATCATGAAATCCCCACCTTCATGATCTGATTAACTCTGAAAGGCTCTATCTCTAAATACAATCACAATGGGAATGAGGGTTTCAACGTATGAAATTTGGGGGGGACACAAACATTTAGTCCATATCAGTAAGTTGACATGTTTTTGAATGATGCTATAATCTAGGAATTAAATTGGTTTCCAAGAATACAGTGTACTGAATAATCTGAATCTGTGCTCTCAAAGGAAATACTACCATATTGAAAAGACAGGCCAAAAAATAATAAAAAAATTTTAAGGTACTTTTCAGTATTATAAAGGAATACACTTGGTAAAGTGATAGAAATTAATTGATTTTTAGTTAGGAAGACAAAGACATGTAATCTGATGAAAAGATACTTGAATTTTAACCTATACAATAAAAAGAAAGTAGATATTTGAAGATACGGTTTTTATAATTCCAAGTGGATGTCAAACACTCTGAAACTGAAATGAACTTGGTATGTGCAAGGGAAAGAAAGAAGGCTAGGGAATTCAGAGCCCCTGTAATGGATACAAACAGCAGTGGGAGATGAAATTACAGTGGCAGATTTGGGCCAGTTTATATATCACCTGGTAAGCCATGTGGTAAGAAGTCTGAATTTCAATCTGATTTAAATGGGATATTGGCCTTTTTTATAAAGAGATATTATGTTATTTGATTTATGCTCTAGAAATGGCGCCTAGGTTGCTATCTGGAAATGGAACTATAAGACAGACCAAAACAAAGGCAAACCAAACAATGAAGAGACACTTATACAGTAGTCTGAGCAAATAATTTAGACTAGTGGGTAATAGGAAAGATGGACTTAGACTAAATATTATAAGTAGACATTAACAACTCACTGCTGATTGGTTGTGGGAACATGGAAAGAAATGAGAAGTCAAGAATACCTCCTCTATGTGTGTGTGAGCGAACTTTTGGTGTGATACACAGAAGGAAGGTACTTGATGATGGTAGGGCATGGATTTCGTGGGGTTAAAAAAAATGTTTCAATTTTGAGTTTAGTATTAAACTTGAGATACACATTACAGATCCAAAAACAGACATAAATACATATCAGACTATTCTGGTGGTGGGGAGGGGAGGACTACAAATCCAAGTCACCAGCATGGAAGGCTTTTAGATACATGGAGACACATGAAATAATGGAAGAAGAATCATATATACACAGAATTTGGAGCATGTTCAAAAAATAAGACAAAAAGCACAACGGTAAAAAGACTCACTGCTTTCAATTGTTTTACAGAACAAGGAGTCAAATATGCATAAAACCCAATATTTCCTTTACTAGAAACCATACCTGATAGTTGAATGAATGTTCAAGTTAGATCAAAAGTAATAGCCCAGATGCCTTATAATGAGAATTACAATATTCAGTATGAAAAGCCTAATTATACAGACTCGTAGATTAGTCTTTATTAAGCCAGTCTCAAATTTTTAATAATAATAAACAGAAATTTAGCAAGTATACTATAGATAAGATAGAAATTGAGAATAAAACTTCAAATTATTAAAACAGCCTGACAGTGGTGGTAGAATAGATATATTCATGGACTGAAAAGAGAGGACAGAAAACTTTCCAATAATGTAATAATATTCCTTATACTGTATTGCAATTAAAATGTGTAATTTTAGGGCCGTCTGCTTGGCTCAGTTAGTAGAGCATGCCACTCTTGATCTCAGCATCATGAGTTCAAGCCTTACATTGGACAAGGAGACTACTTTGAAAAAAAAAAAAGTGCAATTTTATGATACAGATATACTTATTTATGGCAGTTCTACATCAAAATAAACACATACCTGAAGTTATAAAAGCACTAGTAAACTGCAAGTAAATAGCAATTTTCCATATACGATAAAAACTGAAGAGGTTTGCACGGACCCAAGTTACTAAAAAGGTTTCATAAACTGTCAGTCTTGCTCACTGGTTGGAAAAATGACTCACAATGATGGCCTTGTTAGGTCTGTGTATTATAATTGGCCTAAGAAAATATTCCTCTTTATTTCTTTAACACTGATGTTGTTTTCACATAAGATCCATGTAAAATTACCTGTACTTGAAATGCTTTTTTTCTACTTTCAAATGTCAGGTTATTAAATTTCTTTTTTATTTCTCTATGGAACAGCCTGATTTTCCATTGTGTAAAAATGTCACAGAACAGCTGTGACCTTATGTTTGGAGATGACTGCCACAATGCAGTGTCAAAGCAAGTGAAAATGCCATTCTCTGATGAAATGAGCTACTTCTATCACATTAATAATTTTTTATTAATTGACTAGCACAAGTGTAGATTGCTGAATATAAGATAATTAATAAAGTGACTATTTACTATACTAGTCTTCATTACCAGTAAATTAGAAAAGCAATTAAAGATGTAGTTAGGTCATCATATGTCACATAAATGAGAGCTAAGTTATTTACATGGGCAGAACTATAGGCTAATTCTAAGTCAAAAGCTATTTTTATCACGCTACAGAACTTTGGAACATTTTTATTTCTTAATATTTTATATTTGTTCTTATGTTAGAAACAGGAATAAAATTTTTAACACCCAGATATTATTGCCATTACAGACAAAACTTTCCCTTCTATTTAATAGAAAATACAGCACTTATAACTTTTTTTTAAATTTTTTATTTTTTATAAACATATTTTTATCCCCAGGAATAACTTTTTACTAGGATAGGTACTGAGGATAGCGCACTGTAACATATTTTCACAAGAATATTTATTTTTCTTTTTATCTCACATACTATTGAGAAATGAGCTGCTTTAAAAACCTATGTATTTGGGGTGCCTGGGTGGCTCAGTGGGTTAAAGCCTCTGCCTTCGGCTCAGGTCCTGATCTCAGGCTCCTGGGATCAAGCCCCGCATCAGGCTCTCTGCTCAGCGGGGAGTCTGCTTCCCTTCCTCTCTCTCTGCCTACTTGTGATCTCTGTCTGTCAAATGGATAAATAAAAAATCTTTAAAAAATAAAAAAAAAATAAAATAAAAACCTATGTATTCAAGCTTATCAATTTTTCTCTTACTTTTAAGAGTGTGTATCCACAACTCCTCATAGTTTTGCATTATTTACAATTCCCCTTTTTAATGAGCCTTTGAAGAAAACATAAACAGTAAATAAATAGACGATCTCTAGAGTTCTACTTTGGATACACTCTATACGTGCTTTACAAATGGAAGTCTTATGATGACTATTTTTCACAAAAATTAGAATAAACTGTATCAATAACTTTACTATATCCATAACTCTTATTATTTCTAAAGAATGCCAAATATACTTGTTAAATATAATGACATTAGGAAAAAGTAGAAATGAGAGCAAACATAAAGAACATGAAGTCATACTTAGGGATTTGGAAATATGTTTAGTCAACATTTTAAACATGTGATTAGATAGTTAATTCCATAGTGTACATGTCATATTTTCTATTCTTTTCTCATTGGAGAAAGCAAATTTAAAAACATTTAAAAACATAGTTGTGAGCAAGTGTTTGACCTAAATAAAAATTCACTCAATTTCAAGTATTATCAAGAAAGTTTAATTAGAGTGAGCTCAACATGTGTTTACTAATCATTGATACCACCTTCAACACACACACACACACACACACACACACACACACACAACAGAGACACAAAGACACAGCCTATATATCCATGAATACAAACTGCAAATTTTCTATACAGAAAAAAAGTGTCTCTCTGATGTTAATTTACTAGTTGTATAAAATCTGGTGTTAAGGTCATGGATTTGAGACATTTTTCTCTTCTAGAGATCGTGGGCTGGAACAACTGAACATTCACGTAGAGAAAAGCTGAAGCTCAATCTAATTGTTACACCATACATAAAACCAAATAAACAATTATACGTGACTATTTAACTTTAATTTTTACAAAAACCATAGGAAAATTATTTCCTTAGGACATGCAAATTTTTCCCAAAATATAACTTATAAAAGAAAAACAAACTGAAACTGAAAACTTCTGTCTACCAAAAGACAACGTATAAAGAGTAAAACAAACAAATAAACAAAAAAGAATAAAACAGCAAGCAAAGGGCAATTGTAACATATTTCCAGAATAGATAATTAATAAAAGACTTGCATCCAGAATATATAAAGAACTCTTAAAACTCACTAAGTATAAAAGCAACTTAAAAAAATCAGTAAAAGATTTAAAAAGATTTAAACTTCATCATAAAAACACATAAATGGCAAATTAGACTGTGGAAAGATGCTTAATATCATTAGCCCTTAAGTGAAATCAGTTTAAAATGACAGTTACATACCACTAAACACTTTCTAGCATGGCTAAGTTCCTGCTCCTGCCATCATTAGGTGTTGATGAGGGACTGGAGAAAGTGAAACTCATATATTTCTGTAGGGGAGGCAACATTGCACAGACAGATGGAACACTGTTCCTTATAAAGCTAACATGCACTTACCATAAGATCCAGCAATTTCACTTCTAGGTATTTACCCAAAGATATGACTACTGTATTCATTCAAATATCCCTTGTGAATATTTATAACAACTATTCAGAATTGTCAGAAACTAGAAACAGCCCAAACATTTAGCTAGTGAACTGGTAAACTGTCAATGTTAAATCCATACAATGAAGTACCACTCCGTTAAAAAGCAGCCAACTACCTACACAGGCATCAGCATGGATTAATCTCACATTCACAATACTAATAGAATGAAGACAAACCCAAAAGACTAGACACTAAGCCTGTTTAAATGGTTATTCTGGATTAGGCAAAAGTTGTACTGACCTAAATCAGATCATCAGCTTCCAGGAGATCAAATGAGAACAAAGCTTGTTTACAAGTGGGTATGAGGGAATTTTGACTGGGGTTGCAGTCACACAACTCTTTGTAGTTCGAATCTCACATAACTGCACATTAAAAGGGGTGACTTTCACTGTAGGCAATTTAGACCTACATCAAATTAAAACAAAAATATAGGAGGAAATGTTGCTGTTTGTTGAGAGAGGTTATGCACCTACCTCTGAAAAGAAATAGGGACAAAATGATAAGGATAAAACTTACCTTACTTGAAAACTGTAACCTGGAAAACTCTACCTCAAAATAAGAAGTTCTTTTCTCAATAATTGTTTTCTAATTCTTACAATGTTTTCTTTCTTTTCATTTCTGCCTTAGATGAAAATGGGGTTTTAATAAGTAGTGGAAATAAAACCTAAAATTTTAGAGCAAGTTAGCTACTATTTATTTTATCAGAACAAAACACATCCTTGCTTGTTACATGTAAATCAGATAAATGCAAAACATTACCCTTTATAAAAAGGCATTTGAGGGGTGCCTGGGTGGCGCAGTGGGTTGGGCCGCTGCCTTTGGCTCTGGTCATGATCTCAGGGTCCTGGGATTGAGTCTCACATTGGGCTTTCTGCTCAGCGGGGAGCCTGCTTCCCTCTCTCTCTCACTCTGCCTGCCTCTCCATCTATTTGTGATCTCTCTCTGTCAACTAAATAAATAAAATCTTTAAAAAAAAAAAGGCATTTGATCAAACCCCCCTAAGAAGTAATAAATACAGAAATAATTAACTAAGTCATGTTTTCTATACCAATGCAATCTACCATTTCCTTTATCCTTATAATTAATTTATTTAAAATTAAATAGCAGTTCTCATGATTGATTTTAGAACACAGCATTCTGATAATGTTTTTACCCAAACAAAAGATTCAAATGACAGATGGGAGAACAATTCAACATAATAGAAGACACACAGTATCCAAGGTATATAAAGAAAAGATAACCTATAGTGTTTAGAACAAAGTCCATGAACAGAAATTAAGAAGTCACAGAATCCCAAATATTTATAGCATTTAAAGATGAAAAGGAGCTCAACCTTACAAGCTACCAGATAACTATAAACTAAAGCAATTAAAAGTTATTATTTCAAACCACAATATTGGGAAAAATAGAGTAGGATGACAGGTTCAAATATTGGCAAGAATAAAAGAATTATTTTCCTTAACTGATTCTGAGAGGGTAAAATGATGTTATGATTTTAAAGCAATTTGTCACCAGCTAATTAAACAGAAAATATGCATAATCTATGGCCCAGCAATTTCATTCTTAGCTGAATACCCTGACACATTTGTAGCACAAGTACAGTAGGAAACTTAGACCTGAATGCTTATTGCAGTAGTTTGGTATAGTAGAGATACTGGAAACAAAGCATATGTCCACAATATAAGAATAAAAAGATCAAAATGTGATTATCTATCCACAAATTTGAATACTTTCATTTGAAACTTACATGAAAGTGAAATCCGATCGTAAATATAGTTAAAAGTAAAAATAAAAGGAACAAGCAGATTATGTATACATTTTTCATCATTTACATGAAAGGACATATACACCATGCTCTATTTGGTAGATAGATTTTGTCCTGTATACATGTAAAATATAAGAAATTAGATTAAAGGAATACGGTCAGACACATGACACTGCCCTTTGTTCTTGAATAAAGTTTAGTCATAACTACAATATCTGGTTTCTAATCGTAACAAAAATATAACATATTACTATGTTTTGAAATTTGTATCTTTTAATAATTTCTAATATATTTACATTTCTGAAAATAGAGAAAAGTAGATTGTAATGACAATTTGTTCAGTTAAATTTTCAAACTGGGTCTTTGTATATGTAAAATGAAGCAAGTCGGGGCTCCTGGGTGGCTCAGTGGTTTAAGTTGCTGCCTTTGGTTCAGGTCATGATCTCAGGGTCCTGGGATCGAGTCCCACATCGGGCTCTCTGCTCGGCAGGGAGCCTGCTTCCCTCTCACTCTCTCTGCCTGCCTCTCTGACTACCTGTGATTTCTGTCAAATAAATAAATAAAATCTTTAAAAAAAAATGAAGCAAGTCAAGATACAACTTTTATGCTATTTTTGGTAGCTCAAGTAGAAATAATAGCATAAATAACTAATTCTTCAGTATGTTTATTTAACAAAATGTGGCTTGGAAGTAGATTTTTACTTGTGTATTATCGGCCTTTTTAATGTTTTCTCTGTAAAACAGAATTTCACCAACCACAGAGACTGGAAAAAGTATTCATCATTAGGCCTTTTTGTTAAAGGCTTTAAAAATCCCAGTTTCCAACAAAGAACATACATTTTATTGTCCTGCTGAGATCTACCAAGCAGCAAATATGTGCAGAGACCCCATGATAGCAACAATAGTTACAGCCGTTAAAAGCTAAAGCAGCACTCTGCATTTTGGATAGACTAAATGAAGAACACTGTCTGCAAGTCATTAATTCCGCTTATATGTGTAGCTTTTGAAACGTTAGGGCTTTGGATTAAACAGTATTTTTAGTAATATAAAAGTTAAAGTAACTTAACCTTGTAAAAGGCAGTGAAGACAGAATATCAAATCATTAAAAATAAATAGGCTACTTTGAAACATCCAACCGAAAAAAGTCCTAGGGAAGTAAAAATTGTTATGATGTTCTACTTCCAAAGAAAGTAAGACTTACAGCCAAGGATAAGATCAGCTGAATATCTTTTTTTGTCCTCTCTCAATGAATATATGTGTTTAAGACATAATATATTACCATATTTAATAAAAGTTTCTAAATGGTATACCTCAATTTATGATTGGTTAAATTTGTGCTGTGATTATGATTCTTTCATATTTCCCAATACATATGTGTATTATTTATTTTATTGTGTAATATTTTGGTTGACTCCATAAAAGTCTCAGCTTACTTTGGTGTTCCAGAAATCAAAGACACATAAAGCATTAAAACAAGTCAGGAGAGCTGCACAATTCTACTTAAATACATGCAGTACTGTGAAAATCCATTCAAGTACTTTAAAGTTTGAAAAGTAACCTTTGACTTATAGCAATTTAAAGAACTGAATATGATGTAAGCATAGGGCTAAATCAACAAAAGCTACGGACTTGGATTGGAAACCTTTCCCCTCAGAACTCTTTGTCTTATCACTCCAAAAGATGACTCAACTAGGAGAAAGACATAACAAAGACCCTAAATATAGACAGAGCTAATTTATCATAACTGATAAGGGATATATTCCCTTAAGTACTCAGACTTTTCTGTTTTTATACAAAAAAGAATTCTTGTCTCTAAGCAGGAACATGACAATGCCTAGATATAGTTGATAAGTTAGCCTACCTAACAAATGTTTATTTTTATTTTAGTAGTCTGCTTTAAATTTTTTCTGCTTTTTTTTTCTCCTTGTCTAATTGCTTCTGCAATATATAATGAACAGGTGACAATATAGTTGTGTGAATTGACAGAAAGTTATGTATTTTTAAAATGCCGAGCCCCATCCCCCTCCGGTCATAAAATATGAAAATTAGGGAAAGTTTTGAATATGGAGTGACAGTCTTAACAATAAGCTTAAATACAGTATATGTGCAGAAAAAATTAATAAAAGAGGTCTCCTGGGTTTTTGGTCTAGGTAACTGAGTAAAAGATTTTGTCACTTAATACTTAGGGAAAATGGCAATCATGAGAAGAGACGAGTGTATGAGCAGAAAGAAAACTTTATTTTAAATCTGTGTTAGTTATGTGACTCCGGGATATGAAAGCAAAGATACCAAGTAGGCAGTTTGGCCCTGGAGCACACACTGTTGGTTCACCACCCAAATACTTTAGGTTCCCATTTACTGCTTTATTCCTACTGCTCACCCAGCTACCACATGCACTGCCTACACTGCTGCCAATACCTGCTCAGAGATTGCATTTGGACTACTGAACCACCTCACAGTGATAATTCTTCCAGGGCAATAGTAAATGAAGAACAAAGCCAATATCCCTTTCCTCTTGGTGGGCAAGCTCTATGGTTTAATTTACACCATCACCCTAGGGCTAGACTTATCTGAGGACCAGTCTTCTTTGGGCTTCTTGTTTTCTATTCTATCTCCTCTGGCTCTTTTAGATTACCCATGACAATACTTCCTTGCATGCAAATTCTCTTCTCAGACTCTCCTTTAGGAAAGCCTAATAGACCTAATACCCAAGTCAAATAGAAATATCAGGTTTAGAAATACAAATGCAGAAAATATTAGCATAAATGACATTTAAACTCCCAGCCTTGCATTTCATTCTCAAGATAATAAATGTACACAAAGGAAAACAGTGGGTGTAAGACTCAGTTCTAGAAAACTTCAGTAATTAGAGGTGCATGGGGAGGGGTGTGGGCAGCCAACAATCATAACTTGGAATGACTGTCTTGTGAGATAGAAGAATAATTAAATGAAGGTAATACACCAAGATGCTGATAGAATCAAGTATGTCAAATGCTGCAGAGTAGATAAAATGAAGAAACTTGATTGCCAAAAAAAAAACAAAAACCTCACAAAAAAGCAAATGTATAAACATTTTGAATAATTATAGCAAAAGCTTCACTCTGAATATTTCATTTTGTAAATGATAGGAAATGATTTGACCTCTTCAGTAGGAAACAAAGGCCAGTGCCTCTAAGAACTGGGACAGAAAACACTAAGGAGGGAGAATGAAAATCAGCAGCAAAGGGATGAAATTTTGAAGAACTGCAGTGAAACCCTGGACACAGTAACAAAATTAAAATCTATACTAGAAGTTCAGAAGAAAAAAAAAATTCACATATAGTCGACAACAAAAATCTATGATTATAGATGTGAGAAGCTCTACTGGAATATTGAAGAGAATAGAGAGATTTAGTAAGAAGTGCAAAGTGAAGAAAAGATGGGTTACAGAAGAAACATTAATAGTCAAATAAAAAATAAAATATTCACATGTAGTGGTAACCATAAAGTAATATAATAATATCATATATGATTTTCACTCATCAAATGTTAGCAAGAATATGATAAGAGGTTCCTGGAAGTACACCATTATTTAAAGCTTTCTGACAATTTATTTGTTCTCATACATTGGGACCCAATAAATTCACTGGTAGAAATCAATCCTATGTACATTTAATATATTTTGTATACAAGAATACTTTAACTATCATTCCCCTTAGCAATATTAATAGCAAAGCAAAACTTCATAGAGTTAGTCATTAAATAAATATGGTATGTTTTAGAGTAAATATAGATAAACATTAAAGTTATTTTTTCCTTTTTAATATTTTCTGATTAGTCTCAACATAAGTAAATACTGTTTAATATAGGAAAATTGAGGTATTTGTACGCAGGCTGATCTACAGCTGACATGCACAAATGCCTATTATGTGGAATTGGACAACTTCCATCTCCCCTTTATCCATACACGTATAATATTTACTACCGTCATAGAAGCAAAGTCACTTAAGGAGACATGAATTATAAGGTCACAATTGATCTGAACCATTAGCATGTCTTGTAGACTTCTGGGTGATGCATGTAATAGGATTTATATGTAGAGTAAAAAATATGCCGCTGAGAGTAAATTCACCATTTGTTAGGTGTCAAGAATTATGAAGAGTTAAACTTTGAAGGGAACAATGGTTCCAAATGGAGAATATGGCACTTAGAATGAATCCAGGAACAGCTATCAAGAAAGGGAGGGAACACTTGATGTGGAAACAACTGTAAATGCCAAAAAGAGCTAGGTCACAAGGGATCACACAGTGGTTTTTGTTTGTTTGTTTGTTTTAAGATTTTATTTATTTATTTGACAGAGAGAGATCACAAGTAGGCAGAGAGGCAGGCAGAGAGAGAGAGAGAGGAGGAAGCAGGCTCCCTGCTGAGCAGAGAGCCCGATGTGGGACTCGATCCCAGGACCCTGAGATCATGACCTGAGCCGAAGGCAGCGGCTTAACCCACTGAGCCACCCAGGCGCCCCACACAGTGGTTTTTAAACAAATGGGGAAAACAAACAAGACCAGCTCTTGTCAGCAAGTTAATATGAACAAAGGCATTTTAGAGCAATAATGAGAGCACGAATTTAAGGAACTGTAAGCAGGCTGGGCTAAACAAACATTACTCATAAGCAGTTTTGAATACATTCAAATTATGCCCCTGATGATTCTTAATGATACTAAAGATGCAAGGAATCCTCAATATGAAATTGAGATTATGTAGTTTTAAATCAGGGCACTTGAAGCTCTACTGATTCTATGATCTAACTTATAATGTTGGACTTCAAGTAAGGTCCGCATGAAGGCAGAATGAATACTTTGTATTTTTCCAAAGATTTGCATTCTCAGTTATAGTAAGTATATTACAGAATTGTATCACTTGCTTTCATTCCAACCAAGGACAGAAATTTATACAGTAACCTATAGTACAAAGAGAATTTTTGAAGTAGCAAAATGTAAATGGATTCTGAAATATATTTACAGCAAATTAGATAAATAGCAATGGCTGTTAATAATAAACAGCTGCTTTTCCCATAATAAAATGATTCTGTTTGCATTGGATATCAGCTACTAAATAAAAGAGTATATGTATAAAGGTTTGGAAATAAATATTTGGTAAATCTTTGTTCACTTATCTATTTATGCAAATTATTTTACTTTCATATAAATTTTGTGGACATAGTTCTGTGTAGTCATGTAAGTTTTAATCTTTTAGTTTTCCTTAAAATACAAATGCTGTGAAGATGTAGAGCTGTACTCTAGCTTTCCAATATCTCTCAATATAATACTGATTTACAAAACAATCACTGGGATTAGTAGCAAGTATTTGAAGTTTGCTATTAATAAAAGCTTACAAATTTCATTACTGTTTTTGTTTGGTCATATTGAGTATTATGTTCACAGAAATAACTACTGACAACATAATATATACTTCCATTTTCCTTGAGTAATGATGTGAGGACAGTATATTTTGAGAAGAGTAAATAATTGCAACATCTGATTCTGATACTGCATAGTATTTTTGCTAATCATTGTTCCCTTAAAATCAAGAAAATACTCTATGATTAAGAAGAATATATGAATTGCCCTATAGTCACTTCTATTTAACATTGTAGTAGAAGTTTTACTTAGGTCAATAAGGGAATAAATATATGTATATATAACACATGGATTGGATAGGAAAAAATAAAACTAGCTCTATTCAGAAATTTGAACTTGTATGCACAAAAATCTTAGGAATCCACTAAAACTATCTGAACTAACTAATTTGCTTAGTAAGCTTACAGGTCAAAAATTGATATAAAATAAGTTTTATTTCTATATACCAAGCAATGAAATTAAGTAAAAATTCAATTTACAGTAACATTAAAAATAATAAACTTGTTATAAAAGATAATAATAGTGCAAAACTTGTACACTGAAACATATAAAACACTGCTGAAAGGAAATTTAAAATAATAAATGGAAGGGCACTTATTTTCATGGAACAGAAGACTAACATTATTAAGATGGCAGTGTTCCATGAGTTGATCTATAGATTAAATAAAATTCCTATGGAAAACTTAGCTGTATTATTTTTCTGTGGAAGTTGAAAATCATATGCCTAAAATTAAATGGAAATGCCAGATTAGTAAATGTCTACACTAGCCAAAAATAATCTTGAAAAAAAATCTGTAGTAATCACATTGTCTTTTTTTAAAACTTACTACATAGCTGTAGCTACTTTAGAACAGCATTAGGCAGTTCCTCAAAATGTTAAACAGATTATCATATGATCCAGTAATTCTATTCATTGTTTATATACCTAAAAGCAATAAGATCATGTATGTCCAAGAAAATACATATATAAATGATCACAGCAGCTTTATTCTTAATAGTCAAAACATGAAAATAATTCAAATATCCTTAAATGAGTGGATAAAATGAATATTCCTCCATACACAATGAGATGGTTTGGTAATAAAAAGAATAAAGTACTTATATATATCACAACATGTATGAACATTGAAAACCATATGTTATGTGGTGGAAGCCAGACACAAGGCCACATATTTTATGACCCCATTTATGTGGTATGTACAGGTTGTCAAATTCATAAAGAAAATAGATTCGTGGCTGACAAGTCCTGGGAAGCGAAGGGGTAATAAATGGGAGTGACTGCTAATGTGTTTGAAATTTCTTTTAGGTGTGATGAAATGTTCTAAAGCCAAGTAATAGTAATGCCTGCATAACTCTATTAATATACTAAAAAATACCACTTAATTGTTCACTTTTAAAGGGTGAATTTTACATGTGAATAATCTCAATAAAGCTATTGTTTAAAAAATATATGTATTTTTAGAGAGCTGGGAGAGAAAGGCAGAGGGATAGAGAGGGAGAGAATCTCAAGCAGGTGCCACCCCCAAGCCCTGAAATCATCACCTGAGCTGAAATCAAGAGTTGGAGACTCAAGTGACTGAGACACCCAAGTAGCCCAAAAAGATAGTTTTAAGAAAGACCAAGAAAACAAAGAAATACATAGATATATTTAGTATTTCTATTATTCTAAAGACTTAAGAGGGATGCATGGGTGACTTGGTTAAGGGTCTGCCTTTGCTTCAGGTCATAATCCCAGGTCCTGGGATCAAGTCCCACACTGGGCTCCTTGCTCAGTGGGGAGACTTTTTTCCCTCTTCCTGCTGTTCCCCCTGCTTACGCTTGCTCTCTCTCTCTCAACTGACAAATAAATAAATAAAATCTTTAAAAAAAAAAAATAAGAGATTCTGCCTTTATTTTTCATTAAATTCATAATGATTATATAGATTCTCATTAAAAAATTTATTGATAATAAATACTTTCAATAATTATACTGTTCAGGTAAACTTGGCTCTAATAATATTCATTATAAAATATGTCTTTTAATCACAATTTATGCTTATTTATTCCAATATAATTTCCCAGGGATTTCATTCACTCTAGGCTAGGAGACCTTACAATACTTTCTTAAAGAACTGAAATCGCTTTTGGAGGATGAGCAGGGACTTAGTTCCTTTTCCTTTACTGTCTATATCAAAGGAGACTTAAACCTATTATTCCTTTCAGTTTGATTACTTTAATTACTGGATACATTGGATGGCATTTTCAGTTTCAGTCAGGCAATTAAGCAATATACACTGAGGAAATAAAGGTGTGAATATATAAGAAGAAAGTGACCTCAGAGCTTTCTTTGCTTCTTTCTTTCTCTCTCTTTCTTTCTTTCTTTCTTTCTTTCTTTCTTTCCAATAAACAAACCTAAGCAAACATTGAGAGGAGAAATTTGTAATTTCTTAACATTATCTCAAATCCTGGAAAATTCTATAAACATAATGTCAGTAACTTTCAATTTCTTTAAACTTAATTCCACACAAATTACAGTCATCTACATAATAAGTACTTAAGAATACAATATCTTTGAAGTCTGTCAGGTTGATCTCTAAAAAGCTTTGTTACTCATTTTAGACCCTGCCATTACTGCCCATCAACTAACCTTTTTATCTTTCTTTTACTTACCTTGTATTACAAAACTAACCCAAATTTAGGTGAAAGTGTAGTTTAAATGGTAAATAATTAAAAAGTAAGCTGCCAGCTCATCAGCAGCAGTATATTATTTTGTCAAGATTTTAAGAACAAATCAATTGTTTCTTTAGCAAAAATAATAATAATAATAATAATAACTGTTACTGCAATCAGAGGTAAGGGATTCTATTAAAAGTAAATTCCATAGAAAAGCAATGATGCCCACTCCAACTGATGAAAAGAATAGCTGGCACGGCATATTTTGTAAGAGCTATGTCAACAAAAAGCTTTTAGAATAAGAAGTACGTGATACAACATTTTATAAGCCTATAAACTTCAGTGTGATTTATCTTTCTGCAATGTGAATGGGGATAGATTTATAAGCCACCCCTACCATCCACTGATGATTCATTGAATAAGCATGTTTTCAGGCTGCTGTATACAGAACCTTCAACCGTAAAGTCATGCAAGTGATGACTCACATGCTATATTTTCAAGAAGGTTTTAAAATCAGACTTTTAAAATTGTAATTCACCGATTACAACAGGATCTTATGTTTGCTTTGTAACTGACACTGGCAAGAGAAAGTACTTTTCTGAGAGTCTCTTTAGTTGTTTATCAGACATTTGTGTCCCCCTACATTTGGGTGAGATCAAATAGCTGATTAATGCTATCATCCCACTTTTCAGTTTGTTCTTGGGATTTATTTCTATATATTTTAAAAATATTTTATTTATTCATTTGAGAGAGACAGAGACAGTAAGAAGACAAGCAGGCGAAGAGGCAGAGAGGGAAGGAGAAGCAGGCTTCCCACTGAGATGGGAGCTAGATCCCAGGACCTGGAGAACATGACCTAAGCCAAAAACAGAAGCTTAACCACCTGAGCCACCCAGTCTCTCCTTATTTCTTTCTTTTCTTTCTTTTTGCTGTCATAATAAAGTTTATCATAGACCACTGTAATTTCAATTTGCTGTGCTAGTGAACAATAAAGCTCAGCATAACTTCATTGATTAAAAAAATAATAATTGGCTAATCTCAACTCTTTATAGAGTTGAAAAGATTTGAAGATTAAGATTTTTAATCCTATGGGTCAGCTCTTTCAACACTTGCTTAGACAAAAATTAACTAAATCTAAAAAGGACTCAGCATTTCATGCAGAAAATTCTACTTTTTATAATCCATTTTAAATCAGATTTAACCCTCATTTAGATGTGCCTGTAACTTAACAACATGGCACTAAATAACTCAGATGAAGCTTCAATCATTTTGCCCACATATGTAACAAATTTTTAATTTTGTTTAGAAAAGTCACTTCCCATTAAAGATGACTACCTTAAAGTAATATATATATATATATATATATATATGCGCCGTGTTTTAATTTCTCTAATACAAAATGGCAATTTTTAAAGATTTTCTTAACTGATAATAGTGACTGATTTTTAAAATAGAGAAAAAAGTTTGCAAAATAAAATCATATAAATCACTAAAACTGTTTCAAATTCATTTCTTGTAGATTTTATAATTTAACAAATACATACAACTCTTTAAGCTATGAAGACACAAACTAATGTCAAGAAAGCACAGCAAGTATCAATTGACTGAATTCAATGATCTTGTGTTCTGTGGTTTTAAAGTTATTTTTTTTAAACTTTCATCATATATGTTGGAATAGATGTCACTGTGAGTCAGATCACTGGGAGTTAATAAAAGTAATGAAAATTATCTTGTTTTATAACTGCTACATCTAGAAAGAAAAATATAAGTTCAGTCATTTATAAATAAAGTCAGAAATGGCTTTATGCCAATCTTTATAAATTTCTAATTTAATCAACACTTCAGAAGAAAAATGTGAGCCAAATACATTTTTGGAGTAACAGACAAATCTCCTTGACCCTCTTGCATTATCAAGTTCAGTCTTGCTCTTTTATTTATTTATTTATTTATTAAGATTTATTTATTTATTTATTTGACAGAGAGAAATTACAAGTACACTGAGAGGCAGGCAGAGAGAGAGAGAAGGAAGCAGGCTCCCTGCTGAGCAGAGAGCCCGATGTGGGACTTGATCCCAGGACCCTGAGATCATGACCCGAGCCGAAGGCAGTGGCTTAACCCACTGAGCCAACCAGGCGCCCAGTTTTGCTCTTTTAAAAACAATCATTTCTACTCTGGTGATATAAGCCCAGTATTATGTAGTGGATATATTTGTGCTCTGTAATATTTGAATTCAAATGAGGAAATAAGCATCAAAAATATCAAATGCTTGATTAAGAACAACCAGAAGAACTTCAATCCATTAAGTCTGTGTTACTGCTCTCAGTTAAATTAGGTACATTGCGCCAGTTACATATTCTTACATGTCTATCCAAGATGCCTCTTTGCATATTATTTATTAAGTATCTGGTCTATGTAAGATATATCATAACTGCTAGAGGCCAAATAAGTAAAGACGCAGTCTCTGCTTCAAGAAATTTATAATCAAAACAAGTATAATAACATTGAATGTTTTTAGTAGTCAAAATCTATGATAAATTTATCTGGGTATGCTACTGTGGAACATTACCTGGCATATCACTAACCCACGGTGCCATTTGAAGTTGGGATTGAGAATTTTGCATTAAATTTACATCAATATTAAAAATTAATATCACTAGAGGTTCTTGGGTGGTTCAGATGGTTAAGCATCTACCTTTGGCTCAGGTCATGATCACGGGGTCTTGGGATGGAGCCCATGTTGGCCTCCCTGCTCAATGGGGAGCCTGCCTTGTCTTCTCCCTCTGTCATTCTCCCTGCTTGTTCTCCCCCCACTCTTTCTCTCTCTCTCATAAATAAAATCCTTAAAAAATAAAAATTTAAAAATTAAAATTTAAATCAATAATAATTTTTTCTAAGGCAATTATTCATATTTAAATGAAGAAATTTTCATTTTGTACCACAGTTCCTGGACTTTTGTGAAAACTCTGAAAGTATTTCTGTTATAACTTTATTGGTTTTATACCTCTTTTAAGAAAATTTCAGCTTTTGTTCAGTTTTTCCATAGCAGACAGAACAGGATGTTTTCAAGATGTTTATAAACAATGCATTAGCTCCGCACTGAATAAAAAAAGAAGAAAGAAAATGGGAAGTACTAAATCCATGGTATTTGTAATATATACACTGAATATTTGATTGCCCTTTTGAAAGTTGCAACTTTCTGGCTTCCTGGCTGGAGGCTGGGGTAGTATTAGACCCTGGGGCTCTTTGATATGTAATTTTGTGGTTTGTGTTTATGAGCAAAAGTGGGGTTCATGAGGGTATGGTTCAAGCTTTATTGCTTTGTCTTTGGAATAAATGTGCACGGAAATTGTAAGAAATTATTAAGATTCCTAGAAATTCTTTATTGCTAGGGATGACTCATAAATCTTCTGTAACAACCTACTGTTTCATATCACATAATCAATAATTATCATCTTTAGCTAAGGTAAAAGAATCTATGGGAAAACACTGATAACTAGATTTCTTCTATTTCAGGATTACTTGATTTTCGCTGAAATGAGTACTTCAGAATCTTAAAATAATATATATATTTTAATCTTCTCATGATGTTTTTCCCATGATAGATAAATATATCCATGTGTACTCTGTTATTTGTTGTGTTTTCCAAAGTTCAGAATGATTCTCAAAATAAATTATAACAATAACAAAATATGAAGGCAAACAATCATTTTAAAACTATTTTAGTAATTATTGGCCAAAGGTCAGGAAAAGCATTTTATTAGGCATAAGTTAATTGGTATCCTCTAATAACTTCTGAGATAAAATATGTATAATTATGAGACAGAAATCAATCATGAGGGTTTTAAAAACAAATAATCATATATTACATAACTGACTTCTTAACATTTTATGGGATTTCACTATTTTGTTTTAAACATCCAAGTAGCATATATTCTATCATTTTTAACAGAAGTCAGTAAGAATACCTGAGAAAAGCCAATGTTTCCAAAATAAAACATAACCTGATTACCCGTGTTACAATATAAAATACTGTCATTCAAGTGTACTTTCATACTAAGCGTCCGGCTTCCTCTATTGTTCTGATTAAAACAATTTAATTTGAGGGACGCCTGGGTGGCTCAGTTGGTTAAGCAGCTGCCTTCCGCTCACGTCATGATCCCAGCGTCCTGGAATCAAGTCCCACATCAGGCTCCTTGCTCGGCAGGGAGCTTGCTTCTCCCTCTGCCTCTGCCTGCCATTCTGTCTGCCTGTGCTCGCTCTCTCTCCCTCTCTCTCTCTGACAAATAAATAAAATCCTTAAAAAAAAATAATTTAAATGTATGTAATTTAAATGTATTTAATTTATGTAAGATGAGTTACATAAAGAAGAAAAACCACATAACCATATAGGGTGATGTATCGTTAAGTGTTTATCAAAATTCAAAATACATTTTTGATAAAAAGTCTAGATAACTAGCATTTTAGCTAAATAGGAATTCATTGGAATTTTCTCATTCTTATGAAGAGCATCTACAAAATCTTATATTTGTCATGATAAAGAATCGTGAAAGATTGGATGTTTTTCTGCCAAAGGCAATAACACACAGTAACTGGCAAGGATATTCACTCTATTAACATCTATTCAGCATGGTACTAGAAATTCCTAGTCAATGCAACAGATTGAGGGAAAAAATAATTAAAGGCAGAGAGATTGGAAATGAATCAATGAAAAATGTATATATTCACAGGATACATAAATACATATGTAGAAAAGTCAAAGAAAACGAAACTTAAAATTAACTTTAAATATTAAGTGAGTTTACTTAGGTTATAGGATAAAAAGTCAGCATGCAAATAAAAGCAATGTAAAATTAGGAACTTTTTTTTTTTAGGAATATCATTAATAATGGCTCCAAAAATCTGACATAATTAGGTTTAAATCTAGCAAAAAATGTAGATGGTTTGTATGCTTAAAATTATAAAATCCTGAGAAAAATAAAAATAATTAATAAAGTTACCATGTTCAAAAACATATCAAATTTAACAAAACATATGAGAAAATTTTCAGAACCTAGAGTTAACAAAGAGTACTTAAACATGACCAAAATAATGAGGAATAAAACACTATCCACAAAAGAAAGTAAGTTTATACCTCAAAATTTATCAACATTAAAACATTTACTCTGAGAGGTTTCTGTGATAAGGATGAAAATACAAGACAAAGACTTGGGGGAAATATTTGTTTGAAAATCTCGCATTTGTCAAAGGATGTGTATCCTTAATATATAAGATACTCCATAAACTCAAAGGTAAAAAACAATTTAATTATAAAATCATCAAAAGATTTAAACAGACACTTAAAGAAGATATAAAGATTAAAAATAAACATTTCAAAGGATCCTCAATTTAATTAAGCATTAGAGAAATTAAATTAAAACCATAATAAGATATCATTACAAACTTATTAAAAGAGTTAAAATTTAAAAAGATAAAATGTGAAATTTTATAGTGATGGCAAGCTAACTTGACCTGTCAAACTTTGCTAGTAGAAAAGTAAAAAAATGCAGCCACTCCAGAAGAGTTTGAATGTTTTCTATAAAATTAAAATCCACTTATCAAATGACAGGGTAATTGTACTTCTGGGCATTTATCCTAGAGAAAGGAAATGAAATTTATATAAAAAGTTGTACAGCGATCTTCAAAGCCACATTCTACATAATAGCCATCGTCTAGAAAAAATCCTGAAATTTCTTTCCATGAGCAAATGAATTAAAAAAAAAAAACTTATAGTACACAGATAGAGTGGAATATTGCAACCTAAGAAATATTTTCATAACAAAATCCTCTAAATTTTGTTTCTAAACTTTTTTATTGCTCTAAGGTTTACATTTAGGTCTGTCAACAAACCATTTTGCTATAATTTTGGTATCAGGTATCAAGTATAAGTCAAGGTATTTTTTACTTTCATATATATGTTCAGTTTTCCTTTACCGTTTGTTAAAATATCTATCCTTTCTTCATTGAACTGTCTTGTCACTTTTTTCAAAGATCAGTTGAACATATTGTGTATGTTGATTTCAGAACTCTTATATTCCATGGATCTCATTGTTTATTTCTTCACTAATACTACACGGTCTTGATTATTTTAACTTTATCGTAAAGTCTTAATATAAGGTAAAGTAACTCTTTCAACTTTGTTATTTTTAAAATTATTTTTGCTATTCCAATTCTTTTACCTTTTCATATAAATTTTAGAATTGTTAATATTGCTAGAAATTAGAAACACAATTGATAGCTGTATATTGCCCTTGTATCCAGAAATCTGCTGAACTCACATTATTTCTACAAAGTTTTGTGCAGATTTCACCGTAAGTTTTACATAGACAACCAAGTTGTTCTTTAGAAAAATTTTCACTTTCCAATCTGTATTTTTTTTCTTTTCTTATTACAATAACTAGGACTTCCATCATAATGGTATTTTAGATGGGTGAAACTAGACATACTTGCCTGGTTCCTGATTTCTCAGGGAAACAGTTCAGCCTTTCACAGTTTAGAATAATGTTATCTGTAGGGTTTTTACAAATTTGCAATATGAGGTTAAAAAACTTACCTATTCTTAATCTGCTGAGAGTTTCTTTTGATCGGATGTTGAGCAAATGCTTTTGTAAGTCTGCCAAGGTGATCATATGACTATTCTGCCTTTTGTAAATATAGTGAATTACAATGAATTTTATATATTGAATTATCCTTTCGTACCTCATGTTAACTCTAGCTATCCAGTATGTCTTTGTGTCTGTGTGTTTGCTTGTATGCTATTTTAATGTTTACAAAAAAACTGTGGAAATATACTCATGAAAAGCATTGTTTTGTGGTTTTCTTATTTCTTGAAATTTGTTGAGTTTAGGTAGCAAGAAATGCTGATTGCATAAAACAAGTTGGAAAATGTTCTCTCTTCTCCTAGTGTTTTTAAAGATTAAAAAACAATGTTATTGAATCCTTAAATATTATATAAATGTAACAGTGAATCTTTCTGGGCATGAGGTTTTCTTTATTGGACAATTTAGGAAGAGAATTCAACTTATATAATAAAAATTGTGTTATCATGTTATGTGTTTCTTCCTCAGTATGTTTTGGTAATTTAGGACTTGACTTTCAAGGATTTTTATCTTTTGCACCTAAATTTTCAAATTTATAATAATGAATTTTTTCATAGTATTTACATATTAACCTTTAATGTCTACATGACACAGAAGGATATTCATTATCCCTTTCATTCCTGATATGAGATATTTTTGTTTGGGGTTGTTTTATGGTGAATTTTGCTAAAGATTTAATACTTTTTTCAAAGAACCAAGTTTTGTTTCACAGCTTTTATCTTACTCTTTTTTCCATTTTAAATAATTTCTGCTGCCATATTTTTTGTTTACTTTATTCTGTGTGGTATGAGCTTAATTTATTATTTTTTTTAATCTATTTTCCTAAGGTGTAACACAGATCTATTTGAAATTTGTCTTCTAGGTTAATATATACATATAATAAATTTTTGTTTAAGCATTGCTTTATTGTATTCCACAAATTTTATGATGTATTTTCCATTTAATTAGAAATATTTTCTAATTTCTCTTGAGACTTTCTCTTTAAACTATGAGTTATTTAGTAATATTTTGTTTAATTTTGAAATATTTGGGAAATACATATATTATAAAATGAATTTGTTATTGTTTTTCACATGGTGAAATGGATATTCCCACTTTCTAACATCCAAATAAAAGGCCAGTCAGCACGGCACCTGGGTAGCTCAGTTGGTTAAGAGTCCAACTCCTGATTTTGGCTCAGGTCATGATCTCAGGGTCATGAGACTGAGCTCAGGTCAGGATCCATGCTCAGCAGACAGTCTGCTTAAAGTTCTCTCCCTTTCCCTCTCCTTCTTTCCCCTGCTCATGCTCTCTTTCACTAAAATGAACAAATAGATCTTAAAAAACAAAGAAGACCAACCAGTAAATATTAGTGACTAGGAACAATTACCTTCCTTCCTTGGGGACCGGATTCTGATAAGAGGGAGGTTTCAATGATTATTCTGATACTGATGGTGGTAGCGTAGATGTTATGAATTTCCATAACAAAGTAGAGGTGGACTGTTTAAAAAAAATGCAATGCCAATCATTTCTTTATGTTAGCTACAGAACCTCAACAACATTCTCCATATTATCAATAGGGCCAGAATGAGTTATATTTTATTTTTTTATTTAAATTCAATTAGCCAACATATAGTACATCATTAGTTTCAGATGTAGTGTTCAGTAATTCATCAGTTGCACATAACACCCAGTGCCCCTTGTCCAATTACCCCTTCCCTCAACCCACCTCCCCTCCAGGAACCCTCAGTTTGTTTCCTATAGTTAAGAGATCTCATGTTTTTTCTCCCTGTCTGACGGCTTCCCATTCTATTTTCCCTCCCTTCCCCTATGATCCTCTGCACTACTTCTTATATTCCACATATGAGTGAAACCATTTAATAATTGTCTTTCTTTGATTGATTTATTTTGCTCAGCATAATACACTCTAGTTCCATCCACATCAATATAAATGGAAAGTATTCATCCTTTTTTATGGATGAGTAATATTCCATTGTATATAACTATACCACATCTTCTTTATCCAGTCATCTGTCAATGGACATCTTAGCTCTTACCACAGTTTGGCTATTGTAGACATCGCTGCTATAAATAGTGAAGTGCAGGTGCCCCTTTGGATCCAATGTTTATGTTCCTTGGGTAAGTACCTAGTAGTGTATTGCTGGGTCAAAATTCTTAAAGGATCTCCATAACATTTTTCAGGGTATCTTATTCCCACCAACAGGGTTAGAGGGTTCCCCTTCCCCTGCCTATCCTCACCAAAATTTGTTGTTTCCTGTCTTGTTAATTTTGCCACTCTGACTGGTGTGAGGTGGTATCTCATTGTGGTTTTGATCCATATTTCCCTGATGCTGAGTGATGTGGAACATATTTTCATGTGTCTGTTTGCCATTTCGATGTCTTCTTTGCAGAAATGTCTGTTCATGTCTTCTTCCCATTTCTTGACTGCATTTTCTTTTTTTTGAGTGTTGAGTTTGGTAAATTCTTTACAGATCATGGATACTAGCCCTTTATCTGATATTTAATTTGCAAATATCTTCTCCTATACCATAGGTTGTCTTTTAGTTTTGATGTTTTCTTTGCTGGGCAGACTCTTTTCATCTTGATGAAGTCCCAATACCTCATTTTTGCTTTAGTTTCCCCCACCTTTGGAGATAGGTATAGAAAAAATTTATATGGCCAAGGTTGGAGAGTTTGCTGCCTATGTTCTTCTCTAGGATTTTGAAGTATTCCTGTCTCACATTTAGGTCTTTCATTCATTTTGAGTTTATTCATTTTGAGTTTCATTCATTTTGAGTTCATTCATTTGAGTTCATGGTCCAGTTTCATTCTTCTGCATGTGGCTGTCCCATTTTCCCAACATCATTTGTTGAAGAAACTGTCTTTTTTCCATTGTATATTCTTTCCTACTTTGTCAAAGACTACTTGACCATAAAGTTGAGGGCCCATTTCCAGGTTTTCTATTCTGTTCCATTGACCTATGTGTCTGTTTTTGTGTCAGTACCTTACTGTCTTGATGATTACAGCTTTGTAATAGAGCTTGAAATCCAAAAATGTGATGACACCAGCTTTGGTTTTCTTTTTCAACATTCCTGTGGTTATTCAGAGTCTTTCTGGTCCCATATAAATTTTAGGATTATTTGCTTTAGCTCTGTGAAAAATATCCATGTATTTTGATAGGGATTGCATTGAATGTGTAGATTGCTTTGAGTAGCATAGACATTTTAACAATATTTATTCTTCCAATCCATAAGCATCAGATGTTTTTCCATTTCTTTGTGTCTTCCTCAGTTTCTTTCATAAGTGTTCCATAGCTTTCAGAATATAGATCCTTTACCTCTTGGTTAGGTTTATTCCTAGGTACCTTATGGTTTGGGGTGCAATTATAAATGGGATTGACTCCTTAATTTCTCTTTCTTCTGTCTCATTGCTAGTGTATAGAAATCATTGATTTTTATATCCTGCTACTTTGCTGAATTCCTGTACGAGATCTAGCAATTTTGTGGTGGAGTCTTTTTTGTTTTCCACATAGAGAGTCATGTCACCTGCAAAGAGAAAGAATTTGACTTCTTCTTTGCTAATTTGAATGCCTTTTATTTGTTTTTGTTGTCTGATTGCTAAGCTTAGGACTTCTAGTACTATGCTGAATAATAGTGGTGACAGTGGGCATCCCTGTCATGTTCCCACCCTTAGGGGGAAAACTCTTAGTTTTTCTCTATTGATAATGATAGTCACGGTGGATTTTTCACGCATGGCTTTTATGATATTTAGGTATATTCCTTCTATCCCTAAACTGTGGAGACTTTTAATCAATAAAGGATGCTGTATTTTGGCAAAAGCTTTCTCTGCATCAATTGAGAGGATCATATGGTTCTTGTCCTGTCTTTTATTAATGTGATGTATCATATTGATTGATATGAGGATGTTGAACCACCTAGCAGGCCAGGAATAAATCTCACTTGGTCATTGTGAATTATCCTTTAAGAGTACATTTGGATCTTATTTGCTAGTATCTTGGTGAGAATTTTGGCATCGATGTTCATTCAGGATATTGGTTTGTAATTCTCCATTTTGGTGGGGTCTTTGTCTAGTTTTGGGATCAAGGTAATGCTGGCTTCATTGAATAAGTTTGGAAGTTTTCCTTCCCTTTCTATTTTTTGAAACAACATCAGAATAATAGGTATTAGTTCTTTAAATGTTTGGTAGAATTCCCCTGGGAAGCCATCTGGCCCTGGACTCGTTTGTTTCTTGTGAGACTTTTTTTTTTTTTAATTATTATTACTGCTTCCATTTCTTTGCTGGTTATGAGTCTGTTCATGTTTTCTAGTTCTTCTTTTTCCAGTTTTCATAGTTTTAAGTCCAGATTGCCTAATTTCTTGGCATATAGTTGCTCACAATATATTCTTTTTTTTTTTTTAAGATTTTATTTATTTGACAGACAGAGATCACAAGTAGGCAGAGAGGTAGGCAGAGAGAGAGAGGAGGAAGCAGGCTCCCCGACAAGCAGAGAGCCCGATGTGGGCCTCAATCCCAGACCTGGAGATCATGACCTGAGCTGAAGGCAGAGGCTTAATCCACTGAGCCACCCAGGCGCCCCTCACAATATATTCTTAAGACTGCTTATATTTCCTAGGTATTGGTCATTGTCTGTATATCCTAGGTATTGGACATGATTTCTTCTCTTTCATTCATGATTTTATAGATTTGGGTTCTTTCTCCTTTCTTTTTGATAAGTCACACTTATTCTTTCAAAGAATCAGCTTCTAGTTCCACTGATCTGTTCTTTTTGTTTATATTACAGTGAGTTTTGCTCTAATCTTTGTTATTTCTCTTCTCCTGCTTGACTTAGCTTTTACTTACTGCTCTTTCTCCAGATCATTGAGGTATAATGATCCAGGTTAGCCTGTGTATTTGAGACTTTCCTAATCTTTTGAGAAAGACTTGTATTGCAATGTTCTTCCCTCTTAGGACCACCTTTGCTGTAGTCCAAAAGTATTGAACAGTTGCATAATTTTCATTTGTTTCCATGAATTTTTCTTAATTCTTCAATTTCCTAACTGATCCATTCACTCTTTAGTAGGACATTCTTTAACCTACATGCATCTGAGTTTCTTCCAAATTTCCACTTGTAATTGAGTTCATTTCAACACATTATGGTCTGAAAATATGCAGGGAATAATCCCAGTCTTTTGGTACTGGCTGAGACCTAATTTATAACCCAGTATGTGATTTGTTCTGGAGAATGGTTCCATGGGCACTCGAGAAGAATGTGTATTCTCTTGTTTTTGGATGAAATGATCTGTATATGTCTGTGAGGTCCCTCTGATCCAGTGTGATATTCAAAGCCTTGTTTCCTTGTTGATCTTCTGCTTAGATGACCTATTCATTGTTGTGAATGGGGCGCTGAAGTCCCCTACTATATTGTATTATTATCAATGTGTTTCTTTAATTTTGTTATTAATAGGTTTATATAATTGGCTGCCCCCAAGTTAGGAGCATAAATTTTATAATTGTTAAATCTTCTTGTTGGATAGACTCTTTAAGTAAGATATAGTGTCCCTCTTCATCCCTTACCACAGTCTTTGGTATAAAATCTAATTTGTTTGGTAAGAGGATTGCTACCTCAGCTTTCTTTTGAGGTCCATTAGCATGATGAATTGTTCTCTATCCCCTCACTTTGAAACTGTAGGTGTCTTTAGGTCTAAAATGAGTCACCTGTAGACAGCATATGGATGGGTCTTGCTTTTTTATCCAAACTGTTATCCTGAGTCTTTTTCTTAAGATTTTATTTATTTATTTATTACACACACACACACACACACACACACACACACACAGAGCAAAAGAGGGAATACAAGCAGAGGGAGTGGGAGAGGGAGAAGCAAGCTTCCCACTGAGCAGGGAAGCCCAAAGCAGGGCTTGGTCCCAGGACACTGGGATTATGGCCTGAACTGAAGGCAGTTTAAGGGCTGAGACACCAAGGCACCCCAACCCTGTGTCTTTTGATTGGAACATTAGACCATTTACATTTAGAGTAACTATGGAAGTATATGAATTTAGTGCTACTGCATTACCTGTAACATCCCTGTTTCTATAGGTTGTCTCTTTCTTTTGGGTCTGTGTTATTTTCGGTCTCTTTTTGCTTACAGGATCTCCTTTAATATTTCTTGGAAGGTTGGTTTAGTGATCATAAATTCTTTTAGTTTCTATTTATTCTAGAAGCTCTTTATCTCTCCTTCCATTCTGAATGACAGCCTTGCTGGATAAAGTATTCTTGGCTGCACATTTTCTCATTTATTTTCCCTAATATATCATGCCAGCACTTTCTAGCTCACCAGGTCTCTGTGGAAAGGTCTGTTGCTAGTCTAATGTTCCTAAGACCTATAGGTTAAGGAGTTAATGTTCCTAATATGCCTGTAGGTTAAGGAGTTCTTGTCTTGAGTTGCTTTCAAAATTTTCTCTTTATCTCTGAAATTTGCAAGTTTCATTATTTATGCCAGGGTACTGATCAGTTTTTATTGATTTTTAAGAGGGTTTTCTCTACCTCCTGAACTTGAAAGTCTGTTTCCTTCCCTAGATTAGGAAAGTTCTTGGCTATGATTTACTCAAATATACCTTCTGTCCCCTCTCTTTCTTCTTCCTTTTGGCCCCCCAAAATTCTAATATTTTTTTCACTTTATGTTGTCACTGATTTCTTGAGGTCTCCCCTTATAGTCCATTAGTTGTTTTTCTTTTACTCAGTTTCCTTCCTTTCCATCATCTTGTCTTCCATGTCATGACCCTCTCTTCTGCTTCATTTATCATAGCTGTAAGAGCACCTGTTTTAGACTTAATCACATTTAAAGCATTTTTTGAAAAGATTTTACTTATTTATTTGAGAGAGAACACAAGCAGGAGAAGTGGCAGAGGCAGAGGGAAAAACAGGGTCCCCATTAAGCAGGGAGCCTGATGTGCAACTTGATTCCAGGATCCTGGGATCATGACCTGACCCAAAGGTAGACATTTAACCAACTGAGCCACACAATGGCCCCTCAGTTAAAGCATTTTAAATTTTGGCCATATTAGATTTTATTTCTGCACTAAAAGATTCTCTAGAGTCTTTTATCCTTTTTTCAATCCCAGCTAGTAACTTTATATTTGTTACCCTGAATTCTAGCTCTGACACTTTACTCATATCCATAGTGATTAGATCTGTGGCAGAGAGTATAACCTGTGGTTCTTTCTTTTGTTGTGAATTCCTCTTTTTAGTGATTTTGCCCAGAGAAGAATGGGCAAAATGAGAGGAATGAGAGAGCAAAATCAAAAATATCAACCATGACCCAAGTGAAATACACACTAGAGAAATCCAAAGAGGTCAGAAACCAAAAAAGAAAAGAAAAAGAGAAAGGGGGAGGGATATAATCTCTTAGGTGGACAAAACAGGATGATCCACTTGCTTCTCAGTATATTTTGGTCTGTTTGTTAGAAAGTACTAAATCCCAAAATTATTATTATATATAGATATAGAAAGTATATCTATCTTACTATCTAACTATATATATATCTATATATCTATCTATATAGATCTCTAATATCTATAAAATGTAAATTTAAAAGTGAATTTAAAAAAGAATTAAACAAAGAATTGATAAAATAAGAAACTAGTTGAAAATGAAGAAAAAAAGTAAAAAGAACAAAAAAAATTTAAACTGAAAGATAAAAGAATCATGAGAACAAACCTCAAATTCTATATAGTTTTTTTTTCCCCCCCCAGAGTGAGGAGTTTTGCAGTTCTTTGTGCTCAAAAACTTGGTATTTACCTGATAGTCTAGGTGGTCTTTTGGAGAAGGGCCTGCTGCTCTGATTCTTTCAGGGAGCTCTGCTTGGATGGAATTGTACCACCCCTTACCAGGGGGCCAGGCTCAGTGTAAGCTGCTTCGGGTTGCTCTATGTAACTTTTGTTCCCTGAAGGCATTCCACACCACTTTAGAGGATGAAAATAAAAATGGTGGTTCCCCTTTTTCCAGCCCAGGAGTGAAAGACTGTGGCCTCCTCTCTTTGGTCAACCCTCCAGGAAAAGCAGTCTTCACTTTTATGTGTGCCAAACTCTGCAGACTCCTGCAGTGCAAACTCATATGGATCCTCCTGAGGGAAGAAAAACGGTTGCCAGGAGCCTGCTGCTTGCAGCCTCTCTCCACCCCCTGAAGGAGGATGGTGGTCTCGTTTCTGTCCTTTGTGGGGCCCCACATGGGGGGGGGAGCAGTTGCTCAATCTTGCAGTAGTTCTCATTTTATGACAAATGGACCTGAGAGCCCACTCCCAGGCTTGCTGACCATAGCTTGTTTCCCTGCTCCAGTGCTTGGGAACTCTGCCTGCTCAGGCACCCTATTCTTTCTGTGACCACAGGGATCCTGAGATCACACTGTCCCACCTAGGACTCTGCCCTGCATCACCATCTGGGCACCTCTCAGGCAAGGATGTCTCTCAGTGGAGCAGACTTCAAAAAGTTCTGATTATGCACTTGGGGTTTATATCACTTCGCAGTAACTGGCTTATGGAGATTCCCTACTCCTGCCATTTATCTTCTCATATATCCCCTCAGATTCACTTCTCCACACTTCCTACCTTGCAAAAAGTGGTCACTTTTCTATTTGTAGAATTTCAGCAATTCTTTTCTTATATCTCAGGTTGAATTTCTAGGCATTCAGAATGACTTGATAGATATCTAGCTAAATTCAAGGGACCAGATGAAATGAGGTCCCCTAGTCTTCTGCCATCTTTTGAAAGCTACAGAATGAATTTTGAAAGTTAACATGTAAGGCAGAAAATGTAATTACTTAACAATTCCAAAGGATTATTTCAAATCTGCTCTCACTGGCAAACATTGAGAGATATAAGAACCTTCCCAATGTCAGAATATCATTTGGCAAGTTATATATATCTCATGGGATACATAACTAGTCTAATCAGAGGTCAACTTTATCAATGTCATTTGCAAAAGAACACGTAGTAGACACTTCAAGTAGAACTAACTACTGATAAGTGGACTGACAAGAGCTCATGCATTAACAATTTGATTTTAGGAAAAAATGAAAGTAGTGCAATCACACTTTATATTCAAAGCCTGCTAAGGGTAATGACCTACACATACAGTTGTTCCACACTTCACTTGATTGGTTAACGTCTGAAAGTTTATTCATCTCTAATCAGGTTAGAAGTGAATTAGAGTGCATTTATATTCATAATTATAATCACATCTAAATCAATAGACCCAAGAAATTTGATATTTCCCATTCTGATACTGGCATTCTCATAACCCTTTGTTTATTTATACTTTTTAAAAGCCATGTTTTGCCCTATCATCAATAGTACTGTTGCTAAAATAACATAATATAAATCAAAAAATTATCCCTTTCAATATATACCAAGGTTTAAGCTAGAGACGCTTTGAAAAAGTCATAATAAGAAATAAAACACACTTAAAAAAAAAACCCTCAAAAGATTATGAAACTATTTACTTTAAAAATATGAAAGGAAAACTTGTAATCTCTCTCTCTTATGCACTCACACACACACACACCCCTTGAAAAAAGATTAAAGTAAAACTACTATTGAAATCCAGCTGAGTATGAAAGGGTAGTTCAATATCCTGGTTCCAAAGAGAAAAGAATTCTCTAAACCTACTAGGAAAAAACAATACTCTACATACATACCCAAATGCACTTTCAACATTTCTTATTTGAATTCACTTGCTAAAATTAAGACATACGTTTGGCCCAAGCTACTTTGGTTTTAGCTAACGTACTGATTCTTTCAACCACAAATGACTATTCAGTTCTCTGTGTATCTTGGGTTCAGGAAACATGTCATTGGACCAGACACAAAAGGCTCCTCCTCTTTTGGAGCTTAAATCCTATAGAATATGACAAATAATAAACAGCAAATAAATAGCAAAATTACGGAATTATTTGAAGGAAATTTTTCCTAGGCAGAAAGAGCAACTGATACAAATGAGGAAAAATATGTATGACACTGATATGACCATAGAACTGTCCAAAATTGGGCCAGAGTGTAGTGGACTCAGTGTGAATACAGGAAGATGATAGCAAGTTAGTTCGGAGTGGTTGGCAGGCCCAGGAAGGACAGAGACTTCTTGGAATAGAGGGAAAGTTTTATGGTCAGTAAAGCATAGAAAATAGTACAATAAAGGACAAAGCCATTTTCCTTTATACATTATTTTTAAAATAACTTCTACTGCCAAGTCCTAAGGGAAATTAAAAAAAAAAAATACAGGATCCTCTTTGATCCAAGAGACCTGTTTTTCTTCCCCACCCATCATCAACATTTGCCTTGATATTTTATGAGATATTTCATCTCACTTAATAATGACGTTCAAATACTGAACAAAAATAATTATAATTTTTGCTATGTAATGTCAGATTAGTCAGAATCCTAGTTTTCTAATTTAGATTTATCAGAAAAGAATGGTTTACTGACATAGGCCTAAAATAGACATACATATTTTTAGAAGGTAATGGTTATGCTTCTGTCATTTTCAAAGAATTTCATTTGACCTCTCTGACAGAGAGCTCAATATGCCTGATAACACCTGTGATATGTAATTTCAAAGGAAGTGCCTGAATTTTTTTATGGCTCATCAGATCCACTCTGGCCAGTTAGTGTATATCAATAATTACTGCACATTCTAGAAAAGAAGATTTATATGAAATTTATAAATTATAATTCAATTATCCATCAAAAAAGAGATATGAAAACACAGAAGGTGAGTGTGAACCATGACAAATTGGATAAGCTTTCACACACCATTAAACAGACTTGACAAGTCATGTTAGGGGGAAGACTTTTGCACTTTTTCATATTGCTTTCTCATCACTTGTTCCAATTATGTCTCTCTGTAAATGAGGTCCATAAATGCTGTTAAAAACAGTTATCTAATACCAGTTTCCTGTTTAATAGTCATAAATATAATAAAATGATAATAAAAAAGATAGTTCATTAAAATGAACTATCCCTTACTAAACATAAAATTTATTATATTTAATACATAGCACCATCTAGTGAAATTTGAGGGGAATGTGTAACATACTGAATATGATGCAAAACAACTTTGCAAATCTTAGGGATTAGATCGTGTGCATAATTATGTGTTTAATTTTCTCCTAGAAATTTCCCAAGATATAAATAAAATATTGCATCATGCACATTTATATATGCCACAGTTTTTAAATGCTTGCTTTTTATATTGATATATTTAGACAACCAGTAAAATCATCTCTTTCTACTCAAACACACAAGCAATCATAAGCAAGGTTTTATTATTTAAACAGGTGTTTGGGTTTTTGTCTTTTTATTTTTTTTAAGATAAATTTATTTCAGAGAGAGAGAGCACACACACACGAGTGGCAGTGGCATAGGGAGAAGGAGAAAGAATCTCAAGTCTGACCTGGGACTCCATCCCAGGACTCTGAGATCATGACCTGAGCTGAAACCAAGAATTGGACGCTTAACCAACTGCGCCACCCAGATACTCCTAAGCAGGCATTTGTCTGATATTAAGAAAATATAACCTGAAATAAGTCAACCATAATATATGAAAGTAGAGTGATACACATAGTATGCATGGTCTCTCAAAACCATTCACAAGTTAAAGAGAGGAGAATAATCAGGATATCTAAAACACACTTCAATCTTTTTTATTCAAGGAATGTCCCTAATAATTTTTTATAATACCATTTGATGGTCTTTTGTGTAAAATAGTGGCTAATAGTTTATGACAGTTGTCATGATAAATTTAACATGTTGGTGTGCAAAATACATTCTGGCTTCTTTTAAAATATTAAATACTGGGGCACCTGGGTGGGTCAGTAAGTTAAGAAACTACCTTCGGCTGAGGTCATGATGCCAGAGTCCTGGGACCAAGTCCCGCATCTGGCTTTCTGCTCACCAGGGAGCCTGCTTCCCCCCTCTCTCTGCCTGCCTCTCTACCTACTATGTGATCTCTGTCTGTCAATTAAATAAATAAAATCTTTTTTAAAACAATAAATAAATAAAATAAAATATTAAATACTGAATATCAGTTATATAAAATTAATATGTGTGTGTGTGTGTATATATATATATATATATATAAAATTATGTGAACATCATATCTTATTCCTTGTGCTGATTTCCTGCCACTATAGCAGAGTTCATTTATGTGTAGCCTTTATATTTCCACACTAACACATAGGTTACACAACAGATTTTGACAATCAATGATGAGAATGTATCATACTTTGTGAATAAATTACTTTTATAATTTTAAATGTTTATTTATGTAAAAATAACAAACCCATTACATAGTAACATTTTTCATGAAAAATTTTTTCAAAACAAGAAAAATTTCTTGAAAAGAGTAGTAGTGATTTACCTTTTTTGCAGATGAGTAAATTATTTTGAAATGACAACAATGTTTTAAAATTGTCCTTGCAATAAAAGTTGTATAGGGATTGAATAATATTTTTTAAATAAAGGGAGTAAGTCATTATACAATAAGATGTGGATTTCTTTTAGATTTCATAACTGGACTTTAAAGACAATTCTAAAGAGATAAGTTTAAATGACTTTTGTAATAATTTCAATTAAATTAATTTTATTATTTAGCTATTCAGTAAATATTGATCAACTATCACTAACTATCAAAATAATGTATAAGAGGGGAAGTGCATCAGTGATGAGAATATACTGTCTGAACTTCCAACTATGAAAGTATAGTTGACCAGAAGCCTAGGTGCTATGCTCTCAAATCCATTTCCATGTGTGCTCCAAGTCCAGACTTTCTACAGTCTCCTCCCAACCAGTGACTAAGTTGACAGTATGATATAAAAATCCAGACTCCTTTCTGGAAAACACAGGACTCTTCTGACAGCCATCTTTGACTTAAGAACTCCACATCCTTGAAAAATTTGCTTAGATTGTTACTGACTATAAAGCTTCTACCAGCCTTCCCTCCCTGTCTCTTTCACTGGGGTCAGACTTACACTGCAATTTCATGGTTCTCCCTGATTATCCCAACTCCGAGATCTCAGCCCATATTTTTCTCATGGTTCTTTTTCCTAATAAAATTCTTGCACACTTAATCACTTTTACTTCCATTTGCCTTTACCTCTAGGGGAATTCCAAAGCAGGGTCTGAGAAGGACCAAATTTTTTTTTTTTTCCTCAGAATGATAGATACTTACTCCAGATGTTCATTTGCTTGTTTTGTTTTAGTTGTTTTTAAAAGATTTTGTTTATTTATTTATTTGAGATAAAGAATGAGCAAGAGAGAAAGCACAAGCAGGTGGAAGGGCAGAGGTAGAGAGAGAAGCAGACTCCCCATTGAGCGTGAAGTCCCACACAAGGCTTGATCCCAGGATTCAGGGATCATGACCTGAACCAAAGGAAGACACTTAACCAACTTAAGCCACCCAGGTGCCCCTTCATTTGTTTTTGATACACACATAGCTAAAGCCTGCACAACCACATAGATGCTAACAGAATACTCAATCCACAGGCTTGGAATCCCACATAAAATAGCACTGAGTAGGGGACACAAGGGCAAAATTTAACTCTAAGTTACGGCCATCAACAGGTCACTTCAGAACCCATGTGCCCAGGGATTAGTAGCCAAGCAAAGAGGTCACTATAACATCAGACATAGTTGACCTTGATGAGTAGAAAGAAACACTGTTCTTAGACAGTAGAATAGGGAAGATGTATAGAACCCTGTTGATCCACTTGGATAACCTCTGCTCCATTGGTACTTCTATGACCCATTTTAACTCTCAATACAGACACATGTCAATACTGGGCTGAGAAGAAGGGTATAATTTTCAAGGGATCAGGCCCATCTGGAATGAATTTTTGGGTCTTACAACTAAATAAACAAGCATGAACTCTGAAGAGATAACTGAGATTGGGAGGGATTTAGAATGGACAGTGGTGTTGGGAGAGGGTATCAGTTGTTACTTCAAGATCAGTTGCATCAGTGGAGGCTAAAATTTATAACAGTACACTTTTCTAAGTTTTTCCTTATTTAAAAAACAAAACAACAACAACAACAACAACAACAACAACAAAAAAAAAACAAAAAACAAAAAAACGGACTCCAGAAAACCACGGAAGAACTACCCTAATCCGTGTAGAGAAGAATCTACAAGAGGTAGACTCTGGTAGCCATGAGAATGGGAGCATGAATGAACAAGAGCCCCAGCTGCTGTGCACTTAAGTTCATCAACCACATATGCATTGAAGCCAAATTTCTCACTAACTGCTCCCAGCTAATGACAGAGTGGCAAGGGCTCTAGGGCTGGCCTATTCCAGGAAGACAAGATTCAACTGATTGCCAGACTAGGCTCCAGAACTCTCCAGTCACTGTGCTCCACTCTTCTAAGACTGAAAAACAGTCTCAGATTCTTTTACATGTATTCCTATACTCTCCATGTTCCATGCATTCCTATTGCATTCCCAATAGGAATGCAGCCTAGTGTTGCCGCATGCCAAATTTGCATGGTAGCATAGTGGATCACTCAGCCTTACCAGCCTCCTGCCCATTTTCTCTCAGGAGACATTTCAGGCTTTTTCTCTAATAACATTCTTGAATGTGTAATCCTGAAGCACAAAGTCAAAACAGCCCAAGACAGTAGTTATGCACCATGTTAGGAATTACTAAATATACTAAATTTATTGCTTCTGCTGATCCAAACCTAGTAACATTGTAGGTGAAAAAAACCCTTCCATCTTTGAATTAAAATGTTTCCTGCATTTAGAAAGGCTAAAATAAAAATTCATATAAGGTAAGTACAAAAAATAAGGCACACATTTTCATTATAGGACATAGGATAAGTAAAATAGAATAGAAAATCTGTTTCCCAAATCACAGCTCAAAGAAACATGGAAAGAACCCCAAAAGTTCAAATTAGGAGACTCTGCTCAGAAAGAACCAGTTACCACAGAAATAAATGGTATTATTTATGCTTAAATCCTTGTATGTAAGGGGAAATTATATACCGGTCATCAAGTTTTAAATATCATCTCGACAGAGTTTTCTAACACAACCTGTCCTCATTTCTTTGCAAAATTTTATGAGTAAGTGGATTCCCATAAAAGTCTGGATACTAAAATTTAAAACTATCAAGCTTTTATTTTTAGGGTAGAAATTAGAATTTCTGCTTATGGCATTCTCTTTGGTATGGTACATTTTTGTGAAGAGTTTAAGCATACATATATAGGGGAAGTTCCTACTTATTTGTTCTAGAGAAACCTAAAAGAATTAGTTAAAATACATTCATTTCAAACTGCATATCCTAGATGCGATGGAACCTGGTCTGTGTAAGGAAGTGTGTGGTTACAAGTACACCCACAGTAGACATTAGGCTAGTTTGTTTCCGCAACATGGTGATAGACCCTGGAAGAGGGAAGGGCAGAATGAGCATGTCTTGAGTTGTTTTGTTGAACACTAAAGGTTAATATCTAAGAACTTAAAAAAGGATCGTGTGCCTCTATTTGCAGTAGTTAGAAATATGAAAAAGTCAGATATAAGACTTCAGGAAGTAAACAACAAAGGAGGTAGCAGTGATGCAGAACAAGGAATGACTTACATAAGAAAGAAATCTCAGGAAATATTTATGCAATACAGAGAAATTTATTGGTACTGCTAGAATATGTCCCCTTTGGTGATGTTGGGGATTTTACTTTGGGGATAATGAAGAAGAAATAAGCAATCTCTCTGTACTAAAAATTGATCTGGATAAAACCATATATCTAAACAGTCTCTAATCACAAGCTGACATATTTGATCTTCTTTAATTTGGCTTGTATCTATATATCTAACCCTATTTTTTTTTTTAGCAATCCTTTAGCAGACAAACATAAGCTTTAATACTGGGCACTAAAGAAGTCTTGCCCCAGAGTGAAGAGAAATCATGACTTCTCTATCTATTGCCTGCCACTTTCATCAATGAAAGATAGTGCCAAAAACCAGCTACCAAAATCCTTTTATCTGCATAGTAATTTAGACACTTGGGGATTATGAGTATATATTTTTGTTTTGTTTTGATAGATGAACTACAGAAGGAGGAAACTGTGTTCCTCATATTAAAATAGCCCTTTCCATTTACCCTAGCACTACACTTAGGAATGTAGTTCCAGATACACTTTCCCAGAAAGGTCAAGTATATGATCTTTTATTGCAAGAGAAAAGAAGGAACCTGAGATATCCATGCCACTAATATTTTGAATTATGAGTCTATTACTTAGGAAAGGCATGCAGTAAAGTATCTTTGATACATATTTGGAGACATAGCCTTTCTATATTAACATATCCTCGAGCTAGGAAGCTTTATTTCTTTTATTTTTGACTCTAGTAAGTTGATGCAGTCTATGATGCAAAACAAGACACATTATTCATTACTGACAAGTTTTGTACCTTCTTTAAAGTTCTCCCTTACACATTCCTAAATCTATTGAAAATAGGCTAAGATTATTTTATTCACTTTTTAAAATTCAATGCCTCCTTAAAGTAGTGCCTTATACAACTTTCATCTTCTAGGGGAAGGCAGAAAAAAAGTTATATATTTTCATAAATTAGAGATAATAATTTAGTAAAGTTACTTTTTTTCTTGATTGTAATGAATATATTTTTGTTGACACAAGCAAAAAATATAGAAAAAAATAAAACAGCAACAGCAGAAGTGTCACTATTAAAATTGGTAAGGACATCATGAATAGTATCATTATACTAATTACCCTTATTTATGTAAGTCACCCATAAAAGTCCCAGAATTCCAGGTCTCCGCACATCTCCTATTTGCAATTACTCCTCATAATTGTCTTTTAATACTTTTAATACTTCTTTGTATAGGTTTTATTTCTTCATATTTTATACTCCTTAACATTGAAAATTCCTCCAGTACACAATCTAGAACTCAACATTCATTATCAAAAAAATTCCTAAATCAATAAGCTCTTCTCTGAACATTCCTGAGTCTTCCCCAAGGACTAAATTTTTATTATTCCTAAATTTTTAATATGTGGGAGTGATTTTTTTTTGTTTTTTCTTTTTCTCCCATCCCTTACACAATGGGCCCAGAATTGTGGTATATATATTTTCTGGCCCCTCATTCTAGATTTTAAAATAAATTCCATTCTTTCTCCATAAATTCGCAATTTTCAATCTCACATCATCAGATTTTATACTATACAATCTCTCTCATGATTGTGGTCATTTACAAACATGGATTTTATTTCTCTTTAGTTTTTAGACTAACTATCAGACAATGAATAAATTATACTCCCATCAAGGAACACTGACATAACATTTCTGATTATTAGAAATAAAAAGACATTTGTAAAACATTTAAAAGAAAAAAATGAAGAAAAGAGCAATAAATGATTATCAGAATGTTAAATTTTTAATAGCAGAACTAGAAGCTATTCAAAAATGAAAACATTAAAATTCTATAGGATGTGTGTATGTGTGTGTACATATTTAGTTAGAACTCCTAGCCAGACTATTACTCCAATGCAGATTGAATATGCACACTCTCAAAAAAATGCCTCCCATTTACCATGTCATGAAACTACCAGAAGATGCTTTCAATGACATTAATGTGATAAACCATGAAAAATGAAAACACTGAATACAAAAGTTAGAGAGTTTATGACAAATGAGAGATAAAGATAATTATCAAAAAGATGGTTAAAGAGTACCTGGGTGGCACAGTCAGTTAAGTGGCATACTCTTGGTTTCAGCTCAAGTCATGATCTCAGGTCTTGGGACTGAGCTTGGCATCAGGTTCCCTATTCAGTTTGGAGTTGGCTTGCTTGGAGCCTGCTTAAGACTTTCTCTCACTCTTGCCCTTCTTGCTCTCTTTCTCTCTCAAATAAATAAATAAATCTTAAAAGAAGAAGACGGCGATGATGATGCCAAGGATGACATTAAACAAAATTGGAAGACATATGTAAGTGAACAGTACAAGTAACAAAAAGTTCGTATCAAGACAGGGAAACAAAAACACCCAGGGGTAAGGTTGATAAATAACACAAGGATTTCAGGGAGAATTCAATTTCAGATAAACTACTTTTTTAGTATACAATTCCCCAACTAATGCATAGACAAAGATAAAAGATAGTTTAATTTGTATTTCAAATAACTTTTTTTGTGTAAATATATTTGCTAAATCTAAGTTACCTTATATATGAAAGATAAGACCATGAAATGAACTTCTAGATGATTTGATATTTAAGCATATTTATATATACTGACAATATCTTAGAGGCTTTAGAAGAAAACAATCTCAGTTACTTAGTAAGTTAAGCAAATGGAAAAATACATTAGAAAGTCTGGAAATAAAACTTCACTTAAAAAAAGAAAAAAGGAGAATTTCTGAGGGGAGGAGTCAAGATGGCAGAGAAGTAGCAGGCTGAAATGACATCAAATAGCAGGAGACCAGCTAGATAGCTTATCGAACCATTCTAACACCTACAAATCCAAAAGGAGATCAAAGAGAAGAAGAGCAACGATTCTAGAAACAGAAAATTGACCACTTTCTGAAAGGTAGGGCTGGCGGAGAAGTGAATCCAAAGCGACAGGAAGCTAGACCGCGGGGGAAGGGGCCGGCTCCCGGTAAGGAGCAGAACAAGGGAGCACAAAATCAGAACTTTTAATTATAAGTCTGCTCAACTGAGGGAGATTGCCTCAGAGGCTAAGCTGAGGTGAAGCCCATGCGGGGACAACATGGTCTCAGGTCCTGCAGGGTCACAGAAGGATCAGGGGTGTCTGAGTGTCGCAGAGCTCACAGGTATTAGAGCAGGGAAGCCAGCTACAGAGATGGAGCCAAGGAGTGAGCTTGCAACTCAGGGTTACCTTAAATTGTGATCCACGGCACATGCCACTGCTCTGTGAGCAGGGACTCCACAAGATCCAGGGAGAACCCCTGGAGACCTCAGGGGTCTGCAGGGTTTGAAGACTCCAGGTGGGGCTGTGTGCCAGAGACATAGACGCTTGGTCACAGGCTGGGTGAGCTTGAAGGACAGCCAGAGGCCAGGAAGACGGGAGTGATTAAGTGCTTTCCTCTGAGGGCGCACTGAGGAGTGGGGCCCTGAGCTCTTGGCTCCTCCAGGCTAGAGATTAGGAGGCCGCCATTTTCATTCCCGCCTTCCAGAACTCTATGGAAAGCGTTCAGGGAACAAAAGCTCCTGAAAGTGAACCCGAGCGGATTACTTACCTTGCCCCTGTAAGGGTGGTACAATTCCACCTCAGGCAAAGACACTTGAGAATCACTACAACAGGCCTCTCCCAGAAGATTAGCAAGAAATCCAGCCAATATTTTCATTGAAAATAGAAGGAGAGATAAAAAGCTTCCAGGACAAACAAAAACTAAAAACACCAAACCAGCTCTATAGGAAATATTGAAAGGAGTCCTCTAAGCAAAGAGAGAGCCTAAAAGTAGTGAATCAGAAAGGAACAGAGACAATATACAGTAATAGTCACCTTACAGGCAGTACAATTAAACTAAATTCATATCTCTCACTAGTTACCCTGAATTTAAATGGGCTAAATGCCCCAATCAAAAGACACAGGTATCAGAGTGGATTAAAAAAAAATAATAATAACCAATCAATATGCTGCATACAAGAAACTCATTTTAGACCCAAAGACACCTCCAGATTTAAAGTGAGGGGCTGGAAAACAATTTACCATGCTATTGGACATCAAAAGAAAGCTGGGGTGGCAATCCTTATATCAGATCAATTAGATTTTAAGCCAAAGACTATAATAAGAGATGAGGAAGGACGTTATATCATACTCAAAGGGTCTGTCCAACAAGAAGATCTAACCATTTTAAGTATCTATGCCCCTAACATGGGGGCAGCCAACTATATAAACCATATAATAACAAAATAACTATATAAACTATATAAACCAATTAATAACTATATAAGCCAATTAATAACAAAATCAAAGAAACACATCACAATAATACAATAATAGTAGGGGACTTTAACTATCCCCTCACTGAAATGGACAAATCATCTAAGCAAAAGAGCAATAAGGAAATAAAGACCTTAAATGACATACTGGACCAGAAGGACATCACAGATATATTCAGAACATTTCATCCCAAAGCAACAGAATACACACTCTTCTCTAGTGCAAATGGAACATTCTCCAGGATAGATCATACCCTGTGTCATAAATCAGGTCTCAACCAGTATCAAAAGATTGGGATCATTCCCTGCATATTTTCAGAACACAATGCTCTGGAGCTAGAACTCAATTACAAGAGGAAATTTGGAAAGAACCCAAATACATGGAGACTAAACTATCCTTCTAAAGAATGAATGGGTCAACCAAGAAATAAAAGAAGAATTGAAAAATTTCATGGAAACAAATGATAATGAAAACACAACAGGTCAAAATCTGTGGGACACAGCAAAGGCAGTCCTGAGAGGAAAATACATAGTGATACAAGCCTTTCTCAAAAAATAAGAAAGGTCTCAAATACATAACCTAACCCTACACCTAAAAGAGCTAGAGAAAGAACAACAAAGAAAGCCTAAACCCAGAAGGAGAAGAGAAATCATAAAGATCAGAGCAGAAATCAATGAAAAAGAAACAAACAAACAAAAACACAATAGAACAAATCAATGAAACTAGAAGCTGGTTCTTTGAAAGAATTAATAAGATTGATAAATCCCTGGCCAGACTTATCAAAAGAAAAGAGAAAGGATCCAAGTAAATAAAATCATGAAAGAAAGAGGAGAGATCACAACCAACACCAAAGAAATACAAACAATTATAAGAACATATTATGAGCAACATATTATGAGAACATATTATGAGCAATATATGCCAGCAAATTTGACAATGTGGAAGAAACGGGTGCATTCCTAAAGACAACAACTAAACCAGGAAGAAATAGAAAACCTGAACAGACCCATAACCAGTAAGGAGATTGAAGCAGTCATCAAAAATCTCCAAACAAAACAGAGCCCAGGGTCAGACAGCTTCCCAGGGGAATTCTAACAAACATTTAAAGAAGAATTAATTCCTATTCTCTTGAAATTGTTCCAAAAAATAGAAATGGAAGGAAAACTTCCAAACTCATTTTATGAGGCTAGCATTACCCTGATCCCAAAACCAGACAAGGATCCCATCAAAAAAGAGAATTACAGACCAATATCCTTGATGAACACAGATGTGAAAATTCTCACCAAAATACTGGCCAATAGGATCCAACAACATTAAAAGGATTATTCACCACAACCAAGTGGGATGTATTCCAGGGCTGCAAGGTTGGCTCAACATCTGCAAATCAATCAATGTGATACAATACATTAATAAAAGAAAGAACAAGAACCATATGATACTCTCAATAGATGCTGAAAAAGCATTTGACACAGCATCCTTTCCTGATCAAAACTCTGTGAAGTGTAGGGATAGAGGGTACATACCACAATATCATCAAAGCCATCTATGAAAAACCCACCACGAATATCATTCTCAGTAGAGAAAAACTAAGAGCTTTTCCATTAAGGTCAGGAACACGGCAGGGATGTCCAGTATCACCACTGCTATTCAACAAAGTACTAGCCTCAGCAATCAGACAACAAAAAGAAATTAAAGGCATCCAAATCAGCAAAGAAGAAGTCAAACTATCACTCTTTGCAGATGATTTGATACTATATGTGGAAAACTACACTCCAAATCTGCTAGAACTTACACAGGAATTCAGTAAACCGTCAGGATATAAAATCAATGCACAGAAATCAGTTGCATTTCTTTACACCTACAAGACAGAAGAAAGAGAAATTAAGGAGTTAATCCCATTTAAAATTGCACCCAAACCCGTAAGATACCTAAGAATAAACCTAACCAAAAAGGCAAAGAATCTATACTCAGAAAATTATAAAGTACTCATGAAAGAAATTGAGGAAGACACAAAGAAATGGAAAAATGTTCCCTGCTCATGGATTGGAAAAACAAATATTGTGAAAATGCCTATGCTACCTAAAGCAATCTACACATTTAATGCAATCCCGATCAAAGTCGATCCATTTTTTTCAAAAAAGTGGAAAAAATAACCTTAAAATGTATATGGAACCAAAAAAGACCTTGAATAGCCAGAGGAATATTGAAAAAGAAAGCCAAAGTTGGTGGCATCACAATTCCAGACTTCAAGCTCTATTACAAATCTGTCATCATCAAGACAGTATGGTACTGGCACAAAAACAGACACATAGATCAATGGAACAGAATAGAGATCCCAGAAATGGACCCTCAACTCTATGGTCAAATAATGTTCGACAAAGCAAGAAAGAATGTCCAATGGGAAAAGACAGTCTCTTCAACAAATGGTGTTGGGAAAATTGGACAGCCACATACAGAAAAATGAAACTGGACCATTTCCTTACACCACACACAAAAATAGACTCAAAATGGATGAAGGACCTCAATGTGAGAAAGGAATCCATCAGGGCGCCTGGGTGGCTCAGTGGGTTAAAGCCTCTGCCTTCAGCTCAGGTCATGATCTCAGGGTCCTGGGATCGAGCCCTGCATCGGGCTCTCTGCTCAGAAGGAAGCCTGCTTCCTTCTCTCTCTCTGCCTGCCTCTCTGCCTACTTGTGATCTCTGACTGTCAAATAAATAAATAAAATCTTAAAAAAAAAAAAAAGGAATCCATCAAAATCCTTGAGGAGAACACAGGCAATAACCTCTTCGACCTCAGCCACAGCAACTTCTTCCTAGGAACATCGCCAAAGGCAATTGGGAAGCAAAAGCAAAAATCAACTATTGGGACTTTATCAAGATCAAAAGCTTTTGCACAGCAAAGGAAACAGTTAACAAAACCAAAAGACAACTGACAGAATGGGAGAAAATATTTGCAAACGACATATCAGATAAAGGGATAGTATCCAAAATCTTTAAAGAGCTTAACAAACTCAACACCCAAAGAACAAATAATCCAATCAAGAAATGGGCAGAGGACATGAACAGACATTTCTGCAAAGACATCCAGATGACCAACAGACACATGAAAAAGTGCTCTACATCATTCAGCATCACGGAAATACAAATCAAAACCACAATGAGATACCACCGCACACCAGACAGAATGGCTAAAATTAACAAGTCAGGAAATGACGTGCTGGCGAGGATGTGGAAAAAGGGGAACACTTCTACACTGTTGATGGGAATGCAAGCTGGTGTAACCACTCTGGAAAACAGCATGAAGGTTCCTCAAAAAGTTAAAAATAGAAGCTACCCTATGACCCAGCAATTGCACTACTGGGTATTTACCCTAAAGATACAAATGTAGTGATCTGAAAGGGCACATGCACCCAAATGTTTATAGCAGCAATGTCCAAAATAGCCAAATTATGGGAAGAACCTAGATGTCCATTAACAGATGAATGGATAAAGAAGATGTCATGATATATATATACAATGGAATACTATGCAGACATCAAAAGAAATGAAATCTTGCCATCTGTGCTGATGTGGATGGAACTAGAGGGTATAATGCTTACAGAAATAAGTTAATCAGAGAAAGACAACTACCATATGATCTCCCTGATATAAGGAAGTGTAAATACAACGTGGGGGGTTTGGAGGGTAGGAAAAGAATAAATGAAATGATGGGATTGGGAGGGAGACAAACCATAATAAACTCTTAATCTCACAAAACAAACTGAGGATTGCCGGGGCGAAGTGGGTAGAGAGAGAGTGGTGGGGCTATGGACATTGGGGAAGGTATGTGCTATGGTGAGTGCTGTGAAATGTATAAACCTGGTGATTCACAGACCTGTACCCCTGGGGCTAATAATACATTATATGTTAATTAAAAAATTTAAAAATTTAAAAGAAGAAAAAGATAGAAGGAAATGTAACTATTGAGAACTAATTCTGCCAATTATTATGTATTCACAAATGTGAAAATAAATAACAATTTAATGAAGCAATGGGGAAAGAGAAGTGTGTATATGTATCCAGGTACATATGTGTATCAGTTTGCTTGCAATGTTAAAAAGTGTTAAAAGAACAGCAAAGGAAACAGTCAAAAAAACAAAGAGGCAACCCACGGAATGGGAGAAGATATTTGCAAATGACAGCACAGACAAAAGATTGATATCCAGGATCTATAATGAACTCCTCAAACTCAACACACACAAAACAGGCAATCATATAAAAAAAAATGGGCAGAAGATATGAACAAAGACTTCTCCAATGAAGACATACAAATGGCTATCAGACACATGAAAAAATGTTCATCATCACTAGCCCTCAGGGAGATTCAAATTAAAACCACATTGAGATATCACCTTACACCAGTTAGAATGGCCAAAATTAACAAGACAGGAAACAACATGTGTTGGAGGGGATGTGGAGAAAGGGGAACCCTCTTACACTGCTGGTGGGAATGCAGGTTGGTGCAGCCTCTTTGGAGAACAGTGTGGAGATTCCTCAAAAAATTAAAAATAGAACTTCCCTATGACCCTGCAATTGCACTCCTGGGTATTTACCCCAAAGATATAGATGTAGTGAAAAGAAGGGCCATCTGTACCCCAATGTTTATAGCAGCAATGGCCACGGTCGCCAAACTGTGGAAAGAACCAAGATGCCCTTCAACGGACGAATGGATAAGGAAGATGTGGTCCATATACATGATGGAGTATTATGCCTCCATCAGAACGGATGAATACCCAACTTTTGTAGCAACATGGACGGGACTGGAAGAGATTATGCTGAGTGAAATAAGTCAAGCAGAGAGAGTCAATTTTCATATGGTTTCACTTATTTGTGGAGCATAACAAATAGCATGGAGGACATGGGGAGTTAGAGAGGAGAAGGGAGTTGGGGGAAATTGGAAGGGGAGGTGAATCATGAGAGACTATGGACTCTGAAAAACAATCTGAGGGGTTTGAAGTGGCGGGGGGTGGGAGGTTGGGGTACCAGGTGGTGGTAATTAGAGTGGGCATGGATTGCATGGAGCACTGGGTGTGGTGCAAAAATAATGAATACTGTTATTCTGAAAATAAATAAAAAATAAATTTTAAAAAAAAGGATAAACTTATTTTCTATGGTATTAAAACAAATAATACATAATTTTTAAATTTAAAGAATGGAAAAAGTTCATCTATAATTATACAGTTAAATATCAAGACCTAAATGATCAGAGTGTAGTTGCTTCTGGTGTATTGTTCTCAGGAATAGCAAGATTTGGGAAAGAGAAATGCTTTTTCTTTCTTCTCCTAATAGCCTTTTGGTGCCTTCTGATACTTAAAATATGTTTAAGTGTTAATTTGATAAAATTACACATTAACTTAAGTCTTTAATCACATCTTTCTTTTAGTCTCATACAGAAATTAGATTTATAGTCACAAACTGACAATGCACTCAGCTTACAATTTCAATTATGTCTTCGTAGTACTATATTCTGTTGTACTTTTTTATTTCACAGCTTTTATATTTTAGAGCACTTTTAAGTTTACAGAAAAATTGAATGGAAAGTACAGTGAGTTCCCATAAACCCCTTTTTCTCCCACACAGAATTTTCCCTATTATCATATCCTCCCTTAATGTAGTACATTTGTTGATTAATAAAGTAATTTTGATATGTCATTTTTTAAAATTTTAACACTTTTTAAGATAGTATTTATTCATTTGAGTGAGACAGTGAGTGCACAATCCAGGGAGAATCAGAGGGAGAGGGAGAAGCAAACCCTCTGCTGAGCAGGGACCCCAATGGAGGGCTCCCTACATCCCAGCACCCTGAGATCATGACCTAAACCAGAGGCAGATACTTACCCATCTGAGCTACCCAGGTGCACCAATTTTAGCAATTTATTTTTTAAAGATTTTATTTATTTATTTGACAGAGAGAGATTACAAGTAGGCAGAGAGGCAGGCAGAGAGAGAGAGAGGAAGAAGCAGGCTCCCCACTGAGCAGAGAGCCCGATGCGGGGCTCCATCCCAGGACCCTGGGATCATGACCTGAGCGAAGGCATCGGCCCAAACCACTGAGCCATCCAGGCGCCCAGCAATTTTTAAATTGAGGTATAATTGACATATAATGTTATATCAGTTTCAGGTGTGCAACATAATGATTTGGTCTTTGTATACACAGCAAACTAATCACCAATGTAAGTATAGCTAACATCCATCACCTTACAGAGCAACAACAGCAAAAAATTATTGTGATGAGAACTTCTAGGATCTACTCTCTTAGCGTTATTAACTATAGTCACCATGCTATACATTACATCCCTATGATTTATTTTATAAATGGAAGCTTGTACTTTTTTATCCCCTTCACCCGTTTCTCTTACCCAGTCATCCATCTCCCACCTCTGACAACTACCAAACTGCTCTCTGTGTCTATGAACTTGTGTTTTTGTTTTCATTTTGTTTTGTTTTCAGATTCCACATATAAGTGCCTTTCTCCATCTGACTTACTTCACTTAGCATAATGCCCTCAAAGTCCATCCTTATCTCAAATAACAAGGTTTCATTCCTTTTTTATGGCTGAGTTGATACATTGGTGATTGATACATGCTATTAAATTTATTTACTCTTTATTTTGTACATTTTCTGGGTTAACAAATGTCTAATAACATATATCCCCCATTAGGTATTATACAAAAAAAAAAAAAAAATCACTGTCCTAAAATTCCCCTTTGCTCTACCTATTCACACCTCCCTGATATACCCCCTTAACCACTGATCTTCTTACTGTCTCCATTGTGTTGCCTTTTCCAGAATCCCAAAGGGTTAGAATCTAACAATATATATACTTTTCAGACTTGCTCCTTATACTAAAAGATATGCATTTAAGGATCCTACATGTGTTTTTGTGCTTTGGGACCCAATTTCTTTTATTCACTGAAGAATATTCCATTGTATAGATATACCATAGTTTATCCATTTACTTACTGAAGGACAACTTGGCTGGTTCCAAATTTTGGCAATTATTAATAAAAATTATATGAATATTTATGTGCACATTTTTGAGCACATACATTTTCAACTCATTTTGGTAAACACCATTGGGCACAATTGATGGATTGTATGTTAAGAATATATTTAGTTTTGTAAGAAACTGCCACTGTCTTCCAAAGTGTCTATATCATTTTGCATTCCACCAGCAATGGATGAGAGTTCCTGTTGCTTCACATCCTCACCAGCATTCAATGTTAGTATATACCAATGACAAAATATTAGAAGCCTTTAATTATATAACAGCTTCCTTGCAATATGGCAAATCATTTAGTTATGAGGCAGCAAAAGGACCTGTTTCATATCATTTTTTACCTACCAGATTTAAAAAATAGAATGCTATATAATGATTTTGCAATCTAACAGTTATGAAATACCCATGAATGGAATACAGATTATTTTACACGTACATTTTTATTCCAATGATTAGCTATTTGTTGATTAATTAAGCATATCTGTGGCAAGTTTTCCTTGAATTGGAATTGTTCTTTCTTTTTCTTACTAATTCTGTTTTATTTTTTCTTCTCAGGTTTTGAGATTTAACACTACATTATTTCTAATTTTGTTTGGAATTTTACTTAGAAACTAATAATATGTGTGCATACACACACACATTCCCAGGGTTTTATTATTTAGAGCTCAAATAGATTCACTAAACTTTTAATAATAACATGAAGTCTAACATCTAAACTTAGGTTTAATGCATTATGTTAGACTCAATGACAAAATGGTCAAGAAATGCAAATATGCAATGGAAGAATTAAATAATTAGGCTCTCACTCCTTTCATTATTCCTGTAACTTAAGACAAGTCACTTAGCTTCTTTTTAATTACCATGCATGGAATGAAATGAGGAATGTACCATACAAACATTAGGTAGTTTTCTGAAGGAACAGAATAACATAATATGATTTGTTTTGAAAATAAGCATAATTTCTAGCATATGCTTATATTTGTTTATGTTATATTTATGCTTTTTAAAAACAACTCTCTGGACACATCATCAATTAGTATACTTGATAATATTGAATCCTTTCATGTTAAATAGCTTGAAAGTAAATTTCACTGATACATTTTTAAGATGTGGTTATGATTTTTAAAGATACATTTCTCATAAACTCTAATTCTTTCTGAAAATTGATATCAAACACAGCAAAATATAAATATAAATGATAATACAGAGATCCTTCTCTGCTGAGGAAAAATAAATACTTCGGTCATAGCCAAAATAATCTTTATATAATATGCAATATCAGTAAATGTGTTAGATCTATGGAACAGTGGCTTTACGAAAGTGATAATAGAAACCTCTTTATTCTTCCCATTAAAAAGGAAATAAATACAGAAAGATATAAAAATGACTTTAGATAAAAACTGCTTGAGTCTAAAGTGGTCCAGGATATCTGAATTGTGTAAAAATACTTATTCTCATGTTATCCTGAGCCCATTTTCACATACTTGAAAATCTGATAAAGTAGTGGAAGCTCTCTCTAAGATTTTTGGGTGAAAATATTTCCAAATTCTATTACATAAGCAAATGTTAGATTCTCATTAGAAATCAGGATATAGGGCGTCTGGGTGGCACAGTGGTTTAAGCCGCTGCCTTTGGTTCAGGTCATGATCTCAGGGTCCTGGGATCGAGTCCTGCATCGGGCTCTCTGCTCAGCAGGGAGCCTGCTTCCCTCCCTCTCTCTCTCTCTCTCTCTCTCTCTCTGCCTGACTCTCTGTCTACTTGTAATCTCTCTCTGTCAAATAAATAAATAAAATCTTTAAAAAAAAAAAAAAAGAAATCAGGATACATTATTACATTTGATTTGGCCTCACAATTTGCATTAACCAAGTAACAGACTCAGTCCAGAATTCAAGTGAAATTCTTTAGTTGTAAAATGAACTTATTAAAGAGGTAGAGGATATTGATAAGTGAAAGAATAACTATCAGTAATGAATATGATATTAGGCCAGCTATAATAAAATGCTTTTCAGCCTTAATCTTTTGGGAAAACTCTTGGAAAGAGAACAAATGCACATTCCCATTTTATGTACTCTCCTCTTGGGGTAAGAATCACTTGTTGAGTGCTTCTCCCTTGGCATGTCCAGACTGCTGCCAACATTGTGTAGGAAGTTAGCCTACCTAAAATCTAAGATAACAGGACCTTCAACATCAGGGATGTGGACACTACCTCTTGGAAACCACCTGGAGCACATAAAAGGTCGAAGAAGAGTGGGTTATGTGTTGCCACTGTATGCTACACTCAGGTATTCTCTTGGGTTTAAATTATTTTCTTTCTCTTTTCTACTGAAACAGACAATATAGGTTGGATCACTGAATCCATAAACACAGGACACTGATGCTGTCATTCAAACAGCTGTACCTGCAGTTACAGGAACTGAATACAGCTGTTGTGGCACCACTATAATCTTTGATTTATCACACCATTAGATAATAATTTCAGTCTGTGGTGGGTATGCTTAACCAGTGAAACCTAAATTACATACCTCACTACATATTGAAAGGAGGCTAAAATAGTAAATATCAGGAGTTTTCACATTTTCTATATGATAGAGAAAATCAAATAAGAGGTGTAAATACAAGAAAAGACATTACAACTGATACCACAGAAATACAAGGGCTCATAGGAGACTACTATGGAAAAATATATGCAAACAAATTAGTAACCCAGAAACAATGGACCAATTCCTAGAAATATACAACCTATTAGGACTGAATCATGAAGAAACAGAAAACCTGTTCAGACCAATAATGAATAAAGAGATTAAATCAGGCCTTAAGAACCACTATTCACTCACCTCCCTGTTTCTCTTGTATTCTCCTTTCTCTCAGCCACAAATCATTCTTCTCACAAAATTGGAGATTCTAAAGTACAAATGTGACCAAAGATTTCCTCATGCATCAGGGATTCCGTGACTATAAAATTCAAATACAGCTCAGAATCTCCTCAGTATGCCATTAATGCTGCGTGGGAGAACAGAGAGCCCCTAGACAGTACCACAGTCTCCAAACAGTCTACTTTCTTGTTCTTTCTTTTTTTCTTCCTTGATCTTATCAAAATACCTCAAAATAAATGTCATTTCTGGGGGAAAATTTCTGTGGCCAGCTCTTATTTTATATTCCCATAATATCCTGAATTTTTCCAACACTGTCAAACCATAATTTTAATGTTATATTTATTTTTTACTTACTTTCCCTGAAACATTTAAACTCCACATTTGGGGATAATTTCTCTTTTACCCAATACTTAATCTCAAGCACCAACAGGTTTCTCTTCATTTGTTTTGTTAAATATACCCCCAGAACAAGGAGAAATATTTAAATGGATATTAAAAAGAAATGGTATATTGCAATTTGTGTCTTAGAGATTTCTCTCACACTGTTACATAACAGTCAAATCTTGAGCCTGGTAGGTATTTTATGAGGCTGGTTAGGTTATCTAGGTGATATGGTGGCTCAGACCAGGGAAGTAACAGGGGAATTGAGAGGACCAGACAGACCCCATAAATATTTAAGTGGTAAAATGGTAAGACAGATCAAAAGTTGATACATAGAATAAGGTAAAAGGAGATGGCCAGTTTGAAAAAAATTGACATTATTGAATTGATAAAATCAGTTGGACAGTGATAATATTAAGTTAGTAAACAGAGAAGAGCCCCTTTGGATAATGGGGAATTTTCTTTTTCTTTGGCCTATGCTACACAGAAATGGGCATTTTGGAAAGTGGTTTAATACCATGCTTTATTCTTTAAATTCTTTAGAGCTACCTTATGACCCTGCAATTGCACTACTGGGTATTTAGCCCAAAGATACAGATGACAGATGTAGTGAAAAGAAGTGCCATCCATTCCCCAATATTCGTAGCAGCAATGGCCACAGTCACCAAACTGTGGAAAAAGCTAAGATGCCCTCTGACAGACAAATGGATAAAGAAGATACAGTCCATATATACAATGGAGTATTATGCCTCCATCAGAAAGGACGAATACCCAACTTTTTTTTTTTTTTTTAAAGATTTTATTTTTATTTATTTGACAGAGGGAGATCACAAGTAGACAGAGAGGCAGGCAGAGAGAGAGAGAGAGGAAAGCAGGCCCTCTGCTGAGCAGAGAGCCCGATACGGGACTCGATCCCAGGACCCCGAGATCATGACCTGAGCCGAAGGCAGCGGCTTAACCCACTGAGCCACCCAGGCGCCCCCCAACTTTTTTATCAACATGGACGGAACAGGAGATTCTGCTGAGTGAAATAAGTCAAGCAGAGAGAGTCAATTATCATATGGTTTCAGTTACTTGTGGAGCATAAGGAATAACACAGAGGACACTGGGAGATGGAGAGGAGAAGTGAGTTGGGGGAAATCGGAGGGGGAGACAAACCATGAGAGACTGTGGACTCTGAGAAACAAACTGAGGGTTTTGGAGGACAGGGGGATGGGGGGAGGGGATGGAGGGGAGGGAGATGGTGGTGGGTATTAAGGAGAGTACGTATTGCATGGAGTACTGGGTCTGCTTTATAAACAATGAATCTTGGAACACTGAAAAATTAAATAAAGTTTTAAAAAAATTCTTCAAATGTCTACTTGTTAAAATTATATTCAATAAATATTTCTCATTAATTAAGGAAAATATAGAGCATATTTTACTTAACTTTTAAGTTTTTAGGCAGTGATAATATTCTCTCATAGAAAACTACTATCTATTGAAAAAAATTCTAGGAAAAGTTATAATTTGGAGAGTAACTAACCACAATTTCAAATTTTACCTTTCCTAGACTTAAATATAATTTATAGTCAGTAATAAATATGACGTCTTGTTATAATATTCCTTATGAAGAAAAATGTTTTGCACACCCTCCCCAAAAAAGTTTCTGAAATATTCTCTGTTCTTGTGGTTTTACCCTTCAGTTTTGCCCAGTTAAGTGTAAACGGAGATTCAAATAGTGACACTATGCTGCCACCTAGTGGAAGATGTGCAAAATTATCTTTGTATGTATTTATGTATTTTAAAGATAAATTGATTTGAGGGAGAGACCCTGCACTGGTTGGGAGGAGGGGCAGAGGCAGAGATTTTTCAAGCAGGCTCCCCGCTGAGAATGGAGTCATATTGGGACTCAATTTTAGGACCCATGAGATCATGACCTGTGCTGAAACAAAGATTTGGACACTTATCTTACTGAGCTAACTAGAAACCCCTGAAATTATCGGTTTTAAATAATGGTATGACAGTGATGTATACCACATCAGATGAGAATCACTCATGTGACAATCTTTATATTTTTCTATTCAAAAAGTATCAACAATGTACAAAGGTATGTGTCAATATATGTTAAAATTTTCTTTTGTTGTAATTAAAATTGTTTTATGTTTTCTTATTCTCCCCATGGTCCACCTGTAGTTGTATTTTACAGAAGCATATACAATCAGGAAATTAAAATCTGATGTTAGCTAAAAATCAACACATAAAGTTAATAAATATTTACATTCAGTAAAACAAAAAACAATCTTTAACCACACCCAGGGATATAAGTAGAGGCAAAAAGGAGTGAGTGTGCAGGAGGAAGTAAAAAAATAAAGTGATTGAACAGGGAAAATGAGGTTGGAGTTTACATCTAATATATTTATTCAGGATATTGGTATAGGATTTAGATTTGATTACAATTCTGAGGCTTAGCTAAGTTGAATTTTGAAATGTCAGTTCAGCACTTTATCTCAGATTCTCTGTATTTAAAATGGGAATAATTTTATGCCACAGGTTTTTTCAAAGATTAAATTAGCTAATATCTAAAAAGTACTTGCATACATTATCACAGAAAGCATCAAAAATATTATCTAGCATAAGAATATTGAATTATAAAAACATTCTTTTAAGTTTTATAATGCTTTCATAATATAAACACCACAATCAAATGAAGGTTTCCTTGGTTGATACATATTTATATTTGAAGTCAAATAAGCTTTTAATATCCTGATTAGAATACATCACTAAGAAAATCACTTAAAATGAAGTTTAAGAGACACATTAAAACCTAGCTGTAATTGGGAAAATTAGCCAATAAGAGAAAGACAACTATCATATGATCTCCCTTATATGAGGAAGTGGAGATGCAATGTGGGGGGATTGGGAGGGAGACAAACCATAAAAGACTCAATCTCAAAAAACAGACTGAGGGTTGCTGGGGGGAGGGGGATCAGGAGAGGGTGGTGGGGATATGGACATTGGGGAGGGTGTGTGCTATGATGAGTGCTGTGAAATGTGTAAACCTGGCGATTCACAGACCTGTACCCCTGGGGATAAAAACACATTATATGTTTATTAAAAAAAAAAAAAAACCCTAGCTGTAAGTAAGGCTTAATTTTGCTTATACTGCAGTGATAATGATGGTAAATATAAGTATGCTGTTTTTATCACCCTTAGCGGATGAACTCAAGAGTTGTTTTTTTTTTTTTAATTTTAATAACTGTCCAACATCTATTTCATTAGACCATTCTAAAATGACCATTTCTAATGCTTGTGATTACTGTTAAAATTTACAACCTTCCTCAGTGTTTCACAAAGTTTGGTCTCTAGGTACTGGTGGTTCATGTTTATACTATTTACTCCTATTATATTAGTTCTCTATTGCTAGTGTAAAAAAATCACCACAAACTTTGTTGCTGAATACAACACACATTTATTATCTTGTAGCTCTGTAGGCCAGAAGTGTGAAGCAAGTCTCCCTCAGTTAAAATCAAGCTGTTTATAAGACTACTTTTATACCAGAAGGCTTTAGAATAAAACCCTTTTTTTTTTTCTTTGTTTCTTTTTCTTTTTTTTTTTTTTTTTTTTTTTTTCCATTTCCAGCTTCCGTGGGCTCCTTGATTCCTCACTCATAGACTTTCTATTTTCAAACTCAATAACATTGTATCTCTCTGATCATTCTTTTGTAGTCACATTTCCCTGTCTCTCTCATCTTCTTGCCTCTTCCACTTTTATGAACCCTAGTGATTTCATAAGGCACATCCACGTAATATCCTTAAGTTAATCACATCTGCAAAGTCTCTTATACCATGTAAGGCAAGTTTTGGGGATTAGGACATGGACTTATTTGGGGATATTACTCTATCATATCTGTTAATAGTGTTAAGTGGTTTGGCAGTTTTGTTTTTTAAACAATGTTTTGTTTTGACATATTTCACAAATTTGCAATGTTGAGTCATTATCATTTTTATAGAAATCACATAGTCTCTCAATTATCACTTCCAAAATTAATTTTTAGTGAAAAATATGAATATAAATTTATTTATATTTCTTGATCCAAGATCAAGCTGCAAATACACCAAACAAAAGTACCATTTTGAATGACAACTTATACAAATTACTATTTAAGAATGAAACATATGTGTGTAATAACAAAGATGGAATGAAACAAAATCTGTGGTCTGTGAGGAGGGTATGTCAGTCAATAAAGTTTACATATGAAGAAAAATACAGGTATGCCTTTTATCTTAAAAATTGTACTGTACTACTATAGCCTTTTATTTTATTTTATCATGCTATGTTAGTCACCATACAGTACATTATTAGCTTTTGATGTATTAAGGAAGGCACATATTGAATGGAGCATTGGGTGCTATACACAAACAATGAATCATGGAATACCATAGCCTCTCGAAGATCAGATTACATTGGAAACTTCTCTATTCTTCTATAAAATTTAATGTTATTTTCAAGAACTATAAAACAGTAAACTTCATGACAAATATGAAGACAAAAATTAAATTCAACTGGAGTTTGATGTTATGCCACATAGCATATATCAAACATTTGTTTGACGATGTAAAGTATAGATTAAGATACAGCTTTTACTTGGGACAGTAATAAAAAGAAAGTATGTATAGATCTACATAAACACTAGTGTTACATGGCCCTTTATCACAGTGTTCACTAAGTGTATTCAAAATCACTATAGCAGAATCACCTGAAATTACTGAGTAGGAGCTGAGTCAGAATCTATGCAGACCACGAAGTTCTTAAAAATCTGCAGTTTGAGAAACGTTATCTTATGTCACATATCCAAATATGTCATATGCTAAACATCACATATAACACATAGGATAGTAGGAGAATGTTAGGGATGAAGTGTGAGTTGTCATTAAAATCAAGATGGTTGCTAAAACTTGGGAGAATACTTTCTGCGGTGGAAAACTCCTAGAAATCAGAGTTGTTTTTTCTAATTTTTTCTTTATCATTTACCTAACTTTCTTTACATCATAGAATGAAATGTTCAGCATTACTGAATGAGTAAACAGATCATTAATATACCTTTAGAAATATAGAAAATAAGATAAAATTTTAAAAAATAGAAATCTTCCTTGAATTATCTAAAGATAAATAACTTCTGTGCATCATATTAAAAGTAGCTTATTTTCACATAATGCACTGATTATGGATTTTTCTAATAGCAGAGTAACAGAAACAAACATATTCAATGACATTACAATTCAGTTCATAGAAATTAAAGAGAACCCCTATACACCCTAAGATGTTAAAATAATTATAAAGAAATACTATAAACAGCTTTATATTAATAAATAAGACAAATTTGATGAAATCAACTAATTCCTAGAAAGAGAGAAATTAGCAAAATTGAATTAAGAATTGATCAACTTTGTAAACAGATCATGTAATAAAATTGAATTAATGAAAAATCTTCCCACAAAAGAAACTGGGGTAATCCTATCACACACTTAAGCTAGAAAAGAAATCCTAATCCTATGCTAACTTTCCAACTATTTTTATTATCTTAATATGGCTGTAAGACAAAAATATTAAAAAAAGTCAAAACCACAGAATAATATCCATCATGAACATATACACAAAAATTAATTAAAATATTAACAAACTGAATCTGGCAACATATAGAAATAAATCTTTATACACCATGACCAAGTAGGGCTTATGCAAGGACAGTTTGGTAGTTAAAATCCACAACTCAGTGAACATAAATAATATTACCTACTACTACATATAACAGCATAGGAAAGACAAAACAAGTGAAAAAAACAAAAAACTTACACATGGTTATCTCAATAAATGGAGGGAAAGCATGCATCAAAATGTATCATCTGTTCCTGTTAAAAGCTTTCAGAAAATTCCAATACAAAAGAATTTCCTCACAATTGTAATAGACAGTTACAAAACACCTACAGCTAACATCATAGTTAATGACAAGTGAGTGTTTCCCCATTCCACGTTGGGAATAAGACAACGATGGCTCCTCTTAAAATTTCTATTCAATGTATCGGTGGAGGGGTCTAGCCAGTCAAATAAAATAAGAAAAACAAAATGCATAAAGATAGAAAAGAATGAATAAAACTGTCCTCACTTGTAAAAACAAACAAACCAAAAAACCAAAGAGATCTAGCAATATAAAACAAAACAAATAATAGACAATAACAAATTCTGAGCAGCTGAAAGTATAGTTTTTCATGATTCCATTTTCTATTCTCTGAGCAAATCAATCATACTTCTCTTTTTTTTTTTTTTTTGTTAGTGGTTGCCTGAGAGTTGGCATTATAATTTACAACTAATGCAAATCTACCTTCAAATAACACTGTATCACTTCATGTGTAATGCACGGTATCTTAGAAGATTCCCAAATTCTTCCACCTGTCTCTTAAAACTTTACTGTCATTTACTTTATTTATCTACATGCTATGATCACCTAATGTATTGTGACTATTATTCTGAACTAAGTCTTAGCTGTTAGATGAATTACAAAGGGAAAAATAAGATATTTTATTTTACTTATAATTATTCCCTTTATAGTACTCCTCTGTTTTCTTTACATTTACCCATATTATGGAACTATATCATTTTCCTTTTCTATGAAGAACTTTGTTTAACATTTCCTACAAGACAGGTCTACTGGCAAAAAATTTCCTCAATTTTTATGTCTCTTAATATTTGGGTTGTTTTATTTTTTTAAGGACAATTTCACTAGACACAGAATTTTAGGTTGGCCTTTTTTTTTTTCTTTTAACAACTAAAATATTTCATTATACTTTTATCATCTTTCAAGAGTGAGTGATTATTAAACCCTGTTACTTATAAGGTTGAGTTGCTAGCAAAGTAGAACAATAAATATTTTCTGTAGGGGTTTTAATCCCAAAGATTACTGAAGATGTGCTTATCTAAAATTAATCAGAAATTTGGAATTCATTTTTTAAATAAAAACTTAATGTTGAATAATTCATGCTAAACAACAGCAGTTTTAGGGAAGAGAACAAAACATTCGATGTTTAAAATAAATGAAAATATTTTCTATTCAAAATTAAATAAAAACATTACAAGCCCTCTGGAGAGACACTTAGATTTGATTTTTCAAAGTGATCTACTTATAACTAGTTATAATTATTTCAATCATCTTTCTATTCAATTTATGAAATAAAGGCTTTGCTTTTTTTTTTTTTTTTTTTTTTTTTAATTTGACAGAGAGAGATCACAAGTAGGCAGAGAGGCAGGCAGAGAGAGAGAGAGGAGGAAGCAGGCTCCCTGCTGAGCAGAGAGCCCGATGCGGGACTTGATCCCGGGACCCCGAGATCATGACCTGAGCCGAAGGCAGCGGGCCCAACCCACTGAGCCACCCAGGTGCCCCAAGGCTTTGCTTTTTAATGGGTAATCTGCATTCTATTAAAGGCTGAAAGCAATGTTCATGGCTTAGTTATTCTTTGCTGAAGCACACTCTTTTTTGACTCTATGCTTATCATATAGTTAAAACGCACATTTCAGAAAATTAATTTCAGGCTTGAAAGACAAGAGGTACACATATATCCACTAAGGTCACAACCTAAAAAAATAATGCAACTTTGATTTCTAAAGTACTAAATGTCATGTTCTGTAACTCCTTTGAGATAATGTAAGTTAGAGCCTAACTTTCAATAAAGTCTATATGGAAACAGTAAGTACAAAATAACAAATCCAGTATGCATGTTTGATGTAATTAGAATGCTAATAGGAAATGCTTCAGTGAACAAAAGTCAAGAGTCCACATCAAATTTAAACTCAAGCACTGAGAACAATGCAGGTTTTTGAAATGCTTTATAAGAAAAAAGAACTATATTCTTACTCAAATTTCTTTACATCTGAAGTAGTTAAGTCACATACTTATGTCATACTTAAGTGAAGTTGATTTGACAGCATGTCATTTTTTTTTTTTTTCTTATCAGGTCTGCTGTGTGAATAGGTGATGGTCTGTGAAGAACTTATGTTCTCTTTTAGAGTTCAGTCCAATGTTCCTTGAGTTCTGTTTTGGTCATATTTTGAGTTTATAAAAAGCACGATATTAAGCTTGAACTCTCAGAGCCATAGTGTTCTCCTCTGCAAAATGAACATGATACTTAGCCAGGTATCGATATACAGGTAATTGTTTTGAACATGACTGATACATGTTATAATCCAATCCATTTACATACTAAATGGATGATGTTAAGTTCCAAAACTTGCAGTTAAATGAAATACTAGTGAACAACTTCACACACACAACCAAATTCTTAACATATGCTTTTCTTTAGTAGGCTTTAAAAATTAATAGGATTGGTCAAATAGCATTATTTATCTCAGTAAAGATTTCTTCAACAGCAGAGTTTTACAAAAGAATTATCCTAAAGGATGAAGATCGCTTCAATATTGAAATGTAACAGAACAACAAAATTTAATATAAACTAAAACAATAATTAATTTGTTTTACTCAATTCACTATTTTGAATTGAGTACTCAATTCACTTTACTCAATTCACTACTTTACTCAATTCACTACTAAAAAATAAAGTTTCAAAAAAATGAAGATGAGTATATAGTTACTTAATACTGAAGTAGATATTCAGGTTTTCTTAATCCATATGCGTATATTTTGTTTTGATTTCCAGTACACAACCCTAGCCCTCACTATTTCTCCCAAGAACAAACTGAATACATAGCTCCATAGGGAGCAATTTCCTCAGAGAAATCCAGGAAATAGATCAATGACTCCTTACCATAAATCCCACCACGACACTGTGTCATAAAATTGGTAGGGAAGTCCCAATTCCCAGCTGCCACCTGGGGAACAAGGGTTTGAACTGCACATCTAGTGCCCCAGCTCTCAGGACTCTCATGTGAAGGATGGACCCCCCCAAAACACCACACTTTGAAAGCCAGTACAGCTGGCATTTCCTCACAGCACCCGCTGGGCAGAGCAAAGAAACAGTCCTGGTTTTTCAGAAACTACTTATTTTCTATCAATCTTATTTCGATCTTCTGTTTAAAAATATGTGGATGAGGGTGCCAGGGGGCACTCAGTTGGTGAAGAGTTCGACTCTCGATTCTGGCTCAGGTCCTCATCTCAGGGTCCGAGGATTGAGCACCCCCGCCCTGCACCCACTGAGTGAGGGAATCTGCTTGAGATCCTCGCTCTCGCTCTGCCCTTCCCCCATTCACACATGCGCAGTCTCTAAATCAATCAATTCTATCATTAAAAGAAAATCTGTGGGACCTGTACCCCTGGGGATAAAAATATATGTTTATAAAAAATAAAAAAATTAAAAATATATATATAAATAAAAAATAAAATCTGTGGAAGAAATAGCTTAACCACACTCAGTGGTGGTTCTTACCCATTCCCTGGCCAGAGCAGCGGGAGCTGCAGATCGGTCTTTCCGCAGTGGGAGGCTTGCTCCAGTCCCCGCAGGGAACCATGAAGAGGCACAGAGGGTACTTGTGCACCTTCAGACCCGTCTGTGACTTCGGTTTCAGTCGCAGTAAAGTCAGGCATTGGGAAATTCCATTGATCCTGAAACTCCTCCTTCGACCCAGCCATTTTAGCTGCGCGCAGCTTTTCCCTTTCAATCTCCTCAGGATTTCTGTGGAAAGAAATATGAGGCGTGACCTCCCCTGGGTGCTCATGGGAGACAGTGATGCGCATGTGCACAGCTTTCCACGCTGCATCCACGTAAAGGACCCGCTGAGGGAGCTCCCTTGTTGCTCTGGGGGCGTCCCTTCAAATAGTGCAGAGGAGTGTCAAGGTTATACAGAGCTGTGATATGCAGGTTAATATAAAGTGCTCTTTGCGGAGACAGTGGTTAGCCCTTAAGTAACCACCAGAAGTCGCAGTCTGGATCCAGTTAGTGAAATTTCCACAAGTGAAGCAGCCAGTGATAGTAGTAGCTCCAATGGTAGCAACAAAGGCCAGCTCACCTCGCTGCCACGTATCCCTGGGGCATACAACGCTGACGTCAGCAGGGCTTCCGACGCCATCGATGGCAGGAGTTACCAGCGGGAGCTTCTCTCAGGGTCTCTTCAGATTTATGGTATGGATGCCGTTACTTTTACTTTTGTAGATTATTGTTCTGTTTGGAAGTCAAGGTTGGTGCTGCTGAAGTGGGTGTCCGCTGCAAGGAATTTGAGGACATCCTCCTCCATTTGCAGGATATGAAGGATTCCCGACATTGTGAAAGCTTCTGTTTAGGTTAGGGTGGGAAGCCGGGACAACTACATAGAGACCCTGTGCGTATCTGTTACAGGTTTTTGCTTTGTGCTTACCACGAGGCTTACATAAACCTTAAAAGCTTAAAGTCCTGGCATTTCATAAAGCCTTTTAGAGGAATTCCGACAATTCAGGAGGCGGTAAAACCCTATTTTTGGAACTTCTATTGCCTTTCATAATTATTAAAATATTCTCTTCTATTTTTTTAAAAAGATTTTATTAATTTATTTGACAGACAAGTAGGCAAAGAGGCAGGCAGAGACAGAGAGAGGAGGAAGCAGGCCCCGCACTGAGCAGAGAGCCTGATGCGGGGATCGATCCCAGGATTCTGGGATCATGACCTGAGCCGAAAGCAGAGTCTTTTAACCATTGAGCCACCAAGGCGCCCCTTCTCTTCTATTTTTATACTGTAGGTGATTCCCAAACTCTTTAAGTCATCACAGTATGCATGTGATGAGGACATTGTTATTATCTGTGCTATAGAAAAGGTTATTCAGAGGGTAATGATCCGCTGAAGGTAATAGAATTAAACTTGCAAGAGCAAGAAACAGGACCCAAGTCTCCCAAGTTATAATTTGGTATGTTTTGTACTAATAAAACCTACCTAATAATAAATAAATACAATACAGTAGTAATATGTGCTCTGCAATATAAAATCCTACCCAAGAAGTATGTGTGTGTGTGCGCATATGTGTTTGTTAATGGTTTCTTGAGTTCCTGGAACTCCTCAGGACATGGATTTTTAAAACTATGAGGCCAGCCATTCAAATGATTTTTTGTTGTTGTTGTTCAAATGAGTTTTTAAAACAACTAGATTACTCCTATGTTTTACCACACTAATCCACACAGTAACCAAACATTTTATTTTTCAGTTTCTGGAATGATTTTTTATTCTAATAAAGCAATATCATCATGCATAATTCTTATAAAGCAGTATTTTAAAAAGTTAAAAAGTTGCTGTTTGGAAATAAACTTATCTTCTTGACCAGTAAGTTTCCTATATTCAAAATAGCTGAAGTGAAACTTCTAAGTTAGATTAAGAAAAAATGAGTATGCTTTGGTTCTTGTAGCCCAATATTGCAATGCTTATGAAAAGATATATAATCAAAAATATTTTGAGTGAGGAAAACATGGTTCTAGTCATTATTCTGACAATATATTATTTCACACTCACTTGACCCTTGTTGCACTGTCTTTTGCCAGCCGTGTCAAAATCCTCCTGTTTTATAGTAAGTTATTTACAAAATTAGCAAAAGCTTTGATGCTAATGTAATAAAGGATGTTTTTAAGGCTATTTCACTTATATTGGAACTTCATTTAGAATTACATCCTCAAAGTTCTATTTTGTATTATATTTCATATTCTACAAAATTTTCACGGTTCCCTACTCTTATATCCAAAAGGAACTGGGAATGGAAAACCTATAATATTTGAAAATAAATGAAACTGTCACATCCCTAGCATAGCCAAAGTAGTAACTGTTTTTATTCTACCAAGAACAGTTTGTTGTAGTATTTCCAACTCAATTATTTTTACAACAAGGCATTTGAGTGACTTTCAGATAAAATGTAAATTTGGTCAAACTTTACTGCTTGTCCATTTCCTATCCTTCTACATATATTTCTTTTACTAAATATTGAAACTTTTCAACCACCTTTTTCAAAGGTCTGAATTTTTACTTGATAAACAAAATACTTCTTCGATTTATTTACACTAAAGTAATAATAATCATAATAATTTTGGATCTCTGCAAAGAAATAAAATGAACATATTCTTGCTTTAAAAATTGTCCAGGTGATTGATGAAAGTAAAAAGTAAGACTTAGTGCCAAAAAAATACTAGACAAGAAAGGTATTTGATAAGCTCAACTCTTCACTTATGAACATTCAGTAATTATGAAATTTTTTATTTTGGATTTTGTTATTTCATCCCCCTGAATGAGGACACATCCATAACATCAGGATATCCCTGAAATAATATATCCGTGAATATTCAAGGTTATTATAATATTTTAAAATATTAATAAACATAACATGCTGGTCAACATCATGTCATATATAATATTAGCATAAGAAAGATTTGTCATTAAGCTTTGCTCTGTTAAATAATTGGTGGGGTAGCAGGAGTTGTCCCTGCTTTCATTTAGGTTCTAGCATTAACTATAAGGCTCTTCATTTTTTGCCTTCCTCCATATAGTAAGATAGCACAGAGCTCCTAATGTTCCTGTAGAGACTTTTAACATGCATTACTTCCACTTAAATGTTCTTCTTAAGAGTCTCTCCCATACAGGAGACTATAAAAAAGAATATTATCCACAAGAACATGACCACCATGACTAACTCCAATTTAACAAGAGAGTTGGACTCATCATGTCCTACATTCTAGGTTATCTAAGCTTCCACAAACAACTCAACCTTACCAAATTCCTTAACTTCTAGACACGGTGACCAGCACTTTGGTCTCTATGTCTTCTCATAATATAACTTGGTTGCTCTCTGTTTGCAGCCATCTACTCCCTTCTGTATTTCTCCTCATTCAGTGAAGATTTAAGTGCATTTAGTTGTATTTTTTTAAGATTTTATTTATTTATTTGACAGAGATCACAAGTAGGCAGGCAGGCAGAGAGAGAGGGGAAAGCAGGCTTCCCACTGAGCAGAGAGCCCGATGTAGGGCTTGATCCTAGGACCCTGAGATCATGACCTGAGCCGAAGGCAGAGGCTTAACCCACTGAGCCACCTAGGTGCCCCAATTTATTGTATTTCACCAATTGTATATTTCATCATTTATGATCATTCAATATAAATATATCATCTATTCTCCATACTTTCTTGACCTTCGTCCTTCTAACGAACTTTTCTTCCACCTTACCTCGGGCATTCTAATTGCTACAACTGATTTTTTTTTTAATTTATTTATTTTCAGCATAACAGTATCATTTTTTCACCACACCCAGTGCTCCATGCAATCCGTGCCCTCTATAATACTCACCACCTGGTACCCCAACCTCTCAGCCCCCCGCCACTTCAAACCCCTCAGATTGTTTTTCAGAGTCCATAGTCTCTCATGATTCACCTCCCCTTCCAATTTACCCCAACTCCCTTCTCTATAACTCCCCATGTCCTCCATGCTTTTTGTTATGCTCCACAAATAAGTGAAACTGATAATTGACTCTCTCTGCTTGACTTATTTCACTCAGCATAATCTCTTCCAGTCCCGTCCATGTTGCTACAAAAGTTGGGTATTCGTCCTTTCTGATGGAGGCATAATACTCCAAAGTGTATATGGACCATATCTTCCTTATCCATTCATCCGTTGAAGGGCATCTTGGTTCTTTCCACAGTTTGGCGACTAGCCATCAGGGAGATTCAGATTAAAACTACATTGAGATATCACCTTACACCAGTTAGAATGGCCAAAATTAGCAAGACAGGAAACAACATGTGTTGGAGAGGATGTGGAGAAAGAGGAACCCTCTTCCACTGTTGGTGGGAATGCAAGTTGGTGCAGCCTCTTTGGAGAACAGTGTGGAGATTCCTCTGGAAATTAAAAATAGAACTTCCCTACGACCCTGCCATTGCACTCCTGGGTATTTACCCCAAAGATACAGATGGAGTGAAAAGAAGAGCCATCTGTACCCCAATGTTTATAACAACTGAATTTTTAAATAGCAATAATAGAGCCACCTCCTGAATCTCAATTTGTTATCCCCCTAACTAGCACCTTCTATCTTTATAGTTTAATCATTCAAATATCTTGATTCTAAAATTTTATTAGACTCTTCCATAACCTACAATCTACTGACCTTTTCATTTTTCATCAACCTCTCTGCTTGTAGGTCTTAGAACAAATTGCCAACATCTGTAATTATCCCCTTGCACATACAAGTTTGCTCTCCCTCCCTCAATTAAACTCTTGAAACTGGGGTTGTGGACTACAGCCACACTTGAATTAAACATGCTGTCTTGCAATGCAGCATGTAAATATAGCTGGGGATACACGTGCACATGCACACACACACACACACACACACACACACTCTGTGCATACACACACCTTTCATTAATCAACCTAACTCTCAAGTGGGAGCTCCTATACTTAATCTATCAATTGCTTTTTCTCCTTTTCTGTGAAACCAATTCCTCAAGTCTTCTTCTCAGTCCTGAATCCGTTGACAATTCTGTTTCTTACACAAGTGAGCTAATTCAGGCAATCAAGAAATTTCCCACAACTACCCCATGCCAAATTTGTCAAACTTCCTTATTCTATCTTTTCCTCTGTTATACTGGATGACTTATAAATATTTCCATCCAAGGCCAGAGTCTTCATGTGTGCATTTGAATCCTACTTGTGCACCTATACAAGAAATTACTATTTGCAAGTTTCTCTTTTTTCCTGAATAGCAATTCACATCAACATTAGGAAACACCATAATATTTCACACAAAGCTAATGAACAAACAACACTCTCAAACCAGCGTCTCCCTCCAGTTGCCACTATACACTTTTCTCTGCTTTCGTGTTGTAATAAATCATCAAAAAAGAGTATTCTACTCAAATTTTCTTCCTTTTTCTCCTATTGAAATCTCTTGAGTCCAGGCCAGTCAGATTCTTGACCCTACCAAATAGTAGAAAGAAGTCCAGTCATCTCTACTATGCCAATCTAATGAACATTTTCACTCTACAGCTCATTCATTATATTAGCTGCATTTGATATAGTTTTGTTTTCTGTAATACCACTTTCTTTTTGATGTCATGTTACTACAATGATCATTTTAAATATTTTTTTAAAGATTTTATTTATTTATTTGACAGAGAGAGATCACAGTAGACAGAGAGGCAGGCAGAGAGAGAGAGAGGGAAGCAGGCTCCCTGCTCAGCAGGAACTCGATCCCAGGACCCTGAGATCATGACCCGAGCCGAAGGCAGTGGCTTAACCCACTGAGCCACCCAGGTGCCCCATCATTTTAAATATTTATATGTATTCTTTTGTCTCCCCAAAAATCTGAATTCTACGATAACCCAAGATGATTTAGCATATTCTTTGTATATTTTCTCTTCCTAATTGTTTTAATAGAATTTATTTTTTAGAGTAGTTTTAGGTTCATAACAAAATTAAGAGGAAGTTATAGAGATTTCCTATATATCTCCTGCCCTCACATGCATAGTATTCTCTGTTATCAACATTCCCTACCAGAGTGCTAAGTTTGTTATAGCTGACAAGTCTATGTTAATACATCTTTATCATTTCAAATCAACTCTTAATTTTATACAGGCTATGGATATGGATATGGAGATTTTTTTTCATGCATTCTTCATTAAAGATCATGCAGAGTATTTCATTGCCATAAAATTTTTCTGCACCCTAGCTATTCATCTCTTATCCCCACCCAATCCCCGGCAATCACTGATCTTGTTTTTGTCTCTATAATGTCACATAGTTGGAATCATACAATATATAGCCTTTTCACATTGGCTTCTCTCACTTAGTGATGTGCATTTAAGTTTTCTCCATATCATTTCATGGCTTGATAGTTCATTTCCTTTCAGTTCTGGGTAACATTCCATTGTCTGGATGTACCACAGTTTATCTACTCACCTACTGAAGGACATCTTGATGTTTTTGTGTGAGCGTAAGTTTTTAACTCCTTTGGGTAAATATCAAGATATCCATAGATGGATCTTATAGTAAGAGTGTTTTTAGTCTTGTAAGAAACCTCCAAATTGTTTTCCAAAGTGGCTGTACCATTATGTATTCCTGCTAGCAATGAACAAGAGTTCTTGTTGCTCTACATCCTTGCCAGCATATGATATGTCACTGTTTTGGATTTCGGCCATTCTAATAGGCATGTAGTAGTATTTCATGGCTATTTTAATTTATATTTTTCTAACAGTATATCATGTGGAATATCTTTTCATATATTTATTTGTCATCTGTATATCTTCTTTCGTGAATGTCTGTTAAGGTCTTTGGCCTATTTTTTAAATCAGGTTGTTTTCTTTTTGTTGTGTTTTATGAGTTCACAGTATATTTTGAATAATAGTCCTTTAACATATTTGTCTCCTACAAATATTTTTCTCCTGTCTGTAGTTTTTCTTCTAATTCTCTTGACATTTTTTTTTTTTTGCAGACCAGAGGTTTTAATTTTAATAGGGACATGGATCATGTCTTATCAAAGACATGGATCATGTCTTTAATGTTGTATACCCAATGTCATCTAGGTTTTCTCCTTGTTATCTTCTAGGACTTTTATAGTTTTATGTTTTTCATTTAAGTTTGTGACACATTTGGAGTTAAATTTTGTGAAGGGTGTAAAGAGTGGGTCTAGTATCTTTCTTTTTGTTTTTCTTTCTTTCATGTTGATGTCTAATTGTTTCAGTGACATTTGGTGAAAAGGCTATCTTTACTTCACTGTATGTTCTTTTGTCAAAGATCAGTTGACCCTATTTATGTGGATCTATTTCTGGTCTCTCTGTTATTATCTATTGATCTATTTGTCTGTTTTCTTGCCAGTACCACACAGTCTTGATCACTGTGTCTTTATAGTATGTCCTGAGGTTGGGGATTGTCCAATCCTCCAGCTTTGTTCTTCAATCTTGTGCTGGATAGTCTGGGTCTTTTGCCTCTCCATGTAAACTTTAGAATCTTTTTTTTTTTTTTTTTAATATCCTCAAAATAACTTGCTGAGTTTTGGGGGTTTTTTTTAGATTTTATTTACTTACTGGACAAACGGAGATCACAAGTAGGCAGAGAGGCAGGCAGAGAGAAAAGAGGAAACAGACTCTGCTGAGCAGATAGCCCAACATGGGGCTTGATCCCAGGACCCTGGGATCACGACCTGAGCCAAAGGCAGAGGCTTTAACCCACTAAGCCACCCAGGCACCCCACTTGCTGAGATTTTGATTGGAATTGTATTGAATTTATAGATCAAGTTGGTAAGGACTGACATATTGACAATATTAAATCTTTCCATACATGAATGTGGAATATCTCTCCATTTATATAGTTCTTTGATTTCTTTTATTGAAGTTCTATAGTTTTACTTATATTGATTCTGGCCAAATTTTGTTAAATTTATACCTAAGTGCTTTGGTTTTTTGAACTGCTAATGTAAATGGTATTGGGTTTTAATTTCAAAATCCACCTGTTTACTGCTGATATGTAGGAAAGCAGTTAACTTTTTATATTAACCTTGTGTCCTGCAACCTTGTTATGATCAATTAGTTCCTGGAGATTTTTTTTTTAATATATATATCCTTTTGGAATTTCCACCTAAAGTATCCTTCCTGTTATCTAGAAAAAAATGTCATTGTATTTCTTCCTTCCCAGTTCTTTTTTTCATTTCTTAATACATTAGCTTGGACTTCTGGCATGATGAAAAATAGTGGTAAAAGAAGACATGCCTTGCTTTGTTCCTGCTTTTAGTGGGAAGGCTTCAAAGTTCTTACCATTACATTTGATGTTAACAGAAGGTTTTTTGAAGATACTATTTATCAAGTTGAGGAGAGAGTTTAGTGAGAGTTTTTGTCATGAATACATGTTGGATTTTGTCAAATGCTTTTTTTTACACTATTGATTAGCACTGAGATTTCTAATACATAATAGATTCTATTCAGTCATAAAATTAATTCAAGAGATATTACTTTCAAGAAAAAACTGTGATGGTCAACACTCAATCTTCAAACCACTAGCTATACCAAAAGACTTCCTTAGCTTCAGATGAATGACTGTATATATAAATTTGGGGTTAGTTAAGTTGCCAAATAGTTGTTACCTACCTGAAATATTTTCTCTCTCAGAGATATTCAGCAATTGCCAGAGCTCTGAAGCATGTACATCACTGTCTCTTCAGCCTTAAAGAAAATGACAGACATCTGGAGAATTTCATCTGTAAGAGGATGAATGAGAAAACCCAAAGAGCTTTAACCCAGAAGCCTCTGGCCTGTTTGACTGGAAGGACTTTAATTAAATTTTATAATATCGAATGAAGCTGCTCACTTTAAGGTGGGGTAGGGGGAAGAAAAGCTCACTTAAGTCGCTTATTTTCTAGGAGTAGATCTTAAGGTGGGGACTCTAGTTCAAATATTATTTGGGGAATGCTTTAAGGAGAAGGAGAATTGAGAAAGCAGGGAAGGATAGAAGAAAGCTGAGCAAGAATGTATTCTCAGATATAGAAACCTACAGACAGGGGCATCCCTGTGGCTCAGTCATTACATGTCTGCCTTTGGTTCAAGTCATGATCCCAGGTCCTGGGATAGAGCCTGAGGCAGGCTCCCTGCTCAGCAGGAGGACTTCTTCTCTCTCTACCACTTCTCTCTCTACCACACCCTCTCTTGCTGTCTCTCTCTCTCTCTCTGTCAAATAAACAAATGAAATCTTTTTTTTTTAAATAATTTTTTATTTTTTATAAACATATATTTTTATCCCCAGGGGTACAGGTCTGTGAATAGCCAGGTTTACACACTTCACAGCACTCACTAAAGCACATACCCTCCCCAATGTCCATAACCCCACCCCCCTTCTCCCAACCCCCCTCCCCCCAGCAACCCTCAGTTTGTTTTGTGAGATTAAGAGTCACTTATGGTTTGTCTCCCTCCCAATCCCATCTTGTTTCATTGATTCTTCTCCTACCCACTTAAGCCCCCATGTTGCATCACCACTTCCTCATATCAGGGAGACCATATGATAGTTGTCTTTCTCCGCTTGACTTATTTTGCTAAGCATGATACACTCTAGTTCCATCCACGTTGTCGCAAATGGCAAGATTTCATTTCTTTTGATGGCTGCATGGTATTCCATTGTGTATATATACCACGTCTTCTTGATCCATTCATCTGTTGATGGGCATCCAGCTTCTTTCCATAGTTTGGCTATTGTGGACATTGCTGCCATAAACATTCAGGTGCATGTGCCCCTTTGGATCACTATGTTTGTATCTTTAGGGTAAATACCCAGTAGTGCAATTGCTGGGTCATAGGGCAGTTCTATTTTCAACATTTTGAGGAACCTCCATGCTGTTTTCCAGAGTGGCTGCACCAGCTTGCATTCCCACCAACAGTGTAGGAGGGTTCCCCTTTCTCCGCATCCTCACCAGCATCTGTCATTTCCTGACTTGTTAATTTTAGCCATTCTGACTGGTGTGAGGTGATATCTCATTGTGGTTTTGATTTGTATTTCCCTGATGCCGAGTGATATGGAGCACTTTTTCGTGTGTCTGTTGGCCATCTGGATATCTTCTTTGCAGAAATGTCTGTTCATGTCCTCTGCCCATTTCTTGATTGGATTATTTGTTCTTTGGGTGTTGAGTTTACTAAGTTCTTATAGATTTTGGACACTAGCCCTTTATCTGATTTGTTGTTTGCAAATATCTTCTCCCATTCTGTCAGTTGTCTTTTGGTTTTGTTAACTGTTTCCTTTGCTGTGCAAAAGTTTTTGATCTTGATAAAATCCCAATAGTTTATTTTTGCCCTTGCTTCCCTTGCCTTTGGCGATGTTCCTAGGAAGATGTTGCTGCGGCTGAGGTCGAAGAAATTGCTGCCTGTGTTCTCCTCAAGAATTTTGATGGATTCCTTTCTCACATTGAGGTCCTTCATCCATTTTGAGTCTATTTTTGTGTGTGGTGTAAGGAAATGGTCCAATTTCATTTTTTTGCATGTGGCTGTCCAATTTTGCCCACACCATTTATTGAAGAGGCTGTCTTTTTTCCATTGGACATTCTTTCCTGCTTTGTTGAAGATTAGTTGACCATAGTGTTGAGGGTCTATTTCTGGGCTCTCTATTCTGTTCCATTGATCTATGTGTCTGTTTTTGTGCCAGTACCATACTGTCTTGATGATGACAGCTTTGTAATAGAGCTTGAAGTCTGGAATTGTGATGCCACCAACTTTGGCTTTCTTTTTCAATATCCCTTTGGCTATTCGAGGTCTTTTCTGGTTCCATATAAATTTCAGAATTATTTGTTCCATATCTTTGAAAAAGATGGATGGTACTTTGATAGGAATTGCATTAAATGTTTAGATTGCTTTAGGTAGCATAGACATTTTCACAATATTTATTCTTCCAATCCATGAGCAGGGAACATTTTTCCATTTCTTTGTGTCTTCCTCAATTTCTTTCATGAGTACTTTATAGTTTTCTGAGTATAGATTCTTAGCCTCTTTGGTTAGGTTTATTCCTAGGTATCTTATGGTTTGGTGTGCAATTGTAAATGGGATTGACTCCTTGATTTCTCTGTCTTGTTGTTGGTGTAGATAAATGCAACTGATTTCTGTGCATTGATTTTATATCCTGACACTACTGAATTCCTGTATAAGTTCTAGCAGTTTTGGAGTGGAGTCTTTTGGGTTTTCCACATATAGTATCATATCATCTGCGAAGAGTGATAGTTTAACTTCTTCTTTGCCAATTTGGATGCCTTTAATTTCCTTTTGTTGTCTGATTGCTGAGGCTAGGACTTACAGTACTATGTTGAATAGCAGTGGTGATAATGGACATCCCTGCCGTGTTCCTGACCTTAGCGGAAAAGCTTTCTGTTTTTCTCCATTGAGAATGGTATTTGCGTTGGGTTTTTCATAAATGGCTTTGATAATATTGAGGTATGTGCCCTCTATCCCTACACTTTGAAGAGTTTTGATTAGGAAGGGATGCTGTACTTTGTCAAATGCTTTTTCAGCATCTATTGAGAGTATCATATGGTTCTTGTTCTTTCTTTTATTAATGTGTTGAATCACATTGACTGATTTGCGGATGTTGAACCAACCTTGCAGCCCTGGAATAAATCCCACTTGGTCGTGGTGAATAATCCTTTAATGTACTGTTGAATCCTATTGGCTAGTATTTTGGTGAGAATTTTCGCATCTGTGTTCATCAAGGATATTGGTCTATAGCTCTCTTTTTTGGTAGGATCCTTGTCTGGTTTTGGGATCAAGGTGATGCTGGCCTCATAAAATGAGTTTGGAAGTTTTCCTTCCATTTCTATTTTTTGGAACAGTTTCAGGAGAATAGGAATTAGTTCTTCTTTAAATGTTTGGTAGAATTCCCCTGGAACAAATGAAATCTTAAAAAAGAAAAAGAGGGGCCCCTGGGTGGCTCAGTGGGTTAAGCCTCTGCCTTCAGGTCAGATCATGACCTTTAAAAAAAAAAGAAAGAAAGAAAGAAAGAAAAAGAAAAAAGAAGCCTACATACAAATTCTGGAGCACAAATTGTAACATTTTCCCACCTTGAAGCAAGGGACTGCCCTTTGGTATCTCCTTGTCAATCAGGCATTAGAGGAGGTCTGTGTAAGGTAGCTTCCATTTGGCCATGCTGCATTCTTTTTTTTTTTTTTTTTTTCCTTCCTTTTTTAAAGATTTCATGTATTTATTTGAAAGTGAGAGAGTGGAGAAGAGCTGGGGGTAGAGTGGGGAGTGCAGAGGGAGAGGGAGGATCATACTCCCCATTCCAAGACCCTGAAATCATGACCTGAGCCAAAGGCAGATGCTTAACCTATGGTGCCACCCAGGAACCTCAGCCATGATGCATTCTTAAGCAGGAAACCTAAGTTGTTATCAGGCAACATTAACAGAACTGGAGGAGGGAAACCACACTAGCCTCTCCTCTTAGAGCTGACAGTTACATAGCCCATATGTGTCAGTTTCCCTACAAAGAGACGCTTTTCTCCCAGCTTTTTCATTTGGGATATGACCCATACACACACAGAATATTTTCCTTAGCAGTATAGCTCAGTAAGAGTGAGCTCAGCCAAGTTAAATCCAACAGGTCTAGACACCTCCATTACAAGATAAACACTTGAGTGTCCCTCAATGCATATAAAATAGAGATTGCATTTTAGAAAGATGAGGGACTTAATGAGTTTCATTTCTGCGTCAATGCCTAGGACACAGAATTAGAACCTCTGAACTTTGCAAAGAAGTGTAACCAAGATGTATAACAGTCACCAAAAAACATTAAGTTGTTTTCCCCTGGTGGATTATGTGTGATTGAATTATTTGAAATAATACTAAATAAAAATTTGTAAAGCTATTTTTGTCATAGGTCATCTATACAGAAGAAAATCGTTTTTTAAATGTTTCCTTCAAGTATGAAATATTATTCTATCTTATGCCATAATTAAAATGTTAAACATAATTAAACATAATAAACAGAGTTAAACATAATTAAAATGTTAAAATAAAAAAATAAAAACATGAAAATGTCATTACTGTGTTTAGATTTTGCCGAGATTGTCTGCATGTATGGCAGGAAAGGAAACAAGCTCTCAATGTTTTTCATAAGAACACAAACCTAATGAGGTGTCACTTCATTAAACTATTGTTATTCACTCTTGGTCTCATTGTACTTTTTTGTATAAAACAATTAGCCTTTTATGCTATATGGTATATAAATTTCGTATTTATTATTTTTCCCTAAAAACAAAAGCACTATATCATTCTTTTTTATATACTCACCTTTAAAAATAGTAAAACATTTTCCCCAATCCTATTCAATCAACCCACATTTCCTTCCTTTGGGTTAATTCCTACCACAATAAATTTGATTAATATCCTCCCAGATACTCAGGTTAAATGAATGAATAAATAGTATTACAATTTTTCCTCTTTTTTTTTGTCTTTCTTTTTACAAATTGATTTTCACAAATATATACTTTTCCAACGTTATAGAATTTTCATTCCCACTTCCATTATACTTGTTTAGGATTTTTTCAAAAGTTTCCTTTACCTATGTGTTTGCTTCCCCTTACAATCTGTCCATAAAATTGCTACAGTGTCTACCATAATATTGTATTTTGGTAACACAACCTGAATGTCAACATTCTCTTTTTTAAGAGCTTTTCCTACCTCTCCATTGCCTGGTTAGTAATGGTATAACTTCCTGGCAATAACGTGTAAGACATTGTAATATGGCTGTCATGTTGTTTTTGATACTAAATGTACATATATTCCCTAGGTCTGCCCTATAATCCCATTCTTCAACCTCAGGATAACCTTTCATATATCTGAAATACGATTCTTTTCATACCTATTCTAGTCCTCATTTTCTTTCCACTTGGCTAATATGATCCTTTATTCATACACCTCTTAACTGTTACTTCTGAAGGAAGCATTTATTACTTAGTAGTTATATGTGCTATCTTTCATTGTTCCTTATGCACACTTTTTGCTAGCTTTTAAATTTGATTCTGCCAGTGCTAAATTTTCTATTTTGGTATTAATGTTGTTATATAACATTATTATTATTATTAATGTTGTTATATAACAGTTCCTCTTAATTAGAGTTGATTTTTATCTAGAAGTGTGAAATAGCAGTGATTTTCTTCCAGGAATTTAAAAAGATTTTTCATCGTGTTTTATTTTCTTATCTTTCTTATTCAAGAAAGTTGTCAGCCATGCTGTCATTCTTTGAAAATAATATGTGTTATTATTATTATTTTTATTTGAATATCTTTTCAATCTTTCATTCCTTTTGTGCTTCTGTAATTTAATCACGATAATATCTGGGTAATGGTTTATTTTTATCATGGTTAAAACTTACTGTGCTTCCTGAATCTGAAAATACATGTTTTCATTTTATCTAGAATATCCTTAACATTTCAGTTTAAGGACTGTTTTGTTCATTCTCTTTTTTTTTTTTTTTAAGATTTTATTTATTTATTTGACAGACAGAGATCACAAGTAGGCAGAGAGACAGGCAGAGAGAGAGGAGGAAGCAGGCACCCCACTGAGCAGAGAGCCCAATGCGGGGCTCGATCCCAGAACCCTGGGATCATGACCTGAGCTGAAGGCAGCGGCTTTAACCCACTGAGCCACCCAGGCGCCCCTTGTTCATTCTCTTGATGGAACTTTTTTAATCCTACGTGTGTCATAACCTTTCTTTATACATTTCTTAATGTTTCTGTGATGTTTCTGCATTGTTCAACCAATTCTTTATTGGATTATACCTGATTTACTGTTTAGTCCACCATTGCATATTTAATTTCAACTTGGTTGTTTTTTTCAAATCTACATTATCTATTTTTTTTTTACAGAGGTCTTTTTTTGTTTATATTCTATTTTTTAAATTAATTTAAATATTTTAAAAATACATATTTTATTTCTTGGATGTCTAAATCCTTTCATTTTATTTAATTTTACATGTGTGTGTATTTATTTTTTCCAAGTTTTTATTTAAATTCCCGTTAGTTAACATACAGTGTGATACTAGTTTCAGGTGTAGAATATAGTGATTCGTTGCTTAGATATAACAGCTGGTGCTCATCACAAGTGCCCCCTTTAATATCCATCACCTATGTATGTATTTATCGTGCTAACAGATGGATTCTTATATCATGAGATGCTTAACATTTTACTTAAGAGGATTTGTGACAGCTTCTGCCAGATACATCAACTGTATCACTACCTTACAGTGTCTTTGTATGTTAATTTCTCAGTTACAGGATTCTGAATGGACATGTCTTCTCAAAGACATTATTTCTTGTTTTCTGCCATGGAATCAAGGCAGGCAGTCAAGTTTCCTTTCCGTAGACCATTGTTTAATTGAGGGGTATATTCCTTAAAATTATTTATTATAATTCCCATCCTTGTTACAAAAATCCTTATCATAGACTGTCCCAAAGCTTTATCTTCTGTCTTGCATCCCCACCCCCACTCACATACACATCTAGGTATTCAACACAGCATTTTTGTTAATAAGACAGGCCCACTCCCCTAGGTGCCACATCATAAAATTATGCATTCGAAGTTTGCTCTTATTTTCTTCCAAACTAACCTATATACTTAAGACTATACTTAATTATTTTATCCTTAGATTTTTGGTGTTCTAGCAAGAGGAATTTCAGATTAGCTATTTTCTTATGTTTTTAGAAACAGAGCCCTTCCTACTCACAAGAACACTTGCATGCATTTATCATGATATATTTCTGTTACTTGTTAACTGTATTATGTACTCTTTTGTCCTGAACTGTAGTAAAAGTAAGAAAGAAAAGCTATTGCAATTTGTTACATGAATTAATGAGTTGAACCAAATGGTCAACTTAATCTAACCAATATATTTTGTGCTTGTGTTTGGGTCATTAGCACTTTATACAGTAGTGGTTTGTATAGAACCCAAATCTTTAGTTTTGTCATTATTTTATTTTTAAATAGAAAACTAAAGAATATTTGTTCTGTATCACAGGCTAAAGGTTAGTTTTATAAATTTGCTAGGATTAAATAAAGCAACTCCAAAATTGCAATAATGTAACATAACTAAGGCCATAATTTTATTCATCCTACTGTCATGCAGATTGGCAAGAGCCTCTGTTTATAGTAGTCTGTCCAAGATCTGGGCTGATAGACACTCCATTTTAATACGTGCTTCCAATGATACTGCAGTTGGAAGGATGCTCAAGAGCTCCTCTAAGACCTTCTGTACAGACATGACACATATCACAAGTACTCACATTTCTTTGACTAAAAAAAGTCAAGAACAGACCTCTCAATTAAGAGTCTTAAAAAAATGTACATTCCTATCATGTATGCAAAAAATAGAGGACAAGACTATTGGCATAACTTGAATGACTAGCATAGCCTTCCCTTCTAGACTGCAGAATTTAGTTTAATCTGCTTTCTAGGTAAACTACTTACCCACAAAGTTCTCAAGTAAGACAATTTCCTATTCAGTTATGAGACTGAACTCAGAGTCCAGAATCTTTGATTGGTGTTCTTTGTCTTCATGAGGGAAGGGGGATACTTGAGACCTTAGTTTTGCTTTCTGGGAGAAGTTTATGTGTCAATTATTCTCCAGAATAACTGTAATATCCCCCATTACATTAGTTTTTGGCCTTAATATCTTGAGAGAGAACAAACATATTTATTTTATTTTCAGCCAGTAGATTATGAGGGGCCTTAGGTAGCTTCAAATCTCAAAATTATTAACCTTTTAATACAGACTAGTCAATATAACTCTCCTTAAAACTTAATTGGCTTTGTGTTTCTTTTTTATTATAGATAGCACTCCAAGACACTAACCACACTCAAGATAATTTTCATAATCTATTTCTTATATTTATATACATTTTTACTTTCCCTATACCTTCCTTTTGGTTTAGCCTCAGGTAGCTTGAGCCGACAGTGCTAAAAAGATAAATGAATAATCTCTTTTCCCCGAAGTATTTTTGTCCAATTGAAAGAAAGTGTTTACTATATACCACACTATTAGCCCCTTGATGTGAAACCTCTTAATCTGTACAGAAGTTTGAACAAGTGTGATGTGCATATAGTTGATTTCATAATTGGTGTAATAATGAGTTTTAAATGTTTTTGTTTAAAACAGAGCTTTCTTCATTTTATATTTTAGAATATAAAGAGTCCTTCCTACTCACATGAAATTATCAAAGTGCATGAAATTATCAAAGTTTTGTACCTTCTATTCCTTTTCATTCCTTTTAGCAAACCTGAAATTAATATCTGTCTTCTTTTTTGTAGTCAATAGCAAATGACACACACTACTATTTATATTCCAAGAGAATTCCCATTTTCATCTTGACTATGTTTCCAGGATCACCAAGGCAGGAGGAGGGAACAACATAAATAGAGAGTTGGCTTTTGATGCTTTCTGCCCAGAGTTATCTCCCATCACTTAAACTACTATACTATTGCCAAAACAAGTCACAAAAGCCATTCCTAAATTTAGGGGGAAAGAGAAACACATATGTTTCAGTGAAGCATTGACCCAGAAATTTTGGGTTAGGCAGCATTAATGTCTAACCCATTGTCTGTGTACAAATAGCACAAAGGAAAGAATGAAGATCTGTATGTAAAAAATGAAGTCTAGATGGGGTGCCTGGGTGGCTCAGTGGGTTAAGCCTCTGCCTTTGGCTCAGGTCATGATCTCAGGGTCCTGGGATGGAGCCCCGCATCAGGCTCTCTGCTCAGCGGGGAGCCTGCTTCCTCCTCTCTCTTTCTGCCTGCCTCTCTGCCTACTTGTGATCTCTCTCTGATAAATAAATTAAATCTTAAAAAAAAAATGAAGTCTAGAACTTCATTTCAGCATCATTTTTTGAGAATACATATTCTCTTTCACAGCAAATGCTCTTAATAAAGATCTTCCAACATTTTAATTTTATAATACTGAGTAGTCATAAATTGAAGATCCAGGATTTGCAAATTTATAGGAGTTTTATTTTGTTCACAGATCATAAAGTTTAAGACACATATCCTCGGAAATTTTAAAAACATGAATAATTAAATATTTTGATTTGGGATGTAGAGTTAAACCTGGTTAATTGCATTTACAAAAAAAATGAACAGTATAGTATTTAACTGGAATATAGTAATCAAGTTTCCTTTGGAATACCTGATATATTTTCATTTGCATGGTTCTTGTATTTTGAAATCCATCTCACCTATATACTTTTTAACACTTCTAACTTTTTTAAAAGTCTGTAAGGTAAACTATTTGAATAAAGGAGAAGTAAAGATCTCTTTTATACTTTCAAAAATTTTTCAAGTCAGCATCACCACAGAGAACCCTGCAGGTAGATTTGATATGCCAGTTTTTCTTTGGTGCTTCTGAATGAATCAATTTAGATTCTTATTTACAGACCCAAAATGCAATTGAATATGCCAAGGGTTTTTTTTCCACACAGTGATTCTGCTTGTGTTTTTGGTTTTTGTTGTCCTCCCCTGCCCCACCATCCTACCCCCTCTTCTGTATTAATTCAGATGCAGTGACTGCCTGGCTTCCAGGCATTTGCATGGCAATAACACCAAGTGGCAAGCTAGTAGGCACTGGCCTGGAGCCAAAGAAGCTGAGCTGCCCTGGGCTTCCTTGTGCTTTCACTACTTCTTCAATGGATCTTTGGTATTAGCTTAAAAAGGTACAATAAATCAGGCTGTTTCTTCAGTTGAAATGCTATGATTGGATTAAAGAGCATTTTAATATTTTACAGGAATCTCAGAACATCTGTTAAAATCTAGCTGAATATGCTGTGGTCTAATGGACTGGAAAAGCATTTTGTGACTGTCCACTCTAGTAATTTTCTCAGCTGCCTTTCTTATCGTTAATGTTTCAGCAATTGCATTCTGTGTCACTGAGTGGTCAGAGCAATTTCCGCTCACAAGTCAAAGCTAGGCAGTTATCCTCTTTTTCTTTTCTCTGTTTTTTTTTCTTTTTTTTTTTTAATTCTTTACCTTCCCCTCCCTCCTCCCCTCACCCCCTCCTCCTGTGATGGTGTTGATTTGTGGTAAATATCTTCATCTAAAACCCCTAAAGTCTCAAAGGTGTTTGACTGTAACTAAAGAAAGTATGAATTCTAAACAAAAATTATTATCCTACTACTTTAATAATCCATTTCAGAATTTACATAACACCTATTTAAAGAGTAGACTCGCTTTTTTCCAAGGAATGTAGTCTAGAGAAACTAAATAAAAAAGAGCTTAGATGTTTTCTCTTTTGCACATACACACAAGTAAAAATGAACAACTTTTCATTGTTTCATGATTTCAAAATGAAATGTGAGCCTATTTTTTTTGAAATGTGAGCCTATTTTAAAACCTTAGTCTTGCATATCACTAATGTAAATTTGTTCCTCTATTTGCCATCAATTTAATAACTGCCTTTCATTGTTTGCTACATTTCAGAAATGATGCTAGATTCTGTGCCTAATCTCTATGACACTGTTTGCTTTATTGTCTGCATAGTATTTATTGACGTTTAGCAAACAGTGTTTTTATATGATTGCTGTATGCTTCCCTGTATACACATTTGAATGTAAGAACGACAAAGGCAAAGTATTTCTTCAATTTTTTAATTAATTTTAATTACTAATCTTGTTTAATAATTACAGGCACCATGCCCCACCTTTCCATTGTGCAGACATTAACAACGGCCGTTCAGGGCCTGGAGCACATGCCACTCTTCAGTGTTTCGACTTATTTATTTTCTTCCCTTTTATGTCTAGAATAGTACTTGGAATTAATATCTGTCTTCTTTTTTGTAGTCAATAGCAAATGACGCACACTGCTATTTACTGTGTAAATTAGCAATTACCACCGGGGAAAAGTATGTGATTAGGTAGGAGTGCGAGGTTTCTCCAAAATATTGAAGATACATATATATATATATATATGTGTGTGTATATGTGTGTGCCTATACATATACATATATATGTAAACATACATATACAAACACACATAATCACCTAGGTATATATATAAACATGTTATATGTGTTATTTCTATATTACATGTTACTATTATTAAATATACAAAATACATTTCTTATGTAAAAAATACTGTACATGCATGCATAAAATATGATTTACTCACACACATACACTTGTTCTTGTGTGCTTGAATTTTCATTTTATTACTCTTTAAATTGTTCACTTACATTATACATATTTTTATATATGGTGTAGTTCACTAAAAGCATTAAAAGAGTAAGTATAGTGAGAAAATAATTTAAGGAGCTTAGATGAGAAAGAATTAATATTCAGCCACATAGAATGTTGCAATTTAAGATTTCAGAGATTGTATATTTCTGATTACAGTAATGTATTGGCATGGCAATGGAATATGAAGTTAAAGTGTAATGCAATGAAAATTGCTTTAGTGAATTAGTTCAAGGATTTGTGAGGCCAGATTTAATAAGCTTCCTATAGCTCTTGACATCATGAAGGATGATGGCAGGTTAGTCAATTGGAATAAAAGTGTCACTCAGGAGCCCAAACTAATTTGGAAAAATAACCATGAGTGTGGTAGAGTCATCAGATTATTATAACTATAAAGATACTGAAATTCTGCAATGTATTTTTAGTAACAGTCTTAAAATCAACGCATGTTGTCAGATTCCTGTTATTTCCCTTACCTCTATTTTTCAAAGAAGTGAATTCACAGAAGTACCTACTGCAGTCTCTGTCCCCTCTAGATTCTTAACACAATGTAGGCATGAAGCAGAGTATTAATGAAATTCTAGTTCTCCTTTCTTCCTCCACCATTCAGGCATGAAGAATTCACAGATTCCTAAGACAATCCATAAAGTTTTCTGACTGCTTCCATGGAAGAAAAAAAAAAAATCACTTATATTGATCTTATATCTATTTTCCTATGATCATGATCCACATGTCATGATTTGTGATGATACAAATTGATCTAACTCTTTCAAATTTTGGCTTGCTGAAAACAATGCCATATGATTGACCATGAGATTCATACCTATTTTGTTTGTTATTCTCCCTACTCAGAAGTAGTACAACAGACCCATTACCCATGAGTAAGGTTTCTGTGCCTGATTTCTAAACATGTCATTTCTTGCTATCCTATTTTATATGATTGAACTTCTGATTGTTTACTTTTTTTCCAGGATCCTAATTTCCAAATTCATTGTTAATACATTGTAGCTAATTAGTTTCTCTGAGGAAATAAAAATTATTGTTAACATATAATGTTTAATGTATTTGGAAACAAACATTATGTTTACATAGCTTTTTCCTTCCCTGTGCTAAATCTCTTTTCCTTGAGTTTTCTGCTTTTGGATAGATCTTTAGATCTTCACTATCTTTCACACTTTATCCTTGACAGATAACACTTCACAGAAAGAACCAAACTAAAATTGTACCTTAATCCTCCTTATTCTACACTTTGAGTGAAGAGTGAAAATTCCATACATTTTTGAAAATTGCAACACACTGATGGACGTTCTGTCAACTAGAAGACCTTTTTTTTTTTTTAATATGTTAATGTTAAGCCACATAGTAACCATTGTAAATTTTAGTTGTTTCACTCACTGAAGTAGAAACATAATTTCTCATTATTCTAGTCAACTTATATTCAAACTGTCTTTCTAGATGCTCATGTTCCTTTAGGACTATGACTCAAATATATAACTTATGCTCCATTGTCATTGCTCAATGAAATCCATGAACTTGGTCAGTTCCCCATATATAACTTTAACCTAATAAACTATATAAAAAATACTGAAAGGAATATAAATTTATTTAAAAATAATCAATCCTGGGCACCTGGGTGGCTCAGTCAGTTAAGCCACTGCCTTCAGCTCAGGTCATGATCCCACGTCCCACGGTCTTGGGATCGAGTCCCACATCGGGCTTTCTGCTCAGCAGGAAGCCTGCTTCTGTCCACCACCCCCTCTCCCTGCCTGCCTCTCTGCCTACTTGTAATCTCTGTCTATCAAATAAATAAATAAAATCTTTTAAAAAAATAAGCAATTCTTAGAAGCCAAAGGGAACTCAAAATTAGACTAAAAATAAGACGCAATGTTGAAGAAAATTAAAGACTTCTTACCCAAGTAAACTATATAATACATATGCGGCATTTTTTTTTTTTAAGATTTTATTTATTTATTTGACAGACAGAGATCACAAGCAGGCAGAGAGGGAGGAAGAAGCAGGCTCTGCTCTCCCCGTTGAGCAAAGAGCCCGAGGTGGGGCTTCATCCCAGGACCCTGAGATCATGACCTGAGCCAAAAGCAGAGGCTTTAACCCACTAAGCCACCCAGGCGCCCCAGATATGGGGCATTTTTTTTTAACTTCTATAAAGTAGAGAAAGTAAATTTATTCCATAGAAATCATTCTAGTTGACTTGAAGTAAAAACATCATGCTGAGTAAAATATAATTATCAAGAAGGGGAAATAAAAGAGAACATAAAAATGAATATAAAAAGTTCAGCCTTACACATTTAATCAAGAGTAAAGAAAAATGTGAGAAATTTATCACTGAGAAAATTTAAGCATGACCCAACAGTCTATTATAACTCCAAGTTCTGAGTGGCAGAAAATAAAATTTATGACAAATGTGATGGTCCATAAGTCATAATTGATTTAGAATTTTAAGACTGTGATTTAGTTCTTAGCATTGACTGGTAAAGGTAGAAGTTTTGAGTTATTTTTAGGTTAAATCAATTGAAATGTTTACTGGAATAAGAGGAAAAACAAATAAGAACTAGCTGGTAGCTCTAATTGCTAAGCAAAACCTTAGGAGTAAGAAAAAAAAGAAAAAAAGTATTTGAAGTTTAATGAAATTCAGATCCAAATAATGGGAAACAGAATAACGATTATTGGAAGAAATGGAAACTTATGACTGGAGAGGACTAGTTTTCTCTCTGGGGGAGAAAACTCCAGATTGTTCCCCTTCTGTCTTTAATGTTGTGATTCTGATAGCCTGGAACTAAAGGTATGACAAAGTCATTCATTATGAGGTCAAAGCTGAAAATCTATCCCAGATTGTACTCACAAACAGTTCATGCTTTCAAATCATTGGCGATATTCATGCTAACCCAAACCCTCTAAAATAGTATAATGTATAAAAATGACTTCATTATTATGCACCACTGGCCCAAATCCTGTAATCCTAGAATTTTGCCAGATTTGTTTATGTCAAAAAGGCAGCAAGCCAATAGAGTCAATAGTAGGGTAATAATAAGGAATGCTGGACTGTTCCTAGGTTGAAAGAACTAAGAGCTTGAGAGTGGCTATACCACAGGCATCCAAACTCTTACCCTAACCCTTTGACATAGGGAATTATTAAAAGGATAGCTGCACTTCAAAATAAGAACAAAGGAGCAGCTGGATGGTTCAGTCAGTTAAGTATCCAATTCTTGATTTTATCTCAGGTCATGATCTCAGGGTCTCCAGGTTGGGCTGGGCACTGTGCTTGGCACGGAGCCTGTTTAATATTGTCTGTCTCTCCCTCTCCCTCTGCCCCATCCCCACCCCACCCCCACTCACAGGTTCATGTTCTCTCTCTCTCTAAAACAGACAAAACAAAAAACAAAAACAAAAAAAAAGAACAAGATTTATGATGCAGTGATTCAAAGTAACCCAAGGCAGGATATACATGGAACGGTGGGACTCATACTGAAATCCTAAATTGACATCCCACCTCCACTCATGTGAAAAGTACATTTTAGAGTCTCACTAAGATTTTTATCTCAACCTATAGCTACAGGATGGTTATCACTAGCCTACATATGGAGAATATCAAGCAAATTAAGATGTGTTCACATGGGAAAACTTAAGAGACAATTAAGAAGGAAAGGAAAATGAAAGTGGTAAAATGAATAAAACAACATATACAAATGAAACAAAAATGGAGGAAACCGATTGAACAGAAATGCTTAATAATATTTTAAAATCCAGAAAGATGGTATAAAAATTTGAAACAAGAAGTAATAATAATAGTCAATAGGATTCAAGAAATACTAAAAAATTATTGACCATAGAAATGAAAATTGAGTGAATAAACGCAATAGAAATCCAAATGGACAAGTCAAGAAATACAATAGTATGCTCAACTCACAGAAGGTGAACTCTGAAATGCTGCAACAACTTAAAGAGATGGCCCAAATCATTGTAATACAGGAGGCAAATTAAATCACTGATGGCATATATAACACTTTCAATCAAAATATAGATAATTGTAAACATAGATCATCAAAGTATTGCTTTGGATATGGACAGTTTGGAAATGTAAAATTTTTGGAAAGATAGCAAACTCTTAGGATGTTAGTGAATTTGTACAGTCCTTCTGGAAAACAATTTTGAAATATTTAAATTAATTACCTTTTTTAAAAGACTTCATTTATTCGAAAGAGAGAGAACTGTAGCAGAGGGGAGGGACAGATGGAGATGCAGACACCCCACTGAGCAGGGAGCCTAATGTGGGATTCAATCCCAGTACCCTGGGTATCATGATCTGTGTTGAAGGCAGAAGCTTAACCAGTGGAGCCACCCATGTGTCCATGATTGTGCCCTTTAACCTGATGAGTCAGTCCTAATCCAAACAGGTATAAGTATGCAGTGTCCATGTTATTTGTGGGAGCAAGATAGTAACATCATGACCTCAATAAGAAATGATCAGCATCTAGCTAAATATTATATTATATACAGGAACACAGAAATATCTTAAAATTTTATAGCACAATTCCAAATATACAAAAGTCAACCTATGAAACAAAAACACCATTATGTATTTTACACATCAAATGCATACTTAAGGAACTTTGTAGATGTTAGAATAAGTGTGTATGGCAGTCCTGGACGTGTAGAGGGAAAATAAAAGGAAATCAGAATTAAATAGGAAAATATTAAAATAATAAAGCATTTTACATGAATCTGTGAATATGATATATTGTGAACTTAATAAGACATGTTAAACTCTGTTTCTGTAACCTAAAAATTTAAATTAAAAATATATTTTCATAGAAAAACAAAAAAATGAACTCTTTTGGGGAAAAGTATTACATTAGCATACAACATTGAGAATAGGGAATTATGCACTGTTTGTATTAATTCTGTCTTTGTTCTCAAGAAAATTATTGAAACAAGAAATACTATGAAATAAGTTACCTGCAAATGGAATAATAAGATTAAAAACAATGCATAACTACTACATATGAATGGAATTATTTCATTGTGGAAAATATCCTACTAGATAATGAATGGAATTATAAATAAAATTAGCACACTATCCCATTAATGTTTATTCATTTGCTGAAAATAATAGAGGCACAAAGAATAGTAAGCAACTGCAATTCCAATTTTTAAAAGAGAAAGTCATGTGTTTCTCAGTCAGAATTAGTAAACATAATGCTTATCATTCAGGAAAATTTAATAAAAGTTTAAAATAGTCTTATTTAAATCCTTTCCTGAGAACATAGTGATTTCTGGAAACCAGATGAGGTTCACTAATACTATCATAACACAAAATATCACATTTTATAATTCGATAGAATTTGAGACTCACAAAAATTATAAATAACTGTGTTTGAATTATTGAACTATGCAATTAGAAAATAGATTGCTAGTATTATTTGATTTCTCCTTCTAACCATAATGGAATAAATGAGATAAGATTTAAATTCTTACCTTAACCTTTCACATGCAAGACAATACACAACACATGGCAATAATCTACGAGAGAGAAAAAACAAGTGGAGTGATTTATTTTATTACTTAGACTTAGCATCTAGATGCAGATTCCATGCAAAAGTGCAGGGAAATAGCTGTCAGTGCCACTGAATAAAACAGGACAAAGATTAGCATCAGGGAGGCCAAAGTGGATGCGTGTATCGAGGCATGTGTAAGAGGAAACTACTTAAAGCAAGGAATATAACCAAAGGAAAGTAACAAACCAAATAATTCCCAGAGATTCACAGGTCTTGTAAGATATTGTGCTTTCACAATTCAAACAGAGAGAATTAGTAATACATAGGGTGTTAGGTATATACCCTCGAATGTGTCTAATCTAAGTAGTGGGACTAAAATAACTTTCAGCTAAAACGAAACAAGACTTCAAAGGCTTCATTGTAATGAAGACTAAAAGCCAATTGTAAAAAAATCCAAACGTTCAAATAACTTTGTATCTTATGTCTGGTATTATTTAAAGGAATGCAACAAAATGCAGCATCTGACCATGTAAAATTGGCAATTCCTGACATCCAGTATAGAACTATTAGACACACAAAGCAACAGGATAATATGACCCATGATCAAGAAAAAACTCAATCATTATAAACATAAAAATGAAGTAATGATATAAATAGAAGACAAGGATATTAAAACAGATATTATAAATTTTCTTTATGTGTTCAATAAGTTAGAAAAATTGGCTTTGATAAAGAGAAATATGTAAAAAATTGAAACTGAAATTCTGGAGATGAAAAGTAAGGTAACTACAAAAAAAAAAACCCACAATAAATGGGGACATCTGGGTGGCTTAGTTTGTTGTGTCTGACTCTTGATTTTGGCTCAGGTCATAATCTCAGGGTAACAAAATCAAACCCAGCGATGGAATCTGCACTGGACATGATTAATATTCTCTCTCTCTCCCTCTCCTTCTGCCCCTTCCCACCTCTAAACGCACTCAACCTTGCTCTTTCTCTCTCTCTCTCAAAAAAAAAAATTCAATAGATGAAATAAATAAGAGATTAGATACTGCAGAATGAAAATAATCAATGAACTTGAAAATAGAACACAAAGAGAGCTTCAGTGACTTGTGTGACAGTGTATCATACAGGTTCTCATCTGTATAAACAGGTGTCAAAAAATTAAAAGAACACAGAAATAATGATACAGAAATAATGGCTAAATGTTTTCAAAAAGTAACAAAAAATAAATTCATAGATATAATAATTTCAGTGAACGAACTCAAGTTATGAAAAATGAGAGAAGTGAGACAAAAAAGATTATGTATTATAGAATTTACATAATATAAGAACATCATTAGAGTAAGCAGATCAACAGAAGCCCCAGGTTGGTGGATGGCAAAAGGAAATTGACTGTCAAGGTTTATGAGAGAACATTCTAGGATTATAGAAATCTTATGTAGTATGATTTTATGGTGGATATTACGGTGTATATTTGTCAAACATATAGGAGTTGGTTAATTTTAATAAATTTAAATGATACCCTAATAAAGATAATTTGAAAGAAATGATTTGGATTTATGAAGTGTAGGAAAACATAATTTAGGAGATTTCCAAGGGTATGTGTTCTGTCAGCACTGGTCATATCTTATAAAATTTTGACATGAACGGAGTATTCCAATTTTACCTAATGTAAAATTAAAATGATCTGACTATATTATTTCCCAATTTGAATATTTCTAAATTTTCTAGACTATCCTCAGTTTACCACTTAAGTAGATGTTCATATGCTTATATGAAAAGAAACAGGTCATTTCCATGCTTCACAAAAATTAAGTATCCAGTGCTACATGGACTATAAATTGAGCTGTCATAGCTGGATTATCTCTTTCTATCCCTAATTGATTCCCAAAGGATATACAAATGATAGAGTTGAAAGAGAGACAGTTTTTAAATTTTAAATTTTTATTTTTTATTTTACTTTATTTTATTTTTAAAATTTTATTTATTTGACACAGAGAGAAAGGGAACACAAGCAGGGATAGTGGGAGAGATAAGCAGGCTCCCTGCTGAGTAGGGAGCCTCATGCAGGGCTCTATCCCAGGACCCTGGAATCCTGACCTGAGCAGAAGGCAGATGCTTAATGACTGAGCAACACAGGCACCCCAAAGAGGGACAATTTTTTAACTCAAACTTGTTGCCATTAAACTTTAGACTCATCTCTTTGACCTAAGATGTACAGGGTTGTCACAATTTAGCTCAATACCTGGGCCCCAAAAAGATTCAAGTGAATTAGATTTTAATTTATTGCTTAGTACAGTATCTAGCATGTGGATATTTGTTCATTCTTTTATCTTAATTTAATTTAACTATTCATCATCCTCCTAATCATAATTATATTGTATATGAATTATAGTTCTATACTAAACATACAGTTACGAAAAATATAAATTCTGAAAGTTACATCAGTTTAAATGTCTATATAACTTGTCCTTAAATATCTGTGCCTGTGACTTAACCTACAATTATAAAATATTTTGTCATAATTTTATCTATTTCATTTCTAGTAGACAAATAGGTAAGCATTTTTTGGAACATAAAAATATATATGCTGAAACTTTTCTTCTAAGGTAAATTTCTTGAACAATAAATGCAAGCTACTTTTAAAAATGTGAAAGTAAGGAGTTTGGAAGGAAGATGGCAGCAGAGTAGGAAGACCCTAGGCTCAAATTTTAATGCAAATACAACTGGATAACTATCAAATTATCCTAACCATCCCAGAAATTCACCTGAAAAATGGCAGAACAAATTCCAGAACTAAAGGCAGAGAAGAGGACATATTCAAGAAGGTAAGAAGGACAACAACACAGTTTGGAACAGAATAGATCATGGCCATTTTAGGGAGAGAGCTGCAGTTGGAGAGAAGGACAGAAGACAGACTAACACACAAGAAAGCACACATAAGAAAGAGGAATCCCCATAGCAATAGGCATGAATTTCAAACACCCTGTCTCCTGACCCAGGAGTTTTGCAAGGCCTTTTTTCAAATAGTGGTGAACACAGGTCTCATTTCACAAGCAGACCAGAACACACCTAGTTAAAATGCTCCACATTCAGGCCAGATACCAAACACTACCCATAACAGACAAAGACAGCTTCTGTAAACAAGTGGCCTGAAGGATAAAACAGCCAGGACACAACAGCAGAGCACACACAGAACACATTCGAAACACTCCTGGAAGATCTAGGTTCTGGGGAATAGGATATTACACTGCAGGGCACTACAAGACCTCTTCTTCATAAAGCCTTTACCCTCAAGAACAGGAGATGCATCTGACTTTCCTAACATAGAGAAATGGGGACAGAGATTTAGACAAAATAGAGGACAGAGGGATTTGTCCCAAATGAAAGAAGAGGACAAGGCTATGGACAGAGATCTAAGCAAAGCCTAAATAACATGCCTGGTAGAGAATATAAAGCAATAATTGTAAGGATACCTGGACTTCAGAAAAGAGTGGAGAATATCAGTGAGATCATTAACAGAAATAAGGAATAATAAGGAAGAAATAAATGACTCAATAAATGAAGTGAGAAACATACTTGATGGAATGATCAGCAGGCTAGAAAAACACAGGAATTAATTAATGACCCAAAAGACAGAGTATGGAAAGTAATCAAACTGAACAAAAGAAAAAAAATATGCAAAACGAGAATAGACTTAGGGAACACAGTCACTCCATCAAATGTGAAAACATTTTATTACAAGAGTCCAAGAAGAAGAAAAGAAAGAAAAAGAGAAAAAAGGGAAGGGAATTTATTTGAAGAAATAATAGCTGAAAACTTCCCTAATATGGGGAAGGAAATAGAAATCCAGATCCAGAAGGCACAGAGAATCCTCCAACCAAATACACAAAAGAATATCCACACCAAGACATATTGTAATTAAAATGTCAAATTGTCGGGACGCCTGGGTGGCTCAGTTGGTTAAGCAGCTGCCTTCGGCTCAGGTCATGATCCCAGCGTCCTGGGATCGAGTCCCACATCGGGCTCCTTGCTCGGCAGGGAGCCTGCTTCTCCCTCTGCCACTGCCTGCCATTCTGTCTGCCTGTGCTCGCTCTCTCTCCCTCTCTCTGACAAATAAATAAAATCTTAAAAAAAAAAATGTCAAATTGTCATAATAAAAAAAAAATCAAAAAGCAACAAGACAAAAAAAAAAAAAAAAAAGACAGTTGTGCATACAAGGGAAACCCCATAAGGCTATCAACAGAGAAATTAAAAAAACAATCCCTGGGGGTGCCTGGGTGGCTCAGTTGTTAAGCATCTGCCTTTGGTTCAGGTCATGATCCTAGAATCATGGGATCAAGCCCCACATCAGGCTCCCTCCTTGGTGGGAAGTCTGCTTCTCCCTTGCCTACTCCCTCTCCTTGTGTTAGCTCTCTCGCTTTGTCTCTCTCTGTCAAATAAGTATATAAAATCTTTAAAAAAAAAAAAAAGAAAACAATCCCATTTAAAATTATATCCAAAATAATAAGATACCTAGGAAGAAAAAAACCTAACCCAAGAGGTGAAAGACCTGTAGTCTGGAAACCATTAAAAAAAAAAAAAAAAAAACCTGAAGAAATTGAAGATGACACAAAGAAATGGAAAGATATTCCATGCTCATAGATTGGAGGAGCAAATATTGTTAAGACATCTATACTACCTAAAGCAACCTACACATTTAATGCAATCCCTATCCAGATACCACCAGCATTTTTCATAGAGCTAGAACAAACAATACTAAAATTTGTATGGAAACACAGAAGACTCTGGATAGCCAAAGAAGTCTTGGGTTGGGGAAGGAGAAGCAAAGCTGGAGGCATCACAATTCCAGACTTCAAGTTATATTACAAAGCTGTAGTGATTTTGGACTAGCACAAAAGTAGTCACATTGATCAACTGGACAGAATAGAAAATCCAGAAATAAACCCATAGTTGTATGGTCAATTTAATCTTTGACAAATCAGGAAAGAATATAATGAGAAGAAGACAGTCTCTTTAACAAATGGTGTTAGAAAAACCAGGCAGTGACATAAAAAAGAATGAAAATAAACTGCTTTCTTACACCATACACAAAATATGCCCAAAGGTTTAAAGACCAAAATCAAGACCTATAAACATAAAAAACCTAGCGGAAAGCACGGGCAATAATTTATCTGACATTGACTACAACATCTTTTTTCTAGATAGGTCCCATGAGGCAAGGGAAACAAAAGCATAAATAAACTATTTGGAACTAAATAAAAATGAAAAGTTCTGCACAACAAAGGAGACAATCAACAAACATAAAAAGCAACCTACAGAATTGGAGCAGATATTTGCAAATGACATATTTGATAAAGAGTTAGTATGCAAAATACATAAAGGACTTATAAACTCTATGCCCAAAGAACAAACAATCCAACTAAAATTAAGGAGAAGATGGGAACAGAAATTTCACCAAAGAAGACATTCAGAAGGCCAATAGACACATGAAAAGATACTTGACATTACTTACCATCAAGGAAGTGCAAATCAAAATCTATGATGGAATATCACCTCACACCTGTCAGAATGGCTAAAATAAAAAACACAAGAAACAATAAGTGTTGGCGAGGATGTAGAGAAAAAGGAATCCTCTTGCAGTGTTGGTGGGAATGCAAACTGGTACAGCCATTGTGGAAAAAGGTATGGAGTTTCCTCAAAAAAAATAAAAAAAATAGAATTACCCTATGATCCAGAAATTGCACCACTAAGTACACAAAAAATACAAAAACACTAATTCAAAGAGATCTATACACTCCTATATTCATTGCAGCATTATCTACAGTAGCCAAACTATGGAAGCAGCCCAAGTGTCCATTGACAGATGGATAGATAAAGATTTGTTACATTTATATGTATATATGTGTACATATTTGTGTGTATACACACATATACACAATGAATATTATTCAACCATAAAAAAGAATGGAATCTTGCTATTTGCAACAACATGGATGAATCTAGAGTATAATATTAAACAAAATAAGACAAAGAAAATGCTATATACCATATGATTTCACTCATATGTGGAATTAAAGAAAACAAATGAGCAAAAGGAAAATAGAAAAAGAGAGAGAAAAAACAAGAAACATGTTCTTGACTACAGAGAAAAAACTGATGGTTACCAGAAGACAAAGGAGTAGGTAGATGGGTGAAATAGGTGATGGGAATAAAGACTGTATGTGTCATGATGAGCACTGTGTGGTGAAAATAAAAGCTTAAAAAAACAAGCCAAACAAATGTGAAATATAAGCAGTTAAAAAAAATCAAGTATAATGTAATACAAAATTATCATAGCGTACTGAATATTTTTTACAGAGGCATTTCCAAAATTTTTATTAAAGTCTTCTTTAAACAATATTGACAATTGGGGTGCCTGGGTGGCTCAGTGGCTAAAAGCCTCTGCCTTCAGCTCAGGTCATGATCCCAGGGTCCTGGGATCAAGCCCCGCTTCGGGCTCTCTGCTGAGCAGGGAACCTGCTTCCCTCTCTCTCTCTGCCTGCCTCTCTGCCTACTTGTGATCTCTGTCTGTCAAATAAATAAACTCTTAAAAAAAATTACAAAAATTTATACAATATTGACGATTTTAATGGAATAGAAGAGAAAAGATTGTCTGGTTCCACATTGCCAATTGCCATTCAACAGTCTTTTTCTTCACTATGTCTTCTGCAGTATTATACTTATAGAACATTAAAATATCACAATATCTCTTGTCAACTGGTAAGGTGACAGTTCTGAGGATAGTTGTACAGCCACTGAGAAACTAATTAGCATTATTACAGAGGATTGTATATGATAATTAACAATTAAACTTTCAGAATAGAAGCTGGTCCTCCTTAGAGAAGTCTCTGCTTATATTATTGCTAAAGGAAAAACTTAATAAAATATTCTTTATACACCAGTTACATAATTATGAGCCTTTGCCACAGCCATTACTATTTAAATGTGCTCTGAGCACCTGTAACTTTGAATATAAGTTTCTATGTAATTCAGTACTAAATAATGTCGTGCATTTTATCAGCAGTATATTGTGACTATTTTTCAAATTTCCAAACTGGGTACTATTATAATATTTAGCAACACATTTTTAAATATGTTTGATAAACAAGGGAACATAGTATAAAAATATGAACAGTTTTTTCATAAACATATCCTCATGGATTTTTGGATTTTTGAAACACCTGGAACAAAACACCTGTTATGAAAATCATAACCTCTATTATGTTTAAAGCTATGATATAAGTCATCATTTCCAAAGAATAATCTAAGCTTTACATAATAAATGTTCTTGGGTATTTAGCATTGCATATGTTATTGTCCTATTTTATTTGCATATGAATATATGGTAATTTCAGGGAAATAATATCTGTTTACTCTGTAATCAGCAACATAAAATCTAGATGGGGTTAACAATGATATAGAGTGGGGATTCTATTTTGCATTTTACAATTTTGTATGCAGGTTCATAATTAATATTTATTTATGTGTTTATTTATTTGTCAGTGAGAGAGAAAGCACAAGCAGGGGGGAGCAGCAGGCAGAGGGGGAGGGAGGCACCCTACTGAGCAAGGAGCCTGATGTGGAACTCAATCCCAGGACCCTGGGACCATGACTAGATCCAAAAACAGACACTTAACTACCCAGGCATCCCCATGATTAATAATTTTAATAAATAAAACTTTGTTCTTGTTTCCTAGAAGTGATATAATTCAGAGTGTAAACATGTTAGACATTCAATGACATGTTTTGAAATGTGGAATTTATGCATCATTATTATTGTTAGTGAATTTCCTAAGTGTAAATTAAGAAACCTGGATGACTCTGTTGTCAGTCTAATGTTATTATGTGTAATAATTATTTTTGTCACCAGAAGTATGATTTCACAAACTGCATCCTACTGATGTATACTAGTTAGTTTTGAAATTTAATTTTTAAAGGTAAAGACATTATTATAGTTAAGCTTTGAAACATATTTTAAGATAAATATAGAATTACTTGGTATTTTTAGTGAAATTACCATGTTTTCATTTAACTGGTATCCACATGTGGCCTGAATGGTCCTGGACTAATAATATTCATGCAATTATGCAGTCTTTTGCATAGTATAAAGCTGTCCCCATATAATGACCTCATTGCTGAAGAAGTAATGATAACTGACCTCTTAGACTACATCATAAAAGGCATTATCATTTTCAGCTTGGTCTTTTGAATCTCTTGTTCTGGAGAAAGTTAAACACAATCCAGTTAAACAAACTAACAAAGAAACAAACAAAATTAATACCCTGAGAAATGCAAATAGAGAGGAACTGAGACCACTAGTTTGCCAGCTATGTGAGTGAATCCTCCGGTCTTTGAGTCTTCAAATAACTCTGATTCCACTGTCATCTATTTGCAAATACATGAGATCACAAGCAAGAATTACACAGCTGAGTCCTTCTCAAACTACCTACCCAAAAGAAATAGAGATATAATAAGTTATTATTTTGTACAAATTGTTAAATTTGGTATAATTTTTAATGCAGTTATATTAATTAGAACAAAGAGTAATCAGCTTCTTGAAAATATAGAACCTAATTTGGATATTATGGTTATGTAGAAATGTTTAGACAGCAGATTTTTATATCATTTATTTTTTTTACTAAACTTTTTATTTTGAGATCATTGTAGATGCACATGTAGCTGTAAGAAATAATACAGAAAGATCTTGGGAACTTGATCCATTTTCACCCTGTAGTCATATCTTAAAAATATATATTATAATATTATAATCAGGATATGGGCATTGATACAATCAAAGTAAAGAACATTCTAAACACCACAAGGATTCCTCATATGATGCTTGGAATAAGCCCATTTGAAAAACCAAATATGAGTTTTGAAATTAAAATTTTAATAACTAAAATTAAAATCTCAATAATGGACTCACCAGCAGAATAGCAAGGGCAGAAGAAAGAATTTGTGTACTTGAAGACAGAAAAATAGAAACAATAAAATGTGAACATAGAGAAAATATACTGAAAAAATATGAGCAGAGCCCTGGTACCTGGTTGGACTATGATCAAAGATCTATATCTGGGGCACCTGGGTGGTTTAGTTGGTTAAGCATCTGCCTTCAGCTCAGATCATTATCTCTGGTCCTGGGATCAAGCCCCTCATCAGGCTCCCTACTTGGCAGAGAGTTTGCTTCTCCTTTACCCTCTGCTCCTCCTCCCTCCTTGTGCTCTCTTTCTCTCTCTCAGATAAATAAATAAAATCTTAAAAAATTAAAAAAAAAAGATATACATCTGTGTTAATTGGAATTCTGGAGACAGAGGAGAAAGAGGATGCCTCTGAAAAAGTATTGGAAGTAATAATGGCTGAAGCGTCTTAACTAATCTTAGTGAAAGCTGTAAATCTACAGATACTAACAGCTGAGCAAACTCCATGTAGGATAAACCTAAAGGAGTTCACACCCATACACATCATAATCAAACTGCTGAAAAGTAAAGATAAACAAAAAACCTTGAAAATATAGAGAAATCAAAGTTTAGCTATGTGGGGAGAACAATTTTAAAAAGAGTGGATTTCTAATCAGATACAATGGAGGCTGAAAGGAAGTGCCACATTTTTTTCACTGACAGAAAAAAAAGGGGGGGGTGGCCCTCAACCAAGAATTTTATACACTTTATACCTTTCAATAATGAAAATATCCTTAGAGTGCCTGCGTGGCTCAGTAGGTTGGGCATTCAACTCTCGGTTTCAGATCAGGTCATAATCTCATGGCCCTGCAACAGTTTCCATTCTTGGTGCGGAGTTGGCTTGAGGTTCTCTGCCTCTCTCTCCCTCTGCCCTCTCTCTCCCCACTCTAGATAGTTAGATAGATAGATGATAGATAGATAGATAGATAGATAATAAAATCTTTTAAAAATGAATGAAAATACCCTTCTGGAATGAAGGGAAATGCAATACATTAATAGATGAAGGAAAACTAAGAATTTGTCAATGGAACTATTCAAATATAATGGCCAAATATTTCTATGAAACTAAAGCAAATGATAAAAGAAGCAGCTTAGAACATCAGGAAAGAAGAAAGAATAAGGTAACAAGTAAAAATGTGGCTAAATACAATCCATTTTCTTTCTCCTATTGGGTTTTCCCAATTATGTTTGATGGTTGAACAAAAATTATAACATTGTCTGGTATGGGTTTGAAAATATGGAGGGTTATCTTTTTTAAGATAATCATACTACAGATGTGGGAAATTAAAGGGACATATAATGAGTTAAGGTTTTTGCACTTATCTCAAACTGATAAAATGGGAACTATAGTAGACTGTGATAAATTATGTATGTACAACAGGATACCTAGAATAACCACAAATAGCTATAAAGCAATACATACATAATCCCTTTAGGTTTACTGAAATGGAATTTTTAAAAATATTCAAGTAACTCTCATTAATGTAGAATAAAGAAATGAAAACCAGAGAGAATATAAAATAAAACAATAAAATAAAATGGCAGATTTAGACATAACCTATCAATAATTATCCTAAACACATATGGCTTAAACACAATATTGAAAAACAGAGATTGGTAGATTAAAAAAAAAAGTGATTCAACTATACAGTATCTGTAAGAAATTCACTTTAAATATAGGCATAATGTAGATTGAAAGTACCTTATGGGAAAAGATATGTCATGCAAATAATTAAAAAGACCACTATTATGTAAATGACATACATATCTGTCAGCTTAAAATAATGTAATTCTACTTTCTCAGAGACTTCAGTGAAATCACAGGAGTATGTTCATCTAGAAATGCTGTCCAGAACTATAAGGCAGTTAATCAGTTAATCAGTGGATGGGAGAAAATATAGAACAAAGAGTTTGGATTAATGCATCAGCTGTCTTCTTTTAGGTGCACAGTTTAGAGTGGCAGAAGACTGGTACAAATGAGCTGCCATTAATGTAAAAGCAATTTTAATAACAACTTTTAAATTGGATTTTTCTTTACCTACTTTCTTCTTCCTGCATCCTCAGTCCTGCTTCCTAGGATTATGATCATTATATGATTATATAATGATCATGATCATATCATATAAAATACCTGCAGCCAATTCTGGCATCCTTCTCTTTTTTCAGGGAACCATAAACTATAAAAGGGTACTTTCTTCTTAGCTAACTATACTGTCTAACTAATCATAGTAACTCATTTATTATTTTACTTATTTAGCTCTTAGAAAGTTCTTAATATTTTAATCATAAAACTAATAATTATCTTGGTAAAGTAATTAGTATAGTAATTATTAATTAATCATTATAATTTTTCTTTCCAAAAATAGATATACATTTATATGTCAATTGAGTGATAACATTTCAAAACACTAAATATAAAGGAGGTTTCTCTTTCATATTTCAGCAAAGCTGAATCAAAAGTAGAATTTGACCACTGTGATATAGGCCAGCTTCAATCGATTATTAGTTTGAGGGAATACTACAGTGATGTTCTGACTTAAAATTTAACAACATGATCAGAAAACATTAATTTAAAGTTACTATACAGACTAAATTTTCAAAATTTTATTTTATTTAAATTCAGTTGCTTAACATACATGTATTACTAGTTTCAGAGGCAGAGTTCAGTGATTCACCGGTTGCATGTAACACCCAGTGCTCATTACATCATGTGCCCTCCTTAATGCCAATCACCCAGTTACCCCAACCCCCTATTCCCCTCCTCTCCAGCAACCCTTGTTTCCTATAGTTAAGAGTCTCTTACGGTTTATCTTGCTCTCTGATTTCATTAATTCTTATGCAACTATTATCTTCATGTATTATACCAACAAGATTAGTTGTTTTGAATTAGAGTGTATTTCCTCTTTAGATTGAAGAAAAAAAAATAATTCGTGCTTTATGTTTAGATTACAATAACTACCAATTGGGACACCTGGGTGATTCAGTCAGTTAAGCTGCTGCCTTCGGCTCAGGTCATGATCCCAGGGTCCTGGGATGGAGTTCCACATCGGGCTCCTTGTCCTTCAGGGAGCCTGCTTCTCTCTCTGCCTCTGCCTGCCACTCTGCCTGCTTGTGCTCTCTCTGTCAAATAGATTACAATAAATAACAATCAACATGACATATATCATATATCTTTTGATTTGGTCTCACAGCGGAAATTCTGAAAAACAATACTGAAACGATGAATAAGAGAGTTAAAATCCCATTTTTGTCTTCTTGCTGATTTGAAATTATATCAATGGGAAATACAGAACCAACAACTTAGGCTGAAGAGTCTTGTGGTTTCAATTTATCTCCCCTTTACATCCCTATGGCTGTAAGATAAAGGATGAATTGGTTCAGGGTATATGTGCTTTTTATTGCTATTGCAGGATAGTAAGCATTTTTGTTTCAATGATTTCCTGTCATTATGTGAGAGTGATGGAGTCTGTGACTCATAAAACAGTGTAGATAAAAGGTTTTCTTGATACATTAAGTACCTTAGCAAACCCAATGTTCAATTTCTTCACGTGAGGAGAATAGGGTTTAGTGGTACCCACAGAACACAGATCATCAAATGTGATCTGATTTCATGAAGAATGTAATTTCATGAAGAATGTAACACAGAAGTTATCTTTCTCTTGACCAAACAGGTTTGTTTCAGTTCTAAAAAAATTAAATATATATAAATATATATATAAAATAAATTAAAGAATGATTTATTTATTATATATATAATAAATTAAAGAATGATTTATTTTTACAAAGTAAAAACATTCTAGAAAAATAAAATCCAATTTACTTAATCCTTTTCAAAAGTGTAGTTACACAATTTGGGTAACAGTTCCCCAGTGAGAACCATCATTAACCTACTTCTAAGATTCTTCATTTTTTTTTTTAAGAAAATGAAATATTTCAACTTTGATTTCCAAATTTCCATGGTAACATCAATTTATTTTTTCTCAATGAACAATATTGGATTATACAAAATACTAAAGGTATACCCTCCTTTTTAAAATCATCACTCTAGAACTTAGGTAATAGATTCTTAACTTAGCTAATTGCTTTTTTTTTTTTAGATTTTATTTATTTATTTGACAGAGAGAGGCACAGCGAGAGAGGGAACACAAGCAGGGGGAGTGGGAGACGGAGAAGGAGGCTTCCACTGAGCAGGGAGCCCAATGTGGGGCTCATTCCCAGGACTCTGAGATCATGACCTGAACCGAAGGCAGACATTTAATGACTGAGCCATCCAGGTGCCCCTTAATTTAACTAATTTTTAATTTAACTAATCTAATTAGTTATATGTTGTTAGAGATGCTATATAGTGTACCATATATTTTTAGTCATCACCATATTGACATTATTGTTGATAGACATTATATCTGTTTCTAATTACCAGTTAAAAAATATTTTGCAAGGGATATGCTTATGCTTGAGCCTACAGGTATTTTAACCCTAAGAGATTCACGAATATAATATGTATAAACTTTGTGCATATTAAAAACATGATAGATTAATTTTATTTTTTTTAAATTTTAAATAATCTCACACCAAAATATCTTAATAAATGTGCTTATTATCCACATCTTTACCTGAATCAAATATCAAGAATGTAGGCATACATCTGAATTAATAGCTAATCTATTACAATGAATTATATAATAATTTCATTTTTAAAAATCTAATACTTATACTCAGCATTTAAAAAATGCCAAATTTAGAAAATCAATGTAAGAATTTAACTTGTTGGTAATAAATACTGAATTCCCTTAATCATAAGATTTCTGTTAAAAGTTCAAGTAATTGACCACTTCAGAAAACATTAAATTACACTTACAATATCTTTGTATTATGAATATGATATATCCTTCAATATATTTCAATATATGCTACACCATATTCCATATGCTTTAATGATCAGTTATGTAACCAGAAACCCACAGACTTGAGGTGCTAGAAATCCCACATTCCAGAGGCGATTTTTATTATGTTTCAATAATCTTAAAATTGACTAAACACCAGAGACTTTGATAATTAGCATGACATAAAGAAAGGAGTTTTTAATAATAAATGTAACACCTTTATAATTATTATGAGATATTAGAAATGGAATTTCAATTGTGAAACCAGTTTTATTTATGAGTATGGTTTATTTTGACAATGTATTTTGAGGTAGAACTTATCTAGTATATGCCAGGTAAATATAACCCTTAACTGTTTTTATCACTAGATCATTAAAGTAACTACTCTTCTTTCTACCCAATTTTCAAATATTTTATGTCAAAAAATAAGCATTTTATGTTTTTCAAATCATTGTTGCACTAAAATGGCTTGTCAAATTTTATTCCTGAATCAAGTCAGGAAAAACCAAAGCATGTGGTCTAATATGTCAAACAGAAAAAATTTAATACAGAGAATCTAGTATCCATACAAAACGTCATGTGCATTGAAAGAGCACAGAAAAAGAAGGTGAGGTAGCTCAGGGATCTTTGACTGTAAGAAGTAGCTAGTAGATCTTTCTGGGAAAACAAGAGAGGAGTTTGTGTTAATAGAGTTTAGGAACATTCCTGTTAATACCTCATGGGTTCTGTTACTGCCAAGAAGAGGTAGATCAGACTTGGCCAGCATCTCAAATAAAGGAGCAGTGATAGAAGCACCTAGAAAGTCATGCTGAAAGCATAGAGTAGCCTCCTTATTGTTGGTGCTTGTTCACACCAGCTGCACAGTGGAGCCGGCATAAGGTTTTCTGGTTCTGAGCCCAAAAAAGGCTGCACAGTGCAAGTTCTGAAGTTTCTCTGGAGGCTGCAGGCTGTATCTATCCTATGCTGTTGGATGGGTAATTCCAGCAAAGACAGAAACAGGAGTTGCCTGACTTCTCCCTTCCTCTGGTATTGAATCTCCTAGGCCTTCCCATTAACAGAATCTTACCAGAGTCCAGCTGGCAATAAAATCTGGATATTATTTTCAAGGTCGCAACTCCCCTCCATCACATACAGTGCACAATGAAGGGATGGGTTGAAACGTGAATGATCTTAAACTTTTACAAAAGATTGGATTCTTATAATATTCTTAAGTTTGGAAAAGTTTGAGTGTAAAAGAAGAAAAAAAAATCAAGAGAAGCATAAAATTCCTATAGGGAAGCAATGGAAAATATGGGGTAACCTCTTGAAAACAATTTTGTGAACAGAAATTTAAATCACAAAGTCAACATGAACACCCCAGATAGATAAGTGAGATTATCAGCAGACTCATTCCACTTAGGAAATTGAAAAAAAGGGAGGGGGGCAAAATATATATATAAATAATGTGTTATATATATGTGTGTGTATAGCACATATCTATCTATGTATTAATCTATAGCTGACTCTTTCAATGTATAAATAAATTTACCAATGCAAACTTAACTGTTGTTGAACAAACTTGTTCATTATCTATAATTATTATACTGTATTTTGAATTTGTCACAGATTATTGAGAGTTGTGGTGAGTAATAACAAAACTAAATCAATTGGCCAACTTATTAGAGGAAACTATAAGAAATTGGGAATGGTATTTTTGCTCAGTAATGTCATGGGAAAAGATTATCCTTGTAAAATATCACATAGCTCCACAATATCTTCTAAATTACAATAGTTAAAATGAATAACCGTTTTATTGTTTTGTTGTTGTTGTTAATTTATTTGATAGAGAGAGAGAGAGTGAGACAGAGCACAAGTAGGCAGAAGGGGCAGAGGGAGAAGCAGACTCCCTGCTGAGGAGGGAGCCTAATGTGGGGCTTGATCCCAGGACCTTGCAATCATGACCCAAGCCGAAGGCAGATCCTTAACAGACTGAGCCACTCAGTTGCCCCATAATTTAACCATTTTAATATACCTACTGGTTAAACTAGGCTTGATTGATTTGAGCTAATATTTATAACCTGACAGCATAAAACTTAGTTATTCCTTTATTGTTATTATTTGCATAGATAACAAAAAATAATATCCTTTAGTGATGTATATTTAGTTTGAAGTTCCAAATACTTTGAAATTTTTATTGTGTACTTATCTACAGAAAGTGTATTTGTTTACAATTATTGCATGAAGTAGAAAGAACTGTAAACTGAATTTAATAGCACACCCTTTTTATTTTGGACTCTCAGAATTGAGAGATATGTGACTGGTGCTCCAATTATGACACCACCAGGAAGCAATAAGATTGATAGTATATATACTTTTTAATATGGATTTCTAAGTTCTACTTCAATGTACTCCATTTTTGTTCATTATTCTAAACATTACATTTTTTAGTTTATTAGAATTTAAATTTATATTGACTATTTGATATCTTTTTCTTTCCCTTGTTGGATTGGAATCCATTTATTCAATTTCAGATAAAATATAGCCATATCTAGTCTGAAAATAACACAACTTTCAGTAATAATGCCTTGGATGGATAGTTACACATATTGATATTTTTATATACAGCTCTGAAATATGATTCACCCATCAAAAGTGTACAAATTTAGTATAGTCACATTGAACAACTATTACCACAATAAATTTTAGAACATCATTGTTACCCTTCAAACAAAAACATATATCCAATAGCAGTCATTTCCCATTTCCTGATAGACCTTCTACCATGTGGTAAAATAATCAAATTTGTATCTATTTATTTTCCTACCATTTGCCTAATTTGAACATTTCGTATCTAGTGGAATCCTATAATTTCAACAATTTGAATCTTTTTTGCTTTTTTTTTTCTTGGTCTGGATATCTAAACTTTTTTTTTTCTTTTTTCACAGAATAAATTTTGGTTTCACTATCTTTTATTGTTTTATTTCTGTACAGATCAACATTATTTTGTTCCTTTGCTTACCTTGAGTTTATTTTGCTCTACTGTTTCTAGTTTCTTATGATGGCAGGCTGGTTATGAGTTTGAAATTTTGTCCTTTTTCCCAGCTTTATTGAAGTATAGTTGACAAGTAAAAATTTATATAATTAAAGTGTACAAAATTATGATATAATAAATATATACATAGTAAAATTACCACAAGCAGTTTAATTAAGACATACAACAACTCACGTAGTTTTCTTTTCTTTTCTTTTTTTTTAATATGTGGTTGTTGTGAAAATGCATGATATCTACTGTCTTAGCAACAAACTGGTGATTTGCAAAGGAAAGGATGACAGGAACGTGGGCAAAATGTTGAAAGGGAGTGGAGATACAAGCTTCCAGACACAGACTAAAGAAGTCATGAGAATAATAGGCACCATAGGAGATATAGTTAATGATATTGTAATAGCATTGTATGGTGATGGATGGTAGCTACACCTGTGATGAGCATAGCATAACATAGAGATGCTTAATGACTATGTTGTACACCTGAATCTAATATGACATTGTCAGCCACACTAAAATTAAAAAGAAAAAAAAATCACTCTTAGCAAATTTCAAGTACACAATACAGTATTATTAACTATAGTCACTATCTTTCTATTTTTAATATGGGCATTTAAAAAATTTATATTGAATTTCTAAATTTCTTCCTGGACACTGATTTAGTTGTATCCCTTAAGTTTTGTTATGTTGTCTTTTCATTTTTGTTCACTTCAAAGTATTTTTGGTTTCTTTGTGATTTCTTTTTTGACCCATTGGTTATTCAGCAGTGTGTGTTAATTTCTACTTATTTGTGAATTATTCAAATTTCCTTCTGTTGTGAAGGAAATAAAATTCTAATTTTATTTCATTATGATTAGAGAGAATTCCTGAAGGATTTAAATGCTTTTAAATTCACTGAAGCTTATTTTATGGTCTAGCATGTGGTCTATTCTGGAGAAGATTAAATGTATACTGGAGAATTTTTATTCTATATTTGTTGGGTGGGATGTACTACAGATGTCTGTAAGGTCTCAGTTTTTTAAATGTTGTTCTGATCTTCAATTTCCTTTCTGATCTTTTCTCAATTTGTTTACTCATAACTTAATGTGAGATGTTGAAGTTTAAACTTTTACTTTTGAATTGCCAATTTCTCCCTTCAATTCCTTCATTTTTTGTTTCCTGTATTTGTGGAAACTCTTCCTAGGTTCATATATGTACATACTTGTTATATCTTTCTTACGGATTTACTCTTTTTCACCATTGTATGTTTATCTCCAGTAATATTATTGTTTTAAAATCTGGGGGTTTTTTGAGGTTTTTTTGTTTGTTTGTTTGTATTGTTTTGTTGTTTTTGTTTTTTTATTAGACAGACAGAGATCTCAAGTAGGCAAAGAAGAAGGCAGAGAGAGGGAGGAAGACGGGCTCCGTGCTGAGCAGAGAGCCTGATGTGGGGCTGGTTTCCAGGACCCTGAGATCATGACCTGAGCCTGATGCAGAGGTTTTAACCCACTGAGCCACCCAGGCACCCCTAAAATCTGTTTTGTCTAATATTAAAATAGTTACTGCAGCCTTATGTTTACTGTTTGTATGACATATATTTTCCATTCTTTTACTCCTAAATTTGGTTTAAAGCAAGTCTCCAGTAAAGAGCATGTAGCACTTAAAAACAAAACAAAACAAAATTCTGACTGACAATTCCTCTCCTTTATTTGTTTGAATTTTTTAATCCATTCACTTTGAATATTATCATTGGAATAATTTGATTTACGTGTGTCAATTCACTGTTTATTTTCTATATGTTTCATATCTTTGGTTCTCTAGCCTGTTCTACTGGTTTCTTTTACATTGAGTCAGTATTTTCTAGTTTAACATTTTAATTCCCTTAAGAACTATCACTGTATTCCTGGTTTATTTTCCTAAATGGTTGTTCTAGGTCTTACCATATGCTTAATTTCACCAGACTACTTCAGAGGTATAGTAACTGTATCCCAGTTTTTAAATATTGCTTATGTTATATTTTCCTTTTCCCTTTTTTAGCATGCTAAAAATAATGTCGTATCTAATTATATTAAAACCCACCAACACATTGTGTTAATTATTACTTTATATAATTTCATGTGTTTCAGCTAAAATGAGGAAACTAGATCATTTAATGTTTTATAGAGTTCATTATAATAACATTCTTGTTTACCATTTCTACCACATTTGTTCCTGTGGATTTGAGTTACTATCTGTATTTTTTTTTTTTTTACTCCACATCAACTTTGTTCTTATTTCCCTGCTTGATGCCCCATTTGTTATTATCAAAATGCTACATTTTTATGTTACAGGACCCAAATCCAATTATATTAGTATTGTTATAAAATAGTGAGTTTTTTGTTTGTTTGTTTGTTTAAGATTTTATTTACTTATTTGTCAGAGAGAGAGCACAAGCAGGCAGAGTGGCAGGCAGAGGGAGAGGCAGGCTCCCTGCTGAGCAAGGAGCCCAATGTGGGACTTGATCCTAGGACCCTGGGATCATGATCAGAGCTGAAGGCAGCGGCTTAACCAACTGAGCTACCCAGGCATCACTATAAAATGGTTTTTTAACTTGATTAATAAAAGAGCAGATATATGCATTTTATTGTCCTTTACAATTACAGATTTTTCTATATTGTTGCTGTTTGCATGTGTTGAGATTAGCATCTTGGGTCACTTATTTTCAGTTGGAAGAATTTATTTTCATATTTCTTGTAAAGTGGATTTGTCTGCTAGTAATAAATAATCTTTGTTTTTGATTATTTGTGAATGTCTTTATCTTTTCATCTTCTTTGTGAAAACTACACTGCTGGATATAAGATTCTTGGTTGACGGGGGTGGGGGGGTTTGTGTGTTTTTTTCTTCTTTCTGCTATCACTTTAAATATATCATCCCACTGCCTCTGGGCCTTAGCTGTTTCTCACAAGCCAGCACTTTATCCTACCAGGGCTCCACTGTATGTGATGAGTCACTTTTTTCTTTTGTTGCTTCAGAATTTTCTATTTTGTCAATGCACTTAATAATTTTTAATATAATGTGTCTGGGTGTTGGTCTGTTTGCACTTACCTGATTTTTAGATCACTGAGCTTCTTGGAAATTTAATGTTATTCATCCAATTTGAGAAGTTCTCAGCAATTCTTCAAATATTTTTCAATACCTTTCTCTCTCTCCTCTCCTCCTGGTACTACTCACTTTATTCATATGTTTGAGTGGTTAACAATGTCCTTCATTTTTTAAAAGTCTGTTCATTTTTTGCATTATTTTTTCTCTTTGTCATATACTTTACATAATTACTATCATCAAGTTCAAGGATTCTTCTGCTCCTTCAAGTCTACTGTTAATAGATTTCCAGTATTGTATTTTTTATTTGTTTTTCTACTATTAAACTCAAGAACTTTCATTTTTAAAAATAATTTCTCTTTATTGCTATTCAGTATTTGGTGGTATGTTATCATCACACCTTCCTTTACTTCTTTATGCATGATTTCCTTTAGTTCTTTAAATATGCTTGCTTTCAAGTCATTGTCTCCTGAGTCCCACATACCGACTATCTCTGATATAGTTTCCTTTTTTTAATATTTCCTTTTCTTTTCTTTTTTCTTTTCTTTCTCTTTGTTTCTTTCATTCTTTCTTTCTTTACTTTATCTGTATTTTCTCTGATTTTTCCTGAATATTGTCATTTTCCTCGCTGTGTATCCTAAAATCTTATTGTTGATGTTGAAAACTAGACTAGTTAGATAATTATCAAACTAGACATTGATCTTCCCCTTCATTAGGGCTTGCTGTTTTTGGTTTATTTGTAGCCTCTCATATTTATGGTTTGTCTTTTGGCATGGTACCTCCACCCAATGAGTGAAAAATGGAAATTGGAGTGAGCCCCCGTATTTTTTGGCCTGTTACACATTAAATAAACCTCAGCCCTACAAGTGAGGACTAAGTAGAGGGGAACCCCGAGCCCTTTGACAGCACTTACCGGGAATTAGCCTCTGTAACACAGAATTGGGGGTTAAAAGAAATCATAGTGTTAATTCCCCTACCCATTAAGTACCTTGAAAAGAAGCCGAGACAAGGAGAAGCCATGTTTCCCTAGCCCTATCTAGCCAGAGTGAAGTTTCGGTCATGATGACTCAGGAGTATGGGGTGGGCTGTGGACTAAAAGCCATAGACTTTCACTGTTCTTATGACTTTTATTATTTTATTATTGTTTTGAGTAAATATTTATTTGTTTGCTGTATGCTGTTAAGACAATTTGAAAAACCTTTAAAATGTACTTAAAAAAAATAATTTTCACCAGTCATGGCTGATTTTCTTGAGAGAGGGTCTGTGGAAGTTCTCACACTTCCATTCAGAAAGTAATCCCCTACTGCCTATTTTTAATCTGCTTTTTTGCTGAAATAATTCAGAAATGATTATGGAATTAAATGAGTTAAAACTACCAAATACTAAATTGTTAAGAGTTCTGTGCTGTTAAAAGATAATTTTCAATCATTTAAATTAAATGTATATAATGATGTTAAGTCTCTCACTTTATATTTCATTTTATACAACAACAAATGTCCTACATTACTTAAAATTAACACACTGACAGGAATTCTTAATATATATACTCCATATAGGACAGAGAGTTTAAAAAAATTTTTTTTAACCAAGGTAATTAAATATGCATTATTAAAGATACGCTCTGTGACTTTCATTGTTACCAATTTGCAGACCCTCCCTTTAATGTGTTACTGCAGACAATCAATGCAGCTGCTTGAATTCACTGTTATTTTCATTAAGCACAATTGCTTTGAAGTTAAATCTCTGACCATTGCAAGTAATTCCATGCTAATGCAGAATGTGACACTGGTTAGTTGGAAAAGGGAAAAAAAAAAAAAGTGTCCTTTGCTGTAATTTATTTTGAATGTGACTTATACAGTCTTCAGGCAAACATATATCTGAGAGGCAAAAAAAATGTAATTATAATGTACAAATGGCTAAAACTCTCCTTCAAATCTATTGTGAAGGAAGAAAAAATGTTCTGCTGTTCTATTTAGCAGGTGATTTATTCTTTTGCTATGTTAGAGCTCCCCTATGTGGCTATTTAGTTGAGACACACTACAGACTTAATAATACATTCCAACAATTAAAACATAAATTACCTTTAGATATTTTCTAATAAAATATATTGAGATAATTATCTATAAATAATTTTCAGATTAACAGGAAGTATAATTTTTCTCTTTGAATAACACTGACAAAAAATTTTAATAAAATGAGAATCAAAGAAAGAAAGAAAATTCCACAGTTATATGGTAGTGTTGAATGTAAGCGAATTTATACCTAGGTCAACATGAATCAATTCCTCATATTTGACAAGCCACTTAGGTTTGAAATAGTTTATTTCCAAATAATTATGAGTAAAGTTTATTTTCTGTTCATTTAATTAATCAAATTCATATATATAATTTTAAAGATGTGAGAACATGTAAAAAATAACGTTGCCCTCAATATCCTGACAATTTAGTTGCGAATACAATTCATGTAAGCAAATGCCAACTGTCCTAATGTTAAATGATACTGACATAACGCAATAGTCTTCACACTGCTTCAAATGGGTCAATTATTCCATGCGGCAGCCAAAATGATTTAGTGAAGGCTTAACTCAAAGACAAACAAAACAAAATTAAATCTCCCTTCTTAAAACCTTCAGTGATTATAAAAAGTCAGTGTGTATAAATGAGAATTTTATCTTTTAAAACTAGGTATGCTTACTGTGAAAATTTAAGACGTTAGTGTAAAAACGGTTGTGTAGGTGAATAAAATTTGCAAAACTCTTTCAGTAGATAGTTGAGCAAATATTGTAGACCACTATTACAGATTGATATTATTACAGTTAGATATAAACATATATACAGTTAGATATAAACATTTTTAACATTATTAGAGAATATAATTTTTTTGAGTTATTGTACTAATTTATACACCTGCAAGCTTGGTATGTTTTCTTTTTTGAAGAACTGACAAAGTGGTTTCCACAGTGGCTACATTTTAATTCCTACCAACAATGGATTAGGGTTCCAATTTTCCACGTTCTTGCCAAAACTTGTTATTTTTTGTATTTTTCTTTATATTTCCAACTATTATCCACTACCTCAAGCAGCTACAATGTTAAATAATCATCTTTAATTTTGGTCAATGTCCCCAGGGGAAAGATTCTTCACACTGAATGAGCTTACAGTCAGATCAAATAAAGACAGTCTTCCTAGATGAAAGTGGATTCTTTCAGAGAACCAACAACTGGTCAAATAATTACACTTCTCTGATAATGAGTAAAGATGGAGTCACAACCTAATTTTGCCACATCCAGTGTTTGCCAAAATGTTGGTTTTTTGCTGTGGTTGTAGCTGTTGGATTTAAGGCAACCATGAATTCTAGGGGAGAGGTGGGGAGGGAAGGGGTGAATATAAGTTAAAAACCCTGAAACTCTTTGTTCCTACACAGATTTAGCAATTTTTTTTTCTTGAAAAAACTGCTCTTGGATTGCTGCAAGCCTTTGTTTAATTTCCAGAGTTCTGTAAAGAGTTAATTCTGACAATTTTTGCCATTTTTGTTGTTGCTTTTGTGGAGGAGAAAATGTTCAGAGCTGTTTTCCTTGTAATTTTGCTGACCCTATTGAGTCTTAATCTTATTTGGAACCTAAACTTTGTCCTCTCTTCCCTACACCATGAGAAACACAAAGCTGGAGTTTGCTTCATAGCACTGTTACTGTAAGGGTAAAAGTGACTTCTACTTTTTTGTTTCTTTATATCTTCAGGAGTCTTTTGGCCTACCATGTCCATTCTGTCTTGTCAGATCTTTAATTCTTTAAGATGTATCTTTACATGCATTTTTGCTATTTAGTTTGACTATTAGATTCAATTAGATGGCTATTTAGATTCAACCTCATGTTTAGCTCAAATACATAGAGTCTGATGGAAATCAAAGTGTGAATGATAGCTATATAATTTAAGATGCAAAAAACCCGAGCATAATTATATTTAAGAGGCAAAGCCTGTGGAGTGTGATTGAAAACACTTGAAACCAGGTAAGAATAATGAAGCATTTTGACCAGGATGATTGGAATAAAAGCAGAAGAATATCTTTGGAAAGGAACACTTAGGCCTTACCATTCTTGACTAATTCACATATATTTGTAAGATCTCTCCCCTACAAGACACCATCAGAGGAGAGGATCCTACATGTCATTGTAATTATCTTTACTTCTTCTTTACTCAGAACATTCCCCATTCTTGATACTGGTCCAGTGCTGAGATAGACACGATGCCTTAATCAGATCAAGGATGAGACTCCATGTGTTGGAAGAAAGGAAGAACATATACAGTTGAAAATCAGAAATTTAGAAAGCCCAGCACTCTTCTTCCTTCCTTCCTTCCTTCCAGACACTGAAGCCTAGAGAGAGTATATACAGTATTACCAGTTCAAAAGAAATTTAGTGTACTTTAAAGCATTTTTGAATTAATTATATAGCTAATTAATTTTTATTTATTTATAAAGAGACTTTATTTATTTGTCAGAGAGAGAAAGAGGTGAGAGAGGGAGCACCAACAGGAGGGGCAGCAGGCAGAGGGATAAGCCAGCACCCCTCTGAGCAAGAAGCCCGATGTGGGACTCCATCCCAGAACCCTGGGATCATAACCACTTAACCAACAGACTCACCCAGGTATCCCTAAAGTATTTGAATTTTAATATCTAGAACACCCAGCACACTCCAGACTGGGTTTCTGGCAGGCTCCTGTACCTGGCAGGACTTGAACTGCACTGTGAGGAATTTGTAATTCACCAGGAAACCAGCCTCTATCTCCAGTTGGCTTTCTTCTCCTTCTCCTTTCCCTTCTCCCTCTCCTCTTCACCCTCTTCTCCTTCCCCTCCTTCTGTTTCTCTCCCTCCCTCTCCCCCTTCCTCTTTGACAGTATCTCCTCCTCTGCCATCTCCCACTCTTCTTCTTAATCTGAGAACATGCTAAGAATCTCCCGCTAGTGTCTGCACTTTCAGATGATTGCATATCATACTGCCTACAAGATAATTAGTTTCCTGAGAGAGATATATATGTGAAAACATATAGTTTCCCTAGTTTTACCTGTTATATATATATATATATATAAAGCTAATATATATATATATATATATTAGCTTTAAGATCTAAGTAAAGAATTTTAAAGCATAATACATAACCTACAAATTCTAAAGAAAAAAAAAAATCTCCAGCATTGAGAGATTGAGCAACACAAAATAAAAACTTGGATAGGAAAAAAAAATACTTCATATCAGATTTAGTGTAAAAACTACTGTTTGATAGAAAATACTTAACATACACAACAAGCAATTGCTTGATGGACTCTAAATAAAATCACATTTAAAAATAAGAATCAGATAGGGTGTTTAATGGGAAAATAGACCAGGTATAAATATGTTGAAATGAGTATCATTAATAATTAGTACAGCACAACAGTTATCACTATGCCCTGGAAAAATAAAAATATTGGTCACTTTACCAATAAACATAATAAAGATGTTCAAGCTTTGCACATAATTAGAACTAGGTTAATTGAAGATACATATGTAAGACTCTTACTTTATTTTTGGATTATTTTTAAATACACAATTTTTTAAAAGATTTTATTTATTTATTTGTCAGAGAGAAAAAGAGAGTGACAGGCAGAGGGGTAAGCAGGCTTCCCACTGACCACCACACCCCCCAGCCATGGGGGACTCTATCACAGGACCCTGGGATCATGACCTGAGCCAAAAACAGACACTTAACCAACTTAGCCACCAAGGCACCCCCAAAATACACAATTTTTGAGTTAAATATATTTTGAACAACACTTCTGAGAGTCAAACTGGCTATATTGATTTAAGGTAAAGATGTACGTTTCTAAACAACAATGCTATTCTTAGGAGGTATCCTAGAAAAATAAAAGTGTGCTTATATATGACATACAGAGTACTGACTGCAGTATCATCTGAAATAACAACAGAAGTAACAAAAATATTAATTTCTATATAGGGGGTTCATTTCTTAAACTGTTTTGAATTTATGTATGAAATAAATGATAGACTACAAAGGTGAGACTTTATTTGCAGTGAAAAAATCAAGTTGAAAACTAGTATATACTCAATCTTACCGAACAGGAAATTTGTGTGTGTAACACTGACTTGCGTTAACCTATTTCAACCTTCTACTATTCTTTCTCTATTGTCCTGGCTGAAAAGCAAAAACTATTTTCTCAAACTTCCTTGCAGTGAGGCTTCTGGGGATAATTTAGATTCTTTGAATCAAATGCGCTCTGACATGAATTTGGTTCAGGACTGGATTGTGGTGATGTGAGGAGCTGAAATAGTCCAAGGTGACCATTTTGCTGGCTCTGATTGTGGAACAGGCAGCACAATTCTGCAGCTATCTATCTGCTTACAATGTGGTTTGAGGATCAGGCTTCTTTTTTCCTGATCAGGTTATGTGCCTCTTGTTCTGGAATCAGCGTCTGTGGAAGCAACTTCGTGAGACAGCAGCTTCCAGAAGGCTATACTCAGAGAGGCAAAATTAGTGACCATGATCTGTACTGTGGATTTAGAAGTCCCTTTTACACACTCCGTTTTCATTTCTTAAGCTTTTTCTTTTTTAATTTTTTTTTCTTTATCCTGTTAAAATTGTTTCTCTTTTCTTCAGTTTCCAGCAACCTGGATAAGATTCATGATTTATTATAAACATGACTCTCTGGGATTAAATCCAATGAATAACTGCTTCATGTGGTTTGTTTTTTATCTTACACTTGTATATTCTTCTGTTACAATTTATATGTGGTACTTTTAGATTTAAGCTGTCTTATATTTATAGTTTAGAAAAAAATTAGAAAATGTTAAAAGTGTTTACTTGTCAGTTTTCACTTATCTTCAATAATTTTTTAAATAAGTTTGTATTTTTCAAGAAAATAATACAAGTATATGGTTGGGGGGCATAAATCTCAACTCAACTAAACTAACTCAAAATAAAAGATTAAGAATTTAAAATTTCAATTCCCTGCACTACAATCAACAATTTCTGACATTTTTCCTTTCATTTACCCTTTTATCTTACAATGTTTATATTCATCTCTTGTTTCACAATTCCAAATATGACTTAAGATTTTCTAATAAATGTGATGAATATTTACCTGGCAGAAAGAATAGTCGTTACGCCACACATAAACTCTTTAGGCTTTCTTTCACCAAATGAAGCAAGAGTACTTTTTGTGTTAAATCATGTATTTTGTGTTAAATATATCAGCACACAATTAATGTAAATATTAATCACCAATGAACCTATAAACCAAATTATATTTTTCTTATTTATCCTTTTATTTTCTTTAAAAAAACAATAAATGATTTGTTTTTACATTAGCGTACATTACATTTATGCCATTTTTTTTTTCAAAACAGTTCAACAGTCTCTAAATAATTTTTCTCTAGTTTCTTATTATTTGGAGTGGGTTCACTCCAGATTCACTTTACTCTTTCTAGGAACACTACTGTCTTTCAGTGGCCTTTTGCCAAAATTTTGGAAACTCCATTCAACTCTGTCAGTGTTCTGGTTTGTTTCCTTGACTTTGTGATCTCAGTATTTTTGGCCACTCTCATATTTTGTTGGATCTTCTAATAACTTCCTGTAAAATGAAGGACAGAAGATATATTTTGGAGATTTTGTACATCAGAAAATAAATTTTCACACTTAAATAAGTGTTTCCCTACATGAAAACACAGGTTGAGAAACATTTTATCTAAGAATGAGGATTTTTTTGCATTGTTATCTTCTAATTTTTTCTAGAAAGAATTACAATCTCACTTTTATTTTTGATCTTTTGTAAATGATCTATTATATTTTCTCCTTTATCCCTCTGCTGATAGAAAGTTTCAGTGGATTTCAATGAAAGCTTGCACCCTGTTTGCAATATATTTCATTACTTTTCCACCCTTCTATTATATCTATATCTAAAATACCTTAGTCTTTATGGTCATGTTATGACAGAAAGTCAGCACTTCCTACTGTAAATACTTAGGACTCAGCTTATTACTATTATTTAAAACACTTCCATAAATATGTCTTTTGTAAATATATTAAAAACTGTCTTTTGTTCTTTTGCTACTGTCTTTTGTTCCTTCCCATTTATACCAATAGTTATATATAGTCTTATCTTTTATTCAAATACAGAAATATACTAAGTGCTTATGTTTAAGATGCTAAGTTTGATCAGAAGTCATATAAAAGTATCATCACAATTAGAATAATAGTGTCCCATATGATATTTTTGTCATCTCTATTGTGTTCTGAGTATTTCACACTCTTTGAGAGAAGAAGCATTTTTTTTCTTGATGATGTTCCTAGGCTTATTGAAATATTTAGCATACATAATCATCTCTACTACCATTGTCATCAGGGCAGCATATAGAATACTTAACATATAAATAGATATAATAAATCTGCCAATAGACTTGTGAAATGTTTTAGAAAAAATCTTGTTTTTAAACTATGTGAAATGTACATATTTCATAGTTAAAATTGTAAAATAAGATATATTAAAGTCGTTTAGAGTCTATCCCTGTTCTTCCTTCACTCTCATTTCTTCCAATTACAGGCAGGCACTATCTTAGTTTTTTGAAAACAAGAGTATTCATTCATGTTCTCCACATTTCTTTTTCTTTTCTTTCCTTTTTATTTATTTTTTTTTTTTTTAGAAGTAGGCTCCATGATGGGCAGTGCTCTAACTCATAACCCTGAGATCAAGACCTGAGCTGAGATCAAGAGTCAGAGTCTTAATTGATTGAACCACCCAGGTGCCCCCACATTTCTAACACAATAGTTAACAACTGTGCACACTATTCTGCACTGTACTTTTTGTACTTTAATCTCATCATATATATTGTTATATATATTAAGATATACATCTGCATGTATGTATACTTATATTTGTATATGTATGTATAGTTATCATAATATCATATAATCATATATTATGTTTTACATTTATTTATTTAATTTTTATTGCAATCCAATGTAACAGGAAAAATTTTCATTTCCATTTTACCTGGGAAAACAAGCATGGAGTTTTAGTAACTTGTACAGAATTACAAAGGTAATAAGTAGTGGAGCTGGGAGACATACCTAATCTAGTCAAAAGTCAATATTTTTAAAAATTTCCATAAAGTTTAATGAGAAAACAATAGATTAAAAAATGCTTTCCATGAGTCATATTGATATATACCCAAGTACAGATTCATATAAATCTTGATAATTTTGAATTATTCCATTTTTAGGATTTTAAAGTGTGAATTCTTGTTATTTAAAGACTTGGTGGTGGTTATAGATTTCTGAATCAGCTCCTAGCAAACATGGTTGGAATCAAAGCCACAAGGCAAGCAAACACCATGTGTGTTACAAGCCCAAAGACAGACAGATGATTGATAAATAGATCTATATATGTATATGTACATATAATGAGAATATGACATAATTTATAAATATGGCAAGGCAAGGAATCTCTTCATTGGAATGGTTGGACTTTTGATGCTGAGAAGTGCCCCCCAGCACAGCCACGTGCCAAAATTAATGGTATAAGCTCAGCACTAACCTCCAAAAATTGGATAAATTTTTTGTTTCCCATGAGTTGCATCGAAACATTAAATTTCTGGTGCACCATTATGTGGGTCAAAGCAAGGAATTCAGATCTACTTCTGTCATCCTATGTAAATTCTTATGGATATTAATTTTATTGTTTGTTTATAAAACCGTAGAGTCCTCATTCTAATCAAATTTTTATTCCACCCAGCTTTTGTGATCTGACCTATCTCACCTCTCCTCTCTCAGCAGACAATATAAAACAAAAATTTTCTTGCTGTGACCACAGTTCAGAATCAGGGTTTCTTCTCAGGGATACTAGTACTTCAAACTTACTTTACATGTCCGGAAATGTGCATTACCTGACTGCTATAACATTTGTCATTCTGCCTGTCAAGATTTATAGGGCTTGCTTGGCCTTTTCTGCTTTAGCTCACTGCTCTTGAACTAAATCATTGTAGAGCCTGACCCAAAACTTACAGTTGAGAAGACCTGTCATCTCTTCCTGGAAACAAACCTTTCCCTCCATAATCTATGGCACTTTCCTGGCAAGCTTTTTCTTATTCCCATTTATTCCTTGGCATGGTAACTCCTTGATTTGAAACTTTGTGAATTATTACTGGATTGGATACAACCATGTTTTTACAGGAACACTAAGGAAAAAAATGTGTTACACTCAAAGAATAAATCAAAGTTGTAAATCAGGAATTAGAGAGGATATCAAAGGCATTTTCAGAAGGAATAATTTTCAGCAGCCACCTGGAGAAAATATAAATCTGATCTTTTTCTATCTCTACACCTTGCTGTGTTTATTAACCAGATTGTAGAATTGAATGCATTTTAATCCGGTTAGAGAGAAGTAGGAACTGATAAATTAATAATAATAAATATGCCAAAAAAACATAAATTAGAATAATGTAACAATAGAGTTGAAACTCTAGGGCTTTTTCTAGCCCTCTCTTCTTGCACTTAGGCAAAAAATCCTAAACCATTGGCATATGCATTTATCAAATTTGTATGTAAGTGTTTGGCATTTTAAAAATCGTGTTACACTCACAAGCCAACTCTCAGATTTTATTCTACTGATAAATGTACGTATCCATAGTAAGTTTTTCTATCTGGCTCAAAGATAACTTTAACTACACTGTCCTCATTCATGCATATAACAACAGGTTTGTACTAATTTGATTATACATCTATCATATAAAATTATATTCTTGGAAGTTTATCCATTCATCTATAGAATTATAGATTCTGTAATTATTTTTGTATAAATTTGAACTGTATTTCCCTATGCAGATTTTTCCCACTTTGTCTTCTTTTGTTTTTTATATCTCCTAAGGATAGAAATATAGAATTAATAGAGTTAGGGAATGTCATTTTATTAGTAATGTGACATACAATCAACATAATGACTAATATAGCAAAAAAATGAAATTAGCATAGCATCTGTGACACTAGGTTAAATATATTTTGAACACTAATAAAGAGGAAATAATGAAAGAAAACTTCTCAGCTCTTTTGTCTGATTACTTTTCCAAAGTATACATTTTATCAAATTATGTATACTTTTATATTAGGAAGTTTGCTTACACTTACTCTGAATTTCTAAAGAAGTCTTTAGAGTTTAGGGAAGTCAGGTTTAAAATACATCCAAATAAGGTTACACCTAATAAATAACTTGAGCAGCAGACTATCTTGGGAACAAAACTTTGGTATTGGTCAGATGGATTAAAACCCCAGTATCAGGGGCGCCTGGGTGGCTCAGTGGGTTAAGCCGCTGCCTTCGGCTTGGGTCATGATCTCAGGGTCCTGGGATCGAGCCCCGCATCGGGCTCTCTGCTCGGTGGGGAGCCTGCTTTCTCCTCTCTCTCTCTGCCTGCCTCTCTGCCTGCTTGTGATCTCTCTCTGTCAAATAAATAGGTAAAATCTTAAAAAAAAAAAAAAACACCCCAGTATCACTGCTATTAAGACTATGTATCCCATCAGACTGTCCCTTTCCCTCCCCCAAAATAAGAGACACCATAAAAATATCTTTGTCCCATATTATTCTAAATTTTCATTTCATTATTGAGTACACTTGATCTAATAGTAAGAGTATGTTTTATTAAGGAATTAAGTATACACTTAAGGAAGCATATGCTCACTTATCTTAAACGCTCTTATGCCAACTAAACAGAGTCTATAACATAGTTTGTTCCATCATAGTGGTAAAAATTCTGGATTCTCATTGGTAAGAATTCAGGTTGGATCTTGTATTTAATCAATCTTCTCTGCTCATCTTTTTTTCACAAACTTTGTGCTTATCTGTCATCTAAGTGATTGCAACAAAAATATAATGGAATCCTCAGCATTCTGTTAATGGAGGTGAGTTGTTTTAAAGAAAATAATTATTAGTATGTAACAATCTTAACATATATAGCATAGAAATGAGTTGTCATCCCCTTTTCAACATGATTATTTAATCTAATTTAAACTCTTAAGGTTGAAAAATAAAGTTTTTGCAATACAACATACCATTCTTTCTTCTTCTTCTTTTTTTTATTTTTTAAACTGAAGATCTTAACTAAGAAATCATTCCCAATATATGTTGGAGATAATTTATTCTAGATATCAGTTCATTATTTTAGGAAGTAAACAAATTGAAAACCTGTCGTTAAGCAAAACTGAAAAGAAAATAGAATAGTTTCGCTTTTCAAATTCTGATTAAAGATATCTTTTTTAATTTCTCATCTCTCAACCTCTACAATAAGTTTCTAAGTTGAAGATTGAAATCTTTGAAAGTTTATATATATTTTTAAAGATTTACATATTTATTTTAGAGTGAGAGCAAGCAGGAAGGTGTGGGACAAAGGGAGAGGTAGTGAGAATCTAATCAGACTACACTATGAGCACAGAGCCCAACACATGGCTCAATCTTAGGACCCTAAGATCATGACCTGAGCCAAAACCAAGAGCCACAAGCTCAACCAACTACACCACCCAAGAGCCGTTGAAGGTTATATTCTAAAAAACAAACACATAAAATTCTGTTAATATGGATTTCAATAGTTATATAAAAGCCTACATTGACATATATTGTTTTTGAGTATAATGTTTTATAGTGAAAATCATCATCACAGCAATTTCTAAAATGGAATCCACTATCACAAACAAATTTTCCCAAAATTATACTCTTTTTTTTCTTTTTGTTATTGTAATCAAATCACTGACATTACAAGAATATAAGGTACAAGAATATAAGGTATTTTCACATAGGTGATTAACATAATTTTCACTCTATTCTGGATATATTCATATCAACAAAAATATCTCAAACAAAGAAACTAATTTTTCAGGAATTATATTTCTATTTCATTTTTCTTATTATACACAGTTGGAAAGTTGGAATAATAATTCAGTTTATTAAGAACTAAATGATATTGGGCGCCTGGGTGGCTCAGTGGGTTAAGCCGCTGCCTTCGGCTCGGGTCATGATCTCAGGGTCCTGGGATCAAGTCCCGCATCGGGCTCTCTGCTCGGCGGGGAGCCTGCTTCCCTCTCTCTCTCTCTCTGCCTGCCTCTCCATCTGCTTGTGATTTCTCTCTGTCAAATAAATAAATAAAATCTTTAAAAAAGAAAAAAAAAAAAAAAAAAAAAAAAAAAGAACTAAATGATATTTAAAATATATATATGAATACTAAAGGTAACATTGGAATATCAAAATATTTGAAAATATACAAAGTATTTTATATTTGCTTCTTAATGAGAGCTATTTGTGTCATTCAAAAACATCTGTTAATAAACTAAAACAAAATAATTTTTATGTCAGAACTCTGACTATTGCAAACCTTTTTAATCAGCTATATTCATCAGATAATTATTTTAGAGTATTTTTATATTAAAAATAACTATCAAAAAGATAAAATTGCTTTGGTTAGAAAGAGTTCAAAAGTATATTCATAAGTTTCACACCAAAAGAAAATATTAAAGGCATAGAAAGTATGCAAAATCAAAATCTGAGCTTGGCAATTTAAATGTACTTTGCTGAACTAAAGAAAAATTTACTATGAATAAATATCAGGCACTTGGTTTTTTAACCCAAGTTCTTTAAAACAGGATAAGCTACAAATATATGCATAAAATCAAATACCCACACATTTCTCATTGTTGCAGTACTATTCAGAAAAGTTATAGGTTAGGCAGCAGGTTCCCAATAGGATATTTAATAATTTATTAAGCCTGACCCTTGTTAATGCTGTTGAATACTCTGGAGATAATGGTAGTCCAAAGAAAAATTGTACCTTGATGCTGAATATACTGAGCTATTCTTAATTGTAAGTGAGTGAATCACATTTCACTGCTTTTTGTTTAAATTGGTTAATTTCCATGTAGAAATGCAGAACTCAGCAGTTCTTGCAGCATGATTTTTTTTTAATGTAATGAAAAGAAGCCAAGTTTTCATGCCCTAGAGGAAACTCCTTGATCCATAGCACAACACATTAGTGTTTTGAAGTTTTAACTGTGTTTTGTTGAAATATTCTCCTAGGAGCCAGTATGCACTGATATTGTAGCATAAGCTTAATATTGCTGTCACCAAATATCTATTTTTTTGTTTATACTTTAGCATTAACAATTTAATTGTGAGTTTTCCTTGCTCTCACCATCACACATCAATCAGTATATCTGGTCTGGGACCCCTGAGTGGGTCAGTCGGTTAAGCTTCTGTCTTTGGTTCAGGTCCTGATCCCAGAGTCCTGGGATAGAGCTCCACATTCAGCTCCCAGTCTGCTTCTCTCTCTCCCCCTGCCTACTACATACCTGCTCGCGCTCTCTCGCTCTCTCTCTCTCTGCCAAATAAATAAATAAAAATCTTTTAAAAAAATCTTTGGTCCTGAAATGCTTTCATTTTTTTCTCTTGAATCAACAATGCTTCCTTCCATGTAAAATCATTCTCATAAGCATCCAAATTTTCTACAGTCTCTGCCAAATTTAATAAGGAGAGAAAAGAGAAAAAAAAAATTCACTTGCCCTCAAATCTTCTTATCACCCCAATTCTTTCCCCCATACCAAAAGTTCTCAAGAGATCTTTTTTTCTGGGATGCCTGGGTGGCTTAATGGGTTAAGCCTCTGCCTTCAGCTCAGGTCGTGATCTCAGGGTCCTGGGATCGAGCCCTGCATCGGGCTCTCTGCTCAGAAGGGAGCCTGCTTCCTTCTCTCTCTCTGCCTGCCTTTCTGCCTACTTGTGATCTCTGTCTGTCAAATTAATAAATAAAATCTTTAAAAAGAGAGAGATCTGTTTCCTGACTTAAAGATTCTTTTAATGGCATGACAGAGCGCAAAGACACACATGACACTCAGGTGAAAGAAAAAAAACTGTTTCTTGCAGCTCTAAAGGGGAGAAGGCTGTCACTCAGGACCACAGAGGAGTTTGCACCCAGATCAGAGACAAGGTATACAAATAAGCTGGAGCTGTAGGAACAGTTTATGTATGACTATCCAGAGATGAGATTAGCTGGTTTTGTGGGTTCCCTGTGGATTAGTTAATCTGAATAGTTCAGTGGATTCTGGGAAATTGAGACTGCCCTTAGTTATAGGGGATTAAGGTAGATGCATAGTGGTAGCCAAGTATGAGAGACAGAAAAAGGAAGTTGCTGTGGTATGGAGTTACTCAGCAGCTCAAGATGAACCTTTAATCAGTGCTTCGAAATTAGGTCATGATACCATGAAAGAGAAGGAAGGAAGGAAGGACGGAAGGAAGGAAGGAAGGAAGGAAATCATCAGTGTTTCAGTATTTCTTCTATTTTTTTTTTTTCTTGTTACCACTCAGAATTTTGTCCAAAACTTACCACACAATGATTTGTAATGGAAGTCAGTGATGACACCCACATTGATAAATTGAAAAACTGATCTTTGGTATTGATCTATGAATAGTATTTGAAATGGTCAGTCCACCTCATTTATTTATTTATTTATTTGACAGACAGAGACCACAAGTAGGCAGAGAGAGAGGAGGAAGCTGGCTTCCTGCTGAGCAGAAAGCCCAATGCGGGGCTCGATCCCAGGACCCCAGGATTATAACCTGAGCTAAAGGCAGAGGCTTTAACCCCCTGAACTACTTAGGGCCCCAGTCTACCTCCTTCTTTAAACATATTCTTCACTTGATTCCCAGCCAGGCACTCCATCGTTAGACATTATTTGTCTCGTGGACTGTTCCATGGCTTACTAACTTTCACACATTGTTTATACAGTCCTTAAACCTCTTTTCATATCTGCTTTCATACCCACAGTCCTCTCATCCATCCCAGCCTGCTCAATTCTGTGTTTAAACGGAGAATTCACAAATATGTCTCTCAAATCCAGAACTTCACCCTAAATTTAAAAACAAATATACTTAAACTTTATATCCAACTTATATCTATTCCCCAAATTTCTGATAATGAGGGGAGAAGATAGCTAATGATGGAGTCAGCCCAGAAACTGAAGCTCTGAAATAAGATCTGCAAACTTGCTGTTGTCAAAAACTACACCACATTTATTATCTCACTTTCAAACATTTCACTCTCCAACGTCCTACCACTTCAGTGTAATACTTTAGTCGTCCAACACCAAACTGCTTTGATCCTACACAAATGTAAAACCTGTGTTGCTACTACATATTTAAAGCTCCTTATTCCTCATCCTTCGGGTGATTTTTTTAAGTTCCATGAGCCATTGTTACCATCACTCCCTTGATAAGCCCTTAACTTTTCTTGCCTTTACTCTATATCCCTGCTTCATCATCATATAGAACAACGTCTGCCCATAGCAAACATTCAGAAAAGATTTGTTCAATCGGTGGACTGTCTATGTTTTAAATACTTCTAGAATGTGTGGTGTGTAACTGTGCTTCTAGATCCTTCTGCAGAAAGGGAAACTAAAAAATTGGGTGGAAAAATGTGTATCTTAAGTCACATATTTTTCCAGGAAAAGACTAGGCCTTAAATTCAAGTCCTTCAGCCCCCAATTCATCACTCTTCTCTTCCCAATTTCCAAGTCTCTGAACAACCTAATTCATTTTCTCATATACCACTCTGACCTGTATTTATTTATTTATTTATTTATTTATTTTTAAAGATTTTATTTCTTTTTTTTTATTTATTTGAGAGAGAGACAGGGAGAGAGCATGAGTGAGGAGAAGGGCAGAGAGAGAAGCAGACTCCCCGTGGAGCTGGGAGCCCGATGCGGGACTCGATCCCGGGACTCCGAGATCATGACCTGAGCCGAAGGCAGTCGTCCAACCAACTGAGCCACCCAGGCGTCCCTGACCTGTATTTAGTAACATGTCTTGTACCACAGTAGTTGTAGAAAGACATGTGTATGAAGAAATGTTTTAATTTTTAATATAAAAAAACAAAATTTGACAGCTATAAGACACACAGATTTATTCTAATAATTCTATTTATAAATGTAAATTATTACAATAATGAAGTTTTTCTAAATTGAGAGCTTATTGAGGAAACTGTTTTTTATTATCTTTAAAGACTTTCGTACTTTTCCTAAAACCAAAAATGCGGTCCGTAAGACTTGGCCTTTGAGAAATCTAGGGACAAAACTAGGACTATATTGTACACATTGATTTTAGTTAAGGATTCGTTAAAAAAAAAAAAAAAAAGTGTATTAAAGTGTCATTTCTGCAACAAAATTGTTCAGTTCACTTATTTTGTATATATGTATGTATATATATTTGTTTTGTTTTCAAGAGACAGAGGGAAGGGCAGAGGAAGAGAGCGAGAATCTTAAGCAGGCTCTACACCCAGCATGGAGCCCAACTCAGGGCTTTATCTCACAACCCTAAGATCACAACGTGAGCCAAAATCACAAGTTAGATGCCTAACTGATCCACCCAGATGTTCCTGAAAAAATACTTTTTTAAAAAAATAAACTATTTGAATAGGGATGTTTTGAAAAACGAGTTAGATGAGTTAGTAATTATCTTTTTTGTACTTCCTCTAATTAGTAGAATTAGAAATAAATTCCAGCAATTTAAGTATAAAATTTGCCTAATTCCTTCAACAACCTGATTTTTTTAGTTTTTATTTAAATTCCAGTGATTTTTCAGGTGTACAATATAATGTAGTTTCAGGTGTACAATATAGTGATTCAACCTATACTCATCACAAGTGCACTCCTTAAGTCCCGTCACCTATTTCACTGATACCTACCCACCCACCCGCCCATTGGTAACCATCAACTTGTCTATAGTTAAAAGTCTGTTTCTTGGTTTGTCTCTTTTTTCCCCATAGGATAATTCATTTTGTTTCTTAAGTTCCACATATAAGTAAAAACATTTGTATTTGTCTTTTCTCTGACTTATTTCACTTAATGTAATGACTTAATTACCTTTTCACTTAATGATTTAAATATTTTAAATAAAACACAATAGAGAGATTTTGTTCTTTGCATTTCTTAAGTGTTTGCTTATTGTAAGCTTTGGATAAACTATTTGAAAACCGAGTCTCTAAACTTAATAAATACCAGAATTATCACATTCTGAAAACATCAGACAGCAGTGTGAATATACTGCTGAACCCAACCTAATATGTGCAGCTATCTTTGTACTCTAAACTAAATAGGAAATGTGCCTATCATTAAAAATTGCATGCCACAGTTGCAGTTTTCTGAATCACTTATCACCTGGTTATACCTGCTTTCCTGATCTATTGGTTTTTATTTTCTTTTTGTTTTCTTTCTTCAACTTCTGTGTGGAGAATTGGGTTAGAAGTACAACTCAATTCAGCATACTCTTCATCCACAGTCCTTTCTTTTGTTTCATTTATTCCTCATTGTATCCATATATTCCATCCTTCTTAGCTTTTCTCATTCTCATTCCCATCAGCTCATAGGTACTTCAATATATTTAATATATGCATTGTCAAAAGCTCAGTTTTTAAGTTTACTTATATCTAGGTATTTATTTCAACACATTGATTTACAGCTTTGGCAAGTGGTATGTGATTTTTAAATCTCAACTGTTGGGCACCTGGGTGGCTCAGTGGGTTAAGCCCCTGCCTTCGGCTCAGGTCATGATCTCAGGGTCCTGGGATCGAGTCCCATGTCGGGCTCTCTGCTCAGCAGGGAGCCTGCTTCCCTCTCTCTCTCTGCCTGCCTCTCTGCCTACTTGTGATCTCTCTCTGTCAAATAAATAAATAAATAAAATCTTTTAAAAAAAAAATTAAAAAAAAAAAAATAAATCTCAACTGTTTCTTTGTACTATCATTGAATACATGTTGATCACATCCTCACTGTATGGAATGTGGTAACTGACATGTAACTAGGACATGATCTCATATTGTTATTCTTCCCTTGATTGGAAAAATCTGTTTTATTTTTCTCTAAAAATAAATCACCTATTTGGTGATTTATATATCTTTGATTTGGGGAGGATGTAATTTCAAAATGAATAACTACCTCAGCAATTTAAAACATGGTTCTTTTCACCTGTTTACCTTTAAAAGTTGCACATACACTAGTTTCTTTCTTCTGACTGCTGCGTTTTATTCCACGGGGTGTAACCACTATTTATCTTTATTCAGAAATAAAAATTTAGGGGCACCTGGGTGGCTCAGTGGGTTCAGCCTCTGTCTTCAGCTCAGGTCATGGTCTCAGGGTCCTGAGATCAAGCCCTGCATCAGGCTCTCTGCTCAGCAGGGAGCCTGCTTCCCCCCTCTCCCTCTGCCTGCTTCTCTGCTTACTTGTGATCTCTCTCTGTGTCAAATAAATAAAATCTTTTTAAAAAAAGAAGAAGAAACAAAAATTTAAATACTTTCCAAACACCATTACCACATTACCATTACCACAAGAATGCTGAATGAGTTCTGGTACATTTCATCTTCCAGAATTGTGTGAAAATTTCTCTAGGCTATATATTCTGGCAAGGAATCACCAAATCATTGAATGTATGTTGACTGAATATAGTAAACTACTTGCTGTAGCTGCACCAGCCAAATTTCTACTAGCAGTGGAGAGTTTTCTTCAGTTCCACAAGTATAATCCAGTATTTTACTTTTGAAAATGTTAAGGATATAATGTAGTACACATTTTTTTTTAAAGATTTTATTTATTTGACAAAGAGAGATCACAAGTAGACAGAGAGGCAGGCAGAGAGAGAGAGAGGGAAGCAGGCTCCCCGCTGAGCAGAAAGCCGGATGTGGGCCTCGATCCCAGGACCCTGAGATCATGACCTGAGCCGAAGGCAGCGGCTTAACCCACTGAGCCACCCAGGCGCCCTACATTTTTTTTTTTTTTTTTTTAAGAGAGAGTGTGCAAGTGTGAGTGGGGCAGGGGGAGTAGAGAAGGCCAGAGGAACAGGGAGAGAGAGAGAATCTTAAGCAAGCTCCATGATCAGCACAGAGCCCCCATGGAGCTCTATCCCACGACTCTGAGATTATGACTTGAGCCATAATCAAGAATCAGACACTTTGGGGCACCTGGGTGGCTCAGTTGTTAGGCATCTGCCATACACCTAAACAACTGAGCCACCTAGGTATGTAGTACTTTTTAATTTTCATTTTTTAATCCATTATGATTTCGTGTACCTTATAGGGAATTTATTTTAGTTTTATCCTCTGTGAACTGTTTGTTTATGTTGTTCTCCATTTTTCCATTGTGTTTCCTGCTTTATTTCTTAGTGATTTACAAAAGTTCTTTTTTATTTTAGCTTTTAGCCTCTTGTAGGTTTTTTTTTTTTTTTTAAGATTTTATTTATTTTTCAGAGACAGAGGGAGAGAGCACGAGCGAGCACAGGCAGACAGAGAGGCAGGCAGAGGCAGAGGGAGAAGCAGGCTCCCTGCCGAGCAAGGAGCCCGATGTGGGACTCGATCCCAGGACCCTGGGATCATGACCTGAGCCGAAGGCAGCTGCTTAACCAACTGAGCCACCCAGGCGTCCCCTCTTGTAGGTTTTTGAGTTTGAATATAACTTTTCCTAAGCTTTGCATATGGTGTTATAGTTAAACTCATCAGTTCTTCATACTTTCTTTAATGTTTTAGATATTCTATTTCAAAAGTCCTTTCCTGAGTGCAATATATAGGATTTATATTTCCCTGTAATTATTTCATCATTTATTTACTCACATTTAAGCCAGATGAATCTGAAGTCCAGCTCTGTAAATGCTGCTGAGATCTCCTTTTATTATGTTCAAGGGAGTGAGCCAGCTTGCTTGATATCTTAGATTAAATAGTTCATCACATATATTGATTTGTTCTCCCCATTTATCCTAGAATGAATTAGATGGATGATGATAGATAGATATAGATAGATAGATAAGCAATAGATAGATAGAGATATATAAATAGATATCTGAACTTCCTATTTATTCCCTTTGGCAGGTCTGCCCTCTTAAAAAATGGTTTAAAATGTCTGAATTTCTTTAAAAGTCTCTCTTTTGGTTTACTTTTAAAATTACTTAGCTATATATTAAATACATATTAAGTAATTTTATTGATCCTTTTGAAATTAACTGATATCCTTACAGTATTGCCTTCTCCATTCAACAGTGAATCCTCATAATATTGTCTTCAATCAACATTTATTCTGACGATCATTTATGCCTTTCAGAAAAATTTCTTCATCCCCTTGATGCTAATATGCATTAAATATATTACTGTGTAATTTATAGTTTTTGTTGACACTGTAGATTATCTTATGTATTAATAACTCTTAATTATTGGTCTTAAAAAATCCATTTTATTTCTATGAATCAATTCTCATACTCAGAATCTTGCTATTCTTCTTATTTCTAATCTTTTTAGATTAGAATGGGATCATCATTTTGTCTATAAGACAGACCAATCTGGTTACCTTCATTTTCTGTCTTAACATTTCTCCCTTTTTTATTCTCTTACAGTTCAGGTTAAAATATAGTGCCATGTAAAGAATGAGAGATAATGGGCATTACTGCCTTATTTCCATCTTAGAGAATAAAGGTAGCATTTCTCCATTAATTAAAACATTTGATGTAGGTGTGTTATGAATTTTCTTCTTGTTAAGGATGTTTTCTTTATCCTTAGTTCACTAAGAGATTTTTGTTTTATTTGTTTTAGAGGGAAAGAGAGTGGGAGAGAGACAGTGTGTGTGCACACAAACAGAAGTAGAGGAAAAGCAGAGAGAGAGGGTGAGAGAGACTCTTAAGCAGGTTCCACACCCAGTGTGGAGCCGTATAGGGGCTTGATTCAGGATCCTGAGATCATGACCTGAGCTGAATCAAGAGCCAGACAATTAACTGACTGAGTCATCCAGGAACTGCAGTTTACATTCTCTCTGATGTTATATAATTTTGCACTTGTATTTTTTGCCAGTTCAATCAGTATCAAATCATGTATCATTATGGTTTAATTGCTAATGATTATATAGATTGTGACTGGTTACTAAGATGCCAAAATGATTCTTATTCTTTCTAATCGTGGTCTATGATTTTGTCTATCTACTTATATATTTGTTTGTATTTCTTTCCTTTATTCTTCAAGATACCACATAGAGCTTATTGCTATTATTTTGTGACCTACATGTTTTCCACATATCTTCTCCCAGTTTGTGGCTTTATTTATAAACATTTTATAGTATCTGCTGAACAACAAATGTTCTTAAATTTAAGGTAGTTGAAATTTTATTTCAATATTTTATTATCATTTCAACTTTCTGTTTTGTTTTTTGTTTTTTGTTTTTTTGTTGTTGTTGTTAATAGTAACCCACTCTACCAAGGACATGAAGATGTTCTGAATTTTCTTCAAAATGTTTTATACTATGTTTTGTATATTTTACTTTTAAACTGTCTGTAAATGATTTTGTGTATGGTATAATACTGAAATCAAGTTTTATTTGTGATTTTTTTTTAATTTTAAATTTTATTTATTTATTTGACACAGAGAGAGATCACAAGTAGGCAGAGAGAGAGAGAGAGAGAAGCAGGCTCCGCTGAGCAGAGAGCCCGATGCGGGGCTCGATCCCAGGATCCTGGGATCATGACCCGAGCCGAAGGCAGAGGCTTTAACCCACTGAGCCACCCAAGCGCCCCTATTTGTGATCATTTGAAGAATATTAGACATGCTATTTTTTTAAATATCCCCACGTAACTCCAACCAAGAAGTCACTGCCCATACACATTTAATGTTTCTATTAGCTGGTCTATTATATAGCCATGCTAGAAATTAGATTCCTGCTCAATGGTGTGATAGGTCATGTTGGTTAAAATAGAACCACTAGCTTTTGAGGCTGGTTAGCCTCAGGCAATGAAACGGTTCTTGTCTGAATCGAATCAAACAGGAAATGAGAGGGTAATGGACAGATCATTTCTTCCCCCTCCTTTTCTCCTAACTACTTAATGCAATTTTTCCGTGGGGCCAGTCCATATGACCATATAGAAGTATCTGCTTGCAAACAACTGTGTTTCTTTAGGTTTTCATGTGAAACAATAACCAGGGAGGTTATGCTTCATTGTGCATTTCTTCCTGTTTTTCCTATCTCACCTCCCTACTGTCTTACTCCTATTCCCTTAGGATTGTACCTTTCAAAAAAAAAGTCTTGACATTTAGTCTGTGTGTAAGGTTTTTTGGGTTTTTTTGTTTGTTTGTTTTTGTTTTTGTTTTTAGGAATTCAGACTCAGAAAATTGCTATTAGGAGCTGTTTTAGAAAACAACCTTTGGGATAGATTTCTACCTCACTTAAGATGTTAATGAATCCACTGATGATGGTGTTTGGAAATTATCACATTATTACTTAACATTATGCTATTATTAATTGACATGAAGTATAGGAAGAGGGGAAAACACTGGGGGATTGATTCAGTGTTCAATCAGTGTGGGACAACAAAAATCATAATTATTGTGTGATAAAACTGATGCTTTTGATGGGTATCTGACACATAGCAAAAAGAATGTTTTAGGCTCAGAAACTCAGTGAAAAATTTTAAGCCAGAGGGCCACCAGGGCAACTTTAAGTTAGACTTACCTTTTGTGGTCATAGGATTGACAGAGCTGACAAATCTGCCCCTGGGTCTTGTAGGAGCTCCAAAGGGAATATTAGATGTGCAATACTAACTAGACTTCTATTACCTGATAAGGGACTGATAAGTAAGACAAACATGAACAAACAGATTTGTAACATTACAATGGTAAACTACCACCACAATTTATAATGAATATAACAGGAAATTCATACAATTATATATGAAAAACTAGCATTAATCTACCTTACTAAATACAGAGTTACCTTGGCAAATGACATTTATCTGCTAGGCAAAGAGAATGACAATTTGTAATTGTGTGTAGTGTCAAAATGTACTTTTTTACTTACAAATACTCCATGGATCCATAAAGGGTATGAATTGATTCATCTGAAAGATGAGTCATAGGTAGAGTTTTGTGTTACAGTGATTCAAGTTAGGGCACATTTTACAAGACCTGTAGGTTTTTCTTTTTTAATTGAACTTGCACCCAGTTGTATTTGTCATGAGAAAAAATAATTGGTTAGTTATCACAAATAGTTTTTCAGATCACTCTATTCTGATTAAAGATAACACCTAGTAACTGTGTGAGACAATTTAGAACTGGTACTAGAATTCTGTCACACCAGCATCTTGCTATCCACACTTGCCATCCAATTAGCATGTTTCATTAACAGCATTTACACCCACGTCTCTGGTCTTCAGAAAACAACCCAAAGAATAATTTTTGTAAGATGCTTGCTCTCTCCTCATTAAAGAATTTCTCAATGCCTGTTAAAATATATATATATATTTTTACCTCATCTGGGAACGTTTCTAAATGGTAGATTAACATGGCAGGCAATGTAAAATCCCTTGCAACATTCTTGTCTTCAGTGGACTTGGAATCTCATTACCTTTCCAATTCAGCAAGAAATTTTTGATATTTCAACTTCATTTTCTGTAGAACCACATTGAGTCAGGTTACAGTCAACTCTTACTGAGCTATCAATTAATACCACATTTGTGACAGAATATCAGACTCAAAATCTCTGGTATGTGCACTCATATTTATAAATTTAGCATAAAGAGAAGTATGTTCCTCATATCCTTGTCTAACACCACAGGGATACATTTTCATACATGTACCTAAGTTTTCTTTATACGTGTGGTTGTAAAACTTACATTATTCTTTCTTACAAGTTTCCACATCTCAAATTTGATTTTACAGTTGGCCCTGTGGAATATGATATGATTCTGCATTTGTGGATATTGTGAAGTCATAATTTATACATTCACATATAAAAATGCATACATATATTCATATAGCATGTGTATATATATACACAAATTGCATACGTAGGCAGATAGTATATATTTGTATAGTCAACTAATAACACTGAGTGCCTAGAAAATGTATAGCATTATCTTATGATCAGGAATAAGAGATACCAAAAATTAAGAATCATCACCATCCTCATTATCATCACAAAAAATGAATAGCAACAACTGAAACAAAAGAAAATCTTACCCTGGAGAACTTTTGTAATGCTCTGGTGTGTAACATAATTTTTACCTTGCCATCTATAAGGAGATCAAATAAGGATAACCACAGAGAGAATGATATTATATATATATCATACAGTAGAGTGATATTAGGTGATATTTGAAGCAAATTAGACATATTAGGTATAAATACTATATATATTAATAAAATGTGACTGTAGGAGACAGGACATGTTAGACAAATGTGAAAACTGTTTTTAGAAGGAAGGATGAGTTTGGTGTTTGAAATACTTTACTTTGACAATAGTATAAAGAATATATTAAAAGAAAGTTATAGACTGAATTATGCATTCAGAATACACTTGTTATAATATTTTAAGGTATATATTACATTACATTTGAAAGTGACTGCGACCTTTCAGTTCCAAAATCTAAATTGATTACATGATCTCTTATATATTAACCCAAAGCAAAAAAAGAAAATCCTCATTGTAAATCTTGTTTTTAATTTGAACTCAAAAACTGAACATATAATTAGGTGGATAGAACAAATTCTTTCTTCAATGAGCTCAACATTTGAATTTTTATTATTAGTTGGTACTGTCATTTTAATATCTCTTTTGCCTTGAAATGAACAGACCAACTTAGTCCTTCCTATGGTATAAGCCCCATTGGTTCTGATGGAAAACTTCGGCTTTCAAACCATGTACCCTGAAGCAAATATTATATTTTCTGTAGTCTTTAGAGAAAATAAGCAAACATAAATTAAAGGCATAGACTATGTCTTTGCAGTGTCCTTTTTTTTTTCCTGTGGTGTCCAATGTATTATAGATTGTGGATGAATATTAAATCATGATGGTGACAAAATCCTAAACTGTCTCATTCTTTAAATCACCAAACTATGAAATTTTATCATTTACACATGATGTTAAAATGGCTGGAAAAAAAAGAGAAAAAGTTTTATATTTCCTTAGGTCATTTTGAAAAAGCAAAACAATTGGCATACATGACAGCATCCCATCTATCTGTGTGTTTAATAAAGCCAAATGTGATGAAGACTAATGTACCATACTGATGTTTGCAGAATTTCATTAACGTATTTCCAAGACCATCATAACTCACTCACCTCTGTTGAGTTTATGAGCCATGGGTTTTGCTCTAGCACATAAAATCAGCTTGCCTAATACAATGCAGGGACTAATAATATCAAAGATGACACTTCCTCACATTTTGAAACAAGGTGACTCATTTATTTTCCCCTCCCCAGTGTAACAGGACAATCGAGTCATTTAAATTAGAAATGAAATTAGGAACTTATACAAAGTCACTAAGTGATAGTAACTTACCTTTCATAATAAAAGTCTGGTATTTTTAAATCACAAAATTCAGAGTGCTACAGCAAAGAAATACAATTTATCAGATTAATATCCATAAAATCTCCCGTTATATGAATTGTTACTATCCATTCCTATTGCTGTCTAGAATAAATATTTTTAAAATCTTCAAGCAGCTTTAATAACATGCTGATAATAAATGGACACAGTTACTCATTTATTATGCTCCAAATAATAATATAAACAGAATTTAAGGAAAACATTTATCAAATATATTGCATTCATCTATTTTTATTATGATGTTGAGTCAAATATATAGCTAAAGGATACTTTCATAGACTGTTTATTTCACTCTAGTCCACCACATTTGGTGATTCTATTAGATTCATATTACCGCTGTTCTCATAAAAAATTAAATTATCAAGTGTGTTTATAGCTGTAAACCAATTAAATAAAAAATAGCAAATGAATAAACTAAAAAATAATGACTATGAGATCTGGCTTCTATCTCCTCTGTTCTCTTGCAATAACCCTTCCCTCCAATGCCTCCATACATCCCATTTGCTCCTCTCCTGCCTCACTGGCCTTCTTCTTTCGCTTCATTATGTCAGATTCATTCTCTCTCAGATCTAATATCCTTTCTTCTTATTCTGTTTGGAAAGCTCAAATGCAGTTTTGGCTTGGCTGCCTCCTTGTGATCTTACAGGTTTCAGTTTCAGTTTATTTTATTCTGATGAAGGTGGGAGAAAAGAAATCTCTCATTTACTGAAATACTAGAATTAGTTCAGTGTATTTTAATGGATTTTAGTCTAAATAACATGGAATACTGCAAGACTTTTTTTTAAATTATGAGATAGCTGTTCATGTCTCATTTTGCTAAAAAACTGTGTGACATCGTCAGATTGGATGAATCATTGAATCAATTAAAACCTTTTATATCACCTATATAAATTTAATACTTATATTTATTACTACAAAACGTGAACTCCTGGACAAATCTCTGACATTAAATGTCTGAATTTGCAGAGACGTTCACCCTAGGATTTTCCCCTTTCAGTATCCATGATCATCTCCAAAGATGCTCACATTGCCAAAAGGTAGGGTAGAACAGAAGATTTCATTTATCCCTTCAGGCAAGCAGTCCAGAGACTTGCAAACACAAAAGCAAGGTAGGCATTTTCCTTAAATATCCATATTTTAAATTCCATTGAGGTATTAAGCTGATTTAAACTTACTGATGTCATTTCTATCTAATCTATAATATTTGAAAAAATGCACACATAAATGATGAAAACTTCTTTGAAATTATTTTACCCAAAATCACACAAGATAGGAAAATAATGGTTGGCTCAGTATGAGCAATGCAGCAAGCTGTTAGAAAACAAACTAGGATCCAGGAAAATTTAAAAAGTTGATCTAAAGTGGGCAAAATAAATGAACAGATAGCTACCACCAAAAGGTAGACAAAATGGGTATATGCTCACCACATCTCATAATTTAATATATTATAATTTATAGTGATAATGATATAAATGTTTCCGCTTGCCAGTTTCCAAAAAAAGCAACAAAATTTATAACTCAAAACATAGGTAATTGTAATGTGAAAACAAGCACATTCATACAATGGATAGTTATGTATTGAGCAAATACTTAGGAAAACAATTTCACGACATCAGGCAGTTTCAGCCAAGAAACATTTTTGTGCATCATTTGTTCCAGATACTTTTCTAAGCCAAGAAATTATATCCAAAAAAAAAAAAAACCATAGACCTCCCAAACTTCATGTATATTATATTCCTAAGATAGGAGATAGTCAATAAACAAATTAATGGGTCAAACACATTATGTTGTCAGATGGTGATGCATGCTATAGAGAAACATAAATCAAGAAAAGGGTAGTAATTGTAGGGTTTCAAGTTGGACTGTCACAGTGAAAGTGACATTTGATTAAAGGTTTTTAAATAAGTGAGTCATGTCGATATATGGAGGGAAAACCTCAGTGTTTGAAGGCAGAGCCCTGGTAAAGACCCTAAAGAAGCAGTTTGTCTACATTTTTTTTCAGGAAGAACAAGAATTCCACTGTGTTACAGAAGATAAAATAAAAGGTAGAATACTAGGTAAGGAGTAGAGAAAAAAATAGGAGATGAATATAGACTATGTATATTGTATATAACATTGAAAAGCTTTTGACATTTATTCAGAGATGGAAAGCCATTGTAAGGATTTGAGATGTATCATGATCTGCTTTAGGTTTTGACTAATTTTATCTCTTATTGAACTTCTGTGTTTGAATACATTACCAAACTTATCTCTAAGTTACTCTTTTCTGTTTTGTAGAATGGAATAACCAGTGCCCTCTTCTACCCAAGTTGAGGAGTTACTATTCACATCACATTCATAATTGCATCCTGACAATAGTACTTACCCCATGCAGAAATATAAAGTTTTGAGGAATAATTTATATAATTTTAAAGAAGAATAAATGAGATAATATGTAAAGAGATAATATGTAAACAAAGACTAGCTCATTGTTTGGAATAAAACATAATAAATGCATTAAAAATATTTATTTTTAAGTTTGATCTGAAATGAATGCAGGCGTTTTTTTTATAGGGGAAGTAAGTAGGCAACATGTTAGGAACTTATCTCTTTTAAGATAACTGGAGTGATCTGTTTTAATAAAATGCTTTATGTGAGTGTGATTAAAATTATTTTTGTTTTAAAAAATTATTATGATTGTTAAACATGAGAAGTTCCTAGTTGCAATTTGGAAATAAAACAGAATGCTCTCAATTCTTTGTATCATTGATATGCTGTAAGAATTGTCACTGGAGCATTTGCCCCTCAATCAACAGAGGACAGGAAAACTTCATGTGACTTTTCAGTTTGAATTAGGAAATGAATTGAATTAATTTTTCTAGCCATTAACCTTCCACATGAACTTACTGAGCTTTCGTGGATCCTTGATTGGTAGCCATTAAAATACAATATAATTAGCAGCATCCTAATTATATCAAACTCATTTAAGGAAATAATTTTCTTGTTCTTTCCATCCCATACAGAGTAACCAAAAATACACATTTTTATTTGGCAACTAAGAAAACCCACAAAAATAAAGAAAAAGAACACTTCCTTGTGGATTAATTAAGTGGTGGATATAATTTATTGCTTTTTAAAATAATGCATAAATTTTCATTTTGTGTAATGCATAATGCATACATTTTCATTTTCATATAGTTCATATAGTTATTGTCTATTTTGTGATTTTAATTGTGGAAACCAGAACAGTACAAATTACATATATATATACATACAATACAATACCTATATGAACAAATTACACTTATGAACATATATGTACATATATGATCATATACGTGAACAAATTACTCATGGAGAGTTATAACCTAGTTGATAAAATAATTGATAATCATTCAAAGTAATATTTTGTATTAGTTTTAATTATTAAAAATCAAGTAAGTGATACTAATAAGTGCTCCAGTAACTTTGTGTAGGGAGAAATCACTTTGACCTAAGGAGATGAGTCAAATTTTCTCATCTTAATTTGGATTTGAAATAGACTTTACAGATTTAATGAATAGGCAAGATAGGTTTAGAATTCAGAGAAAACAGTTTCCTAAATAGATACGTTGAGCAAAGTCAGATATGAGAGTGATTAATTAATTGAAAAGCAGTGATTTTGAACCAAGGTTTTTATTCATAGAAATAAATATTACCTGTATTCATGTCAACAAGTAATTACTGATGTGATAAGAAATTTTCTATGCACTTAAAATACACTCCTGTACAGACAAAGCTTTATGCCCTCCAGGAGTTGGCATTCCAAAAAGAAATGTTAAACAATAATCAATAAACATAATAAATAGTAAATAAAATGGTGTTACAAAGAGAAAGTTGTTACAGAAAAAGGAAAACAAAATTGGGAATTTTATTTTTGATACTCTATTCTATTCTCTATATTATTTATAAAATATCTTAGCTTTTATAGTAGCTTACAATGATGTCTTTTAGGAAATGAGAAGTTAGCCATGGGGACAATGAGGGAGGAGGGCATATAGGCCTGTAAAAGTAAGTAGTATAACTGCCCTAAGCAAGATGTATGCCTGGTGTATTGGGGGAACAGAAAACAGATTGTATGGCTGAAAGAGTTGGAGAGATTAATAGCGAATGGGGTCAGAGAAGTGATGGGATCAGATCTCGGAGGAATTTGTAGGCCATTTTAAGAACTATACAAAGGCCTTAAAGATCAGTTCCTTCAATCTTCTATAATTAACTGATTACCAAACTGAGGCCAGAAGAGAATAAATGAATTCATGATCTTAAAGAATTGTCTTTTCCAATATGGTTCACAATAATACAGTTTATCTGCTAATTCAACAAACATTGATGGAGTATATACACTGCACCAGTGGATACAGTAATAGAGCGGGAAGGAAAACCATAAAACAAGGCAACTGTGTTCACTTTTTGTAAGTTCTTTAATGGTGTACATACCATGGTGGAGAAAGAATTGAAGGACACATTCCAGAGGCAGTAAGGACAAGCTGACTGGACAGGGAGAAAGGCCTCCAAATAAACAAAATGCTTGAGAAATCCTGAAGTACATAGATAGACGCATTCTAGCCAGAGCAAAGGCACAGAAACATGCATGGGTAGAACACAGAGGGAAGAAGATTATAACCGTAAAATAACAATATACAGATAAACATGGGGGAAAAAATGGAAGAAGAGGAATGTAAGAAATCTGGAGAAGTAAGAAAGGATGAGATTGTGAATGATGTTATGCATCTGTTAAAAGGTATGAGACTTATTTGAGGGTTAAAGGAGACCCATGAAATACAAGGAAAAGAGATGAGCATTGGCTTTCATTCAGACTTATGTTTTATGAATATAATCCCTATGATCAAGCAGGGAATCCTATGTAAGGAAGCCAACTTGAAACAAGACAAATTAGGATGTTATTGAAATAATGGAAGAAAAAACTAACCTAATGATTGCAGAGGAGGCCATAGGATCCAGGAACATTTGATAAGTATTAGGAATACAATGTGGTGGATTACTAAAGGGTGTGGGTGAAAAAAGATGAGAGGGAGCTAAATACAAGATCTAGAATTATAGTGCTTTCACTCAATGAAACAGTGCAACAATAGGGACTTGGCTCTGCTTCCTGCTGTTACCAGAGGCCCATCAGCCCCCTATTTCTAATGACAAATATCTACTTCTAGTAACTATGAGGGCTTCATCTCTATCCCTGCTATCTGAATTTAAATTTATTTTTTATCTTCTGCCCTAGTTAGTGATTCCCCTGTTTTGGTTTCAAGTTTGGTTAAATAAATATCTAAGACATTTTTCTAACACTTGAGCTGTTATCGCCATGTAGGTATGTGTGCATGTGTATGTGTGTGCAATGGAAGTAGAATTTTAGTTCACTAAACTGACCAGAAATACCATCCAACAAAGATATGCAAGCTGTCCTTATGAAATTTTGCTAAACAGATTTCTTTCAGAGGACACTGCCATTGTTACAAACAGGAATAGGCACAGTGTACAAAAACAGGAAATAAAGAGATCAGAGAAAGTGTATAGATTTATCGATAGGGCTAGTACATCTCTGATATAATATCATCTGACCATTTTAACAGCTAGATGAAAGATGGAAAATATATGATCAACTAGAAGGGGAAAATTATTTCATTATTATATTTTTTTATGAAATAACGTAAAATGGCATCAGGCTAGTAGAACTTGAACTTCAATTCTAATATAAAATCCCTATGGAGAGAAAGAAAAAGAGTCACATCACTTATGAAGTTAAGGACAATTGTATAACTTGAATCGGTTCTTCGAGCACCCTCCACTAATGGTAATTTTAAAGAGTTTTGCTAGATTTACCAAGTTTTTCTTTAACTCATTTCATAACTGAGCTTTTAATCTTGAAACCAGCAGCCTGATGTCTCTTCAAGGTAAATTAACTGCTTCCATTACTGTGCTGCTATATGTTTTATATTTCTCTTAACATTTGCTTAATTCTGTTCTGCAACAGAGTAGGTTTGGTTACTATTTCTCTCACTAATAAACACCTTGAAGTTGAGGAAGCATGTGTTTCTCATCTGCGTATTTCCTTCAGTATTCATAAGGCACTTGAAAATGATTGTTCAGCTATTGAATGAAATTTTGTTATCGGGATGACATTATAATAGAGAGCAATTAAATAATGTTTTGTTGTGTGTTGCCTTAGTGATTTGGAAACTACTTCATGTAACAGAATGAAATAAAATAGGCATGATTTGAAACTACATTTTAGTTAACTGGATAGCTCATTATCCTGGCATTTACAAGCCATATTTTTGTAGCAATCTTAGCTCATAACTTGTCACATAGTATTTTCCCATAGTTTCAAAGAAGGAAGCATTTCTTTGAAAATTTAATGCACGAAGAGATAGTATGTAGTTTTGTATTTTTTTTAAGAGAGAGAGTGTGGGCATATGTTTGGGTTCTGGAGAGCAGGGGAGGGGCAGAGAGAGGGAATATTAAGCAGCTTCTACCTCCACCATGGAGCTGAGGCAGGGCTCCTTCTCTTGACCCTGATCATGACCTCAGCTCATGATCTTAGAGGAAATCAAGTCAGACACTTAACTGACTGAGCTCCTGGGGTACTCCAAGAGTTCTATTCTAAAATGAAATGTAAAACAGGGGATGCCCATTGGCTCAGTTGATTAAGCATCTTGACTAGTGATTTTGGCTCAGGTCATGAGCTAAGGGTCCTTGGCTCAAACCCCTGTTGGACTCCACCCTCAGCATGGAAGTCTGCTTGTCCCCCTCTCTCTGCACCTCCTCCCCTTTGCTTATGCTTGCTCCGTCCAAAATAAATAAATAGATAAATTCTTAAAAAGAAATGTAAAACAACTATACTTTTACTCAAGGAATTTTCTAGTCAATGATAAACCTGAAAATGTATAGTTTTTAAATAGTGACAAAAGTTTAGAAGAACAAATTATGTATGCTTTTCCTATGAGAGAGTATACCTATATTGATATCATTGTCAATAATGACATATATATTTATTAATAGATATAGATATATAATTATTATTAGAATCATTAGTATCTTCTTTTAAATTCAATTATGATAGGATAAAGGTAATTAGCAAATAAACTCTTTAAAACTTTTAAAATTTAGTAAACAATTTCATATGATTATTTTATGACATTAAATAATTTATATAATTATATTGTGAGACAGGTGTTGCTTTCTGATTTTTCCATCTCTCCAATTGAGTATATTTTATTTTCTCAAGGTTCTATTATATGTAAGTGGTAGAGACAGTAGCTGCATTATTATGAGGTCAAAATGCCATAACCAATTAACTGAGCTACTATATAAATTTGTTAATAAACAGTGTGTATTTAGAAATAAATGTAATACTTTCTATTACTATACTTAAATTTCTACATTGCTTCTTCCCTTAGAAATCAAAAGCTTTCACAACTATACATTTCCTCATAATTCCAGCCCTATCACTCTTGGAATAGAAAGAAAAAATGCATATGAATGTTTACTCTCAGGAGATTTTTTCCAGGTATCAAACATTTCATAGTACTTTCAAACCCTTAGTCAGCTACTGTGTCATATGTTGGATTTCAAATTCTGTATTCCAAAAATATGACCATCTTATAACTTACATCCTAGGCCTAAGTGTGTCTCAAAGATGCCAACAATATTTTGGTCCATTGGTTTCTTTTTGGAAATAAATATAAAAGATAGCCCTCATTAGCTGAAAGACTATATATGTCCACCACCTTTAATGATTATGAGTATCAAAGCGTTCTACATAATCTAAATTCTGAAGCTTTGTTGAATTTTGGAATTTCAATTGGCTGATTAATTGAATTAAAATGAATTTATTTAAAAATAATTATTAGCCATGAGATAAACTGTAAGAATTTCAAATACAGGAAGATGATAAGGAACGGAGTACTAAAATAAACCTATATTTTTTCTTTCTACTTTTATCAGTTTTATGTTTTATTATCTATTATGTATACACATTAAATACATACACATATTGGATATATGTTATATATAGTGTTTAAAATTTTATATTGATATCATACATTTTAAAAACAACTGAGTATTATAAAAAACATGAATCTATATGATTTGAATTTAGCAGATAACAAGAGTATTCTATGATTGAATCTGTATTTTACTGTGTATGACTATAGTTTCAAAATATAATGAAGTTTTAAAAGTGAAAAGATATTATGATCAGGGATAGTCCTTTTCTTTTTTGAAATGCTAGCTGATTTTGAATAAAAGAGTCTAACTTAATTTAACAAAAGGCTAACATTTAATTCGCTCTCTATTTTGACATAAATGGTTCAATTTTAGTAATTTATATTGTATGACAGATACCGTAAATTGCAAAGCAAAATCTCCTTAGAAATAATTAGTAACTTATGAAGCAATTTAGTGCCACTCTCTGTTTTTTTATATTTAAAAAAATCCTTACCAAAGAGTTTTTATATTTTTTCAGAGTCAGAACAAAGGTAAAATGATACATTCCAAATTGAGAACAATTATACTTGAAAGTAGTATCTTGACCTATATGATATCCTTACATTAATTGGAAGCAAATATCTGTTAGGAACTTATTACATAGTCCATGCTTATGTAGCTTATTTTGTTACTCCAAAAAAATGTATGTAACAGAATGTATTTCTGTTATGATTGATACCTATGCTTCTAATCTTTTCCAATACTTACAAAATACCTCAAATCTGTGATAAATAATTCTGCAACACAATTGTACTAAAATTTTTAAGTAAAGAAAGCATCATGCACACAGCATGTTATATCAAATGTCAAATGATTACATTTTTAAAAAGTCAATGAGTTATTTGAAAACGCCCATCACCTCAACACCTATACCTGGTACCCACAACTATTGAAAATTTATTTTCTTTCAGCAAAAAATTCCATTTTATTGCTCCTCTGTTGTCATGGTTTCTGCCATCTGAAGTGTCATCTGTGATCTCATTACTTCATACATTTTGAAAATCTCTGAACCAGAAGTTGAACTTAGCAAGGATTCTGAGGAGAGGCAAAGAGGTCAACGTCTCCAGTGCTGACAGTAAGTAGAATCCAGCTTGTGCCTTCCTGTTCTGTGCTCCAGCTTTTGAATTCTCTTCTCCAAATCTTTTTTTTTTCTTTCTGCTCCTTGATTTCAATATCACTCTGTACTGTATCCTTATATTCACTCTACTATAGTTAAATATAACCACCTAGTCAATAATTATTAAAATGAATTACTGACAAATGTGATGCACTGTTCTGAACTTGTGAGATACAGTAAACAGGGCAAATAAAATTCTTATTCCATGGAGTTTATACTCTTCTCACAGCTGAACTCAATTACCCATTAAATTGCAATGGATTGCAAAGCTTACTAAAATAGTAGTTACAGATTTTATTTTAAAACACTTAATAAAATTTACCAAGATGTAAGCAATAAGCTAGGTACCAAAAATATGCATATTAAAAACATATTTCTTGGGGCACCTGGGTGGCTTAGTGGGTTAAGCCTCTGCCTTCAGCTCAGGTCATGATCTCAGGGTCCTGGGATCAAGCACCATAACAGGCCTTCTGCTCAGCGGGGAGCCCGCTTCCCCTTCTCTCTCCTGCCTCTCCACCTACTTCTGATTTCTCTCTCTCTGTCAAATAAATAAATAAAATCTTTTGAAAAAATAAATTCAAGAAACATTTCTTTGCACTTAAATAGTTAATAATATACTGGCCAGAAAATAAGATATGCTAAAATAGTGAAATATTTACAAATTTGGAAGTTCTAAAATCAAATGCTGTGAGTGAATCTAAGCTTTAATACTAATTGGCTTTTGAGACAATTTGTTGAATCCACATCAATAATCATAATACTGACAATAGTAATGAGAATGATAATAGTAATAGTCTAACTCATAGGATTGCTGCGAAGATTGAATGTCATAATGAGAGTTTAGCATATGGTCTGGCACAGAATATATGCTCAGTGAATATATTTTTGTTGGAATAATATTGTTAGCATCCTATATAACAATATATATGGTAAATGATCTAGAAGCATCTATGATCTGTTAACCTATTTCTGTCTGGATGAGAAAGATAATATTTAATTATTTAACTTAGCATCAAAATGTTTCCTTTCTGAACCTCAGTTTTTAATACATAAAATGGCAATAACTTTTGTACCATAATTAAAGGAATAAATAAAATGAGCCACATGAAAGTGAGATGTAAATTCCAAACATAATGTAAATACACAATCTTCTTAATATACTACAGTAAATTTATAAGAAAACAAGGGTCATTTGAAGGTGAGTTACCTGAAAATCTGATGTTTGGTGTACCAGTAGGTGCCAATAATTAAATTACAATATAGACATACCTCATTTTATTGGACATTGCTTTATTGCACATGGCTGATAATTGCATTTTTTACAAATACGAGGTGTGTGACAACTCTGCATAAAGTAAGTCTATTGGTGTCATTTTCTAACAGAATTTTCTCAGTTCATGTCTCAATATCACATTTTGATGATTCTCAAAATATTTCAAGCTTTTTTCGTTACTATTATATTTGTTATGGTGATCTGCAATCAGTGATCTTTGATGTTACTATTGTGTTTGTTCTGGGGCTATACCAACCATGCCCATATAAGATAATAAACTTAATTACTAAATGTTTTGTGCCTCCTGACTGCTCCACCAACCTGACATTCCCCTGTCTCTTGTTCCTCTCCTTGGGCCTCCTTATTCACTGAAGCACAATAATATAAATATTAGACTAGTAAACCCTGCAGTGGCTCCTAAGTGTTCAAGTGAAAGAAGAGTTGCACATCTTTCACTTTAAATCAAAAGTTATAAATAATTAAGCTTAGTGAGGAAAGCATGTTGAAAAATGAGATAGACCAAATGCTAGGCCAATTATACCAAACAGGGAACTTGTGAATCAAAGGAAAATTTCCTGAAGGAAATTAGAATTGCTACTCCAATAAACACACACAAAAATGATAAGAAAGCAAAAGATCCTTATTGCTGATATAGAGAAAGCTTTAGTGATCTGGATAGAAGATCAAATCAGCCACAACATTCCCTTAAGCCAAAGTCTAATCCAAAGCAAGGCCATAACTCTGCAATGCTATGAAGTTTGAGAGAGGTGAGGAATCTGTAGAAGGAAAATGTGAAGCTAGCAGAGGTTGGTTCATGAAGTTTAAAGAGAGAAGCCATCTTTCTACTATAAAAGTGCAATGTGTAGCAAATGCTGATGTGGAAGCTGCAGCAAGTTATCCAGAAGATCTAGCTAAGATAATTAATGAAGGTGGCTACATTAAACAACAGATTTTCAGTGTAGACCAAACACCCTTTTATTGGAAATTATGTTATCTAGGACTTTCATAGCTAGTGATGAGAAATCAGAGTCTGGCTTTGAAATTTCAAATGACTGATTGACTCTCTTATTAGGGGCCAATGCAATGGTGACTTTAAGTTGAGACGAATGCTCATTGAACATTCAAAAATCCTAGAACCCTTAGGATTATGCTAAGTTTGGGGTGCTTGGCTGGCTCAGTGGGTTAAGCCTCTGCCTTCAGCTCAAGTCATGATCTCAAGGTCCTGGAATCGAGCCCCACATAGGGCTCTCTGATCAGCAGGGAGCCTGCTTCCCTTCCTCTCTCTCTGCCTGCCTCTGCTTAGTTGGGATCTTTCTCTCTGTGTGTCAAATAAATAAATAAAATCTTTTTAAAAAAGAATTATGTAAAGTCTACTCTGCCTGTGCTCTATACAATGAACAAAAAAGCCTAGAGGGCAATACATCTGTTTACAGCATGGTTTACTGAATTTCTAAAGCCCACTCTGGAGACCTATGTCTCAGCAAAAAAGATTCATTTTAAAAATATTACTGCTCATTGACAATGCACCTGATCACCTAAGAGATTTGTTAGAGATACACAATGAGATTGATGTTGTTTTTGTGCCTGCTAACACTGGGAAGCCAAAAAACTCATTTGACTCACTTTATTGCAATATTCACTTTATTGCAGTGATCTGGAACTGAGCCTGCAATATCTCTGAGGTAGATACCCATATTATAAATTTTATGAGACAGCTGTGAAAGAGTATAAATACGAAAGTATTAGTACCAGGAGATTGAAATAAGAAAAAAGAAGGAATTTTCATATTGCTAAATATTATATTTAATAAACTGTGCTACATGTTCATCATCATCATTCTTTATGTATCTCTGAACCTCAAACCCCACATGCAAAAGAGAAATAATATCAGCTCATTCAACAGATTTGATGAATGAGACTTACAATAAGATGAGCTACTCTGGGGGCGCGTGGCTGGCTCAGGGGGTTAAGCCTCTGCCTTCAGCTCAGGTCATGATTTCAGGGTCCTGAGATTGAGCCCCGCATTGGGCTCTCTGCTCAGCAGGGAGCCTGCTTTCCCCTTGTCTCTCTCTCTGCCTGCCTCTCTGCCTACTTATGATCTCTCTCTCTCTCTGCCAAATAAATAAATAAAATATTAAAAAAAAAAGATGAGCTACTCTGAACCCTAAGTAAAATGCCTGTCCCATAGTAGACACTCTATAAATGCCATACTTTCTCTCATTTATTCTTCCCTACTTCTTGTTGTGGGTAGGGGAAATAAAGAATGACTGGCATAAGAAACAAGCTTCATACAACCACTTGAATTGCTTTCTCCATACATCACCATGTTGCCAATATTAAAAAAGGTTTTTTCTATAAACACAGTATTGTTTAAATTTTGTTCATTCTTTTACAAAAAAAGTCAGAGTGAGAGAGAGAGAGATCAATTGTTAAGTGAGAAAATGTTATCAGCCAATATACCCCCAAGGTGAAGACCGGAGTAAAATCCTTCATTTGTCTGGAGACACCAGGTTACATTTGTTATTTTCTGACAAACAATGAAATTTCTCTGGAGCTGAGAAAGAATTATAAAAATTTTATTGTAATTTAAATTGTTATTTATATCACAATGTAGTCAGAACTTACAAATGTTTGTTGTCTTTGAATTTCTCTACCTTCAAATGATTGAATCATATGATATACTGTATATTTACTATGGATATGTTAGATTATGTTGCCATTTTTAAAATAATATATAAAAGATCTGTATACTTCTAAGTGTTTATATTTTGGGAAAGCTCTTTAGTCAAGATTTACTTGAATATATAATATTTTTAAAAATCTTTTTAAGCTGATATAGTTTTCACCAACTAGAAAACTGGAAGACAATTTACTAAAAGGCTTACAATATTTTTGTGATTATGTTGGACAGTCTCCACAATCATTTCCAAAGCTTATACTATCATCATGTCATAGGTGAGGAAATAAACTAGGGGTAATGTAGAGATAAAAATGTATATAATTGTTTTAGTTATTTGCTTCTCATATTGAAAATATGTAATGGTAAAAAAAAAATTAAAGTCAGAAGAGGAGAGGGGAAGAATATTTTGCTTCTAAACAGAATTGTGGCAAAATAGAAAAGAAAATGATAGTTTAAACTTGCCTTGCTCAATCTTACAGCATAAAAGAAAAATGAAGATAAAATAGATTAATTAAGTGTATCAGAATATTTTTACCTACAGTTAATAGAAATTCCAGCCCAAATTGCACATAACAAGAAAATGGGATGCAGATACCACTAATTCTTAGTAATTTCATTCAAAATCTCTTGAGTTTCACACATTTCCCTTTGCCAGTCCCAGAGTCTCTTCTTTTATCCAAAGGCTTGTTATATCATGGTTGAAATTACAACTTCACCTGCAGTCCACCTTTGTGAACATGACTGCATCCAATGAAGGGAAGGGAAGTGTCTCTCTACATACTGCTTTAGTCACGGTGGAAATCCTTTTCCATAGAGCCATCCAGCCTCACACCCTTAATATATCATTGGCAAGAACTGACCCAAATTGCCCATCTCTTTTAAACAGTTACTGGCCAAGGTGAAAAAATTACCAACATTACTTAGTTCAAGCATCATTTACACGCTGGGCCTGGAAAGGGACCCATTTTTTTCTGAACATATCTTCACTACGTCTAGATTATTTTGGCAAGAAAGAAAGAGAAAATAGCTTCTGAATTAAGCTATTCAGAATGAAGTTGAAGAAAATAGCTTTTGTATCTCTCACTTTAAGTATGAGTAACCTGGAGACAAGATATAATCCTGAGCTGGGGTTTTGGGCATTATTCTTTTAGGCATTATTTGGGGGGGGCATTATTTTTGTTTTGGGCATTATTTTGGGCATTATTCTGTTGCAAACTGACTAGGTTCAGACACCAAAGCATTATACTACCTCAGGGAGTGCCATCCATATTAAATCCATGTAAGTGCTACTACCTACAGTTTTACATCATATACCTTGGGTGGCCATTTGCATAAGCTCTGGCAGATATAGTGCCTTATAATTATCACAAAGAGCTTTGTATAAATTACCATAGGTTTCAACAGACCTTTATTATATAGTAAGCCCTGACTGCCACAATACAATAACCATTTAATATTACTAAAATATATATCAAACATAACGTGCCACAGATAATCCCTTAATATATGTTCTAATTTAATCCTTGCAAACAGCTTTATGAAATAAATTACTCTATTTTCCCCATTTACAGAGGAGGAAATTGACTCCTTTATAGTTTAAATATTTTTCCCAGTATCGCAGTTAGTAAATAATAGAGATAAAGCTAGAGCTTGTAAATATCAATTACAATATTAATTCCTTGTTGTTAAACACCACTCTAGCATATTTCAGAAATGCAACTAGGAAAAAGATGCGTGATCAATGGGCAAGAAGGAAAAGACTGGAATATAAAGTGTATCTTGGCCATAAAAATGAGAATTTTTCCTTTCATGGACGGGACTGGAAGAGATTATGCTGAGTGAAATAAGTCAAGCAGAGAGAGTCAATTATCATATGGTTTCACTTATTTGTGGAGCATAACAAATAGCATGGAGGACATGGGGACTTAGAGTGGAGAAGGGAGTTGGGGGAAATTGGAAGGGGAGGTGAACCATGAGAGACTATGGACTCTGAAAAACAATCTGAGGGTTTTGAAGGGACGGGGGGTGGGAGGTTGGGGTACCAGGTAGTGGGTATTATAGAGGGCACGGATTGCATGGAGCACGGGGTGTGGTGCAAAAATAATGAATACTGTTATGCTGGAAATTAAAAAAAATTAAAAAAAAATTAAAAAAAAATGAGAATTTTTTTTTTTTCAAAATGAGAGAAATAAATAGAGTGCTGAGCTGAAAAATCCAAGGGATGCTCCTGGACACAATATTTGCACTAATTAAGAGAATGTTGGTTTCTCTAAATTTTAAAATCTGGAATGAGTCCAGAATTAGATAATGAGGTATTCTCAAACCAAATGCAACCATATTCATGATTCATGAATCATAGTGTGAGCGAAAGTTTTATAAGTTCATTGCCTTCTGTATTCTAAATGATGGAAGTAGAAGTAGTAACAGCAAAGGTAGAAGAATTTACAATTTGTTGATAAATAGACACAATATATTAATAAGGATGGAGAAACATCAAAATATCTTATCATACCTATATGTTTTCAGATTCAGATTATCCTGAAATGCTTTTTAAATAGGAGACTGATGCAAACAAATGTATAAAAGATAGTGTCTTTAAGAACCATTCCTTTTGATGGGATTATGGACATTGGGGAGGGTATGTGCTTTGGTGAGTGCTGTGAAGTGTGTAAACCTGGTGATTCACAGACCTGTACCCCTGGGGATAGAGTATTATGCCTCCATCAGAAAGGATGAATACCCAACTTTTGTAGCAGCATGGACGGGACTGGAAGAGATTATGCTGAGTGAAATAAGTCAAGCAGAGAGAGTCAATTATCATATGGTTTCACTTATTTGTGGAGCATAACAAATAGCATGGAGGACATGGGGACTTAGAGTGGAGAAGGGAGTTGGGGGAAATTGGAAGGGGAGGTGAACCATGAGAGACTATGGACTCTGAAAAACAATCTGAGGGTTTTGAAGGGACGGGGGGTGGGAGGTTGGGGTACCAGGTAGTGGGTATTATAGAGGGCACGGATTGCATGGAGCACGGGGTGTGGTGCAAAAATAATGAATACTGTTATGCTGGAAATAAAAAAAAAAAATTAATAAAAAAAAAAAAAAAAAAAAAGAACCATTCCTTTTGAGGCTTTGTAGTCTTGGAATCTTTTCATTTTCATTTCCTGGTCACATTACAGTGGGGAAAATTAGCCTCTTGAGATTTCAAATTCCTTAGCTGTTAAATATGAATTAATAATATCAATTTTTCTTTGTCTTTTTGATTTGAAGGTAATATATGTCAATCACCTAGCTGAGTAGTTATATGGAACATACCAGGCATAGTTTCTCTCTCTTAATAGAAAGAAGAGCTATGAAAAAGATATGAAATTTCTATTTGTGTTTCTATGTCTTTTACCTTACCCCACATATAGATTACATTCAAACATGATCTTTAGAATCTAATATCCTAAGTATTAATTCATGAACTTTAAGTAGCTCCCTTCAACAGAATATGGTTCCTTATTATAGAGGAAAAAATTGTATACAACTTCTTTTCAAAAGGATCAAAGTCAACACATACACATAACAGTTATGCCCAAGGGAATAAGAAATCTGAAAAGGTAAGTTCTCATTTTATACTGCTAGTCTGTGTCAAGATGGCAAGTAATAGCACCAAACTTTGCAAGCCGTAAATAAGAAAATCTTATCAATATATTATATTATCTGTCTTCTTCTATTTGGTGTGTCTTTATGTTACTGATTACCTTACTTGATAAGAATTAGTTTTAATTTCAATCATATTTTAAAATTCAATATTAAAAGATAAATATAAAATGTATTCCAAGTGAGTTTTCCCCATAACATTCAATTACATATAATGGAAAAACAAAAACTGAAAAAAGTAACCCTAATACATGAACTCCAACATTTTTACATTTTATGAAGCAAAAGTATTAAATGAAGCAAAACAAAGAACTACATCTCAAATAAATCGACTATAAAGTCTACTATATTAATTTATCACTACAGAGAAGGAAAGTCATATCTCAGAATAAGAGCCTTTTAAATTATAATACCTTAAGTACATAAATAATTTATTATGTTGTCATTAGCTTTCTCATTTAGCTACATAAAAATGACAATTTAACACATTGGCAACAGCTCTTGAGTATTATTGTTCCAATAGACTAAGATGTACACTATACAAGGAAAGACATTTTTAAAGCCATAATAAATGGAACATTTAGTCTTAATAGTATTTATATTTAAAAGACAATACAGATATATTTTTGTTTTTTAAAATGTTCCCATTCCCTTTTTTTAAAGTTTTTATTTTAATTCCAGTTAGTTAACATACAGTGTTACATTAATTTCAGGTATACAATATAGTGATTCACACTTCCATACAACATTCAGTGCTCTTCAGAAATGTACTCCTTAATCCCCAGCACCTAATTAACCCAACTTTTTACCTGCCTCTTCTCTGATAACCATCAGTTTGTTCTCTATAATTGAGAGTGTGTTTCTTGCTTTGTCTCCCTCTTATTTTCCCCCTTTATTTGTTTGTTCTTAAATTCCACATATGAGTGAAATCATATAGTATTTTTTCTCTGAAGTATTTCACTTAGCAATATACTCTCTAGCTCCATCAATGTTGTTGCAAATGACAAGATTTCATTCTTTTATGGCTGAATAATATTTTATTGCATAGATGAATCAATTTTTAAGCAACATGAACCTAGAATCCTATTAGACTTTCACCCTTTACCAGTCTCCCAGTCGCCTCACCTATCCACACCTACCAAGATGCTTTAGCAGTTCATATTTAGTGTGTTTTTCCAAAGATTTTTAGATGAGATAATTTGTCTTTAATGAGGATATATAAGTAGGTAATGAGACAATTAACAAATTTACATGATTGTAAAAACAAGCATCAAACAAACAGGAGAACACAGTCACCTCACCTTAAGTATTTTGATCAGCTGGGAGGAAAGGCAGAGCAGAGAGGTGTTCAACTTTCTAGGGGAAATGTTCACTACCAGTTCACCTTTGTATAAAAATCAGTCAACGTGTTTTCAGAGGCAATGGAAAGTAGTCAAAGTTTGGTGAAGAGGTTTTCTATTGTGTCTTGATCATTAACTGTTTTGTCAATTTAGATATTTTGATATTGGGGAATCTTTTTTAAAATTTCTTTTCAGTGTTCCAGAATTCATTGTTTATGCACCACACCCAGTGCTCCATGCAATACGTGCCCTCCATAATATGTCCCCTCCCCTCTTTCCCTCCAAACCCTCAGTGATATTGGGGAATCTGAGTAAAGCAACTGAGTTGACATATTTCATTAATTCAGGAAACTCTTATGTTATTAGGCAATAAGGCTTTGTTTAATGTGGATAAATGAATGGGTCACTAATAATTTGATATTAATATACTACTCATCCATTCAAATCTCCATCTCCTTTCCTGACCCACTCAGGCAGAGATGAGTGGACATTCCATTTGCTGTCATAACATTATGCATACTATCATTTATCAGAGATAAATCTTTGTTTAAATATTTACCCTCAAATCAGTGATGAGCAACACTTTTGAATCCTTTGTGATTTGTAACATAGAAGGTGTCCCATCATTGATGGTGTATATCACTATGTGGAAACAAAAATACTGTAATTTTTGTGTTGTTTTGTTGTGGTAGCTTTTGTATAATTACCTTTATGATTCTTTATGATTCTGTTAACTCAGATTTTGAATATTTGTCCAATCAAATATGGCACAAGCTAATAGAAAATGTCTATATGCCTAAAATATATGGATATACTAGGTTCTAATTAAATCAGGTTAAATTATAAAGAATTTTAATATATAAAATATATTGTGGCACAAAAACAGCTTTCTCAGGAATAACATTCTCCAGTAAAATGTTTGATTTCAAGTCAATGTAGAAATTTAAAATATATTGGGATAGTTAATTTTTTTTCAAATTCTGGTGTAACAATAACAACAACAACATTAATAATAAACTTCAAGATAAGCAAACAACTGATGTTTAGCACAGGAAACAATAGTTTTAAAGATGGTGGCAAATATTCTTCCTCAGACCTTTTTAGAACTGGGTGCCTGGGTGGCTCAGTGGTTTAAAGCCTCTGCCTTCAGCTCAGGTCATGATCCCAGGGTCCTGAGATTGAGCCTTGCATTGGGCTCTCTGCTCAGCAGAGAGCCTGCTTCCTCCTCTCTCTCTCTCTTCCTGCCTCTCTGCCTACTTGTGATCTCTGTCTGTCAAATAAAATATATAAAATCTTTTTTAAAAAAATCGGTAACCTATATTAAAAAAAAAAATTGAAGAACTAATTCAGAAAAAATACTAGATGTGATGTTGGTACCGAAGTTATAGAAATTGGTTTAAGACTTAGTAATGTCAAGCACTGATAGTGTTGATGCTCAGAGTCAAATGTGCCTGGGGAATTTAATTGTAGAACAGTGGGATTGCTTTTGCAGTCTAGGTAACTTTCAGAAATATTTGAAAACATTTTTGGTTGTCATAATGCCTAGAGCGTTGCTACTATCTAGAAGGTAAAGGGAAGATATGTAAGTAAATATCCTACAGTGCCTAAGATAGCCAGACACTCTCCCCCATTAGAAAGCATTATTAAGGCCAAAGCACAAAGAAAGCCAAAGCTGAGAAAGCTTACTGTAGAGGTGATGATGATGACGATGATGACAATGATGCTTATTATCATTATTAATTTCCCTGACAGATAAATGGGATAAGTTTCCACCAATTATAATGTTTCTATGTTAAAAAGGTATTAGGTTGTGAAATTTATTTTTAAAACATTAATTAATTAATTAATTTTACATACAGTATCTATTGTGACATGTTTAACACAATAAGCTTAGTTAATACATCCTTGAATTCATAGAATAAGCATTATATTGTTGTTTTTATGTGAACATATTAAAAGCTCCACTTTCATAGCAACTTTCAAATATACAATAGAGTATTTTCAACAATAGTCACCATCTGGATCCTTGGAATTTTTTCATCTTATAACTGAAAATCTGTCCCCTTTCCCCCATATCTTCACATTTCCTTCATCCCCTAACCTCTGACAACTGCCATTCTACAGATGTGTTTCTAAGAGGTCAGTGTTTTGGGATTCCATATATTAGTCTCTGTCTGACATAGTTCACTTAGCATAATGGCCTCAAGGTCTATCCCTGTTTCACAAATGCCAGGATCTCCTTCTTTTATGTAATTTCTTTTTAAAAAAAATAAATTTAATCGACCAACCAATCAATATATCTAAAATTATGTCAGAAGCTTTGACACAACTCACCACAGCACTATTAACAGTGATAGCTTGTAAAACCAAATGTATGCAATTCTATACATTCCCTGAAAGAGAAATAGGGTAATTTTGCTCATTCACAAGCATTTACTGCCTTTATTTTGGATCCTATGAATAAAATTAAAATCTAAGAGACAGGTATATTTAATTATATAACTTCTCTTAATAGAAAGACATCGTATCAAATTAAGAGTGCGTTCTACTATAAAAATTATGAAACCATGAACATCTAACATTAGCTTAACAAATAAGACTTTATCTCATAAAAGAAGTATGAGGTTGGCAGATCAGGACATGTAGTGATCCTGGACCCAAGTTCATTCTGGTTTTCTGCTCCATTATATTTGGTAAATTGTTTTTTTTCTTTTTCTTTTTTATTTAAATTATAGGTAGTTAACATAGGTGCAATATTGGTTTTTGGAGTAGAATTCAATGATACATCACTTACCCACAACACTCAGTGCTCATCATAGCAAGTGCCTTCCTTAATACCAATCACCCATCTAGCTCATTTCCCACCTACCTCTCTCCATCAATGCTCAATTTATTCTCTCTGGTTAAAAATATTTTATGGTTTATTTCTCTCTCTACCTTTTTCTTTTCCCTCTTCCCATACATTCATGTTTTCTTTCTTAAAAATCCATGCATGAATGAGATTATATGGTATTTGTCTTTCTGTGACTGACTTATTTCACTTAACAAGTAACCCTCTAGCTCCATCCATGTCATTGTAAATGGTAAGATTTAATTCTTTTTGATGGCTGAGTAATATTCCATTGCATATATACACCACATCTTTTTTATCCATTCATCAGTTGCTGGACCTTTGGGCTCTCTCCACAGTTTGACTATTGTTGATAATGCTGTTATAAACACCGCTGTGCATGTATCCCTTCAAATCTGTATTTTTGTACCCTTTGGGTAAATACCTTGTAGTACAAGGTATTGTACTGGATCATAGGTAGTTCTATTTTTAACATTTTGAAGAACCTCCATACTGTTCTTCAGAGTGGCTGCACCAGTTAGCATTTCCACCAACAGTGCAAGAGGGTTCCAGTTGTCAGCATCCTGACATGCTTGTCACTATTGTATAAGAAAATATTTTTGCACTCACTATGTTTTAAGCCATTGCCTGAGTATGAAGGAAATGAATAAAATTATAACCAATGCACTAAAAATTATACATATTCCTAGCTGTACCCATCAGTCACATGAATACCACTTCAGCTGGAGATAACAGCTTATCTTATATCCTTCATTTGACGTTCTGAGTAAATTGTTTCAAAATACTTGTAAGAGTTTCTGTTTTTCTTCATTTAGACTTCAGCTGAATGGCTGGATATTTGAAGTCACCTGAATATATTTTTTTTAGTGTTCTATTTCTTGACATGACTCAAAGGACTTCAGTATACAGCTGCTATGATATTTTTTTCTTTCCTTTAATCCTATTCATTTTTACCTCTGCAAAATTCATTTATTCCTAGGTATGTTTGGCCTACACACACACACACACACACACACACACACTGCTATTTGTATGTACATCTATATATCCTCTTTTGCATAAGATGTTTATATGTATGAAAGGGTACATCTCATAAGATATAAATTAATGCCTTAAAGTTCCAATTTAGTAGTGTTGTAACCAACTTTTATTTCATATTTCTTGAGCTTTACCATTTTTTATAAAATCGGTGTTATTTTAAATAATTGAAAGTAAAAGGAACAGAAGATTGATGATATTTAGACCTATGAAGGGTGCAACATTAGATCTATTGTTTTAAATTCTTATGCTAATATAGAACATTCAAATCATATATTCAAATTCGTATATTAAGCAGTAAAGTATATAATTTTAATTACCTGCTACATAAAACTATAGTGTAGTATTGTGCTAATATTTTATATCATTTAATAAAAACATTTTTTTTCTGATGTACATGAAATTTCATTAGAATAAGTCATTAAAATGTGTAACTCGGGGAACCTGAGTAGCTCAGTCAATTAAGCATTTGCCTTCAGCTCAGGTCATGATCCCAGGGTCCTAGAATTGAGCCCTGTGTCAGGCTCCCTCTCCCCTGCTTGTGCTTTCTCTCTCAAATAAATAAATACAATCTCTGAAAGAAAAAGGTGGGAAAACTTTTTTTTAAAGTATTTTAATATGATAAATAATGGGAATGGTATTAATGTTTTCTCAATTATTAAGGTATTGATTTGCACATACATTTGGGTGGATAAATACAGAAATATGATTTGAAGATGCTAGTGAGCTGGTATCTGACTTGATAACAGCAGGGAATTCTTGAATAAATATACTGCTAAAATAAAACAGAAGATGTTAGAACATTTGAAAAAACAGTCAGGGAGTGAAGTAAAGATGATTATCTCTTGGATGAACCTAGATATGTGTTGATGAGGCAGATGCCTCTTTATAATAGTAAAAAGAAACCATTTCCCTTATTATATCATAAGAATTTTTTTCATTTTTAAACTAAATTCTTTAGTGAAAATTGTAGGTAAAGGCATAAATGTAGAAACACCATGTAGTAGAGAAATAATGTTTCTAGGATAGCTAAATCTAAAAGGATGGAGGGAAGGAAAAAGGGGTGTATAAAGTAATAAGATGTCTAGTCTCACCTAAACTCAATTTTATATCATACTACAAAAAAATGCACTAAAGGAAAACAAAAGACTTCTATGATAATATTTGAATGCATTTTGCATAATCTTTTTCTTTTTTACCATTTATAACATGTTAGCCTTTTGGTAGGTGCTGTAGATATATTTTCAAATGTAAGTCTCTCATAAAACATAAGTTTCGTATTATTATTACCCTAATTTACAATAGATGGTAATTGAAACACTGGAAGCTCAATCTGCAGTGTTAGAACTGGGAATCTGTAGGACTCATATTAACAAACCATTAACTGCTATGCAATTCAAGATTACACAGAGATCAATTCAAATAATATCCAAATTACTTACGTGGCCTTTCTCATTTATTTTTGTATTCAACAATTCATCCATGAACTATCCCTTGTTTCTTTCCACACAATTATTAAGCAATCTTTGAATGAGTGCCTGCCTGATATGTTACAGACACTGGGTTAAACTTGATAATTCAGAGATGCATGACAAAATTCTAGCCATTCAGCAATGTTCAGCAATGTACAGAAGAGCTGAAACACAGACAACTGCTCAGACATATAACAAGGGACAAATAAGGGAGTGATAAGACAAAATCATACAGTAGCATCACTTACTTTTTGTGATTATCAGGAGATGTTTTCCAAGAACATTATATCTGAGTTGATATTTGAAGAATAAGTAGCAGTGAACTAGGACAGTAAATTTGCAAAGGGCATTCTAGACAAGGCGTAGGCACATGCCAAGATTTAGAAGTGTGAGAAAGCATCTGTAAAAGTAGAGGTGATATAAAGAATTGAATTATTTGCATTGACTTTCAAGAGATACAAAGAAAAAAAAACGTGATTTTAATTGGCTGTGTTATTAAAAAAAGAGAAAAGAAAAAGACTAAAAATTCCCCTACTCTTGGCAAATTAGGTAAATAATGTGATTATTCATTAGATGTTATTAGTTAGGATTAGTTACGATTCTCCAGAAAAACAGAACAAATAAGAGGTCTGCATGCAGGTAGGGGTGTGTGTGTGTGTGTGTGTGTGTGTGTTTAAGAAATTGTCTCACACGGTTGTGGAGGCTTGAGAAGTTCAAAATCTGATGTATAAAGCTAGCACCCTAGAGGCTTTGGAAAGAATTGCAGTGCAAGTCCAAAAGCAGTATGCTGGAGAATCGGGAGGTGCAAGTATTTCAGATTGAGTTTGAAGGCAGTCTGTTGGCAGAATTCCCTCTTGCTGAAAAGACATCCTGATGAAAAGAGAATTGATTGTTGATCAACATCATCTTGATCAACATTCTCATCATCTTGATGAGAAGAGAGTTGATTGTTCTACTAACAACTTCATCTGATTGAATGAGGCATGGAGGACAATCTGCTTTACTGGAATTCCACCAAGTTAAATGTAAATTTCACCCAAAAACATGTGTACAGAAGTATCCAGAATAAGGTCTGACCAAATATCTGGACATCATGGTCCAGCTAAAAGGACACTTAACATTAGCTATTACAGAAGAATACTTCTGTACATTAGAAGACTTCATATCACCAGTAACATTCTTCGTTTGGAAGGAGTGGAAATCATAAAAATTCTAAACATATTTACCAATTGGTAAGGAGGTCCATGTGACAGGTAAAAATAAAATCTCATTTTTTGTAAATTTCCTCCTCTTTGTTCTTTTTGAAAAAGGAGACTTGGACTCTATCCCTAAAAATTATGGCTTCCCTAGCAAGGAGTGCATTCTAATAATCTTAAATTTTCCATATTATCAGAATACTTCTTTTGTAATTATAAAAAAAAAATCAGGGGCACCTGGGTAGCTAAGTCTGTTAAGTGGCTGCCTTAGGCCCAGGTCATGATCCTGCGGTCCTGGGATCGAGCCCCACATTGGGCTCCCTGCTCAGCCAACAGCCTGCTTCTCCCTCTCCTTCTGCCTGCTCCTCTGCCTACTTGTGCTGTCTATCTCTCTGTCAAATAAATAAGTACAATCTTTAAAAAAAAATAAAAACATCAAAAATATATTTAAAACTGAGACTATCTGGAGACAGTAAAATTCTAAGTTTGACAAATCAATCCCCTCTGTATCCTATGTGAATTAGTCTTTGAGAAATCAATCTCCAAGAAACTGTGGTCTTATGTATTCAAATGGACAATTATGTTCATAGGTCCAACAGGCTTGGTATGCTAATTTATTATGTTTTATCAGTAAGTCCTTAATTTGATATCTTGATCACTTAAACTTATGATCGCAGGTAGGGACATCTTTCTAGATCATTTTCTAAAAGGAATCAACTTCCTGTATAGTTTTATTGGATGTCATATATCCTACATTTAGACTAAATCTCATTCATGGTAAAAGATAAATACCTCCCAGACTGGGACACTTCTCCTTAACTTATCTTTCTATTTTTTAAGAACTTGGAAACTCACTACTACAATAGTGTTACAGCAATTTTTGAAGGCTTGGTGTAGTCTCAAACCACTAATCTACTCCTGTCATATCTACTAGATCAAGTTACACCGGGGAAGCTATTTTATCTACCTCATTTTTCTTTTCCTTTCCTTTTTTTTTTTTAAGTCTTTTAAAGTTACTCTCTCTAATATGCCCCTATATAAAGAGTGAATATAAGTGTTAAATGCACTTATCCATTTTTACTTAGGTCTTACTTTAGGAGAAAAGTTTGGGCAAATGGAAGTACAGTTAATTTAAGAAAATTAGGATAAAAAATAATAAAATACCTATGACTGTAAATAGGAGATGAGTTAGTTTATGGCATGATCATTTTCAGTCTAGGAAAGCAATAGCTCTCTTTTATTTTGTGGCAATTCTAACCCTAGAAAATTATAGATATCAATAGTAAGAATAAAGATATATGTTTAAAGAAGATGAGGGACACCAGGGTAGCTCAGTCCCTTAAGTGTCTGCCTCCTCGTGTCAGGCTCCCTGCATGGCGGGAAGCCCGCTTCTCCCTCTCCCACTCCCCCTGCTTGTGTTCCCTCTCTCGCTGTCTCTCTCTCTGTCAAATAAATAAATAAAATCTTTAAAAAAATGAAATACCCTCTCAATATACTTCTTGTCATTATATTGTTAAAATAGTTAATATTATATAAATATTTAGTGAGTATTTAAAGAATTCAATGAGTTATTAAATCTGTCCCTCTTTGAATCAAAATTGACCCTTCTCCATTGTCTTATGATAGGACTATAAATCTGCAAACTACCTTTCTTCATGGCCACCTGATTTTCTATTAGGTTTGCTTGTGTCAATAAGCAGGTATTATAAGGAAACTGGCAAGCAAAATATGGAAGAAGGCACTTGATACTTTATTCGTTTACTGCTGTTCCCGACAGCATTGTACCAATGTGAACTTACCCCATTAACAGCCATTTGTGCCTTTTTCAGCTTGATCTCACCTTTCCAGAATTAGGTTCATGCTACTTTCACTTCAATACCAGCACCAGCTGGGCAAAACTCTTCTTCAGAGATGCAGGCCTCAGTTCTGTTGGCTCCTCTTTTCCAAGCCTCTGGGGTCTGACAGTGGCAGCTAATCCTATTTGTTTCTCCAGCACTAGGTTTAGGGCTGTTCTTTATAATTCATATCTGTTACTTTGGTTTTCCTTTGTATTTTTTAAAGTTATCTATTATCCATATAACCAAATCCTTCTAATGACTCTCCCTGTTTAAATAATTAGTGTTGTCTATTTCTTCTGATGGGACACAGAATAGACTCCTGCCAATAGTTGTAGAAAACTTCTAAGAATGAGTCACTTAAATTTTAGAAGCAAATGAGAACTTGAGTGAATATAATCATGTAAAAATGTTGCAACTGTGGATTTCCAAAAGAACATATACACATGAATATATATAAATTCTACATAACTGAATTTTCCAATATCTTGAACTTCTTCTTTTTTTTTTTTTTTTTTTTACCAGTTAATATATAACATACCATTTTCTAGCTTACAGCTTCTTTAATAAGCAATGTGGTATGCCAGGTTAAAAAATAAAAACCTTATGTTCCAAAGTCAGACAGAGATAAGTCTTTTTATGTTTCTGAGGCATTTTTTAAAAGAATTTTGTTATCTAAATTCTCACTTATAACATAGTTATATTTTTAGATTTCTGACTCACTGGAACATGAGTAACTTGATGATTGTGTTGATTTATCTTTATATCTTTATACCTAAAATAACACAAAACATAATGTCAGTGCTCAAAACATGTTAAGAAACATTAAATTAAATAGAATTGTGCACACTGTAAATTGTAAAATGATATAAAAAACACAAACTAGTATTATTTCAACAGTCCCAGAAACTCATGCAATGATGTGTTTGAATCAATTTATACTATGAAGTGATACACATAAATTTTATATGGAGACTAAATTGTCTCTGATCTGCCAAAGAGACACCTTCTATGATTTTTCAAGAAAATTATTTTTAAAGAATATAGAGTAGTAGCATATTCTCCATTCCTACCATCCCTAAAATAATTTGACTGATGGGATAAACACAATTATCTCAGATATCAATTAAGATTTTTAATTGTCTTAATGTACTGTATTAGGGTAACATGACCTATCCAGTGTAATAGAGATTACTTCAATGATTTTTGTATTGAAAAAGTAAATGTAGGGGCACCTGGGTGGCTCAGTGGGTTAAGCCTCTACCTTCGGCTCAGGTCATGGTCTTGGGGTCCTGGGATTGAGCCCTGCATCAGGCTCTCTGCTCAGTGGGGAGCCTGCTTCCCCCTCTGCCTCTGCCTGCCTCTACCTACTTGTGATCTCTCTCTCTATCAAATAAATAAATAAAGTCTTAAAAAAGAAAAGAAAAAGTAAATATACATCATTAAAGTGGCATCCATTTTTTATTTGTAAGAACAAATCTTCCAGTACATTTTCAATTATTTTTACCTGTTAATTTACCCTAAAAAATAATATCTATCAATAGTTGTTAAAACAGGTTTAAAAAAAAACAACTTTGTCTTCTCTCAGTTAATTTCTTTGTTCCCTTCTGTGCTGCTGTTAATCTCATTAAATAAATAATTAATCTATGATGTTTTCAATTTGTCACTCAAAAATGCAATCATTGCACTGATACAATGAAGCATTATGTCATAAATGCTATAAAAATTATACATATTAATGCACACCAGAGAATTAAACCTCACTGAACAGGTTCTTTGCACAGTGGAAGAAACTTATTTATTTTGCTAGAAGCCTCCAATCCTCTTTTCTGCAATATTTTGTTCTTCTTGTCTTGTCTGGAAAACTATTTCTCAATTTGAGCGTTATTACTTTAAAAGTTCTGTCTCAAAACTAAGCCTTCTTTCCCAGTAAGAAATTCATTTTGCTCTTGTTACATAAAAATAAAAAGGATACCGGGAAGCGCTGCTTACTTTGCAAATGAAAAATCAGATGATACTTCAATTACATTCCAATACTTTGGGGACATTCCACAGTTCTCCTTTGTGGTAAGCTTTAAATCAGCCATCTGGATTTCAACAGTATTTAGGCTCAGAACTTTGAATGGGGAATTAAGCATTTCCATAACAGTTCTCCCAGTACTCAAATCCTCATATCGATTCAGTTTTGCAGGATGTATTACACTGCGCTGTGCTCCATGCTGAAATGATGTCTTTACTAAGCTGATGGTAAAATCATCATAACGTTTATCAGTTTCACACTAGGCTATTATGTCACCTACTGGAACAGATATTACTTGTTTCAAGCATTTCTGTCATAAGAAAGTAGATTGCATTCATTCCCTTGCTTCTGATTTTTGGCCAGAGGTCTGATCTAGACCCAGGAAACCTGAGTTTTGAGTTATATTAGTACTTAAATGTATTGTAATTCAGTTCCCTTATTGAATACATAGTAACCATATTTACTTTCCTATTTAGAATTAAAATGCATTTTAAAATGCTAGGTATCAAATTGGCCAAGCAGTGATTTCAACCTCAAATTCAATGGACCACTTTTCTGTGCTCAGGTGGAAAGCTCAGAACCAACAATTTTGGTAAAGGAAAAGCTTTATAAATGAATCAATAGGTATAATAATTTGGAAGGCTGAATTCTGAAGTTGTTTGTCCCTACCAAGCTTATCCCCAAGTCTTCAACAAACACTAAACTAGGTACTTCTGTGAAGAGACTTTGGTGATGGAATTAATGTTCCTAATCAACTGACTTCAAGATGGCATTATCTTAGATTATCCAGGCGGACTCAATGTATTCCATGAGCTACTGAAAATAGAAAATAAATGTGTAAGTGTCATTCAGAGGAGAAATGTGTAAGCGTCATAGCAGAGGAGAAATGAAGCAGAGGGGGAGGTCAGAGAGATTGGAGGAATGAAATTGCAAGGGATGGAAGATGAGTACCATGAGATACGTATACGTGAGGTGTGTGGATGACTTGTAGAAAAGGAAAACGCTGGCCAAAGGTCAGCAAGGAAATGGAGATCCTAGTCCTACAACCAGATGGAACTGAATTCACACACACATACACACACACACACAGAGTCTGCACAGGCCTGGGATTAGATTTGACTCCAGAGCCTCTAGAAAAGATTGCAACTCCTGACATTTTCATTTCAGTCTCATTAGATGTTACGCCAAGAAACCAGACAAACCCATCCGACTTCTGATTGGCAAAATTCTTAAACGATAAATTTGTGTTTTAAGTGAATGTTTGAGCTTGCGACAATTTGTCATCACAGGTGGAAAACTAAAACGATAATAATTTGATCTACTACCTTCATTTTACTCCTTGATTCCAGGACCTATATTTTCTGGCAGTGGAAAAATATAGCCCATATTTTCATGTTTATCTTAAAGCATAGATCACATTCAGCAAGATAAAACAATGAACTTACATGGTATCCATCAACTGGTATTATAACTAGGCTGCTGTAGGTCATTCCTATTTCTGTAAAGGCAGGTTCTTGGGATAATAGAGGATGTGGAAAAACCTGTGAATTCTATGTTGTATACCAGTTCTGACACTTGTATGCTGAAAAAATAATCCCTTGTTTAGAAGCAAGAAGTTCATAGTTGGAAATAAAGACATTATGTGGGATGCCTGGGTGGCTCAGTGGGTTAAGCTTCTGCCTCTGGCTCAGGTCATGACCTCAGGGTCCTGGTATCAAGACCCCCTCGCCCCATCATAGGGCTCTCTGCTCAGCAGGGAGCCTTTTTCCACTCCCACCCCCTCACCTCGCCTCTCTGCCTGCCTCTCTGCCTACTTGTGGTCTCTCTCTGTGTCAAGAAAATAAATAAAATCTTTAAAAAAAAGACATCATGTGCAGGAAAGGAAAATCCATAAGTATCTTTTTATACCAGTGAGAACATATTACTGCTCTACCATGACATGAATCCAATGAAATCATTCTTGTGAATGGTTCCCATATCAGAAAGTTAAGCACTCAGCATTGAAGATAGCAAAATGAGTCTTAGCAAAGAAATTACATTGTTTAGTCCATGCAGAGCCTTTATCCTTTCTACATGGCCAATCTATATACAAGTCCACTGAGCAAGAATCAAGGTGGCTAGACAAAGAGGTTGACTAATAACCAAAAGGGAGATTGTTTTCCAGCTGATTACTGAAAGTCCCTGAATTAGATAAGTCTCTCTTTTTTTTTTTCCAGTAAGCATTCAGTGATAGACAGATATCTTCATTTTCTTCTCATTTCAATAAATCTACTGATATTTCCCTCTGAACCCATTGTCACCAATTTTCTTATTTGGTTTTTACTAAATTTTCCAATTGTGTGATCATACAACTGAGTCATTCACTACTACCTGAAAATTAAAATAGATCTATATGTCTATTTCTCCATCCAAAGTAAATACAAAATATACTGCGTATTGATGTTCTGTTCACTGAGATGATTTCTGTTCATCATTGTGTTTCAAAGACACACTTTGATCAAGGCTCTTTTACTGCACTAGCCTTCTTATATCTGAATACAGTGTATGGAGGAAAGTCTTAAGATACTTACTCTTCAGTCGATTTGTCATAAGGAACTCGAAAAGAGGCCATAAGTGGATGAGTGGTCATGTTTTGGAAGAGGGTAATAAAGGAATCTGAGTCACCTGCTCATTCAACTTCCCTATGCCTTATTTACTGCTGGAACGTGATCTAATGAGCATCATTTACATGGGATGACTGATGGCTTCCGTGCATGCCCTGCCTTATGATTTGGTAGGTCAGGAGACAAGCAATCCAAATTATCAGTGTCTTGTGACAATTTTCAATTTATAGGGGCCGTAGTAGCAAGCCTTAAAGTATTCCACATAATGAAACAAAATGTCATATGCAAGAGGGGTAAAGATGTTACTTCAAAACACTCCTAGGAGTACTTACTATTCTATTGCGTCTTGCCAGATATTTCACAGAGCATACCTTTTTTGCCACAGACATTTTACATGCCAATGGAACTGCTGTGCAGAAAGTTCATATTACACTGTAGCTTTTATTACAGATTGGACTTCCTAAGGAGCGTTTTCTTTCTCTTGGCCTCACTCAACATTGACAGTCTTAGTTGTTACACAAAATATGTATAACACATTGATTTTGAAATAAATGATTCAGGTGTCATTGGATGGGTTATGTTGACATGTTCTGGACCAGTGGATATCCAGAATATTTAGCAAGATGGAAAGACCTTTTATTCTTACGTGGTTTAACTCCAACTTCTGGTTCACACTTTCCTTACCAAGCACTTTATGACCATTGCTACTTTCTGCACATTATATTTAATAAACAAAGTCTCATCAATATAGCTAAACTGTAAACTGTTCTGTAGTTTTTCAGTACTATCAAGATATCTTCAGACTAGGTTATGGCTAAAGCAGGAAAATTGATATAGTCTTTAAAAAGACTTTGAAGGTGTACTATTTAACCTGCCAGACAATAACAATTAGTCTCTGGTAGACCTTATATACTGAGGAAAAATAATAAAGCATTTCCTTGATCAATACTTTTATATATTTCCTCTAGTAAACATACATATAAAAATAACTGAAAATCACTATATTTTTCTGAGATCCATCTGCCTCTGCACAGGCCAAACAAGTGAGTTAAATAGAGATGTTTTAGGAATCACTAATCCAGAATTTTCAAGTATTTGATGGTGATGATAATAATTTTAATCCCTTCATATATGTGGCATTACCTTTCACTATCATGGATGTTTATCAATTTGTCTTCACTGCTCATTAGGAAAATTATGTCCACCTTGCATCTTGCCCCTAAGTGCTGCCATTCAACCTCATCATTCTGAGGTATTATCTCTGGTGCTATTGCAATCTGGAATCCTATTTTAAGAACAGCATCTCCCACCACCATACCCAGGCCTCAGAGTACAGCTACCAAAGAGATTTCCAGTATGCTGGCAATCTCCTTACATATATAGTTCTCAGTGGCTTGATGAGAAGAATGCAGGGCCTCACTCCTTTAATTGGAGAATAGAGTGAGTGAAAGGGAAGACATGACATATGATAAATGCTATAAAATTTCTGACTACCTTAAGGCTTTGAATCAATTTTTCTGGTATGCTACCAGGAAAGTACTGGCCTCCCAACATCATTAAATATAGGTCACCATAAGTCCAAGTCTCAGTCAAACAATCAAGTAAAATCTTACAGCCAATATTTCTGTGCAAACTAGCATCTTAAATTGATATCTGATAAGTCTACTTATATAAATTTGGCTTACTACGCAGTCTTATTTCTTCCCTCATGTTCTACCACTATTAGAATGCCAAAACATATCCTCATGTGTTTTACGGTATAAAATAAACTATTAGAATTATTTTGCAGGATGGCCCATTATCTAAGATAATGAACTTAGCTCCCTGATACATCACTGTAATTCATTGTACTAGAAGATATAATGAGAATTTGAAATGTGTTTAGACAGGAAGAAGCAGCCCTTTGCAAGTCCTCTTCCCCAGATGAGATTAATAAAGGAAAGCAAGATTAATAAAGGAAGGCCTTCAAGCAAGTCAAAGCTTGTGTTCTTAGATATTAGAGAGCATAGGTCTTTTAAAGAGCAGACAACCTTCCACTAGCAAAAAGGTTCAGAGAGATTTAGTGATTTAATATTCTCAGTTTCATCTCATTCTATCTATATGTCTATAATCTTAGGATCCTACTCTTTCAAAATCAATGCTTCACCTAAGCTACTGAATAAATCTATGAATTCATCACATGCTGCAGTTCTGGAAACTATATAATTACATTCCGGGTCTGATATTCAGTGATCTCTGTCCTATAGCTGTAAGAGATGATTAGGTAACTATGGGATGCTTAGGTGGCTCAGCTGGTTAAGCATCTGCCTTCAGCTTGGGTCATGATCCCAGGGTCCTGGGATTGAGTCCTAGTTTGGGCTCCTCAGTGGGGAGTCCACTTCTCCCTCTGCCTGCTGCTCCTCCAGCTTGTGCTTTCCTTCTCTTTCTGACAAGTAAATAAAATCTTTAAAAAAGAGAGAATTATTATAAGAGTAATTATTTTAAGTCTGCCATAGAAGTTTTCTGAGCTGTAAGCTTGTAATCTTTTCTACATAAGCTCTTTTATATTTTCACAATCATTTAGCCTCACAGATCCTGTAGTTATCATCATATGAATATTGGTTAGGTACAAGGCCTCTTGCACCTTCTCCCAAAGTACTTGTTTCAATGATCGTAACTTCATAGTCAATCAAGGTATCAATTTAAGAATTGTTGTCATCATGACAACCTCTTAATATTTCATTTTTCATTATCAAGGAACTTATTACTACCTTCAAGAGAAAATGTAACTAAACAATCCCATAATCATATGCTTATGGTTCTATTTTCTTGGGACTATTTCTAATATCCCATTCTAAATCTAATACAGGAGACCTTGCAGAACCAGACTCCGAGTAGGAATGATGGTCTGGCTAGTAATGGTAGTTCTGAGAAGGCATAACAATATTAGTCTTGAGTGCTAAAGGAAGCTGGAAAACAGAACCAAATATTGCTTTTCAGTGAAGAGCTAATGATGCAGGGCACCACAGTAATAGCAACAGAGAGGAAGGGAAAAAATACCTCTATCTCTTTCTCTTCCTACATTCTATAGTGCACTTATTTGGTAGAAAGTAAAAGAAGTCAGCTGACAAAGAAAAAACGTGGTTTGAGGAATCCTAGTCCAGGCATAGTAAAGTGGAATATAAAGGGATAGATTTGGAATTGAATTACAAGAGTTTAATTATTGAAAGTCATGACTCTGAACTAGAATATAGACTGTATAATAACAAAAAAGGTTTTAAAAATTTTTTAAAAGTTTGGCAGTCAAGTTCATTATTTTCCTAAAACCTTGAGACTTCCGATGGAAAGGCCTCAGTACTTCTTTGTTGAGTAACTTATTTGTTATGAAAAAAATGCCTTGATACATATGTAAGGTGATAATATATACTAACATGTGCCACCTTTGGTCATTTTATTGAAAAATGACGGAATATCAAAAAATTAAAGTAATCACAACAAAACATGTATTAACATATAATTTAAAATATACCAAAGTAATATTTTATCATTATGATTATGTGTTATATATTATATTAGTTTTACATTTTTTTTTTTTTTAGAGAAAGAGAGGGCAAGTATGTATAGTAACGGTGGGGGCATTGGGAGAAGGTGGGAAAGGGAGAGGGAGAGAGAGAATCTTAAACAGCCTGCATGCCCATTGCAAAACCTAATGTGGAGCTCAATTTCATGACTCTGAGATCATGACCCAAGCTGAAATGAAGGGTCAGATGCTCAACTAAGCCACCCAGGTGCCCCATCTTAGTTATACTTTAGTTCAGATGAAAAAGTAAATGCAAATGCCTATTACTTAATTTGAAAATAAAATACCAAGACTGAAAAAAAAATAAAATACCAAGACTGAAGATGTCTTGGTACATATTCAGAGATGAAGTTTCACTAGATTATTTCTTTCCTTCAAATTTCTTGTTAATATTTATAAATTATTTACCTAAAATATTTTATACAATATGTTTCAGTTAGTGTTCATCTTCTAAATGAGTCATTCCCAAGATAATGATGTATAAAATATAAAAGCAAATCATATGAGTTCCAAAAAACATTTGTGTTCAATTTCTCTAATTATTAGTTAATAAATTAATTAATGTGTTATTTCAGTAAATGATAGTTAAATAAATAAATAGTTAATAAATAAATAGTTAAAAGCCTAATGAATAAGGAAAAGAATAAACATGGATTTGTGATAAAATATGCTAACAGTTGTAATTGTCACTTGTACAGAGCATTAAGAGAGTATGGAGAAGTGAGTAACTTTCTCTTGCCATGTGAATTAAAGAATGCTTTGTGAGAAGCAGCCACACTAAGATCTTAGCAAAGCATTTTTCACATACCATTTCACTTTTCATTGGGATATTTTTATTTCTACTTGTTAAGCCACATTCCATATGCAATTTGCAACATTTAATCAGATGGCAAAATTACCTTGACTATCATGACAAGTACACGGTCTCCCATGAGTTATTCTTTCCTTGATACATAAGCATATCATTTTTTATTTTGTTCCTCTTTGTTTAACAAAACATATGTTTTGACATGGTATATGATGAGTTTACATGTGCATATTACCATTCATTTCAGTTCCTTATGTGGTTCATTTCAGTGCTTCATTTATAAAGCTTTTCAAGTTCTTAAATATTTCAAAATATACTATGGTAGTCCTTTCTGAACTACGTTGATGTTTCTTGTAGAGCTCATGTTTCATTACAGATTGTAGATATGAAAGATTAGCAGGTGAAAGACCCAATTAGTAGTAAAACTTGATCCTATCTTCTATAAAAGCTCTATCCAACAAACACGTAGAGTATGGAATGTTTTGAGTGATATTTCATATGATTTAGAAAATGGTGCATGGTCTTTCTCTCCTCTAGAATACTTCATTTGTTCACTTCACCTAGAATGTTATATTTGTTTGTTGTTTTCATGTGCTCTTTTCCTCCTACGTATCTTCCAGTACTCCTTCAGGATCTTTTTTTACAAAAATATTTCCCAAAACTTAGTAGACTTGGTTTGATTCTTCTTAATTCTTAGGCTTACTTTTGCCAAATAATATATAAATTACAGAGAAGATTTTATTTTTCTGAATTCCACACAGTACCCTTACTCCATATTAGCAAGGATTACATCTTGAATTCTATGTCCTATTCACTTAGAAATGGAATTTGGAACATACTATAAATTGTCTATATTTGGGTTGAGTATATCAATAAGTGATTAGGTAGTTATAAGTAATCTTGTAGGAGATACACAAGAAAAACTAACAGGTGAAAAATTCAAATGTTAAGCTTAGAAAAGAATCGGTAGCAAGACATTTTTTTGTGGCTATAATTTGGATTGAGACAGTTTATGAATAATTTCTTTGTTGTGTTTATGTTGGTGTAGTTAATTTTTTTTTCTTTTTCTCTTTTCGGTCTGTGGATTTCCTAAGCTAATTTGACATGCCTACTAATTCAATTAAGGTTTCACTATCCCCAGTTGAAAATATTTGACATTTTCCTGTGTTCCCTTACTATCTTATTTCTGTTTGTTTACAGTAGTCATCCCCTTACTTGTGATATTACTTTCTGTGTTTTCAGTTACCTATGTTGTCAGTTACCTATGGTCAACCATGGTCAGGGAGCAGATGATCCTTCTTCTGACTTGTGGTCAGAACAATATAGTAGCTTAATGCTATGTCACAGTAAATGCCCAGGTCATTTCCTTACTCAATCTCATTACATAGGCCTTTTATCATTTCATATCATCATAATAAGAAAGAAGAGTATATACAGTAAGTTATTTTGAGAGAGAAAAAACACATTCACGTAACTTTTATTATAATATTTTATTATAATCATTCTATTTTATTTTTTAAGTTTTTATTGTTAATATCTATGTGCTTAATTTGTGAATTAAACTTTATAATACATATGTATGTATAGGGAAAATAGAGTATATAGAAAGTTTGATACTATCTGTGGTTTCAGGCATCCATTGGAGGCCTTGGAACATATCCCCCATGGATAAAGGAGACGACTGTACAGTAGTTTCTATCATGTTGGTATTATCTCTTAACGGAGTTTAAAAGGCAATAGACAGTAATGTTTAGGCCATAATTCTCAGAAGTCAGATTGACCACTTTGAACCTTATCAAAGTCAGTAATTACCTATGACACTGGATAATTTATTTAGACTCTCATTGTCAGATTCCTCATGTGAAAATGAAGATAATAATAACAGCTTATTAGGCTATTATAAGGATTAAAAGTTACAATATTTACAAAACACTTAGGTCATTACCAAACATAAAATAATCTCTGACAATATGTTAAACATTTTCATGCATTTATTCTCTCCTCTGAAAATTAAATTCTTTGAGGATATAAATAATTTTTTATTTAGCTGTTTGTGCTGCAGCAAATAATGCAAAGTCCACCAAAATTCTTTATTTCTGTTGTTTTTACCTTTTGATCTTTGAAATAGCCTCTTTTACTTACAAAGTTACACTCATTTTCTTTCCCATTTTTTTCTGAAATTGTTTCTTTTCTCCTTTCATAATACATAGAAATTTAAAAATAAGAACTCAATATTGCCACTTTTGTTATGTATTGCTTTTTAAACTGGTCACACTAAGCCCTTGGTTATAATTGTGTTGCTTTATTGTAACTATGTCTACATTAGGCTTTTGTGACTAAGCTCTTGACTATTGTATGCTGGCATTTCAATAATTTATAAGAGGACAAAACAACATGTCATTAACTTTCAGAGAATGTTCACCAGAACTGTTCTGAAAGCTTTGAACCCCTGGGTTTTTCACTGAAACTCTGACAATCAACCTGCATAGTACCATTCATTCTTCATCTTTGTATTTGCTCTCACTGAGAAGAATGGTCCAAATAAGGACATAGAGCACTCTAAAGGATAATGCACCAGATTAGATTCCAGAAGGCTGGGGACAGGTTCCTGGCTCTGCTTTTAATTACCTGTGTGAAAAAAAGCAAAGGCATTTAATGTCTCTTGACCCTAATGACTTCAGCTACTAAATGAGGAGGCTTGGTTTTCACTTTTTAGAACACAGAAATAACAAAGAATGGCTGTTTTTTTGTTTGTTATATTTTATTTTGTTTCTTAGTTTTTGTAAGCATTATGCAATGCCTGTAGAAATACAAACATATTTAACACAAAATGTAGATTGTGATTCCTGATCCCAGCTGGATTTTTATTGTTGTTCAAAAGATTAATGGGTGCAAACATAAATGTAATAATTAGTACACCAATTATTTCTGAAGTCTTTCATATTCTATTAGAAAGATCAAAGAGACTTTAATTTTAATCATGCAGTCATTCAATGCATTTACTCACTGATACATTCAGGGAATAATTAATGAAAATTTGTTTGTTAATGTTAAAGATAGAAAGGTGAATAAAGCATGCTCTGGAAATATCATGAGTTAAGGTACATCATAGTGCAGAGATAGAGAACAGGACATCACTGAATTTCTTCTCTGGAGATACATGTTACAACATATACATGTTATATAACGTAATACTCTATGTTTCAACCCTCTTAGAAGTTCTCTAACACAAGGATCATGGCTACTTAACCCATAAAAATTTCTGAGACTCAAAAAAAGTGAATAACTTGTTCTAGATTGTATTGAAGGAGCTGCTGAGTTTGAAGTTTCTGCCTAAAATTTTGTTCTAAAAATTCACCAAATTTCTTGCATATATTAATGTGCCCCTATAGAAAAGAAAACTTAATTGGATGACTTTAACACTTTATTAGTACTGATGAAGCTTAAAACAACTGATGAAATGAGCTTTCTGTTTTCCAAACTTCTGTTAATTGCACTTGTTATTTCTTCAGTTTTCTTAGTAATCAATTTAAACTCTTCCAATGTAATGTTTATGTTTTGTGAGGCAATAAAACTGGTGCTTTCAATCTTTATTCAAAAGAATCAAGTAGTTTCTTCAAAATTGAACAATTTTAAATATATTTCTATATTGTATTATAGATAATCATTACAGCGATTTGGGCCTTTTTCATATTTTAACTTTTGTTACCAAATTGGAAGCAAATTCATTGTCATAAAAATTGCATTTGACTTCCAGAGCTTTTATTTTTAATCCCAGCTGTCCATTCTAAATCCCCAAATCCCCAGGGACAAATAGATGTGTAATATTTATGTTTTGAGTCATTTCTCATTGTCTTATTAGGGAAATAAAACACTATACAATCGCTTTCTTTCCTTTTAAACACACTTCAAAATCTCCCTTATTTCATTCATTGTGGTAAATGGAAATTTACCAAACAATGTGGCAAAGACAAATCTTTTGCAGCAAAAGAATGTCTCTAGGGCTTCCTGTAAAGTGAGAACAAAGTGCTTCATAGCCCTATTTGAAGCTGGTTAATAAGACACAAATGTAATAGGCTTCACTGCACTTAACTTCAGAAAAAGCGCCAATATCTTCAAATGTGAGCCTCAGATTATTGCCTCTGCAATTTGTTTAGGCAGCCAATGCACCACAACTCATTCCCAGTCTACAAATTGCTTTTGTTAGTGGGAAACAGCATACAATAAAGCCAGATTTCCTGGTGCTTTATTGACTCATGATCAAGTAGTTGTTGAGAATTCTTTTGTCTTCTTTCAATGACTCTCTCAAGTATTCTAAATGTTTTCAAAATAATAACCTCTTTGAGTACAGCGGGGTTTTCTTTAAACCACTGTAATCCTTTGGAGTTTCTGCTTCCTTAAAATATTTTACTGTTTTTTTCAAATTGCCTATATTTGTATGAATTTTAGCATTACCATAACAATAACTAGTTATTCTTTTAAATGTTGAAGATAGCACTTATTGTCAATACATCTATGTTTTAAATATCATTAAATTCTGACAGCAGTAAAATATTGTAAGTGATTTCTCATAAATATTAACATAAAATATACCTCTGTAGTACATTTTGTCAGTTGCACTTTACATTATTTTACAAATATTATGTAGTCTGATGTGCATATCTGGAATGCAATATATTGCTCTATATTACAAACATAATTAATTTTCCTAACTTTCTTGGATTCTATAAAATCTATTCATGAAGGGGCACCTGGGTGGCTTAGTCAGTCAATTGTGCGCCTTTGGCTCAGGTCAGGATCCCAGGTCTTCTCCTTCTCCTTTTACCTTTCCCTTGCTTGTGCTCTCTCCTCTCTTTCTCTCTCAAATAAATAAATAACTTTTTTTTTAAATGTTTGTTCATTAAGTGCGATTTAACATATAAACATGCACTTTAATAGTTTCTGTTAAGTGAAAAATAAAACATTTGAATGTCAACATTATGATAGAAGTACATGACAAATATTTTTCTGTCAAACTTCAAATTATGGAAATCTTTAAAATAATTTTCTTTAATAACATTGATTTAGAATTTCCTTCATAACCTACATAAATGATTATTTATAATTACTTTTATTTTACCCATGAAAATTAATGCTAGTGGTATTGAAAAATTTTGCACTAAACTAGTAATTGCACCTTAAAAAAAAACATATAAAGTGCACAGATCTTAAAGAGATTATTATATTATATTACTTTGTAGCAATATTATCTTTGAGGACAATGTAATAAATGGAGCTTATTGGTGTTCTACTATCTGTGCTATCTGAATAATATCAGCATCCAGCTTTATTGAAAATTTGGAGGCAGGTACTGGTATGGTATCAGGCTTTACTATAGGGATTAAAATACCCAAATTCCGATAAAAATTTGAATTGGAATATAGAGCATATCTGGGAACCAAAGGCAAAAACAGATATGAAGTTCAGTAGATAAAGGAATAGAAACCAGGTCAATACCAATGTTCTTTATGTTGGGTCCATGGTCAAAGGAACGAGACTGATACAAAGCGAAGATCAAGCAAAGCTTTATTTCACGCCAAGCATCGAGAATCAAACTGACTGGCCAGGGCCATCTCTTAAAAAGAGGCCATGACTCTCTGCTTTACAGACTAGCTTTTATAGAGCAAAGGCCATGTGGTTGGGCCTGGCCACACACAGGTGGCCAATGAGATTATAACACACAGAGAAAGCTGCACAGTCATGTTAGGTTACACACGGGTGACCAATTGAATTACAATTTACCCTATAGTCGATATTTGAATTAGCCTATCACCTTGATCAGAATTGGCACCCAAAAGGTGCCCAAAGGGCGGGACCCATACTCATTGGTAGCTAGGGAGACAGTATGCACCCCCACTGATTGGATACCTCCACCTGGCCTGACCCACCCTTGTATTTGGGCTTTGTTACCTGGGACTGGTTTCCTGGACTTGCTTTTAAGTTCCCTGAGGTGGGGCAAGGTCAGTTTAAGTTTTACTGCATAAACAACAAAATTACTGTTTAACCAGATAGAATCGCTCTGGCTAAATAGGCCCTTACACTTTATATGACATCTTGTTGAAAATATTTTTGATAGGGATGCCTATCATATAGTTGAAACTATCATATAGTTGAAATTATTTTTTGATATCTTGTTGAAAATATTTTTGATAGGGGTGCCTATCATATAGTTCAACTATCATATAGTTGAAATTATTTTTTGATAGGGGTGCTCAGTCAGTTAAGGTTCAGAATCCTAATTTCAGTTCAGGTCATGATCTCAGGGTGGTGAGATCAAGCCCCCCAGGGGACTCTGTGCTGGGCATGGAGCCTGCTTGGAATTCTCTCTCTCTCTTTCTGTACAACTCCACCTCCTTGCTTGTACACTGTCTGTCTTTCAAAAAACAAATAAAACTATTTTTTATAAATGCTGTAAAACTAGAAAGAACTTTAATATACCTTTGTTACTTCTTATTGACCTATGTGTTATTATTTTCACCTGAGATAAACCCAAAAGGACCAATATATAATTGATCATAAAGTCAAAATCTTTGTTGTCAAATAAATTACATAAGAAGCATCAGAATTCTGAAAAATAAGTTATAGACCATGCTCTCTAAAATATCCTAACAAAGAAAATGAAACTGATCAGTAATGTAGACACCTAAACACAATCTGAAGACTTAGTTTAAGGACATGTAAAAGAAGTTAAAAAGAAATGCATTTCGAATTTTGCTAAGTGCAAAGCATAAATGCTACAATCTTTGAAGCCTGGTGCTACTGGAAATGCACTGAAGACCCTCAAAATGATATAATTACTTTACATTTATGTATAACACAAAAGACTACAAAATCAATATAAAGGCCTTAAATTTATATGTAACTTAAAAGTGATGATGTAGGTGGATTTTAAATGATAAAGGGAATAAGGGGTTGATCTAGTTTTGCAAATGCCGGTATCTATCTGCCCCAAAAGATGGCTTTCTCTTGATAAAGGGTCTGCAATGGAAAACATTCCATTTTAGTCATTTTTATTCATATGTGTGTATGTAAATGTATATGTGCACTCAAATGAAACAGTGAATAGTGAATGATCAGTGTATAAATTAGCAAATAACAAATGTGCATTTAATATTAATTATATATTTTATTTAATATGTATTATTATTCATGATGTACTTATTAGCAGCTACAACCCAGCTAGAATGATGTAGATACACAATGGTGAGCAAAAGTCAGATAGAATGCCTCTATGGAACTTATAGTCTGGTGTGAGGCTGATTATAAAGCTACTTGAAATGTTAAGAGATTATAGAAAGCTTTATTACTAATAAAAAGAACAAAGTATAAAGAATTCAAATAAAACAGAAAATATAAAATTGAAACAATCTTTTCTCCTTCATCTATCCTTCTTGAACTTTAAACAACAACAAGAAATCACCTAGAATTAATATAGACAGCATTTGGCCACTTGTTATGATGTTTAAAATAAAGGTTATATACATTTGATAAAATATATCTCATGGGGCCCCTGGGTAGCTCAGTGGGTTAAGCCTCTGCCTTTGGCTGGGGTCATGATCTCAGGGTCCTGGGATCCAGCCCTGCACAGGGCTCTCTGCTCCGCAGGGAGCCTGCTTCCCCCCTCCCTCTGCCTGTCTCTCTGCCTACTTGCCATCTCTCTTTCTGTCAAATAAATAAATAAAATCTTTTAAAGAAAAGATACCTCATAAAATAAAGATGTTGTCTTGAGAAATTATCTTCTAGCTAACATTCAAAGTGTTATCATCATGATTTCACAAATTTTAAAATCTGGCTTTTAGAGTTATACACTTAAAAACTTGAATTTCAAAACACACTGAGAATGACTATATCACCTATGCATGACCTCACACCAACAACCTCAAAAATAACTGATCTATAAACCAAAACTGATGTTTAATTGTCTGTAATGAGAAATGTAATAACTATGAGATACAAGATAACCTTATCTATGTGCTTCTTCCCTGAAATCAGATTATATTATAGGGCTTTATCCATGTGGATTAGCTCTATGTAACCATCTCCTCAATAGATACATGCTTAATACCAGAAGTAGTAAAAATCTTCAGCCATCTTACCTCCCTGAATGGGGATGAACACACAACATAAGACTCAGGGCTTCTTTTATGTTTTTCAACTATCTAACCCTTCAACAATTACCTCTCCTCCCATTCTTCTTTGACTCATTTGTCAGGAAGCCATTGTTTTCATGGGAAGTTTGGCTAAGGTTGTGGTGGTTCTTAAAATTTCTAACTTTTCTCATAGGAAAATGTATTTTTAAATTCTATAAGAACAATCAAAATTTCTAAGAGAACAGTTATTTTCTGATTCTTTTAAAAAATATACATTTTTTATAATTTGTTTGAATTATGTTTTCCAAAAATGTATTTGTAAACTTTGAACATTTAGAGTGTGTATCAATTCCATCATTGATATTTATGTTTTTGGTTTTGGTTTTTTTTTTTTTTTTTGAGTCAATACATTGCCGTTATAGCTCTTCTTCCCCTCCTACTGTTGCAAGTAAGGGGCTTTGCACATAAATTAACAATAATGGGAAGGTTATCCCAGATAATTAGGTGAGCTCAATGTAATCAAAGGATCTTATTAAAATGCAAGCAAGAGGGTCAGAGTCAGAGAAGGGGATGGGGCAATGGGAGCAGAGGTCCAAATGATATAATTGCTAACTTGAAGATGGAGGAAAGGGCCATGAGCCAATGGAGGGAGTGAACCTCTAGAAGCCAGAAGAAGCAAGGAAGCAGGGTCTTTTCTAGAGTCTATCAAAAGAACACAGTCCTAGAGTGTAGTGCAAACAAATCCATTTAAGATTTTTGTTCTACAAGACTGTAAAGTAAATGTGAAAGAAAATAAAAATAAATTTGCATTATTTAAGCCACTAAGTTTGTGGTAGTATTTCACAACAGCAATTGGTAACTAATACATACACTTAATCAGAATAAGTTCTTGTAAGTGGAACAAAGAAATTTAGGAATGTAATTTCCACCTAGAACAAAGACATAAACATTTTCCTGAGCAAAAACTATATTATATAAAAATATTCCTTATCTGCTAAGTGCTCAACAACTATATATTGAATGTTTATTCATGTTAACACATTGTTTTTTATTTTTATTTATTTTTTTTTAAAGATTTTATTTATTTATTTGACAGAGAGAAATTACAAGTACACTGAGAGGCAGGCAGAGAGAGAGAGGAGGAAGCAGGCTCCCTGCTGAGCAGAGAGCCTGATGTGGGACTCGATCCCAGGACCCTGAGATCATGACCTGAGCCGAAGGCAGCGGCTTAACCCACTGAGCCACCCAGGCGCCCAACACATTGTTTTTTAATCGCATCCTCACTACACCCAGTTATATGACCTTAGACAAGTTACTTACCAACTGTGTGCCTTAGATTCCTTTTCTTTTCTTTTTTTTTTTTTTTTTTTTAAGATTTTATTTATTTATTTGTCAGAGAGAGAGAGAGAGCGAGTGAGAGCAAGCACAGACAGACAGAGTGGAAGGCAGAGGCAGAGGGAGAAGCAGGCTCCCTGCGGAGCAAGGAGCCCGATGTGGGACTCGATCCCAGGACGCTGGGATCATGACCTGAGCCGAAGGCAGCTGCTCAACCAACTGAGCCACCCAGGCGTCCCAAGATTCCTTTTCTGCAAAATGAGTGAAATACTTATAAAATGGTCTAGAACAATGCCTGGCACATTATGAACAATCAGCAAATGATACTCATCTACCGATTTATTAGTATTATTGCTGGGTATTACTATATTTTATTACATACCTTGCAATAACTGTATTATATACTTGTATTTTATAAAATATAATTTATTTGAACTGTTGCAAATTTTCAAATCACTACTTAGTCTTCAAACAACAAATTTCAAAAATCTATGGGCATGATAAATCATAATATCTATTTCTTTTGTTGCATTTATTAATCACTTCATTAACATGAAAAACTACATAATTATATAATATTATTAGTAGAAAAAATATAATTCCTCCAAATTAAAAACAAGATACAACAAAGTGCAATAAATATTCCCTTTCATAATATACATATTGCAATATGTCAAGCCTGAATTAACAACAAAATCTAGAGTCCTATTTAATGGTCTCTGAAAACATGCAATTCCCTACATCTCCAAGCTTAATAGAAATCAGATATAGCCATGGTGTTAGACTATAAGTAAAAATTCAGAAACCTAAAATAGAGTAATAAATTTCTTTTTAACATCATGCTACCATCAGAGCAGTCAATAATAATTGTTTGTAGAAAATTGCTTAGCCTTTCCTCAACTAGGGCTTAAAAAGTAATTTTATCTGAAAGTATTGTATTTTAGCTGACACTAAGGACCTGCTTTAGTGAGTCCTATTAAATTCTTATGTAGTGTAGAATTGTACTTCTGGGTAATTTACAAACTAGATGTGTGATTGGTGATTAAAATTATCTTCAGAGACAGAGTTCTATATTGGTAACAATTCTTGGCCTATTCAAAGAGGAAATGAACAATCAGGAAGGCAATAAGCTATTCTTATGTGTTCCTACACAAAGATTCTAAGTAGATTTCTTCTCAAGATAAGCATGGTCAATTCAATTAACAACTATATAGAGAGCTTGTTTTATAATGATCATTATTATCATCATTATCATAGTGACTATTTTTTTACATTGTCTCAACAGTAGACAGTAATTCTGTTCTTATTTTTCCCTTTATATCCAAACACATACAAAATCAAATATATTTTAAATAATGAAGTAATTTTACATGCAATTTTAAAGCAATCCTAGGAACAATTAGGCACATTAAGATATAAATATCATTATCTATACTGTAATATAAATATTATAAATAACATCAAAATAAATATAAAAATGTCACTTACAAATACATGAACTTTCAAAAGTTATAGAATAGTAGTTAAGAATATGACATCTATATTGAAATTTAAGTAGATGGCTCTTAACAATTTGATTATTAGGTAAGATATGTATCTTTTTATAACTGTTAGTGTTGTAGAATTGTCACGGCCAAGGAGAAAGAAAGAATTCTTGAGATATTTTGGGTTCCAAAAGGTTTGTTTCTGTTTTTGGTTTTGTTTTTAAGATTTTATTTATTTATTTGACAGTGAGAGAGAGAATACAAGCAGGGTAGTGGGAGAGGGAGAAGCAGGCTTCCTGCCAAGCACGGAGCCCTCTGCAGGCTCGATCCCAGGCCTGGGATCATGACCTGAGCCGAAGACAGATGCTTAATGACTGAGCCACCCAGGTGCCACCCAAAAAGTGTTTTTATTATAGTATAGGGACAGGACCTGTGGAGAGAAAGAGCTACCCAATGATTGTGAAAAGTGAATGATTATATGCTTTTAAATTTGGGGGGTAGGATTAGAGATAACTGAAATCTCTAAAGGGATTTCTGCATGTTAAAGAAGAGTTACAGGATCCTGGAGGTCTGTCTATTGTCATGACAAGGTGGTTTTTAGTCTATAGCAAAACATCAACATTAAGGAGGCCATGAGTTCCTTGAGTAATGTCCATGCTCTGCATGTCTCAGGTATTCATCAGTGGACTGCAAGTTGTAGGGAAATTTCTTTTGGCTACATTTCTCTTGCCTTTGTTTGCTTCATCATTAGCACAGATGTGAGCAATTAGAAGTTGATGTATATGTCTCTTACACACACACATACCTATCTATACATATCATATATATATATATATATATATATATACACACACACACACACATATATACATATACTATATTACATGCTCCTATATGAAATATATGCATATACATATGTATACAAAATATATACAGAAATATACACTTTAAGACATATGTATACTATGTAACTATATATAATATTTTATTTATAAAATATATCTATTATATATACATATACATACATTACTTCAATAAGTAAATTAACATGTCCCATCTTTGCTAGCAGATTTTCTGATTGTCATCTATAAAAGCACCACATCACAACAAAATGAAGCAAACATTAAGGTCAATAATACAAAAATTAATAGCTACAAAAAATTAAAATAGAGTGAGCAAAAAGCCATTACAGTCCCTCCCATTCCGCAATATGTTTTAGAGATGGCCTTCTTGTTCAGAGCTGTGAGGTCATGGCCCAGTAATATTTAGAGCCCTGCAATTTTACTGATTATCAAGTAAATGACAGCCTGGTTGGCAGGGCTGAGTGAAGAAATAGCCCTGGCAAAAATTGAGAAATAGAGAGGGATTGAGCAAAAAGTTAGATTTCAAACTAAAATGAAGTGACACTTTCCTCTGTAGGAGAAGGAAGGTATAAACAGGAAAAATGTCAAAGGCAAAATGAACCATATGGTGTTGGGATAAAATAGGAGTTCTTGGTGTGAATTAAGTTTTTAGTATATAAAGATAAATATGGAAAGAAACATGGGTGTAAATGTGTGTGTGTGTGTTTGTGAATATATATTTATTCATATACTTCCTTGGTTTATCCACTGAGAAAGCTTAGAAGCAGTGACACTCCAGTAATAATGAATAAGCCTAGTACTCAGATCTTACATTACGTAGAAATGTTTCTATGTATCTTTCTCTACCATAATGAATACACTTTTTTTTTTTTCTTTGAGAAATGACCAGCCAAGACCTGGGAAAAACAATGAATAAGATGAGCTGGAATATTTTGTTATGATCAAAAAACAAGCAAATGCCAAAACTTGCCAAAAGACCAGGAAATTTAATTTTAAATGGCTCCCACTGTAAAAATCTATAGTAACAAAAAGCAAAGACACACATACAAAAATATAATAACAGTTTATTACCCGTGGTTTAAGTAAGAATTCTTAAATCCATACCAATATAAGTAAATAAATGTGGAGAAGAGAACATTTCTTTACAGTAAAATGCCACTTAATAAATGCAGAATAATCCATAGAATTAGAAAAATCACCACTTGGTAACTCCCCTGACAATAACTGACATAGACAAATACCAGTGGGTGCAAAAAGTAATAGGTGTAAAAGAGGGGTGCCTGGTGAGTGTTAGTCGGTTAAGCGTCTGCCTTCAGCTGAGGTCATGATACCAGGATCTTAGGATTGAACCCTGCATCCAGTTCTCTGCTTCGTGGGGAGCCTGCTTCTCCCTCTGCCTGCTGCTTCCTCTGCTTATGTTCTTTCTCACTCTCTCTCAAATAAATAAATACAAACCTTAAAAAAAAAAAAGTGAAAAAGATAAACATTTAGATGATCACAAAACATCTCTTCATAAAATATTCATGATTCATAATTTTAAAAAGCAAAAAGGAGTGAAGAAACCTCCAGATACCACCATAATTTATTGATCAAAATTAACAGGACACGTGATAGAGCAAATTTTTATCATGCACTAACTACATGGAATGAGAAGAAAGCACATCACATTTCTGATATCACTGTTGAAAGAGCTAAATAGATGGTAATTGTGATGAAATATCAAACTCAAATTGAAGCAATATCTTATAAAATAACCCCCTATAGTACTAAAAAATAAAATCAAGAGTGTGAAAGTAATGAAAAGACAGCAAAACTGTTCCAGATTAGATGTGACTGAAGAGAGCTGACAAATATAATATGCGGTGTAATGTTGGATCCTCTGCCAGGGAGGACATAATCAGAACAACTGGCAAAACTTAATGGGGTCTGAGGGTTGTCACTAGTATTGTATTGATGTCAATTTTTTTAGATGAGGTGTCCTTCTTTATAGGTAATAGACACTAACTTTTCCAGGCTAGTAATTATCATTTCTTCTAACATCGTGTCTGCAAAAAAAAAAAAAAAAAAAGAAAGAAAAGAAAAGAAACCAAAAGTATAGAAAAAAGATAGAGTAACAGATAGAAATAGAGATATATAGATTCTGACAAAGCAAATGAGATGTTAACAGCTTGGGGGGGGTTGGGTTAGATATATAATGAAACCATTTAATACTTTTGCATACTCACTAACAAGTAGATTTTTTATTCAAGACATATTATGATGTAGCTTATTTTGCTTTTTACTTCTCAGCCACAAATGAACATTTCTACCTTTTCTTCCCCATTCTAAATCTTAGATGATATTCATATTTTGTTTAGACATTTAAGAACGTATGCTTGGTGGCCAATTCTATAAAATGGGGGCTGCATTTTCATTTCTTTCAATACTTTGTGATAAAGAATCTTCTCAACTACCACAAATCCCATTTTGTTCAAAATACTAATAACAGTGAATATTTTATCAAAGTATGATTAAGTCTGGCTTTTTTCACTCATTTTCAGTTCTGTTGAATTTTTTCATAAACAGTGCTTTTTCAGTCATGTACAAAATGTGTAAACAGAATGTTTTACATATGAATATCTCAAAGTTACTTTAGGGAGTAGTTGTATTGCTTATTTACAACAGATCAGATAGATCAGCATATTTGCTATCACTGAATTAATAACACTGCAGATTTCATCACCATGCTAGAAAAAAAAAAATTAATAAACCCAGTCACATTCAGCCAACAAATCATTAGATTATAAATCAGAGTGAAAAGTGAAACAGTTAATATCTTAACTCTATCAGTCATTTAGAGAATGTTCTTTATTTATTCACCTCATCAATCTGAAAGTCATTTCTTACATTTAAAAATATAAAAAATAACATTAACTTACATAAATCACAAAAATTAAGAGAGGTGAAATGAAATAAACATGTACAATTCTTTATGAAGGGCAGAGTATTCTCATATGATGGGAATATCAGAAGTGATTTATCAACAATTTGAAATTCATAGTTTATGTTTTTCTATAGTATTTAGGTTCTAGTTATTTTTGTTTTAATTTTTTGCTATGGATTTGCACACGGGTTAACTTCTGTTTGAAAAACTCATGCATGTCTTCCTGCAATGGAAGTTTTCCTTGTATGTGTCTCCTAGGCAATAGTATAGTAGATAATATATATTTAAAAAAAATTTTTTTTAAGATTTTATTTATTTGTCAGAGAGAGAGAGGGAGAGAGCGAGCACAGGCAGACAGAATGGCAGGGAGAGGCAGAGGGAGAAGCAGGCTTCCTGCCGAGCAAGGAGCCTGATGTGGGACTTGATCCCAGGATGCTGGGATCATGACCTGAGCAGAAGGCAGCTGCTTAACCAACTGAGCCACCCAGGCATCCCAATAATATATATTTTAAATGAAGATATTTCTTTTTTTTTTTTTTTAAGATTTTATTTATTTATTTGACAGAGAGAAATCACAAGTAGACAGAAGCAGGCAGAGAAAGAGAGAGGAGGAAGCAGGCTCCCCGCTGAGCAGAGAGCCCAACATGGGGCTTGATCCCAGGACCCTGGGATCATGACCTGAGCTGAAGGCAGAGGCCTTAACCCACTGAGCCACCCAGGCGCCCTTAAATGAAGATATTTCTAAAATATAGCCTGGATGAAAAACACCTCTGTACTCCAATTCATAGTGGTCTTGCATGTCTTAAAGGAATGTGATTTTCTTTATTTATACAAAGCCAAGGAGATAGCCAGAATACGTTTAGAAATTTATAGAATTTTAGAGTTAGAACTAAATATATAGTGAAACCTCAGATATAACAGGAAAAAAAAACAGATTTTCAAAGGTTAGATAACAAGTAAAATTAAAGGCCATGCAGTTAACTGATCTCAGCTTTATGACTAAATCCCATATTATCTTTATATCTCATTGAACTATACAAGTTCCTCACAGCTTCAAATAGAATTTGATAAAAACCCATTCCTATTTCATTTGAAGTTTCCACAACTAAGTAATTACTCGCTTCTAGAGTCTTTCTATATAGTGTTACAACAAGATATTTTAGAAAAAGGAAGAATTTTTTATTATCAAAATGTGTCAGAATTATTTTTGAAAGTAAATTAAGACATACTGTTTATATGCAATGACTAAAGCTCTAGAGTTTAAAGAAATCAAGACAGAATTGTTCCATATCTGCTTTGCTAGAAAGAGAAACAAACATCATTACCATAAATAGTTTGGGTAATATTTATTTATTTATTAAAGATTTTATTTATTTATTTGACAGAGAGATCACAAGTAGGCAGAGAGGTAGGCAGAGAGAGAGGGAAGCAGGCTCCCCACTGAGCAGAGAGCTCCATGCGGGGCTCAATCCCAGGACACTGAGATCATGACCTGAGCCGAAGGCAGACGCTTAACCAACTGAGCTACCCAGGCACCCCTTTGGGTGATATTTATAAAAAAGTTTTTTATTTACTCCTGACATCTAATACACACAACCTGATTATTCCAAAACTATTATAATTATTTTAAGAGGAGCACGTAAGAAAAAATATCAACCAATGAGTCAAGTAGAGACTAATGAGGACTTCTGAAAATAGTGATTTTATTTCTTAAAAGAAATATTTAAAAACTCAATCTCTCAGTTTTGCTGAATAAGAATGAATTATCCCCTTACCCCAGGTGTGGATCACAGCCATCTTGTATGTGAATAAGAAGCCAGACTGAAGATGTGGTTAGCACACACTGTGGTTGGCCAAGCAGAGTCTAAAAGAAGCTTGATTTTCTAGGACATTTTTGAGATTGTTGAGTTACTGAATTACCTACCCTGAAGTTTTCACTCACATCTTTCATGAGAAGACTTATAAATAATTGGAAAAAAAAGTGTTTCTTGTTTACAAAAATCTAGAATATATATTTACTTACAAGACAGAAGTAATTACAAAGAAAGGAAAAGGCATTGAATGCTTTCTACTAAAAATTTGTTAGATCAAAACAGATGTGTTCTTACAGTGATTAACAACTTATAAAAATTATCTACTCTCTTCTAGTAACTGACACAGGAATGCTATTACAATTATCCACTCCCTTGTAATGATAGATGTAAGATTGTTAATATCTTCTTTATTTTTTAATATTTCATTTATTTATTTATTTTATGAGAGAGAGAGAGAATATACATGACTGGAGGGAGGGGCAAAGGGAGAGAATCTCAAGCAGACTACTTGCTGAGTGTGTAACCCAAGGCAGGGCTTAATCTCACACCCCAGAGATCATGACCTAAGCCCAAATCAAGATTTGGAAACTTAACTGACTGAGCCACTCAGGTGCCCCTAATATCTTCCTTTTAATAAAAGCTGAAATTGTTTATTATTCTAGGGAAAAAATACTCCTACAATCCATATACAAAGTAAGTTGATCTGCTTTATCAGTCATAGGTATAGATTTATTAGTAGTTTTAGTTGGAATTAGAAAATACTTTAGAAAATTATATGTGTATATGAGAGAAGTGAAGACTAGAAAATTAAGCTCAAGATATGAGAGCACAGAGATATTTGAGGGTTAGTTAGGTCTTCTGCCCAGTTTAGTTTAAAATACTAAAATATATTGCTGCATTCATCATATGATGGTACCTAAAAAGGTAGTATAGGCTGGAAAGGCTCTTTGAAAAAATACGTCCCACTAATACAAAGAAATATGGATTTTTTTGAAAATACCACCTAAAGGTAACCAAGTTAAATTGAATATATGTCTATAGTTTTGGAAAAACTACTCTGTTTTTTTAGGTTCACTACTCAGAAATTCCAGGATAATTTTGAATATAATAAAAAATTTTTGAAGAAATGAACAAAATCTGAAAGAAAGTCAAAAGAAAGAAAATAGCCTATCTTTGACACAAAGAAACAAAAGAGAAGACACAAAACATTGTTGTTATTATTGATTATTTAGAATATGTCTGAAAGTTAAAGAACCCCATGAGATTTTGTCAAAAATATTAGAAACCTGAAATGTTTTGGGTGTCATATAGTGACACAAAGGGAATAATAACTCATTTTGTTTCTCCAACTATAATGATTTAATATTATGACATTAATGAAAGCAAATTTTTTTATACTGGCATATGCCCTTTGCTGTTACAAAAGCTATAACTCAGAGCCAGTCATGTAATGATGCTCCGTGCCCATGGCAGTTTCAGAAATATCGTGATCTATCCCACAGAATAGAACAACCAAAATCCAGATTTACAAAGAGGTAGATTACTCCAATTTGAAAAGACCTTAAAGACTTTTCCCAACGACTTTCCTTCAAATGGATCCATATGATACATTTATTGAGGGTTGTGAAATTATTTTCCAAATGTATAAAAATAAGGATTTGTAAGAGAATTTAAAAAGCACAGGGGCACTTGGGTGGCTCAGCAGGTTGGGCCTCTGCTTTCAGCTCAGGTCATGATCTCAGGATTTTGGGATCGAGCTCTGTATCTGCTCTCTGCTCCGTGGGGAGCCTGCTTCCCCCTCACTGCCTGCCTCTCTGCCTACTTGTGATCTCTCTCTTTGTCAAATAAATAAATAAAATCTTTTTAAAAATAAAATAAAAATAAAAAGCACAAAATCCACTCATGGAGTAATTTTAGGTGGCAAATAACAAGATGTTTAATAAGACCTACCTTTTGAGTACTTGATGAGCAAAATTTCTGTCTGTCTTTATGTGATGACATAAAGTTCACTCCAGAAAACAAAAAAGGAAAACAAACCCATAAAAATGTTGATTCCAATTATTAAGAAAGAACTAGCACAGATAATAAAGATTGATGCCAATTTGTCTGCTTTTCAAAGTTAATGATTATCATTAATATAATTATGGTCATTGAAGTATAATGATTTAATATTATGACATTAATGAAAGCAAATTTTTTTATACTGGCATATGCCCTTTGCTGTTACAATAATTAATCTTAAAGTTTTTTGATTTTTCATGTTTTAAAACATGATCTCTCTATGGAAGTGTCACCTTGTAAGATTATTGAAGGAAAAAAATGTTTTTGGAATTCCATTACAGAAAATCATATGCAATGTGATAACTGGCATTCTTTAAAGAAAAGGAAAAATAGGGAGAGGAGTCAAGATGGAGGAGAAGTAGCAGGCTGAGACTACTTCAGCTAGCAGGAGATCAGCTAGATAGCTTATCTAAAGATTGCAAACACCTACAAATCCAGCGGGAGATCGAAGAGAAGAAGAACAGCAATTCTAAAAACAGAAAATAAACCACTTTCTGAAAGGTAGGACTGGCAGAGAAGTGAATCCAAAGCAATGGGAAGATAGACCGCAAGGGGGAGGGGCCAGCTCCCGGCAAGTGGCGGAGCAACGGAGGACAAAATCAGGACTTTTAAAGTCTGTTCCGCAGAGGGACATTGCTCCAGACCGTGGTGAAGCCCACGCGAGGTCAGCATGACCTCAGGTCCCACAGGGGCACAGAGGATGGGGGGTGTCTGAGTGTCGCAGAGCTTGCAGGTATTAGAACAGGGAAGCCGGTTACAGAGACAGAGCTGAGGAGTGAGCTCTCAGCTCCGGGTTACCTTGAACCAGTCGCAGGCTCTGTGAGCTCGGAGCGCGGCCAGAGGCCAGGGAGACGGTAGTAATTGGGCACTATTCTCTGAGGGTGCACTGAGGAGTGGGGCCCCAAGCTCTCAACTCCTCTGGGCCAGAGACTGGGAGGCCACCATTTTCATTCCCGTCTTCTAGAACTATACAGAAAGCATTCAGGGAACAAAAGCTCCGGAAAGCAAACCCGAGCGGATTACTCAGCCTGGCCCCTGGTAAGGGCGGTGCAATTCCGCCTGGGGCAAAGACACTTGAGAATCACTACAACAGGCTCCTCCCCCAGAAGATCAACAAGAAATCCAGCCAGGACCAAGTTCACCTACCAAGGAGTGCAGGTTCAATACCAAGGAAAGGAGTGGAATTTCAGAGGAGGAGGAAGAAAAGCACGGGACTCATGGCTTTCTCCCCATGATTCTTTACTCTTACAGTTAATTTAATTTTTTTTTTCTTTTTCAATTTTTTTTCTTCTTCTGCTAATTTTTTTTTAACTTTTACCCTTTTCTTTTTTAACGTTTTTTAACTAGTTTATCTAATATATATGTATATATTTTTTCTTTTTTTATATTTTTCTTTATTTTCTTTTTTTAAATGTTTCTTTTTTTTTTCTGAACCTCTTTTTATCCCCTTTCTCCCCCCCACAATTTGGGGTCTCTTCGGATTTGGTTAAAGCGTATTTTCCTGGGGTCTTTGCCATGCTTTTAGTATTTTACTTGCTCCTTCATATACTCTTATCTGGACAAAATGACAAGGTGGAAAAATTCACCACAAAAAAAAAGAACAAGAGGTAGTACCGAAGGCTAGGGACCTAGTCAATACAGACATTGGTAATATGTCAGATCTAGAGTTCAGAATGACGATTCTCAAGGTTCTAGCCAGGCTCGAGAAAGGCATGGAAGATATTAGAGAAACCCTCTCGGGAGATATAAAAGCCTTTTCTGGAGAAATAAAAGAATTAAAATCTAACCAAGTTGAAATCAAAAAAGCTATTAATGAGGTGCAATAAAAAACGGAGGTTCTGAATGCTAGTGTAAATGAGACAGAAGAATTAGCGATATAGAAGACCAAATGACAGAGAATAAAGAAGCTGAGCAAAAGAGGGACAAACAGCTACTAGAAACATACATCTTTTTGTAAGTACACTTTCATTCAGTAAAATGATAATTTAAGATTTATCCATGTTGTCAAATGTTTCAGGAGTTTGTTTTTATTGCTTGTATTATTCCACTGTATGAATATACCACTGTTTGTTTATTCATTCTCTTTCTGATGAGCACTTGGGCTACTTTCAGTATTGAATTATTATTATTATTAATTTTTATATATCTTATTTTAATTCCAGTACAGTAACACATAGCATTAAATTAGTTTTAGATGTACAATATGGTGATTCAACAATTCTATACATTACTCAGTGCTCATCATGATAAGTAAACTCTTTATCTTCTCCAGTATTGAATTATTGTAAACAAAATGGCTGTGGAATTCTTGTAGAAATCTTTTTATGGACATGCATTTTTATTTCACATGTGTCAATAATTACATGTATAATTTAGGCACAATAGAGTAGACGTATATTGAGTGTTTTTTTATTTAGTTTTATAAGAAATTTTGAGTTACTTTTAAGTGAGCATACCATTTTATATTCACATATGAAAGTATCATGTACTACAATATAGGAATACCATGTACAACAATATATAAACATTACACTTGCTCTACATTTCCAACAACTTTTGGTTTCACCAATAGGTTTAATTTTAACAATCTAGTGAGTGAGATGTGACACTTCATTGTTTTATTTGCATTTCCTTTACAAATAATGTCTTGAATACTTTCTAAAAAAATGGTTTTTCTACCCCCACCCCATATATTTTGCCATATGTTGATCTTTCTCGTGAAGTATCTGTTCTAATCTTTTGTTCACTTTTACTGGATTGTATGTAATTTTATTATTGGGTTGTAGAAGTTTGTTGTAAATTCTCTGTCCAGGTCCTTTTCCAGATTTATGTACTGCAAATATTGTCTCCAGGACTAAGACTTTCTCATTTATTTCCTTAATGTTTTCTTTGATAAATAGATTTTTTTTTATTATTTGCAATATATATTTTTTAAGGCTACTTTTTCTGGATCTATCAAGGAAACCTTGCTTCTCCAAGACTGAAGAAATATTTTCTTGTATTTCCTTTTAGAAATTATAGTTTTTAAATTTGTGTTAATGGATATGATTTATCTCAAATTTATTTTTGTTAATATGTGAATTAAAGATCAAAGTCCATATTTTTCTCTATGAATATCCAGGTATTCAAGCTCCAGTGATTTAAAGATTTTCTTTTCCTCACTGATGGCATTTATATCTTTTGGAAAATTGCATTATCATTGTATAAAAATTCATCCATTTCTAAGTTCTTGCCACTGATCTATTTGTTAGGACTTCAAGTATGAATTTTGGGGGACACAATTGAGTCCATAATATATTTTCTCATTTAAAAAAAAAGACTATATTTAGTTTTTAGTTTTTCATACTATCATTTTCCCTCTGTTTTTCAAAAAGAATTATTTTCATTAGTCTATGTTTAGTTAATGGCTCCTATTTTCTATTTCTATTTACTTGCAAGTCCATCCTGTGAAGATTATTTTTTCTTTTAGATATTATGTTTTTAAATTCTAGAATTGTAATTTGACTCTTTTCTTATAATTTTTATTTCTTTGCTGTAATTCCCCAACTAGGTCATTTCAGATTAGTCTTTATTGGTTGTCTTATTTTCCAGACTATCAGTCATATTTTCCTATGTCTTCATTTGTTGAGTAATTTTTATTTCTATCCTGAATATGATGAATGATGGATATTTTATTTTAGTATTTTTAGAGTTTTTACTGTAAGTCTTATATCTTCCTTCTATGAATATTGATTTTTGTTTTTAAGCAAGCATTCAACTTGGTTGAACAATAGTTTGTCTCCCTTGTGGAGACAGAAGCTCAAATCTCAGTTTATTTACTTTAGCCTTACTGTGGTGCTTGGAGTATTCCCCAGTAATTCACAATACAGGGGGCAACCAGAAACTCTCGAAAATTTTATAAACAAATTTGAGTCTCTCCCTCTCTGGCCCATTTCCAGAATTTCCCCCTCAATTTCCATTGACTCTGGTAATACAAACTGTCTTTTGTTTCTTCAAGTGTTTAAGGTTGATTTTTCTTTTTTGTTTTGTTTTGTTTTGTTTTTGGTTTATTTATTTAGAGGGAGAGGGAGAGGGAGAATCTCAAGGAGAATCCCCACTGAGCATGGAGCCCAACTAGGGACTCCATGGAGGGCTCATCACCAGGCTCAATCTCAGAACCCTGAGCCAAAATCAAGAGTCAGTGGCTCAACCAATTGAGTCACCCAGGAACCACTTAAATTGATTTTTTCTAAATGAATTTTAACTATACCTGCTGGAGAAGACTGAGGTTGAGTTTCAAGAAAATGTGTTTTAAAGAAGGAACTCTACATAGTGCCGTCTTCTCTTTTGTTTTATTTACATTCACTATATCAAGTGCTTTTTGGTTATGCTTAATGCCTACAGGTACATTTTTGTTTAGCAAAATTAATTTTTTTTAATTTTTATCTATGGGAAGGGTACTCTGACAATAACAGTCCAATCATAGCCAGAAGCATCACTGCTAAAGTATTTTTATTCAATAGATATGAAAAGTTGTACTGTATTAATATCTCTCAAATATTCTTGTCATAAAATAGTGTATTGGCAATACCCTAAACAGGTAATATAATATAAATATTTCTATAGTGTAGTCTTAATTGAATTAAGATAATCACAGAACACATTTTTATTGCCTGATTCTATTTAGTTCTTAAAAAAATAGTTTAAGGTTTAATCATGTTATTTTATTTGGAATATATTCCTTTGTTTCTTCATTTTGCTCGACCCTCTGTATTTTTAAAGATTTTATAAAATAGTCACCTCTCCTAGACTTAAAAGAGCGGCCTTATGTAAGAGATGAACTTTACCCACCCTATATCTTGGCTATCTCTCAAACCTTTGTGATTGTCCAGGAAGCCTATTTCACTTTTAATTGTTCCTAAGAGTTGAGGATGTGCCAAGACCTGTCAGTATCCCAAAAGGGAGGGTTGAAAAAAACATGTACTCCTCTGGATCACAACCACTAACTCCTCTGATCACAAGAGCCAGGAGAGATGGAAGTAATCCCTGGTAGCAATTGCTTTAAAATTGGGGTTCTAGTTGACTGTAACCTCCTTTCTGAGAAATACCAGCAAGCTGTAGCAAGGCAAGGGAGACTATGATGATGGTACCCACCAGCCTCTAGATGTGTGTTAAATTAGATGCCTGTCCTTAAGCCAATGCTTTAAGATTAGTAAATAAGTCTTATAACTGTCTCTTATAACAACATACTGCTTAAAATATAACCTATGAGAAACTAAACTAGTTACCAAGCATGCTTAAATAAAACCCTAAGAAAAACATGTACTGGTGATAGGCCTCTGGGGGAGAGGACGATATACATCCTTGAAGCCTAGCAGCTGGGAACTCCTGGCTCACTCAGGGCGGAACACCGCCTGCTTCATTCTTCCGTTATCTCCCCTTCTCCGGAGAGCATCAGCAGTTAGTCAGACAATCCTTTCATTTGGGCTTGCTCACTGTAGGTCAATTACTACATAACCAGACATATTTTGCCCTTCTTCTTACGTATCTACTAGACTCATGGTCAATGTGTAATCTACTCTGGCTTCTTTGTTGATTGTTACCCACTTTCTAATAAATAGGAGATTGAGGAGTTGTTCAGGGTGACAATCTTTTCTACTGTTGCCCCCTGCTCCCATTCTCTTGCAGCTGATTTTGTTTGTGCCTCATCCTTCTCCTGTGCACCATCAGGAGGTGGCAAAGTCTCATTCACATAAAGCTTGTGAGCTTCTCCATCTTCTTTCTAGGCACTGAATCCTAGCAGGTGAGTCTGAGCATGCAGTCCTTTAAGAATTGTTTCTAATTATTATAGTGTCTAGTGTAGACTCCAGCCCCATTAGTTTTCAAAGCCAAGTGTTGGAGAGCTTATCTCTCAAGTGCAGGTCTTCAAAATTAGGGTGCCTGGTGTGGGGTTCAAATCCTTTGCTCTTCAGAGAGAAGCTACAGGGTTGGAGTTCCCTCCTGATTGTGGATTGCTGTGTTGGGGATGGAGTGTATGGCAGGATTGTGTCCCAACTTTCACCTGATTTGCTATGGGCCTACTCTTATTGGCTTAATGCATAGGAGTCATTCATATCATTTTTAGTTGTCTTCCCCCACCGCACCCCCACCCAGAGGAAGCTGTTCCATATTTAGCTGCAGATTCATTATGTCAGTGGGAGGAGGTAAGCCTAGAATCCCCCTATGTTGCCATCTTGAACCAGAATCTCCCTCAAAAAATAGTTCAAAAATGCTTGAAGAAATCTGCAATAAACAATTACTTACATTCTTTTATTTTTTATATTTAAATCATATTTATTTACTTTGGTTAATTTATGGAATTAAGAGGCAAAATTTAACTCTGCAAAAAACACACTATGTAAAATTATTATTAAACATTTAGGAAGTTAGTTATCTCCACATTATAAAGTAGAAAGCTTAAAGCAATGCCAGAAACTAGCACTGTGTGAGTGCCAAGGAAATGAACATTAGAAAGCCATTACAATAATATCAAAGGAACTATCCAGAAATTGAATGGGTAATTGGAAAAGAGGTAAGTGGCAAAAATGATGGAAGTTTTATTCATTACTTGTGCATTTATTAAAGCCAGAATCCATACTGGGGAAGCCTAGGTTGAAATCAGGCTCATCAGAAAACCCTGGTAGTTAAAAATGCATTGTTTTCGTATTGGCTTAGTGAGATGTGCTGATGGAACAGTCCTACATGAATATATCTCCGTTGGAGATTTAGATCTGGCTCATAGATAAGTGATGACTGCATAGAGGTGACATTTGAGGCCATCTTCTTGGTTAAAGTCACCAAGGGGAACATTACACAAAAGAGAATAAATCACATCTATGCATTTATTTATCATTTAAAAGAAGAAAAATAAAGCACTTCTTAATATAGATGTAATATATATTTTATGTATCTTTAAAAAAATGCATGCACAATGTATGTGTCATTCTGAATATGGGATTTAAAATCTGAATCAGCTTGGCTGGAACAAAATGACCTTTGAGTCAAGATAGAAAATATTCCTGAACTTTAGTTTTTCCCTTCAAAGTGTTTAACTAAACTGAAGTGATTTTGTCATTCAAAATTTCCTTATTTTCCCATTTTGCAATGAAGATAAAAAAATGTCTGCAAGTGGATAGAGAGGATGATACTCAGGAGAGAGAAAAGGAAGAGCTTCAGGTACATTCTTCTTTCTTCCCAGGATATCTAGCTACCCAAGAGACACTTTGAAAACCAGAGGGAGCCTCCTTTGCATTACTTGTTTGTGGACTATCAAAGATACAGAAAGTCTCCCCTGACTTACCACTATGTTGCCTTTGCTTTTCTCTATCTCATCAGGGGTCAACAAAGGAAACTGCTGTTTTCCAGATGGAATACACAAGCTATTATTCCCAAGCCATACTTCTCCCAAATTCTAAGGAGTAAATCAGTCACTTTATCTTTAATTGTAGTAGTGTATGTATATTCATATGTCTATTGAAAATGAAATATTTTAGCAGTGCCAAGTACTTTCTGAAAGTGCCATTCAGACATATGGTACAATATGTTTATACCTATTGCAGACCATCTGCTGTCTAAGCTCAATTGCACATTTATTTTACTTTTAATTCACAAAGAAAATGGAAAATAGAACTGGCCTATGTACCATAATTTGGCTGAGCTTTAAGCAGGTGCAAATTCAATAAGAAAACATATTTGGAGCTATAAAAACCTCACTTATTCTGTCCCCATGTGGATATATATTCTTTCCAAAGCAATGCAAATGTTTCAGCTCTTTATGCTTAGATCTGTTGCACTGAGTTTGTAATAGGGTCAGGTGGGATGAGGCTGATTTGGAAACCATAGAACTTTATATCCTTTCACTAAGAGTAAGTGATGTGTATAATAATATTTGTAATACAATTTTATTAGTGCCATGCAGGTCATACATTTATAAGAAAAACTAACAATTATGAAGTCTTTATTCTTTTTAAAATTATTTTGCTTTTAATGTTGTATATATTACACACAGGATGAAAATATAATGTCAGATTTCCATAGGCATGATCATCTTCCTTATTAAAAATGTGAATATTTGTCAGAAATCAAACCATAGATATACAACTACAGAAAGAAAGAAAGAGAAAAAGAAAGAAAGAAAGAAAGAAAGAAAGAAAGAAAGAAAGAAAGAAAGAAAGAAAGAAAGAAAATATCTTTATATAGCAATTAAGGCATATACATACCTATAAGTTCTTTAACTCCTAATTCTGATACAAAAATATTTTTCAATAATAGATCTTTCCAAACTGTTCAGATGTTCTTCTAAATATTAGCTCTAAGTAACTTTTTGTTAAGTAATATTTGGGGTTGGATTTTAATAAATTATAAACTTTTAAATTGAATCATCATAATTACAATGCCATTTTGCCAGAAAATATTGGAATGTTTAAATCTAACTTTCTTTTATTTGAAATATTCTTCATTGTCTGGGTCCATTAGACATGAAATGTTGATGCTTTTTTGTTCAAATATAATCTAAATAAATCCTAGGTCAACAGGAGAAACTCCTTTCTTTTTTTTTTAACTTGTTATTTATTTATTTATTTATATTTTTTTCAGTGTTCCAAAATTCATTGTTTATGCACCACCACACCTAGTATTTATTTTTATTATGTTCAGTTAGCCACTGTATAGTACATAATTGTTTTTTTTTTTAATTTTTTTTATTTTTTATTTTTATTTCCAGCATAACAGTATTCATTATTTTTGCACCACACCCCGTGTTCCATGCAATCCGTGCCCTCTATAATACCCACCACCTGGTACCCCAACCTCCCACCCCCCGTCCCTTCAAAACCCTCAGATTGTTTTTCAGAGTCCATAGTCTCTCATGGTTCACCTCCCCTTCCAATTTCCCCCAACTCCCTTCTCCACTCTAGAGTACATAATTGTTTTTGACGTAGTGTTCAATGATTCATTAGTTAAGTATAACGCGCAGTGCTCATCATAGTATGTGCCCACCTCAATACCCTTTCAAGAGTTCCGATGCCATTAATTTGATATCAGTGAACTTAAGATGGTCACTTACTTGATTTATAAATTGTTTGTAGGGTTACTTTATATATACACAAAAATGAATTTATGAATTTTTCCCCAAATGTGTCATCTCTAAGATTGGATATATGTCAATAGGACAAATACATACATACATGAATATACATGCATACATTCGAACAATGTTCCATGAAGGCAATACAGGTATATTATGGGAACACAAAGGAATAAATTATTTTTACGTCAAATGGCTGGGAAGTACTATAGCAGTAGAGCAGAGTAGGCATCTAAAGATCTTTCTTAAGGAAACACATTCTAAAAATGGGTTTTATTCTGTTTGGAATTTGACATGTTGAAATGGCAAATAACATATTTGTGGTAAGGCACTTACAACTTAAAAGCATTGAGGCTTGCTTTATATGAAACAAATAAATATTTGCATTGCTTTCAAATTCTTATTGATTCTGAATTATAAAAGCAAAACAAACTAATAAAAATGAGTGACTTTGATTTTAAATATGGTCCCAAATCCAGGAACCATTAATACTTGTAATCAGGATGGTGGATAGGTTTAATCTCACAGTCAGCTTGTGTCAATTGATAGAGGTCTCCAAAAGCACTAACCTGAGAATGATGTGGGGTCTTTTTTATGTTCAGTAGTTTATGTTCAATAGAAACAAATACAATGATTGATTAGTGTTAACTTCCAAGGTCACGTAAAGCACATTTTTCAATCCTACCTTTAATTTACAGCTCCAACATTTCCCCCCCAATAATACAAAACATCTATTCGAAGTTAACAAGCCGAATCCTCTTTTCATTATAATTTATTTGCATTCATCCCTAATCAAAATGGACTCAAAGGAATTACAGAATAAATTAAATCAATTAATTAAACATCCTGACTTTTCAAGAGACACTTAGTATGTCGCAAGATTCCTCTGCCCTTCTCTAAAGTGGCCACAAGGGAAAAGAAACTTTAGCTTAATTCTGGGTATGAGAATATAAAGATCAGGCTGGATATTTTTAGTGGCAATATGTCTGTATTGCAGTTATTCAGAAATATTGGTTTGATTATTTATTAAATTTCTCTTTTTGAATTAAATCATAGAAAAGTCAGTTTTGTTTTCTGCCTTTTCCTCTTTATTATACCTGCTCTGTAATGTTTGTTTGCTCACATTACTTTCTGAAAAGTGGTGCATCTAACAGGAATAGAGTATTATTCAGGATAACATTTATTTACCTAACCAATCCTTTACCAATCAACACTAGAAACTTAGTTCTATAATTTTCATGTGGAACCATACAATGAACATATATATGTATCTATCAGTATTCTTCTAACCTCCAAGCTTGAAAAAATTAAATTGACAATAACAAAACTCTTACCATGGAATTAAAGCTACAATAATTAAATATATATTTATAGTTAATAGGGTTTTATATATATATATATATATACACACACACATATATATAATGCAAGTTATACATATTACATGTAAAACATATGTATATATTTGTGTATATATGTGTGAGTACATACATAAAATATATATCTTAAAGTTAATATACAGTGTGAATTGGTCAGTGCAATATTTAGCAAACTGTGACTTACAAAGATATATTTGTGAATCACAAAAACAACCTGAAACTGAATTTTGGGGATTCAGACTCTCCACTGTCTACTGATACATCTCTTGTTGCTCTTGATTTAAAATGTTAGAATTCAAATTAGATACTGATATTAAATTAGAATCCCAATGATAGTTAGCTTAAAGGTTAGACATTCTCAACGCTAGGCATCAAATATACAGCAGTAGAGACCACTGCTCATAAAGTAAAAACAAAATAAACAAACAAAAAAACAAAAGCGTTCCCTCTGCCTTCAATATATTCTCCAATCACCCATTTTACCCATGAAATGATATCTTTTATTGCCACATAGAAACTTTCTGTGTGATTGCTTTTTTTATAGCTACAATTTATTTGACATTTTCTATAAGGCAGTCTCTGGGCTGGGTAGTCTAGAATATTTTTACTTTTCTACTCTAACCCGTATTCAAACCCTAGCTTAGGCAATCATAGTTTTTAAACTTTCACTTTAGATTAATAAAAATAAGTTTTTCTTATGTTTCTCTGTGTTGCAAATGCTGTGTGTGCATGTCTGTGTGTCCTAACTTATGTATATGGATAAAGAAATCATCTAGAGTCAGTACTCACTATTGTTTCCTGATCCAGTGTTTTTTCCTTCCCTCTTCTAAAATGTCTATACTCCTTCAGTTGATCTTTGTTCAATATAACATGCCAGGTACTGTCCTCACATCAAGCACATGAGTATTAAGTCATGCTATGAATTCTTGCATTTTTCTAAAGATCTTATTTTCTCATTTTTTAAAAAAAGATTTTATTTATTTATTTGTCAAGGAAAGAGAAAGAGAGCACAAGCAGGAGGGGGAGCAGGCAGAGAGAGCAGCAGGCAGGCTCCCAGCTAAGCAAAGAACCAGATGCAGGACTAGATCCCAGGATTCTGAGATCAGGACCTGAGTGGAAGGTAGGCTTAACCACTGAGCCACCCAGGTGTCCCCTTATTTTATCATTTAACATTAACAGTAACTTGAAAATCATTTACTTTTATCTTTAAATATCATTCCATTGATTGCTCTTTTCCATGGTTACCAATGTGAATTCTGAGTAAAAAAGGCTGATTCTCTGGGACACCTGGGTGGCTCAGTCAGTTAAGTGCCTTTGGCTCAACTCGATCTCAAGGTCCCGGGGTCAAGTCTGCATCGGGCTCCTTACTCATCAGGGAGACTGCTCCTTCCCCTGCTTGCGCATTCACTCTCTCTGACAAATAAATAAAATATCAAAATAAAATTTTTAAAAAAGGCTGATTCTCTTTTCTTCCTAGATTAAAAAAAAAATGGGAAATACTTTTTTCTTTCCTTTCTCTTTTTTCCTTTCTTTTTTCTTTTACATTTTAACCTGTATATTTAGGGATTTCAGAGGATACATGCATGTGTCTCTACTTTTTTGTTCTTAGTTTTGCCACAGACTTGTTTAATCAGTTCAGTTACCAGATTTAAGTCTTTCTGTAGAGTTTTATTCTAATTATACCTACTTGTCTTGTGAAATTCTTTTTATTCACATAATACAGGTCTTGGATTTATCCTTCAAGTGATTTTTGTTTTTGTCATGATTTCCATTTCTTTGATCTCATGCTTCAGTGTTGTGGTGAGTTTTATTGTTGTTCGTTTGTTTAATTCTTTTAAAACAATTTCTTCTCTTTGCTCTTTTGGACATTAATTCATTTCATAGGAGTCACCAATATCTTTCTAATTGTCTACTTTAGGCTTTTTTTTCTTTTTTTTTTTAATGAAATTTTGTTTCTCACAGTTCTGCAGAGTGGCTCAGTGATTGAATTGTACTCTTTGGATAGTTGTTATATTTTTTAGGAAATTTTTCCATTAGTTCCTTTTCAACAGAAGACATTTGTTATGCTTGTTCATGTAAGTCCCTCTCCTTCAGTTTATGTAAATTAGAATTCTTTGCTGGTTTTGATTACCATAGCATGACTATTGAACCAGTGGGAGTCAAGTTAAAACTTTTTTTTTCCTTTACTTTCAGATAGAGTAACTATTAAACAATGTTTACACTGTTTGAGACAAAAATTAGTTATAAATATATGACTCTCAACTCAATTTCATTTCCTAAATAATAAAATAGCAATTGTAACAACATCAATGACCAGATTACTGACTGCAACAAGGAACTGTTTTATATTTTTGTCTACCGTATCAACATTGTATCTACATAATAATGCATAAAAATAATTATCATTTTATATTGTATTATTATTATCCTTTTATAGATGACAAAATGGGTGTACAAATGCTATGTAACTTGAATGAAGCTCCATAGTTAAGTGTACAATGGAACTGGAATTCCATTTCATATAATATGATTTCCACTTTCATACTCTTCCTACATATTTTATTTTGTTATTAGTTACTGCTTTTATTAGTGTTACATGTGAATATCCTAGTTCACTTGTCTTAATAAAGTTCCAAATATTTTTTCCAGACTAATGAAAGACATTATCATAAATGTATACTCTATAAAATATCAAATAAAAATATTTATTATATATGCATATATACATATATATATATCCTTATGATAAGTAGGTAACTGAGAAATCTAAATGTTTCCATATTTCATGTATTAATGCATTTCTTGCGCATAGATAATTTTCTTTGGAGTTTTTGCAAGGATTAAAAACAGGTAATTGGTTTTCACAACAGGTATGTGACAAATGTCTAGTCAATATAGGCTAAAACCAATAATAAAACCAAACCAAAGTAAAACATCTTCCACCAAAACTTTCTTATGTGGCACTCAATTTTAGTCTGACACTTTCCTTTTTTTTTTTTTAAGAATTTATTTATTTATTTGAGAGAGAGAGAGAGTGAGAGAGGCAACACAAGCAAGGTGGGGTAGGAGAGGGAGAAGCAGGCTCCCTTCTAATCAAGGAGTTGGATGCAGGACTAGATCCCAGGACCCTGGGATTATGAACTGAGTCAAAGGCAGAGACTTAACAACTGAGACACCCAGGCATCCCCAGACTGACTCTTTCCTTCAAAATAACTAAAGATACTGGATAAAATGCCTTTACAAGTCTTACTGCAAGCCTCAAAGAGATAAAAAATAAGAGATAAAAAATGATTAAAAATAAGAAATTATTAGGCAACAACCAAGGGAAACGCATGAATTCAATCTTAAGCAGCCTAACAGTATCTGCGACCCTAAAGAAATTGGGCTCTCACCTTTGAGGATCTGATAGGACAAGAAATAAGGAATTAAAAGCATAAGATGTTCTAAGGTGATAGAGTCAAATATAGATTCTCTAAATTAAGGGTTGAATTCTTAGGGTAAACTCAAACTAGAATCAAGTCTACCTCAGCTCCAGGTTCAGAAACTTAAAGACAAATATAAGGACTGCTATGTGATTGAATACCCTAAGGACACACTCTGGGAAGACCAAGGAAATTTAACTGTTAAATTTGGTTGAGGACTTGTTGAAATCATAGTACCATGGGAACCTGGCAGAAGCAAACACATTATATCTCTAGAGAAGACACATTCATCTCAGCTGCTTAGAAGACCCCTAATTTTTTAGAGTAGCAATAAAGTCAGAAATAACCAATCACACAAGTAATAGGAAAAAAGAAAAGGTAGAAAGAAATAGGTAGAGGGATTATATCCACACGGTCATCATACATATTGAAATTATCAGATACATATTATAAAAAATGTAATTTGCATAAGATTCCTGGCTGGCTCATTCAGTAGATCGTGTGACTCTTTATATCAAAGTTATGAAATCAAGCCTCGTGTTAGGGGTGGAGCCTACATAAAATACAAAAAAGAAAAAAACCACAAGCAACAAAAAAACTATGAAAAATGTTATTTGCATGTTGTTTAAAAAAAGCAAGTTTGAACATATCTACAGAGAATAAGAAATTATTGTATAAATTAGATGATTTGAAAAATATTCAAATAAAAATTAGAGCGATAAAAAAAAAAAAGTCAGTGACCAAATCAAAAAAACTTCGTGGATATGTTTGAGAGCAGAGTGAAAAAATATTGAAAGTGAGGTGAAAATAAATTTTCTAGATAGAGCAATCCAATCTAAAACAATGGAAAGTATGGGATGATAGTAATGAAAACATGTAGGACAGAGTGAGGAATTACAATACAGATTAGTGAGAGTTGTAGGAAAGAAGACAGGAAGCAGAGCCAATATTAGAAGAAACAATGACTAATAATTTTCTAGAAATGTCAAAAAAAAAAAGCATAACAATTTGCAACCAGATGAAATCCCATAAATGATCAACATCTACCCTAGCAAACCAGGTAACTTTCTTCTTATATTTCTGTACGAATCTTTCCAGTTGGCCTGAGTTGTTTCTCAAGATACAGCAGAATATGTCCATTATTGTACAAACTGCACTCTGGCCTGCAAGAAGAAAATGTAGGATAATTTTATCTTCCATAAGAATTCTGGCGGTGATTTGAAGCTGACATGAATGCCGTCAGTGATCCAATTGTTGTAATCTATCACTGAAGCTATACTAGTGGAGGGATTTTTGTGCATCTTTCCTAATTGGATATCTTCTTTAAAGAGGATAACTGGATAACTTCCCAGAGTGTGCACACACAAATTTAGAAGCTTCCCCAAATAACCGAGGGAAGTTGTATTCTTGACAGACTACCCCAGCCAGGTGAGGGTTATATTATATACTAGGTGAGATTTCCTTAAATATTTGACGTCTCTTAAACACATATCTAGGGTGGAAATCATTGAGTTTGGGAATGTAGGCAAGTTAATACTTGGTTTCCACAAAAGAAGTATGATCCCAAGTGTGCATATGACACCTTAGAAAGAAAGTGTTTACTATTGTTGGCATTTAATCAGCTCAAGGGCATAGGTTGGCACTGCTCCCAACATAATTTTTTAGCCAATTGCTGAACTTTATGATACCCAGTTATTCAACTTTAATAATTAGTTTTTATTTTTGGAGTGATTGCCTAATGGCATTGAGTCCAATCTGTCATGTTTATCTAAGACACCTGCTGAGTAGCTTATATCCATGCCATACAATGACTGAGAATGGGGTTTGGACATCCCAAAATATTTATTGTGTGACACACAAAAGTTTGGACCATCTTTTGCTGTCTCCAAGACACAAGTAATATTTAGGATGAAAGTGATCAAATTGTGGTCAGAGACTTGGTCAAAGGATAACAGACCTAACAGTTATTTAAATTCAGGGTACTCAAACGATTCTGGAGAGCCACACCAGGACTACAGGAAATCTTCAAAAGGGGCTGTGAAGTCAATGCTTATTAATATTTCTCCTTCCCCCTACCAAAAAGGTTGATTGTGCTTCTCCCTCAAGTACCACACTGTCCTTCCTTTATTATCTCCAAATCTGTGTGCCACATTCCAATTTCTATAACCTATTTTCTCCCCGATAAACTTTGCAAATAGACCTTTCAGACAAAAGTGTCAGGTGCAGGATAGACAATGCATTTTCATAAAACTTAATTGGAAGTAACTTTGAACCACATTTTTCCCCCTTTTAATTGTATTATCATAGATAGGATGTTTCAACCAGTCTGGCCTAAGGTTATTTATGGTGAGAGATATATGCCTAATCTCCAGGAATGAAATGACTGGGGTAGAACCCACACATTCATCTCTAGTTGAAAGAGGATGATGTCTTCTTAAAAAAAACTGTATTCAGCTCTAGTTTGAGAAACAGGAAAAGATAAGAGAAATCTGTTTAAGTTAATTCTTAAGAAGTTGTTCCAACATTTAACACTACTATTTGTCTGCAGATGGTTAGAAACATGGGATTTCCATCAAATAGTTTGACTGCCAGCTTAATATTGAGTGACTTTTCCAATAAGATGAATGTCATTTTCAGAGTTCAAGTGATCTGAAAATTCAAAGGCCAACAGAAAGAATGTCTTAAAGCAGAAGAATTTAAAAAAAAAAAAAAACCTATTTTAAGAATATCGGCTACATTCTACACTGACTTCTCTATAACAAAAGAGAGAGAAAAGAGAATGGAATAATATATTTAGTGTATTGAAAGAAAATTATTGCAGAATTCTATACTACACACAATTATAAGAGGAAAGACAGTTGTCAGTGGCTAGTTAACCAAAGGAAGAAGAAAAATAATCTAAAAGGTGATGTTGGTAAGTGAAAGAGAATGGTGAGGAGATGTAAAGGAGCAGAGTTTTATATATAATTGAAATTAATCTGGTATAAATTCAAATTAGAATTTTAGAGCTTTAAGATATTAAATGCAAGTCCTGTGATACCTCAAATTACATAATTATAGAATATATGCATGAGGATATACATAAGAAATGAGAAGGCAGGGCGCCTGGGTGGCTCAGTGGGTTAAGCCGCTGCCTTCGGCTCAGGTCATGATCTCAGGGTCCTGGGATCGAGTCCCGCATCGGGCTCTCTGCTCAGCAGGGAGCCTGCTTCCCTCTCTCTCTCTGCCTGCCTCTCCATCTACTTGTGATTTCTCTCTGTCAAATAAATAAATAAAATCTTTAAAAAAAAAAAAAGAAAAGAAATGAGAAGGCAATTAGAAACTTTCACTATCAAAAATTAGTTATATGCAAAACAGCATTGCAAGAAATGTGGGACAACTATGAGACACAGAAAAAATAAATAACAAATGAGAGAATTAAGTTACTCCTTATCAGCAATTTCTTAAATATAAATGGAATAAACTCTCCAATTAAAAAAAAAAACAGTAGAAGAGAGAAAAAAATCCAACTATATGCTATTCATAAGAGACTCACTTTAGATCCAAAGATATAAATCAGCTGAAAGTGAAAGGATAGAAAAATATATTCTAGACAAATAAAAGAGGCTAAGAGTATTTATACTGATATTAGGCATGAAAGACATTGAAATAAAAAAGTTACAAGACACAGAGATGAACAGTATATCTTAATAAAAGTTCAACAGCAAAAAGATATTATGGTTATTATAATAATAGATTATTAAAATAAATGAAGTAAAAATTGACAGAATCAGAGGAAACAACAGACAGTTCTACAAAAATAAGTGAGGATTTCAGTACTCCATCTTCTACAATGGAAAGAACAACTAGATAGAAGAAAAGTAAGAAAACAGAGTATTTGACTAACACAACGAAAAGTACATTTAAAACATATATGCAAGACAGTTTACCCAAAACAATAGGATGCACATTGTTCTTAAGTGCACAAGCAACATTTTCCAGGATAGATCATCTGTTGGGGCACAGATTAAGACTCAATAGATTTACAAAGTTAGATATCATACAGTGTTCTCTGATACAACAGCATGAAATTAGGGTCATGAAGTTGGACTCTTACTCTGAACAAGGAGTCTGCTTGTCCCTCTGTCTCTGCTCATCCCCCTACTCGCTCGCTCTCTCAAATAAATAAATAAAATATTTATTTTTATTTATTTATTTATAAATAAACATAAATAAAAATAAATATTTTATAAATAAATAAAATGTTTTATTTATTTATGTTTATTTATAAATAAATAAACAAATAACTGACTGGCTAATCCAAGAGTAGTAGGAAATGAAAATAGTTTAAAAAATATGTACTGTTGATGGCAATGTATACAGGAGAAGAGTTTGACTTTATTTAGGAAAGATGGACATATGTGTTACCTAAGACCAAGTTATTCCACTTAGAATAAGCTTAGACTCAAAAGTAGCATAATGCATGCGCAGGAATGATTATCATAGGATTCTCAATAGTAGAGGGGGAAAAATGAATAAATGAATTGTGATTAAATGAATAAATAAATGAATAAAATGAATAAATGAATTGTGATTGATTCTAAATGTCAATATCATTAAAAGCAAGAATACAAGACTGCTTTAATAAAAATGATCCCACAATTACATAAAACAACTAAAAGAGGTTGGAAAACATGCTCTTAGGTGAAAGAACAAAGAAAAAACACTGCTTATAGCATGCATTCTACATGTGAAATGTTCGATAACAGACAATATTAAACTATACAATTTTAAGGATGTGTACATCATTGAGAAAACCATAGAGATAAGTGAAATAATGAATATCACAAAAATCATTATAATGGTGACTTCTGGGAAATAGCTGAATTTGTGACTGAAAAAATCACGAGACAAGGGGAGAGGATTATGAGTTGCTGGTGATGTTTTATTACTTCTTGACTAGAGTGGTGTTTACCCAGGTATTCACATTATGATTATTCATTAAACAATATATTTTGTTCTTTTGTTATCTGTATGAAACATTATTAAAATGTGATCTAGGTTAATATTTTCTTTTTAGTATCCTTACTATTCTTTTTAAGTACTGATACTTACTGTATAAATAAATATCTCATTACTTGCAGTATCTTTATCCTGTGTTTTCACCATAACTTAAAAAGAATACCACAGCATGAAATTCATATAGAACTTTTACAGAGCACTGGCACTAAAATTTTCAGTGAGAGTTTTGTGTGTAAAAGGACACCCAAAGGCAGAAGGAAGCAGCATGACCTAAATCCCCAAGTAGTCATGAAGATAATGACTTTGAAAACGTATGTCAGAAATATTTTAGGAACTTAGAAAAATACAGATGGTGAATACATATGTGTAAAATGATACTATTAAAAATGCATATATAAAGATAAACTGTATCATAATTACCAAAATCCCTAAAAACTCAAATGATTATTTACATTTATATTTAAGGAGTAATTTGAGGGGATATTTATGCAGTTACTATTTTTCTGAATATGGCTAATTTGTTAATTCCAGATATAGGATATAATGGGACCAACTTAAAGCTGAACACATGGATTTTTGTCTCAAGACCACAGTATTTTTCTATATTGTTGCAAAAGCTTATTGCAATGAGAATAAAAGATACAATTGACTCCTCAAAAATGGGATAGGACAGTATGGGTCCACTTATATGACTATTTTTTTCAATAAATACAATCTTATGAATATATTTTCTCTTAAGATTTTCTTAATCACATTTCCTTTTCTCTAGCTTACTTAATGGTAGACTACAATATATAATATACATAAGATATAAAATATGTATTAATTGAATGTTTATATTATTGTTAAGTCTTCTGGTAAACAGTAGGCTATCAGTAATTAAGGTTTTGGGGTATGAAAAGTTAAATATGTACAGGGGTCAATGTCCCTAACCCCATTGTTGTTCAAAGGTCAACTGAATATGCAAAAACAAAACAAAAACAAAAAGCCAAAGATATAATAAACCATTTAAACATTACTTTAGTATCTACTAGCACACTTTTTTCTAAACTATGTATACATATATTTGTCATACATACATATCAAGTTCTTCCTACCTTGTAAGTGATGAAACCAATTTAAATAAATTATCTTATCACTGATTGTGATCTCAAAGCTAGTAATTAAAATCCAAAAATAAAATTTAAGGCTGATAGTTGTGTAACTTACACATGATTAAGAAGCATTGCTTTAATTTAAGGCCCAAGTATTCTGTAAAAGCTACATTAACAAATAAAACAGATTCTTTTTCCAGGTAACTATGTACTATTTTAAATCATATATGATAGGTGGAAAATTAATCAGCAAATAAGGTATGTTTTAAAGGGAAAAAAAAGAGGAGATGAAAGAGCTCTAAGCAACAGATACTAGCCAAATAAGCATCTACTGAGGTTATTAAACCTGAATAAATGAAGCAGAAAATACAAGGTCCTGATAAATCAACTAAACAAGGTGACTTTCTCAGGGGAAGAAGTGGCAACAGAAATGATAGGAATGGGGATAGATTTCCCAACTTTACAATGGATGTGTGGTGAAGAATTTCACTCACACAAAAAATGACGCATGATTCCTTGACCCATTCTTAACAGCTCTTTTATAACTCAGTATGGTTTGAGAATGAGGGCTGGATTTTCCCCTTACTCCAGAATCCCAAGAAATACTTGTCTGAAATATGAGGACTATTTGTTTTGATTTCATCATTGCTCCTTAACAACAGGGGTAAGACTCTCTACAAAGAGGAAACATTTTTGGCCATGATTCTAGGATTTTGGGGGGAGGGGGTGATCTTTGCTAGGTCTCAAATTTAGAGTATAGGAAACTGCTGATTCATTGAAACACTATCCTGAGCTTAAACACTATCTTGAACTTGTGGACATCATCCTTCCCTAAACTATCTATCTTTCTCTAAAATATTTCCAATCCATTATCAACTCTTTCCCAATATTTTCTGTTGAACTCCTTAAGCTTTATCTCTTTAGAAAAGCTTAGTGTTTTCAATTGCTTCCAAGAAAAATTCATAAAACTTAACAACACTCTAATTTTTTTTCTTTTGGCTAAGATCAGGTATATTTTTTTTTCTATGATTTAGCCCTAAACATATCTACAATAAGAATTTCATCCACCATTACATTATTTCCTTGTTTTGATTTATAAATAATTAATACATGTATTTGCAACCCAACACAAAGCAAAACCAATCCCCTGACCTCTTACAATAAAGCCCAAATCACACAATGTTTTCTGGATTTATGTTTGGTTTTCTTCTTAAAATTGAAGAAACAGAATCCATCATTTGGATTTGCTTATCTTAGGCCATCTACTTTGGAAAATTGTTAATGGAACATTTGCCTTGCTATAGAAATCACATTCTTCTTTCTTGTTTATTTTTCTGTTTCTCTTTTTCCTGGTGACAAACTCAAATGCTCATTACATATTGTGGAAAGAGAAAAAACAAGCCCAGTCATTATTTCAAGTTTTATATTAAAATGTTGCTAGGGGTGACTGAGTGGCTTAATTGGTTAAGTGATTCTTGATTTTGGCTCAGATCATTTCAGTTATGAAATGTAGACCCTCCTCAGGTTCCACATTCAGCACAGAAACTGTGTTAGAGTCTTTCCCCTTCTCCCCCTCCCTCCCTTTCTTTTTCACAAAAATTAAATAGGTAGATAGGGAGGTTGGTAGGTAGATAGATAGAAAGATAGATAGATAATAGATAGATAGATAAAATCTAAAAAAAAAATAAGTTGCTCAATGAGACTAACTTTGACAGGAATGTTAGGGAATGAAACAAGGTGCTTAAGTATATTATATGACAGATGGAACAAAATCAGTCAAAATTTAGTTTTAGTCCAAGAATATACCCTGCAGAAATTCTCAGTCTTTGTGGAAACATGTGACATTAGTTATAGAACAAGATGACAGAGCAGCAAAATGGTGGTTGCAGTTTATCAGCTATTGGGTGATCAACTTGAGTTCAGGAAAATTTTAGTGGCGAGGAACAGGTGGAGACAAGTTTTTCAAGGGTGATAGTAAAATATTTTTTAATTATTAGGGATTCTGAAAGTCATTCCTTTTGTCCATCCTTTGGCTCAGGAAAACTTTCTTATGCTGAATATCAGAGTTCAGACTGTAACCCTATCCAGATTCCCAGGTTTGGAGAAAAATGAAGTCCCATAGCACAGGAATGTTTAGTCCAATTTTCTGTGTGATTGATCTTTCTTATGAATTCATTCATCAGATAGTGGCTATACAAAAGTGCCTATGGATCTGGACAAGATACAATACAGAATTGTGATGTTAAGAAACACAAGAAGCATTAATACACTCTGAAGTGTTTCCATTAACAACACTGACTCTTCTCTAGTCAGGAAAAAAAAAAATCTTACATCTGAATTTCTCCATTTGGAAAGTGACAGAGGGGCCAGATTTCCAAGTTTTTGTATCTTTCTGTTTAGTTCTTTAAGCTATCAGTTAAGTGTTGGCAAAGCCAGGGATTAGTTATTTTTAAAAGTATTAGAAATAAATGGAAAACTCTTAAATTTTTAATCCCTGATAAATAAAAACTTATAATTTTAAACTATAACAAATGATGTAAAGATAGTTATAATTTTTAAAAAGAGAAAGAAGAAAAGGGGAAAATTGGTGGTTTTTTGCATTTAGAGTCTGCATCTGGAAATATAAGTCAGAAGTATGAAAATTGGTTATTTGAGCAAAAATTTTTGGAAAAGTTGAGTTATTTATGATGTTTTTTGTTTCTAGATAATCCCCAAAGACTCTCAGTTTTACATTTATAAGCATCAAAGATATCCAGGTCATGGGATTATGAGGCATTGTGAGTTTGAAAATACAAATCAAAAAATCTGTGCTTTTAGAGATAACTGCCTTGTTAGTAGGACCTGATACGGTCTTTTTCCAAAGAAGTGTTAAGACAATCCTTATTTTGTTTTCCAGGTTTTCCTTTGGTAAATCTGCTTAGACCTGTTAGTTACAGACTTTTGAATATGGCAATAAACCTTTAAAAGTTGGCAGTAAGTCCTTAGACATATAATTACTAGCCTTACCAGGTGAGAGTTAAGAAGATGATAACCTTTTATTTCCCACCAGTGAATTTTTTAGCAGCTGAGGAAGTAAAGGATACCTCAGGTCATGGCAGCTAATCCTTCAAAAAAAATTGTCCAAGCCTTAGTTGTTCTTTTATTTTTCACTACTGATACAGGATGATAAAGACGATGGAATTTCTGGATGATGAACAGTACCATTAGAGCTATTTGATTACAGTTCTGATAAAATAGACACTTCTATCTCTAGATAAAAAGCTTAGTAATAAATACACCAAGTTGAAAATACAAAGACGAGGAGGTTGATTGTTTGTTTTATTTCATCTTGTTTTTTAGTTGTAAATGCAGTTGCCATTTGGAAGAGGAAGCCTTAGGGCCATCTAAAAAATATGTAGACAATACTGAACATATATATACCCACTTGAAGGAGGTTACTGCATAAAGTCTATTTGTTAAATATCAAATAGACATTGAAGCTTTTGTTCTTGCTTATGGCTACCATTTGCCTGGATTATAATTTGGCAGATGGGACATGTGCCAAAAACATCCTAGGAAGTTTTGGGTGAAATGATCCTAGCTATAGTGATTTTAAGATTTCAGCCAATTTGTTATCGTGTTTATGATCAAACTGAATAGCTATGTTAATAAATTATGTTATTTAATTATGTTAATCATTATTGTAATCAATGATTATTCTTGAAGTGAGATCATTTTGTAAACAGAATAGACATGAACAAACATCTATAGCAATTTGACTTACATTAAAAACCAAACTTATTGTCATTAATTGTATCTGATACTCAAGTATATTGACTTTGGAACAAAAATCATTTTGTAGAGTTATTATGCAAGACTTTCTGCTTAAACGTGAGAGTATTTTAATCTGAGGATTTCAATGAATCTTTGACAGGGACACAAGTCAACTCCTAACAGTGCACCCTCTGTCCTCCTCCAAATTAATGTCTTTCCCTTATGGAAAATAAATTCACCACAACCCCACATCCTCAAAAGGATTATTAATCCATTTCAGTGATTTCAGTTTCAACTCAAAGTCCCAAACCTCATCTAAATATAACCAACTCAAACTCACCTAAATCAGTTACGGGTGAGAATCCAGCTATGTTCATCCAGGGACAAAATTCACTGTTATCTATGTACTTGTGAAATTTGAAACCAAGTTAAATACTTATAAAATATATTGTTGGGATAGTTATAGGATAGACATTGCTATTCCAAAAAGGTATAAATAGAAGGAAAAGGGGTCTCAAGTCCCAGGCAAGTCTGAAAACAAGCAGGGAAAATTCAATTCGATTTCAAGGCTTTGAAAATAATCCTGGACAGGAGACTTTTGTTCAGTTCTCCTCAGTTCTCCTCAACTTTTCCCACGTACATTGCATGTCATCTCACTGACCCTAGCCTGTGTTGATCTGTGGGGAAAAAAAAACCATGGAAATTAGAGAGCTACCACTTTTCTTGCTCTTTGCTTCTTCCCTGCACTGTTGCAGTACAGATAGTCCCTGACTTAAAATGGTTCAACTTATGAGTTTTTAACTTTGCAATGGTACAAAAGTGATACACATTCAGTAGAAATCATAACTGGAATTTTTAATTTTGCTCTTTTCCTGGGCTAATAATAGGTGTTATGATGCTCTCTCCTGATGCTGGGCACAGCAACTCCCACTTAGCCACATGATCACCAGGGTAAATAAGTGAAACATTTATAACCAATCTGTTTTCTCTTTATGTACAGAATCCAATATATTACATGAGATATTCAATTGTTTATAATAAAATATGTTTTATGTTGGAGGAGTATGTGCAACTGTAGGCCAATGCAAGTGTTCTGAGCATATTTGAGGTAGGCTAGGCTAACTTGGGATGTTTGATAAGTTAGGTATATTAAATGTATTATAGACTTATGATATTTTCACATTATGATGGGCAAGGTGTAACCTCATCATAAGTCAGGGAAAACCTATATTTGTACAATAGCTTGATTATTACTTTCAGTATAGCCCATTGTCCCAGTTGACTACCTTGACATCTGGCAGTATAACAACTGCCATAAAGCACAGTAGTTTCACTTTCAGGGTCACTATCTTTATTTCACAACAAAAAGATTTCACTTCAGTGTCCCATGAAGGGATAGAAACACATTATAAGGGAAAGTTTAAGAAGAAAACAGGACCCTTCAACAAATCATGCCTCTCTTTAATTATAAGTCCTTTTCCAAGTTCACCATCAAATAGTCATGTTTGGTACCACAGGTACCATAACCTTTGCTTAATATTTTGTGCATTAAAATTACAAACTAATTGTTTTTAGGACTTGTTGAAGGTTATATATTAAATTCTGAATTCCTGAAGATAGTTTTCTGTTTCCTCTAGTTAAAATTAACAATGCTTATTTTGTTTTTCTATAGATATGCTCTCAGAATATAGAAAGAAGAATTTTTCATATAATTATTTTGGGTTTTGGATGATGTGTGATATGTGTGCATGGATGCATATTGGGTGTATATGTGCATGCGAGCAATAAGATATAGAGACAGTAAAACACAAAAGGGCTATATATAGAAATTTCCAGGTTTATAATTTTAAATAACTAAGATTAAAATGTTGGAGGAGATAAAAGACTAGACTGAATGCTTCAAGTTGGGACAGGAAATGATAAATATTGCATAGCATATCTGAAAAAAATACAAATTGTACAATTGAAAAATACGATTATCAAAATTAAAAACTCAATGACACCAGATTAAATAAGTGAAGAAAAATTGGAAAATTGAAGACAAGTTAGAATAAAGGGAAAAAAATAAGAGAACAACTAAGAAAAGTAATGAAATAATTGCACATTTTCAAACTCTCACAAAACCTGAGAAAAATGAAAATATGGAATTAAAAATTAAAAACAAATATAAAGAGAGGTCTATAAAATAACCAGTAAGATAGGGAAAGGATTTATTTTATCTTCAAAGAAGTAACAATCATGCTTTATAATTAAGAACAACAGTTGGCTTTTGAGCAAAAAGTTTGGAAGCTGGAATAATTGAATGGTATCATCATAATAATGGATAACTGCTTGCAACTGGGGAGGGCATTTTGTCCCAAGCATAGGCAATAATTGGGTTCACTGTTTTTATTTAATTTAAATACATAATAAAACTGAGTAGAAACAACTTTGCTTTTTATTATTATCATACATTGGGGCTTCTAAATAGTGTCAATGATAAAGCATTGGTTATTTGGATCCTACACACACACATGTTTCACAATGCTGCTGAAAAATGTGTTGGTTAGGATTATATACTCCATAAAAATCCTCTTTAAGAATGAAGGTGGATACCTAGGCATTTTTATAGGTTAACCTTGTGTCATACAAACATGTTGAACTCACTTATTGGTTCTAGTAGCTTTTCTTCTTGGTAAATTCTGTAGCATTTTTCATATAGAAAATTAACTTGTCTCCAAATAAAATAGTTCTACTCCTTCCCCCTGTAGATCATAATGTCTTTTATTTCATTTATCTGTTTTATAGTGGCTAAAACTTCCAGTAAAATATTGAGGAGAAATAGTAGATGGACATCCTTGCCTATTCCCTGCTTTTAGATGGAAAATTGCTAGTCCTTTACCATTAAATGTAATATTAGCTGTAGGTTTTTCATAGTTACCTTGTATCAGTTTGTAGAAGTTTCCTTCTAATAACGACTCTAAAAAAACAAACAAAAAAAAACCAAAAAAACCACAAACAAAAAAAACCAAACTCATAACAATACCAAACATTGACAACAATATAGTGCTCACACATTTCAATTTGTATACCCCCTTTGGAAAATTTTTTCTAGTCATCTAGTGATCTTGAAAACAACTTTTTAAAGATTTTATTACTTATCTGTCAGTGAGAGAGAGATAGATAACAAGTAGGGGGAGCAGCAGGCAGGATGAGGGGGAGAAGCAGGCTCCTTGCTGAGCAGGGATCCTGATGCAGGGCTTGATCCCAGGACCCCAGGATCATGACCTGAGCCAAAGGTAGAAACTTAACCAACTGAGCCACCCAGCACCCCTTGAAAACAATTTCTAAACCAAATTGTATGCACATGTGTACCAAAAGATGCAAAAAACAATATTGGTAACAATATTATTTGTCAGCGTTTTAAACTGGAAAATTAAAATATCAATCCATGATTTCCAATTAATTGGAATATATTTACTCAAGGGCATAACATATAGAAATTAAGATGGCATAGGTAGAGCTATAGTCAGCAACATGCATGAGTCTTATAAAAGTAGTGCTGAGTAACAGAAGCAAAATCTGAAGGGCTACATACAATATAATTAATTTATATAAATTTAAAACATAAGCAAAAGCACTCTGAGTTAATCTGTTAGAAATCATAATAGTAGTTGACTTTGAGTATGCAGGCAGCTTTGTGATGTAACTGTGGGAATGCCGATTCTCTGCATATGTGTTATACTAAGTTGAAAAAAATTAGAAAATTTGTCCAAATAGAAATATGCTATAATACATTTGGACCACCTTTTGCCTCATTGAATCTGAGAGAGCAAGGTGGATCACCAGAATCTCTACTGGAGCCATCTGAGGAAATCTGGCCAGGGTTCTGATGGTCGCCACATCTGCTCAAACCGGCCCAGAAAAATGTGCTTCAGTATGTGTTGCCAGTGTTTCTGTCAGTATGGGAAAGATATAGGCATCATTAAGGTGGATTAGGTGAATTTCCTTGAATGTGTCATCCAAGATATGTACCTCAACTGCAGACCCAGTATACCTACCTTAATGTTAACTCATTGTACATAAAACTAAAATATTTCAATTATGAAAAACAAATAAAATTTAGATCTATAAACCAAATATCTATCCCTCCCTCCATCTTCCTGCAAATAGTTCAGCAACATTCATTGATTTCAAAAATACTAGGTAAAAGAAGGATCAAATGAATTTGAGACAATAGGAAATAAGCTTTGTGTTTCAATTAGATTTTTACACTTAAGGCAGGAACAATAACCTCAAAATGAAAGTCCTCCTTCTCTAAGACAATAATGTATTACTGATTAAAACCTGTCCTTACCACTTAAAAAAAAAAAAAAAAGACTTCATGTTCAAGAGTCTCCTATTTTAAAGAACCAAGGACTTAGCTTTGAAGGACCCTGAGCTTAATTTGTGTGCAGTAGCAAAGAAATAGGAACAAGAACAGAGAAGAACTTTACCTCCTTGTCCCTGGACTCTTGTTAAAGATTACCTATAACATGTGCCTTTCTGATGGGGTTAAGCTCAATGAAACCCATAAAGAAATTCACTATATGAGAATGTTAAACTAGCTTTAATGCAGAAATGGTGACAAGAATCAGCATGTTGGTATAAGGCTTACGTAACACTCCCTAACTAAGTGTCTTAGGACCAACCCAAAAAGAATTTTGGAGAAAATTTCAATTTGCATTTATCTGAATATTTGTCAAGAACTATCTGATAAAGAGCAAGTGAACCTGAATACTTGGTGCTTGAAATAATCGAAATTACCTAGGTGGCTAGAAGGTTCATGGGTCTAAGCACTTCTCATCAGATGCAATAAAGGGAGAAGTTTATGATGAATAACAAGAGGAGGTAAAGTGTGTTTCTGAAAACACTTGCAGATGAATAGACCAAGTAAGTTCCTACTACCTATTCCCCACCAAAATCTGGATGCTACATAAGATACTATGTCATCTGGGATTTAGAAGTCATGGGGAAATAATATGTAGAAGACAGATATAACCCTATATTTAGTAGGTTAAAACAATATTTGAATGAAAATTTATTCAATTCATTGACATTACCTCAAGTGATTAAATTATGTTATGGAAGCCAGAAGATAGAACATGAGATGATATTTTAAGTTTGTTTTTTAGAAAAATAAATTTGTAACTTTACACACTTCAGTTTCAATTGTGAAAGTTTATCTGACTCATAGTAAAATAATGAATATTGTTAAATATCTTCTACTTAGTGGACTCCTATAGCCAGAAAAGCACAAAGGCCCAATGATTAATAGAATCCAGTGATTTTTTAAAAAGAGCTAAGGCTAGATTATTACCCTACCATGACCCATTCATTTCACAAAGATGTTACCAGAGGTCCTCTCTAGTTTCCAAATTTTAGAGTCACTTAAGCCTTTTGACTAGTTTACAACCCAAACAGTGTTTTTGTTCCCCTGAGTTTTAGTCAACTGCTCATTGTATGATGTTGGTCATAAAATGACTTTGATTTTTAAATTTTCTTTTTTTTTTTAAACTTAACAATTGTCTTTATTTATTTTTTAAAAAGATTTTATTTATTTATTTGACAGAGATCACAAGGAAGCAGAGAGGCAGGCTGAGAGAGAGGTAGGGAAGCAGGCTCTCTGCTGAGCAGAGAACCTGATACGGGGCTCAATGCCAGGACCCTGGGATCATGACATTAGCCAAAGGCAGAGGCTTTAACCCACTGAGCCCCCCAGGCGCCCCTGATTTTTTAATTTTCTATTCAAATTTTTAATTGACATTTAGTTTACCTGAGCACTAAATTTTAGAAAAGTATCTCATGTTCAAGTCTATTCAAACCGTCCAAGATATGTCCTAACAGTTCCACCATTTATTTATTTTTAATTGCCTGAGAAAAGGGAAAGGAGAAAGCTTTCATATCAAAGCATCTACCGCCCATGTCAAGTTAACAAATATTTTCAGGTAATACTATGCTCCATAGTTTATTGTTATCTGTTTGCAGTGTAGATAAAAATAAGGTGAATATAATACTTTGGCACTTCATAGGTAATATGTACCTGTGGCCACTTGATGGTTTGCTAAATTTAAGGCAAATCTTAGAAAATCATAATATTTTGAATTACTTACCATCTTTATATGATAAAGAGGATTACACATTTGGATTTCTGATTGATTTTAGTTATATCATCACTTGACAAATAAATGATCAGTATGAAGACACAAGTAGTACCTAGTTGACTACAGTAAATAAATATAATCAAGTTTGATGTACTTGCAGATAACTGATGAAACAAAGTATTTTGTATCAAACTGTTGTATGTTCACCTGGTCTAATATAATGAAAATTAATAATGTGGGAATAATAACCAATTGGAATTTTAAAAACTTCAAACATGAATGTAAATGCCTGAGTAAACTCACAAGAAGGAAAATATAGAATATAATTTCAATCTTTAAGTGCCAGTTTATTTGATACTTACTGACAGCAAGTATAAAATGAATGTTTCTCTTTACATATCAGAAGCCAACAACACATGCTTGAGGGCATTTGTAGCTCTTTATATCCATACCTTAATAAAGATAATAAATATATCCTTTAGTTAGAGTAGAAAAGGTCTTATTCAGATAGATTTCTCTAGAAATCCTTAAAAATTATTATAAGAACAGAAACATGAGTGAAACTGGTAGTGTGGAATCACTTAAGTTTATTTTCAGAATTTTCTGAAATTTTTTTCTTAAGTTTTATTTTATTTTTTTTATTTGAGAGAAAGAGAGAGAGAGCACATGAGAGGGGAGAAGGTCAGAGGAAGAAGCAGACTCCCTGCAGAGCCAGGAGCTTGATTATGGACTCGATCCCCGAACTCCAAGATCATGACCTGAGCCAAAGGCAGTGGCTTAACCAACTGAGCCACCCAGGCATCCCTGAAGTTTTTTTTTTTAATTAAGAAAAGAATAATTAATTTCCACAAGAATGATTTTTTTAAATGGCTAACCCATCACATAGAATGGAAAGTATACTGTAGAAATAATTAACTTAATATTATGGTAAATGAAATCGTAATTACTATGACAGAATAAAAGAATAATGATAGTGTCAAATCTATGGGAGAAAAGGCTATAATAAAAAAGGAAAACATTTTCCAAGAGGAGAATAACAATATTGTTTATATACTATTAAATTGGATAGAAAGGATAAAGTAGGTTAACTATTAAAGAATTTAATAAGGCATATGCAAATATAGAGTTGATTTACAAATGGACTGATAAAGTTCTGTCTTCATACCTGAGGATGTCTGGATGTCCACTTTAACTATTGGTCAAGATAAGGCATTGAGATCTATCTATGTTTTGGTGTTTAAGGTCCAAATAATCCCTGGTGATCACTTTCCCTACTAATGATTTGCTGCTGGCCTAACTGCTGTAAAGAACTTAGCTGTATCACCTGACCAAGGGACCTATATTTTCTTAAGAGCTTCTACAGTTCTTTGTCTTAGTCCTCAGTGCTTGCCAGCTCTATTCCTCCTGCTACAACCATCCCTTTACTTTTAAATAAAAGCCTTTTGTGAGTATATGCTAGAAAGTCCAGTGATTCTTTTTGAATAGCTAAAGAAATCTTTGCAGCATACTAGAACAAACAATAAATGAATCAGAAGGAAGATAAAATAACAACAAAATAATCATTCAAAAAGAAAGCAAGATAGAAAGAGTAAAAATTAGAAAAAGGGTGAAAGACTGCAGATAGCAGATGCTAGAAATTCCTCCAAGTACCTGCGTAATCACTGTAAATGCAAATATGTGGAAACACAATTAAGTACACTTTAGATTCTTGTTTTGCACTTACCTTTTTTTAAGTGTTATTTAAAAACTTTTCCAAATGCTTAAATTTCATTTGAAACAGATATTTTAGACTAAAAATATTTTGTCTCCAAAATAAAATAACATTTATTTACAATATATTTCTCTTACAGCTAATGCTGGAATGTTGGCCTAAAAAAGGGAGAGTCAACATGTTGCCTCAACCCACAGCTTCACCATCTATGATTATAGCTGCTGAAAAAGATGAATTTGACATTTTAGTGAGTATTCTGACTCATGAACCAGGAAACTAGTCCAAATAAACTGGGTCAGCTGTAACTAAGAAAGGAAAATATGACAAAGACCATCTTTCTCTCAGTTTATGGTAATCATTTGACTCATCGTTGTTTATATCACAGACATTTTAAATAGTATTATGTTTCAGTTAAAATGTGGCATCATTTTGAAACAATCATTCTGAGTTTAAAGGGAAAAATACTTGAATCTTTTAAAGGTAAACATGATGATCTCTCTTAGACCTGAAAGTCATTTGAAAAAGTCATGGAGTCTCTTGCTGGGTAAACTTTGTATTTCATTGCTTGGATAAGGTACATGATGACTGAGAAATTAAAAAGGCCTTGTGTAGTCGACATTGATGAATGCCTGCCAGATAAAAAGTTAGTTAAAAAGAAAAGTCATGTCAATTCACTTTTAAATTATAGAGTAACTCTTCAAATTAATGATTAAGCTGAAAACATGAGACAGAGTTAACATCTTTGTCTTCAGGATGTACTTTTGACTTGCATTAATATACAGATGTGGCTATAATTATTTATCTATATTTGTGCAAAAAAACTACAAACTATCATAGAAAATAATTTATGAAAATGCTTGGTCAAAAAGACAAGTAGTACTGAAATATGCAAAGTGTGAAATAACCCTTTAAATGATCATTTTTTATCCTCGAACAATTGTATTGACGGTTACACTGTTGATGCAAAGACAGTAGTGAATGACACTCCTGGTTTCTTATCAAGGTATACACACCAACCTATACCAATAGTTATCTTTCTTCATCATTATACAAAATTTTTTAAAAAGATGTCAGTTACAAGCAAGTATTAAAATTGCAGAAACTTGTAGTGCCTTTCCAACTCTTCAAGTTTTTCTAATGAGATAGATGGAGATGTTAATGATTATAATTTCTTTTAGTATGAAAAATAAAATGTGTCAATATTGGGAAGAGCTGCATAATTCATTTAACAAATATGATACAAAATCATACATGGGTTAAAATATCCATTCAAAATAGGCTAATTTTATAAAACTGAAGTATTAAAGATTTATTGATATGGATTCAGGTTCTACATTATACTTTCTTTAAGAAGCTACCACTTTTCAAGTTGGAATGTAGTAACAAGAAAAGCTATGATTATCTGAAAAAAAAGCTATTAAAATACTTCTAATTTTTTCCAACATCATTTTTGTATAAGGCCAACTTTTCTTTATATTCTTCAAGCAGAAAAACTTGTTGCAAGAGATTGAATGCAGGAATAGAAATGAGAATCCAGCTCTTTTCCATTAAGTTGTAAAGTAATGGTATCTTTTTCATTACTTGTTTTGGATAACATTTTTTCAATAAAAGGCATTAATGTATAGTGGTATCTTCAATAAAATGCATTAATGTATAATGGTATCTTATTATAATAATTATTATGATGATGAAATAAATTGACAAGTAATTATTTTGAAATATCTTAATTTTAATTTCTAATCAATTTTTTAAATTGCAAAGATGTCCCAAGATCAAAAAGATAGGTATTTGCACTTATTCACCAAGTGTAATTTATAAGAATGTTCAAAAAAGGAATTTTTATTATTGTAACATCCTGTAAACAACTAAGTATATTTTAAATAATAAATGGGTAAAGGGATTGTGTTGTATTAACTTAGAGTATTTATTTACCATGTAACAATTTTCAGCAAAATTTAAATTTAAAAACTTGTGTTCACAATGCAAACCCTCAAACATGAGCTTATATGAAATTTTAGCACTACATGGTATAGGAAAAAGCTCTCTCTTTTTTTTTTTCTTGCAAAGGCCTATTTATTTCTTTACTGTGTTGGTTCTAGATTATTCTCTGTCTCCTCCAGAATAAGAATTCCTTCTTTAATTTTAAGTATTTCTGATATTGATACTGATAAATTTTAGAGTACAAAGACTATCAATTTACATGTTCTCATTTACTGTTGTCAAGATTTGATGCCGCTCTGCTATTGCAAACTTAGGTATTAAGGAATTTCACATACCCCACTGAGATGTGAACAGAGTGCTCTTTTCAACTACCTAATAGCTGAGAATGGCCTTTCTTCTTTTTTCTTACATTGGATGAGTAGAAATAACTATAACATTTCCAGGGACTTTAAAGGACTTTGAAGTATAGAAAGTTAAATAGATATGAAATATATAGATATATTTTCAGGTTTCATCCAAACATTCATATGTGTGTCTATTAATATATTAATATATAAAACATATATAATATATAATGTTATGTGTTACATATACATATGATATATAATGAATAATGTTATATATATAACATTATATAATGTATAATGTTATATATATAACATTATACATAGATAGATAGATAGATATAAAAAAACCTGAAAATTCCTCTCAGTTGCTGAGATATCTCACCTTACCTTCGGTTACATCCAATGTGAACTCTGAGACAATATTTAAGTTACAGATTAAAAGAATTTTGCTTTCTACTCATTTAAATTACTATGAAATGTAAAGGTAGCTCCCTACACTGCATTTGGAAAAAGTCTCTAAGAGTTGAAGAAAGAACCTCAATGGAAAGGAATACAAATAGTACTGCAATTTCATAACTGCTGACTCTTTTTAATCATAGGCATTTTATTGCCAAATATAGTATACGTTTGTTGAGCTTTGATTTCTAAATAAGAATGTAATATTAACAAGATACTAAGTTGGGTTGCAAACTGATTCATTGAAAAACATCAGTATTAAAAATGAATTTATTTTTAAAGGAAACATTGATAAATGTTACTTATAATTCTCATTTTTAATATGCAACATTTTTATAAAAATTGTCTATTTTTTATACACAAAGCATCTCTATAAAATTAAATTTTAGCATAATATGACAACAGAGGGAAATATAAAATATAAATATCATTTAATCTGACTTTTTTGGTTGACCATAGTGGGTGTTAAGGAAATCCAATCAAGTGTTTTTGCATTCTGGTGAACCCACTTTTAAATAAAATTTCAGTGGATATAATAAATATATTTCTCAACATTTTCTCCATTTTTTTCAAATCATGGCATTTTTAATATTTACCCATGAATGAATTATGCACTTTATTTTTAAAATTGTGCTATAATTAAACATAATTTACTAGATTCTGATCCAGACAGTTGGTACTTATTAGACCAAGGAAAGGTGAAAACACAATGTGCCAGGGAAATCACAGCTTGAAACTTTAACCATAGAATAAGTATGGCTATTAGAATAGAATAGAATAGAATAGAACAGAATAGATTAACTACTCACAAAAGTAGTAATGGTCCCTTTCATGTTCCTCCACAGCTCCTTGACAGAATGCCCTCTGATACTACACCACTGTCAGCCTCAGACTGTAGTAATGCTACCAACTGTACTGATACCTTGACATTTGAAATCTGTTGTGTAAATTATTCAACTTCCACCCCAAATATCTTTATGTTACCTTATTCTTTTTAAAATATTTCACTTCCTATTTATTTAAGCTTCCTGGTTATAAAAGTAATGTATGTTCACTATAAGAGAATAAACAGGGGTGCCTGGGTGGCTCAGTGAGTTAAAGCCTCTGCCTTTGGCTCAGGTCATGATCCCAGGGTCCTGGCATTGAGCCCCACATTGGCTCTCTGCTCAACAGGGAGCCTGCTTCTCCCTCTCTCTCTGCCTGCCTCTCTACCTACTTGTGATCTCTGTCTGTCAAATAAATAAAATCTTTTTTAAAAAGGAAAATAAACAATTATTACTATAATTAGGCACACAAGATGAAATTCCCTGGCTTCAAACCCTCCTTACCAATCTTTTATGTGCATTCTAGAACAAGGTCATTAAGCTTTCTGTGATTCAGTTTCTGGAATTAAATAGTACTGATCTCATAGGGCTTATGTGAGACTTAAAATAATTAATTAACACTTCAATAGTAATAGTGGCTTAATAAGCCTGAAGATGTCTAAAATTAAATTAAGTAAACTGTTGTAAGAATGAAATTAACCTGAGAATACCATTTAAGGCCCAATAGACATTTGTTTAATATTAGCAGTAAACTGTTGTGCTGTTACCACTTTAATCTCATATTATGCATATATATGTGTGTGGGTATATATATATATATACCCACACACATATGTATAATATTTGGCAACTGTTATTTCATTCAGCATGAACATATCACTATATTCATAATTATTACTTTTTAAAATAAGTCTCTACTATCCCAGTGTATGAAGAAAATGTAATTTAATCAGTCTGGTGTTTTGGAATATATATATGGTTTCCATTTTTAGTTTTGGAGAGAAGGTCAGATTTAGCACTCTTTTACATATATTTTATGCAAAGCATCTTTATTCTTTAAAATGCTTTCCTGGTATCAGAATTACTAGAATTAGGGGTATTTAACTCATTCATTCAAGCAATATTTAGTGCATTTCTGTATTGAGGCTGGCATTCATCTCAGATCACTGGCACATACTGCCAGGATTTCTATCCCCATGGAGATTGTATTCCATGCAGAATAATTTATGCTTTTGACATACACCATCAAAATCCCTATTGACAAAGCTTGTACCACATCATCTTCTTTTCAACAATGTATTAAATACTAGTCCTTAAACATCAGCCAAAAAGGAATAATCTAAACAAGCAAGCAACAATTTAACCAAAAAGCAAACAACAATAGTAACAACAACAAAAATAGAAAATGTGCAATTTAATAAGAGAAAAATACTATGACTTTTTTGCTTTATTTCCATTGATTTAATTTTAACTATTTTAACTAAGTATTCATACTCCTAAATAGCTCCTGAGTTCATAGCTCCTTAATCTACCAGTATCAGTCAATCTATCTATCTATCTATCTATCTATCATCTATCTATCTTTTTATCATCTATCTATCTCTCCCCTGCCCACTTTTCATTTGCACTATGTAAAGCTGCCAGTGTGGCTATCTGGAATTAAGTGCATTTCCCAAACTCATTTTCCATTGTTAGCAGGCATATGATACATTTCTGGACAACAAAATGTCAACTTATTAGAGCCTCAAGTGAAAATCTTTCTTTTTTTTTAGGTGATCAAACATGGTTTCTAATGATATAGGTTATATATATGTGTGTGTGTGTGTGTGTGTGTGTGTGTATATATATATATATATACACACACATATATATATGCATGTTATATATATATATGAAAATATATGAAATATATATATAAAAGAATGGAGATATATATCTCTCCATTCTTTTCATGTTCTACTTTATTCCAATTTCAGACTCCATCTTGTTAGTTTTGTCGGTTGTTTTAGTCTGTAAAGTATTTACTCATGTACAAAACAAGTTCTTTTCATGTGTGAAAATGCACCAAATGAGTCCAGATTTTGTAGCAATGCTGATTAAAGCAACTGATTTTAATGTTGACTACCATCTATTTGCTATGGGAGTTTGGAAAAGTTACTTAACATCTTTGAATTTCATGTTCTTCATCTGTAAAATAGTGATAGTAATATCCGTATCACATGATTAGTGTCAAGATGGGAAACAGAAAGTGTATGTTGAATACTAGGAAGAGTGCCTCAATAATTTCTTTTATAACTAGTATTATTACAGTTTTAGCTAGAATTACTCAAGCCTTTGTGATTACAAAGCAAAGCCATATGTCCTTCCCTTTTTGTGCTCAAATTATGGTGGCCTCTGGAACTTTATTGTTGGGAATTACACATCCTTCATTGTGTTTTTCCCAATCTTAGGAGAGTTCATAATGAAGTGTTTCACATATGGTCAAAAGCAAAACAAAAACATTTCTATTCACTTTAATATCTGCATTCTTTCTTCTTTCCAATTTTGATTCCACTTGTTTTTGTCTGCAGCTCACAAAGTGATTTGGGAAGCCTCCTAGTTGCTGATGTCCATTATTGGCACATTAGTATTCATGCACAGCCTACTTTTCTTGATGCTACGAAAATTTCTAAGTATTCTTGGAACCCAAACATTGATAACTTCTATGGAGAGGTAGGAAGAATGGCTTTATTTCTGACACTCTGCAAAATTTTATCACTTGTGGCCCTGCATATAAAAGTTTACATCAAGATACCCCTGCCATACTAGTTCCTTCAGCTACAAACCATAATTTCTTATCAAAATTTCGCCAACATCCCTCTATTAAGTTTTTTTTTAACCTCTAAACATAGGAATCAACTCAAATTTAAGCAGATATAAAATATAGTTGCAATAAAACAATCTTCAACATCTGATATCACATAGTTCCTCCCCCCAATATAATGGGTGTAAATCAACCCAAAACAACCCAACACATTGTTGTTGTTGGTGGTGGTGGTGGTGTTACATGATTACCAATTATTCAGGACATAAATCAAAAATTGGGAAGAAAGAAAAAATGATTCATAAATATTCAAAAAAAATAGTGTGCCAATGAAATACAAGTCAAAACGAGTGTGTGAAGCCAGGATGCCAAAAACATTAATATTGTACCTGAAATACACTATTTTTCCTTTGTAAATTAATGAATACTTTCCACAAAGCATTTTTGAGTTTTGTCCTTTGCCATAGTAAGATTTGAAATGCCCTTCATGAGGGGTGCCTGGGTGGAGCAGTCAGTCGAGCGATGGACTCTTGGTTTCCACTCTGGTCGTGATCTCAGTATTGTGAGAGGGAGCCTCATGTTGTGCTCTGCACTCAGCACAGAGTCTGCTTAGGAGTTTTTCTCCCTCTATCTTTGCCCCTCCCCACCTCAAATAAATAAAAAATGTAAATTAATCTAAAAAAATATCTCCCTTAATGATATCTAATGCCACAGAACTTCCAACAATAAAGATAATTATCATGTCTAAAAATATTCATATACTGGGAAAAGGGAAACTAAGTCATCATTTTTATTCTGATTTTGACATATTGGGATATAAGTTAAAGACATATATTGTAAATAATGCATTCAAAGTGTTTAGTATTTGTTGATAATACCAGATAACCATTTTCTCCTTTATGCCTTGCCTTGTATTTATGAATATTATGTTGTGAGAAATGTCTTACCCAAAGAAGATTTGAATGAATCTGAATCAGGAAAAAAATCACACAACATTGCATTTGTGTAATTTTGTTAAGGAATAAAAATAATTTCAAAAATTACAACAGATGAGTACAAACAATTTACATATGGCATCTTGTACTTTCTATCATCCTAGAATTTGTAAAATACTTACACTTTCTCAAATTGTTATCAGAGTTGTTGCTACAGAGACACATGTTGTTGACAGGTTACGGATAATTACTTCTATTTTATAGTAAGAGAAATGGTAAGATTGGAACACAATTTCATTAGTTTTCTTAACAGTATATTATTTCAAAGATTTGGACTAGTGAAACACTGATGGAGGGATATGACTGAAGTGGTGGTGTGAAAGATACATGATATAGGCAATAATAGATGACCCAGAGAAGGAACACAGGCTTACAAACGAGAATCTTTTGATTTCAATTTCAGTGGTCTGTGATGTGTGAAAATTCATTTACTATTTCAGACTCAGTTTTCTCCTTAATAAAAGTCAGATAATAAAGAGTCCCCCATTGGTCTTCTGGGAAGATTTAATAAGGAAAAAAAAAACTCATTAAATTCCATTTAGGTGTTTAGCACATAACATAAAACCTCAATCAATAGTTTTCCTTTGCCATTTTGTTTATGTTAGCCACAACCATATTTGTATTAATCACTTTCCCTGGACCCACTAAAACACACACATGTACACACATGCACACAAACACAGTTTATCTGATCTTCTTGTAAATATTTCATAACTAAGGTCTGAGAATGTTTTGTTATAAATAGCTTTATCTTCTGATTTTTTAAAGAAAGCTTTCAAGCTATTAAGTCAAACTTAAATCCATGCTTTTTAGAAATGAACATGGTGTCTACTAGTTAAATAATAAATGCATATGTTTTCATTCCTTCTAGCCTAATGGATACTTAATGATAGAGAAATCTATTTTAAATACTGTAGAATGTTGTTCCTTTGAGCAGGGGTTGAAGATGAAATTTTATATGGCATTAGAGTGGCTTACAATCTTTATTCTTTTTTTTTTTAAAGATTTTATTTATTTGACATACAGAGAGAGATCACAAATAGGCAGAGAGGCAGGCAGAGAGAGGTGGGGAAACAGGCTCCCCACTGAGCAGAGAACCCGATGTGGGGTTCTATCCCAGGACCTGAGATGATGACCTGGACTGAAGGCAGAGGCTTAACCCACTAAGCCACCCAGACACCCCTACAATCTTTAAATTATTCTTAAGGCCTTCCACTCCAGAATTGCACTTTCTTTGTTACCTTACGATCAAAAAACAAGAGTGAAAAAAAAAAATCAGTTAGTGATCACTTGATAATGATTTAAGCAAAACTTCACAAATAACAGCCCCATGTTGCTTTTACTTATATTTAACACCTGATAAATGTGTTAAAAGCTGGTCATCACTAGTTCAGAATTTATTTTAAGTGTGTATTTATAAATGTAATATTGTGTAGACATTTAATCTTTGATAATTCAAAGGGAATTTCTTTTTTGAAAAATCAATAAAGAAGCAACAGCTGCCTTGGCATTGTATACCAAGTGGACAGGTTTCTAAGATCAAGGAGTGGTTAAGGTCAATATCTCAATTACCCTTTGTCCTGTAAATGATTCTTTCTATGTACAAAGAAAAGTGTCCTGTCAGGATAACATGAGAGAAGATTGTGCACTTAGTGCCCAGAATCTATTTTTCTTTGGATAAACAGAATACTTCACTTTCTTCCCTTTCTGCCAATCTTCCTTTCACAAGGACTAAATTACCTAAACGGAGAGCCGGTTGTTACCTGTCTGAACTTCAAAATCCTAAAAGCAATGGCAATTTGCCATATCGAAGACGTGACAAAGACTGGCCTTGTTTTTACTTAAACACTCCTCCCCATTTAGATATTGACAATGAGTCTGTCCTGTTATTTCCTGCCACAGTTTATGTTCATTGAGAGGAACCAATATCTTCATAGAACTTTTGTTTTTCATTTCTTTTCATCATGAGTTCTTCTAAAGTATTCATTAGAGTGGAAACTTGCACAGATCTGATTATTCTAAAAACAGGTATCAGAAGATTATAACCCTGAACTATAGTTTTAATTACTGCTCTACCTGGAGTGAACTGGAAAGACAAAATAAAAACAGGAAAGCAGGGACTGGGGAAAATGATGACAGGGGTATGAAGAAATAGAAAGGTGGTACTATCTTCAACTTAGATAATACTGATATCTAGGTCTGGTCACCATATTCCCACTGAAAGATAAACACTGCAGTATATATACATCAAAAGTTGGATTTTAATCCAATTTCCAACATTTATTAAATTTGTGACTTTTATTTGAGGAGTTTATAAACTTATCTTTGCTTCCATTTCTGTATTTCCAAAATAAAGGTAAAAGGAGTCAAGTATGTAAAGTGTGTGGGTAGCTAGCTAGAGCATAGTAAATGGTCAGTAAATTTGCTGATATTGTCATGGCCTAGCTTCTTTCAGAAATATTTCCCTTGACAAATCCCTTCAAATTTAAGCCATTTTTTGGTCATATTTCTTACAGTAATTCTATAGTGATACTGTATCCCAAATCTGACTGCAGCTAAAGGTATGAAGTACAATTTTCTTTTATCTCCTTCCTAAAAGTTATGTAAAAATTCAGAAACATGTATTTAAAGAGTTTAAGTAGCACTAATAAAAATTTTATAGATTTTTTTTTTAATGGGGAAAATGCTACTTCAAGTGACTATTACCAACTCCTAATTTTCCCAAATTTTACCTTGTTGCCAAAGTGCAATTTTAAATTGTGAAAGCCTAAAATACCAATCAGAGCACAGGGAATATTGCAAAAAAAACAAAAACAAAAAAAACACACACACACATAGATAAACATAGGAAGAAGCAAGCATTTTGTTTGAAGTGTTTGCATTGGACTTATAGCCTTCATCATTGTGTGTGAAATACCTAGTTGAGGTGATTCACAATAATGTATTCAGCTATATACAAATACCATTTTTAAAAAATTTTATTTATTTATTTGACAGAGAGAGAGAGAAAGAGAGAGATCACAAGTAGGCAGAGAGTGGGGAGAGGGGGGCAGGCTCTCTGCTGAGCAGAGAACCCGATGTGGGGCTCTATCCCAGGACCCTGAGATCATGACCTGAGCTGAAGGCAGAGGCTTAACCCACTGAGCCACCCAGGCGCCCCTACAAATACCATTATTAATTGATCATTTAAAAAGAGCTGCCAGGTGAAACAGAAAACATGCTAAACACACTAGTTTAAAGATATCCTCTGATACTTTGCAAATAACGTATTCTTAAATAAATTCATTCCAAGTGAGTAGAAAATGTTGAAATATTGAACTATGAATCATCTTGCATTAGTCTCTCTCATACACACACACACATGCACACACATACATTTTGCATATCTAATATTTTATGTACAAAAATATGAATTTAATATTTTAATGGTTTTCAGTACAATCCATGTGTTGTAAGTATATTGCATGGGACAGAATGAAGGGAGATGCTCTTTTGATCTTCGTTCTTTATGGTTTTGATTCATATCTCCCAATTTATTAAGAACGTATTTTGTTTTTATTTTCTTTTAAGCATCCTCCAATGTCTTTGAGTATCCTTCAGAATATTATAGTTGCATCAAACAAATTAAAGTTTAGTTTTGTCATACTGTCATACAGCTTCCTTACCATAGTGATTTAGAGGTCCCACTCTATATGTGCACTTAAAGATCAATGTAATAAATAATAAAAAATGATGCATAAAGGATCATGTATTAAGTACTCAAGTGTATAGATTTTCTATCCTTTTTTCCACTAGTCAACCATTGTTTTCTTCCTTCTCACCATCCCCCATTACTAACAAGAAAAGTTGTAGTCTGACATTTTATTTGGATTACTGAGACTTTTTCTAATTTCTTTATTAATTGTAATTCCTTTGAATGTAAATTATTGTTAAATTGCACATCTTTTTTCTTGTCTTATTTCCATCCCTGTTATAAAAATCCATTTATAAATAAAAGCAAATTTATTAAGGAAAAAAAATTACTGATAACTTTAGTTAAGCAGAAGTACACAAATCAAAGTTTGAAGTGATACTGTGTTTCTCACAAATATACATAAAAATAAATAATTTCTGAAAGATTTTTAACAACACATATTTTAATGAAAGCCCAGCTTTCTCAAGGCCAGAAAGGCTCTCTATTCAGTCATAATGTCTATAGTTTTGCCAGCTCAATTTGAGACATCACTTGCGAAGGTGCACTAAACCAGCTTTGAAGCATTACAATGATTTCTGTAATCAAAATCTTTACTAACTTTGGTCAAAAAGCTAAACATTTAATGAAATCTAAAATCATAAAAGCAATATAAATGTACAAATGCTTCATTCATTCATAAGAAGTGCAGCTTATGTTCCAGAAGTCTCCTACCTGATATCTCTTTCCTCCAATGGAACTATCCCAAATCTTTGCTTTCATCAAATTTGAATAGAAGATTTAGGAAAACTCATTTTCTTAAAAACTCGTGAAGTGAACTTTGGATTTATGAAACTGTATGTATGAGAAAGAAGTGTTTTGAATACTTTACTATTTGTACTCAGCTTTCTAATTTATAGAGGCACACATTTCTGAATTTTTATTATGAATTTTAAAAATAATTTTTCAGTGAACATACTGAAAAATAAGCAATTTTACATATAAATACTTTTTTATCAGCCAGTTTATCAGTTTAGCTGATCCTTTATATGATTACAAAGGCCTAGTGCATTCATTTATAAACTTCAAAATCTTTTCTATTTTGTTTAAATATTCTTTTTCCAAATATCTAAAATATATCAAAACTACCAAATAATCACATTGACTCTGTCTGGAATATTCAATGTAAACATTATCTTAAATGTATTAATACACTGCATAATATATGAAAGCAGTGCTGATAAAAATAAAAATATACTGATCAATAGAAGACATTTAAAATAAATGAAGAATGAAATGACCTTTAAATATGTAATTGCTTCTAAAATAACATCAACTAGATGGCAAATGGGGTGGTAGGTAGAGGTCATTGTGAACTGAAGTATGCATTATCACTTTGATTTTACGGTGGTACAGTAACTTAATCATTTGACCTTGCTTACTGGCCAAAGATTTGGCAGTCCTTGCTATTCTTGCAGTTTCTTTATTTGAGCACTTTAGAATGGTATGCCTTTTCCCCTTCTTTTCATCTAAACCATATTGCTCTTCAAGGTTTAGCTCAAAATCCACAATGTGCTCCTCTCAACCTCCAGCCTGCTTTCATTCAGCTCTAGGTCAATGTGCCTAAATGTGGTTCTCCTCCTTTTTGTTTTTCTTTCCCTGCTTCTTTCTCTTCTTTCCTCTTCCTCTTCATCTTTAATTAAACTTACTCATCAGCAATCTTCCAAAGATGCATAGTTGCTGTTGTCATTATTTGGATCTTTTCTTCCACAATTAGATTTTAAACTACTATTATGTCTTAATGCTTTAAAAATGCAGTTATAAACTTGCAAGATCATTCTGGATTACATTATTTACTCTATTGTTTCATTAGAATATAAGGTGAAATAAGTAATTAGGTGACCTACAAATTTTATTTCTTAGAGAAGTCATAGGTGAATAGTCAGTATAAGAAAAAGAGCAACATAGAAGATGTTCCCAAACCTGAACAACTGAAGAGGTTGCAATTAATATGAGAATATGTGTGAAATAGTAGTTTTGGAGTGGAATTTAGAAGTTTTGCTTCAAGTCTGATATGTTTAAAATATGATAAGGGCACCTGGGTAGTTCAGTCAGTTGGGCGACCGACTTGTTTCAGCTCAGATGGTGATCTCAGGGTCCCCTCCCAGTGCTTGCTCACTCTCTTTCTCTGAAATAAAGAAATTAATTTAAATAAATAAAGTATGATAAATTTAAAGTGGTTATTGGAGCAGGTAGTTTATATATCAGTATGAGTTCAGAGAGAGTTTATGTTAGAGATAAAAACTGGATATATCAATCAAGGTTTAATTAGAGAAGCAAAAATATTAGCATGTGTATATTGTATTGCATATACACACATACACACTTCATTCATTCATTCATTCATTCACTTTTGGTTATAGGAATTTGAGCTTTAAGCAATTTGGGATGCTAATTATTAGTCCCTAAAGCTCTTGTAATAGAGTATGATGCTGAAAATAAAAGCAGACAGGGCAGGCAAGTCAAGAAAGAAAGCTGGATATAAAGTGGGAGAGATCATGAGAGATCAAGCTGGAACCCATTAGCATGAGGTGACTCCCATTAAGATGGACTCTAAAGGGGCACCTGGGTAGCTCAGTGGGTTAAAGCCTCTGCCTTCAGCTCAGGTCATGATCCCAGGGTCCTGGGATCAAGCCCCACATTGGGCTCTCTGCTCAGCAGGGAGCCTGCTTCTCCCTCTCTCTCTGTCTGCCTCTCTGCCTACTTGTGATCTCTGTCTGCCAAATAAATAAATAAAATCTTAAAAAAAAAAAAAAAAAGATGGACTCTGAAACCTGGATCCATTCCTGTTGCCTCTGATCTTGATAGGGGAGGAAACTTGTAGAATTGGGTCCTTTGTCATTCCAATAAACACGCTCTTTGGACCCAGAAGTGTGAGAAGCAAAGAGAGAATCCAAAGGAAAGTGAAGGCAATCCAATCCCAACCACTGCCTCAAGTCATTGAGTAAAGCCAGCAGATAAGCAACAATATGTGTGACCTACAAAACAGCCACTGCTTTACCTTTACCTTCCTGTTGTCAATAGGATATCTTTTGTGAAATCTTTGAGAAATCAAGATTTATCTGTTAAGGCAAGTAGAGGTACCTTAACGAAACTGAATGTTGACAGAGAAGTTCTGGGGCTGATCCTTGAGACATTCCAGGCTTGTTATATGGTTTATCTTCCGGAGTTGTTTTTAAGAGAAAGAGAGAGAATACTTAGCCATTTTGTTTACTGGAAACTATTTTAAAAATATTTCCAGTGAGAATGCGTTAAGGTCTCTATCACTTTTTATTTAGAGCATTAGTAATGTCCATTTCTTTTTCTTTGTCATGGAGAGATAAAATAAGAAAAAATCAGATACTGTATAATATAAAGATGGAGGAAATATACTATATTGAAGCAATTTTTTTAAATTTATTTTTTATTTTCAGCATAACAGTATTTATTATTTTTGCACCACACCCAGTGCTCCATGTTTTAAAAATATCTTGATGTTTAGGACACTATTTTCTCAAAAGTTAAATGAAATCCCAAAGCACAAGCAAGGATCTGGGCAAGACATTCAATGTCTCCATAAGAAGCAGAATGAGAATCTGAAGGATTTATAGCCTAACTAGAATTGAATTTTATCTAAGAAGTAATATTTAGGTGAAGAATGAAAGAGAATAGATCCAGAAGTTTGAAATTTACCTGCTTTGGGGTGTCACCCCCTTTGTCTATTAACCTATTCCAAATGTATGTGCTTTCTTTAATTCCATCACCCATCTCCATATGGACGTTGCTTTCTGAAAAGGTTCCTGTCTCTATTAAATACTAATCCACTGTCAATTTTTAAAATATTTATTCATTTCAGTAACAAGAAGGACAACAATATAGAACAAATGTCTCTATACTTCTGACCCTCAAACTCTTTCTCCTTCACTTTTCATTCAAATTTAGAGTCATTTCCTGGATCTCATTCACTACTGACATTTTAAAATCCAAAAATTTAATTTCTTGCTCCATGCCTGAATTCAAAAATACTCTCTGGAAAGAAATTAAAAGCTTCCTAGGTACCAAGTTTAATGAAAAGCCTTTTCATCCCTGTATGACTGTATCTTTCTACGGTTTTATCAACACTGCAGAACTCTAGCTCCATGTTCATCTGTACTCTCTTTGTTTGCTTTCATTAACCTGGTGCTTATTTGACAATTTCTTCTCAGTTTTCTTTTTGCATCTTAAGTTTATAATCTCTATTTTCTCTTTTTCTTTTGCTTTCTTTTTTTTTTTTTTTCCTCTCACTTCTCTGGATGCTTTACACATTTTACACGTGAATATTCGATTGTATTCTTGACATCCTTTCCTGAGCATACAATAGTTTCATCTTTGCTCCTGCCTAAATTGTAACTCTAATTACAATTCAATTTACCAAAAGCTTTTATGCTAGCAATGAAATCTAACATGTGCCAGGTTCTTCTTTGTTTGTCTTTATATCAATTAACTCAATATTATGATCTTAATCTTCATATTAGCAACTGAGAATGAAGAAGGTCATTGGCCAAGGTCACACAGTTAGCACATGGCTGACCTGGAATTTGAACCCAAGCAGATTGGACCAACAGCCTTCATTTCTAATTGCTCTATTCTGTGCCTCCTCAACTAGTAGAATTACTTGAAAATCGCACTCATTTAACTCCCTGTCTACATCAGATGGAATACCCCTTTGGAAAAAATTAAATAAATTAACCAAAATGACATTTTATTTAAAGATTTCCTTAGCTCTTGTTCAGTTTATGAAAACTGCAGGTTTGAGTCTCTAAGACTTAGAAACAGAATCCTCAGTTGGAAAGAATTCAGTTATTTCAGCCAGGAGATAAAGTTTAGGCACATAAAAACACTCAAAAATATGTGTTGAATAAGCCAATGAGTGAATGAATAATGAATCATAGGATGACTGAAAATGGAGTTCATCTAACAAAGTGAAATTTCTTAACTTCAAAATATATCATGGAATAATGAGAAGTCTTAGGGATTTATATCAGACTTTTTAAAGTATAATATTCTGGAATAGAACTAAGCTTGTTTATCATTGGCTTTCCCATACTTTACAATTCAAGAATTTGTACTGGTAGTTCCTAGTCTAGGAATACAGATAGAAAATAAAAACCTTTAAGATAGACTTGTCTATAATTAAAATAAGAAACAAATAACTCTTATCACTCTCATCAAATGCATTTACGTTTCCAAACTCATTCTAGCCTCTTCATACACTGAGTGGAGAAACTTCTTTCTGTTGGATGATTCAGCACCGGAAAGAGCCGTTAGCAAAGCCTCTAATATGTTGGGGATCAAAAATCGAATAACAAGCTCCTGGAACATGAAGGTGGAAGGAAGCATTATCCCTTAAAATGATCTTGGGATTTTAGAAATGTGCTTTTATTATATTCTTTCTGGGATTTCTAGATAGATGGGACAAAGTGTTATAGCAAAAAGGAAACTGGACTTGGAAGAAGAATTGACTCTCATTTTAAGCACTTTCACACTATGACCTTGGCAATAAAAAGACAGGCTCAAATGATGTAATGTTTAAGGTTTGCCCAGCTCTAATGTTCTATGAATTAAATAAAGATTCTAGCTTTTAAGCAACAGAAAATCATTAGCTATCTCACATGTGTGACTGATTTGTGCGTCTGTGTACATGCATATGTATAAGTTTAGATAGCAAGTGGATTAGTGTTTGACTGCAGGGTTTTTTCTTTATTCTGCAATTTACTTTTACTGCCAAAATAAACAAAAAGAGATTTAACGTATTCCACTGAATTCCAAGTAAGATATTGATTTTTCCCCAAACTTCTAAATAACACTTTTATTCAGTATAAATAATGGCCAATATTGCCAATAATTCTTACAGTGTACATTTTGATGTTATTGTTTGTATCCATTAGTAAACCAAATAAACTATCACATGTCAAGTGTGACATTAATACATCAGTATGATACAAATCATTTTTTGTCTCTGCTCTCTTTCTTTTTGAAGAGATTACAAAAATACCTTAGTAAATAAATGGATGGAGTTCAAAGAATGAGAAACTAAAGCAGGATTACTCGTTTAACAAAAACAAGGTACCTGTTATCTTTTAAGTTTTTATTTAAATTCCAGTTAATTAACATACAGTATAGTATTAGTTTGAGTTGTACAATATAGTGATTCAATACTTCCATACAGGTGCTCATCACAAGTACACTCCTTAATCCCCATCACCTATTAAACCCATGCTCCCACCCACCTTTCCACTGGTAACCATCAGTTTGTTCTCTATAGTTAAGAGTCTTTTTCTTGGTTAGCCTCTCTCTCTCTATGTCTCTCTTTCTCCCATTTCCCCTTTTACTCATTTGCTTTATTTCTTAAGTTCCATGTATGAGTGAAATCATATGGTATGTGTCTTTGACTGACTTATTTCACTTAACATCATACTCTCTAGCTCCATCCATGTTGTTGCAAATGACAAGATTTCATTCTTTTTATGGCTGAGTAATATTCTGTTGTGTATATATACCACAACTTCCTTATCCATTCATAAGTTGATGGATACTTGCACTCTTTCCATAATTTGGCTATTGTAGGTAATACTACTATAAGCATCAAGATGCATGTATCCCTTTTAATTAGTATTTTTGTATTTGTGTAAATATCTAGTAGTGCAATTGCTGGATCCTAGGTAGTTCTGTTTTTAACTTTAAACTCCATACCGTTTTCAAGAGTGGCTGTAGTAGTTTGCATTCCCACAAACAGTATAGGAAGTTTTCTCTTTGTCCACACCCTTGCCAATAACTGTTATTTCCTGTGTTGTTAATTTTAACCATTCTGGTAGGTGTGAGGTGGTATTTCATTGTAGTTTTGATTTGCATTTCCCTGATGATGATGTTGAGCATCTTTTCATGTGTCTGTTGGCCATCTGTATGTCATCTTTGAAAATATGTTTATTCATGTCTTCTGTTCATTTTTTTACTGGATTATTTGTTTTTTGGGGTGTTGAGTTTTATAAGTTCCTTATATATTTTGGATACTAACCCTTTATCAGATATGTCATTTGCCCATAACTTCTATTCCATAGGTTGTCTTTTAGTTTTGTCTATTGTTTCCTTCATTATCCAGAAGCTTTTTATTTTGATGAGTTTATTTTTGCCTCTGCTTCCCTTGTCTCAGGAGACATATCTAGTAAGAAGTTGCTATGGCCAATGCCAAAGAGGTTGTTCCCTATGTTCTCTATGATTTTAATGGTATCATATCTCACATTTAGGTCTTTAATCCACTTGGAATCTATTTTTAATGTATGGCATAAGAAAGTGGTCCAGTTTCATTCTTTTGTGTCCAGTTTTTCTAGTGTTATTTGTTGAAGACCCAGTCTTTTTCCCATTGGATATTTTTTCCTGCTTTGTCAAAGATTAGTTGACTGTTTTGTTGTGGGTTCATTTCTGGGTTTTCTATTCTGTTCAATGTGTCGATTTTCATGTAGTACCATACTGTTTTGGTTACTACAGATTTGTAATGTAACTTGAAGTCACGAATTGTGATACCTCCAACTCTGTTTGTTTGTTTGTTTGTTTTCCAAAGTTGCTTTAGCTCCTCGGGGTCTTTTGTGGTTCCATAAAAATTTTAAGATTGCTTGTTCTAGTTCTGTGAAAAATGTTAGTGATATTTGAATAGGGATTGCATTTAATGTATAGATCGCTATAATATAGTGAAGATAGCTAATTGGATTTTTCAGCGTATGCTATGTCATGTAATGATGTTGATATACAAGTCCTCAAATCTCAATAGTCAGAGCAATAAAAACTTACTTCTCATACTGGCCACACATCTTCCATGGAGTTTAAGGGATCACTGTTCAATATAGTCCTTGAGAGAACTAGGCTGACAAAACAGTTACCGTTTTAGTTTTGCTGGTTACTATGTGAGAGGCAAAGAATGTCCTGAAGGATCTGGCATTAGCCATGAAATAATGTAGCCCAGAAATGGAGCTTATCTTTTCTGCTCAGTCTTATTTAGCTACAAGGCCCCGTTCAACTCTGAAGGAGTTAAGTACAATCCTACTGTGTTTCTGGAGTCTGGATGTTAGTAATACTCAGCAGGAAATTCTTAAGACTACCTATCTGAAAATACTTTTATGTGAATGCCCATTCCTTCCCTTAGAAGATATATTGCCTACTTATGAGCACACCACAGATTATTCAAAGTGAGGTTCCATGGGTTATGGTGAGTATTTGTGATTAAACATGAAATACAAAACATCATTCCCAAGTCTCAATCCTCATGTCGGCTCTGTGTGATTAGCAAGAAGTCATAAGAATTGCAGCTGAGACAAAAAGCTTGCTCAGACTTTCTTGTTTGGGAACAATGAACTCAAGATTATTTTCTTATTTTCTTTCTTCTGTCCATGGTTACAATGTAAAAAATTAAAATCCTTACAAAGGGCATCAAATTAACTAAACAGTAATTATAGTTTGAGAGTGGAGAAAGGGATTGGGAAAACGTGATTAGAGAGAGGGACCTTCTAGGAACTCCCCTAGGATTCTGTTCTGTAGGATAGGCTGCTAGATTTACAACTCTATCAAAGTTACACTACTTGGGAAGCAGTGATTTCCAAAAGGAAAGTAGAGTTAGAAATGAGAACTGAAAAACAACAATTAACTCTTGCTAGGGAATAAAATTTGCTCAAGACCAGCTTTTACCGACAAGTAAAATGTTTTCCCGAATTCATTTCCTGAAAACAGTGCGTTTTAAAAACAAACCATGTTTAGCGTGAACTTCCTTTTTTCTTTCTTTTTTTTTTTTCTTTTTCTCAAGGTGGAATGAATAAAATACAGAAAATTCTCCATATCCTTGAAGGCAGAGACTGCCTTGCTCATTTTGGAATGTCCCCTGTGACTTGCTCACTGACTAAATGCCTGAGCCAAAGTCACTTCCTACGATGACAGCAGGTTATTGGCAGATCTCCATAGAAATATCATCACACTGAGGCCAACACTAAATTAGAACAATGCTATTTGGCTTGATACGAGTTCAAGCCATTTTTCTGGCATATAATAGATCTTATATCAGTACCCTTCAAGAAAATGTCCCCAAAGCATCAACTATATTATTCTTTCACTAACTTGGTCAGATAAAGGAACTTTTTAAAAATAGTAGAGAAGCTTATTCTTTCATTTGGGACATGAATCCCATGTTACTTGTTTTAAAAAATAGTAACCTGGTTAAGAAAAATCACTCCTGACATTGGTCATAATCCATGAATGAGCATAGCTCGAGAGCACTAAAATCAGTGATTGTGGTAGAATATTTACTTTGGACACAGTTACTGAGTCAGGTGGGATGAAGGGGCCACGGAGTCTTTGAGACCTCTGAAGTCTTCTGAAACCTGCTGCTATTTCACCACATAGGGACCTGAGGGATTCTAAAGGAAGGATACTTATTACAAGAGGATCCTGTACCTTAAAGGAGAATCAGTCCTGGTTCTTTTCAGAGTAGTTCACATGCTTTTTTGTTGCTTTTGTTGGTTCATTAATTTTAATCTATAGCAAATCAATCATTTTGTTGTGGTTGTTGTTGATAAATATCCTAATGAAGAAACATGAGGTCAGCCAGACCACAATGAATGGGCTTAAGTACCAAATTAATATTATAAGCTAAATCTAAGGTGGACACATGGTTGAAAACTGTCATCTTTGTTATTTTTCCAAAATTCTTTAGTAAGTTGCCAAAAATCCCATGAAAAATAATGAGCTCAAGATCTGATTGTAGATCTGGAACTGAATCTAGACCTCTAGATGAGTAAAACTTGCAAAATATTGATAAAACTGATTTGTGAAAATATTCATGGTATAGATTTTGACTATGAGCATTATACAACTCTCATTTGCAAAAAAAATAATAATAATAAAATTAAATAAAAAATAAAAATTTAAAACAGATGAACAGGTTACTTGACCCAACTGTTTCAGTTGTCCTCTTACTAAATGAGCTTTGTGATGTGGAAAGAAATAAAGTGACATACAATATATTATAATAGCTGACACATAGTTGTACTCCCTTTCTTGTCTTTTCTTGCCCTCTCTTCCTTGATCTTTCTTTTATTCTCATTTCTTCTTCCTTCCTTCTTTCCTTCCTTCCTTTCTTCTTTCCTTCCTATCAACCTTCTTTATTTATTTTCCTTGCATTTCTTTTCAAGAATTATTAATATTTCATTTCAAACACAATGAATAGCTTAATATTCTAGCAAAAATACTTAATCACTCAAAATAAGGAGCAAATACACAAAGATCTCTAATTTTATAAAAGCGGAGCTATATTTTAAAAATTGTTGTTACTGGTTTATATTGACATTTGAAACTGCTTTTTTAAACATTTGTTCATTTGTTTTCTGATTTAGTCCATCAACACGAATTTGTTGGGGACCATTTGTGTACACAAAAGACCCTGAATATGGTCAGTTAGTGTTAATTAACAGCAAATATTTTAAGACAAATGTTGGTCTATCTTATTTAGTTTTTATCTATATAAAAATAACATTTCTGCTACTAAGTTTAGACATATTAAATGAGTTCTAAAACTTTTCAAGTTTGAAAGGCCTTAGGATTTAAAGTTTACTAAATTATCACGTTGTCTAGTGGATTCACATTGGAGATTTCAAATCGTATTGACCAAATTAACAATGAAATCTACATTGAAGTCAAGGTTATACAAACATTAATAGTTCTCAAATTCTTTATCTGATGGAACTCTAACTCATCACTAGATGGCACTCTAAATTTAGACTGTAATGTATGTTCAACTAGAAGCTACTCAACTTGTGTTTTATGAAGAATTTTCATATGAAATAAATAATCCGATTCCCTCCCCATACACAAAGTTGCTCTTTCTTCTACTGTTTTATCAGCAATAAGTAAGGAAACCTACAATATTTAATTTAACAAATTAATGATTGCCAGTATAAGAATAAAAAAGACTAGAATATGAAGAAAATATTATGTTTTTTAAAAATGTTTCTCATAAACTTTTTAAGCTTTTTGTTTAAATTTTCATTTTATAACAGCTTTTAGAGCATAATTTATATATATTTTTGGATATATTTATATAGCCAAGAAATAATTAAAGCATCTTTATTTCTATAAATCTAAAACGACTTACCCACCTTTGAAAAAGCTGCCTTATTAAAAATTACATTTTCTTTCACAAATATACAAATAGGATAGAAACAATAAAAAGGAATGTACTTGAATTAAAATATCCTTTCCTAATCAAATATAACTCTATGTGCGCTGCTTCAAATACAAGAAGATAAGCATGATTCCTGTTTTTCCAGATGTTTAAGTTCATCAAATTCTTAGTTTCTATAGAGATTTTTAGCTTCATGTAAAGGCCAAGTGTTTTCTTATCTTACTCTCATGTAAGTGATGACATCCCACATGAAATTATAAAAATGAATCTTTGGAAATGTGATCATGAACATTTGAAAAGTAACCAGCCAATGATCTTCTGACCCTGGCATAATTGAAACCATCAACTGTTCTCTGTCCAGGGACATCGGCCCGGATGGTTAGCATAAGGGGCAGTGAGGTGGCTCGGCCTCACATTCAGACTGTCAATTAGACAACATTAAGGAACACTTCTAGCAGGGCTAATGTCACTGCTAGATAAAGGCAGGCATTTAAAGATAGCCAATACTTACTTAGAAATATTCTATATTAGAAGCCAGCATTTTCTATGGATGAAAGTCAATATATTTATCTCTTATTCTATGCTAAGGTCATGACTCCAATTATTATGTAAAAATGGATGAACTCTGAATGGTTTTGGCTTTGCTGATGACTGCAGATTTTTTTTTCTTTTTCTGACTGCACACTAAAGTTTGACTCTTTAATTCTCTAGGTCAGACATGTGGGAAAAGACTGTTAGAGTCTTCCTTTCCACATCAGAGAATGAGATATTTACATAAAATCTTTTCTGGACAAATGAAAAAAAAAAAGAAGAAAAAGAAGAAGAAGAAGAGTCGTATTGCATTACAGTATAATTTCTTTCCTATTGCATAAATTTCTTTACAATGTGAAATGAGAAGAGAATCCATCATTGTTAACACTGGCAAATAGGTAGAATTTTAATATTCAATAATATTGCTAATCAGTTACATGAATGTGACATAAAAGAAGAAGGCAAAATACTATGTTGCTTTGAGATAGCTGAAATACATATTTCAGAAGAAGGATAAAATACTCTTAGGAAAGAATTATAATTTCTTTGTAAATGCCCCCAAAATGTTTAATGTATTATAAAATATAAAGAAAATTAATTTACTTTAAGATTTCATTTGGTTTTAAATCAAAGTTATCTCTGTTGATACTGATCTGTTATGGGTAATTTAAAAAATGACCAGGAATTCGGGAAAATATATTATTATACATAGCATGTGAGAACAAAATTTAAGACAAATATTTACTAATATTAGGTTTATAAAATTTGACACAGGATGCAATAAAAGCTTTATAAGGTTAAAGTGCATTGTTGAAGAATAAAGTATATTCCCAAATGGTCAAAAACAAAGAGAAATAAAGAATTGTGTCAGAGGATAGGACTTTAGCAAAGATACCCAAAATAAACACAAACTTTGACCTCAAATTCCTCACAGATATCAGATTGGAAGCTACAAATGTCTCATTCGATACATCAATGCATCAGAAGTCTTTCCAATAACCTTAGGCACATTTGTCAAAAGAATAAGGTACTTGGAATTAACCAACCTATTTTTGAATCCTGACTTTGTTCTTGCTAGTTTTGGGAACTTGGACAAGTGATTTTATCCTTCTAAGCCTAGGCTTCTTCATCTTAAAATAAGAAAAAATAATGCCCAAACAATCCTACTGTCAATTGCCTATTTGGCAGAAGACCTAGAATTGAAATGTCTGGAAACCATGATCAAGCATTCATTACTTAGATTAACTCTAGCTTCTTCAGGAAATAGAGTAGAAACGTGGTTTTGAATTAGTTTAACATGCTACAAGTAACCCTATTTATTACATAAAAATGTTCTGCTTATTGCAAAATGTGTTTGAGGCAACTACATGTATACTTTGCTTTGAAATATATATTGGCTAATGCACTTGGTGACTTGTTGATTTACTTACTAATTCCTTTAGGAAGAGTTACCCAGGAGATTACCAACTTTAGGACACACTTTTTTAAAATCAAGAAATAAAAAAACTAAAAAGATGCATAAATGAAATAAGAATATGGGAATAAAAAATTTGCATATTCTAAGGATTTGAGTTAGAAAAGAGTACTGGAGCTCAGACAAATGTAATTCCACTTCTTGATGATCTGTCCTAAACTCTTGCTGACCAAAATGTTGGTTTACAGATGTGCAGCATATGTATCACCTGGGGCCTTATGTGTAATGCATATTTTCAGGTCTCATACCAAACCTACTATATTTTAGCAACATCTCCAGATGTTCCATAAATACAAAGGTTTGAGATGCATTGCTACTTATATAATTTCCATGAGTTAATAAACTGAACATATTATCTTTCCATTATTTTACCCTTTTGTCATGATTTCATCATTTCACAGAGCCCATGGAGAACAATAAACTGTTAGTCACAAGTGTTTATGATGGGGCACCTGGGTGGCTCAGTTGGTTAAGTGATTGCCTTCAGCTCAGGTTATGATCCTGGAGTCCCGGGATCAAGTCCCACATCGGGGATCCCAGCTCAGCAGGGACTCTGTTTCTCTCTTTGACCTTCTCCCATCTCATGTTCTTTCTCATTCTCCCTCTCACATAAATAAATAAAATCTTTTTTAAAATGTGTTTATGATAGAGTAACTCAAGCCTGCTTTTCTTTACAAGTACAAAGATGGAGCTCATGTAGTTCCATTGTTTTCAAGACTGCAGCCATTGGATAAATTGAAAAACTTTCCATACAGTGAGAAAAATATTTAACTATTGATTTTCCTGGAATGAAAAGTCTTTGAGTATATTCTACTTACATCTCTATATAGCATTATGTTCCTTCCTGAACCAATGTGGTTTCTGAATATACATAAGAACAATCATCTTTTCTCTGTCCCTTTTCAAACTTTCTTCTTATCTTTTTATCCTCCAACATACAATAGATACAATATGGTCAAGGAACCATAATGGATAGAGAACAGTCTTACAAAAATGTTCCATTTCTAGATTAAAAGCCTAGGCCAAATAATTATAGTCATTATCATTGCAAATATCTGTGTTTAATGTAAAATGACATTGCCAACCTACTCTTGGGATGGTGACAGTTTAATACCCAGCTCAACCCTCATCATTGTATGGTGATCTTCTTAGCCTCTTACAGAAAAATTGCATTGATATGTTAAATTTAAATTTGTTTGCAATTAAATAGCATTCAATATTGACAACAATAGCATTGCTTAGAATATAAACCACTTTGTAAGCAATTATTAAATATCAAACATTGCAATTATCAATTTATTTACCATAGCACTGTGAAATAGTTATGTTTATTATCCTCATTTTATAGATAAGAAAACAAAGATTCAGAAAAGTTAAGTGACTTTCCCAAAACTTGAATCTTCCTATGTACTTTAACTCCAAAATTCTTGCTAATAATTGTAACTATGCCCTACCTCAACCAAAAAATTCACACCTCAAGAGGAAAACAAAATATATCTTTCTATATTTCCAAAAGACTTAAGCATTGAAAATATAAAACAACTATTTGTAATTGTTCAAGTGGCTTTGCCTCAAAATATATTGGTTTATAAATTTTATAAATAGAAAAGCATGAATGGAATTATTAGGTAAATAAATCTTACACATAAATTTTGTGAAGTTCCTGTATGCATTTACTATTTGTCCAAATATTCCTTTAGTTATTCAAGTCGCCAAACAATAGTCTATCCTTCTGCAAACAGTGAACTAATCCTTCTATTTAGTCAATTTTGTGTTACACACTGAAGAGAATCAAAAATAGATGGTTAATATAATGTAATACCATATAAGTCATGACCAGCTTATCTAAAATTACACTAGTTCTGCACTTTCAATGCATTGCAGTAGACTTGTCTTAAATATTTTGCTCTACCAACAGAACTAGGAGATAGATTATCTGATTTCTATTATCTTCTTCAACTACAATGTGCAAAGGAAGCACTGATAAGAAATTTTTCTCATGGATATAGAGATTGAGAATTATCTTCTTAAGATCATTGCTTTTGTTAATTTATTATTATTTTTTTTATGTATTTATTTGACAGAGAGAAATCACAAGTAGATGGAGAGGCAGGCAGAGAGAGAGAGGGAAGCAGGCTCCCTGCTGAGCAGAGAGCCCGATGCGGGACTCGATCCCAGGACCCTGAGATCATGACCTGAGTCGAAGGCAACGGCTTAACCCACTGAGCCACCCAGGCGCCCCTGTTAATTTATTATTATTATCTAAGGTTTTATTATAACTATATAAATAAATGACTCAAATTTCATACAGCAACATATCATATAAATGATAATATAGTCAATGGCTAAATTTAGAGGGAAAAATCCAGTTATTTATAAATTATCACCTATATTTTGTTCATAGAAAATTATATTTACTATTGTTTATTTTTTCTAGTTAAAAAATCTTTTAAAAAAATCTTATAGAGAGGGGAGGACTAGGAAAGGAAGAGAGAGAAAGATGGATGAAGGAAAGGAAGAACAAAAGAAGAATATTTAATACATTACTTATATTCACAGCATGAAGCACCAACCCTATAACAAAATGGGTACTTAATTAATGGCTTTTTTTTCCCTGCTACTAACTAGTTAGGCAACATTTGGCATCTAGTTTAGTTTGTTAGTACTTTATATTAGTAATCTGTCAATTTAAAAGATTGGTTAGGTGATGCACTCAGGTATATTTAATATCAGTAATCATGCACTTTTAATATATAATGTAGCTACATTTGTTAAAAGAACATAATTTCAAGAAAAGTTTCTTGTGGAATATGGATATACTAAATGCAGCAAAATCCTTCTGAAGTTTGAGGCTAGATTAGTTAAATAACATATAACAGGAAATTGTAGACAGTTATACCTGAGAATATTTTTTAAGTACTCATATTTAACTTTCCAAAATGTAGTAGCCTCTAATTTAATTCAGTAGGATACAAAGAGTTTGAAAATCACAGGCTTACCAAAAAAAAAAAAAAAAAAAAAATAGAAAGAAGAAAGAAAGAAAAAGAAAAATGCAAGGAAAGCGAAGAAAGAAAACGTACTATGACCCAATGGCTAGTAACAAAGAACCATACAAAAGAAAAATAAATAAATAAAACCACAGAAACAAAACAAAAACAGGAAAACAACCCTTGTGATACCCATATTCAATTACAGCTGACCCTTGTGGTCCCATTTAGTAGGAAAAAAGCTGCAACAGAACGTGTTTTTCAAAACTGGTTGTATTCCCCATTGCAGATGTACTTCAAGAATTTTAGCACCCTCCTACCAAGAAGAATCTATGCCTTCTCGTGAATCTAAGTGGACCCTTGTGACTGCCATCTGATTTCTGACACTAGCTCATAAAAGGTAACACAGAAGTTGGGTCCATTTGTCAAATGGTGAATAATAGCTGCTATAACCTTATCATGTTGAATAGAACAGAAATCTGATAAAATAGTAAGAAGGACTTTAATTTGGGAAAAATGGATATGGAGATGGAGATCAGATTATGGGACAAAAGAGACAGTGGAAATAGTGATATATCAAATCACACTAAATTAATATGTATATTTAAGGAATAGCAACTTGAAGCAAGTTAAGAAAATATGAAAGGAATACAAATTTCAGCTGTGAAATCTACATGGTGTAACATATATAGCATATTACTAGGAATTTTATATACATGTAAACAAATAATTTTGAAAGAAACAAGAAAAATAACATTTCAAATATGTTGAGTAAGGAGGACCAAAAGCCGTGGTCATATTTCCAAAGTTTTCTATGCTGACTTTTAATTGCTGTTTATATATTGTGCATGTGCTAACTAATAATATAATTAGAAACGTTTCTCATTTTATGCTTTTCTTTACAAATTGACATTCATCCTGGAGAAAAAATTTAGTTAGAAATATACTCATAATAATATCATATCTAATCTTCATTGTTTCCTGTCTTTGTTTGCATGAGTTTGTTTTACTACATAAAAGTATTCCCTTTTAAAAATCAAAATCTTAATTATTCAATGTTTTAACTGAAAATTGAATTCAGCATAGAATGGAAATAGTAGCCTTGGTATTACCAAGCAGTTGAGTGATGTTTCAGGATTTATGAAGGATTAGAAAGTTTTTTAAGAAATAAGTAACATAAATATATATGCTTATATATGCAGAACACTTTGCACTATATTTTTAAATTGTCTATTATGAAGAAAAATAAGTTTTAGTATTCAATGTAAGTCACACTTTTAATCATATAATAATGCCTAGTTCTGAAAGTGAAGGGTGAGGGAAGTTCAAATACATGTTTTTCATGAAACTGTGTCATCTGTGGGGTTATCTGGGATCATGCAGTTTTTCATTACGCAACTAGGCTTTAAAGCATATTACCCTCTAATTTGGAAAAGTAGCTGGTAAACCATGATCTGTGGAAGCAATGAAGCTAAGTTTAATCATAAATTTGCCTCTGACCAGCTATGTCACTAAGTACCTCTAAACCTGAGTTTTCGAATCTTTAAAATGAATATGTTTCACTAATCTACTTTAAAGATTAAGAGGAAATAAATTATAATAGTTCATATAAGATGTGACTGTCATAAATAATCACAAGATTCAGTGTCTCTCTCTGGGAAAAATATCGGCAAACAGGCTAATCACTGCCAATGGGAACCAGGCTTCTCATACATTTCACTTATGCTTATATTCAGTTTGGGGTTCATATGAATCTTAGGATAGTATGTGTTTTTCAGCTGCAGTGATTCAGTTGTCAGGAGGCAGGGAAGAGGGGTATGACATAAATTTTGAAATATTCTTATGAAACATTGAAATTTCAACTTTGAGTCAGATATTCTAGTTAAAATTTTATAAGCAGATTATCTAAACTGATTTTTATTTTGACTTAGCATTTCTGGTCCTTCCTATTAAAATATAGCTGAATTTATTTAATTTCTATCAATGTGAGCATAGGCTCCCTCCTCCAGGTAATTGTGGCTTCCACAGATCTCACCATGAAACAGCACAGGTGTTTCCATACAGGGTGAGCAACCATTTGGAGAATCTCGTTCATTATCACCAAGGACACAATTTATTCTGCACTTGACACACTTTTCAATAGTTTGGGGATCATTCTTCATGCGGTGGTAAATCATTGAGGTTTCTTACCAAATGGATAACACAAACAAGATGGTATCTTACAGATGTATAAAAATGTGCACATATTAGATTTCTGTGTATGGCCCCAAAAAATCATGTTCGGGGTTTAAATATCTTACCCATAATAACAAATAATTTGAGAGGGGATGAGGAATGATTTTTAATTGAATATTTGGGGCAATAATCTATTTCAATAATCTGTGTGAAATAATAGAATCTAGCTTATATACCATAAGATTAAAAAGCATGAAGAAAAGGTCAACATTATAAAGGTTATAAAGGCCAACAACATAAACATTAAAAAGTTCTGATAAATATTGCAACTGTGAGATGGAGAGATGGAGTTCAAAGATAGATAATGAGGCAGAAAGAAGACAACAGAGAGGAGACTTTGCAAATAATAATGTTTTGTTATCATTATGTAGCCATTGATGTGCATTGGAATTTGCATTGTTCATGTTCTGCTGATCTTTATCTTTCTTTCCTTTTCTCTAGGGTGGTGTCTAATTTCTCTAGACTGTGGCAGCTGGTAGAATGTACTTGTTTGGGGACTGGGGTAATGCATAATCTTAAATTACTAGTCCTTATCAGCACATTTAAACCTAGATTCACTCATTCCAATGTTCTAGAAAAATGACACTTGTAGTCAATTTTTGTCATTCCCAGTAGTTATGTTCTATGAACTCTTCACAAAAACTGAATTAGGAAATACTGAACCATTGTTCCCAGGATAAATCCAATACTAGGTTCCTGCAAGCTTCTGGTGATAACATTTTTTTGCTCAACAAATCAACATTTAACTGTTTTATGTGTATTTCTTAAAGGCATCTTACTTAATATATAGTTGACTTATTAACATGGAACTTAGAGTCAGCAGCACTAGAACTCATGCCTGAACAAAGCTTATCTAACACATACCTTGTATCTCTATGATACATGGGAAACTTCTTGCATTTAGGAATGAACATAGAGAGCATTTCTACATTATGCTTGGAGGTCATGTTAAAAATGCAATCATAAAATAAAGGAACAAAAATGGGGAAAATGTAGGGTGCCTTGGTGCCTCAGTTGGTTAGGCAACTGCCTTCAGCTCAGGTCATGATCCTGGAGTCCCAGGATCGAACCCTACTTTGGGCTCCCTGCCTGGCAGGGAGTCTGCTTCTCTCGCTGACCTCTCTCCTCTCATGCTCTCTCTCTCCCTCTAATAAATAAATAAGAAAAATATTTTTTAAAAATAAAAAAATGGAAAAATGGGACACTAAATAGGCCAGAGAAAGGATACTTGTTTGTAGTATAAGAACTAAAACAAAAAGGTAGGGCATCATCTTGTTTGACCCCAGCTGGGAATAGATGTGTTGAGTGATTTGAATTTCTTGCTACTCTGTACATATCCCCAAATGACAAAAAAAAGCACCATGAGTATTGTTATAGGAGGTCATACAGAAATTTTAGTTAAAAGGGGAGTTGTCAAATACAGAATCTGTGAAAAATGAGACTCCATGATATACTGTTTTATTTATTACCCCTAGAATTACTGTTTTTTTTTTCCTTGAAAATTGAATTTACTCTATTCAGATGTTTTCTTGTCTGTGACTACTCAATTTTTATGTGTGTGGGGTCTTTATGGTGATTTGGCATAAGAAGAAAATATTTAAATGAAATTTTAATGAGCAGAGTTGGTTTCTCATTTTTTTGTTCAAGCTGAGAAAGGCAGCTCATCACAAAGCACAACACCACTTCTCTTTATCATCACTAAGCATCTGTCTCCCATTGAGTCTTGGAGCTCAGGAAATGTTCCTATGTATATTTTATGCTCAGTATTATATAGGTTGTACTACATTGGTAACAGCACAAAGTTAAGAAAATAATACAATTTTGGCAATCATATAAACTACAAATAAAAATTTACACTGACATTTATTAACTCTACAACTTTAAAATATTGGTGTCTATCTTTCAATACTTGCAATTCCTAATTATTAAGTAGGCTTAATATTTTGCAATAATGTCCTTCACATTTAATGAGAATATATATTTTAAATCATGCATTGTTCCTGCCATAGAGTAGGCAGTAAATAAATGTTATACTTTCTCCTATTCAATAAATATATATTATGATGGGGCACCTGGGTGGCTCAGTTGTTAAGTGTCTGACTTCGGCCAGGTCATGATCCCAGGGTCCTGGGATCAAGATTGCATCTGGCTCCCCACTCAGCAGGGAGCCTGCATCTCCCTCTTTCATTACCCCTGTTTGTGCTCTCTCTCTCTCTCACTGTCTCTATCTCTGTGTCAAATAAATAAAATCTTTAAAAAATGTGGTACAGCTATAAAAAGGCACAATACTGGGGCGCCTGGGTGGCTCAGTGGGTTAAAGCCTCTGCCTTTGGCTCAGGTCATGATCCCAGGGTTCTGGGATCAAGCCCCACAGCGGGCTCTTTGCTCCGTCGGGAGTCTGCTTCCTCCTCTCTCTCTGCCTGCCTTTCTGATTACTTGTGATCTCTGTCTGTCAAATAAATAAATAAAATCTTAAAAAAAAAAAAAGGCACAATACAAAAAACACTCTCTTCCCACAGGAAATAAAGCCTACTTTACAAAAAGTTTAAAACTTAAAAGTTAATTAATTTAGATCTCTTAAGCATAAATTTAAAAAAAAAAAGAAGAAGAAAGAAAAATCTTATTATCTACCACTTGTTTTTCCAAATGCAGTGATTTGCAGAACGGGTTCACAGAGTCATAAGGGAAGTATGGAAATTTCGCTTGATGACATCTGAAATATATCAAGTAATACATCACTTTTTTTTTTTTTTTACTCTAAAACAAAATCAAGTTGAAAAGTGGTTGGTTTTAAAAAAACGTAAAAGGTTTAACAAGCTTCGAGTGAACTTGGCAAATCATTTCTAAAAAGCACCATAAAGGGAAATATGTCTAAGGAATCAGTTGTCAGGTGTGGCAAAACAACTTGCTGAAAGTGGGAAAATATGTCCTTGGGCAAACCATCTTGACATGGAAAATTTCAAAAGCATCAAATACAATATGAACATTTTTCACTTCCTTGAGTCACTTCATTTGAGCTACCTGACTCACAAAGGAATATATTTTTTTTTTAAATTAACCGGGGTCATCATGCCTAAAGCTATAAAATAGCAGGCCAAAAAAAGAAAAAAGTACAATCAATAATAGCAACAGAAGGGAAAATATGGTATTTTTCCCTTTTATCTAATGATAATGAAGGAACTATAAGATAGGCAAAATATATTATTCCCATGGGAGTTTTACAAAGTCTCTAAGAACAAAAGATTTTTCCTGATGATAATAAATATTTTAAATGAGGTTTTCCAAGACATTTTTTAATGCATTACAAAATAGACATGTGCTAACAGAAGATAATTAATAGTTGATTGGTTAAAAAAACATGACTTTTTCCTAATATCTCAAAAAGAAGTATAACAAGCATTTATAATTATTCCAGCATAGCATATTTTACTCATCTAGAACAAACACCTAGAAAGTGTATAGGTAACAAATACCACATTACATTATATGATGTTGCAAGAGTTTATAATGGAAACATTTGTTCTTGTAGCTTGGCAATAAGAATCTTTAAACTAGGAATGAGAGTCATTTTAATGGACCTTTGATTTCTACAAATTTCAGTCCTCCAATAAAAATCCCAAATGGTATTGAAGATAAATGGTTTGATGAATTAAGCCAGTGCAAACACTGGCATCAATATTTTGTATCATTCAGATGAAAAAGTGGTAGGAAAAGGAAGGAGTTTTGGAAAATCCTAACCATGTGACATATCATATATATGAGAAATGGCAGAAAGCAAGCAAGCAAGCAAGCATATTTGTCTCATTCTCTCATTTTCTCTTTTAATCCAAAGCAGTGAATTTCAGAAGTAACCAAAGTGAACTAGTTTAAATGATTTGTATTGGAGAAGACATTAAATAACCAAGAAAGCATCAAGGATTCCATTTGTGTCTCAGAGTGGTGTTTCCCTTCACTTGTTTTAACTTTTCAAAGCAACATGGGAGGATTACCTCCACCCCTGTTCAACCTTTTAAATCCACCTGCAAAATTAAGTTTTGTAAAATTTTTGCCAGTTCTCTCTTTTTGAAGTTTTACCTTTTCAAGAATGTTTGATGGACTCCATTGCATTTATGTCGGGTAGCTTGTGGCCAGAGAAAAATAGAAACTACTGATGGAATTGCTGACCTACATGAAACATTTTTTCACTGAGATGCAGAGGGCCACACTGGCACATATAATGGGTTTCCTATCTCAGCCTATCTTGGGTATGTTTTACTGAACCTTTTACTTTGTGTCTGTTTATTTGCTAGTCTCTCCTTGACTCACTTTGAACTATTTTTCACCCAGATGATAGGAAGTATTTTGGAGCTAAGCAGGCACTTCAGTGAAACCAAAATGGTTTCTGTGTTCAGTGTTCTCTAAGCTGCCCCTAATAATTCACATTGCAAAGTTCCTCCATTTGGTGACTCTTCAGTTTTCAGAGCTAGTCAGGTGTGTCAGGCTAAGGGCTTGTGTTAGAAAAAAAAGTACTATATGTTCCCAGTTCGCTTTTGAACCATAACTGTTTTTGTAAAAGGACTTCTCAGTAGAAGAAATGCACAGAAATCCAAACTTACGGGTGGACTGCTTCTTTTTGATTTCTAAAGATCATGGTTCCACATCAGAATAAGTGAGGGCCCAAGGCTGCAGCATCTACTTGAGCCTGGATGTGTCACCGCTACTTTCAGTATTTAAAAAAAAAAAAAATTCAAATAAATTTATTCACTAGACTAGTAAGAAATTGTTTCCACCTTGCCTTTTAAGCTGCTCTAGAATCACAATAATGCAGATGTTCTGAGAAGGAAACTTATAGTATGAGTCAATGAAATTTTGATTAAAATTCTACCTTCTCTGAAACATCTAAACATTTCCTGTTTTAAATGCTCTATATGCTGATGACTAAAGCTGATATAATTAAAAACCAAAGTGCTAAGCATGTAAATGTGGATATTTAGAAAGTTGGGGAATATTCAAGGTTCTAAATGCATACATTATCCTTTATATATTTTATCCATATCAAAATATGTAATAAGGGTTGTTCACCGTTAACTAAAAAAAAAAAAATTGGAATAATCAATTTAAAAAGGCCGAGTCTAATAGGAGTTAGCCATGTTTTCTCCTATGACTAATGATTCATTTTATAAGCCTAAGTTTATTTTTCTATAAACTAGGACATACTCTAAATATTCTGCCAACTATTGAGTTGTTTAAAAGCCAAAAAAAAAAAAAAAAACCAAAAAACTTCATGTCAGTAAACTTTGAAATGAGCTGTCTTATCTTTCAGATAAATAAAATTCATATAAACTATGAAATTGGAGCTTTTCCTTTTCCTTCCTTCTTTACCTCCTCTATTTCTTTCATTGGCTTCTTTGTTCATAATGATGTTATTGTGGTATAAAGCCACTATTATATTGAAAAATACAATTTGGCACTTATGTGATATGGATGTTAAAGGATATAGTTTTTCATGATGATGACTTTGACAAACAAATTATCATTGTTAACAGCTCTCAGATCTTATTTAGAATATGAACTCTGAAGTAGTTACCTAAGGACCTTCATATTTAACTTTAAAAACTGTTCTCAGTATACAAAGAACATTATTTGCCAACTTGTATTTAACAATCAGAATACTTGGCACTGAATAAAAATTTTGAATTCTGCCTAGTCATTAATGCATTAATGGGATTGAGTCCCAAAATTAAAGCCAGTCTACAGAAAGATATGCTATCTAAGGTAATGCCATAACAAAATGTGCTGTAATTTAATTCACTCTCCATATAGAAGAAAGAGAAACACTTGAAAATCTATAATGAAGGCCCACATTTGCTATTGTGGGAACAAATTAAAAAAATATTTTCTAGAATTTTTTTTAAACTATTAGCTTCTGTGTTCTCATGTTATACTATTAACACTAACCTAACTGAAACATTTTTCATTTGTTTGCATGTTATTTTGATTGTTGCTGTTGTTGCACTTGACTAAAGAAAATACAAAACATTTACATAAATTTACCATAATGCCCGAAAAAAGGGGAAAAACGGTTATTTGTTCAAATAAAACAATATATATTAATCTGCAACTTAAATTCTTCAAACTCAGATTTAAAAATATAACTTCTGACTAACGTATTTTCTTCTGTATAATCACTGCTTTCTTTTGGGCATAAAGGGAGGAAATAAGCATTTTGTCTCCTGATTAATAGTGATACAAACTATCAATAAAATGTAGCCAGTTAATAAACAGTTATTATCTACTGTCTCCTGAAATTCCAATAATATAAGAGAAAGGAAAAAAAAAGCAGATGGGTGGGTAAGGGAATGAAATTCACAAAACCTAAGAAACAGGAAAGGAACATAAAATTTTAGAAGTTGGTTGTTAATGCATAGGAAAAAGCTTAGACTTAAGTTGGTGCATTAGACTGTGGGTTTGCTCTCTGGGAAGGTTTGAACAACATGAGTCATGTTGGACACGCTAAACATGGCTTTTGGCAGTAACACATGCTGAAAACAGATGAGTAGAAACTTGCACATTGAAAGTTGAGAAGGCTAACAAAATATGTGCTCAGCTCCCCATAGGAGGTTTAGATATCCCTATTCTTACCCATCGGAAGGACAATAAAAGATTTCTCTTTAGAAATTAATCAGGGATAATGAATTATAAATATTTTTAGTCAGAGGCCCAGCCAGATCAATCTATAGAAATGTTCCAATCTATAACAATGCCTAGTCTCACAGAGATTTTGGTGGATTTTATTGTTCTTTATTCTTGACTATGGACAGAGGACCGGGAATCCTTAGGCAATTGAGGAAATTTTCTAATATGAAAGATTAATTAATATAATGAAGAAACACTCTGGAAACAGACATGGGATAGAAAAGATCTTTTAAAAATCTGACTACTGTATATTGTACTTTTTAAAAAGTATGATGATATTCTATCTATTCTAAAGGCTGTATATAGTAAAATATTTAGAAAACACTTGCATTGAAAATAAATATGATGGCAGTAAGGAAAAAAAATTAAGATAAGTATTGGAACTTAAAGTTGATAAACTATTACATATTGAGAACAAAACTACATCAATATTAAAAATACAAAAAAAGACATAAGGTTAGAAAACCAGAGCATGTTATACTATATGGTTAATAAGAGTTCCAGAAACAGGGAGTAGAGGAAATGATAGGATGTTTTCAAGGGATTGTATTTTACTTACCAGAATTAAGACATGTTCTTCTTGATTGAAATTGTCCTTAGCTAAGTGGCAAGCAACAAAGAAAACCCACACTGATACAAAATATTAGAACATTAGGATTAAAGGCCTAAATCATCCAAATTTTAGAAGAAAGTCCTTACATCAACCAAAGAATAGAAAAAAGAAAAAAAAAGGCATATTCTACTTTATCCAATACCATAAGTTAGAAGATAGTGCTCTTTCTTCAAAATTTTGATGAGCCTTGTTCCCAGCCATAATTCTATATGGAAGCAAACAGGCAACTAATTTACTCATTCAAATATTCAATTATTCGAGTATTTTTGAATGCCTACTATGTATGACTCAGGCAGTCATAATAAGGAGAAAATATATTATAAAATAGAAAAAATTCTACTTTAATGTAGTAAATATTTTAATAGTGGAGAAAAAATAAATAAGTAAAACTAGAGAATTTGAGACCATGATAAGTGATGAAGACAACAAATAAAGTAGACCAAAATAAAATTAATTAATTAAACCAGTCCTAATCTTCTGAACAAAAATAGCATATCTTTAATAAAATGCAAATTATAAGATAAAATACACACCAAATTTAGACTTTTAACATGTGTATTCACATTTCTGAAGGAATCATTAGAAGTATAGATTCATATAAATTTCAAATTAATTAAAGAAAAAAACGGAAAGGATAAAAACGGAAAGGATAAAATTTTTGAATCCATTTAAAAGCTGACGGGAAAAATAAAAGAAACAGTGTTAAAATAATTTTGACAATTCTGAGATGGCACAAAACTGAGATGGAAAGTAACCCACAGTTTCAGTGATTCCTTGAGCAAAAAATGCTAGGTTTTTATTTTAGTTTAGTTGAAATATATTTAAGATGTAACATTGGATACATTTAACATTGAAATATATTTGACATGTAACATTGTACACATTTAAAGTGTATAAATGTTAATTTGATATGTGTATATATTGTAATATGATTGTCATTTTAGCAATAATAACACCATATAATTACCTTTTCTCTTAGTGGTTACCTTTTTCTCTTAGTGGTTGGAGTAATTAAGTTCTAATCTGTAGCAAGTTCGATTATTGTAATACAGTATTGTCTGAATTTCACTATAACATGTATTAGCTTTGTAGAATTTACTACTGTTATGAGTTTGTATCTTGAACATCTGTCCTATACCCCATATATATATATAACATCTGTCCTATACATCTGTCCTATATCCTATATATATCTGCCCCTTATCCCCTGGTAACACTTAGATGTGGAATCTTAAAAAAAAAAAAAAGAAAAAAAGAAAAGAAAAAAGAAAAAAACAAACAAAAAAAATACGTTTTAAAGATGGAGAAAAAAAGACTTTGCCAAGTACTTTCTAAGACCTAAACAAAGCAAAACAAAACAAAACAAAAAAGTTGTTGTTAGTAATCCTGGAGTTGTTCTTTTTAGTTCTGTATGTACTCAGACATTATTATAAAGTAGTCTTTTGTCCTGTTCCTTCATAATAACCAAGTAACTTTATAAGATGTTGGTTTCTCTGAAATTGCTTATGTTCAAGAGAACACCATAGATTCTCCGTTAGAGTAAGGTCAATTTTCTCTTGAAAATAACCAGATGCTTTTATTTTTCCCTCAGTTCCTGCTCTTCTTAGTCACCATTTAAGACAAAGAATAGCTTCTTTGGGGATTTGTTTTGCAGTCTTCTATAATAAAAGAAATATAAAAATATGTGGATAAATAGAAAACACAAAGTAAAATCAGAAATTCCTAAATCAATATAAGTGTAGTAAATTTTTGGTATAAAAAATGAGGATGTCAATTGAATTCAAAACCATAATTATATTCTGTCTATAGCAAAGCTAACTAAATTATAAGGACACAAAGAATTAAACAGTAAAAACTAGAAAAAGAATAATACCAAGGTAAAACTGATACAAACCAAAGTTCATATAGGTCACCTGTTAATAAATAAAATAAGCTTTAAAATAAAAACATTGCTAGAGATACACTCACTATTTTCCTGTTAAAACGTCCAGTTTATCAGGAAGATACATACATAATAAACTTGTAGATTTTAATAGGATAATTTCAAAATAGATAAAATAAAAAGCCCAGAAACACCCATTCCATCTAATTTTCGAGGTCATCTCCATCTCCATACAAATAGTTTGTTGATGTTATTCTTAACATATGAATAAATTAATAGGAATTATACCTAAAAGTAGGTTTCTACCATAACAAAACCTTAATTAAGAAGTTGGTAGTGGGAGGCAAAGTCTTTGTTGAAACTATAGTTTATAGTAACTCAAAATATTTCTTACAAGTCTGCTTAGTCAGAAGCTCTTGGGAACGGTTAGAAAGCTTTTGGTTATTTACACAAAAGAAATGAACCCAGGGAAGAATTGGCCAGTTTTCAGTTAGAAATTGAAAGATATAGATTTTTTTGGTAATACTATGTTCTGAAAATATAATTTTACCTAGAATAAATTATTCAGAGGATGATTGAAATGATTTAGAGGAAACAACACTGGAAAAAAAAAAAAACCTTCTGTGTTCAATCAGTTCTTTGAACTATTTGATATGACAGAAATAAAAGATCAGACACCAAATTAATTCAATTAGTGAACTCCTAAAAGAAGTACAACTTTTGAGTGAGAAACACAAAGGCTAAAGCTATTGAATGATCCCAATTCTATCTAAGTTTGAAAATCTTTTCAACTGAAACTAACCTGTATAAGAATTTAGGACAGTTTCAAATTTTGAGATTTTTAACAAATATAAGAGAAATTTATGTCAGACTTAACTTGAAAAATAGTTGTATTTAATATTTTTATTTTAACCTGCAAGACAGTTTTGTTTGTGGACATTTATTTTCTCTCTAGGAGATGTCTTAATACACAGTGTGAATATGTGAATACCATTTTTTTAAAAATCAGTACTTCTCATGATGTTATTTGATTTCATTGCAGAATTTTAATAGGCAATATTAGACAATTTGGTGGCAAATTATTTGAGAAACTTTCATTCTTGAGTACTGTGTGATTTCGGAATGTACTTAATTAATTGAGTCATTCTTCTGACCCATTACAGAAATTTCTGGCCCTAAATTCTACACTACCTACCCTAAGTTTCTGGTTTCCTTCCTGTTTGTTGCCCACCTCTTTTTCTAACTATTATAAAGGAGGTTAATTATCATGCTGGGTGAGAAAATGACAGCAATGGGTTCACATTTCTGAAATGAGCTAATTTAGGAATAAAACAATGCACAGGGAATTCAGCCCATTCTTTTCTTGTCCCTCAAAATCAACAGAAAATATAGAAGTGCATTTTTTGCAAATACTGCATTCCCTTTCACTGGAGGGGGTTATCCTGTGTAGAGTTTGGGATCATTAGGGAGACCTCAAGCCTATTTGACACTAAGATCAAACTAGCTTGACAAGTTATGAAATTTTTCTTTTAGTGTCTTACTTGATGAGTGTGTTGTTTTATTTCTCAATTTATTCATAACTGGAGTAGGGAAAAGGAGTGCTATTTACTGACCTCTCAAAAAGAAGGAATAAAAAAAGAGAAAGAAACATATAACATGGGCATTAGATAATCATGTAAATTCTCTAACTTGGGACAAAATCTTTAGGCTGATGATTCTGATTTATATTTTTCTTCCCATCAACTCTCTTCTAAAACTGAATTTCTATAAGTACATTTTCTATACAGTCGTCTCATAAAATAGGTCAATCTTAATAAACTCATAATTAATTTCATCCTTATATGTTTATCTTACTTTATTTCTTATTTATGTTTATAAATCTTAAAGCATCTAATCCAGAGGTTATACACGACACTGAGACCTAATGGAATCAAGGCTATTATAGGTATAGCCTGTCATAGACCTAGGAACTTATAGAATTTCATAGTCCTACAAATTCACTATTTATGTAGAAAAGGTTGGCATAGTATAATTCAACAGTTAATTAAAATGGAGGATTTTTCTTAGCAATGAATATCTTCCTTGATCATTCCCAGTAGGAATGATTACCAAAGCATAGAAGAGGCTATAATTAGAGTTGAGGTGTACTCAGGTGTGGCATTTTAGGAAGCTGATGCTGTTGGTAAAAAATTAAATTAAGGGTAGAAATTAAGGTCAGGAGTAAACAAGTAGAGAAAATGAGGTAAAGAATATAGACATTTTATGTGGATGAAAAAGTGAAAAAGGCAAGCATATACTCTCCAGAACATGAAAAATTCTAGGTTTAGTACACACTTATCCTTCTAGTGTCTCTAATACATTGGCCTGACCATGGCTTACCATGTAAATGATTAAAATGTAGTCAATCAAAAAATAAATAAATAAAATATATTCATTTAAGTAAAAAAGAGCATAATATTCAGAACTGCTACTACATAATACTCATAACGGCTACTAAAAGGAATTTAAATAGAATTTGTCTCTCCATAAAGCCAACAATTGACTTATTTCCTCGAAGGACTAAACCTCTGTCAAATATCCAATCTAAAATATTGAGTTTCTGTAGGCAGAGAATCACAAGTAGAAATTTCTTTAATTTGTCTGAGCACATCTCTCAGAGGAGTAAACTAAATCATATCCACTTTTATTTACCTCTTATCTCCCCCTCCCCATTGTATCTTTCTAATTTTCTAGAAGTACTTTACTCTCTTGAAGTGTCTCATTTTAGATATCATAGTACACGCAGTGTTACAGGTTAGCATTGCTAGAGTTTGATCTAGTCTAAATGAGTTAATACTTTTCATTAGTATCCAAGGGGGCCATTTAACTCTGAAGTGTCCTCTGATTCCCCCAAAGTCACAACGAACTAATGATAATGCCTTCTATCTTTGAAAATGGATTTTCGTTAAAGGAATACAGTAGTCTTCCCTTATCAGAGGTGCCGTAGTCTGCAGTTTTGTTACCTGTAGTAAAGTCAACTGTGATCTGGAAGTAGATGATCCTCCTGATGAATTATCAGATCAGTAATAGCCTAACATTATGTCACAGAGCCTACATCATTCACCTCACTTTGTCTCATCATGTTAGCATTATATCGTATCACATTATCACAAGAAGAAAAAGGTTGAGCAAAGTGTGGTAAGATTGTTTGAGAGTGAAGCCATATTCATATAACTTTTATTGTAGTATATTGTTACAAAGTTTCTATTTTATTATTAGTTGTTGTTTTTCCTACTGTGCTTAATTTATAAATTATACTTCATCATAAGTACGTAAATACAGAAAAATCATAGTATTTATAGAGTTCGTTATTATCTGCAATTTCAGGCATCCACTGGGAGTCTTAGAACCTATTCCCTGTGGATAAGCAGGTCCTAATGTACTCTCTCATCACTGAAAAGTTACAATATAACCAGTGAGAATACAATTACTGGATCCAGAATGCTGGAGTGCAAACCTGACTCTTCAAATAACTGGATACTTGTCCCTGAGAAAGTTTTTTAAACTCCTCTTTTCTTTAAAATGGGGAGATAGGGGAGCCTGGGTGGCTCAGTGGATTAAAGCCTCTCCTTTCGGCTCAGGTCATGATCCCAGGGTCCTGGGATTGAGCCCCGCATCGAGCTCTCTGCTTGTCAGGGAACCTGCTTCTCTACCTCTCTCTCTGCCTGCCTCTCTACCTACTTGTGATCTCTGTCTGTCAAATAAATAAATAAAATCTTTTAAAAAAAAAAATGGGGAGATAATTCCAGCCTTTATTTTGGTGAAAAAGTTAATATGTGCTTAGCAATATTAAGAACTGGCAAGTGTTTGTTATTATTCTAAAGTATTATTACCAAATCTTTATTTAATTTTTTTTTTAATTTATTTGACAGAGAGCACAAGTAGGCAGAGAGGCAGGGAGACAGAGAGGAAGGAAAGCAGGCTCCCTGCTGAGCAGAGAGCCCAATGTGGGGCTCTATCCCAGAACCCTGAGATCATGACGTGAGCTGAAAGCAGAGGCTTTTACCCACTGAGCCACCCAGGCGCCCCACCAAATCTTTATTTTTAAAAGAAGAATTTGAAGTGGCATTATTTTTGCAGAGTAGGTATTTTATATTAACCAATCATTTGAATTCTCTAAATAATTATGGCGAAAATATACATTTCTCGGGAAAATTGTGCTGACAGTCTACTTAGCTCATGCTGGTTTTCATATATTCTAGGCTAATTTCAATTTTGAGGATGCCACCTTCTTTATTGCATCTGTATATCTCCATTCTCAATGATATTACTAACAGGTCAGAACTGCCTCTTCAGTTAGTCACATCATTTCTAGAATACTTTAAAACATCCAGAAGTAAAAGGCTATTTTTCTTTAAGAAAGGGGCAGAAAGGAAGGAAAGTGATCAGCAGATTCAAAGCTCCTTAGTTAAACAATATTAATTTCATATAGCAGCTCATGGGAAATTCGTGAGCTATACATTTTACATTATATGTGTATCCACGTGCAATGTATAAATTATATATTCATTTTCAAGTTTTAGTTATTAATGCTACTTAAAGCTATTAAGCAAAATATAATGTACTAACAATAATCACTAGAAATTTTTCTTCTTTTCATTAAAAGAGCTGGCTGATTACACAATGGAATTGCTCAAGTTTGCTCCTGATTTTATCATTGAATTAGCTTGTGAATAATATATAAAGGAAAAAGAAGACCCAAATTCCATCCCACTGCCATCTGGCTTGAGAGGATAAATGTCATATGCAATTGGCATACTCTTGCCTAAGATAAATCTCTAACCTTTTTTGTAAATTCTAAACCATGTTGTCTTCACAGGCACAGAGGGAAGAATGATCTTCAAAATTATTTTTAGAACAGAGAATGCCAGATTAGATAAATCACCAGTGTTATTCCAAATGATATAGTCTATATTCCCAAGTAACAAGGTAATAGGTAAAGTTCTCATGTTCTCGCTAAGGAAAATGAGAAATAGCTAAATATATAGTATAATGTGTTTATTATTCTGGAAGGATGAATCAAAATATTAATGGGAAACAATTCACATAAAATTTTTTATGATTATTTTACACTCTCGAGGTTGTATTTTATTCATAATATGTTTTGAAATATTTTATATTGCAATTCATCACATGGTGCTAAATTAATTATGTAGCTGTGTTTTTAAGAATTTCATTCACAGTGAGCTGTGATACTATAATACTATATGAAGCATATAAATATAATGAAAGTTTTATGTCACTAAACTTCTGTGTTTAATTTTTTTGTAAAATTTAAACTGTAAATTTGTATTGCCCATATATAACAGTACCACTGTATCTTTATCAATATACTTTACAGAAAAATTATGGAACTTTTACAAAAATTATAACTAGTTGGGTTTTTAAAAATTACTTTATGGAGGGCCTACCGTGGGAGCGCGAGGGACGCCACGAATTCCGTTTGGAGGCATCTTTGAGCTCGCCGAGTAGACACCATGAGCAAAGCTCACCCTCCGGAGCTGAAAAAATTTATGGACAAGAAATTATCATTGAAATTAAATGGTGGCATACATGTTCAAGGAATATTGCGGGGGCTCGATCCATTTATGAATCTTGTGATAGATGAATGTGTGGAGATGGCAACTAGTGGGCAACAAAACAATATTGGAATGGTGGTAATACGAGGAAATAGTATCATCATGTTAGAAGCCTTAGAACGAGTATGAACAATGGATGTGTTCATCAGAAGAATCAACTGCTTCCACATGTCCCCTCTCCATAGTACCTGTTTTACTACAATATAAAAATCAGATCGTGTGCATTTCCATATTGAGCTTTTTTGTTAAATAAACTTTTATAATAGCCAAAAAAAATTACTTTATGGATTCAAAAAGCATAACCCATTCAGAGTAAAATAACTATAACAGTAAAATACTTCATTTACATATAAATACAGGCAAAGAGAGAATCACATATGAAACAGGCTTATAAAAGTATCATGTTATCTTATCACCCAGAGATATATAGTGTTTAAGTATTGTATAATTCTATGTATATTAAAATGCAATAATTACTATAAATGTATGTGTATAAAAAATTACAGCATACTTTATTTTTTCTCATTGGACAGTATATCCTGGAGTTTTTTTCTTGTTAGTATCTCTAGAACTGTCTCAATATGTTTTTCATTTTTTTTGAGAGAGAGAGGGAGAGGGAGGAGGGGGTGGGGCAAAGGGTGATGTAGAAAGAGAATTTTAAGTAGGCTCCATGCCCCGTGCCTACTCGGGGCCCCACATGGGGCTTGATCTGACCACCCTGAGATCATGATCTGAGCCTAAATCAAGAGTCATATGCTTTAACCCACTGAGCCATCCAGGCATTCCAGAACTGTTTCAGTTTGTTTTTTGTTTTCTGTTTTTTGGTTGTTTTTTTTTTTTTTTTTTTTTACTAGTCCTATACAATTCTATTATATCATTGCACCATCATTTATTAAATAAGAGAGTGCATATAATTAATATTATTATCCTGATACATAAAATGGAAAGATGGGCAAAGGGTAGTGAAAGTTAGCACCAAGTAACTACACTTACTGATGGCAAGTATGGTGGGTTTGTTGTTCAATCTGTAGTGCGCATGGTCATCAAAGAAGCAAAAAGGGGGAGGCAAAACCATCATTTTATTTTTCTTTCATTGGCTAAAATATAGCTGTCAGACATAAAACTTTCCACAATGGGCACTTTGGGTTCAGATAGTTTAAACTCTATATTGTCAATAAACAGAAGTACTTTTTTCTTGTCAAGAGGAAAAATAGAGAGGAAAGGAGGTGACAAATAAAAGAGTAAGAAAGAAGATAAATAGTTTTGCTTACTTCAAGGATTGAACTTTTAAAGTCCTAAGGACGCAGAATATATCACATTGATATTTTTGATAGTTTTCTCAGAATCTTCTAACACACTTTTTCTTCTCTATTTTCCCCCAAACAGCCATGATTTCTTTCTAATTCAGTCCCATTGTCAGCATCTCCATCAATTTGGTTCTTCCATTTTTCCTCTGATTCCACAAAGAACACTGAAAGTCCCTTTTAGACTATAAGTAATATTTCAGAGTGCTAAGTATTTCCCAATGATTTTTCTTGTTTACATGAAAAAGTAGAAAATGGTACCATCAAATAAAAAGCTGCAATTTTCTTGCTAAATTCTTTACTGGAGATGTAGAGTTACATCTTTCAATTGCACATTTAATCAATAGTTATACTGGTTTGGTAGATAAAGTATTGAAATTTTGAGTGGATTTATATACTGAAATTTCTGCCCATTCATTCTTTAATGGAAAGCATCCAACTGGCTTATATATTAGGTCCCTAGCAAGCACAATGCTGATGCCTACTCTACCTTCCTGAAAATAGCTGATGGAAAAAAATGGATGGGCCCCTGACCTAAGCTGGCCAATCAGATTCTGCTTTCAGTAACCTGGAGATTGGGTAGATGAATAGTAGTTGGTGTCTATATGTAATTTCATTTTTATTGGCTTTTAGCAAATTGACCCCTGCCTCCAAAGAAAATTGCCTTATAATTAATCACAATTTTAGTTAGTCCAAAATGGGGAGAAACAACTAAACAAAAGAAAAATAGGAATGAAAAGACAAACCATTGTCAAAACCAACACAGTTCAGAGCTTTTTGACATCTGATTTAAAGCAAGATGAAGACCCCATGTCATATTCTACATGTGCTACACACACATACACACACACACACAAACACACAGAATTTATCTCCAATTACTTTCTCACTGGTGGACTTAAAAAATCCTGGGCCAGGGAGATTATCCAAAGGAAAATGAGAAATATACTGTAACGGGCAGAATGGCAGTCTAAGGGACCCAAAGAGATAGGCTGATACTTGATGTTATCATGCATATCATTTTCCACCTAAAACAGGAAATATTACATGTTTTAGATCATTGATCAATCTATAATATGACATTTATTTCTCAGTACATTCTCAGTTCTAAATAGAAGCTACATTTTATTTATTTATTTGTTAAAATACTATTTTTACATAATTTCTACACCCAACATGGGACTCAAACTCACAATCTGGAGATCAAAAGTCTCTTGCTCTTCCCACTGAGCTAGCCAGGCATCCCTTTAATATATTTCAATGATTATATTGGGATTATTCGAAATGTCCATATTCTGCAGAATAAAAATGTCACACTTGTAGTAAAATGAGAATACACTAATGAAAATATGGAAGTCATCTTAATGTCATGGACTCAAGAGGGCTTCATGCCATGACCATGAATGCAATAGTTTGATCAGATTTTAAGCTGCTTTCCAAAAATGGAGGGGATATTCTTGACATTTTACTTAAAATGGTTGTATTTTGATAAAATATTTTATTATTGGAATTAGATATTTGGGAGAAAATATCTGTGCACTGACTAATCAAGGGAAATAATATCATGAAAATGTTTTTTTTTTTTATCACTAGGTTCTGATTTTTGGGGTACTGTTTCTCCATATAGTGGGGTGTTTCCTCACCAGCAATATTTGTACTGTGTGACTATTCTTTAATGACTGAGTGACTAAATAGTCTTTGGAAGTACACTTGAACTAATCACAAGACTATTAAATTTGAGAATTTGAGATGGGATTGTCAGAGAGCAAATTGGGCTCAGTAAATGTTAGGAAGTTTAATATACATGCATTATAGGTGAAGGTATTCTCCCGAATAGAAATGGAAACGGAGGAAAAAGTAGTCCAAAGGAGAGATGATCTTAAGCAAATGAGTCAAATTTTAATGAAAGTGCTTATGTGTACATACACACTATACCTGCATGCTCTTTGTAGCTCTATAATTCTTGGTCCTGATTTCCTTCAGATTTCTTGTTCTACTTGTTCTCATGCATTCTATTATAAAACAAAAATCACAGCAAATGATACATTTTATTTAACTTTTTCTCTAAAACTACTTTATATTATTTTCTTATTTAATCATTTGGCAGGAAACATACAACTTCTTTATAACACTTTTACTGAGAAAATGCACCATAGTCCTGAGAGCATCCACCAAGAAGATCGGGGGAAACATCAGCATAAATCAGATTGTTTCTTTTTGTCAGTTCAACAGTCCCATACTCTTTTACTGAGCAATAATATAAATCAAAGCCAGACGTGGAGGCACTATGATTTCATAAATGAATAAGCCATATTGCTCACCCCAAATCAGCTGGTTAAGAATGATAAATAGTCGGGACGCCTGGGTGGCTCAGTGGGTTAAGCCGCTGCCTTCGGCTCAGGTCATGATTCCAGGGTCCTGGGATCAAGTCCCACATCGGGCTCTCTGCTCAGCAGGGGGCCTGCTTCCCTTCCTCTCTCTCTGCCTGCCTCTCTGCCTACTTGTGATTTCTCTCTGTCAAATAAATAAATAAAATCTTAAAAAAAAAAAAAAAAAAAAAAAAAAAAAAAAAGAATGATAAATAGTGGATCAAAAACAAAAATACTAAATAATATGTTTATGACATAGTGTCTTTGTATGTGATTTTCTCCATTTGAAGCACTTTCTTTCATTCCCCAACATTACTCTGTCTTTCCCGTGGTGAATATAACTCTTAAATTCTACTGGTATGTGTGTTCAAGTTCTTATCATACTGTATTTATTTTTTTTTCTCTTCCCTCTGTTACTAATTCCTACGTTCTTGAGGCCAGGAATCATCTACTTTTTTTTCCTGTTAGTCTCCAATGCTTCACAAAACAAGCTCTGAATAATTAATATAGAGAATGTTTTAAGACATACATTAGCATGAAATCAAATCCTCCCTATTAGAAGAAGAAATAATTTACACAATTATCAGTAAATTAATCAGATAAAATTAGAAGAAATAAACATAAAAATACCAAAGTCACAATGTATTTTAAAAAAAGGAAAAGCAGTTTCATATATTTTCTGCTAATAAATTCCCAGTTGTTATTTATGACATGAAAATGTGACTTCTACTTTAGGGTAACAGTCAAAAATTTGTATTTAGAACTTTCTCTTGATAAAATGACTCCAGTAAAATTTATTGTTGCTTCCCTAAAGAACTTTCCTTCAAATAATCTCTATGCTCATTTTACTGGTTGCAGAGTCAGTTTCCTGTGTTAGGTTTGTACACCTCATCAGAGAATGGATACAGAATGCTTTTCTCTATGAATGACCTTTCTCCATTTGTTCTTAGCTGTTTACTACAGGGCTGAAAGAAACCAAAACTCCCCCATTCAAATGTGGAACTCAAATTAGCAAGCACTGGGTGCTCCAAAGGTATGGTAAATCCTGTGCTAAAACCTGAGATTACCAAGATTAAATACTACAGTCTCTGTGAGGGGGGAAAAAAAATCAATGTCTGTTCCCCCAAAGGGAAATTCATAGACAAACAAAAAATTATCTTTAAAAAAAAATCACACCTTAAAAGAGCATATGTATACACATCACTTCTTTCTCCCAGCCATCGCTTTGCTCCTATAATAAAAAACATCATCGTGTCCCTACGTAATTCCATTTAGATCCTCTTCCAAACAATATTCCACTTACATCCTCTTCCTCTTCCAAACTTAGATCCTTCCACTTAGATCCTCTTCCAAACAATATTATGTGTAGTCATCAATTTATATACTTTGTTTAACATTAAATATAAATGTTCATTAGAAACATTTCCATATAATTATTACATGAGATGATTTAGTTCTTATTCTTCTCTAAGAAGTCTATTTGTTCCATAATGTCCCTCATGTATTTTATTGTTCTCATAAAAGCATAAAGACAAATAATTTTACTCACCAATAATTCTTTGAAGAAATGTATTTAGAGCTTAACTTGGAACTCTACATATATATCTCTTCAATACAATGCAAACATTCAAGATCACATACTGTTTCATAAGGAACAGTATGGCTTATTATAAGTATTGTAAGTATAAGTATTATATAATTATAAGTATTATAATTATAATAAGTATGGCTTATTATAAATTATAGATTGATGAAAAGACTGGGAAAAAAATGGACAAGTATACAAGCACTTGACATAGAGATAAATGCTAATCACTGGTGGGGTATGTCACAGAGACAGAGGGCTAGTGGGACATCTAAAGCTTTAGATTAGACATGCCTATAGAGCTGTTAATGGGCAGTGGTTGTGTTTTTACGTTCATATGAGACCAGCTCTGGACAATAAAGTTAAATGACATTGGTCACAATATACCTCCCTTATACTCTTTCAACTTCTCTCAAATCATGGGGACCACATGTAAAAGATGATGATGGCACAAATTAGAAAGAATCTAGATTCCTGAATTACTTATTAGAGTAGAGCCATGAATTTCCCAACCAAGAATATCTGAGATGAACTCTGTATGAGTGAGAAATAATTTTTATCTTATTAAGCCACTAAGATTTTTTACTCATTTATTACAAACCTGTATTAATTGTCCTAATAGAGAGAAGATAGGATTTGAATAAAATGGCATGCAGGACTGGAATTAATCAGAACCCCACTCTTCCCTGCTATACATTTTTCTTCGTATACGTTACACTATTTCTGCATTTTGTCCTTATTACATCTTGAAAGACTGGTGTTCAGGAGAACTCAATAGGGTAGGAGTAGAGAGCAGGATGGACATAGGGGATAGGAAAAGAGAAAACAAAAAGAGGACTTTCTCATCTTTCACCCTTTGTTCATGTTTCCAACATATAATATGGGAGTCAGGAGAAAGCAAGCATGTGATTTTGTATGATGAAAAATAGCAGTAAGATGGATTTTACCTTTCTTTCTTTCTCACCCTGTATTTGGCTCCACAATTACCAACCAGAGTTAAAGTCGTAAACTGTGAGTGGGTTGAGAGAAGAGTCAAACAATGTAAGGATGTTCCTATGCTATCACTCTCAGTGAGTGAGGAAGCACAAACACTTAATATTGGTACCTTAAGTGAAGAAATGCATGTACTAATTAAGCCATTCTCATAGGCATTTCTCATGATGACTGCTTATTAGAAAACCAATTAAATCTTTTAAATTTTCTTAAAATGATTCAAACCCTTTATGTTTAACAACATGCTAAATGCAAATATGTTGCCTAATGTCAGATGAAGAGAACTGAGATAATCAAAGCTAGATTGCATGGCATTGTACTATTATTGATATGTGAAGTTGCCTTTTTTATTTTATATATTTATTACCTTTTAGCATGATAGCCTCCATTTCTCCTTTCCTCAAGACAACCATTATTCTATTCTCACTACTGTGTTCTTTTTCATTTGTATGAGTTTCTTTGGGGTAGCATAATGATATTTCCAGACCAAAAAAAAAAAAAAAAAAGCCTACTGAAAATGATCATGGAATATTAACTTATGATAGACTAAAATTAGTGTACTTTGCTATCTCAAATATAAGTCCTCAAGCCATGCTCCCAGGAAAACATTTGAATACTGGTCTAAAAATGCTACCAAGGTAAGATCAGGTAGTGACAATGTCTCAAAATTCGCAAACACACACACGTCATATATTTATGAATTAACTAGCTCGGGCTGCCATAACAAACTATCACAGACTACACGGCTTACAAAAAAAAAAAAAAAAGAAAGAAAGAAAAAAAAATCACTTTCTCACCACAGTCCTGGAAGTTAGAAAATTCAAAATCAAAGACTGGCAGGGTTTGGTTTCTGGTAAGAGCTCTCTTTCTAGCCTACAGATAGCTACCTTCTACTGCATCCTTATATGGTGTAGGAGACAGACATTATTTTCTCTTCCTCTACTCATAAGACCACCAATCCTGTCAAATTAGAGTCTACCCCTAGTGACCTCATTTAACCCTGACTTAACCTAATTACCTCCTAAAAGCCCTGTCTTCAAATAAGATCACATTTGTGGGTAGAACTTCAACAAATGAATTTGAGAGGGGGCAAAATTCAGCCTTTAGGCAAGGTGTATCTTATACACACATAGAGACCTACAATTAGTCATACAACTATCTGAAGGAAGAAGACTCTAGGCAAGAGAATTGTGAAAGCAAAGTATCTAAGGAAAGAATATTTAAAGCAGCAAGAAGACAATGAGTGTCGCTAGAAAAGAAAATTAAGAGGGAGAAAAGTGGAAATGAGGTCAGAAACCAGATTGCATAGAATTGCATAGGCGTTTAGCTGTAGACACTTTGGCTTAAACTCTTAGTGAAAATGAGAACCATTGGAGCATTTGAACAGAAGAGTAGTATAATCTGGCTTAAGTTTTAAAATAATTAATATTATTGCTCTGTTGTGAATTGAAGATGGGGGATGGCAAAAATGGAACCAGAGAGCATCTAGGTGGCTGTAAGAGTAATAGAGACAAGAAGCAACTGTGTTTCTGATGAGGTTGGGAGCACTGGAGGTGGTAGTATGTATCAGAGTTTTGGATATACCTTGAAGGCAGTGTTCAAAAGGATTTATGGATGGTTTATATGCAGGTGATTTAGCACAAAAGAACATAGTTGATTTAACTTTATCATATTGTTATCACTATCTTCTGCTGCAAAAAGCAATAGGACTTTTAGCAGGTCACAGACCTGGTTATAAAACCAATATTCTGGAAAATAAAAATGTTCCAATCAAAGTATGCTGTGGGCAGATTCAGCACTGACTAGCTCAGCATATCTAGTGAGTTAGGAATCACTGGTGCTCTAGGGAAAAGGTATCTTTAGAGTATGTGAAATGACTATTAAAAAGGTAGCTGTATATTCGGTGATATCTTTCTTCAGGTGTGAAAACAACTTCAGGTTTTGAAATACATCAAGTTAGTTTTGAAATACATCAAATTATTTGTAGATAATGGTGTAATAGATTCTGTTGGCCCAAAGTGCCTTAAAATGAGACCTATCGAGGTCCATCAGTTGCTTGGGCTCAAGATTTCCTCTGAAGGCATACCTAAAGAAACTTAATCCTGGGTAGTCTCACTTCTGGCCACATTCTGGTTTGAAGATCGCACTACAGCAGCTCCAAGAGTCTCTGCTGAATAGAATCTAAACTCTTTATATGCCAGTGACTCCTAATCTATTTCTAGAGGTCAGCTTCTGGCTTACATAGGTGATGTTTGCCTTCACATCCAAAGGAAAGTCTGCATATCTTCTGGTTTAAATATGAATGGCCTCAGTCAGAAGGCACTGAGAAATAGAGATTTTTGCCTTTTACAAGCTCCTGGGAAATTAATTTCTAGTTCTGATGGTTCTTACTGAAGGTACACAGTCCCGGAGAGTCACAGGCTAATAATGTTGTTGGACCACATTTGCCAGCATGTGGGGTTCGAGATCCCGTTTCTAATTTTTAACTTGCCAAATGCAAGTATAATGCTTGGACCCAAAATTAAAATAACAATCACCCTCATATTTTTTTTTCCAAATTTAAAAATGTAGGGATAATTTTTGAATTTTTTGATTAAAAAGGAAAATATAAAAATATTTAAACAATATTTCTGTGAGGAAATGCTTAAGGAAAGTCTTTCTTCTGGGCTGGAGAGCTATGCCACACTGGTGGGGGTCCCTATGCTATGACAGAGACAAAAGTTTTGTTGTGCCATACAGATGCCTTGGGTTATTTTAACAAGCCAACATAGAGAATGAAACTTTTTTACATGTGATTCTGAAAATCTCCTACTTCAGATTACAGATTATTATGCCCCAAGATTTTGCCTCAGCTATTTTCTTACCACCTGCCAACACAGAAGCTTGATATAGATTGGGTCCCCTGTCAATGTCAGAGGTAATGTGAGTGCCATTGAGAGTACCAACACCACAGAAAACATCAAAAGGAATGTAGACACTGACCACAAGAGGGGAGAGAGAAGAGTGTGTCCGTCATGAGCCTGTCTCCCAGTTGGTCAGGCACCAGGTATAGAGGATATTAGTTGGGAAAGTAAGACCCAAGGCTGGAAACATATCTACCTTATGTTATAAACTATTATTTTATATTTGTAACAATGATGATATCAGCCATTTTGCCTTTTATGAGTAACAATATCAAGAAGTACTGAAAGAGCAAACAAAGGGGACACAATGGAATATACACAAACTCTTTAAAGAAGGAGCATTTTCAAAGTGAAAAGTGTGAATAAATCACTCTATTGGTCTATTTGGTTGCTGTAATAAAATACCACAGACTGGGTAACTAATAAGCAACAGATATGCATTCCTCACAGTTCTGAAAGCTGGGCGTCCTGGATCAAGATGCCTGTATGGTCTCATTCTGGTGGAAATCCTCTTCCTGGTTCACAGACTTCTTGGTTCACAGTCTTCTTGCTATCCTTCACATGCAGAAGAAGGAGTGAGGGGTCTCTCTGGGGCTGTTTTATAAGGACATTGTTCCTATACACAAAATCTCCACCTTTATCACTTCCCAAAGGCGCTTCCCTACATCTCATCTTTGGGGGTTAGAATTTCAACATATAAACTTAGTGGGAGTCACAAGCAGTCAGACCATAACAATCACCACCTTTATCCACGGTATGATTTTAGGGGCTATTAGATTTGGAAGAAAGACCTTGTGAGGCTATGGACTGGTCTATTGAAGTACATCCTTGATTCTTTTTCTCTCCAAACTCCGACATCCATCAGATCACATAGCCATGAGTAACCCTAACACAGATTTACTTCAACTGAACTTTAGAAGTTGGTGGATGACATGATCTTTCTAATACAGTTTTTAAATGTAAATTTAACTAAACGTTACTTGTTCATGCTTATGTTGGTTTTGTTATTAAGGTCATCAGGGAGTAGATCTCCAACATATTATTATAACTGTCAGAGAAAATCTAGCCTTTTAAATTTATATGGTTATATGTGTAAGTATGCTGTTAAAACAAGTTCTATTGAAATACAAAGAAATATAAAAGGAGCCTCAACACAGATTTCCAAACATTTGCAATGGGGAAAATAATGTTCTATATGCTAGCAGGGGTTTTAAATAAAACAGGCAATTTTTCATAAATTGAAGGGAGATGAAATCTGCTACAACTCAATAACAAAATTTACCTGGGTAAAATTAAGTAATCAGAGTAGAAAGGTCATATCATGATGTGAAATAAGGTGGTCTTTAAGGTATGCTACTATGAAAATCTGATTACCATTAATATGTCCTTCAGTCCATGGGATTTGTTTCTGTTTTCATTGCTTGATACAGAGATGATTAAAGTTTGGGAAGAATGAAGAATAAATCAGTGAGTTAAGTGACAGAGTAATCTTTTGATCTAGTCTTCATAATTAGAATTTAATTTATATTTTGTCATCAGAAATGAAAATTATTTTAATGGGCAATTTGCATTCCATTGCAAACTATTGGAAAATAGATCATGGATCTAAAGTTAATTTTAAAGATTTACTAATCTTAATCATATAGAGGCAAAATATAAAAATTTATGTAGGAAGACCTAAGAATTAAATAAATCATATTTTGACAGAAGACTCTGTGTACACCAGGCAAGAAGTAACTGAGGATCTCTTTTAAACATCAGATCAGAAAACTAAAGATACTTTATCATTTTTAATTCCATTTCTTTAATTGATCTTTTGCTGAACCAACAGACTGATATGGGCCAAGAAAACATTTGGCAATGGATGCAAATCATTTGGAATTTCTATTTAGTTAATGTATTTTGGCTCTAGAAGCAATCAGTACAGCTTCCATTTTTATTCTATAAACATATATATTGGTAATCACCTCCTCCCTATTTGATAAAAATAGCACTAATAAAAGAAGGAAAAATTGTAACATTTTGACAACCTTATCATTTACTAGTATCTTTGCTATTTAGTTTATTGGGAACCACTATATATTTTAATTTGATTTGTATATATATGTGTGACTAAAATAATTTTACATATATTTATACTTATATATTATTAGTATAGTTTGTTACCTAATATAAATATTAGAAGGTTATTCTAGTCATGTGTGATATGACATCAATATTTTCAATAATACTCCTAACAAAAGCAACTATTATATAACTTCTTTAAATGTTCTGTGATTTACAACACACTTACCAAAGCACTCCACAACAATATCATCTCTGTATATATTAAAAATATAAAATTTTCTGTTTCCTTTTAGGGTCATAGCCTCGAGTAGATAGATACACAATTGTTTTAATACCCAGATATTATGGCAAAAGTAAATTATGTGGCTAGAAATAAATATGGAGATCAAGTGAGGTGAAATTGATATGAAACAATGGACAAGGACAAGGAACAGAAACAAATATTAATTACAGAAAACATGAGAATTGGGCAGGGTGGAGGGGAAGACAATGAAAAGCAGGAATTACAAAGAAGAGAGGAGAATTGAGATGGGTAAAGTCATAAGGGCTGGAGAGAGTGGTATTTAAGCATGTAGAATAGATAAGAATGGCACATTTAAAGAAAGACATAAAAGACATTGAGAGAATAATGCATCTACTTTTCCTAATGTATGGATGTATAACCTTCCAGTTTGTTTGAAATCTACAACTCATTAAAGAGCATCCATTGCACAGATAGGCTTGTGTTTGATGAAAAACAAAATAGTTTCTTGTTCAAATATGTAATTCCCCAAAATCTCATCATGTTTTTCATTTTTTTAGTATAAATTCACGTTAATTGCATGCTGCTTAAATGTGGTTTTGCATATTTACTCTCAGCAGCTCACTTTTAGAGCTACATTTATTTTCCCACAAATGAGTCTTTCAACTCTTCAATAAATGTTCTTTCAATATCTGATATGGTGGTATATATGCGTTTGCTGTCTTATCCTAAATTAAATGTTTATTCGAGGCACTTCATTTAAAGTGTTTTCATTTTCTACTCATTTTAGTTGGAAAAGCAATCATGCTGTCTCTTTCAAGCTATCTTTTCCTTTGGCGTTATTGTTCTTGTTAGTGGTGAAGTAACATGAAAAAGGAAAAAAAAAATTAAAATGAAAAATACAAACAAATTGTAGCTTCCAGTCTTCACAATGGCTGTATTGCAAACAAAAAAGGTTTAGCGGTAATCTCTGGCTGTGCAAATTCAGCATACAAAGATCTATTTGTTCATTCATAACAAACAAATAAACAAAAAAACCCAAAATGAATTCTACTGAAATCCTTCACTTAATAGTCACAATGATGACATGTGTGTTTTTGTTTTCATGCATTAGGACATAGGGTCAATGTGATTTCATGTAAATGAACTTTTCTCTTAAAATGGCTAGGTGGTTGAAAATATTTTTTCTGTTGATTAAGATCACAAAAAAGATGTCACACAGTCTACATAAAAAGCTGTACCTCTTTATTTATTTTATATTTGCAGATGATGTTTGCTGTATTATTTTATATTCCTATTGCTCCCAATCCTTACTCCTCAGGCATAACTTCACCCCTCTTTCCCATGTTAAGGATAAAACCTTTGATTTTTTCTCCTTTTTACTTCCAATTTGGTATTTTAGGAATAGTGAAAAAAAATGATTATGAAGGCATATTCATAAATCCTGAGCCAGTATATATTTATTTTAGTTTGATGAAAATAGAAAAGCATGTATTTGAAAGAAACATTCCATAGAGACTTTAGAAGTAAGGATTCTAGAATTTAACAAACAAAAATCCAGGGTGCTCAGGTAATTGGAATTTGAGATAAACATCAAATAAGATTTTATTGCAAATATTCCATATAATATTTAGGATATACTTATACTAAAAAATGGAATTGTTGCTTATCTGAAATTCAAATTTAAATGTCCTTTATTTTATTTGGTAATCCCATTCAGGAGAAACATTTTGATCTTGGCCTTAGAGCTTTGTGTCCTAATTTTTCTCTATCATTTCAGCAGGAAGAAAGATTTATATTATACAATTTCTCCTCCATTATTATGGTTAATTACTAAAGACTGAAATAGAACAAAAAGTACATGATTAAAATTCACAGTTTAATCATTCTATTAAATTAACAAAATGTTAACCCATTCCTTTTATGTTTCCTAAGTGAATCTGATTGAAGCAGTATTTATTCTGTAATTAATTCTGTTTATTATCCTATATCAGCTTAAAATTCTATGGTTCTATGTTGTGTATTTCAAATCTTATAATTTTTCCCCAAATACTATAAATATTACCTAGTATTTATTTTATAATCTAATAAGATAATTATATAAGATAATTGTTGATCTGTATGTAGTGCCATTTGAGCCTTTCCTCTGAGTTTCCTTTGATAAACTTTGGAATAGGACTGAAAACGAAAATAAAGACCAGGAGAAAGAAAAAGAAAGGAAGCTTCCTTTGAGTAACTTTTCAATTAGAACTTTCTTTTAATAAACACTTATTTGACCTAGGCCATCCAATATGGTAAGCAGCACTTTTAAGAGAATATTCAAAGACCATGTTCTTAAATATTCTCTCCATTTGTATAAATCTCAAATAATTTGTGCTAACAAATATTCCTTCCCTTTTTCACACATCTCTTTCTCTTAGTAACTTAATAACAGTGTGGTACAGAATGAATGAAGGAGACTTTGAGTCATGATGGTTAACATTATCTATGGTTCCTAAAAGTAGCACATGAATTTATGGGTTAAAAGTTGTTCTTACGTTTAAAGAGACCCAAAGTATCTTCTATTGTTGCTGGCTTTTTTTTTAACCTAAAATATTTTCTTATAAAATTTAACTTACCCACCTTTGTATTATCCAACTACATTAATGGCATATATCTTTGAATTATAGACTATATTGATAACACTAGTTTATTGTATTAATATACCGTCAACTAGAATAAACATAGTCCATATTTTTCTTTTACTTTTTACCAGTTACAAGTGTCCATCTCTGCATTTAGATTTAAATGCTGTCTGACATCATCAAGTGTTTCCTTTTATCTTAAAGAAACAGGCTCTTCTGGACCCATATGCAAGAGCCTATCTGTCACCTTAGTTTAAAGTGCACCTTATATGTGTGTCTGGGTGGCTCAGTTGGTTAAGTATTCTACTCTTGATTTTGTCTCAGGTCATGATCTCAGGTCATGGGATCAAGCCCTACATAGGTCTCCATGTTGGGCATGGAGGCTGCTTACGATTCTCTCCCTTTCTTCTTGCCCTGCTCTCCCTTAACCTCCATCCCCACACCCCACCCTCCCACTCTCAAGCATATGCACTCTCTCTCTTTCTCAAATGAAAGTATTCTTTCATTCTAGTATTCTTTCTAGTATTCCTATTTTTTTTTCCTCCCTTCATTTCAGCAACTTGAGTAGTTGTTTGGTTTCTTTATTTATGGAGGTGGCAACAGTATTCGGTTTTGTTATTGCAAATGCCTAAAAACATCCTTTTATTCTAAATCTCCTAATGTAAAAATCTATGGAATTATTGGCTCCTACCTACTTGAATTTTAGAAATGTCCCTAGAGATATATAAAGATCAATAACAAAGATAACAATAATTTTAGCAATAAAAATATATCAAGTTCATCTGTGTAGATAATCACACTATAGAAAGGTAGAGGATTTAGTTATAAGAAGCATTTCTTGGGAGGAAAGAGGTTGGTGGTTGTTAAGATACTACTTAGGCAACATTTTCTACAGTAAAACCCAATGAGGACAGGAAAGACAGTCTATTATTTTCCTATATGCCTGTGGCTGCAGCATTAACTCCTGGTTCATGTGGATAGTTGCAAAAATTTTGTTGAATGAATATATCCCCTTTAAAATCAATTACTTGATAAGAGTTGGTTGAGTTATCCACAAATCATAGCATCTCAGCAGGTGAATTAGAGATCAATGAATTTCACAAAGAGTAAATATTTAAGACACTTTCTAAAGCTTCTAATGCTACAAGATTCAGGTTTGTATTAATAAATTAATATGTTCATTTTAGAAATACTTAAGATTGGGTGCCTAGGTGGCTCAGTCGGTTAAGCATCTGCCTTGACTCAGTTCATGATTCTAGGGTCCTGGGATCTAACCCCATATTGTTGGGCTCCTTGCTCAACCAAGGGGAAGGTCTGCTTCTCCTTCTCCATCTGCCCCCTCTGAGCTCCTGCTCCCTCTCTCTCTCAAATAAACCAATAAAATCTTTAAGAAAACCAAAAAGTACTAAAGATTTAGCATTCTAAATCATTCCTTATTCATGAGACATCATTTGTGAGATAAGAGATACCATGAATTTTTCTCCACACTAACAACATTTCAAATGTTCTCTGAAAAATTGTGATTTATAACATGATGCTTACGTCATCACCTTTTAAATAATATATGAGACCATGTTTGTGGGGCGCAACATGAATTATATGTTAGTATTACTATAAAGATGAACAACACTTTGCACATTTGCCTTTATATCTGCCTCTATATCTTTCTTGCTTTCAGGTTTTAAAGTTTAACATTCCACAGGATCCCTGGATGGCTCAGTTGTTTAAGTGGCTGTTTTTGGCTCAGGTCATGATCCCAGGGACCTAGGATTGAGTCCCACATAGGGCTCCATGCTCAGCGGGGAGCCTGCTTCTCTCTCTGCCTCTGCCTGCCACTCTGCCTGCTTGTGCTTGCTCTCTCTCTCTTACAAATAAATTTAAAAAAAGAAAAAAAAACTTTAAAAAAAATGTAAGGTTTAATAATCCAAAACTTGAGATATATATACACTTTTTTAACAAGCTCACCTAAGCATACAGATTACTTGTAATGGCATAGCAAGCTCATTTAAGTAAATACAAACATTTAAAAGAATCATCTACTGTAGAACTACTTATATAATCCTTGTTAAAATGAAGTGTTTTAAATTTCACTTACTTATAATAATGCAACCAAACAGTGTTCTTTTCCTGGTCTAATTATCTACTTTGTACCAACCATTTAAAAATACTCCACATTCTGCAAACTCGATGACTGCCAGCCTAAGACTGGCCATATGAGCCAACATAAATTCAGTGTAAAACATAGCAAGATATGAGTTCTAGACCCAAATAAGTCAATATCTAAATTGTCTTGTATCCAGTTACCCAACCTGAGGGAAATGCAAAATATTTTCTCTCCCAGGTGATAGGAAAATTTAGTTTGTCTCTATTAGGACACAACTTAAAAAATACTAAATAAAAACTATGGGGATATCTGAATGGATGATTTTAGAGAATTCTACATATATTTTTTTCCTGTGTTTTTAAAAAATATTTCATAATCTGTATTTGTCTTTTTGAAAAATGTTATAAGAGAACTGTTCTCAAAACAACCCCACTATAAATGTTAGAAGTCAAAACAGATCAAATATTCTAGGCCAAACTTGTACCTTATTTGCAGAATAACCTCTAACAAGATATTTAACAGGTCCAGTCTTCAGTTTCTTTCTTATGGAGCTAAATAATTATATAGAATTCTATATACTGTAAATATTTTTTAAATCTATAATTTGACAACTCAAAGATGTCACCAGTATCTCCTTCCTCTTTTACAAAATGACAGAACTAAATAATCTTTAAGATCTTTGATATCCTCAGGGTGCCTGGGTGGTTCAATCAGTTAAGTGTGCCTTTGGCTCAGGTCACGATCCTAGGGTCCTGGAATAGAGCCCCACATGGGGCTCCCTGCTCAGTGGGAAGCCTGTTCTTCCCTCTTCCACTCTCTCTGCTTATGTTCCCTTTCTCACTGTGTCTATCTCTGTCAAATAAATTAAAAAAAAAGATCTTTGATATCCTCAAAATATAATTGTATGAATACGTTGATGTTTATATCCAGTGATTAATGAAAAAATGTAATGGATTCAAAATTTTAGTCTGACAAATCATCATTAACAAGGATTGGTCACAAGATTACATTTATTAATCAATTTTATGCTAATGCCAAGCATAAAAATTTAGACCTTATTTTTTTATTACGATAAAATCAGAGTTTGTAATTTGACCTCTCTGTGATTCCTCAGTGATAGGATGTAAAAGGAGGACAAAACAAAGAGGAAATGAGAACAAAGAAGGTAAATAAAGAATGACAAAAAAAGTAGAACTTGTATGATGATAAGGATGACAGAAAGTGTCAGAACCTGTACCACACTCATTGCAGTAAAATGAATTAAAAGCTTTCTCTTGCCAAGCTAGTATAAATGTTGTGATGAGATTAAAATCCTAATAGATTTATAATGATGTTATAAAAGATTATGTAAATGACAGGCATAGCCAACACATAGAGAATCCGATTATTTTGATTTTTTAACATTATATATATATGATTGCTATTCTTATTTGTTATATAAAAGTTGAGTTATTACTTTAATTTATTAGATCAAGACTAGCGTGATTTAATATTTTCATGTTTGCTTTATTCACAGATTATTAAATCCAACCAACTTATTTTGGCTTCTATAACAATTGTGGGGTTATGAGAGATAAGATAAAAAATAGTATAGTGCGTAAAACTGTGACAATAATCTGTGCAAGCTTATGGTATACTATGGAAATGGGAGAAGGATTTAAAGAGAAAAACAATTCATTATGTTGTGGGTAAAATTTTTAAAATATATAATAAGCAAAACATGAACAAATGCATAAAAGCAGGCAGCATAAAAATATTAACAAATTGAAAAGCTGAAAAACCTGCAGAAGTTACATTTATTCTGGGTCTTGAAAAGTAAGTTTTATCCAGATTTTATGCATTTATAAAGTAAAGGTAACTTATAGAAATCAAATCTGAAAGTGTTGGACAGCATTGGTGCTGTGAATGCTCTACTACAGAAAGGCTCACTGAAATAGACTACAATTTCAAACATGGTCTGTTGCTTTCAAATCTGATTTACATGTATTTTTATTGCTAAACTATTTCTCTTTCTTTCTTTAAAGCATTAGTTGACTTTTTCGTGAATTACTGTTTATACATATCTGCTTTGCATTTATAAGTAAGGAATCTGGGTTAAAGGTGCTTTGGGAAACAGCTTTCTATTGCCAATAAGTAAGATGTCTTCAAGCAGCACTAAGGGAGTCATTCTTCCAAAATTTATGTTCTAAATGTGTATGGAGATCGCTGTTTGTCAAAACTTAATATACCCATGGATCCCTCTAAAAGATATAAAATATTAATATTACATATAAAATTTACAGTTTAAAGATGAAATTCATGAAACAGTGCAATAGCCACTCATTTCCATATGCAGATCATTATACATGCATTATACTAGGACAATGAAACAGCTGCTAAACCAGATTTCCTTCTCACACAAACACACAATAATATTGATTCATTCAGCAAAAATGTGTTAAATATTCCAGACAGAGTGCTAGGTTTGTGGTTTATTGTTGAAAACAATAATGGACAGGACCCTAATCTTTCTGTTGCTTAGAACGTTGGCTGAGATGGAAACAAGATGAAGCTATATTGAGTCAAGTTCATGAGTTAATGAACTCCTATTCTGTTAGTTTGGATCTATGCTCAGTATCTTCTCTTGTAAGTAACTAAGAGAAATGGAATTTTATATAGCATGAAAAGGCCATTCTATACCCCTGAATTTTTGGTATCTTTCTTTCTCTAAAGATAATTCTTTCCCAGGGATCTGGGTAGCTCAGTTGCTAAGTGTTTGCCTTTGGCTCAGATCATGATCCCAGGATGCTGGGATTGATTCCCACATTGGGGTCCCTGCTCATTGAGGATACTGCTTCTCCCTCTACCCTTCCCCCCTGCTCATGATCTCTCTCTTTCTCTCTTTCTCTATCTAAGATAAATAAATAAAATCTTAAGAAAAAAAATTTTCCCGAAAGCTCTAAAGAAGAGAAAATCATTACAAATAAGAGTAAGGCAGAACTAGCTTCCAGCGCTGCATTGGTAGAGAGATAGTGATAGTCTTATTGCAAAGACAGTATCTTTTTATCCTTTGCCAGCACATTACATAAACTATCTACCTTTTTACATTTGGGACCTTTTACCCTTAGCACACTCCTGAATTCCTTTCTTGAAATTCTTTAGAATTCCAGTAATTTTGAATAAAGTGATCATATAAAAATGAAACCTGCCTTGATTTCCCATCACACACACAATAAAAAGGAAAAGGAATCTTGGTGTTGACATTTGAGCTCCCTCTCTAAAACTACAGCATCCTACTCCTATACACATCCCTCTTGAGTAGAACTTTCCTTGTTTATTGCTGGAGTAGAGAAATGGAAAAGACAGGCTGACTACGGCAGATTATTCTCCAAGAAAGAAAAGGACAAAGAGGAACCTTAACTATTGCATCCACAGAATCTCTAAGCAAATCACAAATATCTTTTCTACTTCTCTGGATACAGAGCAGAGAGGACAATAGGGAGCCTGGAGCTCACTCAACAAAACATATTGGCAATGGAAAAGAAACTTCCATCCTGTATCAATAATATACATTGTACCCACATGGAACGTAGCTGATCTGATCTCTTAATATTTTGGTGCTTCAGCTACACTGAACTCCTGACTTCTTCTTCTCTTTTCTTTTCTTTACTTTTTGGCTCTCCTGACTTTTCTTCAACAGTATAAGTGTGTTGCCATTTAGGGGAAGTCTATTCCCACCACTTAAAATGTCCTTTTAAGGATTCCATGATGTCATTTATGATTTTGTTTCTTTTAGGTTTCTTTTCAAATGTCACCTAATCTGAGAGTCCCATCCAGACCATACTTTCTAAGACAGATTATACCATCACAACCACACTTTATTTGGTTACTATGACTACCTAGCATTTTGTTTTGAATTTAGGTTCTATATTTCATCATATCCTATGTCTGCAACTGGAACTTAGTTTCTCTAAGGACTTTGTTCAATGCTCTCTTTTCTTAGTGTCAAGTATAGTGCTTAATAACCTGGGTGGGTATTCAACATTTGTTGAATGAAGAAAAGGGGATAAGTGAAATTATTATATCTAATAGGGGAAATCATAAAAGGCTAGGTTTATTTTCCTTTGAAGCACACATAGGTTTAAAATAATTGTAATTTGAAAAAATTTTTAAAATTAAGATTAGTATTGAGGTTCAGGTCTTTTTACTATATAAATTAATTTTAACCATCTTGAGTCATCTAAAGATGGGCAGTTTTTATTTGCAAGTTGTGTCTAATGTCAGAAAAAGTTAAATCATATGTACAAATTAAGGTAGATTAATTGGTAAGATTTAAATTTTGAAATCAGACAGATTTGGGATAAAATCTCTGCTCAATCACATCTTCCATGACCTCATACATGTGGGTCAGTTCCTTTAATTCTCACTTTTCAAAGCTGTGAAGTTGCCCTACCACCATTCTTTTCAAAAATATATATCCAATGCCACACCTACAATAAATAACCATTTGGTAGTGCCCCCTTCCAAATATTGTGAAATAGAGAAGGTAATATTGAGTCACAGTGAATTGTTTACCTGAATTGCTTATATGAAATAAACATATAGCATAAAGTAAAAAATAAGCAAGTTTTACAAAATAACAATACAGAAATAATATATAAGCAGTCTAAAATACAGAGTTTATGTGCAGTTTTGGAGAATAATATCAATCAAAACTACTGATTGATATAAAAGTATTGTCATCCCTGAAGATTTAGATTATGTATAAATTCAAATGCCTTTAGGACTTAGGTGAGTAACACAAGTGAATGAAGCTAGATACAGGACAACAATAGCAAACAGGAGACTCATATATTATCTAAAGGAGAGAGCTAAACTTACCTCTGGTTAGCTGTTGCCAAGAGCATACTTGGATCTGTATTGTAGACTCACAGTTGTTGCTTTTGTGTCCTATTTTCAAAATAATTCAACTATCCAGATATTTTTGTGAAATTTATGATTTTGAAATATGGACAACTCTGAGAACCAAGTAACACGCATTTCTTATTGGTTTCTCTGTTTATTGAGGTATAGGGACTAGAATAGAATGCATGAAGGCTACTAGGTTTTAAATTTAGTATAAATAGTTTTGTTGCACTTATCACATTGGTATAATTTATTGGATCATGTCTCTGTGGTTTCCAGCACCTGCTGGACAAGGTCCATTATCTTGATCACACTTGTGTTATAGTACTTGGCATAGTACTAAGCCTATAGAAGTCATTCTTGGTAAAATGTTAACACTGAATAAATCCATATTGAAGGACTGAACTTCTGTGTGATTGTACCTGAAGTGATTAGGGATAATTGCAGCTCTTAGAAAAATTAGTGAAGACCTTGGATAATATAACCAAGAGACAGAGTTGTTATTATAAGAGCCAGGGGATGGACTTATTTAAATGAGAACATAGCATGCCATTTGTATTTCACAGTGCTAATAGAATCGGGGTTGAGACAGAATTTGCTGAAGATGCCTCCACCAATTGAAGATATTTAACATCCCTGGGTTCTTCCTACTAAATGCTATTAGAGTACCCTTATCCCTGTAAGAATCCATAGTACATACTATGCCCCCTTTGAGAACCACAGGAGAAGGAGAGTGTAAATACGAAGTCAGTTGCTAGCAGATATAAATATGAAAAAAAAAAAACACTTCTTTTGATGTTTGTCTTTTCAACTAAACTGAATCCCCAAACTTTCTGAATTCCACTCATATTAAGTAGAGGGTTTCAGGGCAAAGACCTGGTGAAGTCACTGTCCGTTAAGATGAGAGCAACTCAAGATGTAGTCTTTTAGAGAAAACTTTGCCTTCCCTAAAAAATATATATATTAATATTATATCATATTATATATAATAATATATTAATATATATATATTACACAACACGTATTATATAATATGCATATATTATATAATACGTGTTGTGTAATATATATATGTGTAAATTCTAAATGCCTTGGCCAACTGTCTAAAGATCAATTTCAAAGCACCCAGGATCGCAGAGTCATGAGAAAAATAAGCTTGGAACAAAAGTAGGTAAGGAATAAATAATTTAGAAAATTGCCTAGGGATGTCCACCTCCTGTTCTTATCTCTTTAAGTCATTTATGTTTAACAGAGTTAAAGAGCTAGAGGCAAAATGGCAGAGCCAAAGGAATTATTCATTTCTATGCCAGCCACGTACCCAACTTATAATATCAAATTACTTGGATCCCTCTTAAAACTCTTAGAATCACAAAATAAACTTCTAAAACCTCTGACTCCTAGAACTATTCTTTCTCAAGTTTCAAGTTGCTAATTCAGGTTACTGATCTAAATTTCTGCCTTTTTCATTCACTCATCTAGTATGTGCAACACATCTGTCATATAGTGAAGAATAAATAAATATCCCCTGCATAAATGAGTGATAACATGGTCACATCAAGGTTTAAATCACTGATTTCCTTTTTGATTTCTCACTTTCCTTCAGCATGTTCATCCTCTGATTCTGATGTCACAGTCCCTCTGTAAAAGCTATATGAGGAAGGTATACTGCTTTAATCTAGCTTTCTCTTTCTTTCTTTCTTTCTTCCTTTCTTTCTATGTATTTCAACATACTGATGATTTCCTTTCCCTTTCTTTTCTCCTCCTTTCTTTCTTCTCTTACTCTTTTATTCTCTTCTTTTTCTTTCTTTCCCTTTACTGTGGTAAATATGATACAAATTTTGGAAATTAAAGGAAGGCTAAGACACCAACTTTCTTCAAGTTGTTTTTAAAAACTGTTAACAAAGAGCATATCGATCTTTTCAGTTGCTAATGTCATAAAAGTTTTTTTGTTTGTTTGTTTTGTTTTTTTAGTTTTAATGGATTATTTGGTTTTCTTTAGAGAGCTATCAGAGTTTATTTTAATACAAAGAAGAGACTCTTTATGAGGAAAGTGATAAACAGAGGGAGACCGAAACTAGGAGGCCTCTGGGTAATGTGAGGTGGTTGGGAATTGGAGGGAATAACTGGAGGTCCTAGGCAAGCAGGCTCAAAGAAATCATTGAGAGGAACACTTTTTAAATGCCTTGAAATGTTGCTGGATCAGACTTTTAACATTGCTGGCATATAGAACGCCAGTCTATATGCTGTCTGTAAGGGTAAAGCACTACCATGGCACCTACTGATCTACACACATCTAAATAGACCACAAAGACTTGAACCATTGCTATTTGAGTCTTGGCAGAATGCCTTGTGATCATTGTGTTCTAGAAAGAACACAGAGATAGGAGTCTTACAAAGAGTGCTGTGAGCCTTCCTCCAGCTCAACTCTGTATCTCCCCTTGGAGGCTACCGCAGTTCCCTTGGGATCCCCAAGTTCTGATGAGATAGGGGGTTTGGGGACTTGCTATCTCATATTAGAGCTGTAGAATATTGAACCATTTAATTGAAGTCTAGAACTGATTCATAGAAACAATTTGTAAGGTAGTCATTTGGGCCCCTTTGTTTTAGTACTCTCTTTTATAGTGGTTGAGACAAGGATACTAAGGAGCTAGAACCATTTGCTTATTCTTCTCTTTTCTGTCTTTACACATAATATGTGTGTGTGTGTGTGTGTGTGTGTGTGTGTGTGTGTGTGTGTGTGTATTTTAAATCTAAAATTACCACTTTGTATCTTTACCACTTGAGTTGTTCAGGCCTGGCCTCTCATGAATGAGCTTTACATTATCCAACAATCATTCAAGGAGATAACTTTGAATCATCTGTACTAAGACTTCTCATCAGCAAAACATTCAGAAGGCTGTATGATCTGTCTGGACCATGATTTCTGTTACATCCTCATCAGGAAAACCAGTAAAGTCTTCCTCTACAATAGCTCTAAGCAAACTATGAGATGTGGACATATTAAACACCATTGGAGAGGAACAGCAAGGCTTGCTTTTGAGCATATTCTCAATTTAAGAGTATAGGTTAAGCTAGTGAAGCATGTACCTAATTTTACTGGTCAAGTCTATGTCTAAACATACCTTGATTTATTCTCATACCTACGTATCCACTGTCACCAAAGTGGACAATTAGCAAACAGATACAAAAGCAGGCATAGGCAAAAGAAACAAAATTCTGTTGGCAGATAAAACTTTTTCACAGACTTGGTCGTTGATCTGTATTCTCTCAATCTAGGAACTGGAGAAGATAGAAAACTGAAAGAAATTCTAGGGCCACATCAGGTAGATAAGAAAGTGCATTTATGGATCATCAAGTACTATTTATCCTGTATTTAAATCTGAAAGTACATGGAAGTGATGGCTCAATGAGACATGACTGAATGAGTAATGAAGAAGAGGTGGATTTGCTCAAGAAATAATGAATACAGACCTATAATGTTTAATAATTTAGGGGGAAATATAAATAAAAAATCTTCACCTATCAATCTGAACATCTTTAAAGCACTAAGTTACCTTCGGTATATGTTCTTTTTACTAGAGATGAAATGTTCTCAGAAGTCTATGTGGAGGTGAGGAGCTGAGGGGTTGGGTGAACCTGGTGGTGAGTATTATGGAGGGCACCTACTGCATGGAGCACGGGGTGTGATGCATAAACAATTAGTTCTGGAACAATGAAAAGAAACTAAAAAGAAAAAAAATTAAAATTTAAAAAAAAAGTATATGTGGAATCTATTATCTTTTCCCAGCTTGCAATCCTAAATCAAATGAGAAGGAAATGTTAACACTTTGAAAAGTTTCAATTTACATATATTGTTTTATTGCAAAACAGCATAGAAAACTGTTAAATTAAACAATTTGATTAAAAATACTACATTTAGGGGCGCCTGGGTGGCTCAGTGAGTTAAAGCCTCTGCCTCCAGCTCAGGTCATGATCCCAGGGTCCTGGGATTGAGCCCTGCATCATGCTCTCTGCTCAGCAGGGAGCCTGCTTCCTCCTCTCTCTCTTCCTGTCTCTCTGCCTACTTGTGATCTCTGTCTGCCAAATAAATAAATAAATTCTTAAAAAAACCACTACCTTTAGGTAGAATTCTTTGGGAAGGTAAAATATATATATATTAAATAATGGATACAGGAAAATATTTAAAATCTCTCTCCAATAACATTTTTGTAGGATTTTTAAGTGAATGCATGATGGAGAGAGAGTATCAAATAACTGACATGTAGAGTCTATTGGTTATATGTATTAGTTATATATGTTTAAGACAGTTTAATTTAGATATGCCATTGGTTTAATTTTTTTAAATGTCACTGTTTACAATACATTAAAAAATACTACTTTATCAGACTTAAATTTCTGACAAAATATATGAAACGTAATTTCTAAGTAAACGAAGTAGTATACTGATTTTCAAAAATTTCTTCCAAAAATTTGGAAAAAAAAGTACTGAAAATGACCAATCCATTGTAGACTTAGCTAGCTTCATGTGAAGGGGTAGGTAGACTAATTTCTGCAATGTAGACTCCTGATTAGCATCTTTAAGATGTTTACTAGACACTCCAGGAGTGGGAATTACTGCTTTAGGGACTATAGGTATTAAACAAATAAATAAATATCCTCCCCCTGTTTTGTGGTGTAATGTTAGCTTATACACTCTCACAAACTGCTTTGTAAATATCAAAGTATGTTGAAGCATAGTACAGACATTCTAACAGTCCACCACATAACTGTCAAAATGTTCCTTCTAAAAAATGTAGATATAATTTTATCAATTTGCTGATTAAAACCAATGACTTTTCTTGGCCCTGCAAATAAAATGTAAATTCCATCATGGTGTTTATAAGGCATTCCATAATTTCTTTCCATTACTTTTGCCACATCACTTCAAGACTCTTCTTTAATGTGCTGGGGGGGTGGGGGGGAAAGGCTCACTTGCCATTCCTAAAGCACCAAACCCTTATCCATTTTAGACAGTTGCATTTGCTTCTCTCATTTTTCTATACATGGCTGGCTTTTCCTCGTCCTCTGATTCATATATATTTTGATTTAAAAAAATATTATTTTCTCTCTGACCTCTGTCTACCTTTACTATGCTAAGAAGCCTTGTCCTCTTCAACCCTACTAATCTCTAACTCAGCATCTTCCATACTTAATCAGAGCACTTATACTTTTTAATGACATTCATTTTTGTTGATTTACTTTCTTTTTCTTTCCATCATGAGCTGCAGCTAACTAAATTTTATAAGGGGGGAGACTATGACTATTTCATTTACCAATATATATCTCACTATGTAACATAATGCCTAACATATAAGTTCTTGAATGTGTCTATTAAATAAACAAATTTGTGGTTTTCATACTTTTCAGTCTTATCAGAACATGATCTCTCTCGGCAGTTGGATTGTAAAGTCAACCTCTTCACTTAAGGAAAAGCTAATCCTGAACATGGACATTTTATGAAAATAAGACTCTGGTATAATTTTTGTTATAGTCTTCTAAAGGTTTAATTTCAAATAAAAACCCACTCAGGTTAATTTCAAATAAAAACCTATTCAGACATAACTGAGTTGGCAATATGGATATATAACTTTTAATCATATATATCTAATCCAGTTTTGACTTCTTAAGATTATTTTGTTCTAATTTGGCATCCTGTTCTTTTTGTTAATAAAGTGAATATATTTCTAAAATGCTAATCATGTAACAAAATCTGTAAAATGCAATTTACCTTATTATTTCATTAAATCTTTATGACAATTCACTGGGATAGGCATTATCATCTGTATTTTATTAAGGAAAACATGAAGAGACACAGAAGAAAAGGAACTTGCTGAAGAATAAAGACCTAGATACTTGCAGAGCTGGGATTTAAAAGCATATTTGTATGCTAAAGGGTTACTACTGAAACCTTTATAGGAATTTATTATACATTTAGTTTTATTTTCAACTTTACAGAAAATTTATAAGTCACTTTAAGACACATGAGCATACTAAAACAAAGACTTCTCAACATTACATAATTTTTTTAAAACAATCTCAAAATATAGACATACCTTATTGCTGGAGGCATCGTTCTTGTAAGAAAAGTGTGATTTTTTTTATAGAGTAAAACTTTATATATTTTAATGGCAGAAAAATACTCTTGCAAGTTACCACAAGAAAAATGAGAGCTAAAGAAGATACAGAGCTGAAAAATAACTGAGAACAAGAGAACAAACATAAAGTGCATAGAGAACAACATACCTCTTATTGTAAAAATCTCTGAAGGAGTACACTATCAGGAAAAAAAGGAATGTGCATGCCAAACTTCATTTTTCATTTTGCTTTGTTTCTCAGTTCAAGGTTAGGAATATGAAATCCAATATATTACAAATTACAATCCATACAGCCTACATGACAAGTACAAAATGTTGCCTTAATTCTTTCTTTTCTTTTTACTATTGTATCCTGTCATTAAAACATATATGCCTGATAACCAAATTATGGAAATGATATGAAATCATCACTGCAACCTCATTTATAGAGCTTTTGATGCTTGCTGAATATGAGAGAAGAGTAGAAAATATATTTAAGCCAATTATGGTTTTTTCTGTAATTGTGATTCGCTAGACTCCTCAATTTTATATAAAAATCCATATAATTATGGGAAATGAAATGGAATTACATGATTTAGTTTTAATATAAAATAAGAATCCTCTTCTTAACTGCTACACAAAGGAGGCAGCAGGTTTCAAAATTCATGTGAACAAATCCCAACAGCAGAGGGCAGAAGAGATGACTATCTCTAAGTGAAATATGAGAATATAAAAACATAACCGTTTTTAGTTAAATAAAATTATGCACATTTAAACTTTAGATTTTTTTTTGCATCAATCTACATTCTAATACATGTATTAAAAGAGCCTTGCTAGTAAGGTAGAAAATTTATCAAAAATTCATGACAGAATCAACTATCACTAAGAATAAATAATCCCATGTCATGGAGGCAAAAGTCTATATAACAATTGCATATACTATCCATCTAAGGCTCAAGAACATACAAATTATTTGTTAAGTTCATAAACAAGAAGATTTTATGGAGCTTTATAAGTATATGCAGAACCAGCAGAAAACCCAAGAATGGCTATGTTAATAGTTTATCTTCATTCCTTCTTTCCTAAATTTATCAATTGAGGAAATATGAATTTTAGACAGACTTACTCAAATGATCTTAGTAGTCTTTATCTCTCTTCTTTTCTGTACAGAGAAACCCAGTTATTTACCACATTATCAAATGCCCTTTGTAACTACTCTACAGAGGTGTTTAAGGTCTGCACTCAATTTACATAGACTAGCAAATGAGACGGTGATCTCTGTCTTGTGAAAAAATATATATATTTTGGATTATATATCTCATTATCATGCAGATGTTACATTCACATGAATGAATCACATGTATCTCCAGTTCTTATTCTACTTCTCTGCTCCCTCTTAGAGTAAATTTCCATAGAAATTTTTTATACTTCCCCTTCCCCACCTCCTTCTTCCTTGAATTTAGGTAATGTTTAGCATGAAGATTATCACTGGAAAGCTACCAAGTCAAAGGGTTAATCCATTACTTATATTTTCTTTTCCATTTTCTTAATTCAGTTGAGTAATGCCGCCACACCCACCAGTTTCTCCTCCTCCTCCATTAACGGGATGTCATTAGTAGCCCTTTACTCCCAGATTAACTTCAATTACAGCTCCTCTTGTTTTCACACATCTACCAGCAAGGAGTCATAAGTGCCTCTAGGACTAAGGGTTCTCTTGGCAAGACACTCATATCTCCCAATACCAAAAGGTTTAAAATTTATTGGCATTTTCACCTGTAACACCATCAGATCTCATCACATGTTGCCCTTCATTCCACATTATGTCAAGTCAGCTCTCATCTAATGCACTCAAATCCCCATTAAGTTCTTCATTCCTTCTTTATGACCCCACCTCTTTCCTCCTAAATCTTTTTCTTTTTAATTTTATTTATTTATTTGACAGAGAGAGACTGATCACAAGTAGGCAGAGGGTGGGGGGGGGGGAAGCAGGCTCCCTGCTGAGCAAAGAGCCCAATGCGGGGCTCGATCCCAGGACCCTGAGACAATGACCTGAGCCGAAGGTAGAGGCTTAACCCACTGAGCCACGCAGGTGCCCCTTTCCTCCTAAGTCTTGAAATATTTGCATTATGCCTTTTGGATCAGATAACGAATTATCTGCAAAAACTTGTCCTGGGTATACTCCCCAAAAGCATCTTTGCATAAGCATCTTTTCTGCAAGTACTTTTGCTGTAAACATTTTTTCACATGACTAATTGACCATGAGACACTTTGACACTTTGGTTTCATCAACTGGTTGATAGCTTGGTTTCATTCTTCCATTGATGCAGTGCCCACATTTTTATATTATGTAAATCTTAGCCTTCATAATAGTCTATGCAGTGACACAGTTTTGAACTGACATTCCTCATTGAACTTGGGAATATCTATCAATGAACATGTGACAATATGACAAGAACAAACAGTAGTGTAAAGTGTTTTCACAACACAAAATAAAGCTCAGCGCAGTTACAAATATACATCTTAGTATTTGGAAGCAGATATCTCTCTTTTTGATTATTTTTTAAATTTTATTAAGTTTTTATTTTAATTATATTATAGTTAACATACAGTGTTATATTAGCCTCAGGTGTACAATATAGTGTGATTCAATGATTCTATATATTGCTCAGTGCTCATAATAATAAGTGCACTCTTAAATCCCCATTACCTATTTGACCCATCTCCCATCCACCTTCCCTCTGGTAACCATCAGTTTGTTCTCTGTAATTAACAAACTGTTTCTTGGTTTCTCTCTCTCTCTTTTTCTCCTTGTTACTGCCATTTCTTAAATTCCACATATGATTGAAATCATGATATTTATCTCTATCTGACTGACTTTTTCACTTAGGATTATACTTGCTAGATCCATCCATGATGTTACAAATAGCTAGTTTGCCTTATTTTTTATGGCTAAATAATACTCCAAAATGCATGTGTGTGTGTGTGTGTGTGTGTGTGTGTGTGTGTGTACACATGCCTACCACCTATTATTTTTTTCTTTTTTAATTTCACTTATTTATTTTAATTTTTTTATTTTAATTTTATTTTTTTTCAGTGTTCCAACATTCATTGTTTATGCACTACCACCCAGTGCTCCATGTAATATGTGCCCTCCTTAATACCCACCACCAGGTTCACCCAACCCCTCACCCCCTCCATGACAAAACCCTCAGTTTGTTTTTCAGAGTCCACAGTCTCTCGTGGTCTGTCTCCCCCTCTGACTTTCCCCAACTCACTTCTCCTCTCCATCTCCCAATGTCCTCTGTGTTATTCCTTATGCTCCACAAGTATGTGAAACCATATGATAGTTGACTCTCTCTGCTTGACTTATTTCACTCAGCATAATCTCCTTCAGTCCCATCCATGTTGATACAGAAGTTGGGTATTCATCCTTTCTGATGGAGGCACAATACTCCATTGTATATATGGACCATGTCTTTATCCATTTGTTCATTGAAGGGCATCTTGGCTCTTTCCACAGTATGGCAACTGTGACCATTACTGCTATGAAGTCTGGGTACAGATGGTTCTTCTTTTCACTACATCTGTATCTTTGGGGTAAATACCCAGTAATGCCATTATGGGGTCATAGAGTAGCTCTATTTTTAATTTCTTAAGGAATCTCCACACTGTAAGTGGCTGCACCAACTTGCATTCCCACCAACAGTGTAAGAGGGTTCTCCTTTCTCCACATCCTCTCCAACACTTATTGTTTACTGTCTTATTGATTTTGGCCATTCTAACTAGTTGTATCTCAATGTGGTTTTGATTTGAATCTCCCTGATGGTTGATAATGATGAACATTTTTACATGTGTCTGTTAGCCATTTAGATGTCTTCTTTGGAGAAGTGTCTGTTCATGTCTTCTGCCCATTATTTGACATGATTATCTGTTTTGTGTGTGTTGAGTTTGAGGAATTCTTTATAGATCTATCAGTGCTTTGTCTGTAGTGTCATTTGCAAATATCTTCTCCCATTCCATGGGTTGCCTCTTTGTTTAGTTAGTTGACTGCTTCCTTCACTGTGCAGAAACTTTTGACTTTGATGAAGTCCCAAAAGTTCATTTTTGCTTTTGTTTCCTTTACCTTTGGAGACATGTCTCGAAAGAAGTTGCTGTGGCTGATGTCAAAGAAATTACTGCCCATGTTCTCCTCTAGGGTTTTGATAGATTGCTGCCTCATGTTGAGGTCTTTTATCCATTTCGAGTTTATCTTTTCTTTATTCATTCATCTACAGGTGGACACTTGGGCTCCTTCCATAATTTGTTTATTGTAAACAATGCTACAGTAAAAAAAGAGTGCATATATCCTTTCAACTTAGTGTTTTCGTATTCTTTGGATAAACATTCAGTAGTGTGACGATTGGGTTGTAGATTATTCTTATTTTTAATTGTTTTGGAAACTTCTTATGGTTTTCCACAGTGGCTGAAGCAGCAGTCTGCATTCCCACCAGCAGGTCCTTTTTTCCACATCCTTGCCAACGCTCTTGCTGTCTTTTTTATTTTAGCCATTCTGACTAGTGTAAGGTGGTATCTCATTGTAGTTTTGATTTGCATTTCCCTGATGATGAGTGATGTTGAGCATCTTTCTATGTGTCTGTTGGCCATGTATATATCTTTTTTTAGAAATGTATGTTCATGTCTTCTGCTCATTTTAATCAGCTTACTTTGGGAGGGGATGTTGTATAAGCTGTGTAAGCTTTTTATATATTTTAGATACTAATCTTTTATTGGATATTTAATTTGCAAATATCTTCTCCCATTCAGTTAGTTGTCTTTTAGTTTTGTTGATTATTTCCTTCACCTTGCAAAGCTTTTTATTTTGGTGTAGTCCCAGGAGTTTATTTCTGCTTTTGTTTCCCTTGCTTCAAGTAACATATCTAGAAAATTATTGTTATGGCCAATGTCAAAGAAATTACTGACTGTGCTCTATTCTAGGATTTTTATGGTTTCAGGCCTCAAGTTTAGGTGTTTAATCCATTTTGAACATATTTTATGTATTGTGTAAGAAAGTGGTGAGTTATATCCTTTTGCATGTAACTGTCCATCAACAGTCTATTTGCTGAAGAGGTTGTCTTTTTTCTATTGGATATTCTTGTCTCTTTTGTTGAAGATTGATTAACCATATAATTGTGGGTTTGTTTCCAGGCTTCTACCCTGTTCTGTTGACCTGTCAATTTTTATCCCAATACTATTTTGTTTTGATTACTTTAGCTTTGTAATAGAGCTTGAAGTTTTAATTGTGATGACTCCAGCTTTGTTTTTCTTTTTCAAGATTGTTTTGACTATTTAGGGCCTGTTGTGGTTCCTACAAATTTTAGGATTATTTGTTCTTGTTCTGTGAAAAATGGTGTTGGTATTTTGATAAGGATTGCATTAAATCTGTAGATTGCTTTTGGTAGTATGAACATCTTTTTTTTTTAATTTTATTTATTTATTTTGACACAGAGAGAAAGAGAGAGAGAGTGAGAGAGGGAACACAAGAAGGGGGAGTGGGAGAAGGAGAAGCAGGCTTCCTGCTGGGCAGGAACCCAATGTGGAGCTGAATCACAGGACCCTATGATCATGACCTGAGTTGAAGACAGAGATTTAACCACTGCCACCCAGGGGCTCCTAGTATGGACATCTTAACAGTATTTGGTCTTCCAATCCATGCAAATGAAATATCTTTCCATTTCTTTGGATCATCTTGAATTTCTTTCATCAGTGTTTTATAGTTTTCAGAGTACAGGTAGGTCTTTCACCTCCTTGATTAACTTTATTTCTAGATATTTTATTCTTTTTGGTGCAATTGTAAATAGGATGGATTTTATAATTTATCTTTCTATTGCTTCACTGTTAGTGTATGGAAATGCTCAGACTTCTGTATGTTGATTTTTTAATCCTATAGAATTCATTAATCAATTCTAATAGTTCTTTGGTAGAATCTTTAGGGTTTTCCTTATAATATCATGTCATCTGAAAATAGTGAAAGTTTTAGTTCTTCTTTACCAATTTGGACACCTTTTTTTCCTTTTTCTTATCTGATTAGTGTGGCTAGTATTTCCAGTACTATGTTGAATAAAAGTGGCAAGAAGATCCTTGTCTTGTCCCTGACAGGGGAAAAGCTGTCAGTTTTTCCCCATTGAGTATGATATTAGCTGTGAGCTTTTTGTATTTGGCCTTTATTGTGTTGATATATTTTCACTCTTAACCTACCTTTTTGAGAGTTCTTATTGTAATATGTTTTTTTCTGTACCTATTGAAATGATTTTTTTAATCTTTTCTCTGATACCTTTTTTAATGAAGGAAAATATTTCAGCAATAAAAGAAAAACTCTGATTTCAAATAAGGAGTCATATCAACAAGGAAAAAGAAAAGTACAACTCTATGAAGGAAAGACTTCAAAGATAAGTACAAAAATAAAATTGGTGCAGTATGGCTGTGAATTCACGCTATAGATTTGTAATGTATTCAAATATTTTATATTTCCCAAGAAATTATTTTTAAATTTTTTATGATTATGTGTGTTTTTTTTTTAATGAATGCCCCTCTTGTTTTTCTTTATTTTATCTTTTTTAGCAGAATTGCCTTAAGCCTTGTTGGTTCTGCAGCAAAATTTTTTGCAGCAAAAATACTTGTAACAAAGATCTCTATGGCCTAGATGCTTGGAGTGAAAATATCAGATATGAATTTTCACCTGTCTTCTGAACTTCTCTTCTTAATGTCTCCTTTGACCTCTTGATCTAACTGAAAACTAGCTCTCCCCTAGGAACATGACCACTCTTGTTCTCAAAACTCTTAGCTACTTTCTTTGTGCATTTTTTATATGCCTGAGCAAAAAAATGAAGTAAGTGTCCTCCTTGCTGCTTTCAAATCATTTTTTTTCTTCATTTCCTTTAAACATTCTCAACATTGATTCACATGCCAACAGACCATAAAGCCCAATTTTACTGATAATTATAGTCATCTGTAGATTCCCTAGATTCCCTGTTGATTGCCTTCATTCAGTCATTTTTAACTCCTAAATCTCTGTTTACTCTGTAACACTACTTTTATTTACATATCTGGCTGATTTCAATGATCTGTCCCTCCTTCCAATACTATTGACCCTCCATTCCTTGACCTCATATCTTTCAGTAATTTGTCTTTTGTCTAACATTAGGCATTCATTACCATAGTGGTAATATAGAATCGCAATCACTTCAACTTCTCCATTATTTCAGTATCAATATCTTTCCATCCTGATCTACAGAATAATTCAATCACCATCATCCTTAGATTTTTTTCCCCTATTCAACTGACAACTTTTTACTTATTCTGTCTTCATTTCACATTTTCATTTTTATTTAGCTTAAATTGTTATATGTTTGTATGTTATATGTTTATATGTTATAATCACTTTTCTATATATAGTTTCAAATCAAGTGCCTTCTATTTCTTCCCAGTCTTTTTTGAAAATCCTATTGTTTCTTAAAAATATGTCTCTACTCTAATTCTACACTTGCACAGAGATAAAAGACATAAAAAAGATTAACTGGTCTTACCTTAGATCCATGGCCACTAATCTCCAGAGGGCCCTAAATGCTGCCCAGTAAGCATATTAGTATTTCATAATCTATTTAGTATCTTATTCTTTTTAAGTCTTACACCTTTTCCTCTCTCCTCAAGTTTGTTAAATACTTCCCACCTCCTTCATTGCTTTGCATGATCATGCTTTTCCTTTACTGACTGGAATTCTGTTTTTTATTGAGAAAGAGAAAAAAACTGAGGGTTTTGGAGGAGAGAGGGGTAGAGGGTTGGGAAAACCTGGTGATGGGTATTAAGGAGGGCACGTATTAAATGGAGCACCGGGTGTGGTGTATGAACAATGAATCTTGGAATAATGAATAAATAAAATACTTTTTTTAAATAAAAAAAGAATATTCAGTATTCTGTCAGTGCCATTAAGCATATATTTTTGCTCTCTTCCTATATCTAAAGATAAACCATCTCTCTTCTTAGGGCCATCCTGTTTTCTTGAATATAGGAACCATCCTCTTTTGCCTATTCATATCATTCTGGTAATTCAACCTCTAAATCTCCCTCTTTCTCAACTTTTCTTTCACATTAAACTGCGTCCTTTCTTTCAAACTTAAGCTGAAGTTATTTATTTCAGGTTCACACACACACACACACACATCAGTTCATCGATAATAACCCAGTGTTGTTCAACCCAAAGGTCAATTCTTAGTCCTCACTTTTCCTGACTAATGGATTACTTTTTTTCTTCAAAATTTTATTCATTTGACTTATATTTTTCCCTTAAAACAATGTGGTTTTTTAATGACCCTGTTCTGTGATGTCAGTAAAATATGTCAGAATAAATTCTTAATTCAAATAAAGTACTAAATTCAAAATATGCTTTGGGGGAAATCTGTTCAATGTTTAGAAAAGAAAACTGAAAACTGGGGATAACTGAAGGCAGGAGAAAGATGATGTTCTCATCTCAACACAGAAATAGCAATATTTAAAAGATGATTGTTAAATATTAGGGTATTTCTTCAATATACTAATTCATTCTTCATCATAAATTTAAAGTTTAAGCTTAGCATGGTCTAGGATGTTTAGTGTTGGGGAAATGGGATTTCATCTCACTTATTTAAGGTATTCAAGTCCAGTTTTTGAAACATTGGTACCATTCATGTGACATTACAGTATTCATGAGTCCTAGAGGCATACATATAAACAGTAGCACAATCACGTAGCAGAGAAGAATTCAACTAGAGCAAGAGATGAAGACCATGGCACATGAGAAATATGACAGGAACTCTCATACTAAATCAATAAGATTTTGTATTGAAGTGTGCTTTCTATAAGCTGACCCATAAGATCCAGGAGATTTTGGTAACTGAATTAATGTTAATGCTATCTACCCTCTACCAGAAAGATAATGAGGCATAGGTGAAGCTAAATTAAAAAGGGTAGTGGAGGCATTAAGAATATAGATAGGAATGCTCTTTTCATTGTTCAGAGTAGTCTTCACAATGTTTCTTGAATTATGCATTTAGGCAATTTTGAATATGCAACCAGCAGTCTAGTTTGTTTAATTTGTGAACATTTATAACCATTATCTGGTAGCATCTGAATACTGTACAATGATCTTTAATGATTTCCATTTTGAATGAAGACATATTCACCTATTACCCTATTAGGAATATACTTTGTTTAGCTTCAACAATGGACCAATGAATTTCCATTTCTAAGGAGCAGGTCATGGTTTTTAAACATAAAAATGAAGGTAGTTTTTAGTATGTGTATGGAATGCCATGTACAACCAGAATAATTTTCTTAATGCATTTCTATCATTGTAACAACTTATTAGCTACTAAGCATACACAGATTTGATTATTTTTTTCTAACTTCTGCAAGGATCTAGATCATCCATAACACATTGTAAAATAACTATAGCAGTATAGAGAGAGGAAAATGACAAGTTAATTAGCTAAGGAAATACTAAATAAGTAAATTCTAGTTACCTTAAGCTTCTCTGAGATCAATTTATTATTAGCCAACAGCTTTCTTACTTTTTTCCCATATTTAACAGCTTTATTGAGGTATAATTGACATACAATAAACTGTACATTTTATGCATACACCTACCTGTGAAACCATCACCACAATCAAGACGTTAACTTAGTATGAACATATCCAACAGCCCCAAATGTTTCTTCTTGAACCTATTTGTAGTTCATCCCTCTGTTCCAACCTTGCTTTTATTGTCCTCTTTTTCTTTTAAAAACATTTTTAGTTTTGTTTAAAAAAATTGTGGCATATATGTTTGCCATTTGCTATATATGTCATCTTTCTCAAATAGTGGATACTCTTAGGTTCTACTAAAAACTAATTTTATCATGTAGAGAATAACTGTTTTCATAAATATGAATTTTGTTTCTTTTATTAGTTGCCATTAGTTGAATATAATAAGGAAATTGAAGGGAAAATGTTATTGTGGTAAGACTGCCTAACACATTTCTCATTCAGACATGATCTTTCAACAATAATGTAAAAATCTCTTTTTGAAACCATAAGTGACTCTTAATCTCACAAAACAGAGGGTTGCTGGGGGGAGGGGGTTTGGGAGAAGGGGGTGGGATTATGGACATTGGGGAGGGTATGTGCTTTGGTGAGTGCTGTGAAGTGTGTAAACCTGGTGATTCACAGACCTGTACCCCTGGGGATAAAAATATATGTTTATAAAAAAATAAAAAATTAATTAAAAAAAAATGAAAAGCTACTTTAAACTGAGGGTTTTGGAGGAGGCTTGGGAGTGGGGTGTGGGGTGGGGTGTGGGGTGGGGTGACCCTGGTGGTGGGTATTATGGAGGGCATGTATTGCATGGAGGACTCGGTGTGGCATAAAGAATAAATTTTGGAACACTGAAAAATATAAAATTAAAATAATTTTTTAAAAAGCTACTTTATATAAACAGAATTCTAATAGGTTTTATGTGCCTTCCATTTATGGAATTTTGAGTACGCATAAACTTTTCAATACAGAAATATCTTCAGAACACCTCAGACAATTGTCACTGTCTTTTAGAATAAATAACAATATATAATAAATATCTCCCTGACAAATGAAGGATTTTAAAAGTTATAAAAATTAAGAAATGGGTATACTTCAGGCAAGTTACATTCCTTGATATTTTCTCATGCCTTTCATATAGAAACCTCATAGATATTAAATAATATTTGAGTAATCTTGATGAAATAACTTCCAAATCTGACTAGAAAATGATTTTTTGCTGATGCTTTGAAATTTAATCATATAAGCCTACAATATACCCAAATAGAAAATTCCTATAATGCACTATGAAAATTGTGGCATACCATGTTTTAGATCTTGTTAACACTGATTCATAAAATGTGACATTTCTTGTGCCATTTGCAAGGCAGTTAATTCATCCTGAAAATCTCATGATATTTTCTACACTCGAAAAGCTTTACTATTTAGTAATAAAAACTATTTTTGAAGAGATAGAAATGATGTAGATGTACAATGTGATAAATATTAGATTGTGTTGTAAACTATAAACGAACCCACTCTGAAATGCTGAAATATCAGTTTCTAGATCAACTAAGTACAAAGCAACTACAATAAAATGTTAACTATCAACTTGGCACAATATTTTTTTATGCAGCTGTAACAAAGTTTTAGCAATGAAATCTAACCTTTTCATTGCATATACTTCTCTAAATAGTGTCTTTGCAAAGAAAATTTTGGCATTAGTAATAATATATCATATAACCAATCTATAAAATATTTATAATTTTTACTCTTATTAGAGAAAAATAAAAAGATACTAAATATCATTTGTGAAAACATCAAGTTCTATTTTTAAAAAAATTAAATGTTATATCCTCAGACTATCCACAATGTAAGGAAGCACAATGATTTATAACTTTTTAGTACTTTTTGTGAAGTAAGCTTTTAGGAGATTCTAATGTAACTCTTATTTGAGAAAATAGTGAATAGTATGTAGAGGATTCTTTAGAAAGCCAACAAGTGTGAAAAAAATTAACTGCCAATAATAAAATATAACTATGTATTATTACATTATATAATTTTTTATCTACGCATTCAGAACTTCACTATTCCCAAATGAAAACCATTTAAAAATGGCTTTTATCACTCTCCTTTTGAAAGAATGATAATCTTGTAAGCAAAACCATAGTATCATTAGGTTTCATACTATTTTTAAGTGGTTCCAATTTCTCTAGAAAATGGTATATTTAAACATTTTGGAAGTCTTTGAATTGTCTATAAGCTAGAACCATTTTAAGTGGTGACTGTTTTTAAAAATATATAAGAATAATAGAAGTTCCACCAAGATTCCTTCAGTAAGTGAATAGAAAAATAAACCAAATAAACTGCATTAAATCCAGACAATGAACTATTATTCAGCTCTAAAAAGAAATGAGCTACCAACTCATGAAAAAGCACAAGCAAAACTTCCATGTATATTACTAATTTAAAGAAGCCAATCTGAAAAGGCTACTACTGTGTGATTCTAACTATATGACATTTGTAAAAGTCAGGGAATAGTAACAAGGTTAGTGGATGCTAGTGGTTTGGGGGATGGGAATAAATAGAGCACAGAGAATTTTTAGAGCAGTGAAAATACCATGCATGACACCATAACGGTGAACACATTTGTCTGAGCCAGAAGAATATACAGCATCTAGAATGAACTGGATTTTGGATGACTATGATATGACAATGTGGGTTCATGAATTATAAAAATGTACCACTCTGGTGGAGAATGTTGATAATAGAGAGAGATGATGTAAATGTGGGGACAGGAGATATGCGGGAAATCTCTGTACCTCTCCCTTGATTTCATTGTGAACCTTAAGCTTCTATTAAAAACACTTAATTTTTTAAAATTCCCATAAATAATCATTGATGAGAACCAAAGGAGGAATGAGTTATCCCCAATAAACAATGTAATATTACCATTCAACCATTAAAATCACCATGAAACGTGTTGTAGATCTTCTGTAACTTGTATCATCCAACAATTTTATAAATCATTTCTAGTATTCCCTGGAGACTTTTTGATGCACAACATTTTCTTAATAATAAAAAGAGTATTATGAATTTGTTTATGGAGAAAAGAAATCTGTGCAGCATGCATGGGATAATTAGATGGCAACTCAAAAAAAAAAAAAGTCAAAGAGAAGGTCTTTAGTGTTTACTTGTAAAACATAATGGATGACTTAATCATTAAAATTCCAATAGGACCCATCTCAAAAGGAAAAAAAAAGGGGGGGGGGGAGCTACCTACAGTGAGAAGGTGTAATAGTTAGGAGGGTTTATATTTGAAAACAATAATGCCTTGGGGCACCTGGGTGGCTCAGTCAGTTAAGTGGCTGCTTTCTGCTCAGGTTATGATACTCAGGGTCCTGAAACTGAGCTCCACATTGGGCTCCCTTTCCTGCTTAGTGGGGAGCCTGCCTCTCCCCTGCCCACAACTTCCCCTGCTTGTGCTTGCTCTCTCCCTCTCTCTCTGTGTGTCAAATAAATAAATAAAATCTTAAAATTAAATGACTTAGCAGTTGTGAGCAGAGGAAGGAGACATAAGAGGAAGTACAAGAAAAGAGGAGAGAGTAAGGGAGGGGTAGCAGTGAGAAAGACAGAAAATTAGGGGACTGATGAGACATTTCAGCAGCAGCAGGGTTAGGCATTCTGGGTACAATGAGGGTATAGCTCCAGATAAATTTTACAAATTTGTTCACTCAGTGTTTTCTTCCAAAAAAATCACACTACTTTTTGTGCTTTAAAAAAAAAAAAAAAAAAAAGATTAGCACCAGGTTTGTCTTTTTTTTTTTTTTTACTGTTAATACTATCCTAGAAAAATCCTAATTTTCTGAAATACATTTTGAAGGTTTTGTGAGGTTTTTTTAGATTAAAGTAAAATAAATTTCCAGGTGGAGCTTGGATTGAATTGTTACCTGAATATGAGAAAATAATCTTCTCCCTCTCTGACTAAATTATTATCAGACTTCTGGCTTAAAGCCTTGTCATGCCTCAGACCTATGTTTTAAAATCATAGGAAACCAGAAAGGTACAACTGTGATATGGGAGAGAATCTGATATTTGAGACTGTGGGTGCTACAATAAGAATTAAATTTTGATATTTCTAGAAAAGGTAACTAAAGTGATTAAGTGGAATAAAAATCACCATAAATTGCAATCTGGAAACTTATTTTTAGTCCATAGACATCTGTTGTATTAATAAATTTTTGAACATACGAAAATGAAATTGTTCTAGGATTTTGCTATAGTAAACATGGTTCCCACCTCTGACAAATTAGATTTTACAGTGGGATTTAAATCTAGCATTCTTGGGGCACCTGAGTGGCTCAGTGGGTTAAAGCCTCTGCCTTCAGATGCCTCATGCCTGCCTTCAGATGCCTCATGCCTGTCATGATGCCAGGGTCCTGGGATTGAGCCCTGTAATGGGTTCACTGCTCAGTGGGAAGCCTGCTTCCCCTCTCTCTCTGTCTCTGTGCCAACTTGTGATCTCTGTCAAATAAATAAATAAAATCTTTTAAAAAATAAAATAATTAATTAAGTCCAGCATTCTCTAGAAATACTTGTACTGGTCATTTTCCATTAGAAACAGGAAAAACTAATGAGATATCTGGAACCATGGCAAGGATTAGGAGATGAAATATCTACGTAGGGACACACAGCCATTTTTGCCAAGAAACACTAATTTGTGGAATACACGTCATGACAAGTTCGTTAGCCTAGTTATGCCATAGCAAACATTTTAATTCTCTTTGGACTCTGATGGGTTTGAAAATTACGGGATGTCTTCTAGGAGTGCAATCCCGACCACACCTTGAACAGATTTCTGGCCTCCAAACATATGAAAGAATAAATACCTGTTTTTTAAGCCACCAAGTTTGTGGTAACTTGATATAGCATTACTAGGGAATTAATACAAGTTTAAATAGCAAATTAAACAAATGACTAATAAAAACAGAAAATGGGGGGAAAAAATCAAGAAAATTCTTTTTGAGAATTTTCCAGATGGATGAAAGTCAAATTGAAGAAGTGTTATTTCATGAACAGAAAAAGCAAAACTTAATCCATATCTAAATCCATGATGCCAAAACTGGAAATCAACAAAAACAAAACAAAACAAAATATCTTAAGAATAATAACCACTGTAATTTCATAACAAACTTCCAAATAAATAGCAGGTCATAGAGAAAATCATAGATATTTAAAAAAAAAAAAAAAAAAAAAAAAAAAAACTTGGGCGCCTGGGTGGCTCAGTGGGTTAAGCCGCTGCCTTCGGCTCAGGTCATGATCTCAGGGTCCTGGGATCGAGTCCCGCATCGGGCTCTCTGCTCAGCAGGGAGCCTGCTTCCTCCTCTCTCTCTGCCTGCCTCTCTGCCTACTTGTGATCTCTCTCTGTCAAATAAATAAATAAAATCTTAAAAAAAAATCTATTTCAAACACAACTGTAAGGAAAATAAGGCATCTGAATTGGGGAACACAGATAAAAAGATTCTTTCAGGGAAATTTCCAGTTTAAAAAAGCTTGTGTTGGAAAAGAAGACAAATCTAAAATCAATGGTGTAACTCCCAAATTAGAAAGTTAGGAAAAGAAAAACAAAATAAATCCTAAGCAAATAAAATGAAGGAAATCGTAAAGAAGATTGAAAAATCAGTGCTACAAAAGAGACAGTAGAGAAAATTAAGCAATCCCAAATCTTCCTCTTTGAAAAATTTATCAACATTGATAAATCTTAAAGTAATCAGGAACACAGAGAGAGAACACACATGCAAAAAGCAGGTATGAAAAAGAGATCTCTCTGCAGATTCTACACACATAGAAAATGTTACAAGACTGTTACAAATAGAATTATGCCAATAAGTTAGACAGTTTTCATGAAATGGTTACATTTCTTGAAAACTATCACCAAAACTAACATGTGATGAATAAAAATCCAAAGAACTTTGTTTGTAAAACACACTGAATTTATTCCCAAAAGCTTCCCATAAAGAAATTCACAACAATGATTTAATTGGTAAATTACAATTTTAATACATCTAAAGAAGAAATGAGAGCAGTCTTACTTTTTCAGCTAGACAAAGGACACATTCCTAAATTATTTTCTGAGACCAATGTAATCTTTATAAAACACCTAACAAAAATTTGACAAAAAAATCATGAAATATCTTATAAATTCAAAACAAAATATCTAGTAGACTCTAGGAATACATAAAATGAATAATATATGATGACCAATATGAGTATGTTGCAGGCATTCAAGTGCAGTTTAAAGAAAAAGAAGGCTAAAGAGACAAAAAAAAAAAAATAGAACAAAAAGTCTATGGTTAATAATATACTTAGTTAATGGTAGAATATTGAAAAATGTAGCTATAGAACTGAAAACAAAACCAGGCTGGGGATGCCTGAGTGGCTCAGTCTGTTAAAGAGCTGCTTTCAGCTCAGGTAATGATCCCAGGGTTCTTGGGATAAAGTCCTTGCTCAGAAAGGAGTCTGTTTCTCCCTCTGCCTACCTCTCCTCCCACTTGTGCAGTCTATCTCTGACAAACAAATAAATAAAATTTAAAAAAAATTAAAAAACACCAGGGTGTCTGTTCTCCTCATTTTTGTTCAGTACTGTATTGGATACCTGACCCAGGGATTTAAGAAAGTTCAGAAAGCAGTGAATTAAACTGTCTGTATTCCTAGATGACATGATGGACAGAGAAAATGCTAAGCTATCTGCTTAATGTAGCAAAGTTCTAAGATTCCATACAAAACTAATTGCAATTTTTATATACACTTGGCAAACAAATTGAAAATGAAACTTACAAGAAAAATTATAAGAAAGACTTATAAGAAAAATTTTATTTACAAAATATTATAATACAGCTCATCCTTTGCTGGAACTGCAGCTTGGTGCAACATCTCTTCCTCTTTTTTAAAGTATAGAACGTGAAAACCCACCACATCAAACCAGCATTTTTGAGGCTTGTCCATGTTTACTTCTAGCTCAGACATAAGCAAAGCAAGTTTGTTCTCTGGAAGAATGGCATGACCTAGGAGTGAAAGGGCTTTCTGACAGTGTCAAATGGAGTAAAAGTACATTTAATAAGAGCTCTACTGATCCCCATCCAGTGAGTGCAGCCGAGCATTTATTGGTTGTTAACTCGGCAAATTTAACAGTTCCCCCAAAAGTCATGTTGCAGAGGATGACTTAATTACATTCATCCACAACATCAAAAATATTAAAAAAGGATACACTCAAAAGAAATATGGAGTACTGATACACTGAAATCTATAAATTTTTGCTAAGCAAAAAATTTTTTTAAAAGTCCAAAATGAATGAGAAAATAAAGCATGCTTATATGTTGGAAACTATATTGTTAAGATGGCAGTTATACAAAATTATTGTACAGATTCAATGAAATCTTTTGTAATCCCAATCAGCCTTTTTTAGAACTGATAAACATATTATAAAATGTATACCGAAATGCAAATGACCTAGATTATCTAATGTAATCTTGAAAAAGAACAAATTTAGAGTACCAGTACCTGATTATAAAGTTGCAATAATCAAGACAGAGGGAGGTTCTTGGTTATAAGGATTAAAAAAAAGTCATTGGTATAGAGCACAAAAGTAGACCCAGACTTACACAATCACTTAATTTTTATACCCTCATAAAATCAGAAAAATGTATTTTAAATTAAAAGTATTGAAACAATTAAATTTATTCAGAGATTTCCCTTGCTTTGAGATATTTCTAGAACTTAAATTATGTGTTTATTTGCATTTACATGTGAAATAGGTTACAGTTTTAAAATCTTCAAATGTTGCATAAACCTATTAAAATTATCTTATATTTTTTTCAACTCCTTGTCCCCTTGATATTACTTTGAATTTCTTTACTTCTTATTTTATGCATTATAGTGATTTTATTTCATAGCTAAACCTAAAATAATTCAAGGTTGTTGTTCAGGGTAGTACTTAAAACTTCTTTTTTTAAAAGGATGGTTCTTTATAGCATTTAGAGCTAAGTTTATGTATTATAGAAAAATTCTGGATTCCTTTACTAAGACTTAACTGTTTTTGCCTCTTCACCATCAATAGTGGTATCTTGAACTCCTCTTCCTACTTTCACACAGCCCTCTCCTGAGGGGCATTAGTCTGGTTCTTGAGTAACAGCTCTACTACAGGGAAAAAACATTACAACCTACACATACAGTAGTTTCTACACATTAGTTTCTTCAATTTGATTTGGTATTTCTGAGGGCCTACACTACACAAATTAACTAAGTTCTGTCAGGATATCAGAGCTGGCTGAACTTTAATAACCCATATATATTTTTACAGTTAAATCTTAAATGTCAATTCTAACTACGATTTCAAATATTGAGATCTTGAATACCTTTCTTGCTTTTTTCTATTTTTTAAATTGAACTATAGTGAGTATAGAGTTTTATGTTAGTTTTATGTGTGCAATTCTATAACAATCCTTAACTCAGTGTTCATTACAATAAGTACATTTTAAATGTCCTTTATCTATTTTACCCACCCTTCTACTTACCTCCCCTCTGATAATCCATATGTTGTCCATATTTGAGAGTCTGTTCTTTTGTCTTTTTTCTGTTTGTTCAATTTTTTGTTTCTTCAATTCCACATATGAGTGAAATAATTTATCTTTCTGTATGACTTCTTCCACTTAGCGTTACACCCTCTAGTTTCACCCATGTTGTTGTAAATGTCAGTATCTCTTTTTTATGGCTGAGTAATATTTCAGTATATCTATAGACATCATATATCATAGATAGATGATAGATAGATAAATAGATTGGTCGATCATACTTTCACTCATCTAAGGATGAACACTTGGGTTGCTTCTGTATCTTGACCATTGCAAATAATGTTGCAATAAACCCAAGGGTGCATGTAATTTTTCAAATGTCTGTTTTTGTTTTCTTTGGAAAGTTACCCAGCAGCGGAATTACTGAGTCATACGGCATTTCTATTTTTAATTTTTTGAAGAACCTCCATATCCTACTCCACAGTGGCTGCATCAGTTTGCATTCCCACCAATAGTGCACAAGGATTGCTTTTTCTCCACATCCTTCTAGCACTTGTTATTTCTCACCCTTTTGATTCTAGACATTCTGACAGGGGTAAAGTGATATCTCCTTGTGGTTTTGATTTGCATTTCCTTCATGATTAGTGATGTTGAACATCTTTTCATTCACCTGTTGGCCATCTGTATGTCTTCTTTGGAAAATGTCTATTCAGGTCCTCTGCTCATTTTTGAATCAGATTATTTGATTTTTTGATGTTAAGTTTTTATATATTTTGTATATTAACCCTTTGTCAGATATATCATTTGGTAATATCTTTTCCACTTAGTATGTTGCCTTGTCTTTTTGTTTTTGGTTTCCTTTGCCTTGCAAAAGTTTTTTGTTTGTTTGTTTGTTTGTTTGTTTGTTTTTATATTGGTGTAGTCCCAATAATTTATCTTAGCATTAGTTTTCCTTGCCTCTAAAAATATATCTAGAAAAATGTTTGTATTAACAATGTCAAAGAAATTCTGCTTATGTTTTCTTCTAAAAGTTTTAAGATTTCAGATCTCACATTTAGGTCGAATCCATTTTGAGTTTATTTAAGAAAGTGGCTCAGCTTCATTCTTTTACATGTAGCTGTCCAGTTTTCCCAGCACTATTTGTTGAACAGACTCTCTTGCCCCAATTGTACCACTATATATTATTTTTCTCTTTCCATAGATTAATTGGCCATATAGGTGTGGGCTTATTTCTGGCCTCTCTATTGTGTTCCATTGATATATGTGACTATTTTTGTGTCAGCACTGTATTTTGATTACTATGGCTTGGTTGTGTATCTTGAAATCGAGGGTTGTGATTAACTCCAGCTATGTTCTTCTTCCTGAAGATTGATCTATTTGAGGTCTTTTGTGATTCCAGAAAAATTTTAGGATTGTTTGGTCCAGTCTTGTGAAAAATGCTGATGTTTTGATAGGGATTGCATTAAATCTGTAGACTGCTTCTGGCAGAATACGCATTTTAACAATATTCATTCTTCCAATCTAAGAACATGGACTATCTTTCCTTTTTCTTTCTTTTTTTTGTTATCATCTTCAGTTTTTTCCATCAGTGTTTTTTTTTTTTTTAAGATTTTATTTATTTGACAGAGAGAGATCACAAGTAGGCAGAGAGGCAGGCAGAGAGAGAGAGAGGAGGAAGCAGGCTCCCTTCTTAGCAGAGAGCCCGATGCGGGACTCGATCCGAGGACGCTGAGATCATGACCTGAGCCAAAGGCAGCGGCTTAACCCACTGAGCCACCCAGGCGCCCTCCATCAGTGTTTTATAAATTTTTGAGTACAGGTGAACTCCTTGGTTAAGTTTATTCCTAGATATTTTGGGGGCACAATTATAAATGAGATTGCTTTCTTAATTTCTCTTTTCTACTCCATTATTAGTGTATAGAAGTGGAATAGGTTTCTTTTTTTTTAATTGTTTCAAAATTCAATTAATTAAAATATTGTGTATTATTAGTTACAGAAGTAGAGTTTAGGGATTCATCAGTTCTATATAACACCCAGTGCTCCTTTTATCAATGCCCTCCTTAATGCCTACCCCCAAGTTACTCCATCCCCCCATCTCCCTGCCCTCCAGCAACCCTCAGTTTGTTTCCTGTGATTAAGAGTCTCTCATGGCTTATCTCCCTCTCTGATTTCATCTTGTTTTATTTTTCCCTCCCTTCCTCTATGCTCCTGTTTTGTTTCTTAAATTCCATATATGAGTGAAATCATATGATAATCATCTCTCTGACTGACTAATTCCACTTGGCTTAATACCTTCTAGTTCCATCCACATCATTGCAAATGGCAAGTTTTTTTTTCATGGCTGAATTTTATATATATATATATATAAAATCTTCTTTATCCATTCATATGTCGATGGATGTCTGGGATCTTTCTATAGTTTGGCTATTGTGGGCATTTCTGCTATAAACATTGGGATGCAGGTGCACTTTGGATCATTACATTTGTATCTTTGGGGTAAATACCTAGTAGTGCAATTGCTGGGTTGTAGGGTAGCTATATTTTTAAGTTTGTGAGGAACCTCCATACTGTTTTCCAGAGTGACTGTACCAGCTTTCATTCTCACCAGCAGTGTAAGAGAGTTCCCCTTTCTCCACATCCTCACAAATTTCATTGTTTCCTGACTTGTTAATTTTAGCCATTCTGACTAGTGTAAGGTGGCATCTCATTGTGGTTTTGATTTGCATTTCCCTGATGCCCAGTGATTTGAGCATTTTTTCGTGTGTTTGTTGGCCATTTGCATGTCTTCTTTGGGGAAATGTCTGCTCATATCTTCTGTCCATTTCTTGACTGGATTTTTTGGTCTTTCGGTGTTGAGTTTGGTAAATTCCTTTTGGATTTTGCCAAATTTTATAGATTTTTGGATACTACTTAGCTTTATCTGGTAAAATATTTGCAAATATCTTCTTCCATTCTGTAGGTTGTCTTTTGGTCTTGCCAATTGTTTCCTTTGTTTTGCAAAAACTTTTTATCTTGATCAAGTCCCAACAGTTCATTTTTGCCTTTGTTTTCCTTGGCTTTGTAGATGTGTCTAGCCAGAACCAAAGAAGTTGCTGCCTGTGTTCTCTTCTAGGATTTTGAAGGACTCTTGTCTCACATTTAGGTCTTTCATCCATTTTGAGGTTTTTTTTGCATATGGTGTAAGAAAATGATCCAATTTCAATCTTCTCCATGTGGCTGTTCAATTTTCCCAATACTGTCTGGCTGAGGGTTTTTCAATTTTGTTAATTTTTTTTAAAGAACCAGCTCCCGGTGTGTTGATCTTTCCTATTGTTTTGTGATTTTAGACTCTATTTCACTTATTTCTGTTCTAATATTTATTATTTCCTTCCTTCTACTGGCTTTGGGTGTTGTTTATGTTTCTTTTTCTAGCTCCTTTATGTGTAAGGTTAGATTGTTTATTTGAATTTTTTCTTGTTTCTCAATGTAAACCTGTATTGCCACGAACTCTCTTAGAATAGCTATTGCTGCATCTGAAAGATTTTGGACTTTGTGTTTTTATTTTCACTTGTCTCCATGTATTTTTTAAGTTTCTTTTTGATTTCTTGGTTGACACATTTGTTGTTTAGCAGCATGTTATTTAGCTTCTATGTATTTGCATTCTTTCCAGATTTTTTCTTATGATTGATCTCTAGTTTTTATGCTATTATAATTGGGGAAAAGGTCTGATATGATTTCTTTTTCTCTTTTAATTTATTGAGACTTGGTTTGTGGCCTAATATGTGATGTATACAGGAGAGTGTTCCATGTGCACTTGAAAAGAATGTGTATTCCACTGTTGACAATGTTCTGTATATATGGTTGGCCCATCTTGTCTAACGTGTCATTCAAAGCAACTGCTTCTTGTAGATTTTCTGTCTAAAGATCTATATATTAACGTAAGAGAAATGTTAAAGTGCCCCACTATTACTGTATTGCTGTTAATTTCTTCCTCTATGTCTGTTAACAGTTGCCTTACGTAAGGTAAGGCAACAGGTGCTCCCATGTCAGGTGCATAGGATTGGCAATTGTTATATCCTCTTCTTGGATTGTTCCCCTTATCATTATGTAGTATTCTTCTTTCTCTCTTGTTACAGACTTTGTTTTCAAGTTTATTTTGTCCAATGTAAGTATTGCTACCCCAGCTTTCTTTTCACTTCAATTTGCATAGTACATGTTTTTTCATCCCTTTACTTTTTCATCCCTTACTGTATGTTTTTTCATCTATTACTGTATGATTAGATTTTTTTAACATCTTCGAGTGTTTTTCAATCAATCTCTATAAGCAAGTAGTTCTTTTAAATTCAGAAACTTTTTTTTTTAAGATTTTATTTATTTATTTGACAGATAGAGATCACAAGTAGGCAGAGAGGCAGGCAGAGAGAGAGAGGAGGAAGCAGGCTCCCTGCGGAGCAGAGAGCCTGATGCGGGACTCGATCCCAGGACCCTGAGATCATGACCTGAGCCGAAGGCAGCGGCTTAACCCACTGAGCCACCCAGGCGCCCCAAATTCAGAAACTTTATAATCCAAATTACTTTTTGTTCTAAGAGAGAAGCAAAGATCCATTTTTTTTTTAAGAAAATATGTTGTACTCATACAATAGAGGAAATCTCATTAAAATTTCCAAGAACCTAGGTAATTTTATAAGAGTTTATTGGTGGGCTTCCCCTACTTCATCATGTGATGTTATCTATAATATATTTCTAGTCATATTGTGGATGGGCTTAGGGTTAACTTTAACATATATTATCAAATGGTGGTTAACATATGAAGATTTTCTTCCATATTGATTTGGTTCATTTCTGTACATTTTCTGAAAATTCCCTAATACCTTAAAAACAAGGAGAAATTTCATATCTTAGAATTCACACCAAGATTATCAGGAGGTAAAAAGCTAAAGAAAAATCAGAAGTCTTTCCTCTCATTCCATATCCATTCACATTCCAACAGTTAATGTTCATTTATACAATTGTTTAAAAAACAATAAAAGTTTTTTGTAATTAATCTAATACCAGTATTTGCTTATATTTTATATTCCTACAGTGCAAATAACAAATTTACATGTATAGCTAATCTCCAAATGTTTAAAAATATCTTCCACTGATACAAAAGAACCACTACAACTATAAATAGAACATTATAAAGAGCTAAGTGGTTTACTGTTGTAAGGGGATATTTTAAAATTATGACATCACAAGAAAAACTAACAATATTGAATATAGAGCACAAGATAAAAAGCATGAAGTGTTCTATCAATAATTGGGAATAATTTTAAATGTCATTTGTATCCCAGATGCTTAAAGATCTGAGAATAATCAAGACAAACAAATATAAAAAGAGAAATAGATTCTATGATTGTCATTACTTCAAAGAGTGGTATTTTCTGCCATCGAATAGAAACCAAATGATTGTAAAAACTAACTTTTCAGTACTTTTATTTATAATGAGGGCAATGAGAAACAGATTTGTTCTGTGAAATTGCCAATTATTGAGTTGGATAAAATTTAAGGAGTTGCTCCATGGGGAGCCTGCTTCTCTCTCTGCCTGCTTGTGTTCTCTCTCTCTCTCTCTCTCTGACAAATACATAAATAAATAAAATCTTTAAAAGAAAAAATTTAAGGAGAATTTGATGTGCATAAGAACATTGTATCAGGATTTAGACAGATTTAAGTTGAGATGCTTATTAGATATTGAAATACTGATCCAGTAGGCACTTTGAAAAATGAGTCTGGAATTCAAGGGAACAGTTCAGGAAAAATAAAATAAAGAATTGTTAATGTACTTAAAGTGTTTAAAGCTTTGAGAATGGATGAGCTAGAAAAGAGGAGAGGGCCTAGAATTGTGCTCTAAGATACTCTAACATTTAGAAATCATAGACATGAGGACAATCTAGCAAGGGAAATGTAAGGAGTAACTAGCGAGATAGGAAAAATGGAATATAATGTCTTGAAAACTAGGAAAAACATATGGCTTCAAGAAGGAAGGTGCGACTAACTATATCAAATACTATTCAGAGGTGAAGTTATATGAGAAATCAGAAATTATCCATTAGATGTAATAATTTCTGGGTGATTGTTATCCTTGACAAAAATCTCATTTTCAATCAACTTTGTGAAAATAGCTCACTGGAATCATTCCAAAAAGAAAAAGAATATGAGTCCATATAATTATGGACTTCTCTTTCAGAGATTTTCTTATTAAGAAGTATAGAGAAATAGCCTATTTGCTAAAAAGGACTCTGTTATTGATGTGGTTTTATTTATGTTTTAAGGTAGATAGATTATAGCTTAATGATGCTGTAGATAATAAGACAAAATGCTGAAACAATACCTCTGCAGTTTTCAGTACATTTCCTTTACAGTCACTCATAAATCTTGACAATTTTGTTTTAGTATTTTTTTGTAGGTGTAAAGTTTTGAAAAGTTTTGAAGATGGATAAAGCTGACATGTAGAGAAATAAAAACTTCCCCCAAAAGGTACAAAATGGACAAATGATAAAGTTGAGAGAATAGAAAGAATATATCAGTAACTTAGTAAATTGAAAAAAGAGAGAGCTCTGTGTGTATGTGTATGTATGTGCGTGTGTGCATGTAAGAGAGAAACTAAAGGGTATGACTGAGTGTCATTAGTAATTAAAATCAAAATAGTAAAAAAAAAATGGTGACTATCAATAAATGTACTCTGCATAATTGGATATACAATTGAATATAAGTGAAATTAAATCACTGCTTTGTTTAACATTTTTTAAAAAGAAAAACACTAATAAGATTAAAATTATTTTCAGATTTTTGGGGCACCTGGGTGGGCTCAATCAGTTAACTTTCTGCCTTCAGCTCAAGTTGTGATCTCAGGGTCCTGGGATCAGCCACATATTGGGCTCCCTTCTCAGCAGGGAGTCTACCTCTCCCTCTCCTTCTGCCCCTGACCCCCAGTTCACACTGTCTCTCTCAAGTAAAAAAATAAAAAAATCTTTAAAAAAAAATTCACATTTCAATTTTTTTTGCAAAATTTTTTTGCAAAAATTTTTTTGTAAAAAAAATTAAAATGTGTAAATTGTTATCTAGTGAAACATTTTATTGAATTATTTTAATTCATATTTCCTTAATGTTTAAAGGAATTTTGCATCCTCTTTATGCCTTTTTTTTTTTTTTTTTTTAAGAGAAGAGTACACCTGAGTAGGTATAGAGGGAGAAGGAGAGAGAATCTTAAGCAACTCCATGCTCAGCACAGAGCCCAGGCATGGTTCAGTCTCATGACCCTGAAATCAAGAGTAGCCACACTTAACCAACTGAGCCATCTAAGCACATCTACATCCATTTTATGTCTTATAATTTGTGAGTTCTTTACCAAGTCTTTTTACTTTGTTAAACTCTTACAGAATTTATTTATTTTAAGGTGGTCAAATTAATTAACTTCACTTTGTGCTTTATGCTTTTTGAGTCTTGTTTAAGAAATAACATGAGGCTGTGATATTTAAATTTATTTTTTAAACAAATTGTTTAACAGTATGCTTGGGTCATTTAATACTTCAAGATAATTACAGTGTAATGCTAATTTGATAATCAATATTATAAATATGGCAAGTAAGGATAGCATTTTTGTACATCTGACAGTTCAATTGATTGTAAATATGGCAAGTAAGGATAGCATTTTTGTACATCTGACAGTTCAATTGATGTTTTTCAACAGGAAGATTACAATTAAAAGCAATGTACCAATTTCAATATCTGCAAGGCAGAGATTTTTCTAATAAATGGGGTAGTAAAACACAAGATAAAACAGATATTTATTTCTGTAATCTAGTATTGAAGATAGTACCATCTTCCATTGCAATCATCCCAAATTCTAAAATGTGAATTTCTTTCTTAACAATTTACTTAAATCTGAGTCAGAGGTTTTGTCACAAAATTTAATAAGTCCTCAAACGGACTCCTACTCTTTTTTTCTGCATCATCAGTACACTAAGTAATAATGTATATTTTTATACGTATATATACATACTTAATATATTTGGACAAAATAAACAAAAATACTTACATGTACATATATCTAGATAATGTATGTGTTCTTCTTGCCTATATAACTATGACACTGTCATTTTTAACTGCCTATGTTTTTAGCTCTAGCAAAATCATGGATGCCAAGGAAGACTCTTTTTTGATTTGTGGTCAGTGCTGCAGTTTGCAGAACCTGGCACTGTGACTGCCTATTAAGCTTCAGGTCAGCTCAAAGCCTGAGTTGAACAAAGCTACCTCCTCTGTTGCACAGCAGGCTGATCCATGTAATGTCTTCACTAGTTACAGCTTTGCTGGGTTGTCGAAGTTCTGTTTGGAACTAGCTTTGAAAACTTGTCTTTGCCTGCTGATTTATATCCTCACTTGGTTCAAAGGGGTGATTGGTGTCTATGGCATATGCAGTACATTTTTATCCACAGGATCAGAATTGTCAATACGCTTGAGTGAAATATTTTGATTGAACCAGTTAGAGCTTTAGAATGTAGTTGTGTTGGACATATTGATTCATATATACATGCTGTCTGTTACAATATATCTCTTGTATTCTCCTCCTGCATTGTTCACTCATTCTGTAAATAAGGGACGTCAGAAATAAGCATTCTTATTTCACTTATGAGGATTGAGATGAATTCCAGTAGCTGGAGTCATCAGTCCTGCTGGCAATTTTTGGATCAGAAAGGTTCCTTTGTGTGGTGGACAAATCATGTAACTTCTCTTTATCCAGGTGCTCAATCTGCCAAATGTTTGAAATACGATGTTAATATTAAAGAACAATATTTCTAAAATGGGAGGCGCAGGATTCTGATTCATTTTATCTAATGATTTCATTCATTTTGGTTGTTTCATAATCAGATTATAACTAAGTAGTAATATGTTTGAAAGTACCCACTCCAAAAGTAAAAATTTGGATTTACAAAGAGGACACATAAAATGATAAATGGGAGGTGATTATTTACTACAGGAGCTAGCTATATGATATTTAGATATTATTTTTGACTAGTGTTTTTGAGATATTAATTGGTTTACAAAATTAAAATTGTATAAAGTATGAAAATTATTAAAATAGGTATAAACATCACTAACTTTAGAAATACATACATATTAATTTAATTTAGAAAATATTGACAGAGCTTATTAGAACATTAACAAATATGTATGTTCCTGACAAATAGCATATACATAAGATGAAATTAAATTCTATATATAGTTGCAAAATTGTGCTATAGTTGATTGCCACAGCTTCAGTAATACCATACAAAGTTTATGTGAGCAATATAAAATTTCATGAAGGGCATTGAGTTTTAGACACATTAAAATCTTTATTCTTGGGGGCCTGGGTGGCTCAGTGGGTTAAAGCCTCTGCCTTCAGCTCAGGTCAAGATCCCAGGGTCCTGGGATGGAGTCCCGCATCGGGCTCTCTGCTCAGCAGGGAGTCTGCTTCTCCATCTCTCTCTGCCTGCCTCTCTGCCTACTTGTGATCTCTGTCTGTCAAATAGATAAATAAAATCTTTTTAAAATTGCTTTAAAATCTTTATTCTTGGTGCATGAATATTTTCTCTTCTCAAACTAGATATTTCAGGCCATTTTATAAAGACCACTGCAATCTCAGTAATATTACACATGATATAAAGTCATGGAAAAGTAGAATAATTCAAAATCATCAAATATGTTAAAAACATATATTGTGTCATGTTGTCTAGTACCCAATGCTAAGGACTGTGCAGAACCAGTAGAGCTGAAACAGTCCGTATATTCTAGTTCACCCTTCCAGCCAACATACAGGAAACATATAGGTCAATATATAGGAAAATGTAAGAATGCATACACACAATCAATAATAAATGAATGCTACTCTCTTTTGAGTTTTCAGATACACCATTTGTAGGGCACTGATATCCTTGGTCATTGTAATTCAAGGTACTGATAGTATTGAGAACTGTGTATATCTTAGCTAGCTATGTTTGCACATTTATTTAAAGAGAAATTATTTTCTTGATGACTGACCATAAGCATTGGTAAAATCTGTATCCATGAAAGAGACTTTTAATAACTAACACACATTAAAGTGGAATTAGACATTTCCCTGATGAGCACGGATCAGATAGTATATTGAACAAGTAGATTTATATTTCAAAATCTAACAATATTCTCAGAACTGGCAGAAAAGAACGACAATGCCAATTGTTTCACAGTTCACTTCTTTCTTGGGTGCTATAGCTGCATTGCACCTTGTCAACATTTCCAGAATAGTTAAGTTGTTCTAAAATTATTGTCTGGTCTTTCTTCTCTCACTAGAAAAGTAGAACATTGTAGTTAGAGAAAAGTAGAGGATTCAAACTGAAACAGGCTTTACACAATACCTATGTAACTGCAGCAATGTATAAATGAGAATTTGAAACAGAAAACCTTAAATTAACTTCTCTGAAGTTACTTGTTAGAACTACTTTGATGTTGCTAGTTAGAAGGGGAGTAACATCAAATTGCTTTTCACTTTAACTCACTGTCAGCAAATGATACAGTGCTCATTCTCTCTTTACTTTTGGTTCCCTAGTGCTAAGGATTAGAAAGTAAATTCTCAAAAGGTTACATATTGACTTTGCAGGTTTTAACACTGATTTCTTGTTTTAAAGTCTATCGCAACCAAAGTTTTTATGAATTCCCATAGAGCAGTTGATTTTGTTTCATAAGATTTTTAAGTCATAAAATTTGGGTACATTTTATGTGTTTGTACCTTTTCCTGTAGCACATGAATAGATCTCATAAAATTTTCAAAAGAAAAAAATGACCTAAATGGTTAAATTTCATAAACATTTCAGTAAAATAAAGTTATAGATACATAACAAAGTTAATATGTACACATATATGTAGCCAGAATGATTAATATAAAAATTACCTGATTTTTAATAAACATACATGGTAAGATTATATATTTGGATTGTAACTGAAGATGTATTTTTGTTAGTTACCTTATTTTTATGATTATAAGACCTCTACTATTTTTTTTAAATTAACCAGGGGTTTTAGTACAATTGCTTAGCTTATCATGCAAGTTTCCACTGGAGTTGGCCCTTACCAACTGTTTATTTCCTGGGGCTACTGTAACAGATTAGCACAAATTTGATGGCTTAAAATAACAAAAATTTATTCTCTTATAGTTCTGGAAGCCTGAAGTCCAAAACTAGTTACACTTGGCTGAAATCAAGGTGACAGCAGGGCTATGCCCTAGTCCTGTCCCCACAGATGCTGTAGAGAATTCATTCCTTGTTTGTTTCACCTTCTGATAGCTATGGCCATCCCTTAGCTTGTGGCTGCATCACCACAATTTCTGCCTTGGTGGCCACATTATCAGCTCCTGTGTATGTCAAATTATTTTTTCTCTGCCTCTCTCTTTTGACGATATAGGTGATTGCATTTAGAGAAGACTGAGATTATCTGGTAAAATCTCATCTCAAGATCCTTAACTTGATCACATCTGCAAAGACCTTTTTGTCCATATTAGGTAATATTTATAGATTTCAAGAATTAGGGCATGCGTATATTTTGGGGTGTCATTATTAAGCCTAATAAACTGACTCTTCTTTGCTAGTATTTACTTTTTCACCAAGAGTACCTTACAGCTCAGTTATAGATGGGAAACCAATTACAGTTTTTCAACACATCAACCTCTTTCCCTCTTCAGGGCCTTTGTACTTGTTATTCCGTCTGTCTTCAATGCTTTTCCTTATGGCTCTTGACTTACTTCATTGTTTAATATCTTTCCATCTAATTCAGGTTAAAACAAACAGAAAAAACAAAACAAAAACAAAACAACAGCAAATGGCGCCTAGGTGGCTCAGTGGGTTAAGCCGCTGCCTTCGGCTCAGGTCATGATCTCAGGGTCCTGGGATCGAGTCCGCATCGGGCTTTCTGCTCAGCAGGGAGCCTGCTTCCAAGTCTCTCTCTCTCTCTGCCTGCCTCTCCATCTACTTGTGATCTCTCTCTATCAAATAAATAAATAACATCTTTAAAAAAAAAATAACAGCAAAATATTCCTTGCTCTAGTATAATAGAATTGATTTTGGCCCTTGTTCTCTGTACATATTTTTGCATTTCATAACTTTGTATTTTAGGTGTTTTTATTTGTTCTTTTTTTCTATATGCACAAAGATAAAAAACTCCCATTTTTTAAATCTGGTAGTTAGCTTACTTCCTGATGCATAGGAGAGCAATAGATTGCATTATTGTGTATATAGAGTTGACTTCATTAGTAGAAATGGTAATTTAAAATAGTCTTCTGTCACTAGGGAAATAAGCTGAAATGCAATAAGAAAACTGGAATCACGAAATTACCTATAAATAAGGACTGGATTTTCTGTCATTACTATAGGTATTAATAGCAAACTTTTCCAAAATTAAAATGAATAGCATAAAGAGAGTTTAAATGTATTCCATTTTTGGATCATAATATTTTCTAGCTTGTAAAAAGGTATTAATTCCTTATTAGAAAACTATTTAAAATGAAGTCTGTAATATGTCCTAAAGAGGAATATGCCTTTCATACATTTTTAGGAATAAAGTTTCTACACGTTCCTTAACATATGAAAAGCAAAACCTCATAGGGCCATTTTATAGCACTTCATTCTAAAACTGCATAGTAACTGATCATATGTTTACTTAATTCAATTCATAATCAAGAAAATGTACTCTGGGGCGCCTGGGTGGCTCAGTGGGTTAAGCTGCTGCCTTCGGCTCAGGTCATGATCTCAGGGTCCTGGGATCGAGTCCCGCATCGGGTTCTCTGCTCCGCGGGGAGCCTGCTTCCTCCTCTCTCTCTCTCTGCCTGCCTCTCTGCCTACTGGTGATCTCTCTGTGTCAAACGAATAAATAAAATCTTTAAAAAAAAAAAAAGAAAAAAAAGAAAATGTACTCTGGAATAAGTAGTGAGCTAGAAAAGAAGGATATACAGAACATACGTAAAATGTGATCAGTATGAATAAATTTGAGGGGAAGAAACCAGTTTTAAAATAACAGGTGCTGGGGCCCTTGGGTGGCTCAGTTGGTTAGCCACAGGCTCTTAATTTCAGCTCAGATCATGATTTCAGGGTCATAGGATTGAGTTCCACTTTTGGCTCCTTGTGGGGTGTGGAGCCTGCTTAAGAAGATTCCCTCTCCCTCTCCATCTGCCCAGTCCCCCTGCCAGCTCTCCACCCCCATGTTCATGTGCTCTCAAAAAATAAATAAATAACAGATTGCATGAAGCAATGTTTTTTTGAAAAATAAATGCAGTTTAATCTCATCCTGGCCTATTTGGTAAATAAGATGTAACTAACTAGAATTAACAGAGACAAAGGAATATTGGTGCTTAAATGTTATTTGTTCATATACAATAAAGGCCTCAAAAATACTGCTTTATTTCAAATTAGATCCCATACAAAATGTTGTTTATACTATTAAGGTGCTCAGGAAGCATTTATGTAATGCAACGTAAGTTTCATTACATTATCATGAATTATGCATTTGTGGCTCCAATTATATATGTTTTTATTAAGTAGAAAATTGAAGCAGATATGTTAAAGACATCTTAAAATCAAGTTTTGTAAGGAAACATTAATACTAACTGTTCAGAAATAGGTTCAAGATGATACATTTTACTATAAAAATGTGGAAAAGTTAATAAATTGTAGTAGAACTAATTCTTATTCTTGTTAGCATACAGTATTTCTTAATTTAAATTTTACTGATTTTATTAGCCGGTTCATTAAATGCAAATTTTCACTTGTAACAGCCAAACTGAATTAGTGACTTGTGCATTTTTTTTATTATACTGTGAATTCATATAAAGTCTCTGCAAAAAATCTGCCCGCTTGGTGCCTTCAGCATTAATATGTCTCATCACAAATACTCAGAATATGCTTTGAGTTTCCACTGGGAAAATAAACATCTCATATTTCAAGATTTTCTATCAAATGCTTGGTGTCCTTATGTTAACAGTATATTTAAACCTGATAAGCATTTGACTAATGTATTTCAGTGTAAGATGTATAAAATTTTTAATATGTTTCTACTATTTTGTAACTGAAGTTGATGTGTTTTATCCAAACCCTAAAAAGATAAAAACCTGCTTTTCCTTTGGAGTTGAAGTACCACAGAGTTGAATTCTCTATGATAAAAGCCAAGACACAAGCTCACATGTGGCTCTCAGACAGTACAAGTTTTTCTTATTTTCTTGTTTATCAGGCTGTGTTCATTTCACTTTAAAATTCTCCAAGCTATGGATCATCTCTCTGCTTTTTCAGGAGACTATTCCACCATCTAATACAGTTCACTAGCTATGTCAAAGTCCAGCTTTACTGGCTGGAAATCAGGGTAGAGTGGAATTTCCTTCTAACAGAAGGGCCATTTGACTCATTTTATTATTTTTATTACTGAACACCATGGTGAACTAGCCAGTTGACTGTGCGTTGAAAGACATGGGCCTGCCCTAAGGACTCACATCTCAGCAAATGATCCCTTTCCTCTGCCTGACTTGCACAGCAAAGGACAGAGAATGCAATCATCTTGATCAATGAACCTGAGTAAAAGCAGAACAGGCAGGACACTAATCAAATAAGTGGATCTGCTGAGGCTAATCCTTCAACCCCAAACTTTGTTTCTCAAGGGCCCACAGGAGATAAGCAGAGAAAAGAATGCTAGACAATATGCTGTACTTGCATGCCTCAGATAGGCCCTCTGCAGTGACATTTCCATTTAGTCACCTTGAGAATAAAATGTAGTGTCACAAACCTAGAATTGCATATTCGACTTCGGATGCACTTCCACATATAATTTTGCTATTGTCTGCAGCCTTTAGGTTTTAAAATATCATACCTGTAGTTACAAGTACCATCATAGGAGAGAAACAAGTAGAAAGCCAATTTGAAAATAATCTGTCTTTATGCAGTTCCTCCTATATTATTCTGCATAGATTGTTACAATTAAATGCAAAGAATTACTCTGGGCAAAGAATTGGAATTAAGATTTAAAATGGGACACTCAAAGTTATGTCACCTTGAGAAAAAACATCTTACCTCCCAGCACTTCAAATGTAACTGTAAAACAATAATAACTATTTGAACGGACTGTTGTAAAGTATAATGTACTTAATAATTCCATAGAATAATGTACTTAAATATTGGAATAATGTACTTAAAAATTCCATAGACTACAGTTAACATATACTATTAAAATTTGCTCTTCACTTTAAAAATAATTTCTAAAATTCCAGTCCTAATTGAAAAGTGTTATGGGCTTCTATATAGTGTTTGGAGCACACAAAAAAATGACTTATTTTGTAAAAATGAAGTAAATTTGCAGTTCCCTGATGAGGTCATTTTCATGAGAGGCCAGAGTAGGCAAATTATTTAATGGAAAGAGGGGAATATTCTGCCAGATAGTATAAATAGTTTTTAAGCATTAAATATTAAAGCATTTATATGAAATTTCTTTCCAACACTAGTCTAAACCTTTTTGTTTCATCCTTCTTTTCACTGGTACCAGGTTCTCAGCTTTAAACTAGAAATTCTCTTTTAAAAATGTTAAGTGAAATCACTAGCATATTGAATCCTTAAAATATTAGTGTATTCATGTAAATGTAAAGAATGGTTCTCATGGGTCAGTTTTATACCTGGAAAGGGAGCTAATGAATGGACCTCAATGATAACACATAATGGGGAATATTTGAGAAGCAAGACCATGTCAAAGAGAAAGAGAAGTTTGAGAAGTTGAGCCACAACAAGATCTCTTCACAGGAATATGTGCTGAGGTGTCATGTAATTATGTCTAAGGAACACACACACACAGATACCTATGTACACATACATACCCCTTCCATGAGATTAAGCATGGGGTGTGTAATGCAGAGGAGTCAATATTGAGCAGAGAGCTCTAACAGCTAAGGTCAAGAGGAGTATACAAAAGTTCAGTTCAGGGGCACCTGGGTGGCTCAGTAGGTTAAAGCCTCTGCCTTCAGCTCAGGTCATGATCCCAGGTTCCTGGGATCAAGCCCCACGTCGGGCTCTCTGTTCCGCAGGGAACCTGCTTTCTCCCCTCTCTCTGCCTGCCTCTCTGCCTACTTGTGATTTCTCTCTCTCTGTCACATAAATAAAATCTTTAAAAAAAAAAGAAGTTCAGTTCAATATTTGTCTCTACTCTCTCTCCTTGCCACCCTCAGGCACTGAAAGAGTCAGTCCTTGAAGGAGAAAGGAAAAGTGTATTTTACAGTCAAGATCTCCACCCATCAACTTCATATACTGAGCATGTGTGAGATGACTGAGGCCCTCATCTCAGGTAGAAAATTTATGATGAGAGTTAAAAACCTTAATAGTCAACATAAATGATATGTTAATGTACTTTTAAATCCTACATTAATTCAAAAAATCATGATGAAGAAAATATGAAAATTTTAAATGAAAACCCATTCAGTTAGAGTCCCAGATTAAAGGCCATGATATTGGGGTGGGGATTAAATACATCCAGACTACCCAAAGGTATTGGAGTACATGTAACTGCCATTAATGTACTTTTAAAAGTATTTAATACTAATTAAATACACGTTAAAAAACACTCTGTCAGAGGAAAATACGTTATGATAAATAAAGTTTACTTTAATTTCATTCAATTCAATAGTCCACTGAGCATTTTAGCAAGGATAGAGGGAAGCAGGGGGGATGGACCTGCTGTCTTAATTTTAGCAGCTTCATTTCTGGAGTTGATCCACAAGACTTTCTACAATCTCACAAATGAGATTTTCTTTTTGCTCCCTTCTATATTGTCATCTGTTATTTTTATTATCAGTGCGATGCTGTTTGAGAGGCTATCATAAACACTTTTAAAAGAAATAGTTCTCCTTTTTGCTCATCTAATATTCAGACATAATTATATTTTCTTTATTTAATAACAGTGCTAGGAGAAAGCTGTTTTGTTGTTTTTTTCTACATACTTTAGCCCAGTTGATAGCTGTTAAGATTTATTGGCTTAATTAATTATAGCATGGACATCATGAAATTCCTCGGAGTCACAAGGAAGCTTGATTTCCTTTGGAACTCTGATAAGCATGGAAAACTAAATATTATGAGAGTAACATGTGGATGTATGTGTATATATATAAACATAACTAAATATATACCATGTAACTCTATAATTATATATATGGTCAAAAATTATAAAATATGGTTTATGCCAAAGGCTAAGTTTTTCTTTTTCATTCTAATCAGTTTCCTGCAGAATGTTAGCAATGTGCTAGCAGGTTGTACAAAATACAGATAAAGCTAAGCTATTTCAAGAACTCCCATCACATGACTCTGTGAATTCTTTTGTCAGTAAGCCAACCTTCAATTAATCACAATGTCTGAGAATCACTGACACCTAACATACATTTCCAGGTCTGACAACTGTAAAGAAACCCTGTAGGGCAATTCCCATCCTCTATTTCAATACTTCCGAAGCCCTGACAAAAAAAAGTAGGTGATAGATACAAAGACCTTTCAGGCTAAAGTTCTTGCTCTTCCGCTTCCTGTGCTGAAAAACTATTTTTATATGACTACCAATTAACATAGATGAGTAGATACTTAATTATGCAGGAGTGAAAAGAATGAAAACATCTTCTTTTCCTTAGGGAAAAGAGGACTTGTCTTCCCCAATGCAACAAGTTGTGTATGTTTCATTTCTCTGATTTCTGCTAAAAAGATGAGCTATAAATCTTGAATATACTCCCAGTTAAATAAGCAGGACCATAATTTTAAGTCATGCCTTTCTCTAAAAGGAAGTTTCCAGTTAATATTCTTATATAACTATAAAGATCCAGAATAGAAGTAGGATGTAGGACTGTAGTCATCCCACTGGATTCAAGATTTGATCTGACCCATATCTATGAGAAAGCACAAGAATAAGAAAATAAGAATTAGCACTCTTCCTTTCTGTTTTGTTTTGTTTTGAGTAAGAAATTTGCAATTGTATTAATTTTTAATGGTGGTCTTCTGCAACTATATTTTCTTGAGGACGACATTTAATGACAGTGAATTGTATTAAAAATCCCACCAACCAAGCATTATATATACAACTACATTTTATAGTTATTTTATATAAGAAATACATTTTATGATCTTTGCTCTTCCTAATGTGGTTATGAGTCAATTGTAAATAAATGAGAAAAATACAGTAATACACAATCACGTCATTTCTATCATTTCTATGAAAATATAATTCAAAAATAATCTGTAAACCATTTTCAGTTACTAATTAAAGTAAACAAATGTACAAATGAAAGCAAATTTTTAATATTTATTTATTTATTTATTTAGAGAAAGAGCATGGAGAGAGGGGTCAGGTGTCTGGTAGAGAAGGAAGGGGGAGGGGGAGACAGAGAGAATTCCAAGCAGTTTCCACACTCATCATGGAAGCCTGATACAGGGCTCAGTCTCACAACTCCAAGATCATGACCTGAACTGAAATCAAGAGTTGTGCACAACTGACTGAGCTATCCAGGTGCTCTGAAAGCAAATTAAAAAAAAAAAAAAAAAATATATATATATATATATATATATATATATATATATATATATGGGCATCAACATAAAATTACACAATATTCTTGGGATACCTGACTGGCTCAGTCAGTTAAACATCTGCCTTTGGTTCAGGTCATGATCCCAGAGTCCTGGAATCAAGTCCCAAATCAGGCTCCTTGCTTAGAAGGAAGCCTGCCTCCCCCTCTGCCTGCTGCTCCCCCTGCTTGTGTTCTCTCCTGGTCCCTTACAAGTAAATAAAATCTCAAAGAAAATTACACAACATTCTTATACAAAGACTAATAAAAATAAACCACCGTATAACCTAAATTTGACTTATTTTATTATCTCAAAAGTTTTCTAAGAATAGCTAAGAAAGCCAGAAAGTTGTTAGATTAATTAAATATATGCATTGTGTTGATAAAATGTATGAGCATGAGCAAGAGAAAAGAAACCTATCCTTAAACGTCCATGTATTTTATGTGTCAGAGAAGATTTTTCTCCATTTCTTATACCAAGTACAACTAAAAACCCTGGATAAATGATATTTTCTCCCTCGATGCCACAAGTTAGGTATGCTACATCTCTCTTGTTTTCTGATTTCTTTCTGCTTCATGCATTCTAGATTTGGAACTGAAGAAACTGACACCCTAGAAATGCCAATGGGTATGCACAACAAAAGCCCCAACAAAAAGCCTATTCTGTCAGACAAAAGACTAGGAAAAACAACATCTTAGCATGACAGAAAACTTTTAGAAAATAACTGCTTTGTGGCAGCCAAAGCCCAAACCAAAACAAACTTGTGGCTTCTCACTCATCTATACCTGCGAAGGTTAAGTGGTTGCTAGGCTGTAAAAAGGCCCCCAACATCCCATCAGCGCAATGTCACAGAAAGCAAGGAGGACCTGAGGTTTTCATTTCCGGACACCTTGCTGTCAGAAGACACAACAGGGGGAGCATGGACTTTTATACCTTACTAGCAATAACAATACACCCCCTCCTTCGTTCCACAGTGTAATGGTGTTAGAAGTAGCCACATGTGGAATTCAAATTTTACCATCTCCAGGGCTAGAATGCTGCCCCCACTACAGTGTCACGGAAACCACATGGGAAACTAGAATGCCCACCCTCACCAGCATTAAGGAGGAACAACACCCACCTCAGGTATCAACAAAGGATAAGTGGGGAATCTGTATTTCTACCTCCACCTGTCAGTAATTGGACAATATCCTATCCCTTTTCTCACCAGAGTGGTGTCAGAGAAAGCCAATTAAAGAGAAACTATGACTCTAGCTCCCCTGAGTCCAGATACTGCTAACATAATACAAAAATATTCATGTTTCAATCAGTAATATTTTTCATGCAATAACAAAGGAGACATTATAATAAATACATTTTTAAAAAGATAATCAATAGATGTCATTACTGAGATCAAAGAGATGTCAGAATTACGTGACACAGATTTTAATGTAGCTGTGTTAAAAATGGTCAGCTTCAATACTCAGTTATGAACACAGCTGAAACAAATGCAGAAGTAAAAATAACCCAACAAAGTAATAGAAGACATAGGGATGAAACAAGTGGACATTTTTAAATTATAAAAATAAAATAACCAAAACAAACAAATAAACAAAAACGCCTCTGTGAATGGGCTTGACAGCTAAAAAGCAGGACAAAGGAGACAGAGGAGATAATGAACTCAAAAAATGTAATGTTATCATATGGTTTCACTTATTTGTGGAGCATAACAAATAGCATGGAGGACATGGGGACTTAGAGTGGAGAAGGGAGTTGGGGGAAATTGGAAGGGGAGGTGAACCATGAGAGACTATGGACTCTGAAAAACAATCTGAGGGTTTTGAAGGGACGGGGGGTGGGAGGTTGGGGTACCAGGTGGTGGGTATTATAGAGGGCACGGATTGCATGGAGCACGGGGTGTGGTGCAAAAATAATGAATACTGTTATGCTGGAAATAAAAAAAAATAAAAAATAAATTAAATATTAAAAAAAAAAAAAATGTAATGTTAGAGGAGCACCTGGGTGGCTCAGTAGGTTAAATCCTTTGCCTTCGTCTCAGGTCATGATCCCAGGGTCCTGGGATGGAGCCCTGCATCGGGCTTTCTGCTCCGTGGGGAGCCTGCTTCCTTTCCTCTCTCTGCCTGCCTCTCTATCTACTTGTGATTTCTGTCTGTCAAATAAATAAAATCTTTTAAAAAAAATGTGATGATAGAAATAATCCAATCTGAATGACAAAGAAAAAATAGACTGGAAATAAAAAAAATGAACAGAACTTCAGGGACCTGTGGGGTTATGACAAAAGAGCTACATTTGTGTCATGAAGCTCCATTTCTTGGCATTATATTCAATTTACTCAATGTTGGGTATCTTTATATTCAGGTATTAAGAGCATATTCTATTAGATTCGTCAAAACCTCAAAACTCCTAAGAACTACTTTGAAACACCTGTCTCTAAATATAAAGCTTAGCAGAAAAAAAAAAAAAAAAGTTATTTTAGGTTTACACTTTGCCAAAGCACACGTCTTGCTTCCTGGTCCAAAAACCTCCCATGAGCCCAACCAATCTATCATGGTAAGAATCATTTACTCAACTCAGTGCAACCAATCTTTATTAAGTCCCTGCAAGAGGCCAGAATTTCACATCTGTTCTCCCTTCCTGGCATGGATTCCTTTTATCTGGACCACGTGGCAAATTCCTATTCTTCCAACAAATTCAATCATTATAGACTCTCAAAAAGATATGTGAGTTCCTTCAGTTTTACTTCGAATTTCATATATCATACACTGATTTCCGCCTTCCTAACTACATGAAATGCTCTCACAGGCTAGGACTCTCTCTTCTCATCTTTTTTATTCCAGTTGCATTGAAATGTCTTCTGTCACAAAATTTATTCATAATTATCTGTTGCATAAGTAACTGGATCAATGTATTCATATATGCCTCAGATACTTTTTATTGCCTAATCACTGCTAGTATGCATCACAGTGCCCAGCATACAATTAATTCTCCAGAGATACTGTATTGGGGAAAAAAATTTTTAAAGAAATAGCCAACACTTAGTGGTGTCCAAAGTTATAGTACAATAATCCTTCCTGAATATATGTGTATTTTAAATATACAATGCACATTTCCTACTACAACAATATATCCAGGACCTTTAAAAAATACAAAAAAAGAAAATAATTTTGTAAAGATGAAATAAACAATGTTTATACAATAATTTATAAATATTTTTAAGTAATGGTAAATAATTTTAAAGTCTAGGATTTAATTTTTATCAAGACTTCAGTATTTGTTAGAAATATCTTGGTTTTTATTTATTTTTATTACTTTTTAATGGTTTATTTATTTATTTGACAGAGAGAGGTGCGGCGAGAGAGGGTACTCAAGCAGAGGGAATGAGAATGAGAGAAGCAGGTTCTTGGGTTGATCCAGGAAGTCCCAGGAACCCTGGGATCATGACCTGAGTCAAAGGCAGACACTTAATGACTGAGCCACCCAGGTGCCCCATATCTTGGTTTTTAAAGAGTAAGAAACAGTACTTTGAACAAATAAGAAATTTTTTTTTCTTGTTTTAAAGAGCACAGAGATGAGAAGTCCATGGCTTTTGCATCTTTTCAACTATGTTTTCAAGGACCACTATCCTGTCTTCCTATTCTGTTGTTTTCAAAGTGTGACTTTCATCTTTATGTTCACACAATGGCTGCTACATTTTTCATAGTCATCTGTTATGTAGGCAAGAGGTAAAATCAGGGTTAGGGGCACAAAGGCAAAGATTGAAGAGGCATATCTTCAAATTATTTTCCAGCACAGTTGCTGCTTGTATTTCTATGTTTAAAACTGTGTCACAAGTCAAGTCTAAGAATCAGGTTAGCCTGGGAAAATATTTTGGCTTAATCTGTAGTATAGTGGAGTAAGGAAATGGCTTTTGTCTAAATATGCCATGGTTTCTGATCTGACTAACATAGCTCAAAGTAGTAGTCACTAACAACTTAAAAAAAAAAAAAAAATCAGCAGATTGAAATCAGAGGAATAGACAGTTTGCATGCATTTATTAACTATGGAAAGAAATTCATCATCTTCCCTTAATGTTGGCCTTCTAAAAACTAACTGGAAATACCATTTTTTAAAAATGGCCACCTGGGTGGCTCAGTGGGTTAAAGCCTCTGCCTTCGGCTCAGGTCATGATCTCAGGGTTCTGGGATCAAGCCCCCATTGGGGCTCTCTGCTCAGCAGGGAGCCTGCTTCCCTTCTTCTCTCTCTGCCTGCCTCTCTGCCTACTTGTGATCTCTGTCAAATAAATAAATGAAATCTTTAAAAAAATTTTTTTGATATGAGTCTAAAACCAACTGAAACTTTTATTTCAAAAATTTGAAACAAGAAAAAAATAATTATAAAATTTCTTATGCAATAAGAGAGTATGTATCGGCAGGCATTCCATATAATTATGCCAACATTTCCAAGCCTTTGGTTATGAATGTTCTTTCCTTAGTACAGTATAAAAAAAATGAACAAAGACTGGTGGCACTATCTTCAAACATTTTACACAGCAAAACTCCCACTAATTTACCGAAGTTGGCAGTTAGTGAGGCAGAGTATATCTATAGCTTAAGTGCTCGAAAAGAGAATGCTCTTGTTTCTGATAAAGTTGCATATTAATAGAAGCTGAATAGTTCCTTGTTGCATCCTTTTAGATATTGTTGTGCACCTCCTTGCTACAAGCAGGTAAGTGGACTTTGGAGAACTTTGGTGTAAAATTCTGTAAAAATTTTAATTTAAAATTTCAGACATATTTTAGAGAGAGCATTATGGTAAATGTTAATTCTAGTTCATGATCATTAATTCTCTTCTATGACAGGATGTCCTAGGAGATAACTTTCATTGACACTTCATTGAAGGGTGAAAATATTACCATTAGTTTTCAGATTCATAATCTGGTTCCAGGCCCCTACTCTTTTAATAAAAAAATTCACTTCCCTTTCCCACTATTCTGTTTTATATATCTATTTTACCAGCAAATTGTAATTCAAAGAAAATACTCAAATTTTCTCACTTACGGAAAGACTATTTTGAACTGCTCAGCGTCATAGTAGTTTTATGCTTCAACTTGTTTCAACAGGTTATACTTTGAGTGCAAATTCAATATCAAAATGCACTCCATATCAACTACATGTTTACCTTTTCAAAAAAATAAGATAAATTTCACATCCTTAGGGTTTTAGATTTACCGTGAGATGAGTTTTATTTCTATTATTTTATTTCTATTTTTCTGGCTATACTTCCTCATGCAGTACATTAAATTACCTTTCTAGACATTCACTAGGCAAATCACATTTTTTTTTTTTAATTTAAGGGGTAATTACACGTTTCTACATAAACCTCTGTATTTGTTTCTATCCCCAAATATAATTTTCTGTTCGAAGATGAATTTAACTTGGTAACATTCCTCACTTTTTTATAATTAATACATAAGTGGTATAATATTCATTTTAATTACTACTGTAATTACTGAAGATGTGTTTCCTGCATTTGGGTCTTGCTTGAAACAGAATGATAACCAAGTAACCATTAAAATATAGGTATTTTTTCAGACCACTGTAACACCTGTTTCAAGAACATGACTACTCTACTTCCCAAGAACACTACATCTATAGTCTTAGTTTCCTACAACAACGCGGACCGCAGTCGAGTCATATGTACTTATCTGCAGTTTCGCTTTCTGCAGTTTCCCTACCTGCTGTCACGGTTATCCTCCTTCTGACGAATCATCAGAAGGTCAATAGTAGCCTGACTCTACCTACGTCCCAGCGCCTGCGTCGTACCACCTCCGGCTGGTTCACCGCAGGCTTTTATCGTCTTGCCTTGTCAGAAGATGGGTGAGTAAAGTACAATATTTTGAAAGAAAGATGTAATATTCATGTCACTTTTAGTACTGTATACTGTTATAATTGTTTTATTTATTATTAATCATCGTTGTTAATCTTTTACTGTGACTAGTTTATAAATTGACTTTTATCATGGGGGCGGGGGTGGCTGGGTGGGTCAGTCAGGTAAGCGCCTGACTTCGGGTCCCACAGTGATTTCCGGGTGCCGGGACTGAGCCCCCCTCCTGGGGCTCCTTGTTAGTGGGGAATCTGCTTGTCCCTCGCCCTCTCCCCCTCACCCCTGTTTGTGCTGTCTTGCTTGCTCTCTTGCTCTGTTTTCTCTCAAGTAAGTAAAATCTTAAAAAAAAAGAAAAAAAAAGACTTTTATCATCGGTACGTATGTATAGGAAAAATCATAGTATATATAAGGTTCTTTACTGTGTGTAGTTTCAGGTATATACTGAGGGTCTTGCAACGGATGCCCTGCAAATAAGGCGGTATTATTGTATTAGGCAGGTAGTAAAAACCTACAGTTACTGAACTGAACTAAATTTACATTCAGTCTTCTAAAACAATTTTTTATTTTAATTCAACAATATTATGTATGAAAAATGGTCACATATATTATAGGTAATAATTAGAAATCAGGGGTGCCAGAGTGGCGCATTCTGTTAAGCGTCCAGCTCTTGATTTCAGCTCAGGTCATGATTGCAGGGTCAGGAGAGCAAGCCTTGCATCCAGCTCCGCACTAGGCGTAGAAACTGCTTAAGATTCTCTCTCTCCTTCTCCCTCTCCCTCTGTCCTCCTGCCCCACTTGTGCCCTCTCTCTCTCTAAAAGATATTTTAAATAAAGGAAAAAATAAAAGAAAAATTAAGTTCCATGCCTTTTCAAGTAATATTACCAACAAGGTCTTTAAAGAATATTTCATACATAAATAAAAATGATATAATAATGATATTAATATACCTTTTCTTTAAAATGTATGCCCATTTTTAAAAGCATATTTTTTAAGAAACCAGTTTAGGTAACTTCAAACATAAATTTGTTACAATATCTTTGATTTTAGAACTATAATCTTACAAAGACTTTGTAAATGACCCTCTGTGAGCTCGTTCCTTATTCATAAATCTTGGGTTGAACTTGATCTATGTAGTCAGTAAGACTGACCCTTATGCAATTAAAGCAAATAGTTCATTTATTCATATTAGCATTTAGTTAGCAATAAATCATTCTTGCAAGTTATTTATACATACTACAGGTTAGTGCTACAATCATCCTTGCTTTTACTGTCTGTCACTTTTCCTCAAAGAAGAAAGGAGAGACAATTATGAATTTGACTCTGTGGTAGCACCCAATATATTAATTATAAGTTTTTTTTTTTTTTCCCCATAATTCAGGTTCCTGTATCACGTCCTTAAGCATGTGTGTGTAGCCATGGAAGCATGTATTCCAAGAAAAGCTACCCATTGTTTTTCTTTTTCCTTTTCTTTCTTTTCCATTTCCTTTTTCTTTTCTTTCTTTTTCTTCCTGCCTTCCTTCCTTCTTTCCTTTCTTTTCCTTTTTTACCTTGTACTTTGGTCTTTTTCACCTTGAACATAATTCAGTGCAGGAGAGGGTTAATTTGTGTGGGATGCAAACAAGTCTTTAACAAATAGAAAGGTCTGCTCTGCCGAGCATTGATCCTGAGGTCAATCCAGTTTGTTTCTATTCCACCGTAAACTAATTAACTAAAAAAACAAACAAACAAAACATAACTTACTGTGTGCCTACTAAGTGACCAGATACTAAAAACAAAAAGGAGAATATGAGCAAACTCAGTTCTCAAAAACCTTCTTTTGTGTCTCAGTGGCCACTCACCAACATTCTGCATCCTTGACTATGTACTATTACATATTAAACTTCTCTCATTTCATAGGTAATCCTCTTTTAATGAACAAATACCCCCAAATTACTTTCTGATCCATGTCTTAATTGTTAGCTAACATTACTATATATATAGACACTAACAGTCATTAGTTATGTGCTTTACATACATTATTATTTAATCCAAAGAAAAACTCTATAAAGTAGTCTTCTCAATACCCACATTTTATAAATGATGAAGTTTTGACTTTGGTGGATAGAGAAATTTAGGCAAGGTCCCACAACTAGTATCCTGTTCTGCAATCCCATGGACAGTCTTCTGACCTCGATGCCAAATTCTGTTACTGAGGCAAAAATTTAATCACAATTTGTATCTTCTTTAAGTAAATTCATATAAATAAAATCTCTTCCCAAGTTGTTAACACTAAGCACGAAATAAAGAAATTGCTCTTTTTCCACTGTCTACGATTATGTGTAACCTTATTTCCAACTACTTAATCAGATTGAATTCTTGAGAGCAATCTCGCATGGCAGATATTACTATCCACCATTTTCAAATGGAGAGAATCTGGCTCAGAAACTTCAGGGGGTTTTGTCCAGTATCATACAGCCAAGTGCCCATGCTAAAATTTCAGCCTCCATTTTCTAGCTGATTTCCTCTGTTCCTTCCATGATCCCTGCACAGTTTTACACATTTTGGTGAAACATGTTAAATGTGTCTTGTCTTTAGTCATATAACTTGGTTTATTCTAATAATCTATATAAATAAACTTGGCAAAAAAATAGAAAATGAAATGGCAGTAGTTGTGGTACCTCTGTTTAATCTAACAGCAAAGGAGTTGAATAGGAGAGTGGCCAAATAGCAAGTGAATGAGTGAATTCCTTCTCAAGACCCCTGACTCCATAGTCCAGAGCAAAACAGACATTTGTTTTTTTGTTTGTTTCTTTGCTCATTTTTAAATCATGTTGGAATTTTTTAAAAGATTTTATTTATTTGACAGAGAGAGCACACATAGGGGGAGCAGCAGGCAGAGCGAGAGGGACAAGCAGGCCCCCCCACTGAGCAGGAAGCCCCGGATATAGGGCTGGATCCTAAGCTGGGATCATTACCTAAGCCGAAGGCAGACTTTTAACCAACTGAGCCACCCAGGCACCCCCAAAACAGATATTTGAATATCCCTACCTCCAAAGAAAAAGCTGTCTTAGCATCATTTATAATCATGTCTACAAAAGATATACCTAATTATGATTCAGCACCAGGAAATTATATATATTTAATGTGGCAATAGAATTTATTGAATTATTTTATTACAGTGATAAACACTCTACCTTAGATTTTATATAGCATAATCATTGTCTCAGAACTCAAAAGAACTAGTGAAAATTGAGTATTCCATAACAAACTGTCATTTGGAAAAGGAATACTATACATGTGTAGTGTTAAATATATGAAAAATCATGATACATGCTCAAGTTTGATTCAAGTATTCTCTGATTCTGTAGACAAATAAAAATGAAGTTTGATTTTCAAACTCTAATATGCTTATGAATCCCCTGGGGATCTGGTTAAAATGTAGATTTGGATTCAGTAATTTTGGGGTGGGGCCTGATTATCTGCCTTTCTAACAAGCTCACCATGTTTCTTGAAATACACAGAGTTTAAGAGATGTATTGAAGGGATATGTGGATGTGTCTCTAGCAATTAAAAATAATTAGTACTGAAGGATTAAGTAGAATAATTCCTCCTTCATACTTACCTCAGTGCTTATTTTGATAGGAGACTTAGCACTTGGAGAGCTAAGGAGCCTCTTTTAAATTAACTGGAAAAACAGTAGTGCTCAGATAGAAAAAAAATTTCACACAGATACATGTAGAAGGCACACTTTTTTTAAAAAAAAGATTTATTTATTTGAAAGAGAGAGAGAGAGGGTATACAGAGGGATGGGGAGAAGCAGACTCCCAGCTGATCAGAGAGCCCAATGTGGGACTCCATCCCAGGACTCTAGGATCCTGATCTGAGCCAAAGGCAGACAACCAACTGAGCCACCCAGGCTCCAAGGGCACACTTTTGAAGTCAAATTACAATGGGGAGATTCTGGACTCTGGCAAAAAAATCACCTTAGAGCCAGAGAGTGTAGAACTATTTAAGTAGAAAGATATACCAGAAGAGACCACGGGTTCTACCTGGAACCAATAGTTAGAGCTTGTGGTAACTTGAATATGCCCCTGCTAGATATCCCAATGAAGTGTATATTCTGAGGTAATAGAGAGCCAAAAGTCCCAAAATAAATAAGTACAAAATAAAACTCCTAAACATCTCATCTGTCACCTTCAATCAGTTAAGTAGCAGTTGCTAGAACTTCAAATAGTCAACTAACCAGGTTAGTAATAAGGCTGCAGTGAGAACAATCAATAATCTTTAAAGGAGAGCTGTCCACCTGCTAGTGAGGAGGAAGTGACGTTTGAGTAACAGATAAAAAAAATTTGCTTGCTTCTGTAGTTTTGGTCCAAGCAACTATTTTAACAACTGAACAATATAATATATACTGTAAAATATAAAGTAACATTATTATCATTCTGAGATTTACAACATTTTCAGAATATTAAAAGAAGTTAGGTATTTTGGGGATTTGTTTTTAATCTCTTAACCCTAATGTCAGCTCTTTGTGGATGATAGCTGTAACAATCAGATTTAAGTATGCTAAATGTTTCCATTTGAAATTTTAATGGGGTAAGTAATTATTATAAAATATGTTGATTTCTCATTGTCAGTGAAAATTACAATGCAATGCACAGCAAGCTTTTAACTGAGTGAAAATAGTTTTTATAGTGTCAGTTTATGGCATACCATCAGTAATTGTCTAAGCAACCATTATATTTTTATTGGGGACACATATGCTAAAACAACTGAAATATTCATGTAAAGTCTTTACATTGCTTGTTTTGTTTTGTTTTGTTTTTCATAGTGTGTGTTATATTTAAATACCAGTCTGCCAGGTTCAACTTTACTGCTATAGCGAATTCCAAATGGGAATTTTTTAACACTTCAGGTATGAATATAAAGCAATTATATTGACTCTACAATCCAAAATGCAGAAGTCAGTAATTTTTTCAACAAGTATATTTCATTATACTGTCAAATATTTTTTGCAGAATACAATGGCACATTAAAATTTCAGAAATCACTTGAAACATGAAAATGTCCACAAGCTAAAACCACAAATTATAAAACATATCCAATTAAACTTGGAAGAGGATTAGGGAGGCATCTGATGACCAATTCATGGCACTTTAGAATGTAAACTAAAGAAAAGAAAGTCCTGAAAGTCCATGACCCAAAAGGTGGCAAGATTCTCAGAGCTACAGTGAGACTTGGGATGCTGATTGGCCTTGAGCAAAGTGTATGGTCTCAGCCCTTCCCTAGGTTGGCCACTTTTAATGTGTTCTTGCTCTCATGCTTAGACATTCTGGAGCTCAGTTGGCTTGCCATGGCCTTCCGCAGGTGCTGGGGAGCCCTGTTAGTATTGCCTATGTCCTGGATCCAAACTCTTGCTATTGGCGGCACAATGGTCACATTAGCTTTGTGACCAATATAGTTCACTGGTTATGTCTGAAATTTAAGATACCTTAGTATTTATTTATTTATTTATTTTTTAAAAGATTTTATTTATTTATTTGACAGAGAGAAATCACAAGTAGATGGAGAGGCAGGCAGAGAGAGAGAGGGAAGCAGGCTCCCTGCTGAGCAGAGAGCCCGATGCGGGTCTCGATCCCAGGACCCTGAGATCATGACCTGAGCCGAAGGCAGCGGCTTAACCCACTGAGCCACCCAGGCGCCCCGATACCTTAGTATTTAGAGTGGGGTGTGTGTGTCCATATGTATGAGAGAGAGAGATAATTAATATTAATACAACCCTTGGGATGGTTAGATAATATTTGTAGGACCTAATTAGGAATATACAATTCAGAGGTGTTTAATTGGCATTTAAAGTCCCTTAATCAGGAATTCACACTTTAGAGCTCCTATATAAGCTCATTACACATTACTAATATGAAGCAGAAAGCTCATAATTAAAATTATAAACATTAAAATGTTTTATTTGGGGGAAATAAGTGATGGTTATGATATATAGCTATATAGGAAGATGGTATAGTACATATACCAAAGTACACATACATTCATTTTCTCTCTCTATCAATATCTCCTTCTCTTCATCTCTCCGTCTTGTTCTTAACCAAAAAATCTAATTCTTGATCCAAGTAGAAGGCTGGCTGATCCTGCCATCAATTTATCATTTTATCTGCCTTAGAGTGAACTGAAAGTTTGAACATATTTATGAGTGCCTGAAAGATAACAAGTATCAGTGTTATGGAATAAGTTACGTAATTATTTTTGTACATGCTTGGTAACAAATATTTCTATGTTTATCAGAATCCAGTCTGAGGCTTACTTTCATTGTAGCATGTTTCATGTTGACAATATTGGGAAGTTCTTTGTATCAGTCTCATCTTCTGTACCTAGTAGTCAGAAACCACCAATATTTACTAAAAGTGGTTGACTGCATTTTTCTCAGTTAACAGTAGTCACTTTGATATCCATTACTCTGCATATCTCTGAAATATTTCACTGACAAAAGTAACATTCAGGGTCGTCTGGGTGGCTCAGTGGGTTAAGCCTCTGCCTTCAGCTCGGGTCATGATCCCATGGTCCTGGGATCAAGCCCCGTATCGGGCTCCCTGCTCAGCAGTGAGCCTGCTTCCCCCCTCTCTCTGCCTGCCTCTCTGCCTGCTTGTGATCTCTGTCTGTCAAATAAATAAATAAAACCTTTAAAAAAAAAAGTAACATTCATTTTGTACAGTTTATCATCAAAAATATTTGCATCCACAGACTATAAGTTATATTTAAAGGCAGACAATATAAGGTAACAGTATTTGCAGAAATTCTGAGCCTTAAATTAGAAGTTTCAAATATAAGCATACAAATCTGAATTTTATTTTAGAAAACAAAACTTTGTTCTAAATATAATATTAAATAGTACATTTATAAGCATATACCTAACTAATGTTTGATATTAAGAATCACGGGATGGGGTGCCTGAGTAGTACAGTCAGTTCATCTGACTCTTGATTTTGGTTCAGGTCATGGTCTCAGGGTCATGAGATCGATCCCTGAGTTGGGCTCCACACTGAGTGTGATGTCTGCTTGGGATTCTCTCTCCTTCTCCCTCTGTTCCTCTCACTTGTGCTCTCTCTATATAAAATAATAAATCTTTAAAAAAGTAAAAATAATCACTGGATAATCAAAAATTTTAAGTGGATTTGTAACTCTCAATGATTATATAGAATATTTCATGTGCTATTTATTTATGTATTTATTTATGGTATCATCATAGAGTGACTGCACATTTGTTGTGGCTGACCCCCCTGATCTATTGGTTCCTTGCTCAATATCTATTCTATGTCCCTATTTTATAAAAGGTAACATAGTGCCCAGTTGAAAGACCACATTCCTCAGAATCCTTTGCAATTTAGTCCAGTCATGAAATAGTTATTTCCAATGAATTTTCTGCTGGTGACCTCTGAGAAATTTTGCTTATTTAATACAAGCATCACTTATGTCCCTTTGTTTCATATTTATTTCTGTGTTTATTGTGGTATTGCAAACACAAAGCCATAGGTAGAGCACTATCTTGCCAACCCCAAGATGACTGTGAAAATAAAAGTCATTTACTAAATATGGTAAAGTGGAAAGAAGGAGTCCAGCGACATTGCTGATACCATGGAACCTTTGCTACAGCTATGGGCTGCTTGCCTGTACATGTTTCCTTATGTGAAGAGTCACTGGGTTGGGGAGGGAGGTTACATTTCTATTACATACAGCTAAACATAATCCCAAACTGTTTCAAATTCTGATAATTAACACTTTTCAGTCTTCTTATGAAAACAAGGCCAGTAACAATCACTATTTGCTAGGAAGAATGAAATTTTACATATATTTGTTATAGTTTTTTTTTTATAAGAAAAGCCAAGCATCCATTAGTATGCAGACAGATTTTAAAAGGAAGCAATTCAAGTTTTGTCCCATGATAATCTGTTAACAATTTTCAGTAATTTCATAGGTCCTGGGTGGAAAAGAGATCAATCAAAGCTGATTAGACTCAGTCTTAATTTTGAACATCTGTGTTTATTTTTTATGGATAATCCAACTTTGAATATGCTGTTGCTGATGAATATAAGTGAATTCATACCTAATATTTGGAAACATTGATATAGAATACATAGTGTTTTGACATGTGATCTAACTTTACTCTTAAAATAACTAAATTTGATAAAACATTTACTACCACAATTTTAAAATTAAAAAATTGAGAATAAAAGAAGCGGCTGACTTGCTAAGTATGAATAATATATTGAGGAATCAGGTTTTATATGCACATTATTCTAAATTGATTCCAATTTTGAAGTTAGATTACTTTACTTACCTTTGTTATGGTTCTGGGAAGATTTTAAAAGAGTAGGTCATGGGTGCCTGGGTGGCTCAGTTGGTTAAGTGTCTGCCTTTGGCTCAGGTCATGAACTCAGGGTCCTGGGATCTGGCTTGGGGCTCAGCTATGGGGAGCCTCCTTCTCCCTCTCCCTTTGCCCCTCCTCCCTGCTTGTGCTCTCTCTCTCTCTCTCTCTCTCTGTGTGTGTCAAATAAATAAATAAAATCTTTAAAAAAAAAAAAGAGAGTAGGTCATGTGAGCTGATACCAAAAGAGGTAAAACTAGGTTAAGCATGAAGACTGCAAATAGAGTTAATTTACACATTTTCTGTCAATGGGTTTTACCTTTACACCATTACAGCAGCAAATGCTATAGACATTTTGATGGATCTGGTCATCTCAAACTGATCTTTTCGGAAAATGTCAGCTCAGATATTTCACCTTCTCAACTCATATTTGATTTTCTTTATGATGACATATTTGATTTTCTTTATGTTCTCACTGAGATCTTTAATCTTATAACCAAATGATTTTTATGCCAACCTATGAGTTCTGTCTTGCCATTGCTTTCTTTCTGTGTCCCAAACCTCATGTATTGTTAAAAAGATCCTCAACTTCTTACCCTTTTCTGATGCCTAATCCCTAAAAATTCTTATTAATCAGTACAATGCACATTCAGTTTACTCTTCTGCACACTACCCATCCAGTGAAACCCTGCCCAGAAAAAACAAATGCGCAATCAACATACAAATTCTTTTTTTTTTTAAGATTTATTTATTTATTTGATAGATCACAAGTAGGCAGAGAGGCAGGCAGAGAGAGAAGGGAAGCAGGCTCCCTGCCGAGCAGAGAGCTGGATGCAGGGCTCCATCCCTGGATCCCCGGATCCCAGGATTGTGACCTGAGCCGAAGGCAGAGTCTTTAACTCACTGAGCCACCCAGGCTCCCCTCAACCTACAAATTCTTTGAAACCAGTTCCATTTTATGGTTTTGAGGAATCTCTGGAATTTTAAATACTGTTTACATGGTTTGTTTTGTTTTGTTTTCCTCATTAATGTATTGGGTTAACTCCTATTAAAATATTTCCAAACATTCTCCCATTTTAAAGTTCTGAACCCTTTTCTGTACCACTATTCTGCCTCTATAACTTTCTGATAATTACTTTTTCTTCATATTTAGAGAAAAAAAATAAAGACATAGAGATCTAATTCCCTTCCTTGATTGTGTTGGTATAGTCCTTCCCATCCTTATTACTTTTTTACTTTCTTCAGTGAAAGTGGCATTTCCTTTTTCAGTGTTTTGAACCCATTTCTCTTTATGGCCTCCCCTATTCTTTCCTGACATTTATTTTATATATAGGTTTGCTATTTCATTTAAATATTTGTGTGCCTCAGTTTCTCTCTGGAAAAAACATTTCTTGCTTTAAGTTGCTGCTGTGTTTTTATTTTGTAGTCACATGTCATTTGCCACTTCTCATTCATACTTAAAGGAAATATGATTTGAGTTATGATCATCTCATTGAAATGCTCTAAGATTATTAATGCTATCACACCTTCAAAATCTGTAGAACAATTTTAATTTGTTCTTTCTTCTTTAACACTCAGTAGAATATAGCATAGCTCTTGACTCTCTCCTCTGGACACTCTCTGCTTTCCATGGTTTCTATGATAAGTTCTTTTCATATCCTTCTTACTTCTTTGGTTGCTCTGAAAAGGTAGAAATAAATAAATAAATAAATAAATAAATAAATATCTGCTCTTCTCCTTTTTGTTGATATAAATCATTTTTTGCCCTATGTACTTCTGTCACTGATCCTGTTTCTGAAATATCTCTCATATGTCTTTCTTTCCTACCAGTAATTTTTTTCACATTATTATAAGGCCATATAAGTCTTTTTTTTTTTTTTTTTTTTTTTTAAGGCCATATAAGTCTTATCAAGTCTTATAATAACATCCTAAATGATTCTCTTAGTTTTTTTACCCTTGTTACCTACTTTCTACAACACCATAGATTATTTTTCTGCAAAAGTGATGTGCCATTGCATATTTAGAGGTAAAATAATAAATGATGTGTTTAAAAATCTTAATCTGAAGTAGTTCTTTCTGACCTGGCCCTGAGAAATATTTTCTAGCGCCATTTACAGAAACTTTCCTCCTGAAACTGGTTCTAGCTATGCACAATGACTTGCAGTTTTCAAAATGTGCTATGCACTTGCATATCTATTCAGTAGCATACACTGTTCACTTTCTGGACTGCCCTTCTTCTGCTCTACCAATCAGGTTAATTCTCCTTCCTTTTTCAATAGTCAGTTCAAAAATTATTTTTCCTTGGAAGCTTCATTTGAAAAAAGAGTTAAGCTCTCCTTCACAGTCCCACAGAGGTTGATATCTACTGGTATTAAATCAATTAATCATACTGCATTGTAATTTTCTAACAGTATTAATAAAAGCTAGCATTTGGGGCTCTTCCATGTGAACATTCATTTATTCATTTTTCCTGGTAACTCCCCTGAGAGATAGGTTTATTAACATCCCTGTATTACAAAGTAAGGAAACTGAGGCACAGAAAGTGTTAAGCAACTTGAATAAGGTCTCACACAGACTACACAGTGGAGATAGAGCACAACATATATGAATTTTAAGATTTTCAATAAAAAACACAGCATCCAGCTGAATGAATTACTTAAATTGTTGAATGTTGAATGAGATAGAGGAAATACATGAACAGACATGAGAGCATGCAAATAATTCAGTTAAATACTTGAAGTTGCTTCATCATGTCTGCTTAATTACTGTTCACAGGAGAGACATCAAGATTTAACTTTAAAAGCTTATGTACAAAACTAGCATATGGTAAATTCAACAATTTTTTCCCTCATGTGGGAATGAATTTAGTTTATAGACAGATGTTTAATTTAGGTGTGTAGACAAAAATATCAGAAATGCTAAAGAAGAATTGAGCAGAAACCAAAAGGGTCAATATAGTCTTAAAAACATAATCCATTATTTCCCTCCTAGACTTCTTTTATCAATCCTTTAAGTTTCCAGTGGCATTATTTTGTGATTTCAAGAAACTTAACCATTAAAATGCTTTGAGTAGACATTTTAAGTACATGATTGTAAATCATAATGATGAGAGTAGAGCCAGTACACTTTGTTTTTAAGTTTATTGTTATCAGTGTCATTTTTAATAGGAAGATCCTTTTGTGTGTTCAGTATAAGAACAAATATCCTAATGGAAACATGGGCAACCTTAGTTTCAGTTATCTTACATCAAAAATCATATTCATTAGATAATATTTCAGTAGGCTTTTTGTAAATATTTTAATAGTTTTTCATTTATGATTTAAAAATTTATATCAACTATTATAAACTATACTTATTTTATTAAAAGGTACATTACTTTCCCTTAAAAACCTTCTGTCAATCTTCCCTCATACATACCATGTTCATTGATGGCTTTACTCATCTTTTCATTTCCTTGGAAATGCCACCCTCTTACCATATCAAATCCCACCTTTCCAGGTTTCCCTGAAATAACAGTATTAACTGATTATTTCAGTTTCTCACTATTATATGAGCTTCTCTAATACTTTAAATTTGTTCTACATTATAAATCACTTCATGCTCTTCTTTGCACCCCCCCCTTTTTTGGTGAAATGTTTACTTAATTTGCATTTATTGCCCAATGACTACAAAACAGACATACTGGGGCCTAAATTTACATGATGGTAAACAAAACAAAACCCATGTAATAAAAATAGTGGTGGAGCCAAGGGCCAAGGAGAGCAATTAATTGGAAAACTGCCTATAGTCCCAAATTGGGACCTAATTAAGAAACATTCCCAACCTTCACTGGAGGCTCCTTTTGCAACTTCTGCTAAGTAGGATTTCAGGAATTTCAGGATGCTAAGGAAGAATAACTGTTATGTGCCTTTCTGAATGGTTAATATTTATTATGGCTGTCTTATCCCCATTCTTCTATTTGATGCTTGTTACACCCCCCCCCCCACACACACGTACACATACACATGCACACACAGAGTAAAATGTTAACCATTTCTCATTCTCTTCTCTACTCCGTGTGTGTGTGTATCCTGGATCAAGAAAAAACACACTCGGGGTGCCTGGGTGGCTCAGTGGGTTAAGCCTCTCTGCCTTCGGCTCAGGTCATGATCCCAGGGTCCTGGGATCGAGCCCCACATCAGGCTCTCTGCTCAGCAGGGAGTCTGCTTCCCCCTCTCTCTGCCTGCCTCTCTGCCTACTTGTAATCTCTCTCTCTCTCTGTCAAATAAATAAAATCTTTAAAAAAAAAAGAAAAAGAAAAAACACCCTCATTGGCTCTCAGTGCAAGTCCTAGTAAAAGAAGAGGAAGAAGAGAGAAGAGGACTACCACACTCAGATTTTATGTAGAGACCATTACAACATCCTGAACTTTGAGTCCAATATCATGACTGAATGATATCTTGAATAAGGGGAAAGTTTGTCTTGGATGGGATCATCAAATAATTGCTTCTGATCTCCATCAGGGCTGTCTTTGTGTGAGGATTTTACTTCCCACTGAACTCCAGTGAAATGTGACTATGGATAACATGTACTACTTCTGAGCAAGAGCCTTAAGAGTCATCATGAAATTTTGTTATTTCTGTAGTTCCATTTGTCATGAGTTTAGATAATCAAAGGCTGTGTCTTTAGCTTGGGTTCAGCAATGAAGAACAAAGCCAAAATTGCCCTGCAAGGGACATGAATGTGATTAAGAAGTGCATTTTTATTCTTGTAAGCTAATGAGACTTTAGATTGTTTCTGCAAAATAGCATAGTCTAAGCTAGATGGTAAAGAAAAAACAGCACACATTGTGCCATCATAAAACTTAGAGTCTATTACTGAAGAATGCCCTTAATTTAATAATTATAGTAAAAAATATATAATTGCCTTTGAAGAAACTATTACAAAGAAAAATCAAAAGGGACTCTGTTAAAGAAGTGTGCACTAGTAATAGATGCCAGAGGAGGTCCTCCTGAGCAGAATTGACCTTAGGGCCTGAAAAAAGGTCTTCCTGCCCAGGTCCCAGACTCAGAGACCCAGGCTATCTTCAACAGTTTCCAAGTCCTGTGTTGATACCTGAGACAACTGAGGCTGCCATTGCCATCTAGGTGGGGCATTTCAAGTCTGGACCTCAATGACATGGGCCCCAGTCCTCATTTCTCTCTTTTGAAGAAAAATAACTTGATGAGAATAAAAATTTTATAATTGCACTGGAATCATCATGTCAACATTATATATATCTCAAGCCTTCTTATTGAATAGAGTTATAATTTATATTTCACATTTTTAAAAAGATTTTATTTATTTATTTGACACAGAGAGAGAGAGGTAGGTCACAAGTAGGCAGGCAGAAAGAGGGGGAAGCAGGCTCCCTGCTGAGCAGAGAGCCTGATGTGGGGCTTGATCCCAGGACCCTGAGATCATGACCTGAGCTGAAGGCAGATGCTTAACCCACTGAGCCACACAGGTGCTCCTATTTCACATTTTTAAGTATTAGAAAATTGTTGGAGACAACTATCTATATCAAAATGGTCATCATAGTTAAAGGATACTATCTGTATATAATGTATTACCCTGTAGAGGTCAAAAAAATAAATATATGTATGCAAAAATTGATAAAATTTAAAAAAGCCATTGTTGAGTGAAAGATGATAAGCATAACAAAATTTTAGTATAATGTAATTTTTTCATGGCTGTTTTTCAACACATCCTGGTAAATTGACTACAAAGAATAACATTCTTACTGTGGTACTACACACATAGGAATCGCATTCCATGGTAATGGGGGATACTCTGTAATGAATGAACAAGTGAGATCAAAGAATAATACAGGAATTGATGTTTTTGGTGCATGTCGCTGGAATATTGCAAAGTGTATGCACAATTTTATAGAGTAGTCCAATATTTTATTTTACTCAAAACTCAAGTCATAAGGTTAACATTAAATTATAAATACATATCTGAAAAATTATTTGGCTAAAATGTTAAGCTTTAAGGGTAAATACTCTGATTTGACTTGCTGAAATTCTTTTTTCATTCTTTTTTTCTGGCCCCCCAAAATGTTTTTCATACTAATTTATACATTATAAGGGCATTTTGTAAAAACCCATGTCTCCAAAAAGTTTTTAAATTATTACAATAACAAGAGCAGGTGCCTATAATGGAAATGAGAAGGGATTAAGAGAATAAGGGGGAAATGATAAATAACAGAAGGAGTATGAATGAGTTAAAAAGTTTGATCATCTTTATTCCAAGCTGATTACCAACTTTTTAAAAAAGTTTTCTTATGATCAGGAATATCAGTTATTCCTGCTGTCGGTTTATCTCTGATTTTTTTTTTAATTCCTAAAACATTTAAAGCATTTAAAAACAAATTACTAAAATTAACAAGTCAGAAATGACAGATGTTGGCAAGGATGCAGAGAAATGGGAACCCTGTTGGTGGGAATGCAAGCTGGTGCACATGGAGTTTCCCCAAAAAGTTAAAAATGGAGCTACCCTATGACCCAGCAATTGCACTACTAGGTACTTATCCCAAAGATACAAATGAAATGATCCAAAGGTCACCTGCATCCCTGTGCTTATAGCAGAAGTGTCCACAGTAGCCAAACTATGGAAAGGGCCCAGATGCCCTTTGTATGAATGAATACAGATGAATGAATAGGGAAGATGTGAAGTGGAATGAATGGAATACTACTGGAGGATTGAATGGAATACTACTCAGCCATCAAAAATGAAATCTTGCCATTTGCAATGATGTGAATGGAACTAGAAGGTATTGTGCTAATAAGCAAAATAAGTCAATCAGAGAAAACTGTTATATGATTTCACTCATGTGGAATTTAAGAAAGAAACAGAGGATCATTGGGGAAGAGAGAGAAAAATAAAACAAGATGAAATCTGATAGGTAGACAAACCATAAGAGACTTAATCTAGGAAACAAACTGAAAGTTGCTGGAGGGGGGTGGAATGGGGTAAGTGGGTGATGGACATTATAAGGAGGGCTCGTGAGGTAATGAGTACTGGGTGTCACATAAGACTACCTCAGATTAGTAATACACTATATTAATCACTTTAAATTTTAAAAATGAATTGAAAGAATAAAATAGAATAAAATTACTAGAAACTAAAAAGAAAAAAAAGTGAATTGCTTCCAGGGACTTCTTATACTTCTTCATGTAACTTATAATTACTGCCACCAAATGGGCATGAACTACTTCCTAAAATTTACTGATTAGTAAGTATTGAACATTTTGAACACTTTTCATTACCACATCTAAACTGGCTCCACTCACATAAAACAGTGAGATAGGCAGTTCAGATTTGTTTCCCCGAGTCTCTGATTTCATTAAATAATCCGGTTGTTTTAACATTTTCTTTCCTTATTTCTCTATTGCTTTAGTTTTCTTCTCTAACTTCAGCGAGAAAACACTTTGTAGTCAAGTGCTTCTCCTTTCTCCTTTCTTTTTGCTTTAAAGGTCAGATAATTGCTTTCCTAACACATTTCTTAAGACTGTGAAACATGTGTGCTCTCCTGTACTAAGTAAATAAATTATGGTTCTACAAAAAATATCCATGTTTTAAGGAAATTCTGTTCTTTGCCTCCTAGTGTAAGAAAAACCACCCAGTACCAATCTTTTCGTATGTCTAACATCAGAGTCAGGTCTGGATTCCATCTAGTGTGGCCGTTGCTTTTTTTTTTTTTTTTAATTGACTTGTTTTGAAATTCTTTTTTTAGTATCTTCCTTCTCTCTGATAGGTATTATTGTTTTCCCCTTCAAAATAGCACTTTAATTTAAAACTCAGTATTACTTAAATGATTTAAATAATATTTCCATACATACATACCCTTTCAAATATGTGCAAATTTGGAATAACCACCTGATATAACTTCCTGAGTCATCATCTTACATTTACCCATTTATGCAGAATATTGAATTCTATCTGCAGATTTTAGGCATCTGTCAAGAATTTTACATTCTCTGGAGTCACCTGAGAAAGATGAAAGACATCCTTATTAACTTTCTGAAATCTCTCTACTTCATTTTTTTAGGTCAAGTTCCCTTTCCTCACCCACTAACAATTCAAGAAAACCTATTCCCTAGAACTATCCTACCCAAGTAGATATTTGATCTTATTTTATGTTTCTTGCAATACTAGGTTTGCCTCTAAGAATCCCATTTCATTCAGCATTTTTTTTTAATTGCTTTCAGTAGTTTTTTTGGCCTGCTGGACTAACCCCTGTCCCCCCAAAAAGAACACTGCTGATTCCAAAAGAAAGAAATGTGAAAAGTACTGGCTGTTTAACTTCAGTGTACTCTTTATGTATTCATTGATAACATTAACTGTCTCACTATGTTTGATCTCCATCTGGTTCCCAGTTACTTATAACCATTGTTAAAACCTATGCAATGAAAAATCCAGAAATAAGTCAAGGGGTTGGTAGTAAGAGTAGTGATAGACCAGAATCACAAAGACGAGACACAATAATCCAAGCTATGGCCATTTTTGAGTCATTTTATTTTGGTTTGAAACACTTCTAAATTATTTTAAGAAGCATTTAAGCATTTAAAGAGTGGTCATCCAAAGGTTACCAACCTGTGTCCTAATATTTTATTTTTATTTTTTTGGTTTTATTTACATCCTAGTTATTTAATGTATTGTGCAATACTGGTTTCAGGAGTAGAACACCCAGTGCTCATCACAAGTGCCCTCCTTAATACCCATCATCCATGTAACCCATACCCCCATTGAACTCCCCTCTAGCAATCCTCAGCTTGTTCTCTACGTTTGAGTCTTTAATGGTTTGTTTCCATCTCTTTTTTTTTTCTTTCCTCTCCATATTCATTTGTTCTGTTTCTTAAATTCCATGTATGAATAAAATCCTATGGTATTTGTATTTCTCTGACTGACTTATTTTGCTTACCATAATACTTTCTAGTTCCATCTATGTCATTACAAATGGCAAGATGTTGTTCTTTATGATGGCTGAGTATTATTCTATTGTATGTAAGTATACCACATCTTCATTGATCAGTCAGTTGACATTTGGGTTCTTTCCATCATTTGATTATATTGATAATGCTGCTATAAACATTGGAGTGTGTGTACCTGTTCAAATCAGTAGCTTTGTATCTTTTGGGTAAATGCCTAGTAGTGCAATTTCTGGCTCACAGGGTATTTCTGTTTTCAACTTTTTGAGGAATCTCCATACTGTTTTTCAGAATAGCTGCATCAGTTAGTATTCCCATGAACAGTGTGAGAGGGTTCCCCTTTTTTTCACATCCTCACCAATGTCTGTTGTTTCCTGCATTAATTTTAGCCATTCTGACACATGTGAGGGGTTATCTCATGGTAGTTTTGATTTGTATTTCCCTAATGATTAATGGTGTTGGGCATCTAACATTTCAAAGGACATTGAACCCATAAACATGTTCTTCTGTCCTCTTAGAACATTCAAAACTGGTAACACAATCTGACATACAGATAAATACATGTATTCTGCATATTGATGGCCATAAATTCTGTAATTGCTTGATTTGAAATAGGTCTCAGAAGGAAAATTTTTTTATGTATTTTCCTGGAAATCAAATCTAAACCTTAACCAGTGTAAGAGCTGCTGCATCCAAACAAAGCACTTTGTCTTCTTCTGTGGGATATTGACCTCAATTCAGAAATTTCTTTGCATAAAAAATTTGGGGGCCCGTGTAAATATTTAAGATCTTCATTAGTGTTTAACACAGAAAATATACCTTGAATATTAGAGAAGCGATGTAATCAGTAATAGCTTAACTTTCTGGCTTAGTGAGAAAACTAGATCCATGATGAATACTTCAGAATTAAAGTATTTATTTATTTTTATTTTATTAAAATTTTATTTATTTATTTGGCAGAGATCACAAGTAGGCAGAGAGGCGGCAGAGAGAGAGGAAGGGAAAGCAGGCTCCCTGCTGAGCTGAGAGCAGGGACCCTGGGATAATGACCTGAGCTGAAGGCACAGACTTTAACCCACTGAGCCACTCAGGTGCCCTGCAGGATTAAGGTATTTAATATAGGAATTAAACCTTACACAAAAATGGGGAGTGCTGAAAAAGTGAAGGTCTGGAGGGGAAATCACAAGATTATAGTCAGAGCCACTGAAAATTCTGCCTGGAAGACTGACAAGTGAAAACATGGAAATTTGGAGAAATTTAAAAACAACAACAACAACAACAACGTTCATCTTCCTGAGGAAAATCATGAAAGAGAAGTTGAAGAAAAGGGACTCTGCGTAGCTAACATGACTGGCTTCGCAGCCAAGCATTTGGGGTTATGTAAGGCCACGATTGGTCGACAGGATCAGCAATTGGGAAGATAAGCTAAATGCAGAACAGCGAATGGCTGGGGTCACATCTGCGTTTGTCACCATATTTGAACATGATGACTTTTGTAGAATAATTGACAATACTTCAGCTTTGCCTTCCAAATCTCAAGCAAAATCTTCTTTTAGCCATTTTTAACTTGAAATCATAGAGGCTCGGAGAGATAACGTGAGAAGTTTTGTTTCCATCTTAACCACATTTAATGTAAGTTAAATACATTCAAATAAAAAAAAAGTTTAGTCTACTCTGACAATCACTTTGTTTATAGTATTACTGAAAGGTAAACATTTTCTAATCTTTTCATCCTTAACTTTTTCATCCTTAGCCGAGAACAATTTCATAATAGCATCAGGATACTTATGCTGACAAGATTATATTCCTCTCAAGGCTCTCCTCAAATAGAATTTTAACTTATATTTCCATATTTAAATCAAAGATATTAAAGTCTGAAATTCATGTTTTCAAAACCAAATTTTAAGTATGCAATTCATGTTCAGTGGTGTCTGAATATAACCTTTAACCATGAGGTTATGATGACCAATTAGTAAATGTATATTATCAGAAATTATATATATTTGCATCACTTGAGTATAAAATATGTAGGGAATTTGCTCACTTAATCTGTAAACTAACTCATCAGATTTATGTAGGTTCTCATCTGAGTAGAGGATGTTTTGCCTCACATTTTCCTATGGCTGCATAAAAAAATAATAAAATACTCTGACAGAACAGATTCAAACCCAAGGCAAAGTTTGATTTTGTTCCTTATTGGTTTCACTTAAAATTCATGACCACAGACCTCAAATAGGAACTTGATGCTGCCTAGAAATCTAATATATCTCTCCAGTATAATCATTTTCCACTCTAGAGACTGTTTTATATCCTGAGCTTTTTCCTCAATATCCAACCGCTATCCCTCTTTCCTCTCAGCTAAAGTCTTCATCTCGGATTGCTTGAAAAAGTAAAAGTACTGGAGAAAACTCAAGTTCTTATCTCTAAATCTCAAAGTCAGCCTTTCTCTGAAATCATGATCTTAGTCCTCCCTCCTGTTAAATGGGAAGTTTGTCCCAACTCCTTCGAAGTCCAAACACTCTACTTGCCTGTGGACTCCAAAGCAGTCCTAACTGCACTTTTATCTCTACTTGTCATCTAAAATTGAAAATGAACTCAATGGCAAAAAAGTGATTTCTCCACACAGCTTTATTAATCTGCCAATTTCCTTGTTCTGAAATTAACATTACTATCTCTTCACACTTCAGGCCAAAACCTGAGAGGTCATCTTTGAGTTTTCCTTGTAGATCATCCAGCCCACCAATAAATTCTGACAGAGCTTTAAAGTATATGCCAAGTTTATCAGTTTCTCTATATACCCATTGCTACTACTCTAGCCAAGTCTCAGTCAGCTCTTACCTCAACTTCTGCCATAATCTTTTGATAGTTCTACCTCAGTACACCCTGCTTGGATATTCCTCATGGCTCAAACCCTGCTAATTTATTTGATTGTTCATTGGAATGAAGGGAATATGAAGAGTTTTCTGACATGCTTTCTTAAGAAGCATGAGATCTACTATGGAATGACATAACCTCTTTGTTTTTAAGCCACATCACTTCATGATCTTTTCATACCCTTCTGGTAATGGTGCCCCTATAAAGCCCCTTATAGATGTCCCTATAACCATAGTTGACTACAAAATCCATGATATGGTGTATCCTATAAACTTAATGGTGTAAGGGCCTATTCAGCTAGAGCAGCCCCACTACGGTTGAACTGCCATTTTGTTGTAAAACTTAAATTGACTTGGCCCCCCTACCCAGAGGAACTTACTTAAAAACAAGTCCCGGAAACCAGTCTCAGGTAACAAAGTCCAAGTACAAGGGTGGGTCAGGCCAGGTGGAGGTATTCAATCAGTGGGGGCTCATATGGTCTCCTAGCTACCAAGGAGTATGGGCCCCGCCCTTTGGGCACCTTTTGGGCGCCAATTCTAAACAAGGTGATAGACTGGTTCAAATGTCTCCTAGGGTAAATTGTAATTCAGTTGGTCACCTAGCTTGACTGTGCAGCTTTCTCTGTGTGTTACAATTTCATTGGCCACCTGTGTGTGGCCAGGCCCAACCACATGGCCTTTGCTCTATAAAAGTTAGTCTGGAAAGCAAGGAGGGGTTGTCCTCTCTGTAAGGGGCGGCCCCGATCGGTCTATTTGGCAGTCGGTTTGATTCTTGATGCTTGGCGTGAAATACAGCTTTGCTTGACTTTCACTTTGTATCAGTCTTGCTCCTTTAATCACGAACCCATTATTGGGGTACCTGTTTTTGGGGGGATGCAACAACGGGACACATGTCAAGCACCCTACTCTTCTGTACTCTTGTGTGAGAAAGAAAATCAAAAGATTGGTATTCCATAATCTTAGGCTAAGAGAAAAGTCTCCCAAGAATGCTCTTACAAGACTCTGTACTGAGCATAGCACAAAGATGGATTCTGTAGTTAAATAATTATGTATCAGTCAGTTGTTATAAGAATAGGCCATATACATGAGGGTTTTTCCAGGAGAACTTCCACTTGATGAAATATGAGGAAGACTCCCTCTTTCTTTTTAGTACTTCTCTAGACATAGAGGGGGTACATGGTTTGTTTCTGAAATTTTTTCCTCATATGACTACTGGAAAGCTGAGTGCCCTAACTACTGGTAGTTCATCAGCAACTACATGAGCTAAAAATATGGTGTCGGTTTGAGATTCTAAGTCCCGTTTTTATTAGTTCCAGTGTTGAGACAACAGAAATCCTTTTATTTGTGTGCTGAGTGTATATTGTTGTTCATTAAAAGTGTAAATGCCGTATAAGCTGGGTATATCTGTGTTGTCTAGCATTGTATCTGTTATTTATTAAGGCAGTGAGTGTATACATTTGCTAAATGAGTACTTGTAAAATGAATGATGGGTGAATGAATATTGAATGAATTATACAGGAAATTACACTAGTAAAATATGAGTTAATGAATGGCTGGGATCCTGTCTGTTGGATTACCAGTTCTTCTTCCTGGTATCTGCATTACACATCCAGGAGGAAGACCTAGTTTAAATTGCAGACTTGGAAATTGACTTGGAAATTACAAGAATGTCAGATGTATTTGAATGAGTTTGTTATCTGGGAATGGAGGGTGGGGCCCTGTAAAATAATAAATAGTTTAAAATAGAAATCTCCAGATTACACTGGAAGCAACTAGTATTTATTGAGTGTCTGCTTTGTGTTAGGCATTGTGACAAGTGATTTTCATGAGTGACCTCATTTATTCTCAGTATTACAGGTGAAAAAGATTAGAGAGGTTAAGTGACATCCCCAGAGTTATTTCTAGTTGTGGAAGTGAAAATATGGACCATAGGAAGCTTGTATTTACAGAGCTCACCTTCTTAATTAAAATATACTTCTGTTTTTCTCAGAAAGAAATGGGCAAAGGAAGAGAAAAAAGAGTTCAATAAACAGGATAAAATTGGTAAAATTTAGTATCAGGGACTTGCCCCTTTCTTTATTTTGGATAATTCTTTTTAGTTACTTCGCTGAGTTTCCTGTTTCCTCTTCAGTGGTTGAGTATGGCTCTGAAAATTATTCAGTGGTTTGGGTCCAGTTGTATTCATTTATTTTTGCTAGGCTCTTCACTGAAAATTAGACTTGTCTCATAATATAGTGAAAATTTTGGTTATTAATATTCATAGATTATGAATCTCTATGATAATAACTGACTCTTGAGGAATCACCTGATTAGAAATCTGAGCTACCCATTGCCAGAATTATTATCTAGATTTATCCATCGTCTGGTGGACAATTACAGGATTGCCTCAAGCGTTCAATTCTAGAAAATGCTCCTCTTCTTTTTATCTACTTGATTGTGATTGTTTGTTTGTTACTAAGGGAAAAAGACTTACAGCCCCTCTCCAGTTCACAGGACCCCTAGATAGCCAAATTGTACCAATCAGTCCCTTCCTGGAAATGTTGGAAAATAGAACTAGAGAATAAGTGTAGTATTTTTAATGTAGCTGAAACCCTTACGTATAAAAACAAGAAACTGTCAATATCCAGCTTTGGCCAGGTGAAACAGAAAAGAGATTCTACATTTTGAAAACAGAAGGAAATTAATGAGTATTCTCACAAAGACAACCAGAAACAATAGAGAGAATGAGAGACCTGATGACTTATGAATTCCTGACTTCAACTCTTTTCTGAGATCAGCAGGATTCCTATTGTTGAGTTCTATGAGAGGCCCCATATATTACAAGATACTTCTCTTTAAACTCAGACCAGCCCAACTTTCAGTTGCTTACATTCAGCAGAATGCTAACTATTCCATGTTCCTTAGATATTCCCTGAGTTGCATTTCTGGAGTTCAAGTCTGCAGTTTCTTTTGTTCCTGGGCACAATTTTGGTCTCGTTGTCAGAATGAAATAAATTTTTCTCCCTTGCCTCCTCTGTGTTTTAGTGAAAACAAAAACAAAAACAAAAAACAACCATCATTTCTTATACTGGAATCTATTGCACTATTTGTCATGGCCTGTTATATTGTAGTCGCGTATGTGTGTTTATCTTTTGCTAGACTATAAGCCCTTTTTCTGGAGGACAAGGCAACATTTTATCCTTCATTCTATCACAGCCAGTACCTAGAATAGTGCTTGGCACATGGGTGGATTAAAAATAAAATATTTATTAACTTGTGTGTTACATTTTGAATATATCACTCTAATTATAAATATATTGAGGGGTAAAATGTTGATATTACTTCATTTAACCCAATAAAGTTTATGCTATGCTCACTGAACAATATAATATTAGTTTCCAGAAGATGACTTATTTATCCTGATCAGGTCACTGCTAAATGGTTTAAGAAGCTATATATTAATATAACTGCAATTTATTATTTTAAAAGTAAGTTTGAATGTGACTTTAACTACAGGCTACATTCTGGATCTCATTGTAAGAAAGTGATTCATGCATGTTGTGCTTTGTAATAACTTTGTTCAATTATTGGATGACTCTGCTTTACAGTTTATCATGTGACCACGAAGTTCATAAATTCCCCAGTTACTGGAAAATTATTCAATCTATATATTAATTCAACAGATTTCCATAATAGAATCTTTAAAATGTAAATCATGTTAAACCATTTTTCACCAATATAGAGCAGTAATTAAATTATATTCAGCTCACATTAATGCTTCTTTTTTGGTGTTGTGGTTTGTTAGCCCTTAGATTATGAACATTAACATAGTTTTGACAGCAAGATATGCGATCAGAATAAACAAGAGAAATTCTTGATAGAAATCTAAGATATCCAATAATTTGGACTGTGGGAGAACTGAGAAGTTGGAATTAAGACACACGTGGAGTTAGAAAAATCAGCAAAGCAATCAAAAGCAAGAAAAAGTCAAGTAAATAATAACAAATAGTTGTAATCATGTTAAACCAGCCAAAAACTAACTGTAATATTTCAGCACCTGGTAGGTAAACAATTTAAAGGCACGAGAAAAATATTAGAGAACAAGGTAAGGTGGATGATTAAAACACAGGTGATAATCAGAAATCAGGCATTCTCATCAAGAGTCCAGACCTCCTGTGTACTGTTTCTCCTTTTGCTCTCTACATCTCATGTATGAGAGAGCCAGAAGGGCAAAAAACCAAAACAGTAGACTAAGATAACTGTAGAAAGGAGAACAGAAGACAGTAGTCTTCTGCATACAGGATATTTTAGTACCTTATAAAACATGGAAAGCAGCTTATAGTATCTATTTGTCTTGTTTATCTGCTTGCCTTCATTGCCTTTGGTAGTCTATTCAGGAGAAAAACAAACAGGGAAAACACTACCATATTAAACTCAATTCATTGAGAAATTCAGGAGGATCTTTGTAATTTTTCACCAAGCCATGCTGCTCAGCTCTCTGTCTTCCTGCTTAAAAAATAGGGGTATTTTTTAATCTCATGGTTGTTCCACATCAGCAGACTCAAAAAGGGGACTAGACAGTCCTCCATTTAATTTTTTTTTTTTAATTTATGAAGGAAAAAAAAAATCAGTCTATACAGGCATATGCGGGTTTGGCTACAGACCACTGCAATAAAGTGAATATCACAATAAAGCATATCAAGTTAAGTTGTTAGTTTCCCATGTTATAGTTTTCCCCTATAAATTAGGTTTATACTATACTACTATCTATTAAGTGTGCAATAGAATTCTGTCTAAAAAGATTATTAAAAAATACTTTACTCCTGGGGTGTTTGGGTGGTACAGTTGGTTGAGTGGCTCACTCTTGATTTTGGCTCGGGTGGTGATGTCAGGGATGAGATTGAGCCCCACTTTCTGCATTCATTGCAGAGTCTGCTTAAGAATCCTCTCTCCCTCTTCCTCTGCCCCTCCCCCATCCTCACTTGCTCTCTCTCTCTTTCTCTCTCTCCTTCCCTCCCTCTCTAAAATAAATAAATTGTTAAAACAAATACTTTACTTCTGGGGTGCCTCGGTGGCTCAGAGGTTAACCCTCTGCCTTCAGCTCAGGTCATGGTCTCAGGGTCCTGGGATCCGCCCCATGTTAGGCTCTCTGCTCAGTAGGGAGCCTGTTTCTCCCTCTCTCTCTTCCTGTCTCTCTGCCTACTTGTGATCTCTTTCTCCCTATGTCAAATAAATAAATAAAATCTTTAAAAATAATACTTCTAAAAATGCTAACCATCATCTGAACTTTCAGTGAGTTGTAATCACTGATCACAGATGACCATAGCAAATATAATAATAATGAAAAAGTTTTAAATATTTTGAGAAAAATATGAAAATGTGACATAGATACATAGGGTGAACAAATGCTATTGGAAAAGTAGCTTGATACAGGGTTTTTTCAAACCTTTACTTAAAAAAAAAATACAGTATCTAGAAAGAACAGTAAAACAAAACACAATAAAATAGGGTATGCCTATAACTTTAAAAGAGACCTTGCATTCTGATCATTTGTCTAACCATTAATCTTACCTTGTCCTTTAATAGTCTTTCTTCCTAGTTCCTTTTCTCATGTATATCTTAACACTAATTTCTGAGCTTTTGGTACTGGTCTCTTTCTTTGTTTCTCAAACACCATACCTTAAAACTCTGTATAGCAAGCCAAAACCCTTGTATCACCAGCATGTTGGGAGAAAGTGTAGGAGGAAAAGGTTTTGGTTCTTTTGTAGTTTGGTACTATGTAGAAGATTTTGACATTGGAGGCTGGGCTGTCATTGAAGATTGCCATTTGTAACAGATGACAGTTGTGTCTTCAGAGTACCTCATACCATTTATCTCTAATTTTTTAATTGTTAGCAAGAAGAGATATGCAATACCCTTGGAGAGAATGGTTGTAATCACCATAAACAAAATTAACAGCAATTATTTCTGAGAAATGGAATGGGTTATAGAGAGCAGTATATTTTATTTTCCATTTTATGTTCATCAAACCAGTTTGACTTGTGTGTTATACAAATAAGGCAAAGGCATGTTGTATATTGATAATTAAACATGAAAAAAGATTTAACTAAATGTTAGCATTGGGCAGGCTGACAAAACATATTATGAAGGCCACAAGGTCTTTAGTAAATGCAAAGACAAGAAATCAGAATAGATGGCACTCCATCTATTCTGGATTGGGGGGCATTAGTAGCTGATGTCATTTTCTTTGGCCTGAAGACTTTTATGTGGCCATCACTGAGGTAGCACTATAAGAATGGATGACTGTAATTGGCAAATAAAAGCAAAATTTGAAGGACTAGTTTGACAGGGCAAAAGTAAGTAAAATTTTCTGGTAGGATGGTATGGAAAATTCCTCATGGTATTTTGTACTTCCACATAACTTTTGGGACGTTTTCTCAGTTTCGCATGTGTGTGCTTATAGCTGAAGTCAGAAAAACGTGTTTTCCCGTTGTCTTCAAATTTGGACTCACCAGTTACTGTCTATGTGAAGTTAGGTGTGCTGTTTTATCTCTGGTATCAGTTTCCTCATTGGAAAAATCAGAATGAGAACAGCATTTAGCTTATATATTAGGTAAATTAAGTAAGATATCTTATGCTTATAACCAAAGATGTACACATAGTCCGGACTTATTCTATCTACCTTACTCTAAGGAGAGATACTAGAATTTCCTTTAAATAATAACTCAGATATATTACCCAAGAAAATGAGTAGATACAAAGTATCAAATTCTGGTGAACCGTTTTGTGATACAAATTCCAATGCAGGTTTACTTCCTTTATAAAATATTAAATCAGGAAACTGTTGCAGAAGCAGTGGACTTAACTCATTCTCCACCAGGTGGTTTCACGTATGTTGATTTGCATCTGATTTGCAGCACCAAAAAAGTGTGCTATTTTTGTGATAAGGAAAATGAAAAACAGAGCAGTATTATCACACAGTTGATAATTAGAAAGATGTGAATTAAAGCCAAGTTGGTTTTAATCCCAGACTCATGATTCCATAATATTTATTATAATAACTGTAATGCACACTGTCCCTCAGTAGGAAATGGGAAAGGGGAAAAGAGAAACAAATCCCTTGACCCTTACCTTTATACTTGGATTATTATCCATTTTTAAATCAAATTCCCTCAGCTTAATATTATATGATCTCCCAATGAGAAGGATTTATTTTTTTACACCCTCTGCTTCTTTGGAATTTGTTGGCAGTTTGAAAGTTGGTCTCCTTGGTGTGCCTTACCTCTTATTCTAGGTGATGAACTCTCTGCTTCCCATTTGCAGTGAACATAATTGTGACAATAACATAGTCACAAAACACTACAGCGCTTTCTTAGAATGCATATCACACATGTGGTATCTTACAGGCATATGTAGTAAAAGGAGATTAATCATGGATATATGATGGTGTATACGTAGGAATTGTTTGAAAAGAATCTCTTTAAGTATCATCTGTTGCAGTAAAAAATGTAGTAGTTTAGCTATTACTCCAAATTATTTTCATTACAAATTATTTTCTCTACTTTTTAAAAAAAATATTTATTTGGGAGAGAGCATGAGAGAGAACGTGAGCAGGGGGAGGGGCAGACTGAGAAGCAGATTCCCTGCTGGGCTGGGAGACCAGTGTGGGGCTGTATCGAAGGAACCTGGGTTCCTGACCTGAGCTGAAGACATAAGCTTAATCTCCTGAACTCCCAGGTGGCCCCAGAGGCTCCTGACTGTAGGAAATAAATTGAGGGTTGCTGGAGAAGAGGCAGAGGGGTGGGGTAACTGGGTGATGGGCATTAAGGAGGACACTTGATATAATGAGCACTGGGTATTATATGCAACTGATGAATCACTAAATTCTATTCCTGAAACTAATAATACTATATGTTAACTAAATTGAATTTAAATAATTTTTAATTAATAGATTGTTTGATCATCACCATTAATTCAAAAGATGAAGTTTTTTTAAAGACAGTAAGAGTATCATTTTGTTCTCAAGTGCATCACCAAATTGTTTCATAAAATTCACTCCTTTTTTGAATCTCATGTAGTAACACTACATTTGGCTATGACTATTTATTGCTTTGTGTTTTAATTATAGACATCTTTGGTAAATAAATACTTCAGGTTTTAAGCATTACTTTTCATCATTCAAATCATGAAGATAATATCATACTTTTTAATAAACTGAATAAATATTTTGGTTAAAGACTTTATTTCTATAAAAATAGTTATGATCTAAACATATTCTGCCAGAATGCGTGCAAAGATACATTAGAAAAAATATACTTAATGCAGTTTAAAATTTTAATATGTTTTTAAATTTTATGTAAATCTTGAATGTGGAAAATCTTTGTGTGTCAGTGTTTTAAAATTTAGAGGTAAAGTTACTTTTAAAAAAATCCCCAAAAACACAATTATGAAATTTATAAATTTGCTAAAATGTTAGTGGGTAAATATAATTCAGTTTATAAAAGTGGCATCACCTACACATATTTTCTACATGATTTTCTTTCTGTTGTTTGTCTCTAAATTGGATAATTATTGCACTTCTACCTTGACATAAAGAGTTAACATTATTTTTTTTCCCCAAAAATACTTTACTTAGGAAATGTCATTATGCTAAAATAAATAAATAAATAAAACCCTAAATATTCTTGGAACAAGAGATGAAAAGAAAAACATGAAGCAGAAACAATGCCAATGCTAAATCAACAACAAATATTCTCTAAAATATATCTACACAAATTTTTTTCAACAAATTTGTTTATTTTATAATGTGCTAATGATTATTCTGTAAGTCTGATTTATACAAAAACTCTGATAAACTATGTTAAACTCATTTGTTGATATTCTCACATATTTAAAACTTTTGTTAGTCAAAAAAAACATTTGTTAACAGAAATATGTGGCATGTTAAACCAAAAATAATGTATAATATAGGTTTTCAGGTTAGTGGAGGGGCAGCTAAATTTACTTAGTGAAACTTAAGAGACCATATAGAATTAACCTATATTAAAGATCTATATAAATAACTGTTAAGAAATTTCAACAGTTTTGGTAAACAATGATGAGAAAAAAGAAAAAAAATTATTCTGTGTCAAAATTGACATTACTGTTGAGAAGATTTTATAAGCCATGTAGTACTTCATTGTGCCTAGGTAAGATGAAATTGACAAGCTAGCAGATGGGGGGGTTGATGAAGAATGCATGCTTTTATTAAAATAAAATATTAAATATGTTTAATTTTTATTTATATGTTTTTATATTTTATTATTTATATATAAATTCATATATAAATATTTATATATTTATTGTATTTTAATAATAAATATTATTAAATATTATTAGTTAATATTATATTAATTAAATATTATTAATAAAAATATTCCAAAGAATCCTTGCTGGGTACCATAATGGTAAATAAAATAAAGTTAAATCTTATAAATTATAGTGTAAGTCCTAAGGGAAGAGTGATAGGTGTGTATGTAGAATAGGCAGGAACATAACTGCCACGAGTAGTATTACATAGTGAAGGAAAATAAGAATCAAGAATATTTAAACATTATCCTGTGGGCAAACAATGGCCATTCAAGTAATCCATTAATAAAAGGTTATCTGATAACATACAATGATAAATAACATAACATATTAAAAAATAAAATACTTATTTAATTATTTAAATGTTATTAATGTTATTTTAATAACATTAATGTTATTAATGTTATTTAAATGTTATTTAATGTTAAATTAAATATATGATTATTTCTCTGAACCAAAATATGTCATCTAAATATATGTGATATAAATAAATGTTTAGAAGGAGTGCCTGTGTGTCTTAGTTGGTTAAGTGTCTGCCTTGGGCTCAGGTCATGATCCCAGGGCTCTGGCCCCATGATGGGTTCAGTGGGGAGCCTGCTTCTTGCTCCCCCTCAGCTCCTCCCCTTGGTACTCTTTTGTGCTCTCTTTCTGTCAAAGAAATAAAATATTTAAAAATAAAAAATAAACAAAAATAAATGTTTCGGAAAGATTCAGATTTGACATGTTAGCTGGTTTTAAAACTCATATTCTGAACTTTCCAGTAAACTGCTTAGGTTGTTTTGTGTGTGTGTGTGTGTGTGTGTGTGTGTGTAGTATTGATTATATAATAATGATAAAAAACAAAATAATGGAAACAGTGATAGCATTTGTGTAAATTGTTTAAAAACCACACAGTCTCTACATATTGGTTTGTGAATGCAAATATGCAACTGCACAGATAGAAAAGACAGGATACACCGTAGCTTGTAAGAGTCTTTATCATGTTCACTTTTAAGTACAATTAGAAACTTGTAATTGAAACTGTCCTACTATAGACTTTTACATTTTCCCAAAAGGAAAAAATATAGTTTTAGATAACTGCATTTTAATTTCTCTTGTCACTAAGCTATTCACTACTATAGATAATTCTTAGAACCGAGGGTCTCTTAGGTATAATGAGCTGAATTGATATCTACAGCAATCAAGACTTATTCAGAAGTTTCTTGGTGTTTCTAAATTGGAAAGTGTGGATTAGTACTCTTATTTAATTAATGTGTCATGCATACCTCCAGTAAGTGAACTTTCACCTTCTCAGAATTCAAATGCAATGTATTTATGAGATAAAATAGAATATGTTTCATGTGAGCATATTGCCAGTAGGAAAGAAAAAATGCTTACACTTTGAAAACTTTCAAAGAATGCATCAAAAAATACTGTTCACATTTTTAAAATATGCAGAGGTTTATAACTTAATTCATCTGTAATTGACTCAATTTTGCTAAATATGTTTAAACATATCTGAACTTACTTTATACATTAAACAATGAAAATTGATTGGTGGTTATAATCCTTTAAAAATTACAGAGTCCAATTAAGCTAGTAAGTATTCCAGAAGTTATGTAATGTTTTATTAAAAGTATTTAAGTCATCTTTATTTGTTTCTTAAGCCATACACTAGCCCAATTTCTGGCTATTACTTTACTTCTTGCCATTTCTCAATTACTTTGAAATGATCGCTAGAGAAATAGACATCAAATCCTGAAACCACTGCAGTTCTAAACTAAACAAGAAGCAGAATTCATCTGGAGAGCTCCATTTAACCCATACTCACCACTCAGACAATTGTTTTTTATATATATATATATATATATATATATATATATATATATATATATATATATAAAACAACATTATATTATAAAATATGTATATATAAGCTATAATATGTAACAATATAATATATGACTATATATAATACATAGCTACAGAAACTATATATTATAAATATATATTTATATACTATATATATTTGTATATATAGTATATATATATTTCATATATATAATATTTATGTTATTTCCTTACACGCAAATAATAATATTTATACTTGACCATCAAACTGAAATTTAGCATAATGACCACTTCCCTTAGAGCAGAGCATAAATTTAGTTTGTATAGTAGGTTCAGCTGACAGGATTTATGTGATGTCTATTATGTGATTTCTATGTGATGTCTAATTGAAGTGACAAAACAATTTTAAAGAGACAAAAAATTAATGAAAATAATGAAAAACAGTGTCTTAAATACAGAGAAGAAGCTGGTAGTTTCTAGTGGGGAAGTGGAGTGAAATAGAAATTAAGAGCACATTTATCATGATGATGAGCACTGAGTGATGTATGGAATTATTGAATCATTATATTGTAAAGCTGAAATTTTAAAAAAAGGCCTTGTGAAGATCTTGAAACCAATAACCAGTAACTTCAATAAGATTAAAAATACTGACCATATAAATGCAGCCAAATAGCTAATTGTTTATGGTTATTCTGTTAGATTTGAGGTGATCAAACAATAAAAATTTCTCTAGTAGTGAGCATTTCATTTTTTATAAAACTTCTGTATTTAGAATAGAGTGATAGTTAAAGAATAGTGGACCTTTGAAACATCTGATTTCAATGAGGTGATAAATAAAACCCAAGTAACTCTAGTCTTTTATGCATACAAACTTTCCTTACACGCAAAGCTCTCTAAAATATTATCAAAAAGAAACCTTTATAATTTGTTTAATCAAGGGTGTATGAAGAACAGAAACCAGTTAGTATCTTTAATAAAATTATGATAGTAATAATAATGTGTTTATATATACATATATATATATATATACACACACACACATATATATATATAAATGTGACTAAATTGAAAAAAAAAAGCCAAATTAATCTGCCACCCTTCAAAACAGTGGTTGGTGTCAGATTGCATCACCAAAGTGCTATCTTTAAATATCCTGCTTCAGTGTTGAAAAATATTGTAGTATTGGCATAAAGAAAAGTGACAGAAAAAGGAAGCAAAACGAAAAAGTAAGTGAAAGGAAAATTAAAAATGGTAATATATTTTGACCCTCAATAATAAAATGTAAATATCTATAACAGATTGTGAAGATGGGTTAGTATCTATTAATTCTGACTGCTCCCTCTTGTATTATTTCATATGCAAATTGAAGAAAAGATCTCACAGAAGGATGAATTGCACTTTGTTGAAAAAAGCCAGGGATTATTCTAATGAAAGAACAGATATATATTGACAGTAAATACACAAAAGTAGTATTGTCAATATTTGATTTATTTTGTGGTCAAGTAAAGTAGAAGATAAAATATGAAAGAAACACCATGTAACCCAGAAGTAAAAACTGGATTTGGGCTCTAAAGAGTTGTACTTTTAGGTCTCAATATTATAGTCTCCTGGGGTGCCTGGGTGGTGCAGTGGGTTAAGCCTGTGCCTTCTACTTAGGTCATGATCTCAAGGTCCTGGGATCCAGCCCTGCAAAGGGCTCTCTGCTAGGCAGGGAGCTTGCTTCCCCATTTCTCTCTGCCTGCTTCTCTGCCTACTTGTGATCTCTCTCTCTCTCTCTGTGTTAAATAAATAAGTAAAATCTTTAAAAAAAAATACTACAGTCTCTTTAAATCCTACCTTATCTTAAATTTATGTGAATAATATGTGCATGCAGGAACTTTTGCTTATAAGATAATTTGATTAAATTAAGGATATTCAGTCTTTATTGCCATAAGTATTTCAAATATTTTCATAGTTTATTTTTCAGATTTTTATGTCATTTCAGTTGATGGAAGAGTTTACAGTTTTATTTATTTGAAAATACCAATCTTTCTTCTATAGAATTATACCTAGAAATGTCTTCCTTATTTCAAGTTCACATTTAAAATAATCTGTATTAAGTTTTCTTTTTTACATGTAAATTTTACTCTTTTTGAAACTTAATTTGAATGTATAATGTGATTTACTGGCCTACTTTGGATGTCATTACCCTGTTTCTAACTGTTGGTTTCATGACTCTGTCATCACATTTTTTTCTTTGTAATTTCCTGGCATGATTTTGTAAAAGCCATATATTTTTGTATTGTATTATGCACATGAAGCTGAAATTATTTGATATTTTCCTCAGCATTTTTTGGAAAATAGACATTCTATTTTTCTTTTAAGTTTAATAGTGATACTTCTTTCTCTTTGTATTTCAGTGTTTATTTTTCCCTTAAACCGTGTATTTTTTTCCCCCTAATTTACCCTGACAGACATTAGTGCTTCTCAACCATTCACTTTTATACTTTGCGTTGTTTCCACCCAAACCATAAGAGAGGGAAGCAGCCCTGTCTGGATGAATTGAGGTACTAGAACAGTTGGCTAGTGAGTTAAATCCATTTTCTGGATTTAAGCTGAAAGCCAGATATATTCAAGTACTTTTTGGAAGTTGACATCAATTTATTTCAAAGAGTGAATTGGGATTTTATTACATATTATTTTCATTTCTTCCTTTCCTTTGGTAGGTAAAATTTTATTGGACTTACTGAATAAACAATGAATCTTGGAACACTGAAAAAAATAAAATAAAGGTTAAATTTAAAAATAAAAAAAAGAAAGCTTGAGAAAACACTTTGTATTTTGCTTTATGCCTCCAGAGATATTTATGTAATAATGGGAAAGGAGAAATTAGTAACTTTCAGCATGATGTAATTTAAAAGCCAAAGTCTCATTATTAAAATATTGCTCTCTGAACCAAATATAATTTCTCAGCAGTTATCAGGCAGGCACAAAGAAGCAGAGCTCCATGATGTTGTACTGTACTCTGTATAGCTACCAAAGCCAGATGATGCTGCAGCTTCTAATTTTGGCATTCACATTTTCAAGCTATTATATATCATACTTAAACTTACCCAGATACTCTTCTTTAGAGATAATGTAGTGATTATAGTCCTTATTTTTTTTATTTTATTTTTTCAGTGTTCCAAGATTTAGTGTTTACGTACCACACCCAAGTGCTCCATGCAATACATGTCCTCCTTAATACCCACCACCAGGATCACCCATCTCCCCACCCTCTCCCCTCTAAAACCTTCAGTTTGTTTCTCAGAGTCACAATCTCTCATGCTTTGTTTCCCCCTCCAGTTTATACCAATTCTCTTTTCCTTTGCTTCTCTTAATGTCCTCCATGTTATTCCTTATGCTCCACAAGTAAGTGAAACTGTATTATAATTGACTTTCTCTGCTTGACTTATTTTACTCAGCATGATCTCCTCCAGTCCCATTCATGTTGATACAAAAGTTGGGTATTCATCCTTTCTGATGGCTGTGTAATGTTCCATGGACCATATATTCTTTATCCATTCGTCTGTTGAAGAGCATCTTGGCTTTTTCCAAAATTTGGTGATTGTGGCCATTGCTGCTATGAACATTGGGGTGCATTTGGCCCTTCTTTTCGTTACATCTGTATCTTTGGGGTAAATACCCAGTAGTGCAATTGCAGGGTCATAGGGTAACTCTATTCTTAATTTTTTGAGGTACCTCCACACTGTTTTCCAAAGTGGCTGCACCAACTTTCATTCCCTCAAACAGTGTAAGAGGGTTCCCTTTGTCCACATCCTCTCCAACGCTTCTTGTTTCCTGTCCTGTTAATTTTGGCCATTCTACCTCGTGTAAGGTGGCATCTCAATGTGGTTTTGATTTGAATCTTCCTGATGGCTAATGATGATGAACATTTTTCATGTGTCTGTTAGCCATTTGTATGTCTTCTTTGGAGAAGTGTCTGTTCATATCTTCTGCCCATTTTTTGACATGATTATCTGTTTTGTGTGTGTTGAGTGTGAGGAATTCGTTATAGATCTTGGATATTAACCCTTTGTAGTGTCATTTGTGAATATCTTCTCCCATTTCATGAGTTGCCTCCTTGCTTTGTTGCTTATAGTACTTATTGATACTGCTTTTGAAAAATTAAGAGAAGAAAATTGAGAGAACATGCAACTTTTTGTGTAGTCTAGAATCAGATATCAAAGAACCAGTGGGAACTTGGAAGGACTGAAAATCAGTTCACTGTCTATAAGAAGAATAGTGTCATAGTCTAATGTCTGAAAAGCCACAGTAAGGAGCACAGGATAAAGTTACTTGGGGAAAAAATGATGACATTTCTTAATCTAGGGCTTTCAAAAAAAACTATCTTATGTCAAAATGTTATCTCTTTATCATAAGTTTAGTGTTTTAAATATAATTTTAAAATAATTGTTACAAGAATAACAGTATGTAAGTAGTAATTATAATTTGGAGCAAATAGGAAGTATTATCATACTCAAAATTGATAAAAAATGTACAGTTTCAAAATCTAGAAGTCAGTGAAAATACATAGCACATTTATGGTACAAATACTTAAAATACATAGGAAAGTAGATCCACATCATTTAAAATCATTTTAGCCAAATATTTATTTTGTAATATATTGACTTAATAAAGTTAAAATATGTCACCTGATAACAATTTTAAAAGTATTACACTATAGTAAACAAAATTTAATTATCTTTCTTAATGTATTATAAAAATGAAGGCATTAGTTTTGTCATCAAATGAGGAATAAATTTATGTGCAAAATTTTGAGAAGGCTATGAAAGTTTTTAGTTTTTTTCCATTAAAAGTTTTAGTGTGATATAATTTATATTTTGTAAAATTTACCCACTTAAACGTATAATTCAGTCATTTTAGAACCTTTGCATTATAGTGAAAAGAAATCATACGCTTAATTAACTGTTACTTCTCTTTCTACTCCCCTAGCCCATGGCTACCAATAATCTATTTTCTGTCTCTAGAAATTTGCCCATTATGGATATTTTAGATAAATGTAATCATATAATATGTATATAACTGGCTACTTGCACTTTGCATGCAGTTCTAACTGCTTGCTTACATTTAGCTATTTGTCATTAAATTATTTTAATTCCAGTGTAGTTAACATACAGTGTTATATTTGTCTCAGTTGTAAAATACAGTGATTCAGCACTTCCACACATCACATCACCAGTGCACTCCTTAATCCCTGCTCCTATTTCAACCATCCCCAACCTACCTCCCCTCTGGTAATCATCAGTTTGTTCTCTGTAATTAAGAGTCTGTTTCTTGTTTTTTTCTCTCTCTTTTCTCTCTTTGCTCATTTGTTTTGTTTCTTATATTCCACATATGAGTGAAATCATATGGTATTTGTCTTTCTGTGACTGACTTATTTCACTTAACATTATATTCTCTAGTTGCATCCATGTTGTTGCAAATGGCAATATTTCAGTTTTTCAATGGCCGAATAATACGTGTGTGTGTGTGTGTGTGTGTGTGTGTGTGTGTGTGTGTATCTCCTCTTTTCTCTATCCATTCATCTGTTGAGGGACACTTGGGATGCTTCCATAATTTGCCTATTGTAAATAATGGTTCTATAAGCATAGGGATGCATGTATCTCTCTCTTCTTCTTCTGGAATCCCTGTAATGAAAGTGTTATTATGCTTGATGGAATCATTTTAGTTCCCCAAACTATTCTAAATTTGTGTAATTTTTTCCCTCTCCCTTGCTTAGCTTAGTTCCTTTACATTACTCTGTATTTTCATGTTATTAATTTGTTTCTCTGCTTTATCTAACCTGCTGTTTATTTCATCAACTGTATTTTGAATTTCATTTATTGTGTACTTTATCTCTGGGTGATTCCTTTCTACCTCTTTGGTAATTGTCTCACTAACATCCTCCACTCCTTTCTCAAGTTTAGTGAGTGTCTTTATAATCATTATTTTAAATTCTGTATCTGACATACTACTTTTATCTGTTTCACTTAGGTCTCTTGTTGTGGTTTGTTCCTGTTCTTCATTTGGGATGTATTTTTCTGTCTACGTATTTTTTCTAACTCTCTGAATCTGTTTCTCTGCATTAGGAAAGTCAGCTACACCTCCTGTTATTGAAGGTAATGCCCTTATGAAGATGTCTTTAAATGCTCTGCAGTGCAGTGTCCCCTATTCCTCAGGGCCTGTCACTTCTGAGAATGTCTCCTGTGTGTGTTATGTATGCCTTGTTGTGTTCTTGCCTCTTTTCCACTTAGTTCAGTTGTCTGCAATGGTTCTCTCTGCCTGTTGTGGGCATGTTTGGTCCCTGCCAGGTGTGGGGTGCATTTTAACAAAGTACACACTGGTCTGCTTACTAATTGAGAGCTGGAGCTACTGCTGTAGGAATCATTTAAGCCTAAGCCAGCATGCAAGGGGCATGTGGGTGAGTCCTGCACTTTTAGCAAGATATACATCAGACTTCTGCAGAGCCTGCTACAGCCACTGCCACTGCCAAGACCAAGGCACTGCAAAAGGTATGGGTTCAGGAGACACGGTACTGGCAAGGTTTGCACAGGTCTTCTGGGGAAAGAGGCCTACAGTGCTGGGACTGAGGTGAGCATGACTGGAAAGGGTGAATTCTTAGAAGCGTGGGAGTGGGGGGTGTTGGTATAAGCGAGTTAGGTAATGATTGTTGGTGGCATTGTGTGTTCCTGCAGGTGGCTGGCTGTTGTTTTACTTGTGGGTAGGAGCTTGTGCTTCTTTGTTCCTGGAGAGGCCTCCCATGATCCCTGCCTCCCCAGGCCATGTTCTGCGATCACTCTCCCTCCTGTATGCCCCTGGTGTTTTTCAAACTGCTGGTTCTATGCTGTATCCCCTCAGGTTGCTTGTCCTGCTACCTTTTTAAAAGTGGGGTGCAGGATTCTCTCAAAGCCCAGGAGGCTGATTTTAAGAATCCCCTTAGCTGTAAGAACTCAGTCCCTCATTCTTTTAAAGCCAGATGTTATGGGGGTTCATCTTCCCCATGCACGGTCCCTGATGTGATCATCTTTTTCTTGTCCTTCATCACACTCCCTGCTTCCTCATGTTCAGGAATAGCCATGATCCCTTTAGGTATCAACTTATATTTCTGCCCTTTGTTGTGGCCTCTTGTCTACCTTTGTTGTGCTGTTTGTTCTGCCAGTTTTCAGGTCTTTTTTTTTTTTTTTCTTTTTTTTTGGGAATACATAAGCTGATGTGTTACCTAGTTGTATTTGTAAGAAGGGGCAAGTTTAGGGTCCTCCTACTCTGTCATCTTCCCAGCCTGCCTTAGCTCGGTGTTCCCAGGAGTTTTCCATATCATACCATTAATCAGTCCTTCATTCCTTTGTGTTTTCATATAATATTTCACTGTATGAGTATATCTCATCCTTTCATCAGTTGATGGACATATGAGTTGTTGCCACATTTAGCTGTTATGAGTAATGCTCCTATGAATATTCATACATAATTTTTGGCATGGACATATCTTTTCAATTCTTTCTGCTATACCAGCAATGAAATTGCTGGGTTATATGGCAACTCTATATTTAACAATTCACATGTTTTCCAAAGCGATTGTAGCATATTAGATTCCAGCAAAGTATGAGGGTTCTGATTTCTCTGTAGGCTCAACAACTCTTGTTATTGCCTGTTTTTTTTTTTTTTTTTTAATAGCTATACTAGTGGATCTAAAGTGGTGTTTTATCATGGTTTTAATTTGCAGTTTCCTGATGGCTAATTACACTGAACATCTTTTCATGTCTGTCTTTGCCATTTTATATATTCTTTGAAGAAGTATCTATTCAAATCCTTTGCCTATTTTTTAAAATTTGAATGTCTTTTTATTATTGAGTTGTGAGTTATTTATACATAATGGCTAAAAATCCCTTATCAGATATATGATTTGCAAATATTTTCTCCACTGCTTTGGGTTGAATAGTCTTGTTTGAAGCAATATTTTTCCTAAGATTTATGAGGAGATCATTATGAGCTCCCCCAATACTCTCACTGTCTTCAAATAATCTCTTCTCTCATTGATAATCTGAGAACTTTTTGAAGAACTAAAATTTTTTGAAGCAACTATGATATTTTTGATAGTCACCTGCAGTTTTTGTTTCAAAGAAATTATTTCCATGCTTTATCTATTTCATAAAAAATCCATCTTTATAGAGGTGATGATTACAAAGCAGAAGTTACTAGTGTCAATTTCAGTATTTTTATATTCATATTCCCCTTGCTTAGAAAGTCATTGATCTAGGCCATGACTTCTTGAAATAGATACTTTGACATTTTTTTATTTCTTCCCCTTTTAAAAACTATAAATATATAGAAGAAAGTTCTTACAGAAATTTGATGTAGCATAAGGTTCTCCAGGTCTAGAAAAGTTCTGTTCATCTTTAGCAAAAATTGAATTATTGACTTCTTAGTATCAGCATCAGAATTTGTGATTTATATTTCAGATCTTTGTTAAATATTTATTTCAGTACTTTAAAAGATCTACTGAAGGATTGCCCTCCCTGGATTTCACTGCTTTCTTTGACTTTAATCCTGTTCAACCAACCTACATCCTTTTAACTGGTAAATGATAAATCTGTTCTGACTGGGAAAGATGGTGTTGTTAGAGATACATGAAGTAATGGGAGAGGCTGGGACATATTGATAGTTTTAGGGTGAGCTTCAGAGAGTGGGTTAGAAAAAGGAATAGGAAAGAAGGGAGAGAGAAAGGAAAAAGAAGAGGTAAATAATTTGAGATACTCAAACAAATAGACACCACCATGATGAACCAAAGTTTATGACCTATAGGTCAAAAAATTTTCTACTGTAAATTTTCAGAGGCTGCAATAAAATGATAAAATAACATGTTTTCACACATTTACACCATTACATTTATACATCATTCTGCTAAAGAAATGAAAGCACATTTTATATAGGCCTTATTTAATAGAAAAGTTCAAGAGTCACTTGTGGTCACAAACTGTCTTTGACCCAAAAGGGAACATTAACCTCAACAAAATAGATCTATCTTCATTGATGTTAAGTGACTCAGTGTATAATAAACTGCAAATTTGATTTTAAAAATGTATAAACAATGAGAAAAGAAAGTATTTTCTTACTTTTAGGGTACAAAATATATCAACTATTTTTTTAAATAATTAACATCTCTAATTTCTGTTTATAGTATATCTAGAAATATCCAAAATCATTAGTTATAATAGACTTTCATTCACCTCCTAAGAAAGCCTAAAATGCATTAATAAATAACTGTCTCCTTAAATCATCTGTTATTTGTAGTGGTTAGAGAAAATAGTAATATCTATAGTTGTATTAAAGGATTTGAAAACTAAAAAGCTGATTGAATTGATTTGATTTGTAGCACATTGTGTAAATGTGTATGATTTGGAAAAGTTGAATAATTTATCATTACTTCACTTCATTAAGGTGTTAAACTTAGCCAGTAATTACCATATATATTACGTTCCAACTTTATTAATAAGCTTGCATATACATACATATTTCAAATAAATAAATATAGGATGGTTCATAATTTCCCACCTATTTGTCCTACCCGGTCTTCTTCTGGTATATATTCTGCCAGTAATTTTTTCATAATTTATCTAGTTCATCAATTTATAAACTGGAGACCATAATTGACTCTTCCTTTGTATTCCATCCCATATAAGAGATCACCCAGTTTTGATAAATCTCCTTTTTTAATAACTCTAGAATATTTTCTTTTATATCCTTCTCCACTAACACCATTTTAATGAGAATTATTTTCACCATTCCTTTAGATAAATGCAGTCAGTAATACTCACCAAAATCCAAACATCCATTCTCAACCCATTCACCCACTCCATATTTGAAATTAATTTTCAAAATGTAAATCTGATCTTGTCACTTATTTCATTCCTTCAGTGGTTTAATGTTTTCCTTAGAATATAGTCCTAACTTCCTTTTTTTTAAAGATTTTATGTATTTGATAGAGATCACAAGTAGGCAGAGAGGCAGGCAGAGAGGGAGGGGGGAAGCGGGCTCCCTGCTGAGCAGAGAGCCCGATGAGGGGCTTGATCCCAGGACCCTGAGATCATGACCTGAGCCGAAGGCAGAGGCTTTAACCCATGAGCCACCCAGGCGCCCCTAACTTCTTAACCTTACGTTTAAAGCCCATGATTGTCTCCTTTCTCTTGTCTTTCTTGACATCTTCATTTGTGTGTGTTTCTTTGTTTCTCCAAAATGTCAGGATACCTTATGCATTGGATAGTATTGGGTTACTCTGCCTGGAACACTCTTCTCTTTCCTCTTTACATAGTTAACACTCTCAGATTCGTATTTCATTTCTTCAGGAAAGCTTTTAATGAATACTCTCTATTGAGACTGATACACATATGTCCACATTTGACACTTATTAGAGTTAACAGTATTCCAGTGAACCATGAAATTTTTTCTTTCCCTTTTTTTCCAAAGAAAACAGAACATTCATGTTTTGTACATCATACATTTTAATTCTTACTGGTAGAGTGAACACAAGTTAGGAACTCACATATTTTGAATGAATGCATACATTTTAGCTTGAGTGTATGTTGAAATAGACCTGCACCTCATTTAATGTTTATTGTGTGTGTATTAGTTTTTTTTTATATAGCACACAAACATTCAACAAACTTCAAACTCTGTGTACTTGCCAACTTCTTAATCTTATAGTTTGCAGTAGCATAATATATATGCAGTTCATCGGTTCCTTTTTTCATACTATTCAATAAAAACAAGAAATTCATTTTTCTTAGTTAACCTTTTAATCATATGTAATATCTATGGAATGAATTTCTATAAGAAATCAAGACAGATTTAATTGTAAACATGAGTACTTGGGTGTTTCTGTCTTTATCAACAGTGTTATTGAAAATAATTTCTAAAACATTCAAAGTTACTGATTTCTTTATCAAAAATCTGTGTAGTGGGGAAGAAAATCAATGGAATCTGAAAGAACTAAAAAGAAGTTATTGTCACTTTCTTTATCATGCAAGTGAGATATCAAAATTTTAAAACCTAACCTATTCTCTGACAAACAGTAAGTACTAAACTGGAATATGTCAACTCTTCGAAATATTTTTTATTGCTTAACTTCTCCTTGTGTTCTTATTGGCATCAAATAAAGTGTTCAGGAGCACAGTTGATCAATGAGTTGTCAATGTTAGATAGTTTGATTATTCCAGATACAAGTATTAAAGTTTAATATATCCATTATAAAACTACTGAATAGTAAGAACACTTACTATTGATGAAAATTGATGCTCATAAATATTATTCTTAAGTGAAAGTTTTAATTAAAAGTTTAAGGACCAATTTAGGACACTTAAAAAGTCCCAGATGCTTTAGGTTTAGATTTTGATGATTGTTCATGCATTTTAGAAGAAATTCCCTATAATAATTTGAAAATTGTCTTCCTACAATGTATATTTTATTTTATGAAAACAAATATTTTAATTAAATAATTTTAATGTGTTATTAGACCAAAGGATTAATCATTTTAAAATAAAACATTAAAGAAAACATTTTTCACAGACATAACAGAAGTATTTCTTCAAAATCTAAACAAAATATATTGTTACTGTGTAATTTTTCTTCCAAATATTTTGAAATTCATTTTAAGCATATTCTTGTCTCCAGTTCCTTGATTTCTCTGTTTCTTGATCATTTTTTTCTTGATTTTTTAATATAAACTTTAAGAAAGCTACAAAAGATGGGCTTTGCTTCCAATTGTACTATATTTAAAGCTTGTTTCTTTGTCTTTTAACCAAGTGACCATTGGTAATTTATTGTCCCTCTCTGTTCTTCATTGTTCATGTCAATGAAATAGGACAAATGATAGTACCTACCATAGAGTTATAAACAGCATTAACTAAATTAAAACAGTAACAGTGCCTAGAACTTAGTTAAAACTCAATTCTTAGCATTTATTGCTGTTCTTATTTCATTACATTGCTGAAGGAAATGCAAAATAAAATAAGTAATACAAAATAAAAGATATAATTAATACGTTTGCAAATAACTTTTTTTAAAAAAGATTTTATTTATTTATTTGACAGAGAGAAAGAGAGAGAGAGATCACAAGTAGGCAGAGAGGCAGGCAGAGAGAGAGAGGGGAACAGGCTCCCCGCTGAGCAGAGAGCCCATTGCGGGGCTCAATCCCAGGACCCTGAGATCATGACCTGAGCTGAAGGCAGAGGCTTAACCAACACTGAGCCAACCGGGCGCCCTGCAAATAACTTTTTAACCAAGTTTAGGCTATTGCTCAGTACTGGATACTTATTCTTCATCAGGCGTAACTATAATGAACACAATGCCATCTAAGTTGAATAGTGGCATTAATATCTTATAAAATGCAAATAGACTAACTTTATTCTAAAAATACATGGAACATTTTTTTAAATTTTTAATGTCATTCTTATTAAAGCCAGTTATTCATTTAGTAACAAGTAGAAAGGAGGCATAGGATTTGGAGATAAACAGAAAGAAAACATGGAGGAGGTCTAGGTGGCTCAGTTGGTTGAGCCACTGCCTTCCGGCTCGGGTCATGATCCCAGTGTCCTTGCTCGGCAGGGAGCCTGCTTCTCCGTCTGCCTCTGCCTGCTCCTCTCTCTGCCCGTGCTTGCTCTCTCTCTCTCTGACAAATAAATTAATAAAGTCTTAAAAAAAAAAAAGAAAGAAACATGGGTAAAGTGGTTCAGAATGCTACCTCTAATATCAAATGGCTTGGGGTAAGCAGCCCATTTCTGCCACTTGTAGTTGTATGTTCTTGGCTTCTGCTTTCTCACCTGTGAATTATGAATAAACAGAGTTAATACTTTATATAATTGTTAAGAAAATATGTCCTTATATAAGTACAAATTAATGTTCACTATTATTACAATTATTGCATGTTAATGATGAAAACCACAAAATGGCAATCACCACAATAGACCACCAAAATATAATGGTTTTGATTTCTTAGTTGAAGTGTTTCTCAAATTCTAGAGATTGATTTGTTTAGTATAAACAGCTAAAGCAAACATGATAGATAAAATAATTCAGTTTTTAAGTGTTCTTATCACAAACAAACAAAAACAGAGAGGTAAGAAGGAACATTTGGAAGTGATGGATATGTTTATTACATTGTTTGTCATGATGGTTTCATTGTTGTATGCATATCTCCAAACTCATCAAATTGTATACATTAAATATGTTCTTTTTTTGTAATTTATTGTACCTCAGAGCAGTTTAAAAAATAGATTTCTCTGACTTGATGATATGCTTAAATAAGTATAAAATTTCCACTTTGCTTGACTCTGTATCTCCACATACTATGAATTTAGGAAAGAATGATTCTTTATTAAGTTGGTAGGTTTAACTAAGGTAAAAGTTTGAATTTTGAATGGTAGGTGGTAAGCTAGCCTAATAGTGCTATGGAATCCATTCTATGAATAAGAATTTTTCTCCATATGCTTGAAAATAAGTAAGGCACCTGGGTGGCTTAGTCAGGTAAGACACCAACTCTTGATTTCAGCTCAAGTCATGATCTCAGGTTTATGAGATCAAGCCCCAGATGGAGCCCAATTTGGGCTCTGTGCTGGGTGTGGAGTTTTCTTAAGATTCTATCTCCCTCTCCCTCTGCCCCTTCCCTGAACACATGCTTGCTCTCTCTCTCTAAAATGAAAAAATAAATGAAAAAAAGAAAAAGAATATAAGTAAATTGAGGAAATTACCTGATGATAATGTAGGTAAGTTAGTAAAAATGACATCAAAGAAACTAATAATGAACTGACTATAAATTCTCCAAATGTGGACAGATAGTCCATTGAGCTTTGTGAATTTAGGAGAGATTTATATTAGCACTTCTGTGAGTTAGGGTTTGCAGGAAATAATCTTTAGTTGGTAAGAGATACTGACATTAACCTTGCTTTTCTAGAGATAGTTTTTTATTATTAGAAAAAGTAGGATTAACATTGTCTGATCCTTACTTTGAGACAAGTGCATTCTAGCTAGAATATGGCATCCCCACAGAAGGAACAGTCACACATGCATTGCCACTTAAAGATGACTGTGTTTCTTGCTAGAGACCTAACCATTTGTGCCTGTTATTCAACGTAAAGACCTGGAAAACAACGTGTAAATGAGCTTCCTAAAATGTACCAATACGTATTACTTCTGGGGTTTGTTACCTATAAGAAAACTTACCATCAGAATAAGGAGCAACAAATCCAGACTAAGAGGAAGAAATGATTTCCTAAATATAGTACTAGTTGTCATAGCATTACTCTGAAGTCAACATTATTACCAACCGATGGAAAATTTGAAGTGCAAAGATTGTCTAATGACACATATCATTACTAACTGAAGAGAAAAGAAAACCTCACTGGTTCTCATAACTAATAAATTAAAGGAGAACTACTGAGTACTTCCTTTATTTGACATATCTATTGCAATTAAATAGCATTAGTTAATGCTATTCTTCCATATTGCAAAACTTAAACATTTTTGAAAGCCTTGTCATTCAGAAAATTGAGTGTTTGGTATTATTTGAAGGTACAGCTTACAAAATAGTCCCCAGCAAATTACTCTTCACCAATGAGCTAGGGAAAAATAGTAGAATAGACTCAAAATACTCCTTTTACAGTCCTTTATCAAGGGCCCTTCATCTTCTAGTACACAGTTCCAGTAGAAGCCAGATTGCTGTGCATAGTATGTACTTCAAGCTTGGGGAAGACTTATATCTACTCATAAATACAAAATGTACTTCCAAAGCATAAGTTTTTCCAAGGAAGGAAAGTTAACAGTATGACAAGGCAAGTCCAGACCAGCTCATCTAACCTTGTTACATTGAGAAGAGAACAGTAATAGGTCACCCTGACTCTTCTAGATCTAAAAGAAGAAAGGAAGAAATCAAGAAAGAAAGAGAACAAGAGAGGAGAGAAATCATGTGAGGTTAAATTATGCATTGAAAAGTGAATGAGGGGACTTGATGTCTTTCACTGACATAGGAAAAAAATCATTTATATGGAAATCATGCTGTCTTAGGAATCTCTAAAATCACCTGTAGGCTCAGTGAATCACCTGAAATCATAAGACTCAAAATACTGTTGTAATCATGGTTATATTTTATTACAGTGAAAGAATACAGATTAAAATCAGCAAAGGGAATAGGTAGAGGTACATGGGTTGAAGGTCCACAGAAAGGCGAGCTTTCTAGTGTCCTCTCCCAGGAGAGTCACATAGACATGCGCTTAATTTTCTATCAACTATGAATGGCAAAATGTATGAAGTAATGACAACCAAGTAAATTTTCCTGAGCCTTGTTGTCCAGGATTTTTGTTTGTTTGTTTGTTTGTTTTAAGGAATTTAGCCTTGAAATTGACTGAAATTAATATAATTTATGTCTAAGCCTTCCCTTGCAAGTTGTATGACAATAGATTCTAGAGTTCCAAAATTACATCATACCTGTTACCCTCTAGGTTGAGAGTGTTCTTGATGCTTCCTATTCTGCTATTTTCCAGAATCCTCTATCCTCATATTTTCACTTAGTCTTCTCACTTCCTATAGATTTGACTCTCCCTGTTCACAAACAATAGTTACTTATTGGTATGATATCAGATTTTTTTAAATGATGAATATATATGTCAAGACGATTCTGTTCTTCAGAGTTAATTTGCTCTGTTCATTTTTCTTCATAACACAATTTTAAAAAATATTCTCTTATTATTGATGCTAGAGAGACTGCTACAGTGTTTGAAGTTATTGAAGAAAAGCACATTAGAGTGACAAGGAGTGGCATACACCAAAGTGAAGTTGTCAAATAGAAAGTCAAAAGCCAACCTTAAGTAAATAAAGAATGAGAAACAAAGTTATAACCAGCTTTAGATACATCCAAAAAAAGAAGAGACCAAAATCAAAGAGTTGAAAACAATCTTTTTGCTTTTGCTGTTGAAAATGCTATCATCTTCACACAAACATTCAATTAACAGCATGATGACAGCAGTTGAGGGGTATCTAAGTCTGGAAATAGAAACTGAAGTTCTGTGTGTTCAGTTTAATAAGACTTTCAGAGTTTTAAAATAATATTTCAAAGATAATATAGTTAACAGAAGAATCAAGTTATGCAAACAAGGATCACTCTCTCAAACTGAATTATTTTTCAGTTTTTTTTTTTGTTGTTGTTTTTTTTTTATTTACCTAAAAGCTTTCAATGTATGTTGGTAGTAATTTTCACACATGAGGAAGAAGAAGATTACTTTAAAGGGAAAGATAATATTAATTATTTCATAGTAGTTAACATATTTCACAGTTATTTGCCTTGAAGCATGTAAAACAAGTCAATAGATAAAATTATAGAATTGCCTCAAAGTTAAATAATGTAGCAAAGAACATAACATGATCTCTTCCAGTCCCATGAGAGACTATGGACTCTGAAAAACAATCTGAGGGTTTTGAAGGGACGGGGGGTGGGAGGTTGGGGTACCAGGTGGTGGGTATTATAGAGGGCACGGATTGCATGGAGCATGGGGTGTGGTGCAAAAATAATGAATACTGTTATGCTGGAAATAAAAAAAAAATGATAAAAAAAAAAAGAACATAACATGAAATTTTAAACAAGAATTTCTTTTTCTTTCCCACTCTATATATTTATGTGTATATGTATATATTTATATGTACCTGTATCAGATAATCAGATATATAATAATAACGTAATTGGGATTTTTACATTCATTTTCATTGTGTATCACTTAAAAACAGGAAACATGGGTTTTAGGTACTGATAACTCTTTTAGGTAGTGATAACTCTGACACTTACTATGCATGTGACATTTGATGATTACTTAAGTTTTAATCTTCTGTCTCCTCTAATGAAAAGGAGAAAATAATGTCAACCTTTCAAAGTTACTAAAATGATAAGAATAGGCAATCTATCTAGAGTGGTTATTAAAGTACCTAGCTTATGGGAAGTTCTCAAAAAATAGCAGATGTGATAGAACTCATTACATGAAACATACTAAAGAGTAATCCAAGTAATTCACAGAAATTAACTCAATCATCACGATAACCTAGAACTTCAGACATTTCACTGCTTTCTGAATGTAATCTGAAGTAAAAATAAAAACCATCAACTCTTGCACAAAATGAAGGGTGTTCATACATTTTAGTCATCTAGTCAATAATCACTGATCTCTGCAAGAGTGGCAGTTATAGATTCTGGAACCAGTGTGTCTCAGTTCAAATTCTGGCACAAATACTCATTCAATGAAGCTTAATTTAACCTCTTCTCATAAATTATGTGTAATGGAGTGATGGGTTGATATAGTCACAGTTCCTCAACATTTTCTTATGCCTTATAGGTACTCAATAAGTGGTGTTGATTTCTCTAATTATTATTACCAGTAGATGCTAGGATCTGAGTTTGTCAGCATGTTAACACAAGGATATCTAATCTGGTAGGGCAAAATAAGTATATTAGCAAATAATGCTACAAGTTGATATGGAAAAGGATGTGTGAAACACGTGGAAAATATAGATAAAAGAATGGGAAGTTCTACTGAAGGAGTCAGGGTTAGGAATTAGGATATCAGAACAATTTTAGAAGCAAGAAAAATCACAAGGTTTGACAGAATCTGAAGTTACTGGAGAACTATGTCGCTGGGAATAGAATAGTAGAATGGACATTTGGCAAGATACAAAGCTTATAAATACAGGAAAGAGCTGAATCTTGGGAATTTCTCTAGGGTATAGTGAATACTCTCCTTCTAGGCATTTATATGCCATTGATGCATTTTTATGTAGGGAATTACATAATCAATACTTATGCTTTCAAAGCTTTATGTCTGTGAATGTAAAAAGGGACATTTCCAGAAAGGTGAATGGAGGGAGGAAGACTAATAATAGAGGCAGAGGGAAAGTTTGACTGATTAGCATATAAGACCTGGAGTTTACCAGTGAAAGTGGTAATAGAAAAAAATGGAAAATATATTTTAAATGGGGTGGCAGTAGAGCCAAAAGTTCTTGGCCAATAATTGATGGCTGTGTTATGGTGAGGAGGAGTTTTCTAAAATGGTCCCTAAATTCCTCATGTTGATGGGTGAAAGCAGGCTGTATCACACACCACTAAGTGATTTGGGAGAAGTGGGTTAGAGGATAAATTAGTGCTTTGACATACAGGTGTGGAAGAAGCTAGTTGTAGGCTATATGCCTATAGCTCAGGGGAACAGTCTGACCTGGAAATAGAGGTTTTTGAGTCATCTGCCAAAAGAAAAGCCATGAAAGATGATACAGTCTTGCGTAAAGATGAGAAGAGAGGAAAGATAATTTACAATAGCTGTGTGATGCTGGGATAGTGCTAAAATGCCATTGAAGTTCATCCAAACTTAAATCTCCTGAATGAAGCATTCCCTTGCTTACGCTCTTGGACTGTACCTTTCTTAAATCTAGCTGGCTTAAGAAAGTGCAGCTAATCTTTAGAAAAATAAATGGAATAGTTTCCTTTTTTAAAAAATTTGCCGCTAGTGGGGCGCCCAGGGGTCTCAGTAGGTTAAGCCTCTGCCTTCAGCTCAGGTCATGATCTCAGAGTCCTGGGATTGAGGAGCTCCCCTGCTCAGCGGGGGAGCCTGCTTCCCTCTCTCTGCCTGCCTGCCTCTCTGCCTGCTTGTGAGCTCTGTCTCTCTCTGTCAAATAAATAAATAAAATCTTAAAAAAAAAATTTGCTACTAGCATTTAACATTTTGGCTTTAAATTTGAGCTTTATACAAAAAGTATTTTTGTACTGTCTGTATAACATTGGTATGAAAGAGAAATATATTTTAATACAATTTCCAAGTATATTTTAACACTTAAGTATATCTGAAAAGCAAGTTAATACAGCTTCCCCAATGACTTTGATTTGGACCTCAGATTGAAAGAATCAACTCTTTGACTCAAGAGCAAGAAAAAAGAAAATTTGGGAACATTTGGGTAATCTAGAAATAAATCATGAGAAAAGTGATGAATAGCAATCTGCTCACTTTCTTTTTAAAACCAATTTAGATAGAAGCTGCTGAGGTCAGGTCTATTTTCCCCAGTCAAAATGATGAGCTATTTTAAGCACACTTCTCATGGTTCATTCATATTCTTACTGCATTCACGTTCACAATTGCTAGGTGATTGATCACCTGTGGATATATAATAATAAAGTTAAGTGTTCCAGATCCTGAAGATGTATATCTGCTCTAGGCTACAAATCAAGCAAGTGTCTTAAAATGCCATATATATCCCATTAAGTGATGATGATAGATTATCATCTGTCACTTGCGAAGCCCTACTATGTACACTGTACCATGTGTATACCATTCTTTTTTTTTTTTTTTAAAGATTTTTATTTATTTATTTTGAGAGAGAGACAGTGATAGAGAGCATGAGCGAGGAGAAGATCAGAGAGCGAAGCAGACTCCCCATGGAGCTGGGAGCCTGATGCGGGACTCGATCCCGGGACTCCGGGATCATGACCTGAGCCGAAGGCAGTCGTCCAACCAACTGAGCCACCCAGGCGTCCCATGTGTATACCATTCTTACAACAATTTTATCACATTTGTTTTACACATACTTAAAGTGTGAGAGGTGGAATTGAAGTTGCTTAGTACTCCCATATGGTAGTGTTCCTGTTTAGTAAGAATCAGACCAAAATATAAGCCCTATTTCCAAAGTCAAAAATATTTTCATTATGCCTTTTATATACTTCAGATGTAAATTATCTAAAATAAACTTCATCCTTCTCAGTAGACTAAATGAAAGACCCTGTTACCCACCCAATTATCGATCAGAAATCTGAGGCAACCTTGATACTTGCTTTTCTCTATAGTCTCCAGTCCACTTTATGAACAAGTCATGATATTTTACCATCTAGAATATGAGTTGTTTCCTTCCATCCTTTTCAGACCTCCTTTTGGGGGGCTAAAAGAGGGGCCTTATGTCTTCTTTGTTTTTTTCCTATCCTAATTGCTTTCTCTCACTCTAATAAGACACTATTACACTCCAGTCTTTACCCTATATTAAAATAATCTTTAGGGACACTTGGGTGGCTCAGTGGGTTAAGCCACTGCCTTCAGCTCAGGTCATGATCCCAGGGTCCTGGGACTGAGTCCTGCATCAGGCTCCTTGCTCAGTGGAGAGCCTGCTTCTCTCTCTGCCTCTGCCTGCTTGTGCTTCTCCGTCTCTCTTTCTCTCTAACAAATAAATAAATAAATAAATAAATAAATAAATAAATGAAATGTTTTTAAAAAATAAAATAAAATAATCTTTATAGGGCACCTGGGTGGCAGTGTTGGTTAAGCATCTGCCTTCAACTCAGGTCATAATTCCAGAGTCCTGGGATCCAGTCCTGCTTAGGGCTTTCTGCTGGGCGGCGAGCCTCCATCTCCCTCTACCCCTCCATGGTGCTTGTGCTCTCTCTCTCTCTCTCTTTCATGCTTTCTCAAATAAATAAAGTCTTTAAAAAATAAAATAATCTTTATAAAAATCTTTATGAAAAATACTTCGTTTCTTAAAATTAAGTGTTTGGGTCTATTGCCTTGACGATGAAGTCTGAATACTTTAACATGCTATTCAAATTCCACCATTTCTAATCCTGACACACACTCTCACCTAAGTCCTGACTCCCAAACTTACATGACCCAGTTTCACTAACTACTTAGTTCATATTATAGTTTCATGACTTGAAGGTTTTGTTTATGCTTTTCCATTTACCCAGAGATGATTCCTCATTCTTCCTACTTGCACACATCTACTTGCATTTCAACATTGAAGCGAAGTGTTCTATCATCTGTGAAACTTCCCTTGCCTCATACTTGGCCTCTTATTTGCCTTGTAAATATTCTAACATTCTTTATAAAAGATTTATATTTTAATATCTGTCTTGACACAATTGATTATACATTCCTTGAAAAGAGGTTTTTTTTCTGACCACCTAGCATAATCTTTGGCTGTGGAAATAGTTATTAGATGTTATCGAATGAACAAATGAAGGTATCTTCATTCCATATTAACCTCACTTTCATTATTCTTTCTATGGGAATACTTATCAGAATTATCTCTATTTCTTTGGGAAATGTGTACATAGAATAATTATTGCAGAATTATTTTTATGTTATCAGAAGGAACATCAAGATAAAGGTGTCTTGGATCCTTTTTCTACAATTTTATGATATAACGAAGGTTTAGATATGTCTATAACAAAATATAATATAACAAAACAAGACTAGTATACCTAGTAGATAGATAAAATTATTATCAGTAGTAAAAATAATAAATGTAGATTATATGGTAGTAGACAGGTAGAAACGAAAGTATGTTTGTTGGAGGTAACATTGTCTTGTAAAAAACATTGTCTTGAAAAAACAGATTGGCCAGTTGGATATGTAAGGGGAATAATATTGATCCAGGGATAAAGATAAAAATATCAGAACCAGACAAGGAAAACAGGAAACGGAAAAAGATCTAGTAAACTGCATGAGTGTCCAATGCAGTGAAGTGGAAGAGAAGTTTAAAAAACTCGTAGTGTTAATTTTGGAAAATCTTGCATTGTAGGCTGGGCAGTTTTAACTTAACTTTGTACATTTTTAGAAGCCATCAGTGGTATTGGGTCAAAACAGTGAAAAGACTGTGTTTTTGTTTTGGAATTAAGAAATTTCATAACACTGAGTAGAGAAAATGGAGAGAAGAGAAACAGGAGGTGGAGTGATCTGTTGGTTAATTATTACAATAGACTAGGCAAGGATTATTGGGACTTAAATGGCATAGCAAGAATGGTAATAAGCAGCAAGATGATTGTAGACAGTTATTGAAATTGAATTGATGTTTTAAATATATATTGAAAATGAAAAGTGAGAAAGTGAAGATGCAGTGATTTTTAGTTGGTCCAACAATTAATTATTGATCAAATATAAGCTGTTAACTCAGAGAAATATAGATGGTGCTACTTAAAGCCAGACGTATAAAAAGAATGATGAGTTGAAATGAATGATAAACTGAGATTTTAGTATTTTGAGTTGTAGTTTCAACAGGATGATCATGGCAAGTAAAAAATTAAAAAGGTAGGTCACAGATGTTCAGTTTACATCCAGCATATTTAACAGCATAACTTACAAATATAGGATTTTGATAAATGGCACCATCTACCCACTTCCTTTAATTAAATAGAAATTATAAAAGACATCGTATTTGAAGTTTAACCAAAGAAAACAAGAAAAGCACAGTTGAGTTTTTTATCATATGCCCTTGATAGTATTTATTGTAGATCTTAAGGTAAAATATTTCAAAATGTGAATTAAAATAATTAAAAAAAAACCCTCTAAGAATTCCAAGATAACTATTTTAATAAATATTGGCCTAGAAGAAATTGTTACAGGTTGAAATACTATGGCATAAAATGTCAAGACCTTTCCACAATGCCTCTTTACAAAGTGTTGCAAGTTTTCAGCATCTGTATTCGGTTTCTCCGATAAACCCCATCACCACTATACCTTGCCCAGACATTATCTTTAGGCCATCTATTTTTGATAACCAAGTGACCTCTTCCCTCCACCCCCATACACATCTTACTTTACTGTTTTGGTCACACATTTTGTGACCAAACTAAATGTCTGTAAGATGTTTCATCTCTGCTAAATATTAGAATGTCATACTCATCATTTTTCAAACAACAGTAAATTTTTTTTAATATTTGTCTGTTTTGTTGTTGTTGTTGTTGTTGTTGTTGTTGTTTTGTGTTTGTGTGGTTTTACTTCATGACCATCCATAATGGAAAGTGTTGAAATGGAAGTAAGGAAATAAGGAATCAAATGTTATTTTCTATGTTTGGGTCACTTGAGTCTGCAATGAAATACACACACATGTAAATATCACATAAGTAGCTAAAGTTCCATGTGGAACTTCATATTTTGACATATTAATGATAACATTTTTTGCAAGGTAATCCATATAAGTAATATTGTAACTCTCCATCCATTGACAAATGTACTTATTATTTCAATGAGAAAGTAACACAGGATAGAACTAAAACACCGCACTTTTATTCTGAGTTTTAAAATATAGGGCTTAATTTCCTTATAGACATAATCATCTGGAACTCAAAGATCTTTTAATTTGCAAGAGCTACGCTCCAGGTATGTGGGGAAAAAAGTGCCATGATCTTAAAAATCTGATCTTAACAACATCAAGGTCAAGTTAACGGTGGATTAAGGATGCATCATCCTTCAGCTATAAGTTGAATAGGGACATTTTGGCTTTGCATATAGCAATAATTCTTATGCTTTCCATGCAGGAAAGAAAAACTTTAAAAATGGCAAATTTAATTAAGAGATTTGAAGTCACATTTGAAATTTTCAAGTCTTTGAAGGCTGGAGGAGGATGTTTTTACTTTCACTTGTAAAATTTTAAAGTTAATTCAGTTGAGTGAATATCAAAGAATAAAGCAGCAACAAAACAATCCCCAAAAAACTCTGTTCTTTAAAAATCTAAGTCCTTTAAAAAAAAAAAAAAATCTAAGTCCTTTAATACTTTGCTGTTTTAAGTCAAATCATAAATTGCAAACCTATAATAAACTGACTGATGAGAATCCCTCTGATCCAAAAGCCAATCAGTATTATTCCTGCTTCTGATAAAGCCAACGAAAATTCCCAATTTCTATGTTCTATAATATGTATAAAACCTAGTCCATCACTGAGAAAGGAGAAATTGACCAACAAATTTAATAAATTCTGTTTTTCTTTAACTAGTTATTTTTTAAAAAAAACATTTTATTTTTAAGTCAATGCTACACCCACCATGGGATTCAAACTCATAACCCTCAGATCAGAGTTGGCCTGCTCCACCAGGTGACCAGCGAGGCACCGCTGGTTTCATTATCTTGAACTTTCTTTTCCTGAAACCATCTCTGAACCTCTTAGGCAAACTCAGTCACATATTTCCCTAGATTGGCTAGAGCCAATCCTCATATTTTAAATGCATCTATTTTAGTTACTACATAGTAAACACAGTATCATTGTACTATCATGATAATATATTACATATTTGAGGTCTTATTTAACCTAAAAATAATACTTGCGTGCAAATAGCTATGAGCTATAGCTAATGTATTTCTAGACACATCTAATAAATTATGTTTATTGAAATATACATGTCCTTATATGGACACATTGCAAGGAAAGAAAAGAGACCTGGTGACTTTAGGGTAGTGTCTTTGATTTAGAAGAAATATGAGGTAGGTAAAACTAAAGAAGGAAAAAAAATCAATATTTTCAGCTAAGTGGAGGAATGATAAAAGAGTATAATGTCATCAGTATGAGAAAAGAGAGGATGCCAAAGACAGTGTGGCCGATCATGCCCACAAGTCTAAAGAGAAATTAGATAGGATAAAGGACCATTTGGTGTGGGAAAGTATTGTTGGCAATTTTGAGGGAGTGTTTCTTGTAGAGTTAATTGGGAAAAGCAGGAATACACTGATGGATGAGTAGAGTTAGTCTAGGACAGCTTTTTTGTATAAAAGTGTTAGAGAAGAAAAGGAGATAAAATAAGAGTTGCAGCTACAAGGACTTTATTTTATAAAGAAGAAAACTAGTAGAGTCCAGAAGCACGCAGTTTAATTCAGGAAAATAATTTCTTAAGAAGCGGCTTTCTTTGTGGAAGATGTGACCATGTGAGTAACTTCTGGCTAATGAGGGAAAAAAAATCAGAAGTAAGACTTCAGGGATGTCTCCTTGAAAAGGCGGGGCCATAATCCTCTCCTCCCTTTTTTCTTTTGATAAATTAAGGTTCTATTATAAAAGACAAAGACAAATATGGTAAAAGGTTAGACAACAGTCTGCAAATTCTACACCTTTGCTCTTCACATTTCCATATATTACCTCTTTTCTGATAAAGAGAACCTGCTTATAATATCAGATGGACCAAGGGAATAAATTCCCCAAACCTCACTCGGTCTGAGTGTCGTGTAATCCTCCCCCTCAGGTATGGATATGGGATATGGTACATCTTGAGATGAACTAATGAACTAAAAGTTCAATTATCTATACTCATATATCCAACACATCAAATTAGAAAAGCAAAATGATAATTATAATAAAAAAAACACTTCCATTTGGAAACAAACAATTGGAATGTCACAGTGGTCAGTACTTTTAACACTAAAATCTTGCTAGCTAGAGTGGAGCAACAGAATGAGGTGCTTAGCTTGTCTAGCAGGACTCCCTTGTCTTTCGTTTCTGGCTTTGTCTTCCTGGAAGTTATCCTTGCCCACTGTTCTTTATAGTCTCATCTGAGGTAGACTTTGGGAAATATTGCTTCCTGGTTATGGAACTTTGGGCAATGTAGGGCTTGCTTTGTGAATTGGGCGAACTGCATACAAGTTCCTTTGTTAGTATAGTTACGTCACGACCTCAGAAGTACAAGAGTTCCTCTGTATTAGCTTTGATCAGTCCCATAGGAAAATTGCCACACCCAAAGGCCTGAAGCTTGAGTGTTCTTGTTTTTTGAAATGCGGTCTCTGTGCCCTGCTCACCTCTCCTCCCTTCAATTGAAGGACAGCTCTCCTAAGGCCTTGGAAACACAGTACATTTAATCTGATTTACTCAGAGTGCTGGATCCCGTTGTCTTTCAGCAAATGTTTGACAAAAAGCAAGCATGAGCCCAAAAGTAAAATAAAACTGTGCCTCCAGTCTTAACTTCTACTTAGATGCAGTTCTGCAGCCACTTTTCATTACTGCTTCAGTACTTTGAAGCATAGCTACAATTGATTTTTAAGCCTTGGAATGCTTCAAATCATGTGACTTTTGGGCAACTTAGGTTGCAGTCCTCAGGACTTTTGTAGCCATGTACTTTTCTATTTTTGCTTAAGAGAAAATACTTCTAAGTTTTTTGAAATATCCCTTTATTTGGGATGTTTCTAAAAGCCACAGGAAATAGCCTAAATAGGCCAGGATTATTAATTTTTCCTTCTGTTTCCCTAACAGCCTAAGCACATAGTCTGTCTTCTAGCTAGTTTACAGCAGGAAATAATCTGACTATTTTGCCACTCCATGTTGTGCATTAGACATTTTTAGAGCTATCAGTGTCTAAACCTTTGCCACCCAGCTCCTGCTTACCTTCACCAAGCCAAAGCATTCTTTGTTTTGACATTCATCCATTGGAAATATATCATTTTTTTTAGGTTGAAATTTTCATTTACTGGGAAGATTATCTGGGAAGCCTATTGAAAGTCAAATTCTGAATCAGAAGTTCTGGGGTGGGGCCTGAGACCTATTTCCAACAGAAGTCCCGCTGATACCAGTACTGCTAATATACATACCACACTTCGATTAGCAATATTAGTGTGCCACACTACTTACAACTAGTGATTACTGTATTTAGCAATATTCTCAATTTAAGATAGCCAAATTTAATTTGGGCAGTTCAAATAAGGGAGAATGTGTAGTTGAAGCATACTCCCAGGATGATCTGGAGGACTGTTTCAACAGACAGTCATCTGAGGCTTCAAGGACAAATCCTAAACCACCCATAGGACTTGGTCATAGAAGGAGTTGCTGCCTTTGCAAAAATATAAGGGAGGATAATATTAAATTTGGCACCATAAATACTGCTTCCAAACCATGTGCCTCTTCAAAAATCAGAAGCTGCTACCCTAGTTCCTGGCTTCTAAACATCAACTCTGTCATAATCCATAACAGCAAAATGGATTTTCAGCTCCCTGTCCCTCTCAGTGCATAACTAATAATGAATCCGAGTTTCATGAGAGTGCATCTGATTGGCAAAATATAAGTAGCTCATCCTTCTAAAGAGCCACAGCCCTGATCGGGTTAAAAAAAAAAATTATATATTTATATATTTATATATATATATATATATATATGCATGCAGTTTTTAGCTTTCTACTTTCTTCTCCTTAGGAAGTTGGCATGGAGGTGTGATAGACAGTTCATAACATTAATTCTGTCACAGGCAAGTTTTCCAAGGGATAGTGTTCTGTATTTGCTTAAATGATTACTGTAAGAAAGAAAATGAGAAAAAGTCAAGTGGATTGATATGCAGATATTCCATAAATTAATATAAAATGATAGGTAGTTTTAAAAGTCAAACAGAGACATCTGTATTTACAAATAAAGGGAAAAGAGCAATGAATTATTTTAATCAAAGGAACTATTTATGGCAAAAGTAGTAAATAGATTTCTTCCTAAATATAACAGGTTAAAGGATTTTTCCTTACGACAGCATATTGATAGTTAAGGTTTATAACTACACATTACTAAATCAGTCTTGAGATTTATAATTTGTATAAGATTAGGTTAAATAAATGATCTAGTTTTAAATCTTGAGAACTCTGAAAATATTTAATGTTTATTTTACATACCAGATATTAGCAACCAAAATTTGCATGTCTTCACTCAGAGAATAGGAGCTTTGTAGACCCAATAGCTGTTTTGTGTTATTCACGGGCATATGCCATCATGTTTGTTACCCAAAAAGATTATGCATGTAGAACAGAAATGTATCCTAAAATTTTATATTTTGGAATGATTTCTTCTCATTTTTTTCTGCTTTCAGTTTATGATTTTACAAATATACATTGCTTTATTTGCAAAGGAAACATCACCGAAATAGGAAGTAGTAAAACCCAACTGTTAATTGTTCTGATTTACTATTAATTAACATATTTATCAAATAATACAGTTGATGAAAATTTGGACAACAGTTTTGAGATTTAAACATTTTATAAATTCCCCTTATGTCATAGTCATATTTTATTTTTATAGAACCAGCTGCATACTGTTTACTACCTAAGCTGAATACTTCAACTGTTAGGTTTTTGCATACTTTACTGATTGAAATGAATATATTAGTAGTTGAATTTGCATATACCCTGATTGCCCTGAATATTGTGCAAGTGTATATGTTAAGTACAAAAAAAAGTCCAAGTAGTTACTTCTATTATGGAGATTTGAAGCCCACGATATAAAATTAACCTAGACTTGAATATTTGGTGAGATTCCTTTACTGTTCTCTTAATCTGTTATTAATAGGAAAGATTATTCTTTAAAGCCTTTGAGTGGCATTATTGGTCACTTTAAAATAAAACTGTTTTGATTATCTGGTGTTTTTAATTCATGATGAATGCCTGATTGCTTAAAAAAAATGAAAGAAAAAAACCTCTTTAGCAATGTATCTTCCTTTTTTGTAATATTGATATCATGGGGATATAAGGTCTATTATTACATATCTTTTATGTAATGCAATGTAACTAAAATTTTATTAATGTAATTTCTATGAACATATGAATTGGAGGGATGGAAATACTATTAATTTAGTTTGTACTGTGTGCCAAATGACCAAAAATAGTTTTGCTTTAATTCTTTTAGCAGCTGCCATTATTTCACAGATAAGGAGACTCTCAGAGATATAAAGCCGTTGAAAGTTACACACCAAGTAGTAGATCTCAGACTATAATCTGGAACCATCCAAATTAAAGTCCTCTATTGTCTAGTGTATTATTTATACCCTAGACAAAAAGAGAGTCTTTTTTTTTAATTTTTTATTTTTTATAAACATATATTTTTATCCCCAGGGGTACAGGTCTGTGAATCACCAGGTTTACACACTTCACAGCACTCACCAAAGCACATACCCTCCCCAATGTCCGTAACCCCACCCCGCTTCTCCCAACTCCCCTCCCCCCAGCAACCCTCAGTTTCTTTTGTGAGATTAAGAGTCACTTATGGTTTGTCTCCCTCCCAATTCCATCTTGTTTCATTGATTTTTCTTCTACCCACTTAAGCCCCCATGTTGCATCACCACTTCCTCATATCAGGGAGATCATATGATAGTTGTCTTTCTCTGCTTGACTTATTTCGCTAAGTATGATACGCTCTAGTTCCATCCATGTTGTCGGAAATGGCAAGATTTCATTTCTTTTGATGGCTGCATAATATTCCATTATGTATATATACCACATCTTCTCGATCCATTCATCTGTTGATGGACATCTAGGTTCTTTCCATAGTTTGGCTATTGTGGACATTGCTGCTGTAAACATTTGGGTGCACGTGCCCCTTTGGATCACTACGTTTGTATCTTTAGGGTAAATACCCAATAGTGCAATTGCTGGGTCATAGGGCAGTTCTATTTTCAACATTTTGAGGAACCTCCATGCTGTTTTCCAGAGTGGCTGCACCAGCTTGCATTCCCACCAACAGTGTAGGAGGGTTCCCCTTTCTCCATATCACTTGGCATCAGGGAAATACAAATCAAAACCACAATGAGATATCACCTCATGCCAGTCAGAATGGCTAAAATCAACAAGTCAGGAAATGACAGATGCTGGAGAGTCTTTTTAGAGTCAATACTCTGTCACTTACTAGGTTTGTGTTATTGAACAAATCACTTTGTGTCTATTTCTGAAGTTGAGTTAATATTTACCATTCATACATCACATAATTTCTTAAAGGGCATGAAATAGAGCAAATTAAGGCTTTTTGAAAATCATAAAGCACTCTTTATTTTAAGGTATCTGGGATTAATAGTCAGTTGATTTATATCATAATATAAAAACAGGTTTTTAAAACTGAGGGTTGCCTGGGGGAGGAGGGTAGGGAGAGGGTGGTTGGGTTATGGATATTGGGAGGGTATGTGCAATGGTGAGTGCTGTGAAATATGTAAGCCTGATGATTCACAGACCTGTACCCCTGGGGCTAATAAAACATTATATATTAATGAAAATTTTAAAAAAATCATATTGGAAAATATAAAAAGAAAACAAAACAGGTTTTTAATAAGGTTATATCTACTATGAGTCAGGAGTGAGTAGAACTTATGTTCCCCAGTACTCATATAATTTAGGAGCAGAGAAGTAGTGATTTACCTGCATAAGGATGTTCCCATATTTGCTACAATCCTTGACATTGTTGCCTTCTTATATGTTGTTTCCTTTATTTGGAAGATCCTTTCTCCCTTGTGTCTTGTAAATTCAGATCTTTCTTTCCATTTATATCCCCTTTCCCCTGAAAAGACTTTTCTGATCAATCTCAATGTATATTACACCCCTGTTGCTGAAGCACTGTATACATATACCATGGCATTTGTAAAACTTTCACATGATTGTTATTCTCTCTGTCTGTGAATCTTTCCATTCTGAGCATCTCTGGTACACTGTAGTGCCCCAGAATATTACCTGAGTAAGTGAAAGTGTTACTGTCTTAGCTACGATACAACCATAATTAGGTGGTGTATATCCTTGTTTAACTTGATGTGATATATGTTGTGGCAGAAAACACATAACATGAAATCTACACTCTTAGCAAAATTTTTTAGTGTTCAGTACAGTACTGTTAACTGTAAGCATAACGTTTTACACCATATCTCTAGAACTTTTTCATTATGCATAATGAAATTTTTATACCTTAAGAAATTTTGTGAAGAAAATAATGTATGAGTAAGAATGTATGAGCATAATTTTGGTTGAGTCAGATTTTTCAATTTTTTTTTCCCTTGGAAAAAAGTTTGCTATAATATTGTATGATATTGTAACTGAGTATATATCACAAATCAATATTATATATGCACATAAATATGTGCATTTGAGTTTTCTATATAATTTCTATAGATAAGATATATGATATATTAAGAATTGTAGAAATGTATTTTGGGGTAAAAAATGAAAAAATATTAAAAAGATGTATTTAAATAAATTTGCTTATTTTATAATGCTAAAATAATTTTACAAAGTAATTTGTTTATATCATTTAAAATTACAAAATAATTTAATTTTACAAAGTAGTTAATGTAAGTCATATCACAAATTTGGCACTTGAAAATTCCCTCTAAAATTTATAGTAATTTAACTTAAAATGTGAGCCAGTGGGAGTAGGAAGTGATAAATCCAGAATTTAAACATTCAACTTTTGTCAGTAATGACTAAGGCATGATTAATAAATTGTACTACATTTAGAGCTAAATTATTAAATCAGACTGCCTAATCAGAAAATCAAGCTGTACAAACTATAGTGCAGTTTAAAACTCAGCAATTGTAACTTCAAAGTGTTTAGCTGCATCAGTGGAATTGGTGGTTGAATCATCAAATGTGCAGTGCAATTAGTTGAGTATGAAAATCCCACAGTGTTACAATATGGAAATGAATCAGCAAAGCTTCCTAGTGATTGCTAAATACCTGACTACTTCCTCAGTAACTATAGTTCTTGAATAATTCCCTAAATAAATATGGAAATAAAGTTTAATGAAGTGAAATAGTGAATATGAGGTAGTCTTTGATAAATTTGGGAAAATTTATATAACTTGAAAGTAACTGGCTCATTTTCTTTTACATATGTTCCCTGATCTACAGGACCTACTGGTATTTACTGCATATTATTTGTGTTCTTTTAGAAGGGTTTTTTTGTGTGTGTGTGTGATTTTTTTGTCATTAAATGTTTCCCACTAGAAACAAAAGGTGAGAGTTCCCTCATTCAGAAGAATTAACTCATAGAAATATAGTATTTGTATTCATCAACTTATTAGGGTAATTAACTATACTAGGTATAATTTGCCACCGCCCCCTTAAAAAAGTTAAAACTTCTTAAGATCTTTACAAATGAAAGACTAAACATTTGACTTATTTTGGAGATTCAAAAAAGAATTCCCAGAGATTGGAAATCTTGGCTACAAAAATTTTTATATGTGTTGAAGTTTAGAAAAATATTATTTTTAAATTTTTAAATTTAAAATTAAATTTAAAGATTTTAAATTTTCAGATACGAAGTGTGGAGGAGCTGCATTTGTGAATATTTGGAAATTCAAAAGCTATACAATATGTATGATGTTTTCATTTACTTAAAAATTTATGTTTGCAAGTTTAAGTTCTGTACTTGAGATACTTTTCCCAATATACTTAATTTTCAGCTAGACTAGTTAGCTGTCAGATGTCATTGTTCTTTCAACTGACACTTCATGTCCTGGAAAAAATTATAAAGTCATCTTAATATGACCAAATTCTAAATAAGCATACATTATTTTTCAAGGAAATCTAACATTTTGAAATAGTTAAGCATTTGATGCTATTGCCACAAACTGTACTTTAAAAGTACATATAAAGAATGGATATTTGGATGAGAAGGATTTTCGGTTCTTCTCCCTAAACCTTCAGACTGGGGGCAACAAATTCAAATGCTAATGGGATCCAGGCAGGTTATTTTAAAAAAGTGGAATTGGAAGACACAGTGGGAACTGAGGAGCTCTCTGAAAATTATAATTAGGTCTGATCCAAAGAGAAAATTGACCATTTTCTGAATGTTGAGCTGAATGTTGAGCTGAATGTTGCCCTTTGATCTAACAGAACAAGCAGTTACAGGGCTGCCATTTTTAAGGAAAAACAAACAAACAAAAACCAGAAAATCTGATTTTTTTTGAAGCCGTTAATATAGAGGCTGCTTTTAGGCAAGCAGGCTTGAACAATGGAGTGCAGAAAGGGCCACAACAACACCTGGCTGAATACAGAGAGGTCTGTCAGGTGACCCACCCTGAAATATCCATAGGCCCTAACTGACCAAAGGGCTGCTTACAAAGAGGCACAGTTACCAAAAGAGGGGGAATGTCATATGTTGCTATACCTCCTCATCTTCCACTTTTAAAAACAGTTCCCAGGGAAGCCTGGGTGGCTCAGTTGGTTAAGCCTCTGCTTTTCGCTGGGGTCATGATCCTTGGATCCTAGGATTTAGCCCCAGTTCTGGCTCCCTGCACAGAATGGAGCAGGGAGTCTGTCTCCTCCCTCATCCTCTGCCACTCCCCCTGCTTATGTGTGCGTGCTCTCTCTCTCGCTCGCTCGTTCAAATAAATAAAATCTTAAAAAAAAAAAAAAAAGATAAAAACAGTGCCCGTCCACTGCCTCCTTGCAGATAGCCTCTTCTTTGCAGTCCTGCCCAGAATCCTTTGCAGCATATTCACTAAACTTCTATCTGCTTTGTTCTGCCTCATGTGAATTCTTTCATCACTAGCACCACAGGCACCAGATCCTCACTCCACATTTGGGGGCCCCCATCCCATCAAAGGCACTACATTTAAGTTTTGGCTACTCGTTTATTCTTTTAAAGAAATAAATGTGTAGTCCAAATACAACACATCTGTTTATCAGTTTATAAATTTTCTATAAATGGAATTTTATTATGGATGGCATCTTCTTTTTTTGCATTTTTATTTTTTTAAGTTTTCATTTAAATTCTAGTTAGTTAGCATATGGTGTGATACCATTTTCAGGAGTACAATTTAGTGGTTCAACATCATCTTTCAACACAGTTACAGACATTAGGTGTTGATTACTTCATGAGGCAGTTCCCTTAATTAATAGTCAACTTTGTTAGATGCCTTTTCTTACCAAGGACTAAGAAATCTAAGATAGAAAGGTCAAAAGATGATTCAATTCATCCTCTTCTTTTTATGTGAAAACCGAGAATCAGGAAATGCAAACTGTACACATTAAGTAATGCAATGGTTTAATAAGAGATCCAGAAAGGAAAGCCATGAAAAGGCAGTAAGCACTACCTTGTGAGATATCTCATGGTGGATGTCCCCATCAATAATTCTTGTAATGTAGACATTCTTAGCCACATTTTTGCAAATGAATAAACAGCTTTAGGTCAACTGCCCCTTATTACACAGTAACTAAGTAGCAGACTAATCATCTGAACCACATTTCCTAGTTTCCAGGCTAACTCTCCATATTGTGCTACCAATTGTTGCATTAAAAATAAAATTAAAAAAAAAATACCATAATGATTCCTATCCTTTGAGTAACTTCAAAAATCTGTTTGGAAAAGTTTAAGATCAGGGGTCTTCATACTCTTCCCCCTTGACTATTTATATTGATTATTGTTTACAGTAGACACAGTTGATTTGATGTTGTAAATTGAGGAGGGCTTTTGTGTATTCCAGTCATTATAGACATAGACAAAGGACTACAGTACTGATCATTGGTTAAACCTAAAGACATACCACTGTTATTTCCTGATGGGCACAAAGGTGCAAGCAAGAAAGCCATTTAGACCTAGTTTCTCCAAAGTAAGCCTCAGCAGGTGTTGCTGCCAAATGTCATTCTCTATGGTACATCCTAGCTGGGTTGCACACCAGAGAGCCTCAGCTGACAACAGACATCCAGTGGGAGTGTGCCTGCCAGTGCGGAGCAGCCATTTTCCCTGCATTCAGGAACTGCTCGTTGATACGACAGAAGACACCCTAAGTGAACTGTTTTTTAACACAATGCTTAGGTTTACAATCCTCAAGCTAAATACACTTAACAAACCTCTGGGGTTAATATATATTCTTAGTACTGGTGTCTGTCATCCAAATTAAGCAGATACCAGGTAATATATTTGAACCAGAATTAAAATATATTTATCAAATTCAGATTTATGACATACTTAGAAGAAGAGTTAAGAATAGAATTAATATGCCAGTGGTGTCCCCTGTGCTAAATATTAATTTTGACACATTTCAATAAATACATTTTATGAAAAACTTATCTAAATTTGGCCACTCTTCTCATTTTATCACACCTCATTATTTATTCCTTCCTTAGACATAACAATTAGCAATGTTTTATTTATTTTAATACAGGTAAATAGTCTCTCATTTTGTATTAGAATCCAGATGAAATGAAGGCAGAGGTCTTGTCTGATTTGTTGATCATAAAGCTTGGGATCAGAGTTTAATAAAAAATAATGGATCATTAATGAAGCAAAATAAAACATAGAAGTTGCAAGAAGTTAAAGGAATGTTGGGTAGTCATTCTTCTCTCAGAGTTTAGATAGTGATGAATATATCAAAATTGACAAAAAAATTAAAGTTACCCATTAAGGAACCATATAGTATTTAGAATTTTCAAAGAGTTGGAAAAAGTAAACAGGAGCAATTTAGGAAGGTAGAAAGGCAAAGGAAAAGCAGAAAACTTGCTATGAAATTAATTTATTTAAACCCTAAATTTCTAGGATCAGTGGGAAAGAACAGAGGGAAAATACTTCCTATAGACTCCATTGAGTAAGAATAACTGGGAAATCAAGACAAGATGTAGTAATGGTAAATAGTTGTAATAGACAATGGGTTAAATTTCAGACACCTAATCGCTCATGTATTATGAATCTAAAAAGTAGTGAACGTATAAATAAGATAAATCATATTTGATTTAGTCTAAATGAGAGGAAATTTCAAAATTTCTCTTTAAAGCCAGCAAATATATTTATACATGTTCTAGATCTTAATATCCCTTTTTGTAAGTCTTAAATGGTTATATACATAACCCATTATTGTATTTTAGCTCCTGCCTCCTTAAAATTCTAGGGTGAATTCTAATTAGATCATCGTTCAAGTCCCAAGATCCATATACTTCACTGCAAAACCTCTTTACCTAGTGTAATATACACTTTCTTCTACAATGCTCTGTAGCTTAGTTTTCCCCATCTTTCTTCCAAGTTGATCTTACCAAAAATAAATAAATAAATAAAAATAAAAAGAATTTGAGTTCTCAGACTCCCATCCTAGTTTATTTTTTTCTCTTTCTCTCACAGTGTTCTAAATATAATATTTAGATTCAAATCTTTCAAATCTCCCAGCAATATTTCTATTCTTTTTTATTTTTTTAAGATTTTATTCATTTATTTGACAGAAAGCACAAGTAGATGGAGAGGCAGGCAGAGAGAGAGAGAGGGAAGCAGGCTCCCTGCTGAGCAGAGAGCCCGATGCGGGACTCGATCCCAGGACCCTGAGATCATGACCCGAGCCAAAGGCAGCGGCCTAACCCACTGAGCCACCCAGGCGCCCCAATATTTCTATTCTTAAACACAATTGTTTTCATCATCTTTCTCCCAAAGCTTCTGTGTCTAATCAATATCTGCTCATCCTTTTGTAGAAGTAAAAACTTCTTTACCTAAAATCCATTTGGCTTAAGGCAAGAAACTAACTAGAAGCTCTTGTTACTTTGGATTCCTAAGAAGTCTGGTACAAAATCCTTTAGACAAATTCGTATTTATTTTCTCCTTTGTAAAGCCATGCTTAAAACTAAAAGAAATAAAAAGCAGTAAAATAATCTATGTAGTAGCATCTTATTGATTCATGCATTATGCATTTGATTTTTATTTTTTAAAAGATTTTATTTATTTTATTCTTCTCTGGGGGGTGGTTTGGGAGAAGGAGGTGGGATTATGGACATTGGGGAGGGTATGTGCTTTGGTGAGTGCTGTGAAGTGTGTAAACCTGGTGATTCACAGACCTGTACCCCTGGGGATAAAAACATATGTTTATAAAAAATAAAAAATTAAAAAAAAACTTTATTTACTTGACAGCGATCACAAGTAGGCAGAAAGGCAGGCAGGCAGAGACAGAGGAGGAAGCAGGCTCCCTGCTGAGCAGAAAGCCTGATGTGGGACTTGATCCCAGGACCCTGGGATCATGACCTGAGCTGAAGGCAGAGGCTTTAACCCACTGAGCCACCCAGGTGCCCCACACATGATTTTTATATACAGAACATGAACATCTACTAGATCATTATTGGCTATGGTAGCATGAAAATGCATCTCTCAGACCTCTTACTGCAGGAACTGAAACTGCAGCTATTGCATTCTGAAATTCATGGCCATGTTTGCACCAGGTCAAGGCTTCTCATGGGCTGGTTCCAGCCACTGGTTACATACAGCAGTAATACTAAATCAGATCCATTCCTAGAAAATGAATAGTCCTCAGAAGGCTAGCATTGGCTTAAGGAGTCCTCATTAGACTTGCCAAATTTTTAATAACTGCAATACAGTCTAGGATTCTCCCACTTAACCATCTTTCCCTCTCTCCCTCATAAGACTCAGACCGGCATTGTGCACTTGACACCTCTCCCCGCTATCTTAGCGTTTTCTCTTTTGCCTCACAAGCTTTTCTTCTCATAAATCTCTTGAATGTATAATCTCATTTGGCATCTTCTTCTTAGGAGATCTGGACTTCCACATGGGCTTAATCCTTTTGTGCTGTCAACAACAATGACTGCCTTAGAAAGCAAACAAATAAAACGCAGAAATTGTGTATAATTCTCACATGAAAAATGCTTTGCAGAATTCTGATGAAACATGGTGGATACATAGATATATTTTTGCTCTGTACTAGAATTCTGTGATGGTGGCAAATTGAATTAAAGGCAGATAATCATCGGGGCCTCTGAGTGGCTCAGTGGGTTAAAGCCTCTGCCTTCCGCTCAGGTCATGATCCCAGGGTCCTTGGATCGAGCCCCGCATCGCGCTCTCTGCTCCGTGGGGAGCCTGCTTCCTCCTCTCTCTCTGCCTGCCTCTCACCTACTTGTGGTCTCTGTCTGTCAAATAAATAAAATAAAATCTTAAAAAAAAAAAAGGCAGATAATCATATATAACAGAGTGAATAACAAGATAACAGCAGTTGAGAGATAACCAGTTAAACTTTGGAAGTTAGAAGGCAGGTGGGGCAATTACATTAATTAATAGAGTGAGGAAAGTGTCAAACGTGATGCCAGTTGGGCGCCTGGGTGGCTCGGTGGGTTGGGCCTCTGCCTTCAGCTCAGGTCGTGATCTCGGGGTCCTGGGATCGAGTCCCGAGTCGGGCTCTCTGCTCAGCTGGGAGCCTGCTTCTTCCTCTCTCTCTCTGCCTGCCTCTCTGCCTACTTGTGATCTCTCTGTCAAATAAATAAATAAAAATCTAAAAAAAAAAAAAAAGTGACACCAATTTAAAAAAGCATCTCTAATTTAGATTTGCATTGGTAATAGGGAGTTGGTAATAGTACCAATTTCTTTATGTTCTTTTAAGGAAAAATTGAGTTAATGCATATGGATCACTTAAAAACTAAAGGACTTTGCTCATAGTAAATATTCGATAAATATTAACTGCTATTAAACTATTCTATCAAATTCAAAAAACTTTCATTTCTGTACTAGAACAACTGCCACATAAAATATATAAAGTCTCAAAAAATGATGAGGGAAGCACCAGGGAAATAGGAGTACATAGCCTCTTAGACGGCTGGGAACCCTATAAGGTAATGATTTAAAATCTGATACTTCTGCAAATTTTATGTGTATCTGTATTTCAATTATATAACACAGAATCATAAAAAAGTGACTATAAGACAGAATAGTATTTAATATTCTTTAAAAATGTTGTAATAATAACAACAACCACAAAAATTCTGAAAGCTACCACTTCTTTCCAAGAGGCTTGTGAGAAGTGAGAAAGGCAATGTCTGTGGCTGACTGTGAAAGGTTGCTACCCATGAAAGCATATTGTGAAAATGTCAAGTCTTCTCATCAACAAAGAGTTCTATATTCAGGCCAGGAAATCTTTTCTCTTCTCTGCATACATTTACTCCAGCCTTCTTCTGAAACCATTATACCTGATACCCTAAAATTACCTTCATTTCATTATTGCCTCTGTTAATTATAGTACCAGTGATTCCTTAGAGAAGCTTCAAATCTCTTCTGCTAGATTTGCAGGATAAGGAAAGCAGCAATTCATAACTAGTCAACAAAGGCAAGGAGAGGTCATAGGCTATGTTGGGAGGCATGTTGAGTGGTTGGGGTGGGGGTGGGGTATGGTAAGGGCAATGCTGCAAGCAGCAATGCTCGTTATCAAGATCACACTTCAGTTCTCATTCACGTGGCAGACGGGAAAGTAAGAAATGGAAAGATGCTTTCTAAAGTTTATGATTTGTTACTTTACAACTAACTAGTTCTAAAATCATTTCAAATAATAAAAACAAAATTGATCAATTTTCTGAACGAAAGAAAAAGTAATACGTGTTATTAGCAATATATGGTCTGTGCCCAATTATTTAATAACAGTGAATATATCTGACTTTTCAGGGTAAGAATGTTTATTCCCCAGTTGTAAAGACCAAATGGTTACATATATATAATCCCTATAAGCATCCAAAGCTGCATTTTTGTTCATTGTTTCTGAATACTTCATCTAATCTAACTTGTTCTTTGTGTATAACCCATTTGGACTTGTGGATTGGTGGCTCAGCCAGAAGTCTTCATAGAGCTTCCAAACCACTCTCTTACTCTCCCTTCACATGTAATGAGGCACAAAATCCTACTGTTCCTGCTTTCATCGTCTTCAGTTCATTCTCTTCACTGTTTGGTTCCTCATGAGCCCTAGAATGCATCAATAAAATAGCTGTGCAAACGTTTCCTCATGAGGCCATAGGTCACAGTAAGAGATCTCAGAGCTAATGAGCTGTGAATACTTTGAAAAACTACCTATCTCATCGGCAGACTTGTGACATATATGTCATATCCAGTTCAGATCCTGGCCCATACTTGATGTTCAATAAGTATAAGTGAACAAATTAACAAGGTTAAAATTGGTCTCCCTCAATTTTGCTTCCATTCTCTTTCATGTAATCTGTATTGCTGCTCAAAAAGTTTCTAAAACACAAATCTGATTATGTCTCTTTCCTGCTCAACACCATTCTTAAGCTCCCCTACCATCTACTGCCCTGTTTCTCAAACAATGGTATATCTTAAAATATCCTGCAAAGCCTGGTAAAAATTCAGAATCCTAGGTTTTAACCAGACCTTCCAAATCAGATTCTTTGGGGATGGAAGATCCAGGATTTGCATTTAAAAATTCCTCAAGATTATGTCTACATGCTGAATTGTAAGAACTGACTCACAGGAAAAAATTAAGCTGGTTAACATGGTATGTGAGTAATGTCATTGTTTGGCCCTTAAATTTATAGTCTCAACTTCTGCATTGCTGAGCTGTCTTACTGACTTTATACCAGCGCACTCTACAGTTTTTTTGTTTAGTTTTGTTTTGTTTTGTTTTTATTTTCTTCAAGCAAATGGTGCTCTCTTCTTTTTGAACTTACTTTTCTTCCACCCAGGCTGTTTCTTCTTACACTCTTAAAAACTCCAAAATTTTATATTTTATAATCCAGTTTAGGTATAATCTCTTTCAGAAAGCTTATATAGTGTCCTGTAAACCCTGGTAGAATTGATCAGTCCCTCTTGTGATACCCTTGTATGCTATTTTAGCTTTCTAAAATAAATAAATAAATAAATAAATAAATGTAGAGAAGCAAATCAAGCTGTGCTAGTCATGTATTTTCTTTAAGAGGAAAGCTGGTTAAAATGTTTCTAAACTAAGGTTTAATTTTTAATATGTTTCTTATTTTTAAAAAATGAAGCTTAATAAGGGAAAATAATGTGTTTGTTTATTCATTTATGCTCCTAAACTCTTATACAAAGTACTTCCAACTTCTTTTTATAGAGAAAATAAGCCAAATGTCTCAGCAGTTTAAGTACCAGATTAGCACCTGCTTTAAGAATTTAGGAGGCACTAATTGACCTGAAAACAGCCCAACATGAGCAGCAGGCATGGTGCTATGTTTGCTTCAGAATCTAAGTTTTGTTGCCAACATTTACCTAATGTAAATATAAGAAAAGCAAATTGAACAGTACCATTGCTTGTATACTAAAGCCATCTCTCATTGAGCCAAATTCTCCCTTGGAGCATGCCATTCCTTGGAACCTAGATAAGCATCCAGTGAGATGGATTAACACTTTGAAGTCACTAGGGTATCATCAAGACTTTTTGTTGATGATACTGTCTTTGGCACTGGGGAAAATCTGGCTCATCTTGTTAGTAGCAGAAAAAATGCAATTTAAGTGAGCTTCCAGGATAATTAGAGCAGGTGAACAGTAGACAGAAATAATGCCCTAAAGAGATGAAAGAAAATGCTTAGATTCTTTTTCACTTTATTTCAGTGCTACTAAATGCCATTGATATCTGTTTGCTCCTGTGTCTCTGTCAGTCCTGGGTAGAAAATTAGGTATTTAGGGAGACATTAACTCTTCCAAGCCACTTGGAGACTACTTAGTGCACTTCTGAGCAGTGCTAATTGACAGAGTTGTAAATGAAAGCATCACAAAAATGTGATATTTATCTATACTGATTTAAGAATGTTAGAAATTCACAGGAGAATGACTCATTGTCCTCCTTTTTATAAAGAAATAGAATTCCAGACTTCTGTCAGTATTTAATTACATGAGAACTGTGAGACAGTGGCTTGTTATATTTGGGGTGTTTACATTAACTATAAGTTAAAGGTTTTATAGGCTGAAGTTTACTTTCCAAAATCTTAATAGCTCCCAAATCCTTAAGAATAACATTTAAAACATATTTGGTTGGTTTTTCAAGAGAATTGGACTATCATCAATTTGATCAACATTATTTCTAATATTCCTTCTATGTAAAATGAACCAAGCGCTTCATAGTCTAACTTATCAACTCCTCCCTGAATATATTTTATGCATTTATGTTTTCATATATTTTGGGGTATATTGCTTTTTAAAAAAATTTTTTTAATTTATTTTTTATTTTTAGCATAACAGTATTCACTATTTTTGCACCACACCCAGTGCTCCATGCAATCCGTGCCCTCTATAATACCCACCACCTGGTACCTCGACCTCCCACCCCCACCCCTTCAAAACCCTCAGATTGTTTTTCAGAGTCCATAGTCTCTCACGGTTCACCTCCCCTTCCAATTCCCCCCAACTCCCCTCTCCTCTGTAACTCCCCATGTCCTCCATGCTATTTGTTATACTCCACAAATAAGTGAAACCATATGATAATTGACTCTCTCTGCTTGACTTACTTCACTCAGCATAATCTCTTCCAGTCCCATCCATGTTGCTACAAAAGTTGGGTATTCGTCCTTTCTGATGAAGGCATAATACTCCATAGTGTATATGGACCACATCTTCCTTATCCATTCGTCCATTGAAGGGCATCTTGGTTCTTTCCACAGTTTGGCAACCGTGGCCATTGCTGCTATAAACATTGGGGTACAGATGGCCCTTCTTTTCACTACCTCTGTATCTTTGGGGTAAATACCCAGTAGTGCAATGGCAGGGTCATAGGGAAGTTCTATTTTTAATTTCTTGAGGAATCTCCACACTGTTCTCCAAAGAGGCTGCACCAACTTGCATTCCCACCAACAGTGTAAGAGGGTTCCCTTTTCTACCCATCCTCTCCAACACATGTTGTTTCCTGTCTTGCTAATTTTGGCCATTCTAACTGGTGTAAGGTGATATGGCTATCAGACACATGAAAAAATGTTTATCATCACTAGCCATCAGGGAGATTCAAATTAAAACTACATTGAGATATCACCTTACACCAGTTAGAATGGCCAATATTGCTTTTTTCTTTTTAAGATTTTATTTATTTATTTGACAGAGAGAGATCATAAGTAGGCAGAGAGGCAGGCAGAGAGAGAGGAAGGGAAGCAGGCTCCCTGCTGAGCAGAGAGCCCGATGCGGGGCTCAATCCCAGGACCCTGGGATCATGACCTGAGCCAAAGGCAGCGGCTTAACCCACTGAGCCACCCAGGTGCCCCCTGGGGTATATTGCTTTAACTGGAAAGTTCATTTCCTCTTTCCTAATGAAGATTGAGCTCCATATTATCTCTCTTATGTAGTTTATGGTGACCAGACCAAAAAATCACCTGAACAATAAAGCATAGGAACATTTTTCAGAGCAGTGAAACTAATCTGCATGATATAGTAATGGTTTATAAATAATGATATGCATTTGTCAAAACCCATAAAACTTAACAGCAAAAAAGGGTAAACTTCAATACAGGAAATTAAAAGAAAAAAAAAACTCACTTAAGGGGCTGGAAGATTCTCTTGCAGAATGTGACCCCCCCCAGAAAGAAAATCTTTATTATAATTGTTTGAAACAACCACACTGAAAGAGTTAAGGAAAGATGCTGATCTAAGTAACTTTGGGAATGATTGGAACTTGTAAGATTAAAGGCCCAATGAACTTTATATAAGCACCACATTCTAGTTGATAAAAAGTTGTTTCCATTGGCAGTATAGGTTAACAATATTGATATTACTCTCCACGTTTACCAAAATTAAAGTTATGTAAATTGATGGTTACTCGGAGAAACCAGATTTCTTACTAATGGAGTGGAAGGTTATCAATAATGAAGGGGAAGAGGCTAGTTTCATGCAGTAATGGACTAGAGTTGGGTTTATTTGAACTCTTATTTAGCTCAGTGTACAAATGATTAAATATGAAAATATATATCCACATTGATTAGTATACACTAATATATTCCTTTGCTCTGTCAGCTAAAAATGCCTAGAAACAGTGACCACAGTCACAATGAACACACCTAGGGCCCAGATTTTGTTTTCTAATACCATTCTCCAATTAAAGTTGCTAAGACTCTTTGAAGAAATGGTCTATTGTAGGATAGGAGCAGGAAATACATAAGAAGGGGCTGGAATATCTTACACTGTCAGAAAGTAAAAAAGTGCTCAAAACAAAACACATAAAGATGGTGGCTATGTCAAAGAGATATTGGAGCCAACTAATAGAGTCCCCCATAGCTAGACTTGAAACAACTTGTTCACAGAATAAGTAAAGTTATATTGGGTTATAACTCAAAGTGTAGAATAAATGATTTACTTCATGATATAATATAATCTCATACTGATATAAATCAATGATTTAAAAAAAAGTAAATGGGGGAGACAAATCTATGTAAGAAAAATTATTTTTAAAATGTAGATCTTTACTTTCAAAGAGGGGAGATATAACTTCTCAATCTTTAACTGTAGACTGCACATAGTGACTTCCTTCAATAGAATACAGTATGAAAGGGTGCTATAAGAAAGAATGTTACAGTGGAGAAACCTGGAAAACACCATCTCAACAAGAAGATCAAGATCAATACCAGCAGTTATAATAATGTTGATAGTATATACTCTAAGTATGATATGACAAAAATGTCAATTTAATTGGTATCTTCCTCTCAAAAGCTTATAACTACAGTCTAATCAAGAATTAAACATTAGGGCTCCTGGGTGGCTCAGTGAGTTAAAGCCTCTGTCTTCAGCTCAGGTCATGATCCCAGGGTCTGGGGATCGAGCCCCACATCGGGCTCTCTGCTCCGTGGGGAGCCCGCTTTCTCCTCTCTCTCTCTGCTTCTCTGCCTACTTGTGATCTCTCTCTGTCAAATAAATAAATAAAATCTTAAAAAAAAAAAAGAATTAAACATTAGACAAATTCCAATAGGCAGATGTCCTATAAAAGACCTGACCAGTACTCCTCAAAACTGTTTAAGTTTTAAAGTAAGGAAAATACAAACTTTCCCACTGTCACAGCCAAAAGGAGCCTATGGAAATATGACAACTGATGTATAGGGTATCCTGGGTGAGATTCTGTGATAGTAAAAATCACATTAGAGAAAAATTAAGGAAATATGAATAAAGTATTATCTTAGCCTGTTGAAGTTACTATAACAAAATACTGTACATTGGGTGGCTTATAAACAACAGAAATTTATTTCTTACCATCTGGAGTCTGGGAAGCTCCAAGATCAAGGTGCTAGTATATTCAGTGCCAAGTGAGAACCTACTTCTGTTTATAGACAGCCATCTTTTCATGTGTCCTTCTGTAGGAAAGACAAACTAGCTTTCTGGGATCCCTTTTAAAAGGGCACTAATCTCAACCATGAGGACTCCACCTTCATGACTTAATCACTTTCCAAAAGTCCTACTTCTTAATACCATCATATTGGAGTTAGGTTTCACCAGTGAATTTTGGGGAAATACAAACATCCAGTCTCTAGTAAGTATGTACTTTATAAAATAAAAGATATTAATATCATTTCATTAACTCTAACAAATGCACCATACTAATTTAAAATGCTAATAATAGAGGAAACTGGGTGCAAGGTATATGGGAACTCTCTGCACTATGTACATTTTTCTTTAAAACTCTTTTAAAAAATAAAGCCTGTTTTAAAAAGTAAGTTGACCAAAAGCAATTAGTAAAAAGGAATGCTGCTGAAGCTATTTGGTAGAATCAATTTGGTTAATAAAGAAACTTGCTTGAATATGACCCAGTGTTGCACCATTTATATTTGTCAATCAGTATTATCATTTCTCCCATATAACCATATTATTTTCTAAATAGATGCTATCCTATTGATTCATTCTTTAATTTTAAAAAATGCCTAAGAAATAATATTTCTAATAGTAAGTTTTTAAAATTTCAAATTCAGTTATTTTATGTATGAATTAAAATTTCCACTTACTAGAAACATACATGTTTTGCTATGCAGTTTATACTCTTTTGAATGGTAAACCCAAAATCTCTAAATATTCACATCATGTAACATAATTAAAGTAACTCAAGTTCTGTCGTTTTAATATTATGAAAGCTGCCCTTTCATATGGTATGTCAAACCTGCTATTTTAACTCAGGTATGTGCAGTGCCACAGAGGCCAGAGATACTAAATGAGCCTGAAAATAATTCACATCATACTCGCCCCTTATGAACTTGTTTTTTAAATGAATCTGTGTAGCTGAGTCTGTATCTGTCAGGGGACAACTTTATAACTGGAATTTCTCCAAATTAAACTCCATGTAGAAATCAATGTCTATTAAAAACGAAGCAATAAAAATGCACTGCTCTATATAATTGTTATATATATAATTAAAATCAATGTACCCATATATTTTTTAGCACTTAGAACAACAAAATGTTGTTTGTTTTTCTTCAGCTTTCTTGTTTGTTTCATAATTGAAGTTATTTAGCTTTGCCAGAGCATCATGGTTATAGAAAGCAGACCATTTTCTAATAGGAAAAAAGACCATTGTTTAATCAGTTTTATTATATACTATTTAATTAATTATGTTAAATATTATTTTTAAAAACTTCTGTAAAGACAAAAGCAATTAGTAAAAAGGAATGCTGCTGAAGCTATTTGGTGGAATCAATTTGGTTAATAAAGAAACTTGCTTGAATATGACCCAGTGTTACACCATTTATATTTGTCAATCAGTATTATCATTTCTCCCATATAACCATATTATTTTCTAAATAGATGCTATCCTATTGATTCATTATTTAATTTTAAAAAATGCTTTTAATTTTAAAAAATTAAAAATTAAATCATTAAAATTACATTATAGATTTAAAAACCTTAAAAGATGCACTCTTCCCAGTTAAAATTTGTAAAATCACCTCCATTTTTCATAAAATTTATCAATTATCATATACATTTAATGTAATATACATGTCCTCTAACATTATTTTTAAACATATTTTTGACTACCTATATTCTATCAGTTTTCATTTTGTACAAATATTTTTAGTCAAATACAGTTTTCATTTTTTTTTTTAAAGATTTTATTTATTTATTTGACAGACAGAGATCACAAGTAGGCAGAGAAGCAGGCAGAGGGAGAGGAGGAAGCATGCTCCCTGCTGAGCAGAGAGCCCGATATGGGGCTTGATCCCAGGACCCTGGGATCATGACCTGAGCCGAAGGCAGAGGCTTTAACCCACTGAGCCACCCAGGCGCCCCCAGTTTTCATTTTTTTAAAGATTTTTTTTTTTCTATGTATTTGACAGAGAGGGATCACAAGTAGGCAGAGAGGCAGGCAGAGAGAGAGGGGGAAGCAGGCTCCCTGCTGAGCAGAGAGCCCTATGCGGGGCTCGATCCCAGGACCTTGAGATGATGACCTGAGCCGAAGGCAGAGGCTTAACCCACTGAGGCATTCAGGTGCCCCCAGTTTTCATTTTTTAAATGTTTTACACAATAATAATGTTTTACATAGTGAGACTTACACTCCTTAATTGCTTGTTCAGTCTTTCACTCCTTAGTAAGTCCTCAGTGATTTTGTTACATCAGAGAGATTTCTATTTTAGTTTCATATTTCTTGGTATGTTTCTCCATGTTTTCACAACTGGAGAGTTAGAAACTTTATAAATTAGCTGGTTCATTGCTTTCTAGTAAAGTTGCACTTTAGTATATTCAATGGTATGTTTTTCTTCAGTTGAGAGAAATAACATTATATTCAGTTTCTACCAAATGATTTATACTACTAGGGAAGTTAATAGTGTTAATCATATACATTGAAATCATATACATTGAAAAAGAAGAAAATTTTGACTAAGTGAACTGACTCTGTACCTCAGGGAACCAAAAACAAAACAAAAAAGAACAAACTAAGCCTGAAATTAATAGATGAAAGGAAATAATAAAGATTAGAGCAGAAGTAATCAAAATAGGAAATAGATAAACAGGGATGCCTGGGTGGCTCAGCTAATTAAACTTCCGACTCTTGGTTTTCACTCAGGTCATGGTCACAAAGTTGTGGGAATGAGCTCCCTGTAGGGCTCTGTCTCAATGTGGAGTCTACTTGTGCCTCTCCCTCTGCTCCTCAGCCTCATCTCTTAAATAAAGAAATAAACAAAATCTTAAAAAAAGAAAATAGATAAACAGTAAAAAAAAAAAAAATCAATGAAACCAAGAGTAGTTGTTTTGAAGAGATCAGCAAATTTGACAAACTGTTAGACTAAGAAAAGCAAGAGAGAAAACTCAAAATCATAAATGAAGGAAGACACAGTACAACTGATAAACAGAGATAAATATGTCCTTGATAAACAGAAATAAATATGTCCTAAGACACTACTATGAACAATTATACACCAATAAATTGGATAAACTCGAAGAAGTGGATAAATTTCTAGAATCATACCTATCTGGACAGAATTATGAATAGAAAATCTGAACAAACAATAATGAGTAAGGAATCGACTCAGTAATCAAAAACCTACCAACAAAGGATAGCAACTAAGTAAAGCTACTAGATAGTTTTACCAGTGAATTCTGGCAAAAATTTAAAGAACGTAACCTACAGAATGGGAAGAAATACTTACAAATCATATATCTGATGAAGGGTTTACATATAAAATATGTAAGGGACACATACAACTTAATGGTAAATACACACACACACACCCAAAAAAACTAGTAACCCAATTATAAATGAGCTAAGGGCCTAAACAGATACTTCTCCAAAGAAGACATACAAGTGACCAATAGGTAAATGAAAAAATGCCAACATCACATAATGTCTAGGAAATGAAAATCAATGTTACCTTACACCTATTAGGATGGCTTTATCAAAAAAAAAAAAAAAAAGAAAGATAAGTTTTACCAAGAATGTGGAGAAATTGAAACTCTTGTTCATAGTTGATGAGATTATAAAATGGTACAGCCACTACAGAAGACAGTATGGAGCTTTTTCAACAGATTAAAAATAGAACCAGTGTATGATTCAGCAGTCCCACATCTGAGTATATATTCAAAAGAATTGAAGTTAGAATCTCAGAGATATATGCTTTCCCATGTTCATTACAGCATTACTCATGATAGCCAAGAAATGGAAGCAATCTAAGTATTTGTTGATGGGTGAATGGATAAAGAAAATGATATATTCATACAAGAGAATATTATTCAGCCTTAAAAAAAGAAGGAAATCTTGCCCTATGGGGCAGCTTGGGTGCATATAAAGGACATTGTGCTAAGTGAAATAAGCCAGACACAGAAGGACAAATATTACATCATACTATTCATATGAAGTACCTAAAATATTCAGACTCATATTAGCAGAACAGAGTCTAGGGAGGAAGGGAAATGGTGGTTCAATATTCAACAATTACAATTCAGATTAATTATTCAATTCAATTACAATTCAGATAAATTATTTTTAGAGATTTGCTGTACAACATAGTGCAAATAGTTAAAACTACTGTGCAATTTAAGTTAAATCTCAAGTTGTCTTCTTAACACACACACACACACACACACACACACATAAGCAAACACAAGAGTGAGAGAAAACTTGGAGGTGATGAGTATATTTATTACCTTGATTATGATAACGGTTTCACAGATGAATATATATGTTCAAATTCATCATATAGTGCACAGTAAATATGTGCACTTTTTATATGACAATTATATTTCAGTGAAGCTGTTTAAAAACTGAAGAATGAGCCCACAACTGAGCTTGTCATTGAAACTTTATAATATAGAAAACAAAACAGGGGCACCTGGGTGGCTCAGTGGGTTAAGTCCTCTGCCTTCGGCTCAGGTCATGATCCCAGGGTCCTGGGATCAAGCCCCGCATCGGGCTCTCTCTTTGGCAGGGAGCCTGCTTCCCTCTCTCTCTCTGCCTGCCTCTCTACCTACTTGTGATCTCTGTCTCAAATAAAATTAAAAACAAAACAAAACAAAAAAACCTTCTAAAAGATTTCTGAAAAAAAGAGCAGTTCAACTACAAAAGATCTAAGCTTAGATTAACAGATGATTCAACATCATTAGTGACAAGTACAGGACACATTAAAGTAAAATCTTCCAAGTGCTAAATGAGTTAACTTAAAACTCATTCTTTACATCCAATAGAAGTCTTGTTTAATTGAAAAGGGAAATTATTCTGAGAAATAAAATATCTCAGAATGTTTAATTATATCCTCTTAAAAAATTCCTATATAAGGTAATTATATAATTTATTATCTAAGCTATGGCTAACTTTTAGTAAGAGCTAAATATTAACTGATTAATATTTATAATTATATTTGTCAAAGGGTAAACTAGCCCTGGCTCATGGAAACTTAGAAGATTAGCCTACTCTTAAAATACATACTCTTTTGAAGAGAGAAAAATCAAGATAAAGGTCTATATGGGAGAAAATTATATGTAAATAGCTTAGTAAAATATTTTTTCTAAAAGAGTCTATATGCCTAAATATTTAAGCATATCTATATCTAATTCCACAAACTTAAGTCACTGATAGTGTTATAAAAACACGAGTTTCACAAAAAACAAACAAAAACAAACAACCATGAGTTTCAGTAAGTGAAGAGAACGATAAGAAAAATTTGTATGGGATGCATGATTTTCAAAGCAACAGAATAGTAAAAACGTCCAATGAAAGTCAAGAAAGGAATAAAAATATTACATAACAATCACTATAATGAACTTGTATAAGATATTTCATCAGATCAAGAAAGGAGTTACATACACACATATGTACGTACTCACTATCAAGTCCACAAGAAACATAGTTAAGCAAACATCTATATAAAAGATGGGGGGGGCGCCTGGGTGTCTCAGTGGGTTAAGCCTTTGTCTTTGGTTCAGGTCATGATCTCAGGTTCCTGGAATCGAGCCCTGCATCAGGCTTTCTGCTCAGGTGAATATATATGTTCATAATTAAATAAAAATAAATTAATAAAAATAAAAAATCTTTATAAAAATGGGGGAAACCTAAGGAAATGAAAAAGTCATGCAGAGAAGCATAAATCAGAGAAATTGGAGAGAGCAATTTAAAATCAAACAATATAGAATAATGCAGTGCCAAAAAAAAAAAAACCAACAAAAAACTAAAGCATGGTATGTACAATTAAAAAAGGTTAACTATCATGAACACGCACACATCCCACATGCCTCAGAATGTATAAGACAACACTTGCTTAAGCCCTAGATAAACAGTAATAGAAAATAATAGTTGAAACATATAAAAATATAAAAATTGAATATATAAACATTGGTTGAAATGTTAGACAAATCAGAAAATATCAGACAAAAAGACTCAAAACTATTGAAAAAATTAATAACAATTAATAAATCAAGAAGTATATTTGAGGACTTTGCAACCAAGAGAAGAAAACTTTTTTTTGAGTGCACTTAGGACATTCTTTATAGGGATGCCTGGTTGGCTAAGTCGGTTATGCATCTGCCTTTAGCTCAGGTCATGATCCCAGAGTCCTAGGATAGAGCTCCACTTGGGGCTTCCTGCTGAGCGGAAGCCTTCTTTCTCTCCTTCTTTCCCTCCCCCTCCAACTTTCCCTCCCACTGCTTGCACTCTCTCTCTCACTACCTCTCTCTCTCTCTCTCAAATAAAATCTTTAAAAAAAAGAATATTATTGATAAAAATTAGTATGTACTAAGCCACAATGAAAGTTTTAATATTTCAAATGAATTAATTATGCATGCATTTTAAAGTCCCTGTCCATAAACTGATACAATTGAGTCAGTAAGAAAAGGATGGCTGCTGGATTAATGGTTCATAGTTCAAAGTCATAGTTCAAATATCATTTTTGGCCTTAAGTATGTGTGAAAACTAGATAAAATAAAATCATTTATTGCTCTAACAAATTATTTTAATAACTTTATACTACTCCACTTTATTATTATACATTTTAAAACCAATACTCTGTTACTGAATATAGAGTAGTTTGCCACTTTGTGTATTAGAATTAGCTGAAAAACATGGTTGACTACAAAGCTCTCTAGACATTTCTGATTCCTTTTCTTGATGATATCCTTATAGGACTTACTTGGGTAATTGGATATGAACTGTTTTTATGTCATATGAATTCTTTTTTTTTTTTTTTTTTTTTTTTTAAAGATTTTATTTATTTATTTGACAGAGAGAGTTCACAGTAGACAGAGAGGCAGGCAGAGAGAGAGAGAGGGAAACAGGCTCCCTGCTGAGCAGAGATCCCGATGCGGGAGCAGAGATCCCGATGCGGGACTCGATCCCAGGACCCTGAGATCATGACCTGAGCCGAAGGCAGCGGCTTAACCCACTGAGCCACCCAGGCGCCCTGTCATATGAATTCTATAACAAAAATAGCTGATACCAATATATAATTCTTTCATTTCATCAATATCAACAATGATCTTTTTATTGTCAAATACAGCAGATATTTTCCATTCTTTTTTTTTTTTTAAGATTTTATTTATTTATTTATTTGACAGAGAGAGAGATTTGACAGAGAGTGAGAGGGAGAAGCAGGCTCCCCGCCCAGTGGAGATCCTGATGTGGGGCTCGATCCCAGGACTCTGAGATCATGACCTGAGCCAAAGGCAGAGGCTTAACCCACTGAGCCACCCAGGTGCCCTGTTATCTTCCATTCTTATCTTAATTTGGATTCACAGAACTTTTCAAACAGTTTCTGTGGAAGCATGGCCTTCTCTTCCAGTGATGGTATGGGATCCTATTTTCTCTCAAACAATAGAGGCAGTTGTCTCTTTTCTACTTTCCTGAATATTCCTCATCCTCTGCCTGAGCTTAAAACATTAAAGTGCCTCCATGCTCTCTTCATGACTCCCTCTGCATTATCCTATGTGGTTTAGTTATATGCATGTAACTTTTAAATGTACTCCTCCTGCCAGACCTATACTGTAAATTCCAAGCTCACATTCCAAATTTATTTGATTTATCTACTTTAATGTCTCTGAGCTATTTCAAATTACTATCTTTAAATGAAATTCTCATTTTTACTTCAGATTTCTTTCCATTTTTTTTTACTTAGTGAAGAGCAATAAAATCCACCCAAATACCAAAGTGAGGAATAACAGTCATACTTTACTCTCTCACCCTCACATCTAATTCAATGTCAAATCCTGTCCTTTATGACTCTGCACCATATTCTTATTTATTCTACTCTCATCTCTGCTGATACCACTCTTGTCCAAGCCACAATCAATTCTTGGACTATTGCCATAGTCTCTCAACTGCTTTCTCCAGTGACTTTCTAATACATTCTTTGCTGGAGAGTAATTTTTGAAAAATGTAATTTACATCATGTCGGTCACCTTCTTAAAATCTTATAATAGCTTTCCATTAGATTTTGAATACAATCCAAATTCCTTAACATGACCCAGTGACCCAGCTCCAGCTTCTTTCTCAAACTTCATCTCTGACAGCTGACCCTTTCTCATTGTGCTCCAGCCACTGCATTCTTTGTTAGTTCTTAGAACCTGCCAATCCCTGTTCAGCACCGAGGTCTTCCCCTAACTTTTCATTCTCTTTACTTGGACTATTCTTCAGGATTTTGGTCCATTTGCTTCTTACCTTTTGGAGGTAACCTGTATAATCCCAGTTGATATCATACCTCCTTCTTACTCTCTGGATTTCTGGGTAGCACTTGTTTCCTTACACTTAATATGACTTACCATTGTTCTACACAGTTTTATTTTTGTTTGTTTTGCTTCATTTTATCTTAATTCGCACAAATTTTTACTTTTTCTTTCATTATGACCTAGGTTCATGAAAGTAGAGATTATGTCTATCTTGTTTGTAATTATGAACAAGTATTTACTATTTACTGTTTTATGTAGCAGAAAGCACATGCTTAAATTATTAAGTATAATAATTATATGAGTTTTTTTGTGGACATTAATGAACAATGAATATTTTTAAAATGCATGTCTCATAAATTCCACTTAAAAATCTTGTAAGTAATGTGGGGGAATAAAAATATCTGTTTTATTTAGTTTTTATTACAGTTGTGCTTAACACTTTCTACATATTTCCTTTATTGTCTTTTAGCTTTACTGAAATATAGCTGACAAAGTTTTAAGGTATTTTAAGTGTACATCACAATGATTTGATATATGTATACACAGTGAAGAGACGCCCCTCTCTAGTTAATAAACATACCCATCACCTCACATACTATCTTTTTTTTTGTGAGAAAATTTAAGTATTACTCTCATTAGCAAATTTTAGTTATACACTATAGTGTTATCAACTATAGTCACCATATTATACATTATATCCTTAGACTTCATTCATCTTCTAGATGAAAGTTATGTCTCTCCCTATTTTCCCATATCTGTTGGCAGCTACTTCTCTAATCTTTGTTTCTATGAGTTTGACATTTTTAAGATACCACATGTAAGTGATATTATGCCATACTTGTCTTTCTATGTCTGGCTTATTTCACTTTGCATAATGCCTCAGGATCCATCCTTTATTGTAAATGGAAAGATTTCTTTATTTCTCATGGCTGAATAATATTCCTGTGTGTGTGTGTGTGTGTGTGTTTATCACCTCTTCTTTATCCATTAACCTGTTGACACTTAGTTTTTTCGCATACCTTGGTTATTGTAAGTAATGTCATAATACACAGGAGATTGCAGATATCTCTTAGATATCCTGTCATCATTTCCTTAGGATATATAACCAGAAATGGAATTGCTGATCATATAGTGGTTCTGTTTTTAAATTTTGATGTGCCTCTATACTCTTTTCTATAGTGGCTGCACCAATTCACATTGTCACCTACAGTGCATAGAGTTCCCTTTTCTCCACATCCTCACCAGCACTTATTGTTTCTAGTCATCTTGATAATAACCATCCTACCAGGCATGAGGTGATAGCTCACTGTGGTTTTGATTTGGATTTTTCTGATGCAGTGATGATAAAGAGCTTTTCATGTACTAGTTAGCCATTTGTATGTCTTCTTGGGAAAAGAAAAAAAGAAAAAAAAAGTCTACATATTTATTCTGTTTTTATGTGTGTTGAGTTTGAGGAGTTCTTTATAGATCTTGGATATCAGCCCTTTGTCTGTAGTGTCATTTGCGAATATCCTCTCCCATTCTGTGGGTTGCCTCTTTGTTTTGTTCACTGTTTCCTTTACTATGCAGAAGCTTTCGATCTTAAGGAAGTTCCAAAAGTTCATTTCCGCTTTTGCTTCCTTTGCCTTTGGAGACATATCTTGAAAGGAGTTGCTATGGCTGATATGGAAGAGGTTACTGCCTATGTTCTCCTGTAGGATTTTGATAGATTCCTGTCTCATGTTGAGGTCTTTTATCCATTTGGAGTTTCTCTTTGTGTATGATGTAAGAGAATGGTCGAGTTTCATTCTTCTATACATAGCTGTCCAGTTTTCCCAGCACCATTTATTGAAGAGACTTTTTTTCCCACTGTATATTTTTTCCTGCCTTGTCGAAGATTAGTTGACCATAGAGTTGTGGGTCCATGTCTGAGCTCTGTACTCTGTTCCACTGGTCTTTGTCTCTGTTTTCGTGCCAGTACCATGCTGTCTTGGTGATCACAGCTGTGTAGTAAAGCTACACAGGCAACATGATGCCCCCAGTTTTGTTTTTCTTTTTCAGCATTTCCTTAGGAATTTGGCATCTCTTCTGGTTCCATATAAATTTTAGGATTGTTTGTTCCAGCTCTTTGAAAAATGGTGGTGAATTTTGATCAGGAGGGCATTGAAAGTATAGATTGCTCTAGGCAGTACAGACATTTTATTCTGTTTGTTCTTCCAATCCATGAGCATGGAATGCTTTTCCATCTTTTTGTATCTTCAGTTTCTTTCATGAGTGTTCTGTAGTTCCTTGAATGCCAAAATTCTTGATTAGATCCTAGCTAATAGGACCCAACAGTACATTAAAAAGATTATCTACCATGACCAGGTGGACTTATCCCTGGGATGCAAGGGTGATTGAACATTTGCAAATCAATCAGTGTGACAGAAAAATCAATATGAGAAGAGAGAAGAACCACATGGTCCTCTCAATTTATCCAGAAAAAGCATTTGACAAGTTACAGCATCCGTTCCTGATTAAAACCCTTCAAAGTATAGGGATAGAGGAAACATTCCTAACTTCATAAAATCTACCTATGAAAAACCCACAACGAATATCATCCTCAATGGGGAAAAGCTGACAGCCTTCCCTTTGAGATCAGGAACACAACAAGGATGCCCACTCTCTCCACTGTTGTTCAACATAGTACTAGAAGTCCTAGCAACAACAATCAGACAACAAAAAGAAATAAAAAGTATTCAAATTGGCAAAGAAGTCGTCAAACTCTGTCTCTTCACAGATGACTTGATACTTTATATGGAAAACCCAAAAGACTTCACCCCAAAACAACTAGAACTCATACAGGAATTCAGTAATGCAATAGGATACAAAATCAAGGTATAGAAGTCAATTGCTTTCCTATACACTAAAATATAGAAAGGGAAATTACAGAAATTAGAGAATCAGTTCCATTTACTGCAGCACCAAGAGCCGTAAGATACCTGGAAATAAATCTAACCAAAGAAGTAAAGGATCTGTACTCGAGGAACTACAGAACACTCATGAAAGAAATTGAAGAAGACACAAAAGAGAAAAGCATTCCGTCCATTTTTAAATCAGACTGATTTGTTTGTTTTTTTCATTATTGAGTGGTGTGAATTACATATGAACTCATATCCAAAATAGGGAGTTCATATCCAAAAAAAACCAATCTGTGGATTGGTTTCCACAGACTACTAGAGATATTTTCTATCTTCCTCACAACTAAATAAGACCATCACAATGGTTCCCAAAGTTGAATTATGGGAGCAAGCAATATTAATCACCCCTGAACATGTTTGTTAAGAGTGTTCTCTGCATAATTGTTGTCCACATCTGTGAGCCCAAAACTGAGGAAGAAGGCTTACAAGCTTATGAAATCACTAGTCTAAAAGATGTGTGATCCCTGAATACCCCTACATACTCCCGACTTTGAACAGGTAAGTTAGAATGGAATAAACTTATTACTTAAGCCACCAAGTTTTGGGGATCATTTCTTTTGGAAGCTAACCTACTCTCACTAATAGTTCATATGCAGTGTTTTCTCCTAAGATTTCTTAATATCTTTACATTTTGTTCAAGTTGATTGAAATATAAAAATTATTCTTACCTATATAAAAAAAGTTCCCCACTATAATTTCCTTTGCTTTGTGCTTATAAAAACATTTTCTTTCCCAATATCAAATAGTCATTTTCTTCATTTTTCCCTAGACTTACTATTATGTTTTTAAAAACACTTTAATATTAAGTTGCAAATTATTTGAAAGAAAATAAAAACTTTTTAATAATACTTAATACTTATATAGTATAATATATAGTATAATAATAATTAATACTTATAAGTATTAATACTTAATAATTTTTTGCAGACCACTTTTTAAATTTTTTTAAAGATTTTATTTATTTATTTGAAAGAGAGCAGGTGTGAGAAATAGAGCTCAAACTGCAGGCTGAGGGGCGGAGAGAGAAGCAGACTCCCCACTAAGCAAGGAGTCTGATTCCTGGGCTCAATCCTGGGACTTTGGGATAATGACCTAAACTGAAGGTAGAGGCTTAACTGACTGAGTCACCCAGGCATCCTAATATATTTTTTCAATATCCATAGATTTGAATGTTAATCTTATGGAAATCAAAATTCTTTTTCTTTTTATTCTAATCCATTGATCTGTGTATAAGTCTTTCATCAATATGCTGTCTTAATATATTTCTATCATACACTTTTTTTTTAAAAGATTTTATTTATTTATTTGACAGACAGAGATCAGAAGTAGGCAGAGAGGCAGGCAGAGAGAGAGAGAGAGAGAGGAGGAAGCCGGCTCCCTGCTGAGCAGAGAGCTGGATGCGGGGCTTGATCCAGGACCCTGAGATCATGACCTGAGCTGAAGGCAGAGGCTTAACCCACTGAGCCACCCGGGTGCCCCTATCATACACTTTTTTATTGGTCATTTTTAAAAGCTGACAGTCTAATTATTTTTATATAAACTTTAAATATGTTTGTTACTATTTTCAAAATTAAGTAGTAAAGTCTAGGAATTTTAATTAATTTCATAAGTGTTCTAGAAAACAAAATAAGAGATCCTCTGTATCATACATTTTTTCATTTATTTTATTCCTTAGAAAAATGGTATAGTTGCCTTAATATGAACCCTGCTTATTTCTTACAAAATGTATTTTTATCTATTTTATACTCTTGTTTCTGTTGCATACATTTTAGTTTTATTTACAAATTAATAATTTAATAACTCTTAATATAATGTCTTCCCAGCCAGTATAATTAGATTTTGTTTAACCAAATCTTTAATTTATTGCCTTAGATTTTGCATGTAAACAACTATATCAACTTTAAATTGTGTCTCTTTTTTTTCAGAAGTACTTCATCTTCTAATTATTATATTCTAGCAATATCTTATTCCATGTCTTGCAAGTGATTGTCTTAGTTTGGAAACAGCAGTTGGCAGGAATTTTCTCTCAGAGCTCCATAAATTGTGCTTCATTGCTTTTTCTACTTAAATATTTTAAAATTGATTTCTGAGGCCAAATTATTTTCATCATATGTAGATTTTTTTTTCCTGCCTGATATTACAGATTTTTTTCCTCATCATTAAAGTCCAAACTTTGTACTAAAATATATTTAGGAATGTTTTTAACTTATATTTTTGTAATATTTGATGAACCTTTACAAGTGTTCAAAGCTCTTCAGCTTAAGAATGTTTGACTTCTTGGGGCGCCTGGGTGGCTCAGTGGGTTAAGCCACTGCCTTCGGCTCAGGTCATGATCTCAGGGTCCTGGGATCGAGTCCCACATCGGGGTCTGCTCAGCAGGGGGGCCTGCTTCCCTTCCTCTCTCTCTGCCTACTTGTGATCTCTGTCAAATAAATAAATAAATCTTAAAAAAAAAAGAATGTTTGACTTCTTTTTATTATATCTTTGATCATTGTTTATTTTCAATACCTCTGTTTTCAAATTTTGAAATTCCTTTTATGTTTATACTGATGTCTACTTTTCATCACTTTCTCTTTCCTTTTTCATTTTGTTTCTTTATACAAGTCTACAAGTCCTGGATAATATTTTTATCTTTTCCTTTACTGATTCTAATTTTGAAACATCTAAATCACTGTCTTAATTCTGATTTTAGTTCAGCACTGATATTTTTCATCTCTATGTACTCTATCCTGAGTTCAGATACTATATGATTTATGACTGCCTAATTTTATATGAAATATTTTAACCTTAAATTTTAATCCATATGTATTACAGTTGGTACAGCTGCTTATGTTTTTAAGAAGGGGTCTTTTTGATTCTTCATAGTTTCTTCTTAAAAATTAGCATTAGTGCATGTATCTGTGCTTTTACGGTCTTTATTCATTCTCATAAAAGGAAGCTTATTTTTGCTATGTACCAAGATTTGATTTATCTAAGTCATTTATGTTGGGTTTCTTCATCACAGCTTTTAGATCATATAGATGCTATTAAACTTTGGGATATATTTCTATTTCTATTTCAGAATTCCAGGAAACTTTTAGGAAACCTTTAGGAAACTGGGCAAGATACAGAGCTATAGTCAGTGGCAACAAGGAATGGGTTCTGAATCTTAAGGAGTTGAATCCCACTTAAAGTAGATCATATTTAGATTTCTGCTCCCCCATTAGGTTACATGATATGGTGCTGCCTCCAGCAAGTTTTCAGGAACCAAATAAATGGAGGGATGGATTCTTGTCCTTTGAAATTCAAAAGCCAATTCTAGGTAGGACACAACTTTCAAAGTATAATTGATGAGAATTCTTATTCTGTCACCAATAGACTCAGGTCCCTTCCTGAATCAGAATCTGTTTTATAATAAGCCCAGGTAATTTAACATATATATCGATGTTTGAGAACATCACTATTCTCTCATTTCTCAATGCCTCAGTGGAAACCTTTGTTCCTTACATTCAACCAGAGGAAAAGAACAGGAAAAGCATAAGTCTCAACTGACTGAAATTTTCCCCAACTGATTAATTTATCTGAATAAGTAACATTGGTCCAGTTTAAATACAGTGTCAAAATACTTACAGTTTTCAGTCATGGAAAAATAAATTGACTTGATCATCTCGGGAACTTTTCTCTTATAGTCATCGTGTTTGATATGGTGGCTGAGAGTGAACTAAAACAGTATCCTCAACTTTTCCATGGTAGAGCTAGTTATCTTATAATTAGTCTTCTTATGCTGTTAATAGCTAGGTCAGATGTAATCCAAAAGCAATTCCAAGATGATGGTAAATTCTGTACCCTTGCAGCTGAAACTTGCTTCTTGGAGTTAGAGCTGGACCTACTAAAGGTGTGTTAGAGTATATGTCTTTTATTTAACTCCCATGCAAACCTGTTTGTAATTATGGGAAGTGTTTGGTCCACTGATTTATCCTTTAATTTAGTAGTAGCTATGCTATGTCAGCATACTGATGCCAGGAGAAACTCCTCAAAAGTTTCATTGCATGGATGCCTCTGCTACTTTTGACAGTGCCATGCCACTATGCTCTTCAGTTTTATTTGTATTTTTATATTCAGCTCAGACTTGGAAAGAAGGATAAAATGGACTAACCATTTCTCCTTATAACCCAGAAGTCCCCATAAATACTACTTGGGAAGATATTCCAAATCAAACTGAAATACTGTTGAGTTTTCAAGTCTCCTTCATCAACACAAAGGGAATCAGCCAGACAGGAGCACACTGAGGACAGATGTGGATTTTATAAGAGGAAAGGGTGCAGATATATAACAGCCATGGCAAAGATAATTCGTCTGAGCCCTATTTTTGTTGAGCTATCTATTATCTGGCCAACTCGGACTCTAGTTTTGTGATGATTTTTCCCCAGGATTTATTTATAGAGGCCTTGGTGAACTGCCATACTGAATCTTAGTGAAACTGTACTTCAATATAGCTGGCCACATAAAGGCAGTTTAGAGGAAACTGTCACAGATTTCTTCTAAGTATCAAGGGATGTATTCCTTATTAGACATATTTTATAGTAATATTGTGATACATGTTGTTACATTAGAAGTAAGTTGTCTTCCAAATACAAAAGACCTCCTTAAATGAACCACGTCCTAGGTAATGTATTTTGATGTTGTTACATTACCTGATATTTTACATTATCAGAAAGGCCTGTCTGATGCGGTCAAGAAATCTAATATTACTGAAACAGAATACTTACAAGAATTATGAGCCTGGATATTAAGTGCTAAGAACACTTCAGCTTAATTAGTAAAATAATTATTTTGTCACTAAGAGGATAAATTCAAGCCAATAACCACGATGTTCTGTAGGTCTGAGTGAAAATAATTATTTCCTTTGAGAAAAATTAAAATAGATCCTTTTTAACTATAACCTGCATTATGTTTTTTTCTAAATCACACATAGATTTTTAAACATCCTCCCAAAATAGACTGCAGTTTACTTTTTATAAAGTTACAACACAGATCATTGTATTAACCATTATTTCTGCTGACACATTCATTCAGAAAACTGAATTGAATTTTTTTTCCTGCCTACCCTAGAGAAAATAAGTGCTTTTTTGGATTTTTTTTTTTGTTTGTTTGTTTTACTTTTTAAACAAATTAATTAGAGGATACCTCCAGTTTAATTCAGAAATAACTCAGAGGAATGGAAAATGTATGTATGAGTCACCATAGTGTGTTTGTAAGTTGTTTCCTGTCATGGGCCATCATATGGGATATATTATCAGGAAGATATCTGAAGAATCTGGGTATAAATGTAAATGCTAAAGGAGGTGAGACTAATTATAAATAGGTGGTACTTCAGTAACTTGATGCTTAGACTTAGCAACGACTATCTTGTATGAGCCTCTTCTCGATGTACACCAAAGTGCAAAAGGACTTCAAGGAACTGCATCAGGGCATTGTAGAAAAAAACACAATTACCTATGCTAAAAGGATTTCCTGTCTTTATATTAGCAGGAAATACAAAAAAACAAACAAACAAACAACTATTTTTGTTACATTAAAATGTGGACTGTTGTTATTTGCTGTCTTACTTTTGAAATTTCAAAAGGCAATGGATATTTCAGAAGAGGGGTTGACCCGTATATGTGAAAATGCCTGTTTTTTCAATTATATTGGTTACCATACAATACATCATTAGTTTTTGATGTAGTGTTCCAGGATTCATTGTTTATGTTTAATACCCAGTGCTACCTGCAATATATGCCCTCCTTAATACCCACCATTAGGCTCACCCATCCTCCCCCACCAGATATAGGCTCCTGGATTTCCAGGTACCCCATTGTTCAACTAGTTAGTGCAATGAGATATTCAGGAAAATTCCTTTCAGATGGGAAGAATTTGGTTAATGGACACATGAAAAAAGATGTATAAGGAAAGAAGTATATTTGGTTCATGTGTCAGGCTTACGTCAAGGCCTAAAAGCCAAGGAGCAGAGAAAAGATTCTCTGTATTAGACATAAAAATTAGATGTCAAGGGACATATGAGAGAATATTTTACATATACATTTATCAGGAGAGTAAATAAGAAGTTTCTGAATTGGGTAAAAGTAATTGGATAAAGTAGAGGCTTCAGTTGTTGAAAAGAACAAGGATAGAACTTTGAAAATGTCCTAAATTTCACTGACCTACATCTCCTAGTAGAAATGGATAAAGATAGAATTTATTTTAAATATGTTTTTGAGAAAGTTATTAAAATATTTTTTTCATTTCTGCATAAGATACAGCATGACACATTGGTGAACATCACACAATTCAGAAGGTTGGATGCCCAGTTCTGCCATTACATGGTCATGTAGCCTCAGGCAACTTACCTACTCTTTTGTGCCTCAGTTTCCTCAAATACAAAAATAAAGATAATTATGCTCTCTAGCTCAGATAATTGTTGGAAGCAAATTATTTAATATAGGATGCTTAGAAAAATGTGCGGCACCTAGAAACCACGCATATAATAATTGGAAAATTTAAACTATTATATTCATTATATCCACTTAGCTTTAACTATAATTATTTTAGTATTTAAAGCTAATATTCAGGTAGCACTAAATGATATTGTATTAAAGAAATGAAGAAGAAAGAAAAGACTGGTGTGTTTGTAGGACTTTTTTCTCTTTTTGAATACCTTATGAAAAGTTAACATATGAACAGAGATAAGAATGGAATCATAGAGCAAGCCTGTACATATTCAAGAATATTCAAAAGAGAAGATTAGATAGAAACACTGAGTGGAAAATGTGCTTGTTAACTTGAGGAACAGAACAAATCAGAAAAATTATGGTAGAAGATAAGGTTTGGGAAGTGAGCTAGATCATGCACAGCCATTTACTTCAGAATAGGGATATGATATTTTATTCTTACTGTGAAAGGAAACCATTGGAGGATTACAACAACATGATAGTTTAAGAAAGTATCTTGAGCTATTACTTGGACTATATACTGTGATGGGAATTAATACCAATAGGAAGACATGTCAGGCAGCTCTTAAGTAATCCAGACAAACAATAATCTAAGAAGATGGAAGAGGGACATTGTGAGAAGTAGTTCCTATTGGCAAAGCAAGGTTGACTAGTAAAAAGAAAATTTCAGGTTAACACATAATTCAAAATCTTTATGTCTTAAGTTAGGAGAATATTTGATAACTTTTTTACATGTATTCCCAGGACATCATAAGCCTCAGTGCAGCTGGGATACAACATCTGAGGATGCTTCATAGGAAATGAGAATCGTGGGTAGCTGTGCCTATGACTTGGAATTCATTTTATATAGAATTTCAAACTAAACATTTTTGAGCAGCTTCTGACTGTGGCTTACCTACTATACATAAAAATAGTGTTGTAGGACAATAGTAGAAACTCTGATGAAATGCAAATAAATCCTGGAGTCTAGTTAATAGCAATATGACTATATTAATTTCTTAGCTTTGCAAAGATAGCATAGTTATGTTGGTAGGCAGAATAATACCTATCTACACCCCACCCCCAAGAAGTCTACATTCTTATTTCTGGAACCTGAGAATATGTGATGTTATATGTATGGCATAAGGAGAATGAGGTAGTAGGTAGCATTGAGATTTACAAATAAAATGACTTTAAATTAGGGAAAGTGGCCTGGATTAAGCTGGTGGACCTAATGTAATCTTAGGATTTTTAACTGTGGAAAGGGAAGGCAGAGGAGCCAGTATCAGACTAATGAAATGTAAGAAAGATGCTGCTGGCTGCTGCTGCCTTTGAAATGAAAGGTAGCCATAAACCAAGGAATTTCAGAGGACGCTAGAAGCCGGACAGGGCAAGAAAATGGATTCTCCCTGAGAGCCTCCAGAAAGGATAGAAACGCTGCTGGCACCTTGAGACCTATTTTAGGCTTCTGACCTCCGGAACTCAAACTTGATAAATTTGTGTTGGTTTACTTTGTGGTAACTTGTTACTGAAGTAATCAGGAACTAACTCAAGTACATAAAATGCTCAAATTAGGAGTGGTTGAGTGAAAGGTATATGGAAATTCTCTATAACTTCCTTGTAACCTTTTTGTAAATCTAAAATTATTGTGAAATAAAACGTTTGAAAAAAATAGTACTTCCCTCGCTCTTCGTTTTCTCCCCCCAGCTCTCACTTGTCTCCCTCACATGCCTTCACCCCCACCAATTTTTAGACATGTTTTGCTTTTCACTTTATACCTCCTGTTATACCCCTCTATTTACCTCTCATGGCTATGCCAGTATCATATATCACAGCTTTTTATATTCATATTTTCATTTTCTCACCTTAAATGCATTCCCAAACTGCTTGCATGATTTCTTTTGCACTCTGATACTTCATGCTGTATTTTCTAAAATTGACCTTATAATTATTTCCCTAACTTCCACTTTATGCAAATTCACTCTTTCAAAATTACCATTTAGACCAAGTTTTAAACCTATTAAACTGGTAATACTTTCTCATGTGTCCTAAGTATCACTATCTTAACAATTATCCCGAAAGCTATCATATCAATTCTCTAGTCCCCATCCTTATGCTTCACCTCATATTACGAGAGACCCCTATACCTTTGCTTGCTTTCACGATTTCTGCACATCTGTTTTCTCTTCATCACCGATAGTGTTGTCTTTTTAATATATGTAGTAGTTCATGATGTTCCACTACCAGTCGCAGTATGTTTTAAGAACTCATCCTCACTTTTCATATCCTTTTTTATTTTAACCTTTATATCTTGAAGCTCAAGGAACACCGAACTCCTCTGTTCTCCTTGAACATGCCATATTTTGATACTACATTCATATTAGCATACATATTTTACAGCGCCCTAGCCTATTTCACCACCGTAACATTGTATAAAGCCGTAATGGTTGTTATGATTATAAAGAATCAGCCTTTCCATATTTTCAATAGTTTCTTATGCTTTGACCTTACACAACAATATCAGATTGTTTATCCACAGTTAAGTATCTTGGCACATAGTTCTATGACACTACATGTCACATTACGTTATGATTATTTATATTCTCCATTCATTTCTGTGTTCCTCAGAGTAGAGACCAAATATTGTTTATCATTGCATTTACAATGACTGTAATCTTAATTATTATATGTGGGTGTGCTTACAAAAGGGAGAAAAATAAGCCCAAAAGAGACAAATTTGAAGCTTGTTACAGACTGATTCTCTCTGTTGATCCAAACATGTTAGTTTGATCATTGGCAAACTTTTTAGGGTATGGCACATGATTCCGTAATTTACTAATTTTATGACACACCAGCTGGACCTCATGGAATATGTGTCCTAATCCTTGATCCTCCAAACATTAAAGGCCTTACAACTAAGGACAAATGAAAGGTTTAACTTTTCTCTACTTTTGCTTTGTTCCTATTCAAGGCACAGGCGGTATTTATCATATCAGGACATTTCTGAACACATTAAAGCTAATGGGAGGCTAATTCAACTTAATAGGATACACACTTAACTAACAGAATAAACATCAACCTAACAATGCATCTGTAACATATTTAACGTAGTTATACATTTTGATGCCTTTCCTGGTGTGAATTTCAGCTGCAGAGGCTGAGGTTCTAATAGTAGTGTAGAGAAGTAATGTGAGTGAGATGAAATCTGTGGGAATTAAAAGGTGGGAACTGATTGAATTGAAGTTGGTGCTGTAATTGAAGGGGAAAACTGGAGTATGAACAGTGAGAATAAAGAAATCATTTGCGACTTCCAGCTTGAATGACTAAGAGAATACTCCCATTATCGCCAAAGAGTATTAGTCATTAATATTCAAGTGTTATTTGGCTCCGTCTTTTGTTGTACTCAAAACTACTTTGTGTTAATATGAAAAAAAAAAAACCCTGTGAGATACTAAAAAATACTCATTTCATTTTAAAGTAGATGAAGTGTAATGAGGCAACAAATGTACTCAAAAGAACAATGCATGCAAAAAGAAGTTGGATTTAATTTTGCTTTCCAATTAGAATGTGTATAATTTGGGGAAAGCATCTTTGCAGAGACAATTTAAGTATATATTTATATATAAATATTTATCATTTCCTGAAGATTTAACTTGTATACTAACACCGAAATTATGAACTTATATATGCATTAATATATATCACTTTATATATAAAAAATCTCTAAACTGCAATAATCTGTATAAGATTTGACATTACTGTTAAAGAGATCTAAAATTGACCTTATAATTATCTTTTTTCTTCTATACAGAGACTCTTAAAACTGGCTTACATACTGATTTCTTCTTTTGACTCGACCAATTAAGAACTATTAATATATAAAGATAGAAACTTTAATTTCCAACAAAATTTAACTACATTTTTGATTCAGTATTAAAAAGTTTTTCCCCTTTATGTCATGTAAAAATGATGCATACATAGAAGTCAAAAACAAATTCTGGACTACTTATTGTATGCAAATATTGTATTCGCTTTTAACAAGTAATCATTAGTTGATTTTTAAGTTCACAGAACAACTTAAAATGTAATATTTTGAAAACATTAGTTTATTAAATTGAAGATTAAACAGTTATCCCTCTTTTGGAACAAAATTTAGCACACCCATTTCATGGAGGCATACCGAGCATATAAAATGCATCAGCCTCAAATCTTTTTATCTAGAGATTGTGTTCATAGTTTAAGCCCAAAGAAAATTAAAGGGAAAGAAAACATAATTCTGGGGTTGTGGCATTTTGTTTGCAGATTATTTTAAGCTGGATTCTTCAACAAAACGTGCAGAGAAGAAGAGGAAGATGATTTTTTTAACAGCAGGAGAAAATTCAAAAATAGAATAAAAGGAAAACAATAATGATATTTTGAACTCAAGAAGTGTTTTGATCACAGCTGTATAAATTCAAATATCTAGCTTCATTTTACCTCTTGTAACGGTAAGAGATGTGGATTAGAAGACCATTAGCTCCCTTTCCTTCTTCATTGTTTCTGACTCTAAAATTATAACTTGGTTATACCTGCTATGCCTGCCTCCTTTGATGGTTGATGTAGGAGCATGTGGGTTCTTATATTCCAAGTAACAATAGCTCTTATCAACTGCTCACCTTATCTTTTCAGATTCTTGTGCAGTTAAAATGGTGGGCTTGGGTCAGGTCAGGAATTTCATCCTTGGTTGTATAACATCTGTCGTTATTCAGAGTTAACTCTTATATGGCACTGTGGTTCTGTCTTGACTGCCTAATTTCTTCCCTTAGTTCCTAATAAAACTGAATGCAGTGCATGGCTAACCATATTTAGGGATGACTGTTGATTTATGTTTCAAAAGCAATATCATTTTCAACCAGTCGTATTGAATAGATATCTGTTTAGAGACATCCTTTCTTATGTTCAGAGGGTTGGATGAGATGTTTGAAGGCAAGCTGATGAGTGCCATTAAAATTATTTTAGAGCGTTGGAGAATCAAGTATATAGTCAGTTTAAAATACTAGACATCCTCTTGTTAGCTGTATTTGTCCTATTAGTATATAAAGTTTCAACTCCTTTTAAATACATAAGTAAGATAAAAATCCAAAAAACAAATTAGTGACTTAGTTTCACAGTTTGACTATTAATATGTTTAGAGACCATATGTTAGTAAGATTATAATAATTTTAATGCTCATATTATACCTTAGATCAGATAAAATTAGTGGATGTTCTATCCCATGACTATATACTGATTGTAAGGGAATTGAGTATTTGAATAGGAGATTTGAATTTCATTATTTTCTTTGTAGATGCTAACATAGTTAGCAAAAGCAAGTTAAGTAATTTCTACTACTTGTTTTCCATACTTTTAAATATTTAGGCAAATGTTCATATACACTCCTTTTATTATATGTATGTCTTTAGATCATGTTCTTAATACTATGTTAAAACTTTCAACTAAGGGCAATAAAACAAATCATCTATTCCTAGGATCCCTGCTTTAGAAGAGCACCACAAAAACTGAACAAAGTAAATGAGATACAGATATCTATGTGACAAGATTTTCTACACAATTATATTAAAATTGTAATGTATTTTAATATGCATAATATAAAATGATATCTGTTATAAAAATGATCAACTATAATACACAAAGTATATCCCATCAACAATTTGCTTCATGGCAAGGGAAACGTGTTTAAAAATGAGGCATAATTTCTTAGTTAAGCTTAGGGATGTAAACAAAACAAAACAGAAATAAAAAGAAAAACGTTAGATCATCTAGGGCAAGCTCCAGAAAGGGAATAAAGTGTGTCTTAATTGCTAGTATGCTAGAAGTTCATATGAGTCTTAAGCTAAAGTAACAATCCCAAGACAAATATTTAAAAGTATGTTGTTTTATGTTAGGATAGTTTGGCTATTTAACACAGAATGAAACCTAAACTTCCCTCTCAGTCCGTCATAGTCTTCCTTTCCTTCCTTCCCCTCCCACCCCCCTCTCTCCCTGACGCTTTCTCATGTTGTCTGCTTATTGCCCTACCATACCCTCTTTTGTTTCTGGAGATTCTCACATGTGATCCCTCTCCAAAAGACCTCTGTTGATCTAAGAATATTCTTACATAACAGACAAGTCTCACTTTAAAGAAAAACCTTTCTCTTCCCAGAAATCTTCCTTAATTCCCCCCTTGCTAGATTGGGAGTTAAATTAGGAATAGTTTGTGTCCCTAATCCTCCTGAACTTCTGTGGTAGCACTCATAGACCTTATTGTTGTTCCGTGTTTAATAGTCTGTCTTCCTCAGCCAAGTCATACATTATTAAGCTGGCTACAGCTCATGAACAGAGTCAGCCAGTCACTCAGCCATTTGTGACATCTCTGGAGAAGTTGTAGAGAAAAGTCACGGCTGGAGAAGTTTATTGGAGAGAAAAGGGGAGAGACATTTCCTCTTCTGGTTTCTTCCATACTCCATATGTCATTGACTCAAAGTATGTGCACAGGAGTTAATTTCACTTTTATGGGTTGGTGATTCCTGCTCTTTTGGCAGCCTAAGGCTTCATTTGGGCCCCAGAGTGGTAGCAGATTGCATTCACATGGGGCAGCCCTCCTAGGTGTGGGTGTGGAAGACAGATATGCTCCAGAAGATCTTAGGGAAATGAAAGATGGGTAAGGTACGGTGGGGGGAGCCAAAGAACTAGAACTCTTTTCTAATCTGCAATTTTATTTCTCATAGAAGCTCTCTAAAATGTTAAATATATTGAATCTGATACCACTTTTGACATTAGTTAACAAGCACAAATTAAATTATTTACAAAAATTATTAAGTAAACTTGGCACTAAAACTCAATTCTACTTATCCCTGTCACCCCCATTTTTTTTTTCTAGTTGTAACATACTGACAGTTTAGGTTTTGGACTATTGTTAGTGCACAAATTGTCTGATTCAAGCATCTATATTAATTTAAATAATTTAGTAAGAATATAAGCATTCTATTTTGAGAAACTGTCAAAGATATTCCTTCCTTGCAAGAGATACATTTTTAAGATTGTTCTTCAGTTTGGTGAGGAATCAAAAAATCTGTCAAACTACTGAGGCCACCACAGTCATGAGCACAGACTGTTTCTGAGACCACCATGGAATAACTCCTGGAAATGTGGAACAGCTGTTGAACAAAGCACTGCTTTTAACTCCTGACTACATGCTTCGAAAACACTATAACAATGTGTTCTTCAAGAAGATAAGTTTTTTCTAGTGATGCAGTTGAACGTTATGATACTGACCCTAACACAAAACAAATTCTTTAACTGTGTAGGGAAAATTACTCTATTTTATTTTTTATTTTTTATTTTTTGAAAATTACTCTATTTTAGATTAAACAGTAATGTAATCATATACTAATATACTATAATTAAGGCAAACCTGTCACACAAAATTTCATCCCAGTTGAAATAACCAGTTTGAAGTATGATACCATAATTCTACATAATCGAGATAGTCTTCTTAGAGTAGATAGAGACACAGAAGATCGAATTGAGTATTTGTTGGAATAGGTGATAGCAGATTTTGCATTCTTAAATACACTGTTTAAGAAAAAGCAGGGCTTCAGTTGCTACTCTTTTATAGCAGTTTCACAGACCCTAAAGCCCTGTTGTAATAGATCAGACTACAATGTAACTAATTTTGCTAGTGGAGTTCTTAACATGATAAATGTCTTTTATTTTCACTCTGCAAGCAGTCTCTTTGCTAAAAGAAGTGCAAGAAAGTTCAGATTACAGGAGGATTTTCTCCCCTAATGTTACAGAAATTGGTGTGGGGGTGTGGAAGGAATCAGAGCCAGCCTCATGCTGCAAACATGACTTCAAAGCTCCTCATTAATTTTTCTCACCAAAATATGAGTAATATTCACAGATGGACAGATACAATTTTTGGTGGGATTAGACTATGTTGAAACTCAGTGATATTCCCAGATTATTCTAGTGAAATTGGTTCTGAACTATGGAGGTCTTTAGAGAAGATACCTAGAAAGACAACTACATATGTCGGTCTTGAATTATAAGTTCTTTTCATCATAAATAAATGTGTATGTTAATCATACGGATTTAGGAGATTTTAGAGCTGCTATGGGCTTTAGCATTGAGTAATTTCACCATTTCATTCAGACTACATATATTACATACCTGAAAAAATAAAATCCAGGATTTCTAGTTAACAAATTCACTCTTATAACTAAAGACACCCTTTTTACTAAGCTAAAGTTCTTGATTGACTCTCTAACTCTTGTTTCTTTTTTTGTGTGTTTTTTTAAACTCTCATTTTTTTTTTTAAGATTTTATTTATTTATTTGAGCATGGAAGGGGAGTGAGAGGAGAAGCAAACCCCCCACTTTTTGGAGACTCCCTATGTGGGGCTCAAACCCAGAACCCTGAGATCATGACCTGGGCGAAAGCATATGTTTAACTGACTGAGCCACCTAGAAACCCCTTAAGTTTTCATTTCTTTATAGCAGTTTTTCCTATATTTGATTCAGTAAGGCCATCACCAGAGAACTCTTTCCTATGTCAAAATCTTGCTCATGTAAATAGGCAAAGTTATATATGTTAAGTGCTTGATATACAAATATAGATAAATAGATAATACATGATAGAGAGCATGCACTTTTTTTTTTTTTAACCCCTTTCAAACCTGATACCCTAAAGGAGAATACAGACAGCAGCCTCTTTGACCCTGGCCATAGCAAGTTCTTACCAGACATAATCTCTGGAGGCAAGGGAATCAAAGCAAAAATGAAGTATAGGACATCATCAAGATAAAAAGCTTCTGCACAGCAAGGGAAACAATTAACAAAACTATAAGACAGCCTACAAAATGGGAGAAGATATTTGCCAACGAAATATCTGATAAAGGGTTAATATCCAAAATCTATAAAGAACGTCCAAACTCCGCACCTAAGTCTTTTGATTGAAATGTTTAGTCCATTTACATCCAGGATAATTATTGATAAGTATGTGTTTATTACTTGTTTTGTCATTGTTTCTGGAGATTTTCCTTGTTCCTTTCTTGTTTTTGTCACTTTCTGTCTTTTCTTTCTACTCAGAGTTCCCTTGCAAGAGTTAGTTTAGCGCTCATGAAATCCTTTAGTTTTTGTTTGTCTGGGAAACTGTTAATCTCTCCCTCTATTCTGAATGATAGCCTTGCTGGATAGAAATTCTTGGCTGCAGATTTTTCCCATTCAGCACATTGAATATATCCTATGACTCTCTTCTGGCTTGCCAAGTTTCTGTTGAGAGATCTGCAGCTTGCTGTATGGGTTGTCCCTGATCAGTTAGGGACTGCTTTTGTTTTGCTCCTTTTAGGAATTTTTTCTAATTTTCTAATTATATACTGTAATTAAATCTATAATTTAATTACAATATGTCTTGGTGTTGATCTGCTTTTGTTGATTTTGATGGGAGTTCTCTGTTCCTCCTGGATCTGGATGTCTTTTTCCTTCACTACATTAGGGACTTTTTCAGCTATTATTATTTCAAATAAATTTTCTGCCCTTTTTTCTCTTCCTTCTTCTTCTGGAACTCCAATAATATGTTGTTACATTTGATGGAGTCACTGAGTTCTCTGAGTCTATCCTCATGTTCTATGATTCTTTTTTCTCTCTCATGTTCAGTTTCATTAGTTTCCACTATTTTATCTCCTGTATCACTTATTCATCCCTCTGCTACTTCCATTCTTGTGTTCATTGTATCCAGTCTATTTTGAATCTGTTATTGTATTTTTCATTTCTGATTGTTTTGTAACTCTTTTATCTCTGTAGTAAGGGGCTCCCTGAAGTCTTTCATTCTTTTCTCAAACCCAACAAGTATCCTTATGATTGTTGCTTTAAATTCTCTATTAGGTTTATTACTTGTATCTGTTTTGATTACATCTCTAGCTGTGACCTTTCCTTGTTGCTTCATTCGGGATGAATTCCTCTGTCTTGGCATTTTTGTCTAATTCTCTGTCTTCTGTGTGTTTCCTGCTTCTAAGAGTAATGGCTTCATGAAGAAGATGTCATGTAGTGTCCAGGGCCTAGTGATTCAAGGAATGTCTCTGGTGTCTGTTACATGTACTCTGGTACTGTGTTTTGGCTGCTTTATCCCTCAGGCCAATCATCTGCAGAGGTTCTCCTTGCCCTCAGTGGACAGTTTTTGGTTCTTAACCAGAGTGTGATGAGTTTTTAACTAGATGCATAGTGGTCTATTTGTTAAATGAGTCTGATGCTACTTCCACTAGAACTGAAGGCTTGCAGAATTTTCTGGTCAGGTTATGTGGTGTGGGGAGGGGTTTCTGCTGGTTTTCTAGGGAGGGAGGCTGCTGCACTGGGACTGAGGCATACTTGCCTGAGAAGGGCAGTACCACCAGAATGCAGATTGGTGAGACTTGGTATAACAAGGGAGGGAAATGGACCCCACAGTTTCTTTTGTCTCAGGAGAGGCATTTCTGTGAACACCACCTCTCACAGATGCACTCTAAGAAGAGGGAAGGGTTTACCCCGTGTGCACTTTGGGCATTCCTCAGATCACACTGTCTGACTGGGTTGTTTGCCCACCTCTTCTCCAGGAGTTGGGTGGTGACCTCGGGGCTCTATCTCAGCCAAGCACAGGGGATGAGTTTAATGGATGTGGAAATTAAGGAGGGCATTGTTATAATGAGCATAAGGATACTTGTTGGGTAGTGTGTGTGTTGTGTAAGTGATGAATCACTAAATTCTGCTCCTGAAACTAATATTGCACTATATGTTAAGTAACTGGAATTTAAATAAAAATTTGGAACAAACAAATAAATAACTGATTCCTCCTTTCCCTAAAACAAGCAAGCAAAAATTACCTTTAGCCTTTAAACCCTGCTGATTGCAAAAACTCTTGAAAATTAGTCCCTCTTGTTTTCCCAGCCAATGGCTTGGGAATGATCTCCTGGTGCATTCCCTAGTGTGCTCTTCTCTCTTGCCTTTCTCTGTGACCAGGGCTCCCTTCCCTCCACAGCCTCTGAAATCTGTTTCTCCCCCAAACCACATTTCCTTGCTTCCTACCTTCCTCAGTGTGGCCTCTTTTCTCTCCCTAGTTGTGCAATTTGTTCTGTATGAGTCCTCAGGTTGATTTCTTGAGTATTCAGAATCATTGAATAGTTAATCTAGCTATATTTGAGGGACTGGATGAGCCTCTTATTATGACCATGGTATTTATTTCAGTCTTTGGAAAGTATAATAATCTGTATAGGTAGTATAAGATTTAATTCAAGTGTAACGCATAATTACCTGTCTTGTCTTTTTTATTACTTTAAAACATGGTGTGGGAGTGTTGTGGGTGAGAAAGTCTGCATTGTGTAAATGGAGGTCTTGGTCTTTGGATTCCCCACAAGAAGATTAATATGGGGATTCACACTGGAATAAGGAAGGCAAGAAGGGAAGTAGTAAGCACTTTATTCAAGTGAAAGTACAGTCTCAAGGAGGGAGAGTGGGTAGGCTCTGTAAAGTGGAACCAACCCCTAGATTGTTTTGGAATGGTATTATTGGTTCTGTCTGAGCTGAGAAGTGTCGTGACATACAGTGGGGTAGTATCTAATGGAGGCTGCTTCCAATCTTTTGGGAAATTCTTTCTACATGTTGAGAGAAGTTTTAACCCTAAAGGTTTTGTGTGAGATTGATCATGGCACCATTTCCCATGAGGAAGTGGGAGCTATAAAGCAATGCAAATGCATTATAATGAATCTTTGGGTTACCCTAAGGCAGAGGTGGAAGGTGAAAGCACATATTCTGTACCTGTGGCTCTTGATCTCTTAGGCCCAAGCTCAAGATGTTGAGTTCCCTTGTCTTTTAATGTGTAGCTTATTTATCGCCATTTTTGCCTCTAGCTCATGTCTCTATGGTTCGTCTTCTAGAACTTGGAACTCTGCCTTTGGTGTTCCTTTCACTGCTCATATCTAGCTTCTATGTAGCAGGAAGAAGAAAGGAAGGAAAATAAATATGGTTACTTTAATTTCTTTGAAGTAAATTCTGGCAGTAATTGTCTGTGATTCAATGTGTAGGGAATATACTTTATTGACAAACATTATTATAATTGGAACCCCTGTTGAAGTAAAGGTTGTAAAAATTCCGGGAATCTATATAGTCTAGCATTCATTTTGGTACAGAAACCTTGTATAGATTATATAACATGTGAATAAACATTGCAGACTCAAAAATAAATATGAGAGAAGACATAAATGTAATAAGTACTGACTTTGGTTATAATGGGATAATTTTCTAAACTTTTTTTAAGTATAGTAAAATACTTCTAAAATGTGTCCCTTTATACCTGGCTTATTTTACCTAGCATAATGTCTTCAGGATTGATCCATGTTGTAAAATGTATCAAAATTTTACTCCTTTTCAAGGCTGAATAATATTCCATTGTATATGTATACCATTTGTTTATCCACTTATCTATCACTGGACATTTAGTTTATTTCTCCCTTTTGGCTTCTACAAATAATGTTGCTATGAAATGGATGAGTAACTCTTCAAAGTTCCAGATTTCAATTCCTTTGGACCTATGTACAGAAGTAAAATTAATAAATTGTATGAAAATTCAACTTTTAACTTTTTTAGTAACTTTAAAACTGATCTAATTATCCCATTTTTCATTTTGGAGTAATTATTTAATTTTATTTTTTATTGTAGAGTTGACATACAGTATTAGTTTCAGGTGTACAACACTGTTTCAGCAACTCCCTACATTATGAAGTGCTTACCATGTTAAGTGTATTTACCATCTGTCACAAAGTTATTATAATATTATTGGCCATATTCCTTATGCTGAACTTTTTATTCTGTGGTAATTTTATTATCAGTTATTTTCAAAAAATTTTTATTATATGATAGTATACTTAAATTTTAACTACATACTAATTTGTTAAAAGGAAGGAGAAAGGTGAACCTCCTCATAGCTAATATGTATGTATACCAGGCCAAACTAGCAGACTGTTATCTGTATCTGTTGATTTCATGATACAATGAAAGTGATTAATACTTAGTTCTTGCAGTGTATATATTAGACATTTGTGGTGGTCTGGCATAAGGTGACACCAACTCTTCACCCAGACCTGGTTTGAAAATTGAAATAACTGATGCTCCATGTGCATAAAAAGGCATGAAGAGGTTTATAACTCATGTGAAGAATTTCCTAGGGAGGGAAGAACCGGTACCAAGCCAGTCTGGAATGATATAAGTAAGGAAGTTGGGGCTGGATTTGGGATGTCTGTTGTGATTGTTTGGTGGAGTTGGGCAGGGTTCCATCTCTTGGGCCAGGGCTTCCATAGTCTGTATTTCCACTTGTGCCAAGGAAGATTTGGGGCTTTCTTACTATCTTAACTACATGTGGGGTTAGAGAGCAAGGAACAGTGTGAGGTGGGACCTAAAAGTTGTCAGTAGTCAAACACCAACAATGAAATCAGACACTTTATTAAGTAGAATAGGTAATTAGAATTTAGAGCATCTGTTTTCTTTTTTTTTTTTAATTTTTTTATTATTTTTTTACTTGGGAGTGGGGGAGAGAGAGAGAATGCCCAAGTGGGGGGAGGGAGAGAGGGAAAGAATCTTTCAAGCAGATTCTATGCTGAGCAGGGAGCCCAATATAGAGCTCTACCCCATGACCCATGAGATCATGACTTGAACCAAGAGTAAGATATTTAATCAATTGAGCCACCCATGTGCCCCTAGAACATCTATTTTCTTAACTATGTGATGCTAAAAAGTCAATTAGTCTAATTATTACACTTAGCAAGGTTTTAAGAAGATATTTTAGGGTAGACATATTGTAATATTTGGAGAATTTTTTGAATCTAGTTGATCCCAGGCAGTCTGTGCCCAGAATCCATCTGTTTAAGCATTACATTTGCTGTCTCATGGTATTGTCCTTCTCAAACTCATTGTACAGTCTGGGGCCTGCAAACATTCCAGCTCTTCCTGTGTGATCATGACCAGCACTCTGTGCCCCTCTGTTTCTAAGTTTTTACATCTGTAAGATGGAGTAGTAAGACCCTACCTCACAGAGTTATTGTGAGGATTAAGTGAGTTAATATATGTAAAACACTTAAAACAGTGTCTGGCATATACTCTGGCATATTGTAAGCACCTTACAAGAGTTACTTATTTGTAGATAAGTGAAGGAAAATAAATGTCCCTTTCATGAAGATATCTTAGGAAATAAGTAAATACTTATACTTGCAATTTCTCAAAAGCATTTTTTCAGTTCACTTTATCATATTTTCTTAAAATCTTATGTAATTAAGTAAATTCAACTCAGAATAAAAATTAAGAACTTCATATGGCACCTTCAGAATATTTTTTTCTTTTTAGAAATAAATAAATCATCAAAGAGATCCTATTGATTCTTTTCACAAATATCACTTCTTATTCCACTCCCTGTTTTTTTGAAGTTGACAGCAGGTTCACTAACTAAGCAAATCTATGTCAAAGTAACAATTACAGGCAAACTGCTTTAATAGTAACTTTGACAGGAGAAGCTGGGGCCCACTGTTTTAAATGTGAATAGCAGATACCTGCCTATAGTTACCTACATTTGTATCATAACTGGGTATATCACCCTAGTGTCATTGAGACAAGTCCTAGCTCTCGTTTCAAAGGACACATTATACATTTTTCACATTGTAGCAGTCAACAGCCTTTCAGTATTTCCTCTAAGCTTTGAATTTTGCCTTTGGGAGATGGTTTGACTGTATATTAGTGACTAACTTTTCTTCCATTTGTATTTACCCATCACTGAGGAGAATCTTTGCTTGAGTTCGAAAGTTTAAAGGAGATATGAGAGAGCTCTGAGTACTCAAAGGGCACTTACATGTTTGTTTATTAGAATATAGTTGCAGACCAAATACTTCATGAACTCATGAAAATCCTCACTGACAGATGTGATTTATGATGTTTAGTAGTCTTCAGAATTTCTTGAATGTCCTCATTCACTCTCCTATAACAATCCAGGTAAAACAAAACTTCAATTTCAGGAAGATCCTTCTCAGATTCTTTACCTTTAAACTGTTCCAGTTCACGAAAGTCCATTAGAAAATTCTTGAGGAGACTTCACATCTTCCATCAGCAGACATAGAATTTCAACTTAAAATGAATTTGTAGGAATAGGAGAGTGCTTTTTCATTTATGGAACATTTTACAAAAGGTATACTTTAGGAATCAGAACAGTGAAAATGCTGGGGTGCCTGGGTGGCTCAGAGAGTTAAGCCTCTGCCTTGGGCTCAGGTCATGGTCTCAGGGTCCTGGAATCAAGCCCCACATTAGGCTCTCTACTTGGCAGGGAGCCTGCTTCCCCCCCCCCCCTCTATCTGCCTCTCTGCCTACCTGAGATTTCTCTCTTTGTGTCAAATAAATAAATAAAATGTAAAAAAAAAAAAAAAAAGTGAAAATGCTGACTCTGGACAGTTAAAAATTCACTCAACAATGGCTTATTCTACATTTATTCATCATCATACCAGGCCAGCCTCCCAATGTTATACATCTGCTTATATAATTATCCTAAGTAGAGATGTAAAATTGTAAATTGTCCAAACCTGCTAGTATTGTAATTGTTAAACGTAATAAGTACATTTCAGAAACGTGTACTTGTATATTCCCACATCAACTCTGAAGCATATTTTTATTTTGAATAGAATACTTAAGACATGGAAATGTATGATATTCTCAAAGCTCCTAGAATTTGAAAGTGACTAAAGACTGGTGAGAAAAATCCCAAATATAATAATGCTTATATATTCAGTGACAAGAGCACAGCCTACCCTTAGTGACAAAAATTCGTATTTATAACTCATGTTTGCCTATAGAATTTCTGAATGCTTGGAAGTAAAGGTTCCCAAAGTATCCTCCTGAAGAGCATTCCAGAAATCCTGATTCCAAAGACTATTGATAGAGTGAGTCAGCAATCCTGATGGAAGGATTGGGGATTTTATAAATTAACCTTCTCAAGAGATTATGATGATTATTCAGATTTGGAACTACAAGTCTAAAAAAAAATACTATATTCAAGTGAAATATATAAAGCATAGTGATATATGGTTCTCAAAGTGCTTTAACATGTGCTCATTATTCACTCAAATCTAAGCCATTTCTAAAAACTAAATGTGAGATGTTATGGTTATATACCAAAATCGGAGCCAACATGCTTGTACATTTCAGCTTTACTTTCTGTATCCAACACATGAGAAATGGTATTGGGCATACTTGCTTGGCCATGATTCCCCATTCCCACCTGTTTTGAAGAGCAAATAAGAAACCTTTAAATAATATCTAGAGTCTTCTCTGATAACTCTCTAATAAATATACAGACATGGGTACACAAGTGTGTGCATTTGTGTACATGTGTATATCTATACAGAGAATCCTCATTTCAGAATGAAAAACATGATAATGCAAAAATATTTATGAAAAATGCATAAGAACTCTAGGGATAAAATAAGATACAATATATATGGCAAGACTATCAAATTAAATATGTATTAACAATATCAATTTAGGAATATCAAAATATCCCCAATAAGTGCTATACATTTGGTAGAGTTAACTTTTATTGCAGTTGAGAGAAGAAAACTTATCTTGCCAAGGATATATAGGTAAGGATTTTAAATGGCGGTTTAATGTATATCTTAAAATAACCATGGTTTTGTCTGATGAAACTGGAAATATTTTTAGAGATTCACAAGTTGAGAGGCATAAAAATAGGAAATTCAAATCACTTTTGAGTTTGTAGAACAGTTTGGTTAAAGCAATGCTTATGTTGGGAAGTAGTCTGAAGGGAAAAAAATGGAAAGGTGATCTGAGTCCAGACTGAGAATAAAAATGGTTCCATAAATTATTAAGAAAGGGACTGAGAATGCTAATTTTTAGTAACTTTAAAGGGGGATTGGAGGAACAATATTTGAAGGAAAGCGAACATGAAACCTTGTACTTAGCTGTGGTGGTAAGGAAGTCTGGGGATATATGAGGCTTGGATTCTAGATTATTAAGCACATGTTTGTTATCATCTTCCAAGTGTGTTACTTCATTTTTACCAACTGTAATTATTAACCTTTTTTCTTTCTTGATAAGCCCTTAAGAGCTCTGCAAGAGGCAACAAACACTAAGACCACCAATAGGTCTTAATGATCAGTGGTGCAACATTATAGCAACGCTAGAGTATGAGAATCTCTACCAAGTACCATAGCTAAGGGTAACGGGTTGGAAAATGTGAAGCTGGAGGAATTACCATATTTTGATCTGGGAAGATCAAAAATTAAGGTAGAAGTGGCTATCATAATGCTACCCACATTTATTGAGTGATTACTGTATACCTCCACTATTCAGTTTTGTACTTACAGTGACATTTAATCCTCCCAAACAAACAAAAACATTAAGATAATATGGTTATTCTTAGAGATGCGAAAACCTAGGCTTATATGGGTAGTCAGCTTGGTGTCTTAGTCGGTTCAGGATGCTGTAACAAAATAACATAGACAGAATTTGGTGTATAAACAACAGAGCTTTATTTTTCACATTTCTGGAGTTTGGCAAGTATAAGATTAATAAAACAAAGTTGTCACTTTAGTAGTTTCAGTGACTGATGAGGAAACTTCTTGGTTCATAGACAGTGGATTTCTCACAAGATAGAAGCAAAAATGTTCTTGAGCCTTTTTTATAAGGTTGCTATTCCTACTCATGAGGACTCCATTTCATGACCTAATCTCCCAAAGGCCCACCTCCTAATACTATCACATTGTGAATCAGCTTCAGCATATGAATTTGAAGGGATACAGACATTGAGTTTATATCACCTCAGTTCTCACATTTCCTTGGAGGCCAGATTGGGATATGAACAGAGACCATCTGACTAAAAAGTTCTCAACTATTAAACTAAACCACAGGAAAGAAAAAAAATTAGAGCTCTAGTTGGTTGTCAGGCATAGGTCATGGCTTTGGAAATCTTTCTTACTGAATTTTGTGATATTGCTTAAGTTATAAACTAACTATTTATTTAACTATCATTAAAACTCAAGAGGCTTCTAACAAAAACAAAAACAATAAAAAAAACCCCAAAACTCAAGAGTCTTCTGAGGATCAATTATGAAGATACATATTATCTCTGCCTTCAAACACAATGAATAAACTATGCTATATCTCCATATTTTTTTATGTTCTCAGTTTCAAATTATAACAAACTTGTGTATCTTAGTCTTTGGAGAGCTATGTTAAAATTATTTATGATCACATACAAAAATTTAATTTGTTCAGTTTTTCATATTAGATAACTCAACATTTTTTCTAAATTTGTACTCCTCATATCAGTGATTTCCCAAGAGAAACATTGACACCATTACAGCTCACATTCAAAAATGTTTGTATTACACAAATCTTATCTATGCCATAGTGTATTTAAATGATTGGTTTAATCATATGCATAATTGTAAAATGCTTTTATGAATTCTAATTTCTATTAAGGACAATGTAGAATAAATGTTTGAATTAACATAAATCTCCAGAAGCATAAGGTAGTAAATATGGTTACTTATACAAGCAGGATGACAAACACATGGAAAGGAGATTTGTGTGTACAGTTTTTATATAATTGTTACCTTTGAACTATAAATACAGTACTTACTTAACAAACATTTAAAGTAAAACTACTTATCTTAGTTCCATGCACAATTTGAGGGTATATGTTAAGAATCTGCATATACTTCTCGGAGTTTTATACCCATATACATAACAACTCACCAGTTTTGGGGAGTGATGGGAAGGGTATCAATCTTCTGCCTTGTGACTGTGGTAATTAGTGCCTTTTTTTTTTTTTTAACTTTTCTGGCTCTTTCCCTTATGAACACACTTTAGGAAAACAGTTCCATGCTATATATGGTCTTGTGACTTTGTGCAATGAAATGTGATCGGGCATAAGCTGTATGAGAAGATATGAGTAGCTGGTTTATGATTTGCCATGTTGTCTATTCGTGACTATAATGACTGGTAATATTACACATGATGGAATATCTATCATCTTGGGTTCCTGAAAAACAGTACTGCAGAGTGAACTATTACTTACCTGAGATTGACAGTAGCAAGAAAAATGAGGAGGTGGTGGTTGTGGGTGATGATGGTGGTGGTTGGAGGGTGGATTTTCAAGGTAGTGAGATCTTTCAGGTAGCTTTTATGCTACATTATCTAACCTGACTGCAAAGAGTTTTTCAAGTATTTAAAAAATAGTTCATTTTATATATGTATATATATATTTAATTAAATTCCTCCCTAATAATTCTAGTAGCTTCAGTATTACCCTGGTGTTGACATGTTACCTAAATGGATAACATTTTCTAATTTAGTGGTAATAAAAGATCTGATCCTTTAAAGATTGGGTTTACACCATTTGTAATTTTGAAATTTTCTTCTTTTTATTTCTAAATATTATTCAAAGGTCATGTTCAAGGTTGAGGCATTTCATTTGTGAACATACTTAAATGGAGGTCATGAGACTGTTAGGAAAGGTGACCTTTTCTTGGAGTGTGTGTGCATGAACTTAACCATGTATCATTGTTTTACAGGTCTTAGGGATTAGTCATTGCATTAGTAAATGCATTAATCCTGAAATAAATAAAAATATGAACTATTTGAAAGTTTGAATACTCCGACAATAAAATTTTGTTTTATACCATGCAGCTTGAGTCACCACTGTGAATATAAAACACAATAAATACCAAGAGGATCATAAAGTACAAGTGATTGCATCACAAATGAAATAGACTGAGCTGCCTAATAGTAATATCCATAGTAATCAATAACATCGAAATAGCTTTCTGGCTTTTTTTTTTAATTAAAATATTTACAAATTGAAAATTGGCACCTTGTTGTACTTCTAAGCTTTGCCACATTAATGAACTCATAGGAAGCTCTCAAGGCGCAGCCTGAATTCCACTGAGGAAACTGAACAGAATAAGTTTTCACTCTAGTTTTGGATATGACATAAATAAGGGGAAAAAACCCCAGGAAAGTTGAATTAGTTCTATTATTTCTCATGTAAAGGAAGTATGCAATTAAAAATTCTGTCTGGGGGTGCCTTGATGTCTCAGTTGGTTAAGCCTCTTGACTTTTGTTTTTTTAAATTTTATTATATTTTTTTTCAGTGTTCCAAAATTCATCGTTTATGCACCACACCCAGTGCTCCATGCAATATGTGCCCTCCTTAATACCCACCACGGGTTCACCCAAACCCCACCCACCTCCCCTCCAAAACCCTCAGTTTGTTTTTCAGAGTCCACGTCTCTCATGGTTTCTCTCCCCCTCCGATTTCCCCCAACTCACTTCTCCTCTCCATCTCCCAAAATTCCTCTGTGTTATTCCTTATGCTCCACAAGTAAGTGAAACCATATGATAATTGACTTAGATCTCAGTTCAGATCTTGATCTCAGGGTGGTGAGTTCAAGCCCTGTGTTCGGGTCCATGCTGTGCATGGAGCCTACTTTAAAAAAAAAAAAAATCTAGCTAAGTTTTATTTTGAAATCTATAAATGCAACCAGATGATCTTTATGATAGCATAAAATTCTTAGGCATAAATTCTACAAACAAGGGGAAATATGTCAAATATGCATTCTGAAACCAATTGTCATGGAGTTCCTAGTGAAAACATGGGATTTTGGCTAACAAGAGTCAAACAAGAATTTTATGGCTTCTGATTAAGGCAGGTGGGATATGGAAAGTGAATGTGTTTTCTGTGTATAGTATAGAGGCAAAAGATGATGACTGAGGTGATTTGGTTGTAAAGCAAAGGAATCTCAAATATTTTTAATATACTACCCTTCACTTATTTTACATAGAAGGATGAGCTAGACAACATCAGAACACTTATTCCCAAACGTGGTAGCATTTGATTAATTCTTTATGCCTTTCTCAAATATAGTATATCCTAACTTTGTGCAAAGAAGGTAAAATCAAACCATTCTCTGCAGTACAGAACTTTAACATGCTCCTCGATAAATGTGGTTTAGTATCCGGCTTACCTCCTTCCACCTCCTTCTCCAGCCTCCTCAAGGAAGCCCATGGGGAACAACTCTTGAAGGATATGACTTTTCCATATCTTCTGATTCTAATCTAAGTACATAGGCAATACCCATATATTTCTACCCCCCCCCCCCACCAGGACAGGATAACAAAGCACAAGAAGACAAGGAGAGGTGCAAAGTTTTAATTATAAGCTTTTATTTAATAAAGATTATGTGTTTTAAAAAGTCACTTTTCCTCTACACCCACATGTAAATTCAAATGATATGTTTATTGTGCTGGCAAAAATCCAGTGTTGAACATCTGCCTAAGTAACAGGTTAAAATCTCCTTAACAGATGGTGAAAATTTTTGATAATAGTTTTTATTTTGTATTCTTGGAAGTAAATAGTTAAATATATTAAAATAGGCAAAAGGAAGAGGGTTCTTAATTCAGGGATAATAGTAATGAGGGTTACTGACCAATGAAATAATCACTAATTTACATGTATATTTAATCAGTATCCTTTTAAACTTCTAAGTTGTTTAATTAGGGATTTAAAGAATTTTAGGTATAATATTAGCCTTAATACACTTAAGTAGTTTTCTGTTTTCTTTTGGGGGGAATTTTTAGAGTTGTGGTGAGAATGTTAGGTGATCAAAGTGTATGATTGAAAGATTAGTACATTTTGTTTCAGTTTTCAAATAGTTCCTCACAAATAGCAAATCACAAGGGCATACAATTGTTTGTTGGACATCTGTCCTGGGGCAATAAATTTCAGAAATGGTAGCTAAACATGTGCCATCTGTGAAGGAATCTGCCCAGTATCATCAGCAATTGCATTTAATAAACATCCAGTAACTCTGGGAATTTTTTCTTGCAGGTATGATATTTTAAAAAGGGTTGCTAACTTGCCATAGTTTTAAGATTCTGATTGACCTCACTTGCTGCACTGTGGGTTATTACTTATAATATGAAAGAAGATTTAGTCATTTATCTTGCTGGAAAATAGTATTTATTCACAAACAGATGTTAGTGCAAGGTTAGTATGCATCAGATGACACGTTTATTAGTTTAATAAATAACAATAAGACATGACGAGCAGATCCTTGTCCTGCTAATGCAGTTCTAGGCAAAAGAAAAGCAACTAAAATATGTGTAAAATGAACCACTCCTCAAAACACTGAATAATTGTCTAATTACTGATTTTTATTTTCAGCAATGTAATTCATATCTATTTAAAAATATTGGATACAAAGCATCAAATCTAAGCTTGATTTTTAAATTATACATATAATTTAATCTCAATGTATTTCTTTTTTAAAAAAAGATTTTATTTATTAATTTGAGAGAGAGAGAGAGAGCACAAGAATGAGGTGAATGGCAGAGGGAGAAGAAAATTCCCCTCTGAGTAGGGTCAGATGTTGGACTTGATCCCAGTAGGCTGGGATTATGACCTGAGCCAACGCTAGACGATTAACCAATTGAGCCACCTAGGCGCCCTCTCAGTGCATTTCTTAATAGATTATTGTGAATTCATTTTGTCCATTTACCTTGTCCACTACCTTGATGATAGAATGAAAATGTAGGCTTTTGATCCTGTAACATCTTTGACCAAACAATTCAGTGAACTATTACCAATCTAAACAGAGTGTATTCATGAAATAATTTCTGAACATTTTATTTTGAGATAATTTTAAACCTATAGAATATTTTCAAAATAATACTGGTAGTTCACATGTACTCTTCACCATTTTCCCATAATGTTAGTAATTTGTATTACCATGTTACATATAACAGGAATCAACACTGATGTAAATAAATGATAGCATATTCAAGTTTTATCCATTTGCCCCAATATACTTTTTGTGTTCCAGAAAACAGTAAAGAATCAAAGAATCCCATGCTGCATTTATTTATTTCTCCTTAATCTCCTATAATCTGTGAACAGTTTCTCATTCTATCCTTGCCTTTCATGATTCTCCTTGATGCTTTTGATAAGTACCAGATACTTTGTAGAATATCTCTCCATAAGGGTTTGTCTGATTTTTCTTTTCCATAATCAGATTAATTTTATGCATTTTTGGTAAGAATTCCATGAAACTGTTGTTGTCATTTTCATGCATATTGGGCATTCAGGTGTCAGTATGTTTTATTACGTGGTGTCAACCTTGAGAACTTGATTAAGCTGATGTCTACTTAACATCTCTAAGGTTTCTCTACTGTATAGTTACTATTTTTGTTTTGTAATAGATACGAGGTAATGCTAATATCAAATTTTAATATCAAGTTTCTAATCAAATTTTGCCCACTGGTCTTGTATTATTTTTAATTTAAACTTTCATTAACTTCCAAATAAAAGTTACATACATTTAAGATATATAACACAATATGTCATGTGACATGCATAATGAAATAACTATTAGTTAATCTAACATTTTCTTATATAATTATAATTTTTATGTATGGTAACAAAAGCCCCTGAGTTCTGTTTTCAAAAAAATGTCCTGTTTTCAATGCAGTATTATAAATTATAGTCACTAATGCTACGCATTAGGTCTCTAGGCTTAGTTATTGCCACTGACTTTAACATCCTTTGGTTGAATTTACCTGGAAAAATTATTAGTGCGGTGTTTGCCTAATGATGATTTTGGGTTTCATTAATTTATTCTACATATGTTAATTTTTTTTCTTAAAAGAAGAGCTGTCTCTTCATATATTTGATTATTTGTTCCTATCTTTATGTCATCACGAATGCTAATTTTAATGTTTTATAATCCAATATTATCTTTTTATAAAAGGCTTAATTTGTACCAGTTTCAGCCATGGAATATTCCTTTAGGTTATCTCTTGTTTCTTTTTGACCTGCCCTCATTTTTTTTTTCACTTATTACCTGGAACCATTAAATATGCAGGTGCATCTTATATTTTAAAGTAGCTTTTAATCTTCTTAAAATAATAGGGATAAGAGAACAGTTATTCAGTATTAAACTTTGATCAGTATAGAAATTCGACCTAACAAAACTGAAGTTTCATCTTCTCAATGTGTAAATGGTAACCAGATATGGTTAACATCCATTAGGTTAAGAAAGGAAATATCTATGGAGAGTCATATACAGTAAAGAAGAATACTTATTCAGAAAGAGTAAAAGTAGAGAATATATATTGGGCTAAACTAGTAATGATATGGTGGTATATTCTAATTCTTAGGTCAAATATTCATTAATTCAGTTCCATAAATATGTGTGGATCACTCCTTATGTTTAAAGCACTGTACTGGAAGTAATAGTAGCTCTTTTTTCTCAAGGAGCTTGCAGTCATGTCCAAGTTGCCTGTAACAACTGTATGTGTATGTATTTAGTGGCCATTGAATATCTGTTATATAAGGTGTTATGCTAACTCCTGAGGCAAATAAGCAATGTGTAAACTCAAAATTTTAATAACATATGGTATTACTGTGACAGAAATATGATATTATGGGACACAGAAGAGAAGAATGCTCAGGTACAAATACTAATTTTAAAAGACAGTATATAATTAGCACTGTAAAAAATAATTAGCACTGTACAAGAATTGCAAAGTTATGTAAGAGTTCAGAGAAAATAGATTTCCCCTTTATTTGGAGGGAACAGGGAAGGCAATTTAGGCAGATAACATGAATAAAGTGCAAGACTTTCATAATGCAATGACTTCTGGCAGATACTGGGGACATTAGGGATAGCCAGTACTAAGAAGTTCAGAGATTTTCAGACTGGTCATCTCTGTATCCGGCTAAAATATTAGATTGGGACTATGGTGTAGAAGGTTTTTAAAATCAAGTTGTGCCATTTTGACTTACCTTGGTAGGCAATGAAAAAATAATGAGAAAAGATTGAATGTGTTTTATCCCTAAGTAACTGGATTGAAGTTTGTTCTAAAGATCATCAGGTATTGATGTAAGAAGGAAATTGTTTAAATGTTTTTGGGATTCTAGGAAGACGTCAGAATGAATGAAAGGAAGAGATCTTCCTTTTCCTCTTTGTTTAGGAACCACGGAATAGCATCCACTGAATGCTCAAAGCAAATGCAATGAACATAACTTTATCTGCATCCTCAAGGGATTTAGTATAAGATATAAAGTGAACAAACACATGGTTATGATGGAAATATGTTGAGAACACTGTACTCTACCATGAAAGTGGAACACAGATGCCCAACCCAGATTGGAAGGGGGTTGAGAACTGGTCATTTTTTTTTTGAGGTTTAAATGATTCAAAGTAGTTTTGAAGCTGAAGTGGACCATGCAGTAAGAGTGCTTTCTCTATAGAAAAAAAGGCAAGAAAAGTAAGTGAAATTATGATATATATGAGGAAAATGCAATTTGATGTATATGGCTAGAATTTAAGAAACAAAGGGTAAGAAATAAGTTTTAAAGTTAACAAAGCCATAAAAATTTTCAAGAAATGTACACATTTTCCTGTGGACCACTTAAAAAAAATATTTACAGGAACCCATTAAGTTCACTAGACATTAGGTGGGCAGGAAAGAAGTGAGATTATTTATTCTTGACCCCCTTCAACCACGCTAAAGTTATTTCTGTCCCTGAGGTTTAAAATTTTATTTGCAGAGCTTATCTTTGCTGAAGATAAGAAAATTCTAAACTAATGTGCAATAATGACAGGCTACTGCGAGCAAGTAAGCATAAGGGTAAGAGTGAGGAGAGTAAAATAACTGATTGATCCTTTGGCTCTTGAACACCTGAGTAGAAACTACAATACAAAGAGGAAAAAAGTTGCTTCATATGGTTACCTAAACTAGTAATCAGGGAAATAGCAATTAAAAGAAAAAAAAAAAACTCTTTTTTTTTTTATCCATTAGTAAGCATGGAATAGTAGTAAGCAGTATTGACTTGCACATAAGGAGTTGAACAACGGTATATACTTCTGGAAACAATCTATTAGATGCATTCTGAAAAGCAGACCAATATTGGCTACTGGATCATTAAAAAATATTAAATTTTGGGGGCGCCTGGGTGGCTCAGTGGTTTGAGCCGCTGCCTTCGGCTCAGGTCATGATCTCAGGGTCCTGGGATCGGGTCCCGCATCGGGCTCTCTCCTCAGCAGGGAGCCTGCTTCCCTCTCTCTCTCTCTGCCTGCCTCTCCATCTACTTGTAATTTCTCTCTGTCAAATAAATAAATAAAATCTTTAAAAAAATATATATTAAATTTTGTTGTGGCAATTCTACATTTAAAATATCTATCCTTATAGTAGAAATGTGAGTAAGTCTTATATTGTTTATGCTGGCTTCAGTCCACTTATATTACAGAAAAATTAACCTGAAGTTTAAACAATAGGGTCTGGTTAAATGTGACTGCAAGTACATATAAAGGAATACTGTGCAACAATTGAAATAGGAATTGGAATTTTAATAACATAGAAGAATGTTCCCAAAATTTATATCTATGGACCCATGTCCCAGTCTCATGAGATCTTCCTCAGTTATACCAGCATAGAATGTCCTTTGCTCCACCCCCGCCAATGCCCAACACTTTCTCACCTTATCATGGTTTTCTTAGTATTCTGTTGTGGTTTATTCATTTATTTATTGTTTATTGCCTGTTTCTCACTAATGAGTATAAATTCCACGAGAGCAGGAAATTTGTTTTGTCAGTGCTGTATTCTTGGTGTCAAGAACAGTATCTGTCACACTCTAAGAGCAAAGAAAATATTTGCAGAATAAATAAACAGTACACAGTTATATGGTCAGGTATCAATTGTGAAAAAATATATATAGAACACTCAAATGTGTCAAAATTCCACAACCAGTTATGTCAGAATTTTAAATTTTTACCATGTTTTGTTTCCTTTATCATATTTAGATACAATGAGATTTACTATAAGAAGGGAAAGGTAACAAAAGTTCAGAATAAAAATGAAATTATTCTGATGTCAATGCGGTGGGTAGGGGGCACACCGGAGTCCATTATGAAGCTTTTGCAGTTAACCCAATTGGAAAATGTTGAAAATATGAACTAGATATGGCAAAGATAAAAAGGTTGAGAATGTTGTTTAGTTCCATTAAAATATCCATAATATATGAATTCAGTGGTTAGGGCACTAGTGTTTTTTCTAGATTTTCTGGAATTTCCACCCTTCTACCCCCTCACCCCCACTTTTCTCCATGCTTTCTTCTATCCTAGCACAGACTAGAGAAACAAGCAGACAGTGCCACCCTTGGGCTGGCCCCACATTTCATGGCCATTGGAGCTGCTACTTTTTCTTTACCATTCCTAACATGAACCTGACAAATGTGGTCCTTTTTCCCATTGTGGTTTGCACAATCCCAGACCTTTTGTTTGTTTTCCACATTCTCTGGGTGTGCTTTGGTCATGGAATCTTAGAACTTTCTTCCACAAGAAATAAAAGACCCTACTTTAGTGTATGCTGCATCCGGAAATTTCACATTGGACCCATTTCTAATGAAGGACTACAATGCTGAGCCTATATTTTCTTGCTTCACTGTGTGTATTGCTCCCTAATGGAGCTGTAAGAAGAGCAGGGTTCTGAATGTGTATGTGTCCTGCCCAGCTTCTATAATAACTACAATCTGTAAACTTATAGTCTCTTCTTATATCAACCTACTTCAATAAAGAGGAAAACTCATTTAGAAATTGATCTTTTAGATATTATTTCAACCAAGTTTTATATCAGAGTTTCAGTATACTAACTGTAGTTAATTGTATCAGGTTATTTCTTGTGAGTTACTTTTAATTTATTGGTGCACAAGAGGATAGAGAGGAAGAATGTTATATAAAGTCATAGACCCAGGGCCGCCTGTGTGGCTCAGTTGCTAAGCGTCTGCAGTCAGCTCAGGTCATGAACCCAGGGTTCTGGGATTGAGCCCTGCTTTGGGCTCCCTGCTCAGCAAGAAGCCTGCTTCTCCCACTCCCACTCCCCCTGCTTGTGTTCCCTCTCTTACTGTGCCTCTCTCTGTCAAGTAAATAAATAAATAAATAAAACCTTAAAAAAAAAATCATAGACCCAGAAAAAGATAGAAGTTGATTTTTTTTCTTTTTATTTGGTTATTATTTTTTATTAACATATAATGTATTATTAGCCCCAGGGGTACAGGTCTGTGAATCATCAGGCTTACACACCTCCCAGCACTCACCATATGTATGTGCTAATACCCTCCCCAATTGATCTCCCTGATATGACAAGTTTATTTTAACAAGACTTTATTCAGTACATACACACTGTGAGGCAAGAATAGCTTGGTTAAAGGTTTGAGTCACAAGTTTGGGCACATTTGGAGAAAGAGATCAAAAGACAAAAAAATACTACATTGACAAAAACACAGTATTTATGTCATAATTTTGACTAAAAAGCCCTAATTATAATATATTCCTCCTCTCTTTAATACATAGAAGTTAATAAATAATGTAATAAGGTAATTAGGTTAATAGAATATACCTATCTAACTTAAAATTTTAACAAACACATGATTATATGTAACCCACCATCAGAAGTTCTACTTGAAAAGAAAAAGTTCTGCTTAATTAGCGTGAAGCTAGTTCAAGATTACTGTAGCTAAAAACCAGTAAATTTTGTCACATACTATTATTTTAGATTCTTTTACACAAATCTGTGGAGAGATAAATTCATTTACCCACGTAATGTAACCTTCAAATCCATGAAGATGTTAAACTTATCTTTAGATGAGATTGAAATTGCTTGTGTGTGTGAAAGTTCGACCACCTGAAGCTATTGGTTACACTTGGAACACATCTCTATTTGAATGTCTTATTAGACTCGTATCTGACAGATCCTTGTCCATAAATGAAATGCTAGTGTGAAATGTTAGTTAGGAACCTCATATCCATTATCTGAGATATTCTTAAACCAAAGAATGAAGAGAGAACTGTCAGCACTGCCATCATTTTTAGAGAACAAAATATTTAAAGCATGAAGCAAATATACTAGCAGCAGGAATACAGAAATTCCTGAGATGCACCTGAGTAGGGGAAATCTTCTCTTCCAAATATTTTGGTAACTCCACTGCAAACTAACATACTTCATTACTGGAAATATTTTAATTTCAAATGTAATTGATATGGCTCACGGTTTATTGCCAGCTACGCTTTCATTGTGTCGCTGCTGATTATAATGACATTCTGCAAGGATACCACTGACACCAGTACTTTGTCTTCCATAACTGCACTCAAGGGCATATTTTTAACACAGAATGAATCAGGGAATCACACCTAACTTTGGGAATGTGGTGCTGAAAATTGATTCTACTGAGTTCTAACCAGATGTTTCTATAACCTAGAATAATTTATTGAAAGAAGCCATTCACATTTGTGAACTGATTATTTATGTTGAATCATAAATTAGCACAGCTGTATAAAATAAACTTACGTAAGTGATGCTTTCATATTCTAAAAGGAATTAAAATAGAATTAGAGTAGAAAAAATATTAATGCATATATAAGTCATGTAATTTTCTGGAGCAATTAGAAATAGTTTATAAGGATAAATATACAAAAGAACTAAAGATGGGGAGAAAGTCCTTTCAAGAAAGATAGTGGCTATATTGTACTGCTGACCCTAATACACACTGTATGTTAAGAAGCTGGAATTTAAATAAAAGCTTTAAAAATGGAGAAAAGAAATAAATACTATATCATGAATAAACTTTGTGACTGCATTGAAAAGGAGGAGATAGTGAGTGTTGACTTTTGTTGAAGGGGAATTAAAAAAATAATATGAATGAGGTGGTAGGATGTACACAAGATTTGAATTCTCAGAATATCCAAAGCATTCTTGATTTTTGTACAAACTGGGAGTGTTAACATAGCAATTTAGTATCATGAACAAATTAGGTGCAACATTTAGCTAGGGGCTAAACTCAGGCTGCATGTTTTGAGGTAAATTGAAAACCTGTTGATTCAAAAAGTATTTACTATGCACCTGCTAGCTACCAATCACTTGACAAAGCATTTGGATACATAAGAGAACAAACTAAGGATGATACTTCATGTTATCTGTTGTTATAGAACTTCAATAACTTCAGTTTTAATGCAGAGAGCAGAATTTACAAAATAAAATAGGTATAACATACAATGTAGGACAGTGATAAGCACTATAAAAAGAACCAGGTAAAGATCAGGGATATGTAATGAGTTAACAGGGAAGGCACATGACTGAGGAAGGTATGAATATTGCTTTATAAAATAGGATGGTCGGGATAGGCCTCATGGAGAAAGTGACATATGAGCAAAGACTGAGATAGGACTGTTGGCCATACATCTATCTATAGATAGAGTGATTCTGCAGACGGAATAGATAGAGCAAAGTCCTTAAGGTAGGCAGGCATTAAGCCCAACACCTTTCTGGAGTATCATGGAAGCAAGCCTTTGTTTGCATACCTGAGAGGAGGATAGGATGAATGGTAGAATAGGGACCTTGTTATGGAGAGCCTTTTAAGTCCTATAACTAAGTTAAATGGGGAGGCACTTCAGGATTTTGGGCAAAGGAGCGATATGCCATGGCTTTCATTTCAACAGGTCTTTCGAATGGCTGGTCAAGAACAGAATATGGGGGCAATGGTAGAAGCAGGAAAAACTCTTTGAAGTTTCTCCCATTAGCTTTAAATATGTAAAATTTGGTGGGAGCAGTGGAGATGATAAAATGATCAGTTCCTGGTTACAGAGCATTTTGAAAGTTGACAAATGGGTTTTACAGAGACTAAAAGTGCAGTGTGGGAGGGAGGAGTTACAAATGGTACCAATTTTAACCTAAGCAACTGGAGTATTGCCAGTGCCTGAAATGAAACAGATTAAAAGTGGAGAAGGTTTGGCAAGAAAAGCAGTTTCAGATTGGGCACACAAGAGTTTGAGATGTCCAGTCTCACGTGAGTAAAGAATAACGAGTAACGAGTAGGCAGCACCAATTTAAGTCTGGGTTTGGAAGGAAGACCTGGAATAATGATACTTAAATGTTTTCAGCATGAGGGTTCATTTCAGCCTTTAATTCCAGGAGATGGGCTAAGGTTTCCAAGGGAGAAGGTATAGATAGACAATTTGAAAGGCCCAGTTCTGCCAAAGGGATGTTTCTACGTCAAAACTGCCATTTCATAAGCTTCTGGATTGGAAACTATAAATAAATCCAGGTAAATGTAGATGAAGAGAAGCAATCTGATTATAGTGAACAATACCTAATAGTGAATAAACACTGTCACCATTCCATATGGAAAACATTATACAAAAGTTACTTCAGTAGAGTTCCAGCTCTTAATTCCATGGTTCGAGAAATATGCTAATGGAGATAACTTAAAAGATAGCAAAAGTAAAGTAAAATCATATTGAGAGTATAATAAAGATTTAAAAGGTTGATTAGAATGCTGCCTTTAACTTAAAACAACGTTGTAGTTAGTAAGGGTTCCTCAGAACTATGGTTAGAATTATCTAAAATGAAACAATAGCAAAATAATTACTGTAATGATAGCATATGCTAAAATTTATTATATAGAATTATTTCTCATTTTACACTCAATTCACAAAAATAATAGAAATACTAAAACATGCTAATGAAATGTGAATGTTAAATGAAACAATATGAAGTAAAATTCCATGCTGTTTCATACAGCTTTTAAATTTAAACAAAAATAATGTGAAATAGTTAAACGCTCCTTTCTGAATGGGGAGAGTGGGAAAACAGCTGTATAGAACTTAACATTCTGTAGTTTGCTTATGACGTTGAGTGTCTGTACTAAGTGAATATTTAGTGCTGCAGCTGGCATAGTTACTGATTGAAGAACTCTGTTTACTTCTCCAAGTATCTACTTTCCTAGAAATTTGTCTTAAGTGCTTTCTGCACTATTTATGTGACATCCAAATGAAATGCCACATAATATACAACAGGATAAGGGATTTTATTTTAGTCAAAATAAGTTCAGAAAATTAAAAAAAAAATTGAGGTCTGAAATATTCAGGTCCCTGTGAGCTTCCTTGTTAGCTAGGGAAAAGTTGTATTTATTTACGTTTGATCTGCTAAAGAGCTTAAATCTACTTTGTAACCGCAAATTGTTAGATAAATCTATGGCGTCTTACTCTGCTTCCCAAACTATTAATGTAGAAATAACTTGAATTTATTTCTCTGAAAAAAAAATGGGATCTCTCTCCTCATAAGAATGCTGTCTTATCCTACTAGCAATTATAAAGATATATTTTCTATAAGTCACAAGAATTATTATTGTGATACATGTGGTGGAAAACCAGGTGCAGAATAAACATCAGCTATGGTTGTCAAGTAATATAAAATAGAAGCACAATTAGCTATTACCAGAGAGCTTTTAAGAAAACTTTCCAAATAGAAACCCAGTGCCTGAATAACTTAATTAACTTCCTGTGGGATCAAATCCATCACTGTTAAGCACCTGTCACATATAAGCATTGCCCATAGTGAGGCTCAATAAATGTTTTGTATTAATGCTGAAATTATTTATACCTCTGTATTATGATATCTAGGGAAGTAAAACATATTTACTATGTTAAAAAGGAACTTTTGTAATTGAACTAGCAACTACTGTGATATTAAAAGGAAACTAATATTGAAAGTGAACAATGGGGGGTATGTATTGAATGTTTTATTAGGAGGTAGAAACATAAAGACATTTCTCTGCAATACTGTTGTCATCTCCATATATCACTATATGAGGTGGATAGTTCTGTCACATTACATAAATGCCTACACAGTTATCTTATGACTGTGCTCAAAGCTAAGCCTGAGAAACCATAAAAAACCATTGTTTCAGAGTTACTTGTGAAATACATTCATTTATTCTCTACTCATTCAATCAGAATTTGATTTCCAAGGTGTCTTCAAATTACATATTCAGGTAGGTGTCACCACCCTGTCTTTCAAGATAAAATGTGTCAATTTAGTTATCCAAAACTAAAGAGACACAAAGCATTAAAGTAATACAAGCCCAGGCTATTTGATCTCCAGCTCCATACTGTTAAACACTGTATTCTAATGGAGATAAAAAATGAAAAGCAATGGTTTTGTATTCTAGGAGTGTACTTAGGTGTGATCTAACAGCTGACTTCTTATATTACTGAGATGGAGCATAACTAGGGTATGCTTTGAGAATGGTAGAATCCAAATTTAGGAATTAGGAGACAGTCACCATGAAATTGATTCACCATGAAGCTCATTTTTCCAGACTGTATTTAAAACAAGTACTTAAAACTTGACACAGTATGAGAACTGTTGACAAAGTTGTGCTAATAAAAGATAACGGATGTTTCTATAGACATGTGCAGAGTGGGCATTCTATGTCCATTACACAGAAGTCTGGGACTCCGTTCAAATGTATGTGTTCATTGGTTGTATATGTAAAGCATCCCAGGTTTTGTAGTTCTTAAGAATTAGGTAATCCTAATCATTTTACACAATAAAAAATTAAACAGTATTTACAGGTCACATTTTTTTAGCCCTCAAATTGAACCTATCTTATGTCTATTCAAATAATCAGAATATGTCCAGGCATCTTGATGTCAATTGTAGTGAAAAGAGAGTTTAAAAGTTTATTTAAAACACTCAGGGACACATCGGTGGTCAAATAGTGGAGTTAGAATCAAACCTTTATTTTTGTGACTCAAAAACCAATGTCTTGGTTTATTTGCCAGGAGAAGTTAGTGAATTTTCTTTCCCCAAATCTGATATAATCTAAGAAAACGTATAAGCTGCATCAGAGTAGAGTTTACTTGGGCTTTAGAACATTATTCCTAACCTTGAATTTAATATATCAGAATTATCTGGTAAAGTTCTTTTTCTTTCTTTCTTTTTTTAATGCTAGCTAACCTGTTCTTTTTTTTTTTTTTTTTAAGATTTTATTTATTTATTTGACAGACAGAGATCACAAGTAGGCAGAGAGGCAGGCAGAGAGAGAGAGGGAAGCAGGCTCCCTGCTGAGCAGAGAGCCCGACGCGGGGCTCGATCCCAGGACCCTGAGATCATGACCTGAGCCGAAGGCAGCAGCTTAACCCACTGAGCCACCCAGGCGCCCCTAAAGTTCTTTTTCTTAAATTGAGGTATAATTGACATTAACATATTAGTTTCAGGTGTACAGAAGAATGATTTGATATTTGTATACATTGTGAAATGGCAATACGCCTTGTGTAACATTCATCACTTTTTATTCTTCTTGTGATGAGAACTTTTAAGATCTACTCTCTTGGCAACTTTCAAACATGCAGTGTAGTGTTATTAACTATAATCACCATGTTGTTAATTATATCCCCATGACTAATTTACTTTAAAATGGGAAGTTTGTACTTTTTGACCCCTTCACCCATGTTTTCCACTCTTGCCTCTGGCAGTCACCAAACTGTTTGTTCTCTGTATGCGTGAGTTTGTTGTTCTTTTTTACTCTTTTTCGATTTCACATAAGTGGGATCATACAGTATTTGTCTTTCTGGTGGGTATTTCTTTCTTTTTTTTTTTAATTGCTAAATAAAATTCTGTTGTGTATGCATGCTACATTTTCTTTATTCTTTAATTCATTGGTGGACACTTAGATAGTATCTCTGTTTTGGGTATTGTAAATAAATTCACAGTCAACATGAGGGTACATAATTCTTTTCAAATTAGTGATTCTGTTTCCTTCAGAGAAATACCCAAATGCAGAATTGCTGGATAATATGGTAGTTATATTTTTTAATTTTTTTTTTAATTTTTTGAGGATCCTTTATACTGTTTTCCAAAATGGCTGCTCCAGTTAACATTCCCACCAACACTACACAAAGGTTTCCTTTTCTCTACATCCTCACCAACACTTATCTCTTGTCTTTCTAGTATTTTTAATATACTCACTCTAAAAGGTGTGAGGTAATATCTCATTGTGGTTTTAATTTGCATTTTTCTAATGAATGTTGAACATCTTTTCATGTACCTGTTGGCCGTCTGTATTTATTTGTTGGAAAAATGTTTATTCAGATCATCTGCCCATTTTTTAAATCTAATTTCCTTTTTTTTTTCTTTTACTTTTCTCTTTCTTTCACTTTTTTGCTGCTAAACTATATGTCTTTTTAACGTATTTTGGAATTCTCTGTATTTATGTATTTTGGATTTTAACCTCTTGTCAGATACATGTTTAAAAAATTTTTTCCCTCCTATTCAAAAGGTTGCCTTTTCATTTAAAAAAAAAAAAATTTCAATCACTACATCCAACATTGAGCTTGAACTTAGAACCCCAAGAGGAAGAGTCATATACTTTACCAGTAGAGCTCCACCCTGACTTTTCATTTTGTTGATGGTTTTCTTCACTTTGTAGAAGCTTTTTCTTTGATGTAGTCCTGCTTATTTATTTTTGCTTCTGGTGTCAAATTAAAAAAATCATCAACAAGACCGATGTCAAGGACATTGCCACTTCTGTTTTCTTGCAAAAATTTTACGGTTTCAAGTGTTTATGTTCACGTCTTTAATTCATTTTCAGTTAATTTTTGTATATGGTGTAAGATAGTGGTAATGTTTTGTTCTTTTGCATGTGGCTATTCAGCTTTCCTGACACTCTTTACTCAAGAGATTATTCTTTCCCCATTTTAATTTCTTGGCTTCTTTGTCATAAACTGACTATGCATGAATTTATTTTTGGGTGCTTTGTTCTGTTTCATTGATCTGTATGTATGTGTTTATGCCAATACCATACTGTATCAATTACTATGCCTTTGTAATAAAATGTGAAATCAGGACATGTCATGCTTACAGCTTTGTTCTTTCTTTTCTTCAAGATCACTTTGGTAATTAGGGATCTTATCTGATTCCATTCTGTTTTTGTAGAAAATACTATTGAAATTTTGATAGAGATTGCATTGAATCAGTAGATTGTTTTAGGTAGCATGGACATTTTAAAAATATTTTTGTAATCCGTGAGTATGGAATATCTTTTTATTTACTTGTATCTTCTGTTTTTTAATTAATGTCTAGGTCTTTACCTTCTTTGTTAAATTTATTTCTAGATATTTTTCTTTTCTTTTTGATGCAGTTGCAAATGAGATTGTTTTAATTTCTTCCACTAGTCTGTTATCAGTGTGTAGAAACTCAGCAGATTTTGTATATTGATTTTTATATACCTCAATTTTATTGATTTATTTTTTTCTAATGGTTTGTTGTGTAGTCTTTAGGGTTTTATATATATACTGTCATGTCATTTGTAAATAGATAGTATTACTTTTTCCTTTCTAGTTCGTATGTCTGTTATTTCCTTTTTCTAACTAAATTTCCTTTTAGACTTCTAATACTGTGTTGATATAAAAGTGCAGATAGTGGGCATTTTTGTCTTTTTTCCTAATCTTAGAGGAAAAGCTTTCAGCTTTTCACTGTAAAGTTCTTTTTTTTAAAGAAACATTTTTCTTACATAAAAATAGTTTCCATAAATAGTATTGATTATATGACCGTAGAATCACCAGACATTTAAAATTTTAAATGTCTTAGGACATTTCCATGTGGAAATATACCACTGATCCAAAACAATATGAAAAACTAAAGCACCCCAGAAATGAAAACTTTATAAATCAGTTTTAAAATTGTGTACGTATATATGTGTTCATACACACATGTGCTAAACCTTCTATAGTTTCCCCACTGCTATGTGGATCAAAGACCATTCTGTTACTATAATACATATTACTCACAGGAAGATAGTGCTGGCAAAATTACTTCAGTAGCTAAAACCAACTGGAAAATAGAGAATTAAATAATTCTATTCTATTGATTACAACCTTTTCTACATTGTGTTTATTTAATCTGACTTTCAGCCAGCTAAGTATTATTTTCCAAGGATGTTTGGTGTTTGGAGAGTTCCTCATGGTATATTACACCTTGGAATAGAAGGATGAAATGAAGGCAAGAATCAACAATAAAATTTTATGCAAGCTTCTAATTTTGAAGTTTGTGTATTAAGCATTCCATAGAGCTTCTGATAGGCTATCAACTACTTATTATTTAGATTCAAACAGAACATGAAGGGTCTAAGACTGAGAAGAACATTATTCTATTCTTCACTAGATGTAATATATTAAATAACTTTGTCAAGATATTTAAATTTTCAGAAATTAAGTTTCCTCATAAAGAAAATGGATATACTTATACATGTTTCGTAGTTTTGCCATATCTAAGTTATGTAAAACATGTTTGAGAGATCTGTAGTAGGCTTTCAGTAAATGTTAGCATAGTGGAATACAGGTAGAAATCAGTCACACTACAATCAAAACTCAGTTTTGAAGCAATTGAATAGAATGCACAAATGCGAACTGGTGAGAAATGTTAGCTTTATCAGAAGCTGAGTTAGAGAGCATGACTTGAACTTGAAGCCACTTCAACCTTCAGGTCTGGACATTATAGGCAATCTGAGGAGAATGAGTCTTACAAGATAATCTGGGTCTACCAAAATAGACCAGAGACAAAGAGCAAACTAAATCTGCTGGTGACTTCTAACACACTTATGATAAGGGGAGACTAATACATGTCTAATTTTGTTATATATTAATAAAGTAATTCACTTTTCTTCATGAAGGGAGGTTCTAAAAGTATGCATAGGAAAATAAAATCTTTCCATCAGTACTTCAAGGAAATTCTTAATCTCTAGGTTAATTGAAAGCAAAAACATGGTAGCAGTGGTTAAGAGGTTGCTGGAGTCACACTGCCTGGGTTCATCAATTCTGCCACATATTATTAGGCAGCCATCAGTGAGTCCCAAGTTCAATTTACATAAAAAAACAAAGAAACTCATATTTATATAGCCCTCAAAGGATAGAAAGGGAAATGATTTCACCTAAAGCTAATTCGATATATTCCCTACCTGAGTGAGTTATGATTTACATATAGCTTTAGAATGCAAATATGAATAATGCAGAATAATTTATTTCACTTGGGGAAAGGGCCAAAAGGTAAGTGTTGGTTATATCCACAAACCGTATATGGGAAGAAAATAAAGGAAGAAAGTAAGTAAAGACAAAAGTTTACTACCCATATTTAAGCATAGGAATTCTGAGTACTATTCTATAAGATGGGCCATTTTGATCAGAAGTTAACCTGTGTAATTTTTAAAAAAAATTTCAGTAGAGATCTTTCAGCTTGAACCTAAATTGGTTTCACAGGGGAAAATGGAGGTTTATGTGAACCTCACTGATAGCCTATTGTTGTGCATCAGTTTGCATCAGTTTGTATGACTTGCAGGGAATACATTCTAAGAGAAAATCAGGGAAGAAGATAAACACAAATAATAACTTAACCTATAGGAGGATTATTAGTGTGATTTTTGGAAGAAGCGGTTGTCTATAACTTGCATTTTTCCATGGCTCCAGCTCTAGCAGATGTACTTCTGTGACTCGGGAAATAAGGAGACTACAATTAAAAGATATTTTTTCCATAAAGTCTCTTAAGGTATTACTGCTCTGGTGATCCTCTAAGGGGTTATAACACCAAAAAGGGATTATTCTTCCTGCCCTGGTTTCCACAGAACACAGAACAACTTTGGGCTCTTGAACAGCTTCCACCAACATTGATACTGCCCATCACAAATGAAACCAGTCCTCACCGGGTGTGGCAGTGCTCAGTGAAAAAGTGAAAAAGTCAGCCTTACTGGGGAGACTTACTGGGGGAATACTTTTACAAAATTTAATTCCTAATGTAACTATCAGAAACGTATACATACGTGTGTGTGTGTGTGTGTGTGTGTGTGTGTGTGTGTGTGTATCAGTCATGGATCTGATACAACATGCTAATTTGTTTTCAACATTTCTAATGCACCCAGTTGCCAAATACACAGACCATATACATTTGAGGTGGTGGTGGTGTAGATGATTTTGGAGAAAATATCAAATAATTTAGATCTCAACTGAAACAAGTACCCATATCAAAAATTAATTTGGATCAGTAACACTGAAAGATGAATTATCTATGTGTGTAGCAAACAAAAGTAAAGGCAGTATAGACAAATAATTCCTGGCAGTGTAGATCACAGTAAATTTCCAAGTAGGGGTGAAAAAATCTTTAAAGATACACTTTCTTATCTCTCAGAGAAGCCTCTGAATGTTCTCTGTTCTGAGGCTGTGAGGTAGAGAAATTTGGAATTATAGCACAGATCATATCAAATATTCTCATAGGAAAGCCCGTAGCTTACTGTATTTGGTCTGGCTCTCTCCACTGCTTATATTGATCAAATAACTGCACATTTTTCCTATGTATGATATGTTTTAGTGGTTATTTTTATACTAGTGTGAATTCTTATGAATTCTTTTCAGATTTAATGCATGCTCATAAAAGGAATATTTTGGAAACATTTATTTAAAAATAAAATTGGAAGTATTTGATAAATTGTATGCAGCATAACAAACACCAAATAATGAAATTTTCAATTTTACTTTTTCAGTTTCTGAAGATTTTTATGGTTGTGTTTCAGCAGATTATAGGCATTTCTCTAAGATTTTCAAAAATAAATCAAAAGCAAGATGAGCTGTACTCATTATTTATACATAATAGATGACATCTTTTCTTGGTATGAAAAACTTTCATGGCCTAGAAGTAATTTATTAACATTAGATTCAAATAAACTTCAGCATGCATGCCGCATTGTTAGGTTTCTTAACCCATCACATTCTCTAGTCCTTTAAAACTGACTATAAAAATGCTAACCAATTAAATGCATATAATGTGCATATATAAGGATTTTTCAGAGCAAAGTATAATTAATAACTGACAAATCATCTGTTTATCATGAGTCTACAATGACATGCACTGGGGTTTTCTCTAGGAAATTAAATCTGTGGTGTTAATATACATAAATACAAGAACTTGTTTAACACAAGATACTTAATGAGTTATAAAATCATTTGGTTTACAAATGTGAGGTAGTGAAAAACTTGGTGGTTTAATATAACATTAAAAAATCAAGATCTCCCCAACTCCCAACCCCCCTCCCCCCAGCAACCCTCAGTTTGTTTTGTGAGATTAAGAGTCACTATGGTTTGTCTCCCTCCCAATCCCATCTTGTTTCATTGATTCTATGTGCTTTGGTGAGTGCTGTGAAGTGTGTAAACCTGGCGATTCACAGACCTGTACCCCTGGGAATAAAAATATATGTTTATAAAAAATAAAAAATTAAAAAAAATAATAAAAAGAAGAAGCGGGTATTCAAAAAAAATCAAGATCTCAGCAATTGGGCAAATTGCTGTATTAATTCACTTATAAGAGAACTTTCATAAAAATTTGAAATCAGTTAAATTGGAACAATTTAAAACTTGGGGTACACATACTTTACTTAGATCCAAGGGACGCCTGAGGTCTAGGCATGAACCGATTCTTCCTTCTCATGTTTAAGCAGTTGAGGAAATTTTACTAAACTCATACAAAAGTTTAAGCTCCTCAAGTATTTTTTCTTCTACTTTACTTTGTTTATTTCTGGTTGTCTGTGTTTTGTGAGCCTGAATAATGGTACTGTCCTTTTTTTTTTTTTTCTCTTTGACCTTTATTTAAAGACTTAATCCTTTTCTTTATTTTGTAATCTTACGTCCTTTAGCTACATTGATTTCCCTTTAGAATCTGAATCTGCTTTCTGGGTTCTTAATGATTTGAGACTAGTTCTTTCATTTGATAAGTTATCTTTGAGCAGTTATGATCTACAATTAGAAAAAGAAAGATATGAAACATGAGTGATTTTTTTGAAGAAATTATATTTGCTTCAGTTAATGATGATTTATGACATGCTCACTCTTGATGCTGAGGATGATTCATATTAACTGATCAAAACAGCCTTAGCATTCTCCTCTGCTTAACTAAACTTCAGATACATATCTTCCTGACTCTAGACCCTGATGATCCTTTTCCTAGAGGACTTACTGTAGAAAACATATAATGTAAACTCTTTCTCTGACCCTTAAAATGGATATACATCTCACAGATTCTTGCCAGATCCTGGAATGTCTTTAAAACCTGGGAGACGTCCTTTGAATTATCATCTGAAGAGATTGTGACTCTATTTCCCAGTCTGTAAGAGGGTAGGAGTCTAACTTTTTTTTTTTTTTAAGATTTTATTTATTTGTCAGAGAGAGAGAGGAAGAGAGAGCGAGCACAGGCAGACAGAATGGCAGACAGAGGCAGAGGGAGAAGGAGTCTCCCTGCCGAGCAAGGAGCCCGATGTGGGACTCGATTCCAGGACGCTGGGATCATGACCTGAGCCGAAGGCAGCTGCTTAACCAACTGAGCCACCCAGGCGTCCCGTGGAGTCTAACTTTGATAAATGCCAATTATCAAACACAAATGGCCTAATCACATTGACCAATCTCCCCACTGCCCTTCAGTACATTCCCAATAGCTCACCCCAGGACTTAAAAAACCTCTGGCCATTTGTTTCAATGAAGTATAGCTCAAAGTTTCTCCTCTATTACTTTGCCTATTTAACTTTGATGCATATTTTCTTTGATAGTTCTTGTGTTGTATCTTCCACTGAATTCATCTTTGGACCCCCCTCCCCACCCAGAACATCTAATCCAGGGTTAATGATATCTAATGGTGTACAATGTTAAAGCTTTTCTTCACTCGTGAGTGATTGATCAGGAACCATTAGTAAATCTTCTGATCCAGGGTTGTGGACATCCAAATGTCAAAGTATTGTACGGAATTGACTTTAATAATTTTGTTTGTTTTTGTTTTTGTTTTTTGTATTTTTTAAAAATTTTCTTCAAATTTTTGTTTAAATTCTAGTCAACATGTAGTGTAATTTTGGTTTAAGGAGTAGAATTTAGTGATTCAGCACTTAGTTTAACATCCAGTGCTCAACACAAGTGCCCTCCTTAATACCCATCACCCATTTAGCCCACCCCCACCTGCTTCCCCTCCAGCAGCCTTCAGTTTATTCTCTAAAATTAGAGAGTCTCTTGGCGTGCCTGGGTGGTTCATTTGGTTGAGAGTCTGACTCTTGGTTTCAGCTCAAATCATGCTCATGATCTCAGGGTCATGAGATGGAGCCCTGTATTGGGCTCCGCCCTCAGCACAGAGTCTATTTAAGATTCTTTCCTCCTCCCCCTTATCCTCCTCTGCTCCTTCCTCCACTCACTCTCTCACTCTTGCTCTCAAATAAACTTTTTTTTTTTTTTAAAGAATCTCTTATGGTTTACTTCCCTCTCTTATATTTCCCTCCCCCATATTCATCTGTTTCATTTCTTAAATTCTGCATGTGAGTGAAATCATATGGTATCTGTGACTGATTTATTTCACTTAACATAATATACTCTAGTTCCATCCTCATCATTGCAAATGGCAAGGTTTCATTATTTTGATGGCTGAGTAATATTCCATTATATATATATATATGGGTTTTTTTTTTTTCCCTTTATCCATTCATCAGTCAGTGTGGTCTCTTTCCATAATTGGCTGTTGTAGATAATGCTGCTATAAACATCGGGTGCATGTGCCCTTTCAAATCAGTGTTTTTGTATTCTTTGGGTATATACTTAGAAGTATAATTACTGGGTCATAGGGTAGTTCTGTTTATAACTTTTTGAGGACCTTCATGCTGTTTTCCACAGTGGCTGCAGCAGTTTGCATTACCACCAACTGTGTAAGAAGGCTCTCCTTTTTCCACATCCTCACCAACATCTGTTGTTTCCTGTGTTAATTTTAGCCATTCTGGTTAGAACTCTGGTTCTTTGGCATTTTGAGTATTTTTTTCTTTGAGATCTCCATGATTTTGGTCAAATTTAGTAATTCCAAGCAACTTTAATTCAATCATTATGTTTTATATCTCAGTTTAAAAGTTTACATAATCTTAACATAACATTAGACTTATACTAAATTAAGTAATATCCATCAAATATCTAGATCATTTCCTTTTTTTTAAGTTTTTGTTTATTTATTTGTCAGAGAGAGCACAAGCAGGGGGAGCAGCAGGTAGAGGGAGTAGCAGACTCCCCATTAAGCAAGGAGGCCAATGTGGGATTGATCCCTCCACCCTTGGATCGTGACCTGAGATGAAGACAGACATTTAACTGACTGAGCCCCCCAGGCATCCCTAGAACATTTGTAAGTAACAGGATCTGCTGTTTTATTATGAGGCATAAACTTAGGTTTATATACGTTTTTGCTTATTTTTATGATACAGAGAGTCTTATTATATTGGGTCTGTTAATAAATATATTGTTGCAATATTGAGAAATTATACCATAAGAAAGCATGCACTTTACCTATAAAAATTGTGAGATGCTATATTCAGAAACTTTACTAGTCTACTACAGATTCCTGTTAAAACTAATCACAAATTTGTGTTTTCTCTGTAAACCATAAGGTGTGGGTAGTTAAAATTATAATCAATATATCTAAATAGATCTACTAAAATTCAAGAAATAAATAATTTTGTAGGCAAAATATATTAGGAGTATAGGATCTGTTAAAGAAAAATATGTGAAGTATATAGGATGTGTTTTCATTAAGGAGGAAGAAAAAGGTAATTTTATCCTCAAACAAACTAACTGGCTGTTCCACAGTGAGAAGAAAAAAGTGTAGGACAAAACGTGATGGGTAAAACTAGTCATAGGTTTGCAGAAATGTAATCTTATTTTGTGTATTCAAAGCTAGTTATAAGATTCGGTGGGTTAATTTTCTTTAATTACCTTTAGTATCACTAGTGTATTAATGCAAAACTAGAATTTTGTTTTCTTTCTATTAAAATGACAAAATTTTCTTGGATTATAGGTTTTCTCTCAAGATATTATAGAAGATTTTTCTTTACATTCTGAGTAATTTTCCTAAAAGGTATGGATTGTGGCTTATCAGAATAATTTACTGTTTTGTACTGACCTTATCATGTATTTGATTATTTAAGTGAACAAGGTCTTCTCATCTTTGAAAGAGGGAAAATTGTTTCAATTATGTTACCATCTATATTTGCCTTTAAAATCCTTTGACACTTTGGTTAAGTAGGTAGCTAAGTATTATTTCTTAGTGACCCACGATCCCTTTTAGCCAGTTGTCCAGATCTTTTGACATTTTTGAAAACCTCTGATATTTGCCCTCCCAAAATAGAATTCTAAATGTAATTTTCTTGATTCAAACTTACTTTGAAACTCTTGAGGGTCCTTGGTAAATCACGAAAGATTTATTCTTTTACCTTCTAAAAGTAGAATCTTTAAAATAGGTAGGTTTATTTGATACATTGCATTGAATTAAAAACATTGTCAAACAAGTGATGGTTAACGTTCCATAGATTATCTGTATGGATAAAATATTAATATAAATATCTTATATTTATATTAATATAATGTTAATTGTTAACATTTAACAGAATGTTAAAGTTATATGTTAAAGTTAAAATGTTAAGTGTTAAAGTTCAACATTTAACAGAAATGTTAAAGTTAAAATTTGTCAGTGTCTGTGCTGTGTATGATAGGTCCTAGTTCTGCTTTGCTTGCATTAGACAGCATTATAACATTATTAGTCATAATTTCTGAATTGTGCAGTGGGAAGGCTATAAAATATTCTTATCCCTCACCTTCTGTGGGAGGTAGAAGCTTAGACTTTAATAAGTACCAATTATCAAAAACAGCTTAATCATATTGACCAATGTCCTCCATCATGTTCTCCAGTATTTTTCCACTAACCCATGCCAGTGCTTACAAACCCTCCTGCCTTTGTTTTCAGTAGAGTCCTTCTCCTCTATTTCTAAGGTCTTAAGTAAATTCTTTGTTTAATGTTGTCTTATATGATTAATGTTTGCATAACCTTAACACAAATGTAGTATAGTTCATATTTATTTTTCCTGCCTCTTTTCTAGATGCTTTACAAACATTTACAAACATTAACTAATTTATTCTCATAGCCACCTTCAAGACTGTTTTCCTCAGTTTACTTAGCAGTTTAGGAAACTGAGGTTTAGGTTTATGAAGCAAATCATAATCAGTCATTCAGCTAAGCTTCAGAACCCCTTTTGTATCTAACCACTTCTTTAGGTCCATAAATTGTATTTATGTTTTTGTATTTTTTTCCTTAAAAGAGAACCTCGCAGATTGTAAGTGTCACAAATCCTGGATGCATGTGACCATCAGAATTTGAAAGTGGGAATAAGTGACTGATTTCAAAGCCTGTTTGTTTCCTTTAGTTCAGTTATTTCCTAGCTTTGTTTTTGGAGTTCCAGATGCTCAGAAGAACAAGCTCAGAGGCAGCTCTGCTGACTATAGGTATAGGCAGTGGGGGAAATTGAGTTCTGGGACTTCCACTGCACTTAAAACCAAACCAGCCCTCCTTCTGTCTCTCCATCTATTTCATGTGATATGAATAAAATTTATTTTGAGGAAGTGATTTTGTTGCCAAAATACTTTGAAAAATAGTGGCATAACGCCAGACTGCCAGGACCCTTTCCATTGACTACATGCTGACATGGGGTAACAACTGTGGAAAGTTAATTACACAACATTTATTCAATTTATTTTGAGCTGAAAAAGACTAAGAAATTATCTAGCCCAACTTCTTCCTTTAAAGATGGGAGAAATGAGTCACAGAAAGAAAGTAACTTACTTAAGGTTAAGATTTGTTCAGCATAGAATCACAATTATTAAACTCTGATCACACATTATGTCATAGCCTATTTTAAGGAAACTGAAAAATTGCCCAATGAAACTTGTCATTATATTGATTGTACTCATGTTTTGGAGGTCATTGTTTACTACAAACCACTTCATTCTTTTTATGAGCGAGCACAAAAGGTATTTAATTTCAGTCAAAATCAAAATAATCAGTACTGTGCAGCTTTTGCTTTTGTTTTGTTTTTTTTTTTTTTTTTTTTTTGATGTCAGATATGTAAGTGATTGAATTTCTTTCTTTGGTCAGCTTCTGGAAATACCACTAAGGAACTTAATGCCTTAGTCTGAATGTTTGTGTCTGACTCCAAATTAATTTGTTGAGACCCTAATCCTTAATGTGATAGTATTTGGAGACTGAGGCTTTGGGGGAGTAATTAGGGTGAGATTAGGTCATAAGGGTGGGACTCTCATGCTAGAATTGATGACCTTACCAAAAAAAAAGAAAAAGAGAGAGAGACATGAGAGCTCATTCTTCTTGTACTCACACACAGAAAATGTCACGTGAGCACACAGGGAAAAAGCCATTGTCTATAAGCCAGGGAAAGAGTCCTGACCAAGAACTAAATCTACTGAAATTTTGATCTTTAGACTCTTCAGCTTCTAAAACTGCAAGAAATAGACTGTGTGGCTTAAACAAGAGCCATTTATCGTACTTTGTTGTAGCAATATGAGCATACAATGTATATCCATATAATGGATACAGAATTTCATTTTGTACTCTCTATATCAGACTATTTCCTGTTTATTATTATTATTTATCACTATTTTTCAACAACTTTTATTTCTTCACTTTATGTTGTTTGACAGTATACATTTTGGTAAGCTATCACAATTCATTTGAACTGAAACTAGACCTAAAGACCAAGAACCATGTCCTGTGAAGGTTTATATGTAATCATATCCTGTCTCATTTGTATACAAGTATTTTTCTAGTTTTTAATAGTCTTGTACATTACACAGCTCTAATGGATATTGCTTGAATGCATGAAGGTATGAGTTAAGGTATATGAAATATATGTGAATGTCCAAGTTCTAATAGTGTTGACAAAGATCAGAAACAAGTCTTCTAATTCTTAAATTTATGAAGAAAAAAGGGAAAACATCATTTATTCAGTCCTTTTGGTGTTTTGAACTCTGTGTAGTATACTTTCTATAAACTATCATATTTAGTAATCTTACATGATCAGACTATATACTTTTATATAAAGATGAAAAAGTTGAGATTCACTGGGGCCAAGAGGAAGTTTATACCTCTAGCACACTGAAGAGTAGAAATTTGGATATGTAAATGCCATCGAAGATATTATGTTTCATAAAAAAAGTTATGGAGAAAGTGCAGCGTGGGTGCCTGGGTGGCTCATTCAGTTGCATGTCCAACTCTTGGTTTCAGCTCAGGTAATCATCTCAGGGTTGTGAGATCAAGCCCTGCATAGGGCTCCACACACAGCATGGAGTCTGCTTGACATTATTTCCCTCTGCCGCTCCCCAGCTCGGGTTTTGTCTCCCTCCCCCACCCCCTGTTTTTCTCTAGTAAATAAAATCTTAACAAAAGTAGTACAATAGCATAAAGCAGAGAGAGGACTTAACGTATAACAAGTTACGATATAGCATTTAGGTTATATAATGAAATTTGGGTAGAATTTGAACTATAAGTAGAAGAGGAAGAGACAAGTAAATATAATTTGGATATATTAACATCCTCTGAGAATTTTATGGTCATAAAAATTGGTCATAATTAAAGCAAATTAGGGATTTTTTCCATATCACTCCCAAGCTAAACACTTAATTGCGTTTTATGGGTTTTCTTCACAATTATGGAGATTAACTGACAGTCTGTATTATATAAAATAGTAACTCAGATGAAAGATCTAGAGTATGAATGCTTGGTTTGAAACTCAGACCCACCAGTCATTCACTTAAACAAGTTACTTTGTCTCTATGTACCTCAGTTCTTTGTCTAAAAATGAAGCTCCTACTGCTTCCTGTATTCAGTCATATAAGCCTTGAACATGGCATAAGACAGTACTTGGCAATTATATACTTTTATTTTCTTTTCCATTATCAATTACTTTGAGAATTTTTCTGATATTTTGTAAACAGTTATTTTCTATTTACAAAGCTATTTCTCTAAAAATTCTCTGGATGGAAACCATAAGCAGTTTCCTTTACATTCCCCTAGCTTTGAAAATGTGGTATCCAATGGGTTTGAAATTAATTTCTCTAAGCCTACCATACTAGTCAAATAGACAAGAGTTGTAGGCCCTGTTCAATTTTGTCTTAACATTACCTATTATCAGTGAAGTAAAGTACTCTCTCAGGTAGGTTCTATTTTTATTCAATCTCCTTTTTGGTCTTTGCTTGAGGATACAATAAAAGATAAGAATCTTGGGGGAGGAGAGAGAAAACTGAATAGGAAGTCATCAGAGGAAGAAAAACCATGAGAGAGTCTAAAATGACTGATGGTTGCTAGAGGGGAGGTGGGTAGTGGGGGACAGGGTAATTAGGTGATTGATAATAAGGAGGGTACGTGATAGGATGAGCTCTGGGTGTGTTATATACAACTGATAAGTTATTGAACACTACCTCTGAAACTAATGATGTATTGTGTTGGCTAATTGAATTTAAATTAAAAATAAATAAATAAGAACCAGGATTTAATTTGAAAAAAAAAAAAAGATCAAGAAGCCATCATGAGAATGTATTTGATATAGAAACCAGGAACTAATGTATACTAATGACTGTACTTTTGAATTGTTTAAGCAATAAAATATGCAAAAACCTAGGACCAGTTTTCAGAGTCAATAGTGTTGATAATCTTTAAAAGAATGGATGCCTGAGTGTCTCAGTTGGTTAAGCATTTGACTCTTGATTTCGGCTCAGGTTATGATCTGAGCCTCCTGGGATGAGATTTATTTATTTGAGAGAGAAAGGGAGAGAGATAGACAGAGAGGGATCAAGGGGAGGGGCAGGGAATAGGGAGATAGACAGACTCCCTGCTCAATAGGGAGGGCTCATCCCAGGAGGCTCAGATCATAACCTGAGCCGAAATCAAGAGTCAAATGCTTAACCAAAATATTTTAATCATCAATTCATTTACTGAAATTTAACATTTAGAAGACCCAGATTTTGCTTAAAGTTTCTGTATACTTCATACTCTTACTCTCCACTAAGTAATTCTTTATTCCAAAATAAAGTCCCCATATGCCTATGTACAATAAGCCAGATATTGTGTTAGATGCAAAGTTATAAGTCATCATCAGAAATTATCCAGACCTTTAAATAATCTCACAAAAGAGAATAAAGAAATTAACAAATAAGGTATCCTGTGACAAGCAAGAGGCTATGGGAATATGAAGAAAATACGTACCAAATTGGTGGTGCCTGGCGGCAGGGAGGAAGCAAACATCTTAGGTCAGTGTAAATCTTGGTTAGGTTAAGCATTTGCTACTTAAGCTAACATAGGTGAATGAGAAAGTGTAGTTGGTTCTATCTATCTGTCAGCTGTCATGCCTCACTTGATCTAAAGTCTTTAACCAGACTTTTAAAAAACTTCTCCTGTAATGATTATCTGACATTCTTTCTCTGTACCAAGTATGAATTTTTAAATTACCTAGTAAGAGGCCACTTCCCCTGCAGTAAGACTATACTAGTCCTGACACAGGCTTTTGATCAGTGTTTCTTCCAAGTAGTAGATGACGGCTTGCCAGACAGATAGATGCAAAGGCAAATAGCTGTAATATGACTGTGTCTGAAATTTCAAGTAATTTGGTTTGTGTTTTTGACTAAGGGTTAGTAGTAAATTTAGGAAAGTAAAAATTGTAGTTGTTGAAGTGCTTTGTTTGAAAATAAAAAAGTCCAGAATTTTCCCTACAGTTCATGAAGAGCTATTGAATAATTTTAAGAGGAAGGAGACAATTATGGTCATATCTTCTAGTTAAAATAATCATGAAAATTGTCTACTATATTCAAGAGCAGAGGGAGCAGTGCTAAGTTAACCCCAGTATAATCCAAATATAATTATCAAAGCACTTAAATATTAACAATACTTCTTTGCTGGCATTTGATACCCAAATCATAATTAAGTGTCTCTGATGAGTCTCAGTAATGCTTTTGCTATGATGGTTTAAATCAGACCCCATATAAGGTAGGCACATTATTTGATCATTATATGAGTTAAGTCTCTTGATATGCAATGGTATCTGCTTTATTGTTTTTACTTTCTACTATTGCTTATTACAAAATCTGGATCAATTCTTTTAGAATGTCTCATATTTTATATTTATATTTTTCATTTTTTCTGGTGTCATTCAAATGATTTCTCTACCTTCTGGGTTTCATGTTAAAAGAAATTAAGTTTAGAAGCTTGACATGTACAGATTCAACTTTTTAAAGACTAAGTCAGAATGTTTTTATTAAGATGTACAGCTGAATTCATATATGATATAAATTCATCATTTATGTAAACACTGAGCAGAGTCAAAACAATTTATGAACTGCTTTTTGGTTTATAATGAGATGTGCTCTCTTTTGTTTCTATGTTTGATTTTATTTCTTATTCTTTGGTAAAAAAATTGCCTGAAAACCATGAGAGATAACAGCGTACCCTAAAACAGATTGATGCAGTTATTAGGAAAAATGGTTTTGGTTTTCTCTGGGTGTTTCTTAAACTTGTCATTTCAACTCCAAATGGTGCATGTTCTTTCTGTCCCTGGGTCATGGCAATTGGTACACTTCTGTTAGCATCTCCAATAGTTAAACAAAGATAGTACCATTTTTCTCATACTAATTTCTGTCTTTCTTTTGGGTAAAACCCAGTTCCCAGAGGAGCCAAAATGACTATTAAGGCTACTATCTCTCTTTGACATGACATCTGCTGAATGTTAGAATTATCAGTGGAAATGAACATTTAAGCAACTTCACATCAGACAGCAGAGGAAGAATTATTCATATAATCAAAAACAAGTTAGGTAACATGTGAAAACCCCTTCTTCACCAGTTTTTGTTTTCAGTTGGCCTACACCCTCCGAAAAGAATTAATTCCATGTATTAATTTTGCCAACTTTTGATAACCAGCAAGCCTTTTCCTAAGTGAATACATGATTGACCTACATTTGTAAAGTGTTTACTCATTTTTTAAATTATTTTATGGACTAATTCATTAGACATGTAAAGCTCTAGCTGTTTCATACGATATTTGAACAATAATCAGAAGACATTATAGATCCAATGTGAAGATGAAGTGAGAAGGCAAAAGATGTCATGGGCAGCACAGCAGTGATAAATTTGGGGGGACAGTGGGGCCACAGGGTAGGAGAGTCTAGCAATGGGGGTAACAGAAATGGACAAATTCATGTGGGCCTTGTCTCACTTTGGTCTGGTGCCAGTCTCGCTCCCTCTGTCCCTCAGATTCCCTTTCTCTTAAACATACTGCTCACAGAGAGAAACGGGCATATGTCCCTTCCATTGACATTACTGATCTGTTATATTTACTCAGAAAGTCCATTCATCTTCTAAAGAAGTGCTTTATGAGAAATGTGTTGTTCTTTGAGGTGATTTCAAGGTTAAATCTTTTGTGTGAATGAATATCCAAGTTCTAAATTCATTAGCACATTTATACAGGGTACCATTAATCCTTGAGGGTCTACTCTGGAGTATAAGAGTAAGGCATAGAGTTAAAGAAATTATCTTTTTCAGTGCAATTCTAAGGCTTGCTTTCTTGGTACCTTTTCTCAGTGAAAGTCAATATTCTAAATGTATGTCTTATAAAGTTGTATCTGGTGAATCTCTGTTGGAAATGTTTTTGTGGTGTATGTATATGAGAAATTTAGTTTAAACATAAAAATGTGATAGAGTTTGACAATGGGGAAGTCAATATAAGACTCATGGGACATATTATATAATTAAAATTTACTGTATATAGATAAAACATCATTAGAGATAGGGATAGAATTTTAGGTCAAGATTAAATCCTTCTACCAACTTGGACAGCTTTGATTCTAAAAGACATTATTTTAACCTTTTGATGAAAACTTTGGGATAAAAAGGGATAGAAGATTATCTTTTAATGAGGATTTGTATAAGTCGTTGGTTATTAAAGTCATTAAGTCAGTGTCTGTCATCAGCATTTATTAAAAGTATCTCCCAAGGAGGAAAAACAAATTGTTGAGCCATTTTGCAAGTTAAAGATGAAGGAAGTGCATCAGTCTAACCAGAAAATTTTAATACTATTACTAAAACATATTGAAAACTTTGAGATTAGTATAACTGATTAAAATCCACTTATAAATTCAAATGGTCTCTGAATGATTGTTTTGAATCTTGCCTTACTTTATGTTCTCCAGAGTTATAATTACAGATAATTCAAATTTTGGTCAGCTTTTGAGTCTCTCAGATAAAATTTATCCATATATATATATATATATATATATATATATATTTTTTTTTAAGTTTGGACTAACTTGACATTATGATTGCTTAATATAACGCGAGCTCTCAAAGTCGTAATTTCAATAATTCCAGCCAACCATTTTGGATGAGCCAAAGTCTGTGGAAGATGAAATAGTTCTGAGAAAATAGATTTGTTCTTTTATAGAGGCAGAAGGTGTATGTAAATCATTCTCTCTGGATTCATAAAAATCAGGTTGAGCAACTGTCTTTAATATCTCAACAGTGATAAAATCAGTAAGGGCTACTTGTTTTACATAATAGTCATCCAGGTGTTTATTTCTACCTTTTCAGTTGTGGTTTAAATATAATAAAGTATATAGCATGACAAATTTTTGTTTAGAAATATTTTTTTTGTTTTTGTTTTTTTTTTTTTGTTTTCAATTATGCTCTCTGTTTGAGCTGTGAGCTTCTTCTTTTTTTTTTTATTTCCAGCATAACAGTATTCATTATTTATTTTTCATATACAGTGTTCCTTAAACTTGAATGTGCATATAAATTAACTGTATTAAAAATTTGAATTCCTATACCACACTGCCAGAGAATCTGATTAGTTCTGAGGTGACACCTAAAAATACACATTTTAACAAATTTTTCTCAGCTCTAAATTGAAATTTATTATACAGGCTGTATGGATTATTGGAGTGACTAGATTGTACAATATTTTTAGTTACTTGAAAATCTTTATTAGATAGCTTGTATTTTTCAAGAACTAAATAATCTTATATTCTTAATTTCTAAAATATCTCAGTAGAAACATAATAATATAAATGAAGACCCTGGAATCTATAACTACTTCCAGCTATAAGTACTAGTTCTATAACTTACTAATGGCTTGATCTTTTACAGGGTCTTAACCTGAAATAGATGTATCAGATACACTAAATAAATGGATTTCTACTCAAAGTGGTTAGTTGTGGTAGGGAGGAATTAAATACAGAGATTCTAACCCATGTTTGGCTTATAGTAACTAGTCGGTAAATCTTAACCATTAATTCTGTGAAATACCCACCACAGTATAACAGACACTAAATAGACCATGGTTTCTATTTTAATAATTCTGATTAACTAGATTTATTTTTGGAGAATTTCAAATCCAAGAAGAAAACAACTTGTTTTAATGGCAACCTTGAAATGTTTATTACTACATAATTAGGTATAAAATGCACATGTATTTGTTTATATAATAACTTAAAATATGCACAGACTTCTATTTCACTAGTGGTCAATATTTGCTGTTTTGGGCAATCAGATCTCTATGAAAAACTAAAAAGTCAAAATGTGATAATGAACTTGAGTTAAGATTTTGGAGAGCAACCAAGAGAGAAATTATTTACAGAGCCATTGGCCACTTTGGGGGAAAGAACCCCGGAACTATGACTTGATAATTGCTACCTCTTTTCATTTTGAGGCATTTGCTAATCAAGAACTGGCAGCTGAGAGGATGAGAAGCCAAAGCAAATAGTTGCCAGTCATAAACTCTAGAAGACAAAATTGGACATCAGGCCTGGCAAGTTTGAGAAGCTCTTGTAAATGCCATATGTGATCAGTTGAGATCTCTGTTGAGCTATAAGCTAAAAGTAAGAGTGAAATTGAAATAGATAGGTCTCACAAATTCCAAAGTTCAGCGCAGGTTCTTTTTTTTTTTTAATTACTTGACAGACAGAGATCACAAGACAGGCAGGCAGGCAGAGAGAGAGAGGGAGAAGCAGGCTTCCTGCCGAGCAGAGAGCCCGATGTGGGGCTTGATCTCAGGACCCTGGAATCATGACCCCAGCTGAAGGCAGAGGCTTTAACCCACAGAGCCACCTAGGCACCCCTCAGTGCAGGTTCTTAATTTGATTAAGACACCATTCCCTTAATTTCTTTCAGTAAATTGTGGAGAAAGAATATATAATGAGTGCTTCAGATTATCCTTAGGATTCTTGTTACAAAATATCCCATAATTATTTAAAATAAGCAAACAACAAAAAGAAAATAGTTGCACAATATCAGACCCATAGAGGGTTCATGATATTAGGTATATTAGACAAATATTCTAAAACAACTAGCTAATATGATCAAGGGATTAAAAGACAAGCTGAAAATTTTCAGCAGAGGGCTAGAAATTTTATCAAATCAGGTGATATTGCAGAAGTAAGTAAAATCCCTGAGATTAAATAGTCAATATGTTTAATAATTGATTAGATGCAAATGACAATGACAAGGAAATTAATAAACTAGACAAAGATAGAAGATAGTATGCAGCTAAAATTTCACAAGTAACAATCTTAAAACCTATAAATGAAAGACTTAAGTAATAAAATGCTCATATTTTAATATGCCTAATAAATAATTTAAAATAACATAGAGATAAGAAAACATTATAAGGAAAAATTAAATGGTAAGTGACCACACAAACAATATCCAAAAATGCTGAAATCATTTTGTAAAAAATGCTTGTCACAAAGCTAGTTTCAATAAATGTTGGGAAATTAGAATAGATATTCTTTTCACAGGGAAATCAATCTTTAAATCATATTTTCAAAAGAACTAGAAGAGAGATCTTTATATATTTGGAAATGAAGATCTGTTCATCTAAATCTCATTAAAATTAAAGTTAAGTATTTTGAACATTTTTAATAAAATATAACTTATAATACGTGTGGTAGAGCTGCACTTAAAGGACATTTATATGTGTGCATAATTATACATAAATGCATATAATAGAAAATAAAGTCAGAATTAGTGATTAAAACATCCATCTCAAAATTAGAGTAACATTAATTTCAATGAAAATAACATAAACATGGATGAATATAAGAAATGTAGATGTAATATAGAGTTTTAACAATGACAAAAAATTTATTCTCTCAATTTGGTAACAAAATTGCTAAACTTCTGGTAAGACTGGTTAAAGAAAAATTAAAGAAGGCACAAATTGCCAAGTCCAGGAATGAAAAATAAGATTTCACTGTAGACTTCATACACATTAAAAAAGTAATATCTGTTATAAAACATTTTATCAGAAATTTTAAAATTTAGGTAAAACTGAACAATTTATGGAAAAACAATGAAACAGTTGCAAACATTCTAATGAAAATATTAACAAATGCAATCTAGCAATATATATTACATCTAACCTAATTGGTATAGTTGGTTTAATATTTAGGATTTTAAAAAATTGATCAATTATATCATTTCAATAAATTCAAAAACAAATTTTGAAATTCAAGATGTGAATCATAGTATCTAGAAAAATTCCTGCAGTAAGTATCATACTTATTGTAAAATAATAGAAGATTTTACTAAGATTGGAAAGAAGACATACTTCTATTAATCTGCCCCCCCCAAAAAAAGAAATACACAAGGATTGTAAAGAAAAAAATAACTAATTACAGATGACATGATTTTATTGTACATGATGAAATGACAAAATAATTCAAAGGTGGCTTAACAAACTTAATAAGTTTAATCAATGGTGCTTTAAGGTAGCCATGTATATTGCTATATACCAGAAATAAGCAAAGAATAAAATGTAAAAAAAATACAGTACCATTAAAATAATTAAATAAGTAATCATTTGCCTGATTGTTTGATAACCTTCATGCAGAAAACTGTAAGTAATAGTGATAGTTATTCCAAAATTTAGCATATGCAGAATTATATATTATGTTTCAGGAATGAAGCTTTATGTTGAAAATATGTTATTTTTTCTCAACTGATATGTAGATACAATGAAATCTCTTATCAAAATCATAATTGGTTTTGAAGATTGTTGTAATTATTGATGTTAAAAGCTTACTGTAAAATGTATATAAATGTATCAAAATTTCAAAACTCAAAGTTCAAAAATAGCCAAGATAATCTTAAAGACCAGGAGAAGGAGAATAATAGTAGGCCTCTTAGGAAGAGGAAGAAGAGGAAAATCCAGAAGGACTTATATTCCAAGTGTGTTTTTTTATGACACAACAGTAAGGAAAACATTGTATTGACACAAGGATAAAAAATTGGATCAGTGAAACAGTGTTCAAAAATGGGCTCACATTATAGGGACACCGGAATAATGAAGATGGCATATGAAAGATTTAAAATGGTCTTCAGCAACTCGTGTTTCTTCAGTTGAATATCTTGTGAAACCAAATGAATCCTTATTTATACTGTACACATGTATCAATTTCAGTTAGATTGCATATCTCAGTATGAAAGTAAAATAAAACTTCTAGATAACAGTGTAAGAAAACCATGGTCTTGAGGTAGGAAACTATTTCTATAGCAGGATATATGCTATGCTATCATAAAGGAGAAGTTTGACAAAGTGAACTACATCAGACTTAAGAGTATGGGTCCATCAAAGAGTTAAAAGTAGTGTACCAAATGCTAGAAATATTTGCAACTTTATAATGAAGGACTTTTCTAGATTTTACAAAGAGCAGGTAAAATCTATTCAGAATTCTCAACATAGAAAAAGGGCAAAAGATTAGAAATGCATTTTACCAGTGATAGCAAAATTGTTAATAAAAATAAATGCTGTTTAAATTTACGTCATAAAAGTACAAATTGTAACCACAATTTGATACTATTGCACTCTTACAAATGACAAGTTAGAACTGACAAAATGACTTATAGAAATGAGAGTTCTTGTACACTGATCATAGAAGTATAAAATGCTGTAATCAATTTGGAAAACGGTTTGGCAGGATCTACTAAAACTAAGCATGCTCATCCTTTGTAACCCAGCAATTTCCTTCCTAAGGACAATATATTTCACCAAACAGAATTGATTGAATGTATGTCATCATCCTAATACCAAATAATGAGAGACACCTTAACATTATCAGCAGTAAAATAGATGCATGAATGAGTGATTCCATCATACAATGGAAGCAGTATAAGGCCACAAAATGAATAAACTACAACTACTTATAACTGTAACACATTGAGCATACCTCAACCGTCCTGCTTCCACCATCTACATCTCTAGTCCTCAAGTCTAAAATTAGCTGAAGAGAATGGGGGAGGTGTGGGGAAATGGCCCAAAAAGGAAATCCTTGGAATTTACTCAAGGTGCCTGTATAGAGCATTGGGAAACTGGTCCAGTCCTTCTCCAGTTCCCACATAGCCACATCTTTTCCACTCCTGCAGCTCTTGGGTACTTACTGGCCTGTCTCCTATATTTCCCAACCTCTCTTCTGTTTTTTATCCTCACTACCTCCCTCTATCTGCAGCCAATTATTGGAGTATTCATACTCTACTGTCATATGAGACTCTTATGTGATATAATTATATCCAGCAGGGGACATTGTCCCAGCCTCCTGGACTTGCTGAGCCCCCACGCACTAGCCCTAACTTTCCTAGGACACTTCTCTAAAATTAAGGATTTTTTTTTTTTCTCTATGAAATTCAGGTGACAAAATTATGGTATTGGGTGGCAGGATAATGGTTAACTGTGAAAGATGAGAGTGGAAGAGGATATGAGGGGCTCCAGAAGTGTTTGTTGTAGTCTGTTTCTTAATTTGAATGCCATTTACATAGGTCAACTCACTTTCTGAAAATCTGAGTTAGACTTTCATAATTTTTTCACTTTTCTGTTTATATGTTATATTTCAAATAACAAGTTCACGAAAGAAACATTTGTTTTTTTGCTGCAAAAATACATATTTTGACTAAGTCTTGCAACAGGATATTAACAAGGTGAAAACATAGAGGTGATATTCAGAGAATAAGCAGTCACTTAATTCATTAACACAAATAGTGTTTGAATAACTACAAAATGCCAAGCACTATGTAAGGTATTCACATTATGAAAATAATCCCTATCCTTAAAATTGTATGATCTAGTTGATATACAAAAATAAGCAGAATCAATAAATAATTCCAAATATAGAGGTAATGAAAAGGGTAACGAAGAAGGTAGTGCAGTAGAGAATAATAAGGTCTGTGAGATATTTATAGGTAGTTGTCCGTATGTCATTAAAATTTTGAGGAATCATAGATTAAGGTGATAACAAATCTGACATTAAAAAACCAAGCAAACAATGTTTCTTAACTTTGCTAGATTTTAATTTGTTTGAAATTATGTTCACTACGCTGGTTTATCCTGTTTTAATATTTGTGTAAGTGAAAGGTATCTGGTTCAGCTGTTGCCTCTTTATTTGCTTATAATTTACAAGCATAAGGCTCATATTTCTTATATATGAGCAAAGGAACAAGACACAAAATACTTCACATATATTTCAGTTAAACAAAGTCCAACACAGCAAAATGATGCTGTGTTACTATTCTGCATGGTGGTTTGACGGGGTAGTCATTGAAAGGGCTCAATAGGGATACCTGGGTGGCTTAGTCAGTTGGGCATCTGGCTTTGGCTCAGGTCAAGATCCCAGAGGCCTGATACCGAGTTCCGCATCAGGCTCCTTGCTCAGCGGGTAACCTGCTTCTTCCTTTGCCTGCCACCCCCCCACCCCCCACTTGTGCTTTTTCCCTCTCTCCGGCAAATAAATAAATAAAATCTTAAAAAAAAAAAAAAAAAAAAAGAAGGGTCTTGGTAGGTGAGCCTCCATTGTACCAGTAATTTTCTATTTTTTAGCCTGTGTGGTGGTTACATAAAATTTCACTTTTTATTTTAATTCATCAAATAATAAACATACACAATTATTGTTCTATGTATATACATTTTAGTAAATTAGTTTAAAATTGTTAATTTGAGAACCACACAAAATGAAAATCACAGAAAAGTTATGGCAGTGCAATTTTCAAAACTATTTGCATTGAGGGATGGGGAGAAACAAAAGTTGATTCCCTCAGCCAGTCATCCATAAGTGGAAATTGTCTTTATATCATCAGTGTATGATCTTGTTCTGTGCTGCAGTTTTGAAGGTAAAAATGACTCCCTATGTATGATTTTTTTTCCAAGAATGTAGTACATTCTAAGTCACATCCTCAGAGATTTCAGAAGATACTATATTTTACAAATGTGACAGAAAATATCTCTGAAATTACCTTTCTCCCCCTCACAGAAATTATTCTCTAAGATGACAGCTACTACATAAAATTAAGTAATGTACCCAGGTATATTCTTGTGTATTCAGTACAAAATTTTCCAGTTGGTTAAGTGGAATCCCACTGTTTAAATGTATGAAGCAAAATAAAATAGCTTCAAATCTTGAATTTATGGTACCTTAAGTTGTAGATGGTAATAAGAAGTGGTTGGGCTATGGTTATATTTTAAACATGAAGTTGAGAGGACTTGCTGATAGCTTTTATGTGAGGCAGAAGAGAAACAAAATACTCTACCATCTTTGCCTTGGACAACTGGATAGATGAAACTGTCATATTCTAAAATAGAAACATTAGGTTTTCGCATACATCCAGCAAAGAATTCTGGCTCAAATATTTTTAAGTTTGTGAAGCCCATTAACATCAAAAATGGAGTCTTGGAGTTGCATAAGGAAGTGGTCACACTAAAAAGGTAAATTTGAGTGTTATCACTCTGTATCAAGTGATCTGAAGAGAGTAAGATGATAGGGTATCAGGATGCCGGGTAGAGTCAGAATTTTGCCTCAGCCTAGCCTAGCTGGGAGGGTGTGGGTATTACATTTACATTGTATGATCACAGTAATGCCTGTATGATAGGATTTTTCAAAGACTTGCTGAGACGAAGATGTCTATCAAGATGGATTACAACTGGAGTTTCAGATTTAAATGCTTGACAAACAGTAACTTTAATTAAGTTGTTAATGACTTGACAACATGCTTTAATATCTCCAAAAGAACCTTCCAACATCTATCCTCAAGAGACCACCACCAAAAGTTAGAGTGAAAGAAAGAAAAATTGGAGATAATCAATTAAAAAATAATATTCTAACCATTAATGCTTCCTGCAATGTCACCTCTAAAAATGTATCAAAGCAGGTCAACTAGCTGAAGAGTTGTTCCAGAGTAATATTCTGAGGAAATGGAAAATAGATTCAGCACTTGTGTTAGCAGGAAGATGGAGAAATAAAGACATAGGTAGATGTTAGAACACACCATAGGAAGATTACTTCTCCTGCAAGGGTTTTATCACTTGGAACATTTATAACCATATGTTAAAACATTTCTAAAGTCTTGTATAATTGTATGTATGTGGGAAAATACTGCCCAATACTAGACAGATTATTAAAATCATCATGAACTCTTAGGCACCTAAAGAACGGAATCCTTTACATTAGAGGTAGGGAAAGTAGGAGAGTGGCAGATACTTGTTAGGCTTTATATTTTAGTAATATCCTGAGGGTTTATTATTTAGATACAAAGTTATTTAAAAACACAACAGACATGCAGTTAATACATTTCTAAATATGTTTGTGTTATTTAAAAATAACATATATGTCATATATTATTATAGAAGTTATTGGTAATTTGAGTATTAAATTTTGAAAACAACTTTAAAACATTCATTTATAATAATTCTTCTTACCCTGCCTCTTTCTCTGTTCTTACTTTCCCAGCATCCAAGAATATTATGATGCTATCCACTCATGTAACCAGCTGCTGTGTTGTACAGTGAAATATTTGCAGGATAGCTGCATGCTAGAAGAAAATCACAGGTAACAGTGCCAAACAATGTATATAAAGAAGCATACTTCTACTTTCAAATTCCAGTGGAGTCTATTAATATTTTTATGAACTCAGAGTTAGAAAAAAAAACAGTGCATGATTTTGAAAACTGGGTTGCTCAGAAAAAAAGTAAAAATATCAAGAAAGGGAATGTTACATAGCAGAGCAGATTGTAAGGTACAAAATAAAGGAAACACAGGGCAGAAGGCTGAAATAAAATTTCAGTAAAGATGGAAAATATAGACTCTGTTCTCCTAATGCAGGTTACTAACGTACCAGAAAGTCTGTACATAATAAGGAAACTACATTGTGAAATCTTCAGTGCTATGAAGAATTTAACTACCAGTATTTTGGCTTGATCTTTCATTTTCTAGAATCAGAGGATCTTATAAATGTTTGCCTTTTACTTTTGACATTTCTCATGAGCAAAAGAAAACTATAGGATACAAGAACACGTATTCTGGAGATAATTCTGACAGCTGCTGATACAAAAGTGAGAAAAGCCATTGGAGACCATAGCCATGATAGAGATTGAGTGCGTTTTATGATGTTGTTGGCAAAATGTGGATGATCTAAGTTGGGAGTCTAAGACTCAGCAGCAAAGACTTTAAGCAGAAGTTCAAGTGCACAAAGGAGATGGGAAACTAGCAGACACACGATTTTTAGGAAGAATGCTGTAGGAAATGGTTTACAGTTTTGTTACGAGAGCAGATGAGGACTTTTAGAAATGTGGGAACTCAATAATAGATGATCCTTTGTTATCCAGAGTCTGCCTTCTATTTTCTGGAGAGTTTTAATGGTACTTGAATTATCAGGGGAGAAGCTGATATCTGGTTTATTTTCTTTCTTTCTTTTTTTAATTAATTAATTTATTTGACAGACAGAGATCACAAGCAGGCAAAGAGGCAGGCAGAGAGACAGGAAGGGAGGGAAGCAGGCTCCCTGCTGAGCAGAGAGCCAGAGCGGGGCTCAATCCCAGGACCCTGGGATCACGACCTGAATTGAAGGCAGAGGCTTTAACCCACTGAGCCACCCAGGTGCCCCTCTGGTTTATTTTCTGATATTAACATTCTTTATCAGGTTCTCAGAGGATTTTGTCTTGTTCGGATGAAAAGTTATAAGTCACATTGCTTACTAATTTAATTGCAATGATGCCATTTTCTAATATCAGTAATTAATACCAGTCTCTACCATTACATTATATACAGCTACATTTTCAGAATGAATTTAGATAGATAGACAAACATATATTTTCAGAATGCATGTACACACACACAAACTTTTGGGAACGCCTTTCAAATCTAAGTTGTCGAAGAATTGAAAACATCACTCTAGCAGATTTGGATATAATGTGGGTAAAAGGATTACTAAACTACTTATTAAAGCCTTGTGGATTCCACTGTATTAAGTTCCGAGTATCACTGTTTACGAAGTATACTATAGAACTAAAATATGTTAAGCTGAGGTCTAGGACCTTGCCACTCAAAGTGTGATTTGTGAACCAGAGGCATCAACATCACTGGTATTTACATATTCAAAATCTTGACTCCACCCAAAATCTATAGTGATTATCAGTATGATTCAGTCTGTTTATCCCAGACTGTTTTATCCTTTTATCCAAAGGATAAAACTCTAATGAATGGATATAAATTATGAAAGATACTGACCATAAGATATGTAAAGCTTCTCAACATGTGAGAAACCCTCTTTGAAGTCAGATGCCATGTAAGAAACGCACCTATCTTGACACCTTCACGTTATGAGATAGTCTGAACCAGAAAGAAATAGAGGCCCTATGGAACCATTGTAATACCAGGCTTTTCAGTAAAGACTGGATTTTCTAACAGCACGGCCACATAAATGACTTCCAGTCATGAGCCACCAGGCTGAATCCTGCCTATATTTCTGACCCAGATAATCATGAGCAAATAAAAATGATTTTTGTTTTGAGCCACTATGTTTGGAGTCATTTTATACAGCATTAGGTAATAAAACATATTTCCCTAAAAAAATTGATTAAGAGGGGAATGACTACCTCCCAAGGATGTGTAAGCAAATCAGTTTGTTTTCTTCAAATCACATTTCTTTGATAAAATCAGTATCTGTTAGTGAATGCCTACTATCTGGTCTGACACGATGCAGTCACCCTTAACCCAGAAACCATTTTTGAGCAACGTCAAGCTTTTGCAACTCAAAGAGTATGTGAATTTCTTTTCCTCCTCCTGGTTCCTGATAGATATCTGTAGTCTAACAAGTTCATTCCCATCCTTTAAGAATCCTTGAATATGTATCCACTACGAGACTTCTTTGATACCCATTCAACTGATCTTAGTCAAAGGGAGGTGACTCTTCCCCTGATCTTTTACATACCACATACCCATCTCTCTCACAGCATGTTTTTAAATAATTGTACATATAATTACCTCCCTTGTTATACTATGAATTTTTTGAGAGTAGGTTGTTTTATCATGTATAGCCTTATGTAGAACATTTTTAAAACCCTAAGTTGAATTGGTGCTCAAAGAAGACTGATAGAGACAGACCAACAAATAAATAATGGCCTGTGAATGAAATAAATGAATCCTTCCCAAACCATACAGTTTATAATAAAATTGCTTTTTGCTCTGGTTCCTAAACAGAATATTTTGAATAAAAAAAGAAATATTTTTGATTGCTTGAAAAAATTTTTAATATTTGACCACTGACTAGCAAATATGGAACTTAAATAATTAGAAGCTTGGATATTTAGATGACCTGCAATTTGTATCAGTACTTTTTTTCTTAAAAGATTTTATTTATTTATTTGACAGAAATCAAGTAGGCAGAGAGGCAGGCAAAGAGAGAGAGGGAAGCAGTCTCCCTGCTGAGCAGAGAGCCTGATGCGGAGCTCGATCACAGGACCCTAGGATCATGACCTGAGTCGAAGAAGGCAGAGGCTTAACCCACTGAGCCACCCAGGCGCCCCTGTATCAGTGCATTTCTGATTCATAGTTTCAACTGGGTAAAGATCACAACATGTATTTAAAGTAACTATTGTAATATGGTGCTACCTTGTCTCATTTGTTATCCAAAGAACTGAGAAATTAAGCTTTTTCCAGTTTTTAATGTGCATTGTCATTATAAGTTATAATATTTTAAGAATAAAATGCAAATGATTGACTGAAATTTAATAAAAATCTGTTTATAGTTTTCATGTTTAATCTTTAAGGTGAGTAAATATTACATACATTTCTATTTACTTTATATAAATCCTGTATCAGACATGCTGAGGATTTATTGTTTATTAAAATCAGTTTGGGGGAGCCTGGGCGGCTCAGTGGGTTAAGCCTCTGCCTTCAACTCAGGTCATGATCCCAGGTTCCTGGGATCGAGCCCCACATCGGGCTCTCTGCTCTGTGGGGAGCCTGCTTCTTCCTCTCCTTCTCTCTCTGCCTGCCTCTCCCCCTACTTGAGATCTCTATCAAATAAATAAATAAAATCTTTAAAAAATCAGTTTGTAATTTGATTATGGTGTTTTTCTGATATTCAGAGAAGCTTTCTCATCATGTACATTTGTTTAAATATTAGATAGAAAATTCAGGCATCAATTTCAATTTGACCATTTTAAAACAAAGATAAATCTTTAAAACAATCCACATATATAGAGGAAAAACAAAATTCTACATAAAAAAAAAAAAAACAAAACAAACCAGAAAAGCTACTTCTTTGTCTTTAATATACTTTTATAGCAGAAGAGCTCGCCTCAAGTTGACTTTGTCCTGGCAGAATTCATAAGTCCCAGCATATATGTGTGTGTTTGTGTGTGTGTGTGTGTGTGTGTGTGTAATTTATGTGTATTAATATTTACATATGTTAATATAATAGCCTTTCATGATCTTAGCACAGTAACAAGTCCCATGCCCAGCAGGTCTAATAAATTTATGACAGCGATTGAAGTATTGAAAATAGTATGTAGGTTTTTGGTTTTGGTTTTGTTTCTTTGATTTTGTTTTTTATAATTTAACTTTCTTATTACTTGTTTATGTCTTATTTATTTATTTATTTGAGAGAGAGAGGACAGGGGCAGAGGGAGAGGGATAATCCCAAGCAGACTCCCCAATGAGCACAGAGATCAATGTGGGATTCGATCACCGAACCTGAGCTGAAATCAAGTCAAATGCTCAACCAACTGAGCCATCCAGAGGCCCAAATAATTTGTAGTTTTAAAATCATAATCATAATATTATAATGATTGAGCAGTGCCCTAAAAAGTATAGTACTGTAAAACATCTAAGCATAAAAATATTGACTAGAAATTGCAAGTAACCTCAATATTTCCAATTTTTTTTCAAAATTAGTTCAAATGATTAAGGTTTATAATGAATATAATTAAAATCCATGTAAATTTTAAGTTCAAAATGCCAAAAATTGGCCACCTTATTTAAATGTAGAAATAGATGATTCCCTTTTATTCAAATTGTTTTATTAGATGTAAAATTTGTTTATCTAAAACAAGAATACAAACAACTAACATTTAGTGAAGTATGTTATGAACACTTAAGATGTACTTATGAATGCATTAACACAATTTGTAGCAATCCAAACTGACAATTTATATTTAGAGTGATTTGATACTGACATAATTGTGTTGTCTTTAAGTGTATGAAAAATAATTGAATTAGGTTACAAACGAAATCTGTTAATTAGTTCCTGTTCTTTGAAAAATCAAAAGACAGCTCCATGGGGAGTCTGCTTCTCCCTCTTACCTCCCCTCTCATTCTCTCTCACACACTCTCTCTCAAATAAATAAATAAAATCTGAAGTACTAGAAAACAAGCTTCTAAAATATTATAAAAATCATAACTATATCATAATTTAATACTCCAATTAAGCTGAGAAACTTCTATATGTATACTATGATAAAGTTTAGATTTACTTAAATATTTATGCCATTGAACTCAAAGAAATTCACAAGGGAATATAAAAATTCCTAGCTATGTATTTGCTCCAAAGCAAACATTAAAAATAGGATTAGTTACGTCTTATGTAATACGAACTAGGAGATATAGGTAGAACATAAATTTATACATGGATTACTGGCTCCATATTTTATTCTCTTTTGTTATTTGTATACTCCAAAACTGACCAAATCTAATTGGCTTTAACCACCACCTCTAAGATAATCCAGAATCTTTCTCTTCAGAAAGTTGTACATTCCTTCCCTCTTCTGAAACATTTTTTAGAAGAGACTGTCTTACTCTAAATTTTATTTTTTATTTTTTTAAATTTTATTAATTATTTCGGGAGACAGAGATTGACCATAAATGGGGGGAAGGGCAGAGGAAGAGGGAGATAGAGAAGCTTAAGCAGGTTCCAGGATGAGGTTGGAGCCACAGAGATCATGATCTGAGCTGAAATCAGGAGTCAGACACTTAACTGACTGAACAAGTCAAGTGCCCTTAAATTTTATTTTTAATTCAAATTATTTTTATGAAAATTTTACATGAGGAAGTTATTTTCAGTGTTTTAACTTAATTTTATTACCCTACATGTTCCCACAGATGTAAATGAACCATTTGACAGAAGTTAGATATTAAATGACAAATTGAAAAAAAAAATACTCCTTTTTTAAAATCTTCCCTACTCGTCCTGATAAAATCTTCCTCCCAGTTACTGAACTTCCAAACCTAAAGTTATATGGACATTTTAATAGGGTGTGCAACATGATGATTTCATACACATGATGAAATCAAAGTTAACACATCCATCGCCTCATAGTTACCTTTTTGTTGTTTTTCCTGTGGTATCACAAAGACCCTGAAAACCAAAGCAATCTTGAGAAAGGAGAACAAAACTGAAAGCTTCACACTTTCTTTTTGCGAAGCTGTAGTGATCAAAATAGAATAGTACAGGGCGCCTGGGGGGCTCAGTGAGTTAAAGCCTCTGCCTCTGGCTCAGGTCATGATCCCAGGGTCCTGGGATTGAGCCCCACATCAGGCTCTCTGCTCAGCAGGGAGCCTGCTTCCCTTCCTCTCTTTCTGCCTGCCTCTCTGCCTACTTGTGATCTCTGTCTGTCAAATAAATAAATAAAATCTTAAAAAAAAAAAAAAAAAACCAGAATAGTACTGGCATAATAACTGATACATAGACCAATGGAACAGAATAGAGAGTTTAGAAGTAAACTCACACATACACAGTTGACTAACCTTTGAAAAAGGAATCAGAATATACAATGAAGAAGGGAAGTATCTTCAATAAATGGTGCCGAGAAAACTGGTGCTGAGAAAACTGTGTATCTGTAAGCAAGTGACCCTTCACCATATACAAAAATTAACAGAAATGGATTTAAAAATTTAAGAACTGAAACCATATTATAACTCCACCTAATCTTAAGCAGTTTTGATGCCCAGATGAATGTCCTTATGTGATTATCACTGAAGTCATCCTTCATCTTCATGTTCCTTATTTCATTCATATTTCAGAATCTAGATCTTACTCAGTACACTGTATGGAATGTGTAGATGAATTAATAAGCTTCACATGTAGATAGTTAAAATCTTTTCCTATCTTGTGTCACTTTCTAAATGTATTCATAGTTACTTTTACCGTCATCAAAATTGCAAATTAGGCATATATTAATGAGTTGGAGTAAACTCACAAGATACACTTTTAATACTAAAAAGGAGCTGGGGCGCCTGGGTGGCTCAGTGGGTTAAAGCCTCTGCCTTCGGCTCGGGTCATGATCCCAGGGTCCTGGGATCGAGCCCCGCATCGGGCTCTCTGCTCAACGGTGAGCCTGCTTCCTCCTCTCTCTCTGTCTGCCTCTCTGCCTACTTGTGATCTCTGTCTGTCAAATAAATAAATAAAATATTAAAAAAAAATAATAATAATACTAAAAAGGCATTGGTCTTGATTTAGTCTACTAGTGACCAGTTAGATATATATTATGTATGCTGTGTTCATTTTAATACCTTTTAGAAATAGAGTATGGGACCTGAGCATAAAATATTTCTGCTTAATTTGTGGTTTATGAGTTATTCAAATTTATTGAAAAATGGATAATTGACATAATTAGGGATACTGCATGTAAAATAATTGATTCTCTTTTTTTAAAAAAAAGGATATATGGGGAATCTCCGTACCTTTGCAATTTTGCTGCTACCTAAACCAGCTCTAAAAAGTAAAGTCTTAAAAAATTATATTTAGATGGTAGTTTAGACAGATGTTTAACATTGTGTTCTATATATTAATTATGATTGGTATTATAGAGTAAAATATTAATGCAGACTAACTGCTATAACAAATAATATAAGTATGTAGAATATCTCAAATTAAAGTCTTGTTCACATTAAGCACTACGTGAACATAGTGGGGTTTTGTCTTACATGCAACCATTCAAAGATCTAGTTTGATGACACTCTGACATTTTAATGAGAACCATCCAAGATTCCATAGAGTTATGGTTTCTTTGTATTGAGAGATACTCAGCAAATGAGGAGGACATGGATCCTATGAATCTAGCACAATTGGCCAGTCTGTTCTTTGGGCCAGCAGCTATCTATGTGTATGCTCTTCACTCTCTGTAATCATCTTTCAGAGCCCAATGCCCATACTCAGATACTGAGCATCAACCTTTTTTCTTCCCGAATGAAACTGAACCATGGTATCGTAGAAAACTTAACTACATTTCTAATTATTTCCTCCAGTATTGTGCCTTCTGATACACATACACACACGTACATAAACTATATGTATATGTTTACTCAGATACACATTACTTTTATAGAAATTTAAAACAAGGTAAACTGTACTTTTTATGGTATCTGAAAGTAAAAAGTATTACACAACATTTTACCAATTATCTTCATTAAGATTCTATGAAGCAAACTAAATGAAGATTGGAAATTAAATATTTCAGTTAATAATTCCATAATCTATGTGACTCAATTTTCAATTCCCACTGATAACAATTTGTAACTTTTAAGCATCCCTTTTCTTATTCTAAATTATGGAAGTTGTAGGTAAAGAGAAAATAAAAACGCAAAACTTCTGTCTCCCAAATGAGATCTCTCAGTTTCAAAACCAAAACTAAAATAGAGAGCAGAGCAAAGAGCAGGGCTGAAACCACAGCCTATTGTACTCTTGATCTGGAAGCAGGTGGGAGTTGCCAGAAGTTCTGTTCTTGCAAGACAACCATGGTGGGGAAAAAAAGACCTCCATTGAAAATTTGAAAATGACTAGAGTCAGGCTCATAGATGGAAACTAGAGGTCAAGTGTGTAGGTCATTTCTCTCCCCTGCTTCAAAAAGAGGGCTTCATAAAACTGATGCTGACCTTTGTCCAGAACTAAAGCTTTTAAGAAACTATAGTCCAGGCAGATGGGAAGAGAAATTCACAAACCCTTGACCAGAGAGTGAGCCAGGCTGCCTGCTGTTCTGAAGAATAGATTCTCTACATCCCCAAAATAAGCACATAACATCAGCCCATACCAAGATTAAAGACCTATTTTTTGGACAGGAGGCCACAAAGGAAGAACTAACTGGAAAAAAAAAAAATGCTGGATGGGATAAATGTATATAGAGAGACAGAGAGAGTAATGAAAAATGATCAAAAGAAAATTTCACATAAAGAATGCAACAGTGGTTAGTATATAAAGATAACTAATTTTAAGTAAGATGTATAAAAACCAGAATATATGTGCTTCCATGTAAATTTCAAATTTTAGTCTGAAATAAACCTAATAGTATTTTTGGTTTCTTCAAGAAGAAGGGTGATGGGATAGAAGATAATTTCTGCAGAAAAGGTAGAAATACATGCAAAAATATCAATTGACTATCACAAGAACAATTAAGATGTTCCAATGAGAATGACATGATGTTGAAAAACTAAGATGTAAGAGAGAAGAAGATATACGTTAAACAAGTAAAAGTCAAATTAAAACCTGTGAATGCAGATGAACACGGTATCTTTAAATGTTTAATAGAAATTAAAAAAAAAAAAAGACTACAGAAACTTGGTACCTTAGTTCCTCCAACTAAGATACATTTCAAGTGCTAAACAAGAAAAAGAACTAATCTGGATACATGTGAGTGAAAGGTGACTGTTGAAGGATAAAAAGGAATGTTAAAAATAGTGTAGTCAAAACACAGGATATATGCAGAGGATGACAGTTGTCCTGAAAGTGTTCTTTAATCAAAACGAAATGGCAAAATACAATAAAAATAAACATAAAAGTAAGGAAGGAAAAATAATTGTCAGTCTAGAATTCTAAATTGAGGTAAGTCATTCATTATTAAAAGAAATAAAGAATCTTCGTGCTGACACAGATATTTACTGAAAGAAAACTAAATGACATAATTTCACAAGAAAAAATGCATACAAAAGAAGGACTGAGATACAAAAAAAAAAATGCTAAACTCAGATATTGACAGAAAATGTTGGTGAATTTAACCAGTAAATGTAAAAGAAAAAAAAAAATTAAATGTGGCTAAATGTTGTACCTAGAAAAGGTGAAACTAATGTTTAGAAAATGCTAACAAAGAAGATAGAAAAGGGGACATGGGAGGAAAGGTGTTGAGTAAATAAAGGTGCTAAGGAGTTTCTTATTCCAAGAGACAGAAATCAATATGCTCAAGAAAGACCTTGTTAGAAATAGTTATAATTCAGTACTAATGTTAAATATTTGTAGACATCCAAAAAATATTAAAAATACATGTGGCTTCTAAATGCACAGAAAAAAGTAGGATGGCATATAGAAAACTTCAAAATACAATAAAAGTTTTCGATGAAAAGCAGAAAATTAGATTAAAGGATGTTAAAAAGTCCTATGTTCAGAACAGTTAAAATTATTAATAAAAATTATAAATAAACTATAATATATAAAACTATGAACTATTAATTATAAACTGTTATACCCTATATATATCTTTTAAGATAGTTTAAATAAATATTGAAAAAGCATATATATCAAAAGGCAACCAAAAAAGATAGAATTTTCCAAATGAAAATTATAAAAAGTAATATAAGTAAAATATTAAAAGATAAAAAAATGGCTAATATGATAAAAGAAACATTCCACAAGAAGATTTAAAAAGTCATGAGGTTTTATATACAAAGCAAAGACCAAAAATATGTAACAAAAAAATCAAGTATGAAGTTATAATCATAGTAGATATCTCAGTATGCTTCCATAAATATGTAAATTGTTGAAGCAGTATAAAAAATTTGTAATCAATCAAATAGACAATACAGAAAATCTATTCAATACATTTTATAAGATGATTATGGAGGAGAAACCAACCTCACTCATTAAAATATGTGCAAAAAATGCACGAAAATATAGGCAACCTGTCTTCAACCCTAGAGGATAAAATATGGCTATAAATTAATTGAAGTTTTTCATACTCAAAGTGGAATCTCATTACTCTCTTCTGAAAATGGCTTGGTTTTAATGATTTGGTTGATCACTAGAGTATCACCAAGTGATGGTAGGTAGTTACTAGCCTGGTCTCTAAAAACACTAACAGTTTCTACTCTACTCTTTTGGGGCCTTGAACTGCCATATAAGAAGTCCAACTACTCTGAAGTTACCATGCTCTGACAAAGCCCAAGACACAGAGGACTAAGTATAGGTTCCACAATGGATCTCCAACTTTGTAGTTATCTCTGAGGCCAGAATGTGAATGTGCTAAACCAACTTAGATTTCCAGTTTAATCTATCCACCAAATGAGTATCACCAAGGTGTTTATTGACACGTCTTGGAGTAGAAGAATTAGTAAGTAGAATATTCTCCAAATTCTTAATCTACAAAATTTTAAAATACAGAAAAATAGTTTTTTGTTTAATCTTGTGGGCTATTTTGTTATGGAGCAATAGATACTGAGAACAAGCAATGTTTTAAAAAGGAGTCCCAGTAAGATTCCAACTCTTGGTTTTGGTTCAGGTCATGATTGCAGGGTCATAAAATGGAGCCTCTTACGGGACTCCACCCAGAGTGGAATCTAATTGAGATTCCACTCCATCTCCCTCTGCCCCTCCCACTCATGCATGCTCTCTCTCTCTCAAATAAATAAATCTTTAAAAGTAAATAAAAAATAAAGAGCATACATCAAACTACACACACACACACACACACACACTCACATTTTACAAATTCAAGCATCAGTATTGAAAAACTAATGGAGCCCACCACATTAAGAGATTGAAACAAGACAAGATTTTGCCTCAGTAGATGCAAAAAAATTAGTAAAATGCACCATTAATGTAAATAACATTGGATAAATTGATCTGTTCAATTTACAAGTAGAAAAAAATCCATATTTAATTTAAAATGTTAGCAAAATGCATTTAATGCAGCCGTTTTTAGGAAAAAAAATTGACTGTTAATGTCAGTATTCTGCATAGTTCAAGATTCTTCACAGTTCAGTTGTCTAGTGATGACCCTTTAAATCTCATGAAATGGATAGATAAGTAGGTAGATAGATAGATGCACTTCACAGGTTAGTTGTCTAGTGATGACTCTTAAATCTCATGACATGGATCAATAAGTAGGTAGGTAAATAGGTAAATAGATAGATGCACTTCAGATTTTTGCTGCTAAAGAGACTAAGTCTGTTAAAAGTTCTAATCATCTGAAGATAAACAGATGGTTTCTATTCAAGCAAAGCAAAACAGTAATTATACACATCTGTACAATACCAATAAAATCTAATATATCTAGAAGCTATTGGCTGCCATTTCATGACAACAGTCTCTGAGAATAACATTTGTGTACTCATTTAGTCATTTTTCCTAAAAGCTATAATGACACCCAAATGATTTTTATGATGCAAAACATAAGAGATGTGCCTTTGATTCATTGTGTTAAAAAAAAAAAAGCTATTGACTATCAATAGAATATCAAGCTTGTTAGTGTCGGTGTTTCTTTGCCATTTTTATTCCTTTGCTTGACATTGATATTTGCTTCTGTTTGTAAAGAAAGCTCATGTGTACACGGTTATTTGAAGAAATTTGTATATTCCTATCATCAGGGGTATGTTAATATTACACCTCCAAAAATCATGCTAAATATATTGATTACCAGCAAAGCTGAATACAGTTCTTTGAATTCTAAACGTTTCTTCAGAATTTTCATACACAGGCAAAAATGCCATCACCTAAACTAGGGTGTTGAAGTTCCACGTGAAGGAACAGCAGCTTAGCCATCTGGAGAGATACTTCAAAGGTTTTTATTGTCCAATTGGTTTCTCTAGTTCTGTATGGCAGCCTGTAGACACCCACATTTTCTGTCTAGAAGTGCAAATGAATGCTTTTATTTCTGGCAGCTCATGTAAGATGCTGCACTCCAGATAGCCAGACTGAAATGCTTCTGGCAACCAAAATAATTTCATTAGCCCAGTTAGAATGACATGCATAAAATTCAAATTATGCCCTGTAAAATCAATTCTCATTACTAATCTTAATAGGCCCAATATGTTTTTGTATATAAAATGGTAAAGAGTTTAGCTTAATTTCAGGATCAAATGAAAATACGCATTTCTGAATGTTTGTGGAAATTGTGCAGTTTATTGTAATAAAAATTATAATTTACTAATTTTAAGGGAAATTATGATGAACAACTGTTAGGAGTACTGCCAGAAATTTTACATTCAATTTAGTTATTTCTATCTTTCAAATTTCCTTTCTCACTTCAATTAAATCTGTATTGATTACTGTGAGTTAAATATCATTTACTTAAATAAATTTTCACTGTCTAAATAGGGAAGCTAAAGCTTTACCTATGTCAGCAAAGTTAAGTGAAGTTGGTGAAAAATGTCTTTATTATTGAGAAAGGTATTAACCACTTAGGCCAATGTAATTCAGTGAGTGTTTATTATTACCTATCTTATAGAACACTTTTAAGTTTAAAGTCACTTGTAGGAATATTGGTAGGAAGTATAGGTAAGAAAATAGATAATCCATTTCTTTTTTTAAAGATTTTATTTATTTGACAGAGAGAGCGCAAGCAAGGAGAGCAGCAGGCAGAGGGAGAGGGAAATGCAGGCTCCCCACTTAGCAGGGAGTTCAATGTGAGCTCAATCCCAGGACCCTGGGATCATGACCTGAGCTGAAGGCAGATGCCTAACCTATGGAGCCACCTAGGTGCCCAATACTCCATTTCTTAACCAACTCACAGCTCCTTTAAAAGTTTTAGATATAAGCAGATACCAACTAAAAAACAATACAAAGAAAGCTCAAAAAGTGGATTATAAAGTAGGGATGATAAGAATTCAGAAAATGGGAATTGGTAATGGTTGAATGGATAGACATCAATTTCTTGGAGAAAAGGGGACCTTACCCCAATACTGAAAGATGGGTAAAATCTGAATGGGATTTGGGTTAAGAGTTACATGAGTCAGTGATATAGCTGTGAATATGGCTAGGACATATAGCACATAGTGATAAATTGGATGTTTTATGAGTGGTAAATCATTAAAATGCTCAAATAAAATGAGGAATGATTGTGAAATGGCAGACATTGAGACTTTCTTAAATTTCACTTAAGGAAAGTGAAATTTGGATGAAACAAAATTACTAAACGGTGTAAGTGGAAAATAGGACATCTGAAGGATGAAACCAATTAGCGTTTTATAAAGGACGCAACTATATATCTATAAGTTTATGTAGTAGGTATAAATTTTTAATGATAAAGCTGGATTGCTGGATTAGTGATTAGAATGTTAAACTTATGAAGATCATGTGAATTATGTGGCATAACAACATAATAATTACATCTCACTTGTTCCTCATTCAACACACTTTCCTTTAAAGACAGTGAATAGTCACAAAAAAAAAGAACGAATATAATCTGTTTTGATGTTATACATTACATTAAAACTTATATGGTAATTGAAAGCACTGATTGAGACAAAATTTGCTCAAGATGATAAAAGTTTTCATGCAAGCTACACATGACAAATATTAGTAAATCAGATACACATGGGCATAGGACTAACTTCTTAGAATTAGAATATATTTATTGTAGAATATAAGAACATCTTTATAGGTTATTTTTTAAATCCAAAATCCCAACCATGACCATTTAATTCCTACATGAATAACTAAAAGCCAAAATTAGACAGAATTATAATTGTACAAATGACATCTAGTTTAAAATCTTTAGGAATATTCTTCACCTTCAGAATATATAATCTCACCTTTACCATCAACTTGGCTTATTAGGTTACCCTGTGAAGATGGTAGAGTATCAAGAAAAGAATACTAGGCATAGAATTAATCCCTCCCCATGTAATGCTGACAGGTGGGAATCCAATAATAATAATAAAAAAAAAAAACCTACGAACTTACAGTGTAGCACATTTAATTCTGGAAAAGTTCTAATTATGAGAAAATATTCCTTTTACAGTGATGGCATATCTGATTTTGTATGGTTATTGCTATTTGGTCCATGTTGCTGAATGCAAATAGATTGAACCTCTCTAGCACAAGTTTACAAAAAGAGTACATAAAGATAATATGGGTATGTTTGGCTGTTTTTATTTGTTTTTTAAGAGAAAATACTCCGTTCATAAGATGCCTACTGAAACATATGTGGATTAAATATTTTGGCTTTCCTTCAAATACTTGAGCACAGGAGGACTAGGTGAGGGTAGAGAAAACCAAATTAGCAATAAGATAATTGTTGCCACTGCGTAACAGGTACACAAACATTTCCTATACAATCTCTCTATTTTTATATATGTTTGTTTTTTTAATAGTAAAAAATAAAGGAGTGCCTGGGTGGCTCAGTTGGTTAAATGGTGGACTCTTGATTTTGGCTTAGTCATGATCTCAGGGTTATGGGATCAAGGCCTGTGTCATTGGATGGAGCCTTGCATTGGGCTCTACATTCAGCAGAGTCTGTCCATCTCCATCTGCTTCTCTCTCTCTCTCTCTATATATATATATATATATATATATATATATAAAATAAATAAAAAATACATATAAATATAACTATAATATACACATATATAAATATATATAAATATACGTGTGTGTGTATATGTATGTATGTGCATATATGTGTGTGTGTGTGTGTGTGTGTGTGTGTATAGATATATAAAATAAAATCTTTTTTAAAAAATTAAAAAAGGGGTCGCCTGGGTGGCTCAGTGGGTTAAGGCCTCTGCCTTCGGCTCAGGTTATGATCCCAGGGTCCTGGGATCAAGTCCCGCATTGGGCTCTCTGCTTGGCAGGAAGCCTGCTTCCCTTCCTCTTTCTCTGCCTGCCTCTCTGTCTGCTTATGATCTCTGTCTGTCAAATAAATAAATAATATATTTTTTAAAAATTTAAAAAAATAAAAAATTAAACAAGGAGACAAAAAAGACACATCATCACTGCCTCTCCAGCTCCATATTTTCCCTAAGCTAAAATACCAGAGGAAATGACAAATTTCCTACATATAAATTATCTTTGGGATATAGAAATATTATTGTAAGAATATTATGAGAAGCTTTCCTGCTTCATCAAACATAATCATTCACACTAAGGAAAAAATCCTTTTAAATACTGGCTAAGCTTATAAAAGAAAGTAAAACAAATGAAGGAGATCTTCAGCAGACACAAGTAAAATGGAAATCACTGTGATAAGTGTAAGCAAATCCTGAGTTGCCCTGAGGACATTCCCTGATTGTAAAACTTAAAGTCATGGATTTTTATGTCCTGTGGGGGATTTCAGGAAAGAAATTAAGCCTTGTCAAAGGGGAACCAGAAATCAAGAACCAAGATTTTCATATAAAGCCAGAGTCTTGTAGAGCTTCTATTACCTGTGAAACTATAAGCTGTGGGAGAGAAAAAAATAAGCTCTGCACAAAGCCAATCTATTAAATTATTGTTTTACATTCTAAGTAGGATAAAAGAATTCTACCCTGTAATTGGTAAATATAAGTAGGTTCTCAAACTACAAATATGCCCTACATGTCTGGGTAAAATACTTTAATAGTAAGATACTAGCTCTTGCTAGTGTCTTTTTTTTTTTAATTTTTTATTTTTTATAAACATATAATGTATTTTTATCCCCAGGGATACAGGTCTGTGAATAGCCAGGTTTACACACTTCAGAGCACTCACCATAGCACATACCCTCCCCAATGTCCATAACCCCACCCCCCTCTCCCAACACCCTTACCCCCAGCAACCCTCAGTTTGTTTTGTGAGATTAAGAGTCATTTATGGTTTGTCTCCCTCCTAATCCCTTCTTGTTTCATTTATTCTTCTCCTACCCCCGATAACCACCCCCCATGTTGCATCTCCACTTCCTCATATCAGGGAGATCATATGATAGTTGTCTTTCTCCAATTGATTTATTTTGCTAAGCATGATACCTCCTAGTTCCATCCACGTTGTCACAAATGGCAAGATTTCATTTCTTTTGATGACTGCATAGTATTCCATTGTGTATCTATACCACATCTTCTTTATCCATTCATCTGTTGATGGACATCTTTGTTCTTTCCATAGTTTGGCTATTGTAGATATTGCTGCTATAAACATTTGGGTGCATGTGCCCCTTCGGATCACTACGTTTGTATCTTTAGGGTAAATACCCAGTAGTGCAATTGCTGGGTCATAGGGCAGTTCTATTTTCAACATTTTGAGGAACATCCATGCTGTTTTCCAGAGTGGTTGCACTAGCTTGTATTCCCACCAACAGTGTAGGAGGGCTCCCCTTTCTCTGCATTTTCGCCAGCATCTATCATTTCCTGACTTGTTAATTTTAGCCATTCTCACTGGTGTGAGGTGATTTCTCACTGTGGTTTTAATTTTTATTTCCCTGATGCCAAGTGATATGGAGGACTTTTTCATGTGTCGGCCATTTGGATGTCTTCTTTGCAGAAATGTCTTTTCATGACCTCTGCCCATTTCTTGATTGGATTATTTGTTCTATGGGTGTTGAATTTGCTAAGTTCATTATAGATTTTGGACACTAGCTCTTTATCTGATATGTCGTTTGCAAATATCTTCTCCCATTCTGTCAATTGTCTTTTGGTTTTGTTAACTATTTCCTTTGCTGTACAAAAGCTTTTGATCTTGATGAAATCCCAATAGTTCATTTTTGCCCTTGCTTCCCTTGCCTTTGGGGATGTTCCTAGGAAGACGTTGCTGTGGCTGAGGTCGAAGAGTTTGCTGCCTGTGCTCTCCTCAAAGATTTTGATGGATTCCTTTCTCACATTGAGGTCCTTCATCCATTTTGAGTCTATTTTTGTGTGTGGTGTAAGGAAATGGACCAATTTCATTTTTCTGCATGTGGCTGTCCAATTTTCCCAATACCATTTATTGAAGAGGCTTTCTTTTTTCCATTGGACATTCTTTCCTGCTTTGTCAAAGATTAGTTGACCATAGAATTGAGGGTCTATTTCTGGGCTCTCTATTTTGTTCCATTGATCTATTCGTCTGTTTTTGTGCCAGTACCATAGTGTCTTGCTGATGACAGCTTTGTAATTGAGCTTGAAGTCCGGAATTGTGATGCCACCAACTTTGGCTTTCTTTTTCAATATTCCTTTGGCTATTCGAGGTCTTTTCTGGTTCTATATAAATTTTAGGATTATTTGTTCCATTTCTTTGAAAAAAATGGATGTTATTTTGATAGGAATTGCATTAAATGTGTAGATTGCTTTAGGTAGCATAGACATTTTCACAATATTTCTTCTTCCGATCCAGGAGCATGGAACATTTTACCATATCTTTGTGTCTTCCTCAATTTCTTTCATGAGTACTTTATAATTTTCTGAGTATAGATTCTTAGCCTCTTTGGTTAGGTTTATTCCTAGGTATCTTATAGTTTTGGGTGCAGTTGTAAATGGGATTGACACCTTAATTTCTCTTTCTTCTGTCTTGTTGGTGGTGCAGAGCAATGCAACTGATTTCTGTGCATTGATTTTATACCCTGACACTTATGAATTCCTGTACAAGTTCTAGCAGTTTTGGAGTGCAGTCTTTTGAGTTTTCCACATATAGTATCATATCATCTGCGAAGAGTGATAGTTTGACTTCTTCTTTGCTGATTTGGATGCCTTTAATTTCCTTTTGTTGTCTGACTGATAGGAATTAGTTCTTCTTTAAATGTTTAGTAGAATTCCCCTGGGAAGCCGTCTGGCCCTGGGCTTTTGTTTGTTTGGAGATTTTTGATGACTGTTTCAATCTTCTTACTGGTTATGGGTCTGTTCAGGTTTTCTATTTCTTCCCTGGTTCAGTTGTGGTAGTTTATATGTCTCTAGGAATGCATCCATTTCTTCCAGATTGTCAAATTTGTTGGCGTAGAGTTGCTCATAGTATGTTCTTATAATTGTCTGTATTTCTTTGGTGTTAGTTGTGATCTCTCCTCTTTCATTCATGATTTTATTTATTTGGGTCCTTTCTCTTTTCTTTTTGATAAGTCTGGCCAAGGGTTTATCAATCTTATAAATTCTTTCAAAGAACCAGGTCCTAGTTTCGTTGATTTGTTCTATTGTTTTTTTGGTTTCTATTTCATTGATTTCTGCTCTGGTCTTTATGATTTCTCTTCTCCTGCTGGGTTTAGGGGTTTTTTTCTTGTTCTTTCTCCAGCTCCTTTAGGTGTAGGGTTAGGTTGTGTACTTGAGACCTTTCTTGTTTCTTAGGAAAAACTTGTACTGCTATATATTTTCCTCTCAAGACTGCCTTTTTAGTGTCCCACAGATTTTGAACCATTGTGTTTTCATTATCATTTGTTTCCATGAATATTTTCAATTCTTCTTTAATTTCCTGGTTGACCCATTCATTCTTTAGAAGGATGCTGCTTAGTCTCCATGTATTTAGGTTCTTTCCAAATTTCCTCTTGTGATTGAGTTCTAACTTCAGAGCATTGTGGTCTGAAAATAAGCAGGGAATGATCCCAATCTTTTGATATCGGTTGAGACCTGATTTAGGACCCAGGATGTGATCTATTCTGGAGAATGCTCCATGTGCACTAGAGAAGAATGTGTATTCTGTTGCTTTGGGATGAAATGTTCTGAATATATCTGTGTTGTCCATCTGGTCCAGTGTGTCATTTATGGCCTTTATTTCCTTGTTGATCTTTTGCTTGGATGATCTGTCCATTTAGTGAGGGGAGTGTTAAAGTCCCCTACTATTACTGTATTATTGTTGATGTGTTTCTTTGATTTTGTTATTAATTGGTTTATATAGTTGGCTACTCCCATGTTAGGGGCATAGATATTTAAAATTGTTAGATCTTCTTGTTGGACAGACCCTTTGAGAATGATATGGTGTCCTTCCTCATCTCTTATTATAGTCTTTGGCTTAAAATCTAATTGATCTGATATAAGGATTGCCACTCCTGCTTTCTTCTGATGTCCATTAGCATGGTAAATTGTTTTCCACCCCCTCACTTTAAATCTGGAGGTGTTGTTTGGTCTAAAATGAGTTTCTTGTAGGCAACATATAGACGGGTTTTGTTTTTTTTTATCCATTCTGATACGCTGTGTCCTTTGATTGGGGCATTTAGCCCATTAACATTCAGGGTAACTATTGAGAGATATGAATTTAGTGCCATTGTATTGCCTGTAAGGTGACTGTTACTGTATATGGTCTCTGTTCCTTTCTGATCTACCACTTGTAGGCTCTCTCTTTGCTTAGAGGACCCCTTTCAATATTTCCTGTAGAGCTGGTTTGGTATTTGCAAATTCTTTCAGTTTTTGTTTGTCCTGGAAGCTTTTTATCTCCCCTTCTATTTTCAATGATAGTCTAGCTGGATATAGTATTCTTGGCTGCATGTTTTTCTCATTTAGTGCTCAGAATATATCATGCCAGCTCTTTCTGGCCTGCCAGGTCTCTGTGGATAAGTCTGCTGCCAATCTAATATTTTTACCATTGTATGTTACAGACTTCTTTTCCCAGGCTGCTTTCAGGATTTTCTCTTTGTCACTAAGACTTGTAAATTTTACTATTAGGTAATGAGGTGTGGACCTTTTCTTGTTGATTTTGAGGGGGGTTCTCTGCACCTCCTGGATTTTGATGCTTGTTCCCTTTGCCATATTAGGGAAATTCTCTACAATAATTCTTTCCAATATACTTTCTGCTCCCCTTTCTCTTCTTCTTCTGGAGTTCCAAATATTCTAATGTTTCATCTTATGGTGTCACTTATCTCTCGATTTTTCCCTTGTGGTCCAGTAGCTGTTTGTCCCTCTTTTGCTCAGCTTCTTTATTCTCTGTCATTTGGTCTTCTATATCACTAATTCTTTCTTCTGCCTCATTTATCCTAGCAGTGAGAGCCTCCATTTTTGATTGCACCTCATTAATAGCTTTATTTCAACTTGGTTAGATTTTAGTTCTTTTATTTCTCCAGTAAGGGCTTTTATATCTCCCGAAAGGGTTTCTCTAATATATTCCATGCCTTTTTCGAGCCCAGCTAGAACCTTGAGAATCATCATTCTGAACTCTAGATCTGACATATTACCAATGTCTGTATTGATTAGGTCCCTAGCCTTCAGTACTGCCTCTTGTTCTTTTTGTGGTGAATTTTTCCACCTTGTCATTTTGTCCAAACAAGAGTATATGAAGGAGCAAGTAAAATACTAAAAGGGTAGCAAGGACCCCAGGAAAATATGCTTTAACCAAATCCGAAGAGACCCCAAATCTTGGGGCGGAGAAAGGGGATAAAAAGAGGTTCAGAAAAAAAAAAAAGAAACAATTAAAAAAAAACAAAGAAAAAATATAAGAAAGAATATATATATATATATATATATATATATATATATATATATATTCGATAAACCAGTTAAAAAACGTTAAAAAAGAAAAGGGTAAAAGTTAAAAAAAATTTAGCAGAAGAAGAAAAAAAAATTGAAAAAAAATATTAAGTTAACTGCAAGACTAAAGAATCATGGAGAGAAAGCCATGAGTTTGATGCTTTGCTTTCTCCTCTCTGGAATTCCGCTGCTCTCCTTGGTATTGAACCTGCACTCCTCGGTAAGTGAACTTGGTCCTGGCTGGATTTCTTGTTGATCTTCTGGGGGAAGGGCCTCATGTAGTGATTCTCAAGTGTCTTTGCCCCAGGCGGAATTGCACCGCCCTTACCACCGGGCTGGGCTGAGTACTCCGCTCAGGTTTGCTTTCAGGAGCTTTTGTTCCCTGAATGTTTTTTGTAGAATTCCGGAGGATGGGAATGAAAATGGCGGGCTCCCAGTCTCTGCCTGGAGGAGCCGAGAGCTCCGAGCCCCACTCCTTAGTGCACCCTCAGAGAACAGCTCCCATTTACTCCTGTCTCCCTGGCCTCCGGTCGCACTCTGAGCTCACCGAGCCTGCGACTGTTTCAAGGTAATCCTGAGCTGAGAGCTCACTCCTCAGCTCTGTCTCTGTAGCCGGCTTCCCCGTTCTAATACCTGCAAGCTCTGTGACACTCAGACACCCCAGATCCTTCTGTGACCCTGCAGAACCTGGGGCCACACTGATCCCACATGGGCTTCACCCCGGCTTAGCCTTTGGAGCAATGTCCCTCAGTGGAACAGACTTTTAAAAGTCTTGATTTAGTGCTCTGTTGCTCTGCCGCTTGCCGGGAGCCAGCCCCTCGCCCTCGCGGTCTATCTTCCTGTCGCTTTGGATTCATTTCTCTGCCAGTCCTACCTTTCAGAAAGTGGTTGATTTTCTGTTTCTGGAATTGCTGTTCTTCCTTTCTTTGATATCCCGTTGGATTTGTAGGTGTTTGCAATCTTTAGATAAGCTATCTAACTGATCTCCTGCTACCAGATGTAGTCTCAGCCTGCTACATCTCCGCCATCTTGACTCCTCCCCTCTTGTTAGTTTCTTAGTATAGGTTTTTATCACTATAAACTTTTCTGTTGCTACTGCTATGCTACATATTGTAAATTCTGGTATGTTGTATTTCCATTTTTTTTTGTCTCAAGTTATTATTTTTTTTAATTTCTTCTTTGTCCCATTAGTTTTTCAGCAACATGTAGTAAATCTCCACATCTGTGTAAAATTTCCAGTTTTTGTCTTGTAATTGATTTCTAGTTTCTTACCTTTGTGGCTAAAGAGAGGCTTGATATGATTTTCATCTTTAGTTTTTTAAGACTTGGCTTAACCCATGATCTATCCCAGAGAATGTTCCATGTGTACCTGAGGAAAAATATGTAATGTTCTATAAGTATCTTAAATCCATCTGGTCTAACAGGTAGATATAGTCCAAAATTTTCTTACACATTCCATGTCTGAATGATTTATTCATTATTAAAAGTTCCTTTATATATTTAGATATTCCTATGTTAGGTACATCAGAATATTTGTTAAAAAGAAGAATATAGAAGTATTTTTTTAAAGTGTTTTTTAACAAAGATGGTTATACCTTCATGGCAATGTAATGGGTACTGTGATATAACAATAGAAGTTAAGAAATAACAAAATCATTAACAAAATATATCATATTCTCATTATACTATCATTATTATAAAATGATAATTTCAAAAGTATCTATACCATCTAGCGTAGTTTTACTTTTTTATGTTCAGTTAACCGCTGTATAGTACATTATTAGTTTTTGAGGTAGTGTTCAGTGATTCATTAATTACATATAACAGTCCTTGCACATTGTAACATGTGCCCTCCTTAATACTTATAACGTTGTTACACCCTCCCACCACACCCCTCCAGCTGAGACCCTCAGTTCATTTCTCTGGGTCCATAGTCTCTCATGGTTCATCTCCCTCTCTGATTTCTCCCCTTTCAGATCTCCCTTCCTTCCCCTGTAGTCCTTCGTGCTTTTGCTTATGTTTTACATATGAGTGAAAGCATCTAGCATAGTTTTAAATAATGCATACAGATTAGTTTCCAGAAACAAAAGCACAAACATAAGGATACTTGATTTTTAGTATATGGGACACTGGAGAAAGATGTTATTTGAAATACTAATTCATCAAAGATATCACTAAAAGCATTATACAATGGCATGAAATGAGCCATAGAAGTAATATGTTATTTGTAACACATACTCGATAAAAATTCATAATAAAAATATATCAAGGGTTCCTTTAAATCAGTAAAAAAATGAAAAATTTGAAACACAAATGAAAAATTTAAATGTAATATCTAAGAAGTTAATATATATTTGAAAAATGCTCAACATCATTATTTCCAGGGAAATAAAGAAGAAAAACTAAAGGAAATCAAAATCACCGATCAGAAGGCTTGAAATTAAAAGATTGATGGTGCCAAATATCAGTGAAGATGGAGAATAATGAGGATCCCCATATATTACTAATAGAAATGTAATTTGGTAAAGTCACTTTCAGAAGCTGATTGACATTATTTATTAAGCTTTAACATTTTCATAACCAATGACCCAGTAACCACCTAAAGAGAAACCTAGCAGAAATGTATTAATATGTGCACAAAAGAACATTTAAAGAAATATTTATATCAGCATTATATATACATACAAGCCAAAAGCTGTTATCCTCAAAAAGAACAGATAAATACACTTTGATACATCAATCTGTTTTACTGTTGAAATAATATACAGAATTAAAAATGAATAGATTATTGGTATACCACACATGGATGAGTCTCACAAACATATTGTTATATTGAGACAAGTCACCATATAATCTATGCTTTTCATTAAACAGATAAAAATAAGCTCTGATAATGGAAATCAGGATAGTGATTATTTTCTAAAATGATTGAGTAGGTTTCTGTGTTAGTGGTATATTCTGTTCCTTTCTATGTTTATGGTTAATAGCATTTTTGTATTTAGTATGTTCATATGAAATGCATACTTTTTTTCTTTAATAAAAATTATACTTAAAATATATACAAAGCGGTGGCACCTGCGTGGCTCAGTAGGTTAAGTGTCTGCCTTCAGCTCAGGTCATGATCCCAGGGTTATGGGATCCAGCCCCTTTGTTGGGCTCCCTGCTCAGTGGAGAGCCTGTTTCTCCCTTAGTACTTCCATTTCAACTATAGAAATTGAAATTAAAAGAACTGACTGCTTACTAGGCACATCTGAATAAATTTTAAAGAATCAGACCATATTTTCTCAAATAAATAATCAATAAAATAACAATAACAAAAATAAAATACATTTGGAAATATAAAAACTTAATTTTAAATGACTTGTGAGTGAAAGAAAAAATGATTAATTATTTCTTAAATATTTAGAAAAGATTATAATGCAATATGTGCAGTAGTTTAAAAGTTATTCATCAAAATCACTAAGCAAAAGAGGTTTTAAGTATTACCAAGCATAAGAGATATGGACAACAATGAATGTAGGAAAAAGATCAAAATCATTAAGATATCTTTACTAACAATTAAGAAAGGATAAAATTAATTGGCTAAGTATCAAAATTGAGTAGGTTTTCATGTTGTTGATTTTGCATAACAAATGCAAAACAGGGAAGAAGATTACTTTTAAAATTATTAAATTGTTAAAATTATACTACAATTAGTACCATAATACAAAGAAAATGGAAAGTTAAAACATGATAAAAAATTGGTTTTTTGCCGGGAAAGAAAACTAATTGGGTAGAAAAACCATCAGCAATTTAGATCAAGAAGTATTGAGACAAATAAATATTAGTAACTAATAATGAGGTAGGGGCTTAAGTATTACAAATACAAATATTAAAATATACTCAATGAAATAATACATTTGAAAATTAAGAAAAGTCAAACATCTTTTAGAAAAATGTTAGTTAAAAGTAATATAAAAATAGAAACTGAATTTTCTCATGACTCTTACAGAAAATTTTTTTTTAAAGATTTTATTTATGTATTTGACAGTCAGAGATCACAACTAGGCAGACAGAGAGAAGGAAGCAGCTCCCTGCTGAGCAGAGAGCCCAATGCCAGGCTCAATCCCAGGACCCTGAGTTTAACCCTGAGCCACCCAGGCACCCCCAGAAATTTAATCATTAGTTTAAATCCATCCAAAAATTCACTGAGTGTGGATGTTTTTAAAAGAAGAGTTTAGCAGATATTTTAAAAAACTAGTAACACTGATTATTTTTAAATTATTCTGGAAAATAGGACAAAAAGAAATAGCTTACAATGTGTTTTTGTAACTAGAATTTATTTTATTACTTAAATCAGAAAATGAATGTAAGAAAGGTACATTTTACCATAAAACATGAATGGTATGCTTAGATAAGAAAGCCTAAACATAAGCAAGCTGGATGTACAACTATATAAAATAATTCTGCTTTGTGAACATGTTGTGAGTATTCCAGTAATGGAAGAAAATCAATTAATGTAATAATAAAATTTGCACATATGATTTTTCAAAATAATAGAATAAAACAGAAAACCTATATGATCATGTCAATATAATATATATATTTTTTTAAGATTTTGTTTATTTATTTGACAGATCACAAGTAGACAGAGAGGCAGGCAGAGAGAGAGTGAAGGAAGCAGGCTCCCTGTTGAGCAGAGGGCCTGATGTGGGGTTCAATCCCAGGACCCTGAGATCATGACCTGAGCCAAAGGCAGAGGCTTAAACCTCTGAGCCACGCAGGCACCCTATAATATTTCTATATAAATCAATCCCCTTATTTTGAAAAAGGCTTATTAGCAAAGCAACGATAGATAACGTATTTACCTGATAAAGAAGATGTGTAGCCTTTGTGAGTTTATATGCTATGCATGAATTCAAAATGCATACACACACTTAATTTAATATTTAATGGTGACATTTCAGGTATACCTTAGAAAACCAGAAATGAAACCTAACATTCTATATTATTTTCTGTTCAACATTCTATTAAAAGTTGTAGTCATTGTAACCCAAACTAACGACAGTCACTATTTGAATAATATAAAATGATTTATGTAGAAAAAATAAATAAGTTTAGCAAGGTGTCTAGATGCATGATTAATAAAAAATAAAATCAATCTTTGTTATAAGTCAGAAAAAGCTAGAAAATATATAAGTAGTTATTTATCACACAAAATAAGGTATTTAACAATAAATACAACAAAAGATTAGCATACAATTTATGAAAAATGTAATAATATTAAATGACATCAGAGAATGCTCAAATAAATGGAAAGATACATTCATGAATAGAAAACTCAATATATTAAGGATCTTAGTTATATTCAAACATACAAATTGTGATGAGTTTTTTTCAGAGAACTAAATGAATATAAAATTCATACAGAGGTTCCAATGACCAAGATGAGACAAGATATTTATAGAAAAGCATAAGAAGGCCTAAACTTTGCAGTGGAAGATATCACAAATTAAAGTTACAGTAGCAGAACAGTGTGGTATTGGCAAAGGGATAAACAAATAAACCAAAGGAATAAAATAGGGAGCCCAGGAGCAGACTTCAACATATATTGAAACTTGGCATATAATATAGTTGACAGTCATTTTTCTTTTATATTTTATTTACTTATTTGAAGTAGACAGACAGAGTGAGAGAGAGAGAAAGAACAAACGGGGGAGGAGCAGAGGGACAACCAGACCTCCGCTGAGCAGGGAGCCTGAGTGACTGGATCCCAGGGCCCTGAGATCATGACTTGAGCTGAAGACAGACGCCTAACTAACTAAGCCACCCAGGTGCCCCAACAGTCATTTTAGAAAGAAGTAGAATTTAATCTCTGGAATCAGATTTCTCACTATTGGGGAAAGAATTTAGATAAACAAGAGAGATATTCTAGAATGATCCCTGTGATACTGTGTTGGAGAAACAAATCTGAACTCTTGTTGAACTAAATGGATTTAGAGTCAGATAGATACAGAAATGAACATTCAAATGCATATTTATGGGATTGTATATATACATATAACACTAATTCTGCTTAGCGGACCTAGAAGCAATGCAGTGGAAATGAGCACAGTCATTACTAAGCTTTTTATTTCTAAATACTATGTCTAGTGGAAAAAAACCAGAACTCCTTGGGAAAATGGCTGAATCTAATAACGGATTAAGAAAAGTACACGGTGGCCCCTTGGAGTATCTTGTTGTACCAAACATTAGAGAAGTGTTCATAAGACATAAGGATGAGATATGCCGTAGAGTCACAGGAACCAACTAGAAAAAGCTGTCAGTGGCCAAAACTGGAAAAACTTGCATAAAAAAATGTAACATAGTATTGGATCATAACCAAAGTAGAAAATAAATATTCATGTCTATAATGATAAATAAATGAATCAATAAATGGAGGAGAAAGATAAGTCTTTCTTACATAATATTTCCAAATATTATGTACATGTACTCCCTTGTATATGAGGTGAAGTTTAGTTCTCGTTCACTCATCCTCCTTGAGGATAGGCTAGATTATTTACTTCCAAATAAAAGAATAGGGAAAGGAAAAGAAATATTAGTGACTTTACAATGGAGGAATTCAGCAAACACCACTGAATTAAGTAACTACAGTTAACACCTAAATTATGTGATATCATATATACCTGATACCTTATAATGAGAAGGGTACTTCATTTCTTTGTAAAAGTCCAGTCTAATCATGAGAAAAATAGACCATCCAATATTGAGGGAACATTCTACAGATACCTAATCAGTTTTCCTCATGACCATTAAAGTCAGAAACTATAAAGAAAGACAGAAACTTTCGCAGGCCAGAGGATACTGGGGAGATATGATGAAATGCAAAGATGGTGCTCTGGATTGGATCTTGATGCAGAGAGAGGACATTGATGGAAAAACTTGAAAATCCTAATGATAGAAAAACTGGTGAAATCTAAATAATCTGTGATATAATGGTATATCAATACCAGTTTTCTAGTTTGATAAATATACCACAGTAATGTAAAATGCTAAAAATGGATTTGATTGGATGAGGGTTATATAGGAACACTCTGTATTTCTCTGTAAATCTGTTTATTGAAATATAAAAAGTTTACTTTTAAAAAAAATTGAAACCTGAAAAATAAAAAATAAAAACTTATAGTCTGAGAACATGTAAAAAAAAATGGCAAAAGTGTAAGGAGTACTGGATGTTGTATGGAGGTGTTGAATCACTGTATTACACACCTGAAACTAATATTACACTATATGTTAACTAACTGGAATGTAAATAAAAACTTAGAAAAATAAAATTTAATTCAAGTAGAGTTAACTTATAGTGTTATATTAGTTTCAGATGTGCATTACACTAGTTCAGTAATTCTATATATTACTCGGTGCTCATCAGGGAAAGTGTACTCTTTTTTTTTTTTTTTCAGTGTAACAGAATTCATTGTTTATGAACCACACCCAGTGCTCCGTGCAATACATGCCGTCCATCATACTCATCACCTGGCTCCCCCGCCCTCCCACCCCTCGCCCCTTCAAAACCCTCAGATTGATTTTTAGAGTCCATAATCTCTCATGGTTCATCTCCCCTTCCAATTTCCCTCAACTCCCTTCTCTCCATCTCCCCATGTCCTCCATGTTATTTGTTATGCTCCACAAATAAGTGAAACCATATGATAATTGACTCTCTCTGCTTGACTTATTTCACTAAGCATAATCTCTTCCAGTCCTGTCCATGTTGCTACAAAAGTTGGGTATTCATCCTTTCTGATGGAGGCATAATACTCCATAGTGTATATGGACCACATCATCCTTATCCATTCGTCCCTTGAAGAGCATCTTGGTTCTTTCCACAGTTTGGCGACCGTGGCCATTGCTGCATAAACATTGGGGTACAGATGGCCCTTCTTTTCACTGCCTCTGTATCTTTGAGGTAAATACCCAGTAGTGCAATTGCAGGGTTATAGGGAAGCTCTATTTTTAATTTCTTAAGGAATCTCCACACTGTTTTCCAAAGTAGCTGCACCAACTTGCATTCCCACCAACAGTGTAAGAGAGTTCCCCTTTCTCCACATCATCTCCAACACACGTTGTTTCCTGTCTTGCTAATTTTGGCTGTTCTAAATGGTGTAAGGTGGTATCTCAATGTGGTTTTAATTTGAATTTTTCTGATGGCTAGTGATGAACATTTTTTCATGTGTCTGATAGCCATTTGTATGTCTTCATTGGAGCAGTGTCTGTTCATGTCTTCTGCCCATTTTTTGACATGATTATCTGTTTGTTCTATGTGTGTTGAGTTTAAGAAATTCTCTGTAGATCCTGGATATAAACCTTCTGTCTGTACTGTCATTTGTGAATATATTCTCCCATTCTGTGGGTTGCCTCTTTGCTTTGTTGACTGTTTCCTTTGCTGTGCAGAAGCTTTTCATCTTGATGAAGTCCCAAAAGTTCATTTTTGATTTTGTTTCCTTTGCCTTTGGAGACATATCTTGAAAGAGGTTACTGTGGTTGACATCGAAGAGGTTACTGCCTACATTCTCCTTTAGGATTCTGATGGATTCCTGTCTCGTGTTGAGGTCTTTTATCCATTTCGAGTTTATCTTTGTGTGAATGGTCGAGTTTCATTCTTCTACATATAGCTGTCCAATAGGAAAAGTGTACTCTTAATCTCCTTCATCTATTTCACTCAATATCCTTCATCTATTTCACTCAATACCCCCCGCCTACCTCCCCTCTGGTAACCATTGATTTGTTCTCTATAGTTAAGAGTCTGATTTTTTTATATGTCCCCTTTTTCTTTGTTGATTTGTTTTGTTTCTTAAATTCCATGTTAAGAGTGAAATCCTATGGTGTTTATCTTTCTCTGACTGACTTATTTGACTTAGCATTATACTCTCCAGATCCATCCACACTGTTAAAATGGTAAGCTTTCATTCTCTTTTATGGTTCAGTGATATTCTGTGCACATGTGTTTATATACCACCTTTTTCCATTCATCTGTTGATGAGCACTTGGGCTGTTTCCATAATTTGGCTAATTTAAATCATGCTGTAATAAACATAAAGGTGCCTATATCCTTTCAAATTAGTGTTTTTTTCATTCTTTGGGTAAATATCCAGTATACAGTTACTAGATCATATGGTGTGATGCTATTTTTAAGTTTTTGAGGAACCTCCATACTATTTTCCATAGTGGCTGCATCAGTTTGCATTCCTAACAACAGTACACAAGGCTTCCTTTTTCTCCACATCCTCACCAATACTTTTTATTTGTGGTTTTTATTTTAGCCATTCTGTACGCACACACACACACATACACACATTTTAGAGAGAGAGAGTGAGAAAGCATGAGTGTGTGGTGGGAGGGGCAGAGGGAGAAGGTGGGAGAAACTTAAACAGACTTTGCATGGAGTACGGAACTGATGTGGGGCTTGATTTCACAACCCTGGCATTATGACCTGAGCCAAAACTCAGGAGTCAGATGCTTAACCAATTGCACCAACTAAGTGGTGCCCCTGATTTTAGCCATTGTTAAAAGTATGAGGTTATAACTCAGTATAGTTTTGATTTGCATTTCCTTGATGATTACTGATGTTGAGCATCTTTTCATATGTCTGCTGGCCATCTGCACATCTGCTTTAGAGAAATGTCATTTAATGTCTTCCACCCATTTTTAATTGGATTATTTGTGGAGTTTTTTGGTGTTGAGATATGTGAGATGCATCAGCTCGTTATATGTTTGGAGCACTAATCCTTTACTGGATCTGTCATTTGCAAATATCTTCTCTCATTCAGTTGGTTATCTTTTAGTTTTGATGATTGTTTCCTTTGCTGTGCAGTTTTTTTTTGTTGTTGTTGTTGTTTGTTTGTGTATTTTCATGTAGTCCCAATAGTTTATTTATGTTTTGTTTCCCTTGCCTCAGGAGACCTATCTAGGGAAATGTTGCTATGGTCAGTGGCAGAAAAATAACTGCCTGTGCTGTCTTTTAGAATTTTTATGTTTTCAGATCTCACATTTAGGTCTTTAATCCATTTGAGTTTATTTTTGTGTATGGTTTAAGAAAGTGGTCCATTTTCATTATTGCATGTATCTGTCCAGTTTTCCTAAAACCATTTGCTAAAGAGACTGTCTTTGCCATTGCATATTCATGCCTCCTTTGTTGAGTATCAATTGACCATATAATTGTGGGTTTATTTCTGGACCCTCTATTTGTTCTATTGAACTTGGTGTCTATTTTTGTGCCAATACCATACTGTTTTGATTACTACAGCTTTATATTATATCTTGCAATGTCAGATTGTGACACCTCCTGTTTTATTATTTTTCAAAATTTCTTTGGTTAATCATGGTCTTTTGTGGGTCCATGGAAATTTTAGGATTATCTGTTATACTGTGAAAATGCTGTTGATATTTTGATAGGGACTGCATTAAATCTGTAGATTATTTTGGGTTCTATGGATATTATGATAATATTTGTTCTCCCAGTCCATGAACATGGAATAGCTTTTCATTTGTTTCTGTCATCTTCAGTCTTTCATCAGTGTTTTACAATTCTCAGAGTACACGTCTTTCACCTCCTTGGTAAAATTTATTCCTAGTTATTTTATTATGTTTGGTGCAATTGTTAATGGGATTGTTTCCTTAAATTTTATTTCTCTTACTTCATATTAGCATATAGAAATACAACTGGTTATCGTGTGTTGATTTTCTTTCCTGCAGCCTTACTGAATTCACTTATCCATTCTTGTAATTTTTGGTAAAGACTTTATGATTTTCTGTACGTAGGATAATGTCATCTGCAAATAGTGAAGGCTTTACTTCTTTACCAATTTGGATGCCTTTTATTCTTTTTCTTCTCTGATTGCTATGGCTGGGACTTCTACTACCATGCTGAATAAAAGTGGTGAGACTATATACATCCTTGTCTTTTTCCTCATTGTAGGGGGAAAGTTCTCAGTTTTTTACTCATGGCCTTTATTATGTTGAGTTATGTTTCCTGTAAAACTACTTTGTTGAGGGTCTTTATATTGAATAGATAGCATACTTTTTCAAATGCTTTCTCTGCATCTAGGTAAATAATCATATGGCTTTATGTTTTCTCTTATTTATGTGACATATCATGTTGATTGATTTGAAAATATTGAACCACCCTTTTATCCCAGGAATAAATCACATTTGAATGATATTTTAAAGTATTGTTGGATTTGTATTGTTAATATTTCATTGAGGATTTTTGCATCTACATTCATCAGAGGTATTGGCATATAGTTTATATTTTTGTAATGTCTCTTCTGGTTGGCGGGTTCTCTTTATGATTATATAGTTTCCTTCTTGGTTTTTTGTTACAGTCTTTGTTATAAAGTGTTTTTGTTTTTGTTTTTGTTTTCTGATATAAGGTTTGCTACCCAGCTTTCTTTTCACTTCTGTGTGAAAGTAAAAATGGAACATTTTTCCATCCCTTCACTTTCAGGGTGCATGTGGATTTAGATCTGAAATGAGTCCCTTGTAGATAGCATTTAGATGGGTCTTCTTTTTTATCCATTCCATCACCTCATGTCTTTTGATCAGAGTGTTTAGTCCATTTATATTTAAAGCAATTATTGATAGATATATACTTATTGCCATATTGTTACTTGTTTTATGGTTGCTTTTGTAGGTCTTCTCTGTTTCTTCTTTCTCTTGCTTTCTTCTCTCAGTATCCTGGCTTTCTTTCGTGATATACTTGTACTCCTTGTCTTAATTTTTTGCATATCTATTCCAGTTTTTTATTTCTTTTTTTTTTAAAGATTTTATTTATTTATTTGATAGAGATGACAAGTAGGCAGAGAGGCAGGCAGAGAGACAGGCAGAGAGACAGGAGGAAGCAGGCTCTCCAAGGAGCAGAGAGCCCGATGCGGGGCTCGATCCCAGGACCCTGGGATCATGACCTAAGCCGAAGGCAGAGGCTTTAACCCACTGAGCCACCCAGGCGCCCCTCCAGTTTTTTATTTCTTATCATTAGACTTTTATGTAACATTCATACATACAGAAGTCTGTATTAAGTTGATGGTTGCCTAAGTTTGAAGCTATTCTTTACTCCTCTCCTCACTACCCAGAGTTTTAATTAAAGTTATCATACTTTACATCCTTTTTACTTTATGAACTCCTTGACTGATTTTTATAGATATATTTAATTTTCCTTCTTCTTACTCCTAATTAGGGTCTTTCTTTTCCACTTATAGAATCTCCTTTGACATTTCTTGTAGGGCTGGTTTAGTGGTCCTGAATTCCTTAAATTTTTTTGTTATTGTTGGGAAACTTTTTATCTCTTCTATTCTGAGTGAAAGCCTTGCTGGATATAGTATTCTTGGTTGAATTTTTGTTTGTTTTGTTTTGTTTCTTTCAACATTATGAATATATCATGCCACACTCTTCTGGCCTGTAAAATTTCTGTTGAAAAATCCACTGATAGCCTTATGGGGTTTCCTCTGTATGTAGTTGCTTTCTTTTCTCTTGCTGCTTTTAAAAGTATCTTTTTATCATTACTTGCCATTTTAATTACTTTAGGTTTTGGTGTGGGCCTTCTTGGGAGGATTTTGTTGAGGGCTGTGTGCCTCCTGGATCTGGATTTCAGTTTCTTTCCCCATATTTGAAAAGTTTTCACCTTTTATTTCTTCAAGTAAATTTCAGCCCTCTTTTCTCCCTCTTTTCCTTCTGGGATCCCTATCATGCAAATGTTACACACTTGATGGTTGTGCTGAGTTGCTTTAGTCTGTCTGTCTATCTGTGTATCACCTACCTATCTATCATCTATTTATTTTTCTTCTCTCTAGGTCAGCCTGATTGTTTATCAATACTCTTTCTTCCAGGTTGCTGATCTGTTCTTCTGCTTCCTCTAGTCTATTATTTATTCGTTCTTTTGTGTTTTAGTTATTGAGTTCTTCATCTGTGCCTGATTCTTTTCTATATCATCTGTCTCCATTGAAAGTCTCCCTGGAACTCTGCAGTCTTAAGTCTGATGAGTGTCTTTATGATGATTACTTTAAAGTCTTTATCGGGCATAGTACTTACCTCAGTGTCATTTAGCTCTCTTGCTATGACTTTTTCCTGTTCTTTTATGTGACACTTACTCTTCTGTTTCTTCATTTGGTCTAACTTTCTATGTCTGTTTCTGTGTGTTAGGAAAGCCAACTGTGTCTCCTCCTCTGGAAAGTAGTAGTCTTGAAGATGAGGGGCTTTAGTCCCCTGCAGTGTAATGTTCTCTGTTCACCAGAATCTGACACTTCAGGAGCATTTCCTGTATGTGCTGCATGTGTGTTACTGTTGCGGCTGAGCTACATTTGCCTTCGGTCCAGTCCTTTTCAATGGCTGTCTTTGGCTATTGTATGTAGGGTTTGATTCCTGTGTGTTAGTTGGCCAGTTTGGGACTTCCTTGTGTTTGAGTTCAGTCACATCAAGCATTTGCCAGAGATGCAGTAACACTGAACTCCATGGTGCTTTTCCTATGTTGTCTCCTGAAAAGCTTTCATTAGACCCAATATCTATTCCGAGCTCACTGCTGGGGCCACAGTTGGACTGGTATGTGTAGTTTTCTTCCCCTCTCTCTGGAGCATGAGTCACTTTGGACTGCTACTGGCCACTGTCAGAGCTGATTATACACTGTCAGTCTTACGGCATCACCCTGGATTGACTCCAGCCAAGGGCATATTGGAGGGAGCAGTTCTACAGAAGAATATGGGGCCAAGTGAGTGGGGCCAGCAAGGTCTACTCATTCACTGCATGAAGGGACCTGGAGGTGCTTGGAAAAGCTCCTGTTGAGGCCCACTATGTTGGAGGTAGGGGACCTGAGAAAACTACAGTAGTGGGACACTCTATTAGAAAGTGAGGTGAAGGGCACCTGGGTGGTTCAGTGGGTTAAAGCCTCTGCTTTGTCTCAGGTTATGATCCCAGAGTACTGGGATTGAGGCCCGCATTGGGCTCTCTGCTCAGCAGGGAGCCTGCTTCCCCCTCTCCCTCTGACTGCCTCTCTGCCTACTTGTGATCTCTCTCTCTCTCTCTGCCAAATAAATAAATAAAATCTTTAGAAAAGAAAGAAAGAAAGTGAGGTGAAAAGTATTTGTGGTGTTTTGGTTCCTGCAAGTGTCTGTGTATCTCTGCTGGGGGTTGGGGGAGGGAAATGGTGCCTCCAGCATTTTTCTTCTTAGAGAAGTCCCCAAAAGTCTCTGCCTCTCCTATACAATCTTTATTAGTAAGTAAATATGCTTTGGGTTGACTAATCTCTATTAGTAAATAAATATGTTTTGAGTTGACTCCAGGCATTTTGACACTGCTGCTTCTGTGTGGTATCTCAGCTGAGCTGTTGTGGTGCTGTCCCTTTAAGGTGGGGGACTCTGTCCTTCAGCTCTCCCAAAATGAGCTTGCTGATTTTTAAAGTTCCAGGTGTTAAGCCCCACTGATTATTAGGCCCTTCTGGTTTTAAATCCAAATGTTATGGGGATTTGTCTTCTCTGGATGTATCTCTTGGGGTAAGCCTGGGGTACTTAACAAAGGAGTCTGCCAGTCTCTCAATTAGCACCTCCTCAATTAGCACCTCTCAATTAGCATATCTCTCCCTCCTGTGGATAATTCCAAAGGTCCATGGGGTTCTGGACCACAAGAGCATCCTTCCTACCCTCTCTGATGTGACCTTTTCTCTACATTTAGCTGTGGAGAATCTGATGTGCCAGTCTCCATCTCATTTTTACACTAATGTAGTTGTTATCTAGTTGTAGCTGTGGTGAGATTAAAATCTTCCTACTCTGTCTACCTCCCCAAAAGTTATGAAAGACATTTTTAAGATGTTCATCCCATTAGTAGTCATATAATTTCAAATTCAAACCACTGCTTACAATGACAGAGAATACAATACCAATGTTGGTGAGAATGTCAAACAGTAACCATATTTATTTGTGGTTAAAGTACCTACTACAAATACATATTAGAAGATGTTTAGCAAAATATAGTAAAGTCAGAGATGTGTATAGTCTATGACCCAGCCATTCTGTTCTTGTGTATACACTAGAGAAACTTAAATCCATAGAATACACGTATACAAGTGTTTGTAGCATTGTTTTTAATAAGAAAAAAGTATGTGGGGGAACCTACATATATATCTATTGGCAGAGAATAATAAATAGAATATATTCATATATTCATTATATGTTCATATAATGAACTACTGCCCAGAAGTAAATATGAATAAAATAACAGCACATATTAACACTTATGAATTTTACAAATGTGATTTTTTTCTTGGAATAATATAAGTTGCTGAGGATATACATCATGGGCTCAACTTCTTTAAAGTTTAGAAACACACAAAGTAACATCATTGTATCCTTATAAATGCATATGTATAGAGCAATGTTATGAAAGTTGGATCAGAATCATAAACAAAATTTGGATAGAAAAAATTTCTCTGATGGAACTAAAGAAAATAGATCAGGGAAGGAACTTCAGCAGTATTAGCAATGTAAATTAAGCAAAGTGATGGGTATATACATGTGTATTGTTTTTATTCCTTATACATTTGCATGTATTTAATCTTTTATAGCAACGTATTTTATATATGTTAAATTTTTCTTACCATTCTAACTGCCCCATTCTTAACAGGATTTCATTTACTGCCTTTCTTAAAATATTTTACTAGAACTACATACTATGATAAAGGTATTAAAAACATAAGATCTATTATATTCTTTTATCTGTATACATCAACTCTACTAATGTTCTTGAAAGTGAAATATTTATTCTCTTTTATGTTGTGTTCTATTATTTACCTTGTCATCCAAAAAAATCTTTAAGCCCTTTCCATGTGTGTTGGTGTGGATTACTGTCAGTGTTTTTTCTTTAGTTGATTCTGAATACATGGTGGAATTTAAAAATTAAAGCAAATGCTAATCTTGAATAGTAAATGTCAATGCTTTGCTGAATGTGTGTCTCCTGGAAATGGCCAGAGGTTATTTTTCAAGAGGCCTCTCGTTATGTTGCTCATATATTCATGAATTTACCATGGAGCAGGATCTGACCCTTCTATTGGCAGGGTCAGAAAACTGATTATATAATTAAACCATAATAGATCTCTCACTTGTGGAAATACTTAATCGAGCTCTTAATATTGATCTATAAAATCAGAACAACAATTTCGTCAAAAATGTATTTAACTCTTAATAAAGGAATCTTGATTTGGTGTTAATGGCTTATTCTTTCCCTGTAGGCAAAGCCATAATGGAAAACAGTACTAAACTATTTGAACAGAACGTTGTTTTGAGAACATTTTATAAGGGCAAACATAAATGAATGTCATATTTGGTGGCTTCAGGATAACATGTTTATTAACATACTACTAATAATCATCTTAGTAATGGAATGTGAATATTTGAAACCTATTAACTAAGATTCTTTCTCTCCTGACCAGGGCTAGAATACTAATAGTCAATGTTTGCCTCTGTGACTCTTTTTTTACTCATGATTGATACTTCATACTTGACATATTTTTAAATAAAGTATAATATATACTATTCTTAGGTATATAGCATATTAATTAAATATTTGCATTCATTGAGAAATAATCACCATAATAAATTTAGTTACCACCTGTCACTATACAAAGTCACAATTTTTTATATAATGGAATTCTTTTTAGTGATAAAAAAAATGAAATCTTGCTCTTTGCAACCATGTGGCTGAACCTTGAAGGTTTTATGCTAAGTGAAATAAGTCAGACAAAGAAAGACAAATACCGTATAATTTTACTTATGTATGCAGTCTAAAAACATAAGTGAACAAAACTCAAACAAACTGAGAACAGGGTGAAGGGGCAGGGTTGGAGGTAAGCAAAATGGAGGAAGGAGGTCCAGAATTACAAACTTCATAATAAAATAAGTAAGTCATGGGAATGTAATATATAGCATGGTGATTTTTTAAAAAAAATTTCATTTATTCATTTATTTGAGAAAGAGAGAGCATGAGCAGGGAAGGAGCAGAGGGAGAGGGACAAGTAGACCTCAAGCTGAGCACAGAGCCCTACAGAGAGCTCAATACTATGACCCTGAGATCATGACCTGAGCTGAAATCAAGAGTCAGATGCTTAACTGAGCCACTCAAATGTCCCAGCATGGTGATTATAGTCAATATCGCATTGCATATTTAAAAGTTGCTAAGAGAATAAATATTAAAAGTTCTCATTAAACAACAAAGAGGACCTATTCTTTTTTGAAATAAGATTACTTAGCCAAATTACAACTCTTGGAATTGTTTTGTTTGGGAAGGCTAAGACCTTGCTTGTCTTTCAGGTGACTTTGTATAAATCTGCTTTGATACATTTTGTTGATTTTCAAATGGAACTTTCACAGGACATCTGATATCCTTTGTTTCTTATTTGCATCTAATGTCTGTCATCCAACATAATAGCTATTACTTCCAGTTTTGTGTTGGCTGCAATTTTAATAATCTAAGTCATTGATAAAAATGTAAAACAGAGCAGAGGCTAAAACCTCTTTTGCATACTACTAGAATTTGTTTTCTCTCTTGACAGAATTATAGCTCTTTCTGAACATGACCAACCATTGACAACTCCATTCAAATTCCCTGCCTTCCAACAAATTGACTTTTTGTTCCTATGACCTTATGTTAGACCTTCTGAAATGCCTTTCTGAAATCCAGATGTACGATACCCAAAAAGTTTCTCAAAAAGTTTCTCAAACTAATAGCTCAGTAAAGTTCCATAGAAGAAAATACAGTTGATCTGAAGTGATCTAGTCTTTGTGTCCACATATCCTTGGTTAGTTCTTTCAATTTTAAGAATATAACATCTTTTTTTGAAACTTTATGGTATATCTTATTTCACAATTGTTGACATACTAAAATTCATAAATTTATAAATGGCCCTTCTACTCATGCAAGAAGCAGCCTAAGAATTATTTGAGATTCTGCTGTCCCTTCTCTTTTCTGATTTTCTACCAGCAAATCAGGGGTACATCAAGTCCATTCACTCAGCTGTCTATATTCCTACATATCAACATCCACTGTTTTCAGAAAAATCTGTATGATGGATGTCATAGGACTGAATTGTGCCCCTTCTTCCAAAATCATAGGCTAAAGCCCTAGTTCCCAATGTGACTGCATTTAGAGACAGAGCTTTTAAAGAGACAATTAAACTTAAATAAGGTTACAAAAGTGGGGCCTGAATTTAATGGGATAGGTGTCAGTATAAAAGATAATGAGACTAGGAGAGTACACACACACACACACAGCGAGGGGAGGGGGCAAATGTGGATCAAACCTGAAAGCAGTCATCTGCAAGCCAAAGAGAGAGATCTTCAAAGAAATCCAAACTGACTGCAGATACCTTGATATATGACTTGCAGAGTCCAAAACTTAGAAAAAATAAATTTTAGTTGTTTAAACCATTCACTCTGTGGTAGTTTGTTTTGGAAGCTCTTGCTAATAAATGGTAATATTATATTTAGACTACCTTGTATAAAGTCATCACCTGTAATAATTATATCTTCTTGAAAAATTTCTAATCTCCCCTTAATTTAGGTTTTTTGTTTCTATGTCAGTGGTATACTTTTATATTTATCCTAAGTAGTGTGTCTTGTCTTCCATTTTTTATCAAGAACAATTAAGTATGTTATCAGTGTGCCCTCTGAATGCACACTCACTTTTAAATAGATGTCTTGTTTCTTCTTTGTTAAAAAAAACTTTGAGCTAGTATATAAAAATCATTTTTTAATTCATAAACTACCTCAAATTACGACTTGTTTTATAATTACTCAAGCAGAAATAACTCCCTTTCTATTGAATAGTGATATTATTTTGTTCTTTTAATCATGGCACCCATAAATGTAATTATTGTAATATAGTTAAATGTTTCTTAGCTTTCTTACTGTAGTATATATTCCTTGAGCACAGAGATTTGGCTTTTCTCACTTCTGTTTTCTTTTCTGTGTTTACTAAAATTTCCTTTCAGCTAATAGAATAATTAAATACTGTGCTAATTTATATAATTTTTTTAATTTTATCAATCCATGGTACTATTTAATGTTTTCTAAGGATTTTTTTTTCTTAAAGATTTTATTTATTTATTTGACAGAGATCACGAGTAGGCAGAGAGGCAGACAGAGAGAGAGGAGGAAGCAGGCTCCCTATGAAGCAGAGAGCCCGATGTGGGGCTCCATCCCAAGACCCTGAGAACATGACCTGAGCAGAAGACAGAGGCTTTAACCCACTGAGCCACACAGGTGCCCCTGTTTTCTAAGAATTTTAAGCAAGCAATGTTTTCTAAAACTTCTGCACATCTAAGAAAGCATAGAGGCAGTAAAGGTGGTAAGGATTTTCTATGGGAAGAATTTCTTTGGTGAACAAAGTGAGCATAGTGGATTCAAGTGAAAGCAGATTAGACCATCTTAAGTGGAATTGTCATATTAGTCCATGAAGAAAGTAAATGGGATAGAAAAATATTTTGAAATGTTAATTACTGTTTTCTTCTGTAGTTTCTTAAATCTGCATCAATCCCACATTCCTTCCTATGTTTCTCTCTAATTTGTTATCTTTTCTTTACTGTTCTCTATAGTCTAATTCTCTTGGGGTTACTTTATTATTTGTCTGCTGTCTTGATTCATTCAGCTTTCATTCAGATTATATTCAAAACTTGTGAAAGTGTGAACCAAAATGTGAGATGTCAATATAATAGGTGTAGACATCTGAAGATGCAAGAACATCAAGGAAGCAGTAGACCAGAAGACATCAAATGAGAATTTTGCAGATCCATTTTCAATGCTGGTGTCACGGCAACATAAAGATCTGTCTGTCTGGCTTACAGAAATTTGGTTTACTCCTTTTGACAGAGTAAATCCAAGAATTATTGTATAATAACTTATAGCAGCAATAGTGGATTTCCTGGTATTAAGAGTAGGCAGGTGATTAGCAGTTAATTGCAAAAGGAGAAAAAAAAGAGGTGGCCACACTTATTTATATCAAAATCAGGTGAATTAGATCATAACAGTTAAAGTACTAACATAAATATTTCAGCTTTATTTTAGCCCAGTTGGAGGGATAGTCTGGTTAGAAAACTATGGAGGTAATAAAAAACTAGCAGTGTCACTTATGAATGAAAACCATCTCTTTTCATTTATACCGTAGACATAAAAATAGGAATCAGAGTGATAAAAGTAAGAACTTAAAATATTAAACCAAAAGAAAACACCAAGCAGATTTCCATCTTTCTAGAAAGCTATCTCTCCTAATTTTTATTTATTCCCTTCAGTGGTTATCTATACATACGTATGATTTTAGAAAATGATTACAGCATAGATAAAATTATGTATATTTTGCTTTAAGAAGAGAAAATATTTCAAATATTATAACATGATATTAGGGAGGTTTTTGAACTTCTATAAAAGTGAGAAAACATTATTTAAAAAATCAGATCTCTAGATACAGTGATAGAAGTAAAGGAATTTCCATTTATTATTAAACAGGTTAAAATGAAGTATTTTCAAGCAAATATTTAATATGGATGTGTTACTGTTGAGGTGATACCAAGACCTCCAATAATCCAAGTTGGACATTTCCAGCTTAAAACTGGGGAATTATTCCAGGCAAATTTTGAAGTATAATTTTCCTCTTGTTATTCTATAGTATAAGGTGTATATCAGAAGCAATGTAGTTACTTTCAGTGGCTTTGAAACTAACTCAGTGTGTGGTATATATGGTATATGTGATATATATGGTATATATATGTAGTAGTTTTTAGCTTCCATTTGAATACAGGTCAGTGTTTCTATTTAATGGGCAAGATGTCACTGTCTGAGATATCACATAAAAATTGCAACCAAATAATCATAAACTCTTAACTAAAGTTGAATTTGATCCAGAATTCTCTTCCCTCTACTAAATTGCAACTTTGGTTGCTACAGATACTTAATATCTGAAGTCAGATATTAACTATTTGATGAATGTTTTTGGGTTACAAGATGACCGTGTACTATATAATTAGAAGAGAAAAAAAAACAGTTCAATGGGGCACCTGGGTGGCTCAGTGGGTTAAAGTGTCTGCCTTTGGCTCAGGTCATGATCCCAGGGTCCTGGGATGGAGCCTCACATCAGGCTCTCTGCTCAGCGGGGAGCCTGCTTCCTCCTCTCTCTCTCTGGCCTGCCTCTCTGCCTACTTGTGATCTCTGTCTGTCAAATAAATAAAATAAAATCTTAAAAAAATAAAAGTTTATCAAGATGTTTGACATCACATAAAACTGATTTTGAAGAGTGGGGAATTCTGAACACAAACTGACTCTAGAAGAGTCAAGGTCTAACACAGAGAATCTGTTCTGTTTCACTACTTCCAGTTTATAGAACACTGTACAGGAGTGAAAAAATACAAACAAGATCTTTGCCTCTGTCCTGATACAGTATTCAAAGTTTTTTGTGATGTTTTATTGTATTCTGAGTGATTTGGCTTGTATTGAAAAGCAGTTCAGAAACTCTCAGATGAGGATAATGTCTGTTGAGGATAACTGATGCTGGCTTCCATGGAAATGCTAATTTGATAACAGTCACTGCCAATCAGTCGCCTTGAGTTACTGTTCTAGCACTTCTAGATGCGGTATATAATGAAAAAATCCTCCCTACAGTAGTTAGACTGTTTTCAAAGTAGAAAGGGTTGTTATATAGCTTCAGGTGAAGAGTTTCTGAGCAGGAAAAATAATCATAATGAGCCTAAAGTAAAACAAAAAAGGGATTTAGAAAATCCTTCTGGGTCTCATTTCTATAAAAGATAGCATGGATTGAACAAAATCAGCCTATTACACAGTTTAAAATAAATGGATTCTTCCTGGTTTGTCTATATATATACTGTAGTTATAAAATTAAAGGCTAATCATGTATCTGTTAAAGCCATATGCATTCTTAATGTAATAGTGAGGTGTAAAAGTTTTAGTTCTCAGGGCGCCTGGATGGCTCAGTGGGTTAAAGCCTCTGTCTTGGGCTCAGGTCATGATCCCAGGGTCCTGGGATGGAGCCCCACATCCAGCTCTCTGCTCAGCAGGGAGCCTGCTTCCTCCTCTCTCTGCCTGCCTCTCTGCCTACTTGTGATCTTGGTCTGTCAAATAAATAAATAAAATCGTGTAAAAAAAAGTTTTAGTTCTCTAATGTTCTGCTTCATTTTGAGTATTTTCCACAGCTATGTATTTGAGTTCAATAATCTTTTCATTTGTAAGATGTCAGATCTTCTTTCAATCTTACTCAGTGTATTTTTTACCTCAGACCTTATAGCTTTCATCTGTAGAAGTTGTAGATCTGATTTTTTAATATTTTATTTATTTACTTGAGAGAGAGAAAGAAAGCACAGACCAGGGGAGGGGCAGAAGGACAGGGAGAAGCAGTCCCCTGTTGTGCAGAGAACTCAGTGCTAGGATCCTGGGCTCAGTCCCACGGTCCTGGGATCATGACTTGAACCAAAGGCAGACCCTTAACTGACAGCCACCCAGTCAGCCTAATTTTTTTTATCTTTTTATTTTTTTTTATCTTTTTTATTTTAAATATCTTTATAGATATTTTGTATATCTTTATTGACTCTTACCTTTCTTGATTCTTAACTTTTTGAACCTATTGAATACAGTTTAAAAAACTATTTTATAATATTCTGTTTTCCTAATTCTAACATTTGTATCAGTTTGGGTTAAGTTTCAATTGATTAAATTCTGTTTGTCATTATTATGGGTCATAAGTTCCTTTTTTGCTTTTTGGATGCTTGGTAACTTCTTATTGGATGATAGAAATCATGATATTTGCCATTAGCAGCTAGATATTTTTGTATTCTTAGAAATATTCCTGAATATTTCTGTGTGACACAGTTAAGTTACTTGGAAACAGCTAGATCCTCCCCAGTCTTGCTTTAAGTTTCTTTCGGCAGGACCAGAGTAGTGCTTGGTCTAGCTCTAATATTCCCATCACTTCAGAAGACCCTTCTCTGTATTCCCTACAGAATAGCGTGAATCATGAGGTATTTCAGTAGCATGGTTAGGAACTGACACTTTCCTGGCACCATGCACTCCTGTGGCTTCTAATTTGCAAGGGCATTTCTCCCCCAGATGCAAGTAATTAACCACATACCTGCACTGATGAATACTCAGGCAAATACTTAAGAGGTACCATCTGCAGGTCTGAGACCTCTTACTGTATGTATCTGTTCACTCCTCAATAATCTGCCCTTGGCTTTTTCCCCAGGGAGTCTTAACTTTTTCTGTTTACTGAATTGAGTCCATGGGGCCCTGACTGAGGGGAACTCTCTCAAGAAAGAAAGCGGAGAGAAGCACAGTGCTCATCTTTTTGTTTCCTGCTACTCAGTCATCATTTTGTTTGCAGTCTTGAAACTGGAGGCAAAACAGAACAAGTGTTGTAAGTTCCACTAACTGTCCAGTTGACATTTGGATACAAATCCATAAACTAATATCAGGGCTTAAATTCTGAGTTCTATGATTCAGGTCTTCTAGATACTGCAGTTCTCTGCTGAGAGCACAAACATAGTATAAATTTGTTATATAAGGCCAAACAAATTGTTCTAATTCTCATCCTGTAGGAAGTCTGAGTTTTAGGGAAATACTTTGTAGTAATTCCCAAACTGCTTCACACTTACTTACTAGCCTCTAAAAACCTGTGATTATAAGAACTGGAAAATAACTCATCTCTGCCCATATTAACTAAGATTATTAGAAAAACAATCATTAGTATGATAACTGTTTATTCTAGATTGTATACAATGACAGAATACAGTCAGTAGCAAGAACCTATACCTATTACTTTGCTTCCAAACTAATTTCTAGAACTTGAAACAGTTTAGAACTAGGGAAAAGGAACATACAAATCATAAAACACTTGAGCATTCATCCTCATATTCCAAAATGTGTATTTTTATTTAAAGCAATTATATATTTACCTTAACCTAATTGTCTCATAAATTATTAGGTATATGTAGGTTGCTATTTATAAATATATTAGGTATATATGCTATTTTTATTTTGTAAGTACTTTTATATTTGCCTAAAAAGTCAAAAATGATCATGTTAGAAATAATAACGTAATATTATTAGTAGATACAACGTATTTTATTATTGGAATTTTACTGTTCCCTGTATCTTGTGTATCTTTCATCTTCAAACCATTCTAGAATTTAGTAACACACACATACACACAAAAAAAACATTGTATTCTCAACTATTCTGAGGGTAAGGAATCATCACAGAGGAGATAGCTTTTCTCTCTCCTCACATTTGGGACTTCAACTGCAAAGACTGAAGTACCTCGGGTAACTGGATGGATAGAGCCCAGAATCATCTGGAGGCTTCTTCACTTGCATGATTGCCGGCTGGTCTAGGATGATTGAAATACTGAGTTTAATTGGGACTGGCAACAGAATGCCTAAATGCGGCTTGGCTTCTTTATAGTCTTCATTATAGCCATTCTTCTTGGTTCAAATCTCAAGCAAGAGTAATCAGGAGAGTAAGTCATCCCTTTTATAACCTAGTCTCTTGAAAGTCTCTTCTCCCATACTCTAATACTCTTGGTCAGAATGGTCACAGGGTTGCCCAATTTAAGAAAAGGAGTCAGAGACCTTTCAAGTTGAAGGCAGTAGTATCAAAGAATTATGTAGCTATATATATGCGTATATCACCACATTATGGTGATCCAAAAATAGCCATGGTACTTTAAATCTTATCAGAGGACAGTTAGTCTGAAAGGCCTGGACAAACTTTACTCCACCCGAAAGTTGTTTACTCCACCCGAAAGTTGTTTGCGCCCAAAAGTGTTACCAGCCGGCAACTTCTGCTTCTGTAAAAGTGCTTGCTCAACCCTCGGGCTAACTAGCTACTTTTGCTTCTGTTTGAATGCTTGTTTGATGGCCCGTGCGGGCTCCCAACACCAATCAACCAACACCAGGTATGATTTTTAAATTTGTTTGTACCCCACCCAAAACTTGTTTGTACCTGCTTATAAAAACCCTGCACTTACTCTGCCTGACACCTCAGCGTCACCGGCAACGAGTGCGCGGAGGTCCGGGTTCGAACTCTCAATAAACGACCCTTGCTGTTTGGCTTTGACTCGTGTCTCTGGTGGTCTTCAGAGGAGGGCGTACAACGCGCTTGGCATTACAAGTCCAAATTTGACTTTCTTCCAACCACAGCTTCTACACTGTTTCTAGTTTCTTATCTATTTTCTTTTTTGCTTCTACAGAGCTAAAATTTAAAAGTGGTAGAGTAGAAGTACTGCCCAGTGTGATCCTTATTAGAAAAAAATGAGATTCTTCAATTCGGTTGGGCATCTAGAACCTAGACAGAAACTTTTCAGTATTGGGTGCACTAATCTCTTAATCTCTAGCTTCATAAATATTGCTATCAAGTTGTTTTAATTTGATATACCTTGAATGGCTCATCTACACTGGTCCATACAACCATTACCTGAAGGGATCGAAAAGAAATGGCATTTAGTGAAGTTGGGAAAAAGAAAAAGCAGCTACAGTCCTCATACTCGTTGCGGATATTTTTCTTTACTGTACCACTAAACTAAATTATTATAGGTAAAGCCCAGAATGTTTACAGCCATGATTATGGTCTCATCTAACTTGTTGATAACAATGTAATGCTTCTGGCTGACAGAGTTATGAACATATGTGAAGATGAAACAAAGGAATTGTAAAAACAACAACAACAACACAGAATTGATACTGACACATGTCACAGGTTCATGAGATTGTGTTTATGCATTTTTATGTGAGCCAGAGAGTAATCCCAAATATGTTATCGTTTCACTTTTTAAGAAAATATTTATGGTACCTAGTTAAGTATGGCTTTGGAAGCCAGCAGAATTGATAGCACAATTTATAATTTTACTATAGACTTAAAATGCTTACAATCCTGTACCATTTTTTTTCCTCAAAGAGAGAAATGTTGACTATCCATGTGGTTTACTATGGAAATAGTCAATGAACAGAATACTAAACAAATAAGCAATATAAATACAACTTATGTATATACATTGGAAAGACATGAATTGTAAATCAGTTCAAAGATTTCACTCAGAGAAACAGCTATGATGATATGCTCTTATAAGGGCATATTTGGTTGTCTAGGAAAAGAAGAACTTATATGACAGGTTAATTCAAATATTTAATCTGCTGTATTAATATTACTAGACTTTTAGACTTTTAGAGTTTTTAACCTGGAATATCCAGTATAATAATCTGTATATAAAATGATGGAAAATCCAGAAAATTAAAATTAGTTCCCTAAAATCAAAAGCTACATATTTGTAGAGCAGGAGCTAGAGAAGAGGTGCTCAGTAGGGTAGGTTACCATAATTACATAAGAGAATGTTTAAAACTACAGATTCCCAGATCCACCTTCTACCAGTCTATTTCAGAAATTTCTCTTACCACTTTCCTAGCATTTAAAAAGCAGTCCAATGGTTTAGGAGGCGTGCTGTGGAGTTGCTATGATTCTAAAAGCATTTATTCAGCGGCTACCATGTGCTGAGGGTTGGGATTTGGAGTGAGTACAAATAATGAGTGTTTAGCTTCCTGTCCTTGAGGAACTCAGTCCACTGAACGAAACAGAGAAGTAGACAAATGTTTGCAATTTAATACAGTAAGCGCTATGACTGTGTACCCGGAGAGTACTTAAACTAAATTGAGGAAGAGAAGGGCATTGCATGTTCTTGAAGGAGAGACACTGACCTGATTCGTGAAGGATGCTGGAAAGGGAAAGGCATTTAATAAAGCTGGAGGGGGAAATGGCTCTAAGAAAATGAACAGACCTCACTAACCTAAAGACTTTTTGCAGCCTTCTATGGAAACTGGCCTTTATGAAAGAATAGGAGGATCAATTTAAGGTATCTCTGCAGGACATAAGATCATTTTGTGATTTGTAAATGCTAATCTGAGTCCATCATGAGAGTCCATTAGAAGGGTGCAAGTAAGAGTTTAATTATAGGAAGCTTTTTTTTTTTAATATAAGGTGAATTACATTGCAAATACCATTTTTGTGCTCTCATTATTGTAGGTTGGTTATGGTGTTAATCACGTCTGATTTCTGGGTTCTTGATAAATGAGAAACAAATGCAAAGCTTTTGTTGATCATACTATATAACATCACTTTGCTTTTAATTGATAAATTAAAATTTTAAATCTTGGTAGAATTTCTTATCTTTTGCATCCCTAAGCCTGAGCTTTTGTACCCTTCCAGTCCTTACTTACTATTTTCAATTTCAGACTGAGAAATTGGAACCTGGGGAGCAGAGATATGGCTGCCCCTTTTCCTGAGGTGCTTATATGTAGATATACCATCTATCTCAGCACAAGAATCCAAGAACCAAGGTTTGGCATGCTGTTTTTCAGGGCTGACATTTTTAATGCAGAGGTCCTGCCTCCTGATAAGCATATCCTCTGTAATTTAGGCATTTCCTCTCACTAAACAGATGAGGCATTCTTTACAGAGGAAAACAGAAACTCAGATGTTCCTTCAAATATTTCTGTCTTGAGAATTAGAACAGAACCTCTCAAGGCATCATAGAACCTTGAAAATCAGGCTTTTCCCCAGCATTCTTTCAGTTGTTTTTCCCCTAAGATTTTTACCTTAAGAAGCATGTATTCAAGCAGTAGTGTGATGTTTACTTTGGAGTCAGGCAGCAATAGAATATGAGGCCAGTCTGGCTTCCTGAAGTTTTTCTTTTGAAACCAACTCAGGTATTCTCTCTTATAAAGAGTATAAAGAACCACTAGGTACATTGTGATTATCACATCAGCATCCTGAATTTGGAAGACTGAAAACACAGGGTACTTTCCCATCATTACAACAGTTATACCCATAAAACTGTGGTTCTCAAATGCCATATGTAGTATACATCAAGCCTGTTAAGGGTCTGAGTTTTGAACTTACTTGCAAGTTAACATAATACCCTGTCACAGTTTCATGGATTCAGGTGGAGGACACAAGACTCCTAGGTCAGAAAAGTGTATTCCCAGCAATGGCAGTAGCCAGAGTAAGAATGTTTTTGCTCTAGTTTCACAAGCCCAATTCCCACAGGGTGATGTAAAGAAAGCTGATACCTGCGCATATAGTGGACTGAGTTACAGAAAAAGAACCTTGCACTTAGAGAACCTGTAAATGTTTTAACAAACAGTAAACATGCCTGCCCATGCCCCCAAGGGAGACACTATCTTTCTCTTTCAAGGTTTTAAGTGAACATTCCCCTTGCTTATTGGGAAGACTTCATTTTTAATGCTATTTGCTATATAGACATCCTTGCAAAGTAAGTTTGGAACAAAGGACAGTCATATGTACAACATGGGCAGAAATGTGAAAGACCCTTGGGAAATTGTCTCCCCAAATATGGATGGATGGATAGACACATACATAATATATAGATTGGTTTAAAATATTTTAGAGGCAGATTAGTGCATTCTGTCTCAAAGCATAACATCGACTTACTTTTGTTGTAAATAAACTTGGAGCGTGTACTCCCAATCTCCATTCTCACTGAGCTTTCCATCTTCTGTATGTGGCTAATGATATTTTAACCCACTTAATTTTCATTTTTTCTTTGAATTTTTATGGTTCTGGCTTTCTAATGATGAAGTACATGTGACATTTTAACCAGATAACCCAGTTAAAATATTTTGCTTAGCTTTGGAAAAATTATGATCACTTGTCTACATATGTTTTATCATGAATTAGAACACCCAAGGCTATTTCGGTATCTTGTTGCAGTGGCCACGGTTATTTCCTGATCTGGCATTCTGTATATTTATAGATCCTTGTCTTCTAGAGAAGTATCATGGTTGTTCATGCTTTTATTTTCTTGAAGAACCCATCAAAGCATATTCCAGAACAGAAGGCTGTTGTTGGTAATTTCAAAATCTTTGTCCTAGTATCCCTCCAAAGATGAATATGTATTCATGAAATAAGTTCTTCAGCATCTTGCTTTTCCTTAGCTTTTGACAGGCTTTAAGAAATGTGTATCATTTCCATAAAAACATACTTCCCCATACAAGTAGAATACACATCTATTACCCAATGATCTTCAATGGGTCCTTTCTTCCAAACATATACCCTACTGATATGTTAAAAATCTATAATCTTATTTTTAATTTGACCTCTTCTATACCACCTATAGAAACAAAATTTGATAATTTCTTTACCTATATTTTGACTCCCAGACATTTGTCTTCTGAACTTATTTTATAATCTGTTCTATTATAATTCTTTTCATTTAGTTGATTATTTAAATTAAGTATGAACCTCTATGTTATTTTGACAACAAATGCATAAACATAGTTGAAAAACATTGCAGTATATCATACCCAAATATTTTAGGAGATTTATGCAAAGCACTCATTCTTATCAACAGATACAGTTAACCTTCCTCAACTTTCTCCTAAACCATCCTTGCTTGGCCCAACACTGGAGAAATGATGGTATAGAAGATTCAGTAGAGAATGACAATCCTCAACCAGTGATTAAAAGAATCCTGTCAGAATACTGTAGCTATTTTAGTACTGAAACATCAAGGAATTGACACTTGCATTTATGTATCTTAATTAAAGAGGACAAAACCATCCTCCAGTCACTGGAAGATAGTCCCTACGGAAAACCTTGATCTGAGAACCCATAAACTATCTGAAACCAGTTTCTGTTTGGAGACTATGTCTACATAATACTTTTGAATTAAGTAGCTGGCTATATGAAATACAAACAATTCTACCCAAGATACATGGGACAAAAAAATCATCATTCTTTTAAATCTTTTTAATACAGCTTTTTGAATCCTTAGTCACTCCTTGAAATTGGTCTAATACCTGGACACAATTTATGCATTAACTTGCTAAAATATATAATAAAATGGATTGCTGGGAGGTGGTGTGCCTGGGTGGAAGCCTCTGCCTTCGGCTCAGGCCATGATCCCAGGGTCCTGGGATTGAGCCCCTAGTCAGGCTCTCTGCTCAGCAGGGAGCCTGCTTCCTCCTCTCTCTCTGCCTGTCTCTCTGCCTACTTGTGATCTCTGTCTGTCAAATAAATAAATAAATAACCTTTAAAAAAATGGATTGTTGGATTTGTGAACATTCTCCTTTGGGAGCCACTGGGCTTACCTTGGTACAATTTCCTTGTGATGAATTAGTTGGTTTCCTGGGTAACTGACTCAACCATTAAGTAACTTTCAAATGGCATACACTGCAACAGGCTAAATAACCAGAAATTTAAAATCCTTATAACTTTATTATTCAAAATGGAGGTTCCTGTCACCATAAAAACAATATTCTAGTATCTTGCATTAAATCTAGGTGGTAAATGCACTTTAATAGAAATACAACTTGAAAGATTAGAGATGGTGTACATTTGGAGACTGTCTCCCTTTTATTGATCTTATGAGCAAGAACTACTTTTGCTTTAAGTCTGTCTGTTTACCTTAATAGTAAAAATTTGATTTCCTGGGGACACTCCATTACTGATGAGCAGTGCCTTATTGTTAGCACTGGTCCTCATTTTCAGAACTGAAATCCAAACCCCTCAAGGCAGTTCTAGATTATTTTCTTCTCTCCTGCAGCCTCTTTACTCTGTGCTTTGCAGGATTTCCAGGATGTAGAGAAATACTATGTATAGGTATAGGTCACAGAAGGGAAATAGTGCTAGATAATGCCTTCTTTGCCCAAGAAACCCAAGAGGCAGTGTTTCAGAATAGAGCTTCTCAGATGGCATTTGACTCTGGAGGAGTAACATGTATGGTTTTAGGAGAAGAATGGTATGCTTATATCTATGTAGATCTCTCTAGAATCTTTAATATTAATATAGTGATCTGAAAAACTTAATTAGGTAATTTTTCTAATATTTGGTTCTGAGGACAATTTGCATTGGAAATGGGATCTATTCTCGGTTTAATTTGAGCACTCTTGACTTCTGGTTTAGAAGCACACTATAAATTCTGATAATAATTCCTCTATTTTTTGTCTGTGTTACACTATTTACATGTGTAGTGTCTATTGCCACAAATGCTGCTGTATAGCTGCTGTGTACTATCAAATATTCTAACAAATGACCATCAAGCAACAAGATAGAAGAACATGGCATTTAGTGAAACAACCATCTCCCAGAACTTGATACACCATTAAGACACCTCAAATAGTGGTGGAGAGCAGGATTGACAACATCCCCAGATATTAGTAGTCTACCTTTCAGGTCAAGATTTAGAACCACTACTAGGGATGAGATCACTACTGTAAACTGAAATCATCTCTAAGCATTCAACTTCCTGCTTACCCTAAGGTGACTTTACTATTTGGTTGTCTTCAGGAACACAATTTTACCATCTACTCTGTTTTGTAATATAACATTATTAATCCCGGAAGATAAACAATGCAAATAATTTTATTTAAAAAAAGAAAATGAAAATAATTTTATTTATTTTATGAAAACCTTATTAAAGAGTATGACACTTTTCGAGGCAGCTGGATGACTCAAGGAATGATCTTCGAGTCCTGGGATCGAGCCTCGCATCGAGCTCCCTGCTCAGTGGAGAGTCTGCTTCTCTCCCTCTCCTTCTGTGCACTCTCTCTCTCAAATAAAGAAAATATTTTTACTTTTCATCTTTTCAGTATATCACATCGAATAACTCTTTTATCCATAAGCTATTTCAAAACCCTCACCACAAAATCTTTGTTTTGCTGCGCCCACCAATTCTAGACTATTATATCATGATGCATATTCCCTTTTATGTTTTTAAGACTTTATTTATTTATTTATTTGAGATAAAGAGAGAGTGCAAGTGGGGGGAGGAGCAAATATGGGAGGGGGCAAAGAATTCCAAGCTCAGTGCAAAGTCTGATGCATGACCTGAGATCATGACCTGAACCCAAACCAAGAGTCACAACCACAGACTCCCCTTCTTTTTCAATTAAAATCCCCTCATCATCTCTTCTATACCAAATTTCGTGGAATAACATTCAGAATCTCTTAATAGCTTCACCACCACCTCCCTGGGCTCATATCTTGTGGCCCAAGCACTTGCATGTTCCAAATTACTTTCAGGTAGAACCGGTATTTATTGTCAATTTTATTTCCAACAGTTCACCACCCCTTTCGCAAGAAGCTTCTTTTTTGCTTTTTGTTATATTACCTCCTTTATGGCACTTTCTCTGAAGCCTTAGGATTACTATCATATGCATACACGAATATATTTAAGAAATTGCATTAAAGTTGTGTTTATATTTCTGTGTTTCCTATTACTTTAGTATTTGTGGATTACTTGTAAATACAAGAAATTTTGGCGGCTGCACTTGACAGAATTAAGACTAAGAAAAAAAAATACTACCCACAAGTCAGGAATAATATAACAAAATCTCTGCAATAACAATGTCTCAGAGTGTCTATAAAGGAATCCACAGTTACTGCACTATTTAATGTCTGCCTTTCAAAACCATGTTGCTTTTAGAGAGAAATCTTTACTGCTCTGAATAAACTCTCTTATGTTCTCACGAAGCCAAGTCTAGCATGTTCAAGAAAACACTTTTCATTGATATTAACTTAATTTTATGCCTTATCTCTTACCCCTGACACAAACAAGTTGTTCCTTGCTCTGCAAACAGTATAGCATTAGCCTGACAGATGTGGCTATAAAAATAGTTCTAGAGTTTACAATCAAAGTACATGTTATACATCCATCAAAATTTTGACACATATTTGGAAAAGGTTTATAAAACACCATTATGCTGTATCATGCTTTGTCATACTGGTTGAAAACCGCTGTTTAAGACAGAGCTTCTTGCATACTAGTGTGACTGTTTATTTTTGTGTTCTCAGGGCTTAATACAGTATTTGGAATATCAGCAACTTAAACTGAGTCAAATTCAAAATGTCTCACCTGTCTTCTTTTTTAGCTTCAACTGCAATAAATATATCAATAAAGTCACTAGTTTCTCCGCAGAGATTTTTTTTAACAGAAAGCTTGTGAACATATGAGTGCAGTGGGTAACAGGCTTCTGAAGTACTCCCTTGGACACCTTCAGATGTGTGCTCAGGAGTTTCGATTCACTGAGATTTAATTGGGGGTGCAAAAGGGAGCCCAGGGAGATGCAACTGATTTTTTCAGCAAATGACTAAAAACCATCTCAGTCTTGATATTATCTGAGCTTTGTCTTTGTTGTAAAGAAGTTGAAACTCTAAAGATATACTTTAAAGTTTAGGAAAGTCTTATCTTTATAGAACCTGTAATATGCTGACCTCTTCATCATTCAACCTCACATCAAATATTTGCTGTCTACTTTATATAAATCATTCTGTAAGAAATGTAGCTTAAGGAACTGAATTTAAATCTTATTTAAGTAACTTAAATTTAGGGGCACCTGGGTGGCTCAGTGGGTTAAGCCTCTGCCTTTGGCTCGGGTCATGATGTCAGGGTCCTGGGATTGAGCCCCGCATGGGGCTCTCTGCTTAGTGGGGAGCCTGCTTTCCCCTCTCCTATGCCTGCCTCTCTGCCTACTTGTGATCTCTCTCTCTCTCTCTCTGTCAAATAAGTAAATAAATAAAATCTTTTAAAAAATAAGTAACTCAAATTTACATCCTCTCATGAGGCTTGTGTGAGCATATTGAACAGTGCAGCTCCAGGTAATAAACACTCCTACTTTATAAAATTTACTTGTATTCCTTTTAATTTAGAACTGCTATGATTCACAGTCCATAGTGATCTCTATTTTTAAACCATCCCACTAAAATATATGCTCATGATTTTTTATATTTTAAAATAAGTTAATCATGTACATAAATTCAAATTCTTAGATTAATTTAGGAATAAATAAAATTAAAAATAAGCTTATTAGTATGCTCTTAGCCAGTTTTATCTCTAGAGAAATCTTGTCCAATTACATTCACAATACTAACCTTGTATGATTTCCTTAAAGGGAAATTGTCTCATGCAAGAAGTAGAAATAAATATTTTAATAGAGCATGGTGCAAGCTTTATATTTACTAACAGTGTAATATGTTAAAAATATCAAGGGACCATCAATGATCAGCTATATTAAAATAAATTACACTTAAAAGTACAAAATAACTACTATTACATTTTAGTCATGGAAATAATTTCATCAAGGAAACATACCAGTGATACTGTTTGTTAGTTTTGATGTTCACCAGCTAAGGCGGTATTTTTCAGGTTTCTGTACCATTATTTTATTATTCTTTGTCTTCTTTTTCCCTTTTCTCCTTTCATGATCTTACTACTCATTCCTGTTGTTCTCGCTTGTTGTTCTTGATTTTGTTTTTGTTCATGTATTTCTTCTTTGCTTGCCATTTTTCATGTTGCTCTTGTCATGCTCCTTGACATTTTTCTTCTTGCTCTTGACATGCTGCTTGACATTTTTCTTCTTGTTACTCTGTTAATTTATTCTTATTATTCCATTTTTGCCCATCCTTCTTGTTTTCTTAATCATTCTTTCCCTTCTTTTTCTTTATTTTGGTTAAATGTTAATGTGATTGTGATTTTTCTCTGCTCTCTGTGAAGGCAGTTTCCCTTTCTTTAAAACTTCCTTTTGGCATTTCAGTCAGAAGGATCTTTCTAAAATTAAGTATTTAGTATGTAAGTAAATTGAGAAATTCATTAATTTTATTAATACTTTTCATCTTTAGTATATTGGACAGACCCGTAGGCAATAAATAAATATTGCTTGATTACTGAATGGTCTCTCTGTGATATACAAAGTTCTCTCATTCAAGATAGGTTTGATGATAGAATATAATGTGTGTTAATTCCATTCCCTTAAACCGTCTAGGATTTTCCTGGAATTTGTACAACTTTATAGAAAAAGCAGAGATGGATCAGCATGCCACATAATCTCTAATTCCTTGGTTATACTAAAAGTGAAGGACAAAAGAGTGGGTACAAAACAAAGGATATCCCTAAACCATCCCAATTACAACTTTTGGAAAAATTAAAATCAACCTCTAATAGCAATTTAGGTTTGAAAAATCTTCTGAAAACATCTATTAAACTAATTTAATTCTGAATATGTCACAGTTTATGCTTTAAAAGTAGGTAGACATAATTCATTTAAAGTAAGTTTCTATCATTTCAAAAATATGTGTGGGACACCTAACAAATTTCATGCATTCACTGAAGACAGAAATCTACTTCAAAGTATATTTCTTAGGCAAGAAAATGGACTGCATAATATCATGTAGATCTAGGTGTTTGGTTTTGTCTTTTAAAAAAAAAATCACTCGGCATCAGGGAAATACAAATCAAAACCACAATGAGATATCACCTCACACCAGTCAGAATGGCTAAAATCAACAAGTCAGGAAATGACAGATGCTGGCGAGGATGCGGAGAAAGGGGAACCCTCCTGCACTGTTGGTGGGAATGCAAGCTGGTGCAGCCACTCTGGAAAACAGCATGGAGGTTCCTCAAAATGTTGAAAATAGAACTGTCCTATGACCCAGCAATTGCACTACTGGGTATTTACCCTAAAGATACAAACGTAGTGATCCAAAGGGGCACGTGCACCCGAATGTTTATAGCGGCAATGTCCACAATAGTCAAACTATGGAAAGAAGCTAGATGTCCATCAACAGATGAATGGATCAAGAAGATGTGGTATATATACACAATGGAATACTATGCAGCCATCAAAAGAAATGAAATCTTGCCATTTGTGACAATATGGATGGAACTAGAGCGTATCATGCTTAGTAAAATAAGTCAAGCAGAGAAAGACAACTATCATATGATCTCCTTGATATGAGGAAGTGGTGATGCAACATGGGGGCTTAAGTGGGTAGGAGAAGAATCAATGAAACAAGATGGGATTGGGAGGGAGACAAACCATAAGTGACTCTTAATCTCAGAAAACAAACTGAGGGTTGCTGGGGGGAGGGGGGTTGGGAGAAGGGGGGTGGGGTTATGGACATTGGGGAGGGTATGTGCTTTGGTGAGTGCTGTGAAGTGTGTAAACCTGGTGATTCACAGACCTGTACGCCTGGGGATAAAAATATATGTTTATAAAAAATAAAAAAATTTAAAAAAAAATAAAAAAATAATAATTCTTGATTTAACCTACTCATTCTGGCTTCACCTCTATTTGACTCTCATTTTTCCACTTTAAAAAAGAATTTTAACAGTTATGTGAAATATGGACTAGATATAGTTTAAATGGCTCACCAGTAGGAACTAAAGTATGCCTATATAATTTAATCTGCTTCTAGTCAATCACTCTCAACCTCCCAGTCATCCGCAAAGACTGAACAGATTTCCTAAAAACTGCTGGATCTAATACTTTGATGCTGTAGATATCCATTTATTTATTTATTTGTTTGTTTATTTTTCATTCATTCATTCATTGATTCATTCTTTTATCTATTTATCTATGTATGTATGTATGTATTTAGAAGACTGTTTAGAACACTGTTTTCGTCACCAGAAACTCAGCTATCCCAGTTTAATTGGCAGTCATCCAGAATCTAGTTTTATATAAAGCATGGCTCTCTGATCCAATTCATCTTTTCACATTTCCACAGTTCTCATTTGAACGCATGCTTTATCTTTAACATTTTGTACATTCCTGACTTCTACTATGTGTTTCCCCATCACTTTCATGTTTTAAAACGAACTTCATATCCTCCTGGGGATACTGTTTCCCCATACCCTGAGTCTGCTGGAGATCTCTCACATCTGGCCTTTTGTGGCTGTAAATATTATGAAACTTCCACTAACTTCTAATTCATCAAAATTCTATCAGCAGGTTGCTGTCTTAATCCTTTCAATATTTCAATTCTTCCTCATTACATAGTATTTTCATTTGGCCCCTCAGCTACTTTATGTCACTTTCCAAGATCTTAAATGTACCCAGTTTACCTAGCTAAAACCATTATCAGTTATAACTAAATCATCTCCAGAACCTTTATACTAATCATTACTACTATCTATCTGCTATCTTTCCAAGCTGCTCCTGTACCTATCACCACCTTTTTTAAAACTTTCTTCATCTCCCATAAACTGCCAAACTTTGACCACATCACCCATCTTTTTGGCGACCTATACTGTCAACTCATGTACTCACTCACCTCATTTTCTCCTCTTTGCTTTTGAAAATCATATTCCTTATTGCTCTGTCAGTCAAGGTTCAACCAGATAAATAGAATCAGTAAGATATATGTACATTAATGTATTCATATATGTGGATGTCTGTGTGTGTAGATACACACACACAAATAATAAAAATAGTAAAGGAAAGTAAAACTGGATAAATGCTTTCACACTTGTTAGAATTTTTTAAATCTTTAATATATGTGCTTTCAAAATAATAAAATATGAAATCCTTTAACAACCAAATTAATGACTTTTTAGGCTTCAACTGCCTAACATGACATACATACCAAATATGTGCCCAACATGCTAATCTGAGTTTCAGTTTAACTTTATATTTAAAACTATAACTGACAAAGCTTTATAAAAGCACCCCTTGAATCATTACAATTATTCATTGTTTTCTACAATGGATAATTGATTCCATTTTTAGTATATTACCACTGATGGAGTAATTTTCCTATCAGATATTGCTGTAGGGTAATGAGTAGTTTTATATTTTAGTAAAATAAAAAAGTATCACAAATATCTAACTTCTCTCATGTCTAAAATCTCTAAGAAAATCACAATTTAGTGTTCAAAATGAAAAATGTGAATCTATCATAATATTTCACATAGTTTAACTGAAGTCTCATTTTTCTTACTCAGCTACCCCCTTCTGGTGGTAACACTGTATAAGAACTAGTTGTGATGAGCACTGGATGTTACGGAAGTGTTGGATCACTATATTATACACCTGAAACTAATATTACATTTATGCTAACTAACTGGAATTTAAATAAAAACCTAAAAAATTTTTTTAAATACCCCCCCCAAATTAAGAAGGATGAAAACTCTGGCCTTCCTGAAATGAAGAAGGGCTCCCATCTCCATGTCAGCCGATTTTCTAATTGAGAATGAAAGACTCATAATTAAAATTTGTTTACTACAAAAAAATGTCTATGTTTCAAGACTGCTTCCCTCCAATATGCCAAACAACCTTGGTCAAGGATCTCACTTGTTTTCACAATTACATACCTATCTAGGTGAAGTTTACTTAATAGAAAGGAAATGAAAATTTTATTTATGTTTTCAATATTATAAGTACAACATAAACTAGCATTTCTGGGTTTTTTTTTTTAAGATTTTATTTTTTTATTTGACAGACAGAGATCACAAGTAGGCTGAGGGGCAGGCAGAGAGAGAGAGAGCACAGGTGAAGCAGACTTGATCCCAGGACCCTGGGATCACAACCTGAGCTGAAGGCAGAGGCTTTAACCCACTGAGCCACCTAGGTGCCCCACATTTCTGTTTTTTTAAAAAAGGATTTTATTTACTTGTCAGAGAGAGAGAGGGAAAGAGCACAAGAGGAAGAGTGAGCACAAGCAGGGGGAGCGGCAGGCAGAGGGAGAAGCAGGCTCTCCACTGAGCAAGGAACCTGATGTGGGACTCTGTCCCAGAACCCTGGGATCATTACCTGAACCAGAGGCAGAAGTTTAATCAAATGAAGCACCCAGGCATCCCAAAACTAGCATTTCTTGATAACTACTCGCTCTGATAAGGTTTTACATTTTTAATATTACTGAGTCATCACTAATTTTTAATAGAACCGTGCAAGGCAATTATTAATTGTGAGAAAATCAATCAATCAACTTACCAAAGTTACCAAAGTTATCAAAGGTTAAATTAAGGGCATCTGGATGGCATAGTCGGTTGAGCATCAAACTCTTGGTTCTGTCTCAGGTCATGATCTCAGGGACATGAGATTGAGCCCTGACTCAGATTCCCTGCTCAGCATGGAGTCTGGTTGGGACTGTCTCTCCTACTCCCTCTGCTTCTCTGCCTACTGCTCCCGCCCCCTGCTCTCTTTCTCCCTCTCAAATAAATGAATCTTTTTAAAAAAAAAAGTGTTAAATCAGAGTGCCTGGGTGGCTCAGTGGGTAAGCCTCTCCCTTTGGCTCAGGTCATGATCTCAGGGTCCTGGGATTGAGCCCCGCATTGGGATCTCTGCTCGGCAGGGACCCTGCTCCCCCCGCCCCCCGCCTGCCTCTCTGCCTACTTATGGTCTCTGTCTGTCAAATAAATAAATAAAATCTCTTTTAAAAAAAAAGTGTTAAATCATTCTAAGTCACAGAAGAGTGGTATTCAAAATAAGGATTTCCAAATATTAATACAAATTTTTATTTATTATGTAAATATTTATATCCACAATATAGATTATGGTAATTCAACATTTCAGTAAGAGAGAAATGATTAATATTATTAATATATTAGTTAAAATAATTAAACTTTGCACAAACTAAAATATGTGTAACATATACTGTTCTATTGGATTTGGTCTTCTCAGAAAAGATCTAATAGGTGACACTCAAACATCAGTTAAAATCTTAAGATAGCATAGTTGTATTTTCCTTTTACTGAAGATTAAGCCATATAGTTCACTAACATGTTAAAAAGGGAAAACAAATATTTAAATGTATAAATCTTCTAACATGTAAATTGGATGTCTATATGAATTCTTATGTTTTGACATTTCTTTAAAGACACTTTAGGAAAAGCATGTATTTACTCTCTTAATTCGAGCCCATGTAAACAAGGAAATACTTATAACTAATTTGCAATATGAATGCTTCCCTAAGCACATTGGTGTGAGAAAATATACAGGTGAGTCAGATGACTTAAATTAAACCTACTTAAATATTTTATTACATAAAGAATTAATTAGTCTTTCCCTAGTGCAAAATAACTCCCTGTTTGAAAGTTATGAGTACATGGAAGAGTATTTTTTAAAAGATTTTATTTACTTATTTCAAAGAGAGAGCACCCAAGTGAGAGAGCACAAGCAGGAGGAGTAGCAAAAGGAGGGGAGAAGCAGACTCCCCACTGAGCAGGGAGCCTGATGTGAGGCTCCATTTTAGGACCCTGAGATCATGACCTGAACTGAAAGCAGCCACTTAACCAACTGAGCCTTCTCAGGAACCCTAATGGAGAGTATTAAAATTTTAAGTTTAAATATGCAAGTAAATAGTAAGGATGCATGTAAGTTTGAATGTATTGAGACTCCTATGGAAAATAGTCTGGAAATTTTCAAAAAGTTAAAAATAGAACTATTCTATAATCCAGCAATTACACTTCTAGATACTTACCCAAAGAATTAAAACAAACAAACAAACAAACAATTCAAAGGGATACATGCAGCCCAATGTTTATAGTAGCAGCATTATCAATAACAGTCAAATTATGGAAACAGCCCAAGTGTCAAGACCAAGTGTCCATTGACTGACGAATGGATGAAAAAGTGTGTGTGTATATATACATATGTATATATACATATACATATATAAAGTGTGTGTGTGTATATATATATACATACATACATATGTGTATACATATGTGTATGTATGTATATACATATACACACACTTTTTCATCCATTCGTCAGTCAATGGACACTTGGTCATATATGTGTGTGTGTATATATATATATATAAAATTAAAATTAAGATGGTGGAATGTTACTGATCCATAAAAAGGAACGAAATCTTACCATTTGCAGTGAAGTGACAAGAATGAAGCCAGAGAATATTACACTAAGTGAAATAAGTCAGACAGAGAAAGACAAATACCATGTGATTTCACTCATAAGTGGAATTTAAGAAAGAAAACATGAGCAAAAGGAAAAGAAAGAGACATAAACCAAAAAACAGACTCTTAACTATAGAGAAAAAACTGGATACCAGAGGGGAGCTGGATGGGGTGATGGGTGAAATAGATGATGGAGATTAAGGGATGTATTTTTGTTGAGATGAGCACCTGGTATTGTATGGTGGTGTTGAATTACTATATTTTACATCTGAAAATAACACTACACTGTATGTTAACTAGAATTTAAATAAAAACTTTTAAAAAAGCAAAATAAAAGTATTGTCACTGCTTCCAAAAAAATCCATGTAGAGCTTGTGTTGTCTAATAAACAATGTAGTAACATCAGTGGCCTTATATCACAGTGCAAACTAAACCAGTTGTTGTGTATTAAATACATTTCAATTGCATTAAAAACATTTCAATTGCAGTTACTAAATCTTCGATAAATTGTGGTATTTGCATTATATTTTAGCATCCACAAATTTAAACAAGAAATCATTGGTGTATTACAGGAATGAAGTAATGTTGCTTGTTCAATACAGTGTTGGTCATGTAGAATCTTTGTAGTATCCTTCACATTAGCATGTGTGTGTGCATAACATTGTATGGATAGCAGCTTCAACCCATACTCTGGAGTTCAAACCTGCCTTTCCTAATCATCTGCCCTATTGATTTTGGATTTTCCTAGCCAAGCCAACATACACAATTGCATAATCCAAATTCCTTGCAATCAAGTGAGCAATTTCTCTCCCCCCGCTCTTTCACACTCTCTCCCTATATAGATAGATAAAGACATATGTGTGTATATGTCTCTATATATGTCTTTATATATAATGAATATTTATAAATGTTACAATCCATGAAATCAACAAATGATTATTACCAGAATCCTAGAATACTCTTATGTGCTTTAGCACTTTCTTTCTTTCCTCAAAGTGGTACTCTCGCTACATATCCTGACCTTTTCGATAATGAAAATGTGTATTACCTTACAGATTTTACCCTCTAGATATCCATCTCTAAAATTTACATTTGAGTTGCGCTAATTTTAAACAAATAGAAAAGGAAGTATACTGGATGTATTTTTTAGGTTTTTTGCTTGTTTCACTCAATAACCTATATGTATGATTCATCCATGATTTGTTATGAAATCATACTTGTAGTATGGGCTAATTTATATGAACTTATCAAAATTTATGAATCTATTCATGCTTTTTTACATTTTATATCTGTTGCAAACAAGTCTGTCAGAACTTTACATGAGCATATAGGGGATGCATAAAATAATTTTTATTGGAAATATATATTTAATGCATATATATGTGGGTGTATGTATGTATATGAATATAATTTCAGGGTCTTAAGAAATGCTAAAACTCCTTTTTTTAACTGAAATATAATTTATATACCATAAAATTCACCATTTGTAGTATAATGTTCATTGGTTTTTAATGCAGTTAATAATTTTGTGCAGCCATAATCACAGTCAATTTTAGAATATTTTCATTACCCAAAAGCAACCCCATAGGCTTTAGCTGTCTTACCAATATCCTCTTATCCCAATCTTACTTATAGGTAACTTTTAATGTACTCTCTCTATAGATTTGCCTATTCTGGAAATTTCATGTATATTGAATGATGGAGCATATGGATGTGTGTCAGCTTCTTCCACTGAGCATACTGTTTTCAAGGTTCATCCATGCACATGTGAGTAATTCATTCTTTTTTATGACCAAGCAATATTCTTTGTCCAGATATACCACATTTTGTTTATCCATTTATCAGTTGATGGCCATTTCGATTGTTTTTGCTTTGTGACTATTATAAATACTGTTTCTCTGAGCATTTTTATATAAATTGTTGTGTGGACATTTGTTTTCAATTCTCTTGGGCTACAGTTCATTTTGATTGGATACTGATGCATACTTTTTAAGAGTAAGTGTATCAATACCCATTTTCATCAACTAGATGAGACTTTCTGTTACTACACATGCTCACCAAAACTTGGTATTGTGAGACTTACATTTCATCCAGTTTGTTGAATATGTTGAGGTTATCTCATGGATTTTATTTTACACTTCAGTGATAAGTGAAGTTGATCATGGTTTCGTGAGCATGTTGGCCATTCAGATTTCCTCTTTTGTGAAGTGCTTAGTCAATTATTTTGCCAAAATTTTTCTACTGTGCAATTGTTACTGACTCAGGAAAACTTTTTACATATTTGGAAACTAGTCCTTTGCTGGTTTGTGTTAAAATAATTTTTCTACCATCATTTGCCTTTTTGCCCTGTCTTTTGAGTATTAATGTCATTCATTTCATTAACTTTAACAAATTATTTTTATGGTTGTTTCCTGTGCCTTATTAAATCAAGTATGCAAATGGTATTTTTCTATATTACCATTAAATATATTTTTTCTTTTTTTATTTAGCTATTTGATACATGAAACTTTTTTGTGTAGGATTAAAGTGGTAATCCAGTATTTTTCAACAGTATTGTTCAGTAATTTCAGCACAATTAATTGAAATGTTCATTCCCCATTGTGCTGCATTGCCACTTACATTATATATCTAGTGCCCATCTAAGCATGGCTGTTTCAGTTTTTATTCTCATACACTTGTCTGTGTGTATATACTTGCAGCAAGATCACACATTCATAATATATCTTGATTCCTTGTGCAGGCATACCTCAGAGATACAGTGGATTCAGTTCCAGACCACAGTGATAGTGATATCACAATAAAGAGAGTTTCCCAGTGCATATAAAAGTTATACTTTATATATATATATATATATGTATATATATATATATATATATATACATATATATATATATATATACCTTAGTCAATTGCATGTGCAATAAAGTGTCTACATAAAAAGTATATACCTTAATTTAAAAATATTACTAAAAATACTACCCATCATCAGAGCTCTCAAGTCATAATCACTTATCACTGATCACTGTAACAAATATAATAATAATGAAAAAGTTTTTAAATATTGTGAGAATTACCAAAATGTGATACAGAGACTCGATGTGAGCAAATGCTTTTAGAAAAATGGTGCCAACGGAGTTAGTACAGGAGTGCTGTAAACCTCCAATTTGTTTTTTAAAAAAGTAAAAAACAAAACAAAACAAAACAAAAAAACCCACAGTATCTGTGAAGCAGAATAAAACAAAACACAATAAAACAAGGTTTGCCTGTACATCAAGTCCCTCATCTCACTTTTCTTTTTCAAGCAAGTATTTTTTGACCTTTTGTACTTCTGTAGTACAGAGTTCTACAGATTGTTTTATCAACTGTTCGAATTCTTAAATAATCCTTTTTGAATTTTGATTGGGATTACATTGAATTTATACATTAATTTGGAGAGAATGTAAATTGTCAATATGGAGTTACCCAGTTTATGAACACCCCAAAATTTTCCATGTTTTGATTCATCTTTAGTCCTAACAAATGGTTTTGTATTTTTCATTGAGGACTTCTAAAACTTTATGGGATAGATCTCAAATTTTATCTCAATTTTTATACTTTTTAAAATAATCTCTCTTCCAAACTTAATATTTTAACTGTTTACTTTGCTTCATTTAAAAATATTGCTGGGATATATGGGTATAAGTTTGCGTGGTATTTTAGTACCCCGAAACCTTTTTAAATTCTTTTCTGAATCAGAAAGTAATTCTTTAGACTATTTGATATTCTATCAAATACGTTATCATTTGCAAGTAATTAAATTTTTGTTTTTATTTTTCTTAGTACTGTTATTTTAATATTCTTTGTCTTATGGAACTGACTAGATTATTTATTGCAAAGATGATTAAAAGTGACAATGAACAATAACGTATACCTATAGGAATTTAAAGATGTAGGCTTGAAACTGGTGTATCATTTAGGTCTTTTCCTGTTGGTCAGAACAAATCACCTGAGCACGTTTGAGATTAAGGTGTAGGGAAGTGAATTTCATCCCTTTAGTGGGAAGGACTAGAATCCCAATGCAAATGGCTATGGATTAAATTAAAAAATGATGTTTTAAGGCCATTGATGGACTCTTCAACCATTTATTTCTTTTTACGACTTTTTGAAGATTACTTTTTTCCATGTTTCACCATGCAGCATATTTACTATAGGATGTGGTTTTATTAGATGGACTGTTATCATACCTTGGTTCCCTAAAAGCAATTCCTGAGAGGGTTTGACATTCAGGATATTCTCAATTATCAACGCATATGAGGGGAGTTAGAGGAAATAAGATGGAGCAGAGGTAGAGGTCAAACTGGATGTATCTCCAATAAACTGTAGGTGACTCAGTGGGATTCTCTAGCGATACATACCCTATCAAAGTTGTCTCACATATGGCTAAATGTCCTATTTATTGTACACTTACTGTGATGTCATTGGATACAGGTTGTCCCAGAAAGCTGGGACACCCTTGAGTGAGGCAGCTCTCTGAACTTTGCTAAACTCTGAAAGATCTGAAGTTGGAGACAACTGAACACACTTCTAGCTGCTGGAGCAGAATATGCTTTCTTGAAAGGGAAACTGAACAAACCATCTCCCACTCTGTCATACCTGTATTACCTTTAGAAAATGTTTTTCCTTTTCCCAGCTGACTAAGAATGTTAAATATCATCAATTTCTTTAATACATAAAAATTTTTATAAATTTTTGTTAAATTATTGGAAGGTCATAATTTTTCTTTAATCTGTTAGTGAAGTGAATTGAATATTTTCTGAAATACATTGAACCTTGAATTCTTGGTATTAAATCATTTTTTTCCCTTCCACCTATGTCTTTGAACAAATTCTGGATAATTTCTTCCTACCTATTTTCCATTTAACCGCTGGTTCTCAGCCATGAATTAGTTACAGGTCAGCCTATCAAATGAGATTTTAGCTTTCATTATTTTGTTTTTTACATATAGAAGAATTTTTTTTTTCTCTGAAAGATTTTTTCTATTGTTTGTTAAGTATTTTTTCTGCTTGAACTGTTTAATGCTATGACTTCCTGCAACCTTTGGAAGTAGGATGTGGATTTATTACTGGTTCCCACTTATTCTGTGGCTGTTGCCTTTTGCATCCTAACTTTATGAGGCAGAAGGCACCTTATTAGAATTCTTGCTTGGGCAGATCTGTGCCTTGACTTCTGTCTCCTCACTTCTAGTCTCCTGCACACAATTCTGTCAAATACAAAGTTGAGGGCATCAGTTGGACAAATGCTCTCAGAACAAATGCAGTTTCCCTTCAACCTTTGGAGATACTGTTTTTATTTTGAATTTAGATTGCTGTTTATTATATTACTAGTTGAGGATTCTTTTTTTTTTTAATTTAAGCGTCTAATCTGCATCTTTTTTAATTTAAGTATCTAATCTGCATTTCAGTTGTTTTTAAGGAAAGAATTTTTTTAAGATAGACCTTTCTAGCCATATTACTAGAAATAGAAGTCAAATAATTGTACGAAAATGATTACTTAAGGATTATACAACACAAATTCTAACCAAATAAACCTAATGGTACAAACAATAAATTCCTTTATCAAACTCCCTAAAAGTGGGAAAACCAATGAATTGACATTGCATGCAAGCTGCTTACTATATTCAAATGCACGTGAATAAGGAACTTACTGGTGAAAATTAAGAATTTACTTTTTACTTACTTCAAATAGAGTATATATTATTTATTTCTCCACATAGTAGAAAAATACTGGAAAGGATTATTCTATATATCTTACGGATCATTGCTTTTCAAAGGCAGAGTTTTAAGATTGTGAGATTAATTTAATATATCAGAAATGGTATTTTCAATGAGAACAGTAAATATAGAATGAAATAAAATAGAAAATATCAGAATATATTACACAAAGTATAAGAATTGTATATCATACCTTTGTTTCACCTAGATACAAATGTGTATACTGGACTTGAGGTAAAAGTAGTTCCATACTCTGGGCAAAAAAGTTTTAAAGTCACTGCAATGCAGAAAAAGAATGAATAATAAAAAACCCATTCCACATATCTTGAAAGAAGAAGACCGCTCAATCCCTCTTGAAACTATGGAGAGGGGGTGCCTGGGTAGTTCAATCGGTTAAGTGGATGGCTCTTATTTTGGCCCAGGTCCTGACTTCAGGGTTTTGGAATCAAGCCCCTTATTGGGCTCCACGTTCAACAGGAAGTCTGCTTGAGAATTCTCTCTGTCCCTCTCTGTCTGCCCTGACCCCCACTCATGTGTGCTTTCCGTCTCTCTCAAAAATACATAAATTAAAAAACAAAACAAAACAAAACCCTGGAGCATACACTATAGCCTGCATTTCTAATATAACAAATGTATAATAATTTTCTGTTATTTAGAAGAGTTAAAATAAAATGTAATATAACATGGAGATGTTAAGTAATCAAGTTTCAGGATTTAAATTTTACATGTCTTACCTTTGCTATCTATTTTTATCTGATTTTCTACCTCCATCACTAAATAACCAGTGTAAAGATTATGAAAAACTTTAACATCTAAATTTATTTTATCAAAGAAAACTAAACTAAAAAAAGAAAAAGAATCATTTCTGCTTCTGGGAAAAATATAAGGCAGGTAGATAGGCTCAACAGAATATTTTTGTGCTCCCTGAGAATTTCATTTATACAATTCATCACTTCCTCTGTTCCTACAATTAGATTAAGACAATTATAATTGATAAGCTCATGTACTATACTTGGCACATTCTAGTCTGAAAATTATCTTAATTTTGATATAAATTAGTTTTAAGAGAGTCAAAAACAAAGATGATTGTATTTTCACAGTGATATATGTGAATACTATATGTATTACACATCAGTAGTCTAAAAAGTGCTAGGAACAGCAATTTTCCACTTACTCAATATAAGTAATGACTCTTACTGATTGTGCTGCATCCATCCAATGCACTGAACTACATTATATTTGTATAGCATATATAAGTGCAGTTTATAATTTGTCAGCAGAAACTCATCTTGCAATTAGTTTGCTGTACAGAGCTGACCTCATCGTTACTACCTGGAGAATGCCATCTAACATTGACAGCATTCTCTTAGTTAAAGATAGGAAGCTGTCAGGGTTTCCATTAAATTTATACTCTCAGAGGTTAGTAACTCTGCTTCTAAAAATGCCACTGGCATTAACTTAGCATGCAAGGTGTTAGCAAGGTAGTTTATTTTAAAAGGGAGGCTGTTTGTAAACTGTGAAAATGTCCTTCAGCTTTAAACAGGCAGCCAGACAGTCTGAATGTCTGCATAAGAAAGCATCTGTATTAATGCCATCTCTGTGTTCCTAGCAATCCTGCTGATGTTAAAACCAGAAAAGGAGAATACTATAGCTATGGTTGACTCAAAATGTCAGTGTTACTAGTCCTTTATCTGATATGTCATTTGCAAATATCTTCTCCCATTCTGTCAGTTGTCTTTTGCTTTTGTTAACTGTTTTTGCTGTGCAAAAGCTTTTGATCTTGATGAAATCCCAATAGTTCATTTTTGCCCTTGCTTCCCTTGCCTTTGGCGATGTTCCTAGGAAGATGTTGCTGCAGCTGAGGTGGAAGAGATTGCTGCCTGTGTTCTCCTCAAGGATTTTGATGGATTCCTTTCGCACATTGAGGTCCTTCATCCATTTTGAGTCTATTTTTGTGTGTGGTGTAAGGAAATGGTCCAATTTCATTTTTCTGCATGTGGCTGTCCAATTTTCCCAGCACCATTTATTGAAAAGGCTGTCTTTTTTCCATTGGACATTCTTTCCTGCTTTGTCGAAGATTAGTTGACCATAGAGTTGAGGGTCTATTTCTGGGCTCTCTATTCTGTTCCATTGATCTATGTGTCTGTTTTTGTGCCAGTACCATGCTGTCTTCATGATGACAGCTTTGTGATAGAGCTTGAAGTCCGGAATTGTGATGCCACCAACTTTGGCTTTCTTTTTCAATATCCCTTTGGCTATTCAAGGTCTTTTCTGGATGGCCAACAGACACATGAAAAAGTGCTCCATATCACTCGGCATCAGGGAAATACAAATCAAAACCACAATGAGATATCACCTCACACCAGTCAGAATGGCTAAAATCAACAAGTCAGGAAATGACAGATGCTGGCGAGGATGCAGAGAAAGGGGAACCCTCCTACACTGTTGGTGGGAATGCAAGCTGGTGCAGCCACTCTGGAAAACAGCATGGAGGTTCCTCAAAATGTTGAAAATAGAACTGCCCTATGACCCAGCAATTGCACTACTGGGTATTTACCCTGAAGATACAAATGTAGTGATCCAAAGGGGCACGTGCTCCTGAATGTTTATAGCAGCAATGTCCACAATAGCCAAACTATGGAAAGAAGCTAGATGTCCATCAACAGATGAATGGATCAAGAAGATGTGGTATATATACACAATGGAATACTATGCAGCCATCAAAAGAAATGAAATCTTGCCATTTGCGACAACATGGATGGAACTAGGGCGTATCATGCTTAGCGAAATAAGTCAAGCAGAGAAAGACAACTATCATATGATCTCCCTGATATGAGGAAGTGGTGATGCAACATGGGGGCTTAAGTGGGTAGAAGAAGAATCAATGAAACAAGATGGGATTGGGAGGGAGACAAACCATAAGTGACTCTTAATCTCACAAAACAAACTGAGGGTTGCTGGGAGGAGGGGGGTTGGGAAAAGGGGGTGGGGTTATGGACATTGGGGAGGGTATGTGCTTTGGTGAGTGCTGTGAAGTGTGTAAACCTGGTGATTCACAGACCTGTACCCCTGGGGATAAAAATATATGTTTATAAAAAATAAAAAATTAAAAAAAAATGTCAGTGTTTAGTCAGTTATTGTTCCTCAGCTCTCCATGTATGGGTTCAGTAAAGTATTTTTTTTTTTAATTGTAAGGATATCCCCAGATGAGGCTGTCAGAGTGATACTGCAAAGTATGAGATGAAATTTACCCTTTAAGAAAGAATGGCATGGCTTCACAGAAGTGGAAAGCAGAATGACAATTGCTAGAGTCTGGGGTGGGGGCTAGGGAGATAGTGGTCAAAAGGTACAGACTTTCAGTTAGGCATAAGGTAAATAAGTTCTGAAAATCTAATGTTCAGCAAATTGATTATAGTTAATAATACTGTATTGTATATTTGAAATTGCTAGGTGAGTAGATCATAAATGTTCTCGCTTAAAAAGATAACATGAAAAAAAGAATGATATGGATTTTAATCTTTTAGTTCTAGGTCTAACATTTACTGTCAGCTAGTGAAAATTAAATTAACATAAACCTTAATTACTCAAATCGTAAAGCAGGAATAATAATGTCTTACCAAGAATATGTATACTGGGTTCTGAAAAATAAGGCATGTAAAATTTACAAACCAGAAAGTATAGTGTTAACATTATGACCCAGGATCCTTCAAGCAAGGTTCCAGTGCAGATTTCTATTGCCTGAATCTGAGGCAGACTCAGGCACTGATATAGTTGTAATTCAGTGGTATGTATCCCTTGTGAGGAGCCTTAAGGCATTCCTTTATTTTGGTTTTGATAATTTCAAGAAAGAGAGATTTTGGCTATTGGTGAATGCTTCTGTCAGTACCCCTAAAGTCCACACTTTTTAACTTTCCAGTGATAGAAGTCACATGGGTGTATCTGGCCAAACAGGGCTAACAGTCATTCGATTCACTGTCCTGACTGAAAAAATAAAAAAAAACAAAATGCACAGGATAATAGTTTTCAGGATAATTGATATCAATCACTAAAGGAGAATAGAAATAAAGAGAGCTGTACCACTGTCCCAATTTACCAATGACAAAGTTTCCAAGCTGCAATACAAATAAGGGGAACTAAAAGTAGAGCCAGTAATCTCTCTGAGTGGAGGATATGAAACTAAGAATCTGCAGAAAACAAGGCCATTACAGTCCACAAACCAGATTATGGGAAATAAAAGAGCAACATAAAGAACCACAGAAATCTGAAATGGTCCTTACTAGTATTGAGAAGAATATTGACCCAAACATTTGTATAAGACAGTTACATTGGAGAATCACCCAGTAGATTATTAGGAACAATACTCAGAGCTCACATGGGACCAATAAAAGTACCGATCTTCAATAGCCAGGCTAGACTATTTTAAATTCTCACAGCATTGTGGGGAATACTAAGTTTCTTGCCTCTGTAGCGGACAATAAGAACTGCTCTTATCTACCTAACAAATTTTTAAAAAGCAAACCTTTTTAAAATTTATAAAAGCAAAAAAAAAAAAAAACTTCAAGTTAACTGTGTTACACAATAATGCTCAAGAATCTTTATATGGAACAAATAAATATAGCCCTCAGCCAAAATTACCAAACATAGAGAGGGAAGAAAATATTATCTGTAATAAAAAAAAAGAAAAAGAAAAAGAAAAAATATCAATCAAGATTGACTCAGAACTTTTACAGATGTTAGAATTAGGTGAAGACAATGAAAGTTACTAAAAATTAACCATATTTCACATATGCAAAAACTTAAGTAGATGTATTGAGGATATGAAAAACTTTACTCTGAAGATGCAGATGCCAACATCTGAGGAACAGTTGCTATGGATAGAATAAATGGCCGATTAATTATTGCAGAAGAAAATGTTAACTAAAAATTAACATTGCTTAAATACATAACATGGAAGAGTTTCTAAAAGTTTTTTTTAAAAGATGTAAAAATCAATAAAATAGAAAAGAGCATAAGTATAATAAAATCCTTGAAGAAGAGAGGAGACATTGATAGAAAAATAATTTGAGGAAATGTGATTTTTTCCAAATATGATGAAAACTGTGAACCCACAGATCCAAGAAGTTCAGTGAATCCCAGACACAAAAAAAATTCAAACTAAATTGCAGCAAGGTACATCATAGTCAAATTCCATAAAACCAGTGATAAGGAAAAAAAATCTTAAAAACAGAGAAAGACCTATTGTATACAGAGGAACAAAGGTAAAAGAGAAAGCAGATTTCTTGCCAGGAACATTGTAACTGAGCTGATAGTGGAGCAACATCTTTAAATTATGAAAGGAGAAAATTATATCAACACAGAATTCTAAGACCTCTGTAATAGCTTTTAAAATAATGAAAGCAAAAATGACATTTTCAGAAATACAAAAGTTGATCGCCTCTCGACCTTTTGGCTAAGATCATGTGCAGAAATACAAAAGTTGAAAAAATCAATCCCTGTCAGGTATACGCTACAAGAAATGTTAACAGTATCCTTCGGTCAGAAGGAAATGTATACCAGGTGTAAACATGGATCCCCAGGAAGAAAAAATAGCAAGATAAATGGTAATGATGTGTAGTTGATGGATTATTGTTTAAAGAAAAATAATACTCTGGAGTTGATAAAGATATGTACATAAAATGTAAGTAAGCAGTACCATAAACATGGAAAAAGGGAAATGGAATATTTTTGAAATATTCTTATGCTATACCTCTGATAGCACATTTGTAATGTAGGATGTGATAACTTAAAGCTGTATACTATAAAATATAAAGTACCATTGAAATAAAAAATAACTGTAGCTAACAAATCAACAGTAGAAGATGATCACAAAAATACTCAATCCAAAATACAGCAAGAAAAAAAAGAACAAGAAAGAAGAGGAGGAAAAAAGAGAAAAAAGGAATGAAGAAAGAAAAGGAACAAAGAATATTTAAAACAACTAGAAAAAATAGCAAAATGTTAGACTTAAACCTACCACACCAACAGCAGCGTTAGATGTCATTGGCCCCAAATCTCCAGGAACAGGAATAGATTTTCATACTGAATGAAAAAGCAAGAAAAAACTCTGTTACCTTTAACATACACACTCAAGATATAAAGAAATGGATTAAAAGTAAAAACACAGGAAAGTTATAACATGCTTTAATCAAAAGAAAGCTGGAGTACCTATATTATCAGATAAAATAAATTTCAAAGCAAATAATGTTATCGGGGCAAAAGAAATCATTGCATAATGAAAAAGTAAGCTAAAGTAATTAAAAATTTGGGATGCCTGGGTGGCTCATCAGTTAAGTGTCTGCCTTTGATCAGGTCATCATCTCGGGGTCCTGGAATAGAGCCCCAAGTTGGACTTCCTGCTCATTGGAGAGTCTGCTTCTCTCTCTCCCTCTGCTCCACCCCACCCCCACTTATGTTTTCTCTCTCTCTCAAATACATAGATAAAATCTTTGAAAAGTAATTAAAAATCCTAAATGTCTATGCATCCATTAACAGACCTTCCAAACACATGAGCAAAAACTAAAAAGAATTCTATAAAAAATAGACAATTTCACCTGTATGGCTACAGATTGCTATAGCCTATTTCCAATATTGGTAAAAAGAGTGGACAGGATATCAGTAAAGATATAGATTATCTGAACAATGCTATCAACCAAATTTACCTAATTGATATTTATTCAACACTACATACAACAGAATACCCTATTTTTTTTTTTTTTTTTGCAGTTGCACATGAAACATTTACCAATATGATAAATATATCCTGGGTCACAGAATGAATCTTAATAACATTTAAAAATTCTATTTATATTCTATAAAATATATTCTGTGACCTTGTGGAATTAAATTAAAAATCAACATACATCTCTTTGAAATATCTCCCATAAATATTTGAAAAAGATAGTAATAGAGTTCTAAAAAAGGCATTGTTCAATTTAAAAAATATTTTGAACTAAATGAAAATAATACAATATATCAAAATTTATTGTTGGCTATTGTTAAAACACACCTCAGGAGAAATTTATAGCACAAAATGCATAGTAGAAATGCACATAAAGACACAAGCGTTCATATCAATAACATTTATACCTTAGGAAACTAGAAAATAAACTGTAAATGTAATTTAAACAATAGAATAGAAATAATAAAAATAGAAGAGAAATCAATAAAATGAAATTTAGAAAAAGAAAAACCAAACACTTATAACTTTGAGAAGACCAATAACATTGTTAAACTTTTAACTAAATATCAAGGAAAAAGTAGGAATATACAAATTACCAGTGCCAGAAATGAATGATATTATATCCCTATGTATTCCACAGTCTGAAGAGGGTGATAAGTGTTTATGAAAATGATGGTGAATTCTTTCAAACTTTAGGGAAAATATTGTAATACCAATTCCACGCAGAGTATTTTTAGAAATTTGCAGAATAATAATATTTTTCAGTTTATTTTAAGAGACCTAAATTACCCTAATACTAATCATAGAAACAGATTAGGAGCTAACAAATTACTGTTATCCCACATAAATATAAGTTTAAGTGATATAAACTATTTTAGCAAATTGAATCCAGCAATATAAAAGAAAGTTGTCATGACCAAGTAGGATTTATCCCGGGAGTAAAAAGTTGATTTAGTAATCAATTTAGTAATCAATAATCAAAATCAATGTAATTTATCATATCAAACTAAACATAAAAACCGTATGATAATTTTAAGAGACACAGAAAAAAGCACTTGTCAAAATCCGACATCTATTTTTGCTATAAAATATCAACAATATAGAAATAACAAAAGAATATTCTAATCCTAATAAACTGTATCTTTAAAAAACTCTATAATGAATGACTACTTACTAATGGAAGTTACTGACCTCTAAGATCAGGAGGAAAGCAAGATTTTCTCCTCTCTACACTTTTAGTTTATTTTGTACTGGAGATTGTACCCACTTCAATTAAAAAAAAAGTCACACTGATTAGGAAGAAAGAAATAAATATTGCTCACAGACTACCTGAATGCCAATGAAGAAATACAATGTACTTATAAACAAAAAAAATTAAATATAACCAACAAAACCTACAACTATTAAGTTAATTCAGCAAATTAGTAATATCAATACAGAAGAATCAAATGTTTTCTATATAGTACCAAGGTACAACCCCAAAATGAATTTTGAAACAATTAACAACAAATAATATGAAATATTTAGTGATAAATATGATGAAAGAGGTGCTAAACCTGTACACTAAAAAGGACATAACCCCTTTGCCGAGAGAAATTAAAGAGAGTTTAAATGAGTATAAAGGCTGAAGACTCTTATGTTGTTAAGATATCAGGTGTCCGCAGAGCGATCTATGGCTGCATAGGAAATCCCAATCAAAATTCTAGCAGGCTGGCCAATAAGCATATGAAAAGATGTTCAACATCACTAATCATAAGAAAAATGAAAGTCAAAACCACAGTGAGGGTTGGGAGCATGGAACAAATGCCTGACTAGGGCAAGGGCTATTCATGGAGGACAGCAGCTCAAGTTCTTAAACAAATTTGAAGAAGCCAAGGAAACCTACGAAAAGGTTTGAAAAGATGAAGAAAATAATCTTCAGCTCAAAGAGGGTTTATAGAATATGGAGGCTAGGTTGGCAGAGTGGAACTTTATGAACCCTTTAAACATGCCCAGTCTGTACCAGAAGTTGGAGAGTCATCCCTGAACAAGGATGCTGCTCACTGATCCTACCTACTGGGAGCTGATCGAGCTGATAACTACAAAACAAGCCATCTGACCTGGACACAAAACTGAGATCCCCAGATCCTGACTACTCTCAGTGTCCTGCTGGGAGTTTATATGGGCAGTATGAATGAGAGGAGGAATCTGGAACACCTCCCCTATCTCCTCTTTCCTAGAAGGACACCAAGCCAGAACCAGTGGAAGAAGAATAAGAAGCAGGCACTGAAAGGGAAAGAGTTGGGGAACGAGGCCTACAGGAAGAAAAACTTTGACACAGCCTTGAAGCCCTGTAACAGAGCTCAGGACTTGGAACCCACCAACACGACTTACATGACCAATCAAGCAGCCCTACATTTTAAGAAAGGCAACTACAGTAAGAAGGCCATTGAAGTGGGGCAAGAAAACTGAGAAGACTATGACAGATTGCCAAAGCTTATGCTTAAATTAGCAACTCCTGCCTCAAAGAAGAAAAGTACAAGGATTTCATCCATTTCTATAGCAAGTCTTTGGACTGAACCCCAGATGTACTCAAGAAATGCCAACAGGCAGAGAAAATTCTGAAGAAGCAAGAGTGGCTGGCCTGTATCAATCCCGACCTAGCCTTGAAGGAGAAGAACAAAGGTAATGAATGTTTTCAAAAAGGAGACTATCTCCAGGCCATTAAGCTTTATACAGAAGCCATCACACAGAATCCAAAGAGGCCAAATTGTATAGCAGTGAAGCTGTACAAACTCATGGAGTTTCAGCTGGCACTCAAGGAATGTGAGGAATGTATCCAGCTAGAGCCAACCTTCATCAAGGGTTACACATGGAAAGCAGCTCCACTGGAAGCAAGGAAGGACTACACAAAAGCCACAGATATCTACCAGAAGGCATTAGATCTGGACTCCATCAGTAAGGAAGTGGCAGACAGTTACCAACATTGTATGATTGCCCAGTACAACTGCCAGACAGCCCCAAAGACATGCAGTGATGGGCCATAGCCAAACCTGAGGTGCAGCAAGTAATGAGTGACCCGGCCATGTGGCTCATCCTGGAACAGATGCAGAAGGACCCCCAGGTGCTCAGCAAACACTTGAATCCTATAATAGCACAGAAGATCCAAAAGTTGATGGAAGCAGGTCTCATCACAGTTCAGTGATGACTTGCTCATCATCCCTTTCCCTTCTCTCTAGTGTGGAAAGAGGAGTTGGGACTGCCACAAGCAGTGTGGAATAGAGGGGTGAGCAGGGAAAAGTGAAAAACTTCTCTCTATGTATTTACATAGACCTATGTGGAAGATACAGAGACTCATATTCTCCATACTGGCACTGCCCAGCACAGGTGTGGTACCTTCCACTGCCCTAAGGTTCCCTGTTCCCTTCCCTGCCCTAAGTAGCTGTCTTAGCTGCTCTCTCATAGTTGGTTATTTTTTATATGGAGCAGTGGGCATGTATGGGAAGAGGAGGCTGTTCTTTCCCGATCTCAGGTCCCAACTCTCTTCACATTGTTAACTCCACATCCCATGTGCCCTTCTCCAATAATGCAGCCCATTCAGGTGTGATTATTTACTTTTTAAAAAAATTTCACCTTAAACCCATAAGGATGGTCACTATCAAAAGAACAGAAAACAACAAATTTGGTGAGTATGTGAAGAAATTAGAACCCTTATGTGCTGTTGGTAAGAATGTAAAATGGTACAGCCATTATGGAAAAAACTTAGAGATTTCCTTGGAAATTAAAAATAGAATTACCATATGATTCAGGAGTCCCACTTCTGGGTATATTTCCAAAAGAATTTAAAATAGGAGCTCAAGGCATATTTGCATACTCATATGCATTGCAGCATTATTCACAATAGCCAAGTGGTAGAAGCAATTCAAGTGTCCATCAGCAGATGAATGGATAAAGACAATGTGTTATTTACACACAGCAGACTATTAGACAACCTTAAGAAAGAAGGAAATCTTGTCACGTGCTATATTGTGGGGTAACATTGAGGATATTATGCTAAGTGAAATAGGTTGGTTGCATAAGGACAGCTACTGTATGCCATTGATAGGAAGTATCTTAAGTAGTCAAAATCATAAAAACAGAAAGAAGAAAGGTGATTGTCAAAGTTTGCAGGGAAAGGGGATTTAATGGTTGTAGAATTACAGTTTTGCAAAGTGAAAAAGTTTTAGATATCAGCTGTGCAAGAATGTTAGTATATTTAATACTACTGAAATGTAGACTTAAAAAATGGTTGAGATAGTAGATTTATTATTTTTTATTTATTTTTTTTAAAGATTTTATTTATTTATTTGACAGACAGAGATCACAAGTAGGCAGAGAGGCAGGCAGAGAAAGAGAGAGAGAGGGAAGCAGGCTCCCTGTTGAGCAGAGAGCCCGATGTGGGGCTCGATCCCAGGACCCTGAGATCATGACCTGAGCCGAAGGCAGCGGCTTAACCCACTGAGCCACCCAGGTGCCCCAGAGATAGTAGATTTAATGCTGTGTTTTTGTGTTGTTAACACACATACACACACACACACACACACACATGCACACACATGCACACACACACCTGGCAAGATTTCTTATATAACTTGATAAGGCCATTACAAAAATTGATAGGGAAATGCAAAGAACTTAAAACAATGAAATCAACTTGAAAAAAGAAGAACGAAGTTAGAGAGCTAGAAAGCCACCTGATTTCAAGGTAAACACTACCTCAAAACTTTACATAAATCTACAGTGATCAAGGCAAGTTTTTATTACAAAGAAATGACTAGATCTAGGTAACAAAGAATCTGATAAAAGATACAGATATATATGGAAGACTGATTTTTGACAAAGGTACAATTCAGTGGAGGTATGGTAGTTTTGTTTTCAACAAATGATGCTGGAATAATGGAAAGTTCATTTCCAAAAAAAAAAAAAAAGCTTTAAAACATCCCTCACACTTTATAAAACAAGCGTTTGTAAAACAAGCAAATAAGAATTTGAAAAGATAGTTATTATGATTAATCATAGGAAAACTAAAATTAAAACCACAAAGAAATATCACTATCTAGTAGAATAGCTAAAATAAAAACAACTGACCATTAGCAAGTGTCTTGAGAGGAGGAGGAACTGGAACTCTCACTCATTACCAGTGAAAATATAAAATGATACAATTACTTTGGGAAACATTTTAGAGGTTTATTATAAAGTTAAATATACACATACCATGTGAATGAAACACTCTTCTTCTAAGTATTTAAGAGAAAGAAAGCTTAGAGCCAGACTTTCAGTGAGTGTTCATAGTAATTTTGTTTGTGATAGCCCTAAATGGAGAACAGTCCCAGTGTCCATCAGCAGATGCTTGGAAGAACAAACTGTGGTATATACATATAATGGAATACTACTCAGCTACAAATAGGAATGAATTATTGATAATGCAAATACATTGATGGAGCTCAAAGAAAAGGAGTCTGACAAAAACTGAAACACATACTCAGTGATTCTACAAATATAAAATTCTAGAAGATGCAAATAAAGCTCTAATGACAGAGATCTGTGGTTGCCTGGAACGAAGAGTACATGTTTGTTGGGCAGGAGGGAGAAAATAAATATGTCACGAGGAAATATTTTGGGGTGATATCTATGTCCATTACCTGGATTGCAGTGATTGTTTCATAGGAGCAATACCTATGTCAAAAGGTACTGTTGACCTTAAACATAAAGCTATCTGTTATTTTACCAGCAAAAATGGGTTTACTTGGAAATAGCAGAGAATTGCAATTTGGAACAGGCAAAGTATGGTAAAATCTTAGGAAAGTCCAGAGAATAAAGGATAGGATTGCTCTTTCAGGGGAGAAAAGGGAAAAAAAAAAAAAAAAAGGATGAGTTGAGAGAGCTGTTAACAAACAAAAAGTCCATGGAAGTAAACCAGGAATTCAGAGCATGGTGGCTATTCATTGGCTTTGTTTTACTATTGCTCTCATTGGCTGGACTTTAGCCAGGTGAGGAGGAATCCTTTCTTCCTCCTGCTGGGAGTAGTAACTTTCAAGAGTTGCCTCTTCCTTTTGGGCCAGTGATTCTTGACAATAGGTGACACTTAAGGTCTCCCTCTTCTGGCCTCCCCACTCCATTTTCATGATTTTTTAAAAGATTTTTAAAAATTCATTTGTTTGATAAATAGTGACAGAGACAGAGATAGCAAGACAGAGCATGAGCAGGGAGGAGAGGGAGAAGCAGGCTCCCTGATGAGGGATGAAGGACTCTATCCCAGCACCCTGGGATCATAAACCAAGCCAAAAGCCAACGCTTAAGTGACTGAGCCACCCAGGCACCCCGATGTGTTTTTTTGTTTGTTTGTTTGTTTGTTGTTTTAAGATTTTATTTCTTTATTTGACATACAGAGATCACAAGTAGATGGAGAGGCAGGTAGAGAGAGAGAGGGGGAAGCAGGCTCCCCGCTCAGCAGGGAGTCTGATGTGGGGCTCCATCCCAGGACCCAGAGATCATGACCTGCGCCAAAAGCAGAGGCTTAACCCACTGGGCCATCCAAGCACTCCAGATGTATTCTTTTATTATTTTTCACAGTATCAAATTATATACTCTAATTTTATGCATTTTTTTGTCAATTATATCTCAATAAATAAGCACAGAAATAAAATAATGCAACTCATCCTCTCCATAAAATAAAGTTAGTCACTTTATGGGAGTAAAATTACAGAAGTGTTAAGTCTGGATGACACTTTGGATTAGTTCTGTTGTTATTTGATTGTTTTGGGTGGTATTTTGTTTTTTCTTTTTCCTTTTCTCAAAGAGGAACAGTAAGTTGAACATCTTTATGTTTCATCTTTGCTTGCTATAACCAGATTTAAATAACATCCTTTCTTAGTAAATGACACCAGTAAATTATAAAGTTTTCTGCTGTGCATATATATGTTTATTAGTTTTCAAAAGACTTAGTGAATATTGTGTGTATGTGTTCCTATGTGAACATGCAATATTATTTTTTAAAGCCAGGATAAAAGATATGAATAGAGGGAGGAAGAGGAAGAGAAAAATGAAGGTAGTATTTGCTAAATATTTGACCATTCCAAATAATTGAAGTTACTTTTAATTAAAAGCTAAATTACTTAAGACTATATTTTTTGTATTTAATAAAAGCCAAATTTTTTAAATTGTGGTCTCTAACAAAATTTATTATTTTAAAGATAAAATTGATGATTTTAATAGTAACATTTAGTAATAATGTGATGTATGCCACATTTTCTCTATTATTTCATCAGTGGATATTTGAGTTGCTTCCGATTCTTTCCTTTTGTAAGTAGTGCTGCTATATATATTGGTATATAAATGTCTGTTAGAGTTCTTGCTGTCAGGTCTTTTGGGTCTATTTCCAAAAGGAGAATTGTTCATATAGTAAAACCTTCATATAGTAATTCTATGTTTCATTTTTTGAGGAACCACTATTCTGATTTTCACAACAGCTGCACCATTTATATTCCTACCAGCAATCTTTATGTGTTCCAATTTCTACACATTCTTTCCAACACTTTTTTTTCTGATTTTTTTAATAGCTATCCCAATGGCTGTGAAGTGGTATCTCATTGTGATTTTGATTTGCATTTCTCTAATAATTAGTCATACTGGGCTTCTTTTCATGTGCTTGTTGAATATTTGTATGCTTCTTTAAAGAAATGTCCATTCAAGTTTTTTGGCCATTTTTAAAATGATTTCTTATTGTTGAGTTTGGGGGTTCTTTACACATTCTATCCAGTGATTTTATTAATCACTTATCAGTTATGTGATTTGCAAACATTTTATCATTCTGTGCTGATTTAACTCTTAGTGATTGGATCACTCTTGGGCTTGCTGTAAGCCTACAAAGTGCTATTTATTTTCACTCCATTTTTGTCCCCTCCCCTGCAGCATTTCTGGCCTTTATGTTTTTCTTCTGCATAACTAAAATGTTTTGAATATCTAATATCTATTTAGTTCATACTCAAAGAAGAAGTGAGATCTTGCCACTCTTCGCTCACTCCTGATCAACAGCAATAACGTTGGACAGTATACTTACTACAGAAGGAAGGAAGTATAAGTCAGTCAAATTTCTCTATAAATTTTACAAGGGCCCATAGTTGTCTATTAGAACAATTCCATTCATTTTCTTCAGTTGTACTATTTTCCATCATTCTAGTATTCTTTCCAAATGCATAAAATTCATGAGCACATTTACTTGTATGCTCTGTTTCATCAAAGCTCTTTTATAACATTCTTAGTATAAAATTTTCTATTTCCTTAAGCTATGCCTCCTCTAAATTTTTTCTCAGCACATATTTGTTGAGCCATTTCTATGAGCCCAAAATCTTAGAAGGTGTGGATAACTGAATAGAGAACAAAGTATAGTTTGTATCCTCAAGAAGCTGTTGGTCTTAAAGTAATTGGGGTACAATGAAACAGACATGGAATAAAACAAATAATAATCTTTAGATGCCACTGTTGAACACAGTATGATGTATGATAAGGAGGGTGAAATTTGATTGAGGAGGAATCTAAAGTGATAAACCTGACATCATCACGGGTAACATATATGCACTTAGCATGGAACTTCTCTCTCACCTATATTGTATTTATCTATAAACTTCATTTCTTATTCAGTGATCTTATTGAGTGATTTTATCTAATTTCTTAAGTATTGACTTAATTATATTTTATTAGAAGCTTCTACACCTAAACTAAAATTCAGTACCACTGTGATGAAACCAAGTTAGTATTTTTCTGTTTTTATTACATTATTTTGTAAGTTTCATACATTTTTAAAAGATTACTTTCAGAGAGTGTTAAATGTTCAGGGGGGAAAGAAGAGGGGAAGCAATCTCTCCACTGAGCACAGAGCCCAAGAAGGGGCTGATCTGGTGGGGAGATTAGAACCTGAGTCAAACCCAGAGTAAGTCCCTTAACCTACTGAGCCACCCAGGTGCCACGATTTTCATATATTTTTAATCTAGTATTTTGGTTTTTTAGTCTAATATGATATTACTTTTAGGATGTTATGTAGAAATCTTCACGTGTTACGGAAATTGTATTTCTTCCTTTTTTAACAAAAGACAATAAAATGTTTCTATGTTTAAAATAATACCTTTTTCATTCATCAAATTGCTTCAGTAAGTTTAAATATTGTGACCTGGTTAAATGTCCTTTTATCACTGAAAAACAGATATGTAATGTCAGATATATTATTGGTTATTTAAAACCCAAATAAATACATAAAGGGTTTTTTTTTTTTTGGCCTATTATCTAGATGGTTTTTTTTTTTTAATTTATCATTGCCTATGATGTTAATTATTTAAAATCTTATGGATCATATAAGCTCAGTGAGAAATACTTACTAGTTTGAAATACAAGAATGGTATTGATCCATATTGGGATATCAGGCTTGAAGTCTCTTTATGTGAAAATCTCTTACAGTTATGCCTAAATTATTGTATTATGGGACTGTGTCTAAATTGACTGAAGATGTTACTCCTTTTGAATTGCATTAGCAATTGTTCTTCTAGAATGGCTTTAGAGTAAAGACATGGAATATGTCCAGGAAGTTTGACAAATTCTGTTTATTCTCACCAGTAAGAGAGAAATGAATTGTCAAAAGGAAAATTAGAATATGACTCTTACTCCAGATGTTCCCTGGCCGAAGAAAAATGTTTGGGGGAGAAGTATACTTTATGGCTTCATGACAGCCGCCTGTTTGTTTGTTTGTTTTATTTTTTTCTGGAATTGAATGAAGATCTCCTTGATGATTTTATTGGTGTTCCCAAAAGTTCTTCACACAGTATTGCCATTTCCTTGAATTATTCATTATTTCTGACTGCACATTTTCAACCTATCTACTCAGTGTTTACACATTATGTATTCCATGTATTAATGGAATTGCCCTGTCATTGCATTTGTATTAAAGTTGTGTTAGACAATATTTCCTGGCTCGTCAGTTATTACAGCTCAAAATAATCTTTTGAAATTTGTGAACCTCTTTTTACTCCATAGTTATTTATTTTTAACAATTTATTTGACTAAGAAATAAAATGTCCACAGGGGGGAAAACCCACTATTATTAAAATAATACTTAGGTGGCAGTGTTATAGATCAGACCAAGGAAGACCAGACTAAGGAGTTTAAGCTCATTTTCTGAGTCAAGAAGCAATGCCAAGGACAGGTTGCTTCTCCTTCTTCATGGATAGCACATTTGATGGATCTGAAATAATGAGATCATTGCCTGTTGTTCCAGAAATTCTTGGCTTCTTCAGCTTTCAGATATCACTCTTCCCTCATTTCATTTGTCAACAGAAAATCTAGTCTTCTTTTAGGTTCATCTCATATTTGTCAGTAAATTCATGAAGAATGCATGTAACATGAATTGACCTGAAATCCACATTCTGCTTCAGCCAACAATTTTGTATTAGCCAGCCACTGCGCACATTTGCAGATCGCTTCATGGCCTACCTCCCCTGACTTTCCATGGTGCTGACTTTTCACAGTATGTGTATAAAAATGGACACATCATGTACTTCCTCACAACACTTATAAAATTTGTCACATTTAATGAGACTTTACAAAAGGCTTGTAAATGAATTACAATATCACACACACACACACACACACACACACACACACACATTTAGACTCCTTTGATGAAGTTTCTCTCCCTACCAGTTCTGTTTCTCCTCAATATCTGGAAAACGGGTTTTTCTTGCTCTTTTGAATAATGGAGAACATAATCCCATTCTTATCTTTTTCCTCCACAGAATCCCCCAGATCAAACCTCACAGTCTCTGTGTCAGACCGCCTGGGCTTCCATGACAAAATACCTATCAAAACTGGGTGGCCAGGGGCACCTGGGTGGCTCAGTGGGTTAAAGCCTCTGCCTTTGGTTCAGGTCATGATCCCAGGGTCCTGGGATCAAGCCCTGCTTCTGGCTTTCTGCTCAGCAGGGAGCCTGCTTCCCCCCGACCTCTGCCTGCATCTCTGACTACTTGTGATCTCTGTCAAATAAATAAATATAAAATCTTAAAAAAAAAAAAAAGAAAACTGGGTGGCCGACACAAAAGAAATTTCTTTTCTTATAGTTCTGGATGTTGGCAGTCCAAACTTCAAAAAATCAGTATGCTTAGGTTCTGCTGAGTGCAGTCTTCCCAGCATACAGACTGCAGCCTTCTCTCTTGTCCTCACATGGGGTGGGAGGTTGGGGGAGAGAAGAAGCTCTCTGGTATCTTTTTTGTGAGGTCACTAATCTCATAACGAAGTCCCTTATAACCTCATGTGAGCCTAATTCTCCACCAAAGACCCCATCCAAATAGCATCACATGGTGGGTCAGGGCTTCACCATAATTTTTTGGGGGGTATGGGGACACAGTTTAGTCCATAACATCACCCAAGGATTTTTCAAGGATTTTTCTTCTCAGGGTGGAAGTTGGAATGTCTACTCTCAGACCAAAAAAAAAAAAAAAAAAAAAAAAAAGGCTCTATCTCTCTATCTCTTATCCACTCCTTTAATTTGACCATCTCTGTCTCTGTCTTCTGCCATTACAACCAGGATAATCTATTAAAATATGTTTATCCTTCTCATTTATATTAGCAAATGTTGCCCTATTTGCAAAATCTGAGACATTCATCATGGAATGCCACCACAGGTTGAATTTCACACAAGTGCATTCCCCTCTAAATTCTTATCCAGCCTGGGGTGATTCCCTTTTCATTCTTTGTCATTGTCCAATGGCTACTTTAGCTTTACTCTGGATAACTTTTGATAAAGAATACATAAATTGCAAAGGTAAAAATCATTCTACAATGAAGAAAATGCTTTCTTATGCAGAATGACTTCACTCTTTATTGTCTTGAAACTCTGCTTTTCATATTGAAATCTTCCAAGATATCTTTGAACAACAGGGTGGCCCCTTAGAGTGTTTTTTTGTGTGTGTGGTTTTTGGCTTGTGATTTTTTTGTTTTGTTTTGTTTTTTTGTAAAAATGAAGTGGTAATGTGTTAAAATGTAAATATAGGTCTCTGGTAGGAAAACAGAAAGGCAGCTCAAAGCTTCAATCTAGTTCTTATTTCTTTCTAGATTTTACACTTACCAATGAAAATGTCCAATAGTAGAGACCTACTAAAGCCAGTGGACAGAATTTTTCTTTAATTGCATGCAAATTAATGTTTTCTTTCTAGTAATAAAATGGTGTAAGACCATGGCCATGTGTTCTCTAGTATTTGGTGTAAATAGGTAGCAGGATGATGTCTTCCCCCACACACAATGATTATTTTTTCCACACTGCCTATGTTCCCAACTCCCACTATTCACTGTGTACCTCCTTCCCTCTCTCAGGTTCATTTAATCATGGGTGGAATAGGAATTTTTAAAAAGGCTTGTAGTCTCCTTCATGGATAGTATGCTAGTAAGATGGTGTTGTAGAAATAATTATTCTCAATTTACCTCATTCACTGAGAGAGAGTGCATGCACACAAGTGAGCATTCCCTTAGAAATTAGGAAATTATACCCAAAGGCATGACAAAAACAAAATAGACATGATGGTTCACCAGTAAAAGGAATCTGCAATTCGTTTTCCAGGTAAAGCCCTGGGCAGGTGAAGAAATCGCAGGGATCATACAGTTGGATAATGAGATGATACAGAAAGGACAGCTGTCAATGTTCTTCTGAGCTGCAGAAGAACCTAAAATAAGCAGAAATGTCCCATATCTTCAAGAGGTAAACCTGCTATACCTTAAGTAGCCTCATGGAGATAAATGAAGGCTGTCTCAGGAAGTACCTGTCTGAGTAAGTCAGTTATCAAGGAGCAGAAAGAATAAAGGAGTTTTCAGTCTAGAATAGAAGACAAAGAGCCATAGGTGACACCTCCTGCAGGTGTCCCATATAGTCTTAGGAAGCTACACTCCCCATCATGGAGATGCATGCAGGAGAGAAAGGGGTTTAAAAAAGAAAAAAAAAGACATAATAAATTTCAGGCACCTTAGTAGAAATTTTAAATTTTAAGTGGAAATCAGTGGAGATGTATTTATTCAATAATCACCTGAAAGCGTACTGTGGGATAAAATGTTTAACAAAACAATCACAATCCCTCTTCAAATTTTTATAGTCTAGTAAGTTAAATAGACTTTAAAAACATGATAAATTATCTTTGCTATATTCAATAAGTGACAGAGGAAAGTACTATAAAAGATGAGGATTATGGAAACAAATAGTAGATGGAAATGACCTGGTCAAGAGGGATTGGGGATAACGTTTCAGGGAAAGTTGTATCTGAGCTGAGAAAAAAGAGATAATTGGAAATTGGCGAGTTAAGGTGCTGCTAACTGGAATTTTTGCATATTTGAATGAAGGTAGGCATGGATAGAGTTATGGGAACTGCAAGGACTTGGGAGATGAGCTGGAGCTAGAGCCCAGAGAATGGTAGAAGAGGTGGATGGGTGATCAGAGGTCAGATCATCAGAGATGACATGAAAGGTCATTTGCTAGAAGTTAAGAATTATGAAAATAGCAATGGAAGGGGTTTACACATGAGTGGTATGATCAGATTTCTATTTCGGAAAGTTCATTCTAGCTGTCCCTACACCCTATAAGTGGTGGAGAGTGCAAGGCAGTGAAGCAGCTACTATTCAAAGACAGGATTAGAAGGCTACTGCAGTCATTTAGGCAGGGAATAACATAATTTTAGAGGAGAGTAACAGTGAATGAAAGGAAATAATAACAGCTTTTCATCTATCAGGAAGTAAAAGTGATAGGATTTCATAAATAATTGATTGGATGTTGGGAGTTCAGGGAGTGGCTCATGGGTTCCTGGGTGGCTCATAGTTTCCTCCATATAGAATTGTATATATGGTGGAAGAGGGCATGTATTAGGTACAAAGTTTATAGATTTGGACATAAGACTGAAGAGATCTGGTCCAGTAGCTCCTTATACAAACTTCAACTTTTATTCTGAAGGAAAGAGAAGATACTTCAGGTATTGAGTAGAGGAGAGATGTGATCTGATTTAGGTCTTAATGTGATCATGTTGATTCTTTGTTGAAAGGTACAAAGGAAAAATTTTGCCAACTTAAGGCAGATGTCTTAGTCCATTCAGGCTACAATAACAAACTACAATTTTGGTAGTAGGAGGTTGGTAAGTCCAAGATGAAGACTCCAGCAGATTCTCTGTCTAGTGAGGGCTTACTTCCTGCTTCATAGATAACTATCTTCCTGCTGTGTCCTTACTTGGCAGAAGAGGGGAGAAAGCTCTCTAGGGTCTTTTTTAGAAGCACTAATCCCATACACAAGGGCTCAGTCTTGGTGATCTAATTATCTCACAAAGACCACACCTCCAAATACTTGGATTAGATTTCAGCATATGAATTGGGGTCCTGGTGGGCAGGGACTCTTTCAGTTGATAACAACAGGCAAGGAAGACTATTTAAGACTTGTAGTGGAAAGAGGCCAGAACTCATTCTGAACTTCTGGAGAACAAAGGACTAGATAATTTTCAAGACCTGTGCTGTGGTGGGTGGAGAATGAATGGGGGAAATCACAGTCCACTTGTGGTTGCTAATTCGGTTTACCAAAGGAAAAGTAATACTACCTTATCTTCATGACAATACATAGTTTTACAACTTGAACCAAGGTATTCACTAAATTTAGAAGTTAGTTTTCTACCCTTAACACAGAAACTGGGAGATGGGGATACTATCTCTCTTGAAGTTCACATTTTAAAAGGATGGCTCCCAGGTCCTTAAAAAAGACTTTCTTGGGTTGTGAAACTAGCAACAAGCTTTTTTTGGCTCTTACTTTACTTATTTTTTATTATTTTAATTCCAGTATAGTTAACACCCAGTATTGTATTAGTTTCAGGGGTACAGGATTCATGATTCAACAATACCATGCATTACCTGGTGCTCATCAAGATAAATGCACTCCTTAATCCTCATGACCTATTTCACCCATCCCCTCACTCACCTCTTCTCTGGTAACCAACCATCAGTTTGTTCTCTATAGTTAAGAGTCTGTTTCTTGGTTTATGTCTGTCTTTCTTTTCCTTTTACTCATTTGTTTTGTTTCTTAAATTCCATGTATGAGTGAAATCACATGGTATTTTCTTTCTCTGTCTGACTTATTTCACTTAGCAATCTCTAGCTCCATCCGCATGTTGCAATGGCCCTCTTGCATTATGGTGGGATTGCAAACTGATGCAGCTACTATGGAAAACAGTATGGAAGTTTCTTAAAAAGTTAAAAATAGAACTACTCTATGATCCAGTAATAGCATTACTGGGTGTTTACCCTCAAAATACAAAAACACTAATTTAAAGGGATACATGCACCTCTATATTTATAGCAGCATTATTTATAATAGCCAAATTATGGAAGCAGCCCAAGGGTCCATTGATAAATGAAAGGGTAAAGAAGATGTGGGAACAGACTTTTAATAGATTAATATCTCAAAGTGGCAGAGAAAATTTACAGTTAAAAGTTTTCTAAAGTAAAGGCTATGAAAAAGGTGAAATCAGACTCCTTGATTCAACATGAAGCTTGTCTTAAGTTTAGTCAAGCGGGGGGACTGTTTAGGCATACTTAGTCAAAGGCAAAGGTGGAAGCAGGGACATTGTTAGTTTTAAAGATGGGATTTCTCTCCACAGTATTTATCTTGCTGTTTCTGATTATTAGCTCATTATAATTAATAGTGTAATTCAGAGGATTTATCTCCTGGCATAAGAGATTAGGTGTGCATATCGTTCTTCAGTTGAAACATTTTCCAATTCCACCTGCTTGAAATATATATGACTAGGTACTGTTTCATATTCGATTTCATGTGTGACACCCACTTCAGATCCTCATATATATGAAAAACTTATATTCATAGTTATGGAACATACATACTTTCATATTTATAATCAGAATATATCACATAAATGACAGCACTCATCTCATAATAGGTCAATACAAGGCACATTGGATATTCCAGTAAATGACAGAGGAATGAAGAAAAAGCCAAAATTATATTAATCAATATCAATTTCAACTATATAATTTTAGAGGTGACCAGCCCTGTGTAACATATTTTTTCCTTACCCAAAAGGGAAAATGAATTATGTCATTGGTATCAGGAAGTACAAATCACATATTTTTAAAAATTTTTATGTATTGCAAGTATTATTAAGACCAAGAGTTCTAACACAAAACTATTATTTTCATTCCAAATGCCCAGTAGCCTCATTTGATTATTGACTACTGCATTGGATGGTGCAGATACAGAACACTTCCATCATCAGAACAAATTATATTAAAACTGATTAGAAAGTCATATAAACAGATGCAAGATGAACTTAGAAGAATGAGCAGAAAATAAAATTTAAGTCTAATTGGATTAATATTATGACAGTAATAATTGTCTAAATGTTAAAACAATTAAATCACAAAGAAGAGATGTGCTAATTGGATTATATAAACTACAAAACCTGCTCAAAGTGAAAAGTAACTGAAAAAGTAAAAATAGACTTGGTAAAACTGATATAATTGTGCTAAAAAGTTTGTATATAAATACAAAAATATATAAGAAAATTATAAATGATCTAATGTTTGCAATATAAATGTTACAGGAGAATACAAAGAATAAATAATTTCCTGTAAAGTGAACAAAGCCAATACTTAGAGGAAAATAGAAAATTATAACACATAAATAAGGGAGGTGTTCAGCAATATTATTCATCTCACAAGGTGAAAATAATGAAGCATTATATTTTAAAGACATAAATTCTACTTATAGCAACTTACTGCTAACGATGTCATTTCAAAGGTTGGAAATTAGTATAGGTTTAGAGATGTTTATCATAGAATTTTTTACTACGAATAATTGGAATTATCCTATCCTTGCAATAACTGGAACTTGAAAGAAAATAGTTTTGTTCATAATTTGTAAAGGATACAAAGCAACATAGTAAATGAAAGGAAACCAATGCAAAGGACTGTACTGTGTTTACAACTGTGCAAAACTATGAAACTATAGAAACAACAACAGTAGAAGGACAGTAGAAAAAAGGGGAATTTCATAGGTTAATTGGACTTTATAAAATAGATAATGATTGCGACTATTTTTCTAACAGTATTTATCAAATATTTAGGTTACTACATGGTGAGCATAGTGCTAATCACTTTATATTCATTAAATTAATTAATCCTTCTAACAACCCAGGGAAAGTGCTGTTATCATTCTTCATTTTACAAATGATAAAACTGTATCTTAGAAAGGTGCTGCACCTTGTCCAAGGTCACTCAATGGTAAATAGCAGAATTTAGGGCTTAACCCAGGTCTCTGTTGCTAAAATATTGACCATGCTATTTAGAGTTAGATACAATGAAAAATTCTCTGTTTGCAAAAACTTTCTCCCTAGCATATATACAGGTTTTTATACACATTAAAGTACATTAGTAAAATGTTCTTCATTCCCTATGTAATACACTTATTGTAGCACACTATTCTGTTTTGTAATCTCTAAAAATCTTGGTAAATGCAATTAATTACCAGTTGATGAAAAGTTTTGAAATTTGTTATATCTAATTCAAACCACATCAGATCTCTCATCTCTTGTTCAAACACATTACAAATTTCCAGGAATATTTTGAAATAAGTAATTTTGCCCTGAAAAAAACAATGTCAAAATTCAGGTCCTAGAACTCTGCTTTGTAGGTTCTCAAAAGAATTTTACATAATCTCACAGGAAATGAACTCCTTGACACAGGAATGAATCTGACAGAGGATGGATTACAGTTTATACACCCCCTCTAAGAAATGATTGACTCTTTCTTGTAACATTAACTTTTCTTTATTACCCACAAGGATTAATCATTTTCCTAGTTTTTAATGGAGAAATTGTTACCATGTCTTGCAGTTTGTGTCCCAGATGCACCAAAGAATTGGAGACCCAAGACCAGATTGAAGATACAGAGTTTTTTGAGTAGATAAGTGTAGTTAGTACACTTAAAGAGCGAAAGTGGGCCATTGCCTGGTGAAAAGTGGCAATGGCACCCATAAGCTCTAGCTGTATTCTTTAAGCCCACTTTGTGTACAGGTAAATTTGTCATTGGTTGACATTTTTGATTGACAGCTGATGGTTATATAACATTTTGGCATCTGCACATGCACCTATCCATGAGGTATTCTACTGTAATTGTATATATTTATATATTGTATATTTATGAGTGTCTAATGAGCCTACGCTGTGGCCTTAAATTTTATTTAAGGGCAAGCTGCACCTCTTGTGCATATGCTTGGCTCTTCAATGTCCCCTGTGGCTTTGAAACCACCTCTGCTGCTAGGACTTTCTATTCTGTTAGCTCTTAGAGGTGGCTCCGAAGGTATGGCTATTAGAGGGGCGTGAGGAGGTGTGAGGCCTGAGGAGCATGCAGTACTAGATACTTCTGTCAAAAAAAGAGACAACACGGTAGAGAAACCCTCCTTCAAGCTAACATCCTCAAGGCACCCTGAGCAGAGAGGCCTTTCCAAAGGGGTATGTGGAAGCGCAAGGAAAGGTGTGAATGAGGGGTGTTCTGAGAGTGCGGCCAGCATCTGCTTTATCTCTCATGCCTCATGCCTAACTAACTGCCTAACAAAACAATTCTTAATGAGGTCATATATGAGATATGAGATGTGGATATGAGAGTAAAATAATAACTACATTCCTTTTTTATTGCTGCTATAACAAATCACCAGCAATTCAGCAGCTCAGAATAATTCAAAATTATTATATCACAGTGTCTTTTGGGCAGAAGTTCAGGTAGGGCCAGCGAACATCACATAGCTGAAATCAAAGAGATAGCAAGGTTGTGTTTCTTGCCAGAGCCAGTGGGGTGAATCATTCAGATTGCTGGCAGAATTCATTTCCTTGCCACTATGGAACTAAGGTCTCCATTTTCATTTCTGACTACAGGCTAAGGGTCAAAGGGTCACTTTCAGCTTCTAGAGGCCACCTGTGTTTTCTAATAACTGGCTGCCTTCAATGCCATCAATTGTGAGCTGAATTCTTCTCAAGCTTCAAATCTATTCCATCTCTCCATCACCATTTCCTTCGTTTCCTTCTTCCGCAGGGATTTCTCTAACTCTACTAAATTTTTTATCTTTAAAGGCTCCTGTGATTACACTGAGCCTAGGATTACCCTGAATAATCTTCCTATTTTAGAATCAGCTAATTAACAAACTTTATTCCATCTGTACAGTACCTACACAGCACTCTGGCTACTTTGTATGTTAAAAATGAAAGTCATATTTTTGGTCACAATTAAGTTGTAATAATCTTTGAACTATAATATCAGAAGTTTAATAATGAATATCTAAAAATAACCCTAGAAACATTTAAATTAAGTAGTTACTCAATTTTTATAATTGAAAAGTTTGATCAGTTTCCTTTGGAGTTGTAATTGTGTTTGTATCTTCAGTTACAAGACTGTTTTTTTCCATGGATCTTTTAAATCTACAATAGATGCATCTCAAATTAAATATTTTGTTAGAAGGACCTTGACTATTTTAATTAAAAGGAAATCACACAACGACATGAGAATTTCATTTAACAATGCCATTCCCTTTCTCTCGTCATAGATAACTAATTGACTTTACATATATTAAATGTAATCAGAATAGATACTTAAATCTTTGTCAGTGTCTAAGTACACTTTTAACTGCCAGGGTTGATTTAGATGCGTTGGTATACCTCACCCTTGGAGAGTACATGTTGTCATTTTCACAGGAATATACAAGAGTGCTAAGAAACACACCTGGTGGAGGGATGCCTGGGTGGCTCAGTTGGTTAAGCAGCTGCCTTCAGCTCAGGTCATGATCCCAGCGTCCTGGGATCGAGTCCAACAAGGGCTCCTTGCTTGGCAGGGAGCCTGCTTCTCCCTCTGCCTCTGCCTGCCATTCTGTCTGCCTGTGCTCGCTACCCCCCCCCCCCCGATTAAAAAAAATAATAAAAAAAAAAGAAACACACCTGGTGGGACTAAGAGTATTTTTGATTAAAGTATCCACCTGTCTGGTTTACTAACCAAGCATGAATTGAAATGCTGGTCCTTGTTATTTCTAGTCGACTAAAGTATATACTGTATCCTATATGGAGAGATAAATCTATAATGTTAATTTTCTTTTTTTTGGTTCCATTAAAGCTCCCCTCTAGCCCCCACACACATGTTAGAAAAGACCAACCAAGAATCATGGTCTTTAATCACCATATTTTAACTCTAGCTTGGTTCTTTTTTTTTTCATTTCTTTTCTTTTCTTTTTTTTTTTTTTAAAGAATGATTAGAAGGCAAAATGTAATTCCCTTCCTCCAAGGCTATTATTAGTTGTGCTAGTATACTCTAATATGGTATCATTTAAAAAATTACATTCTCCCATGTTCCATCAGTAATGAATCCTAACAAAACTGAGGTAAATTCATCAGCCTTATTAATCCACTAAAATCCTCTAACATAGGCAGGGACATAGTTTTGAACACTTACATTTTGATGGAAATATATTCTCAAGTCATAGATCTAATTTAAAGTTTAAAATGAATGCCTCCTTTTAAATCAAGACAACTGGGAAGTATGTGACTCTTTGACATAATCACTTTGTAAGCAGGAAACCTTGCCCTTGTCTCAAATTACTTTTTCAGCTTCATTTCTTGCTTGTATCATCTATTCAACAGATACACCATGGGTGCAAAGCTCTGTGGTAGGCAAAAGAGATAAAAAGAAGAAACACATGGCCACTGTTTGCAGAAACTCCACACTGGTGGAGAAGCTGGAAGAATGACTGTGGGGCTCTAAGAGAGACATACACATCCAGCCTCCTGGCAACAGGAAAAAAGAGACAGAGATGTCCTAGTCTCACCATTCAGCTTGTCTCTCCTGTAACAACTATGCACAATCCTGCCTTTGTTCCCTTCATCACACAGAATCCTAATTCTATAATGAGTTTTTATGTCATTGTGTAATTCCCAGAAATCAATTTTGAAAGCAATTTGAGAGACTAAATTGTCACTGATTCCACCTCCAACCCCAGTACATGCACAAGCGTATCTCCCCAAGTTGGATTAAAGGTCCGTGTCCTCTGCATCTGTAGTGAATGATTTACAACTCCAAGAAATTTAGTCCACAAGTAAAAATAAGAATATAGTACTTCCATCATTAGGTCTTTGTGATAATTAAATATGGCTGTAGGTGAAAGAAAACATCAGATGAATTACAGATCTTCCTCAACTTACAATGGGGTTATGTCTTAACAAACCCATCATAACTTGAAACTGTAAGTAAATAAAAAAATGCATCAAATACACCTAACACACCAAAACATCACAGCTTAGACTAGCCTACCTTAAATATGTTCAGAACATTTAGGTCAACTTACAGTTGGACAAAATGATTTAGCACAAAGACTCTTTTATAATAAAGTGTTGAATATCTCATGTAATTTATTGAATACAATACTGTGAAAGTGAAAAACAAGAGTGATTGGATGGGTACAGAATGGTTGTCAGTCTGTGTTGTTGACCTTAATAATCATGTGGCTGACTGGGAGCTAAGGCTCACTGCTGCCACCCAGCATCATCAAAGAGCATCAAAACACATATCCCTAGAGAGCAAAATTCAAAATTCAAAGCATAGTTTCTACGGGGCGCATACCATTTTAACACCATTATAAAGTCAAAAAATCATAAGGCAAACGATTGTCAGGGACTATCTGTATTTACATTTATTATACCTAGCCTTTTTCTTTATATATTTTCGCATACTTTTTTTACACCTGATTGAAGTCATGAGAGGACTGCAGTTTTGCCAAGCCATTGTTCATTCATCACCTTAACATCTGTAGGACTTTGTTTTTACATTTCCCTCCTACCTTTCTTCATTACTTGATCTCTTCAGATTCCCACATATTGAGTACACACACTTCTATTTTCTTATCTTAAAAAGCTAACAACCGCTTTCATCTATTTTAACTAAAATAATTTTCTGTACCTGTCCCACAGTATCTTCTGGAAAATCAATATAAATTAGTTGACTTAATTATCACTCATTCTGCTGATGGTCCCCTGAATATGTTTTCATGCCCCCAAATCCCCATATCTAATTTTGCATATGTTACCGATGACCTTCATCAGCACAGTTGATTGCATACCTTTATTATCCTGTAAAACAATAACATTTGACCCAGCTGAATACTTCTTGATTTTGACACCCTGGTTTTCATAAAACGGTAGTCTTCATTCTCCTCAATTATAATTAACCCAACAAATAGCTTGAGTTCTTACTATGCCAGTTACACTTTTTTATGCTACTTCTACAAAGTGTTCTCTGTCCTTATATGTGACATGCACCTTGGGTCATTTCTATGCCATTTTTTCATGCCTTTGTTACTTTCTTCTTTGACAAACCAACTTGCTTTCATGTACAGAAACATATATATCAAAAATTATTTCAAATGTAATTAGTATATGAATTAATAAAATGAGTGGGAGGGCTTTCTTTTATTATTTTAAAAAATTTATTTTAGTTTTTTCAGTCTTCCAAGATTCATTGTTTAAGCACCACACCCAGTGCTCCATGCAGTAAGTGCTCTCCTTAATACCCACCACCAGGCCCACCCATCCCCCTACCACTCTCCCCTCCAAAGCCCTCAGTTTGTTTCTCAGAGTCCACAGTCTGGGAGGACTGTGTAATGCTAATTAGTAAACATAAGAGGAATAATATAACTAGAAAAATGGTTGGATGTTAGGACCACTAGATAAAAGCTTGAAGAGGACCAAGTATTTATATCACCTGAAGATATCTCACCACATATAAATTATAAAGGATAAAATGTTAACTTCACAATGGAGAAAACTGGGAGACATCATCTTAAACAAGTAATGAAAATTAACATCACCAGTGGAACACAGTGGCATCAAGTATTTCTTAATGCAATTCTGTAATAATGCGTGGCCCATTATGTGGCATTCCTGATGAAAATGCAAATTCCAAATCAGGTGAAGAAATTATTAAAACCAAACGAGAGAATTCTACAAAACAACCATCTTGTATTTTATTTTATTTTATTTTATTTTTTTGCAAAACAATGCCTAACAGTTCTAGAGTAAGTGAAATTAAGAACACCTAGGACAATGTAATACAATTCATCTTTCTGGATCAAGAAAATATTAAAATTGCTGTAAAGGTCCATTATTGGAAAAATAACAGAGCATCAGTTTTAAGTGCTCTGGATTCTTCTTTGTACTGCAGTTACATAAAGTAATTTTCTTTTGAAGACATTTGAAGAGATAGTTAATTATATCTATAATTAGTTCTCAGACATTTTAAATAATGTAAATGCATGTGAATTCATAGAAACAAAGGAGCAAATATTATAAAATGTTAACACGTGGTATATCTAGGTGAAGGTTATAAAGATATTTGTTGTACAATTCTTTGAATTTCTTTAGGTTTGATTTAAAAAAAAAATTCAAGTTCAGGGGAAAAAATGGCACATATGAGGAGGGAAAGAGTAGCAAAAACAGTGGAGGATGATTCTACCATGATGGAGCTTATATACTGAAATAAAAATTAGATATATAAGAGCATAATTACAGATTGTGGTAAGTTCTATGAAGGAAATAAATTATGCATTGTGGGAAAAACCTTCTTTGGAAAGCTTTGATCAGGAATTCTGTCTCAAAGATTGCATGTGAATTGAAATGGAATGAGTATAACCCTGGCATGTGAATGCTTGTGGAAGAGCATCCTAAAAAAAAGAAATCATATATGTTTTTACCTATTCATTTCCTTCCCTTCTCCTCATTTTACTGCCACATAACTTTACCATTTCCAGACTGATATAACTGGAATCATACAGTGTGCAGCTTTTTCTGACTGGCTTCATGCACCAAGTTTTTTCAATGCTTGGAACCTTATGTCTCTATAGTGCTCAATAATAGTCAATTATATGGATATATCACAGATTGTTCGTCCACTTAACCTATTGAAGGGAATTCTTGGTTGGAAGCAAAAGATTTTGACAATTTTTAACAATTACAAATAGAACTGCCATAAACTTTCACATGTAGATGGAACTACTACTTCATTATTGGTATACAGAAATGGAACAGATTTCTGTACATTGTATCCTGTGACTTTATTTAATTCATATATGTCAGTTTTGGTAATTTTTTGGTGGAGTCTTTAGGGTTTTACATACATAGTGTTGTGTCATCGGCAAATTCTGCAAATAGTGAGAGTTTTACTTTTTCCTACCAATTTGGATGCCTTTTATTTCTTTTTGTTGTCTGATTGCTATGGTTAAGACTTCTAGTAGTGAGTTAAATAAAAGTGAAAAGAGTGGACATCCTTATTCTGTTCCTTATCTTTTTCACCATTGGGTATGATTTTGCCTGTGGATTTATGGCCTTCATTATGTTGAGGTATATTCCCTCTAAACCTACTTTATTGAGTGTTTTTTATCATGAATGGCTGTTGTGCTTTGTCAAATGCTTTTCCAGAGTCTGTTGAAGTTTTTATCTTTGTCTTGTTGATGTGGTCTATCATGTTGATTGATTTGTAGATACTGAAGAACTCTTGTACCCAGGAATAAATCCCTTTTGATCATTGCAAATGATTTTTTTAAACATAGTGTTGGATTTGGCTTGCTAACATTTTGTTGAGGATTTTTGCCTCTGTGTTCATCAGGAATGTTCATCAGGGATGTTGGCCTGTAGTTTTTTTTCGTTTGTTTGCTTGTTTGTTTTTGTGGTCTCTTTGTCTGGTTTTGATATCATGGTAATCCTGGCCTCCATAGAATGAATTTGGGAACTTTCCGTCCTCTTCTGTTTTTTGGAATAGTTTGAGAAGAATGGGTATTAATTCTTCTTTAAATTTTTGGGAGAATTTGCCTATGAATCTAGGCCTGATTTTTGTTTGTTGGGAATTTTCTGATTGCTGATTCACTTTCTTGGCTGGTTATCAGTCTGTTCAAAATTTCTACTTTTTCCTTATTCAGTTTTGGGAAGTTACATGTTTCTAGGAATTTACCCATTTCTTCAAGAGTGTCCAATTTGTTAGTATGTGATTTGTCATAATATTCTCTTATAATGCCTTATATTTCAGTGGTGTCAGTTGTTATTTCTCCTTTTTCATTTCTGATTTTGTTTGAGTTCCTCTGTCTGTTATTTATTTATTTTTTTGATGAGTGTGGCTAAAGATTTATCAAATTTTTTTATCTTTTCAAAGAACAAGTTCCTAATTTCATTGATTTTCCCTTTTTTATTTTTAAGTTTCTATCTCATTTTTTTTTGAAGATTTTATTTATTTGAGAGAGAGAGAAAGAGAGTGTAAGCAGTGGGGAAGAATAGAGGGAAAGGGAGAAACAGACTCCCTGCTCAGTGGGGAGCCAGACATGGGGCTCCTTCCTGGAACTCTGGGATCATTACCTGAGCCGAAGGGAGACAGTTAACCAACTGAGCCACCCAGGCTCCCTGTCTGTTTTACTTTCTTCTTATTATTATTTCCTTCCTTTTACTTGTTTGGGGTTTTGTTGTTATTTTTCTAGCTTCTTTATGTGTAAGGCTAGGTTATTTATCATGAATTTTTTTTTTTTTTTTTCCTTCTTGAGATAGGCTTCAAATGCAGCTTTTGTTGCACCCTGAAGATTTTGGACTGTTGTGGTTTTGTTTTCATTTTTCTCTATGCATTTTTTTTTAATTTCCTCTATGATACCTTTGTTGGCCCATTTATTATTTAATAATATGTTATTCAGCCCTCATGTGTTTGTATATTTTCTAGTTATTTTCTTGTGGTTGATTTCTAGTTTCATAGCATTATGGTCAGAAAAGATGTATGGCATGACTTTGATCTTTTTTAATTTGTTGAGACTTATTTTGTGGCTTAATATGTGAATTGTTCTGGAGAAAGCTCCATGTGCACATGAGAACTGTGTATATTCCAGTGTTTTAAGATTGAATGATCTGATTGAATGTTCTGAATATATCTGTTAATTCCATCTCATCCAATATGTGATTGCAAACCACTGTTTCCTTGTTGGCTTTCTGTTGGGATGATCATCTATCCATTGATGTCTGGGCGTTAAAGTCCCCTAGTATTAATGTATTACTATCAATTATTGCGTTTATGTTTTCTAATAGGTACTTTATGTATTTGGGAGCTCCCATATTGGGTACATTAATATTTACAATTGTTATGTCTTCCTGTTGGATTATTCCACTTATTATTGTGTATTCTCCATCTCTGTCTCTTGTTACAGTCTTTGTTTTAAAGTCTATTTTTTTCTGATATAAGTATTGCTACCCCAGCTTTCTTTTCACTTTTATTTGCATGATACATGCTTTCCATCCCTTCTATGTTCATGTGGCTTTAGGTCTAAAATGAATCTCTTCTAGGTAGCATATAGAAGAGTCTTGCTTTTTTATTTGTTCCATTACCCTGTGTCACTTGACTAGAACATTTAGTCCGTTTATCTAAAAGGAATTATTGATAGGTAGGTATTTATTGCAATTTGTTACTTGTCTTATGGTTGCCTCCATAGGTCCTCTCTTCCTTTCTTCTCTTGCTCTCCTATTTCACAGTTTGCTGGTTTTCTTTAGTGATATACTTGGATTCTTTTCTCTTTATTTTTTGGATGTCTATTACTGGTTTTTGATTTGTGGTTGCTGTCAGGTGTATAGCATCTTCTGCAGAGAGCAGTCTTTATTGAGTTGATGATCACTTGAGTTTGAACTGATTCCAAAATCACTAAATTTTTACCCTCCACCCAGATTTTAGGTGTGTGGTGTCATACTTTACATCCTTTATTTTTGTGAATCCTTGACTGATTTTTATAGATATACTTAATCTTACTGCTTTTGTGCTTCCTATTTTTCTTACCCCTACTTTTGGTCTTTCCTTTACACTCAAAAAATCCCTTTAACATTTATTGTAAGGCTGGTTTACTTCTGATGAATTCCTTTCACTGTTATTTGGGAAACTCTTTTCTTTCCTTCTATTCTGATTGGTAGCCTTGTTGGATAGAGTATTCTTGGTTGTACTTTTTTTTTCATTTGGCATTTTGACTATATCACGCCACTCTCTTGTGGCCTACAAGTTTTCTGCTGAAAAATCAGCTGATAACCCAATAAGATTTCTCTTATATGCAATTGCTTTCTTTTCTCTTGCTGCTTTTAAAATTCTCTCTTTATGATTACTTTTTGCCATTTTAATTACTATGTGTCTTGGCATAGACCTCTTTCAGTTGATTTCGTTAGGGGCTTTCTGTACCTCCTGGATCTGTATTTCTTTCTCCTTCATCAGATTTGGGAAGTTTATAGCTATTATTTCTTCAAACACATCTTCTGCACCCTTTTCTCTCTTTTCCCTCTGAGATCCCTATAATGTGAATTTGATGATGTTGCTGAGTTTCCTTAGTCTATTTTAATTTTTTTTGTTTCTCTCTCTCTTTTTCAGGTTGATTTTTTTCCAGTACTCTGACCTCCAGGTCTCTGATCCATTTTTTTCCTTCCTCTAGTCTACTGCTTCTTCCTTGTGGTGTATTTTTAATTTAAGTAAATGAGTTCTTCATCTCTGATTAGTTCTTTTTTATATTTTCTATCTCTTTGTTGAAGGCCTCTCTGTAATCCTCCACTCTTTTCTCAAGTCCAGTAAATATGTTTATGACCATTACTTTAAATTCTCTGTCAGGCATATTATTTATCTCCATTTTATTTATCTTGGTTGTTGCAATTTGTTCTTTCATCTGGGACATAGCCCTTTGTTTCCTCATTTTGTCTCATTCTTTGTGTCTGTTTCTAATGTTTTTGAAAAGTCACCTACATCTCCTGCTTATGAAACTGGTGACCTTATGAAGAAGAGGTCCTGTAGTGTCTTGCAGTGCAGTATTCCCTTGTCCACCAGAACCTGGTACTTAATTGGCTTCTCCTTTGTCTATTTCATGTGCTCTACTGTTGTGGCTGAGTTTGCATTCAGTCCAATTATCTGCAGTAGATCTCTTTGCCTTTTGTGGGCAGGGTTTGGTCCCAGTTGTTTTTTGGCCAGTCTGGGGCCACTTCGGGCTTGAGTTCAGTCAGACCAGATATTGGCCAGACCTATAGTCACATTGAACTTCAGGGCACTCTGCCTATGCTTTCACCAAAGAAGCTTTCATTGATGAATAGGGCCTTCATCAGATTAGATGTCTTCCCCTTGTCCACCCTACTGTTGAGACCACAAACTGGGTATGTATGGTTATCTTCCCATCTCCCTAGGGCAGGTCTCTCAAAGTGACATTGGTCTCTCTTGGGCAAGCTAGGTAGAGAGTGTTCATGCTGGACTGGTTCCCATAGGTGTCCATGTATCTAGGCTAGGGGGAAGGGGAACAAAATGGCACCCACCAACTTTTTTACTACTGGCGAAGTCTTCTAAAGATCCCTGTCATTCCAGGATATGTTCTGAGATGAGTAAATAATTCTTGTCTGGCCCACTTGTTTCTCAAACCACTATATATGCGCTATTATGCTATATCTCAGTGGAATGTTTATTATGCCCTTTCCTTAATGGCAAGGACTCAGTAACTAGTTTTTTTAAAGTTCTGGGTCTTAATCGCCATTTATTATAAAAACTCATTAATTTAAGCCCCTCTGGTTTTTAAAACCAAATGTTACGGAGATCTGTCTTCCCAGTATAGGTCACAGGTGCCTGTAGTGCCTGGTGTGGGACCTGCTCCTCTCCCCTCCCCATGCCTTCAGTGTCCCTTCCTCCCATGAGCAGTCTCATTGGTTAGTTTGGTTATGAACCTAAACTCTGCTCTTCTTGACCTTTTGGTGTGTCCTCTTCTCTACATTTAGCAGTGGAGAGTCTGTTCTGCCAGTTTTCAGGTCATTTTCTGGGTTATTTACACTGAAATGGATATTGTCTAGGTTTATCTATGGGACAAAGTGAGTTTAGAATCTTCCTAATCTGCCTTTTCCCCAGAGTTCAAAAATATGTTTGGTTCTGTCAGAATCTGCCAAACTTTTTTTCCAAACTGGTTGTGCCATTTACATATGAGTGAGTTTCAGCTGCTTTACAAAACCAAAACTTGGTGATGTCTATTTTAAATTTTTCATTTGTACCATTCCAATAGATTTGTAGTGGTATCTTATTGTCCCTTTAGCGTTTTGGGGGGGGGTTAGTTTTATTGGAACTCAAGTGCACCATTAATTTATGATTGACTATGGCTGCTTTCATATTACACTCACAGAGTTTAATAGTTGTGACAGAGTTGCATTTGATCCACAAAGACTTAAAATATTTACTGTCTGGACCTTTACAGAAATTGTTTGTAGAACTTACTTAGAAATGCATTTAAATTATATAAACTTATAAAAGTATTCTTTTGATTTTCAATTGTACATTCTAATGATTTTAGATAACATTAATTAAAATTATACAATTAAGTTTCTTTAGATAAAATTCTAAATAGTTATATTACTAGGAACTTCATAGGGAATATTCTGCAGATAAAATTAACTTCTAATTTTTGTCTTGATTTTTTTTTAATATTGGGAGAAAAGAAAAGTGAATGTCAGTCTTAAGGAATACAACATGAAGTACTTACAAGAAAAATAGAGAATGGAGAAGGTAACATATTTTAATTGTATTGAAATTCTATATAATAGCTCCATTTATTTTTAAAGCTAAACCCATGATACAGTTAGTATTATACAAATATGAAAAAAATTGAGAATCATAGTTTTCCAAATGATTAAGCTAATAAATGGATAATCCAACATTTTAATCTAATTGTAAGGGGAAAAAAAATCTCTTTGTGTTTTCAGTGCTGCTCAGTTCCAAGTATCACATAGGAAAAGATTCAATACTAATTGATTCTGTGCCTAACAGGTGCCTATAATAACATCATTTTCTCAAGGGTACTATTTTCTTATCAAAATTTTGGGTGACTTTGGGGAATGCTACTTATACCTATTTAGACTAAATTTAACAAATTTGCAATATCAATTTTGATATTGTAATCTCGTAAAAAGTTGACCCTTGAAAAATGCAGAGGTTGGGGATTCCAACCCTCTACATAATGAAAAGTTCATGTATAACTTTTGATTCCCCCAAAATTAACTCCTAACAGCCTTCTGTTAACCTTACTGGTAACACAATTAACACATATTTTGTATTTATGTATTTTGTACTGTATTCTTACAATAAAGTAAGCTAGAGAAAAAATGTTCCTGAGAAAATCATAAGAGAAAATACATTTGCAGCACTGTACTGTACTTACAGAAACAATCCACATGTAAGTGTGCTCATGAAGTTCAAATCCATGTACTTCAAGAGTCAAATATATATATATATATATATTTCGGAAAAACAATCCACCCAAATCAATGTGTCACAACAATGAACTGAGGATAGAGTGATTATTTTGGAAAACAAAGATAAACTACAAAAATGTAAATACTGTGTCTTGGCCATGGACCCTTACAGCATACAGAAATAAGTCCTGTTTTAGCACCTGAGAATTTATCTTGAGAAAAAGCTTGAGATAGTTTGGATTTAAAAATCAACATTGAAAATAACTCTTTTTTTCATATAGTAACTATGTCCATAAATGGTCATCAAGATTTAGAATACCATAAATATTTAATTGCTTCTATTGTCACACTTGCCATTTAACATGCACATTAAAAATGGGTAGAATAAATCAAATACGGGTAGCAGCAATCTTTCTTAGGAGAAGATTGGTTTAACTAAGCCTACCACCAACATACCATCTGTTCTGCAACTCTTCTTAGATCAAGACACAATAGACTTAAGCATATGGACTGTAGGTTGTGAACATGAAAGAATTTTGAACATGTTAGCTTTCTTTTTCAGATTTGTTTTGTTTTGCTTTCAATTGTTGTGATTTGTTTTGTTTTTCAACAGTGTATGTTTTTATTTCTCTGGGGGTAATTTAAATATTATCCTAATTGAAGGATAAATGAAACCACATGCCATTTAAGGATATTTTGTTTCTTAATTTAAGATTTGGCAACAAATGATTAGAAGTAGCTAAAAATTCCAAGCACATTTTCCTTACTCCCAGCTCTTCAGAGTTAAATTTAATAAGTTGACAACCACTGCTATTGAAACAGAAGTTGTCCTTTTTGTTTGTACCCTTTTCCCTATTCCCCTTGCCTCCTGAGAGTTCATAGGTGCAAGGGCACAAATCATCTCTTATACAGTATTGTCTTGTCTACAGTAAAATAGCAGTGATGATGAAGATACTATCTAACATAATCCTCTGCTTATTGTATGTCATGTTCCTCTAACTACTGTATAGATATTATTTCTAAGAACATGTATGTTAGGCATTGGTATTATAAAAACCCTATTTTATATGAATGGGAAGAACAAGAAACAAAAGCTCTTTGAACCTAATTGAAAGATACCCTAAAGAACTAGAACAAAGCATTTGCATCTTATGTTCAACGTAGTCTAAGATAAAATGGAACTTTAGGCTACTTTAAATAGTGAAATTTTGAACCTCAATATTAAGAAATATGTCATTGTTTTATTACCATGTGTAAAGCTATATTCTAATTTCAAATCAGGACTGGCATTATACTTGACATATAAATATATATTGCACCTTCTCTTTGTCCTCATTGAGCTAGACATTTGTATCCAAATGAAAGCAACTTTCTTTATAGATCTATATAAAGAAAGAAAAAGAAAAAGAAAAATGAGATTCATTGCTGCAATATTTTAGTCTGTCCAGTCAGGAGAAATCAGCATTTTGATTATGGAATTGTTCTATTCTCATCATTTTTACCATGATCAGACACAAAAGATTGCTTCTGAAGTATTTTTGTCAATGCTTCCTATCATTTCAGATGTAAAATCTAGTCATGACACTTCCTTGTTACTAGTTTGTATGTCTGCAAACCTGAACAGCTTTCACAAAGTTGGTCCCACCTATCAGTCAAACAAGACAAGAGAAAAACAGATTTCTGGAGACCTCAGACAGAAGAGAAAGAATGAAACAGTGAAAAAGACATGCAACATCAAATTCAAAAGTTGTAGAAAGCTTTCTTGTTCAGAACATCAGTTCCTGCCTGTTAGATTTAAACTAGTGCTTCTCCCTTAAAGACCTAACATGTTGTAGGACACTCTATAACATAGAAAAGGGAGTATAAAGCGTGAGAATTTATATTGCTATAACAAGTGTGAAAGCCAGAAAGAAAGAAAGCAAGAAAGCAAGCAAGCCAGCCCTTGAACCTCAGATTAACTGGATTTAGAGTTTGGTTTACCTACTTTCTAGTTTTCAACTAGGAACCAGTTGTTTAATATCCGTGCCTTGGTTTCTGCTTCTGAAAAATGATAAGGATAATTATATGTGCCATGTAAAATTTGCCATATAGATTAAATTAGTTAATACAGGAAGAATACTTGAAACATTTTAATTCAGTAAGTAGTCAGTAAATACCACTTATTAGCCGTATTACTTATTTTTGAGGTTCAGACCAATATTTTTGGAAGAAATGATGAGTCATAGGAAGTGACAAGAACACAGCAATGAAGTAGGGTGTATGAGTAAAAGTAATTTGATGTCTAAATTCTTAATCTTACACAATTTTGAAATTTATTGTGAATTTCATTTAGATTTAGAATAACCTTGAGCTAAGGATTTCACTTAGACTAGAATTTACATGGATTACAAATGAGGTTTATAGTTAAATTTTTTAAAAAATATTATTAGTTAAGTGGACTAATTAACTAAAATTAACATAGAAAAGAAGAATTTTTAATCAGTTATTTATGCTTTAATATCTGCAAAAGTTTTACTCTTAAAATAAGTAGAACATTTCTGTAATGGTAAAATTTAAATTAACTAAAAGACATATTAGTTATCTAAAATAACCATTCTTTGGGCTGCCATCATTTATTATATTCCTACATAGCCTATGTTTTTTTGTGCAATGAAAGTCTGCATGAACATAATTAGGAGATCATAAGTAAATGATGATACCTATGAATATGCTAGTAAATGTTATATAAGGGAGAGAGTAAAAGAATCATTACAAATCCCACAGGAACAGAACTTGAATATTTTTTAAAAATTTTTTCTGGTTATAAAAATTATGTGAAAGGGGCACCTGGGTGGCTCAGTGGGTTAAAGCCTCTGCTTTTGGCTCAGGTCATGAACCCAGGGTCCTGGGATCGAGCCCCACATCGGGCTCTCTGCTCAGCAGGGAGCCTGCTTCCTCCTCTCTCTCTGTCTGCCTCTCTGCCTACTTGTGATCTCTGTCTATCAAATAAATAAATAAATCTTTAAAAAAAATATGTGAAATGTTAATGTAATTTAAAAATCTATATTAAAACATAAGAAAAAATAAATTAATTTAAAATACCAGAGTAAGGGTTAATGTCCTTAATATGCAATTTAACATTAAATCTAATATTCCACTTTAAAGATATATATTTATATTATTAATAATATATGATTTTCAATAATTATCTTAGCGAAAGTATAAAAAGAGAATATTGTGTGATTGAGGTAAAACAATTAACCTCATGCCCTGCTGATGAAAAAGTTAAATAGATCCCCTCCAAACTGATTGGCAAAATTCATTAAAAATTTTTAAAAATAATTGTAATTTAGAACCATATATTCTTTAGTTATTGATGATCTTTTAAATAACTATAAATATGAATAATGATTTATGCCAAGCAATATCTATTGCAATTTAATATACAGTAACAAAATTGAATGTTTTGAAGACTGAGAAAAATTTTTCAATATGTATTACTTTTTTTCTTGTCAAATATTAGGGAACTCAGAAAAGAGTGGAGGAGAAAACAGAAACTGCCAAAACCTTACTCTTCAGAGCTAAACATTTTGGTCCATTCCATTTATATTTATATATATAAATATATATTATGTATATCCTTATTTTTATCATATTATGTATATTATATATTCTTTCAAAATATTTTTAAATGTTTGAGATATAATTGATATTAAAAATACATGTTAATGAATACAATTTGATGAGAATGGACTTGAATAGACATTTGTCCAAAGACCAACAAAGGCCCAGTAGGCATATGAAAAGGTGCTCAGTATCCCTAATCAAAACACAGTGAGCTAATTATACCTGTTAGAATGACTATTATAAAAAAAAATTAAAGATAACAAATGATGAGGATGTGCAGAAATTGAGATCCTTGTACAGTGTTGGTGGGGATGTAAAATGTTGCAGACACTACGTGTAACCATTACAGAAGTTAACATATTAAAAATAGAACTACTGTATAATCCAATGTTGCCACTCCTGAGTATATATTCAAAATAATTGAAATCAGGATCTTGAAGAGATCTACACTCTTCGTGCTTCTTGCAGCATTATTCACAATAGCCAAGATATGGAAACAACCTAAATATCCATCCACAGATGAATAGATAAAGAAAAGGTATATATATATATATATATATATATATATATATATATATATATATATATATATGTAAATGGGGGGTTCTTCAGTCTTCAAAGATAAATTTTTTATTGAAGTATAATTAACATAGTGTTACATTAGTTTCACGTGTACACAATAATGATTCAACAATTCTATACATTTCTCGTGCTCATCAAGGTAAGTTTATTCTTAATCCTCTTTATCTGTTTCTATTGTCTATATTTGAGAGTCTACTTTTTGTCTCTTTTTTTCTTTGTTTCTGTTTTCTTTCTTAAATTCCACATATCAGTGAAATGATATGTGTTTTCTTTTTCTGACTTAGATTAATCAGCATGCTACATCACATTAGAGAAAGTATAAAAACCATCTGATTATCTTAATAGATACAGGAAAAGCATTTGACAAAGTGCAACATCCATTGATGATAAAAAAAAATCTCAACAAAGTAGCATTAGAGTGGACATATTTTAACATAATAAAGGTCATATATGAAAAAACCACAGCTGTCATAAAAATGGTTGCAATCTGAGAGTTTTTCCTATAAGATGAGGAATAAGACAAGAATGTCTACTCTCACCACTTTTATTCAACATAGTACTGAAAGTGCTAGGTATAGTAGTCAGACAAGAAAAAGAAATAAACACATTCAAATTAGTAAGGAAAAAGTAAAATTTTCACTATTTATAGATGATGATACGATATACAGAGAACCCTAAAGGCTCCACCAAAACACTACCAGCACTGATAAAAGAACTCAGTAACATTGCAAGATGCAAAATTAATATACTGATATCCATCCCATTTCCATACACTGATAATGGAGTAGCAGAAAGAGAATTAATAAATCAATCCCATTTACAATGTACCAAAAATAATAAATTATCTATGAATAAACTTGATCAAGGAGGTGAAAGATCTGTATTCAAAAACTACAAAACATGGATAAAAGAAATTGAAGATGACACAAATGGAAAGATACTCCATGCCCATGGGTTTAAAGAAATGATAATGTTTAAGTGCCCATACTGCCCAAAGCAATCTACATATTTAACACAGTCCCTGTCAAAATACCAACAGCATATTTTACAGAAGTAGAACATAAAATCTTAAAATTTATGTGGAACCACAAGAGACCCCAAGTAGCTAAGGTAATATTGAAAAAAAACAAAGCTGGAGGTATCACAGTCCCATATTTTAAGACACACTATAAAACTATAGTAATCAAAACAGTATGATACTAGTACAAAAACAGACTTGTAGATCAATGGAACATAATAAGTATTTTTAATGTACAATTACATTTCACTCTTGAATAATACAGATTTGACTGGGTGAGTCCACTTTATGTAGATTTTTTTATGGTACACTGCATATATTTTTTCTTAGGATCCTCTTAATAACATTGTCTTTTCTCCAGTTTACTTGGTTGTAACAATATAATATATAATACCTCTACAGTAGGGCACCTTGGTGGCTCAGGTGGTTAAGTGTCTGCCTTCGGCTCATGTCATGAAGTCAGGATCCTGGGATCACGTCCCTCATCAGGCTCCCTGCTCACCAGCAGTCTGCTTCTTCCTTTCCCTCTGCCTCTCCCCTTGCTCATCCTCTCTTTCTTGCTCTCTCTGTATCTCTCTGTCTCAATTGAATAAACAAAATATTTTTTTAAAAAAACCCTCTATAAAATATATAAGAATACAGTATGTAATGCCTCTATAAAATATATAACATCTCTACAAAACTGATTGTTTGCGTTATCAGTAAGGCTTCCAGTCAGTTGCTGGCTATTACTAGTTTTGGGTGAGTCAAAAGTTACACACATATTTTCAACTTTGTGGGATCTGTAGCCATAATACCTGAGTTATTCAAGGGTGAACCGGTATCAAACTTTTCATTATATTTTTCTGTTAGCAATAATATTTCAGTGGATATCTTTGTATTTTATGGATGAGGTTTTTTCTCAGTAGATAGAGTAAAAATACAATTTTTTTTTATTTTATTTTTTTCAGTGTTCCAACATTCATTGTTTATGTAACACACCCAGTGCTTCATGCAATATGTGTCCTCCATAATACCCACCACCAGGCTCACCCAACCTCCAATCCCCCTCCCTGACAAAACCCTCAGTTTGTTTCTCAGAGTCCACAGTCTCTCATAGTTTGTCTCCCCCTCCAGTTTCTCCCAACTCACTTCTCCTCTCCATCTACCAATGTCCTCTGTGTTATTCCTTATCCTTCGTAAGTAAGGGGAACCATATGATAATTGACTCACTTTGCTTGATTTATTTCACTCAGCATAATCTTCTCTAGTCCCGTCCATGTTGATACAGAAATTGGGTATTCATCCTTTCTGATGGAGTTGTAATATCCCATTGTATGTATAGACCATATCTCCTTTATCCATTTGTCCATTGAAGAGCATTTTGGTTCTTTCCACAGTTTGGCAACTCTGGCCATTGCTACTATAAATATTGGGGTACAGATGGCTTCTTTTCAGTCCATCTGTGTCTTTGGAGTAAATACCCAGTAATATAATTGCAGGGTCATAGGGTAGCTCTATTTTTAATTTCTTAAGGAATCTCCACACTGTTTTCCAAAGTGGCTGCACCAACTTGCATTCCAACCAACAGTGTAAGAGGGTTCCCCTTTCTCCACATCCTCTCCAATACATGTTGTTTACTGTCCTGTTAATTTTGGCCATTCTAATTGGTGTAAGGTGATTTCTCAATGTGGTTTTGATATGGGTTTCCCTGATGGCTAATGATGATGAACATTTTTTCATGTGTCTGTTAGCCATTAGTATGTCTTCTTTGGAGAAGTGTCTATTCATGCCTTCTGCCCATTTTTTGACATGATTATCTGTTTTGTGTGTGTTGAGTTTGAGGAGTTCTTTATGAATCTTGGAAATCAGCCCTTTGTCTGTACTGTCATTTGCGAATATCTTTTCCCATTCCTTGGATTACCTCTTTGTCTTGTTGACTGTTTCCTTTGCTGTGCAGAAGCTTTTGATCTCGATGAAGTCCCAAAAGTTCTTTTTGCTTTTGTTTCCTTTGCCTTTGGAGACATATCTTGAAAGAAGTTGCTGTGGCCGAAGTTGAAGAGGTTACTGCCTATGTTCTCCTCTAGGATTTTGATAGATTTCTGCCTCATGTTGAGGTCTTTTATCCATTTTGAGTTTATCTTTGTGTATGGTGTGAGAGAATGGTCAAGTTTCATTCTTCTACACATAGCTATCCAATTTTCCCAGGATCATTTATTGAAGAGACTTTTTCCCCACTGTGTATTTTTTCCTGCTTTGTTGAAGATTATTTGACCATAGAGTTGAGGGTCCATATCTGGGATCTCTATTCTGTTCCACTGGTCTATATGTCTGTTTTTGTGCCAGTACCATGCTGTCTTGGTGATCACAGCTTTGTAGTAAAGCTTTAAATCAGGCAATGTGATGCCCCCAATTTTGTTTTTCTTTTTCAACATTCCCTTAGCAATTCAGGGTCTCTTCTGGTTCCATAGAAATTTTAGGATTGGGGGCACCTGGGTGGCTCAGTGGGTTAAGCCGCTGCCTTCGGCTCAGGTCATGATCTCAGGGTCCTGAGATCGAGTCCCTCATCGGGCTCTCTGCTCGGCAGGGAGCCTGCTTCCCTCTCTCTCTCTCTCTCTGCCTGCCTCTCCATCTACTTGTGATTTCTCTCTGTCAAATAAATAAATAAAATCTTAAAAAAAAAAAAAAAGAAATTTTAGGATTGTTTGCTCCAGCTCTTTGAAAAAAGCCAGTGGAGTTTGGATTGGTCTGACATTGAAAATGTAGATGGTTCTAGGCAGTATAGATATTTTAATAATGTTTATTCTTCCAATCCATGAGCATGGAAAGCTCATTCATCTTTTTGTGTCTTCTTCAATTTCTTTTATGAATGTTCTGTAGTTCTCCAAGTACAGATCTTTACCTCTTTGGTTCGGTTTATCCCCAAGTATCTTATGGTTCTTGGTACTGTAGTAAATGGAATAGATTCTCTAATTTCCCTTTCTATATTTTCATTGTTAGTGTATAAGAAAGCAACTGATTTCTGTACACTGATTTGTATCCTGCCACATTACTGAGTTGCTTTATGAGTTCTAGTAGTTTTGGGGTAGAGTCTTTCGGGTTTTCCACATAAAGTATCATGTCATCTGTGAAGAGAGAGAGTTTGACTTCTTTTTTGCCAGTTTGAATACCTTTTATTTCTTTTTGTTGTCTGATTGCTGTTGCTAGGACTTCTAGTACTATGTTGAACAAGAGTGCTAAGAATGGACATCCTTGTCGTGTTCCTGATCTCAGAGGGAAGGCTGTCAACTTTTCCCCATTGAGGATGATATTCACTGTCAGTTTTTCATAGATAGATTTTATGAAGTTGAGGAATTTTTCCTCTCTCCCTATACTTCGAAGAGTTTTAATCAGGAACCAAATGCTTTTTCCGCATCAATTGAGAGGACCATGTGGTTCTTCTCTCTTTTCTTATTGATTTGTTCTATCACATTGATTGACTTGCAAATGTTGCACCACCCTTGCATCCCAGGGTTAAATCCCACCTGGTCATGGTGGATAATCTTCTTAATGTACAATTGGATCCTGTTAGCTAGGATCTTGTTGAGAATCTTAGCATCCACATTCATCAGGAATACTGGTCTGAAATTCTTTTTGGTGGGGTCTTTGCCTGGTTTGGGGATCAGGGTAATGCTGTCTTCATAAAAAGAGTCTGGAATTTTCCCTTCTATTTCTGTTTTTTGAAACAGCTTCAAGAGAATAGGTACTATTTCTTCCTTGAATGTTTGGTAGAATTCTCCAAGGAATTCGTCAGGTCCTGGGCTCTTGTTTTTTTGGGGAGGTTTTTGATCACTGCCTCAATCTCATTACTAGATATTGGTCTATTCAAGTTGTAAATTTCTTTCTGATTCAGTTGTGGAAGTTCATATATTTCCAGGAATGCTTCAATTTCATCTAGACTGCTTAATTTATTGGCATATAACTGTTGGTAATAATTTCTGATGTTTGTTTCTATTTCCTTAGTGTTAGTCATGATCTCTCCCTTTTCATTCATAATTTTATTATTTTGGGTCCTCTCTCCTTTCTTTAGGATTAGTTTGGCCAATGGTTTATCAATCTTATTGATTCTTTCAAAAACCAGCTTCTAGTTTCGTTGATGTGTTCTACTGTTCTCTAGTTTCTATCTCAACAGTTTCTGCTCTTATCTTGATTATTTCCCTTCTTCTTTGTGGGGTTGGCTTAATTTGTTGTTGATTCTCCAGTTCTTTAAGGTGTAAAGAGAGCTGGTGTATTCTAGATTCTTCAATTTTTTGAGGGAGGCTTGGATGGCTATTTACTTCCCCTTTAGGACCACCTTTGCCACATCCCATAGGTTTTGGACCAAATGTCTTCATTCTCATTGGTTTCCATTAATTGTTTAAGTTCTTCTTTGAATTCCTAGTTGATCCAAACATTCTTAAGCAGGGTGGTGTTTAGCTTCCAAGTCTTTGAATTCCTCCCAAACTTTTTCTTGTGGTTGAGTTCCAGTTTTAAAGCATTGTGGTCTTGAGAATATGCAGGGAATAATCTCAGTCTTTTGGTATCAGTTGAGCCCTGATTTGTGACCCAGTATGTGGTCTATTCTGGAGAAAGTTCCATGTGTGCTTGAGAAGAATGAGTATTCTGTTCTTTTAGGGTGGAATATTCTGTATATATCTATGAGGTCATTCTGGTCCAATGTGTCATTCAGTGCTCTTATTTCTTTATTGATTTTCTGCTTGGGTGATCTGTTACTGACAGTGATATGTTAAGATCCCTACTATTAATGTATTCATACCAATATGACTCTTTATCTTGATGAACAGTTGTCTTATGTAATTGGTTGCTCTCATATTAGGGGCATAAATATTTATAATTGTTAGATCTTCTTGGTGGGTAGACCCTTTAAGAATGATGTAGTGTCCTTCTTTATCTCTGACTACAGTCTTTAGCTTAAAATCTAATTTATCTGATAGGAGAATCACTACCCCAGCTTTCTTTGAGGCCCTTTGATATGAAAGATGCTTCTCCATCCCTTCACTTTCAGTCTGGATGTATCTTTAGGTTCCATATGGGTCTCTTGTAGATAACATAAGTACAGGTCGTGTCCTTCTATCCAATCTACAACCCTGGGCAGTTTTATGGGAGTGTTTAGGCCATTCACATTGAGATTGATTATTAAAAGATACATTTTTATTACATCATGTTGCCTGTGAAGTCCTTGTTTCTATAGATTGTCTCTGTACATTTCTGTTCTGTGACACTCTTGGGTTCTTTCTTCTTTTATAGAACCCCCCCCCAATATTTCTTGTAGTGCCAGCTTGGTGGTCACATACTCTTTTAAACCTTGCCAGTCTTGGAAGGTCTTTACCTCTCCATCCATTTTGAATGTCAGCCTTGCTGGATGAAGTATTCTTGGATGCATGTTTTTCTCATTTAGTGCCCTGAATATGTCTTGCCAGCCCTTTCAGGTTTGCCGGTTTCTGTGGACAGGTCTGATGTTATTCTGATGGACCTTCCTCTGTATATAAGGAATCCCTTCCCTCTAGGTGCTCTCAAAAGCTCTTGTCTAAAATTATGATTCGCCAGTCTTGCAATAAAGTGACTCAAGGTCTTTCTAGATTTGTTGATCATGGTGGGGGGAGAGAGATGTTCTTTCTACCTCTAGGACACGAACACTGGTTCCATTCCCCAGACTGGGAAAATGTTCATGGAGAATTTGTTCAGCTATATCTTCTAGTCTTTCTTTCTCCTCCCCCTCAAGTATCCCAATAATTCTGACGTTGGAACATTTCATGGCATCATTTAGTTCCCTAATTCTGTTTTCATGGCTTCTAAGTTGTTCCAGGCCTCCTCCTGATCATTTTTCTCTATCAGTTTGTCCTCTGGATCACTAATTCTGTCTTCTGGCTCAGTTACCCTAGCTGTCAGAGAGCTAGATTAGATTGGATCTCATTGATAGCATTTTTAACTACTTCCCGTGCAGCCTTCACTTCTGCCCTAATCGATTCCATGTTGTCAGTAATGGTTTTCTCCAACCTAACCATCGCCTGAATGATTGTCACCCTGAATTCCCTTTCCGACATACGGTTTATGTCCATTTCCAATAGCTCTGATGGAGAGGGCACAGTCTTTGAATTTTTCCTCTGTTGGGCATTCCTCCTCCTAGTCATTTTGGTGAGGGTTGGTTGAGGGGATGTGTAGCTGAATATATCAACCATGATCCAGGGAAGGTGCACCCTGGAATGCTTCTGAGCAATAGGAAGTCACCACCAAAAAGAAAGAAAAAAGAAAACAAGAGAGAGAGAAAGAGAGAGATAAAAAGAGAGAGAGAGAGAGAGAGAGAGAAGACCCAGCCAGAATGGGCCCCAAAGGTAAGATTTATAACATATACAAACAAAAATGGACAAAAAGACCGACAAAAGTAAATGACAAGAAAATGAAAGAACCCAGCCAAAATGAACCCCAAGGATAAGATTTATATAATACCAGATCAAAAACAAATACACCAAAACAATGACAGAAGAAAAAGATGGGAGGGTAGTTATAAATCCTCAGTGTGGGTGAGGAAGGTTATTATGATTCTTTCTGGGTATATCTTGATATCATTGTTAAAGGACTCAACTTTCCAGAGATAAAAGGAGATTACAACTGGTTTATATATAGGCGTAGTATTGATTAGGGAAAGAAGATTACCTTGAAGCTTATATCTATATGTATATAAAAAAATAGAAAAGTAAAAGAAAAACAAGTTTATGTATGAAAAAAGTTCAAGTTGAAGGTTATTATGGAATATGTTGTATTAAACCTCTAGTTGTAATGGTAAGTAGGTTAAAAAAATTAAACAGAACAAAATAGTGAGAATGAATTAAAAATAAAGGTTGTATCTATGAAATATACAGGTTTTAGGGCAAAACTGGGAGCTTAATATATTGTTTTCCCCTGATATTGGGGTTTTACAGTTTTATGGGGACCCTGTGGTGGTTGTCCTCTAGTTCTTTTGGCTGGCTTTCTGGGGGAGGGGCCTGCTGTATTGTTTTTCAGTCAGTCTACCTTGGATTGAGTCTTCCTGCTCCCTATCAAGGGCCTGGGCTCTATGGAAACCGGTTTTTCAGGCTTTTGTTCTCTGGAGGGTTTTTTGGCGGCTTTTTGCAGCTTTTTGGAGGTTTAGTGGAAAGCAAACTGCACTTAGACCTCCTTTTCAGAGAGATGCCTCAATCTGCTCCCCTCTGGGTGGTCCCTCTGCAAACTCCGCTGAGCCGTACAACCTCCCACAGGCAGTGTAAATCCCTAGCCACTGTCTCAGGGGTCGCCTGAAGCACCAGTTTGTTTCTGCACCGATGTGCCAAAGCTGGGGGCCGTATTGGTCCAAGGAGCCCTTTTCTGGTGGCTGCTTTTGCTAGGACTGCTGTCTGGGTAGTTCCTTCAAGTCCAGGCTGGGAGTGTTCGGACTCTCCCCTGGTCCAAGAGACCACCGGCTAGCGCCTGCACGGAGCACTCTCAGACATGGGTGGGGAGCACGGTTCCGATTCTGATCACACAGTGAGCAGGGAGAGCAAAAGGTTGTGGTTCTAGAGAGCGCCCACCAGACTTCCTCATGCAGGGGTGGAAGTGCGCCCCAGCCCAGCGGTGGTGCAAGCTGAGCAATCCTGAGGGCTCCAGGACCTAGAACTGGAGGCTCCACTGCTGCACTCTCTCTGGCACTGGTGGTCACCAGTGGTGGCTGTCCTGGGTGGGCTTAGGCCCATGCCTGTGACCACCCTATTCCACCAGTTGCAACTTGAGTTCTTTTGCTCTTTTTGAGTGCTTTTAACTAGACTCCAAGTTAGTGCTGGCCCCCAAATTTAGGGCACTTTCATATTCAGGTATTACTTTCCAATGCATTGCTTCTGGTGGCTCCCTCCCCCTTCTGTTTATCCTCCGATATCAGTCCAGTCTTTCCCACTCTGTTTTACCTCTCTACTGGTGTCTTCTGCCTCCATAGAGATCTAGAAGTGTATAATCCCTACATCTCAGGCTGATTTCATGGGTATTCAGTGTTCTAGCAGTGTTCACTTTAGGGGATCTATTGAAACAAGGTCTCCTACTTCTCTGCCATCTTGCCCTTCCTACTAGAGAGTGCAATTTTTAAAACTTTTGTTGTACATTTGCAAGTTACTCCAGGTTAATTGATCAATATTATACTTATATGTTGCAAGCAATAATTAAGTTTAATATAAGAAATGTTACCAGAAATATACAGAGCTTATAACAGCTCTGTTGAATAAGCAGTTGTGAAAAGTTTTTCATGTTAAGGTCTCCTGAGCAATTAAAACAGCATTTTATTATGGATAATAGGACCAAGAGAAATGAAAAGGGAGTGGGTAAGCACCAAAAATGTCCCATTTAATTTTCCAAGCTTTTATATGTCTGGGACACAAATAAAAACCTAAATCTGTCACTGTGTATTCTAAGCATCCCTCTCCATTCTTTCGCACATAGATCTTTCTGTGAAGAAATCTCAGTATTAAATTTTAAATCATCCTGTTTTTAAATTAAAATTCTTAATTCAAAGGAACGCATCCAAAATGCAAAGAATATATATTTTTCACTACTTAAAAACACAACTCTGCCACTCAAGTTTTATGTTTTCCATGAAATATTCAATTAATATCATTCAAATCTGATTCTCTTAAAATAATTCTTACCAGGCAAGCAAAAATTTAAAATTATTTTAAAATCTTAACAGGAGTGAATAATTACCAAGTGCTTAGGCTTACTGTTTTTCCTGCTTATCCCTCCTTTGCTCCCTTCCTCCAGCCATCCATTCATCGATCCATCCATCCACACATAAAATTTTGACATTTTTCAGAATGATTATAGAGCACTATCAATTTATTAAGTCGACAAAAATGATGACTTATCTTTTTTAATGAAATGTAGCACTGCCATTACTATGTAAGAAGTAAAAATTCGTACATGCTTAAGGTTTACTTTGTGGGAGTGTGTGATTTGATTTTTTTTTTTTAATTGACTTACACAAAAAATATATTTTTTCTCTAAGATTAATATATCTTATACAAGCTCAATAACCTTTTAAAGTAATTATTAATGCAAGATATTTTGTTCAGGCTACTATTGTAGAGTTAATAATTATTAGCTCAACAAAATAGAAAGGTGTTTTGCCTATGGCACTATTACCTAACAAATAATGTAGCAAAAATATAGATGCTTTATTTGTGAATCAGTGATAAGGAGCAGGTTGTGAGATAGTAGATTTTAGTTCTGGCAAGAAAAATGAATTTGATTTACTAAATCTGAAGTTGGTATATTTGAAGCACCCATTCTTTTCCATAATTGCATAACTCTGGAGCAAGTTATAATTGTTTGCATTATTTGGTTGAAGTAAAATTAAACATAAGACAAAGAACAAAGACTACAAATCAATGCAAAGATGGCTTAAAATATTCTGTAAATGGGCATGATCTAACATTCCTATAGTGAAGCCATTTTCCTTCATAGTTTCATATAATGGATTCTTTCTATTTGACTTTTGGTGCTGTTTTTCTTCCTGTTTTAGGAAAAGTTTTCTGGTTCCAAGGAATAGAAATCTTCATAAACATGTTCTGTGAAACAAATGAGACGGAGAAAAGTTTTTACAAAGATAAAACAATCTCAGAGTACCCAAGAAGTTTTGAATGGCCTACCTAGTGGTCTATAAGGAGTGACACTAATGAGTAAAAATGTTCAGGGTGTGGTGTATGTAAGATAATCAAACATTTATGCTGTCAAATCTCCATCCTTCATGGCGTCCTCCATGTAATATTCTGCCCAAAGAATGTATCTTTTTATGCCAAGACTAATTTGCCAAATCTCAGGAAGAAGAGGGAGGGAGATAGGGGAAAAATACTCTGTCATATATGATAAATTCAAATCCATGTCAATAAACATTTCTTAAACACTGAACATAGAAGTGCATATGTCTTTTTGAATCAGGTTTTTTTTTTTTTTTTTAATTCTTCACCTAGTAGTGAAATACCTAGTTTATATGGTAGTGCTACTTTTTAAAGGAAATTCCAAAATGTTTTCCACGGTGGCTTCACCATTTTACATTGCCACTAACAGTGTGCAAGTATTTTCTTTCCTCCATACCTTGCCAACACTTAGTTCTTTTATTTATTTTTTAATTCCAGTGTAGTTAATAGTGTTGTATAAGTTTCAGTGTGTATAATATAGCACTTCAGCAATCCCATTTATTACTCAGTGCTCATTGAGACAAGTGTACTCTTAAATCCCCTTCATCTATTTCACCCATCCCCCACTGAAAGTCTCCTCTGGTAACACTCTGTTCTCTGTACTTAAGAGTCTGTTTTTTGGTTTGTTCCCTATTCTCTCCTGTGTTCATTTGTTTTGTTTCTTAAATTCCACATGTGAGTGACATTATGGTATTTGTCTTTCTCTGACTTATTTCACTTAGCATTTTACTCTCTAGAATTATCCATGTTGTTGCAAATGGCAAGATTTATTCTTTTTTATGGCTCATTGGTTTTGCATTATATATGTATTTCTTCTTTTTCCTCCTCCTTCTTCTTCCTCTTCTTTTTTGTATACCAGTTCTTTACCCATCAATCTATTGATGGGCACTTGGGGAGTTTCCACACTTCCAGTATTGTAAAAAATGCAGTAAACATAAGGGTACATATATCCTTTCAAATTAGTGTTTTGGTATTCTCTGGACAAATACGCAATAGTAGAATTTCTGGGTTATATGGTTCTATTTTAAATTTTTTACATAACCTCCATAATGTCTTCCAAAGTGGCTGCACTAGTTTGCATTCCCACCAACAGTGCACTAGGGCTCCTTTTTCTCCACATCTTCACCAGCATTTGTTTTTTGTTGCGGTTTTTATTTCAGTCATTCTGACAGGTGTGAGATATTTCATTGTGGTTTTGAAATGCATTTTTCTGGTGATGAGTGATGTTGAGAATCTTTTCACGTGTCTGCTGAGCATCTTTTCATGTGCCTGTTGGCCATCTATATGTTGTCTTCTTTAAAAAAAAAAAGAAAAGATTTTATTTATTTGTTTGACAGAGAGAGATCACAAGTAGGCAGAGAGACAGGCATGGGGTGGGGAGCAGGCTCCCTGCCAAGCAGAGAGCTCCATGGTGGGCTCCATCCCAGGACCCTGAGACCATGACTGGAACCAAAGGCAGAGGCTTAACCCACTGAGCCACCCAGGTGCCCTCTGTATGTCTTTTTTGAAGAAATGTCTCTTCATGTATTCTTCCCATTTTCAATTGGTTTATTTGTGGAGGTTGTTGGTGTTGAGTTGTATAAGGTCTTTATGCATTTTGGATACTAACCTTTTATCAGATATGTCATTTGCAAATATTCTCTCCCATTCAGTGAGTTGTTTTTTAATTTTGTTGGTTGTTTCCTTTGCTGTGAGGAGTTTTTTTGTTGTTGTTATTGTTGTTTTGTGTTTTGTTTTATTTTGTTTGTTTTTAGTGTAGGTCCTGATAGGTTATTTTTACTGTTGTTTCCCTTGCCTCAGGATACCTACCTAGAAAAATGTTGCTATGGCTGATGCAGAGGAATTACTGCCTGTGTTTCTTCTAGGATTTTTATGGTTCCAGGTCTCACATGTGTGTCTTTAATCCATTTTGAGTTTATTTTTGTGTATGGTGTAAGAAAGTGGTCCAGTTTCATTATTTTGTATGTAGCAGTCCAGGTTTCTCAATATTATTTGTTGAATAGACTGTCTTTTTGCCATTACATATTCTTGCCGCTTTTGTTTGAGATTAATTGACCATAGATGTATGTGCTTATTTCTGGACTCTATATTCTGTTCCATTGATCAGTCTGTCTATTTCTGTGCCAGTACTATATCGTTTTGATTACTACAGCTTTGTACTAGACTCTGGAATTGTGATACCTCCAGTTTTGTTTTTCTCTTTCAGGATTACTTTGGCTATCCAGGGTTTTTTGTGGCTCCACACAAATTTTAGGATTTTTGCTTGTTGTATGTAGTTCTTTGAAAAATGCTATTGATGTTTTGATAAGGATGACATTAAATGTGTAGACTGCTTTTGGTAGCATAGGCATCTTAATAAGATTTGTTCTTCTAATCCATGAGCATGGACTGGCTTTCCATTTATTTGTATCATCTTCACTGCAGAAGTTTTAAAGTATTCAGAGTACAGATCTTTCACTTCCTTCATTAAGCTTATTCCTAGATATTTTATTATTTTTGCTGTAATTATAAATGGGATCGATTTCTTAATTTCTCTTTCTGCTACTCCATTATTAGTATAGAGAACTGGAATGGATTTCTATATGTACCCTGTGACTTTATTGAATTCATGTATTAATTCTGGTAGGGGTTTTTTAGTTTGTTTGTTTTTGTTTTGGTGGAGTCTTTGGGTTTTACATATATAGTATCATGTCATCTGCAAATAGTGAGAGTTTTACTTCTTTCTTACTAATTTGGAAGTCTTTTATATGCTTTTGTTGTCTTAATGATCTGGCTAGAATTTTCAGTATTATGTTGAATAGAAATGGTGAGAATGAGCCTCTGTCTCATTTCTGATACAGAGGAAAAGCTCTTAAGTTTTTTTTCCTATTACATGTGATATTAATTATGTTTTTCATATAAATCCTTTATTATGTTAAGGTATGTTCTCTCTAAATCTAACTTGTTGACAGTTTTTTTTTTTTAATTTAAGATTTTATTTGTTTATTTGACAGACAGAGATCACAAATAGGCAGAGAGGCAGGCAGAGAGAGAGGAAGAAGAAGGCTCCCCGCTGAGCAGAGAGCCCAATGTAGGGCTCTATCCCAGGACCCTGGGATCATGACCTGAGCCAAAGGCAGAGGCTTTAACCCACTGAGCCACCCAGGTGCCCCTTTGTTAACAGTTTTTATCATGAATGGATATTGTACTTTATCAAAAGTTTTCTCTGCATCTGTTGAGATAATCATATTGTTCTTATCCTTTCTCTTATTGATGTATCACATGGATTGATTAATGAATACTGTACCATCTTTCCATCCCAGGAATAAATCCTACTTAATTTTAGTGAATGATTCTTTTAATGCATTGTTGGATTTCATTTGGTAATACTTTAGTGAGGATTTTAGCATCCATTTTCATCAAACATATTGACCTGTAGTTCTCATTTTTTGTAGTGTCTTTATCTGGTTTTGAAGTCAGGGTGGCTCTGGTCTCAGAATGAATTTCCTTCTATTTTTTTTTTTTTTTTGAAAAGTTTGAGGAAAGTAGTTATTAACTCTTTTCTAAATGTTAGGTAGAATTCATCTGTGAAGCCTTATGTTTTGGGGCTTCTGTTTTGGGGGAATTTTTTTTATTATTGATTCAGTTTCATTGCTGGAAACCAGTCTGTTCAATTTTTTTCTATTTCTTTGTGCTTCAGTTTTGGTAGGTATGTGTTTTAGAAATTTATCTACAGGTTGTGTCCTGTTTGTTGTAATAAAATTTTTCATACTATTCTCTTATAATCCTTTGTATTTCTATGGTGTCAATTGTTATTTCTCTTCTTTCACTTCTGATTTTGTCTATTTGAGTCCTCTTTCTCTCTCTCTTTTTTTAATGAGTCTGGCTAGAAATTTATCAATTTTCTTGAGGTTTTTAAAGAACAAGTTCCTGGTTTCATTGATCTATTCTGCTTTTTTAGTTTCTATATCATTTATTTCTGCTCTGCTGTTTATGATTTACTACCTCCTGTTGGTTTTGAGTTTTGTTTTTCCTTTTCCAGCTCTTTTAGGTTATTTATTTGATATGTGTCTGTCTTTTCTTTTTTTTAATATATTTATTTATTTATTTGACAGACAGAGATCACAAGTAGGCAGAGAGGCAGGCAGAGAGAGAGGAGGAAGCAGGCTCCCTGCAGAGCAGAGAGCTCCATGGTGGGCTCCATCCCAGAGCCCTGGGATCATGACCTGAGCCGACGGCAGAGGCTTTAACCCACTAAGCCACCCAGGCGCCCCATGTTTCTTGCTTCTTGATGTAGGCCTGTATTGCTATATACTACCCACTTAGAACTGCTTTTGTTGCATCCAAAGATTAGACCATTGTGTTTCTGTTTTCATTTGTCTCCATGTAATTTTTGATTTCTTTGATTTCTTGGTTGACACATTCATTATTTATTTCCATGTTATTTAACAAATTTAATCTCCTGTTAAATCCATCTGTTTCGGTGTGTCATTCAAACACACTGTTTCATTGTTGATTTTCTGTTTGGATTACCTATCCATTGCTGTAAGTGATATGTTTAAGTTCCCAAGTATTACTGCATTACTATAAATTAGTTCCTTTATGTTTGCTATTAAATATTTATATATTTGGGTGCTCCCATGTTGGGTGCATAAATGTTTACAACTGATATGTCTTCTTGTTCAGTTGTCCCTTAATAATTATATAGTGTCCTTCTTTGTTTCTTATTACAGTCTTTGTTTTAAAGTCTGTTTTGGCCATTACAAGTATTGCTACCCTGGTTTTCTTTTCACATCCATTTGCATGACAAATATCTCTCCATCTCCTCACTTTCAATCTGCACGTGCCTTTAGGTCTGAAATGAGTCTCTTGTAGACAGCATATAGATGAGTCTTGCTTTTTTTATATTTTCCATCACCCTATGTCTCTTGATTAGACTATTTATTTTATTTATATTCTAAGTAGTTATTGATACACATGTATTTGTTGCCATCTTGCTATTTGTCTTCTCATTGCTTTTGTAGATCTTCTCTATTCCTTCCCTTGTTCTCTTTTCTCACTGTAAGTTGGCTTTCTTTAGTGATATACTTGCATTCATTTCCCTTTATTTTTTGCATATCTGTTACTGATTTTTGATCTGTGGTTACCATCAGGTCTGTATATAACATCTTCTGCATATAGCAGTCTATATTAAGTTGATGGTTACTTAAGTTTGAACCCATTCTTTACTCATCTCTTCCCCACATTTTAGGTATATAATATCATACTTTACATCCTTTTATTTTGTGAGTCTCTTGACTAAGTTTTACAGATACACTTCTTTTTACTGTTTTTCTGCTTCCTATTATTCTTACATTTACATATAGACTTTCTTTTCCTCTCAGAAAGTTCCTTTAACATTTTTTGTAGGGCTATTTAATGGTCATGAACTTCTTTAGCTTTGGTTTGTCTGGGAAACTATCTTTCCTTCTATTCTGAATGATAGCTTTGCTGGATAGTGTTCTTGGCTGCAGCGTTTGGCACTTATCATGCCACTCACTTGTGGCCTGTAAGATTTCTGCTTGAAAATTAGTTGATAGCCTTATAGGGTTTTTCTTGACTATATCTTTTTTCCTCTTTCTGCTTTAAAAATTCTCTCTATATCACTACTTTTTGCCATTTTAATTACTATGTGTCTTGGCATAGATCTCCTTGGGTTGATTTTGTTGGGGGCTCTCTATGCCTCCTGGATCTAGATATGTGTCCTTCCCCAGATTTGAGAAGTTTTCAGCCATTATTTCTTCAAATACATTTTCTGCCTCCTCTCTCTCTTCTTCCTCTGGGATCCCTATTATGGTCGATAGAGTGGCTTAGTTCCTTAAGTCATTACCATTTTGCAAATTTTTTTTTCTCTCATCTTCTCAGCTTGATTATTTTTCATTATTATGTCTTCCTGGTCAGTAATTCATTCTTCCTCTAGTTTGCTATTTATTCCATCCAATGTATTTTTAATTTCAGTAATAGAATTCTTTGTGTGTTTTCTTTGTTAAAGGTCTCACTGATGTTCTCTATTCCCTTCTCAAGCCCTGTGAGTATCTTTGTGATTCCATTTCCTATGTTCATTTCCTTTAGGTTTCTTGCTATAGTTTTGTCCTCTTCTTTCATTTGGGATACATTCCTCGGTCTTGTCATTTTGTCTTACTTTCTATGTCTGTTTCTCTGTGTTAGGAAAGTCACCTGTCTACTGTTCTTTTTTTTTTTTTTTTAAAGATTTTATTTATTTTATTTGACAGATAGAGATCACAAGTAGGCAGAGAGGCAGGCAGAGAGAGAGGGAAGAGGAAGCAGGCTCCCTGCTAAGCAGAGAGCCCAATGCGGGGCTCGATGCCAGGACCTGAGATCATGACCTGAGCCGAAGGCAGAGGCTTTAACCCACTGAGCCACCCAGGCGCCCCATGTTCTTGAAAGTCATAGGTGGGGTGTGCACTTTTAACAAGCTGTTCATGGGAGGTGAGTAGCCACAACTGCCACAGGGACCAAGACCCCACAAAGTGTGCAGTTGGGAGATATAATGTTGGCAAGATTTGCACTGGTCTTCTGGGGAAGGGTACCCATAGCATTAGGACTGAGGCAAGTTCAGCTGGTGGCACTTGGGCACAGTGTAAGCAAGTTTTATAGTAAATGCTGGCACCACACTGCTTCTTGCAGGTGCTCTCTGTTTATGTTGCAGAGTGAGGGAAATGGCACTTGCCAGCTCCTTTGTCCCTGAAGAAGTATCCTGGTGAAATTTGTCCCACTAGGACATGCTCTTAGATGAGTAAATAATTCTCCCTTCTCTATGTCCCAAGAGTTTTTCAAATTCTAAGCTATATCTTTGCAGGCTCTTTGTCTCTTTAAGAACAGGATACATTATGCTGAGCGAAATAAGTCAATCAGAGAAAGACAATTATCATATGATCTCTCTGATAGGAGGAATTTGAGAGGCAGGGCAGGGGGTTGTGGGCGGTAGAGAAGGAAAAAAATGAAACAAGATGAGATTGGGGAGGGAGACAAACCATAAGAGACTCTTAATCTCACAAAACAAACTGAGGGTTGCTGGGGGAGGTGGGAGGATAGGGATAAGGTGCTTGGTTTATGGACATTGGGGATGGTATGTGCTATGGTGAGTGCTGTGAAATGTGTAAGCCTAATGATTCACAGACCTGTACCCCTGGCCAAATAATACATTATATGTTAATTAAAAAACAAAACAAAGCAAAACAGGATGCAGCTTCCTTTTACCCTCTGGTCTCTCCCGGAGCTGAGTCTGCTAATTTTTAAAGTTCAAGGCTTTAAGTCCCACTTGTTCTAAAAACTCACAAAATTTGGCTTTTCTGTTTTCAAAGCCAAATGCTATGGGTCATCACTTTGTGGGGCCCCTGGTTTGAGGGTCTGTTTCCTGCCCTCTCTGTGTCCATGGCTTGCATGTGCATCTCATCATGTCTTTATCCTCCCTACCCTCTTTGATGTGGCCTCTGTTATGCCCCAATAATGGGTCCGTGATTAAAGGAGCGAGACTGATACAAAGCAAAGGTCAAGCAAAGCTTTATTTCGTGCCAAGCATCAAAAATCTAACCGAACCGAACCGTTCGGGGCCGCACCTCTTACAAGAGAGGGCAACCCTTCTCTGTTTCACAGGCTAGCTTTTAAGGGCAAAGGCCATGCGGTCGGGCCTGGCCACGCACAGGTGGCCAATGAGATTGTAACACACACAGGAAACTCCACAGTGATGCTAGGTGACCAATTGAGTTACAATTTACCCTAGTAGACATTTGAACCAGCCTATTATACCTTGATTGGGATTGCCGCCAAAAGGGCTTTCAAAGGGCGGGGCCCATACTCCTTGGTAACCAGGGAGACAGTATGCATCCCCCCCACTGATCGATGTCTCTACCTGGCCTGACCCACCTTTGTATCTGGACTTTGTTACCTGTAAATCCCCTGGGGGAAGGGGAGCAGGGACAGTTTCTAAATACGTCCTTACAACCTCTTCTGTACATTTAGTTGTGGAGTTTGTTCTGCTAGTCTTTGGACACATCTTTCTGGATAATTTACACTATGTGAGTGCAATATGGTTGTATCCATGGGATGAGGTGAACTTAGGGTCCTACTCTACCATATTCCCCAGAAGTGCCAACACTTGTTATTTTTTATCTTTTTGATAATAGGCATTCTAATGGGGTGCTATGTCACTGTAGTTTAGATTTGTATTTCCCTAATAATTAGTGATGTTGAACATATTTTTATGTGCCCATTAGAAATCTGTGTGTCCTCTTTGGGTAAATTTCTATTTAGATCCTCTGCCCATTTTTAATCAAGTAGTTGTTTTATGAGTTCTTTATATATTTTGGATGTTAATCTCTTATCAGATATATGATTTGTAAGTATATCCTCCCACTCAGGAGTTTGCCTTTCCATTTTGATGATGGTTTCTTGCACTGTGCAGAAGCTTTTTAGTTTGATGTTGTAAGGACCTATTTTACTGTCTCTGCTTCCCTCCCCCAGGGGACTTAAAAACAAGTCCCAGAAACCAGCCCCAGATGTGAAGGCAAAGAAAAACAAGGCTGTACCCACCTCGAGTCTAGCCCTGACATAAGTACAACCATCTTAGCAAAGCCAAAGCTGGCACCTTGCACTGTAAGAGTGGGTTAGCATAAGAGTGGCCATCCTGAAGGCCCAGAAGCCATTTTTCTGAGTATCCCTAACAGGCCGACACTGCGTGTACCACCAGGGCTGTTAGGTGAAGGCGCCATAGGGACCAAATGTTGAAGAAAAACAAGTAGTTGACTTGCAGAGATCACAATCCTGCTAGACCAGAGTCTCCCTTGGTTTGCAAATGTCCTAGTGATTTACAACAAAAAGGCCATCTTTTCAATGGCTCAGTACCTCCAGGCCAAAGGTCGCCCTCCCCACCATAAAACTGTAGGAGGCTGAGGCAGAAGGAAATGTAATTAAGGTGAAAATTCTTCTAAACCTAAATCTCACTTAACTGCCAGAGTGACACCAGGGTGGCAAAAAGTTAAAGTTAAACTGTCAAAGTGGGACGCAAGAGATGTATGTAGCTATGAAAAAGTGCCTTGAAAATGCTATATAAACCCTTGGCTTTGAGTGCTCGGGGTCCTTGTTAAAACCCGCTGCGCCGGGCAGATACTAGGACCCCAGTTATCTGGAAATAAACCTCGCTGTGTGACTTGCATTATGGAGAGTGTTCTCTGTCTAATTGAGGGGTGGTCGACTCCGTACCCTAACAATGTCATCCCATTTTCTTATTTTTGCTTTTGTTTACTTTGCCTTTGAAGTCAGAACTACAAAGATACCCGCTAAGACCAGTGTTGAGGATCTTACTGCGTATGTTTTCTTTTAGGAATTTTATGGTTTCAAGTCTTACATTCAGGCTTAGTTGAGTTAATTTTTATTTCTGGTGTAAGATAGTGGTCTAGTGTCATTCTTTTGCATGTGGCTATCCAGTTTTTCCAATACCATTTATTGAAGAGACTATCCTTTCTCCATATTATTAGCACTTTTTTCAAAAATTAATTATCCATATGTGTGTAGGTTTAATTCTGGACTCTCTAGTCTGTTCAGTTGATCTCTATGTGTTTTTACACCAATACCATACTGTTTGGATTACTATAGTTTTGTAGTATAGTTTGAAATCAGGGAGTGTGGTATCTCTAGCTTTTTCTTTCTCAAGATTGTTTTTGGCTGTTTGAAATCCTTTGTGGTTCCATGCAAATTTTAGAGTTATTTTGTATAGTTCTGTGAAATAGGGCAATGGAATTTTGATATGGATTAATTTGAATTTCTAGATTGCTTTAGGTATTATGAACATTTTAATAATATTAATTCTTCCAGTCTTTGAGCATGGAATATTTTCCCATTTACTTTGTTTTCTTTAATTTCCTTCATCACTTTCTTATACTTTTCTGTGCATCTAGAGGTCTTTTGCTTCCTTGGTTAAATTTATCTCTAGGTATTTTCTTACTTTTTTGGGAACAATTGTAAATGGGGTTTTCTTAAATGCTCTTTCTAGTAAATCTTTATTAGTGTTTAGAAACATAGCAGATTTATGTATTTTGATTTTGTATTCTGCTACTTTACTGAATTAATTTATTCTAACATTTTTTGATGAAGTCTTTTGCGTTTTCTATGTAATACCATATCATCAAAAAATAGGGACAGTTTTATCTTTTTTTCCCCCCAATTTGGGGGAAATTTTTTTTTTTATCTGATTACTGTAGCTAGATCTTCCAATACTGTGATGAATAAAGATGGTGAGACTAGACATCCTTGTCTTATTCCTGATTTAGAGGAAAGTCTTTTAGTTGTTCACTCTTGAGTAGGATATTAACTGTGAGTTTATCACATATAGCTTTTATTATGTTTAGATATGTTCCCCCTATATACACTTTGTTGTGGATTTTATGGATATTGAATTTTGTAAAATGTTTTTTTCTGCATCTATTTAGATGATCATGATTTTAGTCCTTCACTTTGTTAATGTGGTATATCACATTGATTGATTTGTATCCTGGCATCTTGTATCCTTGCATCTGTGGAAGAAATAAATCTGTTCTCAACTAGGTGTGCAACTGTCTCTAGAAAGTTATAGGGATAGTTCCAAAGTGGCATATGTTTGCACCAAACTTAGCAAGCTAGGACAAGTTTGCAAATACGGTGCCTGCCCATGTTTCTATCTCTGAAAAAAGAAAAAAAAAATCCTACATGGTTTTCTGCCTTTCGAGCAGGTGCAATACGATTAATAGAATCTTAAGTCCTTCACATACGATCTAGGTACTTTTCAAATTAGTGTTTTGCTCGGTCTCCATGAGTGAGTGAATCTGTGTACAAGCTCTTTAAAAGGAGATTCTCTATTCCCTATATTTCTGTGGTTTTCCTGGAACCCTGTTGGGTTTCAAAGCCTACTGTTTAGGGAGCCTATCTCTTTCATTCAGGATCTTTGGGTTAGGGTGCCTGACATGGAGCATAAATCCCCCCACTCCTCAGGAAATATCCCACACTTTTGAGATCTCTCTCAATTATGTAGCACTACACCTGGGGTGGAGTGTTTTTTGATGAGACTGTGTCTCTGCTTCTCCCACCTATCTTGATACTATCCCTTTTGTCCTTTCTATGAAGGCTTTTTTTTTCCAGTTTTCTGGTCCTTTTCAGATGAAATTATTCCACATATAGTTCTATATATTAATTTAGAATATATTCTTTTTTTTTTAAGATTTTATTTATTTATTTGACAGACAGAGATCACAAGTAGGCAGAGAGGCAGGCAGAGAAAGAGGAGGAAGCAGGCTCCCTGCCAGGCAGAGAGCCCAATGCGGGGCTCGATCCCAGGTCCACCAGGATCATGACCTGAGCCGAAAGCAGAGGCTTTAACCCACTGAGCCACCCAGGCGCCCCTAGAATATATTCTTATATATAACAGAATATATTCTATTATATATATGTTAATGTTAATAATATATAATTATATGTAATTATATATTAATATAATATATAATGTTAATATGTTAGATATGTTAGATATAATATGTTAGATATAATAGAATTAATGTTAGATATGTTAGAGATAATAGAATTAATCCTATTATATATTCTATTCTATTATATATAATGTATAAAATATTTATAAGAATAGAATAGAATAATGATAATTATTCTATTGTGTTAGAATAATAGAATATATAATAGAATATATATTAATAATTATTATTAAAATAATATTTAATAGAATAATAATTATTCTGGAATAATAGAATATATAATAGAATATATATATAATATATATAATAGAATATATTCTCAATAATCACTATCTTTCTTCAATCTCAAAATCCTTGGAAGTGAATGAGTTCAGGATCCTCTGGCATGGCTACTTGAACCTCTCCTCCTGTTTTTGTGATTCTTGTATTTGAGAGTTCAGATTTATCATAAGTCTAATATCCTACTCTCAAAATTTAGTATTGAATTCTCTTGGAACTTTTTTTTTTTTTAATTTATTTTTTATTTATTTTCAGCATAACAGTATTCATTGTTTTTGCACGACACCCAGTGCTCCATGCAATCTGTGCCCTCTCTAATACCCACCACCTGGTTCCCCCAACCTCCACCCCCCCCCCCCGCCACTTCAAACCCCTCAGATTGTTTTTCAGAGTCCATAGTCTCTCATGGTTCACCTCCCCGTCCAATTTCCCCCAACTCCCTTTTTTTTTTTTTAATTTTTTATTTTTTATAAACATATATTTTTATCCCCAGGGGTACAGGTCTGTGAATCACCAGGTTTACACACTTCACAGCACTCACCAAAGCACATACCCTCCCCAATGTCCATAATCCCACCCCCTTCTCCCAAACCCCCTCCCCCCAGCAACCCTGAGTTTGTTTTGTGAGATTAAGAGTCACTTATGGTTTGTCTCCCTCCCAATCCCATCTTGTTTCATTGATTCTTCTCCTACCCACTTAAGCCCCCATGTTGCATCACCACTTCCTCATATCAGGGAGATCATATGATAGTTGTCTTTCTCTGCTTGACTTATTTCGCTAAGCATGATACGTTCTAGTTCCATCCATGTTGTCGCAAATGGCAAGATTTCATTTCTTTTTTTTTTTTTTTTTAATTTTTTTATTTCCAGCATAACAGTATTCATTATTTTTGCACCACACCCCGTGCTCAATGCAATCCGTGCCCTCTATAATACCCACCACCTGGTACCCCAACCTCCCACCCCCCGTCCCTTCAAAACCCTCAGATTGTTTTTCAGAGTCCATAGTCTCTCATGGTTCACCTCCCCTTCCAATTTCCCCCAACTCCCTTCTCCACTCTAAGTCCCCATGTCCTCCATGCTATTTGTTATGCTCCACAAATAAGTGAAACCATATGATAATTGACTCTCTCTGCTTGACTTATTTCACTCAGCATAATCTCTTCCAGTCCCGTCCATGTTGCTACAGAAGTTGGGTATTCATCCTTTCTGATGGAGGCATAATACTCTATCCCCAGGGGTACAGGTCTGTGAATCACCAGGTTTACACACTTCACAGCACTCACCAAAGCACATACCCTCCCCAATGTCCATAATCCCACCCCCTTTTCCCAAACCCCCTCCCCCCAGCAACCCTCAGTTTGTTTTGTGAGATTAAAAGTCACTTATGGTTTGTCTCCCTCCCAATCCCATCTTGTTTCATTGATTCTTCTCCTACCCACTTAAGCCCCCATGTTGCATCACCACTTCCTCATATCAAGGAGATCATATGATAGTTGTCTTTCTCTGCTTGACTTATTTCGCTAAGCATGATACGCTCTAGTTCCATCCATGTTGTCGCAAATGGCAAGATTTCATTTCTTTTGATGGCTGCATAGTATTCCATTGTGTATATATACCACATCTTCTTGATCCATTCATCTGTTGATGGACATCTAGGTTCTTTCCATAGTTTGGCTATTGTGGACATTGCTGCTATAAACATTCGGGTGCACGTGCCCCTTTGGATCACTACGTTTGTATCTTTAGGGTAAATACCCAATAGTGCAATTGCTGGGTCATAGGGCAGTTCTATTTTCAACATTTTGAGGAACCTCCATGCTGTTTTCCAGAGTGGCTGCACCAGCTTGCATTCCCACCAACAGTGTAGGAGGGTTCCCCTTTCTCCGCATCCTCGCCAGCATCTGTCATTTCCTGACTTGTTGATTTTAGCCATTCTGACTGGTGTGAGGTAATATCTCATTGTGGTTTTGATTTGTATTTCCCTGATGCCGAGTGATATGGAGCACTTTTTCATGTGTCTCTTGGCCATCTGGATGTCTTCTTTGCAGAAATGTCTGTTCATGTCCTCTGCCCATTTCTTGATTGGATTATTTGTTCTTTGGGTGTTGAGTTTGCTAAGTTCTTTATAGATTCTGGACACTAGTCCTTTATCTGATATGTCGTTTGCAAATATCTTCTCCCATTCTGTCAGTTGTCTTTTGATTTTGTTAACTGTTTCCTTTGCTGTGCAAAAGCTTTTGATCTTGATGAAATCCCAATAGTTCATTTTTTCCCTTGCTTCCCTTGCCTTTGGCGTTGTTCCTAGGAAGATATTGCTGCGGCAGAGGTCAAAGAGGTTGCTGCCTGTGTTCTCCTCAAGGATTTTGATGGATTCCTTTTGCACATTGAGGTCCTTCATCCATTTTGAGTCTATTTTTGTGTGTGGTGTAAGGAAAAGGTCCAATTTCATTTTTCTGCATGTGGCTGTCCAATTTTCCCAGCACCATTTATTGAAGAGGCTGTCTTTTTTCCATTGGACATTCTTTCCTGCTTTGTCGAAGATTAGTTGACTGTAGAGTTGAGGGTCTATTTCTGGGCTCTCTATTCTGTTCCATTGATCTATGTGTCTGTTTTTGTGCCAGTACCATGCTGTCTTGATGATGACAGCTTTGTAATAGAGCTTGAAATCCGGAATTGTGATGCCACCTACGTTGGCTTTCTTTTTCAATATCCCTTTGGCTATTCGAGGTCTTTTCTGGTTCTATATAAATTTTAGAATTATTTGTTCCATTTCTTTGAAAAAGATGGATGGTACTTTGATAGGAATTGCATTAAATGTGTAGATTGCTTTAGGTAGCATAGACATTTTCACAATATTTATTCTTCCAATCCAGGAGCAGGGAACATTTTTCCATTTCTTTGTGTCTTCCTCAATTTCTTTCATGAGTACTTTATAGTTTTCTGAGTATAGATTCTGTGTCTCTTTGGTTAGGTTTATTCCTAGGTATCTTATGGTTTTGGATGCAATTGTAAATGGGATTGACTCCTTAATTTCTCTTTCTTCTGTCTTGCTGTTGGTGTAGAGAAATGCAACTGATTTCTGTGCATTGATTTTATATCCTGACACTTTACTGAATTCCTGTATAAGTTCTAGCAGTTTTGGAGTGGAGTCTTTTGGGTTTTCCACATATAGCATCATATCATCTGCGAAGAGTGATAATTTGACTTCTTCTTTGCCGATTTGGATGCCTTTAATTTCCTTTTGTTGTCTGATTGCTGAGGCTAGGACCTCTAGTACTATGTTGAATAGCAGTGGTGATAATGGACATCCCTGCCGTGTTCCTGACCTTAGCGGAAAAGCTTTCAGTTTTTCTCCATTGAGAATGATATTTGCAGTGGGTTTTTCATAGATGGCTTTGATGATATTGAGGTATGTGCCCTCTATCCCTACACTTTGAAGAGTTTTGATCAGGAAGGGATGCTGTACTTTGTCAAATGCTTTTTAGCATCTATTGAGAGTATCATATGGTTCTTGTTCTTTCTTTTATTGATGTGTTGTATCACATTGACTGATTTGCGGATGTTGAACCAACCTTGCAGCCCTGGAATAAATCCCACTTGGTCGTGGTGAATAATCTTTTTAATGTACTGTTGAATCCTATTGGCTAGTATTTTGTTGAGTATTTTCGCATCTGTGTTCATCAAGGATATTGGTCTATAGCTCTCTTTTTTGGTGGGATCCTTGTCTGGTTTTGGGATCAAGGTGATGCTGGCCTCATAAAATGAGTTTGGAAGTTTTCCTTCCATTTCTATTTTTTGGAACAGTTTCAGGAGAATAGGAATTAGTTCTTCTTTAAATGTTTGGTAGAATTCCCCCGGGAAGCCATCTGGCCCTGGGCTTTTGTTTGTTTGGAGATTTTTAATGACTGTTTCAATCTCCTTACTGGTTATGGGTCTGTTCAGGCTTTCTATTTCTTCCTGGTTCAGTTGTGGTAGTTTATATGTTTCTAGGAATGCATCCATTTCTTCCAGATTGTCAAATTTGTTGGCGTAGAGTTGCTCATAGTATGTTCTTATAATAGTTTGTATTTCTTTGGTGTTAGTTGTGATCTCTCCTCTTTCATTCGTGATTTTATTTATTTGGGTCCTTTCTCTTTTCTTTTTGATAAGTCGGGCCAGGGGTTTATCAATTTTATTAATTCTTTCAAAGAACCAGCTCTTAGTTTTGTTGATTTGTTCTATTGTTTTTTTGGTTTCTATTTCATTGATTTCTGCTCTGATCTTTATGATTTCTCTTCTCCTGCTGGGTTTAGGGTTTCTTTCTTGTTCTTTCTCCAGCTCCTTTAGCTGTAGGGTTAGGTTGTGTACCTGAGACCTTTCTTGTTTCTTGAGAAAGGCTTGAACCGCTATATATTTTCCTCTCAGGACTGCCTTTGTTGTGTCCCACAGATTTTGAACCGTTGTATTTTCATTATCATTTGTTTCCATGATTTTTTTCAATTCTTCTTTAATTTCCCGGTTGACCCATTCATTCTTTAGAAGGATGCTGTTTAGTCTCCATGTATTTGGGTTCTTTCCAAACTTCCTAATGTGGTTGAGTTCTAGCTTTAGAGCATTGTGGTCTGAAAATATGCAGGGAATGATCCCAATCTTTTGATACCGGTTGAGTCCTGATTTAGGACCGAGGATGTGATCTATTCTGGAGAATGTTCCATGTGCACTAGAGAAGAATGTATATTCTGTTGCTTTGGGATGAAATGTTCTGAATATATCTGTGATGTCCATCTGGTCCAGTGTGTCGTTTAAGGCCTTTATTTCCTTGCTGATCTTTTGCTTGGATGATCTGTCCATTTCAGTGAGGGGAGTGTTAAAGTCCCCTACTATTATCGTATTATTGTTGATGTGTTTCTTTGATTTTGTTATTAATTGGTTTATATAGTTGGCTGCTCCCACGTTGGGGGCATAGATATTTAAAATTGTTAAATCTTCTTGTTGGACAGACCCTTTGAGGATGATATAGTGTCCTTCCTCATCTCTTATTATAGTCTTTGGCTTAAAATCTAATTGATCTGATATAAGGATTGCCACTCCTGCTTTCTTCTGATGTCCATTAGCATGGTAAATTCTTTTCCACCCCCTCACTTTAAATCTGGAGGTGTCTTCGGGCTTAATGAGTTTCTTGGAGGCAACATATAGATGGGTTTTGCTTTTTTATCCATTCTGATACCCTGTGTCTTTTGACAGGGGCATTTAGCCCATTAACATTCAGGGTAACTATTGAGAGATATGAATTTAGTGCCATTGTATTGCCTGTAAGGTGACTGTTACTGTATATGGTCTCTCTTCCTTTCTGATATACCACTTGTAGGCTCTCTCTTTGCTTAGAGGACCCCTTTCAATATTTCCTGTAGAGCTGGTTTGGTGTTTGCAAATTCTTTCAATTTTTGTTTGTCCTGGAAGCTTTTAATCTCTCCTTCTATTTTCAATGATAGCCTAGCTGGATATAGTATTCTTGGCTGCATGTTTTTCTCGTTTAGTGCTCTGAAAATATCATGCCAGCTCTTTCTGGCCTGCCACGTCTCTGTGGATATGTCAGCTGCCAATCTAATATTTTTACCATTGTATGTTACAGACTTCTTTTCCCGGGCTGCTTTCAGGATTTTCTCTTTGTCACTGAGACTTGTAAATTTTACTATTAGGTGACGGGGTGTGGGCCTATTCTTATTGATTTTGAGGGGCGTTCTCTGAACCTCCTGAATTTTGATGCTTGTTCCCTTTGCCATATTGGGGAAATCCTCCCCAATAATTCTCTCCAGTATACCTTCTGCTCCCCTCTCTCTTTCTTCTTCTTCTGGAATCCCAATTATTCTAATGTTGTTTCGTCTTATGGTGTCACTTATCTCTCGAATTCTCCCCTCGTGGTCCAGTAGCTGTTTGTCCCTCTTTTGCTCAGTTTCTTTATTCTCTGTCATTTGGTCTTCTATATCACTAATTCTTTCTTCTGCCTCATTTATCCTAGCAGTGAGAGCCTCCATTTTTGATTGCACCTCATTAATACCTTTTTTGATTTCAACTTGGTTAGATTTTAGTTCTTTTATTTCTCCAGAAAGGGCTTTTATATCTCTCGAGATGGTTTCTCTAATATCTTCCATGCCTTTTTCAAGTCCGGCTAGAACCTTGAGAATTGTCATTCTGAACTCTAGATCGGACATATTACCAATGTCTGTATTGATTAGGTCCCTAGCCTTCGGTACTGCCTCTTGTTCTTTTTTTTGTGTTGAATTTTTCCGTCTTGTCATTTTGTCCAGATAAGAGTATATGAAGGGGCAAGTAAAATACTAAAAGGGTGGCAACAACCCCAGGAAAAAATGCTTTAACCAAATTAGAAGAGATCCAAAATCGTGAGAGGGGAGAAAGGGGATAAAAAGAGGTTCAAAAAGGAAGAAATAAAGAAAAAAAAAAAAAAGAAAAAAGAAAAAAAAAAAGAAAAGAATTTAAAAAAGAGATAACACCTAAGAAAAATGTAAAAAAGAAAAAATATATATATTAGATAAACTAGTAAAAAATCGTTGAAAAAGAAAAGGTAACAGTTAAAAAAAAAAAAATTTTACCCGAAGGGGAGGAAAAAAAAAAAAATGAAAAAGAAAAAAATTAAATTAACTGCAAGACTAAAAAAAATCACAAGGAAAAAGCCATGAGTTCCATGCTTGGCTTTCTCCTCCTCTGTAATTCTGCTGCTCTCCTTGGTATTGAAACCTTACTCCTTGGTAGGTGAACTTGGTCTCGGCTGGATTTCTTGTTGATCTTCTGGGGGAGGGGCCTGTTGTAGTGATTCTCAAGTGTCTTTGCCCCAGGCGGAATTACACCGCCCTTACCTGGGGCCAAGGTGAGTAATCCGCTCGGGTTTGCTTTCAGGAGCTTTTGTTCCCTGAGCGCTTTCCGTAGAGTTCCGGAGGACGGGAATAGAAATGGCGGCCTCCTGGTCTCCGGCCCGGAGGAGCCGAGAGCCCAGGGCCGCACTCCTCAGTGCGCCCTCAGAGAACAGCGCCCAGTTACTCCCGTCTGCCCGACCTCCGGCCGCTCTCCGAGCTCACTGAGCCTACGACCGGTTCAAGGTCACCCCGAGCTGCGAGCTTACTGTCGGCTCTGTCTCTGTAGCTGGCTTTCCCGTTCCAATACCCGCAAGCTCTGCGACACTCAGACCCCCCCGATCCTTCTGTGACCCTGCGGGACCCGAGGCCACGCTGACCCCGTGTGGGCTTTGCCCCGGGTAGCCTCTGGAGCCATGTCCCTCTGCGGAACAGACTTTTAAAAGTCCTGATTTTGTGCTCCTTTGCTCTGCCGCTTGCCGGGAGCCGGCCCCTCCCCCCGGGGTCTATCTTCCCGTTGCTTTGGATTCACTTCTCCGCCGGTCCTACCTTTCAGAAAGTGGTTGTTTTTCTGTTTCCAGAATTGCTGTTCTTCTTCTCTTCGATCTGCCGATGGATTTTCAGATGTTTGCAATCTTTAGATAAGCTATCTAGCTGATCTCCAGCTAGCTGAAGTAGTCTCAGCCTGCTACTTCTCCGCCCTCTTGACTCCTCCATTCGAATTCTCTTGGAACTTTAAAGCAATGTGTGCTCTTTAGTTTTTTGAGTCAGAATATTTTAAATATGAACTTAGACTATAACTTGTTTATGCTTGAATATTAATTTCACTCATGGGTAGATATATACATTTTCAAATCAATTTATAGTCTTCAAATGTACCTGGCAGCTTAGATTTTGTTAACTTTTATATTGGATTATAAAACAGTGAGATTCAGAATCCATTGACACCTTTAATTTGCTACTGAAATGGAGTAGAGGGTAGGTAAGCAATCAGTAGAGGGGAAAAGAGAAATCAGAAATCTTGACTGTTCAATATTATAAGGGCCTGCAGAAATGGAATGTGGTGATAGGACATTGTAACTTTACATAACAAATTTTGACTACTCAGAGTTATAATCGGAGTGCAAATTTATTGGAATTGAATTGACATATTATCAAATAAAATGTTATTAAGTGCCACTGGAAGCTTATCTCCCTAATTAAATATTTGAGTGTATTTATTACATTTTATTGAGTTGTGAGGAAAGAAAATTATTCAGAAAGATCTGATATCCAAACTATGTGAGCTTCACATTTTTTAAAAAGATTTTATTTATTTATTTGAGAGAGAGAGAGCCTGAGTTGGGAAAAGTGCAGAGAGAGGGAGTGGCAGACTCCCTGCTGAGCAGGGACCTTGATAAGGGGCTTGATCCCGGGACTCGGGACTCGAGGATCATGACCTGAACCACCCAGGAGCCCCTGGAGCTTCACATTTCTTATTTGTAAATATATGTGAGGATGTGATAAAGACAAAGTAACAGAAGACATACTGGTAAAATAAACCCTTGGCAAAACAAAGTAGTGCTTTCCTGGAATATAGTAAATGCACAGTAAATGCTTGTGATTATTAGAATATAAACCTTTAGAGTAAATCTAGGTTATTGGATATTTAACTGATTTGTTTAATAAGCATAGAGGGAATCAGGCATTCCTTATGCAACAATATAGGTTAACTCTGATTCATACATCAAAATCAACCTGTGCCTAGGTGAAGACTCACTAACCTACTTCGGTAACTTTCATTTCTTGATTCTACAGAACATATTCAGATGAATAAAGAGAGTTGCCTTACTCTATCCTATTCCGAAGCTTAATAATAAATTCATATGCCTCTGTAGGCCCCACACTTTCTAAGCACTGCTAGCGCATATTTAGTTGTAATCCCACCCAAACAATGTAGAAATGATCAAAGATCCAAGTCTCTGCTCACTCTCTTTCTTCAGTCTTAAAACCCTGCTCTTATCCTACCTGTATCTCACAAAATCCGGCCAACCCCCAAACAAATGCCACTTTCTTCAAATACATTTCCTGTACATTTAATCTGAATTACTAAATTTTCAAATGGTCCCAAACCCTATAATTATAGTAATGTATCAAAATGCCAGGTAAAAGAGGAATGCAACAGTTTTCTTTGATAATGAGAGAAGTAGCAACTTAAAAGTTTATAAGCACAAATATGTCTAATTAGTGCTTCTTGATCAGAGACAATTTTGTACCCTAGGGGATAGATTACAAAGTCTGAAGACACTTTGCTTGTCATCCTTGAAGGGGGAGAGGGCGCTACTGGCATCTAGTAGGTGGAGGCCAGATATACTGCTAAACATCCTATGATTGACAGCACAGACTTCTAGAACAAAGACTTAGCCTGTCAAAATACCAATAGTGCTGAGCTTAAGAAACCTTAGTTTGGAGCAGAGTATCAATACCTCATTTCTCTGACTCACTACTGAAGGACTGAGTGTAAAAGTGTGCTGTTGGAATGGCAGCAGTTCTTTGTCATTACAGCTGATCACAGGGAAGACTTTCACTGAGTGATAGAGCATAGCTGCCACAGCAGAGAAAAGACTCTGGTGGTGAACATTTTCTCTTCTCCTTTTCTGAGGCTGCTGTTAAAGTGTAGGATAGCTTCCAAGAATTTGGACATATTATGAAAAAGAGGTGCTCAAGACCATAGCAATTTTTGGCTGTGATTCTAAAACTTAAAAATGTTAATGTGATTTTTTTTGGTGACCTAATAATAAAGCTATTACCATTAATAAAATAGCTATCATTTGTCAGGAATTTTACATGTGTTATTTAGTATTCATAAGAACTCTGAAGTAGGTGCTACGACTTGTATTTCACAATGTTTATTCTCTTATTTACTTTTTTTCTTAATAAACTAATAGCTGGGGCACCTGGGTGCCTCAGTGGGTTAATGCCTCTGCCTTCGGCTCAGGTCATGATCTCAGGGTCCTGGGATCGAGCCCCGCATTGGGCTCTCTGCTCAGTGGGGAGCCTGCTTCCTCCTCTCTTTCTGCCTGCCTCTCTGCCTACTTGTGATCTCTGTCTGTTAAATAAATAAATAAATAAAATCTTAAAATAAACAAACTAATAGCTGTTTCTAAGAAAAATATTATTTTATATAAATCCTGGTGCTTTGTAAATCATCATCATCATCATCAAGTGATGGTGGTAATGATCATGCTGGTAACAATGAAGGTTACTCTGCCTCCTCCCATGCTTGAAATGCAGTGAATTCTCTTTACAGTATTATTTCTTATGCTAAGTGACTCACCTCTTTTAACTCAATTTAGTTTTTCCGTTACACTATGGGAGAGATAAAGATTAGAATAATAATAATAATAAAACATACAGAAATATGTCTCAAATTACCTGGCTTCTCACGTGGTAGGGCCAAGTAAGTAGTAAACAATCTGAGTCGAGAGCCTCTGATTGGAATCACTCTGCAATAGAGAAATATTCTGTAATTGTTTATCAGTATTGATTAGATATGAATCATATAATCTACTTGGAGAACATCCAAGAGAGTCAGGGAGTATACAGTGATGCAGTCACACATGAGGATGACTGGCTGGCTGCCCAGAAAGGTCTCCGCTCTATTTCTTAACTTAATCCTTTAGTTTAAGTCCAGAAGTCATATCAGACTAAGGCAGGCTAATCTGTGAGCATGAGGGGCCCTTTTTCTCTGAGATAGTTGCAGATAAATCTAGTTCGATTTAATAAACCAGAATAACAACACAATTTGCTTTCAGAGAGAGATAAAATAGAGGAAGGAAGCCAATGCACAACTCTTCCTCCAAGTACTGAGTAGAAAATGACAGACTTCATATTTGAAGATTTGTTGGTGAGCATACAGTTAAATTAGGAGTGTAAATAATAGGAATTCCATATTTAATATTACCATATTAAATTGGCCTCAGAAATAGCTCATCACAATAGGTTATGATCAAATTTCATGGCGGGGGATCGATTCTGTTTGTAAGGTAATTTTTAGTGTAATTTCATTTTGATACAGTGGTATTAAAGTTATTAGTGATATATGGTTATATATAATTTTTATAATTGTTAATTCTCCCATCCAAGTACTAACCAGGCCGGACCCTTATAATTGTTCATTCTCTAGTTATTATAGTTATTATTTCTTCCATAAACACTACTATATTTAAATGCCACAATTATTGATAATTTAAGTAATTAAGACATAGATCTAAGCACAGCATTTCTGTAGAATAGGATAAACAGAGTACCGGGATTTACTTATTCTTATGTTACTGACATATAGAAATGATTAATAGGCAGTATTTTAATTTGTTCAACACTTTCCCATTTGTGGATAGAAGTCCCATTTCAACTTTCAGAGTTATAGTTGGGTACATTTTTTAGGTAATTTCATTTATCATTTGTCCATATCAGAAATTATACCTTGTTTTATAGTTATAATAACCAATAGAATGATGGTAATGATGATTAAATTTCAGATATTGCTTTATAATTTCACAGTCTTCATATTAATTTGTTCTTTATGACTCTGTGACTACTTAAGTTACTGTCTCCATTTCTCAGATGAGGGAAAATAAAAAATGCTAATCTAAGTTTGATAATGTTCTTGATCAGTGGACTAATTAAGAGAGATTGTCAGGTTTTGGATTTAGGTTTTCTGAATCTAAAGCCTACCAGCTTTCATGTTTCCTTTCTAATAAATGCATTAAAAAATACATCTACACATGTATTACAAGTACATGTCTAGTGCTTTTTGTATACTTTATGCAATATCTTCTCTTTATGTAGTTTATACCTCTAAATGGTTTAGAGAATTTAATGACATTAAAATTGATATCACCATGTTGAAGAAACTGTAGTCACATTATAGACAAAAGGAAAAGGAAATGTCTGAATGTCTAAATATTTTATAAAAACATACTACAAACATTGCTGTAGGCTGAATATGTGTGCTATTCCAAAATTCACATGTTGAAGTCTAATCTCCAATGTTATATTTGAAGGTAGGGATTTGGAAAGATAATTAGGTCATGCTGGTGGAGTGTTCATGAGACACCAAATCTGCAAGCACTCTGATCTTAGACTTCTCAATCTTCAAAACTGTGAGATACAAATTTCTGTTGTTTATAAGCCACCCAGTATTCTGATGCGGGAGCCAGAAGAGGCAAGACATACATTCACATATAAATGTATGTTTTTAAATACCAGATTTTCTTGCAAAATATTCCATTGTGGAAATAGTTATAGTGATGACATTTCCCTTATATAAAAATGTTTACCAAGATATTTTATGTGCAATAAATACTAATCTATGAACTTCTATATGCCGAATACTGAGTAGAAAAGTGTTCTAATTATAGATAACTACATGGCCAGCTGAGTAGATCTAGGTTACTGCTTTCATAAATAATACATAAGATTATCTGGATATAACAAAATAAAAAATATGTTTTAATATCCCGGTTCATAACATGAATGGGAAATCTACAGGTCCCAGAAACAACCTTGGTATTAAAAGCCACACCCATAACCACACTTTGAGATGTTGCCAAAGTAATCCATTGGTTTAGACACTGGTTTCAACTCCATCAGTCTCGAGGGGAAAAAAATAAGTTTGGAAGCTTACTTAGGAATGAAAGATATGATCTCAAATCCAACTGAGTTTGAGACGAAAGCTGGAAGCTTTGAAAGTCTGTCCATTCAAAACAAAGTCTTGGTGGCCTAGAAAGTGTCAGTCCAATGAACTGAAGAAGCAGTAAGCAAGTTTACTTTGTTGTAAAGCTCTCAATGTGAAGAAAAAGGACCTTGGTGATAGATAAATTAAAAATGCATTTTTTTAGTTTTAAGTTTGATTTTTTTTTTTTGTATGTTCCACATGGGGTAGTAAACCCAAGTAAAATTTCACCCTGTCTTAAAATCTGCTTCCCAAGAATCAGACTCTGAGATCAATATGTAGAGAAAGTATACAGGGGAGTGCTTTCAGGAGCACATATAACAGAGTGAGCAAAGACATGGAGAGAAATAATGGCCTGTACTCTGAATGGATGGCCCTTTAAAGTTGTCTTCAATAGTGAGCAACATTAGGTCCCCATATTGAACAGAAAGAAGGCATAACCTTGGGACAGGTAGATAGTTTTAGCAGAGGGAAAGAATTAGGCTTGAGCTGTAAACAGAAATTCTCTTGGCTGCTGAAAGAATACTTACCTTAGTCTTAGAAGTAATGTGGAGGAATTTGTATAGCGCTTCACAGTTTCACCACAGTTCTTCATATGGTGGTCTGATCTGTGGGCTTTTATAAGAAAGGTTAATCCCATTTGGAACTTAACAGAATGTTCACTTTTTTTCTGGAGAAACATTACAGGGGAAAGAGGAAAATGCCTATAGCTCTTGTAGCTTTTAATGCAATAGCTGATCTCTGGACCACTACTGATACTTGTTATCCCCTCCTGTACTACCCCTTCCAGATTCTTCTCACTTTTAATTAGCTCTTCTGAATGTCTTCATAGCTACTGTGCTAGGGTGACCCAAACACTCATTCCTAAATTCCTTTATACTGTATAATTCTCAGTCTGTCTACTGCATTTGTCCACTTAACATCAAAAATAGACACAAAAATACCAAGAGATGTTAAATGCATTCTTCCTTGAAACTATTCTCAGCTTTATCTCCTGATTATCATGGTCAATTACTCACACCCAAATGTCGCTTCTTTTCTTGCATGATTGTCCATGGCACAAGGAGCCAAAGTAACCAGGAAGAAGGCAGGGCTTGAAGTTCAGTGAGTCTCTTGCTATATTTCCTGGTAAAAGAGTTTTCCTTCTTGGAACCAAGACCTCTAGATGAGCATTCATTCCCTAGATTTTGGGGAATGGAAACATAAATTCCCAAATGGATAACTAGAAATGATAATAAGCAGGTTCACTCCCAAGTTGAGCCTTATGTGCTCAGACATGTATTTTACCTCAGAAGATATAGCACCACAAAATGATGATTGATTTAGACTGCATACTACCTCCTGAAGAATAGTGCTCTATTCTCCCAGGTATCCTCTCCAAGAAGACATTTTAGTATTGTCTTTAATAGCCATTCTGTTTATCTGAATTCTGAGTAGTGTGATAAATTCTAAGTCCAGTGGTTCCTATGAAGACATACTTACATGTTGACATATATTTACCCTGAGGGAGAGGCAGTGGTGCAACAGTAGTGATAACATGGGGTGTGGGCCACCTACTTCTGCAGAATATTTTGACCTCTCATACAGGTTTTGGCTGCAACTGGGTATACTACTTTTTATGATGTATTATTTCTGAACGTGTCTAAACCAATGATTTGGATTGTCAGAGAGATCTCAGCTTATGATGGTTGGTTCTGAAAGTGTAGTCATATGGTATCTATTGACCATCTACTCTGTTCCTACCAGAACCTCCTAGCATGCTGGCAGGTATTTTTAACAATAGAATATGATTCTTTATTGTAGTTAATATGAATTATTCCCAGCATCCTAGTGGTCTGTGTTGTTGTTCTTCTATCAGAGAGTATCCTAAATTCCACTAAAGGATGACATCCCTTGTCATCACATATGTATTTAATACTATATAGTTTCCTGGGTCATAAGTTTTAAACAATTGGTTGCTTACATCATGGCATGAAATTGTTGCAGACGCATTTCCTGCTCTGAGCCCATGTCAAAATGCAAACGCTCCATGTCATTCAGTAAAGGGGCCAAAACAATATTTCAGGTGTAAGTATCTGGACTCTGGCACCTAAGATGCCTATTAGTAATTTTGCTTCCTTTTAAATAGTGGGAATTATGAGAGACCCAAAATGTATGTTTTCCTTTATTTTTGAGGAGAAATCTTGGTAGGCCCCAGACCACTGGACCCTTAGAAATCTCACCAATGTATCAGGTTCTTAAATCTTCACAGTGTTCATGTCATACCTTCCAGAGTGCTTTGTGCATTACAAGTCCATTAATGTACCCTCCCCTTCCTCTCAATTCTGATTACATAATGTTATTGAAATTGGAATTTCTTTAGAATGATTAGGTCGTCCAGGTCCCTTGAAACTATACTATACTATGTAGGAGGCAGCTACAGTTAGACTACTATAGGCTTCTGCGAAGTTTGTAATATGATATGATCCTCTAGAGTCCATCTAATGTTTTAAGAGTGCCAGAGAGATTCTTTGGTAAAAGGTAAATTAAATGGGGATGTAATGAAGGTTATTATCCCTACATTTTGTAGATATTTAAATGTGTTATTAATTGCTGCCTTAGGATAAGATTTTATTTATTTATTTATTTATTTTATTATTTTTTTTAATAGTGATTCTCTTACCTGATCATATCTAGATGCCTCTGCTTGGACTCTTCTGTATGAGAGCTATTACCCAAGGCCAAGGAATACTTCTGTCAGTAGACTACCATCAGTGACTCTGTATATCCACTTCAACTACATATTCCAGTAAAATAACTGTCAAATGGATCTGTGGACTCAGTGGAAGTATAGATATTTATAACAAGGCTAGATTCAGTTTATTACCTGTTCTACTGTAAGGGAGGGGGTGTCATGATAGCACTTTTAGTCCATAGGTCTGTGTTTCCCAACAGTTCTTAAAATATCTGTGTATTTTCATTTCTCTAGTGTATTTTTATCCAAGAGAACAGCCATAGGTGTCTTTGTGGGAAGGTGGATAAATCCTAACTCTTTGTACTTGTTGTGATATTACAGTTTCCTTCCCCTTGCTAACTTGGCCTTTCCATCAGTCAGTGCTATACCAGTTTTGAAAACTGGCTGTAATCCAGAATCTGAGAAAGAATAATTATTTTTTATTGCACCAGCTGCCCTCCACCTCCAGATCATCCATAATTTATTATTTTGATTATATAGATTGAGAAATAACATTGCTGGCTGTCTCTATGACATTTTGATTTTAGTAACCATCTTCATATCTCTCCACACATCTGTCTCCGCTGGCTGCCACTCTGACCTTGCTGTTCTTATTAATTATATATCACCACCTGGCTTCTAGTATGTTGGGATCTTATCACCTCCTCTTATTATCAGAAAATCAGTATCTGTAGCACTTTTATGTCTTTTAAGCCATGAAACACAGAAGACATTCTCTACTGAGCTTCTCAAAATTGCTGGTGACCCTCTCAATAGGATATTCTTTATCTCTTTCATAAATAGTGTCTTCCAGCCCTTCCTAAAGAACATAGTTTGCTAGTGGCTTTTTTGACCTTCATAGTATATCCATCGCAGCTTGTCACCTCTCTAAACCATTTTATTCTTACTTCCACCATTTTCTATTGTATCTCCTGCAATGCAAATGCAAAAAAAAAATGCATTTTTACTTTATGTTGGGAAGGCCATTGCTTTTTCCAAGCTTCAAAGCATCAAATTAGCCTAATTATCCGTCTCCTCAGGACATATAGAATGTTAAATGCTGCATTAAGGTAGAGTAATAGCATTTCAGTACACTCTCTTATCCAAATTTCTATTCCACCCCCTCATATTCTAGCTTTCAAGATCTTGTCCCATTTATAATTGCCCAGCTCCTACCATTACACATCCTACAGCTCCTTCAGTTTATAATGCCTTCCTTATTTTATAGGTCAACACATCCCTGGCTCCATTATAATTTAACCTTAGTTATAGGTCTGGCCAGTATTGAAGATGGCTATAAATTCAGAAAGGAGTTACACTTATCATGCAAGGCCAAAGCCTCTGCACTATCTTTATTTTTTTTCTTTTTAAGATTTTACTTATTTATTTGACAGACAGAGATCACAAGTAGGCAGAGAGGCAGGCAGAGAGAGAGGAAGGGAAGCAGGCTCCCTGCTGAGCAGAGAGCCCAATGCAGAGCTCCATCCCAGGACTCTGGGATCATGACCTGAGCCAAAGGCAGGAGCTTTAACCCACTGAGCCTCCCAGGAGCCCCTCTGCATTATCTTTAAGCAAGAGTAGAATGCTAATCTTATTAGAAACAAATGTGCTCAATCTGCTGGCCCAGAAAGTTAAGAAAATCTGAGTTTTCAGGTTCTTGAGCACATCAGCCCTTGTGTTTCCATCCCAAATCTGAGAACCCATTTTTTCTCAACCAGGTTACTAATTATGGCGAAACCAACACCCAAGGCTTTAGGATTTAACATTGTATGGACCCTAACTAAATCTAGTTCCTGATTTTCCTGACTTCCAGCTACAGAGATGAAAGTCTTTTTCTGCCAATGAGACTGTTGGATATCCACATTTTGCCTTATTCTTGAGTAATTACTCACTCCTTGATGTCTTTATTGTGTTGATGGCACTGGGTGAGAGTCATATGATTTTATAGAATTTAGATTTAAATTTACTTAAATTTTCAAATGACTCAGAAATTGCATCTATATACATATTGCCTTCCATCAATACCCCATACTGTTACTGCTTACAGGGTAGGGGTGAAAGGTCCAGGTTTTTATATCCCTTCATTGGATGTGTGCTGTCCCCAGTGAGGAAATGCAAACTTAGATGATGTGGTTCTTTTGTTGGAAAGCTTCCTGGGGGTAAAGAAGAGAAATTTATTTGAAAATATGTTCAGAACAGAAAAATTACATCACATAAGAAACAAAACAGTGATAAAGTGAAGAGATAGAGGAAACACAAGTGATGGTGCCTCCAAAACTATGAAGTAATCTGAATGTATCTATAAATTGTGTAGGTTTAAAACTGTTTAAGAGATCATCAAACAAAGGCATGTCATAGTAAAAGAATAAGACATGAAGAAAAGCAGTCAAATTTTAAAAGGAAACAGACTAAATGTGAAAAAAATATGTATTTATTGGAATTAAAAACTTAATTGGTAAAATAAACATCTGAAAAGCAAATTGGTGAGCTCGAAATAGACTTGAAGAAATTAGCTTCAATTCAGCCAAAATACATAAATTAAGATATCTATAATTAGTAAAACAAGGTCATATCCTCTCTTAGATATTGTATTGAGAGGGTATAACACCAAAGGCAAAGACAAATAGTAAAAAGTGACAAAATATATACAAAAGTATTGAAAATTAGACTAGTCTCTTTTGTCATCCACAGTAGAGGCTGCAGAAGAAAATGTATCCTAGTCATGAAAATGCTGATGTGATATTGGAAACTGAAAATTATATACTCAGCTAAATATTATGAAATGTGATGAAAAATTTAAAATATGTTGAGAAAGAAACAAAAGAGTTTACTGCTTATAGGGTATTGCAGAGAGAATTAAACCTCAGAAGAAGAAAATTTGAAATTAGAAATATGAACAGCAATGTTGAACAAAAATTAATTGTAAACAGCCATTGTAAGGGCCTATTTAGCCAGAGTGGCCCCACTTCGGTTGAAGAGTCATTTTGTTGTTTATGCAGTAAAACTTAAATTGACCCTGCCCCCCTAGGGGAACTTACTTAAAAGCAAAGTCCGGAAACCAGTCACAAGTAACAAAGTCCAAATACAAGGGTGGGTCAGGTCAGGTGGCGATAACAGCCCAAATGCAGGGATGAGTTGGGTCAGGTGGAGACATCCAATCAGTAGAGCGCACATACTGTCTCCCTAGCTACCAAGGAGTGTGGGCCCCACCTTTTGGGCGCCAATTCTGACCAAGGTGATAGGCTAGTTCAAATGTCTACTATAGGGTAAATTGTAGTTCAGTTGGTCACTTACATGTGACCTAGCATGACTGTGCAGCTTTGTCTGTGTGTTACAGTCTTATTGGCCACCTGTGTGTGGCCAGGCCCAACCACATGGCCTTTGCTCTATAAAAGTTAGTCTGTGAGGCAGGAAGGGGTCGCCCTCTCTGTAAGGGGCAGCCTGACCGGTCTGTTTGATTCTTAATGCTTGGCACAATATAAAGCTTTGCCTGACCTTCACTTTGTATCAGTCTCGCTCCTTTGACCATGGACCCATAATTGGGGGACCCAACATTGAGGACCCAACATTGTTACACATAAATATTGACTATATAATAGTGACAAATTTGAGAACTTTTTTTAAGTAGAAATTAATAATGGACAACAATATACGGTTAAAGACCTCTAAGGTATTTGTGCAGAGAGAGGATTAAATATTAATTTTGTTTATTTGTGTTGATTCACATATACATGTTCAAAATTTAAGAATGATCATGTAGAAATGCAAAGCAAATATATGTATCCAAACCAGGAGAGAAGCCAAAAAGACACATAAACACATAATCAGTACCATGAAAGAAAGAAAAGTAAGAGTGGGGCAAAGAAAAAACATGGTAAAAAGAAAACTCAAAATGATATAGTTGGGATTACTTCAGGTTATCATGAATACAGAAATAATATTTTAAAAATTTGCTTTGCAAAACAAATTTCAGATTAGTTTTTTGTTGTTACTGTTGTTTAATCAGTAAAGCAAAATGATTCAGAAGTACAACTAAAATATGCCTCAGAAAGATTGAGGGTCAAAGGGTATATAAAAAAGTAATTCTAGGCTAATTGAAAAGAGAAATTATTGGAAGACTGTTAATTAGTTATTAGTGAAAAAACATTGTTAGGGAAAAAGAATGTCATTACTTAATCATGAACTAAGTAATTTATTAGATAGCCATGACACTGAACTTCGTATACCTGATTTGTGTCTATATGTAGTTATGAAATATGATTGAGTTGAGTCCATTATGTGTATCCTAATATGCACACTGAGTATGAGAGGGTAAAACCTATTTTAAAACTTAAGTCTTTATTAAATTTATCAGTATGAAATCAACAATATAGAGTAGAGATTCTAGGGGGAGGGACTAGGATAAATAGAGGAACATCAAAGTTCAGCTTGTTCCTAAAATCCTTCTTTACTCCTACCCTCTGAAGAAATGGGGAGATGTAGACTTCCTCTGCTCTGGGCCAGCAAACAGGAGAAGTAGTAAAATGATGACTGTCCTCTAGAAAACTGTTGGTTAGACAATAGGAATGAAAATAAAATAGAGATTAAAATATTGCAAAAATTACTATGAAAAAAATTCAATATTTCAATCTCTTTTCCATTAGAATGATTTATTTTTTTTCACCAGACTTAAAGTAAGCAGGAAAAATAAATTCAATTTTTAAATATTCAGTTTATGATTTTTGTATCATGTTCTTCAGAAAATAAAGTGTTTTTCTATAATGGGTTGCTAAAATATAAAAAGTATACAAACTTTGACCATTTGGATTTTCTTCCAGCTTTATGTAATTTCCCCCCTTTTTATATTTAGAAAGAAATAACAGAATGGTATTCTTTTACAGTCATCATCTTTGGTCTTTTTCAGACATCTGTGTGTAAGATTGTATATTTATAACCTCATAGCAGCTTGTTAATTTTGCAAAAGAGAGTGTAAATGCTAGAATTCATAGTAACCTGAAACTTGTATTTTGCCCTTAATAGGGTTTGATGTACCTAGAATCTATATACCTGATCTGGACTTCATATAACTCTATTTAATGATTCCAAAGAAGTAGTTTAATTTCTATTTTTAAAAAGAGATTTAAAATTGTGAAGTTGTCAGTTGCCTTTTGTACCCCATTGTTTAAAGTTTGCACGCTGAATAATGCACTTATTGCAAGTAAACATGTTTTAATTTTCCAAGTGATCCTAATTTCATTTATAGTTTAATCATGCACACACAAGTTTTATTTTGCTACTTTGTCATAAGTACAAATTCTCTAATTTCAAAAGTAAATAAGACAGATTTAGCTGTATATCTAACTGTAGTAGCCAGCTTTCAAGTTGGCCCAGGATCCCCACTGTTTGCCATTCATATTCTTGTGTAATTTCCTTTCACACTGTATTCAGGTTGATCTGCTTGTTCAATATATATACTTTGTACTACTTTATATATAGTGTATACTTTCATGATAGCACATTACTTTTGAACTTAGGTTATAAAAAACTGTGGTCTCCAGCTTAGGGTTTCCCCTTCATCCACGCTTCCCTGCCCCGCCTCTCCCTCCTTCCTTCTGGAGGAGGTAAGCTGCCATGTTGTAAAAAGCCTTAATGAGACCCTCACAGGAGGAAGAGCTAAAGTCTCTGGTGAATAGCCGCGAAGAACATGTTGCCTTGCCAACAGACATGTAAGGGGGAGCTTGCCATCTTAGACCAGCCTTGGGATAACTGCAGCACTGACTAGTGCATTGTTTGACTAAAATCTCGTGAGAAACCCTGAGGCAGACTTCAGCTACTTCTACATTCCTGATACTCAGAAAATGAGACAAAATCAATGTTTTGTTTTAAGCTGCTAAATTGTGGGGTTATTTGTTATACAACAGTAGATACAAATAGATCCATCAAGCTACATTTTGATTAATGGGAATTCACACGAATTCATAGCTTTAAAAAATTAAACTACTATTCAAATATTAAAACAATATAAAATAAGCATTATTTAATGCATCCAAATGAATGTGGTTTCTAAATGTTTCCTATTCACAGGCAAATATATAGAGAACAGTTTGTTTTCACCTTTTATTTTTTTTTAAAGATTTTATTTATTTTATTTGACAGACAGAGATTACAAGTCGGCAGAGAGGCAGGCAGAGAGAGAGGAGGAAGCAGGCTCCCTGCTGAGCAGAGAGCCCGATGTGGGGCTCGATCCCAGGACCCTGGGATCATGACCTGAGCCGAAGGCAGAGACTTTAACCCACTGAGCTACCCAGGCGCCCCTGTTTTCATCTTTTAAATACCTACAGAATTACGAAAAAAGAACTTGAATTTAATAATCAGCATGAGAGATAGATATATTTATAAGAAGAAGCATATAGTAGGGGCACCTGGGTGGCTCAGTCCTCTAAGCATCTGCCTTTAGCTCAGGTCATGCTCCTAGAATCCTGGGATCAAGCCCCATGTCAGGCTCCCTGCTCATGGGGAATCTGCTTCTCCCTCTGCCCCTCCTCCCATGTTCTCTCTTTTTCTCAAATAAATAAAATCTTAAAAAAAAAAAAAGATGGAGCATATATATTTAAAACCTATATACAGCCTCAAATTAAAAAAAAAAAAAGATTGTTAACTAAAGTATATTTAATGGTAGAGATCCAAAGTGATTTTCAATCCTAAGAGTAATTTACACTTTAAGAACAACCAGTACAGCCCCTTCCTCTCCATCAGATATAAACTTATCCTCTGCCTCACATATCCAAAATATTTGCTAAAGAAAAAAGAATAAAGTTGGAACACTATTGATATTTCATGTAAGAAAAATGGAAATAGGGAGGAAGAATTCAGCTCTAGCTTCACTCAGCCAGAGTCAAGTTTAAAATACAGGATGAATGGCCTCTCTTCTCCACATCCGGTCAAGGGGTTCCAGCCCAGAGAGAGCTTCTCTTCCCACAGTAGCTCAAACGGCTTTGCTACTTGTGATCCTCAAAGGATATTTTTATCACCTGATCTCGTAAGAGGTAATTTTATCTGCTTTTCTAACTATATAGAAGAGTAAATTCTGGTGTTTTGTGGTTTTGTTTTAGATTTATTTATTTATTTACATATTTATTTTAATAGACAGAAATATCTCTTTTTTATGTTTGGTTAGCCAAGATACAGTACATCAAATAACTATAGTTAAATAAGCAAGATGAAAACTAAGAAATCGATCCTTTCTTCTTTGTACATACTTGGAGTAGGAGAAGCAATGGGTTAAACCCCTTGGGAAGGAGCCAATATCTGACCTCAAAGAAGATACATCAATTTCTGTAGTATATGTAGTACATGTGTCCATGGTAATGAGTATTTCTAATTTCATTGGCTTTCTCTCCTTTGTTCAAAGTACAAAATAGTCTCCTCTATCAAAGCTATGAATTCAGGAAGAGGAATATTTAGCATTGCATCCAAATTCTAAGGGGTAGGTTTTGAGAAATTAAGCAAGGAAATTATCACTCTACTGTTTGCACCCATGAGCCTTCTCCATTTAAGCAAATGGAACTAAAATTCATGTTATAATTTTAGGTACTTTTCTGAGGAAAGGAGAACAACTAAATTAGAAAATATAAAATCAGCCATGGTGTTATCATCAAAATCAAGTTTTCTAAGGGCAGAGGTGTAGGAACCCATTTAAGGGGTTCGTATTTTGACTCACTAATAAAACTAAAGAGGAAAGGAAGATAAAGAGCTCTGTTAGAAATGATGTGAAAGCAAAGTACAGAAAGGTATTTTGGGGCAAGAGCCATAAAGAAAGTGGTATTATTTTGTAGATATATAGAACTGTATAGCTCTAAACTACGCAAAATTAAGAAATGAAAGCAGAATATTTTAAAATATGTTTTATTGATTTGAGCTAAAGAATTTGTTATGGATTACTCTTGAAGATTTGCTATGTGTTTTAGAATGCAGAGTGATCAAGCCAGGTAATTGGGGAACTCACCAGGAATAGAAATTGGCTGCATATATTAAATATCACATCACTGTATTTTTAGGAACCTCTCCAGAAAAGCTCATCAATCTTGTAGTACATGGGATCTTAAGCTCTGATAGTATTAGTTTGCTTTGCATGGAATTCTTGGCAATAAATAGCTATGGGTTATTGGGCAGCTTGTCAACCACATATCATATATATTTGTTCTTCTGGAAAGGGAAACTTATTTCCCAATAGAGAAGTAAAATCTATTGCAGGGCCTCATTGTGGAATGAAATAGAACACTATGGGACAAGATGTGAGTTTCTTATTTGCCCTCTGAGATGTCGGTTTCTTTTACCAGATTGGCTGAGGGTTTTTTTTTCTTATTTTTAATTGCATAGTGCTTCTTATTTCTAATCTTATATACTCTAAATTAAACTGGAAAATTTACTTTCTTCATTTAGAGTGAGATCAAATTACTGTGAACTGCAACAAGGGAGTAGGTGGCTGGAAAAATGCCAGGATTCAGGGAAAAGGAGTGTGAATGTGAACTCTGTGTTTTCCATTTTAGCCTTGCTCTCTTGCTGACATCAGAGGGGTGAGGCAAGCAAAAAGCAGCTGTAGAAGCAAGAAACCAAGCACCTGAGAACTGAAATGGATAAACAGTATCAGTTTTTAACTAAACATATTAGAAAAGCAGAGTCATTCATGGAAAAGTATTAAATGATGTGGAAATCATTTGAACTAAAAAAAGGTGAAGGTTCAGGAAAGCATAGTTGAATATAATACTGAAGATGCTTGAAAAACATAGCAGGCATGGAATTACACATTTAAAGGATACAAGATAAACCTCTGTGCAGGAAACGTATGAATATTTTCCTTTGTAATTTTACATTGTTCGCAGAACACTATGTAAAACAGTATACCTTGCTTTTAAGGCAGGCTATGTAATTAAGAATTTAATGATTCAATGTGTGATGCATAGCTCCATGTACCTTATATTGACTTTCAGGTTATCCTCATACATGTCTCCCTAAAAATATTAGTGACTTCAGTATACCTGGATGATTCTTCTAGAACTCCGTTTATTGAACTCTCCTCCGTCTTCACCTTTATCCTACTTCTGCCACTCACTGCTACTGTCATCCTTGTCACTCTCAAAAATCAACCCTCCACTGTCTCTGCTATATGCAGCCCTCTCTCTGTACACTGCCTCTTTTGATTCCTGTGAGCTTCCTCTACCAGGATGCCATTAGTGTGCTTCTGTCGGAGTTTTGCTGTCACTCAACTCACTGATGTCCTTTCATCTGTCCTTAACCAGTTTAAATACCATGATCAATCATTATAAAACTAACACCGCAGCTTCCCTGCCTCTCTCATTCTTCGTCATACTCAGTTAACCAAACCACAACCCGTTTTAAATTCAACCCTCTGCCTACCTCATCCTTGTATCCATGCAGCTCAGTGTGGCTGTGGGAAAATATACAGCCACAAAATTCTAATCTACTCTAAATTCCTGATTATAAACTTTGAAGGATTTTAATGCTTCCCTGTAGTCATTCTGTATTCCTCTAATCCAGTCATTGACCTACTCTCTTAGATAACTCTGACACCTGTTCCTATCTTCAACACTTTTACCCCATTTTCAACCTTACTCTTCTTCACAAAATTAAGTAATCAGAAGAGAGCTTCCACAGGTTTCTCCAAAAACATCTAACTGCAGACACACTCCCATCCTGTTTGTCTTTTGCTATAGATTAGCTGTTCATATTCCTATCAATAGTTCATACTTCTGTTCATATTGATCACACTTACTCAAGAACATTGCTCTAGCAATTCCTTTCCATCTGACTTAAATCATCACATTTTCCTTCTCTATTAAATTATTTCTTTCCTTATATAAAATGATGTTATTTCTCCAGTTAAAAAAAACAACCTGATCCCACTTCCCACAGACATCTAATACACCATTTCCTTGGTTAGCTTTACAGTAAAACAGTTCAAAGGATATGTTTATATTTGCAGACTCTTTCTTCTCACTGCAGTTTTATTTGAACCTATGCCATTCAGTCTTCCACTCTCATCCCTTGACTGAAAAATGCTTTTTCACTGTCACCTGCAGCTCTTGAGTCACTGAATCCAGTATTCACAGGGCTCAGTAGTCATATATGACGTTGTCAATAACCCATTTTTCCCTTGGCAGACTAAGCTATCTTTCTTAGCCTTCCAGGGCATCCACTGTTGTTGTCATTGTGGTTTGATTTTCATCTTGTTGCTTACTTTTTGTTATTGCTAAGTCTTCATGGTGGTTTCTCTTCTCTCCCAACTTGATAATGACCACAGCTCAGTTTGGGAACCTCATTTCTTATCTATCTGTACTCACTTTCTCTAATATCATGCAATCTGAGGATTTTAAAGTCTATGATGTAAATAAATCTATGTATTAATTCTCAAATATACATCTTCAACCTTAGTCCTCTCTTTCCAAACATATATACAGAAGCCTACTTGATATTTCCACTTCTGAAACTTAAATATATTAAAAATTGAACCCTCAATGTTCATACCCTCCATCCCCAAAAGAAAAGACAAAAAGATTCTCCAGCCACATTTTTTACCATCCTTCTCAGTTGATGGTAACTTAGTACTTCTGCTTGTTGTGGACTAAAACTTGGATTTAACGTTAATTTCTCTCTCTTTGTCTCAAAACCAACCTGCCCAATTTTCCTGTTGGCTCTAATATCAAATAAATTCTGACTCAGACAGTTTCTTCCTAACTACCCTGCTGCTACCATTAAGGTCTTTTGCCTAGATTCTGCAGCAACCTCCTAACTTGCCTCTACAGTTCCATCCCTGCCACATATATCCACATACATCCCACTTCAAGTTTTTTCTCAACATGTTTGTAAGATTGATCAAACAGATCATGTCATTCTCACTCTCAAAATGCTTTCATATATCCCTGTTGCTCTTTGGGAAAACTAGTAAAACCACACCAAGCCCTGAAAGCCTCTATATTAATTTTCTCCCTTTGTCTATTTTACTTTTCCCGCTACTATCTCTCTCACACCACTGGATCCACACTGATTTTTATTTTATTATTTATTTATTTATTTATTTATTTTGGTGATTCCTCAAATATTCCAGACAAATCCCCCACTTGGAGACTTTGTGCTGATTCCTTTACCTGGAACTTTTTTCCCCCTGGATATCTGTATCTTTATTCTACATATCTTTCAAGTCTCTGCTTAAGAATCCTTGCCGCAGTGAACACTCTATTTAAATTATAATCTCCCTCTCCCAAATTTCACATATCTGGCTGCATAATTTTTCATTGCACCTATCATCATCTAATGTAATATGCCATTATTTATTTTTAGTTTTGTTTCTTGTTTAATATCATGATCTCTATAAATATGCTCTAGAAAGGCAGTACTTTTTGTCTTTGCTCACAGATGCATTATAAGTTCTTTGAGCTGTGTCTGTACATATTTAATATGTACTTTTCAGAAAAACAGAAAAAATGATTTAGTAGATGGTAATAGGATTAATTTAGAATCAGATAACATGGGTGGGTACAACATCTGGTTAATTTCTCCTGTCTACTACTGGTTTGTGTGACCAGAAGAAAATGACTTTAACCTCTCTGAACATGTAAAATGTAATAATAGTAGTATCTATTGTATAAGATAATTGCAAGAATTGACCTATTTTTTAAGCACTATTGTAGGCACACAATAATATAACATGATAATTCATTAAACATGGTAGCCATTTTTGTTACAATTACTTTAATAAAAATCAAACTACCTAGAATTCATTAAATGTAAAAGAATGAATCTTTTATTAATCTGTTATATTGTCAGAAATCTATGTGGTAGGTGAAGTAAAATTTTCAAAGTCTAGGACTGCACATTATTTATCATTGTACTTTGGAGATTAACATAGTAGGCACTAGTGGGTATTTAGACTGTCCAACAGAATTGAATAGAATTGGCTACAAAAGAGGATCAGTAAATAGATCATTTTCTCAATTTTAATAGTATTACATAAAGTAGAAATTATTTTAGTTACTTCCTTATATGCAAGGAAACAAATTCTCTCACCTCTATATCCATTGAATACCTATATATTTAAATTAAATGATTTTTATCACTTCTGTCTAATTTCCAGTTAAGACTAAAAAGAAGGAGCATCAATTAGGGATATTCTTAGATTGTTACTGAAATTTTTGGTAGATGCAAAGCAGCTTTTTACCCAGTGGAGAGATATCAAAAGATTAAAGAGATTGCATGGAAGAATCACATTTTCAGGAAACAGGATTTGCATCTTGCTGTTAATTTTTTTTGCTGTCTCTGAGACGCCATTTGAGAAAACTTTAAGATCAGAGAGCGAAAACATTGTGCTGGCAGTAATCAGGATAAAGATTGCTGAAGAACCACCTGCTTGTCTGAATGAATTTGTACCACTTTTTATGTGTGAAAATCCTTGCTTTCCTGCTACCTCTACACACTCTTCAAGTTTGATAGGTTTCTAAGTACTTAGTCCTTGTTATTGTGTCCAAGACTGACCTGGGCATTCTGACTTGATTCCTTATGTTTAAGTGATTTTTCTTCCTCTTTGACAGTGCCTGTTCTGGTAGATCTCAAATATTTATTTTTTCATCTTAACGATGTGTTTTTAGATTTAGGTCCAGCTACATATCTGAGCAAGGTGACCAGTCTACTATTTCCCTGACAGGATCTCTTAGATTTAGTTCATGTCAGTTTCTCCTTTACCAGTCCCAATCTCTAAGTAGTAAAACCAGTGGGCCTTTGAGGGTCTTTTACAGACAATTAGTAGTTGACTTTGTCTTCCTCATACAACTGCAATATTGCTATCCAACATTTAAGCACAAGCTCTTGGAAAATTTACTGTAATAATTTTTAATAGTTATAGATGATGAGCCCCTAACTATATAATCATATAATAACCCTTATAGTGGAAAATAAACTCATGTAAAGTAATAAATAACTGATTTTCTTTTCTGTTTTACTTTAAAGGAGGGTTCTTCTTAGAGAAGGCAATATGCCAACTAAAGGTTATAAAAGCTAGAATTTAATTTAAAACAAATCAACCAGGACAGCACAATATAAAAAGGTGGGTTGATATAAGCTACACTTTAAGGCTTGCTATTTGTCCCACTTCAGAGCTGATCAGCTGGTCAAATTAGTCAATCTAAAATTAGTTCAGTAGGTGTTAGAAATTGGCTCACTCTCTCTCTCTGATGAAATTTATGATAGTTAATAAGTGTAAAATGGCTAAAATATTTCATGGACATATCCCAACCTTATATTTATAAGCATAAGAATCTAAGAATTACCTAAGAAGCTGGAAGAAAGATAAAATTGTATACATAAAGAATTCTACATATAGACACTAAATTGGAGAATTTCAGTTTGCCATTTCCCAGTAATCAAAATCAGAGAATCCTTCTCCTTAAGATTATCGGGCATGTGTCTATCAACAGTTTCATAAAAATTGCATTCAGATAGCCAAAACAGCAAGGAGGTGGGATTTCTTCAATTTAGAATATAGGTTTTATGAAATATTCTGTGCCTCTTAATATGTATTTGCTTAATAACTGTATGTATGATGGGATGTGGTCTGAGAATTGTTTTAATTATAAGCTGATAGAAAGGTTGTAGGGACATACTTAATTTCATCCCTTTTAAAGAATTTTAATTATTTACAAATAAATGACACTAGAAGTTATTCATGTCAAAATTGGCTTAGTTTAGTTTATAACATTTAATCAGAGAAGTTGAAGTTGAGTAAAAATGATTTTCAAAAAGGAGGTAAGAAGTCTAAGCTTGAGGAGGAGTAGTACATGCATAAAGAAAATTATAATTAGATAAATAATCATAGACCACATTAAAAAAATGTTGTTTCATCTAGTGATAGTTTAGATGAATGTAATCTTTTATTCAGTACAATTCAGTGGGTTTTCAATTAATCTAATTTAGAATCAGATTAGGAAAATTTATTTTTTTGTCACTAACTAAGATTGAGAAAGCTAGATTCTTTCACTAAAGGACAAGAGTCTTGAATTAAAATTATAGATGTATATAATTAGAAATGTTAAGCTTAGCATGCCATAATGACAGGAAAATGGAGTATTTGAAAGCCTGCTGCACTATGCTCATTTATTTTCCCTAATCACAGGAGTCATTGGAAGGGTAAGTCATCTGTTCTTCAGGCAAGAAGATCAAAAAATTGCCCTCCTTTCCCCCTGTTAAGATTTTTTGCTTCTTTTCCGAAAACAGAGCAATCTAGAAATCTTTTATAGGGGAAAAAAATCCTATTAAAAAGGAGTACTGGGAAACTCTCTTCAGAAATGTTTAAGAGGAAGGATTTGTGAAGAGAAGTGGCAAATGTAATGAGAATAATTCTCTTTGTGCTTCCGTTAATGTGCTACATATTGTTGCAACCACAGAGAGTTCAGATCTCTTTTTTTCCAAGCTTCTTGAACAGACAGAGCAAAATCCTTAGTTTCACGATTTGGTACCAAAGAAGTATATATGTATATATATATTTTTAATCTGATGAGTCAGTCTTAGGGTTTCCTTGAAAAGAAGAAAAATGAGCTGAGCCAAGAAAGTAAAAATATAATCAAAAGATGAATAAAATTATGAGACTTTTATAGCCTTTAAACCTACTATGAAAAATATATGAGTTGTATGTAACAGTCATTAGGAATGATTTAGGAGAAAAAACATAATCTACTGACAAGAATATGCATCTTATTTTATATTACATTAGATTCTGTCAAAATGTACTACATATAGTCACTCCTCCCCCAGAGTCTTGTAATAGTTTATGTCAAAATTCCCATATTAAGAGAATTCCATCATACTCTATAGTCATTATATTATCCAATGCAGTTTCTGGGTTTTTTTTACTTGTTTTTAATATTTTTAACTCCGTATTTTGCCCAATTATCCAATTTTTTATTTTTTTCTACTTTAGAAAGGCTTGCACAAATTAAGTCTCAGAAAAAAAAATATACTTTTAAGTAACCTTGTTTATGCTTTTAAATACAGTTAACCCTTGAACAAAATTGGTTTGAACTGCATGGGTCCACTTATGCAGACTTTTTCCAATAAATACGATAGAGTACTATAAAATATTTTCTTTTCCTTATGATTTTCCTAACTTTTTTTTTCTCTAGCTTACCTTATTATAAGAATACAGTTCTAAACATGAGTTAATCTACAATTTATGTTGTTTTTAAGTCCTCTGGTCAACTGTAGGCTATTAGTAGTTAAGTTTTGGGGCAGTTGAAAGTTTTACCCGGATTTTTGACTGCACAGGGGTTGGTGTTCCCAACCCCCGGTTGTTCAAGGTTCTCTATATATATAGATTTTCCAACCTACACACAATTAGTGGTTTCATTCTTGATTGCTTATTACATCAACTCTACACAAAAGAGTAAGTTTGTTCTTTAACTGCACATTATTTATTTTTTCTACTATCAAATTAGAAACTTAATCTATTCTGTCCCAAAGATATAATCCAGTTTTACCTTATATAGAAATTTTTATATAATTTTCTTTTTTCAGGATATTCTCATGTTTGTACTGGCTTAATCACTGATTTTGTATTATAAATTGAGGAAAGCTGTGAGATAATGAAAATAAAACTTATATAACCTCTTAGAACCTCAGTTTCCTTGCCTGAAGTGTAGTCATACTCATGAGTAGACACGGACTGTACACATTGATCATAGTTTTAGATCTATAAAAAGTTTTCTAGCCTTCCCTGAGTTCTTATTAAGCCAAGAACATACTGTTTTAGTTAGATTTCCATCCACATTGTTGTATATAATATGATCTGTAAGACTCTTCTTTGGAATAGGGAAAAGAAAAACAGATTGAAATCTGAAGATCTAAGTATTGTGGTATCTGTGCCTTTGCCCTTCACATTTGTTTTATGGTCCTTGTATATACAGTGAATTGCATTGCATTTCCATGCATAATGCAAAAGTTGTCTGCATCACAAATATTTTGTGAGCATTAAGAATACTTTACCTACAGCTGAGTATGATTAATATACTACTAGCACTTAATGTAGCATTTACTAAATGTTGGATTTGGTACTAAATTTATGTTTCAAATATTGACAAAAGTGTAATTATTTTACCAATTTCACTTATAAGAAAACTGAAGCACCTAGAGGTTATGAGAATTTCTCACAGTCACTCAATCTAGAAGTGACCAGAAGGGGCAGAGTTAACTTCCGGACTCTCTAGTTCTAGATTCCACCTTTTAAATAATAAAAAGATTGTGAGTTCTGAAGAAGTAAAACAAAACAAAACAAACAAACAAACAAAAAACCAGCCTGAATCTGAAAGAGTAAAAAAAAAAAAATCTTCTCAGGGCTGAAACAGTAAACATCAGCTCTGCAGTTAAGCAGACTGTAACAACAGACATTGATAAGGCCAGCTTAACTTTAACAGGAAATAATACTTCTCTCATTGCTGCTGTATGGTGTCAAAATGACTTCCCTTCTTTGAGTGACTATCATCCTGCATTGCCATTTTCACTTTGTGAATCAAGGGCAGTGAGACACTTAATTGTTAGCTTCCATCACCTTAGTCAGCAGGGCTCAAATCTACTTTTCTTACTTTCACCTTAGAAATTGCAGTCAGTCCAGAGTTGATCCTTCCTGTACTCACTGTGCCTTAGAATCAATCATGGCAAATTCAGAAGTTACCAGAAATCTTTCCTACTCCAACCACACTCAAACATGAACACCTCATGGGCCTGTGGTGTGCTGTCTACCTTGTTGCAACAAATCAATGAGCCTGTTTTGCTGCTCTACCTGTTGGTATCTAGGGATCTTACTCAGATGGGCTTTATAACCTGATGCCTAATCTGTAGACATTTCACAAATATAATGTGTTTTCTTTGTCTTCTTTTGTAGTTTCCCTCACCTCCCTGAGGTTTCATACATTCTGGATTCACTTTGGTTTTCTGATCCATGCCTTAAAATCTGCTTAGTGTTAGTATTGACTGAAAATTCACTATGGTTCTCCTAACAGTTATATTCCTCTATTGGTAAATACAAGCAAGTTATTTAACCTTGTTAAGATGCAGTTGCTTGTCTGTAAAAGAGGGATAATCATTTCTCAAAGGATTTTGTAAGAATTAAATGAAATACGACAGCTAAATAGACTGTCAGAGCCCAATTTATGATGTACAGTGAGTACATATTAATTATTATTATTAATTTTAAATATAACTTTTTAAAGATTTTTATTTATTTGTTATAGAGAGAGAGAGAGATACACAGCGCAAGCACAGGCAGACAGAGTGGCAGGCTAGAGGCAGAGGGAGAAGCAGGCTCCCTGCCGAGCAAGGAGCCCGATGTGGGACTCGATCCCAGGACGCTGGGATCATGACCTGAGCCGAAGGCAGCCGCTTAACCAACTGAGCCACCCAGGCGTCCCTAAATATAACTTTAAAAAAAAAAAAAGATTTTATTTATTTATCTGACAGACAGAGATCACAAGTAGGCAGAGAGGCAGGCAGAGAGAGAGGAGGAAGCAGGTTCCCCGCCTAGCAGAGAGCCTGATGCGGGGCTTGATCCCAGGACCCTATATATAACATTTTTTACTTTTACATTGCTCTAAAACTGATTTTAAATGGGGCTGTTAAACAGATACAGAGATTTCTTGTAGACATTTAGGTATTCTTGCTGTCCCATGGGCTGAAAAGGGGACTTGACTGTGTAGGTGGGGCTTTTGTTTCTCCCAGTGCTTCAATTAGAGGAAGTTAATTTTCACTTATATCATCTATTGAGAGTCAGACATAATTCATTAAAAATGGCTCTGCTGCATAAAAATGTTTTTAAAACAAGGAACTAACATATAAAATATATTATTTAAAATGTTGAATCAATGCATAAAAGACTATCATATCTGTAAAATTTTGCAAATAATATATAAATTTAGGAGATAGTTTTTGAAAATAAAGGTTAGAGTCCCATTAATATGGCTTAAATAACAAATCAGCTTTAAACTGATATTTTCAATACCTCAAAGTTAATAATTGTCTTGAAATGAATGATATATACTAAGGAATAGACATGAAAGGCATTGATATTTTCCAAAACTACTTTTCTTTATTTTTTACATTGAATTTACTCAAAAGAGAGGAAGGGAAGAAATGGAAGGAAAGGAGGGAGACAGAAGTTGCTAATCTCTTGGATTTAGTCACTATGCAAATAAAATGCTGTAAAAAACCTGCAGTGAGTCTTTTTGGCCATGGATTTAGCAATGTAAGCATAGAGCCAGCAGAACTAAAGGGGCTCTTTATAACTGTCCATCCTGAAAACACATGTGAAAAATAAGCTCAATTTAAACAAGGCTGGACACTAATTAAATCTTGGATCTGCCCCAGTCCTTGCCTTAAAGCATCTTATAATTTGCTTATCATGCAGTCAAACTAAGAAAATCGACGCATGATTTGGCACAATTTTGTTAAGCTATTTATTCTGAAAGTGGCCAAGTCAAGTTGTGGATTGGCAGAAAGAAATACAGTAGATAAGATGCCATTTGACATGTAACACCCTACCATCAACACCCTAAAAATGATCTAGTATCTTGAAACTAGTCACGAAGAAATAAATTCTAAAATGTCTTTACTTTCAACATTCAGCAGTTTAGAATGTTCATTTAATTCTTTGTGACCAGCTTTTGGGCTTACATAGTTTCATATGTTCTTGTTAAATGTTCTCAGAAGTTTAAATGAGTCAGAATTTTCTTTGAGGATGGCATTTTCAAACATAATAAAATCGGAGGATTTTGTACTTTGGCGAGCACCTGTAATATTTGTTAATATATCTGATTTTGTGGCTCCAGAGATGAAAGTAACACCACACATCATCAAAATCATTGCTTACAACATTTGTATATAATGTCATAAAATCTCAGTTAACACTGCTAGAATGTCTTGTTTACTACTCTGAATGTCATCAGCTTCATTAACACCAAGGCTTTGAATTATTTTCTGTATCAATGATTTTGCTTTTTATAAAATGGGAGGAAGATGTGTCCTTTTCATCTATATGTAGAAATTTACTACATTTCCAGAGTGAAAGTCTTAAAGAACTTGACTGAACTTCAAGTAAAAGATTTTATTCTTTATTTTGAGAAGAAAAAGAAATTCCCTTCGTAGAACAATTTGACCAGAAGGAGGTCTTTTATGGCAAGGTTTAATTAGAAGATCGTTTATTTTGAGCCATGAATTTCAAATTGCAGGGTGTATCAGAATCACCCATAGGGCTTGTTAAACCAGAGTTTTGAGTCCTAACCCCAGAGTTTAGTAAGTCTGGGGTGAAACCCAAGAATTAATACTTTGATACCCACTGACTTAAGCAATGTTTTGACTACATAAATAGTTTACTCTTTAAGACTGAATTCATCATTGTGGATGGTGCCCATGAACTTTGACCCCTTTTGACTAAAATACAACTTTGAAAGAAGGGATTAAATAAATTACATAACCTTTCCAATGTTATGGATAACTTAAAGGTGGTACAGTGTTATTGATCACTTTAGCCAGCAAAGATTTGCAAACACCTAAAAAAAACTTCATTTTTTTTAAGTTACATTAAAATAAAAATGTGAAGTTACAGAAAAGAGGCTGACCTAGCCATAAGTGGCCTCACCATTGACCTAAGGACGAAGAACATCATGGCAAGTAAGCAACATGATTTTGACTTGGAATCTTGCTGAAGTCTAGAAGTAGTATCCTCTTTTTGCAAGGTGAACAGAATGAAATCTCATTGATCACATTTGCTGCCCAATATGTTTGTAAACAGTGTTCTCAGCAGTACTGATAAAAATAAATTTTTTGTGATTAAATTAAAAAGATGATATGCATATTGCCACTCAACTCTTTATTCAGTTCAAATAAATAAAATCTCATTGAAATAATTTTGAGCAAAATTATAATTGTATTTGTCAACTTTGATTTCTGGCCATTATTTCAAGAGCTGATATTTAATTTTCTATTTAAATATAAGCTCAAGAGACCAGTAAATCTTTGTGTAGTTAATTCTTTGTATATACATGTTTTAATAATTTATTCATAGTTAATATAGACTTAAAATTTGAAATATGAAGTTATATACATTTAATTTTTCCAACACTCCTTTCAGTCTCCTTGATTACCTCAACGGCAATCAGTCCCAAAGCTATCCTTATGTCTTACATATTCTTTCCACTTCAGAGTTTTTTTTTACAAAATCCTCAGATGTTTATCTGGCATCCAGCTCCTGCATGCCAGAAGCGAACAGATCCACTCTTCGTACCCTTTCTGTCGGTACACGCACATCTTGAAGATACTACAGGCTCAGTTCCGACCACTGGAGTAAAGTGAATATTGAAATAAAGTGAGTCACATGTAATTTTTGTTTGCCAGGGCTTACAAAAATTATGTTTACACAATAGCATAGTCTTTAAGTGTGGAGTAGCATTGTCTGCAAAAACAAGATCCATATCTTAACTCAAAGATATTTTATTGCTAAAAAATACTATTATCTGTACTTTCAGTGAGTCAAAATCTTTTTGCAAGTGGAGGGTCTTGACTCAATCTTGATGGCTGCTGAGTGACCAGTGTGGTGGTTGCTGAAGGCTGGGATGGTTATAGCAATTTCTTAAAATAAGGCAACAACGAAGTTTGCTGCATGGTTTGATTTTTTCTTTCACTAATGATTTCTCTGTAGCATACGGAGCTGTTTGACAGCATTTTATGCATAGTAGGACATTGTTCAAAATTGGAGTCAATCTTCTCAAATCCTACCACTGCTTTATTAACCAACTTATATTTTAAATCTTTCGTTGTCATTTCAGCAATCTTCATAGCATCTTCACCAGGAGATTCTGTCTCATAAAACCACTTTCCTTGCTCTTTCATAAGAATCAACTCTTCATTCATTAACGTTGTATCATGAAATTGCAGCAATTCAGTCACTCATGAGGCTCCACTTCCAATACTAGTTCTCTTGCTGTTTCCACCACATCTGCCGTCACTTCCTTCACTGAAGTCCTGAACCCCTCAAAGTCACACGTTAGGGTTGGAATCAATTTCTTCCAAACTCCTATGAATGTTGACATTTTGACCTCTTCCCATGAATCACAATTATTTTTTTTATTTTTTATAAATGTATAATGTATTTTTATTCACAGGGATACAGGTTTGTGAATTGCCATATTTACACACTTCACAGCACTCACCATAGCACATACCCTCCCCAATGTCTATAACCTCACCCCTCTCTCCTGACCCCCCTCCCCCCAGCAACCCTAAGTTTGTTTTGTGAGATTAAGAGTAACTTATGGTTTGTCTCCCTCCCGATCCCATCTTGTTTCATTTATTCTTTTCCTACCCTCCAAGTCCCCCATGTTACATCTCCACTTCCTCATATCAGGAAGATCATATGATAATTGTCTTTCTCCTATTGACTTATTTCGCTAAGCATGATACCCTCTAGTTCCATCCACGTTGTCGCAAATGGCAAGATTTCATTTCTTTTGATGGCTGCATAGTATTCTATTGTATATATATACCATATATTCTTCATCCATTTATCTGTTGATGGACATCTAGGTTCTTTCCATAGTTTGGCTATTGTGGACATTGCTGCTATAAACATTCGGGTGCACGTGCCTCTTCGGATCACTATGTTTGTATCTTTAGGGTAAATACCCAGTAGTGCAATTGCTGGGTCATAAGATAGCACTATTTTCAACTTTTTGAGGAACCTTCATGCTGTTTTCCAGAGTGATTGCACCAGCTTGCATTCCCACCAACAGTGTAGGAGGGTTCCCCTTTCTCCACATCCTTGCCAGCATCTGTCATTTCCTGACTTGTTAGTTTTAGCCATTCTGACTGGTGTGAGGTGGTATCTTATTGAATCACAATTATTCTTAATGACATCTAGAATGATGAATCCCTTCCAGAAGCTTTTCAGTTTACTTTGAAATTCAGATCCATCAGCGTAATCACTGTCTATGGACGCTATAGCCTTAGGAAGTGTATTTCTTAAACAGTAAGACTTGAAAATTGAAATTCCTCTTTGATTCATATTCTGTAGACCGGATATTGTATTAGCAGGCATGAAAGCAACATTAATTCATTGTACATCTCCAACAGAGTTCTTGGATGACCAGGTACGTTGTCAATGAGCAGTAATATTTTACAAGAAATCTCTTTTTTTCTTTTTTTTTCTGAGCAGTAGGTCTCAACAGTTGACATAAAAAATTCAGTAAACGATGTTGTAAAATGATGTGCTGTCTTCCAGGCTTTGTTATGCCATCTATAGACCACAGACAGAGTGAATTTAGTGTAATTCTTAAGGGCACTAGCATTTTCAGAATGGTCAATGAGAATGAGTTCAGCTTAAAGGCACCAGCTGTGCATTAACCCCTAAATAGAGAGTCAGCTTTCCTTTGAAGCTGGCATTGACTGAAGCCAAGCATTGACTTTTTGTCTTTAGTAATGAAAGTTCTAGATGGCATCTTCTTCCAATAGAAGGCTTGTTTTGTGTACACTGAAAACCTGTTGTCTAGTATTATCCATTGTGTGTGTGTGTGCATGTGTGTGTATACACCCCACATCTTCTTTATTCATTCATCCATTGACGGACACTGGCTGTCTGCATTTCTTGCCTATTATAAACAATGCTGTAATAATCACAAGGGTGCATATGCCTTTTCAAATCAATGTTTCTGACTTTTTTTTTAGGTGAATACCCAGTAGTAGATTATTGTACCATGTGGTATTTCTATTTTAAAAATTTTGAAGAACCTCCATACTGCTTTCCACAATGACTGTACCAGTTTACATTTTCATCAATAGTGCATGAAACTACCTTTTTCTCCAAGTCCTTGCCAATACTTACTATTTCTTGTCTTTCTGATTCTAGCCAGTCTGACAAGTGTAATATGATTTGATTTTGATTTGCATTTCCCTGATGATTAGTGATATTGAGAATCTATTCAAGTATATATTGGTCATTTGTATGTCTTCTTTGGAAAAATGTCTATTTAGGTCCTCTGCCCATTTTTAGTCATATTATTTGCTTTTTTTGATTTTGAGTTGTATACATTCTTTATGTATTTTGGATATTAACCACTTTTAGATATATTATTTGCAAACATCTGCCATTCATTAGATTGTTGTGTATACACACACACACACACACACACACACACACAGGAATATTGCACAGCCATAAAAAAAGAATGAGATCTTGCCATTTGCGACACTGTGAATGGACCTAGAGGGTATAATGCTAAGTGAAATAAATCAGAAAGAGAGAGATAAATGCCCCATGATTTCACTCCTACGTGGAATCTAAAAACAAAACAAATGAATAAACAAACAAAAAGCAGATTCAGACCTATAAATATGGAGAACAAACTTGTGGTTTCAAGAAGAAAGGGGCAGGGAGGAATGGACAAAATGGGTGAAGGCGAGTAGGAGATACAGGCTTTAGTTGTGGAATGAATAAGTCATGGGAATGAAAGGTACCACATAGAGGGTATAGTGACTAGTATTATAATAGCATTGTGCGGTGGCAGATAGTAGCTACACTTGTGTGCATGACATAATGTGTAGAGATGTATCACTAGGCTGTACATCTGAAGCTAATGTAACATTATGTCAACTATACTGAGGGAAATTTTTTTTTAAAAAAAGTCTGTTGTTTAGTGCAGCTTTCAATAATTTCTTAGCTAGTTTTTCAGATAACATCCTGCAGCTTCTACATCAGCACTCACTCACTGCTTTACCTTGTACTTCTATGTTAATGAAGATGGCTTTTTTCCTTAAACCTCGTGAACCCACCCCTGCTAGCTTCAAACTTTTATTCTGCAGCTCCCTCACCTCTCTCTGTCCTCACATCATTGAAGAGAGTTAGGTCCTTGTTCTGGATTAGGCTTTGGCTTAAGGTAATGTTGTGACTGGTTTATCCAGACCACTAAAATGTTTTTCATATCACCAGTAAGGTTGTTTTGCTATCTTATCATTTGTGTGTTCAGTGGAGTAGCACTTTTAATTTCCTTCAAGAACTTTTCCTTTGCATTCATAACTTGGCTATGTGGCACAAGAGGCTTAGCTTTCAGCCTGTCTTGGCTTTCAACATGCCTTCCTCACTAAGCTTAATCATTTCTAGCTTTTGATTGAACATCAGAGACTCCTGATTCTTCCTTTCACTTAAACAGGTAGAGGCCATTTTAGGATTGCTAATGGGCCTAATTTCAATACTGTTGGATCTCAGGAAATAGGCCTGAGAAGAGAGAGGGAGATGGGGGAACTGTGTATCAGGGAACAGTCAGAACACATACATAGAAGTTTTATATAGGCATGGTTAGTGGTGCCTCAAAGTAATTACAGTGTAACATAAAGATCGCTGATTATAAATCAACATAACATATATAATAATGAATAGAATTTTGAAATATTGTGAGATTTACCAAGATGTGATACAGAGACACAAAGTGAACAAATGCTGTTGGGTAAATGGTGCCAATAGACTTGCTAGAGGCAGGGTTCCCACAAGCCAATTTATAAAAACTGCAATTTCTGTGAAGAGCAATAAAATGAGGTATGTCTATATTCCTCATAAGTCATGAAGAAACCACTAAAGACTGTTCCTGAAAGCCAGCAGGTTTATCACTGCTGAGGTGATACATCGCTGTCTAGATCTCAGCATAGAGTGCAGTGTTTCTTCATAGATAGATGATTCTACTCTGTCAATATTATGGTTGCCCAATGCCTGGCATCTTATGGTTGCAGCCCTTAGCCCTCACTGATTTTAGTTCACATACTTTTCCAAGGTGTAAAATAGCTGTGGAAGAAAGAGTTGGGCAAAACTGGTTCTAGCAATTTCTGTCTCACACATCAGAATTTCTTTCTGACCTTCCCAGGGATAAAGTAACATCTCTCCAGGAGCCTGAAAACACTTTATCATATTTTTCCCTCTTGGAAATTCAACAACCTATAGCTTTCCTTTTAATGTGGGCTGAATAACTATCCTCAGAGATTTCTATATAATGTCCTGACCTTATAAGGAATGTTACCTTAACTGACCGAAAGGTGATTTTTATCCTGATATATCTTGCAGACAAAAGTAAAGTTACTTTTTAGGTCAAGTGGATGTATTCATGTGCATTTTTAAAGGGGAAGGTGCTCATACTCTTTTTCTCTTGTTTTCGAAGAGATCCATGACCAAAAACAAATTTATAACTAGTTGGTTAGAGGGAATTAAGTTTAGGAATAGAACATTCAAGGGTAAATTTTAGAAAGAGAAGTCAGCACAGAGGATGGCAAGGATGTATCAGAGATACAGGAAAAGAACAAGAACAAATGACATCGTCAAGTCAGAGAAGTGAGTTGAATGCCGAAGAGTCCGGTTTGACCAAGATTACACTGATAGCTGCTGTTGGGAGCATTTCCAGAGTGTTGCTATAAAGGTTGTCACTTTCAGTGTAAGTTACCTCTGGCAACATTGTCAATGAACACTGCAGCCTCCAGGGACAATCTCCAGTAGCGGCAGCAGTGGAGGAGGGTGACAACTTAAAGGAAGCAGTGGGAGGTGCAGAAACTTTCTCTCCTCAAGGCTAATAAATAATTGAGAACCCAGCCTGACCACTCAGGAACATTTACCCAGCCTTATTCTGCCTTGTCACTTCCACACATTTTCATTTATCATGTGCTGCTACTGCACCACACCAGTGCTTCTCAAAGTTTTTGTGGTTAAAAAGGAGAGGAGGCTTTTCCTCCCAAATCTTGTGGGCCAGTCTTTTTGTAAAATGCAGTAAAAATACACTAAAAATGAAATTTATAAAAAAAACATAGATTAGTAACATTATTTTTTATTATCAGAAATCCAGAAGTTTCTGTACTACATGATTCCATTTATAGAGAATGCTTTAAAGGACAAGGGTATAGAAATGGAGAAAAAAGTTAGTGGTTTCCAGGGGTTAAAGAGAGAGCAGGAACAAGAGGAGGATGGGTGTGGATCTAAAAGGGCAACCTGTGGGAATATTGTTCAATGGACATGTCTGTATTTTGAATATCAATTTCAATATCATGGTAATGAGATTGCAGTAGAGTTTTGGTTATTGGGTCAAATTAGGTAATGCATACATAGGATCTTGCTATATTGTTTCCTATAACTGCATGAAAACCTATAGTTATCTCCAATAAAATCTTTAGTTAAAAAAAATAGACATAACTATACTTTGTGAAAATGCTGCAAAGGTTTTTAAATGCTCTCATCTTCCATTTTTATCTCATTGAATGGTGACATCCAAGATCCACACTGGTCCACAGACCACTCACAGGGTAGCACTAAGCAGCACTGCCTTTTTTTTTTCTATGTTTCAGTTCAAATTCCTTCTGCACAGCCTTCCTCCACCTATTCTTCTGAAAACAGACTGCTCTTTTATGCCATTCTAACTTTTCAGCCTCATTACCCACCTCTTTACCTTAAACCATCCTCAATATATGATGGGTTCTCTTTTTAGTATAACTGTTCCTCCTGCTTAAACTCTCCTCCCCTAAATCAGATCTGCGTTCCCAAATCCACATCTCATTTACATGCCAGGATGACTCCCTTTATTCACAAAGTTTTTCTATATTACACCACTCTGAATTAATATCTCCCATTGCAGTTTTCTGTGATTCCCTTTATCAGCTATAACAATTTATATAAAAATAACTATTCATGTATTTTACTTTCTCCTCACCTTAATGAAAAACTATGAAGAACATTATACTCAGGAGTCACACAGTAGTTGTTGAAATAGGTTAAACTGAGTAACAATTATCATCCTCTAGTTTGTGTCTAAGGAGGTCCCAGTCTGATTGAACATGTTCCCTTAAGTCAGCATTGGAAGCAGTAGCTGGTGATTTCAACTCAGGGGATCTTTGGAACGTGTTTTATTTCAGGTTGATTCTTCTTTGATAGTTAGACAAGTGTTATCAGAGGAGAAAATAACAAATGCCCATTAAGGATCATGAATGGGGTGGAAATCCTAGAAACTTGGCAGTTTAAGGGCTTGAGACCACTAACGTGACTTGATAGTAATTGAATATCTTAGCCATCAGAGTTCTGATTGAGAATATCACTCAGGAAAGCATGCCACATTGATCTAGGGGATCTATAGAAAACAGTAAGTAGGTGATGAAAGCAATTACAGTGAAAAATCCAACTGCTGATTAGGCAACTTCCTTTTTAATTTCTATTATGTACCCCATGCATATAATCAATATAGTAACTGTAGCTATGTAATTGAAAATAGTATCACAATCATAACTTTAGCAAATGTCTTTTATTGATTTTAGGATTTAGTCACTTGTGATCCAAAAGCTTTCCTATTTCCATAAAATCTATGGAATGCTTTGACTTATTTATATTTACTAAATATTTACAAAGCATTTATTAAAACTAGTAACTGAAGGGTTAGAGTTTCAGCAGTGAACACATGCTTCAACTTGGCTCTGTTTTCTATACTACATGTAACAGAGTTCAGAGTTCCATTTTTGTGATCAGTGCACAGTGCTAAAGGCTGTGCAAGTTGCCCTTCATCTTCTATAATAAATTTAGCTCCCCACGAAGATAAATAATTAAACTGGGCAGTGCAGTGTGATTATCTGTCAAATATAAATGAGTCACCCTGCTACCTTCAAATACTAGTTCTCTATCTCTACAATGAATTAAAACACTTCAGTCCTAGATGCAAAAGTGATAAAATCTCCATTCAGTCAGCACATATTTATTGAATGCCTGCTGTGTGCCAAGCAATTTTATATTTGAAGAGCAGTTTTGAGATAAATTTTACATAATTTTTTCAACTGATCCTCCGAACAGCTCTCTAATCTATAGGAGCAGAAATACTGGACTCAGGGCATCTAAGTCGCTCAGTTGGTTAGCTTCCAGCTCTCAAGTCTGGCCTGGGTCATGATCTCAGGGTGGTGAGACTGAGCTCCGCATCAGGCTCCATGTTCAATGGAGAGTCTGTTTGGGATTCTCTCTATCTCTCTCCTTGACCCTTCCCCTGCCTTGCTCTCTCTCTAAAAGGAAGGAAGGGGGTAGGGGGGGAGAAAGTGGGGAGGGAGGGATGAAGGAAGGAAAGATATGAAATGCTAGAATCAGTTTACAGATGAGGAAACAGTGCTTCAGAGAGAGAAAGTGATTTCATAGCATAGGTGTTGCATTTTTTTTTTTAAAGATTTTATTTATTTATTTGACAGAGAGATCACAAGTAGGTAGAGAAGCTGGCAGAGAGAGAGGAGGAAGCAGGCTCCCACCGAGCAGAGAGCCCAATGCGGGGCTCAATCCCAGGGTCCTGGGATCATGACCTGAGCTGAAGGCAGAGGCTTTAACCACTGAGCCACCCAGGAGCCCTGAGTCACATGGTTTTAAATGGTATAGTTATCAATAAAACTTGCAACACCTGACTCATCACCATTTGGTACTTTTATATAGCACCTTGGTTTCCAAGAATAAGATGCTGCTAGGAAAAATAAATTCTTGCATATCTGGTAAATGTATATCTAATGCTTTGTAATTAACCCTTTGAGTGGCCCTCATATAAGTTTCTTCATTTTACAGTGAAAACTGTGAAATCTAAGAAAAGATTTTGGGATGAACAAGTGATTGCTGCAAAGCCCATGTATTTGCCACCATAGTAGTGTCCTTTACTAAATGTAGTAAAGGTAGATACACTCCCCTGGAATGTAAGCTACAACAGGCCAGAACCTCTTTCTGATTTATTTATTGCTCTATCTCCAACCTTGGAATAGTAGTTGGCACATAGTATGCGTTAATAAATATTTGTCAAGTGCATGAAACACTTTGAAGTCTATTTTCTTCTTGATCCTTACCTGATTGCTTTTATATCTGTGATATTAGAGGTAATTGTCTCAGAATGGTAATTTAAGTTTAATACGTGGCTAAGTGAAGCTAAAGCAGCATAATGATGATCCTATGACCTCCACTTAGTTCACATTGTAGCTCAGCCGCAGTTAGCACCTGATGTTTCAACAGCCATCTTTAAATAGAACAATGAACACCCACCAGTGGCACAGAGAGAACTGAAAGCATACATTCCTTTAATCACAGGTCAGGACTTTGCAGATATGCAGAATAAAAAACAGCATATATAAAAGTTTCTAGCCTAATACTGGACACAAAGGATGCTCAATAAACGTTAAGAGAATCTCTGTTTGATTTTGTGTTTCTGCAGATGTGAACTTGTGTGTGAAGAACCCAGATGTGTCTTATCTAATTCATATGAAGGTAAGACTAAAAGTCTTTATGACTTAACATGTGTATTTAGTAATATTTAAGGGACTTCTTTAATATAGTTGTTGGGCTAAAAGGATTTGGACATAGTGAAATCTTGGTTCAAAGTTTGGCTTTTTCAGGGCGCCTGGGTGGTTCAGGTGTTAAGCGTCTGCCTTCGGCTCAGGTCATGATCCCAGGGTTCTGGGATCCAGCCCCACATTGGGCTCCCTGCTCGGCGGGGAGTCTGCTTCTCCCTCATCCACTCCCCGTTTTGTGTTCCCTCTCTCACTGTCTCTGTCAGATAAATAAATAAAATCTTCAAAGTTTGACTTCTTTAATATATATACACATTTATATGTATATATATTTATATATATATATATTTTTTTAATTAGCCAAGTTACTCAATTGTTCCTAGCTTGAATTTCCTTATCTTCAAACTGAGGATAATAATAGTAACAACTTTCTAAGGTGACCGTGTGTAGTAATTGGGATACCTTGCGTTTGGAGGCCACAGGGAGTGTTGGGTCAACAGAAGAGGGCAAGTCCAAACCTGCAATGATGGCTTAGGTGTTACTATTTGTGTAAATCAGATTACCGGTGAGGCCCACTTTGCTCCTGTAGATCTATATGTGTTATTGGCTGGAATCCAAGTTCCATAAGCCATAGATATTCAAAGTCCTTTTCAAGGTTTTTGAGGATTCTAAAGAATCACATTTCATAGTGACCTGTGCATCTAGAGTGCTGTTCTTGTGCTTTTATCTTTTTAGACCAAATGTTTTTATTGACTGAAATCAGAAAATAAGGCTTTTCCTGAAATTCTACCCATTCCCAAAAATACCCACTCACACAAGAGACTTTAGAAGATTTTACCAAAGATGTTGAAGTCAAAGGAAAGGAATCACTCCAAAGCAGTAAAACAAAGTCAAATTGTATATTATATAATCTTGTTTTAATTTTTAAATTTTTATTCTTATTTTTAGTTACCAAACCACTTGACCTTTAACACGAGATGGTTACCTAGTCTCCCAAGATCTCATTCACCCTACATCCTCCAATTCTGTATTTTCCTCTCCCCCACACATCTCTAAAAAGCTTCTCATTACTCAAGCAAAAGAGATTTACTATTTATTCACTTCAGAAATTTCTGTTATCATGATTTCAGGGTCTCACATTTTTTACTCCATGAAACTTAAGACCTAGCCCCTAATAAAAGGCAATTCCTTTCCAGAGAGGAATATTGTACAAATGTTACAATAATGTATTTCTCACTTGACTATACTCTAGAATAACTGCCAATGCCTCTTGTCCTGAGAAAGACCAAATATCTCTCACTTGTTTTCTTAATGCTACTAATGTAGGACATATGCTCCAGCTACCACTACTAATGAGCCACATGAAATACTGACTCCACGTTTTATACTGAGTGACTTTTCCAGACCAAATTTGATATCTGCTAGTCATAATTTTCTCCTCCAAATGACAATTAGGATCAAATTTAAAATACGTGTGTGGTGTGTATATATGTGTGCACGTGTGTATGTGTGTCTTGTGGGCTCCTGAACTATCCTTGTTTTGAATATTTCTAATGATCGAGTCTTTCTAAAAGTTCTCTTCACCTCCTATAAATGTACCTTTTCTTTTAAGCATTTCTGGCCTCACCAGCAGCTGCCACATTCTTTTCCTTGGCATCATAGTCCATCTTCCTGGTAAAGCTTTTCATTCTTTAAAGATTGAACACTCCCACTCTTGCTGTCTCCCTCATAACTCCTGATTTCCCAGGAGCAGCTTCCATTTAAACATACCCTTTAGCTATGTGACACATTCCTTTGGCAAGTCCAAGGATCTTTTTTCCTTTTTTTTTTTTTTCATCAGGCTATACAGAAGAAGACTCTTTAAAATCACTAATCACTAATAATGCATTCCTTATTTTAACCGTGTCCTACTCTCCTACATTTAGCCCAATTCCTTAATTATTCATTGGGACTGTCAATCAATTGACTAACAATCTTTTAAATATCTGTTATAAATCTTCTATTTTCAGTTCCCTTTTCCCATCATAGTTTTCATGATTTTATTTGCAACTACTCTCTGAAAATTACCTTAAACTTTCTATTTTCCTATAGAATCCATATGGTTAAACTAACATTAGAATATATTAGGAGAGGCATCTATTGTTTTATCTGTTAAGTTAGAACAATTCCCATTTGAAAACAACACCAGATCTCAGTGGCTTATCACAACTAAATTTATTGCTGTCTTATCTCTGTTTAATGTAGTTTGCTGAAATAAGAAGAATGGGACTTTCCTTGTAGTCATTTTAGAGGTTCATCTGACTCCTTTCATTCAAGGTGCTATGAACATGTGTTAAGAAGGCATATTTTTTCTTACCTGCTTTGGAACCAGAATAATGTATCACATCTTTGTGCATTTAATTTGTGAGAACTAGTTAAATGGCCCCTATATGATGCAGAAACTCTGGAAAATGCTGTTTGTTTATGTGTCTAGAAGCAGAAAAAAATGTTTGTTCAGCAATGATAGACTATGGTCTAGCATGCTAGTTAATGCTAGCATTAACTAATGCTAGCATGCTAGTTAATATCCCACCCAAGAAGCTGAGTACTAATAAGTAAAAACAAAAACGCAAAACAGCAGTGACAACGACTGGTATGTATATACATAGTCCTATAAATCCTCTGTCCTCCTCAGCAGTTTTGCCACATTTCTCCAGTTAGCTCACACTTCTTTGTTATGCTATTTTTCTTTCAATTATCTTATGACTTCTGGCCCCCTTTTTGCTTCTCTTGCTTTATCATAGAAAAAAGAGAAACCTCCAGGTAGAAATTTTATCTGTCTCTTGCCACCATATCTAAACACATTCCTGTATCAAAGTCTTTCTTACTTTTAGTTCTGTTTGTACAAAGTCTCGCATGGTCACACACTTTGGTAAACAGGCATTCCCCAGTAACATTCAGTTATGCCAGCGACCCCCTCTGCAGGTGTCTGTACAACTCTCTCCTTCTTCCTTCTCTCTTCTCCCCTCCAGAGTGTCTTGAGAGGGTTATGTGTGTTGCTCCTGCTTCTTAATACCTCCAGTACTCTTCTGCTCACAACACTTGGAAGTTGGTCTTTCCAAGATTCTGTTGACCTTTGTCAAAAAATCCAACAGCAACTTTTAATTACATTTGTTATTTTACACTTTAACAATTTTCAATACATTTGAATATTCAATCCTATTTTAAACACTTTTCTGAACTCATTTCATATTATGCTCCCTTTTTCCACTTCACTTTCAGATCCATTCTCAGGCCCCCTTTCTTTCTAGAACTTTCTGTATTGCAGCTCTTCAAATTCACCTTTAGTTTCTATTCAGCTTTCCCCTCAAAGGCAGCTCAAACTGACTATGTTCAACAATGAATTCATGATTTTCTCTTTTTCCTCCAAACCTGTACTCCCTCCATACTCTCCCATCTCAGTATCTCAGCTACTCAAATCTGAAATCTGGCGATCATGAAGACTTGTCCTTCTCCATCAGCCACAAATCAAACCAGTTATGAAGTCCTGTTCAGTATAAAGTGATGTTTCTGGTTCCATAGAAGCCACCATCATTTTTTGCAGTGGCACTCCAAAAATGTGAAATCCCTCTGATTTCCTTGAATCTATTATTTATTGCCATTTTTTATCCCCAAGAACATTCGGAATGGTCTCCTTTAGTCACTAATCAGATCTTATCGTTATCTTTTAAAACATTTTGCTTTTAAATTAAGGAGCCTGGGTCGCTCAGTGGGTTAAGGCGTCTGCCTTTGGCTCCAGTCATGATCCCGGGGTCTTGGGATCAAGCCCCACATCGGGTTCTCTGCTTGGCAGGGAGTCTGCTTCCCCCTCTCTCTCTGCGCCTGCCTCTCTGCCTACTTGGGATCTCTGTCTGTCAAATAAATAAATAAATAAATCTTAAATTAAGGAGCATACCTACTTATCTTGGTCTGAAATACCTTTAATTGATTCTGTCTTCTTCCAATTTACATTTGGCCATACTCCCTTCTCACCTCATTACTTCAGGCATAATTGTTTTTATGTGGTGCCTCAAATGTGTTCAGCTCCTTCTAGCCACCAGAATTTTGGAACATTTAGTTCCACTTGGTCTAGCTTTCACCTAGAAAATTGACCTTATTTTCAGTTCTCAGTTAAATTTTCACTTTTCCAAGAAAAAATATAGCACCTTACTTTGTATTTCATTAACTGGTTCAAAAAGTTTCTCAGAACCAGCATCATATACTTGCATTTAGTTGCTCTTTAAAATCCCATGTATGTCATGTGATTCAGAGCTGCTAATAGGTGGTTACCTACATGAGCTTATGCTATTGTGTCCCCTCTGTTAAAAGCAACCTATTCTTGAATAGTAAAATGAGTAATACTAAAAAAAAAAAAAAAAAAAAAAAAAAAATTTCCATATGTATCTCCATTTCTGTTGTTACTCTACTCTGTTCTTCTATCTAATGTCATTATATTTTTCTCACTACTCCAGATTAAGCAAGAAAGTATTTCTTATTGAATATTTTACATTTGTTAATTAGCAGGTTACATCAGTGTTGGAAATGTATTACATTATAACACTTTAAACTACAATTACTTTATAAAGTGTTTTTTTTTTTCCTCTTAAGTTAGTTTCTGTGAAATGGAGTTTGAAGAATATGAAATAACACTAAATTTGCTATTCTGATTTATTCTCATATAAAAGGAAATCTCTTGAGAGAACAATGGGAAAGTTCAGTAGCATTTGCTACAGATTACGTGATAGCAGTTATTTCTTTACTTTAAGCCCTTTTAGTGCATTTGGCCATCAATAGCAGATAAAATCTACTGAGTACTCAGTCCTTGCCACATGTGACTTCATTTCACCATTAAAAAAAAACCTTACGGGTAGGTATCTTTATTATCATCTAATGATGAAACTAGGGACTAAAAAGAATATGTACCTTGCTTAAAGTCTCACAGCTACTAAGTTGGGCTAGATGTGAAGCTAGACTATGTGGAGGTAGGACCCTGACTTCTAATCAATAAGCTATGTGACATTTTGTTTTACTGTATAGAATACTTAGATGGTATAATCTGGATAACCTTTAAAGGGCTGATTTTACCTGATTTTCTCTATGCATTTAGCTTAATTTAATTTCATTTTTTAAAAAGATTTTATTTATTTATTTGTCAGAGAGAGAGAGCAAGAGAGAGCACAAGCAGGGGGAGCAGCAGGCAGAGGGAGAAGCAGGCTCCCCACGGAGCAAAGAGCCTGATGAGGGGCTTAATCCCAGAACCCCGGTATCATAACCTGAGCTGAAGGCAGACAAGTCAGGGCAGACGGCTGAGCAGCCGACTGAGCCACCCAAGTATCCCTAGCTTCATTTTAGTTATAAAATTAAGGGGATATGCAAACCCTAGAGATCTAAAGTAACAATATCTAGAAAAAGGTTTTTTATTTGGAATTTTATAAAAGTAATTTTAGGATTCATTGATATACCATAAACTTATTCTCAAAAAAGGAAGTTTACAAATTTATTATATGTTGTAGGAGAGCACTCTAAGGTTTATAAAGTTGCTTGTGATATCAGTATCTAGGGTGCCTTCATTAAGAATCCCCTCCAGATCTTGGCTATGATTCATGTTTATCTATCCTGCCTACACAAACATTTTTTGTTATTTTGTTTTCTGGCCTGTATTATTCATCTCATATAGTTATTAATAACTGTCTGTCTCTCTAACCTAAAAACTCTATAGAGGTTCCGGGTGTTATATACTGTCTAGGAGTTTAAGGTTTCTGTGAGAGAGAGGAGGTGTATAATATCCCTCTGTTGGAAAAAAACAATTTCAAGATTTTGAAAAAAATGAAATATATTCCATTATTTATACCATGTCATTTATTTTTACTCATGTGGAAAATTGTTGAAGTTATAGCCTCCAATTTTTTCTTCCCTGAATTATACCTCCTTGGATAGGTCCTCCGTCAATACATGCTAGTTTTGTTTGGTTGGTTTTGTTTTTAACAAAAAACATTTATTTTTCACAGTTCTGATGGTTGGGAAGTCTAAGATCAGGGCAGCACCAGTAGATTTGATGTCCGATAAAGACCCACTTTCTGGTTCTTAGACAACCACCTTGCTGTGCTCTCTCATGGCAAAAGAGGAAAGGGAACACTCCGTGATTTCTTTCAGAAGGGCACTAATCCCATTCATTGGGTTCCACTTTTATGACCTAGCCATCTCCCAAACACCCCACTTCCAAATATTATCACATTGATGATTAGGTTTAAACATATGAATTTTGGAAAGGGACATAAACATTCAGTCTCTAGCATTATTTATTTATTTATTTATTTTATAGTCCTTGGGTAAAGCCTTCACTCATCCTAGTCTTGATAATGTGACTTGCTTTGGCCAAGGGACCCAGGTTAGCATATGTGACACATAGACTTCATAATTATGCATCAGGACTTAATTTGTCTTATTGCTCTTATACTTTAAATTGGCCATGAGCAAACCCATGCCAGCCTGCAGGATGGCACATGACCCAGTTTCTCCTGTGTCGGTACTAATCACTAATCAAATGGAGAAGCAGAGCCATTGTGTGAATGGCTACTGATGACGGGTACAAAGTTGAACCGAGGAAAGGCCAACAGAAACACTGCTCCTCTAAGCATAGCCTGCTTGTTGATATACAGAATTTTGAGCTAAATAAGTGGTAGTGTTTTTGTTTAGTTTGGTGGTGTTTGTTTTGGTGTTTGGTTACACAGTAAAAGGTAACTGATCCAAGTATTCTTTCAGCTACAGAGTTTACTGTTTAATCACTATTGGCCCTATAGCATGTACTTATGCCAAGTTAGTGATAATCATTTTATAGCCATCAGAGCTGGAGGAGGAGTAGTGCTTAGACAAACAGGAATGAGGAAAAACACATTAAAATTGAGTGCTCAGTCAGTGCCAAGCATTATATTATGTGCCTATATCTATATTATAAAATGTGTGTGTTTCTTTGAGATTGCTCAAATATCAGCAGGAGTCCAGGAATCAATTCTCTTGGTATGTGAAAAGAATGTGTCTTTTTTTGTGAGTTCTTCAATTAAGGGACTTACTTCTCAGTGCTGGTAATAATCGGCCCATATAATATATATATGTCTAGATGCATAAGCAGAGACAGAAAAGTTAGAAAGAGGTAAATTCCATCAGAGACTCACCATCCTAATTTTTAGGAAAATGGTGAAGTTACTATTCCATACTGCTGAAATACCCCTGGATTTGTAAGTATTGTACAAAAGGGTATGTGACATTTAAGTATTTCTTTAGGTTTTAACACAATGACTATGTTGTAATTGAATGCACCCTAATGATAATTTCCAAGGTAATTATTCTCTTTTGAAGAGTTCTGTGACTTGAATTAATTAAAACCTGATTATTTCAGAGATCACCATGATGCATAGAAATATTTCTCTCCCACATCATACACCTTAGAAAATAAAGTCTTACAATGGGCTAAAATTTCACAAATATACTTGCATTCAAAATGTTCCCTTAAAGTCATGCGTACCATAGGAAGCTTCTCTTTCATTTATCACCCTGTTGTGGGAGGTTTTTCAACTGTATGCCAGACACTTCTCTAAGCAGAAGGAGTAGCAGCTAAAATAGAAAAGTTGTTAGTTGTATTCTTAAATAAACAGAATAATGAATCTTTGTAAACCATATTAACCTTAGGAAACTGAAAACAAACATTCCATACTTTCTGATATTTTAATAACATTTCTTTTTTATTCTTTAAGCAAGAGAAGTGATAGTTTCCCATTACAAAACAACTGATATATATTTTGTTGTATACCCGTATTGTCTAACTTCAGAGGAGTAAATCCTGCAATATTAAATTATTTAATTTGATGAATTAGATGTGAGGTTATAAATGGAGAGGTTGGGATTAGTTGATAATTAATGTAAAAAATTGGACTGTCCACACTTTTTAATAGAGAATGAGAGTAACTTCCAAATTGATGAAATGAGATTTGTTAATGTACCAGAAAGTATGAGTTTTTAGTCTATTAGCATAAATCATAGATTATCCTTTTAAAATGTATTCAAAATATAACAATGCTAAAAATTACCTTTTAGCAAGTAGATGAGATACTTGAAATTGCTTAGCATCTACACATATGAAAATAAAATATTACTGAATATTTGAAGTTAATTTTGGAGGCAGATATACTTTTATATTGCTTGCACTGTATAACCTGATTAATTTCTTCCTTCTTAAGATATTTAGATTTTTTTCCAAATTTGATTTTTCCCCAAGAAGCATATTATATAAACAAAATTATCTCAGTTTCTTTATATCAGCTGTTCTGTAGAAAGTTGGACAAAATTTCAGTCGGGTGCACTCTTACCATTATTTTTGTAATGAAACTTATTTTTCATGTGTTGAGGTTAAATTAAAAGATGAGACTACATTCTAAAATATTCTCTTCTTCTGATACAAGATAATTAAAAGATGAAATACAGGGGGGAAGTGTCAGCATTATTACTTAGCAGTTATCAAAAATGTATAGCCTATATATGAGTTTTAAAAGTTTCTACAAACCTATATAACTGCTTATTTCATGATATACAAATATCAAGTTTAAATAGCTATTTTATAGGAATCTAGGTAGAATAGTATGTATTAATGTTGTAAAATAAAAGGTGATGTTTTTTTTCTATCATATGGCAACTAAAAGAACATAGAATTAGAAATCATGACAGTGGCATGATTATAGGCTTGGAAGACATGTTTAAATCTGATTTTTTTTATTCTTAAGGGTCTAAAAATGATGTGGCAGTTTACCCACTTGTTGATAAGAGCAAGTGAGGTGATTGAGAGGAATGACAAGTATTATTTTGACCAAATAGGTAATACTTGGCCTGCAGTTAAAGTTTAAATGGTAAATATATGTATAATAGAGTCTTAACTTTTCAAAGAATGCATGCTTTGATAGCATAGATAATGAAGAGAAATGGCTACTGACTACTGTTAATATTGCACTCAGCATGGGTTATTATGGCATTGTCACCCAGAATCAACTGTGAACATGGAACAGCCAAAAGATTTTCTCACACATGAGAAGATAGGGGCCTGGAAGAAGGTCAGAACTATAGAAATAGGAAGAATGGCTTAAATCTTTCAGACTTAGGGGTAAGTTAAACACGTGATCTCATAAGTGAATAGAAGAGGGTGAGCTGAATAGAAAAGAGGGCTAAAAGGGTAGCTGAATTAAAAAAACAAAACAAGGGGCGCTTGGGTGGCTCAGGGGGTTAAACCTCTGTCTTCTGCTTAGGTCATGTTCTCAGACTCCTGGGATCAAGCCCCACATCGGGCTCTCTGCTAAGCAGAAAGCTTGCTTCCGCCTCTCTCTCTCTCTCTCTCTGCCTGTCTGTCTTCCTACTTGTGATCTTTCTCTCTGTCAAATAAATAAATAATATCTTTAAAACAAACAAAATCAGAGATATAAAGCATCCACTAAGTGGTGTGGGTTGTTAATGGAGATAGAGAAATTCAGAAAGATCATTCCTGAAATGGGAAAGATAATAAATGTATTTCTAAGGAGAGAAATTATTAGGTAACAAGGAAAAAGAATAGAAGGGTGCTCTGCTGGAGATGCAAATTATGGGAGTTATCCAGTAACTAATACCACCAGAGGTGCCTGTTAAAGCAGAATAGAGAGACGTCAGACACTGACAAAAGGAAGAAAGGAAACTAAATAAAGAAAAATGCAAACAGTATCACAGAAGTCAAGAAAGGTGATTTGAGAAAGATAATAGGAATAGCAAATTTTAAAGATGAAATTAAATAAGGCAGTATCTAGTGGGAGAAAATCATAGGCAAAATTATAGAACAGTTGAAATGTGGTTATTGGGAAGGAAATCAAATTCTAGAGAGGGAGGGAATAGTGAATGAGAAATTGGAGTTGACAGTTAAAAAAATCTTAAGAAACTTAGATATAAAATATAAGAGAAATAACATAATATTTTGATAAATAAATGAAAGTTATTCTAATCCTTCATCTTATTTTCCAATATAAAAATATAACTGGCAAATCTTTTCTTATAAAATGGGGGGGGGGGGGGAGCTGGGTGGATCAGTTGTTAAGCATCTGCCTTTGGCTCAGGTCATGATCCCAGGGTCCTGGGATGGAGCCCCACATCGGGCTCCCTGCTTGGCGGGAAGCCTGCTTCTCCATTTCCAACTCCCCCTGCTTGTGTTCTCTCTCAAGTTGTGTCTCTCTGCCAAATAAATAAATAAAAGAGGAAAAATTTTATAAAGTATGGGGAATTTGAAGAGGAAACAATGGAGAATACTGTAGAAAAGGAAGAGAGGGAAGAGGAGAAGAAAAAGAATCAGGGAGATGTCAAGTAAGGGAAGAGATACTAAGTAAACTTTCACCTCTTAATGTGTACAGTCAAATCAAAGTAAAGACAAATATGCGTGGTCTTAACAGGAAAAAAATCAGAGAGATGAAGAATAAGGCTATATAGCAATCACTTGAAAGAAGAGTGGTGACATCTTGGCTTTGGCTAGAGGAGAATTATCACTATTAATTCTAAAGCGCAGTGAGTTAGAGCTAATGGATTCTCAGATGTGTATAAAAAGACATGTATAAAAAGCATTAAAATACTGAATTTGTCTAGAGTTGAGGTTCATATGATGGCAGAGACAGAAGTCTGTTGTCCTCAAATGGGGGTCAAGGCATCAAGGAGTAAATAGGAGAGATTGCATGTAAGAATTTCATGTATAGAAAAAGTGAGAAAAGTGAGAATTATTAGAATAGAGAATTTGGAGAAAATAATATTCATGACAAAAACTGTGCAGGAAGCTTTGGGCTATAAAGGAAAGTCTTATCTGGGGGTGATCCAGGGAAGAAGGGAAGGGGAGGGAAGAGGAAAAAAGTTACATAGCAGAAATTCACACAGAAATTCATGTGGGGATGGATAAAAGAAGCAAAAATGAAAGAAATATTGCATAAACAAATATTTCCTAGTAAGTAAGTATAAACAATCATGTTCATATGCCTTTGTAGGTGATAATATACAAGTGTATACAAAAAAATGATGTTCACTGGGGTTAGAGTTATTGAATAATACAGACTTTTAAAGATACTATACTGTTATTATCTATTATAGCTTTTGTCCTTCTGTATCAAGATTTTTTGCAGGGATAATTTGCTTCATTTGGAAGTTTGGAAAACAAGTGCCACTGAATATGCAAAATTTTAACTCAGTAACTGGTGTCTTTTTAGCACATGTATCTGATACTATAAACAGCATTATTTGGAAATACAGCTAGATCAAAGTTTATTCAAAAGTCTTCTTGTTACTCCTTATCAACATATTTTTCTACTATGAGAATAGTTATTTTTAACTCAAAACTGCACAAATTTTCATCAACTAGCTTTATTAAATTAGTTACTACAAGTTACCGAACGACGGTAACATACATAGTTTTAATAATGTGACAGTTATTGTTGCTTGCTTGCCTAATAATGAATCTTATTTTTCTTTTTCAAAAGAATCCCTCAGCTTTTTAGAGTTTTTGTATAGGATATGAAATGTAATGAATATATAAAACATATTTCTTTGGATGATAGCTTCTTAAAAACCTATTGCTTCAGGCATGCCTGGGTGGCTCAGTCGGTTAAGCGTCTGCCTTTGGCTTGGGTCACGATCTCAGGTTTCTGGGATCAAGCCCCACATTGGGCTCCCTGCTTAGGAGAAGCCTGCTTCTTCCTCTCTCGCTGCCCTCCTTCTGCTCTCTCTATGCCAAATAAATAAAATAGAATCTTAACAAAAAAAAACTATTGCTTCATATTTATACTGAAAAAAGCTATAAGGAGTGTATATCATTACATTGATAGAATTTACATTTTATACAATGCTGATTCTATCAATGTAATGTATCATAATATCAATGCATATAATATTAATGCATAACTATAAGGATATCAAAGTGGTAGCTCTCTCACGTTTCAGCTAATATGCATATTTTCCTTCTGCGTTTCTTCTTCTTCTTCTTGCCTTGAACACACACTTGATACAGAAGAGAGAGTACCAACCTATGACAATGGGTAAGCAAGCCAAGAAAAACAGAGAAAGAGTAGAGGGGACTTAGAGTGTAAGCACTTGTCCCAGCCATAGTTACTCATCCCCAAACTATAAATTATCTAAGAAAAATAAAACTTCCATTTGTTAAGGAACTCTTATACACAGCTAAATACGGTCATAATTGATACTTAGTATTCCCATTCAGAATCAATCATATTTGTGAAGACTTCTGAATCCAAATACTGAGACACGATATTAAAAATAACATTAGCCTACCAATCAAACATTTTAACAGCTTTAAAAGAAAGCACTAGATGACGACAGCTTTGTAATAGAGCTTGAAGTCCGGAATTGTGATGCCACCAACGTTGGCTTTCTTTTTCAATATCCCTTTGGCTATTCGAGGTCTTTTCTGGTTCCATATAAATTTTAGCATTATTTGTTCCATTTCTTTGAAAAAGATGGATGGTACTTTGATAGGAATTGCATTAAATGTGTAGATTGCTTTAGGTAGCATAGACATTTTCACAATATTTATTCTTCCAATCCAGGAGCATGGAACATTTTTCCATTTCTTTGTGTCTTCCTCAATTTCTTTCATGAGTACTTTATAGTTTTCTGAGTATAGATTCTGTGTCTCTTTGGTTAGGTTTATTCCTAGGTATCTTATGGTTTTGGGTGCAATTGTAAATGGGATTGACTCCTTAATTTCTCTTTCTTCTGTCTTGCTGTTGGTGTAGAGAAATGCAACTGATTTCTGTGCATTGATTTTATATCCTGACACTTTACTGAATTCCTGTATAAGTTCTAGCAGTTTTGGAGTGGAGTCTTTTACCCTAAGGATACAAACGTAGTGATCCAAAGGGGCACATGCACCCGAATGTTTATAGCAGCAATGTCCACAATAGCCAAACTATGGAAAGAACCTAGATGTCCATCAACAGATGAATGGATCAAGAAGATGTGGTATATATACACAATGGAATACTATGCAGCCATCAAAAGAAATGAAATCTTGCCATTTGCGACAACATGGATGGAACTAGAGCGTATCATGCTTAGCGAAATAAGTCAAGCAGAGAAAGACAACTATCATATGATCTCCCTGATATGAGGAAGTGGTGATGCAACATGGGGGCTTAAGTGGGTAGGAGAAGAATAAATGAAACAAGATGGGATTGGGAGGGAGACAAACCATAAGTGACTTTTAATCTCACAAAACAAACTGAGGGTTGCTGGGGGGAGGGGGTTTGGGAGAAGGGGGTGGGATTATGGACATTGGGGAGGGTATGTGCTTTGGTGAGTGCTGTGAAGTGTGTAAACCTGGTGATTCACAGACCTGTACCCCTGGGGATAGAGTATTATGCCTCCATCAGAAAGGATAAATACCCAACTTTTGTAGCAACATGGACGGGACTGGAAGAGATTATGCTGAGTGAAATAAGTCAAGCAGAGAGAGTCAATTATCATATGGTTTCACTTATTTGTGGAGCATAACAAATAGCATGGAGGACATGGGGACTTAGAGTGGAGAAGGGAGTTGGGGGAAATTGGAAGGGGAGGTGAACCATGAGAGACTATGGACTCTGAAAAACAATCTGAGGGTTTTGAAGGGACGGGGGGTGGGAGGTTGGGGTACCAGGTGGTGGGTATTATAGAGGGCACGGATTGCATGGAGCACGGGGGTGTGGTGCAAAAATAATGAATACTGTTTTGCTGGAAATAAAAAAAAAAAAAAGAAAGCACTAGAACTAAAAGACAATCTGTCTAGTATTCTCAAAAGAAAAGTTATACTCTCTGACGTTTGAAAAGGTTTCTCTGCCTAAACTACTGGAAAGCACTGTATTTTGTGGCAGGGTCATTGGACAAGATAAATAGGAAGATGAATTAAAAAAGCAGCAATTTCATGTATTGGCTATTAAAACTGTATTGGATGGAAAAGATACTAAATTTCTCTTTTTGAACACCTCAGCGCAGAATAAGCTCTAAAAACATTTGCATAAGCAGGAGCTCTTAGATCTTTCTTGCAGGACATTCTTTGACTCCAGAAAACCACTGATACTTACTACACATTAGAGTTACAGTGTCAGGAAATAAACCCATCTACTGAGGAGTTTCCTGGTGCATCTACTATAACATAAATTGGATGACCATTTTCTTACCACTGACTGTTTTATGAATACTGAATCAGATACATACAAAGAAGTGTAATATACCTGGAGAAAATTTTGTTGGGTTATTTCTGGAACTCTCTTGGTTTGCTTAGAGTTTAAGGTGAAATCCATGACTTTGACAATTATATAAATTCTATCATGCTCAGCTGATGCAGAACATGGTTTAAAGCCATTTTCCAAAGGCTTTAGGTACTTTAAAGTGAACAGAGCCTTTACTTCACAGCATGACTTCCTTATTCAGGAATAAAATAGAACTTGCAGAGCAGCAATAAAAATGATACCAAATAAAAGCCTGTGCTTTGTTGAGTGGGGTAAGAGCCCAGAGCAATATTTTAATTCAAGCAGAAAAGCAAAAGTTTCACATTATTGGTCCGACACACCACTTCATGCTCAAAGAGACACATCTCTCCTGTGATGAATATATGCATAGCAAAGAAGCATCTCTCTTATGTCCCAGCCTCGAAGGAGGACTTTTTTTTAAGATAGTGAGACTTTGAACATATATAGGTTCTCTAATGAAAGAGAAAGGGAGGCAGGGTTTGGATAAGATAAATTCTACAAATACCAAAATGATACTCCTTTTAGTTACCAGTAAATAAACCCACGGGGGCTCGGATATCAGTGTGTCTTCATAGATTTAACCTCAATGGTTCTATTTCTGTCATATTACTTGGCAGGAGATTGGGGAGCAGGGATTGTTTACTTACAAAATATTTATTTCCTGAGCATTGACAAAAAAATTTCTACTAAACTGGCATAATTTCATACTGGTGCCTAAGAAAAGTTTTACTTACAGCCAAGCCAGACCCCAGCTCTAAATAATTACCTAAAATATTAGGAAAAATATCTGAAGGAGAGGAAAAATTTGGAATTAACCTTTTGATACAGCAGCATTGCAATTCAAATGTTAGAATAATTTCATAGTATAAATAGCTTCCTGAAGTCAGAAAAATTTGGGAAAGTCTAAAACTAGTATATCTTAGTAAAAGCTTTTGTTGTCATATCTCTGGAATTATTGACAAGACCAATGTCACTTTTCCACTATGCTTTCTTCCAGATATTTTAGTTTCAGGTCTTACAATTAATTCTTTAATCCATCCTGTCATGATGACTATTATTTTTTTTAAAAAGAGTTGGCAAGAATGTGAAGAAATTAGAATTCTTGTTTCATTTTTAAGTTGCTGCTAAACTAAAACAGTCCCAAAGCAGCTGATGTACAGTTAATATCCCTAACTTTGTATGATAGCTGTACCTATAATCAGGAATCTTGGATTTATTTGGGCTGAGACTGGGTTTTGTATCTTTTCTTTTAATCCCTGAATTTATATTCTATTCCAAATTATGAAAACTGAGGAATTTAGATAGCATGGAGAGACCATGGATAGTCGCGGCTAAAATTAGTCAACCAGAGGAGTTTTTTTTCAGTGTCTTTGATTGATCACATATACTATTTAACCTTCTGCTTTAAAAAGCCGGTAGTCAAAAGGTGATCCCCAAACCTTCTTGTCATGTGCTATATAAATGAGTTCTGAAAGTTAGCCCTTCCACATCCACATGAATAACAGTCAAATACATAATCCTAGCCCTATTTTCTAGCTTTTTAAAGAATCAACTTTAGAGGTCTACTTTGCAATTGATAAAATTCAACAATACTAAGTATAAATTTTGATACACTTTGGCAGTTATATACAGTTATGCAGTTATGTAATCACCACCAAAATTATGAAGTAGGACTTTTCCATCACCAAAAATGTTCATTTCTGTAGCGTTGCAATAAATACTCTCTATACATCCCCCTGATTTCCATTTTGTAACCATAGGTTTATAATATAAAAATAGAACTCTCCAATATGTGGTTTTCTGTACTTGTCTCTTTTCTCTTACATCATGCTTCTTAGATAAATTTGTGTGACGGTGCATCTGTGATCTGCTCCGTTTTATTGCAGAGTTGTATTCCATTGAATGGATAAACCAGAATTTGTTTATTCATGCACAAACTGATGGTCATTTGAGTTGCTTCAAGGTCTTGCTTACTCTAAATAAAGCTGTTGTGACTATTGGAGTAAAAGTCTTTGTATGGGTATATGTTTTCATTTTACTTTATACTCAGGAGTGGGATTATTAGGTCATATGGTAGGTATAGGCTTAATTTTATTTAAAAAAACAAACAAACAACTGCCATCTGTTTTCCAAAGTAGTTGTATTATTTTGATTTCAAACTAGTAAAGTATGAGTTCCAGTTTCTCTACATTCTCTCCAACACTTTTTATTTTTTGTGTTTTTTAGTTTAGCCACTTTAGTAGGGTACAGTGGCATATCACTGTAGTTTTAATTTGTATATCCCTAATTGTTAATTATGTTGGGCTCATATCTTCTTTGGTGTAGCACATGAACAAATCCTTTATGATTTAATTTTTTTTCTTATTGAATTGTAAGCATCATAACATCAGCAGGTAACAAAAAGAAATAAAACTATTTTAAACCAAATTTAATTAACAAAGAAAAAGACAATGTTGAGCATCACAAATTTTATAAGCCTATGAAATGCAAAGATGTTTTAGCATGTTTTCTAACCTTGTCCCTAATCATAATTCCTGTGAATTTGGACAAAAGTGATCTGATTGGAATAGGATCTGGGAAAGGATAAGGAAAATATAGTATAAATAGCAAAGTTTTAAGTATCCTGAAATGGAAACTCAAGAAAAGAAACTGGGCAATTAGAGCTTGTCATTCCCCAGGACAATTGTTTCAAGATAAAGATTGCTTTAAGATATGGGAGGTTAGTATATTCCTGGCTGAGTAAAGAAAGTCTTGTTATGGAACATCGAAGATGGCTTTAGGGGGGAAAAAAAGGTAATATGGGGCACCTTTGTGGCTCTGTTGGTTAAGCATCTGCCTTTGGCCCAGGTCATGATCCTAGGGTCCTGGGATCAAGGCAGCATTGGGCTCCTTGCTCAGCAGGGAGCCTGCTTCTCGATCCTGCTGCTTCCCCTCTGCACTCTGTCTCTCTGACAAATAAATAAACAAATAAAAAATTAAAAAAAAAAGAAAAAATAATAATAATAAAATAAAATATCAGAGCCCATGTTCGTTATCATATAGCATGAAGCGTTAGGTGTATTACCTCTTTTCTTACAATTCAGATTCCAGTGATTGAAAGCAACATCTAGACCTCAAATTACAACTCTAAAGAAAAGAAATACAGGTCATAGGTAAAATGGAAGAGCAGAAATAAATTTCTTAAAAGGGGCAAGGAGAGGGGGTGCTCAGTGGGTAGGCCTCTGCCTTCGGCTAGGGTCATGATCTCAGGGTCCTGGGATCGAGCCCCTCATTGGGCTCTCTGCTCAGCAGGGAGCCTGCTTCCCCCCTCTCTCTCTGCTACTTGTGATCTCTCTATCTGTGTCAAATAAACAAGTAAAATCTTAAAAAAAAAGAAAAAGAAAAAGAAAGGGGGCAGGAGAAAGGTAGGACAAGGGTGAAGAGAGATAGAAATAGAGGGGCATAACAGAAAGATCGGATGAAAATAGAGTGAGATTATAATAGGCAAAAGAAATAAAACAATAGGGAACAAAATTTAATCCATAATACACAAAACTTTTTTAAAAGTGGTTCAGTATGTTACAAAAATAATTAACACATAAATTTATTAGAATAAGTGTTCAGACATTAAAGGATAAAATTACATAGAGAATTTAAGAGCCAAGGTAACAAACATAAATCAAAACTCTAATTTAAACAAACAGCAAGAAGCAGAAATGACTCAGCCAAAAATTAATATTGGCATGAAGGTTTGGTTTATAATAATTATAAAGAATGAAGAAACAAAATATATAACAAGATTAGAAGTAGACAATACAGAGTTTTTTTTTAAATCAATATATTAATCATTGTTGGCCATGATACAGCAGAATATATAAACTACTGAGATATATGAGGACAAATTTACATTGATATGAAAGAACATTTGTTGGTTTTAAGGTTACATCATATAAGATGAAAACTGTTACCAAATGATTTATTCAGGACATGTTCTCTTTAAATTATGAAATTTTGGGGCATCTAGGTGGCTCAGTCAGTTAAATGTCTGCCTTTGGATCAGGTCATGATCCCAAGGTCCTGGAGTCCGCCCCATGTTGGGCTCCTTGCTCAGCGGGGACTCTCTTTGTCCCTCTCCCTCCTGCCCTTCACCATTTCCCATGCACTTTCTCCCTCTCTCAAATAAACATTTTTTTTTGAAATCTTAGGGAAATAAATAAACAAATAAATAATGAAATTTCAAAAATAAGGACTATATCAGCTACCCTGGCAGAAAAGTAACAACACCTATATATATGGGGGAGGGGGTAAAAATATCCATTTAAGACTTCTCTACAAATTCTAAGCCAGAAAATACTGGTATAATTTTATAAAATGATTTGAAGAAACTTTGACACTTATAAAATTATACTGACTGAGGTTAATCATTTGATATGTATTTCTACAAACATTTTATAAAAACTATTCTGCCTTCATATTGAATAATGGAAATGAACTCACTAACTCCCTTGGGTTTGACTGAGGCCCTGTAGCTAGTTGTGGCCAATAAACTGAGAGCAGAAATGCCTGCTTCAGTCCAAGATGAGTGCTCCATTCACACCCTTCTGCAGAACATTATCCAACAGAACCTTCCATGATGAGGGACAAAAGTGTGTCTTCCTATATAGTAGTCATTAGCCACATGTGGCTGTTGTGGGTAGTATGACTCAGGAACTGAATTTTAAATTTTTTTGAATTTAATTATCTTAAAACTGATAGTTGCATAGAGCTAGTGATTGTCCTTTTGGACATTAGAGCCCAGAACATTCTTTTCCCTATGGTGTGTTGATCAGCCTCAATTTATTAGCCTGTGGGCTCAGAAAGGAGTAGAATGGAAAGAACCCATGCTTGTTCTGTAATGGACATTTAGCATGAGAGGTAACAAAGGTGTGTCATTTTCAGTAACTGAGATTGTTTTCGTTTGTTTTGAATAATATAACCTATCCTGATTTAGATGCCCAGGTAAGATAATTTTAATTTAACAAACATTCACACAGTTGAAAGAACTCACTTTATATAAATAATATATTCTTCCTGAAAAAACAATCTGCTTTGAGTGCTAAATCGAACGAAGGACTCAAGAATGTGTAAGATTGATAAAGTCCTGCTGATAGGCACTAAATCAGCTAAGCATGGGAATTGGATTTTTACCACTATAATTAAAACACATAGGTACAAGGAATATGACCATAAGTCTTTATAAAAAATTCCCATATTCCACATTTTTCATCTTATGCTTCTTTTCCAGTTTTTGCTTTATTTAGTATTGCTGATATGTCAGATCTTTTATTCTCTGGATTTAAACATTTGCCACCATCTTTCACTTGTTTCTACTGCTAATCATTCATTTTCAATGTAAGCAGTCCTGTGCTTGTTTTCTCAGAAAATCTCTAATGTTTTTGTCTTTAATTTCCATCTCTCACATCCCAGTTAAGCCTCATTCACTTATTCTCTCCATAATGGTCTGACATAGAAAGTGGATCTATAATTATTTGTCATGTGGATTAATGTTAAACGATAAACAACGATAGCCTCCTTCTTTCAGTAGTTCTTATCACTCTGTTTTATTTTTCACAGCCTGAAAATAGGTTTCAAATCTCCTTAATATAAGAGCTGTTCTTCAGCGCTTACATGGATCACATTTCTCTGCAAGAACTTAGAATTCACCTATTCTAATCCCATCCTTCTCTGTCATCCTTGAATGAGCCTCTATTCTACCAGTTTTATGAGATAATCATTTTTATCCTCATTTAACCTATAAGAAGACAGGAGATTAGTGTCTCAATGCTTGTCACAAAGTAGTGCCTGGTAAAACAAGCCTTTAAGTCCAGGTGAGCCAACCGCAGAGACTCCCAATAAGCAAATTGCTAATGAAGACTATAAATGAATAAAAGCTAAAATTTGCTTTATAGGGCTCCCTCAAGGCAGGAAATCACAAAACAAAGCCCCCCCCCCAAAAAAAATTAGAAACAAGAAATAGGACACTTGTAATTCAGACAACAAGAACTACCTTTCACTGCAAAAATGTAGAAGTGCTGAACACAATGTTACAAGGAAAACAGTGCACCCAGCTAAGTACAGGAAATAGAGGAAATGTTTTTAGAAACAAAATGAAACCTGAAACCAAAAGGAGCAAGTCCCTAAGCAAATAGCACATTGTCCCTGCATGTTTGAGAGAGAGACAATAGCAGAAATCGATCTACATTGCTAGGTGATTGGATTTATTTTGATTTAGTTTTGATAAATTTCAATTTTGATATAATTTTAGAAGTATAGAAATGTTGCCATAAAAGTAAAAATTTTCAAAAATAAAAATGTAAATATTTGCCAATTATCAACATTTTTGGCTATTTGATTTATCATTTTCTAGTTCTTTATGCACACATATGTAAATTTGTGAAAGTATATGCATATATGTTTGTTTTTTCTGAAACATTTGAGAATAAGTTAGAGTCTTCATGATTATTTGCATAAATATGTTAGTGAGTGTTTCTTAAAAACAGGATATTCTCTTTTATGACTAAAGTACAAGTACCAAAATTTGGAAATTTAACATTGTTGACATTGATAACAACATCCACAGCCCCAGTCAGACTTTACCAATTGTCCTAATAATGTCCTTTTCAGCCTTGAATGGTTCTTTAACCATTTTTTTGTTCTTTTGGATTTGACATTTTTAGGAGTACTAACAGATGATTTTGTAATCTGTCCCTCAGTTTAAGTTTATCTGATGTTTTCTTATTATATTTGGGTCAAACATAATTTAAAATTTCTTTTGACAAGAATATTCGAGATGCGAAGTGATCTTGGTGCACCACTAACAGGAAGCATATCATGTCGGTTTGCCTCATTATTGATGATACTCAATTGATCACTTAATCAAGTTTATGAAAGCCATGTTCTTCCCCTGTAAAGTTACTCTTTTCCCTTTCCAATTCATCATTTGTGCAGTTATGCTTTTGGGGTTCCGTAATATCTTGTTCATCAAATTTTCCTATTTTTAGCATCTAGCTGCTGATGATTTTCGCTTAATCAACTATAATTGTGTTGGTAAAGAATAGGATTTTCAAATCCTCATTTTTGCTGTATTTATTCAAAATTTCATAATAAGGAAAAGGTCTTTCTTCTACCTCATTTATGCATGTGTGTATATATAGATGCATTTATTTTTATTATTGACTGATTGAATTTTAATATCCTCTCAGGGATAGGGCATGAGGTCTTGGGATTGTGTGAGGTTTTGACATTGAAACTGAAAATATATTTGAGACTCTGTAAGTACTGGATCTTTAATTTTAAGGAAGCCAGAAGATCTGAATATTAGTTAGGGAAAATGGCCAAAAAATCTTCTCTACCCAGGACTCTGTGTAAATAAACTTTCTGTAGCAAATAATAAGAATTAAAAATACGCATACTTATGCTAGTTCCAGATTTGGGAATTTTGTATAATCTGCATTGTACAGAAATACCCAAAGTTCAAAAGTAACATGTAATTGTTACTAGTCTAATGAAATCCCTGGATTCCCTGAAATATGCCAGTGGACAACACACTTCCATAATTAGGGCAGTAGAGTGCCTAAAGGAAAACAATAAAAATTGCAAAAACATTAGCACTAAACAAACATAATGGAATCTGAAAATACAACAGGAATGTTAAAAGCCCCAAGAATGCCTTATAGGAAATAAATGTTTGAAGTAACTAAAGAGAGAAAGAATGGAGATGATGAACAAAACATTTTATGCCATGAGAAATATAAGCAATATGAAAAAGAGCTTCAAAAAAGTGAAAAACAGAGCCATTTGAAATAAAATGGCAAAGGACTGATTAGAAAACACATTATACACCTAGCAGACAACTGGAAGATGAATCAGAGGACATTAACCTTAATGAGCACAGATTGAAAAATGATGTTAAATGTGAAAGAATTTAAGAGATGAAAAAAGAATTAGCAAAAGAGATCAGAGCTACAGGGAGAAGGAAAGGTTTTAAACATTCAGGTTAAACTAGAAATAGATGTATAACTTCATGAAATAAAACAAATGTGGACTTAGGTAACGAGAGGCTTTAATGGAAAGAATGATGGCAATGGAGAAAGGGATGAAGAGGGGAAGGGGATCACTGTAGCAGAGAGGATGTTCTGATCATGCAATCTACAAGTGGTTCTTTTCTCTGACTGGGATGATTAAACAAGACTAAAAAGAACCAGGTATGAGGGAGTAGGTGGCGTGATCAGACAGTTGATCAGAGGAAGTCTTATGAGTAGCCAGTTCCCAAGATGGGCTGTTGAGGTGGGGCTGTATGCTGGATCAGGCTGAGCATGGGTCTGAATTCCCTGGGAGAAGTTTCATCAAAGTTTAGTCTAGTCAGGAGTTTTGTCCAAATTGGTCAGTGGATACAAACTGTTAAACTAATTATTTTATGATGCAAAGAATGTATTTTGGAGGATATGTGTTTGGCTTTATCATACACAAACAAGGGAAGAATCTTTGAGTCTTTCTGAATCATACTGAAAACATAAAGGATAGTGGCATTTCTTTAATCATCATTGGTGTCCAAGATCATAGGATTCTGATAACATTCAGCACTGTAAATTTTTAAACCAGTTTAAGAAAAAAAAAAATGAAATGCAGAAATACATTGTAGTTTATGCTTATGGCAGTGTGAGTGAGAAAGGCAAAACATAATGCAAAATTTCCTGTTCAATAAACTTTTATCTAGTGGAGGTTGTCCACTAGGTAACATTGAAAATCCATGAGTAGGGGTACTGAGCGCTGAGGGAGCTTAAGCAGCTCGTGCGACAGTGCCCAATCTAGCTGTGAGGATCGCTGATGAGGTGGATCGTGACCCCTGTGGGTCCGTGATCGCTTTGGATGGGACAGCTGGAGAGAAGAGGAGGAGGAGGAGGGGAAGGACAGGAGTAGGTAGAGACTCAGGCAGCTAATATCTGTAAACAAGTGAAAACCTGTGGAGCCCTCAGCTGCCGAATCCACCAGCCTCTGTGGTGGTGTCTGAGGTGGTTGTGCTGGGCATTGATTTCCTCAGTGGCACCATCTGCTGCTGTTCTCTGCGGAGTAATCCCTGCCTTTCAGGGCGAGGTCCTTAAGGATGAAAGCTGCCTCAGGTGTCTGAGCACGCGTCAGGGCTGTTGAGATCTTCAGCAGAAACAGCCGAAGTCCTTGGCAGAGCAGAGCCCTGGGATCTGGGGTGGCTCCCGCTCTGTGGCTGGCACCGGAGCGGCCACTTTCTCCCTCATTCCTAGCTGTCCTGGAGCAGCTCAGTCTCTTTGGGATTTTCTACTTATGCCCTGGTTGATCAAGTCATCTACAAATCTCCAATCACCCATGAAACCAGCCTGAGATCAGAATTATACACGTCTGGATCTCTACTGGAGCAGAAGACGTCAGTGGGCAGAAGCATTCCAGGGTGCACCTTGACTGCACCATAGTCGATACACCCAGCTACACCCGTTCAGCCTCTCTCACCAAAATGACTAAGAGGAGGAATGCCCAACAGAAGAAAAATACAGAGGATGGACCTTCTGCAACAGAGCTAATGGTTATCAACATAGACAATATGTCGGAAAGAGAATTCAGGCTAACAATTATCCAAGCAATAGCTAGGTTGGAGAAAGCCATGGGTGACCAAACGGAATTGATTAGGGCTGAACTGAAAACGACCAGAGATCATGTTTTCAATATTAGGGAAGAGCTGAAAGCTACCAGGGATGAGCTTCACAATGCTCTCAATGAGTTCCAATCTAATCTAAATTCTCTCAATGCTAGAGTAACTGAGACAGAAGATAGAATTAGTGATCTGGAGGACAAACAGATAGAGAGAAAGGATCAGGAGGAAGTCTGGAACAAACAGCTTAGAAGCCACGAAAACAGAATCAGGGAAATAAATGATGCCATGAAACGTTCCAAAGTCAGAATTATTGGAATCCCTGAAGGGGAGGAGAAAGAAAGAAGTCTAGAAGATATAGTGGAACAAGTTCTTCATGAAAATTTTCCAAATCTCGTGAATGGAACCAGCGTTTATGTACTAGAGGCCAAAAGGTTTCCCCCCAAGATTACAGATTCTTGAAAGTCCTCAAGACACCTAATAGTAAGAATGAAGAATTATAATTGTAGGCAGAACCTCTTGAAAGCAGCTAGGACAAAGAAGACCCTTACGTACAGAGGAAAGCCCATCAGAATAACGTCAGACCTGTCCACAGAGACCTGGCAAGCCAAAAAGGGCTGGCAAGATATATTCAGGGCACTGAATGAGAAGAACATGCAGCCAAGAATACTTTATCAAGCAAGACTGACATTCAAAATGTATAGAGAGATAAAGAGTTTCCAGGACCGGCCAGGCTTAAAAGACTATGCAACCACCAAGCCGATACTGCAGGAAATATTAAGGGGGCTTCTTTAAAGAGGAAAAAGCTCAAGAATAGCATTGAAAAGAAATATAGAGACAATCTACAGAAAGAAAGACTTCAAAGGTAACACAATGTCAATAAAAACGTATCTATCAATAATCACCCTCAATGTGAATGGCCTAAATGCACCCATAAAACAGCACAGGGTTGCAGACTGGATAAAACGAAAGGACCCATCCATATGTTGTCTACAGGAGACCCATTTTGAACCTAAAGATACATCCAGACTGAAAGTGAAGGGATGGAGAAGCATCTTTCATGCCAATGGGCCTCAAAAAAAGGCTGGGGTAGTGATTCTCATATCAGACAAATTAGATTTTAAACTAAAGACTGTAGTCAGAGATCCAGAAGGACACTACATCATTGTTAAAGGGACTATCCACCAAGATGATCTAACAATTGTAAATATCTATGCCCCCAATATGGGAGCAGCCAATTACATAAGAAACTGTTAATCAAGATAAAGAGTCATATTGATATGAATACACTAATCATTGGAGATCTTAACACGCCTCTCTCAGAAATAAACAGATCATCGAAGCAGAAAATCAATAAAGAAACAAGAGCATTGAATGACACATTGGACCAGATGGACCTCATAGATATATACAGAACATTCCACCCTAAAAAAACAGAATACTTATTCTTCTCAAGTGCACATGGAACTTTCTCCAGAATAGATCACATACTGGGTCACAAATCAGGACTCAACCGATACCAAAAGACTGAGATTATTCCCTGCACATTCTCAGATCACAGTGCTTTGAAACTGGAGCTCAATCACAAGGAAAAGTTCCGAAGGAACTCGAACACCTGGAAGCTAAAGACCACCTTGCTTAAGAATGCTTGGATCAACCAAGAGATCAAAGAAGAACTGAAACAATTCATGGAAACCAATGACAATGAAGACACTTCGATCCAAAACCTATGAGATACAGCAAAGGCGGTCCTAAGAGGGAAATACATAGCCATCGAAGCCTCCCTCAAAAAAATTGAAAAATCCAGAACGCAGCAGCTGTCTCTACACCTTAAAGAACTGGAGAATCAACAACAAATCAAACCAACTCCACACATAAGAAGGGAAATAATCAAGATTAGAGCTGAGATTGATGAGGTAGAAACCAGAGATATAGTAGAACGTATCAATGAAACTAAAAGCTGGTTTTTTGAAAGACTCAATAAGATCGATAAACCATTGGCGACACTAATCCAAAAGAAAAGAGAGAAAGCTCAAATACATAAAATTATGAATGAAAAGGGAGAGATCACAATGAACACCAAGAAAGTAGAAACAATCATCAGAAGATGTTATCAACAGTTATATGCCAATAAGCTAAGCAACCTAGATGAAATGGATGCATTCCTGGAAAACTATAAACTCCCAACGTTGAATCAGGAAGAAATTGACAACCTGAATAGACCAGTATCTAGTAACGAGATTGAAGCGGCGATCAAAAACCTCCCAAAAAACAAGAGCCCAGGACCTGATGGATTCCCCGGGGAATTCTACCAAACTTTCAAAGAAGAAATAACACCTATTCTCCTGAAGCTGTTTCAAAACATTGAAGCAGAAGGAAAACTTCCTGACTCTTTCTATGAAGCCAGCATTACCCTGATCCCCAAACCAGGCAAAGACCCTACCAAAAAGGAGAATTTCAGACCAATATCACTGATGAGTATGGATGCTAAGATTCTCAACAAGATCCTAGCCAACAGTTTCCAACAGCACATTAAAAAGATTATCCACCATGACCAGGTGGGATTCATCCCTGGGTTACAAGGATGGTTCAACATTCGCAAATCAATCAATGTGATAGAACAAATTAATAAGAGAAGAGAGAAGAACCACATGGTCCTCTCAATTGATGCAGAAAAAGCATTTGAAAAATCCAGCATCCGTTCCTGATTAAAACACTTCAAAGTATAGGGATAAAGGGGACATTCCTGAACTTCATCAAATCTATCTATGAAAGACCCATAGCAAATATCATCCTCAATGGGAAAAAGCTTGCATCCTTCCCGTTGAGATCAGGAACACGACAAGGATGCCCACTCTCACCACTCTTGTTCAACATAGTTTTAGAAGTCCTAGCAACAGCAATCAGACAACAAAGGGAAATAAAAGGTATCCAAATTGGTAATGAGGAAGTCAAACTCTCTCTCTTTGCAGATGACATGATTCTTTATATGGAAAACCCAAAAGACTCCACCCCCAAACTACTAGAACTCATACAGCAATTCAGCAACGTGGCAGGATACAAAGTCAATGTACAGAAATCAGTGGCTTTCTTATACACTAACAATGAAAATACAGAAAGGGAAATTAGAGAATCGATTCCATTTACTATAGCACCAAGAACCATAAGATACCTGGGAATAAACCTAACCAAAGAGGTAAAGGATCTGTACTCAAGGAACTACAGAACACTCATGAAAGAAATTGAAGAAGACACAAAAAGATGGAAGACCATTCCATGCTCTTGGATTGGAAGAATAAACATTGTTAAAATGTCTATACTGCCTAGAGCAATCTATACTTTTAATGCTATTCTGATAAAAATTCCACCAGTATTCTTCAAAGAGCTTTATGGAATCAGAAGAGACCCCGAATCACTAAGGAAATGTTGAAAAACAAAAATAAAACTGGGGGCATCATGTTACCTGATTTCAAGCTTTACTACAAAGCTGTGATCACCAAGACAGCGTGGTACTGGCATAAAAACAGACACATAGACCAGTGGAACAGAGTAGAGAGCCCAGATATGGACCCTCAACTCTATGGTCAAATAATCTTCGACAAAACAGGAAAAAATATACAGTGGCAAAAAGACAGTCTCTTCAATAAATGGTGCTAGGAAAACTGGGCAGCTATATGTAGAAGAATGAAACTCGACCATTCTCTTACACCGTACACAAAGATAAACTCAAAATGGATAAAAGACCTCAATGTGAGACAGGAATCCATCAGAATCGTAGAGGAGAACATAGGCAGTAATCTCTTCGATATCAGCCACAGCAACTTCTTTCAAGATATGTCTCCAAAGGCAAAGGAAACAAAAGCGAAGATGAACTTTTGGGACTTCATCAAAATCAAAAGCTTCTGCACAGCCAAGGAAACAGTCAAGAAAACAAAGAGACAACCCATGGAATGGGAGAAGATATTTGCAAATGACAGTACAGACAAAAGGTTGATATCCAGGATCTATAATGAACTCCTCAAACTCAACACACACAAAACAGACAATCATATCAAAAAATGGGCAGAAGATATGGACAGACACTTCTCCAATAAAGACATACAAATGGCTATCAGACACATGAAAAAATGCTCATCATCACTAGCCATCAGGGAGATTCAAATTAAAACTACATTGAGATATCACCTTACACCAGTTAGAATGGCCAAAATTAGCAAGACAGGAAACAACATGTGTTGGAGGGGATGTGGAGAAAGAGGAACCCTCTTCCACTGTTGGTGGGAATGCAAGTTGGTGCAACCTCTTTGGAGAACAGTGTGGAGATTCCTCAAGAAATTAAAAATAGAACTTCCCTATGACCCTTCCATTGCACTCCTGGGTATTTACCCCAAAGATACAGATGTAGTGAAAAGAAGGGCCATCTGTACCCCAATGTTTATAGCAGCAATGGCCACGGTTGCCAAACTGTGGAAAGAACCAAGATGCCCTTCAGTGGATGAAGGAAGGAAGATGTGGTCCATATACACTATGGAGTATTATGCCTCCATCAGAAAGGACGAATACCCAACTTTTGTAGCAACATGGATGGGACTGGAAGAGATTATGCTGAGTGAAATAAGTCAAGCAGAGAGAGTCAATTATCATATGGTTTCACTGATTTGTGGAGCATAACAAAAAGCATGGAGGACATGGGGAGTTAGAGAGAAGGGGGTTGGGGTAAATTGGAAGGGGAGGTGAATCATGAGAGACTATGGACTCTGAAAAACAATCTGAGAGGTTTCAAGTGGCGGGGGAGGGTGGGAGGTCAGGATACCAGGTGGTGGGTATTATAGAGGGCACAGATTGCATGGAGCACTGGGTCTGGTGAAAAAATAATGATACTGTTATGCTGAAAATAAATAAATGAAAAAAAAAAAAAGAAAAGAAAAGAAAATCCATGAGTAGAACAGATAATGCCTTGTAACTTCAAAGGGCATCTCATCTTAAGTGGGATTTTTTGAGTCCTATTACATAACTCCCATAATGTAGACATAAATTAAAAACTTTTGTAGCCTAGAGGGAAAAATAGTTTCTTAGATGTAGGACACAGAAATACTTCCTGAATGAGGTATATTTGTGTTGCCTCAGTCTAGTAAAGCTTTTTTCTTTTCACATTGCTTTCATTTATGTAATCTCACTAGAAAATCACAAAACATGAAGGCTTAATCATAACAGGCATGGTTTTCCTCATTTTATAATTAGAAAAATATGGCTAATTAATGACTGACTTAATTCACCAGGCTCCAGTTTGGTTGACTGCTAATATAGTAACTTTTTCCCTCCTATCCTGTATTATATTTTATTAGTGAGTGCATGAAAGAAGTAGATCTTACTTAGGATGGAAAGGAAAGGTAAGATGAGGAAGAAAATAATAAAGAAATAAAAAGAGTTATGGTAGAAACATTCCACTGAGCCTAAGGTTTAGGAAGAAAACTAATGAAAAAATCTTTAAGATGGAAATACTCCTGAATATGGCTTTCCCTGGAATACCAGAATTTACTCTTGTGCAATGGCGTGTTTGAACATTCCTGGCAATTGTTTCTCTCGAAGCTAACCCCAAATTAGTTTCTCTTTAGAAACTTTGATTTTCACCCTGGTTTGTCCACTTAATTTCTCTTTTGGTACATCATTAATTTGAGTTTTCTTTAATCTGAATTTTAATTTTATTCCATTTTTTAGTCACTTTTATTCATTTTCTTTCCAGATTTTTGAGGTATAATTGACAAAGACTGTGTGTTTAAGATGTGTAACATGATGGTTTTATATACCCATACATTAGGAACTGATTACCACCACCAAGCCAATGAACACATCCATCACTTCACATAGTTTGTTTTTTTTTTACACGTATGTGGTGAGAAAACTCAAGAGCCACTGTCTTAACAAGTTTCAAATATAATGCAGTATTATTAACTATAGTCGCCATGCTATCCATTAGATCGCCAGAATTGTCATTGTATAGCTGAAAGTTTGTACCTTTTTACCAGTATCTTCCTATTCCCCCACACCCCAAAAAGAATTTGAACATGTGTATGCATATATAATTTATGCATTCATTTGTGTACACACCCTATAAGGTTATATTCAGAAATAGCGCAAATAACCAAGAAGGGCCTAGAGTTGATACTGAGACACTTAACATGCTGATTATTGCGCAGTTTTAATGGTTTATCAAAGTTACTACTAATAAAGGGAAATATAAATGGAACATTATTGACATAAAACATTGCAGATTTTATAGAAAATGAATCTTTTCCTTTGTTTTAAAGAATGCTTAAGTTTCATCTAATAATGAGATGATTTTCAGGGACTTGTGAAATTATTCAAGCTTGTGAGAACATCTTATCATTTACATGATTGCACCTTAAGGAAACAAATTTGATTAATAATATTCAAGGCTGGGCAGTGTCATTAGATTAAAAAAAAGGCATCATCTTTTGAAATAATCTTCTAGTTTATTTGTGTTTATTAGAAAATGCTCTATTCAAGAAGGTAAGTTAGACATAAATTAATTGTGTTTTGATAAAGATAGACTTGTAATAAAAAAGGAAATGTTGGGGCGCCTGGATGGCTCAGTGTGTTAAGCCTCTGCCTTAGGCTCAGATCATGATTCCAGGGTCCTGGGATTGAGCTCCGCATCCGGCTCTCTGCTCAGCAGGGGGCCTGCTTCTCTTCCTCTCTCTCTCTGCCTGCCTCTCTGCCTACCTGTGATCTCTGTCTGTCAAATAAATAAATAAAATCTTTAAAAAAAAAAAAAGGAAATGTTTACTCAAAACATTGCATTTTCTCTGAATAAACATCAAATTCATTATATCCTTCTCACTATAGCTACAGTCATTATAGTAAAAGCCAAAAGAAAAGAGAAAAAGTATTTTTCAATAAAAATCTATAGTGTCACATACAAAAATTTGAAACAAGATGCATAATGACTTTATTTTTCACCATGTAAAGGATATGAAGGAGTTGCAATCGAATCATCCTGAAAAAGAGCTGATACTCTAATTTGCCAGTAGTCTGTGGTAGACACACACTAACTGGAAGAGACGGGACATCAGTCTAAAGGAATACACATAAAGGGGAGATCCTAAGTGACCCAAGAAAACAGGCTGCTGAAGAGTGCCAAATACTTTATATGGTAAATTGAAAATATTGGCAAATATTTTCCTACAAATGCCCTGGGATTCTACTACGTAAGTGGGAAAATGAAACCCAAATGGACAAATAACAATGTTTTCTTACATTACACAGTACTGTAATAATTTAAAAAACCTACTGCCTAACCTTTAACCTAAGCATAGTATCATATAAAAGGTAGGTGCTAATTTAAATACTGACAAAGCAATGCCTTTGTTCTATGCTTACTATTTACTATGCATGTCCCAAAGACATAGAATGTAAAACATATCCACTGTCCAAATCTTACAAATATACTGAAACAGGGAAGGAATAAATGTGTTAAATGGTTAACAGCACTGCAGTTATTAAAATGATATATGTATAAAGACCTCTGTTGTTTTGTCCAGATCCCTTGCAATTATATTATATTATTAGTTGAAAATAAGTAAAAAAAAAAAATATATATATATATATATGCCTCAGAAGAGAGAGACATCATTGGGGACCAGAAGAATAGGCTAGTTTTCATAAGGGAGAGAGGCTTTTGTGCTTGAAAAATGAGTGGAGTCTGGACAAGTGGAAGAAGTGAGCTATTTTGGTACAGGAAGCAATGTAAGAAGGTCTTCACAACAGAGTGCTTAAGTTTTTTGTTTTTTGTGTTTTTTTTCAGAGTAGAGCAATTCTGCTAGTAAAAGTTGATAATATGTGGTGATTTGCCTACAAATAGATTATAGAGCTTCTTAAATCAGAAAAAGTATGTGAGTTACGAAGACCAGCACTACATAACCTAAAATGTGTTCTCTAGTCTTGAAGTAATTATGTAACACTTAGGAATAAAGGAGTGTTATAATTATAGCAGTATTTTAAGATTTATCTAGCAGTGGTGTGCTATATAATTTGAAAGAGAGGTGAGACAGAACAATTTGGAACCTAATACCAATGTACAAAGATAAAGATACTGGTGGACCTAAACATGGCAGTTACACACTGTGAGTTGGGGGAGCATTCATGGGAATGGAAATGAAAGGTAGTTACAGTAACCAATGCTCTAAGATGTTATTTAGAATCACATACAAAATTCTGTGATTAATTTGATGGGAGGTGGGGGAGGTGTGAACATGTTTTAAAAATAGGAGTAAAAAGGAACCCAATGAGACACTTTGATTCTTAGAAACTAAGTAATTAATAGCACCATCATGAGAAATAGGCATACATAATGTCAGAGTTCTAACTAAGAGAACACAGAAATGGGATTTAAGATTATGCATTTTAGTGCTAATTTTGTATCCAAACCCTCAATGTAATCTAGGATAAATCATGAATTTTTTAGACTTTAAAAATCCATCCTTAGGTAATTCTGAAGGCCATATTAGTTGTCAAATTATGTTCTAATTTTTTATATTATGGCAAATATTAATAACTTTGACTTAGAACTTTTTTGGCGAGGATGTTAGGGGATACATGTAGAATTATCCAGAATGTAGTTGCAAAAATATGGAAGTGCTCCTGAGAAAGTTGTATTAGGGCCAGGGTTCTCCCATAGGATTTTGATAAAACTTGGAGACATTTTTGGTTGCTATAACCAGGGAACTGCTACTGGTATCTAGTGAGTAGTGACCAGAGATGCTGCTAAATATCCTATAAAGGATCTCACAGCCCTTACAACAAAGAATTTTCTGGTTCAAAATGTCAGTAGTGCTTAGGTTGAGAAACACTAGGCTAGATATCATCATCTTAGATTAGAAGCATTAAAGTTGCCTGTATAGACAGACCAAACCAATGTAAGTTGACTCTGAAGTGTGGTGGTTTCAAATCTGTCTCATATTCTTTTCTTTGTACATAAGTTCTAATTATCTACTTAAACTTACTTGTATAGTTGTAAATCACTATTCATTAGCACACCAAATTATAATCTCCATGGATTCACTACTGTCTATTCAGTGCTTAGCATAGTGTCTAACCAGTGTTGCACAAGGAAAATATAGTTGTGAAGTGAGGAAAACAACATAGAATTTTTATTATGATTAATATTACAGTTATTTTTTATTTAAATTCAATTAGCCAACATATAGCACATCATTAGTTTCAGGTGTAGTGTTCACTGATTCATCAGTTGCATATAACTGACAGCCACATGCAGAAGAATGAACCTGGACCATTCTCTTAACACCATACACAACAATAAACTCAAAACTGATGAAAGACCTAAATGTGAGACAGCAATCTATCAAAATCCTGGAGGAAAAAAAAGGCAGCAACCTTTTCTATTACAGGCACAGTAACTTCTTCCAAGACATGTTATTAAAGGCAAGAGAAACAAAAGCAAAAGTGAACTGTTGGGACTTCATCAAGATCAAAAGCTTCTGCACAGCAAATAAAACTAAAAGGCAGCCTACAGAATGGGAGAAGATATTTGGAAATGACCCATCAGATAAAAGGCTGGTAACTAAGATCTATAAAGAACTTATCAAGCTCAACACCCAGAAAGCAAATAATGTAGTCAAGAAATGGGGAGAAGCTCTCTGCCTACTTGTGATCTCTGTCAAATAAATAAATAAAATCTTTAAAAAAAAAAAAAAAGAAAAGAAATGGGGAGAAGACATGAACAGACATTTCTCCGAAGAAGACATACAAATGACCAACAGTCACATGAAAAAATGCTCACATCACTTGTCATCAGGGAAATGCAAGTCAAAACCACAATGAGATACCACCTCACATCAGTCAGAATGACTAAAGTTAACAAGACAGAAAACCACAAATTTTGGCAAGAATGTGAAGGGGAACCCTCCCACACCATTGGTGGGAATGCAAGCTAGTATAGATACTCTGGAAACCAGTATGAAGGTTCCTCAAGATGTTAAAAATAGAGCTACTCTATGACCCAGCAATTATACTGCTGGGTATTTACCCCAAAGATACACATGTAATGAAACAAAGGGGTTCTTGTACCCCAATGTTCATAAGAGCAATGTCCACAATAGCCAAACTGTGGAAGGAGCTGAGATGTCCTTCAACAAATGAATGGGTAAAGAAAATGTTGTTTATATATACAGTGGAATATTAGCCATCAGAAAAGATAAATACCTATTATTTACATTGATGTGGATGGAACTGGAGGGTGTTATGCTAAGTGAAATAAGTCAGTTAGGGAAAGACAATTATCATATGGTTTTACTCATATGTGAAATATAAGAAATTGCACAAAGGATCATAGGGAAAGGGAGGGAAAACTGAATGGGAAGCAATCAAAAGAGAGACAAACCATGAGAGACTTCTGACTCCGGAAAACAAACTGAGGGTTGCAGAAGGGGAGGGAGTAACTGGATGATGGGCATTAAGGAGGACACGTTATATAATTATTTTAACTTACTTCCAAGATGGCGTACATGTTTTCAGGAATAGATACTACTTATTCCAAAATTAGATATTAATTGCTAATTAATGAGTGATGCATTGCACATATGGGATGTCCTCCATACATTTTTTTTAATGAATACTTATTGTATGGGACAGGTGGAGTAGGGGGCTTAAAGAATTATATTTTCATATGAAGACATTTAAAGACTAAAAAGAAGAAATAATTCATTTAATACTAATGGTCATTGTGTATCTTATTCCCAGTTTTTTTGATATTATAGCATATTATCATATTTAGCTGTATACTATGAACTTTTGTAGACATATGTATTGATGGTAAAGGTGAAAATGAACTCATATAGACAATATGTTTGATACTACTACTAAAATATTTAATAAGTATCTCAATCTTAGCATGCTTAAAATAGAACCCATGTTCTTACCCATTTGGGGACATAGCATCACCCAAGCTCCCTGGAGCTTAAGCTCAAACCTAAATATTATTTTACTCTTTCCCTCTACCTACGATCCAAAGAAATGATACTTTTTTTTTTTTTTTTTTTTTTTTTGGTAAAATACAGAAGGAATCAATTTGCTTCTCTTGCTAATCTCCACATTAGGATACTGCTGTCCACACTACATTACTACACTATTAACTGGCCTCCCTGATTTCACACTTAGTGCTAACTCCCCATTCTCTTTACAGCAGCCTAAACAATTTAGAAAAATCACAAGTTAATTTATGGCATTTCTGCTTAAAGATCTACAACTCTCGGGGCACCTGATGGCTCAGTGGGTTAAGCCTCTGCCTTCAGCTCAGGTCATGATCTCAGGGTCCTGGAATCGAGCCCCACATCAGGCTCTCTGCTCAGCAGGGAACCCGCTTCCCCCCCTCCCCTGCCTACTTGTGATCTCTGTCAAATAAATAAATAAATAAATCTTTAAAAAAAAAAAGATCTACAACTCTTTGAATTTATTTAGTGCAAACTCATTAGTACAGCACAATGGATTTTTTGGTTGCCTTACTGGGATCATTTCCTATCTTTTGCATGGAGGATTCCTACAGTTCTGGACAAAGTGACTCTATCAGGGAAGGAAAACTAAAAAGCAAAAGATCTTGCGAGTGCATGTTACATCCATGAGCATAAGGATTAATGAGGGGACAGTATACTATTTAAGCCTGTTTAATCAAAGTGAAGTTATAACCAAGAGTATTCTAAAGAAGTAGGCATTAAATACTTTTATCTTAGGATGCCTTTGTACTCTTAAAAAGTGTTGGTCATGGGTTGCCTGAGCGGCTGATTCATGTAAGCATCCAAATCTTGGTTTAGGCTTAGGTCAAGATCTCAGCATCATAAGATAAGCCCCACCTCATGCTCTGGACTCCATGCTCAGCACAGACTATGCTTGAGATTCTCTCCTTTTCCCTCTTCCTCTCTTCCTCTGCCCCTCTCCTGCCTCACATGCACACTCTTTCTCTCTAAAATAAATAAATAGTATCATTTAAAAAGTAAATAAATAAAGTGTTAGGTATGCCACAAAACTTTTGCTTATGTGACTAAATCTATCAATATGTTAATTATTTTTAAATAGCATTAGTATACTAATGACTTGTTAACATGAATAATTTATAAAAGTAACCATTTTCTAAGACAATATACTGAGTGAAAGAATGGCATTGTTTCACATTTTTGCAAATCTCTACAACACCTGGCTGATGTTAGACAAATTATCATACCTGCTTCTGTAGTCAATCTGCTACAATTTTTTTTTAACTTCCTGAAGAAAATCTGAGCTCACCAGAATTTGCAGTTAGTAAAAGAATGAATATGTCAATAGCCTTTCATATACTTGTGTATAGTCTGTTGATACTACACCAAAACTCAACCAGTGGTCATTTCTTCAAGGGTAATTGCAATGTGGAATCTAAAAACATATCAATAAAGTTTTCGTTATTTTTTCTTATATTTAAAAATCCAGTGGTGGAATGCCTGGGTAGCTCAGTTGGTTAAGTGTCTGCTTTCTGCTCGGGTGATGATTCCAGGATCCAGATACCGAGTCCCTCATTGGGTTCATTGTTCAGAAAGGAGCCTGCTTCTTCCTCTGCCTGACACTCCCCCTACCTGTGTGCTTGCTCGCTTGCTCTCTCTCTCTGACAAATAAATAATAAATAAAATCTTTTAAAAATAAATAGGGGAGGGGGTGGGAGGATGGGCGAGGCTGGTGGTGGGTATTAAGGAGGGCACGTATTACATGGAGCAGTGGGTGTTATATGTAAACAATGAATCTTGGAACACTGCATGGAAAACTAATGTATTGTATGGTGACCGACAGCACAATAAAAATAAAATAAAATAAAATAAAATAATAAAAACCCAGTGGTCTATATAGCACCTGGATTAGAGCTGTTAATCATACAAGATTTTGTAATATTATACATCAGTCATATAAGAAATAGTGGCTTCCTGGTTTTGGCAGATTTTCCAAAAGTTAATTTTATTACAATGTAAAAAATTGCATATGTTAATATTATCACATATTTTAGAAATGGCTCTCTGTGGAAATTTCACTCTCGTTGTGGCAGATACAAATTTTCTAAAATTTACTTGAAAGTGTAGGTTTTACCTTTGGCCACAAATACTGCTAATTACTTTAAATATATATAGTTTCACTTAGGTTCATATTCTGAATAAGCATAGTTTTTCTGCCAGTCATTCTTTCAATTAAAAATTGTGTTCCATGGGGCGCCTGGGTGGCTCAGTGGGTTAAAGCCTCTGTCTTCAGCTCAGGTCATGATCCCGCAGTCCTGGGATCTCTGCTCCATGGAGAGCCTGCTTCCCCACCCTCCACCCTCTCTGCCTATCTCTCTGCCTACTTGTGATCTCTGTCTGTGAAATAAATAAATAAAATCTTAAAAAAAAATTGTGTTCCATGATAAAAGAGGAAGTTCAATTAAAAAATTTAAATATCCCTCAAGTGCTTTTCCTGTCATACTTTGGCCTACAACAGAAGAGTTTTAAGAATATTTTCCTTATTTAAACAATCAGAATATTTTTAAAAGTTACATAGCCAGGGGTTGAGATTTAAGAAAATTAGTAATTTTTTACTACGTCATGGACATTCTTAATGGAAACTGGCACTTTATGTTACCACAGTTGCATGGCGCTGATGAATACAAGGACTGTTTATACAGTTTGACTTTACTGCCTTGATTTTTACAAAAACACCAGCATATTTGCCCACTATTATTTCTGTGTCATTAGTGCAAATGTCAAAATAGTGAAAAGGGAAAATAGTTGTCTTTGTATCGTTTAAAAAATCTTTTTGACTGCACATTCCCCTAAATGTCTCGGGGATTCCCAGGGCCTGGGAAAAGCTATTCTAACCATTCCGATAGACTACATAGCCCTATATTAGCCACTTACTGTTTTATCTCCTCTATTCAGGACAGACTTTAACTATGTTCATCTAATACTTAACCACTGTACATGTTTTTCCAACTTTCTAATACTCTGTCTATGGACTTTTTATATTGTTTTCTATTCATAAATTAATTCTCAAGCCAAATGCTTCATCTTCAGGAGACCCCCCCTTGATGGCCACACCTTCTAGTCCTCTCCATGTTTACAAAGCATTTTTCTATGACTTTACTAACTTTTTCTCCCAACATTTGGAATAAGATTTGGCACATAGTGTGTACATAATTAGCACTTACTGAATAAGGTAACAAATTTGTATTAAGAACCATTTATTTGAGTAGCTGCTCTATTTTAATAAATATATAATTTTTATACAATTTAACTAGTTAACACTTATTTTGGCACCAAACAAAGATATCCCTCTCACTCTCTATTCACCCCTTTTAAGGATTATTTCAATTTGTTCTCTTAAACCCCATCTTTATTCCTAAAAATATAGCTTCCAACTGACCAGAGGTAATACTTTCTTATAACTAGAAGAAACATTATTTATTGCTACATCTGTTGGTTTATTTGTTAAATAGATGGGGGGGGCAGATTTTTAAATGTACTTGACACCTGCCACAAAATGTTGATGTAGAGGGTGATGAATTTTGGGCTGGGAAAAAGTAGAAATTACATCCTCCTATACAAAATATTGTAATAAAATAGACATTTTCCTTAGCTGTTAAAATAATTTGCCTCTTCCAGCATGTAAGAGAAACAAGCTTACTCTAGTAGTGGTGGGTATAAGATATGATTTGTTTCAATGTTACTATTAAGTTGATTTTTTTTCTTCCATTTCATTTACCTTGTTAGTTAACTGAAGGGTAACTGGATAGATCAGGTAATACAAAAAAGAATTGAAGACAGAAGTTCTAGCCATAATAAAAAATTGTTTGTGACTGTCACAAACTGCTAAGGGAAAAAAACTGTAGTCTGACAGAAATTACATCCTGCACACTAACTTGCATTCATTGTAATGGCATATAGGTCCTAGGCTCTATTGGATCTGAATAAGAGGAATGTTAGCTCACCACTCACTATTGTTTGATGGCAGTTGTCCTGTTCTAATGAGACTAGAAGTAAAGCCATTGCTATTTTTGCTAGATAAGGCAGGACAAAGCAGATCAACATCTGCTGTCTTACCTCAGTCATGTGTGGCTTGTTAGTTAGAGAAGAAGTAATGCTGCTAGTACTCTACAATTCCCACCTCTGCTGCAAAAGGCACAGTGATTTTTTTGCTGTACAAAAATAGTTGCTCTTAGTCTTGTCATACAAAACCATTTAACACAGCTGATTTGGTATTATGTCACCAAAATTTCAAATAGAATAACTGTATTCTCGTGCTAGCATCAGACTGCATTGTGAATTTCTTTTCTAGCTTTTATTGTTTTACACTCATAAAAGAAGGGTGGGAAGAAGAGGAAATATGTATGTACACACTCCCCTCCCAAATACTTCTAAATAATTCAGAAAGCTAAAAATCTTGTGTTTGCTAGCAAACAAGCAGTGCTAACACTTACATACTCCATTTTCTCTGCTTCACTTTATCAGATAAAACCAAACTGGACACCGAGTTCTATTTTATGTGCACTGCATAGGTAATTAGCCCTGCAGTTTCCAGGGACAACAGCAAAAATTGTGTACTGGATTTCTTTGGTGTGATGCAAAGTGACTCTTAAATATTTCCAAGTAAGCTGGTTTAGGGAAACTGAAATATTTCTTAAGATGTTAAAAAGGGGTAAAACATTGTTTTGGGTCATTTCATAATAATCTTCTGTTAGGACCTTTGTTTTCCAGAATGATTCTTTTTTCTATTTGTAGTTTCAAACTCAAAATAATTATTGCAAATACATAGCTATATACCCAAAGAAAACAAATAATTTTCCCTTTATGATGTTTAAGCAATTAGAACAAGTTAAGTACTGATAATGTGCAACCTTTTTTTCTTTATAATTTGGTGTTTAGAAGACATTTGTATGTGCTTTTTATAAGCATTGTGATTTTCCTTTTTTTTAAAAAAAATTAAGTCTAAAATTGCCTATATTGAAGGAAATAAAAGTAGCTAACATAAATTGATTGCCTGTAAGGCAATAAATTTTACATTGGTGAGGTGTTGTATAAAATAGGTATATTTCTTTCATTTCACAGTTGAAGAATTAAGTTCAAAAGAGCAAAATGTTACTGACCATGGTAGGGCTGAGTCTGCTGACCTCAAAGTACCTGCTCAATGACTTACCTAGTCTTTTCTCTCTTTGGAATCTGATTAGTGATTCATAACTGCTCTCTCTCTTCATTACCAAAGTATTCCTGAAGTAAAGAATGAAAAGGACAATGAAGATCATTATAAATTACAAAAAAATGGTCCTCTTAATTGATGCAGAAAAAGCATTTGACAAAATCCAGCATCCGTTCCTGATTAAAACGCTTCAAAGTATAGGGATAGAGGGGACATTCCTGAACTTCATCAAATCTATCTATGAAAGACCCACAGCAAATATCATCCTCAATGGGAAAAAGCTTGCATCCTTCCCGTTGAGATCAGGAACACGACAAGGATGCCCACTCTCACCACTCTTGTTCAACATAGTTTTAGAAGTCCTAGCAACAGCAATCAGACAACAAAGGGAAATAAAAGGTATCCAAATTGGTAATAAGGAAGTCAAACTCTCTCTCTTTGCAGATGACATGATTCTTTATATGGAAAACCCAAAAGACTCCACCCCCAAACTACTAGAACTCATACAGCAATTCAGCAACGTGCCAAGATACAAAGTCAATGTACAGAAATCAGTGGCTTTCTTATACACTAACAATGAAAATACAGAAAGGGAAATTAGAGAATCGATTCCATTTACTATAGCACCAAGAACCATAAGATACCTGGGAATAAACCTAACCAAAGAGGTAAAGGATCTGTACTCAAGGAACTACAGAACACTCATGAAAGAAATTGAAGAAGACACAAAAAGATGGAAGACCATTCCATGCTCTTGGATTGGAAGAATAAACATTGTTAAAATGTCTATACTGCCTAGAGCAATCTATACTTTTAATGCTATTCTGATCAAAATTCCACCGGTATTCTTCAAAGAGCTGGAGCAAATAATCCTAAAATTTGTATGGAATCAGAAGAGACCCCGAATTGCTAAGGAAATGTTGAAAACAAAAATAAAACTGGGGGTATCACGTTACCTGATTTCAAGCTTTACTACAAAGCTGTGATCACCAAGACAGCATGGTACTGGCATAAAAACAGACACATAGACCAGTGGAACAGAGTAGAGAGCCCAGATATGGACCCTCAACTCTATGGTCAAATAATCTTCGACAAAACAGGAAAAAATATACAGTGGCAAAAAGACAGTCTCTTCAATAAATGGTGCTGGGGAAACTGGGCAGCTATATGTAGCAGAATGAAACTCGACCATTCTCTTACACCGTACACAAAGATAAACTCAAAATGGATAAAAGACCTCAATGTGAGACAGGAAACCATCAGAATTGTAGAGGAGAACATAGGCAGTAATCTCTTCGATATCAGCCACAGCAACTTCTTTCAAAAAAATAGTCATAATAAGAAATCTAACATAATGGGATAAGGTTTAGCAAGAGGGTTGAGAATTTAAAACAAAACAAAACAAAAATGACTGCTAGTATAGTATTTAAAACCATGTGTAACTATTACAGGAGAGAGAAAGAAATAGAAAATAGTATATACAAATATTTTACTTAGTATATACAAGTGTGTAAGTATATAATACATATATAAGATTATAAGTTAGACTTCCATAGACTACTGGAGAATGTTTGCTCCTTTTGTTTAATTTTGTAGACTTTACAAATTGTGTGATTTGGTAGCCTTCCAGGTTTAGATATTGTTAGGCTTTCTTTATTTAACAACATATATTTCTCTCTAGCAACACTGCTTTACTTGTTACAATTTTGCATCTCTTTTTGCCCTAATTAAAACATATATATATATACTTCATTCTAAAACTCTTTTTCAAATGAAGCAGATTAAAATAACATGCCTTTTAAAAATATATTTTTTTTCCAAATGTATTCACATTTAGAGAGCAATCCTTAGTAATCTGAGTATCACATACTTAGTGCCACTTTGCATGCAGTGTTAATGATCCCAAATAATTTCATGATGTCAAGTTGTAGCATTACCAGTCAGACCTAGTTTTGATTATGTCTTTTTTCCATTTTTACCAGAATTTCTGAGTTTGATCTTGGTTTTGATCTCAAATCAACAGCAAACAATAAGAATAGATATAGAGCTATGGCAGTTACTAAGTGCTATCTGAGGATGAAGAGTATGACAAACGTTGTATAAGCCATGAATTTACTTAGAATCTACTTTGTTTAAAAACAGCATCATTTATCACTGTCTTAATATCCAGATAATACAGAAACTTCTTCAGTGCTGAAAAAATACATTTTTTAAATATAGACACTAATTTATGTTTAACTATACATTGAATAATGAGAATCTAAAGCTTAGGATTGGTACAATAAAATAAATAATGAATTTATTTAAATTATAAATAAAAACTCTTGAATTTTACCTAAATAATCAAACCACTGTGAAGGTATTTGAAAAGGCATAAAAATTATGAAATATGTTGCTTTATAATGATCTTTCAGAACTGCTCTAAATAAAATTAAGTCGTATTAAATAGCTGTAAACTGAATTGTTGGATTTTAGAAAAATAGGGCAAGTGTTTCCTTAGAATGTTATAAAGCATATTGTGTTTCAAAATAAAATATTGGCATTTTTCAATGATACTTTGCATCTCCTACTGCATGGAGCACGGGGTGTGGTGCAAAAATAATGAATACTGTTATGCTGGAAATAAAAAAAAAATAAAATAAATATTAAATATAAAAAAAAATAAAAAAATAAAACTTCTTTTTGAATTGTATTTAACTATGATAATTAGTTTAACACTTGTATCTAAAATATCTACAAATTTTCTTGCACTGTTGGTGGGAATGCAAACTGGTGAAGCCACTCTGGAAAACAGTATGGAGTTTCCTCTAAAAGTTTAAAGAAAAAAAACTACCCTATGATCCAACAATTGTACTACTAACAGTAGTAATACTGTATTCACCCAAAGAATACAGAAATACTAACTCAAAGGGTTACATGCACCCTGATGTTTATAAGCAGCATTATCTATAATAGACAAATGATTGAAACAGCCCAAGCATCCATTGGCTGATAAATGGATAAAGAAGTGGAGTGGAATATTACTCAGCCCTTAAAAAGAACAAAATCTTGCCATTTGCAATGACATGCTAAAATTAGAGAGTATTATGCTAAACAAAATAAGTCATAGAAGGGAAATACCATATGATTTCATTCATATATGTAATTTAAGAAACAAAATAAATGAGCATAGGGGAAAAAAGAGAGAGCAAGGGCAAACCAAGAAACAGACTTAACTATTGAGAACAAACTGATGGTTACCAAAGGGGAGGCAGGTGGGGGGATGGGAGAAGCAAGTGATGGGAGTAAGGAGCGCACTTTCTGTGATGAGCACCAGGTGTTGTATAGAAGTGTTGTATACCTGAAACTAAGATTACACTGTATGTTAATTAACTGAAATTTAAATTAAAACTTTTTTAAAAACCTACAGATTCCATGAATATTAACATAAATAAGTGCATGGTTTCTGAATGATCTACATTATAAACAAGCAGAAAATATATATTATTTACTTATTAGGAAAAAATGGATATAATAATTCTAGAATATTGAACCATTTGTTGATTTAACAAAGTATATCTACAGTCTACTCTACACAAAGGTGCTAGATCTTGTCTAGTGTTACTTAAGTTCTTCCCTGTGAAACTCTGACATGGGGGCCAAAATCAAAGCAAACACAAAGTAAAATGAAGCATATTATTGAAATAAATGAATTTTGTCTTTTTCTTAGAGTTTCAAATGTATTCATATTTATGTTGCTCCTATACACAAAGTGTAATTTCAAACTATTTTCACCTAATTAGGGTGAACAAAGATATAATCATTTAAAGATATTTTATTTTGATATTTATTAAATTATTTAATTCTGCACTAAACTCAATTTAAAAAATTAATAAGTTAGTTCACTGAAGTAGAAGGATACCAATTCAGTAGGAAAAAAATATCAGAAAAAAACAACAGCAACAATAAAAGCCCCCATATACCAGGAAATATGAGTTAGAAAATGTGAAAAAAATCCCCTCAACAATAATGACAAAAATTAATTCCCTAAAAATCAGTATAACAATAGACACATGAGACTTATGTTAAGGAAATAAAATATTTTTGTGGAATAAAAAATAAGTCTTCCACATAGGAAAAACAGAACATGTTCCCCTTACAGCAGAACTGTTGCAAATAAGAAAGCTTCTCCAGATAAAAATCACTCAAGCAAAGCAGAGAGACATTTATTCAAATTGCATGAAGAATGATGATAAAGTATCAATTCTCCTGAACAGTATGATATACAATAGGAATGACCTACTCTTTGTCCTTAGGAATTGTCAATTGCAAATTAAATATATTTAAAAAAATAACTTTAAAGCTCTCCCTTTTTTCTCATCAGAAAACATATTAGAATTATAAGACTTCTATTCTTACTGAGGATGCTTTGATGTGAACCATTCATCATTTATGATGATATCACAACTTGGGCAAGAATTTTTATTTGAAAACTCAGGAGAAATATCTTTTGGAAAGAAAAAAATCTGTCAGGCTTGGAAGGATAAACCTACATTATCAGGCAATTCCTACTGCAAACACAAGTTTCTATAATGTACAGTAAATGGTCTGCATTAGATTTCTCTTTCATTATAATATTAAGCTTTATTTTATTTAAATGTAAATGTAGAAATAGAAATAGAAATATATAATTATCCTCGATATTGCCCAAGTACTTTCATTCTAATGATGTTGAATTATGGGTATTATTTCACTTTAAAAGAGATGCATGCCCATGGGGTTGAGACTGTGAGCAATGAATGATACAACTCAGTGTGATGAGATATGTTAGCTGTGCCAGTTACTGCTTCAAAAAGCCTGGAGAATCCAGTAGGGCTCTAAGGTTCTGTGAGTTTCATATTAATAGGACATTCCTGCTACAACTGAGAGGTTGAGCAAGATCTTGGACAAATCTACGAAAGAGAGTAAAGAAAGGAAATTTAATTGACCAGCTCCCTCCAACCTCCTATTTTTGGTTGGTTAAGGTTGATCCTGCCTTGCCATGCTCTTCATCTGGCCCTGACTGGCCACTTAGGAAGTTAGATTCCATGTTTCCCCGTGTGGTGTTTCATCTAAATCAAATATGGAAGGGTGTGCTGTGGTGGGTGCTAACCTTGATAGAGAAAGTAGAAGGCAATCTCAGCACATGTGAGAAAGCATACCATGTTTATGTTTAATATAAAATTTGTCTCAATATTGTAAATAAAATCATTAAATAGATACCGTTTCTGTGATCAATATTTTTCCAAATATAAATGTGAAATTTTGCAGATACAGTTGCTAAAAACAAAGTAAAACAAGCTCCCTCTAATGAAATATTCTTTCCATTTTAATCAAAATAATGACCAATTTAATCATATTAAATATAAATCATTAGCATTTTGTTTATACTCCATTGTATGAATGCTGATTGAAAAATAGTTAATAATATGAAAGTGAAAAAAGCCAGATAGTAATAAGCTCTAATAAAAAAGAGTTCATTAGGAAATTATGCTTTCAGATAAAATTTTATGAACGTTTTTATCTCACTCTTCTCTTTGTCTTTGTCCATCTATATGTCTCTGTATGTCTCTCTCTTTTTTAGTTCTCTGTCTCATGTGTGTGTTCGTATATCTCTCTATTTATGGACTTTGAATTTAACAGATTTACAAAAAATTTCTCATGGTTCCATCTATAATCTCTTTCAAATACCTAAAATACTGAAGTATTCGTATCACTAAACTGAAAAAAAAGACCTATGACTCTCTGGTGATTTTTATATACTTAACAGAAAGAACATTGTCCTGGGAAATGGGATAATCAATGCTTTCCCCACCCTCCTCTTTAATTCAATGGCTCATTTTTGAATAGATATCTTAACTTCTCCTAGAAAAATGGCTCAGGATAAAATAAGCACAGTTATTTTTCTTCAGGATGCAAGACTGTATTCAACTGTATTTTGCTCTTGATCTATTTCCAGTTCAGGTCTGAGATCCTAAATGAAATTTAGAAAAGGTCAAGTATAAACTTCTCAGATGCCAAGTTTATTTACTGATTGATACTAATAAGAATCAGTTTCACTTTAAATAGTGATAAAAAGTCTGAAACCTCAAATATATATAATAATTTATTGGCTAAGTGCTGTGGATACATAATTTCACAAAACTACAATTCTTTTCCTTTTTCTTCTTGTAAAATATATTTTATTCAGATGAGCATTAGTGGTAATATAGAATCTTGTGAGTATTTGTCTTCATATCTACAGAATATATGGTGGGAGAATAACTAGGTGTGAGTGGATTTATCTCTGCTTCTGAGATGCTTTGGTCCAAAGTTCTCCAAACATTTGGTCGTGGATCCCTTACTCAAAGGGAAAAAAAAAAAAATCAGCAATTCCACCTTTATTTATGAGTTACACAATTATTTATATACTGCTTATTAACATATCAAGTAGATAAGCCATACGAAATACAAATATGAAATACAAAATCTTTTAAAAAAAACAAAAAAGAATATGATTTGGGGGGCACCTGGGTGGTAAGTTGGTTAAGCATCTGACTCTTTTTTTTTTTTTTTTAAGATTTTATTTATTTATTTGACAGAGAGATCACAAGTAGGCAGAGAAGTAGGCAGAGAGAGAGGAAGGGAAGCAGGCTCCCAGCTGAGCAGCAAGCCTGATGTGGGACTCGATCCCAGGACCCAGAGATCATGACCTGAGCCGAGGGGAGAGGCTTACCCGACTGAGCACCCAGGCGCCCAAGCATCTGACTCTTCATTTTGTTTCAGCTCATGATCTCAAAGTCAGGAATCAAGTCGAACATTGGGCTCCTCACTCAGCAATGAGTCTGCTTGAGAATTCTCTCCCTCTGCCCCTTTCCATCCTCTTGCATGAGCGTGCTCATGCTCTCTCTCTCTCTAAAATAAATAAATCTTAAGAAGAATATAAAATTGTCATATTATCGTACTCTCTGTCATTACATTGTGTGAGCAAGAAAGAATACCTCTGACACTCAAGTAATCTATTCTGTCAAATCTTGGTTCTTCCCCACTCAATTTTGAAAACAAATGCAACAGTGACAAACTGAGAAGGCCATGGTGACTAGAGGTCCAGATGTCACAGAGACAGATATCTTGGTCATCCCATCAGACTTATGTATAAGAATAATATTAAAATCAACATTTTAACAGATGAAGAAATGGAAGTTAAGTAACTTACCTCAAAATTACTTTGGAATAAATACAAGTCATGGGAAATATACCCAAATAGTTGTATCCTAGAATATCTGTCTTTAACTACTATCTAGCTTCCAGAGGATGCTTTGACATCCACCTGTGATTATAATACATGTGACCAACCTGTTAGTTCATTCCTGGAACTCACTGTCCAATGTGAGTTCTACATTTGGATTAAAAACCTTTTATGTCAGTTCTAGTTAAAAAAACACACACACAAAACAAAACAAAACAACAAACAACAACAACAACAACAAAAAACAGCCAAAACAAACGAACAAACAAACAACAAAACAACTGCCTTAAATGTCCTAAAAGCTAGACAATTCCTAAGAGTTAATGTCTTCCTGGATATGCAATCATGGGGTTTTCACTGACTAACCTATTTGACAACCAACTGAACTTCTATCATGGCCCAGGGGCTGTTAGCAATCTAATTTTCACTCTGAAAGGAAAACAGATTCCACCGAAGACAATAGGAAATGAACCATAATGATCCTGCCTATATGAGAATTTCCCTATGATTAGTATGCACATATTTTAGAAAAATATCAGTAGAGAGAATAAGTTTTCTGAACAATAGAAATATAATATTTTTCTCTAGGAGTAAATTGTATCCATGAAGATTATATTTCTATAATAAGAATAGGGTACATAAAGACTGGACCATCAGTTTATCTGAGTACTATTTATACCAAGGTTTCCAGAGTGCCGGGAGGCCCGGTTTTGCCATGTATCAAACTTGAGAAGATAATCTAATGCACTTTGGGTAGAAAGCTTTACTAAAAGGGCAGATGGTCAGAATTCTCAGAAGGCATACCCGGGCATGCAGGGCACACTCTTGCAAGCAATAAAGACTCATTGCCAATGAAACCAGATGTCCCAGCATCTGTGTGTGCTTCCACTGAATGACAAAGATGAGGAAATGACAGTGTTGAACTCTCAGATTCCATGGTTCTGCAGCAAACAATGCTAGAATTATGATGTTAGGCCTCTTCCCTTTGAATCCTACTTTTCAATGCCTATTACCAGAGATCTCAGGGAAGACAGGGATGTTCAGGAAATTCTTTAAATTGCCTGTGACCCAATTTATGAGATTTTTTCCTACAGTAGAAGAGGTAGTCTAAAGCCTAGAATAGACTATTCAATCCTTTTTTTATCAATCTACCTATTCTTTCTTTCTTTCTATCTATCTATCTATCTATCTATCTATCTATCTATCTATCACAGAAATGCTCAATCCAATTAATGCATTATAGTTCTAATCTTCTGGTTCACTAAGCCTGGAGAGATCCAGGGGCTCTACAGAAGAACCCTTGAATAAGAACTTAGTGCTCAGAAGCATAGCAGAATACCAAGGAAACTCTGAAAACTCTGTCTTTAACCAGCCTCCCGTGTTGTTCTTGCCCAATGCACAGGCTGTCTCAAAATAAGCAAAGTCAATGGAGATCATGGAGTTTCCCACTTGAAATCAGTGATCAATGATGAGTCATTCTTGACAGTCCAGGAATTCATACCATAGCATTCTGGTATTGTTCACAAAATAGATATGGCCTTTGGAATGGGGTTCGGAGGCTGGGATCTGGAGCTTAGAATTTCAGGTTAGAACAAAATGTTGACTAGAACACAAAAGAATGGCAAACATTCATTTGAAGGAATAATGTCATTAATTTAGAATTAGACTAGCAAAAAGATTATTTTATGCTAAAATCTAGTGAAATTAATAGAACTTCTAAATAGCTTCCCCACTGAGGCTAGAATCTAGTATGTCCTAGTAAGCCAAGATATGACTAAACTTGTTTTTTATCATCAATTCGCACCGTCTTAGAAGAAATAGAATGTAGAAATCAAACAAAAATAACCCAAAACAAAAGTAACAGGACCTGGCAATGTCCTAACCCATTTTGCACTTTCTCCTCAGTACTCATTTGAAGAGTCCCATCTTTTCATTGCTTTTATTTCCTTAAAACCAGTCTTACAGATTCTAAATGAAGTCCTTGAGATAAGTTAAAAAAAAAAATCTGACCTAGCAACATTCATAGGATCAGTGGTTTTCAACAGCCATTATTCCGGGTAATGACTTTGGCCCTGGACTGTGGGGCAGATGAGGATGACAAAGAGTCACAGTGATGATAAAAAGCTAAAACCCCAGATCCTTGAGAAAAAGATGGAAAGCCCCACTTCAGTCAGACAACCCACCATGGCATAATTTGTTTGTGCAGTAATTACTGTGTTAATTTTTATTTGGGTTGTGTTGGAAAGGTCTGTTTTGACATTGACATAACAGTTAACAGCCATTCAATAAACGTGCATTGAGCCCAAGTTTTTCAGTAGTAGATGAGTGAGACAACAAAGTAGTATGAGGTATAATTAGTGTGCATTTTTTTCTGCATTTTTTTCATGTTTGTTTTATCTTCTCTGCATCAAGCTAAAATGTCATTGAGTTAGTATGACATTCAATTTTGCATCCTTCAAATGGTAGGACAGTATTTTTGTCTATGGTCTATGTATTTGTGTGGATAAATGCATGAATAGTTGTACAGATGATTAGAAAAGTGGATGGATGGCTAGATATATGATAGATAGATACCACAAGTAAAAATAATAACTTGTGTCACAGGAAAAAAACTTAATTAAAACAAGATGATTAATACAGACACTACCTAAAAACCATATGTTAAAGAACTTGGCCAAGATAACAGCTGCATTTATTTCTCAAGAATTTTTCACAGTTACCAGGATTACACTAATATTCTATTAAGACCAGTGTTTCATTTCTCTTAAGCCACCTGGAATGATATTAAAAATTAGATGTATTGATTAGTGGTCCATGGACAGTATGTTGTCATGTAATTATTCTACTCACATAACAACAGTGTGTCAGCTTATATCAGTCTAGATTTTCATTTTACATACACACACACATACACACTTAAAAAAATCAGTGTACATGTGGCGCCTGGGTGGCTCAGTGGGTTAAAGCCTTATCTTTGGCTCAGGTCATGGTCCCAGGGTCCTGGGATCAAACCCCACATTGGGCTCTCCACTTGGCAGGGAGCCTGCTTCCTCCTCTCTCTCTGCCTGCCTCTCTACCTACTTGTGATCTCTGTCTGTCAAATAAATAAATAAAATCTTAAAAAAAAAAATCTTAAAAAAAATCAGTGTACTTACTGGGACTTAAAAAGTATCATCACTTATTTGTGGAGCATAACAAATAGCATGGAGGACATGGGGACTTAGAGTGGAGAAGGGAGTTGGGGGAAATTGGAAGGGGAGGTGAACCATGAGAGACTATGGACTCTGAAAAACAATCTGAGGGTTTTGAAGGGACGCGGGGTGGGAGGTTGGGGTACCAGGTGGTGGGTATTATAGAGGGCACGGATTGCATGGAGCACGGGGTGTGGTGCAAAAATAATGAATACTGTTATGCTGGAAATAAAAAAAAAATAAAAAATAAATTAAATATTTAAAAAAAAAAAAAAAAAGTATCTCCAGGGGGGTTGGGGGCTAGGAAAAGAAAAAATGAAAGAAGATGGGATTGGGAGGGAGACAAACCATAAAAGACTCAATCTCAAAAAACAGACTGAGGGTTGTTGCGGGGGAGGGAGTACAGGAGAGGGTGGTGGGGTTATGGACATTGGGGATGGTATGTGCTATGATGAGTGCTGTGAAATGTGTAAACCTGGCGATTCACAGACCTGTACCCCTGGGGATAAAAATACGTTATATGTTTATTTTAAAAAATAAATTAATTAAAAAAAAAGAAGTATCTCCAATTTTACAAATGCTCATTTAAATTGTCAATTAATGTCATGTTGCTAAATTTTTCAAAACCATCCATGCAGAGTAGCTTCCTGATTTTTGTTGGTACTCCGGAATGATTTACCTATTAAAGTAAATTATGAACGATTTATTTATTTTCTACACAAAATTGGAACTATCCATTTTGAAAGAAGAGCATAAGAAAATCACTAACTTTTTCAGTGAAAGATTTTTAGGGGCAACCTGGGTAGCTCAGTTAGTTAAGCATCCAGCTCTTGGTTTCAGTTCAGGTCATGATCTCAGGGTCATGAGAGGAAGCCCCAAGTGGGGCTTAGGGCAGAGTCCTTCCTTCTCTTCTCCTTCTGTCCCTCCTTCTGCTTATGTGCTCTCTCTGTCTCTCAGACTAGGACTTGTCATTTAATAAATTTTGAATTATATAGGAAGAGAACTACCTAAGAATATTTGATACATTAATACTATGGTTGCTTTTGTAGATCAATAAAATTATTATTTTATTATTCTTTATTAATAATCACTGATTTTATTATATTTATTATTTATTATTGGTATGTTAATATATTTATATGTTTTATATATTATATTTTTATATATTTATATATATTAAAATATATCAATATATTTTTAAGTCAAATATTATTTTAAAAAATAAGTCTGCCAGGAACTGATATAATGGGATTTTACTTCTCAAGTCAGGCATATTAAAGGTGAAGCACAATGATAATCATTAAAGCAAGAACTCTGGAGATTATCTATCTGACTTAAAGTCCTAGATGGATCACTTTCTAGACATGTGACATTGAATAGAGCACTTGTCATCTTAGTGCCTCAGTTTTCATATCTGTAAAATCTGAATACTAGTAAGGTTTTTTTGAGGATTAAAGGAATTAATATGTATGTAGCATGGCATTAGGAAGTTTTGAATTATTCTGACTGTTATAGGACAGAAGGACTCTAAACTCTTAGACAGGCATTAGTTTAAGTAACACAAAATCTCATACTAGTGTCATTAAATGTAGTAAGTGCAAAGTTGGTGCTCAGTACATGTCAGAGTTGGCATATATTCAGATTATTTTCTTTTCTATAAATGTTGGTTTAAAGTGTCAAAAAGGAAAATAAAATAAAATGCTAATAAAGAAGATTTTTTTAAATAAAAAGCCAACTTCAATATTAGTATACGCTGTATTACTTTGATTTTCTTAATCATTCTAAGTCTTGATTTCTTCACCTGCAAACAGGGATAATAATGCACCTTCCCATGTAGGATTTCTGTGGGGAGTAAATAATAGACTTAAAGACCTGAGCAGAGAGCCTGATATATGTAAAGTTTCCAAATAAAACCTGTTTTTATTATAAGCACAGTTGCATAACATGCTACTTTCCTAAACACAGCATAAAACTATTATGAGATATCAGTTATGTGACTTTCGAGAGTTCAGTATAATCTTAAAGTACTAATATCCTGATAATTGCTCTTAGCTCTAAATGAGATATGTTTTTCCCTGTGACTATTACAGATGTTCAGCCAAAGGCCTTGATTATCCATCCACAAGGCCAGCATATTGGTATACCTACAGTCTTTAGGGAAAGAGAGCGAGTTTATATTGATAATGTAAAGAATGCCTTGTGGCAAAATCTGTTCAGTACAAGAATGTATACGCATATGTACATTAGCACACATGTATGTTTCTACTTACTAAATGTGCATGTCTATTTTTATATTGACTATTTAAAACACAAGGAACATTATATACTTTATATAATTATATTGTAGCTTTATATGTTTCTTTATGATTTAAATAGTTAATATAAGAATAAAAATTATTTACCCTACTTCCTCTTCTTAAAATAAGACCATGTTAAAAGAGAAAATTTCAATTAAAGGTATTGAATATTGTGCATGTAAGTATTTGGCAACATCTAGATATCTGATTATTTCTATTCCATATTATTTCCATTCCATATTTTTTATACTCTTATGTAACCTTTTTATTTTTCCCCTAGAGAAATTTGCATCATAAAATGAAGGAAAATCAAATATGTCACTTTTAACTGAATATTGAAGGAGAGATGCAACATACAGAAATTTGTTTTTGTCATTAAATGATTTGTACAATAATATTCTGCTTGTTTTTCTGTAATTGGCAATCAGGATCATACACTTTTTCATCACACATGACCAAAACATGGGAATCTATTCAGCCTTCCATTCTTAATACAGATCTTTATATATAATAAAATAAATTTTAATGTAATAAGCTATATTATAATATTTAACACTTTATATTTTTTTAAAGATTTTATTTATTTGAGAGAGAGCATGAGAGAGAGAGAATGAGTGGGGTTGGTGAGGGAGAAGCAGACTCCCCATGGAGTGGGGAGCTTGGAGTTGGGGCTCAATCCCATGACCTGAGCTGAAGGCAGATGCCTAACTGATGGAGCCAGCCAGGCACCCCAGTATTTGACACTTCTTAAAGATAACACAAAGTTCTTCTGATTGCTCTAGCCTTTTTACATGTAGCTTGTTTAAGGTATTTGTCAAAGTGACTAATATATATTTAGATCATGCTTCTGCTATAGGACACAGAATATACCATTCTTATTCTTGAGAAGATAATAATATCTCAGTCTGTCTCCATATTCTTATAAGATTTTACTAATCCTCTTAGCTTCTTCATAAGGTGGATAGAATATAGACTAAACCAATAAAGACATTGTCGATCAGAGAGAGAAAATAACTTAGGTGCCCAAGTTCACACAGGAGTCAGGAAACAGTCTAAAGATATGAACTTATTTGGGTCCACAATCCCAGAACTCTGTTCATTATAGCAAATGCTGTTTATTGGTGATAAACTGACTGGATTGTGGAGGACTGTACTGATAGTCAAAGTTCATGTATAATAACTTATAATGTAATTTATTTCCTAAGTATTGTACTCATTTAAAGAAAAAATGTCTTGCTAAGAATATGACAGTTGTGCTAATCGTGAGAAATCCTACCATTTCAACCAAATGTGTTCTGTAAACAACAACAACACAAAAGATTTAAAGTTGGCTAAGAGATTTAGATTAAGAGAAATCACATTTTAAACATAAAGGAAATTCTCAAATGTTTTATTAAACTAGGCTGGGGGAATGAAAAGGAGTTTTGGTTGAGTTCTCTTGTACTAGAGACAAGGACTTCAGAGAAACTTCATTCTGTTTTTAAAAATCTTCCATGTTGCTCTTGGGTATACAAATAGTCTTGTGTAAAACGAATGTGTTTCTTCTGCATAGAAAGAAATGAGTAGGGTAAGAAAATTACTTTTTCATTTGGATATAAATTCAGTAGTGGTATCACTTACCAGGTAAAAGAAAATAAAGCTACAGGTGTTTGCCCAAAAATCTGATCTCTGGGCCTAAGCAATGAAATCATAAGAACACAAGAATATAGTGAAACCAAACTAGAGAAACCTTCCTCATAAAGCAGAGTGGTAACTCAGAAAGGAAGTATAAACCTTTAGAAACTCAAATATGAAGCAAAGTATGATGGGGAAGCTCTGAGACTATGCTCAACATTCACATAAACCATATTTGCAAACAGCTCTTTTGGATATTCAAGTACAATCACAAGTATATCAGATAGGATTCTTTATGTGGCCATTTAACTTTTTTTTTTTTTTTTTAATTTGATGGGGAAGTCTGACATTCCAGGGAAAGGCCAGCCACAGCCAGAGTACCTGAGAAGTCACTGAAGCCAGAACATAAAGTAGATTGGAAAGACCACTTTCCATTACAATGACTTAGTCAGAAAGCCAACAGTGATTTTATTCTGCATACAGCCTCTTTTCTACTCTGTAGGCTGCTGGGTCATTAAATATTGTTTCAAAAGTTTAACAAACAGCATGCAAGAAGGAGAGAATTTCCATTTTCCTCTATATTGAAAATAAAGGAATGAAGCAAAACTATTTTCTAAAAACTAAAATATCAGTCTTAATCATCATTTATTTTAAAATGTTAACTATGAATCTATAAAAATTTTACATAATAAAGAATAGTATGGAGAGAGGTTTTATTTTTGAATGTAAGGGAAAACAAAGCAATATTTAGCTAGAATTTTAAAGAACAAAATGAACATAAACCAAAAAATTTTATAAAGCAAACTTGAACAGTTTAGTACCTTCCAAGGAAGGACCATTAGGACACACACAAAGTCATACAAATTTAGGGCATTTACTAATTGAATAAGGAGAGACAACACAACATGGAGAACCCTAGAGTAAGCAAGTGTTTGGAGGGAACTGTAGTTTGATTTGGCTTGCATAGGTGATTTGGAGGAGGTTTCAAGGAAGCAGGGATTTGGTCTTGTCTGTGTAGAAATAATTCAGTGATTAAATGTGTTAATTTTTTTTTTTTTTTAATTTAGGAGGCAGGAAAATTTGAACATGTTAGTCTGTACCTAGTAGAGAAGCAGCAGTCACATTTCCTGGCAAAAAGGAGGGAATTTGGTCCTTTTGTGATGTGCACAATGTTCTTGTTTTAGTAGGTTTATAGCTATGATTATGGAGTGCCCTTCTCATGTACTTGATTTTAGGCACATAATGACCTTACAGAGAAACAACAGACCCTAGCTGTGAGCGCCATGCCAACTCCTCCCAGGGGAAAGCTGCCTGGGCTGCTTTTTTTTCTGTCTTCAGAACTACTCCAGAATGTGAAACTACAGAGAAAAAGTACAAAAAAGATGAAAACAATGAGAATGAATGATGGCTATTGAAGGCTCAGAACAGAGATTTATCTTCTAGTAAAGAAAACTGGAGTGAAAACAATTATCAAACTTTTATTAAGGCAAAATTGATGGCCCTGAAAGAATAATAAAATCAGCATTAAAACGGTTATACTTAAAAACAAAAATTGTTTGAAAGATACAACATGAAGTTTTACTTAAGTAGGTATTAGAATTCAGGAACAAAAACCTCTTTATAGCTACAAAAGAAGAAAAGATATAAATAGCTTTCATTATCTGCTCTGCAAAATAGCAATCAGAAAAATGAACCTCATCACAGAAGATTAGGAACATGTTCAATATATGGCTCAAAAAGTGAAAAATATTGATAGAATATTTGAAATGTCATATTAACTAGGTCAGTACATATTTATACCAACATTGCCAGATTAATGGAATAAAATAGGAAAACTACCTTCAAAATTGAGAATTTTATTTACCATACAAATTTACCATAGAATATAGGTAATCTTTTAACGAATGGTAACAGGAGAAAGATATAATAATGACAGATTAGGTAAATATTTGGGGAAATTGTAATGCATATGGTTCTTATATATTATTTACGACAAAGCAAAATTCAGTTGAATTAAAAAAGTTAAATGTGAAGAAATAAATTTAGAAAAAGTAAGTATTAGTAAATGTATATCTGTATGGTACACAGATCTTTTTAAGCATTTAGAAAGCATTAAATGAATGGTGGGAACTAGGAAAACATAAAAAATTTGATTAAAATATTTGTAAAACTTTTATACATCTTCTTTTTTTATTTAAATTGAAGTAGCCAACATACAGTACATTATTAACTTCATATGTAATGTTCAATAATTAATCAGTTGCATATAACACTCAGTACTCATTACATCACAAGCCCTCCTAATGTCCATCATCCAGTTACCCCATCCCTCTGCCCATCTCCCCTCTAGCAGGCCTCGGTTTGTTTCCTATAATTAAGAGTCTCTCATGGTAGTTTTGTCTCCCTCTCTGGTTTCTTTCCATTCAGTTTTCCCTCCCATCCTCTGTGATACTCTGTGCTGTTTCTTATACTCCACATATGAGTGAACCCATATAATTGTCTTTCTTTGATTGATTTACTTTGTTCAGCATAATACCCTCCAGTTCCATCCATGTCAATATAAACGGTAAGTATTCATCCTTTCTGATTATACATCTGTGTTTCAAAGAGCATATTCAAGGAAATATTTTTAAAGTCAATATAATTTGATAAACATATTCACAAAATATAAAACAACAAAAAGATATTGTTAACTTTTACATTTAATGTAAATGATTTTTTAAAATTATTTGTACTATAAAATTATAAAAAGACAAAACAAGTAGTACTATCTAGCAGTAATACAGATATCATCTAAACCCATAAAAAAAAGTCAACATCATTAGATGTAAAAAACACAAATTAAATCATCATGAAGAGATAATCTAGGATCAGGGTGCTTGACTGGCTCAATTGGTAAAGTATGTGATCCCTAATCTCTCAGGGTCATGAGTTCAGGCTCTGTGCTGTGTGTAGAGCTTACTTTAAAAAATAAATTAAAAAAATATATCCAGGATATATTTGATTGTAGTAAAATAGGCACTCACAAATAGATTAAATGTACTTGGGAATAAACTTCTAGATGAGTATAGCAACAAGTATCAAATCACTAAACATAGTCTTCCTCTTTCATCCCATATTTCCATTTCTCAAGATTTAGTCTCAGGAAATAATCAGATGTGTCTACAGACATAAATGTAGAAGAAACTGGATAGCAGAACTGTGTATAATAGCCAAATGATGTAAGTTACTGAAATTGACAGAAATAGGTGATTATGGAAATAAACCAGCACACATCGGCATGATACAAAAAAATTTAAATTATGTCATACAAAAATACAATGAAATCAGAGACAAATGTATTATAGTTAATTTTTTTTAGAAATAGCAAGATGCAGGGGTGCCTGGGTGGCTTAGTCAATTAGGCAACCAACTCTTCATTTCTGCTCAGGTGATGATCTCAGCGTCATGAGATCAAGCCCTGTGTTGGGCTCCATGATCAGTATGGAGTCTACTTGGGATTCACTCTCTTACTCTCCATCTGCCCCTCCCCCTGCTCATGTTCTTTCCCAGCTCCTCTGAATAAATAAATAAAATATTTTTTAAAAATTGCAAGGTGCAAAAGAATGTAATGTTAATGTACAGAAACAACACATACATAATATATTTGAATTACAGATCTACTTACCTAGTCATAGAAAAATACTTGATGAGATCAAATGAAATGTTCTTAGTAGTTTTCACCATTGCAGAATTTTAGATCATTTAAATTATTTTTGTTAACTAAATGTGCTTTCTTCATTTTAAACATTTGAATTATAACATATTTTTGTAATTAGAAAAGACTCAGGCTGCTACAACAAAATTAAAGACTGAGTAGCTTATAAAAGACAAAAATTTATTTCTTAAGAGTTCTGGAGGCTGGAAGTCTGAGATCAGCATGACTGAATAATCATGTTCTGTGTCCGGTGACGACCTGTTCCTGGTTCATAAGCACTGGTCTTCTTGCTGTTTACTTCATGGGGCCATGGTAGCTCGGGAGCTTTCTGGGACTATTCCTTTTAAGGGCGCTGATTCCATTCATGAGGGATCCACCCTCACGACCTAATCACCTCCTAAAGGCCGCAACTCCTAATACCACCACACTGGGCAAAAGAATTCAAACATAGAATTTTGAGAGGACACAAATATTAAGCCCATAGCAAGCTGCTACTCATTTTTCGAGGCTGGTTGAGAAAAAGAGCTGTCGATTGTCTCTTAGGACTAAAGATAATATAAGCAGTGCTTTTCTCTATATTTTTATGTATGATAATAGGGATTTAACACATAATACCATTTCAGCAGGGAATATCACAAACAGTAGTGTTTATCCCTGTGTTAGCCATGTTTATTTGAAAAGAAATGTGTATATTCTGTATCAGTTATTTTGTGGACATTAGCAAATAGTTATCATAAAACAGAAAAACTAAAAAGGCTTTCGTGTTAACTCTATGATAATAAATCCCCATTATTTTCTAATTTTTTTTTTTTTTCCAAATACTGGTCAGAATCAAAATGTTGGCCTCCAGGTAGTCATTTAAGACTCTCATCACAGACAACACCTCTCTGTTGTTCAATAGCATACAAATCCAAGTGGGCGGCTTGTGGGTGTTTCTTGTATTTGGTTGGTTGGTTATTGGTTTGCTTTTTTTTTTTTTTGTCATCTGCATGCTGTTTCTTTACTTATTACTACACTTCTTTATTTATCTGCATCTCTCTGGGTTAAAGGAAGGATCTTAATACAGGTTATGGAATGAAGTTCTCTCTCTCTCATCCCACCATCATGCTTCCTCTGGTGCTCTTTCAAAGGAAGGGGCTTTTGTTTAGTGTGGCTGGACAGTTATTCCTTATCTTGTTGCTCTACTACACATTTCTAAAGAGACCACTTGCTATCTACAATACAATTAGTCTTTCTCTGATGTAATCTTTCATTCCCTGCCTATTTTGTGTCTTAGCTTCTGCTAAGTGCTTTATTAACTTCCTGCTGTAAATCTTCTGAAGGGAGAATGAAGATAATCTAAAATCCTCTTATATGATCGTACAATGGGGAAGGAGGGAGTACAAAATTGTCTATCTACGGTAGCTCTATAGATTTTTTCACCCACTCTTTTTCTCCACAGTAGTCTCCTAACATCTAATTTTCTGGTTTTCTCTGAGGCACTATTGAGCTTTAAAAAATATATATATAATAAAGTAAAATAAACTTAAAATCAATAAAAATATAAAATATAATATAAAATTTTAAAATACAGCTGAATATAGGTCTGTCCTAGAATTTTGCAAGCCAGATTCCAAGAATTTCTCTTTTGTGTATTTTCACTTTAATCACTCATTATCAAAACAATATAATATGTGCAAATCCATAATAGAATATATAACAATACCATATTATAAATAAAGAGATTTAATTTCTTATTCTGGCTCTGTTATAAATTGTTTTGAAGATTTGGACATATATCCTAATGCTATTTGTTTCCTCTTCTCATACACAAAATGGGATTGATGACACACACCTACAGGAAAGAATGTGTATCCTTTGATTTATGAATGATTTTTACTTTTATTTTTGCTTTGTTTCTGCCACGTTTCAGTTTTTCCATTTGTTGTTGGAGATAACAAAACCACATTTAGGAGATGACAATTTTGTAGAGAATAAGGGGATAAAAAGCAGTAAATATGAGTACAGAGATCTTAATAACCTAAATTTTGAGCTATGTTTTAAAAGATGATTAGGAGTTTTCTATGTGAAGTAGATAGCGTATTCCAGACAGAGGAGAGAAAACATACAAAAATAGAGATAACAAAGGGGATGGTATGTTAAGGGAATAATGAGAAGTTCACTGTGGTAGAAGTTTAGAGACAGGTTAAGAGAATCATAAGGTAGAAGTGGATCATTTTGTGACAGCCTAGCCTAAAGAATGTTGATTTTATACTGCCAGCAATCCATATCATGGGAATGAGATTATCAGAACTTTTTTAGAATGTAATTCTGGAAGCAATATTTAAAACACACTGAAATCTTTGGCATGGAATCCAGCAGAAGATTGTTGTAATATCTCAAGCAAAAGATAATGGGGTCTTGAACTGAAGCATTAAAGTAGCTATCAGGAGCTAAACCAGACTATGTAAATAATTTATTAGATGTGATTCGATTTTTTTTTTACCAACTCATAAAAGGAAAGAATGATAAGAAGACATTAAGGAACCATACCTTGAAATTTGCTTTTTTAAGACACAAGTTGATGTTAATGAAAGTTAAGAACAGAAGTAGAGTATCTGGCATGATCGTTGCTCTGTGATTGGGTGAACTATGTTACATTAGAGGAACCTAATGAGATTTTCACTGGGATATGTCTAAAGCTAGGGGAGAAGTGTGGTGGAAATTGAAGTGTCAGTGTCATAGTGGAACTGAGGTTGAACCCTGAAAGAGAGTTTTGAGAGAGTGATTATTATGAGATAAAAGAGAGCCAAAAACAGTCTCTTAAGGACCATTAGCAATTAAAGAGGGTAGATGGAAAAGAAGGAAAAAGAAAATAATATATGAAAAATTAACATCTGGAGAGGAAAGAAAACAAAAAAATATTTTTGTGATTAGAACCAAGAGAGAATGTTTGAGATTTTGTTTAAATTCAAATTAGTTAGCATATAGAGTATCATTAGTTTCAGGGGTAGAATTTAGTGATTCATCTATTGCATGGAACACCCATGCTCATTAGATCAAAACAAACTATCTGGGGTAATTGGGTGGCTCAGTCAGTTAAGTGTCTGCCTTCAGCTCAAGTCATGATCCCAGAGTCCTGGGATCGAGCCCCACATCGGGCTCCCTGCTCAGTGGGGAGCCTGCTTTTCCCTCTGCCCCCCTCTACCACTCTCCCTCTTTCTCTCTAAAATAAACAAACAAAATCTTTAAAAATGAAAAAATATACACTGTCTGTGATGGTTGTGAGCAGAATAATTTTGAAGGATCCTTCTGACTAGTCTGTGGTTACCTGATGATGAGAAGGAAATTTAAAGACCATCTAAGAAGGTACTTTAATAAAATAATGAGGAGAGATAATGGGAACTTAGTGCAGATGAAGGTTTCCTAACCTAAGCACTATTGACATTTTGATGGGATACTCTGTTAAAGAGAGCTGTCCTCTGTGTTGTAGGATGTTCAGCAGCATCCCTGACCTTTTCTCAGTAGATGCTAGTATTGCTCTCATTGCTTATGACAAGCAAAAATATCTCTAGACAATGCCCCATAATCTTGAGGAGCAGAATCAACCCAGTTGAAAACCGTTTGTTTCCATAGACACACAGGCCAAGATTGAATGAGTAAATAAGTGTATTTCAGAAATAAAGCTGAATGGATTTCCTTCTGACTTAGATGTGGACTGGGAGAGAAATGATGCCAAGGTCTCTGACTTGAACAGCTGTACTTTCAAATTGACATTCCTGAGATCTGGAAGACTAAAGGTACAGTGGGAATCAGTTTATCAGTTTTGGCCTTATTAAATTTGAAAAGCAGTTGGATATAAAACTGAAGTTCGGGGAGAGCTCAGGTTGGGTATATAAATTTGCTTGCCATATGTCTATATGAAGTATTTAAAATGAGAGGAATGGATAACCTTGCCGAAGGGAATGAGTAAAGACAGCAAAGAAGAGATCCAGAGATAATTCTGGGGCCTCCAGAGTCAAGAGTTGGGAAGCAATAGGAGGATGGGCAATGGACACTGAGAGGTCTGACGTGTGCGTATGTGTCTGTACTGTGCTTCCCCCTCTTCTCTTCCTCCTTTCGTGAGTACAAGAGAATGAAGGTAGAAAACACATTCACTCTACAGCTGTTGGCATAAGAACACTGTTATTTTACACAAATTTTTAGTGACACAATACCAAATCAATTATGTCTACAGAACATTTTTCTTCCCATAATAGCAGCTCTTTTCTTTGGGGCATTGCCATTCCCATCTCACCAAACCATGTAATTTGGCGCTGGCATCAAGCTCTAGTTCCCCATTCTGGCTATCACAAGGAGAAGGTGACCCAAAGCTTTTTGTGTTCTGGAGTTGCTGGTAACCATAATAACAGACTTGTGGCAAAATTCAGCATTAAAAACAAAAACCAATATTCATAGAAAAGAAAAGAAATACAGTAAAGCTCTTAATGGCACCTGATGCCGCCCCCCGGATCTAGGAACCCTGGTGCCAAATGTACCTTTGACCTTCACAAATTTTGTTCTTTGACTAAATATTTATTCCCTCCTTCCTAAACTGATTGAAGCTAAAATTCTCTCACTTGCAGCCAAAGTAGTGCAAAAATGAGTAAAGGTGCTAAATACCAACCAGATATACTTTTTAGTATTATATTATGTGGACAAAGAAAAGACAAAGCTTTCATTGAATTGTTATGGCATGATGATTACATAGGAATTATTTGCCTGTTTTTATTCCTGACTTCAGGTTGAAGTTATCCCAGAAAACTCTTAAATTAACAAAGGCAAATTTCCTTAAAATCACTTGAAGTAGTCCCCAAATGTTGAGGCTACAAATGCCTAGGTAGGAGGTGACTAGAATTACTGTTCTCGTATCATAAATTCATATGCAAACACATTACATAACATATGTGGATATTTAAAATGTCTTTATACTAACAAGGGATGCTACCATTTGAAAATTGGGAAATCTTTGTATTTGCCTTCACTTTAAAATGAGGGCTAGGCTCTGTTGCTACTTTTCAGCATTACAGTATAGAGTTGGTCATTAACTGAATTTAGGGAGAAGAGTGAATTTTCCAAAAAGGAACAAATGTACTGTGATTTTTACACTACAGAGAAAGGATTCCCTACTTTGAATGCAACCAATTTTGTGTTTATATTACCAGTTGCTTTTCTGCCTGACCTCTTTCCATTATTGGTTACAATATATAACTCATCAAAATAAATCTCTGATTACTGCTTTCATATTGAGTTCTTTGGTGATATTTACTAAATGATAGATCATAATTATTACTTTCATAAACTTATAGTATTAGTATTCTTTACTAATGCTAGCATTTCCTTTCCTACTCATCATTTTTTATTCTTCTGTTGAAATTGCAGCATAGTGTAGCAAACTGATTACTTCTACCTCTAATACTTATTTAAACTTCCAGTACCATAGTCTGTCATCTATACAATAAGGATAGATAATAACACCAGATTTACACCTAACAATCTGTAAGGATTAACTGAGTTCTTATTTGTAAAGCACTAAACTCAGGCCAGCTGGGGAAATGTTAGGCCCCTAAAAGTAGACATAGGAGGTATTCAGTAAATACTTACTCTTATATAAAACACTGGTTTTACTCCAGAAATATAGCTATGTTTTACATAGTCAATAATTCCTAGATAATACATGCTATTTTTGAAGACTCAATCTTAGTCTTTTTGTCTATTGCTGTTTGACAAAGTATCTTAGATATAACATATTTGGAAGTCACTGCACGCACTTGGTTCAGTTTTTTCATCCCTAGATGCACCTTTGGAGATGTTATGGTGAGATTGTGACTGTGAAATTTATTGAGAAAATTTAAATGTGACCTAAATAAATGTGACTCTTTAAATTAAACTATTTAACTTTTAAAAAATTATAACTCCATGTGCAGTTGTTAGAAATAATAGAACTCTCACATACTGTTAACATTTCCCACAGAAGTAATGTCTTGCAAAATTATAGTACAATATTAAAATCAGGATATTGGCATTGATACAATCTACCAATCTTACAAGTACTTAAAAGTTACAAGTTGTGTGTGTTGTGTGTGTGTGTGTGTGTGTGTGTGTGTGTGTGGTTTAGTTCTTTGCAATTTTATCACCTGTATAGGTTAGATAAATGGAAGTTTTACAGATGTCTGTGGTCATTGGTATGCCTTTCTGTGTGCCCCTTTTATTCATTGTTTTCTTCAGCGGTTATGTTTATCATTCAGGAAACACTGAGTTGATAAATGATAAGTTTGATAAATTATTTGATACTTAACTAAAGAGAAATTCTGAATGGCTTGAGGTAAGAACTTTATGGTAGAGGTGGAGAGTGTTCAACATGTACAGATAAGGAAATGGAACAAGAGACAGAAAATAAAACAATGCATAGACTTAAATTTGCCAAAGAAGAAATTATTATAAATTAAATAGTAAACATTATCATTATATGAGAAAAAATAAAATCACAGATATATTTTTAAAAGGTGAGTAAAGCAATACTATTATAAAAATGTACTAAATGGATATATATTAAATGAAATGTACATGTCTGTTAGTGTATAATAATGATGTAATTCAATTAATTCCAATATATACCTAGTGTCTATTATATAAATCCATTATAGACAATGCAAATATGTAAAATCCAGTATTATTTTCAAGGTGCTTATAGTGTAAAAGGAAAACAAGAAATGCATATGTGGGGATAAGAATCAGAATGAATAATTTAGATAATATGTAGACAAGAAATCTAGAGGCATCAGAGAGTAATAAAGGTAAATGATATTCCGCAAAAGAGATAGGAATTAACTATACTTTGGTGGTGGCAGATTGCTGGAAAAAAGTAAAACACAAGATGAAAACAATCAATGCCAGATATGGAGGAGAGAAAGAAGCTGACACTGGACTTTGGAGTGACCATGAGGTTTTATATCATAGAATATGATGAGATAATATCCAACTAATAAGTCAGGGGCCATATTATAGTAAGCCTTGGAAACAAGTGTAAGATGCTGATAGGGAATCACAGTCCCAAGATCAACACATCAAACTGGGTGAAATGGCAGGCATACGCTTATTTTATTTCTTCCATTTTATAAGACACTATGAAGTTGATAAGCACCAGCCATAAATGACCCTGTTTTTTAAACTACAAAATATTTTATCAATATTTAACCAGAGATTTTTTTTTCATTTTTACAGTTTTATTTTAACCAGTATCCCAAACAATCTCTGAAGACAGGGAATATGGGTGTAACGGATAAAACCGCTTGCACAGATACTGCTAAATTGATGTGTAATCAGGGTCTGATTGGTTCTGATTATGAAAGCTCTCTTTAATGAATACAAATGCTTGCTAGACTGTTAAAATTCCTTCTTGTATTCTTATGTATTCACTATAAAATATTCCTTTGTGAGGCACTGAAGAACTTGATCTGTTCTCTTTTGAACCTGCCATACATGAAGTTTTAGTTAAAAAAGGTTAAAAATAAATTATATTAGTGGACTTTTAAAGTTAATTTTAAAAATAATTAACCAGTAAGCTGGGGTATCAGTATACAAACAATTGATCATAATTATGTAGTATCAAGTGTCTTCTTACCAAATAGCTTATGCAGCTTATTTATGCATAAGTAGGTCAAATAATGCCCTAGAAACAAATGGTGGGAGTTAATGATGCTGATGAGTTTCCTCTTCATTTGGAGAGGAGTACATTAGCTAGTATCATCTTTCTAGTCCATGAAAATGTTTTATGACACAGAGTGTATAGTAGTAAATCAAATAAGATACGTATGTGTCTATGGTCATTAGGGTTATAATCCTGGGGGTTCAACTTGGTATTGCTGTAAAGAAAAAAAAGCTCAAAAAGCTAGACTCTTTTTAAAGAGCTTAAAGAAAGGTAATTCATAATAGACCTTTACTCTTCCTGACCTCAAATTTACCAATTTAATGTACTGACTTTTCTGTAAAGCTTACCCATTCCATTACTCTAGGATTCCCATCTTCTCTGGCCTTTTGAGGAATTTTGTCTCTGATTTTATACTCTCATTTAATAGAAACTCCTCTCTAGGGTACATCATCCTTGCATTCAAATGTGCATACATCTCCCACATCTTGATTCTACAACCAGAATTGATCCTGATTTGTAATCTGTGCCCTAATACTTATCTTCCACAGTGCGGTGAACCACTGCTCTGAATTAGAGCTGTTTTTCTAAAATTGGAGATGAATTTCCTCCTTTCGAAAACCCTATTTACTTCACTTCCACATTACAACACTCTTCTATTCTACTTTTTACTTCCTTGTACCCTGGCTTCCGTCTCCATTTCTAGCTTCTCCTCTTGTATGAAACCATTTAATGTCAGAACTTCTTGGAGCTCTGTACCCTTCCTCTGTTGGGTTCTGTCATTCACTCCTGTGGCTTTAGTCATCATCTGTATTTCAGTGCCTTTTATTTTTTTAAAAGATTACAAATTCTATATCCAACTTCTTGCACCACTGAATGTTTTATAAGTAACACAAATTAAACAGTCTTAAATTTTAACTTATTATCTCCTTTTCCCCCAAATACTTCAACATTCTCTGTCTCCTTTCTTAGGAAATATGATTATGCTTCATCCTGCTTCCTAAATCTGAACCTGGATGATAATTCTTCATATTTTCATCCCTCCTTCTCTCGTTTACCATGTTCTGTCCGTTCTAAATGGTTTCAAACTCATCATCTTCTGTCAGTCTCAGTGTGCCACGCCAGAATAAAGGTGTTAACCTGGTGATGGCTTTTTAAAAAATTCATATCCAAGCCATTATTCCTATCCAGTTGCTACTTATTCTCTGTCCTCATCTTGGGACAGCTTTCCCCTCATTTACCTGGGCTGGTTTTTTTGTTACTCAAGAAATCATTATTTCTATTTACCAGTCCCTTCTTGTGTGCTGTTTTCTCTAATTATAACCAGCCATCCTCCTATTTCAACCCATGCCTGAACCTCACCCTCATCTTACATATTCCTTTGCAACAGGATACCCAGTTAAATTTGAATTTCAGAGAGACAGTAAGAATTTTTAATAAAATATGTCCCTGATGTTTCATGAAACATATTTAAACTAAGCAACTATTTTATTGTGTATTTGAAATTAAAATTTAAGTTTAACTGTATCTTCTTCTCCCTTCCCTCCAAATCTGGCACCTCTACATACAATACATCTCTTATTTTCTAGTAGAGTTTGTACTCTCTGAAGACAGGGACTGTGCATGACTTTGTTTGAGCTGCTATTCCAGTCTCTACCAAATAGGTGAACAACCAGAAAGCATTTAATGTACATTGGCTGAAGTTATTATTTGTATGATACTCAAGTTCTCTAAAAAGTTATACTAATTTGCCTGCACATACTTCCCCCTTGCTATTATTACATTTTTGCTACTCACCTTAGGCATTCTTACTCAGATGTATTCATTCAAACCTATGAACTTTACTCCACCGCTGCCTCTTGGAAAATCCCACAATTCCTCATAGTACAAATTTAAGACATAAAGTTCTACTAAAGTCACAAATGACACCCATCTCTTCCATGAAACCTTTTTTTAAATACTTTTGATCTTCAAGATTGTTATATCCAGCTATTATACTCAACAAAACTCTTAAAAGTCACAGAAAAAAATTGTTTCACTTTTTAGGAAAAACCACTGTTTAGAACCTGAAAACATGAATTCCTGTGTTGTTACTGCCAGGGTAACTATGAGCCTCTGTGGAGTCTGCATTTCTTTACTGTAGGTCCAAATTTGTCCTGGGCTGGTGTGTGTGTATGTGTGTGCGTGTGTTGTGTTTTGGAAGGAGAGAAAGTGGACTGATATTAGAAAACATTGGTTCTCAATTGGACATGTTACTGGATACCAGACATTATGTGGTCAGAATAAAACTTGATATTTTATGTACTGATTACACAAATGTCTACATAATTGAAAACTAAAAGTGCCATTGAAACAAAAATGACCTCATGATCAAAATAATCCATTGCTATAGGGTTTTAATTTTTTTTTAAGATTTTATTTATTTATTTGACAGACAGAGATCACAAGTAGGCAGAGAAACAGGCAGAGAGAGAGGAAGAGAAGCAGGCTCCCAGCTGAGCAGAAAGCCCGATGCGGGATTCTATCCTAGGACTCTGGGATCATGACCTGAGCCGAAGGCAGAGGCTTCAACCCACTGAGCCACCCAGGCACCCAAGGGTTTTAATTTTATATCAAGGATAAACCCTAGCTTAAAATAGGGTTTTTAATAAAGAATGCATTCTAATCCTTATAAGACATCTTTCATATACTTATTAATGGAGATTTCAAATTGTTAGACTATTTTGTTTAGTTAAGTCTTAAAATTACTTTTGGTACATGTCAATTTTTTTAAAAATAATATATTTCTCTCCTTTTAAATAAATATGAAACACTAAATAACTGGCAATATTGCTTCTTATTATTTTCCATTTATTTTACAATTCTAAAGCATTAATCATTAAATAACTCATATTTTAATGAAGGTTTAATGTGCCATATCAAGGCCACTACACTCCTCATTTACCCAAACCTTTTTACCTCAACTGTTCAGACCCTTCATTGCTGTCATTATTTGGGCTATGCCAGTACTATAGACAGATTCCTGAGGAACCCATTCTTAAGTCTATCATTTTAAGGTATATAGAGGTTACATAAAGTAAAAAGCAACACTTCATTTGAAGTGGACTTAATAATAGATTATGAGTCCAAAGAATAATGCTTGCATGCCCTAAGGTGCCTAAAATTTAAATCTCACCACAGAGGGAACAAAAATATATAAATAGCCCAGATGAACTATAGCAAGCATTTCTTTAAATTGGATTAATTTGTCCTGGATTTGTCCTCTATTATATATAACAAATTATAACAAATTATATTAAATATAACAAATTATATACCAAGAATCAGGATACTTTCCATTTTAAAACTATAAACTTTATATCACTCTGTATTTGACACCTCTTCCAAGGCTTTTACTTAATTGTTCTATTTATACTTATGCTATTTTATACAGAAGTGGTTTTGTTTAACTTAATGTTTTCAAAATAACTTGGGGGGACAACTTTTAACTTTTCAGGGTGGTGCTGTGTCCAGGTCACATTTGTATATCCACATTTGTATATCTCTCCTTCTGAAGTTTTTCTGAGGTTATTTGCCTGATTTCTTCATGACATTAAACATTTATGTTATAACCCCAGTATGTCTACAAATGAAGTATAACAGTGCATAGCAAACTCTTTAACTCTTACCTTTGCCATCTTTAAATATCAGAAGAGTATCCAAGACAGATAAGTCAGCAGTCTGGCATTTGTCATGCTGAATTGGTGGTCTGAGTATTCCATTGAAGGCAGGACCTTGAAGAACAGCCCCTGCCATTCGCCATTATTAGAGATTTACATATATGAGATTGAGAACATCACTTAATCATTCAGTTATACATATATAAATGCCAGACACCATTTACTAGTTAATACTCATTGGTTGAATATTTTGTATTTATATTTAATAATTTTGTAACTTCTCCTGGAGATAGTGTGTATCCTAGCATATAATCATATATGTAGCATATAATTACAAATACCAAATTTATAGAACTTACCATATACTAAAACTCTTATATTGTGAAACCATTAAGTTAAAGTTCTAAATACATACAGTCCTCCACAATTACTGGTTTAATGTATTTCCCTAAAACACTGCTCTTTTATTTTTCTCCCACTGGTCCCTAAAATCAGTCTTCATTATAAAAATATGTATTATATAAGATGTGGTGTGTATGTATGTGTATATGTGTATGTATACATACACACACACATATATGTATGATGGAATATATATATGATGGAATATTACTTAGCTCTAAAAAAGATGTTGCCATTTTCATCAACATAGATGGACCTAGAGGGTACAATGCTAAGTGAAATAAATCAGTGGGATTTAAGAAACAAAACAAATGAACAAACAATAAAAAAAGAAACAAAAAACAGATTTTCAAATAGAACAAACTGGTGGTTGCCAGAGGGGAGGTAGGTGGAGGGTGAAATACATAAGGGGGATTAGGAGTACACTTATCTTGATGAGTATGGAGCAATGTATATAATTGTAGAATTATTTTACTATATACCTGAAACTAATACAACACTGTATATTATTTATACTTCAATAAAAAATGTATTATATAGTAGTATGTTAGTGAAATCTTATCAATTTGGCAGTGTTTTAATTTCCATAAAATCCGTAATGATATTTGACTGTTTATTTAAATTATAGTCAGAATATTAAAGAAATTTATTTTTCCTCTGGTACGACCATCTATTAAATTCTATTAAGATTGGAAAAAAAAAATGGAGTCTGTTTTTCTTAAACAGTTACACCAGTTATCTTCAGGTTTCTTACCTAGCTAATTAGAACAACAGTTAATGATTGCACTTTATTTTTTTCATCCATTTAATTTATTTTTTAATTTTTATTCAAATTTATTAACATATAGTGTATCATTAGTTTCAGGGGTAGAATTTAGTGGTTCATCATTTGCATATAACACCCAGTGCTCATTGTATCAAGTGCCCTCTTTAATACCCATCACCCAGTTACCCTATCCCCCCACCCACCTCCCCTCCAGCAGCCCTCAGTTTGTTCCCTATAGTTAAGAGTCTCTTTTGGTTTCCCTTCCTCTCTGTTTGTATCGCATTTTATTTTTCCTTCCTGTTCCCAATGTTCAGTTTCGTTTCTTAAATTCCACATTTGAATGAAATCATATGGTATTTATCTCTTTCTGGCTGACTTATTTCACTTGGCATAATACCCTCTAGTTCCACCCATGTCATTACAAATGGCAAAATTTCATTCTTTTTGATGGCTGGGTAATTATCCATTGTATATATGTATATATGTACATATATGACATCTTTTTTAACCGTTCATCAGTCAATGGACCTCTGTTCTCTTTCCACAGTTTGACTGTTGTGAACATTTCTCCTATAAACATTGGGGTGCATGTACCCTTTCAAATCACTGTTTTTGTATCCCTTGCATAAATACCTAGTAGTGCAATTGCTGGGTTGTAGGGTAGTTCTATTTTTTACTTTTTGAGGAATCCCCATACTGTTTGCCGAGTGGCTGTACCAGTTTGCATTCCTGTCAATAGTGTAAAAAGGTTCCCCTTTCTCCCAACACCAATATATACTGTTGAAGAGACTCTTTTTTCAGTTGGATATTCTTTCCTGCCATGTCAAAGATTGGTTGACCATAGAGTTGAGAGTCCATTTCTGGGCTCTATTCTGCTCCATTGATTTTTGTGCCAGTACCTTACTGCTTTGATTATAGCTTTGTAATACAGCTTCAAGTCTGGAATTGTGATGCCTCCAGCTTTGGCTTTCTTTTTCAACATCACTTTGGCACTTTGGGGTCTTTCCTGGTTCCAGAATTTTTTGTTTGTTTGTTTGTTTCAATTCAGTGAAAAATGCTGGTGTTATTTTAATAGGGATTGCATTGAATGTGTAGATTGCTTTGGATAGTATAGACAATGTAACAATATTTGTTTTGCCAGTCCATGAGCTTGGACTTTCAAAGACCAGTATATTTATGTGGGTATATTTCTTAAAAACAAATCTTTATGTAAGTTTTTTATTGTGTGAATTTTAGGAAATCAGTAAATAAAAGTTGAAATGGTAAGATTATCCTATGGATTATATGTTGCTGCAAATAATCTTCAAATTTTATGGTTTAAACAGATTTAGATCATCTATTTCAATTACCTTATAAATTATTTCATCAAATATGTATTTCAGAACATTTTTTATATACATGAGAACTGGAGTCCTGAGTAGAAATGTGTTTTGTTATCCAAGGTCAAAGAATAAGTCTGTCTGTTATGGGCGCCTGGGTGGCTCAGTGGGTTAAGCCGCTGCCTTCGGCTCAGGTCATGATCTCAGGGTCCTGGGATCGAGTCCCGCATCGGGCTCTCTGCTCAGCAGGGAGCCTGCTTCCTCCTCTCTCTCTCTCTGCCTGCGTCTCTGCCTCTTGTGATCTCTCTCTGTCAAATAAATAAATAAAATCTTTAAAAAAAAAAAAAAAAGAATAAGTCTGTCACAGAACCAGCAGAGCAAACGAGTAATAGTGAAAAATTGCTATGTACTAGGACCTGTACTGATAGCCATTCTATTCTTTAATCTTTTCAACAAACCAATGAAGTAATTAAAATCATCCCCATTTTACACATGTAATTATACCAGTACTGAGGAGATGAGGAACTTGAATCCAGCTTCTCTCGATTATACAATGGAATTTGGTATTCAGCTATGTCTGAATGCAAAGCCTGTGATCACATACACCATGACACAACACATAGGTGATATACCTTAAAGGAATCTGATTAGGAAACAAAAGGAAATATCAGAAAAGTCACATGTATGTGCTTTACTTTTAGCTTATATTCACTTCTAGTACCTAAGGGAGTTCCCACTACAGAAGAGCCAATGAACATCATGTCATAGTCCCTCACCTCCTCCTCCTCCTGTTACTGCTGCTGCTAGTAATACTACTACCATTGCTGTTGAAACAATACTATTTAAATAGTTTAAATATAATAATAGTAGTTTAAAAATGTTGAGCAAAATATTTTTCAGACAGGTTTCTAAGTTTTCACCTAAAACTTACGAGCATCATATGGTTGTTATCTCTCCTTTTATGGACAAGTCAAAAAGCACCTAGAGGTTAAATAAATGCTTGAGTATATTGTAGATGGCTATAATGGGCACAGGGCAAATACAGGCAGAAATGACTATAGAGTGTGCAGTAAAAATGACTATAATGTCAAAATTATCCTCAGGCACATATATATGGAAATATAGCATTATTTCCTTGGGTTAAATTGGACTTCTGCTGTGCATTAATTCTGTGGATTTAGTCAAATTGTACTTGAACTTTTTCAGGATTCTTTGTCTTGTTTATAATAAACTAGAGATAATACTGATTTCAAAGAATTACGCTTAAGATTAAATTAAATTGAATATTAAAATTTTAAGTCATAATTTGTCTATGGCACACATTAAGAAACACTTTGTGTGACAAAAATCAAAATTTATAAGAATGTGAAGATTGGTAACACAAGTAGGATGTGTGTGGGGGGAGGGGTATAATAACCCTAGCTTATATGTATAAGAAATCAATACTTCTAGGAAAACTTTGGAACAGTATTTTGTTATATTCATTTTATATTTTAGAGAGGTATACTAGGATCTGACAAAAGAAATGGAATGAGAATGAATAACATAAATAAATGCAATAAATTATCATTACTGTAATAATACATCAGGGAAAAAAAATATCTATGCCAGGCACTACAGGGCATGCCTCCCAAACTGCTGCCTCTAAAATGAGGTCTGTAAGTTCTGAGTCCAGTTCAAAGACCAGATTACAAACACAAATGAACAGCTTTCCTATCAGGAAACCAGACCTCTTTGGAACTGTAAAATTATTCATGAGAAATTTTTAAATCCTTTTAGATATACTTCCCAAAACTTCATGTCATTTCAAGAAAGTTATATATAAAAAAAAAAAGTCAACCAGCTGCTTCATCCTACGATTTTTTTGTTTAGCAATTTTTTTTTTTACTTGAAGTGCCTTGCATAGAATAACCAGATACATAGCAATTTATAAGTCAATTTATTGTAACAGCCAGGAAACCAATATGATTAATGTGTATCTCTTATTATTCAAAGTGCTGTGTCTACATGCAAAATATTCTTTCTCAATTCTACATATAATACATGCCACAACACCTTGCCAAGCACAAAGATTGAATCCTAATAAAGTACAGAATTTATCAGAGTAATATAAAGCAGCACAGCTTTTCATAACAAGGACCTTCAAAAAGATATGAACTTTAACCATGAAATATTGTTTCTTTTCTTACATTCAAACAGATGTCACAAAAGCTTGTAGAACAGTATGATTTTTTCTTATTAAATACAAATTTTCAGAACTGAAGTATAATTTCTTTAGAGTTTATGTATACTTGCTGTAGATGCCTTATTTTCTTATATTTTATACATTTCCTTTTTTTGTAGATTTTATTTATTTATTTGACAGAGACACACTTAGAGAGGGAGCATAAGGGAGGAGTGGGAGAACAAACAAGCAGGGGGTTGGGGAGAGAGAAGCAGGCTTCCCACTGAGCAGGGAGCCCAATGTGGGGCTCGATTCCAGGACTCTGGGATCATGACCTGAGCTGATGGCAGAAGCTTAACTGACTGAGCCACCCAGGCACCCCATTCTATACAATTTCAATAAAATATTATAAAAGCCCCTAAATTTGAAGAAAAAAAAAGGGAAACAGGAAGGCACATTTAATGACCACCATCCAATATAGAGTATAAGTTTCAGTTCGTGTTTATGTGTATCAGAATCCCTTCATGGAACTCAAGTGAAAATAATTACAATAAGTTTAATAAATAAATTATTATTATAGTACAAATCAGTAGTACTAGTGTATGTGTAGAATTTATGTGTAAAATTTTTATTAAATGCAAAACATACTCTCTTATAATTGCTATCCAGTACTGTTATTTTTCCCATAGCATACACTAAAAACCAATTTATTATTAAATTTGGGGTAGGGAGAGGAACTAAAAAACTAATTGAATACTTGTGAAAAATTTAAACGTTCAGATTCAAAGAAACTACAACCTCTTCCCTAGGTTCTTCTAAAAATATGGCCTAATTCTTTATTCTTTTTGCTTCTGAGGGTGTAAATTAACATTATAGATTATAGTTCAATTAGTCAATAGACATATATCCTTGATGTAAAGCAGAAATAAGTAGATTCTGTTTGAATAAAGTTAATTTTTGTTTTAAAGAAATCAGACCAGTTGTTGCCTTGGGCAGTGGGTGGGGAATACTGACTAGGAAGGGGCATAATGTTTTTGGGGTGATGAAACCATTCTGTATTTCAATTGGAGTGGAGGATATACATGTATATGAATTTCTCAAAACTCCTCAAACTGTACACATAAAATGTATCCATTTTATTGTATGCAAATTACACATAAAAAAATGGTGATTTAAGAAACTTCACAACTATCTGACTGTGTGCTCTGTGCCAAACTGGCTAATAGCTCCTGAGTTCTAAATTCGATATAGTTTGGAAAATGGCTTAAAAGAAGCAAGTGTCTCTCTGTACTTTAGAGTATTTCAGAGCATGTGCATCTTTCTTCACAAGAGCATCACTTCAGCGTAAAGCTGACTCTGTCCCAGGCTACCTTCATTTGGTTCTTCAGTGTTTATATGAGCAGAAGACTACTAAGTTTTGAGAGGGCATAAAAGAAATAAGATCCATGGTACCTGCCTTCAAAGAGTTGACAGTTTAGTGGGAGATTAAAAAGATTTAACAAGCTTTAAAAAACAGCAAATAAGTGAGAGCACATTAACATAGCACAACCAGCACGCAAGTTGTAAAGTGAAGTAAACACAACAAACAATCAGAGTGAGTCGGGGTTAATCAGGAGTGGGGCCACAGTGATTCGTGTCCTCAGCACCGTCATAACAAAGAGGAGAGACAGATTGGGGGAGAAAAGAAGGAAGGTTGTTTTTGGACAGATGAGCATATTGAGAAACCAGTTTCCAGTGTAGTAAAGAAAGAGCTGTCCTTGCAGTATGCATTTTGGTTCTATCAAGGACCTTTACCTCAGTCTCCTCTCCAGCCCCATTAGGATTCCACCCACACAGGACAAAAGGAGGTTTGTAGCCCGGAGGGGGTTCTGCCTCCTCTTGCTACTCCAAAGCAAAGCACTTCCATTCTTGTTACAGATGGATACAATGACATTTAACAAAACTGGTTAATTATTAGTATTATTATTACTATTATTATTGTAATCTATGGGAAATAAAATAACAGTGAAAATTCCAAAAGAAAAAGTTTTTTTCTGGGTAAGATTATCTCAATCTAATTATAGGACAATTTATTGGTATAATGTTTTAAATAATCATCATGCCTTGTTTTCTTCCTTATCCTGTCTGGAGAACTGCCAACCTGATTTCATTTCAGATTTGCCTGGCAATTCAGATGAATTCACTAGGATTCATAATTCTTCCAAATATTAAGAGCCTGGCCTCCTCCTGGTTACAATCTGCAGGTGTGTCCTTCAGCCTATGGCTGCTCTCTTCCCAGTGTTGCTTTTCTCCTCATCCTTTTAGCTAGATCTTGTTGGGTGCAAGAAATAGAGAGCTATTTATGCTTCCCAGGGAGAGAGGTGTTTATTGTACTGATTTGTAAGGATACAAAAGGTGTGTTTTAACTATTCTGCACACCGAACACATGCATTTGGGTATATGTATGAATTTATTATACATACACATTAGTAACATTTCATCAGTAATCTGAAATCAGGAAAATGGTTCTGCTTCTCAGCTAAATGCTGTGCTAGAGGGAACTCAAAAAGGGATGTACTGGATTGTGTTATATGTCAGAGAATCCACAGTGAGCAAGATAGACACGGTCTTTGAATTCACTCGATGCCATGTTCAAAAGGAAAGCTAGAACTTATCCAGAGAAGTGCAAGTAACATAAAAGTTTGACAGCAAATCTTATGAGGTTAGAGAAGGCTTTCTGTGGGAAATCAAGTTTAAACTGTAGACTAAATGAAGATAGTTAGCTAGTTTAAAAGTGATTGGGGAGAGCACCTACGTGGCTCAGTCAGTAGGAAGTCCACCTCTTGATTTCTGCTCAGGTAATGATCTCAGGGTCATGAGATAAAGCCCCTGGCTCTGGATAGGCACAGAGTCTGCTTAAGATTCTCTCTCTGTCTCTCTCTAACTGGTTACCACCTGCCTCTCCACTAGCTTAGGCTTGCACATGTGCTCTCCCCACCCCCCACGCCACCAAAAAGTGTAAGTGATTAGGGATTGTTTTAATGGCACTGCAACTAGATTAATGTATTTCCATAAAATGCTGTTTTTTAATTTTTCTCTCACTGATCCCTAAAATGAGTCTTCATCATATATATATATTTATATAAATATATATATATAAATGAAATGAATGATGTGTGTATATGTGTGTGTGTGTGTGTGTGTGTGTGTGTGTATGTAGTATGATGTAGCTAAGAAAGAATTATAGGAGGCAGATGTTTTCTTTAAAAAGTTACTTGATCCCTAATCTAGACTATGAAATCAAAATCTTTAGAGAAGGGACCTGGGAATATCTCTTTTTAACAAGTTGTCAAATGATTCTCATGATACAAGTTTGGGAAACACTGGGGTAGAGAAAATAAGTGTTTCAGGCACAGTTTTTTAAATTTGTTGTTTGTTTGTTTTAATTTTTTATTCTTTATAAACATATATTTTTATCCCCAGGGGTACAGGTCTGTGAATCACAAGGTTTACACACTTCACAGCACTCACCAAAGCACATACTCTCCCCAATGTCCAAAATACCACCTCCTTCTCCCAAACCCCCTCCCCCCAGCAACCCTCAGTTTGTTTTGTGAGATTAAGAGTCACTTATGATTTGTCTCCCTCCCAATCCCATCTTGTTTCATTGATTCTTCTCCTACCCACTTAAGCCCCCATGTTGCATCACCACTTCCTCATATCAGGGAGATCATATGATAGTTGTCTTTCTCTGCTTGACTTATTTCGCTAAGCATGATACGCTCTAGTTCCATCCATGTTGTCGCAAATGGCAAGATTTCATTTCTTTTGATGGCTGCATAGTATTCCATTGTGTATATATACCACATCTTCTTGATCCATTCATCTGTTGATGGACTTCTAGGTTCTTTCCATAGTTTGGCTATTGTGGACATTGCTGCTATAAACATTCGGGTGCACGTGCCCCTTTGGATCACTACGTTTGTATCTTTAGGGTAAATACCCAATAGTGCAATTGCTGGGTCATAGGGCAGTTCTATTTTCAACATTTTGAGGAACCTCCATGCTGTTTTCCAGAGTGGCTGCACCAGCTTGCATTCCCACCAACAGTGTAGGAGGGTTCCCCTTTCTCCGCATCCTCACCAGCATCTGTCATTTCCCGACTTGTTTATTTTAGCCATTCTGACTGGTGTGAGGTGATATCTCATTGTGGTTTTGATTTGTATTTCCCTGATGCTGAGTGATATGGAGCACTTTTTCATGTGTCTGTTGGCCACCTGGATGTCTTCTTTGCAGAAATGTCTGTTCATGTCCTCTGCCCACTTCTTGATTGGATTATTTGTTCTTTGGGTGTTGAGTTTGCTAAGTTCTTTATAGATTCTGGACACTAGTCCTTTATCTGATATGTCGTTTGCAAATATCTTCTCCCATTCTGTCAGTTGTCTTTTGGTTTTGTTAACTGTTTCCTTTGCTGTGCAAAAGCTTTTGATCTTGATGAAATCCCAATAGTTCATTTTTGCCCTTGCTTCCCTTGCCTTTGGCGTTGTTCCTAGGAAGATGTTGCTGCGGCTGAGGTCGAAGACGTTGCTGCCTGTGTTCTCCTCAAGGATTTTGATGGATTCCTTTTGCACATTGAGGTCCTTCATCCATTTTGAGTCTATTTTTGTGTGTGGTGTAAGGAAATGGTCCAATTTCATTTTTCTGCATGTGGCTGTCCAATTTTCCCAGCACCATTTATTGAAGAGGCTGTCTTTTTTCCATTGGACATTCTTTCCTGCTTTGTCGAAGATTAGTTGACTGTAGAGTTGAGGGTCTATTTCTGGGCTCTCTATTCTGTTCCATTGATCTATGTGTCTGTTTTTGTGCCAGTACCATGCTGTCTTGATGATGACAGCTTTGTAATAGAGCTTGAAGTCTGGAATTGTGATGCCACCAACGTTGGCTTTCTTTTTTAATATCCCTTTGGCTATTCGAGGTCTTTTCTGGTTCCATATAAATTTTAGAATTATTTGTTCCATTTCTTTGAAAAAGATGGATGGTACTTTGATAGGAATTGCATTAAATGTGTAGATTGCTTTAGGTAGCATAGACATTTTCACACTATTTATTCTTCCAATCCAGGAGCATGGAACATTTTTCCATTTCTTTGTGTCTTCCTCAATTTCTTTCATGAGAACTTTATAGTTTTCTGAGTATAGATTCTGTGCCTCTTTGGTTAGGTTTATTCCTAGGTATCTTATGGTTTTGGGTGCAATTGTAAATGGGATTGACTCCTTAATTTCTCTTTCTTCTGTCTTGCTGTTGGTGTAGAGAAATGCAACTGATTTCTGTGCATTGATTTTATATCCTGACACTTTACTGAATTCCTGTATAAGTTCTAGCAGTTTTGGAGTGGAGTCTTTTGGGTTTTCCACATATAGTATCATATCATCTGCGAAGAGTGATAATTTGACTTCTTCTTTGCCGATTTGGATGCCTTTAATTTCCTTTTGTTGTCTGATTGCTGAGGCTAGGACCTCTAGTACTATGTTGAATAGCAGTGGTGATAATGGACATCCCTGCCGTGTTCCTGACCTTAGCGGAAAAGCTTTCAGTTTTTCTCCACTGAGAATGGTATTTGCGGTGGGTTTTTCATAGATGGCTTTGATGATATTGAGGTATGTGCCCTCTATCCCTACACTTTGAAGAGTTTTGATCAGGAAGGGATGCTGTACTTTGTCAAATGCTTTTTCAGCATCTATTGAGAGTATCCTATGGTTCTTGTTCTTTCTTTTATTGATGTGTTGTACCACATTGACTGATTTGCGGATGTTGAACCAACCTTGCAGCCCTGGAATAAATCCCACTTGGTCGTGGTGAATAATCCTTTTAATGTACTGTTGAATCCTATTGGCTAGTATTTTGTTGAGTATTTTCGCATCTGTGTTCATCAAGGACATTGGTCTATAGCTCTCTTTTTTGATGGGATCCTTGTCTGGTTTTGGGATCAAGGTGATGCTGGCCTCATAAAATGAGTTTGGAAGTTTTCCTTCCATTTCTATTTTTTGGAACAGTTTCAGGAGAATAGGAATTAGTTCTTCTTTAAATGTTTGGTAGAATTCCCCTGGGAAGCCATCTGGCCCTGGGCTTTTGTTTGTTTGGAGATTTTTAATGACTGTTTCAATCTCCTTACTGGTTATGGGTCTGTTCAGGCTTTCTACTTCTTCCTGGTTCAGGAAGGGTTCTTTTCAAACTTCCTTTTGTGGTTGAGTTCTAGCTTTAGAGCATTGTGGTCTGAAAATATGCAGGGAATGATCCCAATCTTTTGATACCGGTTGAGTCCTGATTTAGGACCGAGGATGTGATCTATTCTGGAGAATGTTCCATGTGCACTAGAGAAGAATGTATATTCTGTTGCTTTGGGTGAAATGTTCTGAATATATCTGTGATGTCCATCTGGTCCAGTGTGTCGTTTAAGGCCTTTATTTCCTTGCTGATCTTTTGCTTGGATGATCTGTCCATTTCAGTGAGGGGAGTGTTAAAGTCCCCTACTATTATTGTATTATTGTTTATGTGTTTCTTTGATTTTGTTATTAATTGGTTTATATAATTGGCTGCTCCCACGTTGGGGGCATAGATATTTAAAATTGTTAGATCTTCTTGTTGGACAGACCCTTTGAGTATGATATAGTATCCTTCCTCATCTCTTATTATAGTCTTTGGCTTAAAATCTAATTGATCTGATATAAGGATTGCCACTCCTGCTTTCTTCTGATGTCCATTAGCATGGTAAATTCTTTTCCACCCCCTCACTTTAAATCTGGAGGTGTCTTCGGGCTTAAAATGAGTTTCTTGGAGGCAACATATAGATGGGTTTTGTTTTTTTTATCCATTCTGATACCCTGTGTCTTTTGTTGGGGGCATTTAGCCCATTAACATTCAGGGTAACTATTGAGAGATATGAATTTAGTGCCATTGTATTGCCTGTAAGGTGACTGTTACTGTATATGGTCTCTGTTCCTTTCTGATCTACCACTTGTAGGCTCTCTCTTTGCTTAGAGGACCCCTTTCAATATTTCCTGTAGAGCTGGTTTGGTGTTTGCAAATTCTTTCAGTTTTTGTTTGTCCTGGAAGCTTTTAATCTCTCCTTCTATTTTCAATGATAGCCTAGCTGGATATAGTATTCTTAGCTGCATGTTTTTATCGTTTAGTGCTCTGAAAATATCATGCCAGCTCTTTCTGGCCTGCCAGGTCTCTGTGGATAAGTCAGCTGCCAATCTAATATTTTTACCATTGTATGTTACAGACTTCTTTTCCCGGGCTGCTTTCAGGATTTTCTCTTTGTCAGAGACTTGTAAATTTTACTATTAGGTGACGGGGTGTGGGCCTATTCTTATTGATTTTGAGGGGCGTTCTCTGAACCTGCTGAATTTTGATGCTCGTTCCCTTTGCCATATTGGGGAAATTCTCCCCAATAATTCTCTCCAGTATACCTTCTGCTCCCCTCTCTCTTTCTTATTCTTCTGGAATCCCAATTATTCTAATGTTGTTTCGTCTTATGGTGTCACTTATCTCTCGAATTCTCCCCTCGTGGTCCAGTAGCTGTTTGTCCCTCTTTTGCTCAGCTTCTTTATTCTCTGTCATTTGGTCTTCTATATCACTAATTCTTTCTTCTGCCTCATTTATCCTAGCAGTGAGAGCCTCCATTTTTGATTGCACCTCATTAATAGCTTTTTTGATTTCAACTTGGTTAGATTTTAGTTCTTTTATTTCTCCAGAAAGGGCTTTTATATCTCTCGAGAGGGTTTCTCTAATATCTTCCATGCCTTTTTCGAGCCCGGCTAGAACCTTGAGAATTGTCATTCTGAACTCTAGATCTGACATATTACCAATGTCTGTATTGATTAGGTCCCTAGCCTTCGGTACTGCCTCTTGTTCTTTTTTTTGTGTTGAATTTTTCCTTCTTGTCATTTTGTCCAGATAAGAGTATATGAAGGAGCAAGTAAAATACTAAAAGGGTGGCAACAACCCCAGGAAAATATGCTTTAACCAAATTAGAAGAGATCCCAAATCGTGAGGGAGGAGAAAGGGGATAAAAAGAGGTTCAAAAAGGAAGAAAGAAAAAAAAAGAAAAAGGAAAAAAAAAGAAAACAAATACGAAAAATATAAAAAAGAAAAAATATATATATTAGATAAACTGGTTAAAAAACGTTAAAAAAGAAAAAGGTAAAAGTTAAAAAAAAAATTTTACCAGAAGGCGAGAAAAAAACACAAAAAATGAAAAAGAAAAAAATTAAATTAACTGCAAGACTAAAAGAAATCACAGGGAAAAAGCCATGAGTTCCGTGCTTTGCTTTCTCCTCCTCTGGAATTCTGCTGCTCTCCTTGGTATTGAAACCGCACTCCTTGGTAGGTGAACTTAGTATCGGCTGGATTTCTTGTTGATCTTCTGGGGGAGGGGCCTGTTGTAGTGATTCTCAAGTGTCTTTGCCCCAGGCGGAATTGCACCGCCCTTAGCAGAGGCTGGGGTGAGTAATCCGCTCGGGTTTGCTTTCAGGAGCTTTTGTTCCCTGAGCGCTTTCCGTAGAGTTCCGGAGGACGGGAATACAAATGGCGTCCTCCTGGTCTCCGGCCTGGAGGAGCCGAGACCCCAGGGCCCCACTCCTCAGTGCGCCCTCAGAGAACAGCGCCCAGTTACTCCCGTCTGCCTGACCTCCGGCCGCGCTCCGAGCTCACCGAGCCTGCGACCGGTTCAAGGTAACACCGAGCTGTGAGCTTACTGTCGGCTCTGTCTCTGTAGCCGGCTTTCCCGTTCCAATACCCGCAAGCTCTGCGACACTCAGACACCCCCGATCCTTCTGTGACCCTGCGGGACCTGAGGCCACGCTGACCCCTCATGGGCTTCGCTCCGGTTTAGCCTCTGGAGCGATGTCCCTCAGCGGAACAGACTTTTAAAAGTCCTGATTTTGTGCGCCGTTGCTCCACCGCTTGCCGGGAGCCGGCCCCTCCCCCCGGGGTCTATCTTCCCGTCGCTTTGGATTCACTTCTCCGCCGGTCCTACCTTTCAGAAAGTGGTTGTTTTTCTGTTTCCAGAATTGCTGTTCTTCTTCTCTTCGATCTGCCGATGGGTTTTCAGGTGTTTGCAATCTTTAGATAAGCTATCTAGCTGATCTCCGGCTAGCTGAAGTAGTCTCAGCCTGCTACTTCTCCGCCATCTTGACTCCTCCTGTTTGTTTGTTTTAAGATGTTATTTATTTATTTATTTATTTGTCAGTAGGAGAGAGAAGAGCAAGCACGAGCAGGGGGAGCGGCAGGCAGAGGGAAAGCAGGCTCCCCGCTGAGCAAGGAGCCTGGTTCAGGCCTCGATTCCAGGGCCCTGGGATCATTACCTGAGCTGAAAGCAGATGCTTAACCTACTGAGCCACCCAGCCATCCCTTTACTTTTTTATAGCAGTTTTATTAAGGTATAATTCTCATGCCATATTTCAGGTACGATTTTAAGCTTAAATTTATCTACTTTGGTGTTGACTTGCTTTCCTTTATTTTCAGTTTTCCTGATTTGGGGCCCTAAATAATTCTGTACATCTATCTGAAAACAGATGTAATGTTCTTTTTAAACATGCTTTTCTAAAAGATAAGTATTCTAGTCTCTTTAGCCTTTCATCATAGATTAGTCTCCAACCCTAAACCACCATTTCAGTTAAAAAAAAAAATTCATTTATATACTTCAAATTCACTCTTCTTGGTGTACACATCTATGAGTTTAGACAGATGGAAAGAATCATGCTATCACCACTGCAGTCAAAATACAGAACAGTACCATCACCCAAAAACCTTCCTTCATTTTGCCCTTTTGCAGTCATACCTTTCCTCCATCCCTAACCTCTGGCAACCACAGATCTCTTCTCTGTCCCAATAGTTTTCCCTTTTCAGAACATCATATAAATGGAAGCATGAAGCCTTTGGGTCTGGCTGCTTTTGCTTAGCATAATGCATATGAGAGCCATTCTGTCGTTCTGTGTATCACTGGTTTATATCTTTTTTTATTTCTGAGTAACATTCCATTGCTTGGGTGAACCATAGTTTATTCCTTCACCATTTTAAAGACGTATTGGTTGTTTCTAGTTTGAGTGATTATGAATAAAGTCACTATAAACATTTAATACAAAAAAAAGAGAGAATTTTCAAACATTCAAAACAAAAGTTAACACCAAAAATGTAGCTCCATTCTCCATTATTATAAACTTAATAAACTGTTTAAGAATAATTCTTGAATTTAAAGTTAAGTAAGGTGAACTCATGGATTCATTCATTCATACAATAGTTATTAAGCATCCACTCTGTGTCTATCATTATTCCAGGTGAAAGCAAAGTAAGAGTAAACAACTAAGGTGATCAAACATCCTTGTTTTCCAGGAACCTTGTGGGAGACATTATAGCACTGAAAGTCCTACATCCTAAGAAACCCCTAGTCTCACACAAACCAGAATATTTGGTCACCCTATCAGAGACAACCCACTTTCTTGCCTTCATAGAACTTAAATTCCAGCCAAAGAGAACATAAACATATGCTTTCCATGTGTGGGAGGTGTTAATAAATGCAGTGCAGGAATGTAAAACCAGGCAGTGGAAAAGAAAATTAACAGGGGCTGGAATTTTTGATATATTATTCAGAAAAGGCCTCTCTAAGGAAGTGATATTTAAGCAGAAACTCAAATAAAATTAGGAATCCAGCCCTGAAAACATCTGAGGAAATTTCAGAAAAAGAACAGAAAGGGCAAACTTTCTAAAGAAACAGAAGGCTCACAAAGCTTGAGAGTTCAATGAGGTTAAGAGGCAGAGGGTGACCAGCCTAGGCCAGGCCTTGGTTGGATATTGATTATACCCCCGTGTTATAGGAAACCATTCAAAGAGCTGAACATGGACTCAGTTATGACCTAATAATATGCTACCTTTAAAAGTTTTTTTTTTTTTTCAAAAATAATGCATGGGAGTCAAATGTCATATTTTAGCTCGCCTTTATTATTATAAAATTCTTATTGTGATATTTATAGCTTCTAGTTGGAGTTTTTAATCTTTTATTTTTGGCATGGTAGAGTAAGTTTCTTATTGTCTGCCCTTGTGATAAATATGCCATATATATTAGAAAAAGTACCCATTCTAAAAAGTGTACATCAAAAAACCATCTGTGTGCTTACATATAGTGAATAAGTTATAAAAAATTAATATTAAGCAATAAGTAGTGATTTCTCAAAGTAAGAAGAGTGAAGATAATAGTGACTATTATAAGATAATATTGATTTTGTAAAACTAAGGATATAATTTTATATTCTACATATTAATGTTTTATTCATATTTCTCTTTTTTTGATACAAAACATTTTAAATGTGTTATCATGATTTTTCTCCCCATTTTCCCTTCTCATCATAACAGATATCCAAGACAAAAAACAAAATGAAAAACCAAAAGAAAGAATTTTTTAACAAGGGGAGTTAGAGAGGAGAAAGTAGTTGGGGCAAATTGGAAGGGGAGGTGAATCATGAGAGACTATGGACTCTGAAAAACAATCTGAGGGATTTGAAGTGGTGGGGGGGTGGGAGGTTGGGGTACCAGGTGGTGGGTATTATAGAGGGCACGGATTGCATGGAGCACTGGGTGTGGTGAAAAAATAATGAATACTGTTTTTCTGAAAATAAATAAATTAATTTTAAAAAGAAATCTATAGCTGCCCAGGACAAAAATCACTTATTAAAATTCATGTTTTAAAAATTGCCCATTACAGATAGTTTCTATATAATTAGAAATGTGACATTCTGTGTTTTTATTTCATGTTATAATATGCATTTTTCAAACCTTATATATGATTTTTAAATACGCATGTTATTGTTATGAGCAACACTGATTTGGGGGGTGATTCGGGTTTGTTTTGTTTTGTTTTTGTTTTGTTTTGTTTTTTAAGATTTTATTTACTTATTTGACAGAGAGAGAGGGATCACAAGTAGGCAGAGCAGCAGGCAGAGAGAGGGGGGAAAGCAGGCTCCCTGCCGAGCAGAGAGCCTGATGCGGGGCTTGATCGCAGGACTCTGGGATCATGACTGACCTGAAGGCAGAGGCTTAACTCACTGAGCCACCCAGGCACCCGGTGATTTTGTTTAGAATATCGTTATTTTTCAATAATCAGAAAAACTTTGAACAGTGTTTTTTTTTTTCTCTTGAGACATAATGTGACTAATAAATGTCAACTTTATATTTAATATAACATTCTTACGTTCATCTTTATGAGTAGTGTGTGAGCCTGTATCAGCATCATCTGTCTGAAAATGTGTCCCCCCAGTTATTTGTTGAATGAATCAGTGAATGAAGACAGTTTACTTATGTACATTTTTCAGTAAAATGCCATTTGAATCATCTCTTGACAACTAAACAATTTCTTATATCTCTGATGTTCTCACCTAGGAAGTCAGCTTTATGGAGCATTGTCTTAAGAATATTGCAATATATAATTATTTTGATACTTTATGCTTCTATGTCAATATTACTCAATGGCAGTAACTATAATTGTATTACTATTTCATTGATGATAGCATGAGAATTGTTTGTCTGCAAATCTTAAAAAATATTTATTACATAATATCACTAGCCTGTGATATAGAAAATAATTTAATAAAATATGTCTTCTTGGGACCTTTTCCATGCAGAAATAGAATCATTTGCAATGCAAGAAATGCCTTTTTTTAAAAATTTATTTATTTATTTGACAGACAGAGATCACGAGTAGGCAGAGAGGCAGGCAGAGAGAGAGAGAGGAGGAAGCAGGCTCCCTGCTGAGCAGAGAGCCTGATGCGGGACTCGATCCCAGGACCCTGAGATCATGACCTGAGCCAAAGGCAGCGGCTTAACCCACTGAGCCACCCAGGCACCCAAGAAATGCCTTTGATTGGATTATAATTGGTATTCAGTAGTCCCAGTAAAGACTTGGGTAATAAGCATGGCAGTTCCTAAAGGGTTTGGTGTTTACAGAAATAAGTTCAATAAAGGAAAGCTTATGAAAATACATTTTTCCATCATTGTTTTAACAATGTTAAACAATGTTAGCAACTAAAAGACCAAGGTAAACTTATTATAGCCTTCAATATATATTGGAGGCTATAATATTTTCAGTATATATTGAAGGCTATCATATATCCTTATGAAAGTGAATAGCTTTATCCTTAAAAAAAAAAATCAGAGTACAAAAAAGTGTGTATTTAGATTACAGAATGATGAATTCAGGTTTTCCATTAATTCTGAGTTGTGGAACATTTGATTTTTTGAACCCCCAACCTTGGAAAATTTTAATATGAAAGAGTAAATCCCAAAATAGTTTTTATCTCCAGTGAATTAAGTGTAAACAAAAAGGTGAATAAAATTGATTACAAGGTCCTCTTCCATTTCAATATTCTGTGTTCCCTAAGCAGATTAAAATAACATGGTTATAAATATGTTCCTTTCCTAAAGATTTCAAGAGATTCTTTCATTACTTTTCTAAAATGTCACAAGCACCAAATCAAACCCCTTTGTGTATGCAATAGCATAGCATGTTAGCAGGTACTTTTACTTATTTGTGATGCTGCATTCTTTAATTTTAAGGAATATCCAAAAGCTACCTTTGAATAAGTATTTTTCACACACATACATAGTCACACACACTTAAATATTATATGGTCTTCATTATGAATGTATATTGTCTTAGAAATGACCTCCAGAAATCAGTAATAAGAAATAACTGTCCATTTTTATACAATAAGAAAGCCCTATATAATACAGAATTTTATTTTTCCTTTTAATGTATCCTAAAAAAATTACAAGTGTATCAATCTGAATATAATTTGCATATTCTAAATATTTCTATAAAATTAATGATTTCATTAACTGAAATTTTCAATGTGACTTCTTTTTTTTCAAAAAAGATATTTAAGTTAATATAAATTTTATACAAAGAAAATGTGAAAAAATGCTTCTGTATGCGAAAAGCAATTATGCTTCACAAATAAGGCCAGATAGGCTTTTTTTTTTTCTTTTGACAACTGCAATTCACAAATGTTCTTTCTTTTTCTTCTGATACTCTCTGTGTAGTCCTTTCTAAACATCTTTGAAAATTTTTAGTGCACCACTGTAATAGCTAAGACAAATGCGATGCTCAACATTAATTTTCTTAACTCCATTATACTAAAAGTTCAAGGATTTTTTCTGATTATTAGGCACACAATGACACATTTCTTTTATTATTATTATTATTATTGTACTGCCATCAGATTCCTCTTATGGAATAATTGTGCCAGAATCTTCATGCCAGAATAATTGTGAGATAACAGAGTGTGGAATTCTACATTTGAGCCAAGATGTTCCAAATATTTACACGTTTTTTGTTTGGTATGGAAGAAAAAAGTCCTTATCAATATAAGGATGATGCAAAGTCCGTCCTGCTAAAGACACATGCACACACACACTCACAGAGGGTGCGAGATAGTAAGACAGAGAGGCAGAGACAGAAAGAGAGATGATGAGAGATGGAGAACAAAAGGTAAAAGTATCCATTTTCAGATAACATTACAAATAGAAAACCCTAAAGACTCCACTGAAACGCTGTTAAAACTAATAAATGAATTCAATAGAGTTATATTTCTGTATAACTAACAAGAAACTATCAGAAGGAAAAAAAAATATTCACAACCTTGGGGCACCTGAGTGGCTCAGTCATTAGTGTCTGCCTTCTGCTCAGGTCATGATCCCAGGCTCCTGGAATAGAGCTCCACATCAAGCTCCTTGCTCAGCAGGGAGTCTACTTCTCCCTCTGCCTGCTGCTCCCACTGCTTGTGCTTTCTCTCTTGCTTGCTCTCTCCCTCTCTCTCTCTCTGTCAAATAAATAAATAAATAAAAATCTTTTAAAAAAAGAAACTATCAGAAGGAAAATTTTAAGAAAAATTCCATTTAAAAGAATAAGATTATAATTAGGAAAAATTCCCACTGGAAAAAAAATTAAATACTTAGGAATAAATTTAAATAAGGAGGTGAAAAGTCTGTACACTGTAAATTATAAAATGTTGAAAGAAATTAAAGATACAAATAAATGAAAATATATTCTGTGTTCATGAATTCGATGAATTACTGTTGTTAAAATATCCATACTACCTAAATTGATCCACAGATTCAGTAAAACCCTATCAGAATTTCAGTGTATATATTATCCTTTAACTTACAGCAAAGAAACCAAGAATGTACAATGAGGAAAGGATCATCTTTTAAACAAATGGTGTTGGAAAAACTGGACAATGACATTAAAAAACATGAAACTGGACCCCTGTCTTACACTATACATAAAAATAAACTTAAAATAGGTTACAGACTTCAATATAAGACCTGAAACTACAAAACTTCTGAAGAAAACAGGAAGTAAGCTCTTTGACATTGATCTTCCTGATGATTTATTAAAGCAAAGAAAACAAAAGCACAAATAAATAAGTGGGACCATATAAAACTAAATGCTTCGATACAGCAAATGAAATCATATACAAAATGACAAAGCAACCCATTGAATGCAGGAAAATATTTGCAAATTATATATTTGAGAAGGGGCTAATTCCAAAATACCTAAAGAACTTACACAACTCAATAGCAAAAAACAAACCAAATGGACTAAGGAACTAAATAGACATTTTTCCCAAAAAGATCATTAAATGCCCAAACAGGTAGATAAAAATGGGTTTGACATCATTGTTTGTCAAGGAAATGAAAATCAAATCCACAATGGGATATTCATACCTGTTAGGGTGGCTACCATCAAAAAGTGTTGGCAAGGATGTGAAACAAAGGGAACCCTTTAACACTGATGGGAAGAATGTAAATTGGAGCATGCTTTAAGGAAAACAGCATGCAGGCCAAAAATTAAAAATAGAACAAACATATAACCTAGCCATCCCTTTTCTAGGTTTGTATCCAAAGAAAATAAAACAGGATATCAATGAGATGTTTGCACTCTCGTGTTTATGTCAGCATTATTCACAGTGGGCAAAATATGGAAACAACCTAAGTATCAATCAATGCATGACTGGATAAAGATGTGGTATATATACCTACATTGGGATATTATTCAGCCATGATATAGAAGGACATCCTTCTGTTTACCATACATGGGTGAAATGTGAGGACATTTTGCTAAATAAGTCAGGTTATCAGAGAAGACAAACACTGCATGATATCACTTATATGTGAAATATAAAAGAGCCAAACATGTAGAAACATATAGTAAAATGGTAGTTACCAGGGACTAAAAGCTGACAGTAAAGAGGAAATGGTCAAAAAGTAAAAATTTCCAGTTATGAGTAAGTTCTGGGGATTTAATATACAATGCTGTGATTATAGCTAATAATACTATATTATATACTCAGAAGTTACCAAGAGAATAAATCTTAAATGCTCAGACAGAAAAAGAAAGAAAGGGTGATTATGTGACCTAATGGAGGTGTTAGCTAAGTCTATATTGGTAATCATTTTGCAGTATATAAGTGTATCAAATCGACAAGTTATAAACCTTTAACTTACATAATGTTGGTTACATCTCTATAAAAGTGGATAAAAACCCCACTTTAAGTGATTACTTTGAAGATTAAATGAATTAATACATGAAAATATGCTTCATAAAATATAAAGTGATACAGACATAAAAATATCTTAATATCATAATGGCTCTCAAGTTCCCATGATACTTCCACAGTTCTCTAAAAACAGTATTTTGGACTGCTTTTCGTGGAAACAAAATACCTATTAATAGACATTAGAAATAGTCTGTTGATCTCATTATGAAGAAAGTTCGATTTATGTAGTTTCAAAAAGGAGAAATAATTAACAAACTGGTTGCCAAATATTTGGCATGTATTTGAAAATTGTAGTTGTGGGTCTGAGTAAAATAAACAAGCCCCATTTTCAATTTCATTGACTATGAGGAAGGATGCTGGGTGTATAGGTTATTAGAAGTCTAAAAGTAAATGGATTTCTTTGCTGAGAGAGCCATAGGCCCTATAAAAAGCAAAGCCAGAATGAACCAGGTTTTAAACCCTCTGTATATGCTGTTCTTTCTCAAGCTCCTTTAGGTGTAGGGTTAGGTTGTATATTTGAGACCTCTCTTGTTTCTTCAAAAAGACTTGTGTTGCTATATACTTTCCTCTCAGGATCACCTTTGCTGTATCCCAAATATTTTGAACAGTTGTGTTTTCATTTTCATTTGTTTCCGTGAATTTTTTAAATTCTTCTTTAATTTCCTGGTTGACCCACTCATTCTTTAGTAGGATGCTCTTTAGCCTCCATGTATTTGAGTTCTTTCCAACTTTCCTCTTGTGGTTTAGTTCTAGTTTTGAAGCACTGTGGTCTCAAAATATGCAGGGAATGATCCCAGTCTTTGGTACTAGTTGAGACCTGATTTGTAACCCAAGATGTGATCTGTTCTGGAGAATGTTCAATGTGCACTAGAGAAGAATGTGTGTTCCGTTGCTTTGGGATGGAATGTTCTGAACATATCTGTGGTGTCCATCTGGTCCAGTGTATCACTTAAAGCCTTTATTTCCCTGTTGATCTTTTGCTTAGATGATCTGTCTATTTCAGTGGGGGGGTGGGGTGGGGTTAAAGTCCTCTACTATTATTGTTAATGTGTTTCTTTGATTTTGTTATTAATTAGTTTATGTAATTGGCTGCTCCCATGTTAGGGGCATAGATACTTAAAATTGTTGGATCTTCTTGTTGGACAGACACTTTAAGTATGACATAGTGTCCTTCCTCATCTCTTATTATAGTCTTTGGCTTAAAACTTAATTTATCTGATATAAGTATTGCCACCCCAGCTTTCTTTTGATGTGCATTAGCATGGTAAATTGTTTCCCACCTCCTCACTTCAGGAGAGGAGAAATAATAAAGAATAGAGCAGAAATCAATGAGACAGAAATGAAAAGAACAGTAGAACTGATCAATGAACTATGAGCTGGTTCTTTGAAAAAATTAATAAGATTGATAAACCCCTGACCAGGCATATTAAAAAAGAGAGAGAGAGAGAGAGAGAGAATCCAAATTAATAAAATCATGAATGAAAGAGGAGAGATAACAACCAACAGCAAAGAAATGCAATTATAAGATCATATTATGAGGCAACTATACACCAGCAAATTTGACAATCTGGAAGAAATGGATGCATTCCTAGAGGCATATAAACTACCAAAACTGAACTAGGAAGAAATAGAAAACATGAACAGACCCATAACCAGCAAGGAGATTGAAGCAGTAACCAAAAATCTCCCAAAAACAAGACCCCAGGGCCGGATGGCTTCCCAGGGGAATTCTACCAAACCTTTAAAGAATTGATGCCTATTCTCCTGAAACTGTTCCAGAAAACAGAAATGAAAGGAAAACTTCCAAACTCATCTTATGAGACCAGCATTACCTTGATTCCAATACCAGACAAAGACCCCATCAAAAAGGAGAATTACAGACCAATATCCTTGATGAACACAGATGCAAAAATTCTCACCAAAATACTAGCCAATAGGATCCAACAGTACATTAAAAGGATCATTCACCACAAGCAAGTGGGATTTATTCCAGGGCTGCAAGTTTGGTTCAATATCCACGAATCAATCAATGTGATATAATACATTAATAAAAGAAAGAACAAGAACCATATGATACTCTCAATAGATGCTGAAAAAGCATTTGACAAAGTACAGCATCCTTTCCTGATCAAAACTCTTCACAGTGTAGGGATAGAGAGTATGTACCTCAATACCATAAAAGCAAACTATGGAAAACCCACAGGGAATATTCTCACTGGGGGAAAACTGAGAGCTTTTCCCCAAAGGTCAGGAACATGGCAGGGCTGTCAACTATCACCACTGTTATTCAGCATAGTACTAGAAGTCCTAGCCTCAGCAATCAGACAACAAGAAGCAATAAAAAGCATCTTAATTGGCAAAGAAGAAGTCAAACTCTTACTCTTTGCAGATGATATGATATTGTATGTGGAAAACCCAAAAGACTCCACCCCAAAGCTGCTAGATCTCATATAGGAATTCAGTAAAGTGTCAGGATATAAAATCAGTGCACAGAAATCAGTTGCCTATCTATACACCAACAACAAGACAGAGAAAGAGAAATTAAGGAGTTGATCCCATTTGCAATGGGATATCTAGTACTAAACCTAACCAAAGAGGCAAAGAATCTGTACTCCAAAAACTATAAAGTACTCATGAAAGAAATTGAGGAAGACACAAAGAAATGGAAAAATTTTGTTCCATCCTCATGGATTGGAAGAAAAAGTATTGTGAAAATTTCTATGCTGCCTAGAGCAATCTACATATTTATTGAAATCCCTATTAAAATACCATCCACTTTTTTCAAAGAAATGGAACAAATAATCCTAAAATTTATCTGGATCCAAAAAAGACTCTGAGTATCCAGAGGAATGTTGAAAAAAAAACCAAAGTTCGTGGCATCACAATTCCAGGCTTCAAGCTCTATTACAAAGCTGTCATCATCAAGATGGTATGGTACTGGCACAAAAACAGACACATAGATCAGTGGAACAGAATAGAGAGCCCAGAAATGGACCCTCAACTCTATGGTCAACTAATCTTCTACAAAGCAGAAAAGAATGCCTAATGGAAAAGAAGACAACAAATGGTGTTGGCAGAATTGGACAGACACATGCAGAAGAATGAAACTGGACAATTTCCTTATACCACACACAAAAATAGACTCAAAATGGATGAAGGACCGCAATGTGAGTCAGAAATCCATGCAAATCCGTGAGGAGAATACAGGCAGCAACCTCTTTGACCTCAGCTGCTGCAATTCCTTTCTAGAAACATCATCAAAGGTAAGGGAAGCAAGAGAAAAATGAACTGTTGGGACTTCATCAAGATCAAAAGTTTTTGCACAGCAAAGGAAACAGTCAACAAAAGCAAAAAAAGACAACTGACAGAATGGGAGAAAATATTTGTAAATGACATATCAGATAAAGAGCTAGTATCCAAAATCTACAAAGAACTTATCAAACTCAGTACCTGAAGGACAAATATTGGAATCAAAGAAATGGACAGAAAACAGGAACAGATATTTCTGCAAAGAAGACATCCAAATGGCCAACAGACACATGAAAGTGTGCTCAACATCACTCAGCATCAGGGAAGTACAAATCAAAACCACAATGAGACAACACCTCACACCAGTCAGAAAGGCTAAAATTAACCAGTCAGGAAATGCCAGGTGTTAACGAGGATGCAGAGAAAGGGGAACTCTCCTACATTGTTGGTGGGAATGCAAGCTGGTGCATCCACTCTGGAAAACAGTATGGAGGTTCCTCAAAAAGTTGGAAATAGGGGTGCCTGGGTGGTTCAGTGGGTTAAAGCTTCTGCCTTTGGCTCAGGTCATGATCCCAGGATCCCGGGATTGAGCCCCACATCGGGCTCTCTGCTCAATGGGGAGCCTGCTTCCCTCTTTCTCTCTGCCTGCCTCTCTACCTACTTGTGATCTCTGTCTGTCAAATAAATAAATAAAATCTTTACAAAAAAAAAATATGGAATAGAGCTACCCTATGACCCAGCAATTGCACTACTGGGTATTTACCCTAAAGATACAAATGTAGTGATCCAAAGGGGCATGTGCACCCAAATATTTATAGAAACAATTTCCGCAATGGACAAATAACCAAACTATAGAAAGAACCTAGATATCCATCAACAGATGAATGGATAAAGAAGTGGTATATATATGTAATGGAATACTTTGCAGCCATCAAAAAACAAAATCTTGCCATTTGCAATGACATGGACAGAACTAGAGGGTACTATGCTAAGCAAAATAAGTCAATCAGAGAAAGACAATTATCCTATGATTTCTCTGATAGGAGGAATTTGAGAGGCAAGGTGGAGGGTCAGGGTGGGGAGGGAGTGAAAAATGAAACCAGACGGGACCAGCGAGGGAGACAAGCCATAAAAGACTCTTAATCTCAGGAAACAAACTGAGGGGTTGCTGGAGGGGAAGGGTGTTCTAGGAATAGGGCTGGGTGATGGACATTGGGGAAAGTATGTGCTATGGTGAGTGCTGCGAATTGTGTAACCCTGATGATTCACAGACCTGTACCCCTGAAACAAGTAAAACATTATATGTATAACAAATGTTTGATTTTAGCAAGATATAAAACACATATGCATGCAACCTGAAAGGTGGTTGATATTAATTTTTAGTGATATTTCTGTTCAGTAACAGGAAAAAATCCTGTTTGGAAGAAGATCCTACAAGGATAAATTTGGCTCATTAGACTCAAATACAGGCATTTAAAAATCTGATTCTAATTTGCTCCTTCAAGCCTGTCTCCCACGTCTGAATCCTATATATGAGTGAAAATTCTACCTTTCTATAATTTTAAATTTATTTTTGTGAGTTATTCTATTTAGAAAATAATTCCTTTTTTTAGGTTAATGTCTCTGCATCAGACACAAAACCTAGGAAGGCTTTTTTTTCCCCTCCTAAAATAGTTGAAAATATAGAACACATTTTAGGAGAAGAAACATCAAAAGATTCCTAATCAAATGAATTAATAGAAAGTTACTTAACTTTTCTATAAACAGAGGGAAATAAAAGATATGAGCAAAAAGCATTTTTAGTGTGAAAATTATGCTAGACATGTCATATTTATATTTTTATTTTCACAGTTCTTGTGAAGTATATATTTTATTGGAAACAAATTATTTCCTTATTAATAGATGAAATCTGCAAAGAACTCTGACATCTTGCAAACAGTATATATACTTATAAGTTGGCTGAAATTGGTTAGTTTGACACAAATTGAGCTCTAATTTGTGTTATTAACTATGGGACCTAGGTTCAAAATCACAGCCTCTTTCTTTTTTTTTTTAATTTTTTATTTTTTATAAACATATATTTTTATCCCCAGGGGTACAGGTCTGTGAATCGCCAGGTTTACACACTTCACAGCACTCACCAAAGCACATACCCTCCCCATTGTCCATAACCCCACCCCCCTTCTCCCAACCTCCCTCCCCCCAGCAACCCTCAGTTTGTTTTGTGAGATTAAGGGTCACTTATGGTTTGTTTCCCTCCCAATCCCATCTTGTTTCATTGATTCTTCTCCTACCCACTTAAGCCCCCATGTTGCATCACCACTTCCTCATATCAGGGAGATCATATGATAGTTGTCTTTCTCCGCTTGATTTATTTCACTAAGCATGATACGCTGTAGTTCCATCCATGTTGTCGCAACACAGCCTCTTTCTAAACAAAAATATTCTAACGTCTTATATCTTAGTTCACCTAAGAATTCATAAAAGGCAAGAAAGAGAAGGAAGGAAGGAAGGAAGGAAGGAAGGAAGGGAAAAAGTCCTCAGCAATGGAAAATAACTTGACATTAAGCGTTATGGTTTGCTAGTGAGAGTCACAGTGCAAAAAAATGCATTCCTTTTCAACTGATGGCAACCTTCAGGCCTTCATAGGCAGAAAATCAGGACCAGACACAAGTGGGTATGGATGAATACTTTTGGAATACTTAGGAATAACAGCATTGTGGATCTCTCCATTACACTGTTAAAATTCAGTAATGTAATTGAACAGGTAATATTGGATTACTCGTCTACCTCAGGTCTTCGCGAATAGAACTTGACTTCAGTCCTCATATAGAATTACTCTATGAATATGTAGCTTAGAGAAACATCCACTTACATAAATTTTAATGGAACCTCCTTAGCCTAATATGTTCACAAGTGGATTTATGCTAGGCACAAAGACTACAAAGCACGTAACAACAACAAATACCAGGTTTCATCTCCTGGGTCCTGAGAACTTACTGCTGCCTTGAGCAGTAAGTGGTGGTGGACTTAGAGCTTTCAGTTATTAGTACCTGGTGAATACAGATATGTGTGTTACTCATTTAGAACTGTTTTTGTATAATGACACCACATTCTGAATGTTTATGAAGTGAGTAATTGAAAGTATGTTTGAATAAATAAATGGATCTTTGAATGAATGAATGAAATGGACAAAGCAGAAATACTTCTAATTAGTACTTCTGTTTTTGAGAATAAGCAAAAGTCCTGTCGATACTATAAAAAAAGAGAGAGAGAATGCTATAGGATAAAAAAAAGGAAAGAAAAAAGGAAACAAATGATTGTGTTTTATGTGAATGGTGACACTTCTGAAGAGCATACTAGAGGGGTTTAATACTGTAAAATAGTTGAGATAGGAACCATAATGATAAATAATGAACTTGAAATTTCTGATAACTTTTAGGCATATCTCCCTATTTTTCAAAGTCTAAGCTAGCTTCCAACTGTACTAGTTAGTGAATGAACAAATGATCATATAATATTAAATATCTTGTTTTAGTAGAACAGTTTGGTTACCGATCTATGAATTAAATTTAAGTCTTGAGTTCTTACTTTAATATACAATTTAAAAAATTAAATTACTGACCATTTAGATTTTAGTTGAGGTAGTGATTTGGTTATTGTACAGAATTCACTTGCCATATCAGTCTGTTTAATTAAAAATATCTTTAACTTATTCTTTGTTAAAGGGTCTAAATGAACTTCAAGGTAGTCAATGTATTTGTATTTGAACAAATAAAATATTATATGGGTTTTTTTATATCAGCAGTTTCTTAACTATAATGTCTGTTAGCTATTTTAGATACACACATACACACATACACGCACATACTTATACACACACACATATCTGGATTTATATCATTTGGGCAGCAGCTTAGGAGAGGAGAAAATCATTTATGTTTTGAAAATTATTTATTTTGATATTTCCTGGAGAAAACAGCAACAGCAGAAATCCTAAACTGACTTTAAAAACACAGATGGGATTTTCTGATAATTCTAGGTTCATATATAAAACAAATCCTTTTCTTTCACTCATTACTATCATTAAACATTTTCAACACAGACAAATACACTAATTGTTTTCAAAGGGGACATATGTTTTAAATGCAATGAATGTTTTTTAGGATGCTGTTAACTGTTACGAATAGAAGAGTATTTCAGAGGTAGTGCCAGAGTCCACATCATTGCAATAAAATGAATATCTCAATAAAGTGAGCCAGATGAATTTCTTGGTTTCCCAGTGCATATGGAAGTTATCTTTATATGATACTGTGGTCTATTAAATGCGTGATAGTATTATATCTAAAAAATGTACAGACCTTAATTAAAAAGTACTTTGTTGCTGAAAAATGCTAGCCATCATCTGAGCTTTCAGCTGATTGTAATCTTTTTGCTGTGGAGGACCTTGCCTCAGTCTTGATGGCTGCTGCCTGATCAGGATGGTGGTTGCTGAAAGTTAGGATGGTTGTGACAATTTCTTAAAATAAGACAGTAGTGACATTTGCTGCATCAGTCGAGTCTTCCTTTCACCAGCAATTTCTCTGTAGCACGTGGTGCTGTTTAATAACATTGTACCCACAGTAGGATATCTTTTAGAATTGGAGTAAATCCTCTCAAACCCTGCCACTACTGTATCAATTAAGTTATATAATATTCCAATCCCCCCCCTTTTTTTTTTCAACAGTCCTCATAAGCATCTTCATCAGGAGTAGGTTCTATCTCATAAAGCCACTTTCTTTGCTGACCTGTAAAAAGCAACTCTGCATCCAATCAAGTTTTATAATTGATCACTTCTAGTTCTCTGACTGTTTCCACCACATCTGCAGCTACTTTCTCTATGGAAGTCTTGAGCCCCTCAAAGTCATCCATGAGGGTTGAAATCAATTTCTTCCAAATTCTTGAGGAATGCTGGTATTTTGACCTCTTCCCATGAATCACAGGTGTTCTTCCTGGCAACTAGAATGGTGAGTCCTTTCCACAAGGTTTTCAGTTTGCTTTGCCCAGATCCATCAGACAAATCCCTATCTATGGTAGCTATCCCATTACAAAATTTATTTCTTCAAAAAGAAGACTTGAAAGTCAAAATTATTCCTTCCTTAATCTATGGGCAACAGACTGGATGTTGTGTTAGCAGGCATGAAAACATTAATTCGTTGTACCTCTCCATCAGAGCTCTTACATGACCAGGTACATTGCTGATAAGCAGTAGTATTTTACAAGGAATCTTTTTTTCTGAGTGGTAAGTCTCAACAGTGGGATTCAAAGATTCTGTAAACCATGTTGTAAACAGATGGGCTGTTATCTGGACTTTATTGTTGAGTGTATTTAGCATAATTCTTAAGGGCCCTAGTAGTTTCACAATGGTCAAAGAGCATTGGGTTCAACTTAAAGTCACCGGCTATTTTAAGCCTTAACAAGAGAATCAGCCTTTCCTTAGAGGCTGTCATTGACTCAAGGCAAGCATTGGCTTTTCGTCTTTACCCATGAAAGTGGTCATCTTCTTCTAACACAAGGCTGTTCTTTTGCTTTACAAATCTGCTGTTTAGTGTAGCCACCTTCGGTAATTACCTTAGATCATCTGGATAACTTGCCACAGCGTCTGTATCAGCACTTGCTGCTTCACCTTGAACTTTTATTACAGAAATGGCATCTTTCCTTAAACCTCATAAACCTACTTCTGCTAGCCTCAACTTTTCTTCTGCAGCTTCTTCACCCCTCTGCTTTCATAGAATTGAAGAGACTTGGGTCCTTGCTCTGGTTTAGGCTTTAGTTTGAGGGAATGTTGTCGTTGGATTGATCTTCTACCCAGATCACTAAAACTTTCTCTATACCAGCAGTTGGGCTGTTTTATCTTCTTATCTCTTTTGTGTTCACTACACTAACACTTTCAATATCCCTCAAAAACTTTGCATTCACAACTTGGCTAACTATTTGGTGCAAGAGGCCTAGCTTTCAGCCTGTCTTCCTCACTAAATTTAATCATTTCTAGCTTTTGATTTAAAATAAGAGTCATGGGGTGCCTGGGTGGCTCAGTGGGTTAAGCCTCTGCCTTCGGCTCAGGTCATGATCTCAGAGTTCTGGGATCGAGCCCCACATCGGGCTCTCTGCTCAGCTCAGCGGGGAGCCTGCTCCCTCCCCTCTCTCTCTGCCTGCTTGTGATCTCTGTCTGTCAAATAAATAAATAAAATCTTAAAAAAATTTTTTTTAAATAAATAAATAAATAATAAAATAAAATAAGAGTTATATGACTCTTTCTTTCATTTGAACACTTACAGCCCATGGTAGATTTATTAACTGGCCTAGTTTCAATCTTGTTGTATCTCAAGGAATAGGGAAGCCCAAGGAAAGGGAGAGATGGGAGACTGGCAGGCTGTTGAAACAGTCAAAACAGATAAAATATTTATTGAATTAGTTGAGAGTCTTATATGGGTGTGGTTTGTGACATGCCAAAATAATGAAGTGGTAACATCAAAGCTCACAGATCACCAAGAGTATAAAAATAATGAAAAAGTTTGAAACATTGAGAGAATTACTAAAATGTGACAGAGAAATGCAAAGTGGGCAAATGTTGAAAAAAATGGTACACATAGACTTGCTCAATGCAGGTTGCCACAGACCTTCAGTTTGCAATGCATGTGAAATGCAATGAAGCCAAGTGCAATTAAATGAGGTATATCTGTATCTTAAGAGGGAGTAACATTTTTACATCATATAATTGTTGGTTGGTTCAATAACTATTAGAGTTGAAGGCTATACTGGACAATTGATTTCGTTTTAATATTAGGAAATTAAAGCCAAAATTTTTATACAGATTAACGGTACCTACAGTGGGATGAGGGCCCATTTTCTGATTCCTGACCTAAGCAAATACTAACCTGCTATAATCATTCCTGATTATTCTGTTGAATGTTATGACAATGTATTAGTTATTGCCTTCTTGAAACAAAAAGAAGTGAATTATGAAGGTCTTTTGGAGTAGGAAAATGGATAAAAAAGGGAATCAATAGGACAAAGATGATAAGAGCCAAATTTATTAGCTCTTTTTTACTTGGTAAAGAAATAAGAAGTCTCCAAGAAAGGTATAATAATGAGAAATTGCTGCAGATCTTGGTAAGAGTGAAGCCCCATGGACCCAAGGAAAGAGACTTAAGCCTTCTTCAGATTCACAACAGTGATGTCAGAAAACACAAAAGACCTAGTTCTGAACATAAATTTTAGGTGCAATGAAATAATAAAGCCATTTTATTTGGCCAAGAGCAATAGACAGTATTATTCTCTCCCACTTATAAGAAAAGAAAGTTTGAAACTCCATATCTGAATATTTTCTGGATTTCAGAATCCAGAAATAATTGTAGGTCATCATATTGGTCTTAAGGACTACGATTTTGAGATCCACTCTATAAGAATCTTAAAATTTCAGATTCTTAAATACAAAATTATTTTCTGGATTTTTTAAAAATAACTTGATATCCTGAAACATAAATGAGCTACATGAAAATAGAAAACTGGTAAGGGCAATGCTATCACTTTACCACTTGTATACCACCCATACTGAGGCTAAAGGAGCTAAAACTACTTTTGTTCCTTCATGTTACAATTCTACTTAATATAAACATCTTTCAAAAGTTAAAAAAAATTTTGTGTTTTAGTAAAAGTGTATGCTTCTCTTGAATAGCTGTACTAATAGTTATTCCATCCTCTATATGTAACTCTAAATGACTGCATGATTTGCATTTGATTGAATATTATGCATATGTATATATCCATAAGAATATATGGATATGTGGGGCATGAAGAAGATGGAGTGATCAATTAATCAGATTTTTTTAGAACCTGAGTAAAATCGCTAAAGTAGCGTATACAACGGATTTGGAAAAGTTAAGATTCTGACCTTGAAAATAGCAAGTTTGAGGGGGGATCTTGAACCACATTGGATTAAGATTAAGAGTAAAGTTAAGTGTGGAATATGGTAAGATGTGAGATATGCCCCAGAAAAGTGTCTTTGAAAAACACTGTGGTTGCTATTTTCTCATAAAGAAGTGTTGTTTTTTAGAAATTTTCTGTGTAGGTATTTTGACTTTTATTCCTAGTAGGGCTATTTTTCTCAGAATGCTAGTGATATTATGAACCCTTTGTCATTAAGAAATATTTTGATATCCTATAGGAAAACATAAAGGTATTTCTCTTTCATTGCAAATTTGTAATCTGCTTTATAAAATTTATTAGTATTTTTTCTTGGAGATTTCATATATACCCACTTAATAATATAGCATTGTATAGCTTCTAATTCTTATAGAGGCAAGTCCAGTGAGGTAGGTTTTAAAATCAACAGTTTGTCTATAGCTTAAAAATAGATTGGTTCATTGAGTTGATCTCTGTGACAACTACTTGGCTTTAAGCTTTGTCAGCATTGTGCCAGCTATTGGGTTAATGATAACTAGCTAATGTAATGGATTAGTTAATGAGATTCTTAGTCACCCTTATCTGACTTATGGATATATGGCTTTGTTATTTGGAATTACAATTAAGCATCTGATATAATTAACCTTTGACATACAAAATAAATACAATAAAATGTATTATGTGCAAATATATATATATATTTTTTTTCAATGACACTGTTCAGCCTTGGTAGGCATGTTATCATCATTTATTTTATGAAATACGTTTCATTTGGCACCAAGTTAGGAAGCATGGAGAGAAAAGAAAAGCATTTTAACATACACATTAATGCATTTAGCAACAAAGAGAATGTATGCAAATCAACTATATATTGCCACATTTTCTATGAGACACCTTTCTTCAGTAATTTAAGCCCATTAAGGATACCCTAAATATAATACTTTTATCTGATGTCTCTGGCATATGACAGTTATAAAACATGACAAAGATATGTATTGTACATTCAAATATTTTTGACAAATCCATTAAAAAAGAAAAATTGTTTCCTACTACAGTCATAGTTATTGTTGAACACTAGATGTGTATGGAAATATGACCTAATTTACAAATACAGGACAATTTTCTGTAATATGATCTATATGATATTGATAAATCTTCATATTACAGTTCTTAGTGGATTAAATACATATGACTAGACGTGTAAGGTTAAGATAAGTGTCAATCTGAGTGATATGATAAAAACTCTTATAAAATATTAAGTTAGCTAACTATTAATGAAAAGGCCATCCTCGGGGAGCCTGCTTCTCCCTCTGCCTCTGTCCCTCCTCTGCTTGTACATGCTCACTCTCAAATGAATAAATAAAATGTTTTTTAAGGAGGCTAAATTATTATTATTCTTTTCATCTTTGAAGTCTTTCTCAGTGTGCTATTCAGAAGGAAAATGTAATGGCTTCGTCAGAGTCAAATGCTTATTGTTCCTATTACTTACACAGATCATATTCCTACACATCTTTCCCAGTCTCCCAAGGGCTCAATCTTGTCTGCTGTAGCACTTGGGGCCTTCAGTTCTGTGTTTTGAATCTCATATATTCCTCATGTCCTCTTTGCCTTGAAAGAAAGGGAAAAAAGAAAGGAAGTAGGGAGGAAGGAGGTCTGTTTCTCTATATTTAGCTTAACCACTCTCTTGAGACGTTCCTTAGTTGTAGCCAATAGGCACTCTCATCCTGTACCAGCCTCAAACATCCAGTATGATCAGTCTAGCTCCATATAACCTCCCCACTAAATAGATAATATGAGGGAAAACAGATAAAAAGCTAAAAGGAGGTATTATTATATTTTTAGTAAGAAAGGGGGAAAGAAGAAGAGTCAGATAAAAGGAATACGCTAGGGGAGATAACGTACATAATAGGGGAAAGAAAAACTGTCAAGCCATAGCTGGGACAGTCTTCAAAGGTTGTACTTAAGTCTCCTCATATCATTATAAACAGGAAAAGTATCCAGTATTCTTTAGGAGACAACACTGTGTGTGGACACAATCCCACTGCAGTTTACCAATGCCTAGTGACTATTTGGACACTTTTGTAAATGTTATCTATGTGGCCCACATCAGTCTGGGAATAAAAATGAGGCTGAATTATTTGTAATAAGCTTTTCTCTAGTAGTTATCCATTTGTTGTAGAAGAACTCCAGATAAATTTAAAATATGTTCCAATTTTTCCTGTGATCCCCCAGGGGATATTTTTCATTGCTCATATATGTCTTCTTAGCTGTATTACCTTCCATTAATTCTACTGATATTACACTTAACTTTTCTTCAGTGATGCTGTTGATTAGTGTATTAGGCTTATTCATCTACATGGGGTTGTGGGTTCTGTTACTACCAAGCCTCCTTTCCTATCCTAAACACTGGCAAGGAGTAAGCACTGTCCGTTTGAAGGCCTTGCTGTGCCAATACTGAACTGTTTCAGGATCCTTCTTTACAGAAAAGTCTCTGTAGTTACAGGAAGTGTTATCTTTTCCATTTTTTGTTGCTTTCCATTAGGAAAGTACCAAACTATACTCCTTTGTGTCCCAGTGTCTTCAGACAGAGTAAAAATTACTAAGCATGCTAAGGAAAGTATAACCTAATGATGACAGACATGAGCTTGCATTTTTCCTCATACTTCTAAGATTAGTATATAAATTTACAAGAAGGGAGGTCAGAGAGGCTATAATTAGATTTTGAGCCTGTATCTTCATCTTTTTTCCATTGTATGACATTGAAAACAACTGAGTAAAAGATACATATTTATAAATTATAGATTTTATTTATATTACATAGATTATATATAGAGATAGATTATATAGATTATAGGGATTTTTGGATAATTTTCAAAGTGAAAGAGAAATCTTTCTACTATAGGAAGATGTGATAATTAGAAGGAAAACATAAATATGTGAAAAGTGCCTCAGTTTAACAAGTGAATAATACCAGTAGAAGAAATCCAAGAAATTAAATTTTGAATTTGCTAAAGGCAAATGGATCAATGCATTTAATTCCTTTAACTTTGTGTAACTTAGAAACAATTTTTCAGCTGAGATAAGCTGTACAAACTGCACAGAGAAGGAAGAAAAACATAATGATGTTCATCTTTTTAAAAACACCTTTTAAAAAACAATTCATTATACTGTGGCTTCTCTTTGTGCAAAAGATCTTAAAGTTTAGCAAACATCAGAATGACTTGTCAAGCTTGTTAAACTGCAAAGTCCTGAGTCCCTCCCCCAGAACTTCTGATTCATTAGGTTTGGTGTTGTACTTGAAGATTTGTCTGAACAAGGTCCTAGGTGCTAGTGATATTACCAGTTCAAAATCAATGTATCTCCACCCCATGCAACATCACAAGCAGCATTCAAAGGAAAGTCTTTTAAAAGGTGAATGTCATAAAAAATCTCTTTTGCACACAGAGTTCAGGATTTCCTAGAAATCACTCCAAAAATATACAGCAAAAGATTTATATCCAATATAACTTAGTGAATGCTTCCCCTCAAAATACTGTATGGAAGTCTATAAAAAGTAATTACTAGCTTTATAGAAAAAGATTTCAGGAATGAACTTGTCAAAGAAAGCTGAGGTCCATTTGAAAGATAGAATGATCAATGTTACTATTATTAGTAAGGAAACCAGCACATTTTTCCTTGTTGCTCTGGTAGATTGGAGATAGGGAGGTGACAAAGATTAAAAGTCTATTTCACTCTTTTATGAGGAAAAAATATATTACTAATGAGGCATTCACATCAATAAATTTATATAAAATAATATGCAGATAGAGATTTCTTTATATAAACCAAATTATAAAGAAGTTTTACTTATTTTTCAATTTAAAAGCAATAGCAACCCAACTGTGATAAAATACATAAAATCCATTTTCATATATAAATTTCATTGCATTTTTCTCTTAATATACCTGATAAATCCGCCTTAAGTTTGCAGCCTCCTTTACTTACTTCCTGAGAATACTTTTTCTAGAATAGAAAACTATAAAAATAATACAAAAAATATTTTACCATACCTCATAATCATAAGGAAATTGTTAACACATTTATGCAACATGTGCAAAATACAATTTGTTGTGATCCTGAATTTGAATGATTTATAATAAAATAAAATAAAACTTCAAATATACTGTATTGTTCAGACTTTTATGATTAGTTGCTTTTCTTCGTTTTCTACATTGTCTGCCAAATAATTAAAGGTAACTAAAAATTTTAGAGGGTCAACAAAGCACAACTCCAAATCAAGATCTTGAAAAACTAATCTCTCTTTATGTGACATTACTATGAATGATACAAATAATCCTGCATATATATAAAAGTCCCTGAAAGCAGAATTTTTACTATTTTCATTTTTATATTTGCTATGGTTATGTGCTATAGCATCTAACCATTTGTAAGAAATTGTCAAAAGTCTTGACCTTATCTAATACTTCAATTATCTTTTCATTTCTCTTGAATCTTTACTGTAAAGCTAAGTGAAAGAATTTTCTATACTTTTCTCCACTTCCTTGTCTTTTTTCATTCGTTCATTTACAATAATCAGCCTTTCATCTCTACTCCTCCATTGAAACTCTCTTACCAAGTTCATAACAGTTCCACTAAGCCGAATTCAGTGCCTAATTCTAAGCCACAGTTCACTGGCTTTCAGTTCTATTTGATTATTCCTTGTCACTTTCATCCTATAATATTTACTTGGCATTTAAGACACCATTATACCCGTGCTTCCATATACCTTCCCCTGGGAAGGCCCCTTTTCTTCCCTACCTGTAAGTGTAGAAGCTCCAGAGCTGCTTCGGTGCTTATTCTGCAGACCTAACCATTTTCCTGAGCTCAAAACTCATTTATCAAACTGTCTTACTTCCCTTGTGAATTTAATATGTATTGATATAAAAAAAATGGATTTTGTCCAAAATGGAACTTTAGATTTCTCCTTTAAAACTCTAAATGGTAGATTTTCTTAGAACAGGATCTTGTTAAATGTCACATATAAAGGACTGACAATGGAATCCACAAGATGATATTCAAGGAATAAGCTCATAAAACAAATTTAAAAAATTAAAAATAAATAACAGGGACATGACATTTAAATGCAGTAACGGGTGGGATTTGAAATAGTATGAGCTTTCAGTAGGTAACATCATTTGAGGCAAAACTAGGATTCAAAAAAAGAAAATGATTGATAAAGTCTCAGAGACCTTTTCCAAAGTTAAGTTATACTTAACTGAGTTTCAGGAATTCTGTATGTAGAAACTGACAGAGTATTTAGTGAATGCTTAGTGGAAAAAAAAAAACTAAAGAATTTATGCATATATCTATATATATAGTAATATATGTGTGTACAAATATACATATGCATATTTCTTTATGTAAATTCTACCATATGATTTCACGCAACCATTTTTAAAGTTTATAAGGTTTTTGTGGTAGAAAACTTTCAGATATTAAGAATAACTGTGGACAGTATGGATACCATTACAAGTAAAATTATGGTATCCACTTTGGGCACACCAGGAAAGTAGCATCTCTTGCCAGGATTTGAGAAGATCTATTTCTGTCTTTTTACACTGCTACACAACAAAGAGCAGATGAGTGATGTTAACACAAGCTCACAATAAGCATTCATATGGGATATTTCTAACTCACATAACAGATCTCCGCATGTAAGAGCCTACCATTGCTATCTCCTTACATCTTCTAGACTAAGTCATAGTAGAAAAAAATGGAAAGCACACAAACATATACCTACACAAACACATAGTATCATGAAACTATAAACAATAAGTAAGATGCAGTTTAATCTAGACTTGATATTGGATCTTCTCCAATTTCAATTCATCAGAGATTTAATCAGACAGGGGTGTGTTATTGTGAATATTCCAAAGAGTGTTTTAATTTGCTGAGCTATTAAATGAGATGGATGAATGCAGCATAATTTTTTTAAAAAAGATAAAGAATTTCCTTCTATCTTTACTCACCTGTCTTACAAACAAGAAATCATTACTCAATTTGAAACATTGCTCTTTAATAGCATTTTATACTATTCCCTCTTGTTACATTTATGGAAAAAATAATGATATCAAGTCCTGGGCTTGTGGATAAGAAGCAACAGCCATTCCTAACTTCAATTCAGGAAAAAGCAGCTGCCTCCACTCCCTTTAGAATATACAGAGTGCCCTGGAATCCATGGTGGCAGCTGTGCATTGTTATTCTGGCTATTGCATTTTTTATGCTATTACATGGAGCTTAGGATACTAATTTCAGAATACAGAATATTTAGCTCCTGCAGGTCTGAGGACATTAGCCCTCAAGCTGATAGAAATGTATTCTTGGAGTTTGAATATGTCTTTATGCATCAGCATCTCTGGTAAATAATTTCTTGCTATCTATTTTCCAACGACTGTGTGCATTTGATAGAGTAAGTGAGGCTACGGATTATTGCAGTGACACACTGCACATCTTTGTCATTTTCTTGGCAGTTTTCCATTCAGAAATATCAAGCATATTTTGGGTTTATTCTCCCAGACCATTTCAGTTTTGTAATTTTTGTCATCCTCAGCAAATTAATCCCACACATGCCTTTGTCTGTCATTTGAGCCATGCAGAAATTGTGAATTATGTCACCTCTATAAATGGGAATCTTGGAAGAAGGATTAAATGCTAAGGGTGATCAGTCAGAGAAAGTGGCAACTCGTCTGGTTCAATGATTAAAGTCTGGACCTGAAAATAAGAATTACTAGATTCTATTTGTGGCTTTTCTATCAATTTGCTGTATGACTTTTAGTAAGACTTTTCATGAGGAATTAGTTTCCAGATATGGGCTAAAGCAAAAAATTACAGACCTTCAAAACCTAAGGGAAGAAATCATTTTATTTCTTAGAAATATTAGCCTGTTTATTAGGGGGACCTTTTAGAGAGTTTAAGCAAGTATCTACAAAATAAATGTTATATGTCAGTTCACCTGATAATGAAAATATTAGCTGAAGAAATTTTGCCCAGTATGTTAAACTCTCTGATACAAACAGTTCAAGCCTGCATTCTGTCAGTTTCAGTTTAGATATTATTGTATAAAGTAAGAATCTCTAAAGAACTTATGTAAATCATTCACAAAATCAAATGATAACTGGAAACCAAGAGAGGACTCAGGGTAAAAATGATAATTTCAGTACTACATTGGTTTTTCCACTAATTCTCCACTTTCATGTTTGGGTTTGGATCACGACACCACTTCATCCTTCTTCTTGGTAGCATTTCACTGTCAGGTATGACCCAACTGAAAGTATCCTTGCCTCTAATCTGACATAACAGATTTGTCCCAGATGCTCTGTTTATGATTGTTGATTTTGGCTTTGCTGGTTTTTCAATCTTCTTCTTTTTTTTAAGTTTAAATATTTGATATGGGGAGGGTATGTGTTGTGATGAGCGTTGGATGTTGTGTAAGACTGATGAATCACAGACCTGTACCCCTGAACAAAAAATTCATTATATGTTAATTTTTTAAAAGATTAAGAATAAATAAATAAAATATCTGATATACATTTTCTTTCAAACTACAAAAACCATATGTTTTATGAACCACAGTAGGCCACACAGATGTCTACAAAATAGAAAGTCTGAACCTATGTCTCCTTTACTCAATCCCATATGCATTTTCTACATTTTTCTCTAAAGGAGATAGGTATGTGCATAAATATAAACTTTATTATTTACAAAATGGGATTGTAAAATATTATTTTTGGTAATTTATCTTTCTTTTTAATAATGAAAGCAAACTTTATTAGGGTGTATCATTCTGGGTTCTCCAAAGAAACAGCCAATAAGGTGTCTGCATGTAGGTGGGTAGAGAGCGAGACACACAGAGAGAGAGGACAAGGAACTTATTTTAAGAAGTGGGCTCACATCCACCTCTATAATGGGAATGAAGCCTGGCAAGTCCACATTTTATAAGGTTGGCCAGCAGGCTAAAGACCCAGAGAAGGGTCTTTGAGTTCAAAGGCAGTCTGCTGGCAGAATCTCCTCTTTTTCAAGGGACATCAGTCTTCCTTCTATTCAGGCCTTCAGCTGATTAGATGAGGTTCACTCACATTATGGATGATAATAGAGTAATCTGCTTTACTCAAATCGTACTGATTTAAATGTTGATATCATCTTTAAAAATACCCTCAGAAAAACATCTAGAATAGTATTTGATGAAATGTCTGGAGAATGCGGCCTAGTCAAATTGACACACAAAATTAACAATTACTTGTGGTCCACTATATTACAGTTTGTGCTAACCACTTTAGTCAAGCTATTTCTTCCTTTCTTTCTTTCTTTCTTTCTTTCTTTCTTTCTTTCTTTCTTTCTTTCTTTCTTTTTAAAAGACTTATTTATTTATTTATTTAACAGAGAGCTAGAGAGAGAGCACAAGTAGGCAGAGCAGCAGGCAGAGGGAGAGAAGGAAGCAGGTTCTCCACTGAGCAGGGAGCCCAATGAGGGGCTCAATACCAATGACCCGAGCCAAAGGCAGCCACTTAACCAACCAAGCCACCCAAGTGCCCCTCAAGCTATTTCACTTAATAATAAAACTAATACATAAAAATAATAAACTACTATATAAAATATAATATTTATAATTATATATAATATATAATAAAATGTAAAATAACTAATATATAAAAATAATTAAAATTCCTATAACTTAGGAATTATTATCCCCATTTCATTGACTAAGAAGGAAACTGAGAAACAGGAAAGTTAATATTTTGCCCAGTGATTGAGCCAATGTATGTCAGATCCGGATGTAATCTGTGGTTCTGTGGCTCCTGAACACATGATTTTAATTACAAAACTCTACTGCTTCCCAGAATATTAGGCTAAACATCCCTGCATAACAAGACATGCAGAACCCACTTACTCTGCTTAACAGGACTTCATTTTCCAAATGGTGGTTGTAGATTGCGATAATGAATGCAAACAATGGCACTTCAGGCATGTCACTATCTTTCATGACTTTGTTTCTTTTTCTAATAGAATGAGAAAATTAATATCTACCAAAGGCACTATATGCCGAGTGCTTAACCAAAACCTGGTATAGAGTAAGCACACTAGCAGTTTTATTATTATTATTTAGAAAACATTTAGAAAGTCTCTTCTAATTTTTTCTTATGTTGTTATCAACTGCTTGGCATGACATGTATCCTGAATTAACCATTTTTATATATTTGCTAATATTTCTAATTCTACAGAATATGCTCACAGACAAAGAATTCACCTTCTTAAAATGTTCAATTCAGAAATTATTAACCTATTCACAAGATTGTACAGTCATCACCACTATCTAACTATGGAATTTTTTATCACCTTAAATATAAGCCCTATATGCATAAGCAATCACTCTCAATTCTTCCCCACAGGACCTGGCAACCACTAATCTATTTTCTGTCTGTATTCATTTGAGATTTACCTTCACAGGACATTTTATAAAAATGAAATCATTCAGTATGTGGCCTTTGTGTCTGGCTCCTTTCACTTGGCATAAGGTCTCACAGTTCATCCCTGGTGTAGCATGTATCAGCATTTCCATCTTTTATATGGCTGAATCATATTCCACTGTGTAGATGCAGTACTTTCAGTTATCTCTCCATCACCTAGTGGGCATTTGAGTTGCTTGCACTTACTATGCATCCTACTCTTATGAACATTTATGTACAAGATTTTGTGTGAATATGTTTTAAATTCTCTTGAGTTTGTGCAAAGAAATGAAATTATCATATTGTTTCCCCATTATTCAAAAAATAATGCTCCCTTGGAGTCCCTGGATGGCTCAATTGGTTAAACAGCTGCCTTTGCTCAGGTCATGATCTCAGGGTCCTAGGAATGAGCCCCCTGTATCAGGTTCCCTGCTCAGCATGGAGCCTGCTTCTCTCTCCCCCTCTACTGCTCCCCAACTTGTGCTCTCTGTCAAAAAAATAAATAAAATCTTTTTTCAAAAGTCATGTTCCCATCAACAATATGGAAGAATACTTGTGTTTTGTTTTGTTTTATGACATCATCATCACAAAGGAGCAATTTAATATTTTCTGAAACATTTTCCTCTTGGATATCTACAAAATAGCTCTGAAGGGGAAGTTCTGAAATAATACAGTTTAAATATAGTAATTTAATTTCAACAGCATTTAAACTATTGAACGTAATGGTCTTAGTTATCATATGCTCTATAGTTTAAGGTGGAATATGTGGTATTTTCTTCTGAAGTGATTGAAAACATTACTGAATTACAGTTCTGTTTCAATTGTAAAAAAAAAAAAAAGAAAGAAAAGAAACGATTGACATTTTCCTATGTTTTATTTGGGTGTTTATTTTTAATTAAAATAGAAAGCCATGAAAAATCTGATTTGCCATTCCTAGTTCTAAAGACAATGTCAACATCCATCTTTTTTCTTATACCCAGTGCTTCCTGTGGGGTAAAGAGTAATTGGCCAGCTCTCTGAATGCAGTACCTTTTGGACCACAGTCCCACTTGATTTGGGGGCAGAAGTACTGACTCACAAAGCAGTCAGCAGTCTCCACTCAGACTCTCAGCTCCCTGCAGGCCTTCTGTGGATGAACATATGTAGATGTACACATGGTAAATGAAACTTAGGTGGGGGTGACCTTCTGAGGGTCTGTTCAGTTCTGTGCCCTTTGCGCATGTTTTCCATTTGTAGTTGGGACTGATGGAGAGGTAAGGCTAGTCCCTATTTGTCCACATTCAAGGAGAAAGATTTGAATCTCATGATGGTCTGAAGTCCCTATTTCACTCTCTCAAATTCATTTTAGCAGGGAATTCTACAAAATATGGAATGAGTGTTGCATAAAACCCTACCTCTTATAAACTCCCTAGTAAATCTACTTTGACCACTAATTCATGAAAATTAGGAGAGAAATAAACAAAAATTGGGAATTTTTAATTATTCATATTTCTTCTTTTACTGTGCTAAAAAATCACATCAGTATTAAGCTAGATAAAACACAATGTAGTTTTCTTGTTCAATATTATTTTACTTAAGCAATATCCAAAAAATTAGCAATACAAAACTGTGTCCAAAAAATTAACATTACTAATTAAAAATGAGTATCTAAGGAAACTAGAGTTTGGGCAAGAATCTAATACAAATCTGTGCCAGCAGCTTTAATTGACATTTTGGATGTATCTTTTTCAAAAACTAAATATGAAGTAGCTCATCCCAGAGCAAAATTTTAATTCCACTTTAATAAAGAAAGTAAGGAATTGCATTTTATTAGATATGTTTAAGTAAGGAATTGCTGTTTACTATTTCCTATGTTAAAGCATTATTCCAAGAAGAAAATCTTGAGAGGTCAGTTGGTAGAGCACGCAGCTCTTGATGTTAGGTTCAAAAGTTTTAACTCCATGTTAGTGTAGAATTTACTTAAAAAAAAGAAGGAAGTCTTGAGAACTTGTTGGCTGCTTGGCTTGCCATTCTCCCTCCTCAGAGACTTGATTTGCAATCAACAGTTATGTAAATTTTTTATCAGATTAGACTTTCAGAACTAAATTTTCTATAATATATGCAACCGTTACCTCAGTAAAACTGACAAAATGTCAGAGAAAGGGACAAGGTACAGTAATTAACAAAATGGTAGGGATCTGAAGGAAATTTAAATTGAGAAATCTTTTTTTTTTTTTGGAAAGTTGTAATATCCTAGAGGGTAGGCAGAAAAGAAGTTCCTATGGACCATTTGATGACTCTAGTTAGAATGGAGAGAATGCTGTATGCAATTTACATATCACCTAATTTAAAGTGCCTGATAACTTAAAATTTGTGTTTTATAATAATGATAATTTTAGCTCTACTTTTTATTAAAATGAAGTCAAAACCATTTCTATGGTATGGTAATTTCCTATAGATATGGTAATTATATGAAGTCTCTAATCATTTTTTAAAATAAATCATTTATAAGTTTAGAAATATGAACTTCATTTCATCATGTGTATTCTAGTGAGATGACAACATACTGCCACTGATGTTATAATTTTCTTACTATGCTAAATCGCTAATACATTATATTTACTAACTCAGAAGCAAAGCTACCAGAACCTGGAATGTATACATTCTGTTATAAAATTTTGATCAGTTTTAAAGTTCTGTAAATAAGGGTGCTGTGTGTGTAAGTATTGTAATTATGCCTACATTTTAGCTGTAAATTGTGTGCACAAAATAGTGACTGACTACATGTACTATTTAAGTAAACCCTTTTCCCATATTAAGGATTTTTTTTCATATTTGAGAGGATATTACCTAGATCAAATTCATATGCACCACAAAGTGCAGGTTCTTAAAAATAGCCATTTCTTCATTTTTTTCCCCTTTTGGAAAATTTGAAACTTTTTAGATGTAGTTTTTAATGATTTCTGTCATTTTCAGCCTCCTCCTACCTATCCAATGACAGTATGTTGCCAGCATTTTCCAAAATACCACATTGCAATTTGCACTGCTTTATTTCGTTAAGTTTCTCAAACTTTTAAAGTCCAAAATCAAAACATGATCTTCATTATCTCCAATTGGGAAAGCTTTTATGTAAACCTTTCTTACCAAAGTTACAATGAAGTTGATATCATGTATTTCCAAGTAGTATTTTTAAAAAGTGATTTAACAAAAAGGAACTAGTTACCCAATGTCATAATTTCCGTCGTCTGCAGATTTGTGGAAAAAAGGAAAGGCATTTTGGACAGTAAAACCTCTGCTCAAGTTATATCCTATAATTGTGCACAATGATATTTAATAATAACTTATTTTAATTAGGCACTTAGTAAGGCCTTTATTCTTTGTAAGCATTTACATAAATTATCGCAAATACTCTTCACAACAATCCTATGAAGTAGATGTTATTATTAGTCCCAACTTAGTGATGAGAAACTAGAACACTGAAGAGCCATATTAATAGAATATCAGGTATAAAGAGGCCATAGTTTCTGGCACTTTCTGGACCAAATAGTTACAACTCTTCTCCTTTTCCATTTATCTTTACCACATTGTTGTGTCATGATGTTCTACTTAAGAAAATGTGAATTTGTCCTAATTACTCACATGGCTAAAAAGTTTTCACTCTAAATAATATTCAGTATGGTCTAGATCACATTCCACCGGGTTTAGAGTAGATTCTTTATATTCTTGCTCCATATTAACAAACCAGGGTAGTTAATATCTCCTAACATGTTGGAGTTACTGTAACATAGAACACATTGGTCTAATAGCATAAAAATTAAATATGTTTCAAAAGTACAGATAAGCAGTGCTCTCAATACTTTGACATTTTGCATCTTTACTTTCCTGAATTATATATCATGAAATAAAAACTCTTTCATGTGCTTTACTGTTACATAATCTTTATAGTCTGGCTTTGCTTGCAAAATAGCAATCCAGTTGATCTGCTGCCATGATCCCAATAATTCTGATCACTTTACTTAAAATTTCTTCTCAAGGTGCTTCTGAGCCATAAGAGAATGAGTATTTTACACGCTTAATTTACATTAACTGTTTTTACAGAGAAGACAAAAATACAATGTATTTTTATGGAGTGATAGTCATTCCTTTTTTGTTATTGTATTTAAGCAAAAAGACACAATTATCTTCAAGGTCTTTGATAATATAGATAACATCCATCATAAACTTATTTTTGCAGTCAAGTTATTCACATACACTGCTAAAAGTTTAAAGAGTTTACCATTGCACAGATGCAGATACATAGAAAACAACACATACAACAACAAATAAGTCAGATCTCCTTAATGTCAACCTTAATAAAAATTAGTAGGACAGAACAAATCAGAATATGACAAAGATAAGATAAATTGTATCTAATAGAAGATAGTACCAACCCCACATTAAGTCCAACCCATGCACAAAGACATGCACCTTTCTCATCTTAACCATCATTCACTAATTAATTTTAAGATATTCATTGTGTTTCCATAATGTAGTACTATAAATTATCTCCTATAACTGATCCTCTGTTCACTTGCCTATATGGCAATATTAATATCTGTGAAATTAATGAAACAGGCCGAGGTCTTCATTACTAAGCACATTTGTCAATTTAGAGTTTTTGTTTTCCATTTTATAATATGTACAAATTAATTCACTAGCTTTTACACAATTTTCCACCTCCTTAAGTGTATCATAAAACAAACTGCATCATCTCCAAAAGTCCTTCCAAATAAGACTTGTTCCAAGGGATGTTGCTGGGTTTTGTGAAAAAGAAAATTCAAAGACCAACTAAATTTCTGATGTTCTGTAGTTCATAAAAATGAACAGTTTTAATATATTAATATTCTTTGTAATGGTCTAAATAGGAATTATACAAATAATTACATAGCATTTCTCAATATTGTGGAAATAATTTTCTGCAAAATACAGTTTCAGAAATGGGCTATAGAGGGTGTTTGTACAAAATGTATGAAAGTCACATCTGCAAACCATTGGTTAGAAAATCAAGCTTGATATGATTTTCCTTTTAATTTTTGCTCTATAACCTTTGCTGGCAAAGAGTGTATTTAATTATCTATGTGCAATTAAGCACTTAAGGGATTAATTAATTAGTTGGCATTTGTAACACTCTTAAAGATGAAAATCACTGTTTAAGAATTATCATTATTAATATGAACAGATGCAAAGGATGAAAGCATCATTTATGCATGCATATGGCACACCCATCAACTCTTAGCTTATTCAGAGACATAATTGCTCTTTGAGCCAACATAAGCACCAATTTTCAAATATTAATCCAGTGCATCTTCAAATATATTATGCCAAGTCATATTCAGTAATATTTATTCTCAATTATAAAAAGAAAGACATATTTAAGTGATGTGAGTAAATTATGAACACCATTTTCAAAAAAAAATCTGTTTAGTTGTCTGCTAATACTGAGCAAAATTAGAACTATAAAATTAACTCTCAAACAATAAGTAATATTAAGCAAAAGAAGTAAGAATGTAACTTCAGTCATTCTTTTATACAACATCTAATAGTACACGATATACCATATGCCATAATGCAAAGTCAACACTTAATTTAAACCTTGTAATGTTAAATGTGGGTATTCACTATCAATTTTATGATACCTTTATCCACTTTATTTTTTAATTTAAAAGGTGTTTAATGCAAGAGAAAATTATATGAAAGTTTATTTTCATCTTTAGCATGTTGATTTAATAAAATATGCATTTTTTTTTACTATACTGATGTAAAGGCAAAACTCACTGATGGCAATAAAATCCACAGAAGCTTTTGACTAAGGCTTTCATTTTAACCTGAGATAACACACTGAAACTTACAATTGATAAGTGATGTACCCACACAATATCATACCAAGTAATAAAGAAATAATATAGAGTTTACAGAGCCATTTATATCAACTTCTTAAATGACAGAAGCCTGTTATCTTAGCTCTGCAGGCTATCAATTCAAATATATAATACTAAGATGTGTTTTTGTTTAGAGCATTTTTGATGCTTGGTAAAGCTTTATACTGGCATTTGTCATTAAAACAATATGCGGGATGCCATAGTTATGAGGAAATGGTATTTCAATTTACAACCCATTTTTATGAACTTATGAGAATGAACACTGTTCAGAATAAAGCTTTTACTTAATTGTGTTTCTAAATTCAATGCATAAATGTTAAGTTAATACAAAAGTGAAAGCTTAAGCATGCAAATAATAATGTAAAGGAGCTGAAAATTTTTCGTAATCTAAAATGGAAAAATTTTCTTAACACTCAGTCTCAATAAAACAGACTTTCTCAAAACAATTCTATCAAGATTTATATATTTAAATTCTAGTTCTCCTAAGATTTATAGTTAGAGATGATAGATAAATCCCTTTATAAAAACAACAGAAAAGTCCTACTTCTCTTTCTTGGGGTTTTTAAAAATTATTACAATCATATAATTTGTTGAAGTATATCATGATTTCTTTTCTTAAGATTAATTTTTCATTTCAACCTACAATGGCAGTGATGATCCTTTCTCTAAAGTACAGCATATCTACTTGATGTTTTCTTAGAAAACACAGTCATTAAATGAAAAGGTTTTTATGCATTAAACTAAAGAAAATCTATGCTAAAAATATCTAGAGTTTAAAAAATCTACATTTTTGTTTTTATAAATCACTCGTCTAAGTATCTTTCCAAAATTGTGCTTAAGAAATATCATTTAAGATTTTTTTTAAAGATTTTATTTATTTATTTGAGAGAGAGACAGTGAGAGAGAGCATGAGTGAGGAGAAGGTCAGATGGAGAAGCAGACTCCCTGTGGAGTTGGGAGCCCTATGCGGGACTTGATCCCGAAACTCCGAGATCATGACCTGAGCCGAAGGCAGTCGTCCAACCAACTGAGCCACCCAGGTGTCCCTAAGATTTAAAGATTAGTTGTTATATTTTGGGAAGGAACACTTCACATAATTTAAAACAGGTTTAAAATCAGCCTTCAGTTTTCTTTTTATCCCAAGTGTTGTGTGTTGAAATCTGAGCTTTAGAAGTGGAACAGTTATTAACAGTGACAAGGATGAGGGATATGGTCATGGCTCAAGTGGCATGGAAGGCATGACCACTGAAAATATGGAGGACAGAAATATTTAAACTAAGGATGATAATAAGAAGTTTAAAGATTGGGCACCTGGGTGGCTCAGTTGGTTGAGCGACTGCCTTCGGCTCAGGTCATGATCCCGGATTTCCAGGATCAAGTCCTGCATCGGGCTCCCAGCTCCTTGGGGAGTCTGCTTCTCCCTCTGACCTCCTCCTTTCTCATGCTCTCTCTCTCACTCATTCTCCCTCAAATTAATAAATAAAATCCTTAAAATTAAAACAAAAAAAAAAGTTTAAAGATTAAAAAATAGTGAGCCAGCTGTTAAAATATTTAATTGACTTGGAATATTGGCCGGGAAGGTACAAGGTCAAGGAGAAGGAACTGGAGTAATAATGTGTGTCAGAGTTTCTGGATTTTTCAGAGAGAAGGATGAAACAATGACATATAAGTGGTAATGAAAAAATTAGTTAAGGGTCCAGTCTCCCTTCTCTTTAGTACACATATAGTTGGAGAGAGAAAATAGTACCTTTGTCTGACGTCCAGGCTTTAGTTGTCTCAGAAAGCTTAGAAAAGTTCTGAAAAGAAGATGAGTGTTTAATAGATTTTGGTGATGACAGATTTTTATTTCAGCCAAACATCAAAGCAAAGTTTGTGTTGACAGGGTTAGGAAGTGTTAGAAACTGGATTCATATTAAGAGACATACTGAACAGAATGTAGATGAGACTAAATGCTGGCAGATTACCTGGGAAGCTGGGAACTGCCTTACATATCAAGTAAACAAGGAAAGGGACACAGTTGGGATTATTTGGATAGCTTCCAAGGAAGAACTAACCACTACTTCCTGGGAGTGCTCTCTTATGCAGTTTATGTTGTTAAGGTCCAAACTGCTAAAGAAATGGTGGCAGGGAGTGTTTTGGGGGCTCTTCAGTCCTGCTATGGGCCATGTCTTAAGCAAGGGAGAACATTTTAAATTGAGTCACTTTGGGGGCGGCTGGGTGGCTCAGTGGGTTAAGCCTCTGCCTTCGGCTCAGGTCATGATCCCAGGGTCCTGGGATCGAGCCCCACATCAGGCTCTCTGCTTAGTGGGGAGCCTGCTTTCTCCTCTATCTCTGCCTGCCTCTCTGCCTACTTGTGATCTGTCTGTCAAATAAATAATAAAAAAAATCTAAAAAAAAAAATCGAGTCACTTTGTTAATCCCAGTGGTTTAGAAATTCTAAGTGTGCTTCCTGTGGGTTAATTCTCACTAAACATCATGAAAATTAGATCCTCTATTTGAATGAAAAAATAAAACCTTCCCCTTTCATCCTGGGAATCAACTTGTACATTTTCCCAGATAACTAACTACCATTCTCCCTTTCCTAGTTTCCTATATCTACAAATTTGGGGGATTAAATCTAGACTGATTGCATAAATTTCTCATATCGTTCATCTTTTATTTTTGTCTTTTCATTCCACTTACTGGAGAAATCATCATCTTTATCTTCAAATGAATGTTCTATGGTTATTATGTGTTTTTTTTTTTTACTTCCAAATGCATTTCTTATTTATAGAATATCCCTGTTATAAAGCATCTTGTACTTATTTTATGGATTTAATAAACTTTCCAATATTTCTGAGGATATTAACCATATTGCTTTGTTTTTATCTGGTCTCTCTTTATTGCCTATTTTCCCTAAGTTCCTTTTTAAAGTTTCTTGGTTTTGGTTTCTCTCATTCATGCAAAAATCTTTCCTCAAAGCTGCCTGAGCACAGTTGTCCATTCATAATTAAGAATGAGGCACTAAAAACAGCTGGGATCTTGAAGGTCTTATTGTTCAGCATTTTAAGTTTCTGTAATGGCTTTTGTTTTCAGAATGAGGCCTCTGTCTGTTGGTCTGAAAGCCTTTTATTTATTTTTTTTTTTCTCACAGAATAAATTTTCTACTTACTCCTTAGGGAGATGTAACTACTTGATTACCTTGGTTCTTTAGTAAAAGGATGGTATATGGGTTCTAACCTTTTCTTACTCATATTTTTAATGTTCTTGTGTTTTTGGTCCCTCTGGCCAATTATGGACCTGTCCGCGGTGCTGAAAATTAATCACTTCCTTACTCAATAGGCAGATTCAGCTTTCTTAAAAAAAAAAAAAATTGAGAGAGGGAGAACACAAGCTGGGGGAGTGGCAGAAGGAGAGGGAGAAGCAGGCCCCCTGCAAGCAGGGGAGCCCAAAGCAGGACCCTGGGACCATGACCTGAGCCGAAGGCAGAGGCTCCAACCCACTGAGACACCCAGGTGCCCCTGTTTGGAGATAATTCTAATAGAAAGCTGAAATCTAGGGTGCCTGGGTGGCCCAGGAGGTTAATTAAGTGTCTACCTTCTGTTCAGGTCATGATCCCGGCGTCTTGGAATCGAGCCCCGCATCAGGCTTTCTGCTCGGCAGGGAGCCTGCTTCCCTCTCTCTCTCTCTCTCTCTCTCTGCCTGCCTTTCTGCCTACTTGTGATCTCTGTCTGTCAAATAAATAAATAAGCTCTTTAAAAAAAAAATTATCTCCAAACATCTGACTATCCACTTTCCACACTCCATAAACTTGTTTATATTGCTTATCTCTCCTCTTTGATATTCTTTTTCTTTTATGACCAATTTAATATTGTCAGAAATAGAAAAAATAAATATCTTCATGCAATATACTATGTTTAGTTTATAAATATTATATTTCATTCTTCTTATCATCTTCACTAATGTGATTTTTTTATTTTTTGAAATTTTTTGAATTTTTTTGAAAATGTTGAAATTTTTTAAAATTTTAAACTAAAAATCTAGTAATATGTTTTAGTCAAAAATTCTTGTAAGTAACCTGAATTCAAGCAAAATCAGAATTGAAACATAACATCCACATGGCATATTATTTATGCATCATTATTTCAATGCAAAGATCTGTATAATGGGCCAATGGGTAATGTGTCTTCCCTCTGTATCATAGTTGAAATTTTCTTAGTTATTGACATTTAGTGTTAACACTGATATGGAAAATATACAGTGAGATCTCTGTTATAGAAAACAATCTTATGCCAAACATTTATCTTTTACATAAATATAGATATAATTTTTTATCACACATAGATTTTTTAAAAATCATTTGAAACATAAAATAATTTCATTTTCAATTTCTTATGTGCAGATGGGAGATAGATTTAACAAATTTAACAAATAATGAGCAAAAGTGGCATCTCAATATTTTTCAATTTTTTTTTTAGATCCTTTGTTATAACTTATATCAGCTTCTGTATTATAGTAAGAGAATGCTCTCATGTGAAAGTATTGTGGCTTTGTTAAAGCTCCTTTGGTTCATCTTAAACCACCATTAAACCACCATTACAGTAAATTTGCAAGACCTAGTGAAAATCTTAGGCACTGAAAGCTGAGTAGAGGTTATGATTTTATAGTATATTGATACAATATTCTATGGCCTTGTAAAAGTGAGCTGTAAACATCTAAAAAGCTAGCCATTCTTACCCCAATACATTTGAGAAAGTAGGTAATATTCTGCTATATAATAGCCAGACAATAAGAATTGGTTGCTCAAAAAACATGAACAATGCAAAAGTAATATTGCTCCTAAGAAAACATTGCAAATAGAATTATCCAATAAAATTCATTTGCTTAGGATATAAACAATAAGAGAATGAATTTTTCTACAAATATATTTAAAATAGTTGACAAGTCATGATACACATATAAAGAACAACTTGTCTGGTCCAACTTTTGTCCTAATATAGGTAGGAAAGTATTGTTACTTAGAGTTTTAAAAATAGAGGAACTTCATTACAAAAAGATTTTAAGAAACTATTTTCATTTCTCTTATATTAGTGTATTTTTTCCTATGGAGCATTTATTCAAAAGATGCAAAATATAGAAAGACCATTGAAATTTAAAAGAAAACTACAGGTAAAGGTAGGTTTTCCTTTTAGGGAAAGTCTTCTAGAATAATAACACACTTAAGACAACTTAGAAAACTTATAATTCATAAAGAAAGCTTTTCATTGGGACATGTGGGTGGCTCAATGGGTTAAGCCTTGCCTTTGGCTCAGGTCATGATCTCAGGGTCCTAGGATCAAGCCCCACATCAGGCTTTCTGCTCAACAGGGAGCCTGCTTCCCTCTCTGTCTCTGCCTGCTCCTCTGCCTACTTGTGATCGCTGTCCGTCAAATAAATAAATAAAATCTTAAAAAAAAAAAAAAAAGAAATGAAAGAAAGCCTTTCATTCAGAGGTCTCCAGTTTGAAGATTTGATTGTATATCCTACATATTTATCTTTTTTTTAAATTGTGTTATGTTAGTCACCAATAAAATACATCATTAGTTTTTGTTGCAGTATTCCAAGATTCATTGTTTATGTACAAAACCAAGTGCTCCATGTAATATGTGCCCTCCCTAATACCTACTACCAGGCTCACCCATCCCCAGGCACCCCTCCCTTCTAAAACCCTCAGTCTCTTTCTCAGAGTCCACAGTCTCTCATTCTTCATCTACCCCTCCGATTTCCCCCAGTTCACTTTTCCTTTCCTTCTCATAATGTCCTCCATGTTATTCCTTATGCTCCATGAGTGATACCATATGATAATTGACTTTCCTTCCTTGACTTATTTTACTCAGCATAATCTTCTCCAGTCCCATCCATGTTGATTGGAATACAGTATGGAGATTCCTCAAAAAATTAAAAATAGAGCTACCCTATGACCTGGCAATTGTATCCTGATGGCTGCTTTATTTGGGAGATTTTAATTAAGGTCCTAGGAAATCTGTAGTTAATTCACTGGAAAAACTTTTACTAAGCATCTACACTGCCAAGCACTGACCTAGATTCTGTGGGTTCTACTGAATACTTAGAGATTACATCCTCCAGAGTTTTACAATGAAGATGAGAGTGTCAGTTACATACCTTAGGAGCAAATCAACAAGAAAATTGTATAAAAAATAATGAGAGGCATCTGATGATACATATGTCTCTGACTTGGGGTTCCATATCAATACACTGGAGCTATGTTAAAATAGTTCATAAAATACTGCTCCAGATGTATATTTAATGCCAAAACACTTAGGCAGAGAGCAAATCAATAAAGAATTCATTTAAAAAGTTCCATCCGAGCATTATTATCCATGTAAAGATATTTATCTTTTACAGGATTTACTTTATAGAAGTATTATTAATTTAGAAAGTAAGTATAAGGTGTTGCCTCAGAAAAACTTTATCATTTGAGAGCCAAGGAATACATAAAGAATTCTTTTATAACTAGACTTACTGTAGTGAGCATTTAGCAATGTATACAAATATGGAAACATTACATTGAATATCTGAAACTAATATAAAGTTATATGTCAGTTTACCTCAATAAAAAAGAAAATGATAATAAAAAGAAAAATAAATTAGTTTTATGCCAAAAAACAAAACAAAACAAAACAAAAAAGGATTTCTCCTACCATTTTTTTTTTCATGTCTTTGGTTTGAATGATAGAGCAGATCTATCTTATTTTTATAATGTTACATTGACAGTTTTTCTAATATTTAAAAATATATTTAGGGGCACCTGGGTGGCTCAGTGGGTTAAAGCCTCTGCCTTCGGCTCAGGTCATGATCCCGGGGTCCTGGGATCGAGTCCCACATCAGGCTTTTTGCTCAGCAGTGAGCCTGCTTCCTCCTCTCTCTCTCTCTGCCTGCCTCTCTGTCTACTTGTGATCTCTGTCTGTCAAATAAATAAATAAAATCTTAAAAAAAAAACCCTATATATATATATATATGTATATATATATTTAAAGTGTATGCTCCTTGTTGCAAAAGCAATTATATGCATAACCTCCTACCATTTTACAAATCAAGAGCTCCAAAAAATTTATTTTCCTTGCCTATTCTTTTATATTTTGTTAAACGTGTATCAAATTCTAACTCCCTTTGACTAATTTTATTGCCTATTCTGTCTCACATATTGGAGGAATTCATTCTCAAATATGATCCTTTTAAATTTCATAGCTATATTATCGGAACTATCTAATTTTAATTAGAAGTTTTACTGGATAATCTCTTAGCATTGCTCCTTACATCCAATGTCTTCCCCTTGATTCATTTTTTTTTTGTTCGTTTTGTTTTGCTGGAGCATTACTACAAATAACTTTTTTTTCAACTACCTGCTGCCTATGTAACATTGGTTTTATTTTGTAGTTATATATTGGTATAGAATTCTGTGATTAAATCCTTTTATTAAATTGTAGACATTGCTCCATACTCCTTTATCATCCAGTTTCACAACTAAGAATTCATTTCCAAGGATCCTCTTTTTTCTCTTGGATTTTATTTGCAGTTTGGAATTTGGGAGGAAATTGTATTAATATTATGACTATTATCAAAATGAAAGTGGATAAAAGTAATATTAACAAGTACTTAATGGGTAATACTAAAACTTCTGTCAGTCACTGTTTTATAAGTTTTATATTGCATTAATTCAAGTAATCTTGATAATAACATAATGAAGTAAGTTCTATTTTTATAAACATTTCAAATAAAGAAGCTGAACAACAGAACTTCTTATTTGTTTAAGGGTACATGCCAGATAGCAGGGAAGGATATCAACATTTAATTCCCTAAGCATATGTGATATTAATTCAGTAATGTACTTTTTAGAATTTCATTGTAAGTGTGTGTCTGTGGTGACTAGAATGTCCAGGTAAGATTGAATGAGGAGATGGTTTTAATATGAAGGTGTAAGGAGGGATGGATTTAAGAGTATATTATATAAATCAATAAAGATAAATTCACTGATGCAGTGGAACGGTTTTTATACTTGAGTGTACTAAAATCATCTGGAATTGCTGTTTTAAAAAATACAGATTTCTCTTGAAATTTTGTTTTGCTTTGTTTCAAGATCTTAGGTATAATAGGGAATTCTCTTTTTTAACAAGTTTTCTAAATTTTTTTGATACCTATAGTCCATGGAGGACACTATGAGAAATAATATGCTAGTATTTGAACTCTGATTGAATTCTTAGTCCAAGGAAATGAGGTAGAGGGGATCAAAACAAACATAATTTATCTCACTGGCAAATCACATCTACATAGAACATAATGATAAATACAGTAGAAATCAGTTCTCGTCTCATACATTTTGCATTTACTTGAATGTGAGCTCACAGTAATATTTATGCCATTGCCATACACTTAGTATCTAATATTATCTTACCAGATTTTTTCCCATTTCTTTTTTTTCTTAAGATTTTACTTACTTATTTGACAGAGAGGGAGAAAGATAGCCAGAGAAGGAACAAAAACAGGGGGAATGAGAGGAGGGAAGAAGCAGACTTCCCACAGAGCAGGGAGCCTGATGCAGGGCTCAATCCAGAACCCTGGGATCATGACCTGAGCCAAAAGCAGTTGCTTAACAACTGATCTACCCAGACGCCCTGATTTTTCCCATTTCTAACCCATGATTTACCTATTTATTCCAACTCTCTAAAAACAGTCTCAGTTCTTATCATAGACCTATATTCCAGCATTATAGTCAAGGTTTTTTTTTTTTTTTTTTTTTTTTTTTTTTTGTCTGTTTTGTTTTGTTTTTCCCTAAGTACAAGGATACAGTTTTGTGAATAATGATGATTCTCTTTTGTTATGAAAAGAGCATTTATTCTCTCTTACTGTTTTCAGAGTTCTCTTAGTAACACCCTGAATCATTCAGTGAGATCACATGGGCCAATGAAATCCTGAACCGATTATTTCTACTTTATAATTTAAGAGTTTGATTTAAATATAATTTTCGAGGAAGAATATAGTCAGGTCAAAAAAGGCAGCAGTGTGATATTGCTTTTAAAATTTAAGATCATTTTTTGGGCGCCTGGGTGGCTCAGTGGGTTAAGCCGCTGCCTTCGGCTCAGGTCATGATCTCAGGGTCCTGGGATCAAGTCCCGCATCGGGCTCTCTGCTCAGCAGGGAGCCCGCTTCCTTCTCTCTCTCTCTGCCTGCCTCTCCATCTACCTGTGATTTCTCTCTGTCAAATAAATAAATAAAATCTTTAAAAAAAAAAAATAAATAAATAAAATTTAAGATCATTTTTTGATTAACAATGGTAATATGTGCAGACTGAAAGAAAAGAAGTTCCAGTTTGTTGAAGTCATTGTGTTCTGCCCTGATTCCCTTGGCAGGATTAGTTTAGATCTTCTGCCTGGGAACTTAGTAATTATGTCTGTGATGGCAATTATCTTATTGCACTATGATATTTTTGCTTAATGACTGTTCTGTACTAGACTATATGCTTCCTCAGGGCAAGGCATATGTCTTATTCATTCATTCATTCAGTCAGTCAGTCACTCACTCACTCACTCATTCATTCAATTAAAATGTGTTTGAGAATATTCACCAGAAACAACATACAAAATATATAATAAAATCGTGACACAAAATGAGGGCACATTTTTTAAAAAGTAATGTTGTATGCTCTAAAAATGTAAACTGTAGTAATTAGAAGAGTTCATCTTTTTTTCTATTTGCTGTGATGATTAGCACTTTGGTACCTACTAAAATCTCAATAAATATTTGTTTAATTAGGTATTCTACTATATCCCCAGAATAAATAATTTTTAAAACATACCTTTCGAAAATATTCTTCAAATTAATACAACTATAAAGTTATATCTGTGGTATGAAATTAAAAATATTACCTAAAATATATTCCATATTTTATTTGTGGTTTTGGAAAAAAAAACACCAAAAAAAAGAGATGGTCATTTCCAAACCTGACTTTGCATAAAATAAACTGGAGAATGTTTTAATAATGCCCCAACTATAAACACTGCATCAGATTCTCAAGTCATATAACAGACAATACAGGAAACAACAGCAGCTCCAGATGAATAAGCAATTATCTACATTACAAAGTTTTTTTCAGATATTTTCCTCAAAGCATGGAATATTTTGGTTGCTTAATATTTCAAATTGTGAAATAGATTGCAATAGATTGCTATAGATTAAATGTAGTATAGATTTCAAGACTCTGGTTTTTGAGAACAGGCTAATGATAAAGTTTATTCTTAAAAGTTTACATTCTTAAAGACCCACAAAATATAGTGTAAATAAACAAATTTGCATAAGGAATGGCAGTTAGCAAATAACAGTCAGTAGCATTTTTATATTATCTTCACTTACTCTTCAGCTATCTCTACCTACATTCAGAAATGAGTTTCCAGGACACTTATATTATAAATGTCCTATGGTCTCAGTTATGCACTATTATTTACTTTGTTCTTCTCTGTCTTCTCATGGTAAAGTTCAAATAGAAATTCACCTGAATGTATGAATTGTCAGAATAAATCACCTCACAGTTGTGGTGCATTCTTCATTTTTACATCATAGAATTTAGAACATAACTTGTGTTAAAAGAAAAAAAACTACAATATCGGTACAGATAGATCAAGTTAATCTGCTATAACAAACAATCCTAACATTTCAGCAGCTTCAGAATAAAACATTTGTTTCTTCATATTCTAAACCCATGGAATATAGACAACCAGGGGCTCAGCTCTTAGTCATCCTCATGGTTATACCAGGCAAAGGCTACTAGAGCAGCCACAATGTGGAAACTGGCTAGACCCTCTGCTGGTGGGAAAAGAAAACATGAAGAAAAGCACATTTATCCTCAGAACATCTGCCTTAAAGTGACAGTTATCACACTTGAGTTCAATTGGGATCAGGGACGATGTGTTCCTACCATCCACTGGAAAGAGAGACAAAATAATTGTGAACAATCAAAAATGACCACTGCAGGTAGATTTCAACATTTATCATGATTTAGTTAGAGTTGACTACTCTCAGAAACCCTTTGTTTTAATTTAACTCACATTATTTTTAGCTGGTGAAACCTATCTTAAAACCATTTAAAGAAACCTTTACAGCTGTAAAATAAACTGCTTCAAAAAATCTACACTTTAACTGAATTCTTTGTCCAATTTGTATCCAGAAAGTAAAGGGTCCAAACTGATGGAACCACATGGAGCTCATATTTTATTGTAAGAATAGGTCACATCGATAACTTATGTGTAAATAATACTGAACATTTTTTACTTATATTTATTATATGTTATTATTCCTTACTTAAAAGTGGTAAACTGAGTGAGGGGCGCCTTCCTTGAAAATTATCCTTCTAAGAACAATACATCAATTTTAAACATTTCTGAAGAAGAGCATTAGAATAAGAAAAAAAAATACTTTGTGCCTTTTAAATGTGTAAGATGTAAGCAAACAAGAAGGTAACAAGAAGGTTGTCATTATTGGTCTTGTAATTAAAGAACTATTTATTGTGACCTTCTATAGTCCAGTGGGTCTAACTGACAACATTTTGAATCAGAAATTAAAAAAAAAAATTACACTCTTCCTAATCTTAGGAATGAAATATTATATCTGAAGAGAAAAAGCATTTATTAGGAATTATAGTGCCTATGACTGTCATTTGAATATTAGTTCATTTGTCCATGAAATAATTTCCTTTAGGTATCTGATAGGGTGATCACAAATTCAATTTCCACAGGACAATATAACATTTGTTGAATTTTAAGAGTTTATTTCATTAATTTTTAATATCCTTTGTATGCTTGTTTGTTTCTTAATGGGAAATTAGAAATAACATTTTGTAAGATAACATTATCCATTCTCAGACATACAGGATTATGAAATTTATTAAATAATATCTTTTTGAAAAAATTGACATAATTTGATGTACCTTTGTATCACAGACTGATGTGTTTGTTTGGTAATAAATATTCATAAACTAAAATTGGGTTAATGAGACTTAATAAAGAACTATATCCATTAGAGTCCTAATTGAGTTCCTTATAAGTAGAGTCATTTAATAACCTTAAGGAGGGTCTTGAGTATATTTTATATTTAAATATTTATGAGAAGAATATCTGATAAAAATATGTGCAAATAATCCATGTGGTTGTAGAAAGTAAAGACATTATTTATTTATAAAGGACTCTCAGTACTAGCTGCATTAAAAAAAGGAGATCCTACTACAAACAGCAATAGCTTAAAAATGGCAGTTGGTAATAGACATTCTACTGGATTTGTCTAAGGGTTGTATCTAGTTTAAAGATAACATCCTTTCTCTGTATCTTTCATTTAAACAAAAGCACATAGAGGTCTTACACATAAAATTTATTTTAGAGTACTGGAAAACTAGGGGGAAAGGGAGTCACTTTGTTTTATATTAGAAAATATTAACTTTCCTATAATAATTTATGTAAAAAAATTCTGTGGAATACTTTTAATACCTGGCAAAGTGCATCAACCCCTAGAAGTAAAATAGAAAATGCCTTTATAATTGAATGGAACAAAGGCTCCTATAAATGACTTTTACCAGGAACAACCTAAAGCTATGCATCAATTTGCACTAAATTAATTCAGTCCAGATGAGAAATCATGTAAAAACTTATGCATTTACTTCATGGCCCATTACATCTCAGAAGTGAAGATGGATCTGTATTATTGTGTAACAGTATGAAATATCTAAAACTCCAAAACCTGCATTTTATTTCAATTTTAATGAACTGATAATAATATTTACAAGTATAAATTGATAGAGTCTATTTTCTTCTCATTTTCATTTGATAAAACAGTTCTTCCCAGGTTAATTTTAAAATGCACAGTCTCTCTTCAGTGTTCCAGCCTATGTGTCAACCAAGGCAGATACATCAGTATTAATTTTTTTTTTTCAGTGTTAAATGTTATCTGTAGGCAGCACACTAAGAAGAGACGGAAGGCACATTTCCTGAGCACTCACAGTGTGCTCTGTCTATGCTGGACACTTGGCATGTTCCGTTTTCAGACTGATCTTTGGTGGTAGGTGTGATTATTGCAGTTTTACCGATGAGAAAATAAACTCTAGACTATTAAATAATGTACTCAGGATAACATGACTGATTAAGTGCCAGGAATGCTTTGAATATGTGTGTGATTCTGTGTAAGCCCCTCTAGACTGAAAAAATTGAGAATTTTAGTTTAGTTTATTTTTATTGTTTAGAAGAAACGCCATGTCTTCTTGGATGGTGCCTTATTGTTCTTATTTCATATGGTTTGCCTTTTCCCTAACTCCCATTAAACTCTTCTTTCATGGCGATCCCATAGTTTATGTCGATTACACATCTGGGCACTTGAGTGTACTTAAGGGCTTTTTTATGCCCTTGTATCAGTTCCTAATCTTTTCATATGAGTAACTCTTGGCCCTCCAGCAAACTGGAAACACTTCAAGGGCAGATGCAGAGAGTATTTGTTTTTTAAGATTTTATTTATTTCTTTGACAGAGAGAGAAAGGGAGAGAGAGCACAAGTAGGGGGAGTGACAGGCGGACTGAAAAGCAGACTCTTCCCTGATCAGGGAAAGTAAAGGATCCAAATTGATGGAGCCACATGGAGCTCATATTTCATTGTAAGAATGAGTCACATAGATAACTTATGTGTACATAATCTTGAACACTTAAAATTTATGTTTATTATATGTTATTGTTTATTTTAAAGTGATAAACTGCAGTATACATGGGGTTGACTGATGTATTCCGATTAATTCTTAGTTCTCATATTCACAAAAAGGTGTGGCCTCAAGTTGTGTAATATATTGACAAATATGTTGAATGTGTATTCAGAAATGATTGTCATATCCAAAATTATCTTCTTTCAGTCCCTAACATAATATTATCAGTCCCACTTCAGAAACCGTAATGACATTGTTTCCTATCATTGTATTACTAGCAAAAAAAAAAAAAAAAAAAAAATCCTCTTTTAGGTAAATATTCTTTGGTAAAGCATGCCAGAAGAAAATTACACTGTGCTTCCATCTCTAATTTCATATATATGAGCATTGTGACCTATAGAAAATATGTAATGATACTGGAATTAGCCTATCTCTCTGGAAAGTTCGAGCAAAAAGTACAGACTTAGCTTAATCATAGAAACGGCTTTAAAGATTCATGGGAATGGCATCCACTAGCTTTGAATATAACTATCAGTTGATAGAGACTTTAGTGGATTTTATTTTTCAAAATCATACTAAAAGAATTTCAACAGAATTACTCATTTCCAAAGCGATCTTTTACATCCAGTTTATCTGCTCTCCGATTCCAAGTCATACTCCTTAGTTCTTACCTTTATAATAGAGAGGAGGGCTGTGCACAGAGTAGTTTGAAGTTAGGAGTTTAGAATTAAGCAGACTTAGATTGAATCCTAGTTTCAATGGAATGCTTAGATTTTTGTAAAAATTGAATTCTCTTTTCTATACATGAGGATATTAATACCTACCTCATAGGGCTGCTGGCACTATCAAAGGAAATGATTGATGTAAAGCACTCAGCAGTACTTGGTGCATGGTAAAATTTTTTAAAAATAGCTTTATTTTTTTTCCCCCTACTTTAAGATGTATGTATTCTAGGTCCAATTTTTTCCATAAGGAGATAGCATCTCCCTTAAAGCTTTTCCTATATGTCTGGTAAAAATGTCATTTTCAAGGAGTTCTCTCAATACTGGATTTTAAGTTTTCTCTCTGAATGACCTCTCTGAATTGTAGTTTTCTCTTTGTATAATCAGGATATCAACAACACCCTCATATGGTTATTGTGGAAATTAGAATAAAGAATGCAAAATGTATTATAATATTTGCCAAATATAAAGTGCATAGAGACATTTTTATTTTATATTATTAAGACAGCAACAACCAATGGTCTCTTCTTTTTTCCATCTGTGCTCCTTCCTCCCCCGCCCTCCCTCTACATATACAGCCTACTAATGAGGGAACAGAAGGCAGGCTGAGGATAAAGCAGAAGTTGACGCCCCCCACCCCCATGGGATATATATGACTTTCCTCATGCACTCCTGGCTTCCCTAAAGCTAAGGAAAGGAAAAACAAATAGTTAAATTTACAGAAATCACAATCCTGCAAGACCAGAGTCTCCCACAGTTTACATATGTTTTAGCAATCCACAAGAACAAAGCACTTCTGTCAATAACCTTAGCTTCCAGAAGGGAATGTAGATACATTTAAATGTCCTTATAACCAACAGCCCACTGACAGATAATTGAAGACAGCAGAGTGTAATATTCCTCCAGGAAGTTCCCAACTATTGTAATGTTAATGCCTTACTAGAGTGGTAAACCATAATTTGACAATGGCAAGACCTTGGGTATCTAGTAGGTCCTCTTTAGCATGTGAAAGTTCTTTCAAAACTCCTCCTTTCAAAAACCCTCCTCCAACCCCTTAGTACATAATCAGCCACCCCTGACAACCCTGTTGCAGCCACTCTTCATGGCATGGGTGCTGTCCCCTTGCTTTAATAAACTACCATTTTGCACCACAGACGTCTCAAAAATTCTTTCTTGGCTGTCGGCTCTGGACTGCACCCCACTGAACCTCACTTATATTCCAAAACCACATCATTACCAGTCCAGCTTTCCTGACAAAGGGTCACAAATACTGCTGTGTATTTTGTTTCAGGTTTGAAGGTGAGTAGGAACAAACCTGTATTTTTTTTTTTCAGTTCCTAAAAATTGGTTCTCTTAAGCAAAAAATACCTTTTGCTACTAATATATAAATTTTTCACCATATCTGAATTTGGCCAACTCATTTTGTCTGATGGGGGTAAAGATGATGAACTTTTGGATATAGGTGAGGTCTGGAGCTGACGACCAAGGAAGAATTCTTGAGATGTCTCTGGTGCAAAAAGGTGATTTTATTAAAGCGTGGGGGCAGGACCCATGGGCAGTAAGAGTGGCTGCCCCCGGGGGTTGTGAGGAATGGTCCATTCTATATTTGCAAGTTGGGAGGGGGTCAGGGATAACAGGTAAGTCTCTAAGGAATTTTGGAAGCAAGGTTTCCAGGAGCTAGCTGTTGTTGGGAAAAGGTCATTTATTACCGTCTAATAAAACCTTAGTTATGAGACCCTTCAGATATATATCAGTGGGCCATATGCTTGGGGATGACTGCCAGCACGTATCTTGGAAGGTTTAGAAATAAAGGAAGTTTCCAAGGAATTTTTATATGTTAAAATAGACTTACAGAATTCTGGTTGGGGTGGGAGGCAGTCAGTCTAGGATTGCTTTTTGCCATTGGCAAAGTATTAAGGTGGAGGCAGTTGAGTTCCTAGAGGAATGTCACTGCCTTTCCAAGGACTTGTCAGTGGGCTCTAGATAATAAGGAAATTTAATGACTTTTCTTCTGCCTGTTTCTCACATCAAAGAGGACATAAAACTTGATCATCCTAATTCCTTTGGTAAATCATTTATACCTCAAACATTCATTTAAATCACAACATACGTTTTTTGCAAGTCAAATGTGATTGACTTTAACTCTTCACGTTTAATGACAGACATATATTGAGTTCAGGGCCTACACTAGATTTCTAATAATTTCTGTGGTGGTTGGGATACATTTACTGTCTTGTCTTGATTAATACATCTATAAGTTTGTACTACCCTGAATTAATTTAGGGTGTGAATCATCTCATGATCCTGCGCATGAAGTTGACCCAGTCATGAAACTACATAGCTTCCCCTGATTATCTACATATCTGCCAACTTTCCATTTGCCAAACTTGATCCTATTTCCAGGTACCCTGAAGCATGAGAAGACAGGAAGACGAGGTGGGGAATGATAAGAGTAGAGCTGTGATACTGCTAAATCACTTAGCAAATAACTTTACAAAGTGAATGTTCCAGCAACTTACCATTTTAATGTTGTTGTTGTTTTTCTTTGTCTCCCTGGAACTGGATTCTCATCCTGGAGTGCAGGGGAATTTAGTTCTCTGCTACTCTGCTCCCAATTGCAGCTTCAGGCCCATTTCTGTGTGAATTAAATTAAGGGACTTAGTTAACAAAATCCACATTTATTTTTTTCAGAGATCCTGCTTGCAGAGAAGGCTGCTTTTCTTTTAAATAGAACTCTCTTTTATTTATTATTTCATTGAGTAGTGTCATTATTCTTGTAATTTTCCCTTATTTTGAATCCCACTGTTAGGTACCCTATATTTTAATAATAATGTATGGAATATGTTATAGTGGTATATATTATCACAAAGACCTTTATTTTGGATGAAAAGGTTTCTTTTAAATTAGAATACATTAATAAATTGGCCTCTCAAAGAGTGAACACAGAGTAATTCCCTCACCGATCCCTTCCTTTAATTTGTTTCTAAGGGTTTGAAAGATAGTTCAGAATGATGAGTAGTGATTAAACTGAGTCTGAGTAAACTGATGAAGAAAATATAAAGAATTTCAGTCTTGGCAACAGGCATTAAAATAAGATACAGACCTTTTATGTTGAATTGAGTTAAAGCTGAAATCTTTTTATAAGTCTGCAGGATGGCTAGGCATTGAATGAAGACAGGAAGTCAAAGTACATCATATTATAGTTATAAGCTAAAACAAACAAACGGAATTTTTATTCTTTTCTGAATAGGAAATATATACTCTAGTGTATGTTACCAGTTATCATATTTTGTCATGGGAATTTGAGATGTATATTTGGATATAGAAAAGACTTAATTGCTCTAAGTATGAGGATCTCTCACTCAATAAGCTTTTATATTTCTCTTTATATATTTTATATATTCTATAAGGTCTTGCTAGTACCTTCAGAGACAAGTCAGTGTGTATGAGTGTAGGAGAAAAGAGAAACGTCAATAAAGACTCCATAAATTTTTGTCCTCCACCACTGAGATTTTGGAATTCCAATTACCTGACATGGAAAAACTGTAGAGGGATTAATTTTAGGAGGAATTTTGGTTTCATTTGAAATTTGGTTTTGGCAGCATTCATTTAACATTTATGAGACATTTAGGTGGCGATAACTAATAGCTGACTATAAGTAGCTATATTTTAATTTCACAAGATGTATAAATTCAAATTTGGGGTGTTTATCAATTATTTTAAAAGACAAGAAACTAAGATCAGCAAGTGAGTTTTAACTAGAGAAGAGGAAGAACTGCATCTGATAAGGAAGAACTAGTTAATGAGGGTAAAATTTATTGCTGTGGGCAACTAAAAAATCTGGTCAAATTATTTAAGAAATCTGCTCGAAAGTTCTAAAAAGGAAACAATGTAGTGAAATATTGCCAGACAAACATATCAAGGATTGTAAGAACCTAGAAAGGTTAAGACTGAAGACAATCTTCTTTTAGGGCTATCTACCAATTCAGAAAGACATACTAAAAAGCAAAGAAAATGAGCAGCATTTTGGACAACCTTTCAGGATTAGAGAAACAAGGTCCAAGTTCTGCCATGGATAAACAGCTACTAATTTCCTATATTTTGAGTTAAGACCCCAAAACTGTATCTTATCTTCAGGCAATTAGGGTAAATGAGCAGTAAATCTCCCCTCATAGAGTCTGAAGCCCAATTTTCAGGGTTACTCATCTCAAAGGACAATGAGATGCCAGATTGCTGGCACCCCTCTTTTATTTCCGGAAGCCAGAGTAAATCTCTTCGGAAGAAAATAACCTTATCTCAGACCTCAAATACCATTGAATGAATACAACTCCTGTCACTCAATACAAAATAACTACATACTTGAACAAGTTAAAAGACAATGAAAAACAAAAGAAAAAATATATAATAAAAATAAGCCAAAGTAATACTGAATAAGCGATCCAACAAAGATTTTGAAATTACTTTGGTTGGTATATACACTGAGATGTAAAAATATGTTTGAATTTTTGAAAGGGAAATTAAAATTATATAAAGGAACCAAATGGTAATTTTAGAACTGAAAAATAAAATAGCCTAAATTAAGAAATCAACAGAAAAGTTTTACAGATGATTGACAAGCCTCATCTAATTATGTACTTCAGCAAATGAAGACTAAAGGAAACAAAACAAATTTTTTAAGTAGCAAGAAAAGGAAATGACCCAGAGTTACTTCTTTCTTTTAAAACCATAACATACAGACTTGTGTCTGTTTTCTCAACCACTATGAAACCCAAAAAAGCAGTGGTAATATCTTTAAAATACTGAAAGACAATACCTCAACCTAGAGTTTTCTCACCAGCAAGAATATTTTTTAAGATAGAAAGAGAAATCAATATATTTTCAGAAAGCCAAACCTGAGAAAATTTATTACTAACATTTTTTTAATAGGATATAATTAGGTGGTTTTCAGACCAAAAGAAAATTAACCTAAAGGAACCTAGGAGATGCAGGAAAACAAAAACCAATGGAATGGTAAATATGAAGGTAAGTATAAACACATAGTGGTTGCATAAAACAATTCTGGCAGTATTATATTTAACATATATCTAATATATATTTAACTAGATCCATATGCCTATATATGCAAATATATATTACATTATAAAACTGGCATATAACTAAGGAGGCAGGAGTGTTCCAACATTCTTGCACTGCACAGGAAGAGGTAATATATCAGTTGCTTATTGTAAACTTCTAATCATTTAAGAATGCTAAAAGATTGCATTAAAAGACTTTAGGCTTACAAAAGGGAATTTTTTTTTTTTTTAATAATAAAGATTAGTTAAAAGGGAAGTAGAAAAGAAGAGAAAAAGGAACTTGCTAGGCAGGGAAAATAGAAAACAAATGTTTTAAGGGTAGAATCAATCCCTGATATATTAGTATTTACATTCAATATAACTGAACTAAATGCTGCAATTACTGGACCAAACATGTCAAGTTGGATAAAAAGCCCATTATATTCTCCTTATAAATGGGAGGTTTAAGAAGGATCTAGAAGGTAAATAATATTAAAGATAGAGCACACCAAAGAGGAATTGCCTGTGGCCAAGTTCTAGTTAAAATCTTGACTTTTGCAACTATATCTTATTGTCACTCAGCATGGAAATCAAAGTGCTTGAAAGGCTTCCGGTTAATCTTGCTCATCACTAGAAAGAGTTACAACGCTGTACAAGGGGACATGAGCTTTCCTTGGATTTGAAGACCATTGACTAACAGTCCATGTTATTTGCTCTCATCTTCTTCCTCAGCATGGGTGAGCATTGCACTTCAGCTTTGATGCCATCCGTTTTCACAGGATTTTATGGCCTCGCAATTTAAAATTAATCACATTGCAACAATGCTGCCTGAAGTTTTAAAATTTTCATATTACATTATCTTTAGTCTCGGTTTTTTTGTTTTTTGTTTTTTTTGTATAAAGAGTTTAATGTGAAGAGAGGGAGGAAAGGACAAAGACGAAGTAAGGGATGGAGAATTCAGTGAGAAAAGCACAAGGAGAAGGAAGCAGAACAAGTAGGAATGAAGTACAAGGAAATTGCGTAAAATTATGCAGTTGTGAAGAATATTTGTTTTTAAATAAAAGTGGGTTGTATATGGGTTTACTGTTTAATGAGGGAATTATTTCTTGACATTATAGGTAAATATATGTCCTTCTGGTTTTTTGAATACCTAATTTCAAGAAAAATTAGGAGACCAAGAATAATTATAATTTTTCTGGTATAATAAAGTCATTTGTGATTCAGAATAATTCAATAACTCAAGTGGGGAGCAAGATCAGGAAATGCTGACACGAAATAGCAAAGGGCTAAGTTGACATTTCTATGACCCAGGACAGGAGAATCTGGATGAGAAAGTGCCCTTCATTTACTACAACTGTAGCAAGGTGTGTTTGGGACTAGAGCTGCACTTTCTTGAAAATAAAATAAATATTACTAAGCTATCATATGTGATATACTTCATACAGATCCTGTAAGTGGTATCCCTTGATGCTTTGCAAAATTTAGTACCCAAATAAAGTCCTTAAATTGACAAATCAGACTGATGTAGCTATGAGTACCGTTAATCTGACAAGGAGATACAAATGCTACATGAATAAATACTGTCCAATCATGTCTGCTGGCATTTTCCACCATAAGAATATTCATAATAGGCTATAGTTCTTTGTAAATATTATCAAACTTAATATTCTATGTTTCATTTCAAAGGTATTCATAATGAATATGAAAATTGACTCAAGCATTTAAGAAAAAAATTTATGAGTTAAGGAATTACACTTTTGTGTACGTGTGAATCCTGAAGATTCCTTTCTGTCAGGATTTTGAAAACATTCAATGCAGTATCAAAAACTCCTGTAGGAAAAGAAAACAAGGGAGTAGGGTGAAATTTACCAAAACAAGCCTATCCATATCGCCTAGGTTTTGAAGTGACAATAACAAAAGAGAGGTAAATATTTATTATCTAACATGGCTATATTGGATTTAAGACGCCTAGTGAGCATGAAAGTATTCTGAGAAAAGTATAAGAATGTAAGAACCCAGAGTATGAAATGAAACATAAACATCAATTGCATATATTTTCAGTCAACCAAACAAGCCAATTGTTCATCTTTATAGTAAAATAAAAAGGCACAAACATACTTTATTGAGCTCTTATTCTTATTTTCAATAAGGACAGTGATAGCAAATTAGAACAATAAATCACTGATGTTAGAGAGTGCAATATGTGTGTTTTGCGCCAAATAAGAGCAACCACTGTGGGGATGATATATTCTCACTTGTCTGCAATAACTATCTGAGTCAGGGTAATGTGACTAACTCCCCCTCCCTTTCCTTTGTGGTGCTGTGGTCATCCTCAGGAGTCCATTTTGGACATTACTGATTCTTTCAAGGTGATAATTTATTCTAGTCTGAAGTGATCTTAAAGAACCAGGTTCTTGGGGGACTTTTTTTCTTGTACAACAGAAGATTTGTCATTCTTCTAGAACAATGGAGAGAATTTGGAGATCTGCACCAAGTATTCCAGATATGAAAGGTTAATATATTCCCCTTTCCTAGGGAACAGTTGTAGAGAATGGTAAATTTAACCATCTATTATTTTTTACCTGATTCCACGTTTTTAAATCATTCAGCAAGCATTAATTGTGCATCCATAATACAGCAGGAATTGTACAAGATACAAAAATAAAAATAAAAATACAATCCTAGCCTCCAAGAAATTCAGTCAGTGAACTTCCAACAAATGTTTCACTCAAGTCATCATTAAAATTTTCATCACCTGTTGTTGGATATTATCTAATATTTATTGAGCAGTGCATATGTGTTAAATATTCAGGTAAATATATCACATTGTTATCTCAACTAAAACCTCTGCAGCAACACTGTAGCATATCTTGGAGCTAAAAGTATTGAACTTGGAGTAATTAGGCAATTTTCTCACATGGTTTAGCCCAGGGCTAAGTAGTTGCATTGTCTGAACTGTTAAATATATATGGTAGACCCACTGTATACCTAAGTGGTCTAATAGCTGTTTGGGAAACAATTAGAGTAATATACTATGCATAAAATAGGAGGACCTAGAAAGGCAGCATAAAGATATAAGATGTTTACCCTTGACAAAAATATAGCACATAGGAATTCCCCCAATGAATAAGTTGGGGTCACACATTCAAAACATATGAATCTATTCAACCAAAAAATCAGGCCTCATTATTTCTTATGGTAAATTTCCAATATGAGAACATGTATTAACCTGATTACCTAGGAAAAATTTTATAGGTCATGGGGTATGAAGAATGTGTGCTATATCATGAAATTTATTGGCTAAGTTGAGTCTTACAAATTTCATTTTACCTCAGTGGTGATTAACAAATATTAGATTACTTGTTTGATTTTATAGTATTGCAGTGGTGTTTATCATTCCATCCAAAATAATCTCGTGCATTTATTGCTTTTTTAGAAAGAATTATTATTATAGATGAACACATTTTGGTTAATAGCACTGATATTGCAGATAAAGTTATTTTATTACAGGAACCAGGCACGTAAGAACAAGCCAAATAAATTCTGAGTAGCCGTCAGTGTAATCAAACTAATGGCAATTCTCATCTTCTTTGATCTATTTTAGTACCAACTCCTTTAACATTGATGGACAATAACACAGAGTAATGATGACAAGACAGTTAATAAGTTGCCGACTCTTATTTTACTGCATTTTTTCTATTAACGTCCTTTGATCTTAGATGGGAAGACTATTTTAAAACTGTCATTTCTACTGCAGATTAACCTATGTATTTAATGCAAATTCAATGAACATCTCAACGTGATTTTTTCTGTATTAGAAGAAATTGATTTTGAATTTTATCTAGAGAAAATATGCAATAGGTAATAAAATATGACTTGTAGAAGAAAAGCAGTGAGGAGGAACTAGGTTGCTTTGCCATATGTATAAACGTACCATAAATGCTAATAATTTAAAAAATGCCCTACTGTGGATCCATAGATTAAAAAAAGAAGTAAAATAGAATAAATTTTCCAAAATTAGATAGGAATATATGGAGATTAAGAATACTTCCAATTAGTTGCACTACTATTTATTATCTACTATGTTTCCATAATTTTCAGGATTACGAAGTGAGGAGCAAAACAAGTCAATGACCTATATGGTAATATTAGAAATTCAAATTAGTAGGGAGGTTGATTATTATTAATGAAAAAGTTGTAGGAAAAATAAACTTAGATCATCATGAAACATACATATATACAAACTCAATTCAGTTGTTGTATTATGTAATCTACAAGACATAGTCTTAAAAATCACATCATTCCTACCATATTTTGTTGGTCACTGAAGACAGAAGTTCTCACTCAGATTTAAGGGTAGAAAATATGAGATCTGCCTCTTAATGGGAGGAGTTGAGTCATATGGGAAGAAGAATATCTGGAAAACACATTTCTTCCACAAGAGTAACTTATAAATGATGAAAATATGCAAAAATGTCCATGCAGTAATTCCATACTTAATGTTCTAGAATATTTATTGCATTAATGATTGTCATTTAAAAATAAGAAATAAGGGCACCTGAGTGGCCCTAGTGGTTAGGTGTCCAATTCGTGACTTTGGTTCAGGTCATGATCTCAGGGTCTTGAGATAGAGCCCTGCCTCTGGCTCCATGGTTGGTGGAGAATTTGCTTGAGATTCTATACCTCCTTCTCCCTCTGCCCCTCCCCCTGTTCACTATCTCACTGTCTCTCTCTCTCTCTAAAATAAATATTTTAAAAAGTGGGAAATAACATTTTTTATTTTTTATTAGGAGATGGACAAATCAATTAGAGTATATCCATATCATAGAATCTCATGCTATTAAAATACAGTATAAATTACTATTTAGAACAATAAAGAATACATGATCTGTTGGTGGAAGAAATGTAGATTACAAAACAGAATTACGATAAGTAGTCTCTCTGCACAAACATTTCTGTAAGTGAACACCCCAACAAGTTAATATAAACTGTTGTATTTTTTTAACTTTGTATTTACATTTTGAGGGAAAAAGCATTACTATAAAAAGGCAATGATCAAAATAGTGATTCACATTTTATTCAGTAATAATTTAGGGAATGCAGAGGGGAAAGTTAATATTGATAATGATAGTGCCAGATTCTAAAGAATGTTTGGTGTTTTCTCTCTTAATGAAAAATAATAAAAATGAATTGCAAAATATTTGTTAAGTGTACAGTTCTGAGATTCACAACTAAACCTACCTAGTTTTATTTAGCATTCCATTGTTGTATTGGGCTCTAAAATTGGATTCCAGTTCAGAAATCGAAATTTTCTGCTTGTTTGCAAACACTGAGAAGTTTCATGTAAAGACATGCAATGTCTTCTCTCTGGCCCAGACTGAATGGGAATATGTTAAGAGAAACTTTATTTCTAAAGCTGTGTTTTGCATATGAATGTATGGCATTTCAGTTCTTGCTAAGTAGCATGTTCAATGACAATCTTGTTTTTTCTCAGAAAATTGAAAGATAAATGTGTTATATCTCACACGATGAGTGAAAAGACCACTGGGCAAAGTGACCCATATTCTATCCTGGTTCTCTTAACTGTATGTTGTCGAGCATGTTATAACATCACTTGGACCAGTCACCTCGTCTAAGAAACAAATATTTCACATAATGTGTAGTCTTTTTGGTTCTAAAACAATTCAATTTTCCCCTTTCTGCTTTATAATGAATTTATTAATTAGTCCATGCCATGTGATGTTGCTTTAAGCTTTTTATTTATTGTTTTTGATATACTTTCTAGTATTACTATCATACATTCACATTGAACCTTGTCAATGAAAAACTGATTTACTAATGAAAATGAAAAAATGAGTGAAATACTGAAGCTTAAATTTTGGAACACATGCAGTGTTATTATCTAAGAAAATTATAAGAGTTTATAGAAATTTAGTCCTATATGCATTTGATATGTGGTATAAAATCTGCAAATGGAGGTAAATGTTCCCTCAGTCAGGTGCACAGTTAGATTTTCCTGCTCTGGAACAAAGCCCTAGCATAAAGAGATTTAGAGTTTAGAGGGCGGAAGAAAATACAGAGGCAGTTGGAATTTGGTTAGAGGCTTCCACACCCCTATCCCATCCATTATCCTGTGAAGTTGTTAACAAAAATTGAACAAAAATAGTCATGCGACAGAGGGAGAGACTTAAAGACTCCTCAGGATATTACCTCTCCATTCCAGTCGCTCTGGCTGGAATCCTCAAATTTCTTAAATCCTAGAATGTCAAGTGATACATTCACATGGATACATTGAATAACGAGGGGCTGTATAATTAGGGTTGAATGTATTCCATGGCCATAAACAGTTCAGGCTGTTATAACAAAGTGCTATAGACTGTATCTTATAAAAAACAGATACATATTTCTCACAGTTCTGCAATCTGAGGAGTCCAAAATCAGGGTGCCAGCACAGTCAGGTTCTGGTAAGAAACCTTTTCTGGGTTGCAGATTGCCTGGCTTCTGGTTATATCTGGTTATACCTTTACATGGTAGAAAGCATGCAAGAGAACACTCTGGAGTTCTTCTGTAGGGCATGAATCCTGTTTAGGAGGGCTTTAGTGCAACAGCCTAATTACCTTCTAAAAGCTCCACCTCCTAGTACCATCACTTTGGGGGTTAGGATTTCCATATGCACATTTTGGATAGACACAAGCATTCAGTCCATTAAATGCATAAAAGAAGTAATGGAACTGTGACCCTTCATCATTTTTTTTTCTCTATTATACACGGAAACAGAGGATCTCAGATGTAAAAACATATCAAAGTGCAGTTCATTTATAGAAAACACTCAAGACCAGGAACTAGATGTGTGACAGTCTTAGAAGTTTCCCCATGGATACTCAAAAAATCAGATTCCTCAACTGTGGCACTAATTCTTCAGTAGCCAGAATTGTCTAGAGGAAATGAGAGCCTTTAGAACAATACTGACACATCTAAGATACCTAGCAGAGTTCCTCTGCAACATAGAGATTTCTGCATAAGTGGATACAGTTTTTAGTTTATATTGCATTAACTTGTAATTATTTGGAAAAAGACTGAAGATTTCCAATAATGGTAAAAAGAGTGATTTAAGAATAAAAGTCACTCACTTAGAAAAACAAACTTTTGAGACACTTTGGTGATGTGCATTTCTATGTAATTTGCATTACACTGGTATAATTAAACTGAATGTGGAAGTAGTAAAAAGCTAGAATTAAAAGCAAAAAAAAATCATTGAGTCAAAATGTAATGGAACAACTGATATTGATTATGTATTTAGAAACTGAGGGATAGGAGAAAATATGCCTCTTTGTCATAAGGATTATTTTGAGCTGATTATTTTGAGGTAGACACAGAAAAAGATCTAGAAACAGAAGTCGCCATTTTGCAAGGAAAATTTACATTTCTAGAATAAATCTCCATTGTAGGGGTGCCTCCCTCTGTGTATCTAGAAGGGATTTAGAAGATATCTAAATCACAAGAGTATCTTACTAAAGAAGGTGGCCCTGGCTTAAATAAAGGGTCACAAATCTGACCCTAGTTTACCATGCTTTTCCTGGTAACCACCTCAAAACTGGCCCACCCCCCCTCTTCTTTTTTCTTCAGCTGAGGATGGTTCTTGTCAGTGTTCTAAATCACCTCAAAGAGAGACTTATTCTTCCCTTCACTATTCCATGTGTACATAAGGTACATGTTAATAAAGTTGGCTTTTTTCATTCTAATCTGACTTTTACTACAGAGGCCTCAGCCTAGAACTCAAAAGGGTAGAGGGGAAATTCTTATTTCTCCCCCTATAAAGCCATACATGGATTAATAATAATGCATCTTTTTTCTAACTTCTCATGTTGTCCTGTTGATTTCATCTTTTCTCCATTCATTATTTTCCTCAGATTCCTCTTATGAAGTTACTAAATGCATCTAGTCATCAAATACTACTATTGGTTCCCCTCCTATTTTTTTGATTATTTATATTTCTTCCTTTGCTTTCCATGTCACTGATCTGCTACCTTCTGTGGTAATGATAATTCTTACACTTTCATAATTTTCATGATTCTCATTCTTAGAAATACGCTCAGTTTGCATTATGGTTGATATTAATTAAATGAATGAAAGTCTGTGCTGAGGAGGAAGGAATATGTTTAACAGGAAATGTTATGGCATCTTAATTTTATTTCTGTTTTCATCTTATATGCCAATTGGAAAATTACTGTTCTCTTGTTAAAAGAAAGCAAAATCAAATGTTCCGTGATCACACCATAGGAAGAACATGAAGTAAAACTCAATTCGTGTGTAACAGAAAAAGTGGAGAGGGTGAACAAAAAATACAGAAAATGCTTTAGGGGACAAGAAAAGAGGGAGAAGCTATTCATAGGTATTAAGTAACTAGTAGCTGACATTTTATAGATATTATTGGAAGTAATGAAAATAACTTAGGGATACTATTAATAAGAAAAAGTCCCTGCTATTTAATACTTAGCATATGTAAACACACAACATCTGAGAATTTTTTTTTTTTTTCCAAAATAGTCTACTTCAGGACAAACATGTCAGAAAGTATCAGCAAAATTTTGTCAAGGAGAACTCAGAATAGAAGAAGTTCTCTTTATTATATCTTCCTAAAAGCGTTCACCATTATATTTATGAGTAAAATACTAATTATTAATTCAAGAATCTCCCTTTATATGTAATTTGTGGTTTGCTATTTGTGCTTATATATGGTATCTAAATTTAGGTTGACTGTACACTTTTATTTGTTTTTTTCATCCTGCAATGTGAGGTAAGTCATTCTCTTCAAAAGTCTTGTCTACATAAACCCTAAGAAAAAGAATTTTTTTAAAGTGCATAATATCTGACAATATCTAGTGGTCATCACCAAGTAAGCCAGCTGTCTTCCAAAGCAATGGTCTAAAGAGGCTTATTTCATTCAGTTTTGTGTTTTGTTTTGTTTTGTTTTTACATCATAGATTGCCATTCAAAATTCATTTATCCTTAGATACCTCTGTATATTTCTTTTTTGAAAAGTCTATCCAATTCCAGAGCTTTACATTTACTATGCAAATGCTTTCCAAATGTCTAGTTGAAACCTGCCTAACAAACTTTGGATTTCATACTTTGGGTTACTTGATCAGCATCATCACCTGGATTTCCTGCTGGTACTTCAAATTCCATAAACATAGAACATCATCTTTCCCAGGAGATCTGTCACTTTACTATTCTAAATTTCTCTTGTTAGAAAACTGTTCTCACAGTTACATGAGTGCAGTCATCAAGACCTAGCACAGAAGGCATATTTTCCCTGTAGACTTCTCTGGTACCTACAGTCAAAAACAAACAAATAAAAGCTCTTTCTCATCTTATGGAAATGTTTCTGGCAGTTACCATAACCTTTTAATTTTTTAATTTTTTTTTAAAAATTTATGCATTAGAGGTATTTGTGTATTTGTCTTATGACTGAAGTTAAAGACTTGTTTTTTTATAGTAGTATGAAACTCAAGGGATTTTACATTTGAAATTTATTCTGAATATATTCTGAATATATTTAATGAGTAGTAAGTGAACCAGCAGCATGTTGTACAAAAAAAATATTGCTGATATTCATAAGTCAGTTTTATATTTTGTATTCATACATATTTTAAACCCTTTCTAGTCCATGTATATTTCTAATTTTTTATAACTTAAAAGTTCTTAAGTCTTGACCTATTTTAAGTTCTGTGCCTAGAAGTTAGGACTGGGTACAGATACACTTACTCACCCAATGTATGTCTCCACAATTTTAGAGATTCTGGTCGTGTCATATTGATCATATTGATCTCTCTAGATCAGAGTGCCAGTTTTCAAAGTATCCTGATATAGACAGTCTGTCTCCAAGGACCCAGAGGAGGGTCCTGCAGGACCAGCCAAACGGTCCTTGGATTCTTGCAGAATAGAAATCAAATGTGAAGTAAATGCAGAGTTTATTGAGTAGCATAATTGACAGAGTATAGCAGATAGAGTGTCTGGGAGACTTGGAAAAGAGAAGAGGATGAGTCCCTTCCTTGCTTGGGGTTAGACATTTATATTGGAAAGGGGTCCAGGGTAGGGTTCAAAGGCGAGTGATAGGTGAATAATGGGTTTTATTTTGTAAGTCACTGAAGATAGGGGGTATTGATGTCAGTGACAGCTGGGGTTTGTTCAAATTAATGTCCTGGAACAGGTTTGGGATCTGGCCCTTGTTAGATGTCATCAGGTGTTTGGGGGCCCAGGAAAAACTCAGAGAACAATTAGCTTTCTTGTTTCCTGCCCCTCCCTCACCCTGGAAGGGAAAGATAGCTTCTTTGTTTTATTCAGTTGCAGAATAAAGAGCATAAATAAATAGAGCCAAGCAAAAAAGCAGCCAAGATGGAGACTTTCTAAAGTTGGGGACTCTTCAGCCTCCCTATCCCCATACTTTACACATACTTATGCCACTTTTTTATTTTTAATTGTTTAGTGTGTCTTCCAGAGATCTTTTCTAATTACCTAATCTATTTAAAAAAATTGATATAATGATTTGTACTAAACTGAGCGTTATCATTTTACTCACAGTGATTTTATATATAGCAAAATTTGTGTGATTTTCCTTCCAAAGATTTTCATAGGATAGCCAAGATAACACTGATTTATTAGAATATAATTACAGTTTAGGATTGTGTCTTCAAAGAAGAGAATACAGCGTCTTTAAACTCCCATCATGGATCAGATATATGTATACATATCTACTGAAATATGTATACATCGTACATAAATGTGTGCATGTGTCAAATAGGAATAATAATAATATATTACTATTGTAAATAAATACAAAGCATTTGGAACAGTGGCTGAAACATAATTACACACTAAATCTCAACTTCGATTATTATATATAAATCTTCTAGTCTTTTATGGTGACAGACAATAAGTGTTAAATTGAACTTTTATATCTATGAAAATCATTCTCCTGAGTTATGAAATAGAATCTCTCAACGTTTAAAACTGTGTGGAAATTTAGATATGAACTAATTCAGCCCTCTGATACATGTTATAATTAGATAGTAGAATAAGAAATATGTAGTGACTTGCCCAAGATGTCACACTTAGTTTGATTTGCAAAATCGGTACTAGAGTATGAATCTTAAGAGGCTCTTCACCTTCTAACTCATCATGTTACTAGCAGTTCTAATGTGTTGTAACTTTTATTTGTGGAATTGTATCAAATGAATTTTTAAAATAAAAATGTGTTTATTTTTAGTTACCTTTGCCACATAATTTATCATAAAATCTTAAGACTGTGATTAGTTCTTATACAACCCACATTGCTTATATTGTCACAACTCCAGGCATTTATGATCACATATGGTCTATTCAAAGCCTTTGTTACACATACCTATGGCAGGAAGAACTGTCAAAAGAGAAGTTTTGGAGACCAGTGGTTCACCAAAACTTGTGCTTTGCTTTCCATAGTGTAGTACCTTCTCTCTGACTGGGAGGTCGGTGCGGTTCCCAGCCAGGAACAACATTTCCCAGAGACAACACTCCACGTGGCCCCAAGCTTTGGCCATGTGACTAGTGTCACCGACAGCATGTGAGTAGGAACAGGGATGGCACTTTCTGCTATAGTAGTGTGTGTCTTTCCAGTTTTTCTCTCCTTTCTCCAGTTCAAAACTTTCAAATCCTAGGGGATAACAACACCTCAGATCAAAGAGTCTGTAACCCTGATTCAACCTATTGAACAAAATTGCCTTGCAACCAGGAACACCGGTTTGGATGGTTTCAGGAGTGAATAATAGATGTCTATCATCTTATGCCACTTAGATTTTGAATTTCTTTTGTTTCAGTCACTAATTAAAGCACAATTCAAAAGAGTGGTCACCTCCTTAGTGTTTCTGAGAAGAACTCAATAATTGAAATTAATAAAATTAGGCTCTTATAAAATTAAAATTTTAAAATATTGTGGACTTTCTACCGATTCAGAGAGGCACCTCACAAAAACAGTCTGATTTAACATTATTAACATATGCATCTCATCTATGTGTAGCAAATGAGCCTATAGAGATTTACAAACTCTCTAATAACATTTGAAGCACCAAGATTCACTTTCACTTCCACATCAATCACTCTAAATATTCTCTTTGTAAAGGGTCTAAATATTATCAGGTGCATTAAAAAGTAGAGAGTGGGGAATACACACTTGCATGAGAAATAAAAATAACATAAAATAGTTTTTCTCAGCATGAGTACAACAGTGGAAAAATGAAAGCAGGTTATTTGTGAGTTTTGTCACTTAAAGGTAATGTAGATAAAGTTTTTGACAATAATACAGATCAATCATTCTTTTATATTTGTTGAAACATTTTCTGAGACTGAGTTTCTGTCTGATCTTGATTTTTCCCCCTTTTGTTTCTACTTCCTGCAGCTGTAGCTTCCCTGTGACATAGTTAAGCCATATCCTGCCCACCTTCTTTAAAAATGTCTCTTCTGTGACTTACTGGAAATAGGCTCCCAATCGTTTTTTAATTGCCGTGCATGGGAAATGTTTTTCAACAGCACAGCTGGCTCCAGGATATATCTCTGGTGTTGGAGTAACTATTTTCTAATTGCTTCCCTACCTTTCCGATTAAATTGCAAAGAACCCGGCTGGGGGCATACTCTTCAAATGGATAACCAGCCCTACTATGTCAGCCTCTAGTTGCTCTGATGTGATAATCAGGGAAAAGAAAGTGTTCTTTTTGATAACTGAACATCAGTAGTATTGTGAACAAAAGGGCTTCAGTAGGAAGGAAGTAGGAGTTTATCTAGTTCCAGTATTTTAACCTCATGGGAAAAATCAAACACTGAGATTCTGCCTGTTATTCAATAGATGCCTGAATTCCTCTACCCTCTCTGTACTAATTATTCTTGGTTACATACTTCTCATCCATCTTAGTGAAAAAGAGTCTTGATGTCAAATACACACACACACGTGTGTGTGTGTGTGTGTGTGTGTATATATATATATATATATATGTATATATATATATATATATATATACATATATATATATATATATACCTACCTAGGGGCAGGAATATATAATATTATATTCCTGCCCCTAGGTTTACTGTATCCTAATAATGAAAATTCATTTTATTGTTTTAAGTAGTGTCAGAGAAAATTGTATATGACCTTGGAATCTCAGAAGTTATATTTTCCTCACTAGGTGGGCTGACATTATTTTCTAATTCTGACTAAAAGATACTGTATCCATTCTAATAAGAACTCCTTTAGGCTCCATTCTTTAAGCTTTCTTACTGAAAAATATGTAGAAGGCACTCTTGCTGCCTTGGTCTGGTAGAGTAGATTTTGATGGAAGCTCTTAGGAGATCTCCAAAATGATAAATTATGAACAAGCAGCATCTCAAACTTAGATGATGAAAAATTTTGAATATAAATTTAATATTGGTTTTATTCAAATAATTTTTAAGACGATTTTTGTTATGACATAGTACATGGTACCGTGTAAACCAGCCTAGACAGTGTGTAGGAGACATGGCTCCAACACCACAACCAAGTAAAGGCAAATTTGGGGGAAGTTGATGACTTCCTCACTGTAAATTAAAGAGGTTGAGCCCCACGATCAGCATTTTGTGATTAGTTGAGTATTTAGTAATAAGAGCTTTGGTCTGTCTTTGTAGTTTCCAAATTATTATTTCAGCTAAGAACAAAGATATTTTATTATAGCTATGGTTTTAAACAAATTTTTGCTTCAAAGCTTCCACAAGGCCACAAGTTCTTTAATGTCCTTTTATAGGAAAACCAAACCAATTAAACCAGCAACCCCACAATTATTTAAAGGGTTGAAATCAAAGTGTAGATCAGAGTCTCAGGAGAGGTTGGCTTAAATTGATATCTTCACACTTACGAGTGCTAGAGAGGTAAAAGATATGCCTTATTATTTTTGATTCAGTTCTTCAGTGCTTTGATGGGAATATTCTGATTGATCTGTATTTCTTTAAACTTTATAGAATTATTAAGTAGCAGTGATATTTCATTTTGGGGATTATGATTATAAGTATATATCCCTTAAGGGGAAAACTAAGTATAACAATGGTAGCTTAGAGTAGTCCACTGTCCAAATTTAGTAAATGCTGACTTCATAACTGGAAGAACAATTATAAAAAAAAAAAAAGGAAAAGCAATTCCTGTTTTAATATTAAGAGTATAAGAACAAATTCAGTAAATTCTCCTGCAAAAATTATAGTCTGAGTCACAGTTTCTTAAAGAATTCATTTCACAATAATGCACACAAACACAAATATATGTATTATAATGCCTAAATTATATTGTAACATCTTATTCCCTTTTAATTTTTTTTACCTCATAAATATGCATGGCAATGAACTTGTCTAATTGTGCTTATATGAAAGCATATTGGTGCATTAATTTTATTTTTTTTACTTAAATGTAGCAATAAACACAAACAATGTTGAACTCAGAAGTAAATTTTAAAAATAGAGTAGAAACCAATTAAGAACATCAAATAAATTAGTATTTTGAAGAAACATAATTATGCTTACATAATTATTTTTATAAAATATTACTACTTGAAGACTGTACTCTCAGAAAACCATTTTCAGTTGTTGCTTTCTTAAGCACAGATTTTAAATATATAGTTTTTTTTCCAAAATAAGCTATTGCTCGAAGACATTTTTCATATCTCTTCATAATATATCATAAATTGCTGTGACACATAGTTATAAAATTATATACCAAAGAAATAAAAAGAGTTTTAAAGTAGGAAATGTTTGATTTAATTTATTCTTAAGTTGAATTTGACAAATTTATCATTATAAGCATCATTAAAATATTAATGATAGTGTGTAATCCTTTTTTAGATTAATTGTTATGAAATAACACAGCATGTTTTACAGATGTAAATAATATCTTAGGAGAACTATATTCATTCTTAGATAAATTCAGCTGCCCTAGTTTTTTGTCACAGCATACACAATATTTAAGTCCATAGAAATAACTGTCTTTACTTAACTATTTCATTATTAGTAAACCATATATCATATGAAATGAAAAAGGAAATATACCTATTAAACCTTCAAGAGAATTTCACCTGGTTAAGAAAAAAAAAAGAAAGATAATAAAATTTAAGATTCAGTTAAAGCACAAAACACAAGATTATGCCCAGTAAGGGTGAAGTATATTTATGAGGCTATTGGGCAGGAAAAATAAGTTCTACTCTACCCTTCTACGTTTTTGCCTGAGACACCCTTGCAATAAGAGAGATTAACAGGAGAAAAACAAATCTGATTACATACTTACATGACACCCCTAAGACATGAGAGGTTTTCGGGCAACTGAGATTTATATCCTGAGCTAAGGAAAAGGAGTAGGAGTCCTAGGACATCAAAGGAGAGAGAGAAAATTCACAGGAAGAAAGGAAGAGCAGATGTTTGATAAACAAATGGTTGCCTTGCCTATTTTTGGTAAAGGCTATTTCCTGGTATAGGCCCATTTTAAATTCTTTTAGACAATTAAAGGAGAGGTTAAAAAAAAAAATCCCTGAGTCTATTGGACCTTGATAGTTCTCAATTCAAAATAACTTGCATGCCGAAGTGGCACTTTCTGGGGCAACCTGCCCTGAACCATTGTAATTAGCTGAGATGGGCTGGTTATCTCTGGTTCCTGCTATGGTGTCATCTCATAGTGTGCAGTACTTTGATGCACTTAACACCTGCTAAAACCTGTTTCTCTTTCCTCCATCCTTCTGAAGCACTGTAATTAACACTGTCCTTTCAAGAATAAAATGTGAGTTCTCTCCTTAAAAATGTGGTTTAGTATAGGAGTTTGTTTCTTTCTCTTCTTTCTTTCTTTCTTTTTTTAATTTAATTTAATTTATTTATTTGTCAGAGGGAAAGAGAGAGAGAGCACAAGCAGGGGAGCAGCCGGCGCTCTGGGGAGCAGAAAGCCCAATATGGGGCTCAAACTCAGGATCCTGGGATCATGGCCGAAGCCAAAGGCAGATATTTAACCGACCAAGCTACCCAAGTGCTCCAGTATAGGAGTTTCTAAGGACATTATTGCTTGCTGGCTGCCAGCCAGTTGTACCGTGATTTGTGCTAAAGACTTTGAAGTATAAGCTGTCAGTTGAGGAGGTCAATAGGAAACATGGGAAATTTATGTTTAAATATACATAAAGTTTATGTAGAAAATAGAGGTAGAACAGAACTGCCTTGGAGAGTTTACAAAGTAATACGAATTCTTTTATCATAGTATTTTGTCATTTTTTAAATTATTTGAGCCTATTTACATTTTGTTGGAAAATGTTTTTATAATTTTATAATGAGTCTTTTTACCAATGATAGCCTTAAAAAAATAACACAAAAGGAATGCTAAGTTAAAAAAAAAAAAAAAAAAAGAGAGAGAGAGAGAAAGAAAGAAAGGAAAGAAGAAAGAAAGAAAGGACAATAAAAAATTCATCAGGGGCACCTGGGTGGCTCAGTGGGTTGAGCCTCTGCCTTTGGCTCAGGTCGATGATCTCAGGGTCCTCGGGCTCTCTGCTCGGCAGGGAGCTTGTTTCCCCCTCTGTCTCTGCCTGCCTCTCTGCCTACTTGTGATATCTCTCCCTCTCTGTCAAATAAATAAAATCTTTTAAAAAAATTAAAATTCATCAACTAGGTTGCCTTATTTACTTATTTGGACTTGTTCTCTTTACTTGCCGTGCATTGTGAAAGTTGTTTCAGTAACCTAGAATTGAATACATTTATCTTTATCAATATTAGGTGATATTAATTTACCCACAATGCAAAGGAATGTTAAGAATGACCCAAAGTTATAAATTCTTAGAGATAAGAATTACACAATCAGATATCTTCTTTTTGAACCTAATACTTTCAATCTTTACTACTCTAGACAAGGTAATAGGAAAGACCTACAGAGAGAATTAGAAAAACACAGGCTGAGTAAAATGCTAAGTACCAGTCAACTAGATCTAATTGTGTCTTGAAGTAAGTTACTCTAAGACTCTTTCCCACTGCTGCACACAGTCACTTCGGTGTGCTATGCTAAGAAAACCACAAGTCCCTGAGAAGCCAGGATATTGTCTGCCCTTATGATTTTGCCTGTGCTCTGTCCAATTACTAGTACACTGGATCCTCACAACCTCACCTTGAAATCTCATACAAGTCTTTTAAGACCCTGTTCAAAGCCTTCTCATCAGTAGCACTTTCCCTGGCAGAGTTCACTGCGCCTATCCTTAGCAAACCAACTTCAAGTACTCTTTAACATAGGATAATCTGCAGGCAACAGAAAATGTTAGTTGAGAGTGGTTAAACCCACAAGAAGGAACAATGAATCTCTAATCATAGGGTCAGAAATTAGAGGGCTTCTAGAATGAAATTTTACAAAAGAATAAAAAATGCTAATGAAAACATTGCATATGGTTAGTACCACAGTGGATCTCTGGAGATAAACGGGCTGGGTTAGAATCCCAACTCTGCTACTCTTTGTCGGCGGGTAGACTATACCACTTCAATGTACTTCAGTATCTTTCTCCAAAGAAAAGAAAAAAGAAAGGACAACCTCAAGGTTATTGTGAGAAATAAATAGGTTAATACATTGCAAGAACTGGAAACAGTCTTGCATATAGTAAGTGCTCTTCAGTGACAAAAGATGAGTAAAATAAGTAAATGGCTTTAAGGATTCTGATGAAAATCTTGGAGAAAATAAAAGTGTCCTTAACAATGCAATTAATACATGCTATCCGCCTAAAATGAATGTTGGTTAGAACAAAAGCAGAAGAGCCAGGATAGACTCCTTCCGATTTAGAATCACTTGGATATGGTCTCATTGGAAGTTAGATTAGCAGAATGAAAAGAAGAAGGAAAAGAAGAAAAGAAAGAAAGAAATACAGATAAGACAAGAAAAGAGTCCAAATAATTCCCTAGCAACTTAGGAAAATATGCATATAAATTATTAGAAACTGAGATTTTATAGATATTTCGTCCTAGCTATTAATTTTTAAATAATGGTATGCCTTTAGCTCTTTCCGTGATTTGCTTCAAAACAATCTGATGGATTGTACAGGGAGACATGTTGGAGGCATAAATGTAACACATTTTCTTTTGATATGGTAATTCTAGAAGCTGGGTAGCAACAACACTGTTCCCTTTTATTTGTAAGATAATTTTGGGGTTATGAACCTTTATAGATTTGGTCTGAGACCAGGTGACATTTTTTCATATCTTTCCTGGCAGCAGCATCTCAGCACTGTTACTGTGAACATTTGTGTTAATAAATGAGCTAAAATAGCATTTATATACTGCCCATAGCCCAGAATCTTGCAGACTTCAGTGTACATCAGAATCACTCACAGGGCTTACTAAAATACAGATTGTTGGCTTCCTTCCCACAAGAGTTTGTGATTCAGGAGTTCCAGAGAGGGGGCCCCTCAACATAAATTTCTTTTTTTTTTTTTTTTAAGATGTTTATTTATTTATTTGAGAGAGAGAGAGCCAGCAGGAGAGCAAGTGGCGGGGTTGGGGAGGACAAACAGACTCTGGAGGGTCCCGATCTCATGATCCTGAGTTCACAACCTGAGCCAAAATCAAGTCAGATGCTTAACTGACTGAACCACCCAAGGGCCCCCAAATATGGATTTCTAACAAGGTGCTAGTGGATCCTGCTGATCACGAGACTCCACTTTGAGAACCTTTAACCTAGCTTGTATATTCACCACAGTTTCTCCCACATTATTCATCAGTGAACATCATGAAGTTGGAGCTATAATATTGTCTTTGGATTAGCAGGGCATTGAATCATACCTGACAAATTATGTAAGATTAATAATTGAACATAAATGTACATAATATCTCTGAATTCCTCTTTGCTCATATTCAAATGAGGGTATCCATTTAAATTATACCTCTCAGAGTCTTTCCATTAGATTGAAATGAGAATGTGAGAACAGTGGGTACCATTTTAAATTTTACTCAGTCTGATTTTAACTGGGATAGTAACATCTAATCATTCAATCAAAAATAATGAATGGGCTAGTGCATTTTTTGGTGGCAGGCACTATCTTGGGGAAAGGGGCACAGACTTGTAGAAATCCTTAAGGCCCCCGATTTTATTGATTAGGAAGATTAATATTGTAAAAGCATGCAAGAAGAATTAGAGTGATACCCAGGCAGAGAAGTAAAGGTCATGTCGGGGTCCTGGGATTGAGCCCCGCATCCGGCTCTCTGCTCAGCGCCTGCTTCCCCCTCTCTCCCTGCCTGCCTCTCTGCCTACTTGGGATCTCTCTCTTTCTCTGTCAAATAAATAAAATCTTAAAAAAAAAAAATAACAAACTATCTTTTTAAATCAAGGAATAGAAAGCTAGATCATGCTTATTGTTTCTACCATAAAAGTGTATTTCTTGAAATGGGTAAAAAATTATATCAACACAATATAAATTAGATATAAACATATAACTGTGAGCTAAATATAAATACGATCTTTAAGTTAGGCAAGAACATAATTTTCTATTTTCAAAAATTGAAGAAAAAAACACAATCACAGGGGTTATGACTCAGAATATTGTGATTATCATATAGGTAAAGTTTATACTTCTCAATATTCATGCATCAAAGAATAAACTGAGCCTTAAAGATGTCATTTTTGTTCATGCTATGTTTTTATGATTCCACTTTTTGTTGGGTTTTATTTTGTTTTGTTTCCTCAAGGGCTAACCATTGCTTTTCCCAGCAGGGAGAAGAAAGCCCACCCACCAGGTCCTCTCCAACGTTCACTGATGAGATCTTGAGGCTGTTTACATTAGCCATGCAAATTTGAAAACCCAAACTGTCTCCTGGTGTTTAATCTCACAACCCAGTTTGTTTCTGAGGCTGGCATGCTTAGCAGCTGTATAGCAATGCTTCGCCTTGTCCCACAGACAAAAGATCAGAAATAAAAAGTAAAAGAATAGGCAAAATACCCTAATACCTGAGACAGATCACTGCTCTGAAGGAGGTAATTAATAACCCTGAACAGTCCCAGACAACCTATTTTCAGTTATAACTGAGAAGAAAATATATGTGTCAGGTATTTTTCTGGAACTGGACCATCTGTGTAACAGTCATTCACAAGCACACTTAGAAAGGTTGGTAATGACAAAATGTATGTGAGTAAGCAATTTCCCCCACCACATCAACAATAGCTCTTCCTTACAGTTTATTTTAAAACATCTGTTTCTGGCAGATTTAAGAAAATATGAGTTTGGATTTTAAAAAAATCTTGCTGCTATTAAAAGAAAAAAAAGAAGTATGTATTTGTGTATTTGTGTATTTGGGGGCTCAAAATGTCCCTCAGTGGAGCTGTTTCTGAAGAAATGTGCCTTTAACACAGGTCTTTCGAACTGGGGTATAAATAAAAACCTCAGAAAATGAATATCTCTTAACTTTAAATCTGGAAGTGAGTTGGATCTGACACTGCTATTGTAAGGAAATAAAGGACTTCTGACTTTGGATTTTTATACTCCATTCTGCATTTAACACAGTTTTTTGTATATAGAAAGATTTACTAGCTTAACTATGCAAACACCTTAATATTGCCTGTTAGACCCTTTATAATTTGGCATTGATCTACTTCTCCCTTTCCCAACCAGCTTTTTTAACGGCAACATTTCTCAGTGTTTCCTAAAAAACATATACCCCTTTGTGTTCCTATGCCATTATTCAGGATGATAATGTTGCTTTGACTGCCTTCCTTATTGTTTACCTTCTAATATCCTACTTATAATTCAAGATCCTTCTCCAATTTCATCAACTTTCCAAGCCTTCTTTCACCCTAACAGGCAATATTTATGTCTACCTCTTTGCTGCTTTAGCAATAACACTAATATTAAATTTACCTATTATGATTAATTATGTAATAATATATCTACTCGGAACTAAAAACTCCAGAAGTCACCCTATACAAGGAAATGAACAGATGAGTAATCCAAAGGTTTCAGATAGCCTACTTAATAAAGGAATACCATCAAGAATTATTTGTTAATCATTTGTCTATTTCAAGTTTATAGCGCTGCAATTGAAATTCTTTTAAATACTTTTAAATGAATTTTTTTGGACATATGAATCATGCAAATCCTTTGTGAGGCTTAAGATGGAAGTAAGTTTCTTTTACAATGTGGATGACACTCTTCCATTTCTGGTCCTCTCTTTTCTGTTTTAGGAAAGGGTCAATGTTTTCATGATTTCCGGAATGGTGCTTAGTTAGCATAGGGTTGCTTTTGAGAGATAAAGTATGCCTTCAATGGCCTAATTAATTATGTACTCTGTAGCAAGGTTCTCCTAACAGTGGTCTCCTACATCATGGCACTTCAGTACTAACTGAAAATTTAATCAGGCAGGAGCAATGTAGTTTAAGCAAGGTAATGTTTTAGATAAGAGTAAATAGAACTTGAAAAGAAGATAAACACATCTTTCTAATTGAAAAATAAGGTGTCTTTATATAGCTAGACGAAAATAAGAAAGTACTCCAGTGAGTTAATGTAGCATACCTGCACTTTAAGATGAGAAAAAAATAAATAAATAAAAGATAAGGTTTAAGAAAGCCTTTTCACATGAGAGTCTCCTCTTACACTTTAAGCATTATCTGTCATGAAATGCTGTGAGGACGAGCTCCTAGAACAACCTCAAATCAACCTCACATGTGTTGTTGCTTCCTGAAGATAGATTTTATATGAAGCCCTAGGAAAAAATTGCAAAAGGAGTCATGACTTGCTTTTCCTTCTTGATGAATTATTTAAGTGTTCTGAATATGTCCTTTCATTCACAACTGATAAATACTCAGGTAAACCTAGTTTCACATTACAGTAAAATTTTTTTTTATTAGCCACAAAAGGAGGATAATGAGCTCATAAAACTTAGCACAGTTGTAGGTATTAAACTTAGCATTTAACCTATGAGTCCCTAAAGTGAAAGGATACACATCTAGGTCTGTGCACCTCTGATCCATCCCCTCAGAAGAGAATGACCCCATAAAGTCAATCATATTTAATATATTCCAGCAAAGACCATGAACAAAATGTATTTCACTTATTATTCATATATATTTATTTATGTGTGTTATAATTTTTCTGTTTAATTTCTATCTATCTACATTCTTTCTATACTTCATCAATGTAGCCTTTCTAAGATATAAATTACATTATCTACCTAGCATTTGCTTTAAAATCTTAGAAGTAAAAGCCCATTGCTTTTTATGGAATTAGCTCTTTATCATTGAAACACTATTCCTGAAAACTGGAAAATGTATGGTTAATCCATCTCTAAAGATTTCTATGATACTCTAAATATAGTACCTTTAGAGGATAGCTTCAGGAATCATCCCTAAACTACCCTGGAAAACTAACCTCTAACTCTGGAAACAATTTATTTGATAAAACTCATCTGGGTTTCCATTAAGGAGCTGAAGACATTAATGAGCCAATATTTTCTCTCTCTTGTGAAAATTCTGCCCCATATCAAGGGTTACAGTGGCTCAAAATATTTATTTGGATAAGTGGAGACAAAATTCTGAGGCAAAGATAAGAGTTCAATCTAGAATCCTCTACTTATTAGCTTTGGGAATTGGGGCAATTTTCTAAACTCTCTGTGACTCAGTTGATATTAGGATTAATTACTTTTTTTTTTTTAATCTTTTAAACAAGGCTTAATTTTTATTTTTTTAGAGATAATGCTATTGAACACTCACAAGACTGCAGTGTCATGGGATAAACACCTTTTATATGCACTGGGAAACGTGAAAAAAATTGATTTCCAGAAAAATTATTAATTATTGAATTATGTGCTTTATGGTGACATTTGCATTATTGTGGTGGCCTGGAACTAAATCTGCCTGCCCTGGGCCCTGATGGCAGCACTTTCCCCCTCCTCCCTCCAGCTAGGCCCAAGAGTGGGAACAGCTCCCCCTGTTGTTAGCATCTGGGAGTCTCCCCCTGCTTTTTGCCTTGTTTTCTGCTTCAAGAAACAGAGAGCAAGCATCTATCTGATACATTGGGCAATTCTCCTTTTGTGTATATACAAGCTAGGTATATTTTGCATATTATACAAATTGTGTGAACATCATTTCTTTCTCTCTTTAAAATTGTTTTAAAAATTGGCAGCTTTCTTTACTGTTCTATTACTCTCTGTTACCGCCAAACTGACTAAAAGTGCCTTGTAAACCGCATTGGGGAGGTCTGTTTACTTGCCACCTCTGAAAAACTTTTATTTTCGCTACATAAAATTGAGAAATGTCTAAACATTTAGCAAACAATATCTTAAACAAAAGGAAAAAATTTTAAAACGTTAACAAAGGGAGAAAAAATTGTAACTTTAAACTCTGCTAAGATAATCAAAATTTTATGAAGTTGGAATAGGAAATTGTTGTTTAGGGTTTTCTTTTCCCCAGTTTTTCAAATCAAAATTTATTCAGATACATATTAATTTACTTGTGTAGATGTCTAATACAAGCTTATGTGTATGAAAACAGCACACAAAAATGTTCATGCCATAGAAAAATGTTCTTAAAAAAAAAAAGAAAAATGTTGATTATTTTAAATGTTTGTATCCATGCCAAATTTTGATAATTGTTAAAGTAACTGGAGATCTTTAACTTAAATCTTTAACTTAATATTTTCTAGTTCTAGAGGGTCTGGTGAAAATAATACATCTGTAAGAATTATAGGAAATGACACTTTAATGGAAAAATACTATCTGAAAACTATAATGCTAAATGTACTTGAATAAAAGCAATTGTACTATCAATTAAACAACTATCTATCTATCTAAATAATAGCTAAACTAAAAAGAGAAAAGTCAAAATAACTTTAAAGACATAAAACACATGCAGATGTTGTGCTGTGGTTGTGGGAGTTCAGGACGGGCCTGCGGTGAGCTCAGTCAAATCCGCAGGGGTCTCTGGTGGTGTGGCCCAGCTGCCTGGGCCCTCAAGTCCTGGCTTTTCTCCTTCCTGGGGGTGCTAATGATCCATGGGTTCTCTGACACTTCTGGGCCCCTGTGGGCAGCTGGTGGAGGAGCAGGAGTAAAAGGGCCACTTGGGAAAAGCTGGAAGTTGGATTCCTCTTTGGACAACATTTGCCTGTTGTAATCACTTTCTTTAGCTCCTTGAGGCTTCTCTCGGTCAGCACAGCTGCCATCCAGCTTTCCTCAGCTCTCTTTGCATGGAAGAGGATCCCCTTTTGATAGTGCAAGGCATTTTCCTCCAATTCTCTCCTGGTGTCTTCAGTGATCTCCTTGTAGAAGTCTCGAGTCTGAGACATGGCCTTGATGTTTCTACGTGTGCAGGAAAGATTGCACTTAATGTCTGCGCACTGCTCTTCTGCCTCAGACCATTTTCTCTCAACGGGGCTGATGCATTCTTGATATAATTTAGGCAGAGTTTGAAGCTTCTGTTTCAGCTGCTGAATCTCTTCAAGCTGTGAATTTTCACGCTGCAAAGAGGCCTCCTTGGCTTGAAGATCTGTTATTTGTCCCATAAGCTCCTCATTCATTTGCTTTCCTTCCTGCAATTGTCTGGCTAGTTGCTGCTTTTTCGCTTCACCACTTTGAAGGGACACATTGGAATCAGCATCATCAGTGACACCCTTCAGATCACCCTCTGACCTGTGGATGGGGCCATCGTCATTTCCTGTTTCCCTCTTTTCCTCGACCTCACAGTTGACATGACCCAAATGATCTCCAAGTTGAGTGGGCCCGGGGAAGGTCTTCAGCAGGTTTTCACCCACCGGTACTAACTGGCTGACTTCTCGTTCAGGGCCTGCTGGAATCCTGCGTTTGACTGTTCTAGCCTTTCTTTCTCCTGCTCCATTTCTTGGAGTCTCTGCTTCCATCTCACAGTTTCTTGGGCGAGCCGTTCTGCACTCTGTAGATCAGGAGGATTTCCATTCAAATCACCCAGGGTTTTCTTCCAAAGCTCTTCTCCATTCTTCTCAGAGGCTTTGAAGATGGGTCTGTCACCAGTCTCTTGAGACGATTTAGGAGGCTGGCCCTTCAGTAACTTTTTCAGAAAGTCAACAGTGTTCTGAAGAGACAGCCTACAGTGGTTTGTATTTATTGCTGATAAGCACGAGGATTTTAAGGTGGGAAGACTGGCCTCCGCCCCGGGCAGACCTCGGGCATCATCAGCTTTTGTCAGTGGTTCCATATTCTCACTGCCTTTCCCACAGACTTCAGCGTGGGCGAAACAACTTTCGCCTGACACCTTCACCCTTCTCAAAATGTGTTGTTTCTTCACTGGCAAAACCAGTATCACAGTTTATACCAGGATCTCCCAGGGAAATCCACGGAGACCTGAAACGTGTCTCCAGCTTTCAGAAATCACCAGCGGAGGACTGCACAGGTGGTCTAGGACCAACTGGAAAGTGGATCTATGGCAGGCAGGAGGCCATCCAGGGCTGTGGAGAGCTCCCGAGCTCTGCCTACAAAGGCCAGTGTTCTCTGGGTCTCAACTGAAGGCTCAGAACCTTGGGGGGCGCTCTACCTCTAAGGTAAACAGTTGCCTGACAACCAGAGCACAACAGTTGCATTGGGGGATGGGGAGGCCAGCCAGCTTCTAGGACACAGTTGCCCTCTAACTTTGCCCTAAGAGGTGTAGATTTGAGCTCCACTCTGTTGCAGGAGATAGGAAAGGCGGCCTAATCACGTAGAGATAAGAGTACAGACGCAGGTGTGCCAGGCTTACCACAGCAGTCCCGGTAGGCAAAAGGACTGGGCAGGTTACTCAAGCCATCACCGGCTTCCCCAAACATAGATTGTTCTTCAAATTGTTGGGATGTCAGAGAAGCATTCAGATCGCCACTTTCGCATAGCTCTGGCTCTTCCAAGGCCTCGTCTCCAGCCGGCGTCTTCTGCAGCAGATCCAGGATGCCATTGCTAGAAGGCCGCCTGTCCTCGGCGGGAGAGGCATAGGCCTGCTCGGAGTCCGTTTCCACCACACAGAGGTAGCCGGCTTCTTCCTGGCTCCAGTCCAATTCCTCCTCAGACTGTTTCAAGGAGCTATTGCTGCTCTTGGGCAAGATCCCTGCCATTGACAGGCTGCTGGGCACCGAGGTGTATGATGACTCGGGCCCAGAGTTAAGGCCTGCCCTCTGGGGCCAAGGCCTTAGCCTCCAAGAGGTCAGGGACAGAGAGGCTGAGGCGGCGGTCCAGGGAACGCCTTGCCCGTAGGTCTAGGGGCTTGTTCGGGTTCTTTTTCACCCTCCTCTTGCTCAGGTTGATTAACAAAGGCCTGGTCCGCTGTTTCAAAGAGCCCCAGACAGACGGTTTATCCTCCATGGCTGCCTGAAGACCCAGGAAGTCACTCCATGAGAGAGCTCCTCTGTGTGGGAAACAACTGCAGCGGCTCCTGTCCGAGGCCGCGACCCGGGGGGCTGCACAGGAGCCAGCGCGCTCCCCTCACCTGCGGGGACCGCCGCGGCCGCCGCTCGCACGCGCAGAAACAGCCCGGACGCGCCGTCGGACTTCCTAGGCCCCCGCCCGCCAGCCCCTTAAAAAATTATTTCTTGGACACCTGGGTGGCGCAGTGGCTTAAGCCTCTGCCTTCGCTCAGGTCATGATCTCAGGGTCCTGGGATCGAGTCCCACATTGGGCTTTCTGCTCAGCAGGGGGCCTGCTTCCCCCTCACCCCCTGCCTGGCTCTTTGCCTACTTGTGTTCTCTCTCTGTGTGTGTCAAATAAATAAATAAAATCTTTTTAAAAAGTTGTTTCTTATAAAAAGTACTTGCTAATCATCCTAAAATAATATGGTTTTATAACTTTGGGACTTCTGCGCTTTTCTTAACTGCCATTAGAAAAATAGTTTTAACTTTAGTCTGGAGGTCTGGATACCCCAGTTTTATAAACTCTGTTCAGCCATTCAATAGAAACTGGGGAGCTAGGGATTTCCCTGCTTATACTTCTCTATTGGCTTGAAAAGCACGTTTTTGAGACATTATTCTCAAAATATATTCTATTTGTAAAATGGATATCCTATCTTCCTAGGTCTTCTGTTTACTTTATTGAGGTATTTCTAGATCTCCTAAGTGATCTTTACTAGGTGAATTTTGAAAGTGCTCTCTAATGCCAGGACATAGACTTGATCAGAAAAAAGTCTTAGTGTCCAGCAGCAGCTTCCGGTTTCTCACGGCCACTTTTTGCTTTTTGTACCTGTTTCTCAAAATTATGATTCAACAATAGAATTTCTACCATTTTTGTTTATGAAACCCCAGTAGCTCTGCCCTCTGCTCTTCTTTTCTTCCTCACAGATGTACAGCTTTTAACCCACAAAACGATCATGTGGTCTGGTCTTGTATTTCTCTGGCAGTTTCCTCCAGTTGCCAAAAATAATCATGGTAAAACCGAACACATAACCACATATATCTACATAAAGAGAGGACTCCTTGAAGAAGATATAGTAGAACATCCTCTTTCCCTTGCCACCTTGTAACTAATACAATAATAGTGTATCCTCAAGTCAAAATTTCAATCCACAAACATAGAACTTGAGATTTCAATTTCCGAGGGCTTCCCTTGGCATAGTCTTCTCATAATATGCGAGACACTATAATCCTGGGGGCTCCTTCAATTTCAGACACAATTTCAGACACTGCACTCAGGTTTGCATCAGAGTCTTCTCCCCACTTGTCCGAAGCTCTCTTTGCCTGATAACTGCACCTTCATTTCAGGAAAGGTCACTTCTTTCAACAGGTAGAGATTTCATTCTCTGTCTGTGTAATACTTAATAGTGCTTTGGCTTTGTTGTTACAAATATTGATGCCAACAAGTGAAATAAATCAGGGAAAGACAAGCACTGCATGATTTCATTTATCTGCAGAATCTAAAAAAGTTGAACTCCTAGAAAGAGAGTAGATTGGTGGCTGTCAGGGGGCTAGAAGTTGGGAGAAATGAAGATGTTGGTCAAAGTATATAAACATTAAATTATAAAGTGAACAAGTTCTGGGGATTAAATATATAGCATAGTGACTACAGTCAACAATACTGTATTGCATACTTAAAACTTGCAAAGAGAGTAGATCTTAAATGTTCTCTTTATACACACACACACACACACACACACACAATGGTAACTATGTGAGAAAATGGACGTGGTAATCATCTCACCACATATATGCATACTAAATCATCACATTGTACCATTTAAGTTTATGTAATGTTGGTCTGTCAATTATATCTCAGTAAAGCCATAAGAATAATAAAAATAAAGATGCATGTCCAAAAAATATTGATGTCCATCACTGCCTTAATATAGATATAAAACAGTTCTCAGCCCATGGAGGAGAATTGAAAATGCATCTCTGTTTTATTTTTACTTTTATTTTTTAAAAGATATTTATTTATTTATTTATATGGCAAAGAGATAGCAAGAAAGGGAATATGAGCAGGGGGAGTGGAAGAGGGAGGAGCAGGCTTCCCTCTGAGCAGGAAGCCCGATGCAGAACTTGATCCTAGAACTCTGGGACCATGACCTGAGCCAACGCTTAACAACTGAGCCACATAGGCACCCCATGTTTCTCTCTTTTAAGCAGCTTTCCACCAGTGAGAACTTTGGCCTTAGCTATACACATTTTTCAAAAGTACAGGTTTCTGTGTAAAAGAATATTAATTCTAGAACATTGAAGCAACATTAGAAATAGCCCCAAACTGGAAACAGTACAAGTGTCCATCAACGTAAGAATAGATAAACTAAGTGTGATGTCTCACATAAAACGAAATGCTACTCAGCAATAAAAAAGAGCATTCTCAGCCAAAACATGGAAGAAGGTAGATGACTCTCAAGAACATAATGTTGAGCAAAAGAAGTCAGTCTCAGGAGTATACTTGCATGTTTCTGTTTATAGAAAGTTCTAGAACAGACAAAGCTATTATTCTTGAAAATCAGAATAGTGGTTTCCTGGGGCAGGAGGTTGTGATTGGCTAAACTGGGGCAGAGGGAACCATGTGGGGATGTAGCTGTATACATTATCGTCACCTGGGCTCTAGTGACAGGAACGTATACATGTGTTAAAATTGATAAAGCTGTGCCCTTATATTTGTGCATTTTATTAAATGTAAATTATACTCCAACAAAATACCAATTACTTTACTACCACAGATAATAAGGTAGAATTCAAAATTGGATACAGATTATTGCTATTGGTAGGGCTCAGGCCTTACTCTTTAGGAACAACTGATCACATTTTTTTGCCCTGAGAGGAACTATATATTTTACCATTCCTCCTAAAATATGTACTAATATGAAAGAAATATGGGATTAAGACCTTGGGACAATTCTAATAAATGGGACTATGCTTTTACAGGGTATCTCCTTTTAGTTTCTCCTGTCAAGCGTTTTTTCCACTAACTTCAGAATACATGAACAAAATTATAAGCTAGTGTTTGACAACTACTTTCAGTAACTAGCAGAAATATTTCAAAATATGTGGAGGTGTGTTTGGTAACACTCTTCCCCTCTTTCATACATTTATTTATTCATCCATTCATTTATATGCCTCAGGTTTATGGAACAAGTGTTTGGATACTTGTTCTTGGACAGTCTTTTACCCCTACAAATATTAATAGTAATTTTTAAATGGAAACTTATAGTAATATACTAGGGAGGGAAAATATTGCTGGCTCCATTTCTTGAGAATAGTTAATTATGTAACCCTTTTTTTATGGCAGTAGACAAAATCTTCAGAAATATTGAGCTGGAATGCCCACAAATTCCAAATTTATAATTTCCAAAATATGAAAAGAGCCCAGAGGTCCATTGACAGGTGAATAGATAAGGGAGATGTGGCATATATATAGATATAGATATATAGATATATACACATACACACATATATAGAGTTGTATATAGTTATATATACACACACGTAGTTACCATTGTGTGTGTCTACACACACACACACACACACACACACACACACACACACTGGAATATTACTCAGCCATCAAAAAGAATGAAATCTTGCCATTTGCAATGATGTGGATAGAAATACGTGAAATAAGTCAGTCAAAGAATGACAAATACCATATGATTTCACTGATATGTAGAATTTAAGAAACAAGAGTTGAACATAGGGGAAAGGAAGTAAAAATAAAATAAGATGAAAATAGAGAGGGAAACAAACCATAGGAGACATTGAACTCTAGGAAACAACCAAGGTTACTGGAGGGGAGGTGTGTGGGAGGATGTGGGATACAGGGTGATGGGCATTAAGGAAGGCACTGATGTAATGAGCACTGGGTATTATATGCAGCTGATGAATCATGAAATCCTAGTCCAGAAACTAGTAATGCAGTATATGTTAACTAAATTGAATTTCAATGAAGAATTTTTTAAAAAGAAAGAAAATATTTAGCTGGAATATGGCCTCACATTCAGATATTTTCTCAAAATTAATTCAGTATTTTTTTATACAGACATAGTAATATATATTCTGTACCTTCCAAAAAAGTCTGTCTGACTCATATTTTATATGTAAACATATAAATTATAAAATGTTATATTCAAGGGCTGGGAATAAACATTTCAAAATTTTTATGTTATTTATTGTTATACTTCATGGTTCCTCTATTATCTCTCTATCCATCTTAATTTTAGCCTTAATATCAGAAAATTTTCCTAGTATTTTGATTATCTTAATATGGTTGGTACAATTTGCAGTTGATGTGTTCAGAGGAAACTCAAAACCTGGAACAGAGTTGAGTCCCTTTTTTAAAATTTCAAAGTATTTGGGCATGTATGTTTGTATAGATGAGACTTTATATACTAAATCTTAAATATTAATGAGCATGATTTTAAATAACTCAAGGGGAATTAATGTAACTCTTAGTGATGGAAAGGGCTGATGACCAATTTGGATAACAATGGTAAATGCTTTACACATTTGCAAAAGAAACCTTCTATACTTAACATTAGTTGTGTTCTTATCTCTTAGTTTGTCTGTGGATAAGCTATTAGTGGGAATAATATATAATACGTATTCATACCATTAATATGGCTTATTGAGATTCAACACTGTGGGATGCTTAGATGTATTCAGTAGAGATTGTGCTTTTTCTTATTTTGTAATAGACTCATCACACTTAGAAAAAAATTAGCGTCATCTATAATAATAATAAAGCAGTAATTATATGTGTGTGTATGTCTGTGTGAACCCTCACTAAGGGATGTATAAAACACTTCCAAGTAAGTATTCAAATTAGAAACAGTTCAAAGAATGATTGTTTAACCTGAACTTTGAAGGAAATTAGGTGCAATATTCATGAAAGAGAACAGTTCTGTGCAGTTTCAGAAGGTGAAGACGATGTATGGGACTGTTGGGTCACGGTATCACACACCTGAAACTAAGAGATCATTGTATGTTAACTAACTGGCATTAAAATAAAAAAAATTTTTGAAAAGGTGAAGAGGAATACCTAGAAAGACATTTAATAAAGACCATTGCAATTACCAAAATAGAGAAAAATAATCACTTCAACCTGTGTATGAATGTAGTTAAAGAGAGGCGAAAGTCTCACATACATGGGTAGGAATCAAAGCAGGGCTAAGGCCGGGATGACTCGCACAGGGAAGCTTTACTTATTCTTTTCCTCCTTCTATTTAAAACACTTCAGTAACTCCTTTCTGTTTCGTATTATTGCCTCTCATGATCTTGCCAAATTCCTCTGTACTCTCCTTCAAAAGTACCATTTCCTCCTGCCACTCAAGTTCTCTAAAAATTCTAGATTATTTTTCTTATCAATCAGGACTCATTTTGTGCCTCCTGAAACCTATGTCTTTGTGTAAACCTTCTTTAGCTTATTGTTAAATCTATTAACACACTTAAAACATTCTAAGTATATATCTGTTTCTTCCAGAAGACTATGAACTTTCAATTTCAGGAAACCTATTCCATTATATTTGTAGCCTTAGGATATATTGTAAAATCTGAGTATAGTAAATATTTAATACTACATTAATGTAAAAATAACCATTTAAAACTTTCCTTTTTTATAAACATCTAATTGGAGTGTAAGACCTCACTAAAAATAGGAAACTATCCAGGGATATTCATAAATACCTCGTTCTTATTATTGAGAGTTAAAAAAAAAAAAAAACACAAAAAACCACACCTGAATTTATGATCACAAACATGCACTCAGTCTGTGCCTTAAAACTGAACATTACCTTTCAATATTTGGATGTCATTCAAAAAATCAAATGAAACTAAATCTTTATAAGGAAAAACTTCAGATGCCTTCCTTACCTAACTGTGCTCCAAACAAGCATCTCCAAAATCCTTGATTTCTTATTTTATTTTCACATATCCAAATAATGTACCTATACTTCATTTTCTCAGTTTTAGACATTATTAACTTATAATTATGGAGTATATCTCATCATTATACTTGCTTCCTTCTAATAATATGTCACTGTTTTTGTTAAATCACCATTAGGACTATAAATAGTCATACAGTATAAATACTGTATAAATACAGTATAAATTCATACAGTATAAATACTGTTTACTTCTGAGCCATGTAGTTTTCTCTTTTTCTTTTCATTTGATTTTAATATTTTGTTATTTCTTGACTTAATATTTGCTTTATTTCTAATTTCTTAGTGGTGTGTATTACATGTGCAAGTGAACAATCTTTGCCATTATTTTGCTCAGCCAGAGGGATGGCTCCAGCTTCAATTTCATACCATTAATATTAAAATGATCACAGTCCTAAATAGGGGTCTCTTCCACATCTTCCAAGTTTTATTAATGGTAGCATTATTCCACATGACCATGTGGCTTAAAATTAATTTTTATATTGCTTGTTTCAGAAGATCTTTTATTGCAAGTAACAAAAACTCATCCCGACCTGGCTTAGCAATAGAACCAGATTTACCAATCCTCATAAAAGGAAATAGCAGAGCTTGGCCATGATAAGGTTGTTTGCTGTGGTGATAGAATAGTTCATATTGTTATCAAAAATGGTTGTCATTCAAAGATGTCTCTGTCACATTAATTAATACTTCCCAACCTTCTAGATTAGTCAGACATGAGTTCACAAGTGCCTGGGCTGTGAGATACATCCTCGTGATACTATGCTGTGTTCAAAATTGTCTCTTCCTTACCCATCAAAGCCTTATGAGTTTTGATTACATAATTTTAATTTTATTAAAAGAGGAACTCTCCAGATTTCTCACTGAAACACTCTTTTGATTCATAACACAGCTTCATCAGAAATACTTAAACCTATGTGACTCCCAGGGTAATAAAAAATATCTTTAAAAAACTTTGGTTACATTTGGAATTAACTATACAACCCTCAGCCATGAACATCTTTGAGAAGTACTCTCGTTTCTCAAGAGTATGAAGAACATTAATAATGTAATAAATATTTATTTAAACAAAATAAAACAAAACTTGCAATTGAAACAGCTGGCTAATCATTTTTACATGTTTAACACCTCTAAATTCATCCTTCACATACCTGCTAGATATTCTATGCACATCAATCATACAGTATCATTGCTTAAACAAAACCTTTTGTAACTACCAGTGGTTCGACATAACTAGAGTGCCATCTCAAGATCCTAATAGTTCCTCTCAAGATCATTACTACTTCCTTAAAAGTCAAGGGAACTTCCTATGTGCCATTTATATTATAATGACATAATGTGTCATTATGTGATATTTGGGTCTTGGATTTTTTTTCTTTCAAACTCACTTGTAAATTTCTTGAGTTTGGGCACCACATTTTATAAATCTCTGTATTCTCTATAGAATCCAGCTCAGTACCTTGCAAGTATCCAATACTTAGTATTTGTTAAGTAAATGAATTTTATGTGTGAAAGAAGACAGGCAATATCTAATAAACGGAGATACTTCTGGGAAATCATTGACTTTTAAAATCTTAAAGGTCATGTTTCCCTGCACTGGCTATTTTTTGTAACTTATCAATGCTTACTGACACCACACAGCTAATGTGATTTTTGAAAATGTGGACTGTGGTGAACTTCACATGGGAGTTAATTCAAATGTTCTAGGCATTAAGATGTATTGAATGTGAAGTCATTTTCTTAGCTTATTTTAGTGTGAGATAGTTACATGTTTGGCAACACCTCCTGACATTGGAAACTACCAATGATAGCCTTCCTGCCCCCCGCATTTTTCTTCTTTTTGGTGGTAGTGGGAGGGTTGCAGTCACATCCTGTGCAATGTCCTGTATGGGTTATACACTTTCAGAATCATGTACTAAAATTATAGCAGCCAATATAAACATCTTAAGTTTATGCTTAGGTTGTATTCATTTTTTGTTGATGTTTTTATTTCATGAGGTGTATGAGCCTTTGTTTTAATCAGTATGACTTTGTCAATATCTTTCTGATTTAAAGCTTGAAATGATTCACTTAATTATGCTTAGAAGTGTACTCTTTCTCTCTCCCCGCTTCTCCCTTTCTGCTTCCCTCTCTGTAACTTCCCTCTTCTTCCCTTTTCTTCCTTATTATTCCCAGCACTTCAAAAATATAACACATATTTAAAATTTATGTAAAATTAATCCAAATTAAATTAAAGCAACTCACCAAAAATATGGACAGCCACCATAGCGATTTAGAAATCCTGGGCATAACATTGGGTGACTCAAAGCCATGGGAAAGAAATACTTTTCAGCATAAGACACACCTTTAAATTTTATACCCTGCTCATAAGCATACATGCATAACTACTTTCCTGCATATAATTTTTTCTCAAAAGGAATGTGTATATATGCAAAACAAAAACCTAAAACTTAAAAGACTATTAATATAATATTGAAGATGTGGAATTGTCTACATGATCATTTTAATCCCATATCCTGTTCAGAAATTCAATTTTCTGTTACCTATTTTTTAAGCATGCAAATAGATTCTGAAACAATACAAAACAAAATGCCTGTCTTGACAGTTTGATATGCTATTTTAGAGCTCAGCAAACTATTGCCTTCTTTTATAATTGCCTAAGAAATACACTGTGTAACCAAAGTTATGAAATTCTTTGCCCCTTGAAGTCAGTGCCTTTGCCCTGACATCTGGGAACTCAGTAAAAGATGAAAAGACTTCTGGCATCGGCATTTGAACACTAGTGCTAATCCCTTCACTTTGGCTTGGGAGCACTGTGGAGTTTAAGATAATAAAGACATCCTTTCACATTTGATTAGCAATACTGTCAAAGATCCTTAGTGCTTCCATAGGAGGGATCATACATATACATGCACAGAGAGATTATAGAATTTACAGTGCCACAAAGTCTGTATCTTCCTAATATGGAGTTTATGATATTCATAATAACCAGTTACTACATTTAAACTGCTCTTTCCTTTTGTAATAATAGTAACAATGCCTTATAATGAAGAAAATATTTGGTGTGACTAAAATATATGATTTGAGGGGCACCTGGGTGGCTCAGTCATTAAGTGTCTGTCTTTGGCTCGGGTCATGATCCCATGGTCCTGGGATCCAGCAACATATCAGGCTCTCTGCTCCACGGGAAGCCTGCTTCTCCCTCTCCAACTTCCCTTGCTTGTGTTCCTTTTCTCACTCTCTCTCTCTCTCTGTCAAATAAATAAATAAAAATCTTAAAAAACAACATGCTAAAAATAAATGCTTTAAATATATATATATTTAATATATATAAAATAAATGCTTTAAATACATATATTTATATATATATATAAATATAATCTCTATCAAATCATATATATATATATATATATATATGATTTGATAGAGAACAATTCTAAGTTATATGACTGGAAAGCCCGAGTTTGACTCTTTTGTTGAGACATGAAAATTAATGATATTTTCATTACATAGCATATTAAATTTTATATGCATACTCCAGCAGGTGACAACTATTTGGAATAAACTTTAGTAAGTGTTTATAATTTCTAAAGTCTTCATACATGCTAAATTTTAACGAAAATTTCATGAGATGATTGAAGGCCTCAAGTTGAAAAAAATTAGTGAAATTGAAGGCATTTTTTTCCAAAAATGAGGATTCATTATAATAATAGAAACTCCTTTGGGATGCCTGGTGGCTTAGTAAGTTAAGCATCCGGCTCTTGATTTCTGCTCAGGTCATAATCTCAGGTTCCTGAGACCTAGCCCTGTGTCCAGCTCTGTGCTGAGCTGGGAGTCTGAAATTCTCTCCCCATCTTCCTCTGCCCCTCCCACCTCCCTCTCTCACTCTCAAATAAATAAATAAGTAAATAAATCGTTTAATGATGATGATGAAGATGCTAGAAACCCCTACTTTGGAAGATGATTCTGAAAATTTATGCTTTCATAATTTAAAAGGGTACAAAGTTTTTGGTTAAAGGAAATAAAATATTTTTCTTTCTCCTTACCACCATCATCATTGATTAGATTTATCTAGTGTTTACTGTGTACCTGGTACGGTTAACCCTTGATCAACAGAGGTTTGAACAGCATGGGTCCAATTACATGCAGATTTTTTTGCTGCAATACAGTACTACAAAGGTATCATCACTTCATTATGAATTTCTTAATAACATTTTCTTCTTTCTAGCTTACTTTATTGTAAGAATTCAGTACTCAGTACATACGCAAAATATGAATTAATTGACTATGTTATTGGTACAGCTTCTGGTCTGCGGTACACTATTATTTGTTAAGTTTTGGGGGCCTTCAAAGTTATAGGGAATTTTCAGTTATCGGAGCAGTCAAAGCCCCTAATGACTGTGATGTTCAAGGATCAGTTGTACTGTTTTACTTGCTTATATGTCTTACATGGATTGTTTGTATTTAACTTTATAACATTTCTAATAACGACCTTAATTCACATGAACATATTAAAGCTTAAGGAGATTTGTTATCTAGTCCCATTTTACATTGCCAGTAGTAAGAGAGACTGAGATTCAACCTAGAATCTTGGATTTCTTCATAAAGCTTGAGTTTGTGACTACTTCATATGTATATGTTTACCCTAGCAGTCATCAAAATGCCACCCAACTGAGAAAATTCTGTTTAATGTTTTAACTGAACAAATGGTGAAAATGAATTAGTCTGCATCATGTAAGAAATGATGGATAGTGTGGGACTGAAGTATAGGGGTAACTTTGTGGATGTTTTTAAGCCAGAAAGTTTCTCAAATATTACACAACTGGAAATTAAGTTAACCAGTTTCTTCTAAAAATGTAAATAAACCCTTCCTCTCAAAGGTTAACAATATGAGGTCAAGTTTCTTAGAGATTTATAAGTATGTCTGATAATTAGATTGCTTAACATTTAGGGCAAATTGGGATTCTTATGGAATGAGAAAGTATGTTTTTGGTGGGGGGAGGGCAGGAAGTATTAATTGCAAAGATTGGTTCAAGTGGGATGCCACCGTGGGGGACTTTAATCAAGTTAATGTAATATTCATTTACCCCACCATTCCTTCTACAGATTTAATATACACTTAAATATTCTTACAGCAATACTGCCTATCATAATTTTTTTTCTCAATGTAAATAATCACTAATTCATTTTGGTTTGACTAGGTATAATCTTTACATGTTTTTATAAGTAAAACTGGTAAAAAATAATCCCTCTTCAAATGTTATAGGAAAGCATAAAATTAAAAAGACTGACAGTTTTTTAATCCTTTATCATGGAATTGCAAACATTCTTAGATTATCTAAAACCCTTATTTTTCATAAAAGGAATTCACGAGATTGGATTACACAATTAACAGGACTAATTAAATTGCATTTTTATTTAGGGAGCACTTTTCAGTTTGAAAAAATGTTTCATAATTTTAATTTTCACATAACTTTATTGCTTTTCCCCTAATCACAAATCTCCTGCAAAGAGTATTTAATTAGAGTCACTCTTTCAAGCACTAGAATATTATTTTTCCACTACTGAAGTTACCAGTTACCTTAGTCACCTCTCTATGACAACGTCTTTCTTAACCAGGTACCCCAGTCACCTCTCTATAACAACATCTTTCCTAACCTTTTAACATCATTTGGACATACTGTTCACTGACTTCTGCTTGAAAAACTGCTAGCCTTTTCTACCACAACAATATCTGTTTTCCCCTTCTCATTCATTCTCATCATCTCTTCCCACTTCCTCTTCGGCCTGCCATTTAAGTAATGCCTGATTTTTTTTCTACAGTCTTTCTCCCTAAATGCCTATTGGCCAAGGTTTAATTACTATCAACACATGAGTAATTTCCAAATTTTTTTCCTCAGCTTTTATTTGTCCTGGTAGATAAAGATATCAACATCCAACCACTTAGTCCGTATTTCAACTATATAACTTTATTGATTTGTATATAGTTACAGAGTTACATATATAGTTATACACATATATATAGTTATATATAAATCAATAAAGTTTTATAGTTATATTAAAAATCTTTACTTTCCTCCAGCTCCTGGAAATCATTGCTATGTTTTCTCTCTATATCAATTTGCTATTCTGTGAAAAGAGTCACACAACATGTGACTTTTTGTATCTGGCTTCAATCACATAACATTGTTTTTCAAGATCACCTGTGCGGTTGCATGTGATTGCAAGAAATCAAAATATGATTCCTTTTAATGGATGAATAATGTCTGTCTCACGGATTTAGAACATTTTGCTTTTCTATTCATCAGTTGATAGATTGAGATGTTTTCCCTTTTTATGTATTGTGAATAATGCTATTAACACTCCTGTACAAATTTTGGTGTGTTTTTGCTTCTCTTGGGCATATACGTAGAGAGTGGAAGTGCTGGATCATATGGTAACACTATGTTTAATGTTTTGAGGAACAGCAAAACTTATTTATAAAGTAGCCCCACCATTTTATATTCCCAGTAGCATTGTATGGTGATTCCAATTTCTTCAAAATTTCATTAATGCTTGTTATTGTCTGTCTTACCATATTCATGCTATGGTTGTGATATACTCACTCATTAAGGTTTTAATTTGTATTTTATAGTGACTGGTGATTTTCAGCATCTTTTCATGTGCTTAGTCTCCATTTGTATGTCATCTTTGGAGAAATGTATGTTCAAAATCTTTGCCCATTTTTAAATTGTGTTGTTTGTCTTTATATGGTTGAGTTATACAAGTGTTTTTATATATTCTTGATATTAGACCCTTATCAGATATATAATTTACAAATATTTCCTTTTGGGAGTGGGGGGGTTGCTATTTATTTTTGACAAATATCCAGATCTGTGGTCCTCTGCAGTCAGAAATTCTTCGAAATGGCGCCGCGGGCCTTGGCCAGTTGGGGGATGGAGTCATTCTGCGAAGGGCCCCACAAATAGCATTGGTTTTAAACTTGCTGTTCATCCTGTCTGTCACCTTGTCAACCTCCATCATGTTCATCTGACTGGATGCATGGTCAATCGCCTGGATGATGTGGTTGTTGGCAGAGTATTTCCACCACATGTACAAGTTCAAGAACTCCTGGGCATTGTTTGGCATGAAGCACGAGTGCAGAATGATTAATAAATATTTTCTATTCTCTGTTATCTTTTATTTCTTTTCCTTAATTTCTTTCACTAGACTCTTGGTACAATGTTTTATAGAAATGGCCTGAGCAGGGGTGCATGACTGGGTCAGTAGGTTAAGCATCAACTCTTGATTTCAGCTCAGGTCATGGTCTCAGAGTCCATGAGATCCAGCCTCACCTTGGGCTCTGCGCTCAGAGCAGAGTTGGCTTGAGATTTTTTTTTCTCCCTCTGCCCTTGTCCCTGCTTGCACATGCTCAATAAATAAGTTAATAAATAAATAAATAAAATGTTTAAAAAGAAAAAAAGGAAGAAAGAAATGGCCTGAACAGATATTTTATTTTTTCCCTGATCTTTGCAGGTGAAATCCTTCAGTCTTTCTTATTTAAGTACAATGTTAACTATGGATTTTTCTTAGATGCCTGTTATGAGGTTGAGGACGATCTCTGATTTCCCTAGTTTCTTGAATATTTTTATCATGGAAGAGTGTTTTATTTTCTGAAAGATTTTTTTCTGCATCTATTGAAATGACATAGTAGCTTTTGTCTTTTATTTTATGATATAATACATTTGTTTTTGTATTTTGAACAACTTACATTCCTGAGGTTATGAGATTTATTCTTCTTTATGTTTTGGTGGGTTTAGTTTGCTGGTAAATTATTCAGTATCTTTTTATTTATATTCATAAATTGTACGGGCCCATAATTTTCTTTTCTTGTAGTACCTTGGTCTAATACTGGCATCAGGGTAATACTGGCTGCATAAAATGAGTTAAGAAATCTTTCCTTCTTTTCTTTTTTTGGGAGAAGAGGTCAGGAAAGATTGATGTTATTTTTTCTTTAACTACTCAGTAGAATTCACAAATGAAGTCATTTAGTTCTGGGATTTGATTTGTAGGATATTTTATAATTACTAACTTATTACTTCTTATAATTTATTGAATTATTTCTGTTAGTCTGTAAATCATTTCCAGTAGATTGACTCTTTCCAGGATTTTGCCCCTTTCAGTGAGATTATCTAATTTGTTGTTATAACAACTGTTTTAATTATATCCCCTTTTTACTGTTTTTATCTCTGTAAGGCAGGTAATATGATCTCTCTTTCCTAATTTTAGTAATTTGAGTTTTTTTAATTTTCTTGGCCAGTCTAGCTATGGGCTTGTCATTTTTATCTTTTTAAGATTCAACCTTTGTTCTTTTTAATTTTCTCTATTGTTTTACTACTCTTTATCTCATTTATTTCTGCTCAAGTCTTTCATTATTTCTTTCCTTTTGAGTTTAGTTTACTTTTCTTTTTAAAAATGTGCTAAGGTAGCCATTTGCTATATTTTAAGTTGCTTGTTTTCTGAGCTACCTCTGTAAAGTCTGTATTGCTTTTCATATGTGACCACTGAGTCTGTGATGTTTAGCTTAGTGATTAACTAATGTTTAGACAGAATTTTTTTCAAGTTCCTGGAACCAGTAAGTCTCTAGTCTTTGCCAAAGGGCTCTACGTGCACATTATGGCATACCTTCAGCACTCAGCCAGCTGGTTTAAAACTCTGCTTTAATCTACACTTTCTGCTGGTGCAAAGTCTCAAGGTTTACCAAAATTGAGATCTCAGGGCCTTTTTCAGATTTCACTGAGCATCTGCACAGTCCTACACATGCATATAGTCTAGAGTCTGAGGGAGTTTTTTAAAGATACCTATGGCATCTCATTCCCCAGCTGTTCTTCTAAAATTTTTGGTTTGTTCCACTCCATTATTATCCACCCCTTCAGAGAGTGGTGATATTAACTGATTATCTCTACCTGTTTTCTTCTCAAGGAGAAAAGACTGCTTACATTGGAGGAGCTCTGAGTCAAGTCAGTGTTACACAGCCTAACAATCTGCAATTTCTTGGTACAAATAGACAAATCAAATAGTGTGTAATCTCTAGGAATTGGGCTCAAAAAGGAGCTTCAACAGTATTCTACCTTCTCCCAACTCTGCAGCCTTCTACTTTTCATCATGATTGCAGGTGGATGATTTTAGAGAACTACAGAGCTGGAAATAGATGGAAATGAGGCAAGAAAAAATGTCACAAGCTCACTGTTCTTACTAAGTTTCAGCTATTTTTCTTAAAGAAATTCTCCCTAGATTTTTGCAAGACTTTGGCTAATTTCCAGATTTATAAAAAACTGAATTCTCACAATTTTTTGTTAGTGTTCTCGGTATTTTTATGAAGATATTTTATAGAAGTCCTGACTTTGCCATTTTCAATTTTTTAAAAAAGATTGATTTATCTATTTGAGGGAGGGGAGGGACAGAGGGGGAGAGAGTACACCTCGCTAAGCATGGAGCCCAATACCGGGCTTGATCTCACAATCCTGAGATCATGACCTAAGCTGAAATCAGGAGTTGGACACTGAAGGCACCCCCATTTTCACTTTTTTTTTTTTTAACTGTTAAATAAGTTAATATGGCTTTCCTAAGAAAATCGTTCCCACCCCTTGAGTCTAAAATAAGTCCTCAAAACATATTCTTTTAGAATGCATAGTAATTACTGTGTTCATAATATTTGTAATTAATTGTGAGGTTAGGGCCTAAAATCTGTATTCTCCATGGTTATAAGCTAGATGAAGACATTGCCTTTCTTACCAATTGATGTGTTACCAGTACAAGTACAGTGTCATTCACAAAATAGAACTGTTGTAAATATTTTTGAATGAATAGGTAAATGGGTGAATAGATGAAATAGAATTTCACTTAAAAGTATATTCATATACTCCATTTGAATGACTATGGTACTTCAGGAATTAAAACAACTCAAGATCAATTTAATAAAAATTTATAAGACCAGAATGAAAGTTTTTTTTTTTTTAAAGATTTTATTTATTTATTTGTCAGAGAGAGAGAGAGAGCGAGTGAGAGCAAGCACAGACAGACAGAGTGGAAGGCAGAGGCAGAGGGAGAAGCAGGCTCCCTGCGGAGCAAGGAGCCCGATGTGGGACTCGATCCCAGGACGCTGGGATCATGACCTGAGCCGAAGGCAGCTGCTTAACCAACTGAGCCACCCAGGCGTCCCTCCAGCATAAAGTTTTAAAGATAACAGTCAGCATAGGCATAGGCTGTATCTTGCAGTAGTAACTAACAACCTCAAAACTGTAGTCGGAACACAACAATAAAGGCTTTTCTCACGCATATCAAATGTCGATTGATGTTTACATGTTTACTTGTTGTTTTAATCCATATTATCTTCAATTTAGAACTCAGGCTGAAAAAGGAGCTTTTATCTACAATATTGTTACTTTCTGTGGAGGAGGAAAAGGACATTGCCAGCCACATGTCCCTCTTAAAGCTATACTAAGAAATGCTACATGCCATTTCTGTTTACATTTAATTGGCAAAGGTAAATCATATAGGTGATCCTAATTCAAGAGAACATACATACACAATCCTTCAATAAATTGAGGTACAAAAGTTGCATGGGAAAGCCATGTGGAGAAGAAAAAATAATCTTCTGAGAAGAAGAACAAATATGTGTAAACAATAATATAACCTACCACAGTATTGGCCCCAAGTCTAATATTAATTTTACCAAACCATACTAGGCCTGATGTTGCTATTTTTGCAAGCAGATTAAAAACAAAAATGAAAACAAAACAAAAAGACCTTCACTTGAGTATTTTTTTTTTAATGAGGGCAACATGTTAAAAATTGGCCTACATAATGCAAGTTCCACTTCTAGTAATGTTTGGTAACTGAACTTTAAGGTGCTTATATAGAAAGTGATTCTACTATATATAAAAACAATTTACTGCAAAGATTTGTTCACAGTTCATTAAATAGCCGTTCAGAACGCCTGAAACTTTCCAGAACATGTTTAAGATTTGTAGAAATGACACCTTGGATATAAAAGTAAAATAAAACATTACTTTGACTCCTGACATATCTGGAATGGAAACACATCAATCTTCCAAAGCCTGAAGTACAACATGATGCTCAGTGCTGAGAAAGTCTCCTTAAAAATATTGTCTGACAGACATATTCCTGTTATTCAATTTTTGTTCAAAAATTAGAAGTTCAGAGAGACCTTAATGAACAACACTTAAAAAACATCTATACCATATATTCCTTAGAGTGCATGTTTTACTGCAGTCAAATAGAAAACAAAACAAAACTGAAGTAGAACACACTCTGATCAACAACTTGAATGTTTCATCTATAAATAACATTTTTTTGTATAAGCATTTTCTAAACCTATTTTTTAATGTTCTTAGAAAATGGAAACAGATCAATCAAAAACTTCTCTTGGGTCTTACATTGTGCTAGGTGATTTGAAGGATACAATTGAAATGTATAAAATAATTCCTGCCCTGAGGTAGCTTACAGGTAATAATTCCTGCCCTGAGGTAGCTTACAGGTAAGATGATAATTTAAGGCAAAATTAAACAATTAAGAATAAAAAGTATAAAAACTATAGTACAAAATTCTGGTTGGATACAAGAGCTTCAATTTAATACACATTATATATACACACACATATATATATACATATAAATACACATATATATACACATACATATATATACATACATACACACGTATATAATTAATGCCTACATATTATATAGAGTATATATTATCATGTCTATATATTATAGATAAAACATATTATTATATACATATATACAACTATAATATACATATTTATTTTATTATTTATTTTTTACCTAGCCTCTTTGTTCTATATACTATAAAATTATGTTTTATATAAAATACTAACATCAACAACACACAAGAATGGAGAAGATTTTAGTATATACTTTCTGATACTTCGGGAATTTTCATCCTTAGAAGAATCCTATCAAGGAAGCAATTTGGGACAGGAAGCCAAAAGAAGAGGATGACTTGAAAATAAATAAAATAGTACATAACAAATTGGATGGTAGGTGTAGTAAAAGCAGTGCTTAGGGCAAATTTATGTTTCGCAAGAAAAAAATCTGAAAGGTAATGAGCTAAGGATCAAATTCAGGAAGTTACAAAAAATACAAGAGAATAAAGTCATAGAAAGAAGAAAGAGAACAACAAAGATCAGAGCAGAGCATAATATCATCGAAAAGGGAGATATTGAAAAAAAATTGATATTTATAAAACATCAAGAAATTTGACTAACTTTAGATAGATTGGTAAGAAAAAACTGAGAAGGCACACATGAAAGATATTAGTAACTCAAATCTACTTCTGAAACTGACAATGTACTATATGTTGGCTAATTGCAATTAAATTTAAAAAAAGAAAGAAAAAGTATTGGTAATAAAGACATAGATATGTAATATAGATTTTAGTGGTGGTATAAGAGTATAATATAGATATAATGTAGATCATGTATAATACAGATGTATAAGCTAGATTTTAATGGCGTAAAAATTAGTAAGAAGATATGGTATGTACATTTAGGTTAAAATTTTAAATTAGGAACAATTTTCCAGAATTCTGGAATGTTACTAAAAGTAACAGAGATTAGAGAAAATAAGTAATTCTAGAATATTAATGGAAAGGAATGAATAGTTTTCTTTTTGCCTAAAATAGAAAACTCAAGGCCTCAAGTCCTTGATTAACCAAACATTCAAATAATAAGTAATTTCAGTTGTATAAAATTTTTTCCAGTATATGATAAGAGGGAACACTATTCAACTTATTTAAGTAAGCTTCTATAATATTGATACTAACACATGGCAGGAACCACATATAAGAAGATAAAATTATATAAGTAGATTAAAGGATTAAAATCATACAATGACCTTAACAAATACGGAAAGTTGTTGATATATCTCTACATCCATTAACAAGAATTCTTAAAAAACCAGAAATAAATAAATAAATATTAACTTGATAAACAGAATTCTCAGAAATCTATTAGAATAACAAGATTAATTATGAAACACTAAAAAACAAACTCTTTCTTTTTCTCTTTTTAAACATGCTGTTTCAAAAGAGTGATGGGTGTCTACTGTATCCAATACTATTCAATGTGTATGAAAGTATCGTATATAAGTATTAGCTAGAGCAATAGAAGAAAGAAAGAAAGGGAGGGAGGGAGGGAGAACAAAAGGAAGGGAGGGAGGAAGGAAGGAAGGAAACAAAAAGAAAGAAAAAGAATTGAGAAGGAAAAAAAATTCCATCATTTTTCCAAATGACATGATTTCCGACTTTAAAAAGCAAAAACTCCACTAATAATTTAGAGTTAACAAGACAATTTTTCAAAATAGTTGAAAAGAAATTAAATAGATAAAATTTAGTTGAATGTCTGCATACCTGCAGACATTTTTTTTTTGTTTGTTTTTTTAAAGATTTTTATTTATTTTATTTGACAGACCACAAGTAGGCAGAGAGGCAGGCAGAGAGAGAGAGGAGGAAGCAGGCTCCCCACTGAGCAAAGAGCCCGATGCAGGGCTCAATCCCAGGACCCTGGGATCATGACCTGAGCCGAAGGCAGGGGCTTTAACCCACTGAGCCACCCAGGTGCCCCAATAAGGTTGCTTTGTAATGGTCCTCATTAGATTCACAGGGGAAATGATTCAGACTGTTCTTTTCACCTTCCATAGATGTTTTGACTGCCAGATCTTCTCAATTCTTAAGATGGGTCACCTTCCTTCACACCAAGATGAGTTCTTCTTTTAAATTCCCACTCTCTGGTCTGCCTTCTGGAGCCAAATGCTGTAAACCTCATCACTCTTCCACAGGACAGACAGCCTTTCCATGGGATGGTTGTCAGAACCACCCAAAAGCTTTTCTTCTCCCAGTTCCTTCTTTCACTCCTAATGTGACAGTTAAAAAATACATTATCCAAAAATATATAAAATAAAAACATAAAACACTAATAATTATAAGACAAAATATAGAAGCTGTCTATGAAATAAGCTATGAAACTTTATCAAAAGACATTTAAAAAGTCTGAAATAAATATGTCAATATATGATGGTTAGGGATTGGAATACAGTGTGAAAATATTCAGTCTTTCCAAGTGAATCTTTAGTGTTGATGAAATTCCAATCATGACACAAAAATTATCTAAAAAGAAAAATAAAAAATTCTCAATATACTAAAAAATAGAATTCTTCTCTAACTGCTAAGGAATGTCTATAAAAGCCTAAGTCTAACATCATACTTTATGGTGAAAAACGTGAAACTTTCTTATTAAAATCAGGTACCAGGCAAAGATGTCCCTTCTCACTATTCTTTTTTGACATTATACAGGAAGTTCTTGCTAATGCGTTAATGTATGAAAATGAATAAAAGCTATATGGATTGGAAAGAAAGAAAGAAAAACATCTTTGATCATGGATAACATGTTTGTCCATGTAGAAAATCTGAAAGGATCAACAACAACAACAAATTCCTAGAACTAATAAATGATTAGTTATTAATAATTAATAAATAAAAGTTAGCTTACAGGATTCAAGGTTAAAACTTAAAACTCAATCACTTGCTTATAATACCAGCAAGGAAAAAGCAGAACTTAAATTTAAAGTCACAATACTGGGACGCCTGGGTGGCTCAGTTGGTTAACCAGCTGCCTTCGGCTCAGGTCATGATCCCAGCGTCCTGGGATCGAGTCCCACATCGGGCTCCTTGCTCCGCAGGGAGCCTGCTTCTCCCTCTGCCTCTGCCTGCCATTCTGTCTGCCTGTGCTCGCTCTCTCTCCCTCTCTCTCTCTCTGACAAATAAAATCTTAAAAAAAAAATAAAGTCACAATACTATTTCCTCTGGGATCTAAAAAAAGAAATATTTATAAATATAGTTAATAAAAAAGTACAAGATCTATATGAGGAAACTAGATAACTGATGGGAAAAATCAAACAAAATCTAAATGCATAAAGAGAGACTCCATGTTCATGGACAGGGGTACTCAATATTATCAAGATTTCGGTTCTTTCCAAATTGATCTACAGATTTAATGTTATCTCAATCAAAATCCCAAAAAGTTATTTCACATATTCCACAAACTAATTCTAAAGTTTAAGTGAAGAGGCAGAAGACGCAGAATAATTAACAGAATACTGAAATAGAACAAAACTGGAGAACTGACGCTACACAATGTCTAGATCTACTAAAAATCTACAGTTATCAAGATAATGTGGCAGTGGCTATAGAAAGACAAATAGAATGATGAAACAGAACAGAGAGCCCAGAATTAGACTCAAATAAATACAGTGAACTGATTTTTGACAAAGAAGTAAAAACAATACAATAGAGCAAAGGTAGTCTTTTCAACAAATGATGTAAGAAAATCTGTACATCCACGTACATAAAAATAAATCTATGCATAGACTTTACATCTTTCATGAAAATTACCTCAAAATGGATCACACCCTAAATGTAAAATGTAAAAGTATAAAATTCCTAGAAGATGAGATGGGAGAAAACCTGAATGTCCTTGGGTGTGGCAATAATATTTCTTTTTTTTTTTTTTAAGGTTTTATTTATTTATTTGACAAAGAGAGATCACAAGTGGACATAGAGGCAGGCAGAGAGAGAGGGGGAAGCAGGCTCCCTGCTGAGCAGAGAGCCCGATGTGGGACTCAATCCCAGAACCCTGCGATCATGACCTCAGCCGAAGGCAGCAGCTTAACCCACTGAGCCACCCAGGTGCCCAGCAATAATATTTCGATACAACTTCGAAGGCATGATTCATGACAGAAATAATTGATAAACTGAACTTCATTAAAATTAAAAACTTCTGGGGCGCCTGGGTGGCTCAGTGGGTTAAGCTGCTGCCTTCGGTTCAGGTCATGATCTCAGGGTCCTGGGATCGAGTCCCGCATGGGGCTTTCTGCTCAGCAGGGAGCCTGCTTCCTCCTCTCTCTCTCTCTCTGCCTGCCTCTCCGACTACTTGTGATTTCTCTCTGTCAAATAAAAAAAAAAAAAATTAAAAACTTCTACTCTTCCAAAGACATTGACGGTAATGAGAAGACAAGCCATAAACTTTTTGCAAAAAATATTTGCAAAAGGAACACCTGATAAATATGCAAAGAACTCTTAAAACTCAACAATAAAACAGATGACCCAATTAAAAAGTAAGCCAAGGACCTTAACACACACCTCACACCTCACAAAAAAGATATATGGATGGCAAATAACCATATGAAAAGATGCTCCGTATCATTTCCTCAGGGAAATAAAAAAGTGAGATATCACCACAGACCTATTAGAATGGTCAAAATCCAAAACATTCACAACACCTAATGTTAGCAAGGATATATAGCTAGAAGAACTTTCACTCGTTGCTGGTAGGAATGCAAATTGATAGACACTTTGGAAGATACTTTGGTGGTTTCTTACAAAATTAAACCTACTCTGACCATATGATCCAGCAATTGTACTCGTTGGTATTTACTCAAGGAGATGGAAACGTATGTCCACAAAAAAACTACACCTAGATGATTATAGCAAATTTATTCATAATTGCCAAAATTTGAAAACAAAGATGTCCTTCAGTAAGTGAATAGGTAAATAAATTGTGGTACATCAGACAATGCAGAATTGTTCAGTCCTGGGGAATAAAATGAGCTATTGGGGCATGAGAAGATATGGAATAACTTAACTGCATTTTTATTAAGTGAAAGAAGACAACATGAAAAGTCTACATACTATGATTCCAACTATATGACATTTTAGAAGAGGCAAACCATAGAGATAGTAGAGAAATTAATGATTTCTGAAGGTGCTGGTCAGGGAGGAATACAGCACAGAGGCTTTTTATGGCAATAAAATGACTCTATAATGGATACATTCTGTATATTTGTCCAAACTCATGGAATGCTCAGCAGCGAGAGTGAACTTTCAAGTAAACTGTATACTTTGCATGATTTTGATATATCAGTGTAGGTTTATTGGTTGTAACAAATGTACCACTCTGGTGGGGGATATTGATAATAGGAAAGGCTACACATACATACATGTGTTGGGGCCAGGGTATATGAGAAATCTCAGTATGTTCCTTTCAATTTTCCTGTGAACCTTAAACTACCTTAAAAAAGCAAATTGTTTTAAGACAATGGACTAAGTGAACATTCATATTTAATTTTTAGAAGTTGAATAGGAATATATGTACCTATATCTTTAGTACATCATATACATGTGTGTAAATAGCCATTAATTTGACTAATATGATTAGCTAATCATAATATATATATGTATACATATGCTTAAAGTAAAACACAGGAAGACTTATTACTTAAGTCATAAAATAGACAAATCAATTTTTCTGACTATAACCAATATCATTTTACTTATTTTAGTAGTTCTACCCAGTATAATTAGAGTTAAAATATCAGTTTAAATAATAGGTCAGGAAGAAAAACTTAGAGACAGTTTAATAACTTGCCTGCAAAATGCATAGGAATCATCCAAAACAAAACAAAAACCATTTTTTATAATAATAAAAAAATTCACTACAATGCATGTTTTAAAATTATTACATAAAAATATTCATTTTCTTTTATTGTAAATAAAACTGGTTGATATGACAACAAAAAATCTGTTTATAGTACTAACCAAAGTATATATAAAATTTGTAATAATTGTTTAGCATCTGTATGTCTGTATCTGTATTTATATTTATAGAGAGATGAGAGAAAGGAAGAGAAGGAGAGAGAGCAAAAAAAAGTAGCAATATCTACTTAAAGACATAGAAAAGATTAAAATAAATGGAAAAACATAATTTGTTTCTGGATAAGAAAACTCAAATTGTAAAGATATAAAATTCCCTTAAATTAATCTATAAGTTTAATCAAAATCTAATTAAAATAGCAGCAGGACAGAGTTCATTTCACTTAATAAAATGAAATACAAATTTAACTGAAGAATAAATATGGTAAACTAGTCAGAAAAAGTATTTTTAAAAGTGTAATGAGGTAGAATATAGTCTTAAGAGGTATTAAAAGATGAAAGCTAGAATAATTAACACTTTGTTATTGTGATCAAAACATATAGATCAACTATAAGTACAGACAGGAGTTCAGAAATAGGGGTTCCCTGCTCAGCAGAGAGTCTGTTTCTCCCTCTCCTTCTGCCTCTGCACCCTACTTGTGCTCACTTGCTCTTTCTCTCAAATAAATAAATAAAATCTAAAAAAAAAAAAGGAGTTCTGAAATAACAGCAAAATATACATGATATTTAATCTACAATAAAAGTGGCACTTTTTACAATCAGTGAGGAAATAAAAGTGAATTGTACTGGAAACAAATTATGTGTGTGTATCAAGCTATTTTTGCCCTTTATTACAAAAATCATTTCCTCATAGATCAATTTTAATGGTGAGGAGAACATAAAATTAGAATATTGTGTTTATTAGGACACTATTTATTAGGAATCTTTTCCCTTCTTTTTATCCAGTTCCCATTTAGTTTGGCTTAATTATAGAGTGAGACAACACTTAAAACTTACAAGTACAAATATTAGGGACAAAGAGATTTTTATTTTTAATCAGAATAATGGTATACACATTACATACTAATATGTTTTTTTCACTTTCTAGTGAAAGTGAGACTTTTTTGTATAAAGTACCTAAGCAGTTTTCTATCTTTCTGCCCCCATCTTGAGAAGTTTGTCCTTTTGTTAATGATCAGATTATGAGACAAATAAGACCATTTACACCACTTTTCTCTTTAAGTATTGTCTGTAAGGATAACTTTTTCTAACCTCTAATAGATTACACACACGTAATATTTCTGAAGAGAGAAAAAGATATATTTCTGCAGAATATGACATGCTTTTTGCTGTATTATGCATAAACACCTGTTAGGATTTGACTATCAAGGCTCAGAGTACCCAGCTATAAGGAAAAAAGCTATAGCTTATTAACTTAAGTTTCCTTTGTTTTTTTGTTTTTTTTTCCTTTAAATAAGGAGTAACTGTAACCCAGGAAACAAATCTGAGCCTCAGGATGGGACTCTGCGAGGTTCTCCTGGCTCACTTAGTTCAAAAGACTCCTCTAAGTAGGATATTTACCACACTTCAGAAGTTATAAATGAAATGCAGACATATTTAACTATATAAGATGTTAATTAAATGCCACATAAAATAATTTGTCAGAATATAACAGAGAAAATAAGGCAATGAGAATTCTCATATTTTAACATAATATAGAGCTGCTATAAATCAAGAAATATATCACAGTCAACTCATTTGGGAAAAAAAGACAAAATATATAAATATTTAAAAGACAAAACATTTTTTAAAAAGTTAAAAATAGCAAGACATTTTGGATATTAAATTTTAAAGATGAAAATTGTCTTAGTAAATTTGGACTGCTATAACAAATTACCGTAGGCTGGGTGGTTTAAACAACATTTATGTCACATTGTTCTGGGGCCTAAAAGTCCCAGAGTAGGATGTCAGTGTAATCTGTTTCTTGGTTAGGCTTTATTACTGGTCTACAGACAGACAAATGTCTTCTTGCTGTGTCCTCTTCATGGCTGAAAGAGAGCTAGCTAGCTCTCTGGCCTCTGCTTATAAGGGCAGCAATTCCATTCATGAAGGTCTGCTCTTACGACCTGATTAACTACAAAAGGCCCCATCCTCAAGTACCATCATGTTGTGATTAGAGCTTCAACATATGAGTTTTGGGAGCACTCAAACATTCAATAACAGAAATTTTGAAATAATTTTTTTTCACTTACTATATTATTAAAACTGTTAAGCTGGAAAACCTAGAGCAATTGAGTATGTATGTCTCTACAAGCTAAATTGCTCGATTCAAGTTAATTGTGGTGAGTTATAGTTAACAGTGGACAAAACCTGGAGTCAAGCAAAGTGATGATCAACAAAAGACTAATAAAATAAATTATGGTATATTCATTTGATGAAGAGCTATTATAAAGAATAACTATGCTGTGGAGGTTAGCAAGATGTTTAAACAAACAAATTAAAAAGCAAGATACCAAACAGTGTAGCAATATATTATTCACCCATTATGTACAAATCAAACAAGTGGATAGATAGGCTGTTGTATAGATATTATATCGATGGCTGGATAAGTAGATATGTAGATGGGTAAGAGACAGATGAAAAGTGTCTTTTGTAGAGGAAAGTCCATCGATTTTTTTAAAATAAGTCATTTTGGAGAGAAATACTAGGGTAGGACAGGGTTAGAAGGCAGAAAGAGGAGGCTTTCACTCTTCATTTTGTCTTTTTATATTTAAAACAATTAATCATGTTGCATAGAGCAATATGAATTACTCATGGAACATTTTATTTAATACAGTATACAAAGAGAAAAATGTGTAATTCATAAGGGAACAGCATAATGAACTCTCTTCTGTGATATACACATTTAACTAGTACGCAGATTAAGAAACAGATTTTACCCCAGAAATATCCTATATGCATTCACGTCTGGTCTTGGTTTTAACATGACTGATATTTGGGTTTAATATGACTGATATTATTTAATGCTGGCCTAGAATTCCAAAACCAGTTTTTCTTTGTTAAAGGAGTCTAGATTCATTTTATGAGGAACAACATTTTTATGAAGTAACTCTTTTAAAAGTCATTAATTAGCATTTTATTATTTCAATAAAGGCAGATAGTCACCAGTGGTTCCCCAGAAACCAGAAAAGTAAAAATGAGGTTCGTGGTTTTTGTTTTGTTTTGTCTTCAGATTCTTTTCCTCTAGAAAAAGAAGGAATGGTGCATTTCTGCTTCATGATGTTTGACACCTCAGCCTGGATGACTGCAATTGGCTGGTCCAGCTCGGCTTGGTCTTACAACTAGGGGTTTAGTTCTTTACATATCAGATACCAGGGCTGGAATGTCCATGATGACATTTTCAACTCTGAGAATTTAGAACCATATACCAAAAACCTACTGGATATTTTCTTATGAAATATCCATGGATTTTTCTCAATAAATCTAAAAATATCCATATATCAATTTTAGAAGTGCCACAGAATTATGGTAGAAATACAATGCATGCACAATACAGTACATGTAATTATTGTAGAAATAACAATATACAAATGCTCACACACATATACATACCAGTATCCCCTTGTTTTGACATCATAATGTTATATTTTTCTCACTGGAAATGTGATTGTTTAAAGTTTTTCTTTTTATTACCCACATGCAAAATCCTGTAACTACTTATGCATAAGCTTCAAACCAAGTAAATTTAGACAGTTTTGCACAAGAATCTACTTCTTTGACTGTCACATGCACTTGGTTGCATTTAAATTACAAAGAGGAATGTGGAGCAAGATAGAGATTTTTCAGGTTCAAAGCCAGCACAACATTACCCTTGAGTTACTGGATATGATTTTCCATAAATATATTTTCCTTCCGGGAACCAATATATGCGTTCTAGAGAAAAGGCAGAGAGCTGTACTGTGACATTTAGTGAAAATTCAGTTTTGAAATGGACCTGTGGCTTCAAACTATTATCTCACTTCCATGCATCTTAGATCAAGACCACTGAAAAACTGTTTATTCAAAAGTCCAAATGTCAGCATGAAGTGTTCAGGAATTAATGTTATTCTGAGGGTGTGTTGTGTGTGTATTTGTGTGTGTATTGGTATTTTCAAAGAAAGTTAAATATAAAAAGTCGAAATACTCTTTCAGCTATGAAGTAGGCATTTTTATTACTTCTAAATTCTGGCTTAGTAGAAAATTTGAGTTTAAATATAAACTCAAATATAAATTTCTAAAAACAAAAAATTAAAGTGTAAACTTGAGATATGAGGTAAATCCTGAAAGAATCACCTAAATGAAATGCAGGTCATTGGAAAGGGAAGGCATTCTGGAGAACATTGTTTTAAAAACCTTTGCAGAAGTAGCTACTTCTTTATAGTATATGTGTGAATAACTTTGATTTAAAAATTAGCTCTTTCCCATCTTGCAGGATGGCCAGTGAGAAATCTGAGAAGCTGGATACTAAGAGAAACTTGAAGCCAAGAAGACTGATGCTGGTGGCAAGAATGGTAATCTTCGGATGCCTGGGTAGTTCAGGAGGTTAAGCATCTGCTTTCTGCTCAGGTTATGATCCCAGGATACAGGGATCAAGCCCCACATAAGGCTCCCTGCTCAGTGGGGAACCTGCTTCTCCCTCTCTCCCTCTGCTTGCTTTCCCCCAACACACACTTGTGCGCGCGCTCTCTCTCTCTCTCTCTCTCTCTCTCTCAGTAGAGTGAAAAACCTAAATGTCTCACTCATGCTTTCAGGAAGAAGCTGAGTAAAACCACACAACAGAGAGGTGAGATCTTCAACACAGGGAAAGAGATATATTAGATTGTAGAGCAGCACAGGTTGATCAGAAAGTTCGGGACACACAAATTCTGCCAAATATCAAAGCTATGCCTCAGCTTCAGACCTACTTCTGCTCTGTGTCTTTTTTCACAAATTGAGTTTATCCTGACAAATTAGATGTTCTAAATTTCCCTTTTTTTTTCTAAATTTCTTACAAAGAACCTAATTAAGTAAGTGATTCATTAAATAAATAAATTGATAATAATAATTAACATCACCCTTTAAATAGTGAAACATTTTAAACAGGGAACATTTCTATCAGATAATTTCTATATCTCCCACCTAATTCAGTACAAAAATTGTTTTTTGCATGCTTCCAGAGAGCAGGCAAGATGCAAAGCAGAGAGATAAATATGCCTGGTCGTATCATAAAGGAATTCTATGCTCTGGAGGTGAGACACTGGTAAGACAAACATAGCAAGAGAGAATGTGGTAAGTGACAAGAAAGCAAGAAGAACTTCTCTTCTGCCACACAGCTCCATATTGCCTGAAAATCAGCCACCTCTGGTGAATTTTGGTTATATAAACAAAATATGTTATGGTTCATAATCAATCACTAGTACCCATGGAAACAGAGCCAACCACCCAGTTTCAGTATAAACTAGGAATGATATCTTGATGTTGCATTTTCCTTCTCTATGCCTCAGGACATCCATAATGTTACGTACTAGCCCTTAAAGAAACTTGAGTGTGCCCTGAAGTCTCCACTTCTTGTGTGGTCATCTCAATTTCATGGTGCTTACCTTATTTTCTTGTGCACCACAATTCCATAAGAATCAGATAGCTTTTATCCTATTGTAACTATCACATCTTCCAAGCTAAAAAGTATTTGCATTTCCTTAAGATATTTATCAGTCAGATGAACCACTTTACTCATCTTCCTAGTTTCTATGATGTGCCACCCTCTTGCCAACTCCCATTTATCCAGTGAAAATGTACTTCTTAACTCAAAAGTTTTACTTTCCCACAATTGCATAATTCTTGGCAACATCAATATCCACATAGATAGTTACTTTAGACAGCACATCATTTTTCAGTTTCTTATCTCTAGTAAAAATTTCCCCAAATTTTCTTCACCTACTCTCTCATAACAATACTCAGGATATTTCTAATCATCAAAACTTGACTTCATTTTCAAAAATTTCAATGCAAAAACCCTAGTTTTCCAAAAATAAATCTTTCCTTTTAGTTTGCTTTATCATGGACTTTCATCTGTCCATTATCCATTTCCCTCACTTCACTTGCTTTATTGAGCAGCATAGAGTCTATGGTGCATTATGTAATTTACTCCTCCACAGACCTCCATAAGTATTTTTGAATCCATCCTCTGCTCCTTTCTCATCTTGGTCACCATACTTTCCTTCTGAAATTCCAAATCTGAATGAACTTAAAGAAAACCTGAACATGTCATTCCAAAATATGCCACTTTGATATATTGATTATTTTGAATTAGAAACACTTTAAGGAGCCCCTGGGTGGCTCAGTCAATTAAGCATTTGCCTTCAACTCAGGTCATGATCTCTGGGTCCTCATCCATAGGGCTCCCTGCTTACCAGGGAATCTGCTTCTTTCTCTTCCTCTGCCCCTCCTCCCTGCTCATGCTCTCTCTCTCTCAAATAAATAAAGTCATTATAAAGAAAGAAAGAAAGAAAAGTACTTACAAAACCACAGATGCAAGAAAGACATTTTGACCCTCCTTTTTCTTCCACAAAACAGAAGATGAAACTCATGTGAAAGTTACTTCCCTGTATCAGGAGGAAGGAAGACATTCTTATCACTAGAAATGGAGAATTTAGGGCCAACAATTCTATACCAAAAACCTTGTTAACCTAACTTTTTCTTCCTGTTACTTCTTCCCCATTTTACTGTCCATAATCCAAATCTGTTTGAGTTGTCAATTCTTGATGAATGTATTGTTTCTTTGTCTAACAGGTTTAAGAGCTTCTTGCTCTAGACAAGTCATCATTCTTCTGAGAAGTCTTCCATATAAGTGTAAAAATTTAATAAAATTGATATGCTCTTCTTCTCCTAATCTGCCATGTATTAGTTTAATTCCTAGGCCCAGCTACATACCTAAAAGTAGAGAAGAATTTTTTTCCCCCAACAAACAAAAACATGTATGTCTTCCATGGGCTTGTGACCAAGCAGCTAAATCACATATACAAGCAAATACAGAAGTTGTACTTCACATTCAATATCTAAAGATTAAAATGGGCTGCAACACTGTCTGATCATTCTACTCTTCCAGTAGTTTACTCACTTTCTCATTCCCAGGAAGATTTTGTCGTATCTTCTATTTCCAAATGCGTGTTATATTACCTCTCTTTTGCTAGCTCAGATGATGAGCTTGCCTCACACATTTTTGAGAAAAGAGAAATCATTAAATAGATGATTAATTTTTTATCTTTCACCTACAAAAACCAATCCAGGCAAGGCCATCAGTGACCTCAAAGTTGCCAAATTCAATGTTCTTTCTACTTACACAACACTGCACAAGCCCTGTATTCAATACTGTTAACATGCCACTTCTGAAAACATTTATCCTCTCCTGAATTTTGTACCATCATACTTTCCTTGTTCTTCTCTTTTTCCCACCTCTCTTTTTCCAAGCTCCATATATGAAATTCCCTAGGGTCCTGACCTAATATTACTGCATACTTTTTATTTTCTTTTGGGACATAGTTTACAAAAATTTTTGTGTAATTTTGCCAGCTTAATGTCTGTCCCCATAATGTCAGACACTGATGTTGCATATACTTTTCGTAGATGATTCTCATTGTCTTTTATATTCTAGTCACTTTGTCTCTATTTATCTTACTCAGGGCAATACACACAGAATATATATTTGTTGTTAAATGAATGAATAAACAGAGCTACTGTGATTTTAATACAATAGTAATATTTGTATCTACATGGATAAAAGCTTAGAGAAGAGGTCAATGATTTGATATTTCCTCTGTGTTTTCACAATTTTTAGAAACAGCAGGTTTTCACTGTTCCTTTCTCTCACTGAAAGTAATCATATCCTGCTATTACAATCTTTTTCTTACTTGATAGCTGTAACTGGCAGCTTTATCTTTTCTTGTGAAACTGTGTCTATGCTCAAGCTAAGGAGGTCTTTACCTGCTTGCAGCCAGAGTGGGAGACTCTGCTCCAAGGGAGAACCTGCTTTTACTTTGGTGCCTACAGGGCATTTGACATCATTCATTTTGATCAGGCTACTTCCTACCTTATTAGTGATGCTACATGCTTCATGGTGTGGGTTAATTTCCTCTTACAGATCTGCATAAATTGTCAACATTATCCTATATCTCAGCTACATATTCCTTCAGGGAATTGATCCGCATACCTTCTCTCACTTGAATACTATATTTAAACTTCCTACATATCTATATTGGAATATGCCTGGAAAAAAGAAAAAGAGTATCTGGAGAATGTCTGGTTATAAACATTATCTGAAGTATAGTTCAATAATATCATTTTATATATGAACAGTTGAAATACTGGCTTAGTTTACCTGCTATTTTTGAACAGCCTCTTGTCAGCTTTCTGTTTGTTTAAATAGGATCTCCCTTGGGGCGCCTGGGTGGCTCAGTGGGTTAAAGCTCAGGTCATGATCCCAGGGTCCTGGGATCGAACCCTTCGTCAGGCTCTCTGCTCAGCGGGGAGCCTGCTTCCTCCTCTCTCTGACTGCCTCTCTGCCTACTTGTGATCTGTCTGTCAAATAAATAAATAAAACCTATAAATAAATAGGATCTCCCTTTCCTATAACTTTTCTGTAACCATTAAATATACCATATAGCATTAAATATGGATTATTAAGAATTAACTTAATTCCTGATTTTGTATTCTGAGATTTCAAGTTTTATATACCATAAGCTTTATTAATATCAAAATGGAGGTACTTACTATTTGGTGAGTCATGGAGAAGAGCATAACTGCTCTTTAAGAAATAAAGAAAATTTAAGGATGGATCAACTAAAATGAAATAATACACTGCTATACAGAAGCTCCCAAATACATGGCTTAAGCCAGTTTTGCCTACAGGTAAAAACCACTTTAAATGTGTTTGTTTATCTCTATTACTGATCTTTATTTGCACTGGTGTATGCTAATAGTTTAGTCAAGGAATTGTTTCCTCCATCTTTATTAATGGCAGTGAGTAGGGTTGATTTTGTGTAGGAAACAGAAACCACTGTACTATATTTTAAAAAGAGATATTTAAACATGAAAAGTACCATGCTTTTGAAACTATTGAAAGGGATGAAATGATAAAATAGGCTTCTCAGAAGGATACACATGACAATCCCTACTTTCCAGAGAAGGTACAACCTCTCTGGATTCAGAGCATGACTTTTTAGAAAGTTGCCATTGGTTTCACTGCATTGCAAAACATATCCCATCTACTCTTCAGGATGTTAGAACCAGAAAGCTAGTGCCACCACCACAGCACAAATGTGTCTTGACACACACCAGTTGGAGATGGACATGGGCACTGATTCCGGCCCACTGACTGACATGATCACCTCTTAACATCCACAACCTAGACGTGGTCTACTGGAAATCTGTTTCAGACAAAACTAACTCCATATCCTTTCTTTCCCAAAGAAAATAACTAAATAACAAGAGGGTTGCTTGTGTTCCATTTTTACCTTCTAAAGCTCAAGAGAAAATGTCATTTTTAGCTTTATGGCATTCAGAGTAGGAAGTGTGAGTAAATACTATATAACTTTGACCAAATCCACCTTAAATATCTGTGAAGAAAACCAATTCTGAAAGTGGGCATCAAAAATCCATTTAAAAAATTTGTGACAGATATCCCATTTCACAGATACTATGATTTTGAAATAGTGAAAAGTATAGAATCTGTTCTCTGCTCCTCAAACTCCTCCTATCCTGAAATATTGGAACTTTCTAATTCTCTAGGCTTTCTCTTGCCTTTTACCTTGCACATTGTTCTGAAACCGTACGTTATTACCTCCCTACATCCTATTTATTGGACTATCTGTCTACTTCAGGAAGCCTTATTTTATCTCCAGCTTCACTTGCATTTACTTCCTCCTATATGCTCCCAAAGTTCTCAGTGTAAATCTCTTATCATAAATTACCTATTACCATGCCAGTATATTCCAACAGGTCATAAAGTTTTCAAAGACAGTCTTTTGCTTCTGTACTCAGTGCACATAGCAGGTATGCAGAACAAGTTATTTGAATCTTTGTTCAAATGCCCTTTTCAGGCTTTCTGGTACCACTTAAATATCAGTTAAACAAACTTCCATTATATTCAAAGTGCTATGTTGCTGATTACACGTACCAGAGGATTAGATACTTGACAATGGAATGACAAACGCCTTTATAGTAGAGAATAGAACAAAAAATATACAGCCGTTTTATGAGCTTCTTATATCTAAACATAGCTATCGTTAATAATTGAGGGGCATTGGGAAGAAAAATTATCTGGGAGTTATCACTCATTCCGCTACTAATGCCCAAGTAATTAAAATACCAAAAAATTCTTGTTCAGGTCCTGAAGATGAAAAGCTGGCCAGGGCTAGGGTGGGAAGGGACAAGCAAAAGGAGAAAGAGAGAGAGAGAGAGAAAGTAGAAGGAAAGGAGGAAGGAAAGAAGGGAGAGACGGAGGGGGGAGGGAAGGAAGAGGGAGGCAGGGAGGGAAAGAAACAGCGGGGGAGGAAGGAAGGAAAAAACCGGATGAGTTAAAATAGAGTGAGAGTAGGCTTTTTTTGTTTTAGTGAAATCCTAATAATTTCTTAATTCCTTTCCAGTTTCTGTAAATACAAATGAGAATTTTTTTGTAAATAAAAGAGTCATTAAATGATCTAAATTATAAAAAGGTTGTAAAAATTCCAGAAGTGTATTTTTCCTGAAAGTGGCCAGTCTCTAGAAATTTGCCCTTTGGATATACTCACCAAATTTCACCTGAATCTTCTTGGAAATATATAAACATAAAATTAAAAAAAAAAAGAAATGTGGAAGCTCACATAATAATGATGAATATTATATGTCATCCATGCTGACAACTGTTGTTTGAAGTCACAAATTTCTTTAAGACAAAAAAAGACATGTGATTCTATGCACCAAAACATTACACACAAAAATAATGCCTTTTAAGTACAGATAAAATGGACTTTAGTATCTCGCTTTTCTTGACTTTTTTTTCCTCTTCCTCATTCTCCCTTCCCTTACCTCTTTTTCCTTCCTATATTGAATTTGTGAAAATAAACTGTGGTTTTGAAAAGGTAAATACTGTTGCTACAAATTGTTGATACCATGCTTAGTCTATCTACATTCTAATTCTCCGTATTTCAGGCTTTTGGTATATGTCTCCAATTCCCTTGGTTTCACTGACAAGTCACAGCACAATGTAGTGCCTGACTCATACATGGGTTTCAGTAAAACTTATGTACATCATGAAACACTGGTCCATTTTCCTTGTGAAGCTTTCCCATTGGATTAGAATTCTTCTGCTGCCTTAGTAATTTCCCACAAATTAAGTAGTTTAAAACAGCGCAAATATATTAAAGGACTGGAGGCCAGAAGTTCAATTCAGGTCTCACTGGATAACATCAAGTTGTTTAGTAAGGCTGTAGTTATTATTGGAGGTTTGGGGAAAGAATATGCTTCCAGACTCATTCAGAGGGTTGGGAGAATCCAGTTCCTTGTATTGTGGGACCTGAGTGAGTCCCTGCTTCCCAGATGGCTGTCAGTTTTCAGCTGTCCTTAGCTCCTAAAGGTCTCTCTTCTGTCTTTACGTGTGGACCCTTTCAGCTCAAAGCCAGCAGCAGTGCATTGAGTCCTTTTGTTCTGCTTTTCTCTTCTGCTTACAAATGGAGAAGTCTATTTTCTTTTAATGAATCATGTGATTATTTGAACCCACATGGATGACCCAGGGTAATGTCCCTATTCTAAGATCTGTGAAGTCCTCTTTCGACATCCAATACAACATATGCACAAATTCCTGAAAATTAGGGCATGGACGTCTTTGGGATGCTATATACCCATGTTTTCTTTACTACTCATTTGATTATTTAAGTGACTGATGACAAAAGGGTGTTCAAAATTTGTGTGTTTTAGAATACTTGGAATGAAGTCAAAATGATCCTTAGAGCCTTGGGAGGAATTTCTTTACTCCTCAAACATTGTACTTGCTGATAGTTATCACTAAATATTTATCTACCCTGGAGTAATAAGTACTTCATAGTCACTGCTTAAAGTCACACGGATGTATCTTTTTGACCATCATTTTCTGAGTGTACTTTGGTAGGAATACTAGGGGAATGAGATTAGCTATGCTTAGGTATCACAGTGGTCCACAACAAGACTTAATATCAATAAGACATGGCATGAACTTTCTTGTGAAGGTTAGATTTCAAGAAATATTGAATTAACTTGTAGGTAGTTAGCAAGATCATTTGTAGTTGGTTGATATGTGATTGTTGTAGTCCATGGCTTGTGTTTGCATACATTAAAGTTGTTAAATATATATTTTATTTTTTTTGAAGATTTTATTTATTTATTTGACAGAGAGAGACATCAGGAGAGGAAACACAAGCATGGGGAGTGGGAGAGGGAGAAGCAGGTATGGAACCTGATGTGGGGCTCGATCCCAGGGTCCTGGGACCACGACCCGAGCCAAAGGCAGGCACCCAAAGACTGAGCCACCCAGGTGGCTCGTTAAATATATATTTTAAATATAAGAGATTTAGTATGAAGATTATAATTTCAGGATTTGTGTTTACTAAATTCAACTTTAATAACAATACCTTATATTTATATAGTACTTAATGGTTCAGAAAGTGTTTTTCTTTATATTAATAAATATAATTCTTACAATCCTGTAAAGTTATTATGACAAAGTGTATAATCTCTATCCAGTGACAGATTGAATATGTGTCCGTGATCCTAAACTGAATCTCTCAGTTCCTTGTTTCAGTATCTAGTCTTCTGTGTCTTTGTGTGTGTGTGTTAAATATTATTCAAACGTAAGATATAAAACTAGATAAGACTATCTGTATGATAAAAATGGCGTAAAATCATCTAAAAGCAAAAGGATGGAGTAAATGGATTCTGGAAGATCTGTCCCTACAGTTTTATTTTTCAAACTTCTGTTAGAGATCAGGAGAGTCTAAGCGTATTATAGATAAGATGTTGCTCCAAAACTGTAGCTACTTAACAGTTTTACAACATCTGACAATTTCAAAAGTTTTCTTTTTTTCTTGAGATTGTGTTCATTTATTTGATGCCTATATTTACACAGGTTATATAATTTCACCACAAAAACAGTTACAATAGTTAAAGTCAATAACACACTCAAGGGCAAACATTTGTCAGTCACTATATGTCACACTCCTATGTATGAGTTATTGCTTATTTATGCACCACAGCCTGAGGTAGAATTTCCCTGAATTATAGCTACCCGAACTCTAAAAATTCTAATTATTTTTGTTATTGGATCAACCTAAGCAATAGAAGCACAGTCAGATTATAACAAAAAAGAAAAAAGACCAAGAGCTTCCTAGAACGTTCCTCTAACATAGAAACTGGACATCTATTCCAAATCAAAAGTTTTTAAATAATTTTGTTCAACTGTATGTCCTGTTCTATTTTATAAAAATGAATCCCCCCAGCAACCCTCAGTTTGTTTTGTGAGATTAAAAGTCCCTTGTGCCAATGAAATCTTTACTTATAGTGCATAAATGAACTATCTTAACATTCCACCGAATATTAGAAATTTAATGTGAGAATTATATCCTATTGTGTATTTGTTTGGTGATTCAGAGTCTTCAAGGTCTTGATTGATATTGAACCTCTGCTGCATTATAATTTACTCGATCTTTTCAATAGCGATGAATCGTGACAACTCATAAAATACTCTATATTGCCTTGTTTATTTCAAGGACATTTCTCTAATATAGAACAAAATGAAATCAGGTGGAGACAAGCCAAATTTTAAGGAGAATACTATTTAGTATTGTGAACTGCATTCCTTGAGTGGCACAAGCAAAATGACTGTCTAGGGTGTGACAAATACAATAAATTAGGAAAGGTGTCTCAGTCTTTAGGATTTCCTACCAAATGGTTTCTTTAATCATTAAATACTGACCTAGTCTAGGAGAGAAGTTAATGAAATCTGGCTGAAAATCTATTGCACTTGACCAAAATGGCCTTCACGTTCCCCTCAGATTGACTAAAAACTTTAGACATGCTTCTTCTTGATTCTTGTCTTCTGACCTCCCTTTTCTTAGAACATTTACTTTAGAAAACTTGTAATTGTCAATCCTTTCTCTGCCCTTTTGAGATGTAAATCTTTTTTAAAAACCTCTTGTCAGTTTTACAATCAAGGACTATATTTCTCAAAGATCTGGGAGCCATCCTTTTGAAATATAAACTTCAAGGAAGATAACACCCCCTTTCCCAGTTTTCTGTAACAGGACAGCTGCCTAAGAGCATCTTAATCCATGTTATAAAACTCTCTCCTGTCCTGTCCATATCCCACTCCAATTCTTCTAATCTCTCCCACTTTTGTTTTATGGATGTTGTGCTCACACTCAGTTCTAGCCTTTCTCTCCTGTTGCATAGTCTTGAATAGCCTTCCTTGTCCATTTGACTTTATCCTGTGCAATTTTTCCTTGCCACATGGTAAGAAACAAACTATGAATATCAGAAAATGAGGAAGCAAAACTCCTTTAACTTATAATATATAGCATTAAAATTAAGAAGTATTTTTGGCTCGTGATAAATTAAGCACATTTTAAGCATATGTTTTTGTCTTTCTACTTGCTGAAAATTGCACTGAAATGAAATTATAAGGTGCAACAAGAAAGAAAATATGAACAATGTAGATAAGAGAATGACTGGGTCAGAGGTGATGTTAGTCAACAATTTATGAGAGAATTCATCAAATTTCATGAAGAGAGTAGATGAGAGAGGAATGTGGAAAATTCCAAAGTTTAGATTCCTAGAATATACTTGGAGCATCTCCAGAGTGTATGACAGTCAATGTGCCTGTTACGACATTGTTGGGGCTCGGGACTCCTACCAGAACTGCCTACAAAAAAACTGACAGGAGAAGCAGGGCTGCATTTTGAGAACTCATGGAAGCATATAAAACCAAGCAACTGGATCATTCTGCTCTCATCCCTAGACAGAACTAAGGCTATTAAGTACAGACTAGGCAAAAGTGAGTTTTCAATAAACTGAAAAACAAAACCAACCAACTTGCCCAGCAAACAAACAACAGTACAAGGGGCTTATTTCCATATTGAGGTTCTTAGGAAAGGATTCTTCCCATTCAGATATTTTGAGAATCCACAGATCTCAAAGGAAAACTGCCTTGTTTCACAGAATTCCTGCTCAAAGAGAAACCTAAAAGGACTTCTTCCATATAATTGTAAAGAGAAAAATGCAAAAATCTACTAACCCTTTTTTGGGTTAGTGTAAATAAACAACTGAAGGTATACAGATATCCAAAAAGAACTGACAACATAAAAATTAAAACAATAAATAAATAATTATTTCCCTTGAAAACATATATGAAACTCATGGCCCAAATATAAAGCAAAACACTTGATAGAATGTAAGAGAAGAGAATCCATTACCTATAATTTCTTGTTTAGTTCTTTTGTTACCTGTGCTGCCTTTCATGAAAATCTTGTTTACTTGCTGATATTAAATATTTTTGTAATGAGTAGTAGTCTGGATAACTTATTTTTTATGGAGTCCTGTTTGCACAAAGTGGTCTAAAATTCCTGTTTCTGGGATGAAAAATGGAAAAGCTTCAAGTATGTCCTGACTGGATATTGTTTGCCTGGTGAAACTGGAGGCTGGCTTAACAGGCTGCAAGGCATTTTGTAGGATTTGCTCGTGGAACATATTTGGCTTTCTCTAGTTGGTCCTGAGTTATAAGAGAGGGGCAAAAATTAATAAGCTGGTAATTCTTGACTAAATTTAAACAATTTGGGGATGATTGCTACAGAGGCTGCAGTCTAGCTTCCTAGGGTGGTTACTGCAGAGGCTATATGTGAGAGTTCTAATTTTTAATTGGGTCTGGTCATTGTCTTTTTGTATACTCATTCTCTTAAGGGTTTTAAATCTCCCACAAGCCTGAGTTTTGTAGCTTTGACACCATTGTCTTCCCTCCACCCCCCCCACACCCCCCCACACAGGTATGCTCACAGAGAGGGCATTAAAATTCCAGTACTGGAGATGGGCTACCTGTTGTGGCATTGCAGTGAGCTGAACAGTTCACTGGTGCTAATGAACTCTGGCTTTGTGTTTCCTCTCCTCCCTCCTTCTCATCCTTTCACTTTAATATCTAGGGATTTTCATTTATTTATTTTTATTTTATTTTTTAAAACTCAGTTATATAGCTAATTTTTTTGCTATATTGCAAACTGTATTTTCATGAATGAGGGGTATGAGGACTTTGCATATTAGCTTGTCTTGCCCTGTTAACCGGAGTGTTTATTACATTTACAGAAGTAAAAATCAAAAGATGTAGATACTTAGAAAAAGAAAATTTAAAAAGAGACATGGTCTGACACTCATGTTTTGTTTTGTTTTAAATGGAAAATTTATCATGAGAACTAGTATGGCTTTGAAGGGCAGTATCAAGCTACAAGCTCTAAGGATAAGTTACAAAATTGCAAGGCCTGTAAGGAAAAATATGGTAAAGAACATTCTCTTAGGGGCACTACATACTCAGTTTTCTGTAGCTATTCACCATTGTTATGGGGAACTTTTTGCTCTAAAGTTCTCGGTATTTCGATGCTGTCTTCTATTAAATTGTGGTTCTTTCTTTACATCCAACATCTCACACTGTCTCTTTAAAAAATCAACTATTTGCTACACTTGCCCACACAAAAACACACTCTTACTCAATATTGCTCTACTTTTCTTTTTTCAAACTTACTTTGAAAGAAGAAATGCAAATTAAAAATAAGAGGCTTAGTTCTCCCTGTTGAAAGTAAAGAAAGAAACTTTCCCCTTTTCTTAGAGCATTACTTTAGGAAACATAATTTTAAGTGCTTTTTCTCTTTGAAATGTATGTAAATATTTTTCGTTGCTAAATAAGCCTCTTGCCAGGACCCAGAAATGTCTTTTTCAAGAACACAGGAACCATCTCTTTCAAATGTCATTATCAAGGGAGTTAGAGTGCCTACCACTCAAATTCTGTGGGAGGCCAGGAGCCTACCGAACGTACATAGGTCTCTCCCTGCAAGTTGTAAAATTGTCTCTTGTCATAAGGATAGAAGTTTATTTTTCCTTCAGTTGAAGTCAGTTAGCAAACTCAGATGGTCACCTTAATTACCAGGTGGATTTCAGATGAATATGTATGACAAATGGTGCTTTCCATCCTCTTACTTAAGAACTAATTATTGGAGAACATCTGTGTAGTAGTTTGTATCTGCTTGGTTATCTAAAAGGGTGAGATTTCTGTTTTTTCAGTGTTTTAGTAAATTGCCTGTGATTTGTATCACATTCTGGTGTATTCGATAATAAAATTGTTTTCTTTCTCTACTACTTTATGAATAGGTTTTCTGGGTTGGCAGAAGTTTTTTGTTTTCAGTTCCCCAATAACCTCCCCTGGAATGGTTAAGATTCTACTTCTGGACAAAAAAGCTTCTGAAAGCTCATTTTATAAAATTCAGAAGATGTTGCAAATCAGTACAAATGGAGAAATCTTTATCTGTGAAGGTTTTCATATAGATTGCCAAACCATTGGTCCAGATGGAATTGAGAAAACCTCTCCTGCCATAGGGGCATGAGATTACAGCCTGGGGAATTATGGAACCCATTTCTATCATCAGTAGTTTGGAATAGACACATGAGTAGCTGAAACAGAATCTCCCCTCCCCCAGCAACCCTTGGGTTTTTTTCTGAGATTAAAAGTCTCTTATGGTTTGTCTCCCTCCCGATCCCATCTTGTTTCATTTATTCTTTTTCTACCCCCCAAACACCCCACATTGCATCTCCACTTCCTCATATCAGAGAGATCATATGATAGTTGTCTTTCTCCGATTGACTTATTTCACTAAGCATGATACCCTCTAGTTCCATCCACGTCATCGCAAATGGCAAGATTTCATTTCTTTTGATGGCTGCATAGTATTCTATTGTATATATATATACCACCTTCATTCATCTGTTGATGGACATCTAGGTTCTTTCCATAGTTTGGCTATTGTAGACATTGCTGCTATAAACATTGGGGTGCACATGCCCCTTCAGATCACTATGTTTGTATCTTTAGGGTAAATACCCTGTGGGTCATAGGGTAGCTCTATTTTCAACTTTTTGAGGAACCTCCCTGCTGTTTCCAGAATGGTTGCACCCAGCTTGCATTCCCACCAACAGTGTAGGAGGGTTTCCCTTTCTCTGCATCCTCGCCAGCATCTGTCATTTCCTGACTTGTTAATTTTAGCCATTCTGACTGGTGTGAGGTGATACCTCATTGTTGTTTTGATTTGTATTTCCCTGATGCCAAGTGATATGGAGCACTTTTTCATGTGTCTGTTGGCCATCTGGATGTCTTCTTTGCAGAAATGTCTGTTCATGTCCTCTGCCCATTTCTTAATTCGATTATTTGTTCTTTGGGTGTTGAGTTTGCTAAGTTTTTTATAGATTTTGGATACTAGCCCTTTATCTGATGGATTTCAACTTTTGATCTGAATCAAATGGGAAGCCACTTGACAAATCTATCAGAGGATTGCCATCCAACTTATATATTAAAATATATTTTTCTGATTTTTCATTATATACTTTTTTAAGAATAATATATGTAGTTATAGCAAGTAACATATTTCCCGTACTTACTTTGCACTAATTGTTTCCTCATTCTGATAGTTTGGGACTCAGCTCTTTAGACTTAGAGATTAGATGGTACAAGGGTTAGGACTGGTAGACACAACTTCCTTTAGCCTTACAGACTTTTTACAAGGAGAAAATACTATGGGTTAATTTTAATGACTACAATTCATTTTAAATGTTATAGAAAAAATACATTTGTGACTAGAATAAACTTTGGAACCCCCCTTCCTTTTGCTTATCTATCTTATCTTTGTGACAAGTTAAAGCACAGATCTCTGAAACATGTAAGATAGGATTAACCTAGGAAACCCCTAGCTCCCATTCCTAGTAAAAAGAAGGAGAGAGAGAGAGAGAGAAAAGAAAGAGAAAAAGAAAGAAGAAAGAAAGAGGAAGGAAGTAAGTAAGGAAGGAAGACATGTGAGATTATTTTGAAGAAATGTTCATCATAGTGAAAAACCAGAAAGTTGGTTTTAGTTTGCTTGTTTTTTTATTTTTTTAATTTTTTAAAAAAGATTTTATTTATTTATTTGACAGATAGAAATCACAAGTAGGCGGAGAGACAGGCAGAGAGAGAGAGGAGGAAGCAGGCTCCCCGCTGAGCAGAGAGCCCGATGCGCGGAGCTTGATCCCAGAACCCTGGGATCATGACCTGAGCCGAAGGCAGAGGCTTTAACCCACTCAGCCACCCAGGCACCCCGATTCAGGAGAATAGGTGTGTTTTTTTTTTAAATCTTTTAAGAGTCAATTACTTTGATTGTAATTTTTATAGTGTTATTTTTAAATTTGTATGTGTAAGTTTTGAAAATCTCAAATATGCTGCTTAGTAGGGTTATCAAGAGACATGTTATCTGTTACCTAGAACAGTCAAATTTTCCTTCAATGATATAGCCTTGTCTTTGGGGTTAAACAGTGGATGTTTAACTGCAATTTTGAAAGTCACCTTTAGTTAAAAATATTTGAGCCATGTTTCTTTCTTTCTTTTCCTAAATGTATTGCTCATATTTTAAATCCTCATTTTTTCCAGTTTATAATCTAAACCAGAGTGCCTATTTTTTTTTAATTTGTAAAATCAATTAAGAAACAGTTCTCATAATTTTAGATTTGCTCTGTAGCCTCAGAAACAGTAATCTAGAGATTGTGTTTGATTGCTGAAAGGCTGTTAAAGAAAAATTAGTCAATTATTAATCCCTACAGCATATATTTTTATCCTCCCAAAGCTGTTCATTTTGAAGAAAATATCTGGTGAAAAGGGAGAAAGCCCCACAAACTAAAAAAATTCTCACAATTTTTGCTGATTGTCAACAATGAAACCTGACAATTTAAAAACTGATATCAATCAGAATTGGTATCAGTCATAAATTGATATAGGATCAAATCTCATTGTGAGGACATACTATCCTATCTTCCCCAAAGTATTATTTTTCTTTATATTATTGAATGAAAAAAAATAGGGCAAATTTTTTTATAGGCAGGTCAAAAATAGTGACTATTATAATATGGATATATAAAATTCATATAATGGGGGCACCTGGGTGGCTTCGTGGGTTGAGCCTCTGCCTTCGGCTCAGGTCATGATCTCAGGGTCCTGGGATCCAGCCGCGCGTCGGGCTCGGGCTCTCCACTCGGCAGGGAGCCTGCTTCTCTCTCTCCCTCTGCCTGCCTCTCTGACTACTTGTGATCTCTCTCTTTCTGTCAAATAAATAAATAAATAAATAATATTCATACAATGTATTACAAATAATAAATTATAAAGTTAATTCATATATATATTATTCTCTTTTACCGTCTGTCCCAGTGAAAGGTCAGCCTAAGAAGCATAATGGTTAACTTTCCTTAATCTAGTTTATCTACAGCCCCAATTGGCTACTGACTGTAGTTTCAAGAACTGTATAGAGTTTTAGGGTGGGTCTGATTGGGTTGAGCCAGAGGCTAGAAAATATTTTCTGTAAAGGGCCAATTAGTAAATATTTTAGACTTTCATAGCCACGTGATAAAATGAAGGATATTACCTAAGTATTTATGTAACAAGGGAGAAAAGAAATTTCCACGTATTTTATATAGCCCAAATTGAGAACTTTACATATGAACGCTAAAATTTGAATTTCCTATACTTCTCATGTGTCAAAAATATTTTTCTTTTGAATTTTTTGATATGTTTCAAAACGCAGAAAATAATTTTTGATTTCCTAGGGAGTACAAAAACAGGCTGTAGACCAGCTTTGGCCTAGGGATGGAGTTAAAGGAAATTTAACCTCTCTCTGCCCCCTTGTTTATTGGTTGCTGAGTGGCTCAGAATCCAGGCTTAACTAATTTTTTTTAAGATTTTATTTATTTATTTGTCAGAGAGAGAGAGAGCAAGACAGTGAGCACAAGCAGGGAAAACAGCAGGCAGAGGCAGAAGCAGGCTCCCTGCTGAGCAAGGAACCTGATGTGGGACTCGATTCCAGGACCCTGGGATCATGACCTGAACTGAAGGCAGAGGCTTTAACCGACTGAGCCACCCAGGCACCCCACTTTGTCCATTTTAAATTACCATGGCCAAAATATTAATTCTCATAACATGTATAAAGATTAAATTTTCTGTTATGAACACATGATACACTATGGTTTATCTTAGTAACACTACATATGAATCTTCTGCTTGTTCTTTTCACTCTGGACAAACATGCAATTCCCCCCTCCTTCTGTCTCTCTCTCAAAGGACTTCCTTTTCTTGTTTCACATACTACGTATTTCTCTTTACACCTATTTGAAAAAAGAAAATCCCTCCCTTTGAAGTAGAACTTATCATTATATGAGGCAAATTAAAGGGTAAGATTATATGGCCACAAAATACAGAACAGATGATGAAATGACTTCATGTTGAAATTACAGAAATTACAGCCATAGCTTCCTCTCTGAGCTCCTGCCTGCTAATACACCCACTGTAACTAGACAGAATGGCGAAAGGGAATTAAGACTTAAATGCAGAGAAGTAAAAGGTGAGTCAGGGGGATCTGATAACAGAAAGAAATAGGATAACAGATTTTTTTATATACTAATTTGCTGAAGATAGCTTCATAAGGTAATTGTGTTGGAAGAAGAGCTATTTTTACCAATAAGTTTTAAATGGAGAAGCAATGCTCTTATAGGTGTCTATATATAAAAAAGGCTGATTGTTCATAATTTTTTCTGAGTTCATTATCAAAATTACTACCTTTGTTTTATACCCAAGGTGGATGTTAAATACAGAAACTCAGATTAATAGCCAGTCATGATTAGAACCATGAAAAGAGTCATACCGCTGGAACAGAACTAAAATCCCTGACCATAGGAGCAGTCTCATTCAGAGATGAACCTGAAAGCCCTCAAATAAGGTCACTTAGGTTGGAAATTTGGCTCAAAGTTGAATGTGCTATGTGACCTTGGGAAAGTTAGCAACCTTTCATAGGACTTCGTTTATGTATCTCTGAAATAATGGACCTGTTTAGAGAATAATTGGGATAATTTATTATGTATTTATTATGTATACAGTTCCCACATATCACCTAGTTTTATTCAGTACGTGGTCATTGTATACTTAGAGATGTCCTAACTACTGAGTGCTCCCGGCTTCTGAATTAGAAAGAGCAAAGAGCAAATAGACACTCATAATAACCAATCCATTTTTTTTTTTAAGAACAGTGTTTGGTATTTAGCAGGCAGGTTAAGCATTTGTAAAAGTCTGTCCCCTTTAATAACACAGGAGTTTTACAAAACGATTACAAATAAAGTCACTTATTTTTATTTAACTTGAGATAAACTCTGATTTTAAATCTCAACAAATGGGTAAACAAGAAGAAATCCAAATGAGCAAAGTGATTATTAACTAACTGTGTGTTTTTTGTTGTTGTTGCTTTTTTTTTTTAGATCAGACAGCAACAGTTATTTCTACTTGATTAGAATGTGGCATAGGCAGGGACAAAATGTCCACTAATTAAGGAAGTAAAATGACCTTCATACATTTTAATAATCAAAATGTTTTTAGTTCTTCATTTGAAAATTAGCTTCTGATCAATAATGCAATTATCAAATTGTTACAGACAAAATATTTGTGTTCACTCAATGGATGGATCTCCATGACACCCTGTTGTATAATAATTCTTCTCATGTGTATGGCAGATTTTCTCAATAATTTCCCATTATTGTCATCTGCACTTTCCAGTTGTCATCACCACCATGATAAATTGACCTGCTTCTTAAGTTATTCCTCAATATCCACTTTTAAAATTTAGGGTTCATTAAGTTCATAATACATTTTATACTTTCACCTACAGAAAGTTCTATTTTCAAGTACAAGGTATTTTGACGAAGTATTTTGACAAACTTAATCTTTTGGACAACAAATTTAGATAGACAACTTTTACCAAGAGAGACAAATCAGTATAATGCTTTGTTATACAATTCATCACTACATTTGGGACAGGTTTAGAAAATATAAAAACCTAAGTGCAACATTTTGTTTCTATTACAAACCTAGTTTAATAGAAAAAAATTATGTAAAATATAATAATGAATAATATTTTATCATTTGTATGTTTTTGTCTGTGTTTATGTGAAAGCAACTTATGACAGTGTGATATAGCCAGTATAGTTTTCTCAACATTACGTAAGAGTGTTCAATAAGGTAAGGCAAATTCTAAGAAACCCTGGCAGTTGTGATTCCTAGTGTGGGCATCTACAAATGTTAACTCTGTTTTTGAAGGTAGATTAATGCTGTTGCAGAGCAAATGCTACTGATGTGTTGAATGACTTTGGAAATTAAGTGTATTTTCTCTGATTTTGATGGTTTTTCCAAAACACATTAATTTTTAGAAAGATTTTATTAAAAATAAATTTTAATATTCTATCTGCAAAAGCTATTAAAAATGTAGAAAGGTCTCTATGTTAAGATGAAAGAAACATTTGATGTTGATCTTTGGAAGGACAATAAGGTAAATTTGCATTTTATTTGAAAGAATTTTCTAAAATGATTCCAAGATTTTCTCATGATATTGAAACATACAAACTCCAAGTTTTCTTGAAATACATACTCTGATTATACAGCACTAAAGACAATATATAACAAAATTATTTTTATTTAATAATAGATTTTTTTATCCTGCGTATTTATGGTTAAAAACTATTTGAAATTATCCTACTATTCTTAGGTCATATTTGGCACTGGTTTTAAATTGTGATATAAGAGGTTCTGGGTCACTAGAGCAGGAACAGCCACTTTAAGAGAAAAGAAAAAATTGATTGAAGGGGCAGGGGTAATGGAGGCATGTCTTTGGCAGAAAATCCTGACATTAATAGAAACTGGGTTATGTACTTAAAAATATAGCATTCAGTAAGAAAAGCTTAGTAATAGCTCAGAGTAGTTAGAAATATTAGAAATATTGGTAGGACAGCTGTGTAAAAAAGACAGGATACCTTTTAAAGAAGACCTAAATTAACTAAGTAAAATTTTGTATAAATTGGGACAAAATGCTAAGCATAATGAAAAGAAAATCAACAAGAAGGTTATCCTTATTTCAAAGGTATATAAGTCTCTCTAGTTATTAATTCGGTGTCATACCAGTAGTAGAAAATGTAGGTGTTTAAAGTAGGATATTAGCTGATGCCTACGACCCATGTGACCTTGAGCTAGTTGGTTAATCTTGCTGCCTTATGCTTCCTCTCAAGTCAAATGAGGGTTATATGAGATTATATAAACCTATAGCCTCAAACAGCATGTACTCAATGAATTAAAACCATTATTCTTATTGGAGAATGGAGTAGTTTATTTATTAAAATATTCTGGCTAATAGGGAAATATAACATATGCCATGTGCAGGATTCATTTTTTTGTTTAAGATTTTATTTATTTGACAGAGAGAGATCACAAGTAGGCAGAGAGGTAAGCGGGGGCGGGGGGGAGAAGGAAGCAGGCTCCCTGCCTAGCAGAGTGCCCGACGTGGGACTCGATCCCAGGACCCCAAGATCATGACCTGAGCTGAAGGCAGAGGCTGAACCCACTGAGCCACCAGGCAGCCCAGTGAATGAACCCAGGATTCATTTTTAATACAGTACAGATTTGAGAGAAGTCACAAAAATAAATCAGAAGAGAAACACATTTAAAAATTCAATATTTCAATTCAAAGGTTCAATTCAAAATAACCATTATTAATATAAATTACCATTTTACTCTAAAGATTTAGGTGTCTCATTTAATTATCTTTATGCTTTATTTGAGATTTAGTAGTCTCTGTCCATGTTTAATAAATTATTAAATTATTCCATGACATAATCTCTTTAAAAACATGCCAATTTGATCAATATATGCCCTGAATTTTTGTATATGTTATTTTGCAATCTAGTTAATAAGTAGTACTTAAGGTTGCATTCTATTATTTCCTATATTTATTAGAATTCCTATTGGAATGTTAGCTCCTTGTAGTTAGGCACTGCGTCTGCATATTTTTTGTACTTGTGATGACATGATACATTTTTGAAATATAAATGTTTAATAATCAATGACAACTATTATTGCTTGAAATATACATACACATGTTCATATATATGTGCATGCATGTATATACACAGATATTTTCAAATTGTGATCAAATGGGGGTTAATGTAAATCTTGCCCTTTTATGCCATTTTTTAATTGGTACCAGACTAACTTTCCTATCTGCTATTTAAAAGTATGAAATTGCTAGGGATGTTACTGGGAGGTAATACATGTAGAAAATCAAGGAATTAGGGATCTGGAGCTTGTCCTAGGTTTATTAAATATTGGATATGGATCTTTGCTACAAACCTCTGGAAGGGCATTTTTAAAAGAACATAACATTTCAGTGTATTAATTTGTATCTTGTGACTGTACAGGTCATTTATCAGTTCTAATAGTTTTTTGAGGGAGTCTTTAGGGATTTCTATATAGTATCATGTAATTTGCAAATAGTGACAGTTTTTCTTCTTCATTATCAATTTGGATACATTTTATTTCTTTTTCCTGTCTGATTGCTACAGCTAAGACTTTTTAGTATTAAGTTGAATAAAAGTGTTGAGAGTGGATATCCTTGTCTGGTTCCTGACTTTAGAGGAAAAGCTCTCAGCTTTTCACTATTCAGTATGATGTTAGCTGTGAGGTTTTCATATATGGCCTGCATTATACTGAGGTATATTCCCTTTAAATCTAGTATGTTGAGAGTTTTTCTTTCTATCATGAATGGATGTTGTACTTTGTCAAATGCATTTTCTGCATCTGTTGAGATGATCATATGGCTTTTATACTTTCTCTTATTAATGTAATGTATTACATTGATTGTTGCAAATCTTGAACCAGTGTTGCATCCTCAGAATAAATACCACTGGATGGTGGTGAATGTTTTTTTTTTAATGTATTGTTGAATTTGGTTTACTAATATTTTGTTGAGGATTTTTGCATCTGTGCTCATCAAGATATTGGTCTATTGTGTGTACCACATTTATAATGCCAAAAATATGGAAGCAACCCAAGTGTCTTATAAATAGATGAATGGTTTGGGGCACCTGGGTGGCTCAGTGGGTTAAAGCCTCTGCCTTCGGCTCGGGTCGTGATCCCGGGGTCCTGGGATGGAGCTCCACATCGGGCTCTGTGCTCTGCAGGGAGCCTGCTTCCTCCTCTCTCTCTCTCTGCCTGCCTCTCTGCTTACTTGTGATCTCTGTCTGTCAAATAAATAAATAAAATCTTTAAAAATAAATAAATAAAAAATAAATAGATGAATGGTTTAAAAAAAGAGTGGTATATACATATATAAGGGAATATTACTCAGCCACGAAAAAGAACAAGATCTTGCTGTTTGCAACAACATGGCTATACCTAGAGGGTGTAATGCTAAGTGAAATAAGTCAGAAAAGACAATACCATATGATTTCACTCAAATGTGTAGTTTAAGAAATAAATACACAAAGAATAAAAAGAAAAAAAAAACAGATTCTTACATACAGTGAACAAACTGGGGGCTGTCAGAGAGACTTGGGTAAGAAGATGGGTGAAGCAGATAAAGAGTACTGAAAGGTATAAGCTTTCAGTTACAAAATAAATAAATCATGATTGTAAAACAAAATTATAACAGTGTTGTTTGGCAGCAGATGGGGACTACACTTATCATGGTGAGCACTAAGTAATGTATAGAATTGTTGAATCATTAGGTTGTAAGCTAATGTAACACTGTACGTTTATTACACTTTGTAATATAATATAACTACTATAACACTGTATCCTTCAGAATATGAGAATGTATTCTGAGCCAAGAAAGAGTATAGCAGAAGGGCAAGAACAAAATGACACCCAGGAAGAATGGGAAGAGTGTTGATAATTCTCACTAAAAAAAGAGAATAAAATATTATGGTTGGGGAACCAACCAAAGTGAATGACCTAATAACTGAGGGGAGAGCAGGAGACAGATACATATAGCCCTTTAATCAGAATTTATTTTCTGATTTCAGTAAAGGAAATGATAATAAAGGAAAATATGAGTCTTGCCTAAGAACTCAAGAAGAGAAATCAGTTGAAGAGATAAAAACCCAGTGCTCTGCATACATAGGTGGTCTGTCACAATTAATAACCAAAGGCCTTAGAAACAGATCATTTGGGGCGCCTGGGCGGCTCAGTGGGTTAAAGCCTCTGCCTTCAGCTCAGGTCATGATCTTAGGGTCCTGGGATAGAGCCCCACATTGGGCTTTCTGCTCGGCGGGGAGCCTGCTTCCTCCTCTCTCTCTGCCTGCCTCTCTGCCTGCTTGTGATCTCTCTCTCTGTCAAATAATGAATAAAATCTTTAAAAAAAATCATTTTATCAGGAGTTACAAAATTAATATCTCAATGATTTTTTTATACCAAAATAATTCTGTTTCCTAATGTTCCCATAGTCATAATTTGAAATTTGTCTTTATTACCTGCAAAACTTCCTAATTATATTCTTTTCTAGTGAAATTATGCTGCATGTATCTTAAAAAAGTCAAAGAAAACACCTTAATTATGAAATTGGCTGATAGGTCTGTCTGTATGCTCTGCTTAGCCAGCTGCTCTAGAATAAAGATTTTTTTCTTCATTTACTTTCTACTAGTTTAATATAGAAATAATACATGCTGTTTGATATATCTTCAGTTATAATTCAAACTTCTTATAACTCCAGGTGGCCTACTTAGGAACTCTGCTGCATTTTTAATTACTATAACAGCATTACTTATCATTCAAATATGTACTTTTTCACTTTTATGCAGATTGAAAATAAAATTCTTCCTTTTCAATGATAGCATTTGGTTGGAGTTTATCATCTTTTTTTTTTTTTTTTAGATTAATCCACCACTTGGAGTGGTAGGTTCTTTGATATCTTCTCTTCTTTAGCTCTTCAATAAAGAATGGTGGGAGTTTCTGCAGTATTAATAGTGTTTAGCTGGGACTAGCTATAATTTGTATTTTTTTTCTTTTCATGTTTCTAATCAGTGGGTTAAATATTATTGGCTTTAAACATGAATTCAAAGTTGGTTATTATTATTATTTTTCTCTCTAGTTTAAAGCATTTATTTTGAAATGGGTTTTTTTCAATGATCTTTTTTCTTTAACCATTAAAGTTCTTAGACTGAAATTGTTCATTAAATTTTTCCCCCAATATTGTATTGAATAATGATATTATCCTAGATGGTTAGGAACCCAGTAGATAAATTTTCAGGTAAATTTTTTAATGAAGAACTAACAAACTCATACACTTAACTTAATTAAGACATTTCTCTAAAATAAGTGCTTATCATTATAGTTAATTTTAGAGATACTTAACTAGTAAACACATCACTACATGTTTATGAGGATTACTTTGTTGTCAATTTTCTGGAAAACTTGAACTCAGCCAGTGTTTGATTTAAATCATGACAAATCCAAAATATTTGGATATCACATGCAGTAATAGGTGATATTAAACCAGTGATTTCTGAACAGCAAACTTATAAATTGTTTGAGTGGACTTCTTAATATATCAGTATATATAGTTTATCTACAGCTTCTAATAAAATTGTAACGGCTCATCTAGATTTTTATGTCCAGGAGAATGAGGATTTTTCTAAACTTAATCAGTGAATGTAATTAGTTGGTAGCCCAGCTAACATTTTTCAGTGTTATCCACATTTATCTATTTCTAAAGGGACTGAAAAATGTTCATTTAAATTAGTGATATTAGTATATCCATCCTTTTATAATTCAATTCTAAAATTAGACCAGAAATTTCACACTTGAGTAGATGTATGCATTCTCTATTTTATTTAATCAATATTTTTGAGGGTCTACTGTGCCTTAGAAACTTTTATAGGTATTAAGGACCATGCAAATAAGATGTTTTTAAATGGTTCCATCACTGCCTTAGAAGAATTCACAGCCTAGTACAGCACTCTTCAAACTTGATATTGATGTTATCAGACTATTGATGCCTGAGTTCCACTACAGTGCCCAAGATTCTGATATAATTGAAATAGATATGGTCTAGAAAAGCTTTTTAAAATCTCCAGGTGATTCTAATGTGTAGGTAGGATTGAGAACCACTGATAATGAAAGCTATGTAGCCAATACAGGGCTCTAACAGAAGTAATTACAATTGAAGAACTTGACAATTCCTCCTAGGAGTATTGAAAAGGTCTTCACCAAAGAGGTTGAATTGAATCTTGGAGGAGAAGCAATCATCACTAGGCAGCTTGCAGAAGAATACTGAAAGGATAGTCCATGAGAGGCAGTAGTAAGGGTATTAAAGAGTATGCAGTGCCAAGTGTGCTTGAACAGACTGTGTATACATAAGCAGAGGGAAAACATGAAGCTGGAAAATGAGGTTGAAACCAGATAATGGAGTTATAGCATAGTATTCTGTAAGCAAAAGGCTTGTCCTATTTTTACATTTTCTTTTTATAGTTAGTCATATTAAAAGTAGCTTATCATATTTATATATTTTCTTTTAAAAATGGAAAGTATGACAGCAGGTGGAATGGGAGGAGACTGGAACAAAAACAATGATCTTACCTAAAGGAGGTGTTAATTGCCTGAATATGGTCAGTAACAGAAATGTTTGCGAAAACATAACATTCTTTGGTTTAGTAACAAAACATTCATTGAAGAATGTTTTTCACTGAGTAATGTGATGCCTGGAGATAAGCCAGTGAATAAAACTACTATTTACTAATAAGGAACTTAAGGTGTACAGAATAGATTCCTTTAGTGATGCATGAAGAATTCTATGTGAGTTCTGAATAGGTGCATGACTTTTTAAACTCTCTAAAATGATTCAGAGCTACTGGTTAAAATAAAGGGCAGTGGGAATACAATAGCCAGTATTTATTCAGTATTTGTTTACATTCTTAACCTCTTATATGTTATGCTGACCATTTTGTTTGTGCTGAGATACATTCCCTGTCCTTTCTTGCACTGCTCTGTATTAAGGAGAAAATTATTTTAACCAGGCTCTTTTGCCAACTAGTTTCTAGTTAGATTCAGGCAAGGGAAGCTGAGGAAGATTAAAGAGCTACAAGTAGAGCAAAATCAGTGCCTCTCTCCTCTTTTATTTTGCTGATCCGGCAGGGTCTCTGTCCAGGGCAGGGCCAGCATTAGATTTCCAAGTTTCTGCCTCCAAGCTCCTCCCTTTGTGCTCTCAACTTCTGAAGGTAGTTTGAGATCCTGAGGGAACACAGGGACTCTTTGTCCTTTAGCCTTAGGAGAAATATTTATTTCTCTCTGTTAATCTCTGCATTATCTTACCATCTTGTTTATCCCTTCCACTCTTAACAACACTTTTGTAATCAGTGCCCCATCTTAAATTCCTCTACTGTTCTACTTCGGTTAGCTTTTATTTTCTCTCTAGAACTTTGGCGAATACACATGACATGTGTTAAGGGATTTAATTCTCAAAACAACCTTAAAATGTAGGTGCTATTCGATTCCCACTAATAGATGAGTTAAATGAGGTAGAGAGTGGTTAAGTAACTTGCCCAAGGTCACACCACTAGTAACAGGGCTAATAATAAAACCCAGGTTGTCTGGTTTAAAATTCTTTGATTTTTCACTATGACTCTGATAGCTTCTAAACTTTGCTTACTGAGATCCACAAAAGAAATAGATTTTGTGTCATACACCAGAACCACTGAACCCAGACCCCCATATGAATACTTTTGAAATACAAGTTTTACTAAAGAATATATTTTCTGTTGTGTAACTCATTGTAAGTAATACTAGATGCTATAAAAACAGCTAGATTCTATAGCCCAAGAAAGGCTTGTTTTGTTTTGTTCACTTTCATTTTTCTGCTCTGAGTGGTCAGTTAGGAACCTAATGATGAAGGAGAGTTGGAAGGAAGGCAGGCAGGGACAAGGGGCCTCGACCCTAAGAGGAAACCACCCTTAAGAGTATTTTATACCATCCTGGAAGGAGTCCTCCACCTTTTCACATGTGATAGATGACAAAAACCTGATTGGATGACAGCCTCATGGAGGGTTTATCAGATAAAAACAGCCTGCCAACCAGCCCATAAAAACCCCTAGACTTAGAAACTCTGTCTTGGGTTCCCTCCCTCTTTGGGAGCTTTATACTATTCCTCAATAACTTTACTATCACTCTATAAACTTGGCCTTGCTGCCCACCACTCTCCCTCTAGTCTACCCCTTTATTCTTCAAAGCAGCATGACCAAGAACTATAGGCACCAAAGGAGAAGGAATCCTGCAACACTAGTAGTTGAACATTTCATATGACCTCCAGGTTCTTCATTCAAACCTTCTGGTCAACTCACGATCAAACAAAGACTACAGTGTTAAGGGCATACATATTTTCTTCAACTTTAGCTTATAGAAACAAACATTTCGGCTCACATTCCAGTGGCTGGAAGTAGTTGTCATCCCACTTACATGCAAAGGGATTTGGATTTATAATCTATCTTGGGTACCCAGGGTGAAAATGAAAGCAGTCTGAGGAACTTATATATTGTCCCTGATAAAGTGGGCCTTGTGGATGACCTGTGTGGATTAAAGAGTGCCACAAGTTCTTTGCCACTCCTCTAATGAAGAAATGGAGTATATTTCCCCCCGTTTTTGCATCTAGACTGGCCTTACTGTTTGCTTTGTCTAATAGAGAATGGGAGAAATGATTCTTTGCTGTGCAGTTATTAAGAAACTGTCACAATATCTTGCTTATTCTTCTGGAGGGAGAGGCCACATAGAGAACCCATGGAAAATGAAATACCGCAAGGAAGTAGAGAGCATATGAAGTCCCAGCCCCCACATATGAGAAGTCACCTGAATACAATTGAGTTGATGACTCTAGTTGACACCATCTAGGACAGAGGAACAACCTGTTCAACCCATAGAATGATAATAAGTAGTAAGTTGTTATTAAGCCACAAGATTTAGAGATAGTTTTCTGGAAAACTGAGACATCACCAAATATGGTTTTTACTTTTTCTCACACACACAGAGAACACTTACAGCCTCCCCAAGAGTTAAAAAAATCCATCCAAACTGCCTTCTGCTAAAGACCTGTGATCCCCAGATAATACAAAATACTTTCCATCTTGTCTATGTGTGACTATTTGTGGTTCACCATTGTTCTCCAAGGCCCTCTATCTGCCATGAGTTTAGTGATTGTATGTGCTATATTATTTTCTATTCTATTCTATCATAGTCTATTAAATTTTATTTTATTAAAACTGTGGGTCACATGACCCACTAAATTGATTTCATGACCCCCTAATATTAGATCATAAAGCACAGGTTGAAAAACACTGCATAACACTACACTGCCTCTCATAAAACTGATTAGTTAAGTTTTGTATGTGTCGGGGAAGGACAAGTAAAGAGCAAGGTTACAGAATGATTTTAAGTAGGGGAATGAAATGAAAAGAATTTCCTTTCATAATAATCACTTCAGCAGCAATATGCAGCATTGATTGGAAAGAAGCAAGAAAGGAGCAACAATGGTATTTAGGTGATAATTTCATGAGACTGAGGGAAAAGACATAGATGGAGATGATTTCATAATCTTGATGTCTTTTTTGAATGTATGCTATTCACCAGGGAGAGGAAGACAAGTGTATGCCTGCTCTTACCAAAGGGAATGAAGTGATTTCTAAGACATACAGCACACTCTATTTAGATGTCTTTTTATGAGAGAACAAGGGCTATTTCTTGTCATTTTTGGGAGCACCTCAATAGGCAATGGAGGCCTATAAAGATAATTGATAAAGGAATGAAGGTGACAAATATGAAATAAAAATAAGCAAAACTGGTAAAACTATCAAGTATATTTTGAGGTTCTAAATGAAGCATCAAACAGATGTGATGTGTGTATAAAATCTGTGTATGCCTATGTAGTAGACTTTCAATTAAAAAAAACTAAACATCAAAACGTTCAGGGAATTTTTTTTTTTTTTTTTCTGGGCTATCCTTTTAGAAGAAAGAAAAAAAAAAAGAAATATCTTGGGTTCTAAGCGATTTGGATAGACTTGGGTCAGGCTCCTTTATTTCCACCGAATACTCTTCTATTCAGTGAGAGTTAGTTTTCCTAATGGTGACTTGGGGGAGGGGGACCACATGGTCACTAAAGAACTATGAGATCTTCCATTCATTTCATAATTTTTTAAATAAAGTATGACACACATATTTTTTTTTAAAGATTCTTAACAAGGATTCATTTCCTTAAATCTCCTTTAATCAAATAATCATGCCATTGGAATTTCATTTAATCGAGATTCTATAGGAGTATCGTGAGGAGGGAAGGATTTTATGAAGGGAAATGGCCTGAACAATAATAATATTTTTTAAGAAGAATGCATCATTTAAGGTAACATAAAAATGGTATGATTAATCCATTCAAATGCTCTGCACACTACACTGAGCCATATACCAGGACTTTCTGCATAAGATAGTCAACATTATCACACCCCCTTGTTATTGCTATCATGATGATTTATGTACTGGAAACTGCAAGGCTTAGCTTGCTATTTTTGCTTTTCAAAAAAGAGATCTGCTATGAATCATTTAAAATACTTGGAAGTGTATTTTATAATAAATGGTTGCCTTATTTTTTCTCATATACTGAAAAAGAAAGATGATAGAAATTTAAACTTTGTACTAAGTACTCATGGCATTTCAGGTGTGTTGATGGGACTCAGGAGTAGACTACATTTCTTTAAGAAATTCACTTGATAAGTAATGGAGATTTATTTTTGTTATGATTCCTCAAACTGACTTCTCTTTTCAGTTTGGTTCCTTTTTCTTATTAAGCTCTTTGTATTTGTATGAGTTCTATGTAACACTTACTTTTAAAATATTATTACTTTTATGTGATTTAATTTAATATTCATATAAAACATAAAAAGCAATACATATTTAATTTACTTACTTAATTTTGAATAGTTAGATTTTATTCTTTTGCAGGTTTCTTGACAGATGTGATCTGTAATTCTTGCTGGTCCCGAACTCAGTCTGATACTATGAGTGAAGTTTAGTAACAATTTCTTCTATGTAGACAAAAAACCAAAAACTGAAAACACCTCACTAAATTATCGCAAAATAGACACCTGTTGTGATTTATAAGGAAATTCGGCTAAAAGACTTTTTTTTTTTTTTTTTAAGATTTATTTGTCTTAGAAAAAGTGGAGTGGGCAGGGGGAAGCAGAGGGAGAATCTTAAGCAGGCTCCACAGCCCAGAGCAGAGCCCAGTATCATGACCCTGAGATCATGATCTTGAGATCATGACCTGAGCTGAAACCAAGGCTCAACTGACTGAGCTACCCAGATGCCCCAAGACCTTTTTCTTAATTTAGATACTATATGGAGAATAGAAATTATAGAAGTCATACTTATCATTATTATGCATCAGAAAATTGTGTGGAGGTGTTTGATTTGAAAATGAAGTGTACAATCCAAAATGCTGTCTTTTACCAAACAAGTTGGATATGAAAGAATAGAACCAAGATTGACAGAATCTAGAGATGTTGTATTAATTTGGGTTGGAACTAAAAATGACTCAAAATGATGAAAGATAGGGGCGCCTGGGTGCCTCAGTGGGTTAAAGCCTCTGCCTTCACCTCAGGTCATGCTCCCAGGGTCCTGGGATCGAGCCCTGTGTCAGGCTCTCTGCTCAGCGGGGAGCTTGCTTCCCCCCTCTCTGTCTCTGCCTGCCTCTCTGCCTACTTGTGATTTCCTTCTGTCAAATAGTGCTCGCTTCGGCAGCACATATACTAAAAATTTCTTCTGTCAAATAAACAAAAACTTTTTAAAAAATGATGAAAGATAGAAAAACTTATACCAAGTCTAATTAACACTTTTGATGCTATTAGATTTGTCATAATATTCTGGGAATGATATTATAGTATCTATTAAGAAGGATCATACCAGTTAACATGTATTGAGTACTGACTATATTCCTAATAGTGTTGTAAGTTCTTTTGATGTATTAAACTATCTAATCCTCATAAATAGTACCTTAGATAAAGACTATTAGGGTGCCTGTTTTACAAATGAAGAAATGGAAGATCAGAGAAGTTACACAGCATTCCCAGATACGACAAGGAAAGAAGCAGAACTAGAAAACAAATCCAGGCATTTTGGACCACCCAGAAGACCTCTCATTAGTCAATTGCAGTTGGTTTACAGGAGCTATATAATAAGTCTCATGGCTCTACTACTGAAATAGAAGCATAGCTTGATAATTGTCTTTAATGACTAATAATATAAGAAAGAATTAACAAAGAAAAAAATCATCCTGTGTGTGTGTGTGTGGAGTGTGTATTTCAAAAGAAAAAGAGAACTAGATCCCTCAATGCAAAAGCTATAAGAAATTACAAGGAAGGAATAAAGCAGTAGTCATCAAGCTTGGCTGTGTAAACACAAAAATGCATGACATTTTTCCTATGTGTGGAGAGAAACGATGTCCAGAACTCATTTCCAAATCTATTCATTCCTAAAGGCATCTGTCTGAAATTAAGCCTGATGTTGAAGATGCACGTTGAATTTTTTGTTGTTGTTTTGATCAGTGTTGCACTTAACACCTGGGGTCTTAGAGTCTAAATAAGTAAAAAAATAATAACCTCAATAAATGTACACATATTTTCCTGCAGATAGAATGACTTTTACCTCAATGAGGTAGTTGTCTCACTAGAAAACATTCAGACGCCCACTGTCCCCATTGCCCCCAAGCTGATCTCACAGTCTGGTCTCAGACGAGTCTTAGGGAAATACAGTTCCTGCTCTGTGAGGAAATAATATACACCAAAGAAATCACAGGATTTGGCTAACGATGACCTTAAAAACCAAGGGAACATCTTTGTGAAGCTCGCTGGGGCTCATATTCTCTTGTTTGCAGTTAACAGTGGAGATGCTGCCATGCAGCTGGTCTTCCTACTACCTGTAGGAATCATAGTATGTGAAGGGAACAAAGGGCAGCCATTTAACTCACAGAGGGAAACTGGAGTGATTGTGGAAATGGGAAGCAATGTTAAACTGGCAACTAGGGTTCTTTGGTAAAATAGACTATAGAGGTCAGACTGTTTGGGGGTTTCAGGGTTTTTTGTTGTGTTGGCTTTGCTTTGTTTTTCTGAGGTCAAATTTTGATAGAACAGGTCAGAAAGATACAGAGAGTGGAACATGGAGTGTAGGTGGGGAGTAAATAAGGAATGACCAGCAGAGGATGCCACTCAGCTTTCTAGTGTCTGATCACGTCCTTTGTCTATGAAGAAATCACACCTCAAACACAGGAGAAACAAATTCCTGCCAATCATTATTTTGCCGTGGCATGATCCCAATTACTTTACATAACACCTGGAAACTAACCTGTTATTAGCTGCCATCATGACTCCTCACGGAAGGTAGCACCACAAAGAGGGGAAGAATAAATCAATCTAAAGACTAACCTAGTCTCCACTGTGGTAAAGAATTACACATCTCTCTTGGATAATATTTGCTTTTTTTTTCCATAACACATTCCATATTCCTTCATCTTATACTAGCACCCAAGTAGGTCTTTCCTATTTTTTGTATCATCTTGAGATTATTTAAATTCCGACTGTCAAAGGATCTGTTTCATCTCTATAGGGTTGTTGCCATTTTTTATTGTTTTCTAGTGCTGAATATGCTGTACTAAGTACCATCCCATGAATCCCTAAACTTTCAGACTCAGTCCTTCTAATCTCCACTGTGCAGCAGCAATCCCCATGGATTTCATAACAACTACAGAACCTGTCTCATATTGATAAGTTTATGGGAAGAATCAAAGGAAGGCAGCAGGGCTTCTTATAGCACTGAGAACTAGAAATACTTAATTCATGTGTAGGTGTTCTCATAGCTTGGCAATCCAGTGTAAAAATATCTGTCATAGCTTGGAAGGGAAAAAGTAAAGGGAAAAAAATCATACTGGTCATTAGGCAATATGTATTCTTTGCTTTTTTATCAAATCTTCTTTTCAAATCAAAACCCTTTTCTTTGAATAATTTGCTAAGGGTTGAATAAAAAACGAGCAGGATAGAGTCAGTAGGGGTAAAAGAAAGGGAAGTGAGAAAGTGCTCAGAGGATGAAGATTTTTTTAGGTAAAAGGCCATATATTCAGCTGTTTATGAAAAGGACAGAAAAATAAGTCTAGGGCCATAAACCTAGAAAACTTTCTAACCCATTTGTTCCTTGCAAAAGTATAGAGACATCCGTATCACATATACATAAGCAGCCAAAAAGGACTGCTGTCAAATTCTATGCAAAGCTTATAAGAGGAAAGAGAATAAGAAATAGAATATCATCCCTACAGGCAATAAAATCACACCAAAAATATACAGAAGAGAAGAAAACTGTCACCTAATATTTCAAAACAAGCTAAAATAACTTAAAATAAAAAGAGATATGAAAGAACAGCATAAATATGTTTTGGAACACTTGAGAAGAAAAAAAATAAATTTTGAATGAAAGAGATGAAGAATTCAATTTAAAAAAAAAGATTTTTATAAATCCCAACTGAAGAAAAAACTGGAAGGAACACAAATGTGTAACACAGTGGGTTTCACCTCAAGAAAAAAAGGAATTAGGCAGGTGGAGAATTATTTTTTAATCAAAGGCAATAAAGATTTGTTTTTTTCAGAGAAAGATTGGAAGTGGAGAGAGACAAAAATCCAACATATCATTGGACTTCACAGAAAAGAAGAGCCAAAAGTAATTGAGCAACACACATTCTAAAAACTAACCAAGAATACTTTTGGAAAAGAAAAAAAAAAAAGAAAATACATATTGTAAAGGCACATTGATTCCTGGGAAAATAAACCAGATAAATATATTAGTTTATGTATAAATATTAAACAAACATATATATTAAATATAAATATTAAACTAGTAATAAGTAAACTAGAATCACCAACAAAAGAATATATTTTAGTAATATTACTAGATTTCAAAAAATATAAAATATCTTTTGGTCAAAAGATATTTGATATATATTTTGTCAAATAGAAATGTAAATGCAGCTTACTATTACAAATACTCAAGAATTTAGGAAATGTTATTCATGAACCATTCTTGAGGAACTGACTCAAGAATGAGGTATGGGAATAAAAGTAATTAGACAGCAAATAAGAACTGGAGTGATAATTGGGTACATATTTATCAGGAGAACTAAAAATAAATGATAGTCATAAAACAGAATGAATCATATACAATGGCAGCAAGATTTCCCAGTGTAGATGCAGTATAAAAATAAAAAATGTGCAAGAAGTTAGGGGGAATATGTGAAATACATTTTAATAGAAAGGATATGGTCCCCAAGGACAAAAATTTGTTCTTGGTGAACAAAAATATTTTAGATATTACAATATTGTTTGGCCCTGTAAAGGGCCACAGTACATAAACAGTTTTCTATAGTATGTTGGTAGTGTTAAAATTTCATGGAGAGGGGAGGCAACGGGGAAAAGTAATGTGTAAAAATGTTCCTTCAGGAAAAGAAAGTGCAAAAAGTTTGAGATACACCACCTCACAGATATCAGCTGAGAAGAAAGACCTTATTCGTTCAAGTTAAGTGCCAGGAGAAAGCAAAGAAAGGGAAAAGGAGAACCTGACTATGGACTGGATATTTGATGATATTAGGAATTATAGTTAATTATTTTAGTGTGAAATAATATTTTGGTTATATTTATTTTAAAAATGAGAAGTTTTTATGGATGCAATTAAATGATGTTTGGGATGTTTTTAACTTAAACATAATCCAGTACAAAGGAAGGGTTGTGATGTAGACATCAAATACCGTTGGCCATAATTTGGTAATTGCTGAAGTTATTTCATGGATCGCTATCCTTCGTAAATGTTTGAAATGTTCTGTGAAAAATATTTAAAAGAAACTTACTAAAAGTTAAACACACATAAGTACTTCAAAATGCCAGAAATAGGGCCCACCAGGTATGCATGCTCTGAACACTGAAACAGCATTGTAAGGCCTGTTTATTGTTTACTTCTACATACATATGTAATACAAAAATAATTTTTAATATTTGTATCTAGCCTTATTTTTAAAAATCTATTGCTTCAAAATAATTAATCAATAATGACAATGTAAGGAGGATACTTTGATTCTTTGGCAAAACCCTTATATATAACATCTGCTGTGCTTGTGTCTTGAGATAAACAATTTGTCATTAATAGTTAATATGTTGTAAAAACATCGCTTTCCAGAATTTATTAATAGTGAAATTTTTTCTTCACACAAAAACTTATATGGAAGTTCAAATTGTAAATGATAAGTAAGTGGCATTAATATGAATGGAATCATCATGGAGGACCAAGACCTGTTAGCACAACTAAGCCTTTGACACCCATTATTAGAATTTCTAATGATGAGATTCAGTAAAATTAATTTATACTCCTCAATCCCTATTATGCCTTCTAGGCTGTGAGTAAAAAGAGATTTTTATCTGTACATTTTGGGGTAATATATTGAAATTTATGATAGATGATTCATTTTAAAAACATTTTATGTCAAACATAGAAGTAAATATAGCAAGTTGTTAAGAAAATAGGCTTAGAAGACAATTTGATTCCTAACTATAATTATGATCAGCATGTCTCTTCAATTAATCAAGCCTTTGTTTATGTTATGTACTATAGTCTTTATATAGCCTGAAATTTTTCTCAAGTTTATTCCTAGATACTTTAATTTTTTTATGGTAACCATTATTATTGTATTACTGATTTTCAGGGTATTGCAAAGTGTTCTGCATACATCTTTCCATTTAATTGCCAAAATATCTCTATGTTTTCCTATTATTTTCTAATTCTAATTCTCAGCCTGCTTCTGTTTTTAAGATGAGTTAGATAGCTACCTTTTAGTTAAAATAAAATCATTTGTTCAGCTATTTAAATTTTTTAATCTTGTAGCCATTTAAAGAAGACTACTCTGGGCTGTTGACTTGATAAATTGTGTATGTAGTGGTAGCTTTTAGGCAAACAGGCTTGAGCACTGGGATGAAGAAAGGACCATAGCAACCACCCAGCTGAATAAAAACATGCCCGTCAGGGGACCCACCCCGAAATATGGACCAGTGGGCTACTTAAACCTAGGCATAGTTTTCTAAAAAAGGGAAGATTCCACATATGCCATACTTTTCCACCTTTAAAAACAACCCCCACCCACTGCATCTTTGCGGACAGCCTCTCCTTTGCTATCCTGCTCAAGCTCCTGGGTGTATTCAATAAACTTTTATCTCCTGTGTTCTGCCTCAGGTGAATTCTTTCACTGCTGGTGAGGGACTTCCACCTGATTCTCACCCCACATTCTGGGGCCCTCATCCCACCCATCCAGAGACACCCCATTTAGGTGCCACATTTAGTGGCCTGTATGTGGATAATTTGGGGGCCCCCCACATTTGGGAGAACCCCACATGAGGAGCCTTTGCCAGTCGGGACTCTCCTGGGATTCTCTGAGAATTTCTTGGGACTTTATCTTGTTAGACCCACTCTAGTACTCCTTGGGGAGCTGATGACCTCCCCCCTGAGGTTACTCCTGAGTGAGGATGTGAAGCCCCACAGGGGAACCAGCCAGATCACCCATGCCCTAAAGGCAGAGGTATTTGATTTCCCCTTTTGCTTCTTGGAGAGACCCTTCCCTTCCTCTCCTTTTCCTTTTTTGGCCCTCCTACCGTCTAACCCTAGTGCTGCTCAGACAACTGACGGCCTCTGGCCAGGGCAGCTCCCAGGTGTAGCCTGAAGTTCTGAGGGCAAACAGGTCCACTGTTTGTGGACTAAACGCACCTGTGAGAGTGAAGGACCCCTTTCCTCTGTTTTCTCATCCCCCCCCCCCCAGAGATCTGCTCCCAAAGTCTGATTCAATTGTTAGCTCACACAGAGCAAATTATACACCAAATGGACTCGGTTGGGACCCTTTCCTAAGGCTGACTGACTCTCAGCCACCTTGCTTCTTTCATCTCTGCCCTTTTCCTCTGTTCCTGGGCATCCAGCCGCCATCTTCATCTGTGGGTAAACGTGTTCCTATGCATCTGAGTGGTAAGTCCTCTCTCACCTTTTTTCCTACCTAGTCTGGCTAAACTGGTGTCTGGCTGTTCCTGTTGCCAGGGGATGCCCCAAAAGGAAGCGCCATGCCATGTGCCCTGACCTTCTTGGTTGGACATCTTATTGTGGTGGGATACCCCAAAGTGTCTGTAGCCCCACATTCGCTGCAACTCCTCTCCATGGTGGGACGCCACCAGAAGAATCCATCACCTCCTATAGGTTCGGTCATTTTTTCAGATCAGTAGGACCCCCTGACTGCAATCACGACCTGGAGTCAGAACTCCATTCTCTTTGGCAGGACACCCCCCTGGGGATCAGCAGCTGTCTTTCCCACCCCCTCTCTTCCTTCAGATTCACCCTCGGGCTATGTTCCCAAAAGCTGGAACAAACTGACCCCCAAGGCCTATGGTTCATGGCCTCAGTACAAACTCTCAGATCAATAGGTAAGACCCTCCTACAGAACTCTCTTCTCATACTATTCTCCAGCTGGACCTCCTTTGCTAGAACTCCTCTAAGTGGTCATACTTCCCATAGTGCCTTGCTTAGTCTCATGACCCTAAATTGGGAGCCTGACCTAAGAACTTCTTAGAACATGTTGGGTGGTAATCAGCTGCCTCCTAATATATTGAATGCTGATTTTCTGTTACTCCTCCTAATAGATGTGGGGCTTCTCCTCATTCATTTATTTCCCTTGTTAATGGACATGGTCATTGGAGCCAACCATGGCTGGTCTACCTCGGGTAGGGGATTTTAAGGAATATTCTGAAGGAGCTGCCAAAACTCCTTTTGTTCCTAGGAAGTTCCCATCTTCTCTGTCCCAGCATGGACTGCCTATTTTCACTTTGGTGAGAAAACATGGTGTCAGTGCCTATGCCTGAGCTGACAAGGTTTAGAACCAGGAACCTTCTTTTTCAGGCCTTCTGGTGGAATCTCACCTCTTCTCTGTTCCCCCACCCCCTCCTCCTGTTGCTGTACCACCTTGGATGCAGCCTACATAACTAGTTCCTATGCCATCCTGGGTGCTTCTGACACCATTGGCTTCTACCCCTACCCTTGCTGTCAAGGAGTGAAGAGGCCTGGCCTGGCCTTATCCCCACCTGTTTCAGATTTTTCCACCTGTGCCCCAGGTAAAACTTGACAATAGGGAACAAACTGACTTTTAAGTGGACCCAGGTGGAGCATACTTCAGTATTTAAGTTTGTTGATTTAAAATAGACATGTCTTGGGGTGCCTGGGTGGCTCAGTGGGTTAAAGCCTCTGCCTTCGGCTTGGGTCATGATTCCAGGGTTCTGGGATCAAGCCCTGCATCGGGCTCTCTGCTCTGCAGGGAGCCTGCTTCCTCCTCTTTCTCTGCCTGCCTATCTGCCTACTTGTGATCTCTGTCAAATAAATAAATAAAAAATTTTTTTAAAATTTTAAATAGACACATCTTTAGAATTATCAGCGTTAAATATGAAACTTTTATTCTACCAAGGTTTACTAAAGGTCAGATAATCTCATAAAATACTGAAGTATAGATTACTAAACATAAAGTTTGTGCTTTTGACTTCTTATTACAAAGAAACTAAGGCTATTTAGGTCTGTTGGAAAACACGTTTTGTGCTTAATTGATTCATAAATTTGCTGGCTAAAGAATTTTGGTGTGACAGTTCACCTACCTAGTTTTCACTGAAGACTAAAGTTTCTAAGAGTTAAAATTCTGCTAAGTGTGATTAAGACTGGTGGAAATAATGGAAACAACTCTGCAGGTGTAAGGACGGAATGAGAAATGGAAATACATTTTTGTTGAAGGTAAGAGAAAGTAATTTTGTCCTAAATGTGACTGGTTGGAGAGAAATGGCGTGGGACAAAACCTGAATGCAAGGGAAAGTTATAGAAGGTTTGTGAAGGGAAATCTTTGTAAAGGGGTTTTATGTGTGGTCAGGACAGGCTAAGGTTGAAATGAATGGATTTTAAAAGAACACCAGTGGAGCGCCTGGGTGGCTCAATCAGTTAAGTGTCTAACCCCTGATTTTGTTCAGGTCATGATCCCACTCAGCAAGGGGTCTGTTTGTCCTTCTCCCTCTTCTCCTCCCGTTTGCTCATTCTCAGTCACTCATTCTAGGTTTCTCTTTCAAATAAATAAAATCTTTAAAACAAATTAAAAAATAGAAGTACACAGGTATAAGATTGAAAGTCCACTTTCTCTCTGTTAAAAAGACAAAAGTTTTCTTGAATTGTTTTTTGCTCTTTAAGAAAATGGGAATAAAGTTGTTGGGTCCGTTATCAAAGGAAGGAGACTGAGACAAAGTGAAAGTTATGTAAAGCTTTATTCTATGCCAAACATTAGAAGTCAGACTGACCGGCCAGAGCCGCCTCTGAAGAGAGCGACCCACCTTGGTCTTACAGGCTAGTTTTTATAGGGCACAACCGCAGTCCTCTATCTATGTGGCTTTGGCTGATTGGATGTCTTTTACCTGTCTGGTCTTATTTTAGGTGTGTGTTTTAGCAACCATTACCGGGAACCGATATCACTAACTGCTGAGGCGTTTATTAAACAACAAAATGGCTACTTGGGCAACATGGTAACAACAAAATGTCTACCTAGGCAATGAAAGGGCTATCTAGGCAACATGGAGTCACTCTAGCTAAGCAGGCCCAGACAGGCCCTAGGGGTTTAGCAGGTTTTAACGTGGAATCAGCCCCAACAAAGTTACTTCTGCTTTGCCCAGAATAAAAACAGTTTCTGTGCATTGTCTTCATCAGGTCTTTGATGATCTGTCATCCTATTTCGGCATGTGCTTTAAAACTTTCTAAGGTTTTAACAAACATCCCCAAGATTTAAATTGTAAATGAAGTCTTTTTGACTAATTAATTGTGTGTGTTTGGTATGTCACATTCTGGTATAAGTTCATCACTCGATATTCTGATTACTGAAATGTTTTGTGTCACAGAAATAACTGAATTTCCTCGTCAATTACATCATAATGAACTCTCCTATTAGATCATTAACAAAGTCCATTTCTGAGTTTTTTGTCATTTATAATTGTTCTTATTCTCTTGTGAAATGTGTTTCTTCTTCAAGGGGATCATAAAAAGGACTTTTAGGACAAGTTCAGGTATTTGATGTCTCTAAGATCAGAAAACTGAAATGGGTAAGAATTTCCAGAACTAAAAAGCTGCATTCAAACTGAGTAAGAATTAGTAAAATGGGACTAGATGAATTAAGAAAGATGATTGTATTCTTTGTAACTCTTAACTCTTTTTTGAAACATTGCTGGTTCTCTAATGTTTATTCTTCCAGATAAAGGAAACGTTCTCTTAAGATATCTGTGAGTTACAAAAATGTGATGAAGTATTCACTTGTAAACAAATTCAAACATTTAACTTTTCTTTCCTTGAATCATCTGAAATTCAAAAGGTCTCTGAGTATTCTTTTTTTCATGGCAATCATAATCATTTGCATAAGTTCAATAAGAACCCATTCTCCTTGTAACAGGACACCATTGAAAACATTGGTTATTTTACCAAGGCTTTGACTGGAATGTCATATTTGAGAGAGATATGCATAGACTCAGAATGACCGAACAGCTTTAAGGAACTTACACTGACTTAACGAAGCATGCATAAAGTCCCATAGAAATGTTGGTCTGAAACCTTGCTTGCAGAGTTCCCAGCAACCTTACCAGGTGAGTAAAGAATGTCACTCTCTGGCATGTAGAGGAGATTCAGGATACTTGGGGGAACTCATGAAGAGGAATTTGCCCAAATCTATAGGTATTGCGGGCATGTCTGATGGCAAGTGTTTGGCTTGGCTTCTGTTCTAGGAATGCTACTAAAAGGTCAATCAAGATTCCTTATAGTAAGTTCCAGCAAAGCAGATTTTGAAAGAACTATATGGCTAATAACTCTTCTTGCTGAGCTTATGTAAATAATTAGGCCAAGATTATTAAAAAGGGACTTGTTTTGCAAATGAATTAGTCTCATTTTGGCTATCTCTGGAAATAGGGGTGATTCTAGGGAGAAAAATTATGTTTCACAACACACCTTTGCAGATGTTAAATTGGTTCTGATTATCTTTGAATGTTGTTTGTTTAGGCTAGACAACTTGAGAAAAACTTCAGAGAAATTGCCACAATAGCTCATGCATAGACCATCTTCATGCTTGTTGTTCTGTGGGGATAATAACAGGACCCGATGGGCATATGATTATTTGAACAGCTGGAAAATGGGATTGATTCCCCAACAGTTGTGTAACTGAACTAGCACCTTGACCATTTCTGTGTGGTTAGAATGACAGAATTATTCCCTAAAAGCCAAAGTGTACCCCATTCCATGGAGTTAACTCTGGGGTTGTGGAAATAATGGGTGGCCCTACTTTCCCTATAATTGGATTGTTGACATACTTGGGTATACCCTTATCTACGAGACAAGTCTTCTTCCATTTACTAGTGACTCCTCTTAATTAGGATATCGTTACAGCTACACATCAAATGAAGAGGGCTTCTCGATGGTTTTACCCTTTAGCCATATTGGTCCTAGGATCTACCTCTATTGCTGAAAGTTGCCGATAGAGGCTTTAGCCAAGCATAAGCAGTCACCTTTAACTGAGCTCAACATGTAGTCCCCCATGAGTTCAAAAGATGGCTCTCCAAAACCTAATGGCCCTTGACATCCTGACCACAGCTCAAGGAGGAACCTATCCTTTATTAAACCAGTATTATGTATATACTGCAGATTACCACAAAAATGTGACAGGGTTCCTAGAAGACATGAGTACTCAGATTGGTGCTTTAACCAATCTCTCTCTTTCCTTTAATGATTGGTTCAACTCCTGGACTAGAGGAAGATTTTTGTCAACTATCAGAGGTTATCTCTGGGCAAACTGTCTCCACTGTTAATAATTATCAAAACTAGTACAATCCAAAGCCTGACCCCTCTTTCTCAGGTAACATATACTCAAAACTTATACCTGGGGATGGATATACCTTAAGACTCTTTCACAGGATAAGAAAGCCACTTGAACCTGACTGAACTGTCTCGTATTGGGTTCTCTTGAAGTTTTAACTACTCCTAGAGTGGTAAAACTTAAGGGCTTCTTCCCACTATTCCATCCTTCCAAAATCAAGACCCCTCCAGCCCCAGATGAGGAGCCCTTCACCAAGTATAGCTGTAAGCTGGTTGTAGATTATGCCTGTTATTCAAAGGAGATGGAGGAGCTACAGACCCAGAGGCTAGAGGGCCAGGAATCTGGCCCATTTCAATCCCTACCCTCTCGCATTCAATCATTCTGTGATACTATCATCAGGGAGTAGAAAAAGTCCCTGAATACTTTCCTCCAAAAACTCACAATTTTTCCTTCCCGTGCCAAGTCTTCATTTTCAGCCTTGTCCTTCAGGGTGTCTTCTCTGAATTTACTTGGTCAGAAATCATAACTTACTAGAACTGCCTCCCACCCCTTGCTGTCCTGCTCTTGCAATACAATCATCACCCCTTTTGGAGCTGAGCTTTGTCTTTCTCATCATAACCTTCTTTTGGTTTCCTCCTTCCGGGATTGTGCAAGACTAGGATGGTTTTCTAGAATGAAACCTGTTCATGGTTCTTCCAGTTTCTTCCCTTTTTAGAACCCCTGGCCTCAATACTCCTATTCCTAATTATTGGTCCCCCTCTCTTCAATCTCTTTGTTAAATTTGTCTCTTTTAGAATCCAACAATTCCATATAGGGATGATGGTTCAACAGGGATTCCAGGCCATCCCATTGGAGGCTTCCCTTCCCCAAATCCCATGGACCTGACCACCAAGGAATTTCACTCAAATTGCCTGTCAGCACGTTAATATAATACCATACTCTGCTGATGTATAACTGTGCAGAACCCCTGATGAAATGACAAGTTTAGGTAGGGACATCTCTATGACCCTTATTCAGCAGGACAAGCTACTGAAGTTGAGACCTCCACCCAAATGCCAAAGATTTGTCATTGTCCGTCTGTCAAGGGAATTTTAGAGGCTGCTTCTGGGCAAACAGTCTTGAGTAATGGAATGCAGAAGGTGCCACAGAGATCACCTGGCTGAATACAGACAGCCCATCAGGCAAACCACCCCAAAATACCCATAGGCGCTAACTGACCGCTGGACTACTTACAGCTAGGTACAATTCCCAAAAAAGGAAGATACCATGTGTCACCCTACCTCCTCATATTCCACCTTTACAAATAGCCCCCCTCCCACTGCCTCACTGCAAACAGATTCTCCTCTACTGTTCTGTCAGCCTCTCTCTTATGGTGTATTCAGTAAACTTCTGTCTCCTTTGCTTCACCTCCGTTCTTTCACTGCCCATGCTATAGCTTCCACCCTATAGCACCCCACATTTGGGGGCCCGCATCTGATCGAGAGATCCCATTTATGCACCATGTTGTAGTTATAGCGTAAGTCCCAGCAGTTTGGCTATTTTAATACAGTAATGTTATCCTGTATCACAATAGGCGTAATACTCAAAATTATTATTAAGTCATCAGTCATTTTATTAATGCTTATAGTTAGACCTAATTTTTTTCCTATCTACTTCTCAAAATGAGGCTTTTAGTCATTTAAATTAAAAAAATATTATTTTTTGCATAGGGAAATTTACTATTATGACCATAATTCTTTACCAATGTTTTTGTAAGACTAGTGTCATGGGTTATGTGGAACCATGGGAACATGCATAAGTTATTTTGATAGAACATCTGTTCTTAAAATAAAATACATATTCTTAAATGTTCTTAAAAATACATGTTCTTAAGAATACATACTTATTTTTTATATTTAAAAAAAAAATTTACAAAAAGATGGCTAATGACTCTCTGCACTTACCAGTGTGATATCTTTAACTTTGGAATTTTCTGTTACTTGTGTAGTCACATACTTGTATGAAAGATACTTGTGTAGTATCTTTCAATAGCTTGTATGAAGTGCTTTTGTTTGGGGTTGACAAAGTTTCATTCTCTTTCTAATTTCAGAAAAGAATATATGTATCTTCTAAGATTTTCCAGATTAAATGAAAAGATAAAAAAAATCAGTTAATGAAAGGAGTGGTTTTCTCCGAATTACATTTTTGTAAAACCTATCAGCATAGTTATTTGACTTTAATCCAGCAAATCCTAGTTTTACTTACCCCAAATAACCCCAGAGCTTTTATCTCCTCTACTTATTTATTGAATACGTTTCCACATTAATCCTTAAAAGATAAGAAAACATAGTTGGTTATAAATTAGGAACAATACCTTTATTCAATTCTATTAATTACATAGTGTATGCATTAGCTATTTTTTTTCTGAAACCAGGGGAAGTGGGGACCTGTTTATGAACAAAATAACAGTATTATAAATTAGAGTTCTAAAAACTGCACTGTTTTCTTCAGGCTCAATGGTCTTTTAAGGCAATGATGGCTCCCTAAGGAATGCCTGTGTTTATGAGCCCCTGACATTACTTTTGAAGAGAAAATACCTCTTGTAGTGTGATGAAAATTCTGTTAGCCTGTACCTAAGGCAGCTCTCGACCACCTTTAAATAGTTTCTTCACTGAGTCTCATTCCATCTGGATGGACAGACAGTTGGCAGTTCTGTGCCATGTGTGTTGTGTTGTCAGTGATTCTGAGATGTCCCAAAAATTTTCCATATTTTCCTCTTCATGGATGCATATGGCAAATTATAGAGGTGTATATATTTATTTTGAACAAGTAAAAGATTTCTGTAAATATTAACGATTTATTTAGATAACAAATCAAAAACACTTAGGCTCTTTTTTCATCTTTGCATAAGGTGAAATTTAATTTTCATTTTAGAACTTCTAATATATATTATATAATTACATTTCAATCTGTTATTTCACTTTTTCAAATATTTGCTTGAAAAATGGTCACTGAAATCATTTTATTTCTGTGTATGTTTTACAATAGAAACAATATGTATACTATTAGCTTTCTCTGACTTCTTAAACCTGATTTATAATGAGAACACACCAAAATACCACAGCACAATCAATGAATTAAAGTCCATTGCTGTGTAATACTGGATTACTATAGCTGTAGTGATAGAATAATGAAAACTGTAATAACAACAACAATAATAAATTGAAAAAAATTTGAACTTTAAGTTTTTTAAAATAAGACTTGCCATAATCCTCATCCTTCCCAACTATATTTCAAGGGTCCCATTTTACTTATTTCATTGCTTACCTTACCTATACTGGCTTATGCTCTTCAGCATGACCCTACTAAGCAGCAACCCTATAATGAAAATAATATAAGTAAAGCCAGTTTTATAAATAAATATGGGAATAATTCCAGAAGCTAAGAACATTGTTCAGTTCAAGATCATATACTTCATGTGTGAAGACTTGAGATTAGAATTTAGAAGCAGCATTTCTAAGCACTTTTCATTATTGCCCCAATTTTGATGAATTTTGATGCCTGTTTGAATAATTTTTTGTTGGCTTTAAAGTGTAAACAGGAAAATGTGTTTTTGTAGCTGTAGATTATAGTTTCCACTAAAAGTATAAGAAAAATTGTTTTGAATGAAAACAAAATAAGAAAAATACGGTCTTTTAAAATTTAAGAATATTTTATTCATGCAAAGTATGTTTTTGTGCTACAAGACAAGCCAACTGAAAGCATTTTTAAATTTAGATTTCCTTATGCAGCATACCCTTTTGATATGCAGTAATTCCCTTTATGGTGCAATGAATGTTAATAATTACATACATAACAATCTGACCAGATGTTTATAGTACAGGCAAGGTAATATAAAATAACAAAAATGTGATAATAACACATTCATACAAAAATAACTTAAAATAAACCATGTGAGTTATTTTATGAATGAAAAGATTTCCTTATAAAGTTGAGAAATGGAGGATTATCTATCTCTCCCTACCAGTTTTTTAAAGGATATAAATTTTGCAGTCTAAATGATTAAGTTTTAGTCATAGAGAAGTTCTGAAAAGAGCAAGGATGAAATGATAACTAACATGTATGCATATCTCTTTATGTCCTTATAAGTAAGTTTATATACCGCATTCTTTTCCTTCCAAACAATCGCTAGGCATATGATAAAAAATAATAATATCCAACAATGAATAACAAGAGGAAAAAGCTATGTTGGAAAAGTCGAAAGGGCATAAAACAAAGAATGCACAAGTATAACAATACTGCTCTTATAAAGAAATATTTGGCTAAGGAGAGTGCTTATATCAAAACTTCATCATTTTTCAAGAAACAGTACAATTTCATTTTGTACAATCAGCCAGTGTTTATTGACATGAGCCATGTGCCAGGTTCTATGCTTACTGTTGAAGAGACAAAGCTGAAAAAAAATATGGCACTGAGAGAGCCCACAATCAAATGAGAGGCAGGTGTGAACAAATTATTGTAAATAAAATATGGAGAGTAGAGGTATAAACCAAGTACTATGAAAACACTGAGCAAAGATATTCACAGAAAGATTCAGCAAGGAATAAGCATTTGAGCTGACTTTTGAATTTGAGGAGTTTATCATGTGGGTCTGGGGAGAGAGTAATTTCCAGGGAGAGAAAGCAGCATATACACTGAGGGAAATATGAAGGAGAGGGTGAGAAATAATGAGATGGCATTAAGCAGAGCACATTGTGCTTGGAGGAGGATGGGGAGATGGACACAAGGACAAAACTAGACCTGGGATGGGCTGGAAAGTACTATGAGCATGAGTTTTCTTTTTAAGCAACAAAAGGCCAATTGGTGCTAAAAATGGAAGCAGTTTTACCAGAGTTGCTTAATTAGGAAGATACTTCTGGAAGCCATGGTGAAATTCCTGCTTTTTTCTGCTTTCATGCAAAAATTGTTTCTTAGCTCACACTTTGTATCCTTTGACAGATGTAGCTAGCTCAGTTGCACCATTTCCAGAAGCAGCAGTAGAAAAACAGAAGAGAGTTTGTGAAGTGCGGGCGTGGTTGGGGACAGTAATATGAATGGAGAACCCATTGACCCCATCCTTTTAACCTTTGCTAACTTCCACATCATACTTTCCCAGTAACTGAGGCAGGCTACAGGCTCCCAATCTCTGTCTTCCTCTTGCCGTTAAATAATCCTGGCATCTGGGGTAACTTCAGTATCCTCATGAATGACTAAGTAACATGGCCTGACAACACTTGGCCTAATGGAAACCTGCATTCACACCCTTTTTCAGGACCTATTTTTATTACCATAACAGACACTGACAGCCCAGGGATCAAAATTCCAGCAGCCTTTTCACCAGCCAACCCTTGATATGACATTTACTTCTCCTCCTTAAGGCATAATCTTACCAACCCCACTGATTATTGTCACTTTGATATTTTTCAAGTACCTTGCCTTCAAGAAGATTAGCCTCGATGTGGAATAGTTATATAAATGAAAATTAAAATGTCAAAAAATCTAATGGAAATGATAGAAAACTCAATGGAGGCATTGATGAAAGAAGAACTAAATCTTCCTTTAAACTTAGGGAAGTCTTCATTAAAAAGACTTTGAATTGAAATTTTAGGGATGAACAGATATTTTGTAGCTTAACAACTAGAGGAAGATGATTCCATGAAGAAGAATTGGCATGTGCGAATCAGAGCAGTGTAAGAATGCATGACCTGATCAAGAGAGCACAGGTATTCCACGTGACTATCTATATAGTTCAAAAAATGTCTGCAGCTGGAAATGTGCCTAATATTCCAAATGTCAGAGTATGAACTGCATCAGTGCCATACGTGCCATGCAAAGAAGCTAAACTATGACTCCTATAGGCTATTTGGATCCATAGAATAAATTTGAGTATGAAATAACTCTGTTGTTTTTGCAGATGGCAAAATATTCTTCTGGTTCCTAATATACTTCTTAGACTTTCCATTTTATGTGTTATTTAAATGTTAATGCTTTTGGACATTTTTACCAAACACTAATGTCTGAAATCTGGATGTCCTATTTTAAACTTTATCCAGGATTCCAGACTTATCTATCTTGTTACCTTTCAGAGTGTTTCCATTAGGATGCTGCATAGAGACCTCTCCCCTGTGAGTCTCTGAAACTTGCAACACTTTCTTCACTTTTGTGATCCTCCACCTTTATTGGTGACAATCTCCTGGTGACACTCACGTTATGAGGCTAAGGTTCATAATTAGCTCTTTTAGTTACCACCTTTACTTAATTACTTAATGAAATTCTATCATTTTACCTTTTAAATATCTCTTATTACCAATATGTCTTCTACAGCTTTACAGCTTCAACACACTTCTTTAGTTTAGGCTTTCATTCTATCTTTCTTGACCAATATCCACTTTAAATATTTCTCATTGTTACTAATAGACCCTTCATTGGTATTGTGAGATGAATAACAAGCTAAAGATATGAGTAGAACTTTAATTAGTATTATCTGACATTGTAGATTCAAACCCTTTCTTTCTGGTGTGGACTAATTGTAAATAAATGCCTAAAGTAAATAAGTAAGTTGACTGAATTTAGAATGGATGCCAGTAGTTGAGTAGAAAGAGACACACCATTCATGGTATTCTTGGTTTTAGTAGTACATGATGCTTTTAAATTGTAATTCTCATCGTAATATCCATCAACTCATTATGCATGATCTTAAATGCAAGTGATTATGTATAGTACATATATATAACTATATATAAATGTACTTAATGTATTTCTATGTAATAATATGAATACATGAAAAATACATAAAACTGAAATGTGATTGTTATTGTGAAAAACTAAAATAAAAACTCCACAATTTCATACTGAACAAACACATAGAATATTCAAAACAAATCTTACCAGCGTGATACATTACTTATGACAAGTAATAATATAAGAATGGATCCTTAGCTTGATTTCCTAAAGTCAATTCTGCCAGATGCAAACCAGAGAAATCTTATATGTGCTTCCAAAATAATCTAGGAATAGAACACCTTTCCTAGCAACTATATTGGATATGTATTTTAGAACTATCTTCTTAAGAAGATTATGTACAATATTCTGATTTTAATCCATGCTAAGGAAATAATCTCTATCTAAATTACACAAAGTCTCTCCATATTAAAAGTAGTAGATTAAATAAAACAAAAAATAGTGTTTTAAATTTCAGATTAAAATGCATATTTATTCTTTTATAGCCAAATAATAAAAATACTAATAGTAACATTATACATAAATATTATAGTTACAATATACATGTTTTATATGTATGTATAAGGCTTGTATATATGCATATGTCATATCACTTATTCCTCAAAACAACTTTTTGAGGAATTATAACATTTTAGTAGAGGAAAAGGAATTCACACAAGCTAACTGGCTTGTATAAAATCAAGGAGATAGTAAATGAGGGATCCCAGGTTTAAACTGATGTCTGACTTATTTCATAGATTAAGTTCTTTCCAAGAGACTACACAAAATTGAACAGCACTGATTTCCTAAAGTCTGCTATTATCTATGGTCGTCACTGCAGATAAATTTTTATATTATTTGTCATATTTTGCAAATTAATATAGTGGGTATTACAGGAACAAAATAAAGCAAGGATTGCCAAAATTGTTCTGCAAAAGGCTAGATAGTAAATTCTTTTGGCATTGCAGGCCATATGATCTCTATAGCAACTACAATTCTGTTGTGGCATGAAAGCAACCACAAAATACAAAAACAGAGGAATGTGGTTGTTTCCAATAAAGCTTCATTTATTGGATACTGACATTTGATTTTCAGATGAGTTTCATGTGTTATGATATATTTTTCTCCTTTTGTTTTTCTCCAGTCATTTTAAAATGTAAAAGTCATTCTCAGCTTGCAGGCTATACAAAAACAGGTGGCAGAGGGATTAAGGACTTGGTCTGCCAATGCCTGAAAAAAAAGACAATTTAGCTGTACAACCTGATATATAAAAATATAGAACTAAAATATTTGTCAAAACCTATTCTGACTTTTCATCTGTTAAAATTAAGAAGACTAAAAATTTCTTTACAGTTTAGCTCTCATCCCATGTAGGAAAACAGTCAACAGAAATTATTAGAAAACAATCAACTCCTGAAATCTAAATGTGCTATGCTCAGCGCATTTCTTTGCTAATGTGATTTCCCTTTCTATGCCCACAACCTGCACCCATCCATCCCACCAGTCATAACTCACATGAAATTTTCACATCTGTGTCTTCTCTTATTGTTACACTCACAAGGAACATTATATTCTTTAAAATCACGTTGAAGTTAATGTCCTATGGAAACATTAAGCATTTTAATGTTTTCTACTTTTTCATTTTATATTAATTTATTTCACGGTTCAGTACTCTAATAGTAGAAAAAAACATGCAGTTCTAACTCTCACAGTGTGTTGAGCTTATAGTGGGCTTTAAAACAATTTTTTTTTTTTTTAAAGATTGTCAATATAAACGACAAAATTTAGAATCTCAGACCTTAAAACTAGTAGAATAGGCTTCTGAGGAGCTAAACTGACCCAGCCTCCTTTGGCCATATAAAGCTTTGTTACCCCAATTTCTCTAAATAATGAAACTAAAACCCAAAATTATGTGACTTGCACGTGATTACATGGCAGCGGCAATATAAAAACTATGTCATTCTGACAGTAGCACATTAATTAACTAATCAGAAAATGTATTATAATGGTTTTATCAGTTTAATTAGAGGTAGCTAATGATACATTCCCAAACCCTTACTGGCATAATATAACAAAAGTTAATTTTTAGTTTTTCATTCATGCAACTGTCCACTGCAGCCAGATGTCTCTCTGGAGAGTTCTCCTCTTTATAAACAATGACTCAAGGGACCTTGGCCTTTTCTATGTTATAGCTCAACATCCACTAGGATCCTCTTCAGAATCTTCCACTGGATCTGGCAGGTCAAGTAAAGAAAATGTACATTCTCATGCAGAGTGTTTAATGGCCAACCATGGAGATGGCATTCATCACTTTTATTTGCTTACCTTGAACCTATAAATAACTACAGGTAAATAAATAATGTAAATAACTACAGGCTAATGAGAAAGTGATCAAAGAAGTGATCAAAGAAGAAGATGGAGGAGGAGGAGGAAGAGGAAGGAAACAGGATTGAGAGAATCTTGACAGTGTTTGCTGCAAAGGTGAAGAGGCTTCATGAATTAAAGACATCATTGATGTCAGTTGTAAGTCTTCTGTAAAAATTTTGTAATTAAATCTTTTACTATACTGAAATCTCTCAAAAGTCAACCCCCCCCAAAAAAGCATGAATCCTATATATAAATATGTGTGTGTGTGTGTGTATATATATATATATATATATATATATATATATATATATATATAAAATTTATTTATTTATTCGACAGACAGAGATCACAAGTAGGCAGAGAGGCAGGCAGAGAGGGAAGGGGAAGCAGGCTCCCCGTTGAGCAGAGAGCCAGATGCGGGGCTCGATCCCAGGACCCTGGGATCATGACCTGAGCTGAAGGCAGAGGCTTTAACCCACTGAGCCACCCAGGCGCCCCGCATGAATCCTATATTAAGGATAAAAAAAAACTCATGGTTTTTTTTTAGTTTGAAAGGAAAAAAAATTATTAGCTATCTATAATAAAGACATTTTTACAGTTGTCTATAACATGTTATTATGTTTAAATCTAGAATGTTTTAAGGCCAAATCAGTAAATGATAGATCTTTGCTTCACTAGCTTTCAGCTTTGACAAAGTGTGAGATTCTAAGTTATATCATCCTTAATGACTATAATTAACATATTAAGACTCCTTGAAAATAAGATCTGAAGCTTTTGGGTTTTTTTTCTCTTTTGAAAGCTTCAGACAGGAAGCCTTTAAAAAAGAACTTATGTCTTTGACTTTTCTCAGTGAATAATTCCTGCCTTTCTGATTGTTTCTTTTAATTAACACAAAACAAAGTAAAATAGTTACTAGTATTCCTGAGAAGTGCAAGGTCCTTGATTGATCAAAGTAGAAAGTTTTTAATTTTAAAATATTTATATATATTAATTAATATATATAATATAACATAATATATATTTTTTTATATAATATATAATTATATGTATAATATATTTAAAATTTTATGTCTGGTATTTTTAATAATATTCAACTAAATTTAAACATAGTGTGATTTTACATTTGCTTAAATATATAACTACTGGTTTTATGAATTTGTATACTCAAGGTATAGAATTGGTCATGAATGTTGTAGTATAATGGAAAGCTTATCTAGGATTTTTGTGGGTACGGACCATTGATTTCACTTTCGAGGTATTCTTTTCTCATGTGACAAGCTTTTAATCCTGTAGGCTATTCTGCACTGCTCTTAGAAAGACAAATATGAATTTCTTTGATAATGGCTTATAAGAGCTGAGTGGACCCTATTTTCTATGACCACAATTATTCAGTGGCTTTCCCCTGCAGCTGAGGGCTGATCACCTTTCTATTATGATTTCCTTAGAGGCCAGAACTCATTGAAACCTTTTACAATGATAGAATTTGGGCATTTAACTGTGAGTTAAAACTTTGATGATCTTTTTCATACCATAGCAGTCACTCAAATAAGCCACTTGCAATTTTTAAAAAGTCTACTTGTGGTACTCTAGAAATATGGTGTAGAATTCTTACTAAAATGTGTATCCATGTATTTCAAACTAGATTGTAGAAGATCATAATTTGAATATAAAAATGCTAAAATGTATAATAGATATTTTATATTTAAGATAGAATTTTTCTGTAATTTTCCTCTAGTTTAATCTTTACCTGTCAAAAAATAATTTTTAGAGGGGGGAAGGGAAGGGTGAAGGGAAGGGAAGAGAGAAAAAAAATTTTTTTTTTAAGATTATTTATTTATTTATTTATTTGACAGAGAGAGATCACAAGTAGAGAGGCAGGCAGAGAGAGAGAGGGAAGCAGGTTCCCTGCTGAGCAGAAAGCCCAATGCGAGACTCGATCCCAGGACCCTGAGATCATGACCTGAGCTGAAGGCGGTGGCTTAACCCACTGAGCCACCCAGGCACCTGAGAGAGAATCTTAAGCAGGCTCTTGGCCCACTGGGGAGCCCGATGGGGTTGATCTCACAACACTGAGATTATGACCTGAGCCTAAATCAAGATTTGGATGCTTAACTGACTGAGCCACCCAGGTGCCACTACCTGTCAAAACTTTATCTCATGTGCCACAGTAAGCAGCACATTCTTAACTAGTCTGACTTCTTTCAAGATTCTGTTTGGTTTTCTTTACAGTGTGAATAGGCTAAGCCTTGATGTAATGAAATACTTCACATTCTCTAAGTTTTCTGGATCTGTGTTTTGGTGTGTGTTATTAATTTTCAAAAATTCTCAGACATTATTACTTCAAATGTTTCTGTTGTTCAGTGCTCTTTTTTTTCCCTCTTCTTATCTTCCAGTTATGGATATGTTACGACTTTTAATTGTCTCACAGTTCTTGGATGTTCTTTTTTGTCTTTTTTCTTTCATTGTTTTTCTTTTTGTATTTCAGTTTTTTAAGTTTCTATTGATCTATCTTTAAGCTCACTGATTCTGTCATTGGTTATATCCAGTCTGCAGATAAGCCCATTAAAGGCATTATTAACTTCTGTAATTGTTTTTTATTTCTACTATTTCCTTTTGAGTTTTGTTTGTTTCTATCTCTCTGCTTATGTCTCCCACCTGTTCTTGCATATTGTCTGTTTTTCCATTAATGACTTGATGTAGTTATTTTAAATTCCTTGTTTGGTAGTTTCAAAATCTGTTGTATATGAGTCTAGTTCTGATGCTTACTTTGTCTCTTCGGTTTGTGTTTCTCTTGCCTTTTAATATGCATTATAAATTTTTTTAAAGATTTTATTTATTTGACAGAGGTAGACACAGGGAGAGAGGGAACACAAGCAGGGGGAGTGAGAGAGGGAGAAGCAGGCTTCCTGCTGAGCAGGGAGCCCAATGTGGGACTCATTCCAGAACCCTAGGATCATGACCTGAGCCGAAGGCAGATGCTTAATGAACTGAGCCACTGAGACACCCCAATATGCCTTATAATTTTTAATGAAATTCAAACATGATATATCAGGTAGTAGGAACTAAGGTAAAAGGATTTTAGTGTGACATTTTATGTTAATCTGGCTAAAAATTGAGCTCTTCTTAAACTTTGCTATGGCTATAGATGCCAGATGCTTCATATTACTCTAGTGTCCTTTGGAGACAATAAATTTTATGCCTATGGGTTACTTAGGTATAATGTACTGTTAGTTAGACTGGAGTCCTGTTGATAATGGTGGTAGGTATGTGTATGACAAGGGGAAAGATGCATTCTATAATGTTATGATTAATTCTCAGTATTTTAGTGGACCTGTGACCCTTGACTACAAACTTTACAATGTTTCTTAGTGTTCTTTTACTCATCATTAAGTATGACAGGAAAGCTAGAAGGGCCTGGAGTTGATTACCTGTCTCTCTCCCTAGGTGAGATGAGTTTTTTCTTCAGAAGAAGGATTTGAACATATTTCAAAATGGCTACTTTCTCTTTCTCCTTCCAGATCCAAGAATGGGTTTTCTCTTGGTTCTTCACCATGAAAACATGGTGGCTTTTTTTCCCCAGAGGTAATATGTACAAAAGTATTGGGCCCCTACTAGTACTAAGGCCTCCAGGACTTTCCAAATCTCACATTTGTCCAAAATCAACCTGTAGCAATTTGCCACAATTATCGTATAAGTTTCTAACAATATGGAATCCAGCAGTTTGTGTTTTAAGTAAGCAGCTCTTGATTGTAATTTTCTTTATTCTCATGTCTTTCCAGATTTAGGGGTGGTGGTGAGGCCTGAAATCTCAATTCTCTGATGGGTCTAAGAAAAGTCATTGATCTTCAGTTTGTTCAGATGTTTCCTTATGAGGATGGAAATGATCATTTCCAAGCTCTTCTTGGAAATGAAAAAGGAAGTTTTGTATTTTTAATTTGAACAAATTAGAACAAACAACTCTTCTTTTTATGTACTAATTTTATAATTGCATAGCTTTACTTCCACACTTTATGTAGATAAAATTCACTAAAAATGAATCACCAAATGTTCTAAGATTATAGGAGTAAATTTTATCAATAAGAAATAAACAAATTACTTAAACTAATTACCCTTGCAGTAGCTGCTCTAAATTAAGTTCAGAGAGGTACTGAAAACTTATTTGAAATTTGGCTGCCTATAAAAAGAGCATCTAGAGATATGAAAGATGTGAGTAGGATGGGGGTTTGTCTCTGAATACTGAGCTAATTAGAAAAAATTGATATGAAATGTAGATGCATGTGGCTTCATATCCGAAGGTAAGTTCTTTTAATAGAATACCTGTGAAATACCTTAAATTGTCACTGTTAGGTGACAGATAGTTTGATGGTAGACAGTAGGTATCATTCAAAAGTGACTGCAATCTATAAAATAGATTTATAATATGGATGATATTCCTTGGGAAAAATCTAAGGAGGCAAAAAATATCCTATTTCTCATTTTCATTTTTAAATTTTTTTAAGTTTTTATTTAAATTCCAGTTAACATATAGTGTTATATTAGTTTCGGGTGTAATGATTCAACACTTCCATATAACACCCAGTACTCATCACAATTGCATTCTTTAATCTCCATCACCTATTTAACCCATCACCCACCTCCCCTCTGGTAACCATCAGTTTGTTCTCTGAGTCTTGTTTCTTGGTTTGCCTGTCTCTCTCTCTCTCTCTCTTTTAACCCTATGCTTGTTTGTCTTGTTTCTTAAATTATGCATACTAATGAAATCATACAATATTTGTATTTCTCTGACTGTCTTATTTCACTTAGCATAATACTCTCTAGTTCATTGATGCTGTTGCAAATCACAAGATTTCATTCCATTCTTTTTTTATGGCTAAGGAATATTCCATTGTGTATATATACAACATCTTCTTCATTCATCAGAGGGCACTTGGGCTATTTCTATAATTTTGCTGTTATAGATAATGCTTCAAGAAACATCAGGGTCCATGTATCCCTTTGAATTAGTATTTTTGTATCCTTTGGGTAAATATCCAGAATTACAATTGCTGGACCATTTGTAAAAATAAATCCAAAATGGATGAAAAACCAAAATTTGAGACATGATACCATAAAAATACTACAAGACATGCAGTAACCTTTTTGACATCAGCCATTAGAAATTTACTTCTAGATTGGTCTCCAAGGCAAGAGAAACAAAAGCAAAAATAAACTATTGGAACTCAATTAAACTAAAAAGCTTCCGGAGGTGCCGGAGTGGCTCAGTCAGTTAAGTGTTTGCTATTGCTTTCAGCTCAGGACATGATATTAAGCTCATGAGTTCGAGCCCCAAATCCAGTTCCATGCTAGCTGAGGTTCTGTTTCTCTCCCTTCCCCACTGTTTGTGCACTCTCGTGCATGTTCTCCCTCTCTCAAATAAATAAATCCATCCTAAAATTAAAAAAAAAAATAAAAAACCTTCTGTAAAGAAAATAATTGACAAAACTAAAAGGCAACCTGTGGAATGGGAGAAGATATTTGCAAATGACATATCTGATAAAGGGTTAGTATCTAAAATATTTAGAAAACTTATAAAGCTCAATACCTAAAAAATGGACAGAAGCCATAATTTTTCTAAAGAAGACATACGGATGGCAAATAAACACATGAATGTTCAACATCACTAATCACCAGGGTAATATATACCTCAAAACTACAATGATATATCACCTCACACCTGTCAGAATGGCTCTTTCTCATTTTAAAATATTAAACTGGAAAATCCATAAAGAAAAAAAATTTTGTACCTTGTAGACATTTCTTTGGCTCATTTGGAAGTCCAGAATCCTCCTTGGAAATTTAGTTTGGGAACTTTTTGCTAATAGAAATGTTTTGGTTCAGTAATATCTTCTATATTTAATTGACCTAATTAAGTCTCTGAAAAGTGTATTGTTATTAACCACAAGTTAAAATGGAAAATGGAGGAAGAAAAATCAAGAACAGTGTTCAATATAATGTAGAAACAGGTGACCAAAAAGTTTAAATATATGTGACTTTTTTATTTGCTGGTATTTAAAAGCTCAAGATATGGAGGAGGGGCCAGATGGCAGAGAAGTAGGAGACCCTGTTTTAACCAGTCCCCTAAAGTGAGCTAATTATCTAGCAGAACACTCTGAATACCTATGAGATCAGCCTGAGATGTAGGATTATACACTTATGGACCTCTAAAGGGGCAGAAGACACCAGTCGAGAGGTAAAGTGTACTGGGAACGATTGGAAGGATATTGGAGGATACACAGAAGGGGGAGGGAACCACCAGAAGCAACCCATTGGAAAGTAATGCTCCATACAGAGTGCCCTGTGATTGGGGACCAGAATTATCCTGGAGTCTGGTTAAAAGCACTCAAAAAGAGTGAAAGATCTTAAGGGACAACTGGTGGAATTGGGCGGTCAATTAGGAAATCAAAGAAGAACTTAAACAATTCATGGAAACCAATGAGAATGAAGACACTTTGGTCCAAAACCTATGGGATATGGCAAAGGCAGTCCTAAGGGAGACATACATAGCAATCCAAGCCTCCCTCAAAAAAACTGAAAAATCCAGGGGCGCCTGGGTGGCTCAGTGGGTTAAGCCACTGCCTTTGGCTCGGGTCATGATCTCAGGGTCCTGGGATCGAGTCCCGCATCGGGCTCTCTGCTCAGCAGGGAGCCTGCTTCCTCCTCTCTCTCTCTGCCTGCCTCTCTGCCTACTTGTGATCTCCCTCTGTCAAATAAATAAATAAAATCTTAAAAAAAAAACCTGAAAAATCCAGAATACACCAGTTCTCTTTAAACCTTAAAGAACTGAAAAATCAGCAACAAATTAAGCCAATCCCACACACAAGAAGGGAAATAATCAAGATTAGAGCAGAGATCAATGAGATAGAAACTGGAGATACAGTACAACACATCAATGAAACCAGAAGCTGGTTCTTTGAAAGAATCAATAAGATCAATAAACCAGTGGCCAAACTAATACAAAAGAAAAGAGAGAGGACCCAAAGTAATAAAAGTATGAATGAAAAGAGAGAGATCACAACTAACACCAAGGAAATAGAATCAATCATCAGAAATTATTATCAACAGTTATATGCCAATAAGTTAAGCAATCAAAATGAAATGGATACATTCCTTGAAACCTATAAACTTCCAAAACTGAATCAGAAAGAAATTGACAACCCAAATAGACCAATATCTAGTAACAAGATTGAGGCAGTGATCAAAACCCTCCCAAAAAATGAGAGCCCAGGACCTGACAGATTCCTTGGAGAATTCTATCAAACATTCAAAGAAGAAATAGTAACTATTCTCCTGAAATTGTTTCAAAAAATAGAAACAGAAGAGAAACTTCCAGACTCTTTTTATGAAGCCAGCATTATCCTGATACCCAAACCAGGCAAAGACCCCACCAAAAAGGAGAATTTTGGACCAATATCCCTGATGAATATGAATGCCAAGATTCTCAACACGATCCTAGCTAATAGGATCCAACAGTACATTAAAATTATCCACCATGACCAAGTGGGATTTATCCATGGGATGCAAGAGTGGTTCAACATTCACAAATCAATCAGTGTGATAGAAGAAATCAATAAGAGAAGAGAGAAGAACCACATGGTTCTCTCAATTGATTCAGAAAAAGCATTTGACAAGATACAGCATACGTTCCTGATTAAAACACTTCAAAGTGTCGGGATAGAGGGAACATTCCTCGACTTCTTAAAATCTATCTATGAAAAACCAGCAGCGAATATCATACTCAATGGGGAAAAGTTGCCAGGCTTCCCTCTGAGATCAGAAACATGACAAGGATGCCCACTCTTGCCACTCTTGTTCAACATAGTACTAGAAGTCCTAGCAACAGCAATCAGACAACAAAAAGAAATAAAAGGTATCCAAATTGGCAATGAAGAAGTCAAATTCTCTCTTCGCAGATGATGTGATACTTCATATGGAAAACCCAAAAGGCTCCACCCCCAAACTACTAGAACTCATACAACAATTCAGTAATGTGGCAGGATACAAAGTCAATGTACAGAAATCAGTTGCTTTCTTATACACTAACAATGAAAATATAGAAAGGGAAATTAGAGAATCAGTTCCATTTACTATATCACCAAGAAACACAAGATACCTGGGGATAAACCGAACCAGAGATAAAGATCTGTACTTGAGCAACTACAGAACACTCATGAAAGAAATTGAAGACACAAAATGATGGAAGAGCATTCTGTGCTCATGGATCAGAAGAATAAACATTGTTAAAATATCTATACTGCCTGGAGCAATCTATATTTTCAATGCCATTCTGATCAAAATTCCACCACCATTTTTCAAAGGGTTGGAACAAACAATCCTAAAATTTGTATGGAACCAGAAGAGACTCTGAATTGCTAAGGAAATGTTGAAAAAGAAAAACAAAACTAGGGTCATCACGTTGCTGATTTCAAGCTTTACTACAAAGCTGTGATCACCAAGACAGCATGGTACTGTCACAAAAACAGACACAAAGACCAGTGGGACAGAGTAGAGAGCCCAGAAATGAACCCCCAACTCTATGGTCAAATAATCTTCGACAAAGCAGGAAAAAAATACACAGTGGAAAAAAGACAGTCTCTTTAATAGATGGGCCTGGGAAAATAGGATATCTCTGTTAGTAGAAGGAAACGCAACCATTCTCTCACACCATACACAAAGATAAACTCAAAATGGATAAAGACCTCAACGTGAGGCAGGAATCTATCAAAATCCTAGAGGAGAACATAGGCAGTAACCTCTTTGACATTGGCCACAGCAACTTCTTTCAAGATATGTCTCCAAAGGCAAAGGAAACAAAAGCAAAAAGAACTTTTGGGACTTCATCAAGATCAAAAGCTTCTGTACAGCAAAGGAAACAGTCAAGAAAACAAAGAGGCAACCCAAAGAATGGGAGAAGATATTGGAAATGACACTACAGACAAAGGGCTGATACCCAAGATCTATAAAGAACTCTTCAAAGTCAACATACACAAAATAGATAATCATGTCAAAAAAATGTGCAGAAGACATAAACAGATACTTATCCAAAGAAGACATACAAATGACTAACAGGCATATGAAAAAATGTTCATCATCATTGCCATCAGGAAGATTCAAATCAAAACCACCCTGACATACCACCTTATACCAGTTAGAATGCCCAAAATTAATAAGACAGTAAACAACAAGTGTTAAAGAGGATGTGGAGAAAGGAGAACTCTCCTACACTGTTGGTTGGAATGCAAGTTGGTGCAGCCACTTTGGAAAACAGTGTGGTGGTTCCTTAAAAAATTAAAAATAGAGCTATCCTATGACCCTGCAATTGCACTGCTGGGTATTTACCCCAAAGATACATATGTAGTGAAAAGAAGGGCCACCTGTACCCCTATGTTCATAGCAGCAATGGCCAGAGTTGCCTAACTGTGGAAAGAACCAAGATGCCCTTCAACAGATGAATGGATAAAGAAGATATGGTCCATATATACAATGGAATATTACATCTCCATCAGAAAGGATGAATACCCAACTTTTGTATCAATATGGACAGGACTAGAAGAGATTATGCTGGGTGAAATAAGTCAAGCAGAGAGAGTCAAGTATCATATGGTTTCACTTACTTGTGGAGCATAAGGAATAACACAGAGGGCATGGGGAGGTGGAAAAGAGAAGTGAGTTGGGGGAAATTGGAGGGGGAGACAAACCATGAGAGACCATGGACTCTGAGAAACAAACAGGTTTTGGAGGGGAGGGAGTGAAAGTTTGGTTGAGTCTAGTGGTGGGTATTATGGAGTGCACATATTGCATGGAGCACTGGGTGTGGTGCATAAACAGTTAATTTTGGAACACTGAAAAGAAATAAAATAAAATAAAGGCTCAAGATACAATGTCTCAGTGTTGGTAAATAAAGAGTTCGTTTTCACTCACAAAAATTAACTTAAAATGGATTTAAGACTTAAATAGAAGAAATAAAACTAGAAAATTCCTAAAAGAAAGCATAAGGAAAATTTTCCTTGACATTGATCTTAGTAATGATTATATGGATATCACACCAAAGCACAAGCAACAAAAGCAAACATAAACAAGAGAGACTACATCAAATTAAAAATTTTCTACAAAGCAAAAGAGACAAAAAATGAAAAGTCAACCTACAAAATAGGAGAAAATATTTGCAAACCACATATCTGATGAGGATTAGTATCTAAATATGTAAGGAACTCATGACTCAATAGCAAAAAATAAAATAAAAATAATCTAAGTCAAAAGTGGGCAAAGGACCTAAATAGGCATTTTTCCAAAGAAGTTTATCAAATGGCCAACAGATACATGAGAAGATGTACAACACTACTAATAGTCATGGAAATGCAAAGCAAAACCGTAATAAGATTACCTTATGATGATTATGATGGCTGTTATAAAAAAGGCAAAAGAAAAAAATGATGGGGAGAATATGAGGAAAAGGGAGCATTGTACATTCTTGATGGGAATATAAATTGGTATAGCCACCACACAAAACAGTAATAAATATCCTGAAAATTGTAAAATAGAGCTACAATATGATCCAGCAATCCCCCTTCTGGGAATATATCCAAAGGAAATGAAATCACTACCTAGAAGAAAAATACCCCTGTATTCACTGTAGCATTATTTACAGCAACCAAGACATGGAAATAACCTAAGTGTCCAACAGTGGATGAGCGGATGGGGAAAATGCAGTGTGTGTATACACACACACACACACACACACACACACACACACACAAATATTATTCAGACTTAGAAAAGAAGGAAATCCCACCATTTGCATCAGTGTAGATGAAACTTGAGGGCAGTATGCTATGTAAAATATGTCAGGAAAAGACAAATACTATATGATTTCACCTTTTATGTGTAATAAAATCAATCAATAAATAAAAACACAGGAATGGAGAGTGGACTGATGGTGATGAGGAGAAGGGGGTGGGGAGTAGGGAAAATGGATGAAAATAGTAAAGGATACAAACTTCTAGTGATAAAATTAGTAAGTTCTGTGGCTGTAATGTACAGCATAATGACTGTTTAATGATACTGTATTGTATATTTGGAAGTTGCTGAGAAATAGATTTTTAAAATTCTTACTATATATAAACAAAATGTAATTATATGAGGTGATGGTGTCTCAACTAACCTTATTTTGGTAATTATTTTAAAAGATAAACATACAAAATCACTACATTATACACTTCAAACTTGCACAATTTATACATCAATTACATCTCAATAAAACTAGAAAAAAATTAAAGATATAGTTTACATAGGTATGATTTATACAGCAAAAAGGAAAAGAATAGGAATTGTATATTAGAGAAATATTCTAGATGAAAACTAGAGAGGAGATTGAGCACATGAATTTTGTGCTTCATATAATAGAATGTTATATAAACAAGAAACAGTTCATCACTTAACAATTAAGAAGCTTACAGATGTGATTATCTGCAAAACTCTTCCTAAGAGAAAAAAATGTTTAAATCAGATTTGAAAGATAATAATGAACTTGAGTTGGTAGAGCTAGGTATATAGAAAGAGATCAGAATTTGATTTGGGAGAATTACTTGAAAATAGACACAGACAATTAGGACTGAGCAGTAACATGTTGGAAAGGACTGTTGAGCATACTAGAATAGGATACATTAGTGAGTAAAGAGAGATTAGTTAGGGTGGATTTATATGACAGAAGGAACAAGATGGGTGTTTAGATATTAAAAAAGTATACTCAATGAATAACTAGAAAAAATTATATTTGTTACACAAAATAAATGGTTTACCAAAGAAATAGTTACCAAATAATTCTAATTATTTGCCTAGCACTTTATAATACATATATAAAGATTTCCAAAATCGAATTGGCTTTTGATTCCTCAACATCATTAGAATGGAATACAGGGCTCCAAAAACATTCAACAGGATAGAGAACCCAGAAATAAACCCATGATTATATGGTCAATTAATTTATGACAAATAAGTTAAAAATATACCAGGGAGAAAGACAGTCTCTTCAATAAAGGTGCTGGAAAAACTGTACAGTTTTATGTAAAAGAAGGAAACTGGATCAGTTTCTTACACCACACACAAAAATAAACTCAAAATGGATTAAAGACCTACTGTGAGACCTGAAACCACAAAAATCCTAGAAGAGAACATAGGTAGTAATTTCTCTAACATTGGTCATATCAACTTTTTTTTTAAATTAATTTTTTATTTTTTATAAACATATATTTTTATCCCCAGGGGTACAGGTCTGTGAATCACCAGGTTTACACACTTCACAGCACTCACCAAAGCATATACCCTCCCCAATGTCCATAATCCCACCCCCTTCTCCCAAACCCCCTCCCCCCAGCAACCCTCAGTTTGTTTTGTGAGATTAAGAGTCATATCAACATTTGTCTGGATATGTCTTCTAAGGCAAGGGAAACCAAAAAAAAAAAAAAAAAAAAACTTTTGCACAGCAAAGTAAATCACCAACAAAACAAAAAGACAACCTACTAAATGGGAAATATGCTTGCAAATGATATGTCAGATAATAACCAAAATATATAAAGAACTTATACAACTCAACAGCCAAAAAAACCCAATAATACAATTGAAAAATGAGCAGAGGACCTGAATAGACATTTTTCTGAAGTAGACATGAAGATCAACAGACACATAAAAAGGTGCTGAATACCACTAATCATCAAGGAAATGAAAATCAAAACCACAATGCAATATCCCCTTACACCTGTTGGACAAGGGCTAAAATCAAAAAGACAACAACTATTGGTGACAATGTGGGAAAAAAAGAACCCCTGTGCACTGTTGGTGGAAATGTAAATTGGTACAACCACTGTGGAAAACAGTATGGAGGTTCCTCAAAAATTGAAATAGAAATGCATGATCCAATAATTCTACCATTGGGTATTAAAGGAAACAAAACACTGATGTGGAAAGATATGTGTGCCCTAATGTTTATTGCAACATTATATACATTTGACAAGATATGTAAAAAGGAAGCAACCTAAGTGTCCATCAATACACGAATGGATAAGAAAGATGTGATATATATTCAGTGTTATCTTACACAGCCATAAAAAGGATGAGATTGTGCCATTTGAGACAATATGGATGGACCTAGAGAGTATTATGCTAAGTGAAATAAGCCTAAATAAGTCTAAAAAGACTTAAAAAAAGACAAATACCTAAATGTCTAAAAAAGACAAATACCATACAATTTACTTATAAGTGGCATCTAAAACAAAACAGCAAGAGATTAAGTAAGCAAAAACCAGAATCTGACAAACAAACTGATGGTTGCCAGAAGGAAGAAGGGTGAGGGTTGGACAAAATGAGTGAAGGGGAGTAGGAGATATAGGCTTCCAGTTATGGGATGAATAAGTAATGGAAATAAAAGACACAGCATAAGGAAAATGGCCAGTGGTATTACAATACAATAATATTGTATGGAGACAAATGGGAACTACACTTGTCATGAACATAGCATAATGTATAAACCAGTAGAATCACTATGTTGTACATATGAAACTAAGGTAACATGGTGTATTACCTCTGCTAAAAAAAAAAAAAAACACAAATTTGCAACAAAATAATTTATGAAAAAGTTGATATTGCAGTACAGTGGAAAAATGTATTTTCAACCAATGAGGCTGTCAACTGGCTATCCATTTTTTAAGTATGAATTTTTATCTCTTTGCAGACAGAAAACTACTTCAGATGGATTATAGATTTACATATGAAAAGTAACATTATGAAGTTTCCAGATAGTACCAGATAAGAATATCTTTATAATATTGGAGTAGGCAGATATTTTTTAAAGTGATACAAAATCTGTAATCAAATAAAAATTATTATTATTATTATTAAAATTATTATTACCATTAGTGGTAAGAACATCTTTTCATCAAAAGTTACCAGTAACAAAGTGAAAGGGCAATCCATATTGTAGGAGAAGACAGTTTGTAGCACATAAATCTGATGAAGAGTTCACAAATATAAAGATCTCTTCTGAATAAAGAATTCATCCAAGAAAAAAAAAATGGGGAAAAAACTTCAAACAACAGAAGAGAATCTAAATGCCCAATAAATATTAGAAATTGTGCTCAACTTTTTAGTCCTCAGGGGAAATAAAGACCTAAAATTAAAACCCTAAAATTGATACTGCTGTAAACACAATGGAATGCATAAGAAAGACAAAAATGTTAAATACCTGTAGGTATATGGGGCAATTCAAACTCTCATAGGCTGTTTGTAGGGAATAAATTGGTACAGGAGCTCCCCACCCCTCACCCCCATCAACAGCTTTACTTCTCACAGTTTCAGTTTCCTGTAGCCCATCAAGATCAGGAAGCAGATGATCCGTTTCTTAACACATCACCAGAAAGTCAATACTAGTCATTCACCTCACTTTATCTCATCGGGTAAGCTTTTTATCATCTCACATTATCACAAGAAATGTGAGAACAGTACAGTAAGATATTTTCAGACAGAGAGAAACCACATTCACATAAATTAATGTATTGTTTTAATTTATTTTATTATTTATTGTTATTAATTTCTTACTTGCTAATTTATAAATTAAACTTTATCATAGGTATGTATAAGAAGAAAACAGTATATACAGGATTTGGTACTATCCATGATTTCAGACATCCACTGGGGTTCTTGGAATGTCCCCTACAAATAAGGGGGGACTATTGTATAAGCACTTCTACAGACTGTTTTTGCAGATTTTACCAAAACTGTATATCTAACACCATTACTCAGCAATTTGGTGCCTAATACTACCGAATAGAAATGTCTTCCAAACTCAACTAAATATAGGTATGAGACTTTTACAGAGCTATTAAAAATAGCCATATATTGAAAAAAAAAACTTGAAATAGTCTTCAATATTATAAAGCATAATTATGGTATGGCATATTCATTCAATGAATATTTAATGAATGAATACACAGTAGTAAGGGTGAACTTTAATTACATGTAACAACATAGGTGAATTTCATTAAGTAAAATTTTGAGCGAACAAGACAGTCACAAAGGAGCAATGCTGTATAGTTCTATTTTTACCTAAGTAAAAATAGAGAAAGCAAAACATATGTGAACAAACGTTTGTGGCAGAAGTTAGGTTAGAGGTTCTCTAGTGCACTGTAGTCTTGGAGGGGGAAAGAAAGGGCTTCTGGTTGCTGTCAGTGTTCTGTTTCTTTATCTGATTCTTGTTTACATGGTTGTGTTTACAAAGGCAAATTCATCAAATTCCATAGTTATGATTTGTGCACTTTTCTATATGGGCTGTTTTATTTGAGTAAAAATTTTAATTGAAAATATTCTCATTGGGAAGGACCACAGACATAAATCTCCAGGATTGTTGATATAAACTTGTTTTAAAAGTTCTGAAACTATGGGGTGCCTGAGTGGCTTAGTCAGTTAAGCATCTGCCTTCAGCTCGGGTCATGATCCCAGGGTCCTCGGTTCAAGCCCCACATCGGACTCCCTGCAGAGCAGAGAGCCTGCTTCTCCCTCTCCTACTGCCTGCCACTCCCCTTGCTTGTGGTCTTTTTCTCTGACAAATAAATAAATAAAAACTTAAATAAAAGTTCTGAAATTCACCTGCCTCCTTAGGGCTATAGGTAGTGCATCAGTCTCATGAAAGTTCTGACATCCACGATTTCGTTTTTTTGGTTTTTTTTTTAAACTTAAGTCAATCAAAAATTTTGCTTGGTATTTTGTTATTAAAATAAATAAGTTTGAGGTCATATTTGTCCAAGATGAAAAAGAGGCACAGTAGATGGGTAATTTGTATATATGTATATTTGAAAGACATATTTGAAGAGTAGTGAGTAGCGTGGTGTGATTTAATTCATGAGTTTCTGAAAGAAATGATGCAAGTGATGAGGTCGTGAAAAGGGGAAAATACTTTGGTTTTAAATGATGAAAATGGAAAGGTAATTTAGCATCAAGTAATTGAGATCTTTGAATGCTGTGTTAGAGAATTTAAACTAATTTTGTAGAAAATGAGGCACCACAGAAAGTTTTTGAAAGGAAAGTGACAGAATTTTACCTGTTTCTATGAAGATAACTCAGGTGGCAATGTGAAGAACAGGTTAAAAAGATTAGAATCCAGAAACCTGGAGATTTGTTCGATAGATTTTTGGAACAGATAAAGCAGACGATGAAGACCTGAACCAAGTATTAACAAGAGGAATCATTAGAAGAGAAAGGCAGAGAATTTTGAAAAATGTAGTAGTAAGAGAATGGACAGAATTTAACAAGTGAGTAGGTATGGGAAAAGGGAAAAAATGAATGAAGTAAGAGTAACTTTAATATTCCTAAATATTGTGAGAAAAGTGATGAAAGTGAGCATAGAATTTCAACAGAAATAATAAATAGAACCAACTTTAGGGAGAAACTAATGAATTCATCCTAGCATATTAGCATTTGATATGGGGATTTGGTATAACATTAGTATGAACTGGCAGTGGAGAGTGAGGTATAGAAGCAGGATTGGATGAAGGTGTATATTTGGTAGTTTTGGCACAAATGTCGTCTTTGAAACCATAGAAATGATTTTCCAGAATCTTCCTGTCAGATTGAATCTTTATCATCATAGTTTTTCATGGTGTTGATACGTAACTTCATTTTAGCCCACTTTACGAATACATTTCTGAATTCTCTAATGTTAAATGCAACATTTCACATTTATTTATACAGTATCCCATAGGACCCAACATGGTGTTAGGACCCAAAGTGATCATTCACTACTAAATTTTTGGCGATATGACCTCTCAGGTATCTGACAGTCTCATGATTTTGTATTCATTATGAATTTTACAACTTTCAGATATTAATACTGTATGTCACTCAACTTCTCAAAACATGTGTAACAGAATAATCTACATTATATAATTTATTTTTATAATAGCAAATGTGTTTCAACAATAACATTGAAAAGCATTGATTAGATCTTATAGCCAAAACTTGGTTACCACCAATACTAGGGATACTGCGTTAATTTATGCCTTCATTATTTCCCATATGTATTATTGCATTAACCTCCAACTATGTCTATAGTTCTACATTTCGCTATTCACTCTGTAGTCAATAATCTCCATGTCTATAATTCTATAATTTGTACTCCTGCTTAAACATAGCTTTTAAGAATTTTCTTCTTGTGATTATTCCATATCAGTGCAGTTTCTGTGAAATTCTATTAGGATTAAATGAACTGTATCAGGATTCTCCAGAAAAAACAGAATCAGTTGGGGATCTATCTATCTATCTATCGATAATGGGAAGAGATTTATTAAAGGAATTAGCTCACACAATTATGGAGGCTGAAAACTCCCCTAATTGCCATCTGTAAACCACATACCCAAGAAAGCTGGTGGTGTAATTCAGTCCGAGTCCAAAGGCCTGAGAACTGGGAGCAATGAGGGCAGAAGATTGATGTCCCAGCTCAAGCAATCAAGCAGAAAAAGCCAAGTTCTTCCTGCCTCTGCCTTTTTGTTCTATTCAGGTCCTCGATTGCATGATGTCCACCCACATTGGGGAGCATAAACTGCTTTACTGAGTCCACTTATTCAAATGCTAATTTCACCCAGAAACACCCTCACAGACACACTCAGAAATAATGTTTAGCCAAATATCTGGGTACCCTGTGATCCAGGGAGGTTGACACATAAAATTAACCACCACAGTAGCTGTGTACCAGAGTTTCATTAGTAGGGATGTTGTTTTATTATTTAGAAATCTTTTCCCCAGATTGTCAGATTACATGCTAACTAACCTATGTAAGTGATTTTTCCCGGAATAGAAAACTACCCTTTAAAATTAAGTATTTAATGTAACCTTGGTTTAAACATTTTAATAGTAATCTTTCCAAAATTGATTATACATGTTCCTGCCTTTTATATAATATGTACTAAATATAATTTAACTTTTATATAATGATTTAGGACCTTTGTTATCTACATCAGCTGACTCTAACTTCAAGATTATCTGTATCTCCCTCTTTATTTCACCCTTAACCAATACTAGTTTGGGCCAGAACAATATCATGTTTCATCTGGATTGCATTAAAGCCTGCTTTCTGATTTCTTAACTTTTTCCCATACCCACTTCAGCCTATTGTCACAGAAACTGGAATGATCTTTTTAGCATTTAAGTCAAATCATGGCATTCTTCAACTCAACACCGATAAGTCCTATTGATTCTTACAATAGCCTGAAAACCCTTAAATGACTTGATTCCTCATTTCTTCTCTTATCTTACTTTCTGCTACTCTCTCAAGATAGGAGTCCCGTGTTCCCACTTTAGGGTCTTCGCCACAGCTGTATTTACTTGTAATATCTTCCACCCTTACCAATATTTTAATATATCTCTAAACCTTTGACACACTCACAATTACACACACACACACACACACACACAGGCTTTTAATTTATTGCTTCTAATGTGCTACAAACTCAGACAGCAACTGAATAGTTTCATCGAAATGATGTCTAAAATTAGCATATATAGGCTCTAAATGGCAACCTGAAGAACTTTTCTTTAAGGAAACTGTATAGTTTTTGCACATGATTCAGTGGCATGAGTTTATTGCTTTCATATTTTTGACTGTTGTAAATATTTGACATTACTGAAAAAGCCATCTCAACATAATAAGGTACTATTTTCTACAGCATATAAGTGACACTGATGAAAATCATCAATAGAAGGTAGGAAGAAAAACAACTTCATGTGTGATTGATTTAAAGTTCTAATTACTTTTCTCCCATTTTTATTTTAAAAGGGAAAAGTTTGTTGAACCACTGAAGAATGGATTTGAGGTGCAATCCAAGGCATTTAGCAGATTCCCATTTATTTAAAAAATGAAATTGAGAAAACAACAAAAGACACACAATGGAAAATGTTTACCTTTGTCTAAAGTATCAGAACCGATCCTATTTAGAAAGATTAAAACTGAATTTTAAGGCATATAGAGATATTTAAAATATAAGACCAAGGAAAGGATGGCTGTTTTCATAATGAACATTCTCACCTCATTCCCATATTACAGTGTTAAATATCAAAATTAAATTAGTTATCTTCTCTTCATTGGAACTCTAATGAAGTGTTAACACTGCCAAATGAATACCATGATAATTTGTTGCATGGTTTAGCGTAAGCAACATTTTATTATTCTAACTTATAATAATAATGGTGATTCATTATATTTACATAACTCTAATATCCAGAAGAAAATCTATAAGCATAAGTGATATATATATTCAGAAGCTTATCAATAGCTGCAGAAACCAAGATATATGGCAACTGAACATGATATTGATTGCACAGAGATTGACAATATTTTGTGTTCATTGTTTGAATGGCTGACTTAACTATCTTCATTTCCTGCATAGGGAAACCCAGATAATAGATAAGGACTTGAGCCCCCTCAAAAACCAACAAACAAAAAACCCAAAAGTGAAAAACAAACACTGTGTTATATCGGATTCTATGATAGAAATATAGTCTTAGATAAAAAGACTAGCTGGTGGGAAATTTTCGTATTGGTACTGAATGAATAAGTGTCAAATATACTCCCTAAGTAAATGTCAGGTCTCCGCAATAGGCATATGGTATCAGTCCATTGAGCTATTATATAGGAACCTCATTTATGTATCATTCACTCTTGAGAGTAATTTATGTTAAGATGAAATGAAATTCATCTTCAGCTCATCTGAAGAGATTGAGTAACTGGAAAGCTGAGAGAAGCTCATTTTGTCAGCGTATACCTATATGGGAAGAGAATGCATCCCTGGAGATAAGCTCCCATACTTAGAGATTATGGCATGAGTGAAGTCCACAACACAAAAATTGAATGTTACTCTTTGCTGTTATTTTTGTACTGAAGCATAAATATTAGAAAACAAAAAGAGTCATTTTTTCTATAGAGAAGATGATAGGAGTTCTAAAATAGAAACAAGTACACAACCTCTAGTTGTTTCCTTCCTCATTCCCTGTCAATCAGTATAGTGTTGAAATAATGGAAACTCTGTGGAATCCTCATCAAAATGGTCCTGGGTTAAGAATGTGTGCAAAAGGGGCACCTAGGTGGCTCTCCTTAAACATCTGCCTTCGGCTCAAGTCATGATCCCAGGGTTCTGGGATAGAGCCCCACACTGGGCTTCCTGCTCAACGGGAAGCCTGCTTTTCCCTCTCCCACTCCCCCTGCTTGTGTTCCCCTCTCTTGCTGTGTCTCTCTCTGTCAAATTAAAAAAAAAAAAAAAAAGTGCCGAAACCCCTTTCTCTTCTGGGTAGACCTTTAGGAATATGACTTTGCAGGATGAAGGAAAATGCTGTGAGGTTCTGATAAGGCCAGATGACATTAGATACTTCATTGACTATCTGTACTCAATGCTGGTTTAGTAAAGATTTCTTCTATTGTGACTATTAAAATCAAAGCTCAAACCATTCTTGTATCACCCCACCATCATCATCTTCATCATCATAGGTAACATTTAATTTGTGTATATGTCAGGTTCTGTTTTATATACTTAATAGCTTAATATTATTAATTCCACGACTTTTCAAAATAACCCTACAAAATAAATACTATTGTTATCCTCACTTATAAAGATTTTGAAGCATACAGAGGTTAAGTAATATGTCTAATATTACACAGCTAATAAATAGCAGAGGTGAATTTTCAACATAGGCAACAAAATTTCTGGAACAAGATATAGACAACAGTTTAGTATATTGTGTAAATGAGGAAGAATCATTAGGAAAATTCTAATTTATAGATTTTAAGCAATTTACTAACATGGTTAGTGTTCAATAGTTATTTTAAAAAGTATACATCATAAAAAAACTTATAAATATAATAAATTAAATTGTTTATTAAATAATACCATTATTTGTATTATATCCTGTGTCTTTTCTTTTTACTAATCATTTCAAATTTAACTTCACTGGTATATTTTTATTGTGTTGTCACATTTTTCCCCCCTCACTTAACTCAGTCTATGACCTGATAGCATATTACTATCATCTCTCCTTGTCTACCCAAAGTCTTTTACCAGGACCAAAAAAAAAAAAAAAAAAAAAAAAAAAATTAGCCCTTTTATTTTATTATTTCACTTTATATATTTTTTTAAAATTTGGCTTAGATTTATTAGGTATATGTGGTGTTCAGTCTAGGTTTATAATGTTATTTCTTCCCACAGATGTTTCCTACAACACATTTTTTTCTTATTTTTTTAAGAAAGGCTTAATTTTTACAGCAATTTTAGGTTCAGAACATAATTGAGAGGAAGATACAGAGATGTTTCATAAACCCCCTACCTCCACAAATGCATGGCCTCGCTCGTTATCAACATCCATCACCAGAGGGTATCTTTGTTATAATTCATTAATTAGCATTGACATATCAAAGTCCATAGTATACCTTAGGATTCACTCTGGGTGTTATGCATTCTATAGGTTTGGACAAATGCATAATGATTTGTATCCATTATTATGGTATCAAACAAAATATTTTCACCATCCTAAAAATCCTCTGTGCTCCACCTGTTCGTCCATCCCCTCTCCCCATTTCTCCCAACCACTCATCTTTCCAGTGTCTCATAGTTTTACCTTCTCCAGACTGTCATATTGTGAAATGGTATAGTATGTACTTGTTCAGATTGCCTTCTTCTACTTATATTATGAAGTTAAGGTTCCTTCGTGCCTTTTCATTTCTGTGTCTGGATATACCAAAGTTTATCCATTTACCTACCGTAGGACATCTTGGTGCTTCCAAGTTTTGGCAATTATGAATTAAGTTGTTTTACACATCTGTATGAAGGTTTTTGTGTGGACATAAATTTTCCACTTCTTCACATGTGATTGGTGGGTCATATGGTAAGAGTACTTTTACCTTCTGAAAGAAATTGTAGAGAATTGGTATAATTTTCCCTTCTGTGTTCAGTGCAGTTCATCAGTGAACACACTTAAGCTTGGTGCTTTCTATTTGGGGAGGTTCTTAATTATTGAATAATATGGTCATATTCAGATTATCTGTTTCTTCTTGTATAAGTCTTGGTAGTTGGTATCTTTCAAGGAACTGGTCCATTTACCTAGGTTATCAAATGTGTCCAGCGTAGAGGTTTTTTATAGGATATTTTTTTATCCTTTTAATGGCCATGGATCTTTAGTGATATACCATCTTTCACTTCTAATATTAGTAATTTGTATCTTTTCTCTTTTTGTCTTAGACTGGCTACATAGAAGCTTATTGATTTTATTGATCTTGTGAAAAAAATCAGTTTTGGCTTTCTCGATTTTCTCTATTGATTTCCTATATCTGATTTAATTGATTTCTGTTCTAAATTTATTATTTTTGTTGTTGTTCTTTCTTTGGGTTTAGTTTTCTCTTCTTTTTCAAACTTTCTAATATGGAAACTTAAAACATGATTTTAAACCTTTTTCTTTATAACTACCCAATGCTGTAAATATCCTTCTGAACATTGCTTTTGCTACATCTCACATATTTTAATAAGCGTGTTTTCATTTTCATTTAGTTCCAAATGTGTTTTCATTTCTCTTGAGGTGTCTTCTTTTACCCATGTGTTAGAGCTATATTGTTTAATCTCTGTCTATTGGGACTTTTGAGTTATCTTTCTGATATTGATTTCTGGTTTAATTGCATTATGGTATGAAAACAGATTATTATGACTTCTATTATTTTAATTTTTTAAAGTGTGTTTTATGACCCAGAATATGGTCTATCTTGGTGAATATTCCATATGAGTATGAAAGAATGTGCATTCTGCTGTTGTTGGATGAAGTAAATTCAATACATTTTTAAAATTTTTAATGAAAAAAATTCAAGAATTTACAAAAGCAGGAAGTAGAATATAATAATTTCCTATTTACCCACTACTCAGCTTCAGTGAGTATCATCCCATGGCCAGTCTTGTTTTTTTCTATATGCCACTCACTTCCCTCCACCATAATGTATTTTGAATCCTTCCTTAGGCATCATTCCATCCTCTCCATAACTTACAAAATAATCTTAGCAAGGTAACATTTTTCAAGGACTTTGTTCAGAGATTAGGCAAAAATTTATTTCAGATACCATTATCATTAGCTCTTACAGAAGTATAAATAAAAGTACACATGTCTGGGAATTATCAACTAAGTGAATTTTACAATGTTACTTATATTTTCTACTCCCCAGTTTACTTATCTCTAAGATGAGAAAAGATTTGTAAACCTCACAATTTCTTGTGAAGATAAAACGGTAAAAGATGCGTGAATGTCATATAAGTAGTTGATTCAATGCAGGCTGAATTTGAAGTATAAGTGTAATTAAGAAACAGAGAACAATATATTATACTTATGCCTCTACTGTGTATATTTTGGAAATACAGTCAGAGTATGTAGATATCAAAGTGCTGGTTCATGGATGTCTTAATGCAGGAAGTTAAAAAGCTACTAAAGAATTACCCAAATCAAATTTTCCAAGAAGATAATATAGATTATTATACTGCTAGGTTTATATTTGAAGTTTTTATAACCATCATTTTGCTACCATATGGATTTTGAAGTGATTGTTTGGTTTTTCATTTTTCCCTCTGTATATTATAATAACTTTTAGAGACAGAAAAAACAATATGGTTTGTATGCTGTAATTTTCAATATCTAGTAAAATTTTAGTGTCTACAAATAGCATGAACTAATCATGATTCATTTATTATGTGTAATAAATAATAGCTTTACCACTTAAAAATTAATTTATTACAAAGAAATTAATTAAAGCTAGAGTGTTCAATATATAAAATAAAATTCACACGAAAAGAGCCACAAGAATAAATTAGAAATAAATTCTATTCCTGAGAAAATGATTTACAACTATTTAGATTTTCGTTGTTTTGGAGCCATTAATTTTTGAGCATTAAAAACACATTCAGATATTTTGGCATAGCATAAAAATCCATCTGTAATTCTCAATATATTTATTTTTTCAAGTTACGGATATATATATATATATCCTCATAATTTTTCTGTATCTCTTTAAAACACAAAAATCATATATAGGTACACCAGTAATAGAGAACAGCTTTTTAAGATTAAAATGCTTTTTTTAATATAAATACTACATTGGTGTTAGCCAAATAGGCCTGGGATAATGATGTAAGGAGTGAGAGTTCGCTGGTAGTATTTTGTAGTTAAAGAATCAAAGAAAGAAGTATATTAAATAATGTATGGAGAGCAAATATGTGTAGTAGGACATCTATAATGAGAGAAACAAACTATATAGAAATTAAATTTTTTATTTTACTATCTAAAAATAAAAATACGGATCTTGGGAGTTTTTGTTGCACAACGAGCATTCCATCTTTAAACTGTTAAAACTTTTTATCCAAATTCTTCCTTACACTGAGCAAAGCTATCATCATTTTAGAGAATAAATATTTAGGTAATCTCTACCCAACTTCTTTTTTCACTGACTTGCTTTCCATAAATAATGCCATGAAAGTTCTTTGGTGGGTATATTAATTATATTTGTGTATTGAAGGGAGAAAAAGACACAAGAAGCTCTTAACCAAATATCACTAATATTCAACTTATAGATCATGAAAATATTCATTTATTTCACACATGAAATATTTTATAATTTGACATTAAAGTAGCATTTTCCACAGGGTATTATACTATTTCACAGGTGATGCAATAGTATTTTGCTTTAGATTATGACCACAATTTAAAGCAATGTGGGAATGAAGTACAGACATATATATATATATATATATATACACAGCAAAACATTATATATATAAACATTAAAAGATAACATTTGCCAATAAGGTGTTTTTCTAAACCTTTTTTATAGTTTGTATGGTTAGTCACTATAATTCTGTGTAGATATTGATTTGAATTTTTTGTATATAAAATTAAAAATGAATATATTTCAAAAATATCCTTTTATATTTGTACCAATTGGATTTGTATCAATTTGTACCAATTTAATTTGCCCAAACTAAATAAATGCATAAATCTAAAAAACATTATCAAAAAATAATTTGTAGAGGTGCCTGGGTGGCTCAGTGGGTTAAGCCTCTGCCTTTGGCTCAGGTCATCATCTCAGGGTCCTGGGATCGAGCCCCATATTTGGCTCTCTGATCAGAAGGGAGCCTGCTTCCCTTCCTCTCTCTCTGCCTGCCTCTTTGCCTACTTATGATCTCTTTCTGTCAAACAAGTAAATAAAATCTTTTAAAAAATTTGTAATATTTTGAGAATCATTTTTGATATTTTGATTCTGTTTAAACATTAAACTTTTATAAATAACTCTAAATGATGTGCTGTTGGAAGAAAGTTTCTTAGACATCAATGTTTTAGCACTGTAAAAGTTTTACATTCTAAATATATTGGTAATATTATAAGATGATATTAGCTGTTTCCAGTAAGTGAAAGGACCCTTTTTCCCATCTTTGCAATGACCATTCAGTAAATAAATACTGGTTTCACAAAGTGTAAATTTTTACCTGAAATAGCCATTTTCAAATGTAAATATATTCACTGCCTGTGATATTAGGTAGTTACCTATACCACATGCTAATGAGAGTGATATATAGCTGTCTCGTCAGAAAATTCAACATTCTTTTCAGATTCTATCATAGTATTCAATAACTCAAAATAGCTACTGAACCAAAGTTAAATTCTATAAAAGAGAGTACTAAGATCTATCAGGGTCTAAATTATATGTATGATTTATGTGATTTAAATAAAACCTAAATGGAAAACAAAATCATAAACAAAGAGGTGGCTAGAGCTTCTTGGATAGGAGTAGAATGATGATGCCTCACAAAATAGAGTTTTGCTATGCAAGAGGAATGCATAGGATTAATAACTTCAAAACACATCCAATAAATTTAAATGACATATTAATTATAAGTGGATTTTATTGAAGAGTAAAGCTTTAAAAAGTTCCCTATCATAGTAAAACTGAAAGGAAATACAGAAATCATATCTATTAGATCTGTTAATATGATTTAATATTTGTGTTCAAAGTTTTCTTGCAGGTGATGTTGGAAACAACAGAAATTTATAGTAGTTTTATTTATCACTGCCATCTGAAAGTTCCTATTTATCAATTAAACATATACTTTCAAACTAATGGAGGAGAACAACTAAACTTTTCTTTCTGGGATCATGTAGAAGGTATACATTCAGTGCCATATTCAAGAAGCCTTTTTGTTCTAACTCAATATTATATCATGGACTTTGTATATACAAAGAAGTAGGAAATTCACTATTTGCTCTTAGAGAGCGTATTTATAGGTGATCTTGATGTGATAAGTCATTTTGAGAGTTAAAAATAAATTCTCAAGAAATTTTATTCCTTTGACTTGCATCCAATAAATCTCATAATGACCATGTTTTTTAATTTGTTGCCACACAAAGCATAAAGCATTACCGTGTTGGGAAATTGCTTGATTTTCACTTAAAAGGGAGAGTTCCTCTTTTTTTAAGTTGATTTGAGTCATTATAAATGATGCCTGCATAATTAGTCCATCAATCAAAAATCATGTAACTAAATTAGTTTATGGTGCAAATAAATACACTGAGCCCCAAATTATTTTTATGTAATCTCTACACCCAATGTTGGGCTCAAACTCAAGACCCCAAGATCAAGAGTCTCATGCTCTAGTGACTGACACAGTTAAACACCCCTTTAGCCAAAAATTTTTAACAGATATTTTTTATCAGCAAAACAAAATGTTTTTTATACAGCTCTTTATACAGTTTACTTATTATTACAGTACATATATGAACTTGAACAAGAAAAGAAATTTAAGAAAAATAAATTTAAGATTTTGACTGTCATTTTAGAAGGTAAATGGTTATATATTTTTAAAATATACCTGTTAAGCATAAATCTAGTCATAGAAATGGTATTATTATAGTCATTCATTGAATTAACAGATACTTACTGAGTAAAATTTTATTCCACTCCTGTGCTTGACACTGAACTGGTGTTGGGGGAAGGCCATCCATAAGGACAAGATCCATTTCTCATAATGCTTACCTTCCAACTGTGTTCTTCATAACTCATCCTGGCTCTGGGCCAATTCCAAATGACAATGATCTCATATATTTTCTCTTTAGAGCATGAGGAGAGAGAGAAAGGGAAAAAAACAAAATGCCGTCATTGCCCTGAGATGAAGTCATTATGATTACAGGACACAAATCAGATTTTTATTCAATATTTGACATAAAAGACAAAATTTCACATTTTGTATATATAGAGAAAGAGAGAAAGACAGAGACAGACAGACCACCAGAATCAGAAGCTATGAACTATATTGAAAAATCTATTCTTGTGTAATATTTCAATTTGATTTGTCTCACATATTAGCTTATGAACTGTATGGTATTACTACCTAGAAGTCTGAATTGCAGATTGTTATCTTCTTACCCCAAATTTTGGTCCAGCAATATTTTATTTTATTTGATATAATATGACATTTTAATGTATTATGTATTTGAAGCAGATACTTTTTCTTTCACTTATGTGAAGATGTTAAGACTCCAAGGTAATCACCATCGGTAAAATATATCATAAGTTAAGAATAGAGCCTTCAGTTTAAGCATGTGGATTTTACAATTAGATAAACTTAGGTTTAGATCAGGTGTCCACCAATGACAACTGTGTGGATTAGACCAGTGTCTTAGGTAGTATTTACCTTACAGATGTAAAAAAGTGCTAACAAGAATGCCACGTATCCACAAAGCTCCAAAAATTTTTACTTACACATGCACATAAGTAAACACAGAATTCAGCACTTTGGAATTGATTAAAGCTTGGACAGTAGTGAAATGCTTAAACAAAAAAATCTGAATAAAATTACTTGTCTTTGAGGCAAGGCAGGCCTAATTTTTCAACATGATACTCTTTTCTCAATACAGACATGTATTAAAAAGTCAAAAGGCATATGCAATTGCAGAGGGATATAACATTGATGTAATCATAAAGTTACATTTTTATGATTATAATGAAGTAATTTAGTGGAGAGGCAAAGGACATTTGGAGAAACTATTCTGATGTGAATAATACTACAGCTCTTTATACAGTTCTATTTCTCCATTATCTAGATATAAAGCATCTATTTACTGATACAGGTTAATGAGGACTTTGGTAAAGTGCTTATTTGTGGCTTTAAAACCCAACAGAAATTTACCATATCAAGTAATAACCCATAGTTCTTTTAAAAAATATGCAGTTTGGGGTTTATATGACAAACACAAATCTGCCCATGAGTTTTATTATTAAGTGATGAAAATTCTATATTAAATGTAAAATATAGAAATTTTTTCTTAATATTTCTAAAAAAAATAGTATATAAGTTTAATTACTGAACTCGTGGAATTTATGATGTAATAGTGTTTTAAGACCATAATGCTGAGGCATTTTTGTTCATTATAGTGTATACCAGGGATATAAATGCCATGTAACCCAGCAAAGTTAACACCATGAGAAAGAAAGCAGGATCACATAACTGTATATATGGCAGAAGGGGAAAGAGAGAGATTGAAAACCCAAGAGAAATTATAACCTAGTATTGACTTCTAAGATGCTGGGTAAAATTAAAAATATGAGGACTTTTGGTCGCTTCAAGATTAAAAGAAAATACACACAGACACGCACACACATATGCATACACCAGTTACAAGATATTCCCCATTTTCAAGATACATAATAATCTTCTATTCATTCAGTGATTAAACTTTAGGTAACTGAAGTTTATCTTTTTTAATTTTTTAAATTTTATTAACATATATTATTTGCTTCAGGGGTACAGGTCTGTGAATCATCAGTCTTACACAATTCACAGCACTTGCCATAGCACATACCCTCCCCAATGTCCATACCCCAGCCACCCCATTCCTCCCATCCTTCTCCCCTCCAGAAACCCTGTTTGTTTCTTGAAATTAAGAGTCTCTTATGGTTTGCTCAGTGTTGCTCCCTCCCTTGTCCTTTGTTTCATTTTTTTCTCTCCCTACCCCTCACAACTCCCCACCCTGCCTCTCATATCAGAGAGAACATATGATAATTGTCTTTCTCCGATTAACTCATTTTGCTTAGCCTAATACCCTCTAGTTCCATCCACATCATTGCAAATGGCAAGATTTTTGTTTTGTGATGGCTGCATTTTATATATATATATATACCACTTCTTCCTTATCCATTCATCTGTTGATGGACATCTAGGCTCTTTCCATAGTTTAGCTATTGTAGACATTGATGCTATAAACATCGGGGTGCATGTGCCCCTTTGGATCACTACATTTGTATCTTTAGGGTAAATACCCAGTAGTGTGATTGCTGAGTCATAGGGTAGCTCTATTTTCAACTTCTTGAGGAACCTCCATACTGTTTTCCAGAGTGGCTACACCAGCTTGCATTCCCACTAAAGTGTAGGAGGGTTCCCCTTTCTCCACATTCTTGCCAATATCTGTTGTTTCCTGACTTGTTAATTTTGGCCATTCTGACTGGTGTGAGGTGGTATTTTGGCATCAGGGAAATACAAATGAAGCTTATCTATTAATAAAAGAGTCATCACAGGGTGCTGGGTGGCTCAGTCAGTTAAGCATGTCTTCAATTCAGGTTGTGATCCCAGGGGCCTGGGATCAAGCCCCATGTCTGGTTCTCTGCTCAATGGGGAGCCTGCTTCCCCCTCTCTCTCTGCCTGCCTCTCTGCTTACTTGTGATCTCTGTCAAATAAATAAATCGAATCTTTTTAAAAAATAATGAAATTAAAAAATTAAAAAGCGTCATCACAATTCTTGACAACATCAAAAATACAAATAGCATTTTCAGTGTTGCTGACTCATTTATAATTATGTAATTGCTGCCTAATCTGTGTTAGACACTGTCATAAGTACTGTCATAAGTACTGTGTTCAATTAAAAGATGTGGTTCATGCCCTCATAAAACTTTAATACTTTGTAGAAGGGAAAAGTATTTACAATAGTCCTATAGAGTGACTATATAATAGTTACAAGATGTAAAAGTGCTTTGAAAAAACAATATGGAGCAAAATAGGAAATTATTACAATCAGACATCAAGACATGGAATGGGTAGTAGTCTGAGAAGGTCTCTTGGTGGAAGCAATACTTCAGTTAGAAAAATTTTCCCAGGCAAAAGAAACAGCATATATAATATCTCTAAGCCTGGAGAGAGTTAATTCTTTGAAGGAATAATATAAATGTGGTTGCCCTGGAGAGATCACAGGAGTGGTATTACAGAGGTAGACAGGGGCCATCCTCAAACATTTTGCGTAGGATATCATGATAAGGATTTTATATTTTAGCTAAAATAGGATTGGAAACTATGAAAAGATTCTGTGTAGGACAATTATCTTTTTTTATAAGCATATTAAAAAATCACCTCAACTATGATGAAAAAGAGATTACTGCTTTTAGTATTTTCTGATGATTCCATAAGTCCAAAAGTGAAAAAAGCAAATATTCTTCAGTGACCACCACCACATGGTCAGTACATTCTTCATGTGGATGTTCTTTACATCCAAAACGTCAGTAAGATGGAATGTTACAATCCTAAAATTATAAGCTCACAGTATCCAAGAGGATAAGTAAAGTACGTTCTTCAGAGAAGAGATTTCAATAAAATTCTGAATGCTGAGAGCAAATGAAGTAACAAGTGGTGAACTAGGACAGCAATAGCTAGAGCTTCTAGTACAAATGGAAGGACTAAAATAGCAAAGACTTGTCATAGGAGAACCCTAGGGAAAGTAGAAACTCGAGAGTCCTGTATACAATAAAGTATGAGATCGATGTATAGTTCTAAGCAAGAGGATTCAATATATGGCTTCTGTATATGAGCACAATATTCTATTATCTCTTCTTTTGTACCATCTCATTAAGGCCTGGAAGCTAGGCACACAGACAAAGATTTAAAGGATTCTTTTCTAAAGCAATTGAATGCCAAGTATAAATTGTTGTTTTTGTTGAACTCATCCTGTGACAAAGCTTACCATTGACAAAATCCTACAAGTCCCAAACCAACTTTTTATTGTATCATTTTTAAATATGAAAGAACAGGGGCACCTGGGTGGTTCAGTAGGTTAAGCATCCAGCTCTTGGTTTCAGCTAAGGTCATGATCTCAGGGCATGATATTTAAATAATAATAAAATATTAATATCAATATTAATAAAATAGAAATAAATATAAATGTTTATTTATTTATTTCTAAAGATTTTATTTATTTATTTGACAAAGAGTGAGATAGAGTACAGGAACACAAGCAGGGGGAGTGGGAGAGGGAGAAGCAGGCTTCCCGCCGAGCAGAGAGCCCGATATGGGACTCCATCCCAGGACCCTGGGATCATGACCTGAGTGGAAGGCAGACGCTTAACAACAGAGCCACCCAGGCCCCCCAATAAATAAATCTTTAACTATGAAAGGACATCCTAGGAACAGTAGAATAATGAAAGACTGAGATTTTAAAAGTGAATCTAAAGCAGTTTCTCAGTCATGGCATTATTGACATCTTGGAAATACTATACAGTAAAAACCAATAGTGTCCATCCTACTTGTGATAGTTAAAAATGTCTTCACACGTTACCAATGTCCCGAGGGGACTAAATCATCTCCAGTTGAGAACCACTGCTCTGTAGGAAACAGATTGAAGAAAAGAAGATAATTTTAAATAATTGTATTTCCCTTAAACACTGCATTCACAGCATAAGAAAAATATAACTTAAAAAGCAAATAGGAACAAGGAAGCTCTTAAAAATCAGTATTTCTAAATTAAATAAAAAATAATTGACAACTTAGAAAAGTCAAGTAATACACCAAAGATATGGAACCAAAGGATAAAATGAGGGAAGATATACTCATGAAAGACCCAAAATACAACTAAATATGAACTCTAGATAAAGAGAGCAAAGAAAATAAAAGCTAATAGAAATTTCTCAGAAAGGTGTCTAGGCTACATAGACTTGACAAGTGCTCAAAGAGTAAGTGACTAAAGACTTTGAAAGGTAAAGAATGGATTCCACAGAGAAAGAGAATTATCATATGATCTCCCTGATACGAGGAAGTTGAGAGGCAACGTGGGAGGTATGGAGATAGGAAGGGAATAAATGAAACAAGACAGGATCAGGAGGGAGACAAACTGTAAGAGACTCTTAATCTCATAAAACAAGCTGAGGGTTGCAGGGGGGCGGTGGGGAGAGAGTGGTCGGGTTATGGACACTGGGGAAGGGATGTGCTATGGTGAGTGCTGTGAAGTGTGTAAACCTGGTGATTCACAGATCTGTACCCCTGGGGCTAATAATACATTATATGTTAGTAAAAAAATAAAATAAAAACTTAAAAAAAAAAAAAAAGAATGGATTCTAAACCTTCCCTGGAGAAGTAGTATCCATACAAATTAATGAGAATTACATTTGAGTCACATTATCATAAACAGGGAAGCAGCTTCAGATCAAAGAAGTTATAACTTTATAAATCTAACAGAAAATGATCTCAGAAGAAAGGACTGAGGTAAAAGGAAGAATGTAAGCAAGATACTGCATTCATATGAGTAAATCAAAGAAACAAACTCAGACAAAAATTATCTTATTAAACCGAACTATAGCAGCATGTGATCTGTGGAGAGTGGGTAAAGTTAATGTCTTCCAAAGCTTTTGCTTTGTTGAGGATGAAGATAATTAAGTAACTTCAGATTTTTAGCCTCATTGCCTTAAGTAGCACGGTAAAGTTTCTAGCATAACCACTAACATAAAGAATGCATAAATTCTAAAATAGTAGATGGAAAAGTTGGAATAAGAGAAAAAAGTCCTATCAGAATAAGGCAAGAAAAGATAAAAACAATGTAAAATGGCAGGGGGAGGGGGACAAATGGAAGAGACAAAATATGTAGGTAGAAATAAATCCAAATATATCAGGAAAGCTTTTCCTTACCTTCAGCTAAGGTGTTAGGTCCTTCCGAGGAAACAAAGGCTGCGTTGGGGTAAGGCCCTCTCCTCATCTGGTGATTAGTGCCGTTCCCAGGCAGCCCCCGCTCAGTCTTCTCCTGCACCTTGAGCTCTCCTGCATCTGCTCATGGCCCTCATCCTGCATTGTGATGAGGTGACAATACTGGAGGATAAGATCAATGCCCTCATTAAAGCAGCAGGTGTAAATGTCAAACATTTACCGCCAGGCCCTTTGCAAAGACCCTGGCCACAGTCTGTCTATATGGGGAGCCTCATGGGCAATGTAGGAGCTGGTGGACCCGTCCCAGCAGCTGGTGCTATATCAGCAGCAAGTCCTGCTCCTTCCACCACTGCTGCCCCAGCTGAGAAGAAAATGGAAGCAAAGAAAGTAGAATCAGAGGAGTCTGATGATGACATGGGCTTTGATCTTTTTGACTAAACCTCTTCTGTAACCTGTCCAATAAAAAGCTGAGCTCTTTTAAAGAATTAAAAACAAATCTATCAGGCATGATGATGAATGAAAATAACTTTGCCAGTTAATATCTAAAGATTGGCTGCTATGCCCTGTTTCTAGAAGCCATGACTAATATCTAGGAAAGCAGAGGAGAGGAGAGGAAGGATGACACCAAATATATGCTAAATACCTAGAAAAAGGATTATTCATATTAATATCAAACAAAACGGATTAATGTCTCATAACATAACAAATATATGAGCAAAAAGTAATCTAATTTTGATGAGATTTTGGAAAAAAAATCCATTGCATTATAGGACAAAAACATGCCTGAATGAAATACTTGATATGCAAGTAAACAAAATTATAGAATATAAAATATCTGAACATGAGTATGCAACTCTTTAAGAAAATGCATTCTTAAAGTATAGTTAATATGTATTACAACTGATCAGGTTTGACATTTGTAAAGTATGGTAGTGAGACTGATATGCTTGGAATGCATTCCAAGCATATCATCATGCATTCCAATGCACAATGCAATTTAACTTAGAAATCGGTATCACAATACAAAGTGTAGAAATCTTAAAATGCACTTTTAAATAGCACCAAATAAACTTATATATAACATAAAAATGGAAGTCAATGGAAATATGTATTAAAATAATGGATAATGATACATTAAAGAAAAATGATAGATTTAGTATTTTTGTTAGAAAAGAATAAAAAGATGAAAATAGTAAGCAAAATAGCTAACTTAATTCTGAGAAGGAACATTAAATAAATCCAAAGAAGGCAGGAACCACTTAAGAAATTAATGGACTAAAGAATAAAGATTCAAGGAGAAGATAAACAAAAACAAAAGTTGACAATAAAAAAAAAGCACCATTTGAAAAGAGTAATAATAGAGATACATTTTCATCAAGAAGAAACGAAGATAGATACATATTAAAGTGAAGAATGAAATAAACACTCATATACCCATTATGCACAGTTTATCAAATATAATCATTAATCTGTTTCAACAATATGTCTGTTTTTCAAAAACTGTTTTCATTTCTTATATTCTTCAAAATTCTTCAAATTTTGCACATAAAACTGTTGTTTTATCTTTTCCTTCAGCTTTATTGAGCTAAAATTGACAAATAAAATTATATATATTTACAGTATACAATGTGATGTTTTAATATACATATACATTGTGCAATGATTACTGTATCAAGCTAATATGTATTCATCACCTCACATAGTTACCAGCGTGTGTGTGTGTGTGTGTGTGTGTGGTGAGAACACTTAAGATCTATTCTCAGCAAATTTCAAGAATATAGTATATGTATATTAACCATAGTTACCAAATATATGTATATGCATGTATGTACATTTTTTTTTTCAGAACAAAGTCTTAGGCAAAGGACAAATGTTTTCATTATTTTTCTCAATACTCTGGACTATGGGATATTATATAGCATCCAGAGCTCTACCAGGGGAATCACAGAATATCTCTGATTTTACCAGTCTGTATTCATCAAAGTTTAAAAGCATGGATGCTGGCTATTGTCCTTTGTTACCATAAAGATCTGAAGTAAAGTTTTTCTTTCCTTTTTGTACCTTATACTTACCGCATTTTAATTTTTTTATTTTTTTAATTTTCTTTATTTGACAGGCTGAGATCACAAGTAGGCAGAGAGGCAGGCAGAGAGAGAGGAAGGGAAACAGGCTCCCCGCTGAGCAGAGAGCCTGACAAGGGGCTCGATCCCAGGACCCAGGGATCATGACCTGAGCTGAAGGCAGAGGCTTTAACCCACTGAACCACCCAGGTGCCCCTACTTACCACATTTTTTAAAAAGATTTATTTATTTGAGAAAGAGGTGGCGGGGGGCAGAGGGAGCGAAAGTCTTAGGCGGACTCTGCACTGAGCACAGAGCCCAGTGCAGGGCTGCATCTCTCCACCTGAGCCTAAACCAAGAGTCAGACATTTAACCAACTGTGCCACCCAGGTGCCCCACCACATTTTTTATTGAGATAGACTTGTGTAAGTTTAAGGAGTACTGCCTGTTGATTTGATACACTTAAATATTGAACTGTGATTACCACCATAGCATTATTTAACACTTCCAATAGATCACATAATTATTCTTTTTTGTGGTGAGAACATTTAAGATCTCATGGAAACTTTGAAGTATGGTATTAATAATGACTGTTATCACTAAGCAGTACATTAGATCTCCAAAATTAATACACCTTCTAAACTGAAAGTATGTGTATGCTTTTACAACATCTCCCCAATTCCTCCACCCCACAGCCCCTGGTAACCCAGCATTCTATTCTGTTTCTATAAGATCTACTTACTTAGATTCTGCATATAAATGATATTGTACACTATTTGTCTTTCTCTGTCTGACTTATGTTACTTACCATACTACCCTCAAGGTCCAGAAGTGTTTTTCTTCAAAAATTATAGCTAATGAGAACTCATAAAGATAGATCTTTCTATGATAATAAAACTAACCTTCTAAATATTAAGGAGCTCAGAAAATAGTATAATTTTCTCATAAAAAAGAAATGTAGTGTAAAAAGGTAAGGGATTATCAGTGATCATTACTTTGAAAGAAAAAAAAAGAGGCCTTTGAGGAAAAGTGTGTGGATAATAGTATATCCCATTATATTTTGAAGGCCCACCGAAGAGTGAAAGTGCTCTGTGGATTTCTCTAATTGCCTCAGCCATTCTCCCTGGCCGTGATCAGAGGCATGCCTTTGCCATTGAATGAGTATTTTTTTTTTCACCAGACAAGGGGATGTTTTTTCTTGTAGTTAAAAATTATCATTTTATATAAACTGTGAATCTATTGTTATTATGTAGCTGCTGAAATAAATGCATGCCTTATATTCTATACTTTAATTGTACATGATAACATAATTGTTTCATCTATAAATATAAGCTTGTTATTTTAACCTTCAAAATTATACAAGTATTTCCCTTATCAGCATGCTTTATTGCTAGTAACTACTGCTAGTTTTCAGTTGGCTTTCTTTGATATTGCTAGTGCCTTAGTTTTAAAGTTGAATGAATGAGTGAATGAACAAATGAATGAACAAAACAAATAGATGTATGATAAGGCTTCCAGTAAGATTTTGTGTATATGCACAGAAGCATATGAATATTTTTAAGCAAATATTCAAAATTCTTCTCAATGAAATTAAGAGTTGCATATGCTGTGGTATCCTGGTGAGGGCAGCAAAACATTCAGCCTAATTTTAAAAGGAAATAGTTCTGTGCAAACTACAAGTTATTACAAAATCCAAAATGTAGCTCTTCAGTCCAAGAAGAAGTATTCAAAGACAAAACAACTATACTTCTCATCAAAACAATCACTATGTCATCACTATTTTCTAAATCACAGTAGCTCTTGTATTGATTCATCCGTTCATTCATTCATACTATCTATCTATCTATCTATATCTCAAAGTCATGGACTTGTATGATCTTAGGAACTACCTCCTACAACCTCAAAAGATAATAACATTCCTGTAATTGAGAACTAAAAGGACACACAGTCCTATTAATTATGACTAAATTTCAATTGCATATGCAGCATATATTTTTTCTATTTTCTATTTTAATGATTTATTTAAAGCATCCCACACCTTAAAATATGTTTTGTGGTATATTCAAGTGGGTAATTGTAATAGCATGTTCTGATATCTAATATGAAGGTATGTTGGAAGACAGTCTATAAAATCATTGGATTTTTATTTCAGTGTACTAAAGCTAAATATAAATATTATATTTTGATGGACTATAAACATGTTAGCAGCTGAATCAGTAACATTTATTGTACAGATACTTCATGGTTTTAACAAATATTTACTTGGTACTGTCTCACAATAAAAAAGAAATTGTACAAATATAAGAAATCTTAGAAATGCATTATTTTATTGACTTGACAATTGTTTGGAAATTCATTGCACAAGTGAATGGATTTTTCTTGTTCTTTCTTTTTCCCTTTCTGTCTTTCTCCTTTTTTTCTTTCTTTCTTCCTTTTTTCTTTCTTTCTTCCTTTCTTTCTTTCTTTTTAGGTATATGCTTTAACTGAAAACCTACAAATAATAGTAGTGAAGCCAGGGCAGGTAGAATGAGGAGGGAGGCATAGAGAAACTTGTATGAGTTTGAATGTGCTTTCGGAGTTTTTATTCTGAAAAAATAGAAATGGCTTTAGAAATCTTAAATGGAATCTTAAAATTTTCAGCCTTTTCAGTGAGATACACTGTGATTCTAGTTACTTCAGTGGTAATAATCATTTTGTGGAAAATACTTTTTTTTTTTTTTTTTTTTTAAGTTAGCTCCATGATTCAATGTGGAGCCCAATTCAGGGCTTGAACTCAAGACCCTGAGATTAAGACCTGAATTGAGATCGAGAGTCAATGCTTAAACACCTGAGCCACCCAGGAACCCTTGGAAAACACTCTTTTGACTGCCAGTATTCCATTGTACACACATGTGTCTTGCATGATATCCTGTTAGTTTTTATTTTAAAAAGTGATTTCCATATATGTTTAACTGATACTATAATTTGAAATTTAAACACATACTTCCAGATGCTGAGGTTCAGAATTACAAATTTCTTCTATATTCAGAGCCACTAAGGGAAAAATAAGTTAGCAATGTTATCGTCTCTTATTTGACACATAGAATTACAAATTGGATGTTGTTTTTATTTTTATCATGAGAAACCGAAGAATAAATGTCTACTGTGAACTTACCATGGATGAGTGTAAAGCACAGTTCTGTTTCAAAGTATCTTTAGCTTTGGCAAGAAAATCAGGCATAGATATTTTATAAACTAATGAAAAATGAGATGTAAAGTAATTCTAATAAAAGGAAATTTATAATTTGTAGACCCATAAGTAGCAAAGATATAAAGTGAAAAAGTTCAGAGGAGTTAATCCAGAATTGCAATGGTCATCCATTTTTTTGTTTAAAAATTTATCTTGAGTATCTACTCTGTTTATTCCTGTTTTCCATGGGAATGTCTGGGGAGGACATATAGCAGTCAGAAGGTCTTTTGATGAGCATAAAATCAGAATTAAAAAGCATGTAAGTGGATGTGCTTCCCAGGACTCACTTTTCCCCTTAACATTCTTGGATGTGAAGAATTTTGCCAATACATTTTACTCTGTGAGTGTCCTTTTATTTTGCTCCGTTTCTAATGCTTTTCTTTTGTTTTTAAGTTTCTTGCCACGATACTACTCTAATGGTATCTGTACAGGTCTTAGCCTAATAAGCTGGTCTTTAAGGTGGCGTGACATGTTTATCATAATTTGTGTACCTATAAAAGTATAAATTTCAGGGAATAATTAGTGAACAAACTTTGTTATTGCCACTCATACCATTGTATCCACCATATCATTATTCTGAGTACTGAACTATGTACATACATATGCATACACATACACACATATATACATATGTACATAAATTCTGTTTATAATTTATAATGGAACATCGGGCATACCTATGTTGATAACTATCATGAGACAGAAATGGAAATTTGTTCTATGGATTCTAGTAGTTTACACTTAGATTTATTGGGGAGTAAGCACTAAAAAAAAAAAGGAACTAATGTTTTGCAAGCTTTTCTCTGAGTCTCATGTTCGACTTTTGATACTATTTTGACAGGTCCCATCCTCCCCAAATTTATTGAAATTCAATCAGTATACAAAAAGTGACATATAATTAATGTATACAATTTGATGAGTTTGGACATATTTATACACTTATGTTACCATCACCACAATCAGATATACAGGGTAATAAATATATCCATTACTTCCAAAAGCTTGCTTGTGTCCCTTTGTTTCTGTTTATGTTGGAGGGGCTAGACTAAGAACACTTAACGTGAAATCTACCCTCAACAAATTTTTAAAAAATATTTAACTTATTTATTTGTCAGAGAGAGAGTATAAGCAAGGAGAACAGCAGACAGAGGGAGAAGCAGGCTCCCCGCTGAGCAAGAAGGCTGAGGCTGGGCTGGATCCCAGGACCCTAGAATCATGACCTGAGCCAAAGGCAGACACTGAACCAACTGAGCTACCTTGGTGGTGTCCTACCCCGAACAAATTTTTAAATGCATGATAGCTATTGTTAACTATAGTCACTGTATTTTCACCATGATCCTAGCAAACATAAATACTCCATGATATAAGAATACATAGTCACACATTTTTTTAAATATTTTACAAACAGTAAAAAACAAGTAAAATAATGGCCACTTAGATAACAAAGACAGTGATTCACAGTTTACAACATTCTTTTGTGTCCATCACTTCCCTTAATCTTCAGAGTATAGACATGAAATGGACAGGGCAGAGATTGTGCAACTGATAAATTGTTCCTCTTCTATTTTTTGAGCTGCAAAATGCAGTGATTAAATTTATCTTTAAGCATTAATTAGTATTCTTTGATATCTCAATTCTCTTCTATCTCTTTTGATTGGTTTTGGCACTTTTTAAAAAAATTTTTTAGCACTTTTAATTTGATAGTGTCTTATACTTTACATTTCAATAGTTGGCTAAGATTGAAAACTACTCCTTTGTCTTCTATTCGTATCATCTTTTCAGTTCTTAACACAGACAGATATTTTGAAATCTATGTGAAGAAAAGACATACTGGTGGTGAGTACTCAGCTAATATTAGAAAACTTCCCTTTCTGAGGCACCTGGGTGGCTCTGCCAGTTAAGTATCTGACTCTTGATTTCTCCTCAGGTCATAATCTTAGGGTATTGAGATCCAGCCCAGATTTAGGCTCTGTGCTATGTGTGGACCCTGCCTGGGTTTCTCTCTTCCCCGCCCCTCCCATTCCTCTCTCCCTCTCTTTCTCTCTTTTCCTCTTAAAAAAAAAAAAAAAAAAAAAAAAAAAAAGCCCCTTTCTCCTTTTCTTTTTGCTCTCACTCATTTATTAATGCAAACTTCAATATATACAATGATAAAAAATTTCAATGGTCCACATCAAAACATTGTTTCATATAAGTAAGAAGATAAGTATTGCTTCTAAAGTATTATTTCTGAAGGCATTGGCATTTGTGTTTTTCACCCAGCTCTCGAAATATTTCAAATTTATCATCATTCATGGCACAAACAGTTATGAGCATTTTTTAAGCTTCTTAACCTTTTATAAAAAGCAGACTGACAGATACTATAATGTTACTTGGAAGGAGTTTATGAAGCATACAGAGTCCATTTATCTTTGCAGACAATTAAGGATTTAAACATGGATTAAGCCATGCAATCAAGTAGTTTGTACATAGATTATTTGGTCTTGGAACCCTATCAAATTATTTGAGTGCAGTAGTGTTATTTCACCAAAAGCTATTACAGGAACAGCCTTAAAAACTCATTCCTGTATTTTCTCCAAGGAGTTATTAAGTCATTCACAATATCACCATATTTCAGTGTCTTCTATACAAAAACTTACACTGAAAATATCCACTTAAATTCAGTACTTCTCAAAAAATAAGGTTTTCTTAAGGGAACCACAGTTTTATCCCCATATTACAAAGTAGCTCTCCATATAGTATTTACTTTCAGAATTTGGCCACCCACTAAATGATATTGAAAAATACCTTGTACTAAGTGCACATATTTATAAATGGAAATAGACTATTGGAAAGGAAAAAATGCTTGGTTAAAAGAACAGAGCATGAGCTGTGGTGATTAATAACATACAAGTATAACTTTTTTTTATTATGCTATTGTACTGGTTAAGTGTAAAAAGAGAAAAAAAAATTCACAGCAATTCTATCAGTTGGACATCCCATAAGTAATTCTGCAGATGTGAATGCACTTTACCTATAAGCATGCCCTTATCAACTAGCAAAAGTGTTATTTTCTGTTTTCTTTTGGACACCATAATACTCAGGAAAAAATGCATAATCAAAATGCTTCTTAGGACCTACAGTCTTCAGGTTCAGTCCTGATGGCTTTTTCCAACTTGTTTTCTCCCTACAGATATGTCTGTATTTTGCTATTTTATTGTATATATTTCCTATAAACTACCACAAATCCTTTGTGGCACCAGGCATGCCATTAATTAATTGCTTAACTCTGTACAGATGCACTGTGCCAGGCCCTCTGCCAGATGCTGGAAATACAAAGATAAACATGACACAATCCCTTTTTTCAAGGAGTTGAATATCTAGCCAAAGTGGATCCCATTTTTATGGTACTTTGGAATATAGCAAGCTCTCCCACATTATCATATTTGATATACACACATGGGAAATTTAAAAAGTGCATTAGAAGTATGTTTACTCTTCCTGGGCACTGAACTGCAACAATTATTTTGTTCAATAATCGATCCACTGGGAGGATGTAGCTAATGTGTAAAAACTCAAATTTCAATAGATGTGTTATCCTGGGAGCATAATTTTGGTGAAACTCTCCTCAATTCTGCACTGTTATTGGATTTTGATTTTGCTTCCATCATTATCAAATCTGAAGATCTAGTATTTATCTTATAGATAATACAAATTGTGTACCACTTCTGCATTGCTTCAGAAAAGGTAATTGCATTACCTCCAATCCAATAAAACAGAATGAGAAGAATCCAGAGCCAAAGATCAGAGTGAAATGATACCATATTAAGAAAAACCTCTATATTTATTTATATTTTTATGCCTTTAAATATTTTAAATATGATGTGATGACCATTTACCAAATTTTATATATATATTTTATATATATATTATATATATATAAATATATATATAAAATATATATATATAAAATTTGATTCTTATCATGCAAAATACAAACTATACCTATTTATAGGTCCTACTGCTTCCCATGGTTTTGTGTTGTAATTGATGGCATTTTAAAAATAGATTTTAAAACAAGACCATTTATTCTGCCATAGATTTATTGATTTGCTCCCCTCCTCTTCATGCCATTGGTGAGGGAATCGGGTTCTAGGGTAGTGGCTTTTCCATCCTCTAGCCTGGCCAAACCACAAGACCTGACATGGTTGATAATTGACATTGACAGCAGGGGAGCTAGTGCAGCAAACCATTTGCCAGAGACATGTGTGCTGGTACTAGTTGTAATAAGACTAAAATGAAAAAAGAAAAAAAAAATCTCCTTTGCATAGATTGGGAGAGCAATTTCAACATGTCTTTTGATTGACATGCTTGCAGATGTTTAAGATCTGTGAAGCAAACTGTAATTTATGGAAAGCGGATTTTTGCATCCGGTTGATTTCCCTTAGAAACATTTCACTGAAATATGACATTTGATTTTGATTTTTCACGACCACCTCAGAGACAAAATGTTATGTGCTGTCTCCTAATGCTATTAACATATTCTGTGTGCTGGTAGTGACTATCAGCAAGTCTTTCATCAGCAACACCAAGAATTGTAAATATGTTACTAAACAAGTGGCAAATCTAGGAATAGATCATACATTTTCAGTGAGAGTGATTTCACCCAAAAGGGGAAAAATAGACTCCAAAAAATTGGAGTGACAGACTGTTAGATATTACAATGGTTTTTGAACCTCTATAGGGCCACAGGACAAATAGGATATATAGAATCTCTGTTATGAAAATTTCATGGGTGCAGGATTAGGAGAAAAAGAAGTCTGAAAAGGCTTTAGGGTTGGAAATAAAATGGTTTAAAAAAAAAAAAAGTTAAGAAACAATAGTATAGGGGCACCTGGGTGGCTCAGCCAAATGAGAATCTGCTTCAGTTCAGGTCATGAGCCCAGAGTCCTAGGATGGAGTCCCACATCAGGCTCCCCGCTCAGCAGGGAGTCTGCTTCTCCCTCTGCCCTTCACTAGGCTTGTGCTTTCTCTCATTTGTATTCTCTCTCTTTCTCTCTCAAATAAAAAAATAAAAAAAAAATTTTTTAAAGAAACAGTACAATAAACCCAGTCATTTAGAGTTTGAAGCTATATACTTAGTTTAACTAGAACTAATTTATCAAGCAAAGGACAAAATTTTGCTGAACTGGTAAAACTATAAATAAAATAAATACAATACTGTGCTAAATAATCATCTTCTAGAGAGTTTCTTAAAGGTGTTCTTTTAAAATAAGAACTGAAAACAAGTACAGCTATAAAAATTTCAAATAAGTTATTACCACTACTTATTTTTAGATGTAAATAAAGGATTAAAAGCATGAGCAAAATTATATGTTTTTAATGTATTATGCTTTAATTAATATATTTATTTCCAATTTCAAAAGGGGTTAGAATATTTGATAATTATCAGTAAGATATTTTTATTTCAAATTAGTAACATTTATTACAGTTCCAAAGACGAGAGGCATTAAAGTGTAAGAAATTTTTATTGTGTATTTATTTTAATTATTATTTCCACTTAGATCCTAAATCAAAGGGACAATATTTACAATTTATTGTAGCCATATTTTTCAAAGACAGTTATTTTTATGCAGATTGTATGCTCACAAATAAACAATTGAAAGTAGTTAAATTCAAAAAGATTACAAATAAGGTAACAAATTAAGCTAAATCCAACTAGATTCAAGCACTTTGAGGTCAATTACAGTGATATGTAAAAATCAATGGCTGTGTACAAAGGCATTTTAGAAAGTTACTGTAAAACAAACTTTTGTTAAATCTACCTTTAGTTAGAACCTATTCTACAAAAAAAATCTTTTTCAAGAAAACAAGTTACTGAATGAGTTTTAAAATGCAAATCTAGTATCTAATGTAATAATTTCTGACATAGCTATTAAATTTGCTTTCTTTATTTAAAGGTTTTCATTGTATTTGAAATAATCTATGCACATATATTTTCCAAGCCAGTCAATGAAATTTTTTTAGCATGATAATTTCAAGCTGTGCCATACTGAAAAGAGGAGTAAGTAAAAAAAGGAAGGCAGAAAGAGAATATTATAAGGATTATAGACAAAGGATAGAAATTGTCCATTTTTTATACAGAATCTTATGTTCTCAAAAATAAGTTATTCCAACTTAATTGGACTAAAATAATAAACAAATGATGATAAATAAAATTAGTCACATTTCCAAAATTCATACTTATTGGAAACAACCAGCTAGAGACAGAAAACCACACTTCAGAAAGCATATTAACACACACAAACATATGCATGTATACTTACATCTGTGTGTATGTATGTATTGGTACATATACTTGTTTATATTAACTTATATTAGAAAGGTACTAGATATGACATCACATCCTAAGCTAAGTGATAGCCTTAGAGGACAAAGGCTTTGAACAAAGCAACATATCCCAGGAAAAAGATACCTCACTGCAATTTAGATATTAATTTAAGCTTGAAGTAATTGGAAATTTATAAATATGTTTAATGAATGGCTGTAAGTATGTTTAATAAATGGCTTGTTCAAGAAGAAACAGAAATGTAGCTAGTTAGCCTAGCTGCAGGGACACAAGTAGAATGAGAAATAACAAAATTCTCTCAAGGGAATTACGCAAGCCATGCAGCATCATATGTCAACATCAGCTTACCTTCTGTTACCTTCAATGTAACAATTGAATATATGACCAAACGGCCACAAAGTTAAAACAACCTACCTACTAGGCATAGAGCCTTATTTCCAAATGTCACTTTCGCAATGACACTGTGGGTTTTCAAACGTGATTGCAAAGTTTAAATTCCTGTTCTGCATGCCTGTCCCATCATAGCCTGAAACCCTGAACCATCTTTGGGTCAAAATAGCCCCAAATTACCTACTTTTTTTTTTTTAAAGATTTTATTTACTTATTCGACAGAGAGAGATCACAAGTAGGCAGAGAGGCAGACAGAGAGAGAGAGGGGAGGAAGCAGGCTCCCTGCTGAGCAGAGAGCCCGATGCGGGACTCGATCCCAGGACCCTGAGATCATGACCTGAGCCGAAGGCAGCGGCTTAACCCACTGAGCCACCCAGGCGCCCAATTGTACAATTTTTTTTGATAAACGAGCGTTAGAAAAAGGATTGGTAGAATTTGGGGGTAATAACCAACACAAACCAGGACTTCCCTAGAAGAATAAGAAGGTGTAGTTAATCAGTTCATCTCACTTCAGATCAGTCTGATTTCCTGATTTACTCAGGCAGAAAAACCATGTAGAGAAAGGTAAATGAGTAGCTCCCAGAATTTCTGGAAAAATCAGAGAACCAGGTTGGGTACCTGTGCAGGAAGGAAAGTGGCCCCATAATCAAAATTGGTTGGAATTCTGCTGTAGCACTCCTCTGCTGAGGATGGTACTGCCAGTGCTCTATCCAGCAGCAAAAAGCTTGCAACAATGCCTTCTCCAACCTTGGACCCTGAGATGTTCCCTGCCGCAGCTGTGGAGGATATTCTCATTACTGCCATTGCTACTGCAGCCAGAAGTAATTCTTTCACTAATTTTCCAACGTGTCAACAGGTCTAATTTCAACATCCAGACACGTGAGTCTGATTGGCCAGACCGAGTCATATGATCTTCCCTAGCTACCTGGAGATCTGGGAAAATGGGTGCCTAATGTTTTTATCACTTATGATAATATATGTGGTTTATCTCTAAATAAGACTTAAACGGTGGGAATTTGACTAGTATCAGGAATGGAGTAAGAGATTCCCCCATAAGCACAGTATATAGCAAAGTATGATTTCCTGAGTTTGATGCCAAAGCACATGATATTTTCACTGCTCTAGGCAACTGCTCATGTGAGATAATGCTTTTTCACAGCCTAATAGTTACCATAAATGCAAGAACTGCCAATTCCAACTGATTAGAAAATAACATGTTTTCTAATTTAATAAATAATATTTAATCCCTTTTCCTTGGGCAATTTAATGTCCTATAAGATTTCCATTTTTCATAATATTGAAATCAAAATTAGTTACTAATACATAGTGCTTGTGCAGAAATCTAAAAAAGATGGCGTTGACCTTTTTAATCCACCCCTTTAATTAAACTCTAGCCATCTGATTAGACACTAGCCATCTATGTGATGTAATTTTAATGGCCATCATAAAAAGACCTCGCCTCTCTTAAATGCATTTCTTTACCTGGTTTGCAATAGTGCATGTGATTTTACTTTTAGACATTTATTTCTCTGGATCAAGATATTGTATATCAAGAATCAAGAGTGAGAATGTAAGTTGTGGTATTGTCCATCTTATAATTTTGTATTCTGGTGTTTTGTATGCAGTAGGTAGAAAATGATACATTATGCTTGCAGCGTATACGTGTTTGTGTGTGGTGAGTGTGCATGTGTGTGTGTGTGTGTGTGTAAAAATAAATTAATGATTTTAACACTTTTTTTAAACTGATGAAACCGAATATGGGTATAATATATTTTTTAAATAGTGTATCATCTTGACATCAAATAAACACTTGAAAGACAGATGGTCAAATTTTGTCTTGAAATAAGTCCCAAGGAAGACATAGTAATGTATATGACAAAATAATAACACAACTAGTGGGACAAGGAGAAAGACAAAGAAAAGATTTTATAAAAGAAAACAAGAGGAAAAGAAAAGATAATTTAGCTTCTTTAAGATTTTGCTGTAACTCTGAAAAGACTAACAGAATAGCAAATAATACTTCGTTTCTATATATTTTTAAAATCTGATCAATAATCTGAGAAGTTGACCTCACTGGGTCTACAGACTTTCATGATTTTTTAATCTTTTATATTCACAACAGCTAATTTCACAAGCCACTTACTCTCACAAAAGCAGCAATGCGTCCCACATTTATTGTCATACATTTATTGTCATCCAGGTGCATGGTACTGTACTAACTCTTACGGGATACACAAAATGTATCTAAAAACTCATTTTCTTGAGAATAAAAGAATTTCATAAATGTATGCATGATAATACAGGAAAAAATATGTGAAATGCACATAATGCATGGAAAACATGAAACCTAAAAATGTACCTAAATAACTCACAGATTGTATCACTTTCCCAGGTAACTAGTTTGTGAATTAATCCTGTCTCTGAGCTTTCTGACTCTTATGGTCTGTCCTATTCAGTTCATCACTACTCACATACTGCTTTATTTCACTGATGAAGTGTACATACCATATGTATTAGGCACCCAGTACTCTTGCTAGGTGACAGATATAAAAATATAAAAGGGTTTGAGCTCTGTCTTCAAGCATAGTCCATCTTAGTGAGGAATCATTGCTACAAACAATTTTTAAAAGAATATACAACTTACTAGATACTATACTTAATCCAGTAAGGTGAAAGGGACTCAGACACATAGGTGGCTTTGTCTGGGAAGGACTCACAGAAGTAATTTTAAGCTAAAATATATCTTAAAATTTGAAAAAGAATGAGAAAGCAAACAATATACTCAATAAGTAATCATAAATTGAAAACTATTTGCTCAAGTAAATGGGTCAGCATTGGTTTTACTTTAAAAAGTACTGACCAATTGGAAAATATTTTAAATAATGATAAATAATGTTGGCAGGGGTTTAAGAAAATAGCAGATCTCATCTACTGCTGGTAGAATATAAACTGGCAAAATTTTTGAGTAAGCAGCTTGTCAGTTTGCATCAAAAGTCTTAATATTTTTCTTACACTTTGACCTGGCAATTCTACTTATAGGAATCTGTAATAAAATAAATAATAATGTTCACAGTGATCTATGTGCAAGGTTGTTCTTTGCAGCATTACTTATGAAAGCAAATATTTTGGTAAGAACCCAACAATGTGAAGTAGTTCAAAGAATTATTCTAGGTCATTCATAGGAATTCAGCCTCTAATATATAATAGCGGCCATTTAATAACAAGGAAATTTATTTATTTGTTAGCAAATAAATGTTAAGTGCAAAAAATATATTGCAAAATATGTGTGTGTTTATACTAATTTCTAACAGAATTCTGTTAGAATTCTGTATATTTTATTTCACTTTTTTGCTGTTGTTTTCATTGTTTTCTAAAATCTATACAAGTAACATGTATTGCTTTATCTCAAAATGTAATACATTCTTTGTAGGAAACAAAAACAGAATTCTTTATCTGTAAGTATCTGCAGGGTCTTGTTAGACAAATTTTAAAAAGTAGAATAGGTTCTGTTAAAAACAACACAACAGACCCAAAATGGAGTTGCTTATGCTAAGCCCTGCATCACCAAACTAAGACATAATTAGTTTGGGCTCTCCCAGAAGTGGAATCTTAAATCCCCCCAATGAGGTAATCTGCCCTAGAGACCCCTGCCATGTTCTGAGAAAAGTGACCTTGCCACAACCAATCTGATTTTTGCTAGTACAGTTTCCTTGTTCCTGTTCCCTTCTGCCTATAAAAGTCTTTCATTTTGTACAGCTCCTCAGATCACTTCACTACCTGCTAGATAGAATGCTGCCCAGTTCATGAATCATTGAGTAAAGCCAGTAAGATCATTAAAATTTACTCAGTTGAATTTTTTTAACAATTATTAACCAATTTTATTAAAGCACCAATTAATATTAACAATTGTGCATATATATGTTTTCATTTCATTGTAGTATAATGCATAGTTTTATACCATTGACTCTTGAAAAACCTGGATTTGAACTGATGTCCCACCATTATACAGATTTCTTATGTTAGATACACTATATTACTATAAATGTATTTTCTTTTATTATGATTTTCTTAATAACATATCTTTTCTCTAGCTTACTTTACAGTAAGATACAGTATAAAATACATATACATGTATTAATCAACATGTATTAATCAACTGTTTATTGATAAGAGGTCTGGTCAACAGTAGGCTATTAGTAGTTAAATTTTGAGGGAGTCAAAAGTTATACAAGGATTTTCAACTGTGCAAAGGGTTGTTCAAGAGTCAACTATATATACCTAAGTGTGTTACCCTTTTCAGGCAGATCTTTGTTTGCTTGATTTATGTTAAATTTAAAAAAAGAATTTAAATTAGAATTTAGAAAAAATAAATTAGGATTTCCCTATATACAAATTTATATATTTGATCAGTATTCTCCTCAATATGTTCAAAGTAGTGATTCATATCAGGTTTATTAGACAATGAGTCTTAATAAGAAAAATCAGTTCCTATCAAAGATAACCAAACATAGGGCTCCTGGGTGGCTCAGTGGGTTAAGCCTCTGCCTTCAGCTTAGGTTATGATCCCAGAGTCTGGGCATCTAGTCCCGCATCAGGCTCTCTGCTCAGCAGGGAACCTGCTTCCTCCTCTGCCTGCTTCTCTGCCTACTTGTGATCTCTGTCTGTCAAATAAATAAAATCTTAAAAAAAAAAAAAGATAACCAAACATATGACCCAAAGCAATATAAATTTAAAGTAATATAAACATAAAAAATAATAGTTCAGGACACAAGTAAAAATGTGAAAGTTTTTTTTTTGTTTGGTTTTTTGGCTTTTTGGTGTTTTTTTTTTTTTTTTTTTTTTTTGAGAGAGAGTGCTCGTGCCTGCGCCAGGGGTTGGGGAGGGACAAAGGGAGAATAAGCAGAGAATCTTAAGCAGGCTTCATGCCCAGTGTGGAGCCCAGGGTAGTGCTCTTACCACCCTGAGATCTTGGTCTGAGCCAAAAATCAAGAGTTAACTGCTTAACCAACTGAGCCAGTCATGTGCCCCTGTAAGAGTATTTTTATATGTTCTACTTAGTTCACTGTTTATTTCCTTTTAAATAAAAGCTACATTTTGACAAATAACTAAGAAAATATTTTCAACATATATCGTATGGCTTTGCCTTCAGAAGTCACATAATGTGATAATTGTCTTGGCACTCCACTCCCAGAAAATTATTTACAATCATACAAAAAGAAAATAAAAAGAAATAGGTGGAAATCTTGCATTCTAAGCATGTTAGTTTCCAGGTATAATTGTTTTATATTCTCATCTCTGAATTAACAGTTGTTATCACAGAAGGAAGAATTCCAGCAACCCCTTTATATTGTGAAACATAGGAAAGGAGAGTAGTAGATTAAACTCAGCACTAATGAATTCTATTCTACAGTGCTTATTACATTTATTCTTGGTTTCAAACCCTAGTGACTATGCAAATACCTTAATAAAACATTCCAAGTCCAAATGTGAAAAGTCTAAGGAAGCAAGAGACATTGGTACTTTTCTGAAATTTTTAACGATTTTAGATTTAGAAAACACAGCCTGAAGGGACCAAAAATTTCAATGAATTAATCTACTAGTAAGAAACTAACGCATGAACAGATTAACTAAAGTAACAACATTTAGAGCAAATAAGGACTTAAGAGTGAGAATAAAAGTTTAGCTTATTTGTGTGTAGCTGTCACTTTTGGCAAAGTCAACTATTATTATTCAATTTTGGTAAATTACTCAGTACTCCTCAGTTTCAGTCTCCACATCTATAAAATAGAGGAATACTATCAAAATGACTATACACAAGTTTTCTGTAGTTCTTTCTGGAATAAAAAGCATGGAGGAAGGCTAAAGATGGGCTTTCTATATATAATTTTGTGTTTCTTAAAAGGTATTTTAAAATTAAAAATTAAAACTGAACACTTTTAAAATTGTGCAGGATAAATAAGGAAATAAATTAACAGTTATGTTTTCTAGTCTTCCATTTTAAATATGTAGTGCACATATGGAAACATTGGGAAATTTGATCCCACTTCGGGGAAATAGATAATAAACTGGTAATCCTATTTTTAATTGTAATGATTCTGTGCGATATGTACAGCTAACTTTTGTCACTTGATCGATGAACCTGTTTGAGGAAGAATAAGAAAATATGAACATTTAATGATACAGTTGAAATCCTTCTGGCCACAGCCTAGAAACAAAACTACAGCCCTGAGCAAATATTATCAATTCTCATCATCATCTGGAGTATCCTTTATCTCAGGCTCCTGAGATCATCTGTTATGAGAGGCAAAGCAATTGAAGTAGTTCACTTGAGCTCAAATAGATATAGTAGAACCCTTTTAAAAAGAGTTCATGCCTAAGATATGTTTCCCTAAGGCATTAGAAATGTTTAGATCGCATACACATTGTCATATTTTTTTTAATTTCCTATCAAGAAATTTACTGTTATACCTGAGGAGTTAGCCTTTAGAGGGATGGATATGCTATTCCAGACTGCTTTACTTCTCTGAAATACATTTATTACAAAAATTATTTTTTAAAGAAAAATTTTGTGGGCTCATTAATGAGGGTGCTTTTTCAGCTGAGGTACATGTGTGTCTATGTTCTTGTAATTTTGTATTGAATATCTTCATATGAGTAATATTACCTTAATGTTCTTCTGAGATTTGGTTGCTCATCTGGCCATACCACAGACCTTTTCTTAGAGTGCAGAGATGATAAACTATTTGAGGAGGGTAAAATTGAAAAAAAAAATTGTATCACATTGAAATAGAAAATCCTGATTGTAAATTTTCTAATGTGTTGGGTGCTTTGGGAGGCAAGAAGCAGTCAGAGGACAGAGATATAAAATTTAATGGGTGGGGCCAGGGATGAAATCTGAGTATCAGTTGCTTGTTACCTCAATTCTGTTCATTTAAAATCAGCTGAAATATGTTCTTTGGGTCTCTTCATATAAAGTATTTATTCAGCAAGCTGAATAAACGAGTAACCAATTAAGTTTAATAGTGGGATTTTAGATGATTACCATCAATATTTTTCTTTCTAAACAGGGAGCATTTGTCTCTCTCTCTCCTTTAGAGCCTTGCCTACCCCTATCAATCACAGACACTGCATGAGGCTTCCTTCTTTCATAGGGTGGTTTCTGGAGCCAAGAAGTTTAAGACCTGAGTCCTATTAAAAAGATACAGGAATATCCTTCCCTTCAGGTTAGCTCCTCTTGTACATCTGCACTTCTCAACTGCATAGCAGTTTTCCTGTGACATGGTTTCAGATTAAGCTCTTTCTCTTTCTGCATGTAGTAATGGGTTAAATGAAATAAGAACCGAACTGTTTTAGAAGAGTAATAGGTTGTCTGTAAAAGGCCTCTCTCTCTCGCTCTCTCTCTCACACACACACACAACCAAACTGAATGTTCATCCATGCCCTCCTACTGAATTTCACCAGAAGACAATACATTTCAATATATGAAAATATTATATACAGATAATGAAAACTGCCTACACCTAAGAATTAGCTTCTGGACCCAGGGAAAAAAATTTCTTCTACACTTTCCTGAATTTCCTCATCCTTGGTCCTTCCTGGAATTCTTTAACTCTCTAGCCTTTTCAAAATGCACACATCTTTGAATATTGGATCTCTTACTCAGATTATTAGTAGGCATATTAACAGGGGTCCAACTGTGTAAGACCTAATTAAAAGGGAAACTGATGTAAACATATTTCTGCTTCTACTGAAGAAAGGAAATAATAATAATATCCTATAAATCATGCACTCAAGTTTTGGAATATATTGATGGAAAAGGTGTCAACTCTGTCAAAAAAAAGTCAGCAGAACAGCTGACTTTTCCAACAAGCAGCATTCTCACATTTTCTCCCTTCTCAGATGTTTTTAGAACTTGGTCTTTATAAGCTCCATTTAAGTTTGAGGAACCAGATGATTCCTTCTCTAGCTGGGTGTTCCACCAGCACCAGTGACCCAGAGAAGAGAAACTGCCCACTACCTGCAGATAACATTCACACTGGGCCTTAGAAATCAGTGGTTTCTTTCTGTCTCTCTCTCTACCTCTCTCTCTCTTTCCCTCTCTTTCCCTCTCTCTCTCTCTCAAAATGCAACTGGTTATTTACTTGTAAGCATTTTAAATTCGTCCATATGGATTCGGAAACTTTGTGAGTGTGTATGAGAGAGAGAGAGAGAGAGATAGTGTGTGTGTGTGTGTGTTTGTGTGTGTGGTGTGCGTGCCAGTCTGCCAGTGGGTATTTAAGAGCACTCACGAATCATACTGGGATTTTTTTTTTTCCTGCTCCCTCCCTCCTTTTCCGGTTCTCAGTGAAAGCTTTAGGGTCTGGATTCAAAGACGCAAGCCATTGCATTGTATTTTCACTTTGCAGACTTAAATAACATCCAAGAAATATCATCAGAGAAACCTAACTCTCAACGACCAAATTGACTAAAATTCTATGCCAAGTTTAAAAAAGAAAAAGTATGTGTCTAAATTATATACCATGCAATAAAAAATCCATACCCAGTTATATTGTTTAAAAAATATATATGATATGACTATATGTTCCAAATAACCACTTTCAACATGCCAAAAAAAATTCAAAGACATCAAATAGCATAAAACATTGTACTGCAGAGACGGAAGAAATGCATTTAAAGCACCGATGAAAATGGCGTGCCGTATAATTACCTCAAATTGCTGTTCGCTTGACACCCTGACACTAATTTTATTCAAGCCATTGGGAAATAAATGTTTTAAAAGCACTCCTTTCCAAACGCTGGAGGTAGTGGGGGCTGTGAGGTTGTTAAGGAAAGGAAAGGGTAAAGTTTTCAGCACGCAAAAAGAATTAAATAATCCATTTGAAATAAGCGTCTATGTGGATCGACAGCCTTTAATGCCCACATTTTTAACGCTTGCCCTGTACGTGGATTGATTTTTTTTTTTTCCTTCAGCATTCCCTCACCAGATGGATTTTTGCTACTGCAGATCAGCAGAGGGTGTCAGATCTTTCAGAGTGCACCAGGCTGGAACAAGCAGAGCTTCTTAGCAACTCTCTTCTACCCCCCTCCCCATTCTCGCGCTCTCTCCCTCCCTCAGAAAACTCGCCCCCCGCCCTCCACCCCCTCCACGTAATTCTGAAAGAGCAGAATAAAGAGGAGAAAAAGAAAAGAAGAGCTAGTAACCGAGAGCCGGAGCCCAGAAAAAAAGCTGAAGAGGACCGAAGGGAAGGAAAGGAAAAGGATGGACAGCTACAAAACGCAGCGATTGCGGAAATTTTCCAGCGCCATTGGCTCGGCGGCGTGAGTTCCTCGGTCGGGCGTGATTTCAGCACCGGGGGGACTGGACAGCACCTCGGGGGGACTTCTGGGCAACCTGCAGCCACAGCAAGAACTCCATCAGCCGCCTCAGCTACAGAAGCCGCCGAAAACCCTGCTTTATATCAGAGAGGCAAGGTCAGTCCGACGCACAGCCATGCACAGGCAGTGCGCCTGTACTACGCTGCAAACCCTCTGCTTGTTTCTCTAACATGCACTTGCTTCTAATTACTAGCATTGTTCCTTTCCTGATTAGTGAGGACCACTAGACCAGGTTCTGTAAGGGTGTATTTTTAATTTATATGTATATATTTAACTTCTTTTGTCAATTTTAAAGGGTTGAGGGGGAGTGGGGTTATTTTTTTCTACTTTCTTCTTTTCTTTCTCTTCTTCCTTTCTTTTTCTTTTTTTTCTTTCTTTTTTTTTTTTTTTCCTCCTTTTTATTTTTCCTTTTTGCTTGCCTTGCACTACGTGCCTGGATAGTCTGTGGATATAATTATTGACTGGCGCCTGGGTTGTTGCAGTGCGGGGGGGTTAGGGAGGAAGGAATCCGCCCCCACCCCCCCAAACCCTTTTCTTCTCCTTCCCTGGGTTCGGACATTGGAGCACTAAATGAACTTGAATTGTGTCTGTGGCGAGCAGGATGGTCGCTGTTACTTTGTGATGAGATCGGGGATGAATTGCTCGCTTTAAAAATGCTGCTTTGGATTCTGTTGCTGGAGACGTCTCTTTGTTTTGCCGCTGGAAACGTTACAGGGGACGTTTGTAAAGAGAAGATCTGTTCCTGCAATGAGATAGAAGGGGACCTACACGTAGACTGTGAAAAAAAGGGCTTTACAAGTCTGCAGCGTTTCACCGCCCCGACTTCCCAGTTTTACCATCTATTTCTGCATGGTAATTCCCTCACTCGACTTTTCCCTAATGAGTTTGCTAACTTTTATAATGCGGTTAGTTTGCACATGGAAAACAATGGCTTGCATGAAATCGTTCCTGGGGCTTTTCTGGGGCTGCAGCTGGTGAAAAGGCTGCACATCAACAACAACAAGATAAAGTCTTTTCGAAAGCAGACTTTTCTGGGGCTGGACGATCTGGAATACCTCCAGGCCGATTTTAATTTATTACGGGATATAGACCCTGGGGCCTTCCAGGACTTGAACAAGCTGGAGGTACTCATTTTAAATGACAATCTCATCAGCACCCTACCTGCCAACGTGTTCCAGTATGTGCCCATCACCCACCTCGACCTCCGGGGAAACAGGCTGAAAACGCTGCCCTATGAGGAAGTCTTGGAGCAAATCCCTGGCATTGCCGAGATTCTGCTAGAGGATAACCCGTGGGACTGCACCTGTGATCTCCTCTCCCTGAAAGAATGGCTGGAAAATATTCCCAAAAATGCTCTGATCGGCCGAGTTGTCTGTGAAGCCCCCACCAGACTACAGGGGAAAGACCTCAATGAAACCACAGAACAGGACTTGTGTCCTTTGAAAAACCGAGTGGATTCAAGTCTCCCAGCGCCCCCTGCCCAAGAAGAGACCTTCGCTCCTGGCCCCCTGCCAACCCCTTTCAAGACAAATGGGCAAGAGGATCATGCCACCCCAGGGTCTGCTCCAAACGGAGGTACAAAGATCCCAGGCAACTGGCAGATCAAAATAAGACCCACTGCTGCGATAGCGACTGGCAGCGCCAGAAACAAACCCCCAGCCAATGGCTTGCCCTGCCCTGGGGGCTGCAGCTGCGACCACATCCCGGGGTCGGGTTTAAAGATGAACTGCAACAACCGGAACGTGAGCAGTTTGGCTGATTTGAAGCCCAAACTCTCCAACGTGCAGGAGCTTTTCCTTCGAGATAATAAGATCCATAGCATCCGAAAATCGCACTTTGTGGATTACAAGAATCTCATTCTGTTAGATCTGGGCAACAATAACATTGCTACTGTAGAGAACAACACTTTTAAGAACCTTTTGGACCTCAGGTGGCTGTATATGGATAGCAACTACCTGGACACGCTGTCCCGGGAGAAATTCGCTGGGCTGCAAAACCTTGAGTACCTGAACGTGGAGTACAATGCAATCCAGCTCATCCTTCCTGGCACTTTCAATGCCATGCCCAAACTGAGGATCCTCATTCTCAATAACAACTTACTGAGGTCCCTACCAGTGGACGTGTTCGCTGGGGTCTCCCTCTCTAAGCTCAGCCTGCACAACAATTACTTCATGTACCTTCCGGTGGCAGGGGTGCTGGACCAGTTAACCTCCATCATCCAGATAGACTTGCACGGAAACCCTTGGGAGTGCTCCTGCACCATTGTGCCTTTTAAGCAATGGGCAGAACGCCTGGGTTCCGAAGTGCTGATGAGCGACCTCAAGTGTGAGACGCCGGTGAACTTCTTTAGGAAGGATTTCATGCTCCTCTCCAATGACGAGATCTGCCCCCAGCTGTACGCGAGGATCTCGCCCACGTTAACTTCGCACAGTAAAAACAGCACTGGGTTGGCGGAGACCGGGACGCACTCCAACTCCTATCTAGACACCAGCAGGGTGTCCATCTCGGTGTTGGTCCCGGGACTGCTGCTGGTGTTTGTCACCTCCGCCTTCACTGTAGTGGGCATGCTCGTGTTTATCCTGAGGAATAGAAAACGATCTAAGAGAAGGGACGCCAACTCCTCGGCGTCCGAAATTAATTCCCTACAGACAGTCTGTGACTCTTCCTACTGGCACAATGGGCCTTACAACGCAGATGGGGCCCACAGAGTATATGACTGTGGCTCCCACTCGCTCTCAGACTAAGACCCCAACCGGGGTAGAGCGGGGGTGGGGAGGGAGGCGATTCCCCCCCCCAACCACCACCAACCTGTCCCCTCCCCGCTGTCATCCCCGGGGTCAGAGGAGCCCAGACCCAAGTCCAGCGCGCCCCAAGGCTTTATGGACATAAGTAAATAAATAACTATGAACTCGCTCCAGTAAGAGGGTTTGACCCCTTAGCTCCCTCCTGGAAACAAAGAGCAGACTGTGGCGAGCTGGGAGAGCGCTGCCAAATCGCTCTTTGCTGCGAGCTCCCTTTGATAAAACCCAGCAGGGGCCCTGCTCAAAGAACTAGCCCTCTGCGGTGGAGCTGATGGGGGTGGCTGCCGCGGTCCTATACATATATACATATACCCACATCTATATAGAGAGATAGATATCTATTTTTCCCCTGTGGATTAGCCCCGTGAGGAGGGGGGCGTGATGGCTCCCTGTTGGCTATGCAGGGACGGGCAGTTGCACGAAGGCATGAATGTATTGTAAATAAATAACTTTGACTTCTGACAAAAACAAAAAGTGCTGCATGGCTCGCATGGAAACCACGCGCTCCAGGGACGCTGCCCTCCTTGGCGACTGGAGACGGCGTCACGTTCACAGCACCCACCCTCTTACCTGATAAGTCCCATCGTATCAAACTTTCTATAAACAAAACAGTATAATCAGAAAGTGCCATTTCGCCATTATTTGTGATCGGTAGGCAGTTCAGAGCGTACGTACGTTTACTGTGAAAAAAAAAATGTAAAGGTTTTATTTAAGACATTTGCATGGCTAATCATCAGTCCATTTTCTGAGTTAAAAATGTATTTTGTTGAGCGAAGTTTTATGGGTTGTTTTGGGGGTTCTTTCCTTTATTCTGATGGTGATGGTTTTTTTTTTTTTTTTTGAGGGGGAATATTTTTCTATAGATATCCAATAATGCCTTCCATCTGAATGTAAAATAAGTACCCATGATTTCTATTATAGTATCAGTGTAATTATTAAAAAAAAAGATTTTGAGGCAGTTAAGCATGACCAATTAATGTCATTCTAGTGCTTAGGCTGCGATCTTATGGTAGCAATTCTGTGCTGGTGTAAATCTTACTTATACAGTAGGAAAAAAGAACCGAGGAAGCACGTGAAACTTACTAATTCTATTCGAGGATTTTATAATGGCATATTTTTTCAGTATTAAAGTGAAAATGTTTTCAACTCTGGGTCCTTACATTTTTCCAGCTTCAAGTTTGCAATTGGTAAATTGGATTTGCCGTGGAAGGGACCTGGGGAGGGGGGGAGGGGTTGGGGGTGGATCCCTTCTAGAGCGGTATCAAGGCTTTCTCTCTAATCGTTTTACTTAGCTCTTTATCCTTTACGTAGCTGCCCTCCTCCTCCATCCCCACCCGGGCTTTTCCAGCTTTCCCCTGTGGGTGAAGTAAGGTCTTCCCCAACATACCCTCCCCCACCCCTTTTTCCCCCTCTCCTTATGCGGCAGTGAATCCCTTTATTAATACAGGAAATCCTTCCCTGCTGCTTCTGCTGTTGCTGCACACACTGCAGATATATTAAGGATGTTAGTAGAGATTTGATTTAATTGACTCTGCCTAGATCGGTCTCATTAAACAGAGTGGAGATTTCATTGGTCAGCACTCTTCGATGAAAGACAGCCCTAATGACTGGCATTTGAGATGCTGCTGGCGTTTTGAATTCAACATCTGCTGAAAACGGTAAAACTAATTAGTGCCCACCCACCCTCCCCGCCCCAACAACTGCATACTGAAATTTGTTAAAGCACTCATCTTTATGGAAATCAATCATTATCCTAAAGAAGTGTTTCTTTCCCATCATTTGGATTTCTGGTTGTGGCCTAGTAATTAACAAGAAAAGCATTGAACTGTTGGAATTTTATGAGCCAGTGTAACCTGGCCTCAATCATACTCCTCTGGGATTTCTAAGCAGCCTATTTTATCAGCAGTTAAGGAACAAAAAGCAAACAAAATTACACATGTTGATGGGGGGGGGGGTCTGCATTCCACCACATGTCCACCCTGGAGAAGTTTGTTAAAAGACTACAGATTGAAGGATATATATATATATCAGCTAATGAAAGCCCCCAGAGCAGTAGTAGTAAGATTTGCCTTCTAGAATTCATAGAACTCATATTTTAAAGAGAAGTAATTTCCCAGAACACTGATATTCTGGAGTATGTATTATTTATTTTAATGATCTTTAAATAAAATCTTTATTATAAACTCTGACTATCCTTAAGGCCATTCATCATTTTTCTCTCTTGATTCTTTTGTTTGGGAGTGAATTTCATAGTGATAAAATTGGAACTTACTATCCTCTGACAAATATTATGGACTGCTTATTTATTTTTCTTATGAAGGCCTTAATTTTTTTTTTTTTTTAAAGTACAGCTGGGTTCCCTGTAATAAGCAATCTACAGATTCACTTGTAATGGAAAAGTTGGAGGAGGGAAAAAGTTTTATTCAACAATATTATAACCTTAAGAAGGAAAAGAAAAGATGGTAGATATTCTACATCGTTGGTGAGAGTTGATACTTAAAAAATATCTAGTGAGGCATAATAGTAATTTTTAAAACTAATACATGATTAAGTCAGGAAACTAGAACTTCTCCTAGAAGATGTTCACTGGGGCAATAAGTTTTCTTCATACAAATTAAAAATAAATTATCATATAAAGGACAAAATTTAATGAGTAAACCTATTTCTCAAATGTTAGCTTTAACAGCTTTTAGTGGTTATTATGTGTCAGGCATGGACTAAATGGTTTACATAATTATTTAATTTAACCCTTATAAATACAGAATAATTTAAAACAATATTGCTATTTCCATTATACGGATGAGAAAATTGAGGCTTAAGGAGAGTAAGCAATAGCTCAGATCATAGCTGGTAGATACTAGAGCAATATTTAAATTCAATTTCCCTCATACTACAAAACCTCATTATTTGAATGGCACGGTCATATATATGGTCATATATATTAACAGGAAAAACTCTTAAAGAAGAGTATCCTTAAATACATACAGCTGTAAAAATACTTTATAACAAATCAAAAACCCAACTTGTATCTTCTTAATTAAGTATGAATTGGTAGCCCTTTATATTTCTAATATGTCTTCAGCAAAAGAAAATTGCCTTACATTTAGAGGGTATAACTTTAGTGTGTTCTCCAAGAATGTATAAAAAGGGAACATGTAAGAAAAAAGATGAATTGCTATATGCTTTTGTGAATTATAGGTATTCAAATCACTAAATTATCTATTTATTGATTCTAAAAATTAGAATTGTCAAATATTTTAATAAACACCAATATATGTTTTAAGATCCATGTAGAACACATAAGCAATGACTTAATGTAAAAGAAAATTCATTATTTAGAGAATGCTTTTTCATTTTGATAAAGAATCTCTGTGACAATTATATATATATATATAAACTAATATATAGCTATATATATTAGTTTGCTTTAAAGTAATATATATTATGTATTAGTTTGGTTGACAAGATATACAGTCTTAGCACATAACTTTCATTTAGAAGTACCTAGCTTATTCTTATTGTCTCTATGTGAAATGTTCATATACCTGTACCTGCCAGTGCACTAGTTGAGATACCTTGTTTCTAGTTAAATCATATTTAATTCATCAAAGTAAAAGAGATTTTAGTTGTACCAGATGGAAAAGGAGGAAAAAAGGAAATATCTTGTTTAGTTCTGCTGCTTTGAAGAAAGCAGTAGCTTCTGTGGTTGCTGCTGTGACTAAGAATATCCTAGAATTTAAGTTGTTGCCATAGAAATTTATTGTTTAACCATTTTTACATGTTTACCCAGGAGGAAGCTGGAATGGTTGATCTAACATTAATGTAACAGGATTATTTTTCTTAACAGTATTTATATCAGATGTAATTAAAATTGTCAGGCATTTTAACAAGTGTTAAAAATTACATTGGTGATTCCAAGGACAGTTTGCTAATTTAGTTTTTTCCAGGTTGCTAATAAATGTCATTTGGTGTGTACAAAGAGGTGGATAAATGTGCAAGTGTGGGTACCGGAAGGATGCATTTTTAACGTGTTGGTAGAATATTAAGTAGATTGGTTTCTAATTCAGTTCTTATGCTAGCTAATTTATAAATATTATTTTTTAATCTGTAAGCTTACTTGAAGTAAAATGGAAATATAAAATGTGCTAAAGATTTAATCTTAGCACACATTATTCAGGTGAAACATTATTTAATTTTTAAAAGATGAACTAACTCTGTATGGTATCAGTAGATACAATAAATGCATACTCAAGATTTTTAACTTATCTGATTTGCTTCAGTGTGGTGCTGAACCATAAAAAAAAGAAGGCTAAAATTAAATTTTTCATATAATTCACTGGCATTTCTTTTATCTCTTTCTTTTATTTATTTCTTTTATCACCAAAAATATTATTATTATGAAAAGGAATATGCAGGACATGCAAGACTTTCTTCTTAGAATCAAAATTTAAAGATATGCCAATAAATGTTTCCATGAAAACACATGTTGCAAACAGAGCAATCCTGAAAGCTGAACCCATATTGACTCTACTGTAACCCATCAAAATTTGATGGGGTTTCAGAAAAAATTGAATAGCTAAGATAATTACAGATTAAGTATTTAAGAACTACAGTTGTATAATGAAATGAACCACTCAAAAAAATCATCTTAGATTATTGAAGTTCAGTATAACCCTTTGGACTCAATTGGCAATTTCAGTATATTGGCTTAGACTTCAGTTATCGGATTAGTTACTCTCTTCTTTCCATTTATTTGTTAAATTATGCTATATTACATACTTGAAATATAATTTTATTTCCATCTTGAACTTTGCACAAGTGTACAAGGGGAAAATTATCTAATAGTTTAAAGAATTTTGAATGAGTTTGAACTTAAATATTCAATAGACAACATTAATTGGGCACTTGCTATGGGAAAAATACTGTAGAAGTTCTTTTGGAAAAAGAGAATAAGGCATTTCTAACCTCAAGGAGTTTACAACCCACAAAACTGAGATGTATCCATCCTTGTAATTATAGGATAGTACATCATTTGCAATTATTAAAGAATACCACTAGAAACTTTTTTGTTTCTTTGGAGTAGTTTAGGTTTTTAGCCATTTGGAAAAGTGCAATGGTCACATCAGCTTTATCACTTACTTCCGTTTTATGAGTTGTTATATGAATAGTTTAAAATCTTAAAACAATATTTTTAAATAAAAGAAGAACTTTATTACTTTGGTAGATTTATTTTTCTGTAAAATGGGAATAATGTCTGCAATTTTATAACTTAAGTCAAGTTTTTTTAACGAATCATTTCAAAAAGAGACAATCAAGCCAATTTTTACCTTAAGTGAATGATAATTTTTCAATTTTAATTATTTGAGAAGTCAAATAAGTTTAGGAAATTGAATAAAATATTTTATGATATCATAAGAATTTCAGGATGGTTGTCTTTGGTTACTTAGCTTTGATTTGTGTTTAGATGTATAAAATACATCACAGTAACTTTAGTATAATATTAAGCATGCTTTTATAATTTTACTATAAAAATTTTACTATAGCCATTTGGAGTTTAGTGAAACCTGATATTCAGTTACTTAGTAGTATGGTCCAAATGTTTAACATGCAGAAAGCAATAAGCAAAAGCATACATGTATTCACTTCTATGCCTTATTCCCTTTACCTCTACTTCAATTTCTTTTCTTGGCAGAAGAATACAGGAAGGAAACATGTTCAGTGGCAGCATATCAATGGAAAAAGTCAATATATAGTGAAAAATGAGAAGTGCTTCAAATATAGATGATAAATGGCTAATCCATACTACTATCAGAGAAGCAGTGCTTCTCAGGAAAGGGAGAAGAGTGTAAAGGACCACTGTTACCATAAACGGTAATGGCTTTTACCAGATTCTGTGGTATTTATTGTATTTTCTCTTTTCTTAAATCAATTTTTTTTAATTTTATTTATTTATTTGAGGGAGAGAGACAGAACATGAGCAGGGGGAGAGGCAGAGGGAGAGGGAGAAGCAGACTCCCTGCTGAGCTAGGAGCCCAACATGGGGCTCACAAGGGGCTCCATCCCAGGACCCTGGGATCATGTGACTGGAGTTGAAGGCAGATGCTCAACCTTCTGAGCCACCGAGGCACCCGTAAATCAAGATCTTTTTAACATTTGCAAACTGCACATGACGTGAGAAAGTAATGCTCATTATTATGATAGCAGTATGATTTGGATAAATTATATATATATATATATATATATATATATATATATATATATATGTATACAAAGAACTTCTTACCACCATAAAATATTTTTACCACTGAAAATTTTTTGCCACAAAATAATAGGATAACAAAATAATGAATGAATTTGAAAATGTCATTACCTATACACTATAATAATCCATATGTTTTAGGCTATGCATTTTTGTTTATTAAAATAATTACTTTTATCAATTATAATTAGCCCTACATGATTAAACCCATTTTACCTAAAATATATGTTGTGTAATATATAAAATGGTATCATATAATAATTATGTGCTAGTTTCTGTTCAGTTACATAATTTCTATAGCTAATCTGATTCAGTTGTGAGTCCTGTTAAGTTTATTTAATTGGATATATTTAGCACCAGTTTGTGTTTTGGTAGCTTATACAGAAAATGGTTAAGTATGGGTTTGTCATCATGGAGTTGTAAATTAGTGTTAGTGAACTTTTCAAGGATCCTAAATAATGAATCTAAATTGGTTTAATTCATTATCAGATGAATCTAAAGGAAATGAAAGTACTACAGCAGAGAGCTTAATGCTGTTAATTCCTCTGTTTCCTGAATGACTAAATGTTTTCTGGTGTTTCAATACATGCTTTATTGAAATTATTATGATGATGATGATGATGATCAGAATCAGGGAACATTATATTTTGTTATTTTTCAGCAAAACTTTGATTTTATGACATTTGTATTTTTCACTAGAATGGTCATCTCTCTAACAATCAAATTTCATGTTACAGATGGTATTTGGTATAATTAGACATTCAGACGTAACAAGCAGAGTATTTCAGGAGGGTATTACATCTTTTGGTGTAATATTATGAAAAATAAGACTTGAAGCCAAGAAACTAACAGCTGGAAGCAGCAATAATCCCCAAGAAATGAATTACATGCAATGTTATGTTACTATTATAACTCAAAATTTATAACCTCAAATTAAGAAGAAAGTCAGATCAGAGCACTTTTGAACATTATTTGCATAAGTGTGACATCACTATTAGCCAGCCCAAAATTATTTATCCCACAAGCTTCTTATTAACCTAGAACATTTTTTCAGCATTTTTACATGAATAGCTAATATGGTGCCTATTAAATCTCTATCCCTGCAAACCCAATTTATGCACTTGGTGAATAATCAAATACATAAATTGGAAACAGAGTTACTTTCTTTTATAAACTCAGGTTTTTTTTTTTAGTTCATAATATCTTACACTAGTATGACATACATAAAGAAGAGAAATTTCAGCCCATATTTATGTTGACTTTTCAACCATGACAGAAATGTTTTTTTGACTATCGTCTTTATATTGCTGTATTCTTCAAAACTAACACAGTTCTTTAAGGAAGCATTATAGCATTGGTGTCAGGGAGATGCATCTTAATCATGGCAAGTTTAGAAAACAAAAGGCCAAAAAAGAAAAAAAAACTATGGATGATGGAAATTTTACTTTGTTTGATTCAATATATATTTATCAATTATCAACTATGTGACAGGCACTTATCCACAGGCTCTAAAACCAAATGGAACAGACTACATTACTGCTTATCTGAATTTACATCTATAGGGGGGTTACAGAAACAAAACAAAAATAATAGTTAAGATAAACTGGAATAATGAAGAACCATGTATGAAATGAAATGGGGGAGGGGCTGATAGCCTCTTTAGAATGATCATGAAAGTCCTATCTGAGCTCATGCATGAACTGATTGCAAATGGTAACAGACAACCATTTGAAGATTTGGAGCAAGACAGATCCTGACAAATAAAACATCAACTATAAAACATCCTGATTTTAAAAATGTGCCTAGAGTGTTTGAGGACTAGAAAGAAGGCTCGAGTGGCTGGTATCTGGCCATGGGCAGGGTTGAAGTTGAAGAGACAGAGAGAAGCTGGATAATGCCTATTAAGCCATACCAAAGAATTTAGATTTTAAGTATAACAGAGAGTTTTAAGCAGTCAAGTGCTATGGTCCAAGCAGTATATTTAAATATCCATTTTGACTTGTGTTGCAAGAATGAATTACAGGAAGGCAAGGAACCGAAGGAGCTGCTATTGGTTTGGGAGAGACGTGACGGTTATCTTGTACAATAGAGGCAGTAATGGAGATGGACAGAAGTGTGGAGAGCTGGTGGGCATATTTTTGGTGTCAACAGAAGTCCATATTGCAGCAGATATGAGTGAAAGTTAGAAAAAATAGTTGTATGTGAGTGTGTTTTCTTTATCAAACAATTTGATGGTGGTGTCTTTTGTTGAGAAGGGAAATCTGAAAGAAGCAAGTGGTAGGTTTGGAAGCTGGGTTTTGGACATGGTAATTCTGAGATGCCTATTTACATATTCTAGGTAGGCTGTTGGACATGGACATATGGAGATCAGGCGCAGTTTAGAGAGGAAAGTATACACTTGTAATTTATCATTAGCCTTTTATTGTTGACTCCATTTAGTAGAATTAAAAACTAAGCCTGTGGTTGCATTTAACTGGTATATTCTATTTTCAGGGCAGATTTACTCAACATTTAATATAAAGTTGATTTTAGAGGAAAATGATGTGGAAAAGTTATAAAACATGTGTAATACCTTTAGTATCTATACATTTCCCTGAAAACACAACACTATATATAAAACCTAGCAAACTATTGATTTATGAAAATCAATTGTAGACAGAAAAAATCATATGGGAGAGGATAAAAAACAACTTGTGACATAACCATACACTGTAAATTTTAAATTGAAATGCTTAAGCTCTTTGCTTTAATAAGCATAATTCTGAATGAGAAAGAAGCAATAAATCTTACCCACCACAAGTGATAAAAGACTTCCTTTCATCCAAGAGGAAAGATTTCTGACAAAGGAAGATGAACTTTAGGAATCAATAATAAGAAAAGAATGAAGATCAGGTCATTCTTAGTTGATACTCAAAGGTTGGACTCCATTCTGGATGCTTTAATTTTACCCTTGCCTATGGTCAACTCCTTGGTCTGATCATTTTTTAAAAACCCTATGACACATTTGGCTTTTAGTCCAACACTTGCATAGACAGCAAAATGACATGCATTTCATGTTTTCTTCATAGAACCATTTATCCACATGTACCATTCAGCTCACCATCAGTAATGGGCCTTAATCCTTTATAATGTAAGTGTAATTGAACTTATTTTCTAAGTAAATTGTGATAACCTTTCATTTATTGTAGTCCTGCTGTAACTTAAATTTTCATTTCAGACATTGTGTAAGGATAGTTTTCCATCATCGTAAGATTCTGAGTGGCTTCAGTTTTTTCTGTATAGGTGTGATGCCAAGTTGTAAATACTCAGTTTATTTTTAAAAAGAAAGTTAACTGACTGAGTTAACCAACTGAGAACTTTGCTTAGATTTTCACAACACAGCTTTATGGTGAGAGAGTTCAAAGTCTTCAGGATCATTTATGGGGTCCACAACAATGAACCTGCAATCAGAAGACCTGGATTTTGGATTAAGTCATTCTCTAACTAGCTCTGTGATCCTAGACGAGGTTCTTAATTCATACCTGAAATGAGACTGTTGGACTGGAATAAGAACTCAAAAAACTTTTTCTGTAATGGTCCTAATGTAAGTATTTACTCTTTGTAGACTAAGAAGCATAATCTAGGACATTATACATATTATATACATATATATGAGAGAAAACGAATTTCCAAAAGTATGTATTGACAAAATTTAAAACTTTAGTCATACATACCGAAATTTGATTTTATGTAATTTTTACATGTCACAAAATGTTATTTTTATTTTTCTCAATTATTTAAAAATGTAAATACCCTTCTTAGCTCACAAGTGGCATAAAAACAGGCAGCGGGACTGATGTGGCCTGTAGAAGGTAGTTTGTGAATTCTTGGACCAGATAAACTCTAAATTCATCTAATAAAGCTCAAAGTCTTTATTATGTAGTCATTATAATATCTCCAATTATTTTGCTCTATGCAAATTATGTAAAATTTCCAAAATTATACAGGATGTTTGTCTAAATGTTTTCCATTCAGTGTTTTATATTTTAAATTATGTCAGGGAATTGCATCAGATTATAATTATAAATGTGTATAAAGTAGCCCAGGGATAAAATAATGATTGAAGAGAATTGACAATAAATTAATCATGTTTGATCAAGAATTATTAGAGTGGTTAAGAGTCCCATCTCTAGAATTAGACTGTATCAATTCTTATCCTAGCTCTGGCTAGCAATGTGAACTTGACCAAGTTATTAACCTTATTGCTCCTAGATTTTCTCACTTGTAAAATGTAAATGACAACATTAGGGCCTACTTCATAGCTGTGCCTTGAATAGTAAATGTGTTAATACAGTTAAAGTGCTTATAAGAGGTTTTGATACATTATGAAGTTTCAGAAAGCATTAGCCATTAATTGTGGCTCTCTGTTGCATAAATAATTTTACATAATCCTCAAAACAATTATAATTAGTAGGTCATTTTTTTAAATCACTATTTTTCAAATAAAGAATCTGAGGATTAGAAAGCAACTTACCTGGGAGAATGCTGCTCAATGCAGAGCCAAAATACAAAGCCAGATCAGAGGGACTTTAAAACAAATACATTTTAACTACACAACCATGTATTTGATGAGAGATTATCAATGTCTATCCACTCCAACCTTCTGTGACATTTTGCTGACATCCATGTTGTTTTCTCTAGGATTGCAGGTTTATAATGTTACTTTACTTTATTCCCCATCCATACTCACCTGAAAATAAACACATTTTTTTTTAATCTGATGCAATTAAATTTACCCCTCTTTCCCAACTTGTTCAATTACTGGACAGTAACTGACATTCTAAAATTTCGTTTCTCTTCCTTTTGTACCTCCACTTCCTAAGCTTCTTTTAAATTTCTGCATTGTAGCTGATGTTAGCCAATGCACAGAAGGAAAAGAAAAATAAAAAACAAAACAAAACCCCTCAAGCTAAATGGCACTTGGATATGTCAAAATTACTTAATACAACAATTCTCTGCAAGAGGTGAGATACTTAAAAATATTTAATAACAGTATGTAACAAATAAATGCATTTTTATTTTTTTATTTTTATTTTGGGACCATAACCTGAGCTGAAGGCAGAGGCTTTAACCCACTGAGCCACCCAGGCCCCCTAAATGCATTTTTAATGCTAGCATTTCGACGGGACCCTTGGTAGGAAGAGTGTTTCTTAGGGATTCTAATTACATATAAATAAGATATGCCAGCTAACATTTTTTTTGCATTTTATTTTATTTTATCATTATTATTATTTAAAGTAATCTCTACACCCAATGTGAGGCTTGAACTCGGAACTTTGACATCAAGAGCTGCATGTTCCAATGATGGCACCAGTCAGGCACCCATTTTATCATTATTTTTTAATTGAAGTATGGTTGACACAAAATGTTACATTAGTTTCAGTCATACAACACAGTGATTCAAGAAGTTTATGTGTTATGCTATGCTCACCAGAACTGTAGCTCACTTCTGGAAAAAAAAAAAAAAAAAAAAGCTTTAAGTTAAAAAATCAGAGAGGTTACTTCTGATCATATCAGGCAATGAAAATGGGGAATTTTGCCTTTTTGCTGCTTCCAAAGTGTCCAATAGAACTGGAGAGGGAATTTAGACTAGTGTTTATATAAGGCAAATTCTCCACGCAAGTCAATTACAGAATTAGAGCAATTATTATATTTGGTTTTGGAATTTCTGTATTAGTTATATATCAGGGACCACATTCTTTTTGCTTGATTACCTGTCTTCGAATGACTGTATGATATAATATTGCTGCTACTGTGAGAGCACTAATAATCCATGACATCATTTTGGAAGGCAATTCATTTCACCTTCCAATACCAAAAGTGAAGCAGGCTAAGATGTCAGGATACATTTGCTTGGGATAGGAAACTTGCTTTTTCTCCCATGAAGTACTTGTAATACAATCTGTGTTGATTCTGTAATTTATAAAACCATGTTCCATGATTCCAAACGTCCAGGAGATAACAAAAAATCTGTAGCCTCTAAAAATGATTTCTTGACTTCAAAATTTGGAGAAATACTGCATTGTGTAACTGAAGTAATGGTCTTTACTCTAGGACTTCTCTGATGTCAAGAAATACTCTGAAGCTCGGTCAGAAATGTAGGTGATATTTCCCATTTATTGACTTCAGAAACTCTACCCTCCTGCCACCGACCACCATTTATTTATTTGTTTCTTTTTTCAGAACCCTTATTTAGAGACTTGAGGGGTGAAAGAGAGAATTGCCTGATTAGAGAATTGCCTAATCTGGGTGGGAAAACAAAACAAGCTCAGATCTTAACTAAATTTATAAGGGGTCTAAAATAGTAGGCTTAGAGCTGGTTACTTCTGACAGGAAATTAATAATCCAGAGAAATAATAATGATAATAAAACAAAAAGAGAAGCCACTATATTTACTTCCTATGGCTTTCAGGCATTTCTGAGTCCAAATTGTGTTCCATTTACCATGAAGAGCTTGGACTTCCTTCAATTGTGCCATCTGTTGAAGCACAGGATAGATCACTACTTCATGACCTAGTGGTTCAAAATAGATTGTTTCAATAAATATATAACACTCCATTGAACAGGTTTTCTCTATTAATTTGATTTTTGAAGATTCACCATTTAGTCCCATTTCTTGGGAATAAGATTAATTGATCACAGTAGAGCTTCTTAGAGAGCAGTGTACAATTCCAAATTATCTCAGTTGTCTATGAGTTGTCTTTTTCCTATATGGACTTAATTAGCCTTACAAAAAAACATAACTAATAATAAACTAATAGTCTATGCTGATTAATAGACTAATTAATTAACTAACTAATTAATAAATGCAGGTCCTTAAATCTGTAACTGGGTTACTTTCTTACCCAACTTTATAAGCAAGTTTATTTCCTCTAATTTGGTGTGTTAAAATGCTGATTGATTTTCCATCTAAACTTATCAGTTAGCACCATACTTAATGAAACAAAAGGTCAATTTGTTCTAATTTGCTACTGTTTTGTTAAATCAGTAAGCACATTCTACTTATTGAGGAATTCACCTTTCCTCTTAATTCACCTTCTTTTAAAATAGTTCATACCTATGCTAACAGTGATAAATAGATATTATTATTCATTAGCAAATCTGTACCCTCTAAATTCCACTGACATTTGTAAGTTCTTGAGCAAAGCTCATGTCATGTATTTTTTATCCTCCCCGCTTATTTGGAGAATGATAGTTGACTAATATTAGATGATTGAATGAGTACTTATGAAAATACATGCCGTTATGCTTTAAATATAGTTATAGAGTGGCAAGGCAAAATTATTTTCAGAACCCATACTCTTCCTACAACAAATATTTTCCAAACCAGAAAGCATGATATTTATAAGTAAATATTTCCATTCCTAGGTTTGTTGTGGAGATAAAGGTGGCTAGCTTTCAAAGAGTGTATCAAGCTTTATCTTCTTGTTTAGTTAATCATAATATATTTGCTAGGTAGAGCTAGGAATAGATTTATATAAAATCAGATTTACACAAAAGGTAAACAAGCCACAGGCTATAATTCAGCAAAAGAAATGTGGCTACTAAGAGATTTTTAAAAAATCCACTGGAGTCTTTCAGGAAATATTTTCTTCTACCATATATTACCATATATTACCATATAGGGGTATGCTATGCCCCTATATGGTAATATATGGTGTATATAGGGGTATATAGGAGTATATATAATAATATATAGGGGTATAGCATACCCCTATATATTATTATACCCCTATATATATATATATTATAGGGGTATAGCATACCCCTATATGGTAATATATGGGTATATATAGGATAGATATACCATATATATATATGGGTATATATACCCATATATTACCAGTGGATATATACCCATATATTACCATATAGCATACCCCTATAGTGTAAGCATGAGAGCAGTTGTAGACCACAGCCTCTGGGGCATTAACTCATGAAGGATGGAATGGTACAGAGCAACACTGAATATAGGTCTATATTAAAAACAGAGATATACTGTCTTTTTTTTATAACGTACAAGTCCAAAAGAATGATGAGAATAAAAATGGTTCATTTACATAGTTTATTGAATAAAGGAAAGTTTTGTTACAGATTTATTAAAACTACTTAGTTAAATAAAACTGATGTAATGTTTTACCTATGTGAAATTTGCCAAATACTTATCACACAGCTCTGAAATAAGTGTCAAATACACTTGCAAATAAGACTTGAGTTCTTGAGATAATTTGAAATTTAAGCTTTCATTAAAAATATGTACTAAGAATTGTCAGTTACTATTAAACTCAATCACATCATAACCCAAATTGCTTTAGGCCAAAGCAAATTAGTTATTCAACATTGATTTTCTTTTCTTAGTAATACTTTATAATTCTTGTAATCTTTTTTTATATTTCAAAAATAGTTTTATTCATAGGCAATGATTAATTATCATTCTTAAGAAATTACAGTTTATTGTCAAACAGAAAGCTTTCAATTCTTAGAAAATTTTAAGGACATTTATTGTTTTGTAACTGAATTTGAAGTTCATTTCCTAATTTGTGGCTATAAAATAAACTATGTCTATGAATGTTAGAGCAGAAACAACTGTATTACAAACTATGTATTCCATATTATAAACTTTAATTAAACTGTATACTGAAATCTTAAATTCCTTTGGGTTCTGCAAGGGATCCTGCTTTATCTGATTTTATTAGTGGCTTTAAAACATTTTGATAGATTCACATCAGCAGCTCAAATTAAGATTGGGTTTTTTTTTTCTCATGATCACGGAACAGAAAACTTTTCTCTTTTGACAGAAAAAAATAAGCTCTGTGACTCAGAATCTTCTTAAAAATTTCTTAAAAGCAGTTACATTCTAAGAATGTTTACTTCTGTTGCTGAAGTATTTAATCCATGTTTAGAGACATCAAAAATTTTGTTGATTTACTGAAAGAAAGCTCCTACCTAATCCATGAGTGTTTGGGAGGAAAATAAAAAAGTCAAATTTAAAGGAAAAGTACATGTACTATTTGCTCATTACTGCTCTGGACAAGAGGAGAGAAACTTTCCGAAGTGTGCTGTAGGTATCAAAGGAGTTGATAGGAAACAAATAATGGACTTAGGTTGCCTTTGTGTTATAAACACACTTTGAGTCTTTCCCCTTCTGTAATGCATTATGGTTGGCATCACTTTGAGATAAAATTAAATGTGATTTTGACCCAAGCTGTGTAGCATGAATGCTGCTGCGGAGATAATTTCTCCCTTTCCACAAGTATGTTTCAGAGGGTCAGGAAGGTAGGACAAAAATGCCCGGAGAGCAGAGTCATTTTGGCCTTCTAAACAAAGGAAGCCTTGAGACCTTTATCCTACTGATCAGGAAGAGGGGAAGTGAATCTGTTATTCAGATGTAAAAAGACATTTTGTAAATTGGGCTGTTTGATTCTATGGGACCATAGATAATTATGAATCACATTATTTCAGCAGCCTAATATTATGACATAAGTACTTTACCATTAGAGTTTTTCTGTATAATGAAAGTGCAACTCATTTGCAAAGGTTATTTGTTCTATTGAATTTGTTTACTCAGTAAAATGTATGTTTGAGCTGTGTTTCATTTATATTAAGGAAGACTTTGTTTTGTGTTATATTTCTGAGTTATGAGATTGCTTGAAGAACATTTCCTATGCATTTTCATGTTTATCTATTATTTACAATTAACCTAAGGCCTAGACGACTCAGAATATGGCTCTGCATATTCTCTCATATTAAGAGTAATTGTATAATTAATTACAATTCTTCTTTTAAGCCAACCCTAAAATCTTTAAATTTGTGTGAACAGGTAAACAAGTTCTAATATGTCTATCCTCTAGCTGATACTGAAAACCAGCTCAGAGAATGAAAAAGTTACTGTTTAAAGAGACAGTGCCAAATTGAAGATACTTACTGGTACTCTAAAAACGTGGCTAGGATTAAAATATATCACCCCGAGACATTAGTCGGGAAACCTGCACAGTTAATGGGATCCCTCAGTTTGACTAATTGTTGGCATTAAGAAGGAAATTTCAAGGTCTATTAAGAAGGAAAATGAAAACCCAAGTGTATATGTGGTTTAGAGTATTTAGTGGATTCTGGCAAGGACATGGACAAAAAGTGATGAACAAAAATATTAGAAAAAGTTACAAAGAGGCCTTATGAAAGACAAGTGCTGAAAGAGGGACAAGAAGTAGCCAGGGGTGATCCTGAGAGTAGCTTGATCTATGGTTGAAAGAATGATTATTCCTCACATTGGTAGTATATACCCTAACTGTAGGTATGTGTTTTTTAACTCAAGCTGATTTTGATTTTTAAGATTTTATTTATTTGTTTGAGAGAAAGTGAGAGAGGGAGAGAGAGAGAGCACGCACAGTCATGGGGGAGGGACAGAGGAAGAAGGAGAAACAGACTCCCTGCTGAGCATGGAACCCAGAGTGGGACTCCATTCATGACTTGAGCCAAAGACAGACGCTTAACCAACTGAGCCACCCAGACACCCTTGTACTTATTTAGATTTAATTTTTAAAATGTTCCTATAATATTTCCAAACCTTTGGTTTATACCTGAAGACAATTTATTTCCTATGTGATTTTCAGGGAATTAGTCCAATGAAAAAAACATCTAGGGTGAAAAGGCATCTGAAATTAGGGGTGTTAAAATAACCACTTAACTTTTTTATTAGTTAAAACCTCAGTTAAGTCAGAAGATGTTCCGTTACTAAATTGAAAAACACAATAGTTTTACTCTTGGTAATCCAAATCAAAATGAAACATACACATTATTCTGAAAATTAAGTATATGATCATAGTCACTAGAATTATTGAGTGGCCAGTACACATGGAGTGCTGCATTGACATTCACAGATATTTATAGATAGATTTTTAGATCCCATTATAAGGAAGTAAATACCACCTTTGAGTAAACATCTTTGTGCTACTGGTCTAGTTGGAGATTTGTGTCTAGGAGTTAGAAACCTAGATAAAACTCTAAACACTTGTATTTTTGCTTAGTACAGATGATGCTAACCAGATTCTGACTGATAGCTTGTCAGGCTGAGCCAAGGAACAGAGCTGATGCCTGTATGTACCCTTTCATTAAATTGATCTCATGACCTGTAAGGATTCTGCTTCTCCCACGTGCTAGAAGACACTTGTGTTAACAAGCATTTATTGAGCAAAGGGCAGTGAGCTAGGTGTTGGATATAATATGATAAATAAAACAGCTCAATTTCTCCAGGAATTCACATTCCGAAAACATTTCTTATCAAAATGAAGTTGTTGCCTTGCCTGTGCAAAAATTATCAGTTAATGGGATAATTAACCGCTTGTTTCAAGTGCGGGTTCCTGGGCACTGGTCTTAAGTTTACTGCTTCACAATCTCTGGAGTTCTGGTAACCCGAATTTAAAAATTAACACCCTACATATTACTTATGCTTTTTTACTTACAATACTTTTGAGTCATAGATTGTTTTGCAGAAATTTATTTTTAAAACAGTATAGTAATAGATAGGCTCAGGGCATTGCAACCATGGAAAGAAGACATGTAACCCAACCTGGAGGAGTGGGAAGGCATCCTGTAAGAAGGAACATCTTAGGTCAACTACCACAGTGGGCCCCCTACAGTTCATGTGCTGTTTGGAATGGGAAGCATTCCAGGCCCTTTCTGGCAGCAGATAATTTCTAAATCAAGGAAGAGATGATTTGTCAGAGACTGGTAGAGATAAGGAAATGCAAGGAGTTTGTTTAGGGGGAGAATAAAGGACAAAAAGGAGTATTAAGAAAATGTTTAGACACCAAGTCATCACAGGTCTTGAATGTTACATTAAGGAAATTTGGATTGTATCTTGTATTTGAGTGGTTTTGATATTCAAATGCAAATAAAATTAATTATTAAAGAAACAAGTCCAGAGAGGGAAACAATGCAGAATTTTTAACACGAAAGCTGTTCTTCCCCAGCCAGTCGTTGCCATGGGGAAATGTGGCATAGAATTGCCAGATTGTCCACTCCTTCAAAAATAGCCAAAAATCTGGTGTATTCATTAGAATTAGGTTCAGCTGCAAATAACAGGATATCCTAAAATAAGTGTTTCAGCAACAATGAAATTATTTATTGCTCACAAATTAGTCTTGAAAAGTGCAATCTGAGGCTAGAATGTCAGTTCTGTTCTACCAAAACTTTATGGAGCCAGATTATGTCTAGCTCATTCCTCCACCATCACTGGGGTCTAACTCTTACTGTTGTGATTCGTGTGTCTAGGCATCAGAAGAAATGAATGAGATGATACAGGAGGATAGTGTTCTCATCTAGATAATGTTGCTGGAAACTACTATAGAGTTGTATTCTATGTTCATCTGGCTAGATGCAAGGAAGACTATACAATGGATTTTTTATTCTGAGGAACCACTGCTCATTAAACATTTCATTATAAGGGGAAAATGCAGAATGGTTATTGGGGGACCAGAAGCATTTTTTAACTACATTCAATTACACATGAAATATTAAGTATCTATCTATCTACTGATCACTGTGTATAATCAACACTAGTAAGTCACACATACTAGTGAGTCATACATGACCTCCATGCTGCCAGTTTATTAATGGGGGGTCTTTGGCTTATAGGAGTCTCTGGAGATTATGAAATAGCTGATTAAGCTATTCAATATGTAGAGGAGGGATGTGTTCCTAAGCTATTGAATGGTCAAATTTTCTAAACTTTTCTAAACTATATTGTGGGATAAAAGGGAGAAAGAAAATTAAGGAATTATTTCCAGAGTCCCAGTTTGATTTATTCAACAGACTAAGATACCTCTAATTGGGACCAAAAAAATACCAACAGAATCATTAGTTTTTAGGGGAAGATAAGTCCATTTTTGCCCATTCTGACTGATAACTCTGCATTGGCATACTGCATGCATTTTGATATCAAGACCAAAGGAAGGGGAGAGGTTTGAATTATAGATTTAGAACTTACAGATATGGCAATTGAAGTCATCATCAAGCAGAAATCACCAAGATACACAGAGTGGATATAGAGTTAAAAGAGCAATGATAATGGTACAGAATACTGACAAAATGGTTATTCAAGAGTTCATCTAAGAGGTGTTAAGACCACACTCTTCATGAAAGTAAATGAGTGAGAACGGATGGAAGTTTGGTTATTAGCTCAGCAGATGTGCTGTAGGTAATGTCCACTGAATTTGTTAATTGGAAGTACGGTAATTAGTGAAAGAAGGTTTCACTCAGTAAAAGGAGATGTCTTGGGAAGGAAGACAAATTTTAGGTGTGGATGAATGAATGGTAGGTGTGGAAGTGGATACAAATAATTATAAATACATATCTTTTATAAGCATTGGGTAAGAAAGTATTGGACACAGTTAGGGGGTAAAATAAGATCAAGGGGAAATCACTGATTTGTTTAGAAGGGAATAAATAGAGTTTATTTATTGGATTAGAAAAAGAGACAATATAGAGGAAGACTTTGATGGTGTCTAAATTGGATATGATGATGACTTGCCCGGGGTCTGAGGAAGAAATGACATAAGACATACTAGCATAGCTTACTATTTAAGGAGGTTATTGGTGATGTGGCTGTACATAAGCTTTAGTTTGGGGTTTGAGAATTTATGGACAACTATTCTTCATCAATACAGTGTTCATAATTAATTTGTCTTCTGTGAATAAAGGTGGCAAGTGCCAATGAAAAGAATTCAGAGACAGATCAGAGGCTTCAGCTGAATTAGGAAACAATGATTTTGTAATGAGGCCAATTAGAGGGATTTCTCTCTCTCTTTCTCTCTTTTTCTCTCTCTCTCTCTTTCTCTCTCTCTCTTTCTCTCTTTCTCTCTCTGTGTGTGTGTGTGTGTGTGTGTGTGTGTGTGTGTTTGTTAAGGCATGGCAATGGGATGAAATGACACATGTGATATTAATGCAGATATGAATTTGCTGAGCCTATTTAGTGAAAACATAATGGTACAAATGTACTAGATGATCTCAATAGAGAATTATTCAATGGATAAATAATTAGGTCCAAACTACAGAGGAAAGAGAAAGAATAGTTCCAGTAGACAGTGACAAGTTGGAAGACTGGACAGTGGTGGTCTTTAAGAATCTGAAGAGCAGATTTAACAGAAAGAAGCTTTAGAAAGAACTGAAGAAAATGGAATTTGTAGTCAAAAAGGAGGATGCTGTGAATTAGATTCTGAGCTGGACTACTCCCTGGTAATAAACTGAAATAAAGGCAAGGTCTTAGGTACTATATTTTCCAGGCATTTCAAAGGCTATTAGTTGTTGGCTGGGTATATATCAGTACATTATAGACATGTATTATGCAGTTTACAAAGATCAGGTTAAGATTTTGATACATAGGCCTGGGAGTAAAAATAAATCCTCTATTTCCAACACCTACTTGATTTTTAACTACTAAAAGTTCACCTAACTTTTCTCCATTTTAAATACTGTAATGGTAAAATGGAAGTAGCAAAATTAATTACCTTCGATAGTGAGGAATGAAAAAAAAATAAGCTTTTCAAAATCAGACATCAGCTGTGTCATTTCATAGAGAACATCATAAACAAAAAGATAAAGAGAGAAGTCTATTCTCCCTTGCCCGTTTGTAGCTCGCTGAATAAACAGCCCTCTGCGGCCACTCTCCTTCCTGGCTTACTACGCACGACAATTGATCATCACTAAGACACACAGAAGGGGGAGTTGCGGATGTTCACATTGATTTCACTGAGAGGTCATAGTGATTTTTTCTGAAGTTCCTAATGCACTAAAATCTGAAGAGAATTTCAGAGAGATTACAAATAGGACATGAGCCATCAACATAGTCCCTCAACTGCAACTGGGGAATTTCTTGAACACTGGGGGAAACAGGAGATTCCTTTATTGTTTTTAAGAAAGAAGTTATTTCAACACTAAAAGATAATAAGGAAATTGACAGCATTTCTCAAAATAGTTCCCAAGAAACTTAGTGTGTATGTATATTTGCATATATATACATGTTTTTATATTTAGATAAACACTAAATCCATCTCAAGATGAAGACAGCCTAATATTTTTACACTTGCAAAAGTAATGGGGATCATTAGAATTCGGGAATTTTGGAAAGCATGTGAATGCAATTAATGTCTTACCCTAAAGGAGTAATAAAAATTTCTTATGTATCAGCCAGTGGTAGGGGTTTATTTTTATCATGAGTTAGTTTTGATAAGGGTATGGAAAACTAAATCTATGATGAGGTCAGGAATTTTAGATCATGAGGTGAGTTAAAAACAAAAGCAAAAACAAACACCACCAATTAGGCCATGATCTAAAAATATTTTGGAGCCAATCATACATGGAAAACATGGTTGTAATTTCAAAGCTAAATATTTCAAAAAAAATAAACATCTAGGGGTTCTAGGGGTTCCAGGGTGGCGTAGTTGTTTAAGTGACCGACACCTGGTTTGGGCTCAGGTGGTGATGTCAGGGTCATGGGACTGAGCCCTGCTTTGGGCTCCGCGCTCAGCATAGAGTCTGTTTGGGATTCTTTCTCCTCTGCCCTTCCGTGCCGCACCCTATCTTTCTCCTTCCCTCTCTCCCTCTCTTTCTCTCTCTCAATCTCTTTAAAATAAATAATCTTTTTTAAAAAAGGTATAAACATCAAATAAACAAAGACTATATGCAATAATATTATTTTAAAGATTATTGGATTTTTCTGATATTTTCAACTCTGGAAACAAGATAAACTTGTTTTAATTTTCCTTCACATCAACAATTATCTTACTAAATCAACTTGGATTTTTCATGGAGCTGTTCAGTATTTTGTAGTATGCATTGTGCTTCCTTGTGGACCACAAATGATACCAAGTGGAAATTTGCCTAATAACCATTCTATTGTTTTGTAGGATTCAATTATAATCATAGATTTGGAAGATACCTTAGAGATCAGTCTAAACCAACTTCCTCATCTTTAAATTTTAAATACAAAAATTGTTTGTAAAACACTCAAAACACTTCTTTCCTAGCTTCTAGTTTGAAATTCTTATTATACCCAAAGCCTGTTTCCCTGAAATGTAGGTGAATAACTAATAAGAGAGATGGGTGAATAAATGAAAGAGAATGTTCACTCTCTGTTTTTCCAAATTGCTATTTACAGTTAAGGAACTTCATTGGTTTAACTGAAAATTCTTTGCATTTCTTGTGTAGCTAATAAGGTTGTAAGATGACATTTTGCCTCTTTGCAGAACAGAGAGGAGACTTTAGTCAGATTTAATAGGTGTTGAAAATGGAAGGTGACGAGGCAGGATTACTTCTTAAGGTTGGCAGATGGAGAAAGAGGAATTGGGATTTGCATTCTTGGAGGAAGGGGGTTGCCTTGGCAGATGGCTGTAGTTTATGCTGCTTTTTGCTCCTGTAGTTGACAGCCCTTATTCTTGCTGCATTCTCACATTCTACTAGACCCAGGAGTCAATACCGATGGTTTACAGCTTGATAATCTGTGTTCTCATTTTGTAGCAGGTAGAAAGGTAAAGGTCATTTTTACCGAAGTGGCAAAAATATGCTTCTGAAATATTATAATTCTGATTTAATTTGCCCATAATAATAATTTCCTAACCGAAATATGTCAAGTGGGTCAATTATTCTAAGGTGTTATGTTTTGGGGGGACAGCAGGTTAAGACATAATGATAATAAAATGCAAAGATACATAGAACTGCGCATATTGATCTATAGTGACTATAGAATTACTAGTACAGGCCACTCATAAATTATATTAAGATGTTTTGTAGATTTTTGTGAATGGACCTAAATCTCTACCATAGTTAAACTTTATTGATTCTTTGTAAAAATTAACCTTGTGTGCTAAACAATATGAATTTACAAACTGTTTTTTGAAGCAATATTCATATCTGAGTTACGTTTTTTTTTAAATTCATTTATTTTGCTGTTCAACAGAAACTGTTCTACAAGTTAGAGATAATACCATGGTCCTGTGCTCAAGGGATCTTATGGTCCAGTATATAAACCTGCTCTTATATTCTCTATTGTTTATGACATAAAATTTATATCATTAAATATAATTTACAGATTGATTCCTACAACCATAACTGCATATAATTGTATAAATTATAAATATATTTTTAAAAGTCAACCTATTAGTTTTCTTACCTGTAATGGAGTTGTTATTATTGGAGAAGGTAGTAGGGATGATAGTATTGTGACTTTGCTTTGAAACTGATATTAATTGGGATGTTTTTGGAGTTTCATTCATTCATCAACTATTAATGAAAGCCTGAGATGTAACTAGCATGGAACATGTTTGTAAGTTGTGCATGGAATTATCTCCTTGCAAACATAAAACCATCAGCATAGTCTTTGTATTACATTTAACAGAATTAGAAAAGATGAATGATATATTTGGTAGTAGATGAGAGAAGGATCCAAGAGTCATTCTATTCCTGGGGCAGCACAGATAAGTGAGAATCAGTTTCCCACTCTCTTCAAGGCTCATTCTGGGTCCGACATGTGACATTTTCCTGTGATGTAAGGTAACACGTTCCAAGCTCCCTTGATGTTTTCCAGGAAAGATGACTTTTTTAAAATAATTCAAATATTTATATATTTCAGTGATAATTACATTATTTTCAGAAAATGTATGAGGATCTTGAGATGATGTTTATGAGCCAAAAGTATTCCTCCAAAAATAGCCAGACAGATACATTTTCCTATATGCTTTCCCAAATAAAATAAGGCCAAAGTTAAATAAATATTTGCTCCAAAGCAATCGAAGTTGTAAGTATTAAGGTATGGGTCTATTCCTTAAAGGATTTATTCTTCATAGAGAGTATTATTAAGCTTTTCTTCTTCAAACACCAGTGTTTTTCTCTTCATATTTCTCTGTGTTCTGTCACGGAACAATTTAATTGCCTTCATATAATCCACAGTGATTGGCTTTACCCATGGTGTTTACCATTATTCCAGGTTATTATCCAGTGTTCTAGGATAATTTGTATTTGTCCTTTACAAATCATCTCATTACATTTCTTACTGTCACTATAATAACAAAATAAATCTAATGAATTTTTAATGATGCTCTGATTAATTTTAAGGATAGTAATATTTTTTAAGACTTTTCAACAGTGAACATCACATGGTGACAAAATGTTTCTGTTAGTAAATGTGGATAAAATACAACTTATTTTTACTATTACAATACACATTTATATTTTCCCAAAATCTGTCAAGAGGAAAATCCAGACACTTCAGTTTAATTTATTTGCTAATAAGGTTAAATTAGCACATTTTTAAATACAAGTCAAATAATCATGAATTTAAATTGAACTTAAAAACTAAAATGACCTGTGTAATAATAATTGTCTCAGTCACAAAGACTGAGTGCCTACGTTAGTTTATCACAGAACAGATCTAACAGTTCATATTTTGTAAAGTAACCTGACCTACTCTTTCTTTTTCTACGATTTTTTAGGTAAAGGAGCCACAGAAATATCCTGCCATTCAGAGTGTTTCCTACTAGTGTTGGAAAACATTAGATCAGTCCCTGTCTGGGAAAAAATATTTTGTTGATTCTGTATTTTATGAAAATTTGCCCCTTTATCACAGAAAAGTATGAACAAACATTTTAAAATGCCAAATACAATGTTAGTCCTTTTCTAAATAGATTAACACAGGGACAGTCCAAATGATTGCAAGTCAAAGGGAATTGCGAGATTGCTAAAGAAAAACTGGCAACCAAAATGGTTATTCTTCATACCAATATACAACGTACTATAATATACTATCCCCAATATGTATGTATATATCATTATAATGTGGTTCTGGCCCCACAGGCAACTTTCAGTCTTCATATTCTAACCATTGTTTGCTACACTCAACTAGAAAACAAAGATATTCTCCAACAACCTCTTACAAATGATGACCATGATGGCAATTGAAGCCACTTTCAAAAATACAAGCTTGACACAGATTTCTATAACAATAATACATTTTTTGTATAAAATACTATGTACAGAATAATGCTGAATAAAATGTTAGTGCTCTTTTAAAGCATTTGTTATAGATTTTACTTGATTTTTAAGAAATAAGAGTATATATTCCAGCAATGTTACTCTTGTAGATAGTTGCTTTTTACTGGGTATTTACCGCTGCAAATATACAATCCTATATATTTGTTTTAAACTTTTTAAGTATTTAAGTGACTCCTCAGATGACCTAGTTACCAAAATGTTTTGGAAGAAGGAGGATGTTACTTTTATTAGTACGTGTTAGTGTTTGTGAGGTTCTATTTATAATTTTTAAAATTTAAAATTTAAAAATTTTAAAGTCAACTTACTTTAACTTGGATGGTCAAATTATTTTTTGTGTGATTTTGGAAAGAAGCTCATTTACGGTTTTGAGAACTTATTGGTACTTTATAATTTAATTATTCTACATTAAAATAAAACATTACGCAGAGAAATAAAGATAGTTTTACATGTTTCAAATACAAGGACAAATAAGGAATCAATTTTCATATTTTAGTAAGGTGTTAGCATTTGCCTCAGTACCATCACTAAGGAGAAAAATACATAAATATTAGGTAAAATAAATTAACATCTAAAATTTTATTGTAGGAAATTTAGAGTCTTTAAAATTTACCATGGGCTAGTAGAGATATTCAAAAGAGCATCCAATTAGATTAATCAAATCTTGAATATGTATCAGATAGAACTTGAACTTGAAGAGACTTAAGGTCGCCATCAGGCTACCCTTACCTTATTTATTTTTTAAAGATTTATTTATTAATTTGAGGGACAGAGAGAGAGAGTGCATGCATACATGCAATTAAGGAGAAGGGCAGAGAGAGAGAATCTCAAGCAGACTCCCTGCTCTGCATAGAGCCTGACGTGGGGTCCATCTCGGGACCCTGAGATCATGAACTGAGCTAAAACCAAGAGTTGGATGCTTAACCAACTGAGCCACCCAGGTGCCCCCCTACCTTCTTATTAACTTAAAAATGTCCATTGTCAATTAAGTGTCACTGTTTTATTTTTTACATATTCCTTTCAAATTATCACTAAGTTTCAGAAAACTTAAAAAGCAACTTTTCAGGCTCCTGGGTGGCTCAGATGGTAAAGTGTCTACCTTCGGCTCAGGTTGTGATGTCTAGGTGCTGGGCTCCTGGCTCAGCGGGGAGTCTGCTTCTCTCTCTCCCTATGCCTCTCCCCCTGCTTGTGCTCAATCTCTCTCTCTCAAATGAATAAATAAAATATTTTTTAAAAAAGCAACTTTTCCTTGGAAAACAGTTTGTTACCTTGCCATAATTAATAACGAATGGAATGGCTATTGTTGAAGGGGTGGTTATAAATGGTCTAGGCATTTCTAATATATAAGTTGATCTTTAAAGACTCTTTTGAGTCAGATAATATAATTTGGAGAAGGTACCAATTGCAGAGCACAGAAATATCATTATTACAGTAACAGTGGGAAGAAATAAGAAGCTAGCAGGGGTCAGGAAGTCACATCCCTAATCAGTACTTTTGTGTACAAGTGAAGTTAAAACAAACTAGACAAAAGGATGTAAAGTTCTAGAAAGCATCACATGCTTTGATTATTTATCAAAATGTGATCACTCTAACATTTTTATAAATAAAGTATATGATAAACTCAAAAGTTGTGAAAATTATTCTTAACTAGTAGAATAAATAAAGAAAAGGCAGGAAGTAAGGAAGCTGTTATGGAGGCTTATGCCAAATTTGACTTAGTTTTGAACTATAGTACTACTGGGGATATAGCAAAAAAATGAGTATGTCTACGTAAGAAGATTAACTTCATAAGCCTCCCTAAAGTTGGCATTTTTGTTATTTTACTAAACAAACAAACAAGCAAAAAAGCCAGAAAAATCCAGAAAGTTTAGGATTTGAAGTTATCAAACAGAAATCCAAGTAAAATGAATCAATATCATAAAAAATATATACAGTATGTTATGTTAGGCCAATAAATGTTCAATGCATATTTTGTTTGAACACCCAGAATTAATCTGATGTGGCAAAATTACTTAAAGCATTTCCCGAGTTTCCTTTATGCATTTAGTCAATAGAATTGCATCATTCTTATCCCAAGCTTCCCATACATTGACCAGTTTAATTTATTTAGTAATTTGACATACATCCTCTTAGAAACTGATTTCTTTGGTGCTCAACCTCAGTCACAGGATGAAATAGGAAATAGCAATAAACACACAGGTTCATAAGTTACTGAAGCTATAGCTTTCTAGGTCATATACTTGTGATACAAAGGAGTGATTTGTTAGTAACAAGCTTTAACATTTATAGACTATATTTCCTTAGCCACTTCTTGGAACTGAAGAATTCTAACTTAATTGCCCTCTTTAAATCAGATTTACTATAGTTTTTTCCTTAGCAGCATTTCAAGAATCACCATATTATTCTCCAAGGGAATATTTAATGGAGTCTTTTAGCTTGGATCTTTCCTTTAGGCCCCACAGGAAGAAATCATCTCAGAAAATATTAGGGGCGCCTGGGTGGCTCAGTGGGTTAAAGCCTCTGCCTTTGGCTCAAGTCATGATCCCAGAGTCCTGGTCCTAGTCCTGGTCCATATCAGGCTCTCTGCTCCGTGGGGAGCCTGCTTTCTCCTCTCTCTGCCTGCCTCTCTGCCTGTGATCTCTGTCTGTCAAATAAATAAATAAAATCTTTAAAAAAAAAAAAAAAGGAAAAAAAATAGTATTAGTTCCTCTCCAGAGGTGTTCACGAAAGCCCTTCTTCCAATGCCAGCGGTGGGGGATGGAACACGGGTGGAAGCAAGGCTTACCAAATTACAACTTTTCATGCTTATCTAGTCATCTTTTCACTATCTCATTAAGTGGTCGATGTATATTCAATTTGTAGATATGATATAAAGATTTTTGTTTCCTTACCTTATTTAATTTTCATCAGTGACAGAATAACTGGGTACTAATAAGTTAGATAGGCAAAATGAGGTTTACTAACACTTAAAGCCTCCTGCAGTAGTATTCTAGAAACGAGTTTTTTGAAAAGATAAATATTCCCTCCCAAATCTCACTTTTTACTACTGGAATGATAACTGGGTGTTAGAAATAATGGGAGAAACTAATTTTTGTTCTCTCCACTGAAAGTTTTATTTTGAAAATTTATTACTTCTTCTAAATCACATGTTATTATGATTTTAACTGATCAGATACAACCCAAATAACCAAAACACTGTAAATTCTCATGAGATTAGAAATCATCTAGTTTCTTTTCACAGATTCTCTTTTTGATCCAATGATCAATTTACCAAAATATTAGAGACTATAATCTTTAGCTATATATCCTATAACACATCCTACATTCTCATTGCTTAATTTTGAATTATTACTATACATCCTTAAATTTGACTTTCTAGAATATTCACTGACCATATAGATAACTAGATAATAATTTATTTTTGCTCAATGGATATTTCAAGATCAAAAATTTTTTGAAGACTTTTAAGAAAAAATTATCTATTTATTTGAGAGAGAGAGAGCATAAGGTGTGGGGAGAGGCACAGAGGGAGGGGGCAAGTAGGCTCCCATCTGAGTGGGGAGCCTGACATGGGGCTTGATCCCAGGACCCTGAGATCATGACCTGTGCCAAAGGCAGATGCTTAACTGACTGAGCCACTTAGGAACCCCTCAAAAACCTTTAGAGTTAAACACATAATTGTCCTACTATTTCTCTATATTTTTAGTATAGAAATTTGTATGCTTAAGAGAAAATTATCATTACTCAGAATAATACTCTATTATTGTTTTCTTATGTATCTTTTGACCTCATTCTTGTCATGTCTTACTACTACAACATATTGGCCTTCCTGTTGTTCTTTAGAAGTATTAGATACTATTGAGGAGGAAGACCTTCTTCTGCCTGGTGGTCCTTCTAGCTGGACTTAGAGTCAAATTGCCATGAGACAAACTAACAGGAGAAGATCAAATTTAATAGTATATGTATGGGGAAATCCATACAGACATAACATTCCAAAGACAATGCAACATGAAGCTTACATGGACTAAGGTGACAGGTAGGGTCTGAGAATATAAAGGGAAGAAGGGCCTTTAGCTGGAAAGTGAAAGGACTTGTTTTGAAAACAAAGGTTGCCTTATTATGCAGATAAGTCTCTTAGGTAAAGGAAGTCTCTGGTAATAGCTCTCTTCTTAAAAATACAGGGTCTACTTTCCAGTCTAAATTCAGGCAGCTGAGGACCAGAAGAGAGTTTTCCCTGCACTACTAGATTTTTGATTACTTTTAACTCAAAATAATATTCATGTGAAGTGATTTAACTTGGGGTAGCCTGCCCTTGGGCTGTACGGTATTTACCTGATATTGCCATAGGGCCTCTACACTTCCTTTGCTCCTGCCTGGCATTATCAATCATATAATATCTATATGGTTGGCTCCCTCACCTCCTCAAGATTTTTGCTCAAATGTAATCTTTTCAGGGAGGTCTGCCATGACTTCATTTAAAGTTGTAGATTCCAATTGCCACAAACCATCTCCCTTTCCCTTTTCTAATTAATTTTTATGCCATACTTATCACCATATTAATACTATATTTATATATAATATCTATATATATATAATTTTTTGAACACTTAAATGTTCTTTTTTGTTGCAATGTAATTGACATATAACATCGTATTGTATTGGTCTTAGGTATAAGCATAATGATTTGATACATGTATATATTACAAAATGATTAACACAGTAAGGTTAGTTACTGTGATTTTTTTTCTCATGATAAGAACTTTTAGGATCTACCTATTTAGCAATTTAAAATATACAATGCAGTGTTGTTAACTGTAGTCACCATGCTGTACAATACATCCCCATGACTTACTAATCTTATAATTGGAAGTTTGTATTTTTGACCACTTTCACTCATTCCCCCTTCAACCCTCCTTTGTCTATGGCAACTACCAATCTGTTTTCTGCCTCTATGAATTTGTTTTTCTGTTTGTTTTGATTCCACATATAAGTAAGATTATACAGTATTTCATTTAATATGATGCCCTCAGTATGCATCCAAATGTCACAAATGTTGTCACAAATGTCAGAATTTCCTTTTTTTAAAGATCCAAATAATATTCCAGTATATGTAAGTATGTGTGTGTGACATTTTCTTTACATTTTTAAAATTACTTTTGTATATTTCCCCCAGTTATAAGCTAAATTTTATGAAGGCTTTTTTTTTTAACTATTTTGTTTGTTAGTGTATCTCCAGTGTCTAGAATAGTTCCAAGTCAGCAGCAGGCACTTACCTATTGAATGCATTCATTTTTTATTGGCATAATTTTATCAAGTCTTCAAAGATTTAAAATTGTCTTTGTCAATTAAAAAAATGCACATTTAATTCACTCAAAAAAGTATTATTTTTAACATACTTTCTATGTATCAAGACTTTTGTCAGGCATGTTGGTTACAGAGAATTAAGTGCAAGATCTTTGCTGTAAGAGCTTCCTTCTGATTGGAATTCAATGTCATTAATAAACCCTCAAGGTCAGTCACTGTAATGGAAGTTGTGGAGCAGGGAGAAGCATACCTAAGATGACATGAAAATAAGAATCGACTTGTAATCGTGTGAACCTATTCAAACTGCTTAACATCACTCTATCATTGGTCCTCACCTATAAAATAAGGATAAAACCTTCCTTGTGGTATTTTGTGGGGAACAACTTTGGAAATAAAAATAGATCAGCCAGCTCTGGTTGGCATGTGGTAGACACACATTTAAAATTAATCTATTCCCTTTGTATTCTTGGATTCTACCTAATAACTTTTCAGCATTCATATATCAAATGGTAAAAATAATAGACACATGGAAGTATAAAAATTCAATGTTGGAGTAATATTATAGATAAGCTAAAATCTGATAAGCAGGGAATCATTTTGAATTAAGATTAATTAATTAAAATTAATTATAATTATATTTTATATTATAATCACATTATAATATATACTTTCATATAATATATAATGTATAACTATAATATGTAAAGCATAATATTTTATATTATAATTATAATTAAAATTGTGTTTTTCTAGTAGTATATATAATAGATTTAGAAATGAGGAAATGGAAGTTAAGTTATGCTAATATTTCACAGGAATATTAATGCTGATTTTAGGAGATTAAAAAAATGAACTTGTAGGAGAGATATTATAGATGTAGAATCTGCTAAACTTGGAATATTATTACATATATCAATCAGGATGGAAAAGGAGAAATCAGAAATGACCCCAGGGCCTTGATTATGAACAGAGGCATCAATGAAAACAGAGACTGGCTATGGGGTGAATGGTGAAGAGACATGATGAATATAATTTGAATATAATTGTAAATATAATGAATTTGAAATACACAGTAGACTGTTCTTTCATGCAGACAGAGAAAGAAGGTTAGAGGCCACTTGTAGGTCTTTGGGGTATACTGGAAGACAAAGAAGAAGAGATTTAAAAGAATGAGTAAGAACTTGTCAAGAATAAACACATTTATAGAATTATCAAGAAGGACATAGATAGCAACAAGGGTAATTAGTAATTCAACAGGAACAAATTTAAGAATAAAGGGATTTTCCAAATAGGATTTCCTCAGATGTAGGAAGGAAATAAAGAAGGGAAGGAGGAAGGAAAAGGAAAGATAAAGCTGTGAACATTTTGTATAGGAAGGGACCCAAATATAAAGGGAAACATCTTGGAATCTTTGAATGTCTTGATGGTGGAAAATTGGCTGCAGAGTATAGGAGGCCTGGAGAAGTTTGGGAACTTGTAGAACACGGGTAAGATTATGGATTGCTACTAGAACAGTGATTGGCAAGGGTATTGAGAGTTGGGGAAAGACCCTGTGAAGCCCCAGGAAATTCTTTAACGCACATTCATGGTGGTGTCAGGCAGCTGAGCTTGACTGTTTGGAAGCATACAAATGTATGGTTGGTAGGTTTTCAGGAACAGAGGATTGGCACGGAATGAATTAAATGTCTTTTAGCATGGTAATATTATTGAGTAGGAGCAAGCCTAGGCTTTTGAGGCAGTGGGGAAGAATCTGAGGACTAAACGAGACTATCATGGAATGCACTGAAATCACAACTTTTCCTCAACACACAAGTAGCCATGCAATTGTCTCTTCGATTTACTTATCAGACTCCTATAAAAGGCAAACACTTCACCTCAGATAAAGGGATGCACCCTCCTTATTCAAAGGGAAGCAGAGGAACTAATATCATTAACAATTCTTATGATTGATTCACAGTCATTTGGAGGTAAATAGATTATCAAATGATGGCATTCTTATCAAAAACAACATGGTAATGTAAAAGCTTGCACAAAAGAAATGAAAGTTAGAAAATTTAAAATAAGCAAAGAGGCAAGATTACACCATTGAGAATGACTAATTTTAATTTATTGACAAATTTTAATTTATCATATCTAATTCTTAATTAATTATGACTTTTAGACACTCCATTAACAAATTTTAAAGCAATTCAAATAGTTTACAGTTTTATCTATTCCTCACTGAGAATAGAATCTTCTTTTTACTTGTATATTTATATTTTACCTTCCTCAGTTAATGTTCACATCACTATTTTGGTATTAGTTGCATTTCCTACATTTAAAAATTACATTATGTATAAATTTGGAAAAGATTTAAAAATCAAGAGGAATAAAAATGTTTTAAAATACTTGCCTAAAGTTACTTTCTATATTTTCTAAATTTTTTGTGTAGATAATTTTCATTTTAAAAATTGGGTTGTAATTATACTACATATAGAAACCTAAATACATTTTTCTCTTTGCCAACTTTTAGCTATTTTTTGTTTAGAACACAATAATTACATTATTTGTTAATGATTATATAATTTTTAAAATTAATATTTATTTTTACTGCATAAGAACAACTAGTGGATATAGTGACTTCTTTCTCCCCTTTTATTGCTAGCTTTGGACTGCCTTAATTCTCATAGAAGATAAAAATAAACCAAGAGAGAAATGTTAGCAACAGTCTACTCCAGTTGCTTCAGATGCCAACCAACCTACTTAGGACCCCAGAAAAACAAACATCTATTCTGCCATCACCCTAAATTTCCTCTAGGCAACAATGCAAATAGGTAGAATGGAAAAATATAAATATGCAAACGCAGGATTTATTTGATTACTGCCATCATTACTAATTTAGGCATATCACTTTTATTGCATCTGGTTGCTTCTGACTATCTGTACTTAAGTATATCTTCTTGGTGATCATCTTCCTGTAATTCAAAATTTTAGTTGTTTTCAATGAGTGTTTTGACCTTGCTTTAAGAAGTAGAATGCATTGGCCATAAGGAATATAAATTTTAAAAATGATATGGCCTGTTCCGAATGAAGCAAACCTGAATTCTGGGCTTCTTGCGGGGGGAAACAAGTAAATGTTCCTTGAACACCTCTTTCATTTTTTGGAAAAAAATCGAATGAACAAAATGGATACTCAGAAAATGCTGGTATTTTAGTTAAATTTGTCTTTAATGGAATTTGTCAAGGAGAACCTATACTAAGAAAGATCTGAAAAGATTAAGAACATAAACAATTCATCAAACATAAGAAAAATAATAACTTTCTTGATTGCATGTCACAGTCTAAATGTACACTTCCCCAATAGTATCCATATGGCTCTGAATTGTGTAGCAGCTTTTACTAATGCCAGTCAGTCAATAAGCATTTCCTGAAGACATCTTTGGGATATGGTGCTTTGCTAGGAACCCATATCTTTTCTCCTGATAAATCTGAAAAATAATTTAGTGAGAAATGCAAACTACCTTCACACTTACCTCCCACTGTATATGGTAGAGAAAGAAGGGAAGAATGACAACATATATCAGCTTTTAAAATTTTATTTACTTATTTTTTAAAAGATTTAATTTTTTTTAATTTTTTTTTAAAGATTTTATTTATTTATTTGACAGAGATCACAAGTAGGCAGAGAGGCAGACAGAGAGGCAGGCAGAGAGAGAGAGAGAGGAGGAAGCAGGCTCCCCGCTGAGCAGAGAGCCCGATGTGGGGCTCGATCCCAGGACCCTGAGATCATGACCTGAGCCGAAGGCAGAGGTTTAAGCCACTGAGCCACCCAGGTGCCCCAAAAGATTTTGTTTTTTTATTTGACAGAAAGAGACAAAGCGAGAGAGGGAACACAAGAGCAGGAGTTGGAGAGGGAGAAGCAGTCTTCTTCCCACAGAGCATGGAACCTGAGGCGGGGCTGCAGGGCTTAATCCCAGGACTCTGAAATCATGACCTAAGCCTAAGGCAGACAATTAACAATTGAGCCATCCAGTCACCGAGTTTTTTTAAATCTTTAAATCAGAACAGTTACCACAGACAATTTTGGACCAGAGCTGAACCCTAAACACTTTTGTCTTCCTGGTCCTACTTCTCCATTAAATAAATATTCGAAATTATATGTTAAGCCTGTGTTGGTATAAAGGCAAATATATTGGGGCACCTGGGTGGATCAGTGGGTTAAGCCTCCGCCTTCAGCTCAGGTCATGATCTCAGGGTTCCTGGGATTGAGTCCTGCCTTGGGCTTTCTGCTCAACAGGGAGCCTGCTTCCCCCCTACCCCGTGGGGAGCCTGCTTCCTCTTCTCTCTCTGCCTGCCTCTCTGCCTACTTGTGATCTCTCTCTCTGTCAAATAAATAAATAAAGTCTTTAAAAAAAAAAAGACAAATATATTAATGATATATATTAAACATTTTATACTTAACGAGTACAGATTTTCTTCTCAGTTCAAAAGAAATTAAAACAGCTCCTAGGCTGTTAAAAATAGTGTGGGCCTTTCCTAAGCACTGTGACTAATGGGTCTACTTCCTCTACTTTATAACAAGTCACAATCCAATTAACTTTTTACCTCCCCACTTTGAAATCATTTAATGCTTCTGGATATTAAAGATGTGGGAATTTTGAAGCTGTTAAGTGTGGCTGCATTTGCTGGATCTCCTTGGATGATTCTGTTGTTTGTTTTTTAATCTTATTTTCTCAGAGTGAAATGGACATGAAATAGGATGTGGAAGTCCCCTCGAGTGTGTAATTTAAAGATGCATATGCAAACCTGAACTTGCTAATGATTATTCTCTTGTGTCTTCTTTGCAAATGACAACAGTTGTTAACTGTGTTGTCAAAGGATTTTTACAGGTATGAGAACCATTGCTTCAGCCTGTGAAATGGGCTCCAAGGACAACTGGATATTCACTTACACCTGGGATGTTATTTGCAATATAGAGTCCAACCATCAAATCAAAGTTTCTCAGAGTGGAGCCTAGGAAATTTATTTTAACAATATCTGTAGGTGTTTCTTATGGATTTAAAATGTGAGACCCAAATGCTTAATAATAAAATCTCTTGAAAGTCTGAGATTTTATGATCTTAAGATCACAACCTATAAAAAAAAATAAAGTATATACTGGGGTAATATATTAGAAGTAAAGTGGCCCAGACTTGTTTTACCTATTGAATATAAAAGGGAAGTAACTTCCTTTGTCCCCCCTACCCCCCGCCTTTATTTTCACTGTTGAAGGCAGGAAAATTGCTTCTGAGTCACATGTGGAGCCTAATCGAGTGCTAAAAGAGAATTTTCCTCGTGTGTTTGATTGTACACAGGGATGCTACTTCTTAGATGCCTGTGGTGTTTATGGCCTGCATGTTGCCTTGATCTAGGGCCTCTGGGATTCATTCAGTGCTTTGATGATGCACTAAATGGCACCTAATGCTTTGTAAGAGTTCAAGAATCTTCCTTGTTGTTTAATTCATTCCCAGTGAGTGACTCTGGAGTAGAGGAGACAAGAGTTTATCCCGCTGGTATTCACTTACTCGTGCAAATAGACATTAAAAAAAAATACTATCTCCTGCATGAGAACACACTGAGAAGGCCTTACTGATAGATTCTCATTTTTTACAAAAAGATAGATTTTTATTTGTTTGTTTCTAAAGAAAGATTCAGTTTTTATGGATTAGCATAAGATATGCCTGCAGAAAATTTGGAGACATAAACAGGTAAGATGATATTAGACAACTCTAAGATCTTAACACTTAGCTCTATCCATTGTTAACAGTTTAGTTCTCTCCTTTCTGAAGGTCTGTGATGCATTACAGACCCACACACATAGTCACATAGTTGAGACACACTGTATTTATGATTTTATCCCTTTTAAAATAATATAAAATTATTTGAAACTATTTGTATCAGTTGCATAATATTCTATCTTATGGATTCACATTATAATTATGTGCTACTGTTACAGGAAATTCAGGTTCTTTCTAACTCTGCTCTATTGTGGATACCTATTAAACTGTATTTTTAATTATACCCTTAGGAAGATGAAGTAATTAACATTACACTTGCTGAAAATAGGGTATTTTTTTTTAAATTACTGATACATAAGATCAGTTTTTATAAATAATCTTTCATTTTTATTGCAAAACTAACAAACATTAGTCTTGAGAGGAAACATTTGTAAAGTCTCTTGACATTTGAGATATTTGACTCAATGACTGGAAAAAAATTATATGGTGGTGGAATCTATGGCAACGACTAATTGGAATACTGAGTAAGAGAAAGTAATATGTCAAAATGTCCACCATCTTGTTAATATGACATTATGGCTTTAGAAACCCTATAGTAAAGAAAATCATTAGGTTACCAAAAATTAAGGAGCTGGAGTAAGCATACTGGAATAACTTTACAGAAATAGGAAAGACTGAAGAGTCTAAGAGAAAATTAAAAAAAAAAAAAGATTTGAAAAGAAAAGAGATTTATAAATCTTGGGCCTGTGGAAAGATTTGAATTCATCACCTATTGCTGAGGTAGATACATAGTGTGTTGTGGCAGAATAATAATGCCTCTTGGATAGCTACCATTTACATATAGTGTAATCATGAAGGACTTCAAAGATAAAACTGAAAAAGGAATTTAAGTCTTCACCCTTAGCCTCATCACAAAAGGAAAAAAAAATTTTTTTCTAAGATTTTATTTATTTATTTGAGAGAAAAAGAGTGAGAGCAGGAGTGAAGAAAGGGGCAGAGGGAGAGGGAAAGCAAGACTCCCCACTGAGCAGGGAGCCCTGAGGCAACATGGGACTCAGTCCCAGGGCCCTGAGATCTTGACCCGAGCTCAAGGCAGGTGCTTAACTGACTGAGCAACCCAGGCATCCCAAGGAAAATAAAAAGTTTTAATTAGGTGCTTATGCATTCCAACATAGAGAAAAGAAAGAGGGAAATTATAGGAAGGAAAGAAGTTCATTAAAAAAAAAAAAAAAGGTCAATATTAGGAAGTTAGCTATGACTAAGTCTTTCTAAGACTCTGTTTTCTGAGAGACTGAATAAAGAGAATAGACATAATTTAACATTACCCAGAGGAGGTAATTTTGCAGCTCTGTTTGTATTAAGTACCAGTTTTTATACTATCAGGAAAATGACTCATTAATTGCATCACCATGATCCCAGGGATTTCGGTCCCTGAACCCAATTAGTTTAGTAAACTGGACAATTTCAACACAGGACCTAGGATCTCTGTTGGAACTATAGGGGAGGAAAAATGTTATATCTACCTTTCTAGGTTATTTTGGCTGGTCTATTCATTACACGGACACAAGACAGATTAACAGGAGAAAAACAAGTTTAATTACATATGTTCAGAAGCCCCATAAAATACTATGGGACCTAAGGACTATTGAAGCTTGTATACCATCTTGAGCTAAGAAATGAGGGAGGGGCCTGGGGACTCAAAGGGGAGGAGGATAATTCACATGACTTTAAGGAGAGCAAATATCTGGTAATTAAATGTTTGCGCGGCCGTATAGGTAGGTCTTTCAGATAAAAAGTTATCTCGGTTAATAGGTCTCTTTTTGGGTGAGCCCCCCTTCCCCCCATCTAAATTCTTTTAGGTAGTTAAGGGAGAGAGAAAAGTTTTTCTTGAGTCTGCTGGGTCTTGATTGCCTTTAGCTCAAAATAATCCATACGTCAAAGTGGCATATTACAGGGTCATCTATTTTGCTTCCTTTCAGTCCCACTTTTGAAACTTTCTCAAGAAGTTTCACAGCCCAGAATTTGAGTTGATAGATTGCTGTATCTCATTGAAATAATCTCTCAATCCTTAGCCCAAAGAATAGATCAGTTTAGTTAAATAGTTGTGTCTCTTTTTAGGAGGCAGTGATGCAGGTGGGCTCCCGAAGTTAGGCCTATGGTGCAAGCAATCAGGTATTTAATAAGAAGTATTTCTATGGAAACAAGAGGAAAACAATGGGTATGAAGTGGAGTGGGCTGTAATCTCAGTTTCTGAGTTATGAATGTAACCAGTCAAGGTCTAGCTTGTAGGGTTTTTAGAGGAAGGACAGGGAGAGGCAATCTGATAGATTTCCCTGACTTGTAATTTGACTGTCTCTGATAATCTTTTGAGGGGTCCATATAGCAATAGGCATAAAGATTTCCCGTATATGGGCTATTGTGGTGATTTCCCTGAAATTTATATCAAGTTGCCCAACTTCAGCTTTCATGTTTTGGAAAAGGGGCTTCTTTAGTTCTCAATGACTCCCAAAGCTGAAGGGTGGAAAAAAATTGGAAATGTTAGTTTGAAGCGCTTTAGCCAAATATCAAGGATATTAAAAGATTTTAGGATCCAGTCCAGTGTAGAGATGGAACCTCAAAGACAGTTCATGGCACTAGGATCTGATACCTACCAAGGTATGTTACTGAAGCATAATTTTTCTCTCTACCATCACCTGCATATTTATCAAGGATAACCACAGTGAGATCAATTCATTTGCAATTTAAATCTAGTTTTAAAACATTTGGCCTGTTTATTTACATAAGAAGCAAGACTAGTAATTGACTAGGTATCTTTCAGTCTCCTTTGCTGGAACTTTTCAGAAGGAATCTCAGATTGGACTTTTAAAAGCCTCTTCAGACTAAGAAATCAAGCCAACGATTCCCCATCAGACTTTGGCTGCAGCATCTAGAATTTGGGTGAATTCCTCCTCTCTTCTTGAGTCCCCTGAATATCCTGAGTTTTCTGTCCCTGCTAGGAAATGACCTTCCTTTCTCACCTGGTAAATTCATTGGGAACCCTGTAAACAGGGTATGCACAGTATTTCCTAGGAGTTTTATTGGCTCCATAAAGTCAACATTGGTTCCTTAAAGCTGTCTGGTTATATCTGAGTATGCATGTGTCTCTCAGATATTTCTCTTAGCCTTAGTAATATAACCAATATTTCTAATTGTGTCCTTTTACAAGGAAAACAGAGTTTTCAGTCTCACTGAACTTCTACAAATATCTAACTGTATTGCCATAAAAAGAATACTCAGGAGTTTTCCAACTCTGAAGGGATCAGGTAGAAAAAGTAAGCGTTTCATCTTTTTTACAAAGATATATTTTACCAGTTTGTTGTAGGCCATAGTTAAGAGAAAAAAAAAAACTTACATTAAATCTGTTAAAACAAAAACATTAAAGAACAAGCAAGATCATAAAAAGAATCATAATCATCTTTCTCAGTTCATGCAATCCCATGTAATTAAGACTTGTTCTTCTTGAATCTAGTTTCCATTAGCTTTGGAAATTCAGTTTTATGATCTTAAAATTATCAGGAACCTGTACTCTAGAGTGCTTTCCTTGAGTTTCCTTGAAGATGAAGCACTTTTGCAAACACTTTTGAAAAAGCTCACGGTAAAACAGTAAGCATCTGTTAATGACAAGACTTCAAAATGACCATGAATAAAGGCCTGATGAGAGTTTACTATAATGCAGTTGATGAGAAAATTTGCTTATTTCTACAAGACAAAACATTTTAGGGTAATGACTGGAATTATGACTGATAACATTATACCAGGACATACTAGATTTTTAGGGGGATTCATCTAGTTTATAGAACAATACAACATGAAGAAGGAGAACATTTGGTCAAATTGGATCATAGGTCACTGTGAAATATTATCCATTTAAAAATAGTGACAAATAGTTCAAAGGCCAACACAAAAAATTAAATAGTTATAAAAAACAAACTAAAAAAAACCACTTTAACTCTTCTAATAAAGACTCAACTTTCTTAAGTAATCAAAGACCTGACACAGACACAGGAAATTATTTTGATTAATTAAACACAAAATCCTTGTTCTTTTAGGCAGACTACTTTATAATATAAAGGAAAAAACTTTTATAATTTCTTATAAATAACAGAGCAATAGTCCAAGAAAACTTTGTCCTTTTAAGAGAGAGAAAAAAACAAGTTTTAATTTTGTACCAGTGCACTTTGATATTAAAATTCATTTAACTTAATTAAGTTTTTTCTAATCATAGCCAGCTTGACCACAAATTAATATTCCTTTCTAAAGATTCTTTTTTCGTAAGCCTTCTGTAATTTTCTTTTTCACATTCAGATTTTGTCTTGTTTTTCTCTTTCTCACTTTAAAATAAGGAACATCTCTTTAGGCAAAATTATTTTCTTTTCCCTCAACAAAAGTGCATTTTTACATCTCATACCCCTTCTTACCAAAACATATTTAACTTAGCTTGTATACAGAATTGTTTCCCTTGTCTTTTTTAGTTGTTTTGACTACAGTTGTTAGTTAGAATTCTCATTACTGAACTTTGTTCTCAGTGAGGGCAAGTGGCTCACCTTTATAAACTTTAACTAAAAAGTAAGCAATTGTAAACTGTCCGTTACACCAGAATTCTTCACACTGGCACATTTATGAATGTATTTCATATTTTCTAAACATACATGCTTCCTTCTAGTATATGTTTTATTTTCAGTGTGGCATGAGTGTTTACTAATAGACCCAAAGACCCTTTAGTTCTTCTGTAAAAGGAAGCCAAAAGGAGATAAATTTATGTTCAGAAATTAATGCTTCAGGATTTTATATTATTCGTAAATGATCTGAATAATTGACAAACTTATCATTTAGCTTAACTTAGCAAAACTTAAAGGTTTCAGGCTACCAAAAAAGATTTGGGGAAACTATTTGAAAAAGTAACCTAAAGACTTTGTATTCTATTTATATCTGTGTAAATCATTTGCTCTTAACAATTACGTTTAGATTACTCATGAAAACTTCATGAGATATTAGACAAACTCAGCCATCATCCAGCCTATTTTTCTTACAGACAAATTCTTGTAAGATATCTAATATAAATTTACTGGACTAGTAAACCGAGGCAGAAAAATGTCATATGTCTGTGAGTTTATATTATACTATTATATTCAGTGTTGATAACTCTAAAGTCATACCTTTTGTAATTAAACTAGTGAATGTAAACTAGCTTTTTTTTTTTTTAAAGATTTTATTTATTTATTTGACAGCCAGAGATCACAAATAGGCAGAGAGGCAGGCAGAGAGAGGAGGAAGCAGGCTCCCTGTTGAGCAGAGAGCCCCATGTGGGGCTCAATCCCAGGACCCTGAGATCATGACCTGAGCTGGAGGCAGAGGTCCAACCCACTGAACCACCCAGGCGCCTGAAACTAGCTTTAATATTGAATATCTTTCCAGCTGATATGAATCTGAAATGCATTTGGGCTACTTTCTGTTATATTTCTGAGAACTTTAAGAATGCGAAATTTATAAGCCCTTAATTTTAAGCCAATTAGATAGAACTCTTTACAAATTAATTTTGGCAATATTATCTGGAGGTAGAAAAATATTATATGGTATACAAATATAGACATACATAAACATATAGACCTCCACAGAAATCTCATAGCTTTCATTCCAAAACTTTGGCCATGAATCTGGTACAACACTCACTAGTTTTAAATACTTGCGTCTCTGGCAGATAGAACAATTTAGAGTTACCTGCTTAAAAACTTTTCGCTAATATTTATGAAGAAGACTTTTAAAAATTTGTATTTGTCCCTGACAAGTGATCTTTAAGCAGACTATGGTCTAGAGTTTGGGCAAGAGAGCCTTTCTAGCAGTTGTATTTTTTTTTTTAAAGATTTTATTTATTTATTTATTTGACAGACAGAGATCACAAGTAGGCAGAGAGGCAGGCAGAGAGAGAGAGGAGGAAGCAGGCTCCCTGCTGAGCAGAGAGCCCAAAGCAAGGCTATCCCTGGACTGATCCCAGGACTCTGGGATCATGACCCTGGGATCATGACCTGAGCTGAAGGCAGAGGCTTTAACCCACTGAGCCACCCCGGTGCCCCTCTAGCAGTCGTGTTTTAGTGATTGCGTTTTAAAAGACTCCCTGCCCACCCTTTTGTTTTGCTTTCTTCTTCAATTGTAGGAATTTTCTTCTTCAATTGTCTAATTAAGAGTTAACATTTACTTTTCAAAAGCACAGGGAAAGACTGCAAGTTCCTCCAAAACCCAGTCTGGTTTCTTAAAGTCAATATTGTATGTAAGCCTTTATTTGAGATAAATGGGGAGGTTTTAGGATCGGTAACAAGAAATAAGTGGATGTTGAATTGTCTCTGGAGTTGCAGTTTTCATTTTGCAAACATTTATAAGGTAAGGACCATTGCTCCCAATTGCTCAAATAATTGGGTTGTAACTCAAATGACATCATAGGTTAGTCCACCCATAAATCCTTTTAAAAGGAGTTTAAAAGGTTTTTCTTTCCTTCTGGGTACATAGTTATATTTTAGCTTACGAAAGGAGGCCAAATTAAAAACAAAACAAAACAAAAAAACCTATCATGTTCTGAATATCAGCTTCCAATCTGGTCAATCTCCAATCACAGAACTATTTAAAAAAAAAAAAACAAAAAACAAAAATTTTTGTTTAACTATATTGCCAACTTTTGGGACACCTGTATAACTCACTCGATTAAGTGTCTGATTCTTGATTTTGGCTCAGATCATGATCTCAACCTCTGGAGATGGACCCCAACTTGGTACCGTGCTCAGCAGGCCAGGGGCTTGAGATTCCCTCTGCCCCTCCCCCTGACACACATCACACATTCATACTTTCTAAATAAATAAGCAAATTAATAAATAGGGTCTAAAGAAATTCTGGTCATCTATTTTCTACATTAGGTTCTTTTTTTTTTTTTTTTTTTTTTTTTTTGCCAAGGGCCGTCTGGTTTGTCTGAGAACTAAAGTATATAAAGTACAATCATGGGAGGGAGTAACACTTGTTAGCAGCCAGTCAAGGTCTCTGCGAGTGAGGTTGTACATGGACACTAATCTTTCTAATTTCTCTCTAAATTTGGTAGGATTTTCTGAAAAGTGGAGGTAAAGGAGCTTAATAATTGAAAAGATCCGCTGCTGTCTAAGGGACATGAATTGTTTGGGGGGGGTTCTAGGATGTATCTGCAAAAAGACACGGTGTAAGAAGGCCAGCTGGAAGGTGTGGGAGCATGTTTAGAGAGCCCGGCAAAAGAAGCTTATGTCTGAGCCTTATTAGCCATCCTGGGTGCTTTTGTTCAATTTATTTCCTGGCTTTTTAGTATTTACATGAATAAGCTGTATACCCTGGAGTGCTCTCTGGAAATCTTGCAGGGAAAGGGAGACTAAAAGTGGCAGGGGGTTGTTAAAGGGGTTTTCTGGAGAAGGTGGGGGATTTGGGGAAAGTAAGGTAATTTGCTGAAGAGATAGGGACAGATTTTACAAATGAGAATTTACACTGGGCGCGGAGCTTAATTTTTGTTCTAAATGTAATTTTTGTCCTTTCATCTTGGTAAAGGTTATAAGTATACTTATTAATATCTACTTTTTAATTTGGCCTTTCTGATGCCTGCTGGCCAGGTCCACAGAGGGACAGGGACACAGAGGTGGTCCTATAGGACCAACCAAGAGGGTCCTTGGCTTTATGTAGGATGGAAATCAAATGTAAACCAGCAGGGGGTAAGAGCAGAATTTGTTGAAGACACAGAGAGGGCGGATACATACAGAGCATCTGGGAGACACGGAAAGGAAAAGGAGCAGGAGTCTCATCTTTGTTTGGGTCTTGGGGGAGCGGGGGTTATTGAGGATTGTGGTCTGGTCTTCATGTCCCCTCAGGCATCCAGGAACAGCATAAAACAAAGACGAGGCCCCAGGTATTATTTCTTGGATCCAGGGAGATCTTGGCAAGTTGACATGTCTAGCTCCAGTGGTCTGGAATCCGCCTATGATAGCTTCTTCAGGTCTTTCTCACCTGGCCCTTCATTAGATGGTATCCATTCTAAAGAAATCACTAACTCCTTGTCCTTTACAAGGAGGACATACGCTATTTGCATTACAAGTCATGTGTAAAGTGGGGTGGCCAATGCAGGGGCTAGCATGAATAGAAGCAGGAAAAGGAACAAAACCAGATTTTTATGGAATCCTTCAGTTTCCAATCTCATTTCCATAACTACCAATAGAAAATTGTTTAAACTAAGATCTCTCTAAACAAACAAACAAAAAGTTAATATTGAAGTTTGTCCAATTCAAAGAACCCATCATCTGGCCATCAATGAATAAGATCTTATTTTTATCTCAACAGCAACTCAAACCAGTTAGCCTTTTCACAGCTTAACTATGGATGCAAGGACCATCCCCAAGGAGAGTGTAAACGATGCAGTCTCACAAGATCCAGAAAGTTTCTTTCCAGATTTAGCCTCAAAAAGCAAAGACTTCATTGTCACAGGTGCTAAGAATGGTTTAGTTTAAGAGGCATCTCTGGTTTCTCATGAGGATATGAGACACCGCCAATCACAGACCCATTCCACAGACGATTGGAATGGAACTTCTCCAGCACTAATGAAATAATGAAGGCTGAAGCAACAGTGTCCCTTCTGGACTTGGATCCCTTATGACAGACTCCCCTGAGAACAGGCACAGTTACACAAAGGGAATAATGCCTAAGACCCAGCTCTCTGTTTGGATCTGCAGCCTAGACAGGTGTTCACCAGGTGAGCACAAGTTCGTGAATCCTCTGGTTGGTGGAGACTAGAGAGAACAGGGTCCCAGGTCAATAGCCAAGCTCCAAAAGCATAGAAAAAGAGGAGAGGGAACTTCACCCAGGTTTTTGGTTTTGGTTTTGGTTTTTTTTTTTTTGTTTTTTCTTTTTGTTGTTGTTGTTGTTTTTTTTTTTAATATGCACATTAACAGCTTCAGCTAAGCCTTCAGTCTATCAGAGCCAAACCGAAAGCTAAGAAGGCTGAGCTGCTGAATTGGGGATTGGGCAGTGCTTTAGAGCATCTTGTTGAATGGAATTTTTTCGAGCTTGGCAGATGACCTAGTGTCAATCTAAGCTATCCAGATGATGTAGTTTTTAAAATTTTGGTGAGGTCCGGAGCCGGCGGCCAAGAAAGAATTCTTGAGGCATCTTTGATGCAAAAGGTGATTTTATTAAAGCATGGGGACCAGGACCTGTGGGCAGAATGAGCTGCTGCACAGAGGTTGTGAGGGGTGACTGATTATATACTGGGGAGTGGGAGGAGGTAAGGGAAAAGGGAGGTGTCCAAAAGGACTTGATATGCTAAAGAAGACTCAGGATCCTGGACTCATTACTAATGAGTAAGAGGCATCTCTGGACTCATTACTAATGTCAAGCTAAGGTCCTTTTCCCTTCTAGTAAGGCATTAGCATTAAGACAGCTGGGAGTTTCCTGAAGGGATGTTAATGTTACCCTTTGCCTGCCTCAAGTATTTGTCAAAGGGCTGCAGGTTATAAGGAAATTTAATTTTACCTACATTTCCTGTCTTTGTTTCCCACATCCCTGTAGAAGCGTGGATGATGTTAGAGCTCCAGGAAATGGAGTCTGTCTGTCTCTAGAATTTAGGTTATGGATGAGAAAGCTTTTTCCTTGTGAATCGCTAAGACATTAGTAAACTGATGGAGGCTCATGTCTTGCAGGGCTGTGATTTCTATTTGATAGCCATTTGCTTTTCCTTTTCCTTAGTTTTTGGGCAGCCAGGAATGCCTGAGGATCACACAGAGCCCACCCAGGGGTGTGTGTGTTTGTGTCTGTGAGGGTGGGGGGTTTGCAGGGTGTCATCTTGTGCTTTGCCCTCAGCTTGCCTTCTGCTTCCTCATCACAGTGACCAACTTGTCCTAACATGGGAATCTCTAAGTTAGGTGGTAAGTGCTCTAACAGCTCTTAAGTGCTCAATCCACGCCCACCACTTTTTTTTTTTTAGCTCTGGCTTCTAAATGTCCCTTAGCAATAACCTTTACCTCATGTGCACATTTCAGTAAAAGAAATTTTTCTTTATTTACTTATCTGAGAGAGAGAGAGACAGAGACAGAGACAGAGAGAGTGAGCACAAGCAGTGGGGAGGGACAGAGGGAGACGGAGAAGCAGACTCTGCTGCCCTGAACAGGGAGCCCGACTTGGTGTGGGGCTCGATCCCAGGATCCTGAGATCATGACCTGAGCCAAAGGGAGATGCTTAACCAGCGAGCCACTCAGGCACCCCACTTCATGGGCACATAAACTCACAGCAAAGTTTGTCAAAATAGATGCAGGTCTGGTGAGAAATATGAACTCATCAGTCTGTGAGACAGGCTCAAATAGCAGGCTTATCGGACACTGATGCCCGCATTCTATCCTCTGGTATTCCTCCTATGACAAATGTCACAGAGAAGGAGGCAACAAAAAACAGTGATCACCCCCGGGAAGAAAAAGATCAATACAAACTTGTCTCAAATCTTCACCAAAGTCGCTATACACAAGGAACTAGTTCCACGGATATTTTCCCCCGCTAACCTACATTTAGAAAAGGAAAAAGGACTCACTACTCTAGCTCCCACTGCACCCTGCAGGTAGAGATCCAAGAGACTGACCTGGTAAAGATTCTTACTTTCTTGTCATAGATCCCAGCATCTCTCAGCGACAGAAGCCCTAGGACCAGCGGTGTCCACCCAGGGAGGCTTATCCATGTGGGTCTCCAACTGGAGGGGAGAAGAAATGTTTCCTTTAGCCTTCTAGATTCTTTTGGCTGGTCCTTTAATTAAATTGACATAAAGCAGATTAACGGAAGAAAAACAAATGTGATTACATCTATATGGGAGCCCCATAAAAAATATGAGACCCAAGGAGCTTCGGTCAGATGCAGCTTATAGTCATCCACGGTCTTCCAGAGCTAAGAAATGCCGAGATGCGCCTGTGGCTTCAAGGGAGAGGAGGGGAATTCACAGGACTGTAAGGGGAGCAGATGTCTGGTGATTAGCTGTTTGCCCTGCAGCACTGAGAGGTCTTTCAGATAACAAGTTATCTCTGCTTCATGGCTTTTTTTGGGGGGCCAAGCCCTCTATTAAATTCTCTCTCTTTTATTTTTTAAGATTTCTATAAAATCTTAAAAAATGTTTAAAATCTTTAATCTTTAATCTTAAAACCTTTAATTTAAAAATCTTTAATCTTAAAAAAGATTAAAATCTTTAATCTTAAAATCTTTAATTTTAAAATCTTTAATCTTAAAAAAAGATTAAAATATTTTTTTAAGATTTTATAGATTTTTTAAAAGATTTTTTTAAGATGATTTAAGATTTTATTTTTATTTTATTTTATTTTTTTTTTTTTAAGATTCATTTGACACCGAGAGAAAGAGAGAGAGAGATCACGAGCACAGGCAGGGGAGCAGCAGGCAGAGGGAGAGGGAGAAGACTCCCCCGCCAGGCCCAAACTAGGATTTGATCAGGACCTGAGGACCTGAGCCAAAAGCAGCTTAACCATCTGAGCCACCCATGTGCACCTATTTAAATTCTTTTAGGTAGTTAAGAGCGAGGTAAAAGTTTTTCTTCAATCTGTCGGTCTTGAGGGCCTTCGGCTCAAAATAATCCACAAGCCGAAGTGGCATATTTGGGGGTCACATATTTTGCTTCCCTCAGGACCAGCTCAAACACAGGCATCTGATCTGCACATACTAGGCTAGACTCTCGGGTATATTTTCTTATTCAGAGCAACATGCCTCAGAGGGTACAACATGCCCTACATCCAGGTTTTAGCTTTGTCGCCATCAACCTTGCCTTTTCACAGGAAGACGAAACCTGAGACCATCATTTTATTTCCAAGAAGTAGACCATGAACTTCCCAGACCCTACCTCTCTGAAAAGAAAAAAAAAAAAAAAATGGTCAGCATTTCTTTATATCAAAAATGTGAACAGCCCAGTCGGGATTGTCAACATGAAGTGGAAGCTTCACATTGATTGCACTATTCAACTATGTGGACGTTTGATTTCATAATTGTGTTCTCAGTCAGGTACAGAATCGGATTCCTGTTTTTCAGAGAGGTGTTAGCATACAATAAATGGTATGGTTTGCAACAGAGTCTCAAGATAGATATTCCAGGTAGATAGTCAGGTTTCTTAAACAGCCTATCGTCAGTTCCTAGAAGCAATCTGACACTCATTGACAAAGTGAAGTCATGAACAAAGGAGCCAGCAACGCAACTATATCATCAGCATAGAAATGACACTCTCTGCAGTGGCTCTGCCCTGGGCAGGACCCAGCTTGGGGATGGATAGTGACATAAGGGCATCAAAGCTGCTAAAGCATTCAGAGACTGCAAAGTAAACAAGTAAGTGCTTTAAGGAGAAACGGAAGCAGAATGTTAACGGATTCAGCCCAGTTTTACATGCCTGAAAACTCCTAGGGCAGACTCAGGAATCTGACTTGAAATGGAGATAGAGTTTTTCTCTTTTTTAAAATATATAATTGGAAAGGCTATAGCAACAGATCCCGCAAGAGTGGGTGTTGTTGGAACCCAGAGAAGCCTTTTCATTTGTTTGCATGATGTTTTTGATTTTTAAAAATGTTACTGTCTGATACAAAGTGTATCTTCTTCAATTTAAAGAAATAGTGACAAAGAAGCGTTTGCTGAGCACTCACGAAATCCAGGCATAAGACACGGTCCCTGCTCATAGGGCTAACCAACAACCTAGAAACAAGTACTTCAAATTATAGAGAGAACAAATTGAGTATGTTCCAATACGACTTTCTAGACAATAAAATCTACTAACCCATAGAATCATCACCTAAAGGAAGTGACTCAGGTAGACTACTAAAATCACTAAAATTTGTAGAACAAAACAGAACACGCTGAGGAAAGAAGCCAGAATCTGAAAGGTGCCCATCTTCTGTTTCACCCCAATGTCATCTAGTTCGATTCCCCATGCTGCTTACTTTTTATGTTCTTTTTCTGCCTCCAATCAAATAGATAGAAGTACTTTTTTTTTCCCCGTGTAGGTAATATTATAACTTGCCTAACTTTTGAGATAGGACATATGATGTAATAAGTTAGAGACCAATATACTATATTTTATATTTCCCCTTTTTTATCAGTTTTTTATAGTCAGAACTAACACATCACACTGATACATTTAATTTTTGTAATATCATTTCTTTGATATCAGTCATCATCAATATGGCTCATTAGCAAAAAAAGACTGCTAAGGAAAATTTTTCTTACATATTGGAAGTGGAGAATCACTCTGCCAATGTACCTGTATGCATTCTGATAGTTTTAAAGTGGTTTTATATAGTTGCCACAAGTGTGATGTCCATACCAAATCATTCAAAGTTACATATTGGGATAATCTGACCAAAGTAGTCTGAGAAATTATGTGGAAATTGAGGTGTTTTAAGAATTTAGGAACATGGGCGCCTGGGTGGTTCAGTGTGTTAAGCCTTTGCCTTCGGCTCAGGTCATGATCTCAGGGTCCTGGGATTGAGCCCCGCTTCGGGCTCTCTGCTCAGCAGGGAGCCTGCTTCCCCCCCCCCTCTGCCTGCCTCTCTGCCTACTTGTGATCTCTCTCTGTCAAATAAATAAATAAAATCTTTAAAAAAAAAAAGAATTTAGGAATATAATATGACTTGGCAATTGTTCAGATCAACATATAAGAGATTAGAAAAAAATGAATGACAGCTTGTAATCCTTTAAATGAGATGTTGCTAGAATGCAATTATCACACTGATGGAAATTTATCTAGTAATTTAATGAGGACTAAACTATTTTTAATGCCCCACTGATGAAAAAAAATACATTGAGAATTTTAAAACTTTGAGACCTCTGCAATTTGTAATTTCAGATCTTTAAAAAAAATGTCTTACAACCTGTGTCCAAGCTATCATTTTCAATAATATTTCTATTAATATTTTATATATTATTTTATATAAAGTACAGTCACCATGTATTATGCCGTGAACTTTTCTTAACCTTATGAGTTATTATTGTCATTTTATAGATAAGGAAGTTTAGCCTTAGTAATAATAAATTACTGAATTATTTTATGATAGAACTAGAATTAGAATCCAAATTTGCCTTGATGTCTTCTCCATCTGGTACATAATTTTATTTAGTTAGATCAGCCTTGTTTAGTTCATCTGTATAGAAAAACCAGTACATTTTGAACTTGTGGAAATACATACAGTTTGGACCCATCCTTATTGTCATTTTCTAAACTTCTGATTTCCTCTCATACACATCTTAGTTTTTAGCAACAGTGAAACAGCTTGAGGTGTTCTGAGGTATTTGCTGGAAATACCTTTACCACACTACAATGTCAGCAGATTACTTGGAATTTAACCCTATTTTGAAATCTTCATGTTTCAAATAGTCTTTTTATTAGAAGGAGAGTTTATGTAATCAAAGATGGGGATTGGGGCTGATACAAATGAGATGATGTGTCCTGAGATATTCCTCCTGAGATTTTTTTTAGAGTAAGCGAACAAAAGCCTCATCATTTTCTAAAGCCAAAAGTAGGACTGATGGCTTGGAAATCTTGGCATGAAATGAAACACAATACCTGAAACTGGGAAAGCTGTTGGAAATCCAGTACATCATAAACAGAATAAAAACTCATTTCATCAAGGTTGGCTTTGTTGACCTAGACAATCCTGGATTTCCTTTTAATAAATACTCAGCTCCCTCTTTTTCTTTAGAGCATGTACAATCTTAGTTTAAAAAAAAGGGCATATGTTAATTTATGGAAGAGCAAGAATTATATGTAGAATTTATCATGTTCCATATAATATATGTAACAGGCAGGTAGTATTTAAGTATAAGTGTCCAATACATGAATGATCACACAAATAAAATAATGAACTCAAAAGTCAGCTGTCCTAGATCCTAGTTCTGATTGCTTTGCATATTTGAACAAGTGATTCTTAGAACACTCTCTTTTTTACCATCTTAAAATATACCCCAGTGTACAGTGTTCTTGCAAGGATCAAATGAAATGAGGTATGCAGAAGTCTTTGTAAAGCATTACGTATTTTTTAAGTTATATTGAAGATGCAGAAAGAACTCTTTGAGATTACTTCAGTTCCATAATTTTAAGTTAAATGTTAACATTATTAGCAATCTTCAGAATATCTTTTTTGAAAGGAATATGCACATATATGTTTTATAATTTAAAAATTTCTGTATTGTTATATGTGTTTATTTGTGGATTTACTTTTGAACATTTTCAATATTTTTCCCTTAGATTTCTTTCCTATTTCTATAATGTTTTTAAGTTTTTTAAAATTCAAATTCATTTATTAATTAAATTATATACTTTTTAAAAAAATCTACCTGCCTCCTTTTTCATGTATCATCATCTAGGTAGTAGCAATGATTATTGATTTGGATTAGGAAACTTGGAGATTACTTGCTGTGTCTATTGTCCTGGGACAACAATATCACAGTAGTGACCTATTTAAATTTTTATACTTGTGTATATATATACAAGTATACAAAGTTTTTCATTTCATTCATTTCATATACAAGTTTTTCATTGTATAACATGCTTATAACAAAAAGAATTTTATTTTAGGGAGAACAGTGAGATTTATAGAAAATAAACCAAAATGAAATGAAAACTTATGGTATAATGTTGAAAATACAGGATACTTTATATTGTGATGTTAATAGGTTCCAACTAAGCTGAGTTTAAAATATCATCCAAAAAAAAAAAAAAAGAAGGATTTTACTTTTCTTTTTCAAACACAGAGAAAAATATGAAATATGCAATATATGCAAAATTGATATTGAACCAAATACTTAACCTGTTTTATAGAAAATGCACTGCAGGCTTTTTTCAAAGACTATTTTCTTCTGTAATACTGCCAAGGTCAATGTGATCTTAGTTTGGCCGAAGTATTCCAGTCATCACATTAGGAAAAATTGCAGAATTGCATGCTGTTTTCCAAATGTCAAGAACTTACCAGAATTTATATGCTGTACTTCTGCTTTTCCATACAAAAAACTTAAATCTGTTAAATGGAAAAAAAGTTGCTTTCATTTTTTTCACGTAGAATATTTGCTTTATGGGGACAGTAAAAGGGATAACAAAGCAAATCCCATTAAATCTTACTATCATGGCAAGTTAGGAAGATTTTATATTTTCTTTTAGCCTACTAAATGTAACTTTCTTTCCTTTTTTTTTTTTTTAAGAATTATTTTAGAGAGAGAGAAAGAGTGCAAGTGGGAGGGCATAGGGAGAGAGAGAGAATTCCAAGCAGACTCCACACAGAGTGCAGAGCTCAACACCGGGCTCCATCACAGGACCCTGAGATCATGACCTGAACCGAAACCAAGAGTCAGTTACCCGGCCAACTGAGCCACCCAGTGGTCCCAATCTAACTTGATTTTCATCATAAATAATTTACTTCCAATACTAAATTACTAATATTTGTTTCTTAAATATTATTTGATGAATGTTAATGAACATGTGACACTTTATTTGATGAAGATGATTTGGAACTTCTGTAGTACTTTCTCCAAAGAATTGATAGTGAAATTTAGTAAAGTCTTAATGGTGAGTAACTAATTCATCTTGATTCTTTTGGAAGAAAAGAAGTAAAAAAATAAAACTTTCAAAAGGCATTATTATTTCCAGAGGACTTTCATTTAAACATTACATAATTTTTTTTTCCTACTAAACTGTCCCCCATCATTTCCAAAAAAGAGAATTGAAGTTTATAAAATGCAAATTGATCTATTACTCTCATAACCTTTTTTTAATCTTCTTGTCTCTTTCCTGAACCTTTGGGAGATTGGCATTTGAGATTATTTTTTCCCAGCATATGTAAAGAAATCTTCCAAAAGATGTTGAATATACTCCCTCTTCCTCCTTTCAGGACTACTTTTGGGATTGAGCTGACCGCACAGTTAGATCAGGGCCTTTTCTCAAAAAATTGCTGTTCCCTCAATTCATTCAGTTATCCAATTAACGAAAGTTTGTTTTTGCTTTTTGTTTGTGTGTTGGGCCACATTATTCATGAGGCATTATTTTAGGGACTACCGTTATATGAGTGAAGACAATGTTTAAATTCCTAACCTTCATGAAATTAATCTTCAAGCTGATTAAAAAGTAATAAATTTGCTTTAATATAACACAATTTCAGAGTGTTATACAAAGGTAATAAAATTGAAGCAGAGGATAGAATATGATATAGGTGAGGGGTGACTGTACTCAAGAGTGGTCTATTTCAGCCCAAATGCTCAGAGGTCTCTTGGTGAAAGTGGTGTTTGTGCACAAACCTGAAAGATGAAGAGAAGGAACCAGTGTGGTCAACAGTGTATGAAGAGGATTTTAGACAATATCCCAAATTGGGAAAGTGGAAAAGCAAGAAGCCTATTATAGCTATTAGTAAGTGGGAGTGTGTACGCAGATGAGGTCAGAAAGAGGCAGGAGCCTACAGGCCATGGTGAGCAGTTGTACCAGCTAAGTTAAAAAAGGTAAAAGTAAGAGATCTTCTTATAAAATGAATTAATGTGTACTAAAATTTTCTTTACCACATCAAAGCATGTCATGAAACCCATATGGAGATGGACAGCTGATATCTCATGGATTCATTTTGATTATTAATCAAGTGGGAAGTAGCAGAAAGATGTGACCTATTTTCAGCAGCTGTGCTAGTCTGGTTAATGTGTAACTTAGTATTTCAGGATCAAGGCAAATATCCTTGAGCCATGGAAACTATCTGGCTGTCTTTAAGGGTGAACATCCATTTGGGGGTACTGGGTGGCTCAGTGGTTTAAGCCTCTGCCTTCAGCTCAGGTCATGATCTTAGGGTCCTGGGATGGAGCCCCCGCATTGGGCTCTCTGCTCAGCAGGGAGCCTGCTTCCCCCACCCCCCTCTGCCTGCCTCTCTGCCTGCTTGTGATCTCTGTCCGTCAAATAAATAAAAAAAAAATTAAAAAAAAAAGAACATCCAAGGAACTAATACCCTCTAACTTCACAGGCATTATTTATAGGGGTATATGCCATATTCATCCATGGTCCTCTCTCTTTCTTATTCTTTGTAATGACTATTTTATTTACATTGTCTTTGGACTCCTACTCTACCTGCACCTTGCTTTATCACTGCAAATGACCATCTTTCAAATAATCAAGAAAAATACAGATCATCTGTCAGAGTTCTTTCAACTCACTTTCCTCTGTGCCATTAGAATCTATGCAATATTTATGTTCTTCCTTCTGGGATTAAAGCAAGAAATTTGCTTCCTTTACCTTTCTTTCCAGAAAAACCCCTTCATCTGCATTCTGAATACTATCTCATAATGCCTATCAGAAAGTTCAATTCTTAGCTTAATTTTCTGCATAAATCATCAGTTTCCCTCCTTCCCTCCTTCTCTCCTCCAAGCCTTACATTCCTCCTCCCACTTTCCTTCCTTCCCCTTTCATCTTTGTTTTTTTTCTTTAAGGAGGCCAAATTTGCTTAATTTTTTTCCAGCATTAAACAAAATAAACAAATGGTTAAAAATGCTTCTAATTTATTGTTCTCCCCTCTAAACCTACTGATCTATTTGGTCTTTCCTTTTACTATGGAAAAATTTTCATATAGTAGTCTACCCTATCTGCCTTTATTTCTACAAATCTGAGTTGCCCTTCATCATAATATGAAGGTTCTGCTTTTACTCCATTTCTTAAACACATTAACTAAATTTATCATTTTTATATATTCTAACAGAAACCTTTACTACATTTTGCTAAATCCAGTGGCCTTCCTTGATTCTCATTCTTTTGACTTCTTAGAGTATGTGATATTGTTGACCATCTCTATTGGAAAATATTTTTTAACAGCTTTATTGAAGGGTAATTGACATACAAAGAACTGTACATATTTAATGCATTCAGTTTGATGAGTTTGGACTGTGCAAACATCTGTGAAACCATCACCACAATTGAGGTAACAGATGTGACCAACACCTCCCAAAGTTTCCTGTGTCCCTTTGTGGCTTGTTTGTTTGTTTTTTCTTAAATACTTAACCTAAGATCCACCCACTTTATAAATTTTGAGGTGCACAATGCCATGCTTGTAACTAAAACACAATATTGTACAGCAGTTCTGTAGAACTTAAACTTGTCATTTATAAATGGAACTTTATACCCATTAAGTAGAAGAAGAGTAGACCCTAAACTTAGTAGAACATAAATGTTTCACCTGTGAGCAAAGAAGGAAAACTATCCTTCACTTCTAGATAATCTCTTGTAGTTTCTTCCTGCCTTTTCTTAGTCTCTTTTGATAGTAATCTCTTCCTTGGCTCACACAGTAAGCATTTATGTTCTCCAGGGTCTTCTCTTCATTTTTTCATTTACCTTATGTGTGCTACATGGTAATCACAAAGCATGGCTCAAACTGATTTAATAAATATATCCTCCACTCATATCCTTCTTCAATTCATATTGTGATGATGATGACAAGAGTCATGTACCCCACAAAGGAGGAACCTCAGCATCTTCAACCTTCTTTCCCTCAACCCACATCTAATCAGAGACTAAATCCTTCAGATCACTGGTTCCTTCTCTGTGGTAAAACATGTCTGAAGGTTTCTGTCTTTTCTATTGCTGCTTTAATTCCAATCTATTTTAATAATTACTTAATAAGCAATATTGCTTCTTGACTCTTTCTAAATGTAGACTTTACTCAATCTTAAATTCTTATAAAAATACTCCCACTGTCATTCTTACAACAAAACAGACAGTTTTAACCACCTCCAGCTTGCCTTGCCAAATCTTACACAACAACCCTTCACAAATTCACTTCAGACCACAGCTAGAACTACACAGAGTTCACTGATCCACAAATACCTCACTTGCTTTCTTTGCTTAAGGTATTTCCTTGGTCTGGTATGTCCTTCAGTACCTTAACGATCTGGGGAAATCCTAGTTATCCTCATGGCATCACTCATCATCTCACACATTATCTTTTCTTCCAAGTCTTTTGTGAACATTCCCGGCCTACTTAGCTTTAAAGTATAATTAAACAAACAAACAAATATACAACATAAACTTTGGAGTGACTCAATTTGGATTGAACCATTAATGTTCAAGAATCGTATTTCAATTTTTAAAGTTCTCTGAGCCTTAATTATTTTTCTTCAAGCACCAAACTAATAATGTCAATATTATTGAGTTGTATTGATGACTAAATGAAAGATTCAGAGTGCTCTGGATGTTCTTGGTACATAGAAAATAGATAGTAAACAAATGATGCCTTTATTTGTAATGGTTTTCTTTATTATTACATTTTTAAATTTAATTATAGTTATATTTTTACATATTTACCACCTTCTTAATAGTATGTTTTATTATCTTGTAATTCCTGGGTATAGTACTGGGCTGAGAACAAAGTAGATCCTTCCTATATGTCTGATGAACTCACAAATGAAGAAATTCCAAGGGATAATAGGGAAAGGGAGCCCTTTGCCTCTTATCAACAGTGATTATTTCCTATCTATTTAAAATTAGATCTAATTTCCAATGGTTTTTAATATTTATTATATGGATGTTTGTATTGATGCAAAGGGCGCCTGGGTGGCTCAGTGGGTTAAACCGCTGCCTTCGGCTCGGGTCATGATCTCAGAGTCCTGGGATCGAGTCCCGCATCGGGCTCTCTGCTCAGCAGGGAGCCTGCTTCCTCCTCTCTCTCTCTCTGCCTGCCTCTCTGCCTACTTGTGATCTCTCTCTGTGAAATAAATAAATAAAAATCTTTAAAAAAAAATATTTAAAGAAAAACAGTCTTATTAAAAAAAAAAAAAAGAAAACTAAAGTAACTATTATATTGGCTACCTCCACCATGAACACAAAACAACAAGACAAACTACTTCAAGTAAAAGACGTTGTAGGTGCAGATCTCTGCAGAAGAAATAATATTATCAACTAGTCACTACCTTTACTCCAAATCCTGAGAAGAAACTTCCAGCATCCCCAGAGCCTGTCAAATGAGACCCAATAATATGACTACATAACCCTTGAGGATAGCACTTAATTCAGGGAAAAAGGTCTAAATGTGATCTACAATAATCTAGTTATGATTTTTTAGGGGCAATTTTTGATAATATTTATCTTGTACAACTTTCTAATTAGATAAATATGTGTGTGTTATATATTCTGTGAAGAAAAAATAGGACATCCTATTTTTGTTCATTTTATTTTACTTGCAGGAAAGTTTTGCTCTAGGAAGTTTTGATTTGTGAGGGCAGATATTGAAGCACATAGAGGTCAAGAGAAATAAGGAAAAGAGAATCAATGAGATGTGGCAGATTCATGTTTTGCATTTATATTACTCATAAAGAAATGTTGTAGACTATGATAATATATTTAATAGGGAGGATCTTGAATTAATGTTCTGTTTTCTAAGGAAAAATTAAAAGGTTATTTTCTCCAAAACACAGAGAGAATGGATAATGTTAAATTACCAATTTAAAATTGAATTTTCATAAGCAAGAAGAGGTTATAGAAAAAAAGGAAGCTTAAAATATGTTTATATAGTTTCGAGTCTGTTTAAAAGGTCAAGACTAGACAACTAACTGAGGAAAATTTCCTCTGTGTGATTTAGATAGCTCTTAAACAAAAAATGAACTTTTGCATTTCAGTTCCAAACTGTATCTAAAGCATACAATAGCCCATTTGGTAGAGTTATCTTGATACTGTGTATCATAATGATGACTGAGACAAGGAATAAAATTGAATCTAAGGAGATAAGCTAGTATAAAAATGAAGCATTTACCTTTCTATCTAAACGCTGATCACAAAACTATTGTAAAGTTCATTGGAATTTCTTTCAAAGAAATATTCCTGTTATTTAAATAGACAAAATGTTAGATACATACATTTTAGCTTTTCTCTGAATCCCACTTCTAAAGTTCTAACACAAGACATATACAAAATCAAGAAAACAAGTAATTTGATGATGAATATAATAAAATCTATATGCTATATTGGGTTTTTAAGGTCTACATAGTACCTGCTGCCTGACTGAGAGATCATGTTGATTATACAATTGGTGACCATTTGTTTTTCGCTTTTTGTGTCAAAGCTGTGTAGGGGAGTGTGTGTGTGGGCGTGTGCGTGAGGGTACACATGCAAGGGAGAGAGACAGACAGAGGCAGAGACAGAGAGAAAGAGACACATAACCTTCCTAGTACCCATCTGTCCAAAGAAAACGATGAGTCAGTTACAAGATAAGAATATTATTTATATATTTTAAAAGGTCTATTTATTTATTTTAGAGAGGGAGAAAGTGAGGGAGTGGGCATGAGCAGGGGTGAGGAGGGTGGGCAGAGGGAGGCAATCCTTAAGCAAACTTCCTGCTGAGCTCTTAGCCCAGTCTAAGACTGGATCTCACTACCCTGAGATCCTGACCTGAGCCAAAATCAAAAGTCAGAAGCTTAACCAATTGAGCCACCCAGGAACTCCTACTTTTCTGGTTTGAAAACAAATCTGAAATTGACAAGAGTATGAGGTATGATTCTTATGATGAAGATTTCTGAGATCAGAAGGGGAGGCAAAGACTATTAAAAGAGTTGGAGCAAACATATTGCTAATATGTTTCCTTTTTGCTTTCATTCCAAGAATGCAACAAACAGGGGCAGCAAAATGTACTTAGATTAATGAGGGAAATATTCTGTCAATTTGAAAATCTTCCAAGTAATGTTACCAAAATGGATCTTTTCTTGCTCGTGTTTTAGTTATCTGAGCATAACCAATTCCAATTCTGAAGACTATGCATCTTGAGTCTCACAAGTTCTCTTGACTTTCACACCTAGTTGGCTTATTGCCAATAGAAAATCTACAGCTGTTACTGACATTTATTTTAAGATGTTCCCTTGTCTGCTTGTACTTTTCTGCAGTCTGATGACTCAAACTTGAGGAAGATGGAAAGATCAAATTACCCTGCTTATTTTTGTCAGCCTGAAGTTTTGATAACCTAACATAACATTTCAAATTAAGATGATCATTTTTACAACTGGGAAAGGTGAGAAGAAAGAGAATAGGTCCCCAGGCATAAGTCTATCATAGCATGATAGCAAGTGTTGTATTATTTTGAAATTGGCTAATTATTTGTCTGTCTCCCTCACTAAACTGTGAGCTCCTTTAGAAACTGTGTTTTGTTCATCTTTTATTGACAGATTATTTAATATGTCTCACACATAGGAAGATACTTAATAGATGTTTGTTGAAGAAACTGAACTAAAAGATCACAAAATCAAAGACAAGATAACTGTAGGTCACAGGGAAAATAAAGATGTTAATCTCAGTGTTGATATTTTTTCCTTTTCATTTCTGAAATGTTGCAGGTTATAGACGCTCCATTAGGAATTAAGATGTAAACTTAACTGAAGTATAAAAAATCATGTTTTAAATCATAATTTTAATATGTATTTTATTTTATTCTATTGTTTTATATAAGTATATTCATTAATAATTACCCTCAGCAGGGAAACTGATTTCGTACAGTATAAAAGTTTCAATAATGGCACCTAGGTATCTATATCTATATCTATATATATATTTATAAAAATGTATAGTATCTAGTGTTTGAGATCTATGTCTATATATGCATTGTAAATTACAATGAGATTTAAATGTATGTATATATTTCTATATATTTAAGATTATAGATACATATCTATTTGTAGATTTAAGATTTAAGATTATAGATACAGATCTGAAATACATTGGTACACATACACAAATATTCAAGATGCAAATGTTAATTATATATCTTTGTTCTAGAAATAGAGCAATGCTATATTTTAGTACTGAAATGTTAGAGTGAACCAAGTTGACAGATGTCATTTCTTATAGGTTTATTGATTAAAAAAAAAAGAAGAAAAATAGAAACCTTATTTAGATTTTAGTCAGAGTAGCTATGACATTGACTTCACAAATGCAGAGAACAGAAAGTGTGTGTGTGTGTGTGTGTGTGTGTGTGTGTGTATGTGCACACATGTGTGCACACTCATGTGAGGGTAAGACTTATCCTTCAGAGTCCAGAAACATGTAATAGATCTAAAACCTCACAGACCACTTGTGGTACCATGACTTTCTTTTATTCTGACCAGATCTTTTCTGAAGTAGTGGCTCCTTAATCAATCTTCCCCATTAACAAAGACTATGGTGTGTGTGTGTGTGTGTGTGTGTGCATGCTCACTTGAATGGGGATTTTGAATTTTAGAAAGTAATTCTTTTTTTAAAGAATTATATTTTAGGGGGAACCTGGATTGCTCAGTGGGTTAAAGTCTCTGCCTTCGGCTCGAGTCATGATCCCAGGGTCCTGGGATTGAGGCCCGCATCGGGATCTCAGGGAGCCTGCTTCCTCCTCTCTCTCCCTCTCCCTGCCTCTCTGCCTACTTGTGATCTGTAGTTGTCAAATAAATTAATAAGATCTTTAGAAAAAAGATAATTATATTTTAGCATTTTATTTAGTAGAAATAAGAAATTTGAGAAATGAAGTTTTGGGATTCTTACTGAAGAAGGTAATTTCTGCATTCTAATTTTTCCCTTGAACATGGAATATTATCTATCCAGAAAATGATAGCTGATCACTTAACAAAACTAAAACCTATTTCTAATTTATGGACTGTAAGAATATCTAATTCTATCTCCTCTTCTCTGGATCCCTGTTATTTACATGGCTCAGGAAAAAAAAAAAGTATTTCTTCCTTTGTTGTGGAATAATTGCTGAAAAGCCTTTGCAGTTCTTTTATAGCACTACATGTTATGTTTTGTGGAATATAATGGGATTTTTTTTAAGGGTAATTTACTATTTGCCTCTATTGCTGCAACAAATAGTCACAAAACATTTTGCAGCATTCTGGCACCTGCACAAGGCTGTGACTTATGAATATGCTAATGAGACTGCACCAGAACTGGCAACAATTCAGGCCTCGCACACAATTACGGTTCTGGGAGCTCTTGGGGCTATGATACCAAGCCTGACAAGGAATATTTAGGTTAATTAATACAAGGTATAGCTTTTTACATTTGGAATATGTAGAACACTTTTAACATTACAACTATTTGAGAATGAAGATATTTTACTTACAGCAATGATTTCTCACTAACATTATTGGAACACTTGACAGATTTTAGCGGTTGCTTTGTACTACTTAATGCTGAAGTCCTCGAAAGGTTATTTTTCTACAAAGCTTGTTTTATAAATAATGCCTGTAATAATTTTATTCCCTGTTATAAAGCAACGTTGGATGCCCAAAGCTGTTTCCCCTAACATTTTCAGAAAGGATTCCTATTGTTTTACCTAATGTGTGGTAACATCACTTTCCAAAGCGGCAAGTGGTCAGCTTACAAAGCAGTAATTTCCTCCAATAACATAGCAAAGCCCTGGGTTTGCCATTTCTGCTGAACAAAAACTCTTCTTGTAAATCTTTTAAGTATTTGTTTGGTGTTGGAAGCTTCTTCCAATTGTAAAAGCATATAAATATTCAAAAGTTTACCACAATGTGTTACCTCTCTTTAATGGCTGGATTAAGATGGTTCAGCAAAAGCAAAGCTGGGACAAAATAAAAAGGGCCTGCCTAGAACCAAATTATACTAAACCCAGAGCTTTCTACTCTACTGTGTGTGCAGTTCCATATTCCATGCTTAGCAAGTCTTCGGTTTTATGTTATTTGTTTTGTTTTGCTATTCATAAATTTACATATGTTTATTCTTAACCTTAGTATTTCTTTATGCATCTCTGAAAAATCCCTGTCTGCTCCCAATGCAAAAGCAAAGATACTGATGTGACAGATGCCTCAGATAAATTTCATTCCTTCCCAACGCTCAGTCAACATTCTCGAGGTTGGGAATTTTTCACTTGCCTTTTTTTAGACAAACATAACTGAATACCACCAACTACAGAAATAGGGTGTCCCTAAACTCAGGCTTTCATGGGAGTCAAGGAGGTAGAGGGGTTCTTCTTTTCAGAATCCAATTCAAAGCGTAGTTTGAAAGGCACTCCAGGATTCTGATTGTCTTTTTTCGCATTATTGCCCTTGTGCCTGCTAACTCAGTATCTTGGCTACAGCATGGAACAAAAATAAAGAACGCCTAGATTATGGAAAAAATGGGTAGATCTTCATTCTGTTTCTGTGACAACTCCAGGACATAATTAGTGAGAAAGTTAGGGGCATAGTTTTGGGTATGAGTGAAGCTTCAAAGCTATACTTTATAGGAACGTGTATTTCTGACTTATTAGCATGATGGCACTTATGGCAAGATTTTTTTTTTTTTTTTTTACTGATAGCTTTTTATATCCTATTTGTTATAGTCCACAAATAGGTAATAAATATTTGTATCCTTACTGTGAATAGAGCATAGACACTTAAGACATTTTTCCCTCGTCTTGAAAGGCCTCTCAACAGGACATTTATTATTTGGGAGAACATCCCAATATCCAAGGTCTGTGCTTGAAACTTGCATTCTAAGGTATTTACTATTGGCTACACGTATTAGATGGCTTATCTGTGTTGATCATTTTCTCAGAAATTGTCCTTTTTTCCCCCCAGTAACTCAGACATGCCCTCAGTAACAACAATTCTGGAATTCCATGTGATAATACATTCCATTCTGAGGAGTAAGTTACACCTGAGATGACACTGAAAGAAGACAGTTACTTGTTAACTGTATCTGTGAGTTGAATCGTGCCTTCCCCTACCACAAAAAAGAAAAAAAAAAAAAAAAGTTGAAGTCCTGAACCCTGGTGTCTATGAATGTGGCCTTATTTGGAAGCATCTCAGGCACCTGGTTGACTCAGTCAGTTAAGTGTCTGCCTTTGGCTCAGGTCATGATCCCAGGGTCAGGGATTGAGCCCCACTTTGCATCAGGGTCCCTGCTCCGTGGGAAGTCTGCTTCTCTCTCTCCTCCGCACTTGGGCTCTCTCTCTCTCTCACTGTCTCTATCACTGTCTCTCTCTCTCAAACAAGTAAATAAAGTCTTCAAAAAGAAAAAAAAAAAAAGGAAAGGAAAACAGGGTCACTGCAGATATGATTAATTTAGAATAAAGTCATAATGGAATAGGGTGAGCCATTAATCCAATATGGCTGTTGCTCTTATAAGAGGAGGTGAGAGACACCATAAGAATACCTATGCTGATGGAGGCAGAGATTACAGTCATGTAGCTTCAAGCCGAGGAACCATGAGGATGGACTGTTACTACTAGAAGGGAAAGGCAAAGAAAGATGATACTGAAACCCAGAGGGATGGAGCCCAGCTAATATCTTGATTTCATATTTCTAGTCTTTAGACTGTGAAAGGATACATTTTTGCTGCTTTAAGTCGCTTAGTTTGTGGTAGTTTTCACAGCATCTTTAGGAAACTAACATAGTAACAGAGTTGATGTCCAATCAGTATTCACTACGATGACCATAACTATTGTCTATAGCTGACATCATTCATACTGACTGTAGCACTCAATGGCTGGTGCCCAGGCTATCCTGATTATTTATTATTTTGAAGATTCCTCATTTTGTGAACATGGGATCAGGATAAGAAAAATGGTTGAAAGGTTAATGATGCATGAATGCGGAAGTCCACAGTAAGGAAACTTTTTCTTAGACAGTTATATTGAAGGGTAATGCTGAATTTTGTTGTGAAGGCTTTATTTATTTATTTTTTCCAAATTTTAAAAATGTCTTTCGTTTATTACCTACTGGTTTATTTCTTTATTAAATAAATTTAGAAGCTTTCCCTATTATCATATATGCCTTTGTTCTGGTCCACTTTGTAAAGATCCTAGAGGTTTAGTATCAAGAGGTTATTTTTGTTTCCCTCATTCTCATTACGGGCATCTCGTTCTCAGTGAAAGTAAAATGAAGTATTGTGTTAACTGAAGAATAAATAAAAGGTATACATGTAGTCTTTTGCCTCTAAAAAGCTATGCTTGGTCTTGGTTCTGACTTCCATAGGTCCAGAATGGGGTGGACCATTTGATGAGCTAAGGAACTTGGTTTAGGAATTTAAAGAGACCATAACCATAGCACCAGGTTATGGCTGGCTATGGCTGACCACCAGGTGCCACTCAAAGATATTAATTCTGAACCAAGGACAATTCACAGTTTAGAGTTATTTTTTGACAGCTGACAAAGTCCAGGTTCACCTAAGATTTTTATTAATCTCGAAGGTCTAAACTCAATTAAGTTCAGTAAATTATTACTGAATATTTTACAGAATGGTAGTCTTTAGGCATGACATAGAAGTTCTTACCTTTTGAGAGCTTTAAAAAAGGAGGTAAAGTGGTGATAGGACTTTGGAAATGAAGGATGCATAGAGTGACTATATAGCCTAGTCGAAAGGTTTACTGAAAACCTCTTGGTGAATATAATATTTGAGCTGAGACTTACAGGAAAATGAAAATAAGGCAGTCAAAAATGTAGGAAAGGCCTTGTAAGCATGTGAAGATATATCCCTCTGCCCCAATTCAGTGGAAATGAGTAACATTATAATTGAATTTGGAGTCAGGAAGAGAGATAAGATTGGCTAATTACTAGAGAATAAAAGGAAGATTATGACAACGTCACGGAGGATTTGTATGCAATCTAGGACCCTCGGCTTTATCCTGTGGGAGTCTGGAAGATAGAACACATTTAATCAGAGCACCATCGTGTTTTCACTTCTGTTTTAAATAAAACACTTGACTGGTGATGTGGAAAACAGGTTTAAAGACCAAAAGCTTATAGTCATTGGAAAAGTTAAGAAATTGTCATGGTGACACAGAAAAGACACTGCAAATCTCTGAACTAGGACAGTAGGAAATGAGAACAAAACCCTAATTTTTGAAAAGTGAAAGTTGTACCATCTAAAAACAAAGGATTAGTGTATATAATGTATATAATATGTGTGTGTATATATATATGTGCATTGCATGCTCATATATTTATATATGAATATATATTTGCTTTCTCAATATGTAAAGATATGTATTTACTCCAGTAATTTTTTTGTTTTATAGAAATAGTAAACAATCTAAATACTCATTCATAGGATGAATTACTATGTGGCTTTTAGAAAGAATGAGTTAGGAAATATATGTTCATATGCATGTCACAAAAAGATTTTCATTTTTAATTATGTGAGAAATGAAATTTATTAAGCATTATAAATATTATTTTAGTTTCATAAAACTATAATACTTATATAAAGTATAAATGTGTAGAAAATAAACTATAAACCTAATAATGTTTAGCCTTGAGAGATAGGATTATAGCTGTATTTCTCTTTTTAGGTTATTTATTTCTATTTTTGTTATTTTTTCCCCCAAATGGCCTGTTTTGGCATCATCTTTTAGAAAACGTAGCTTCAGTAGAACAATTATTTGAAGAAGTAAGTTTTATAGGATTTGTAATTAATTAGTATAGGGAATAATGGATTAATTCTCTTTCTCTCTCTCATGTTTTTAAACAAGGTCACTAAGATGACTTTTAGTGCCACCAATTGAGTGAGGAATTGCAAATGAAGAATATTTTGTTTGATTTCTGAATACAGGGGAGATAGTGATCTATTTTTAAATTATTAAATTTAAATCATTAATTTCACATGTATTTTATATATTTCTAGCATATGCAAGAGAAGGTTTTTGACCTTTGAAAAGAATTTGGAACTGGAGATACAGACTAGGGATCAACAGCCTAGAACATAGTAGTCAAAGATTATAGTTTAAAAATAAATGATCACATAAATAGTTTTGCTGACTCAGCAGATGAGCTCAGTCAGGGAGAAGATCTGCTGACAAGAGAAACTAGACCCTGAAGAAATGTTTTCTGATATGAATAATAGAAGAGCAACCCAATGTGGGCATGGAGACCATCTAGTCACATTTCTCTTGTTTTCTAACAAAGACATTTCAGATCTAGAGGGAATGACTCATCAAAATTGCTTGGTTAATTAGAGGCAGAACAAGGACTAGCAACCAGTGCCATTCTACACATTCTTGGTCCATTTGTTTCTCTTTCTTTGTACTTCCAGAGGAACTTGACTTCCAATTTTATAACATTTTTACCACTTTCTAACCCCATGTATTCATGACCTCTTTTGAACCCTATAGCAGCCATTAAGTATAAGGTACAGATGGTCTGTCCAACTTTACAGCTAATACAAGGTTCAGTAGCTTTTACAAAGTTGATTGTTTGGTAAGAGAGAGTCAGAATTTGAAGCAAGGCTCTCCAGAGCCAATTTTGGGTCTCTCACAGCATCATCAATCATGTCTAAAAGCAATCTTCAACTTACTCATATGTCTCTTGGCTCTTAGCTGTCATCCCAGTATTTGGGTATGTTCATTCTAGGTTATGTTCTTGTTTGAGTTTATTCTATCCAGAGTCTTTCTCCTTCCACGCAAAAACCTATGAACTTAGCTTGATTTTTAGTCACAACAGAGAAGATTTTTAATTGGTGCATAAAAAGGTTATATATTAAAAAATTAGTTTGCTGCTATCTGTGGTGCTTATTTTTCACAATTAGAAATTCTACAATGGAAGACATGTTTTTAAAAAGTGCTCTTACGAAAGTATATTTTATTTTTTTAGAATTTTTATCCCCTCTTTTTTAAAATTTTGCCCTTGTGAAGTTTGGCAAGTATCTTACCTATATATTTTAAAGTCTGAAATGTTTCTTATTAAGAAGTTTCTTATTAAGAAGTTAAGGTGTTAGTCATTAATGGGTTAATAAAGTTAACCTATTATGTGTGTTACATACTATGCCACAACTTCCTTATAATTTTCAAGGGAAGTGTTTCTTAAAAAGTCAATTATTTGGCTCTTTACCTCTCTTCTTCATTAAACTTTCCAAAGGCTGTGTGGTGACACAATACGGTCTTTGTCAGCTGCTTAGAGGAGCTATTTGTTAATTGTTTTGCTTCAAGGACTGCCTCCTTTGTTGATGTTCTCCCACAGATCCAAAAAGTAGTTCAACAAAGAGAAAATTTAAAAAAAAATATGTAATTTTCATTGACAGGGTATTTTTTGAGATGGAAAAGTTTTCGGGTTCTATTATTTAAAAATGTACTTAATCAAGAGGGTTAATCCTTTACGTTTTTTTCTTTGGCAACAGAAGAAAAAAAATATTTAAAATATAGAAACAGTAGGAAAAGGGAAATAAGTAATCAGTTTAGGATTGTTCGAATGGCAGCATTAGACACGAGGCGAAACGTAGTATGAGATTTGCTATTACAAAGACAAAAAGGGACAGAGAATTTCCATTGTGATCTCTGATGATATCAGGTGAGAAATGGGTTGCCATTTAATAGAATTTTAAAACTTGAAGGGATTTAGATATCATCTAAACCAGTCTATTCCCTTCACAGGTGAGAAAATTGCAGCTCAGGGAAATGAAGTGATTGCCAGATTCTAAAACAATTGCCAATGGAAAACAGGGAGTAATATAATATGCTCCTGTGCCATCCATGCAGCTTGGCACTACCAGGGGGCATTGCTTTTGTTTTCCCCATAGATTTTCATCTGTTGAGGAATAAGCCCGTCCCTTGTGCAGTGCTGTGTGGAGAGAACTGTGAGGAAAAGCCTGATGGATTTTATAGATTTTTCCATTTATATACATATATATGCATATAAGATTGAAATAAGTAAGCTTTCATTTCTACAGATTTATTCCTTTCGGTCTCTTAGAGTTCACAAATCCTTGATGAATTGCTACTTACTAGACTGCACAGTTTAGACCGCAGCATTTCCACAGACCGCACATTACTCTTCCCTTATCCTGCTTTGTTCTTTCCCCTTCTGCGTCTCTGACTGAATAGCTAAATTAATAAAAGAATTATATGAAATAAGGTTTGTTGTTTTTTTTTTAAGATTCGATTTATTTATCTGAAAAGAGAGAGAGAGACAGCACAAGTTTTTGGGGGGAGGGTCAGAGGGAGAAGCAGACTCCCCGCTGAGCTGCAAGCCCACTGCGGACTCGATCTTGAGCTCCAGGATCATGACCTGAGGTGAAGGCATAGGTTTTACTGAGCCACCCAGGCGTCCCTACAGAAAACAGATTTTAAAAGACTCTCTCCAGGGGTGCCCGGGTGGCTCAGTGGGTTCAGCCTCTGCCTTCGGGTCAGGTCATGATCTCAGGGTCCTGGGACTGAGCCCCGCATCGGGCTCTCTGCTCGGCAGGGAGCCTGCTTCCCCCTCTCTCTCTCTGCCTGCCTCTCTGCCTGCTTGTGATCTCTCTCTGTCAAATAAAAAAATAAAATCTTTAAAAATAAAATAAAATAAAAGACTCTCTCCAGATAGGGGTTCAGTAAACCGTGTACTGTGGGCAGAACCTGGCCTGCTGTCTTTTTCCTGAACTTTCACTGCAACCCAGCCACACACTTTTCTTTTGCATCGTTATCTGTAGCCCCTTCGGCACGCTGGCAGCGGCAAGGGGTGCGGTATGGCCCGGAGAGCTTAACATGGGAACTGTTTGGCCATTTACAGAAAAAGTCTGCTGCTCTAAAGGACTGAGCAAGGACTGGGTTCTTATGAAAGAACACATTAGTGAAACAGGATGTCCTAGGAGAGGGCCAGGTCCATATGACTGTGAGGCTAGTAAAAAAAGTAAAAGTTTCAAAATAAGAGCGAGAGGTTGGTCTTTAGGAGGACCAGTGTTCTCCATCGCATGAAAAAAATCTATCTCAAAATGCTTCTTTTTGTAGTTTCATCTTTTACAATTTAATATTATTGCTGAATTGTTTCCTTGGAGGATGCAGGAAACTTTGAATGACTTACATGATTCAACATGTTGAAAGATGCTAGGAAAAACACTCCGAATAAGGAGGAACACTTCCTAACAAAATGAAACAGTTTATTGAAAACATAATTAACCTTGCATCTTTATATTCTTTGAGTATATGAAAAGCAGTTTGTGCCTTGTGAAAACATTCTCTTTTTTTTCATATTCAGTGTTAAAAATTTTTTTGCTTCCCTCAGGGCACTACTGCAATAATGGATAGTAAGTGCACGATGTCTTCCTTATGTTTCCTTTCTGGTATCAGCGTTCACTGTGAAAAGGGCCCACCATATGTGGGACAGTGATAAATATCATATAGGAATGTCATGCTTGTTGTCATTTATAAATGAAATATCAGTAATAATCAACAGGTGTTTGTGTCAAACAGATTTTTTTTTTTTTTTACAATGTATTTTCCCAGAGTCAAATCTAGTGAATGACTGTCATATGCACTACATCTTTGTTTGGCATTTGTCTAATCATACATAGTTCATAATATCATACAGTAGTCATGTGTAGGATCTTATTTTTTTTAGATAATGAAACATAGATCCAGTTTGAAAATGGTATGATGAATCCTGAAACTTTAAGGAAATAAAGGAAAGATTTAGTTAGCGTTTTTATACATGCAAAGCAACAGAATATATAAATATTGGACAGTGGTTCTCAAACTGGATTTCCTGGAACCTCAGGATTTTGGGCTGTTTCTATATAGTCAAACAGAGGCAATAGCTCAGATTTGCCCTCTGCTACTTCAACAAGAACAAAATATACAAGTATATTTCATATTCATTTCTCCATAAAATTCCATTTGAAAAATCAGAGAGTTTACCACAAAAACATACATGAATGCCACTGCTTTATAAAACTGAAGAGCTTCATTTAATAAGGAAAAGGATAGCAATGTCGGACTTTACTGTTGGGTGACCTTCTTACTTTCTAGCCTAAACAGATCTTTGCAGAATTAAACAGTGTGAGAGATTTATGTTTAGCCAATCTTAGCAACACATTCAGCTAATTAACAAGGTAATGAATAAGGAAGTATATTTATACTCCCAGAATAAATGCAAAAATAATAATAATAATTACCTTTATTAAAAGGAAAAAATAGAATTAAAGATCTTTGGTAGATTTTGAGTTACAAATCGTGTCATATAATCCAATCTTTTCATTTTATAGATAAGGATATTAAAATTCAAGACTTCTCACAATTACTGGCAGAACAAGGGCTAGAACACAGGCACATGACCACTTTCATAAGATTTATAGATTAGGATTCAAAAAATTCCAGTTTGATGTGTAATAACTCTCTAACTTTGAGCAACCTAACTTCTCTGAGCCTGAGTATAGCCACTCTAACATGGGTAATTCCGTTTTTTTTTTTTTAAGAGAGAGAAGAGAGAGAGAAAGAATGCATGTGTGGGGGTGGTGAGGGGTGGGGCAGAGAGAGAATCTTAAGCAGGCTCCATGCCCCGTGTGGTCCTAGGGGCGCACTCTCATGACCCTGAGATCATGACCTGATCTGAAATCAAGAGTTGGTCACTTAACTAACTGAGCCACCCAGGTTCCCCTCTGGTAATTCCTGATTATATAGCATTGAGTTTTTGTAGGGATGGCATAAAATGTTCTCAGTATGATATCTCAGGTAAATGTGACTTGTTATTATTAGGATAAGTTTAACTAGCATGTAATTGCTGGTATCCATTTTATCTATGAATACAGAAATTTCATGTAGTTTGACTTAATATTATTATTAATATTATTGTACCACAAATAAAAACTATTATAAATTTTCTTTTTATGTCAACTGCAGAGGACTTATTTAATTGTATGCCTCTTCTCAGGTTTCACTAATTTTTTTTTAATTTTTTATTTTTTATTAACATATAATATATTATTACCCCCAAGGGTAGAGGTCTGTGAATTGCCAGGTTTACACACTTCACAGCACTCACCATAGCACATACCATCCCCAATGTCCACAACCCAACCATCCTTTCCCTACAGCCCTTCCCCCAGCAACCCTCAGTTTGTTTTGTGAAATTAAGAGTCTCTTATGGTTTGTCTCCATCCAGATCCCATCTTGTTTCATGTGTTCCTTCCTTACCCCCCAAACCCTCCATGTTGCCTATCAAATTCCTCGCATCAGGGAGATCATATGATAATTATCTTTCTCTGATTGACTTACTTCACTCAGCATAATACCCTATAGTTCTATCCACATTGGCGCAAATAGCAAAATTTCATTTCTTTTATGGCTGCACAGTATTCTATTGTATATATATATACCACCTCTTCTTCATTCATCTGTTGATGGACATCTAGGTTCTTTCCGTAGTTTGGCTATTGTGGACATTGTTGCTATAAACATTCGGGTGCATGAGCTCCTTCGGACCACTACATTTGTATCTTTAGGGTAAATGCCCAGTACTGAGACTGCTGGGTTGTAGGGTAGCTCTATTTTCAACTTTTTGAGGAACCTTCATGCTGTTTTCCAGAGTGGCTGCACCAGCTTGCATTCCCACCAACAGTGTAGGAGGGCTCCCTTTTCTCCACATCCTAGCCAGCATCTGTCATTTCCTGACTTGTTAATTTTAGCCAATCTGACTGGCGTGAGGTGGTATCTCATTGTGGTTTTGATTTGAATTTCCCTGACGCCGAGTGATGTGGAGCACTTTTTCATGTGTCCTTTGGCCATCTGGATGTCTTCTTTGCAGAAATGTCTGTTCATGTCCTCTGCCCATTTCTTGATTGGATTATTTGTTCTTTGGGCGTTGAGTTTGAGAAGTTCTTTATAGATTTTAGATACTAGTCGTTTATCTGATATGTCCTTTGAGAATATCTTCTCCCGTTCTGTCAGTTGTCTTTTGGTTTTGTTGACTGTTTCCTTTGCTGTGCAAAAGCTTTTGATCTTGATGAAGTCCCTATAGTTCATTTTTGCCCTTGCTTCCCTTGCCTTTGGCGATGTTCCTAGGAAGAAGTTGCTGTGGCTGATGTCCAAGAGGTTGCTGCCTGTGTTCTCAAGGATTTTGATGGATTCCTTTCTCACATTGAGGTCTTTCATCCATTTGGAGTCTATTTTGTGTGTGGTGTAAGGAAATGGTCCAGTTTCATTTTTCTGCATGTAGCTGTCCAATTTTCCCAATACCAGTTGAAGAGACTGTCTTTTTTCCATTGGACTTTCTTTCCTGCTTTGTCAAAGATTAGTTGACCATAGAGTTGAAGGTCTATTTTCTGGGCTCTCTATTCTGTTCCACTGATCTATGTGTCTTTTTTTGTGCCAGTACCATACTGTCTTGATGAAGACAGCATTGTAATAGCGCTTAAAGTCTGGAATTGTGATGCCACCAACTTCAGCTTTCTTTTTCAACATTCCTCTGGCTATTTGAGGTCTTTTCTGGTTCCATATCAGGGTTCGCTTGGTCCTATCCAAGCCATTATCTCCACCTTCATTTATGTGTATATAAATGCATAGATAATTAGATATAGAGATATAATCATTTTATAATATCCCATTCCTTACTCCCTTTTACCTCCTTTATCACAAATAACCATTTTAATACATTTGATATATTTCCTTTTAATTGCAGGTATCTTTAACATTTTAAATGACCATTATTTTTTGCAAAATATTAAATTTATGATTTATGATTTAACTCATTAGTAAACTGTATCTTGGATTACCTTTTCTTTTCAGAGGAAAATTACATTTTGCTTCTCTAAAGTCATAGGTATGACAAAAAAATAAAATTTATCTTGAAAGGTGGAAAGGACATAACTATCTCTGAAATGTGGGTACAACTGATATTCTTTTTACATGTTGCTTCCAATTTGCTTGGTCTACATGCTGTTGATACTTTTCAAACATTTCCTCTTTTTTTGTTTTCCACCTTAAGCACTCAGAGAAACACACATAAATGTGTAAGCGTGCACACATACTCAAACACACACACACAGAAAAATAAAAAGAAATGAAGAAGGGCTGTCACAGAGAAAATGAAAAAGTTGCTTTTTTTTTTTTTTTTAAGGTCTTACTAAAATACTTAGGTGACAGAATGAGCTGGCTGGCTGGTAACCAGAATTTTCCATTCGTATGATTAATCATCGTCTGGCTATGAGTTTCAGTTTAAAAACTCATGGAAAATGTTCAAAGCTTATCAAAATTGAGACAAAATTAAACACATATATCTCAGATTTATATAGGTAAGAATAGGTCACTATTTGCACTTCAATTTCAGACCCCAACTGAAAACAAAGTCATTTTTTTAAAATAAAGTGAAATACAAAGTATTCTTAAATACTATTATAGTTTATTTTCACTGGAGTTTAATGTGAACAACTTGCTGTCCTGGTTTCAAATCCCAAATTTATTGTTTAATAACTTTATAAGACATCACCTTATACATGCATAAATATAAAATGATCTTATGAGAATACACAACTGAACCATTTAAATAATAACAGGTTTTATGATTTTGAACTGGGGAAATCCATGGTGATGTTTCTATTCTATTGAGAAGAAGGAGAAAGTCCCTCAACATCTTTATTGGTCCTTTTGAAATAAAAGCGTAGGGTTGAAATGAAGGAGCCAGAATCACTGAATTTCCCTGATTTTAAAAAGGAAACAATAAGGGGACGCCTGGATGGCTCAGTCCATTTAAGTGATTAAGCGTCTGCTTTTGGCTCAGGTCAGGATCCCAGAAGCTGGGATCTAGCCCCAAGTTGGCTCCCTGCTCAGCAGGGAGTTTGCTTCTTGCACTGCCCCTCCTCCCATTGTGTTCTCTCTATCAAATAACTACAAAAATATTTAAGAAAGGGAAACAATAGGAAGAATATGAGCAAGGAAATGATCTTGAAGATATAATTTGCAAATATTTTACATGCAGGTGTCAAGGAAGAGGAAAAGGTGAGATTTGACTAATGTCTAAGGAAGTAGTAAGATACTATTGAAATTTCAGAGATATTTCTTTTTTTTTTTTTTTAAGATTTTATTTATTTATTTGACAGAGATCACAAGTAGGCAGAGAGGCAGAGACAGAGGAAGAAGCAGGTTTCCTGCTGAGCGTAGAGCCCTATGTGGGGCTCAATCCCAGGACCCTGAGACCATGACCCGAGCCGAAGGCAGTGGCTTAACCCACTGAGACACCCAGGTGCCCCAGAGATAGATTTCTTAGTATAACTGATCGTTACCTGGTGAATTAAGATTGGAAAACTCAAGATAGTTGTTGTAAATGAGGCTTGTATTTTTTCCAATCTGTATTTCATTGAAATAGTCTTTCCTTAATCTTTGAGAGAGAAAATTTTGCTGCATTTAAATATTCCAACAAACCTCTGACCCCAAAAGGATTAAACCCCACTATTCTAATATTATTTATGATCCCTCATCCCCACTTATTATATACCATTTCCTTTCTTATTATGGTTAAATTCCCTGTCAGTATTTGTAATCAGTCCTTTTTTAACTGCTCTATGCTCTTAAGCTTGCTTGTTTGGCACAGCCATGACTCTTACTAAATCTAGTTCCCCACTCAGGCTGCACCACAGACCAGCAGAAGAAAAAGGGAAAAAAAAATATCACAGGGAACTGACTAGTTTTCACTATTTCTCTATTCCCTTCACTGTCTCATTGTCCCACACCATTAATGATGACCTCGTCTCTCATCCTCAGTGTCAGTGGATGACCTTAAGGATTTCACTGAGAATGTCAGTATAACCCCCATATCAACCACGATATCAATATCTTTAACTATATACACTTTGCCTTCTCTGTTGCTGCTATAAAGAGTTGGCTTTCATTACTAAGGCCATTAGCTTTAACACACACACACACACACACACACACACACACACACATGCACACAATTCTGCATTAGATCCCCGCATCGCTTTCCTAGTCAAGGACATATCTACAGCAATATTTATCTCTATATTACATCATCTATTTTTTCTCCAAATCATTCCATTAGCATAAGGTTATGCTGTAATTCTTTCATCCTAAAAAAAAAACAAACCTTATGTCCCCACTTATCTCACTACAACTGTATTGTTTCCTTGCTCCCCTGTTAGAGCAACTTCTTGAAAGAATTTTCCATTCTCCATCCCCTTCAATTATTTTCCATCTCTCTTCAATCCACTCCAATCAGATTTTTACTTCTATTTTTATTAAAGAAACTGCTCCTGTCAAGGTCGTGAATGACCTCTACCCTGGAAAGTGCTGTGATCAGTTCTCAATCTACTTCTTACTTAGCATTCCACAAGTATTTGCCTATTAATGAATGCCTCCTTTTTTTAAAAATAGATTTTATTTATTTGACAGACAGATCACAAGTAGGCAGAGAGGCAGGCAGAGAGAGAGTGGGAGAAGCAGGTTCGCCACTGAGCAATGAGCCCAGTGTGGGGCTTGATCCCAGGACCCTGCGACCAAGACCTGAGCCAAAGGCAGAGGCTTAACCCACTGAGCCACCCAGGTGCCCCAGTAAATACCTCCTTTTTATATTCTTTTCTTCAGTCAGCTGCGTGGACAAAATTTTATGCCGGTTTCACTCCATTTTTTTGTTTCTGAATTTTCTTTTCACCTTTTTATTCATCTTTGTCCTGACCTTTTAACTTTGGATTGCCTGAGATGTAAGCTACCCTCTCTACTTTGTTCATAGTCCCTTTCCTGTCTATTTCATCTGGCCCTGTGATGTTAAAAACCACATGCATATTAATATTAATGATTCCCAAATTATGTATCTAGCATTGACATCTATAGGAAATTGTTGATCAACTTCAACAGGTTAACACTTAATTATTTTACAGATATCCTCAAATAATGCATAAAGTTGAACTCTTAACTTTCTTCCTCTTACCAATTCTACTTTCCAGTTTCTTATATCAGTTAATGGATATTCTTTTGTCTACAGTTGCATGGCTTAGAAACTTCAGAGTGGTTCTTAATTGTTGAGAGTTGCCCTTTTTCTTACATTCCTTATTTAATCTCTCAGGCAATGTCGATAATTCTACTTTCAAAATATGTCTATAATTGAATCAGTGTTCTCTCCCACCAAGGAGACCATATTGGTCCAAGACCATATTGGTCGAAGCAATTGTAATCTTTCTTGGATCACTTCAGTGGCCTAGAATTTCTCTCCTTGCTTCCTTCCTAGGCATTAGAGTGGGTGCTGTTGTGCCCTGCCCAGGTTTCTCCTTCAGAATGATATGGCCATCTCCAATATCTGCTGGAAATATTGCTTGTTGGCAAGTCACAACTAAATCCCTACCTAGGATTTTCCCTCAGCCAAAGGTAGCTGACTTTTCTAAGCATATGCCTCCTCCTGGAGTTGACTTGCATCACCAGTCTGAACCGATTCAGCATGGACACCCCAGGTCCACAACATCCTGGGATCAGCAGAGGTCTTTGCTGAGGCCTTCTGGTATTTGAAATGATTCCTCTGCCCAATCCTGCTTTCGTCACAGGTGTTCTTGTCAATGTTCCTCAGTAGACGTCATACCTGCAGACCTCCCTCTCAGGGGCTCTTTCCTGGGGAGGCTGACAGGTACTTTGTCCCATGTAAGTCTGAAAATTAGCCTAGAGAGTGTTTTAATATGTATATTAGATGCTATAATTCCTCACAGCTCTATACTATTTCCCCATTTAATTTCAAAGGAGAACCTGAAATGTCCTTAAAAGGAACTGCCCGGCTGCACAAACCTTTCCCTTGCCTCTCTCCTCCCTACCATCCATCACTGCTCTGATCTCATCTTCAAGGAGTCTTTCTAGCTCACTTCATTATAGCCTTATTACCTTTATTGCTCTTCCTCAAACAGTCATCCATGAGGCCATGAGGAGTTAGGGCATTTGTGTTTTTCCCTCTTCATGGGACACTCTTCCCCTAAGTTGCTGCAAGGCCAACTCTCTTGCTGCTTGCAATATGCCTTCCAGTGAGGTCAACTCTGACCACCTTATTAAAAGCTGACACCTGGGTAAGCTTTTACCAGTCTCCTTGCCTGTTTTATTGTTCATAGCTGTGTTCACCTTCTAAAACAGTGCATGTGTGATTCATTGATTCACTGATGATAATTTAGTGCTATTACATTAACCACCAGATTGTAAGCTACATAAAGCCGGATTTGTTGTTTTGTTTCTTTCTAGATCACTGATACATAGGAGTAGGTATTCACTTATATTTGTTGAATGAATGAATGAATGAGCCACCTCACTCCTTAGGAGTAAATAACAGAATATATAAGACAATGCACACCTGCTGGGTCAGTCTCGTCATATAGTGTATATAACAAAAAATAGTTACCTCCATTGCTCATTGATTTTTCTTTTCCTAAGTACAAGTTCCATGGAAAATTTAATAGGAAGATAATTGTTTTAAAATGCTATTCTACTAGTAACCAAATTATTACCACAAAATCACCCACAATTTAAATTTAATTATAATTTTTCTCTTCCCCATGTGTACATGGTATCTGGCCATTCTTCTCACCCCTACCACTGTCATCTGTTTTTCTTGCTTACTTAAGAAGGTAAATTGTACTTAACTATTCATATTTAAACAAATTAGCCAGTTAATTGTTTTAGCTGCAATTTTACTAAACTCATTTTTCAGGATATACTTTACACTGGGATAGTTAGGACCACATTTTTCATGGGTGCAGACAGACAGTGTTACTTATTTTATGACGTGAATGACCTTGGGCATAAAATGGATACAGAAAAAAGTACTAAATCATTAAGGTATATTAGTCAAGACAATGGAGGGTGAAATTTTTTTGAAAATATTTTGTTTATTTATTTGCCAGAGAGAGAAAGAGCGCACAAACAGGGGTAGCAACAGGCAGAGGGAGAAACAGGCTCCCCAGTGAGCAAGGAGCCCTATGTGGGATTCCATCCCAGGGACCTGCACCAAAGGCAGACGCTTAACCAGAAATTTTTATAACCTAAAAGGGCATTGGTATATGTAGAAAATTAAGATAATACCCTAAATCAGGAAACTCATCTACCTATTAAAAGGTACATCCACACTTATTTAAAGATTATAATATATAGCATATTCTTAAAGTTCTGGGAAAAAGAAACCTACTGTGATGCTTTCTGCAATTATTTTTACTATGGATAGATAATAATCTAAATTTTATATATGCTCTATAATAATTTATATGTTTACCTACCTAGTTGAAACTACTAAAATTTTCCATTTGCAGGATTTAATTATTTTATTTCTGTAAGTTTAATTCCTGTCCTTAAAATATCAAGTTTTCAGCTGTTTCTAAAAGCAATTCATAGTGCAAGTTCTAGCCAGAACCATAATTAAAATATCCAGAAAGTGTTCTTAAAATAATTATTTAGAGAAAATAAACTAACTCTAAAGCAGTGTCCCACCCACATCCAAAAGAAGCCCAGCCTTTTCTTTTAATTATTCTGTGTAGTGGTTCCAAGAAAAATAAAACCACCTTTGATTTTCCTTAATGTATTTATGACCAGGTGTTATTTAAATTTTATTTAATTGTCAACATTTATCATTTTTAATTTCCAAATGATATAAATATAAAAGTCCTGAAGAGCTACATTGAAATATAATAAATACCTTCAGTTTTAAATATGTTGAGCCCTAAATAATGAAGACGTGATGCTATACTTTGAACTAATGAAATGAGCATTCTGTTTGCCCTAGAATCTTTTGGGTGTAAACAGGTATTAATTGAATGAGAAACTTAGGAGAGACTCAGAGAGAAAGAAGTTAGGTAAACTTTTAAAATTATTTTTGGGGGTTTGACTGTTATTGAGGTGAAACATTCCTGTAACTCAACTTTCTAATGGCTTAGAAAATATAAAGTAAGAACTTCATTGCCTCTTCCTATTAGCTATCCAATTCACCTGCTGGGGTGGGGAGCAAAAATGTAACAAGTTACTGGGTATTCTTAGTGTATAAATATTTAAACAGATATGTATATATATTCTTCCACTTAAACCCCTTTAAAACACGGTTACCACATGCTATATACATTGTTCTAAATCTTGCTTTTTCACTTAATATTATAGAGATTGTTGCCCATAATATAGAAAAAAATGATCCTTATGCTTTTACTGAGATCATATTATACTTTGTATGTATATGTCTGGACATGAATATAGAAGCAGACATAAACACTATAATTTATTTAATGTGTCATCTAGGAAAATTCATAGTATTTCCAACATTTCTGTTCTAAGAAAATACTACCATGACTGATCTATTTCTCACTTGAGGAAGTATATGTAGTGTGTGTGTGTGTGTGTGTGTGTGTGTGTGTGTATGCACTCTTTATTTTATTTATTTTTAAAATATTTTACTTATGTATTTCAGAGAGAGAGAGAGAAAACATGAGTGGGGGAAGAGCAGAGGGAGAGGAACAAGCAGGCTCTGAATGCAGAGCCCACCGCACAGCTTGATCCCATGACCCTGAGATCATGACCTGAGAAGAAATCAAGAGTCAGACGCTTAACCAATTGAGGCACCCAGGTGCCCTTATATACTCTTTAAGTAGGATGGCTGTATTCAAGAGAATGTCATTTATTGTGGGTTTTTTTTTAAACTTTTATTTTTTAGGGATTATTTATTTATTTATTTGACAGAGAGAGAGAGATCACAAGTAGGCAGAGAGGCAGGCAGAGAGAGAGGGGGAAGCCGGCTCCCCGCTAAGTAGAGAGCCTGATGCAAGGCTTGATCTCAGGACTCTGAGACCGAGACCTGAGCTGAAGGCAAAGGCTTAACCCACTGAGCCATTCAGGTGCCCCGGCATTTATTATTTTAATAAAGATTTCCAAAACCATTCATAGAATACTCATTATATTCATACTCTACCAGCAGTGTATGAAGGTGGTGGTTTAACCATACCTTATTTGGAAGCTTTAATAATAATAATAATAACAACAACAATAACACTGAGTACAATGAAGTAAAAGTGTCCATATAGGTAGAATTAGTTACCTGACAATGCTAGAAATATAAGGGGAAAGGGTTTTTCTTTTTCATTATTATTATTTTTTTTTTCCTGAGAAAAGATAAACTACTTGAAGGCCATCATTCCACATCCTATGAATGTTGACACTAATATAATGACAGAAGCATGATAGATGCCCAGGGATCATTATTATCGTGAACTGAAGTAAATATGAAGAATATGATTAAACTTCAGGAAACAAAGCAATCCACTCCTTATCTCATATAAAAACAAAATATTCAAAACCAGATCGTGACATCACACGTATGTTGTAAGGTTAGCAAAATGCCAGATTGACGAGTGTTCATTGATGAGTTAATGACAGCCATGAGTAGGATTTGACTGTGATTGCTGACAGCCAGCCCACACTAAGGAGAAAAGAGATGGGTTGGTGAACCGAATTCCTTGCAGTACCTGAAAAATTCACAGAAATTGTCAGACTGGCCACCAGTATTACTAGCACTCTCCTCTGACCCAAAGAGATTGTACAGATGTGACTGGAAGCAACAAATTATCAGTGGTTGCTCACTTAACAGATTTTGACAAGGACAGCTCTTTACTTTATCAACTCCCTACATTAGGTGACTTTCGAGATGCTGCGTATCTTGGTAATGTACCAAGTTTCGTGTTTATCTGTTTCTGTTTTTCTCTAACTGGGTTTGGAAGCTTGAGTATTAGTTCTGGTTTCTTGTCTAATATCACTTTCATAAGTGTATCCTATGGCTTTAAGTTTCTCATTTTCCAAAAAAGAAAAAGAGATAATATCAGTTTGCTGCATTTAAATGTGTATGAGGTCACTGTTCTATTGCAGAAATGTTGTTTCACCTAAGGGAAAATTTCACTGCAATGAGAGATGACAAGACCCCTGTGTAGACACCTGAAAATTCCGTGAAACATCTGAGACAACAAAAAGACAGTATAATTGCAAATATTATTATTACACAGGTATTCCAATTTAGCAACTGTATCAGCAATATCCATTTTGAGAGTATTAACTTTTGTTTATTTCACTTTCTTTGGTAGTATTATGATATGGACTTTAATTTATGCCCTTTTCTTTTTTAGAGAGAGAGAGAGAGAGTGTGTGCGAGTGAGGTGGGGAGGGGCAGGAGGAGAAAGAAAGGGAGACTCTTCAGTAGGCTCCATGCCCAGCAAGGAGCCTGACACGGAGCTGGATCTCAGGACTCTGAGATCATGACTGGAGCCCAAATCGAGAGTTAGTGTTTAACTGACTAAGCCACCTAGGTCAGATTAATTTAATATTAAATTAAAGATTTAATCTTTAATTCAGGGTCCAAAGTAACAGAAAACAAAATACAAAAAGAAGTTAAACATGTATAAATATATATGTAGATATAACATGCTTTAAAATTATATTCTTCCCAGTATAGCACACTTAAACATTTAATCCTTTTTATCATCAGTTATAGATGAAAAATTATTTTCATTTTCTATAATGACATCCTTATTTTTTAAAGGCTTATTTATTTATTTATTTATTTATTTATTTAAGAAAGAGAGAGAGAGTGTGTGAGAGAGAACATGAGAGGGAGAGAAAGAGAGCATACAAACAGAGGAGGGGATGGCGGGAGAAGCAGACTCCCTCAGAGCAGGAATCCCAACGCAGGACTTGATCCCAGGACCCTGGGATCATGACCTGAGCCAAAGGCAGATGCTTAACCGATTGACATGCACCCAATGACATCCTTGTTAAGTTAATTTTGATTGCATAAAGCATCCTAAGTACATGTAATAGTATATTCCTCCTTCTTGTGTTGTTCTAGTTCCTCAATTTAGGTAAGAATCTCATTGTTTTTAGCAAGATGCTTTGGAAATAAAGGTAATATAGCCATTATGAAATTTCAGTGACGATAATTGAATGAGTATTATTACTCCTGTTTGCTTAAAGTAAAAGGAAATGTACATAAAACTGGTTTTATTCATGTGTAGGAAAAAATAGATGTTTAAGACTTAGCAGATAACACTTAGAGAATCTTTGCTACCTGCCAGACACTGGCATTGTTGAGTCATTTAATCTCCAAAAGGGCCTTCTGGGCTAGATACTCCTATTATCATCAGTGTTTTACTGATCAGAAAACGGGGGCACAGAAATGTTAAGCAACTTCTTCAAGGTCCTACATTAGGCATGTGGTGGAGCTGGGGCTTGAATCCAAATCCTCTGGCTTCAGAGTCTGCCTAATGCATTCAAAAAGAGTGTCATATTACACAAGTTTTCATTTCTTCTGAAATACCTTTTATTACTGGGAAATTTAGCCCTTTCCCCACTAATGTCCCTTCTGTTCATCTGAAAGTTCCTGTCAAACATGCAGAGAAGTTATGTGTGGAATCATGGCATTTTACTGGGGTTCTTTCTTTCTTTCTTACTTATTTTTTTTTTTTAAGATTTTATTTATTTATTTGAGAGAGAGAAAGAGAGTGAGCGCACAAGCAGACAAAGAGGCAGAGGGATAGGGAGAAGCAGACTCCTGCTGAGCAGAGAGCCCAACCTGAGCCTGAGTGCCAGGACTTTGAGATCATGACTTGAGCCAAAGGCAGACACTTAACCAACTGAGCCACCCAGGCGCTCCCCACCCTGTGTGATTTCAGTGACATACTAAAATAAGTCCTTGATTTTTATGGCAGTTGAGAATTGTTCAATTAAAAAAAATAATAACCTAGATACTTTCACTAAAATATAATGTTTCACTTGAATAAAATCGAGCAAGCAAGATTAGGTTAATATCAGCAAATAAATTTCCACTAATGTTTTTATTATATATTTTAGGTAAAGTGGAATTTATGACCTAAGCTACTCTGATAATATTCTTCATTATCCATTAGAAGACTAATGTCTTGATAAATTTTATTAAGTTTATCATTTCTTTACTTAATATTAAGTTAGATTTAAGTATTTGTAAGATAATACTCTAAACTTGAGTTTAGATAATGTGTATAAATTAAATTTGTGATTTACACTGATAAATTATAATTTATATTGATAAATTATATTGATAATTTATGTATACATAATGTGTACACATTATGATAGAATTATTATTATATCTTATTTTAAATGATGTCCTTGGATAATATATCAATAAGATTTCCCATAACCTATAATAATTTAGTACAAAATAGGTTTTAATGTAAATCAAATGTACTTTAAGCTTCTGTGTACAAATAATATGCATGTGTGATAAACACATGCATATATATCACACATGCATATATGTTTACATATAGTATTTTGAGGTTTATTATTTGAGAAAACTCAATTATGCAGCAAATGATCTTTTATTATCTGGTAAATGTATAATTAGGGATAATTTTTTTTCTAACTTGCCAATTAAAACAGAAGCCCCAAAAGAAAGCCAATTTATTTATTGAAACTAAACATATTTGTCTACATAAAAACTCTAAAATAAAATAGAAAGTATCAAAATGAATCTAGAGGGGTTAGCTAAAATCAAATCAATCAAGCTTTTACATAATTGACATAGGTCCTTTTGTCATTTTGTATCACATGCACATGAAAAGTCAAGTGAAGCAAAGCACACTCTATTACATGCTGCTAAAATGATTTCTCTTATTTTAATTTTGTAAATGGAATTTTTAAAAGTTGGAAAAAGAACTAACACCCAGCTTCGAGAGCTGCTGAACCTTTTAGTGAATAATAATAGCTAACATTACTGAGAGACCTATTCTAGACACTGTTCTAAGGCAGGGGCCTTGACAGAATGCATTTGGAATAGTCAATTTTGAGGCATTGGCTTCAATGACCGGGGCATAAGCTAAATATTTTGCATCTAGACACTTTGCATGTCTCTAAATATTAGATGACCTGATACTATTGTATGTTTAACATTTTAGAAGAACAATTGATAGAGATAAAAGCTGGGTTTTGACTGATTTGGTTTTGGATGATTTGCTAGATATGTCTGTTATTTTCTGTGGATCTTAGGCAAGGAACAATAACCCCAAGGCTCTTTGGGGGGGGGGTTAATAATTTCCTCATTATTACTTCTGTAATACAATGGGCATAATAGAATTTTTGTGACCATTAAATGAGGTGGAATCCTAGAAAATGCCTAAAACAATGCCAGCAGAAGAGAGGTTCAGAAAAAATTTGATAAATCTGAATTTAGGAAAAAGAAATCTGGAACGCTAATACTGAATGACTCTGGGCTGCTTCATAAATTTGTCTGAGACAGATTATATATATGCATATATATTTTGCATGTAGAGAGGTTTATTGTATAATATTTTGATAAGGTCACTGGAAAGTTAATGGTCTAGGCACCAGTACCTTTTCTGAAAATAATATGCTGAGAGACTGAGTTTTGAATTCCTTATTGGAAAGGATTATTTTCAATTAGAGTGATGAACAGCCAACATCTTCGTACTTTTTCTCTTCAATTCCATTTTTCTTTTTTTTCTCTTGATATATGGATATTACTTTACCAGAGGCATGTTAATACTGTGATGTAATCTAAAAGAACTTTCTTCCATCTGACTTAGGAAGAAGCAAGAAAGAAGAATAAAGAGACAAAATAATAGCAATGAGCACCAGGGAGAGAGGGCAGTCAATAAGATTAAACAAGATTTAGTTAATCTGTAAAGTGGATTGTTCAGCTCTATCATTGTCTGTTACTGCTTAAAACCTGAGGTGCTGAGGAGGTTAGATGTATCAGAATGATAGGTGAATGTAACTGTATATATCTATATAGTGATTTATCTTAGTAATACAGGAAATTGTAGCATTTATAGTTTTAGGTGGCTGTTGAAAGGAGAAGGTAACTAAATTAGATTTTAGTTGAAATGGTCCACAAGTAATTCACAGGCTTTTAGAAAGGTGGAAAAGTAATGGAATACTTTTAGATGTCAAAAGCTTTGAGAAGTTATGCATTAGTACCTAAAGTCAAAATCTAATGTTAGTGTTGATCTTTTCCATGAACTTTTTCACATGGCCAACTGTACCAAGTCTTTACTATACATTAAACAATTAGCTGCTGTTTTCTGTATTTGTGGCTTCTTGCATGATCAAATCAGTAGAATTTTATAAAGCAATTGTATTTGAATCATGGCTGTACCTTTTAAAAAATAAGTGAACTAAAATTTCTATTTATCTCAAACTTTTTTGGTGGTATAACTAAAGTTGTTTTAACAGAAATATACTTTGTATTAAAAACTTAAGGCAGTGACTTGTCAATTGAGATTATTCAACCTAAACCAAAAAGAATGAGAAGTGTTCAAATAATCAGATAAGAAAATAAATATTTTGTGCCCATAGTTTCCACTGGTAATTAAAATTTTAACTGAGCACTGGGAAAATGACAATTGGTTTGAAACATACATAAAGGTTTTATGCTTGAGAAGATAAAAGACTGTATTTATTCATTACCACATGTTTAAATGTAGAAATATAAAAATACTCTAATATGCAACAGATAAAGCCGTCAAACAGAATGGTTTTTCTTCTGAAATATAATTTCCTAACTTGTCAATGTGCTTTCCTGGCTTAAATTTTAGTTCTTCTTCCTTAGAAAAATAATTCGAATATATATATGTATGACTTTACCTTAATGTATATTGGTGCTTTTAAAGAGATTCCACATATAATTGTTGTAAGAAAGAAGTAAAATATCAATGCTCACTTAGCTTTTGATGTTCCTAGATATTTTATTATCAGCTTTAAACGGTAATGTGCCAGAAAATATAAACGATTCATCTAATTCCACTTATATTTATATAACATAGAAAAATTTGTGCATGGCTTTCATCCTTTTGAAAATGGCTTATTTTTCCAATAGCAATGCATGTCAAAATGTTGAAATGACAGCTTCTTTATCTTCTTGAACCTCAAATATGATGTAGCTCATTACATTAGCACCAAGAAAGCAGGCCATAAATTACCACAGTGTGTTCAGGCATGTCTGCAGGCTTGACATTGCCTTCCTCACAGAATATCCATCATTCCAGAAATGTCCTGGGTACTAAAGGAACGGACTGCAAAGAAATTAAATCCTAAAATAGAGCCATGCGGTTTCTTCCTGTTAATATCAGATACAAGATACTGTTACATCAGTTAAATTTCTATTGCACTGATGAACTCAGTAATCAAAATACCTTAGGAAGAATTTAATGCTTTTTAAAAACTATGGAGACTTTACATATGTTTACTTAGTTATAGAGTTTGGAAATGGGATGAAAGTGGAGCAAAAATAATAGAAAACCATTCGAAACTCGAAAAAAAGTATTTTCAATATTTGGTCCATACCTTATAGGAAATAATAAACTTTAATAAAATAAACTTCAAGAGTTGTTTATAAGCAAGTACTTTCAGGACTGATTATTCTTAAAGAATATCCTTGGGGTGACAATCAAGAAATTTTCATTGTGATATTTAACAGTGTAAACATAGAACTACACTACGAGTAATGTTTAAGTTGCAGAGGGAAAAGAACATGTTGAAAGGTACAAATTACAATGTCTTCTTCTGGCCTAAGAGTGTTAAGTTCTCCGAGGGAACAAATGGGAAAAAGGAACTATTTAAATGCAGTGCCCATTCAGAATATTAATTAAGTATGGGAAGAATATGCTATTACACACTCATTGATTTCAGTGAGCATCAGTGCAAGGTCTTATTGTTGAGAAATTAAATAGGACAAGACATCAGGGAATTTAAGATTCTATAATTTTTTTTTCCTGGGCACTGGAAATGGAAAAATGTCTTTTAATATTCAGGTTATCGATTTTCTTAACTGAACATCTAAAACGACACTGTTTTGTTAGACTTCAGATACTTAACTTTTTATCTGATTCAAGTTTTGTTCTTTACAATGAAAGCACTGATCATGTTACTCAGTTTAGAGTTAAGATAGAAGCATCAAATTTCAATTTAAGATAGCTATCTCGAAATGGTAAACAACGTATTGTGATATTTTGGAAAATGTGACAGACAACTGCCGAGATAAATGAGAAGGTAAACCAGTCCCTGTGGATCTGCAGCTACAGTAGAATAATGCCCTCTGCCAAATCTGCAGTGACCTCATCCCCAAAACCTATGAATATTACTTTACATGGCAAATGATCTTTGCTGATGATGTACAACATAACACAGAACAAACGAAAGAGAGTGAAAAAATGTAATCTCTGTTGATGCGAGGGCACATACCATAAAATAGTGAGAGCATCTTGAATTAGCCAAGTGGACCCCATCTAATCACATTAGTCCTTAAAAGCAGAGAAATGTCCCCAGCTGGAAGAAGACAAGGAAGGAGAGAAACACAGCAGAAGGGACATTGGAGAGATTTGAAGTCTCAGAGGGAATCTACCTATCCACTGGTGGGAAGTATGGGTGGTGCAGAAGTATTGGAGACAGCTGGAAAGCATCAGAATAAATAGAGAAAACCTCCTGACAACCAGCAAGGTCAGGGACTTCAGTCCCAGGAACTAAATGCCTCTAGAAACAGAATGAGTTTGGAAGCAGTTTAATTCCAGAGCCTCCTAAAAGGGAAGGAGCTTGGGTGACACCAATTTTGGCCTCTGAGACCCTAAGCCAAAAACCAGTGGAGTTCATCTGGATTTCTGACCTACTGAGGTTAGTTATTAAGTATGCATTGCTTTAAGCTTGATAAACTGTGGAGCTTTGTTAAAGCAGCAGTAGAAAATACAGTATAGAGACTCTATCAGAGATTTGTTTCCACTTAAATAATCAGTGTTAAATGTCAAAAGTTTGAAATGGACCCAAGGCCTTTACTAAATTGTGTCTTCTAATATAAATATGAAGAATGAAGGAAAATATTATTTGTGCACATGTTATTATAAAAATTTTTTAAAGATTTTATTTATTTTTTGACACAGAGAGATCGCAAGCAGGTAGAGAGACAGGCAGAGGCGGGGGCGGTGCGCGGTGGAGAGAAGCAGGCTCCCCACTGAGCAGAGAGCCCAATGCCGGGCTCGATCCCAGGACCCTGGGATCATGACCTGAGCCGAAGGCAGAGGCTTAACCCACTGAGCCACCCAGGCTCCCCTAAAAAATGTTAACACAAGCGCAGGTCCAGTATATTTTAATATCCTTCCAAATGTGAAATGAGGGGAAACCATCATCAAAACTGTATGTCAGTAGAAAACAGTAAGTTGCTTGGCAGCCAGTTTGTTGTGGTAACCCATTCCTAGTCTGATAGAGAAAACTTGGTAAGTGGAGTCAGTTATTTGTTGAAGACTCTCGCTCCACAGCAAACTCGTAGCTAAAGCTATTCTCAGCTGGTGCTGTCACTAGTGAAGCTGCTCAGTTGACCTGCCTTTTGTAAACATTTCATTCCTTGCCTCATGGCAGCTGGAGCATATAGCAGGCATAAGAACAACAACAACAAAGAAACCCTTATGGGACGGGGTGGGGGGCAGGTATGCAATGGTTGTTTGACCTCAGCTATGATTTTAAAAAAAGAACCAAAAAAACCTATCCTCTTATGCAGGTGAACATTTTTACTTGGGACAGCCTAAACCCATTTAGGGCAATGGCAGTGACAACAGAAAATACAAATAATTCTTAATGTTGCTGATCCCACTTCATGCAAACCACCGGTCACTCACTGTCATGGGTTGTGTGTGCCTAGATAGTTTTTCTCCACCCACGTGGTAAGTCCTATTTTTAAAAACTCTGATAGCATTTCCCTGTAAATTCTGAGTGTGTTGGTAGAAGTGTAATAAGTATTGATGGCAGCTTTTGGTAATATCATTGTATAAGATAATGATTTGAAGGTGAAAATGGGAAAATTGGCCACATATCAAGGGCAAATTACCAGAATAAAACACGTTTCAATTTAGGAATCTTTCTGTTACTATCATGGGTAAGGATGGAAACTCTTCTAGCAAGCATCTGTCATCTAAATAGCCAATCAACTATTAGGAAAGGCTTTATGGAGTGCTTAAAATACAGGAGAAGGTAAGGTAGAGTGCCCTGCTGTCTGTACGTAAGAATTAAAAAGAAATACTCCTTTGTTAGATTACATCTGAGTTTATCTTAGTGTGTTAAGGAATTTTGCTGATGGGGAAAAATAGTGCTTCAAAGTCCTCTTTACTCATTTAAATGTCCAAGTGAGAATCAATAAACACTTACGGTTTCTGGATATATAAAAGCAGAAAGCTTTCTGCATCTGCCTTATTGGTTGTCAACAACTGTCTTGCTTTTTTTGTGTTTTAGAATATTGCTGAGAGCACATAACCTTGCTGGTGCAATTTTAAACTGATTTTCTTTTCATGTTCCCTCTCTAGTTGCCTAGATTCCAAGGTCATCTCTTAGTTCTCCCCGTAGGCGCTGATAAAAAGGTAAATTGAAAAAAAAAAAAAAAACCTAATTTAAATTCCGAACAACACCAACAAATAACCTACATAATATTTTGAACTGGCAATTTAAAATATGAAGGCATTTTGACCTGAAAACACAGGGAGATAAGGCCATAGGTGACCAAACAAAATAATGAAATATTTAAAAGGCAAGCTCTTTTTTAAAACATTGAATAACAGGTTGTCCTTTTTAAGTGAAATAATGAAATAACACTTCAAAAGTGAAATAATGAAATAACACTTCAAACTTTAGAGAATGCTAAATTCTCTAAATGATTGTACTTATGTAGCTGTATCAATCCTTCCATGCATTATGGTTATAGTATACTCATGGCCTGAAAAAAGGTAACGGATCTCCTATTTTGACTGAAAGTTATGCTTTGGTCTTGAATAGACTCTTGCTCATTGGATTTATAAATTGGGATGACATTAACAGTAATAACAACATTTCATCTAACACAAGATCATGTTTGGGAAACAAAAAAGAGATAATCAAAATAGAGATTTTGGTTATAGTTCCAGTTTGAAGAACAAATAGCATATCAGAGTTATTTTAAAATTACTTTTTACAAAGCAGTCCAGGAAAATCAGCATGTGTCAATGTAATGTGATTTAACTGTTAAAATATGAATTTGGAATCTTTGTAAATAATATAATAAGGTATTTATGTAAAGAGAGCAAGGTTCTGAATATCAATAGGAAAATCTATTGAATATAATATGTAATAAACCAATTTTGGAACTACTTGTAGGAAATAAGTCAACCGCTAGATATTCAGTCATTTAAAATTAGGTATTATATACTTTGTATTTATTAAAATCGTTGCATTTTAAAGAGTAATTAATAAAACAAAACTGTAGATCTGCTGAGTGATAAAATTTAATTCAAATAACTTGGTAATGAGAATGCTCAACTGATATTTAAGAATATTAAATATCAGTGGTGTATTTAAGCTCAACCCATATATGGCATAGTTATTGAATAAAATTCAGTAAGCTGTAGTGCTGCCATGGAGAAAATTCAAAAACTTTTAAGATACTTTAGTCTAAAAGTCATAAGCAATAGAACATAGAACATTGTCTATTAATAGGATATATGCTGCAATGGCCAACATAGGTAATGTCTGTCACGGTCAGTTTTATCTCCGCAGCTGTTGGAGACCATAGTGCCCAGTTATTAATCAAACACCAACTAGGTTCTACTGTGCTGGTAGACATGCTTAGCAGCCACACAGTTAGCCTCAAGAACAGGATTACTCTTGGGGTGCCTGGGTAGCTCAATGGGTTAAGCCTCTGCTTTCAGCTCAGGTCATAATCTCAGGGTCCTGGGAGGGAGCCTGCTTCCCCCTTTCCCTCTGCCTGTCTCTCTGCCTACTTGTGCTCTCTCTGTCAAATAAATAATTTTTTTTTAAAATCTTAAAAAAAAAAAACAAAAAAAACAGAACAGGATTACTCTCAATAAGAGGGGTGTGTCGTGCAGTCATTTCAAAGCCCCTAGTAGCAAAACCTGAGGTGTCCCTGAGAAGAAGTCATTGATAGGTCTCAGGGTTCAGTATCCACTCTTGCTGGAGCTTGTAGGCTTGTGGCCTCCCCGACAAATTTCAGACTTGCTGGCCCTGGGATCATGTGAGTCATTTTGCTAAAATAAATTTCCTTACAGAGCGGTAGGTGTAGATATATCCTATTGGTTCTGCTTCTCTGCAGAAACCTGTGGGACACAGCATGGGACATAAAATGTCAGTATCAGAGATATTCAATAATTACTTTAATAAAGTTATCTGACACATAGAATTAACAAAGCGCTTCCCAAATTCATCTTTTTACATTTATTCTATTATAACACATCAGATCCTAACTAAAGCCTTTTTTCCTAAGCACCAGTTTCCATGAAAAGGAAAAGCAGAGCTAAAGTTTTAAAATCCTTTTCTGTCTTATACCCGCATTACCTGACTATGATCTATTTTGTCTGTGAGATTGTGTGTTTTCTGCACTGCTAAGTGGATCCTTGCTTGTGGTTGATGCCCTGCTTACAAAAGCATCACATATTTATTCTGTGGCCATTTTGATATTTTTTCAATATAAACAGTAATAATAGAAAATGAATAGGAAAAGAACTCATAGAAAAAGAAATCCATCATACGCAATACCTACTCATTAAATATTGTTACTTCACTATTACTGGAAACAATGACATGCCAAGATAATTTTTACTCAGTTAAGCTGTGGTTTAAATGGCCAGACTCTCATGTCCTTCCATCTTTCGCTCTTCTAAATTCAGGTAACAGTAGAAGAAAAGACTAGTGCACCGTTGTCAGAGATTTGAAATAAATAGTGACCAGCAAAGAATTGAGTCTGTTGATACATGAGGTTGTCCTAATAAAACATACTTTTTGATGCTTTGTGATTCATGTTAAGTCTATGTTGCAACATAATCAGGAACCCACATGAGTAGCAGCTAAGTTGTTAGTTTCAAGAACACCCCAGAGTGTCATAGATATTGAGGGGAGAAAAAAGGAAGGAATTAGGTGAAGTTAGTGTGGCACATACAAATTAGCGTTGAAATTAATGCAGTATATGTCTTTCTTTCTACAAATACATACACTTATTTTCAAGTCACATTATAGAATTGAGCTCCAGGAGTTAATTTCACAAGGGATAATTTGGCTGGCTTGAAAGGCCAAATGAAGAGCCATTATGTCAGGCAAGAGGCCATAGAATAATCTGGTCAGTAGTTGATATAAATTTTGGTATTAAACATGTAATAGAATTTAGAAGCGTGGATTGCCAAAATGTGAATATAGCAATATATCTAAATAATCAAGGCATAAGTAATGAACCCATCAATTAAGATACTTTTTTTTCTTTCTAGAAGTAAAAATTACAGATAAAATCTATATATTTTTACATTTTCAAATATATATTTAAATTTTTTTCTTAGAGCTTTGCGCAGTGGCAGTATCGTAGCCAATGAGTTTTATCCGAGGCGCGATTATTGCTAATTAAATTTTTTTCTTAGAAACAACTTCCATATACTGGCAGACATTTTGTACACTTAAAACCTATATATTTTTACATTTTCAAATATATATTTAAATTTTTTTCTTAGGAACAGCTTCCATATACTGGCAGACATTTTGTACACATTCATCCTCTATTCTGCACAATAAGAAAGTACACCTAAATACCTTATATTAGCAAATACAAATTAAATTGTGTATATGTAGTAAGAAATCGATACAGTTTAGAAAGTTAAAAAATAAAGACTATAACTTCTTTCTGATAAACCCTGATAAAAAGAAAATTGAATTATCATAGTATGTTATCCCTTAGATTATTTGATATTAATATATTTACTTATTAGAATTTTAATATACATGTAGCAATGATAGAATAAACAATGAATATCAAGTGACCATGCACTATTGAGTGAAAAGTAGAAGGTAAAATTTATTTTTGAAAGACATTTTTGTGTGATTTCACTCTACTATCCACCCAGCCACTCAAATATATGTACTTAAGAACTTTAAAAATAGTTTAGATTAATAACTTTGATGAAAGTAAAAGTACAACCCATCTTCCATTATGAGAGTATCTGTTTCTGGAAGATATGAAAAAACATGGACTTTATATAAAATATACTTTTTATAACTAAAAACTTAGGTGCTTCTGGCAAGGCTTAGATTTAGCATTTATGGAAAAAACTGTAATGCATTTTATGCACAATTTCTTTGAGAGCAAATGTTCAGAATGGTAATTGAAATAATTTCATATTCTTAAGTTCAGAATTATTGAATGTTACAAACTTATCTCATTTGTATTGATGCTGGAATATTTAGATGAGGACCTGTAATTATGATTACCATTAGATTGTGGTCAAATTAATTAATTTGTTTTCAGTCTGTGTTCAGCTTAAGCCATAACTGTTTCATATACATAGGCACTATTACAGTTACTGTGGGTATTGGGGCATGAGGTAGTACATGCTGTTGCACAGATGAGAATAGAGGCTGACTGGGTTTTGTCCCAGGCCAGTGACTACACCCCTCCCTTTTTTTTTGCAGTCACAATGCAGAGGTGAGAATGTTGAGGATGTCAAGATAGTTTTGGATCTGAAGTGGTTTATAAACCAAGGTAAAATGCTCCCAGCATCAACCCCATGACTGGGACACAACCAGGATTGTGGCAGCATGGTCGACAAGATGGAAGACACAAAACCAACCTCCTTCCACATGATGTTTTCCTGACTAGTCAGCAGGAAGGTCCACCAAAAACACTACTTGGGTTTGAGAAAAAAAGTGGGTTTGTGGTCTGCATAGTGGAAGGTTGGGTGAGTTCTCATCAGATGGCCTTTTTGTCTTCCTATGCAAAGACTGAAGGTAAAAGATGCGCCAATTAAAGGTTAGGAGACGGGAGGAGTTAGTGGAGGACAGGGCTGTGATCCCAAATGCAGTGAGTGACATTCACTTACCAGTCTGCATGGCTGGTGAGCTTCCCTTGCTCCAGTCTGCACCAGAATCAACTGCAATTATTATCAATCCACAGTGGTGGTTTTGCTACATGAAAGAGGAAGAGCAAAATGCCAAAGTAATGGAGAATATTGTAATAGTAATTTCAGTGATAGTCCACACATAGACAAAGAACAGAGAGCAAAAGTGGAAAACAGAAAATGAAATAGAAGAGGGATCAAGGGGCGCCTGGGTGGCTCAGTGGTTAAGCCTCTGCCTTTGGCTCAGGTCATGATCTCAGGGTCCTAGGATTGAGCCCCGCATCGGGCTCTCTGCTCAGCAGGGAGCCTGTTTCCCCCCATTCTTTGCCTGCCTCTCTGCCTACTTGTGATCTCTCTCTGTCAAGTAAGTAAATAAAATCTTTAAAAAAAAATTAGAAGAGAGATCAAAAGAACAAAATCAAAACGAGAGGAGAGGATTGGCATGCTAGAGATATATAGAATCAAAATATTGGAAGAGTGTGATCAGATAGTATAAAAATCCAATTGATTATTTTGCAGATAAGAGAGTTTGAAGGGATGTTAGGTTCCATTGATGTCAGTCCAAGTATTTGAGATCAGCCTGAGGGAAAATTTCTGTTTGGCTTATGCCTACAGATTACTTTCTCTTGCTCTTTCCTTCAACTCTCTGCTCGTTCCCAGTGCTCCCCTGCTCTCCTCTGTACTTCACACCAAATCTTAACTTTCCATGGAGAGCAGAGCAGAGCTAAGTCCTATTACTGGGATTCTGCTAGGAGGTTGCCTAACTAAATGCAAAGCAGGTTTAGTGTGAGGATAACTACAAAGTCTTCTTACGTTAATCTTTCCAAATAGTTTCACATAGTAGTAGAGTTTATGGTCTTACTTTCATCAAACTGTAGACTGTGGAAGTATTGTATAATTGAAATTAAGAGATAAGGACTATGTTGATTTCCCTTACGTTGTACATGGCAATGCTTTGGGATACTGTCCATCCAACTCTTAAGGGCTCTAAGGAATTCTAGGTTTCAGAATATTATACTCAGAGTTGGCAAGAAAACAGCATGAAGGCTGCCTAATTGATAACTGCATTTTTGTCTAGCTGTGTAGAGAATGAACTGAAGAATTTTTCTTGACATACTGTCTCAATCCATCACTATCAATTCGTCAGAATATGTACATCAGAAGCAAGCTATTTGACATTGTTAGCCTTTCCTTAGGAGATCCAGAAGGATTTCACATAATTGTCTTTGGCTCTAGTATCACAGGCAAATGTTCAAGGCAAGTTACTGCTACAGGGACAGGGAGGATTTGGTTTCATGGCATTCACAAACACAATGGGCTTTCTGAAATTCAGTCCATCCAGGGCTGATCTCCACAGAGACTTCTGGAATCAGATGATAACCCAGAGTCTCTTCTTTTCCACAAAAGTCTCTGTTGGAACTTTGTGATTGGATTTTACATTGTTAAGGGTGCTCTGCTTCTGCTTCATCATGGTTGTGTTTCATTCCCCCAAATGTGGTATAAAACGGTGATATATTTATTGTACCTTTGTGGGTTGGTTGTTTTAAGAAATACAAAGGCATTTTACAAATTTCTATAAAATTCTAGGCCAAATTTTAAAAAAAGATTTTATTTATTTGACAGTATAAGCAGGGGGAGCAGCAGGCAGAAATAGAGAGAGAAGCCGGCTTGCCACTGAGCAGAGAGCCCGATGCAGGGCTCCATCCCAGGACCCTGAGATTGTGACCTGAATGGAAGGCAGATGCTTATCGGACTGAGCCACCCAGGCGTCCCCACATGTGTTTCTTATATTCTTAAAATAAATATATCTAGTCAATACTCTTGTGTGTTCATTCCAACACTGTAAAATTAAGGAATTGCTAATGCACAAAGAACAAACTCAGCTCCACATTTAGAATCTCAAAATTTCCAAATTTCTCAAGTCCTTTAAAATTAAATATAGTTTATATTATATTTTAATATTAGAAGCATATTTTCAGATAAAAAGGTTTTTTTCCCTTTTTACGATTTTTTTTTTATTTGAGAGAGAGAGAGAGAGAGAAAACACAAGTGGGGGGAGGGGTAGAAGAAAAGGGTGAAGCAAACTCCCTGCCCAGCAGGAGCCTGATGTGAGGCTTGATTCCAGGACCCTGAGATCCAGATCTGAGCTGAAGGCAGATGGTTAATCCACTGAGCCACCCAAGTACCCCAAAAAAAGAGTTTTGTTTTGTGAGAGTCGTTTCATCATCTTCCCATAAATATGGGAACATATTATATATGACACTCTAGGTGTTCTCTATCCCAGTGCATTGAGATTTGTGGCTGTGTTTGCACTAATACAACATTGCTTTAATTATTGAAATTATTTATATTAATAATTCTAATTCTTTATGTTATTTGATTTTCTGACAAGTGCTCCCTCCTTATTTTTTTTTTTTTCATTTTAAGCACTATTTTTTTTAATGTTTCACATTTAATATTGGTCCATTTTTAGGGCTTGTCAAGAAGCAGTATTATTTAAATGCTTTTTCCGGTGATCCAACTCTGTTTTCTTCAAAATGTTGACCCTTCTGTGGACTACCACACCCTTCTCTGTTTGCCTTTTTTAGAATTAAAACAAGCAAACAAAAATATTTGCTGCCTGTATAACTACAAACTATATCCCAGAGTGTGAAATTTAGGTTTAACTTGTGCTTCTCTATTTATGTATCATATTGCCACTTGACTGCTTTATAGTCCATTTGTTTATGTATTGTCTGCATATATCCCTTCAAACTGATGTGTGGCCAAAAGTAGCATATCCATGTGGTCTTTTCCTGATTCTCACATGCTTAGGTGTCATGCTGATTCAGCTACTGTGGCAGTTTCTGAAACAATTATCTGACAGAGTGAAGTAGTCAAATAATTTGTTAAGCCAATTTTACATATGAAAATAGGTATATAAAAAAGTTAAGCAGTGATTTTTCTTTCCTAGGGAAAGACCCCAGTTCTCTCTCTCTTTTTTTTTTTTAATATTTTATTTATTTATTTGACAGAGATCACAAGTAGGCAGAGAGGCAGGCAGAGAGAGAGGAGGAAGCAGGCTCCCCATGAAGCAGAGAGCCCGATGTGGGGCTCGATCCCAGGACCCTGGGATCATGACCTGAGCCGAAGGCAGAGGCTTTAATCCACTGAGCCACCCAGGCGCCCCAGACCCCAGTTCTCTTAAATAAGCATTTCAGTATGATTTAATTGGCCAGAATAAATAAAATTGTTTTGCCAGAAACATTGCTTCCATTAAAATGCATTCTACATGGGGGTACCTGAGTGGCTTAGCTGGTTGAGTGTCTGACTCTTGGTTTTGGCTTGAGTCTTGGTCTTGGGATTGTAGGGTCCATCTCAACATGGCGCTCCATGCTCAGTGGAGAGTCTGCTTGGGATTCTCACCCCGCTCCCCACCCTGTGTGTGCTCGTATTCTCTCTCTCAAATAAATAAGTACATCTTTTTTTGTTTTTTAAAAGATTTTATTTATTTATTTGACATAGAGAGAGCAAGCACAAGTAGGCAGAGAGGCAGGGCAGAGGCAGAAAGAGAAACAGACTCCTTGCTGAGCAAGGAGCCCGATGTGGGACTCAGTCCCAGGACCCTGGGATCATGATCTGAGCTGAAAGCAGACACTTAATGGACTAAGCCACCCAGGTGCCCCAAATAAATAAATACATCTTAAAAAATAAAAGAAAAAACATAAAATAAAATGTATGCTACGGGTCATTACTTGTTTGACCACTAGCTTGACATCATGATATTTGACATAAATGTCTGCAATCTTGAGAAAATTGTTTAACTTCAGGGACCCTCACTCTCATTTTTAAGAACATGAAAATAATATCTTTAGGGAAAATAATACTTTAGATCTGTGGTTTGAAGGATGTGAAATAAACTGGGGAGACTACATTGTAAGCTCTTATTATATAAACTGTGGAAAGTTATTATGACATACGGATGCCACATTACAGCTCCCAGTTTCCTACAAGACTGTCAGAATTTATAGTTCATTCTCTCATTTGTTTTCATTGCTCTGTCGTATAAGCAACTGCATGGGTGGCAGAAGTCAGTAACAGATTTCAACAGTTTATTTCCAGTGAGATTTCTAATGAGTTTTTTCCCCAAGACCTACTTAAGAGGCAAAGTAACAAGCACTTAAATCTGTTACTTTTAATCAAATGTGTTATAAACGCTGAAAAACGTAATATAACATTTTATGTTTTTAGTTATTTATCAGGTAGTGAATTAGACAGTGAGGAAGATACTGTTGTTTATAGGATATGAAAATAATATAAAAGAAGAAATTAGCATTTTAAAACAGCACATTCCTGTAAAATTATTTAAAATATTGTTTCTTTGAGAATTTTGTTTGGAATATAAGAAAAATGTTATTCCATTGTCACTCCCCATCAACTCTCAGTTTTCTAAGAGATAAAATAAGCCACATGGACTCAAATTCTACTCCTGGATCTGAATATTTGTCACTCGAAGAATTCTCTTCCCATTGTTTTTTCATTCCCACCCTTAGCTTTCTACCTGCCAACCCCACAAAGGGCACAATTTGGCAAGTTCACAGAATTTTGCCCAAATACAAAGAGTAGGTGGGATGCGTGTTACAAAAAATTAGGCAAACGTAGTCAGCTCTCCCTCTGCCCTACCCACAATCCAAAAATGGCATCTCTGATCAAGCTAGGAGCCTTCATTATTATGATCTTACAGTAATTGAGTATGGCCTTATCATAGCTTGGAAACTCAGACCATTTCATTCTATTTGTAATGATGTAGCACAAAACAAATTATAATAAAAATATCTATCAAAAATGAATTATTTCCTGTTATTTTTCAGGGTATCAGGGAGCCCTTCCCAATAAGAATGTGCTAATATAATTTTCATTAAAAACTTTAAAGATATGAAGTCATTTGCTTTATTTTTAGCTTATTTTTATAAATTAAAACATATTATTAAAAATACACGTTAAAGGGACGCCTGGGTGGTTCAGTTGGTTAAGCGGCTGCCTTCGGCTCAGGTCATGATCCCAGCGTCCTGGGATCGAGTCCCACATCCGGCTCCTTGCTCAGCGGGGAGCCTGCTTCTCCCTCTGCTTCTGCTGCCACTCAGCCTGCCTGTGATCGCTCTCTCGCTCTCTCTCTGGCAAATAAATAAATAAAATCTTAAAAAAAAAATACATGTTATAATGCTTATAACAAAGTTGTAGTCATTTGCCTTCCCCTTTCCATGTTAGAATCAACCACTATAACTCTATTATTTGTTTCATATTTTATTCACTTCCATTTTTCTCACTAAGAAAACCTGTTATTTCCTGATTCTTCAGTTTTAGACATAATTTATTCTTACAATGGAAAATTAGCATTTAGTTGACCTAATACATAAACTCCCTCTACTTCCCACCTTGACACACTTCTTGTCCCACCCTCTCTACATTATATAACTTTTAGGGGTAAATATTCAGGATTTAATCTTTATATCCATGTAAATTTTGTTAGTGTGATATTATTGTATTTTCTCTTATAATATTTTATTGGGACTTTGTTAATTTTTGTTTTCCCTTTTTCTATTTGAATTCACCCATATAAGCACAAAATAATTAAAGATCATATCTGTCTAGAAAATGAATCAAGTGATATCAGGTTCACTTCAGTCCTAGAGGTGGAGATGTTTCTCCAGAGTCCTTCCTTTTGGTTTGTTTTGAATTCATCCTAGTCTTATTCTCATCCTGAGGACTTTCTTTTTTCATAATCTTGAAAATTTCCTTTATCTTTTTTTGATTGATTGTGTCCTCAACTTTGATTTTTATCTTCTTTGTTTTCCTCCCTAGTTTTGTCTGCTCACATTCACCAGTAGTTCCCAAGAATAATCGTGGGGGGGGGGCGATTTTTGAGAACCTGAACATTTGAAGATTTTATCTTTGCAGTTGATGAAAGTCTAGGTTAGAAACATATTCCCATCAGAATTTTCCAGACAGTGTTACATTGATTTCTGTTCTCTATTGTTAGGTAAAAGTTGATTGCCATGCCAGATCCTTTATATATGAGCCACATGTTTGTACTCATCTATATACCCAACAATAAAAGGCATTTGTGAAATTTAAAATACCACATGGTTACAAATGAATTATTCAAACAACTCAAATAAAACCTTAAGATTAGTTTTAGTTTAACCAAACAATGTGATGAGTTTGTTAATTCTTCAGTTTTTTTGGTTTTTTTTTTTGTTTTTAATTTGGAACATACCATGCTAATCAGTGTTTGAAATAAGCATTTTTTTCTCATCAGTTTTGCGTATTTCCTTCCAGATCCATGTTGGAAGGGCTGGTAGAAGAAAATGACACTTGCAAAGCTTGGTTAACATCTACTTATTTTCATCATTGTATCAAAAGACCTATCAGAGATCAATGGACTAGAACTGAAAGGCCATCTTTCTGCTAGGTTTTAAGCAGAATCAAAGTAGAGGTTATGGCTGCTTCCTTCCACCTGTATCTCCAAAAGTTAGCATAAGACCTGGCAGATACGAAAGACACCTGGGTGTCTGCCTGCAACCCTGGGATCCAGCAGCTTTGGGGTCCCAGCTCAGCGGGGGTCTGCTTCTCCCTCTCCTTCTGCCCCTTCCCTTCCACTTGTGCTCTGTCTCTCATTTTCTTTTTCTCAAATAAATAAAATCTTAAAAAAAAAAAAAAAAAAAAAAGACCTGGCAGGAAATATTCTGTGTTAAGTGAGATGTGTGCGTATGCGTGTCACATATTTGAGTAAAATAATTCACTAAAATAACAGCATAACATTTACAAAAGTCCCCAGTGTTAAAGATATTTCCGTGTTCCTGATATTTAATGGAAGACACATGACTCTGAAATAAATTATTTTAGCATATTTGCACAATTATTTATAAATATTGATTACAGTATATATTATGTCAAACTTAGTGAATCAAAGGCTTATAAGCATGCTAGTCAATGGATTTGCAAATTATTCTTATCAATTGCTTTGTGTATTTTTTTTGTGAAAATCTATCCATTTGCAGATGAAGTATTTAGGTAGCGTGCAGTCAAATCAACCCCATTAAGACATTAAAAAAAAATTCACTTAGCTTTTTTAAAATTGTAGATCACTAGATCTTTTTATTTGAGGTGCTTGGATTAACCTCATTTGATATTTACGGAAAAGGGTGTCTCCAAGTCTGTCTCACTGTACTCTTCATTCCAACTTCATTCTATGCCCTGTTCATATTTACCACAGGTTGAAGCGAATAAGTAATGGTTGCTTGACTCTGGCATTACTGGATTTCTTTCAAAATCTGATAAAACTCCAGCTGATTTTAAAACATTGCTAATTTGTTCTGCATGTCTAGACAAGTTGCCTGGATAGACACAAAGCTCGGATCAAAGAGGTTGTTAATTGAAGTACACATTTGTTTTTAGTGGATCCAGTATATGTTGCTTGGAAGAAAATCTCAGAAGTTGGACAGAAGTTTAAGGGAAGGTTTAAAAGAATGTGTGTAAGCAAGAATTTTTGAAGTAGACATAACTGAGCTTGAAAGCTGAAGGAAGAAATGAAGTATTGAATTTAGTATATATATTATAAGAGTAAGGAAAGAGGAAGTTTCAAGGCATTGCCTCATCTTATCTCCAGGTTCAGCTAAAGCATAATGAATGCTTGATTGCTCAAAGCAAGGAGAGAAGATAATACAGGAAGGAAAGGGAAATCATGGATAGTTGGAGATATGACAGCTTACAAACCAGTAATTTGAATATGAAAAGTATTTTTGAAGTTGATCTAGTTCAAGGAATGGTAATGCATTATACCTTAAAGGAGGACGGCAATAACTAATGGAGTAAGGTTTTATTTTTCAAATAAATACATTTAACTTGTTAGTAAATTAACTAAATTGGTTACAGTTTCCCTGTAAAGATATTACTAAAGCCTTTAATTTTATCAAACGTCTGCTTTGTGGAAATGGAACATTTATATTCTACTTTAAACCATAAACATATTCTGTCACATTAATCTTTCACAGATTAAGGTGGTTTAAATAATTTGATAATTCACAACAGGTATTTATATCAATATTCCTAAAATAATTTAATTAATAAATTATTACCACATTTGAAATTTAAAGATGTATTTCACTTATTGCATACTTTGACTTAGCTAACACAATTTATTTAGGATACTTTGAATGTTTTTGTTTTTCTTTTTCTTTGAGCCATTTTGCACAACTAAAACTAAGCTGGCGAGAGGGAAGATCTTGGGGGTGTAGTGTGTGTGCGGGGTGGGGGTGATGGATATAGGGTTTGGTGGGTAGGATGTAAATGTCATGTGGGCATAGGACATAATTGAGTTTAAAATATTCTATAGTGGCAGACATGTTAGTCATTTTTGCTTTTTAAAGTGAGAAGTAGGTTTAAATATCACCAGAAGAATGTCAAATTTTAGGGAGCTGGGAAAATTCCTAGTTCCTTGTTTGCACAGACAATTATATGCATATATTCCTGATGAGTTTTCTAACTCTGGTATTAACTTCAGATTAAGCATTACATCTAGTCTAATTTGGAGGATTTTTTAGCAGTGTATAATATAGTCCTTTGTTTGCAATAAGGAACAGAATGCAACATAAAACCATACTAAATTCTGCAAAGCTGCTGTCATTTGTTAGCAGAAAGTAGACATATACAGCTAAATAGCATTTTTGTGAACCATTTGTAATGCAATGTTTAAGAGCCCAAAGTAAGAGCCTTTGATTTCTGGCTTACATAGAAGGCAATATTCAACAATGATAATATATGCATAGAACTTTAAAAGAAAATATAAAGCCCAAATTGATTGATTTAAAGAACAGTTGATTTAAAGAACATTGTATCTATATATCTATAGTCTGAGTCTATCTGTAGTCTCAGCAACAATAGAGAATATAGATTATTTAGATAATTACAGAGCATAGATAGAAAATACAGTGAGAAGTCTCTGAGTTCCTCTCTACTTCACAAAACTAATAGGAATGGATTTAAGCCACAAATTCTGTTATTTAATGAGATTAAGTGTCTCATTAGAATTATAGTCACAAAACACTTTTATATCTTGTAATATAGTCTGTTGTTAAACTTCTTGTGAGTCATAGCCACTGAGTCTTCCATAAACATAATAGTAAAAAGCCTTCTTTCCTACATCAAAAAGCTTAGGTGAGATACAATCCTTCTACTTCATATACATAATGTCATTGCTACCTGAATTTTAGTACAATGAATTGAGTTTTATTTCTTTCTTTTTTGAGTTTTAATTCCAGTTAGTTAATATACCATGTTTATATGTTTCAGATATACGACATAGTGATCCCACAAACCATAAATTACCCTGTGCTCATCATGATAAGTACACTACTTAATCCCCATCCCCTACTTAATACTTCCCCTTAACCACCTTCCTCTGCTAACCATCTATTTCTTCTCATTTATTTCTTAAACTCCACATATGAATGAAATCATATGGCATTTGGCTTTCTCCAACTGACTTATTTCACTTAGCATTATACTCTCCAGCTCCAGGTCATTGTACATTTCAATTTTTATGGCTGAATAATATTCCATTGTGTGTGTATGTATGCACATACATTTTCAGTCTTCTTTATTCATTCATCAACTGATGGACACTTGGGCTGATTCCATATCTTGGCTATTGTATGTAATATTGCATTTATTGTATATAATCCTCCTATAAACATCAGGGTGCATGTATCCCTTTGAATTAGGGTTTTTGTATTCTTCAGGTAAATACTCAGTAGTGTGCTTGTTGGGTTACAGAGTAGCTCTATTTTTAACTTTTTGAGGAATCTCCATATTCTTCTCCACAGCAGCTACACCAGTTTACATTCTCACCAAAAGTGCAAGAGGTTTCCCCTTTCTCCACATCCTCACCAACACCTACTGTTTCTTGTTGATTTTAGCCTTCTGACAGGTGTGAGGTGGTATCTTATTGTAGTTTTGATTTGCATCTATCTGATGGTAAGTGATAACAAAAATCTTTTCATGTGTCTGTTGGCCATCTCTATGTCTTCTCTGGAGAAATGTCTGTTCATATCTTCTGCCCATTTTTAAAATTTTGATTATTTGGTGTTTGGGTGTTGAGTTTTATAAGTTCTTTATATATTTTAGATACTAACCCTTTATCAGATATGTCCTTTGCAAATATCTTCTATTCCATAGGTTGCCTTTTAGTTTTGTTGATTGTTTCCTTTGCTGTGTAGAAACTTTTTATTTTGATGTAGCCCCAGTAGTTTATTTTTGCTTTTTGTTTCCCTTGCTTCAGGAGACATACCTAGAAAAAATTTTCTATGGCTGATGTCGAAGAGGTTACTGTATATATTCTCCTAGGATTTTTATTATTTCAGGTCTCACATGTAGGTCTTTTATCCATTTTGAATTTATTTTTGTGTGTGGTATAACAAAGCGGCCCAGTTTCTTTCTTTTGTATGTTGCTGTCTAGTTTTCCCAACACCAATTGTTTAAATGAATTGAGTTTTAAAACTAGGTGATGGTTGGGACACCTGAGTGGCTTAGTCAGTTAAGCATCCGCCTTTGGCTCAGGTCCTGATCTCAGGGTCCTGGGATTGAGCCCCATGTTGGCTCTCTACTCAGTGGAAAGCCTGCTTCTTGCTTTCCCTCTGCCCCTCCTACTCTGCTCATGTGTGTTCTCTCTCTCTCTCAAATAAATAAATAAACAAAATCTTAAAAATAAAAAACAAGTGATGGTAATATGAATATTATACACCATCATTTATTGTATTATTTCTAACCCGAAAAGAAATGGTCTCAATCTGATTAAAGCAAAGTTGTCCTAGGGATTCTACATCATGTCCTAAAATTAGAATTTTCAGTTACAAAATATGTTACCATTTCTCAAAGGTTTGCAATAACATCAGGAGGCAGATGTGATGCAATAACATCAGGAGGTTAAAGAGAACAGAATGTAAGCATTAGCATGAGATAGACTAAATGTTATGAACTAAATAAATAAAGTATAGCCACTCTGTGTATATATACATATATTATGTATAATGTATGATTTATATTATAAATGCATTATATATAATACATATGTGATATCTCATCATAGTGCTATAAAAATTTATAGTAAATTCTGCATTGTGCATACTCTCTCTCTCTCTCTCTATATATATATAAGCTAATAGCATAGTAGTGAAAATTAAGAATGACTCTGAAAATTTATCATAGTGCTTTTACCCAAGATTGGGGCAATGTTAAGAGCATATTGTAGGGACAAACAATAACCTGAGACATTCTGCATTTGGAATCCCTGTGCTATAGGATTTTCAGTAATTATATTTAATAGACAATTAAAATTATGGGTCATAAACATAGCACAAATATCATAATATCATGAGTTTGTGAAGAATCAGGAATAAATGGTGCATTGAAATCCATCAACATGTGTGATATGTACTGTAGAGTCTGGATAAGGAGGTAAGAAAAGTATCAAAAACATAATTGTGAGATCACTAATATTTGAAGAGTCATTAAAGGAAAAGAAACATGTAGAAGAGGTTGCAAATGACTTCTGAACAAAAGAACATGAAAAGTGTGAGTTACCAAATATTAGGAGCCAGAAACACTTAAGACCGAGCCTTTCAGATGCTGCCAGGCTCTCAAGCGAAATAAGTTGTCATGGATGCAGGCTTAGTAAAGAGGTGTGAATGAAAACAGGACTTCCGTGATTCTAAGGTGTAAACAAAAGCTTCAGAATGGACACAGCAAATTGAGTATGTCTTTAAAAAAAAAAAAAAAATGTCTGTAAAGGAAACACGATATGTGAGGTACTTGGTAAAGGGAGGTTCAGGGTACAAGGAGACCTTCTGAAAATGAAAATAATATGAGCTAGGGTGATAGATAGTCCCAATGAAGGAATAAATTATAGGATAAAAGGGAAAGTGGATATCGATTAGATCAATGAGTTTCTGGAAAATAGGAGCTGGTATTACTCACAGCAGAGGTAGAGAATTGGATTGGACAGACACACCTCTCCTGCAGCATTAAAAATGTGAGGTGATAATGTATACACATACGAAAGTTAAAGATGCTAAAATAAACCCTAATTCCTTATTTTTTACTTATAAATCAGAAGTGGGGTCTTTGGCTTCCTGGGGGGGGGGGGATTAGAAGTGGGTAAATTGACTTAATTACAATGGTAATGTTGAGTGTCCTAAATAATAGAGCAGGGGGCGAGAAGGAAGGAGGACACAGAACATAATCTTAAAGAATAAGGGTCTTGGAGAGATTGGAAGAGATGGTAGTGGCTGAAGAAGAAACCAAGACAGTGGCCAGAAATGTTGAAAGGAATCAAGGGAATAGAGTTTTCATGAAGGTAAATGGTCAGTAGGATTAAATGTCTTTCGATTATTTATATGGGAATATTTAATTTTTGTTTTGGCAAAAATAACTGCAATGTCAGAGCAATTAGACAAATTTTGCAAGAAAGCAAGATTTCAAAAAAAAAATGGGACTGTGACAATTCAGATAAATTCAGGGAGTTTATGTAAGAAAGAAAATAGATGGGTTTATGTGGTTGCCAGGAGGTTGTGAGATTAAGGGAGGGGATGTTAATGAGAAGGAAAAATAAGTATGCTCAAGTAGTCAATGAAGGGATCCAAGAAAAAGTGTCCGCTGAAGGCAGGACAGAAAAAGATTAATTAGCAGATAAATATATCTGAAGAAGGAGGAGAAAAAAGAGTAAGATTATTATTGCCAAAAAATGTTTAACTCCTTTTTTAATATTGGTGGCAGAAAGTTGAGCGTTTGTGAATTTGAAGGAAAAATTTTCTATTGAGAATGAGGACGATGGAAGATAATGTTTGAAATAATTTCTCTGGAGAACGGTAATAGGCAAAAACTTGGGATGATTGTTCAACAGAGCAGACAACCCAGGTGATGTTGGAAAACGAGAATATATCCTGGCACAGGTCTATGAAGTTGAGCCATGTTTCTCTGGCAATAAAGAAGCCAATCACGTGCTGTAATTCAGGTTCAGAATGTCCTCGAGGTGGAGAGAGTGGGATGGTTGAAGGACAATACACAGAGGGACTATAAATACTGACAAGTCAGTGGTTGAAATCATAGAAATGGGGCCTAAACTCAGTATGGAAAAAGGGAGCTGATGATGGGAAAAAAAATAAAGATCAAAGGAGTAGAGTTTTGATGAATCCCAGTTATTGGTAAAGTAGAAGCTTCAAGTAGATACAGTCAGTATGATTAACAAGAAAAGTAGGAAGTTGCAAGGATCGTTTTTCTTTTTTTTTTCAATAAAATAAGGGTAAATTACAACAATATAAGTGAGCCTCACAGAACTGTGGTTTTCATATTAAAGCAAAAAAGTAAGTGTGGAAGGAGCAGGGAGGAAAGAGCACCTAACATGTGGGAGCAAGAGGCTGGTTTACTCCACAGGAATACACAGGGGACAGGACCCTCAGGGGGAAATCTATTTTTGAAAACAGGAGATCAAAGTCCCTTGGTGAGAAGTTTCCGGATGTAGGCTCTATACAGAGAGTAGCACCTTCTTAGGGAGTCATGAAAAGATTTGGGTAAGAGTGAGACAGTGAAATTTGTGTTAGTGAAGTGGCACTAATGGAATAGACATTAACATGAGATGACATGAACTAATCAGATTTGCACTGTGGGTATTACTGAAGGATATTAGGCATGATATGGCAGTTTTAGTGGTGTCACTGATAAAAATGTTTAGTCACGTGAATCTTACATATAATTTAAAACGTTTTTCTTGTAACTAAACTTAGATGTGGCATGAGTGGCTGTATTTTTCTTTCAAAACCACTTTATTGAGGTATAATTTGAATGCCCTAAAATTCATCAAGTGTTAAGTGTACCATAGTTAGTGAACATATAGAATTGTACAGTCATCACCACAGTCCCGGTTTAGATAGTTTTCATCACCCAAAAACTCCCTTGTGCCTATTTGCAGTCAATGTGCTTCCACCTAGTACTGGGTAAATACTGATTCACCTCTGTCTTTATAGGTTTTCCTTTTCTGGAATTTCCTTATAAATGGATTCTGGTCTCTTTTGTGTCTGGCCTTTTAAATAAGCCTAATATTTTTGCTTATGCACCACTGTATGGTCACCACTTTCTATTTCCATCAATAATAGTGACGGAGGCGCCTGGGTGGCTCAGTGGGTTAAAGCCTCTGCTTTCGGCTCGGGTCATGGTCTCGGGGTCCTGGGAACAAGCCCCACGTCGGGCTCTCTGATCAGCGAGGAGCCTGCTTCTTCCTCTCTCTCTCTGCCTGCCTCTCTGCTTACTTGTGATCTGTCTGTCAAATAAATAAATAAAATCTTTAAAAAAAATAATAATAATGATGGTCCCAGTTTCCCCCACATCCATGCAAATACTCAATACCATAACTTTTACTGATAATCACTGTGCTAGTAGTATATAGGGATATTTCCCTGTTATTTTAACTTGCTTTTCCTTAAGGACATGTTTGTTAGCCATTCATATATCTTCTCTGGTAAAATATTCAAATCTTTTTGTTGTTTTAAAGCTGGTTTTTTTTCTTAGTATTGCATTTTAAGTGTTCTTTACATATTCTGAGTAAAATTATTTTAGGTAGAGGATTTGCAAATATCTTTTCCCAGTCTGTAGCTTATCTTTTTTTTTTAATAGTAGGAGTACAGGTAACTGCTACTTTGTTGAATATGGTTCTTAGATCTAGTAGTCTGTAGGCTCCTTAGAATTTTCTATATACAAGATTATCCTGTCTGCAAAGGAAGGCAGTTTTACTTTTTCTTCTAGTCTGGATTCCTTTTATTTATTTTTATTGTTTTAATTATCTGGCTAGACTCTTGAAGACAGTAATAAGAGCAAACATTCTTGCCTTGTTGCTAATCTTAGAGGGAAAATACTCAATCCTTTCATCATTAAGTGCAATAATAGAGATAATTTTTCATAATTTTTGCATTACCTTGTCACACAGTTGGTATTTGTCATGGTTCCACAAAATCTCCTTTCCCAATCATAGTTGTTTAAAATTGATATTAAAAAGTTGTTATGGGGGGGCACCTGGGTGGTTCAGTGGGTTAAAGCCTCTGCCTTCAGTTCAGGTCATGATCTCAGGATCCTGGGATCAGGCCCTGCACTGGGCTCTCTGCTCAGCAGGGAGCCTGCTTCCCCCCACCCCCGTGGACTTGTGATTTCTCTCTCTCTCTCTCTCTCTGTCATATAAATAAATAAGATTTAAAAAAATAAAATAATAAAATTGTGCTGATTAATTCCAAATATTTGAAGATTTCCAATTCTGTTTATTTCCAATTTAATCCTGTTATGTTTGAAGGATATAGTTTCAATTATTTCAACCTTTTTGAGTTTGAGTTTTATTTTATAATATAGCATATATCATATCCTGGAGAATATTTCATGTGTACTTGAGAAGATTAGGTCTCACCCCTTTTTGTATGTGCTGCATTCTACAAACAGCAGGTCGGGCTGGTTCATAGTATTATTCAAGTACTCTATATCCATGCTGATTTTTTATATAGTTGTTTTAGTAATTATTGAGAATGTGGCATTGCAATATCTAGCCATAATTATGAATTGTCTATATATCCTTTCAGCATTGTGAGTTTCTGCTTCATGTATTTTGAGACTCTTACTTTAGGATGCATATATGTTTATAGTTGTTATGTCTTATGGAGGCATGTGCCCTTTTATCATTATTAAATATTTCTGCCTCTAGTAATATTGAATTCTACTAGATTTCTATTGTATTTCTATTAAATTTCTATTGTATTTGATATCAATATAGCCACTCCCATTTTTTTGTGATTACTATTTGGCATGTATATCTTTGTCCGTCCTTTTACTTTCAACCTATTGGTGTTTTTGGTCTAAATGTATTTCTTGTAGGAAGCATGCATTGAGTCTTGCTTTTTCATCTTGCATTTTGATTGGATAATTAGCCAAAATTCATTTAGTATAATTCTCAGTATGTTTGAATTCCTGACCACAATTTTTTTCTTTTAAATTTCTCATGTCTTTTTTCTTCCTCTGTTCCTTTTTACTCCCATTATTTTGTGCTAACTATTTTTTTTAGTGACCATCTTCCTTTTCCTGATGATTTTCTAACAGTATATTTGTAGGTCTTTTTAATGTATTTTCATTTATCACAGTCTACTTCGGGTTAATCTCAAGAGCTATAGACATTTTGAGGTTTTTGCCTTACTTTCAATGACAAATAGCCTGCAGGAGTATCATGGATCCTGACAGAGGACCCGTAACTCATCGGGGAGAAGCAAAGGACTTTATTACTCACAGCAATAATGGAAGGCAAAGGATGGGTTCTCCCATGCCTGGTTATTTGAAGCCTATTTCCACAGGCCAAACTGAAAGAGGTCGAGTGGCACTTGCACACACAGTGAGCTCCATTATAGGAAGGAAACCCTGAGGTTAGCTTACTCAGATCTTCTCTATAGGACTGTACGCTCGCCTGTGTCTTGTTACAGTGGGCAGACACTATCTCTATCTTCCAAGGCTGTTCATTATATAAATATACTTGAAAAGAAAGTCCAAACCAAAGGCAGAAATGTCTCTGCTGACAAAATATATGGAAATGTGAGAGACCTATGGGGAATTTCCTCCCAGCAATTAGTATGGGGAGGTTAAGTACAACGATTTTGCCCTAATACAACAACTTTGCACTAATTAAATACAACTTTGCACTAATACAATTCTATCCCCCCTTTTGTGTGATAATTTTTATATATGTTAATCTATGTATTTGATCTGAAAAATGCAGTATTTTAATTATTGCCTTATAGAACCATGCGTCTTTCAGAGAAAGTAAAAGAGGAAAAGAGAAGCATATTAATAAAATAATTTACATGTACCACATATTTATCATTTCCTGGTACTCTTGGTTTCTTCCTGTGTATTTGTGTCAACATCTGGGATAATTTCCTCTCATCCCATTTCTTTTACTATATGTGGAATGACAGGTACACCGATAACAATTTATCACAGCTTTTGTTTACCCAAGAATGACTTTATTTCTTTTCTTTTTTTTTTTTTTTTGAAGGGTTGTATATGTGTGTGTGTGCATGTTTTCTGAATGTGCCATTCTCTAGCCTTTTAGCCCCCAGTTGTTTTGATGAGAACTCAGATGTTAAACTTACCGGTGTTGCTCTCTCTGTGGTGAATTGCTTCTCTGGAGCTTCTTTCAAGACTTATTCCTTTGTTTTTGGCTTTTGAAAGCTTGTCTATTCTATATCTGGGTGTGGATCTCTTTGGTTTTGAACTTCTTTGGCATCATTTTTAAAATCAAACTTGGCCAGTTGTGTGTCATCATTCTTCATTTTTTCTTCCTGCCTCCTTGTCTCTCTTTTGCCTCCTAATTTCTCTACATTGGTGGGCATGATGTTGTCCTCTGGGTCTCTGAGCTTTTGTGTATTTTTCTTTCATCTTCTTTTCTTTCTGTTCTTCAGATTATGCACATTCTGTTGATCCATATTCATGTTCATTGATTTGTTGTTCTGCCATCTCAAACCTGCTGTTAAGCATATTTATTTTTATTTTTTTTACTTTTCACACTGGAATTTCCCTTTGGCTTATTTTTAGAATTTCTATTATTTATTGATACTACCTATTCCCTTAAAGGTTTTCATTTTTAAAATAATTCTTTAAGGAATTTTTTGAACCTAGATCTAATAGCTGTTTTGAAATCATTGTCTATAAAATCCAATATCTCTGCCCATCAGAGACAGTTTCTAGAAATCAATAGTTTTCCTGAATGAGGTTTACACCTAATTATTTCTTTATGTGTCTCTTACTTTTCTTTTGGAAACTGTACCTTTTATACAACATGTTGTAGCATTTCTGGATTCTGTTTATTTATTTATTAAACAGAGAAGAGTTATTGCTATTACTAATTTCTGTTGTTTTGCTTTGCTTTGCTTGATGCTGTAACTTTTCTGAACTTAATTTATGGACTCTATCTTCTCTGCAGTGTGGTACCGATGCCTCTGCTAATTTGATTTTATTCTTTTCTTTTTTTTTTTTTTTTTTTGCCTCAGTTCCTAGTTAGTTTAGTAGGCAACCAATGATTGGTGAAAGAGTCTGCCCAAACCTAAAGCTAGTAAGGCTTCCACTGTCTTACAATAGTTCTTTGTACCAGATTGGAGAACATTCCCAAAGTCAGGCAGTTTTCAAGTCTTTCCACCTACGCTACTCTTGTCTCCCATGTGTATGTGCTGAGTTTCCTATTCTGCTATAGTCTCTTGGAGATTTGGGTCCCATGTGAATCTCCTCTGTATGTACGTACAGCTTCCCATCAAGCCGAGAATATGGAAGAGCTTATCTAACTCTACCACGGCTCTTAATTTCTCAGATCCCTTTGCTAAAAGTTTTGATTGGCCAGTGAACTTCCACTAACTTCAGGCATGATTTACTACCTTAAGCTAAGAGAGCTATTGGTTTTCTGTATTTGTTTCCAAGTGTGCTTGCTACTTTTATTGGGGATATTGTTGGGACTGGACCTTCCATTCTCTAAAACAAATTAAGTTTGCTGCTTCTGCCAAGGAAACTTCCAGTTTTCACAGCACTGCTCTGGTAAGAACTGTCATGCTGACTAAGATGGTGGGAGGTGGGTACAGCAATATCCCCAGCAATAATGACACAGATTCCCACTGTTCTTACCCCCAATCCATTGGTACCTCTTAAAAAAATGCTTCAGTTTTGTTTGTTCGCCTTTGACCAATTTCCAGAATCTTGAAATAGATATTTGTGACACCTTTGTTCAGATACCAATTTGCTTTTTGGAGAGATGATTTTCATCTCTGTATGCCCCTATAACCAGAAGATCTCCCTGTTCTTTTTGATATGCCAAAATGAAACAAAACAAAAACTGTAATTTAAACTCTTTCACATAACAGACTTATAATTTTTCTTGGATAATTCTTACTTAAAGAGTCCTCCCTCAGCGTATTTGGGTGGCACAGTTGGTTGGGGTTCTGACTCTTGGTTTCAGTTCTGGTCATGATCTCCAGGTGTTGAGATCAAGCCTACACGGGGCTCTGTACCCAGTGGGGAGTCTGCTTGAGGTTCTCTCCCCCTCCCTACTGCCCCTCCTGCTCATGCTCTCTCTCTCTTTAAAATAAATTAAAAAAATCTTAAAAAAAAAAAAAAAGTCATTCTTCTCCCATCCAGCCCACTCCTTCCTTTGTGGAGTTTTCAGGATCCTCTAGCAAAATGTGTTGTGAATTGCCATCACTGTCCTCAATAGAGCCGTTTGGATGGTTCCTCCATAATTTCTGCTGCTCTGTCCCCTCTAATGACAGTGAGAGCCCCTGTAAAATTTTCTGTTTGTGTTCTCCTTCTCATGGTTAGTTTCTGTTGCCTCTCTGGGCATGGGCAAGCAGGGTTGCAGGTGTCCATCCTACACTCCCAAGGAAGTACAGGAATCTGAGGAATTCTATGTTTGTTCTCTCAGGCCTGGACACACAGTGCCATTGTGATGACTGAGAGAAGGCTTTAGCTTGAATTTACAGCACTGGTCTTCCTTTTTTTTTTTTTTAAGATTTTATCTATTTATTTGACAGATCACAAGTAGGCAGAGAGGTAGGCAGAGAGAGGGGAAGAGAAGCAGGCTCCCTGTGGGGCTCAATCCCAGGATCCTGGGATCATGACCTGAGCCAAAGGCAGAGACTTAATCCACTGAGCCACCCAGGCACCACCAGCACTGGTCTTCTTTAAAGTCATTTCTCTAAAAGTCAAGAGAGTTGTGCCATCTACAATACCTCTCTCCAAAGACTAGATCTTAAAAGCAAAACAACAAAAACAAAAATACAGGTAGAAATTATAATCTAAATATCATACCTACCTTGTTCTGAGTCTATATCCTCACATGCCATCCTGCTCTCTTAATAGTTCAGAGGATTATATGGTTGGGAGCAGAAATTAAACTTCCTATATCCTTCTGCTTTACAAAAATACAGAATTTTTTTTAAGTGCAGTATTTATGAGTTTTTATAATCTTCTCTCAAGGCAATGTCATTGTTCTGTCTCAAGGCCTGATTTGAGAGGATCATCAGATACAAGGGAGAAACATACCTCAGTTAGTGTATATCTTCCTGCCACACTTGCAACAGGCTTTTCAAAATAGACTAAATCCCTTACATTCCCTGATGAATAAAAAGACATCTAGGCCTTGACTGATCATATTTCAAGGTGAGTCCTTGACCAGAGGCACAAACTGGCAATGTGAATATCACCACATACTGAAAAAGCAAGAGACTCTGATATTTGGGAAACACTTAATTTACAAGAGAGATATGTGGCTGGGAAGATTCTAGCCTAGTGGTCTCAGTGTTTGCTTCAGTTTTTAATCAGCCAAGGAAGAGTTAGAAAACAGCAGCATTCATATTCCACTTGGAAATCATGATTTAATTGTTTTGGGATATTAACACTATTTAATTCCATGATGTAGCCACAGCTTGCTTGAGCCTTTCTGGGAGGAGTTAGCAAAAGACTCATTTGGTTTTATGGGTTGATTGTACATACTCTGAGAGAGGCACTGTAGAGCTAATGAAGGTCCCAGGTGTTGAAAAATGCCTAGAATATAGTCACTGTGTCTAAGGCACTAGTGGTCAAAAAGTCTCATTTTTTATTTCCTTTGGTAGTCTTTGATTCTTTACTTCTTATCATGAGCAAATAATTATCATCATATTCTTTATTAACATCATGTCCCCAGACTAAAACACCTCAGGCTCTGATAACATTAATGTTCTAGAACATCAAAACAGAGAACCTAGTCTTGAAGTCTACCTGCTGAAGTTCCTCACAATATAACCACTTTTTCTATTTTTTTAAAGATTATTTATTTGAGAGAGAAAGAGAGTGCATATGTTCACAAGTGGGAGAGGGGCAAAAGAGAGGGAGACAGAATCTCAAGTAGACTCCCTATGACCACAGAGCCCAAAGTGGGGCTCAATCCCATGAGAATGAGATCATGACCTGAGCTGAAATCAAGAGTCAGACGTTCCACCAACTGAGCCACCCAGGTGCCCCATCACTTTTTCTAATATGACCTGTATAGCATTTCCATCTCTAAATTTCCACAAGTATTTGTTTTTGAAGAACAAGCTGTCTGAGGCCAGCATGGTAGATTTTACTAGGCATGCCATAATAAAATACTGCAGACTGGGTGGCTTAGAAAATAGAAATGTATTTTCTCACAGTTACAAAGTCTGAAAGTCTAAGATCAAGGTGTTAGCAGGGTTGGCTTCTCCAAAAGCCTCTCTCCTTGGCTTGCAGAAGGCCACTTTCTTCATGTGTCCTCACGTGGATTTCTTTCTGTGTACATACATTTCTATTGTCTCTCCATGGGTCTTAATGTCTTTTTATAAGGACATCAAGCAGATTGAATTAGGTCCAACCTTAGAAGGCTCATTTTGTCTTAATCACTTCTGTAAAAAGTTTACCTCAGAGGGGACTGGGACTTCAACATGTGAATTTTGAGGGGACAAATTCAGCCCGTAGCAGGTTCTGAAGCTCCTGAAAGAACACAGAGATTAAGCTGAAAGAAGATCTATTTTAATTTGTGATCTTGTGACAACTACTTAAATTTGGGTTTAGTTGTTTTGTTTTGTTTTTACCTGTAAAATGGGGGAAAACTGACCATCATAGTAAATTAGACCATGTATTAAACTTGTCTTAAAATTATGCTGCCCACTTTAAGATATGATTCTTTATGGATTCCTTGTGTTTCTGTATGGTCTCTTGACTTCTGAGCAAAAGGCATACTTGGAGAGCTAGTGGAATCAGAAGTTAGAGATAGTATATTCTTCTGGAGATATCTGGTCATCTAGGGCATTGAAGATAAAGTCTTCTCCTCATTTTAATCGTTTGCTTTACATTATGGGGCAATAACGTAAAGATGGCATCCTAGTCTCCCATGGAGGAATTTTGCTTACATCCTATGGTAATGAGTAAATTTCACTCTCTCTAAAAGGGAGGGTAGAGAAGTCACCAATAACTCTGACAAAGGTCAGAATCTTTTAAAATTCGGAGTTCCTTTCTCACAGTAACATTTTCTCATGGTATTTCCCTGTGGGAATATGGGGCATAGAGAACCACCATATGGTATAGATCTGGTTGCTCCTTATGCTGTAAATGATGAAATGTCTATGCTTCTGACCCCGGGATCTTGTGTATCCAGGTAAATATAAAATTCTACCAGGCAAAATAGCTGCTTTCAAGTAGGGTAAAATTTCAGACTTCAAAATATCTGACTAATCCCAGATAAGTACTAAATAAATGTCAGTTCTTATGATGATATTGTCAGGAATGTAGATTACCTTAAACTGGAAAGTACACAATCAACGAGAAACTTGGAATTCCTCTCTTAGAATTCTTTGTTGAGGGTGCAATTTAATTCCTACATATCTACCATAAGTAGGAATTGAAACTACTGAATTTACTTGTTCTATTTATATTTTGAGGCATAAATAAATTAGGAACAATACTCTGCTTGAAATAAATGAGGAACAAATACTCTGCCTGAAATTTCTTGAAATTTCTTGAATATTAATAATTAGAATATTTCTTAGAATATTTTAGATTTTCTTAATAGAATTTTCTTAATAGAATTGATTTTCTTAATAGAATATTTTTACCAAATTATAATACAGTGGATGAGTTCAAAATAACTAACAATAATCATCCCTTTACACAATTGGTAGAAAGGTCTTTTGCTATGTTTACTTAACAGAATCCCATAGTTTAGCTCTAATTAATGAATCTGTTTGCCTTAAAAGAGAGGTTGAGACATAGAAAATATTTTCCCTTTAATTTTTTCCCCCATTACTAGAACATGCTTGGGTTCACTGTCTTGAGAGCATTATCTCAGTAGAATCTGAAACAAAAATAAGAAGCAGCGTATATAGCAGATTAACCCTATGTAATACCAATAGTTACAATACCTGCCCTAACTATTGCACACAATAGACCAGGCAGTAAGAAGAAAAGCGCATGGATCAAAATATCTCTAAGCGTATGTATAGGATAACAAGTGCATGGGATGGCGTAATTCTACTTTGAATTTTAACATATGGCTAATCCTAAAGTTTTCAGTACCACCCATCTCCAGTCCTGTCCTATGCTTTTATTCTATTCTCTCTGTATGTTCCACTAGTCAACATCAACATCAACCATTTTTCAGACTGTGATTTGAAAAACAATCCAGAATAGCTTTTTTGGATGTAATCTAATTTTTTGGCTTTATCCTAGCCAGGAAGAGATCTTCAGGGGACCACCCTTCCAGATGATTCTTACGCAACTAATTTTGAATCCTACTTTCCTGGCCTTTCAGTGTCTATGAAACTTTCTCATTATTTTAAAATTCAGGCCCAATAGTTTATTATGTTCTTAACTGATGTCTAGTAGATCCTGCTGTACTAATAGCGCTCCTGTTGATAGTACGCAGGCACTTGGTATAAGTTCTCTCTCCTGGTATCACATCAGTCTGGTGTAATGGTTTATTCCAATTCCACATATTAGTAAATGAGATGAATAGTTAAATAGTTTAAGGATTCCCTGTCATCTTGTACCTGGAAGACCTTGGGTTTGAGAATACCAGAAGCAGGCCAGTAACTCAAAAAACTAGATGTTAATTCTACCAAGAGCTTGGCATTTCTGTCTGAAATTTTAATACATTAGTCACTACCAGGTTGTCCCTGTAACGTCTATCTGAAATCTTTTGCTTCTTCCTATCCCATAGATAGCTTTGCAGAAAAAGTTTACTCAATGTAGCCATTATGTAAACAGAACATTCCCTCCCTTGAATTTTCTTTTTGATTCTACCTGAACTTTAACCCACTCTCATCAAATCACTACTTTTTTGACTAATTGTAAAAATCTCCACTTCCCCTACCAAAACTTTCTGGGAAACTGAATTAGAATTTCATGATTTTGTTCTCAGAATGGTTCTGACATTGAACTTTTATCCTCTTCTTGATGTAATGTAACAGAATGCTCAGTTGTGCTTCTGTTGTTGCCCAAAAATGACAGTGGAATCCAAAATTGGGGACTGACAAGCACCAAGCAACAGGCAATTGGAGGCCATTTATCTACTTCAGCATTTAATCAGAGAGGCTAAGTTGGCTCTGCTACCCTGATTCTAATCTAGTCTCTGAACCCTCCATTTTAAGCCAAGTAAGAATGTTTCCAACAAAATTACTCACAGACTTTAAGGGTTGCCTTCCTTCTCCATTTGAAGATCTGTTCCCTAAGCTATCAGCTACATATGCTTATTTAAGCAGGAGTTGGGGAGGGAACTGAAGTGAAAATCCTGGGCAGGAAGAAGGCACAAAATGGAGCAGCACGCAGAACCATCCCTTGACGTGGCAAGGATGCATGAGTTTTCGATAGTATTTATAGTTCATGAAAATCAAATTTGAGACATGTTGCTGGTATCTCAGTCGGGAAGCCAGCCAAGTCTGCTCGCTGCCAAGCGAACAAAAGACTGTGGGATGGTAGCGAAGGGTTGGGAGAAGGCAAGCCAAAGGAATTACCCTCTGCATTATCTCCTGTCTGGAAGTTTACCCATGTGTACAGTGAGATAGCCAGCCTTCAGACTGTCACACAGAACCTCAAAGATCACCTGAATATGGGGAGAAAAGAGTATACAGCTGAAAGAGACATTTGTTCTTTTCTACTCCTCCTGTTCCTATCCTGACCTAGTAAAGAAGTATGGAACCTAAAAGAGAAAAGAAAGGAGTGAGAAAGCAGAACCTACCACCTACCCCACGTGGGTTACTAAGGCCAGAGCTGAGCCTGCCTTAGGCACAGAAGTACAGAAGACAAGCATTGAATGAGATAGGAGATTAGACTATTACATTCGATTAAACGTGTCTGAACTTTTCAAGTCGGACAAGAACCATAATATTATACAATCTGCCTTGATTGGATGAAGGCACAAAGTCACTGAATGTTGATACGTTACTCAGGTCACACTGTTTAACAAACAGGTGAAAACTATAATGCAATCATATTCTTGAGAGTAAGGGAAATTTAATTTAACTTTGCATTTTTAGCTATTATTGCATGCCAGTATCCCCTTATCTCTTTATTAATCCAGGAGTTTTCAAAGTGTGGTGTTCGTGTCAGCTGCACTGGCTTCACTTGGAAGCTTGTCAGAATTGCAAATTCTCAGACCCTAACCGAAACTTACTAAATCAATAACTTGGAGGTGGGACCCAGGGATGTGTTTTTTAACCAGCTTTCCAGATGATTTTAGCAAAAACTGAAGCTTAAGAATCACTGTGTATTTTGTTTTCTATTTCACGTCTTGAGGGAAAGAGTTACACAGATTTAACTATACATAGATTTAAGTTAATATTTTAGTGATAATTTTATAGCTTCATGTATTCATCACTTCATTTCTGTAGTATTTGGTTTAACTTAAAATATTTGGGATCTTTTATTACAATATCATATCAATACATATTGTAGTACAGTATTATTCAATAATTCAAGTTGTTTATAATTTTTATATTTTTCCAAATGAAAATGTCTCATTTCATGTATTTGTATTTGTAATTAGCTACTGATTATTTAATATAAACTATTAATGAGCTATTCTACTGAGGAGTTATTCTATTAAGATTCCTTTAGAATATCCTCCATGGCCTTTAAAAAATGTAAGCATTTCTGTAATTTCAGTATTATGCTTAATTCAGAATGACAAAGTTAAATGATTAGCCACATTCCCAAAATTTATAACTGGATCAGTAATTCCTTAATAGTTTATAATTGATCCATATTGAGCTGATAAAATATTTCTTTTGGTTTTGAAATTTTATCATGGCCAGCTTAAAATTAGGTTCTCAGAAATGTCTTATGTCTGGTTTAATTTCTTTAAAATGCATTTCTAGCCTTGACTGACATCTGATTTTTTTTTTCTTTCTTTCTTTTATTTTTCTTTTCTTTTATTAAATATTTCTTATCTGTCTTACTATCTAGGAATATCATCATTTTAAGTTAAGAACTGGTAAAGTCCTATTCACTCTAATAATCATACACTTACATAACAGTAAAACAAGGAAGAAGGTTGTCGATAGTCACCATATTTTTTATAAAAATACAGATATATGCATGCACATGCACACACACACACATACACATACACACATTTCTAATTAAACCATGGCCTTTACTCTATAGTTAGAATAAGGATCCAAAAGGACTTGCTTGGTTAACTATTTAAGTAAAACAAACTTTTTTAAAAATTCTAATTAAAAACTCAGATTTTACCATGTTGTGAAATATAAAGCATTGCCACATTATACTTAGAAAAACAGAGGAAAGAGACAAATGATAAACGTCCATATGAACACAAAAATGCATCTCTACTAAAAAAAGGTGATCCGTACAAAAGATATTTTGACTTCATGTTAGCATTTACGGCGTATTTACGTGCTTTCCTATAATGGAACTTGACTTAACTCTGCTAGAGTGGATTAATAACAAAAATAACAATATCGCTGTGTTTTTGGATGTTCGAAGGATGTCAGGAATCTCTGTAAATGCTAAAAATACAGTAGAGTACACCAAACAAAGGGATGCTAAGAACATGTGAGGTCTAAAATTTGTGGATTGGGGCCAGATGAGCAGAGCAACAAGTAGTTCATTTTAGCAGCGTGCACAGACACTTCTTTCATGGAAGAACACTCTGTCACTATTCCAGCCCCTCCGCTCTCTCCGAAAAATCCCATACATGACATTTGCATTGACTTCATCAGCTTCAAACTGCACCATCATGAATACTAGCACGTATTTTGTATTCTTTGCATCAATAGCCAGGACAGGAGGCTAATCAGTGTACCACCAAGGCTTTAAACACAGAGTTGCCATAAAGGGCAATTCTCTCTCACAAAAACCTCAACTTCAAAACTGTCAGTTTAGTCAGAGATGGGATTCCCACCCCGCCCCCACACAAACTGGACCTAAACAGCTACCTGTGTTAAAAAGTTTTAATCCTTATGGTAAAATGTCAAATAATATTTTTTAAAACTTCCAGCTTCAACTATGAGACTTCAAATTCTAAGTGAAATGAAGTTGTTATTGTATATTATTATACATTAATATGACTGCTGTATAGATTTCAAATTCTGTGAGAGATTAAATGCTGTAATGTAGTGAAAGACATTATAAGTCAGATGTGATTAGGGAATTAGTTGTGAGAATGAAACTCAGAGCCTTTATTTCTAGTGTCTGATCCCAAAGGTGACTGTGCTTTGAGCAAATATCACTGGGTTTAGACCTGCCACAGTTCTTAGAAACTCATAAACTTCCAATAAAGAGTATCTTGAGCATGACAGTGAAGGACCATGTATAATATTTCAACAACAGGATGTGAATGTTTTTCTGTAAATACTCAATATTGATGATTCTTTAAGAAGATATGACTGAAATAACTTTGAAAAATGGTAGAACATTATGTATGTATATATATATAATGCAAAGGTGTATATTTATACATACATAAACACACGTACAAATATACACAAGTTTTTTTTCTTTTTTTTCAATTACAAATGGAAATTTGAAAAATATTCCTTTCTGGATTTTTTCCAATTAAAAATATTTTCAATTAAAATATTTCCAATTAAAAATAAACTAAAATATCTGTCATGGGAGTTGAATCTATCACTTACCTTGAAAAAACAGATACAAGCAAGCTTTTGTAGAAATTTGTCAAAGGAAGAAGACAAAACATCCGTATGTTATCTGAAACTATTTAAAATTCTCCCTTTGTAAGCATGTGATAGTTATGACTGAGAGAACTCTCTCCAGTTTCCCTTTTGCAGCAATAATAAACAAGTGATCATTACCATCTATATGTGAGTCAGACTGTGTTATAACGAGGTCAACACTTCTGTGTAGTAAAACTTTCAAAGCACATTTATAATTGAAAACCAATGTTAACAATAGTTTCTGAGGAGTTATTTTACACCTATGATAATAAGGTTTGACCTGTAATGCCTTTTTCTGTATTTGTAGATATTCCAAAATAATCACCACAGTTAAGTCTATTTAACATCCATCACCACACACAGCTACAATTTTTTTCCTTGTGATGAGAATTTTTAAAACTGACTTCCCTAGCAACTTCCAAATATATAATACAGTAATTATAACTTAGCCATCATGCTGTACCTTGCATCTCCATGACTTACGTACCTTATAACTAGAAGTTTCTACCTTTTGCCCCCTTCGCCCATTTCCCCCATCTGTCACCTTTCTGCCAATCACCAAATTGTTTTATCTGTGAGTTTTCTTTTTTGTTTGTGTGATTGATTCATATATAAATGAGATCTTAAGTTTGTCTTTTTGTTTCATTTATTTCACTAGGCATTATTCCTTCAAGTTCTATCCATGTTGTAAATGGCAAGATTCCCTTCTCTTATAGCTGAATGATATTCCATTGTGTGTGTGTATGTATCATATTTTCTTTATCCATCAATGAACACTTAGGTTGCTTCGGTGTCTTGGCTATTATAATAATGCTTCAGTGATCATGGGGATACATACATCTGTTTAAGTTAGTGTTTCCATTTTCTTCAAATGAATGTCCAGATGTGGGATTGCTGGATTATGCAGGAGTTTTATTTTTAATGGTGTGAGGAACCTCCATACTGTCTTCTTTCCATAGTGGTTGCACTAATTTACATTCCTACCAACAGTGTAAAAGTGTAATGCCTTGTGTACTACATAGGAACGACAAATCAAATACATGATCTCAATGAGTTTAGAATGAACCTTCCCAATTAAAAAAACGAAAACAACAACAAAAAAAACCTTCACATTTTGTTTTGCTTTTTTCTTTTTCAGAAACTATTAACAATGTGGCTTTTCAAAAAGATTAACCACCATGGTCTTTGTATTAAAGGTTTAAAAAATATAGCATGTCTTTTTCAAAACTAGAGCAACAGGAAGGCTACCATTAATAACTTTCTTATTTTGGCTACCAAAAACTGGATTAAAATTGTAATACTTTATGGAACATCATTCAAGTAATTTTTTTCTGGAATGATAGCATTAAACTAGCAGAAGGGTAAATTAATGAGGATATTAATTTAGAAATCATTAGCGCATATCTCATTTTAGCTGTACTGCTAAACAAATCAGAGTATCTGCAAAGATTTTAATTATTTAGTTAAATGTGGTCTTAAACTAAACTCCTCTCCTGCCTATGTTGAAAATAGACTACAGATGATTACATTTCCATAGACTTCAAAACATAAGCTTCTTTTGGTTTGAAATAAGAATGCTAAGGTTGCCAAGTATAAAGTTTATAACTGCTGTTATTTTGGATTATATGGAGTTATGAAAATCCAAATGTTTTACAAAGTTAAAAAGTATTCTTTTTTTTGCTCACTTATAACTCAAAAATCTCTAAAGTCATTCTGCCAAAACATGCCAAGAAGCCCAGCTTCTTGCCATATGTCTGCATAATCTTATCAAATCACTGCTATTCACGTGCACACTCTCACACACATACAAACAAGGGATGCCAGAGATTAAAAATATACATATTTTACAGAAGCTTGAATTGAGACCATGACCTTGTTTGAACGCAGTATGTGGCCTATTTCTAGGGTTATTTTTAAGCTACCATTAACAGAAATAAGTGTGTGTGTGTGTTTTACTTCATACTTCCTGTATTCCCTCCTATAATTTTAATAGAATCCTGCTAGTCAAGAATGACTAAAATAATCTAATAATACATAATTTATTTTTTAAACTTCATTTACTATGTACAGTTTTCTTCATTCATCAGTTGATAATATGAAACAATGAAATAGTAAATCGTATTCATGAAGCACTAAATAAGCATTAGCTATAAAATGATAATATATTTAATATTTAGTAGTATTATCTATTATTAAAACACATCTATAAATGGATTCTTAGGGCCATTAATGTCTTAGGTTCTTGAAATAATTAAATTATATCAATAAGTTGTTAGTTAGATTTTTCCTTTGTGAAATATAGCAGTTTAGCAATCTGTTCTGAGTTCACGATTGTCCAAAGTTCCATATTTCCTGTTTCTAAATACCCATCACACATCATCCTATAATATTAGTCTTCATTTCCAGGCTCTGTGAGAAAACAGACACAAGGATTGTATTTTTCCTTGAAACATGGACTAAAGGAATTTCAAATTTGGATGTTCTAAAGTGTTTAAAGAATACCTACTTCATGCCAAAAAATAATTAAAAAACGTTCTTGTATGTCTATGTGTTGGGGGAAAAAATGTGAGTGGGAAAAAGCAGGAGGAGGGAGCTCCTCTCCTTCTTCAAATATCACCACATTTTGTTCCAGGATAAGTAAGTCTCAAATGCGTTACGGTATAGGAGGTTCTTTCCAAGCTGATCTCCATTCACCCCTCTATCCTAATATTATACTGATTTTCTAATCCAAATCACCATGTCAAGATGTATGTCCTTTCAGATTATAATTTGCATTTTGCACATTTACCTTTTCAATTTTATATCTCTCTGCTACTTATATTCACATTATCTTGTAGTTAATTGTCCTTGTGTCATTACAGTTGGTAGTGAGCTACTTTAGTTTTGCTTTTATTCTTAGTCCTTGCTAAAGGACCCAGTGTTTATTTAATTCATAAACAGGTGAGAACATTTTTTTTTTAATACAAAGCTGTGTAACTCACCCAGTGGGAACTGCCATTCAATCCCACTACAATGAATTTAGATGACTTCAATGGCACTGAGCCTTGGATGCATATATAATCACTTGGAAGTTTTGAAAGAAATCAAGTTTTGAAAGGACCTGCTCCAAACAGTTACATTAAAATACCTGGAGGAAGAGGGGACTTGGCATTAATCAGTTTTAAACTCTCTGAGGTGATTCTAATGGGTAACCATGGTTGAGAACCACAGGCTTAGATGAACTTGTACCTACCTATAAGGTATAATACCACATATACTTATAAATTTAGGCCAAGGCATCAATGAGCTAGGTGCTGTTGAAGCTGGCTTATAATGTGTGTAATATGGATCTGTTTCCTGGGTACTTTCCCACTGCACAATAATGTGAGAGATTTTTTTATGTAGTTCAGACATAAAGGTTTTATAACCCATTTCTTATGAGTGGATTTGATCACAGCTTTGTGACTTAACTGTGTCATTTTAAACCCTTCTACAAAATCTTTTGCAGATGCTGTTTTAAACTTTATTTGAACAAGTCACTTTGTGTTTTTCTGTGACACAGTCTATACCTATTAATAGATTGTTCTAATTCTAGTCAATTTCCTGTTAAAAAACAAAATTCTGCCAAGTATATTTGAAGATCTAATTGGTTTTATTAAAGGACTCATGAATCGGGCACCATCCCATCTGGCAAGTAGAAGGAAGCTAGGAGTTGTACAAATGGAAGGATTTTATAAGAAGGAAGGTGGGGCATGCTTATTAGCAAAAGATAAGGATTGTTCCAGGCAAGGTTGTTTTTTTGTTAAGTGAAAAATAGGGATCTTATCCAGCAGATGACCTCATCTTCATTTGGGGGATGGAGAGGGCTCACATGACAGACTGTTTTTCATTGGCACCAATGGAAAAAATTCCTGACTGACCAGTTAAAACAACATTTCTGGGAGAGATTGAAACTGCAATTGGATTGGTTATTAAACATCAGTTTGGGGATGCAGCATAAGTGACGCCATTTTGGACTATAGTTTTCTTTTTAACATTCTTTATTTGGATTGATTAAAAATCAACTTCCCTGGGGCACCTGGGTGGCTCAATCATTAAGAGGCAGTCTTTAGCTCAGGTCATGGTCCCAGGGTCCTGGGATCAAGTCCTGCATTGGGCAAACTGCTCAGTGAGGAGTCTGCTTCTCCCTCTACCACTCCCCATGCTTGTGTTTCCTCTCTCACTGTCTCTTTCTCTCTGTCAAATAAATAAATAAAATTTTAAAAGTAAAATAATAATAATAATAATAAGAAGAAGAAGAAATAATAAAGAAAAACATCAGCTTCCCTGGGGCACCTGGGTTGCTCAGTTAGTTGGGCATCCAACTCTTGATTTCAGCTCAGGTCATGACCTCAGGGTTGTAAGACTGAGCCCTGTGCTGAGTGTGGAGCCTGCTTAAGACTCTCTCTTCCTCTTACTCTACCCCTCTCTTGTGCATACTCATGTGCACGTTCTCTCTCAAAAAAAAAAAAAAAAAAAGATCCACTTCCCTGTAGTTTTCCTTGATTCTTTGTACATGAAATAAATCTGTGTTCCATTTGTAAGTCCATCGAGTATTTGAAGATGGTTATTATATTTATTATATTTATTTTTCCAAACTATATTTTTATATTCCTCTTATGGATCCTTTGTATTACTGTTTGTAGCAATTCTAAAGTGTAATACTGCACAAATATTTAAGATTATAGATGTGTGGTGAACTAATAAACTTAAAATGTACTTTGAGATAACCATTTTATCTAGGTAAACCAAAGTTACCCCTGCCTCCCTAATTGGTCTATATTTTTATTCTGAGGTTTTATTTTTTTTCAAAGATTTTATTTATTTTAGAGAGAGAGAGAGCATGGGGAGAGGGGCATAGGAAAGAGAAAATCCTAAGCAGATTCTGTGTTGAGAAAATCCTAAACAGATTCCAAGAAGGGCTTGATCTCAGGACCCTGAGATCACAACCTGAGCCAAAAGTAAGAGTCAGACTCCTAACTGACTGTGCCACCCAGGCACCCTTATTGTAGAGTTTTATGTCCAAACACAGATGTTGCTTTTATCATGGCTTAATTTTAGTTTCTTTTATTTCATAATTCCTATCATAGATTTTTGAAGTTCAGTTGTTCTAATATAAGAAAAAAAAAAAAAAAGGATTTCTTGAGAAAACTGGAGGCAGAGATGTTTTTCAGAGTCACTTGGACACTAACTATGAGTTCTCCTTCTGGAAAATTGTGGTCTTGCTGATACAGTGTTTGTTTGGTTCAAGACCTCTATATATTTCCTTAAAAGGACCACAGTGATTGATAATTTAAGATTTTCGAAAATGTTAGCTGAAGTTCCATGCATGAAAGGTCAGAATCATGAAACAAGTTGATGTTTCCGGAACCTGGCAAGACCCTACCTTATTCAGGCAGTGTGCTATACAGGCGACTGCCTCCCTCCACCAATGACTCTGGCTCCATCTGTTTTGGCATAGTGGATAACTCATTTTTATTATGATTTTATATCCTAGGATAACTAAATTGGGAATGCAGTCTGTGTAGAGTATGTTTGTGCATGTGTGTGTGTACGAACATGTGTAATTAGATGCTTGTGTTTTGTTTTGGTAGGCAGATATTCCTTTTCTCCTTATTCAGCTTGTCTGAAAAGCACACTTATCAGGTGTTAATTATTTCTTCCTGCTCTGGCTGACCTGTGGCATCAACATCCAAAATGACTTTATCAACTGTATTAGTAAAAATGCTGATAAGGAACAAAGATAGGACTTTGTAGCATACCACTTAAGATAGCTCCCAGTACCCCCTACCTGCAGTTTGCAAACAATCTGTTACTCAACATTCCTGGGACATAATTTTTCAAATAGTTATATTGTCCTTCCACCATGTGAAGACACAAGGAGAAGATAGCAGCTATGAACCAGAAGAAGGACTCTCACCAAATAATGCAATCAGGATCTTGGACTTAACCTCTGAAACTGTGAGAAATAAATTTGTAGGCTAAAAAAATGTTTAAAAATTATGTCACTAAGAATTCCACTGGCTTCACATAACAGAGGTTTATTTCTCACTATTGTTCTATATCCTCTACTGTGGGTTCTTTCTGTTCCTTAATATTCTAGAACCCACGCGAAAGGTACAGAGTTGTCTAGGGTATATTGGTTTTATGGTAGCAGGTAGAATAAGCAGTGTCAAAATCATGCAATGGCTCTTAAAACTTCTGGTTGAATGTGATATGATGTCACTTCTTCCTGCATATCATTGGCCAGAGACAATCCTATGGTCCCTTGGCCCTGATGCAAATGCAAGAGGTGGATGTATTCACCCTACTGGGAGAAGCACTGAAGAGATATCTTACAGATGAGGGCAGTGGATATTTGGAAAAAATAGTACCCAATCTACTGCAGAGCTCTTTATGGTCAAGAACCTTGCCTTACCCATGGCCATATTTCCAGAACCAACAATAATGCATAGATCTTCATACTTGTTTATTGACTGGAAGGACTGACAAATCACTGAATGAACAAATGATAATTTTGTGATACTAAATACAGATGTCATTGAATACCAAGCAAAGGCATTTAATATTTTAATTGTTAAAAGAATAAGGCCTCATTAGAAGACATGGATAAAAAATATTATTTGAATAAAATATAGCTAGAAATTTCTAGTGAAATTATGGAGCAAAATACAGCCAGAAGACCATCCACCTGGAGCCCTCAGAGAGACTGTTAAATATGCAGATACTTGAGCTAGATCTTCTGAATCAGAATCTATAGAAGGGCCTAGATAATTGCAATTTTTTGGATGGATGTATTTTGATTTTAAAGTACCCTAAAAAATAAAATGAAGTACCCTAAAGTGTGAGAACTTCTCACTGATGCATATAAGAACAAAGAACTATTACCTAAACTTTGAGTTTAGGGAATTTGTGAACAGGTAGGTTCTGGAGAAGAGGACAAAAAATATCAGAGAGGTGAAGCCATTGATGGGAAAGCATTGTCTGTTAATCCCGCTTTTAAATGTACTATTTTCTCCCTCCTTTTTGTGAATCGTTCTCTCTCTTTTACATCTAAAAATAAGACTTAGGTGAAGTTATCAATTACTCAGAGAACAACATCGTTCTGACTTGTATTTGTAAATTCTAACCAGGTTACTGGGTTGTCACCTGGAGGAAGGGGGTAGAGGTGAGTGATGGTGCAATAAGGAGGTGGCAGGAAGAGGCAGAATGGTATAAAAAGTGTAAGAACGGTATCAGAAATTGGAGAACAAAAAAATTACAGGCATTTTGCAGGACACCTGAGCTGAATTCTTAAACTTATTTTTGGATGTGCAGTAAAGTATTACTTTTACTTTCTCTGAAAAGTAAAAGCATTTGGGACACATTAAGCAATCAGAAAAATGTTATCTATTTCAAATATATATTTTAGTTTAGCTTCCTCAGACAATTCTATTTTCACATAAATGTTCATTCCTTTAGATTTTTGTCACCTGCCTATATAGATAAATATATTATAAATTAATATATAGTATTTTGTATCCTCATAAAATTTTAAATAGTCTACTGTTTTTAGTATCTTGTTTATTTAGTAATAAATTAATATAAATATTTAAATTGTGTAATTATTTTTAAACATCTAAAGCCATTCCTAATGTCATCTCTAGAATTTCTTTAAACATTCTCTAATGTCACCATCCCCTATGATTGCTATTGATGGATGTTATCCATATTATATATTATGGTTGTTCAATATTTTCATTTTTTTAAAACAATCTTATAGTAATACATTGATTACGAAGACACTGGGCTGACACTACTTGTATTTGAATTCTAGTTCTCTAAATTAAAACTTCAATTTACTCATCTGTAGGATAGATATAAAATACTGTCTATCTTAGATAATTATGAATGCTGAATAAAAGAATGTTTAAAGGTATAACACATGATAGAATAAGCAGTCAGTGAATATTAACTGTTATTAGACATTGGTATAATAATTGTATTATAAGTTATATGGAAAACACGTATTTACATATTTAATTATACACAATTCAATTTCATAAATATCAGTACTTATTATAATATTACTATATTGATGAATCTGACAATTTTATGATTTTCAACACATCAATTTTATTTTATAGTAATTTTCTAGAAAGCATGCGTGGAGGTAAACCTTCAGAGTCATTGTATTCTCCCAAGGTTTATTTTTGTTCACTCATTTTCAAAGTTAGTTTGGTTGAATATAGAATTCTAAATTCCAAATCAATTTCCATGGTGTCATATTGTTTGAATTACTATGGCTATTTTCAATACCACCTGTCTCTTAACCCAGCTGTTATGAATTACGATTATTTTTCAAATTTTCTTAAAACATTTTGTGAATAATCCAGTTCTGGTAATGAGAAAGTCAACCCTACATAATTTTCATTTTTGGTAGACAATTTGCCTTCTAAAAGCTTTTCATAGTCTCCATTTTTCCTTGTAGTTCAAAATTTTTACCATGATATGTGTCTTGTGGATCATTTCTCATGCTTACTTCTTAGTACTTGACAGGCTTTATAAATATATAGAACTATGTATTTCTTTAGCTCTGGAGAATTTTCTTCTAATATTCCAGATTTATTTTAAAACTCTCTAGTCCTGGGCGCCTGGGTGGCTCAGTGGGTTAAAGCCTCTGCCTTTGGCTCAGGTCATGATCCCAGGGTCCTGGGATGGAGGCCCGCATCAGGCTCTCTGCTCAGCAAGGAGCCTGCTTCCTTCTCTTTCTCTGCCTGCCTCTCTGCCTACTTGTGATCTCTGTCTGTCAAATAAATAAATAAAAATCTTTAAAAGCAAAACAAAACAAAACAAAAAACCTCTCTAGTCCTAATATAATTACTAATGTGGTTATATAAATATATGCATTAAAATTATTTTCAACTTTCCCCTATACTTGATTCTGTATATTCTTTTTGACCAACTTTTAAAAAAACCTAATTTTCAAAATGTGTAACATCTTGATCTCATTCAAGTATAAATGTATCAGAAATCTAAAAAATCCATTTATGAAAGCACAAGCGGTGTGATAAAATTGATAAAAAGAATATTTTTCAATAGACTTTTTTGAGAGGTTTAAATTTACAGAAAAATTGAGCAGAAAGTGGAACTTTACTGTATACCACCTCACCTTTCCTCTAGTTTCCACTATTATTAACATCTTACATTACTGTGGAATATTTGTTAAGACAGATGAGCCAATATTGATACATTATTAACTTAAGTCCACACTTAACCTTAGGGTTTACTCTGTGTTGAACATTCTGTTGGTTTTGACTATTTTATCACGACATTTATTCACCATTACAGTGTTAAACAAAACGGTTTCACTGCTCTGAACTCTACTGTGCTCTACCTATACTCATTTCTCCCTTTCCTTCCAACCTTTGGCTACCACTGATTTTTTTTTTTTTTTTTTTTTTTTACTTCTCTCCATAGTTTTATCTTTTCCAGAATGTCATATAGTTACAATCATACAGTATGTAGACTTTTTGTATTTGGCATCTTTCTCTTAGCAATATGCATTTACAATTTCTTATTGTCTTTTTATGGCTTGATAGCTATTTTTGTTTTTAGTGCTGAATCATACTCCATTGTATGGATGTACCACAGTTAATCTAGTCACCCACTGAAAGACATCTTAGTCCCTTCCAGGTTTTGACAATTATGAATAAAGCCTCCATGTGCAGGTTTTTGTGTGGACATAATATTTCACTTCATTTGGGTAAATATACCATAGAGTACAATTGTTGAATCACATAGTTTAAGAGTAAATTTAGATTGGTAAAAATATGCCAAAATTGTTCCCCAAAGTGGCTGTACCATTTTACACTCACCAGAAACATATAAGCATTCCTGTCACCTCATATCATTGCCAGCATTTGGTATTTGGAGTTTTGAATTTTAGGTATGTGGTGGTATCTTACGGTTGTTTTAATATGCTATTCCCTAATGATATGTGATATTTAGTGTCTTTCTATGTGCTTATTGGCCATCCATATATCTTCCTTAAAGAGTTGTCTCTTCAGATATGCTCAGTTTTTATTGCATCACTTAATTTCTTATTTACTTTTAAGGTTTCTTTGTATTTCAGAACACTAGTCTTTGTTCTAATAGGTGTTTTGCAAATATTTTCTCCTAGTATGTGGTTTCCCTTTCATTCTCTTAACAGTATATTTTAAAAATTAGAAGTTTTTAATTTTAATGAAGTTCTAATTTATCATTTTTTTTCTTTCATGGATTGTGCTTTTGGTATTGAATCTACAAAGTTATTGTCAAACCCAAGGTCACCTTGATTTGATAGGAGGGTTTTTATTTTTTATTTATTTATTTTTGAGAGAGAGAGAGAGAGGGAGAGTGAGTGAGCACACATGGTGGGGGAGTGGGAGAGGGCAGAGGAGAGAATTTTTTTTTTTTAGAGATTTTATTTATTTATTTGAGAGAGATAGACAAAAATAGTGACAGCACATGCCTAGAGGAGAGGGAGAGGCAAGCTCCTCGCTGAACAGGGAGCCTGATGTGGGGCTTGATCCCAGGACCTTGAGATTATGACCTAAGCTGAAAGCAGATGTTTAACTGACTGAGCCCAGGCACCCTGAGAGAGAACTGTAAACAAGCTCCATGCCCATCATGGAGCCTGACATGGGGCTTGATCTCAGGAAGGACCCTGACTACATGACCTGAGCTGAAATCAAAAGTCAGACACTCAACCAACTGAACCACCCATTTTAGGAGTTTTATAGTATTATTTCACAGTTAGGTCTGTGTTGCATTTTGAGGTGATTTTTGTGAAAAATATAAGGTCCGTTCTAGATTCATCTTTTTAGACACTTGGGTGTGTAGTTGTTCTAGCAGCATTTACTGAAAAGATGATCCTTTTTCCATTGAGTTGTGTTGTTCTTCTGTCAATATATAGTCACAACTATATTTGTACAGGAAAAGAACGTTTTGAGAATTGATTGTAAGAATTAAGAAATAGGTGTATTGCCACTTACATTGCTTATTTAAAAATTTATGTTCAGAACTTTATGTTTACAGAATTTATGTTCTCGAAGGCAACGTGATCATGATTTTGGGTTCTTCTTGTCAGAAATTGTTTGCATCCCCTCTAAATAAAATCCACAGTTTAGCATGTAACTATAGATTCTGGGTCAGAATCAGCAGTAAATAGTATCTCAAACAAAAGCACATCCCATACAGATCTGATGAACTCAAATATCCCATCTTCAGGGAGGTCCTTCCTGACTGTGCTACTTTAAGTAGTCTCTCCCCTAAGATGATATGTTTATTTCCTTCTTTATATTCTTACCCCCTATGACTTTTAGTGACAAATAATAAGGGTAAAAGAAATATGATATCCCATTTTTCTAGCTCCCTTATATTTAAGTTGGCTCTATGATTTGTGACTATAAGTAATGACTCACTTCTAGGCATGAGCATAGGTAAGCCCGTATGAGGCCTTCCATTTACCTTATAGCCTGCTGCAAAATGCAAGATCTTTTAGAGGTGGAGGAGGACTGTTAAGATCTGAGCAGGCTAGATCTGGTTAGCTACATGGATGGGAAGAAACAGTATCCTCTACACAGATGCTTGAGTCTACAGCAGACACAGGGCAGCAAGAAATAAACCTTTGTGTGTACAGAATTTGTGTTGTTTGTTAGCACAATAAAATCCAAGTTGTCCTAACTAATACAGTATGTGCATATTAATACAGTGAATTAGAAGAGGGGTAAAGGAAAATGAAGAAAATGTGTCTACCCCAATGAAAACATCCTAAATGCAGCAAAATAATTTCAATACAAAACAAAAGTGAATTTATTGGGTCAGGTCAAGCTTCCAGAGAATTATGGAAATTTCAGTCTAATTGTATACATGTGCTTCATATGTTTGTATGACCCATGTGCTTAGTAGTCCCTTAATTAACTAAAGTAAAAACCAAATTGAATCTAGTAATGAGATTCTCCCTGAGTTATTCTAAAATTTCCAGGCAGAAGAGCCTACAGAGTGGTCATAAAGGGTAGGGAGCAAACAGCATGGACCTATCTCAAAGCCAATAAGGTCAATCCTCACTTTCTATTTATTTATATTGTTAAAGTACTCAAGTTCAAATGTTGGTCTTCATTTTTGTATTTGCCTATTTAATTTTGCTCTCTCTTTATGTTGTTCTCTGCTTTCCTATGTCCTTAGAGCACTGGAGATTTATAAACTGAATTGTCCCATGTCTCCTTGGCTGGATTTCTAATAGGTTCTGCTTATAGGAATCATTGTTGCTAGAGATGAGAAATGAAGAGAGAAAGAGGACTTTCCTGACTCTAGCACAGCAGTTGCAGTGGTCCCTGGTTATCTGTTTTCACTTTCTATGGTTTCTATTACCTGTGGTCAACTGGGATCTGGAAGCAGATGATCCACTTTCTTTTTTTTTTTTTTTTTAAAGATTTTATTTATTCATTTGACACAGAGAGATCACAAGTAGGCAGAGAGGCAGGCAGAGAGAGAGAGAGGAGGAAGCAGGCTCCCCACGGAGCAGAGAACCCGATGCGGGACTCGATCCCAGGACCCTGAGATCATGACCTGAGCCGAAGGCAGCGGCTTAACCCACTGAGCCACCCAGGCGCCCCGATGATCCACTTTCTGAGGTATCCTCAGGAGGTCAGTGGTTGCCTAATGCTATGTCACGGTGCCTACGTCATTCACCTCACTTCATCTCATCTTGTAGGTATTTTATCATTCCATATCACAAGAAGAGTGAGCACAGTACAATAGGACATTTTGAGAGAGAGAAGAGATCATATATGTAGATATATATATATATCATATATATATCTTTTAATACAATATAATTGCTCTATTTTTATTACTGTTATTCATCTCTTACTGTGCCTAATTTAGGAATTAAACTTTCAAATTTCTAACTTAAATTTAAAAATTAAACTTTCATAGGTATGTATGTATAGGAAAAACCATAGCAAATAGAGGATACTCTCCAGGATTTCAGATATCCACTGAAGGGGTTTCTTGGAATATATCCTCTGTGGATAAGGTGGGGGAATTACTGTATAGACAGTTGCTAACATTACTTAGAGTAGTAGTAGCCATGAGGTTTTATTGGACTTGAACACTTTTTGATTGTGTCAGTGCTGATCATCGTAAGTGTGTCCAGAACTACTACTGCATCCTCTTCTAGCATGCAGTAACTGATGTAGGCTCGTATCCTCCAGTTTAGAGGCATTAGCAAATCAGATTTCTTGGCATTATCTCTTCTTCCATTTTATTTCTTCAGTCCCTGTTACCTCTCTTTTGATCATTCAGTCCTCTGTCACCTGTGTAACTTTTCAGCCTTTTTGAACAACATGGATTACTTTCTGTTTCCCTGACTTAACCATAGAGTTCATAGTGACAATATCCTTGACATATTACAGGAAGACAATGATGAGGGAATTAACAGTTTGTCTAAAATTAATGAGTGAATGTGATATAATATATAGCAAATTGACATATTTTTATGATTTATATGAACTGATTCCTTTAGTAATCTGAAGCCTCTTGAAAAATCATTGAAAATTGAAGTCAGCAATCATGTATATGTAGGTAGCCTGAAATAGTTGTCAAAAATTTCATGCCCTAAAATCCATGTGTTTTACTCTGTTGGATATATGTCTATCCATATATTTTATTTCACACACTATTCTAATAAGCTTTTTCATTTTTTTGTTCAGACCAAAGCAAACTGCTTTAGAACAACAATTTTATATGGGGGTGTTAGAATGGCTCTTAAAAGCATAGTGACGAAAACCAAGATTACTAACTGATAGCTTAAACAAAGAGGAAAAAGCATTACCCAAAAAACAAAACATAGGAACTATTAAAGTATTATCATACAGAATAAAATGTATAGAGATACAATCATTTACTGCTTTCAAAATGTCCCCACATGTCCAAAATAATGACTTTTCCTATGACATTTAGCAATTAATAATAGTTATTTTAGCTTTTAAATTGTAAAACAGCAGAAGTATACAGTTGGGTAGGTAAAATTGCATAACAAATATAACACATTTTAATTAAGTAGAATAAGTGCATAAAGAGCTCTGATACCTAAATGAGAAATTCCATATATATATATATATATATATATATATATATATATATATAATGTTCATGGGAGGTTTCAGTTTGTGTTGATCTTCCCAGCATAATTTTTGTTTGCCAGAGAGAGAGAGAGAGAACAATTAGGCAGACCTGGAAATAGAAGGAGAAGCATGCTGAGCAAGAAGCCTGTTGTGGAACTGGATCCCAGGACTCTGGGATCATGACCTGAGCCCAAGGCAGATGCATAACCAACTGAGCCACCTAGACATCCCTCCTAGCATAATTTCTAATGGTACTTTCTTTCACACTTACCACCATTACAGTTTGTACACTAAGGCATGGCTATTCTCTCTACTGGTAATTTATCTATCATTATTTTAAATCATGTATTTTGCTAATATTCAGCAGCCAGCCAATTTCTGACACACAGTGGTGGCAACAAAGATTCTTGGTTTTCCTGAATATCCATACCTCCATACCCCCATTTTTCCAAAATTATACATTCCAATTCAGAATACACAGGATTTTTTTTTTTTTTTTTTTTTTCCCCAAGGAGTCAAGTGTGGTTGTGTGGAAAAGTGAGTAGATTCAGGTCAGATGGGAATATGGACAGAAGCATAATCTGGAAACTTCCAGAAATTTCCTTAAGAGAGCTGGCAGATATATTTTGATTTTCATCTCCTCCTTCCTGTCATTTCTTGAGATGTGTATGTTCCATTTTAGAACATGAGGTAAGGAGGGCAAACCCTTTCAGAATATGGCAGAGTTCTGAACTGGATAGTCCTTGGTTCCCTGGGGAGTTCATAGACCAGACACAGTAACTAGCTCCGGACCACTCACATCCAGAGTGTGTTTACACAAGAGAGATATAAGGCACTTATTTATAGCCAAATGTAGTCTTTACTGAACTAATGGGTCTTTAAAAATTTGTCCAAAGAGTGAATCAATTATCGAATCAAGATCAAGCTAACATTCAATCAAACTTAAAGATAATGTTTTATTTAAAATGATTTTAACTGCAAGGTGCAGGAAATCCAATTCAAATTGTTATGAACAGTAGTAATATATATTTAATCATACAATGGAACTCTATAGTGAGCATAAGATTCGGGGTGTGATGATTTAATGGCATAGCGTACTTTTTCCATAGTCTCACTCAGTCATTCTTTGACAATCATGGTAGATTTAGAATGATTGTTGGAAGCGATAGCAATTTTATTCAATAGGAAAGGGATGACTATTCCCCAGATTTTATAAGCGGAAAATTTTTGTGAAAAGTCAGTGGTAAACTCTTGTTGACTTCTATTGTATTCATTCCTTTTACTGTGAGAATCCTATATGTTGATTGATTTAGGCTAGGGTTTCTAGAGCAATAAATGGCAAGAGGATGAGATACTCATTAGAGTCTCAAACTACTCATAACCCATCAACATCTACATTAAAGTGGGGGGTGGGTGGGATGGTGTAGGTGGACAGTTGGGAAAGCAATGATAGTCTATGGAGTTTGATGGAGTTTAATGATGTTATCGTCTAGCATGTCTACCACCTGACACTGATACTTCCTTCCTTTTCATGTATACTTTCAATGGAATCTCATGTCTAGCATCTCAGTGTAATACAAATCCTTCTTCGTCAGATACACATATCTTTCTTCACAGCCTGGTATGTACGTATAACATACCTATCCCCAATGTATGTGTATAAATGTAGAAAAAAAAATTTTTAATACTAGAGTGAAGAATCTCATTTGTAAAAACTTTGAATAGAAAAGACCATCCCCTTCATTTGTCCACATATCACATCATATTGGAGAGGAAAAATTAAGAGCTCTCTGAGCTGGTTATAGAGCCTCTTTAGGAAGGCTTTATTGTTGGTTATTGTTCCCAAGGCTTCATCTGAGATTGAGGCATATTACAGATTTATACTAAATTTTAAAAGTTATACTAAAAACTGTTGTCTGCCAATGAACTACAAGTACAGTTTAGATACAAATGGCAAAGTATTATGTTACTAAATTATAAGCATTATTATTAATACCATAGTACTAATGTAAAACACTGGAAAAAAATTAAAGTTATCTAAAATACTTAGCTATAAGAACATTATTTTATCAATGCCAATTGTTACCTTTGCAAATTTGAAAATGATCTATTTTGTTATGCAATTTACAGAGGAGTTACATTTGATGAGAGTGAATATAGAAAAAATATGTTTGGGGCAGTTTGCTTATATATTTTTCCTTAAGTTTGCTTTATTAGTAATCATTTATGCATTGTCCACATTATTAGGCACTGAAGTTTAGCAGCTCACACCATCTATTTAACTTTTTGTAGAAAAGAGTATTCAAGAACACGGAGGTAGATTTTTCTTTAAAGTTTTTTTTTTTTTTTTAATAAATTTAGCTTCAAGACTACTTTTCTCTAAATATTCCTAGGGCTACAATGATCACTAGTACAGAGATTTCAAATCATTTGATCTACACAGTTATACCTGGCAGGTTGGTCTTATTTTTGCTCTTTTATTTCATTCTTTTGAGTATTTGGCAGGACTAATCATGTTGATTGATATGTGGTAAAAAAGACTGCTGGGAAAACTGCTTCCAAGCAATGTGCTGCTGATGAAAATGGGGCAATTTAAGATTTTTAAATAAAGATGGAATAACTTCAGTATTACAAAATGCATGGATTTCAGTGGGAATTGGAATAAGACTTCTATTTGGACTGATACCAGTTTATAGTTATGCTAAATTGCAAATGCCATTAGCATTTGCTGTCAAAAGAAAAACTGAGACTTAAAAATGCCTAGAAAAGTTTTCTTTATAGATTATTGTTACATGATAAACCAGTCTGGGAAAATTATACAAGGGGTTATCAATGGTTGCAAGGTGAATTGTGCATTTTCTTTACTTTGATACATAGGCTTTCACTCTTATCAACTTTCTTGGTTAAGTTATAATATGGTAAGAACAGATGATAAGACACATCTTTTAACCACATACTTCTTATTTAAAATTATCTATAGTTATTATAAAATGTTTTAATAAAATGTATCTCTAAAATACAAGAGGTTTGAAGCAAAGGGATAAAGACTCTGCTAGAATCACAAAGAGTTCACTGTCTCATCAAAGAATACCATCTGAACTCCACAGGGAATATGCTCCAGATTCCACGAGGAGAGGAACATACCTGTTTTATCCATGTCTGGGTCACCAGGAGTTAGCACTATGCCTGGAATAAAATAGATGCTTGATACATATATTGAATAAGTGAATGGACAGAAGGTTGAAGATACTGTCTTCTCCAAAGAAGGGTGTCAGTAGACTAATGTCAAATGGGTTTGTGAGATTAATCTGATCTAAGTTCTATTAATGCTAAGACTATGCTTGGTGGTAACCATGAAAGAGGAAAAGAAACATTGGGACTTCTGTTTGTTATGCAGAGAGATAAATTATTTCTTTTTCCTACTAAGAAAGCTTATATACTTTATAAACTTATCCACTTTATATTCTACAATTATTTTATATTTGTATATGAATGAATAAGTAAGGAGGTATGTGCCTTCTATGCTAAAATGTCTATCAACAAACAATTCCAATAAGGAAAATTCTCTTACCTATAGTATCAGTACACCACTGTCAAAAGTAACCTTAGAGTAAGACCACATATTGATGTTTAATATTTTTATTGCTTAGAAATTTGACTTTTCCAATGATGTTGTTTTGTGTTTCATCTGTATTCAGATATAGTTCTTGCATACATCAAATAAGTGGGACCATGCTATGACAAGGGTGGAAATAGACCAAAACAAACAAAAAACAGTATTGCAGGGAATTTGCACAGTTTAGTGTTGCTCCGACTGGAAAAGCAAAGGGAGAAAAAGTCTCATTTGGGAGGAAATTTACTACCTTAAAAGATTTTTCTAGGATTTCAGAAATTCTCTAAAAAGTACATATTTATTTTTGTTTTTATAATTCTGAATCCTAAGAATACCTTTTAATTCTGTAGGACTTTAGTGGGAAAACAAATATCCACACATTTTTAGAAACAAAATTCAAAAATTAGTGAATACTGAGGGCATTCAAAGGGCTAATTAGCCTAATTTAAAGGAGAGTTTCCTGCTTCCCTGCCCCACCAAGCCTCTGACATTCAAAGGCATGGACAGGATGTTTTCATACTACTGATGCTACTGACATACTTGTTATTTAGAAACTGCTTTTTTACAAATGTTATTTGAGGATGTTGCAGTTTTTCAGTAACAGAAATATTTAACCTCTATACCTATACATAATAACTACAAACAGAATACAGATGAACAGTAGTAAGTAGCAGTCCAGAGGAATGGTATCAAAAGAAAACTCTGGGTTATAAGGGAAATCAAAATGCTTTAGGACATGATACAAAACTGGGGCGCCTGGGTGGCTCAGTGGGTTAAAGCCACTGCCTTCGGCTCAGGTCATGATCCCAGGGTTCTGGGATCCAGCCCGGAATCGGGGGCTCTCTGCTCAGCGGGGAGCCTGTTTCCTCCTCTCTCTGCCTGCCTCTCTGCCTACTTGTGATCTCTGTCTGTCAAATAAATAAATAAATAAATAAATATTAAAAAAAAAAAAAAGACATGATACAAACCCGACATCGCTATCTCCATATTTGCCAGTAAAACCATGAATTTATAATGTAGATGACACCAACAGAAAGATGCCAATAGATCTGGTTACAATGGATATTATTTGAAATTGTAGAGGAATGATGAGTCACTATAGCTTTGAAAATAAAGAAGTAGAAGGAAATTATCCAGAAAGCAAAAGAATGATAGTATTAGAGACAAATGTTAGTAAAACGTTAGAACCCACTAAGAGATACTTCGCAGTATCTCTCCATATTCCCAGGATCTATACTACTGAAAAGATAATAGGAAATATACCAATAAGTCTGGATAAAAGTGATAAAGTATTAATTTTGGTTTTATGTAGTTGTGTTTTCTATGTGTGATTGTTAGAAGACTATGCATTCCTCAGTTTGCATAGTAGGGGTACCAGGTGGTGGGTATTATAGAGGGCACGGATTGCATAGAGCACGGGGTGTGGTGCAAAAATAATGAATACTGTTATGCTGGAAATAAAAAAAAAAAAAGAAGACTATGCATTCTGTGAGAGGCATCAAGAAACACACACACGCATATATATATGCGTAAATGTATATATTTAAAAAATATATATCTACATATATAAGAATGTATATATACACATATATACAGAATGAAGAATGATAAGCATCATTAATAGCAATCTATTAACTTTGAGTCCCAGATAAACTTCATAAAACATTCAGAAATTATATAAAGACACTAATCTTGTGATATTTTCAACCTTCATCACTAAATTTAAATAGGATTTTTAAATTATTTTGCTATGGTAAAAATTCATGAATTTCAGATTTATGTTCCTAACAATAATACGATAAAATAATTGAACTTTTATATGCTATGTAATTTTCAGTTGAAAATCACATTTCTTGGAAGAGATTTATAATGATAAATAATAATAAGAGATAGAATCTTCAAACTAATAGCAAATACTTGATGGAAAGTATGGGTAAAAATGTCAAAGCTTTACAAAATCTAATTATCCTTATGCAAATAAATATTTTACTTGCTATAAACTTACTAATAATTGCATTTTCCTTCTTTACAATAATATATACACAAATACAATCACCAAATGGCCTTGTAGATATTTTACAATATGCAAGACTCTTTCAGTCATAAAAATAAAAGAGCCAGTTATTTTGTTAGCAAAATGAGTTTATTTAGAAATAGCAGAGGAATTGCAGTTTGGGATGAGCAAACTATGGCAAACAACAGTTACGTTTGAAGAGACAAAGGGAAGGTCAGCTTTAGTAGGTTTTAGGGAGGAAATTGGGAAGTGTTGCTTGCACAGGGGTTCGTTGGAGAAGAGCAAGAATGTGGTTGTGGCGGTTTCTCACTGGCTGCAAGTGGTGGTTAGTGTTCTGCTGCTGGGGCAAGTAGAGGTCTGCCTTACTTTTCTTAAACGCAGGAGACAAAATTCCTATGTGAAAGGAGTCCTGCCTTTTCAGGATAAGAATTATACTTTTCTGCTGGTTAGGCCGAGTGCAAGGACTGGAACCTGTAGGAGAGTGCTCCTTTAGGGCTTCCCGACTCCATTTTTTTTTTTTTTTTAAAGATTATTTATTTATTTGACAGACAGGGATCACAAGTAGGCAGAGAAGCAGGCCTCTGAGCAGAGGGCCCGATGCGGGGCTCAATACATGGCTCAACCCCAGGACCCTGAGATCATGACCCCAGATGAAGGCAGAGGCTTTAACCCACTGAACCACCCAGGCAGCCCCCCGCACCTGACTCCGTTTTAAGAATTTATTTATTTATTTGACAGACAGAGATTACAAGTAGACAGAGAGGCAGACAGAGAGAGGAAGGGAAGCAGGCTCCCCGCTGAGCAGAGAGCCCAACATGGGGCTTGATCCCAGGACCCTGGGATCATGACCCGAGCCTAAGGCACAGGCTTTAACCCACTGAGCCACCCAGGCGCCCCCTGACTCTGTTTTAAATGAGGTTTCCTTTACTCCTGTTCAAAACTCTTACTACCATAAAGTTCCTATTTCCTGACTCCATTTTATTTTTTTATTTTTATTTTTTAAGATTTTATTTATTTATTTGACAGAGAGAGACAGAGTGAGTGAGAGAGGGGACGGAAGCAGGGGTAGTGGGAGAAGGAGAAGCAGTCTTCCCTCCAGCAGAGCTGGGAGCCTATGCAGGGCTCCATCTATGGGTCCTCGGATCACGACCTGAGCCCAGTGCTTAACAACTGAGCCTCCCAGGTGCCCTCCTGACTCATTTTAAATGAGGTTTTCTTTACTCCTGTTCAAATCTCTGATACTGTAAAGTTCTTTTTAACTAAATTTCAGGCTGAACTCATGATCTAGAGGCACTCGTCACCTCTCATCTTTAAAACAAGTTACTTCTTAAATTTAAGCTTTGTTTCCAGTGTAATTGTGAGTGAATAAATTAATCATGTGCTATACCATAAAAAGAGAGAGGACAATAGGCCTCAAGGGAGAGGTGAATGCAAATGAACTGAAGAATTTAATGCTCATCTTCAGTGCAATATTATGATTTTCACTTGAGCAGATGAGAAATAGCGGGGGTGTGCAATCTGAAAATCATCAGTACGGTTAGCTCTTCCCTGTTCCCAAACTAAAAATCCATCAACAATCTGAATACCAGAATATAACTCCACAGTCCAAAAGCCGTGAAAGTGGCACACTCCTCTGAACTACTGCTCTATGTACAGCAATCCAAATGTAACTATTTAATTATTTAGTACCTATGTAATTTTGTGTTGTGTGTGTGCGAACTTGTATCTTGCAAACACCTGCTTCTACCATGCATAATGTAAACACAGTCCCAATGAGAGGGGTTGTGTCTAGGATTCTTCATAGATTTTCCAATATGCTTCATCCTGCTATTTTGGTGGTGTTGCAACCATGTCTAAAAATTAGAAAGAATATTAAATACATGTAATGATTTTTATATTTTTTTATTGCCTAAAGCAAATAGGTCACAGAATAATTTAGAATGCAGTTACCTTTTGTTATTTTGACAGTTTCCAGAGAGACAGCAGTGAAATGGAAGCTACTTTCTTTCACCTATGTCTAGATGTCAGGAATATTCTATATTGGCTCAATATATAAAGAGATTTTGTAACTTGCTAGTGATATCTGAGAACCATCTGGAACTTAAAACATCTTAAAACTGGGTTTTGAGTCCTGAGGTAATTTAGCCAGAGCCAGTAGAATCCAATGTGTCATTGATTATTTCCCCTACTACTGCAGAGCATTAATTTTGTGGATGGAAAATTATTTTTTTATGTTCTTGAGTAATCCATGGAATATACACCGCACAGCCTAGACATCAGGGTCTAATTCCCACAGAAGACAGTTTGCTGGGGGGGGGGGGGGGTAGAATCACCACAACACATAGCTTCTTCATATATATAACTCTTAAGAAGAAGACATTTTGAACTTAATGAGGCACGTAAATAAATTCACTTTTATGAATCCCAAGGACTTTAGACAAGGGCTTCATCACTTGACTATAGCAAAGCAACTCGCCATGCTATTTTTCTTGCAAGTGTCTCTCTCAACTTCCTGGCCGGAGTTTCTTTTTCAATCTTGTCTTCAGTTAAAAGATTTTGTGGGATTTCTTTTGATTTATGATGTTATGAAATGTGGAGAGGATAGTCTGTGGTACGAAACAGGCCTTGTTCGTAAGCTCATTTTCAGGAAGCATTAGGTGAGTGCGCTTGGAAGAGTCATTCAAATCTTAGACGTTTCAGTTCCTTCTCTGTGGTTTGCAGTGAGAACAGCTGTTTCAGATTTAGATAATGAGTATAAATTGGACATCCAGTATAGTGCACATACCAGGTACTACAGAAATATCATGGTAGTCTATGATAACATTCTTTTTAAGACTTCCATTTTAAAAATAAAATATATTCCAAGTCATTAAATTATATACAGTGATGTCTTCAAAAAAAAAATAAATAAATAACCCAGATGTTTGCTATTCTGCCCTTGAACCCAGTGATCCTTGCTCATTAATTAATAATAATTACTAACCTTATTAATATTTTGGTGATGTGTTCTTCTAAATTTAATATTTCTCAACAAATAGCATTGAACAACTGACAACAAAAAAACCTAATTCAAAATAATTTAAAAGAAAAAATTTAACATTTATTGAGCACCGTTGGTGACATATACTTTGTTATTTTAAAAGAAGATACCACTTTCCATGTTTTTCAGATAGTCACTGAGGCTTAAGAAGTTTAAATAGCTTGCCCAAGTTTATAAAGCTAGAATTTAGGTTCAGGTTCTTTGGTTCTAACTTCTATCCATCATGCAACACAGCATTTCTGTACTCGTGCTGGTGGGGGATAATGAACTAGAATGCCCTACAGTTCCTTTAGTATCTCATTCTTGTGGATTCTGATCAAAAGAGTTCTCTAAACATAATGAGAACAATTCCAAAATGTATGTTATTAACTATGTCAAGAAAGTCATTTTCAATTCTATCAAAATTATGATTCATGGACTACTTTCGCAAATAGAAAAAAAAAAAACTTGCATATTGAGGACAGTGGTAGATTAAGATTGGCCCTAATTTCACAAAGTGTAGAAAGATAGAAGGGGGAAAAACAACAACAACAAAAAACCCTACAGGTGTTCCACCGAGGGCAGGTATAAAGTTTGAAGTTGTAATTACAGATTATTTTGTAATACATAGAAAGGAGACATATGCACAGTTCTTCCTTGTGTATTAGATATTAAGTTACATGTATCACATTATTGCCACAGTTTTCAGGTTCCTTAGAACCTTAGAAATTTATTTCCTTAGAAATAAATTTATTTCCTTAGAGATAAATCTCCCGTATTTATTTCTACATTTCCCTCTTTCCCAAGGGCTGAATAGTCTTCTTCCTCTTCAAGCTCTGAGATTTCTCTTTATTCTTACCCCACAAAAACCACTCAACTCATTTCCATTCTCTCATCCCTCTTCAGTTTTGTTGTTGTTGTTGTTGTTTTTTTAACTAACATGTATTCTATTTCTTCTTTTTCACCTTTGGGTAAAGGCCCATATCTGGCTTCCAAGGCCATGTAAGTGGTCTGTGTTTTGAACAGTACTTTCCCTACACTCCCACCCCTGCTTTGCCCCCATATATTCTGAGACTAAACTGTGTACCCCATGCTTCTGAACATGGTCTTCTCTATCAATGAAATCTATCCTCCATATCTACTCCTTTCAGTTATATCAGACCTTTAGGTCTCAGCTGCTGTGTAATTTGCTCTGGAAGGGCTTGCCTTTTTCTCTTATCTAGGTTGGATCCATAGTCCTTTTTTATTTCCACATTTATAAACTTATTACACTTAAATTATTTGTTCATTCTCTGTTTCCCAAGAAGGGCAGTATCTTTTTTATTCACCAGGGAGTTCCTAGGACCAAGCACGATGCCTGGCATATAGTTAATACCCAGTTCAACTGAATCAAAATTTCTGTCATGAAAATTCTACATACATTGATGTGGGCACTGAAGCTAAGCTTAAAAAAAAATGTAACATATGCAATGCAATATGTGAATAGAAAGAATGATATATGGTCCATGCTGTCAATTTAGTTTATAACTTGGCTCATATCTATTTCTACACAGTTGAAACAAATTGTATTTATATTTTGATGGAGGTCAAATGGTGGTAATTAAGGGTAGAGTTTATCACTTACTCTTGTGTACAGACCAAAAAATGTAGATAACTGGGAATCCAATGAGTTTTGAATGATCTTTTCTATGGTTGAAGGGAAATTCAGATGTACATAGTTTGCACAGAGAGAAAAGTTACAAGGTTGGTCACATACAATTTTTAAGATAAATATTTGTTATGACAAATGGTAAGATAATGAGTCTCTGCTAAAAACAAAGCAAAATGATCCTTTCTTATTACAGGCTGTCCATTGCACTGGTACATATAATTAAGACAGGAGAAGTTTTTATTAAATCCTCTCTGAATTTGCTTGATTATATTCTGCTTTTAAGCAATCTGTAATCTATTCAGAATCTTTTTAGAGATCTTGAATTTGATTGTTTTAATTATAGCTCTGAGCTTCACATAAAAGATTGGTTTCCTTTTCTGTAATGATGGGGAATCTAATGGCGCACACACACATACACTCATGATAAAATCAATGAATGGTATGCCTGTCAAACAAAAATTCCTCTTCCTTCCATTTTTTTTTTTTCTTAAAACACATTCATCAGAATATCAGAGTCAAAGTCAGAAACTCTGGCTCTGCTCCTTCTTAGCCATAGGATTTAAGTAATTTTACATAAATCTCAGTCTCCTTCCTAGTCCATAAAAAGTGATATTTCCAGATCACTTTCTTGGTGATAAACAGTGACTGGAGAAAAGTTTGAGGATTATAAATACTGTCATATAAATTCAAAATAATAATTTAACCTAGTCATCTCTATTTTTTCTATGCTAACCTACTCATAAAGTGTTGTGGCCCTTTATAAGTAGGGGTTCCTAAAAGGACCCGTGCCTAGTTATTTATATGTACAGACATTTTTCTAGGCAGAATTTTTACAGTAAACTTAATTCCCTAGTCAATGACTCATTTTAATTTACCACTGTAAGTTTAAATCCAATAGCTACATAAAATACATTGTCACTCTTTTATATGCTAGTCTATAACTGTCACTTTCAAACTATACCATGAAACAAACTCACCTTCAGAGCTTGCTAACACAAAGACTACTGGGTCCCACATTAGAATTTCTGATGAAGTTGATTTTTTTTTTCATGCAAGTTCCTAGAGGACATCTATGCTATTACAGTGGTAGCATGATGGAAAATAATTATTCTGACATGGACTTATACAGATCATCAGCATATGAGAGTTAGTTGACATTTCATAAATGCTTCTCAATAAAAAAGTACATATTATGCATTTAAAATGTTTATTGAATAAAAAGACATCATTCCAGGGTATATTACAGCAATGAAAATTATGGTGAAAGAAAAACTGTACTTTGTAAACTAACTTTAACCCTTTTATAAGCCCTTTGTAAAATATAATAATCACCATACTGGCAATCTTTAGATGTGTATCATGTATTCTTTAATCATTCATCAAATTCCTCTATTATAAATAATGCATGGTAAAAAAAATTATATATTTTTCTTCCATGAAATATTTTACACAAAATAAAACCCAGTCTTTGAATCATTAGATAAGTAGAAATGAGCATTTTTCTGACATGGTTTTTAGGCTACAAATCTTGTTAATTTTAGAAAATTTGAAGATCTAAAAAAACAAAGTAGAAAAAGAAAAATAAGCCATTTTAATCTATTACAGAGAGTAACTTAATTTATTGTAATATTTTTTTCATTTTATTGTATGTTACTAAATGTTTATTTCACTTTAAAAGTTTAACTTAAAAATTCTTAATATTCTTCATAAATATCATTTTAATGATAATTAGAAGTAGTACTTAGATAGGTTTATTATGTTTAATATTCCATGTGGTAAAATCCCTATTTTTAATTTTGATCAAGTGTTTTCACAACCTAAGCAGTTATTCTTACATCTTTTACAATGAAGTTCAAAAAGACACTGTATCTTTTTGATACAGTGAGGCTGGGTGGCTCAGAGGGTTAGGCTGCTGCCTTCGGCTCAGGTCATGATCTCCAGGTCCTGGGATCGAGTCCCACATCGGGCTCTCTGCTCAGCAGGGAGCCTGCTTCCCTTCCTCTCTCTCTGCCTGCCTCTCTGCCTATTTGTGATCTCTCTCCGTCAAATAAATAAGTAAAATCTTAAAAAAGAAAAAAAAAAGACACTGTATCTGTTTTTTGAAGGATTTTTAAAAAGTTACAACACTCTGCTTCTAATACTTTTATTACATATTTTAAAACTAAGTTTTCCATATAAAAATGCATATATATGTAATTGGTGATTTTTCACACCTATATAACTATCATGCTGTTCGAGAAACAGAACATTAGAGCTCCATAAATGGACCTTCATGTCAAGTTCCAGGCATTAGCACAACTCTCCATGCCACAGAGTAGTTTCACTTGTCTTTGGCTTTACCTAAATGGAATCATATGTTATTTTTTATGTATAGCTTACCTAGCTCCAGGTATCTTTTGTGTGAGATTTATGCATTTTTTTATATAAAACAGTAGTTGATTCATTTGCACTGCTGTTTGCTACACACATGAGTATCTATACCCATACTTCGGTTTTGACTTTTTCCTGCTGATAATCAATGGCATAATTTGTACACGTATAAAAATGTGACTATATTGTCAAATAACTAAAAACTGAATAAGGTTTTGAATAACCATAATGGACGCTGAACGATAATAACACAGCTGATTTAAGTATTCATTATGCTCATGTTAAACTATTAAAAACTCTCAAGTACCTAAAACCTTTTAAAATATGTAATTCTGTTAATATACAATATAATACTCATGTTATCTAGAGAATTCATATCATACTTGGTGATTCTGTTAACAATGGAACTGGATCTAGATGTTGAATTTTCTTGAGGTCAGCCTACAAAGAGCGTGAGCAGGTTAGGGGCATCATGGCCAGTGTTGGAGATCTAGTTCACCATGAATTAAATGAGAAATTTCTAAGATAAAGTAGGCTGAAAAAGAAATAAATATAAAAATAAAATAGAAATAGCACCAGTAACAAACTAATCTTTTCATTTTAGATAAATTTGTGGTTCTACAATAGACAATTCTTTTCAACTAAATAGAAGGTACAAAACAAAACAAAAAAAAACCTTTTAACTAAAACTATAAAATGATATTTTTATCTGGGCATATTTAAAATGTCAACCTGGTTCCAAATTTTAAACTTACAAATTATATATGAATACTATATAACAAAAATATAGACATATATAATACTGAATCTGAAAGTTTCCATATTGTTTAAATATTAAAATTTATGCCTATACATGTATTTTTACAAAATTGGGTTTTAGTGAGCAGCTGAGAGAATTATGCAAATGTAATTTGACAATAGTGTACCAAAATTTGATAAGGAGCCCCAGGACTTATAAGAAGTGCCCACTGAGGTCCACTGTTAAATGCAATGAGGTCTTGGTCCACCTTAGTATGGATGATTTCTTCACCATCATTGACAGGTCTTTCACATGTAGTCCCTTCATACCATGGTTAAGATACAGGATGAGGAACAAATGTCTCCTTGTTAGAATTAGAAAAGTTTGATAAATTGAGAAAGGTTTTTTCATTTCATATTTCAGTTGCTTTCTTTGGACACAGGTAGCACCTTGTGACTATAGGCTTGAAGAATTTAGCCACTGGAGACAAAAATAATAAATTTATATGCCTTCACTACCCTCGATTTGTATTAGGAAGGCTTATTGTTTACTCTTGCTGTGTACAAAGAACATTACTATTCTAATTATGGATGTTTCCTTTCATAAAGAAGCAAATCTTGACTAGCTGCTCCGAGTTATGCTGGGAGAGAAATATAGTCTATAATAATAGGCTCTCTCGGTTTAGCCTGGTTCAGTGGAGTTTACTAACATTTCATTTCTCCAAATTTTTTTTTTCCTCCCTGTCTCCCTTTCTTCTCTTGCTGTTTGTACCTCTCTTTCTCGTGGTGGTGTAGAAAGACTGATTCATTTAACTAAAACTTAGTTGACCAATGTGGACCTCGACTGAGTGTCACTGACATCCAGTAAATAAATGCTCTGCTCTCCATTTTGTTCATAAAGACATAACCCTAGTAGAGCCCTAGAGTAAGTTGATGTTTCAATTACCACATCAAATTATAGCAATAACGTAACTTTGAAAGAAATGATTTGTTTCCAGAAATGTTTTTTCAACTTTTTTTTTTCCATGTGCAATTTAAAGACCTAATTTTCTTAAATATACATGTGACCCAGTTTGGCTTTAAATTCTGGCCAAAAACATTTGTGTTATTATGATCTTAAAAAATCTGCTACCTCAACTTTTATAATAGTATCAAAATGCCTTTAGCATTCTGTAATCTGGAATGGCTTTTGCATAACAAATACATTAAAGTCATAATGTACTTTTTCTAATGGTAGTATAAACAAAAAATTTTCTTAATACGTAGAGAATGTGTTTTAATGGATGTTTAAAGAAGCCATGGTAAAATATAACGTTAAGGACAAAACTTGGGTCAATAACTACAAACAATTATGCAGATGTATTATGTTTTAAATTCTAGGGAACATCTTATAAAAGGTGGAACACTATATTTTACCACATTCAAATATTAAGACAGGATACACAGAAATACCTAGAATCTATGTATGTACCAGTCTGTGCTTCCAACAGAAGTATATTTGTAATGTATTATACATCAGTGTGTAATAACACATTATTAATGTATAACTCCTTTTGAAAAAGATGCCATTTTCCCTTCAATTTTGAGTGCATTCTACAACAGTATGATCATTTTCATTAATGACTTATCATACAACATTGTCTTTCAGAGGAAATTATGTTAACTACATGGCCTCTAACACTACCTCAACTGAGGTAAATGGCTTTAATATTACCCTGCTGTGCAAATATGTTCCAACCGTGGTGTTTTATGCTGCTCTGTACCACCAGGCCAGAGTAACTTATGTATTTCAATTGTGTACATAATAGATGAACTTAAATATATTATTTATCTTTAATAAGTGGTAATTTAAACATGATCAACTAAGTGATTATAAAATAGCTCTGTAAATAATTGTTTAAATATCAAATTTTACAGAATCTGTTTTACAAATATTTGCCCTATTTAGAGTCAGGGGAGGACTCTTGGTAACTTTTGTTATTTTTCCATGCTTGTGTGTGTGTGTATTATAATCAGTTGTATGGTATGACAGATTTTACTCAAACGGACATAAATTCTAATCTCACTAAATGTTTATTAACATACCTTAACTTTAAACATGAACTTTAAATTGTCTGACTTTGGGAAAGTTTAACTGCTTTATAGCAGTTATATAGGTTTAGGGTTTTTTTTTATAAGGAATTGTAGGTGTGATGAGAGGATTATTTGATACCATAGATATGCAGAACTTGGTTTCTAACAGATGCTCAGTAAATGGTACCTAAAACCGTTTCCATATTTTCAAGGTAAAAGTAGTCTTATCTTTCTGCTACCCTCCTTTGATATTTCTCCCTTTAGTTCTCTCATGATTCATTTTGTTAACTACATGATACTGAATCATATTTCCACTTTGTTGTTAAGGAGAATAATTAGGCAAATAAAATTAAGTAGCTGCGATTCAAAATGTAAGACACTTATTTTCATGTGCAGTTCAACTTGTATACAGTGCAGGTACAGAAAATAAGATGATTTCTTTTCATTTTTCTACTGAGAAATACAGAATACAGGAATTTGTATGAATAAAAGACTTTTTGTTCCCCCAGAATTTCTACATTGCTATTTTATTGTGCTTTCAGATGTTTTGAACTATGTATGTATGTGTGTGTTGGGGTCGGTTAAGTTCTGAGTAAACTATAAACACAACTGGTTTTCGATAAACATATATAACCAATTCCATTTAAGTTGCTATAATATTAGCATATAATATTATATGTTTATATAATATTATATTAGCATATAAACTTAATTAAACTTAATGTAAGAAGCAATTTTAATGTACCATTCCATTAAAAACAAAGCTTCTTAGACATCTCCAAAAGAGAAAAAAGAAATTAGATTTTTTTCAGTCATGGAATTTTCTACTTCAGAATTAAAATTAAGTCATTGAAGTGTATCTCCATACCAGGAAATAAAATTAGAATAATAGAAATACTAATGTTTGACTCTGCTCCACATTGCTTTTCAATTTTTTAATCTCTCTTTGGCTATTTTACATGTGAGCCTTGTGGAAGTAAATTTTTCAGTACTTCTTAGCCAAGAGTTGAGGGACTGCTGGGTTTCAACCTCATAGTCACAATAAAAAGAAATATATTTGAAAACTCTAGGGTTTCATGCCTTGCTGCTATCTGAGATATTTACCTTTAAGGGTATTTCTTCAAGTGTCTGAAAATAATTAACTTCATAATATGAACTCTTATTAAACTTAGACTACCTAGCATTTGGTCAAATTGGTATTTTCTTTCATCTAGATTTTTTAGCTTCAAACATCTTCAAAATGTGTCTAAAGCCATTTTTGGAGGAAATAGTAATTCATACACCATAATAGTCTTTTAAAGTATCTAATTTATTTGGTTTTACTAAAGTGGGACAAGCACTACCACCATTTAATTCTAAAAAAATTTGAATCACCCTAAAGTGAAACCTGTACTCATTGGCAGCTCCTCTTCAAAGGCTTACCCCAATTTCTGGTGACCACTAATCCACTTTCTGTCTTTATTGACTTGCCTAGTCTAGGCATTTCATATAAACGGAATTATGATACATGCCCTTTTATCTGGCTGCTTTCACTTAGCCTCATGTTTCCAAGGCTTGTCCTAAACCATTTTATAGAGTAAGATTCTTAATTTTGCAACATAGTCCTTACCTGCTCAAGTAATGTTCAAACTATTTCAACTTGTGAAAGTTTGATTTATTGCAATTCCGCAATTTTTTTTTTTTTTTAAGATGGAAAGACAAATGTAAGCCCTGTCCCTTCTGATGAGGGAGCAGGAGGCTGGCTGAGGACAAAGCAAAAGCTGGCGCCTTGCACCGCCCCCATCCGTTCCCCTCCATATGTGTAGCATTCCTCAGGCACCCCTGACTGCCATAAAATGATAAATAGTTAACTTGCTGAGATCACAATCCTGCAAGACAGGAGTCTCCCTTGGTTTGCAAATGTCCTTGAGATTTACAAACAAAGAAGTTACCTTATCAATAGCCCAATTTCCAAAGACACAGAACTCAGTTCCTCAAGCCCTAATGTCACCCTCCCCTCCATAAAAAAACCCGAAGGAGGCGGAGGTAGAAGGAAAAGTAAATAAAGTTAAATTTCTTCTAAACCTAAATCTCATTAACAAGGATGCTTGATAGCAGGAATGTAACAATCCACCAGGAGACTCTCAATTGTCTTTACTTGGTAGTAACCAAGCCTTCAATATCCTGATAGTATTCTTTGCCCCAATAGCCCTTCTCGACACCCCTTTGTCCTCACCTACCCAACTCCTGTGTATATAACCAACCACTCCTCACAACCCGGGGCAGCCGCATCTCTGCCTGCCCACGGGCCCTGTCCCCGTGCTCTAATAAATCACCTTTTGCACCAACGACGTCTTAAGAATTCTTTCTTCAGTCTGACGCTCTCCAAACTGAGCTATTCCGGCCGCCCTTAAGAATTCTTTCTTTAGTCGTCGGCTCCGAACCTCCTCACCCCACCGAACCTGACTTAGGTGCAGGGACTTCATCACCTTCGAAATGCAGTTGAGTTGGAGTTCTCATCCTTCACTCTATCCCTGTGCTTGATTCGCTAGCTCTTCTGGGAGATCTGTGAAATCAAGGTGATGTCTGACCCTTGTCTATCACAGTTGCCTGCTGGCAGCCATTACGGGTTGCATAAAAACTACACAAGATCCTTTTATCATGCACCGGAAGGTTGGCAGAGCAGGTAAAACCTTTTTCTGTCAGGTAATTCATTGTTCTCCCCTTAGAACACAATTTAAAAAGGCCCAAGAGAAATGGAAAATGATCTTAATGTAGATCTAACACTTTTAAGCAGAAGAAAAATGATGAACTGCTTTTACCTCCTTCAGAAATTTAATAGATAAATCAATCTCTAAATTTTATATAAATGGTGGAATGCATCAAAGATAAATCAAAGAGCCAGATAAGAGCAAAGTAGGTGCTTGAAAATCTCGGCGAAGATACGAGTAGCCACATTTTAGCATTCACAGCCATTTTTCAGGTTTCTAATTAATACTGCATGTTTTTAAATCATGCAAGTCAATATGAATGACAGGCAAGAATGGATACCCAGAAAAATACACATGCTGAAATGTTAATTGTACAATTGTCTTACTAACCTAGTTCACATTAATTTTTTAGTGGGATACTATGGCTGAGACAATAAAACTATGAAGACCTTGAAGTGAAAAATTCTCAAAGGCTCAATTTAGAGTTAATAGTGTAGGAATTGTGCTGTTCACTTCAGTTCTTTATTAGAATTAAACAGAAAGGCAACAGAGAGAGAGAGATCTTACTTTGACAATTGATTAATTTGAATGTGGGGGCACTGATGCTAAATTTAATCCTAGTCGTATAAAAGTGATATTACTTTTGCTGGATAATTAGCTGGGATTCAAAAATAGAAGAAAAACCTAGGCATCGTCGCCAGAAAACCCACCTGTCAGAGTAATCTTGGAATTATAGATGAAAACGGACTTAAATGCACATAAATATTCTACCCTGTGTCTGCCATATCCACATTAGAACTCCAGGCCTTCTATGTCCTAGCTGGGTAACTTCAAATTAATGATGTTTGCTGGGTCTTTCATTTCTCCTCTATAAAAAGAGTGTTAATAATAGCATCTATTAGACAATTGTGAAAACTAAATAAATGATATTTAAGGGCCAGGTAGTTTGCCTGGGCATATGATTGACTCTGGGCATTACAATAATAGCTTCTATTTGCTATCTTTTCAAGTTGGATCCTCATGTTAATTTTTCCCACCTGATGTTTTAATCCAATTAACCTAGTTTAATTCAATATTTATATTTTCTTTTATATTCCAACTTTTAAAGCTAAGCCTAGTAAAGTGGAAGACAGATGAACTCAAACCAGAAAACTACACATGCACTGGATTCTAATTCCATCAGTGGTTTCAAAAGCTCACATCTTCAAGGGCTTTTAGGTTAATGAAAAATAATAGCAATTTTCAGGAAGACTAACAAAGCTGACTTCTCAAAGTTAACTTTGGTTTGAATCAGAATTCACATTTTCTGTTACTCCTTTACAATTATTAGCATTAATAATTTTCAAGGTTAACGTAAGCAAGTAAACTCACATTTTTCTCACTGCTGTCAGGTTCAGTAACCTTATATCAAAGTTTGCAAGACACATGACAAAAGTGGTCAGTTACCTTTCCGAAGTCATACAAATAAATGAATAAAGAGAGCCATAGAAATCCAGTCTTTATTTAAGCATTTTGTTTCCTAAAAGGACTTATGTTGGGAATTGGTAAATAGTTCAGTGACTCCGTAAAACTTAACATCCATGAGTTTGTGATTCAGTTTTAACTAAGCAACACTTTCATCTTTTTCTCTCCTTATCTTGCAAAGGTTGGTCGTTTGATATCTCCCTGGCCTCTGTGTCAGAGACCACAATGAAGCAGAGAAGTTTTAGCTAATAGTAAAATTTGTTTGGTTAAATATTTAGTATTTAGTATAGGGAGATTAAGAGATTAAGCAAAATTAAAGTTGGGGATTGTCTCTGAATTACTCTAATTCTCACACCATTCTACTTGTTTACATTTATTATATAGTGAATAACTTCCTAATTTTGAGATATTTATAAGTACCCATAACTCCATATTTTCTGTTAGTAAGTAAAGGCTTGAAAAAATAACCACTGAATAAATAGTAGAGTGAGAAAATTTCTAAACATACCAAACTGAATTATGTCATCTAATATTCCTAAAAATTAATAACTTTTGTCATAGGGATTTGTCACAATCATATCTGAGACTGAACAGTGAAGGTGGCATTTTTGGTTACAGGTAAATCTCATTCTTTAATTTAAAATCACTCTTTATTGTGTTTTGATCTCTAATATGTTGAAATTTATATAGGTTTTGATTTTCTAAAGGAAACTCATAAAATCAAATACTTAAACATTTGTTGATAGATTTTTAGAGAACCACATTTTTTTTTGTTCTTAACTCTTTATTTTCCACAACTTTTAAAAGACAAATATATATGTACACTTCTTGTTTTTATTAACATATAATGTATTATTTCAGGGGTACATGTCTGTGATTCGTCAGTCTTACCCAATACACAGCACTCCCATAGCACATACCTTCCCCAATGTCCATCACCCAGCTACCCCTTTCATACCACCCCACAGCCTTCCAGCAACCCTCAGTTTGTTTCCTGAGATTAAGTGTCTCCCTCTCTGGTTTCATCTTGTTTCATTTTTCCTTCCCTCTGTCTATGATCCTCTGCCTTGTTTCTCAGATTCCACAGAATTAGCATATGTGGAATTTGAGAAGACTACATTTTTGTGGAATTCTTACATTGATTGTGCTTTTTGTAAATGAGTATTTTAGAGTTATGATGTCCTTTCAATCACTAACACTAAATTGGTCTAATTGTTCACTCAAAATCCAATCTCCTACTTGGTTTATATATTCGTCACATGGTAGCTAGTTATCGTCCCAATACACAATTTAGATTTAGCTACTGTTTTCATAACTGTTTAGTATTACAAAACAAGCTCCTTAAATTTACATACAAGGCCTTCTGAAATATGTCATTACACCCTACCATCTTTCTGTTATCCCCAAACCTGTCTGAGTGTTTATGACATGCCAAATTATCCATAATCTTAACAACACTGTGCTAAGCAGGTCTAGTTGAAAATGAGTCTGACAAGGGTCTGACAAATTGTCCGAGGACAGACAGCTAATTGTAGGGCTTAACTAGGATGGCTACCTAGGCTAGCTTCTTCCAAGTTTCAGCAAGATATCAATTTGCTATTCTCTGAAAATAGAGGCATATGCCATTTTCCAAAATTGCCTTTTCTAAAACTCTTCCTTCCTTTACCTCTTCAAAAGCTGTTATTTTCTGAAGTTGAGCCCAGATTTCTTTGAGATTCTAGTTCCTTACCCAGATGAATAATTCCATCTTCCATAATCAACTGGATTAAACATGTAATACAATGACAATTTAGTCTGCCTTCTATTAAAGATTGAAGGCACCTTGGATATGAAAATTATATCTAATTTTATCTTCTTTCTCCTTCTATGTTCCTTTGATGATCAGAAACCTATCTTTATCCTTACATGTCAGGCAGATTTGGTATGTTTGTTTTTATGCTTTTATTTTTTTTTGCTATTTTATACAACAGAAATTCAATGACAGATTTAAAATACATTATATTTTGGATTCTTTGTAACAAAATGGATTTCTAAAATTTGAGGCACTATTAGACTAGCATCTTCTGATTCTCAGAATCCTGCTGAATACTAATACTGATAATATTTTAAATCTTGGCCAGTACATTATAAATTAGGACCATGAGGAATTGAAAGGATATATAGTCTCTGCAGTAACTAGTTTTTTTCTTTAAGCTCTTAGCTATGTTTTGGAAGAAAAAAACATTTTCAAAAATAACATTTAAATGCATATGTCATAGTTCTATATTAAAATATTTATGTTTACATATTTATAAAGTGTAATATTATAAATGATATAAATTGATTGCAATGACAATGCAATCAAATTTATACCATCAACAGAGAAAGTTTTTTCAAATATACACACAAGTGTCTATGGTAAGTACATGTAAGGCATCACACAGGTTTCTATAATCTCCTTCCAAAAAGAACAGAAAGTTCCAGTATTATAACTATCTACTATTTTCAACTTTATGTTGGCACACAGAAAGATACAGAACTAGATTAAGTATTTTTCACATAATGTCTGAATTTCATAAATATATTGGACTAATTTTTATAACATAGAAATAATAAAAAAAAAATTAGTACTTTGTTAACTGAGAATCCAAGCCACTTACATTTTATGGTGCATCAAAATTCTAAAGACTAGGAAAATCAACTCAAATTCCTGAAGATATTTGGATTTAATTTTTAAGTTGCAAATAAAATTGTAAAATTGTACTAAAATTGTAAAAATCGCTAGATAGAATGTTCACAGAATTAAAAGTTTGTTGAATGAAATACTATAGTTAAATTTGTTGTGGGTTGTAATGATATGTGACTATCCTAATTATATTAAAAATATCACAAGGAAATAAATGATCTTTAAATGTGCCATATATGGTGACTAATACATTGATTGATTTTAAGAAGCTTTTAAATTAACATAATATGCTGGGGCAATTTTTATTAGACCAATTTTACTGACCTTATAAAAGGTGCTATTTATTGAATATTTATGACATACCAAATTACCTGTAATTTTAACAACACTGTGCTAAACAGGTCTAATTGAAGTTCTGAAAAGTTGTCCCACACCAGAGAGCTAAATACATGGCTGATCCAGGATGCTTACCTAGGCCAGCAGATTCAAAATAGGATGAATAATAGAAGCATAAAGAATCCTTTATAGTCTAGGGACACCTGCGTGGTTCAGTGGGTTAAGCCTCTGCCTTCAGCTCAGGTCATGGTCTCAGGGTCCTGGAATCGAGCCCCGCATCGGGCTCTCTGCTGAGCAGGGAGCCTGTTTCTCCCTCTCTCTCTGCCTGCTCCTCTGCCTACTTGTGATCTCTCTCTCTCTGTCAAATAAAAAAGAATCCTTTATAGTCTAGATGAGTGGCTGTCTCAGATTCAGCAAGGCTTAAAGAACTAGGATTTCCTGAACCCTGAATTAAAATGTCAATGGCCCAATATAATGGATTTTTAAAATATCTTCCAAATGACTTTGATGAGCCACAAGATAAAAAAAATCTAGGTGAAGATGGTGGCCAAGTATAGTACAAAAAGCCACTGGATCAGAAAGAAAGTCTGTTTTATTTCTACCCTGCTATTTAAAACTTGTAAGCAAGTCATATAATGTTTAATGAATTGCCATGTGGTGTCCACGTTTTCTCTTCATTTGTTTCCTGGTATGAATAATGCCCGCTACTGATGGCAGGAAACGGCAAGTACCAAAAATGCTAGGAAATCACCCCAAACCGACATCAGCTCTAAACCGCTACAAAATCTTATTTCACAGTTGCTTCTTTAACTAGTGCCTCCAAAAACAAATAGCCTTGCCAACTGTTCTACATTCTGGATTATATCCTGTGGTTGTGTCTATGTCATCATTTTCCAGCAATAATCCTCCTTAATCCTCAATGATCCTTGGTTAGACAGGCTACAGGACCATGGCACTTTTTTCCTGTAAAGGTCAGACATATTTTAGTGACATTTTCTCCCTAGCACTCAAGCATGAGCCGAAAGGCTGAGTCAGAAGGTGATCTAAATGACTCATGTTCTTCAGCATTCAACTTTTCTTCTTGACCCTGAGGATTTTTACTGGCTCATATTAAATAATATAACTACCTTTCCATGAGAGTGAATCTCAGAGGTTGACTTAGTATCTTTAACTAGATCCCCCAAATAACTTCTCACCTAATCTGGAAAGAATGTATGAAAATGATACCATATTATGGTGATTATAATATAGAGCAAATTAGGAGCTATATTCTATATTGTACTAAATACATATCATATATCTAGTGCATATGTATTATGTACATACACACATATTTAGTAAGTATTTGAATATTTAACTTCTGTCTAGTTTATTTATCCCCCATTTATTTTGCATTAAAAAAATGGTATGAAGTCGTCATAAATTATCAAAATTTTATGGTTGAAGACATTAGGACACAGAAGTTAGGTAATTTGCCTAAGATAAAAGAGCTAATATATGATAGGTAAGATTAAGAATCTAGGCATTTTGGCTTAGAGCTAATGCTCTTTTTTTTTTTTTTTAAAGATTTTATTTATTTATTTGACAGAGAGAGATCACAAGTAGGCAGAGAGGCATGCAGAGAGAAGAGGAAGCAGGCTCCCTGCTGAGCAGAGAGCCCGATGCGGGACTCGATCCCAGGACCCTGAGATCATGACCTGAGCCGAAGGCAGCGGCTTAACCCACTGAGCCACCCAGGCGCCCCCGAGCTAATGCTCTTTATGGTGGCAATATTTATATTGTCTGTCTCTGTTTTCTTTCTCCATATTAAATTGATATAGTCACATAAATTCAACATATGCAACTGTTTCATTTAAATATGAATGAGTAAGTCTAAACCCACAAAGGAAATTGTTTAAATATATTAGCCTGGGGCTTTCTTTTCACTTTGGATGGTTTCTTAGAAAAGGTCATGTTAATAAAATGATTTACACTTTATACTCAATTAGTCATGTATGTATAATATATCCACCTTGTGGTTGGTACTATATTTGTTGGATTGTTTGTTAAAATAGAATAATAGAACAGAAAAATAAATTCTTATTGGTGATCTGAAAGAGCTTTTTGTTCACACAGATTAAAACTAGATGTCAACAAAGTAGCAAATTATATCTTACACACTAGTACTACAGAAAAGGAAAATTAATTTTACACCAGTGGTATCAATGAGAAGATGGGATTTGAACCTCATACTTAAGGATGGTTGACACTTTAAGATCAGAAAAATACATGGAATTTTCTAGAATATATTTTTAAAAGTCCTATAAAATATGAAAACGGTTATATGTTGGATGATATATATGGGAAGAGACAAAATGGAGTACATCTGGTGTTAATTTCCGTGCACTGTTCAGTGATATGGAGTGATTCTCATCACATGCATATGTTTATTCATTCAGAAATATTGTTGAGTGATATCATTTGTGCAGGGTCCTGAGCAAGACGGGTTTTGTGCTGTTGCTGAAAGATTTTATTTCCTTTTTTAATGGTAATATAAAACTCTTTTAAGATAGAAATTATATATTAGCTGTCCAACCATAATAGAGCCTGAAAATAGACAAAGTAGTCTGGATAAAAGTGAGAATCTTAAGTATAAACTAATTCAACCAAGGTCTACATAATTGAAAAGAAATAGCTGAGGAGAAAAAAAAGATACTATATAGATACAAATGTATTTTTTATTCTCTGTATATAAGATTCAAAATATTTTTGATGACAAGAGCATAAGGACATTTAGTCCTTGTGAAAATTTTTTCTTCACAAATTCTGATTATTACTCTTATCTTACAGTAGGAGTCTAGGGGCCCACGTAATTTAAGCTATAATTAAAAAATTTCTAGTTTAGATTTTCTAATTACACATAGGTCATGCATTTAGAGTAATTGAAATTTTCACTTGTCATCTAAATAAGTGACATTATAAAAACACAGACTTACTATTTGTTGGACCAAAGCTAGTTTGCTCCACATATACTGTAGAGGGAAAAAAGTAATCAAATTAGTGTAATGAAGATGCACTCTAATAGATTAAATGAGGATTTCACTACTGAGTAGTTGAAAATCTTGAGTGATAAATATGACTTTTGTATAACCACAAAGACTAATCTTTAAAAAATTTCAGTGTTCTATCTTTTACCAAAAGATCTAACCTTGTATTAAATAAATGTTGTCAAGATTAATATATTTGTTATTTTGACCTCAGATGTCCAAACTGCAATGTAATTACAAAATATTTCGATCAACATCCATAAGGACATTTCAAATTGAGAGAAGATAACACATAATTTTAGTGTTCATTCATGCAAAAAGCAATTAGAATAGATTGATTTGAACATGAAGGAAATTTAGAGAAAAACAAGCGATGGTTCCTCATCTTAAAAAAAAAAAGGTCTTGTTTACTTAAGGTTAATCATAAAAATAACTTACTTCCAACAGAATAAACACATAATATAATAAATCTAGATCTAGGGGGAAAGCACATTATGAAAGACATGTACAGATGCATTCACTTTGCTCAAATAATTTCCACAAGAAATATTAATTGCACACACTTTGTTGTCACCATGGAGCTAGGTTCTGGGGATAGATAAACAAAGATAAAAATAATTAAAAAAAAAGATTTTTTTTATTTATTTGACAAAGAGTTAGTGAGAGAGGGGACATAAGCAGGGGGAATAGGAGAAGTAGGCCTCCCACTGAGCAGGGAGACCAATGCAAGGCTCAATCCCAGGACCCTGGGATCATGACCAGAGCTGAAGACAGCTGCTTAACAACTGAGCCGCTGAGGTGCCCCAAGATAAAATCATTTTTGAGGAGCTAACAGCATGTGATGGAGAATAGTTACATGAACATTATGAAAAGATGTGTAAGTACTAAAATGATATACATATAACACACCAATGTGTTCACCAACAAGGAAGCTCCAGTGGGTTTCAGGGTACAGAGAATAAATTGAGATTTCATTATAGAGGTAGGATTGATTAAATCTGTCCATGTATTTGAATTCAATCACCAGTCACCCTCCCCTTCCTAGAATTTGGGCTAGCTCAAGGTTCCACACATTAATCAGGAGATTGTTCTTTTTGATGACCAGCCCCCATTCAGAAGCTATGTAATGGCTGGCCATGAATAACATCAAGAAGAAGTTTCAATATTTTTCAAACATTGACTAATATTGTTCCATCTATTTGCCTTTCTTCTTTCCTCACATTATTTTGAGTCAAATCCTAGATACTATCCCATTTGTCTATAAATATTTTGAATGGATTTATTTTAATATGGCTTTACTTTTAGTCACAAACATTATTAAAGGCTAAAGAACAAAGAGATACAAAAATTGAAATAGAGCTATACAATAGGAAACAAGATCTTATTAACTCTAAGTATACATGAAAATTTAAACAGGCCACTTTAGGGCTATGACTGAAGTAAAGGGGGCTATGATCTTTAGAGTCAACAAGCTTCAGCATTATTACCAAATGTTAATTCATTTTACAGTCATCAATGAGACTATTGTATGTATTTTTGCACCTTCCACTTGTAAAAGCAGATAAAGTACTTAATATACAGAGATGCCTGGGTGGCTCAGTCAGGTAAGCATCTGCCTTCAGTCCAGGTCATGATCCCAAGGTCCTGAGATCAAGTCCCACATCAGGCTCCTTGTTCAACAGGGATCCCCCTTCTCCCTTTTCTGCTCCCCCTGCTTGTTCTTATGCTCTCTCTCACAAATAAATAAAATCTTTAAAAAATATTTACTATATAATTTATAATATGTTTTACCAGCTCAGCATATAGTGCATATATACATTATATCAAAGTAGTAATCAGGGGCACCTGGGTGGCTCAGTCAGTTAAGCTCCCGACTCTTGATTTTGACTCAGGTTATGATCTCAGGGTTGTAAGCTTGAGCCATTGTCAGATCCATCTCAGTGCAGAGTCTGCTCGAGACTCTCTCCTTCTTCTTCTGCCCATCCCCTGTACTCATATGTACTCTCTCAAGTAAATAAGTAGTCATCGGGGTCCTGGGCAAACCCTAATAAGATACTTTAGGTGTCTGCTAATTTAAAAAAAATGAGAGGGGCGCCTGGGTGGCTCAGTGGGTTAAAGCCTCTGCTTTCAGCTCAGGGCATGATTCCAGCGTCCTGGGATCCAGACCCACATCAAGCTCTCTGCTCTACAGGGAGCCTGCTTCCCCTCACCTCTCTCTGTCTGCCTCTCTAACTACTTGTGATCTCTCTCTGTCAAATAAATAAAATCATTCGGGTGCCTGGATGGCTCAGTGGGTTAAGCCACTGACTTCGGCTCCGGTCATGATCCCAGAGTCCTGGGATCGAGTCACGCATCAGGCTCTCTGCTCAGCGGGGAGCCCGCTTCCTCCTCTCTCTCTCTGCCTGCCTAACTGCCTACTTGTGTTCTCTCTCTGTCAAATAAATAAATAAATCCTTTAAAAATAAATAAATAAATAAATAAATAAATAAAATCTTTAAAAAAAATGAGACACACACAAAAAAACCTGTTTGCTGTTTAGAAGTGATACAGATTCGAACTACTGCAAAATACAGAGCTGCAAAAGCACAAGTTAGTAAATAAGTTTAATTTAAAGTAATATAAATGAAGTCTTTCGGGGGTAATAATTTAGAACCAAATAAATTACGAAAACAGAACTGCCAATTGATCATGAAAGCAAGTTTTATCTATTTTTGTCAACTTGTTGGTAAATTTCAATCTAATGCTATGACATTTTAAAATTTGTGGGTTATTTTACTCTATCATTAATAAACTAAATTTGATCAATTCTGTCAAACAGGAAAATGTTTATCACCCCCAAATAAAACACTTTGTTAAAATGACTAAACACTGAAAATTCCTAGAGAAATGCTTTTAAAAAAACATTTTCCAGAAAAGAGAAGCTTAGTTTATAGGGCATTTTTATGAGTCAGATTAATTGGCCATGGGCCTCTAAGAATGGTATATACCAAATGATTTATTGTAGGGATTTGTTCTTATAATCATGCAAAGGGTTAAACAGTTTAGTTACAACTGTTTCTTGTCTGGTGGTGGCTCTGAAGTAAGGAGGACAGTGCAGTACCTCAGGAAATACATAGTTTCAGAGCAAAGGCAAACTGGAACATGTGAAGATGAACTAGGACCTATGAGGATGAACTGGAAACCAGATTAGCCTCTCCACACCATGAACTGTCCAGCTTCAGTGATAGGCAGGATCTGTAGAAGAGGCTGATGGTTTTTCTCAAGGGCATAAATAAAAATCTGGCTCAGGCGTCAATGGAGCTGGAGCTGGAGATCTAGCAGATGGCAGAGAAGGTGGAAGCCCAGTTACTGTTTTGCGCCGAGGTGAATCAGCAAATTTGCGACACTGTGCATGAGCTCTAATCGTATCTGATCCTACACTGACACCCCGAGCCTCAATCTAGCTATTGTTCACTGCCACCTTCTAAACCTTACACATGGTTTTCTTAAGGCCATGCTTAGCCCAGATCATAGAGGGAAAGAAATTCTGGGAAAAATCATTCTAGTTTAGCTAAGTTGACACAGTGGAAAACTATCAAGATTCTCTTGCCATTTCAGACTCTCTATGCATCTTTATTAACCACAGATGAGTTCTAAAATCATACTTCCTACTAACATGATGCAACACACACTAACCTTTTTTCCAAACAAATTCAAAGTCCTTATATTTCTCTTTGGTTGATGCTCATTCCTCTTCAGGATGAGTCACACTTTCCCTTTGATGTTTTATAACCTAAATATTGAGATATAAGGTTAGCTACTATTACCATATCTAATATTTGCGGATAGTAAGGAAAAATGCTTAAACTACATATCAATATATCCTTTACTGAAATAAGCAACTATTAATTATTATAGACCTCATGTCAACAGTTTAGTCATGAGTTCAAAATTCGTGTTTTTCACTACCTTTTCCCACTCCCCATTCTCTATTGCTTCTACTCTGAGCGATCACCTCAGCCTACCTGGCTGAATAAACAAGATCTCTATTCTTGAAGTGGTTGGGTCATTACACATTCTGACTGTATTGGGCTGATATGATTTCCTATGAACTTTAATCATAGAACTTTGGAGTGCCCATAGGATCCCCAGAAAACCAAGCCTTCTTCTCCGTACATCCTATATCAAGTTTCTCCTTTATACTCAAGATCAATCTCTCCCAGCCACATACCAACCCCTTCTTCACCTGTTTATCCATTGACAGGAAGAGCTTCAAGAGGTTACATAACAGACAGTCTGTAACGATATGAAATCATTGCTGTGTCTTTTGTTGGAAGCTGAATTTTATTTAATGATACTGAATCTGTTGTATAAAAATACATGTTCTCATGTATAAAACTTAAGGGTTCCTCCCCCCCTTTTTGTTACACTTGCTGGTCTGACTATAATGATACAGAATGAGTTAAAAAGCTTTTAATTAACCCCTCCCTCCAACCTAGCCTACCTCCGCAATTTTAAAATAATCTGTAAATTATCTATTGTTTGGTGGTTCAGTAGTGTTCTTTCCTAAATGCATTTGACTTTATTTAGTCCTTTCAGTAGGTCATTAAATGCCTTTTCTATTTTTTTAAATCTGTTTACAATTTCTGTTACATTTTGAAAATGAAACTTTAAGTAATTAACCTCCTGGCTAATTAATGCCATCCTTACAGTGCCAGCCTGTTCTCTCAGATTTTAATATTACTCTATGGTCACACTGGGAAAAGTTCTCTTTTTGGAGGCTAATTCTTTCAGTTTTTAGGTTCTAAATTTTTGTTGCTACATTTCATAGTTAATCTAATATGTGCCTTATTTTATAAAAAATTTACTCTTGTAGAAATAGTTTTCTACCACTTATAAAACAGTGATGATTGAATTCTGTACAGATAAGTTGCATTCTATCTCCTTGTTTTTAATTTTACTCATCTTTTGAATGCAAAATGTATAAAAATATCCAGAGAATAGTATAATACACATGTATCTCAAACAAGAATAAAATATTTGCTTTTTTTCTACATTATGAGTAAGGAAACATCACTAATAAAGTTATTAGCACTCCAGTTTTATTCCTTTGCTTCAGACTTACTCTAGATTGTTGATGTATCCCTCAAATTTATGTTGAAATCCTATGCCCATTGTGATGGTCCTAGGAGATGAGCCCTTTGGCAATATCTATATATTACATCTCACTTTTTTGGGATGTTCACAAGTCAAAGGATCTTAAATTCCACCCTTCTTCAGACACCGAATTACAGGTTTATTCTCTAGATCTTTTCATGGTCTGTAACAGCCACCTCCTCCTTATACAAATCTCAATTGCAAGGACGTCAGTATCTGATTAACACCTTCTATTTTCCAGCTCACTAACTGTACTACTGCAATTACAACAATCCCTCTAGCCCACCATAATCTACATTCAATTAATACTTCCATCTATTTACTGTCTCATAATACTCCTATCTTCTTTTTCCCCATGACCTGATTAAATTCCATGATCAATCACTGTAATCGTTCTGTTGCAAACATCCTCATTCCTTTCATACTCAGTTGCCAAAGCTGCACCCCTGGCCTGGAACTATAATGCTAAACTTGCTGAATAGGACTAAAGGAAAACCAATCTTGCTGAATCTTCCAGTTTAAATTCATGATCAATGATTTCAACTGAACCCTCACTGCTTGTGCACAGTCACATTTTATTTCTCCAATCCATCCCTTTTTCCAGTCTAAAAGATGACTATTTTGCATTTTTTTCTGATTTCTAACATTTAATGTTCCCTCCTCAACTTACACCCAAATAATACCCCTGCTTTATATTTTACCAACAGAAGTTCCATAAGCTCTCATAATTTTATCTACCCCCTATGTCCATGCTCTACGCCCTATGTTCTCTCATATTACCATTAATGAGCTGTCAGACTCCTTTCCAGATTTAACACTTACTTATGCCTCTAATTCCACATCCTCCGTGCTGCTTTAAGCCATCACTCCAGGTTTTCTCCCTTTCTCTTTCATATCATTTTTTTTTCCTTGCTACTGAATCAATACTTACAGTATAAAACCCTTTAAAAAATATTTTATTTATTTTAGAGGGAGGTAGAGGGGAGGGGTGGGCAGAGAGGAAGGGAGACTCCCTGCTGAGTGTGGAGCCCAGTGTGGGGCTGGAACCTAGGACCCTGAGATCATGACCCCAGCCAAAATCAAGAGTCAGGTGATTAACTGACTGAGTCACCCAGGTGCCCCTAAAACCATGTTCTTCTTATTCCCATACTGAACAAAAGATACAACTTCCTTCAATTTCATGTCTTTGTTAATTTGTTCATACTTCTCTCTCTCCCATTGCCCCCAAATTTCCTAGCTTTGTATACACATCCTCTGATATTATTTTCCTTCTTCCCTTTCTCAAACCAACTCCTGCCAGGCTTTTGCCACTATCACTATGTCAAAATATCTTTATTCAAGGTTCCAAGACTACAAATGATTTCTCAGTTACTAAACATAATGGTCAATTCTCCATTCTCCTCCTGAGCCACGGTAGCATTGGATATAATTGATCTCTCTTTCTCCCTCTCTCTCTCTCTCTCTCTCTCTCAGCCTTTCTTCCCTTATCCTCCAAATATCTTCCATGGTTTGGTGCCTATCTCCTTCATAAATACTTCTAAATTTCCTTGACTTTTTTCTCCTCATTTCTTTGCATATAGATCTTGGAGTGCTTCAGGTGTCTATCCCTGACATATTTTATTTTTGGCTTACCTGTACTCACTCAAATTTCATTCTCATGCTCTATTTCTATACCCTGAAGAATTATAAATTTATGTCTCCAGCCAGAATCTCCTTTCCAAATTTGATTCAATTATTTAAAGGTCTACTGATATCATCATTTGAATGTCTAATAGATATTTCTACAGTAAAATACCAAAAATTGAACCCTTAATATGCTCTCCCACTTCCCACCCCCCCCCAAGTTCTTCCCTATTGTGTTAGTTTTTACAAGTTCCTTATTTCTAGTAGGCCACACCAAATCCCTTAGAGTTCTCCTTAACTTCCCCACCCTCAACATTGTTCAAGTCTATGTAATAATCTTGTTTGTTTACATGCAGAATTAATCTGAATCCAAACATTTCTTAATACTTCTGATGTTAGCATTTTGGTCGAAGCCACCAAAATAGCTAGGAGATGGTCCAGGGAGGGAGACAAACCATAAGAAACTCTAAATCCCAGGAAACAAACTGAGGGTTGCGGGAGGAGAGGGGTGTAAGAGGGATGGGGTGGCTGGATGATGGACATTGGGGAGGGTATGTGCTATGGTGAGTGCTGTGAATTGTGTAAGACTGATAATTCACAGACCTGTACTCCTGAAGCAGATAATAGATTATATGTTAATAAAAAAATAAATAGTAAATATTTTTGGCAAAAACAAAACCAAACAATGGTCTGATCACATTGTCTTAGCTTAGAATCCTCCGGTGGTTACTCATCTTGCTTATAGTAAAAGGCACAACCTTCCAAGGTTAACAAAGCGCTATACAATCTTTGGGTCTATAGACACATTATGGATATTTTGCAGAAATACACTAGAATCCATGCCCCCCCCCCAATCTGTGCCCATCCTTGTCTCTACTTTTAGCAGCACAAGACTACAAGTCTTTTCTGAGGACTGCCCTGAATAACTATAGCCATTGTGCCCTAGAGCTGAGTGTCCCTGGGAATTTACAGAACATTTCCTTAATAAATCACCTGTGTGTATATATATTCTCAAGATTTGCTTGTGGCGATCCAAACCCAAGACGACCCTCTATTCCAGTTACCTTTTGGGCCATATCTATTACTACTGTACCCCTCATTTTCTCAGGTACAAGTTTTTTTCCTCCCTTTTGGCCCTTCCCCAGCTATCAGGCATGTTCCTTTCTCAGGTGCTTTGTATTTATTCCCTATGCTCTCTTCCTCCAAGTGTCTGTAAAGCTTGGTGTTTGACCCCTTTCTTGTCTTTGTCCAAATCATACTTTGCCAGGGAGACCATCTCTTTTAAAATGCAGTGATATCCCTCACTCCCAGCACACAGTTTCCTATCTTCCCATCTTTCTTTTCTTCATAACGGTTATCAACCTCAAGGGCAACATGTTTTATGGATAACACTTATTTACTGTCTCCGACCATCACAAAGTAAACACCCCGAAGGTAGAAATTTTCTCTGTCTTCAGACCCTTGAAAAGTCCCTAGCCCACTAATGTGTTGACAACCAGTTTGGGGATGAATTGTATATATATGCAATCAGTAACAATATGTAAATATTGTGTTAATTTTTAGAGAAAATATATCATAGTCTTTCATTGTGAAGGCTGTTTTTGTCATTCACATTGTTTCTGAGATAAATCCATAGTGATATATACATATGTACATATACATATATACACACTTACATACATACATACATATATGAGGGTCATTCATTTTTAATTGTTATAGGGTATTTAATCATTTTAAAGAGTTTTTGAGAAGTGAGGAAAAATATTTTTGGTCAACATTTAAATACAGTTTTCTAAATGTTTTACTTATAGAGGAATAAGTCTGTACACTTAAATTTTCTAGCAACGAAAAAAGTTAATATAAAAACCAATTCAATAGGAAAAAATTGTCTTACTAAGCATTTCTATAATGGTTTTCTCTTTTACTTTTAGACTTTTACTTCTAAATTGAAATTTTTTTGCACAAATGTCATATTGTCATAGTTTATAAATAGATACAATCTTACCTTCAAAAAGAGCAATTAAATTGTAGAACACTTGCTGCATAGATAGGTGAATGACAAAATATCATAGCATAGTAATTCATTCTTTAAAATCTAGGCAGAATAGTCTAATTTCAAGCACCAGCTTTTTAACTTATCCTGTAGTTTTGAAATAATTGGCAAAATACTTTTTGAGATGAAGAAATACAATCGAAATTAGTAACAAAAACCTCCCCTAAGATCAATGTCTCTAATGTTAGGAATATATTTTTGAAATGTAACTCATAAGGGATTTTTCTTGAGAGCTCAGAAATAAATGTGAGATTATACTTTTTGAAATATTTTATGCCAGTTTCAAAAGGGTTGCTGTGTGATGGTGGGTTTAAAATGCATACATATTTTGAAATACACTGAGGTTTAAATACCGGCTTACCTTCAGAACTAAGTGCTGAAGGTAACTAAGTGCATTTGTGAAACAGGGTCTATATTAATGATCAACTTGATCTTTCAACACAGAAATGTGACTTAGAAAATTAACAATCTATAGGAACGGTCTTCTGTTTTTTTTTAAAACCACACTACATTAAAATTTTTCTCATTACCCCTAGCTGTTCTTTGAGATCAGAAGGCCATTTCTATCCATGTATTTGAGTGGCATTGTACTATGCAAATTAGGAGTTTTGGATTCTGGGCTTCTTCTACCTAATATTTCAAAGATGACTAAAATCTGGAGATTTATTTAGATAGAAATAGTGGTCCTATATTTGAGACACACACAGTTTTTAGAACTGTCTGTAAATAAAATATATTATTTCCATGAGAATGTGAGCTCTAACAATATAAAGCAGTTTCCCAGTGTTCATTATATAGTTTTAGTATGAAAAATCAGATGGTAATGTAACACATCCTCTTATCTACTAGAGAAACATCATATTATTAAGGATACAACTGCGGGAGAGCTAATAATGAAGCTGTTACACATGAAATTTCCAAGCGTTTTTCATTTATAATCTACCTTTGTGCCTAACACAGTTTGTGAGACAATGCAGACACGATTCCTATCTTAGGAAGGAATTCACACAGTTTCGCTGATATTTCCAAAGTGTGGTTGGTTAAGTGTGGCCACACATTGTCTGTCATTGAGAGGTTAGGTGAACAGAGTAGTGTGCTGGAACCTGCTTTTAACAGCTTTCAAGGATGGGTTTTTCTCATCCTTTTCCAGCTCTGTGTTTAGTGACATGATATTGATAGCTCTAATTACACTAGAGAACTTGGTGAATACTATAAATCACAGTTGCTTTGGGGTTTTTTTTGGGGGGGGGTGTTGTTGTTTTGAGAGACAGTTTACTGGTACACCACTGAGTGTTCCCTCTCTTTGAATCAGTTTTGGCTCTGCGATGACTTTGACCAATAGATTTTGGCAGAAGTGATTTGTACCAGTTTCCTGGCCTAATTCTTCAGAGATTGTCATCCCCTTTATGCCTGTTAGAATATTTGCTCTTGGAAAATGCCCAAGCAATCAGTGAACAGGCCCATATGGACAAAACCTGAGGCTCCCAGTTGATGGCTAGCATAAGCTTGTCAGCCACCTTAAGCTGGATCCTTAGGCTATAGTCAATCCACCCAGTTGACAACACATAAAATAGAGATGAACTTCCCCCACCAAGCCCAGCCATAATTGTAGATTTGTGAGCAAAACAAATTATTGTATTAGTTTTTAGCCACTACATTTTTGGTAGTTTGTAATGTTGTATTATATAACTGGAACACAGAGACACAGCTTAAATGCAGCCAAATTAGCACTGGACCCCAGGTTTATTAACACCTTACAGAAAGTTCTTTCAAAATCATGATGTTTCTATTCCTTTCTCTCCCGCACCCCCCATAAAAGTACTGGAAAATGAAAAAAAAAAATCTATCCTATCCTGAAGAATATAGAGAAAAACAAAACCAAAACCAGCATTTAAACTACTGTTTTTCTAATAGTATTTGATAGACACTTTCCAAGTTACTATTGTGAAATCATTGCTGGCATTTTGAGTCGATGTTTCGGGAGTTTATAATAATTAGTTTCTCTTCTCCTGATTGGAAATTTCCATGTAATAAGCATAACATTTAGAAGTCAAGTCATTGGTCTTTGCTATGTGTCTAAAATTAGTATCTGTTTTCTTCTCTGACAATCACAAATACAATGAATAATAATACTGGCAGGAAACTGAGTATATGAATCACTAAGTCAAATTATAGTAACGTTAAAAAGTTAACTGTAGGTTTATATAGGTTACCTTTCCTATTAGTATATCTGAAAACATAATTTTGTAGATGTTTAAAATAAAGAAATCAAGAGAGAATCATATTGTTAACAAGTGTTAGTAATTGTCGACATTTCCAGGATTATATGAAATTATTTAATACCGTGGTGCACCTGGGTGGCTCAGTGGGTTAAGCCTCTGCCTTCGGCTCAGGTCATGATCTCAGGGTCCTGGGATCAAGCCCCACATTGGGTTCCTGGCTCAGCAGGGAGCCTGCTTCTCCCTCTCCCTGCCTGCCTCTCTGCCTACTTGTGATCTCTCTCTCTGTCAAATAAATAAATGAAATCATTTAAAAAAATTATTGAATACCTGCTATTAGTGAGTAAAAAATAAAAGTACAAATCAAAACATTAGATCTCCTTTCAAAAAGCACAGACTCGGGTCTGGATTACCTGCACTATGAATATTTTTGTGGCATTCTAAATGGTTGTTATCTTCCTCCTCTAGAACTATTACTGCAAAAATATATCTCTAAAGTAAATATATTCTTGCTCAGGACCTATCTTTTCTAAGAAATAAACCCCAAATCCCTATATTCTATTCAAAGTCTCTTTTCAAATCTAAAAACTTCATCCCACTTCTTAAACTAGATTACTGTCTTCCCTAATATTTTCCACACATTCTCATCCCTACTTTTGACCACATCTCCAGTTTCAAGTCCCTTCCCTCCATCTGTATTTACTGAAGTTCAAGACAAATATTAAGAACCAGTTCAAAAAGGATGCATGAACTATTCCCAACTACCCATGTCCAAAAGTAATAGCTTATGCTCCTATATTCATGCTTTTCTATTATAGTACTTCAGGTGTGTTAAGATTTTATTTATTTCTATGAAAGCACATTTGTACTGCTAATAATTCTCCAGTTTCCAATCTTACCTTTTTTTTTTTTCCCCATTAGCATTCTCTCCTAGTTTTAATTCAGTACCTGGGTGCACATACAGAATCACTTGCTCCCTTCTGTAGCCAGAGGTAGTTTTGCAATAAAGTCCTTGCCAATTAGTTCTCCATTTATTTTTTGTCCTTTCCATGAGATGGGACTTGGACTTGGCACTGGTCAACCAAGTTTGTCCATGCAGATAAGAGCAACGGCTGAGGGAGATGAGTCACAAGAGGCAAGAGCCCTAAGCCCTGGTGATCTAGTGGAGCAAAACTGCCAGCACATTTCCCCACCTGTCCCACTGTTATGAGTGACAAACATATATAGGATTCTCTAGGCATCTAGACTATATATCCTAATGCACTAACCTCTAACATTTCTGGAATGTTAAATGTGTAGAAATTGTAGAATGAGTGTAGAAATTGTGTATTGGACACCTTTGTTTCTCTCGTATACCTAGCATAGAGCCTTACAGACACTAGGTGTCCAAAATAGCTTTGTTAAACTGCATTGCACTAAAAAACCAATTCTGTTTGTAGAAAAAAAAAATCCGTGTAAACTTTTGTTCATTAAATTGATCTTATCAGCATTAGCTTATCTTAGAATCGTCTATTAAAATAGATTACTTGTCATACTAAAACATTAAGATATTCACTGTTTATAATACAAGTCAGTGTATTTCAGGATTAGAGTACATGTGGAAAGGAAATCCTGGCTGAGAGGATAAAAAAAGCGGAGAAGAAAGACTTCATGAAGTATCTGTGCTCCGTTTATATTATAGTAATGCTATGTGCATAAAGGAATCTCTTAAAAATGATCCACAAAGCAAATGGTATTTCAATAGTAAATATCACAAAGACCAAAGGAAATTTAAATCTAATTCAGAATTATTCAATAAAGGTCAGTGAGAAGTAGATGGGGAAAAAAGAACATCAGATGATAGGAATTTTCAATAATATCCTCATCAGAAAGGTCAAAGTTTTTTCCCTACTGTTTTTTGAAAAAGATCAAACTTTTCAATTAAGAATTGTTGTGTAGTATTGAGTAGTATTAAAGAGAGAAGACTTTGCCCTCAGCAATTATTTTAACTGAAAAATTTTAAATCATTTTATCTTAATTTCTTAATTCGTCACTGTATACAAGAACCAGGACTTTTTTTTTTTTTTAAGATTTTATTTATTTATTTGACAGACAGAGATCACAAGCAGGCAGAGAGGCAGGCAGAGACAGAGAAAGAGGAGGAAAGAGGCTCCCCGCTGAGCAGAGAGCCCGATGTGGGAATCGATCCCAGGACCCTGAGATCATGACCTGAGCTGAAGGCGCCTCTGAACCACCCAGGCGCCCCCCCTTTTTTTTTCTTTTTTAAGGGAAAAGAAAAGGCTAAGATTTTTTACTATAAGCCCCCAGGCACAGGTACTATTTCTCTCCTCTCACGGCTTCTGTCATCTTTTAACCAGAAAGGCAGAAGTCCTACTGAAGGCTGCCTCTATGCAGTTTTATAATTAAACATAATTCTGAGTCACAGAGTTCTCACAGCTCCTATAAAAGCTAAGGGAAAATATGCAATTCAAACAAAATGTTCTGTATAAATTCAGGCAGACCATGGGCATCATAGATCTATGTAAAAAACCCTCAATCGAAAGATTTTACCATGAAATGAAAGGAACTAATCCTTTACTTTTAGTTCTCTTATACTCTGGCCTAAATATACAGAGTTGATGGCTTTAATGTTTCTAGTTGAAAGATTGCACAAAGTATCTGATTTCTGGTATATTTCAGGAACTTGCCTCACAAGTGGCACTATAGGAGCCACAAATGCCAAAAAAAAAAAAAAAAAAAAAAAAAGGTACCTGCATAGCAGAGAGTGATTGAGTGATCATAGGCTGATGTGGTCTAGATGGTTTGGACATTTCTGAGTGGCCTTAAAGGAAGGTTGCTGGGAGTCACTGTGTGAGTGAACAGATAAAGTGCTTGTCCTCCGACCGTAGAGTCAGAACACAAGGGACTGTTATGAGGAAAATATCTCAGGTAGACAGAATGACAATGGAATATAGTACAATTTAGAAGGAAGTAGAAGTGATTTCCTCGTATGTGTGTAGAATATAACAACACAGAGCTTTAAATGTGGCAGGAAACAAATCTTAGCATATACCAGCATCTTTAAGATGAACAGTTAGAGAAATCACTCCTTTGGCACATAACAAAAACATTGGTGGCATTTGGACATCAGAAATCTCAATAATAAGTTAATAGATCACCCACATTAGAGAAGATGAAATTTGCTATTTGGTGGAAACAATGCTATGTCAGTTCATTTGAATATCCAATGGGACCTTCTAAATATCACATAAATATATGTGAGAAAAAGAGCGCAAGTTCTAATTATAAGTAATCTATGAAATTAAAATGTGATATTATTTTACAATTAAAAATGCTGGGCAATCTTGTTAAACATATGAAGAGTGGGCATTCTTATACAGCTGAAACAAATACAAGCTTGTTTTATAGAGAATAATTGACTACTTTTATAAAAATCCTAGAAATATTTTTTTAGTAATTCCAGTGAAGGAAATTTATTCTAAGGGAATATTCACAGAACAAGTGTATATTTACAAATATATTTACAAAAATATTAAAACATGTTGCAGGAAAAACCTGTATGAGGAAATTTGTCAATAAGTACATAGTTACATATGGAATATATGCAACCACTGTGAATTATATTTGATTTTGCATGGTATTTATTGAGTGGAAAATATAGAATATTAAACAGAGTAAATTACTTGGAACAAAGATAGCAATAATGATCTTACTTTTTGAGAAAAAAAAACAATCAAGTTTCTTAACTCTTACTTTGAGAAGGTCATGGTCATTGGACTATTTAACACTGATTTTTGAGCCTAGAGAGAAGATACTGACAGGTTAGTATAACAAGGTTCTGTTAAGTTAAGAAATCATCATAATGGAATACCTTAATACCTGGGCCTTGATTACCATGGAAACTATCTTTCTGGCAAAAACAAGTCTTGAGCCAGAATTATTTTCAAATATGCCACCCCAGTGCTGTGGTCACGCACTTATGCACTTGGGAAAAGTGTCGTGTGTGTGTGTGTGTGTGTGTGTGTGTATGTGCGTTTACTCAAATGGTATTTCATTGGGAACCAAAAAGTATGGTGGTATCAAATATTATGGTTTAGAGTAACACAGGAGAGAGAAATTTTTTTCATCCAAGAAACAAATGCTGAAACTCTAACAGCAATATCCATTGTCACATCAACACAAAAAGGACAGCACCATATAGAAATTGCCTACTTGCAATAATAATACTGTGTGATGATAAAAGCAGCAATGGAGCAGAGTATGTATTCTAATTACTGGAAGATCATATCTTCAAGTTTTATCCTTTGGACCAAATGAAGACACTGACTCCTTGGACTCAGTAAGTACCAAGTTTTTGTTTTTGTATGTTTTTTAACTTGTCAGTGGAGTGGACACTGTACAAGAAGAATATTTTCCACAACAGGCAAAATGAAACAATAAAAATGTGATATTGTGACTTTATATTTTTAGACAGCCTATTAAAATGTGCTTGAACACTTAACATGAAATGACACAATCATATTTGCATCATAGTACTTGATGTTGACTCTCTGGAGGAGGGCTATAGTACGATATGACCAAACACAGAGGGCATTTCTATAATAGTTATATATCTAATTATAAAGAGAAAAGACGTGACCCTGAGCAGCTGAAACAGAAATGAAAATGAAGGAACTTAGGCTATTCATTAAATATAACTGAAAGATAATTAAAAATATCAGTAGTTTCTTAGGATTTGAAAATAGATGGTTAAGAGTACAAACAAAATTGGAACTGTTTATGCATAGAGACAACTGATTCAGTTTTGGAGTTTGTTCAATTTGATATACCTGTAGGAAATCTAGATGGAGGGGCGAGGAAAAGCAAACATGATTATATACACAACTCTTAACTTCAAGGTCTGATCTGAAAATAGCAGGTTTGGGAATCAACATATACAAGGTCATTGATGCCACAAGAAGAAGCAAGTTTGTGAAAAATAAGCAAGTTTGTGAAATGAGAGGAGCAGCGGGTCTAGGAAATTCTATAAAACACAAATATATGGAAAGTGGGGAAGAGACGAATTTGTTCAAAAAGAGTAAAAGTAAGTAACGAGGAAACAAATAAATAGTGTTTCAACAATATCAAATGAAGTCATGTTCATTATCTATGGGAATTAGGAACTCCTTGGTGACCTTCATAATAATAGCACTTTTAGCTGAGTGCTGAGAAGAGAAACCAGACTGCAAGTGGGCTGAAGAGTGAATGGGAGGTGCAGAAGTAGACAAAGAGAGTCAAGGTTATTCCTTTGAGAATTCTGGAGTAGAAATGGAAGACAGCAACTTTGAAGTAGCTGAAAGAAAGAAAGGTCTGTGCTAGGATATCAAAGTCATTTTTATCTTCTGCCTGAAGATCCCCCTTTAAGTATATTTAATAGTCTGGATGTTGGTAAAAGTTGAAACATGGTAAGGATTAGTCTTTGTGTTTGAAAAAAAAAATCAAGGATCCTTTGATAAGACTCTTAATCCTGTGATTCTTTCTTATGGTTATAAATGTAGTTAAATTCCACATTCAATCTAATCAGAAATATAGCATCTTAAAAAAGATTTTGGAGGATGAATGGGAATCAACTGGGTTTCTCAGGATCCCTACAATAATACCTAGTTTCTTCGTCTCCACAAATGATATTAACAATTTTTGACTCCGGGGAAACATTCACATCAACAATCAGAAATAAGCACTAACCAGGGAGACATGGAAGTGACCAGTTCTGTTTAGAGGATAGTCAAAAATAACCAGTTCCATCAACAGTGTATCAAAAAGGGAATGCAATAAGGGGAGAGGGGGTAATATCCTCCATAGAAAATTTCAAAACAGTAATGAAATAGAATAAAAGTGGATGCATGTTTTATCATCACCATATGCCAACAATTTCTGAACGATGCATTGTAAAATAGCCCTTCCTTCCTTGCTGGACTACATCAAACCTCATGTGTAGCCCTTGTCCAGGTATGTATCAGTTACTTATCAGTCTTATAACCAATAAGGACAAAATATTTTTAAGCATCCACTAGGTTTCTAGCATCTCTCTAGCTGCATAAAGACACACACACCTGCCTATATTAAGAAGACAATTGTGACATTGGCTTATTTTCGGTTACCTGAAAATTGAGAGAAAGGGTAAGTAATAATTCTTGTATGTGTACTGTGCCCGGTTAACATCCCAGAAACTAGACACATTTCAACTATGCAAGGTTTACATATTATAAAAATGTCTTATACACTGAATAGACTGAAATTCAAAGTTTTAAGTGACCTGTCAGAGGACATACGACCACTAACTGGTAGAATTAAGACCTGACTCCAAATTCTTTTCTTTCTCCACTAGTTCTTAAAATTGTTTGCCAAAGTTTTCCTAATTGCGATTTTTTTCAAGCTGCCGACTTGACACTCGGTTGTAATACAAATTACCTTCCCCCCTCCTTATAGAACAAATGCAGAGAGAAATAGAATACTACATGTAGTAAGATTAGACAACACAGGCTGCATGGAACAAGTTTACAGAAATGTATTTGATGTTCTAGAGAGTATTTAATGAGGGTTAGAAACTGCTCAGAAGTAAGAGACCAAGGCTATAAGACATGGGCTGCCTCTTATCAGCCCACTTTATCCTGATTCAAAACCCAAGAATCATTTCCCAATGTCACCTTGCTGTTCTACTTAAGGAGGAAGATTTTTCAGTACCAAAAAATAGGAGGGAAAAGGTATGTATAGTACTAAATGTCACGGAAAAATACTAAATGCATCGGATTTGTCATGCAATTCATTCTAAATAGTAGTGCCCTTCAAAAATGACATCCAAAATGATATTCCAAAAGCTATACTGCCTGCAAACGTCTTTACAATGTACACCATTAGAGTACAACATTTTAAGCCAATTATTTCATTAACTACATTGCTATTATACTTAAGACAGATTTTCTTTGGTGAGTGAATAGAGATGCAGATCAGTATCGGTAATAATAGAGGCAGAGTATGAATAAGAGCTTTATGTACCAGTAGTTCTGAAAGTGGTAGCAAACTGAAAGGTAAATTAGAAACTGAAGGTGATGTCAGATTACAGTATGACTTAAAGAGAAGGAGTCTAGAAGCTTTTATTATCACTGTATTTCTTGTCAAGGCCAAATGGGAAGCTAAGACTCCATTTATTTTTATGTAAACTGTAAAACATTAAATAATATTCTGACCTTTCCAGTTTTACTTATATGGAGATTACAGAGTTTAGATGTCATATATAATTTACTTGAATCTTGTTTATTTATGCTTGATATTTACATGCAGAATACTTTTTAAATGAACAGAGCACATAGGGAAAGTTCACGAGCAATGTTCAAATTTTACTTTAAAGCGTAAGTACTTAATACAGAATACCGATTCTTCATACGAATGTTCTAAGCAGAGATGATTTTTTTTGCAATAGATCTATACTTAATTTTGGCATGTGAAGGACAATGAGATAATAACTTCAACAGCTATTACATAAGGTATTATTCTGATAAAGCCAATGGCCAACTGTGCTCAGAAAGGGAGCCTGTGTCATTATTAAAAAAACAATTATTAGTAAAATTCAGAAAATGCTCCCTTTATGAAAAGCTGATGGTTTATTATATAACAGGTAAAAGAGATAAAGGAATGAAAAATAAGCAGTTTACTGAAGAACAAGTAGCAAAATAATTGCAAGCGTAGAACTGAATAATAGATGTACGGCTGTCCTTCACTTTCAATCCAAGTCAAATGACGGAAGTTCAAACTTAAGAACGGCTTCCTTTACAGAAGAATTCAGAATAGATATCTATAATTGAAAATTTCTATTATATTGTGAACACAATTTAATGACACCACCAAAAAAATACACTTTCAACTTAGAGATGTTACACATTCACATATGCACAGAGACACATTCATACAGGCACACAAACACCACAGAGAATACTGATTATAAGGAAATTCACTGAAATGGGAATGTTATGACTACAGGTGACATTATCTTATTGTATTTCTGTATGTTTTCTACAAAAATTATATAACAAATTGATTGAAAAATTCATAAATTATATTTTCCCATCAGAAACATTTCCAACTGGGTCAAGAAAAAACAATGTAGTTCCATAAGGTAGAGTTGACTCATATTCAACACTGGAAGGTTGAAATCTCAGGTCCTTCACATCTTTCCAGAAAATACAATATTTGAAAGGATTCTAGTAAGAATTACAAATTTTTTGTAAAATTCATGTGAGTTTTAATATATGGTGAGTTTTTCAGATAACTTATTTTCCTTAATTTTCTTTTCCTTATTTTCCTTTTTTTTTTTTAAGATTTTATTTATTTATTTGAGAGAGAATGAGTGAGAGAGAGCATGAGAGAGGAGAACGTCAGAGGGAGAAGCTGACTCCCCAAGGAGCTGGGAGCCCGATGCGGGACTCGATCCTGGACATCTGGAATCATGACCTGAGCCGAAGGCAGTCGCTCAACCAACTGAGCCACCCTGGCGCCTTCCTTACTTTTTATTCTTTTAGAAGTGTTACATTTCATAATTTTAAAGAATGCTTTGGTTTCTTAGTAAACTATTCTCAATAGGAGCAGCTACTGTTTAAACAGGCATCCGGCTTTAAATAAAGATGTTGGGAAAAAACATTCTTCCATAAGATTATTCTTCTGGTTTGTTAAAATATGGTTCACAGTAAACGTTTTAGGATCTAAATCTTTGAGGAGAAATCTTTTAGTTTTACAAAATATTTATGGAACATTTATTTCTTTCCTTCCCCAAGCATTTTCTTTTCCAAAGAAGGTTAAATGGGAGAAAATTCACAAAAGAAAACAGTAACAAAAACAAGTTCAAATGCTACTCCCTCTCCCCAACTCCTTTCCTATTGCCAATTAGGTAGTGGGGAGTCCTTTGACTAAAGGCACATATCATTTTATCTTTAAACTTGTGTTACATTTCACTGTTCTTATTCTACCATTTTATTTTTTGAAGCTGTTAAGAAAATTTTGGTGGTTTTGTTTTGTTTTGTTTTGTTTAAAAGATTTTATTTATTTGACAGAGATCACAAGTAGGCAGAGAGGCAGGCAGAGAGAGAGCCAGGGAAGCAGACTTGCCACTGAGCAGAGAACCCGATGTGGGGCTTGATCCCAGGATGACCCGAGCTGAAGGCAGAGGCTTTAACCCACTGAGCCACCTAGGCGCCCAATTTTGGTGGTTTTATTGTTTCATGAGACATTGAAACATCTGAATGAATCAACATCTGGGTCATGAGGCAAGTGCTTTCTCCTTTACTTTCTGGGTTACTAGAGCAACTTGTAAGTAGATGGAAAAAAATAAAAAATAAAAAAATAAAACAGGAATGCCTGGGGGGCAGTTGGTGAAGCGACTGCCTTCAGGTCAAGTCATGACCCTGGGGTCCTGGGATGGAGCCCCCCATTGGGCTCCTTGCTCAGTGGGGAGTCTGCTTCTCCCTCTGCCTGCCGCTCCCTTTGCTTGCATGCTCTCTCTCGTGCTCTCTCTCTCTGGCAAATAAGTAAATACATAAAATCTTTAAAAAACAAAACAGAACAAAACAAAGAAAACCTTTTGCAGTACTTAGTTCTTCCAAGGCTTGTGCTAAACTTCTCCTGTCAGATGCAACAAGTCCAGACAGCATGCATAATACCTTGGTAGCAGCAGCACACTGTGCCTATTCCCACTGTGGCCCCATTGTGTATGATTATTTGGAGCCTCTGGAGGACTGTGAATCATATCTGGAAAAGGGGGAAGAGGAAACAGCATGAGTGCCTGGTTGGGAGGAGGCCCGCTGAAGTTGTGCAGGGCAAGCCTGAACATGTCATTGGTGCAAACCCAGGCATCTTTGATTAATAGGAACATCATCTTTAATAGGAATTTGGTGGAATCCCATGATAGGGTCTTCATCAGCCTACAGCTGGCCCATAACCTTGCTGATGATGCAGCTATCTGGTGAGGGCTGATGGTCCTGCCCTGTGATGCTGCGCTGGATTTTCTGGAATGAAAGACTAGACAACTCACAAGGGCAGTTTTCTCCTGGAACTGCAGTCCTTCCCATGTAAGACATGATGAATCAACATAAATAGTGCCTAGTTGGGTTCTGTCTTTATCAAATAACTGTAGTAATGTTGAATGAAGCTGGATCCAGTCTGCTCCTGTGTTGGCTTGTCTCTCATTCTGGGGTATCACCAGCCTCGCTGAGACGGGAGGGGTTGGCATGATGGCGGCAGCAGCGGCAACCTAGCACGGTCTGCTTACCCTACCACTTTGGAACTGAAATCAACTAACATCTGTAGTTTCAAGTGAAAAACAATGGGATTTATAAAACTTTCTGACAACTGATCAATATACTCAAGAGTTTGATATACTCTCAGATATTCTGAAATTTATTTTAACAATTTGCCTTAGTTGAAAATAAGTTGAAATGGATTTTTCCTCAATTTATTTTGCAATATGATAGGTGATAGGTTATATGGATTGACGACAAAAATAAGAACGCAAAGGATGCAGTAGCACAGATCAATCTTGTTAGGAAAATGGGCAAGAAATGAAAATATTGCAGACCATAATATTTTTTAAACCCCTAAATGTATAATCTTATTCTTTGGATATACATGTGTTTATACTCAGAGCAGATGATTAAAGGGCCCAGAGACTACCACAAATACCTCTCCTTCCTCTAATTACTGAAATTACTTGTAATCAACATTCTGAAAAATATGCTCATTTAACTTCTTTAAGCAGCCCCCAAAGCCTCTGGCAGAGAGGATGTATCATATCAGCCACAGCATCAATCCTAAACCATTTCTTAGGATTAACCCAAGAACCAGTCTCAGGTGACCCTACTGAACTTCCAGATCTTGACATTAAAAAACAGTGACAGCCTGAGGGTTGCAGCTGCAGTTTCCTTCTTTCTGTTAATGTTAATGCTCTGAAGTCTGCTTGAGGGAAGGGAGGCAGACTTCTATTTTCTGACTGCCTAAAATTATTTTACTGAGAAATGATCCATATAGATCAACAGTCAAAAATTCTCTTTTTCAGAAGACCCCCCCAAAACAGGGGGAATATATAAAGATTATTCTCGCCAAAATATAAAATAAATTGCTACCTTTAAAGTAAAAAGCTCTAAAAACAGAAGAGTAAAAGCATATTGGGGCTCAGTGCCAGAGGAAAATATATATTTATTAAATTCACCTGAATGTGAGGACTGTTTCACCACATTATCTCCTGTGCCTTCCAACAAATGAATCTGTTTGTCAATATCCCCCAGTCATCATTGCTGTCCAGATACTTAAAAAAAAAAAGACCATAAAGTATGAAAAAATACAAAGAGCTTCTATACTAATTTTAGAGAAAGTGAATTAGTCAACATTATTTGCATATAGTTATGACATTCAGCAGACAGAGCCAAGCATCTTACTTGTTTTGCTAGAAATACATACAATTTCCCCTCCAAACAGTAATATATACTTCTTGTCAGAATTAGGACAAAGTAGTGTGCATTTTCACAACCAGGTGAAAGTAAATTTACATATATTTGCAAACACTACTTTAGACGAATTATAATAGTTTTACATTGCAGACGATGCTGATCATATGGTAGCAATCGCTACATTATATTAGTTTATACTTAATTTCAGGAATAAAAATAGAAAAGAATTTTTCATTTACCAGAACATATGTCCACGTGCATTGCAATTTCATCATAAAACCCTATATTAAATTATTCTAAGCCAAAATTTAGGAATAAATAAGTTTTACATATAGAGGCAAGGATATAATTGTTTAAGAATTTTGGATTTAAATATTTCAATTGTAGAGAACAGATTCATTCATTTCTGTCGAATAAGCATTTCTTGAAAACTTACGTCAAGTGCTCTGCACTAAGAATATAAAGTTGGAAGAAGAGCTTCCTGACCTTATGAAATGTATGATCTAATAGGAAGTGAAGCAAACAAACAAAAAAAGGACCATAATGTTATGATAGTCCTATAATAAAAGTATGCAAAGCACATGCTGAGAATCCACAGAGCTAGACAGCTAGTCATGAAAAGCTGCAAAAAGAATGCTATTAGTGTTAAGTCTCAAACATGGTTGATCAGCAGATTTTGCCTTATGAGGTCACATAATAAAATGTAATATTGGTACTACTGTGTAATATAAATATGTCAAATTATAGGAAGATATATTAAAGTGGAATGTGTATTTACTGGTTGGCACAACACAAACTCACTCCTACACTAACACCAAGAGTTAATATTATTTTTCTCTTTTCTACATTGCATGGAGTAGCTGTGGACTGCTCTAGAGTCTCACACATACAAGCAAACAACCTGTTAAACCTGAAAATTCATGGTCACCATTTTCAAGTTGGCATTCAGTAATCCCTTACTATCAGTCCGTTTGGTCTGCTATGACAAAAGTGCCGTAAACTAGATGGCCTGGAAACAACAAATGTTATTTCTCACAGTTCTGAAGCCAGGGAAGTCTAAGACCATGGCACTTTCCAGTTCAACGTCTGGTGAGAGCCATTTCCTCAGGGATGACCACCTTTTCACCATAAGCTCACAGGGCAGAAGGGCCAAGAAAGCTCTCTGGGATCTCTTCTAGAAAGGCACTAATTCCATTCAGGAGGGCCCTGCTTTTCTGACCTAATCACTCCTGTGGGCCCTACCTCCTAAAGCAATCACACTGAGCATCAAGTTTCAGCTTATGAATTTAGGGAGGGGGAAACACATTTAGTTCACTATGGTATTCTAATGCATTTTCTAATCAGCATTCTTGGATAATACCTGCAACAATATTTTCAAGTTTTATCCATTCTGAGCATTTGACATTGCATCATATTTCACTAAAAAAAAAAAAAAAAAGAGAGAGAAGATAAAAATTTCCAATTCTTGGCACACACAATCCAAACCTATCTCAGCAGACCTGCCATCTGTAATTTCATACATGCTTTAGTCCAGACTGTGTTCCTCCTCCTATGATGGCAATCTCTCAGTTTTGCTCTAAATCCCAGCCTTTCCCCTAATGCTTTTATTCCCAGTTTTTCTATTCTTTCATCTCCTGTTTGTATTCCATTATCTACCCCTTTGATTTTAATGTATATCTTTATATATTAGTTGATTTCCATCTTAAGATTAAAAATTGAGATTTTTTACCCTTCCACAACTGTTCTCTTTCCTCTTCACAGCCACTTGCAGTATGTGCTGACTACAACCCAGTTCCTGTCTCCCCATCTCTCCTTAACTCTAAGTGGCTCCTGGTCTAGCTTCTACCCACCACATCACCAGAGAGCTCCAGGGCAGTCTCGCAGGACCTATCCAACAAAAACATTTTATTCTTCGCAATATTTGATACAGTATTCAAGACTGTTGAGAACTAAGCTGAGTAAATATTTGCTAGTCTTCTTTATTTCTAAAGAAACCTTTAAATAACTATAAACATAGAAAGTGATGGACACGCCCCGCCCCAAGAACAAAAAGCATTGAATGTTTTCGATTATTTTGTGTCTTTGTACTCCAAAGTGGCAGAAAACAACCATCCTCGCAACTCTAAATGACAATAAATAAATGTTAAAAGGAAGAAGCCTAGGTGGTGTTAACTGGGAAAACTATTCTTTCTTTAGAATGTTTATAGCATGCATTTTCTCTAAGGAGATCTGCTGATTTTTAGGGTCATGCTTCTGAGTAAGAGTTGTAGTAAAAAAAATAACAGGCCATGACTTCTTGACAAGTAGAACAAGCTAGAAAGGGAGTTTTACTGGACTTCAACATGTACTGAAGCCTCTCCCTTATTTGAAGCCTGAAGGAAAGGGCAGAGGAAGTACTACAGAGGTTCTGTGTGTGAGAGAGGGAGGGACAGAAGTCCTAAAACTGAAAGTTGGGGAGGAGGAGCAGGTGAGAATGGGTGGGAAACCAGGAGAGTCTGTTTTGTGGGAAAGCCACCCAGTTGTCACAAACCATCCTAAACGCTGAAGTTAACAGGCGTTTTCTCCCGTGCTGTGTAAGTCAAAATCTGAGTTAACTGGAACTTTAATCTTAGTACTTTCTTGGTTTTAACTCCATTTTAAGATTTCCCAGGACTTTCCAAGCAGAAATTGGCACTCTGGAATACGATTCTTATGAAGTCTAACCGCAACGAAACGACAAAGGAACGGAAATCGGATGCATCCTACTCCCTTTCTACCTCCACGGAAATAAGGACCATCCATCCCCATGAGGAGACTTTTTTGAGGAATCCCTACGGCAGTTGGCAGTGAAGATACCCAATGCTCTGCAACAGTTGGTCTCCACAAACACAGGGCAGAAAGTAAAACCAAACTTGACAGCACTCTATAAATTAGTTTGGGAATGTCCTTTCAGAGGGAAATAGGCAGAAGTACCTAGGATATACATAATAACTCCCTTCTTCATTAATTAATGCATTTAAAAAAGTTATTTCTCTATCTCTGTCACTTATCCCAGTCTCCTTCCTTGATTTATATTAACCAAAGCTTTAAATGTTCAAAATTCTCAGTCTTGGTCCAAATTCCTTTGCTTTCTTATTAGTCACAAATGCAGTGAATTCTATCTCAAAAATATTTCTTCAATACAAAACGTCTCTAGCTTCATGGTAGCACCTGGTCTAAGCCACAGTGATTTCTTGCTTTGTCTCCTGCAGTAGCTTTCTAGTTATATACATTCACTCTAGCTTTCTCCCAGATGCTTCTCCACAAAGCATCCAAACAATCCTTTCAATATATGAATATTAGCTCTTGTTTTCTTACATAAAATATTTCAGTGACTTTCCTTGCTTTTCAGTTAAATATCCTAAATTCTTACCACTTCATGTAAAGTCATGCCTAAATGTCACATCTCAGAACACTACACTCTCCCTTACTCCTATGCCCTGAGCCACAATCACGGTATTGGAGTTTCTCACACTTCCTAAGCTACTTCCTAAGGACCTTGGTTCTTTACCTTTTTCACTTCTTCTTCTTTTTTTTTTTTTTTAAATATCTCTGCCAAACAAGAAGTTTCCTTTAGCCTTTAACAATCACTTCCTTCTATTCATCTTAGGTAATTTCTATATATCTTTTATAAATGATCTTAGATATCAGGTATTTATGGATGCCTTACTCTGAACCCCAACTCAGACTATATTCCTCTGATGTCAATGTCTCTGTGTGTGCACATGCACAGGCATGTGGGGTATGTACTCCCTGTATCCTAGTTGTTCATGGTGCTTATCTACTATAAATATGTTTATAATTATGACTTATGGCTATCTTACCTTACTTAACCAAAACTTTATTTTGGAAAGGGACTGGGTCCATCCAAATTTTACTTTTTTGCCCTCAAGAGCACAAGGCAGTCTTCTTCTGGTCCTTTTTCTTCCCTAACTCTATTTTTTGGATCTAAAAATATGTTTTAGAATGAGAGTCAAGGTAAGTCATGAATCGGGTTTGAGAATACAACCAAATGTGAAAACAGTAACAACAGACAAGTGAGCCAAAAGATGAAAAGATGTGAATAAAATAAAAGATAAGTATGAGCCTAGAAGAGAGAGCTCTGGAAAACTAATGTCCCAAAAGAGTTCCAATTATCTTTTCTGAAAATAAAACTTTGAAAAAACAAAAAAACATACAGTTAAAACTTCCTTTCATTTTCATTTATTAAAAAATGCATTTTTTGAAATATTACCACCATTCCACTTTCAAACACAACAGCTCTATTAAGATGGTCATGGCTCCTTATAGTTATTTCCACATGTGTATGGCTTTTTTAATAATTACAACTGAGGTAGAGGTTGGTCTACTGACTTTTTCACTCAACTTACCATAAACATTTTCCTGTGGTGTTTACAATAATCATTTTAGTAAGGGCAGATTACACCACTGAATTAGTGGTTCACTAACTGTTCCATGATTTCTACGTCCACTTCTCTTCCAATTTTTTCTATTAAAAATAAGTCTATAACATGAAAAAGTGTTCATCATCACTAGCCATCAGGGAGATTAAAATTAAAACCACATTGAGATAACATCTTACACCAGTTAGAATGGCCAAAATTAACAAGACAGGAAACAACATGTGTTGGAGAGGATATGGAGAAAGGGGAACCCTCTTACACTGTTGGTGGGAATGCAAGTTGGTGCAACCACTTTGGAGAACAGTGTGGAGATTCCTCAAGAAATTAAAAATAGAGCTTCCCTATGACCCTGCCATTGCACTGCTGGGTATTTACCCCAAAGATACAGATGTAGTGAAAAGAAGGGACATCTGTACCCCAATGTTTATAGCAGCAATGGCCACGGTCGCCAAACTGTGGGAAGAACCAAGATACCCTTCAACGGATGAATGAATAAAGAAGATGTGGTCCATATACACGATGGAGTATTATGCCTCCATCCGAATGGATGAATACCCAACTTTTGTATCAACATGGACGGGACTGGAAGAGATTATGCTGAGTGAAATAAGTCAAGCAGAGAGAGTCAATTATCATATGGTTTCACTATTTTGTGGGAGCATAGCAAATAGCATGGAGGACATGGGGAGATGGAGAGGAGAAGGGAGTTGAGGGAAATTGGAAGGGGAGGTGAACCATGAGAGACTATGGACTCTGAAAAACAATCTGAGGGTTTTGAAGGGGCGAGGGTGGGAGGTTGGGGGAACCAGGTGGTGGGTATTATAGAGGGCACGGATTGCATGGAGCACTGGGTGAGGTGCAAAAACAATGAATACTGTTACGCTGAAAAATAAACAAATAAATTAAAAAAATAAGTCTATAGTAGTAGCTAGCTTATTGGGCATATATGTTTCAGTGTTTTGAGATTTCTTGAGGTTCATCTTCCAAGAGAGATATTAATCTGAAGCTATGAACAGTATTATGGATATAAATGTAAATTACAAAATGCTTTACATGAATCTTTTAAAAGCCATGAATGAGAGACGACACAAAAATATATCAAAGTTGATGAAACATATGTAGGGAGCGAAAATAAGGACTAAAGTCAGAGTACCTGGCCTAAATACCGAGGCTCTGTAAATTAACTACCTTCATTCCTTATCTTCCCTCTCCCTTTCTTGCTTTAGTTATCTGCTGTTATTGTTGACAGACGGCAGAGGCATCCCAGTCTATGTGAAATTAGCTTTCCAAAAGGCAAAATTGCTGTTTGAGAAGATAACATTCAAAATGATTCCTGTGAATCAGATAGTCTATTGTGAGAAAGACTGAATTATGCATTGAGTTGCCACAGATTGAATATTACTATTTCAAGAACTTTTTTTTTCCTCCAGTACTTATAGGAGCCAATAAGTGGAAGGAATTTAAAGTTTCCTCTTTCTTGCTGTTTTTACCCCTTCCTGTCAGCCTCGTTTCTTACCTCAGTCTCTTTCCCTTCCACCTTCCTAAAGATATATACTTAAAACACAAATAATCAATTCTAATTGTTTTGTTGATGTTTAATTGTAAAGAAGAGCTTCACTAGTCTGGATAACTCATTTTGCATTTCAGAAGAACACATTAACTTTCAGCAGAAAATTCCTGTCAAAGACTTTGTTTTGCTACTGCTTTAATTTTCTTTAAACCTAATTTTCTTTTTTTCTTTTTCTGTTTGTTATGTAATGGAGCTTCTGAAAACACTGGCAATCTCTGCTCATTTTGCCTTGAGCTAGCATGGCGTTTGCTTTTGTCTTTTTCCCCCCAACAAGGAAATGCAATTGCTGAGAAAAATTAACAGATAATTTAGCAGGATTTTACTCCAGCAAACGTAAAGATAAAAAGAATACATGAAGAGTAAAAAGCTTAGAAAATAATGGATGAGTAGCTATAATGTTTATTGGAATGCCCAGAGTAAAAAAAAAAAAAATACAGACTGTGTAGATTTAAAAGGACATACAGGTCAACTTAAATATATTTTCTTTAAATAACATAATTCTCTAGAGTATGTCCCTAGGTGTTTACAGAGACTTCAACAGCATTTTTTAAGATTGTATCCATTTGTTTAAGAAAGAGAGAGAGAGCATGGGAGGGAGGAGCAGAGAGAGAGAATGAGAAAGAGGGAGAAGCAGACTCCCTGCTGAGCAGGGAGCCCCCATGCAGAGCTGGATTCCAGGACCCTGGGATCACAACCCAAGCCAAAGGCAGAGGCTTAAGGGCCTGAGCCATCCAGTTGCCCATTCGAATGCACCATAACTGATCAGATGAAAACTAAAACTTCTGAGATTTTGAGAATGAGTGAAAGAGTACAGCCAAGGATAATTTCTTAACTTTGATCACTATCCTTACTTTGCGAAATTAAATAATAATGTGGACAATTTGGGAATCTTGTAGGAATAAATGGATAGATACATGCAAATAGTGAAAAGATCAGGCCTCCTATGTATACTTTTCTACACTATATAAAGCATCATAAATGCTGACTGCAGGCTCAGCGCAAAGGTCATAAAAACCTACAGACCATTCACCAGGTTCATGTTTTCAACTTCCCTCCGCTCTAACCCAGATCCACCCTCACACCCCCTAACCCCCACCACATTCCCCACAAAACTCAAATTGCTCCCTGCTCCTTTCTATGTTTGGGTTCCCACTATAACATCTATTATGCGAAATGTAATTTTGTCCCCTTTTGGCCAGGGTACCAACAGAGATACAGACTAGTAGGAAATATGTTTTATGAGATTAATTGTAAAAAAATTCTTTATATGCTTGTGAAGACTGGCAAAAAAAAAAAAAAAAAAAAAAAAATGTCCCAAATAAGGCATGCTGTAGGAAGGGCAGGATGGGAACTCTCCAGCATAAGCTAAACCTGCTGTCTCCAGAGGAATTTCTCTTCAAGAAAAACTCAGTTCTACTCTTAAGGTCTCTGAATAGACTGACCCAGGCTCACCCAGATTAATTAAGATAATCTCACTTAATTTAAAGTCAACTGACAATGGAATTTAATTACACATACAAACTGCCATCACCACAACACCTAGATTAATGTTGAACATGTAACTGAAGGCAATAGCCTAGCATGTTAAAACCTAAAGCAGACAGCCATAGTCTGTGCTTTCTGAACTTGGCAGACATACACATCTTAAACCAAATTTTATTCTCAAATAAAGACAATCACAAAGTCATACTTCCATAAAACATGATACAGCAATCTTGCCTTCTTAAAACAGGCTATCCCTTCCCTAGAAGAGAATGAAAAGTCTTGAGGTGATGCTCATATTTCTTCTTTGATACGTATACTTAAGTTAAATACTTAAGTTAAATACTGTGATATCAAATCAACTATTTTAAACACCTCTTACATTAGATGACAAGGGGATAAATGTTAGAAGAAAACATATCTAGTATGTGTATAAAAATAAGAAAAATACACATAACTAATTACAATCCTCATTTCTGCAGCTGATCACATAGTTGTAGCAGAAATTTATAACTACTTTGTTCCCTACAAATTCCAATATCATTCTTCAAGGGTCTAGGCCATTAGCTGTCCTGTCCAAATTGAACTTTTACACAGACTTTAATCATAGGACATGGTAACACCAGGAGATACCCTAGGGAATGTTCCGTATTTCAGACATACTCTTCCTCACTTCTGTTGTGTACAATAACCCAATACCCCCTTGGTAATCTGGATCGATCAGCCCAGACAATAGTATTAGAACTTTCATCTTCGACTATTAATTGAGAGGCATGCAGAGACCATGGTGGCCTGGCCACAGTCTCAGCTTCCAGGTTAGTGGTAGTAATGTTGCATCTCCCCATGGACACATTCTTTCCTTTGGAATTAAGGACTCCAGACCAACAAAACCTAAGGTCAAGGGGATAGGATATCACATGTTTGTTAATGTAGTAAAGAATAGGACCACTCCCATTTCCATTCTTTGATTCCCAGATCAATGAATGCTAGCTGTGAAAGAAACTGCAACATATAACCATTTTTCTTCTTCAGTCAATTATCCAAAGAGAACTAACTTTCCATGAGAATATCAGTGTGGACTTCAAAAGTAAAGGTAATGGAGTGAGGAGCATTGAGTGAGGACCAAAGGGCATTTGGCCACTTTTTATGCAATTTACTTATGCCTTCAGGGACTGCTGAAACCTCATTGTATATTGCACTTCCACTGGATGATGGAGTACTGCTTGGCATACCCAAATTTATGGCTTGAAGGCTCAGACAGCACCCAATTCATGGTTGTCCATATACGAAATCTCCACACGTACCACCATGATCACTTTGTTCATAAGCTCATTGGGCACTGAGAAGAGTGGCTACGGAAAAACGCTGACTGGTCTCCAGAAATGGGTAATGCTATATTGGTTAGTAAAATCTGTTGAAATCACCATTTCATAGGGCACCATAGGTTGCCTGGTAATTTGGTGAACTGTGGCTAAGGCTTTTTTCTAAGTCCCCTAGTAAACCGAAAGTGCTTTCTCAAGTTGAGCATAGTTCTCCTTACGGGATGACTGGGCTTTGTTCCAAAAATCCGGGGGTCATGCTATGATTAACCTAGTGATGTCAGCAAAGGCATTAAACTTCCAGCATCATTGGGTTTACTGGATTATATACTACAAATGTTAGAGCAGTTTACCAGTCCAGACCAGTTGTAGAGCCTTCTCGTGTTCTGGGTCCCATTCAAAATGAACAGTTTTGTTCACTTAGTAAATGGGTCAAAGTAGCATAAATAAATTAAGAATATATTTCTACATTCTATAGAGGCCCATTAGGTTTTGCACTTCTTTTGTTGTAGGGAAAGCCAGATGCAGCTTCTTATTATTCACTTTGGGAGGGATATTTTAATATACCTCACACCAATGGACCCATAGAAATATACCTAAGATGATAGGGTCTTGAATTTTTGTTGGATTTCTCAGTGTCTGACACTGAGAATATTGTTGTTATTATTATTAATATGATATATTGAAGGTGGCCCACCAATTGCAAACTTTAATCATACCTACAAAGTATATAGCAACATCTAAATTAGTGTTTGATTGAATATATATAGATATAATATTAATATTATTGATATTTATGTATTAAGTAATATATCAAGTATAGTCTGCTCACCAGGTCCAATTAGCAGAATATTCATAGCATAGACCAGCATAATATCTTGTGGAAGGGAAAGGCAATCAAAGTAACCCATGAGATAAGTTATGATTCAGGGCTGGAGAGCTGATATACCTATGAAGTGGGACAGTGAAGTTCGACAGTATCAATAGTATTGCTTGTCTTGCCAGCTGAAAGCAGGACTGCTGGTGGTATAGCTGTATACCAGTTTTAGGGGATATGCTGATTTGGTCAAGCAATAACATGTTCCACATGTGAAGCAGCAGTTGCAACTGGAGTGTACAGCCTGGTTAAGCTTATGATTACCTACTGTCATTCTCTATGACCTGTTTTCTGCACTGGTCAAATAAGTAATGGGGATGGTAGGAATTACCATATCATATCCTCCAACTTCTTGATGAGGACAATCCCTGCAACCTTCAGGAATGGAGCATTGCTTTAGCTTTACTTTTTTTTTTTTTTTTTTCCTCAGGTAAAGGCAGTTCTAGTAGCTTCCACTTGGTCTTTCCCACTATAATAGCTATCACTCCATAGTTTGGAGAACCAGGACAGAAATCCTGCTGAGCATGTCTATTGCAATGATATATTCTAGAACTAAGGAAATAACCACAGTGTATGTTCAGTAAACAACTAGAATGACTACGAGATGGATTAGAGCTAAAATTCCACTGTTCACCTGACCTCCATAAGCCCCCATTCTGAATAGCGGACACAGTGATGTTGTGTCTCCAGGAATTAATTTCAGTTCAAAGACAGTGTCCATCAATCCCCAAAAGTACCATTTCCCTTTCCCCAGAGCCGTCATTCTGGTGAGTGACCATAAGTCCTTTGGCTGGGAGGAAGACTAACAGTACACATCTTTGGAAGTATCACAGGGTCCTTCCTCAAGTAGAGTTCTATCTCTGTAAACTGGCTCAAGTCTGGGATTTGATTGATGGGCCATGACTCAGGGTTTCACGGATTTGAAATGGACTTCTGTGCACCTGACCTAGAACTCTTCAGCTTATACAGTTCAAATCGGAACTTAGCAGCCTTTCCTCCTATTTCTTTTAAAGGTTACCATATTCCACTCACCACTGACATACAACTCTGAGTCAGATATTCTCACTACTTTGACTCTACTGTCTGTTAAGTTAAAATATCCACCTTATTTTTGCTGATTAAATGTCACCTTCAGGCTTATGCAATTATGAGATTACATTATCCCCATTGCAATTAGGGAATCCAGTTAGATGGGAGCAGTTCCCACTGTAATTCAGGATTTATAGACAAGAACAACTACAGGGCTTTTCAGGGATTTTGAGACCCTACTCACAAATCTCTTTCTTAGTTTTAGTGACAGATATGTCCTCTGAACCATCCCTGGTACACAAGCAGGTCTTAACCTGATAAATTCAATCTAACTTCCCCATCTCCTTAAGCCTTTGGATAGTTCCTCTCAAGTATAATAAGGCAGTTCTGGCATAGGTTACCTTAAGAGTTTCAGCCCTACAAATGGCAACTGTTGGAACCATTTCTTACGCCTCAAGCTAAAGCACTGATCCAGAATCTCTGCTTAGTTGAGTCCGTATCAAAAGATTCCTGATCAATTTTATGTTCCTTCCACCATGATCTCATATCCTTAGGATCCATTTCCACAGATATCTTCTAGATTTCTGTCATTATAAATTGGAAAAAAGTGTACTGTTTTTATCATGTAATACAGAGCTTCATGGTTATACTCTGTATCTCATTGTTTGGAAACTGAGTTTGCTCCTAGGTCTAGAAGCAATTAGGGATCTTGGGAGTAGGTCTTAAGGAGATCATCAATGGCTTGCAAACCTCAGGCCCACCCAAGTTAGGATAATATCCCTTACTTTAAGTCAATCAATTTCAAACTTTTTTTGAAAGATTTTATTTATTTGACAGTGAGAGAGCAAGCACATGTGGTGCACAAGTCATGGCAGAGGCAGAGGGAAAAGCAGACTCTCCACTGGGCAGAGAGCCCCATGTGGGGCTGGATCCCAAGACCTTGAGATCATGACCTCAGCCAAAGGCAGATGCTTAACTGACTGAGCCACCCAGGCACCCCATCAATTGCAAACTTGAATCACACCCACAAATTCTATAGCAACACCTAAATTAGCATTTGACTGAATAACTGGTGATTAGAATCTAGCCAATTTGACATAGTTCCCTTCCTCTCCACGTATTCCCCAGGGACAGGCTCCTCACCCAGTCGTTCAGTTCTCCTGGGAAATGTAACCACGAGACACTTTTGTTTCCCTTTTTTTTTTTTTTTTTTTTACTTGAGAGAGATAGAGGGGTGGGGGGAGTGGGAGTACAGGGGGCACAGAGGGAGAGAAAAAATCTTAAGTAGGCTCCACATCCAGCATGTGAGCCTGATGTGGGGCTCGATCTCACAACCCTGAGATCATGACCTGACCCGAAATCAGGAGCCAGACACTGAACCAACTGAGTCACCCAGGTGCCCTGGCAGTGCTTCTTGTTAATTGCTAAAGATACAGCACACAAAGTTTGAGTGCTGAAAATGTACACTGTTTTGGGAAGAGCCAAACATAAAATGAAAAAATGGAGAGAGAGAGGAATATATAAATGTAAAGAGGTACAGATGAATGGATCAGAAAGTGCTGACTCTGCTGGAGTAGTTTCCAGTTGTTGCTAAGATTCCAGCATACTCTTGTCCTTAGACTGATAAACCCCAGTATCCCTGCAATGCATTCCCCCCCCTTTTTTTAAATATGTCCTCTTTTGAGCTTGTTTTAATTGGGTTTCTGTTGCTTGCAATAAAAAAAAAAAAATCCTATGAAGCTTTCAAACAATTTGAGAGGGAAAAAGCACTACTGAAAAATGCAACATAATGAATAAATAGCAAAGCAAGACATTTTGCCAAAAAGAAAAATTAAGGGAATGCAATATGATTCAAAGCCTAGCTGCTGAAGTCAGATAGGACTGCTCTAAATTATGCCAGAAGCGTGACTTCCCATTCATTTAAAAAAAAAAAAAAAAAAAAAAAAGTGAGTATCTCCCATGCATCGAACACCATCCTTGACATGGAGTATATTAGTACTACACAATCCTTACTCAAGTGGAGTTTAAAGACTAATGGATATTCCATACGTACTATCCCCAGAATCCTGTGTGCAGACTGAGATTTGGTATCAGGTGTAAAGGGAGAAGCAGACTCTGCTGAGCGAGGAACCTGATGTGAAGCTCCATCCCAGGACTCTGGAATCATAACCTCAGCTGAAGGCAGATGCTTAACTGACTTAGCCACCCAGGTGTCCCCTCTTTTTTCTTAAAGATTCCTATTTGTTTCCAAGGTGACACTACGCCCATTAAAATATGACATTTTTCAAGTTTCTCTAGCAGGTTGATATGAGCACATATTTAATTCTGGCCATTGAGACATGTAAAAGCATTGAGTATTTCTGTTAAGTGCCTCAATGGATGTGGGGAAGTCATTCTCTTATGTGCCTTTTCATTTGCTTTTCTCCCCTTCCTCTTCTCTCCTTCCTGAGAACTATTTTGAGATGGAGCCGCAGCAGCCATCTTGTAAACCTGCAGGAAATGACTCACTACGGATAACAAAGTAGAAAGATAGAAGCAGCCTTGGTCTTAGCTGATTGCACAGAGCTACAGAGTTAATTGTCAACTGTTTACCTCTGGGGTTCTTCTATGTGAAAGAATAAATCTTGTTGTGTTTCATCTTTGTCATGTGGCATCTATCATAGCAGTAAAATATAATTTATAACTGATACAGTGATTTTTAGGAAGTAAGAATTTAAGGTCAATGCCAATAGACAAATATTTCAAAACTCAAAGGGATAAGGACAAAATTCAGTTATGAACAGCTATCAGTATGTGACTTCTCAAAGGGTTCTTCTCTATAAGTCTAGCTCCAACTTGAAAAAGGAATTTGCATTAAAGAAGGGTGCGTGCACTAAGATAATATCATACATATTTTTAGAAACAAATAAAGTACTTACTAAAAACCTGTTAGAAACCAACAAGACTAAAGAACACATGTCAATCAGAGATAAGGAATTACTTGCATCTAAAGGTTAAAGTATTTAAACCCTAAGATCTGGAAATATCCTGCTGGTACTGGTATACTTCCTTGGCATTTATCTTGTCATTTAAAATGTTCACAGCTTGCAATATATTGGGCTTATTCTTCTTGCTCTATGGGAGACAGAAGACCGTGAAAGGACTGGAGAGAGTGGAGAAAAATGGGTAGCAGGGAACTAACCCTCTCTGATGACATACAGTGTGTCTTGGGACACAGGTATAGAAATAAATTTATACGCATATAAGTATATATATATGTAATTTTTAAAAAGGTCTTATTAGAGAGGGGGAGAGAGAGAGAGTGGTGGGGAGGGACGGAGGGAGAGGGAGAGAGAATCTCAAGCAGATTTGATGCTGAGTGTGGAGCCCGAGAGAAGGCTCCCCCAGCACCCTGAGATCATGACCTGAGCTGAAATCAAGAGTCGGATGCTTGACTGTGCTACTCAGGTGCCCCTGCATATAATTAAAAGAAAGGTGTCAGTATATATGTCCATATACGATGATGTAATGATAGAGACAGAAATGGCTTCACTTTAAGCAGATACGGCACACTTTCCATGAAGAGCTGTTTTCCAACGTTGAAATGTGAGAATTTAGCTCTCATTCATTCTCCATTTCCTGCTGCTTCATTTCCTCCTTCCTGACCTTCCTCCATGACCCTTCCCACATACATACACCTCCTGCTGGGTTAGCCTAAACTTGAAAATTCTCTGGTTTCCTGGCATTCAATGTCCTTTTGAAAAAGTTGAAATCTTGAAAAAAGATGAATCCATAAAATTACCTCAGCTAAAATAACTTATACAGGTAAGTTTTAAAACTCAGAAGTTACTCCTGATTTTAGAAATCAAAAAAATCAAAGTTAGGGGTGCCTGCTGGCTCAGAAGGGAATGCAGCTTTTGACCTCAGGGTTGGGAGTTTCAGCCCCATGTTGGGATTTAAAATAAGTTAATACTTAGGGGCGCCTGGTTGGCTCAGTGGGTTAAGCCTCTGCCTTCGGCTCAGGTCATGGTCTCAGGGTCCTGGGATCAAACTGCACGTCGAGCTCTCTGCTCAGTGGGGAGCCTGCTTCCTCCTCTCTCTCTGCCTGTCCCTCTGCCTATTTGTGATCTCTCTCTGTCAAATAAATAAAAAAAATCTTAAAAAAAATAAATTAATTCTCAAATAAAATTTAAAAAATAAAAATAAAAGAATGAAAGGCTAAATATACATGTGAAAGGACAATATCACATATACCAGAACTTAACTAGAGTTTTAAAGCTGTAATTGCCTTTTAATATTCTCTTCCAAGTGACTGGTTCCACTTTGGCACTGCTCGTGTGCCTTTGGAATGGCTTGCTCACACTTTTCTCTAATGCCTCAGCAGATCACCTTCTTCGGGAACTTTCCCCCAAGGACCCAACAGTAAGAAGTGTTTCCCTTTTCGAAGGGTGAATGAATCACAGGGCCTAACACCACTAATGCCTTGGAGATAATTATTACCTTATAGTTAATAAAGCAAGTCCGGCTGTGTTCATTTCTCAGTCTTAATCTTAGTCATATCATATAAATTAAAATTCAGTTTCCTTTTTCTGTACAGTGGAGATAGTAACATTATCATTTAATGCCTGTAACAAGGATTAACAAATATATATATATATATATATATATATATATTGATGACACACAGCTCAGTGCCTGGCACAGAGCAGACATCTAGTAAATACCAATTCTTATTTCAATCATGTTAATAGTCATGTAAATCTCCTATACCAAATTAGATTGCAAACTTTCTTGAAGAAAGGACACTTTTCTCTCAATATACTTTATGAGACTGACGCGCTGCCTACTTCGCTAAGAAGGCACTCAATATACTTTAAAAACTTAGCACATCGCCTTATATACACAGAACATTCAGTACATGATTATGGGATGATACATCAACTCAATTTACAATATATATTGAACATCTACAGTGTATCAATCATTATTCTGAGAAGATACAATGGCATATAAAACAGAAAGTAAAGAAGTCCTTTAAATAATGCAAAAAAAAATTTAAACCAGAAATTCCTTATCTTTGGATTCAGATTTATCACGCCTGTTTCAGTGACACTTCTCTACAAAATTTCTGCTTGAAATCTTCTGCAGTATCACAAAATAGATAACCTGTCTTGTCAGAATTGCAAATTGGCTCCAAACTAAACTATGCCTGTCTTTTGAGAGCAAAGTCCCCAACCAGGTATCAGTGTCTTTAACACTGATGTATGTCAGAGTTCTTAAGGACTGCAGTGTAAGGGTATCAATTTTGAAGTTTTGTTTGCACAGCATGCAGTAATCTAATGGCAGTACAGAACGGTTCTTGGGAACAATCAAGGGGCTGTTTATCCAGGGCCAAGAAAACTAACTTGGCCATGAGAACAGGGCAATGTGTGTATTCACACAGCCAGAAGAATCCCTTTAAGACATATGTCAAATTGGGGGTGCCTGGGTGGCTCAGTTGGTTAAGCATCTCACTTTAGCTCAGGTTGTGATCTGGAGTCCTGGGATGGAGCCCTGTTTCAGAGTCCAGCTTTGCCTTCAGTGGAGAATCTGCTTGTCCCTACTGCCCCCCACTTGCCCCCCCCCACACTCATGCTCTTTCTCAAATAAATAAAATCTTAAAAAAAAAAAAAAGACATATGCTAACTTTGATCACTCCCTGCTCGAAAACAGTTTTCTATCACAGTTTGAATGAAATCCAAATTTTACCATGGATGGTCCATTGCTACTTCCTCAGTCTCATTCCCTACCACTCTTTTTTTCCTCTTAAAAATAAACACCATCAGGGAAAGGACATTATTTTGTTGATTGTTCCATTCCCCAATTCCTCAACCAATGCTTGACAAAATATGTGCAGAAGTTCTTTTTTTTTTAAAGATTTTATTTATTTATTTGACAGACAGATCACAAGTAGGCAGAGAGACAGGCAGAGAGAATAGAAGGGAAGCAGGCTCCCTGCTGAGCAGAGAGCCTGATGCTAGGCTTGATCCCAGGACCCTGGGATCATGGCCTGAGCTGAAGACAGAGGCTTTAACACACTGAGCCACCCAGGCGCCCCTGTGCAGAAGTTCTTAACTCATTTGTTAAACAATGAATGATCAGATAAAACTATTCTTTTCTCTAAAGTGGGGGAGATTCGTTAGGGCAGCCTATATACATGGCATCAGTTGACATTAATTAGCTTCAGAGTTTCAGGAACACTATGCACAATGAATTTACTTATTATTAAAATATAGCTGATATACAGTGTTATATTAGTTTTAGGTGTACAATATGTGATTTGACATTTAAATACATTATTAAACGATCACCATGACAAGTCTAGCTGCCATCACTATACAAGATTTTTACAATATTATTGACTATATTCCCTATGTTGTACACTGTATCCCTGTGACTGGTTTAGAACTCTAAATTTACACACTGAGTTTAATAGCACCGGGCTTCAAAGAGAGGTACATTTGCCAGGGGTGTATGTACGATGAAAGCTTTACACTCTCTCTATGGTACAAACCCGCATCTTCAATAGAAGATTACATCCAGGAGAAATAGATCTTTCTGGAGCTCAGAAAGATCTCCTTCAGTGTATCAGGAAGTGCAGTCTGACAGACAAACTCTGTGAATATATTAGGGCTGGCTTCTGGCAGGTATCTATAGCCTGCTGGTTCCTGAGGCTACAGGATTACAGACTATACATTTTCTTCAATCACGGGGAGGTAGATTCTACTTCTCATAGCATAAAGAAGTAGAACACATAAGAGGATCTGTGTTTTCAGACACCTCTTCACAGTGATTTAATACACTGTGATTTATAGTCCAGATTCTGGATTAGAAATACCATTAATACAGAAATACTCATTTGTTTTACTGTTGTTTTGTAAGCTCCACAACCAGTGTGGGGCTTAAACTCACAACCCTGAAATCAAGAGTCTCATGATTCACTGAGACAGCTAGGTACCCCTTCTTTGCTTTTAAGGAAACTGAAAACTACCTAATCGTTGTGCTCAGCAACAGATCTGTCACACGAAAACCACTCAATCAATGTTACCTACTAAGAATTCCTAGATCCTCTTACATATTCCTGGGAAGAGTCTAGACCATTTTCACTTATGACTTTTACTAGTCCATAACTGTACATACACAGAGTTCATTTTCCTATTGTCTATTTCCCTTTTCATAGCACTTGCCTTTAGAAAGATATAGGCAGGCATTTTATCTTTATTTTATATTTTGCACTCCAAGAAAATCAGTGAATTAATTTTTAAATCTAGAGTTATAGAAGAAAACATTGATATGAAAATTGTTTTATGGCTAAGCTACTGATTATTACCAAATTCATGTCAAAATAAGGCACTGACACACATTTCTACTTGCAACTTGGACACAGATTTATACAGAAATCACCTTTGATATCCCAGGTCTTTTACGTGTCTGGGTTTTCTTCTTCTATGTTGGAAAATGAGATTTATTCAGTACGATAGGTTCTTAACCTTTTTTTTTTTTTTTCCTGTATCCTAATCTGACATCCTACATTCCTCTTCACCCAAACTAGCTGAAGCATTTAGTGATGGCAGAATCCGATTTATTTCAGCAACAATCATTAACCTATCCTTTTGGACAGTTGCTACAATAAATTCAGGAGATTGACAGGAAATGAGGACACTAGCATATTTGGAGCTAAGACTTCAGTTAGTTAGCGCAAAGGTTTATTAACTGTCATGTGCAATAAACCAGTTGGGATGCTGCTCAAAGAAAATACAGGCAACAAAATAATTGTTCTCATTTATCAAATAATTATATTGGGGAGATATACCATACCATAGAAACAGGGGTTTCTAGTACACAAAATATATTCACATATTTCTACACAGATAAAATATATTCGTAAAGAAATCTCAATCCCCCAAGAATTGCAAATATATAAAAATACTTTAAAGAATTAACATATAGTTTTTCTCCCTTAATAAATTATGACTCTATAATATATAACAGATAATATATTGATTAGATACTATATATTAGACATAATATTAAATATGCCTTATATGCCATTGTTACATGTGATATGTATACTTTATGTTTATATAAAAATTATACACTATTTGGGGCTCCTGAGTGGCTCAGTGGATTAAGCGTCTGCCTTCGGCTCGGGTCATGATCTCAGGGTCCTGGGATTGAGCCCCGCATCGGGCTCTCTGCTCGGCAGGGAGCCTGCTTCCTCTCTGCCTGCCTCCCTGACTACTTGTGATCTCTCTCTGTCAAATAATTAAATTAAAAAAAAACTTAAAAAAAATTATACACTATTTATGTATCATATTATACATAACATGATGATATACTTCCTATGTTCATATGTAGAAATATTAAGAGGTAAACATCCTGAAGGAAATGATAAAACTAACATTTGAAAAGGCAATAGATACAGACTATTAAGGATACATTTTTCCAAAGGTCATTCTATCTAAAGTATAGTTAAAAAAAATCTTGGCATAAAATCATCTGGAAACACAGGTAACCAGTAGCATCCAATTAAGCTTCTGTGACCATATGGAAGTTTTTTTTAATGCATCACTCCATAGCTCAGGGGCACTCTTCCCCACCAACTTATATAGATACAGGTCCTTTTCATGTCATATGATAAAGGTTTATTGAATATTTTCCTTGTTCTACAGTCTTTAACAACCCTCTACCCTTGATAAAAGTAATTGAACATTTGATCTCACATGATTTTTCACCCACACCACATGCCATCCTGACCGTGGTCTTTCATTATTTTCCTAAGAGGCCTTTGCACATGTAGTAGGGGAAATATAAAGAAATAAAACTACTGTATGTGCATGCTTGTGTGCTTTACTCTATTTTCCTCTCTTTTTTTTTCCTTGTTAGATAAAGAAGCCACAGCAGAACTGCCATGAGAAACTAAAGCATTGCATTAGTCTTTTTGAATGATTAAAGCTAAGAAGACTTAAATTTGAATTACATTTGCTAAATAAACTATCATTTCCTACAGAGTTTAGCAAATAAACACGCTTTAGATCAGAGTAAAAGGAAAATTACTGGAAACATTTAGAGTCAAGTTCTGGAGTGAACAGGAGGGTGAGGACAGAAATTCAGTTTGAGGATATGAAATTAGGGGGCAACCAGTGCCATATTTCCAGGCAGCAAGTCTTCCAGGCAGCAGTTTTCAAAGAGAAGAGACAGAGGATGGTGTGTAAATATCCAGGTCTGAGCCACCCCACAGGGACCCCAGGAGCGCCCACTTGCTAAAATGCTTTTCCTTATGGTAGAGTGTGGTATGGAAGGCCCCAGGAATCAGTGTAACTGGAAGGACCTTCCGGCTGGAAAAGGAGAAGCCTTCCGGGGATATGCTGGACTGTGCATCAGTAACTAGAAAGAATGTGGACGTCAGCAGAGGCTAGCATAAACAACGACAAAGCCTGAGAGAAATAGAAAGCTTTATCCAAGTTGGACACCAGAGAGGGCAAGGTCTAAATGGATTTAAGAACAAGAGACAAACATCTAGACATTAGTAGTTCACTTTGCAGGTAAAGGGTATATTGGTGGAGAAATAAAGAAATGAAACCAGGGAAGTCACCCCGGAAAGAGAGCACTGACTCAGCAGTTGAACTTAATTCAACTGGAGAAACTAGGGGCCCACCCAGGCCACCTGATTTCAAATTATCCCTCCTGAGCAGCAAGGAAGTGGAACTTCCATGGTCATTGGGCTGTCATTAATTCAGAGCCTTTCCCAGGTGTCCTCAAGCTCCCAGCATCCCCAATGTGCCATAATGGTGGCAAAATGGACACAAAATAGCTGAGTAGTCTCTGGCAGCATGAAAACCCCTCAACAGTAAGACGCAGGTGTTGGCCATTGGAAGTTAGACCTGTGAATACTGAAGAGGCAAGAGTGAGAGTGTAAGAAGGGACATTGAGCGGCTGCCTGGGTGGCTCAGTGAGTTAAGCCTCTGTCTTTGGCTCAGGTCATGATCTCAGGGTTCTGGGATCGAGTTCCGCATCGGGCTCTCTGCTAGGCAGGGAGCCTGTTTCCTCCTTCCTCTCTCTCTTTCTCTCTCTCCCTCTCTTCCTCCTTGGAAGCCAAGGATTCTACCCAGCAAGTGTTACGTTGCAGATGGGAACTGCAATTCAGCCAGTTAGGTCACCAGGAATTGCAGTGATAAGGGGTCACTGCTACATCTCTCTCTCCCTTGAGTCCTGGACATGTGTTAGATCTATATGGGACACTAAAGTGACACACTTGAAGTACATTAACCCAAACTGCAGGGTGTTTGCCCCAAGAGGATACATTCTAGGAGGCTGACTGCTTTGAGGATATAATCACGATAGCTTGCTCATTGTGATAACTTGCTAATTGTTGCCCCTTCTTGTCAAGGAAGGGCTTTTTTTGTGAAAGGTTATGTTATATAGGATCATGACAATATATCAGGCTCTCTCTGAACCCCTGGATACTGTACACTATGGTATATAAGGATCCCATTCAAGGAAGCTACACTAAGGATTCTAGTCAAGGAAGGCAAAATCCAAACCCAGAAAATGTGCTAATCCACATCAGAATGAATTCCAGACCCCAGTAAAGAACGGGTTTAACATAATTAACTTGTCACCAAGTATTTGAAAAATTAAGCAGACATAAAAGCTAGAGAAGCCTTGCTGAGAGATAACCCTCCCCACTGGGGTATATAAAATTCCCATCCATGATCATAAGAACTATGGCATTATTGATCCTTTTTTTAGGTGCTGGGATAGGGGAGGACAGTGCTGCGCCAAGCTGTCCTGGATAGTTTTTAGGGTCTCCTCTGTCAGAGATCCTCTTGGATAGGCAATAAGACATCTCTATGCTCACTCCCATAGAGACCATCCACCTGCTTCCTAGCCAGGCTACATGTTCTTTATCTTTCAGGAGTCTTCTGGGCCTCTGCCCCCAAACAATGAACCACAGTGACCACACCCTAGGAGTTCTCTCGGGCTACTGTCACTCCAATACCAAGTTGATGTCCAGGTGTACTGCTCAGAGCTCTGTTTCCTGGGAAGTTTTCTCCTCAATATGGTCTTGTAGGGCCACCTCTAAGTGACGCTCTGAGCAGCAGTGTACAACAGGATTAAATAAAAATCATCCATAAACTGCTTTTCTACCTGCTTTTCAATCATCTGATATATATAGAACACGGTAGGGCTGCGGTATGACTGACAGGGTGAGTGCAACAGAGGCAAGTGACATGGATATACAGGCCACCTTTCAGTAAACTTGTGTCCACTGGACCATCAAGACCAAATACATATACACTGTTTCATTTGCATCCTGAGTTGACACTTTGACAGCTAAGCCTTATAATTCAACAAGTCTGCCACACCCAGCTCCCAACGAGCAGCTCAGCGCAGAGTTACTTATTGTCCCATGTTTAGGCATTCAGCCTCTATTAGGCTCCAGTAAAAGGTTGGTTCTGCTTTTCATATGGGGCAGAATTTTCTGCTGCTGATGGCACAGACTTCCTTCAGAAGTATGGGCAAGTCTATGGGGACGATGGAGCAGTTCAACACACAAAATATTCCTATCTAAAGTCGGCACCTCTTGTGACTGGAGATCTGTTGGGCCACAGTGGTCTAACTGGCTACAAATATCATAGATTGAATCTGCTACAAAACATGCTCTTCTGCACCCACTCAGATGAGACAACTTTTCAAGTTACTATTAATTATCTGGAGCCATCTTCCCAAATGTAGTATGTACAGGCCTCAGAATCCAAAGAAGTCCGTCAGTGCTCTGCCTTATTCCTTGAAGTAGATGCAAGGTGCAATAACTTGCTCTTTTTTTTGGGAAATGGGATATGATGGAAACACATTAATATTCTATCCTTATAAATCCATGAGAATAACCCTAATCTCTACTGACTCCCTTGATGCAAGATTGCTTCTGGATTTTTACCTCTACCTGAGTGGCGGGATGTGGTATAAGGGCTTCCACTTCACTCTTCCATCCTGTTCTTAGTCTACAGGTCTTGGGAAATGGGTGAAAAATTCTTACAACTTGAAGCATGTCTATCCCAATTACATACTAAGGTAACAAATGAACATTGGATGGGTCGACGGCCCATTGATCTCTGAGAGATAGACTTGGACCAGGTTGCCGTTTATCTACTAGGCTCCATTATAATGAAGGGAGCTGATAGTGCGTAAGAGAGTGGAAGGGATATTCTTAACGCAGAGATTCAGATTCCCCAACTTGGCTTAATGGTTTCATTTGTGGCCATAAGAATACACTACAATATACCAAATATCTGTTAGCATTTTATAGCTGATGGTATGGAAATCAAGATGGAAGAGGCAATTCACAGGAAGAAGATTGATTAAGAACCTCCAAATTAGTCATTACAGCTAAAAACCACTGGGGAAATCCTCTTTGTACACACACACACACACAGGTGCACATGCACACACATACACACCACTATTCTAGATAACTAGTTGAGACTTCTAACAAACAATTACTTCACAGAGGCTGAAATAATATATTTAACAGTGGTAAATAACATAGTATACTTAGGTCAGTATCCAAATGGTAAAAGTAACATTCTTAATGGTTACTAAAAATTACAAATTTTTAAATATACTCAGTCCAACATGTTTATCTGTAAATGAGAAACTTGAATAAAATACTAGAGTCCCTCATGTGGAAGTCCTCCTTGACTTTTCATGGAGGTCAGAATGCGTATGCCTTAGAGTAGAAGTTACAGCTAATGGGACTATCACTTCTACTTACTACTTTCTCTTACCAGATCAGAATGTAAGGACTGGAACAATTTTAAATGCAATGGGAAAGGAAAATATCTTCTAATAATTAAAAAATTGGTGCATGCCTGGATAACTAGGTCTTACTGAGAGAGATTATAGTCAGAAAATTGATATACACACACAAATGGAATAATGGAAAATAGCTTCATTGTTCTGAAAATGTGTAATCCACTCTTTCTATAGAAGAAAACAAAACTGAAGGAATTCACCCAGTTAAACTGTAAGAGCAATAATAAAAGCGAAACAACCTAGAAGCTAAAGAACTAATTTAGGGATTTACCCGTGTTACTGAGTTATGAGCTTCTGGCATCTATAAGCTACTTCACTTTGGAAAATTAATTTCATGCTTGCCTACTCCTGTAAAACTCCTGACTGAAGGGGTCTCATCTAGGTTTGGAATGGTCAAGGGAATGTCAAAACTGTGCTCAAAGAAAGCTGTCAGCATTGTGGCAATGATATTTTTCTTTCTTTTTAAAAATAAACTATATGTGCTAAATTAGGGCAACATGCTAAATTAAAGATATTCAATTAGGGATATTAGGTATAAACTTGGTTTATTAAGAGATGAAATAACTTACTTTCCCAGGAAGACAGACTCTTATTTTGAGTAATAAGCCCTTTATGCATTATTTGAAGAAATAACTTCTTAAATATAAAACATAACACAGAATTGTTAAAATTTACTTTAGGCTTATATTTCAAGTCTAGAATATTTAAAAAAATTTTCTGGACTATAATTATCACAATTCTACAAAAAGTTTTTTTTAACAAATGTTTTTCTATGTAGTAAATTCTACTATTCTTTCAAATACATTTGGAGAAAACAATACCACCATAGATAGCATTACCTTTCCTGATTTCACTTGGAAAAGTAGAGTATATAAAAGAGGAAATAAATGAGAAACAAAAAGTAATGCCATGATGTTAAGGGAAGTAGAGGAAAACACTGGAGTATCTGTCCAAATGCTGGAAAACATGGGTCATATATACTGGGTAGATATGTAGAAGCCTGCATAGTTCAAATGAATTGATACTATCTTTGTTGAGCTCACAAAGGAAATAAACAAGTTTTGGGTAGGAGTGGAGAATTAAAATATGAAGAGTGAAGATTTGTAGAAGCATAGCATTTGGCTAAGCTTTTGTCTATCCAAGCCATTTTCACAGTGCTTACACTAGAGAAGTACTGGACCTCAAGATGTGCCATTCAAAACCCAGCGAGGGAAGGCTAGATGGGGGCTGCCCAGAGGAGGGCTGGGGGTCCAAGGATCTGGCTGGAGGAAGGAGGGCAACAGTCTCCAGCTTTCAGTTCTTTCAGGTCTACCTCAGCTGCAGAGCTGTTAGCCCAGATGCCTCATCCTTGAGTGCAGGAGCAATGGCAGAGGAAGACAACTTACATCATTGAATGAACAAGGTGTAGCATTTCAGGCCAACCTGGGACCACTCTTTTGGGCAGTACTTGCTGCAGGGCTCTCCAGTAGCTGGCTGACACTGCGTCACAGTTATAACACTATTGGCCTTCTTTCTTTGCTCAATCGTTCTTCTACCTCCTTTCCTTCACAGGTGCCATTCTTGAATAAATATTTTATACCTCAGATCCATTTCGGTATCTGTTTCTAGAAAATCCAAGCCATAACACAGATATTCCTGTACATCTAAGAATTTCCCTAGATCCCCCCCCCCCCCACTGGGGTGTGACTAAATAGTTCTCCTTGGCTCCATCTTGCTACTCTGATGGTCCATGGAAAGAAATGGTTTTGGTGGGAGGGAAGAGTGTACAGTATTCCCAACACGAAAAGTTTAAACAAGTAAACTTGAAAGATTTGGTTTTGTACACAATAGTCATATTCAAGTTATGCCTCATCCAGATTATCTTTCTAAATGTCCACACCTGCTCCCAATCAGCTGTTCTGCCTCAAGAACTTCTGTATTTTGGGTATTTGGGGATTAAAATGTTGTTTGCTGGATATATTTCTACATTTTTCTCTTGGGCACTCAAGGATCAGAGCTCCTCACAGAACATCACCACTGATTTGATTCAACCTGAGGTAAATCCCTGTAATTTTCTATCACTCCTTTTTGCTGGCATCTTTTCCATGGCCTCCTATTTTCACACCCAGGAAGGGTTGTAAAGATCACTTCAAGTAAATTCACCAGAGGTAGACTTCATAACTTTTCCATCTTTGGTGGAGAACAAACCCCAAGGGCTTCTTATTTCACCAAAATTTCTTCTCATATGGCAGTTTTAGATTTTTCTTAAGCAGATACTTCTCACCAGGTTGCCACAGGGACTCCTTGTTAGGGACTCCTCTGAGGAAAGCTGTTTCACCTCGAATTGAACATCCACATTTTTGGCCTAAAGGAAGCAGAGGACTTTAGGTATATTCATAACAGCTCATTCTATAGGATGCATACAAAGCCTCTAGTGCCAAGACTCCCATCTCTGTGGCTTGCCATAATTAAATCTTATCCCTCCAATCATCCACAGTTCTGGTCATTTGGCCCAATGTTTCAAATTTCTGTGAATTTGATTCTGAGTTACCATTACATGTATTATCAACCGCTAAGCACTTTGCTCAGTAATCTACCTACAGAACCACTTTTAAATTAAATAGGATACACACACACACACACACATGTATATATATACACGTATATATACAGATTACATATTATATACAGATGTATATATATATACATATATATACAGATTATATATATGTAAATCTCATGAGACAGAATTTGCTCATAAGACATAGGCACTCATATATATAGGGGTACATACACACACACATGCAATGAAAATTCCAGTCTTTTAGTTCCCTAGTTTGTTGGCCCAGTGGTATCTGCTCATTGCCCATTTTTGCCAATGTATGCTCATATTTCAAGAGAAATTTAATATTTTAACTTATAAAATTTTTATTTTCCCATTTCCATTCTTCCACATGAGGAAACCAAATTTTTGAAAAGTTAAATATTTCTCCCAAAGTCACACAGCTAGTAAGCGAAGGAATCTTTGAACCAGGTTTTTCTGACTCCAAATAACAGGCACACAACCACTTTACTGTATTGCCTGCCTAAAGGTATTTAAATGAATGCAATCTCCAGATTCCTTGTTATAATAGTGAAAGTCAATCCTAGCTCATAGGATTTTCCTCCCTCCCAATTTTAAAAATATGTCTCTCCCTTAAGATACTTCCATATATCTGAACATTATAAAAAATTTGGTTTTTTGCATCAAAGTACTCAGTCATCAGACAGAAATCATACCAATATTCAAAACTGTGAGGTTTATAAGGTAAATAGTGTTGCACAGTGTACATCTGGCACAACTGTGCATAGCAGCCTTGATAACATACATAAGCTTTTAATATTAACCTGGAGCATTCAGCAATATGTTTGATAATTTCCCAAAGGGTCAGAGTCAACATATTTCAGCAAAAGGGTATGATTCATGTTTAACACAGTTACTCTTCCTTTAAAAAAAAAAAAAAAAAAAAAAAAGAAGAGTTTTCAAACCCCTCCTAGGACTAAAATACATGAACATGGAGCTGACAGCAGAGAAAATTCAGAGATATATCGTATGTAAAGAAGGAATCTTTTTGTACTAATACATAACCTGAGGCAGAGATTTTGTGGCACATATTGGAGAACTTATCCTCCTAAGAGATTAATTCTTGAAGATAAAATTACAAGTGAATCTTCACAAATTGTAGATGTAGAAATCTAGAAATTTAATAAAATGGTCAGAATATTCATTAGGAAAGGGACATCTCCAATATCATTGTATAGAAACACAAGATTAATAAAACTAAAACTAAGAAAAGTGCAAAATGTGAATGGGCCAAAAAGAAAAAAAAAACTGGGAAGGGGAACCTGGGTGGCTCATATGGTTACATGGCTGCCTTCTGCTCAGGTCATGATCCCAGGGTCCTGGGATGGAGCCAGGAGCCAGGAGTCTGGCTCTGTGCTTAGCAGGGCATCTGCTTTTCCCTCTCCCTCTGCCTCTGTCACTCCCCTGTTCATGATCCCCCTCCCTTTCTCACATTAATACAATCTTCAAAATAAAGAAACTCTGAAAGGCATCCTTTAGCTAAAGGCTTTTCATGAAAGTTGGAAGTATAATTGAATTTAACATCAACTCCACCAAACCTTTTGTTCTAATTCACAGATAACCTGTCAGATAAATACATACACAGTTTTCATTCCCTGTCAAGGGTCTATGCACTTTAATCTTTTTACTTTGTTCACAAAATACAGAATTAGATAACTGAGTTATTACAGGAGAGAAACAGAAGCTGGGTGAACTCCACATGACTACTACAGCTGCCTTGATTCTGGAACCAAAAATGGGCAGCTCAGATAAGACAAGCATGTATCCCCTGACTAATTCTCCTTTATAACAGAGAATACTCTACTTTGAATGGGCTATATGTTGTACCTAATTCAAAAACATATCAGTTTTCCCATTCTGAATTAGTAGAGCTCCTCTTAGAGCTGAGGGTGTTTAGCAACAACTGGAGAGCACCTAGCAACTTCCAACTAACATGCCCATGAAGACACATGGAAAGAAAGAATGCCTACAACTTCAGTACAGTAGGACTATGAAATCAGCATGGAAACCACCATCAACGCCTCATCTATGCAGTCCATCTCTAAATATGGAAAATCCTTGTTCACACCCTATTACTTTTATTCCAATTAACAATGATGAATAGAGAGTATTGGACTGCCATTCCCTAGGTCTTTATTTTTTTAAAGATTTTTCTGATGAGAATGAATTACATGTTTCTTAGAAAATACAGAAAACAGAACACCGAGAAGGAAACTAAACTTTCTCCATATTCTACCACCAGGAAACATAATGCATATCCTGTTTAGTCCAATGGTTCATAACACATTTTAGCTGAATTTTATTTGATTCTACTAGAATTAAAATCATATGGGAAAGACTTTAATGTCCTATCATGAAACCTCCGATAACCAATTTACTTTTCAATATGTTGTTTACTGCCCCCACTCTTGTGCTCTACACAGTGCTTTAAAATTTTAAGTACTGTATAGAATGTGCTGTTGGTATTCCTCCCTTATCCTAGATCCTCATTGACCAGACACTCTCTGGGTGTTTTATACTTTGAATTTTAGTAGAAATAGGACTTTAGAGTATATAAGAGTCCACATGTGTATTCAGGTGTGTTATAAATGCTTGGATATGTTTGTACATATGGTACAGGGAAGAGAGGTTAGTGGGTCTGATATCCAAATTCTAGAAGACTTATTCCAGGAAAATGGGTAACATTTCAACTTCTCTGGGAAATGTAAAATTTCTGGAGGACAGTTTGGTTATAAGTAGAAGAGTTAAAAACAACAACAACAACAACACTTTGCAACATGTGATACAGGCACATGTTAAAATTCAATATAAAACAATTAAAGTAAGTCTGTCTCTCAGCCTTTAAACTCCTAGGTCCCAATCCATTCTTCCCAATATTTAACTTAGCTAGTTTTAAATACAGTTGTATAAAAATTCTATGTACATGATATAAGCCCTTATACAAATGAGACCATAACATAGTACTCTTCAGCACCTTGATTATTTTCGTTCAAAAAATGAGCAGTTTCCTGATAAACCGTTCTGTACCCAATTCCCACACATCTCCATGTTGGTTTCCACACACCACCAAGCAAGTCTCTAGCACCAGCGGTGCCTTACATTTCAACTCAGTTCTGACACAATCTACTGAAGATAGCATCAGATCCCATAGATTAAGGGCTCCATCCCACAAGACTGCTGCCCTCCTCCACACTTGAGATGCCAGTCACACTTCCGGGTTCTCAGCTGTGCTGCTGACCAACCCGCTCACGTTCTCACAATGCTCTCCTTGCATTTGATTAAATTTGCTGGAGTAGCTCACGAAACTCAAAATGTTTTACTTACTGGATTACCGCTTTGTAATAAAAGGGTATTTCTCAGGAGCAGCCAGATAGGAGAGAAGCAGAGGCCAAGGTATGGTGAAAGGGACCAGAACCTAATGCTCTCACTTAATCTCCAAGTGTGCACCATCCCGAAGCTCTCTGAAACATTAGGGGTTTTCATGAAGCTTCATTACATAGGCATGATTGATTGAATCATTGTCCACTGGTTCAACATCCAGCCCCTCCTTTTCCCTGGAAATTAGGGGGTGGGAGTGCAAGTTCCAACCCTCTAATCACATAGTTGGCCCCATTAGCAAGCAGCTCCTATCCTCAGGTTCTTACAAAAGTCACCTCACTAACGTAGCTCCGGTTGTGGTAAAATAGGTTTGTATGAATATTAAGACACCTCACAAAACAAACTGAGGGTTGCTGGGGGGAGGGAGGTTGGGAGAAGGGGGTGGGATTATGGACATTGGGGAGGGTATGTGCTTTGGTGAGTGCTGTGAAGTGTGTAAACCTGGTGATTCACAGACCTGTACCCCTGGGGATAAAAATATATGTTTATAAAAAATAAAAAATTAAAAAAAAAAAAAGACACCCATTTTACCTCTATGGTTTTGAACCCCTTGAAGGGATTTCTGAGATTGAGGACAAGAGATCAAATAATATAACAAAAGTTGATGCCATTGCTCTCATGGTTCAGGGAATTCCAAAGATACTGGGGACTGTGAGCCAGAAGACACAGGCAAAGACCAAATGTATATGAAAAACATATTTTAATCATCTGAATGACCAAATACATATTTTTTAAATAAATCACAAGATCACACATATATTTTTTAATAAATCACAAGATCACACACACATATATATATCACAACAAATATATCCACTTCATTATGAAAATTTCTGCCTGGCATTCCACTGCATGAATGTATCATATTAAACAGCAATGAAACTATTTCTCCTATTCTTACATAAATAGTTCTAAAATGGACCCTCATTCTTATACATGTCTTTGCTTCAGGTATGGGTTTATCTGTAGGATAAGTTTATATAAACGGAATTATCAAACAAATAACATGTGAATTTTAATTTCACACATGTCAAATAGCTATTAAATATCACTACAAATGAATATTGTCACAAACTACGAAAGCACTCATGTTAACCCTACGTGAGATTTAACATTATTTTTTTTAGCTTTGTCCATCCGATTGTTCTAAAAGCAGTTTTAATTTTTTCAATATGTTTACTACTAATTGGCTGTAATTTAAGGAACTATTTATATTAGGTTTGTCCTGCTGCCAAAACAGATTAATGCAAACCTAGTGACATAAGACAACACCCACCTATTACATCACAGTTCTGTAGGTCAGAAGTCCCAGTGTCCATCTGAATCCTCTGCTGAAGTGCTCACAAGTATGAAGTCAAAAGATAGGCGGGAAAGCTTACCTTCCTGGAGGCTCTGGGAAGAATCCATTTCCAAGCTCATTCCATTGTTGGCCAAATTCAGTTCCTTATATAGTGACAGAAATGCAGTCCCCATTTTCTTCTGGTTATCAGCTAGGGCTTAGGCTTTGTTTCTAGAAGCTGCCCATGTTTCTTCTCATGGTTTCCTATGTTGTTCTCTGAGGCAACAGTGGGCTAAGTTCTTCCCGCTGTTGGAACCTCTCTGGCTTCATCTGGAGATGTTCTGTCACTTTTAAAGGGTCCTGTAATTAGATTGGGCCCAGCTGAATCTTTCAGAACACCTTCTGTATCTTAAGACTCATGACCTTAACAAATGCCTTTTTTCCCCCTGTGTAACATAATATACTTACATGTTATAGGAATGAGGGCATGATACCTTTATGTAAGAGGAATTCTGCGTATTATATGTGTGTGTGTGCATGTGTGTGTGTGCATGCATATATTTATTTATTTATTTATTTACTGATTTATTTTAAGTTCTCTAAACCCACAACAGGGGTTTAGAGAAAAATTTATGTCCACCTATTATTTTAGCACCATATTTCTCCTTTGAAATGCTGGATGACAGAAAAAAAAATGGTATTTTATAGATCTACAATGGGAAATAATTATAACCATGAATTACACACTAAGAATTGATCCTTCATGTGTAAAATCTACCTAATATGTTCACAGATTGTGTACCTGAAAAAATATCCTAAAAATAAAAATATCAAAACTTGTTCCAAGAACTAACCTACAAGAAAAAATGACCAATTGAGAAGTGGAAAATTTGTAGCAGTTAAATAATACATAATATGTATGCGTGATTTCCTACTATTTTTAGGTATGTATAATCTCAGTGTTAGTAAATGTGTTATTATTTCTTTAATACCTTTTAAAATGATTCAGAGATGGGAATCCTGGCAGCATAAAGTATTAGATATCATTCTAATATATAATATGAGACATTGTCATAGGCAACATAATTCCCCCCCACCCCCAGAGATGTCTATGTCCCCATCACCAGAATCAGTAAATATGCTAGGTTATGTGGCGTGGGGGAATTAACGTTACAGAATTAACGTCTGTTAATCAACAGACCCTAAAATAGGAAGATTATTGGGGATTATACCCAGGTGGCCTCAATGTTTACAAAGTGTTTTTTAAAAGGGGAAGAGGAAGCAGAAACATAGTTCAGAGTGATGTGGTATGAGAAGGATTAAATCTGTTATTGCTGGATTTCAGGATGAGCATAGCCATGGAGCAAGGAATGTAGGCAGCCTCTAGAAGGAAAGGCAAGGAAAACCATTTCTGTTGGAGCCTCTGCAGAGAAATGTACTCCAGTCAACAGCTTCATTTTATCCTAGAAACACCAGGGTCAGACTCTGACTCTCAGCTCTGACTCTTAGAACTATAACCCAATAAAGTTGGGTTATTTTAAGCTATAAAATGTGGCATTACAGCAGCTTATATTAGAATACTAATATAAGCATCAGTTAAAGTATATTTAAGAAGATTTTTAATGAGGTGGAAAATAATTATTTTATAAAGTTAAACTAAACTTGCAAATGCAAGATTATGCAATTGTATAGTTTAAGAAAAAAACGACTTCAGTAACAAATGCTTGTGTTTGAAAGTACTAATATTTCATAGCACTTAAGAGATAGTATTTACAATTAAACTTTTATTTAAATGCTGTATTTTATTTTTTAGCTCTGTGTGGCCATTGGAAAAATAAAAACATGTTAATCCTTGGCTCAACAATTTAGACACTGGGGACAATGATTTCTATTCCATATGAATTTCATAGGTTTCCAGTATGTAACACATTATACACACTTGGCAAATATTAGCTGGTGGCAAAACCACTATTCTTACCTTTCATAGCACTCATTTTTTTAATTAACTGTTTTATTAACATATAATGTATTATTTGCCCCAGGGGTACAGGTCTGTGAATCATCAGACTTGCACACTTCACAGCACTCACCATATCATAGCACCCTCTTAAGATCAAACAAACAGTTAAACATCTTCCCTAATACAGTGTTCCGCTAATTTTCAGAATACATATAAGTGAATTTTGGAAACTCAAGTGAATATCTAATCGGCAGGATGTCAGGTAGATAACCAGAGAAAAGTAAAAAAGAAAATTCAGGCAATGTAGGGTAGGTATTCGATAGGTAGCACCATCATGCAGGGGTAGAGTGGTCTGGCCCCTCGTGATCTGTTAACTTAAGCTTATTCATCACTATTTTTTTTTTCTTTTGTCAACTTCTACCTTCCGCTTCTGTAACAGTATTATTTCACGCGTCTTCCAATGTCTTTAATGGCAAAGCAAAAGAGCTGTGTACTTGGGAAGTGGGTATGAAGCAGCCCAGGAACAATCACCTGGAAGCTGATAATTGCCCTTACACGTTGCAATGTCACACAGGCAAAAACATAGACTAAGGGAGTTGGATAGAAGAGTCTACAGCATCTGGTCTAACTTTCCACTTTATGTATAAAGATAACGAGTCCCAGTAGAATAACCTGCTGAAGAATACAATGCTTCAGACACTAAGAATAAAACCTAGATGTTGCTTCTCCTAGAACACACACTTTATGTTTCAATGTTTATTTATCATTATATAACAAAACCCCTTCCCTCTGTTTGTCCTCTTACTGTTGCGCTTTTCACTGAAAGCAAAACTGCTCAGTATTCTCCATAGAGTAGAGCTGTTTGCTGTTATTTTGCCTATGAGGAAGAATTCCTACCCATGGGGCAGCAAGGGGCACATTGCTTCTGTCAACAGAAAGGGCATTGGGGCAGCAGGTGAGAAGACTCAGCAATATGTAAAAATCCTTTGCAGCAAACTTGACCCAGGTGTTTCTTTCAAATTCTAACCAACTCCCTCCCACATCTCCTTAAGAACAGGTGTGACCCATGGAACATCAGAAGCGGCAGGGGTAAGTGAAAGGTTATACAGAGTTGAAAAGCAGCAGAAAATTTGAAAAATAAGCAAATTTAATAAATAGCATCTGTTTTCAATATGGGTTTTTCATATTTAAATTTAACATTCTGTCTTTAGTTCTGAAAGGAAAAAATGACTAATCTTGATCCAGAAATTAGTGACATAAAGCACAGATTATGAAAAATAATAATTCCAAAGGTCAAAGACATTATTATAAATGAGTTATTTTAAAATTTATACATGTTATTTCATAAAATCATAAAGTCATGGGGATGAAATATATCAGTCTGTCACTTAGGCCAGTCTCATTTATTCTAATTAGCTCATTTTTAATTTGGGGGGTTTTCTCATTAGGAATTATCGTTAGAAGTTCATAAGCTATTCTTGACAGTGAATAATGAGCAAATTGTCAGATTTAGCCCATGCTGACATTTCTGTTCTCTATTCGATGGTTGTTGACCTCATTAGGTGCACTTATAAAACAAGGCTTACAATCTAAAAAAGGTTAGAGACTTGAAAGTAAACTACTGTATAACCTGTCATTATCCCAGCCTTGCAAATGTTGATTTTGATGTATTAACATTCCCTAAGATGTTCAGAGAGAAAATTAAAAAATAATTAGTGAACAGAAATGTTTATACAAACAGACTTTAATTTTAATTTTCCTTACCAAAGCACTGCAAGTAACTTTAAATAGGTCACATGCAGTGCAGGTAGAACAAACATAGCGTATATGGTGTTCGAAATACAACCAAGGTATGACAGCCTATTTCTTCTAAAGGAGAGTATATTGCACATCTCTGAAATCTTTAACTCATTAGCTGGCTTCGAAGTACAGTCTAGTGCTTTCAGTACTATTTTCCCCCATTTTTAATAAATTAGGAAGACATTTTCATTGGTATTAAAATCAGATAACTAGAGTTTTATATTTGGAAAACGGATCTGTAATTTTAAACAGAGATTTTATACTCTGACATGCCCAAATCAATGGCTTTCACATATCAAAGCTAGCCTTCCTTTTGGTTGTTCTGAATGTATTTAAAGTAAATGAATATCAAGGTATTGTTTACGAGTTTATTTTCTAAAAAGGCAGCCTACTGGCTACATTACCTAAGGGTATTCTATATTGGTTAGCTTTGAAGAGTTCCTTTCCTCTTGAGTATTTGCTAATTGTGTTAGGTTATCAATAGTACCATTGGAAAGAATAAACAATATCAAAGTTAAACACTGAAGAAGTTAAAACTAAAGCAGAATTGGTAAGGCAGGACGATTGTAAATAAGAAATATTGATCTTGGAAACTTAGCATATACTCTCGTATAGTGGAAATACACCTCATATGTAAAGCTTCTGACATTTCCCTTCTCTACAGAATAAGAAAAGGAGTGGGAAGTATATGTTACACAGGTACATGCAGGTACATATCAGATGTACACCAGAGAAAGACTGTGTCCACAAAGTAAGTGATACCAAATACATTTGGGTTTCCATTATTTGCAACAAATAAGCCCAATACTAAGATGACTGATTAATGTTCTTTTACTCTTCAGTGAGCATCATTTTATCAAATAAAGATAGTCTGAGTGTCTTATGTTTAAGTATCATGGTGTGAACATGAACAACAACAGAGTTGTTATGGGTGAAATTGTGCTCCCTAAAAATTCATGTGGCAAAGTTTCAACCCCCGATACCTCAGAACGTGGTCACAGTTGAAAATCGGGTAGTTGCACATGTAGTAAGTTGAGGTCATACTGGAGCATACATTGGGCCCCTCGTCCCATGTGACTGGTGTCCTTATAAAAATAGGAAATGTGCAGAGACAGACATACACAGAAGGAGGACAGCATGTGAACATTAAGTCAGAAATTGGGGGGTGAAGCATCTGTTAGGCAAGTAATTCCAAATATCCTTACTTCACTCAGAAGGAATCGGCTATGACAGCACCTTGATTTTGGACTTAAAAGCTTCTGGAACGATGAGACAATATATTTGGTTGTATAAGCTGCCTACTCTGTGGGACCTTTCTTAAGGGCAGCCCTGGCAAACTATTACCAGTTGTATCTGCATCACTGTTCCCTTATGTTAGCACAGAGGTCTGAAAAGGTGGCATATTTGTACATATACATAAAGAGAACAGAGACAACTCTCAGATTACCTTGCACTTAGTGATAATAAGCAGATGTACACATTGCATGTTGTTGAACAAAAAGAGGCAAGGGAAAGAAATTCATAGAAGCACATGAAAAGACATTATCTTTCCCTAATTAAACACTCAGAATACTGTAACAATAGAACACATTAATTGGTGGGAAGCAGAGAGCTCATGCCCAGTTACATATTCATTATTTATCTACCATTTCATAAAATGTATATAATTAAACACTGAGTTATGATAGCAGTTCAGTGGAAAGCGGCCCCCATTGGCCGAGTTTCTGTGAAAGCAATGAAATGTGTCAAAATAATTCAGGTAGTGTTACAGTCAGTCTATTACCTACATTCTTCATCAAATAAGTGTGATGTTTTTGGATGTAACTTTCATTCTTCCAGATATAAATATATGACCCTCTTCTCTACTACATATAAATCATTTTGAGTTTTAGGTCATTTGGAAGTAGGGAAGTCAATTAACTTAGGTCAGCAGCACGGAAGCAGTGGCAGCGGAGAAAAAAGGGAGGAGAGAAAACAGAGCAGTTCAGACTTACATGAAAAGGCTGAATACAGATAAAGGTTTTCCTGGACGAGATCTATGAGAAACAAGCAGCCAAAACCAAACACTGCAATGCAAGAATAACAATTGTGAATAGCCAACAACATTCACTCATTCGTTCAATAAATATGTGTTGAGTATTTACTATGTGCCTGGCATTAAACTAGACACTGGGGCTCTAAGAATACAAAACAGAAATTGTTGTCATCTTCATGTTAGAAAAACAGCATAACAAATTAGCACTGAAATGCACCTGATGATTTCAGGTTTTTATAAGCACTTTAAAGAAAATCAAAGTGTAATAGCTGCTTAGATGGGGTTCCTAAGGAAGGTCCCTTCCAAGAGATTTGTAAGTTGACCTGTAAGGAAAGTTAAGAAGTGATCCAAAGATAAAGGAGCAGCTTTTGTGATGGAGAAAAGAAAGAATAATAACAGAACATTGTGCCCTACAAGAGAAGTCTGCATTTCCTGTGAATCCCTGTACTGAAACAGAATGGCTTTCCTGAATTAAGATATTCAGCTGAATTGGAAAAAATGTAATATTCCTACATAATGTATGAAATATAATTTTAAAGTGTCAGACAGTAGATCACATATTTAACGCTTTTCCTGTTTGTCCTGAAACATCTGGTATATTCTATTCCACAGGTTTATATGGATGCAGGTCTTACTTATAATTAATTAATTAAAATGTGCCTGAGGTTTAACTTAATATAGCTTCTGTCATTTGCCCTTAAAATTTCATACAGGCCATTAGTCTTTGAAGATTTGCATCTTACAATTAAGTGCTCATGATTTTCCACAAACTACACTTCAGATAATAATTTCAATTTAGCATATGAGGAAACTGAGGCAGACCAAGTTATGCAAATTATAGAAGGCATAAAGCTGGTAAGTAGCAGAGGCAAGATTTAAGCCCAAGAGGTATGGCTTCACAACCCATGGACGTAATACATTATTTGTACTTTTTGTTTAGTTATTTCATATTTAACCAAACACATACGATACCATAAATAATTTGTTTTTGCCTCATATATAGTATGTTATGTTTTAACTATATTTGTCATCAACAAGACCATCCTCATAAAAACGTGAGGAGCTATCTGTTTTCTAGCTAGTTCTTTCTCATTTCCCAATCCTAATGCAGTAATTCTTATATTTTACAAGTCCTTTCAGACAAGTAGAAGGCAAGGGAGACATTAACTGGCACTGATCCTTTGAAGAAAATACTGAAGGAAAAGAATCTAAGTTTAGAAGTGGAAGATTTAGAAAGGAGGCTTTATTAGACACAGTGTGAGGTGAGGAAAATGGCTGCATCATTCTTGGGACATTTTCCTCATTTACTTCCTTGGACCATAATTTTCTGATTCACTCTCCACGTTGAAATCCTGCCTAGACTTCCTAATCCTTTCCTTATGTCATTAATTACCTAGAAAAGAAACTTACTGAGGAAGAGTAGCTTCATGAACTCCTTAGGTATTTATAAATCTTTATATTGAGCAAGACATGGAGGTAGCCCCTGAGATGAAGACCATGCCTTAAAAATCTTAGGTGACTATTGAAAAGCCAACTACAGAAAGGAGTGTAACAGAAGATAGAAATGAAGTTCACATTATCTACACTATAGTAAAAACAGCTTAACGTCACTATTGTAAACATGTAAGATTTCCTTGAGATATTTCTTCATTGAAAATTAAAATATTATATTCCACAGCAATTGTTTATGGTCCCCTCACTGAAGGTGGAGATTGCTATTTATATCCAAAATAACTTCTGAACAGAATGTGTAGGAATACTGAAGCTCTACATCTGGCATGTGAGCATGCGTGCACACACACACACACCCCTCATACACACTTAAATAAACATCTTATCTCCATGGAAACTTATGTTTTTCATGATTTCTCCTTCTGAAACTATGGATATATGAAGTCTAAATACCCCAAGAGCTGGGGCTTAGTCTTATTTTTAGATTTTATTAACTGCTTTGTATGTTCTACATTTAATTTACATTTTTTTATTGTTGTTCTCCCCACATCTATAAATAAAATTTGAAGACCTATCTACCTTTAGTTTATGGGAAAGAAAATAGAACCTTATTGAATTTTACGGTTGGTGTTAGGAAAAGTTAACAAGGTGAATTGATTGTGCCTATGAGAAGCTAAGAATTTATTGCTGTTATTATAAGATTCTCTAAATTTAAATGTATTTGATCATTAGTTGTGAGTTTATATGTGCGAAGGCAGATGTTAGCAGTGTCTTAGTTCTTTCTACTCAGAACTATATTGCTTAAATTTAGTTTGCCCAGTATCAGTGAACAGCCAACTTTCCTTAGTATAAAGAAGAGTATAAATTCAGAACTGTCAAACAAATTATAAACAATAAATATCAAGATCTTGATTAAAATCAGGCCACATTTACTAGTAGTAAATAGAAATACTTAAAATATTAAAATGAATGTTTAAGTCCACACACAATATAGTCAAAAGTGTTTCATCTTGGAAATGCCTAAAGCTCTTTCCTTTAAGCAATTTCTATTTCAATTTATTCTTTGATGCACCAGCCTAAGCTCTAGAGAATTTCTCCCTTGAATGAATAGCTTTGTATTAGAGTATACTTTTTGAATAGAGATTGATGCTAGACTCGTTCTATCAGCATTCTACTTCTTCCAGAGAAAGACAACCATTATTATATCACATTTAATTGCATTAATACTGAGAAGAAGAAAAAAGTCATTGAAAGAAGTCATATTTGAAATTTGCTTTTTATAACTATTGCCTAAATAGCTCTTTTAAAAACAAGCTTCTTGGATGTATGGATTTGTAAACATGGATCCAGATGCCTTGGGTTCTAATTTTCTTTCTCCCACTAACTCATACAGCTATCAACCTAAGTTATACAACTTCTCTAGCCTTAATGTTTTGATCTTTGAAATTAAAAAATATATGTATAATTTACTACACATGGATCTATGACAAGAGTAATATATTTCATAAAGACTTCAATACATATGAGTACATCAATATTTTGGAATATTACCAAGGTAAAGCAAATAAAGGCATTATTTTTCCTGCAGAGATGAGCCAGCTGATTTGGGAAAAATAAAAACTCACTATAAATAAACACTTCAATGTTTTGGGTGGCTCAGATGGCTGAGTGTCCAAATTTTCGTTTTGGCTCAGGTCATGATCTCATGGGTTGTGAGATCAAGACCGGCATCACGCTTCGTGGTCAGCTGGGAATCTGCTTGAAGATTCTATCCCTCTGCCCTTTCCTCCATGGGCACAGGTATGCACACTCTCTCTCTTTCTAAAGTAAACTAATAATTAAAAAAAAAAATTCAAGAAGTGTTTCTCTAAAGTCTCTGTGTTGGAGAGACACATAGATATACTTGGTTCTCCTTTGGAAAATATAACACTGGTATTATTGTGATAATTTCCTTGTTGACTGTGGATCCCGACACATTCCTCTACACAGAATCTCTCCAGACCACACAGTACTATTGTGTTACTACAAAGATTACAGTTCATCAAATGCAACATAATTAGCAATGTCCTAAAGAGGAAAAGCACCTAGGAAAACTTATATGTTGCTCAGGTAGTGATAAAAGAAAGAAAAGAGGAGAAAAAGAAAGCCAGATCTTTCATGGTCATGAGACACACAACGAGGCACCCCATAAATGATTAAAGAAAATTAAGCAAGGCTGGATTTTGGGTGCACAGGCAGGAGGAAGATTTTCAGGCTTCACATTCACACAGTTATTATCAGTACCATTATGATTAACAGTATTTATTTGCAGACTTTATGACTTAAATGGTTCTCTTTACAGTGGGGGCTTTCATTGCCAAAGCAATATAGCTGGTCAAAATTACTGGGGAGGGGGCTAGTGAAGATAATCTAACATACCATGATTAATTGAATAATAAAAATAACTGACAAGGAAAAAAAAAGACTGCTTTTCTATATATGGTCACCCCTGAGCTTTTTGTTTATAACTCTTACTATTTACCTTCCAGAAATGTGCAAAGATAGAGACACTGGAAAAGAAACAACAGTCCTATTCCTGACTCTAATCTCTTTATCTGTTTACACAGCAAACCATGTTTGTACCACTTTGCCTTTTACACTGGCCAGGCAGATAAAGGGCAGATGGCTATTACTTCCGACCTAGTCATTTTATCAGCTAAGATACACCATGGTGAAAGTAAAACTGTAATGAGGTGACAGAAGTCAATTTTCTCTATTGTGGTGCTAGTGTGCAGCTGGTGACCACAGAGCCCTAAATAAAACAGAATTCATTTTCTGGACTTCTAATCTCCTTTCCTCTTCGCACCCCAAAGTTTTTTGCCCTCTTCATATTTTCCGTCACCTAAAGCCATCAGTAGTCACAAGATTTCACACTGAAGACTCTGAATTTTAATCAATAAAATGAATATTTTGTAAATAAAAATTCTAAAATGAATATTCAAGAAATCAGTAAATTTGTTGCTGGAGCACTACTTTTATACTGGTAACAGAGGGTCATGGACAACATTTGTGAAGTGTAATCATGAAGCTATAGTAATTACTTTAGTGAATCTCTGCATTTTATTGACTTAACAAAATAGAAGTTATTTCTCACTCATATCAAAGTCCAATATGGCTATTTCTGGTCAGCAAGTTATGGTGACATTGCTCCAAAACAATTCAGGCGCCCAGCTGAAGGAAGCACTTGGAATCAACATCTAATTTGTGGAACCAGATACTTGTGTGAGAAGTTTTTTGAATGAAACTGCAGGTTGCACACATCCCTTTTGCTAAAATTCCATTGGCTGGAACTCCATAATATGACCTCTTCCAACTGCAAGGGCTAGCTCTGTGCTCAGGAGAGAGAGGAGATGGATTTTAGGAAGAACAACCAGCCATATCATCTACAGTTGGTCCTTCTGGTTAAATAAGAATTGATTTGCCACTTCATTCAAACTCATGTACTATATTCTCCCCCTACCCCAACGGAGAAAACCCAATGTCCATACTAGGTATTGCTTATATCACAAAGTACATTATCTAGGTTGGAACACATTATTCTGGTCCAGATTCGGTACCTCATGGTCTGGGAATTTATAAACTGAAAGATGAATTATTTGTCTCTTACCAAACTCTCACAACATGCAATGGTAAACCAGGGACAAGATAACCTCAGTAAAAACATTCCATAGTAAAAACAGACAATACAGAAGGCACTGCTCTGTGGCAATGATGGCTGGGTCTCCATCCTAGGAAAGGAGGGATTTTCTTGACTAGATTCAGGATCTCTGGTATTCTCTGTTGGCACTTGATTCCAATCTTTGGAATTTCTTCATTTCTCAAATTCCTCCATGATTACATCTGAAGTGAGGAGTATGTGCTCCTTGGAAGAGGGGTGCTTCCCTTGTTGCAAAGATTTAAAGCCCTAGGGTTGTTTTAGAGCTGCAAAACATTTAGATGAGGCTTTTTTTCCCCCCTCAGCAATATTATCCTTAAAGGGCTTAGATTTCTGATCTATTTGCTGGTCAAATAGAATTTGTAACCAGTCAGTTACATGCATGTAACCAGTCAGTTACATGCTAGTAAACACACCAAAGTTCTTTTCTAGTTATACTTTTCATGTCTCCCTTTTTTTCTTTGGGTTCTCATGCGTCTGAAACTATCTGCAATAATTTAGAAAGCAGTGGAAGTTGGGTTGTGGGGAATGGAATATACAAAATTGTGCCTAGAAGTCAGGGTCTTCTAACTGGACATGAAACCACCTTAGTTATCCTTGCTAAGAGATTAATCAACCCTAAACAGCAAAGAAACTCCCTTTTCTGCATCTTTTTTTTTTTTTTTTTTTCAGTTACACAAGAGTTCTTTAAGTATACAAGAGGACGTTTCAACTTCAAGTTGAGTAAGACCATACTGGGAAAGATTTCTTCCTTGGGAACCAATATATCTTAAACAGCAGAGTCCAAAGTTGACTGGGTTATTAGGTGCCCTAGGGAGATGGTAAGAGGGGCTTTCTATCCCCTGGTCTTCTGACCAGTGTATTCTGCCTTTACAAAAACAGTATCATATATTGGCCACTGGTTCATTCATCTATTTCAACTCACAGTCATAGGGTGTTTTCTCCCTAACAGCACCATAACTATTTTCTTGGCCATTTCACTATTCTCTCAAGCCATCTGTTTATCAAAAAAGAATGGCTCTCAGCAAGATAGCAAGATAGAACAGGCATGGCTTTCCTTTGGTATCTGTGCTGTGGTTCTCCTTTGGGGCTGTCCAAAGACTCCATACAGCATTCTCAGCAGTGACACTTTGAGGAATCTGGATCTGCAATGCTGTAAGTGCAAGATGGTATATTTTCTTGTACCAGAGTCATTGCTGGAACTGGAACTACGATAGAGCCTTCTTTTATACAAGGTCTCAGGAACACTCTTGGTTTGCCCATCAGTTTAGTAAGATTCCTGATAGGTTTCAGAGTAAATAGGTCAATGCAGCATAGCTAAATATGGTATATGTTGCCTACCAAGTATTGTACTTCTTTCCTAGTGGTAAGAAGCACAAGGTAAAGCATCTTGGATTCTATTTAGAAAGAACATTCTCTACCATTAAAATCTCAGAAAATCCACTGTGCTGAGAGGTTCCTGAATACTTATCATGATGTCTCTCCTGCACTTTCTAGCCCATGCATTTTACTTGGGCTTCTAGGGCACCCAATACCTCCAGTTCACCAGATCCACTGTCAGCATGACATGTGTATAGCAGGCTGGTGTGATTTAATAAGAGATGTCTAAATAATGAAGATCCTTGAAGCTATATAGGACATAGCAGCAGAACTGGAGCAGTTCTGGGAAGGAGAATTAAGTTGGAGTTCTGTCCTTGCCACTGTTTATGATATCCTTTCTGACTAGCATGGAAATGACACATTTGCCAGATTCTAACACCTGCCAGGTGCCAGAGACTTGGTAATTTATCAGCAAAAATGTCACCTCTCTGGCCTCAACTGTGATTACAGTTACTACCTGATTGCAAGATCCATTCACCAGGCATATTATATAAAAAGCTATACAGTAAGAACACCATTTTTGTATTCAGGGTATTTTTTTTTTAAGATTTTATTTATTTATTTGAGACAGAGAGAGAGAGAACAAGTGGGGAAGAGAGGGAGAAGCAGGACCCCCTGAGCAGGGAGCCTGAAGCAGGGCTTGATCCTAGGATTCTGGAATCATGACCTGAGCCAAAGGGAGATGCTTAACTAACTCAACCACCCATGCACCCCATTAAGGTTTTGAAGATACTGAAAATCCCAAAAGTTTCCAAGATATTGATAGACAATCCCACAGGTTTCCACTTCATCCTTCCAGCAATAATAGCACTCACTTCATGGGTCAGGAAGCCAAGGTATAGATTTCGCCATTTAAAAAGTATGTCTAATTTAATTTTTCCTTCAAGAACTGAAGAGGTAATTTCAAGAAAGGTTGTGAACTTACTGGGCCTTCTATGAGATAAACTTGGACCCAAACTTGATATGTCAACTATACAAGGAGTAAGGACCATTTAGGACAAACATCTAACAATCTCTCTCTCTCTCTCTCTCTCTTTTTTTTTTAGTTTACCTGTTTCCTAGTAGATAGTCACCCTGTTAAATGGGCACAGTTCTCTTTAGGTCAGGCTTCATAAATCATGCAAGAGTTGTAAGGCTCTTTCTTTCTTTCTTTTTTTATGTTTTTTCTTAAGAACATTGGTTCTCAAACCATAGTGTGATTCAGTATCACCTGGAGGGCTTTTTGGAAAACATATTTCTAAGCCCTAAACCTGAATTTCTAATCTGGAAGCTCTGTGATATGTCCAAATGCATTTGCTTTTATAACGAGTTTCCAGGTGATACTGATATTTCTGAACAAGGAACCATACTTTGATAACTACTTCTTAAGAAATTCAAACTTGCCTTTGGTTAGTGGGATTCTGAGTATATGAATTTCCTTAAATCTGAAATTGAGGGAAAGCTCCTGGCTTTTGATTTGAAAATTTCAAGAGAAGAATAACTTAAATGTGTTTCCTATTCATTAGGATTTCAGTTTTTCCCACTGTATAGCTAAATTGTACTTTAGTGCACTGTCCATCCATTTTATTCCTCCAGACCCAGTTTTCAGTTAACCACATCAATGATCCCTGTAATTCAAAATATACTGCTTACTACTTCGAGGATGGTGTATTACCTTGACACATCTATGGAAGACAGCTTTTATTAGATTTTGAGTAAATTGCTCCAATGTGTCCATATAGTGGCACTAAATAGAAGAATATGCCTCTATATCAAATGTCTTCAGTTATATCTAATGTGCATCCCTTCACAATTTTAATAAAGCAAAGAAAGGTCTCTTGCTTTGTTCTTCACTTGTTTTTACTACAGAGGTATCAACTTAGCTTTTAAATTCCCGGAAAAGCTTGTAGACTTAAATGTAGCAGTATACTGATGTTAAAACACATAATGTGTTTAAACAGACTCCAAAATAGATTTAGGCTCTTCATAGTGTGATTATATTATTAAGTTCACGAAAATATGCTGATTTTTTTAAGTTGATATTATTTTCATTTAAAAATTATAAGTTTCATCATTGATTTTACAACATAAAAGAAAGTCAAACATTATGATTAAAAATCAGTATTTCTTGGACTTAGAAGGGTTACTATAAAATAATAACTCAAACTTAAAAATTACATATATTATAATAATAAAAATATATTTCAGAAAATGAACAAGATGGATATATATTTCTTGGTCAAAAAACTGATTTGCGTTGAAGATATGATATTTGCTTCTCAATAAAAAAAAAATCCTTGTAAAACACATTTGAATTTCTAAAGAGCCATTTTCTGGAGCATAAGCATTTTCAGAATTTTGAAGAAGGTTTTTATAAAGGTGTTAGCAAAATAATTCTACAGAAAGATTTATGTAAATACTCATTGTTAGCAAATCCGATTTCTAATATTACCTTTGTGGTTCAAAGTTATGTAAGTTAAGAGTGAATTGCCAAACAACCTTGAAAAGAAACCTTGAAACTCCAGTAAGAAAGATAGTCTTTCTGTACCTATCTTCGAGATAAACCTTCAAACGCTAAAAAGGCATAACGCCCTAGGGGCTGTTTGACAGATAAGCAGAAGAGCTGCCAAGTGGGGGGAATATCACTTCAAAATCTGTTCTTGAGAAACAAAACCTTTAAAGGTATATGTCTACTTTTCTTAGGAGACCCCAATCTTAGGAATAGTTGACACAATGAAAAGTAAAGATAAAACTAAAGATAACCAAATATAAATCTAATGAAATTCACTTTGGTAAAGAAATGCAATGGGACACATTAGACTTCCTAAATTACATTTGCTTCTTTGCAATCACTTCTGTATCAAATGGCACTAAACCTAGGTAACCTAACGTTTCCAAAAAACTAGCTACTCATTACATGCAGCACTTTAAAACACAAAACCCATAATAGCCTGAAGCTCGAGGTGTTAGAACTCGACTTTCCAATTACCTCCATTTTCTCCAACACTTAAATCAATTTTTGGAGACAATTAGAGTGTCTAGAACTAACATATATATTTCTTTCCTTATTTTAGCAGTTTATATAATCACTTGTTTCTTCCTATCATTGCTACAATTTGGACGACAGTATTGATCTGTTTCATTCAGTAGATTGAGGATTTACGAAACCCTATGTTATAGATTCTACTTTTACCTGAAAGCACCATTTCCCCTTGTTATTACCAACACCGGCACTCTTTTAGGGACTGGCCCACTCTATCCTTGTTCTTCTACTGGAGGCCTTGAAAAATAATGCTCACATTATCTGACCACTTAATTACAAAGAACCATATGGGCCAGTTTTGGGCTCTGATCTGGGATTTCTTTTCCCCCATTTGGAAACCTTATTTGAAAATGAAGAATTTGCGTCTGAATGCCTGCCATTGTGCCTCCAGGTGTAGAGATAGAGAGAAATGCAGCTTGTTGTCTGAATCCATGATTCCAGTCAGTCTTGAGATCCAAGAGCACATACCCTTTCTGAGGTTCTTCCTAAATCAGAATTGTATTCTACTTGTAACCAAGAAGACAACTTGTTGATGTTTTAATTTAGCACTACAGTTTCCTATTTCTGCTGTTACAAAGTAATACAAATTTATTGGCTTAAAACAACACAAATCAATGACCTCATAGGTCAGAAGTTGTAATTTGGCCTCACCTGGCTAAAAACAAGATGTTGGCAGTGCTGCCTTTCTTTCTGGAGGCTCTATAGAGTAGAGATGTGCTTTTTGTTGTTGTTTTATTGCTGTTGTTGCTGTTTTGCCTTTTACAGCTTCTAGAACTCTTTGGCTTGTGGCCCTGTTTTTATCTTCAAAACAAGCAATGGCTAATCAAGTCTTCCCCACAATGCATCACTTTTATTCTTCTGCCTTCCTTTTCTACATTTAAGAACAATTTTGGTTACGTGGCACAACCCAGTCAATCCAGGACAATCCCCTGTCTCAAGGTCACCTGATTATCAACTGTAACTTCATCTGCTGCCATAATTACACTTTGCATGTAATATAAGATATTTACAGGTTCCAGGAATTCGGACATGGACGTCTTCTGGAGAACATCACTTTACTTATCATAAGCATCAAACTTGAAAACAACAGAAAGAAATACAAAAAATGATTTATATAAAAATTTATTCTTTCCCTTACTAGAAATATTTTAAGCGAAATCAGAAACAAATGTAATCATTCTTTTTTTTTAGAATTGATTTGTTTAGGAAGAGAGTGTGGTGGCGGGCAGAGGGAAAGAGTGTCTCTCTCTTTTTTTTTAAAGATTTTATTATTTATATGAAAAAGAGAGAGATCAAGAGCAGGAGCAGAGGCACAGGGAAAGGAAGAAGCAGACCTCCCACTGAGCAGGCAGCCTGATGTGGGGCCGATCCCAGAAATGTGGGAGCATGACCTGAACTGAAGGCAGCTGCTTAACTGACTGAGCCACCCAGGCACCCGGGGAGAGAGAGAGACTCTGTGATGACTGTAGAGCTCATGACCTTGAGATCATGACCTGATCTGAAAATGAGAGTAGGCCAATTAACCAACTGTGTCACTGAGGTGGCCAAATGTAATGCATTCTTATGAAAAATTATTGTGTTGATTCCCATTAGCCACTACTTTTACAAAATAGAGTTATAGTTACACTTTTTCCTATATTCCTACGCATTTTTACTAGTGATATGTGTTTTCTCTTACATACCATGGAAAGCGTGTAGCATAAAATGCTGATTAAAAACATCAGGCATGGGAGAAATGCTAGAGATTTCTTATTCCTGCCATTCATTGAATGCTTGATTGCCTTCTAAGACCTCCATCCATATTATTCTATATTTGAATAATGCCAGTGATGGAGAACTCATTAGTAGTGAGTTTCATGAATATCCAAACCTGGGGGCACTGAAGAATGCCTTCACGACTCTGCTCCTGTGGCTCTTCACGGTTTGCAATCTTTGCTGATGAAGAAAGGAATTTCTGTATTTTATGCTTGCATCTAATTTCCCACAGACACAGCAGACTGCAGCCCCTGGGAGCTAGTGAGAAACACGGGCTCACTAAAAGTTGTGGGATCATGAGCTCTGCTCCTGTAATTCCTTGTTCTGGTGTAAGAGGAGAATGCAGAGAAGTTGAGGAGTGGGCATTCTTTCCCCGCAGTACAAGCAGCTTGCATTAGTCACACCGTGCCTCACAAGAAAGTATAGGCATTCTCTCATCTGACTGTACCATGTGAAACAACAGAGTTGACAATACATGCTTAAAAAGGTCAAGGGTATATTTCTTCTAACGATTAATTTTATTTCTGAGTCAGAACTTGTACAGTAAACAAAGAAAATGCCCACTTTCCTTCTCAGTGATCATAATGATACACAGTCAACATGTAAGTTCTGAAGAATTACCCCACAAGTTTTCATTGTATTATATCAGCAGGAAGGACATAAAGAAGAGGTTTTGTTATTTTTAAAATGATACCTTGTTGACATTTACCTTATAAATCCAATAGTGGATAGATTCATAAATATGTTTCAATATGATCAGGAATTCCAAAGTCAATAAAAAACATTGTACAGTGAAACAGAAACCACTGTTTTTGACATGCTATGAAATCAAATAAGAAGTACCATTACCACCATTTCAGTTCTGTTAACCATAATCCTAATGAAACAAAAATAGCTAACTCTAAAATCTCAGGAAATATACCTTGATTTAGGAACACCAAACTCTGGATTTTAGTCCTGAATTTGCTATTTAAAGCCAGTGAATTCTATCATGCAAGTAATGGACTTTGCAGTGCAGAGGAGTTGATTATCAAGGCTCTTTTTTTCTCCTCTTTCTCATTGCTTGTCCATTAGATATTCATCTATTTGTTGCATGCCTCTATTCTTGTATACACACACACACACCACAGTAACCCTTATTTTTAAAAATACACTGAATTGGGCGCCTGGGTGGCTCAGTGGGTTAAGCCGCTGCCTTTGGCTCAGGTCATGATCTCAGGTTCCTTGGATCGAGCCCCGCATCAGGCTCTCTGCTCAGCAGGGAGCCTGCTTCCCTGTCACTCTCTCTGCCTGCCTCTCTGCCTACTTGTGATCTCTGTCTGTCAAATAAATAAGTAAAATCTTAAAAAAAAATACACTGAATTACTTTAAAGCAGGTTTCTTAAACTTGGCACTATTGGTATTTGGGGCCAAATAATTCTTTGTTGGGGGTGTTAGGAAGTTTGTCCTGTGCATTGTAGGATGTTTAGCAGTAACTCTGACCTCTACCTACTAGATCCAAGTGACAATTCCTGGCCATCTGTGACAACCAAAAATGTCTCCAGATATTGCCGAATGTCACCTGAGGAACAAAATCAATCACTAATTTGAGAGTAGTGTCTGTACCAGCAATTGCACTACTTGGTATTTATCCCAAAGATATAAATGTAGTGATCCGAAAGGGCACATGCATCCCACTGTTTCCACAATAGCCAAACTATGGAAAGAGCCCAGATGTCCATTGACAGATGAATGGATAAAGAAGATGAGGTATATGTACATATACAATGGAATATTACTCAGCCATCAAAAATTATGAAATCTTGCCATTTGCAGTGATGTGGATGGAACTGGAGGATATTATGCTTAGCAAAATAAAGACAAAAAGAAAGACAATTATCAAATGATTTCACTCATATGTGGAATTTAAGAAATAAAACAGAGGATCATAAGGGAAGGGAGGGAAAAACAAAACAAGATAAATCAGAGAGGGAGACAAACCATAAGAGACTCTTAATCATAAACAAACTGAGGCTTGCTGGAGGGGAGGGGGGTGAAGGAAGGGGTATCTGGGTGATGGACATTAAGGAGGGCACATGATGCAATGTGCACTGGGTATTATGTAAGACTGATGAATCCCTGAACTCTACTTCTGAAACTAATAATACACTATATGTCAACTAATTGAATTTAAATTAAAAAAAGAAAGAAAAAAGAGTAGTGCCTGCAGAAAATTTTGCTTCTACAAGAAAAATTAACAAGGTTGATGCAGACAAAATAAAGTACCCTAAGTCTTACAACACCTTATATTTTAATTACATAGAATTTTCTTTAATAGTAGTGAGCTACTGAGCTTACTGTCCTTTTTATTTTGGCTCATGCAACTTTTCTTATCTTAACCAAGCAGTATGACCAAATCATAGATTGTTTCATCACTTTAAAAAGTACCTAATTATCCATTGTTCAATCATTTTTAATACCCCAATAGCCATCCCCCTTCTTTCCGTATAGCTCTACAGAAATACATGTATATTTTTTATGATGTTTAAAAAAAAGTAATTATATAACATTTATTGCACATATATTATGGGCCAGGAAATATGCTAAGTGGTTTGTTTCAGGGATTTCATTGAAGCTTCTCCATATCCCTATTTGTTAGGTCTCATTTCCTCTAATTTGGAATGCAGCTGAACCCCTGAAATGAATTATTTTTGGCAAGGTCTCAGAACATCTTAATGCCAGGACACAGCTTTGTGTCGAGGGTGGTCCCTTTTGGAGTTGGCTACACTTCTGCCTTGAATTTTACTGACTGTACACATATGTTCCTCCCTGATACTGAGCTCCATGATGGATGTTCTTGACCAGCTCTCTTGCCTGTCTCTTACCACCCCCAGCATCTTGCATACAGACCCCACTGAATTCAACTAATTTCTGCTAGCTGGGAATTACTTTGTCTCATTCAATCTCTAGACCTCAGAAATAATGCTTTTCACTTCAAATTCTTCACATTTCCACACCAGAGTTAAGAGTCAGAACTCAATAGATTTTGACAGCACAGCTTGGTTATGTTGTAATTTTAATTTTGTGGTGCTCCCTACTGGTTGGCCTTTCTCTTCCATGCTACAATTCTTGCTGTTTTTAATAAACTCACCTTGGTCTGCTGCTCATTTTAATCAGCACATATGGAAAACACCAGGATTCTTATTTTTTAAAATCTAGTCATCTTGAAGGAAATTTAAGTAACCCGTGCTAAAACCTGTGTTGAAACCCTTGGGGGAAATGTGTCGTAAGGTGAGCATGATAATGTTGCCATGCTAAAATAATGACAAAGGAACTCGTGTGGTAACAGAGTGATCTGAGTGGTACCCCGTAGCTTCAAAATCCTGAACAAGTTTAAATAAAAAATATCTTGCTAGGAAGGAAAAGTATAAATTGATGTATCAGTGGCAATAACATAATACCTGGCTGGAAGTGACCTGGACAATGAAAACATGTGTGATATCTCAGGATAAGGAGTTCAGAGGTAGGCAGGAGCAGGAGTGGCTCACAGGCTGGATGATGTCCCCAAGGACCATAGCTCTTTGCGTATTTCTTCTTTGCCTTCACTGTCTTGGTTACATCCCCTTCTTTAATTTTAAGATGGTGACACCAACTCCGAATATAACCAACTTCAAGGACCATAAAGGTCATAAGATAGCATCCAAAAGCAGTAAAGGATACCCCAGAGATCTCCCCCTTTTTTTTAATCATAGAGGAAAATCCTTTTCAGAAACCCAAAAGATTATCCTTTGTATGCTATTGGTTAGCAACTGGTGAGAGACACACTATAAACTTATCTCTGGTAAAAGGGAATTGGCTTACCACAGTTGCTTACATAATTGGTTTATTCATGAATCAATTCCTGCTATTAACTTCCCAGAGAACATTATCACCACATAACTAACAAAACCGAGCCCTTGTTAGCAAAGCAGAAAAGGGAAAGATGGCTGTTGCTAGTCAATCATATTTGCCATATTTAGTAAATTTAATTAATTTAAATCTAAAGCGCTTAGGCATTAAATATGTAAGCATTAATATATAACTTTGAAAATCTTTTAAAAAAAGGGGGGGTGGTGTTTGGGTGGCTTGTCAGTTAAGCGTCTGCCTTTGGCTCAGGTCATGATCCCAGGGTCCTGGGATTGAGCCCCACATCGGGCTCCCTGCTCAGAAGGGAACTTGCTTCTCTCTCTCCCTCTGCTGCTCCCCCTGCTTATGCTCTCTCTCTGGCTTTCTCTCTCAAATAAATAAATAAAAATCTTAAAAAAAAAAAAACAACATAACTTCGGCCTACAAATAGTGCTTCAAATTTTGCCCTACTTCCATAATATAAGCTAGAGACAGTTCAGTGATGATAGACCATGAAGTAGATATCTTGGGATAATAAAATGATTGCTTTCTCAATCCTCAAAATAGTAAACACACAGATGCAACTTCACAGGCCATCAGAAAATAAATAAATAAATGAATGCTTTGTGGAATTGGCTTCTAATTATAATCAGGAAGTCGAATTCTCTGCCCCATCCCAAATTGGACTGAATCATAACATTGAGGAGTACAGCCCAAGCATTAGTTTTGGGTTTTTTTGTTTATTTGGTTGTTTTTTTGTTTTGTTTTTTGTTTTTTTGGTTTTTGGTTTTTTTAGCTTCCCAGATAATACTGTGGACAGTGGACAAGTAAGTTTGGAAAACACTGCTCTAGAGTAAAGGTACTTTGAGTCCCTTTGGACTTGAAAATCCCAGTGTAATAGAAAATGATAGGCATTTTTATGTGATTTGTGGGTTTAACCACTTCTAGTCCTAGACCCTAGATACTTAAAATTTTCTCCTCCTGCATTCTCTCTTCTTTTCTTCACCTATCATCAGCACCCTTCACAGTGACTCCCTCTGCCCCCCGATCCTTCCCCTTTTCTCACCTCTACTCTCACTTTGATTTGCCTGTACTAGTTTCCTAACAATTTCCCTTGCATCTTGATAGGGTGCAAAGTTATATCCAAATCATCAACCCTAATCCCTTAGGTATGGTGTAAAATAAAAAAATCCAGCACAGATTGTTGATAGGTAAGGATCTGCTTCCTCCTTTTAGCTAATTCTACATGATTAATATTGGAGTTAACAAGTAGAATGGACTTGAAATGAGCTTTTATATAAGGTTAGATTTTATGAAGTTTCCTACATTGTTTATATATCACTGGAAGAAGGTTTAAAGTTATTATTTATTTGATTCTTTTTTTTCCCCCCCCAGCCCAAATATTTATTTATTTATTTATTTATTAATTTTTTTATTTTTTATAAACATATGTTTTTATCCCCAGGGGTACAGGTCTGTGAATCACCAGGTTTACACACTTCACAGCACTCACCAAAGCACATACCCTCCCCAATGTCCATAATCCCACCCCCTTCTCCCAAACCCCCTCCCCCCAGCAACCCTCAGTTTGTTTGATTCTTTTTTTTTTTTAAGATTTTTATTTATTTATTTATTTGAAAGAAGCAGGAGGAGAAGCAGAGGGAGAGGGGGAACTCGATCCCAGGATCCTGGGATCATGACCTAAGCCAAAGCAGACGCTTAACCAATTGATCCACCCAGATTCCCCTGTTGTACAGTTCTAAAAATATTTTGAAGACATAAAAACAAACAGCTCTCATCCATTGAACAATAACTAGAGAGAGGCAGCATCATATGACTACCATGATCAGGACTACTGGGATCTAGGTTTAAATCCTAGCTGCTTGCCATCTACTTAACCACAGTCAAGTTGATTAACCTCCCTGACTATATTTTGACAGGTGTGAAATGGGTACATCACCTCTCTTTCAATATTGTTATGAATATCAAATAAGAGCTTATATTAGAATGCTGTAAACATTATTACCTAATTATTTTTATTTTTAGAGTCAAAGAAGAGTTTATGTAGAACTATAGATGTATGTTATTCTTTCATATAGATGCATGAACTGTTTTAAGAGAAAGAACATGAACATGTCTCTTCAAATAGGTAAGTATCAGTTTTAAATTGACAAGGAATAAAAGTTTAAAGCCATATACCATCTATGTGTGATATTTGTCATCAAATATTTGAGTTTATAAGGAGACAATTTTTAATATCATTTCCTCCCAGAAACCAGGCTACTGATGCATTTGAATCATGTGCCTGTGTGTCCAGCTTTCATTCACTCACCCAAATAATGAAACCAACCCAGAATTTAACTCTAGAATAGATAATAATGTAATTCCTTGCAATTATATTTATTAAACAAAAATACGCTTCACAATTTAGTCCCACTACCATCTTTATTAAAATAAGGGTATATATCCATATCTGTAGCAGTTAAATGTAAATTAATATAGTTACAATTAATTGTGGTTAATTAATTAACTATGAGGTAATTAATACTTCTTTAATAAATACATGTCAAGATAAAAGGTAAGTATAACTTAAAGAAGAAGAGTAAGGAAGTACAATAAATTTTTTATTAGGTTGTAATACCAATCACTAGTTACCCTAATTCTAATTCACCCAATATTGTGCTAAGGATAACTTTTTCTCATCTTTACAGTAAAACTGGTGAATATAGTTTTTTCATAGTTTAATTTACAGAAGCATAAATATTGCTATTATAATATTTTTTCCTTAATCAGATGTTATCTTTAGATAAAAGTATAATATTTATGGTTTTATTTCTGTATATTTTTGCAAACTCATAAACATTAAGTCTAATATGAACATAATATATATGCCTTCTTAAGGAGATGGCCCTGTGGCATCTGTGAAAGAGGGAGGTATATAAGATTTGGGTCAGAAGTAATGGTGGATGTGTTCTGGGGAGATAGGAAGATGGGCTTTTCAGCCCCAAACACTCTGCCCTCTTTTTCCTCACAGCAACAGCAGAACAGGAACCTCTCAGCACTGGACTCACTGCAGTATGTGATGTATTTTCCATTTCAACTTTTAGAAGAAGAGGAAAAGATATAAGTTGTCCTTCTCCAACCAGAAAATCTATTCTTAGAGTCTCCCTGCAGCAAGGATCATGTGGGCATCATCTCCCTGTCTGTGATGATTAGTAACATTCTCTTCAGTTTGTCTGACTTGAAGATGGGAGCAAAATGCCCTTGTCTTCCTTTTATAGTTCTGAGAGGACCCCAGGGTACATTGTTGACAAACTGACCAAATCCCTAAACTCACAGTCTTTTCAGATTGATGGAGAAAAGTCTTTCTGGACATTGAGAAGGAAGCCTGTCTTACTGCTGGCCAGTATTCCCTCATCAGAGCTGCACCTTCCATCTTAACCACCACAACCCAGAAGTCTGGGAAGCCCATATTTTGCCATGTCTAGAACTCCCATTGATATTGACACTCATCTGTCCCACATTCTGGGTTTTCCCAGGTCCTTATAAATGTAACCCTTTGATTAGGGAGCTCATAAATGGAATCTGGCTTCCAAAGGGAGCCATGATCATTTACATACAACATTATATACCACTGCTTGTCTTCTGCAAAGCCCTGGCTATTCTTCCAAGTTAACCTAACAGAAGCTGATAAGGAGACTTAGGCATCAAGGTTATATTCTGCTCAGGATTCTGTCTAATACATAGTTCCAGATTTTTCTGGTAAGATAATATAAACCTGATGGGCCATAATCTCCCATTTAACTATTGAAGTCCACAGAGAGTGTTGGTTTCTTCCTATCAAATGTGACATTTTCTGAGAAGCCAATTATGAAACTGCTCCCAAACCAAAGAGCAGCCTTGAAGAGCTAAGAGATTCTTTTTTGCCGTCCCCTAAATCTATAATGTCTCTGGAAGACAAAATGTGAAACACAAAATTTCATGTTTGCACTGCTCCCAGACCCTCATTTGATAACACTGTATATCCTAACAACAGCATACCCTTCTCTATCCTTTTTGTCTAAGACCACATTTGTCCATCCTGTATGTCACTGCTATTATCCAAAACATGAACTTCAGTGGATACTTAGTATCACTTAATATTAGGGAGCAAGCTTACAGTAAGTTTTGGAAGGTTTGGTCTGGTGGTATAGATCAAAATTAATCAGCCAATTATGCAAGAGATTAGGCATTCCTTTTAAATGATGGAGATTATCATTGTTATAGGCTCTCCATTGATTTTCTTCCCCTAGACTCATAAATCAAATCTTCTAAATTATGCCCTCTAAGACCTTGTTTATGTAACTATAAAGATCCAATGTGTAAAACCAAAATACTCAGAAAAAAAAATACTCTGTGCATCAAATAACTGAAAGGGCCCCATTCTAGATGAGATTGTCTTCTAAAGGAGAGATTTTGTTCTGCTCTCTTAGAGATAAAGAAAGAGGTTAACTTATTTCTAATTCCAATCAGGGATGACGTGGGTGGGCGTTGAGCTGCGGCTTGGGTAAGGGTTAGTTACACACTAGTTTGCCACCCTTACTTACCACAGCACGCTTCCACAAGGCTTTCAGTTAAAAGGCTAGCATGTGTTGCTACTTAGATCTAAATGACTGAGGGGGAGTCATTTCTGCTCTTCAGAGATTTCAGTATGATTCAGTATGAATCATGTAACATTTTGCCTTATTCAGCTTCAAAACTTGCACATGCTACAAGGGAGAAGCTGGTCTCACATGTCAAGGTTCATCCTTCCACTCCTGAGCAAATGCTAAAATCCCTTGTGCTCCACAGAAGGTCCAAGTCTGAAATCTCAGCCCTTAGGTGTAAGGGACCCTTGGTAGAAAAGTGGCAAGTGACTATGGGATCCTCATTGTCAATTAGACCTTCACTAATTAGACTTTCAATTCATGTCTGTTTTATTTTTTGATTCTTGTCCTTGGCAATTCTTTGTTTCCTGAATTCCTTGAGAATGTGGAAGATTGCATGTTGCTTTAGAGAAGCTTTCAATCCAGCTGCAAACGTCCTATGCAGCCAGACCTCAGCAAATATCATGTAGGGAAAATCCCCCTGTCTTTGAGGATTATCAGATTTCCAGTTTTGTCACTGCATTCCTGTACAACCAGTACAAGACATGCTGGGAACTCGTTCTGTCAGCAGGGAGCTTTGCCTGTGCCAAGCCTCAATCCTCAGCCTCTAGGCTACATCAGTAATGAGAAATCTCCTGAGGAGAAATGTCTACAATCCTCAGCTGACTTCTGAGAAGCATTCCCTAGAATTTCATCTCATCTAATCCTCTCTGCATGCATAATTATCTGATAACTTTAGTTACATGATTTTAATGTTTTACCTTGCTTTCCCAACTGTCTTTAGTGGGAGTACTGATCTGTAACCAACCACCTTTACTCAGGAGCCGAAATCTTAAGTGGGACAACCCAGTGGATTTTCATCAGTCCTACTCTCTATAGTATTTGACACCATCTAGAAACATGCTCTGCTCCAGTGATGCTTTTATTTCTTCAAATTCCTTTTTTCACCCTTGTAACTAATTCTCTACTTACATATGTCGAAGGATAGCAGTAAATGCCACCGCAAAATATGCTCCTTTGGTGTGATAATTATTTTGAGCTGTAGGTACCTGAAAAACGGCAAATGTGGAGAGAGCCTGTATCTGAACTCTGCTTATCTACCTAAAGACAGATCCCCCCAAAAGAATCCAGTTGTTATAAATCCCTTCTCTGGGAGTTTCATCACCCAGGGAAGACTAATTCCTCACAAGAAAGGCCACTGGAAATCAACACCACAGCCAGACAAACTTTGTCACAAACTATCAGACATCCCATCTATTCTTCTACAAGGCCCATTCATCTTACCTAAAAAAAAATCTATTCTCCCCTAAGAGGCCTACGTCTCTACTCTCCTTTCCATATTAAGATGGTCTATAAGTCCGAATTCTAAGGCATCTCAGGAAGTTTACTCATTTTTCCCTGGGTATCTCTTCCTGTCATATGCGCATTAATAAACTTCTGTTTGCTTCTCTCTCTCTCTCTCTCTCTTTTTCTATTTATCACAGGGGTCTCAGCTAATGACTCAGAAGATTAGAGGGAAATTTATCCTCCCCTACCCAACCATCCAGTGAAAGTTTTTAGCCCTCACCCCTCTAATTCATTCTTCATACACTTTGTCCTCAGAGACCTCGTTTTGTGCCATGGCATGATTGTCCTTGCGGATGTTTACAACACGAAATCTACATGTTCCATACATACGTCTCTTTTTTAATATCTCAATTTTACTGAAAATGTATTTTTATAAACTCATCTTTCATCTTAAATTTCATCCATTTCCTTAATCCTCTATGTCAGTGAATACCAAGCCCAAAATAGTACTTTGTCATACCCCTACTTATTTCTAGCCTTCAGTTTTTTAGGATCTCATCCAAAGTTGTTAATGTTTTGAATCACTCAATAAATAGGTATTAATGAAAAATCTAAATGTGTTTAATGTCAATTCAAACAATCAAAATTTAACTAGAAAGGAGTGTACATATTTCCTCTATAAGGATAAGGGGTCTAAATTATGGCAATTCTTTCCTTTTCATTTTGGAGTCTGTATCTCTATATGACTCAGGTCTCAGGATTCACAGGAACTTTTCTGTATTTATACGGGATATATCTCTTGCTTCTCTCATACATCTTATCAAGAATTTCAAGATACTAGTGAAATAAGTCAATCGGAGAAAGACAACTATCATGTGATCTCCCTGATATGAGAAAGGGGAGATGCAACGTAGGGGGTTTGGGGGGTAGGAAAAGAATTAATGAAACAAGATAGGATCAGGAGGGAGACAAACCATAAGAGACTCTTAATCTCACAAAACAAACTGAGGGTTGCTGGGGGGAGGGGGGAAGGGAGAGGGTGGTGGGGTTATGGACATTGGGGAGGGTGTGTGCTATGGTGAGTGCTGTGAAGTGTGTAAACCTGGCGATTCACAGACCGGTACCCCTGGGGCTAATAATACATTACATGTTAATAAAAATAAATTAAAAAATAAAATAAATAAAAATAAAAAAGAATTTCAAGATACTTTTCTAAATACACATTACCACAAAATATGTGTGCTAGAGGAAAAGAAAATGTCTAGTAGAGAGGAGAAAGTGTTAAGAATTTTGTAACTAACATAATGCATCACAGATTAGGGGAGAAGACATAGTAATAAAATACAATGAAAACATGTTCTGATGTCCTTGTCATGAAAAAACTTCTGGAGGTTTCTATTTTTTAAAAGGATAGATGGTTATTAACAACATCAATAGATTCAAACCTATGGTCAGCAGTTGATTTAAATTTGGGGTAGCAAATGAGATATGAGTTATCACTATTTTTTTTTAATTAACCTGCCAAATTCTACAAAATGCCTCAGTCTTTTCCACTTACAAAACTTACAAAAAAAAAAAAAACCCAATATATAAAATATGTGACAGGAGTAATCTCACATGTTTTTTTGAAATCTTTGTGGAAGTACAAACCCTTATAATATCTCTGGAGATGCAGCATTTTATTTTGATTTATTATTTCTGTAGCAAATTGGAGCTCTAAAACTTTCCATTTAGAACATCCAATTAGCATGGCCCTTGTACCGTAGGGTGGAAGCTAACCTGGGATTTGGCCACTTGAATTCCAAAGCAATGCTAAGAGCTGGAGAAATAATCACCATATTTTAAAAGTTCTATTGCTCCCAACACAAAGTGAATTTTATTAGAATATCTTTTATTACCTGGCATCCACAAACTCCCACTCAGATTGGCAATTCAAAGTGGTAATTTAGGGTTCATGGGAACTAAGTTTCGCTCAGAGTCAGTATTTAATACTCTGAAAAGTTTGGCTACTTTTTTTTTCCTCCATTGTTCAGCTATAGACATTAAATATTGTCATAATAATTCCTTAGGAAAAAGGAGGTTCCAAAACGTGTCGTGATGAAAAGTCTTGAGTCATACTGGTTGGATCTGAATTCAGAAATCATCACACTCTTATAATATGACCCTGCCAAAGTAAGCTAACCCCTTTCAGCTTCGGTTACCTTGTCAATGTAATGAACTTGTCAATCCCACCTGACCAATGGAGATTTTTCAATTAAATGAAATGATCTATACAAACACTTTACATACTATCTGACACAGCATAAACACTCAGTACATGCCAAAAGTAATAGCAATGGTCATTAATAATAATGTGAAAATGTGATATTGGTCTAAGTTAAAAGTTCTTCCTCATGTACGTATTCCATTGACATCACCCACTTTCATCAAAAGGCTAATCTCCTTTCTTTGCTAATCTCTTTGCACATCTTTTATTATAAATAATCAAGCAGTTTCATTTTCTACTTTTGGAAATAGTTTTTATGGAGGACAATTGAGCTGCAATTCTTTTAACCACATGTTTCTCTATTGTGAATGAAAGAATATATTTAGTGTTCAGTCCTTCTGGGTCAAAGATGCAGCTATTTCTTCCGCATCTAAATTTAGAATTTTCAGTCCAATGTGTCTCCTTTCAGCCCCCCACAACCAAAGTGTAATTTTCTCTTTTATTACAGGCATTGTTAACGATTTCATTTGATCCCAACACTGTATTTATCTTGAGTTTTGCTCTACCTCTAAAATGTAGTGGGCTAATTTTAGGACTGTACTGAAGGGTTGAAATGTGTTATTTCTAAATATATTCTTGCAGCAAATTTTCATGAATAACAGAATTTAGTATTCCTTCTCCATTATCTGGTTATAACCACTATTACAATGCAGTATTCTTAGAAAAGTCTTTACATTTTAAAATCTGTTACATAAAGTTCCCCCAAAGTGATATAAATACACACCATTCCAAGTCACTAACTGATATCTACCTGAGATGACCTAGTTTTATCATATTCTTACCTTAAAAAAAGGGAGTATCTAAAAATTTTGATCTTTTGTAGAAATTACTGTAATATTCACTCATATATAGACATTATACTATAAATATACTTTCAAATCGTCTTGTGAATGCTACACATACACTTGGGATTTTGTAATCCATGCATCTTTCTGTGCACAGGGAAATAACTCTTTTTCTCTCCATTTTCTCTTCTCCCACTCCTTTGGTCAAAATCTCATATATTTAAACCTATAATCAGAATTTTCTGCTGCTAGCACATCTAAGAGGAACAGTTGAAATATTCAGGAGTCAGCCAAATTCAAACACATTTCAAATGTAAGTCAAGAGGACTACTCAGAATATGAATATGAATCATTAGAAGATTCATAAGAGCCTTAATTTAAGCAATTATTCATTATTAGTATCTATAAAAATAGTATTTAAAATAACAATCCCAAGAATTGTTAAAAAATGGTACTGTGCCAAGCAAGGACAGTTGTCTTATATTACACTGCCATTGCAATTTGGTGGAGGAAAAGATGGCTAACTTACTCACATCATATACAAATACACACATAAGCACATATTTACACACACACACACAAATACGCAGACTGCATGATACCATTTGTTTATCCTTAAAAAGCAAAATATTAAAAATTTAGCACACAGTAAAGGGTAATATGTTTATCATATTGAAATAGCTTATAATTTCTTTTTTTTTTTTAAGATTTATTTATTTTAGAGAGAGAGAAAGAAAGTGGGAGTTGTGGGGGAAGGAAAGAGAGAATCTCAAGAACCCCACTGAGCACAGAGCCCAGCTCAGGAGCTTGATCTTACAACCCTGAGATCATGACCTGAGCCAAAACCAAGAGTTGGTTGCTCAACTGACTGAACCACCCAGCCGCCACAATAGCTTAAAATTTCTTATAATAGTCAATATAAAGGAAATTATCCTCTGTGCAACTGTACTGAAATTGAATATTTCTATACATCAAAAGTCATTCTACAATACTAATAGAAGATATTTTCAAGATAAACTTCTAAAGATAAGAAGCTAAAATATATAAACATGCCCACACATTATAAAGTACAATAAACACACAATACACAATTCACAATGAAAATGAGAAAGTACTAAAAATCATAAAAATGTTGCAGAACTTTACTAGAAATAAGAAAGGTGCATATAATTAAACTTACTAGAAATAAGAAAGGTGCAAAAAAGTATCACAATATACTTAATATTCATCTTCTGCAAATAGTCATGAAACATAAATTTTTAATGTCAGCTCCTTTGTTTTAAAGCCTAATTTATGCCCAATTTATGCTCACCTTACAATCTACTGAACTTCTGGATAACATCATTTACTTGGTTTAATCACCTCAGAGAACCTTTACTCCAGAAGGATAAATGTTTAAGTTGATATGATTGTCATAAAAAAAAATACTCAGTAAGATCACAAGTTTATGAAATTTTTCAAGATTCATTATCCTACCCATTATGTAATCTTTCTTGGTAAATTATCTATGTATACTTTAAAATAACATATATTCTGTTATGGTATGACATGTTGCATTTTTCCATTTTGTATTTCAAAAATTATTTACATCAAGTTGGTCAATAGTATTCTAGTCTATGCCCTTGTTTATTTATTTGGCATTCAAAGATTTCAATACCTATTATGTTCATATTTTAGAATATAGAATCAACACAGTGTTTTCCAGTTTATTAAGAACACTTTAATTTACAGGTTTGTTCTGTATAAGTAACTTAGTTTACCTACAAATGAGAAAGAATAAAGAGGTGGAAGTAAGCTTTTGGTCTCTGGGCTCATTCATGCAGCTATACACCATTAGTCTACAGGATTAGGGCTGGGCCCAGCTGGGTTTATTTATTCTTGGTCTAGTAGTTTCAGAAATTACTGAGAGGGATGTTACAGTCTCCAGCTGTGATTGTGAATTTGTCTACTTCTCCATTTAGATTTGTCAAATTTGGTCTATTTTTAAAGCTCTGATATTATGTACATACATATTTAGGACTGTCATATTTTTCTGGTGAATTGAATTTTTGCCATTATGAAATGTCCTTCCTTGTCTCTGATAATACTCTTTACAGCCACACCAACTTTCTTCTGCTTCCTCTTAGCATGGTATATATTTTCCCTATACTTTTTACTGTTAGCATTTTTATCTCTTTGACACCGAATAAAATCAAGGCTTGCTCTTTTATTCAGCCTGACAACTTTTTTTTTTTTTTGAGTGCTTAATACATTTACATTTAATGTAATCACAATACAGTTGCTTTTTAAAATTGTTGTTGTTGTTATTTAGAGAGAGAGAAGGAGAGAGTGCATGCTCTTGCCAGCCAGGGTGGAGGGGCAGAAGAAAGAGAAAGAGAATTCTAAACAGGCTCACCGTCAGCATAGAGACCTATGCAGGGCTCAATCTCAGGACCCTCAGATCATGACCTGGGCTAAATCAAGAGATGGAAGATTAACTGACTGAACCACCCAGGTGCCCCTTAAATTGCTTTTTTGTTGTTCTATTTTTTAAAAATATCTATTTTCCTTCTAATTATTCCTTTTGAATTACTTAAAGACATGTAGCATTCTATTTAGGTTTCTTCTATTCCAATCCTTGGCCAAAGACAGGCATTTTAACCTTTGATCATAAATTTATGCATAATCCCATTCAGACTCTGTCCACTCCCTCCTTCCTTCCTGCAGTTTCCACTTCTCTTCAACCTGAGCAGCAAATTTCAGCTACTTCAGCAGCCCTCCTCTCCAATCTTTTCAGCTTACACTCACCTTCCTTAGGCAAAAGACTGAGATATTTGAGTGACTTACATTATTTGTTTTCCTTTTCTTAAGGACCCAAGATTTTTACTTCTCTTTATATAATGTTTGCAAACAACTGAACCATACATTTTATCCAGTTTCACAGATGTTACAGCACCATAGGCAAGTCAAGTACCAGTTACTATGTTATGGTTGGAAAAAAAATGTTCTGGACCTACTTTTCAGGTGGATACTAATTATCAGTAGAAGAGGTCCTGAACCTCCTTAAAAACCCAGCATTCCCTGTAACTACCCTGGGGGCCTGCCAGAGTTTTGTGCCTTTTTTTTTCCCCCTCTCCAAATATACTTCTGTTCCATGGAGTGTGAGCTACATTGTAAGGAACAAGTGATGGGAGATCTTGCATCACTACCAGGATTTTCTGCATACCTTTTTTTTTTTTTTTTTGCTTCCAGGTCACATCTAAGAGAGACAGTCCTTAAGTAATGCAGTAAAGGGGTATACCCATATATAGGAAATGTTGTCAGTAAAACCAAAGCATGTCCATAAAGTGCTGTGTCTCTTCCTACAGGATGGGAGGTGCAAGTGCAGCATCTGGCCTCTCATTTTAATTGAATATTTGCTTCATTTAAATTTAGCATACATCTTATGATTATACTTATGATCATAAGTATTCTTATGATTAATTGTCCAACCCACTATTTGTTTTTTATTTGTTTCATTTTTCTTTAGTTCCATTTTTTCCTTCTGTCCTACTTGCTTATCAGAGCAATTATATTTCATGTTCTACTTTATCTCTTCTATTTGTATTTCAGATACATATTTTTGTTTTATTCATTAATATTTTATTGGTTCATCATGGGATTAAAACATTCATGCTGTATTCGTGCCATCTTACTATGAATATTATATCACTTGGAATATAATGTAGACTATAAACACCTTCTACTCCATTACAATTTGGTCCCTAGTTCTTCTGTGACCCTGGTATTTCTATTGATTTCAAGCAACCTATTTCCATTTCAGCATCCCTATCATCATCTCTGAGCTACAGAGAATTAGGACTATAAGAACATTGTACTCTCCTCACCCATTCATCAGTTTAAAAATTGGTGTAAAGTTCTTTTAAGAGTATTTTTAGAAGATGACTAAGCAGGTTCTATATAATATTTCCATTGCAACACTCTCACCTCTCTGGCCATCAACTATTATATGCCAGGGAGAAGCTGACATTTCAAGTTCATTAACTGTATGCCATCACGGAGTTCAAGTTCAACTTATCTCTAGCAGATTATTAAAACTATTCCCCTGAGCTTCAGCCAAGATATTGAAATTCTAATCCCTTGTAACCACTTCCATATTAATACAGTAATCCTATTGAGCCTTGCATTTCTCCTCCTTGGTACAACACATTCAGTATCTAATCTTATGTGTACTGTCCACTGACATTAGTGAAAACTTGCCATTCTTTCAGTGTATAGTTTTCACCTTCATGGGCATTCCTTGTGATTCCCATGTGAACTATGTTGAATGCCATAGACTGAATGTCTGTCTCCTTCTCCCATCGCCCACCCCCACCCCAACCAAATTTATATGTTGAAATCCTTACTACAATGTGATGGAATTAGGAAGTAAGACCTTTGGGAGATAACTAGGTCATGAGGGTAGAATCCTCATGAATGAAATTGGTGCCATTATAAAAGAGACCTCTTGCACTTTCTACCAGGTGAGGACACAAAGAGAAAAAAAGCAGAAGGCGTTCCCTTCAGCAGCACTTGACCATGTTGGCTCCATGATCTCAAACTTCCAGCCTCTAGAACTCTGAGAAATAAATTTCTGTTATTTATAAGCCAAGTAGGCTATGACACCTTGTTACAGTAGCCAAAATAGACATTGAGTATCCAACTTAATTCATGGACTCAGATGAAACATGTGGTGGTAGGATGAATACTAAGGAGAATCAGCATCACTGTCTTAGGTATAGTGCTTAAAAGACTTAAGATAGACAAAAATCATTTCCCTATGTATGTCTGAAAGAGCTTCTTTTGCTACAGTTACAGAATTTCAGATAGACCTGTGGTTAAGATTTCTGTGTTTCACCCCTATCTACTCAGATGTCTCTGTCCCATATTTCATCATCCCATTTCTCCTCCACTTGTGTATTTCCTTACTATGAGAAATCAGGGAAGGTTTCTGAATCCATGGCACCTTCAGAATAATTTCACATGTGAATGTTCGTCACCATCACATCCACGTCTAGCTGCAAGAGGAGAAAGTAGAATGTGAAGAATCGTCTGCCTAATGTTTTAATGTTCAGACATAGAGATGGAACCCATTAGTTCCATACATATGCCACTTATGAGAACTCACTGACATGCGACACCTCAGCATGAAAAAAAACTAAGGAAATAGAGTCAAACTGAGCAAATACATGGAGAGTCCCCACTTTATTACTCTGGAGGAAGGTAATAACTATCATTTAAAATGTATTATTTCTATATGTTCTGTGAATTTACACATTCCAAAATCAGGAAAGTGGTTTCATAATAAGGAGGAAAGAAAGGAATAACACTGGAGGCGGATACATATGTTTTCTGAGGTGCATTTGTATTACGTATTTTATATCTTAGGTGATGTGTTAGTTTTCTATCACTGCTATAGGTACAACAAGCTTAGTGGCTTAACACAATTTTATTCTCTTATAAACATATATTTTTATCCCCAGGGGTACAGGTCTGTGAATCACCAGGTTTACACACTTCACAGCACTCACCAAAGCACATATCCTCCCCAATGTCCATAATCCCACCCCCTTCTCCCAAACCCCCTCCCCCCAGCAACCCTCAGTTTGTTTTGTGAGATTAAGAGTCACTTATGGTTTGTCTCCCTCCCAATCCCATCTTGTTTCATTGATTCGTCTCCTACCCACTTAAGCCCCCATGTTGCATCACCACTTCCTCATATCAGGGAGATCATATGATAGTTGTCTTTCTCTGCTTGACTTATTTCGCTAAGCATGATACGCTCTAGTTCCATCCATGTTGTCGCAAATGGCAAGATTTCATTTCTTTTGATGGCTGCATAGTATTCCATTGTGTATATATACCACATCTTCTTGATCCATTCATCTGTTGATGGACATCTAGGTTCTTTCCATAGTTTGGCTATTGTGGACATTGCTGCTATAAACATTCGGGTGCATGTGCCCCTTTGGATCACTACGTTTGTATCCTTAGGGTAAATACCCAATAGTGCAATTGCTGGGTCATAGGGCAGTTCTATTTTCAACATTTTGAGGAACCTCCATGCTGTTTTCCAGAGTGGCTGCACCAGCTTGCATTCCCACCAACAGTGTAGGAGGGTTCCCTTTTCTCCGCATCCTCGCCAGCATCTGTCATTTCCTGACTTGATGATTTTAGCCATTCTGACTGGTGTGAGGTGATATCTCATTGTGGTTTTGATTGTATTTCCCTGATGCCGAGTGATATGGAGCACTTTTTCATGTGTCTGTTGGCCATCTGGATGTCTTCTTTGCAGAAATGTCTGTTCATGTCCTCTGCCCATTTCTTGATTGGATTATTTGTTCTTTGGGTGTTGAGTTTGCTAAGTTCTTTATAGATTCTGAACACTAGTCCTTTATCTGATATGTCATTTGCAAATATCTTCTCCCATTCTGTCAGTTGTCTTTTGATTTTGTTAACTGTTTCCTTTGCTGTGCAAAAGCTTTTGATCTTGATGAAATCCCAATAGTTCATTTTTGCCCTTGCTTCCCTTGCCTTTTGCGTTGTTCCTAGGAAGATGTTGCTGCGGCAGAGGTCAAAGAGGTTGCTGCCTGTGTTCTCCTCAAGGATTTTGATGGATTCCTTTCGCACATTGAGGTCCTTCATCCATTTTGAGTCTATTTTTGTGTGTGGTGTAAGGAAATGGTCCAATTTCATTTTTCTGCATGTGGCTGTCCAATTTTCCCAGCACCATTTATTGAAGAGGCTGTCTTTTTTCCATTGGACTTTCTTTCCTGCTTTGTCGAAGATTAGTTGACTGTAGAGTTGAGGGTCTATTTCTGGGCTCTCTATTCTGTTCCATTGATCTATGTGTCTGTTTTTGTGCCAGTACCATGCTGTCTTGATGACGACAGCTTTGTAATAGAGCTTGAAGTCCGGAATTGTGATGCCACCAACGTTGGCTTTCTTTTTCAATATCCCTTTGGCTATTCGAGGTCTTTTCTGGTTCCATATAAATTTTAGAATTATTTGTTCCATTTCTTTGAAAAAGATGGATGGTACTTTGATAGGAATTGCATTAAATGTGTAGATTACTTTAGGTAGCATAGACATTTTCACAATATTTATTCTTCCAATCCAGGAGCATGGAACGTTTTTCCATTTCTTTGTGTCTTCTTCAATTTTTTTCATGAGTACTTTATAGCTTTCTGAGTATAGATTCTGTGCCTCTTTGGTTAGGTTTATTCCTAGGTATCTTATGGTTTGGGGTGCAATTGTAAATGGGATTGACTCCTTAATTTCTCTTTCTTCTGTCTTGCTGTTGGTGTAGAGAAATGCAACTGATTTCTGTGCATTGATTTTATATCCTGACACCTTACTGAATTCCTGTATAAGTTCTAGCAGTTTTGGAGTGGAGTCTTTTGGGTTTTCCACATATAGTATCATATCATCTGTGAAGAATGATAATTTGACTTCTTCTTTGCCGATTTGGATGCCTTTAATTTCCTTTTGTTGTCTGATTGCTGAGGCTAGGACCTCTAGTACTATGTTGAATAGCAGTGGTGATAATGGACATCCCTGCCGTGTTCCTGACCTTAGCGGAAAAGCTTTCAGTTTTTCTCCATTGAGAATGATATTTGCGGTGGGTTTTTCATAGATGGCTTTGATGATATTGAGGTATGTGCCCTCTATCCCTACACTTTGAAGAGTTTTGATCAGGAAGGGATGCTGTACTTTGTCAAATGCTTTTTCAGCATCTATTGAGAGTATCATATGGTTCTTGTTCTTTCTTTTATTGATGTGTTGTATCACATTGACTGATTTGCGGATGTTGAACCAACCTTGCAGCCCTGGAATAAATCCCACTTGGTCGTGGTGAATAATCCTTTTAATGTACTGTTGAATCCTATTGGCTAGTATTTTGTTGAGCATTTTGGCATCTGTGTTCATCAAGGATATTGGTCTATAGCTCTCTTTTTGATGGGATCCTTGCCTGGTTTGGGGATCAAGGTGATGCTAGCCTCATAAAATGAGTTTGGAAGTTTTCCTTCCATTTCTATTTTTTGGAGCAGTTTCAGGAGAATAGGAATTAGTTCTTCTTTAAATGTTTGGTACAATTCCCCTGGGAAGCCGTCTGGCCCTGGGCTTTTGTTTGTTTAGAGATTTTTAATGACTGTTTCAATCTCCTTACTGGTTATGGGTCTGTTCAGGCTTTCTATTTCTTCCTGGTTCAGTTGTGGTAGTTTATATGTTTCTAGGAATGCATCCATTTCTTCCAGATTGTCAAATTTATTGGCGTAGAGTTGCTCATAGTATGTTCTTATAATAGTTTGTATTTCTTTGGTGTTAGTTGTGATCTCTCCTCTTTCATTCATGATTTTATTTATTTGGGTCCTTTCTCTTTTCTTTTTGATAAGTCGGGCCAGGGGTTTATCAATTTTATTAATTCTTTCAAAGAACCAGCTCCTAGTTTCGTTGATTTGTTCTATTGTTTTTTTGGTTTCTATTTCATTGATTTCTGCTCTGATCTTTATGATTTCTCTTCTCCTGCTGGGCTTAGGGTTTCTTTCTTGTTCTTTCTCCAGCTCCTTTAGGTATAGGGTTAGGTTGTGTACCTGAGGCCTTTCTTGTTTCTTGAGAAAAGCTTGTACCGCTATATATTTTCCTCTCAGGACTGCCTTTGTTGTGTCCCACAGATTTTGAACTGTTATATTTTCATTATCATTTGTTTCCATGATTTTTTTCAATTCTTCTTTAATTTCCCGGTTGACCCATTCATTCTTTAGAAGGATGCTGTTTAGTCTCTATGTATTTGGGTTCTTTCCAAACTTCCTTTTGTGGTTGAGTTCTAGCTTTAGAGCATTGTGGTCTGAAAATATGCAGGGAATGATCCCAATCTTTTGATACCGGTTGAGTCCTAATTTAGGACCGAGGATGTGATCTATTCTGGAGAATGTTCCATGTGCACTAAAGAAGAATGTGTATTCTGTTGCTTTGGGATGAAATGTTCTGAATATATCTGTGATGTCCATCTGGTCCAGTGTGTCGTTTAAGGCCTTTATTTCCTTGCTGATCTTTTGCTTGGATGATCTGTCCATTTCAGTGAGGGGAGTGTTAAAGTCCCCTACTATTATTGTATTATTATTTATGTGTTTTTTTGATTTTGTTATTAATTGGTTTATATAGTTGGCTGCTCCCACGTTGGGGGCATAGATATTTAAAATTGTTAGATCTTCTTGTTGGACAGACCCTTTGAGTATGATATAGGGTCCTTCCTCATCTCTTATTATAGTCTTTGGCTTAAAATCTAATTGATCTGATATAAGGATTGCCACTCCTGCTTTCTTCTGATGTCCATTAGCATGGTAAATTCTTTTCCACCCCCTCACTTTAAATCTGGAGGTGTCTTCGGGCTTAAAATGAGTTTCTTGGAGGCAACATATAGATGGGTTTTGTTTTTTTATCCATTCTGATACCCTGTGTCTTTTGACAGGGGCATTTAGCCCATTAACATTCAGGGTAACTATTGAGAGATATGAATTTAGTGCCATTGTATTGCCTGTAAGGTGACTGTTACTGTATATGGTCTCTGTTCCTTTCTGATCTACCACTTGTAGGCTCTCTCTTTGCTTAGAGGACCCCTTTCGATATTTCCTGTAGAGCTGGTTTGGTGTTTGCAAATTCTTTCAGTTTTCGTTTGTCCTGGAAGCTTTTAATCTCTCCTTCTATTTTCAATGATAGCCTGGCTGGATATAGTATTCTTGGCTGCATGTTTTTCTCGTTTAGTGCTCTGAAAATATCATGCCAGCTCTTTCTGGCCTGCCAGGTCTCTGTGGATAAGTCAGCTGCCAATCTAATATTTTTACCATTGTATGTTACAGACTTCTTTTCCCGGGCTGCTTTCAGGATTTTCTCTTTGTCACTGAGACTTGTAAATTTTACTATTAGGTGACGGGGTGTGGGCCTATTCTTATTGATTTTGAGGGGCGTTCTCTGAACCTCCTGAATTTTGATGCTCGTTCCCTTTGCCATATTGGGGAAATTCTCCCCAATAATTCTCTCCAGTATACCTTCTGCTCCCCTCTCTCTTTCTTCTTCTTCTGGAATCCCAATTATTCTGATGTTGTTTCATCTTATGGTGTCACTTATCTCTCGAATTCTCCCCCTCGTTGTCCGGTAGCTGTTTGTCCCTCTTTTGCTCAGCTTCTTTATTCTCTGTCATTTGGTCTTCTATATCACTAATTCTTTCTTCTGCCTCATTTATCCTAGCAGTGAGAGCCTCCATTTTTGATTGCACCTCATTAATAGCTTTTTTGATTTCAACTTGGTTAGATTTTAGTTCTTTTATTTCTCCAGAAAGGGCTTTTATATCTCTTGAGAGGGTTTCTCTAATATCTTCCATGCCTTTTTCGAGCCTGGCTAGAACCTTGAGAATTGTCATTTTGAACTCTAGATCTGACATATTACCAATGTCTGTATTGATTAGGTCCCTAGCCTTCGGTACTGCCTCTTGTTCTTTTTTTTGTGTTGAATTTTTCCGTCTTGTCATTTTGTCAAGATAAGAGTATATGAAGGAGCAAGTAAAATACTAAAAGGGTGGCAACAACCCCAAGAAAATATGCTTTAACCAAATTAGAAGAGATCCCAAATCATGAGGGGCGAGAAAGGGGATAAAAAGAGGTTCAAAAAGGAAGAAATAAAAAAAAAAGAAAAAAGAAAAAAAAAGAAAAGAATTAAAAAAAAGGAAAACAAATAAGAAAAATATAAAAAAGAAAAAATATATATATTAGATAAACTAGTTAAAAAACGTTAAAAAAGAAAAAGGTAAAAGTTAAAAAAAAAAATTAACCGGAAGGCGAGAAAAAAAACAAAAAATGAAAAAGAAAAAAATTAAATTAACTGCAAGACTAAAAAAAATCACAGGGAAAAAGCCATGAGTTCCGTGCTTTGCTTTCTCCTCCTCTGGAATTCTGCTGCTCTCCTTGGTATTGAAACCGCACTCCTTGGTAGGTGAACTTGGTCTTGGCTGGATTTCTTGTTGATCTTCTGGGGGAGGGGCCTGTTGTAGTGATTCTCAAGTGTCTTTGTCCCAGGCGGAATTGCACCGTCCTTACCAGGGGCCAGGGTGAGTAATCCGCTCGGGTTTGCTTTCAGGAGCTTTTGTTCCCTGAGCGCTTTCCGTAGAGTTCTGGAGGACGGGAATACAAATGGCGGCCTCCTGGTCTCTGGCCCGGAGGAGCCGAGAGCCCAGGGCCCCACTCCTCAGTGCGCCCTCAGAGATCAGCGCCCAGTTACTCCCGTCTGCCTGACCTCCGGCCGCGCTCCAAGCTCACCGAGCCTGCGACCAGTTCAAGGTAACACCGAGCTGTGAGCTTACAGTTGGCTCTGTCTCTGTAGCTGGCTTTCCTGTTCCAATACCCTCAAGCTCTGCGACACTCAGACATCCCCGATCCTTCTGTGACCCTGCGGGACCTGAGGCCACGCTGACCCCGCGTGGGCTTCGCCCCGATTTAGCCTCTGGAGCGATGTCCCTCAGCGGAACAGACTTTTAAAAGTCCTGATTTTGTGCGCTGTTGCTCCGCCGCTTGCCAGGAGCCGGCCCCTCCCTCCGGGGTCTATCTTCCCGTCGCTTTGGATTCACTTCTCCGCTGGTCCTACCTTTCAGAAAGTGGTTGTTTTTCTGTTTCCAGAATTGCTGTTCTTCTTCTCTTCGATCTGCCGATGGATTTTCAGGTGTTTGCAATCTTTAGATAAGCTATCTAGCTGATCTCCGGCTAGCTGAAGTAGTCTAAGCCTGCTACTTCTCCGCCATCTTGACCCCCCCCCCCCCCCAATTTTATTCTCTTATACTTCTGGAGGTCTTTAGTCTAATAAAAGTTTTGGCAGTGTTATGTTCCTTCTAGAGGCTTCAGAAGAAAAATTGGTCTCTTTCACTTTTGTAGCTTCTAGATGCCTTCTAGATGCTCTTCTTGGTTGATGGCCCCTTCTATCTTTTAAGTCTATCACTCCAGCCGCTATTTCCATTGTCCCATCTCCTTCTCCTGCTTTTGTTATTTTTGCCCCTTATATAGACCATTGTGATTAATCAAGCCCACCTGGATGATCCAGGATAACCATCCTACCTCAAGGTATTTTAACTTAATTCCATCTGTAGAAGTCAATTTTACTATGTGAGATAACAGTCTTACTTAACCAATCTTTACTATATAAGGTAACACATGGGAATTAGCATACAGATATCTTCGTGGGTCCATTTTTTGGCCTAATACAAATGGCATACTGTTTACATATAATTACCTTATGTTGTTACATACCTACATTACAGTGTAATCATAAAGATGTCTTACATAGAAAATCTAGATAGGGGGCGCCTGGGTGGCTCAGTGGGTTAAGCTGCTGCCTTCGGCTCAGGTCATGATCTCAGGGTCCTGGGATCGAGTCCCACATCAGGCTCTCTGCTCAGCAGGGAGCCTGCTTCCTCCTCTCTCTCTCTCTGCCTGCCTCTCTGCCTACTTGTGACCTCTCTGTCAAATAAATAAATAAAAATCTAAAAAAAAAAAAAAGAAAATCTAGATAGGTTTATAAATCAATGAAAGTTCTGAAAGAATCCTTAAAAAATGAAGAAAAAAATAGAAACTGGCATAGTATTATTGATCATGCTGATGTCCACTTAGCTCTGTCAGATATATTATAGTATATATAATATGTAGCTAATTAAAATTAATTTAATTAACTTGCTAAAATTTAATGTAAACAGAATAAACATGGTGGCATATTGTAAGAATTCCACCCTTGCCCTAGGGAGATTATCCAAAATTATCCAAAGCAAGTAAAGAAATGCAACCGCATACTCTATTTTCAGGGCAAGTAAGAGCAAGCAACTATTCAAGCCTTAAAAATAGGTGTGAGGGCAACTTAATTGAATGTTAAATGTTAAATGTTCGGCTTCCTAGAATAAAGCACACTTAGTCATGATGTATTATTCTCTTTACAAATATTGCTGGATGTTGTTGGCTAATATTTAATTAGAGATGTTATATCCATATTCTTAAATTATATTAAGCTGTAGTTATATTCTTATAGAGTCTTTGATTTGAAAAGCAAGGAATGCCGACCTAAAAAGATGAGGTGTGCAGTTTTCCCTCCTCTTTAGTTTTTGGGAAGATTTTGGGTAGAACTGGTACTATTATTTCTTGAGTGTTTGCAAGAATGCATAAAGGGAAGACAAGGTGAAGAAACATAGGGAAAAGGCCATATAGTAATGAGGGATCTGACTGATGCATTTACATGGCAAAGAACACCAGAGATTGCCAGCCAACTACAGAAAGCTACCAAGAGGCAAAGAAAGATCACCCTAGAGGTCTCAGAGGGAGCATCATCCCTCAATACACCTTGATTTTGGATTTCTAGTCTCTAAAACTAATATATTTCTGTCGTTTTGAGTCACCTGGTTTACGGTACTATTACAACAGCCCTAGAAAACTAATATGGAAGGCAAATGGTAAAATATGAAAAGAAATATGAAAGGAAAAAAATATGTTCAAAAGTGGTACATAATTATCCAAAGAAGAAGTAAAAATATCTCTTAATCAGATAAAATACTATGATCAATTTCCTTCACAGCAGGAAAAATGCAAACTAAAATTGCATTCCATTTCATTTTTTACTTTCCAGATTGGCCAAAAACTCAATATATTACAGCATGCCTTGTTGGCAAGTGTATAGGGAAATAGGCATTCTCATGGATTCTTGGAGGAAGTTTATAAATTTTAATACAAATCTATCGATATCATCTATGGCAATCTGTGCCACCAAATTAAAAGGGGGGGGACCCTCTGATCAAGAAATTCCACTTCAAAGAATTTATTCTATAGCTCTTCTGCACAGATATAAAATCAGTTACTTGCAAATTTTTTGTTTCCAGCAAAATACTGGAAATTATTTTAATGCCTATCAATACATAACTGGTTTAATTAGCCACTATAAATCCACAAAAGGGTATAACATAAGGCTATAAAACAAAATAAGAAAACTCCATATGTGTTGAATATAAAATGCTCTCCTAGATGTATATTTAAGAGAAAAACACAAGATTGGAATAATGTGTATGGTTTATTACCATTTACATTAAAAATAAGAAATCAGTAGTTTATATTTTTAAATATTTGTATAAGTATTTTTATTACATATGTATAAAATTTTTCCAGAAGAAAAAATTATTAATAATATTGTTGACCTATATTAATTTGTGGTTGAGGGACTAAAATAATTTTGCTTTGGGGCGCCTGGGTGGCTCAGTGGTTAAAGCCTCTGCCTTTGGCTCAGGTCATGATACCAGGGTCCTGGGATTGAGCCCCACATCGGGCTTCTGCTCAGCAGGGAGCCTGCCTCCTCCTCCTCTCTCTCTCTCTCTCTCTCTGTCTGCCTCTCTGCCTACTTGTGATTTGTCAAATAAACAAATAAAAATCTTTAAAAAAAGAATAATTTTGCTTTGCTATTTTGTACATTTCAAATTTTGAATATTAATAGTGATTTCTTTATTAAAAATTTAGAGAAAAATAGTATTTGATATAATTCAGCACAATTTTATTATGCATGACATCATGTAGAGTTCTTTGGTTTAATTTTATTAATGTAACAAATACTTAAATGGTACTCTCTCTGTGCCAGTTACTATTCTAAGATTTTTGGCCTCGTGTGGGTCTGGTGAACGGCAGTCTAGCAGTCACACAGTGTAGAGGTGGGCATTTATCCAAAGTGATTGATGCTGAGAATTTGAAAACAAAGAAACAGTTACTGCTAGCAGCTAATAAGTAGGAGGTCTACTGTTTTATTTTAAAGGATTACAAAAGTGATTAAAGTTCAATTTTCACCTTGAAGGTCTCACAAACTAATTTATTACTGAAGTGAACATTTATAACCTTAGCTACCAATGGCTGCTCTATTCAGACTCTTCTCCTTGGCCTAACTTGTGACATTGTGGCCTTTGGTTTATCTACTTAACAGTAAATTATTGAAGTTCAAATTTCGCTGGTTCTATGAGTCCTCAAAGCAACTAATATCCCTGGTGTTATATGTATTATCATTGCATAAGATTATAGGGGATGATTCTTGATGAGTTTCCTGTGTGTCTGTATGTTTTGTGAAAAAGCATTAATGGCTATTCTGGACTGTTTTTTTTTTTTTTTTCCAAAGGTATTTGTACAGTAAAAGGATTTGGAAGTTAGAGATAGTGTCTTCTGGGATGGAAGGCAGATGTGTTTCCTAACCAGGATTATAAAGACAGTATCTTCCTTCAGAGCAAAGGTTGGACCAATAATTACCCCCTTATATAAAGTTACCCTATTATAACATTGGGGTTTCCTATGACCAGGATTCATCACCTGTGACACAAACCATTATGTATGCAACATCCAGTGACCCTTCCTCTGCATCTCCCACTATGGGACCTAGAGGACAAGAGAAAATAGATGCAAAAATGAAGTTCACACTGACTGCTATGCTCTTGTCCCTGACTCAAGACTCACCAGTCTCCTGCTAACATCTATGAAACTGTGGCAAGCTAAAATGCTTAGTTGCATTAAGGCAAAAATCTCATACCTCCAAAAGTTTTGCTAGTGATTTTCAAAGAAATACTTTCCTCCTTCCTTCCTTTCTTTCTTTCTTTCTTTCTTTCTTTCTTTCTTTCTTTCTTTCTTTTTGTAAGAGTACTTCTAGATACAAAACATGGACTCTTATTACGACAAATAATTAATTATAATTTTGAAAAAAGTATCTAGCAAACCTTAAAATTTTGTGAATGGTCCTAAAAATTTTAGAGATGCACACACACATACAGCTTAATACGTACTACTTCAAAAAATTCTATATGTTTAAAAAGAAATAATCAACATTATTGATGAACATATGCCTATCATTCATATTTCCAAGCAACTAATTTAATTTGAAAGAAATGGGTTTAAAGCCAAAAGAAGCATTTTTTGTTTTCCATCCATTTATTAAAAAAACTTATAGTGCTAAGGTTATTTGATTCACTGTATAGATTCTTATTCATAAGTGAAATTATGACTAAGAATAAAATCATTACTAAGCTAGTTCGCTTATCTTGATGTTATAAATCAAAGACACACACATGTATGTATGTGGAAAATATGTAATGTGGGGGAATCTGTATTTTTAAAATATTTGTAGGTTTTAAGAAAGGATTCATCTTCTATAATGTAATTCAGATGTACATTATAGGAGTTGCAACATGTTTCATTTCCAAAACCTCCACTTTTAAGGAACTAGCCTAAGAATATAATTAAAATCAGAAAATGATGTAAGCAAAGTATTATATAACACATGTATCTTCAACAGGATAAAACTATAGGAATTCTGGGGCACCTGGGTGGCTCAGTGGGTTAGGCCACTGCCTTCGACTTGGGTCATGATCTCAGGGTCCTAGGATCGAGCCCCACGTCAGGCTCTCTGCTCAGCGGGGAGCCTGCTTCCCCCGCCTCTCTGCCTACTTGTGATCTCTCTCTCTCTGTCAGATAAATAAAATCTTAAAAAAAAAAACAACTATAGGAATTCTGCATATCTCACAGTCAAAATATTGTAAAGATATATATATTTAACATCTGAGTCTATTAACAATTATTTGTACTAAATTATGGGTGATTTTTCAATTTTTTAAATTCTTTTCATTATGTTTGTATATTATTTGTATTAATAAAAAAGAAAACAAAAATTAAAAATTATCTCCTTCAAGTCTAAAACACCATATGATTTTTGTAATTTATAAAACAGTTAAAGATAATCATTTTCTAATTTATTTTCTTGTTATAGAAATGGGTAAAGAACTGATTATTCTTTGAAACTCCCTAGAAGTATCCAAGTATCCAAGAATAAAGTATTTAAATAGGATGAAACAACTTAAACTTATGTGAAAAAAGGAATACTTTTTCATAATTTCAGTATATTAAAATGAAAACTTACTTTGTTTTTGTAAAGTGAAAACACATGAACGTATAGAAGTTCCTTTTATCAATTATTTTTCCCTAAATAATCTGTCCTTGTGTTCTGTCTCTCAAATCATTCTAAGTACTTTACAAACACTAACTCAGCTAATTCTCTGAGCACTTCTATGAGGTAGGTATTCTTATCTACATTCACAGATATGAAATCTGAGTCTCAGAGAATTTCATTAACTTCCCTAACGTCATATTTCTGGTAAACAAGACATTTTAACTAACACAGAATTATAAATTTTGGTAATAATATTTTAACTATTAATGTTTTTAAATTACATATTATATCATCAGTGGTTTGGTCAAAAGAGTATATATACTTTTTTTTTCCAAATAGTAAATTCATGAGGATATTACACTAATCAATATTTGAATTATCATTTTTATTTTATCTTAATATATATTTATTCTTTTTTTATTATTATGTTCAGTTAGCCACCATATATATTTATTCTGTGGATATAAAACATATACAATTAAGATAAAAGTAAGTTACAAAAACATTAAATAAAAAAATCCTGTAACCCTGTGATCTTCAAAATGCAAAAGATATATCCTTAGAAATATATATATTAGAAAAATTGTTCTTTAATAATGTAATAATTAGATGTATTTTTCCAACATTTCCTTATTTGAGTTTCTAACAACAGCAAATCCAGCACTGCACAAAGCCTCCCAATAATTCAGACTGAATTCAAAACTGATAGCTGACTACAAGAAGAGCATGCCTTCCACAGAGGAGAATAAAATGTCTCAGATAACATGTTAACCATGAAGAACACTTTTTGCTAACACAATGCCTTTTACCCCCATTTTTGAACAAGGGAATTGTGAGTTATGGGATACCCTGGAAAAATGGTCTTTTCAGAATATTTCAGTATAAGCTTATGTGAGACTTTCAAATTACAGGTTTAAAAAAAAGATATTTTTGGAGCACCTGGGTGGCTCAGTGGGTTAGGCCTCTGTCTTCGGCTCAGTTCATGGTTTTAGGTCCCTGGGATTGAGCACCACCACATCAGGTTCTCTGCTCCGTGGGAAGCCTGTTTCGCCCTCTCCCTCTGCCTGCCTCTTTGCCTACCTGTGATCTCTCCCTCTCTCTGTCGAATAAATAAATAAAATCTTTAAAAAAAAGATATTTTTCATAAGCTTGCTTCATTTTATTTTAATTCTCTATGTCCTCATATAGCATTAATTTTTTTTCTTTTTTAAAAAATTTTACATAGCTGTTTATTTTAATGGTTTGTAAATGACAGAGAGTTGTTCAGTGTATTTAGTCAACAATCTACATGTAAAATAGTTAGCTTATTTTAAAATAATCAGGTGAAAGAATAAAGAAAAAAAAAAGTGATGACATATGTTACTTGAGCCTCTATAGGGATACAGGTCTTTAAAGCAACTCTTGAAGGATAATCAGTTTAATAAAACCTCTGCCAACTACTTGGACTGTTAGGACAGCATTTTCTGTAAGATATTTGCTCATGTTTGATTCATTTGTAGAAGGAATCCTGCTGCTATGCTTCCCTCTAGAATCCTTGACCTTTAACTGAACTCCAGTGAGTTACTACCATTAAATGGCCTATTGCTATTTAGAACAAAGCATACAGAGACCACTAGAATGGATCAAGGGAACTCCAAATATGGTATTTCACAATTATACTGTAAGTAAGCCGAAATAATATAGAACAGCAATTTTATTTTAATAGAGAAAATTGTTAGAGAAATTATATTAATTCTATAATTACACAGTAATGTCATCTATATGTTTTGTGCTTTAAAAATAAAACCCTAATTACAACAGTCACAAAAGCAAAGATAGTCATTCTAGTAAGTATTAGGAAGATTTAAAAAAAAATCATTTTAGGCTGACCTTCTGGTTAACAAAATACTCAGATTTGAGACTTCTGCTCAGCAATTTTCCTTGCACCTTGATTTAGTGCTCCTAAGAGATCTATGACTAGAGGATTGCTCACCACAAGACTCCCTAATTTGTTCCAAATTATCACAATTAAGGAAGGAGCTTTAAAGCTTCCATCATTACACAAAAGCTGCATTTGGTTTCATAGTATTCTGCTCTGGCATTATAATTAGATAGTTTTAGGGTATTTCACTCCCTTTGAAAAATGAAAACTGGAGTAATTGGTCAACAACTGCAAAGCTATATTTAAGATATTATTCTACTCATGGGTTATCAGAGTATTGTAATTTTGCCACAAAATTCACTCAGGATTGAAATTAATATTTTTAGTTTCCATTAAACATTAAAGTAATTTAAAATAACATTCATTGCATTTCTTAATGGAAATAGCTAATCTTAGAAAACATTCTATATTTCAGTTGAACATAAATAGTATAAATCACATTTATAATTTTTAAAACAAATTGAGAGAGCAAAGAATGGGAAATTCATAAGTAACTCTCAAATGTTTGTTAGATTATCTCAGATAATACTTGATTAGTAACCACTTAAAAGAATTTGTAATGAGAAAATAATCAGAGTAGTACACAGAGTATGTTCAACATTATATAGGAAATGCTCATAAAAATCTTATTTATAACATGTAAAATGTAGAAATCTAAATGCCCCAAAACAGGTAAATGAAGTTAAATGAACTGTATTACAGAATGCTGTAGAGACAATATAAAAACAATGACAATTCAGACTTTGAAGAATATTTTACAGAATAAAAATTTGGTTATGTATTTAAAAGGTAGTGCAGAGTGTTCTCCTAATTAACAATATCAAATATTCGGGCACCTGGGTGGCTCAATGGGTTGAGTCTCTGCTTTCTGCTCTGGTTGTGATCTCAGGGTTTTGGGATGGAGCCCCACATGGGGCTCTCTGCTCAGTGGGGAGCCTGCTTTCCCCCCCACCTGTCTGCCTCTCTGCCTACTTGTGATCTTTGTCAAATAAATAAATAAAATCTTTAAAAAATAAAAAATATTAAATATCAAATCTCATATTTTTATAGAAAATAAAAGAAACAAAAACAATGAACAATTTCTTTGCCTTGTGTGGTTAATGGATTTGCTTTTTGCTTTTATTCTATTTCTTTTCTTCTCTCTTCAAATCTTCAATTAATATTCTTCATAATTTAAAAATTGGAAAATACTCAAAGTACTTTACATTTTACCTTCTCTATATTGTTTTTAAACATAAAAAGAAAAGTCCTGGGTTTAGAAACTAAAAATTTCAATCTATACTGTTTATATCTCATAGAAGGAGTCATACCTTTTTCTTTTTAGTGCCTTACTTCTGATTTGTTTATGGCACATTTACATTTACATATTGCCCTCAACTTAAATTATAAACTTACTGATGGATTGTGAAGATGTGCCAATGGCCACAATTGCCAGATTTTTAATTTCTCAAGTTAATTAGCTCGCTTTAACTTGTAAAGTGCAATACATAAATGTTGCTGTCAAAGCAGTTTAGATTTGAGATTTCAGTTCTGTCACTTAATTATATTAATGTATAATATAGGACAAATTAAGTGAACATTATAAAAATAGGAATAATTAAGGAACTTACTATAGTTTTTTGTTTTTTGTTTTTTGTTTTTTTTTTTGATCTGTGTATATATGTGTGAGAAAGAGGAAAAAAAAATACATTGATTTATATACTAGTCAGGGTTCTCCTGAGAAACATAATTAACAGGAGAAATGTACATATAGAGAGAGTGACAGAAAACATAATTAATTGGTTTTCCTGAGAGTGTAAAGTTATTGAATCTCAGGAAAGTGTCCAAAGGCAGAGCATCTGGAGACCCAGAAGAGCCAATGTTGCAGTTGAAGTTTGAAAAAAGTCCTAAGAAAAAAGAAAAAAGTCCTGACATAATCTTGCTCAGGAGAAGGAGGGAATTCTTTCATTCCATTCAGGCTTTCAACCAATTGGATGAGGTCTATCAGCATGTGGAGGGCAATGTGCTCTACTAAGTCCACTGATTTAAATATTAATTTAATCCAAAAACACCCTCATAGGAGTATCTAGAATATCTGACCACATATCTTAAGCATTGTGGCTCAACCAAGTTGGAATTAACCATCACAGTTCATGTGTCACATGATTTCTAGTAAACACTCTAGATATTGTTAATATCAGCTTTTCAGACTAACTTGGTAATCAGCTTTATGACTGGTCTTGCTTCAATAACCCTAACTAAAATTTAGCTACTTTATAAACTATTTATATACTTTATAAAATAGAGCTACTTGATAAGTACTAGAAATAGGAGAATCTATAAATTTTTAAAAAGAAAGAAAGAAAGAAAAGTAGGAAGGGAAGGAGGAAGGAAGGGAAAGAAGGAAAAGCAAGCAGGAAAGAAACAAAAAAAAAGTGTACTTCTTTACATTTTTGTCTAAATTTCTTGAAGTTATAGAAATAAATATCAGGAATGTTAAAAAACGCACTTGAACTTCTTTCATATTCAGAACTGTGCCATAACCTCTCTCAAAACTTTTCAGAAATAAATGCTCTCTTATTTAATATCAAAGGATAAGATACAAAAAAGAATTAGTTTGCCAAACCATGGTAGTAGAACATGAATAAAATTTGTCTTTCCTGCTAAGGTTTGTATTATTAGAACTCTGTCCTTTCACGTAAGTCAGACATCTGTGGTTACTCATCAATTCAGTGTTTTCCAGAATCTAAACAACAAAGATCTTTTCAAAAGATGTCACCTTCTTCAGAGCACACTTGAGATTTTAATGTGTCATAAACACTTCTGCTAGTTATTTGATGCTGAGATCTTCTGGTCTAGTAGATTGCAAAGTGCACCAGCAATTTTTATTTTTGAAATATTTACAAGCAGAAACTTATGTTCTTCAGACAGGTTGCTGTCTAATTCTGCAGCAAAATTGTACTGCTATAATTTTTCTTCACCATAACTGTGAAGAGCAAATATCTCTAGGATCAGAAGTTCTCATTCTCTGTACATTCACTTGTGTACTGGCGCATATCTTCTGCTAGGTTCCTGAGGAGCAGTTTATAAGAGGTCAATCTTCTAATATTTACACGTGAAGTTCTTTATTCTGTTTTTCACTCCTCTTTTATAGCTTCCTATGCCGTTGAGAATTCCCAGGCAATTTCCATTTTTGCTCCATTGTCATTTGCATTTGCCTCCTCTAGCCCCAACCCCTGATACTTATAGCATCTTTTCATCATTTCACGTGTTCTAATATTCTTCATAGGACTTCTTGAAATGGATTTTTTTCCCCTGCTGTGTTTGGGTTTCTATCAATCTGGAAAACCAAAACTTTCTTCTTTGGAAAATTTTGTTTTATTATCATATTGAACATTTTAATCTTTCCTTTTTCTCTGTCATTCTTTCTGTAAATTCTAGCATAATAATGCAGATGTTGTGCTTTTTGAACTGATCCTACAAGACTTGTTTCATTCATTATTTTCTTATATTTCATTTTAATATCTTGGATGTTTCCTGAGGTTTAGTCTACCATTCTGTTACTAAAGGTCCTTTAATTTCTTTCATGAACTTTCATGGGGCTTGAGGCAAAAGTAAAAATGGAAAGCTGAATACTATATGTCCATATATAAAAAATTGTCAATCATGCTAACATAATCTGAAAAATACATTCTATCCTCCTACCTTTTATCAAGGTAGGAGGCTGGCCATATTATGAAACCTGGCTGGCCATATTAAAATTTGGAATTCTCAAACTCCTTGGAATTCCATGCCAAGATATAATGGTATACAGGGATAACCCTCTTCCTCTCTACCACCTGACTCTCTTCTCTGCATATACCCACCTCTGTTTTACACATTATAGTGCCTCACCATATGCATGCAAATATCTTTACCACATCCAAGTTCAATCTGTATTCTTTACAAACATCTGGCCACCTTGGGCCTAGTGGGGCATACATTGGTAGCATGGTCCATATTCAGAGGAAATCTAACGAGAGCCTTGTATTATCCTGGAAAGTAGTAGTAGTAGGGCATTTGAGAGTCCTAGTTACATGGAAGGCTGGAGTGGGGTCTTAGGTTCTGGGTAGGCACAACTTTGCTCACTGAAAAGTGTTATCCTGGGAAGAGTTATGCCTTATTAAGACAAAACAGAGTCTTCTAAAATATGGCACCAGTATAAGGTGGCCTGGTCTTACAGAAAGCTTTTAAGCAATAACTAAATTACTCCAGTCAATCACTGTAGAGACACTTAAGGACTGTCTACCACCCACACCAACCAAAGCCAAGAAGGGTGAATAGACTTCTACCCTTCTCCAGGTTCTAAAGATATGCCCAACACACCCATCCTCCTCTTAGGTAGTGTCAGAGAATAGGTAGTAAGCCAGGGACTTCATTTTCTTGGCAGATAATGAGCTTCCTGTCCCCCATCTACAGTGTTAATGCAGACCATGTGGAGAGCCTGGATTTCCACCTCCACCCAGCAGAATGAGACTCTCTTCCCATTCCCATGGTAATAGTGTCAGAGGAAGCCTGGTGGAAAGTCACAACTTTTACCACTAGCTAATGATTAATGAGGCCAGTCTGACTATGCTGTGATCCACACAATGAGCTGGAATTTCTATCTCAATCCCAGATGAGCAGAAATGAGACACCATCCCACTACCTGCGACAATGTCAGTGGAGGACAAGTTGTAAACCTGAACTTCTACCTCCGCCCGACATAACAAGGCAGCAAACATCTTTTTACTGCTAGAAGAGAATCAGAGAAAACCAGCTAAAACAGGTTTAAATAAAATCCAAAAAATCAGAATATAATATAAAAATGTTCATATTCCAATAGAAAATCACTTGTCATACCAAGAACAAAAATGATTTCAAGTTAACTGATGAAAGATAATAACTATCAACATCAAGGTGGCAGATTTGGGGAATTATCTGTCAACTATTTTAAAGAAAAATGTAAAAATGTTTCAATAACAATTAGGAACATACTTAAAACAATGAAATGAAAGAAATACCCAGAAAGGAAATACAAAGTTTCAGTGAAGACACAGAAGATATAAAGAAGAACCAAATGGAAAATCATTTTTAAATTACAAAAATAACCAACATAAAAAAGCTCAGATGATGAATTTAACAGCTGAATGAATTATGAAGAGGAAAGCATCAGTAAACTGGAAGATGAAACATTCATAATTCATATGAATTATGTCATCTGAACAGAGAGAGGGAAAAAATAGTCTCAAAGATAGCTAGCACTCTCTTAATCCATTAGGTCTTCTATAACAGAATACCACAGGTTGGGTTGCTTATAAACAACAGAAATTTGTTTCTCATGGTTCTGGAAACTGGGATGTCCATGATCAAGGCACCATCAAACTCAGTGTATGACGAGAGCACACTTCCTGGTTTGTGGATGGAGTTCTTTTCCCTGGGTCCTCTCATGGCAAAAGCAGTGAGAAACTCTCTGGGGTTCCTTTTGTAAGAACACTAATCACTTTCCTAAGGTCCTACCTCCCGATACCATCACACTGGAGATTAGGATTTCAATATATGAATTTTGGGGTGACACAAACATTCAACCTAAGCAGGCACTAAAACAAAAGATCTAGCATTTGTGCCATTGCAGTCCTGGATCGAGAAAGTAAAGTGGATGGAATTGAAATAATCTTTGAAGAAATAATGGCTGAAAACTCAGATTTGACATGAGACAAAAATACAGATTCAAGAAACTCAGAGGATCCCAAACAAGATATACCCAAAGTAATCCATGCCATGACATAGTATAATAACATTTCTAAAAACTAAAGACAAATAATATATAAAGTGGCCAGAGTGGTCACAAGGTCACAAGATACATGGCATGTTTTAAAATTCAGTTATATTCTATATACATTTAGTGGATATGTGGACAACTACATTAGAAATATAATTTATGATTACTCAAAAATAATGGATATTATGTGTAAATTTAATAAAACATGTATAGGGCTTATATGTTACAAACTGTATAATGCTGATAAAGAAATTTTTAAAAATGTAAATAACTGGGGAGATATACAGTTGACTCTTGAACAACATGGAGATCAGGGGCAACAGCCCCTCACAGTTAACTACTAATAGCCTACTACTGACCAGAAGCCTTACTGATAACACAGGCAATTAATACATATTTTGTATGTTATATGTATTATATACTGTATTCTTTTTTTTTTTTTTAAAGATTTTATTTATTTATTTGACACAGAGAGATTACAGAGAGGCAGGCAGAGAGAGAGAGGAGGAAGCAGACTCCCTGCTGAGCAGAGAGCCCGATGTGGGACTCGATCCCAGGACCCTGAGATCATGACCTGAGCCGAAGGCAGCGGCTTAACCCACTGAGCCACCCAGGCGCCCTATATACTGTATTCTTACAATAAAGTAAACTAGAGGAAAGAAAATGTTATTAAGAAAATCATATGGAAAAGAAAATACACTTGAACTACTACTGCATTTATTGAAAAAAATCCACAGAAAAGTGGACCCTCACAATTCAAATGTGTCATTCAAGGGTCAACTGTATCAAGTTCATGGATTAGAATATTCAACATAGTAAAGATATAAACTTTTCATGAGTTGATTTGCAGGTTTAAGACAATTCCAGTCAAAATTCTAGAAAATTTTCTTGCCTATGTAGAAAACATTATTCTACAATTCATATGGAAATGCAAATGAATTAGAATACTTAAAATAATGCTGAAAGAAAATAAAGTGGGGGAGAGTAAGTCTGCACAATTTTTTTAAAAAAGATTTTATTTATTGATTTGACAGAGGGAGAAAGAGAGAGAGGGAACACAAGCAGGGGAATGGTAGAGGGAAAAGCATGGTTCCTGCCAAGCAGGGAACCTGATGTGGGATTCGATCCTAGGACTCGATCTTAGGACCCTGGGATCATGATCTGAGCCGAAGGCAGTCACTTAACGACTAAGCCACCCAGGCACCCCTAAGTCTACACAATTTTAAGACTTATAATGAAGTTATATAAATCGTGACTGTGTGGTATTCATGGAGGGACAGACACATAGATCAATGAAATAGAATACCAACCATTAATAGTTCCACATAAACATGCCCATCCAATTTTTGCTTAAACATACCAATACAATGGAAGAAAGTCATCCTCCAGTGTGGTAGAAACTGAAAATCTATAGTCAAACCCAACATAAAACAGAACAGAGCCCTTGACCTAAATTTCATACTTTACATAAAAATTAGCTAAAATGGGTCATGTGCTTAAATATAAAAATCATAAAATTTTTAGAAGAAAGCCCAGGAGAAAACAGTCAGGTTATGGGGATAGAAAGGAGTTCTTGGAGTTGACACTAAAAGCATGATGCATTGGGAAAAAAAAAAAAAAAGATAAATTGGACTTCATCAACATTAAAATCTGTTGCTCTACAGAAAACCCCATTAAAATATCCCTATTAAGGGGAAAGACAAGCTGCAGTGAAATGATTTAAGTTCACAAAAACCCTGTGTACATGAATGTTTATAGAAGCTTTACTCATAAAAACCCCAAACTGGACAAAACCCAAATGTTCTTCAACAACAAAATATATAAAAAAACAAAAACAAAACTGTGGTCAATCCATACCATGGAATACTACTCCTACACAAAGGAACAGAACACGGATATACTCAGTAACATGGACGAATGTCCAGAGAAGTACGCTGAGTAAAAATAACAACAATATAGAAAGCCTATAGACTATATGATGCCAATTATAGGGAATTCTTGAAATGACAAATTACAGAAATGGGGAACAGATTAGTGGTTGCCAGGGGTTAAGTCAGGTCTGGACTGAAAGGCGGTGTGAAGGCTCCTTGTTATAAAGGAAAGTTTGTGATATAGTAATCTAGTTGTTTTGCAAAATGTTCTGATTGGAGGAAACTGGGTAAGGACACACTGGATTTCTCTGTACTGTTTCTTATGACAACTGCATATGAATCTACAGTTATCTCAAAATAAAGAGGTACATTTAAGTGGAATCGTGTGGTAATATCCTCCCTTCTTTACTCTTTACTCTGCTTTAGTAGAGTTTCAGAAGAGAGGAAGTGAACATGCTCCATTTACCACCATTAACCAGAAACCTAGTATGTTCATTTTGTCAAAATCCACAGACTTTCTGTCTTGGTTTTAGAAAAATTTATACTGTGTTGCCCAGAATAATACTTAGAAAAAAATGCAAAATCAGTATTTGGATACTTTATTATGATTGAACCTGCAGAGAGTGTTTTTGTAAAATCCCAGGGCGCCTGGATTGCTCAGTCAATTAAGCATCTCCCTTCAGCTCAGGTCATGGTCCAGGGGTCCAGGGATGGAGCCTTGCATTTGGCTCCCCACTCAGCAGGGAGCCTGGTTCTCCTTCTCCCTCTGATGTTTCTCCTGCTTGTGTTCGCTCTCTCAAATAAATAAATAAATAAATAAAATATTATAAGAAAAAATCCCAGAGTGATGCTTTTATGCTTTTAATTTAATTAATATATTTTGTGTGTGTATGTTCCAAAATTCATTATTTATGCACCACACCCAGAGCTCCAAGCAATATGTGCCCTCCTTAATGTGATGCTTTTAGATACAAATGTCGGTTAGGCCTGCCAAATTTGGCCAGCTGAACTGAACAGTTAGTAAATCTAAGTTCTGTGAGGTTTAGCGTAGCTTTCAGCCCAAACCGAATTCATCTCAATCTACTTTGCAACTGTAGATAATATTTTTCATTGCTTGATTTTACAGAATCATTCCTTGCATTTAAAACAAAATGACATTGATCTTCATTAGAAATTGCAGCCATCAGGGCGCCTGGGTGGCTCAGTGGGTTAAGCCGCTGCCTTCAGCTCAGGTCATGATCTCAGGGTCCTGGGATCGAGTCCCGCATCGGGCTCCCTGCTCGGCAGGAAGCCTGCTTCCCTCTCTCTCTCTCTCTGCCTGCCTCTCCATCTACTTGTGATTTCTCTCTGTCAAATAAATAAATATAAAAATCTTAAAAAAAAAAAAAAGAAAAAAAGAAATTGCAGCCATCAGAAGACATGAAATCTTGCCATTTGCAATGATGTGGATGGAACTAGAGGGTCTTATGCTGAGCAAAATAAGTCAATCGGAGAAAGACAATTATCATATGATCTCCCTGATATGAGGAATTTGAGAGGCTGAGTGGGGGTTTTGGGGGGTAGGAAAGGAAAGAAATGAAACAAGATGGGATCAGGAGGGAAACAAACCATAAGAGACTCTTAATCTCACAAAACAAACTGAGGGTGGCTGGGGGCTAGGGGTGTGTGGAGAGGGTGGTTGGGTTATGGACATTGGGGAGGGTATGCGCTATGGTGAGTGCTGTGAAGTGTGTAAGCCTGATGACTCACAGACCTGTACACCTGGGGCAAATAATACACTATATGTCAATAAGGATAATTAATTAAAAAAAGATCATGCACAAAAAAATTACGGAGTTCAGCACATCCATCTTCTTTCATTCTTAATGATATGGCTATACAAACACATTTTCAAGACAATTTGGAGAAACTGTTAAAAGTATATTTTCTCTCCATTACTAAATGGCTAGAAAATTCTCTTTGTAATATAAAATGTTAGAAGAACATTCAAAATGAGAATGAATTTATTCCAAAACTAACAGATACAAGCAAAAAGTGTCCTGAACTCACGTACTGAAGTCCCTATTCATTCCTTGCTTTTTAAGTCAGGTTCCAAGACTACATATAAAATTATTTAAGTCATATTTTTTCAGTAATGAACATATGCTCAAACGCTCTTTTATTCAATTCCAAACTGAAACATTTATAAGAAATAAAGCGCTCCAGTAACTTTAAATCATTCCCTATAACACATGGCAATTTGAAACTATTGAAGCATTTTGTTAAGTGTTTCTCTTCCAAAGTGTTCAATGTTTAGGCATTATAAAGTTATTTATTGCAATACTTTAGATTTATTAATATCATTTTAAAAGAAGGAGGGTTATGATATCTTATAAATCTATCAGCTAAAATAGTATAAAATATATTTAATCAATATAAAGGCCATAAAGAAGCCTATGCTGAATAAAAGAGGAACAGAAATGGAAAACAAGAACCATAAACAATTCTGAGGTCAGGCTTTTAAGGACCATAAATTAAGAAACAGGGATAATAAACACATGATAGTTATTTAAAAATCCTATATATCTGGAATTAAAAATAAAAAATTAAACAAATAATCCTTCATTGGAAGAAAAATAACCCTTAGGCCAATTATAAGAGTTGAGTGCCAACTGAGGAACATGTCAAAAAAAAAAAAAAAAGGGTAAAATGCCCTGTTTTTGAGTGTAAACTGGACCCAGTGATTCATTTCTTAATAATAAAATAGGCAAAAGTGATATTATTTCTGAGATTAATATAAAAAAAGACAATGGCTTTCATGTTACCTGCCCTCTCTTGCTTGTATACTACTGAAGTAAGCTGCCATGTTGTAAACTGCCCCATGGATAGGCCAAGATAGCATAGAACTGAGATTACCATCCCACTAGCCACAAAGAACTGAATTCTGCCAGCAGCTCGGTTTGTGGTTTTGGAGCACAGACTTCCCAGTAATGACTTCAGAAGAGATTGTACCCCCCCTGCTATCAGCTGGACAGTAATCTCATGAGAAACTTTGAGCCACTAAACTATGCAGGATTTCTGATCCATATAAACTGAGATAATGTTTGCTGTTTTAAACCACTAAGTCGGTTAATTTATTAACATCAATAGATAGCTAAAATACGTAAGTACAGCATATTATATGAAAGTAAAAACAAAAAAAAATTAAATGCACTAAAATGTTCAAATCAAAAGCTGGTAAAAAAAGAGTAAACAGAAAAGAAGAAATAAATGCAATAATAAAGGGATTATAAGATATAATGAATAACTAGCAACAGAAATTTGATTAATAAAGCTAAAAACTGACACTTTGAAATATATTAGTATTCTATCTTACTAACAAGAAATGTCAGAAAAAAAGGTGTTTAAAATAAAAATGCAGAATAAAAGGGAGGAAAACAGAGTAATAACAGATTAAAACATGATAAAGGAATATTATAAATATTAATACCAGAATCAATTTGAAAAGTTAGACAAGCTGCATTAATTTATTGAAAACACAAAACGCTTAAATTGGTAAAGAAAAAAATGAAAAAAAAATGAGTAGTCTTATAATCATTAGTGAAATCTGAAATGTTGAAAATATCCAGGTTCAGACAATATTGTGTGTGTGTTTTACCAAGATTTTGAGGAATGGTACTTTGTGAGTTAATATTTTGCGTACTAACACAAGTGGTTGTAAAACAGAAAAATGGTTAAATTTGATTAATTTTATGGGAGTAAGATAAATTTCATTCTAAAACTAGATAAATAGGGGTGCTTGGGTGGCTCAGTGGGTTAAAGCCTCTGCTTTCAGCTCAGGTAATGATCTCAGGGTCCTGGAATCGAGCCCCGCATCGGGCTCTCTGCTCAGTGGAAAGCCTGCTTCTCCCTCTCTCTCTGTCTGCCTCTCTGCCTACTTGTGATTTCTGTCTGTCAAATAAATAAATAAAATCTTTAAAAAAATAAAATAATAAAAAAAAAAACTAGATAAATAGAAAACAAGACTGCAAATGAAAATGTATATCATTTTAAAATTACTATTTATTAATATTAAAAAATTATTAAATCCATATAATACTAATTATTATTATAACCCACATATTAATTATATTAACCATTTCCGTATAGTCAAATAATGTTATAATTAATGAATAACATAATTATTAACATATGCAATTTTATTTTATTTTATTTTTTTAAAGATTTTATTTATTTGACAGAGATTGCAAGTAGGCAGAGAAGCAGGCAGAGAGAGACAGGAGGAAGCAGTCTCCCTGCTAAGCAGAGCCTGATGTGGGGCTCAATCTCAGGACCCTGAGATCATGACCTGATTTTTAAAGATTTTATTTATTTGACAGAGATTGCAAGTAGGCAGAGAAGCAGGCAGAGAGAGACAGGAGGAAGCAGTCTCCCTGCTAAGCAGAGCCTGATGTGGGGCTCAATCTCAGGACCCTGAGATCATGACCTGAGCTGAAGGCCAGAGGCTTTAACCCACTGAGCCACCCAGGCACCCAACATATGCAATTTAAAATGTTATCAGTAAAGTGTATTGTGTTTAAATCCACTGTAAGACTTCTCCAGTCATTTATTTCATTTCCTCCACCTTTTACATAAAGCACACTTTTAAATCAAAAGTTTCTATTAAATTTCTGCAAACACCAGATAAAAACAAGATATTACTGAAAAGTAACATGAAAACTAAATGGCTTTTTAAAAAAATGGGTTTTTTAAGGAAGTACCCAGAATATTTTAATATTAGTTAAATCGTCATTTTAAAGGTGCCTATTAGGAAAAGACTTTTTGAATAAAATGTTATTAAAGCTTTCAAAAGCAAAATTAATTTATGCATTAAAATAAAGCAAATATGCTTGCCCTTGGGAATGTCTTGCCTAGAGAAATGAGTATTTTATTTGTTATATTAAAACAGGTATAGATACACTTATCAGTATATATCTTAATCTTATAAGGGTATAATATCATGAATGGGAAATCAATTATAAGTTTTCTCTGAGATTTCCAATTAACTATATAATACATTGACCATTCAAATAAGCCTAGATTGGATCTCAACTTGCATTAGCTCTGGTTATATTCTTTCAGGGACAATAAGAGTGCAAGTTATCTTAATAACATCCTGGTTACCAGGTTTTACCCAGTGTTCATTATTAACTTTTTATAGATGCTAGGGTTATAGCACATGTGTATTTTGTTTATATATGTTATACATAAATTGACCAGGTGCATACAATTCTATGATTAATGTATAATTTTTTACTATGGTTATTTAGATTTCAGAAGAAGGAATTACATAGGTATAATCTTAGAAAACTTATCAACATTATATCATGTATGTAAATGGAATATTATTTATTCATCCATTCATTATAGAGGTTTTAAATGACTCTAGCTTCTGAGAATTAAGAGACACATCTTTAGAATAAAGGAACACAAAAAAAACCTTTGATAAATAAATGTGACTAGAAGCTTAAATTTATTTAATATCCATTCAAAAATGATCTATTCAAGGAGTTGCATGTGTGTGAGGCATGACTCTACATACTGAAAAGTAAATAATTAACAAAACAAAGAAAAAAATCTCTACTCTCATTCTAATGGGAGGAGATAAACATAAAAATACATAAAAATAAGTAAATATACTATATAAAAATAAACACATTAGATGGGAAAATAAGTCATAAAGGGGACTAAGTACAATTAGGATAGGATATTCAATTTTATTTTATTTTATTTATTATTATTATTATTTATTTGACACAGAGAGAGATCACAAGCAGGCAGAGAGGCAGGCAGAGAGAGAGAGAGGGGAAGCAGGCTCCCTGCTAAGCAGAGAGCCAGGATGTTCAATTTTAAATAGAGAAGTCTTTATTGAAAATGTGACCTTTGATTAAAGACTGAATTTTGTGAGTTACTGAGTAATCTGTATATTTTGGAGTGAAAATAAGAGTTTCCTGAGGAAAAATGCCTAATGTGTTTGAGATACTTAAAAAAAAAAAATCATGCATAAATAATCAAAGATACAAGGCAAGATATAACCAGTGAGGAGTTGCCATTAAGACTGGATAATCTCTAGATGTGGGTTTTGGGGGAAAAAAAAATGATCAGGAATTCACCTTGGGGCATATGAGTCTGGGGTGTCTAGTAGATAGCCATGTAGAAACGTAGAGTCAGAAATGAGTATAGAAGTCTGGCGTTCTTGGCTGGTAGTGTAACTCTGGGTATTTGAAAATACCAGCTATGTTGCAGTTTGATGGCATTGTTCCAGACTGGATAAAATCTCAAAGACAGTGGGTATAAATAGAGAAGCAAAAGTATTAAAAGAGTATGATAGGAAGAAAACTATGAGATTGCTGTGTCCTGAAGCCAAATAAAAAAGTATATTCAGAAGAAAGGAGCAAGCAACAGAGCAACTGCTTCTGTGAGGACTGAGAATCCATTACTGGCTGTAGCTGATGGAACCCGAGGTTCCATCCCGAGTTGGGGATTGAAGTTTCTATTATCCAACAATATAAAGCCGTGCATTTAAAGTTAGATGCAAGAATACATATTACTTTAGAGTAGAAAAGAATTTGCATCTGGTGACTTTTTTTTTTTTTAATAGATTTATTTATTTAGAGAGAGCTAGGAAGCAAGCAAGTAGGGGGAGGAGCAGAGGGAGAGAGCAGCTCAAGCAAACACTCTGCTGAGCACAGGGTCAGACTCCAGGCTCAGTCCCAGGACCCTGAGATCATGACCTGAGTCAAATCAAGAGCCAGCTGCTTAACGGACTGAGCTACCCACTTAACTGACTGAGACACCCAGGCACCCTCAGATTAAAGACTTCTTTAGAGAAGTGGCTTATATGACAACTATTACAAAATCCAGAGGAAAATAACACAGTGTTGTTTGTTTGTTTGTTTTTTCCAGTAACTGCCTGATGTAAATCTGTAATAATTTTTTTTTATGTACAATTTTGGCTACATAATCTTTGTTCACTTCTTTATATGCTACGGATACTGCAGTATCATTTCTGAAAGGAAAGTAAAGACATCAGTCTTTTCACCAACAGGTTGGTCTTTATTTTTATTGTCTAGTAAGTTTTCTTTCATAAATTTTGACAACAAATTTCATAGATTTCTGTGGAGATATAATAACAGTTTGGCATTGAAGCTTCTTCCAGTATTCTTCCTCTCATTTTGTATTTTTTCTTTTTTATAGTAATATGTGAATTTGTACAGGACCAGTAGTTATTACTATTAATTTGAAATTAAGGGAAAAATAATTCAAATAAATTGTCATTATAGGTTATCAAGTAACTAAATTTTTAAATTAAATTATTCATATGTACTGTGCTTTGAGTTGTTGATAAATTTTTGAAGTATTATCCCTGGAATGCTTATTTTTTCATGAAATTTTATTGCAGGTAGAGCCACCACACTCTTCAGAATATGGTGCGTCAGGCTCAGTTTCAGTCCAATAAGTGGAAATACATTAAAATTTCACCTCACACACAGATGTATTTGCTGTTTACCTTATGGCCCTACAAACATATAGTTTCTGATAACTTTGGGTTTTTTTTTTTTTCACAATTCACATAGGAAAAAGAAAGTCTAAAGTATATACACTTGTTTGTATGGCATCAAGTATATTTCTGACAGGTGAGAACATTCATTTTGACTAGGCATCCATAAGAACTAAAACACAGCTTACAGTGCTCCACATTTGATGTCTGGATGAATTTTCCACAGTCTAGCATCTGGCCCTGTATATTTCAAGACTTGCATCTCATATGTTGCCTATATACTTCCAGATGCCAGGTACAAAGGTTATATTCACCTGCACATTTATGTCACAATTCCAGGTGAGTGCATAGTGGATGAGAAAGTATTCTTAGAGGGTATTCTTATACCACTTTGGCCAGAAGTAACCAAATGCATACAGAAGTGATTACAAACAATATGAGTATATCCTATTAAGCCAAAATTCAATTCATTATAGGTTATCATTATAGACTTCTTTAGAGAGGTGGCTTATATGTCAACTATTACAAAATCCAGAGGAAAATAACACAGTGTTGTTTTTCTTTTTGAAAACACTGTTTTCTGTGTTGTTTTTCTCCAAATCAACTTTAAATTTAAAATTTTATAAAGATTATAAAATTTTTTCAATCTCTTAGCTTGATGGATTCTCTAAACACCCAGGACCATTGTCCTTTCACTCAAGGAGAAGTATGAAGGAGAAGTATTAAAGGGAAAGAAGCACTGTTCCTAACTATGTGAGGTAAAATATTTTACTTTTCGAAATTTTATTTAAACATATTTAAACTAGGACCCTTTGCAATTAGAGAGATACAAATGACCAGTGAGAGTGAGGGGTTCCATATCTTAAGCATAATGGTTACAATAAATCTATCCTGGCTTGGAGCTCAATTACAATGCTGATACAATTTGGTGGAATGGTGAGAGGCAAAGCCAAGTGGGAGTGAGGAGTGCATTCAAGAGAGAATGGGAAGAAGAATTTGGCTATTGTAGAGAAGGAAGGCATTGTAAATAGAATGTAGTATGTGAGAGATGCCTCTGAGATAGTTTTTATTTTTCTCTTTGTAACTGAATTCTGGTTAAAATTAAGTTATATTTTATTAAAAATAATATTTAAAATTATAAATTTAAAGGAAAAAAGAAAATACAGTTTGACAAGATAAGCTGCAAGTAACTCACCTTTATTCAGAAAATATTCATGAGTACCTACCAAACGAGCAGACATCATGGCAGGTACTAGAGTGATTAGATAGGCATGACCCGGGGCCTCCTGGACCTTATATTCTACTGGTTAACACACATGTACATCAAGTAAACTAGTAAATAACTCATTAGGATATATAATAAGTTACACTGAGGAAGTAATCTCTATACTAGGGTAGAGACAGAGTAAGTAGTGGTTGTAATGGAGATGACATTGAGTGACTGAGGTATTATGAAAGACCTTTCTTAGATAATGGCATTTAAGCTTAAATATGAAGGATAAAAAGGAGACATCAAAAGGGAAATCCATGAGGCCCTCTGTGTAGAATGGAGTACAAATACAAAGGCTCCAAGGTAAGAAGAGTACAATTTACATGCTCATAAAGAAATGAAACACAAGCAGGCTATCCCCAGGAAGCTAACAGTCATACTAGACGCATCCTCTTCCTCATCTTCCATATTGCCAAGCTGAGTCTGCACTGTCTAATGTAAAAGCTAACAGTCATATTATAAAATTAAAATTAATTAAAATAAATATAATAATTGAATTCCCCAGTTTTACTAGTATCATTTGAAGTTCTTAACTGGCAGAGGTTATTTTATACTTTGTATATATATACTGACCTACACATAGGTTATACATACTTTATTAAACAGTGTAAGTAAAGACTATTTCTATTTCTATCTTCCCAGAAAATTTTACTTGAAGAGCATGGTATATTCTTCAAGGAGTAGGTTGTTATTTTTTTCTTGAGTAAATCTTGTCAAATCACAGTTATGGAATAATAATAAAAAAAAAAACTCTTAACACTTGCCATGCATACATACATGCACTCACCATTCTTTAGTCTTTATAGAAAGAGATAACTTAAAAATCTGAACTATTTGATTAATGATGATGTCTTTATTTCTCTTTGACTAATTGCACACATTAGAACAAATGGATTTTAAAATACTTCTTGTTTATTGAACAGTGCTTTAGAATAGAGAGGAGGTGTCTTCCTATTGATCCTGCTCAGATGAAGTTACATAAGTATTATTGCCCATCACAAACCAGGCAAAAAATGGGGTCACAGCATGAGGATTTGGTACATGAGAAGTATCTCATACACTCTCACTCTTCACACACACAAAATATAGCTGGGTATAATGAAAAATTGCTTTAACTCTTGGGAAAGGAACAGAGTCAAACCTAACAGAAATTATACTGATTATCACCTATTAATAGAATAGGACAGAGAATAAAGGAGCCAAAGGAAATAGTTTTAATAAAGAGTGGTTTTAGGTATTGTGAAAGTCTTATTTCATTGTTTACAAAAATTATACATATGTACAACATTATGCAATGGCTAGCTCAGAGATAGAAGTCACTGCTGGTTTGGGTAATGTTCATAATTTTTCTTTCATCTCTATGTGCTCCATCATTGACTTAAGAAAGGATCTCCTCAACTTCTTGCTCTTAGAGGCCATTCCACTTGCCACCATTGAGTTTTGAAAACTGTCTATTTTACCCTCTTCTACTGTCTTCTGCTAACGTTTCCACTTTGCTTAAAACATTTTTATGGCTGTGCATCAACTGAAGTTGCTATCAATATTTAACTGAAGTTGCTATCAATATTTAACACTTCCAAATTTTCTGGTGTATTCTTATACTTCCTGTGTTATCTCTTATCTCTAACTGGGTATTTTTCAGTTATTTGCCCACATCTGATCAATATCTCTGTGTACTTTTTTTTTTAAGATTTTTATTTATTTATTTGACAGACAGAGATCACAAGGAGGCAGAGAGGCAGGCAGAGAGAGAGAGAGAGAGAGGGAAGCAGGCTCCCTGCTGAGCAGAGAGACCGATGCGGAGGTCTATTCCAGGACCCTGGGATCATGACCTGAGCCGAAGGCAGAGGCTTTAACCCACTGAGCCACCCAGGCGCCCCTCCATGTGTACTTCTAATAGCTTTATTCTCCAGTTCCAATGCTGTCTTCCTTCATTATTTGTCAAAGGAGCTCTAACATGACCTCCTCTGTGATGTCCTTGAAACCAGTACCTGCCACACCAGGAACAAGGAGGATCATAGCCTCATTTGTGTTACCAAGGATTCTTTGGAGGATGGACTTTTTTTGGGCAGGGGATGTTTGTCATTGCACACTGTTATACATACGTATAATTTCTGGAACATATGGCAAAATACAAAAGAACAGTGCCTTTTAAATTCGAGTTTATTTAGGGACACCTCGGTGGCTTAGTCGGTTAAGCAGATGCCTTCAGCTCAGGTCAAGATTCCAGGGTCCTGGGCTTGAGCCCCATATCAGGCTCACTGCTCAGTGGCTTGTCTGCTTCTTCCTCTTTCTCTGCCTCTCCCCATCGTTGTGCGCTCTCCATCTCTGTCAAATAAATTTAAAAAAATCTAAATTTGAGTTTATTTAAAATTTTTGGCATCCATCTAGAAAACTACTCAGTAAATGTTTCTTAAATATTAAATCGATGTAGAAACATAAGTTTGAGGAATAACACGAAGGTTATATACTTTTGTAAATATCATCTACAAAGCTAAAAATAAAAAAGACCTATTGGGGCACCTGGGTGGTTCAGTTGGTTAAGCATCTGACTCTTGATCTCTGCTGAAGTCTTGATCACATGGCTGTTAGTTCAAGTCCTATGCTGGTATCCACACTGGTTGTGGAGCCTAGTTAAAAAAGAAAAAAAAAAAAAAAGGCCTATCAACCATACAACTCAGATGAAAAAAAAAATAATAGAAAAGAATAGGTAATTGAGGCAATTGCTTTTTTATAGTAGTGACTGAGTAATGATTTTTCTTTAATGAAATTTACCATGTCATTGTTATATAATTATTGGGTAAATAAAATATTCCAGTGACTAAATAATTCCAATTATTTTCTGTATGGGGACAGTCATTATATATTCTTTGGTATTAAAAATAGAAACCATATTATATATAGTACAATTTTTCTTTGGTTAATACATTTTATATTTTGTCACATTTGTTCAATATATACTCTGTGGCTTTGAATTAATGTATGTTAATCTATATTTTATATATATATACACATGGCATACTATTACCTTGTTTGAACACAACATTTAAAAGTCAACATTCTGAAAGCTGAAATAGAAGTCCTTATTTCTAGGACAAAATTGAGTACCTATACTCAAAAGTTTGTAAACATTAATGTTCTACCACTATCAATGAAACCTGCCAATATAATAATGAAATTTAAAAATGAGAGATTAATGGATTTAGACACTAACCTATATAAAAATGACAAACTGTGTATTAACCAGCATATTTTTTAGCATATTCTATTGAAATGTCTGGAAAAGCCTATTAACAATGCACATTATATGATCAGAATTTTGTTAATAGCTACTATTTCAAATAAGCTTTTCACTTTTTACTATAATGCTATCTGAAGGGTAGATACTCTGACATTGTATTTAACTTACTGGAAGAGATAACTTTTAAATAGAAACCAAAATAAAATGTATTAGGCAACCAGAAAAGATGGTCATTGCAAACAGATAATAAAAATGCCAAATCATCTATTTCCTCTTCTTCCACCCCTTTCATTAGGCCTCCTGAATTTTTAGCTTTTCTCTTCCCAAGAGAATAAAAATTCTTTTTAAAAGGGGTTTTATACTTCTTTTTATCCTCAGTATTTGCTTTAGAATCTAATAGAGTATAGTATATACTAAGAGTATGCTAATGTTTATGTCTTCTATTTATTAATCTTGGACCAGTTGATAAGTGTAAATTTGATGAATTCAAAATGTATAAGTTAGGATGCTTTTGCTTTAGGGTAGATATCTCCAGTTATTCACTTTTAAAAATCTTGTCCTGTGCGGTGCCTGGGTGGCTCAGATGGGTAAGCATCTGCCTTCGGCTCAGGTCCTGGGATCAAGCCCCGCATCAGGCTCCCTGCCTACTCGCGGGGACCCTGCTTCTCCCTCTCCTCCTACTGTTCCCCCTAGTGTGCTCTCTCACTCTCTGAGTCAAATAAATAAATAAAATCTTGAAAAAAAAAAAACCCACAAAATCTTTCCTACACTTTGCCTCAGTGATCCACTATTGTAATGGTTGTGTTTCACATCTTCTCCTAACCAATAGTTACAGTGATAGCAAATACCAATATTAAGTGTTCTATTCCATACAATTTTTTTTTAAGCATCCTCATTGCTAAAACTCTTCAGCTTCAACAGGATCTCTAATCCTGTGAGGCTGACACATTTTTAATTTCAGGACTGCACAACCCTGCCAATTTCATTATTCCCTAGTATAACTGAGTCCACAATCCAACAAATAAAGAATCCATTATATATATTGTCAACTCTTTTGCCTTACTTTCTTCCCACTTGGCTCAGCAAAATCCTTACCATATTTACATTTAACTTCACCTACTTCATTGATGCACCAGAGAAGTTTCTCAAAGCTGAAGATATTCATACAGCCATATACTACAAATCTTAAATGGGAAGTATCTCTGTTACCTGACCTTTCCCTTGTGAATTCATTATTCAGTTTTTAAAGTATGTCTTTCACATCTCCTCTTCCTCCTTGATTCTTTTCCTACTTTGACTTCATCCTGATTATCTTTTAAGTTCACACACACACACAATCAATAAGAAGAGGATTTTCATTTCCTTCTAAAACTATATCCAACTACAACCACATACTCTGTCTTCCCTCTTGGACCCAATGCATTTGTACTCGAAGACACTGTTCTGGAAATTATTCCCTTCCTCTATTTATTTAATTGTCATTTCTATGAGACAATTTTCATCAAAATAAAAAGGTGCTGGAAAATCTCTTCCTTATTAACAAAAAATCAATTTCTTTTATTACAGTATAGGAAAACTAAAGTGGCATACTTATACTACCAAGCCCACTTACTGTTATTCCTTGAATCTACTTCAAGAAGTATTATCTTAATGTCTCTACTGAAAATGCTCCCATTGAGTTTATAGTTATAATTTGTTTTGTCATGACAAATGATCTTTATCCTCTTGATTTCCAGCAATGCTTGATGCAACTGATCTCAATTCCTACTTGAAATACTAATCACCTAGATTCTGGAAAATCACAATTTCCTGATACTTATTATTATTTTTTTACATAGCTTTCTGCTGTTTTCAGGCTTCTTTGATGAATATGCTTACTTTTCCCTACTTTAAGCCATTGAGCACCACAGAGCTCAGCCCATTTTTTTGTTTTTGTTTTTGTTTTTTGTCAAGCTTCAACCCCAAATTCCTTCAGAAATGCTAGAAAACCAAGCATGAATATCAAACTGCTTCCTTGATCTTTACATGGAAGAAAAATAGATATATCAGGCATAACATATCCAAAATTAAGCTCTTAATTTCGCTCACCTAAAGCTTTTCCATTATCAATGTTCTCATTTCAGCTCTCATCATTCAGTAACTCCTCTCCCCCTAAAAGTGTTCCTTCTCTGTTACTTGTGAGGCCAAAATTCTTATTAACTACTGATTTTTGACTTACCCTCCACATCCAAGCTATAAGGATACAATAAATTCAGATTCTCACCATTTCTCACTACCTCTCAGATTCTCACCATTTCTCCTGGTCCAAGCCACCCCTCACCTCTTTCCTGGAATAGCCCTAAATAATGTATTTGCTCTTTTGGCCCTTGTTTCTACTCTTTTTCAACAATTCCTGCCTGAAGCAATACCAGTTTATGTCAATGCCCAAAACAAAACACCTCAATGGGCTCTCTTAGATTTTAAAGAAAATCTAAGTATCTACATGGCTTACCATGATCTGCACAGCCTGGTATTGCATCTCTGATCTTAATTCTCATTTTAAGATATTCAAGTTATATTTGTCTCCTTGTTAATCCTTGCACATTCTAAGTATGCTCACAACTCAGGGTTATAAATTTTTTATTTCTTCTGTAAAGCTCTTTCATATATACCTTAAGTAATTGTATCCTTTACTTTTTTCAGATGATACCACAGAGAAGCCTTCTACATCACTATCTAAAATATCAACCCTTATCTTTCCAGTGCTTAATCTATGTTTTTTGCCTTCTTCATTGCTCTTACCATTGTGTGGGCTTATATTTCATATTTATTTATTGCCATGTCCTGAAACAGACTGTAAACTCCATGAAGGCAGAGAATTTATCTCTAGCACAGATAAAAGTAGCCACATAGTAAATGTTCAATAACTACTTGCAGTTATGAGAGCTGGCTGGTCACTTCTCTTTGTACATCCTTAAGACCTCTGTATGTGTTCTTAGTGTATGGGCTAATGTGGGTTTTCTCACAGTATGGTGACTTCAGTAAAGTAGGACCTTTCATTTGTCAACTCAGGGTTCCAAAGCAAGAGAGCTAGTGAACCAAGCAGAAGTTGCATTACCTTTTATGACATAGCCTCGAAAACATTTACCTTCACTTCTGTAACATTCTCTTCATTGTGAGTGAGTCACACACCAATCCAGGTACAAATAGGAAGAGAATTATGCACTTCCCTATTGATGGGGCACTGGTAAAGTCACACTGCAGGAGACCATGGGGCGAGGGGTACACTGTTGCACTCATCTTTTGAAAATATGATTTTCCACCATTCACCCTTTAGCTACTTTAAGTCACATCACTCTCATACGTTCATTCCTTCCCCCACGTCTCTCCAAGCCTCATGCTATTATGGAATCATAAGAAGAAGTCTGGAAGTCATATTTGTTTACAAGTCCAGATGAGCACACATTCTTCTGGTACAAGTCTTTCTATATCAATCTTATTTAAAAGATCTGGGATCTAAATAAACAAGTTATTTTTCTCCCCCCTGCCACCTCATTCCCACTCCAAAACACTGAAAAATGTCACAGGGATGGGGTAACCACTATAAACATTCCTATTCAAAAAGTGGAAAAAGGGAAACACAATGTAGTCGATGTCCTTGGCACCTCTGAAATCCAACAGGACATATGTTGCCAGTTCCTTAATTAGGGCTCAGTCTCATTCCTTGGTAATTTTTATCTGTGAATATTGGTATCTAGAATCTTCACTTTTGATTCTACTTCATAGTTTTCACAAGAAAACTGAGTTTGCAACTAAGTCGACTTTTTGCTATGCTTCCTACCATAAACCATAAATCCAAAGGCTTCTTTTCATTTTGTATATTTTTTGATATTTATAATTATGACTGTAAATAGCTTTCACCAGGGAAAAAAAAAACCTTAAAATGTGTGGTTTTTTTAATTAATTGTATTAGAATCTGTTCAATCAGAAAAATGAAATACCCAGAAATTCTGAGACAAATACTTCCCTAATTTAGACTCTGGGTAACACTGATATAGGACAATGATTTTAATTTCTTGCAATCCCCATTGTGTAAGAGAAAGGATCTTGAAGACACATTTTTAATGTCCACTGAAGGATTTGGGTCTATCTGAAAATGTTTGAGTCATTGGTTTAAGTCTTTCTGAAACCTTAATAAAGGATTTTACAGCCCCACTCTGGTTTTTATTTTTTGCACTAGAGTTCCTGCTTACTTTCAGAACTCTTTGCTGGCTGAAAAGATTGTTCTGAGCCCTTCATATTTCCTCCAAGTTCATTCCAATACTGAGTAACTCATTCATTAGTGTACTTCTCTCTTTAATCATTTTTGTTGTAAACTATCTCTAGGCAGTACCCTTGACATTCTGCCTCGAGGTGTCCTTAGCAAGATCATCGAGTCATTAGGTATTTTTCACTAACTTCCATGTTAGCACAAGCAACAACTTAGCTGCATTTTCTGGCACTGTAACACGGGTCTCTTTTCTATAACCTCCTAAAAACAATTCCTTACTGACAATGTCTTACTGACGATGTCAAGTCCTTTTAAACTTTTGCATTTAGACTGATGAAATCTCTATATCCTTCAATTAACTGCCTCCTCAAAGGCCTTGCAGCTTTGACCTAACACCCAGTTCAAAAGCCAATGCCATAAGTTTTAGGTTATTTTTTAGGGTATGTAAAAACATACCCTTTCCTGTGATTAATTTAGATTTAAGTATGACACCCAGCTCCTGTTGATGAACTGGAGATTTGCCAGTGGGATACATAAGAATTTTTTTTTTCATTTTTTAAAGGAAATACCAAAGTAATCATATTTATTTTTCTGTTTTCTATTTTAATGGAAAAATAAACTAACAAACTAAAATATCCTCAGTACATTTTGAAGGAAATTTGTCAAGTTAAAAGAGAGAAATATTAAGTGTATAGTAAATTGTTGATGATGTCTTTGAACTTCTAAATGAATCAATCTGGGGAGTAACTCCACCTTGAGTGACTTGGATGAGCTGATAGATAGTAATAAGAAGAAAATCTCCTCTACAACAGTCACAGATCTCTGTACTACATGTATAGAAAAGGATAATGATTCTACACAAATAGGTCCTTCATGAGGAATAAAGAAGATGCTTTTAGGAGCCTTTCTGTCAAATATTATCCGCTTAAAAGCTTATAATTCTCTTTATTTCCTCTAGGAAAAACTGGTTTTAACTACAGGTTGAAGTTAGTTAGATCTTCATATGGAATTTGGTCTACCCTGTGGGGACTATTCTTGGTGCCTCAAACTAAATAGTTTATGATTCATTCATATTCCATTAATAAATACTTAAATACTTTAATAACTACATGACTTAACATAAAAATCCTTTAATTGCTCTATATGAATAGCTTAGGGATCATAACATAACTTCAGAAAGTTGCAAAATATGGAAAGGATTAAACACTAGGGAGTCTGGCCATTCACAGAACTGAGCAAAATGTTCCTTTGAATAAAATAATTTAAAATTTCCAAAAATAAGACTAAAAATTCATTATTTATGTTAATCTCATTTGAAAAGCAAGGAAAGCAGGAAGGGGAGATATATTGGATACTTCTTAGTTTTAATTCAAATCTTTTCAGTTCAGCACTGCAATAACAATCAGTAAGTGTACCAAATAGTTCTCACTTTCAGCCCCAGGTTTGCTAACATTAATGTATGGAGTTAAATCCCATAATGCTGACCAATGTGATCATGTACCCTTGTATTACATTTCTATTCTCATCTATCTATCTACATACACATACACACATATTTACATAGACACACAACATATATCTATATATATACACATATATACACACACACACACACATATATATAAATATATATATATATATATATATATATATATATATGCATACTTTATCTTTATAGCAGTTTTAGGTTGACAGCAAAACTGAGGGGCAAGTAGAGAGTTCCTCCATTCCCCACTCCCTTGAACCCACACATGTGCAGCCTCCCCCACTATCAACATTTCCCACCACAATGGTATATATGTTACAATTGATGAGGCTGCATTGACACATCATCATCACCTGAAGTCCATATTCTGTTTCAGTCTTGGTGTCGTACAGTCTATGGGTTTTGACAAATGTATAATGACATGTATCTACAATTAGAGAATATAGAGTCCAGTGTCACGGTTCTAAAAATCTACTGTGCTCTACCCCTGTGCTCCACTGGTCCTTTTACTGTCTCCATAATTGTGCCTTTTCTAGAATGTCATAGAGTTGGAATCATACAGGATGTCACCTTTACAGATAGGCTTCTTTCACTTAGTAATATGCATTTAAGTTTCTTCCAAGTCTTCATGTCTTGATAACTGATTTGAAAGCAAGACGCTCAGGGTAGAATTCCAGAACTGGATCACTCATGAGTTAAAAAGCAATACCATTTGTTGCTGATGGTAAGTAGTATAGTGGTCACTCTGATACACAGGAATATCATGATTACAACCATATTTCCTGGTAGCAGATTGAGAAGAATTACAGGGAAAGAGTGAAGCATACGCATTAGCATTACAGTTATGAAGACTTTCACTGGCCATCCATCAGGAAGAAATTCAGATGGAAAATGAAGCACTGGTTTATATGGCAGCAGTAAGCATATAATTCTGATAATTACAAGGATTATGAGTTGATTGGTTTTCCACTTAAGACTCTAGAGACCATAAAATAAGTCCAGGTTATCTAACAATCAATTCAAATAGTCCTGTGAGAATCTGAATACCCTTACGACTGCATGTAAAAACACCCTTATCCCCTGCACTCATGGAGTAGATTACGGAACATCAGGCTGGGGATTTTAAATATGAGGTCAAATGACTACAAAGTTGCTTCAAGCACAGTGCCAACATTCTGCCTGTGCCCAAATCAGGGCTGTGAGAAGAAAACTAGTGGAACTCTGGGGCAAGGGTAGCAACATTTGAATGGATGTGATTGAGAACCATGCCCTCCAGATTCCCATGACCCCTCTACACCAAAAGAAATGTCTTTCACATTTTCTTAGCCATCACTTCCCTCAAACACTCCTCTAGCCATCGCTTCTAGCAACAGAAGTAGCAGAGCACCTCACCACAGATGGACCAGTCATTTGTCCCAATGTTTCTCTGACACCTCAGGGTTGGACACCTACAGGAAACACTGGGAATTTGAGCTTGTACAAACTAAGCATTGCAGAGATTTAATACCCCATTAGGCAACTCTTGACCAATAGGAGAGGGAGTCAGGTGAATTAAAAAATGCCTTCCCTCTTCCAGACTTTAGGTGGACTATTGTGAATTTCATTCTATAGGGCACCTTTAAAGCTCCCAGATGAACTGAGCCCCAGCTACCCACACTGATGGAACAGCTTGATAACATACTCTTGTAGTGACTCATTCTAACATTTTTTAGTCCTCTAATCCTGGTCCCTGGATTTTTCTAAATAAACAATATTACAAAGGACTTTTAGCTTAGGCTTTGAGTTTCTGGGGGAACCCAAAAATAGATGCAGACCAAATGTTCAAGACAGTTTATAGTTTACTGAATCTATTAATAATAGGAATTAATTCACTATTCAAAAAATAATACCTCATACTTACAAACCCAGAAATGTATCTCTCTCTCTCTTTTTTAATTTTTATTTTTTATTAACATATGATATATTGTTTGCTTCAGGCGTACAGGTCTGTGAATCATCAGTCTTACACAATTCACAGCACTCACGATAGCACACACCCTCCCCAATGTCCATGACTCTCTCTCTCCCTTTTTTAAAACCATGGTCCATCTGCTTGGTGCTTGGCTTGTCAAATAAAAATTAGTTTCTTTAGTCTATGGGCCCATACTTAATTACTACAGCATCTAGATAAACACTATACCTGTTTGCTAAGTAAGCAAAGTTTTGGGAACTCTTCCTAATAAAGATGTCCTTTGCCCTATCGATTTAGGCTGCAAATTGTTACTGCAAATTATACTTACCAAAGTGCTAGTCTTTTATTGAATATTACATAGAAGTCACTTGCAGATTTTCAAAGAAAACTAGATAAATTAAAGATGACCTATAAAAGAGTAATACTGGTAGTTAAAAAAAATGAAAAATGGGACACGGAGTAGAGGCAATGCTTTTCTATTTCCAAAATAACAAAGATTGAGTAAGGTCTAGTTTATTAAAGCAAGACAATTGATACAAAATCTTCAGTGTTCATAATTTTTAAAGTGTTAAGTACAACATGTTGATATTTTTAATGCTTTCTTATTTGATATCTGAAATAACATGGCATTATAAATTCCTAGTAAAAAGTGAAGAAAAAAATAAAGACTCAAATAATTCAGCATATAAACTCAAGGTATCTTTGTCATATATACAAAGGTTTATAACATGTATGTCAAATTAATGTGAGTTCCAATAAAACAAGAACAAATTGAAGAATACCCTGAACTAGGAAATACAACAAAAGCTCTACAGTTCCCTACGCCCAAGAGGGCATTATCATTTACATAACGTGTGAATGAGTCAATAACAAGGGCCATTTTGATCTCTGAGAGAATGTGAAGAAAAATAAGGTAAAGGAAGGGTACACAGGAAAATAGAAAAGAACAGCATCCATAAAACAGATTGTGCATTGATCATGGGAATTTCAATTACTGGGAAAATGTCTTGTGTAATAGCTCTGGAGTCAATAAAGGAGAATACATAGTCTTAGGAGGAATGCTGGACGATTTTCACACACTATTTGTTATGAAACATCAACAGCAAAGTAAAAACAAGAACTCTTGAATAGAATTCTGCTAAATAAAGTAAGTCATCATGAAATGCCTAGAGTCTGGTGATCACTAAACTTTAAAATATTTTCATTTTCTACTGAAGTAGACAATGTCTACTGTTTTTAATAAACTATGTAAACTATCATAGCTTAACTTCTTTGACTTCTTAGCCAGAAGTCTTTAAGTTCTGTTGTCTTTTAAAGCAAAAGTTGTTTTCATGCATCAAACTCAACAATTATAAATAACATGACCCACACTTTTGAGTAATTGTTTTCCTCTGAATTAATTTCCTACAATTATCCTAAGCCTAATATGGTGACCATAATTCAAATATCTTTTTGAAATATCCACCTACTAGATAATTTTCATATTTTTTTGCTTTAAAGTATTCATATGACAAGTTTAACATAACATTTTAAAAGAGAAATTACTATTTAAAGTAATTTAAATTTGAAAGAAAAATGACATATATTTTATTCATGCTAAATCTAAAACTAAGTATTTAATATGCATTAATGTTAGCATAAAAAATTAGAACTTTTCAAATAGCCATAGCTACTAAGTTATTCAGGTTAAAACTATTTTTGTGTGTGAACAACTCTCATACACCCATGTATATAAATATATGTTCCACTTTATTTTCAGTGAAGAAAATGTAAAATTCCAATTTCTATTATCTTGCTTTTCAAAATCAAACACTAATGTGAAGTACACAGCAATGTAAGCAAATATAAATGGCAGAGATAATAATAATAATGATGACGATAAGAGAAAGAAGAAGAAGGTGCAGTTGAACATAACTAAATTTTAAATACTGGACTCTGATATAATAAAATTATATTTTACATCTGAGAACATTTTTATGATTTTTTTTAAAAAGATTTATTTATTTAATTGAGAGAGAGCATAGCAGGGAGGGGCTGAGGGAGAGGGAGAGAGAGAATCTTTTTTTTTTTTCTTTCAAGTTTATTTTTCCAGTGTTCCAAGATTCATTGTTTATGCACCACACCCAGCGCTCCCTGCAATATATGCTCTCCTTAATATCCACCACCAGGCTCACCCATTCCCCCCACCTGCTCCCAAAACCCTCAGTTTGTTTCTCAGAGTCCACAGTCTCTCATGATTCGTCTCCCCCTCTGACTTCTTCCAATTCACTTTTCCTTTCCTGGAGAGAGAGAATCTTAAGGAGGCTCCCTGCCCAATTCAGAGCCTGGGAAGGGGCTTCATCTCACAACCTTGAGCTCATGACCTAAGCCGAAACCAAGAGTCACTTAACTGACTACACCACCCAGATACCCCAGAGAATTTTCATGATTCTTAATAGAATAAACTAAAATCAAACTAACTGCATAATTATTGAATTCAGTGAAAATCAAATTTCTTTTCTAACTGAATTACCTCATAATCTCAGTATTAATGACTGATATGCAAATAAAATAATTATGACTATTATTAGTATTAAAATCTACAGATAGAATTATATATTTGAAGAGTGATTATGTTATATAAAATTACATATGAATTACATTTTTGAACGCTGAGGGACATGTGCACTAAAATTCCCTTTTTCCCTTTTTTGAACACTAATTTTGAATAGAAAATAATGCACATTGTAGGATACCCATTTTGACATTTTACTGATAGTTTTTTTTTTTTTCTTTAAGATTTATTTATTTGAGAGACACAGAGAGAGAGCACCGAGGGAGAGGGAGAAGCAGACTCCCCATTGAGCAGGGAGCCTGATGCAGGACCTGATCCCAGGATCCTGGGATCATGACTTGAGCCAAAGGCAGTCACCTAACCAACTGAACCACCCAGGCACCCCTTTTGTATACAGTATTCTAAAGTCTGATACAAGTATTATAGTGAAGATTCAATAAAAAAATAATCCAAACCAAACAATTTAGAAAAAAACTTTAGGTGAGATTTGATGAAAGTCAAATATTAAGTTATTTAAAAAAAAAAAAAAAAAACCAAAAAACTAAATAGCAGGGCGCCTGAGTGGCTCAGTGGCTTAAGCTTCTGCCTTCAGATCAGGTCATGATCTCAGGGTCCTGGGATCAAGCCCTGCATTGTGCTCTCTGCTCAGCGGGGATCCTGCTTCCTCCTCTCTCTCTGCCTGCCTCTCTGCCTACCTGTGATCTCTCTCTCTCTCTGTTAGATAAATAAATAAAATCTTTATAAAAAAAAAAAAAAGAAATGTTAAGCAATTGGACATAGCATCTTTAAAAAAAAAAAAAGCTAAATAGGCAAACAAGTCTATACTGGACATTCTGACTAAAAACTGAATAACAATTTTTATAAATGGATTTTTCTCTGAAGAAATACATTATACATTTTCCTGTAAGAAGGCACTTGGAGAGCATATGTTCCAAATACTGAGCTCTTAAATCTGGCATGGCATCTGTTTCAGGCTCATTCAAGGAGGTAACAATTGAAGAGCTGCTTGGCCTGAAATCTGTTGTCTTACTTAAGAAGAACTTATCTAACTGTGCAGTCAAAAGATAAATGCATTAACATTACCTTTTTGCGCTATTTTCTCTTTGTTATTTTGCTTTTCTTGATTTTTCTCCTTCTTTGTCTATTTCCTCATTTTGGTAACTATTTTCTATGATACACTTTTTTTACTTGACTAATATAATATATAAACAAAATCATATTATCAAATTGCTGGCTTCTAATTCCTTTGGAGTTCAGTCTAAGAATCTACCTTTCATGCTCTATTATGGAAAAAGAATGGTAGTTATACAGAAACAAGCAGAACAGGGTTTCCTACTTCTCCACCATTTTGCCCCCTCCTCTGACAAAGAAAAATCTGAAGAACATCATGAACCATGAAAGAAGACAATGAATTCAGGAGAGTAAGAATTCTGAAGGAGTGATGGACCAATGTAAAGTTAAAATCTTTGGGATGCATTGGTGGCTCACTCAGTTAAGCAACTGTCTTCAGCTCAGGTCATGATTCCAGGGTAATGGGATCAAGACTCAGGTCAAGCTCTCTGCTCAGAGGGGAGTCTTCTTCTCCCTTTCCCACTCCCCCTGCTTATGCTCTCTCTCTCTCTGTAAAATAAATTAATAAAATCTTAAAAAAAGATTTAAAATCTTCATGCCACCACCTGATAGGTAACTATGGAGAAGTTATTTAACCTTTTTAAGCTTCATATTTTTCACTTAAAAATGTACATCATATTTTCTGATACATACTATGCAGTCAGAATTACCCTGCTACTGAAACCAGACAAATATACTATTAAAAAAATAAAGAAAGCAAAAAAACAAACTACAGACCAATATTTTTGATGAATACAAAAACTCTCAACAAAATATTAGCAAACTGCATTCAAAAATACATCAAAAGACTAATTCATCATGATTAAATGGAATTTATCCCAGGGATACAAAGACAGTTCAAATATTAACAAATCAAGCAATATGATGCAAAATGAAGGCTAAAGATTATATGATTGTCTCAAGAGATGCAGAAATACTTTTTACAAAATTCAACATCAGTTCATGACAAACATCTTTCAATGAAGTGGGTTTAGAAGGAACATCCCTCAATATAATATGGACCACAGATGAAAACCCACAGCTGGGGCACCAGTGTGGCACAGTTGGTTAAGCAGCCAACTCTTGGTTTTGGCTCAGGTCTGATCTCAGGGGTTGTGCGATTGAGCCCCAAGTTAGGTGCTATGCTCAGCAGGGAGTCTGCTTGAAGATTCTCCCCCTACCTTTGCCCCTACTTGTGCATGTGTGCTCTCCCTGTCTATTTCTCAAATAAATAAATCTTTAAAAAAAAAAAGAAAAGAAAAAACCACAGCTAACATCATATTCAATGGTGAAAAACTGAGAGATTTCCTCTAAGATCTGAGCAAGACAAGGGTGTCCATTCTCACCACTTTTTTTTCAACATGGTACTGGAAGTCCTATCCACAGCAAGAAGACAGAAAAAGAAATAAAAGACATCCAATTTTGTCAGTAAGAAGCTGTCACTATTTGCAGATGACATGATACTATACACAGAAAACCCTAAGGACTCCACCAAAAAGTAATCAGGAGTAATAAATGAATTCAGTAAAACTGCAGGATACAAAATTAATACAGAGTAACCTATAATGTTTTCATATATTAATTTTAAAAAGTAGCAGAAAGAGAAATTAAGAAAACAATTCCATTTATAATTGCACAGAAGAGAATATTTAGAAATAAATTTAACCAAGGAGGTGAAAACATGTACTCTGAAAGCTGGTGAAAGAAACTGAAGACAACACACACACACAAAAGGAAATATATTCCATGCTCCTGGATTAGAAAAATCAAAACTCTTAAAATATCCTTACTACTCAAAGCAATCTACAGATTCGATGTAATCCCTATCAGAATATCAACAACATTTTTCACAGAAACAGAACAAACAATACTAAAATTTGTAAGGAACTACAAAAGACACCAAATAGCTAAAACAATCTTGAGAAAGGGGAACAAAGCTTGAGGTATCACATCCCAGATTTCAACACATACTACAGAGCTATAATAATGAAAACAATATGGTACTGGCACAAAAATAGACATACAGATCAATGGAATAGAGAGCCTAAAATAAACTCATGTTTATGTGGTTGATTAATCTACAACAGAGGTAGGAATATACAATGGAGGAGGCACAGTCTCTTTAATAAATGGTGTTGGAAAAACCGGACAGCTACAGACTAAAAAAAAAAAAAAGAAAAAGAAAAAGAGGAACTGGGCAACTTTCTTACACCATACACAAAAATAAACTCAAAATGGATTAAAGACCTAAATATGAGACCTGAAACCATAAAACTTATAGAAGAAAAGCACAGGTATTAATCTCTTTGACACTGCCCCTAACAGCATTTTTCTACACACATCTTCTCAGGCAAGAGAGCCAAAGGCAAAAATAAACTTTTGGGACTATACCAAAATAAAAAGGTTTTACACAGCAAATAAAACCATGAATAAAACAAAAAATCAACTTACTGAATGGAAGAAGTTACTTGTAAATGATATATCCAATAAAGGGTTTAATATCCAAAATCTATAAAGAACTTATACAACTTAACACCAAAATAATAATAACAACAACAAAAATCTAATTAAGAAATGGGCAGAGGACTTGAATAGTCATTTTACCAAAGAAGATATACAGATGGCCAATAGACACATGAAAAGATGCTCAACATCACTAATAATCAAGGAAATGAAAATCAAAACTACAGTGAGATACCATATTACACCACTGAGAATGGCTAGTATCAAAAAGACAAGAAAAAACAAGTGTGGGTAGGTATGTGGGGAAAAGGAGACCTCATGCACCATTGGGTGGGACTGTAAATAGGTGAAGCCGCTGTGAAAAATACTTCGGAGGTTCTTCAAAAAATTAAAAATAGAGTTACCATAAGATCCAGTAATTCCACTACTGGATATTTGCCCAAAGAAAATGAAAACACTAATTCAAAAAGATACACGCACCTCTATGTTTTTTACTGCAAGGTTATTTAAAATAGCCAATATATGGAAGAAACCCAAGTGATAGATGAATGGTTAAAGAAGTTATACACACATACACACATGATATATATCATATACATCATACATTTCATGATATATATAGATAAACCAAGAGAAAGACCAAAAGACAGAATTCTGACAAAAGATTTTGTGTATTGTTGCTCCAGATCTCATAATAATAGTATTAATAATAATGAGGAGGAGACGGGTGAATATAATAATGCTGAAGACAATAATGATATAGCAAGAATAAGGTGCTCATTATTATCTTTTATTGCAATAGAAGACTTGAAATATTAAGGAAAATATAAGCTACTTGATTATATTAACATAAAACATCAGGACTTTAGAAGGCTTTCTGTCTCAAGAAATACTTACATAGATAGACTTACTAAGAATACGAACTGTCCTTTGAACTTCAAATACTAAAAGAGAAAAAAATCTGCTTTAAGAGTTATGGGTGGAAGGTGCAGGAAGTATGTGTGTGCTAGAAGGATAAACAGAATTCTGTATAGTTACTTGTCATCTAGAATAATGATGAAAATATAAAATTACCAGAACTCACTATACTTTGATCACAAATCATTCATAATTATGACAGATCACCATGGAATGAAGTACAGGTTGTATATTCTCCCTTCAAATATGATACACAGAAGAAAATATTTTTCAGATGTAGTCACGTCATCAGACTGGAATTATTAGTTCCATTTTTTAAGACTTTAGTCTATCATAAAAACTGCCTAAATTCATGTTCACATTACATTGTTGGCTCCTTATGGAAATCAACGTCAAACATTCTTCATGGAATTACTTAATCAAACTCCTTCAAGAATCACTATTAATTTTTCATCTGTAATTTCATCTTGCCACCATGCCCTCTCTTATGTACTTAAAGAAATGAACCTTTTATTCCCGAAAAAGTGGTCCCAAAGAAATTTTAACATATGTATAACATATCACAACTTATTATGATTTATTAGCATATATACTCAGCTAGACTGTGATCGTTTTTGATCACTTCCATGTACCCAGCTTGTAGTTCATACTTACTGAACAAGTGAATGTGTATTTAAGTACTGACTCCAATGACCTAACAATCTGGTGAAGTAAAATTTCCTGTAGTAGTAAAATATGTTCAATTTTGGAGAAAAAATATTAAATTAAGGTATAAGAAATTTTAGTTATAAGGTGGCCTGGGTCACTCAGTCATTTAAGCCCCTGACTCTTGGATTTGGGCTCAGGTCATGATTTTAGTCTTGTGGGATGGAGCCCTTAGTCAGGCTCTGTGCTGGGCGTGAAACCTGCTTAAGATTCTCTCCCTCCCTCTCACTCTTTCCCTCCCTTCCCCCCGCACCAACTGACCCCGTGTGCCACATATGCACTTTCTCTCTCTCTCTCTATCTCTCAAAAAAAAAAAAAAAAGAAAAGAAATTTTAACTGTATGAAACAGCATTAGGATCTTTTATAAGGAACGATTTTTTTTTGTCATTAATTCTATTTTTTATTGGCAGTTCCATGATACAAAATGTTTCCTGTTTAAAATAACAAACAGCTCAATGTTATATTAGTACAGTGATATATTATGTAGATTTTTTTTAACTTATATTTTACAGGAACACTAGGACTCATAAATATTGTCAAAATACTGACATCTGTATGTGATAACTTAACAAAACTGGATAGCTATCTTTTTAATATGGATTTGTTTGAGGAGTTATATATTTCTTATTTTTTTAAAGACTTTATTTATTTACTTGACAGAGAGGGAGAGCACAAGCAGGGGCAGCAGCAGAGGGAGAGAGAGAAGCAGGCTCTCTGCTGAGCAAGGAGCCGGATGCGCAGGTTGATCTCAGGACCCTGAGATCATGACCTGAGCCAAAGGCAGACACATAACCAGCTGAGCCACCCAGGTGTCCTGAGGTGTTGCATTTTTTAGTGGTATTTATTCAAACTTAGACATAATTTTGGTAATGAAAAAAGCTAAATTTTGAGGTACCTTATATTTAACTTTGGCCAAAAATTAATACTGCTAATTATAAGATTGTTGATTAATGTATACAATATGACCCATTGTACAGAATGTAATGTTCACCTTAAAAAGAAAAGAATATAATGTTTGACTTTTTAGAATTTAGTGGCAGCAGGACTAGCTTGCATTTACCTTTAATTATTAACTTGATTTTTCTTAAACTCAGATCTAAAAAAAAAAACCTCAGATCTCAACTCAGATTTTCTTTCGTGAAAGATGGGTTTTGTTCATAAATTTTCATTACACATGCTTGCTTCTAGTTAAAGTTTTCTTGAATTTAATATGTTCTTGAACAATTTTGTAATATCAATGTTCATTAAATCCAAATAATTTGGCAAAATTTAAAAATACTTGCTTTTCTATTATTTTATTATGGGATTAAGAATTTCTTCTATAATTTAAAAAATAAAACTAATGACTCTGCAATTCCTATCCCTAACACTGTTTAAAATAAAACATATCATTTTTCAGCCACAACTGGTCAAATTCCTCATCTTTTCCCAGGCATTAAAAAACGTGCCAAAAATTCATGATTGATTACACATCTTAACCTAGATTTGGGTTTTCACATTATTGGCTAGAGGAGTGAACTGTTTGACAGATGTAGTAATGCCATATGAGTCTCCCTGTGGCAGCCATTCTAATGGAAATCCATAATTATTTAAGCAAAAAACACCTGCCCTGACTGTTCAATGTTCACAACTTCCACACTGTTGTTTCTGGATGTTCTAATTACTATAGGGATACGGTTTATAGGTAATACTTTTGAAAGAGAGAAGTTTCCAAATTTCAAAAGGTGAAGTTTTGCTTTGGTGGAGGTGACTTATTGATCCATAGGTACTCAACAAGCAAAAAATTGTAGCTGAAATGGAAGAAGCCAGTCCAAATCAGTTACTCTTTCTTACCATTATTAAAAAGCAATCTCATCATTGAGTTCAGTGGAACATATGTGTCTTGCATGTTTAAGTAGATATAAAATCACTGAGTGCAACTGCTTATAAATAACAGTAAGTATGGACTAACTAATATTCGACACATTCATCTGTGTTTCACATATGTTTTCCCTCTGAGGTTATAAAGTGTTTTTAAAAAAGCAATTAAACTCTTGCAAATATGGCTTACAATAAAAAAAGGAGGGGGATAAATAAAAATTGGGCCAAAGAAATTTTTAAAATGGCAGTTATTGGGCTAATACATTAATAGCATTTTTAAGCTCATTTGCTTGAAAAATGCAAAAATAACTGATCTTTAAAAGGACCAGTATTAATTAGTGAAAAAATCTGGTTATTTAACCCAATCCATTACTCAAACCATTCAACAGATACTTGATTTGTTTTCCAGAAATACAAATAAATAGGGACATTTTCAAATAAGTATAGTCTAAGTTTTCCCACCAACAAAACCTAACTAGAATAAATGCTAAAGGATTGTGACTGAGTTGAGTACAAAGTAGTCTGCAGGTGGAAGGTTATGTTCTTTGCCAATAAAGAATAATTAAGACAAGTAATTGCTTCTGGATAAATATAAAAAAAAATATTGAGCATATGTATGAGTTTCTTTGGGCTGCCATAACAAAATAATGCAAACTGGGTGACTTAAAACAATGGAAAATCATTCTTATACACAGTTCTAGAGGCCAGAAGTATAAAATCAAGAGGTTAGCAGGGACACGTTCCCTCTGAAGACCAGGGAAGCAAATTTCTTAACTTCTGATGGTAGCCAGCGTCCCTGGTATTTCTTGGCTTGCAGCTGTATCACTGATTTTGCCTCCATCATTACATAGCTGTCTTCCCTCCAAGTGGGACTGTGTGTCTCGGTGTCTTCTTATTAAGGATACCAGGTATATTGAGGCTAGGGACCACCCCAACCCATGATGACTTCATCTTACCTAATTATACCTCCAAAGAACCTACTTCCAAATGAGGTTGCATTCATAGGTACCTCTTTTTATTTCTCTTTTAAATTTAAATTTTTTTCAGGTAATGCTTTCCAAGTAAAAGTTCAATTCTCATAAAACATGGCACTTACCTGGGCAAATTTACCATCTTCTTAGCCGTGCAATCTCTAAAATCTGATCTGTCAGCAAGGAGGACTGTTCATTTACATTAACTAGTTTTACCAAAGCTGAGCTATATATGATGAAGTATATGGTACATGATAAAATATATGCTATAAAGCCCATAAGCACCCATAAGCATAAATGGGACTTAATAAATCTATATAAATATATAATATATAAAATATATAAATATACTATATCAATGTGAAATGGAGCTCAAAAACATAGATATGTAAATCTGTTTATTATGTTCTCTAAGTTTTTAGGAGAATTCACTGGAACTACTGGAAATGACTAGTATCTTCTATAGGAAATACAGTTCATGTTTATTATCTTAATTCCTTCTACAGACATATCTGCATATATATATATGCCACATACATATGTATATATACATACATATTATATACACATATTTTCATACACACATGCCATTAATATTTTATTATGGAAACACACCATGTTTTTAGGAAACCCAGGAATGCAAACACTACTTATCTCCATTTAAGACATATTTTATGTTCATATATTGAACTTCTCCAACATCCAAACTATTTCTCCATAATATATGTAGACACTTCATAGCTGGTCTTCGCAGGTCTTATTATTTAAGATAGGATTTCCAAATGTGCTTTATTCACGTATTTTGTAATGTTTTGAAATCTCTGGTAATGATGTAGAGTAGGTATTTAAGGGTAAATGTACTTGTTAAGAATATATACATATAGTTGTTGGAAGGCCGCATGATCGTGGGTACAACAAAGCTGGGTTATCCTACGAAATAAACCCAGATTGTCTAAAGAATGTCTAAAAAATGTGTGCTAGTACTATAGGGTATCATTCTCTTTGATCCAAAATGCTGATTTGATTATGGAAAAATCTTCAAAGAAAATTTTTGAAAATTTTACCATCTCAACCTGTATATGTTTTTAAGTCTACCACTAATGATAGCAATTACAAATACATACTTGGTATGTATAACAGACTGGCATTAAAAAGAATCCTCTTACACAATGAAGTTCTATTTCATGATATCAGATGATTACATATAATTAATATTATCCTTGTGTGTGTCTTAGGAATTGGCTATCCAGGAAACCACAGTATCAACAAAGTCTAGTTGAGCCACTGCCTGATAATAGTTGCATGAAAGATCTTGAGCCAAAACCAGCTAGCCAAGTCCTTTCTGAATGTCTGACCCATAAAAACTATGAAAGAAATGAAATCACTGTGGTTGTTTTAAGCCACTAAGATCTGGAGTGATTTGTTATGCTACTGTAGATAACTGGAATGAATCAGATCCAAACCCAATTTGGTAAATGCCAACTTCCACGCTGTAAGATATCAGCCCATCTTCTTGTTGGTAGCATACTTTTTGAGTAAAATACTTAGTTGAAGATAAAATTTTTTAGGAGTGCTCTTTCTCTCTGTCCTGCTCTGTCTCTCTTGCTCAGCCAAGGATGCATGGTTGAACTCAGGTTAAGACATGGGCATACTCTCCCTCCACTGTATTTTAGTCCTAAGTACAGCATGCGTTATATATTAGATATTACTCGTATTAGTCATATTTATACACTGGTAAGTGAATGGAGTTGTTGATTAATTTAGAAGTGAAAAACAACATACCTCATGTACTATGGAGATGGGAATCAAATTCATGGATCTCTTCCTCAAAATACTGTGTCACTGTTTTTAACAAAGCTTTTAGGACTTCTCAAGTACTAATCATTTATACATCCTACTTACATATTTTTGCCATGTTCTAAGTACCACTTGTGCCCTAAATAGCAATTTTCTTAATTGAATTACTTAAAAAATTTAGTCTGTTCTAAAAGACATCAATGATATTACAAGTTTGATATATTTGTAATAAATGTTATTGGAAAGTAATTGCAAACTCACGCTTCTACATATAATTGAGTAATTAGTATCAGAATGGTGCTCCTGCTGTAAACAACTATAAAATTTGACAAATATATGAAGCAACTGTTCTTAGGCACTACATGGCAAACAACCAAGAATGCAATTATTTAAAAAGGGAAATAAATGAGGGAGCTCCACATTTTCCCTGGCCTCTGTCTGAGGGAAGTCTTTTCACAGCATTAGGGAGATAGAGTCAATGCAGAACATGCAGCTCTCAGTGGGCTGAAAAACAGGTTTCAAAGTTCATCGCTACTCTGCAGCTGGATTTGTGGGCCAAGGTCCTGGAGAAAAGAGCTGAGCAGAGCAGGTGACAGACAATACTTGTGGAGGTTCACAGGGGTTCCCTAGATAAAAGCTAAGCTGCACCTGCACAAGGTCAACTCTGTGAGACCCAGCATATTCTAATTGCTGCATGGCCGAGATGTGAATGAAGAGAGTCATTCAGAGTTAGAGATACAGGGAGGTGGGATGCCAACCAAACCAGATGACACAGACCGCACCAATATTTTCAGTCATTCATCTGAGAGCCCAGAGAGGCCATAATTTTGGGGTTTATTAATACAACCTGGATACAGAAACATGCCCTAGAACTAAGGTCAAAAATGAAATTTATCATTCCTTTAAAAAAATCTACATGTAAATAGATAAAACAAGTATGAAAGGCCAAGAATATCTGTCAGTTGTGTATTTGGCTATTAAAACAAAATTCACCACCCTTTAAGTGGAGACAAAATAGTAGGGACTTCCTATGACCCTAAAACATATCACCCATCATGTCTAGCATACAACTAAAAGCTGTCAGGATGGAATTTGTGAACTATTAAAAAAATTATGACAGAATCAAAGGTAACCCAAATTTTGGAATTTGCAAGAAAGAACACAAATGAAAATAAATTAGCAATCAAAAATGTCAATAAATCTAAAAAATCATCAAATACTAGACAATACTAAATGAGCAAACGATCAAAGCAGAAATCACAAAGGAAGTTAAACTAGGTTCTGTTAGTAGTTCCAAAGACAGCAAAACATCAGAATTTGAGAGTTGCAGCTAAACGGTTCCTCGGATGAAATTACATAGTGGTAATGATTGGTAACAACCAGGAAAGAAGACTGAAAAGAAAGAATAAGAGGGCGGGGAGAGAAGGAAAAAGAGGAAGAGAAGGCGGAAAAGAAAGAGGAAGAAGAGGAATGGAAGAAAGGGGGGAAGTTAGAGGATGGGAAGAGAGTAAAAACGAATGATTTCATTTCAGTTAAAGAAGCTAGAAAGAGGGAGGGGCATCTGGGTGGTGGCACAGTCAGTCAAGCATCTGACTTGGGATTCTTGGTTCTGGCTCTGGCTGTGATCTCAATGTCCCGAGACTTGAGTGCGAGCTCAAGCTCAGTGTGGGGTCTACTTAAAAGACTTTCTGCTCTTCCCTCATCTCCTCCTCTAAGAATAAATAAATCGATCTTACACAAACAAGCAAACAAAAACAGGTTAGAAGGAGGAGATAAAACTATACCCAAAGCAAGTAGAATGAGTGAAATGACAAAAGTGAGAGTAGGAACCTCCCACCCCCAAATCACGAAATAGAGTTGTTGGAAAGACTGATAAGTTGTTAAAAATTTCTTTTAAGAAAATTAGGCAAGAACATAGGAAATATAATCTACCGGTATCAGGAAGAGGAGATAATCCTTTAGATTTTAAAAGATTTTAAAGATGGAATAAGGGAGTATTATAAACAATTCATGCTAGTGTATTTGTTAAATTAAATGAAACGCACAATCCCCTTTAAAAAAAACAGCCTAGTGATGCTAATAAAAGAAGAGAAAGAATGAGGTATACATTATACATATATTCTACATACAACAAATTTTAGATGACCAGAAGACCATTTCCACAAAGTAAAACTTCATGTGGTTTCATGGATAAATAATATCACAAATTTAAGAAAGCAATAATATAAATCTTATAATAAGATTATATGACTTTGCTTATTTTGTTTTCCAGTTAACGTGGTGCATTATATTGTTGTTGTTACTCTTGTTTTGATTTTAAGTAACAGTGAATTTCTGGGATAAGCCCTGTTTGGGTATGAAGTGTTATCCTTCTTTACTAACCACTGGATCGAATTTTCTCATACTTTGTTGAAATATATGCATATATGTTTTTCAGGTATATTGGTCTGCTATTTTTTCTTGCTCTTTATCATTTTATGTTACTTTATTTTTTTTAAGTTCTTATTTATTTACTTGCAGAGAGAAAGAAAGAGCAAGCACAAATAGGCAGAGTGGCAGGCAGAGGAAGAGAGAGAAGCAGGCTCCCTGCTGAGGAAGGAGCCTGAAGGAGCCTGACTGAGCCTGACGCTCAATCCTAGGACCCTGGGATCATGACTTAAGCCACCTGGGCGCCCCTGTAAGTTCTTTATCATTATAATAATAAGGTTGATACTGGTCTGATATGACTTTCCAAAGGCCAGCTATAAAATAACTACTGTAGGGGTGCCTGGGTGGCTCAGTGGTTAAGTGTCGGCCTTAGGCTCAGGTCATGATCCCAGGGTTCTGAGAAGGAGTCACGAGTCGAGCTCTCTGCTCAGCAGAGAGCCTGCTTCTTCCTCTCCCTCTGTCTGCCGTTCTGCCTACTTGTGCTCTCTATCTCTCTGTCAAATAAATAAATAAAATTTTTGAGAAAAAAATAACTACTTTAATTATAAACAAATAGTTTGGTCAGTAAAGATACTCAATGTGATGAAGTAAAATATACCTTATATGAAGCAAGTAGTGCTTCAGATTCCTACTTTTGCTTAAGACATGGGTTTCTTTTAATGATAATATTTTAATAGAATGTGTGTGTGTGTGTGTATGTGTGTGTGTGTGTGAGTGTATTTAGTTTTTGTCAGAACACTGGTGCCATTATCAAATAGTAATGTGATAATATCAGGGACTTAATCTAAATTGCAGATTTATATATTTGTCTAGTTCTTATGCTGGCTAATAAAATGTAGCTTGAAAATAGCTGGTTTTCTTTTTTTGAAAGACAGACCAGAGTCTCAGATACATTTATATTTACTGATTTGATATCCATATTAAGCTTATTCAAAGCAAATTTGTTAATTCAAATAACATTTGACATTAGAGAAATACAAAGAAGGTCATTACTGTATATTGTAGTCTAGCAATGACTATCATGTCTTCTATGCTGTGTGCATTTTTATCAACTTAATTCTGAAAATATCTCCTATGCAAAGTTATACAATTATCTATCTGATTAAATAGAGATTATTTTTCAGTTCCCATTTTTGTTCTCTTTGTGTAATCAAAAAATCTTTAAAAAAATCTTCCAGTGATGTATTATATGAATATAGTTTTTACAGTTTACAATACATAATTAGGGGCATCTGGGTGGCTCAGGGGTTAAGCCTCTGCCTTCTGCTCAGGTCATGATCCCGGGGTCCTGGGATCGAGCTCTGCATCGGGCTCTCTGCTCAGCAGGGAGCCTGCTTCCTCCTCTCTCTCTGCCTACTTGTGATCTCTGTCAAATAAGTAAATAAAATCTCAAAAAAAAAGTTAATAAATAAATAAATAAATAAATAAATAAATTACACAATTAAAAATTCCAGCTGACACTAGTCCTTGCAGCAAAATCAGTTGTTGCAGTTGCTAAAATCAAAGGCAATGGTAGTTATACATCATTATACATATTCCAAATACATATTTTTCTATCTGTAGATCCAAATGAACAGGTATTGAGTGAAAATTCAATTTGCTGCATGAATTAAAATTCAATTTAAAATTCAATTTAAAAATGATTTTGAATAGTGTATTTTTGTGACTTTATTGTTTAATTTTATTAAAGTAACACAAAACCTCAGCAAGTCTTAGGATGTGATAAAAATTTAGTAGCTGAAAGTTCTCAATAGGGCCTTTATTTTATTCTAATAATTGATTGGCTGTAAGATTTTATTTCTGTATGGAAGGCTTATAGTTGTACAGTGGCATATGAAAGAAAAAGACATAAATACACATACATATACGTGTATATCTGTCCATTTATATGGATATACACACAAATTTTATATATATACACATATATGCAGAGATATATGTATGTATACATATATACACATAGAGATATATGTATATATATAATTATGGATGTGTAAATATATATATTTATTGTATATACATATATACAAATATGTATGCAGATAAATACATAAATAATATACAAATATATATGTGTATGTGTGTATGTGTATCTATCTATCTATATATGACATTTTACATCACAGAACATTCTGAGTATTGTTTTACACACACTCAGGGAAGTACAAAAATACAGATATGGGCATTTGTGTGGGTTTATGGGTTAGGTATATACATATATTCTCTAGCTCTATCCACTAACATGTACCTGAAGCAGTGGAACGGTAGTAGCGATGATCTCAACGACTACCCATATCATGGTTTCTAAATACTATTTTCCAGTGAGAAGATCAGAACTCTTTGAATAGCTAGTTAAGTCCAGTGCTGGGGAAAGCAAAGAAGGAACAACTTGAACAGAAGAAAAATAGCATGGCCTGTGATTATAACCCAAAGAAACAAATATTCATGAGTCTGTGCCGGTATATAGAAATAACAGAATAAAGATAAGAAACAACTCTTCCTTAGAGACAAATTTCAGTTAGTAAATGGAAAATGAGGAAGGGAAGTAGAAATTTACTGTTTAAGATGTCACATCAGAAATAATATCATATGATCTCCCTGATATGAGGAAGTGGTGATGCAACATGGGGGCTTAAGTGGGTAGGAGAAGAATAAATGAAACAAGATGGGATTGAGAGGGAGACAAACCATAAGTGACTCTTAATCTCACAAAACAAACTGAGGGTTTCTGGGGCGAGGGGGTTTGGGAGAAGGGGGTAGGATTATGGACATTGGGGAGGGTATGTGCTTTGGTGAGTGCTGTGAAGTGTGTAAACCTGGTGATTCACAGACCTGTACCCCTGGGGATAAAATATATGTTTATAAAAAAAAAAATTAAAAAAAAAAAAAGAAGAAATAATTGCCCTTGACAATATCCATCTGCAAAATAACTGATCAGTGCTTTGCTAATATGGCAATGTTATGAAAAATAAGTGAACCAAAGATTGAGTAATTGTCACAGATCAGAGGAGACTAAGGAGACATGGCAATTCAATGGGGAATCTGGGTGAAGGGCTTATGGAACTCTCTAGTATTTTTGTAATTTATTTTTATATTAAATTATCAAAAAATAAAAAGTCAAAAGAGTGAAATAAATGGAATAATTGCATGACAATCATCTTTCTACAACTTTAAATCTTTAAATTTTTATCTTTAGACTAATATTTTTTTTTAAGATCTTATTTATTTATTTGAGAGAGAGAAATCACAAGTAGGCAGAGAGGCAGGCAGAGAGAGAGGAAGGGAAGCAGGCTCCCCGCTGAGCAGAGAGCCCGATGTGGGACTCGATCCCAGGACCCTGAGATCATGACCTGAGCGAAGGCAGTGGCTTAACCCACTGAGCCACCCAGGCGTCCCTCTTTAGACTAATATTTTAAAATATTTAAAAATCATACGTTGAGTGACAAAAATAGACAAAAAGATTGTAATAGTTAACTTTTATTTTTGATAATTACAGCAACTACTTCTTAATATTATGTTAGGAACAGAAGAATGACAAATTATTCTTGAATCGGAAGAAATTGTTTACTTAAACCATCCTATTATTTTTATTTTTTTAAAAGATGTTATTTATTTATTTGACAGCCAGAGATCACAAGGAGGCAGAGAGGCAGGCAGAGAGACGGGGAAGCAGACTCCCTGCAGAGCAGAGAGCCCAATGCGGGGGCAGATCCCAGAATCCCAGGATCATGACCTGAGCTGAAGGCAGAGGCTTTAACCCACTGAAGCCACCCAGGCGCCCCCATCCTATTATTTTTAAATAAATGCCTTTAGTAGCTGGTTTGTTTTTCTGTTTTTTGTTTTGTTTTGTTTTTTTGTCTGGCTCCCTCATGCACCCTTCTATAGTGCATGCTGCATGCTTCCTACAGGAATGGGCACATGGCCAAGACAGGGTCAAAATAATTATTCAATATTCCCTAGCCATAATTAGACCAAAAAGAGTCTCTCAGTGAAATAATTGGATCTGTTTCCTCTCAACTTTTTGGGCTCTCAGTCTCTAAATCCAAATGACCTTGTAGAGTTGGTGGGCTTTCTAGTGTTAAGTGTATATTTATAGTCCGGCAAACAGAAGCAGATGAACACGAGACACCAGCACTACTCTTCTCCCTACTCTTTAATGTTGGGAGGGTGGGGTCAAAGGTGGCTGGAGCCGTAAGCCAATAAGTGTCTCCTTTTTTCTGCTTCCTCTCTAAGCTAGTTTCTCTAATACTGAGTTAGATTTCTGTCCTTTGCTTATTCTGTTCTAATATTATGCCCAGATATTCTGCTCAGTTTAGCATGATAAAAAACTTGCTTATAACAGTCTCAATTTTCGTCTCATTTCCCAGAATAAGAGTGCCCCTTTCACTTTCAAAGGTATCGTAGTTAGATGGATAAATTAATCAATTATGATTTTCATAGACTATATGAAATATTAAATTATCCAGAATTTGGGGATCTTAAAATGGCAAGGGCATTTATGAAAGTTATCTCAACACATTTTGAAACGTGTGATTCTGGTTGCAGTATTAAACTTTGGACAGTGATGGTACTCCAGATATTTGAAGTTTTTCCAAATCACTATACTATGTTAACTTTCCCAGATCATTTTGGATATGCCAAGTTGTTATGCTCTGATTTAATTTCTAAATATACAGGAGGAGGCCATATTTCCAAGCTATGATACTGGTTTCCAATAACCTAGGACTAGCCAGATTTTCAGGCTGTGATGATGCCATTTCCAAATACCTTTAGGCATGCCAAAATTATATACTCTGATTTAATTCCCAAATAGTTAAGAATAAGCCAGACTGTTGGACTCTAAAGTCATTGTCAGAACAGTTCATTTCTTGGGAGAGAAAAATCTCATATGAATCGACTATTTTAAAGTTTGTAGTCTTGTGTCATTTATATACTTGCCTTTTTATCCCCCCCCAAAGAAATGATTATGTCTTTGTAGTTATTACTGACAACATTTTTACCAATTCCAAAAGTAACAGGTTCAATAACATGAGGGTTATTTTACCTAAATCAATTATTCAGAAAATTTAAATTAAAAATATTCCAAAATTAAACTATTGTTTTCCTATCACCTACCAAATGTGCTGTACCTTGTGACCTTTTAAATTCACAGCAAGACAGGTACCCTTTCTTTCCAAAATTTTGTGTCAAGCAACTTGGCTTTTACAGAAGACCTACACTGTACCTGTTCTCACTAACTGAAGAAGATTTTTTTAAATGAAAAAAGCCATTACCATAGGTCTGAAAGACAAGATTTTGTTTGACTTATTTTTTTTGCTTTTTTTTTTTCTATTATATCCTGGTTTACTGCATTTATAGTATTTTTTGACTTCTTCATAAGGAAAGATAATTACCCATAAATATAATCAATTTATTTTTGTCCTCTAGTATCTTTATTTTAAATTATCTTAAATATCAATCTTTTTGCTCTTTTCTTGTACATCTCAGGGAAATCTGTTGATATTCCTTCACAAAATACTGTTTTTATTTTTTTTAATCATGCTCTTTTAAATTTAATTATATTAAACTCCCTCTTCTGATAAACTTACGCTACTAAAATGTTAGCCTCTTTATCATCTTTCCTTATCTTACTCATTTTGTTTATTTAAGTTTGGTTTAGACTACTTTCTTATCAATTAGACCTGCTATTTTATCATCAGATATTTGGGCTTTTAGTTTTTTTTTTTTTTTCTCAATTATGCCAAGACCACAATAGATTCTATTTTAAAAATCCTTTTAAATGTTTGCTTTTGCCTCTGATTACAAATATTTTTCAAATATTAGCCCCAGTTTCACAAGTTCAGTGTTTGACTCATATTGAAGAATGTTTTCAAAGTTCCATCCTTATAAAGAAATTGGTCTCACGGTGCCTGGGTGGCTCAGTTGGTTAAGCGTCCGTCTTTGGCTCAGGTCAGGATCCGGGAGTCACAGGATCGAGACGCGCATCAGTCTCCCCGCTCAGCAGGAAGTCTCCTTTTCCCTCATCCTCTGGCCTTCCCCTTGCTTTTGCTCCCTCTCTCGGTGTCAAATAAATAAACAAAATAGAAACAACAACAACAACAACAACAAACAAAAAAAGAAACTGTTCTTACCATTTAAAAAGAAGAAATCTATTTGGGCAGTGATGGCCTTCAGTATCTATGGATTATCTATCAAAATTTAAAGCTGACTGGCTGGTAAGGATAAATGTATTACAATTTTCATCTTCTACCAATTAGATAGCAAGAATAGATAGAGTAGATGAAGCTGGACAAAAAATTCCTTATCATTTTCTTTCTTATGGTGTTTTTAAGGTATTATATTGGCATTTGTTATTTTTTATTTAGTTCTCCTCTGAGTCTGGCTTCTGTTCAATGTACAAGTTGTGGCTGTGAGCTGCCCGCCAGCTCTGTCAAGAGAGTTGTGTCCTTCTACTTTTTCTTTTGGTTATAGTTCCTACATAATTCAGGCACAATCTCACTGTTTCTGGTTGTTTGTTTGTTTGTTTTTTAAGTTAATTTTTATTAATTTTTGTTTTTCAATGTTTCTGCCTCTGTTACAAATCTGTAGCAAGTAATGAGTACATACACGTCAGGTCCCACATGAGCTTCATCATTGGGTACTGACTCCATTATTTGGCCTTCCAGATATCATTCAGTTATTAAACATTTTTTACTTTCCAAAGTGGTTTCTTCTTCTTCTTTTTTTTTTCTTCAAGATTTTATTCATCTGTTTGACAAACAGAGATTACAAATAGGCAGAGAGGCAGGCAGAGAGAGAGAGGGGGAAGCAGGCTCCCGGCTGAGCAGAGAGCCTGATGCAGGGTTTGATCTCAGGACCCTGGGATCATGACCTGAGCCGAAGGCAGAGGCTTTAACCCACTGAGCCACCCAGGCGCCCCCAAAGTGGTTTCTTCTTAATCTTCAGCAATACTTCTTTTTCCCAGATGAGAGAAATTTAAGTCCATCTTCTAAGCCTGCCTTCAATCTAGTTTAATCCAAACTATACCTTGAAGATACTTCTTGAGGCTTCAAGCCTCTGGATTATTCCCTTCTCTAGTTTATATTATTGTAATTTTTTCCCCTTATTGTTTCAATATTTAAAATGCCTTTAAAAAAAATATTTTCTGGGCACCTGGGTGGCTCAGTTGGTTGGGCAACTGCCTTCCGCTCAGGTTGTGATCCTGGAGTCCCAGAATCAAGTTCCGCATCAGGCTTCCTGCTCGGTGGGGAGTCTGCTTCTCCCTCTGACCCTCTCCCCTCTTATGCTCTCTCTCTCAAGCAAATAAATAAACTATTTTAAAAAATAAATAAAAATTTAAAAATATAAAAAATTCAAAGAAAATTTTTTTCTTGGTTATCTTCATGCCTTTTGTGAGATTGTCAACATTGCATTTTCAGAACAGAAACCCCTTAAAATGATTTAGCCAAGGGATTTGGTGGACCTCTGATTTAAGAGAAGCCAATCAGATGATCTTTTCCTGAAATCTGAAAAACTGGTTATGTAAATGTAATGGCTCACTAAGAGCACTGAAATTTTAAGGTGACATAAAATTGGGGGTTGAGAAATGTGTTTAAGTGAAGCTTGGTCAACGTGTTTTGTCTGGCATGGGGATAGAAGGAAGGAACTGCCACCCAGAAAGCAGCAATAAGTGGTCTTGGCTTTTTTTTTTTTTAAGATTTTATTTATTTTAGAGACAGAGAGAGAGCACAAGCATAAGGATGGGAGGAGCAGAGGGAGACGAAGAAAGGGAGAAGCAGACTCCCTGCTGAGTAGGGAGCCCTAGGCAGGGCTTGATCCCATGACTCTGAGACCATGACCTGAGCCAAAGACAGATGCTTAACTGACTGAGCCACCCAGGTGCCCCAAGGGATGGAGGCTTGATTTTGAAATTCCCTGGTGGGGCCTGAAACTTCTCCTGGCTATTGAGACCTGAGAGAGATTCTTTATCTATAGAGTATGTGGATTCTATAGATAAAATTAACTAACCCTTATTAAAAATAAATGGGAACAGCCTGAACTAGAGAATTTAGATTTCTGAACTGAACCAAGGTGTTAGAGTAAGTATATGATGAAAGTACGGAATTTGTGCTAGAAGCAGTATCAATGGAAAGAGAAGAATGGTGAGATATTCCAACATGTTTTGGGAAAGAACTCAGGGATTTCTGACGCATTAATTATTTAGGGCTCCAGCACATACAACAAAGGGGCAAGCAAGGAGGCAAATGCAGGAGTCCAGAGAGGTCATTACTAGAAAAAAAAACTAGTTTTTTTTTTTAACATTTTATTTATTTATTACACCAAGAGAGAGAGCAAAAGAGAGAGGGCACAAGCAGGAGGAGCTGCAGAGGGAGGGAGATGCAGGCTCCTCACTGAATGGGGACATGATGCAGGGCTCGATCTGAGCCGAAGACAGAGGCTTAATCAACTGAGCCACCCAAGCACTCATATTAGTAATTTTTAGCTTAAAAAATTGAGTGGTTAATGGTGTCATTTACTGTGATATAGTGGATGAGGCAGGTCCAGATTGTGGTGATGATTGTTTCTGATTATGTTTAGTTTTATGCGCCCGTTAGACCTCCAATATCTCAGGCAAGGAGGCAAATGTAGGAGTCCAGAGAGGTCATTACTAGAAATATTAATTTAGGGAAAATCAATGTATGGACAGAATGTACAGTTTTAGGAATGGATAAAATGTCCTAGAGAGAAGGTATATGTAGAATAGAAAAGCAGAAGCCCATGACTGAGTCATGCAGTAGAGCGCATGATGGATACTGACAGGGTGGTCACTTAGATAAGAGAAAAAGAATTCACAAAAGTGTGGTGTCATAGTAGCCAAAACGCTAAAGTGTGTTAAGAAAGAAATTGTGGTTTCCTGTGACAAATGCCTGGAGATACGATGCCTGGAGGATAAAGACAGCAATGTGACTTACTTGGCAACAGGAGACTGTTAACAACTTCTGTCTTGGCATTTAAGTGGGACTGACTGAGAGTATTCCATTGCAGGTAGGGATATTTATAAAGAAAATTTTTGATTTAAAGGATATTAGACAAATGGCTAGATAACTGGAACATGATGGATCATTGAAGGCTTTTTATTTATTTATTTGACAGAAAGAGAGAGCGCACAAGTAGGGGAAGTAGCAGGCAAAGGGGGAGGAAGAAGCAGACTCCCCACTGAGCAGGGACCTCCCACCCCCACCCCGCGATACAGGACTCCATCCCAGGACCCTGGAATCATGACCTGAGCTGAAGGCAGCCACTGAACTGACTGAGCCACCCAGGTGCCCCTATTAAAGGCTTTTTAACTTAAATGCTAACCATGTTTGCTGGCTGATGGTAATGCTCACTGGAAAGAGAAAAATACTACTTGATAATGTCACAGATAATGGATAACTATGTAAGTAAAGTCCATGAGAATGAACAGGATCTAATAATTCAGAGCATAACTATTGGTGGGGGGATCACCAAGTCCACTGCAAAAGAGAAATATTGGGTCAGTAGCCGATTGAATGAAGATGAGTGTTTAAATATTTTCAGTAACAGGTGGTTAAGAGAAAACATCAAAACCCAAACTTAGTCCTGAGTTCAAATCTCATCTGTTTTACTGAAATGTCACTCAATCTTTCAATCATTTATTGACCATCTACTATCTGGTGATCACTGATCTAGTTGCTAAAGAAACAGAGTTGAACAAGTAAGAGGACGTTTCAGCTCCCATGTATTTTATATTATGTTATCATCAGGTGATGAGTTATGGCAAAAAAAAAAAATAGCAATGGGCATGTTACAATGAATGGGGTAACTGGAAAAAAGCTCTCTAACTGAGTCATATCCAAGCCAAGATTTGAATAAATTGAAGAAGCCAAACATTAGAATATGTAGAAGAAAATCATTCTTGGCACAGGGAACAATAAACAAAATGACAGCAATGACAAAATGCCATGGTTGAAAAACTGCAACCAAATGTTTAATAATAATAATTTAAGAATATTGCTGTTATAAAATTGAAGGCTGTTGTAAAGATTAAATTCCATAACAGATGCAAAGCCCTTAGCAAATATCTGAGACACAGTAAACATTCAGTAAATAACAAGTACTACATTATTATTTTATCAACTCACATAGATGTTTTACATGACTAGATAGTGTATCAAATAGAATGTGGGTTTTCTTTAAGTTGTGAATATTCAGAGTTTTGCATTTATCAAGAGTACTATTATTGCTGAAATACTCTTAAAATCTGCTTTGGAATTTCATCCACAGTTTATAAAGTATAAATATCTACATGTTATGCATTTTTTTTCTCTCTGTTCAAAATTAAACTTAGAAGTCAACTCCTGGAAAATATTTAGCTTATCTCCTGTCCCAAAGCAAGAAGCTCCATCATGGCTTTTTCCTATTCTTCAGAAGTTTTTCCATTTTAGAATTTCTACATTGATATATTTATTGATTTTTCCATAGGCCTGTAAGGACTTCTGGGTTATTTATTCCTTCAACAAATAGTTACTAAGTATCTAATATATGCTAGTCATTGTTTTATGCATAGGGGACAGCAATGAATAAGGCAGAGAAAATCCCTGATCTTTTTAGGCTCTTATTCTAGTTTTCAAGGTGATTAATAAATATCAAGGCAACTAACTAAAATTAGTATCAAGTAGTGATATGTGTTACTACTAATAATAGCAAACTCTTCTAATATTTTACACTGTGGAAAAATACATGAATTTAATATCCATGAAGGACTTACAGCAGAATAATGTTGTAAGGAATGACTGAGAAGAACTTAAGATAGTAATGTTATCTAATCACATTTGAACTGTTAGCAAATGATCACATAGAAGCATTAAATAAACTGTGGAGAAGGTAGAAAGAAAAGGAGGAAGGGAGGGAAGAAGAAAGGAAGAGAAAAGAAAAGGAGACAGACGATGGGTTATAATGTTGAAGAAATTTACATATCCTGCATTAAGTAAAGGGAGGTCTAAAAATGCAGGAAACTTTTCGATCGCATGTTGTGGGAGAAGAACTGTTAGCTAATCTTCAGGCAGAACACCCAGAGATTTATAAAATTAGTTTCCTTTTATTCCCAGGAAGTTGAGTCATAATATTCATAGTAAGAAGATTCTTATTATCAGTTTCAGAATCATGTATATTTGAAGGACAGTAATACTAGTTTAAAATGTCTGCTAGAACAGTATATGAGAATGATTGTGTTTGCCTCTAAGTGTCTAGTCCTGCCCTATTTGGAATATTACAAAGTTATTGGGCCATAAGACTTCAGAAACATCTCAAGAAGAGTCTCAACTAATAATATCTCCTCATAATTCCTCCCCATTTGTCTGTGGGTGATTTGCTGTCTATTCTCAGGGAAGAATTGATAGGAGGCTAGCTTTTGGTTTATGAAATCATTTTAAAAGTTTCTTCTCTGAGCCAAATTTGGAGTCAGTGTTTGATTGAATTCAATTGCTTAAGGGTATAATATTTGCTGAAATAAAATCTCTAGATTCTGCTAGCTGTATGCCATGTGTCTTCCTTTAATTTTCTCCGGGACTTCAAAAGTGCAATAACTTCCAGGGAATGGCTCATGTTAATCTGTAACAGATCCCCCAACAGTTTTAGAATCTCCAAATTCAGAAGGACATTACACATTTTCAAGAGTCCCTTGTCATCTCTCCCTTTTCCACAAAGTATATTTTAAATTTTTACCATTCTCATCTAGCTCACTATCTTATCGCCTGATTCTCTGAAGACCCAACCTCCTATTTTGTGTGGATAATAGTTTATCAGGAGGATCCATCTGAAGTTTTTCCTCCTTCTACTATCAATCATCACATGTAAAAATCATTCCCCCCACCCCCCAGTTGCTATTTTGCCTTCTCTGTCATGGTCAACACCTGGGATGAGGGTGCATGTCTATTTTTCATCTGTCTCCATTATCTAGTCCTGTGTAACCAACTATCCCAAAATTTAAGGCTTAAAACAACAACCATCTATTTCAGTCATGATTTTGCAGGTCAGCAATTTGGGCTGGTCTCAGGTGCGCAGTTGTTCTTATCCAGGCCCCATCATTCATACATCTGCTGTCAGCTAGAGGGTAATAGCTGGGGCTGGCTGGTTTATGATCTCTTGTCTGGGAAGGCTGGAATAGATGAGGTCTCTCTCATGTGTTATTCTCCAGCTGGCTCGTCTGGGCTTGTTCACAGGGCATCAGAGCTCCTCAGACAGAGCCAGACGGCAAGCTTAATGCACAAGCAGTTTGCAAGGCGGCTCTCCCTCATGTTTGCTACTGTCACTTTGACCAAAGCAAACTTTAAAGACACCTATATTCAAGGGGTAAGAAAGAGTCCATCTCTTAATAGGAGGAGTTACAAAGCCATATTTCGAGATCAAAGATATAGGGAAAGGAAAAATATCTTCATAATTTATCACAACAGCCCACAACGTTCAGGGACAAGATAAAACCCAACTAGATAACCAGAAGAAACGCAGTACAGAGAATTTCACCCACTCATAAAGGCGGGCTTTGACTATCCCTTTAATTTGTGTAGTTTCAGAACACAGGGTATCAATTCTTTACTCTATATTGGACATTTATCATAAAATTTATCAGTGGATTAATTATTTACTCTTTAGGAATTAAAAACTGTGTCTTACTCTCCCCTGGCTTTAGTAGAGTATTGGATACAATGTAGACACTAAAGGTATATCATTTACATATTTATTCTTTACTGAGCAGTAAATGAAGTCTTGCTCTTTCATAATTGTATCTATTTAAACAGCATTTTCATTCAAACTTCTACCCTACTTAATATTTCCCTCGGTGTGATCTTTTATTATTTGTAAAATCAAGTTTCCTTCTCACAGGACAAATAGTGGGAAGACTGTAGGTTTAAGGTTAGAACAGACCTCCATTCAAATGACAGATTCTGTAAGCACTGGTCGTATGTGACCTTGGGAAACTACTTGCTTTCTTAAGGATTATCTTTCACTTGCATTAAATAGGATAATCATCTGACACTTCAGGATTGTTCTTAAGATTAGAAGAAATTGGGAAATATTAATCGTAGGGATATAGAGTGGTGATTCAGGAAGTTTGTGATAATGAAAACTTAGATTGAGAAGCTACAATATAAATGTCATGGATCTTATCAGAATGTTAAGTTACTTGAAGGCTTAGGTTTAAATAATTTAAACAGTATTCTAAATTTTATATAAGTATATCATTATGTAATGTTGTATAATTTTCATGGATTTTCTTATATTAGATATGGCAATGTTGTGGACACTTGGGACTAACTTCCTTAACACATCTGAAGTATCCTAGTTCTTTTCCCAAAAACGGTTTTAGACAAAACGAAAAGCAGTGCTATAAAGCAAATAGCAGTGTCTTTTACAAAACGAAATCTATATTTGAATGCTATGATTACTTCTTACCACTAAAACTGCTCAAAATATTAGTCTAGAGAGTCCAGAAAGTATAGTGCCAGAAAACCTTTACCCACCTTAAACAGTCAGTCCCTCAATTCCACAGATAGGATGTTTTAAGTGTTATAAAAGGATAAAGAGCCTAGTTCTAGAAAGTTAAAACATTTAAACATTTTTATTTGGGTTATTATGAAATTTGATGTTCTTTTCTTGAGAAGAGGCACACTTTGGAACTGTTAACACTTTTCAGGTTTCTAGTCACGAGTCAGTTTCACTAGGAGTTCCAGCTATTCTTTCCACCTTTTTCCTAGGAAGAAGAAAGGAAACCATATGTATGGCTTTCAATAGACTTTCTCCTTCCCCTTGGAACCCTTGAGTGTCATGGGAGACAATGATCTTTAAATTTCCATACAAGTCACAGTTTGATGGTTTGGAATGTCTGGTCTTGAAAGATATTGGGTTGGTTGTTAAAATGCACATTTCAGTGGTTCCCTTATGCTACTGAGACCAAATCTGTATGATTTGGACTTTGGATCTGTATATTCAACATGTTTCTTAGAGAGTCTTTCAACAACAAAATGTGGATGTTCAACTTTACATAGATGGACTATCTAGCTTCTAGGATACGTGGGTCATGGTCAGCCTAGAGCTCCTATAATGGACAGACTGGGCTCCCAGCTAGTCCTGTTCCCAAGAAAACCACTGTTTATTGCTCAGGACCCACCCTACTCTAGTCATCCATTCTTGTCCATCCCGATTCCATTCACCCTACGTGCAATTTCTGTGACAATACCGATAAGGTAGGAATAGTGTTTGGTAAAAGAGCAGGTACCATGGTACTCATGATCACAAAAGATCCTTCAAGGACCATGTCAGAAGAGACAAGGAAAATATAGGCCCTGCATATGGTGATGTGGGTACCACAGATGCTTCTGTCCCATCAGCCCTTTCTGCCAGTGTACTGAGGCCTGAACATTTCTGCCAGGAACAAGCAATGGTAAGACATCACTGATATCTAGGTCAGAATAATCATTAATCATTTGGTACATGAAATATTGAATTTAGCATAGGAAATATGCTCTGGGGGTGTTAATAAATAATTTTAGAGTGTGTGGGGTTGCATTAAATTTGAAGTTATTAAAATCAATATTATTCCTCAAATGGGAAAAGAAAGCATTTAAATTTGGGGTTCTTACATATGCTATTAAGATGCAAGTCATACTATTTTGAAACTACATTCCAGAGGGGCTGAAAGATTAGATTCACCTCGAAGTCCTGTTCCTAAAATTTCAGACTCATTTTGCCTAAGGACTCAGCTATGAATAAGAAGGAGTTGAATTAAACCATGCAGTGTATTGTGAGATTTTAGGCATGGTATCAGGATATCCAAGACATTCAGTTATACCATTGTCTTGCATTAGTGCCAAGCCCTGAAAAAACCATAGAGTGTAAATGAAAAGTGCCAAATCAAGGTACAGCATAAATTATAATGAACAATCAAAATTACCATGAGAGTTTCTTTTAATAATAGGATTAAATTGTCATCAAACAATTTGAGGTTGTAATTGTGTTCATTGAAATTATGGTTACTCTTTGCCTTTTGGGCTTTAATAAAATGAAGAAAAATGAAGTTATTAAAGTCAGCTTCTAGTGTTACCACAGAGACACTCAGGTCCATGTAGTTTTAATAACAATAACTTATTTATTATTAGCCCCCTCTCTAGGAAAATCAGTTTGTAAGAACCAAGAAATTTTAAAAGCCCCAATGCATTATCTTTACAGAGAAGTAGTTTATACTTATTATACTTGTATCAAGGTTAATTCCTATAAAATTTATTTTTAGTAATCATGTATAATTCTGTCCTTTTATTTCCATGATCTGAACCAGCTCATAACAGCTTGGCATGATATTATTATATGATTGAAAGGTAATCATCAAGGCAAAGGTATCACATTTTCATGTTCTTCCCTCTTCTGATTTTAACAGTACAAAGAAAGGCAAGAAAAAAGAGCTCTTAAATTATTTTGAAGTATCATTCTTACATAATCTATACTATACAATTCTAATAAATGAGTTACCTTTTAAAATAATCTAGCCTACAGTAAATGTGTGGCTTTTCCAATTAACTTGGCATTTTCAGAAAATAATACCACTCTTTTCAAATTATTAGGCTTTTCATTGTTCAGGATTTTTTTAGAGTTGGACTTTTTAAAAATCTAATAAATGCACTAGAACATTATTGCATGTAGCAGCAAGCATCATATAACCAGCACTTTGTATTTTATTCTGAACAAAGAAGGTATAATTAAGAGAAGTAATGATATTCTATTTCAAGTATGTGATGGATAGAAATGCTTTAGTAAAAAAAATCACTTGCAAACACCAGAATGCCTATGGAGCATAATGGATATTTATCCAGGAAAATATATTTTTAGTAAAAACTGGAGTGTTCGGGGTATTATTTTTGTGACTTAGTATCATTTTGTGACCTGTGTCATTTCTGGAAGCAGCAAAATAGATTTAGAGATGTGTTCTTAAGGCTTCTGAGTCAGTTCTTTGAAGGTCAAGGAAGTTTTAGTGTTCTTTATAAGTCTCTTTATATGTGAATTCTGGGGTAGGCAGGATTCAAAGATGCTCAGTGAGATCCCCCTGATGTCCATGTACTGTGTGATCCCTTCCTCTTTAATATATGGGACTCAACTATGATTGGGTAGCTGCTGCCTTGATGAAATTATGTTACATGATCAAAGTGATAGGAGAGTTAGAACACTGATTATATTATACAGAATTACATCCTAGCAGACTGGAGAAAAGCTGTCTTACTGATCTTGAAGAAGAAAAGTGCTATGTTATAGAAAGTCCTGAATCAATGGCAGAGAATGGTTAGTGGTCTCTAGTAGCTGAGCACAGAGCCCAGCTGACACCCAGCAAGAGAGCAGGGAACTTAGTCTGAGGACCACAAGGAACTGAAACCTTCCAACAAGGGAGCTGGGAAGAGGAAGACGGAGTTATAGATGAAATTGGACCCCTGAGTAGTACTGACTGCACCTGATTAGATCCTGGGCTGAGGACCCATGGAACACGCACCCAGAGCCAAAGCATGGGTAACATGAGGTAAGGAATTTATATATTTTAAACTGTTAAATGTGTGATGATTTGCTATGCAACAATAGAAAATGAAAACAAACACACTCCTTTCCATACATCTCATGGAAATAATATATAGACAGTCTAAAATTATAATAACATAGATCATCTATGTTTTTTTTTAATTATTTTATTATTATTATTTTTTATTTCCAGCATAACAGTATTCATTATTTTTGCACCACACCCCGTGCTCCATGCAATCCGTGCCCTCTATAATACCCACCACCTGGTACCCCAACCTCCCACCCCCCGTCCCTTCAAAACCCTCAGATTGTTTTTCAGAGTCCATAGTCTCTCATGGTTCACCTCCCCTTCCAATTTCCCCCAACTCCCTTCTCCACTCTAAGTCCCCATGTCCTCCATGCTATTTGTTATGCTCCACAAATAAGTGAAACCATATGATAATTGACTCTCTCTGCTTGATCATCTATGTTTTTTTAAAGATTTTATTTGTTTATTTGACAGAGATCACAAGTAGGCAGAGAGGCAGGCAGGGGTGGGGAGTGGGGAAGCAGACTCCCCGCTGAGCGGAGAGCCAGATGCGGGGCTCCATCCCAGGACTCTCAGATCGTGACCCGAGCCAAAGGCAGAGGTTTAATCCACTGAGCCACCCAGGCGCCCCAAGATAATCTATTTCTTTAACAAGGAAGTATTGAGACTTCTATTTTCATTTGAATTCACTTTCATAACCATTCATTAAACCAGTCATTCACTATTTTGTTCAGAAATAAGTACTGAGAACCTCTCTTATACTCAGAACTTGGGAAACACCTTTACAAATGATGCTTTATATTACACATTCCCCAACATACTTTTATAAAACCTGCACTACAGCTAAGTGGGTCTTTAGCTAACTTTGGCTTAAAAAAGAATTCAAATGTCATTAGTAATGGAAAAAAATCTTGTGTTTACTAATATTTACCAATAATAGCTAATATTAAATAGCATTATTTCCACTATAACATGGTTTGCTCTTTTTTGAAGTTGTTTTCTAGGTATAAGTTATGGATGGTCTTAAATCAGTGCTTCTTAAACTTTAAAGTGCATTAAGAATCATCTGGCGATCTTGTTAAAATGTGGGTCCTGTTTCAGTAGGTAGGCCTAGGGTTTTAAGTTTCTTACAAGCTTGTAGGTAATACAGATGCACTGGTCTAAAGATCACAGTCTGAGTAGCAAATGTGTATATGACCTCTGCAAGTTTCTGTTAAGATCAAGGAAGGCACCTAGGTAAAATTTATACTAGGTACACCTTGATACGGCCTCATCTCCACAAAAAGTCTATAGCCAAATAAATATTTTCTTCTTAAATAAATGTATATAGGTATAGACAAATCTGTGAGTCTCTCACTTGTTTTACTGTCTTTCCTTAATCTTAGATTAAATAAATCTATACATTTTTACTTTGAGATATTGAGCATTTATAGAAACCCAGCCTGTTCTTGGGCAGTAAAACAAAATACAGGTAAGATGTTTATGCACTTACATTTTATATTTAATACATCTCCAAAGTTAAAATTGTCATCATTTTTGAACCATAGCTAATGCATTTTGAAAATATTCAGAAGTAACAGGCAAAGGTAACACATACTCAGAAAAGGAGTAGAAAATTAGATGCGGCAGTCTATTTGGGCTAAATATTAATTGAGAAGTTTAATCCAGTTATTTCATTTCTCTGGTTTATATATTTGCCCTTCATAAAATAATGAAATAGTACAATAAAGCTTAAAGCTATTCTAGTAATATTTCCAAGTAGTACAGATTTCCTTTACTTTATTACCTAGAACAATTTATAATTAAGTAACAGGTACAATTAAATAACTAAATATATTAAAAAATCATACAAAAACCTAAAGGAAAATTCAGGACAATATTAATTCTAGAATTGAAAAGGAGGTTTTAAATACAAAAGAAAAGAATGTAAAGGCAAGTAAAATAATTTTTTGAAATCATTTTTGTATTTTTCATTACTAATGTACAGAAATGCAATTTGGTTTTGGTATCTTGATGTTGTATCCTGTGAACTTGCTGACCTTACTGCTTCTAGTTTTTTTTTTTTTTTAAATGGATTACTTATGAGATCATGTGATCAGCCAAACAATAAATAACAACAAAAGAAAAACACTTTTAAATTCTTTCTTTCTAATCTGGCTGGCATTTCTTTCTTTCTTTTCTTTTACTTTCCTGATAACATGCATTAGAACTTCAGGTATATACCATGAGGAATGGAAATGGTGAAAGCCAAAATACTTTCCTTCTAATCTTAGCAGCAACCCATAAGTCTTTCACCATTAAGACTGCTATTATCTCTAAACTTTTAATAAATACTCTTTATTAGATTAAGGAGGTTACCTTTCAACCCTAGTTTGTTCAGTATTTTTATTAAGAAGGTAGGCTGACTTTTATAAAGTTTTATGCAACTATTGTGATCAAGTTATTTTTTGTCCTTTCTTTTATTTAATATGATATATGAAGAAAAATGGCACTAGATGAAAGTTAGGATCTAGAAAGGAATGACTGTCACTAAGAATAATAATGTGGATAAACAAAATTATGTTTCCTTTGAGCCACCTGTTAAATTCTTCCTTCCTTCCTCCTTTCCTTTTTCCTTTCTTCCTCCTTCCTTCCTTCCTCCTTTTTTTTTCTTTTTTCCTTTTTTCCTTCCTTCCTTCCTTCCTTCCTTCCTTTTAAGGCTGTGGAGGGGTATGGGAAGGGGAGGGAAAGGCAGGCTCCACACACATCTCAGAGCCCTAGGTGGAGATTGATCTCACAACTCTGAGATCATGACCTGAGCTGAAATCAAGAGTCTGATGTTTAACCAACTGAGACACCAGGTGCCCCTACCACCCATTAAATTCTTTAAAGGTCAACTAAATATTTAGAGCAATAACATACATATAATTGTATATTCTATGTTATGATGTTAATGAAAAAGGTAATCAACTAACTATGTTATGTTAAGGACAAAGCACAGAGTTGTGTACATGATAATATGTAAGTCTGTTTACTTATGCAAGAGGAGCTATACTGTCAGTAGGAAGTAGATTGTGATAATTAACAGTAGATATTGTAATGCGTATAATAGTCACTAAAATGTAAATATGGCAAAACTTCAAGAAAGCAGATAAAATGGAATTCTAAGATAAATACTTGTCATGCAAAATGAGTCAAAAAATAAACAATAAAGTAACAAAGATTGGAGGAACCCAGCACATAAGAGAGGAAGAATGCAGATGAACATTACGTGATGTACGAAGCATTTCAATAAAAGACAGAAGATATCAACCTAATAATAAAGCTACAGTTTATCTATAGCTTATAGACACACTCTGTACGTGTAATAACAAACTAGTTGAAAGTAGATGGACGAAAGGTCTCTACCAAACACTATGCACCAAAAAAGGACAAGCAAAACAATATTATCAACCAATATAGATTCTAAGAGAAGTAGCATTATCAGAGGTAGAGGAAGTTTGTACATGATAAGAAAATCAATGATAAAGAGAAAACTATCATAAATAGTGACGGGCCAAATTAACAGTTTCAAATACTTTAGATGTAACTGACAGAACAAAATGAACATACAGAAAAAAAAAAAACACAAACACCCATTGTATCTATAATTTTATCTATCCTTAAATCTACATAAAAATTAGACACATTATGAAAAAAATTATTGGAAAGAATATGCCACACTGCAATCAATTCATTGGTGAATTTCATCAAACATTTAAAGACTATTTAGAGAAGGAGGGAATATTTATCAACTCACTTGTAGAGGCCGTCATTACCTTGATTCTGAAATCAAAGAGAATTACAAATACATTTCTATTTATCTATTGAATGATCAATTGATATCTATCTATGAATACAGATGTAAACATCCATAACAAAATACTAGATGATATAATCCAGATATATATAAAAAACCAAGTACATCATAAAATAGACTATTTCAGAAGTGCACAGTTGATTTATTTTTTCACTATCAACTCATTCAACTTAGTAGACTTAATAAATGTGAAAGTCATATGATCATTACAATAGGTAAAGAAAAAGGATTGCCTTCTTAAAAATAATGCCAAATGAATATAAATTAAAGCAAAAAAGTCAGTGGGTATTTTGCTATCAAAAGCAGGAATTTTATTCAATGAAGAACACCAAAAACAAAGAAAATAGATACAAAAAAATTTCTCGATTCCTAAGATAGACTAGTGATTACTACTTAGAATAGACAGTAAATTCCCAAAGCTCAACAGGAATGGAACAAAAAATCAAGTAGAAAATGAACAAAGGCACACGTAGACAATCCACAGAAGCAGAATGAAGAGATTTTGAAACACACTAGAAATGTTAAATTCAAATAACACATGAAATATATTTATGCACATAAGAATGGAAAAAAGAGAGAAAGGAAGCTTATACTTGCAAGGGGTAGTAAACAGGTGATCTAGAAACTATCAGGCACTGCTGAGGGAAGTATAAGCACCTGCCACATTTACAGGAAACATGTTGGGAGTTGTTAGTAAAATTAGTGTTTCATATACCCATGATCCAGCAACCCCATTCCTGGTACTGGTGTACAACTTTTAGAAATTCTTATGGATAATTATAAAGGAAATGCATGAAGATGGTTATGGGGGACACTTACTTTTTAATTTATGTATCTATATATTGATTGGTTCATTGATTATTGATGGACTCATATGGATTTTAACAAAACTAAAATGTCAATTAGGGAGGGAATTCATATGTGAAATGCAGTAGATGCAAATTTTGGAGTAATCATAGTTAGAAACAATCAAAAATAATTATATGCAGCAACATAATCATAACTTTAAAGTGCCATGTTGAATGGGAAAAAGTAACAAAAATGTTACATATGAGATTTATAGGATGGGGCAGATACACAAAAGAACATCTTACAGAATACAAAAGAATATATACATTTAAGTATTTAAATAAACAGGTAGTGTTGGGGTTAATGTAAAGCATGAAATCAGCCATAATACCTGGCTTGCTAAAAGGTACCAGGCTACTGGTGGGCAAAGAAGGTTTCAAGAAGGGGTTGGGTTTTTGGAATGCCGAGGTCTGTGTGACCCCCCAGGGCTGGAATGCCCCTGGGGAGTTGCCTTCCTCAAAGCTTTCTTAACCCAAACAGCTGCCCTGTGATCTAAGAGATGTACGCATTGTCCCTTATGTTTAGCAGAACTCCTAGAACACACAGATTAGCATATCGTATATTTCCCATAAACAGATCCTCCTCGGTTCAGTAAGACCCCTTGTCACCCATCATGTGCTTGAGAAACAGCGATAAGGACTTGTGATTACCCTGAAGGACCAAAAAAGGTGGGAGCAAAGAAGAGCAAAGGGTTTTGGTCTCTGAGCCTTGACCCCCTCGCCTTCTCCCTTTCACAGCAAAGTCTGGAGTCATCTTTCATCCCTTGGTACAGGGATTGCTGGCCATTCCCAGAAGAGTCGAAACAGAGGTCAGGATGAAGAGCAACCAAATCAAAACAAATACAACACTAAACCAGAAAGGAGCCTTTGGTAACCAAAATAACTTTATGAGGAACGGGTTGGTTAATAGAACTATGCAACTGATTTACTTAAAAAAGGGGTAGAAACCCAAAATTATGACAATTTTTAAACCCACTTTTCTAGGTGCATGTAAACCACAGCAATTTGCAATAAGCTGAAATAAAAAAGCAAGTGAGGTTAACAGTGTGAACCCCTACGGTCTCCAAGGAATTCCCACTTCTCCATGGGAATACCTTAAATATTCCATGTGACAGGCATGAAAATTGAGTTAGAGCCAGTCACAGTTCCTATATGTAATAGAGTTAATTACCAAATGCAAATGATCTATATTTACCTACCATAAAAGTATTTCACCTATAATAAGTGTTATTATGGACAAAAATAAATATAAGTAGAAGTACTTAATATTTTTTCCTTTCCCCCAAAAGATTGTCTTGTATATTTCCTGAATGCACTGTCTCTGCTTTGAACACTTACATTAATGGATGCTTATGACATGGTAGGATATAAAAAGATGAGTTACACAAATTAAAAAATATTTTACAGTTTCAGTGATAATTGACCGAGGATGCAAACATGCTGGGGTTTTTTTTCCTTATCAAGAGCCAAATGATATCTAATGCTTACATCAAGGAAGAAAAAAAGTTATAAAACTACATAAATATTTTTTCTATTCTTTTACATTCAGTAAATACACATCCATGTATATGCATATGTACATGTACACATATATGCATAGGTACAAATGTGTGTTTTCAGTGAAAAACAATACAAAATCACATAATGATTGAAAAGACTTGAGTGTATGTTAAATTCTCCAAATTGTTATTTTGTGACATTTTCCATATTGATGAACTGCAATTTTGTCATGAGTAAAATTGATCGCGAATAAATGATGATCTCTCTCTCCCTCGGATAAAGAGTAGAAGAGAATACCCTTGTGACCCATTATTTGAACATCTGATTTCAGACAAGTGAATTTTTCAATTACATTAGTTAATAAATTCTTTGTCCCTTCATCATTTTTCTTGGTTGTGATTTAAAACTGAGATTCCAGAATAATACATAAAATCTTCCTTCATACTCAAAAATGTAAGCAACATTTAAGCAAAAAGAATTTAAGCAATGTATAAAAGTACTTCCAAACAATTTGCTGATAGAAGTTAACTGAATAAAATAGTCTACTTTCCATGTGAGGATTTCCTAAAATTTAGAAAAACACTTTACTCCTCTACTCATGTACCACTTCATTCTTTTCCAAGTGATAAAAGAAAAAACAACACTCATCAAGAGACAAACATCATTTAAGGTAGGAAAATGCTAACAATTTACTAAAGTAAATATTTTTGTCTTCTTTAATTCCAGATAGTTACACAGAAATTAAAAAAAATAATAACAAAAAACATTATCTGGAGTGCCTGGGTGGCTCAGTGGGTTAAAGCCTCTGCCTTCGGCTCAGGTCATGATCTCAGGGTCCTAGGATCGAGCCCGACATCTGGCTCTCTGCTCAGTGGGGAGCCTGCTTCCTCCTCTCTCCCTGCCTGCTTCTCTGCCTACTTGTCTACTTGTGATCTCTCTCTCTCTCTGTAAAAAAAAAAAAAAAAAAAAAAAAAAACCATAATCTGAAAGCCATGTGCCTTTAATAGGCTATAACTCACAAAGTTTCACACATATTTACATTCTCTCTCTCTCTCTGCCTTAAATTTTATTTATTTTTTTAAAGATTTATTTATTGGGATGCCTGGGTGGCTCAGTCAGTTAAGCATCTGCCTTCAGCTCAGGTCAAAGTCCCACAGGGGGCTCCCTGCTGAGCAGGGAGTCTGCTTTCCCTCTGCCTCCTGCTCCCCCTGCTTGTGCACTCTCTCTCTCTCTCTGAAAAATAAATAAAATCTTTAAAAAGCAGAAAATTTTAGAAATATTTATTTATTTATTTTGGGGAGGTAGGAGAGCCAGAGGGAGTGGGAAAGAGAGAATCTTCAAGGAGACCCCCCCCCCGCCAAGCATGGAGTCAGAAGCAGGGATCAATCCCAGTATCTTGAGATCCTGACCTGAGCCGAAATCAAGAGTCAGCTGCTTAACTGAATGAGCCACTCAGGTGCCCCTTGGCTTTAGCTGTTAGATGAACTCCTTCAGATTTTCTAGCTACAGAATTGGAGAGCATTTTAGATAGTGACCTACATTTCTGACATTTTCATACATGTAACTGTCTGCACCAATCAAAACGTCATGTTCAACATTTGCCATATAGTTTTGTTTTTTAAAGCCAAGAATCATTTAGCATAGCTTTAAAAATAGTTTTCTGCTGCCCCAAAAAGCATCACATTACTAATGAAAATCACGTATCAAAGTGATTATGTGTTTAGTAAGACTGTCTGAAGCTCCTCGATGCAGACTGCAGTATTTTCACTACTAACAAAGGAAGTAAGACTATACCACACATTATTGATGTTCTGTAAGCAAAGTATTTTTTGATGTGGTTCAAAAAAAAAAAAAAAAGTACAACAAAACAATTCAAAATAAAACCTTTAAGTTCAAATACAGCTCAAAATTTCTTTCTCAACCTAATGCAGACTAAACTATAACCTGACAGCCTGAGAACCTATGAAGTAAAGGGGGAAAGTATCCTTTTCTTTTGTCTTAAATTTTTGCTCCTTGTAGTTTTCCTTTGGCTGTTGAATGACCTTGGCCCCTGCAGTCTCCAAATGCCAGCTATTTCATTGAGTGGATTTTTAGCTTTCTGGCGTACTCTCTGTTCCACTCAAGCTTTCTTCATAATGTTATTTTCTGATTGTGCTGTGCAAACTCGGGTAGAATTCCTGTGACAATTGCTTAGCTCCTTCCCCTGATGGTACACCAAGATTTTCTTGCTCCAGGTTTCTCGGTGAAGTTCTTGCAAGAAACGTCAGCCTGATACCCTCTACAACATCTTGATAGAATTCTGAAGTCTTGAACTGTATATGGAAAAACGCAGTTTGAAAACTGTTTACTGCTCTCTTCCAGCCAGGTCATTGTCAGCTATTCCAGCGAGCGTGGAACCTTTACTGGTCTCTAAGGGACAAGGGGCAGTCTCTCTTCTGTCCTAAAAACTGCAGGATACAGGACATGCTCCTTTATAATTCTCTGTTCTATCTTCAAGTATGGAGGGAAGCCATTGAGGGTTTGTATCTGGGGAGTGTGATGCAATTGTACATTCTAGCAAAAACGCTTCTGATTTACAGATGGGTTCATCAGAGCCTTCTTCATTTGATTCTGGGGGAGTAGAAAAGTATCAACTTCACCCCAAAAGGGATGGAGAAATTCCCCAGAACTCTTAGGAATTATCATCAAAGAATACCTTCTCTGACTAGTATCTAGCTTTCTCTTAGGTAGCCTAGAGAGAAAGATGGTTGAGACTGTCATTTAAATCAGTTAAAAGCCAGGGTACCTGGGTGGCTCAGTGGGTGAAACCTCTGCCTTTGGCCTAGGTCATGATCTCAGGGTCTTGGGATCAAGCCCCACATCAGACTCTCTGCTCAGCAGGGAGCCTGCTTCCCTCTCCCACTCTCTCTCTGTCTGCCTCTCTGCCTACTTGTGATCTCTCTGTCAAATAAATAAATAAAATCTTTAAAAAAAAAGTCAGTTAAAAACCTATTCCTCCACAAGTAGTCAAACTGAAAGATCAGGCACTTTAAAGGTAGGTGGTAATTTGAGTTTATTTTATCTTCTTGCAGTAAATCTGGTAAGTGGAGGAAAGGCCCCAATGAACACTTTATAATTCTTCCAAAGGACTTTGTTACAGCTGAGCTAAAATAATCCATTAAAAAATGGTAAAGTTTCATGACCTGGAGCCTTGAAAAGGAACTATTTTCCAATTAATTTCGTTCAGTATATGTTTGTTTTAGGAACATGTTATGAACTGAAGATTTATATAATGTTATAATCTATGAACAACTTACATATAGTAGAGGGAAATTCATGTGCATGACTTTATTTCAATATGAAATTGTAAAAATATAGCCTGTAAAAAATTAAAGGAATGTATGAAACTACCAAATCATCAAATTATGTATATCTTTGATTCGTTCCTGTTTTTTTTTCCTTCACTGTGAGAAACAGTAAACGAAATTTCTCCACATCTTAAAAACTGAAAAATAGGACACCTTTTCAGAGAGAACCAAAATAAAAATGTCAGAGGACATCAAGTTGATCGTCAGCCCAGCTAGACTGTTTCTTATATCTGGGTCACATTTTAGGGCAGGTAGTTGATTTCTTTTTGATAGATAAATTTCTTGGCACCTCTGTGTACATACATTTTTAAACCTAATGCTGCATCACCATGTGGAATCCATAACACTTTTCTATAAAATCTGCAGTGCAAAATGTAAGATTATATGCTATAATAAAAAGTGGTATGATAAGTATATAAACCATAGGTACTTTATATTTAAATGATTGCTTTGCCTGCACTATTACCACTGTCTTTTCTTACTTTGCTTAGTTACCCACCAAAATGTTTTGAAATTCAGTTTATGATCCCCTTCATTAAAAACACTACTTATAGGAAAGAAAAGATGCAATGGAGAATTAAATGATAATACACGCTCTGTGACAGAGTTGGCATGCAGGGCGTTTATTAGGAGGGCTACGGATCAACACCGTGGAAGGGGACTCAAAGATGTAGAGGCAGGCAGAGAGATGCTGAGAGGCAATTCAAGTACGAAAGCATCCTCTTCTAATCTCCTCCAATCCCATGGAGAAACTCTGAAACCAGAATGCCTTTCGGGTTTGCCCTGAGTTGAGTCAACACAGCCAGGGCTCTATACCACCAAGCAAGAAGAGGTAGGCTAAGCACACTGCCAGTGAGACAAATCCCGGAAGGAACAAGAGGTGCAGGCTCTCTGCTGACAGCATTCCCCAGAAGTCCATCTCGGAAGGAGCGTATGAGCTATGCATTTCAGGTCAAGTGAGTAGGTTTGTTACTTGATTAAGTTGGCAGCACATTCTTTCCCCTTGGTTCCACAGTTTTTGTTTGTTTTTTTTTTTTTTTTACACGGAATTGTGTTTATTTAAAGGGGTTTAAGCTGGGGACCAAGGTTCAGGGAAATTAACAACGAACGATGAAGTACCCTGGCACCATCAACATTTGGAAGAATTACTGCCTGGCAGTCAAAGAGACAAGGTGAGAAGGTTGTAGCTGGAATAAGAGGGCATGTGGTCTTGGGTGAAGAACACGACAGTCACCTCCCAGCAGCTGGTGAGGGAGGGAGCTGTGGGAAAACCTACACTGATCTCTCTCTGCTCTGCCCTCTGATCTCCTTCTAGAAGACCCAACTAAGTGAACCCAGCGAAGAGGAAGACAAGGGATATTGTCTTAGGATCTGCTTCCTGAAGCTCCGAGTTGCGCGGCAAGTGGTGGAGCATACATCTGAAGTGACAAATGGTGAATCCCATGCACATTTCTCCTTAATGAAATCCAAGATTCAAAATCTACATCAGAGTAGTCTCTGTGCCCGTAACAAGCACGGGGCATCGAATAATAAATGAGTCGATACTATATGGTCAATACTATATGGTTGATACTATATGGTCAATTAATGTTTGATCACTGGCTAGATAGCATGTCTTATTTATTTTTATTTGTAAACATGTGTGGGATTTGGTAGCTCAGTGTTTTTTCTCAAATATCCTAAAAATGTCCATAGCATCACAAGAAGATACTTTCCAAAGCCCCTCTGGTATCCCAAGAAAAACCTTCTGCGTATCTCTCTACTGTCTAACCTCATCCACCAGAGCTTAACTAATTATCAGTTTTTCCTACAAAATGAAGATTATAAATTAGAGGATTTATTAGACCTATGGAAGAACCACAACTTTCTCAAGTAATCAAAGAAAACACACAGGAAAAGAATCAATAGGGCAATGCTAGCAAACTTCTACAAATGAAACAGAGCCAAACTAAAGTTAAAGGGAAAACTATAGATTTCATTAAAGCTGACAATAAATTCAAATCCAGATTATTAATTTAAATATATAAGAAAAATCCCTGGGGACATAATAGAGGACTAATCATTATTATTACTACTGGCTACCATTTCTTGAGTGCTTTCTATGTGTCACACCCTGAAGTCACATACACACACACACACACACACACACATAATTGTATATAATTTTACATGTTAAGTTATTCCTTAGAATCATGTTTTACTCGAAATACCCATTTTAGAAGTGAGAAAACTGAAGCACTGAAAGGTTAAATAAGTTGCCAATATTATCACATTTATTTGAGTTGGAATTTAAAACCATACTTGGCTGGACAAATACAATCTGCATTATATAAGACAATATTATAGTAGCTAAGAAGTGGAAACATTTCATTCTCACTAACTGCTGCTGGTAGAACTGCCTTACTCTAGAGTGAATTATATACTTATTAAATTACCAACAATTTTTTTTTTTTTAATAACCTTCATTGCTGGTTGGATGGCAGAGAAAAGTGTAGTCAATGCTGTTAACACTCTGAGAAGATAAACCAGAAAAATGCATCAGGACCTCTGTTGCAACCTCTACTTCCATTATCATACACCTCACACATGTGGCCAGGAAACTAACAAAGGAACAAAGGAGAGGTTCATAATATCTGGATAACTTTCTTGACCTCCTTTACCTGACTCCATAAACTGAGGTTTCTTACTGTGCTACAGTTTGCTGCATTATCCTACAGTTTTAAGAGATTCACTTTAAATTTTATTTTTTTCATGTTTAACCCAATATATAAACTATATGCTACTCTCACTAGTTTAAAAATTTATATATATACACATACATACATACAATATACAGGCATATTTTTTCTTCTAGTCTCTTGAGTTTGGGACTTTAAAAGAAAGAAAACACAGAATGCTGCACTGCCAACAGAGAGTACGTGGAGGACACATGCCTGACCGCATGGCTGGAAGGGCCTGATACGTTTCTGAAGATCAGCAGCAGCACAAACTTCACCAACTTCTCTCTTTCCTGCGTCTTTCTTTTTTTGTAAATTGAGGTATAATTGGCTCTGGTTATATTAGCTTACGTGAGCAACATAAAGCTTCAATATTTCGATATGTTGCAAAACAACCACCGCAATAAGTCTGGTTAGCGTCTGTCATCATACAGAGTTATAGAAGCCTTTTTTCTTGTGATGAGAACCCTTAGCAACATTCAGATACCAATAGAGTGTTACTAACTATAGGAACCATGCTGTATATTACATTTTCAGGACTGGATTTTGTTTATTTAGATTCCACATACGAGTGGAACCCCGTACGGTATTTGTCTTTCTCTGACTTACTTCACTTAGCCTAAGTCGTCAAGATCCGTCCATGTTGTTAGAAATGGCAAGATTTTGTTGAAAGATACTTCTTGAGTCACCTTTCTCTTGAATATTTTTTCTAAATTTGAAAATCCAATCATTATATCTAATTCATATACCCAGCATGAGTTTCTTCACCTTTCTCTTGAATGTTTTATCTAAATTTGAAAATCCAATCATTATGTCTAATCCATATACCCAGCATGAGTTTCTTCAGAAAATATTTATGAGAAGAATTAATTTTTTCCCCATATGACTTTTGGTAGGCTTGACTATACACTACAGTGGACATTCATTAATTCATCTTTTATTATGGGATTTCTATGGTCTAGAAGGTGAAAAAAAGAAGCATGATATCCACATTCACAAAGCCTGCATTCTTGGAATCAAGACTTATTAACCAAGCCACATAAATAAAAATTATTATTTGTGACCATGATTATAAAAGTGGAATGTTATGAGGTCATATAATAATGGGAATTAATAAACCTAATCCATAAGGTCAACAAAACCTCCCTTTTTAGTGGTAAATTGGTTGAGAAAATTGTTCATTCTCTATGTCAACTTAACTCTGCTCCAATCATATTGGTCAGATTGGTGGGGATTTCAGTTTGCTAGGGCTGAGAGCTCTGGCTCCCTGAATGAATCCTTTAGTCAATGGGAATCTCAGAGCTATTTCTTTATGGGATTCCATTACTTTAGCATGATAACCACATTTCTGTTACTTTAGAGAGACAGGTAATTCTATTCAGATTCTAAGTCCTGTGTCCTTTCCTGTGTTGGCTGAAATATTCCTGTCTTAAGGGAAGCTTCTCCAAATTTTCATGATCCCTTAGTCTTCAAGACCTAAAGCCTCCTCCTCATGAAAAGTGTGTTACTTGTCTCCCACATTCTTAGGTTTTATTCAACAACGGTCACTTAATTATGTCCCTGAGGACAATGGATGCTCAAGTTACTGTGCATACCACCACTTTTTTCCCTGTAGGATGGAGGCAGGAAGGGCTGAGAGACTGAAAAGAAATTGTACTTCTAATCCTTCACCACCTTACTTTCAGTTATTTGAAACAGAATAAAACATACATGGATATTTCAATAAATTATTCTGCCACAAATTCACTGGACATTAATCCTAAAAATACATATCAGTGCTTACAATGTGTTTAATTAAAAAAAAAATAACAAAAACAAAAAACCAAAACCTTGGTTACAACAAGGCAGAAAACTCTCTATCCATTAGAGCTTTCACTTCAGACACAGAGATATCTGTACCCTTTCAGAAGTTAACAAAAAAAACAGAAACAACGTCCCCATGTTGTTTCTCAGAAATATGAAGTACCACAATGATGAAATATTTTCCAAGGACATCTTCTAAAAGCCAATAACTTGCCCACAACAGAATTAGAACTTGGCTTTTGTTTATTAAGTTATTTAGAATTTAGTTTATCTGACTTCTAATTGACTTTCTCCTTTGTTAGTCTTCCTTTTGTTATTAAAACAATTAATTTCTTGCCTCCTCTATTTAGTTGTGTCTAAACTGCTCTCTCTTTTAAACGTTTTGTTTTTTAATTGGTTTCTTGATTCTCATCAGCTTTCAGGACGGTTCCTTTTAGTTACATTTCTGTTCATGGAAGGGACGAGGAAGCTTGCCATAGAAACAGTCTTATATTCAACTTTTTAACACTTTGATTTTTCTTCTACTTCATGTATCTTTGTTCTCCTATTAAATTCCCTCTTCATTTTTTTCCTCTCCATTTTTGTTCTCTGATATAGATAACTTCTATTATTCAGCACTTCCCCAGAAAGATGCAAATTAATGAAATTCTTCCTGTCATGGCCTAGACCATCTTTGTCCATACGTAAACAAAACAATCAATCTGTTTTAAAACATAGTCAAATAAGATGAGGCAAAGGTCACTGTGGCACTATAAATCCTGTTTGGATGGGCATGGAGTAACAAGTAATCAATGTGACGTTTTGTGAAGTGAATCTGTGGTTTAAATCACAATGCATCACAAAGCTAAAGCTAGTTAGCAATTTATGAAGTTCTTACTACTGGTAAAAACCTGAATGAATACAGACAAATCAAGCAACAATAGAAGAAAAGGTAAAGTTTATGGTGTAATAGTAAATATTTTTGTGTATTAAGATCAGCACTTTTCAAGAAACAAAACACCTCTATTTCCCTCATGAGAACATTTACTGTACTAGTTTATAATAGCTTATTTGCTTTTCTATGTGTCTTATTAGACAGGAGCTCTGTAAAAACATATTTTGAATTTTGTTTCCTTTTAAACCCCAATATATTGCATATTACCTGGTACACTGCAGGCTTTCATTAAATTTTGATAAGACAAGGGATAATAATAGTGACAGCTATGTTTCCAGCAGATGTAGCAAATAAATCGCTATTTTAAGGGGAATTGTAGGAAAATAATAAAGCAGACTTATAGTAATTATATGAAAGAGATAACTCAAAGTCTCGTCATAGAATATCATTTTGTGTGGTATCTGGGTTATACAAGACTTACAGCATAGTGGGACTGACAGCTCTCTCTAACCCTCCACTAAAGTATGGTTGACATGAGGATGACCGGTCAGCTTTCAATCTGGAGAACAGAATTAGGGTATACTCCCCATAGGAATCTGAATTTTCAATGAAAGCATCTGAGACAGAATTCTTAAAATCAGGAAAAAAATAGAAAATAAAAAATATTCTTGCCATGAAAATATAGCACTATTATTTTTAACATCTGGTCTAACTTAAAATATATGTAAGTTGACATGTTCTGGACTGGAAAAGCAAAATCCATAGTAAAGAAAAACACAGAAGGACACACCGGTATCTAGTTTAGAAACACGTATTCACATTTCGAGAGAGGCCATCTTACCGCAATTGAACACCTCAGAAACCAGTGCAAGGCTTTGCTTTGTTCTTGCCTTTACCTGGAGAGGTTTGAACTGCAGGAGAGGGGAAAGATATGTCCAAAACACCATTTGAATAACAAAGTGAATACAGATACAACCTGTTTCCTTTCTAATCCCAAAATGAATTCACAATGGCTTTGTGCCTTGCTTTTGTTATGGTAACATCTATCCCAGTAGTATCAATTTCAAGAGCTCTAAACCAGAATACTGTTCTTGTGTCAGAAGCAGGAGAACTCACAAAAAGTAATAGGAATCAAATGGCCTGCTTCTGGGAAGGTAATCCTGCTTTGGGCTAGATAACAGGGGGAATGCTGACATCTGTGATGAAAGTCCAGTGAACAAAAGCTCTCATGAGTGTGATTTATGGTAGCTGAGACTGTTTTAGTGCCTGTCCCCATTCAGTCACACAATTGAGATGGGAAAGCCTTACTCTCTCTTCAAGTTTTGGAGAGGAAAACAACAATGACAAAGTTTGAGAAAGCAAATATTGCTATCAACTATTATAGTGAGTTTCCTTAGTTGGGCAATGAATGGGGACCTCATATCAAATATCTAGAGTCACATCTAATGTGAGAGGAAAAACTCTTTCTTGTGGCTCAGTCAATTCCTCACTTGGTTCTTTAGGCTGGAAGTCTACCTGCCAAAAAGAAATCCTTTGTTTTATCTTTCCCCAGGTAGGAAGGGGCGCTCACCCCAATAGGACAAGGCTTGTGCTGGTTCAGTTATGGCTGTGGTGGGAATGGGGGGATGGAGGAAGGGAGGGATAGGAAAGAGCCCCACTTGACTAGGGACAGAGTGGTTAACCCGACGTTGCATTGCTATCATGTGGAGATAGCGTGTGCATGCATTCCTTGAGGACAGCTGCATTACTTCTCAGGAATACATTTTTCTTATTTGAAGTTTAAGTAGGATTTCAGTTATTCACTCAAGAACTTTTGAATATCTTTTGCCTGGATATATATAATTTGGTATCTTTTGAAACTCTACTAAAAGCTATTCCTAATGTGGTTGATTCCATCTTTTTTTTTTTTTAATTTTCTTTTGTCAAGTTTTATAAAGCAATTTTTTATTACTTTTAGTAGAGAATAAGTGGTTATTCTTTTAAATATCACCTGTCTAAACCTCATCTACTTGGCTTCACATCGTATTTTTAATAAGTAATCATTTTATGATAGTTTGGTTATATTCTTTTCAATACCACTTTTTAAAAAATAAGGAGAAAAGATGGAGAGCACCAAGATATGTAATTTGGATAGGTTTTCAATAGAATTATTACTTGGAAAATGAACTATATTTTCTGACAAAGTTTAAGAAAAAAAAATCAAAAAGCCTTAAAAAGAACTTAAATCCTTAGATTGAGTACAGACTTTTATTTATTAAATTAGAAGCAAAATTGTACTACATTTACTATATACATTTTAAGCATATATCTATTTATAGTTTCTATATAAAATAATTTCTAAATTTTAAGTAAGCATGTTTACTCCTGACATCAGCATGAAGGGATGAAGTTAGATTACCCTCTAACTCACCAACAGCCATTTTGATGTTTGAAGTTTCCCACAAAGAATATTTTCAGAAGAAAAAACTATGAGTATAAAGGCAGACTTAACCTCACCAACATTTTTCAATAATCCCAGAATCAATTTCTTTTTAAAAAACGAACTAGCAACTTGGATTTTATGCAAAAATAAACCATCGTAAGAACAGGGACACTAATATCTCACTGTCCTTTATTCAGTTTAATATTATGTTTAATATTAAATAACTCTGAAAATCTATTAGTTGTCTTTAATTCCAAATTCATCGGTTCTGTCACAGATGGAATAGATCATCCTTGTTTGTGCCGGTGTCCATGGTGCTGACACAGGATCTTAACTAAGAGTTCAGTGCCAGCTTTTTTCCAGTCAGCTTGCTAAGCTGCATATGTCTCAATTGTATTGGTTGGACAGTTCTGAATGTTCAAGCTGTAAACCCTTAAGGCAGGGATTATTTCCATGGAAAACTGCGTAACACAGTATGCTTTACCAGCACAAAGCAATCAATATCAGAATGAAAATTAAAATGAAAATCAGGTTGGTTTGTGCACATTACATACAAAGAGGCATTACATACAAAATGCACATTACATACAAAATGCACCCCAGTGCATTTTATCTATTCATTTCTTTGAACCTCTTTACTCCTTCAGCTTCTCATAGAGAAAAACTATTTAAAGTGCATTTCATTGTTTGATGTAAATTTTGGTCAGACACGGGGCATGGTTGTAAATTAAGTACAAATTAACCTTTATTTTTAGGTTGCCCCAGAGTACATTGTTGTGTCCAAAAAAACTACATAGAAAACAAAGGACAGCTGAGTAATTATTGGTCAATTAAATACTTTCTTATTCTCATCACACTATGTGTGAGTCCAGAGTTCCTGGGAGATAGCCAGTTATGACACATTTTCAAGTCTAGAAATTATGACAAAACGACATTACATGCAAATCTGAGGGATATATGGTTCAGCATTAATGCAATATGTGCTATGTCAATGCCATTATGTTTTAGTATAGCTTTGTAATGAGTTCACTGAAAAAGCAAGTGACAGAATGTATTTATAAATCTCTTCCTGGGAATGACTTTTTAAAATATACTCTTATTATAGAACCTATTGTTATCTTTCTCAATGAACTTAACTCCAGTATATAGATGGAGAGAAAGAGAATTTCATTATTTACAAAAGGGAAGGAAACCAAAAGCCTTGAAACCACTGTGTTGGTTGTTTCATTTCACCTGTGTGTTTCTAATGCCCTTTCCCTCATTTACCCTGACACTATATTACCAAAAAGGTCAAGGCTAAGCCCTCCACTGCCAGAGATTTGAAGTTATGAGTTTTCCATTAGCCTTTAAATAGGTAACCTCAGTTCATGCCTTTCTTTCACTGCCTGTGTTCTACATGTTTAGGGGAATCAGAGAGAAAGTGATATAAGAGAATATTTTACTTCCTCTCTAAATCAGCAAATTTTCAGTTCTCAATTAGTATTTTCAAGTTTCTGGGGTTCTCAAAAATACTAAATTAATATACAGTATTAAATATTAAGTCTCAGCATCTTAGAATTAGAATTAGAATACTAAATCTATTCCCTTTAATATATCTGCATGATGGTTTTTATGAAAACTTCCTCAATTCACATCTTGATGTAGCAGGACATATGAAAAGCAAACCAAACAAGTGTCTTCACAAATTGATGGTAAGTATGGCCCATAATTTATTGCCCATAAAGGTGTTGGTCTACTCAATACTGCATGAGTCCTTGTTGGATAAGTAAGCAGCTACCCTTAGAATTTAGCCTCTAACCCCGGTGAAACCAGCTCTTGTGCCAACATATGCTGACCATGTTTGGTAAACTTAGGAAAATGAATGGTATGATGTGCATTTCATCTTTACTTGGGAGAGAAATCATATTCTACACAGATATCCCTTTTCTATCTTGGAAAGAATACAATTTTTTTTGTGTTCTTTTAAAATTATAAACATAATTAAATATATCTTTTATATCCTTTACATAGTACTGGTGATATCTAAAGGATAATAAATGTTTAAAAATTAAATGAAGGAAGTAGGTATCATGGCTTAAAATTTAGTTTCAGAAATAAGAAGGGGAGATTATATTAACCTGTTCTAATATATTCAGAAAATCTCAGAATTTCTTTTTTATTTGAGCTACATAGCACACATATTACTTTCATTAACGTGGTTTGATATTTTATTTCATGTAGCTAGACAGTTTCTCAGTATCTTCTGCCATGCATACAAAATTTCTTCAAATCCATCTCTGGTCCTTTCTCCACTCCTGCCTTAACGGGATTGGGAAAGATTCTCTGAGCCTGCTGCTTCCAGTCCATATTCATTCCAGTACATTGTAATTTCAGAGCCAGAAACTGTGCCAGCTAAGTTTCAATCACTGAATTTAGCCAGCTGATGGGATAAAATTGAGAAAGATAAACAGCAATATCCCAGAAATAAGGCTGAGTCAAAACATGCGTAACGGGCACCTGAGTGGCTCAGTTGGTTAAGCATCTGACTCTTGACTTCGGCCTAGATCATGATCTCAAGATTATGAAATGGAGCCCCACATCAGGCTCCACATTCAGTGGAGTCTGCATGAGATTCTCCTTCTCCCTTTCCCCCATGCACTCTCTCTACCTCTCTCTCTAAAATAAATCAATCTTACAAAAAAAAAATACATAATGGATGCCATTGAAATACTTGAAATTAGTAAGCCATTTTGCAACCTCTTTTTCCATTCCAATGTCTAGTATTACTGATATGCTATAGATATCAGTTTATCTTAAGGTAAAAAATGAAAGATACCTATGATTTGGGGCATATCAACCTAGATATGGTGTTTATTTTTATAAAATGAAAGTTTTTCTTTTAGAACTGTATTATTAACATACTAAGTACTATTGTCAGAAAACCAACCACAGGATGAAAGATTTGCAGCATTCATAAAAATGAGCTATGAATCAGCTTATTAAAAAATTAACTCTATACTTAAAATTAATAAAGAAAAGTTTTAAGTAAAACAGATTATAAAAATGATTTTTGGGGAGGGGTGCAGAGGGAGAGGGAGAGAGAACCTTCAGTAGGTTCTGTGCCCAACATAGAGCCTAAAGAGGGGCTCAATCTCACAACCCTGAGATGACGACCTATGCCAAAATCAAGACTTGTATGCTTAACCCACAAAGCCACCCAGAAAGGAGTAATTGTCCCAACACTAGCAAGTTTCAAATTGACTTCGTGATTTGGATACCAAATGAGGAACAGGAGATGTGGAATTCAGAAGGCATCTGATTTAGATCCAAAGGCCATGACCAAATATTTTAGAAGGTAGAGACAACCAGAGCAGTGAAAGTTACTGGTCCAGACACGGTTCCCACTATACCATGCAGTGTACTTGTCAAGAGACAAAATGATTACTCAGAGTCCAATAATTTGGAACAAAGAGAGGCCCGAAGAGTTTGCACCACCAGGTGAAGGGCAAGAATGCAGGCTCCGAGGTGAAGCCCAGAGTCTGGGTGGACTCTTGGTTTTATTATCGTACAATGTAAAGTATGCAGAAGCAAGGAGGGAAACACAGCTCAAGAAGGCAATCACTTGAAGGGCAGCAGGGAACTGTGTACGTGAATAATAGCACGGATCCTAGTGAGGCATTAACTAGGGAGCTGCAGGGGATGGGAGAACTGAGCTGAGCAGGCATAGCTATCTTATCCACCATCACTGCTGTTTACAGCATGTACTGTTCTCAATATGGATGATGGCAGGAATAAATGGTTTCTGCCACACACAAAGGGCTGCTGCCATTTACACATGCTCCTGTTCTCCCACCTGTTTTACCCACTGAGGTCTTGCTCTCCCATACCACTACGTCTCAAATTCAGACAAAATGTCTATCTTCCTTTTGAGCAGTTCCACGAACTTGACTTAAAATTTCTTTCTTTACTTAAAATTAATACATTAAAAAATATATCAGATGCTGTATATTTTTACAGTATCTATACATTTCTTCCTCCTGCATGTAATTCCTTACACAATTATGTTTGGTACTGTATTTTCAGTAAAGGAGGGCTCTTCCATTAAATCCAGGATGAGCCATTTCTAAGCTAAGTGGGAAATGTTTACTTCATTCTCCTCCATTCTCATCCTTCATTTTAGGGATAGACCCATAACGCAATTCTAATCTTCAATATTAAGGAGTCTTTTTAGTTGAAGATTGATGCACCCAAAAAAGAGGTAGGTAAAAAACAAAACAAAACCAAGAACCCTACTATTTTTGTCTGTGTTGATTCAGCAGGGTTGAGATTGTTATTATTAATGCTGTGACCTATTTTGACCATGAGGCAACAGGCTTAAAAATAAAAAGAAAATAGGCAAGAATAGAAGAGAAGGATGAAATAAGTAAAATCACTCCATAGTGTTACAAATGGCAGGACTTCCTTATTTTTTATTGCTGAATAATATTAGGAGATAACTATTCATTAAGTGAATAAGTAGATTTGACCCTTTCAGAATTGTAGTACATAAATTACTATATACCTTTCTATGTAGTGTTTTTTGTTTGTTTTAAGAGCAGGCAAAATGAAACAGGAAGAATTATTTTATAATTTTGTTACAACAGTAGTCTTTTTTTTAACATGTGCATTAAGATTAGGATCATTATTACTTCATATCAAACCATTTAGTTATTTATATTTATTTGGTTTATTAAATAAACTTCCCTAAATTAAAAAGTATGGGCATTGTATTTATATATTTTGCAGAAAGAGGTCTAGGAAGAGATGAAATATTGAACTTTAATTCTATCTTTAAACAATCATATGTGGATGAAAACTTTCATGATAAAGTTTTGCAAAACTTTTACAATTTACAGTATAAAATTAGGAAAAATAATAGGAGGCTACTTTTATTCAAGGAAACTTTTTCTTATCTATGTGTATAGCAAAAATGAAGTGTTCGACTGGGATTACTATCAACATCATATTTTTTAACAGTATGAATCTTCTTTTGAATTTATTATGTTCTATTTCTTGTTTTTTTTTTAAGATTTTATTTACTTATTTGACAGAAATCACAAGTAGGCAGAGAGCCAGACAGAGAGAGAAAAGGGGAAGCAGACTCCCTGCCAAGCAGAAAGCCCAATGTAGGGCTCGATCCCAGGACCCTGAGATCAGAACCTGAGCCGAAGGCAGAGGCTTAACCCACTGAGCCACCCAGGCACCTCATAAATTCATTATGCTCTATTTTTTAAAAGCAAAGTAATTCTGAAATGTCTAAATACTAATATAATAGTTTGCTGAACTTAAGTTTCTTTGAGCAACATTTTGCTTACCTGTAAAACAGGTTGGTAGAATATTAATTCTATTAGGTCTATATGAATGAGTATCAAATAAGATTGTATAGGATACTTTTTTATTGTTTATTTTAAATTGAGGTGTTTTTTTTTTAAATTCTGCTACAGTTAACATACAGCATCATATTAGTTTCAGGTATACACTTTAATTATTTTTTTAAGAGAGAAAGAGAGAGTATAGTGGCAGAGGGAAAGAAGAAATCCCGGACCCCAACATGGGGCTCCATCTCACAATCCCGAGATAATGACTTGATTTGAAATGGAGAGTTGGACACTTAAACAACTGAGCCACTCAGGTGCCCCAAGTATACACTTTTAAACCAAAGGCTTAAAGATGATAAGACATATCCAAATGAATGTAAGCAGAAGAAATGAAGAAATAGACATTTTAGTTACAGAATATAGCTGTGCAAAAAAGAAAGGCAGAGCAATAACATATTTGGGAAACAAAACAAAATGGTTAGTATACTAAGAATATGAAGTGTCATGTTTAGAAACGCAAATGGAAAGATGAGCAGATCCCAATTTATGAAAGAACTTGATTTTTCACTCAAATGAGCTTTGATTTGCTATACAATTTATTTTAAAAGGTAAGTAAGAATTTGACTTTTTCTCTAAAGAGCTATTTACACAAGGGTTCTTTTCAAAATTTCAAGTAAGGTTTCTTAGTTAAGTCTCAAAAATACTAACCTAAGTTGAAGAATAGAAAAGTCAGAATACAATTTAATTAGGGAATGATTTTGGACAGCAGGAAGATCAGCCCTGGATCCACTAACAGCAATAAGAACAACACAGGGCCATGCAAGAGAACTGATGAAGAAATTGCATAGATAGTCTTTGCCTGAGACTCTCTGAAAATGGATACTGAGTATCAATAAGGGAGGTAAGACAGTATTATACTGGGATGTTATTCTTGGAATTTGGGTTCATGAAACGAGGCTGAGAATTAGGTTTACAAATATATGTGCAGATTAAAATTGGATTTTTTTCCTTAATTACAGAAAAATAAATCATAATTTATATATTAATAATATAGCAAACCTTTCACTTATGGACACACACACACTGATCTTCCTGGGGTTTTGTCCCAATAAACCCATTGTAATGTTGAAAATATCATGAGTTAAAAATGCATTTAATACACTTCACCTATTGAATCGCTTCTCAGCCTTTTGGCTAAGATCAAGTGTAATACACTTCACCTACTGAATATCAAAGCTTAGCCTGCCACAAATGTGCTCAGATCGCTTACATTAGTATACAGTTAGTCATAATCACCTAACACAAAGCCTATTTTATAATAAAGTATTGACTATCTCATGTAGTTTATTGAACACTGTACTGAAAGTGAAAAATGGAACGGTTGTATGGGTACAGAATGGTTCTATGTATACCACTTGTTTACCTTGATTACTGTATGGCTACTGGGAGCTGTGGCTCCTTGCCACTGCTCAACATCACATGTTCATACCACATATTGCCAATCTGGGAAAAGATCAAAATTCAAAATTTGAAATATGGTTTTTACTGAATGCATATCACTTTTACACTATCATAAAGTTAAAAAAATATAGGTTGCATGATTGTAAGTCAGAGACTGTATATATCCATAAAGTAAATTTTATATTAATAAATATAAGATTTTGAGTTATATGCTACTATCTTGATTTTTTTAGACAACTGAGTGTCTGCTAAAGGAAATTTCTGAGAGTTAAAATTCATTTTAATCCATTTTCACAGTCCCCCTCCCCTTTTTTTTTCTTCTGAAAAGAGACATCAAATCCTTACAGGTCTGATAGCTGCAAATTTTAGTAAAGTCCCTTAAACATTTTATTTCCTCTTTTAAACTTAGAAAACTTCCCTGACAGCTGCTTTAAAGTCTTAGCTCTCTTTCATGTCTTTCCCAAAGTTGCCACTGTGAAAAAACTGCTCATATAATAAAACAGTTAAGAATGTTTTCTTTATTCTTATTTTCCTTCTATTTTGGCTTTATTTTTTTTTTTCTACTAGAAAATCAGAGTTACTAAATGGTGGTGGTATATTCCACAGATGTAGAACAATTTTAATGACACTGAAATATGCATATTTCCTGACATATAAAGCAAAGTATAAAATTAAATTTCAAGGACAATTCCAGAGATATTAATGTGATCTGTTTATGACATAGGGACAAAAGTATAAAACATTTTAAACCATTTATTACTACAGTAAATTATACTTGACTGTAGAAGACTAGGCTCAAAATATTAAAAAAACAGCAAGAAGAATCTTCAAATGATATTCCTATTAGATGGCATAGTACTTGATTCTTGTACTTTGCTTTTTTGTTTTTTATTATTTTTCTGGCAGAAGTTGTAGGTTTTATCTTTCACTTCTTTCTTATCTTTCACAAAACTAGTAGAATAGGAAAAACAGTAAGACCTAGAAATGCATATTCTCTTTATTTCTCCACTTATGTGGTAGAACATTTAAAATCCTTTAAAATTATTCTTCTTCAGAATCGCTGATGTTTTTTGTTATTGGGGTGGGCCAGTTTGTTTGTTTGGGTTTGGAGGCAGAGAGTAGTATGCAGTTATCAGTTGTTTACAGACTTGTCCAAACTATTTTTACAAGGACTGTATTCCTTATCTCTATGGTCACTGAAATCTTGGTTCCATCATCTTTGCAATTAGCCGGTGATCTGACAGATTGCCTTGAATATAAATATAATGGCCAGCCCGTGCACTGGTCCCTCAGAAACAATGGCGAGCCCCTGCACTGGTCCCTCAGAAAACCAGCAGGCAAATCAAAATACACTCACCCACCTTAATCCTTGGAGAAAAAAGTTCCTATACACAACTGGCACCAGCAATCACACCAGGTACAGGTCCCAGTAATTTGATCTACCAATCCCATAGCTGCCTGTCATGGGACTGGAGGACGGGAGATGGTAGCTGCTACGCCAGTGCAAAATCTGGCAAAATTTCTAACATTTTGAACCTTTTTCTTCATTTAGCACCCCTCTCTATGCTGTCAGTGGTCAACTTTACTCCGGAGTTCTGTGATATTTGATTTTCATGGTTCTTGATAACTCAGAGATTTTTTTGTTGCCAGGATTTATTTCTAAAACTTTTTACTCTGAAATCTTTCATGAGGGCATTCTTGTTGTAAAGATGTATTTTAATGGCATGTCTAATCTCTTTTTTTGGTACAATTTGATTTTCCTTATCAACTCTCTCCATAGGTAATACAAAAAATATTTAGTTTTCAGTGTTTAATTCTGTTATCTTACTAATTACATATTTAACGTTTTCATTGCAAAAAATTATTCATGTTGTTATTCACCCTTTTCAGTACCTTATCATACATATAATATATATATTTAAAATTTATATGTGTTTCTTCCAGTTTGAACAAGATATAATTCATATTTAGCATTATGTAAATTTAAAACATACAAGGTGATAATTTGGTATACTTAATACCACAAAATGATTACAAAAATAGGGTTAGTTAACACTTCCATCACTATACATAATTACAACTTGTTTGGAGTGGTGAAACATTTAAAATCTACCCTCTCAGTAACTTTCAAGTATAAAACAGAGCATTATCTTTTTTCAAATTATTTAAGTTCTGATTAGTTAACATATAATGTAATACTGGTTTTAGCAGTAGAATTTAGTGGTTTATCACTTACATATAACACCAAGCTCAACACAGCATGAAAACAGTATTATTTACCACAGTCACCATGCTATATATCAGATACCCAGAATTTATCTGGTTTGTAATTAATTAGAAGTTTGTATCCTTTGGCCATTTCCTTTTCCAAACCCTACATCCCCCATAAACCACCATTATACTCTGTTTCCATAAATTCAGCTTTTTTAGATTCTACATGTAAGTGAGATCATACAGTATTTGTCTTTCTCTGTTTGACTTATTACACTTAGCATAATGCTTTTCCAAAAGAATCTTGCTAAAGAATCTTGAAAAAGAAAAACAAAACTAACATATCACAATTCCAGACTTCAAGTTATATTACAAAGCAGTAGTAGTTAAAACAGTATGGTACTGGGATAAAAACAGACACATAGGCATAGGTTGGTAGAACAAAACAGAAAACTCAGAAATAAACCCACAATTACCAGTAAATCTTCAACAAAGGAGGAATGAATATATAATGAGAAAAGACTGTCTCTTCAACAAATGGTGCTGGGAGAACTGAATAGCCACATGCAAAAGAATGAAACTAGACCACTTTCTTTCACCATACACAAAAATAAATTCAAATGGGTTCAAGATCTAAATGTGAACCCAAAACTATAGAAATCCTTGAAGACGGCACAGGCAGAAATTCCCCTGACATCAGCTGTGGCAACATTTTTCTGAATATGTCTCCTGAGGCAAGGGAAATAAAAGCAAAAATAAACTATTGGGACTCATCAAAACAAAAAGGCTTTGCATAGTGAATGAAATAATCAATAAAACTAAAAAGCAATCTACTGATGAGAGAACATATTTGCAAATGAGATATCTGATAAAGGGTTAGAATCCAGAATATATAAAGAACTGACACAACTCAATATCCAGAAAACAATAATATAATTTAAAAATGGGCAGAAGACATGAATAGACATTGCTCCAATGAAGACATACAGTTGGCCAACATACATGTGAATAGGTGTTCAACATCACTGATCAGGGAAATGCAAACCAAAACTATAATGAGATATCACCTTATACCCATCAGAATGGCTACAATCAAAAACACAAGAAACAAGTGTTGGCGAGGATGTGGAGAAGATGAACCCTCTTGTACTGCTCGTGGGAATGTAAACCATTCCAACCATTGTGGAAAACAGTATGGAGGTTCCTCAGAAAATTAAAAATATAACTACCTTATAACCCAGCAATCACACTACTGGGTATTTACCTTTACCACCGCCCCAAAAACTCCCACTAAATCAAAGGGATACGTGCAGCCCTATGTTTATTGCAACATTATTTACAATAGCCTATCTATGGAAGCAGCCCAAGTGTCCATCCACAGGTGAATAGATACATGTGGTATATAATATATACAATGAAATATTATTCAACCATAAAAAAAGAAATGAAATCTTGCCATTTGCAACAACATGGATAGAGCTAGAGAGTATAATGCTAAGCAAAATAAGTCTGCCAAAGAAAGACAAATACTATATGATCTCATTCATATGTGGAATTTAAGAAATAAATCTCATGAAAGAAAACAAAACATAAGCAAAAGAAAAAAAAAAGAGAGAGACAAACCAAAAAACATACTCTTAACCACAGAGAACAAGCTGATGGTTACTAAAGGGGAGGTGGGTGTGTGTTTGTTTTTTTTTAAACGCTGGTAATAATGATCATTTTGTAACTGTATAAAATAAACTAAATTCATGGAAAAGAATCAAACAAATCCATTTCATTTATATATAGACCTTCCCCCCAAAATACACAACTAAGACAACTAAATTTTATCCCTTATAAATGTCTTTAAGAAAAAGTTATAATCTAGTAAAATGTTGAGTCACATAGGATGGCTCAGTGGGTTGAGTCTCTGCTTCAGCTCAGGTCATGATCTCAGGATTGAGCCCCACATTGGGCTATCTGCTTGGCAGGGAGCCTGCTTCCCCCTCTCTCTCTGCCTGCCTCTCTACCTACTTTTGATCTTTCTCTGTCAAATAAATAAAATCTTAAAAAAAAAAAAAGAAAAATTATCACTTTTGTCTCAAAAGCTGAAATTAGGTGATATATGACCATATAGCAAAATTGAACAGAAAAAATTGCAAAAATCAATTGTGTTATAGATTGCAGCCATCAGTTATATACTCCTTTCTTAACTATTTTAAAGTGAGTAGCACATTCACTGCAAATTGCATCAAATTTGACCTTGCTTTTGAAGTTGACAGCATTAGCACTTGAAGTTCTGTACAAAAATAGTTGAAGAGAACAAAAATGTTCCCTTTTTGGGAGTTCTTTAGTGCCTTGAAACTACATTCCTACAATTTTTAAAGTAAATGAGTTAATACTTACTCCATTCTATTAGCTTTTATTTTCCAAACATATTTATTTATTTATTTATTTTTAAAGTCAACCAAGTGTGAATTTTGATGTCATCTTGTAAACATAAATAATAATTAATTTTTCAGTGATATCTGAGTAGTAATCTGTATAAAACAGACCAGTATAAAACAATCTGGTAGAGATCTTTAGATTTTAGCTATGGGTCTTTGCAAGCAGTTTATTCAACATAGATAAACTGAGATTTCTTCCAAATTAGATAGTAAAATAAAGAGAATAAAACAGTACCATTTGTCCTAATCACCTGAAATGAAAAAGAAAAACACAGATATCTATACTGTAATCGGAGTATACATGCTTTTTATGTCTCATTACATGGTTAAAGTAGTGTGGCCATCCAAATGCAGAGATGATGAGGACACCAAAATACAGTGGAGACTTCTAAAAGTTTCTGCTTCTGATCGGGTAAAGAACTAGAACTAATGTAAACTTCATGTCCAGGTTGTTAATGAAATAAATTTGTCACATGGAGCTCTATTTTCTTTAAGATTCCATACCATGACTCTCTGAAACAATGAGTAAATAAAAAAAAAATTTTTTCTTGGTTGAGAAAAGCAAAAAACAGCTATTGTCCCTAGCCCAGAGCACTGAAATATAGCTCCTGTTTATATTAGAGGGAAAACTGCTATAAATAATGAGCACAAATTTAAGAAAAATATGCAGGTATTGCCTACGGTATAACTTTTCAACTTCTTATCTTCATGTCTAGAGATAATTTAAAAATTCTGTTTGTGATAAAAGATAAATATTGATATGGTGAGATTTTATATATAACATTATATTTTCTGTTTCTAAAAAAAAAGAAAGAAAAATGCTGTGGAATAAATCCAAGATTAAAATAAACTATTTTTTAAAGGTAATCATATTTGAATATTGAAAACTGTTACAAAGTGAGCAAATAAAAATTATTCTCTAGAGTGACTCATCAGTAAGTATTCACTAATTTTTTGTTTGTTTACTATACGTTTAACATTGTGAGAGTTTTTGTAAAGCAGAAAAGAAATAGAATTACTAGTCACTGATGAAATAAAGCTCACAATACATACTAAGTAAATAAAATGAATGAACAGTCTTAGGGTAAATAAATATATGCTGATATCAAAGTCTGTAATACACTCATTAATTAAAAAACATAATATATTTGTGTTCTCCATAAATAATTTTATTAATTTATAAAAAGATAGCTAGAATTGAAGTTGCTAAAACTTCCAATTCTGATAAAAAGGTAGATGTTAGGAAGCACTGTTGCTTCAACCTCATAATAAAAAGCTTGACTAACTATAAAATTATATTTTTATAATCCCACGAAAGACAAGAAGTACCAAATTCTGGCAAAACACAAGCCCATCATAGAAGACAAGACTCATCCTTGATGGAGTGAAAACAAATAGGTAAAAGCATCACTTAAGGCCATAAAGAGAAACAAGATAGTTTAGTGAGCCCTTACGGCAATATAAGACCCATAAGCCTTTAACCAGTGTGTGGGTTGGTGTACAGAAGGCTGAGAGCAGAGAAGATTTTTTTTTTTTTTTAAGATTTTATTTATTTATTTGACAGACAGAGATCACAAGTAGGCAGAGAGGCAGGCAGAGAGAGAGGGAGAGAGAGAGGGAAGCAGGCTTCCTGCGGAGCAGAGAGCCCGATGCGGGGCTCGATCCCAGGACCCTGAGATCATGACCCGAGCCGAAGGCAGCAGCCTAAACCACTGAGCCACCCAGGCACCCCGAGAGCAGAGAAGATTTAAGAAAGAGTTCCCCTAAAGCATTTGGTGCCTACCTTAAGCAGGTGGAAAGTACTGTTAAGACTGCTCAATGTTGGGATAGCCCAGATACTTGCTGAATACTCTGCGGCAGCACAACTGAATGTTAGCAGGGAAGACAGACTGTACACAGTGCATGTAACCAGGAGCTGCACTTGAGGGGAAAGAAAATTTCCTCGTGCTAGAAAACATTGGCAAACAGGCTGTGAAGTTGGAAGAACACTCAAACATTTCCAAACACTGGGAAACTGGCTAAAACTTAAAGAATTTTATGGATCACTCTATAGCAGGAGTTTTGATTCTAACATCAAAATATTTAAAGCCAAGGGCTGGTGACCTGAAAATGCTAAACATGTAACAAATCCCTACCCAATTTAATTAAATATTATAATGACTCAGTTCTTCACACAAATTTCTTGACAGAAAAAGAGATTGTGCCCCTTGCTTGGGTAAATATTATTTATTTGAACCTCTCCTGTGATTTTAAATAAAATGTCATGTATACAGTAAAAAATTGTAAGACACACATCAAAGCAAGTAATTATAAACTATGTACAAGAATGGAAATAGTAAATAGAAGAAACTGAAAGAGGACTTAAACATTGGAATTTTCAGACAGGGAATTAAACTGTTATAAAATGTTTTAGGGGTACCTGGGTGGCTCAGTGGGTTAAGCCTCTGCCTTTGGCTCAGGTCATGATCTCAGTGTTCTGGAATCGAGCCCCGCATTGGGCTCTCTGCTCAGCAGGGAGCCTGCTTTCCACGACCCCTCTCTCTGCCTACTTGTGATTCCTCTCTGTCAAATGAATAAATAAAATCTTAAAAAAAAAAGTTTTTAAAATGAAGTAGAAAAAGTGAATAGCACATGTAACTAGTGATGATTTCAGCAGAAAGGTGAAAAAGCAAGATGCTAGAAAATACTTCATATCAGATATTACAGACTTAAGAACAGACTTGTTCACAGGATAAATAATAACTTGAAAGCATGGTGATAGAACTAATCCAAACAAAGCCAAAAAGACAAAAATGATGGTGGAGGAGGGGAATGAATATAAATTTAATATCTTTTACTCCAGATCTACCAAAAAACAAACAACAAAAATTAAAAAGTTTTGCTTTTCCATAGTCTCATAGAAGAGACAAATCTTGGAAAAGTTTACTTTCATGTAACTACATTTAAAAACTGAGACTGAAAAGCATTTTTTTCCCTAAAAGTGAAAAATAATTGATGTTATATACTCAGATTATACTCTTCCAACACAGAATCCTGTTTTCCTTTTCATCATGGAATTCTTATTAATATTCATTTCCTTTATGTCCTGAAAGAAATGTAACTAATAATTGCTAATTACTTAGTCTAGAAATATATATTTCTGTTATTATGAGGAAATAAGTCATACAGCCCAACATGATACATCCCATTTCTCTTTAGAATAATTTTAAAGATAATATATTATTTTACCCATTTACTTTTAACCAGAGTTTACTTGCTTAAATGTATGAAGTATGTCATTACTTCTCTGTTTTATATTCAAAGAAAATTATAATAATAATTGGTAGTAAAGCCCTAATGAAGTAACTGGACTTAATATACATTATTCAAGAAATATCTAACAATGTCATCTACCTATTCCCTTTCAATTGCATCATGTTTCAAAATCAGGAAAAAAAAAGTAATGCATATATTTTTTCCAGTTACTGTGAATAAAGCAAAGGGCTTTCCATGATTTATCCAAAGTTATTTGTGAAGGTGACAGATCAGTGAAATAGTATTCAAACAAAGTTCTCCCATACTTATGTTACTGCTGACAATGTTAAAGTTCCACATAGACTACAATGCCATCTACATTCAAACAGTAGGAAAGGTCAGTTTTGTAGAAAAAGTCTGGTATTTAAAGACATTTCAACACTGTCTTCATAAATAAAATTTGTATACAGTCCCTTAAAAACAGACTTTTTAATAAATTGTATGCAAAGCATGATTAAAAGTATTCTGATATATTGCTTCTCAGCCTTTTGGCTAAGATCAAGTGTAAAAGTTTGCTGATATAAAAGAATGAGAATTATTCTCTATGCCCAGTGGAATTCCTTTTCCTTACCCTGATAAGGGACTTATTAAGGTTTGAAAATACATGTTTCTCTAGGATTAATTGTTTGGTAGTCAGAAACTCTCTTTCAAAAAATAAACATCCTCTAGGAATAAAAACAGCAGAATCCAAAGAAAATTATGTCAAGATTTTTTAAGTACAACATAAATACAGATATTTATGGTTTGTTTATTCTTGTCAACCATCCGGCAATGTTCTAAAATAACTTTTATATTTTTCCTTTAAATTCCCTCTCTCTTCTTTTAGGTCACTTTCTTGTATTCATATTTTCTTTGATTTTGCTCCTGTATTTTGTAAACACCTTATGGTACACAAAATTTAAGGTGTTTTAAATATGTAAAAACACCATAAAAATAAAAGCTAACATTAATTTAGTGCCTACTACTATGAAAGACATTATTCAGCTGTTTATATCTATTAAATATTTTAATCCCATAAATGTATTCTAGATTAATAATATCTTTTTATAGGTTAAAAAATAAAAAAATTGGAGTTCAAATAATTTAACATCTTCATGGTTATTGTACTACTGTGTGGCAAAGTCAGAATTTGAATTTTATTGTATGTGATTCTAAAGTCTTTTGGGGGAAAAAACAGTTTTAAAATTGACTAACATAGGAGCAGGATTCTGGGAAGATTACAGAGTAGGAAGCATCAGGACTGTCTCCTCATCTAGACAATAACTGCACTGGAAGAATCTGTCTGATGTAGCTATTTTGGAACTCCAAAGCCTACTGAAGACTTGAAGTGTTGGAAGGAGGCTTAAAGGGCAAATTGTAGTTAATTTCTGTCAATTTTAGCTCTTATATCTGTAGCAGCTTTCATCTCCTACCTCCCAGCCCTGTGGCAGGAAGTTGTGTAGATTCCTGGAGCAAAAAAAGGGATCTGTGCTTTTATCACTGTTTACAGCCTTTGACTTCAGGAATGCAAAGAGGTGTGCAGCCATTTTTGTTTTACCTCCCCCAAATTGTTGCAAGCCCTCCCCCATTTTTGTTGTACCTTCCCCAAATTGCTGCAAGCCCTCCCACCATCCCCCACCCATATAAAGTGATTTTCCAGGTGTTAAAAGGCCTTTAAATTTTCAAGTTTTGTTTTTCTTTTTCCCCTTTCAAGAGCTAGATTTTAAAGACTAGGGGGTATTCAAAAGCAGCTGCATACAAGGGTAAAATTGGTGTCTTCACATATGCCCAGGCAAAGTTGCAGGCTTTGAAAATACCAACTAAATTAATAAATCTTAGTCAAACTGATCAAGGCTAAAAGAGATGAAACACAAATTATCAATCTCGTGATTAAATCACTACAGATTACACAGATACTAAAATAGTAAGGGAGGTTATGGACCATTGTAAAGGAGTAAATTTAATAATTTAGAGAATATGGATAAACTTCCTGAAAGACAAAAATCGCAAAAGCTCATTCAAGAAGAAACAGAATAAATACATAGCCTGGTATCTATTAATGAAATTAAATTTATAGTATAAATTTTTCCAAGAGGAAAACTGTAGGCCCAGTTGGCCTCACTAATAAATACCACTTAACATTAAAAAGAACTATTAACTTACTATATACAAAAACTAAGTCAAAATAGATCACAGACCACATGGAAAACATCAACGTTTACAATGTCTGGACAAAAACAAGTGAAAACCATTGTGAAGTTAGGTTAGGCACAGATTTCTTAAATCTGACACTAAAAATACAATCATTAAAAAACACAGATACTCAATAGTTACCCTGAATGTTAATGGGCTAAATGCCCGTGTCAAAAGACACAGGGTATCAGAATGGATAAAAAAACAAAACCCATCTATATGTTGCCTCCAAGAAACTCATTTTAAGCCCGAAGACACCTCCAGATTTAAAGTAAAGGGGTGGAAAAGAATTTACCATGCTAATGGACATCAGAAGAAAGCAGGAGTGGCAATCCTTATATCAGATCAATTAGATTTTAAGCCAAAGACTATAATAAGAGATGAGGAAGGACACTATATCATACTCAAAGGGTCTGTCCAACAAGAAGATTTAACAATTTTAAATATCTATGCCCCCAACGTGGGAGCAGCCAACTATATAAACCAATTAATAACAAAATCAAAGAAACACATCAACAATAATACAATAATAGTAGGGGACTTTAACACTCCCCTCACTGAAATGGACAGATCATCCAAGCAAAAGATCAGCAAGGAAATAAAGGCCTTAAAAGACACACTGGACCAGATGGACATCACAGATATATTCAGAATATTTCATCCCAAAGCAACAGAATACACATTCTTCTCTAGTGCACATGGAACATTCTCCAGAATAGATCACATCCTCGGTCCTAAATCAGGACTCAACCGGTATCAAAAGATTGGGATCATTCCCTGCATATTTTCAGACCACAATGCTCTAAAGCTAGAACTCAACCACAAAAGGAAGTTGGGAAAGAACCCAAATACATGGAGACTAAACAGCATCCTTCTAAAGAATGAATGGGTCAACCGGGAAATTAAAGAAGAATTGAAAAAAATCATGGAAACAAAGGATAATGAAAATACAACGGTTCAAAATCAGTGGGACACAACAAAGGCAGTCCTGAGAGGAAAATATATAGCGGTACAAGCCTTTCTCAAGAAACAAGAAAGGTCTCAGGTACACAACCTAACCCTGCACCTAAAGGAGCTGGAGAAAGAACAAGAAAGAAACCCTAAGCCCAGCAGGAGAAGAGAAATCATAAAGATCAGAGCAGAAATCAATGAAATAGAAACCAAAAAAACAATAGAACAAATCAACGAAACTAGGAGCTGGTTCTTTGAAAGAATTAATAAAATTGATAAACCCCTGGCCCGACTTATCAAAAAGAAAAGAGAAAGGACCCAAATAAATAAAATCATGAATGAAAGAGGAGAGATCACAACTAACACCAAAGAAATACAAACTATTATAAGAACATACTATGAGCAACTCTACGCCAATAAATTTGACAATCTGGAAGAAATGGATGCATTCCTAGAAACATATAAACTACCACAACTGAACCAGGAAGAAATAGAAAGCCTGAACAGACCCATAACCAGTAAGGAGATTGAAACAGTCATTAAAAATCTCCAAACAAACAAAAGCCCAGGGCCAGATGGCTTCCCGGGGGAATTCTACCAAACATTTAAAGAAGAACTCATTCCTATTCTCCTGAAACTGTTCCAAAAAATAGAAATGGAAGGAAAACTTCCAAACTCATTTTATGAGGCCAGCATCACCTTGATCCTAAAACCAGACAAGGATCCCACCAAAAAAGAGAGCTATAGACCGATATCCTTGATGAACACAGATGCGAAAATACTCAACAAAATACTAGCCAATAGGATTCAACAGTACATTAAAAAGATTATTCACCACGACCAAGTGGGATTTATTCCAGGGCTGCAAGGTTGGTTCAACATCCGCAAATCAGTCAATGTGATACAACACATCAATAAAAGAAAGAACAGGAACCATATGATACTCTCAATAGATGCTGAAAAAGCATTTGACAAAGTACAGCATCCCTTCCTGATCAAAACTCTTCAAAGTGTAGGGATAGAGGGCACATACCTCAATATCATCAAAGCCATCTATGAAAAACCCACCGCAAATATCATTCTCAATGGAGAAAAACTGAAAGCTTTTCCGCTAAGGTCAGGAACACGGCAGGGATGTCCATTATCACCACTGCTATTCAACATAGTACTAGAGGTCCTAGCCTCAGCAATCAGACAACAAAAGGAAATTAAAGGCATCCAAATCGGCAAAGAAGAAGTCAAATTATCACTCTTCGCAGATGATATGATACTATATGTGGAAAACCCAAAAGACTCCACTCCAAAACTGCTAGAACTTATACAGGAATTCAGTAAAGTGTCAGGATATAAAATCAATGCACAGAAATCAGTTGCATTTCTCTACACCAACAGCAAGACAGAAGAAAGAGAAATTAAGGAGTCAATCCCATTTACAATTGCACCCAAAACCATAAGATACCTAGGAATAAACCTAACCAAAGAGACACAGAATCTATACTCAGAAAACTATAAAGTACTCATGAAAGAAATTGAGGAAGACACAAAGAAATGGAAAAATGTTCCCTGCTCCTGGATTGGAAGAATAAATATTGTGAAAATGTCTATGCTACCTAAAGCAATCTACACATTTAATGCAATTCCTATCAAAGTACCATCCATCTTTTTCAAAGAAATGGAACAAATAATGCTAAAATTTATATGGAACCAGAAAAGACCTCGAATAGCCAAAGGGATATTGAAAAAGAAAGCCAACGTTGGTGGCATCACAATTCCGGACTTCAAGCTCTATTACAAAGCTGTCGTCATCAAGACAGCATGGTACTGGCACAAAAACAGACACATAGATCAATGGAACAGAATAGAGAGCCCAGAAATAGACCCTCAACTCTATGGTCAACTAATCTTCGACAAAGCAGGAAAGAATGTCCAATGGAAAAAAGACAGCCTCTTCAATAAATGGTGCTGGGAAAATTGGACAGCCACATGCAGAAAAATGAAATTGGACCATTTCCTTACACCACACACAAAAATAGACTCAAAATGGATGAAGGACCTCAATGTGCGAAAGGAATCCATCAAAATCCTTGAGGAGAACACAGGCAGCAACCTCTTTGACCTCAACCGCAGCAACATCTTCCTAGGAACGACGCAAAAGGCAAGGGAAGCGAGGGCAAAAATGAACTATTGGGATTTCATCAAGATCAAAAGCTTTTGCACAGCAAAGGAAACAGTTAACAAAATCAAAAGACAACTGACAGATTGGGAGAAGATATTTGCAAATGACATATCAGATAAAGGACTAGTGTCCAGAATCTATAAAGAACTTAGCAAACTCAACACCCAAAGAACAAATAATCCAATCAAGAAATGGGCAGAGGACATGAACAGACATTTCTGCAAAGAAGACATCCAGATGGCCAACAGACACATGAAAAAGTGCTCCATATCACTCGGCATCAGGGAAATACAAATCAAAACCACAATGAGATATCACCTCACACCAGTCAGAATGGCTAAAATCAACAAGTCAGGAAATGACAGATGCTGGCGAGGATGCGGAGAAAGGGGAACCCTCCTACACTGTTGGTGGGAATGCAAGCTGGTGCAGCCACTCTGGAAAACAGCATGGAGGTTCCTCAAAATGTTGAAAATAGAACTGCCCTATGACCCAGCAATTGCACTATTGGGTATTTACCCTAAGGATACAAACGTAGTGATCCAAAGGGGCACATGCACCCGAATGTTTATAGCAGCAATGTCCACAATAGCCAAACTATGGAAAGAACCTAGATGTCCATCAACAGATGAATGGATCAAGAAGATGTGGTATATATACACAATGGAATACTATGCAGCCATCAAAAGAAATGAAATCTTGCCATTTGCGACAACATGGATGGAACTAGAGCGTATCATGCTTAGCGAAATAAGTCAAGCAGAGAAAGACAACTATCATATGATCTCCCTGATATGAGGAAGTGGTGATGCAACATGGGGGCTTAAGTGGGTAGGAGAAGAATCAATGAAACAAGATGGGATTGGGAGGGAGACAAACCATAAGTGACTTTTAATCTCACAAAACAAACTGAGGGTTGCTGGGGGGAGGGGGTTTGGGAGAAGGGGGTGGGATTATGGACATTGGGGAGGGTATGTGCTTTGGTGAGTGCTGTGAAGTGTGTAAACCTGGTGATTCACAGACCTGTACCCCTGGGGATAGAGTATTATGCCTCCATCAGAAAGGATGAATACCCAACTTTTGTAGCAACATGGACGGGACTGGAAGAGATTATGCTGAGTGAAATAAGTCAAGCAGAGAGAGTCAATTATCATATGGTTTCACTTATTTGTGGAGCATAACAAATAGCATGGAGGACATGGGGACTTAGAGTGGAGAAGGGAGTTGGGGGAAATTGGAAGGGGAGGTGAACCATGAGAGACTATGGACTCTGAAAAACAATCTGAGCGTTTTGAAGGGACAGGGGGTGGGAGGTTGGGGTACCAGGTGGTGGGTATTATAGAGGGCACGGATTGCATGGAGCACGGGGTGTGGTGCAAAAATAATGAATACTGTTATGCTGGAAATAAAAAAAAATAATAAAATAATTAAAAAAAAAAAAACACAGATAAACTATTTCTTTAAAATTCAAAATCACTGTTCTTTAGAAGACATTGCTCTCATAGTGAAAAGAGAAGGAAATTTGGAAGAAATTATTTGTAAATCAAATATCTGATATCAGGTGGGAATTCAGAATTTAAAAATAAAAACAAAACAAAACAAACTCTCATAGCTCAATAATAAGAGAAGGCAAAATATATCAATTTATAAGGAAAGGACCAAAGACTCATACAGGCATTTCATCCAAAAAGCTATATAGATAATTAATAAGCAAATGAGCATATTCTCAACACAAATAATTGTTAGGAATATCAAAACTCAACTATGAAATGCTACTACATACCTCTCAGAATGGCTACAATTAAGAAGAATAAACATTTAAAAAAAAGTATTGGTTAGTATCAGTAATTGGAATCATCATACAGTGCTGGGAAGAATATAAAATGGAGGAACCATTTTGGAAAGCATTTCTTTAAGTTGATCATGCCCCTATTATTCTGTACCTACTCCACATATAAATAAAAGTATATGTCAAAGCAAGTACTTTCACTGTTTTATGTGGAATAGTCAAAATGGAAAACACCAAAAATATGTGGTAACTTGGAAAGAGATGAACATTGTATATCTTTACAAAATGGAACACTATTCAGCAAAGACAGGAATGAAGAGTTAACAAAATAAGTGAATCATCACCAGTTTTGCTGAGTGAAAGAAGCTAGTACCCCCGTATCATATATTCTGTATCATTCCACTCATATAAAATTATAGAAAATATGAACTAATCTACAGCAGTAGAACTAATCAACAGCAGTAGAAAGCAGATCAGTAGTTGACTGGGGATGGAAGCATGGCAAGAGAGGTGGGAGAATGTGGATGTAAAGGAAAAAAAGGAAACTTCTGGGGAGTGGGTCATTATCTTGTTTGTGGTGATGTTTTCATAAATAAATACATATGCCATGTCCTTTCAAGTTGTATACTTTAAACATGTGCAGCTTATTGTATATCAATTATACCTGAATAAAACTGGTAAAAATTTCAAAACAAGTTATATACATATGAATGGAGGTGATAATAACTGGCTACTCCATCAAAGGACCCATTATTCTCTCAATTAAAGATGTTCAGGGGCACCTGGGTGGCTCATTTGATTAAGCATCCCATTCTTGATTTTGGCTTAGGTCATGATCTCAGGGTTGCGAGATCAAGCCCTGCCCTGGGCTTAAGATTTTCTCTCTCTCCCTCTCCATGTGTCCTTCTTCCCATCCCACTCAAACTCACTCTCTCTTTCTCTCAAAGGAAAAAAAAAATGTTCTTCTACAAAGATCTGTTTCCTATAAAAAAGCAATGATATATGATAAAATAAGATCTGCTATTGGAATATGAAAATATAAATTCTAGTTCTAAACTGACAGTATTTAATGGGAGATCCTGAATCATTAACTTTGTTTTCCTTATTCCTTATGTGAAATTTGAACATAGAGCTATTTGGTATTTTTTTTCTTAAAGATTTATCTATCTATTCCAGAGATAAATGGAGACAGAGTGAGCAGGGGAAGGAGCAGAAGGAGAGAATCTTCAAGCAGACTCCCTGCGACGTGCAGAACCCGATAGAAGGCTCAATCCCATGATGCATGAGACTATGACCCAAACTGAAACCAGGAGTTGGACATTCAATCAACTAAGCCACCCAGGCACCCCTATTTAGTATTTGTATACAACTTATGACTAATCATGTAGCGGTCTGCCACCGCTACTATATTTTACAGTATAAAAATTTTCATTTTTAGTGTCTCTCTACATTGGATCCAGATCATGCATGTGTACACATACATATATGCACATTATATATGTAAATTTATATATATATATAATATAAATGATAACACTGAATATTACATTTATCCTTATCATTTTCTTTAAATGCAACTAATGATACTACGCATGAATGATTTCTAGTTATCATGAAAATACTTAAAAATAGCAAGTAATTACTTAGTTTTCAATTCTCCTTGTATTTTTCCTTTTAGCTCCATTCTTGGCAGCTGTGCATGGAATATTAACAGGTACTTTAATTTTAGTCATAAAACAAAATCACATTTCCACATCTTCACAAGAGACAAAAAGAGACAAAGCACATGGATAGCACGAAAACTATTTTCACAGAAAAACTGAAAGTTTACCTAAAAGATAATTTTATTATAGCCATTTTTCAATTTTTTCTTTTTTCAAGATTTTATTTATTTGAGAGAGAGAGCAATCACGTGAGAGGGAAGAGGCAGAGGGAGAGGAGAAGACTCCTCACCGAGCAGGGAGCTGCATGTGGAGCTCGATCCCAGGACCCCAGAATCATGAATGAACTGGAGGCAGATACTTAACCAACTGAGCCACCCAGAACCATTTTTTTTTTTTTTAATTTCATATCGGTTGGCATTGTTTTATGAAAGGGGCTTTTAGCACTTCAGTTGTATCTGGACATGGCCAAAGTTTTTGTCTGTTTATCTCATTATTTATAGAGGATCATATCCAAACGAGATAATAGTGATATCGATTTTGGACTGTTATCAGAAACTGATAATCCATACTAACACAACATCAACTCTCTGATTGGCCATTGAGAAAGAAAACTAAAAAGAGAAAGAAAAATCTTTGTCATAGGTTATCTATAAAGGTTACAGTATTTAGAATTATGTCCCATTAAAGGACATTTTCAACTCAAATTTGTAATGTGTCATATAACGATGTGAAAGATTTTGAAAAGTTCTATTTTGAATGTAGAAATGTTATACTCAAATGTCAAATTAACTTACACTGAGAAATGTGTCTCTCCATGAGATTAAATGTACTTAAGTATTTGATCCTGTCTGTTAAACTTATTACCTTACTTTGACATTTTGACCTAATGCAGTGGATATACATTTCAGGAATATAATATTGTATATCATATATAAATATTATATATTTATATATACTTATATGTATTTATATCTTTACATTATATTTTATATTTATATATTACATATTATATCATATATATGATATAATATATGATATATAATAATGCATGATATATTATATATTATATATTTATAAATAATATATAATATGTCATACGTATACTATATACTATATATATTATTCTCTTATTTTTTGAGAAACATAAGATATAGCTAATCTAAGATATAGCTAAACCAAATGAAAGATCTTTAAAAAAAAACTACTTTTGTTTCAGAACATGTAAAAATATGTCAATTAACCAATCTAACTTACAGTTTAAATTATAGTTTAATAAAAATATACATTAGTATTTTTTAAAAATAATAATACAGAAAAAAAACTTCTTAGGCTTTGTACAGTTTTTAAAATAAATTCACTGACACACACTGTCTTTTTCCATTATAGGGCATTATGATTTTAGAACATAACAGAACATTATCATGCATTTTTAACAAATTTATTTTCTATGAAATAAAACAACTTGGGGCGCCTGTGTGGCTCAGTGGGTTAAGCCTCTTCCTTGGGCTCAGGTCATGATCTCAGGGTCCCGGGATCCAGCCCTGCATCGGGCTCTCTGCTCGGCAGGGAGCCTGCTTCCCTCTCTCATTCTCTCTCTGCCTGCCTCTCTGCCTACTTGTGATCTCTCTCTCTCTGTCAAATAAATAAATAAAATCTTTAAAAAAAACTAACATTTTAATCATATTTTAAAAATCCATGAATTTAAAAAAATAATAGCCCCATTATATTGGTATAAAGCAACATTCTCTAATAAAGTTTGGAACTAAGAAATTCTTCCATTCTAAGTATGTCCATGAATCACTAAACAAACCAATTTGGAAAAAGAAAAAAAAAAAAGTAATGTAATTTCACAACTCTGCCTTGCCAAAGCCAGTTAAAATAATTAGGTAAACCTTGAATATGTATGATTTTCCACCTGCAGAAGTTATATTTTAACTTTAGGCTAGAAGTTAGAAATAAAAATTATATTTAATTATAATATATACTTGTAAATCTATAAAAAGATACTTTACCCCAATCACATGCATTTACTCTTATTTACTTTTACCTTGTATATGAAAGACCAAACCATCATCTTTTATTGGTTTCATTCCATATCATTTTTAAATGATAGTGTTAAATAAAGCTACCTAAGTGATAAAGCTCTATTATAATAGTGTCTAATTTCAAAGTGTTCTATATTCTTATGCAGGAAAAACATTATATATATACATTCACCAAAATTTCAGATTTTTATTTTTCATTTCTAAGATTATTCCAGAATTTTCTAATACATACATAATCAAAATTTCTTCTAACAGCATATACTAACTGTTACTGAACTTTGATGTGTACATAGTACTTTCAAATACTGAAATGCAAACAACTCTTGGCCAAACTGTAGTCATGAACATAATTAAGACCCAGCTCATGATGCGGATTCAGTTTTCCCTGAATCCCCACCCAGCAAAACATCAGCTAAACCTCCACTGCAGCACTCCATGAACTTGAGCTCACACTAATGATCCAATCACCACCTGCAACTCTTGAGGTCACTATTCAGACCACATGTTATTCCCTCTGCCTTGTAATCTGCTTGTGTTTGGGATTGTTTATGATCTAGTAATGTCTTCCCACAGCTTTACTCAGTGCTTGTTGCAAGGTTGGTTCACAGTAAATATCTGATGAGGTAACACTGCATGTGCTAAAGAATCTAATAATTAAAATTAACAGCTTTCCAAAGGATTATAAAAAATCCAAAGTAGTTCCAAAGGCTTGAGAGGGAAAAAATAAAGTTTTTGAAACTAAAGTGACACTTGCCAAATGTAATGATACTATGCATCAAACAATTGATTATAGTGGTTCTTAATTAAGGAAAACCTCCCTAATTAATTCCTTTTCACATTTGGATACTTAAATACATAATTTACAATGATTAATTTGCATTTATTTATATGTTTCTTTTTATAAAACTTCTAGGTATTATTTCTTGTACCATATAGGTTTATTCTTTCTTTAACTTGACAGCCAGTTACCTAAGATTAGGGTTTATCTTTGTGATTGAGCAGTTGTTACATAAGTGTTGACCTGCTAGACAACGGCATATTGGACAGAGTCAGGCATGAAGAAATTATGTCAAATAAATGTATGTATCTAAAAATGTGAACAGTCCACATAATTCAAGACAAAAAAGATCATTTCTGTAGTTATTTGTTTATGGACTAAAGAAAGAGTAATAGTAAGAGAAAGAAGAGTGATAGTATCTTACTTTCTAAAGTAAAATTAAATTTCCAGCTTTCTTTTCCACTTTGTCATAGTGTGGATTCTGTGTGAATTTGGCATACACTAATTTTGTCAAAAATTTTTGATTGTATAATACATGCCAGATACTCTAACGACTTCTTCAAGTTAAACATGAGGAGACAAGGTCTTTACCCTTCAGAAACTCAGCTGTGCAGTGACTGGCAAGTTTAAAGTCACCTGCCATACTGATGTTCTTATTGAATTTCACAAGCCCTGCAAAAATTATATAATAAGAAGAGCTTCATGGAGTTGTAGAAATTTTCATGCCTGCAAAATATTTGGAAGGGAAATAAACAGCCAACTCGTCTCCCATTTCTGCTTTATATCCCTACAGATTTCTGGCTTAAAAGATCATTTCTCATTTGGAAATCTGTACCACATTCTATATATCACTAACTTTAGTCATATTACAATTTGATTTACTAGTACTTAACTATTATCATGTAAGTACCGTGTACATAAATATCAGAATTTAAAAACATAAAAAAGCAGAACATCAGCTGAACAGTCTTTTATGTAGTGCTATATTCATGGCATTCTTGATTAAAAAAAATAAAAATATTACGGGTCATGTAATGAGATTTTTCAGCTGAGGAGAAGCCTTGTTTTCACAATTTTGGATTTTAAATTATTTGGAAACAGTTACAAGTGGTATTGTATCTAGACTCATTCTAGTTCAAAGTTAATTAGGTCATAACAAGTATTCTATGATTCTTATGCATCGTTTACATCCCCTAAAATGTCGGAGAGAAACTGTAAAAGATATTTTCACTTGTGCCTTTAGGTAACACTACTGTTATCAACCACCACTTCACGTGCCCAGCATTAACAGTAAAATAATACGGGCTTACTTTTCTAACAAAAATTCACAAGTAACAAGAACTCAGAAGTGGTACTCAGAGGCTATAATTTTTTTTATTTCAAAGAATTAAAATAACTCTATGATTTACATATATGATTTCTTTCAAAGGTTCTAATATTAGAATTTTAAGTAACATAGTTATTTTCTTTGAAAACAATACACTTTCACTTTACGTGAGAAGTTGAGTAATAGAGCAGGTATTACATAAAAGGCAGGAAAAAGCATTAGCTGCTTTTAGAAGGCAAGACCAAATCCAAAAGAGCAGAAAAAAGTTACCTCCACTATTTTTGATAAAGGAAATTAGTTTGAATCTATAGGTTGCAAAGAAAAAAAAAGGAAGAGGAAAAGAATAAAAAGGGGGGAAAAAAAAAACAAACTTTTGTGGGCCTCATTAGCACCAATGAACATCACTGTATGACCATAACTCATGTTAATATTTGTTGATATGACCTTGAGCCATCAAGAAAAAGCATATCATGCTAATTTATTCTACTGAGGTAGGCAGAACTGTCTCTACTTTAGAAATATGTCACTAAAGTACTTCACCTGGTATTGTTTTTTTCAATTTTTTAGCACATCAAAAGAAAAAAAAATCAGTTATCTATAAAAATTACTTTTACAGAGCATTTCATTTTGTCATAATCTTAGGTAAGCAGTATATTTGATTCTTTCATCAGGCACACAGAAAACACATGTCCTCAACACTGTGATCACATACAACTTCCATCTACATATTTCATGAATTGTATGCTTGATTAAATTTTAAGATCTGCACTAAACAGCTAATACACCCATATAATCAACTTACTGCCGTTTTTAGTGGCGGTGGTAATGACAGAGTCTGAGGGCTCTGCATAGTGAGATCAAACATGAATTTCACTTTTCTCCTAGATGAGATCTATTAACAAGGAGCAGAAATATACTCCTTACTATGGTTATTGAATAGGAATAATGTTCTTCGTTACTCTTCAAATTCTTACATATCACTGTATTTCATTGAAAGCAAGGACCCACAGAGTTGTGTGAGTTCTCTTAATGAATGCATATGCATTCTCTATTTTCCTTAAATATTTACCATAATTTGCAATTTTCCCCCACTACAACCCCAATATTTAGCATACACTCATTGTCATGGTGCAATGCTTATACATTCTGTTATCTTTTATGAAATGGTCACGTTTTGTAGTTGTATCATATTCTAATTCCCTTGAGATAGTTTTTGCATATATTTCATTTTTCAATTTTATTTCATTTTATATAAATAACTTTTGTTGTGTACAGGGTCATTTGTAAGCGTCATAGTTTACTCCCCACTGAATACTTATTCGTGACTATGGATTTTTATTCATTTTCGGTACTTCAAGAACACCGTACAAAGGACAGTAAGTTCGAGAAATAATATAACTGGAAACACAGATCTGCGAGAGCTTTTGGTAAACAGGGATACATGATAATGCAGAGTTGAGTATGGAGAAGAAGAAAACCTGAACAGAACGAGGAGATCTCCCTTTGTGAGAACATGAGACACCTGCGAACTGGCAGGCTTTGGTTCCGAGGTAAGGCGCACGAAAGTCCCCACTGAGCCGTAGGAAGTGAAAAGCTGAACACAGTGATACATTAACAGTTCTTCCTGGATTCAAGAGAGGGGAGGGCATCGTGCAAACTGATGTCCCTAAGACTGGAGAAACAGGTGCACACAGGGAGTCAGGTCTTACCTGAAGCAACAATCAGGCGTAGAAACCGCTGCAGGAACCAGCCCCTGCAAGAAAAACGCCACGCATAATCTCTGGATTGCTGGAGGTTCTGTGAGGGCAACTCTTGAGAGTTAAAAACCCCAAGGGCGCTCAGTCAAAGAAGAAATCCCACCATACTGTGAGATTTACCTCCGGGAGGTTGGTCAGATTCCCATAGCACAGACGGGGAAAAGCCCCTTGTACTTCCGGTGGGGGCAGGGGAGAAAGACCCACCTTGAAACCGGCTGGAACACCCTCTCCTCTTAACAAGGTGCGCCTTCAGGGGAAATTAATCCACTGCAGCCTAATCTGCTGTGTATTAGCAGAGTCTAATTGACCTGGGGTAAGGGAAATACCTAGCTCTGGCCTGCTTTTGCCTTCCACCTAGGAGAAGAAAAATATCAAACTCTAGCTTATCCTAGCCATCCTGTTTCACCTAAGGGGTAGAAAAAAAACCTGAGAAGCTCTTGCTAAGTTCAAGGTCCAGAAACAGGCTTCTTAAATGACTGCTTCTTAATAGTGGGACTAAGAACACTTACCTCCCCTCCACCCTTCACCCCTACATTACTAATGGGCTATTTGCAGAAGCTCCTTTTACTCAGTACATTATGTCCTGCTATCAAGAAAAAATTATAAGGCATATCATAAGACAGAAAACACAATTTGAAGAGACAGAGCAAGCATCAGAACCAGACATGTCAGCGATGGTAAAATTAGCAGACTGGGAATTTAAAATACCTATGATTGATATGCCAAGGGATCTGATGCATAAAGTAGATAGCTTACAAGAACAGATGGGCAATGTAAGCAGAGAAATGGAAATTCTAAGGAAATATTAAAAGTACCAGAGACAAAAATCACTGTAACAGAAATGAACAATGCCTTTGATGGGCTGACTAGGAGACTGGACATGGCTGAGGAAAGAATTTCTGAGCTAGAGGGCACACCAATAGAAGCCCTGAAAACTGAAAGCAAAGGGGGGTTCCTGAGTGGCTCAGGTGGTTAAGCAACTGCCTTCGGCTCAGGTCATGATCCCAGGGTCCTGGGATCGAGTCCCACATCGGGTTCCCTGCTCTGTGGGGAGCCTGCTTCTCCCTCTCCCTCTGCTGCTCTGCCTGCTTGTGCTCTCTTGGTCTGTCAAATAAATAAAATAAAATCTTAAAAAAAAAAAAAAAAACAAAGCAAAGAAAATAAAGACTGGGCAAACAGAACAGAATATCCAAGAACTATAAGACAATTACAAAAGGAGTAAACATGAGTGTAATGGCAAAATAAAATGGCAAAAATGGGCCATTGCTAAGAGAGAAACCAGAATATGGAGTTATGCGGATCAGAAGAAGCAGAATATCCAGTAAAGAAGTATGTAAGCAAACTGCCTGTGGTGACAAGAGGTCAGTCAGAAGAAGTAAAAAAAGACAGCTGTTAGAGAAAATGACAAAGATCGTATTAATGTCCTGAAGAATTTTGGTTTGGAAAAGCAGTGAGCAAAAAGATCAGATTACAGTGGTTTGAAGACTGGTTAGAAGAAAGGAAATGACGGCACTGAGTGTAGCCCTGTGTATTATCCAGGATATAGTGGAATTTCGCTGAGCACTTTCTCCATCTGAAAGTATTTACTCCATCCTATCATAATAACACACTGAGGGGCTTTAAATAAGTGTGTGCAAAGGTGAAACTCTTTAATTCTTCTTATTGAGTCAAAGATTTAATTACCTTTTCTCATTTCACACATTAAAAATATTTTAGTATTTGGAGTTGAAAAACCATCAGTATCTCAAAATTTCTGGATCCCCTCCATGACTCTTTTTCTCTGCTTGAAGAAAAGCCAATTTGTTTTCTGAGATGATATTTTATTTGAATTATCTTATTAAATATAGCTTCCAGAAACCAACATATGATATCACTCTTTCTCATTTAGGTATTTATGATGTCTATGCTGAGTTATTTCAGTCAATATTTTCATCAGTGTTGTACTATTGCCTAATGTAGATCACCATGAATCCAACCTCTAACATAATTTCCTTGAGGTCTGCATGCTGGTGCCACACATTTAACCCAGTGCCACACATTTACTCATTTTTTATTATACCATTCTGTTCCCACGAATGAATTTCTGTACCAGGTCAAGTATATTAGGTTGTTCTAGAGTAACAAATGGACTTAAACATCTCAGTGACTTAGAAAAAATGTTTATTAAGTATTCATGCTAATAATTAATACATTATCTTCATAGACATGACTAAAAGAGAAAGCACAAGATCAAGTAAACTTGGAAAGGACTAAGATATGAACAAAATCTTACTCTTAAGTGAACACTTCTATTGGGCTATTTTTATTGAAGATGAGTTTGTTTAAGACGGAAAATACATGAAGATGTTTAGATGCTGATAAGCACGAATTTGGTAACAGAGAGAGAGAAGAAAGTATCAGTGGAAAGATATCACTTAGAACCACTCTGGAAAATAGCATGGAGGTTCCTTAGAAAGTTGAAAATAGAGCTACCCTACGACCCAGCAGTCACACTCCTGGGTATTTACCCTAAAGATACAAATGTAGTGATCCGCAGGGGCATGTGCACCCGAATGTTTATAGCAGCAATGTCCACAATAACCAAACTATGGAAAGAATCTAGTTGTACATCAACAGATGAATGGATAAAGAAGATGTGGTATATATCTACAATGGAATACTATGCAGCTATCAAAAGAAATGAAATCTTGCCATTTGTGATGATGTGGATGGAACTAGAGGGTATTATGCTTAATGAAATAAGTCAGTCAGAGAAAGACAATTATATGATCTCCCTGATCTGAGAAAATTGAGAGGCAACGTGGGGGGCTTGGGGGGTAAGAAAGGAATAAATGAATCAAGATGTGATTGGGAGGGAGACAAACCATAAAAGACTCTTAATCTCACAAAACAAACTGAGGGTTGCCAGGGGTAATGGGGGTAGGGAGAGGGTGGTTGGATTATGGACACTGGGGAAGGTATGTGCTATGGTGAGTGCTTGAAGTGTGTAAACCTAGTAACTCACAGTCCTGTACTCCTGGGGCTAATAATACATTATATGTTAATAAAAAATAAAAATTATAAAAAATAAAAAGAAAGATACTGCTTAGAGTTTGAGAAGAGTAGAACCATCTACTCTAATAGAACAACTCCTTCAACTGCAGGTTATGGAGGGAGACAAGATACATGCAAATGAACTAATTTTCTAAAATTTTGGGGAAAAAGAAATTGTATCTGATAGGTTTTTTTTTTTTTTTTCTGTTTTGTTTTCTGTGACTAGTAAGCAAGATAATCAATCTCCTGAGAATGAAGAAAAGGACCAGTCTTTGGATGAGAGTTTTAAGGATAATTTAAATTCTACAATAGCTGCAAAACACAGGTTGCCACTATGTTAGGAAAGGGTCATTAAAACAATGCAATCAAAAAGCATAACTGAAGCACCATAGTTGTAAAGTAGGTGTCCACTCCCCCTTTTCTCTTATTCTGTTATGATGTGTATTTTTCTCTGTTAAAGCCTCTTTGATACACTCTACTGTTAAATAATAATTAATAGAAGCAAAATGTTTCTTCTTACCACATAAAATTTCCATACTATAATAAATTTTCTTCTTGACTAGTTAATAAATGAACTTCAACTTTTTCATATGAACTAAATATATGAAATTTATACCTGAAAAAAATGCATTTCAAGGAATGAAAATAAACCTTTTCTTTCTTCAACGGTATTTTAGTAAGCTCTTTTGAAGAAAAATAAAGGCATTTAATGTTTCTACCAAAATTCTGATGCTATTGTGACACAGAAAATACACTGGTTTTATTTTGGAAATATAGATGATATTCACTAAAAACATTTTAGTGCACAGAATACACTGTATATTACTGTACTCTCATATTAATATAAAAAAAATCCATTCATTGGTATTTGCCTTTTGAGAATTCTTAAAAATTTAGAAATATGGTTGTATGTGTTAAGTTTATGTTATACATTTACCATCACAGGGCTACAGTTTCCTAACTTGGGAAAAATTTGTTAATAAATTTATATTGGCAAATAATTACTAAGCTTCAAACAAAAGTTATGCTGGCCATCTTCTGTTTATCCTCTCATATTCACTCTATATGCTTCTCTCTGCTCACTGTCTAGGGAAACTGACCTAAATAAGCTGCATTAATAGTTTTCTTTGTCCTGTGCCTTCTTGATTTGATTAAAGGTAAATCTGCTGAGATTAGAGAAAGGAGTAAGAGTGAATGCAGAGTGCTCTCTTATCTTTCTCCTACAGGATCACCTGGCTTTGACTGTGTCCCTTATTTGAAGGTTATTAATTATCCCTCTGAAGTTTCTCTCCTTTGGGGTTTGGGTAACAAATTCTCCCTCTCATTGGGAGAATTAAATCTCTGTTAATGTTAACCTCCAGGCTACTGTCTTATCCCTTATGTTTTTCCCAAGCCTTGCACATTTCCCTAAAATATTTCCTTTTCAAGGAATTATACCCTTTTCAAGTTATACCAACAATTTACACCTGGGAAACTACTACAAGGATATGCTTTCCAAGATAATTATGCTAATTTGTTATATACCGCAAAAACATGGTATAGTAATATTAGATAATTTCCTGAACATATGAAAACAATGACAAATTCAGATTTCATTATTTCTTACAATATAATTTTCATTTCCCCCCAGGCACTTATGAGATTGAGTACATTCTTATTTAAACTTTAGTACTGAGTCACTCGTGCTTAGACACAGATAAGTGAATGTATAATGAACTTGAACTACATCAATAACTGAAACTTTGTAAAAAGGAAAAGTGTTAAGAATGATTTACTTAGAAGAATATATGATAGTCAAATGATATTTTAACAGGTTAAATTTGACTCATAAAAAAATATCCTGGGGCGCCTGGGTGGCTCAGTAGGTTAAAGCCTCTGCTTTCAGCTCAGGTTGTGATCCCAGGGTCCTGGGATCGAGCCCCACATCGGGCGCTCTGTTCAGCGGGGAGCCTGCTTCCTCCTCTCTCTCTGCCTGCTTCTCTGCCTCCTTGTGATCTCTGTCTGTCAAGTAAATAAATAAAATCTTAAAAAAAATTTTCCCATTTGTATTATTTTCTCTAAAACTTATTCCCTTTCCTATTAAGACCATCAACTGAAAAACCAAAACTGGAAAGAAGGGTGTGAGAATCAGAAACCTTGCTCAGTTCTCTGAATCCATTTTTTCACTAAGATGTAAGTTGTGAACACCTGAACTTTTCTCTTATATACCCCTTTATATCCACAATGACTACCAGTGAATTGGGCCAAGCTCTCACTATCTCCCAAATGAAATATTACATTAATCTTAATTATGTTCCTGTCATGCAGTAGCTGTTTATTGTTGAAATTGGTGAATTGGTTATCTTCATATAGCTCCCTCAGGAAGATAATAGTTGAGCCACGACTAGAAAGAGATAAGGTATTTATACCTACGGATTTTGGAGGCAAGAATTAATACTCAGTGAAATGGCCCTACCATGGAAATGCACCTGGCATGCAGAAGGAATAGGGGAGTCCAGTGTGTGACTATTGATTACTAACAGAAAGCATAGTAGATGGCACACCCTAGAACTTAAGGGCACACATGGATTTACATTTACCACTTTCACCAACACTCTACTGACCCTAACTTATTTACATGCTTAAAGAATAGGCTAGATTTAGTCTACCATAGTCTATCTGAATAGCCACTTACCAAGATACAATGCTTTTACTATGGACACACTGAACATCAGGGGTCACAGTCTTTTATCAGAGTACTTATCTGACAATAAAAAGTTTCCTTCACAATTTGCGTGTGTATATGTGAGAGAGAGACAAAGACAGGGATAGAGACAGATTTTACATTGTTTAAGTTTGAATTGATGTGCTGTGGTTGAAGTCACAGAGGGTAGGGGATAAATGCCAACTCATCTGTCAGTATTTGTCTATAGGATTCACTACATCAGTGATTGTGTGTGTTCCAAATAATGCAACATGATAACCCATTTATTACATAATATTATATTCAATCTCAAAAAATTAAACCCAAACTTTTGGAAAATCATTTTTAGAAAATCACATCTGACATAAAAATCATTTTAGAAAATGATAGCTGACAAAATAAGATGACTGTGCACAAGTAGCTTTGCATGAAATTGTATTTTAAAACTATGGAAAAATACTCTGGTTTCTCTTCAGATCGCATAAATCTTTCGCCTTTTACTAAAACTATGGAATAGTTAGGGCGCCTGGGTGGCTCAGTCAGTTAATCGTCTACCTTCAGCTCAGGTCATGATCCCAGGGTCCTGGGATCGAGTTCTGATTTGGGGGTGGGGGTGGGGTCCCTGCTTAGCAGGGAGTCAGCTTCCCCCTGCCCCTCCTCCTACTCATTCACTCAATCTCTCTCTCTCAAATAAATTAAATAAATAAATAAATAAATAAAAATCTTCAAAAAAAGTAAATAAAAGTATGGAATAGTTCCTTTATTTACTATTTATTTTTCATGAGTCAGGCTTTACTTCATGATAATGAATTGTATGTGGTTTGTGTTTCAGGGAAAGGTTATGAGACAAAAGTGACTCATCAAGAACACGTAATAAAATCTTCAAATGCAGATTGTGTTATGGAGAAAATTGACTGCCAAAAAGGAGTATAAAGCAGCAGATGGCCAATATGAAAAGATGTTATTCAGATAATCAGGTCTGTTATTGATTAGGAGACAGAATTTTAATTTAAATTCACATATAAGGTACACAGATATGGCTGACAAATGTAAGATTTTCTACAGTTTGTGAGATACACAAAGGAATTTTTTTTTAAAGATTTTATGTATGTATTTGAGAGAAAGAGGGACAGTGAGAGAACACAAACAGGGGAGTATCAGAAAGAAGGAGAAGCAGACTCCCTGCTGAGAATGGACCCTGGGATCATGACCTGACCCAAAGGCAGATGCTCAACCGACTTAGCCACCCAGGTGCCCCAGAAAATTTTTGTATGAAAAAAAAAATAGTGACTAATGATAATGTCACATGCATAAAGTCAGGCTGAGATCATGTTCTAAAATTTAAGAACTTATAAATAAGAAAATTTGAGAAAAAACAAAAAAACATCATCTATTAATCAAAACATACACCTAAGTTGATTTTTTAATTTAATAGAAATCGTCAACTTGTTTGAACAAATGACAATGAAATGCTCTCATAAAATCTCCATGATCTGTACACTTCACACATTTAAAATAACTATATTTTAAAGCTCTGAGATAATAATCTCAGTAAGGATGAAGGTTTATTAATTAGTTATTACTGCAAAACAAACCACACCCAAATTTGGTGGCTCTAAAAATGAACTTTATTATTATAATTAAGCCTACAAGCCCAGTAAGCTAAACTGATGGTTATAGTGGCACTTCTGGCTTCAGTCGTGCTCACTCATGCATTAGGGTTAAGACGGCAAGAATATTGCAGGCTGGCTGATCTACAATAGCATCACTCCAGGTGTGGAAGATAGCTGGCTCTACGCCCTCAAAGTTTCCTATAATTATGCATTTGTGACTAGCATTGAATCAGAAAAAAATATGCAAATATATAAGAATTGACTAAAGAAGTAAATAGAAACAGATGAAGAGTATTCAAAATACTCTGATCTAGCTTCTAGAGTTATCAAACAAGAACTTTGAAATTATTGTATTTAATATGTTCAGCAAATTAAATGAAAATGTAGGTAATTGTAAAAGACAACCAAAAACTATGAAATAATCAAGCAGATTTTATAGACATGAAAAAAAAATTAAGATTCCAATTGATGGCACTATCAGTTGGTTAGATAGCCACCTTCGCCACAGCATAAGGGATGATGAAAGAAAATGAGACATGACTGGTGACATATAAGAAAATGAAGACATTCTCCACACTCTTAACACACCACTCAAAGCAGACTAGTCTTTAGTTTACTGAAATGACTACATTATCCTTCCATTAAAGCAGGATGCCAGAAATTTGCCAGCAAGATAGAGATGGTACTTACCACCTCCATTACTAAATAGATTTCAGTTCTGTTTAACTTGCGTATTTTGATGTAACTATTTTTTCCTTAACTTAACAAACTTTATTTGTAAACTCATATGATAAGAATCTAGGATTACATTAACAAAGCAAGAGTGATGTTCATGGCTTTCAAAACATAGGCTATGGAGACTTGAATATGTTTTACTTTGAATTCTGCAATGTAACATTAAAATGATTTAAAAATATACTTATGAAATTCTAAATCAGAAGTTCATGTTTGTAATCTCATTTTAAACATAAAATATTGATAAATCACATACATACTGTATAGGAGATACTAGAAATTCTTTTATAGAGGGAAAATAGTCATACCTCCCTATTTCATATTAAGTAGGGATTAATAATAAATGTATAAATACATGACTAATATCAGGCCATCTCAGTGAATGATTTATTAATATACTCATTATAAGGGAAAATTAGATGTGGGTAGATGTAGCACACAGCAATTCATTCTGAAAGAAGAATGAATAAATCAATATTGATGGAACCGAAGGATCAGAATGATGACTATTTGGAGATAAACCTAAAAAGAACAGAGGAAGCTGTTTACAAGGAGTCCAGGATGTCAGACTAAGGAGTAATTTTGTCTGACTAAATCCTATAGATCCTTTCTCAATTTTGACGTCAATTATTTTCAAAAGTAATTGATTATCCCTAGTCCCAGATATGACTTCTAAAATTTGGGTTTCTAACTAATTCAAGCTAAAAATTTGAATTAAACTAAAAATTCTAACTAATTTCATTTGTAAATGAAATTACTTTAACCTGTAAGTCATTATTTTTGTATCCACCCTGTTTATTCCCACTAATAACCCAAAGTCACTGCTATTACCACTTTCACTATTCTCTAGATTGAATATATCCCAGGTCTAGTCTATTAATTCTCTTTCTATTTCTGTTTTGCCCCCCAAAACTCCAGTCCAAACCATGATTGTTCACATGTTATCATAATACACTCCTTTCTCTTCTCCCTGTTTTTACTATCAAATTCAATGCATTCCCAGCATGATCTACTTAGGTATACATCCAAATATTTTCCTCCCATCTTGACAATTTCTGGTGAATTTCTATGCTCCTAAAATTCTTATCATGGCCTAAAACACTGGTTATGATCAAGATCCTGATTATGTCTCCAATCTTATTTCTTATATTACTTTTTCTTATTTGTTTTCCACCTGTCCTTATACTCCCTAGATCAGCTCCCATACATTATGCTCCCCAGTTAATTTAGGAGTTAGGTTAACAACTTAGTTTATATCTTTATGTACTTTTTTCCCCATATTTCTGTCAATCTCTTGTCTCTGCCTCTCTCTGTGTGTGTGTGTGTGTGTGTGTGTGTGTGTGTGTAAACAAATATTAATCTTTCACCTGAATCTGTGTGAGATAGATAGTTCTATTATATTCTGATAGCTGTATTTTTTCCCCCATTAATTATGCTAAGGACTTACACGGAGCTCACTTGACATAAAACTGTATGCCTCCTTTCAGTTCTTTAAAAATTACATTTTAAAAATAGTTACCTATTTTTAAAGGTTTCTAGAGGGTAAAAATAGCTCATCTATAAATAGGAATTTCACTTATCGAAGATATTTTTCTAATAACACTGGATTGTAGAAAACACTAGGAATTATGAGGAAATATTAATTTAATAATTTATTATATTAATTAAATTTAATAGCATGGCAGATTATCAACTAAAATTGAGAGAAATAATAAAATAAACCTCTTAGACATGTGAAGATTCAGATATTTTTCTTTAGTCACACTTTCTTATGAACTTTATTAGGAGCCAGAATGAAAATGAAAAAAAGCCATACAAAGATCATGGGAAACTGCTCGCCCCCAAAAAAGATAACCCAAGATATTAACTAACCATATAGTCTAATGAAAGTAAGAGTTGAGAGTTGAAAGTTATCACCAAACCTAGGAATATATACATTCAAATTTCAGAGAAAACCACTGGGACCCACAAAGGTTTACTTCTAGAATATGAATTAATGAGTATCCTGGATAGAATTATTAAGGATAACAGAAGTCCCATAAGACACTCCCTTCTTAAAGCATTGAGAAATACGTAAGTGAAGAAATTGCTCTCATAAATTTTGTGGTTTTTCTCATTCTAAGCCAGGTATAACTAGGGAATATTGCCATGAAGTCGGTTCCTCTATTTCAGCGGGGTTATGGGATCCTGGGCTAGCAGAGACAAAGTTCCATTGTTGACTGCCAACACCATGATCAGTACATCAACATAAAGGGAACAGGAACACACCCATCTCAGAAAGTCTTGGCCAGTATATATCTTATGTAATGGCAAATTGATTAAAGTGTCCAAAGCTGATGGAGGACTAGAGGAGTGCTTAAGCAGTATAATGAGAAAGCCCTATGTCTGGTAGCCAGAATCTTTATAATTCTTGCCATAAAATAAGGTCATGAACTCTTGTTCAGTTTACAGATCTAAGACAATTTGCAAATCCAGAGCCTCTTGGTCTTAGGAGTGCCCAAGAAGGATTATGCACATTAGGCACGTGCATATTATTAATCAACTTTAAGTCTTTTCCATAGAGACCTCAAGCCATTATCTCCGTTAATATAGTGACTCTCTATGGCCAGATTCCCCTGGTGCTCCAAAGTGGGTGATCTGCTGTCAGCCAGCCTCCCTGGGGAAGACTTCCTTCAGGAATGCCTTGAGCATCCTTGAACTTTGCAGTAAGTTCCAAGTTATGATTCTCCACGCGGAGATTTTTTTTTTCTTAGATTGCTGTGTTGTTACTGTCTACTAATTGGATCCTAACTGGTGCAGTGGACTCATTTTATTTTCCATATAGTAAACATTCTTGAAATGAAAAGCTTAGGGATGAATGAACAATATAACTGAAACATAGCAAGTACATGGTGTATACTGACGTCTGGGTAAATCAAGGTGGCTCAGTTTCACATAGCATTGAATCTCTGGCAAAAAACACTGGTTGATAGAGATGCAAATTAAGCATGCACATATATGAACTTTAAAATACTTTCCTCAACATTGACACTACGAAAGCTATGATAGTACATTATGAGGAACACAGGAGTGGGTAGGAGGTGTTATAGAAATCAAGAGTTTCATTATTTTGGCTCATTTTCCCCATATACATGCAGTCTATGAATAAATAAGTATAATCTTTTTTACCCAAATAATCTTGATAACTTCTTTCTCCTTTAACCCCCAATTCTATCCTGTATCTACAGATATGCATTGTATTAACTGGTATCTTCTACCCATAAAAACTACAGTTACATTATGTCCATCGACACCACTGAGAAAATTAGGAGGAAACAAATGACAAAATTTAAATTAAATTCTACAAGAATATATTTATTAAAAATATATTAATACATATATTTAAAAGCTTTTTAATGTAAATAGATATAGAAATACTTTAAATAAAATTTAAGGAAAAGCCAGAAACTATTGAAGCAAGCTCAAAAAGAATTAGAAGACTGATTAGACACATAGCAAGTAGAGATTGACCCAGCAATTCTGCTCCAAAGTACATACCTAAGAATGCTGAAAATATTTGTGTGCACAAAAATTTATAGAAGAATTTTCATAACATTATTCATTACTGCCAAAAAGTTAAAACAATTCAAATATCTACATATTGATAAAGGATAAATAAAATACAGTATATCCATATAAAGAAGTATTTTTCTGACATAAAAATAAGGTTCTGATGCACTGCAGCACATAAATTAACCTTACAAATGTTAAGTATAAGAAGCTAGAAACTAATGACCATTGTATTATTCCAATTTTAGGGAATATACAGAATAGGCAAATTCATAGAGACAGAAAGTAGATTAGTGGTTGCCAGGAATAATGGAAAGAGTGGACTGGGCAACTGTTAATGGGTAATAAAGACAGGATATTTTGGAATTAGATAGCAGTGATAGTTGCACAACTGTGTAATATTCTAAAATAAAATAAAACAACAAAAAAAAGAAGTGATAAAAAAAAAGAAGTGAATGTACACTCCTTTTTTTTTTTTTTAATAAGAGAGAGAGTGTGTGTGCTTAAATGGAGGGGAGGGGCAGAAGGAGAGGAAGTGAGAGACTCTCAAGCAGACTCTACAATTTGTGTGGAGCCCAGAGTGGGGCTTGGTCTCACAACCCTGAGATCACTGACCTGAACCGAAATCAAGAATCAGATACTTAACCAATAAGCTAACCAGGCACCCAGGTACCTTTTAAATAATAAATTTTATAGTGTATTAATTATATCTCAATTTAAAATTATTTCAGAAATGATTGAGGAGAAAGAAAATGTAGCTATAACTATTCTTCAAAGTTGGAATCTTAAATTCACTTCTTCCTTATGAGAATCTTTCAGATACATTTTTAAATAATAACCAAATGGTTTCTTTGTTTCTCCAAGCTTACACAGCTAGGAAATGTTAAAGCAAGGTTTTCAGTCAGAGCAATTTGAATTCGCTTCCCTGTGAGTGTGATCCCTAATCACATGGGTATGAGATAAATTCTTTTTCCTGCTAGCTCCTCACTTACGCATATCTAATAAATGTTAGGTGGGTCTGGGTCTTTATTAACAATACTTCTATCACCTTTCTGAAAATTACCTTATCCCTCCTTTTCAGCACCAATCATATTTAATATGCTCCAGGAAACCATATTCAATTCCAAAGATATAAACTATTTTTTTCACCTGCAAACTCAATATATTTCCTATTTGGAAATTAATCACGATTTTTTAAAATCATGAAGACTTTTAAATAGCCATCCATAAAAACATAATATTTTGTATATATTGGTAAATCGTGGGGGTATTTTGTGGTCTACACCATTCTCTTTATGTCACTTTGAATTTTCAAATACATGCATGACTGGCAACAAATATTAACACCATATAACACTATTAAATAAGCTCTTATAAGAAAGACTTTTAACATAGGTTTTGCCATGGAAATGAATGGTAACTGAAAGTCTACTTTCCTTACTTTATATCATTTAGTTAGGAAACAATAGCTGTTTCATAGAAGTAGCTGTGATGTGAAATGAATTTTTCCTCTGATCGAGGTTTGATTTCACATCCTAATATGCCTGGTATAGCTTGTAAGCCATCAGTATATAGTTTAAAGTTGAAGTCCATTAGAATTTTAGAAAGATATGATAGGGATTAAAATGCTGCTGTAAGGGCAGATATGTCCTGCCTCTGAACCACTGGCTATGTATCTAAACTCTTTATATTTGCCAAACTCATCCTACAATTTGGTACACTTGATACTAATAAAAATGGAAATCCTTTATAGAACTCAAAAGCTTTCAGCTTTCACTAATATTTACACTTTCATCACTTGACCTATGGTTTGATAGTCAATCAATAATTACTAGCATCCATTTATAGTTGAACAATATAAACAATATTATTCCTTTCTCCATTATTACTACTTCAAATCAAAAGAAGGATATTTTAAAATATCTGCCTTGCACATCATGAAAATAAAGAACAGAAAAGCATTTTCTTCTTTGTTTTCCTTATAAGGAAGAAAAATCATATATACAGAGACTTAGAAGTCATTTTAAAAATAATTTTGTCAACTTGAAACCTACAGTTTCTAAGTTTTCGGAGAAATTATGTGACATACTGTCAAACAAAATATTTGCCCTTCATCTGAAATTCAACAGCAGAAAGAACGAACATAATAATAAAATAATGGGACAGTGTCATTTCTTCTAAAAGAAATTTCCAACTTTGTTTTAATGAGAGTTTAACATGTAGTCTAAGTAACTTAAAATTTATTTTATTATTATAAGTAATCCTTTATATTTACCTACTTGTGCATTATTATCGTTGTGCTTCACTTGTTTAAATATATCCAACTTATGATCTGGTGTAATTTCCTTTCAACTTCAAAACTTTATTTTAGAATATATTGTAGTGCAGGTATGCTGGTGACAATTTCTTCAATATTCATTTATTTACCTATGCCTTCAAATGGCAGAAAAACTGAAAATTATAAATTACTTATATTCCATTTCCTTCTATTAATTTTTTACTTAGATACATTTCCCTATTGTAGTGATTATTATGGAGGTTGCAACATATAATCTTGTATTATGTAAGTTTAGTATAAATTAATACATTAACCACTAGCAGATAATGCAAGGAGTTTAGGAAATCTTAGTTTAACTACCAAATATATATTTTGACTTAAACCTGTGCTTTTAAGAATATAATAACACTGGGGAATAAAATAGGAGTCAGACTCTTGTATAAGCAAATTAGAACAAAACCTCTAATCCAGTTGACTGTTTAATATAAATACACAACAGAAAAGAAAGAAAATAATAACTATGAAGATAAGGAAAAATGGTCAAACTCAGAAAGGAAATGGCAAAACAGTAAGAGAAAAGTAATTATGACATAGGAAAAAAAACATAAGGAATGGTAAGAAGAAATGTAATAAAAATTTTTATATTCTATCTATATTCATATATTTACTTAGAAAATGACAGATATTATGCTTATATATAAACAGAAATATATTTTCATTATATACATAAACAAAGCCCATATTCATTACATTTTTGTGGTAGCATTCATAGTATGATTTTCCTGAGAGTGCAAAAAATTTGATCAACATATAACTTACATAAGTTATATGAAAATTTTGCCCCTCAAAAAAAAAATTCAGCCCTCAAATTTTAGAAGATGTACTCCTAGAATTAAGATATGAATAATATGAATATAACAGATAAAGTGGAAATCACCAACAACTCAACAGTATCTTAAAAACATATAACAATATTTAGTTCAAATCTCAAAGTAGATTTAAAAACCAAAGTTGAAATACACTTGTAATAATGAAAAAGAAACATACCACACTATATGTAAAATAGTTTGAAGTGTTCATTATTAAAACTTCATTTTGTTACTTTCTGATGTAGTAAAGAGGAGAATTTATCTCATCTTTGTGATACAGTTCCCAAAAATGCATACAACTTAGAGCAAAAAGTGTGAGGGTTTCTGTTATTATACTATGTAGGTTAATATTCAAGGTACTCAGTGATTGTACTATTTTCCTCTTTATCACAAGGGTTGGAAGCCTTGAATATAAATTTCACAGAATCTTTTCAGGAAATAATTTCTGTTTAGAATCTGATGATGCAGTTTCATTACATGATTAAAAGGATTAAAAGAGGGAATGGAAGGGGAAACCATTTCTGAATCCAACCACCTCTAGCCCTCTGCACTGCTACCACATGACTTTAGCTACTATTATCTCTCACCTGAATTACCATAGCTCATGATACGTCTCCCTTTTTCAACCTTTAATCTTCCATGGTTTACTCTTAACCTAACAATCAAAGTGATTTTTAACCTAAAGCAAATTGTTTTCCTTTTATTTTAATTTTTTATTTTTTATAAACATATATTTTTATCCCCAGGGGTACAGGTCTGTGAATTGCCAGGTTTACACACTTCACAGCACTCACCAAAGCACATACCCTCCCCAATGTTCATAACCCCACCCCCCTTCTCCCAATACCCCTCTTCTCAGCAGCCCTCAGTTTGTTTTGTGAGATTAAGAGTCACTTATGGTTGGGACGCCTGGGTGGCTCAGTTGGTTAAGCAGCTGCCTTCAGCTCAGGTCATCATCCCAGCGTCATGGGATCGAGTCCCACATCGGGCTCCTTGCTCCGCAGGGAGCCTGCTTCTCCCTCTGACTCTGCCTGCCACTCTGCCTGTGCTCACTCTCGCTCGCTGTCTCTCTGACAAATAAATAAATAAAATCTTAAAAAAAAAAAAAGGAGTCACTTATGGTTTGTCTCCCTCCCAATCCCATCTTGTTTCATTGATTCTTCTCCTACCCACTTAAGCCCCCATGTTGCATCACCACTTCCTCGTATCAGGGAAATCATATGATAGTTGTCTTTCTCTGCTTGACTTATTTCGCTAAGTATGATATGCTCTCGTTCCATCCATGCTGTCGCAAATGGCAAGATTTCATTTCTTTTGATGGCTGCATAGTATTCCATTGTGTATATATACCACATCTTCTTGATCCATTCATCTGTTGATGGACATCTAGGTTCTTTCCATAGTTTGGCTATTGTGGACATTGCTGCTATAAACATTCAGGTGCACGTGCCCCTTCGGATCACTACGTTTGTATCTTTAGGGTAAATACCCAGTAGTGCAAGGGCAAAAATGAACTATTGGGATTTCATCAAGATCAAAAGCTTTTGCACAGCAAAGGAAACAGTTAACAAAATCAAAAGACAATTGACAGAATGGGAGGAGATATTTGCAAATGACATATCAGATAAAGGACTAGTGTCCAAAATCTATAAAGAACTTAGCAAACTCAACACCCAAAGAACAAATAATCCAATCAAGAAATGGGCAAATTGGGGCGCCTGGGTGGCTCAGTGGGTTAAGCCTCTGCTTTCGGCTCAGGTCATGATCCCAGGGTTCTGGGATCGAGCCCCGCATCGGGCTCTCTGTTCAGCAGGAGCCTGCTTTCCTTCCTCTCTCTCTGCCTGCCTCTCTGCCTACTTGTGAATCTCTGTCTGTCAAGTAAATTAAAAAAAAAAAAAAAAAAAAAAAAGAAATGGGCAAATTGCTTTCCTTTTTAAATCAAGACCTCCATGGTTTTCCATTTAACAAAGTCAAACCTAAAGTCCTCATAATCTCCTGAAATCCGTTCTGTCCAGTGACCTGACTTCCACTTCTACTTCTCATCATCGGTCCCACTGTCACTATGCCCTCTTGTTCTTCCTCTTTTGCAAGCATTGAGGAAATCCTAACTTTCTGCTTCTATAATACCTTTCAGTATCATTTATCCCTTTCAAATTCCCTGTGCCAATGTCTACTTTTCAGGTCCCCATGTGTGCTACCTGGATTGTTGTAAATCTCCCATTTCCCTTTTATTTTTTTTTTAATTTATTTTTTATTTTCAGCATAACAGTATTCATTATTTTTGCACCACACCCAGTGCTCCATGCAATCCGTGCCCTCTATAATACCCACCACCTGGTACCCCGACCTCCCACCCCCCGCCCCTTCAAAACCTTCAGATTGTTTTTCAGAGCCATAGTCTCTCATGGTTCACCTCCGCTTCCAATTTCCCCCAACTCCCTTCTCCTCTCTAACTCCCCATGTCCTCCATGCTATTTGTTATGCTCCACAAATAAGTGAAACCATATGATAATTGCCTCTCTCTGCTTGACTTATTTCACTCAGCATAATCTCTTCCAGTCCCGTCCATGCTGCTACAAAAGTTAGGTATTCATCCTTTCTGATGGAGGCATAATACTCCATAGTGTATATGGACCACATCTTCCCTATCCATTCGTCCATTGAGGGGCATCTTGGTTCTTTCCACAGTTTGGTGACCGTGGCCATTGCTGCTATAAACATTGGGGTACAGATGGCTCTTCTTTTCACTATATCTGTATCTTAGGGGTAAACACCCAGGAGTGCAATGGCAGGGTCATAGGGAAGTTCTATTTTTAATTTCTTGAGGAATCTCCACACTGTTTGCCAAAGAGGCTGCACCAACTTGCATTCCCACCAACAGTACAAGAGGGGAACCCATTTCCCTTTTAATCTCTAATCTTCTGCTGTTCCAATGAAATGTATATCTTACCACAATGATCTTCCAAAAATTTAAACCCAATCTTGTTAAGCTAATATTTCAAAACCTCCAGCTATACTCCATACATTTGAAAAAAGGCTTTCAGCATATTTAAAATCGAGTGTTCAGCTCTTTCACATTTCTAGGATCATTTTACTGATTTCTTCATTTGCAGAATAAATTCTGCAATTTCACATTTCAAGACTTTTGTGTAAATTATTGCTGTTGCTGGAAGCCCTTCTTATTTCTCAGTTTTTATCCTCACTTTGGCCTAGATAAATTTATGATTTAACTGATCCTCTAAGGAGCCTTTCTGAGTTATCCCAGACATTTAAACTCCTGTTGATGGTATTTGAAATGATCTCCCAGGAAAAAACAGGGACCATGTATTTTTGTTTTTGTTTTGATATCATAATTCTCAATATTACTTACAGCTATGCTTAGGAAATAAATGGCCTATAAATAATATGTCTTGTTGTCACTTTCCCCATTAGTTTCATGGTGATAATAATATTAGTCTGTCTGCCTTGCAGCGTTGTTAGGTTTAAGTAAGATGCATGTGATACACTTTCTCAACTGGTAACCATGATGAAAATATGTCAGTGTTATGCACGAGAAGTTCCTCTCCTGAAAGTGAGTTTATTGATATTGGAAAGCTAGACCAGGAAAAAAAGTGAATTTAAAGTGAATTTTCTCTTGAATTAGGATAAAGATATTTTTATATCTTCTGCAAAAAGGATATATTATTAGTGTATTTTTGAGAGACAAGTCAAAATAGCATCTCTGGTGCTATTACCTGAAAAATTCATAACTTTTCATGAGATTTTATAGCAAAAATGATGTAACTATGTAGTCTAAAGGCAAGGAAGGCAGCATGTCCAAAATATGGTCACTTTAATAACCTTCAACACAAGCATCCAAGGCTAAACCACTCTCATCTGTTAACATGTGCAATTACAATAGTTTCTTTAAATGTATATATGAGTGCTAATTTATATTGTATTTTTTAAATATATTATTTTTCTTTGTCTATTGTTTGTTTTGTCTAAAGTTTTAACATTAATATATTCAACACATTTATTTTTAATTTGTTTATATTTTATTGAGATACTATTGATATGTGATATATTATTTTCATTACATTAAGTTACAACATAATGATTCAATGTTTGCATATATTGTATATACTTTTTAGGTTGCCTTTTCATTTTGTTAAAAGCTTGTTGATGGTTTCCTATGAATTATTTTAGAAAAGACTAAACCAAAACTATCAAATGAAAAATATTAACAATTCCAAATCTATTGAAGCAATTAGAATCTTTAATTATTCCAAAATAAGAACTCTAGATATAGATGTCCTCTCTAGTGAGTCTACTGAAACATTAAATTTTTTAAAAAAGGGATAGAGAAGATGTAGTGTCTGTGCAATTATATGATGGAATATTACTGAGTCATAAAAAAGAATGAACTCTCACCATTTGTGATGACATGGATGGAATAAGAGGGTGTCATGCTAAGTAAAATAAGCCAGATAGAGAAATGACAAATACCATATGATTTCACTTATATGTGGAATCTGAAAAAAAACAAAACAAAACAAGCAGATTCTTAAATCCAGAGAAGAAACTGGTGGTTGTCAGAGGGGAGTTGGGTGGGGGAATGGGCAAATAGGAGAAGGGCATTAAGGGGTATAAAGTTTCAGATTAAAAATAGATAAATACATTTTAAAAATTCAACTTATGTAAATACCCAGAGAATTAAAAATGTAGAACAACTTCCCACATTGTAACACAACAGTACTACCTTGAAACAAAGACCTAAAAAAATATACATGTCTGGCATATATTCTGTAAGTATATCATCTCCTTATACAGCAGAAATTTCTTTTTGCTTTTCAGTTGCGTTCCCTACTTCTCCTTACTCAGTTGTTAGGAAGAATTGCTCTATTACTAAGAGTATAACATATTCACTGGGGCTCTTCAGAATCTAATAGGACATGTCAGCCCATTCAATTATCAAAAGTTTGGATGGTTCTTGTCCTCTGAGCATACACTCTCCTTGTTTTGGTGCTAGTCTTGCTCATTTGGTAGGCCACACCTCAAATTTAGATACTGGCTTTAAAAATGGAGCATTCCATCTCCTGCTTAATCTATGACATATTTCATCAATGGGTGTTGATTTTTCTTAAATTTCTTTGCATCTAGGGTTGTTGATGGTTTTACAGGAAAATATGACATTGTAAATTAATCCAATGATTATTATAGAGGGAGTGAAAATACTTTATATCCTTCTATATGCTAATCAAAGATGATCTTTCCAAATCCATTTTTAACATTCTGAATTTACATTACTTTAAGTTATTAAGAAGAATATTAGCAAGTCATCAAAAGAAAATTTATCAATACCATACTGTTTTGATTAATATAACTTTGTAGTATAATGTGAAATCAGGATTGTGATACTTCCAGCTGTGTTTTTCTTTTTCAAGATTGCTTTTGTTATTTTGGATCTTTTGTGGTTTCATACAAATTCTAGGATTCTTTCTGTGGTTCTGTGAAAAATGTGTGATGTCTGAAAATACTGAATCACAATGATGTATATCCAAAACTAGTAATATACTGTATGTTGATTATAGTTCAATAAAAAAGGGAAAATACCTTATCAAGTATTTAATTGAATTTCTTCCCAAAATATTCAGATGATAGGACTACAATAAATTATATGTTTTGGTGAATTTATCATTTGGGAAGAATGAAAAAATAATACCTAAAAATATTTCTTGCTCCATAACAAATTGAAGATAACATGAAAAGGCTTTAAGATTTTGTTTTGTTTTCCTCTACAGCTTGTTTGAGATGGCAGTGATGTTTAAGGAAAAAAAAAGTCTTTTCAGAAGTACCAGAGCAATTATTATTTCCTGGACTGTGTTGACAGTATAATCCATGGTTTTTTTTTTTGTTTTTTTTTTTTTTTTAGAAAATGAGCTAATATAGCTGAAAAATAATATGCTATTTTTTTGTTTGTTTAAAACATTGCTCTTTTAGATGCATAGCTCAGTCAAAAGATATTTTGCTGTTATAATCATGGTGAGGGAAGCTTTAATGTGTGAACAATATGCTGTCCTTGGCCCAAGGGAATCTGCCTCCCCGTAAAGTGAAAATGGGATATGGGAATAGAGTTCTGTTGCCAGAATTTCCAACACTCTCTAAGGACCCTCTTACAATACATTTAATTTCTACCTGCAGAGAGGGGCCTTTAACCTTCTGCAGCAGGAGATCTAGGTTCATACCCGTATTCTTCCCAGAGTAAAATGCATTAAGGCTGGGCCATCTACCTAATCATGTGTCTTGGTTGCCCTAAAGCATATAAAGTCAAAGGATTTTTCTTACTAGATTCACAATGTTATTTCAAGGAGAAAAGAAGCATATTGGATTTGACAGAGATATTTAATCACTTTATAATACAAGACATTAGTGAGGAACTTAAGTATTACCATTGTCTTTTATCATAACCTGCCTCATATTTTTCCTTAACATGTTTATCAGATGAATTATATGGGCCTGTGGGCATGACCTCTAATGACGTTGCAAGACATTGAAAAGTAGCAAAGTAAATCATTCCGCTTACAGGAATCACCTACTGGGCAAAGATGTAGGTGTATATTTTCTTCTAAAGTCACCATTCTATCATGTTCCTCCTAACTTAAAAAATCAGTAGTTGACCCTCAATGCCATCATATCAGAGCAAGGAATGTTTAACTTATTATTTAAGGCCATTAAGGAAAGAACCCTTATTATTTTCCACATTATCTACTAACACATAGTGCTATAAAATGGCCATCTTATTTAAAATTAGAACCGATATGCACATAATTTCATCTGAAAGACTTGTCTTCCCATATTCTAAAACTGTTCTTCTTCTGGGAAGTTTCCATTAACTACCTCACTCTATGTCATTTTAGATTTGTCCTGAACTTTTATGGTATTTAATCAAGTCTCTTTTCTTTCCTTGTTCTGTTATTTAAATATCTTTTGTATATACAATTAACGCACGCACACACACACATACACACACACACATAGCTTTGTAAATTTATAGTAAAGAAGCAGGGTGTATTTTATTCCAGTAGTAGGTGCATTTTAAAATTATTAAACTGTTTTATTTTTTAAACCAATATTTTAGATACATTTTAAAATCCTAATTCTCACAATCATGGTAATTGCATCTCATCCTTTGAATAAGGAAATCAAAACTTGGAAAGCTGATATACCTTGCAAATTTGCAAAGATATTTAAATGTCAGAACCAGGATTCCAGATAGGTCCATCAAATTACCAAATCTTTTTGTCTCATTTCACTGTAGTCTAGCCCATTTTGTTTCTCAACTGAATTTTTTGTTATCAGTGTCTTCAATGGCTCCTGCAACATTTCAGTACTTGGTAGAATATACAATGGATGCTCCATAAATATTTGTAGAGTGATGACTCTTCTTACATTGGTTTTTTCCAAGCATCCTGGAGGGTATTAAAGAGAAAATCCAAACTGCAATTTATCAAGTTTATCTGGACACTTATGCAATCCTTTTTTTATGATGAACAAAAATAGGAAGAACCAAACCTCGGAGAAACAAATGTAGAAAATGAACTAACATGTCCAATGCATAGAACACAGTTTTAAGATAATCTTCAACTGACTGGGTGCCATCTCAATTCAAGACCATTGAGAAAGGAATAAAGTAAGACTACTACTAGACAAAATTAAGGATTACAGGAAAATGCATATTCACTGATTCTTTCCAGCAGGCTTCCCAGCATGATATGAGTTGGATGATTAAATGCATCTTTCAACTGACAAAATGTATGGGAATTGTAGCAGATGGAAATTGTAGAGATAAGCCAAAAAGAGAAGGCCAATAGGCTACCTTCAAGTAAAATCAGAGTATGGCATTGTCTTGGTGAATTCTTATGTTCTATGAGGGCGGCGATATTTTTTTTCATGTATCTATCCCATACTCCTTAAAATGCATTAGTAAATTTACTGGGTTCAGAATTAACCACCGAGAAGCAATCATTCTAATTTTAAGAGAAAAAAAATCTTGTTAACCAAATTCAATTTTATTTTGTTTTTTAAAAAACAAAAATATCAGTAACTGACATAGGGGCCAGAATACACGTGTCTGCATATACAGTGAATTATCTTCCCCCTCCCTACATGGGATTCTAATTCTTTTGGAAGTATGACTTTGTGTGCCTGACAATCAGAGTCATTGGCAAATAGCCTAGATCAATTAAATGTTCAATGGTTTTGAACTAAAATGGCATAATGTAATCAATTCCACAACAAACATGGACTAAACTACTGAATGTAATGCTAAGCATCCATCAGCTACAGTGTTCTTTCTCTTTGGGCAGAGTTTGAATGTATATTCGCTTTCATGATTCTGTTCTTGCATAAATCCACATGAGACCAACATTCTTTCTAACTGACTCAATGTTTCTCTAGAAAGGGTAATACATTTGGTCAGCTCAAGACTTGCAGGGTGTAAGGTATATTTAGCTGAATTTGTTAGGTAGCTGAAATTTTATTCATTATTTAATACAACCACCTTATTTTTTCCAGTATACAAACTTTTATTAAGATCGTTATTTTATTTTGCAATAGAATTGTAAAAAAGTAGAAAACTTCAAGCAGAAAATGCAGTAATATCAGAAATTAACCAATATATATGTACTGAATGCATAGAATATGTATTCAAAATTTAAGAGAAATGGACAACACTATGCATTAGAATAGGCATATGCTCCTTATTATGAGAAAATGAGACTCAAGCAAAATCATTTAAAGAATGGTAGAGTTGCAGTGTCTGGGTGGCTCAGTCAGTTAAGGGTATAACTTGGGCTCAGGTCATGATCTCAGGGTCCTGGGATCTAGCCCCCAATTGGCTCCTCACTGAGCTCAGTGGAGAGTCTACCTCTCCCTCTGCTCCTTCTCCTTCCCCTCCCCCTGCCCTTCGCCCCTTCTCATATAAATAAATAAAATCCTAAAAAAATGGTAAAGAGTATTTAATGAGTTTCTTTAATGGAATACAATTATAATACTACTAAGCCTTGCTATAATGTTGAAGAATCCTTCGATTACAGTGGCTTAAAATGAGTATGTAATTATCACTCACGCAGTATATAACTGTGGGTTGGCTGCAGTTCCTGGGCTTCAGGCTAATTGGTTCAGGCTGCTGTTTTGCTCCATTTGGGGTATGACCGGCATATCTCTTTATTTCAGAACACAGGAAAAGGAGTAGCACCTGTGTAGTACATGAATATTCTGCAGTAAACTGGAAGATAAGAACTGGTATAAACACACAATACTTAAGAATGTCTGTGGATGTTGTATAACCATGTGTACTCACACTGACCAAAACTGGTCATGCGGTCACTCTAAAGTTAGTAGAATCAGAAATCATACCCTATCTCCTGAAGGCATTGCTAATTACCACCCCCAGGAGGAATGTGTCCTTCAGGTCTCTTACAAGGAAAGAGAATGTGAATCATGAATAATAACCTACCATAGATATAATATGACATGTACATTAAACTTTTTCATTTTTCATTTTATTTATTTATTATCAGTCTAGCATGCATAATATTTACAGTTTAAGAAACTAACCATCAAAAAGACAAAAAGAAGGTCAGAGTTTATAATCTAAGCATTAAAAGGGTTTACAACTACTTCCTTTTTTTGACATTTATTTTTTTTTTTTCAGTGCTCCAAGATTCATTTCTTATGCACCACACCCAGTGCTCCATACAATACATGCCATCCTTAATACCCACCACCAGGCTCATCTATCCCCCTCCAACCTCCCCTCCAAAACCCTCAGTGGTTTTTCAGAGTGCATAGTCCACATGGTTCATCTCTCTCTCTGATTTCCCCCAATTCACTTTTCCTTTCCTTCTCCTGATGTCCTCCGTGATATTCCTTATGCTCCACAAGTAAGTGAAACCATATGATAATTGACTCTCTCTGCTTGATTTATTTCACTCAGCATAATCTCCTCCAGTCCCATCCATGTTGATGCAAAAGTTGGGTATTCATCCTTTCTGATGGAAGCATAATACTCCATTGTATATATGGACCATATCTTGTTTATCCATTCGTCTGTTGAAGGGCATCTTGATTCTTTCCACTGTTTGGTGATTGTGGTAATTTCTGCTATTAACATTAGGGTACAGATGGCCCTTCTTTTCACTACATCTGTATCTTTGGAGTAAATACCCAGTAGTGCAACTGCAGGGTTATAGGGTAGCTCTATTTTTAATTTCTTAAGGAATCTCCACACTGTTTTCCAAAGTGGCTGTACCAACTTTCATTCCCACCAACAGTGTAAGAGGGTTCCCCTTTCTCCACAACCTCTCCAACACTTGCTGTTTACTGTCTTGTTAATTTGTAGTGCCGACTTGGTGGTCACATACTCTTTTAAACCTTGCTGGTCCTGGAAGCTCTTTATCTCTCCATCCATTTTGAATGTCAGTCTTGCTGGATAAAGTATTCTTGGCTGCATGCTCTTCTCATTTAGTGTCCTGAATATGTCTTGCCAGCTGTTTCTGGCTTGCCAGGTTTCTGATGGACCTTCCTCTATACATAAGGAATCTCTCCCCCCTAGCTGCCCTTAGGACCTCTTGTCTAAAATTATGATTTGTGAATTTCATAATGAGTTGTCTGGAGGTCTTTGAACTTGGGGGATGACTTTTCTGGCTCTAGGACAGGAACACTTGTTCCATTCCCTGGATTGGGGAAATTTTCATCCAGAATTTGTTCAGCTATATCTTCTAGTCTTCTCTCTTTCTCCACCCCTTCAGGGATCCCAATAATTGTGATGTTGGAACATTTCATGATGTCATTTTTTCTTAATTCTGTTTTCATGGCTTCTAAGCTGTTTTTTCCAGGCCTTCTCCAGATCCTTCTTTTCTATCAGTTTGTCCTCTAGATCACTAATTCTATTTTCTGCCTTGGTTACCCTGGTTGTTAGAGTATTTAGATTAGATTGGATCTCACTGATAGCATTTTTAACTTGTGCCTAGGCGGCTCTCACTTCTTCCCTTAGAGATTCTATGTTGTCACTAATGGTTTTCTCTAACCTAGCCACTCCCTGGATAATTGTTACCTTGAATTCCCTTTCTGACATATTGTTTATGTCCATATCTAATAGTTCTGATGGAGAAGGCACAACCTCTGAATTCTTCCTCTGTTGGGTGCTCCTCCTCCTAGTCCTTTTGGTGAGAGGTGGTTGAGGTGATGTATAGCTGAATATATCAACCACAATCCAAGGAAAGCAAACCCTCTCCAGTGATATCTTCTGCCCCTGTAGAGATCCAGAAATGTATAATCTTATCTCTCAGACTAATTTCATGGTTGTTCAGAGTGTACTGGTAGATACTTAGCTCACTTTAAGGAAGCAGTTGAAACAGAGTCTCCTACTCCCCCACCATCTTGCCCCTTATTTATTTATTTATTTATTTATTTTTTAATTTAAATTCAATTAACTAACATAAAATGTTTCAGGGTACAGGTCTGTGATTCATCAGTCTTATATAATATCCAGTGCTCATTACAACAAATACCCTCCCCAACGTCTATCACTCAGTTACCACATCTCTCCACCTCATCCCCTCCAGCAGTCCTTTTTTTGTTTCTTATATTTGTTTCCTATGATGAAGAGTCTCTTATTGTTTGTCTCCTTCTTTGTTTTCATCTTGGTTTATTTTTTCCTCCCTCTTCCCCTTGATTCTCTTTCTTGTTTCTTAAATTCCACATATCAGTGAAATCATATTATAATTGTCTTTCTCTAATTGATTTATTTTGCTTAATATAATACCCTGTAGTTCCAGCCATGTCATTGCAAATGGCAAGAGTTTGTTCTTTTTGATGGTTGCATACTATCCATCTTCTTTATCCATTCATTTGTTGATGGACATCTAGGCTCTTTACATAGTTTGGCTATTATGGACATTGCAGCTATAAAAATTGGGGTGCAGCTGTCCCTTCGGATCACCATATCTGTATCTTTGGGGTAAACACCCAGTAGTGTTATTGCTGGGTCATAGAGTAGCTCTATTTTCAACATTTGGAGGAACCTCCATACTGTTTTCCAAAATGGTTGCACCAGCTTGCATTCCCACCAACGGTGTAGGAGGATTCTCCTTTTTCCACATCCTCTCCAACATCTGTTGTTTCCTGATTTGTTAATTTTAGCCATTCTGACTGGTGTGAGATTCTATCTCAGTGTGGTTTTGATTTGTATTTTTCTGATGCTGAGTGATGTTGAGCACTTTTTCCTACGTCTGTTGGTCATTTGGATGTCTTTTTTGAAGAAATGTCTGTCTGTTCATGTCTTTTTTTTTTTTTTAAGATTTTATTTATTCATTTGACACAGAGAGTTCACAAGTAGGCAGAGAGGCAGGCAGAGAGAGAGAGAGGAGGAAGCAGGCTCCCCGCGGAGCAGAGAACCCGATGCGGGACTCGATCCCAGGACCCTGAGATCATGACCCGAGCCAAAGGCAGCGGCTTAACCCACTGAGCCACCCAGGCGCCCCTTTCTTGAACAATTATTTGTTCTTTGGGAGTTGAGTTTGATAAGTTCTTTATAAATTTTGGATATTAGCCCTTTATATGACAGGTCATTTGCAAATGTCTTCTCCCATTCTGTCAGTTGGATTTTGGTTTTGTTGACTGTTTCCTTTGCTGTGCAAAAGCTTTTTATCTTAATGAAGTCCCAATAGGTCATTTTTGCCCTTGTTTCCCTTGCCTTTGGAGACGTGTCTAGCAAGAAGTTGCAGCGGCTGAAGTTGCCTCAAGGATTTTGATGGATTCCTGTCTCACATTTAGGTATTTCATCCATTTTGAGTATATTTTTGTGTATGGCCTAGTTTCATTCCTCTGCATGTGGCTGTCCAATGACATATACATTAAATCACTTTAACTTAAAACATACCAAGTGACTAAATTTATATGTATAACAAAATTATATCTATGGAGATTTATTAATAAAATATATCTTTGCTAGCAGTTTTCTGTTATTTTATATAAACAGAAGCTGTATGTAGTTATTTTAAGTAAAATGCTCAGAGAAATGATTAAATTTATTTATAGTTAATATTTTGTCAAAAAAACGGGTATCTTTTTGTATGTAATGGAAAGGCAATTGCTTAGGAGTTTAAAGTTTAGGATTGAATCAGACATCTTCCACAGGCTTACTGGAAAGAATAAAGAAAGGTCCTCACTTTTCTTTAGCTTTCTGTAAAAAGTGATTTCCCAATTCATGGTATTCTCAATGCTATGTTGTATAATTCCTAAATTATATAAATTTATTTGTGGATTTATTTGTGGATACATCTTTTATTTATTTATTTATTTATTTATTTATTTTTTATTTGTGGATACATCTTTTAACCAAAATCCAAAAGCAACCTCCAAAAATCACTTATAGAACCAGTCTCTGGATTTAATGCCTTTTTCAGTTTGGAGAAGTTTAAGATGTCAGTTTGGAGAAGTTTAAGATATCAGTGTGTAATTATAATCATATATATATATATATGATTGTAATTATATATTCTTTATATATATAAAAAAATATAAATATATATACACACACACATACGCAAAGTGGATGCTAAGACAGGTTTCACTCATTCATAAATAATCATTACAGTGGTCACAGCTCCTCAATTCCTGCCTCACCAAGTTCATCTTTGTAAATTTTACTTCTGAGACAAGAAAAGGTCACTCCATTTTGTGGACGTACTATAATTTAACCCATCAGATGCCCACTGATGGACATTTGAATCCTTTCAGATCCATTGCTATTACAGGTATTGCTGCAGTGAATAGCCTTGTGCCCTCACTTTGCACAATGTGTTTGGCATAGACTCTTAGAAGTGGGGTTGTTAGGTCAGATAGTAAATTTGCAATATACTGACAAATATCTCTCCAATGTGGTAGTATTTTGTATCTTTATTAGTAGTGAATGAAAGAAATTATTTTCTTAGGCCCCAATCAAGGACGTGATATAATGTGTTTAGATTTGTATAAATCTGATTAAAAAAAAACCCTTCCATTTTTTTTTTCATTTTCTGATTAGAAGCCAGGTTGAGCATCTTTTCATGTGCTTAAGATGCACTTACATGTCTTTTTTCTCTGAACTCTTTATGCATATCTTTAGCCGCCTCTTACAGAGTTATTGAGCTTTTTTCCTCTATTGTTTAAGAATCATTTTACATGTTAATATATTTTGGGATATAGGAATTTGGACACTCTTTGTTATAGAACTTGAATCTGTGTTGGCCCTGAAACATATCTCACAGTACTTAAAGTTTAGTCTTTTTATGTAGGTGCAGTTATGAACTTACCTACTAATATTTTGCTTCTGGGATGTGAGAAACAATGAACCATATCTTGCTGGTGTCTTTGCCATGGGCTTCCTCCAAGCCTGTGATGAACATTCACCTTGCTGTGGGGTGTGCTCTCAGGTAAAACACCACATTCTGTCTCTTCCCCAAAAAACCACTCAATTCTGAGTTGCTCCTCCCTTTCTTAGGATGACAGCAGCAGATCTGACGTACCCCCGCTTTCTTCTGCCTTCAAGTACCTGCAAGCAGGGTCATTCCCTCATACAGTACTTGTGCCATTACTGCTCATTTGTATTTTGCTTTTGCTTAGAGTATCTTTGCAAATGTTTTTGATTTATTAATCTATTCTTTTTGGCTTCTGGACTATAAATCACAGGGAAGGCCTTCCTGCTCTAAGGTTATACAGGAATTTATTCGTGTTTTTTTTCAAGTACATCTAGAACATCACTTGGACATCAAGCTTTTGATTGAGTTATAATTTATATCAATGTATTTTTGATGTACTTTGTCTTCATTTATGATAGTTAAGTCTTTTACTTTCATATATTTCCCAGCTTTTTGATAGCTCCAATTTCACATGCTGATCTTATAGACCATTCTTCTCTGTATTCCTATACTTTGGCACTTTCTGTTTTCTTACTCCTTTCTTTAAAACAGTAAACACTTTCTTAAATATATTTTTAGTTGGTGTTGTAATATACACTACACTTTTTATGAATAATGTAACACAACAGTTAAGCTTGTTCATCCTTTTTCTTAATGCATTGATATTTAGAGGTGGGATTTGTTTTTATTTGTTTTGTTTTGTTTTGCTAGTCACATTTGTAGTCAATGAATTTTCATGGACTGTTATTAGTAGATTCCTGGGCAGCAATAATAGGATTAATTCAGAGTGGCTGTCCAAGCTTCCTGAGTTAAATATTTCCTTTTTGTATACACACACACATATATCTTAACAGCTTTTGACTTACACGATATGCTTTCATTTATAGAAGTTCTATTCGCTGAAACTGCTGTGTCTGGGAAGTAATCTTCACCCCAATTTCTAAGTCTTCTTTCTCTGTTTCTTTAGAAATTCTGCTGTGTTCAATACTGTTTCTAATTCCAATGCTTATCTTCTGATGGAATCCTCTCTTTCTGGATGTTAATGTGGTAAAATCTTGTAATAATATGCCCTGATAATGCAAATTATTACATTTCTATAATATAAATTATTATATTTATATATATACTATACAATACAATACAATGCAATGAGAAAGTAGCTCCTGTTTTCTGTTAAAACTTATTCTTAATTGGAGGTAAACTAACATTTGACCTCCTCTCAGGTAAGCTGGAAGATAAATATGGCAGACAGACTGCAAAGCCGTGGGGCAGTTAGTGTCTTTCCCATCTCAAGGTGGAAAGTGGAGAGCTGAGTAGCCATAATCCCAGTATTCCCCTTCCCTAGTTTTAATCCAGCTTGGATATATAGAATATATATAGAGAATATATATAGAATAGATATATAGAATAGATATATAGAATATATATTGGATATATAGAATATATAGAGAGAATATATTTCTGGGGAAATATAGAATATATATCATAGAATATATATATATATAATATATTCTATATATGATTTATTGATAGTTGGTGTCTATATATTCTATATATCATATGTATATATGATATATAGAAAATATATATATGAAATAATAAGTAATCTGGAATTTTATCCATTGATATTTAAACCAGACCAGAGAGTTGTCATCACATAACTCCAGAAACCAAATATACCAGACTGGATTTGAATGGGATGGTCAGGCTCTGGACTCCCATCCAGTCACTGTGTAGTCTCATCTGAGTCACTGCATTAATCTCATAGCAGTGGAGCTGAACATTATGTGTGATTAAATATTTTGGGTCTCATTGGGTGAGGTATTACCTCATCTCTAGCAATTTCTGAGTTTCCCATTTCTAGGCCTCTTGTATAGATCCTTGCTCTCTTCCTGGAAAATTCCCATGGATTTATCTACCCCGTGGCTTGCTGAGGATCTCTGCTTTTGGGAACATTTGAACACAATTCATCGGCTGTGGATTTTTGTTTTTCCTCCTGATCTTAGTTTTCTTGAAAATGTAGGCTGAGAATTTGTTGTTGGCTGCAGCTATTGTTCTTAACTATATTCTATATTACCTGCATGTTCACACCAGAACTGGAATTCTGCTTGGAGATTTGGAAAACATACTTCAAATTCTCCAAATATAATTTCTTAACTCTGAAGTTAGGAAGCTCAAGCTTCATAAAATACAATTTAAGATTCACTAGTAGATTCTCATAAGATTCAATAGTAGAAGCAGTTCATCTAAGTAATTTTTATTCATTTTATATTCTGCCTTTCCAGAGAATAGTAATTTTTTATCTATTTCTCCAAAGTTCACCATTGGAATAGATATTAAAAATTATACATACCTTAGTTTGAAAAAAGCATCAAGGAAACCATATTACCTTTGACCTTGTGAATAACAAAGCTGAACATACATAAGCTGCTTAACAAAAAAATATTCAATGTAGATTCATTTATGCACTATAAAGAAACTTATGGACGTATCTAATATAGATATACTTTGACAATGTTCACAAATAATAGTATTTTATCTTTGAAGAAAGATGTAATTATTTTAAAAGTGTTACATTGATCCCAAGCACTTTTTCAATGATGAACATGCTTGGATTGAAGAATAAGATAAGATCAAATATTTTTTGTTCTGCTTTGACTCACACTTGTTTCTTCTCAAGTTAAACCTAATTTTAGTTGGCAGGCTCCTAGCTATTAGTGTGTCATCTACTGTGACCATTTCCATCATGATAGGCAGAGGTCATTTGTATGATATTTGACTCTAGATTCTAAAGTTATAAAATTCAACACCACATGGACTCTTTACAGTCCATGATAAAAATGGACTTAGGGACTCCTGATGTGTGGCAGAGGGCAGCTAAAAAAAAAAAAAAAAGAAGAAGAAGAAGAAAAAGAAAAAAGAAAAAAAACTGAAAAAAGGAAAAAAAGAAAGAAGGAAAAAGGAAAGAGAAAGAAATACACCATCCTAGGAAACAAGTGTTTATGGAGAGATATCATTTTTGAATACACACTGACAGGAGGAGAAAGTGATTAAGACTAAAGAGTGGGGTACCAGGTGGTGGGTATTATAGAGGGCACGGATTGCATGGAGCACGGGGTGTGGTGCAAAAATAATGAATACTGTTATGCTGGAAATAAAAATAAAAAAAAAAAGAGTAACAAAAATAAAAGAACATGAGAACTAAGTAAAACCAAAAAATAAAAGAAATATGAAGATAATACTGGTGTAAAAAGTAAAAACAAACAAGAAAGGATCACCAGCTAGGGAAAAATGTCATTAACAGCTTCAAAGGAAACTTGGGGGGGAAATCATATGAATTGTGAATTTGTGGAGAGGTCATTTGTCATGTTTTCTAGCCACCTGGCACCTTTTGTGTACACTCCCTGTGCTTGAGAATCTTCTCTTATGAGCCGTGGATAAATCAGAAAATGTACTTGCCCAGTGTGATTGCCTTTTTGGTGTGTCAACGCAAGGATGCTATTGTCCCTGGATATGCAAACACTAATCCAGGTGTTGCTGTAAAGGTATTTTGTAGATGTAATTAAATTCCAAAGTTCGTTGACTCTAAGTAAGAAAGAAAAGCCTAGACAATTTGTGTGGCTTTATTCAATCTGTACGGTCTAAAAGCAGACTTGAGGCTTAGTTGAAGATGGAAATTTTAACCGTGAACAGCTACTTAAACTTGTACTCTAGAGTTTAAGCTTGTATCCTGAAGTATCCTTTAGATTTTGGACTTTCCCTGCCAACCCTCACAACCTTGCAAACCAATTCTTTGCACTATGTCTTGCAGTATTTTGTTATGCAGCAATACTGCCCCCATTGAAGAAAAGCACTAAGTTTCCTCATAGATTGTCTGTCTTAGGGCACCCAGGCATAAACAATTGGAAGAGTACTCTCTCATAAACCACTCTGAGTCTAGGAATTTACTTCAGAGTAGAGCTGTAGAAAAAACCAGATACTTTTATTGGGCTCTCCAAGGTGGGGGGAGGGGAATCCCTCTTAGGATAATTGCCCAACTATTACTACCATTAAAAAATTAAAAATAATTATCCTCCACACAAATAGCACTCCAGTTGAGGCTAAATTCTTTTAACAAGGAGTTCCAGAGAAGCTTTTTGTTCCTGAGAATTGATTTCTAAGTTATGTGGCCTTTGGATTTCTAGATCTGCCATTCTTAGCAACGTAAACCTAAGTTAGCCTTTTTGGGTATATAAAAGCTTCTTTCACCATTCATTCTTTGATAAACATTTAGGTTGTTTCCAAACATTGGCTTTTGTCAATAATGCTACAAAGAACATAAACATGCAGATATCTTTTCAAGATCCTGTTTTTTATTTCCTTTGGATATATATCCAGAGTGAGGTTCCTGGATGCTGTTTTCCACCATGGCTGCCCCAATTAAGATTCACACCAACAGTGCACAATGCATCCACTTGTTTATTATTTGCTTTTGTTGCCTTTGCTTTTTATCTCAAATCTAAAACAATCAAGTACTTTATGTTTAAAGTCCCTGTGTTTTCTTTTTATTTTTATTTCTTATTATGTTGTGTTAGTCACCATACAGTAAGTCATTAATTTTTGATATACTGTTCAAATATCCATTGTTTACATATAAGACCCAGTGTTCCATGCAATCTGTGCCCTCCTCAATACCCATCACCAGGCCAACCCATCCCCCACCACTCCCCTCCCCTCCAAAACCCTCAGTTTGTTTCTAGGAGTCCACAGTTTCTCATGGTTTGTCTTCCCCTCCAATTCCCCCCCTTCATTTTTCCCTTCCTGCTCCTAATATCCTCCATGCTATTCCTTATGTTCCACAAGTAAGTGAAACCATATGATAATTGACTTTCACTGCTTGACGTATTTCACTCAGCATAATTTCCTCCAGTCCCATCCATGCTGATGCAAAAGTTGGGTATTCATCCTTTCTGATGGTTGAGTAATATTCCACTGTATATATGGACCACATCTTCTTTATCCATTCATCTGTTGAAGGGCATCTCAACTCTTTCCACAGTTTGGCTATCATGGACATGGCTGCTATGAACATTGGGGTGCATATGGCCCTTTTTTTCACTACATCTATATCTTGGGGGCAAATACCCAATAATGCAATTCCTGGGTCATAGGGTAGCTCTATTTTTAATTTTTTGAGGAACTTCCACACTATTTTCCAAAGTAGCTGCACCGACTTGCATTCCCTTCAGCAGTGTAAGAGGGTTCCCCCTTCTCCGCATCCTCTCCAACAATTGTTGTTTCTTGTCTTATTAATTTTTGTCATTCTAACTTGTGTGAGGTGGTATCTTAATGTGGTTTTGATTTGAATTTCGCTGATGCCTAATGATGATGAACGTTTTTTCATGTGTCTGTTAGCCATTTGTATGTCTTCTTTGGAGAAGTGTCTGTTTATGTCTTCTGTCCATTTTTTGACTTGATTATTTGTTTTTTGGGTATTGAGTTTGAGAGGTTTTTACAGATCTTGGATAACAGCACTTTGTAGTGTCATTTGCAATGATCTTCTCCCATCCTGGGGGTTGTTACTTTGTTTTGTTTACTGTTTCCTTTTTTGCGCAGAAGATTCTATCTTGATGAAGTTCCAAAAGTTCATTTTCACTTTTATATCCTTTGCCTTTGGAGATAGGTCTTGAAAGAAGTTGCTGTGGCCAGTGTCAAAGAGGTTCTGCCTATGCTCTCCTCTAGGATTTTGAGGGATTCCTGTCTCACATTGAGGTCTTTCATCCATTTCAAGTTTATTTTTGTGTATGGTGTAGGACAATGGTTGAGTTTCATTTTCTATTCATAGCTGTCCAATTTTCCCAGCATCATTTATTGAAGAGACTGTCTTTTTTTCACTGGATATTTTTCCTGCTTTGTTGAAGATTATTTGACCACATAGTTGAGGGTCCATATCTGGGCTCTCTATTCTGTTCCACTGGTCTATGTATCTGTTTTTGTGCTAGTATCATGCTGTCTTGGTGATCACAGTTTTGTAATACAGCTTGAAATCAGGCAACATGATGCCACTACTTTTGTTTTTCTTTTTCAACATTTCTTTAGCAATTCAGGGTCTTTTCTGGTTCCATACAAATTTTAGGATTGTTTGTTCCAGCTTTTTTTTTTTTTTTTAAAGATTTTATTTATTTATTTGACAGACAGAGATCACAAGTAGGCAGAGAGGCAGGCAGGCAGAGAGAGAGAGAGAGGAGGAAGCAGGCCCTCCGCAGAGCAGAGAGCCCGATGCGGGGCTCGATCCCAGGACCCTGGGATCATGACCTGAGCCGAAGGCAGAGGCTTAACCCACTGAGCCACCCAGGCGCCCCTGTTCCAGCTCTTTGAAAAATGCCAATGGAACTTTGATCGGGATGGCATTGAAAGTATAGACTGCTCTAGGCAGTATAGACATTTTAACAATGTTTATTCTACTGATCCATGAGCATGGAAGGCTTTTCCATCTTTTTATGTCTTTTTCAATTTCTTTCCTGAGTGTTCTGTAGTTCCTTGAGTACAGATCCTTTACCTCTTTGGTTAGGTTTATTTCCAGGTATCTTATGGTTCTTGGTGCTGCAGTAAATGGAACCAATTCTCTAATTTCCCTTTCTACATTTTCATTGTGAATAAGAAAGAAACTGATTTCTGTGCATTGATTTTGGATCCTGCCACATTACTGAGTTGCTGTATAAGTACTAGTAGTTTTGGGGGTGGAGTTTTTTGGATTTTCCATATGAAGTATCATGTCATCTGCGAAGAGAGAGTTTTACTTTTTCTTTGCCAACTGAATAACTTATTTCTTTTTGTTTTCTGATTCCTGCTGCTAGGACTTCTAGTACTATATTGAACAACAGTGATGTGAGTGGACATTCTTGTTGTTTTCCTGATCATAAAGGGAAAGCTGTCAGCCTTTCCCCATTGAGAATGATATTTGCTGTGGGTTTTTCATACACAGATTTCATGAAGTTGAGGAGTGTTCCCTCTATCCCTATACTCTGAATTAATCAGGAATGGATGCTGTATCTTGTAAAATGCTTTTTCTGCAACAAGTGAGAGGACCATGTGATTCTTCTCTCTTCTCTTATTGATTTGTTCTATCCCATTGATTGATTTGCGAATGTTGCACCACCCTTGCATCCCAGGGATAAATCCTGCCTGGTCATGGTGGATAATCTTTTTAATGTACTGTTAGATCCTATTAGCTGGGATCATGTTGAGAACCTTGGCATCCGAATTCATCAAGGATATTGGGCTGAAATTCTCCTTTTTGATAGGGTCTTTGCCTGGTTTGGGGATTAGGGTAATTCTGGCTTAGAAAGAGTCTGGAAGTTTTCCTTCTGTTTCTATTTCTTGGAACAGCCTCAGGAGAATAGGTACTATTTCTTCTTTGAGTGTGTTGAGGGAGTCCATCAGTTCCTGGGCTCTTGTTTTTTGGGAGGTTTTTATCACTGCTTCAATCTCATTACTAGATATTGGTCTATCCAGGCTGTCAGTTTCTTCCTGTTTCAGTCTTAGAAGTTTATAGGTTTCCAGGAATGTATCCGGTTCTTCTAGGTTGCTTAACTTATTGGCATATAACTGTTGATAATAATTTCTGATGGTTATTTCTATTTCCCAGGTGTTAGTCATGATCTCTCCCCTTTCATTCATAATTTTATTAAGGGTCATCTCTCTTTTCTTTTGGATTAGTCTGTCCAGTTCTTTATCAATCTTATTGATTCTTTCAAAGAACCAGCTTCTAGTTTTGTTGATGTGTTCTACTGTATCTCTAGTTTTTAACTCATTGATCTCTGCTCTAATCTTTATAATTTCCATTCTTGTGTGTGGGGTTGACTTAATTTGTTGTTGATTTTCCTGTTCTTTAAGGTGTAAAGAGAGCTGGTGTATTGGGATTATTCAGTTTTTTTGAGTGAGGCTTGGATGGCTATGTATTTTCTCGTTAGGACCGTCTTTGCCATATTTCATAGGTTTTGGACCCATGTGTCTTCATTCTCATTGGTTTCCATGAATTAAGTTCTCTGATTTCCTGGTTGACCCAAATATTCTTGTACAGGATGGTCTTTAGCTTCCAAGTGTTTGAATTCCTTCCAAACTTTTTCTTGTGGCTGAGTTCCAGTTTCAAAGCATTGGTAATATGCAGGGAATAATCTCAATCTTTTGGTATCGGTTCAGCCCTGCTTTGTGACCCAGTATGTGGTCTATTTGAAGAAACTTCCATGTGCGCTTGAGAAGAATGAGTATTCTGTTGTTTTAGGGTGAAATGTTCTGTATATATCTATGAGGTCCATCTGGTCCAATGTGTCATTCAAATCTCTTTTTTTGATTTTCTTTTTTGATTTTCTGCTTCGATGATCTGTCTATTACTGAGAGTGCCATGTTAAGATCCCCTACAATTAATGTATTCATATCAATATGACTCTTTATTTTGATTAACAGCTGGCTTATGTAGTTGGCTGCTTCCATGTTGGGGGCATAGATATTTACAATTTTTAGATCTTCTTGTTGGATAAATCATTTAAAAATGATGTAGTGTCCTTCTGTATCTCTGACTACAGTCTTTAGCCTAAAATCTAATTTCTCTGATAGGAGAATTGCTTCCCCAGCTTTCTTTTGAGGCCCATTGGCATGAAAGATGGTTCTAACCATACCTTCACTTTCAATTTGGATGTATCTTTTCCATCAGAAGTTTTATGGTTTCAAATTTTAAGTTCAAGTTTTTGATCTACTTTAAGTTGATTTTTGTATATGGTGTAAGACAGGAGTCCAGTTTCATTCTTTTATATGTGGCTCTCTGGTTTCGCTAACAACATTTATAGATGTTCTCTTCATTTTCCCCATTTTATATTCCCCTTTTATATTCTTGATTAGCTTGTTGAAAATTAATTGAACATATATGAGTGGATTTATTTCTGGAGTCTGTATTCTGTTCTATTGAACTGTGTGTCTGTTTTTATGTCAATACTCTACTTTTTTGATTACTATAGCTTTGTAATATAGTTTGAAATCAGAACTTTTATTGTCTCCAGCTTTGTTTTTCTTTCTCAGGACTTTTTGGCCATTCAGGGTCGTGTGCAGCTCCATACAAATTTTAGTATCGGTTTTCTTCTTCTGTGAAAACACCATTTGAATTTTGATAGGGATTGCACTGAATCTTTGGATGGCACTGAGTAATACAGCAATATTAACAGGATTAATTTTTCCAATCTATAAGCATGGAATATCTTTCCATTTATTTGTGTCTTCTTCAACTTCTCCCGTCTAAGTATTATAGTTTTCAGTTTACAGATCTTTCACCTCCCTGATCAAATTTATTCCTAATTATTTTGTTGTTTTTGATGCTATTTTAAATGAGACTATTTTCTTAATTTCGTTTTCTGACTTTTCATTATTAGTATATAGAAAATGAAACTAATTTTTGTGTTTTGATTTTGTTTCATGCAATTGTATTGAATTCATGTATTTAGTTTCAATAGTTTTATATTTATTTATTGGAGTCTTTGGGGTTTTCTATACATAAAATGTGATCTGCACATGGAGAGAGTTTTATTTATTCCTTTGTAGTCTGTGCATTTTATTTTTTTCTTGTCTACTTTCTCTGGCTTGAACTTCCAGTAATATGTTCAATAAAAGTAGTAGAATGGATATACTTGTCATCTTCTTGATCTTACAGGAAAAGCTAGTTTTTTACCATTGAGTATATTGTTAGGTGTGAACTTGAAATATATATCTTTTATTATATTATGTTTCCTTCGATCTGTAGCTGATTTTTTGAAAGGCTGTTGAATTTACTCAAGTGGTTTTTCTGAATGTGCTGAGATGAGCAGAGGTTGGTAGAATTTTGAAGAGCATAATAAAAGGGGTCTAAATTGTCTGTAAGAGCTTATTAGGGAAATATCAATCTTAATGTTTCTGCTACTGAGTACTCAGAGGAAGTCAGAAGTATGGTAAATAAAGCTTAAATAACCTTGACAAATACCTATATAAATGTGACCAGATTGTTAGTAGAACTATGGAAGTTAAAGGTGGTCTTCAGGGCACAGAAAGAAATGAAGAATGTGTTACTGGAAACTGAAGGCAAAAAGATCATGATTATGGGGACAGAAAGGTTGGTAGAATTGTGCCTTTAGTTATGGGGAAGGCAGAACTCATGTTGAAACTGAGTATTTAGTTCAAGAAATTCCCAAAAAATGTGTTGAGGTTATGAGCTTGTTCTTCTTAATTTTTGTAATACAAGTTGAGATGAATGGATAAATTGAAGAACTTTTAAACAAAAGGGAACCAGGACTGTGATTTGGATGTTCTCAGCCTATCTCGATTACAATGCTGGCTAAAATTAAGAGACTTACTTTCAAGAAGAGGAAAAACAATGACTGTATGGCTCAATCATCGGAAAGATTAAGTATATGACTCAAAGCCAATCAGTCATCATAGCAGAATCAAAATCAGAGGTGAAATTATCTAGGAATGACTGCTAGTGGACACTCTTGCCTATTAGCATGTATATATATTCATGCATACACATATACATGTACACATACATAGAGATATACGTACAGTGTTATGTAATAAAAGAAATATAACATACTAGAGAGAATCACAAAGTTCTTAGGAATATTGTACAAGATATACAGTCAGATTACATTAAAGAGAACTGAAAGAGGACAAAATAAAAGAAGGTTGTTGGACTTCCAAAATTCTGCATGCAAGAAACAGGCTAAATGAAATTATTCAGCTGCAAGCACATTCTACCATCGATCAAAAAGAAAGAATGATTCAGAGGACAGAGTTAAGAAACAAAGAGGAGTATTTCCAGGCTTTGAAACTAAACAGATTTTGCCCAACTCGATTTTGAAATTGTTTTGGACTTGTGATTCCATTTGCCTTTCATTTTCTCCCTTTTCAAACAGGAATGCTGATAACTGTTAATCCTATATCATCCCACAATTGCTTTGGAATATAATAAATGTATATTTTATGTGTGAAGGACATGACTCTATGGTGACCAAAGGGTGAACTGTGGTAAGCAGAAAAATGGCTTGCCAAAGATACTAAAATTCCAATCCTCAGAACATGTGAAAATGTTAGAATACACAACAAAAGTAATTAAAGTAATTGCAGATGGGATTCAGATTGCTAACTAGCTGACCTTAAAATACTGATGTTAGTCTGGATTATCCATGTGGACCTAGTATAACCCCCAAGTGCTTTTAAACATGGAAAAAATAGGAAAAGGGACCAGAGAGACGGCAATATTAGGATTCAGGCCCAACCTGCTGGTTTTGCATATGGAAATAGAGGACCATAAGTCAAAAAATAAAAGTAGCCTCTATAAGCTGGAAAAGGCAGGGAAATAGATTTTTCTTTAAAGTATCCTTAAACAGGTCTCTACAAAAACACATTTTGGACTGCTCACCTCCATAACTATGAAACAATAAATTTGGTTGTTAAGCCATTGAACTTGTATTTGTTTTGCTTTCACAGTAGCCATTGAAAATTAGTATATACAGCCTGGCCTGCAGCTAGGGGTCAGGGACATGATGTAGGCTCCAGCATACAGATTAGCCTCCTTAACACTTAAATTTGAAGGTAAGCAAGTGAGGAGGTGCGTAGTACTCAGAATCCATTTGTCGTAAGGTTAGAAGGCAGGCTTTGGTCTTTAGAAATAGGAGAAATGAAGCAATGGTGTCCAGCCCAGCCCCAGTATTTGGAAGCAGTGTCTATGCCCAGTTGTGGGTCACTGTGGCCTTCACAGAATAGTCTTCTGGTGAACTCTGGGCACTGAATCTGGCTGTGGAGCCCCAAGAGCCCAAAAGCCCAACTTGCTATCTCCCTAGATATTCCTCAACCTAATTAATATCCTTCAAAAATAATTTTTTGAACTAGCTAGTGTGCTGTTTTTTTCCAATTAAGAATTCTGACATACACAATTTATCAAGGCAGAAGCTTCACTGGATTTTTGAGAAAGAAACCATATTTTAGAATTAATGTGGAAATAAATGCTAAAGAATTGGAGAAACGGGGTAGAGAGCACTTTGTTTAATAATCTGTGCCCTTCTGTTATTAACTCCTGAGACAAGAAGAGTGCCAAATCAGTGTTGCAGTGAATGAACTAGGACCTTTATTTCCTCTCTGGGCAAATGAAATGCTAATTATCTTGGTGTTTTAAATTCAAGCAGCTTATTCTTTCATTCACATGTGGGAATTCAGGCAAATATAATGTCATGTAGGGAAGTCCTCTATAGTTTATAAAAGAGAAACTATACTAAGGTCTCCTTTACAAGAAGAGACAATAGAAGTCTTTCTGATTATGAAGTTATAGAGAAGTTATGGTTTTACACATAAATTTGTTTGCTTAATAAATTACTTATTTTTGCAACTGATATTTATTAGAAATCCACTATTTACTTGACTCCGATGGTGTAGCCACTAGTAAGGCATGGCCTCTGCCTTCCAAGAAGTATACACTTAGATGAAAAGGCAGGTATAATGAACATAGCATGAAATACATGATAACATATAGAATTGAAGAAGTATATTAGAATGTTTGGCTAAATCTGCCTCCAAGATATGGAAAGATGAGCAAAGACGATATTCAGTCTAGCCTTACTGGATAGAGCAAGAGGAAGAAATCAGAATAGGATTTATTTCTGGCAGAGAAGTTGCCATGTGCAAAGCCAGAGAGAGAACAAAGAGGAATAATATACTCACAAATATGGGGCACTTGGGTGGCTCAGTTGGTTATGCGTCTGCTTTCTGCTCAGGTCATAATCTCAAGGTCCTGGGACTGAGTCCCCCATCAGGCTCCCTTCTCAGTGAGGGGTCTGCTTTTCCTTCTCCCTCCTTCCCTCCCCCTCGGGCACATGCACATGCTCTCTCACTCTTTTTCTCTTTCAGATAAAGAAATAAAATCTTTAAAAAATACATATTCACAAATGACATCAGGTCAATATGGATGAAGTAAAGGGTATCCATTTATGGGTATAGGTATGAATGTATGTGTGCATGTGTATGTGTATTGGGGGCTGAGTTTATGGAAAACATTAAACAGTCCATTAGACTTTTGAAAGAATTAGACTATGAAAGAATTCACATTTCATGCAATGGCATTTAGATTTGAAAACATTTAATCATAGGAATAAAAAGATCAGAATGGTGTCTTCTGGCAATGTGCAGAATATATGAGACAGACTGAAGACAGGTAAACTAACTAAATAACAATGTGTTAGCTCTAGTTAGAGATAAGTTACTAAAACTAGACTGGCACAGAAAGAAAAGGTTAAACCTCCACCTTCAACAATTAGGGAGAAGTTGTTAAGAAATGAGATGTGGTAAGATAGTGCATTTAACTGGTAGAATTTCATGTGATGTTTTCATTAACATTCAAATAAAATAACTCAATTCCACATCCTATTTGCATGCAGTAAGTCCAGAACTTTCGAAAAATTCTGAGCATTCTGAAGGATTGTTTTCACATATCATGTATTTTTTTTTTTAAACCTCTTCTGTTGACGCAAATTCCCGGCTTCTCTTTAGTCACCATTGGCCACATCATCACTATCTCTCCATGCTGATTCAGCTCTCTTTATTCTGTTTGAGCCAAAATTTGGACTCATTCTATCCCTCACTATTATTTAGCAAAATTCAATCAAAGCAGACACTTAATCTGAGGTTTCTAACAAACAACTAAAAACATTTATATAATATAAAGTAATCATTATTCAGAACATCTTTAATGCTTCCAAAATCTATCATCCGTATGTAGTTACAGTGAATCTGCTATTTGGAACATTTCCTACTCAGAATACATCCTACCTCCCATTTCTAATCTTCCTCATTCCAAGTTGTGTTCCTATGTTTTTTTCAGAGAAATAAAATACTCCTTTAAAAGTAAACCCTCTTGTAGATGCATTTTCTAAAATTAAAGCAGACATTATAAAAGGTAATCTTTCACATTGCAGTGTGATTTGCATTTTGCCAATTTCCAGACCACCACAAGGCAAAGATGATGAGATATAACTTGATTTCCATCTATGAGAAAGTAAGAGCTTTCACTGAACTTAACATTCTTAGAACAAAGAAAGGGTAGAACAAATATAGATTACTGATTCAATTTCTGGAGACTGAGAAAATATTTCGGAATGTTTGAAATGGCCATTTTGTTGACATGTACTCAGAATTCAGAGATATTGAAATCTAGTATATAAACTCCCCCTATAACCAGAGAAGGGAGAAGGAAAATAATAAGTATGTAAATAATGGAGATAATGTTTCATCTTTTTTTTTAAAAGATTTTATTTATTTATTTGACAGAGAGAGGGATCACAAGTAGGCAGAGAGGCAGGCAGAGAGGGAGGAGGAAGCAGGCTCCCCGCTGAGCAGAGAGCCCGATGCAGGGCTCGATCCCAGGACCCTGGGATCATGACCTGAGCTGAAGGCAGAGGCTTAACCCACTGAGCCACCCAGGCATCCCATGTTTCATCCTTTGTCTGATGGGCCACCAGGTGAAGATAACCAACTCGTTAAAAATATAACTGAGGAGATTAATAAAGGCAAGATATATAATTGGCAATTTCTAATAATATACACAGAATCAGAAAGTGTAAAACCTGACAAATTCATCAAGTTGAAGACAGAGAATGGTGTGGGGGAAAAAAAAGACAAGACATGAACTTAAGAAAACTTCATGATTTAAGAGGATCAGTTAAAAAAAACTAGGAAATTAAAATGATTAGAAGGAGCATTCAGACCATGACAAGAGAAAGCAGAAGATTAAATTCATATAGAAGATATTTTTGAGGAGCAATGCATAGTGCAAGTGCTCTAGAAAATAGGATAGACTCAGTAGACGTGTAATGATGTTTGACAATGAAGAGCCACTGATGGTCTCAGCCAGGATGTCATGGGGAATGAACAGTGATGAAGAGAAAAGATCAAATGAAAACATTTAGATGACCAGGAAGTATCAACTGGAAGGGAGGGATTTAGAGTGATAATCCCATTAAGAGATTTTTAAAAATATTTTATTTATTTATTTGACAGAGAGAGAAAGAGATCACAAGTAGGCAAAGAGGCAGGCGGAGAGAGAGGCGGAAGCAGGCTTCCCGTTGAGCAGAGAGCCAGATGCAGGATGCAGGGCTTGATCCCAGGACCCTGGGGTCATGACCTGAGCCGAAAGTAGAGGCTTAACCCAATGAGCCACCTAGGTGCCCCCATTAAGAGATTTTTATGAAGGGATGCTGATTAGTGTGAGCCATACCCTTAGTTGAAATTTCATTTAGAAATGATATCTTGAAATTCTTACATTTAATAAATCTGAATGAGTCTTTATTTGAAGGCTTTAACAAGTGATGAAGAAGTGGGGGAGGGGGAGTGTAAGGGGAGGGGGGATAGTAATTGAGAAAAATAATCCTATAATGTAGAATAAAATTTGAGTAAAAAATTGAGGGTATATCATCTAAAAAATAGGTACTATGCATATTCACAAGCTTTATAAAAAGTCCTACTAATTGTATCTCTACATTAAGGTAAATGCTTTAGCAGGAATGCTCCACTATGGGCAATTTTTTATAGCAGACTCTTACACTAATTCAAGAAAATTCTCAGCCTTTCTGTGGGGAACTAGCCCTTCACAATTTTTGAGTTGAAGGTCAGGCACATCATCAGTTATAGATTATAATTATAAAATCTAATCTGTTGGTGCTTAAATTTATATAAAAACATTTGATAGTTTTTTGTAATAAACTTACCATATTATTATTCTATTAGAAACAATTAGATTATTTCTAAGTATTGGCCTGAGATATTTTGCTTTACTGTGAAGTTAGAAGGACTAAATACAAATTTTAAGTTTTTAAAAATAATTTTTAGGAAATGTGATCAATATTTGGGTTTAGTCCTGAATATGCTTTGTTCAATGTATACAAATAATTGAAGCTCTGCTACTTCTTGTTTAGTACTATTAAACTTCCTTAGATTTTATAGTTTAATTAATCTTTTTGTATTATGGACTTGTCCATAATTATGGACAATTATGCTTGCATTTATGGATTACTATAGTCATGGTAGGAAAACTGAATTATAGAAAACTATTTTATCTTATGTATTTTTTTGAAAATTTAATATAAGGCTGATTTGACCTTAGTTGTGTCTACAGAATAATGAGCCAAATGTAGAAAAAGAAATTCAATATACATGAAAAGGAACTTTTTTCAAGAAAGAGGCAAGTAGATTAATTAAAAGAGGTCAACAGTTAAGAAGTATTGTCTACTTTGTACATAGATAAAAGAAGGGATGGAAAAATGGACTTATCAATAATGCATCAATTCTTCATTCATTTTCTGATTTTACATAGATAAAGTGAAAAGTAAAATACCAAAATGAAATCTTCCATTATTGTAATCCTATTATACTTCCTAGGAACTGAGGCACCACAATATGTCAATTTTCCCCCAATTCCAAGTATTTTAATGACTAATACTTCAAAGATTTCTTCTTTCTTTGGTGAGTAATACTAAGAAACTGTACTTTATTTAGCTCTTAGCACTGGGACAATCTACGTTATATTTTTATAAAAAGCCAGTCTCTTTTCAATTTCCTTCACTTGCAAGAAGTTCTAAAACACCATGAAAGGCTCATCTACTATAGAAAAAAAAAATCAATAGGGTTATTTAAGTTTTGATAGCCTCTTAGTTGCATTTCTATTAATGCTTTAAGTGTATCTTGGTTTGAAAATGAAAGACAAATATAAGTTGAAAAATTATAAATGATATATGACCCTTTCTGTGAAATGAAGGAAATCAGATTCACCAAGGATCTTTCATCATTGAAGAGGATGTTTCCTTTTCTGGAGGTTCTCCTTTCTTATTCTCCTTTCTCCTTTCTCCAAGCTTTGCTACCAGTAAAATGTGCAAAAACTGATCAGTGAAAAACATTTGAGATCTAAGGAAATCCGTATAAAAACTCAAAATCATCAATGTACTATTCAAGACATCAATTTATTGTTCAGATTTTTTTTATGACTTTACCACTAGGTAAATTCCATGTTCAAAATCAAACTTTTTTTTTTGCAACTGTATGTACCTTTCCCTTCCTACATCCCTGTTGCTACGCTTAGTAACAATAAGAACAACAAAACAACTTCATGTTTACATTTTTCATCAAGTCCTAATTAAAAAAAAAACTAAATTGTTTATTCCTAGGGATTTTTAGTAATAAATAACAATCTGCCTTTCCTAAAAATTAAAAAAAACTTTTTTGTTTTTATTGCCCACAGTCTCTATTTCTATTTCTCTGTCATACAGACAGCATATAAGTGTTGCATGATAGCTATTAGACAAATATTTAATAGATTCTAAAAGACTTCATTTGAAAAAAAGAAAATTTCAAAACTATGTTTTAAAATCAATTATAAAGTAACTGTATATATATGTATTATATAATATATATCAAATTTATATAAAATTTATGATGCAAATGTGTATAAACTTTTATAATCATTCATTTTATTTTTATTGCAAGGATATACAGCAAATGGTTTAATGTGAGTGACCTGAATTAATAAATCAAGAAATAAAAAAATAGGAAAAATGAATAATTATTTGTTTCAGACTTGGTTTGGTAAGTCCACAACCAGAGACCATATCTAAATATGGGTTTAAGACTGGAATGTAACATAAAGTTGGAAGTATACAGATGTTGTTCAAGCCACCTATGAGCAATTGAACATTCCAACATATATTAAATTTATTGTACTCTGTTATTAATCTTACAAAATCACATCAGAAATGATAGTTTAATTTTTTAAGGCTTTTCTATTATCAACAATGAGTCAGTCTTGAGTTATGTATATGTAGGGTGTTAAAAATGTAATGAGGACTATTGCAATGTTTAATATTTAGTTTGTTGATGAGCTGCATTAAGCACAGAAAATCATGTTGCGCTATGCTATTCTAAAACATACACCATACCTGTCAAAAGTGTATGGAGGCTATGTAGTTCAAAGTATTAATTCAAGCCCAATTGTGTCTACCTTGAAAGGTTTCACTCAGAACTATTTTGAAGCTGATAACTATGGTCACAGCTCTTGAAATATCTTATCACTGGCTGTTTTCTGTGTGTGTGTGTGTACACCTATATATGTGAGTGTTTATGTCTTCTGTATAAATTCTGTCTCATGAGATGATTATTGATCATTTCTTTATAAGATGTCTGACTTATGAACATCTTCAGAAATTTTTATATATGTATATTTAGGTATATACATATTTAAAGTCTTGGATGTTCTTTCATTAGGCAAAATACATACTTATTATTAGCTTTATTGGTTTACAAAAAGTTTAAAAACACATATATTAGTGATTTGTGATCATCATAAGTCTAAAGAATGTAACTTAAATATTTATAATAGCTTATTTAAGAATGTAAAATGAACAGGGGTGAGAACTCTAAGAACTATATTAACAAAAAGAAAGTAGCCTGTATTTTTAAAAGTGACCAAATTCACTCATTGATATGTACATTAAGTTTCATGTATTTTGAAATAATCAGGTAATTTGTAAACTAAGGGAGCAGAAGTTGACTGTAATTTTCCAAATTTCAGAAAGAATTAAGAAACCACCAGCCAAAATGTTATCTGAAATTAGCATTGTTATCATGATCCTATGAACTCAACCAGAATAATTTTTTAAGAGCTAGAACCTTAGAATATCTAAATGGAAATAGAAGACTTGTCATTTTGACACAGGGAACTTTTTGTCAGAAATAGGTTACTGACTGAAGACTTCTTCCCTGGAGAGCCCAAGGAATAAGGCAGACATTTATCTGAGAGGATCTCATTTTCCCAAGGCAAATACGCAAGATTCAGAAGATTCCTTAATTCTCCTTTCAGGGCCTTATTTTTTCTCATGTAAGGAAAGACAGGATGGATAAAAGAGATAACAACTGAAAGATACTTTTGAACCACATCCTTAGAGGCACATGGAAATATTTAATGTCAGAAATTTTATCTATAAGGGCCAATAAAAGTAGAAATGCTACATATGTATAATAAGTTTAAAAGCTGCATTTCCTTAAATCAACTTTGTCAACATGTTCAAATTAGTACATTTTGAAAGTAATTTACCATGGAACTAGTAAACCTATAGAATTACTTTTTAAAAAATCCTTCTTAAAAAAATCCTTCCATGTATTAGAATTTATGCAGAATATCCTTCAGTGTAGGGATTTTATTCTGAGGCCACATAAACTAATTTGTAATTACATGAGGATAAGGTAGAGAAATCCATCAATATTTTGGTGGCAAATGACATACATAGATGACAGAATAAATATCAGAGAAAATCTGATTCACTAAGAAAAGGATTAGGAGTCCAAGAGGATGAATCAAAATGTATTTTAAATCTTTGTAGCTGAAGAATTAAGATATTAAAATACATTGGAAAGAATGGTCTTAATCTGGAAGAGTAATTTATTACTATTTATAGCATGCAGAGTATAATATGTAGACTCTATTATATATAGGAGCACAGCTCTCTCTCAGTACTTATGCAAATAGTCGTATATTTTTGACTATTGGTAAATTAAGCCACATGGAGTCTTCTCCTTTTTCCTAACTCTGTTCTTTTTTAAAAAGACAAGACTCAATAGTTGAAAAAAAAAGTCATATACAATTGTTTAATTAGATAATTGTGATACTAAATTGTGAAATATGAGAAAATAATTATTAGTAGAATTAAAAAAACTTATACATTCAATTATATTGATTTCAGTTCTTTTCTTATCTCTCTAAATGCAGCCTAACCCCTACCCTCTTTGACCAGAGACATTGTTGGTGGTATTGCATGCTTTACAAGTACAGCATTATTAAGAATTTAATTTCAGTTGGGAAAAAATTCATAGACCTGTTAGGAAAATACAATTATATCTGACCATTTACAGAGAAGTTTATGAATGATATTTGTTTTAGAATCCATGTTCTATTAGAAAGGAATAGTTTTCATTTTATCATTTGAAAATGAGGAAAGATTGCAATAACATTACTAAATCCATAATTGGTATTCAGGAAAAGGGATGCAGAGAACATTTGCTACAAGGTCAGTTGAGTCAAAGAGAAGCACATTACGGAAAAGTTGAATGTATTAAAGGATTGACATGTATTAGTAATGAGAAATGATTTCATTAATCTCTCCATTACAATAAGCAGGAAGTTCAATCACATATTCTACATGAGTTGTTTTGGGATTTTGTAGAAAATATTATCTTTTTTTTTTCCACCTCACTTTATTTATGAGTTTAATTTTCAAAGTCATCTGGGGGAAAGGATGAAAATATCTTTCCACTTATTTGTTAGTAGGAAAATGGTTAATGCAAGATTATTTCTATGTCTCTGGACCCAAGGTATCACATTCCTTAGATACGAATTCCACTATTACTTAAACATAAGGCAAAACCTTGCTTCATTGAAATCTTTAAAAGGAGATAGATAATATATAATTATTAGAATCCCAGTGATTAAGCCACTGTGTCATAGTTATATATTCTCATTAAGGAAAAATATAATTTTCAGTTATTTAAACGTGCCATATACTTATGGGGGAAGAAAGGCTATCAGTAATTATGTCAACAGTTATTTCGAACAGGATTTAGATAAACAAAAAACCCTATTTGGAATAAGGATATTTACTGAAAAAATATAAAAATAAACTACTCATTACCCTTAACCGATCCTTGATGAGAAGGAGAACTTAGAGACAGAACAATATAGAATCTATAGGTTTAGGATGAACAAATGTTCATGGCATGAAGTATTGGCTAGAATTAATTTACATTCAGCATATGTAACAGAGTAGGATAACTTCAAAATAATGACTGTTATTTACTGGAGCTCCCTTTCTACAATGATGAAAGATGATATAAATGAGTACATGACATAACATTTTAAATATGCATAATATTAAGTTGTTTCCTTTTTTTATTTTTAAAGATGTTATTTATTTATTTGACAGAGAGAGATCACAAGTAGGCAGAGAGGCAGGCAGAGAGAGAGAGAGAGGAGGAAGCAGGCTCCCTGCTGAGCAGAGAGCCCGATGCGGGACTCGATCCCAGGACCCTGAGATCATGACCCGAGCCAAAGGCAGCGACTTAACCCACTGAGCCACCCAGGTACCCTTAAGTTGTATCCTTTAAAAAAAAATTTCTTCCTGTATATATACACATAGTATTAGTGGTCAATATTTTTTTATCAAATGTATCTTTGGAAGGTCGATCTAGGTACTTTGAGCACCTCTACACAATGAAATCTGACAGTATTACAGGATCTCATAGAGAATACAATGTTCTTTACTGTTGTACTAGAGGGACTCCATAACTAACTATAGTTCAAAAATCCAACTTTGTTTTTTTTTCTTCCTTCTCTTTCACTGTAGTCAATGTTCTAAACAAATTTGCTTGTTATAGTTCACCATCATATTATTTGTGCCTTGTTCAACTTTGCTTATATTGTTTCTTCATAATTACATATGTATTTGCTACATTTCCATATATTCTACACAAATTCTGTAAAGATGTCATGAGTTCATCCAACTCATTTAATGACTCATTTAATAACAAGAAGCCTCAAAAGATATCATGTAGCTTCTTCAGTTTTCCTAGCAACATTTTTTTAAAGATTTTATTTATTTATTTGGCAGAAAGAGATAGATCACAAGTAGGCAGAGAGGTAGGCAAGAGGAAGGGAAGCAGGCTCCCCACTGAGCAGAGAGCCAGATGTGGGGCTCAATCCTAGGACTCTGAGATCATGACCTGAGCTGAAGGCAGAGGCTTATCCCACTGAGCCACTCAGGCGCCCCTCCCAGCAACATTTTTTGACATGATTTTCTCCTTTTATATATTCTTGCCTCCTTTGTTGTAGATTGACTTACTATATATGCATGGGTTTACTACTGGGCTCCCTATTCTGTGCCATTATCTTTGTTTATTTTTGTGCCAGTACCATACTGTTTTGATTACTACAACTTTGTAAAAGAATGTAACGGCTTTCACCATACATAAAAATAAAATTCAGAATGGATTAAAGATCCAATGTGTTAAGACCTGAAACTGTAAAACTCCTAAATGAAAAAACAAAACAAAACAAACCCAGCAATATTTTTCTGGATCTGTCTCCTTAAGTAAGGGGAAACAAAGGCAAAAATGAACTATTTGGACTGCATTAAAATAAAAAGCTTTTGCACAGTGAAGAAAATCATCAACAAAATTAAAAAGCAACCTACTGAGTGGGAGAAGATATTTACAAATGATATATCTGATAAAAAGTTAATATCCAAAATACATAAGGAACTCATATACTTAAACAAAAACAAATAATCCAGTTAAAATGGGCACAGCTTCTCAACAGACATTCTTCCTAGGAAGACATACAGATGGCTAATGGACACATGAAAAGATCCTCAACACTACTCATCAGGAAAATGGAGACCAAAACTACAATGAATAATCACCTCATACCAGTCAGAACTGTTAATATCAAAAAGACAAGAAACAACAAGTGTGGACAAGGATGTGGAGAAAAGGGAACCCTTGTATAGTGTTGGTGGAAATATAGGTTAAAATATAGTATGGAAGTTCCTCAAGAAATTATAAGTGGAACTACCATATTGTCCAGCCATTCCACTGAAGGGTATTAATCCAAAAGAAATGAAAATACTAACTCAAAAAGACATCTGAACCCCCTGTTCACTACAGCATTATTTATAATAACTAAGATAAGGAAGCAACCAAAATGTCCATCAATAGATGAATGGATAAGGACACACACACACACACACACACACACACACACACACACACACACAAATTTATGGAGTATTAATTAACCATAAAAAAACAATGAGATCTTGCCATTCATGACAAATGAATGGACCCAGAGGGTATTATGCTAAGTGAAATAAGTCAGAGAGAAAGGAAAACCCTATATGATCTACTTAAATGTAGAATCTAAAACAAAAGTGAAAACAAAAAACAAAAAAGAAAATACCCAAACAAATAAACAAAAAACAAACAAGCAAACAAACAAAAAAAGCCCCAACCAGAAACAGAACAAAACAAATAAAAAATAAAAAAATAAAAAACCTAAACAAACTAAAACCAGAAACAGACTCATAAATACAGAGAACAAACTGGTGGTGGCCAGAGGATTAAGGGAGTGGGGTAATTGTGGATACATGAAGGAGATTAAGAGGTACAAACTTCTATTATATAATAAAGAAATTATGGGGGATAAAAAGTATAGCATAGGGAATATAGTCAATAATATTGTAATAATTTTGTATGGTGATGGATGGTAACCTCACTTACCATTGTGAGCATTTCATAATGTAGCTGTCAAATCTCTATGTTGTATACTTGAAAGTAATAGAGCGCTGTATGCCAATTATCATCCAATAATAAATAATAAGTACATAAATATTAATTAATTAGTGAATTAGTGAACTAATTTTTAAAAGATAGCATTTAATTCATTAAATTTACCAAAGTCCACGATTTGACTTCACAGGTTCAGAAACACAAACTTGCAATATATTAGAGTTAATTAGATTCAGGCACATCATCTCATACTAACAAAGCTTATAAAAATGGATACAAAGGTCAGTGTTATGGTTTGGTTTACTGGGTGAAATACAGTTTTAGAGTAGACTGAATGTTTGTGTGAATTTGAGCATACCCTAGCCCTGTAGGCCATGGCAAGCAAAGGCAAATGATCTGAAGGATATCTAGTAAGCATGTCACTGAAGTAACCAGTATTATTTGAAAAATTTGGTACTAGCAGTTTCTAAAAGGCTACCACATTCATTTATAACAACAGAAATATTTGTCAGGGAAATGAGTACACAACAGCCTGACTAGGTAGCTCTCTTAATAGACTTAGATGAGCCTATATCGCTCTTCTTCTCTGTGGCTTTCATTCTTTGTTTCCCTTGATATATTCTCTTAAAATGAATATATATTATTTCGTTAGGGGTCTAAAACACTTTCCCTCAAATTTTCTCTACAAACTCCTAGAATGCACTAGAATAATGAAATCTCTGAGCTCTTCCTCAAACTGGCTTAATCAGAATCTTTTATTGTGGGACTTGAAAACTGCTCTTTAGGTAAACAACCCCAAAATACTGTTATTCTTACTGAAGACTGGAAGATACTTCTTGGCTTTGTACATTTTTTAAAAAATATTTTATTTATTTATTTGACAGAGAGAAATCACAAGTAGATGGAGAGGCAGGCAGAGAGAGAGAGAGGGAAGCTGACTCCCTGCTGAGCAGAGAGCCCGATTGGCTTTGTACATTTTTATGTCTATATCTTGTATCTACCCAAATCATAAGCTCCATGAAAGTGGGATGTACTATATTTTATTTTTTCATTTCTAATGACTCAAAAAAGGATATTGGATTTATGATTTATTAAATATCTACTGACTTGAAATATACTGAACCTTCAATTTATTGAGTGCTAACTGTAAGTTATTTTCAAAAATTCTCAAAGCGTTTTTTCTTTGGATCTAAATGTTCATGAAAAGAAATTTAAGTTAATTTAATTTTAAGCTGACCTGATTTTAAAAAGCCATAAAACAAAACAAACAAAACCCAAACTACCACGCAAGAAAAACTCAGAAAAATATCCAATAGTGTGTTTTTATCTTATTATATTTCCAATTTTAGTGTTTGATCTATATTCTTTTTATATCTTTTTTTTTCTGGTTATATGGTCAAAGATTTTTAGTTATCTTTTACTAAATTCTTCTTTCAACTTGTTTTCTATATCTCACTCCACTTTTGTCCAACCATAAACACAATACTTGTCATTTGTAATGCAGTCCAGACAATTAAATTATATATAATTTATTACATAATAAACATAAAGTCACTGGGGAAATTTATTACTATATATTGGAAGCAGCGTAAAAAAAGATTCTAGGGGTGCCTGGGTGGCACAGTTGGTTAAGCCTCTGCCTTCGGCTCAGGTCCTGATCTCAGGGTCCTGGGATCGAGTCCCGCATCTGGCTTTTTGCTCAGCAGGGAGCCTGCTTCTCTCTCTTTCTCTCTGCCTGCCTCTCTGCCTACTTGTGATCTGTCTCTGTCAAATAAATAAATAAATAATCTTAAAAAAAAAAGATTCTAACTAACTGGAGGAGAATATGAGTCTTTCTTCAGAATGTTTTTAATCACTTCATAAAAATTATTATTTTTTTTGAAATGTTTAATTTATTCGAGAGAGAGAGAGCCAGAGGAGCAGAGGAATAGAATCTCCAAGCAGACTTAGGCTGAACAGGAGTCCCACCTGGGGCTCAATCTCATGACCCATGAAATCATGACCTGAAACAAAATCAAGATTCAGATGTTCAACCAAGCCATCCCAGCATCCTTTAAAAACCATTTTTTAGGCTTATTAAACTGACTTTAATTGTCTAATGGAAAAGAAAATTCACTTGTCCTACCCCTATCTTGTCCTGCCTCCAGAATTAGCTGAAAGATTTATTTATTTATTTAATTCTATACATTATTTTATTTATTTATTTATTTATTTAAAGATTTTATTTATTTGAGAGAGAGAGAGAGTAAGAGCATGAATGGAGAGGGCAGGGGGAGAGGGAGAAGCAGACTCCTGCTGAGCCCAGAGCCCAATCCCAGGCTAGGCTTAATCCCAGAACCCTGAGATCAGGACCTGAGCAGAAGGCAGACACTTAATCAACTGTGCCACCCAGGTGCCCAGGATTTCCTTTATATTTTTTAAACTTTATGCTAATGCTACTAAATAAAGCCTTTTATTAGTTACAATATATAAATATTTTATATCTCTTTCTTCTGCCTCCCCCTGCACCCATCTTTCCAGTATTGCTATGTCACAATTTTTGGTTAAATAGTGATTTTATTAGGACCATGTAAATATTTTTCAATGTGATTGCATTCCCTTTATCATTCAAAGTCTGATTTCCTTTGTACTTAATATTTGGTTTTCTAAAAAAAACTTACTGAGTTTCACAGAATCTCTAAGTCTTCTCATACTGATCAAGAGTATTGCCAATTCATTCTCATGTATATTACACTTGGTCAATAAATCAAATAACCTATTATTTTATACTGAATTCCACTTTTCTCCTTTATGTCATTATAATGTTGGAGCATATTTTCAAGAAGTTTCCTGATACCAATCTTTCAGGAGAAAAATTTTTAAAACTTTACACATCTGAAAATAACTTCATTTTATTCTTATATGTGATAACGAGACAGAGTCTAAAACTCAAAGGTGAAATTCTTTTTTCTCAAATTATTTTTACCTCATTTTGAAGACACTGAGCTATTGTCTTATAAGTTCCAATTTTGTTATTTAAAAGCCAAATCTCTTTTGAGTATTGATGAATGTTATATCAACATTCTCCATTGGGAAATTTAAGGATATTCATTTTGCCCTGTTGTTCTAAAATGCCCTGATATTACATCCTTCGACAAATCTATTTTTCATTTAATTTCATTGTACTTGTCCTTCATTAAGACAGACTTCCTTTTTAGAAAATTATCTTGTCCTGCTACTTTGATAATTTCCTCGTCTCTGTTTCCCATGTTATTTCTTCTTGATGTCATATTATTTGGCTATTAGATATCCTCCAGTAATCCTTGGATAGTCATCTTTTTCTGTTACTGGCCCATTATTTCTGTATTTGCTTGACATAATTTCCAAAAGCTGTTTAATGTTTTTCTGGTTGATGTTGTCTGTAATATTTTCCTCTTGTTTTAATGATGCAATAGGATCTCCTGTGGCTGATTGTATTAATTATACTTCATAGGAAGTTTTCTTTTGCAAAGATCATTTTGATGGTCTTTTCATTCCTTTAAAAAATGGTTTTGTTTTTGCCTTTCATACTGAATGCTTTCCCCAAATATGTGGTCATCTCTGGCTCTTGGTTTATACTAATAGATGAAGAAGAAAAGCTTTAAATATGTGTAAGGATCTGGTCAACAGATGGGCGCTGCTCTGGCTTCATCTGGGACCAACTTCTTTCTTCACTGGAACAATCTCCCCGAGGAAAAGTCCCAAGCCCAGCTTTAGATGAATGATTGTCCAAGAGGAATAAGATAAATATGACTATTTTTTTTTAATTTTTTATTTTTTATAAACATATATTTTTATCCCCAGGGGTACAGGTCTGTGAATCACCAGGTTTACACACTTCACAGCACTCACCAAAGCACATACCCTCCCCAATGTCCATAATCCCACCCCCTTCTCCCAAACCCCCTCCCCCCAGCAACCCTCAGTTTGTTTTGTGAGATTAAGAGTCACTTATGGTTTGTCTCCCTCCCAATCCCATCTTGTTTCATTGATTCTTCTCCTACCCACTTAAGCCCCCATGTTGCATCACCATTTCCTCATATCAGGGAGATCATATGATAGTTGTCTTTCTCTGCTTGACTTATTTCGCTAAGCATGATACGCTCTAGTTCCATCCATGTTGTCGCAAAAGTCAAGATTTCATTTCTTTTGATGGCTGCATAGTATTCCATTGTGTATATATACCACATCTTCTTGATCCATTCATCTGTTGATGGACATCTAGGTTCTTTCCATAGTTTGGCTATTGTGGACATTGCTGCTATAAACATTCGGGTACACGTGCCCCTTTGGATCACTACGTTTGTATCTTTAGGGTAAATACCCAATAGTGCAATTGCTGGGTCATAGGGCAGTTCTATTTTCAACATTTTGAGGAACCTCCATGCTGTTTTCCAGAGTGGATGCACCAGCTTGCATTCCCACCAACAGTGTAGGAGGGTTCCCCTTTCTCCGCATCCTCGCCAGCATCTGTCATTTCCTGACTTGTTGATTTTAGCCATTCTGACTGGTGTGAGGTGATATCTCATTGTGGTTTTGATTTGTATTTCCCTGATGCCGAGTGATATGGAGCACTTTTTTATGTGTCTGTTGGCCATCTGGATGTCTTCTTTGCAGAAATGTCTGTTCATGTCCTCTGCCCATTTCTTGATTGGATTATTTGTTCTTTGGGTGTTGAGTTTGCTAAGTTCTTTATAGATTCTGGACACTAGTCCTTTATCTGATATGTCGTTTGCAAATATCTTCTCCCATTCTGTCAGTTGTCTTTTGATTTTGTTAACTGTTTCCTTTGCTGTGCAAAAGCTTTTGATCTTGATGAAATCCCAATAGTTCATTTTTTCCCTTGCTTCCCTTGCCTTTGGCGTTGTTCCTAGGAAGATGTTGCTGCGGCAGAGGTCGAAGAGGTTGCTGCCTGTGTTCTCCTCAAGGATTTTGATGGATTCCTTTCGCACATTGAGGTCCTTCATCCATTTTGAGTCTATTTTTGTGTGTGGTGTAAGGAAATGGTCCAATTTCATTTTTCTGCATGTGGCTGTCCAGTTTTCCCAGCACCATTTATTGAAGCTTTTCTGCTAAGGTCAGGAACCGGCAGGGATGTCCATTATCACCACTGCTATTCAACATAGTACTAGAGGTCCTAGCTTCAGCAATCAGACAACAAAAGGAAATTAAAGGCATCCAAATCGGCAAAGAAGAAGTCAAACTATCACTCTTCGCAGATGATATGATACTATATGTGGAAAACCCAAAAGACTCCTCTCCAAAACTGCTAGAACTTATACAGGAATTCAGTAAAGTGTCAGGATATAAAATCAATGCACAGAAATCAGTTGCATTTCTCTACACCAACAGCAAGACAGAAGAAAGAGAAATTAAGGAGTCAATCCCATTTACAATTGCATCCAAAACCATAAGATACCTAGGAATAAAGCTAACCAAAGAGACACAGAATCTATACTCAGAAAACTATAAAGTACTCATGAAAGAAATTGAGGAAGACACAAAGAAATGGAAAAATGTTCCATGCTCCTGGACGGAAGAATAAATATTGTGAAAATGTCTATGCTACCTAAAGCAATCTACACATTTAATGCAATTCCTATCAAAGTACCATTCATCTTTTTCAAAGAAATGGAACAAATAATTCTAAAATTTATATGGAACCAGAAAAGACCTCGAATAGCCAAAGGGATATTGAAAAAGAAAGCCAACGTTGATGGCATCACAATTCCGGACTTCCAGCTCTATTACAAAGCTGTCATCCTCAAGACAGCATGGTACTGGCACAAAAACAGACACATAGATCAATGGAACAGAATAGAGAGCCCAGAAATAGACCCTCAACTCTACAGTCAACTAATCTTCAACAAAGCAGGAAAGAATGTCCAATGGAAAAAAGACAGCCTCTTCAATAAATATGACTATTTAATGTCACTGAGATTTTAATCTTCAGGAAATTTATATAATATATGATTAAATCAGGATAATTGAACAGGAAAGGAGTGAAGGTAAAGGAAGGATGGCTTTTGGTTGGCAACACACTCTTGCACCAGACCCAGAGTTAACTTCTGCCTTTCTCCCATCCAAGTACTAACCAGGCCCGACCCTGCTTAGCTTCCAAGATCAGACGAGATCGGGCACGTTCAGGGTGGTATGGCCGTAGACAACTTCTGCCTTTCTCCTTTTGTGAGGAAAAATAGTACCCTATTTACCAAATCCAATATGAGATCAAATCTTTATATTACTTGGCATCCAATATCTTCTTTTTCTCTTTGTATATATTTTGAGGTCTAATTGACATATAATAGTACATTGCTATCAGGTGTACAACATCGTAATTCAATATTTATATACGTTGTGAAATGATCACAGTAAGTCTAACATCTGTCACCAGGCATGGATACTAAAATACTTTTTTCTCTTTTTTTCTTGTGATTAAGATTTAAGACTCACTCTCCTGGCAACTGTTACATATCCAGTACAGTGTTATTAACTATGGTCACCATGCTGTACATTGCATCCTCCTAACTTATTTATTCTATAGCTGGAAGGGTGTACCTTTGACCTTCTTCACCTGTTCCCCATTCCTTCCGTCAGCAAATGCTAGTCTGTTCTGGTTTTGTTTTGCTTTTTGGATTTCACATATAAATGAGATAATACTGCATTTAACTTTGTAGTTAGGCAATACAACATTATCTCAATAAAGTAACAAAAAAATTATTTGCTTTAACAATAAAAATAAACCTACTGATGGGATAATCTTAAAAACAAGAACTGATTCCATCTAAACAGTGACCAAAAGTCTGAAATAAATACCTCCTTAGTGTACAATTATTCAATTAAATATTGTATTAAAGAATATTAAAGTCTGTCAAATAGTGAATTCAAAGGTCACCACTGAAATTGCTGGCACTGGCTTAACTTAGAAAAACACTTTAGCATTATCTATAATAATGCCACAAGAAGCTCTGAGTTCCTTAAGAGAGCTACATTAATAGCTTTAGTATCTTTTAATTTTAACTGTATGCTTTTAAATTTTAATAATGCAATCTCCTTAAACTCAGTATTCAAGTATCCCCTTGCTTAAGGATGATGTTAAAGTTTCCTTTGTCCTTCACTTAATATAACTTGGAAAACACTTTGTGAAAAGGGTTAATCTAATTTTAATTAAGTTTATTTAATTAAGCTTCAACCCATTATAAATAATTGAGTATCTAATGGAAGTCAGAGCTGCAGAGAGCCAAATCATTTTTGCGACATGCAATTCTTAATTGGAAATGATACAGCGTTCAGAAAATGAATTGTTGTTTGAGAGATGACATGAAATGCTGCATGAAACACCTTTAGATCAGATTTCAAAGGTACTTTTTACTTCAAAAGATCAAACTAAGTGGTTCCTGAAAAAAAAAAAATAATTGGTTTTATTAGACTATATTTTAATCATTTAAATTTTTGTTTCAGAAAGAAGCGAAGAGAGACAGGTGAGGAGAAGGATGAATTAACTGTTTAACAAATAAAGGATACTAACATAATATAACTAATTTAATAAATACAGTTGAGATATATTACTGAGAATTTTAAGTCAAAATGTGTTTTAATGTTTTTCGTTGTTTTAATGTTTTAATATAGGTAACAGTTGCCAATTAAGATCAACTTTTCAACAATTACCTCTAAGCTCAGTTTCCAAATCTGTATATATATATCCTGCCATCCTAAAAAACCTGTGGATCTGAAACTAAAACAGAGTCATGCATGTCAGGGACAAATGGAGTTGGCCAACAGAGGTGCATTAAAGAAAATGAATAACCTTACCTAACACGAGTTGCTGGAATTTACAGCTCTTCTCAGAAATCTGCAGAGGACCTCAGCCAATCACCAAACACCAAGTCTGTTCACTTCACCTCTAGACTTCCCCATTCCCTCAGCTACCCTGATCCAAATAATGAAGACCACTAGGCAACCGATCAGCTGAACAAGCCAAACGACTTCCACATTTAACCTCATAAAAGCCCCTTAGTCAGTGAGCAACTTGGAACTCATTGCTCCTGTAGCCTTGAGTTTTCCAGTTTACAGGATGAAACATTTGCAATAAACTCATTTTGTTTACTTTTCTTCTCTCTCTCTCTCTCTCTTTGGCTTTGTTTTAGTCACTGTTCAGAGTTCGTTTTTTCACAAAACAAATATTGACTTGAGTCATTGTAGCTCTTCCAAATGATAAAGCCAAATAACTGACATCTCACAGATATTTATAATTGTGGATGGGTTTTCATAGTGGAATAGACTGAATTTCATCTGGCCTTGGGTGAGGTCCACTAATACAATTTTAACATCTGGTTAACTTTTTTTTTTTTTAAGATTTTTATTTATTTTTTTGAGAGAGAGACAGAGAGAGGAGGTTCGTACTCACGATGGGGGCAGAAAGAGAGGCTTCCCACTAAGCAGGAAGCCCAGTGGGGGCTCCACCCCAGGACCCTGGGACCATGACCTGAGCAGAAGGCAGAGGTTAAACTAACTGAGCCACCCATGTGCCCAACATCTGGTTAACTGTAAAGCATGTGTTCAGTAGGCAAAATTTTGAGAATTTCTTTTAATCAGAAGATATTTTGAGTTTTGTGATAAACTTATACTTAAATAGTGGATGCATTTATAATAATATAATCATCTTCCCCAGGAACAAATAATTACAGTTTCTCTTGACTTAAAAAATATTTTTTTTAATTTAGCTGATCAATAAAGAATTTATAATAAATTTCATTAAAATGTTAGAATTAATTCTGTAGAACAGAGATTATATATTTTTAAAATACATGAACTGCATAGTTAATATGGATATTGTATATGAATTTAAATATTCTATGTGGGGTTTGTACCAAAATGGACAATTTCTGTGTTAGTAATGCCAGAATTATTTGCATCCTCACAACATGAATTGGCTATTTTTAAAGGAAAACTGCAAACTTTCAAAGGAATACTGTAGTCAATATTTGTTAAATAAAACAATTTGTGTCTTATTTAATAAAGAAATTCAGCGCATAATGTAGAAAAAGAAAAATCATATTCACTGTTTAACTGATTGCTGTTAATGATTGACAGAATGCTGAAATTGAGATGAAACTTGAAATTAATAAAAGTTGTTTACTTGAATAGGATAGCAACTTATGTAAAATAAGATGTACTGCATTTGGGAAAGGCTTTTTTTTTTTTAGGATTTTTATTTATTTATTTGACAGAAAGAGAGAGATCACAAGTAGGCAGAGAAGCAGGCAGAGAGAGAGGGAGGGGGAAGCAGACTCCTTACTGAGCAGAGAGCCCAATGCGGAGCTCGATCCCAGGACCCTGAGACCAGGACCTAAGCCAAAGGCAGAAGCTTAACCCACTGAGCCACCCAGGCGCTCCAAGGCTTTCTTTTTCTTTCTTTCTTTTTTTTTTTTTTAAGAGTAATCATTCTTGTTTATCATGAAGATATAGTGACCATTTACAAATAAGTTTTCTACTTATAAATTATGTGCCATACTTTCATAACATTGCTATTTTTGTTTTTATAGTGCTTATCTCTTTTTACAATGCATATTTACTATAAGGTAAATGTATTCTAAGTTTGGAATTTATAAAGAATATTACATGGTGGAAATGAGGTACTCCATGGTATTTCAAAGAACACTATTATTTTAATACTAGTGATAATTTTATTTATTTATTTTTGTTTATTTTTTATTTTTTCAACTGAGAGAGAAAGACAGAAAGAGAGCACCAGGGGAAGAGGTGCAGAAGAAGAGGGAGAAGCAGACACCCCACTGAGCAGGGAGCGGAGGATGTGGGGTTTGATCCCAGGGATCATGAACTGAGGGGAAGGCAGTATAACCATCTGAGACACCCAGGCACCCCACTAGTGATCATTTTAGAACATCAAGAGTTAGAGTGGTTAACTGAATTTTTTTTTTAGCTAGATGAGATTTTATTCATTATTGAGTGCAATCTCCTTAATTTATGCATTAAAAGAATACTCTGAGACGATGTGACCTGTTAATGAAAAAAGAACTAGGTAAAATCAAGATTGAAGATTAAATTCAAAGTCCTGGAATCCCAGGCCATTGCTCCTTTCTTATACACTTTGCCATTCTTAAAGGGATATGGTGTCAATCAATTAAAACCTAATAGCTGTCATAGAAGCCAGAATACTATATTTTAAATGTTCTATTCAAGTCTATCTAAATTCCACACAGCATTTCATGTGAAAAAGCTAAATTTCATTAAGAAATACACTAGGACTTCAATCTCATATAATTTGGAGTTAAATAAATTGCTATAATTTAAGAGGTCCTTCTGTTATTGACTTAACTAATTTTCCATGAATGTGATTAAAAATTACTAATTACCACATAATACTATTACTTATGAAAGATACTGAAGACTCTCTTTTCTTTTCTTTTTTTAACCATGTGGTCTGAAAAATAAAGAGAAAATGAGACTGTACTTTCTAGACCAACAGAACTTTCCATGTATGTTTCAGTTGCTCTATGTAATGCTGTAAATATCCTCACAGCAGAGATTAAACTAAGAATCTGAAAAATGCAAGCTAAAAGGACATCAAAATTGTTGGAGAGATGATTTCAAATCCTAGTGACAAAAACAGAACAAGGAAAACTGTCAAAACAATAATAACAAAAATGATTTTAATGAAAATTTTACAAAATATGCAATATTCAGTGCTTTATTTACTGTGAATTTGAGAGACCATGGGCAATAAACAAAGGCAGGATGCATAGGTAAATGAAGTAAGAGACCAATTTGCAGCCTGCAAAGTGCCTATGCATCAAAAAAAGTGCCATTTTATATGGATAATAAATACCATTATGAGGTCCTAAAAATAACATATAAATATCTAGGAACACATACAGATACAAATCAACCTGCCTGCCTTTTTAAAATTTAAAATAAGTCATGTGCTTTGGTGAGTGCTGTGAAGTGTGTAAACCTGGCGATTCACAGACCTGTACCCCTGGGGATAAAAATATATGTTTATAAAAAATAAAAAATTAAAAAAAAATTAAAATAAGTTAAGGCCCACAGATAATATAACTTCATAGCCAGTGGTTATGTTTCTAATAAATTACAGAGTCAGAAATAGAAGTATCTTTGGACATCAAGTGACTACACTATCATTTTTAGAAAATGACAGAAATAATATTTTATTCTCTGTCCATGAAACTCAATATGCTTTTACAATCATTATCTTCTTTATCAATAGTTTCCCCTCAATAATGTGGAGGAAGAAAATGAGACAAAAACAAGAGGATGTTGACTTGCATTTAAGTATCTATTATAATATTCAGATTATACTAGTGATTTTCAAATATGATTGGTCATTAGAATAAATAGAAATTTTGTAACAAATAATATTCTACTCAAATATATTAATATTAAAACACTAATAATATTATATTAATATCATTTCTTAGACTATGTTCAGGCTTATAAAGTTATGTAAAAAAGCCATTGTTGAGAAATACAGTAGAATTAAATTTTTTTTAAGATTTTATTTATTTATTTGACAGACAGAGATCACAAGTAGGCAGAGAGGCGGGCAGAGAGAGAGAGAGAGAGAGGGAAGCAGGCTCCTCCCTGAGCAGAGAGCCTGATGTGGGACTCGATCCCAGGACCCAGAGATCATGACCGGAGCTGAAGGCAGCGGCTTAATCCACTGAGCCACCAGGCGTCCACAGTAGAATTAATTTAATCAATCCTAATATATGTATACATTTAACCCTTTCTACCAATATTTATCTCAAAAATATTCTCTTCTGTTTCAAGAAAGCAATATTCTGCTATATTAAAATGAATATTCTTAGATTCTTGAATTTGCTTAAATAATGAATTACTACAAAAAATTAAAGAAATATATGCAGTTTGTCATTATATAGACTGATCATTATAATTTGGCTTAAATATAAAATATGTTAGTCTTTTTTCATAATCTCTAATTATTGAAATATCTAAGAGAGAACACGTGTTACATTAATCATTCAGATTAAAGAACTATTCCCAAATTTTTCAGTGTGATGCTTTCTGGATATTAAAAATATTTTATTTTTCATTTTGTGATATAATCTTTTCCCTCATATACAATCTTCCAATTCATATGGACCTGGATGAAAAAGTAGGGAAATGGGCCAATCTGGCACAAAAATGGTAGCCAGTCAATCATTCAACCATCTGGGCCCAACATAGTCCTAACTGAGTTTCTGTACCTTGAACCAAAGGGGACGAGCTCATAGATTAAAATTAGCAGTGGGAAGAGAAATTCTTGTTTCCCAGGTTGCTCCTTATTCTGAGCTATTGGCCATGAACCTAAAGCACTGGCTTCTTATTCTGTTCCTTTTAAATTTGGAACTTCTAGCTTTTTACAGATATTAATATAGTTTAGTTTAAGAAAATTATTTGCCTGTACTTTCACTGTATTGTTCAATTTCGACTTCCATAGAACATGAAACCTACTTTATATATGCAAATATGGTTTTCAAATTATGAGTTTCATGTTCACTCTCTTTTAGGAGGGATGTCCTTTTGGAATTTGGCAGCCACCCGCAAGCACTTAATATAGTAAAGATATTCTGGAGATGCAGTTTCATATATTCCAGAGCAGGTACTGGCTGGAAAGCAACCAGGTTCATCCCTGCCATCTGTGCATATTACAATCCTCCTATGGAGTTACTCCTCAATTTTCATTTTAATGTGACTTCAGCATGTGGCTTGTCCAATTTTTATATTGATCAGGATATTTACTGATGCTTCCTCACACAAATCTGTTCATATTTCTTTAGCTTGTGTGGGAAAAAAATGATTCATTAAAAAATGAAGGATATTTATCTCTGTATTTCTATATATACACTGAAGAGTCCATTGACATTAAAATGGTGGAGGTTGAGTCTTACAGAACATGAAACCTACTTTATAAAGAAAATATGGCTTTTTAAATTGTATATTTCATGTTTATTTTAAAAGGTGAGCCCTATATGACCTAATGATATTTGAGTTGAAATGATCCAATGGTACACAAATATCAGGCAAAAAAAAAAAAATACTGAGTTCTACAGAATCATTTTCTTACAGTTATTATTTCTAAGAAATGTGATGGTAATAATAAAATTAATAATTTTCCCTTGATTTTGCATTTCTTTATAAGATTCAGTATTTATTAGAGCTCAATATTTATAAGCTTCAATACTTATCGGACATAGAAAAGTATATCTAAATAAAAATACATTTCATTTAAATTATGAGAGCATAGATACTGGAGAAAGTCTGCCTCATTTTAAATTTCATGTCAGCTACTTACTAGCTCTGTGTGTTAGACAAGTCTCATCACTAGGCTTTGATTTTCTTTTCTGTGAAAATGGGCATTATAATAATAAACATTCAAATGATTGTTATAAGGGTTAAAATAACTACATATAAAGCCATCACAATAGGTTTAAGTATTAAAATAACTATATATAAAACCATCACAAAAGGTGTTTATTAGTGTAAGGCCAATAAATAAATAGTAGTCATTGTCCTTTTAAGTCTCTATATAGGAATATTACCAGGGCACTGGAGTGTCCAAGAAAAGTATGAGACTCACGACAAATTAGACATTCCCCAAAGGAATAATGGTGGCCATAAGGCAGAAAGAAGCAAGGAGGAAGTTCAACCGGCTGGAAAGACCTTCCAGAGGTGCTTGATTCTACCTAAAAAGTGAGGTAACACTACTTTGCCTCTGCAGTACCTACTGATACCAAGATGTAATGAAACACACAAAACAAAACAAAACAAAAATGGAAATTGCCTCTTGAGGATCTTTTTAACCAACCGTCTATTCATTCTTTGCACTAGAGTATTTTCAGATAGAACTACTTGGGTACTTTGATCTACGTGGGTTCATATATATATATGTTCATATATATGTTCATATATACAATAGATGTGTTCATATATTTCCAAATACATAGGTTTATTTTTTACCAAGTTTTAAATATTTTAGCATGACAAAAGCAACTGTGATGATTATGTTAAGAAATAAATGCTAATATCTTAATTTACATTCAAATAATTAAATATCCCCTTAACTGGTGCTTAATATCATTCAGTACCATTCATTGATTCTTGTTTCTTTTAATATTTGCTGAAGTGGAAGCTCTTTTGATATTTGCTGAATGCACACTTTTCCTGATTTACATTTGCCATGCAAAATAAAACTGAAACCACTATTTTCTTGTGGATATTCAACCAAAGCTATTATGCACTTTTATTTGAGACAAGCACTCTCGTTGTTTCTGCGTTATGTCTCTCCCATGACTGCAGGGAAATGAACTTGAAATTGTGCCAGTATCTTACTGGTATAATTTTTAAAAGGCAACACATTTGAGTAATGGGCACATGGCCATGAAACTAAACCTAATTAAAGTCTTGTCAGTTACAACAAGTCCTGGCTTGATCTATAAAGTCAGATAACACCAGATTTGCAAACCTGTACAATGTCAGGCAGGTGTTAAATCTTGACACAATATTGACCAAGATTGAGAAAGTGGTTTTTCATTGTCTCTAAGTGCTTTTTTATTTTTTAATTATGTGACAATGTATTTAGAAAATGTGTTTTTTATTATATAGTTTTGAAAAATGTAAATGTTTATTCCTGATCACTATTCTATAAACTGAAGCTAGAAACTAGGGATAGAGTTATAGACGTTTTACCTATAGATAAAGGAGAAATAAAAAAAAATAAAAACAATAGAAGGAAAAATGAGAAGTTGTCTTTAAAATTTAAAGATACAAAAATCTCTATATATTTTCTTTATGATTTTCTTAGAGAAACAAAACTTTATTTGAATATTTACTTCAAAACTAACATAATTCATTGACCTTTAATTTTTACACTGTTTTACACTGTTAAACTTCTTCACACTATATATATATATATATATATATATATATATATATACATATATATATGAATTTGGAGAAAACATATTCAGTCCATAGCATATATCCACACTATATATATATATATATAGATAGATAGATAGATAGATAGATCTATCTATCTATCTATCTATATATATATATAAAAAATGGGTAATTTTACTGCCAGATTCCTGGAAGAAAAATGAAACACTGCTTAGAAATGATGTCAATTTTAAGAGACAAGCAATGTCTCTCCTCTAGCATCTTAAGATGTATTTTTAACTGTTAATGTAAGAATGAGTAAAAATTATTTCCAGCATTTAAGTGCTCTATTGTCATATAGGGGTAGCTTCTAAAGTGTACATGTCACTTTTCCTAGGCATCTTACTTCATTACTAGTATGATTCTTATAGAAACCCAGATTCATGACTGACTTAAGTAGTATTTATATATGAGTATGTCCTATAAATGTAAGCGCACAGAAATTATTCTGAATATATAAAGTGGAATATTTTTCTTCTTGTTTGTTTGGAATTCAAGTCATTACAAATAAAAAAGAATACTAGAAAGTCTTACACTCTGATCACAGGATCCTTGACAGATTGGGCACCTATGAATACATAGTTCCTGCCCCAGTGCCTAGCACCACTGAAGTACTTAATGTGCAGCTCTTGTAAGAATGAATTCTATACAGTCTTTAATACATTCTTGCAGATATGTGTTATGGACTGGATATATGCTATGGACTGAATATGTTTTCTCCAAATTCATATTTTGAGGCCTAATCTCCAATATGATGGTATTTGGAGGTAGGGCCTTTGAGAAGTATTAGGACCTGAGAATGGAACCCTTACGAATGCAATTAGTGTCTTTATGTGAAAAGACCGGAGAGCTTGCTTTCCTCTCTCCTGTCTGCATAGAAAGACACAGAGAGAAGATGGCTGTCTGTAAATTAGTGAGAGGGGCTTTCTCAGAACTTAACTATGTGGATACCATATTCTCAGATGTTCAGCCCCCAGAACTATGAGGAATAAATTTCTGTTTAAGTCCCTCAATCTAGGGTATTTTTTACAGGAGCCTAAATTGACTTAGACAACATGAGAATATCAATAACTCTTGGGATATAAAAGTATTATAATAATATTCATTATTGAATATTGGAATTTGACTTCAAAATAAAAGAAGAAATAATTCATGGGAAGGTAGAGATGTTGCTAAGGACATTTGTCATAGTAAGTCTGGGGTATTCTCTATGGATAATAAAAATAATAAATTAAAAGCAGATGAACAACAAAACTGACCAGTCTGAACTCACGTGAGCTATAAATAATTAGTACAGTTGTACATTTGGATAACTGTTAAATTTTGGTCCTCACAGTCTCTAAATCTTCAGAAGTTTTAAATCACAAATTTTAATTTTTAAGTTTAAAATTTAGGTCATTTACAAAATTGCAAATATAAGTTGTTTAGCTAAAATGTTAGGTTGTTTATCTAATTTTATTAACAATTAATTTTACAATGAACTTATTAGAATATGTATCCTTAAATTGTATCCTTAAATTTTAATTAAAATTAGATTAAAATTTAATTAAATTAGAATAAGTACCCTTAAATTTTCTCAGTCTATGTAATGTAAATATAATCATAGTAATGCACTAATATAGTAAATATAAACATGTAACAATATAGGTAGGTGTTTTACCATATGGTATTTTTCCAACAGGTCACTATAGCTCTCTCCCTCTCTCTCTCTCTCTCTCTCTCTTTTTTTTTTTTTTCAATTCTGTTTCTATTTCTTTGTAAGATGATAACTTACGGATCTAGCTTCATGTACTTTGTGATGCTTTCTATTTTTATCTATAAGGAAACTTTTTCAAAGACTAATGTTTTAATTCAAACATTTCCATTTTGATTTTATAATTTCTCTTTCTCTGCTTAAAATTATGTATTTTTATTCATTATGAGAATAATATACTTTAACTGAGTGTATTTGCAGCATCCATTTTATTTTATCCACCTTTTTCTGAAAATATCAAAATTTTTGTTATTTCATATTTAGATTCTGCTGATAGTCACTTCTTTTGAAAATTAGTCACATTTTCCTGGGTCTTTGTGTTCTTATAATTTTGTACTTTCTCCTGTATATTGCACATATAATGAAATGGAGTCTGGATTCTCCCACTTTCTTCCAAAGAGAGATGTGATTTCCTTTAAGCATTACTACACCTAAATCGACCAAAATACAAATTTTGTCTTTTTTGCAGAGGACAGAATGTCAGATACAGTTCAGTTCTTTTTTTTTTTTCTCTCTTTTTCTCCCTCTCCCCTGAGTTATGCTGTTTGCACTGTGCCCTGCAAAAACATTATTTGGACATCAGCCAGAAACCTGTAGAATACTGAGGCTCCCCTTCTCAGGCACTCTTCCTTTTGCAAGTTCACTCTCATTTTCCAGACTGTTGCCACTCCTGGCTCTGTTAGTCGCAGGACATAAAAACAGCATATTTTCCATTGATGTTTTGGTCACAGGATCCTTGCCATAACATAGCTTGCATTTAGTCATTTAAGTCAATGTCTCAAAGACAGAGAATTTATTTCATGCTTGTCTGCTCTTTCAAATTTGGCTCCCCCTCAAAATCTGTCTTTTTTCACTCCTGATCTTTAAGCTAGTTAGGTGGCTGCTTTAGTATTTGCTTGAGTTTATAATTATTATCTGTGGAAAGAACCATCTCCTGGTAAATTATTACATCCATACACAATGAGAAATAAAACAGTCTCTTCAACAAATGGTGTTGGGAAAACTAGACAGCCACATTCAAAAGAATGAAACTGGACCACTTTCTTATACCATGCCCAAAATAAACTCAAATTGGAATAAAGGCCTAAATATGAGACCTGATGCCACAAAAATCCTAGAAGAAAACACAGGCAGTAATCTCTTTGACATTGGCCATAGAGACACTTTTCTAGATGTGCCTCCTGAGGCAAGGGAAATAAAAGTAAAAATAAACATTGACACTACATCAAAAAGGCTTCTGCATAGCAAAGGAAACAATCAACAAAACTAAAAATCAACAAAACTATTGAATAGGAGAAGATATTTCCAAAGGATATATCTGATAAATGTTATCCAGAATGTAAAAAGAGCTGATAAAACTCAAAACCCAGAAAATGGGTAGAAGACATAAACAGACATTTCTTCAAAGAAGACATAATGTTGGTCAATAGACAAATGAACAGATGCTCAAGATCACTCATCATTAGGGAAATGCAAACCAAAACTATAACGACATGTCACCTCACACCTGCCAGAATGGTTAAACTCAACAACACAAGAAACAAGTATTGGTGAGGATGTGGAGAAAAAGAAACCCTTTTTGTTGGTGGGAATGCAAACTGGTGCAATCACTCTGGAAAACAAAACGGAAGTTCCACAAAATAGTAAAAATAAAACTACTCTACAATCCAGTAATCATAGTACTGGGTATTTAGCCCTAAAATAAAAAAACACTAATGAGACCTTGCCATTTATGACAACATGGATAGAGCTAGAGAGTCCAATGCTGAGTGAAATAAATCAATCAGAGAAAGACAAATATCATATGACATAACTTATATGTGGAATTTAAGAAACAAAATACAAGAAAGCAAAGGAAAAAAAAGAGAGAGACAACCCAAGAAACCGTCTCTTAACTATAGAGAATAAACTGATGGTTACCAGAGTAGAGTCTGGTAGCTGAGGGACTGGGGGAAATAGGGGATAAGGCTTTAAAAAAAAAAGGATTTTATCCAACTCTAAGTAAAAATTTTAACTGATTTTTAAAATTTATTGCTTTTCCTTCTTAATGAAATTATTCTAAAACATTCACCTTAAGAGATATCCTATTCTTATTCCATTTATACATTTATTAATACTTACATAAGCATCATAGAATTTAAATCATAAAAAAGCACACAATTAATTTAATGTCTAGTAGGACATGTCCTTTCTTCTTCTTTTCTTCTCACTAGCTATTGTGAGAAATACTTCAGTTGCCTTACCAAATATTCATTATCTATTACTCAGTAACTGAGCCCTGAGCAATAGGGTAGAGAGGGCTATAATACAGATATAGGGGATACAGCTACAGATACAGGGGATATCTACACAGGTACACATGCATATACCTAAACATACATATATTGCCTGAGGTCAGGTATATGCTGTGGGAATGCAAATACGGCACAAAACTTGTGGGAGTCATGTTAAAAAGATCTGAATCATATTTTCCTCCCCCATGCTCTTGGAATGAAGATTTGGTAACTGAAGTGTAGCAGACTGGTGAGACTTGAGGAACAATTGAGAAGCGAAGCTATGATAGAAGATGACAGAGAACAACAGAAGGATCTTAGATCTCTATCACCATGGAGCCGACAAATCAAGCTTACAATGCCCATTCTGGAATTTTAAATGTTTAGCTAGAAATATGTTTCTATTTTGTTTAAGTATTTTTTATATACATTTCAAACAAATGTTGACAGATAAAATATATTTTAAATATAGTTTTTATTTCCCCCCCCATGTATTCATAGATATCCATTAGAAATCTTTCATTTCATTAAAAATTACCCATATAATTTTTTTGGAATCACAATAAATAATTTTATAAGAATGCATTTATTTATAATATTCTTGGTAACTCAATATGAGTCCTCACTTACCCTCATCTTCTTTTATATTTGCGGAATACTTTTATCCATTCAGCATATTTCTTGTGATACTTATCCCTATGAGTGTTACATTTGCCATACATTACTTTTAGGAGGGAGGTATTTTTTTCAATAATATTTAAAATGAATAGAATTTTATCTCATATATTAGCCCTTTTAAACCCTTTGGATTATATGTCCATAATCCTCTTTTAGGCTTTTTGTTATAAATTTACATATTTCCTCTTTCCTTTTGAATCTATCTACCATACCTGCAACAGTGAGCAGGGGAAAAAACAAAAACAAAAACAAACAAACATTGAATCTTATCCTCTTCAGAGCAGACTAGTGTAATAAATACTTATGAATGTTTTTATAATATAAATTCTTTGTGGAGCAGAGCAGAATATAATTCAAACTTATTCTGCATTACTTTTCTTTTTTCTTTCTTTCTTTTCTTTGCTTCCTTCCTTCCACCCTTCCTTTTTTAAGATTTTATTTGCTTTTTTAACAGAGAGAGAGAGAGAGAGAGAGTACAAGCAGGGGAAGCAGCAGGGAGAGAAGGAAGCAGGTTCCCACTGAGCAGAGGGCCTGACCTGGGCCTCCATCCCAGGCCCCTGGGATGATGACCTGAACAGAAGGCAGACATTTAACTGATTGAGCCACCCAGGTGCCCCTGCACTATTTTTATCCAAATCCCTGACCAAAAAAAAAAAAAAAAAAAAAAAGTGAAACTTAAAATATGAATTGTGTATAATTCACTCGTGTGTCCATAAACATCTACTACATTCCTAAGTAATTAGCCTTTCTCCTGCATTCCTACCACATATTGGTAACGGTAAGGAAGTCTTGTAGAATGCTCCTCATATCTTTTTATTAATTTCTACACTATTTTCTCCTTCAGCTCTATTGGTCTATTGAAAACAGTCCCTTATTCATTTGCAGACATCTATCATTCAAAAACAAAATTTTATTTGATAAAATTCATATTGATCATAGTTTCCTTATTTTGACAATTTTAGCAGTTTTTATTTTCATGTGGTTTGCAGTTCATTTTGAGTTGGGTCATATTGTTTAAGAAAGCTTTACTCAAAAAAAAAGAAAGAAAGAAAGAAAGGAAGGAAGCCGTATTCCTTTACTCCACTTTGCTACTGTTGCTTTTACACCTTGATGTGTAAGTAAGTGGGAAATGTAACAAGAACCGTAACAGGTAGTTGCTTTATAGTGGCAATGTCCAAGTTTTTACAAAAGGGACTGAGATCTTATATATTTTGACCTTTTGTCCCCCCTGAGATCATCCAATATGCTTCTCTTATTTTTGGTTCTGGTATTAAAATTGTACTGGTTTCTCTTGTATTCAGGAGACTGCACACCTATAAGGTCAAGGTGCATTTGTGTATAAGCCATGATGGTACACCAGAAAGGAAAACCAGACCAACATATCTCATTCTAGGCTCACCAAGATAAACGTTAAATTTATACTGTATAAAATTAGAAAACTCCTTAGTGTAGGAGAGGAAAACACAGTATAAATGTCAAGCTTTTCCTGAGAAGCAGAAATAATACAGTCAATAATTGGACAGTTTGCAAATAACCTTTAGAAAAGGAAAACGACTGGGAGTTAATGTCGTTGTATGTTTGGCAATGAAGAGAATAGAGAAAATATACAAAAGACACACTGAAGAAATAAAATAATTGTAGAGCTCTGATGCTGGATGATAGTATAAGAAAAAAATGTCTAACTAAGCAAAGCTGAAGCTTAAAATGTAAGTTGCACATAAAATAAATCTCTTTACTTCGCAGAGTAATCCTTAACTTAAACTTTTAGTTGCAATTAAGTATTCTTTTGCATTTATGTTTTAGACATTTGCACATAACTTACCCATTTGTTTTGGTTTCATATTTCTATAAGACCTATAAATGTAGGGAAATTACGAAAGAACTCTTGTATTCACATAACAACATCATTTAAAAAATTACGTCATTATTGGGAAGATCAAAAGAATTTTTCTTTAAGATGTCCATAAGTAAGAAGGAATGGAAATAACTGCATAGAACCATCATCAATACACACACACAAAAAACCTGAGGACTAAGACTTAGGAAAGCATAATAAAAAATGTAATAATATCAATAGTCATGACTTCAAACTTAAGAGTAAGCAAATTTTAAATAGTATTTTACTAAAAAAAATTCACATGTATTTAATTCTTTATCATCAGGAGAAAAATATATATATTTCATAAATACATAAGTATATAATGATGTATTTCAAAGCCTCTCTTATGATTACATTTCTTGTGACTAAAAATGGGCTAATTTCATCCATGTTCTCAGCCAAAATCTTATAATGTAATCTTATAATCTTTATTCATTACAAAAACTAGTAAAGCCTTTATCTTGAAATAATGTATATACAAACGGTTTTATGCATTAGATTACTGTGATGACAGAAATGGTAAGAAAAGATTGAAGCAGATGGAGGAAGGAAACTACATTTGAGACCATATATTTATGATTTTCATTTGGACGATGCCCTGTCTTTAAAATGGATGGCTTTCTATGAGTATTACAATTGATCTAAAAAAAAAAAATGTTTACTTACAAGATGTGTCTAATATATTTTGAGTGATTGGCCAAATGAAGGAGTTGAGACATTTTACAAAGTTTTTTACATTAAACTTTACAGCAGAGGTAACATTTTCATTAATGCATCTATATGCACTCTTGACACTTGAAAACATCCCAAGATGAGACTTCAATACTGCTTGAAATTTGCACACTGCTTTGAGTGGTATAATATAATGCCTAAAGGAATGGCCTATTAGGTGATGAAATAGGTCAAGCTATTAGTCATTTTTACTTAAATATGAATAGTTCAAGAAAAAAATTCCAATAATCTTATTCTAGATAAGGTAAAGTCCTGAATTTATTTTTTCTGAATAATTGCATTTTTCAGTTTTTTAAATAGAAAAATAAACTAAATTTTGTGGATGTCTATTCCTCTCAAAATAAACATTTTGGACTTAAATTATTATAAAAATATAGACAAGAAATATTTTACAAAGTCATAATTGTTGAGGAATTTATAATTCATCCCTCTTTTAGTGATTTTATAAGATCCTTTTATAAAAATAACAAAAATTTGTACTTATTCTGCATATATTTTTATGTGATCTTGCATAGGATTTTACGTAGTGCTATAAAAAAGGGTTTTAGTTCATTCCAACTAGCTCTAAAATGTGTAAAGTGCATTGTAAGAATGAAATATGATCAAAATCAAATGAATTGAAGGCATGTGAGACTGATTTCATATGGCTGGCTCTGAGTTTGATGAAGGTTCTGGGTCAGAGAAAAGCTGAAACAAGTATGAGAAAAATGAATTCTCAAAGATGGCTGGAAAAAAAGAAAAGATGGTTGAAAAAGTATGACAGAAACCAGTTCTCAACTTTGATTGAGACTATCAAGAATACCATGTATATATTTATACGTGGAGTCATGTTTATAGGGGTCAGACATAAAAAGGGAACATTTTTACTATGAGGCAAACATATTATATTTGTCTCTTAAAACACTCCTATCTTTTCTCTTTTTACTTCTCATTTAATTGCCCACAATTCAGATGCTATTGTTAAATGTCTCTGTTTTTGAAAGCACTGAACATCCATTATGGTAATTCAAGCCATTGTATTTTGTTACATGCTTCTATGAGCACAATATACCTTTCTCTATATTTCTAAGAATTTCATGCTTTACTAGTAGCACATTTTAGACCATGTGTTTAATAATGCTAATGAGAGACACGGATCACATTGAGAAGCCAGTAGGACCCCAGAAATCTGATTTTTTAAAAAAATCGCTGCTTAGGTTTTCTTTTGATGGCTCTTTCTGCATCAAATTTTAATAAGGATGGAAATAGCGTAGTTAAGCTTTTCATGTGGGATTACTTCACTTATTTAAAAAATTTCAGTTAAGAGTTATAAGAATTATAGGAGCTTCTCCAAAATATGAACTTAAAGATTCTAATTTTTTCAGATTTTTTTTTTAACATTTCTTTGTTTTGCTGTTAATGACTCAAATTATATCTGGGGCTTTGAAATTTAAATTATCATTGACACATTTTTGGAATAGAAATATTTATTACATATAATCTCTTGGAGTCTAAAATAAGTATTGAGTTTTCCATGGGTGCGCGTTGAATAGTTCTTGAAATCAATTGGATATTCCCATCAATGTGGCCTCATTTCTAGTGTTACATTTGAATGAAGGCTTTAGAGACAAAATTTTATGATGAGCATTGTCTTTACTTCTTTGTTCATGGTGATTTGGCTCCAGAAAGGAGGACTTTTTTCTCTCATTACATCTAAAGAAAAAAGTGCAGTAGGATCTACCTTCACATGTGAGTTTATAGGAATGTTCTCTCAGAATCTTCCTCAATTCTGAGTCAAATAAGTCAGCAAATACGAGTTTTTAATTATTACCATGGGTGAATATCCTTGAAAGAATTAAGTCTTATGCTAGTTTGGGTGTACAAATCAATTCTGACAGTATTCTAGTATTATGTTTCTGAACACTTATGCTTTTATTGTAATGATGTCAAGGAAAATTGCTCAGGTAGTTTATTCTTTTCATAAAGTAACTTGATGATACAAAGGCTTTTTTTTTTTAAGATGTACATTCCTGGGGAAATTCCACTGGCAATATTTAACCCATTGTATTATGAATTTATCAAGATTCATCTCCTTTTCTTAAAAAAAATTAATTAGTAGATAACAAATGCCCACTAGCCTTGATCTCTGCAGTTTTTCTCCGTGTTTTTGGAGCTCTGCCTAGATTACTAAGCCTGGGAAAACTGGCTGTGTTTCTTGGATGTTGGACACAACAGTGCTGTGCAATCACCCCAAGAAGATTTGTGATCTCACGAGTATCACACTGAGTTAAAAAGGGAATAGTGACTGCATTCAATAGTTTCCTATAACATACCTTAGTTTTAGAATAATAAATAAAAAGTAACAAAAACAAGAAAAGTGCTCTTAAATCATGATTTAATGCCCTCTATAAAATACGAAGGACAAGAGATCTTTAAGTCTTCTATATCTAAAAGCCCTTTCACCTTTTGATAATGTTTATAAAATTCCTGATGGCAAATGTCTATATATTTGTTGTTTTCATTTTTTGTGGCATTGCTATCAGAACAAAAATAATCCTCTTAAACACATAACATTTTTCAAATACATAGTTTGCCTTGGCATCTACAAACAAAATATTTAAGCTGAGTGAAATATTACAGTCATTTTCAATGGAGCATACTATACTGCATGTTACTGAAACTTCCCACTAAAGCTTGCTGATAGAAGACTCAAATGATATGAACAGGAAATTTCTTTTCAGGTACTTGGACAATGTATGTTCCCTGTACAAAATACTAGCTGTGGTTTGTTAACTTTTTTCTCAACACATAAAATATTGTCTAGTAATAAACCTTATTAGTAATGCTGTTATGACATCAAAATTAATGATGTAATAGAAGACTATATGATAGTATCTTAAAAAGAATAGACATTTTGGAAAATTTATTTGGGAAATGAAATTGGTTATTAACCTAGTTATGTAGCCACACTTGGTTAAGCAATCCCACACAATCATGAGAAAATCAATGCTATAATTATTTATGAATTTGGGATATTGTCATTCTGTGATTCCCCACCCCCCAAGGCTATCTCTACCTATGTACGAACATAAATAAGTAAGAAATACAATTAATCCCCATAGTTTCAAGAGTAACTGAGAGTCTGTCATTTGGAGGGCTGTGTTCTTGAACGAAAAAGGAAGGAAGGAAATATTCATTAATACTTTGACTCATTTCATTGGTTATTACATAGATCCACTCTTTCTTGTCTGGGTTTTGCTAACAGCCTAAATACCACTGAAGGCACATGTATATCTATCTGTCCACAAATATAGTTGTAAATAAAATCATGATGTTTTCTACATTAATGTATGTTATTTCTAATAATTATCATTGAGCATTATATAACATTTAATTAACACAGCTGGCTACAGTTATTTCAGTCTTACGGGTTAAGATATATATGGAAAATTTCTTAGTAAAAAGATTTATTGGAATTTTCCATAGATTAATTGTATGAAAAAGCTTACAGTTTTAATCATAAACATAATCTCAAAATAAAAAGTTTCTTTAGATGAAGTGAGAATTAAATTTTTTTTCAGATTTATTGTGTTTATTTAAATTATTTACTCATTATCATTAGACCTTTTGAAAAAACTATGACAGCAAATTCAGTAGAATAATTGAGGAATGGAAAGAAACAAAGTCATGAGAAAATATAAAATTAAACAGAATTATCAAAATCAAGAGAAATGAACTTGATGTATAGAGACATGATATGAATCTTAAATAGACAAACATAAATTTAAGTTGTAAGGTTTTTTAACCTTCAGTTATGTTGTTTTAGTACTGGTTATCTAAAGAAACTGATTGTTGGGGCGCCTGGGTGGCTCAGTGGGTTAAGCCGCTGCCTTCCGCTCAAGTCATGATCTCAGGGTCCTGGGATCGAGTCCTGCATCGGGCTCTCTGCTCGGCAGGGAGCCTGCTTCCTCCTCTCTCTCTCTCTCTCTCTGCCTGCCTCTCTGCCTACTCTTGATCTCTCTCTGTCAAATAAATAAATAAAATCTTTAAAAAATTAAATTAAAAAAAACTGATTGTTATTACTAAAATTACATATATTATATATATATGTTTTCCAAGGTGTGTGTGCACACACACATATATATCTTGAAATGTATAATTTAATAAGAAAGTATGTACACTCTAAATGAATAATTTTTATTATAATGTGTGTGACTAAATTAGAAATCCTTCCTGCTTACATATTCTAATGTGAACAAAGATGACTAATCAAGAAGTAATGGTAGCAATGCCATGGTTTTAACCTTCTAGACTGTCAATGGCTTTCTATTACTGATGATCAGTAGAGAGTAAGAAAATGCACAGAACTAAAATTAAAATTTTCGATTTTACCTTTAGTTTCTTTTATATTCAGTCACTCAAGTAATAAACAGCAGACATTTCAGAATTTTCCATGTCCTTTGAATTATAGATTGTTTCAGACTGTAATATATCACAAGGTTCTAATTTTCACGATGCAACATACATATGTAAACATATATGAAAAGAGACAGAAATAAGAAACAGGGAGTAACATCTTTTTAAATACTTAAACTTTTGAAAAAAAGTATATTGATCTATTGTTGTTTTACTTTTAAAGCATATAATGACTCTCATCATGAAACGTCGTGATCATTGAGACTTTTCAAAACTAACTACAAATTGTATATTAATTACTTCATGCATTGCTTATGATTTTAGTGAGCTTTAACACAGCTGATCTCTGAAGTAAAAAAGACATTTAGTTTAATAACTGAAGTAGCCCAGCCAGATGACACACATACAAAGAATATCCCTCTTAACAGATTTAAAATTTGAATTGGTACCTTGTTTCAGGAGTGAGGGATGAATCTTCTTATATGAGATACATGTGGGTAACAGTGTTATGTTTGACTAAATGTGAAATCTTGCTATTCATGTTGGGCAACATTTGTATTTGATTAGATGTTGAAATCTTGCTATTTATGTCATGCTACTTATACTATCACTTTAATGACAGTGAACTGGATAACATGTTAGGAAAGACATTCCTCTTAGTGAATGACTAAATAGGGAAGAAAACCATGGGGTAAAGGTAGCAAGAAAAAAAAAAGATTTTATCCAAAAGGTTTTACTTTTCTCACATGACAAGAAGATGATATTAGACAACTGCTAGCATTATTCTAGAAGTCAGGGAGGTGAGGGCTCCAAAAATTGTGATTCGGGGATCTCTTGGCTTTTTCCTTATGGTCACAAAAAAAGACGATGTGGATGTAGCAACTTTAAATATTACATATTTATTCCACATTTAACATGGAGAGGGAGTTCTTGACAACAGTGCAAGTGTTTTGTGTGATAACCTATACTCTTTTTAGGAAGCAAAAGATTTCTCAAGAGCCTCCCGATGGTTATCTGCTAATATTTTATTGGTAAAAACTGCCTCAAAGGCACACTCTCATAGTATGGTCTGGCCTTTCTGAGTCTAAAAGAATTCTTCACAATACCACAGTAAAATCTCAGCCCTAATACCACCGAAAAAGGAAAACAAGTCTGTGGCTGGACAGAGGGTGGCCCTCTGTGCTGAACTGTGTGTGCACACACATATGTGCACACACACCTTTGTTAATCATTTTAGGAATCTGAAGTTTTTATTAAATTCATGGGTTCTCCAGTAATTCTTCAACTTAGCATTTAATGCATACAATTTCTGACATACATTCTTTGGCTCTTGACTTCATAGGTCCCAAATTGGACCTAGTGAGATAAAAGAGCATAGAAGCCCAGGAAAGTGGAAAGAACATGCTAAAATTTAAGAATGAAATAACAAAACAGATAAATCGGTGCATTATAGGAGCAATAACTTATTTTTAGTCCATGGAACAGCAGAATCTATTTTACTGGAGGGTCACATTAGGGAATTACCTATAGCTTGTTGTTGTTGTGCACTCTGGAAGGAACTTTTGTTACTTCCACCATTTTAAGGCATAATCAGTTGGGACTCTCTAGAAATTTTGTTTGTGAAATGTCACTTAATATCATACTTTATGCCACTGCACTCCAAATATGAGCATCTCTAATAAAGTATTCATATTTCCATATAGAAATAAGAAAAGTCAAAAATTAAACTCTTGGTAAATGAATGTTTTTCTGTTGTCTTCAATGTTTTCCCCTCTAATTCTTTTTTTTTTTTAAGACTTTATTTATTTATTTGACAGAGACAGACAAAGAGAGAGAGGGAACACAAGCAGGGGGAGTGGGAGAGGGAGAAGCAGGCTTCCCGCCAAGCAGGGACCGATGCAGGGCTCGATCTCAGGACCCTGAAATCATGACCTGAGCAGAAGGCAGATGCTTAATGACTGAGACACCAGGTGCCCCTCCCCTCTTATTCTATAACTAGATGGATGCAGCAATTAGTATATCCTGCATAGATGCTTTAAAGATTCTTTAAATTATGAAAATATAATTTCCCAAATGATATTTTTTCCTTAGACTAAAGATAACCTCAGGTCTGTGAAGGAGGAAGAAAACTGTTCCAAAGAGATGAAATGCTGCATTTATAAAGTGCTTTATTTTAAAGTCAAGTACAAATGTGAAATGTGAATACAAATACTACTTATGACAGTCTGGTGAACTGAATTTATTGATTTCTTTATATGTTGTTCCCTTTTGTATCCAGAATATAATAACTGGCTTTTATTTACATTCTACTTTTAGTGTGATACTTAAGACTTGATCTATGTACTTAGCATGTGGTAATTGCTAAATATCTCTGTTCCCTTCACTATAATTTTGAAGTCCTTAAGATAAAATGGATTTAGTCGACATAAACTCTCTAGAAGTGAAGGGGCACCGCTCCTAAATGTGCTTTTTGCTCAGATTTCTATCTTTTTTAGAGTTCTGTTCTTGACATTCATCTTTCTCAGTGCTATATATATTATTAGGCAAAACCTCTTCTCTAATTCTATGCATCCATTCCTATTCAAATGAACTGGGATAGAAGATTTGGAAAGCGACATGAATATGAACACTGTTTCTCAATAACATAGATTAAAAGAGGTCCTAGCCCTCTCTCTCCTATGAGATAATTTTTAATATCTATATTTATGCTTATTACCTTGAATGCAAACAAGTTTTCTATAGTAAGTATCAGAGTTCTGGTACAATAATAATACATTGGTTCCCTCTGACCTAATAATTCCCACATCTAAGGTGGTGCAGTGACATCAGAAAGCAACCTGTATGTCCTGTGTCTATATTACAGACAAGGTACCTCAACTATACAATGATGGGAGCTTATGTATACATTTCCCCTCCAGACTTGAGAAGGGGAGACGAAATCTTGTTAATGTAATTGTTCTCCTGGGGTAGAAAAGGGAAGAACCCTGGGTTCTTGCCTTTCATTATCAAATAAATGTCTCCACTACAAAGAAAGTTTACTGTCAAGGGTTTTATGTCCTTTGAAATATAAATATATACCTATTACCTAAAGTGAGGTAAACCTCTCTGGAAGGTCTCTCAGTATCTAATCATTCATTAACATTTTAGGTTTGTCTTCAAGTCTTGATATTCTCAGAAAGCTTTGGCGTTGCAGAAATAGTAAATCATCTCTACTCCCTCAAACTCTCCTCTTCCGCAAATTGGACCAGTTTGTCACTCTTACGCCAAATGTGTTTATTTAGGAAAAGGTATCAACACATTAATAAGTAAGCAAGAATCAATTAAGAAAACATCATGGAGACTAGAATCTCTGAGTCAAAATTTTTGAAAGTATTAAAAGAAAGCAAAGAAATGAAACAGCTTCAAAGGATTCATAATCCTACAAATACGAAAACAACAAAGATATTTTCTAGTGTGTAGAATTCTTTTACATCTTCTAACAGACATAAGAATTCTTAGTCTTGTCTTTTCAAAAATGGAGGAAGAAAACAAAAAGAAATCAGTACCTAATCTTTCACATGGTAGACCTATTTCATTGTTCCAATCTGTTCCAATCTATATAGGCAACATCACTCCATTATATGATGAGTTTTGATATCTTTTTTTCTTCTTAAGTTCTCAAGAGGAAGGATGAATCCTCATGTTCTGAGAATTCAATAAGGAAAGACACTGTGGTGGAAGTATGATTAGGTGTGAAAGCAACAAAATGAAAAAAGGAAGTCAGAAAGCAAAGAGAGAAGAAAGAATATTAGGTAACCCCCAAGCAGGGACCAAGCAAGTAATATTTTGATACTAATTTAATGTAACAGCCCTTAATTAATGATGGATGGAATCCACAATCCAATTATTTATCTCTCAGAAAGTGATACTCGAGAAAGATATGGAAGGATTTACATAGCACAGAATGCTACCCAGATTGACCCTGCCTGCTTTTCAGCCCCAAATGTTGAGTTTTGAAATTCCGAAAAATTTCTCTACTACCTCCAATTAGGGAGCAAAGTAAATTCAGTTGTTTTCTAATATTTTTCCACTTTGTAGAAATACTGAAAAGAGCTGTTGGGGAGTAATGGATTAAACTGGCATTTAGAAAAGTAAGATTACTTCATTCATCTAGCCGTATGGATGGATGGAATGGATACAATTATGTATCCAACGATTAGGCAGAATAAATAGGCATTCAAGGTACTTCATGGCAACTAAGAGGCAAGTGAAAAGCCCAGTTATTCTAAAAAAAAAAAAAGATACCTACTAACTGAGCTGTGGTTTCCCTTCCCCACTCAGAATGTCAAGAAAGACATTGTGTCTAAAATATGAAATAGCAAAAAGTAGCTCTTAATAAAGCAAATGATTAGAACAGTTAGGGATTTAAGAAATGTTCCTACCATATCAGCAAATTGGAGTTCTGGAAAAAGCTCTCTAATATGAGTGAGATGAAAAGCAACTCTACGTAAATATATTATAAGAAGAAGGTGATGATCAGGTGAGAGGGAAGAAGGAGTAGAATATATGCAATTTTGGGTTTAAAAAACATAATCAGAAAGAAATTTCTTTCCAATTCTTTAAATTATAGGACAAGTTGGTAACAATGTGGAATCAAAACTAGAGGTTCAAAGACGAGAAACAGAACAACAGAATGAGATGAAAATGAGTATCAAAACAAAACAAAATATATTGAGAAACAAAATGTCATGCTAGGTTTCATAAAATAAGTAGAAATAACAAAGCACTTTAAATATATGGATGGAATTAATGTTACAGATGTAATGAAATAAGAAGAGATAATTTTAGTGAATCAGAAAAGGATAAAGCAATCAGAGGAAAGTTAATAGTTTTGAAGAGCAATGAGGATGCAAAATAAGGATTATCACTGGTACCTTTGAACTAGAGATCTCAACACATAGTTCAGAACACGTCATCAAGTGAATTTTACCTGCAGAACACAGAAAGTTCTAAGAATTTATTTTGGATAATCATAAGGATAACAACATAGTCTCCATTAAATTATTTAACTTTAGAGACTGGAAAATTTTCTTAATCCATCAAGGTATAATAAGTAAACTAAATACAAGGAGGAAATATTAGACTGATCTCAAAATCGGTTATCAAAAAGCATAATGAAAAATGCCTACAAAGATCTGGGGAAGGTCTCTGATCCAAGAAAGTTGTATGTAACCAAAATGACACTGAAGTATAAAGGCCATAAATCCTAATGTTGAGTGTGAAAAAACTCATGAATTCTTATTTAAAGACATATTGATAATATGATCCAGTTGATTAAAAGTTGAACTAACGGGGCGCCTGGGTGGCTCAGTGGTATAAAGCCTCTGCCTTCAGCTCAGGTCATGATCTCAGGGTCCTGGGATCGAGCCCTACATCGGGCTCTCTGCTCAGCAGGGAGCCTGCTTCCTCCTCTCTCTCTGCCTGCCTCTCTGCCTACTTGTGATCTGTGTCTGTCAAATAAATAAATAAATTCTTCAAAAAAAAAAGTTGAACTAAAATATATAAATTAGAAATAAGTCACAGTACATGAAATGGTAATAAGAAGTGACTCATTTAATTCTAGAACTAAAGCTAAAACATTGTTTGAATTGATGTTACAGAACAGGATGTTAAGTGACATAAGCTGACATATAAAAATATGCCTGTTAGGGGTACCTAGGTGGCTCAGTCGGTGCAGGTGGGTGAAAGCAATGAGAAAACAGAAGAAACTGTGTAATCTATGGGTGGAAGAATTATTAAGTGCAGAATTTACAGAGTTTGACAAACAATGAGACAAAAAAGTAACAAATAAGTCCTTGACTTAAGACCACTTAGTACATGTAAAATTTGAATCACTAAGGAGATATAAGCTAAGGGATTACTACCACATAAGTAGTAACATGAAAATATTTTTAGGAAAAAAGGTAATAATATATATAACATAATAATATTATAAGGAAGTAAAAATCAATAGTTTTAAACATTATAGCAAATTCAAGTAAGATAATAGTAATATATCCCTCATTTAATCAATGAAAGAAGTTCACTGAAGATCTTTAGCAGAGACATAATTTTGAGTTCTCAGTGAGTATATTAATATGATTTGAGTAGTGAATGTTGCATTGAAAAGGAGAAACAGCAGGTATAGAACACTTAGAAGAATACCTCTAAAGGAAAATAAATTTTTGTAGATAAAGGATGATACAGTGGGTGTTTATGTGTGTGTACAGGCAATGGGTTTTTTGTTTGTTTTTTTGTTTTGTTTTTCCAGTTGGTTTACTCAAAAATGGGTGAAGCTTAACCTTATTTATAGGCAGGAGAGAAAGTACCAAATAATTATGCTAATATTTATCAAAAGAAGATTACTAAGAAACTTGAAAAAAATGTCTATATACACTACTGAAATAAGTAAAAATACCAGCAGCACATTATTTTATAGTTTAGGGAAAATTAAAAAAACTATGTCTCATAATACATTTTTAGTTTTTAAGTGTACAGTGTATGCTAATTTAATCCTCTCGATGAATTCAATAATGGGCATAGTTTTTGATAAATTGAGAGAGTAAACAGAAGCAATATTCTCCTGTCTCGGTAATAGTGACAACATATCTAAGTGTTTAGTATTTCTCGGATGCAAATTACTGCTGATTTTTGTTTTTGAGCTTCCAGCAAGGTAGAAATTACCTTAGTGAGCACTTAAATACTATATGGTTTCATAATGTTAAAACTTCTCCACTGTTTTAGTTCCTGCACATCTAAGGAATCGCACTAGTATATAAAGCAAGTAAATTAGACTTTTCATATTGATTGACTGTAAAGGAAAACAGCTTCTTCGATTGATAATTCCATGCACAAACAAGAAACAAAATACAGTTGATCCTTGAACAATAAGGCATTTGAACTGCATGAGTCCACTTTCATGTAGATTTTTCTCCCATAAATACAGTACAATACTGCAAATGTATTTTCTTTTCCCTATGATTTTTTTAGCTTTTAAAATTTAATTTAATTTAAATTTTTTCAGTGTTCCAAAATTCATGGTTTATGGACCACACCCAGTGCTCCATGCAATACATGCCCTCCATAATACCCACCACCAGACTCACCCAACTCTCACCTGCTCCCCTCCAAACACCTCAGTTTGTCTCTCAGAGTCCACAGTCTCTCATGGTTTGTCTCCCCCTCCGATTTCCCCCAACTCGTATCTCCTCTCCACCTCCCAATGTCCTCCGTGTTATTGCTTATGCTCCACAAGGAAGTGAAACCATATGATAATTGACTCTCTCTGCTTGACTTATTTCACTCAGCATAATCTCTTCCAGTCCCGTGCATGTTGATACAAAAGTTGGGTATTCATCCTTTCTGATGATACTCCATAGTATATATGGACCGTATTTTCTTTATCCGTTCGTCCATTGAAGGGCATCTTGGTTCTTCCCACAGTTTGGCAACTGTGGCCATTGCTGTTATGAACATTGGGGTACAGATGGCCCTTCTTTTCACTACATCTGTATCTTTGGGTCATAGGGTAGCTCTATTTTAAATTTCTTAAGGAATCTCCACACTGTTTTCCAAAGTGGCTGCACCAACTTGCATTCCCACCAACAGTCTAAGACAGTTTTTAAAAAAAAAAAAATATTTATATTTTTGACAGAGTGAGACACACAGTGAGAGAGGGAACACAAGCAGGGGAAGTGGGAGAAGGGAGAACAGGCTTCCCAAGGGAAAGGAAACTCAATGCAGGGCTCCATCCCAGGACCCTGGGTTCATGACCTGAGCTGAAGGCAGACACTTAAGGACTGAACCATCCATGTGCCCTATGATTTTTTATAACATTTTCTCTTCTCTACCTTACTTTATTAGAAGAATATAGTATATAATACATATAACATACAAAATATGTATTAATGAACTGTTTATGTGATCAGTAAAGCTTCCAGTCAAGAGTAGGCTTAGTAGTTAGGTTTTGGGAAAGTCAGAAATTATACAAAGATTTTTCAACTGTGTATGGGGTCAGTACCCCTAACCACTGCATCATTCAAGGGTAAACTATAAAAATGTTGTCATAATAGCTGTTTTATGCCAGTTATCTTAAGTATAAAATTTTATACTTTATCTTAGCCAAAAGACTGAGAAGCGATCTAAGTATAAAATTTTAAAGAACTGTACTCCTGTAAAATTTCTCCTTTTATTTTAAATGTATGTAAAATTAGTATGTTAAAATGAAGTAGCTTTTTATTTGTTGTATCTTTTGTAGATATCAAAAAAGTCATTTCTTGTATTCATGAAACTTGTTTAATTCTTATTCTAATCTTAAAAAGGATAACCATACCCATCAAATGAGTGTGATCCCTTTTAAATAATATCTAACATATGATTCTAATCCTACCTTGTCATGTAGATATGTCATAACTTCAAAAAATTGGAATCAATAATAAAATTCAAGAGAGATTCAAGAATAAAATTCAAGCAAAAGTAAAGTGGAATATTTAAATTTTATGGAAAGATAACATAAAATAGCAATACATGTAGATTTCATATATTAAGGTCTGATAAATTCCATACCATCACAGACTAAGAATAAAATGTACTGTATTTTAGAAAGTGTGTTGTACGTATAAAGGTAAAAATTGTTGTTAGATCTTATATTTCTAAAGTAACTTATTTACCAAGCCAGAAAAATATGCAAAGGTAGACCATTTATTTTAATGGTAATGAATTCTGGAACAATTCAATTATAGAAAGGGCCTGGTAAATACAGCACAAGAAAAAAACAAAGAGAAGCTAGACATCTGCAGAAATTTTGCCACACAGGAATATGAGTAGGTCCACCAACAAATGTAAACAATTTTTAGGAATTTCCATATTTTAAGGAAGAGGAGCTTTTTGTATAAGCTTCAATTATATTATGAAGTGGAGGACAAATGTATCTGTTTCTATTGTGAAGAAATGCCAGGGTACCAGGTTCCCAAACAGAGACAAGTGCGTGTTGACACTATAAATGCTGGTATCAGTCTGTCCTGAAAAAAAGCATTGCCTCTCCTTTCAGGGCAGCAAAAAGAAAAACATAAGCCATTCCTTTCTACACATTCCATATATATATATATATATGACAACATATATAGATATGACAACAAATATACTTACATTTTATACATAAAATATATTTCCATTTTATACATAAAATGGAAATATATTTGTTGTTGTCCTATATACTGTTCTTATAGTACTTATTTTTATGCTCATTTTATAATTCAATCACATATGACTTTTCAGAAATTCTTCTCAGAAGTTGTATGTGTTTATTCCAATTTCTTCCTGTTTCTCAAGGAAATTGTCATACTTGTATTTCTCAGTCCAGAAAATACAGGAATGCATACACATTAGTTTTCCATACACAAACATGTCATCTCATCCTTTTGTTTATTAGTTATTTATTTAAGATTTTATTTATTTATTTAAGAAAGAGAGAGAGTGAGAGAAAGCACAAGTGGGGGGAGGAGCAGAGGGAGAAGCTGACCAGGGATCCCGATGTGGGGCTCAATCCCAGAACCCTGCAGTCATGACCAGAGGAGAAGACAGATACTTAGCCAACGGAGTCACCCAGGTGCCCCCATCCTTGCATTTAAAGGACATTTTCTTTTACCCAAATAGAGAAGAGCTTTACATAAAACCCATGTCTTTGAGCTTCTTGTTCCATGAGTAAAGCCCTTTGGGGGTAAATATCATTCAAACATTCATTCAAACATTTATTTTGTTTTACTTTTACTTGTCTTAGTCATCTTGTTTACTTTTTAAGGTAGAAGAATATGATGGCTATTAAATAGTGTCCAAATGTTGCTTAAGTCTTATGATACAAACATTATGATTTAAATGAAAAGCAGTGTCCAGGGAACTATTTGGTTTTGTGATATTTCATATTATCTTAAGTGAGGAAAGAAGCATGAAAAGAACAACTGTTTGGCCGTAGAATTTCTAGAAGAAATGTTTATGTTCATGGCAGATTAAGAGAAGTTACTACTATATAGTAGTAGACAGATGTGGGGTTTTTCTCTCTGCAAATGTTTTATGTCTCCAGATATTTTGTAAGACTACTGTCTGGGGAAACAAGACGGAACAGACATCAGCAAGTCTAAAACCTAACAAATTAAAATATTAATTTTAATTTTTTTTTAAAGATTTTATTTATTTATTTGACAGAGAGAAATCACAAGTAGTCGGAGAGGCAGGCAGAGAGAGAGAGAGGGAAGCAGGCTCCCTGCTGAGCAGAGAGCCCGATGCGGGACTCGATCCCAGGACGCTGAGATCATGACCTGAGCCGAAGGCAGCGGCTCAACCCACTGAGCCACCCAGGCGCCCAATATTAATTTTAATTTTAAAGGAAATAGAAGAGAGAATGAAACTGAAAACACCAGGGCAGTATGACATGGTGAGTAGCAACAAAGGGAAATGAAAGCAGAATACAAGTTACATCCCTTTTGTGATTCTATTTTAATGCATCATTAACCATCCTTTTTATATGAGGATACTAAATATTGAAGTAAAATTGGCTAACTTTTTGGATACTTGGTTTCATTTATTATGGTTCACCTGGCAAAAGGTAACCACCTTACATATATTTGTGATACCTTTTTTACGTTAAGCTTTGGAATAATTATTATAAATGATATGCATCTAAAAATTTGAGGCCATATTATTCACATTACACATTAGCTTTAGCTTTTCTTATAACCCAATGATTAGATTTTCACATTCAATCAATCAATGTGAAAAATCAAGTCCTATGTTTGTAACACCACACATAATTTAAGGCATCTCACATATATGCATCCTAGAGAAAAATATATGACTGCTCTAGATATAGAGTTTCATTAGTAAGAACTGTAAAGAGTAGAAGTATTTACTGTTGCAGTTTCTGTATTATGAAATATGCAATAACCAGTAAGGATTTTTACACCGTAACAAACAGCTATGAGAAGATCTTAAATTAGTTATGTTTAATGAGACTCCTTCTAAACTCCTCTTTCCTTTCTTAAAATATGATTATACAATTAAAAAAATACATAGCTACTTAAGCTCCAATAGCCCATATGCCACGCACACACAAATCATATATATGTGTGCGCACACACACACACACACAAACTCATACACCAGTAAGTTTGAAATTGAGTGAATCTCATTTACAGCAAAACCACGAGGTTCCACATCAAATGAAAAATTTCTCAGCTCTGTATGAAAGCAAACTATAAGCGGAACTCCCTATAGGCTTTATTAACTCAATTCATGTCTGGATCTACTCCTTTGCTGTTTTCTCTCTCCATGGAGCTGCTTAGATGGGGTGTTTCATTTACATAATCAACAATTCCTATGGCTCAGTCCTAAGCTCAGAGCAGCTCTGTGGGTATGTGCTAGAGGTGCAGAGCATATGAACAGAGAAATAAATAAGAGAAAAACAAGTCTAAAGTCTGCCTTTAACACTAATTGGAAAGAATGCATGCATACACACACACACACACACACACACACAGACACTCACACACACACACACACACACAGAGCACTCTGCCGTTTATGCCATAAGCAGACAGGGCTGGGACTTCTTAGGTAGCATGTATGACCTAATAGAGTGAACCTGGTTCTGAAGTCTTTGGTTTCAGATACTGGCTCTGCCTTTTGCTAACTGGGTGATCATAAAGAAATTAAACTATCAGGGCGCCTGGGTGGCTCATTGGGTTAAGCCACTGCCTTCAGCTCAAGTCATGATCTCAGGGTCCTGGGATCGAGCCCTGCATCGGGCTCTCTGCTCAGCAAGGAGCCTGCTTCCCCTCCTCCTCTCTGTCTGCCTCTCTGCCTACTTGTGATCTCTCTCTGTCAAATAAATAAATACAATCTTTAAAAAAAAGAAAAAAAAAGAAAAAAAAGAAATTAAACTATCTAACAACACTGCACATATAAATGGTCTTTCAATTACATTTTTTTTTCATATGATCCTCAGAGAAATGTGGGTTTGGAGTTACCTTGCAGTTTTACATTTGAGAAAATTAAATTTCAAATCACTTATGCAAATTGACCATAGCTCCACATCAAACAAGTAGTGGGGAGACTTAACTTCTCCATATTCCTTAATTTAACACTGACTCAGCTTCTTATAAAATTGATTTTGTAATGACATTTTTCACATACAGTGAAGAAGGCTTAGAGTTTTACAAAGCTTCATTAACTTTTCAGTGTGAGAACATATTGATAATCACGATCAATAATATTTAGCAACTCTGTATCATGGATTATGTTTATTAGCTTTTAGAGGAAAGTGCCTGCTTCTGAATGTCAGCAGTGCCTCCATATGAAAAGCTGCAAATCTTTTGCTAATAATGATCCTCTGCATGAGTATTTCCTTATTAACTTAAATAAGATTTATCAAAGAACCAAATTACTTCCCTTGACCCTTTCCTCTGCCCACAGACAGAACCAATTTGGGAACGACTGTCTGACCTCTATCAATCATTAAGAACAGAAAAATTAAAAAAAGAAAAGAACAGAATAATCAAAATGGGTGAGAGAGGGTTGTTGTTGGTTTTTTTTTAACATTTTATTTATTTGAGAGAGGGAAAGAATGTGCACAAGTAGGGAGGAGGGAGAGAGGCAGGCTCCTTGTGAGCAGGGAGCCAGACGTGGTACTCGATCCCAGGACCCTGGAACATGACCTGAGCCAAAGGCAGAGGCTTAACCCACTCAACCACCCAGGCACTCCCCAAAAATGGCTGAGAGAGTTGAGTAAAATAACGAGGGAATGAATAGTGTCCATTCCTCCTGCTGTGTGTATCATTTTTGTCAGTCCCATCTGGGTTACTTGGTTGGCAGAGACCTTGCTTCAGTAGAGAAAGTACAATGAAATTAATACAAACTTTGGTTCTGCTTTTATCGAAAGATTAGAGAGTATGATAATATTAAAGAAGACAGATTCGATTTGGTTGGTGTTTCCATACAAAGGTGCGGAATGAGAAGGCCCTGAACCTTCACTATTTTACTTTTTTAGCGTGACAGAACACTTGCACTCAAAGAGCTTGTGTCCTGTTGTTGATTTTGTGCCAGAGGAGTTGAGATTGATCTCTGCACACTCTGTGACTTTCTCTTAACCAGCGGCGATGATCTTTGAAAACCCCAAATCATGCCTGTTTTACTGTGAGTCCTCAGCTTTATTCTATTAACCTTTAATGAAATCAATGAATCATAAACTTCTGAAATTATTGTCACAAGGAACCATTGTGTAACTAAAGCTGTTATGGATCCCTACATTATTCTTGTTGGCACAAAAAATAAAATTTTGTTTTTGTATATCCCTAGCATCTGAATATTTAATAGACCCACAGAAAGATGGTTTATCTTTAAGCCATCTGGGTCTCAAATGTGACTCCACCTCCAATTTTTTTTTCCAGAAGCCCTCTCTCCCATATGTTTTCAAAATAACTTTCTAGTCATGCATTTTCTCAAGATATACCCTAAAAAAGTCTTTTTGAGTAAATCTTATGAAACAAATGGAGCAAAAATTAATCCACCCTTAATAATTAAAATGGGATACTAAATATAAGTCTAAAACTACTCTTAGAAATTTGAGAATACATACCGATAATTACTGAGTTCCTCCATTTATCTTGTTGGGGATTACTTATTTAATATGGAGATAAACTGACATGGCCTCCCTGCTGTGTTTGTTTTGATAGCTAACTTCCTTAAGATTAGACCCTATATATTTCAGTTTTAATATCTTTTATATATGGTTTCTTTACCTATTCCTGAATTAGGAGGTGGATTCTATGGAAAGATTTAATATATGTGAAAAATTAAAATGCACTGAAAGCACATTAGGTGTTTAATTTAGTTTAGTGTCATTTCCATCGCATTTATTTAAAAGTTTAAAAGAGGCAGAGACAAATACATTACTCATGTTCCAAAATTTCTTCCTCCTCATTCCTCTACCACTTACAATTTCCAGTAACCTCAGCTAGCATTCATTTCCTCTTTGTTTCATGACATTCGTGTTGTTACACTGGTTGTTCATGATAAGATTTTTTTTTTTTTTATCTGAGCAGTCTCCATTTTCTGAAAAGTTTACCCTTAGCTTGTATGTGAGGAATTGTAAGAATAGAGAAAAACAATTTCCTATTTCTGATGGTTTATATGCAAACAGTACTCAAATTAGGAATACCACTTTAAAATTGTATTTTCCATATTAATTTAGAGATTTCCCTCTGAAAACTGCCATAATAGTTAACTTTGATTATAACAACTATAGCTAAAAAGAAGAGGGTGGGGAAAATGACACTTGTCCCTAAAGTTGCAATATGGTTTTTAGTTCAATGGCAAAAAGTAACCATGCTACAATGTATTCATAAACCTCAGGGAAGGTTTCATTTTTTTCTTAAATTTTTTATTTTTTTATAAACATGTATGTTTATCCCCAGGGGTACAGGTCTGTGAATCGCCAGGTTTACACACTTCACAGCACTCACCAAAGCACATACCCTCTCCAATGTCCATAACCCCACCCCCCCTTCTCCCAACCCCTTCTCCCAACCCCCCTCCCCCCAGCAACCCTCAGTTTGTTTTGTAAGATTAAGAGTCACTTATGGTTTGTCTCCCTCCCAATCCCATTTTGTTTCATTGATTCTTCTCCTACCCACTTAAGCCCCCATGTTGCATCACCACTTCCTCATATCAGGGAGATCATATGATAGTGGAGGAATCAATCAGAGCTTAAGCAGGGAAGCAGAGGCAATATATGTGACAAAATAATTATTGTGGAAATTAAACTTTATAGAAATATGGAGAAGCTGTGAAAATAAAGATCCATTAGGAAAGGTGGACCTGAAGTTTTCCAGAAGCCTTGAAACACAGGAAAGGGTTAATTTACACTTGCAGGAGATTCTGAGAAACCAACCACATCAACCATGAAAATTTTACCTGGCCCCTTCAGGGTTTTATTTTGCTTCCTTATATCGTCTCCTCAGGCAAGTAGTTCTCAGCCATACCATCTTTTTTTGTTGTTGTTGCTGTTAAGATGGATTTATTTATTTATTTGCTTATTTATTTATTGGACAGAGATCACAAGTAGGCAGAGAGGCAGGCAGAGAGAGAGAGAGAGGGAAGCAGGCTTCCCACCGAGGAGAAAGTGCGATGTGGGGCTCGATCCCAGGACCCTGAGATCATGACCTGAGCTGAAGGCAGCGGCTTAACCCACTGAGCCACCCAGGTGCCCCAGCCATACCATCTTAACACTGATCCCCTCATGGCCACCATCTTTCACCATATTCAGACTAATGTTTTAAAAATTATTATTGGGGCGCCTGGGTGGCTCAGTGGGTTAAGCCGCTGCCTTCAGCTCAGGTCATGATCTCAGGGTCCTTCGATCGAGTCCCTGCTTCCCCCTCTCTCTCTGCCTGCCTCTCTGCCTACCTGTGATCGCTCTCTGTCAAATAAATAAATAAAATCTTTAAAAAAAATTATTATTAAAGGCACTCTGTCCATCTTTAAAATTATATTACATATTTATTTCCTTGCTTGTTGTTTACTAAGCTCTTTACAGGAGAGGTTTCCTTACTTTTATTTTCTCTGCTCTATATCTGGTGCTTAGAACTGTACCTGTAACTATTATAGTACCTGTAACACTATAATAGTTAGTACATATAGTATATATACTATTATAGTATATATATATAAAGTATATAAAGATAGATATAGTTCCAGGAACTTAGATTCCAAGCTTGTTCATATACATTTTTTTCATCATAAAATCTACTTCACAGATTATATGTGGTTTTCAAGAAGATTGAATAATGATTATTTTCTGATAATATTATCTTTAATTTTAATAACTATATTTCTGAGTTTTGGCAATATGGAAAACTAGGTATTTTGAAAAAATTCTGCATATCCCCCACCAAAAAACTCTGGAAAAATTAATAGAATATCTTCTAAATATCTCTATGTATGCATGACTTAGATCACAGTAACAAGAGAAAACCCGAGATTGCAAAAATGAAGAGACAGCTGGAAACCAGAGTGTGAAACGAAGGCTAAAACTGGCATTTATCAAAAAAGGTAACCAGAGGGGTGATTCTGCATTACCTTTTCAGGAAGAAAGAAAAACCTCTGGTTTCATGAAGTTTAAGAGTTAGATCTTAGAAAGCCACAGGGAAACAAGAAAGCTGAAGTCCACATTCTATGCTTTAAGTGAATGAATAGATGGTTCAAATCTTCTGCATAAAAGTTCTATTTTTCTTTTCTTTAAAACATCTTTATTGGGGTAAAATTGTCTATGGTTAATTGTTCATATTTTATTGTATAAAAATTATAGGACAATAAGCCTGACATAAAAGAAGCAAGTAAAGGGGCACCTGAGTAGCTCAGTCAGTTAAGCATCTGACTCTTGGTTTTGGATCAGGTCATGATCTCAGGGTTGTGAGATCAAGCCCCATGTGGGGCTTTGCTCAGCATGGAGTCTGCCTGAGATTCTCTCCTTTTCCCTCTACCCCTCCACCTGCTTGTGTGGTTCTTTCTCTCAAATAAATAAATAAAATCTTTTTTTTTTTTTAAAGCAAGTAAAAAAGTACATATCCCTAAAATCATGAATTTGCCTCTGTTATTTGTAATTAACAAGAGTTTTAAGCCATCTACACTATCCTGCACTTTGAGATTGCCTCCTCTTGCTGGTGATGCCCCTGATTAATAGGCAACTAAAGAAAACAATAATAATTTTGTAGGAAAAATTAATGACAAATTTAAATAAGTGTGTTTGAAAAGAGAACTATCAAATTGTACACCTATCCATTAAAAAAATTAACAATTTAAAAGTACACAGGGAACCCATGCAATATTCACCTTATATGGAGCCATAAAGCATGCTTCAAAGTATTTACAAATATGTATCATGCAGACCATGTTATCTAAGCATAATTCAGTTAAGTTCAAAGTTAATAATAAAAAATATCAAATAACATTCCAACTGTTTTTTAAAAGATTTTAATCATTTATTTATTTATTTACTTATTTATTTATTTATGTACGGAGAATGGCAGAGGAGATGGATATCAACTCTCCGTAAGCAGGGAGCCCGATGCAGGGCTCAACCCCAGGACTTTGGGATCATGATGTCGGTTGAAGGCAGATGCTTAAACAACTCAGCCATCCAGGTGCACCTCAATTTAAAATTAAATAAAACTTATTGTTTGTGTGCTATTCTAGGAATATCATTTACATGGAAAAATATGTATATATGTATTTTTAAATATTTATTTATTTTAGAGATAGAGCACGCATACATGTGTGGGCATGCATGGTTGGGGGGAGATAGAGGGAAAGGGAGAAGGAAAGAAGTGGACTCTTCTCTGAGCAGGAGACCAGGAGAGGTTCACTCTCACAACCCTGAGATCATAACCTGAGACAAAATTAAGAGTCAGAGGCTTAACCCACTGAGCCACCCAGGCACCCCAAAATAAGGTATGTTTTTAAAGAAAAAAGAAAAAAAGTTTATAGTTTTAAATGAAGTGGTTATAAAACATTTTAAAGTCAGTAAACCTCAACTTCTTTTTATTTAAAGAATATTTGGTATGATGATTAATTCCTGGTATCAGTACAACATGTATGCATTAATTAATAGAGGAAAATTTCTTCATCATCTCTTCTTGTATATCTGTATAATTTAGATGCAAACTACTTAACTAGAGTTCCAATAAAAACTTGGTCATCAACTATTCAAGAAAATATACTGAATTCTTACCATCTAACAAACACTATCCCATATACTAGGGAAACTAACATGAAACGAAGATTTGCTTTTGAAGAAACATACTATCATACTGCAGCATGGGCAATTCAATAAGGAATCATAACAATGTAATAATAATAATAATAATAAATGACAATAACTGTTAGTAGCTAGTAAGATGGATGAAAACCCACAGTGCTATGGTCGTATATAGATGGGTACCAAAAATGACATTGCATAACAAAGGACTTATGTCAGCAACAGTGAAATGAATATTAGTAGGAAATAAAGCATGAGTAATCACTTAAATATATAAACTATTTTCTCTGTCTCTCTCTATGTCTCTGTCTCTCTCTCTCTCTTTTTTTTTTTTTTTTTAACAGATAACTTACTAAGCAGAAAGAGGAAAACAAGGCCCTAGCACAGGTAGAGAGGCTTCTGTTGGTTTGTTGGTCCTTTTTCTCACCAGTTTTTGTTTGTTTCCCATCATGATTCCTCTTACAGTTCCCTAGAATAGTATGTAGACATGTATTCTACACAAGATAAAATAATGATGTGTCACTTCTCTAAGTTGGACAAGAGCATACAAGCTAATGAATGAGGTTTTCAATTTTTTTTTTTTAATTCGGTTTCGTTTCTGAGGATGAAGTGAATGTGGGGCATCAAAGTTATTTGCTTTTGACGTTCTGAACATATTGGTGAAAGGTTTCACCAATGGAATACTGTTCCCTGTCTCACAGCACATTTCTGATCATTTTTGAAAATATGTATCTTTCTGAATGTTTTTTCACACTGAAATATTTTTAGGTCAGAGAGAATGATGGACATCATTCCTTTAATTATAGATAGCACTGTTTCCTGGACCAGGAGATGACTTGGATATCAAAAGCATTTTCAATACAAAGTTCAGCATTTCTGTCTGCTTCTTCCTGTGCATTTTTAAAGCTGATTTCTGGGTTCCAAGAATAAAATAAAAATATGTCAAGACAACAAAATACTGACAAGGAACCTGAAATAAACTTCAGGTCACCTCACTGAGCTAATAGTTATAAAACTTATGCCTATAAAATAAAAAATGTGTTGCATATATGTTTGGGCTTTTCAATTAGATTTCCAACTTCAGATATATTGTACAACCCAAAACTAATATATCTGTGATCCCATTTTGCTTTAAAATTGTCACAAAAAATAATTTTAACTATATCTGTGTCTTGAAAGCTGAAAAAAATACTTCACCAAACAGAAACAAAAACAAAAACCATTAGTGGAACATCATTGCAAAGATATTGTAAACAGTAAAAACTGCAGCTTAGTCTAGTTTTAATTGTAATTACTGTATGAATATATCACATAATCAAGATGCTTCCATACACTCTTGTTAGCAGGGTGCACAATTAAGAACGGACCTCACAAATATTCCAACTCTTTCCACTTAATTTTTAAGCAAATTCCTCCCAACTACATTACATTAACTTATAGTTATGGTGATAGTTTTATTACCTAAACTCAACGCCACTTTTATCATAAAATGACAAGGGTTCAGAGAGTATTTCATGATATCAACAAGGAATAAAGTATAGCACAATGATCCTCATCAGATGAGAGACTCATGCTTCTTATTTTGTATTTGTCTAAGAAATGGGTGCGTACAAAATACATTTGGCTGGAGGCACTGGGGGACCTATGTATTGAGACACTGGGGAATCATTTAGAGGTTGGCCAGTGAAAGGCAGACCAGGAAACTCAAACGATAATAAAGGGTAGAAAATGGACTATGGGCCAGCTGGAGCTGCAAGGATTTCATGATCTAATATTGTGGAGATGGAGACAAAAAGAAAAAAAAAAAAAAGTGGTACAGAGACCTGAACTGTCCATTCCTTGCCTCTTTTATGTGCAATCATTTCTGTATTTATAATCTTCCCAGGAATGGTAGCTAAGAAACCTACAGGAAAATGTAGTGGGGTTTTTGGAAGTCTTGCATCTAGAGAAAGAATTGGAATGCAGAATTGTCTGAAAAAGAAGGGCAGCGGGAAACCTCCTAAATCTTCTACTGAGGATCCTAGAGGATTACATTGTATCAGTGGAGAGCAATCAGAAAAACAACAATGCTAAAAGAACTGAAACACAAGTGCTCAATCTCTGATCAAAATGGGGATATCTGACTACTATTACACATGCCTGTTAAGAGAATAGGGTCAGCCTTACTTTAGGGAAGGTATCCAAAACTTCTGTAATTCCTCATGGAAAATATACAGTAATGGAAAACTTCCAGGGATCAGTACCTACCATTTAGGCAATATAACCTTAGAGTCATATGAAACCCAAATATAGGAATTACCAGATTATGGACTTTAACATAGCTATGATAAATATTTTCAAGAAAATAGAAGAAAATTTCACCAAATTAGGGAGTCAGAAATAAAATGAAAATCCTACAAATCCTAGAAATTAGAAATAGCATGACTGTAATATACTAAGAATATATTTTATACCACTAGAGAGAGTATTAGCTGGCTGGAAAATAGATCATAGACCAAAGCAAGAAGGAAAAAAAAATAAGGGAAAAAACCTTAGAAGACATAAAATATGGAGCAAAGTGCTCATATCTGTTAACTGGGTCCCCAAAGAAGAGGAGATCAAGAGAATAGGGCACAAAGAGCATTTGAGAAAATAGCTGATGTGTTTCCAACACTGATAGGCTATCATAGTCAGATACAAAATGGTGCTATGACCCCGCCACAAATAAGAAAAATCTCATTCAGCCATTGCAATATAACTACCAAACACCAAAGGCAAGATAAAATGCTGAAAATTGCCAGAGGAAAAAGACTTCTTACCTACAAAGAAGCAACAATAAGACTGACATTTAGCTTTTCAACTGTGATCATGGAAACAAAATACAGTGGATGATATTACTAGAGATATCTAGTAGAGATTACTAGAGATACTAGATGAGATTACTAGGATGATATTACTAGATATTACTATATATATATATATATATATCTACAACTATAATACTATGCACATTGAATATACATGATTGAACTAAGCACAGGAAGAATTAAGAGCAATGAAAAAGCCTATTTTACAGATACAAAAGATCATAATAGAATACTATGAGGTACTATGTATCAGTAAATTTAGAAATTTAAAATAAGTGGAGAATACTGGCAAAACATAATTTCGCAAAAATGTCACAAGAAGAAATGGAAATTTGATTAGATATGGAAATTGAGTATGTAATCAATTTTTTTCCCAGAATTTATTTCCCACTGTCTGGCACACAACTGTTTTAATAATACATGCAGAATATTACTTTTTTCCTGCTCACCAGCTCCAGTCAGATTAGTATCATAAATCTAATAGACCACAGTGGCATTCTGTGGAAGGAAAGATGTTCAAGGGTCCTGTGGACTAGAGTACAACCTACTAGAGAACTAATGTGGTATAATGTTAGGTCTGCCAGCTAAAGTGAATTGCTTCTGGTAGCCTTTTTAAAAAGATATCGAGAGTCTATCATGGTTTGTCTTCCTCTCTGGGAAACAAACTGAGGGTTGCAGAAGGGAGGGGGCATGGGGATGGGGGGTGGTGATGGGTATTAAGGAGAGCACATGTGGTGATGAACAGTGGGTGCTATACGCAACTAACGAATCATTGAACATCACATCAAAAACTTAGGATGTACTATATGCTGGGTAACTTAACATAATTTTTAAAGTATAGAGAAAAGGCATGCCCCAGATGGATAACCAAGTGTCATGAGGTACACTGATTTGCCCCAACAATGAAACATAACTGGAACAGCAACTTCAATCGGAGTCACCACCTAATCAAGTTGGTAATAACCCACTCTGACCTCTAAGATCCAGCTGTCTTCTGCAAAGGGCAAAATGGGTGAGTTGAATCAGAATGTGATGGGAACCACCATTCCTGCCTCTGACAAATTCTTGGTGGTGGTATTAATCTCTGTATTCCTTCCATGAAAGTGATATTACTTTGCTTTACCTCTTTTCTGAGTAGAAGTGGTTCTCGTGGCTTTCATGTAGCCTTTCTTATTGGGACTAGAGTGCGGCAAGCAAGACAGTGCACAAAATTTAAAAAGATACCCACTCTCAGAATGATGTATATTTCTCCTTAAATATTGTTCCTTAGGCCTCTTACCTGTCTTGCTCTAGTCCTGACCCCGCAGAAAGCCTTCATTCCATGGTCAGCTGACCACTGTGTAGATTTGGCCAATTGCTATGTATGTTTATTGTAAGTAGGCATGACGCAACTGTGGAAATACGACAGGTGGGTCCTGAGACCCAATTATGCCCTATGAGAGAGACCGGAGTCAAAATTGTATTGCTCCCCTGATCTCTATAAGGCCCTGCTCTGACTTGTGGAGTGTAACCATTTGCACCTTTGGGAGTCGTGTCAGTCCAGAGTCTGTGTCCCAAAAGCCCCCAAAGACTGATGATTTTCCCGCCCCCAATGTGCCAAAACAAAGCGCTACCTTGGAAAGCGGCTGCAAGTATATGTTTGAAGTCCTGGGAGGAAGAGAATATAAATCCTGTCAGTAAAGAAGGTTCTTTACTTTTTCTTAAGATTTTATTTATTTATTTGAGTTAGAGAGCGAGCGAGCAGGGAGAGGAGAGGGAGAAGCAGACTCCCTGCTGAGCACGGAGCACAGTGATGCACGTCCTGATCCCTGGACTCGGGTCATGACCTGAGCCGAAGGCAGAGGTTTAACTGACTGAGCCACTCAGGGATCCCAATAAGGTTCTCTTCCTAAGGGGATACAGCCTCCCCTTCAATGAAGAGATTCCAGGTGTGTGAACGAACTGAAGTCTGGAAACTGAGGGCTGTGACTCTGTGTTTTGATGACACAAGTAAGACCTCTTCTTAGCGGACCTAGAGATTTCCTGCTTACGCAGATTAAATAAAACTTCAACAAGACTAGCTTTCGATTTCAGTTCTTCAAACAGCATGATCAGCTAGCCTATATCAAACATCTCTGAGTCAGAGGGCTTTTTTCACTCCTTTGAACCAGTTATCATTATGGTATCCATGTCCACTTTAACCAGAGGGATCACGTGACAGCCATCTATCCCTTTTACCTAATGACCCAATCATCCCAAGAATAATTAATATGAGTAATAATAGTTGTTAACTTTACTAAAAAATTAATGTCAGATTAAGCTTTCAAGTTATCAGCCAGGTCACAGTTCCCTTTCTTCTATTCACACCAAATTCTGAATTTGTCCACAACAGAGAGTACACAAAAGCAATACTACATGCTTAATATTTAAACCAAGACTCACCCATCTGTATCAATCGGGAAAAGTCTGGCATGTGTTCGCAGAAAACCTGCATTGAGAATCCTCTGGGAAGCAAGCCTGTTTGATTGTTTTACTGTAAATAAAACAACTAGAGCAAACATACTACTCTGCTGACTTCTAGCAATCCTCGGATGTTTTGTTTTTAATTACAGATAAATATGTTCGTTTTCTCATTATTACATAACTTTTTGAGTTGTTTACTATATTGTTTGTAAAAGGACTGATCTTATAAATTACACGGCACACACACACATGCTTAAAACACGGTGGGTGCATACACTTTACAGGAATGAACTCTTTGCAGTTTTAGGGGCACATAGATACATACGTTTATATAGTCAAATTATGGAAGCAGAGAAATGTTAACTGCTGCAACTTTAATGAAACATATGGGAATGTTTTCCTTAGAATGAAATCTTCTACCGAAGCTGTACTCCTGCCAACTCTTTTTTTCATGATATAATTTTTGTCAGCATTTTATTAAAAGAACGTTTTTACTAAAATGAGTTATGTAAGTAACTTTTAACTGAATCTTAGGGCTTTTAAGACTCTCCTAATAAAGTCTTTTTAAAACAAATTCTGGAAGTGTGTAAAAATATTAAACCACATACTTTTATACTATAAATACATCAAGATATAAAATTTGCACATTAAATGTATTCAATGTATTAAATGTATTATACATAATATTGGATGCAAATTTACTGCTGAAAATATTTTGTGTAAAAATATTTTAATAGTTTTCATATAGTTACTCATAACTGCAAAACAGAATATTGATATTACATAAGCAAAACTTTCTTATGACAATGAAGCTTTTATCAATGAATCCATGCATGAAATTCATATATTCACAAAGTTAAATGGTACATGGGTTTTACTCCCTTCATTTATTTATTTAAAAAATGATCTATTGAGAGAGAGATAAAGTGTGTGTGCAAGCAGGGGGAAGGGCAGAATAAAAAGGAAAGAATCTCAAGCAGAGTCCAAGCTCAGGGCAGAGCCAGGCAATCTCAAGACCCAGAGAACATGACCTGAGCCAAAATCAAGAGTCTGATGCTTAACTGACTGAGCCATCCCAGTGACCTGGGTTTTACTCCCTTTAAACATCTGTTTAATATAACTGAGGCATAAATCCTCCATAAAACATAGATTTTTGGGGGTCTATCCTATCCAATATTAAAAAAAGAAATATATATTATGTAATCTACAAATATTGTACAAGTTATATATAATATATTATATGTAATATATAAATTATATATAGAAGAAATAAAATGTATTCTATATTAAAGAAATACAGAAAGAGAAAGCAAAAATAAAGTGAAAGAAAAAGGAGAGAGGAAGAAAACAGAAGGAAGGGAGAAAGAAAACTATATTTTCTTTTATAGTACAGAATTTAAATTTTGACAATGCTGGTTTAGTTTCCTCAGATCTCTTCTGAAGCTCTTGAATTACAGGGGTATGCACTATTTTTTTTTTTACAGTCCATCAAATTAAAAAGAAAAAAACCCTGTGGAGTTAAAAGTGAAATGCAAAAGCAAACACACATTTTAAAATAAAGCACTTTGAAATCATTTAAGAAAAACAAATTCTCATTTTTTCTCATTCAGTGACAGTATATTTTAATATGTTCAACAATGAAATAAAGTAGATAACCATGAATCCACATACTTAACATAAACTTATACCCTCAGTGAAATAAAATATATCCCAGTAAAAATGTAAGGCAAGTAAATATGTCAGCTATGCTATAAAACTGAGAAAACATATGCATTTGAACGTCTGAAATAACACAAACTGAAAACCAAAAGAAGACACAGATCACACACACACACACACACACACACACACACACACAGGACCTACTTCCTATTCATTACCAGAAATGGATGTGGCCATTTCAAAAGAAAAGGAGAGGAGAAATAAGTATAAGTTAAAGGCATGTTTCCAGTTTCTTGGCTTTGTCATCCTTAAGAAGTCATTCTGTGTCTCCAACTTAAATTTTCTCAGTTAAAATTAGGAATCATAATAATTCTTCAAAATGCCTACTTTAAAGGGTTACTGTGGAACTTAATTACTAATACTTACTAATACACATTTACTGGTACTAAACTGATTTGCTGGTCCATTTCATGTTAGCACCTAGAACAGTTTCAGGTGCTGCCCTGAGAACATTTTCTGTTAGACCCTGGTCACATTATTGTTTCTCTTAACTCCCCTTCTTGTAATGAAATCCTTTCTAAGTTACCCAAAGTCACCGTGTCTTTTTTTTTTTTTTAAATACTGTGTTTCCTTAGCATAAACTTGGACAATGTGCTTGACACTTGATTGCAGTTTCCTCAATATGATGTTCAGGGTACTTTCTAAAAGACTTTTTTTTTCCCCCCATCATAGCCATTATCTTTATTACAAACTTACATGGATTTGTGCTTATTTGACTCAATATCTGACTCACCAAAAGGCAGTAATAGTTACGTCTATTTTTTTGCCCATCATAGTAGCCACAATACCTGATTTCTAATAGGTACCTCTTGTATATTTATCTATCTATCTATCTATTTATTTATTTATTTAATTTATTTTCAGCATAACAGTATTCATTATTTTTGCACCACACCCAGTGCTCCATGCAATCCGTGCCCTCTATAATACCCACCACCTGGTACCCCGACCTCCCACCCCCCGCCCCTTCAAAACCCTCAGATTGTTTTTCAGAGTCCATAGTCTCTCATGGTCCACCTCCCCTTCCAATTTCCCCCAACTCCCTTCTCCTCTCTATCTCCCCATGTCCTCCATGCTATTTGTTATGCTCCACAAATAAGTGAAACCATATGATAATTGACTCTCTCTGCTTGACTTATTTCACTCAGCAATATCTCTTCCAGTCCCGTCCATGTTGCTACAAAAGTTGGGTATTCATCCTTTCTGATGGAGGCATAATACTCCATAGTGTATATGGACCACATTTTCCTTATCCATTCGTCCGTTGAAGGGCATCTTGGTTCTTTCCACAGTTTGGCGACTGTGGCCATTGCTGCTATAAACATTGGGGTACAGATGGCTCTTCTTTTCACTACATCTATATCTTTGGGGTAAATACCCAGTAGTGCAATTGCAGGGTCATAGGGAAGTTCTATTTTTAACAGAATTTGTACTGTATCGTATATTCACTGTGTTGCTCCTTGAAATGCTGAGAGCATACTAGGCACTCACTAACAATTAAAATAGAGGGCACGGATTGCATGGAGCACTGGGTGTGGTGAAAAAATAATGAATACTGTTTTTCTGAAAATAAATTAATAAAAAAAAGAAATGTAATAAAAAAAATAAGTAAATGAAAATAAATTTAAAAAATAAATTAAAATAGGCAAAATTGAAATAAATAGTAAATTTCCAATACTACAGTATACAATATTTTATACAATACAAATTCTGACACTAGTTTACACTGGAAGTTATTCCATGTAATTTGTACTAATTAAAATTATTCTATGTCCTAATTATAACAACATTATACCATGTATATTTTTTTCTAAAGTCTCTTTGGGGACAGTTCTCTAAGAGTCTCTTGCATTTTTGCATGTCATATAAGCAAAGCCACTCTGACTGCATTTTTCTGCACTATTTTTCCAATGATATTTGTAGAGTGAAAACCTTTGAAGATCAAAATAAGGTCTCCCTCCAGAGAGGCATACTTACTGATGATTATTTAATAAGAAAAAAATCAGGTGTTCTAAGCGTAGGTTTACTGTCTTCATCTCACCTAGGAGGTGCAAGAGAAATGAGCTATCCCTCATTTCTATCCCAAATCTCTTGCATACTACCACCATCCACAAAATTGTGATGGGCTACCTTGTTATCTTGTAATTAGGGTAAAATACTCCAACTTCACAGCCCTTGATAAAGTCTATATTCAATACAGTATTTTCAAAAAGGAGAAAGTTAATCCAAGAATTTTAAAATGAGATGAAACATCAGTTTTCCAACTCCCTTTTATCATAAATGAAAAACCAGAATTTTAGAAATTAACTGGCTTTCCCAAGTTCATTGTGTATCAATAGGAAAGTAGAGACTAAATCCTAGATCTCATAATTCCTATCAATGATATTTTCCCCCAAATTACAGAATTATATCTAATACACATTTGAACTTGATTACTACAGCTCTGAAGTGTAACTTGTTTCTATCTACTTTTTCCAAATGAATTTAAGAACCCTATATTGACTTTCACTAATTCATGCCGTACAATCTTATTTTAGTGCTTTAAAACAGCTTTGTTTTGCTTTGTTTTGTTTTTCCCCTTAAGATTCATGAGTATAGTGGAAGAGCCATGACTCTGGTAGGCTATCCTGAGCTTGAGCCTGGTAAGGGTTGTCTCAGTCCTATGGGGCTCAACCTGGTTCCCCTGCACTGGGTTTGACCTCATTTTCTTACTCAGTCTAACCTTTTTGTCTCTTCTCATTTTCATTTCATAATCCCTTCTCATGTTCATTCCATGATCTAGGCTAAAAGGGGTTTACCATGTGGCACATGCTGTTACAGAAAAAGACCAAGCAAGAGTGACCCCTATCCTGCTGCCAAAAAACCTCTTAAGTGCACTCATAGTTTCTGTTTGAAAATGGCAAAGGTCACATCTGCTCAAATCCATTGTCCAATACAGTTCACACAGCCAAGACAAAATTTCACAGGCAAAGGCCATAAAATGGGAAAGCACAGAAAGTGTGAGGAGGGAAAAAATGATTGCAACAATTGGGTAAAAATTTTTAAAAGTACTATATACACACCCAAGATTTTAACTATAATTTTACAATTCTTGTAGAAGAATACATCCTTTCTATGTTATTCACCATACAGTATATCATTAGTTTTTGATGTAGTGTTTCAAGATTCATTGTTTACGTATAACACCCAGTGCTCCATGCAATACGTCCCCTTCTTAATACCCATCACCAGGCCAACCCATTCCCCCACACCCCTCCCCTCTAAAATCCTGTTTGTTTCTCAGAGTCCACAGTCTCTCATGGTTCATCTCGCCCTCTGATTCCCACCCCCCCCCCCACTTTTCCTTACATCCTTTTTATATGGAAGTTTAAAAAAGCTTTGATCATGTAGAGCAGTGAATAAGCTAAAAGCATTGGGAGTAGACTTGACTGAGTTGCAACATATGCCTCTCCGGTTCTATGTGCCTGTGAGTAGAGACAGTCACTTTCTTTTTTCCAGACTGTTTTGTACAAGGATAGTTAAGTTGCAGACAGTGCTGGAAAGTAAGAGACTCCAGACTCAAGGTGTTTTATATGTTGTCTAGTATAATAAAGATAACCTCCCTCTGGGCAGAGGTCAGGCCAATTACCTATTATGAAAGAGTCATTTCCCCAAAGCACATGGCTCCTTCCCTTTAATTCAACCCTCGTCAGGTGCAGGCATCAGGTGGCTCTCTCTGCATCACTCTGTGGGCCTGGAGCATGTAAGAACAGGTACAACTATGGTATTCTGACCATTGCTGTACTATGATTAATAAAACTGTCTATTGTCTACAACCCAAGTTTCTCAGGTTTTCTACTCTCATCTCTGAAAATTCAGCAGCTAACTTGTCAGTGAGAAAGTAGCATAAAATCTCATAGACTTCACTGTGCTTGACAACTGTGAATACCTCTATAAATCCAAGGTTGTTCTCAACTAGTCTTTTAAAATGCCAGCACAGTGCTAGTCATGTTAGCACTTGTGAGTCCTGAAGTCTCCACACAGGCATGGATTCTTTGTTTTCTCTCATGTTCACTCTGCAGATAAGCTCACCATCTATTTTTAGAAAATATAAACCATTGAGAGAAAGAATCATTTTGCTTCCCATGACTAAATCTATAAAGCCAATCTTTTCTCCTTCTCTTATGTTTTCCTTTTTTCCTCATGTTTAAATGAAAGAAATGTTGTATTTTCTGTGTCTTTCAGTTCCTCTCCCTGATCTTTCTCAAAATCACCTTCACATTTTATTAGGACTCATTTAAAAAACAAAAGAACAGAACCTAAAATGATTAATCAAAATTAACAACAGAAAATTCCTTTACTGCATTTTCTATTCTTTTTTTTTTTTCTTAAAGATTTTATTTATCTATTTGACAAAGAGAGAGAGATCACAAGTAGGCAGAGAAGCAAGCAGGGGAGGAGGAAGCAGGCTCACCACTGAGCTGAGCAAAAAGCCTATTGTAGGGCTCGATCCCAGGACCCCGAGACCATGACCCAAGCGGCAGGCAGAGGCTTAACCCACTGAGCCATCCAGGCACCCCTGCATTTTTCCATTATAACCACAATTTTTAAAAAAGATTTTATTTATTTATTTGACAGAAAGAGAGATCACAAATAGGCAGAGAATCAGGCAGAGAGAGGGGGAAGCAGGCTCCCTGCTGAGCAGAGAGCCTGATGTTGGGCTCCATCCCAGGACTTTGGGATCATGACCTGATCTCAAGACAGAGGCTTTAACCCACTAAGCCACCCAGGTGCCCCCTAACCACAATTTATTTTTAATTTATTTTTTATTTATTTTCAGCATAACAGTATTCATTATTTTTTCACCATACCCAGTGCTCCATGCAATCTGTGCCCTCTCTAATACCCACCACCTGGTATCCCAACCTCCGCCCCCACCCCCACTTCAAACCCCTCAGATGGTTTTTCAGAGTCCATAGTCTCTCATGGTTCACCTCCCCTTCCAGTTTCCCCCAACTCCCTAACCACACTTTTTAACTGTACAATTTATCTTCACACATGTATGTATCTTACAAAGGTTGGCTAATTAGCCTTCTAAATTTTATCATCTTTTAATGATTTTTGAATCCACCCTCATCATTCCAACAAAAATTTTCTTTGTCAACTTTAATAACTTATAGGACAACATAACCGTTTCATAGCCTATAATTTCTACACTGTATTTCTCATAAACCTTGTCACTTAAAAGTTGACTGCTCTTTTTTTTTTTTTTTTAAAGATTTTGTCCATTCATTCATTTACTTTAGAGAGAGGGAGAGAGTACATGCAGGGGAAGGGACGGAGGGAGTGAGAGAGAATCTCAAGCAGATTTGGGACTTTTGGTTTCCAGAACTGTAAGATAATCTTTTTTGTTGGTATCAGCCAGCTTGTTTGTGGTGATTTGTTAGGACAGCTCATACCACACTTTTGGATATGATAAGCAAATGATGGATTGAACAAGAAGTTGTAATGAAAGTTTAAAAACACTTTAACAGCTGCTTAATACAATTCAACTGTACGTGGGAAATTCATTGAGGAAGACAATATATTAGACAATATACTAGATCATAAACAGATTTTCAATTACTTTTAAAGGATAATAGATGTACACATATACGTTCTAGCTGTAACTATATTACATTAAAAATCTATTAATAATAAATATCTAGGAAACTCCAAATATCTGGAAATTAAGAAAGACTTTTCTAAAGAATTTATGAGTAAAAAGGCCACACGGACCATTTTTAAATAAATCATAATGAAAATACAGCATAACAGAAGTCATACTGCATCTAAAAGCATTCCATAGAGGGAAACGTATAATTATAAAAACTCATCACTTAGGAAACACAGTTTAAAATCGGTTATTTAAATTTCACCTTTAGGGAGAGGGTGGTGGGGTTATGGACATTGGGGAAGGTATGTGCTATGAAGTGTGTAAACCTGGCGATTCACAGACCTGTACCCCTGGGGCTAATAATACATCATTATTAGCCTTAATAAAATAAAAAATTAAAAAAATAAAAAATTAATAATTAATAATTAATAATAAATGTCACCTTTATTATTTATTATATTTAATTATATATTTAACATATTATATATTTATACATAGTTAAACTTCACCTTTAAAAAGTAGAGTAAGAAGAGTAAATGAAATTAGAAGCAAGCAAAAGAAAGGAAACAATATACTTTTCCTTCCCATTACCAAACTTCTAAAGCTCTAACTGCTCACAAGCCTTGCAGAATCTTTTTATCACTTGCCTCCTGAAAACATACGCCACTAATGCATAGAGTTCTGTACCACCCATCACACCTTCCTCTGGGGTCTGATGGTGAGCTTCTTCGGAGCCTTCTGCAGAGTGTGTAGAAGAACTCTTTTGCTTGTGGAGGTGGAATAAAACTTCTCTTCTGGGTCAACAGGAAGAAAACTTAAAATTGAAGCAACTCAGAGCTCACGGCCAGAGCTGAGAGATGGTAGTCCCGAAACCACCTCTTAAAAAATATGAAGTTAGAAGGGAGAAAGCTAAAACTATATCAATTTCTCTACATTAAAAAAAAAAAATCTGTGCAACATACCACTAAAATCCAAGAGAATAGCAGACATAACAGCAGACATGTTCAGAGAGACATTTTGCCTTCTCTTTTTTCTTCTTCAAATATTTAATTTTTTTGATACTAAAAATATGTATTCTGAGGGTTTTTAATATCAATGAAATATCAATAATAATACAGGTATTTTGGAAATTTTACCAAAGTACTTACTGAAAACATCATTGCTATTTTATCTTGTGTGAAAAGTCTATAAACTACTCATGGGTAAATATATCACCTCTAGTTTGGTTGTAATATTCAAAGCCAACAGAAATTGTACATCCTGCACAGTGCTAAATAGCAGTGGACATTTAATGACAGCATGGGCTTACAAGAGATTTGTATAGCAGGATGCCTTAAAAAAATGAGTTCACTCTTCTCCATCCTCTGATCTACTGCAGGGCTCCCTGTAGCTAAAATAGATGAGAGAACAGAAAGCACTGAATACCCACTGTCTTAGTCCATTCTTCTTAGAACCCTAGCACAAAAAACAAGTGGGAAAGATCTACAGGACAACAGGGAGATATTCAGTATAATCTACTATGTAAAATTTCAGGATTGGATCTACAGGACAATAGGAAGATACTCAGTACAGTCTACCAGGTAAATTTTCAGGATCTACTTTTTAAATTTTTTTCTGTAATAAAAGTCTCGTCCCTAATTCAGAGGAAGCACCAGGTTTCAAACACAACTATATTAACTGTTGATGTTAACTCAGCCAAACCCTTATCTGAAAATTAAATGTTCGTCACACACAATGGTTTTATACAAGATTAGGAAGTATGGGTGCTGGGGTGACTCAGTGGGTAAGCCTCTGCCTTCAGTTCAGGTCATGATCTCAGGGCCTGGGTTCTAGCCCCGCACTGGGCTCTCTGCTCAGTAGGGAGCCTGCTTTCCCCTCTCTCTCTGCCTGCCTCTCTGCCTACTTGTGATCACTTTCTCTCTCTGTCAAATAAATAAATTAAATTAAATTAAAAATCTTTAAAAAAAAGATTAGGAAGTAAAACAGAGATGATGATAATAAGTGAGTAATATGGATTATAGATCCCACATTGTTCCTACCACTGATGCAGACCTAATAGCTAATCATGTCTGCCTTTTTCCACTACTCATTCAAACGTCCCCTTAGTATCTTCTAACACTTTGTAACATCTACTTTACTTGATCATGTGGATCCATACCTTTATTCATACAGTATCCAATTCCTTGTGGTCTTTTCTTTATTGGATTTCTGAACTTTTTCTTTGACTAATATTAATAAGCAAGAGAATAATAGTAGGCACCCCAATTAGTCTCATTTGTTTACAAACATTTTGCTCCGTATTAAAGTGCAAAAATGTTCACAATACTCCACTTTCCCCATGTGCACACATCTTTGCATTGTAATATTGCAACTCCTTCCATCGATAAAATGAATCTTTTCTTTATCCTTTTAATATAGGTTAGACTCTGGACTTGTTTGAGCAATAAATACATGGGAATTAATTTTGTATGAGGTTTGAATCCAGGCTTCAAAATATCTTGTTTGTTTTTGCCCTCGTTCCAGGAATTTTGCTGAACATGTCATTTGAACAAGGCTCTACTAGCCTACTAGAAGATGAGAGACTATCTGGAGAAACTTGGCTAAAACCCAGTCAACACAACAGAAGCAAAGCTTACTTACTGCAAAGTCAACATCAAAGCTGATTTTTAAAGATGCTTGAATGAGCTCAGCCGAGATCAGAATTACCCAGTTGAGATCAAACTGCTGATCATCTGAATCATGAGTTTAAAATTAGATTTTTTATGCTTGTGAGTTAATATCTCTATATTTTTTTCATTTTCTCTTAATTTACAGCATAGACCAAAATATTCCCAGATAGAAAAAAGCTGTCATGATGGTGAAGAGAATGATCGTAATCTCTGTCTGCAGGTCCTTTTATATAAGGAGCCCAAATGGTGACAAATATCACTGAATCCCCTTAGAAGCGTTTCAAACTTAGTTACTATGCTCTTTAAAATCCAAAGGTCTTGAAGAAAGGGAGTGCGGCTTCTTTGAGTTATTTAGTATAATAATTGGTGGATCCCAATTTGTGGATCCTTGCTATAAGGGAAGCAACATGACATAAATTAACCATTGATTTAGGGCATATGTTCAATAATGTTATACCAAACTCCAATTTTCTCAATCACACGTCTCCAGCTAGCACCATAACTAGCTCTTCAGCATACCAGTCAATCATTCTATTAAGCCAGCTCTTTATGGGTCAGGGAACACAAAATAAGACAAATGAAACCCATGCAATGAGCCCATTGTTACACTTCTTTGGTCAAACATGATATGTGTGAAATATGTTGATGGATAAAGAAAGGTAAAGTTTCATATTTGGTGGTGTTAAAAGAGTTTCTGAGGGCAATAAAGGCTAATCTATACTCAGAATACAAGTGAGAAGAGAGACCTTCCATTTGTATGATGTTTGGAGTCCAATGTGGTTGATCTGCCACCTGGTAGTTAGTAAGAATCCCACCGAGAGAGTGCCATGTCAAGCAAAATGATGGCCAATGCAGGTCTGGAAACAAGGCATTTCTGCAACCAGATAATCTCTATAGAGGGAAGCCCAAGTTTTTCAGATTGTGTGCAGCCCTAGGTGTAGGCTAATGGAAAAGTAATTAAGTAGCAGCATTAGACACCATGGAAATCTGGTCAACCAACTCACTGCTAATACAGTTTAATCACACCTTCCAAAACTTATCAGGCCTACTCTCCTGTACCTTTCTATTTCTATTTTATAATGGGATATTTATATACCCATCAAATTGTGTAGTTCATTGGATAAACTATTAATAATGTTATTATAGGTGATGATGGCTTCATATTCACTTGATATACACACTAATCTGTCTTGTAGTCCCTCCTGGACAATTAACAAGTCAGAGAATCTGTTGGTAGAAAGAAAGTGTGACCTTTTCCAAAACCCTGGGGGTCTATGTTGTATTTCCCCTACGGGTTTACTAAAGATTCTATACAACATATTTGTTTTCTCAACACTTAAAATTAGCTGGGTCTAAAAATGGCAGGGAAGCTTACAGGTAACTGCTGAAGAGGCATTATTTGACTCATGATCAATTGCATCCAGCAGCCTTAGAGATTTTTCGGTACATGAATACAAGAAGCATCTGAAATGTGGTGAATGTTCTCTCTCGAATCCAAATAATGTTCCTCTTTCTCCAGGATGGACTGCACAGAGTTGGAGCAACTTGACTCTGACCTTAAAATGGATACTTCATACCATGAAATCCTTGAAACTCCTTCAATTTGGCAGGCCCTTGAGCTTTCTTAAGTAGAATTCTAAGACAACTAGATGAACATTCCTCTAAGTATCCGGTATTACACCTATGAATATTATTACTGCATATTGTTATTGATAATCTCTAAAATTTACATTAACCAACAGACTTTTTATCAGCCAAATAGGGAAATTAAGAGGAGATGTAGAAATCAGCACCCATTGCATCTCAAAGACTTCAGTTGGTATGCTGACCTCTGCAATTCTCCCTAAAAATGTGGCATTGTTTTCAATTTACTATTGTGGCTAAAGGAAAGAGGGACTCAAACATGATGGCTTCAGTTTGTGTGTTTTTACCATGTCTCTTACTCCATGGTTTAGGACACCCAAGTGTAAATCCTACCATGTGGTAAACATGTAAGTTTCAACTATTCATCTCAGAATTGAGAAATAATTTGAGGAGGAAACAAACCATAGTCCTATTGAAACTACTTGGACTCAGACCAAGAATCCATTTACTAGATGACTGCCACAGATCTTTACACTGAATGAAAAACCAAAGTAGCTTTTGAGGTGACCAAAGGTCAGCTCACATTCAGAGTCTATGTCTAACAACTCCAAAAAGGTTATTAGAATAACCATTACTGTGGACAAGTGAGTTTTCTGCTCAGCAGACCTCAACAGACCTAGAACTAGTTCTTGTTACATATGTCAAGCAGTACTTTTAGCCGCTGAATTTCTCTTTAATTTCTAGGTGCCCTGAGATCATTTAACCATTGTCACAAATCCTTGAGCTTAAAACACCTAATTAACTTTGTGCCAGTGTAGTTTAATTGTGGTAATTGCATTCATGCTGTCCCTGATGGTTTACTATTGCCAACTGGCCTCTACATCCCTAGGTTCTATTATTATCACGACATCAGGATGCCTGTATCTAACGTTTTATCTATCACCCTTAGTCAATATTGCTACACAGAGAGCTTTTCAAGGATTAGGGAGTCATTCCTTAAAAATACTGGGCTTAATAGATGGTAATGGAAGGCCCTTCTGGGAGGTATTCTTAGGGGCAGTTGAGCAATGTGCACTTAATTGATTCACTTCAACTTTCCCATAGTCCCATATTCGTAGCTCTTCACACTGCATTCACTGCAATATCACAAGGAAATTGCAATGTTTTGATGTTATTAATTAATGTCATCATTGAGCCTGCCTTTGAATAACCCATCTAGTAGACTATTACTTCCTGTGAATCAAATCAAGATTTTAAAGCTTAAATACTTTTCGGGGCACCTGGGTGGCTCAGTGGGTTAAAGCCTCTGCCTTCAGCTCAGGTCATGGTCCCAGGGTCCTGGGATCAAGCCCCGCATCGGGCTCTCTGCTCAGCGGGGAGCTTGCTTCCTCCTCTCTCTCTGCCTGCCTCTCTGCCTACTTGTGATCTTTGTCTGTCAAATAAATAAATAAAAATCTTTAAAAAAAAATAAAAAAAAATAAATAAAGCTTAAATACTTTTCAATATATTTGACCGAATCAAGTCTCTGTTATTTTTCCTTGGCTCTATTGCACTAGAATTGCTCCCAGTCTTATGCCAGGACAAATCACAGAAATCTTACATTTTTTTTCAATGTCCAGGTGATTTTCTCTGAGATCAGGACTTGTACTTCTTTAGCAGGATTTTATTAGGTTTGATTTTCATTAGAGACTTGAAGGCAATGAAAAGAATCAAAAGTAATGTGGGTACATCTAAGAAAAACTGACCTCAGCTTGTGAAGAGAATACGCTGATTTTAATCATTGAAATGTTGGCATGAGGAGATCAGATCCCTAGGTAGAAGTGGGGGGAAGTGAAATTTAGGAAAATTTGGAATTTCAAGCTCCATAAGTTCATTATCATTATAGGAGCTGAGAGAACTCTTCAAAGATTTTGGAAATTTCTCTGGTTTCTATGCATATTAATTGTATATGGATAACTCTTAAGTTTTTGTTCTCTGTGTTTGTTCTCTAGAACTGTGCAAAGAAATCAGGTGAATCTACTATCGTTATAATCACTCCAGTTGCCATAGCAACTAAATACCACAATGACTTGTTCTCTAAATGTTATGCCTTCTACCTATAATTCATCCTAAGTAACCACTGGTAATGATTTGAGCAATTTTAAGACCTCTTATACTACAGATTAATCCCGTTTGCTCCAGTAATGTGGCTTGAATATGTGTTTGCCTTCAGTATTTGAACAACCCAACAGAAATTCATGTTTCCTAGGTTATTTGTAATACCAATTTTTATATCAAATGCAGTCACAATTGGATAAATATAGCACTATAAAATAATAATCATTACACAGGATTAATTTGCAAAGGTGTGGGTGGGGTGAGGGCAAATACAAAGTCTAATGTACAGACCTATAGCTAGCATAGTTGGAGTTATCACTGCCTGCAAATCTGAAGGAACAAAGGGAAGGTCGAGTTACTAGAATTTAAAACAAGAGTGTGAAATAGGGTAAGTTAACCTTGAGAGGAGCTGTGACCTTCTGCCCAAGGAACACAACAAATTGAAGCCAAACTCACAAGAGGAACTAGGGAAATAAATACTTGGATTCATCTGTAAGGCAGAGGGCACAGGAGCACGTTGATATAACTAATCATGGAGACCGCCTACTGAGGCAGAGAAAAGAAGGAAATAAAGAATGAATCTAAAGAGCAAATGGAAGGCATCCTGTATGCCTTTATAATACTTCTATTCAAAATAAATATGCTGGAGCTGATCATAACTGAGATCTCAGGGGGAAATTTGAAGGGCTAGAGTTAATGATACTTGAAAAAAGAATGCATGACTGGTATTTCTGAAAGTCCTATGGGGATATCATTACAAATACACATACAGATATACAACATTTACATATGTGCGTGTAGGTACACACAGACACACGTGCGTGCACACACATGCACACACATTTTATAAAAGAGGTATATTCAACACCCCAACTAGGATCAGGGCCTAGAGTTGCAACATCATTTGCTGGACCCAAGAAGCAGAACTTACTTCAACAGTAAAGATGTGATCACATTGTTTTTCCAAACCTAGTTCCACAGATTATCAATTGATATTGATGGCCAATCATTTTCAGAGGCAAAGGACTGAGCAAAAACATGTTCTTGCAACTAATACCAGAAATCATGGGCATATGGGAAATGTTTAAGTACATAGGCATTCCATTTCTAGAGCTTCTACACCATCTTCCTATGGGGCATGATTCTCCTCTTACCCTCACACACGACTCAACTCTTTTAGGGTGTTTTATTTGTGGTAGTCTGTTATATCCCACTGTTATCTTGGGGCCAGCAACCATTTAAAACACTGGTGGCCATTTAAAAAACTTAGGCTTTGTCACTATTTAGTACTCTAAGTTCAGAATTATATCTTTAAACAGGTGGACATTTATTCACTCAAATGATTTAATATAGCCCTGCATTACTCAAGTCCATGAGTTACTCACTTTCAATTCTTGACTAGAGTTAAAATGAAAATAATGTTCCACTTTCGAGGCAGAACAAAGCATATATTTGTAAATTCCGGTCATTACTTAATTAAGCTGAAACATGTGCTGAATATGTACATGGTGTCAGGTGCTCTTCTTGTCAGTAATGATACAATAGTGACCAAAACAGTTAAAAAAATCTCTGCCCTCAGCGGGGCATTTGGGGAGTAGGGAAAGAAAAAATGAAACAAGATGGGATCGGGAGGGAGACAAACCATAAGAGACTCTTAATTTCACAAAACAAACTGAAAGTTGCTGGGGGTTTTTAGGGGAGTAGGGAGAAGGTGTTAGGTTATGGACATTGGGAGAGGGTACGTGCCATGGTGAGTGCTGTGAAATGTGTAAGTCTGATGATTCACAGGTGCGTACCGCTGCGGCAAATAATACATTATACGTTAATAAAAATACTTTTTAATAAATCCCTGCCCTCATGGAGCATCCATTTTCATGGATCTCTCTATTCTATTGAGTTGCAAGAGCCTCTGGTACCAAAATGAATGCACACACTTTGTCAGTTGTGGCATCTGAGATCAAGAAAGTATACAAACAAGTAAGTGGGTGTGGATATTGTGAGCAATGGAAAAAAGGAGTCAATGGCCTAATTGAGCTTTTATGCAAAGAGACCAGAGAAATTACAGAAACAGTATGTGATAATGGTAAATGACTTGAAAATTTCAGTAAATATTTTTTAAATAACCCATGTGCCACACTCAGATGGAGCGCTGGGTGTGGTGCATATACAATGAATGCTGGAACACTGAAAATAAATAAAATAAAATAAAATGAGAAAAAAATAAAAAGTAGACGTAAAAAAAGAAATTAACATCTTGATATGTATCTTAATTGTTTTCATCTCTACAGATATATATTTACGTATTTACATACACATACATAAGTATAGATATCTAATTATCTATTTGTGCAATACAGATACATTCTTTTTTCCACAGTATGACATATTATGACATACTCCTTCCTAATAGCACATTTTTATCTTATCTAATAAATGTTTTTAAATATTTCTATTATAAACTCTTCTCATTAATATACTTCACATACACTCATTTACTTCCAGGCTCAATTACCTTCTTTAGTTGAATACTTAAAACTGAGAATGCATTATAAACATTATATATGGTAAAATTGTCTGCCATAGGCAGATTTTGAGATACTTATCAATATACTTTATACTTTTGACCTTTTTTCCAATCAAGAAAAAATTATTTATTTATTTTCCAATCAAGAAAAATTTATTTCAATTTGCTCACTTTTTCTCATACGTTTCATAGATGTTTGTGAGTTTTGTTATATGTAATTTCTTATAAACCCCTGTTAATTTTTTCATAGATACTTTTATGACTATACAGTTATTCTGAATATTCTAACAACACTGTATTAAAGAAAGTAGTAAGATGATTGCCTTATTTTGTATTAATGAAAAATATATGGAATTTACAAAAGTTCATATTATTTCCTGTTTCCCCATTACTGACAACAATAAAAACTTCAAAAGAGTAGATATAGCTATGATCTGGAATAGAGACACAGGGAAAAAATAAAATTATGTTCTGTTTGTGAATGTAATGTTAATTATCATTATTGATATTAAATAATACCTATCAGAGCTGCTGCCTCAACAACTACTAACAGCAAAGTGATCACCAGAATCAGTTATTGTTTATCATGTATGTATTATATGTCAGCCACTGCTAATGAGTTCACATTATTTTTTAAATGTCATTTAATAAAAAATAAGTACTTTTTAAAAAGTATCCATTTATCAATTAACATTGTGAATTCCATTGATATATTTGACCTTAATCATTATTCATCTAGAGAGAAATGTATGTTAAAAGTATATAAAAGTTTTTATCCGCCAGTTGGGTATACTAATTCACATCAACAGATGGCAAATAGATGTCAGGATATGAACAAAGTGTATAGAAACAGCAATACCAAAACTACTATGACCTTTCCTTTCAAAATCACATGGGAAAAATTACCTTTTAATTAATGTTCACTCTTACAGTGGGTCTTTTTCTGTAATGTTTTTCTAGATGCTTTTAGTTGTAGCACTGAAATTTCTGTGGGTCATGGAGTTACCCTCCAAACATTAGAGCTACTTAAATGACATCAAGAAAACGCTGGATAAGCACTTAAATTTGGTCTCTCAATTGAGATAATAACTTAGTACCAAAAATTTATTGAGTACTTACCTGTGGGAAGCACTGTACTAAGTGCTTTATCTATTTTATGCATCATTCCTTTTGGTGTTAAAATAATCCACTTTGGTGATACAGAAAATAAGGCTCAGAAATTTAAGTAACTTACTTCAAATCCCACTTTTACTAAGGCAAAGTGGAAGCCTGACTTTTTTGATTCTAGTGCCTATGCTTAGACCTCTCCACTCCACTGTACATGTTTAATAATATAGCTTACGGAAACAACAACAAAAAATCTGTGTTTAGTAATGCAAATAATAAGTAAAATCTTACTTTTTCATAGGTCTGTACACTGCATGAGAGTAGAAATATTGTAATTTGACTATCTTTACAGAACCTTGAACTGTACTTGGTACTTTTTACTGGCTAACTTGAATCACAGCTATATACAGAAACTGACTCTCTCACATAGCAGGGGTTTGCAGAAGTAAAGCAGAGTTTTATTCAGAAAACCAGGATTTGAACGTGTGTGTGTGTCACTTAATAAATTAAATGACATGTGTAAATGATACACAACTGCATTCAGAAGTCCTGAGATGAAGCTACTCCTCATCACTTTCTAACTGTTGACCTTAGATGAATAATAATGCTTCCTAACCTTAACAATAAAATAACAACAATAAATCATTTAAAAGGGTCATTGAGAATATCAAAGTTGATAATGTAAGAGAAAGTGGTTTATAAAATGCAAACCAATCTACAATCACTTGCGATAATTATTATTACATCTTTGTTGTTCTAAATAGTTTAAATATTGTAGCCAGGGAATCATCCCAAAGGTGGCAGGAGATACATTTGTTAGGAACAAAAGACCTTTGAAAAGGGAATGAGATGAGACTCTTCTGTATGGAGTTTCCAGCAGTGCTAGAAGATAACATCTGTCTAATATTCATAAGAGTCATACAGCCTGGCAAAGAACAGCAAAATGAATGAGTTTGCTAATGAGCACTAATTAACCTGTTTGGGTGGAAAATTTGGTTTAATTCAGCGGATCTACCACATGCTGACAGACTGAATTTTAACAGTAAGTGACTTTCACTAATTTAATTGATCAGTTTGAATCTCTAAGCATTTTTTGGATCATATGCATACAGATTCAATAACTAGTTACAACCCTAAAAATTTTTAGAGGGAAGATGTTTTATTGTTGTTTTGGTTATTGTTAATAAATATTATAATATTGTTAATACATATTATAACAGCACTTTTACTTTTCAACTTACAGGTAATACTTATAATTCAAGTAATTCTTGAAGAATGACAGTTGTCTGTGTTTCTATCCTTACAAAATAGATTGTATTAGTGATTTAATACATGTTTTAGATGTTTTGGTACAGAAGACAAACACCTTTGGTACAAATGGATAATTTATTCAGCTTTGTGGTTTTTTTATGATAAAAAATACACTGAATGAATTTGGTCCATTTGAACTGTAGTATTCTTCACACCTTGGGTTTTGCTGATTGCATATATTGATGCAGTCCAACGTGTTTCTTTGTCTTTTGTATTTTCTGTAAATTGACATCTGCACCCAGAGACTGGGTCAGTATTAGATTTTATTTCCTTGACAAGACTCAAATTTTGACTACTGGTGGCATATGGTTGAACTGCAAGAGGTAAATAATATCAGATTGTTTCTACATTGTAACGTTAAGAGCCATTGATGCTTAATATCTGTGTTCATAGATTTAGTTTGTATCTGCTTCATCTATCTACTGTGTTGGTATTTTAGTTCTATAATTACTTTTTTATTTTCTAATTGATATTCTATTACAAAGAGATACATCTTCTCATTTACTCTCTCATTACTCAATCTATTGCAACTACTGTCATAATTAAAGTTCAAAATGTTACATCTAATATGACTAAAGGGACTAATGAAACTCTCATATTGTCAACTCCTATGTCTCTTCAGTATGTCCCTGGAAACAACACTTGTGAAATGATCCAGCACTCTGTTCTAACATCACCTTTTATATTTGCTTCCCTGGAAAATATATCTGGAATCAGCTATCTCTATAACTTGGGTATCTTCAGTGAGGAAAAAAAAAAAATTCAAGACTATAGTGTGCGTGTTTAGATGCTCATTGCTACTGGATGGGTAGTTGTCTCCAGGTCTTTTCAAAACAATTCTCATAAGTTATTACGAGTTTTTCCAATTCAAATTAAATACAACAGTCTGTAATGAGTTTTGCTAAAACTCACTCTATTACATCTGTGTCTTTCTTTCACACCAGCATTGCTGATTATGAAAGATACAGGAGATGATAAAATTAGATCATTCCATAATTACTATTTTTTTCCTCCCATTTAATGATGATTTAGTCAGAAGTCACAGATCCTTTGTCACTCTAGTATCTTTTGTTTATTTGAATCTCATTGCCTAGTAAATTTCTCAGGAGGAGCTCACAGTTTGTACTCTTACTTAAAAGTTTTACTGGATATATAATTTCTGCCTTACATCTTCATACTAACACAAAAAATTACTATGAATACATTTGATGATAATTTTTTTTAAATTTCACAAGCATATGTTCTTTCTAAATGCCCAAAGGATTTTTTTTCTTTAAGCTAATGAAAATTTGCTTTAATGAACCAATATTTTCAGGGGTGTGGTTTACTGTTTCAATTGTATTCTCAAATTTTTCAGGAAGTTCCCTTGAATTATAATAGTTTGTATCCTTGCATTCCCTTTAATTTTTTTTCTTCAAGGAATCCTATCATTTGCATGCTACTTATTAACCAAAGTAGTGACTCACTATTTTTAATATTTGTTGTTTTCTCTCAAATAATTTTTTATCTCAATAACCTCTCTTTTCTAAAAAAAAAAGGGAAATATTTGTTTTACCTTTCAAATTAAGGATCTATTACTTATTAAGGCATGTTTTATGTACATTTTGCATGTAGTGTGATGTAGAGGTCAAAATGATTTTTTAATCTATCAAACAGCATACTACACAGCAGTGAGAAGGAATAATCTACAAAATAGATAGATTTCAATGGTATCTAATGGTGAAAATATTTTGGACTAAAAGCTTCCTTTTCTGTAAAACAACTACACTATGTACCAAGTATCCAGTGGATTATTTAGTAGAAAACCACCAAAACTTTAGGACTGTAACAAAATTGCTGTTTGGTTGAACATAATTAGTTTGCTCAGGGGATTCAAGAGACTATGATCATTGAAACCCTGAAGGACCTAACTATAAACTAATAAACTAATAAAATAATAAAGGATCTCCCATCACCAATAAGTGTCTTACAAGATTCTCCTGGAAGTCTACTAAACTAAAACAGCACTGAATTTGGAAAATTGACTATATAAAAGTAGGTGTTTCATCAGCTCATGACATTTATTATTTCTGTCATATTTCATTGGTTGTAATTCAGTCATGTGGCTAAAACCAAGACAGTCTGGGAAAGTCAGTCCAACAGGATGCCCAAAACTAAAAGGATACAAATTTAGTGAAAAGTCAATGTATAATTTTCTAGAGCTCCCAGGAAAATTATCATAAACTGAGTGACTTACAAAACAGAAATTTATTCTCTCAAGTTCTGAAGGCCAGAATTCTGAAATCAAAATATCAGTAAAACTATGCTCATTCCAGAGTTCCAGAGAAAATATGTCTTTTCCTCTTCTAGTTTTCAGTAAGTGTTGGTAATTTTTGGCATTCTTTGGTGCGTGCTAGCATAAATCCTATCTCTGTTCCTCCCTTCACATGGCCTTCTGTTCTGTGCACCTCTCTGTCTCCAAATTTCCCTTTCCTTAGAAGGACAATAGCCTTTGGAATTAGGGCCCACACTAATCCAGCATGATAGTCCCTGTTTCCAAATAAATTCATATTCACATGTACCCGGGTTCAGGAATTCAACATACCTTTTTGGAGGACACAATTCAACCCACAGTGGTATGATAATCACTACCAAACTGAATTGTGACTTTAACCTTGAAATCCTTTCTCATGAATAATCATAAACTCTCCTTTATTCAAAAGAAAATACCAAAGATGTTATCTGAATAAAAACCTTCCCAGTTGTGAATACTCTCTTCAATATACTACAGTTCCAATTTTATCTTTCTATCAAGATCATATTGTCACATTTTGCTATCGAATGATGACTACAGAGAATGTGATAAGTTCTTTTCCTTTCTCATTAATGCCCTGCCAGTAGCATGTGAATATTTTCAGAAGTTTAAAATTAAAATAGAAATCAATAAAACAGTATATTTTTCACTGATAAAATAATGATATCACTAAATTACATTTTGAAGTCTGGCATCACACTTTCGAGTTGATTTTTGGGTTTGAAAAAGAAATTATTGTTAAAATTTCTGAGAGCAACCAAGAGGTAGGCTGGGGAGTTGAGAAATAGTATTCCTGATAGTGATTCCACTTGGCAGCTACTCACGGGTATGATTTTCCACTGTTTGCAAATGAAACCTTAATAATATTGACACTATTTTTATAGTGTGTAGCTTTTACTTACTCTCTAGATTAACTTTTTCCCTATACTTCAAAAATGTATACAGTCTTTTTTTTTTTTCTAGTGATAGGGCAGTTAGCAGATGAAAAATAAGCAGCAGTCATTAATGTGAGTATATATGAAGGTTTTCCAAGTGACCCATGGACAGCAAGATTTAAAGTAAATCAATTTCCAAATCCTCAATTTCTTCATATTATATATATTATACATTATATCTTAAAATCAATATGCCAAAGAACAGATTATTGTTCAAGATTTTATGGTGGCTCTTTTCTCACCTCTCCTTCTACACATAAGCATCTCCTATTTGGCAAAACAAAATTCTCAACTCTTCTGAATCTCACTGATGTGCACTGTACCCAGTGGACAGCAAAATAAGAACATTTGTCATGTTTAACAAGTTACAGTATTAATTCATAGGATAAACATCATCTATTTCCATTTTCTGTGTTTTCCAGCATTTTTTTGCTTTTAAAATAGCTGGAGGAGGATATAATCCAATTGTAAACTGATAGATAATTTTTAAAAATTATCATTCACTATATAATTTTTGTCTAGAGTTTGAAAACCTTTCGAAGAAATAAGTGGCATTGTTATAGGAAAACATCTTTTATTCTTATGGTCTTACTTATTTCAGCAAAGGTTTACATCATTTATAGATATGAGACCTAAAAATGAAGAATTACATTCATACTGAAAACTGTCTCATTCTAAAATGTAAAGACTATTATTTATAAAGTCTAAAATTAAAGAAAAATACATAGACACAATAAAGCAAACCTGAAACTTCTACCTAATGAGGGTGTGGGTTGCAAATAAGAAAGAGGGATGTCCCTTATTCATGTTAATTTGACAGGTTGCATCAATATAACCTAGTCTAGATTTATCTTCTATAAAGTTAAGATGATACTAATGTTAATAAGGCATCATTGAAAATTGTGGAATAAAAAATTCCAAACATCTACCCTTTTATAAAAGCAATAGAAAAAAAAACTGTCAAAATTTATGGGCAGCAAGCTTTTGGAACTCTGGAAACTAGTCAGTAGTATACAGCAACCATAAGAACAATTATTCAAGAGAAAATAGTTGAATCTTGGGGGAAGAAAACCAGTATGCTTTGTGGTACTTTAACTTACTATAGCCCATGGCCTACTCTTAGCTCAGTGGTGACCTTGTAAAGTTCTGCCTGCATTTCCAGAAACAGTACCAGAAGGAACTTAACAGATCTCACTTTCAAAGAACTGTAATTATATGTTTTGTCTGGGGGTTCCCTGGAAGACTTGGCTCAAAGAGTTCCCTTTATTTTGACCCAAGCTGAAAAAGCCCAGTACCAAAGCTGCTACTCAGGGTATGTTTGAAGAAAACATGTAGCACAAATGTTTTGGTTTCATTTGAGGCAATGGATCAAATTTCAATCTAACAAGAGAATAAACAAGAAGCTTGAAGAATTAAATGCTTCAGGGAATAAGGGCCTTGAAAAGCTCTGATATATTCCTAGGAATGTAAGGCCAGGTACGTGTCTAGGATTATATGCACACTCAAGACAGTCTTCAGGAAGCCCTAATCCCTCACCCTGGTTGATCTTGAGGCTATATGAAAGGAGGAACTGAAAGATAAGGCAGAGTTGTAAATGACCTGTCCATTTACAAGCACATACACAGAGCCACTCTGCAGAGACCGGGAAATATTTCTTTTGCTCTAAGTATTTAAGCATTTGGTCGGTCTGACCATGAGAAGGTCACTAAACAAGTGGAAGCAAGATTTCTTTAGCCACATGCAACAAAGAACAGAGACTTTACAAAATGAGTTTGGAAAAATCATTAAACAGATAAAATAACTACAATAGGGGAGAGATTATCTGATTTTGCCACATTCTAATTTTCAAAATATACACAAAACATTAAGGAAATCAGAAAATATAGCCCAGGCACCAGAAAAAGTCAAAAGAAATAAATTGTCCCTGAGAAATCACAGATGTTGGATTGAGTTTTCAAATATTTTAAGTCGGGGCACCTGGGTGGCTCAGTGGGTCAAATACTTTAAGTCAGTCATCTTAAATATATTCAAATAGCTGATGAAAACCATATCTAAAGGAGAAATAGAATGCATGTCTCAATAGTTTATTATGAATTATGAATAATTAATTATGCCTCACCAAACAAAGATACCAATAAAGAGATAAAAATTACAAAAAAGTACCAAATAGAAATTCTGGACTTGAAAAGTATAAGAACCAAGCTTTGAAAAAAAAAAAAAATCTAGAGGAGCTCAATAGCACATTTGAGCAGATTAGAACAGAAGAATCACCAAACTTCAAAATAGGTCAGTCCGGATTACCCAGTCTAAGAAAAAAAAAAATTTTTTTTTCAAGAAAAAAATAAATAGAACCTAAGGGACTTAGGAAATTCTATCAAGCATGTTAGTATATAATTAGCTATACTCTTCAAATATGATGAAAAACATTAATATACACATCCAAGAAGATGAAAGAACCCGAAGTAGGAAAAGCTCATATATCTGCATGGACACATATCATAATCAGATTGTAGAATGACAGAGAATCTGGAAAGCAGCAAGAAAAATGTTATTCATCACACACAAAGGAACCAAATAAGACTGACAGCTAACGTCTCGTCAAAGCCATGTAGGTCAATTGGCAGGTGATGTGCAGAAAGAAAACTGTCAACCAATAACTCTCCATCTGACAAAATCGTTCCTCAAATATGAAGGAATAATCCCCTCCCTTTTGAATATGGGTAGAACCTGTGAATATGATATTACTCCTTTGACTAGGTTATACTATACTGTACAATTGGTTTTAATAAAGAAATATTTTCAAAGCACATCTACCCTACTCACAAGAGCTCCTTAAGAGCACACAATTTTCTCCAGGTGGTGGCAGAAGGGACGTCGGAGACATTCAAATCATGAGCAAGATCCGATGCCATGAATGTTCTCCATTGCTGACAAGGAGAAGGCCATGTGACTAGGACCTCCATGCAGCTGCTAGGAATGGAGAGTGTTTCCTGGCCAACAGCTAACAACAAAATGAGTGCCACAGTCCTATGACCGCAAGGAACTGAATTCTTCCAAAACCCCAGTGAGCTTATAAATGTATCTTTCCAGTTGACAGCCTGTAGATAATTACATAGCCCAGCAACATCTTGATTTCAGCACTATGTGACCCTGAGCACAGGACCCAAATAAAGCATGCCAAAATTCTAAGACAGGGAAAATGTGCGATAATAAATTTGGGTTATTTTCAACTGCTAAATTTGTGGTATTTGTTATGTAACAATAGAAAACGAATACACCCTGCATTATACCTTTTTGTCATGAACTCATTGAAACTGATGGAACTGTAAGCTCACTGAACTCCATGACAAGGTCTCTTCATCTGATGTTTTGACCCAAACATGGACACAAGACCACCCTTGGTTCTTAGCAAAGCTGAGACTCCCTGGGACATAGTTTCTTTCTTCTTTTATTTATTAATCTGTAGGGAACAGATTTTTAATTACCCAACTTCTCTGTAAATAAAAATCTAATAATAAAAATCTGTAATAAAAATAAAAATATGGGCACAAATTCAAATGTTTAACAAGAGATACTGTGAAAACTTCCCAGCCATTTTTACCCTCATCTACACTGTTCTGACTTAGCCCTCTCAATAGGTAACCACTGCAATTAATTTCCTGATATTCTTCTAAAGTTATTCTAAAATGCGTATCTGTAGAAAAGACTGTTAATCAGTAACAATAGTCATTCTCCCCTTCTTAATACTACAATTTTCGCTTGGGCACATGGCTATCAATGAGCTGGAAAATTTTCCTCTCCTAGGAGGGGAAATCTTATGTTCCCTTTGCTATGTCCTTTCTCATGGCCATGAGAACAACAGTAGAACAGTACTGAAGTCCCAGTAAGCCAAGCTGGAAATCTGATGCTAGCATAGTTCTTCACGGTCTTTCTGCACTCAAGTTTACTACTCCCTCTAGATTCTGTGTATAAATACGTCTTCCCTCTTTGGCTTGCTATGTTGTTCAGGTACTGAAGTTCTGCAGAAGCATCCTAATATGTCTTCCTGCCTCGAGTCTTAATGCTTTTGTTCCTCAGACTATTTTGTAGTCACAGTGAATAAAAACACAAATTTGATCTGAATGTCTCTCTCCATTCACTTTAAAAGCCTCCAGTGGCTCTAAATTGCTCAGATCAAGTTTTAAAAGGCTTCACAGGCACCTGTGGCTCTAATTCGTTTCTTGTCGCAACCCACTTCAGACTATTCTCTCTCCCATTTACCTCATGCTACTACCACATCGAATCCTATTCTCCATTCTATATCAAAGTCTTTTGTGTTGGTTTTGTATCAGGAACTACAATTTTTTTTTTATGCCTGAAATAGCTTTTTTTTTTTTTATTACTTTTGTCTTACTAACTGAAAGAAAGGCCATTATTTATCCATTCTTACAGAAGGGGAACACATTCAATATAAATTATAATTAAAAAGATATATAGGCCAATATTATATGTTAACTAGTTAGAATTTAAATACAAACTTGAAACAAAACAAGGACATTTATGAATCAAACACCCATATAATCCCCTCCCACACCAAGAGATTAAAAAGACGGTATTCCGGTATTCCAGTGTTTGATTTTCCTAGATGCCTTGGCTAACCTTTCCTTTTTTAAATCTTTTTAAAGCTTATCAATGTAGTTTACATTAAATTATTTATAAATTATAAAATAATTATTTGAAGTTGTAACCTTAAGTTATTTATAATTTTATACTGATCCCTTTTATCTGAAATCATAGCTTCTTTTCACCTCATAATTTGTTTTCAACCAGCACACAAAATGCTATATATTTTACTCCATGATACAATATTAAACACTATAAAAATTTTTTTAAAAAATTTTATTTATCTACTTGACAGAGAGAGAGAGAGATCCCAAGTAGGCAGAGCAGCAGGCAGAGAGAGAGAGGGGGAAGCAGGTTCCCTTCTGAGCAGAGAGAGCCCAGTGCTAGGTTCGATGCGAGCTCGATCCCAGAACCCTGAGATCATGACCTGAGCAGAAGGCAGAGGCTTAACTCACTGAGCCACCCAGGCGCCCCAACACTATAAACAGCTTTATCAAGATTTCTTCTTTATAATATTGTTTTTTAGTTTACATACCTACAATACTTTACTTTGTAGCTGATGAACTGAGAATTAACATCTTAGTCTTTCTTTCCATGCAGAAAAAACAAGAAGTAATAACTCTTGTACTTTGCAATTTAATATAAATATCAAATTCATAGAAGTAAATGAACTAAGCACCAAAATAATGTGATTTAAGGCACTAAGTTTCAGTAGAATCTATTGACTCCCTAGTACAATTAAAATGATTTGAATTAAAATGTAGAGTTCATTTTCTTTAGAAAAATCTGGACCATTCAATGATTCTTTAAATAATTGCTCTTTTCTGAATAGAAAATACTCATTCACTCCTCCAAAAAGAAATGAGTTTTTGAGCACAAGGTTGTACTAAGAAACAGCCATTATTATAACATTGATTTTGATTTGACTAGATTTTGTAAAGATTCAAACTAATGAAGTTCTACATTGTTTCCTTGAAAAACTTACAAAAACTGTTGTCTCATCATCAAAAACAAGAATATGTGTGTGTATATACATGCATATAAATGGAAGTGGAAAAGAAGATGTAACTTTATTTAGGCAAGATCTTAAGCAAATATATAGGGAATTTGGGGGAATTATGATCAGTTAAGAGATTTATTCCTTAAGTGTTAGGAAAAGAAAGGGGGTTATACACTAGTTGACTTCTATACAATTATAATGAACTAGCAGAAATAGAAATTAGGAAGATAGTCCCATTTTCTAAATATTTCCTTTCATGAGAAACTACACATTTATTAGAATGGCTAAAATTTAAAAAATGAATATTGACAATTCCATTTGTTGCCAAGGATGTAGGACAACAGGAACTCTCATCATTCATTGCTTGTGGTAAGACAGTATGACAGTTTCTGACATAGTTAATCATAGTCTTACCATACCGTTGAGCATTCAGTCTCCTATACATTTACCCAAGTGACTGGAAGACTTATTTCTACACAAAAACCTGAACATTATTATTGCAGGTTTATTCATAATCATTGAGGACTATTAGCAACCAAGATGTTCTTCAATATAATAAACCAACTAGGTACATCTGTAGAATGGATTTTATTCTCCAATTAAAAGGAGCAGTCTATAAAACCATGCAAAGACATGAATACATGCATGCATATTGTTAAGCGAGAGTAATTACAGGAAGAGGTTACATACTGCATGATTCCAATGATAGAGCATTCTGGAAAAGGCCAGGACATAAATATGGTTAAGCCAGTTGATGGTGTCTGGTGATAATGTGTGTTGGGGGGAAAGGGCTGAGCAGGTAAAAAACAGTGCATTTCCATGGTAGTGAAATTATTTCATATGTACTATAATGGTGGATATATTACACCATGCATTTGTTAAAACACAAAGAATGAACCTTGTACACAAATTTTAAAAATCATTGTAGGAGGTCTATCCCAGGATCCTGTGATAGAATATAGACTGTAACACAAGAATCTAACTGTATTATAAATAAATGTAATAACCTCATTAAAGGAGGAGTGCGGGGGGAAGATACTGACCTAAGTAATTATGAAAATGAATGGAGTCTACAAGGTGAAAGGCAAAAAGGTCCACAAATTATTGTATTTTAGTTGATAATGTTTCCACAGGGCTATGGTTACCAGTCATGATACAGAACAAAATTAACTAAATGGACTATGGATGGTGAGGGTCAGTTTCTCAATTTTGTAGGTAGAGGTTACAGTTCAGCCAGGAGATGGGGAATGATCCATGTGGTAATGGATTAGAGTTGGAAACATCAGTATGAATCATGTTCAGTTTCATGTAGATATAGATGACCACATATAGAAATATTTACAGATATGTATATATACACAGGCAAATATACACAAATACATTTCCTTTATTTGTTGAAAGAGTGTACACACAATGACAACTACTAGCAATGAGCAACTACTAGCAAAATATTGGTTTTGAATAAAATTCCTTTGGGAAAATGGTTGAATCTAAAAGAGAGGAAGCGAATCTTTGGCATGAGCTTGAAGCATCTTACAGTAGTAGAAGTTAATGAGGTGCTCACAACACACCTATACACACTTAAATATGTCACATTGAGAGTATGTCAAAAGGACATGGGGATCAGGTAGAAAAGTCTCCAATGTCCAAATCTGGAGCAGCTTAAGTGAGAAAATAAATACTTTGGCATTGAATTATAACCCAAAGTATAAACTACCCATGAATCCATACAGATATAAAAACATGACTAAATAAGTAAATGTTCTGTGCAGGATTCCAAATAATTTATAGAATTTTCCTCTCTCAAGGAGACAGAACGTAAGTCTCCTTTTTTAAGTATAGGTTACATCCATAATGACTTACTTCCAAAGACTACTCTTATAGAAAGCAGAATGAAAGAGTAGCTCTACAGTGGAGATTCCTGACAAACACTATTTCAATCAAGTGATCAAGTTTAAAATGTAGTTATGTCATGTTGATACTATGTCCTGTTGATATTATATGATAAGAATGACACTTCTCGGTAGTCTCCTGACTTCCAAAAGATAATCGCAGCAAGATGATGAGAAAAACATCACTCAAATCGCCATTGATGGACATTATACAGCATTCATCAAAACTGTCAAGTCATCAGAAATGAGAAAGTCTAAAAACCTGTTTCAGCTAAGATAAGCCTCAGAATATATGACAACTAAATTTATGTATGTATGTATTTTGTGCATGTGTGTGTGCATGTGTGAAGGTATACATATATAATCACTGTAGTAGTGGTGTTCTTACAGTAGCCCTCTCATTTACAGTTGGTGACTGTGTATATTTATGTATTTTAGCAATATAATAGCATAACAGAAATTTTAAAAATGAAGTAAATTCCTCACCATATATACATATTTTGGTTTTATCTAAATTTACACATCGCTCTCCATTTCTTTAGTCAGTAAGAAATTATCTGGCAATTTAAAACAGCATCTTCGCTTCCATGATGTGAAAGTCTGAATTATATGAATGTATATTCACCTTCTGTTTAAGTTACACTTTTCATAATGTAAAGATGCTTGAAATACTCAATTGATCTCCAACACACCATTATTAAATAGAAAACCTAATAGCAGGCATAATAAAATTTGTCCACTTCATTTTTTTCTTTGTCGTTTTTATCTCGATCTGTCAGAGAAGATGAAAATAGTAAGGAAAGAAGGGAAGAAAAGGAAGGAAGGAGAGAAAGAAAGGGAAGGGGAGTGGAGGGAAGGAAGGCGGAAAGGAGGGAGAGAGGCAGGGAGAGAGGAAAGAGAGAATGAGGGAGAAAGGAAGGAAAGGAAGATGGAGAGAGGGAGGAAGGAGGAAAAAAATAATGTTTTCCTACTCAGGTCTTCTAAACACTGGAATTCCCTTTATGTCTGCTGTATTATTATAAAAATATTTCAATAAATTCTTTACATTTGTTAAAAAGAAAATGAGACATTGTCATATAGGTGATGTGTATGGAACCATTGGACAGATTTTTTTCCCCATAGGTAGTTTAATGGTGATGTCTTACATATAATAGGGGTTACTTTTGAAGATGACATTAAAATGTTAAATATTCAAACCAGACAAAGTAAAAAAGTCACAAGCTATTAATAACTCCATGGTACAATGTTCTCAAGATAATTTATAGAGAATTGGAAAGTGTTTTCTCAATTTCTTGCTTTCTTCATGCCTGAGTTCATCAAGTTTCTGTCACTAATTGTAACAGTTATAAAGCCTGTTGACTTTAAATGTACCTGAACACTCTGCTCTTTACACAAACAAAAGTAAAACAAACTGTAAGGACTTTCCCTTCTTGCCTGATCTATCAAAGTCATGCAATAGCTGTCAAAAATTAATCCACATTATGCTGAGTGAAATAAGTCAAGCAGAGAGAGTCAATTATCATATGGTTCCACTTATTTGTGGAGCACAACAAATAGCATGGAGGACAAGGGGAGTTAGAGAGGAGAAGGGAGTTGGGGTAAATTGGAAGGGGAGGTGAATCATGAGAGACTGTGGACTCTGAAAAACAATCTGAGGGGTTTGAAGTGGCGGGGGGTGGGAGGTTGGGTTACCAGGTGGTGGGTATTGTGGAGGGCACAGATTGTATGGAGCACTGGGTGTGGTGAAAAAATAATGAATACTGTTTTTCTGAAAATAAATAAATCAATTTAATTTAAAAAATTAATCCACATTGTTCTAACTGATCTTTGTATGATTAGTCGCTTCTAAGTCATTGAATACGTTTATGTTCTTAAGCCATCATCAAAACAGAAATTTTATAATAGGAGAAAGTTGACCCACTCTTTCACATCTTAATTAAAATCTTAGTGTATTTTGAATCATATATGAAATGCTATAAGTGAAAAGAGAGAGCTCATATGGATATTTAAAACATAACTGATATTCATTTTGTTCCATGAAAATATATGCTTCATCACAAACATTCTACAAAGCCACATAGCTAATGTTCATTCTGATAGAAGAACATGTTTCTGGACTGCCTAATTCTCTATTCACTGTATTAAACTGCCATTGTATTTTTGCATTAGTATACCTAAATTAGATTTCATTGTATCACGTTTTCTGACTGTATATTTCTTAGAAGGAATAAGAACATGTGGACTGTCTGTCTGCCCAGACAAATCCCAACTTAGTTATATGTCTTTCTAGGAAGTGACAAATCAAGGTTTTGGATCCAAGTAGAGAACACACATCTAAAATCAAGTCTTGTGACTTACATTACATTGCTGGCTTTTAATATGCAGTTTTGAAATATCATAAAATAAAACAATTTTATAATTGGCATATGTAAATTTCCATCATAACAACTGTTAAGACTATAGCCATGCTTTTAAAGAATGTATTTGTATCTTTGTCATCCTGCATGTATTGAGAATCCAAGTCTTTACACTAGTGTCCCCTTCCCTGTCATTTTTCTATGATTTAAAAAATTTTTTAAAAATATTTTGCTTATTTATTTGACAGACAGAGATCACAAGTAGGCAGAGGGACATGCAGAGTGAGAGGAAGGGAAGCAGGTTCCCTGCTGTGCAAAGAGCCTGGTATGGGGCTTAATCCCAGGACCCTAAGATCATGACCTGAGCTGAAGGCAGAGGCTTAACCCACTGAGCCACCCAGGCTCCCCTTTTCTGTGATTTTTTAGCTCATCAGTCTCTCCTACAGCAGCCATGATCTCTGTCACACATGCTGCCTTTCTGATTATCTGACATGCATCTTATTTTACCTGTCCCCTGTGCACTTAATGCCTTTTTTTCTGATATGTCAATAAAAGAGATTGACTCCAATAATTACCCCTATCCAATAAACTAATGAGTGTATTTCTATATGTAGGCAATAAGTCAGTTTTACAAAACAACATTGGCACAATATAGCCTTTATTTCATGCAAGTGTCTTCACATTAGAATAAATAATATCCATTGAATATATTAAGGGAGAGGTTGGATAAGATTTAAATGTCTGGGGAATACCAATAGGTAAGTGTCAAATGAGAATTTTCAATGATTTATTTTTAAGTATATTTTAAACACAAAATCTTTATGAAGAAAGGATAATTACTCCAGTTATTCTTTCCAGTCACAGAAAATGTGGTACTTCAATAAAAAATAAAAATGAAATTGATAATTTTTTCTTTGTATCCGATGGTTATTTCTTCTTTTAATTTTCTTTCTAAGAATATTACACAGAACTACTAAACTGGAAATATTGTTTGATTTAGCCCTTGAGAAAAGGAAAAACAAGATACAGTAAGTTCAAGTGAAATTCAGTATATACTGAAAGCAATTCTAAAGTGATGCATTTTTGTAGTAATTTTTTCAAATATTTTTCACTATTGGGTAATTAGATGTTTCCTAAAGAAACAGGTGAAATTAAAGGCATAAAGTCTCAAAAATAGCACAGTTTCTAAAAACAAATGTCTAGAGAACTAAGACCTCATCTTACCTCACATCAATTTTTATATTAGAACTGATATCCTATTATTCAAATAACTAATACATATTCATTGAATTTCTTTACAGTGGCTAGCACCATGGGAACCTACAAATATGCTAGAACAAAATTTCTGAAGTCATGTTCTAATAACTTTTTATACCCTATAATCTTACTATTAAATTTTTATGGCTACCTCATCAGCAAATACAACAGATATATGTACTCAAATTAAAGGTCATTAATAAGGTTTGTACTGACAATTATCAAAAATTCAATACTATATAAGAAATACAATTTTTAAAAGCAAAGTTGCATTATCTAGCACAGTGGGAAATGTGGTTTCTGTTTATTAAATGGTTAAAGGAATGGTGTTGATTTGGTACACTGGGACTTAGTGATTTAAGATCATATAGTCTTGATGGATACAAAGCCTAAAACCTTGTCATCAGCCTGACCACAGTTGATGCAGATTTGAAAACTGTATTTATAGGTTGAATTTATTTAAAAATAAATTACAACAGCAAAAACATTCCATTCTTTTTCACAGTCTGATATTGTGCAGATGAAAATCCATTTTATTAGATGGTATTATTTTAAAATATTATTTTAATAATAAGATAAATGCTTCTCTCTTTTGTATTCACATAATCATGATGTTTTGTAGTATTACTATTCATGAAATGAAAAAATAAACCCTAACTCCAGGTAAACATGTTTTCTCTAACATATGTAGTGGCATCTATTTAGCTTTGTCTTCCACCACAGATGTTCATCATTATATGTATTTCCATAATTTTTGAATAAAAATAAAAGCCTCACATTATATTATGTAAAAGTCTGTATTTTAGGATATATTTATTTAAAAATAGAAGGGTTGTGAAATTATGATTGCTTAATATTTATTAAGTATCAAATAAATAAATGAAGGTCAAAAATATTATTTCCTTTCCATACCTAACTAAGAGACAAAATGTGATTGTTTAGGAATGTCTACTTGTAGTGAAATTGGTATATAATATTACCCATTAAGGGGCGCCTGGGTGGCTCAGTGGGTTAAGCCGCTGCCTTCGGCTCAGGTCATGATCTCAGAGTCCTGGGATCGAGTCCCGCATCGGGCTCTCTGCTCAGGGGAGAGCCTGCTTCCCTCTCTCTCTCTCTGCCTGCCTCTCCATCTACTTGTGATTTCTCTCTGTCAAATAAATAAATAAAATCTTAAAAAAAAATAATATTACCCATTAATTCTTCAGAATCAATGTTTGTTTTTAATGTATCCTATATTGAAATAGTTTCAGCACTATATATCAGGTCCAGGAAATTCCATTTATCTACACCCTTCACTTTAGCTTTGGTGTCATTTAATGCCATCTTTTTTTCTCTTATACTTTCAGACTAAATCAGTTATACCATTTCCATCAATTGAACCAGTTGCCAAAGTCAATTATAGAGGCAATATAATAAATTCAATCTAACAATTAATTTAGTGACTATCTTCTCCCTAGTCACTTAGTTAAAAAGTGATACCATTAGTTTTTGTGTTGACATAATATTTTTCCAGAAACTAAGCTGGAATACATACTTGAATCAAGCTAAAATACTTAAATACTTAAATATGTCCTCTAAAAATATAAATAAAGAGATTCAAGGTTAATTCCACTTCTCATTGAAGTTCTGAATTCAGTAGGGTTTGAGACCACAACAGTTTCATCTATTAACCACTCCAGAAATATATTCAGGGTCAAGTTTCCAAAGAAGCCGATGCTACTTCGGAACACTAGTAATACCACACAAGAAAAAATTAAAAATTGTATGGTATATAAAATTTTATAAAGGAGGGCACAACATAGTCTTGAATAGATCCATACCAACTTCTCCTTCTGTCTCCCGCCTCATGATATAATCAGGAATGGAATAATACTACAAACTTAGCTATGTTCTTGGTATCATTTCTTGTGTTCATACACCAAGTTTTGTTGTGTTTAAAGGTAAACATAAAGACACATTTCTTAGATATTCCCTTAGGTTTTCCAAAAATAGCATGTAATACACACTTTTTTAAAGGTTTCTTTCTCATCCAGCAATACATTATGGTAATACTCCCAAGCGTCTTAATAATAGTGGCTAGTAATACACTAGTCTGCTGAATGACTATAATAGTTCATGGAATACAAATAGCATATTTCATCAACTTTTCCCATATTGATTATATTTTTTGGCTTTTTGAAAAAAAAAATTCAATAAATTCTCCTGTATGAATTTTAGTTTAAAAACAACTTGCTATACATTACATTGTCTGGAATGAAAATGGTGAGTTGTTTTATTGTTAATTTCCACATTGCTTTCTAAAACAGCTACTAACTTCACAGTTCACCCAGCAATGTTTAAGAGCACGCTTCTTTCACTCTTGCCAAAAATAGGTATTATGCAGCATATTAGAATGCTACTTCTATTAAGTAATGTATTAGTGCTCCTCTAATGTCTATCCCTAGTATCAATAAATTTGACTATGATTTCAGGTTTGTGTTAGCTATTTGGGATTGCTTTACAGTAAAATTCCTCTCCATGGACCTTGTCCAATTCTCTATCAGATAGAGTTATTTTCTTCTTGTCAGTATTTAAGTGTTATCTGTGGAGTATAAGTGCCAAAATTTTGTCATCCCTATTACAACAGAACTTTCATATTTACCTCTTGACTTTTTAATGTATACACCGAGTTTTAAATTACATGTATTTCTTATTTATAGTTAACATCCTAATTAATCAATACAATGGCTCTTTCATCCCTTCTGCCACTCTTTCTATGTTATTTTGAAAATAACAGAAAAACATGTCCTTTTCCAAGGTCATTTCACACCAAGATATGATGCTTGCTACATATCCTGCAAGCTTGACTATTTGTTCATTCCAGGAATATATCTAAAGGTCAAACAGATGTTGACTCTAATTGGACTTGTCATTAGATAGATTAGGCCATTTTCTGCATCAAAGATAAGAAAAATAAATTATTAAATGTATCTCTGATTACTATTCTTTCCATCAATCACAAAAATGTCTTAGCCATCTGATATTACTCTATCCTAAATCTAGAGACTAGCTCTAAGAGTCTCAGTGCATGTAATTCTGGTCTCCTCAATCAACCTGCTTCTTCATTTTCAAAAGGTCAGTTGAATGATCTAAAAGATGATATAAATATATTAAAATAATATCAATTAACATAAAATTTTTGAGACTATGTTTAAATGATTTTTATTAGGGGAGCATAAGTTTGCTAAAATATAGATGATTATTATTTCTCACAGAAAGGCCCATGTTAATAGCATTTAGTTATTCATTTTCTGTATTTGCATAAAAAATTCAGATTTTTACAGTTGGTTTTTATAAATATTGCTGATTATAAGTTGGCCAAATATATCTAAAATGTACATGGTTGTGTTTCCAATAAAAAATAGTGGCATAATGTAAAAATACATAATGTATCAATCAACACGTCCCACTGTGAGATGCCATGTTTAGGATAGAATTGTGCATGAAAATTTATCTTGTCATACACAGTGTATGACTGAGAAGTATTACAAAATACATTATTAACATTAAATTGGGAGATACTGAAATTCAGGAAAATGATATAGAATCTTAAGCTATAAATATATTTAAATATGATATGATATATTATTTGCCATATTCAGATAAAAAGCAGTATTATGGGTAGGAAGTAAGAATAGCTGAATGTCTTAATGCATATACACAAAATATATACAGACATACTATATGTACACACCTAATGTATATTATCTATACTACATATGACATTTTATATATATTATTTTATTATCTATTAGTTAATATATTATTAATGTAGTTTATAATAACAAATAAAGCATTTTGTTCATAAATGAACTGATATTTAGCTATTAAGAATTATTTCATTATGAATTTTTAAGTATTATATGAGTTATATAATTTTATTATTTATTAATGACACATCTAGTGCATCTTATGTATATTGGATACTATATATAATAAAATATGTTAAATTCATTCCTAAAATGTAGTAATTTCAAATATAAAGTAAAAACTGAATATGTCAGAGTATTTTAAATCTTATACTAATTATTGTGTTTCATTATGTAATATTAATAAGAGAAATTATGTCATAAACACACATGACACATAAGAATATGTGGCACTTTCTACTAAAGCGTAACAATTTTTTTTAATCTAACAGATTAGTCATGAAAATTCCTGTGAAAAAAAAAATTAGTGAAAATATTTAATGGGCTCCTTATTATAAAAACAATTCTTATGGAGAATCTAAAATAATGAAAATGAATTCAGCTAAAGAGCTAACATTTCAAATGAATATTTGTTTGAGGAAATTTGAAATAAATGACATAACTGTTCCATAACACTTCAGGGCATGTTCATTTTCAATGAGAATGTACACCACAAATATTGTGTCCAGTACTCTTCTAACTACTTAGTGCTATGAAAATGAACATTTTATCAGCTTCATAATTAGGTTTTACCAAAAAGTTATTATATCTAGAATAGGTACCATAAAACAGACTCTTAACTATAGAAGACAAACTAAGGGTTGCTGGAGGGGAGATGGATGAGGGGTTGGGCTGGATGGGTCATGGGTGTTAAGACGGGCAGTTGGGATGAGCACTGGGTGTTGTATGTAAATGATGAACCACTAAATTCTACATCTGAAACTAGTAAAACATTGCATGTTAACTAATGAATTTAAATTAAAGCTTGAAACTAAAAAAATAAAATAAAAATGTTTATTCTATTTTTTTCACAAAAACAGATACTTTTGTTTAAAAAAATAGGAGCAGAATATTTCAAAACCAGTAAAATATTTCTTTCAGGTGTCTAGAACAGAAACAAAGGAGACGACATTGGTGTCCCTCTGGAAACAGTTCTTTCAAAGAGATAGTGAAAAGAAAGGTGAAAACAGCTAATGCCAGTGCCAGGCAAGCTTAATCTTATGCAAGCAGAATTTAATCCTATCAATGCATTATGTTTCAGAAGGCATCTCTCAGGTAAATTCTCTAAATTAAATTAAATTGAGATACTGAAATCAACTTCTGGTGATGACAATTACATTCTATATGCATATTTAGCTTTCAATAACAGATATATTTTTCCATAAATACAAATGCTTTTATATGTTATGTATGTTGAAACCATTTTTGAAGGACTATAAGTATCTGAGACTCAAAGTTTGGTTAATATATACTTACCTATTGCTCGGATTTTACATGTACCTAAATTTATTGAGAACTTATTACTGACAGCATGATGTGTCCATTTATCAGAGATAGCCCACATTACTATATTTTATTTATCTGTACGGGGAGGGTATGGCTCAGAGAGTTGAAGTAACTTTCCCAGTGTCACATAGCTTGTAAGGCCCAGGGTAAGAATCTAAATCCTCCTGTCTACCTTCAACAAAAAGCTGTTCTGGCCCTTTTCTTTGCCAAGAAAACCCCGAAAGCTCAATTAAAAAGAGGATACAAAAAGTTGCTGAAAGGACACTTGACAATCTAAAATGCAATATTTTTTCCCCTTACTGTTCCAAATAGAAAATCTTGCACACATCCATTTATATACCTTACAAAAAAAATCTGTAGACAACTAATTCACATTGGTGATGATAAATCTATAACAAGATAATTTACTATTTAAATGAAGGCTTCCATGTATTTTTCTTTCAACTCCAATCCAAAATACAGATAGATAAGTAAATTCCCTGCATATGGATCAGAATTAATATTTCTAGAATTCCCATACTACCCAAAACTATCTATAGGTTCAAGGCAATACCTATGAAAATGCCAACGGCATAGTTCATAGAACCAGAAAAAAGAATCCTAAAACTTTTATAGACCCACAAAAGGACATAATAACCTAAGCAATCTTGAGAAAGAACAAAGGTGGAGGTATCACATTCCCTGACTTCAAACTATACTACAATACACAGCAACCAAAAGAGAAGGGGACTGGAGAAAAATAAACACATAAGTCAACAGAATGGAACAGAAAGCGCAGAAAAAAATCCTGCACGAATATGCTCAATTAATCTATGATTAGGCAAGGATATATAATGGGGAAAAGATAGTCTGTTCATGGTTCAACAGTGCTGGGAGAACTGCACAGCTATATACAAAAGAATGAAGCAGAACCACCACCTTATGTTATATACAAAAATAAATTTAAAATAAAAAATGGATTAAAGGGGCAACTGGGTGACTCAGTCAGTTAACAGTATGCCTTCAGTTCAGGTCACAATCTCCGAGTCCTGGGATCAGTCCTATATCAGACTCTCTGCCTAGCAGGGAGTCTGCTTTTCCCTCTCCTTCTGCCCCTCCCCCTTGCTTGTGCTCCCTCACTTTCTGTCAAATTAAATAAATAAAATATTTTTTAAATGGATTAAAGATTTGAATATAAATCTTGAAATCATAAAACATCTAGAGGAAAACTTAAATAATAAGCTCCTTGACACTGGCATTAACAATATTTTGGGGGGGGCAGTCTCCTCAGGCAAGGGTAATAAAAGCAAAGATAAACAAATGAGATTATATCAAAGTAAAAAGCTTTTGCACAGCAAAGGAAACCTAAACAAAATGAAAAGGATACCTACTGCATGGGAGAAATATGTGTAAATTATACATCTGATAAGGGGTTGATATCCAAAATACATAAAGAACTTACACAACTCAATATCAAAACAAAACAAAACAAATAACCCAATTAAAAAAGAACAGAGGACTTATTTTCTAAAGAAGATATACATATGGCCAACAGGCACAAGAGAAGATGTTAAATATCACTAATCATGAAGGAAATGCAAATCAAAACAACAGTGAGTTACCACATCCCACCTGTCAGATCGGCTATTACCAAAAAGTCAAAAAATAACAAGAATTGCTGAGTATGTGGAGAAAATGAGACCCTCATACACTGCTGTTGGGATGGTAAATTGGTGCAGGCACTATGGAAATCAGTATGGACCAGGTGGGGGTGTCCTCAAAAAGTTAAAAATAGAACTAACATATGATCCAGCAATTCCACTTCTGGGTATCTATCTGAAAAAAACAAAAATACCAATCCAAAGAGCTATATGCACCCCCATGTTTATGGCAACATTATTTATAATAGCCAAGACATGCAAACTTCAGTGTCTATCTGTAGAAATATGGATAAAAAAGAATATATATATATATATATACATATAATAATTGTTTTATATATTAAATACATCATCCATAAGAATGGAATCTTAACATCTCTGATAACAGGGATGGGCCCAGAAGGTATTAGGTAAGTGAAATAAGTCAGACAAAGAAAGATAAACACCTAATGATTTCACAGATATATAGAATCTAAACAAAAGAAACAGAAACAGAAACAGACCCACAGATACAAGAAACAAACTGTTGGTTACCAGAAGCAAGATGGATTGGGAGATGGGTAAAACAGGTGAAGGAGAATAAGAGGTACAAACTTCCAGCTACATAATAAGTTAATAAGGGGGATGTAATGTACAGCTAAAGGAATTTAGTCAATAATAGTATATGAAATCTGTATGGTGACAGATGGTAACTATTCTTATTGTGGGGTCATTTTGTAATGTATAAAATACTATATCATTATGATGTACACCTGAAACTAATAGGATATTATATGTTAATTATACTTCAATTATAAACAAACATTATTCAGCTTTCATAAAGTTTCTGCTCTCTCTCCTTTTCCTTCTATTAAAGGTCTTATTAATGCATTTAGGCTCTATGACAGTTTTCTTTCTTTCTTTCATATCTGTCCAGGAAATTTTCTGTTGTATACACATATTTAGAAACCAGAGGTTAGGTATCCAAAGATTAAACCTCCTTGTGCACATATTACTTCTAAAATAAATTTCATCCAGGGACACCTGGGTGGTTCAGTCAGTTGAATGTCCAAATCTTAATTTCAGCTCAGGTCCTGATCTCAGGGTTGTGAGATGAAGCCCCAGGGTGGGGTAGGGTGTCTGCTTGGGATTCTTTGCCTCTATCCCTTCCCCGGCTCTCACTCTCTCTCTCTCTAAAATATGTAAATATATCTTTAAATAAAATAAAATAAATAAATTCCATCAGAAGAAAATATCTTTCATTTATGAAATCTTCAAGCTTTCTATGTGCCGCATTCTAAAATATCCACATCTTGAAATGATTAGAAGAGAAAAACAAAAAGGCTTAAATATAGAACACTAGCAATTTGCCTAAGAGGCAAAATCTGGTGTTTATATAGCATTAGGATGAGGATGGGAGTTAAAATACAGTGACTATAGAGAGGCTGATAAATCTGCTGCTCTCATGTCTCATTATTCTTTATCTGGGAGATTATGGAGTTACTAGGTCATTTCTGAGGTCCTCCTGGGAATTTAACTATACTATATATTTTTTGTTCCTCTGTTATAACAAAAAATTTACTCCATTCCTTCCTTACATTCTTTAATTTCCAACCTATTTCTAAAAAGTAAGAATAATGAGTAACTAAAACTAAAAAATGAAATTATTATAACTTATTTACCCTATGGACTATTGTCTAAAGTATTTTTTTCTTACACAGCCGAAATTCTGAAGTGTAAATTTTATGTTTAAATTACAAATTTTATATTACAAATGGTAAAGTTTTTTTTACTGTGACTTTACCCAGAGAAAATGAAAAACTACAGAAATACTAATATCATCATCAAACGAAACACATTGCTTTAAATTTTTCTCAGGAATGTGAAGGTGACTTTTTTTTCACTGATAAAGTAACATACATCCTCAAGAAGGTAAATTTACAAGGCATGAAAATGATATTTATAAATGATGAATGACCTGAAGTAAATGAACTAAGAGATTGTGATGTTGAAATTTATTGGAAACAATTACTTTATGATGATAATGGATAAGAATCAAAAGTAGTCTATAGTTGTGCTAATTCTTTCCATCGTATCTATAGCCTGTCTCAGTGTCCCTAAGAGTCATATGAGGATTAGATTAAACGACATATGCTTGATGTGGTAGAAACTCAGTGCCTTGCGGGCTCCAATAGAGAAATTACACAAGAGGCCATGGGACCATAACATAGAGTACAACTGACCCTTGAACAGGACATGTTTGAACTGAGTGGGTCCACTTACACATGGATTTTTTTTAAATAAATACAGTGCACTATCAATGTTTTTTCACTTCATGATTTTCTTAACATTTTTTTCCTCTAGCTTAACTTTTATGGTAAGAATACAGTATGTGATACATATAATGTACAAAATATGTGTTAACTGTTCGTGTTATCATAAGGCTTCTGGTCAACTGTAGGTGATGAGTAGTTAAGTTTAGGGGGGTCAAAAGTTATATGTGAATTTTCAAATGCTGGTGTGTCAGGACCCCTAACACCTGCATTGTTCCAAAGTCAACTGTATTTCATTTCTACTCATCATTTGAGGATTTATTCACAGGCTTAGATTACTTCATCTTGAACTTACTATATCATGGGAGGAAGTCAACAAGAACACCACCGTATTTTATTGTGCACATAAATTACCAAGTAAGCCCCAGAGAACAAGTCATCCATAGTAACTATGTGCAGAAAATGCATTTGCAGGAACCATAAATTGAATGCAAAATACTGATATTTTTGAAAATAACTGAATTGTATCAAATCAATAATAAAATTTCACCCATGGTCTCCTGGACACATTTTAAGTAAATAAAATCATCGATAATTAACAGCCACAATGAGGCTATTGTGCAATACAGGATGTATCTAGTTATTAATAAACAGCATTTGTTATATTGATCAGGCCATTAAAAGATTAATAAATGCCAATTTCCACCCTGTGTATTTCTTCCACTTAATTGATAAACCCCTTAAATATATCAATGTAATAATTTAGCATCAGTGATGTAACCAAAATCAAAAATTTGAAGACTAAAATCACTCAAAGGTTTATTTATTTTTAAGGTAATATAGTTCTTTCCAGGAAATGAAAAAATAATTCAAAACCTTTCAATCAATGAGAGTAGGGTTTCCCAATTCAGATTCAAATCCAAATTTAATGGGCATTAACTGCATTCTTTGAGAGTAAATGCAATTGTTATATGTAAATCTGAAACTGACAATTTTGAGAATACCCCAAACATTCTTATAGTCCCCTGGGTAAAATCTCAGAAAAGTAGAACTGAAATGATGAGGCAACCTACTTAACCGAAACCCAATTATTGTGTTTTTGCTTCTCTGAAGACTGTGAAGTGAATGAGGTGGCAATAAGTGAAGCTGGTAAAATGTACCTGTGAAGCCCCAAGTTAGCACTAGGTCTCCAACACCATTAGGGAAGAAACTTCCTGGCCCAAGTACTCAATAATGATGGTCTCTGGACATTTCTTTTGTAGAAAAGAAAATGTCAGGATATTAGAACTTGATAGCATTAGCTCCCTGGCACTTAGTAAGAAGGAGGAATTAGTCTAAGCAGCTTTGACCTCTGTAACAACCCTGTAGGTAGGTGCTCTTCTAATCATCATTATGCAGGTAAATAAAATGAATCACTGAGCAGTTAAATGATCTTCTCAATGTGGCATAGGTAGAGAGTGTCAGAGTCAGTATCTGAACGCACTCTAATCTGCTCCAATTCCAATATCCTTAACTGTCATGAATACTGTCTCTATAATCATCTCTCCTGCTTTGGAATTGTATAATTCTTGTCTCATTTGAAAATTATAGTCAACTAGCACCTTTCCAATCCAGTCTGACTTTCTATGAAGATGTACTGACTAATGAAGATTAATTCTGAATTAAATGTTCTGGTTCTTGTGATATTTAACTTTGTTTAATTTATAATTTGGCTATAAGGAAATAAACAATATTATTTATTTAATGTACCAATAAGTTAAAGTGATGCTTTCAAATTTTCTATCTCAAAAGTAAATCAAAAAATGAATTTTTATGTGGAATAAATATAAAATGAAAGGCACATAAGAATAGTATAATTGGCCACAGCTTTCTCTCTCCCTCCCTCTCTCTCTCCTACTTGAACCAAATCTTAACTATAGTAGTCAGAGACTTTTCACTTCTTTGACAGAGGAATTATGTATTTTAAACTTTATATCTCCAGTTTGATATAAAGTGATTGCTACTTAGTAGGTACAAAGAGTATATTACTAAGCTAAATATTTTTTTAAATGAAATAAATGTTCTTCAGTCAACTAGTTACCTAGAAAGACTTGATATTTTCTTGCTTCTGAGTCATATTTCAACTCTGATAATGTGTTTCCCATCAATATGTAAGATGGCACCGCTCTATGTAAACTTTTCTGTTACCTTTTTTTGCGTCTTCCCAATGGAGAACAACGGCCTGTTGATAATTTTGATACTCATTCCATTCCACGAGGTTCATCATAAATAGAGATTATAGTTGTACAGATTCTCACACAAATATGGTGGTTTTCTCATCCTTCTACTTTCCAGTCTAAATTATCAAAACCAGGATAAAGGAAAGAAATGTTTCATAATGGCTGCAAAGACAGAGGAAATCTTTTAGGCTCTCTTAGCCTGGGAAGTTGGAAAAAATTAAGAGTTCAATTGTGGCACCACAAAACTATGGAATGGAATTGAAAGTCTTAAAGATTAAATCAAAGAATAATAAGCCATGTTTAATGATTTAGAAGATACTACTTCAAAGGAAATAAAAATGGATTTACTATTAAAAGAGGCATGAGAAGATTCAAGAAAGATTCACCTTCTTGAAAACCTCTCTAGAAAGCAGCAACTATGTAGCTAGTGAGCTGTGGATAGTTTAAAGGCCTCATAACCACTGAGGAGCTGGGAGGATGCATTGAACTGGGTAAATACGGTGACACAATTGCATCCTTAAACGTCATTCTCTGATGGAACCTGCAATGTTTGGAACCTTCATTAAGACCTTGAGCTCAAAGAGAATTTTGCACATTTCCCTGAATGTGTGTGCATGTGCGTGTGCGTGTGTGTGTGTGTGTGTGTGTGTGTGTATCTGTCTGTCTTATGGTAAGATCATAATGCCACCCTTCCTTCCTATTAGGCATTATACTACATTACTTTGCAGTTCTATTAGTGAAAGGAATCTGGGTTTTTGCCACAGAAGTATTAATTAATGGCACAAATATCAGCTAATTCTTGATATCTGGATTTATTTCCAATAATGTTTCATGATTTATCCAGGTAAAAAATTCTTAATGTAGTAAAAACTAATCTAATACAGAAATTATTAGCTTTTATAAAGAAAGGCCTGAAGTATATTATAGAGTTTGAGTGAGACTGTTTGGGGGGGTAGAGTATGTCTCTGAAGGTAAGTCTGTAATTCTCTTCTTATCCAACCTCTACCATGGTCTCACATACAGACCTTGACTTGATTTTTTCCCCTTAATTAACAATTTCTATCATTATTATAGGTGGTCACATGTCCTACAGTATGGACACATGAAGAGCTTGGCCCAGACATGCTGGTCATATTTTCTGTTCTTTTTTTCCTACTCTTATTACTGCCCAAATTAAGTGTCTCCCAAATACTCAAATCTTTTTATTGTTGGATTTTATTTCTACTTTGAGCTATTTTTGTATATGTGTGATTCTGCAAAAGAAAGGACACACTTGTATAAAAATTATGGATTGTCAACTTTTTCAAACTAATATATTTTAGGGAAAAAGGAAAAAAACGGAACTCTGGAAAGGCTTAATGTTCTTTTTTTTTGTCCTCTTTCCTCTCTTCCACCAATACACCTTTTTCCAATTTAAAGACATACAGGGAAACCTGATAATTAACTCAGCATGACTCCATGTTTAGTGATACATTTGAGAGAGAGAATACATCTACAATAACTGTAATAAATGAACTTCTACAGAATCCGACCCATTAGAACAGCCTAAGTATCCTAATTCCTTTTTTTTTCTTTTTTTTCCTATTTCAGGCTGCTGGCAATTGAAAATAAAGAGATTTTGCTTAAGATACAGTCCACCCATCACTTCTGTACTCTTTTTCTATAAAATAATATGATCCTTGCTACAGCATGGATGAAGGCTGGATACCTATTGAGAACCAGAGGATAACTAGCAGGGGCACATTTGCTCATTCTTGTCAACTGATTAGTTCCTTTTTCTCTGACACTGGTGAGTTTATCTTTGATAAACATTTATTCTCAATGCAATGGATAGTCCTAAAACATCTGATTTTTAAAGAGAAAGAAATTCCTATTAGGAAGGGATATCCCTACCACAATAAATTCCTAACACCATGGAGTTCCCTTTAAGGTCAAGTGACTAATAAGAACAAGAGCTACTTTTTTGGAACAAAAGAACTACAAAATATTTGCATACACAGTAGTTGCTAGTTTGGCTTTACTGACACAAAAGGCATTCTGCCTTGAGAAAAGAATCACATTTCAATGTCACACTACGTATCACAGAGAATACAAAATGATATAAATAGAAATTCTTCCCTTCCCTTAGGAGGTAATGATGGAATGAAGAAAGTAAAGACAGGTATCCTTCCCTTGGAGGCTGAAAAAAAAACAGACTTCTTTGGGAGCCACAGAAAATTTAACTCAAAAGAAGATTCCTCTGAAACATACCTACAAGTCAGTAATATTTAACAGCAACTCTTAATACTGAGCAATATTTAATAAATTATTTATTTTTTTTCTCTTTGTGACTATGATAGAAAATTAAGCCAGCTATTGAATAAAACTCATGTACTACCACTTGAATAGTGTAGTAACAACCAGAGTTCAAGAAACTAAAATCTGAGAAAATGTTGTCTTCATAAAGATTTTATGGACACAGATCATTGTTCTCATTGTGTTGCAGAAGGCACAGACTTGGGAAAAGTCAATAGCCTCACTTGGGTTTTCCCAGAGTATAGAAAAAGCTGAAAATAATAGCATAATTAACTTCTTCAGAAGAGATTCCTTTCAACTGAGTTTTAGGTTATTGAACACATTCACCTAATATGGGCTAGTAGTTATACACAGATTTTGAAGTCAATACTAGAAAAATATAAACCACAGAATAATTGGGATTACTTAATCCTTCAAAGTAGGTATGTTTGAGACAAACAGTAATAAATTAGCGATTTGCACTGAAATCCCTGGAGAAACAACTAGCAATTAAAATAATAAAAATGGGGGCTCCTGGATGTCACAGTTAAGCACCTGACTCTTGATTTTGGCTCACACATGATCTCAGGGTCATGAGATTAAGCCCAAGTCAGGCTCCATGCTAGGTGTGGAGCCTGCCTAAGTTTCCCTCTCTCCTTCTGCCCCTTCCCACTCCCCCCCCCCAAAAAAAAATTAAAAAAAAAAAGAATATAAAAGATTTGAACATTATCAAACACCTTAACCTAATGATAACCTAATAATAATTAGTAACGTACTTATGAAACACAGCCCTTCAACTGTAACATACATTTTTCCATAATAAAATGAGAAAATAATTGTTGAGGATACTCATTCTTTTTAAGGGCACATTAAACAACATGCAGAATACAGCACAAATGGAACATAAAATAAGTATCAGTACATTCAAAAGTATTGAAATCAGGTATCATTTACTCTCTGATCACCACAAAATTGAATTAATGGTAAAAGTATATCTAAAAATAAGTAAGTTTAAAGCTGGCTTGTGTTCAGTATTGTACCCTCTTTATTCCTTTTTTAAAAAGATTTTTATTATTTATGTATTTGCAAGACAGTGAGAGAGGGAGAAGGAGCACAAGCAAGAGGGAGGGGCAGAGGGAGAAGGAGAAGCAGACTCCCCACTGAGCAGTCAACCCAAAACGGGGTTCCATCCCAGGACCCTGCAGTCATGACCTGGTTAACCGACTGAGCCACCCAGGTACCTTCTTTATTCCCTTTTATATTCCCACACCTTGAAAAGAGATAGGTACTCTCACTTTCACTTTCAGTTCTGAAACACATGCTCAAAGCAAATTACAGTACTCTTCTCTGTAGGATATCAGAGATTCCTAGTGAATGCCTGAAGCAGCAGACAGTACTAAACCCTATATATACACTATGTTGTTTCTGTACATACATAATGCAATCAAATGTTATTTATAAATTGGGCACAGGAAGAGATTAACAACAATAGCTAACAATAAAATAGAACATTATAACAATGGACTGTGATAAAACATAAATATCATCTCTCTCAAAATATCAAAATATGTACTCACTCTTTTTTTTTTTAACACTTTCTGTCAAAGAACTAACTAGTGTGTAACTTTAACTCTTTTTTTTTTTTTTTTTAAGATTTTATTTATTTGACAAAGAGAGAGAGCCCAAGCAGGCAGAGCGGCAGAGGGAGAAGCAGGCTCCCGGCGGATGTGAGATGATAACCTGCCTATGTGATGAGATGCAGAGAGGTGAGGGATAGACAGACTCTTGACCTTCTGGCCATTCCTCAGAAGGAGGATCATCTGCTTCCAGACCATGGTTAAACATGGGTAACTGAAACCACAGAAAGTGAAACCAACAGACAAAGGCGCTTTGGTACCAAATTGTCCACTATTCACAGAGCCGATGGTTGCCTAAGAGCAAATACAGTTTCGTTTCTCATTTAGTGATTAACCTTCGTGTGCACAGATCTCCAAGCTAAAAAACTGGAGAGTGGGTTGGGGTAGAGTAGGATTTAGGCATGAAAATCATTCAGAATTAACTTAAAGATACTGCTACCAAACCAAGGAGATTGAAAACATTATTAAAGTAAAGTAAAACTGAATTTTTTTAGAATACAGGAAAGAGGGGCGCCTTGGTGGCTCAGTGGGTTAAAGCCTCTGCCTTCGGCTCAGGTCATGATCTCAGGACCCTGGGATCGAGCCCCGCATCAGGCTCTCTGCTCGGCGGGGAGGCTGCTTCCTCCTTTCTCTCTGCCTGCTTCTCTGCCTACTTGTGATCTCTCTGTCAAATAAATTAATTAATTAAATCTTAAAAAATAAAAAAACAGGAAAGAAAGGCAAAAGTTGATTTTGGTAATTCTTGTAATACAAATTTTGCCCCTGCAATTTATTTTTCTTCTAAGTCTTTAAACAAATTGCTAAATAGTTCTACAGCAACTTTAGAATTTATATAATTGGATAAAATACTTAATTTTTTTCATGTCTGTGATTTGATTATTTAACATTTCTTAAATGTAATAATAATGGAAATTTCTAAATCTAATGCTGAAGAAAATATTTCTCTATTAAATCAGATAAAAATGTCTATTGAATTTTTTTACTTTGACTGGCAGAAAAAAAACCAGAGGGCATTATATTAGAAATAAACATGGTGTGCCTTGGTGGCTCAGTCAGTTAAGCAACTGCCTTCAGCTCAAGGCATGATCCCAGTGTCCTGGGATCGAGCCCTGTATTGGGCTCCCTACTCAGTGGGGAGCCTGTTTCTCCCTCTCCCTTTGCTCATGGTCTATCTGTCAATATCTTTCTCTCAAATAAAAATAAATAAAATATTTTTTTAAATAGACAACATTGTAAGGACCATCCAGGGAACATAAAATAACTTAAGAAGAAAAAAAAAAAACACTATCAGCTACCTCATTTATTCTATTATTCTCTATTTTCTCTTTAGCACTTAATCTGAAATTAGTGCTCAAGTCCATGTTAAGATAAAAATAGTTATAATTTTTTTTAAAATGTAAGGTATTCACCCTCACTGTTTTTTAATATTTAGAACTCTTTTAACAAGCTGGTTTGAATTATTTGGCCAGCTTACAGGCTAGATGAAGACTCATGCTGTGATTATAAGGTATAGTTATTAACATCTTTTTTTATGAAGCTATTATATTTGGAAAATTTAATAATAGTTTTATGAAATCCATAAGCAGAGGAGAAAACTTGTAGACTATTATATATCTTTTGAATCTTCATTCATTTCTTAAAACACGTGTTGAATATTTAGCCATGGTCATACTTTTCTGGATATCATGAAATAGTCCCACATACATTTAGTTGTAGTATTTTCTAGAAAAGACACTGGCCATTTCACCATCTCAGTAGTTAGAAAGCCCTATTTAATCCTGTGTTTCTAGAATGGTAGCCACTAACTCAATCTAAGTTTGAATGAAATTAAAATTTCCTCTAAATTCACATGAAATGTTTTGTGCTTAATTATAGTAGGGACATGGAAAACAACTTTCATGGAATAGGATAGCAGTGCCCAAGAATACAACTGCAGTTGGGCATCTCAAACTCGAGATACAATTGCATACAATAAATCACAATTACAGACAGACATAGACCCAAATTCAATGTAAGCCAGAACTCTGCATCTAGTTGACTGAATTTATTTTAGTCAACTTAAAATCTGTTTTATTCAATTTGAATATGTTCTCAAACCACTGAACTACTGAATATAATTACTCATTTTAAAAACATATTTGATGTTAAAACACACATTTGTTCCTTACATGTTCTATATTTCAAGATATAAATTTCATATGAAAAATAAGTATGATTTAGGAAGAGAATAGGATATAAAATTGCTACTGCTGAAAAAGAACTCTCTGTAAGTGAGGAATGCAGACAATAGGGAGATGGAAAAGGATCACATTTACCTAGTGGGAATAGAAAGATTTAAACCGACATTTTTTGAAGAAACTGTTGCAGATCAACAAGACAGAAAGAGACAAGGCAGGGTGACGAGATGAGACAGAGACAGACATTCTGTGAAGGGAATAAAGAAACAAAGGCATGGGGTAGAATGGATTATTTTAACTATGCAAGAGTGGGTTACAAAGATCGCAGTGTTATTTCTGTCCGATAGAATTAGTTACTGGATCAAGACCTGCCACATTCCTGGTAACAGAAGCCTCGTTTGGTGGTAATGAATTACAAAGAGAAAAATTTCAAGCAAATATAAGAGAACTGTAGTTGAGCAGTGATTACATAGGACCTACTTACTTCCAACTTTGTAGAAGGAATAAAGGAAAGTTTGGGTGGAGTTCTCCACATAAAATAATGTCATCCATAGGGGAAGAATGTGACCTATTGTTAAATGTGTTGAGACAACCTGTGGGCTACAGGAAATTCCCTGTCTTGTCCTCTTGCTTCTCCTGCATGGGAAGGTTATATCAGTGTAATATTAAGTAATCCGTCATGCATTTGTGTGGCCAGATTTTCCCATTTAGACTTCTCGTGCATCACTCTTCACAAGTGACACTTCAAATATTAAAAATAAAGCATTGGGGGCGCTTGGGTGGCTCATTGGGTTAAGCCTCTGCTTTCGGCTCAGGTCATGATCTCAGGGTCCTGGGACCGAGCCCCACATCAGGTTCCGGGCCCAGCAGGGAGCCTGCTTCCCCTTCTCCCTCTGCCTGCCTCTCTGCCTACTTGTGATCCCTCTTTCTGTGTGTCAAATAAATGAATAAAATCTTTAAAAAAATGTAGAGTTGGGAAAAAAATGGATGCTACCTCTGTCAACACTCTCTTTGGAATTCAGGGTAATCTAGGTAGCCTTTAATTCAGAATATCCTCCCCAATCTTGTCTTTATTTGAAGGATTGGGACTACTTATAGAGGAGGACTACATAGGAAGTCAGTAGGTTGGAATACTGCCCAAATACATGGTGATTCAGGGTCTGTGGATCCAGAAAATGAAACTACACTGATGGGGATTTTATAGATGGATTCTGTCAAACTCCAACATGTTTGTCTGTGGTGTGATTTCATCAGAGATTCTGCCTCTAGAACACTGTATTTCTCAGTTTATTACAGGGATGTTTTAGAAATGGTAGAGACACTTTTCTCCCCCTCAAATAAATACAGTTAAGTAGTGCCCATTTAGGGGAAGAGAAAACATTCTTTATCAAAGGAGAAAAACAAGTCTTCAATCAGAGGAGAAACCCAAAAGTATAAGTATTATAAAAAACCTTTCCTTACCCAACATAAACAACCATCGAGATGCCCAAGAAGATGAAGACTGAAAAATAGGGCCATGGGACAGAAGGGCCATCTGCAAGACAGGACTATGGGATAGTCAAGGATTGAGAGAGAAAATAAAGCCACTTTTTAACAGTTGTTGTAGCTCCAGCATCTAGAATACTTGCAAGAAAATAGGAGGCTATTAATGAGTATTTGTATTGAAGTGATGAATGAGGGGAAAAAAAAACCACCTCTGTTTCTCCCGGTTCTTCCCTATAGGTGCAATTTATTAAATTATGTATCAGGTCTCTTTATGGCCTGTGTGTTTAATTTGAACATTTTTCCTCCTTATAACATAATTACAGTAAGTCTGCTGAACTGGCCACTTACTGATTTTATTCCTTAATGATATTTTTTACTATTAACTAAAACTATATGCCCTTTTCCTCCTTCTATACTATAGATTTTCTCACTCTCCTTTTTTAAGATTTGTTTCCAGGCTATATCAAAAATAATGAGAAACTAAATTATAAGATACTAGTATGCCTAGTAGACGTGATATCATATATTCAAAAGTTCTTTTTATTTATAATAATGTTTATATAACATTTATTTATGCAATGTTTATAGCATAAATACTATAAAGTATAGATATGTTAAATTCTTAGTTCAAAGAATTTTTAAAAAATTATAATACATGTGTACCTACTTCTACTCATCCTATACATACTAACTTGTCCCTTACCTATCATTACCTCCCTGTAGTACTAATATTCTTATTCTGAATATTTTATAAACATAGTAATCTTGGGTACCTGGATGGCTTAGTTGGTTAAAAGACTGCCTTTGGCTCAGTTCATGATCCTGGAGTCCCCGGATCGAGTCTCGCATTCGGCTCCCTGCTCAGCAGGGAGTCTGCTTCTCCCTCTGACCCTCTCTCTTCTCATGCTCTCTCTCTCACTCTCGAGTAAATAAATAAAATCTTTAAAAAAACAGTAATCTCAATATGTTCTCTTTTCTGTCTGGCTTTATTCAGGCCATATTATGTTACTGAGGCTCACCTATGATGTTCTTTTATATTTCAGAATCACATTTAATTGTACAAATAAAGCTCAGTATTGTTTTAATCTAATCTACTGTTAACATTGTTAAAATTAAATAAAAAAAGACTGGATTTTGGAATTTTGTGAGCAGACAAAACTATTTAAGCCCTTCAAGCAAAACTATCTCTAGCTTATTTCATCAAATAACATTTGATGAAATATATGAAAAAATATATGATGAAATAATATCTGATGTGATAAAAATATCTCTAGCTTATTTCATCTAATAAATATTAGAGATATTTATAAGAAATAGCCTAAGTTAACTTAGGCTATTTCTTATAAAAATCTCTAATAGTCATAAACGTAAGTCATTTAAAAAAAAAACAATATATGAGATAATATCTTTAACCAATCCTTTGCCATATTGAAACCCCACTGTAATAACCAATCATTGTAAAAATTAGCAAATCCTCATTTCTACTTTATAAGCCTTCCAGTAACATCATACCTCTAAGCTTCATATCAGTTTGGGGTTCCAGGTTGTTTATATGTACAATAAACTCTTACTAAGTACTGCTTTATTGATCTAGTGATCTTCATTTTGCTCTTTCTGAATTTTTTGACAATAGGAATTTGAATGTTTCCCCTTTGAAGCGTTATGAATATTGTTTTGAACATTCTTGTGTATGTGTTTTAATATACATACTAATGTATTTCCCTTAGTGATTTGTCTGGGAGTAAGTTTTTTGAGCCCATAGGTTTCACATACATTGATCTTTAATAATTATTGCTAAATGGGCTTCCAAAATGCTTATAACAATTTATATTCTTAGAACAATTACACTAGTAATGCATCTATTGAACATACTTTATAATACTTATCATTCATTGCTTGAATTTTAGCAATTCTAATGGTTTTTCTTGATAATAAACTTTGAAGCTTGAAAAAAAAAATGGTATTTGGGAAACAAAAGCAGTCCTTGCATTCTAGAATGGAAATCGAAATTTATTCTCAAGTCATATTTTTGTTTTCCCCCGTGGAAAGTCATTTGCTGAGCCACTAATAACTAAAGGCAGTTCTTATGGAAATCTTTAATATGGAGAAATGAGAAAACTTTGGTGCTTCAGGATGAGTTATTTGATAAACACTCTATTTTGAAATGTAATTTGGAAAGCAAAGTAACAGCAACGTACTCTATAAAATAGAACCCCTTCAGCTTCAAAATATCTGATTTACTATATATATTTTTGCTTACTTCCTTAGTAGTTGCTTTAGAATTTATGGTATATATCAATTTATCAAAATCTACTTTGGGTTTATATTGACTTAATGTAAGTCAATGAGATTCAGAAACATTACCCTTGCATGGCTCTATTTCTCTTCTCTTCCTTTTTGGGTTATTATTATAAATGTTATGAATAAATATAAATAAATTATATTATAAATGTAAGCTAGATAATAAATATTATAAATAAAAATAAAATTATTATAAATGATATATGAATATCATAATTATATATTAGTGAAGTTACAAATAAATATATAAACAAGTTTTTATTAATTTTATCATTTTTTAAAAAATTGTTATTATTAAAGTATAGTTGACATATGATGTTATATGTTTCAGATGTACAACATAGTGATTAGGGAATTCTATATGTTACACAATGCTCACCATGACAGGTGTAGTTTATATTTGCATATTTTCTAAAAACCTTAAAAGAAGAAAAGAGAGTAATATATTTAGAGTGTTTGTACTGTTAACCTTCTTTTTTACCATTTCTAGTTTCCATCATTTATTCCTGTGAATCTGAGTTATCCTTTGCTGTCATTTACTGAGCCCAATATACCTTTTCTCTAACATTCCCTTATTATGCTGTGATTGACCCAACAATATAATTACAAATATATATCTATACACACACACACACACACTTATATTTAGTTTTATTAAATTGGTTTGAAATCATTTAAGATAAAACTATGCAATTATGCTATCTTTTATAATTTCATAATTACTTTTACCAGTTTTCTTTTTGTGTGTGTTTATAGATTTTAATATCTGTCTGAAGTTACTTGTGTTTAGCCTGAAGAATTTCGTTAACATTTCTTGTAATATTTCTCTGCTACCAACAAATTATATAACTTTCTATGTAGCCAGGAATGTCTTTTATTTTGGTTTCAGTTTAATGGATACAGGACACTCTACTGACAGTCTTTTTCTTGCAGGACTTTGATTATGCCTTTCCATTGCTTCCACTACTTTTTATAAGAAGTTAGCTCTTATTTTAACTGGGGATCATTTGTAAGTAATGAGTGATATTTCCCTTGTTACTTTCATATTTTTTTCTTATTATGGCTTTCACAATTTTTAACATGATGCGTTTGCTTTATTCTACTTGGATTCGTCAATCTATTTGGAAGTGTAGATTAATGCTTTTCATCAAATTTGAGAAGCTTTCAGCCATTATTCCTTCTGCTCCTTTTTCTCTCTTCTCTCCTTTTGGCACTCTTATTGCATGTGTGCTGGCATGCTTAATCATACCCACATTTCTCTGAAGCTAGGTTCATTTTTCTTCATTCCGTGTGTGTGTGTGTGTGTGTGTGTACCTCTGACTCCATAATCTCTATTGATTTTCCTTCAAACAGGCTCTTTTTTTTTTCTGCTAGCCCAAACCTACTGTTAATCTTTGCTAGTGAACTTTTCATTCCTATTATTTTACTTTTTAAATTTATAATTTCCATTTGGTTTGCCTTTTACATGATTTCAGTTTATTGATTGGTATTTAATTGATGAGGCATTGTCATCATCACTTCCTTTACAAAACACAATTTACTTCTTTAAACATATTTTTAATGGTTATTTTGAAGTCTTTGTTGACTGAAGATGACCTAGTTAATTCACAGGCAATTTCTACTGTCTTTTTTCCTACCTGTGGGTGCATCAGACTTTCTTTTTTTGTCTGAGTATTCATGACTCAGACCTTTCTTCATTGGAAAGCAAACACATTAGGTAAGCTATTGTAGTAGCTCTGGGTACTGATCATTCTCACCTGGGGCCTGTTACTATTGTTTGCTTATTTAATTGTTTATTGACAGGATGGAATATATTAGAAAGTCTATTTCCTATAGCACAAAATCTACCTACAGAAAATAGTTGACCCATGGCTCTGGAGCTGGGGGTAGGGACAGCAGCAGTCTTGTGCTCTGCATGTTGGGGCTCAGTAAGAGGACCAGAGCAATATTGGGCATTTTTCTCTAACTGATGCCAGCAGGCTAGGTCCAGAGGACCCTAAGGGAGTCCCACAGGACCAGTCAAGATGATCTGTGGCTTTGCAAAGGACGGAAATCAAATGCAAGCCAACAGGAAGTAAGAGCAGAGTTTATTGAAGATAGAGAGCTGACACAGATGGAATGTCTGGGAGTCTCAAAAAGGAGGGAGTCTTGTCTTTATTCAGGATCTGGGGGGGTTTATTGAAGATAGTGGTCTGGTGTACATGTCCCCTGAGGCATTCAGGAACCAGTTAAAAAAAAAGATGAGTGCCCAATGTTATTCCTTGGCAGTGAGATGTCTAGTACTGATGGTCTAGAATACACTTGTCCAGTGTATTCTCACCTGGCCTTCCTTAAATATTATCTATTCTAGAGAAGTCATTAACTCCTTGTCCCTTAGAAGGAGGATATATGCTATCAGCATTATGAGGCATGTGTAAAGTTGGGTAGGAATTCAGGTTCTAGCAAGAATAGAAGCAGGAAAAGGAGAAAAAACAAACACACACACACAGATTTTTATGGAGTCTTTAGTTTCCCTGTCTCAAAATCATCTCTTCTAGTAAGGAGTCTTCACTTAATGAATGGGCCAGAGTTAGTGAGCTAAGGGGCTTAGTATTACTATGTGAGCCATTCCTGAGGTTGCGCATCCATCTCATACGTGGGGGATATACACAAAAAGGGAGCAACTTGTCCCTTGGCTTTACTCACTCAGAACGTCGCACCTGCCATTGGTAGTTCAGGGATAAGAGGATAATGTGGACACTCTCCCTCTCCTACACAATTATTTTATCCCTCAACTGGGAGACAATAGAAGAGGAAGCCCAGTGCTCTTGGCTACACTACTCTGGAATAGATTTCCCTTCATACGAGGCTGGAAGTGGGCAGGGAGGGAGTGGGTCATGGTTCAAATGCTACTAATTCTCACTGTTATTACCATGATCTAGTACATTTTCTTCAATATATGTGTTTAATTTGCTGTTAGCCCTTAGTACCATTTTCAGAGAACTGGGAAAAAAATTTTTGCTTCATTGAGGTATAATTGATATACAAAAATTGCTTATATTTAATGTATACATTTGATGAGTTTGGACATAGACATATATCTGTGATATCGACAAAATCAAGGTACTAAACTTTAGAGGTCCATAACCTCTAAAAATTTCTTTGTGTTCAGTGTGTGTGTATGTATGTGTGTGGTAAAAACAATTAATATAAAATCTATACTCAATATAGTTTAACATGCACAATACCATTTGCTAATGACAGGTACTGTGCTGCTTAGATCTCTAGGACATGGTCATCTTGCATAGCTGAAACTATATCTTGAGCAAAAAATCCCCATTCTTCCATGCCCCGCAGCCATGAGCAACCTCATTATATTCTTTGTTTCTACAGGTTTGACTATTTTAAATACCTTGGATAAGTGGAGTAATGCATCAAAAAGAATAAAATACTTAAGAATAAACTTAATCAAGGAGATGAAAGACTTGTACATAGAAAACTATAAAATACTGATGAAAGAAATTAAAGCAGATAAAAATTAGTAAAGACAACATCAAATTGTTTTTTAAAAATAACTTTGACCTGTTTCACTGGGAATTAGGTCTGTGGAACTCCTTGCACAATGTCATTCTGTTAAAAAATTTTGTTTAAAACCCACTATATTTAGATTCCACTATGCTGGAATGTTTTTATTATTACCAAAGATGGTAACTATTCCCATTTAAGAACTTCTCTTTTCACTGGTTACTGGCAGGATAAGACAAGAGCAAGTGAGGACTTTTTTCTTTTTTTTTAACTTTCTATTAAAGAAAAATGTCAAAAAAAATGTAGTCCAGCCTTTGCTTATCAAAACTGTTCTTGGAAGGGTGAATTTACACATAGTGTTTTATTTAGGAATATATTAACTACATTTGGGGGACTCCAACATGTATTCTTAGGGTTATTCTATGTGCTATTGAGTCAGAAAATACATTTTGTTTATATACAGAGAGGGATTTTAATTGAAAGGGAAGTTAGGTTTCATTCTCAGACACCTACACTTTTAAAAAATGAAACAAAGCAAACTATGAGCTGTAAGAAGAGATGAACACTACCATTTTCAAGAGATTGGATGTGAACAGAGTTTTGGAGAGTTTGAAAAAATAAGTGAAAAAAATTGGTACACCTGGAAATTCGTATTTTAAAAGTTTAATTGGACAGTCACACAGAAACTTGCCAGAAACTCGGTGAAATCCAGTTTGAACTCATTGTCTCAATGTACAAAACTCTTTTAGTAAATTATCTGTTGCTATTACACATAGTGTTAGTGATACTTTGTTAAAAAATTGTGCTGGGGAGCAGAGTTAGGTATAGTCTGTCTGCTGACTTTTGTATACAAAGTGGGAGAAATCAAAATAGAATTGAGATCATTCTTGAGAGGATCCTTGGTGAACCTCTGAACCTACAAGTGATCAGAGACCTTATTATGATGACAAGAGGAGAAAACTATAGCTGAAGAATCTGAAACCTGCCCTGGAGCACCATAGCAGACTAACCATAAACTCACATTTCAGACACTGTCAGATGAAAATAAATGAATATATTGACTTCTTAATGAACACCTTGATAATTGATGCTCCCACTCTACCTAGATAACAAAACAAAAGCAGTGTAAATTGAGGAAGTCACCATATAGCTTATTATTGATGTCTTAAAAAATATAAGCAGAGATCATACCGTCGTAGTGCTCAGCCTCCCTTAAGTCATTAACATGGTATTTTATAGGGCTATGTTCACAATAAAGTCAAAGAAGTCTTACTTTCTGCTAAGTAGGATGAAGAAAATCTCCTAACAATATAATTTGTATTCCTATACATTATGCCAGGGTATTAGAGCAATGATTCAGTTTATAGGTGTAACTAGCACACAAAGTAAAAACTTGATAACTCGATAACTATTTTCCACTTATTTTCTTCTTCCATTTTAAGAAGGTAACATGGAAAAGTCCAAACTAAAAGTTCTTTTTATATATACTTATACTTTACACCATGAAGGATCTCCAAAAGCATCAAGCATATGAATCTGAAAGACCATATATTTTACCTGAAGATGATAAATACTTATTCAAATTTTGAATAAGAATTCTAAGAGCTAGTTTATTCCTAACAATGATGATGTTGACTAAGCGTTCAAAAAGAGGAAGAACAAATTATAGGAAAATCAGTACAAATTAAAGTAAATGTTTACATCAGTAATATAGAAAACATAATTGCTACATAAAAGAACAAAATTTGAGAAGAAATTTAACAAGAGGTTTTCTCCAAATTAGATGAATGGATGGAATTGCTCTATGTGTAGCAACAGGCTTATCCTTGCAACTATTTCATGTTAATGACAGGAAAGTTCGTTTCAGATTCTTGTGATGCTGTACAAAACTCTGTTACCATCCACATGGTATTTTGTAAAGAACATGCATTATTTATTTACTATATTTTGACTAACAAAAATGTAAATCACCAGGCTGTTTGCATAATTGCTGAGCACCCAGCAATTGACTTTGAATTTGGGGGAAAATATGCTGCGTTTTGACACAAATGCTGATTAGTTTTAAAAGGAGGTTTTTTGGTTTGTTTGTCTTAGTGACTACCACATAAATCTCTATAAACAATTGTTTAAGAAATAAAACAGTAAGAGTAAATAAATTACTGTATTAATTTTTTTCACTCATAGACTACAATATAGATATTGATTACATTGTGACTTACTGAAGGAAAGAAAAAAAATAATAGGAAAAAATGTCCATTGAGCCTAACTTCAATAATATCCTAATTGAATTATACAGTCCCTTAACATTTAATTCCATAATTGATATGGTTAGATATAGGTCTATCTTTGTATTGTTTTCTGTTTATCCACTCTGGCTTTTGTTCTTTAATTTCTCCTTACCTATTTTTTAATTCTTTGAATTTCTTAGAATTCAATTTTAATATACCCATTGTTTTCAGTTATGTATTCTTACATATTTTCACAGTGCTCTAAATAGCACGATATGGATCTCTAAATTTTATGGTCTACTGAAAGGTAACACTGTAGTGCTTCACACAAACAAACTTTCAATCATATAGATTTATTTCCATCCTTCACGGTCCTTTTATGTTATAGTTAGCACATGTATTAAATCTACAATACTATAGTGGCACCAGGTTGACCTAGTCAGTTGCATCTGACTCTTGATTTTGACTCAAGTCATGACCGCATGGTCTTGAAATTGACCCCACATTGGGTTCTATGCTGAGTGTGGAACCTGCTTAAGATTCTCTTTCTCTTTTCTTATGTCCCTCCCTTTCCCCCGCCCCTCCCTACTTGCACACTCTTTAACTTAATTAATTAACCTACAATACTACAAATGCAACAGGACAATGTTAGAATTTTTGATATAGTAGCTATGTAGTTTTTAAAGAAAATAGGGGAAAATCAAGTCTTTTCATATGTACCTGGGAATTTATCTCTGATATGCTTTTTATTCATTTTTAAAACTCTGAGTTTACTTTAGTATTTGGTATTATTTCCATTCAGACTGAAAAATCTCCTTCACACTAAATGTGGGTATGGGGACAAAACTAATCTTAGATTAGCTTTAGCGGAAAATATATTTATTTCACTTTCATCATTAAAGGATATTTTACTAGATATAGAATTCTGCAGTGAGGTTTTTTATTGTTTTTCATTCAATGTTAAAGTCATTTTTGCACTCTTCTAGACTATATGGTTTTTGATTAGTGGTTGCAGTCATTGAAAGGTTATTCCTCTGAGATAATGTCATATGTATTTTTCCACCTGATTTTAAGATTTTCTATTTACCATTGTTTTTCAAGAGTTTGTCTGTGATGTGTCTATGTTTAATTCTTAGAATTTGTCTCATTTGTGGGACAATGAGTTTCTCAAATCTGTACAATTATATATTGCACCAAGTTTTGGAATTTTAGTGATTATCTTAAACTTTTTCTTAATTTATAGAAGAAATAGGTATAATTCATTTAACTTCTTGCCACTATACCTGAAACTGGGATGAATTCTCATCTCCTCGTTGATCCTGGATTCTCTTTCTTTCTGTGTGTCTCTCTCTTTCCTGTATCTTTAAAATGTCTAAGTATTAAAAAATGTCTGTGATATTGGAGGCATCAAATATTCATTGAATAGTTTAATCTTTCTTATTATATCACCCTTATAATTAGTATTTTAACTTGCTCAAGTTTTCTGATATTTTTCATTAAAAATAACTTTAGCTAGCACCTGATCTTTTAAACTTTTTAAAACTTACTATAGCATAGACACACACACACACACACCCCAACATATTTTAAGCCTCTACCTTGATTTATAACAAATAATTGAACAAACTGATTTAATTATTACTCCAATAAAGAAATAAAATATTAATTGCTTTCCAAAAATATCTTTAAGCTTCTTCCCAATTGTTCCTGCTTATGCTAGGTTAAAAGGAATGCACTTTCTTTCTTCTTATTCCTCCATTAAATGTCTCCTTTGTTTCATTTTTTTTAACTTTTTAAAAGATTATTTATTTATTTATTTATTTGGCAGAGAGAGAACACAAGTAAAGGGAGCAGCAGACAGAGGGAGAGGGAGAAGCAGGCTCAGTGCTGAGCAAGGAGCTAGATGTGGGTCTTGATCCAAGGACCCTGGGATCATGACCTGAGCTGAGAGCCAAGGCTTAACCGAATGAGCCACCCACGCACCCCAATGTCTCCCTTCTTTAGTTTGGGAAGTCTCTATCATAACTTTGGCCAATATAATATGGCAGAAATACAGCTGGTGCCAGCTTCTGAGCAGGGCCATAAGAGAATGGCAGTTTATACTTCTTAATCTTTTGGAAGACTTGTTCTCAGAAGACTGCTACCATGTAAAAAGTTAGACCATTCTGAGCCAAGCATATTATGGTAAGTCAAAGCCATCTAATATTGGAACATTCTTTATTTCTCACTACCCTGAATTTTACAATCATAGCCTAATTTGCTGTATTTCTGACTTTTATGTAATTGAATTATACAAATGTGTTTATGGGTAGGGTTTACTTCACTCAGTTTTTTGTGATATGTACCTGTGTATGTGGGTGCATATATGTGTGTAAGAGTGCTTTCTCCTTTTTCATTGCATAAAATGAAATACAGAAACATAGTAAACATAGTACTATATATATATATGTGCTATGTATATAATGTGTGTGCATATATATGTTTATAGATATATGCATATATATAAAAGAAATATATAAAATTTAATGTCAATTTCCATATGATGAACATTTTACTTATTTCACATTTTGGATTATTATAAATAACACTTCTATAAATATGTCTGCAAACGTCTTTCATTTCAACTTTACATGGATTTCTGTTGGTTATAAATAAGAGTAAAATCAGTGAGTCATAATAAACTTACATTTGCAATTCTAGTAAGCAACAATAAACATTTTTCCTTTTTTTTTTTTTTTTTGTAGCAATTACATTTATACCAATGTATACTCCCACCAGCAGTGTTTGAGAATGCCAGTTACTGCATAGCCTTGCCAAAATTTAAGACTGTTAACTTTATAAAACTGTATCTATTCTGGTGGGTATCTCAGTATGACTAAGTTGTTTTTCACTGACAACAAATGAGAATAGAATGGTTACCTTTTTACATTTTTATTGGCCACTCGGGTATTATCTTTTATAGAGTGATTGCTTAATGTCTGTCTTTTTTTTTTCTACTTGTTCTCTGCCTTTTATGTATGAATGCTTTTATGTAGAAACTGTTTTAAAAATACATTAGGTATAAGCCTGTTGTTGGTTATGTATTTCAAATATCTTCTCTCACTCCATAATTCATCTTTTCACTCTGATAATGGTATTTTTTTATTTTAATTTTTTTTTTAATTTTACTATGTCAAACAACTGTCTCATGTTTGGTATTTTTGTGTCTTATTTAAGTATTTCTTATCATGAATGTAATTAATATATCTTTGTGCATATCATCATCCACACATTTTATTTTTGTTTCACATATAAATCTATAGACAAGTTTATGGGTTTTGATTTTGTGGCAAATCAAATGTCAACTTTTTCATGCTTTTCATATGGATATTCAGTCCTTTATTGAACTTTTACTGAACCAGAGCACTTTATTGAAAAGAATAGTCCTAACTATTCTGCAGAGTTAGCTCATTTTGAATAATGTAGCCACATGTACTTGGATCAGTTTCAGGACTCTATTAGGTCTGTTTCATCAACCTATTTGTTTATTCTTGTGTCAATACCAATTCTCTGAACTCCTCTAACTTTAATATACACATTAAAATCTAGCAGAGGATATTCAACCACTGTGTACTTCTTCAAGATTGCCTTGGCTATATTTATCTCTTGTATTTCCATATTTTTTTAGAAGCAACTTGTACATTTTCACAAAAACACCTGCTTAAATTTTGATTGTGGTTGCATCATAATTTCAGGAGACAGGGGGATATCAACTTCATAATTTTAATGCTGCTGATCAACAAATAGGATACATATCTGCATTTATTTGGCACTTTCTCTCTACTTCCGAAGGCTTTTTATCTTACTGTAAAGAAGTATTACCCAAATTTTATTTGACTTATTTTTAGTCATGTTATGATTAGGATGCCACTCTACTGTCATAAACTTCACTTTTGAGTTGTTTATGGTTGCTTTATAAAAATAAAGTTGAATTTCCACTGTGACCTTGCATCCAGTACATTTGTTAAATTCTCTTAAATTCTAACAGTTCTATTGTAATCTGACTAAATTTACTCATATTAATTAATAAGTAACAATCCCAAACTGCTACTGATTCTAATGCCCCACTTGCCTGATATATTTGTCTTTATTTCTGTGCCATCATCCCAGCCACAACCGCCCACATTTTATTTTATCTGCTGTGACAGCCTCCCATTAATATCCTATATCCTTACTTATTTCCTCTAGTTCCTCTGAACATAGCAACCAGGCTTAGTTTTTCAAATTTCAAATCTGAATATCTCTCTTATTTAAAAATTTTAATGACATATTTCTATTTTTCAGCCTGGCACCTTTCCTTTCTGGATTTGTCCCTGAACAACCTCACAGTCTGTTACATGAGTTAATGACAGCTTTGCTTTTCATGCCATGTGAGTAGGGCGCCACACCATAGACAGGATGCCCAGCAAAATTTGAACTTGAGGTAAACAAAAATCATTTTTCATAAATTATTTCACAAGTCACGCTTGCATTTCTTTAAAACATGTTTGTTCTTTACCTAAAATTGAAATAAAGCCAGGCATCATTTTTTTTTCCTATAATAAACCTATACAGAAATCATCTCATAGACCCCAGTAACAAATTACCTTCTTGGAAACTATTATTGGCTCAGGAATGGACCTGTGCCCTAAGATGAGACAGCGATCATCCTGAACATGTTTTTGTGTCTGTCTTTAAAGATATATTTAGTTTTTATCTGTGATGTGTATCTGTAGGATATTAGACTTGATACCACTTATCTGTGGACATCTTGGTCTTGTGAAAGAAAACAAAATAGAAGAAAGTTGACCAGAGAGGTGGAAAAATTGGGAGAGAACAAAAAGAGAGATTACTGCCAGCTTCGGTGAGTCAGTGAATCCAGTTGTGGAAATAAAAGAAGGTCAGGCAAATAAGAGAAAGCAGAGGCTATTTACTCAGACTTGCTATAGGAAAGAAGTCAGTCACAATCACTTAAATTTTGGCAGAGACACAAAGGCAGGCAATGAAGTGAGAAAGCTTTATATGGGACCAAAGGGAAGACTTCAAGTATGCTCTAAGTGGAGGGTGTTGAAAAGGAGAAGCTGTAGGTGGACTAGCCAGAATGGTCAGGGGTACATATTTGGCTTTCTGTGGTTGGTCCTAAATTGGAAATGGGGACAAAAAATTAGGGACACTTCTAGTGATTCATCAAGTCCTCACCATTTTGGGTTGAATACTGTAGGAGTTACTGGATTGTCAGGAGAGATAGCAATCTGGCCTCCCACAAGTCTGATTTATGGCAGACTGGCTTCCTGGGCTGGTTACTACAGATGATGGGTTGGTTTATTGGGCAAATTCCTGCAAGCTGTGGGTCAGAGTTTTATTTTTATATATGGTCTGTCTAGTGTCCAACTGTATATTCAGTCTTTCACAGTCATGTATGAATCATAGATTTTTTTCAGTAATGTGAATCAATAAATGCTCCTTCATGTCTAATCTAGTTTGAAGTGTAGACAAGTCAGTTGCGTCAAGAAAAATTCTGGTAAATATGAACCTTTAGACGTTTTCTGCTCATTGTTCTTAACATAAAGAGACAAATTATTAAGCTGGCTTACAATTCCCTAAATAATTGGCTTTTGTCTCTCTTCTATCCCAGCATCAATCTATCAGTAATTTACAGACACATTCAACCACCATACTGAGTCTTTTTTCAATCCCTATAATGAATGTAGTATTTTCCTCCCCCAGGGATTTTATCCTCACATTTCTTTTTCTTGGATTGTTTTATTGGCAGCCTCTTCTCTGCCCCAATTCATCACTATCATTTTTAGGTTATAACACATTTTTGAGCTCTCAGTTAAAACCATATTTCAGGGAACTTTTTACTGACCTTCAAGACAACTTCAGATCCCTATTATACACTATTTTATAAACCTGAGCATCTTTATTAAATACCACACCATCCTTGTAATAAGTATATAAACTGTTTAATTTATTGTTAAATATCTTTCCATCCTGCTAGAGGGGAGGGCCTACCCCTCCGGTTAACTGCTAATCCTTCCAGATAATTTGTCCCAAATTGGTGATCAATATGTGCTCACTGAATAAATGAATGGAAGAGTTTCCATATTTTTTAAGTAAATGGATTAAATTGTATCTCAAAATGTTTAAATATTTATTGGACCAAGATGGGTATAATTATAACTAAATATAAATTAAATCTGACTAATACCTGAAAAATATATTTTCCAACAAAGAACTTATTAAAATGACAATGTGAATGGCTTTATTAAAAAACATGAAAGAACATTAAACATAGAATTGAAGCATATTCTGACTCTGACTTTTCTATAATACTTATATAGCATCATTCTATAATAAATCGTCCACAACTGTGCCTATTCATATACCAATATAACAAAGTTACACATTCTATTTTTCATATGCCACATACTCAGTTTTATGTGGAAACTTCTCTACAGATTATCAAATACGTTGAAATAACTAAGCCCAAGATGGACTCGCTCCTGCCTGTGGCATCATGTCAGCAAATCGAAACGGAGTCAACGTTTCTGTTCCTGTAGATGCTCCACTTGCCAGAAACACAATCAACCAATCAGTCAGTCCGCAAATGCCAAACCAACTCTGAGTCTTTGTACCCCAAACAAAGTTGACTATTTGATCCAAGACAATAATTGTGTTTTTTTTCTTTTTCCTATTTTTCTCTTCTTGTTCTTTTTTCTTTATCCTATTAAAGAACTTTCTGCCTTCTACCCCATTTTGAAGTTCTGTGAAAGGAAACTGTCAGTGCCTTAAGGTATTAAATAAAGTTTCATTGTATCACTGTGACTATCTTCTTTAATCAGTTTTTCTTTTTTGAAGATTTTAATCATTTATTTGACAGAGATCTCAAGCAGGCAGGGTGGGGGGGGAAGCAGGCTCCCTGCCCAGCAGAGAGCCAGATGTGAGGCTTGATCCTAGGACCCTGAGATCATGACCTGAGCCGAAGGCAGAGGCTTTAATCCACTGAGCCACCCAGGTGCCCCCTTTAATCAGTTTTTTAACAGTTTTTGGAGATGAGGAATGGGATCCAGAGCTGACTGCTAAGGAGACTCACATACTTTATATATATACATATTCCCTGGTTCTGGGGTCCTGGGAAGGTTCTGGGGTTTATTAAATTTCTCAGAATGTTTCTGGAACCTGTAAGGTAGTTATATTATGAGCCCACATAAGCTTCAGCCATTAGAGGACTCAGGAAGAGGGAATTCCAATGTCCACATTGGGGGGTAGTTCTTAGGAGACTCATACAGGCTCAAGGTAAATCCATAGCATAAACTTCTGGGGGACTTTGGGAAATAAATTAATACAAAAAAATTCAGACTGACTGACCATCAAAATCAAAATCAAAATCTAAGTAGGCACAAGTCAGACTATTAAGAGCCAATATAGTATCTACCTCTGGAAAGAAATCTTCAAGTGGAAGGAGTGATAGCTCTATTGTTAATGGGAATCTTGGAAGCCAAAACTGAAAAACGGGTGGGCACAGGTCAAGCATTTAAAAACTGAGAGTGCTCTCCACGTAACTGTAAGACTCCCATGCTAGAATACACCGGTCATGGAATGAGTTAGATTGACACCGGGTCACACACCAATCTCAAGAAAATTTCTTCGGTGCAATAAGATACACTGTAAAACACCACAAAATCCCCAACATAAGAGCACATCACTGTTAGATATTATTCTGGCTCCAAGAGACCCAAAGTTTTAGCTAAAGAAAGGAGATTCTCAAGTTTCAGTGAATCGAGTGCTCAATCTCCCAGCACACCTGCTAACCTTATATCTAAGAACTGTGATCCTGGAAGCTGGAGATATCTACAAAAATGACAAAATCTTACTAAAACAACCTAGAATCACGATGTCCATTATGAAGAATGTTCCAATTAGAAAAGATCATTCATTTGAGAAACTCACTTGAAAGCAAAAGTTCCCAAACCAAACAAACAGAATGGGATATCTATTTTAATTGGCATGCAGAAGGATCCAAAAACTTTCAAGATTCCAAGATAGATTTATTGAAAGAATCATTGCAAAAAGCTAATGAAAAATTAAATACACAGGAATTACCTAAAACAAAAGACTGTAAGACTTCTAGTATTCTGGGGCGCCTGGGTGGCTCAGTGGGTTAAGCTGCTGCCTTCGGCTCGGGTTGTGATCTCAGGGTCCTGGGATCGAGCCCCGCATCAGGCTCTCTGCTCAGCGGGGAGCCTGCTTCCTTCTCTCTGCCTGCCTCTCTGCCTACTTGTGATCTCTCTCTGTCAAGTAAATAAATAAAATCTTTAAAAAAAAAAAAAAAAAAAAAGACTTCTAGTATTCTGCTTTAACCTTAGTTACCTGAATACTCAGACTACTAATCCTTACCTGAATTGTGTCTTCACTCTGAAGAGACCATAAGGCCATAAATAAAAGTCCACTAAATTAGTGCCCTTAGAACTGCAGCAGCTCCAAGGACAGAAACTTAAAACATGTGGGCCTCCCTCACTGCACCTTCCTATGGGTCCATAATCAAAACACTGACCCCCAAATTGGTGTTTCATTTGCAGTGATTTCCTAAACACTTGAAAAAAGACTGTCCTCCAAGATTTCATCAAATCCTCTGACAGAAAATTGAATATACCTGTATCTACCCTCAAAGGAGTCCCCATGTGGGCCCTTCGAAGGTTGATGGTACTCTAAGGAATTCTCTGTTGTTACCACTATTCTTATAAACACTCAAGAGGAAACGAAAATTAAAATTAACAGAAAACCATGTCAAATTCTAGTAGATACTGGAGGTAAACTTTCTTCTATAAACCACAGTCACTTCAGAGCCTACAGGTAGGATCATGGGAAAATTGGCTGAAGCCAGTGAAGGGAGAGAATTCTTTCTAATGTCAGTTCTCTTGATCTCTGTAGTGCCTAGTAGAGAAAGGAAGGTAAAATTTCACATTGTCCTTTCCTTTCCAAAACCTGACTCTTGTCAGTATGGTTCTGAGGTGCCCATTGGTTGCTAATCCTTTCTCTCCTAGAGATAATGAACTGTCTTCCTGCTTGTCTTACCTTGTGTCCTAACAACTTGACTTGGCTTTCTGCCTATCTGGGCACATGGATGGTCCATTCTTGTATATGTAGGCAGCTCAACCATCAGTTTGGGGAGCCAAAGATATAACCAGACAAAAAATGGGTTTAACTCAACTTGTAGCTAGATACTGTCAACAGAAATGCAAGTGGTATTCCATTTGAGTCTCGGGCCATTCTGATTGTTGACAGCTCTCAGGGGAACTGTCTGTTTCTTTTTCTTTTAGCTGGAACATGAGAGGGTAGTATCTTTTTCATCCTCTTTGGGGGTGCCTCTTGCATTCAAGGGGTCATTCATTAATGCCAGGGATGTTTGTCTTGGCTAAGACTTGACAAGATGTTTAAAAGGATTTTTTTTTTTTTTTAAATAAAGCTATGGTCAGAAGTTGGCCAAATTGAAAGCTGATATTCAGAGCCTGATAGAAACTTTTCTAGGCCTTTTCCCTGAAGCTAAAATGAAATTACATATCCAGAGGGAAAGAAAAACATTCCAAAGACAAACAACTCTAAATATAGAACATGGAAATCTTTTGATTTCTATTTTAGTTGAAGAACTTCTGACATAAAGAAGCAAACTAAAGATGATGTATTTGTTTGGTGACCCCTTATATCACCCAGGTTATAAGCCAATTCTTTGAGGAATTACAAAACTCCTACGGACAACCTGTACAACTTGTCTTACAAATTGAGTCTTTACAAGAACAACAACAACAAAAAGAATTAAAAAATATAAAACACCTGTCCTTTTTAACATTCCTCAGACCTCTCCTATTCATTTCAGAAGGCTTATAGGTACTGTAAAAATTCTGGTTGCAGAAAACAGAAGTCCTTCTTGGAAGAGCTTGTATTCTTTCTCTGTGCCTTTGAGACATAAATATTCTTCCCAGTCTTCTCTGGGAAACTAGCTAATTCTTATGGGGATGGGAAAGGGGGAGAAGATGCTGTTTGGAAACTAGGTAAATGAAAGAAATCTTAGAAGCCTCTCTAGAGTTGGAGAGGAAAAGTGAGTTGGGGGAAATCAGAGGGGGAGATGAACCATGAGAGACTGTGGGTTCTGAGGGACAAACTGAGGGTTTTGGAAGGGAGGTGATGGAGGGTTGGGTGAGCCTGGTGGTGGCTATTATTGCACGTATTGCATGGAACAATGGGTATGGTGCACAAAAAATGAATCTTGGAACACTGAAAAAAATAATAAAATTACAAAAAAAAAGTCTTCTCCAGAAATATTAGTAAAGAGTTTAAATCATCTTATCAGTTAATGTGAACTTATTCCATTGCCAGAAATATAATTTGGACCAAATTGTTCTTTTATGAACTAGTGAGTTTCATATTATCACACCCTTCATAACTAAGTTTTTAAAACAAGAACTGAAAGATTTCTGTTTGTATTTGTCTGCGTGTTTATCTATGTCTGTGTATGTGTTATAGATGTGTGGTGTTTTTTCTACCTCCGGATGGTATTGCTAAAATTAATTTGTAGAGAGTTCTATTTACTTGGCTGAAAGAAAATTAGGCATTTATATAAATTAAGTATACTCTCAGAAATATAGAAACTAACTCAAAAGTTTTTCAAGTTCATGTGATCTAGAGTAATTGTAAATAAAAACTTGCATAAGTTTGTGAGTTTAATTAAAACCAGAATATCTTTAGAGTTATCACCACTAGATATAATGCAGCCATATAACTTATACTCTACCTAGCTTTGCTAGAAGTCAAACACATTATCCCTGTTACAGAATTTATCCGCAAGAAAGATAACTTAAGATGATGGCTAGCTGTTTAAGGTCTTACAAGATTTTTATGAGTAATCTAAACATGATTGTTATGAATAAGTAAATAAATGGATATAATTAAATAGAAGTTTATAAATGAACTTTTCGACAATAACAGGATGGGAAATCATCAAGAGGGACGAAAACCATGAGAGACTCCTAACTCTAGGAAACAAACTGCAGGTTGCTGGAGGGGAGACCAGTAGGGGGATGGGGTAATTGATGGGCATCAAGGAGAGCACGTGATGGGATGAGCACTGGATGTTACAGGAAACTGACAATTTACTGAACACTACATCTGAAACTAACGATGTACTATAAGTTGGTTGTTGAATTTAAATAACAAAATAATAATTATGCTTTGCAATATGTCTATGTAAAAAGAGTTTCTGAGATATTTTTTGGTAATTTGTATCCTTAAAGTGACACTGAGGTAAGTTTAATGATGGATACCTTAATTTAATACCTTATCATTTAATACCTTATCATTTCCAAATGATAAAATACTGAAACATTAATTATTGAAAAAAGTTTATTCATTTTTGGCTTTCCTTTACAGAAGAACTAAAGCTATTTGGGTCTATTAGGAAATATACTTTGTGTCACATTTCTCCAATTTTTCACTAAAATTCAATAAATCTGAGACTTTAACATTATACTGCGATAGGTATACAGACATTACAATGTAATAGGAATACAGACAGAAGAAGAGAAAGAAAGAGAAAAGAAAGCAAGAGATAAAGAAAGAAAAAGAAAAGAAAGATCTACAGTTTTCTAAAAAAAACTTCCTTTGAATTATAATTTACAGAAAGCTAGGGAATATATCCAATTATGAAGTGGAGGAAGATAATATAGATATTGCTTAGGCAATTTCTGTCTGTTATTTAGTCCTTTGGTATTAGATTTACAGTACTGGTTTATGAACTATAATGATTTATAATTTATAAACATTAATAGATTTTATTAATTTGGGAATTAAAATTTGGGGATATTGGAATGAAAGTGAGAAGAACACAACTTGGGCATTTTATAGTTTTCTTTTTGTATAAAATGGAGAAAATCTATTTACATGAATTGGACTTGCACTGATTTTGACTCTTAAGAATCGATGTCATGCCAAGAGGCAAAACACAGTTGCTTCTTCAATTTCCTAGTTGTTATCCTTAGCCACACTTAAAGGAGTTCACAAGCTAATTGAAACAGAGACCAATGATAGAAACAACTGTAATTTATATGAAGCTATAGACTTCTTGACAAATTCCTTTTGATGAGTTAAAAAAAAAAAAGCACTTGACATTTTGCCACACAAAAGTTAATTGCTCTCCAGTTCCAATTAGAGTGATACATAATTTGAATTGAGTTGCTTAATGTGTTGTTCTAAAGAAAAAAATAAAAAGAAGAAGACATATAACCTGAGGTGACCATGATTTAGTAGTTCATTGCCACAATTCACACAGAGAGCAATAAAACTAGAAAAATCCTGCCTAATGATGACTGGAGATGTCATTCAGGGTAAATTATTAATTTTTTTGATGCCAAAGTTCAAGAAGCACCATGTGTTCTAATATTCACTAATACTAGCTTTGGGGGAAGTTTCCTAATTAAAGGCTCATGACAGTGAGTCTTAATATTTAGCAGTAATAATACTGAAAACTCTGAAAGAGGAAAACTTATGCAAAATAAAAAAACAACAAAAAATAACATGTCATTATATTTCAGATTGACTTATTTTCTAATGATCCCTACCTTCGTTTAGCTAATTACAACATATATTGTAAGACAGGAACACAAAAAAGGGAGATCACTGTAGGCTGAAGCAGCATGAGAACGGTAGGGATTAAAGTAGACATCAAAATATTAAATGCAGGCAAAAATACACCAAGCTTTTGTGAATAAACATGGCAAATGGAGAGAAACAACAGCAGACTGAAACTGAGCAACAATTATGAAAATTAATTACATAAAGAAAGCTTTATAATTTTTTCATAACAGAGCTCTTCACACACACATAAAGATAGAAAGGCAGTACTTTTTCCAAGATTTATTTTATTTTAAAATATATATTTATAGGTTTACTTCCACTTCTTCTCCCCCACATAAATAGTCCATGAGCAACATTATGTAAAACAGCTGGTAGAAGAAAAGATAAGGCAGAGATTCAGACAAAATGACCACAGATGGGGCCCTAGAGCTTAACTGGTATAAAAAAAGATAGGACAGGTGGCCACAGGAACCTGCCAGGACACTGGCCCGACTGCTCAGGACCTGATGAGGCAGAGGGTGACAGTGGGTGGGAAGAAACTCCCTCCTTCCAAGCCTGCTCCTCAAAAGGCAGTATCAGAGTTCTTTTTACCCAAACCATGGCACCGAATGACCCTGATCAGCAAAGAAGCTAGGGAGAGTGCCCCACGGGCTTCTTTTGGGAAGGACAAGGCACCTTTCCATCAGAGAGCATGTGTGTGGGAGGCTGGGAAAAGACCTGTTGCGTAAAACTACTACCCCAGACAGGCATGGAGCCAAGCGATGTTAGCTGGGGGGGTGGGTAGCCCCATCATCGACGGAAACCAGAGGCACAACTGGAAAATGGGCAGAGTGAGCGAGAACTAGAATGGTGGGCAAGCAGGCCCATCTCTTAAGTGGGAAGAATCAGACTCCAGGCTGCTCAGTCTTTCCATGACCTCCTTCTTGCAGCTCATCAACACGCATGTAAGGAAAACCAGAAAGAGCAATGCAAAATTAACAGTACTGTCATCCCTAGTTCTACCTGCCCAGGGATTGGGGCAGATCTGGGACAGATGCTGTCTGTGCTACATTTTAAAGTAGAGTTGAATCCATCTTTAGGTTGTTCTTGTGTTTTCAATATATTTAATTCACTGTATCTGACTGATAATGTAATTACTATGAAAAAAAGATGATCTATTAGATATGTACATGGTGAGAATAATCTTTGTGTTTCACGTTTCATCGAAGTGGAATAGTATATCAAAAGAATCCCAACATTGAAAGTTCGTGTGTTCCAAAACTGTTTAAGCAGTCAAATTATGTCATGTTCCCTTTGGAGTTATTGTCTGTGAGAAAATAATTATTAAGATAATATCTTAATCATAAAACTCAATTTTAAGCCTGTAAGTAGAGAATGAATTTTTATTTTACAAGGAACTGGAAATGTTTTTGCTTGTACACTTGCACTATTTTAGGAAACAAATTTATACAAAGGAAGGTGAATACTCTCAAAGGTAGTTTCAACAACTCTATGGCAATAAATAATCTCTGAGCAATGGCACAAATCAACAAATCAACAGTCCATCTCCTAAACCATTAATAGTAATTTTTGCTTAGATGGAATAAATTGCACTTGGGACCTTCGAATCACATTTCAGAGAACATGGTACAGAACCAGCCATACTTAAATGTTTTCCTGTCACATAGTTTTCCTTTTGTAAGCTTTTATTTAAAAGGAAAACATAGGTTGCAGTTAAATTTAATTATATTCAAATCAATTCAAATGCATTATATTCTCTTAAGGTTATCGCTCTTCTAGGAAATACAGAATGGGGATTTCTAATTGATAAATTTAATCTCTACCTTCAAAAAGAAGGAACATAATATTATAATATTGGCAAAAAACAGCTAGTTCTTAAATATTAAACATAGGTCTAGGTATGAAATATGAAATATGACTGACCAGTGCATACATATTCTTCAAGTGTCTGAATTATCATTCTGCTATGACATCACTTCTAAAGGAACACAACACTTTTAAGGACATAATTTATTTTAATTGTGTTCTATCAAATGATAAATGTTCAATCAAAACATCCCTGCATTTGTCTTGTTTATATACTCTTTTAACTCTAGTAAGTTAAGACAAATGCAACTTAAAATACGTATGCTTTTAATCAATTATTTTTCTTGATTTTGGAGTAACACACTGACTTAACCAAGAGTAATAATACAGATTTACTGAAAAGGAAAACAATATACTGTACGTGTTTTTTGAGGTTAGAGACATATTCGAGATTAGCCTTGTTCAATGCCAAACCAACCTGAAAAAAATATCAGGTAGTAATATGTACAAAAGGAGTGAATAAAAGGAAGTCCTTTTTGTTTTTTGAGGTCTGGCTGCTTATGGATGAGCATTTTGAAGTTTTTGTTTTGTTTTGTTTTAAGAGTATATTTATTTGATAGACAGATCACAAGTAGGCAGAGAGGCAGGCAGAGAGAGAAAGGGGTAAGCAGGCTCCCTGCTGAGCAGAGAGCCCAATGCAGGGCTTGATCCCAGGACCCTGAGATCATAACCTGAGCCAAAGGCAGAGGCTTAACCCACCGAGCCACTCAGGGGACCCTGGAAGAGCATTTTGAGTCTAGCATATTCATGTTAGCCATAAAGACCAAGATTGGCATGGAGCTCTTAGCTTCACTATTTGAGGGGTGTTGTGTGAGAATGTGTATAAATTACCAAATTACTGTGGGCTAAGGAGGTAATTTTCAAACTCTACTGTTCCTACATCTTGTTAATGTGAGGGGAGAAGAAAGAAACATGGATTAAAAAAAAACAGAGGGAGGGAAGATTTCAGAATACATCTTAGAAAAGGTTAGCGTGTGTGTGTGTGTGTGTGTGTGTGTGTGAGAGAGAGAGAGAATGGAAAGGACACGGGGAAGGAGGGAGAGTGTTTAAAAAGTGTAATTATGGAAATTTCTCAAAGGTTGTTCTACAGGGATTTTGTTTGCGGATGTAATATTCTCTGGAAATGTTTTCCTTAAAATAATATAGATAAATACATGCCTGGATTGGTGAAGAGGCCAACTTCCAGGCAGGTAAGTTTGGTGAACTCTCAAAGGCCTTTTAAACCATTTTGTTTCTATGATTCTAATTTACGATTATATTAGAAGAGTAACATACATTCAGAAAATTAAATACTTAAAATTGGGTCCTGTTGGCAGAGAAATCAAGAAAACTGTGCTTTCATTTTCAGTATGAAATGGAAAGAGAGGACTGGAAAACATGTTAACATTTTAAAAGGAAAAATTTTACTCACATTTGGGAGTATGTTTGGATCCCAATGGTCTCATTTCAGCCAAATGTCACCATGGTAAAACTACCCTGGAAAGACATTTGCAGTGAGGAGTAGAAAGCTTTGCTGTATTTTAAATGATTTAATTCCATAGGTGGATAGCTCTCGATTGTGTCTTTTCTTTAGAACACATAACAATTTGGTGAAAATTACTCTAGCTATTGAATGTAGACTTTGACGCTGGGAATGTAGATCCGGAATATGCCTTTCTCTGCACCCCCCAAGACTGATAGATGTATCTTTCTGTTGTTTAGTTCAGGATGATCTATAAATTGAGAATCCTTACCAGTACTTTAGCTCATCTCGTGGGAAGCCATTAATGTGTTACAGCTTTTAAATATTACTGTTTCTATAATGTTTAAATATTTTGTAATGTTTAAAAGAACGAGGTAAATCCTGCAAACAATATGATCAAATAGGTGGAATGATGTTCATTATTATGAGTAATTAATTAAACACCAGAAAACAAGAGCAAACAAAGGAACATAGCAGAATATAAAGAATATACAAAACCTAAAAAAAAAAAAAAAAAAAATTTTTTTTTTTTTTTTTTGCTTAAAAATCAAATCCTAATTAGACTGATCCAGCTGATATGGTTGAGTTAATACCAGCCATGAAAACAATCAGCACTGTTTCAAACCAAACAAATGATGTTGAATTCATTTAGAAAAAACCAAGGGGAACAGCCATTGTGCTGAATCATATTTTTGTGAGAGAGCTTGCTCCATAAAGAATTAGATCTAAATGTTAGAGTAGTGAAAATTTTAAGAGCGCTGCTTTGCAGTCTGACAGACTGTTCAAATCCTGGCCTATATAAAATGAGAATATAAATATATTCATTGTTGTTTGCATTAGAGATAAGTGATATGCCTACAAAGTCCAGCAAAACTACTGACAGAAAGTAGCAACTTGTCTAAGGCTCAAATATACTCCTGCAATTTATCACCATTGTTGACACTCCTTTTCTTGTCATTTAATCCCTCATGAAATCCAAGTATTAGATCATAAATTTTCCGCCCAGGTTGCTAGTATTACTCCCTTTCTTTTATGAAACATTCCCAAGACATGATATTATTACCTGAATGAAACTGACACAATTAGAAATTTGTCCATTTCCTGTTCACTTTCATGTGACACATAAAAATATTTAGAAATGACTACAAAGAAACTGAATTGAAAGCATTCATCAAAGAAACTGAAGAATGAAACTGTTTTCATAAAGGTTTATCCCAAGATTATAATTTTTGAAAAACATCCCACCGTAGATGCTGTTCTGGGAGTTTAAGAATATATGATTGAGCTTTATGTGCAACATGGGAAATATAAAAAAATATGACTGGAAACTTGGACAGATAAATAAAATGATTGTTTTGCTTGAAAGTATAGAGAAGTTTCTCTCTTCCAGTCTACGTAGGTATTTAAACTCTATTTTCTTAATTCATTTATTTTTGCTTCCCAACATGTGGCTTCACAGTATGCTTGTTAGTGCTGAAGGATGTCTTTGCTAAACCTTTTTTAGGGGGTGTGAGAGGAGAGTCTTTAATTAGGAACCAATATAAACAGGCTGTCTGTCAATACTTGAGGTGCACTATTCAGAATAGCTCATAATTAGGTCCTTAGAGAACATGAAGCATTATACCATTATTTTCTAGGAACGTTAACGCTCACCTACTTTTTTCTGTCCATTTTCAATATTTTTATTACATTGCACAATATCGTACTGAACTTTTAACTTCTTCACATCTGTTCAAACCTTTGCCTTTTTTGTCTCTCCCCTTCTCATTCCAAGTGCCCCCCTGGTAACAAGCTTACAATGCTCCCCAATTAGTAAATGAACAACTCTTATCTAGTTTTCTGGATTAAAGAGAAAGCTGATGAGTCTCAGCATATACTACTCATACATTTTCTTCACAATTCTTGGTCACATTTAATACAGTTTGAAGACACTTTTCTTCGTTTAAGTAACATGTGAACATATGTCCATAATGAACCAATTCTTTTAAGGAAGTTAATGTTTGGAATTCAAAAAATTGAGCTATAGAGAATCAAACTGTCATTCTATCTTTGTATTTTGAAACCAGCGAATTTTTTCCTTTTTAAATTGTATAGGTGTCACTGCCAATATAATGCTTGAAAATGCTACCGCTTCTGGGAAGAACACTATAAATGTTGACAACTGAGGCCTGTAACTCCTTAAGCCATTACTTCAAGACAGCTGCTGCTAGTTCAGCAGTGCATTCAAAATGTGTTTCTCTCAGTGCAGTTTCACATTTGTTTACATCATAGGCTTCTGGATACTGGCTGGATAAGCCTTCTGTGACTGACACGTTTCAGTGCTGAGACTATGAAACCAAAAGCCATCAAGGGTCTGTCTGATGCATACATGAAGAATAAAGCACTGATCTTGTGCTCATCTCTCACACTCATTTTACATAATGTCCAAATGTCCAACATGTTTACCATAATAAGAATCAATTTTTGTGAGAGGGTAAATAAATTTTCTTCAGAAAGCTTCTACTTTCTTTAATGCATAGCAGAAATTTGCTTTCCATTTTCTAATTAAGAAATCCGATGAGTCTTCTTCAGTTTTTAACCTTTTTCAACTCTGTATAACATTACTTCTAGGTTATAATTTCCACTTCAAACTATAAATTTTCCTATCTCCTTCTCTTTTGCCGTTTCCTTATCTTTCTGTAATTTAGCTAAAAACCTCTCAGACTCTCCCTACCTGTTTTCTTCTTCCAACCTAATTACTTGAGTTCTGTGCATGGTTCCACCCTGTGACAATTACTACATCTCGTGTCAATATCCCACATTGCTGCATTTTGATTTTTCACCTCAGCATATCTTAGTTCCCAATACTATTGATTATCCTTAGAATATCTCTTAACTTCTAGTGATGTGTTCTCAAATCTCAAATCTCAGATCTTTTCTGATATTATTTAATAGGATCTTATTCTCTTGTCATATGGGAAAAATCTGAGAAATTTCCCTTAGCCTTTCTGCAAATTATTAGCTGCCTTCAGTTAAATTTAACCATTTTTAATGGTGCCTGCACTTTCTCTTCTGCATGCACTCTGCTACCTTTCTCAGTCAAGTGGCCAGCATCTTTTTATAGGTCCATTTTTCTGTAGGCAAATGTCACACCCTAGTTCCCTTCAAAATGTATCGGCAAAAATCAGACCTCTTTTCTCCCATTTCTATACCATGGACACACTTACTCAGCCCTACCTTTGAAGCTGAGTGGAAGAAAGATTCCTTTGAGGCATATGATTATACAGGGAAGAAGTGGATTCCCTTGGGGCGCCTGGGTGGCTCAGTGGGTTAAGCCTCTGCCTTCGGCTCAGGTCATGATCTCAGGGTCCTGGGATCGAGTCCCGCATCGGGCTCTCTGCTTGGCAGGGAGCCTGCTTCCCCCTCTCTCTCTGCCTGCCTCTCTGCCTGCTTGTGAAATAAATAAAATCTTTAAAAAAAAAAAAAAAGAAGTGGATTCCCCTCCAAAAATCAGAATTATGTTAATAAAGGGAGGGATCAGAAAGAGATGCTTATGGGGCACCTGGGTGGCTCAGTGGGTTAAGCCTCTGCCTTCAGCTTGGGTCATGCTCTTGGGGTCCTGGGATCAAGCCCCGCATCGAATTCTCTGTTCAGCGGGAAACATGCTTCCCCCTCACTCTCTCTGCCTGCCTCTCTGCCTAATTGTGATCTCTGTCTGTCAAATAAATACATAAATCTTTTTAAAAAGGGGTGCCTGTGTGGCTCAGTGGGTTAAGCCGCTGCCTTCGGCTCAGGTCATGATCTCAGGGTCCTGGGATCGAGCCCCACATCGGGCTCTCTGCTCAGCAAGGAGCCTGCTTCCTCCTCTCTCTCTGCCTGCCTCTCTACCTACTTGTGATCTCTCTCTGTCAAATAAATAAATAAAATCTTTAAAAAAAAAATCTTAAAAAAAAAAAAGAAAGAAAGAAATAGATGCTTATTAGACAATCACCAATGGATAATATTGCTGTTTTGGTCCTTGTGTCTCAGGGTTAGTGGAAAATGAAACTTAACTAAATGAAATCAACGAAAAACTAAAATAATCAACTAAATTTTTCTAACTTTTTAAGCCTCTGGAGGAATAAATATGACCTCCGATTTAAGTTAGAGATCTTCAATAATGACTGACAGTGAGAAAATAAATGCAGTGTGGTATTTTATGGGTCTGTGAATTTTTTTGTGGGAGAAATTATGCATGTTATATTTAGATGTATCTTTAGAAATTTAGATGTGTATTTATGTGAAATTTAACTCTATGAGGAAGATTTTACCATTGCCGACTGAAACCAGAAATGCATTAGAGAAGATGTGAATAATGCATTCTTCCACTATTGCTCCCCACCTACACGCATGCTGTTGGATAAAAGTTCAGTTTTTCTTCTCTTAGCTTTTTCTAAAGGAATCGCTCAGTACTATCATCCTGGTAAATTCCAGTTATTACCGGTCATTCATAAATTTAAGCATGCGATTTACAGAGTATTTCATTACGGCCAAGCACTCCTGGCTGTTATAAAACTGAGTAATAGTTTGACACGGGCAACGTTGATGCATATGTCAGCACTTTCTTCCCTGGATATTTCCGCTCCTATTTCTTCCATGGCCATACTGTTCCTTCGTCACCACTGAAACACTTTTTTCTCCATACTACTCTGGAATAAGTAGTGCTTTCAACAAACTTGACTTTTACTGTCATCTACCAACTGGCAGTTTGTTTACTTCTTCACATTATGGCTACTGGAACTTTTAGTGGGAAGTGCCACCATTTCTCAAACCAACGTCTAAAACTTGATTGTTCTTATTTATTATTTCTTTTGGATTTCCTTGTGTGGGCTAGACCCCAACATAAATGAGTCTATGTTTCAGTCTTGGGAGATTTAATGGCTATTCATTTCTTTCCCTGTTAATTGACCTTTGAAAATGTGCCGGTTGTGAGTGCTGACTTATGCAGCCAAAAAATCGATGTATAATTTTTGACACCCTAAAACTAAACAACTAATAGTCTACTGTTAACTAGAAGGCTTACTGATAACAAAACAGCCAATTAACACATATTTTGTTTTATATGTATTAAATGCTATATTCCTGTAACATTGGAGAAAAAATATTAAGAAAATTTTAAGAAAGAAAAAAATGCATTTACAGTCCTGTAGTATAAAACAAAAATCCATAAATTAATAGACCAGCACAGTTCAAACTCCTATCATTCAAAGGTCATCTATATATTTAGTGAGCTCTAATCAAATATAAAGCCCTAGTCTAGTTACTCTGTTTCTTGACAATAAGCTCAGTAAGAGTTGAAACCATGTTAAGTCCCACCTATTTTATGGAATTGAGCCCCAAAATGACTCTAGTCATTATTGGGGTTAATCTAGTGATAGAGATAAATGCTAATTAAAATCAAATTTAAACAAATTCTGTATCAGAGAAGCTCATAATGCAATAAGCCTATTTTAGGGGAAAATGACCCAGTTAAGGGGAACAGGAAAGACTTCTCTGAAAAGCTGAGCCCACATATCAGACAGGTGAGGATGTACATGTTTTAATTTAGAGGAATAAGAGAGAAGACTTCGTTTGTAATCTAGAGAATGTGTTGGAGAGGGAAAGACTAAATGGATGCAGGTAGATAAAACAAAGGGTTACTTGAAATATAACTGGGAAATGGCAATAGCTTGGGAGGGTGACTTTGGTGGTGAGGGATAATGGTGGGTTTGAAAGACTATCTTGAAGCTCAGGTATGAGGGCTCATGTGGGTGGCAAGGACTCTGGTGAAGACACCCTTCTCACTATCCTCAACTTAATTCTTCAGGAGTTAAAAAAATCACTGCCCTTTCTTTTCTAATTCTTCTCCCTTCCTCATCTCCATATCAATTAACTAATTTAAAGGTTTATATTTCACGATGACATGTTTGCTTCTTGGTATTTTCATTTTTCTTTTCTTTATGATCAGTATCCTTTCATCTTGGTAATAATTCAGTGTCTATTGGAGGGAATTTAATGATACTCTAGTTTTCATTAAAAAGCTATTGCCTATTACTACTGGTCAAAGAGCAAGGTCGGGAAGAATCCTAGAAATAACCATCCTTGCATGTAGAATTCTGTGGGCTGTGACAGATCTATAGATGAGGAGATCTATTATTATAAATATATGCCTTCATAACAATCTAAGCCCCTAAATTGTGCTAGGACTAGAAAGTAAAGACATTTAGCAAATTATATACAGTCATTAGAGGGCCTGCCCACTTGAACCAATTAGCCCTACATGGGGCCATATCAAACAAGACAGCTTCCCTTTTTTCACACAGTCCATTGAGAAAGATTCTTGAATTATTTTTTAAAAAATGCTTTCACAATTCAGATATTACACATATAGGGTAATAGCTTTTAAATAAGATTTAACCAATTTTCACAAATGTCACATTACTAAGGAAAGTAATAACCCATAATGGTACAGTAAATAAGTTCATGGACTAAGGCACTCAAGACCAATATTTTGATGAGAAAGATCTTGATAACTTAAAACATGCTCAAATTGTGATGGTATTATTTCCTATGGATATACAGGAAGTCATTAATATCTAAAAATTTATCATTACCTATAGTTTATCATGCCAGAAGAAATATGTCTGTTTTAAAATATAAATATACCCCTTACATTGTAATCGTTTTCTTTAAATCAAACATTTGGTGTTAGCTAAATGTAATGCTGTTTTAATCTTAAGAGTAGCTGACATATTAACTGGTATTTCCTATTCCAGGAGGGTAAAAAATATCATTGAAATTAATGTGGAATTACAGATATTCTAAGAATTTTCATAATTCATATAGAAAACCCATTACTATTCTCTGCTGAGCTAGAGAACAGGAGGAATGGTATTTTTACATTGACTATTAAGATGAACAGACATAGAATTTACAATTCAATGCATTTGAATTTGTAATAATCACATTTGTATCACAATTTAAGCTTTGTAAAATGCTCAGAAGTCAATATTAGAAATGTTTTTTAGTTATGGATCTTAATAGTTTTAAAATATATTTTATTTTACTGATAGTAATATGGATTACTTCTAAAATTTCTTTCAATTGTACTAAGTTATAAGTAGTGGATATAGAAACCAAACTAAAAGGTTTCAAGTTGCTGCACTAAACTTATCTCCAAAATACATGAGTATTAAATGCAGTATCTAATCTTGGAATATATCTCCATGTTTGAATTCTATTTTCTTGCATGCAATTCTTGCTTAATAGCTTAAACATAATTACACTATTTTATACTTCTAGCATATACTTTTAAAATAAAGCATTCTATGCTGCAAAATTATTTGCTTATACCACTATTAATTATCTAGTCCTTTCCTGCAATGTGTCAATCAGTTTTCTCAATTATGCTTGTGGTCTTCGCCATTCAGTTTATTTTCCTCTAATCCTGATTTCTTAGACACTTGATAAAAATGATTAATTTTTCTCTTCACCTACTCAGGAGAAACATTAATTTCTTCATTAATCAGTACTCAACTTAAAATTTTAAATCTATTTCTTTAATTTTCTAAAAGAATAATAGAGGACAATAACAAGTTTTGATAGGACATCTCATAAATGTCTTGACCATTTTTTTCCCATAATGCAGCATCCATAATTTACTTAATTCTTTTTTCCTTTCCCAGTTTTTAGCCATTCATTAAACCATTCATTAGGAGAGAATCAGTGAGGATGAAGGGACGTTGGGCCTTGCCCAAATATCGGAGGCATATTAACCTGGAGACACATCATTGTCTTGCTAACTACTAGATGTTTAAACTGGGAAAACCATTTTCATTTTAACACTTCAGTATTCTCCTCTCTGAAATGCAGAAAATATCTGACCTGAACTGTTACTCTGAGGATTAGAAGTAATTTATTATAACATACTTAGCAAAATGTCTGGCTAAGAGAAAGTGCTCAATAAATGCTTGCTTTTTGTATATTTGTTTATTTTCTTAAGAAGCTCTTCTGCTCTGGAAATCATTCACAGTTTTATTGCCATTTTGGAGTAAATTTAATAATGCATGCATATGATAAAAGATTCCACTTTAACAGCTGTCTTCATTTTAAGCACAACTAATTGCAAAAGTTCATGAATAATATTGATAGTCAGAAAGCAGTATGTTGATGCTGTTATATGTATGCCATAGTGCCAGAATGATATTTATGTATTCAGTGTTGGGGAGACAGCTGTGGAGATGGCAAAAGAACCCTCTTGAAGTCAGTGTTTCGTTTAAGGCAAGTTAATTATTCTCAAGGCTTACGTATCTTTAAAATATACTTTTTAAGGAAACATTTATTATTTTGAATGCAAGAGCAAAGGTACCTTACATTTTTTTACCTACCCTTTTAAAATGTTTTTAAAGGAATCATTGTATATTTTATCATATCTTTAAGTAAAAGGTGGGGCCATTTGATCGAATAAACTACCAGAAACTTTAAAACAATGAGCTTCAAAAATATAAAAAAATTTGACAAATGAGGGTAAATTCAATGTGATTCAATGTCAAAATTCATCTTGCTTGATTGGAAAAAATATTTTCTTTCTTATTCTCTTCAGTGCAAAAAATAACTTCATTTATAAGAACTTTAATTTGATTTTCAAAATACAGTGACAAATTCGTCCTTTGGTCTTTGAATTCTAGAAATTATCCAAATTAAAAACAGAGAATTGTATTCTTAGAATTTATAAACAAAATTACTGGGAAAATATTCTGTTTGAAATATAGATTAATCACTTTGATTTACCTTTCATTTTTTTTAAAGATTTTTTATCTATTTGACAGACAGAGATCACAAGCAGGCAGAGAAGCAGGCAGAGAGTGAGGAAGAAGCAGGCTCCCCGCTGAGCAGAGAGCCCGACGTGGGGCTCGATCCCAGGACCCTGGGACCATGACCTGAGCCGAAGGCAGAGGCTTAACCCACTGAGCCACCCAGGCGCCCCTACCTTTCATTTGTTTATTATGTTCAGTTAGCCACTGTATAGTACATCATTAGTTTTTGATTTGTGTTCAGTGATTCATTTCAGAAGAAGAACATGCTTCATCAAAATAGTTTGATATACCTTTACAAATATTTTGCAATAATGATTTATGTTTAAGCCAATATGTTTACTACAACTGACATACTATTTTAAGGTAACATTTTGAATTACATAAAAATGTGAATAACTATATCTCCTGAAAGTTGTTTAGAATGGTGTTTTTATTTCAGTTTTTTGCATTTTTAAAGACATTGAAATTACAGAATCTGTTGTGGTTATTAATTTTGAAGTACTATATTTGGAAAAAAGGGAAAGGAGAAATCTAATTAGGAATCTAATACATCAGTGATTGAATGACTCCCTTACTTGATACAACCAGTAGTTGGATTTCTTAGTGTTTTTGTAAGTGTTCTTCAACATTTCCATTCCTATGTGCATATTCAATTCCTTAGACTGAATTATACCGTCTTTTACTTTTATCTCTCACTATGATTTCTAATCATACTGATCAAGTGTTGATATGGGTAGACATTCAATAACTTCTGCTTTCTTTCCAAAAGCAACATTTTTTGTTATTTCACTTTTTTGTTTTACCTTATAAATCATCATCGAGATGTAATTTATATAACATAAATTGAACTAATTTTAATTATAGAGTCCTATGAGTTTTGACAAATGCATTTGATAAGAATCATTTAGCCATCAGAACAATGCAGACATAATGTTTTCATCACCGCAAAATTTTCTTTTGCAGTCAATCTCCCACATCCTCAGCCCTAGGCAATCACAAATCTGTTCTCTGTCACTGCAGAATAATTTCGACTATCCTAAAACTTCATATAAATGGAATAAACAGCATGTGCTACTTTCTATAGGGATTCTTTGACTTAGAACCGTGCTGTTGAGAGTCATCCATGTTGCTGAATGTATGCAGTTAACTTGTTTTCTTTTATTGCTTGGTAGTACCCCATTTTATAAGTACATGGAAATTTGTTTCTTCATTCATTAATTGACAATATTTAATTTTACTTTCTCTGCTTTGGGGGCTATTATTAATTATAAACATCAACATTCAGGATGCAGAGTGCCTATTCTGATATCTTCTTTTGCCTGTTCTGAGTTCAGAAGACATACATCATATAATGATGTATATAATGTCATATAATGATGACATTATACTACTAAGTATTCTCTTAAGAATAACTTTGGGGGATATTATTAATTATAAACATCAACATTCAGGATGCAGAGTACCTATTTTGATACTTTCTTTTGCCTGTTCTGAGTTTAAAGATTCTTAATATACTCCAGATAAAAGTACTTTTAGGAGCACCTTCGGACGAACAGATTCTAATTTTGAGAAAGTACATAATTTGAATAATTTATCACACAGATTATAAGAAAATATTAAAATTAGATACATCTGAAAAAAAGTTTGGTTCCAGAATATATATAGAATCCCTATAATCTAATTTTAAGAAGCTAATAAACCAAAGGCATAATGTACCTTCCTATTTTCTTAAGTGTCTGTCACAGAATAGAAGTTTCTTGTGTGCATATGTGTGTGTGTGAGAGAGAGAGAGAGAGAGATTTGTCATGGATCTTTGCTTTATTAAAGTACCCCAAATTTTCTCCTATGTAGTATAAAGAAGGTATATAATTTTAGCATTTACATTTAGATTTATGAAAACTTCAAAGTAATATTTCTTTATCATAAAATAAAAACTGCTATTCATTTTTTTCCACATAGGTGTTAATTTGTTCTAGTGATTTTGTTGAAAATATTTACCTTGGCATACCTCTGAATTATCAATTGTTCATATATTGCAGGTCTATTTCTGGGTACTACCTACTTCCATTAATCTATATCTATGCTTATGCTTATTCTAATACTTGAGTACTGGAACTTCATTGAGAGTCTTAAAATTGGGACATATGGGTGGCTCAGTTGGTTAAGCAACTGCCTATGACTCAGGTCATGATCCCGGAGTCCCACATCAGGCTCCCTGCTCAGCAGGGAGTCTGCTTCTCCCTCTGACTCTCCCGCTTCTCCTGCTCATTCTATCACATTCTCTCTCTCAAATAAATAAATAAAATCTTTGAAAAAAATTCCAAATGTTTAAAAAAAAAGAGACTTCAAAATTTTTTAAAAAGTGTCTTAAAATTAGGTAATGTAATTCTTCCAACATTTCATTTTTTCCCTAAAAAAGTTGTGTTTTTTGTTTGATTGTTTTTTTACTACCCTAGTTGTTTCTAGAATTTTATACATATATTTTAGAATCAGTTTGTCAATATCAAAAAGAAAAATCCCTGCTTTGGGGTGGATGGTATTAGTATCTTAAAAATATTTTATCTTGGAGAATGACTTCTAGAATGAGTCATGATAAACTTCATGGAATATCTCTCCAGATAAACAACCATAAATATATGTGAATTTAATAAAAACAAATTAAAATCCCTGAGAACTATCTTATTGTGATACAAAAGAAGAAGCAGAAGAAGAAGAAGAAGCAGAAGAAGAAGAAGAAGAAGAAGAAGAAGAAGAAGAAGAAGAAGAAGAAGAAGAAGAAGAAGAAAAACAAGAAGAACTACTTATTCAAGAATATTTGTTACATTTGGATAGGATCAGCCAGTGTCCTCTGAGCTAAGACCTGTTCCTTCCCTCCACAGCTCAGCAGGACAAACCTCTATTTTGGTCAGTGTAGACAAAGACAAAGGCAACAATGACAACAATCCAGAGTTGTTACAAAGTAGCACCTAAATGTCAGATTGGCAAATTTTCTTAAATTTTATGACAAACGCAGTGAAAGGGGAAAGTGTAAGTCACATAGGAGGAAAAAAACAGTCAACAATAATTGCCACTGAAACAGCGTATGTGTCAAGCTTAGGAGATGATTAGCTACCTTAAAGAAGCTATTATAATTAAGTTAAAAGAACTAAATGGAGTCACACTTAAGTAAAGGATGGTACAAGGACAACCTGTAACAGAATATCTATCAATAGATATGGTGATTATAAAAGAACTACCCTGAGATTCAAGTAGAAAAATACAAAAGCACAATTAAAAAAAAAAATACGAGAGTCACTAAATAGTAAAATTGAGCTAACAGAAGAATCAGCAAAATTGAAGTTAGATCAATAGAAATAATGCATCTAAGAATCAAAGAGAAAAATAAAGAGAAATTAACAATTTTTGAGAAGTATGGAATTTCATTAGACACACTAACATAAGTTTAACTGGAGTTCCAAGAAGAAATAATAGAATGAAAGAACCCCCCCAAAAAATATTCAAAGATAAAATGGCTGAAAACTTTATAAATCTGATGAAAAACATTAAGTCTAATATCTAAGGAGCCAAATGATCTCAAGTAAGGCAAAGAGATCCATATCCAGATACATCATAGGGGGTAAAGTATTTCAAGAGAAAGGCAAAATCTTGAAAGCATCAAGCAAAAAATGACTGATCACTTACAAGGAAACCCAATAAAATTAACAACTAACATTTCATTAAAAATAATGGAATCTAGAAAGTTGTGAGTTGACATATACAAAGTATAAAAAACAGTCAACCAAAAATCTTATATCCAGGAAAACTATATTTCAAAAATGAAGGCAAAATAAAGATATCCTCAGAATTTGTTGGTGACTGATATGACTACAAAAAGTACCAAACAACATTCTTTTGGATAAATAAAGTGATCTAAGACTATAAATCAACTCCATTTAAAAAAAAAAAGAGAGAGAGAGAGAGAGAGAAAATGAGCGCACTGCTAAAGGTGATTATGTAATTCCAAAAGACAGTAAAAAAATGTGCACTTCTCCTTTCTTTCCTTAACTGATCAAAACCTGTATAAAACAATATGTATGTAAGTATACTGTTGGGTCTATAATATGTAGACACATAATATATTTGACAACAAACTGTTGTCAAACGATAACAAATTGTTATTGCCAAATGATAACAAAGCACAAAGAAAGTGGATTTGAACAGAGCTATTGGAGTATAGAAATATAGCAGATGGTGACTAAATTGCACAGGAAGCAATTAAGAGAAACAGAGAAGAGTAAATAAAAAAGTTAATATAACAAAGCATCTTTTCTAATGTGTCTTGAATGATATAAAATCACATAAAGTAAAAATTAGAACAATATGGTTTTGAGTTTACAATGAATTCAGAATATGCATAATAACAGTACAACAAAAGGGAAAGAGGGATAGAGTTGTATAGTAATAACATTTCTACATTATACTGGATATGTTAGCCTAAATCTGACACATAACCTGATAAACTAAGAAGTATATTTTAAACTAAAGACCAACCACTAAGAAAAAGATTCCAACTAATATAGCGCAAATGTAATTCAAGGAAGGAAAACATTATACTAGTAAGTATTCTCTTAAGAAAAAATAGAGAAAAGAAAGAAGAGAGGAATAAAAAGGACACGACACATAGAAAAAACAAATCAAAATGGCAGAAGCAAATCCACCTTTATCAATAACATCTTACATTCCCACTAACAGTATATAAGGGTTTCAGTTTCTCCACATCCTTGCCAAATCTTAACAAATAATAATATAATAGCCATCTTAACAGGTGTAAGATGTGATTTTGATTTGCCCTTCCCCACTCATTAGTTACGTTGAGCACCTTTTCACAAATCATTGTGCTATTTGTATGTCTTCTTGGGAGAAATGTCTATTCAAGTCTTTTGCCCATTTTTAATTGATTATTATTTTTTTATTGTAGGAGTTTCTTATATATTTTGAATATTAACCCCTTATCATAGTCATAGTTTATAAATATTCTCTCCAATTCTGTCAGTTGCCTTTTCATTCTTATTTTTTCCTTTGCTGTGCAGAATCCTTTTATTTCTGATGCAGTCTCACCTTTCTAATTTTTGATTTTTTTAATCTGGGCTTTTAGTAGTATATACAAAAGCCATTGCTATGACCAATGCCATGAAACTTTACCCCTATGTTTTCTTTGAAGATATGCACAATTTCAGTTTTTATGTTTAAGTCTTTGATTCACTTTAAATTGATTTTTGTGAGTGAGGTAAGATAAGCAACTGATTTCATTATTCTGCATATGACTATCCAGTTTTCCTGACACAATTTATTGAAGACTATCCTTTCTCCATTATGCTTCTTAAAAGATATTATTTATTTATAATAAATAAGTGGATGGGGTTGGGGGAATGGCAGAGGGAGAAGAAACAGCAGGCTCCCCACCTAACCAGTAGCCCTATGCAGGGCTTGATCCCAGGACTCTGAGCTGGAGGCAGATGCTTAACCAACTGAGCCACCCAGGTGCCCCTCCACTGTGTATTGTTGGCACTCTTATCAAAGATCAGTTAACTGCATATGCTTGTGCTTACTTGGGAGCTCTCTATTGTGTTCTGTTGGTATATATGCCTGTGTTTATGATAATACCATACAGTTTTGATTACTGTATTTTTATAATATACTTTGAAATGAGGTTGTATGATGCCTCCAGCATTCTTTTTTCCCAAGATTGTTTTGGCTATCCAGGGTCCTCTGTGATTTCATATGAATTTTAGAATTGTTTTTCTCTATTCTATAAAAAATGCCATTGTGAATATGATAGGGATGACACTGAATTTGTAGAAAGCTTTAGGTAGTATGGGCTTCTTAGCAATACTGAGTATTTCAATACATGAAAACACAATAACTTTCCATGTAATTGAGTTTTCTTTAATTTCTTTCATCGGTATTTTATAGTTTTCATTGTACTAGTCTTTCATTTTCTTGGTCAAATTTATTCCTAAACATTTTATTCTTTCTGATGTTACTGTAAATGGGATTGTTTCTTTATTTCCATTGTCGGTATGTATAAACATAATCGATTTTTATATGTTTAATTTTGTATTCTTTAACCTCAATGAGATTAAAGAAGAAAAAATTTATTTTGTAATTATTTTTTATATTTTATTTTTTCTAAAATACTTTAGAAATAAAATATTTTTATTTTATTATTTCTAATAAAGAAATAAAAGGCATCTAAATAAGAAAGGAAAAAGAAAAACTATCTGTTCACAGATGACAGGATCTTACATTTAGGAAAACTGTAAAGACTAGAGAGAATAGCCCTAACATTAAGGCCAATTGGTATCATTATTTAAATGTGAACTTTCTCAGGACTCTACTGAAATTTTCAATTATATACAGAATCTCTCCACTACAGCTGATCAGAACTTGATTGTTCCTATTCTGTGTGCCATCTCGGAATTGATTCTTCAGATTATAGTCCTTTGGCAGCTACCTTTGCTCAGTAGCTTTTTCTGGTACCCTCTAAAATCTCAACTTACACATGTGCAGTTTCTTTTCCAGCCAAAGACTCAAGTGATTCGCTACAAAAATCTTGTAAGCCCTTTCTCTGAGTAGCTCCCTTCTGTCCAGTATTCTTCCTGTGGATTCCAGGCACCCTAGCATCCTTGCTTTTTTTTTTTTTTTTTTTTTTTTTTTTGATTTCTGTATCTACTCAGCAAAACCTTCCCTATTCTGCTGAATTCCCCATCTGTGCACTGCAATTTGGAGAAGGCTTCCAAGAAGAAAGACAGGTGGTTGTAGAATTCACCTTGTTTGACTATTCCACTCATTGATATCAGGATATAAATGGCCTTTTCCCAATGTATGAAAAGAGTTATTTCATATATCTTTCCAGTTTTTGTTACTGTTGTTGTTGTATAGTGTAGCAAGAAAGCATCTAGTCTTGGTAAACTTATAATAGCTAGAAGCAAAGGTTTTTCTCCTACCCAAATTTTGGTGTCCAACGATACTTATACCTTTGTCCAAAAAAAACTCATCATGTGTACATAAAATTAGAAAAGGACTCACTCTCTGAGTTTTATTTCCAAATACCCTTGGCTCAAAATAGCAACAAACATCAAATTTACTAGATGGAAAACTGATGCCACAATCCATCCTGACGTTATATTATGTTTGTGGCTTGCATAATTCCAGACAAATAATTGTCATATAACTTAATCCTCCAAAACTCTCGGAGTTATTATTATATTTTTGTACATGATATACTGCAATCTGTGGGATAGCAATACTATTTTAGGATTAGGGAAAATGCAGGGACAAGTTAAATAAAGCATTCATAACTGTAAAGGAGTCATAAATGTTTCTTCTTTCTACAGTTATAAAACATACATGGCTTATTGTGTTCATGCACACTTATATACACACAATACTCTCACTCATTAATACCTTGTGCCCAAAAAAAGTTAATAAATAAGGAAATTTCTTCTCAGTCCTCAGCCTAACTACCATCATTTTCCTGTTTGCTCGGTAAAGTTAGTCGACTCTGGTTATGACTCTATCAACACATTTTACTGTCAATCTGGAACATTTCTCTAATGACACAGATTTTCAAACAAAGCCATCTGCATTTCTTTCTACCAGGCTGCATATTTTACAAGAACTATTTTGGTGTTAAATTTAAATAATAGCAGGGCTTAGCATGTGTAGTCTATGAAATTTAAACTAATTTTAAAAATTTAACATATGAGCTGTAATATATGAATTAATAAGAAATAAGTTCTAAAGTAATTCCCAGTTCCAAAATTGTTGCATTTTAAAAGTTCAGACTAAAATATAATTTAAACTCTGATATATAATCTAAATCTTATTTTGTGCATTTGTATGTGTCCACAGTGAAACAGAATTTCAGTTATATTTGCAGGACAATTTGATTAACCTCAGTTTATCATCTCTCTGTTATAGTTATTCAAACATTAACCTTTCTGAGATGAATTTTTATTTAAAGTAAAAATAATAATATTAACTAGGTATGTGTGTGTATGTGTGTGTGTGTGTGTAAACAAGCATTACAATATAATCACTAGCATCTTAAAAAGTCACTTGGCCCAAAAATCAGAGTACCTCCCCAGGAATCTGACAGCCACCCTTGCTAGATTTCTATGCACTCCTTAGAATGTAATGGGCAATGGGAAAGTCTAAATTTGTGATTATATCTCTCATGACAGAGTGGGTGAGTTGAATCTCTACCTCAGACCTCTACCAGGTTCACTGCTTTAAGGAGTCAGCTCTGGCTGGTTTCCATGGAGCTTTGCAAAAGGTCAACTTCTATATTACTGGTCTTGAAAAAATGAATCCCTTCTTTCACAATACTGGTTTTAAAATCTTCTATAGTACCAACTATTTGCAGCTTCTCACATTTGCAATTTGTTAATGATTTTGTGCTTCCATAGTGTCTGTAGGATAAAGCTAATATTATTTCCATCTTAATCTTTACTGCATAAATATTAAGCATAAACAATGTTAATGTTTCTATATTGTGTGTACAAGGTATAATCCTAGCAGTAGTTTTAATACTTAAAAATTTATCAAGTTATTTCTATATTAGATGTTTAGCTAAAAATTTATCAAGTTATTTCTATATTAGGTGTTTAGCTTTTCTGATTTTTAATATTACAGAAAATACTATAGTAAAATATACCATTTGATTTATTGAATCAACCCTTTAAATAAAACATGGTGTAGTCACAAAGGTAAGAAAAGAATAAGCAATAAAATTGAACAAATCTAAGCTAAAATTATGAATCAGTTCTTGACCTTGGGAGCTTTTCCCTACTTAAAAATATCACTTAAGTTCAGAATTTGAAGAACTCTCCTTGTGGTAGTTATTATATTTAAAATATCAAATCACACTTGATGCCTAATGAATGTACTCAATAAATGATATGCATTATAATACCATGGGTTAACTTCCTAGAAGAGGGGCACCTGGGTGGCTCAGTGGGTTAAAGCCTCTGCCTTCAACTCAGGTCATGGTCTCAGGGTCCTGGGATCAAGCCCTGAACCGGGCTCTCTGTTCAGCAGGGAACCTGCTTCCCCCTCTCTCTCTGCCTGCCTCTCTGCCTACTTGTGATCTCTGTCAAAAAATTAAATAAAATCTTTTAAAAAAAATTCCTAGAAGAAATTGTATTCAAATTTAAATAAACTCTTTACATTTCTGACAGTATTTTTACAAATCACTTTATAAAGAAGTTATAAAATTTTAATGGTATTGACTATAATGTTTGAATTCTTTTCTTTCTTTTGTTTGCATTTGATGTTATTATTTTTATTTTTCAGAAAGATAGTTGTTTAATTTTCTGTATATATTTGAATCTCTAAAAAGAGAAACAAAATGTAAGAGGACTGTTATTGAATTAAACTGATAATTTTTTTATGGAATTGAAAAAACTCATAAATCTGCATACTGACATAACTTTTGTGTGTGTGCAGTCAGTTCATAAGATACACACATTTATGAAAAACTGACATGACTGAAGTCATTTAAAAATAAAGCTGAAGAGGTCACTATAGAGCAACTGCCTTAACCTGCCTGCCTGAATTGGGCCAAAATCTTTGGACTGGGCAATATGGCTATTGTTTGAAGCAATTCTTTGACAAGTCAGCAGAAAGGATGTCCTAATCATGAGACTGATGATTGTGGGCTTTCTAAAGACAGAATCAGAAGTCAATCAATGTATGACCTAGAGTAGCTGAGCTTGTTAAACCCCACAGAAAACATTTTTTCTGCTTTTCAAATCATATAATTGCACCCCTTCTTTTTCTTCATAACTCCCTCTGCTTTCACCTTACAAGAAGGACACTACTTAGGTTTCTACTAGAATCTGTGTTCCCCGAATTGCAAAAAAAAAAAAGACATTCCATGCAAAATTGTACAATAAAAATCCAAGAACTATAGGAAAAAATGATGTTAGAACACAGAACAAAATAAATAAATAAATAAATAAAATAAAAATAAAAAACACCACAGGACCAAAAAGCAACAACAACAACAACAAACCCACTTCATTAATGACAGACAAAAATAAATACAGAAATTTGGGACATTTGGGTGGCTGAATTGGGTAAGCGTCTGCCTTCATCTCAGGTCATGATCCCAGAGTCCTGGGATCTAGCCCCACATCAGGCTCCCTGCTCAGTGGGGAGTCTGTTTCTCCTTCGCCCCTCCCCCTTCTATGCTCTCCTGCTCTCTCTGTCAAATAAATAAATAAAATCTTGAGGAAGAAGGGAAGGCAGGAAGAAGGAAAAAAGAAACTAACTAAAGAAGAAAACTAGTTTTACATTTAGTAAAAGGTTAAGAAATATATATTTTATATAGCACTAGATCTTGAAGAGTACCTAGTTTGTATGTAGATGTGGATATCAGAGCTGTCTGCAGAGGGGTAGAGTGTGGGCGATATGAGAATAAAGGAATTTCATTTTAAACGGAAGAAGAAAAATGTCATTATGAGGATTTTTATTTTGAAAAGAGAGAATTGGTGCAGTAGCTAGACAGAATATAATGTCAAGACAAAGTTCTTTAGAAATGGGTTGAAAAATAGCATGTGTTGCCAAACAAAAACAAATCTAAAATCTAGATGGGGAGAAATTTTAATTGGAATGATAGACTACTACAAGAGAGCAAACACTCTAATTTCAGAAATCTGCAAGTATCTCAAAATCAAACAAAAAAGAATTTTTTTTTTTTTATGAGATAAAGGAGGCAGCAAACAGATAAGCAGAAAATTTGGAGGAGAAGCTGGGCAAGCATGGGGACCAGTGTTATCTGCCAGGAAAAGGGTCTCACTGTGCTCAGCGGATTCTGACAGGAGACCCTGATTGAGGTGGGCAATACATTCCATTTTTTTTAATTTTATTTTTTATTTTTATTTTTTGGTGCTCACTTAGGTTTGGGGAAGAGACATTCGAAAGCCTGTAGAAAAGAGAGAAATCTGATGTTTGATCAAGACAAAGCAGTGGGTAAGAAATAGGCAACTGTGAACACTTGGTCAATGTCTTAATTGAAAAAACTGATGCTTCAGGACACATGGAATATTGTTGGAGTGATTCTTCAAAAAAAAGATGACAGAAAATGAGATCTAGTTTAAAACAGGAAGGAGTAACTTTTCATAGAAACAAGACCAGTTCATCTACAATAACAGAAAAGGAGGAAGGTTTTGTTTGTTTGTTTTGATTTTTACTATTAAATTCAGTAGTGGCTATCATTATTTCTAAAATCTCTTTTGTTGGGGCACCTGGGTGTCTCAGTCTGCCTTCCACTCAGGTCAAGATCCCAGGGTCCTGGGATCAAGCTCCAATCCCCCCTCCCCATGCCAGGCTTTCTGCTCATCAGGGAGTCTGCTTAGTACTCTCCCTCTGAATGCCATCCCTCTGCTTGTGCTCTCTCTCTCTCCCCTCTGTCAAATAAATAAATAAAATCTTTTAAAAAAAAAAAAAACCTTTTATTTAATTATCTAATTTTTTTCCCATGAGAATTAGTACTAAGGAAGTTTCTTGTAGAGGGAGAAGTCATTATTTTGCCCTTATTTCTCAAAATCTCAAAATAATTTCCAATATTCTTAAGACTTTTTTTTGTTAGGATTTTATTTATTTATTTAACAGAGATCACAAGTAGGCAAAGAGGCAGGCAGAGAGAGAGGGGGAAGCAGGCTCCCTGCTGATCCGCAAGCCCCTATGCAGGCTTCATCCCAGGACCCTGGGATTTGCCTTCAGCTCAGGTCATGATCCCAGGATGTTGGGATCATGACCTGAGCTGAAGGCAGAGACTTTAACCCACTGACCCCACCCACGTGCCCCTATTCTTAAGAATTTTTTGACGTATTATTTAGTCATTAGTTTCAAAAAATCCTTTGGGTATTTAATTACTGAAGTAAAAAAAAAAAAGTACATGTTTATAGTATTTAATCTGACTATTTAAGAAAAGGAAATAATGATGATTTATTAAACTTAAGTTCATTTACATATTCACATCTTCTTTTAAATCTCCAATGAGGTCCAATAGTTTACTCTTGCTATTGCTAATAGCTGTCATGTTATTCAATTTAATTATCTGTTGTTTAGTACTATTAATAAATCATATATGTCAACATGACCAAATATGTAAAAATTCTATAATATAGCTCTAGTATTATTATGTTAAAAAAAGAGGTCCTGTCATCCCACATTGGTTAGGATTGAAACAGATGTATGACTGAATAAAGAATAGCTCCTTTTCCTAAAAGCATTACTCTAATTTTTAAATCTATACAAGTTTGTTTCTGTATTACTAAGGATAGTAGAAAGTACTAGCTGATTGATCTCCTCTTATAATACTTATCTCACATGGTAACTTGTTGTTTTCTTTTTCCAGCACATCTCCAATTATGCTAATTTGGGATGGGTTTGACAATCATAATATCCTTATTCTTTGTTCCAGATAGATTTATATAATTCACATATAATTGAATATATTAAATTAGTATCCTGGTCAGAATAAATGGTGTAAAGGTATGCCTCTCTGGATTATTGTACTTGCCATTAGGGAAGTGTCTTACCCCTGGAGTAACAAAATGGTGCACATGGGAATCAGTGACTACCCAAGAGTATCTAAATTGCCATGTGGAGAAAGTGGTTTGCAATAAGAAAATGCAGGCATGACAAAGAAAATTTCAGAGGCAAGAGGTGGAAACTGTTTTTACATTTGGTTTTCTCAGTTATGTTATCATTTTTTTAAATTTGCTTAATTTATTTTGAATTTTGATTTTTATTATTTTCGATTGGAAGAGTAATATTAAGCCAACATTTTATAACACATTATTCTTTCTATTCATGGAACTCCACTTAAACTATAATAAAAGTCTTGTATGCTCACTGATCTTGTTTGAAATAAATGAATAAATGGAAGAAGAGTATTATCTCCACCTGTAGGGCTAGGTCATAGTTAAGAAGTCCATTGAAATTTCAATGCTTCAAAGATTACTTAAAGTTTTTAGGACAGCAAAACTGCTAGATAATCTTTTGTGAATCTTGATAATCTAATCAGATATGTTGACTAAATTATTAAATTGGATTTTTTGTTGTTGTTACTCAGGTATTTCTATTTGAAACTTACTATTTACCTTTACTTTATTAAAAACAAAACAAAATGTAATACTCACTGGAAAATGCCTATCAGTCTTTTAATGACATCTTTATTTAAGTATTGTACTTGGGTTGATTATTTGGCAAAGATTATCAAGGTTGGAAATTGTGAATTCATTCATAACACCCTCTCTATAGCAAAATATTAGTGGTTCTATTTGTTTAAAAAAAAAAAAAAAGAGTACCAGCCTTTTGAAAGTCACAATAACAAAGTGTGGCAATTAAAAATGCTAGTCCATCATTTCAATTTTCATGATATCATATCATTTTCAGTGATAACACACTATCAGGTGTGATCAGACCCTTTCTTTTAATGTTGTTAGATCTTACAGAAATACAGCCTGGTAAATATCCTAGTGTGTATTTCTGTCACATCCATGTATTCCAACATATTGATCATATTCCAACAACTATAAAAGTTAGCTCAATTCTAGATAGCCTAGATAATTTGCAGAATTAGCATACTCATTATTCCTGTGATTTTTTTCTTCTAGAGAGCTTTTAAGGAGACATCTTCACACTAAATCTATGCAGACAGTGTTTCAGAGTTAGGTATGCAGACATTAAAAGAATCTGAGGGTTTTGAAGGGACGGGGGGTGGGAGGTTGGGGTACCAGGTGGTGGGTATTATAGAGGGCACGGATTGCATGGAGCACGGGGTGTGGTGCAAAAATAATGAATACTGTTATGCTGGAAATAAAAAAAATAAAATAAAATAAAATAAAATATAAAAAAAAAAAAAAGTGAATTACCTCAAGACTGAGTTCTGTTTTCAGAGAAAATATACTTATTATATACAGTAGACCCTTGAACAACACAATTGTAATTACATTCTTTCTCTGACTTGTTGACAGAAAGATTTAATCTCATTTTCTACAAATTTTTTACTAAAGGTTAATCTGTGTACTTATGAAGATGAGAGTTTTAGATATTCCCATCACTTTGATCTCTTTAACTTATAAACCTTTTCTAAAGTTACCCATTTCTAGCTACACTTGTGTCAGATTTTTAATCAGATTAGAGTTACTAATCCAATATTATTTTTAAAAAAAACCTTTCATTTGTCACATATGTTATAGCTTTGACTCTTTGATAGATAGTTCTGGAAGTGAGTTACAATTGGATCAGTTTGTGTCATTACCACCACAGAAAATAACATCAATAAAACATTTATAAACAAAACATTATGAGAAATTAGAGCTATATGATGGTAGTTCTTACACAGTCTTACTAAAGATATAGTAGAGATAATCTAGAAACATTCTGAAATTTAAAGCAAGATCTTACCACTTTCTTAATTTCAGTGAGAAAAAAAGGTTGCCTAAAAGATCAATTTTCTTATATAAAGGTTTCAAATGAGTTTAAACCCGCTTAAATCATATGTCCCCTAATTCAGAAATTGGACAATGTGCTAATTGTAATACATATTTTATTCTACTTATGCTATGCTAACTATATCATGGAGTATAATTAGCCTTCTGCACTACAGTGATTAAAGTGAATCTTTTTCTTTTCTAAAGTCATGTCCTATCTTTTGCTTTTAGCTCACTTTTATATTGCTTCCTTCAGTTATATTTGCCTTCCGATGTAAAAAAAAAAAAGTTTCACTGCTTTGAAAGATTCTGCAAAACCTACCTAAATGTGATACTATCACACATCAAATAATGCACCCATGCGATATGTGATGTGGGAAACAAAGGCAGAAGAAAAATTATTAAATTTCCTTCCTACCTACATCCCACAGACAAGTCCTTGAAGTAGGCAGAGTGACCTTCCTCTAGGGACTCAACTGCCTCAATGTTAATCCTTTGCTACGGGCAAAAGGCAACCTTAGCCTGACTCCAGGATCCTGTAAGTCTACCTTAACATATAAAAACTTTAGAAATGTCTTTTATCTCTAAATCCCCTAAGATACATATTGGCAATCATCCCCCAAGCATATGGTCCACCACCAATGGACATCTGAAGGAACTCATGACTAAGGTTTTATTAGACAATAATAAATGACCTTTTCAACAATAGCTAGCCCCCTCAAGGTCCTGGACATCTTGATTCCAAAATTCCTTAGGGACTTACATTATCCCTAACCTCCTCCCAACTTGAAAGTACATAATGGGCCACTCCTCATGACCCCAGTGCCGTTCCTTCAGCCCAGAAGTCCTGTCCCCATACTTTAATAAAATCACCTTTTTGCACCAAAGACGTCTCAAGAATTCTTTCCTGGCCATCGGCTTCGAACCCTAATGTCTTTCCTACATCAATATGAATGATATCAATTCTGATTACTATAGAACTGCAATATTTACAACACAGTAACTTAATTAACTGTATATTAATTTATTCTGAAATTTTTATAAACATTGATTTAGCTCTCTTTACATTAACTTTAGGGAAATGATACATCAATTTTCAAGAAACATAAAGGTCATACTGAACAACACTAGCTCATTTTAACACCCTTTTAAAAATCTTGTGTCACCTTTCCCTCATGACTTTTCAGTGTACCTTCTAAACAATATTGTCAAACTTTACATTCTGTAGTTTGTTAGGCCAAAATAGTGAGTAAAATGAAAATTTTTTTAAATTTTTCAAACTGCAAATGTCTCTCACTCTTGACTCCTACATCAGGGACAAGGTCTGCTGGCAATCCCTTAAATCTCCTAGGCTTGAGTGCCTCTTAACAATACTGGTCTAATCGTGCCTGTTAGCATGCAAATACAGATAAACTGTCTTTGGAAGGATCACTTTTACATAAAGAAGAAGAAAGTTCTTATAGAGAAATGTGGCATCTGAATGGGTCTTAAGGTGTTTATTTTTTTTCTCTAGAAATAATTATAAGAGAAAGACATTATATAGAACTATCAACATCAACATTTAGATTTTTAACAATTATTGAGAACTTAATTATGTGCAGAGCAAAGACTAAATCACTTCCATATATTAACTCAAGCATGAGGTCCTTTGAGGTAGGCACCATTATTATCCTGATTGTATAATTAAGATAATTGAGCCACAAAGAAGATAAATTCTGTGCTCAGGTATGAGGTGAAGAGCCAGAATTCTAATTCAAGTGTGTGCCAGAGACTGCACTATTAAGGATAATATATGGTAAACTTTTGAGTTTTTTATAAGTTAGTTTTTATTTTTATCATTGCATATATCTGAAATAGTCTCTTATTTCTAAAAGACTTTTCAAAGAAAAAGGAAATTAGAAAAAAAAATTACCTCTCAGCTTTACTTTTCCTCATCTTACCTCCCTTCCCAGAGGCAAGGAATTACAATTCCTTATGGTAATTTCTCTGATATTGCCTTCATATTTTTTTTTTTTCTGAACAAAAACGTTTTATTAGGTAAAAGAATGTATTATATATATATATACATTATAATATATATAATCATGGTCATATATATATATATATATATATACTAGTTTTCTTTTTTTTTTTTTATTAATTTTTTTTTTATTTCCAGCATAACAGTATTCATTATTTTTGCACCACACATATATTGTCATTGACTGCATGTTCAAGAAGTATATCAATTATCTCCCATCATTTTTTCTTCAAATGAACTTCATTACATTTACTACTTTAAAGCAACTTCATCAACATACTCTTTATTTTACATTGTTCTAAAAAGCTAAGGAATGACCAGTGTTATTGGATTTGATAATACTGTTCAGAATTCAAAGATGTGATCCAAGTATACTTTTAATCTGTTAAAATACAAACAGATTTCCATTTGTATCTGTCTTTGAAATCAAGTAAGTGTGAAGACAATCAAGGCGTTGGTAGCACTGACTCTATTTTACTATCTAGATTTCTTAGAAACGTAATATCACAGCAGTATTTCCATCTTTGCACATGACCACAGACTATTAAACATATTAATCTCTAGACTTGGAAAACTTGCTCTTAGTATGCCCTACAGAAAGTGATCCACTAAAAATCGCCTATATTTTGTACAGAAAAGGATTTTCTCTTGTTTTCAGGAAATTAAAATGCCTGTTTTTGTGATTTCATGGTTATGAAAGGTCTATGCATTTTTATCTGCTTACTGAAGCAGTCAAAATATATTTCATAAATCTCTAAGTAAATTATTTTCATGAAGCTGTGTTAGATGATACTTTTTATTTTGGACACCAAATATAGTTTCTGTGGTGTAGTGATAAAACTATTCACAAATAGGAATAATTGAACAATTTTCATGATGGCTTTAGCACCATTTGTAGAGAGGATATATTACTTATATTCACTTATGAGCTGAAGAATGGGGGCTTCCAAGGTTACTCCATGAGGTATCAGCCACATATGTGAGGACTATGGGAAAGGAAAAATTATTTCAGGAAGGGCAAGCTGGCTCTGTTACATGAATTAAACCACTGTTTTTTAAAGATGAGATTAACCTATTTATATGAACATGACATATGATCACACTGGAGTATATTATATCATATTATGCTATTTTTCTACTATAGTACGTTTTCTTTAAATCTTTCTGTCTGAATTGTTCTGTTTCTTCTTGCAGAATAACTTCTGCTACTTAATAAAGTTTGGTTTTTATGGTTATCTTTATTATTATCAATTGTATGATACCTTTCATCCTATGACACACACTAGACACAATTTGTAATTATCACTAAGGAGCCTTACACTCTCCTCCATCACCTATGTTTTACAAATACTGTTTTTTTCTTTTCCTTTCACTATTCTATATGGTAATATAGAATACTGGTCCACTCTATTTATTTATTTATTTATTGTATGTGAAAGGCATGGGTGGATTTTATTTATTACCCTATATCTACTATTTAATTTGAGGTAAAATATAAGCAACACTGAGAAACGCCTATTTCTGCTATCCTTTAACATAATTTTCCATTGTGAATATGGTGATAAAGCTAATGGAAACTGTCATCACATACTCGAGCTTCTCTGATGGCTGGTATTTTACAATTCTCATTGTCTGTGAAATCCCAACACAGGTAAGATTCTCCCACATACGGTGCAGAGGGGTGCATAACTAGCATTTTGGCCCCCTCAACTCCCCACACTGGAGCCTAAGTGTTACTAGGAGAGTTCTAAAATAGCAGAGGCAATGAAAACCTCTTGAGTCTGTCCCAAGGTGGAATAGTGTTTCAAAGAAATCCACACCACAATGGGTTCCGTGAGAGTGAGGCTTTGGCACCATCGAGCTTGCCCAGACACTCACACCCGATCTTAAACTTCTGGTACCCCAGGTCTTTTAATTTGGATGAAAAGCAAATGTGGAAGAAGTTGTTGGTGTTCCTTGTATAAGCTCCACACTGACATACTGGCTGGTAGGTGATCCAGATGGTGGTATTTAAATTACGATAAAAAACCTATGAAACCATTATAGATAGCTTAGGAAAAGGTTTAGTCAAAAATACAGATACTGACTTCTCAGTCATCAGGGAGAGCGTGAACAAAATGATCATTTAAATGATTTTTCAAACAGAAATGAACTATCACAGGTGTTTTCTTCCTGCAGGAGCTGGGATGTTTCAATAGGAGAGATCTTCCATTTGTCCAGATTAAATAAACTTTTTGGCATGCAGTTATAAAGTGGACAACTACAAAACTTATAGCTCCCAAATTGTTTCCTTCTACCCCATTTTTAAAAATTTTTAGAGCTTAAATATTTGCATGTCTGCTCAGTCACTTTAATTCCCACATTATGTCATCCTTAAATATATTCAGTTAAATATATACAGTAATCAAAACCCATATTTCATTTTTTTAAGATTTTATTTATTTATTTATTTGTTTGTCAGAGAGAGAGAGAGAGAGCGAGATAACAAGTAGGCAGAGGGCAGGCGGGGGGGGGGGCGGGAGCAGGCTCCCCGCCAAACAGAGATCTCGACGTGGGGCTCAATCCCAGGACTCTGGGATCATGACCTGAGCTGAAGGCAGAGGGTTTAACTCACTGAGCCACCCAGGCACCCCCCCAAAAAACAATATTTCTTGTTATGCCACCTTAGTCATTATTAGTCGCTTGATCTCTGTCTGGAGGAATTTCTGCTAGAAAAGCTCATGTACAAAATTCTTGGAGTTTTCTCTGGATATATAAATGTAAACTGAAAGCTATTTTCTTTAAGCATTTTTAGGATATAATATCATTGTTTAATAGCTTCATTATGAGGTAGCTTGGAAAATTATTCTCAATACATTATTTGCCCTCTACAGAGAAAGACCTTTAGCCTGCGATTTTATCATTCCTCCCAACCAGACAGAGTATACTTTTCCACCTAACTACGCCAGGCGTGCGCTAGACAATCAAATGTTTGTCTATAAGACTATAAGTAAGGCTTCAAATGTGCTTCAATGATCCGGCATGGTTTCTTCTGCTACTATGACCCATGCAGGGAAGAATGTGTTTCCTCAGCTGGGCTGTGCCTGACAGGACTCTAGAGCGAAGGGAGAAGTAAATCTTACCTATCAGAAGTCTGCAGTTCAGACTTGTCCGGCTGATGAACCCCGCCTGCTCAGATCAGCTGAACCACAGCTGACCTACAAGAGCCTGTGAAATAGAAAAATACAGAATGGCTGCAATAAACCACTGAAACTGTGAAACATATATATATATACTGCTGAAAAAACGGACTAATACACATTGTTTCCGTAAAACTGTTAACTTTTTTCTTTTCTTTTGGAACTCTTTTCCTCTTATATTTTCTGACTGTTTCTAAGAGTTTTTCAGTGTCTTTGTATGTTACTCATTTCCTCTTATGTGTCTGGAAGCTATTTTCTTTATACTTATCCTCACTAGGCACAGGGGGAATTAGACTGCTGGATCTGCAGATGGATGATTTTTTTTTTTTTAAAGATGATTTTTAACAGTATTGGAAATTTTCATCATTAATCTGTTTGGCTATTTATTCCTTTCCTATTCTCCCTATTCTGTTCTCTCCCTTTCTAATGGTAGCCCTGTATCTCATAATCTTTATTTCCCTTTTTGTATCACTTTATACTTAAAGGACACTCTGGATTTTTTTTTCTCCTCTATATTCCACATCATGAATTTCCTTATGATCATTTCTAAATTTTAATATCATTTATAGAATTCTTTTTTTTTCATTTATAGAATTCTTAACTTCTATTTGAAAAGATCCATTTTACTCTTTAAGTAATCTCTTGTTTTTTGCTGACATTCTTTTTTCTTTTTTTCCCCCAAATCCTTGAAACATGGTTACTTAATGTACATTTCTGGTCACCCCAGTATCTGCATCTCCCATGTTTTTTAAATTTTACACTACACTAGTGTTTTGGTCAAATAACTACTCTTTCATATTTCCTTGTTTTTCTTTGAATGCTAGACATTTGGAATGAAAATCTGTACAGGAAATCTTAATGCTTGGTCAAGTGTTATCTCCGTTGTTTTGCTGCTCCTCTTCTGTTTCTTTTTCTGCTTCTGCTTTTCCTCCTCCTCTGCTTGCTTTCTTCTTTTTTATTTATTTATTTTTTTCCTCTGCCTCTTCAGCTTCTTCTTCATCTGCTTCTCTTGTCTGGCATTTCATGCATCTCCAAATAGAACAACAGTATTCTTTACCAACTAGTCCACTGTTGACTGAAATGAAACTTCTCTCTAATTCTATTTAACAATTTCATTTTATCCACGTACTTTTGAGTACTCTTCTCTTTTATAGCTTCATGTCTCTCAAGATTTTCCCATAGTTGTATTCTTCTTTGTTCTTCTTATGTTAGCATCTTGGGGGATTTTTCTCCTTCTTACTTCTACTTAAATCTGTTTTCTCACTTATAATCCGCTTTTGTCTCATTAATGCTTCTCTATATCCATATAGTTCTGCTTTATAATATTCCTTCACAGAGAAAATTGCATCACTAACTTTTTTTAAAAACATAGTAACTTATTTTAATAAATTTAAATGTTTATGGCATTATTTCAACATTTTTGTTGTATGTCCATAATCTCTTGATTTTTTTTCTGCATTTCCTTTATAGTGCCAGCATATCTATGCATGCTCGTTTTTTTTTTTTTACTAATTAGTGAATAAAATAGATTTTTTCCAGAACATCTCTTTGAAGACAGTTTGGGATAATCATGAAGAAAGGGCAAGGGTAGCCTTTCAGTATTAATAACCCAAAGGCATATTTTTTCCAAATTATATACCTAACCAGATTGTTTTCTCTGAGTTATCTTATCTGGGTCATTCTTCTATAAAGATGCAGCCTCTGTTCTGACCAAAGAAGGTCCCAAGGAAGTTCTGAAAGTTTAGGTTCATGTCACTTCCAACTTATTTCAAAAATGGGATTTTTTTTCTTTAGTCATGACAAGTTTTAACCTTCATAAAGAATATGTTACTGGTTCTTTCTAAAATACTCACCTTGGGACTCTTTTGACGCTCCTTCACATTTTTCTACTTCTTCCTTCTTAAAGTTTACCCAATCTCAGGTCTTTTGAGTAACCTTTACCAAAATCTGGAGTCTTTGATTTTATCTGCCTTCTAGGATTACTAAAAATGAAATCTGAATTTTTTCTTTGGTTTCTTTTATCATTCTCTTCATTGTGTTTGTAAAGGTAAAAGACTCAAAGGTCATATTCAAATTAGAAATCCTCTTAATAAATCATTTTATGGTTTTGAGTATTCATTTTAAAAGTTAAATGAGAATTCAAAGTATAGAACTGAAAATTTTAATATGAATTTGAACTAGTTTTTGAATCAAAGACAAAGTAACTTGTCACATTGTTCATAATTTATATTTTTTGTGCCCTCCAGATACTAGATTTTTGCAATGTCATTCTTTCAGCTGCATGTAAGAGACATACCCTTAGGTTCTATTATTTGATGGACATTTATTTTGAGGCCATGTAAAGGGAGAATGCAGTGAAGGAAAGACATTGCCAGCAAAAACATTTCAGGTATCCTAGATAACTAGATTTCTCTTTATAATACCTCAATAATCTGCAATAATTGCAAATTAGTTTACTCAAGGTTCCACTTTGTCTCCTCCATGATTCAACTACTAATTCCTTCTTTACTCTCCATGTTACCAAACAATGTCTCATTGCAGAGAATTCTCTCTGCAGTCTCTACACCATCCCTCTTTGGGTCTCCTGGCTTCTTCAACATTCTACTTCCTAGATATGTTCTCTCTGTCTCCTATTTAAGATTATCTAAAAGTTACTTTCATCAGTTTTTTCACTCAAATGCCACCATTACTAATGGAGAGACAGCAAAGGCATTTTGATGTGTATTTACAAAGGAAAAAACCCATAATCACAACTCAAGAATGTAGATTTCATGAACTTTAGCTTTGTGACCTTTAACTTTGTATGTTTTATACAGCTGTACCACCTGCATTATAATATAAATATCGTACAGTTTACAAAACTTAAAGAGTATGGTGTATGGTGATTTATTTTCGTGTTTATATGACAAAGATGTAAGATCACAGAAAACAAGACAGATGTGCCCCAAAATTGTGGCATTCCTCAATTCCTTTTACTTCTTGAAGCATTCCCAATTCATTCATTTGTAAGGAGTATTTAATCTTAACAAACAAAAGTATAATTCAATCAAACCTTAAAGAATTTATCTGCCTTCAAAGATCAGAGAGAATGATGACCTATACTTGGATTAGGTTGTTTTTGCTATAATTTATTACAAAGTAGCCAACAAGCAGTTCAAAGATGTATGACAAAGCTATGCAACATAGCTTTGTAGTTGTGTTTCTAGGGGTTTTTCTATTTTAATGATGAATGAAATCCATGGTGAGTAGACAACCGGAAGGTGAGAAAGACTGATTAAAAGCCAATAAACTGGAATAGGACACAGAAAACCTGCAGGACCCATCTCCAGTTATGCAAATCCAATGTTGTGTGACAGTTACATTATTCTGGGTTTAACTTCTTATGCATTATCTAATATACAGCATATGTGGACAAAGCTTAATATAAGGCATTGCCATCTCTGTCAAATAAATAGACTCTTTATGGTAAGTCGGTCTATTAGAGAATCAAGTGAAAAGTGTTCTATTTAGAGAACATGCCCCTTGATATCATCTGTGGATAAAGGATGGCTTTAGGCCTTTCTAATAGCAATGTTGAGAGGAGGAAATGCTTCTTGTTCACATTCCAGGTCCTTTCTGATCACAGTGTGGTATCTTATCATCCTTGCTTCTTTGAACTTTATGTTAGGTCCTAATTGAGTCTGCTGGTGATAATTAGCAGTTCCACCCAGCTTTTGTATAGGCCTTGCACCTGCTCCCGTCTAGGCTGGAATTCTTGGTGATGATATTCAAGCATCTGTGACCTCCATTATCTGACCCCAGGCTTGTTCCTCAGTCTTCTTAGCTTCTCCGATACCTCCCAGGGGCATGCAGAAATATATTGGTTTCCTGTAGAACAAAAGCACTACTTCCATGTTGTAGAGACATCTCTCCCCATTAGTGTCATTCTGTTGCCCTTACACATGATGTTAAGGGAAAAAGAGTACCAGAAGCTAAATCTATCTGCTGTTTCCATTACTTTGCTTCCTCCTGTGATTCTACATCTATCTTTCCTTTGCTCTAATCTTCTCACCAGAAGGGGTGGTACATTGGCTTCTTAAACTGTTTATTTCATATGCTGGCTATTTCTTTGTTTTTGCATACTATGAAACTCCAGGATCCAAATTAACCAAGTATGTAGCTAATTATGTCAAAGAAGCTACTGGAATTCAGAAAATCTATTTTCTCCAATTTCAGTTACTTACTTCAGTTACCACATGGCAATCCACCCTAAAACTTTGGAGACTGAAACAAGAACCACTTATTATTTACAAATGATTCTGTAGGTTAATTGGGCACAGTTGGACAATCCTTCTGCTTCGTGTGATGTTTAATGAGGCTGCAGTTGTCTGAAGGCTCAGCTGTGCTGGAATGTTAAAGTGACTACTGAACACATCTGGCAGGCCATGCTAACTAGCCACTGGCTTGGAAATGAGCAACAGCTATTGACCAGAGATTCCTGTCCTCTTGTGGCTTCTCCAAGTATTTTGAATTTCTCTTAGCTTAGAGGGGGCTAAATTCCAAGCTTGCAAAAATGGAAACTGCTGATTTCTTAACACCTAGTCTAAGACTTTCAGCGGTACCACTTTTGCCAAATTCTGATAATCAAAGAATGTCACAGGCCAAGCCCATTAGTAGGAGGAGTGAAAATACAACCCACCTCTTAATGGGAGAGATGGAAAATAATGTGTATCCTCCTTTAATTCACAAATCTTCCTAATAAAATCTAATTCCAAAGACTATTGAATCAATCTGGACCATCCCCAAAACCAATCTTACAGTCATATTCTGCAATAAATTTATTGTTCTAATCCTTTTTTGCAGAGTTCTGAGTTTTTAATTCACTATATTTGTATGAAGATTTAGAAGTAATAAAGCATGTCTGTTTAATCTGCAAACATATTATCTAACCAGAATTAATTTAATTAAAATCAGGATTTCATTTTTGAGCCTGGGCACTGACATTGTTAAAATTAAATTAGAAGAGATAAAGTTATTCTGGGAGTCCCTAAAACTGGTAATTTCCTATCATCATGAAAGGTTATTTGGGATGAGGTTTCAGTAACAATCAGGCACAATAATTTAGGATATTACTGCTAATTTTATACTCAGTGGATAATTGTGTAAGCTAGAACAGCCAACATGTTTCCCACCTGTTCTTTAAAAATATCCAGGGAAGTTCTCTTTTATATAGTACTGATCATCAGAAGGACAGAGATAGGAAAGAAGAAGGATAATTAAATTTAAAAATAGTAATTGAGAATATTTTCTGATATTGATCTACTGGGGTGATAAAAAATTTATATTTCTTTCAATGAAAATCAGCTTTAGGAAATATGGGCGATTATTAATTAATTGAAGACATAAGGCTTAAGTCTTTTGACTACAGGTGTAATCATCATTATTGTGCTATTAATTTTGAGGCCTCTTTTCTGCCACTATTGTCGGAACTACTTACTATATCACTGTTATACCTACCCGACTTTGAATTTACACAAACATTAACAGCTTTGGAAAATTCTTAAAACTAGATTCCCCTTACTAAGACTCTCAGATTGATCTCTTAGGCATTATTTATTTCAAACATTTTATGTGAATGGAAGTATATAGTATGCAATTTTTAGGAACTGAGTTGTTTCACTCAGCATCATCCTCTGGAAAGTCACCCATGTTGGTCCACATGGGTAGATAGTTCATTCTCGTTGGCTGAGTGGCATTCCATGGTGTGGATATACCCCTGACTCTACAGCCATTACCTTGTGGACAGACCACAAGATAGATTCCAGTTCTTGGCTGTAATGAATAAAACTGCTATAGGTATTCATGTGCAGGTATTTTTGTCAACATAAGTTTTGGTTTTATTTTCTTTTTCTGGGATAAACACCTAGGAGTGCAATGGTTGTGTCATATGATAGCTGTACATTTAGCTTCTTTTTTGAAAAACATTATTCAATGTTTTCTGCACTCAGTTTTAAATTATTTTTGAAACATTGGATGTGGTAACTGATATTTTTCATATGACAATAATTGAGTTTGTAGATAAATGCAATGAGAATTCTTGAAGTCTTTGAACTTAAATAGCTTTGTCATTGTGCTATTTTATTGTATAAAATATTTTGCTTGGCAATCTTAAATAATCATGCCATATAATGAAGGTTTTGTACACTAAGCAAAATGGGCTCTGGAAGCTCAATAGCCTTTATCATTTTCCTTATTTATAATGACTTCAATTAGAAAGAAACAAAAAAACACATCCCTGTAAAAATCAGCTTGACCCTGAGCAGTGATAGAGGTAATATAATTTAGAATGATGCAGAAGAAACATTTGTATGTCAAATAATATATTAAAGTCTTAATTACAACCAGGATTGTTCAGAAAATAAATAAAGGTGCCCACAATTATAACAAGAATCTTACTGTTTCTGTACAGCTAATGACACATCAAAAATCGAAAACCTTGTTTAAATATGAAAACATTATACTTATTTTAAATAAGATGCAATTCAAGAATTAGGCTCAATCTAGAATAATTATCTATTTGATTTTCTTTGTAGCTTATTTAACAATTTTTTCAAATTTGTACTGTATAAACATTCTACCAGTCTATAACAAATAATCAATGTAGCAAAATTTATTTGAATTTAAAATAGAAAACTGTGACAAAAAAATAGGTAAATGTCTTAAGGATATCATTCTTTTGAAGAGTTTCAAAAAAGAACATTTGCAAGGAATATGGACATATTAATCTGGGAAATATAATTTCAAGGAACCCAAAGATAATGCTATATTATGATATTCACATCTTGGCATTGGTCTGAATTCTATTAGCATTCATTAATACATGAATACATGTATATTAATACATGCAATACACAGAAAACACATACACACACAATTTATGGCTGTGAGTAATAAGTGATCTGTTCTCTCATATAGAGATCCAGTATCTCTGTCAAAGAGATTTATTTATTATTTATTATTATTTATTTATTATTTATTATTATTTATTACATAGAAAAAAATGCAAACAGGATACAACTTTTTTTTTTAAAGATTTTATTTATTTATTTGACAGAGAGAAATCACAAGTAGATGGAGAGGCAGGCAGAGAGAGAGAGAGAGAGAGGGAAGCAGGCTCCCTGCTGAGCAGAGAGCCCAATGCGGGACTCGATCCCAGGACCCTGAGATCACGACCCGAGCCGAAGGCAGCGGCTCAACCCACTGAGCCACCCAGGCACCCCCAACAGGATAGAACTTTATGTTAGTTCCCTACAAACTCCAATCCCCCACAGAGCAACAGCGAGGACCAGAGGTTTACCTGCACACGTAGAGGGTTTGTTGTACACAGGAGAGGAACCCCAAAATTATGAGATTCAGAGACGATACAGGAGCAATCAAACATATCTGTCCCTCTCTGAAAATATACAAAGAAACCCTTATCTTAATTTCTACAATGTAAAGAAGTTCTCTTTGGGTAGAATGGGAGGAGAGCTCCAGTATTTTTCAACTGCGAAGTTCAAGCAAAGGTTTCTGGAGGTGGGTGGGGAGGTGCTCTCCATCTTTATTAGAGTTTGTCAATTTCCTTTTCCAGAATGGGAGGAATGTTCAGGAACAACAGCAGCAACAACAACAAACCCAAGAAGTTTTTCTCAGAATGTTCACTTTTTGATATTACATGGTCCTGGTCCCCAGCAAATTTTCCCTGGTATATGCCTCTGTCTACCATTCTGATTAATGTCTTCCACACTGCCTAGTACCACAACTGGTCAGTTTACCCTACGCAACAGTTACTTAACGATTTCTGTGTTCTTTGATTCTCTTTCCAAACATGTCTCTGATATTCTACTCTTGTTACCGAAAGTTGTGTCTGAAACTTTTAAGTCTGAAATTTGACCCGACTTACAAGCTGAGAAGTCAACCTGTCAGTTTTATGAAATGTACAGAGATACCACACCTCTGGGTCAGAGAATAAACCACATTACTCACAGAAAAGGAAAACAAAATAGAACTGGTCAAATAGTACCTTGTATTTGCTCACCATACCCCAAATGCCCACAAGGCACCCGGAAGCCGAAATTTCATGTGCATGTGCACTCAGTTTGGACCACAGGGAAGGAAATCAAAAAATCTGAGAGAGATCATATATTGGCTGTGAATATAACCGTCTATCCTACTCCCTGAAAATGGAGAGAGAGAAACCTCATCTTTACTTCTGTGATGTAAACAAATCTAAGCTTTCACAATCTTGCAGATACAAAGATTCTGCACCTGGGTGGCTCAGTTGGTTAAGCTACTGCCTTAGGCTCAGGTCATGATCCTGGAGTGCCACATTGAGCTCCCTGCTAGGAAGGGATTCTGCTTTTCCCACTGACCTCTCTTTTCTCATGTTCTGTCTCTCTCATTATCTCTCTCTCTCTTTCTCAAATAAATAAATAAAACCTTTTTAAAAAATTGAGATATTCTCTATCTTTGTTATAGCTTGGCTTTTTTTTCAACTCCGACTATCCAACCCTCATAAGAATACTGAGGAATCCAGGGAAAATGTTCTCTTAACACAATTGCCATGATAATGACACTGCTTTGCAGAGTGTTGGAAGGATATATACCTAAGATAAAATTTCATTTCTAGTTATATGAAGGGCTAAAGCCCAAAGAGCTTTTATAGTACCAGAAAGTTCACATATTGGATAAAATACTTAAAATACTAATTGATAAAGCATTTACAGAAGATGTATCAAAGGTGAAAAGCAAATAAAAATATGCTAACATTGTTAGTCATCAGGGCCATGCAAATAAAATAAAAATGAGATACCACAAGATACCAACAAAACTGGCTAACTTTATTTTTTTAATGTTTAAAAAAAAACTTGCTAACTTTAAAAGACTGGAAGTACTTTGTTGAAGAGACTGAAACAAATTTCATACTTTCCAAGTAGGGGTATAAAATGGTGCAGCAACAACTCAGGAAAACATTTTGGGAGTTTTCTATGAAGTTAAAAATAGTTTACCCAAGAAACATAAAAAAATGCCCATATAAAGACACGTATATGAAAGTTTGCAGCAGCTTTCTTTATTCAGTAGACAACACTGGGAAATAGTTATAATACCCACTAATGAAAAAACCAAATTGAGGTATATCCATACAATGAAATGCTGCTGAGACAAACCCTGATAGTCTGGGATGTCAGATTGAAGATCCTGAAATAAAAATACCTTAAAAGTGTGAATTGAAAAATAAATCTGTACCTATGGAACTTTTTTCATGACACATTATATCACGGGTATGAAGTAAACTACAACAATTTAAAAAATGGTAATCATTCATTATGCATTATCTGTTTACACTTTAGACTGAGCTCTGGGAAATTACTCTGGAAGAAGTAAACAAAATTTCCATTTTTTAATAAAATATTTAATGAGGTGAAAGACAGGGACAAGCATGTCAGGCAGAGTGTAGAAGAAAATAAATGGAAACAATCAGTTCTTTTTTATTTATTTATTTACTTTTAAGTAAATAAAACCATCCTTTAGATGGAAAGGATGGTGAGAGGAGAGACTCAAAATACAGGCAGGGTCATGATCTTTACTAGAAATGAAAGTTGTGGGAGATTATGCCTGAAGCCTTAATATTCTCCATGAATTTGAAGGTACCTCCCAAATAGAATGAGTCACAGTAAGCTAGGTTTTTTGGGTCCTTTGGATACATTTTGAAGCAATCATTAGAGAGAATCAAAAGGAAGAGTGGTAAGAGATATTTGAAAATATAATGGGTAGTGGTGATAGATTAATAAAATTAAGAGAGCACTGGATTTTGTTATGAAAAATTTTAAATATATATAGAAAAGTTCAAAGAATGACACTATGAACACCAACACACCCAAAACATAAAATCACTTGCTGGTGTTTTGTTGTATTTGTTTAATATATTTATGTACTTGTGAACATACAATAATATATTCATGTGGATATATATAAATATATATGCATGTGAGTGTCTGTGTGTGTGTGTGTGCACACGTGCATGCGTGTGCATTCCTGAACTATCGGAAAGAAGGTAGCAAACATCAACTCCAAGTATGGCAATATGCCACACCTAAAAATATACATATTTTTGACAGAACTCACTACAATTACCACACCATAATGAAACAAAGAAATCTTAATATCATATATTATAGTATGTTGTCAGATATCAGACCAACTTTTCCTCCAAATATCTTTTATAAAGCTTTTCTTAAAAATCAAAGTCTAAAAAAGCTTATTTTTATTAACTCTTTAGTTTCTGGTAAACTGAAAGATACTTACCGTGTTTTTTCATTTTGGCAACTTTGTGGAGTAAACTGGCAAGCTGAGATATAGAATAAATAGGTCATAAATGACATATAGATTATATTAACAAACATTTAACTTGTTACTCTTTATTTTAGGCTTGTATTTTCAGATTTAAAAAGGCATGACTTTATTTTTTTATTTTTTTAAGATTTTATTTATTTATTTGACAGAGATAGAGAGATCACAAGTAGGCAGAGAGGCAGGCAAAGTTAGATGGGGAAGCAGGCTCCTCGCTGAGCAGAGAGCCCGATGTGGGGCTCGATTCCAGGACCCTGGGATCATGACCTGAGCCGAAGGCAGAGGCTTTAACCCACTGAGCCACCAGGCACCCCATAAAGGCATGACTTTATTAAGTGTATTTTATTAGAGATCACTTAAATATGAATGAAGTCATGTGCAAATGACTTTGTTTAGGACTTTATTTTCTTTAAAAAGTAACATGTCACCTAATGAATATGAAAATAAAGGCACAAAAAAAAAAGGAAAATAGAGGATAAAAAATGTAGGATCTAGTAGAAAAATTATTGGATTGGCTGGTTAACCACAGCTAAGTGTTAATATAGAGGTAAAATATTTGTGTTCTATGCAAAAATATGTTACCTCTATATTAACCATTAATCTATATTGCCAAATGCTGAGAATCATAAATGTTAAATTTGGGATTTTCAAGGGTGTGCTTTACAAACCTACCTACACAAAAATATTAACAATCCATTCATTCATTTAACCACAAGTGATTGTTTAGTACTATTATGTGCCTGGCTCTGAGAATGAGACAGAGATTATAAGATTTGCTTAATTACCAAAAAAATCTATCTGAAGTAAGGCACTGAAGCTTTCAGATGACTTGCAGGAGAATTCAAACATAATAAAGGAAAACAGAAAGAGGTGGAGATTTTTAAACTCTTGTTGGCCATTAGTACATAAACGGTATATGATTTATCATAGAGCAGTAACCACTTGCATAGTAAAACATCTGCATGACTACTGCACACAGGATCATCAGAATTCCTTCCCAACGTGGTGAAAGGACAAAAACGTATATTCTAGCAAGAAAAGGACAAATTGAGTGGATTGTACACCAAGTGCAGCACAAAAGACCTACTTGCATCGAGACAGTTATATGAACCAGGGAGAGAGAGGCAAGGAATCTCCCATTGCCAACCTCAACCACTGAAAAATTTATGTAACTCTGAAAGTGAAGATTTATCCAAATTATAAACCAAACAAAACAGAGCATCCCTAGGGAAATTTTATGCAGTTAAGTTAAATCTACAGAGAAGGAGAAGCCAATACGGTTGTGGTTGCTTTAATAGAATGGATTTTTTTTTTCTTTATTGCTCTGAATATGGATTGGATAATATATAAAATAAGAGCAGACTTAAAAACAGAGGACATAAAAGTGAAAGAATTGTAGAATGTTAGGAAATATGAAAACTGGCATGTTGAATCAGTTAGAATATTTAACAAACAATAAAGACACTGTATATCTTAGTTACAATAATTTAAGGAAAAGTTACTGCAAAATCCTTCAGTAAATTATTTCTTGGAGCATATATGAATGTGCAGACTGGTGAGTAAAAGAGGACAGGAGAGCAACTGAAAGGTGTTTACCTCATGACAAAATGGATCTATAAACATGACCAGAAACATTCTTCTTCTGCAAAATTGAAAAAAAAAAATATACAACATAAAAATCATTTGGAACAAAGATGTATTATTGAATAATAAAGCAGATGAAAATTATTTTTTAAAATGTGGAAGTATGGAAAAATACCTTAATAATACTAAGCTATTATTAACTCAGGATGTACATCATTTCCTTCTTAAGTTTGAAAACATGTCACCCAATTTTTTGATAATGCTTAGTGATGCTGAATCCACAGAAAATATCCTCTACTACTTCTAACAATTGGTATTCAAATATTCTCTGCCCATGAAAGCAATACAACAGCTAAGAAGCACATCCATAACTTGGTCTTCTTTTTAACAGTTCCCTTTGCTAATGAACATATATTTTAGAGCTCTTCTGCTTTTTATTATATATATGTGTGTGTATACATATATATATACTTAACATGAGACTCCATTCGCTTGCAGTATGTATGATTTTTCTGTCCCATGACATGTTTAACATAATGGAACCCCAGAGTGTTATTTTGTTGACACCTAGGCTAATCCTAAAAGTAACACCAGCCCATGGGTCTTTAAATACAACCTCTTTTTTTTTTAATAGTTTTTTTTTAAAGATTTTATCTATTTATTTGACAGAGAGAGAGATCACAAGTAGGCAGAGAGGTAGGCAGAGAGAGAGGGGGAAGCAGGCTCCCCGCTGAGCGGAGAGACCGATGTGGGGCTCGATCCCAGGACCCTGAGATCAAAACCTGAGCCAAAGGCAGAGGCTTAACCCACTGAGCCACCCAGGTACCCCTAAAACCTCTTTTAATATCATGTAGTCAACAGACTTGATTTGCTCTATTTTGTTATCATTACAGGAAGACATCAATGCACTTTGCAGCAGTAAAATGGAGATATTATTTTTTAAAAACTATTTTTTAGATGAATTAAACTTAATTAAGTCTTTAAAAAACAGAAACATGTTAACATTACTTCAGTGTAGACAGATGAGAGTCATAGCTTTGCTAATTGGATGTATCTGCTCCCTAAGGTATCACAAGGTATTGAATAAAAACTTTGTCAAAGCACTGTCATAAACAAGAAAAATGGGATTATGGCAAAAATATAATTTTTCATGTTATTGTAAAGCTTTACATTCCTGGGACATACTCTCTACATTTGTCATCTGGCAAATTTTTATTCGTCTTTAAGGCTTAACATTATTAACATGGTAAAACTTTCCCTACTTATACCAAGTGGCTCCTTCCATTCCTCCTTTGTCATCTAAAGCAAGATGTCCTGTTCACCTTTGTCTCAAAACAAATTTACTAAACGAAAGCAATCATGAATTAATGAAAGAAACAGATGTAAAGGCATTTTTTGTTTGTTTTATTTTATATTTTGTTATTGCATGTGAAATATTTAACAAAGAGAATAAAATTTAAAAAGCAATTTTTAAACCTAAGAACTTGTAAAAGTCATGGAATATGAGTGTAAAAGTACTTAATAAAAATAACATATGACTAATATAATAATCAAATTGAATGCTCTAAACTGTGAAAATTCTAAGTTAAACAAAGAACACAATAATATATTGATCACTGTCAAATATTTTTCCCCAGATTGAGTACTGTGTCTCAGGCCCTACAAGTATCTCCATATTTTCATCCTAAAAGCCAAAGGGACATTTTTTAAAATGGCACATTTCTAATTTATGGCTATATATATTTTTATTTCCAGCATAAATCTCTACGTATTTCACACCCACAATTAATGCTGAATGAATGAAAGACTAAATTAATGCATGACTATGCATTATCACTAAGTAATACTGTCCTCATAGAACCACTTTGCTGTAGGGTTTTATGAGACTTCCCATTTAGAGAAGATGAGAATCTAATAAATTGACCTTTTAAAACCAACTTCTACAAACTTGGTGCTTTAAATCAATTTTTAAACAGTATGTCAAAATTTCCTGGATGTTATAATTTTCATTCTATTTAATAGACTACATGAATTTGGGGTCTAGCACAAAATCCTTTGAGTTATAGAGAACATATATTTGTATATGTGTGTGTGTATGGAAAGAAAAAGAACAGCATTTTTTATCTACTGAGAAATTTATGATTCTTTATGGAGGGTTTTTTCTGTGAGTCTTAATATAAGTATTATACATATTTTCACTTGATCATATTTCCTTCTCGGCCTTAGCAACCAGGTAGTTAACATAAAACATTGCTTCAAACTCTAAACATTATAAATGAATACAGGCTGCGAATTCTCTCACATTGTTTCCCCCCCCCCCATGAACAAGTAGTCTTCTAACCCATAACTATGTATGTTTATTTATGTATATTTATATATTTATATTTTATTTATTTATTTTTAAAGATTTTATTTATTTATTTGACACACAGAGATCACAAGTAGGCAGAGAGGCAGGCAGAGAGAGTGGAGGAAGAAGGCTCCCTTAGCAGAAAAGAGCCCGATGCAGGGCTGGATCCCAGGACCCTGAGATCATGAACTGAGCCGAAGGCAGGCTTTAACCCACTGAGCCACCCAGGCGCCCCTATTTATATTTTTTAAAAGATTTATTTATTGGGGTGTGTGGGTGGCTCAGTGGGTTAAAGCCTCTGCCTTCGGCTCAATTCATGATCCCAGGGTCCTGGGATGGAGCCCATTGGGCTCTCTGCTCAGCAGAGAGCCTGCTTTATCCTCTCTCTCTGCCTGCCTCTCTGCCTACTTGTGATCTCTTGGTCTGTCAAATAAATAAATAAAATCTTAAAAAAAAAAAGATTTATTTATTAATTTTGGAATGGGGGAGGTACAGAAGGAGACAGAGACAAAGAATCTCGCTCGAGCAGACTCCCCACTGAGTGTGGAGCCTGACGCAGTGTGGGGCCAGATCTCACCACTCTAAGATCATGACCAGAGCCAAAATCAAGAGTTAGGTGCTCAACAGACTGAGCCACCCATGTGCCACTATTTTTTAAATTTAATTTCCTATGTTTTCCTATGCCTGTTTACATCACCTTGGAGATCAAGTTGGTTATATGACTGTAGGAATGCCTGCCATAATGTTCTGTCTTAACGTGATGTACGTCAATATATGTATACCGTATATTCTTTCATGTGGTTATCCCCTATATTGGAATACAGGGATATACTTCCTGTTTGTCCTTTCTTTTATTTTTATGATCCAAGCTTCTTATTTTGTCACAAATTTGAGGCATTTTCGGGTCCCTCCCCAGTACTTAGTAAGTCAGGAAAACATCTGCTTTGCTAATTCATCACTCAGCTGTATAGAACCCTTGATTAGTCTTCCAATGGGAACTCTCCTTAGCTATCCAATTACAGACAACTGTATTTTTGTACTTGAATTAAGACTTATTTTGGGCTGTTTTGAAATTTTGCCAAAATGATTAATAATTTCTTTCTCTTCCTCCTTTGATTGTTTTCTTCTGGCAAAGGCAGCTCCATATCCCTACAACTTTGAAAGCATGGCCAGGTAAGGGTTTCAAAATACAAGTGAAGAGATTAAATGAGTGACTGTAATATGGGGCTTATTTGTTTGTGCTTTATTCCTCCTCGAAGCACAAATACTTTCCGTTGCTCCTCTCACCTAAGATACAATTTAGCATTTTGGCCATTAAGTGATCACTATTTTTTGCCCTATGGCCAGAGCAGGAAAGTCTATTAGAAAGGTAAAATGGCCTTCGGGCAGAAGCATCAGACATGACCTAGTGATTTTTTTAAGCAAAATATATGAGAAATGATATGAATAGTTTTCACTATATTCTTCTCTGGCTTGGATAATACATTCTGTTTTTCTCACTAGCTGTTCATCCTGGGTAATAAGTTCAGATAGTAGAACCTGAACCTTGTCACAAGGTGTAGCTTGTGTGCTATGTGTGTTATTTCCTGTTGCTGCCAAGGTGTCAGCAGCACAAATTCCAGACTCTCTACATCACTGTGAAGTCCCAACACCGGTCCTGGTGGTGGCACTGCCATCTCTTCCCCACTTGGTAGCAACTGAGGAGCAGTTACAAAACGTGATTTCTAGCCAATGAAGGAGGAGCCTATACTCATTATGAGAAGCAGGGACAACTTCCATAGAACAATTACTTGAAATTTAGAAAGCTTCACTGCAATCACCTGATTTGGAGACTTAGGTAGGTGAATTCCTTAGCAAAAGATATATAATTTCTGAAACTTCATCTATGATGTTAGGAAGGTAGAAATGTCTGGACTCAGAGAAACCACACACATCTGAAAAATATGAATATTATGGGGAAGCTAGTAATATTACAGATGAGGAGATGGAATGTTTTTGATAATTACAGTACAGGTTTCTTGTTTAATTATATTATCTCATTCTGCTAAATTCCTCTCTGTTGCAGATGGCTGGAGATTCTACTTCTGTTTACCCAAACCCACAGGGCAATAAGTATTCTTCTAAGATAGGGTGATAACTATTCTTAAATCAGAGCAGTATAGCAGGGAAGTCCCAGGAGACGGACACAAAGTTCACAAACCCTAGAATCAGAATTTAAACTGTGGATTGTCTGGGTCTTAATCTCATGCCTTTTATATGAAACTCCATTGCTTCATTTTCCTGATATGTCATCCTAACATTTTCCCATACCTGAAACATAGAATTTCAGGAAATGGAAATCCGCTGATATTGCACAACTCCTTGAGACTCTAAGGACACTCTGAGGCAAGAGATGGATTCTGGAATGTTTACTCTTTAAATAAGGTATCACTGACTCTTGTGGAAAACAAAAGCAGAATTGATATACAAAGGAAAAGACTAAAAAGTACCTGTTGAAATGTGAGAATATAAAATATTTAAAGAATAAAATGTGAGGTATCCACATTTCTAGGTATGATGTCAACAAGGGTCTTATAATATCAATGATTTGTCTTTTGTTCCACCTCTGACATCTAAGGCAAGAAACTGAAAAAACTCAGAGCTCATGGAATGGAGCTAGGAGCACAGTGGACTATTTTCAGGTAAGACCCTATCTATAAATCTTTCCTAAAATAATCCACTGAATATTATTCAGCATATTTAGATCATGGAGTGATGCAACTACATCCTCTTCCTCTTATCATGGCCACATCCTTATAAAAAGGAATAAAGAAAACAAAAAATACCTTACAAAGGCCTCTAAAACCGAAGGAGGATACAATGAGAGTAGCAAGTATCCATAATTCCATGATTCCCCTTTGATACATCCTTCCTCCTAATATGTAGTCAGCTTGTTCTTTAATTTTATAGGCTTAATTTTATATTTGTATAGGAGGAAACACATATATATCTGTTCATGAGATCCTAGATTTTGAACCTATGCAGAATTTTTTTTTAATTTTTTATTTTTTTATAAACATGTATTTTTATCCCCAGGGGTACAGGTCTGTGAATCGCCAGGTTTACACACTTCACAGCACTCACCAAAGCACATACCCTCCCCAATGTCCATAACCCCAACCCCCCTTCTCCCAACCCCCCTCCCCCCAGCAACCCTCAGTTTGTTTTGTAAGATTAAGAGTCACTTATGGTTTGTCTCCCTCCCAATCCCATCTTGTTTCATTGATTCGTCTCCTACCCACTTAAGCCCCCATGTTGCATCACCACTTCCTCATATCAGGGAGATCATATGAAAGTTGTCTTTCTCTGCTTGACTTATTTCACTAAGCATGATACACTCTAGTTCCATCCATGTTGTCGCAAATGGCAAGATTTCATTTCTTTTGATGGCTGCAAAGTATTCCATTGTGTATATATACCACATCTTCTTGATCCATTCATCTGTTGATAGACATCTAGGTTCTTTCCATAGTTTGGCTATTGTGGACATTGCCGCTATAAACATTCGGGTGCACGTGCCCCTTTGGATCACTACGTTTGTATCTTTAGGGTAAATACCCAGTAGTGCAATTGCTGGGTCATAGGGCAGTTCTATTTTCAACATTTTGAGGAACCTCCAGGCTGTTTTCCAGAGTGGCTGCACCAGCTTGCATTCCCACCAACAGTGTAGGAGGGTTCCCCTTTCTCCGCATCCTCGCCAGCATCTGTCATTTCCTGACTTGTTGATTTTAGCCATTCTGACTGGTGTGAGGTGATATCTCATTGTGGTTTTGATTTGGATTTCCCTGATGCCGAGTGATATGGAGCACTTTTTCATGTGTCTGTTGGCCATCTGGATGTCTTCTTTGCAGAAATGTCTGTTCATGTCCTCTGCCCATTTCTTGATTGGATTATTTGTTCTTTGGGTGTTGAGTTTGCTAAGTTCTTTATAGATTCTGGACACTAGTCCTTTATCTGATATGTCGTTTGAAAATATCTTCTCCCATTCTGTCAGTTGTCTTTTGATTTTGTTAACTGTTTCTTTGCTGTGCAAAGGCTTTTGAACTTGATGAAATCCCAATAGTTCATTTTTGCCCTTGTTTCCCTTGCTTTTGGCGATGTTCCTAGGAAGATGTTGCTGCGGCTAAGGTCGAAGAGGTTGCGGCCTGTGTTCTCCTCAAGGATTTTGATGGATTCCTTTCGCACATTGAGGTCCTTCATCCATTTTGAGTCTATTTTCGTGTGTGGTGTAAGGAAATGGTCCAATTTCATTTTTCTGCATTTGGCTGTCCAATTTTCCCAACACCATTTATTGAAGAGGCTGTCTTTTTTCCATTGGACATTCTTTCCTGCTCTGTCGGAGATTAGTTGACCATAGAGTTGAGGGTCTATTTCTGGGCTCTCTATTCTGTTCCATTGATCTATGTGTCTGTTTTTGTGCCAGTACCATGCTGTCTTGATGATGACAGCTTTGTAATAGAGCTTGAAGTCCGGAATTGTGATGCCACCAACTTTGGCTTTCTTTTTCAATATCCCTTTGGCTCTTCGAGGTCTTTTCTGGTTCCATATAAATTTTAGAATTATTTGTTCAATTTCTTTGAAAAAGATGGATGGTACTTTGATAGGAATTGCATTAAATGTGTAGATTGCTTTAGGTAGCATAGACATTTTCACAATATTTATTCTTCCGATCCAGGAGCATGGAACATTTTTCCATTTCTTTGTTTCTTCCTCAATTTTTTTCATGAGTACTTTATAGTTTTCTGAGTATAGATTCTGTGCCTCTTTGGTTAGGTTTATTCCTAGGTATCTTGTGGTTTGGGGTGCAATTGTAAATGGGATTGACTCCTTAATTTCTCTTTCTTCTGTCTTGCTGTTGGTGTAGAGAAATGCAACTGATTTCTGTGCATTGATTTTATATCCTGACACCTTACTGAATTCCTGTATAAGTTCTAGCAGTTTTGGAGTGGAGTCTTTTGGGTTTTCCACATATAGTATCATATCATCTGCAAAGAGTGATAATTTGACTTCTTCTTTGCCGATTTGGATGCCTTTAATTTCCTTTTGTTGTCTGATTGCTGAGGCTAGGACTTCTAGTACTATGTTGAATAGCAATGGTGATAATGGACATCCCTGCTATGTTCCTGACCTTAACGGAAAAGCTTTCAGTTTTTCTCCATTGAGAATGATATTTGCGGTGGGTTTTTCATAGATGGCTTTGATGATATTGAGGTATGTGCCCTCTATCCCTACACTTTGAAGAGTTTTGTTCAGGAAGGGATGCAGTACTTTGTCAAATGCTTTTTCAGCATCTATTGAGAGTATCATATGGTTCTTGTTCTTTCTTTTATTGATGTGTTGTATCACATTGACTGATTTGCAGATGTTGAACCAACCTTGCAGCCCTGGAATAAAGCCCACTTGGTCGTGGTGAATGATCCTTTTAATGTACTGTTGAATCCTATTGGCTAGTATTTTGGTGAGAATTTTTGCATCTGAGTTCATCAAGGATATTGGTCTATAGCTCTCTTTTTTGATGGGATCCTTGTCTGGTTTTGGGATCAAGGTGATGCTGGCCTCATAAAATGAGTTTGGAAGTTTTCCTTCCATTTCTAGTTTTTGAAACAGTTTCAGGAGAATAGGAATTAGTTCTTCTTTAAATGTTTGGTAGAATTCCCCCGGGAAGCTGTCTGGCCCTGGGCTTTTGTTTGTTTGGAGATTTTTAATGACTGTTTCAATCTCCTTACTGGTTATGGGTCTGTTCAGGCTTTCTACTTCTTCCTGGTTCAGTTGTGGTAGTTTATATGTTTCTAGGAATGCATCCATTTCTTTCAGATTGTCAAATTTGTTGGCGTAGAGTTGCTCATAGTATGTTCTTATAATAGTTTGTATTTCTTTGGTGTTAGTTGTGATCTCTCCTCTTTCATTCATGATTTTATTTATTTGGGTCCTTTCTCTTTTCTTTTTGATAAGTCTGGCCAGGAGTTTATCAATTTTATTAATTCTTTCAAAGAACCAGCTCCTAGTTTCATTGATTTGCTCTATTGTCTTTTTGGTTTCTATTTCATTGATTTCTGCTCTGATCTTTATGATTTCTCTTCTCCTGCTGGGCTTAGGGTTTCTTTCTTGTTCTTTCTCCAGCTCCTTTAGGTGTAGGGTTAGGTTGTGTACCTGAGACCTTTCTTGTTTCTTGAGGAAGGCTTGTACCGCTATATATTTTCCTCTCAGGACTGCCTTTGTTGTGTCCCACAGATTTTGAACTGTTGTATTTTCATTATCATTTGTTTCCATGATTTTTTTCAATTCTTCTTTACTTTCCCGGTTGACCCATTCATTCTTTAGAAGGATGCTGTTTAGTCTCCATGTATTTGGGTTCTTTCCAAACTTTCTTTTGTGGTTGAGTTCTAGCTTCAGAGCATTGTGGTCTGAAAATATGCAGGGAATGACCCCAATCTTTTGATACCGGTTGAGTCCTGATTTAGGACCGAAGATGTGATCTATTCTGGAGAATGTTCCATGTGCACTAGAGAAGAATGTGTATTCTGTTGCTTTGGGATGAAATGTTCTGAATATATCTGTGATGTCCATCTGGTCCAGTGTGTCGTTTAAGGCCTTTATTTCCTTGCTGATCTTTTGCTTGGATGATCTGTCCATTTCAGTGAGGGGAGTGTTAAAGTCCCCTACTATTATTGTATTATTCTGGATGTGTTTCTTTGATTTTGTTATTAATTGGTTTATATAGTTGGCTGCTCCCACGTGGGGGGCATAGATATTTAAAATTGTTAGATCTTCTTGTTGGACAGACCCTTTGAGTATGATATAGTGTCCTTCCTCATCTCTTATTATAGTCTTTGGCTTAAAATCCAACTGATCTGATATAAGGATTCCTACTCCTGCTTTCTTCTGATGTCCATTAGCATGGTAAATTCTTTTCCACCTCCTCACTTTAAATCTGGAGGTGTCTCCGGGCTTAAAATGAGTTTCTTGGAGGCAACATATAGATGGGTTTTGTTTTTTTATCCATTGTGACACCCTGTGTCTTTTGATTGGGGCATTTAGCCCATTAACATTCAGGGTAACTATTGAGAGATATGAATTTAGTGCCATTGTATCGCCTGTAAGATGACTGTTACTGTATATTGTCTCTGTTCCTTACTACCACTTGTAGGCTCTCTCTTTGCTTAGAGGACCCCTCTCAATATTTCCTGTAGAGCTGGTTTGGTGTTTGCAAATTCTTTCAGTTTTTGTTTGTCCTGGAAGCTTTTAATCTCTCCTTCTATTTTCAATGATAGCCTAGCTGGATATAGTATTCTTGGCTGCATGTTTTTCTCGTTTAGTGCTCTGAAAATATCATGCCAGCTCTTTCTGGCCTGCCAGGTCTCTGTGGATAAGTCAGCTGCCAATCTAATATTTTTACCATTGTATGTTACAGACTTCTTTTCCCGGGCTGCTTTCAGGATTTTCTCTTTGTCACTAAGACTTGTAAATTTTACTATAAGGTGACGGGGTGTGGGCCTATTCTTATTGATTTTGAGGGACGTTCTCTGAACCTCCTGAATTTTGATGCTCGTTCCCTTTGCCATATTGGGGAAATTCTCCCCAATAATTCTCTCCAGTATACCTTCTGCTCCCCTCTCTCTTTCTTCTTCTTCCTGAATCCCGATTATTCTATTGTTGTTTCGTCTTATGGTGTCACTTATCTCTCGAATTCTCCCCTCGTGGTCCAGTAGCTGTTTGTCCCTCTTTTGCTCAGCTTCTTTATTCTCTGTCATTTGGTCTTCTATATCACTAATTCTTTCTTCTGCCTCATTTATCCTAGCAGTGAGAGCCTCCATTTTTGATTGCACCTCATTAATAGCTTTTTTGATTTCAACTTGGTTAGATTTTAGTTCTTTTATTTCTCCAGAAAGGGCTTTTATATCTCCCGAGAGGGTTTCTCTAATATCTTCCATGCCTTCTTCGAGCCCGGCTAGGACCTTGAGAATTGTCACTCTGAACTCTAGATCTGACAGATTACCAATGTCTGTATTGATTAGGTCCCTAGCCTTCGGTACTGCCTCTTGTTCTTTTTTCTGTGGTGAATTTTTCCGCCTTGTCATTTTGTCCAGATAAGAGTATATGAAAAAGCAAGTAAAATACTAAAAGTGTGGCAACAACCCCAGGAAAACATGGTTTAACCAAATCAGAAGAGATCTCAAATCGTGAGGGGGGAGAAATGGGATAAAAAGAGGTTCAAAAAGAAAGAAAGAAAAAAAAGAAAAAAGAAAAAAAGAAAAAAAACGAAAAGAATTTTAAAAAGGAAAATGAATAAAGAAAAATATAAAAAGGAAAAAATATATATATTAGATAAACTAGTTAAAAAACGTCAAAAGAGAAAAGGGTAAAAGTTTAAAAAAATTTTAGAAGAAGAAGAGAAAAAAAATGAAAAAGAAAAAAAAATTAAATTAACTGCAAGACTAAAAAAAATCACAGGGAAAAACAAAAAAAAAAAAGAAGAAGAAGAAAAAATCACAGGGAGAAAGCCATGAGTTCCGTGCTTTGCTTTCTCCTCCTCTGGAATTCTACTGCTCTCCTTGGTATTAAAACCGCTCTCCTTGGTAGGTGAACTTGGTCTTGGCTGGATTTCTTGTTGGTCTTCTGGGGGAGGGGCCTGCTGTAGTGATTCTCAACTGTCTTTGCCCCAGGCGGAATTGCACTGCCCTTACCAGGGGCCGGGCTGAGTAATCAGCTCGGGTTTGCTTTCAGGAGCTTTTGTTCCCTGAGCACTTTCCGTAGAGTTCTGGAGTACAGGAATACAAATGGTGGCCTCCTGGTCTCCGGCCGGGAGGAGCAGAGAGCCTGGGGGCCCCACTCCTCAGTGCGCCCTCAGAGAACAGCGCCCAGTTACTCCCGTCTGCCTGACCTCCGGCCACGCTCCGATTCACGGAGCCTGCGACCGGTTCAAGGTAACACCGAGCTGTGAGCTTACTGTCGGCTCTGTCTCTGTAGCCGGCTTTCCCGTTCCAATACATGCAAGCTCTGCGACACTCAGATACCCCCGATCCTTCTGTGACCCTGCGGGACCTGAGGCCACGCTGACCCCGCGTGGGCTTCTCCCCGGTTTAGCCTCTGGAGCGATGTCCCTCAGCGGAACAGACTTTTAAAAGTCCTGATTTTGTGCTCTGTTGCTCCGCCACTTGCTGGGAGCCAGCCCCTCCCCCCGGGTCTATCTTCCTGTCGCTTTGGATTCACTTCTCCGCAGGTCCTACCTTTCAGAAAGTGGTTGTTTTTCTGTTTCCAGAATTGCTGTTCTTCTTCTCTTCGATCTGCCGATGGATTTGCAGGTGTTTGCAATCTTTAGATAAGCTATCTAGCTGATCTCCGGCTAGCTGAAGTAGTCTCAGCCTGCTACTTCTCCGCCATCTTGACCGCCGGTCCCTATGCAGAATTTTGATGACACTTTTGGGTTGTGCCCCTGGAGAAAAGATGTTATGAACTTTGTGTGCAGAAGGGAGTAGTAGACTGTATAATTGTGAAAAATTTTACTGCCTTATCCTCTACCCATGCACAAAAATTAGGTACCATCGTGTGGATTGTGGTGATACCAGAAAAGAGTACATTTCCTTTGTACTGAACTACCAAATGGCCACGTAAGTTGCTCTGGTCAATTAAAAGTGCCAACTTGTGGCTTTGCCAAGTTACTTTCTCTTTTTCACAAGACCAGCCTTAACCAAACTCTGATTACGTTGTGAAGCTGGTTCTCAGAGTAAACAGACATGGAGCAGAGACACTGTGACCCCACCATGGACATGTAACATGAATAAAAAATTAACCTTTGTTTCATAAGCTACTCATATTCTAGGGTAATTCATTGCGGCATGACTTAAGCTGAATGAAACAGGGATATAAAATGAATAAGATGTACTAAATGTATGAAAACAGTATAAAAACTGATACATGATTTTTTAAAAAGAAGGCCATAGAAGAAAAGTATCCCAATAAAGAATGTAATAGTAAATTAATAATAGTTTAGCTTTAGATTTGCACATTACACTTAGAAAAATTAGATCAAGATTATTAGAAAGAAAATATGACTTTGAAGCTAAAATCAGTTGCACTATGTAACTAAATATACGATTATCTTCAATTCCAATGCATGTAGTAAAATACATAGAGATGTAAAATACAAAGTATAAAACATGTTAACTTGCATATCGTGGGATTTCAAGTAGCTTAGCATACATATGACCATTTTTAGCTCATAATTAATTTAATGTTAACAGTTAAAGTACATATTACCAAGATAATGCCATTACGTTTTAAAGCATTCTAATAGTAACCTCATCAGTTTTATCGTCATATAGGAAGACTGCATCTAGACTAGGATCTTTCCAAAATAATAATGATGTAATGACAGTAAAAAAGGAATATAAAAGTTGCTAAGGTTTTATTATATTGCAATCAATTTTCTATGTGCCTCAAATAGAGGCACCTAAATATCCTTAAGACAATGATTAAAAAATGAAATTATCAGAATTTCATAAAGATAAACTGAAGCTTCAGGGGATCACACAACTTTTAAAAGACAGTGTAGACATTTGGATTAAAATAGTTTTATTCAAGTCAGTATCTCCTGATTTAACTACCAATTTATATATGTTGTATTCACACACACACATATTCAACTGAATTTTAGCTTCTTAAAGATAAAAATATTTTCTTAGCCTGGTCTCCCCAGGAAATTGATCTCGAACCAAAATTTTATGTATTAACACTTTCTTGGGGTGGTGTAAACACAGAGAATAAAAGTAAGAAACAAGTAAGTAAAACGAGAAATGATATAGAACAAATATAAATAAGATTACTGAGCTGGACATAGTTTTGCAAGAACTCAAAACTCTTAGTCCAGTCATTTGAGGTCTCTAGAGAAGATACAGGAGAACATCCTTTTTTTTCACCCAGAATAACCCATTATGAGAAAAGGGATAGCAAATCATCTGCTGGATCTTTCCTGCCTCCCACTGGTCAAAGTCTACTCCTTGGGTTTCCATGTCATCTTACTGAAACCATCCAGGAAGTACCTGGAGAAGCAGACCTTCCATGAATTTGATTTGGGGAGAGTGCAAACAGAGTGGTCTCTCCTAAGTCCACAGAAGAAGAACCAGTCACAGCTGGTGCACTACATCCATGACATTAGTGTGAACTATTTTTAGGAACATTCAGGCCCATAATTCAGGGAAACAGTAGAATATCACCTTTTTTTTTTTTTTTGTATCACCTTCTATGATCTTGTGCAGAAAATTACACAACACTGCTTCTTCCACATTCTACCTATCAAAGAAGTTACAAAGGACCAACCAAGTTCAAAAGGCGAGTACACCGATTCCACCTCCTAACAAGAAAGTGGTAGGGCCTGGAAGACAGTGTGTAATTGGAAATGGAGTTCCCTCTCTGGTCACAAAAAATTCGCATTCTGCCTACATGCAAAATACTTTCTCCAAACCCATAAAATTCTTACCCTGTGACATCAGTAAGCTTAGTTCAGAGGTTTAAGGATCTTGTTACTTAAGTCAGATCCCAGCATGGAAGAGGCTTCTCAGCACAGTACTGGTTTTATTCAGCACAACTTTTTGAGTACCATCCTCACTTAGAAGATCTGTTATGTAAGGACTCAAATCGTTTACACACACACACACACACACACTCAACATCTACTGGTGGCATAGATAAGAAGCTGACTGTTTTAGATACTCCCAAGTAAAAAGGGGAGAACATAACAATGAATAGCCCATAGCAATTCTGAAATCCAGCCAGGCATGTGATGTCCTTGATTTAATTATAGCAGAACTTCACTGGGAATTACACTGGAGAAATATGGTGGTGGTTTTTTGTTTTTGTTTTTGTTCTTCCATTCGTGGCTCACCCGCTAGACCTTTTATTCATCTTCTGATAACACTTTCCTTTACATAAAATATACTCCTTGCTTATAGTTTGGTAGTTTCTTCAGTCTTACGGTCCAAAAAGCCTCTCTCCACTTGGTGCTGTCACTGCCCCAAGCTAATCCAATTACTTTGAAAGCTATTTGGGTTGCTTATGAATTAATGAATAATCTATACTAGGGTTTAGCAAACTATTTTCTGTAAAGGGCCAAAAAGTAAATGTTTTTCTTTTTGCAGCCATGTGGTTCTCTGTTGCAACGACTCAACTCTTCAGTAGTAGTGCAAAAACATCCATAGACAGTATATAAATGGATGAGTGGGGCAAGGAATGAATAAATGAATGAATGAATCAATCAATCAATCAATCTTTACCCACAGAAGTATTCAGTGGACTCATTTGCTCTTTAGGACATAGTTTTCTGACCCAGTCCTCTCATCTACTGTTGTATAAAATTAGATGAAAACCGCTTCTACAGATTTTTTTTTTTTTAAATGAGCCACTTCTTGCTTAAGTCCCTGCAAAACTACAGTAGGGCAATGTCCTCACAATTCAAATGAGCCATTATTTAACAGAGAGTAAGATTCTTTTTTTTTTTTTTTTAAGATTTTATTTACTTATTTGACAGAGATCACAAGTAGGCAGAGAGGCAGGCAGAGAGAGACGAGGAAGCAGGCTCTCTACGGACCAGAGAGCCCGATGCGGGGCTCGATCCCAGGACCCTGGGATCATGACCCAAGCCGAATGCAGAGGCTTTAACCTACTGAGCCACCCAGGCGCCCCACAGAGAGTAAGATTCTTAAAGGGCCTTTTTTTTTTCTTTCTATTTGAAATAGTCTATGAAGCACTAGCGCAGCCTTAAACCTTTATGTGTTCTTGCCTAACGGTTTTGGACTGATCACATAGGCTTCAAAATGACACCACCCAAATCAAAGGGAGGTAACCATGTCCTGGATTTAATTTTGTCTACAAGTCATACCTTAATTTTAGCATCATTTGCCTTTTGACTGACAATGAACATCAACTCTCTAACAATGCTCTCAGCTGATTCTAGTCCTGGGCTTTGAGGCAATCCAGCTTATTAAATAAAGCAATGATGAGTTTTTCCCAACTTACATATGCATGAGTAAGACATATGTTGTTTTTTTAAACCACTGATTTTTGGGTTGTTTGTTTCTGCAGAAATAGCTAAGTGAGATAATATCTAACTTAAGTTGTCTTTAAAGATCTTTTCTTCAAAACTCTAACACAAATTAACACTGATAAAATTATAAGGTAAATTTGAAATTTCATTAAATATAAATATTTCAGGCAATTCATCATTGCTACATCTTCTAAGCAATGTTTCCCTGTATGGAAACTGGAATCATCTTTTATTAGTTTGTAGGGAATTATCCATGATTCATTCACTCAACGATGTGCTATCCACTGACTAGCAGGTTTTAATAGTTTCTCGATTGTAACTCAATGAGCACAAACATGGAATTTTAGTATTTTAAATGTAACACTGTGCATTATAGATGATATATATGCTCCTAAATTTTCAAAGTGTTTTCTCCAATGGGTAATTCAGCTAGCTTATTAATTTTTATTGTTGGACTTATAAATCTATAAGTTGTGGCTCTGTAGAGCAGTTATTTCTTAAGTTGAAATAACCCTATGTCCTCTCCAAAAAAATTTAGATCTTCACAGGAAGAGTATGTTGGTTTAAAAAAGATCTCCTGACCTTTGCTAAATAATATAAAGAGAACCATCTCCAATGAATTTTAGAACACTGTATTAATTGTGGTTTAGTGTTAGATACTGGTTCATGTTACTTATAAGATAGGTAAAATATAAAATAAAATGTTATTTCTGAATTTGATCCAGAAATGAAACAGAACAAGACCATGGTCACTAATAATGATTAACAGAGATACTTTAAAAGCTCTCAGTATTTCTAGGCATTGTTGTTAAGTGCCGTGTGCATCTTGTTAGATCATTTAATCCTTACCAGCTTCCTCTGAGACTGGTTCACAATGGCACCATTTAACAGATGAGGAGACAGAGCATAGATATCTTAAGCAAGAAAGTCAAGTTCATATGGCTAAGAAGAGGCAGAGCCAAGCCTAGACTCAGTTAACCTCAGTTAACTTAGTTAAACTAAACTCAGTTAACCTGAAATCTATGATCTTAACTATATTATTCCCATATTACAGTTTATATGTTTTAAAATGTTCTTGTTATTTTTTTAATTTATTTTTTATTTTCAGCATAACAGTATTCATTATTTTTGCACCACACCCAGTGCTCCATGCAATCCGTGCCCTCTATAATACCCACCACCTGGTACCCCGACCTCCCACCCCCCCGCCCCTTCAAAACCCTCAGATTGTTTTTCAGAGTCCATAGTCTCTCATGGTTCACCTCCCCTTCCAATTTCCCCCAACTCCCTTCTCCTCTCTAACTCCCCATGTCCTCCATGCTATTTGTTATGCTCCACAAATAAGTGAAACCATATGATAATTGACTCTCTCTGCTTGACTTATTTCACTCAGCAATATCTCTTCCAGTCCCGTTCATGTTGCTACAAAAGTTGGATATTCATCCTTCCTGATGGAGGCATAATACTCCATAGTGTATATGGACCACATCTTCCTTATTCATTCGTCCGCTGAAGGGCATCTTGGTTCTTTCCACAGTTTGGTGACCGTGGCCATTGCTGCTATAAACATTGAGGTACAGATGTCCCTTCTTTTCACTACCTCTGTATCTTTGGGGTAAATACCCAGGAGTGCAATGGCAGGGTCATAGGGAAGTTCTATTTTTAATTTCTTGAGGAATCTCCACACTGTTCTCCAAAGAGGCTGCACCAACTTGCATTCCCACCAAAAGTGTAAGAGGGTTCCCCTTTCTCTACATCCTCTCCAACACATGTTGTTTCCTGTCTTGCTAATTTTGGCCATTCTAACTGGGGTAAGGTGATATCTCAATGTAGTTTTAATTTGAATCTCCCTGATGGCTAGTGATGATAAACATTTTTTCCATGTGTCTGATAGTCATTTGTATGTCTTCATTGGAGAAGTGTCTGTCCATATCTTCTGCCCATTTTTTTATATGATTGCACCAAGAACCATAAGATACCTGGGAATAAACCTAACCAAAGAGGTAAAGGATCTGTACTCGAGGAACTACTAGAACACTCATGAAAGAAACTGAAGAAGACACAAAAAGATGGAAGACCATTCCATGCTCTTGGATCGGAAGAATAAACATTGTTAAAATGTCTATACTGCCTAGAGAAATCTATACTTTTAATGCTATTCTGATCAAAATTCCACTGGTATTCTTCAAAGAGCTGGAGCAAATAATCCTAAAATTTGTATGGAATCAGAAGAGACCCCGAATCGCTAAGGAAATGTTGAAAAACAAAAATAAAACGAGGGGCATCACGTTACCTGATTTCAAGCTTTACTACAAAGCTGTGATCACCGAGACAGCATGGTACTGGCATAAAAACAGACACATAGACCAGTGGAACAGAGTAGAGAGCCCAGATATGGACCCTCAACTCTATGGTCAAATAATCTTTGACAACACAGGAAAAAATATATACTGGAAAAAAGACAGTCTCTTCAATAAATGGTGCTGGGAAAACTGGGCAGCTATATGTAGGAGAATGAAACTCGACCATTCTCTTACAACGTACACAAAGATAAACTCAAAATGGATAAAAGATCTCAATGTGAGACAGGAATCTGTCAGAATCCTAGAGGAGAACATAAGCAGTAATCTCTTCGTATCAGCCACAGCAACTTCTTTCAAGCTATGTCTCCAAAGGCAAAGGAAACAAAAGCGAAGATGAACTTTTGGGACTTCATCAAAATCAAAAGCTTCTGCACAGCCAAGGAAACAGTCAAGAAAACAAAGAGGCAACCCACGGAATGGGAGAAGATATTTGCAAATGACAGTACAGACAAAGGTTGATATCCAAGTTCTCATTATTTTTTAATTGATGTCTCAAGAGAATCTTTCGAGATGGTTATAGAAGGTATGAAAACCCCAGTTATTTTATAAAAGTAGAAATTTAGGCTCATAGTAAGGTTTACACAAAAGGTTTACAGTAATGATTGGTCTTTCCTCTCAACCATCTCCTGCCTCTCAACCATGTTACTTTTCTTTTAACACATTCTCAGATCTGAGATCATACTCATCCTTTTTTTTTTTTTTTAAGATTTTCTTCCTTTATTTGACGAGAGAGAAAAAGATCACAAGTAGGCAGGTGGAGGAGGGTTGTGGGGGAGAGCAGGCTCCCTGCTGAGCAGAGAACCCAATATGGAGCTTGATCCCAGGGCCCTGAGATCATGACCTGAGCCGAAGGCAAAGGCTTAACCCACTAAGTCACCCAGGTGCCTCAATCCTCATCCTTTTTCACCAAGACTGTTTTTAAGCATTACTCTCCTTTGTCTCACAAATTAAACTCACACATGCCCCCCCACAAACACACTCTGTACATATACCATCAGCCTTTGAGAAAGAAGTTTTCCTTCTTTAAATCTCATCCTTGATGAATCACAAAATGCTGTTTGCACCTCATTACCAGATATGAAACCTTAATTTGTTACCAAAACTCAACTTGATGACTCCTTATCTTTTTTTAACTGTAACCAACTGGGGGGACCACATACTTGTTACTTAATAAATTATAAGTAATATCATAAAATATCTCCTTATGGTTGTCTTCATACTACATTAATAAGGTGGTGATTTTTATAGTGATACATTTTGTCATGCTAGTATTTCATTCAATGTTGGTTTAAATTGGAAAAGATTAATGAGAATGTGTAGATGATAATATAAAATTACTTGTTTGGCAGTGAAGCAAACCAATTTTATCTTTCCTTTTCTCATATAAACATATATAATATACATAAATTACTTTATGGAGTATTTGATGGGCATATACATGGAATTATCCCTGACATTCTCGAAAAATATCTTCATCTTTTTTGGATCTTCTGATTTGCAAAATTAGATTCTTTGGTTTTCCATAGGTATTTAAAGGAATTTATTTTAATACTATTTCAATCATACAATTTACCTTTTTAATATTCTTTGCAGATTTGACTCATGGCTTTGAAAGTGGTCAAAGATAAAACATATTCATAGGAACAGTGTGGTTTATCACTCATTCTGTTTTTAAGTATAATGCAAATTTTAAGAGATGGACTGTGGTGTCAGTTATTTGGGTTGATACATTGTTTTTTTATATACCTTCTCTGTGATTTTATTTATTTGTTTTGAGAGAGAGAGAGCATGAGCAAAGAGGAGGGGCAGAGGCACAAGAAGAAGCAGACTCCCTGCTGAGCAGGGAACCAGATGCTGGTCTCCATCCCAGGACCTTGGGATCATGACCTGAGCTGAAGGCTCAGACACTTAACTGACTGAGCCACCCATGTGCACTGGGAAAATTATTTAATATTTCTAAGTCTCAATATCTAAAGCTGCCAAATGAAGGTAATAATGCATGATTCACAGAACGAAATGGAATAATTCAATGATCCTCAAGTGGGACCACCACAAAGAAGATACCTTGCAGGGATCAACTGGGATAAGTAAAACTCCCAGCACATAATCTAGGGTAGGTACAGGTTCAGTAATTACATAAATTTAATATGCTATGAGAGACCTATTCATTACACTATGGATGAATTATGTCCACCTAAACCCCAATGTGACTTTGTTGAGACAACTAGAAGTCTTTTAGGAGGTAAAGTCAAATGAGGTCAAAAGGGGAGAGTCCTAATCCAGTAGTATTGGTAGCCTTACAGGAAAAAAAAAGAAATCCTCTCTTCCTCTCTTTACTCACTCTGAGGAAAGGCCGTGTGAGGACATAGCAAGGAGGTGGCTGTCTGCAAGCCAAGAAGAGAACTCTCACCAGGCACTAATACTCCTGGCATATTCATCTTGAATGCTCAGTCTCCAGAACTATGAGAAAATACATTTTGATGACTTAAGCCACTTTGCCTACTTTTGTCTATGTTTTAGTCTATATTTGGGCTGCCTAGGAAACCCATAAAGATTTTGGTACCAAAAGCCAGGTGTTGCTATAACAAATGACTAAAAATACGGGAGTTGCTCTAAGACAGGGTAGAGTTTTGAGAGGCATGCTAGAAAAATGGACATTAAAGGCAGTACTGGTAAGGGTGCACAAAGAAAAGAGAAGAGTTGGAGAGAAAACTTCCATCTCTTAGGGAATACATGAGCAGAATGTTGGTAGAACTACATGGACATTAAAGGCCAGTCTGGTGAGGTCCCATAAATGAGAAACATTCCTGGAAACTGAAGGAAAGCTGACCCTTAATATAAAGTAGCAAAGAATTCAGCTGAATTGTGTTCACAGTCGATGGTTTTGTGGAGATTGGAACTTGTGTGCAATGAAACTGGATATTCAGGAAAGATTTCTAAGCAAGATACTGATGGAGTGGCTTGGTGCCTCCTGATGGAGTGGCTTGGTGCTTCCTGACTGCTTAGTAAAGTGAGATAACGGAGGCACGAATTGAAAAAGTAACTGTTAAGTAAAATGGAACCAAAAATTGAAGATGTAGAAAATTTTTAGCTTATCCATGTTGTAGAATATGGGGAAGCACATTCTGAAGAGACCATCAGAGTCGTGAAGTCATCCTTTAGTAAAGATCTTATAGGATTAGATGAGTAGAAATACTGTCAGTTTGAACTGAAGGGGGCAGAAATAGGATGAAAAGAAAGAAGGCTGTCAGGCTCCCTGGGTTTGATGGAAAAAGACAAAAGAGCTATTCAGCTATGAAAGTGTGCTGTTTTTCAAGAAGACTCCAAGCCTTGTGGTCAGAGCTCCCTTGCAGTGTCATGGAGGTGGGGCTGCCCAAAGCCATGAAGTCAGGGTCTGGGCCAGGCAGAGCTGCAGAGGCTGGACTCTGGCCAGGTAGAGCTAGGGGCATGACCCCTGCCTAGAACCCCAGTGAGCATGAAGGACAAAGCATCAGATCAAAGGGGATTATTCTTGAGCTTTAAGATGAAACGGAATTTGTCTTTCTAGGTTTTGGATTCACTTGGGCGCCATACTCCTTTCTTCTTTCCTACTTCTCCCTTTTAGAATAGAAATGTCTATCTTATCCCTGTTCCTCTCCTTGTACTTTGGAAAGGCATAACTTGTCTTGTTCTGCAGGTTCACAGCTGAAAGGAATTTTTCCTCAAGATGAACTGTACTTCAAGTCATACTCATGTTGGATTTATGTATTTAGATGAGGCTTTGAACTTCACACTTCAGAGTTGATGCCAGGATGAGTTAAGACTTTTAAAGCTATTGAGATAAAGTGAATGTATTTTGCATTCAAGAAGAAAATGGTTTTGGTGGGTTTGGGGCAAATGAGAAGGACTAAAATATATTTCCCCCAAATTCATATGTTGAACCCTTAACCCTCAAGATGATTTATATTTAGAGACAGAGCTCAAAGGAGGTAAAGTTAAATGAGTTCATAAGGGCATGGTCCTAATTTAATAGGATTGGTGAACTTACAAGTAGAGAAAGAAAAAGATCTCCTCCCCACCCTCTTTCTCTCCACATACACACTGAGGAAAGGCCATGTGACAACACAGTTGAGAAGGGCAGCTGTCTGCACGTCGGGAAGAACACTGCCAGAAGTCACCAACTCTACCAGCACTTTGATTTTAGACTTCTAGTCTCCAGAATTCTATGAGAACATAAATTTTGGTTGTTTACGTCACCCAGTCAATGGTGTTTATGTGGCAGTCTGAACTGACTACTGCATGTTAGTGTCCTATTTTGGAAATGATCAAGCCACTCTACTATATAGCTAACCTGTTCGATAACTCTGAGTAATTTGCTTATTTCCTACCCTACTTGTGGCATATATTCCTCTTCGTGTCTCCTTTGGCTAGTATCTCTGCTCTATTTTTATTTTTATTTTTTATTTTTTTTAAATATTTTATTTATTCATTTGAGAGAGAGAGAAAGAGAGCACAAGCAGGGGGAGAGGCAGAGATAGAGGGAGAAGCAGACTCCCCACCGAGCGGGGAGTCCGACATGAGGCTCGATCCCAGGGCCCTGGGACCATGACCTAAGCTGAAGGCAGACGCTTAACGACTGAGCCACCCAGGTGCCCCACTAACCCTTTTTATTATATGCAATTTTTCCCAAGTTTTTCTGTTCTATATGGTTACTATGAGAAATATATGATCAAAGATAGACCATGGGCATTTCACAGAACATGGAATACACCAATCCTCTAATTGCCACTTACTTTTTTTTTTTCCCACTAACACCTCCCAAGTGCCATCCTGTGATATTTATCTTTGCAATCTTTGTTCTGACCCCAGTAAGATACCTGGCAGTTCCTCACGAAAGGCCATATTCTGTTTCATCTGGTATCCTTCACAATAAGAGTTATCTCTTTCCGAGTACTTCCTTTGTGACATCTTTGCAAGGAATCAGATTTCAAACTCCTAATCCTCTTCCACATAAGATTTTATTAAGATTCTTATGTACACTTTCATAATACTAAAAATTCACCACATTAGGATATAAACGGCGCTATTACAAGTTTGCCTTCTCCACCATACTAAAAATCCCAAAAGACAAGACCTCTGTCCTTTTCCACAAAATATATACAGGTCATTGTCCATGCTTGGTACACAGTAGGTACTCAGGATTTGCTGAATAAATGATTAATTGAATTTTCACTTTGCCTCATTTTTGTCACATTATTATATTTATCAATTCGATAGCTATTTAATTGCTAACTCTGGAAAGGTCACAGTTCTACATAATGGAGACCCAAAGGTGAAAAAAAAATTTTTTTTAAATATGATTCTCATTCTTAAAGACCAATGGCATTTTAAGCTATTTACAGGTTCCATAAAATGGCCAGGAGTGCTTTTGGTATATTTTTTCTGTGGGTAAGGGATGTTTAAAAAAAAAAAAACAAACTTAGACAACTAAGAATTTCCCAAGTTAAAGTAACCCTTAGAAAACCTAACAAGATACTCTGCTGAAGAACTAAGGACAAAGGCAAAATATAGGGGAATGCAAGATGGACTAATTTTTTTTTTTTCCCTGAGGATTTGGGAGACTCTCAGAGGTAAAGTGGCAGGTGAGTTGCTACACACTCCTTAGCAGATTCTCACTTCCATGCCCACCGTCCTGCTGTCTGTTTCAACCAACACCTTTTCTGGGGTCTAGCTTTGAAGATCAGGGGACAGGAATATATGGGGCTGTAGTAGCTGAAAAAGGTAAGGACACAGATTCTCTTCTAGAGCTTCCAGAAGGAATGAAGCCCTTCCAGCACCTTAATTTTAGGAATCTGACCTCCAGAATCGTAATATATCTGCATTGTTGTAAGCCATTAAGTTTGTGGTAATTACGGCAACAATAATAAACTAATACAAGTATTATTTTTGGCAAATGATTCCAATATATAGGGTCTCCAGACTCTTCTGAGAATCACCAGAGGGAAAAACAAAAATCACATAGAAACAAAATCAGTTTCCCGAAACTGGTCTTATTTGCAATAGTAAGTGTGCAAAACATTAGGTTTCCAGTGCAGCACAAATCCATGTAGGCATATTTGGATTTAATAATTGAAGAAATTGCTAAATCTTGACTATGATAAGCAAAATTTGGAATTATTAAATCAAGAATAGCTAGAACTAGTAATGAAATGGGATTGAGATGGAAAGCTGAAAAAGACATAGGGTAGGATGCTGTCACCAGGATGCAAAAACCCCTGGGGCTTGCACTAGAGACAAGTGTCTATGAGCCAATGGCATTTGACAATTAACTGGTTGAATGAGATAAAATAAAGGAAATATAGAAATGACTTTTAGGTTTGTAGCTGCATGTGATGTATAGTTATAAAAGCTTTGACAGGGATATGCCTGGGTGGCTCAATCAGTTAAGCATCTTGATTCTTGATTTTGGCTCGGATCATGAACTCAAGATTTTGGGATCAAGCCTTGAGTCAAGCTCTGCTCTGGGCATGGAGCCTGCTCGGGACTCTCTCTCTCCCTCTCAAAAAAAAAAGAGCTCTGATGGAGGAAGAATATATACAGAAGATAATAAATATATCAGGATTTTTATATATTTTGTGTTTTGTTGAGTAAAAGGATCATTTAATCAGATTATGAACAGGACAAATTTAAAGTGCCTCATGATATAAACATCTTGGTGTCCAACTGAAAACTGGAACTACTGAACCACAGGAGAAAATTCCGGAGCTAACGATTTGAGATTTTGGCAAAAGACCAACTGCCTTTTAGTAAGTTTAAAATATGTTTTTTGGTTTTAAAAAAATCTCTTATGCCTTTATAGTTTCAGATAAACAAATGGTGAAGAGAGATCTGGCAAGAGAAAAAAAAATGTTGGGAAAAGATTATTTTGGGCATAATTAGTTGGATATGTGTATTCTATGTAAGCCCATTTCGAATATTTTTAAAATATTTAAATAATTTAATAAAATGCACATTGGAAGCCAAAAGTGTAATGATGAATTGATACAGAAATATCAACATCCTTATTGCATACTAATTAATTCAACAATTTAATTAGGAAGCCCTAGAAGGTGTTGGCTAACAATTTATTATGGACTCAGCCAAAGATGAATGGTAATACATCTTCGCACAAAATATTTGACATTTATTATCACTGTACTTTAGTTGATAAAGAGTACAGATCAATTTTTTTAAGACATCAGAGTTCAGAATCTGTCCTGTATATCTATCCATACGTTTAATTTAGTGTTTCAGCATTGCAAATAGTGACACTGAGGATCAAAGAAAACTCCATATGCTTCTACATATTTTAAGAGGTCTGAGTGAAGAAACCAAATACAAATAATTGCATATCAAAGCAGGCAGCTGCATTAATTCAAGATAATGTTTATGATTCACTCTGCATTATCAGTCTCTATGCTTGTCAACAGAGCAAATTACAGGCCTGAGGACAATTCACGGTTATGTATTACTCTCCAAACTGTTATTAATGCAAAATTCCAGAGTGCACACACTAAAGAGTCTGTTATTAATGGAACAGAATGAAATACAGATATTTATTGTTATTTATGTGATTATGACTTATGGGATATATTTATAAATTTATGTTGATGAATCTACTACAAATTCACAGAACTCCAGGCTGCCTGTGCTCTTACCCAGGTATGAACTCCAAGGGCAGTGATCCCATTATTTGATTTTTTTCATATTCCCAGTGTTTGGTCTCTAATCTCATAGGTAGGAAATGCTTAATAAATGTTTGTGTAATGTACAGATGAATTCTAATTGGCGATGGGAAATACAAAATTCTATTTCCTTTTGCATTTCCTGAGAAACTGACCCAAATTTGTTTTACTTTCCCTTTCTAGGTAACCAATCTGTCTTTACTCCCCTTCTCAGAAAACTGTTCCCTACATTACCAGGAATAAGGGTTTATGATATGGATACTGATATTTAAATCCTGGACCTCTATTTCAAAAATACTTCTGCATCAATTAAGTGTCCCTCATACCTTTGTAGATAAATGGTTTTTCTGATACAATACCCATGTGACTTTTCCAGGATTTTTCTCATCAATTATTTCCAGCCTTGAAGACATCTCCCATGTCTCCTCTGTAATAGTTCCATCAGTGCTATACCAATCTTCTACCACTTCCTCCTTTAATTATGACTATCTAGAGCATTGGCCTTTCTCTATCTTCCAAACACTGAGTCATTCCATGTGCAGATTCCACAGCTAGAAACTTTCCTCCTACATCTCTTTTCACAGCTAGCTCCTTTCCCAGCTTCAAATCCCCAGGTGGTGACACCATCCAAGAAAGGTATGTTTCAACCCTCTACATAAAAGTGGGATTCTATTCATCCAAGTCTTTTTATATGTGTCGCATTGTTCTTTTCATTTGTTTGTATCACATATTGATATCCAAAATGTTAATCCATAATTTTACTACTTTACTTTCTGGAAACCCCTCCCAACCATGATGCAAATCCCATCAAGGTGCATATATTACTCATATTATGTGCCTCTGTATCCACAGTTTCTTGAATAGAGTCTGACTCAAAGTAGTTCCTCAGCAGTAAGTATTTCTAGAACGAACACATTTCAGGAAAACGTCACCACCTTTGCACTTGCTATGTATTCATACATTTAGCTTGCCTTCTTAATTGAATAGAGTTATACAGCATCATGGCAAGAAACGTCTTAAAGGACAGGTGGTTTAAAAGCCCACCTATATTTGGACCAGTCCCCTCTATTCTTTCTCATCAGCAGTCACGCAGGTTCTGTGTGGTTCAAACCACGTGACTTGGAACTCACATCTGTGGTAGAGTTCCTGTTATCTCTGTTTCCTAACCTCTTTAAATAGCAGTGATAAGCTACAGTTCAGTTCTTAACTAACTTACTCATAAAAAAATCTGGTGTCATACCTCCTCATGACAGAGGGAAAAAAAAATGAAATCTTCCTCAAAATATCCATTATCCTAGCTATCGTTCTGCCATATATCATAACAGCCACCTGTTTTTACTCCAGGTTCCCTAATTCCCCAATCCTGTGCTTTCTTGGTTTTCGATCATAACACTCCTCATTTGGTTCATACTTTTTAGTCGAATCTAGGCATTTTCAAAAATTCACTCTTCCCTCCACTTCCCATCTCTCCCTCAATCTCTCTCTCTCTCTCCCCCACCCTCCCCTTCGTCCCTCCTTCTTTTGCATAGATGTGTATTTTCCCGGCAATCCCATCCACTTCCCCCACTGTCTGTACAAATGCTTTCAGAGCCAAAATCGCTTCTGAGTTTTCCTTATGCAATTTTCTAGATTTTTTTTCTTATATAATATACTTGATTTATGAACATTTCAACATTGTTTAAAATTCTTAGGGAAAAAATAAAAATTAAAAAAATATATAATTCTTAGGGAAGTAGGTCCAAGATTATTGAACCAAATAAACTGAAGGGGGATGAGCACGGAGTTAACCACTTTCATATTTAGAAAAACTTAGTTAAGAGCATTGGCTCTAACAACAGCAGAAGGAACTCAAATGGTTATAATAGTTAATAATTATTAACTACTTAGTATGTGTTCTGAACTCTGTATAATAAATGCTTGAATCATAAAATATGACTCATCTGAAAATCTGGCATCACAATTACTAACCTTGGTAAGTAGGTTAGTAATTACTTACCAAGCTCATTCATTAGTTATTGGAGTGGAATAGTATAGACAATCAAGTCACAGATTTTCCTTTATATAGTTATCAACTTTAACTAGCCCTTTTATATCTGTCAATGTAGGAATTCATTCACCAAAATTCCAGGGTTAGGGATCGGAGGGAAATTTTTCTTTTCATGAAACAAAGAGTGAGAACTATAAAAGCACTATACTTCCCCAAGTTATATAATGTTGAAACAGTTTTGTCTTCCAAAACAAGATTTTTTTTTAAAAAAAAGATGATCTGACAATGATAAAGAAAGAAGAGAGTTCAAAAAAATATGTACTGTGAAACACAGGAGAGAAGAAGAAATGCTTAAAAAGGAATCTTCCATATTTTCATTTTGATAGGGTGATTTCCTCTCTTAGTTAACTCAAAAATTAGTCAAGGTTTTTGGTGCTGTATGAATGCTTAGATGTGTTGGTAGGAAAAGAAAGCTCTCAAGGGGGCTCGGTATTAAATTCCAGTTACAAAACTGAACTTCCCTTGAATCCATTGCATTCCCAAAGACACCACCTTAGTGTGAGCCCTCATGAACACTGCCTGTATCTCTTGCCATCAGTCTTCCCCATGCAGTATCTTTCCTCCAGTTTATCTTGTATATATGACTTAATCTTCTTAAAGTGTTACTAATATACTTCTCTGCTTAAGCTATTGATTCATTACCTCCCTTCTTTTCTTATCTAATCATATACAATTCCTAAGCCAGATATTGAAGGCTGTGTATAATTCAACATCAGTTTCCCTGTATTATTTTCCCCCTCTCCCCTAACCATCTGCAATGCATCAGTCAAGTCAGGCTAGTTGTTATTAAATGTTTCTAAATCCTTCAGCACACAAAATACTCCCAATATTCCCTGTTGTCTTTTTCATATATATTCTTTAGTTCTATCTAAAATATTACTTTTCTGATTGCCTCAAGTATATACGAATTTTCTATCTTTTGGAAACATCATAGAAGTCTTTGTGATTTAATAACTTTCAAAAGCTGATTGTGTTAGGTTTACTTATATACATATTTCCTTTAGTAGGTTTTAAACTACTTGAGAGCAGTTATTAACTGATATACAGCCATTCAAAAATATTTATCCAGCATTCAATGTGTACAAACAGTTCTAAGTCATGTTTCAGTAATCAGTTCACACAAAAGGCTTCCCCCATCACAGTCTATGGACTGATTCAAGGGTACACAATGAGAGTTTATATCAGTCACAACATCAGACATACTGTCTTGAGCACAGAGAATATTTATATGTTTATATATTTATATAAACTTCCATATGTGCATATGGATATATTTTGGTTTGTTATATATAGACTTACTAAAAAATAATTTTGACTGTAGGCTTTTTCATTTACATATTTTTATGTTCTTCCTTACATCAATGTTTATCTAGCTTTTTTTCCACTTTTGTTCACTATTTCTATATATACCATCTATATTACAGAACACGAGAAGTTATCCAATAAAGCAAAATACTATAATGAAATTAGCCCTTCCCATTCAGTACCTATATTTACGAGAATTGTTGCATTCAGACTATTTCAGATTTTTTTTTTTTTTCTGACTGAGGCCTTAAACCTATTCCTTCTCATGCATAAATTTTATTCATGGCATTTCAGAAGAGAACATTTTTGTCAAACCACAGTATATGATTTAGGTAATGTATGAAGTTTAGCAAATGAATTATGCCTAAAAGCATCCAGATAGCAAACACTTCCCTTAAATAGAGATTTGCTGAATTTTGTACGATTCTTATATTTGCAATTGGCCCACCATTCTGCTGCCAAGGTATCTGTAATGTAACCTCATGGGGAGTTAAAAGGTAGGAAAATGGCACTGAGGTGTGTACTAAAAGAAGCTGTTTCTCCTTTGGCAGGCGCTCTGTAAAACGGATGCCAAGCACAGATGGTAAAGATGTTCCTGGCTTCCACCACTATCTTGACAGTCCAAACGCAGTCAGAGATCACTGGAAAAGGGTAGATGCCACACCTCCCAGCTGAGACAGCAAAACCTCTAGTCTCTTTCTAAATGCTTTCTTCAGAACATCAGGTTCTTGTTCATTTGATTTTTGTTAACTTGCTGACAGAATAAATTGAGCAGAACTATATGAGTAGGATGAAAAGAAGGTGGGAGAATCATCTCAACACCCATTGCAGCAATTGTGTGAGAAAAATCACCATGGCATCCTGGCACATTTTTATAGCTGAAGGAATTATTTATTTTAAATGTACATTTTATTCATTTCTCTGTCCTGTCTTCAGTAAAAGAGATGGAAAAACAAGCCTTATAAATTTATAAAGTGCCTGCATCATACTAAGGAAGCTTAACTCCTTCAACCGATACAGGTACCTAAATGAAAGGATCCTTAATTGAAGTGCTAACACCACATTAAAAAGCTGACAAAAAAATGTGAACCTTCATTTCCTTATCGAGGGAATGTGTAAGAACACTAGAAGTAGTTATTTTTCTTTGGTTTTCAAAATAACAGAATAAATTTAATCTAAAATAACCTCACAAGAGAACAGACAGTGCAGGTCAAGAAGTTCCGAATAACTTTGGATTGCAGGGTTAAATTAATTATAGTTCCTAAACCATAATTATTTTTAATTAAAGAAGATGGTGAAAGTGAAAACCATGGGATGAACAGTCTTAATATATTATTGCCTATTTGGAAAAAATTTTTTCTCAAAAATTATACTTGTGTCTGAATTAAATTTTACTGAATAGGTTCTTGACATAGAGGTCTTAATGCACTAAACATTTTATTCAGATTCACAATTTTTTCACCTGAATAGACAATAACATACTTTCTTTGATGTTCTAACCAAGAAAATTGAAGTAATTTTGTACCCCACTGTTATTATTCTATGTATTCAAGTTGAATGATTAACACTTTTGACTCTGTTGTCTCTTCACCCCTTTGTACATACTTAAGAACATAAATACTTCTTGTATAAAGACATTTATATGATTAAAATCCTTCTGCAAAGTTTCACTATGTAAGTCCTTTAATAAAACAAACAAAATAATCTTCAGTACCTATTAATTTCATAGCCTAGAGATACCAACATTGAACACATGTGTAGAAGCCCCTCCCTTATTCATTGTATGAATCTTGTGGAGAAAATGTACTTGTCCTATTCTGATTTGAAAGCCCAGACTCCTGATTTTTTTTTTTAAGATTATTTATTTATTTATTTGACAGACAGAGATCACAAGCAGGCAGAGAGGCAGGCAGAGAGAAAGGAAGGGAAGCAGTCTCCCTGCTGAGCAGAGAGCCCGAAGCAGGGCTCGATCCCAGGACCCTGAGATAATGACCTGAGCCAAAGGCAGTGGCTTAACCCACTGAGCCACCATGCGCCCCAGACTCCTGATTTTTAACAGAAAAATTTTCTAGGATATTTTATATTATCTTTAGATAAAGTAACATGTCGATTTTTACTTTACGTGCCAAGTTTCAATGTACTTTTCATAAATCACATAGAAATAAGATAGAAAAATAGAGTGTTTTATGTGTTCTTAACTCTATACCACATATCTCTCCCTTTTTTCAAATTCACATAAATCCAAGAACAATCTCAAATTAATGGTAATGAATGCTGTTTACAACAATTACAGAAGGGCACTTATTGAATCAATAAATCAATTACAACAATATAACTCTTACTGAACCAATACTGAGTCATTCCTTCTAACTAGTTATTAAAGGTCACATTCCAAATAGATAAACACCAAACTCAGCTGCTGCTGGAATTTCTAATGTGTTTTTCACTGAGGGAATAGTTCCTTAATTTCAATGTATGAAGAGGAAGGGCAAATTAATTCCTAAAGAATTTAGACTGTAGAAATGTGAAGCTGAGGTGAAGAAATGGTTGAAGAATTGGGAGAGGTCCTGGGTAATCAATTTTGTTCCACATGGGCTTTCATACGGCACTGAAAGAGAGTGATCACTGAAGAACAAAATCTAGTTGTCTAAAATCTAAAAAGCACTTCTCTTAACACCTACTTTTAACATGAACTGAGATACTTCTGACAGTTTTTGCAACTTATATCGCTCCATTTTGTGATCTCTTGTCAATGTTCAGTGCAAAGGGTGAATGATATATCAATTCCCAGAGTGTGTGGAGAAAAAAGGTTACTAAATCATGCTAAGTAAGATGTGAGAAGTTAATAATATTCATAATATCTTTTCTGAAAATTTAAGTTCTTTTTCTTTATTTTTGCATTAACTTGGCCAATGAACATAATAACTCAAAATCTATATTTGTTTTAAAGATAAATTATAAGACTTAATATATATCATTAGAAGGAATAACACTGGAATATCCTTACAGTATAAAATACAAAAAATCATATTTAATGATTGATGAAAACCACATGTAGTCATATATAAGGAGTATTCGACATATCTTGAAAACAAATCAACTTATCAAATTATTTTCATATTATGACACTGTTCATATAAAATGTCACCCCAAATTATGTTTTCTTTTCTTGTAGGTAATTCAGTGAAAAAAAATAGAAATATTTGAATGTAAATGTGTGCGCAGATGTGTAAACACACACACACACACACACACAGACGTATCACTTATTACTGCACAAATTCTTTCCAATGGTGAATGTCCAACTAACTGGTTTCAGAAATGTTATACAATTAGTTGAGTATGATTTTCTTTTTTAACTTCTAATTCCAGTTATTTTATTTGAATATTATTGCTTTATAATTGTGTCTAGTGATTCAGGAATGAAATGAGCCCTACATTTTAATATTTTGTCAATAAAAAAGACTTAGTCAAAATCACATTATTGTCTGAGTGAAAAGAAAGAAGATGTAATGGACAAAAGCAAGAGGAGGAGAGCTGGATGATACAAAACTGAGGAAAAGTTTTCGTTACAAGGTGAAAGTCAAGCAGTAAAGGTAGAGTTTGATATTCTAATGGGTTTAAATAAACATATTCTATGCATATTTCACCATAGTCCATGTAAAAATACCATGGTTTTGCAAAATTTTATTTTTAGATGAAGGATGTCTATTTGACAATGCAGATTCATTGTAAAGGATAAATGAATTAGAAATAACAAGTACTATTACCATTCAAGGAATGTTACTGGGATTTGTATTTGAGCAAATGGTGGAATTCTTTTCACTCATCTTTTTCTTTTCCTTTGGAAGAATTTTCAGCCACCTCTTCATTCACCTTCATATATATAATCCAATTTGTACAATCTCACAATCCATTCTATGTCCCTAGGAACATGCACGTTTCCATACCTTGCTCTTAATGTCTGGAAAACTATATCACCCAATATATTAGTTTTCTATTGCTGCAATAAGAAATTGCCCCAAACACAGCACCAAGAAACAACCCAACGTTATTACCTTACAATTCTGAAGGTCAGAAGTCTCACATGAATCTCAACAGGCTGAAGTCAAGGGGTCAGCAGCAGTGTGCTCTCTTCTGGAGACTCTAGAATAAAGACAAATTCCAAGCTCCTTCATGTGTCCACAATTGAGTTTGATATGGCAGCAGGACTGAGGTTTCTGTTTCATTGCTGGCTATCTGCTGGAGACCACATTTGAGCCCTACAAAGCCCTGTGTTCCTTTTACAAAACACCTGTATTTCAGAATCAACAGGATGCCAAATCCTTATCTTGCTGCCATTTCTCTGACCATCTCTCTTGATTAAGGCCAGGAAAAGATTCTCTACTTTTAAGGACTCATAGGATTATACTGACCCCTTCCTCCCAGATTATCCAGGATAATCTCTTCATTTTAATTCCATAACCTTGATCACATCTGCACTGTCGTTTGGCCAGGTAACACAACATATTCACAGGTTCCAGGAAATCGGACAGGAACATGTTCTAGGGGGAGAGAGGAGGGTGCATTGTTCTGTTCATCATACCCTCTCATGGATCAACTAATAATTTCACTATGTTCTATTACTCTGTCAAAAAATATTTGCAAGCAATTATTATTCTAGGTATTTACTTTTCCAAGCCAATCCCTAAACCCTTCCAATCTCCTTTACCATCCAGTGCTAGCAAGAGCAATTAGAGGACATAGAATTTGGTTTAAGATTTGGATTCACACAGAAGCCAACCAGATGAAATTAAGTTATCTTCTAGATAGCCATGTATACAACTGAGTTAATAATACTTTGTCTCATAGTAGTTATTAACTTTACATGCTATATTTAAGAACAGAGAATATTAAGATTATTACTTAAAGAATATTCTTTCTTGTGCGTATCAGCATCGCCCACAAAGAAAACCAGGTGCAAAGAATATATAATCAATGATGTTTAGGAGCTAAGGCAGTTGTAGAATGATTAAGATCACTGGCATAGTGTCGGTCTGGCTTCAGAGAACATTTCTATTCCCAAACTGTATAACTTTGGGCAAATTATTTAATTCCTCTAAGCCTTAGTTTCTACCACTGATGCAGACAATAATAACATCTAATCTATCGGGTTGTCATGAGGAGTGAGTGAATATGTTTAAAACACAAGGTAAAATTTACGGTTTTTTAAAACAGAATGGCAATATACATTAAGCAAGTTTTTTTACATTTGTCTTTCTGAAATTTCTAAAGAAATGAATACATTTTTCTTAAAATTAATATACATCTTAATTTAAAATTCTAACATTAAAACCAATGCATTTTATTACTTACCTCCTTGAAGTTATGATACTAATTATAAATGGGCATTTTCATATATCTACTGAAAACTTTCCATTAAAATACCATGGGATTTAAATGGTCAACTTTAGAGATATTAATTTTAAAAAGAAACTATTAATTAAGTTTAATTGCTAAAGCAAAGTATAATGCACATGTTTATTTATTCTATATCAGTTCCAGGAATTTCTACTTCTTTTTAACTCTTTTTTGTTACAAAATTTATTTTAATTGTACTTTTGTCATCAGGACCTTCTTTAAGAATAATTTATTTAGCTAAAAAGGCCTGTATAAGGTAATATCATTGGCTTCTTGGGAAAAAAGTTAAAATTGATAGCTTTTAACATAGTGGAATAGTTTCAGGTGCTATTGAAAAGATACCAATATATTTTTTAAATTAACTCATAGGCCTATTGGTTCAAAAATAATATGTTATTTCTATAAATTAAACATGTTGTTTCCATTAACACATTTAAAATGCCAACAACTAAATCATTAGATTCCTGGAAGTTTAAAAAAAGTACACTTTAGTGACATAATTTGAAACAGTATTTAATAACTTGGAGAGCATAATCTTGAATTATAATTACTTTAAACATATTTTTGTTGAAATATAATAATTTTGTGTGATAATCTCAGTCACTTATCAAAAAGTTAACACAAATATATAACCACCATAAATGTTAAGAAAAATAATAACTCCAAGACTACAAAAGCCTAACCACCTTCTTTTATTCTATTAATTACATAAAGTAATTAATGTTTAATTGTACTTCCATGAGTTCATTTTCATCCTTCTAAACCTTATATGTGAATGGAATAATCTAATATCTCCTTTTTTGCTTCTGGTATGTGTGAATCAACACTATATTGCTGCATGTAGCAATAGTCCACTTATTTTCAGCATTATTTGAAATTCTGTTTTATAAATATAATGAAATGTATTTAACCAAATTACTTTTGAGGAATATTTGACTTAGTTTCTAGTCAGATGGGGCCATAATTTGACTAAAGTACTCCTATACATGACTTGCAATGCATTTATATACAAAATTACTCGGGTGTATACCCATAAATGGAAACTTTTATGATCAGTTATGCAGACTAAAATTAGTTATACAGATTTTTACTCCTTATCAGCAGAGTTTGAGCATTCTAATTATTTTATATTCTTGTAATCTTTTTTTAAATATAGTCATTCTAGTTTTTGTATAGTGGATTTGCAATGTAATTATAATTTCAACTTCCTTCATAAATTGAGCACATTTCATGTATATAAATTATATTGAATTTTCCTTTTGTGATGTCTTTGTTCTAGCTGGTCTCTTTTCCACTACATTCTTGGGATTTCTTTCTGTTATGCATTTGTAGGCATTCTTTATATTTCCTGTTTATAAACTCCTTGCCAGTTGTAGTAATTGCAAATTTGTCTCACCCTCTAGAGTTTGCACTTTCATTCCTTAAGGTTTGTAGTGGACAGATTCTAAGGTGACCCCCAGTGATTATTCTACTTTCTGGTGCCAATGGCTTTGTATGTCTCTTCTCCTTGTAGATGGGGGTTGTAACTCATTTCTAACCAATAAAATACAGCAAAGCTGAAGAGTTACTGCTCAATAAGTTTGCATGGTATTGGAGATGAGATGTCACTCCAATGAATATGTTATGTTACAAAAGACACTCTAAACAGTGGAGCAAAATCACTTTTGCTGGCTTGATGAGGTGAGAGCCATGTTGAGGAAGCACATGTGGCAAGAAACCAGAGGGCCTTTAGAACTTGAGGAAAGCTTTCAGGAAGACAGCCAGCAAAAAGCCAGACCCCTGCCATGCAGCTGTAAAGAAAGAGATTTTGACAAGAATTTGACCAAGCTTGGAAGTGATTTCTTCAAATGTCTGGATGTGTTAACAGCCCAGCTGTAATCAATGTGTGCATGTACTTATATATATGCAAATTGTGCATAAATTATGTGTATATGAGCACAGAAATTGACAAAATGATATTAAAATTAGTATGTACATAAAAAGCATTGAAATAACCAAAACAATTTTGAAGAACAGAGTTCACTGTATATTAACTTAATTAATATAAAAATATTATAATTATTCAGGCTATTATGGGCACAATGAATGACAGACAACTAAACCATTTTAATGGATTCAGGATTCTAAAGTGATCCAGATTTAAATGCACCTTCATACAGTGGAAAAGGAGCCTAGCAGAGCAGTGTAAAATGTATAGACTTTCAAAAACATAGCAGTGGATTAACTAAATAGATATATGAAAAAGAATAAACTATGAATTCTCCCATATACCAAGCCAATTCTAAATAGATTGTATATTAAGAAGGTAAAATAATACATCTTTAAGAAAAAGAATAAGAAAAACAATCTCCAGGATCTTGGAATAGCTAGTAATTTTTCTTTTTTTTTTTTAAGCTTTTACTTATTTATTTGAGACAGAGAGAGTGAGCAAGACAGACAGCTTGTGCAGAGTCAAAGGGCAGAGGGAGAGGGAGAAGCAGACTCCCTGCTGAGCAAGGGGTCCAATGTAGGGCTCCATCCCAGGACCTTGGGATTATGTCCTAAGTCAAAGGTAGACACATAAACAACTGAGCCACCCAGATGCCCCTAGCCAGTAATTTCTTAAACAGAATATAGAACATGGACAATAAAGAAAACATAAGTATACTGGCCCAAATTGAAAATAAGCACAACTGTTTGTTGAAATATATAACTATATTAGTATCTCATTTTTATGTAATGACTGACCACAGACCTAGTGGCTTAACACAATGAATATTCATTATCTCTGGGTCAGAAGTAGAGGCACAATCTAAACGCTAAATGCTCTGCTCAGGTCTTGGGTTAAAAGTCTCATCCTGTCTCAGAAATCTGTTAACATTCTAAGCAATAAAGAAGAAAGGAAGATATTTCTTCTTTAATATTCTCAGTTTCTCTTCACAGGCATTGATTCTCCTTTTATGTCTCTTATGTCTGGATCTCCCTGCTTTAATGTATCTTAGAAGTACTCTAAGGCTTACCAAAGGGGGGAAGAAAAGGAAAAGATCCATCAAAAGCACTGCCAGTGATTGATGTCAGTGATCCAATATAAAGAGTAGAGTGTTGCAAGGTGGACATATTCAACAATTTTTTGGTTGATCATTCAAATATTTTTATACCTGCCAGCACAAGTGTTTTGTTTGAAATCAGACTGATGTCAGAATTAAGTTGGTTCTCATCCATCTATGATCCCTATGAAACAGGGCAGATACTAACACTCTTAATTGTAAGATCCGTGCCTCCTCTGAATCTGAGTGGATTCTAAGACTGCTTTGACCAATAGTATATGGAAGAAGTTACGATATTGCCAATTTCTACATCCATGACTTAAGAGAATGGCAACCTAATACTTATGTGTTGAAATCCAGCTTCCAGTTTTCTAAGAAAGTTTATGCATTCCAGTGGAGAGGTCCTTGAGTTTCTAAGCAAGATCTGAGCTGACAACAAATACAAAGTTGCCAGCCTTATGAGTAAGCCAGAATCAGGCAATCCTGTAACCTCGGTCAACCTCCCTGTCTGACCCCACAGACAACAGAGATCAAGTGTCAAGGGAGGTCCTTTTTAAATTTCTGACTTGTAAAATGTTAAGCAAAATAAAATTGTTGCCTTAAAGCACAAATTTCTAATATAGTTTTTAACAAACCAATAAATAACCAAAACAATCAATGATCCAGAATTTTCTAACTAAAATGGAGTATCTTCATTCCTGCAAAGGAAAGGACTATTAAAAGGAGGGGGAAAAAAAGTCAGACTAGAAAAATATCTATTCTGGTTAAAGACCTTTTACCACTCTCAAAAATACCTGAAAACATTTTTTATACCTGAAAATCCTTTATAATATAAACTATGGTATATTAATGATCATTATTAATTGATAAAGTAAGCATAATAATTATAAATATCTAACCCAATACAACTTTTATAATATTGGGAGTAATAATTTTAGGATATTTAAGCTTAGATCATTAAATATAATACAAGTAATTTCAGTTTCATTCATATAAATCCATTAAAAATTAAAGAAAAAATAAACAAATAATAAACTGAAGTAATGCACCATAACTATTTGCATTGATATGATGAATTTTAACAGGATGGCAGAATAACAAACATCATCACTGGGGAAATGTGGGAGGCTAATTTCAGCAAATGCTCATATTTTTATACTGGAAAACCTTCTAAGAAAACATGTTTTAATTATCAAAAAGAAATGTACTATTTATTTATTTATTTATTTTTAAAAAGATTTTATTTATTTATTTGACAGAGAGAGAGACAGAGATCACATGTAGGCAGAGAGGCAGGCAGAGAGGAAGGGAAGCAGGCTCCCTGCTGAGCAGAGAGCACCATGTGGGGCTCAATCCCAGGACCCTGAGATCATGACCTGAGCCGAAGGCAGAGGCTTTAACCCACTGAGCCACCCAGGCGCCCCAGAAATGTACTATTTAAATGGGGGGTATATGTAAAGTCAGCTATTGGTTACATTGGTCCTCTAATTTGAGGATAATAACAGGTATTATAAGAATTCCATCCTTTCCCCTGTCCTGAAGAGCACATTTAATTTCTTTGGCACTTTTACCTTACTAGCAATTTTCCTCCCTGGTGAAATGCAGGTTTTCCATTTTTCTCAAATGTTTTTCTAGAAATTCCATGCTGCTAAAATATTTTTATTCTTTAATAATTTCATTTTCATGATTTTCATATATCTTCTCATTGTCTATCTTATCATAAAACCAGGTTCAATGAATATAGAAGTCCCTATTAATAATGCTACAGTATATCCCTTGGCCCATCCTCATGCTGTCTCTATTAAAACCTAATGTTAATTTGTGTAGTTTCCACTTTGGTTACTTGTTTGGCTTTCCTGATACACTTACAGGTGTTTTTTTCTTTAGAAGTTTCTATCTTTATCAAATCCACAAGGTATACAGCACGAACAACTGACTTTGTAGAACAACTCTCCGAATCTCCTTTAATTTCTTTGAAGATACTACCTATCCCTTGCAGTGATAACAACACTGGTCAAAAATACATTAAGACTGTTATTTCAGGGGCACCTGGGTGGCTCAATGGGTAAAGCCTCTGCCTTCAGCTCGGATCATGGTCTCAGGGTCCTGGGATCAAGCTATTCATCGGGCTCTCTGCTCTGCCGGGCGCCTGCTTCTCCCTCCCTCTCTGCCTGCTTCTCTGCTTACTTGTGATCTCTCTATGTCCAATAAATAAATAAAATCTTTTTTTAAAAGACTGTTATTTCAGATATTTTTTGCAAAAATAAAGACTTTAAAGAGTATTTTTGCAGTAGCAAGCCCAAACTGGATACGAAAGGTCAAACATGCACGATGGTTGTAATAGCAACAAAAAGGATTTTACTGATGATTCTGAAGACAATTTCAAAGGATGGAATTTCACTTATAAATCTAGAAAAAAAACGTCTGCTTCATTTGGGACATAATTTATTAAAAAATAAAAAGAGAAGATATATAAAAGAAATATAAAAGAGAATGATACAAAATGATCATTTTAAGTGCATGCAATGGTAGGAAAATTATCTTTGTTCAAACTGATGCTTACTGAAAATTATTATATTCTCCAAAAGATTAAAAGTAAATTACTATCATCTTATTTGTTTTTGTTTTTGTTTTTGTTTTTGTTTTTCAATTAGAAGATTTTATTTTTTCAGTTGAATTCAGATGAACACAAAGCATATAGAAACCTGATGTTCAGGAGAATTATCAAACCCCAAATGTGATCTAAGACTGCATTATGCATAGTAGCTTTAACTGAAGTGTCAGACTCAGATCTCTGATTTGGAAATCCCTTTGGCTCAATGTGAAGGTAGTTGCTGTCTTAAGAAACCAGGTATTTGAAAAATGCATTGCAATTCTGCTGGCAGGTATTTTCTTTAAAACTCCTATAGTTCACAAGAAATGCCTCATTGCCTTATGAATATTTTAAAAGTAAGCAGTATTCTTTGCTTAACTCTCTGTTTATTTCTGGATATGTGAAATAATTTCTAAGGATCAAATCTGGAGCTATTTGAATATAATTGAACCTATCTTTGTTCAGGCTTTAAGTAAACATAAAAATGATAGTTAAGGAGCTGGTCTTAAAATAAAACACTTTTTAATATACACATCTCATACATCTTGTGAAAATTTAGCTATTATAAAATTCAATATATCTTTTATGGCTTTTATATCACATTCAATATTAAATCAGAAATATATATATTCCAATGAACATAATATTTCATAATTTAAGCACTTGGGAACCAGGACTTACTCAGCTCAGGGTACAGTGGTGGGGAATCATAATAAATTGAACATGGCCTTAACTCATCATCTTGAAATTTACTAAATAACTTATAAACAAATCCCAATTTGTGCAGATTCAATACAGTAATTAGAAAGGTATATGGGATGAGATGATTAAACTAAGTAATATGCCCGTTATTGCTTAATACTTCATTGAGTATATCATTGATCAGTAAATTCCTGTCCCATGAATCAATCCACCAAATTAAACTAACTTTCAATCACAATTCAAGTATTTAAAAATGGAATTGTTATTTCAACTGAACATATAAGCAATGCAAATTATTATAGATTTAAGAAAAAAGGATTAGGGTCTATAAGTAAATAACATTTTGACATCAAATAGGATGATGTATATATTTTCAAATCATTTTTTCTAACCTCTCCCTTAATATAAACTTCAATAACTCACCCATTCATTTATTCATTAGGTCAATCAGTGAAATGTTGTCTTTAGTTACATATGTATTGAACCCATAAGATGGCAGATATACTGGTAAGTACTTCTGTACTAGAGTTAAATAAATTCACATTTCTGTATATGATGAAATAATAGGCTGTGTAATTATTTTTGTTGTGTTTTATTTTGGACATAGTTGTGAACCAGAAGCTGCTAGTTATGTAGAACATGGAATATGAGGGAAAAAATGCATGTAAAAAAGACTGTGGCTGTAAATAAATAAATCACAGGGATGTAGAGTACGCATAGGGAATATAGTCAATAATATCGTATTAACTTTGTACGGTGACAGATGGTAACTGTCTTATCATGCTGATCGTTTTGTAATTTATAAAAACATGTTGAGTCACTATGTTGTACACCAAAAAATTAATATAATAGTATATATCAACTATACTTCAATCAGAAATACTTCATTACCACCCCAAGTTATAATAATCAGAAGAAATGACAATGAACCATTTTTTGATGAGACTATCAATCTGCCAGCCCCTTTCATCCCCCCTAAATCAAGACTTACATACCAGAAAATGGGACAGCATGAGCAAAGACACAGGGAGATTTAAAGCATCACGTACTCACTGTTCTGAAGTATCCTATGTGGCAAGGGATAAGAACATTCTTGAAGATGTGTCAGGAGCTAATTGCTTATTTTAAGAGACTATTAGAAATCAGACCATGTCAGTCTTTCACCTGATACCCCAGTTAATATAATCCCCAAAAAAGCTGTGTTCTGAAGTAGGTAGACATAAGAATCTTTCACAAAAGAGAATAAATTCATGCACACGGGTGACATGATCATCTCTCAAATAAGTTTTAATTATAGTCTATCTGAAAAGAACCCTTGTTCTTTCTACAGTTCAATGCTTCCTCCAAGGAGATGGGTCTTCAGATCTTTGGTCTGAGTACAAAATACCCTGCTTGTCAGTCTAAGGAATTAATTTTTTTTTAATTGCCAGTCTAAGGAATTTATCTTTTAAAAATCTGAATATAAGAAGGAAAACTACGAAAAAGACAACACCATGATAATGCTATGAATGCTACATTTTAAAAGACAATTCTAGAAAACAGTTTGGGAATTGAGGGGAGTAAATGGCCTCAAATCAAAGGGGAAAAAATAGACATTTAGTGAAAGAAATGAGACGAGAGATCATCAAACCCTGAATAATACTGCAAAGGCAGTAATGTAGGCGAGAAAGCTATAGTTTTAGATAATTAAGAGCAAAAAAAAAAAAAAATAAAAGGACTTTTCTACTCATATTTTAAATATGTAAATGAATAAACCTAAAAGATAAAATCAGATTTTTAGATTAGTCAACAAATAATAAAAGAGAAATAAAGGCAAATCTAGGAAGATATGTTTTATTATAATTCTGAGAAATTTCACTTAAGTTGAATGATTCAGGAGGCATGTGGATATAAATTCTGGATTTTTAAGAGTGATCTAGGCTACAAATATATATTTATGCCTTAGAATTTATATAGAGTTGAATCTGTGTCAATTTGAGCACATGTAGAATGAGAAGGAAAATAAGCCAAAGAAGTTGGGAAAACACTTAAGGGCCAGAAAAGGAAGATAAAAATGAAAATGCCAAGTGTCTGTCAGTATGTGGACCTACCAGAACCCTCATTCATTGCCAGTGGGCAAGTAAAATTGGTACAATCACCTTGGGAGATTGTTTGGTATTAAACACTAACAAGGAATATATGCATTCTCTCTAACTCAGTAATTCCTGTCCTTAACAGACAACCTACTGAAGAGTGTTTAAATATATAATAGAAGTGCATACAAGAAGGTTCATAGCAGTTCTAATAAGGAAAGTTAAAAAAAAATGGAAAATATCCAAATACCCTCAACATTAAATGGGTAAATAAACTACGATATAGTTACACAAGATACCATTCACCAGTGAGATGAATGGATGAATCCACAGACCTCAATATGGCTAAATCTCCTAAACATAACATTGAGTTGAAAGAAGCCAGGTGCCAATGATTAATAATATATGATTTTCTTCATCTAGAAGATAAAAATAGCCAAGACTATTCCATGATGTTAGAAGTCAGTAACGATATCCTTGAGACTGAGAGTGAGCAGGTAAGGTGCCGTGTGGTGCTGGCAGGCTTCTGTTTATTGATCTGGCTGCTGGCTACCCTGGGGCATTCGGTTTGTGTAAACCTAGTGAGCTGAACACTAATTGATGATATGTGTGATTTCCTGTATGTTTGTTAGGTGCCAGAAGAGAGGTAAAAAATCATAAAAGAGAGAAATGTGTTCAATCGCACACAAAGCTTTGCACCCAGATCTCTGAGACCATAATTTTTATTCAGTTCTGTGACTAATAATCACAAAATTATGAAGCTATCTAAAGAAAGGAACAAAGAAGAAAGAAAAAAAGACTGCACACTGAAGCAGAGGATGGCATCTATTGCCTTCAGATAAATTCACATCTGTACTTGGTGTTTCGACATTTGACAGAATCTTGTTTAAATAAGAAAAGTTGTCACATTCTCCACAGTGCTATGCATCTGAGATAAGTACTAAGTGTAAACTTGAATTAGATTTCAGTCAAAGAGGTTTATGTCATAACACATCCTTCTATACAAGACTAAAAGTACATAAAAATGAAAAATTACAATAGTTTGTTGGAGATGACACTCACATAATAAAAATGCTTTTTACTTTACTCAGTCTATTAAAAAAGCTACTTCACAATGCCAAAAAAGAATATTTTTGGTGTAAAATAGGAGTGTGATAAGACCTTAGGTCCCAGCCATATCTGCTTACGTGAGTTTATATCATCAGATAATAAAAGGCTGATTTTGTCATCTATGCAACTGATAATGATTTTTGCTATTGAATTAATTTTGTAGACACTTAAATAAAATAGAAAAATGACAAGGAAAGGCATTTTGTCATACTGACGCATGTTACAGAAGCTATAGAGTATGGAATCTTGGTGTGCTCGGCTGAGAACTCCCATTCCCCACCTGCTGAACAAGTCATCAAGAAGTTTTTTGCAACCATGTGCTGCTGTAAACTACCTGAAGAAATCAGCTTATGGATCTAATGGAACAGACACAGAAACAGGCAGAAATGATCTGTAAACATGAACTCTTTCATGTACCTCCTACTTTCTCTAAATGCCACTGAGAGAGAAGATACACATCTGGCTTAGGTGTAATGAACCACAAGAATTATTAATGATGCTCCTACCTCTCTCCCAACTCAAACATCTAAAACCTCCTCTTAGCTGCTACTAGTATTGCAAATAAGATTTCTCTTTTCGGGGCGCCTGGGTGGCTCAGTGGATTAAGCCACTGCCTTGGGCTCAGGTCATGGTCTCAGGGTCCTGGGAGGGAGCCGCATGTCAGGCTCTCTGCTCGGCAGAGAGCCTGCTTCCCCCTCTCTCTCTGCCTGCCTCTCGGCCTACTTGTGATCTCTCTTTGTCAAATAAATAAATAAAATCTTTAAAAAAAAAAGATTTCTCTCTTCTTTTATTAAAACTGGCTACATCTTTCTTGTTAAACTTTTTTTTTTTAAGATTTTATTTATTTATTTGACAGAGAGAGAACACAAGTAGGCCGAGAGGCAGGCAGAGAGAGAGGGGGAAGCAGGCTCCCTGCCGAGCAGAGAGCCCGATGCGGGACTCGATCCCAGGACCCTGGGATCATGACCTGAGCCGAAGGCAGCGGCTTAACCCACTGAGCCACCCAGGCGCCCTCTTGTTAAACTTTTATGTCTCTTATTCATAGACATCTTGATTCCTGCCAGCCTATCTGAATATATTGTATCCACTTGCATTTTTGCCATTATTATTTCTTCCTTCAAATATATATCAAGTAGGGAAAAAAAGGTAGAGGAAATAAATCAAGTAACTTTAAATAACTAACTACTGTGTGCTCTCCTGCCAGTATCCACATCACCTCTATTTTCAGATTAGATTTTTACATAGAGTTGTCCAATGATTTGCATTTAACAAGAGGTCTATATTTCAAAATTATGGAAAATAATTTAAGAAGGAATTATTAATTCTAAATCTATAGTGTCTTAGACAATGTTAATCTGAAAATAACTAAGTAAAAGAGAGGGGCTAATAAAATGATGTGCTTTTTTTTTTAACTTTAACTCTGAAATAAGCTCTGTTCTACTAACAGTGGATTGCCATACCCGGCATTTGTTTTGTAAGGATGAGTATTTTTTTTTTTAGTTTATTTTCAGCGTAACAGCATTCATTGTTTTTGCACCACACCCAGTGCTCCATGCAATCCGTGCCCTCTATAATACCCACCACCTGGTACCCCAACTCCCTCTGATCCCGGCCATTTCAAACCCCTCAGATTGTTTTTCAGAGTCCATAGTCTCTCATGAACATTCTTTCAAATACAAATCCATGCAACTCAAGGAACGACAGTTAAGAGAATGTCTTTGCACTTTTATATGAGTTTGTATTTAGGCAACTAAAGTGCAATATATGGCTTTCTTCAGACTGGATTCCTGTTTTAACCTGAATTTGGTTTTGGCAACTATTAGACGGTCAGCCTTCACTTTTAACTGTTCCTTTAAGGTACAGGGTTTGTGAAGATATCCTTCTATAGATGCCCATAATTTCCACAGTTACAAAATGAAAAATATCTTAATTATATCTTAAAGTAATCAAAGGTTTGAAATTTATGAAACTCAAGCAATACAAAAGTTGAAACTCAATTAATAGTATATATGTATAATATTACATATCTCAAAAGAAAAGCCTCAATCTTATATTACAATCTTCACTATACTTGGTCCTTATATCTCAGTATATATGTTAGAGGATGCTTGCCCATTTCTATAAAATTTTTGGCTGTTGGCTTCCTAATGAATGTATTAAACAATTTGATAGCAACTGACATCTTTATAATAGCTAGTGTTAAAACTGTAAATATGCTATGTCAAGTATATTATTTATATCTTCTTTAACACATCTAGTGGAATTTTCCACATAGCTTCTATGCATTATTATTTAAAGTTACACATAGCTTTTCATATTTTTGTTGTTACTCTAAATTATATCAATCTGAAATATTATGTTCTTAGAATATCAAACGCAACTAAATTCTTTATAGTAAATTCATATCCAGGGGCTTTGCCCATCTTATTAGTTCTAATCATTTTCATGCAGCTGTTTATGAATTTTCTAGGTACACAATTATACTTTCTGAGAATGGCTTTAAAATATGTATTTAAATATATTTAATTTAATAACAGTTTATGAATTACTTATGATTTTATTGTTAATAATTTATAAATATAATATGTAAATTACATTTTAGAATATCATAAATAAAAGTATAAAATAGTTATAATAGAAATGTATGTTATATATGTAAAATGTAATTATAAAATAATTTAATTATAAAGTAACATGAATAGGTTTTTAATTTTTTTAGGTAACTTTGGTGAATTTTTTCTGAAATTTTTTCTATCTTATCTAATCCTCCAAATATGTTGAATAAATTTATTTATCAAAATATAATCTCATTATTTGTTTGAAGCACCTCTAATACGGACCTATTTTTATTTCATTGTATTTGTTCTATGTTTCTTCTCTATATTATTCTTAATCTTGCCCGAGAACTGTTATTATGCTTTAAGTTCACTTGACACATTTTTTTACATTACTTAAATCTGTCATATATTGATCCAGTGAATTCTTCATTTCAGAGATTCTATTTTTTAGCTTCTATTTCCTCTACTCATTATACTCATGTTTTCCCTTAAAATGTCAATCTTATTTATAGTAGCGATTTCACAGTAATTGTCTACTAATCTATCATGTTTGTCATTTGGGGACGTGCATTTATTTCTTTTTCCTGTTATTTCATGTTTCTTCCGAAGTCTAGTATATTTGTATTGGAAATTTGACTATTGTACAGAGTTAAATACCATATTTTATTTTTCTACATTCAAAGAATATTGTTATTGTTTGGGAAAGATAAGTTACTTACAAATAAAGCTAATGTTCCGAGGCTTTTTTTAAGTTTTGTTTAGTGTATCTAGAGAGTAGCCTTTCCTCAAGAGTAATTTAAGAGCTACTCTATATCCTGACCCTTTAGATGGCTCTCCTGACTACACATGTTGCACCATATCTCCATATTTGGACAGTGGGAAAGCATGTCTCTCAGCTCTGAGTAGTCCCTGAAATTTGCTCATCAGCCTTTCGGATTTTCACTATATAAATATGAAAATTGGTATCCAGCAAAAGACTAACGGGGATGACACAAATGTACTTGTAAATTCTTTCTTGGCATATCTCCTCCTTTTGTAGTTTTTCCCTACAAATTACAGCTGTCTCAGCTGTCAAAAATTCTGATTTCTTGTACCTCAACTCATTATAGGCACTGTGGTTTCCTTGGGTTACTCATTTTTACACCATTCCAGGGAAACCTCTTCACAGAGACACCTGAGGTTGTATTAAAACTCATGTCAGTTGTTTTCTTTCACTCAAGGAATACAGTCCTGTGCTATCTGCTTCCTTATTTTCTTGTATATTTTCAGTTTTCCTATTTGAAAATGAAATGAATGCCAAACTGGTACAGCCATTCTGGAAAACAGTATAGGGGTTCCTCAGAAAGTTAAAAACAGAACTACCCTATGAGGCAGTAATCACACTACTGGGTGTTTACCCCCAAAATTCAAAAATTCAAAGGGATACATGCACCCCTGAATTTACTGTTTTATTACAGCATTATTTACAATAACCAAACCATGGAAGCAGCCATTGATAGATTGATAGATGAATGGATGTAGTCTTGTTTGTATCTATCTATCTATCTATCTATCTATCTATCTATCTACCTATCATCTATCTATCTATCCATCCATCTATCTTCTTTATTCAACCATAAAAAAATGAAATCTTGCCATTTGCAACAACAAATGTTGCTAGAGAGTGTAATGCTAAGTGAAATAAATCAATCAGAGAAAGACAAATACCATAGGAGCCCATTCAAATGTGAAATCTAAGAAACAAAACAAATGAGTAAAGGAAAGAACAACAACAACAAAAAGAACAAACTGATGGTTTTCAGAGGGTAGGTTGAGGAGGGTATGGGGGAAATAGAAGATATGGATTAAAGACTACAGTTATCATGATGAAAACAAATAAGATAATGCAAAAATAAAAATAAAAACGAAATGAAAAGTCTTGTCTCCAACAGGGCTGGAAGTTGACGTTTATACTTGCCTGTTCCGCTGCTTTTGAAAATCTGCTATGTCACTTTTTAGGGTTTCCAATATTTTAAAAAATTACTTCTTTAAACAGGTTAAGCATGAATTATTTTAATCCCCGCATCATATGCATCTATTATCTGTAGACTCTATAAGGCTTGTATGTCATTTCTGTTGATTTTCACATAGGCTCGACACTTCTCGTGTCCTTATATGCTTTGTAATATTTCACAGCTTCCCAGTTACTGTCCTTAAATGATAATCAGTGTTCTCTGAAATTAAGGAGACTTGTCCTTTCCTCCTTCTTTTCCTTCCTTTCTGCTATCACACAGGTCTGAAAAAGTCTCAAACCAAACTGAAGATGCAAAAGTCCCTGGTTCACTCAGGCTGAGCACCCTCATAAATACACAAGACAAGGTCAAGTTTGTGACCATAAACTCCCCAAGGTAATCTTTTTTTTTTTTTTTTTAATTATTTTCTTCTTTTCCACTTTGTGCCAAGGAAACTCTCTCTGTGTTTCAACATTTGTTCACTCTTACTTGAAGATTAGCTCTTTAGTTCAAGGCAAGAGAAAGTGACAAAACTCTGGGCTGTGATCTGTGTCTTTGGTCTGCTTCAACCAGGAAACCAAAATAGAGCTGACTGGAGTATGGTAAATGCCATGAGGGCAAATGCACCTTTAAAGAATAGGGTTTTTTCTTTACTCTTTTTTAATTTAAGGTTTTGTGTTAAAAAAAAAAAAAATTACCTAGGGGTTTCTCACTATAGGTTACTAATGATCTCAAGCATCTGTCATTTGATATTTAATAAGCATATTTTTTTGCTTTGACCTAAGCAACTTAGTTTGTCATTATTAGAAATTTAATTCCTCATAAGTATTTTAAGAATTTTGTAATTTTACTGAAAATCTCTTCTAAAGAAATTAAAGTACTTTCTGATGTCAGCTTAGTTCATACTTGAGTATGATGGAAACTGAGTGACTATGCAAATATTTTAATTTTGATCATTTAAGGTAAAGGGAACCAATGTTCAATCAATTGCTTTCTTAATATTCAAGCAATAGAATTACTGAAGTTAGATAAATATAATTTAATATCTTAGAAATGGTCTAATAATAATTAATATCCAATTGGATAATCTTCACCATTCTGAAAATAATTTAAGTTTATTGAGAGTGTTATCCAGTAAATGGATATCCATTTCTGAGATTATTTGAGTTCGTAATAGTAACACAAGATATTAGAGCCAAAGGAAAAGTAACCTGGTTTAATGTACATTGATGATTTGAAATCACTCTGGCTATTTTTTTTAAGATTTTATTTATTTATTTTAGAGACAGGGGAGGGGTAGAGAAAGAAGAAGAGAATCTCAAGCAGATTCCCACTTAACATGGAGCTTGATGTTGGGGCTCAATCCCAGGACCTGAAATCATGACCTGAGCCAAAACCGTGAGTCAGATGCTTAACTGACTGAGCCACTCAGGTGCCCAAGGCTATTGGTTATATAAGATATGTCTTAAATATTTGTATCTATTTGAACAAACTGTGCCTTCATTAGATTTAAATATATGGCAATATACTGCTTCACCAGCACAGGTTTCTACAATGCACAGTAACACCAGAGTTATAGGATTATCACATAATTCATATTCCATTAGAAAATACTACTGTTAGGGGCACCTGGGTGGCTCAGTTGTTAAGCATCTGCCTTCGTCTGAGGTCATGATCGTAGGGTCCTGGGATTGAGCTCCACATCACATTGGTCTCCCTGCTCCTCGGGAAGCCTGCTTCTCCTCCCCAACTCCCCTGCTGTGTTCCTTCTTTTGCTGTGTCTCTCTGTCTAATAAATAAATAAAATCTGAAAAAAAAAAAAAAGAAAGAAAGAAAATACTGCTGTTAGAAATATTTATCCTGAGGTTAAGGTGGTTTCTTTTTATACGTCCCTAATTCCTCTATAAGCCAAATCCTTATCAATTACAAATAGTTCTTAGTACTCTAATATTGAGTTTAATCCACTATCAACATGAACTGAACAAACACTATTTTGAGCATCACATAAGGCATTGCTTTGAAAAAATTCAAAAATGCCAGGATTCCATAGGCAAAGGGGATTGGAAAAAGAATAATTTACTTGAATTCTTTCAGAAGAAAAATGTTTCATTGGATTTTAAGTCTGTCATCATTCAAATAAATTGAACCATGATAACCACACTTACAAATGCTGGAAGAAATCACAAAAAAGAAAATCCTTCCTATATACTCATGCCAGAAAGTTAGCATTTCCCTAGCAGCAAATTTTTGTTATGCTCCACTACTTAAGATATTGTTAGGGAATGTTAAAGGGATTTACCATGGTAAGTCCACATGGTTAGAATTATGGTATGTGGAAATAGCATATCCCAGAAACCATGTTAGAAAAATAAAGACTTTCAGATTTACAAGACCCTAGTAATGGGACATAAAGCAAGGAGGCAAGTGACACTAAAATTTAAGTTGCCTAAACATCCACTTCCAGATATGAAGGAAGGTTATTTTATTAACCTGTACCACAAAATAAATGGAGAATCATAAATGTACTCTGATAAAATAAATTTTCCCTTCTAAAAATAAGAAAACCTATGCAAATAATAAACATATTAAATTTAAATATGTATTATAAAATTCTTTCCTATATGACAATTTTTAAATCAGTTCTCTTGCATATAGGTGAAATGCTAAATAATAATTTAAATTGTTATTTGGTTATTGACATAAAATATAATCAGTTTATTAAACTTCAGTTTTTCCTTCATTTCAGGAAACCACCTTAAATAATATTATTCAATCATAGGAGTTTCAAGCCCTGACTAATTGTACCCTGAAAAATACCTCAAAATCCAATAAAATTCAGTATTTATATTTAGATAATTTGAGAATATACTTATCTGGTGAATATGCACAGTATTCTGACCAAAAAGTGTACTCATGGTTTTGCAACAAATTTTATATATTCTATTGGTGAGATACGCTTGTCAGTTGTAGATGAGATTGGGTAGAATACTAACACTTACTTCATACCCAAAGAAATACTGATGGGGCTCCTTTGAGAGTTCAGGACTTACTCAAGCTCAGGGTACAGTGGTGGGGAATCATAATAAATTGAACATGGCCTTAACTCATCATCTTGAAGTTTACTAAATAACTTATAAACAAATCCCATTTTGTGCAGATTCAATACAGACAAAAAGACACACAATTTTATATATGAATGGGAAGGTGACACTCAGATAACAATGTGAAGATATATTAATTTCCTGTTAGCTTGTCCATGATTTGATTTTCTTACTTAAATACAACATCACCCTGAGAGAGAAGATTTGAGGAATTTCTCAACTGTTATTTCCATCCCATAAAGGAAAATGGCTTCGTTAATAAGAGAGACAACATAAATGCTACTATTACAATGGTGATGTGAAGAAACAAGTAAGGCATTTGATGTTCCACCTAATAGGTCTACAGCTGAATTTCCAGGGAAATCACAGACTTGAAATAGGAACTGCTGAAGGCCACCAATCAAACTAACCAAAAATGGAGACAACTGCAGTGGAAGGACGGCCCAACATTCACAGAAGATTTCACTGGTTTAAATTAAATCCAGGGCACTGGAAATCTGGTAAGGGAGTAAGAATTCCTTCAGTACCACTAACAAATGGAAAAATTCTTTATATAAGGCAGATTTTGCATTCACAGGCAGATGGGAGAGCATGATTTCCAGACCCTGAAAATCTGCATTTAGGTAAAGGAGATATTCCCTAAAATATTAACAAACATTAGCCTATTTATATGTAAATATCATAGAATTTCACACAGAACGGAGATACACATTACAGCACAGGAGGCTATTCTCTGGTTAGAAATATAAAGAATATATATAAACCATAAAATATACAGATGATAATTTAGTATTTAATAGTAAATTTTGTAGAAAAGTGTGTTTTCATGTCTTTTATATGCATAGGGTTTTAACTGTACATTTTCAGGGCTCACTGCTTTCCTAATATTCATAATTACATCTACATGTATCTGCATCTATCTATAAATAAATTTATCTTTAGAAGCCTACTGAAAATCATCTATAGATGGCCTGAAACAAAGTTCAAAGCTCATGCACACAAATATTTGTTGCTCCCTTCTCCTCCCAATGATTCTTGTTCATTACCCTCCTCAGTGGATGTCACTTAAATCAACAACACTTTGCAAATAAAATGTTGTAAATCTGACCTTGACCTTATCCTTCTTTCACACAACCATATCTGGTACATCAGCATATTTTCTGGGATATAGCTACATAATGGATATGAAATGATCTCACCTAGACTACCAAAATGGTATCCAAAGTGGTCACCAACATTCTTTATTACTGTCCACTTGCCACACAGACCAAAACACATCATCACCATGCCAATCTTTTAATATCAAAACAAAATCCAAATCCCTGCTCTCATGTAAGAGAAGAGAAAACAAAACAAAACGCAAGAATAAAACAATATTAACAAGACTGAGGTTTTTCTTCTAAGTCATTTCCTACCATATTATTCCTAGCTCACTTCACTTTAGGAAGACTTACACCTTTGCTCTTCCTCATTAATAGCAAATTAATTACCACAGCAGTAAATTTGTTCTTGCTGTTCTTTACACCAGAAATGAACTGCTCTCCAACTTGCTTCCTACTTCATTCAGTGTCTGCTCAAATGCCTCAGCCTTCCAGACTATTCTTATAAAAATGGTCCCACTACCTACCATTTTTCATTTTCTTGTCCCATCACATTACTTCTTAAAATTATGTTGTTAGTTTGTTAGTTTACTGTCTCTGGCAACTGGAATAAAAGTTCCACAGTGGCAAGGATTTAATCAATGTTCCTCTCTGCCATACCCACAAAGAACAGTGCTTGGCTCATAGAAGATTTTTTTTTTTAATTCTATTAAATTCATGAATGTTTGATTCTACAATTAAGGGTATTCTTTAGAGAGTTTAAGATCAATTTTATCCAAAACTTACAGCTAAGTATTTAAGGAGCTATGAAATAATGGCACACTAATAATTAGAAAGAAGACCTGGATCAAAATAAATGATAATTTTAACAATTAAAATTTGGAAATAAGAAAGTTCACTTGTAATTCAGTGTCACTATCCTCCTATTCTTCTTTTTTTTTTAATTTTTTTTAATTTTTTATTTTTTATAAACATATATTTTTATCCCCAGGGGTACAGGTCTGTGAATCACCAGGTTTACACACCTCCCATTCTTCTTTAAACAGGAATTATTAGGGCAATTATACTGCTAATATTTATAATGAGTTTTTTGTTTGGTTGTTTTGCAAAGAGCTATTTTAATGTAATCTAAAGGAGTGGAAAGGATTACAACCTACTTCTCTGGAAGCAGCAAATTATGATTGAGATCCTGTACACATACAGGAGAGAGAGAAAGAGAGGGAAGGAAAAACACAGGGAGGGAGGCAGGGAGGGATGGAGAGAGGAAGGAAAGAAAGACAGAAAGAAAGAAAGAAAAAAGGGAGAAAAAGAAAGGGAGGAAGGCAGGGGAGGAAGGAGGGAGAGAGGAAGAAAGAAAGGAAGAAAGAAAAAAGAAGAGGGAGGAAGGAAACTATTTGCCTTGTGATGCAAAATGGGATGCATAATACTTGGTGCCTTCTAAAATTATGTGGTAAAATGCAGTTTTATTAAAAGCACTGTGAAATTGGTGTGCCTGGGTGGCACAGTTGTTAAGCATCTGACTCTTGGTTTTTGGTTCAGGTGGTGATCTCATGGTCATGATCTCACAGTCATGAGATGGACCCCTGCCACAGGCCCTGTACTCAGTGTGGAGTCGGCTTGAGAGTCTTTCTCCACTTCCCTCTGCCCCTCCTGCTGGTGCTCCCCGACAAAATAAATTACTAAATCTTAAAATAAAATTAAATTAAATTAAAAAAGTATTGTGTGATAAATCAACTAGGGATTTAGCACCCAGGATAAGTTGATAAAATAAGAAAATATATATTTTTAGAAATATTCAAAGAATGAAGATAATATCGTCAAGAAAACTTATGATGGACATAGTATATTTCCAGTAATTTTAATAACTTTCTCATCATTTCATTCATAGCAAGCCATTTTGAATGATACTCATGATGCATTTGTTGAAAGAAGCAGGCAACAAAATAGAATGTGTGGTTTGACTTTAACTTTGTTACACTACACTAGGCACACTGTCCTTGTCAATCTTATCAATTATTCTATTAAAATTTATTTATTACATTGGTTTGCAACTGTGTCTCTGAAATACTTGCAGACAACTTTTCACTCAATTCATGAGTTCCTTCTTCCAAAAAATCGATTACCTTATTATATTTTCTAGACCATTACCTGGGATTGAAGTAAGTCTCACAAGATAATTACTTAGGTTGTCCTTCTACTTCTTTTAAATCTGAGTTTATTAACTAATAAGCCAGGAGAGAATTTACAAGATTTCTAGAGATTTACTGATAACTCTTAGTCTAAACATTTTTACTAGCCTTTGGTATTTCATCCACTGTCTCATTATACATATTTTGAGTACGCATTACTATTTTATCTGAAACACAGGAAACTAATACATTTTAACATAACTAATTTATAAGCACAAAACTTTTGTTAAAGAAAGATGGAATAGCTCTTAAAAGCTTGGCCTGGAAGCGAAGTACAAACTCGTCTATCATGTTCAATATTCTCTCATAAGAACGAATGTGATAAGAAGTTAATCCAATGACAAGGATATTCTCTCCCTTCCTTGCAAGATTATGTTTATACTATTTTTAATCCTCTAATCTGTTTTTATCTTAAAATACTAGCCTGTTGACCATACTATATTCTAGCAACCAATTTTTCTTTAATGATTTCTGACTCAAGTGTTCTGAAATTTAGATGAGAAGTTGATTGCTTTGGGGAAAGAACATTATAACTATGTGAATAATTTATGTCTTAGAATATGAAAGAAATAAAGGCAAAAAATGCAGCTTTTCTTATTTGATTAAAGTGCTGGACTGCTTTTATAAGAACTATAGAGATGATAAATAAATGTTTGTTACTTTAATGTTATTCCCAAAGATCTGGCCAGTGCAGTTTAACAATGAATCAATTAAGTATACATATTAAAGCAGAAGGAAAAAAGGAAAATTACAATCACTTCCAAATAAGATTTTATATTTGAAAGCCCAGAATCAAAAGTTAATGTATCTTGATGATGTTAGAAAATTCCATACAAAACACAAGACATAATACAGAAGTAGCTTTTCTACAACAAAAATACACAAGTAGAAAATATATTTTTAAAATAGACAACAAAAATATAAATTATATAGAGTAAAAATAAGAGACATCCAGAAACTATGATAAAAGAAAAACTTTACTAAAAGACAAAGTAAAGCTTTATGTAAAATGAGGTATTTTGCTTTTGGAAAGGAAATCGATAGCAAAACCTCATTAATATTGCTTGAGCATAGTTTTATGCAACTTTCTTGGATGTTAGTTTAAATTATTATTAAATATAAGCTTTGCACAGTGGCAGTATCGTAGCCAATGAGGTTTATCCGAGGTGCGATTATTGCTAATTAAATTTTTATTAAATATGAAATATCCTTCACCTTTGGTCCAGCAATTCTACTTCTAAAAATTTTCCATACAGATATGGCTACAAAGATATGGCTACAATGTAAAAAAATATGAAAAATATACTCATTAATTGAATAAAAGTTGTCTGCAAGTATTTCGGAGACACAGTTGCAAACCAATGTAATAAATAAATTTTAATAGAGTAATTGATAATTCAATGTAAAAATTGTGAAAATAATTTATCCAAATCTTTTACTATAATATAAAAATTTTAATACAGCTTAAATATCCAACAAGAGGGGATTAGTAATGTAAATTATAATATATTTGAATCATTATCTCAGTTAATAACTACTACATGATTAGATATTCTTTCTTTAAAATGATTATTTATGCACATATAAATATAAACACACAAATATATACAGAAAAACATTCATAATATTATCTCATCTTAGAAAACATATATAAAAATATATTATGTAAATATATGCATTTAGTGGAGATGAGCTCATCAAAATGTCAAACATGATTATTTCTGAAAGGTTGAATTTCACATAATGATTACATTCTTCTATGTCATTTACTGTATGATTTAAATTGTGGATACTATGCATCTGCCATTTTCAAAACTCTCTTTTATTAAGTAAAGTGGAGCTAAGAATGTATTTTTGTTTATATGGTTATTATTTACCAGTACATAATTATCAGAACAGTACGGTGCCATACAGTTTTAACATTAATACCTAAAATAAATGATGCATTACATCTTTCCCCCTCCAAAGATTTTATTTATTTATTTATTTGAGAGAGAAAGAGCATGTGTGAGCAGGGGGAGGAGCAGAGGGAGAGAGACACGGAGACTGCACTGAGCACAGAGCCCCATACAGGACTCAGTTCCACGACTACTAGGTAACGACCCGAGCAAAAACCAACATTCAGATGCTCAACCGACTGAGTCACCCATGTGCCCCAGTGATGCATTACTTTTTTTTTTTTTTTAAAGGTGATATTTTTTTTTCATTTTTTTTTTTATTTCCAGCATAACAGTATTCATTATTTTTGCACCACACCCCGTGCTCCATGCAATCCGTGCCCTCTATAATACCCACCACCTGGTACCCCAACCTCCCACCCCCCGTCCCTTCAAAACCCTCAGATTGTTTTTCAGAGTCCATAGTCTCTCATGGTTCACCTCCCCTTCCAATTTCCCCCAACTCCCTTCTCCACTCTAAGTCCCCATGTCCTCCATGCTATTTGTTATGCTCCACAAATAAGTGAAACCATATGATAATTGACTCTCTCTGCTTGACTTATTTCACTCAGCATAATCTCTTCCAGTCCCGTCCATGATGCATTACTTTTAAGGTTATTATTAGGAATTTAAAAGTTTTGCTCCTAAAACTATATTGACATTAGAAGCTACTTAGTAATTTTATTACTATTTCATAGACTATTTTATAGAATGTACTTCCTTAAGATATACACAAATCACACAGACATACAGAAAATTGTCTCTAACCATATGGGAAAAAATACCTGAAAGAATGGGATGTTCTGTATGTTAACTCTTTTTTCTTTATATTTAACAAAAGTCTTGATTTGGAAATGGATATTCATTAAAGATGTGCTTAACTCTTAAAAGAAAATAGGAATACCTGCTTAATATAAAAGTACATAGTAAGATGATATAAAATATATTTCTATTATTTCTATATATGTTATTTCCTTTAATTATAAACTAAATTTTCAGGTTTTTTTTTTTCTTTTTTAAATGAGGGACTAATCACATTATGATGACAGAATATTCCTAATTTCTAAGGGTTTTTTTTTCAGTTTTAGTTTAATCTGTGGCTTATAAAAATGACACGTTATCGTCCTCTTTAACATATAATTGTAGTCTCATGATTGATCAGGTATCCATTCATTCAAACACTAAATGAACATATATTTTGCACCATCCATATGCCCAATACTAAACTAGGCACAGTGGTCTATTAAAAAAAATCATAGAAAAACTGAAAACTCTTAACTCTGAGACAAATCTATAACCCAATAATTATAATAAAATATACTAGATATATTAATGCCATAAATAAAGAGTATTATTGTGGTACAAAGCTCATGATAGGCAGTTACAAATATATTTTCCATGGTAAGAGATATAAACCTTTCTATAGAAAATATCTACAATTTGTTATAAAGATGGAAGAGCTAATATTTTCCTCAAATCATAGAAAACATAAGGTGTGACTATTAGACAAATTCAGGTGGAATTATTTCTTTTTATTTTTGCCAAAAATGTTAGGTGGTATTATTTTGATTTATGTGTTTTGGAAGGTAATTACTTTTGAATTTCAAACAGAAAGCTTAGTGAAAAAGTTTTGTCTCTTTCAAGTTGTAGCTCTCTAAACCTGTGACAAAGATTTGAAAACCGCCCTCTGGTGACGTCTGAGGACTTCCTCTGCACCATCTGTGCTTTCGAAATGTCAGCACTATAAGTATCCAATACTGAGAACAAACTGCAAGGAGCTCACAGAAATAGGACTACTAACTTTTATCAGATTCAACCCACTGCTTGCCATAGATGGCAACAGAAACAACCTGATGTCCTTTACTTGATGAAAATGGTCTTCATCAGAAACTGCTAGAAATGTAGGGATTTATAAGAATCTACTAACACAATATTAAAAGATTTTGGATAAATATTAAATGATATGTGGCAAATTAAGATTTTATTATTATTCTCTGGCTGAGATACTATAAGGAGCTCAAAAAATCTGAATATATTTAAAGACCATTAAACTTTAAAATGCTTGTTATTGACCAAAGGAAATAACGTAATTTGCCTGTACTTGTATTAAATAATATCTACAAATGGTTTAACCAATGAAATGACATAAAAATGTTCTGTGTATTATTTAATAGCTAGTTGATAAGAAAATAATCTATAGAATATTCAATCATCTCCTCTCAAACATAATTTTACTTGCAATCAGAATTGTGATTATAGAGAACAAACAGGGATACTGGAAGGGAGGTAAGCAGGGGGATGGGCTAAAGGATGGTAGGCATTAAGGACGGCCCTTGTGAATAGAACAGGATGTTGTATGTAAGTGCTGAATCATTCAAATCTACACCTGAAACTGATGTGACATGATATGATGACTAAATGGAATTTAAATAAAAACTTGAAAAAAAACAAGGGGGGGGAGGCAAGAGAAAAAGAAATAAATAAAAATAAAACCAGGGGAAGGACATGAATCAATATTTTTCCAAAGAAGACATACCAGTGGCCACCAGGTGTATGAAAAGGTGCTCAATATCAATAATCATTAGGGAAATACAAATTAAAACCATAATAGTATATTTCCTGCCAGAATGGCTATTATCAAAAAAACAAGAAGTAACAAGTATTTGTCAAGGATGGGAAGAAAAGGGAATCCTAGTACACTGTTGGTGGGAATATAAATTGGTGCAGTGACTAGGGAAAACAGTACAGAGGCTTCTCAAAAAATAGAGCTATTATATGATCCAGCAATTCTGCTGGGTAACTTTCTGAAGAAAACAAAGCCACTAATACAAAATGATTATCTGCACCCCTATGTTCATTGCAGAATTATTTATAATAGCAAAGATATGGAAACAATTTAAATTCCAACTGATAAATGAATGATTAAAGATCTTGTACAAGGGATGCCTGGGTGGCTCAGTTGGTTAAGGGACTGCCTTAGGTCCCTTAAGGGACCTTAAGAGACAGCTCAGGTCATGATCCTGGAGTCCTGAGACACAGTCCCATGTTGGGCTCCCTGCTCAGTGGAGATCCTGCTTCTCCCTCTGACACTTCCCCCTCTTGTACTCTTTCTCTGAAATGTATAAATAAAATCTTTTTAAAAATATGCACATGTAATGGAATACTACTCAGCCATGAAAAGGAATGAAATGTTGCATTTGGGACAATATTGATAGAACTGGAGTTTAATATGTTAAGTGAAATAAGTCGAACAGGGAAATACAAATACAATACAATTTCACTTATATGTGGAATCTACAAATCAAAACAAACTAAGTAAAACAATACTCTAATTCACAGATCCAGAAAATAGATTGCTGGTTGCCTGAGGCAAGGCTGGGGTTGGGCAACATGGGTGAAGGTGGTCTACAGGTACAAACTTCCATGTAGAAAATAAAAAATCATGGGGATATAATGTACAGCATGGGCAAGATAGCCAATAATATTTAATAACTTTGTATGGTGACAGATGGTAACTAGAATTATTGCAGTGAACACTCTGCAATATAAACAAATACCAACCACTATCTTGTCTACCTGAAACTCATACAATATTGTATGTCAATTATACTTCAAAAAAATAAAAAGAAAATCTGTGTTAACTACCTTATGGCATTTTTTAATTAAACAGTAATTGTTCATGTATCTATAAGTCTCAAAATACCATACACGTATCTTGAAATAAAAGTATATAAGCTGAAGTATGAAGATCAGTTTGGTGGTATTTTATAACCAACCATGTAGGAGTAATCCTATTGTCAATTTGAAAAGTTAGAAACTTTTTTTTAAGATTTTATTAATTTATTTGACAGAGAGAGAGAGATCACAAGTAGACAGAGAGGCAGGAAGAGAGAGAGGAGGGAAGCAGGCTCCCTGTGGAAGGCACAGGCTTAACCCACTGAGCCACCCAGGCACCCCAAAAAGTTACAAACTTTCAAAAATATACCTTTTTTTCAGAATTAAAACCTTTCCATATAATATAGACCACATTCTTCAATAACTACATTATTGTGTCAAAAAGGAGAAGTTGTATTTTCGTTTTTGTTGTAGAGTTAACATGTTTCCAACTACCAACTTAGAGTTGTGGAAAGTAACAATGGATGAATGATCAAACTGTAACTTACAAACTATCAGTTTCAATAGAAAGAGCAGCACTGCTTTCTGAAATAATAAGTTTTAACTGTTCTCTTCCCCTTTCAAAACTGTCAGCCATGACTAATATGCCTTTTTTGGTGCATTACCCAATTTAAGGATTTGTTGGTATATTCTTGAACAGCTTTAGCTATTTGCATAGCTTTGGGATATGAATTAAAGTTGTCTGGTGCATATGAATCCCCAACTGATGAGAATATTCTTTACTTGCTTCCACTCATGATTACAGTAATTATTTGTTTTAAAGTCAGAAAAAAATTAATAAGTTATATATGAGTCTTTGCACTATAAAAATGAATTGAAATGAAAGAATGGGACATCAATATTTATCATTCATAAACATAATATTAAATTTACATTAACAAATTGTCATTTAGCTAAATGATAATCTCTTGATTAGCCAACAAATCACCTCTCTACTTATATAAAAATAAACTTTCAATAAGTATTCTCTCCTAGATGATATGACACTGACTCACTGCAGATAACTGCTGTGCAAGCAGTTATAAAATGTTTAATAATTGTGATTTTACCTAATTTATGTTGTTTGTAGTCAAAGTATGAGCAGTTTAAATCTTTATATTCCTGATATTATGGTGCAAATAAGAGTAGATCTCTGTAAATTGTTAGATTTAAACATAAAATCACATAAAATTAAGTATGTATAGTTAAAGACCTCAGATCGATCAAAATTCAAAATTTGAAAGAAATTTAATTTTATATTGCATAATTTCTAATACTCCATTTTGTTTTTGTTACTGCAAAAGGTATTTCTTATAACTCCTTTAAGAACAGGATTAACTTTTTTCTTTCTAATAGGCTATAAATATAGATTTCCTATAGCTCTTATTGAAATAGTTTAGGCCACTCTTTTCAGATGCAGACTTATTTCTCCCTCCTTCTGATTTAACCAAGCTAATTAACCCTTTTGTATCATAAGCACTTTACTGGCTTTTTTGCATGCTGCTTGTCACACAACAATGCAGAAATACACATGCTGATTTTTTATTACTGCATAATAATTTGACCTGGGTGAAAAAGGCAGTTCATAGTGACAGTGAAGATAACAGTGAACAAATGAAACTAATGCTTATCAGTAAATACAGAGGCAATGAATTTAACTATGAAATTATTTCCAAACAGATATGGAAAATTTTAATGTTGAAATTACGGGTCTTCAGTAAAAAGGGTTTTGCATCTCTCAGCTGAGGTGTGATGACGAGTATACGTGAGATAATTCAGGGCAAAAACACAATGATGACTCATCAAGAAAATGAGTTAATAAATTTTGCACTGGCAGAGGTTGGCACATTAAATATAATGAAGCAAGTCCTAATGGACAACCCTCTTTGGAAGAATAATTAAGTACACTTGATAAGAAACTTAACACAAAATTAAAACAAAACAAAACAAAAAAACAAAAAACAACCGTACAAAGGCAGGGCACCTTAAAAGGAGTTGAAACTTGGAAGAAGGCAAAAAAAATTTCCTAAATTTGGGGCACTGGTCTGAGCAAGAGGTACAAGGCCTAGTGGTACTTGGTGGCTGAAGCACCAATAAAGACCCCACCATGATTCTGACCTGACAACTGATGACAAAGCCAAAGCTGGCCACTGCAGCAGAAATAGGAGATGGGAGTCCCTGGACATGGCCAATTCCCAGGCTGAACCCTGAATCTCACAGTTTTAGTGTTTGTGATGCCAAACTAAGCTTCAAAGAACTGAACTAAATTTGAACTGCCATCCATAGTTCAATAGCAAGAGTTGGCTATTTTTACCTTATCAACTTAATTTCCTACTCAATACAATTATTACCATTCTCAAAATCCATAGTTCACAATATTAACAGCACAATGTCCAGAATACAATCCAAAACTATCTGACACATGTAGAGTCAATGATACACAATCAATAGAAATAATCCAGATGTTGACATATTATCTTTAAAAATACTGCATGGTTACATTTCCTAATGTTTTACTTAGAATTTGTACATATTCATAAGTGAGAAACATTTAGATGTATTGTCCATATTATATCTTCTTCATAAAAACAATTTGGAGAGGGTGCCTGGGTGGCTCAGTGGGTTAAGCCGCTGCCTTTGGCTCAGGTCATGATCCCAGGATCCTGGGATCGAGTCCCGCATCGGGCTCTCTGCCCAGCAGGGAGCCTGCTTCCCCGTCCCCTGCCTGCTTGTGATCTCTCTCTCTCTGTCAAATAAATAAATAAATAAAATCTTTAAAAAAAAATTTGGAGAATTTTCTTCTTTGTCCATGGTCTAGAAAATTTTCATTACTATTATCAATATCTCATCTATAAATGTTTAGAGCAATATCCCTTGTGAAAATATCTGGATATGTTTCATTTTAAAAGGTGAGAAATATGCTTTCAAATATTTGTATTTATGTTGTGAAGTTGGTCTATTTAGATGTTTTATTACTTTTGAAGTTAGTTTTGGTAATTATAACTCTAAGTCATTTTATACAGTTATCAAATGTTAATTTGAACAGAAATAGTCTAATGAGTTCTTAAAATTTCTTTCTATATAAGGTTATTTTCTGTGACCCATTCCTATTTTGGGTCTACAAACTGCCAAAGGGCATCAAGATTTCATATTAGCACACTAGCAAGCAAACAGTGACCTCTTACACTGCAACTATTAAGGGTATGATAGGGGATTCCCAAATGGGACCTATGGATTGTTTCCCAAGATCTCTCTACCTCTACTGGCAGAGTTCAAGAGGTAGCTCCAGCTCCCACCTCTCCCTAGCTCTAGAACATTATCAGTTTTACCACTGCTAAATGCCTTGAATCAACAATGAATGACTTTATGTTCTCTATCATTGTTTTTCCCAGATCCTACCTTTTGCTTTATAGTCTAATCTCCACAAATTTATATGTTTTTTTCTATTCTGTCTCACTCACATCTCCCAAACTCTTGAAAACCTACGCTCTGTAATTTATGGTTCATAGTCAACAAAATTCCCTATATCCCCATACTCTTCCCTGTTCAGTATGTAAAGTTATTCAGGTTGTCTCCTGAGAATACCACTTTCCCACATCATCTTAGAATTTAGCAATTATTTTTTCACAAGACCCTTATAGTGACTGGAAGTGAAGTTGATTTCTTCCTTCACCATTTTTTTTTTTTTGCTCATATTTAAACTATTTTTCTTCTCTTCCTAACATTAACCACCTTTGGGGGCACTGGGTGGCTCAGTGGGTTAAGACACTGCCTTCAGCTCAGGTCATGATCTCAGGGTCCTGGGATCAAGCCTTGCATCATGCTCTCTGCTCAGCAGGGAGCCTGCTTCCCCCCTCACTCTGCCTGCCTCTCTGCCTACTTGTGATCTCTCTCTCTCTTTATCACATAAATAAATAAAATCTTTAAAAAAAAAATTAACCACCTTTGAATACCATGCAATCAAAATATAAGACTAACTCCCCCTATCTTGTTGTTCAGTACTGACCAGAGATAGTCTCTCTCACTTCATAATGATTTGTTTTTCTGGCTTGCTTTCATTCTTTGTAGCAATACAGATCCTTTCAACTCAGCAGTAAACAGCTTAGACAGCTTATAATTGACCTTATCAACAAGAGCAATACTTGAAAAAACTAGATTCAAGGAAGAAGCTTTCTATTACTGCCTACCTTACTGGTCTGTGGAAACATCCAATGCCTTTGAAAACCTCTTTCCCTCATTTTTGCTTAACTTCCACATTTAGTCATTACAGTAATTCCCCTGCCTACACTCTTAATGCCCTTATCCTGTCCTGCTGCACAGTCCTTACAAAGCCATAGCACCAACCCCACTGAATGTGGGAGTCTTAGCTTGTGTCTACTTATCAACACAGAACATGAACCAATTTCTTGCAAAAAGTTTACCATGTAAAGTGATCCAAGAAAAGTGGGTACTGATGAGTGCAAAACTTCAAGGGAGAAAACTGTGCTTTGAGGATGTATTCATCCTTTTGCTACCACTTGGATAACTGTAACTTGATTCTGGGATTACGAGGAATCATATAAAACATGCCTCAAATTATTTATCTGAGAGACGCAAGAGGGGGCATTTAGCCACTGACATCCATTTCCTTATTAGTCAAAGACTTTTTCCACAGAGGATAAATCCCTCCAGACTCCAGGTTGTGCGTTAGAAGTATCAGACCGATTCTTACAGGCATTTCAAAAGAAACCACCCAGGCATAGTGTGAAATTTGTGTAGTGTAGGTGAATTGAGGTGACGTGAGGTACTTTTAGGTAATATGTGCAAGAAGCTGAATAGCAAAAATAATTCCTTGAATAAAATACAAAGACGTTATGAGGTGAAAGGTGTAGGTATCATACATTTTTCTCTTAGCTTATTCAGAACTTTTTATTGAGTCAAAATCATTAGAAGACTACCATAGATTATGCTGTTTTTAATTCCTAAAGTATAATCAGTATATGATTGTGGAATACATTCTTAGTGGAAGAAGCTAATTCTAACTGCCACAACAGGACCCACTGAAAATAATATTCATCACCTCTCTCCCTAACCAAGAAGCTTAGGCTTATTTACCCTTGGCTAGAATGTCAGCAAGTTTGCTTAGCATGCATGAGTATATGAACATTTAGTTGCTTTATCCTGATAGGACCATAGCTGCTGCAAATGTCCATTTTTATCACTGTGTTTTACAATGATTAAAAGATGCCCTAGTGAATACCTGGGATTCTAAACTTCACCATTTCTACTCCAGTTGTGTAGAAGTTACCACACTTCCTTACTTACTTTCCTGCTTGCCCAAACACCAAATGATAGAGCTTCAAATTCAGTGTTCTTCCTAAAGCCAGTAGAAGCAAGCAGTCCTCCCCTTGGAAATCAGACCTCCCATGCTAGTAAAGTTTAGGTTTGGGGAATACAATTTCTGTAAGAAAGAGGAGACGATTTCCTTCCTTCACTTGGTCTTCAATCCATGTATGGTGCATTCTTTCTAGAGCCATTAACATGTCTCACACATTGTTCATTCAGTGTCTTTAGTGCGTACCGCAGGACCAAGCCTTGAGCACGGCACAGGGTGTTGCTCACCTGCCAATATCTGAGTGGTGGATTATGTGGTAGAAATATTTGTTGTTGATTTTATCATTGTTTTCTCTGTCACCTCTTCTATGCTCTTCAGTAAGTCTCTTAGTCTAATTCAATGATGTGAGGGATCATATTCCAGGAAATAACACCATCTATAAGCCTTCAGCTGATGATATTGTCAGAAGCATTGTGAGCAAGGATGGCAAATCCATATTCAGAGAAGGTGTGGATTCCAGTAATGATAAATTACTGTCCTCTCCACTGGTCGAAGGAGTTGGATGTAATCAATCTGCTACCAAGTGACTGCCTGGTCTTCTTCAGGCATATCATGAGGGCTAAATGTCAGTTACAGTTAAATGTCAGTCTCTGCTGTTGCAGCCTAAGTCTTTCAGCAGCAGTAGTGGGAGCTGGATCAGCCTTGGAAAATGGGGCCCTGTGACTTCAGACAAATGCATAACTTCAATCACAGTCACCATGACCATTGTGTTCATGAACCTATCATAGCAGCCCAGTGTGGTCAAAGATTCTGGCTGGCATGTATACACCAAAAAATCCTTTCTCTACTGGACTGTTTAGTGTCTCCTCAGCAATGAGTGTCTTGGGCTGAACCTTAATATGAGACATAAAAATCTGTGCTCTTTGTGTCTACTCCCATGAGTTCATCTACATGCTTCGTTCCCAAACCTTTGAGTGTGGAATTATGACCTAGCTCCTTTTAGATCACTGACCAACCAGCTCAACCATCTTCTCTGTCTTAGAGTCAGGGCATATACACAACACTGGCCACTTCTCCCTCCATACAATATAGATATGTAAGGTTCTCTCTGGATATTGGGAGGATTATGCCCTCATGATTCTCCTTCAACTCGTTCTTGAATAGGACTTTGACTGACCTCAAAATACTTTGCTAGCCCATTTGCACAGAAAGCCTTTACTTAGTCTTTCTCTTTTCTGTTAATGCATTATTTTAAAAAATAAATAAATAGGGGCACCTGGGTGGCTCAGTGGGTTAAGCCGCTGCCTTCGGCTCAGGTCATGATCTCAGGGTCCTGGGATCGGGTCCTGCATCGGGATCTCTGCTCAGCAGGGAGTCTGCTTCCCTCTCTCTCTCTCTCTCTGTCTGCCTCTCCATCTACTTATGATCTCTCTCTGTCAAAAAATAAACACAATCTTTAAAAAATAAAAATTAATTAATTAAAGAAGAATAAGCACATGTCAATATAAGAAGAGATGTGAGTTTACAGGACATGGAGTCTGCACTACCTGCCCATGTAATTTATGGCCTCCTGGCCTGCTTTGCCTGATCCTAGGTCATAACATAATCTAGCATATGACTGAGGATCATTTGATTTACTGTGTGGGCCAACACTGTGTCACAATAGGTAGAGTCCTTTGATGCCCTACAATCAGCAAATTCTTGGTCTCCTGTATTATCATTTTGTCAGCTGTGTGAACTCACCAAGTTCTGTGTTTCTTTCTTAGTGGTAGGGAATACAATATGCACAAAGTTGTCTACTTAAAGGGAATACCCTGTCCTACCTTATATGATTGGATACCTAAAAATGCATACATGTGATCATACCTCAGTCTTCATGTCATTTATCTCTTACCATCTGGCACATTCCCGTTATACTGGTTAACCGAGACTGCTTGCAATCCCCTGCTTATTAGATCCATTGAGTGTCATCAATGATGAGGATTGATGTGAATGTTTTTTATGAATGACAAGATGATCAAGTTTTTGGTGGCCCATACATAGCATTACAGAATCAGGATGGTTAAGAAGTCCTGAAATAGGGCACTGAATGTGGACAGTGTTCCTTATCACATAAAAGTCAATGAAACAAGATGGGATCAGGAGGAAGACAAACCATAAGAGACTGTTAATCTCACAAAACAAACTGAAGGTTGCTGGGGGTAGGGCAGTAGGGAGAGGGTGGTGGGGTTATGACATTGGGGAGGGTATGTGCTATGGTGAGTGCTGTGAAGTGTGTAAGACTGATGATTCACAGACCTGTACCCCTGGGGCAAGCAATACATTATATGTTAACAACAACAACAATAATAATAACAATAAAATTTTAAAAGTCAGTTGGTTTTGGTACTACTTATTGGAGACAAGAAAAATAGATTTGATGGATAAGAGACTGAAATGCCAATTTCCTGAGGCTCTGTTGAGCTCTGACAACTGAGAAACAAACAATAACAACAAAGAGAGAAACAGACTCAGAGAAGGAACTGGTGGTTGCCAAAGAGAAGGAGGCAGAGATGAGTGAGACAGGTGAAAGGGATTAAGAGGTACAAACTTCCAGTTATAAAATAAGTAAATCACAGGAATGAAAAGTAAAGCATAGGGAAAACAGTCAATATTACAATACATTTATCACAGTGAACATTTTGTAGTGTATAATTGTTGAATTGTTCTGTTGTTAATATTATATGTCAACCATACTTTGATAAAAAATTTTTAAAACTTAAAAAAAAAGGATACCTCATGAGTCATAACATCTGGTGTTATGACTACCACTTGACTAAGTTTAGTATAGTCCACAAATGCTATGATACATTTCCTCCCAAAAGATCAACAGGTAGATGAATTAGAGAACTATCTATTCCTTTCTTCTTAAGATTTTGAGGATGGCATTAATCTTTGCAGCTCCTCCAAGGATCAAGCAGTACTTTGGATTCACTGTCTTGCTTGGGGCCCAGAACTACAGGGCATTTTGCTTGGCTCTTCCTCCTATTCTATTTTTTTTTTTAAATTTTATTTATTTTTTTGATAGAGAGAGAGAGAGAGAGAGAGACAGGTAGAGAGGGAACCGGAGCAGGGGGAGTGGGAAAGGGAGAGGCAGGCTTCCCACCTCTCAGGCTGGGATCATGGCTGGAGCCAAAGGCAAAGGCTTAACAACTGAGCCACCCAGGCACCCCTCCTACTCTGACTCTTAACCTCAAATCCAGGTAACCAATGTGAAGGCTTTTTCTGATGTTAAATGTATGTATACTATTTATACTCTGAAAGATGGGGAGCATGATATTGAGTCTCTAAATGCATTAGACCCACCATGGGATGCCCTTGGGTTCTATTCATCATTTAGCATCTATAAATCCACAATTTAACCTGGAGGGCAGTGATTGTGATTACATTTCAAGTACCCTGACATCAGTATCAGCTTAGATTCTGAAGCTAAAAAACTCTTAATATTTGAGTAGTCCTCCCCCAACAATTAATGACTATGGTAAATCACTATAGGCCCCCTAAGGAAAGAAAAGGAGAAATATTTATTGTGTATACTTGCCACATCCTTACTAGATCTTTCTTTAAAGGGTCTCATTCTTCACTTTAATTGGTAGGCTTTGGGGTTGTAAATTGGCTTAGGTTAATAATTTTTTGCACTGAGTATCTCTTGTAAGTCTATGCTCGCCAATTTTTGCTTTCCCCCCTTTTCCTTGTTACACAATTAAGTAATACCTTTACTGTATTCAGTTGTTCATCTAACCCTGTGGGAACATCATGATCCATTAGTAATTTCCATAGAATCCTGAAGGTCAAGGTAACTTTGTTGCCTTTCTGACCTTATTTCCTATCATAGTAATTTCAACTCTTCCTCCGTGTGTAGGCACCACCACCAAACACCCGCCTTTCTGAAATCTTGTACCCACTGAGACCAGGGAGCGAACTTCCCTGATCACATCTCCTACAGTTCATCATCATCTACAAAGAAACAGGTGCCACCTTCACGAGCACCTTTCTCACTGCCTTTTGCCTTGATTGAAACGATGGCCTTCTATGCACCCCAGAAAATATATCTAGCAGAATCTCTGGTCTCAAATTAAATCCATCTTAACATTCCTACTTTTATGATCTTTCTCATTTTTTCCTCAATATTCTGACAAAGCACTTATTACAACTCCACCCATTTATTCTAATTAGTCATCCTGTTCCAATGCTAAGCGGCCATTAAATAGGCTATTAGAATTAGCGTGAAATACTACACACTAGGATGTTAAGCCTAAGCTTGTGAGAGAATGCTACACTGTCAATGAATTCTCTCCTGTCTAGCATTTTGTCATCTCTTGCTTAGCACCCTCAGGAGGCACTGTGACAGTGCACCCTTAGTGTCATCATTACATACTAGCCAAGAATAGCGACCCTGTTATTGATGAAGGAAATGAGAGCACATTAAGGATAACAAATATATTTTGATAACTTACTTCAGGTGGTATTTGCAGACTTTGAGGAATTTGATTTAAAAAAAAAAAAAAAAAAAAGCCACCACCACAAGGTGGCCGGGAACATACACAAGCTTTACTAAGTGACATTTTTAGAAGTTTCTGTAGAGTGAGAGGAGGTAGAAGTCCCTCAGGAGACTTTCTATTGAGATTTTTTTTTCTTGCTTTCTCTCTCTCTCTCCTTCCTTCCCCTCCCCCCCCCACACCTTCTTTTCCTTCTGCCTCTCTTTCTTTCTATTTAGGCTCTTTTCCTCACAGCTTCTACCCAAATCCTGTGCCTAAAAAACATTTTCATACGATCAGGAGGATGATGAACAGTTATGTCTTCAAGTTTCATTAACAAGGGACATTATACTTTGTTTTCTACTTTCTTGTTTTTCCATAATTTCTTGAAGAAGAGGACTTTACACAGGTACACTGTTCTATTGACCTTACATAGGTAACCCTTTCCTGGAAGTCCTTTATTTTCAACTAGAGATCTTCTCTAGTTTACTGCAGGATGTTCCAGTCAGATTATCCTATTTGCATTCCTCCTGTGTCATAGATGTATCATATATGTGTATACATAAATATCATCCTGTAGCTATTGAATCAAATATTCTCTCCCTGGTACATATGTCAGATTAATTAAATACTCTTCATGAATGCATTCTAAATTTGCATTGCTAAAGGTCAATCTACTAAGCAGCAATATAATCTACATGGGTTTAACTGACATAAAATTTTTTTAAAGATTTTATTCATTTTTGAGAGAGAGAGAGAGAGAGCATGAGCTAAGGGGAGGGAGAGAGGGGAAAATAGACTTCCCACTGAGCAGGGAGCCTGATGCAGCTGGATCCCAAGACCCTGGGATCATGACCTGAGCCAAAGGCAGACACTTAACCGACTGAGCCACCCAGGCGCCAAAACTGATACAGATTATTGAGCAAATGTGTTGTTTGCCCTTCCTGACTCCTCTTTTTTCCTCATTCAGGGCAAAGCTGTGTCTAAGGCGCTAGTTTACAATAATCTATTTGATAATGCCCACCACTCAGGTATATAAAAGTCTAACAGAATTTTTTTCTCTCATGTTTTAATCTAATCTTGGGTAATACTTAGTATTATCTTAATGGTGGCTTAATGATAACAACATGTGGTTATTAAGATTACTTAGAAAACATAAAAGAGTAACAATAACTTATAATTCTATTCCCAAGAAATAAATAGGTTAACAATTTAGTATGTTTCTTTCTAGCTATTTTTCAATTATTATGTTTAATATATTCCTATATATGTATGTACATGTGATGTGTCTATGTTTATGGTCTCTTCCAACAAAAATATGTATATACAAATAAGCTTAATTTGGAATAGTTTAGATTGATAAAAAATTTGCAAAGATAGTACAGAGTTTCCATATGGCCCGCACCCAGATTCCTTTATTGTTAAAATCATATATTACTATGGTAACTTGTTGGAACTACTGAACCAATACATGATAACTAACTAGTCCATTATTATCAATATTCCTTAAGTTTTCACTTAATGTAGTGTTTACTGTTCCAGTATCTCATCTATGAAGACGACATTACAGTCAGGCACCACACCTCTGTAGGTCCCTCAACTCAGACTTTCCTTTAATTTGCTTGATCTTTCTCAAAAGTACTGCTTAGGTGTTTTGTAGAGTGTCCTTAGCTTGGGGTTAGTGGAAGGAGAGAATATCTTTTGAAATATATTTTTATTTTCATAATTATAAATAATTCATATAGTTTTAAAGTTTGTTTTACCTGAATTCTACCATGATATTGTTGGTTCATGAACTTCATTCTCTTTTCTTTATGTTTTTTTCTCCCTGTAAATCATCTGTATATATCCTTTATTCATTTTTTTAATCTTTTTTAAAGTAAGCTTAAAAAAAAAAACCCTTTTGAACAATTTTAGACTTATAAGGAAACTGCAAAGATAATACAGAAACTTTGGCATCCTCACACTCATTACCCCATGCTGCTGACATCTTACGTACCAGGGTACAATCATCAAAAGTAAGAAAAAAGCATTAGTATATTATTATTATTAATTAAATTGGAGACTTCATTCAGATTTCATTTATGATTTTCCATTAATGTCTTGTTTTGCTTCAAGAATGAAACAGAGTATATGACATTGCATTTAGCCATCGTGTCTGACTTTGTCTCCTATCGTCTGTGAAGTTTCTCTGTGTTCTCGCTCATTCTGTCTCTCTCTCTCCTTACTCCTATTTCCTAAAGTCTTTGGACCAAAATAGTTATTAGTCACTTACACATGGCATTTTTGTTGACTTTCTCTAGGAGGAAGTGAGGAAGTGTAACATTACCAGACCATTTTTCTTATGTTTAATTAACTTCATACTATGTTCTCATGACTCTGTTTTATTTTAGCAGTTTCAACGTAGGAAATCATCCCTGGAGAGTTTTCACTTTTCTTTTGTCACTGCTTCTCTACATGCCATGCTGAATCTCTGTCTCATCCCTTAGTGGTACCTTGAACAGATTCTGTATCTTGCCAGCCACACTGTGTTTTTCAAACACAGTTCCATTTCCATCTTCATTTGGAGCTCCCATGCTCCTCTCATTCCTCTCTGAAGACTTGACTGGATCGCTGAGCGCTGGTGTTAGGAACCTTAGTGTCATTATCTGGCTCCGAATTATCTTCTCTTCACACCTTCTCCAAAACTTAGTTCTCTGACTGCAAAGAGCAGAATTTTATGTGGCTCTTCAACTACCTGGCCATTTAATGATCTTCTTTCTTCAGATTTACTGATTCTCAGGCCAATGGTGTCCGATCAGTGTAGTTGGTGTGGCTCAAATCAACTCAAATGCTGATTCTCTCATGGGAAAACCATATGTTTTTTAGATAGTTCATTGGGGTTACCTATCTCCGGTTTTCTGCACTCTCGGCTTGCCCTTTTACCACCTTATTCATCTCCTTCCTCAGGTCCTAACCCAAACTCACTTGCTCTTCTGATCCCTTAAAATAGCAAGCTTTTTTTTTTTTTTTTTTTTTTTGAGTAAACATGGTGTGTAGGGTAGCTTAAGTTGAGCAAACGCTGACAGTGTCTTGTTGAACATAACAAAACATGGAAACGTGGCAGCTTAATTTTGACCGCTGTCTTGGTCCTGTCCTCTCTCCCTATATTTTTGTAGGTGATGTGGTGCTGGTGGTTAATACAGCTAATTCAGGCATAAAGATCAGCCTTTGAAACCATAACCTACCTAAGTAGATGTTCAACTGGAGAATGACTTGGCACTGTTCTCATTGTCCCCCTTTCCCTCCTTTTCCTCCTCCCACTGCTAATCTTCCTTCTTTTCTCTTTCTTTTCTCTCTCTCTTTTTTTTTTTTTTTTTTTTTTCTGAGAGAGAGAGCGGAGGAGAGGCAGAGAGAGAAATGGAGAGAGAATCTAAAGCAGTTCCATGCCCAGCATGGATCCCAACATGGGGCTCTATCTCATGACCCTGAAATCATGACCTGAGCCGAAATCAAGTGTCAGATCCCTAACCGACTGAGCCATCCAGGAACTAAAATCTTCCTTGTTTTTAACCTTCTAAGCTTACTTTCTCAACCCCACAGAGGCATTGTGGGGGGGGGAGGGGTAGGCAGGGAAAGGAGCAGCTCTAGGATAAATGTCAAGCTTTTAAAATTTGGGCTGAATGCCAGGATTAATAACACCAGTGTTCTCTTTGTAAAAAAGATATTACAAACATGGAAGAAGCAAATAAATAGTGTCTGTCACAGATGTGAATCTGGCATGTATTCATGTGTGATCCTCTAGTACATGATTTGGGGAAATTAAAGATCATATAATATGTTAAACACAACCAGAGGGAACTATAATGTTTGGTGAGATAATTCATAATTAATCTATAGAATGAACTTAGAGTTGGAACTACCGTACGATACAGTAAAAAAATAAAAATAAAAATCACAGAGAATGGAATTGGCAGAATTATGTTCTGGCCTATATACTACTATTAATTAGCTGTTTCTTCTTAATAAACCTAATTAAATTTTATCTTTTCAATTTCCCCACCTGTCTGTTCAGTAGACAAATATTAAAATCCATTTATTATCTAAAACTTCCATGAAATAATAATAATGATAATAATCACTAATGTCATAATTTATTGACTCCCATTTGAGCAAACTTCCATTAAAACAATGAAATACTATGTGTGAATAAATAATGCACTACATAGTGTGGCTGTATGAATATTCATATGCTCACTTGTTTTCTAATAATACCCTCTCATTTATTTTCCTATAAAACTTTAGAAAACATTGGTTTCTCTGGAATACCAATACTGTAGGTAATTTTAATTATATAGGCACTATTACAACTCACAGTTTCCACTTTGGACCTTCAGGTGGGAAGAAATAAACCAAGTGTAATGGTCTTTGAGGCTCAAGATATTTATTACCTCTACTTTACAAAATCACAGTGCAAGATGACAAATAAGCCCCATGCAAAGAAAACATATATTTGAAACAAACTTTTTAATTGAATTACTTCATGGTTCTAAATAAACCATTTCATTTGAAATATAATCTCAATTACCATAGCACTCAGTTCCCAATATATCAGCAAAGAGTCAAGTGAGACAGTACTTAGCATGATACTGAAAATACTTAATTATTTTCATTTAATGATACATCTATAATGGGACCCCATGGAATCCATCCCTCTCATCTCTGCCAACTGTTACATTCATTCAAAATGAATACACTGAGAGAGTGATATTATTTGATTTAATTTGCCAGAGGTAGTGGTGAGCCCAACAACTAAAATTAAGAAGATACGCTTTGACATCTGTGATTTGAGGACAAGTTGGCTGTGACAACTATGCACTGCTACCGCTGATCTGGCTGGCTAAGTGCCTCTTTTGTAGTCACCACTCCATTTGCTTCTCTCATAAAATGAAGTATTTAATTTGACATGGTCATCTCAGCTAGAAGAGAATGTATTTCCCCACTTACATTCTCCAAATGAAAGTTTCCTTTCTGACTTGAGAGAATCTTGACTATGACTTCCAAGACATTCTTTAAATTAAATTTGAGATGGAATTATCAGAGACATCCATTTTTAAAAAAATACATAATCGGTTCTCATTTAATTTCTCTTCCCTGTGTGATCATGTGTCAAAGAGGAAACATATTTCAAGCCTAATGATAATAATAATAATGCCTCAATTAGCATGTGTGTCCTCAAAGCGCCATTTTGTACTTTTCCACATTAACGTAATTACAGATCCATCCATCAGGGTTTAAAGTAAATGTAAGGAAACCTATCTGTCTGGATTGGATGTTAAATCTGGCAAATCTATTGCTACCATCAATGTCAGGTTTCTTAAACCATACCATCATAGTGCCAAAATAAAGCACCAGAGTGTTCCAAAGGCACCAAAAACCTAGAGTTCACGCTTGTGCTACCCTCCTTTCTTACCCACAAGACATCCTTAATCTTAGTGTTTCTGATGTTGTTAACATAATCCTATGAGCAGGAGTTTTCTGGAAAGATCTTTGGTGCAAACTGACACAAGGCAGGGTTAATTATTTTACTCTCAGGAATAATGGACACAAGATCTCTGCCTACTACTAATCATTGGAAATTCATCGTCATCTGTGAGACATTATCTCTGCATGCTAGCCCTGATTCTTCCTTCTACACTGAATGAGAAGGAGCAGATTTAACCTTCTCCTTCATACAGAATTCCTCAAATATTTCAATGTAGCCCAAATGTCAATATAGCATTCTAAAAAATTTTTGACTGCAAAATCACAAAAGTATCTATCTTGTCCTTCATAGTTCATCCTCTGTGGTTTCAATTGAAAATAAATTACAATTTGACTTTTGTGTATGGGAGCTTATTTATCCAGACATACAGAAATGTACCCTCACTTTAAAACTCATGAAGCCTAATTTTTAAAAGAAACTGCAATGAGACAATCTCAAGGTCCTGAATTTATGTGGTGTCACAGGATATTGCAAAAGCACACAGAGAAAAATTATTTTTATTTTGTAATTACATCATGCTCAGAGTTTAAAACTATGAAATATTTGCATTCCAGGTAGTTGCTATTTGCATGAATCACCTACCAAGAGAAATTACACTGGTATCAATTCATCCATAAAATGTTAATTTGTCTTTAACTTGATGAAATGACTGAAGCAAATATCTCATACATATTTTATTTTTTTTTAAGATTTTATTTATTTATTTGACAGAGAGAGAGAGATCACAAGTAGGCAGAGAGGCGGGCAGAGAGAGAGGGGGAAGGAGGCTCCCTGCTGAGCAGAGACCCCCATGCGGGGCTCCATCCCAGAACCCTGAAATCATGACCTGAGCTGAAGGCAGTGGCTTAACCCACTGAGCCAACCAGGCACCCTCTCATACAAATTTTAAAGGATAGTCACTGATCACATGTAATGACTGATTTTTTTCTATGAATATTATATCACCAATACAAGTTTCTGTTAGAAATTTATTAAACAAAATATTATAATAAACAAAAATATATAATAAACAAAATAGAATATTATATCACCAGTACAAGTTTCTGTAAGAAATTTATTAAACAAAATAAAATGTAGCATTATTTCAAATTATATATAATTACAAGAGAATAATCACTCCAAAGATTGTCTAGAGGAAAAAAATGTACAACAAAAGATAACATCTACATAAACTGATAGAAAATTATAAAATGATTTCATTCATTTTTGAATGTGACTATTTTGTGATGTTACTAGAAAATGTAGTATTTTGGTGGTTAAGAGACAAAATTCCAGAATTTACTTATCTACAGCACAAAAATGTCATCTCTTACATTACATTGGTATGAGAAGGTTAATTACTGAGCTCAAAGGAAGAGACTGCCATTTTATCAATGAGCTAAGCCTGTGATAATGTCATACAGACTCGTTTTTGAATCAAATTTCTCATATTTCTAGTAATATATGTCAATTTGGAATATATGTTCAATTGCTGTGTTATCTTAAAAATTGAAGTGGTCAATTGAAAAAGTGATTTCAAAGGAAGACGTTTGTGTGTGTGTGCGTGTTGTGCACACGTGCGTGTATAGATATAGACAGTAAAGTATAAATATGTATGTGCTTGTGTGTATGTAGATATAGATACAGACATATAAATATCTGATATAGACATAAATATACTTACCCTATTTTCCTATATATTAGTAGCATAGTTTTAGTCTATATACTAAATACCTAAATACATAGACCTGGTTACGTGAAACACCCCTATTTCTTTTAAGGTTGCTTTACCGGTTTCCCTTATAGAATAATCACATGTGGGTATTCATTTTTGTAATAAAATTCTCATACACACATTTTCAGACCATTTTATAAAATGTTTAATTTGGTAATTATAGTCATTCTCTTGTGTAAATGAAAATTAATTAATCAAACACATTAAACTGTATCTAAAGACAGTATGCTTCTCAGAAGGGTAATTATTACTGAATTGGTGATCTTCAAATATTGGTAATTTTTTAATTTCTATAATATATTTGTAGAACATAGACTAAAAATTATCATAACCTCATGATCCATTTTGTTGGGTGACTTCAGTTATTTTTTACCCCTCAAAATATTTTTTAAAGGGGTCTGGCTTTATTCTCTTATTTTTTTCTTTTTCATTCTATGGATATCTAGAGAACAGTTATTTTTGCTATCATAATGAGAATACATTTCTTCCAAAATTTGACCACATGCTTAGCATATTTAAAAGAAAGATAAGCCTTTGTGGAAATGCACTATAATAATACATATAAATATCTTATAAAAATAATATATCCAATTAGATACAAATATCAACATAAATTGTTGGATATGAGGAAACTATTCCAAATATGAAACATGAAAGTCACCAAGTTACACATTAAAATAAATGTGGAAATTACTAATAGACTAACTACTTTATAAATAACACTTCATGTAGCAAGCCAGCTTATAAAATTCCCTCAGTATAATGTAGGCTGCCCATTGTCACCAAGGACAAAATTCCTTGGCAAGACTGAAAACTAGAGTTGCTAATACTGTATTGACTGTTACCTTTTTAAAAATTTCATTCAACTAGAATGTGCATTTCCTCTTAAAATAATGCAGTGGGGGAACAGTGACTTGTAAAATTTTGGAAATTATATCTCCTTTATATATTAGAAAATATGTTAGAAAATATTTTATGTATTATAAAATTGTATTTATCTTACATGTTAGGAAAATAGTCATTCTTTATGTTGATGATTTTTTTAATTATTACAGAAAAAATGGATTTATTATGGAAAACATGGAAATTTGTTAAAACATATACTATATGGCCAGTACAGCATATTTTTCTATAAGCTTTCTTATTTATGCAAAAATTTTAAAATGTGATTATTAATACAAGACTATTTATTATAAATGTGCTTTTCTTTTTTTCCCCAACTGCCTAATATATTCACCTCACAGGAGGAGATTAAGATGAATTATAGAAGTAATGGGAATATTGAGATATATTATAGAGGGATGCATATAGAATATGTAATGTTCATGTTATGAACATTATGAAAAATTACATAGTAGGAAAGAGAGCCATGTTACTCATGTTATCATGAGAAAGGATTTTCTGACTTTTTTTTTTTTAAAGATTTTATTTATTTATTTGACAGAGAGAGATCACAAGTAGACAGAGGCAGGCAGAGAGAGAGAGGGAAGCAGGCTCCCACTGAGCAGAGAGCCTGATGCGGGACTCGATCCTAGGACCCTGAAATCACGACCTGAGCCGAAGGCAGAGGCTTAACCCACTGAGCCACCCAGGCACCCCGAGGATTTTCTGATTTTTTAACCACGATTCGCATTAGTATGTCAGTAACAAACCTAAAGGGAACAGATGCCTGTTTTTGATAGAAGGAGATTGAGTCTTTTTCAGACCTGGTGCTATTAACGCAGTGAGAAACAGTGAGTCCTGTTTCTTCCCTACATACTCTTTTGCTCAGAGGAGGCAAGATGCAGTAAGGGCAGAGACTGGAGAAATAGTGGCTGTCTGCTAAGGAAGAAGCAAGGAAGTGGATACTTAGAAAATGTCCATACAATAATTCGGTGCACAGGTATCATCACAGAGCCTTGGAAAGCTCAATTGCTTAGGTATAAGGAGTCGTGAGCCTTTCAGAACCTGACGGTTTAGAGCTGAAAACTAGTGTACCAGCAACATGGCTCCCATTAGCATAGCTATGACAAAATGCTGAGCAAAACCTCGTGGGCCATTGTAGTGAATGAGACGGAAAATCTGGTAGGGTATAGAGTTTACATTCACCAAGAATGGAAGAGGCTCAGGTTCGTATTTTGGAGCATATTCCCGGTTATGCCTGTTGTCTGGGTGTGATTATTATTAGTAATAACTCCTATTACTGTCAAAGTATTCCACCGTGGACAGTCAGATGGCCACCATCAACAGAGGATATGCTCCCAGGGCTTTGTCAATGAAGTTATAGAAGTAGCAGGAGAAAAGAGATGCTAAGTGACCACAAAATTTTATCTAATAGATATCAAACACTAATTAAAAAGATTACCAAAAATAATGTATCATCCAATTTTTGAACCTTACAGAACAGAATTAACCTATTTTTCTCTCCACACACTGAGGCTTTCCAGGCACATTGGCACTGCAGTATGAAATAAATTTTGCAAGTCCATTACATTGGACTACATTTATAAGGTTTAAAGATAATAAAATGAAATAGTATTTTTGGAGGCTTTGAACTACATATTGGAACTGAAAATCATTATTATTAAAGTAGTTTCAAAGCTATCTGCCCTCCCCATTATGAAACATGATATAAATATTAGTTCTATTTATTTTTACTTTCTTATTATATCCCTGATACACTCTTCATGGCTTCTGAACTACTATGTATCTTTGTTTGTTATTATAACCCCCCCAGCAAAAGTCTTACATTTTTATATTACTAAATTTAGTCATTTACTAGTAGAGTTCATATTTCAACCTTGCCTAAAGGTGGTAAAAATTATTTTTGTACTTGTTATATTTTTATATTTGTTGTTAATTTAACCTGAGGAAAAACTGACACATGCTCAAATTTCAGAAGAAACTAAAATGCATCAAAAATGTTTCATAAAAAAAGAATGAAATCTTGCCTTTTGCAAAAACATGGATGAAGCTTAGAGAGTATTAATGCTAAGCAAAATAAACCAGTCAAAGAAAGACAAATACCGTATGATTTCACTCATATGAGGAATTTAAGAAACAAACAAAGGGAGAAAAAAAGAGGGAGACAAACCCAAAAACAGGCTCTTAACTATAGAGAACAAACAGATGGTTACCAGAGGGGAGGTGGGTGGGCAGATGGGTAAATTTGGTGCAGAGGATTAGGCGTATACTTATCTTGATGAACACTAAGTAATATATAGAAATTGTTGAATCACTATATTGTACACTTGAAATTAAAAACAGTTTGTTAAGTACATTGGAATTAAAATTTTAAAAAGGTCCATAATTATTTTTGAAAAAAAAAATTTAAGTAGGGAATAAACTCATCTGAATGTGTGAGAACTTGAAATCTTTGCAAAGTTGTGTTAGAATCATACTTTTTGAATTATTTGATTTATATTAACGCCTCTAAGCTACATTCTTTCAGTGTCATTTTTGCCAGACAAAATATGAAAAGACAAGAAAGTCCTTTCATTTTCATGTTTAATTTTAATATTTTTATAAGCAAACAAGAATCACAGAAGTCATTTGCTAGCTTAAGATAAATGTTACAGCAACCCTGATAAAATGTCAATGTTAGCAAGAGAAAGTCAACATATGATGCAGTTAAAGTGTGTGTGCCTGCCTCTGTGTGTGTGTGTGTGTGTGTGTGTGTGTGTATGTGTGTTCCTTTCACTGGAAAAAAATGTGGCTGTATTTTGCAAATATAATATTGAGGAAAAAATTCAGACATCAGAGAGTACAAAATACATGATTTCAATTTTGTAACATATACATTTTGGCAAAACTATTCTATACAATTAGAACAAACATTTTCCTTGGGACTTGAGTGACTGAAAGGAAGCACAAAACAGGGGTGCTGAATATGTTCTTTTTTTTTTTTTAGAGAGGGAGAGAGAGAGAATCTCAAGCAGACTTCACACCTAGCACAGAGCCCAACAGTGGGCTCCATCCCACAACCCTAAGATCACAGCCTGAACCAAAATCAAGAGTTGTACACCCAACCAACTCAGCCACCCAGGTGTCCCATAATTCAGTAACTGAAGTTATTTACCTGTAAGGGATTTAAACAGCCTTTGAAACCAGACAGGATCAGAGTTACACTATATTGGATGAATTAAGTATTTTCAAGCTAATACACAAGTATTTTGAATGACTGTATATTTATACAGAACACATCACAGTGTTATAAAATAAGGCTTTGACTTTGAGTTATGCCCATAACTCATTTTTGCAAGGTACTCCATGTACATGGATTTAGAGATTTCATCTGGAAATGGGGTTACAGGATAATGATTAAATAGGCCAACCACAGGAAATAGTAGTGGAAAGCATGTAAATTATCAACAAATGATAGCTATTATTATTTTGAAATGTATAAATGCTTTTTGTCTGTCTCTAAGTAGTGTCACTAGCCCTTCTAACTTATATTTTACAGCCTTTCACTGTGTTAGGCTTCCTATTCCTTTCTAGAAATAGCCCCATAAACTCTCCCTGGATTATGGTAGTGATCTCCTAAATATTTGCCCTGATCAGTGAGTTGTCCAGTGATGTCAGAATAACAGGTAAAAATATTTTCCAAAATGTATTACACTGAATTTTGGTCTTTTTTATGTTTCATGGGAGGAAAATGTTATGTGATATAACTTCAGAGAGCATATTATTTTATATGGTCATCTTGGAGACCCATATGAATTTTAGCAAGATAAAGCTCCTGGGGAGTACTGCAGTTAAACTTTGATTAACTCATAATTTCACAAGTTTATCTTAGCACAAAAATACCCTTGTCTCAGCTAAGATGAATTATTACTATTGTTAACTACTCTTCTGCGGGGCATATTATAAAAACAATGCAGATATTTGTTCTATCGTGCATTAATAATTTTATCTCAGAGTGTGAAAAAGTGGTTTCTAACATATTCACTGGATTTCAGGGCAACTGAATTCCTGTAAATATTCACAAATACAGATGAATATTGAATTCTGTCTATATAATTAAATGGAACATTGCTTGCATATGCAAACTAATTTTCAGATATATAGATCTGCTTGTATTATTAATAACATATTCATCATAACATGCTATTTAATATATAGCATTTTAATATTACATAAATGTTAAAATCTAATTAAAGTCATGTGCTACTCCATAATACACTTCATTGTTATAAACAAAAGAGTAAAAACTACTTATGAAAATAAAAGGGCTAAGTTTTGGAAATCAACTAAATATAAATTGAATCTCTGTTCCTTCATTAAACCACAACATAATCCACTATTTATATGACTGTAGACAAATCATTGAGCTTTTCTGAAAGCTCATTTAAAAGGCTATTGTGAGCATTAAGTTTTTTAACATGGATGAAAATTTCTGCAGAGTTCATAGCACCAAGTACATAATAAAATATTAGTTCTCTCATTCTTTCCTTTTATTTCCCAACTGTCTTTTTCATCTTTACATTCACAGCATACATAGTTCACTATGTACTCTGTAATATTTAGGATTTTTCCAATCAGTATTTGCTAAACTGAGCTGATTATAAAATTTGGATGGCAGAGAGTTATAAAAAGCTATTAATATGGAAATAAAATATGTAGCCATACTCATGTCACTAAATTGTATGTTTATGGAATTTTATTTATTAAATAAGATAAATATTTGTTCTTTTTGTTTTATTTTTGTACTTCAATTGCCTAGGCACTTTTAAATCTACAGCTGCTTACAGAGTCCCAGCTGGCAAGAAATGCCATCTTCCATGTGCATTTGTCACAAATATTAGAAACAGGAGAAATTCTCACCTGAACACTCACACTACTCAAACCTCCACACTGACTCAGAGCATCAACATTACATCTTCAACACTCCTAGCAGGAATCTACCCTTATATTTAGTGTAAGACAAATGAATTTTTCTAGAAAGTGAACTACATATAGTCACCCTTCTCTGCCTGAGCTGCTGGCAAATTCTTTGAAGAAAAGTTTGTACCCAAAGCCCATCAATGAGTCATGAGAGAATCATACAGTACATTATACCAAAAGCAGATTGCACCAGGTAGGCTGACTTTCCCATTGCCACATATGGGCTAAAAACGGACTATTTCTATAAAAGTTTATAGTTTATTATCTTTACCATCAAAAATAACTAAGAACAAACACACACCATTAACACCAGAGTGGTTAGTCTTCAGGACTCCTGACTGCAAACAATGCAATCCTCTCAGAGTTACTTAAGCCAGAACAAAATTCATTAAAGGACATTTGGCAGCTTCCAAAATCGCTGGTAAGGTCAACAGGCCAGAAAGAAGCAGCAGCAATGCCCTACATGGCACAGTGATTTCTGTTCCTAAACCTGATTGTCATTATCCATTGACTCCTATTGCATTCAGTAATTGGCATCAGAAATTCTATTATTGTCATAGGACACTCTATCACAGTGGTTGCCAAAAGACTGATTTCCTTTTAGGTGTTGATTATTTCTAAGAGAGTGTTTGCACTTCATTGGAGTGACTTTGATTAAATGAACATGTTCTACTTGAAAGGGATCTAGTGAATATAGTCTCTCCAATTCTGTTTGAGAAGGTTAGACTCGTAGTGTGGAAAATTATCAAGATGTAGAGAGAGTATGCAAAACATACTGAGTAACTTTAAATAACAGATGACCTCAACAAAATAAAAACGAAGATTGCATAAGTATGGGTTTGATTTCTATGCACACATTCTCTTTTACCAAAACAATGAAGGCTTCTTTACTTCAATAATACATCTAGTTATTCACTTAATTCACTTAATAATATATCTAGATTCACTTTATATAGTTATTAAGTGATTAAGTAAATATTTATCAATTGTGACACAATAATGACTGTTAGTGGCACAAAGATATATAGATGCCATTCTGAACTATTGTCAATATAGTATAAAAAATCGATATATGGTTTTAACTTCACAGAAATAAAGACAAGTCTATAATGACATTTACACATGGAAAAAAATCAGAGGGGAAATGTATGTCTTCAAAGGAATGCCAGCATTATCTTCAAAAATAAAACATTGGGGACATGGGATCTTGTGACAATGACAAGATAAATGTTCTCTAGGTAGACAGAGGGATAGAAAATGTGCATTTATTTCAGGAGAAAGATTCAGTTGAAGTTAGAAAGCATTCCATCGTATCTAGAATTTTTTTTTAAACTCTGAAATACACTCTATCAGATATTAATGTAGCCACTCTTGCTTTCCTATTTTTTAAATTCATATTTTTGTAGTGTACATGCTTTCATTATTTTATTTCAGCTGTTCATGCTGTTGAATTTGAATTGAGACTTTTGTAAGTAACATATAGTTGAATCATGCTTTATTTTATTCATTCTGACAATCTCTTTAGAGATTGTTTTTAGATGGGGCCCAAAGAACAAATAAAGAGACTCAAGAGAATCATGATAAGAACAGACACTGGCATGCTTTAACCTCAAAACTCCAGTTTCTAATACCATGACACAGTAAGTGGTTTCCAATTTTGCTCTATATACAATTACTTCCTCTTGGGTAATGGCAGGAAATGACAGAACAAGACTAGATTATTCACCCATCAAAATATTGTCAATGCTACCATATGACAGACTATAAAAATTGTTTGGGTAAAGGCAATAAATAATGAAAACCTGGGGGCTCCTGAACAGCCCAGTAGTTTAAGCATCTGACTCTTGATTTTGGCTCAGGTCAAGATCTCACGGTTGTGGGACTGAGTCCCGGGTTGGGCTCTGCACTGAACATGGAGTCTCTCCGTCTTCCTCTGCTTGTGCTCTCTCTCTCTCATTCCCAATAAATCAATAAAGTAATTTTTAAAAATAAACCAATAAAAATTTGCACTTGCTGTCAGAAGGCTTACAATCTAATGGATGATAATATCAGAGCAAGTTTTACAATGCATGCCTCATTAAATTGTTTTAAATATATACTTCTATTTTCAAAACTGGTCCTAATGATGAATGAGAAGATTGGGGTAGGGTTATCAGTGGTCTCAGCTGAAGAGAGAAGAGTACCTCAGAAGTTAGAAATGGGGATGATAAAACATTTACTAGTCCAGGATATATTTTCTTTTTCTCCCACTTTTTGGTTGTCAAATAATTCAGAGTTAAGATATTTTTCTTCTTAAACACTTTGATAAAATTTTACTTAAAACTTTCCCTGATTTAAACTAAGAGATTTTTTAAATAAAATCTTTGAAAAAAAAAATCGTATGAGATTTTTATATTAAATGAGTTAAAATTTCAAATTATCTAATTAAAATATCAAATTTTTCAATCCTATGCTTTATTTAAACTATATATATATATGTCAACTTCCTTATAAAAAGGTATTTCCATTTTTAGTGTTTGTACAGGAACCCATTCTATATTAAGATCCTGAAAACACCATGTGACCCATCCTTATATTCACAATACTTAAAAATATAATTTGAGTGGTGCCTGGGTGGCTCAATGGGTTAAACCTCTGCCTTCGGTTCAGGTCATGATCCCAGGATCCTGGGATCGAGCCCCGCATCAGGCTCTCTGCTAAGCAGGGAGCCTGCTTCTTCCTCTCTCTGCCTGCCTCTCTGCTTACTTGTGATCTCTTTCTCTGTCCAATAAATAAATAAAATCTTTATATATATATCTATAGTTATCTATAGATATCTTTATCTATAATTTGAGGGGCGCCTAGGTGACTCAGTCGTTAACCATCTGCCTTCGGCTCAGGTGACGATCCCAGCGTCCGGGATCCAGCCCCACATCAGGTTCCCTGCTTAGCGGGAAGCCTGCTTCTCCCTCTCACACCTCCCTTGCTTGTGTTCCCTCTCTCACTCTTTCCCTTTGTCAAATAAATAAATCTTTTAAAAATATATAAATAATTTGAATTTTTTTCCTCTGGTGTTTAGGAAGTTAGAATATTGTTTAAAAATTAATTAAGATAAAGCACAGAAAATATAATTTCATGGTTTTAATCTTCTGCTACATTTATTGGTAAGTTCAGGATCTTTTGCTAATACTTTACTCTGACCATCCTCCACCTAACAAGCCATATTCTAATTCTTTCTTTGAGGCTATTTGCATGGGTATAAATCAAATGTTTGGGCCAAAGATTGAATCTATTTTAGAAAAGAGGGTAGATCAAGACTCATTTAAAGTTTAAAAAACAAAACAAAACTCCCCAAAGAAGTCAGGACCTTCATTCTGTTTCTTGATAGAACCCAAGCACTGGAAGAGAACCTTGCACAGAAGTATCTGATTACTATTCTTTGAATTAAATATTTTAGACTTTCAAGGCTTATACCTCATGCTACAGAAATACTTATCAGAAAAGTCTTATACTAGCAGTTATAGGGTAATCTCCCAGGGGTACTTAAATTATAGGTTAATTTTTTAAAATCAACCTATTTTCTTTGCATTTATAACAAATGGTAGCACTATAATTTGGATACAAAGCTTTCTCAAACCTCTAACACTATTATTTTTAGTTCACCTATTGAAGGCACCACAGAGATAACCAATATCTGAGACCCGTATAATTTTGATGATCCCCCCAAATTATATTTATTTTTAAAAACACATTTAAAATATATTGTAATTAGTCATCCACATTCATTGATCTATGAATATTTACATATAACACATTTTACCTAAAAAACCATTAGCATATATATGTTCTGTTTTATCCATAGGCACACTGTATAATCCTGGGGAACATCAAAGACCAATGTAATAAAGAATCATAGTGTAAACCAACTAATCTTATAATTAGGCTATTTTCCTTATTTGACAGAAAGAGAAATCACAAATAGAGAGCCAGGCAGAGAGAGGGAGAAGCAGGCTCCCTGCTGAGAAGAGACTTTGATGTGGGGCTGGATCCCAGGACCCTGAGATCATGACCTGAGCTGAAGGCAGAGGCTTAACCCACTGAGCCACCCAGGAGTCCCTAATTAGGCTTATTTTCCTAATGAATTATTTATTTGTTATATTTTAGCTTTGATCAACATGCAAATTTTGGTAAGAAAATTTTAAAACAAAATCTATATTAAAGCTATTTTTATTAAATACATTTTGATTATATTAAAGATAAAGCCACTCACAGAATAAAAGATCGAAGTACTACAGAAGGACAATATGATCTCCAGCTAAGCTAACCGAAATGGAGAACTTTTGGGGGGATTTAGTCATGACACTGAGAGGCTGAATGACAGTTTGATGGCCTAAGGGACCAATGGTCTTGTCAGAGCCTCTGATATCTGACAATCAGGGATGACTGGACAGTGTTAAGATCCAAAGGCCATGAGAATAAAGGAAACAAAGTAGAAAGAGCCTTGTCTCAGAAGGACCAAGGTTTTTGAAACACATCAGGAAAAGCAGCGCAGTGATAATGACTGCCTCATAATGAAGGCAGGAATAACCAACTAGGTTATTACATTTTCCCAATTTGTAGAAAATTATCTACCACCACAGGAGAAAGTTCGTGTTTAAAATTCAGCAAACTGAATTCCTAGGGAGTGAGATGTTTTTATTTCTATGGTTGAAAGTTATCAGGCTTTTGCATCCACTATCAAAACAATTGCTCTTTTCCATTTTGACACTTCACATCACTGAAAACAGTGGCTTCTATTGCAATTAAATTACAAAAGAAAAAAAAATTCTCTCCACAGATCAAAGCTAAAAGAGCCAAGTCAGTGTTCAAAAGGATATTTTCCACTCGTTCTATTATATCTAAGTACTTGAATCCACTCTTTAGCTGAAGAAATGTTTTCTTTGTTTAAAGTTTCATTAAAAATTTTATTTTATATATTTAATGTGAGTATTTATCAAATTATATAAAGTAAAATGGGTCATAGATATAATAAGAAATTTACAAAAGCTGCAACCACTGCCTTTCATTAAAATTCTTTTATGGTAAAATGTCACAAAAATGTGTTCTTAGAAAAATGAAATGTACAGAAAAATTAATTTATTTATAAGTTCTGAATACTGACAGAGAATGCAAATCCTTAATTAAATCAAGTATACTGCGATTTATGACCGATTGCTTTAAAAACTTAAAAGAAATAATTATACATTTGAAATACTCTGAACTCATAAAGTCTAAAATAAATTTGAAATATCAACACAACAAAATCAAAAAATCTTACGAATCACAAACATGTCCCATTTTATTGCACTTCACAGATACTGAATTTTTCTTACAAACAGAAGATTTATGGCAACTCTGTCATGCAAGTCTATCAGCACCATTTTTGTTTTTTTATTTATGTTTTTATTTAATTCCAGCTAGTTAACATACAGTGTAGTGTTAGTTTCGGGTATACAATACAGTGGTTCAACAATTCTATACATCAACCTGAAATAATATAAGTCCTTATATTACAAGTGCACTCCTTAATCCCCATCACCTATTTAACCCAACCCCACCTCACCCACTTCTCTGGTAACCATCAGTTTGTTCTCTATAGTTAAGAACCTGTTTCTTGGTTTGCCTCACTCTCCCTCTTTTAGCTTTTGGTCATTTGTTTTGTTTCTTAAATTCCACATATGAGTGAAATCATATGGTATTTGTCTTTCTCTGACTTTTTTCACTTAGCATAATACTCTTTAGCTTCATCCATGTCCTTGCAATGTCCTTGCAAATGGCAAGATTTCATTCCTCTTTCTGGTTGATTGATATTCCATTGTATATACCTACCACTTCTTTATCTGTTCTTCAATTGATAGACAAGTGGGCTGTTTCCATAATTTGGCTACTGTAGATAATGTTGCTATAAACATTGGGATGGGTGTATTCCTCTGAATTAGTATTTTTGTATACTTTGAGTAAATACCTAGTGGTGTCTTTGCTGGGTAGTTCTATTTTTAACTTTTTGAAGGACTTCCATACTGTTTTCCAGAGTGGCTGCACCAATTTGCTTTCCCACCAACAGTGCCAGAGTTTCCCTTTCTCCACATGCTTGCTGACGCCTGTTGTTTCTTGTGTTGTTGATCTTGGCCATTCTGACAGGTATGAGGTGATATCTCATTGTTGTTTTGGTTTGCATTTCCCTGATGATAAGTTATGTTGAACATCTTTTCATGTGTCTGTTAGTCATCTGCAAGTCTTCTTTATTCATCTCTTCAGCCCATTTTTAATCCCATCCTTCACTATGGGTGAATATTTAAGTTCTTTATATATCTTGAATACAAACCCCTTATCATATATGTCATTTGCAAACGTCTCCCTTTTCAGATGTTGCCTTTTAGTTTTGTTATTTCCTTCACTGTGCAAAGGCTTTTCATTTTTATATAATCCTGATAGTTTATATTTTATTTTGTTTCCTATGCCTCAGAAGACATAACCAGAAACAAGAACAGGCCTGTGTTCTCTTCAAGGACTTACATTATTTCAGGTCTCACATTTCGATCTTTAATCCATTTTGAATTTTTTTGTGTGTGGTGGTCCAGATTCATTATTTTTATGTTGCTGTCCAGTTTTCCCAGAATCATTTGTTGAAGAAACTATCTTTTTCCCCACTGTCTACTTTCCTGCTTTGTCAAAGATTTTAATTGACTGTATAGTTGTGGGTTCCGTTCTAGGTTCTCTATTCTCTTCCATTGATCTTTGGATCTATTTTTGCTTTAGTCCCTTACTAGTTTGTAATATGACTTGAAGTCTGGAATTGTGATGCCTCCAGGTTTGTTTTTCTTTTTTTCAAGATTGCTTTGGCTCTTTGGAGTCTCTTGTGGATCTATACAAATTTTAGGATTATTTGTTCTAGCTCTATAAAAAATGCCAATGGCATTTTGATAAGGATTGTATTAAATGTGTAGATTGCATTAGGTAGTATAGATATTTTAACAGTATTTTTTTTTTCCAATCCAGACCATGAAATGTCTTTCTATTTCTTTGTATCATCTTCAGCTTTTTTCATCAGTATTTTACAGTTTTCAGAGTACAGGCCTCTCACCTTTCTTTTTTTTTTTTTTAAAGATTTTATTTATTTATTTATTTGACAGAGAGAAATCACAAGTAAATGGAGAGGCAGGCAGAGAGAGAGAGGGAAGCCGGCTCCCTGCTGAGCAGAAAGCCCGATGCGGGACTCCATCCCAGGACCCCGAGATCATGACCTGAGCCGAAGGCAGCGGCTTAACCCACTTAGCCACCCAGGTGCCCCAGGCCTCTCACCTCTTTGATTAGGTTTATTCCTAGGTATCTTATGGTTTTTGATGCAATTATAAATGGGATTGATTCCTTAATTTCTCTTTCGGCTGCTTCATTACTGGTGTATAGAAATGCAACAGATTTCTCTTGTTGATTTGTATCCTGCAACATTAATGGATTTATTTATCAGTTCTAGCTTATTTATTTATTTATTTATTTATTTTGGCTTTTCTATGTAGAGTATCATGTCATCTGCAAATAGTGAAAGTTTTAGTTCTTCCTTGCTCATTTGGATTTTTTAAAAATTTTTTCTTGTCTGGTTGCTGTGGCTAGGACTTCCAGTACTATGTTAATAACAGTCCTGAGAATGGACATCCCTTTCTTGTTCCTGACCATAGAGGAAAAGCTCTGTTTTTCCCCACTGAAGATGATATTAGCTCTGGGCTTTTTTTTTATTTTTATTTATTATTTATTTATTTATTTATTTATTTGACAGAGAGAGAGATCACAAGTCGGCGGAGAGTCAGGCAGAGAGAGAGAGAGAAGCAGGCTCCCGCTGAGCAAAGAGCCCGATGCGGGGCTCGATCCCAGGACCCCGAGATCATGACCTGAGCCGAAGGCAGCGGCTTAACCCACTGAGCCACCCAGGCGCCCCAGCTCTGGGCTTTTTTATGTGGCCTTTATTATGTTGAGGTATGTTCCCCCTACCTGACTTCATTGAGGGTTTTTATCATGCATGGATGTTGTACATTGTCAAGTGCTTCTTCTGCATCTACTGAAAGGATCCTATGATTCTTATCCTCTGTGTTGTTATTGGGATGTATCACATTGATTGATTTGCTAGTAGTTTATTGAGAATTTTTGCATCAGGGATATTAGCCTGTATTCTCTTTTATTAGTGGTGTCTTTATCTGGTTTGTGTATCAGGATAATGCTGGCCTCATAGAATGAATTTTGACGTTTTCTTTCCTTTTCTATTTTTTTGGAATAGGTTGAGAAGAATAGGTATTAACTCTCCTTTAAATGTTTGGTAGAATTTACCTATGAAGACACCTGATCCTGAACTTTTGTTTGTTGGGAGTTTTTTAATTACTGATTCAATTTATTTGCTGGTTTTAAGTATGCTCAAGTTTTCTATTCCTGTTTAAGCTTTGATAATTTATATGTTTTCTAGGAATTTACCCATTTCTTCCAGGTTGTGTAATTGGTTGGCATATTGTTTTTTGTAATATTCTCACAACAGTGTTTATTCCTGTAGTGCTGGTTGTTATTGCTCCTCTCTCATTACAATTTTATTATTTGGGTCCTTCCTCTTTCCTTTGCTTTCTCAAAGTCGGGTTGGGCATTATCAGTTTTATGAATTTTTTCAAATAATCAGTTCCTGGTTTCATTCATCTGTCCTATTGCTTTTTTCGTTTCTATATCATTTATTTCTTCTCTAATCTTTATTATTTCCTTCCTTCTGTTTCCTTTAATCTCCATTTGTTGTTCTTCCTCTAGCTCTGTAGTTGTAAGTTTAGATCATTTGAGATTTTTCTTGCTTCTTGAGGTAGGCATGTATTGCTATACATAGTCCTCTTACGACTGCTTTTGCTGCATTCCAAAGACTTCAGACCATTGTGTTTTCATTTTACCTGTATCTATGTATTTTTTTAAATTTCTTCTTAGATTTCCTAGTTTACCCAATCATTGTTTGTGGCATCTTGTTTAACCTACGTGGATCTGTGGTCTTTCCAGGTTTTTTTTTTCTTGTTGTGGACTTCTAGCTTCATAGCCTTGTGGTCACAAAAGGGGCATGGAATGACAGCAATATTTTTATATTTGTATTTTGTATTTATGACCCAATATGTAATCTATTCAGGAGAATATTTCATGTGCACATGAAATGAATGTGTATTCTGCTGTTTCAGGATAGAACATTCTGAATATATCTGTTAAGTACATCTAATCCAGTGCATCATTCAAAACCACTGTTCTGTATATAACCTCTTCTGCAAATAGCAGTCTATATTAAGTTGATGGTTGTTCAAGTTTGAATTCATTCTTTTCTTCTTTCCTCCCCTCTTTTTGGTATTGTCATTGTATCTGTTTTTTTTTTTTTAAGATTTTATTTATTTTGGGGTGCCTGGGTGGCTCAGTGGGTTAGGCCGCTGCCTTCGGCTCAGGTCATGATCTCAGGGTCCTGGGATCGAGTCCCACATCGGGTTCTCTGCTCCGCGGGGAGCCTGCTTCCTCCTCTCTCTCTCTCTCTGCCTACCTCTCTGCCTACTTGTGATCTCTCTGTGTCTAATGAATAAATAAAATCTTTAAAAAAAAAAAAAGATTTTATTTATTTATGTGAAAGTGGGAGAAAGAGAGAACACACAGAGTAAGAGGAAGAAGCAGACTCCCTGCTCAGCAGGGAACCCCATGCAGGGCTTGATCCCAGGACCCTGAGATCATGACCTGAGCCAAGGGCAATCCTGTAACTGACTGAGCCACCCAGGTGCCTTCATATGTCCTTTTTTTGTGTGTGTGAGTTTCTTGACTGATTTTTATAGAAATATTAATTTTTGCTGCTTTTGTGTCTCCTGGCTTTATCCTGTTACTTTTGGTGTCCCCTTCCCACTCAGAGTCCCCTTTAATATTTCCTGTAGGTCTGATTTAGTGGTCACAAACTCCTTTAATTTCTGTATGCCTCAGAAATACTCTATCTCTTCTTTTGAGTGATAACCTGGCTTGTTAGAGTATTCTTGGCTGCACATTCTTCCCATTCAGTACTTTGAATATATTATGCCCCTCCCTTCTGACTTTTCACATTTCTATTGAAAAATCTCCAGCTAATCTTATGGAGTTTTCCTAGTAAATTAAGGACTTCTTTTGTCTTGCTGCTTTTAAGATTCTTTCTTTAACACTGTATTTTGCAAATTTAATGACAATAGGTCTTAATGTTGGTGTGCCTTTGTTGATTCTGATGAGATTTCTTTGTGCCTCCTGTATCTGGCTATGTTTCCTTCCCCAGAATAGGGAGGTTTTCTGCTCTTATTTCTTGAAATAAACTTCCTATCCCCTTTTCTCTCTTCTTCTGGGACTCCTGTAATATGAATGTTACTACATTGGTTGGAATCAAGGAGTTCCCCAAGTCTATTTTCATGTTACATAATTCTTCTTTCTCTTGTTCTTCTTCTTTCTCTCTTTTGTTCAATTTCTTTGCTTTCCATTACCTTGTCTTCTAGGTCATTAATACATTACTCTGCTTCTTCTAGCCTCCTGTTCACAGAATCAAACCCAGAGTCCATCAACAGATGAATGGATAAAAAGAAATCAGTGCGTATATCCCCACAATGGAATATTACGCAACCATCAAAAAGGATGAAATCTTGACATTTGCAACAATGTGGATATAATGAGAGGGTATTATGTTAAGTGAAATAAGTCCACCAGAGCAAGACAATTCATATGGTTTCACTCCTATGCGGAATTTAAGCTATAAAACAGATGAACATAGGGAAGGAAAAGAAAATAGAGGAAAGCAGGAAGAAAAACCATGAGAAACTCTTAACTATTGGAAACAGGATTGCTGGAGGGGAGGTAGGTAGAGAGATAGGGCCAACTGGGTGATGGGCATTAAGGAGGGCACTTGATGGAATGCACACTGTGTTATATGCAACTGATGAATCACTGAATTCTATCTCTGAAACTAATAATACACTATATATTAATTAAATATAATTTAAATTAAAAAAAACTGTGATTCATGGGTAGAGGGAAAAATATCAACAATTAACAAGAGTACGCAAGATGTTGATTCCAACCCTCATGGATGACTTTGAGGGGTCAAGACTTAAGTGAAGGAAATCACAGCAGATGTGGTGGAATTAGCAAAAGAACTAGAAGTGAAGCCTGTTTATGGGACTGAATTGCTATAATCTAATAATAAAACTTTAATGGATGAGGAGTGGCATCTTATGGATGAGAAAATAAAGTGGTTTCTTGAGATGCAATCTACTCCTGGTGTAGCTACTATGAAGAATGTTGAAAGAGTAACAAAGGATTTGTAATATTACATAAAGTTAATAAAGCAATGGCAGGGTTTGAGATGAATGACTCCAATTTTGTAAGAAGTTCTACTGCGAGGGGCACCTGAGTGGCTCAGTGGGTTAAGCCTCTGCTTTCAGCTCAGGTCATGATCTCAGGGTCCTGGGATTGAGCCCTGCATCAGGCTTTCTGCTCAGCAGAGAGCCTGCTTCCTCCTCTCTCTCTGTCTGCCTCTCTGCCTACTCGTGATCTCTGTCAAATAAATAAAATCTTAAAAAAAAAAAAAGGTAGTTCTACTGTGAGTAAAATGCTATCAAGCAGGATCACATGCTGAAAGACATTGTTGGTGAAAGGAAGAATTAATCAATGAAGCAAACTTCATTCAGATAACGGTGAGAGAGAGACATCTAGAGAGAGAATACAAGCAAGGGGAGTGGGAAAAGGAGAAGCAGGCTCCCCACTGACCAGGGAGCCAGATAAGGGGCTTGATCCCAGGACTCTGGCATCACAACCTGAGCCTAAGGCAGACACTTAATGACTGAACCACCCAGGTGCTCCACAACAAAGTATTTTTAATTAAGGTATGTATTCTGGCTTTGTGGCAGCTTCAATGCTGCTACACACTTAAGACTATGGTACAGTTTACCCATTACTTTTATAAAATGCACTGTGAAACAAAAAGATTCCTTTGACTAACTTAATTACAATGTATGCTTTATTGTGGTGCCTGAAACCAAAACTGTGATATGTGCCAGGTATATCTGTACAGTGCTTAATAGAAAACTCAGAAAATAATAAACATATTAGTATTTTGGCAACTTCAGTTACTTAAAAATTAATCCACTCACAAATAAAAGGGGTAAAAATAGTACTTACACATCATTTTTTTCTATGAATCATTTACATCAATCTAATTACAATCTTGATATGCCCCCTTTGTCTTAGAATTGCCAATTTTTAGTCACTCTTCCTAACATTCTTGGAAGCCTCTGATGATTGATTTCGTAGTAATACAAAATAAACAATGCAGGCTCCTCTGTTTTCAAAAATAATAATAATAATAATAATAAAGCTTAGTGCTTAACATTAAACTGCAATGAGAACAAAATCTACCTAAATCTTACCAATAAGTTGAAATTACCTTAAAAAATTAATGTTTTCCAATAACCAGTCATGCCTTGCCCTTCTTTTTTTTTTTTTTTTAAAGATTTTATTTATTTATCTGACAGACAGAGATCACAAGTAGGCAGAGAGGCAGGCTGAAAGAGAGAGAGGAAGAAGCAGGCTCCCTGCCAAGCAGAGAGCCCGATGTGGGACTCGATCCCAGGATCCTGGGATCATGACCCGAGCCAAAGGCAGAAGCTTAACCCACTGAGCCACCCAGGTGCCCCCATGCCTTGCCCTTAAGTGTATACTACCTTTATCCACTAGTGTTTCTCAGCCTCCTATCCCTGTTCTTTCAATTTTGGTATCCCATCACTGTGGATGATTTCTGTTATCTGTTTTCTTCCCAAACTTTGCTCTTACCTGATGACACTCATCTCTGCCTCACTGAGACAAATCAATCAAAAGATTGATTTCAAAATCTCAAAATCTCTCCAGTTTTCAAAATCTCAAACCACCACCCATGTCTCACCAGGTCACCAATATTTTTATTCGACTTCAACATCTTCATTCATGGTACTTTCATCACTTTACCCTTTTTATTCCCCTTTCCTCACAGCATTTTCATTTTCCATCATAAGTGAATCCACTTATTTGTGTTGTTTCTGGTTTGTCCCCATCTGCTCCATCTCCCTACTGCCCAGAGTAGTGCCCAGCTCATAGTAGACCCACAATAAATATTTGTTGAAGTAATCATTTACATAAGTAACTTCTGTACCTGTACTTTAAGACCTCACTTATGTTCTGGATTCTCAAGTTCTATTATTAATCATCCCCTAACTGGAAATGTAATCTAATTTAAATACCCATCAATTTACTTTATTATTTATTTATTATGCATTGAAATTGTTAATTAATCATTTATGACCATCAATAGCTGGTTAAAACAAATTATTACTGGTTAATAATTAATGAGGTATTGATGGTCTTTCTTCATCATTTATTTAAATTTATGAATCATAGGAAGTAGAGCCAAGATTTTGTGAACATGATTTCACTAAGTGGATTCCTATGTACTTTCTAACTATGTCCGAGCTGTGTGATCAACGAATTCTCCTTCCAGTTGCCTTAAATAGGAGTCAGACATCTGTCTCTTGCATCATTTTGCAGTGTTTTTTCTGCCTAGAAAAGCATGTTTTTTTAATTTGTATTCATTTATTTTTATTTATGTATTTATTTAAAGATTTCATTTATTGTAGAGAGAGAGAGAGAAAAGAGAGAGAGAGAGAGCATATGAGCAGTGGGAGGAACAAAGGCAAAGGGGGAGGGAGATAATCTGCAGCGGACAGTGCTGAGCCCAGAGCCAACGTGGGGCTCAATCCCATGACTCTGAGATCATGACCTGAGCCAAAACCGAGTGTCAGATGCTTAGCCCACTAAGCCATCCAAACGCCTCATGTGTTGTTGTTTTTTTAACATTTTCTGAGTCACTTTCTTCAATTGCCTATTCCATTCTTTTAGTTACATAATTTTTGCCAATAATTTTCTACTTGAGTTATTTTTAATACATTCTGAACCAGGATTCTTCCAGATTATTAGTTTTGCCTAGTTTTATAGTTGCTATGCCCATTCCTAATTCAATATATTTTCCTTCTCTTACATTTATCAAGGTCATCAAAAGCATAAAAACCGCAACTCTCTTTCCACATACATTTTACTGGATTATGCAATGTTTAATGAAATAACATAATTAAAGCTATAAAATAAACTGACATTAACAAGTTTAAGAACCAAAAACACTGGGCATATTATTTTCCTATTGCCACTATCTCAAATTACAACAAACTTAATGGCTTAAACAACACAAATGAGTTATCTTAAAGTTTCAGAGGTCAGAAGTACACAATAGGCCTTATGGCTAAAATCTAGGTGTCAGCAGAGTTCCATTCTTTCTAGATGCTTTAAGGAAAAATATTTCTTTGCACTTTCTAGATTCTAAGTCTGCATTCCTGCATTCTTTTCTAGTGACTTCCTCCATGGCTAAAGACGGTCAGGGGTAGTCATGACAAGGATGGCAGGAGATCAGCCCAGTAACCACAATATGGCAATGCCATGAGCAGAGATTAGGACTGTAGGAACAGATGCAAAGGAATGTTTCAACAGAATATTTCTTTGGCATCATTTTGGCACTGTTTTCTATGGTCTGAACTCCTCTGACTCTTTACCATTTGTGGAGAAAAGGGTTCTCTAGCTTCACAGCTAATGGGAGATTGTTAACTGATTTTATGAGATATCTAATATTGGTTTTGGTAGTTTTCTATTACAGTCTCCTAGAGTCAATTTCAGTTGCTTAAAGGTAAGAAAACTGTATAAATTATACATTTTCCTCACCTATAATACAGGGGTGATATAACATTAACCTTAAAAGTTGTAGTGAGGATTAAAAGAAAATACATACAAATCCCTTAGCACAGTGTTTGACATGTAGAAACTGTGAAACTATTGTAATATTGTGTCCATTATTTTAATTAGACCTCAAACAATATACACAGGTCATGAAAGAAATAATGTGTTTAACAACATAGCACAACTGTTGTATTCATCATGTTTTAATAAATAACAAGGATCTTTATTGTTTCATTCATTTAACATGTATTTATTGAGAGGTCATTATATGTTGGGCCATCTTTCGTGTGTATGGAATGGGTTAGGTTGCATGTCAGTTAAGAGTTCCTACAGAAGGGGTGCCTGGGTGGCTCCATGATTAAGCGTCTGCCTTCAGCTCAGGTCATGATCCCAGGGTCCTAGGATTGAGCCCCACATCGAGCCCTGCATTGGGCTTTCCCTGCTCTGAAGGAAACTTGATTCTCCCTCTCCCAACCCCGTCGCTTGTGTTCCCTTTCTCGCTGTCTCTCTCTTTCAAATAAATAAAGTCTTAAGAGGAAAAAAAAGTTCTTGAAGGAGACATACAGGTACAATAGCAGAAATAAGTCAATCATGCAGTATGATAGATGGTAATGTGTATAGAATAGGTTAAGAAAGATACAAAGTATCAGGACAGGGAAAAAGAGACTGGTGGCATATACGATTTTAAGTGGTCTAGTTAGGGCAGGCCTCAAAGACAGAAGAATATGTCAGAATACTGAAAAGAAGAGAGAGATTTTGCCATGGGGACATCAGAGAGAAAAATATAAATAGATAGAAGATAAAATCAATGCAGAATCCCTAAAATATACCTGCATGTTAAGGAATCATTTGTAGACTTTTTCAAGTGCAATTAAGTATGTGGAAAAAAATCTTATTGTTCAGCAACAACAAATGCATCTAAGTTAAATTAATTATATGTATATCAAATATAACCAAGATGGTTTTCTTGAAGAATAGCCATTAATCATTTAATTTAGATTGATAAGTGATATTGCTTTAAAGCAACTTTTACTTGCTGTTTACTTAATATTTCCATGTAAGCTTCACAAAATGATGGCTATCTTTTGGGCAATGAATCAAGACATAGTACCAAATAACATTTGCTTGTTTGTTTTGCTTACAAGATAATTTGAAATCTGCTGAACTCTAATATCCCCAATAATATGTAAGAAAAGGGAAGAATAATTTAGACTTATCTTTACTCCTTTCTTTGTTTTTTTTTTCCTTCCTATTTATAATATTTCTTGGAACTCTGATTAAACAATGTATCTTAAATTAGTCTCAGGTCTTAATAGTAAGGGTTTTAAATTCAGAGATATATAAATTAATTACTTTATTGAGAATAATTATGATAATTGGGTCAACCAAAACCACTCACAAATTATTATTACATACTGTAATTTTTATATCACATAAAAAGTTAACTCTTTTATTTACAATAACCAATACCAAAATTTAATGTATCCAAAATTTCTAAGAGAATATTATCAAAAATACATGTTCTGATTCAGTAAAATTATAAAGTCTGCAAAAAGTAGGTTTTCTTATGGAAAATAGTTAATAAATAATGCTAATAATTAATCTCTGGACTCAGGCATAACATAAGAATTACTTTGGGATCTCACTTTATTCCCTAGTCGGTTTTTATTCAATCAAAAAAATATGCAAGTCAATAGAATGTATTTCTTTATATTATGACACCAAGAAATGCAAGATAAAATGAATTATAATGAATTTCTTTCCAAGTTTACAAGAAGTCCTGACTCTATTCTATGATCAAGATAAGTATTCAGGCATTCAGCATATTAAAATTAGAACATTTATTACTGAGAATGTGTTAATCATCTGGTTTTTCACCTTCATTTTATAAATACATTTATTGAGACAGACAGCTGAGTTGATTTAATAAATAGCACATTAATAGTTACAACACAGCTAAAATTATACTAAATTTTCCAGATCTCTATTTATGTACTTTTTCTTCATATAGAAGGTGGGAATACATAATTTATACTAAATGAATTTAACACAAAATTCTAAAAAAGAAAATGAACACAGATTTTTTTTAATCCAAGATTTTATTAGCTGTTTGTACATCTGACTAAATGATTTTCAAACTGTATTTTTAAAAAAACACAGGATGCCTCTTCTCTACAAAAGTTTGCAAAACCATTCTGATGCAATTCCTAATAAGTAACAAGAACCCTTTAGATACTTTGAACACAGTGGTTTGACAGTAAATGCTTTTTTCTTGTAAGATTTCATCTTCCAGGGGTCCCTACATGGCTACTTGGTTAAGCATATACATTCAGGTCAGGTTATATCCCGGATTCCTGGGATCAGCCCCCTGTTGGGCTCCCTACTCAGTGTGAGTCTGCTTCTTCCTCCCTTTCTTCCCCCCTCATGCTCTCTCTCTCAAATAAATAGATAAAAATTTTTTTGAAAAATAATTCATCTTCCAGAAATATAGAGTGTTAACAAATTTAAAAGAAAATACATTTTGTGTTTGTCCTTCACTTTAATGGTGTACTATTCTTACTTAATCACCACTATAAAATAGATTAAAACCTAAATAAAGTTAGGAAATGAGTTAACTTTATGGTTTGGCTCAACTGGGAGAACAGTTATACTTAGCCTCGTATATGTTATTAGATACAATGTATGAATAGAAACATTTTCAAAACTTTGAACTAATTATCCAGTACCATCCTAAGTCATTGCAACATAAAATACATATTTTATGACTTATATTTGTATCTGAAAACTAATAAATTATAAAATGGGTTAAATCTTATGAAAAAGAACATTTGTATCCTTTTATATATACAAAATCTTCTAAAACTTCACTTTAGAAAAACAAGTTTATTTTGCCCTTAACTGAACCTAACTTATGGATTATATATATTATTGGAAAAATACTGCTTTAATAGAGAGCATGTTTATATACATAGAAATAAAACAGGATACTGCTAGATTCTTATTAAATTATTACTAACAACAGATGTTATTTACAAAGCTTAGAGAAAAAGAACAGAAAAATCAAGCCATGGATATAGTTGAAAGCTAAAATTCCTGGATAAAAAGAATTATCAAAGGATTTAATACCACACAGAATTCCAGTGTGGTGTATTTAAGATTTTTTCTTAGTCTTCTATGTTCTCTCTACCTTGCATTTCTTACTTTTCATTTTTAAGTCACTGCATAATGCACTAATCATTTCCTTCCTTTCTGCCTCTTTCATCTTTCTTTCTTTTTTTTTTTAAGATTTCATTTATTTATTTATTTATTTAGAGAGCATGAGCGGGGTGATGGATGGGCACAGGGATAGGGAGAGGGACAAGAAAACTCCCGGCCAAGCATGGAAACCAACCCCGACGGAGAGATGAATTCCAGGATTCTGAGACCCTAACATGAGCTGAGTCAGATGCTTAACTGACTGGGCCACCCAAGTGGCCCTCTTTTTTTTCTTTCTCCCTTTGAACACTGTTATTCATTTTAATATGCTGTTTTTGTTGTAATTTTTTGTTTTTGTTCTTCTAAAACAGGGGAGTCTCACGTTTGACATTAGATCATATGCAATACATCAACACCTAAACTTGCTGGAAACTATCTCATTGGAAACACTTATTTTACATGCAAATTTTAAATAAATATTTCTTAAGAGGCTGATGAAACAGAAGTTGAAGTTGTTTCAACTACTCTCATATCTGAAACTAAGTCATCATCTGATTATCAGCCATTGGTCTAGATTAACCATTACTGCTTCTGTTAACAATGAAGAAAAACATGGATTCATAGATACGAGTAGGCACAAATTACATTCTATGCTTGCTTCTTTTTATTATTCCTTAATAGTACTTACTATTATATCTTAAGAACAAATAAATTGTTGTATCTTGTTTTCTGTTTGGCAATAGGAAGTCTCTGGTTAATTAATTTTCTTTTTAAGATTTCATTTATTTAGAACACTTAAATTTTAAGTTCACAGCAAAATTGAAAAGAAGGTACAGAAAGTTTTTGTATCTCCCTTGCTCTCACACATGCATAGCTTTTCCACTAACAACATCCTTACCAGAATGACACATTTGTTACATCTAATGAGCTCATATTGTCATGATATAACCCTGACTTCCTTACTGCAAAGAGTTCTAGAGAAAGCAATCTCCATATTGCTAAATGTTTCCATCACATCTTTTCAAGGCTCCTGGGTTAAAGAAGACTGCTCTGGGTAAGTGAATTTCAAAGCACAGTTGATCAGTTGAGACTGAAGAGTCAGCCAAGTGGCATAAATGAACCTGGGTCTGGGGTACTGACATTTTTTTTTAGATGCTGGGACATATAACCCGCCCAGGGAAACTAGCAAATCCTCCCAAGTTGCTCCTGTTAAACAGAAAGCCTGGTCATGACTCCCTCTCTTCAGTTAATTTGTCACTGCTTACATTTGGGAAATGGTATTAGGCTTGTTCTTTCCTGTGCCTAAACCAAGTTCACTGTTAGCTGATGGGCTATTTTGCTAGTTTCTCACTGTATCAAGAAAAAAAATGGACTATTATGGTTTTTGAAGAGGAAAAATGAAAATACCTTTCAGTCACCTCTTGCTCCATACCTTAGCATGGTCTACTGACATTTAAAAAAGAAAAAAAAAAGTCCTTTCCTCAGACCATCCATCTAACTTTTAGATCTTATTGATCTAAAAGTCAATCTAGCTAAAAAGAATATATTATTTGTCATCTCTACATATTTTTTCTCCTTCTCCTTCTCCTTCCTTCTCCTCCTCTTGTTCCTTCTTTCTTTTAATGCTACCTTATAATTATGATACCGATAGGCACTGTAAGATAGTTCTCAAGGATTCAAAATACAGTTAATTTTTTCCTTCCTTGACTCATATTTCTTTCAGTTGCAAGCAAAAAGAAAAAGTCATTTTTTAACCTAAAGAAGAAGGTTAAAAATAACAATTTTGCTTGTTCCTTTTCACACAAACTATTTTATATGCTCATGTTGGATTTATTCTTAAAAGGAAAAAAAAATAGTGAATACCAAAGTTTTTCTTTAACCATGTTTTTTTTTTTTTTTAAGATTTTATTTATTTATTTGACAGAGAGAAATCACAAGTAGATGGAGAGGCAGGCAGAGAGAGAGGGAAGCAGGCTCCCTGCTGAGCAGAGAGCCCGATGCGGGACTTGATCCCAGGACCCTGAGATCATGACCTGAGCCGAAGGCAGCGGCTTAACCCACTGAGCCACCCAGGTGCCCCACTTTAACCATGTTTTGAGGTACTACTAATGTATGAAAGAAAAGCATATACTGACAAAATTAATTACAAGTACTCTATTAAGAAAAAATAACCAGAAGCATTTGAGAATTTCCCACTTAAGAAATACTTAGTCATGAGGGGCCTGGGTGGCTTAGTCGGTTAAGCGTCTGTCTTTGGCTCAGATCATGATCCCAGATCCGTGGGATCAAGGCCCATGTAAGGCTTTCTGCTCAGTGGAGAGTCTACTTCTGCCTCATTCCCTTCCTCCCGCTCTCTCTCTCTAGCTCTCTCTCTCTCCAATACATAAATTAAAATCTTTAAAATAAGAAAAAAGAAATATTTAGTCATTAATAGTCCCAATGCTTTACACAGAAGTATATATGCTGCATGGCATTAATTTCATAAATGTACTATAATATTTATAAAATGGTTGATTATTGCTTAATTTTAAAAATCTGGACTTTAGGGGGTGCTCCGGGGTGGCTTAGTGGGTTAAAGCTTCTGCCCTCAGCTCAGGTCATGATTCCAGGGTCCTGGGATTGAGCCTCGCATCAGGCTCTCTGCTCAGTGGGGAGCCTGCTTCCCCCTCTCTCTCTCTCTGCCTACCTCTCTGCCTACTTGTGATCTGTCAAATAAATAAATAAAATCTTTAAAAAATAAAAAAAGTAAATAAAATCTGAACTTTAATTCATTTTCCTTTTTTAATATTTAATTTTCTTATCCAAAATTCTAATTTGTTTTCTCCCCTTTAATTAACATGTGATTATCACTTATTTATTTATTTATTATTCATAGCCATCATACTGTGATTAATTTATTCTGAATTACTCCTCAGTAAATCACAGTAGGCACTTCGTCTTAGCAACAATGTCTTGGTTAAAAAATAAAAAAATCTTATTTTCCTAAATGTCTATAAAAAAAAATTTAATGGCTTTGAAAATCTGATTATGTTCTATGTATACCAATATTTTCTATGAATGCGGGCCTTCTAAATGAAAAATAAAATAATTTAGGGGCGCCTCGGTGGCTCAGTGGGTTAAAACCTCTGCCTTGGGCTCAGTTCATGATCTCAGGGTCCTGGGGTCCAGCCCTGAATCAGGCTCTCTGCTCAGCGGGGAGCCTGCTTCGCCCCCACCCCACTGCTTGCCTCTCTGCCTACTTGTGATCTCTGTCAAATAAATAAATAAAATCTTTAAAAAAATAAAATAAAATAAAGTGTTACTGCCTATAAAGCGTGACTGAACTAAGTAAAAAGAATATTATCTTACCTTTAAAAACTTTTAAGATTTTTAAAATACATAAATTTAATTAGATGCCTATCATATGAAATAACATATGAAATAATTTTTTTTAATTTTAATTTTAATTTTTTTAATAAACATATAATGTATTTTTATTCCCAGGGGTACAGGTCTGTGAATCGCCAGGTTTATATACTTCACAGCACTCACCATAGCACATACCCTCCCCAATGTCCATAACCCCACCCCCCTCTCCCAAAAGCCCTCCCCCCAGCAACCCTCAGTTTGTTTTGTGAGATTAAGAGTCATTTATGGTTTGTTTCCCTCCCAATCCCATCTTGTTTCATTCATTCTTCTCCTACCCCCTTAACCCCCCATGTTGCATCTCCACTGAAATAAAGATTTTAAAAATAGATGCATATTATCATAACATAGATAACTCAATCTAAATGCATACTTTCTATTCAAAAATATATCACATTTTTATTGATATATTTGCTACTTTATTTACAAAACTTTCATTTTTTTTTAAAGATTTTATTTGAGAGAGAGGGAGAGAGAATGAGCGGGGGAGTGGCAAAGAAGCAGGCTCCCCGCGGAGCAGGGAGCCCTATACAGGACTTGATCCCAGGACTCTGGGAACATGATCTAAGCTGAAGGCAGACAATGAACTGACTAAGGCATCCAAGTGCCCTGTTTCATTATTTTTTAATTTATGCTCAACTTAAATGTCCAACTTCATAAGTGGTAAGGAAAAATCAATCACTTTAGCCACTTTTAGTTGTTTTTATCAATAGCCACAGCTGTAATCTGACTTTTCATAAAGTTATAAATAGGACTCTAAAAATATTTTATATCTCTAAAGCCAGTTCTGTGTCTTTCACTCATCTTGAATCCCCATCCATACATTCAATGATAGAGTCATAACCCAGAATTGAAATTCAAAATGAAATTCAACAAAGAAAAGGAAACATCTGAGATCAGGAAGTACATATATATAAGCTTGCTTTAGTCCCACAATTTTACTAATACCAGGTCTCCTCTAGGGTCACCCTTAAGTTTGCCAATTTCTGTTGAGAAAAAAAACTGCAGGTGAGATATGCCCCTTCTAGTTTACCATTTGAATGAGGCTTTACAATTAGGCTCTGTAAGAGAGTATCTATGTCTCTTGTTTGTTTATTTATTTATTTCTTAATTCCAGTACGATTAGCAAACATGGTTACATTAGTTTCAGGTGTACAATATAGTGATTCAACAATTCTATATATGACTCAGTGCTCATCATGATAGGTGTACTCTTAATGCCCTTCACCTATTTCATTCATCCTGCCCACCCATCTCCCCTCCGACAAACACCACTTTTTCTCTTTGTCTGTTTGTTTGTTTGTCTTTTTCTTTGTTCATTTGCTTTGTTTCTAAATTCCACATATGAGTGAAACTATATGGTATTTTCCTTTCCTTGACTAATTGCACTTGGCATTATACCTTCTAGATCCTTCCATATTTTTGCAAATGGCAAGATTTCACTCTTCTTTATGGTTGAGTAATACTCCATTGTATGTACATGTGTGTGTTTGTGTGTGTGTGTATGTGTATATATATATACACCACATCTTCACTACCTGTTCATCTATTGATGAACACTTAGGTTGCTTCCATGTCTTGGCTATTATAAATAATGCTATAATAAACACAGAAGTGTACATATCTTTTTGAATTAGTGTTTTTGTTTTCTTTGTGTAAATACCCAGATATTATGGTAATTCTATTTTTAATTTTAATTTTTTATGCTAAAAATACTTGTATTAAGAAAAAGCTTCAAATAAGCAATATTATACTACAAGAACTAGAAAAAGAAGAAACATCTGAAATTTAGTGGAGGAAGGAAATAACAAAGAAAAATCAGAAATTTATAAAATAGCAGAATAAACAATAACAACATTGAAAGTAACAAGTTTTCCCCTAATAAATAAATAAAATTGGCAATGCTTTAACTACTTTGACTAAGGGAAAAAAAACAGAGAGAGAGAGAGGGAGAGAGAGAAAACTCAAAAGCCAAAATGAGAAATGGAAGAGAAAACAACAGATACCACAGAAATACACAGTAATAGATAGTACTATAGTAATAATGATCTGTTGGTACTAATAGTTCTGTATCTAATAGTACTATAGTAATAGTAGTATTATCTAACAAATCAGAAAACAGGAAAAAAACTCTGGATAACTCCTAAAAATGCACAAATAATCAATACTGACACATGAATTTTGAATCCAAGAAACAGAAAATCTTCTTACACCAATAAAGAAGAATGAAAGTTGAATTAGGAATCAAAAACGCCCCAAAAGAGAAAAGCCCAAGACTACATGGTTTCATTGGTGAATTCTACCAAACATTAAATAATAATAATAATAATAATAATGACAATCTTTATCAAAATCTTACCAAGAATGGAATAAAGGGAAGACATTCACATTCTATGACTCCTGTAGTATAGTGATAAAGCAGGACAGAAGTCCAAGCCCAGCAGGTCCCTCCCACAGAAGACTAGCAAACAACGCTTAGTGCGAAGGAGAGATCAAAAGTGTCAAAGACAAAAAAGGATCAAAGTAAATCTCCAGAAACAAACACAAAGCAAGTAATAAAATGGCAATAAATACAATATCTATCAATAGTTATTTTGAATGTAAGTTGACTAAATGCTCAATTAAAAGACACTGGGTGTCTTTTAGAATGGATTAAAAAGCAAAAACAAGATCCACCTACAAGAGAGTCATTTTAAAGATTTTATTTATTTATTTGAGACACGGATGTCAAAGAAAACTGGACTACCCATACTTACATCAGACAAAGCAGACCTTTTTGTTCTTGTATTGGTTTTATCCTGATTCAGTATCAGAGTATTTATGTCTTAACCCACAGTCTCCACAGGGAATCTTAGCCCCCACCCAGTCCTCCTGCCTTGGATGCTTCCCAAAGTATTCTGTTTGCGATTGCTCAATCTCTTTTCACACTTTACTGCTTTTGCTCATTTATTTTCCTACAGGAAACTCCTCAAGGTTAATGAGTAAAACACATTAATTTAAATTCTGCAAAATCAATTGATCACTACCCACTTTTTCAATGACTCTGGGAAGGATATATAGTTTGTGGTAAATAAAACTGAAAGAAGGATTGAAATCATTTTCTTTTATCACTAACAGGCCAAGAATAGATTAAATTTGCATCACCTTTAAACGGCTAATTGTTTTCTAGGAAATATTTTTTTATTTCATCATAAAATAGTACTAGAAACAAGACGTGGCTGATTCTGTTTAGGGAAAGTTGTTATAACTATGTGATAATTATTTATTCCTCCTACATTAAAACAGTTTAATTTCATCCTTGTCATTGTCCTCCTTCTGTATAAAGTTGAACCTATATTAATATGTGTGTAAATCATGGGAAACATGAAAAACAATTACTTGATGTTAATTCCATCTACTAAATACTTGCCCCATGTTGAGCTCTTGTAATAATATAAGCAATTGTAATGGTATTTATATGTGAATCACACTCCTACTACATGTAGCTTCTGAAAAAGCCATAATTACCCACCACCTGTACAAAAAGCACAGAGGGTGCATTTGGAGTGTTAAATTCTTTGCTGACTTTAGCTAGTTTTACACCTTTATTTTGTTTTTCCCTCATTTATTAACCTAGAAAATTTCATTTTTGTTTATTTTTGCCATAATGTGCATTTTTAGAGGCCATTTTAAATCCAGTTGAAATATAATAATGTAACAATAAATAACACCATGGTTCTTTTATTCCCAGGCAATACATTTGTATAGAGAATCTCCTAAATCATAGAACCTTGAAATGAATTGAGGCTACCACAACATTTGCAGCAGAAAAATAACTATTACTATAAAGCCTTAATTAGCTAGAACCTATAATTAGCCAGCATTCATTAAAGATTATTTGAATTCAGACAAATGGTGTATACATAAGCAGCCATGTGCACTTAGTTTAGAAGAATATTTCTGCAAGACTATTTACTATAAAAAGATGAATGCACATGGATATAAGCAATTGTAATGGTATTTATATGTAAGTGAGCACATGGTAAATGTACATAGAGAGACCAGGCAGTTAAACCATTTTGTTATAATGGAAGAACATCTAGATTACATAAAACACAATATTCATTGTCTGCCAAAATATTTTTTGTTTGTTTCAGTTTTTCTGTTTTGTCATTCTGTGACAAAATTATAGGACAGCAATAAATGGCACAGCAACCAAAAGCTTAAAGGCTTTCTCAGGAAAAAAAGGAGACACTATTTTGTGATAACAAATGCTTACTCTATTTGTGGTTTATCAAGTGAAACTGATGTGAAAACATTTTCTCAAAGTGACAAATATCTAAATTCCCTAAAACTACTCAAAATATGTCAAGTGTTTATTAAATATTTAGTAGCATGTTAAATAAATTCTGATAAATTTTTAACAAAAATTTAGTGATAGTTTATTCAAGACTTCTAAAAATGTTGACTTATTGGGAGCCTGGGTGGCTCAGTTGGTTAAGCAACTATCTTCAGCTCAGGTCATGATCCCAGAGTCCTGGGTTCAAGTTCCCACATCGGGCTCCCCCTGCTCTGCAGGGAGCCTGCGTCTCCTTCTCCCTTTGCCTACTCCTGCTTGTGCTCAATCTCTCTCTCTCTCTCTCTAATAAATAAATAAAGTCTTTTAAAAAAATTTAAAAAATTAAAAATAAAAATGTTGACTTACCTCTCATTAGAAAAGGAATAATTGTAAAGTCCTTTAATTTCATAACAGAATGTTATTTACATGAGTTTGGGAGTCAAATAAACTTCAATAAACTTGTTTTGTGAGACTTTGTTGCTTTATTTATTATCTGATGATATTTAATTCTTCTTCATAAGGGTTTTCACAAATCCTTGCATCCTGAGTTTTTTTTTTTTAAAGATTTTTTATTTATTTATTTGACAGAGAGAAATCACAAGTAGTTGGAGAGGCAGGCAGAGAGAGAGAGAGAGGAGGAAGCAGGCTCCCTGCCAAGCAGAGAGCCCCATGTGGGACTCGATCCCAGGACCCTGAGATCATGACCTGAGCCAAAGGCAGCGGCTTAACCCACTGAGCCACCCAGGCACCCCAACATCCTGAGTTTTTTAATGACCTTAAATATAACACTATCTGCAACAAATGATTTAGACATAAAATTCTTTATAACTACTTGTTTTTATATCAAGGCAACTTGCAGATTCATCTTGTACAAATCATGCATATTTCCTTGTAGTTCAATAGCAGTAGTTTATTTTCTCTGAACAGCGTGTCTAATCATATCCATAATCATATGTATTCATCTATTTGAATTACTCATTCTTGCCTCCATGGGTTAGTGTAGGGAATTAATCTGTGAAAGTGGAACAAAGAATTTGTAGTATGATATGGTCTATGCTTTCTGTTCTTGGTAATATCCTGTGTTAGCCAACTGAGATGGTTAATTTTATGTCATCTTGGTGAGGCCACAAAACATGGATATCTTTGTTCAAATCAACAGGCCTTGAGTAAAGCAGATTACCTCCATACTATAGGTTGGGCTCATTCAAACAGTTAAAGGCATTAAGAGAAAGCCTGAACTTCGCCTAGCAGGAAGGAATTCTGCCTGCGAACTGCCTGTGGGCTCAAGCAGAAACCTCAAGAGCTTCCTTGGTTTCTAGGCTGTCAGCCTACCCTGCAGATTTCGGGCCTGCCAGCTTCCACAAACACACAAGCCAATTCCTTAAAATCAATCAATCAATCTTCTCACCTCCTACCTCCCTTTCTCACACTGGTTTTCTTCAAAACCCTGACTAAAACTTGAATTAAATTGTAAGTATTCATTTTGAAAACATTTTACAAGGGAAAACGTGAATCATTCAGGTAAACTTTGTCCATCTGCATGCCAGATATTGTGTGTGGGCAGCCAAAAAACAAATAAATAAATAAAATGTGGGTTATACTTTGGAATGACTTGAAAAGACTATGGAGAAAAATATGCATGAGAACAAAGGATTTAAAATAGTATATTTAAATGGAGATAACAGAAGAAACTATGGGGATAAATGACTCATTGAATTGTATAAAAAAAACTTGTTAAAGAATGCACAATAAGGTAGGAAACATCTGGAGAGGAGAAGAAAAATGAAAAGCAGAGGGTTATGAATGTCATACAATGGTACTGAATTTTATCCTATGAATTAGGGAACTCAATGGATGTTTTTAAGCTTAGCTATCAAATGTACAGGTTAGATTTTTAGTTTGATCACTCTGATAATATTATAAGTGGTAATCTGCACAGGGTGGGAATAGAAGACTGAAAACAACTAAAGAGATTATTGCATTAAACTAGGGAAGAAATGGTAAAGACTTGAACTAGCAGAGATGGAATAAAAGGGACATATTTACAAATATTAATGAAACTGATTTGGGCACAGAGACCATAATATAGACTTGTATTGAGATTTCCAGCTTGAGTCGATGGTCAATATGGCTACCTAAATAGGCAGATCAGGAAAAAAGAAACAAATCCACAGGACTATGTAATGACATCCAATGAAAATGTTGCATTTGAGACATTAGTTAAGAGATTAAATGCTGTAAATTTATTTACTTTGTCCAGTAAACTGTAACGAACTAGGTACCTTGGTTTTTGAAATTCAACCAGCAAGACAGAGTTTTTCCCATCATGGACAAATGAGAGAATTTCTGCTTTATTCCCTGAATAAGATACAAACATTTTAGTCTCTTTCTAGTGGTGTTGGAATTAAAATCCTTTCAATTGAAGAGAGTGTTGTTTTCTTGGATATTCCCTTGGGTTTCTCATATACTAGGATATTTCCAACATAGTCCTCTTAAAACAAACCAACCTCATGATTCATGTATTTCCTGATACTGAATAAAGAGAGACTCACTATTAAAGAACTTACAGGTCTTTTCCTCTATAACCTTCTTGTTTCTTGTGTGTATGGTTATTTGGGGGAGTATACCACAAAGTGAGGAAGAGTCTTCCCTTACTTTTTTCCTAGAATTTTATTGTTCTCATTTTGCTTCTCTCCTTTGGGGAAGAAATAAGTGTAATATTTAAAAATATATAAGAATATTGAACTAGAAATAAACAGATCATGTTCAAATTATGGCTCTATATAGCTCTAAACTATATAATACTGGAGAAATTATTTAAAAGTGAGGAACCACAAAATATGTACTTATCAGCCTATCTCATTGATTTTTTTATAGGAATTAAGTTTGAGGTCTATGAATACTTCTAGAAGATGGATTTGCACTTTGTAAATATTCACTAAAATTTAGTGAATTAAAGCTCTTCTTTAGTTTTGAAAAAATTTAAAGTTATAAATCCAAATTACTGATTGTAGAATTCCTGCCCCCACTCGGTGGTTACCGATGTAGGGGTATCCTATGGATTCTGTCCCCCTTTCCAATACAGTTCCATGTCACCACCTCCTAACTGCACCACCTCCTTTATCAACCTTGTCTCTGTTGCCATCTGTTTCTCAGTTGCAGATTCCAAAATAAGCAGGATTTTTTTTTTTTAAACTGAGTAATCGCTACTGTACACAGACAAATCCTTCAAGCAAAGTGTTTTCCCTCATAAGTGACTCTAAGCAGACTAAAGATGGATGACTTTTGGGAGGGCACCAATTCTATTTTAATCAACTTGGACCAAGTTACAGAATCACAGTAAGGAAGCAGAGATCTATCTGGGCCCAACCACTCCTGGTTGCTTGCTGCTCAGGTATCTTTACATATTGACAACTTTCATACTTCTAGAAAAATAGTTTGGAATATATGTTATATATATATATATATATATATATATGTGTGTGTGTGTGTCATATATATATATATGTATGTGTATATATATAATTTTATGATAAAGGAAAATTGCACTGGAACTTTTTATGGATTAATGATGTTATAAATTTACTCAAATATAATAAATATTTCTATTAAAATAATTTGACAAGAACAAGAAACGGGAATAAGCAGGGAGACACAAAGTCAGAGTCAAGATAGAAGAAAGATTTTGTAAAATTCAGTATATGAATTTAAATTTTATCAAAATAGTGTTAACATGATGCATATTTGTAAAATGCTTACCTCAGAAAATGGTAGAGGGATGCATGCATCAGGAAGAAAATCATATGGAAGAAAAGATCAATTTTTGTCTTTGTAGTTCTGTAAATTACTGTGCCAAACAACTATTTTTAGGTTCAGGCAACAACAATATGATAGGCAGAATAATGCCCCACCCCCGCCCCCATCAAACAAACAAACCAAACCCAAATGTTCACATCCCAATCCTCAGAACCTGTGAGTATGTTGGGTCAAATAGCAAAGAGGAATTACAGTTGCACATGGTTAACACTCATAATGAGCTGACTTGGAAGTGGGGAGATTATCCTGGATATGCCAGGTGGGCCCAGTATAACCACAAAGGTCCCTAAAAGAGGGAGGCAGAAGGAGAGAATCAGAGAAAGGGATGTGACGACAGAAGCTGAGTAAGACTGAGGTGGGTAAGAGAACTTGACCAATCGCTGGTTTGAGGAAAGGGGCCACAAACAGACACGGGCAGCCTCTAGATGCTGAAAAAGGCACAAAAGAGATTTACTCAGAGGAGATTAAGGTTACAAATGAAATTAAGGTTGCTAATAAACTGACCTTAAAATAGGGTATCTTAGATTATCCAGCAGGTCCAATCTCATCACAAGGGGCCTAGTAAAACGGAGTTCTTAAGGTTGCAGTGAGAGAGGAGAAAGGGAGCAAAGGTCAGCAAGGAGAAGACACTGCGCCACTGATGGTTTTGGCTATGGAGGAGGGAGCTAACAACAGGGATTGCCCGCCACCCATAGAAGCTAGAAAATACAAGAAAATGGATTCTGCCCTAAAGCATCCAGATAGTCTGCAACCTGCCCAACCCCTTGATTTTAGCTCAGTAAAATCTGTATTTAATTGTCAAAAGCCTAAAGAATGATAAGATAACAAATTTCTGTTGTTTGAAGCCGCTGAATTTGTGATATTTGTCCCAGCCATGACAGAAAACTAAAACAAGTCTAATATTTTTCCTAACAATTCTAACAATTTCTAACAATTTTTAAACTAAGCAAGTCCACAATCATAATAAGACATAGTACACACCCTAATGTTTTTAATCAAGTAAGATCAAGTTGTAATGATGAATTCTGAGATGTGCAGAATATAATTAGAGACACGGATCATTTTCCTGAAATATCTTCAGTTTATGTTATATTTATTTAAAGCATTGATTTCAGTATAGGTAATATTTTTTTCTAGCACTCAGGGCAAAGAACCAGATATACTGACCCTGATGGGAAACTTATTTAAAAAGCAAAAACAAACAAACAAACAAATAATTAATTAATTAATTTAAATATTTAAAAATTAAAATAAAGCAAAAACATATAAACAAAACCAAATAACAACAAAAACAAAACAAATTAAAAAACAAATAATTACAGGATCACTTTTCAGTAGCAGCAAACACCATTTGAGGAAATTCTCAGACCATACATAGCGTCAGGTTCCATGTTAAAAAAAAATTAAAAAAAAAAGACAAAAAGCACTCTGAATACCAGATGGTGTAAAAGGAGTCACTGTGGTCCTTAAGACAGTGAGGTTTGTATAGGCTCAGTACAGGGAACTGTATTGTGCTATTTCCTTTCTCTTTCTACAAAAACAAGCATGCCTTGAGGAATACATTCAACTAATGAATAAAACAAATTATGGAACTAAAGATACCAGAATGTTTTGTTGTTCAGACATTACAAGGATAAACACCATAGATAGTTAAGAATAAATGGATAATCAGAGTTTTGAAAATATATCCTTTGGAAAAATTAGGTAATTTATACACAAACTGTTTATTGAGCACAAAGAAAAGAACACTTGGCTAAATAACTTTAGTATCACACACTACTTTCAGATCTACTTAAGATGCCAATATTTTATAAAGTAAACTGGAGAGAAATAAAGCATTGCGAAGCAACTAATATAAATATAACTTACTTTCAGTGCTAGTAGAGCAAATGCAACATCCCCTCAGAAGCTGCAGAAACAGGGCCTACCCTGAAAACCCCAGTTATACATGAAAGCCCCCAGGGCTCCTTCCTGATCTTCCACTTTTTTTTCCATTGCACTTAGCACCATCATTTACTCACTATTATTATGTATAAAGTTTATTGGCTATCTCTTCCCCCTAGGACATAACCTCCTCCAAGTCAAGGAGACTTTCTCTAATTTTGTTAACTAATGGATCCTGAAATGTCCACAATCGATTTTGATAAATAACAATTTCTCAATAAATATTTTACATCAAATGAATGAAAACAATGTAGGGTCGAGACATTTAAAATTGATTAGTGATAAATCAATAGAAAAAAAATACAAAAATACAATTCTCAACCAGGTCTTTTGTTTTTATAGACTTCTCAGTTAAAACAAAAAAATAGGGCACCTGGGTGGCTCAGTCATTAAGGATCTGCCTTACACTCAGGTCCTGACCCCAGGGTCCTGGGATAGAGTCCCACATTTAGCCCCCTGCTCAATGGGGAGTCTGCCTCTCCCTCTCCCACTGCCCCCGCCCCCCGCCTTGTGTTCCCTCTCTTGCTGTCTCTCTCTCTCTCTGTCAAATAAATAAATATAATCTTAAATAAATAAATAAAAAGATTACAAAGGACTCAGAGTTAATGAACAGATTAGATAATATATGAGTATTAAAATCAAGATTCTAGTGCTTAGAAAGCTCAAAGTCAGATAAAAATAAGCCCTTGTTAATATTTAAAATTTATGTTTATATTTGTATAGACTAAGATTTATGATAAACAAGTATGAACAGAAACTCATAAGCTTAATTTTAAAAGGTCGAAAACTGTGTATGTTACTTTCCCCTTCAGTCAAATTAGGAAGTTCCATTCTTTTTAAACCATTTTACGAAATTGTTGTATATTTGATTCCAGGTCTTCGCATACAGCATTCCCACTAACTGAAACATTTTTCCTCCTCCACCTAATGACTGAGATCTTTCCCTGCTTTAACACGCACTGGACATTTATGTCACAGAGAGGTCCTGATAGTTTATTCCTTTGATTACCCTAACATCTACTCAGCATGTTTCCAGTAGTCAATTTAAACATAAATTCCATATTTTTAAAAAAATGTCTTCTCTAGTAACTTAACTGGGATGAATTTCAGTTCTATTAATGGATTAAAACTCCTTCATGGTACAGACATAATTGTTCTGCTTCTCTTTAGTTTGTAGACTTCACTGCACATACTCCCTGTTTAATATTCATCTTATGATGGCCAGTAATTGGGATTGGCAACTGGATTTGCAGAGGCTTAATAACAGCTGACTTGTAATATTTTTTCAGCTTTACTGAGGCATAATTATAAACAACACTTTAAGACATTTAAAGCGAACCTCATAACGATATACATATACAATGTGGAAGGATTCTTCCCTTCTAATTAACACATCCATCCATCACCCCACATCTGTGTGTGTGTGTGTGTGTGTGTGTGTGTGTGTGTGTGTGAATATTTAAGTCTTATTCTCTCGGCAAATTTCAATTATACAATACAATGTAATCAACTACAGTCACCATGTTATACATTAGATCCTAGACCTCATATAACTTTTGCTAGTTTTGGTTCAAAGCAGTTAATTTTATTTGTCTTAAAGTATACAAACCCATGATATCTATTAAAATAAAAGATGTTGGAAAACAGTATTGCTAAATCTCAAGTTATTAAACTTTAAGGTCTTCCTTTGCCCATGATTATTTACCCTCACATAACTCTACTTGACCATGACTTTTTTCTTTTACTCTATGCTTGTTTAGGATGCTCAATAAGCCTACCTAAAGGAGTAGAGCATGGACTTTGAGTCCTGGAATCAAATTGTGGTTGAGCTGCTTTGTAGATATGTAACCCCACACTATTGATTTAATTCTGCAGAGAGAAACAAAGCCAGATATGAATTAGTGGTAAGAACAGATTTGAATCAGTAAAATACTACTGCAATAGGGAAGTGGGTCCAGCTTGAGATCAACTCAACTTCAATTTGCACAGAGGACTGGATCTTTTAAAGGAGAATAAAGGAGAAAAGGGAGGGGGAACAGAGGGGCTTGAGTAGAGTCAGGGAAGTGAAAAATTACAAAGGGTGGGTAATGTGAATCAGTTAGGCCAGTTGTGTGGGCTACACAGGGACTAGGAGACAGAGACCCTACCATTCCTGATGATGACATTTCAGAGTTATGACTAAGGTCCTTGAGAAAAATACACCTAAGTTGTAGAGATAAAATATAGAGTTGTTAATATATATATTATACATATATATATATATATATACAGAGTTATAATATATACATCTCAAATTGACAGACGGATTCACAAATTGTAGGTCCTTTTTAGTAAATGGTCTAAGAAAGGGTGGCAAAGGGTCTGTCCTCAGACATTAGCTAGAACAAACAGTAAATTCTTTTGGTAGCCTTAAGAACATTAAGGGGTCTAGGATCATTCTAGGGAGGCTCCCTTGAGCTGTTAGAAGTTATGTTAAAGTGTTTTAACTTGGCAGGGGTGTAAAATCATTTATGCCCAGTCGGTAGGTTTTATAGGCCAAGGCTGAGGCCTAGTGGAGACAAAGAATCAGGAGAGTGTGGCTATAGTTTGGTCAAGGTGAGAATTTTTGTCAATTCCCATCGTTGGAATAACTTTCTAGGCCCAAGAAGGAGCCACTCCTACTTAGGACGTAACATTAGCAAACTAAAACTTAGATAACTTTCTTATCCCTTAAATATTCCACTTGACCAGGAAGGTGGTATATCCAAAGCCAGTCACCAAATGTGAAGCCAATTCTGAGCTCTCTACTTATTTCATTGGTTTTCTCACTCCAAACAAAATTGACTGAGTGACCTTAGCCTATCATATATTTTCTATTTTTTTCCTCCTTGTTCTTTATTCTTTGCCCTATCAAAAGTTTCTTAACCTCTACCCCATTCTGCAGTACTCCCAATGGAGACTATACACTTGATTAAGTGTTAAATAAAGTTTCTTGGTATCACCTAAATCGTTTTCTTTAATCATTTTTAATACAACCTAGAAAGTGATAGTATATATTATTTTCCTCCCTCATCTGCCCCTTTTCTTCCTACCTTGAATGCAGTTCTATGGAAATGTGGTTCTGGACCTACAGCAACTATTTGGAGGCCATGAGGAAACAAATTAAAAGGTGAAGACCCAACTCCCTAAAGATAGTACAGTGGAAAGACAGAAAGTCTTGATCTTTGATGACATCACTGAATCATGAGTCCAAATATGAAACCATCTATTTCTAATCACTCTTTTCTTTCCAATACACTTTTTTTTTAATTTTTTATTTTTTATAAACATATGTTTTTATCCCCAGGGGTACAGGTCTGTGAATCCAATACACTTTTACTTCTGGGAAAGTTTTAGATTTACTTTAGTTGCAAATGTAGTACAGAGAATTCCTACACATCATTCATCAAATCCCCCCTTTTACCATCTAACTACTATTGCACATTTGCCACCACTAAGAAATCAACCTTGAAACAATAGTATTATCTAAGCACCACACTTTATTTGGATTTCACATGTGTTTTCCCCTAATATCCTTTCTATTATTATAAGATTCCCTCCAAAATACCACGTTGCATTTAGTTATTATGGCTCCTTAGATTTCTCTGCTTATGGCAGATTCTCGAAGTTTACTTTTTCATGACCTTTGACAGATTTTAGGAGTACTGCTCAAGTGTTTTCCGGTTTGTCTAACATGTTTTGGTTTTGGTTTCTTCAAGAAAGAATTAAATTAAAGATTATGGGCTTTGGGGAGGGACACCAAAGAAGTGAGGTGTCCTTCTATATCAGGTAACATGTGACCAACATGGTTTATCACTGGGATGTTAATCCTCATCATCTGGCCAAGGCAGTGTTTGCCAGGTTGTCTCCACAGTAAAGTTTCTCTCTGGCCCCTTTTCATATTATATTCTTAGGAAGCTAGTCATGCGCACATCCCATAATCAAGATGTATATGGATGGGACAAAAATTTCACTCCATTTCCTGGAGGGAATCAATAATCATATGACTGATTAAGAATTCTCTTGCAAGTCTGTCCTTGGAGATCTAAGCCAGAGAGGGTGAAGTCAGGTGAGGCTAGTCCAACAAGGAAAGGGGACAGGTCCCTGGCCTGCAGAGGGAGGAGTAGTAAGGGGTCCAGGCATAGCCAATAGGTAGAGGGGCTAGCCCTGGCCTACTAGGCCTGAGGGTGAGGAAAAAACTGGGGACCTAGGGTCTGGGTGGGGATCTGCTCTGTGGGCTGGGCCTGAAACTCCAGCTCTAGGAAGTTCCTCACCCAAACTATGGAAGTAAAGATTCCATAGACCTGCTCTTCAGAGCACAGGTTCCATGCTTGAGGGCCACAGGGCTTTCTTACCCCTGCCTGGGGACTCAGAGTACTTCACCCCAGCAGGGCTAGGTTTGGTGTCCAAAGCCCATTCAGGAAACCTTGCACAAGTGCATGATGGAAGGAAGTGACCCACAGCAAAGAGAGGGTTCTGTGCTGCCACCGAGGACTTGGGTTAGTGAGGATTCCAGCAGGCTTGAAAATGCTCAGCCTTTCCCCCTCCCAATGTGTAATGTCTTTAACTCACTCTTTAACTCACTTTCATCTCAGGTTCTGTTTTGAGTTTCAACCTGCCTTGGGACAACTATCATTCCTCTGTATTCAACTTAAAATGTCTAGTACTCTTTCCCCAACTCCCTCTTTCTCTCACCTCCAGCCCCTGACAGCCACTTTTCTGCTGTTTCTATGAGTGACATTTGCTTCCAATTCCACACATAAGTGATATCATGCAGTATCTGTCTTTCTCTGGCTTATTTCATTTAGTATCATGACCTCAAGGTCCATCAGTGTTGTTGTGAATGACAGGATTTCTTTTTTTTTAATGGCTGAATAATATTCTACTGTGTATAAATGCCACATCTTTCTTATGCACTCATCCACTGATGGCCCCTTATGGTGTCTCCATGTCCCAGCTATTGTAAATAATGCTGCAGTGAACATGGGAGTGCAGAAATTTCTTGAACATACTGATTTTGTTTCCTTTCTGTATACACCCTGACATGGAATTACAGGATCATATGATATTTCTATTTTTAATTTCTTAAGAGACTTCCATACTGTTTTCCAGGGTGGCTTTACCAATTTACATTCCCGCCAACAGTGCACAAGGGTTCCCTTTCTTCCATATCTTCTCAAACACTTGTTACCTCCTGCCTCTTTGATGGCAGCCATTTATATGTCCCTGATGGTAGTGATGTCAAGCTCTTTTCATGTTATCTGTTAGTAATTAGCATGTCTTCTTTAGAATAATATCTATCCAGCCTCTCTGCCCATTTTTTTACAAAATGGATTGTCTGGAGGGTTTTTTGTATTGATTTGTGTGATTTCTGTATATATTTTGGATATTAACCCCTTATCAGGTATATCATTTGCAAATATTTTCTCCCATTTTACAGGCTGCCTTTTCATTTTATTGATGATTTCTTCTGCCATGCAGAAGCTTTTTAGTTGATGTAGTCCTACCTGCTTATTTTTGTTTTTGTCATCTTTTTTGGGGTATGAAACTGAAAAAAAAAAAATGCCAAGACCCATGCCAAGGAGTTTACCAGCTCTGTTTTCTTTCAGGAGTTTTACAGTTTCTGGTCTTAAATTTAAGGTTTTATTCCACTTTGAACTAATCTCTGTATATTGAGCAAGGCAGGGGTTTAGTTTCATTCTTTTGCATATAGCTGTCCAGTTTTCTCAACACTATTTATTTCTCCATTGTACATCCCTGGGTCCTCGTGGTAAATTAGTTGACATGTGTGACTGGGTTTATTTCCGGGCTCTCTATTCTGTTTCTTTGTTCTGTATGTCCAGTTTTAGGCAAGTGCCATACTTTTTAATTTCAAAATATATAGCAAAGCTATAATAATTTAAAGAATGTGATACCTCTAGCTTTGTTCCTCTTTCTCAGGATTGTTTTGGCTCCTCGGAGCTTTTTGTGGTTCCATACAACTTTTTTTCTCTATTTCCATGAAAAATGTTATCAGGATTTTGACAAGTATTCCAGAATTAGCTGGTCTGGGGTAGTATGGACATTTTAATGATATTAATCATTCTAATCCCTGAGCACAGAATATTTTCCATTTATTTGTGTTTTCTTCAACTTATTTCATCAGTGTACTATAGTTCTCAGGGTACAGGTCTTTTACCACCTTGAATAAATTCATTCCTAAGAACTTTATTCTTATTGCATTTGCAAATGTTTTTGCAGTGTTTTTTCTTTTAATTTCTCTTTCTGATAATTTGTTGCTAGTGTTTATAAACATAACTGATTTTTGCATGTTCATTTTCTAGCCTTCAACTTTACTAAAAACTTTTTTATTTCTAAAAATTTTTTGGTGGAGTTTTCAGGGATTTCTATATATAATAACATGTCATCTATGCCTGAAGAGAGTTTTATTTCTTATTTTCCAATCTGGATACCTTTATTTATCTTACTTCATTTATTTGGTTAGGACCATGTACTATGTTGAATGAAAGTGGCAAGAGGGGGACTCCTTGCCCACTTCCTGATCTCAGAGGAGAAGTTTCCACCTTTTGACCACTGAGTATGACATTATCTGAGAGCCTGTTATATGTGGCCTTTATTATGTTGAGGTATGTTCTCTTTACACCCAGTTTGTTGAGTTTTCATCATGAGTGGATGTTGAATACTGTCAAATGTTGTTCTGCATCTTTTGAGATGATCATATAATTGCCATCCTTCATTTTGTTAAAGTGCTATATCACACAGATTGATTTGCAGATGCTGTACCACTCTTGAATCTTAGGAATAAATCTCCCTTGATCATGGTGTATGGTCCTTTTAATTTATTGTTTAATTAGATTTGCTAGTATTTTGCTGAGTGGTTCTGCACATATATTCTTCAAAGATACTGGCCTGTAATTTTCTTCTCTTGTAGTGTACTTGCCTGGTTTTAGTATAGGGTTATGCTGGCCTTGCAAAATGAGTTTGGAAGTATTCCCTTTTTTGTTATTTGTTTTGTTTTAGCTATGGACATGTGTGAGGAGGATTGGTATTAATTATTCTTTAAAAGTTTGGTAGAATTTACCAGGTAAGCTCTCTTGTCCTGGACTTTTATTTGTTGGGTGGTATTTCATTACTAATTCAATCTCCTTATTGGTAAACAGTCTGTTAAGATTTTCTATTTCCTCATGATTGAGTCTCAGTAGTTTGTATGATTCTAAGATTTTATCCATTTCTTCTAGGGTATCCAATTTGTTGGCATATAATTATTCACAGCAGTCTCATGATCCTTTGTACTTTTGTGGTATCAGTTGTGATGTCTCCTCTCTTATTCATAATTTTATTAATTTTTGTCCTTTTTCTTGGTGAGACTAGCAAAATATTTGTATATTTTGGTTGTGTGTGTGTGTGTGTGTGTGTGTGTGTATACATATATATAAATTCTGAAATGGAGCTTGCAAGTCATTGCCATTTAGAATGAGTTAAAGGCTTTATCTTTTAAATTTTGCTTCAGATAAAGCTCTTCCAAGGTTTCATGGACACATAGAAACCACTAAGAGTTATAGAAATATTCTGATCTCACAGGTTAACACATTGAGGGCCCCACAAATCACTATGTAATATCCCATAGTGAATTGGAATAAAACATTCTATATTTTGTTTAAGGTTATTTTTCAAGTAAACTATATAATTACAAGTGTATGCAATTCAGTTTATCTTTTTATGAGATGGCAGAATTGAATAGCATGGCCTATTCATTAAAGTTTATATACCTAAAAGTTTATATATCAACAACAAAAAGACAACACCAACACCATTTAATATCTATTTATTTATATATTTTTTAAGATTTTATTTATTTAGAAAGAGTAAGAGAGTGCACAATCAGTGTGTGTGTGGAGGGGGAGAGCAGAGGGAGAGAGAGAATCCCAAGTAGCCTCCGTGTTAACCATGAAGCCAGACGTGGGGCTTAACCTCAAGATCATAACCGTAACTGAAATCAAGAGTAAGGGGCTTAAACTGACTGAGCCACTCAGGGGCCCTGCCATTTAATATTTAGATTAATTTCATTATGCAATTTGACATTTGGTACATGATTATGTAAACCAATTTGCCTTTTATAATCTTGCTGAGATTCTCTCATTTATGGCACAGAAATTTTTATATTATTCCCTTTGTTTTATTGGAAACTATTTTTCTATATTATTTGTCTATTTTTCTATCATCTATATAAGTAAAACTGGCAAACCTTCCATTTGCATCATATGCATCATATGCATCATATCCATATGCATCATTTACCTAACAATGTTTTCATAATCTTTTCACAGGGAATCTTTAGTGCCACACAGTCCTAAAGTTTATGCGAAGTTCCTTCCAACACTCTGGGATTCATCATTCCCACACAAGATGATGTTTGATTCATCAGTTTAGTGGTTCAACATGTTTGAAACTCTCAGGTTCTTTGCTCAGGTTGAAGGAAAAAATATTTTTGCCGAAGATTACCATCACTCTGTATAGATTCTTTTTTATTATTACTTTGCTAGAGAGTTACTTTGGGGCCCACAATCATCTTCTCCTTCCACTAGTCTTTCAGTAAGTGTCCTGCAGTGTCTTTCTCTTGAGTTTAACATCTTGTTTCTTTCTCTATCAAACTGTGTTTCTCTTACTTACTGAATATATTACAAAGAAAAGTACATAGCAGTATATATTATAAGCACAGTTGTACATTTTGTGAAAATAACAAACAAGTTAACAGTAGTCAGGCCAGATTCTTCTTACTAAAATACCACTTTCTAATGCTATTCATCTTATTGTATAAGTAAAATTCATTTTTTAAATCTCACAGTTGGAAGTACAACCCAACCATGAGCAAAAGGACTAAATTGGTGGAATATGTTCTGATACGGCAACAGGAAATCAGAATGAACTGCAGCTTCTTGACAGCATACCAGCATTTATTCCTTAGAATGGGGAAAGACGTGATTATCTGCACACCAGTGGGCTGAAATCCACAAACAGGCAGGCCACTCTGATTAACTTCAGCTAATCCTTCACCCCGGGGTGACTTCTGATGCTGGACAGTTTTAATATGACAAACAAATTTGGTTACCAAATAGTCACAAGCTAAAGTAACATATTTCCTGAATATTATAAGGGCCTTCCTTCATTAGAAGCTGACATTATCATAGGAAGGTATTGTTTCTTTAATATAATTATAGTTAAACTCAGCCTGAAGTTTTGCCACTATTACTCATAATATACACATTTTCTACTCTCAAAACTTAAACTACAGATTAGCCTGAATTTAATACCTAGTTTAAGTTAAATATAAGGATGTTTTGATGATGTTAAAACAAAATCAATGTTAAACAACAGTAGTATTTTTTAAAAAGCAACAATAACTAAAAAATACTGACAATATATAGTGGGCCCCATCTCAATTAAATCTCAGCCATAGAAAATGCTATCTGGTTATCAATATCTCTTCCTTCTGTGTGTCTGTGTATGTTTATGTATATGAAACAAAATTCAAATATATAATCATATATATTCAAGATATATTTATACACATTTATATGAATCTAAGTATATATACACAGAGAGAAAAGAAAATTATATCAACCATTGAGTCAGATCTTGTGTCATTATATGGTATATTCATCTAGTTACCCATCATTTTATCACTCTTCATATTTCTGGAATTTTTCACAGTTCTCTCTACCAAAGAGATGAATGCATTTTTGTGAATAACTGAATGGTTATTAAGGTTACTGAAGTTAAACTACTTTCTTGCCACGAATTTTATAGACTAACTTTTCTGAAAAGTCTCCCTCAAAAAAATTGTAATTATAGATAAATATATTTTAGTACAAAGCTGAAGTCATAAGAATTTCAGAGAAATTGCCATGGTCAAAAATTGAAAAAAAATAACTGAAAACCAAAAAGATAAGCATTTGTCTTATCCTTGCCAATATGTGTAACCCAAGACCCTGTTACTTAAGCACATGTCGAAGGACACAAAATTATGTCATTAATGAAAGTGAGAATTATATAAATCCACTTACTTTCAATCAGGGAAACAAGAAAGCTTACTTGGGTTAAAAAACAATTCTACATGACTATTAATATGCTCTACTTTAACTTATGTGGTTTGACATTTGAATTTTAAAAGATGTATGATTCAAATAACCACAAGCAACAAAATACACATTAATGTCAATATTTGTTGATAACACTTAAATGTTCCAACAGAATCTGAAAGTAAAATCTCTTTGAAGACACACACATCCAACAATGAATTCCACAGACAAAGCTCCACTGAATATGAACTGCTGATTCTAAATTACAGTTCACAAAAGGAAATAATTTATCATGAGAACAAGCAGAAAGAATAAGTATCAAGAGTAAATTTATAGGAAACTTAATTATTAAAAATACAGTATAAAGGAATGTAAGCATGTTTACCATTATTAAGAAGATAGAATGTCAAATAAACAAAAGTACTACCAAGGTAGTCTAGACATATTGAGAAAGATCCACTTAGAAATACCAATTAGAAGGAATGTCAATATAATTAAAATATAAGTTCAGTGTGGGTATAAAACAAATTAGCACAGCCACTTACATAATTTGTTTACTTGATTTTAAATTACATATATATATATATATATATAATAAATATAGGTGAGAGAATAGTTCAGAGAAAGAAAGATACAGAAAATATGAAGGAGAAGAAGAGATATGGAGAATACATTAAGATGACTGAACACAGGAGTTGTGGAAGAAGGGAATAGAAAAGAATTAAGAATTTGCTAGGTCAGTCCTTTAATAACACAGTCTAAGTTTAAAAGAATGTTGCTGTACAGATTAATAGTAATCAATAGATTTGAGGATTATTACAGTTAAAAAAGATTTTAAGTTCTGCAACAATAATGAATATACATATTACTTCAAGGTAGTAAGACATAAGTAGCTCAATTATTTGTTTAGAAACAATTAAGGAATGCTGAAGGGGTTCTTAGGCATTTGTACATTTGGACATTTGTACAAGAAAAACAAGAATAATATAGAAGGAAGAACTTTCTTCTATAGAAAGAAGAACTTTCTTCTTCTTTATAACATTGAAAGAACATGACTTATTCTGGCAAGAAAATAGAAATTAGATTTATTTCTATTTATGTGTATATATATTTCAATAAAATATCTGAAGAATGGGGAAATTTCAAAGATGCCAATCAGCTCAGCTTTTGAACTTGTCTCTAAAAGCAAATCCATCAGTTATAATAGGAGACACAATATGTTTTCATTCCTGAATTAATTTCAACAGCTAGTTATATCTCAAGGACCTCCCAAACCATTAATGGTTATGTTATATATACTATCCTTCTAATTCATTTTAAGTTTATTCATATTTTCTCTCTGAAATAACATTTGATCTTCAAAATTCTTATCAATTCACTACAATCATGTACATGTTATTTTAACTTGTCTTAAATATACCATATTTATATCTCAAGTATATCTCCTCTAGCAAACTGAAACGGGACTAAGCAAATATTTCCCTTATTTGTATCATTCATAAGAGTCTTCATTTGCATTAGGTCCTTTAATTGTATCTGTCTTTCCTGAGCACAAAATACTGAAGTGTGTAGTCATCTGTCATAAGGTAACCCATTCCTAGCAACTACCCATTAGTATACAGGTATAGCTGCGTAGTAACTTTGATGAAGATAGGGTAATAGTGATTCTTAGCATGTTCTTTGACTTTTGGCCAAGGCAGTAAGACTGTCCAAATGTCCTTCATCCTTATTTTGTTTCTTGACTTGTCATATATTATTTACAATTCTGCATTTTATACTTAAAGTTTAGATATTTAGCTCAATAGTATTATCTAGCTTGTCAGAGTTAACCTTCCTTCAACAATCCTGGATATTCATACACTCTGAAATCATTAAGAAAAGGCAGATACAGGGTGCCTGGGTGGCTCAGTTGTTAAGCGTCTGCCTTGGGCTGAGGTCATGATTCCAGGGTCCTGGGATGGAGCCCTGTATTGGGCTTCCTGCTCAATGGGAAACCTGCTTCTCCCTCTCCCACTGCCCCTGCTTGTGTTCCCTCTCTTGCTGTGTCAAATAAAATCTTAAAAAAAAAAAAAGGCAGATATTACTCATCTACCTAGATAGGCAAATGAGCAGGCATTTGCTTAATTTCCTATAGTTTATTAATGAGATGTGAATTCTGGTTCTGTAATCCATTTCACCTCATTCTATTTATGTATATTTACTGGGTAAATGAGGGGCTTTTAGATGACAGGGAACAAGTTAACTCTTTTTTAAGGAGAGAAAGGAAGGGGAAAAAACAAAAAGCCTGAGGTACAACCTGCATTTTTAGAGAAGTGTTTAATGAAATGTGTTTTTGTAAAAAATACTTCAGTGTTCATTAAGCCTCTCTCTTCTCCTTAATCCCACTGACCAAGTAAAGTGCTTCTGATTTTATATATTCTGTAAGTTGGGCTCAATCAGGAGGAATCAAAATGACAAAAATAAAGTTTTCTCATATTTTATTCATGTTTGGAAACCACTGTCTACAAAAATAGCAGAATACTTGCCATAAGATAACTTAACAGTCAGATCTGGCACTTGCAAAACTAGTTCACACAGTATTTATTTATATACCATGGAATGAGAGTAATAAACTCTTTAGTTTCTGTGTATAACTTACTGTATAGTTGGTATCAGATTGTATATAGAAGAGAAGCAAATGTATTTATTCTCTTTAATTCTCTTCATCTATTATTTTTCCATTTAACTATGCATTACGCAAATATATGTACTAAGAAAAAAGTTATTTTAATACATGTTTTATCACTGCCCAAACGTAACAGCTTTTGAGATATCTGAGAATTATAGTCCATTTTGATATATTTTAGATTCTGGTATCCAAAATAATCAAACATTAAATTCTTGACAGATTATCAATTACATGGGCTTATCCTCTGCCTAGTAAAATATTTGTAGCATGAAAATATTTCTGTATTTTACATAATAAGTGCTTTCCAATTTTCCACTTTGCTTTAATTACTCCTTTGAAGATAAGAGCTTTCAGAGAGTGCTTGACTTAGAGTAAAGCACACCAAGGGTAATGGAACCACAAAGATGGCTGAGGTTAAACCCCAGAAACATTACAGGTTTAATTACATGAGTAGTTTGAAGGTATAATGCAATTCAGAGCATTACAATAAAATTGAGTTAAAACCAGTAATCAAAAACCCGGATTATAGCATTATCCTAAATTTTGTTCTTTCATTGCGCCTCCATCTAAAATACACCCTGTCTCCATAGCTCCTTCCATTCACCATCTTGAAATCTAAAATCACCATATGCCACCAAGTTCCTCCACCATTAAAAAAACTTCATTTTTCTTGTAATCTCCATTTCCACTTACTTCTTTCCACTTACTGTCCACTGTTTTATCACTGGAGTTTCTTTCACCACGTGACTATGTCAACCCACCTATATTCACACAATGTTATATGTTACTTTACAAGTAAGAAGATAAATGAAAAAATATAACTTTCAATCCTTTACATATATTCATATTGAAAAATGAAACAGCAAAAAAACAGCCTATATTTCTGATAGCAAGAATATATTGAAAAGAGGAATAAATGACACTCAGTGTCTCTCAAGGAATAGATTTTAGGAATGGAAGAATTAAAATGGTTATAATTTCCCAGGAATGAAAGCTGATGCAGAAATGTAAGAGATTAGAGAATTGGGTCTGTTAAGTCAGTTAGGACTATGTCCCATGTGAAAAGGTGATAGAGTCATAGGAATAAAAGAATCAGAATTATCAGCTTGTAGGTTATACGTGTGTGTATAATAATGTAATTTGAGGTTAGTGTTAGAGTATTTAATTGTAATTGGGAAATACATATCAGAAATTTCAGCATTAATCCAGTCTTTTATAAAATATTTTCATTAAATTCATGTATACTTTTAATTAACTGCATTAATTGGAGGTAACTACGAAACTTTAAGTTTATCTTAAATTTCTATATATTTTAAAAACTCTAATTCAAGACATAACAGATTACAAGATGCCTTGCATATACTAAATTTATACAGCAATTTTCATATAATCTAACGCATTTCATTTCTTCTTTAGGTTCCATACTGATGACCTATAATCTGCTAATATATATCCTATGGAAATACCAAAAAAAAAAAGTGATTCTCTTTTATGCCCTACAAATATGTTATTGATAAGTACTGCACTGGGTTTTATTCTTCAGTAACAATTAAATATTTAGATCTAGGCAAATTCTATACACAAACACAAAACTAAACAATAATAATTAGAGAAAAGAGAAAAAATTGAGAGGAAAAAAGAGAAAGAAAGCATTATGGCCTTGAAATCAGAAGAGACATGAGGACAATTGAAGTCAGAACAGGAAAGAGGATTGGAATGGACATCTGGAAAGGTATCAAGATAAAAGCAAAGGCTAGGCAGAGAAAGGCAATGAGGCTGGACTGAGAAAGAGGTTTCTGTGCCAGAAGGAAAGCAGATATTGGGTCCTGAGCCAGATCAGGCTGTGAGGGTGGTGGCGACCGTTACAGGATTGAGTTATGGCTGGAAGGGAGAACAGAATGTGCCTGGCCAGGAGCAGACTCTGGAACAAAACAGCAGCATGTGAAGTGAGAGGAATGTGTTTAGAGCTGTTGGAGGTTGTGGTTATTTAATCATAACTTTGTTCCTTCTGCTGCCAGAGACTGATGGAACTCCCTCCCACAGAGGTCAAACAAATGGTTTTCTCAACTCACTTAGTCAATTACCCACCCTGTGAATAGAAGGTCAGGATGCTGACTAACCACAATTTAAGACAAATGACATGCATTAAATGTGCAGTTGCTCACAAGGTTCCTATGACCTAACTGTTTTAGGGATTTAGATACTTCCTTGCTAAGATCAGAGTAGCTGTATGATTAGTATGTTAAAATACTTGCTTTAATATATTCTTATAACCTTGCTAAGGATATAACATAAGCTTCAAAGAAAAACATAAACTACTAAATGATAAACACTTCATCATTAAGTGTTCATTATTAAGATACCTGAATGGTTCATTATTAAGGAATCTTTTTTTTTAAGATTTTTATTTATTTTTTTGAGAGAGAGACAGTGAGAGAGAGCATGAAAGGGGAGAAGGTCAGAGGGAGCTCCCCATGGAGCAGGGAGCCCGATGTGGGACTCGATCCCAGGACCCTGGGATCATGACCTGAGCTGAAGGCAGTCGCTTAGCCAACTGAGCCACCCAGGTGCCCCTTAAGATATCTTAATAGAAATAGTTACTAGTATTTGAGTCACCAAGATGTGAAACTGAATCCAGGTCTGTTATTTACTATTTGAATTGAAAATTTAACTATTGTCTCAGAGCCTCAGCATTCTAGTATTAAAAAATTTTTTTAAAGATTTTACTTATTTGAGACCGTGAGAGAGAGCGCATGCTCGCGGGAGCACTAGCTGGGGGAGGGGCACAGAGACAAGCCGACTCCCCGTGGAGCACTGAGCCCAGCATGGGGCTTCATCCAGGTCCCCAAAATCATGACCTGAGCTGAAGGCAGATGCTTAACGGACTGAACCACATGGGTACCCCTCCTATTAATATTTAAATAGTAATATGAATCCCACATGGTGTGTGTAATACAAACTGTGACCAAATAGGGCTTTAGTACAATACCTGGCCCACAGGATAAACATTAGTTACAGAAAACATTTGATAAAATCTCATATGAACTCTCTTCCTAAAACTCACAAACTTTCCCACTTTTACCAAGAAGCACATTTTCTACCCTTTTTTTTCCCTTTCCCGAGTATAGTTGACACACAATATTGTGCTAGTTTCAGGTGTACAATTTAGTGATTTGACAAGTTTATACATTATACTATGCTCACCACAGGTGTAGCTACCATCTGTCCTGTTACATTCCTATTGCAATACCGTTGACTATATTCCTTATGCTGTGCCTTTTATTCTTGTGACTTATTTACTTCATTACTGGAATCCTCACACACATTTTCTTAAACTATGACACCACCTTATTTAAAAAAAAAAAAAAACCATCTTTCTGAGAGAAAGAGCATGAGCAGGAAGGGGGGGGGGCAGAAGGAGAAGAAGAGGAACAAGCAGATTCCCTGCTGAATGAGGAGCCTGATGACACTGTGGGACTCAATCCCAGAACACTGAGATCATGACCTGACCTGAAGTCAGATGCTTACCCAACTGAACCACCCAGGCGCCCCCCAAAACAACTAGCTTCCCCTGAATATAGATCTCCTCATTCAGCTGTTCATAAGGAGATACAATCAAACACTGGTGTTTACTGGAGAGTAAAGAACTGCTTCCTTCACAAGAGTTTTCAGCTCATGCTTATGGCATTTTCACACCCAGATCCCCTCTTCTGGAACTACTCATTGTTCCTGTTTACAGTAATTCTAATATGATACAGCTTTCAAGTATAAAAACAAATCATTCTTTCTCACCATAGTTGATATGTCTTATATTCAATATTTAGTGATACACTGGTATGCCTTATGTTTTGTTCCATATCTCATTTTGCCTTGTCTCCCTCAAGTATCATATAAAAATCTTAATAAAATGTGTTAAGTCTTATACCTCTCTGTATCATTCACTGAGAAGAATAGTTTCTCATCAGTGTAGGTGTTGTTTTTTGTTTTTTTTTGTTTTTTTTTTTTTTTTTTTTTTGTTTTTTTTTGCTGGACCTCAGGATTAAATTGAAATAAAACAGATTAATAGGAAAAAACCATGAAAATTTACATAAATTTTATGTGACAAGAGAGTCTTTGAAAGGAATGAAGACCCAAGGTGATGTCTACAAGCTTTTACACTATGTTGAACAAAGAGAGGCTGTTCGGTCCATGGTCAAAGCAAGAAGACTGATAGAAAGCGAAGGTGAAGCAAAGCTTTATTTCACACAAAGCATCAAGAATCAAACTGACTGGCCAAGGCCATCTCTTACAAAGAGGTGACCTCTCTCTGCCTTACAGACTAGCTTTTAAGGGCAAAGGCCATGTGGTAGGGTCTGGCCATGCACAGGTGACTAATGAGATTGTAACACAGAGAAAGCTACACAGTCATGCTAGGTCACACGTAAGTGACCAATTGAATCAACTGAATTACAATTTATCCTATAGTAGATATTTGAACTAGCCTATCACCTTGGTCAGAATTGGTGCCCAAAAGGCGCCCAAAGGGCAGGGTCCATACTCCTTGGTGGCTAGGGAGACAGTATGCGCCCCCACTGATTAGATGCCTCCACCTGGCCTGACCCACCCTTGTATTTGGGCTTTGTTACCTGGGACTGGTTTCCGGGACTTGTTTTTAAGTAAGTCCTCTGGGGGGAAGTGGGGGCAGGGGCAGTTTAAGTTTTACTGTATAAACAACAAAATCACTGTTTAACTGGATGGAATTGCTCTGGCTAAATAGGCCCTTACAAGGCAATTGCAGAAAAATAACTGAATTAGTTGGGGGAAACTAAAAGAAAATAGTGAAGTTCTGTTTGCAAAGGATTTTCTTGGTCCCAACTTCTTGTCCTTTATAAGACAGCTACTTTCCTTCTGGTATAGAGAGGCCATCTTTCACAGGGAAATTTCATCTCCTGCATTTGAGAAACAGAAGGAAAGTTAAGAGCATTTTTCTTATCTTACATTTACTCTTTTTCAAGTGCCTTTAACTCAAAGCTGTCAACATGCCAGAGTAGCTGGGGTGTTGTATTCTGTAATACTCTCACAAGTAGAGTAAGTCCAATAAAAACTGACTGGTTGTTTAATTTGAGAAGTACATCAGAATATCATAGCCCCACAAATTCCTCATTAATTTTGAGGTCCTCTGAGCAAAGAAAACACGAAACAAGTATCAGTCAGTAACTACTCAAGGTAGTTTCCATGATATCAAGTCGAGATGGTTTCCATGATATCTTTACCACTTTCCTTGGCCAAAGCTAGATTATAGTAGCTCTGTATCCTGAGTCTAGATCTTGTTGACAATGAATCTACAGATTGAGAGAAGGAAAAAGTCTATGAAGATATATCAAATCTATTTCCATCATTATTAACAAATAGCTCATCTAAAAAACCCAAATCTTTTTGTTTCTTAGCTCCTTGTCCTTGAATCTCAGAAAATATTTGCATAAGTTAGTGCAAGAGCAAGTAGCTAAAATAAAGAGAAAATGAGTATATAAAGAATCAGATGAACTGCAAGCAGCAGCAAGATACCTTCCCTAGTAGTAAATCAGCCAATAAAACATAACCTCAGTGTGTCACAAGACTCAGAGAATACAGGGTACCATTTGTACGAGAGCAAGCGAGCTAAAGGAGATGGATGACTCTTTACTATAATGGTATTGACCAGAAAGTAAAAGAAGATGTGTCAACTTGATCTTTAAGATCAGTTTGTTCTTTGTAGTTAAGTCTGTTTCTTGGTTTGCATCTTTTCCCATGTTCATTTGTTTCAGTTCTCAAATTCTACATGTGAGTGAAATCTTATGGTATTTGTCTTTCTCTGACTTATTTTGCTTATCATTATACACTCTAGCTCCATACACATTGTAAATGGCAAGATTTCATTGTTTTTGATGGCTGAGTAATATTCCATTGTGTATAAATACACTACATCTTCTTTATCCATTCATCAATTGATGGACATTTGGGCCCTCTCTATAGTTTGGCTATTACTGATAATGCTGCTATAAATATTGGGGTGCATGTGTCCTTCTGAATTAGTATTTTCGTACCTTTGTGTACATACCTAACAGTAAAATTGCTGGATTATACAGTAGTTCTATTTTTAACTTTTTGAGGAACCTCCATACTGTTTTCCATAGTGGCTGCTCCAGTTTGCATTCCCACTAACAGTGTAAGAGGTTTCCCCTCTCTCCACATCCTTGCCAACACCTGTTATTTCTTGTTCTGTTAATTTTAGCCGTTCTGACAGGTGTGAGGTGATACCTCATTGTAGTTTTGATTTGTATTTCCCTGATGATGAGTGATGTTGAGCATCTTTTCATGCATCTGTTAGTCATCTGTATGTCTTCTTTGGAAAAATGTCTATTCATGTCTTCTGCCCATTTCTAATGGATATGTTCTGATAATAAAGTAAAACATTTGGCAAACTGATATGGGAGATAATGAATAAAAGGAAAATGTTTGATTGCCCTGAAACTGTATTTTTACATAATAGGTAACTGGTGATTTTACAGATAGTAATTCATCTGGATGTCAAATGTCAAAGCCCATTCACTCCTCCCCTTGACCGCAGCCATTCTCAACCCTTCTTTTCCTGGCACTGAGCCAGCATTAGCCAACTCAGGAGAAAAGCTGACCCATAAGAAAAGCCTCCTCTGGGATCACTTGCTAGGGTACATCTCATTGGGTTCAGTAAGTGGAAGGGCTTTAGTGATCTCCTAAATGCTGTTAATTTATAGATATGCATTTCTAGGGGGAAAAAACAAAACATCATTCTTCTTTCCAGGCCTATACATGCAACCATCCAAACAAATATCTAAACTCACAATGTTCTAATCTGAACTTTCCTTGGAAACATGCTTTCTTCCCTATTTCTCCTAATGAATCATTCTATTATTCTGTCAATTCCTGAATCTTAAACCTCTGAATGCATTTGATTCTCTACTAACACATGCTAGTTATAAAAGTTATACTGATAAAACTCCAAAATATTTTTACTAATATTTTTAGTTGTCACACTTACTGCTTTTGCAAAGACTCATGTCATTTCTTTCCTGGAATATTCCTTTAGCCTTTGGTGCCTATACCTGTTCTCCAACTTATTACCTGAATGGTACCACTAAAATTCAAATATTTTGATGTGTATCATCTGTAATATCTTCAACAGTTCTCAGTACTCAGGATAAAGTCTAACTATCTTTCATTTGCACATAAAACTCGTTATTTTCAGGTCTTGCTAACTAATACTTCATAGCCAACTGCAATCATACACACATGTCCGTCCTTAGCATAAGCACATGTCCACACACATCCCACATTGAAACCTAGTGGAAATACAGTGGACTCTTAAACGGCATGGGTTTGAACTGCGTGGGTCCACTTATACACAGATTTTTTTTTCCAATACAGTAGCTTACTGTAAATATATCGTGTGATTTTCCTAATAACATTATCTTTTCTCTAGTTTGCTTTAAGAATACAGTATATAATATATATGGCATACAAAATATGTGTTCATGGACTGTTTTATGCTATCAATAAGGCTTTGGTTGACTGAAGACTATTAGTAGTTAAGCTTTGGGGGAGTCAAAAGTTGTATGCAGATTTCCCATTATGTGGGGAAGTCAGTGCCCTGACCCCCACATTGCTCAAGGGCCAACCATAGTTATATTAAATTTTATTCATGCACAGCATAGTCTGTGACCATTGCTTGCTTTGATCACCCTCTCCCTCTTGCATAGAATACTTTTTTTAAAGCACTTCCTCTAAACACCTATAAATGTAACTAACTCAATACTTGCTTCATATGAAATTGTCCTTTGTCCCAGTAAGAATTATCTCCTTTATTCTTACTCCCTCAAAATGAACCCATACCTCTATATTTAAACTTCTAGCACTTTCTTCGAAATAGTTTATTTCTCTCCCTTCCAATTATACAGAAAACAGTTTCTTTCCTAATACCCTCACTATTAAATATTAAGCTCATTGCCTCAACAAATCAGATACTCCATTCTGAAACTATAAAATTGGGTGGCATTAAAAAAAATGAATAGTTAAGGAAATTATTCAGGGACTTTTTTGATACAGTCTTCCAGCAGTGGTAGCAATACTGCAGTAGCCTTGGCTCACTTGAGCAGAAGCTTTAGTGGTTCCTTGTGAAGCTCTTCATGGGAACCTCTGGACAGTGTATTCCATTCTAAGTTCCTCAAACCTAAACCATTTTTTCAGTTACCTCTTATAATATTTTGTATTTCATGTGTCTTCAACAATTTTGGTCTATTTTATACACATTAATATGTTTTTCTAGTTAACTTAGCTAAACTTTACCTAGGGGAAAAAAAAAGAACCTTGACTGAAATGCTTCATAAACTCAGCACCAAATAATATGCTTACATCATTAAAGCTTAATTTATATTTGTTGACTGTATAAATGAATGAATAAGTTTCCTCCTTAAAGATGAACATTGTAATAAACATTCATTGAGTGCTTATTTCGTGTGAAGCACTTTACAACATACTCTGTAGAAATGAATTTATTCACTCCTAACCATCCCTGTGAGACAGATATTACCTGTGCTTTACTGTGAAGGATACCACACTACAGATAAGTTAGTTACTTATCTGTAATTTTAAGTGAGCTGAAACTAATACTTAGTATGTAATGAAGCTGGGAATTGTACTTGGACGTCCGTCTCCAGAACCCAAGCCAATTCCATTGTCCTGTCTTGCCTCTCAACACAGGATGAGAAGTATGTTTTGTTTGTGGTTATTGACATCATTATTAATTTAAGCAAAATGAATATGCTCTTTGAATTTTTAAAGATTAGAGTACATTTTTTTCCTCCTGTCTTCTGGTCAAACTAAAAGGAAATATAAAATACATAATGGTTTATCCAAATTCAGCAGTGAAGTGAAAATAATTTTAATGATAGTCTTCCCAACTGTGTGGTTTGCTTGTTAATCAGCATGATCCATAAATGAATCAGTTCATATCAGTAAAAACATCTAAGAGAAGAATATATGCCTTCAATTTCAAAAGTCTAGACTTTATCAACCCCAGTTAAATGAGCATGTTTTGTAAATTTGCATGTTATACTAGAAGTGTATAAATATTTAAGCATATCATACTTTATTATATAAAAATATGTACGTTTGATACATACTTATACATGTGTATATACATATACCATTGTAAATGGATATATATTTTATTTCCACATAAATTAGATTTTTAGATCCTGTGTCTTTATATAGGCAAAGTCTAAGCCAAAATAAGAATAATCTTGGCTTGGTAGATACAGAATACTGATGAAGAACTATCTTTTGAATTTCTTCCTAAATGCTCTTATATCAAGCCTTAGAACTGCAGGAACAGAGAGTTCCAAAGCTTTGGAACCATGACAAAGACATCTTCCCCTGAATTTTACATCATTTATTTCAGTTAACTACAAAATGTCAGAAATGAAAAGGATACCACCAGAAATTTTTTCAGATCTTACCTTTTCACCCCAATTATGGCCTTAAGAATAAAGTGTAAAAATCTTCAAAGAGCACAAAACTGAAAATAAAAAGAACCTGGCTAATTTACAAGAGACTTGCACTCAATTGTATATATTAGAGAAAGAATTATCTTCTAAAAAATCAATATTCTACAAATCATAACTTTTTCTTGACCTATCAAAAGTTGAGGCTACAGAGTTTATAATTCTGTGAAATAAAAGCCCAATATTTATCTGAGATATTGTTAAGTATACCCCAAGTATGTGCATGCAATGTTTATTCAGTTATCTACATATACTTATTCATTATGAAACAACTGGTGAGGCAATGTAAGATCTGGAAGCCTGCAGTGTACAAAAACTTTGATTATTTTGCATATGAGTATGTACATTTATTACCTAAAACATACATATTATTGAGTGTCAACTCTACACTGAAGTTACTGACAATCACAGAGATAAATCATTTCCTGAATGAACCATTAAAAATATTTATTGAGTACTTAATGTGTATTAGATGCTAATAATTTTGAAATATTTTTTATTCACCTATGAAAAATAATGAATTTTTGCAGCTCAAAGGAAGAGGCAGGATTCAATTTGGTAGGTTCTGTGTTAGTTTTCTTTTCTAAATCTACCAGGAGGAACAGAAAGCTTTAAGAAAGCTGGAAAAGAAAGAGGTATTGCATGGGAAAACAACAGAATAAAATAGAATACAAATAGTAATGAAAAATAAAGTAGTAATGAAATTAATATTTGAACCGATTTAACCCAAATTCTTTATCATACTAGTAGTTACATGGAAGGCATTGTTTTTCTCAAACACATTATTCTTCTATATTCCTTGAATTTCTGTTCTGATTTGTTCCTTTGCTTTTCAGGCCTGCTGCTGAGCTTTCATTCTGAAATTTCATTTCCTTGCCTTCCTGGGTTTGGTCATCTACTTTCTAAAAGCCTGGTATTCTACCATTTTGCATTCATTCATTCATTCATTCATTCATCCATTCACTTTAAATCCTGAAGCCTGAAGGAGTTCTCCAAGAGAAACCAGAAGATGATACTCATGAAAAATTCTCTACAAATTAAAAATAGATATCTATATCATCCTCATACTTGACTGATATTCTGGCAGAAATATCTGAAGAAATGAGAAGTTATATTCTACAAAAATCTGTTTTAAATATATATAAAACATCAGCTGGAAGGGAACCTAGAGTGTCAAATGGAATATAGAAAAAGGAAATCCAAATAGAGACCTGGTATAGTAAATTTTTAAAGCATCAAGAAACAGTTCTGAAGACATGTAGAAATGAAATCAATAGATTAATATTTATCTTGTTTTGAAGGTAAATAATTTATTATTTTTGATATGGAATAGTCATAATAAAATGAACATACACTGGGCCACAAAAATCCTGCAATTATTAAACAATGGACACCTATCTAGAATATAATGAAATTGCAAGTCACAAAGAGTGGTATTAAAATTATTGCTGAAAACAGTAATAAATATCCCCCTGGCAATAGAAAAAAAATTAAAAGAGATTATAGATTACTTAGAACTGAATTAGGATATGTAGGAATCAGCTAAAGGGAAAATTTTAGCTTAGAAGACATTTTTCTGAAATAAAGTTTGAAAATTATGACCTGTTTTTAACTCTAAAAAACTAATTCCAGAAAGATTTAACTCCAAAATATTAAGACTATATCCCTCAAGATAAGAAATAGTAAAGAAAAAGATGTAAATAAAAGAAGGAAGAAACAATTGAAGGCAAACCACAAAATCTTTTTTTTTTAAGGTTTTATTTATTTATTTGACAGAGAGAGAGAGTGATCACAAATAGGCAGAGAGACAGGCAGAGAGAGAGGGGGAAGCAGGCTCCCTGCTTAGCAGAGATCCCGATGTAGGGTTCAATCCCAGGACCCTGAGATCATGACCCGAGCTGAAGGCAGAAACTTAACCCACTGAGCCACCCAGGTGCCCCAAACCACAAAATCTTAAATGGCTCATCAAATATATACTACTTCCCAAAGATTTCATTTTGATCAAAATTAACATGCTGTTTCATCAAAAAATAATTTTTGGAAAAAATCTCAAACTAAAACTTTCTCATATACCATAACACTATCATTTTTACTGTTTTAATATTTTGGTATTTAACTAATAAGTTAGTAGTAACCTGAAAAACACTGACTCTTCTTTAAGCTACTGCAATAAAATACCTATCTATCTATGCATCCATCCATCCATCTGTTTATTTTTTCTACCCAGTTCAGAAATACAAACTTAAAATGCAAACATAAAACAAAACAAAACAACAACAACAACAAAAAACAGACAAATGGAATTCAGAACAATTTATTTGAAACTGGGCTTCCCTTGAGGTTCAAATCTAAATTCAAATAATTTCTGGTTTTCTAAATCTAATTCTTCAGTATGAAATTTACTGTCTAGACCTCTGTTATAACTCAAATAATTCTGTATGAACATACGTCTCCCCGTAAAAGAAACAAACACATATGTGTTAGCAAAATCTTCAACATATAATTTAGTACACACTGGAGCAATTATTTGTCTGAAACTATTTCATCCACATATCAGAATTTTGTCTATATTATTTTATTGTTAAATTCCAGACCAGCTACTTGCTATTACTCCTGAGTAATAAGAAAATGAAAAAAGTCAACTTAACTTGAAAATTAATTTCTAAGAGTATAAAAGAAAAATATTAATTTAAAATCAGAAGTATACATGTGGGAATGCATTTGTTATACTGTTTTTGTCTGTATTTGGACATTTTATTTTTTATTTTATTTATTTATTTGACACAGAGAGAGAGAGAGATCACAAGTAGGCAGAGAGACAGGCACAGACAGAGGGGGGAAGAAGGCTCCCTGCTGAGCAGAGAGCGGGATGTGGGGCTTGATCCCATAACCCGAAGATCATGACCTGAGCCGAAGGCAGAGGCTCAACCTACTGAGCCATCCAGGCGCCCCTGTATTTAGACATTTTAATAATTAATTTTCATATTTGACCATAATCTTTCTAAGGAAATTATACATTAATGTTTGAATATATATTTTATTATTGAATATGTAAATGTATTGAATATGAAAATGTAAATACATTTTTTATTCACACATACATATTACATATTCAAACACATGCATAAATGTACATATATATATTTACTCATATATACATGTATGTTAAAAATATTGTCAGGATGAATCCAACAAAAAAATCATATATGGACTAATGACATTGTACTAATATTTATTATTACTGCATTTGAAACAAAATCTGAATTCATATGTATTACTTGGCAATTAAAATTCTATCTCAGCAATTATTTACTCCCCTTTCCATTGACATTGACATATATATTTTTTTCCCACATAGTCACGTAAGTTCTCTGAGTTTCAATTCATAATGAGAATAAGGATTTTTTTTTGACACTTAAGGATGATTTTCCCTTAGTTTAATTAAACTGGTATTTTTTAAAATATTCATCCTACTTATGATTTTGGGAGTAGCCTTAATTTGATATCAAGCCTCTGTTATTCAGGTCCCCTGAACTTGACTATCATGGCTTATATGAGATCACATGACTCATGGGGGAAGTGGCTCACCATTCAAATTTTGATAGAACAGAACTAATTCTCACACTCTATCTCAAAGACATTTCTATGGCTTGTCTCCTTATTATCTTCATCTTACCCATAGCCCCTGCTTGGCCTGGGGAACTCCATTCTCCATTCTTTTGATAGACTTATTATTTTAAGCTTTTCCTTCAAGAAATGATCTACACTTAAAATCTTATACCTGTTAGTCTATTGAGCACTAATGCTTTCATTCCTCCACAGGTTGAGAATAATCTTAACTCCAGCAAGAACACTTTTAGGAATCCATATATTTTCTTCCCATCTATAATTTTCTTCCCATGTACAATTTTCTAAAATGGCAATACTGATTGTTATTTGTCACTAGTTACCACGTGTTTCTATGAGTCAGAGATTGTACAGAATTCAAAGAATAAAAATGTGGGTATTGGGACGCCTGTGTGGCTCAGTTGGTTGAGCGGCTGCCTTCGGCTCAGGTCATGATCCCAGCATCCTGGGATCGAGTCCCACATCGGGCTCCTTGCTTGGCAGGGAGCCTGCTTCTCCCTCTGCCTCTGCCTGTGCTTGCTCTCGCTTCTCTCTCTATGACAAATAAATAAATAAAATCTTTAAAAAAAAAAAATGTGGGTATTAAAATTGGTTGACAACAGGCTAGGCAAGTTGTGGACATCCATATGCCTCGTTTTCTCCATCTGTAAATGAACTAAATAATAATTTTAAAATCCTATTAGAGCTTCTTTTGACTACTACATAGTATCTTATTATATCTAAAATGATATTAATTGTTAAATATAAGTTCACTCCTTGATAATAGTATTTACAAATATCTAATCTACCTACAAATCTTTAACACCAGTTCAGTTATTTGTATGTCTTAACAGAGTTCTGCCTTATTTATTACTTCTATTAAATAGTGTATCATTTAATTATTTTTTACAGTACCGTACAGTAATTAATATAATGTCAGACTGGAAATATAAACTAATTTTTTACTTAATATATAATATCATGCCCTATGGTGTATTTTGACTCTAAAATGTGGATAAACTGAGCCAATAAAAACAGAATTTTTATAGGCATGAATATAAAATATTAAATTCAACAGACACCAGGCAATATTCTGCTACTGAAAGATCAATTTAGTTACAAACAAGGAGGAAATGTTTGTTTCGTTATAAAGATTATTAACCTATTTTATTTACTTATTTATTTATTTAAAAGATTTTATTTATATACTTGACAGAGAGAGAGAGACACCACAAGCAGGGGGAGCAGTAGAGGAAGAGGGAGTAGCAGGCTCTCCATTGAGCAAGGAGCCCTGTGCAGGGCTCAATCCCGGGACCCTGAGATACAACCTGGGCCTTACAGCAGACAATTAACCGACTGAGCCACCCAGGCATCCCATTAACCTATTTTTAAATGACATCTCATAACTACAATTATTTAAAGGTACACTGAGAAAAATAACCTTCAAAAATCGAGTTCCATAGAATAAATTAAAATCTATTTTTTTATTCCCTTACTGTCAGCTGTGACATTAAGTTTTCAAAGTTTTGGATATGAGTCACTTTTGAATTTTTTTTTATTGATTTTATTTTGCTATGGCATGGTGCCCCATATCTGCTGGTGCAGAAGTTTATCTAAGATCAGCACTTTTTTTATGGGCTTTTTCAGTGTTTGTTTGCTTTTTAAAAACATTTTCTTACTGCTACAATGCAATTGTCTATAATTTAACTTATTCATACTGTCTTCTTTAACCTACTAAGGATTTAACTCCTTATTGTGCAAATGTCACTGGGTTCTTTTGAAAGATTTTAAATTTTATTTCTTTTAATAAAAAATCATTCATATTCTCATCAACTTATTTGAAAACGTGACACTGAAGAATGGATTTTGCTTTTCAGTGTGGTTTAATTTCTACTGGATTTTTATGATATACATATATATGTATACATATATATGTACAGTCAGATAAAAATTTAAAAATGTAATTTATCAAACCATTTTAACATCATAAGAGAAATTATGGAAAATAACTAACTTTTCTGATATGTTTAGTAAAATACCTTTTTCTCCTACAACATACCAACATTTGGTTCTTTCCAATGTTAATATTCAAAATAACACATAGTATACTTGTAAATGCTACAAATACTGTGATCTCTTTTGCTTCTGCTACGTCTTTTGCACCTTCCTATCATATATGAATACTTTTACATATAATAAGAAGTCCAAAAGAGGTCCCAGGAGAATTGTCAGAAGTCTAAGGCGAATGATTAGGAACATCCAAAGCATATGCGATCTAAGTATGCTCACCTACACTATTTCGAAGATTAAAAAGTGTCTCTCAGTTTTTATACTGCCTCTCCTCAAACATAACCCTCAATTCATAATAGAAACACAAAAATGGAGGATGGGGATGAGGGAGGGCATTCTGTGTTACCAAAGGAAACAGATATTAAAATTTCATTAAATTAGTATACGCTTTTTATAAGTAATTCTAAGACAATTTTATATTAGTTTATATCATATCGTTCCTCTAGATTAAATAATAGTTATGAGGTGTACTTTTTCATATGCTGCTGTGCCAAAACTGACAAAAACCTGATGAATGGATTAGCTAAATATTACCTATTTATCATTTTTAAAATTATTATTTAATATTGTAATAACAAATTGTTGAGAAGTTGACTTCAAAGATATATACTGAAGAAACTGGATTTACTGGGATTACTGATAAAATATCATTTTGAATTAATTTCACTTTCACTTTGCATTCATCATCCCTTTACCCAGGAGGTATTTACTACATACATTTTAGTGTACCATGATACCACAGGCACTTTCAATTACTTGCTTAGATGTAAATATTTTTTACTTAAATATTTCAAGGATAAGATCCTGATTACTAAGTTTTCAGAATTCTAGGTCTTCAAAATTCTGAAGGAAAAATGGTTGTTTTAATTTTAAATATTTTCACCTTAAATATCTAGTTACCTATGAGCACAGCAGATCTCCCTTGTGTATGAAAATAATCTACTATAGTTGTAAGAAGGAATTTTCTTACAATTTTTGGAGAAACATGAATTTAAATCTGTTAGAGTAATACTATATTATAGTAAAAGCTTGTTAGAAGAAAAAAAATACAACTACATACGTCTACTTAAGATATTCATTCTATCCTGGTCCTCTCTCCTGAAAATCTCATTATTTACTCCAGCCAAACCCAAAGCTTTCCTCAAGAATCAGTATAGGGGCATGTGGGTGGCTCAGTGGGTTAAGCATCTGACTGCTGGTTTCAGCTCAGGTCATGATCTCAAGATTGTGAGATCAAGCCCTGCAAAGTGAGTCCACACTCCCTTTTCCTCTGCCCCTCCCCACCCTCCTTCTCTCACTAGAAGAAAAAAAAATCAGTATAAATACCTCTCTCTTGGCTTTTCATACTACTATGATGAGTCCTAAATTTGAAACTTACTGTATTTCAGGTAATTAAATATGTGCAATTCAACTTTCCCTGATCTTTTTCTTCCCAGCAATTTCTCAGTAATTGAAATCTGCATTTCTTCAGTAGGAAAAATACTGTCTATTGTTACATGAACTTCTTAGCAGCATTAGGCAGCAGAAGATAGTAAACCTCAGTTTTATTACAGAATTCCAGTCTTCACCAAGCCAAACAGTATTACTAGATTTGAAGTATAGTTCAGTGATTATATCTCCCATAACTTATTTTTCCTGACCCTTGAGACTACTAATCTTTATCTTCTCTGAATTCTATAGATAGCAAAACAATATCATCAACATCATACCTTATCCCAAAAAGCCTTAACAATATGTATATTTTATGTCATCATGTAGGCCGCTTTTTGACTGGAGGTGAGCTGTACTTTATATTGTCATACTAATTAATAGCACTGAGTTAGGTGCCAGATTCATGCTTAGGAAGAGGTTTGATAAATGATATTTTTTAAAAATAGTTTATCAATTAATTTGACACCTTTTTTGAGCACCTTTTAAGATTCATGTTGGGATTATAATAAAAATAAGATAATCACTTAATTTGAGAAATAACATCTAAAGTAAAGGCAGTAAAAAGTATTATAAAGTTTACTATTGTTATAGAATGAATTGTGGCCCCCCCACCTCCAAAATACATATGTTAAAATCCTAACTCTAGTACCTTAAATGTGATGGTATTTGTAAATGGAGGTAATTAGGTTAAAGAAGGTCTACAGAATGGAGCCCTAATCAATGGGACTGGTGTCTTTGTAAGGGCAAGAGATACCAGGGATGCAGGTGAACAGAGAAAGCGTTACGCACAGGCATAGCAAGAAGACTGTTCTCTATAAGCCAACGAGTGAGGATCTAGGAGAAACTAAACCTGCCAACACCTTCATCCTGGATTTCCAGCCTCCAAAAGTATGAGAAAATAAATTTCTGCTGTTTAAGTCACTCAGTCGATGGTATTTTATTATGGAAACGCCAACAAACACACACAACTATCAAAATACAGTATCTTCTATGCAGTCTGGCTTTTGTGAATGGGAAAGGTTATTATTTCTTTAATGAAAATATAACAAAGTCGACGCTGTTTAATTACTATCACTTTATGTTATTTTAAAATGGCATGACAAACATTTTCTAATTCCATATTAAAACTACTATGTTGCTTTCCTAATTAATGCAAAATCTCTTATTACTTAAGATTATGCTGTGTTATGGAGAAATAAATAAAACATTTCTTTTATGGAATTGCTAAGTGGAGAAAAAATAAACTCACTTGAATTTGGGTTTGAGAGATTACAAAATAAGGGCACTTTTCCAAGAAAAATTGAAGCATGCACCACTTTGAAATTGAGGATAATATCTCAAAATATTAGCCAGAAAATATACTAGCAGTGGTTAAGTGTAATTTTTAAACTCAAAATGCAAAACACAAAGGGCTTTCGCAGTTCTAAATACTGCCTATCTTACTAAATTTCATATCCTCTTAGGGATCAAATACCTTTTTCTTCCTTACTAAATAAACTGCCAATCACCTCCACACCATATAATGTCTGTTAAAATTTCATATTGGAAGTTTCAGTTCTATCTGCTTATGAGTAATTGGACATTTTGATGGCCTCTTAAAAATTTGTATTTAATGTGTGTAAGATTTTTTTCTATTTCAAATTTTTATGTTTAAAGAAATTGTGCTTATGAAACACATGGTCTGTGACCTTGCGAATAGGAAACTGGACTAACAGCTATTAGAACTCGTACCTAGGCCCACAGATTAGATTTATTAGCTTTGTAGGTTACAGCAAGTCGTTTAACATCTTTGAGGTCATTTATTCTGTAACGTACCCTGTCTCCAGAGTACACTTGATGGCACTAGATGTATTAGACAGGTGTTGATAAAATCTAATATTCAAATATAAGTTATTTTAGAGTGATTAAAATATTTTTGAATTATTTAAAATAAAAGGAACAATAAGCACTTAGGCTTCTATTGATTTGAGACAGATTTCTGTAACACTTTTATTGTATTCTTAAATGTTCCAAAATAATAAATTATTTCTTTGCCTGATATGCCCTATGTTAAAACAGTTTAGCTACTCAAAACATAGTTACCATGTTAAAAAGACAAGCATATCATTACGTGCCTCTACAGCTAGTCCCAAAGTTATAAGGTTTTTATTCAGGATAACTCGAGTGGCTATAGTATCAACTCTTCATGAGGCGCTTTCTCAAAAAACTAAGCTACTAAAAAAAGCTTCTCATTCTGTCTCAAGTGAGATAGCAAAAGTCACAAAGACACACACACACACACACACACACACACACAAGCAAATAGACACACCCATAATGCCTAAGTGAGGTGCTAGATGACCAAGTGAAGACCTACAGTGAAGACTATGGAAAACCAGACTTGTGATCCTTAGTGAGGCTTCAGAAGTGTGAAGCTGAACAGACTGCATATTCATTATTCAATAGGAAAATCGTCTTTTCTCGTCTTTTTTCATTTTTATAATATGCTTTTTTTTTCAATCCTGTGAGGTTTTTGCCCCTCCTGTTTTATTGGGATATAATTAAGATATAATATATTAGTTTGAGGTGTACACACAATTATTTGATATATGTATATATCAAGAAATGATTACCATAGTACGTTTACTTAACACCCATCACCTTACAGTTACACTACTTTTTATTGTAATGAGGACTGTTTAGATCTGCTTTCAGCAACTTTCCAATATACAATATAGTATTGTTAACTATAGTTGCCATGCTGTACATTACATCCCCAGAACTTACTTATCCTGTAATTGCAAGTTTGTACTTTTTGAACACCTTCAGACCCATTTCCCCCTCCTTCTCCTCCAACATCCTGTCTTTGGCCAACACCAATCTGTTCTGTTTCTACGAGCTTGTTGTTTTACATTCCATGTACAGTATTGATCTTCCTCAGATTTATTTCACTTATTTCACTTAGCATAACGCCCCTCTAGGTTCATTCATGTTCTCACAAATGGTAGGATTTCCTTATTTTTTTGTGGCTGAATAATATTCCATTGTATATATACACCACATCATCTTTAGCCATTCATCCACTGATTGACATTTAGGTTGTTTCCATGTCTTGCTTGTTGTAAATAATTCTGCAGTGAACACGGGAATGCAAGTATCTCTTCAACATAGTGATTTCGCCTCCTTTGACATGGAAATGCAGGATCGCATAATATTCTATTTCTAAATTTTTGAGGACTCTTCATACTGTTTCCCATGGTGGTTACACCAATTTACATTCCTACCAACAGTGCACAAGGGTTCACTTTTGTCCACATCCTCACCAACACTTGTTATCTCTTGTCTTTTTTATGCCAGCCATTCTATCATCAAAAAGATGAGAGGAGATATCTCATTGTGGTTTTGATTTGCATTTCCCTGGTGATTAGTGATGTTGAGTACATTTTCATGTAACCTACCGGCCATCTGTGTGTCTTCTATGGGAAAATGAAGAAGGAAGTGTTCAGTTCTTCTGTCCATTTTTAAATCAGAGTATTTGGTTTTTGCTGTTGTTGTTAATGAGTTCTAGGAGTTCTTTATTTTGAATACTAATCTCTTATCAGATAAATGATTTGCAAATATTTTCTCCCATTCCCTAGGTTGTCTTTTCATTCTGTTGATAGTTTCTTTTCCTATACAGAGACTTTTTAGGTTATGTAGTTTTGTTTACTATTTTTACTTTTGTTGCCTTTGTTTTTGGTGTCAAATCCAAAAGGCATTGCCAAGGTTAATGTCAAGGAGACTACCCCCTATGTTTTCTTCTAGGGTCTTATGTCTTAAAGTCTTACATTCAAGGCTGTAATCCATTTGGAATCTATTTTTACATGTGGTGTAAGACAGATGTCCAGTTTCATTCTTGTATATTATATTTACTGAAGAAACTGTCCTTTCCCCATTGAGTATTCTTAGCTCCTTTGTTATAAGTAAATTGACCATACATGTGAGATTTTATTTTGGGGTCCATTCTTTTCAAGTAAGATTGTCACTATCCTCTACATCTCCTTATTCCACCTTGATGGAGAAGGCATGGGGGTGCTGTCATTGTTAATTTTATATGCCAACTTGATGGCGCCAAGGATGATCAGGTAGCTGATAAAAAATTATTTCTGGGTGTATGGATGAGGGTGTTTCTGGAAGAGATTAATATTTGGACAGGTAGACCGAATAAAGAAGACTGATGTCATCAATGTAGGTGGTCATCATCAAATCCACTGAGGACCTCAACAGAGCCTAAAGGCAGAGGACTGGCAAATTTGCTCTCTGCTTGAGCTAAGACATCCATCATTTGCCGCCCTCAGATTTCATTGCTCTGGAGCCTTCAAACACAGGTGAGGATTTACATCATTGGTTACCCTGCTTCTCAGGCCTTCAAGTTTGCACTGGATTTATACCACTGGTTTTCAAGAGCCACCAGCAACCAGAGAGAAGATCATGGGATGGCTCAGCGTCCATAATTGTGTGATCTAATCACTAATAATAAATCTCTTTCTACATATCTACATATACATCTCTCTCTCTCTCTCTCTATATATATATATATATAGGCACACATGGTTGGTTCTGTTTCTCCAGAGAACCTTAACACAAGTGCTTTCTCCTCACTGATGACCAAATGAGAACACTTGCAGGGGACCACCAGAAATTTATGTGAGCCCCACAGTTTTAGTGGATACTTTCTTGAAAATCGATAGGCAAAAGGTAGACTGAAATGACCCATAAAGGCTTACTGAGTAGGTAAGACCCAAACTATACCTTCACCCCTGGCTGGGCGAAACTAAAGACCCCATAAAACAATGCAACTGAGGTTTCCTTACATCTTTTTTTTTTTCCCTAAGATTTATTAATTCATTTTAGAGAGTATGCATGTGCCAGTGGGGGAAGGATTAGAGGTAGAGAGCCTCATGTAGGTACCAGCTGAGCCTGGAGACCCACGTGGGGCTCAACTGATCTCATGACCCATGAGATCATAAAAATGTCCTCAGGAAGTAAGAATAACTGAGATGCATTCCAAAAGAAACCATCACATATGTCCTTGCACAAAGTAATTTTCTACACTTAAATCTCTGTTCTCCTTTTTGTTCAGTATCTGGAAAGATGGGGGTAGCCTTATGAAGAGAGAGAAAAAAATACATGAAGTTGAAGAAAACAGAGTGAAATCCTCTATCCAAGGCCAGTTTCATTCATTCTCCTCTAGTTTTAGCACAGGCTTTCCAGTTTGAGCCTGTGAAGGGAAAGCTTTTCATTGGGTATGATTATGACCTTGCTTAAAGGAGCATGTGATTGGAGCTCAAATGCCTGAAAGTTACTCTATAACTTAAGAGAGAGTGTGGGAAAAATTACATAACTCCATCTAGTGGCAAGGAAAAAAACAGGATCAGAGAGACTTTAAAGCAAAGTTGTATTTTTCATGTGTTGATAGAATCCCTTTAACAAACCCATCATACTAAATCTGAGTACCTTAAATTCTTTCTTTTTTCTTAAATATGTTTTATCAACTGTTTTATTTGATTGTTTATCTTCTGGTTCCTAAAGAAAATAAGGAAGCTGGCTGGACTCAGGACAAAGATATGGAAGATAAGTTAAGGCAACATGCAGTGCCTTTGCCTACTTTGGCTACAACCTTAAAATGGTCTAAAAAGACCTTAGTGATTATTTGGAGAGCCCACTACTAGTGTTAAAAAAAAAAAGTAGATATAAATAGTAGTTTTTTTCTCATTTGTCTAACCATTCTTTATTAAAATAAACATCACTACAAATTACAACATAAACAAACCCATCCATTCTAAAAGTAGACCTCAATAAATTTTAATGTATTTATACATCCAGGTAATTATCACCACAATCAAGATACAGAATGTAGCCATCTGTTACTCTTGGTGATTCTCCTGCACCACACATGGAAGAACTAGCTTTGTGTTACTGTAAACAAGACTTGCCTTTTTAAGTGTGCTCTATAAATGGAAAAGATACTATATTTGGTGTTTGTCACTTAGCATCAGAATTTTGAGAATCATACTTGTTATTGAGTACATAAGTTGATCATTCTTTTCATTGGCATCATTATACTATAATGGATAGATCAAAATTTGACCATTCACCTCTTGATAGATATTTTTGCAGTTTCTAATTTTTAGCTATTATGAAAAAAGCTGCAAACAATGGTTGTAAAGATATTTGAAAGAATATATTTCCATTTATCTTAGCAAAATATTAAAGAGTAGAATTGCCAGACTTATGGTAAGTATATGTTTAATTTTATAAGGAATTGCCAAAACATTTTTCAAAGTGGTAATACTGTTTTAGATCTCCAACAGCAATGTATGAGAGTTTTAGTTAATGTACATGCTTACCAACACTTGGTTTTCTGCCTTTTTAAATTTTAGCTATTCTACCAGTGCATATAGCAGTATCTAATTGTGGATTTAATTTGCATTTCCCTAATGACTAATTATGGTAGGCAGCGTTCCAGTACTTAGTTGCCATTAACATATGTTCTTTGGAGTACAAATTCTTTGCCCATTTTAAATTGGGTAGTTTGTCTTCTTATTATAGAGCTATAAGAGTTCCTTACATATTTCAGATACAAGCCACTTATCAAATATCAGTATTGCAGATATTCTCTCCCAGTCTGTGCTTTTCTTTTCATTTTGAACAGCATTTACAAAAAAAAAAAAAAAATAGTTTTTAGTTTTGTGAAAGCCAAACTTAATCATTTTATTTTTCCCAATTGGCCATATGTTTTGCCTATCCCCAGATCACAACGATTTTCTTCTTTTAATCTAGAAATATCATAGATTTAGCTTTTACTTTCCACGTTTATAAGCCATTTCAATACAATTTTTGTTCTAATGTGAGGTAACAAAGTTTTTTTCTCCCATATGGATATTAAGTTGATCCATGAACATGGTTGAAAAAATTGGCCATTCCCTCCACTGAATTACCATGGCAACATATCATTCATACATGATGAGTCCATCTGTGGACTCTCTAATCTATCCTATCTATCTACATGTATATCCTCAAGCCATAACACAGTATCTTAATTAGTGTAGCTTTATTATAAGTTTTAATCATGTAAATGTAAATCTTCCAGCTGTGTTCTTTCTTTTCTACATTGTTTTGGCTACCCCAAGTCCTTTGCAATTCCATTTTCTTTTTTAAAGAATCAGATTACATACTTCTACAAAAAGATAGTCTGTTGGGGTTTTAATTAGAACAATGTTGAATTCACTTAGCAATTCAGTGTGAATTGACATCTTAACAATATCAAGACGGCCAACTCATGAATATCTTACAATTTACCAAATATTTTTTAGGGGACTTTTAAATGCCTTATACCCATGTCTTGTATAGTTATTAGTGCCAAGATCATATATGCATTTTGCTAAAAATTCATCTCTAAGCACTTGATATTTGGGGATGCCTGTTTTAATGACATTTTTTATTTTGATTCAACTTCCCAAATGTATCTAATCATTATTTTCTAGTATACAGAAATACAAATAATTCATAAATGATTTTTTTAAATCTTACTTTTCTGTTCTATTCATTTTTCTAGGTTACCCAGGATTTTCCTTATGTACAATAAAGTCATAGGCAAATAAAGAGATGCTTACTTCTTATTTTTTGTCCCATGTGTATTTTACTTATTTGATTTTCTTGTTGCTCTAGGGAAAATCTATGTTGAGAAGAAGTGTTGAGAGAGTGCATTCTTGCCTTGTACCCAGTTTTTCCAGTTCTCTCAAAAAAATAAAAATAGAACTACAGTATGATCCAGTAATCACACTACTGGATATTTACCCAAAAAATACAAAAACACTAATTTGAAAGGATACAGACACCCCTGTTTGTTGCAGCAATATTTACAACTGCCAAATTATGCAAGCAGCCCAAGTGTCGAGCAACAGAAGAATAGATGAAGAAGTATGTGTGTGTGTAAAAGAATATTACTCAGCCATTAAAAAGAACAAAATCTTGCCATTTGCAAAAACAAGGGTGGATTTGAAGAGTATAACACTACGTGAAATAAGTCAGAGAAAGACAAATACCATATGATCTCACTCATATGTGGAAAACAAAACTAATTAAAAAAAAAAAAAGAAAATTAATGAACACAGGAAAGCAAGAAAGAGAGGCAAACCAAGAAACAGACTCTTAACTAGAGAGAACAAACTGATGGTTAGCAGAGGGGAGCTGAGTGGAGGAATGGTTGAAATAGATGAAAGGGACTAAAGAGTGCACTTATAATGATGAACACTGAGCAACGTACTGATGCATCATTATAGTGTAAACTGAAACTAATACAACACTGCATGTTAACTTTACTGGAATTAATTTTTTTTTAAAAAAACTGAATGAATTAATGAATGAAAGAAAAAGAAAGGAAGAATAAAGCAAGCAGGCAAGCAAGTTGGAACATGATAAGGAGTCAGCAGAAGCAGGCTATTGTCATTATAAAGAATTATTTACCTACATTATAACCTAATAATAAATTACAGCAAAAAAATAAAAATTTTAAAACATTTAAAAATAAAAAAAAAGTTTGTGTAGGATTGATATTACACTTTCCCTAAATTTTTGGAAGGATTTGCCAGAGAAATCATTTGAATTAGGAGTTTTCTGGTTGGGAGGGTTTTTAAGCACAAATTTACTTTTTTTAATAGATATAGTCTTTTCAGGTATTTTCTTAAGTCAGTTTCAATAATTTGTAATCTTTTAAAGAAAAGGTATCTTTGAGATGACTGTATTGCATAAGATTGTTCATATTTTCTTTCTTTCCCAAAATGGCTATTGGATCTACAGTAATGTGCCCACCTTTATCCAAGATATGGGCCATTTGCATAACCTCTTTTTTATTGCATAATCGATCTAGGTAGATGTTCATCAATTGATGAAACTTTTCATAAAATCATATTTTTGATTCATTAATTTTATCTTTTGTTTGCCTATTTACTATCTTATTGTTTATTATTTTAATCTTTATTATATCCTTCTCCCTACATTTTGAGTTTAATTTGCATTCTCTGCTGGCATCTTTTGATGAAAACTTAGATAATAAATTTTAGGCTTAGATATTTTTTAACATAAACATTTACAACTATACACTATATTCTAAGTGTTGTTTTACTAAATCCTCCAAATCTGGATAAGATATGATTTGTTTATTTATTTATTTGTATATTTTATTTTTTTAACATTCTGCCAAAGCATAGCATACTTTATTGTGAAAAGGTAACTTTCAGTAGCAATGCTAAAAGTGGCAGTTGTTTATAAGCTCTTTGCCAAGGTGAGGTCTAGGACAGCATGTTTCATTTAAATTTTTTAAATTTCCCATTTTATTATTTTTTAATTGGGGATATTTAATAGGGTTTCATTGAATCCAATTCAATTGAGCCAAAGAACATGATTTATAGGATTTCATTCCATCAATATTATTGAGACATATCTGAATGTCCTATATGATATTGAAGAAAACCTGATTTTCTACTGTTTGAAGTAGTTATATTATTGCAATTATATTATTTTATGTATTTTATATTTTTAAAGATGTTTTGTTTCCTTATACTAAGAATTACTGGAGATTCCTATGGAAATCCACTTCTATTTTATTTTCTGTCAGTTCTTACTTCATATATATCTTAAAGCTTTATTAGATGCATATAGCTTTATGACTTCTTATATATTCTTAAAAGAAGTCACGCTTTTTCTTTACTATGTTCAGGTAGCCAATAGTACATCATTAGTTTTTGAGGATGCGACTTTTTTATAATTATGACAGACCTTTATTTCTGATTATATTTACTTTCTTAAAGTTATTTTTTATTTTTGTGAATATAATCTATCTGGAATTTTCTTGATTAGCGTTTGAATGACAAATCTTTTCCCCATCCTTTTAAGCTCTTTATAACTTTGTATTTAAAATGTACTTCTTATAGGTAGCATATAGTAAACAATACATGCCTTTTAATTGGTATATTTAGAAAATTTGTTTTAATGGAATTATTTATATATTTGAGTTTAAACATTTTATCTTACTGGGTTTTTTACTTATACAGTTTTTTCTTTGGTCCTTTTATATTCTTTCCCCACTTTGTTTTGTTTACATGTATTTATTTACTGAGCCTGGGTTTGTGTGTGTGTACGCACTCATGTGCAAGTACGTATGGGAGTGAATAAAAAATTAAAAAAAAAAAAAGAATTTACAACATGGATCTTTAACTTAGTCTGCTTTTAAATAATATTATTCCCCTTACAATCAATGCAAGAGTTCCATCATTGCACACCAGCATTTTTCATCTCTCAACATCTGTGATTCCTCAAGGACCATTTAATTTAAATAAATGTTCTAAGGAATGTTAATGATTATACTTCCTAAGCCATTGAAAAATATGGTTTTGTCATTTTTTGTATTGTTTCTATTATTACTATTACTAGTAAAATTTGATTCTTTCCCCTCACAGTCCAAACATTTATGTCTCTGTTAGGAACTGATAAATGCAGGTATTAAAAACTTAATTCAAAATGAATCAAAATGGGATCAGGAGGGAGACAAATGATAAGAGACTCTTAATCTCACAAAACAAATTGAGGGTGAGGGGAGTGCAGGGGAGGGTAGGGAAAGCGTGGTTGGGTTATGGACATTGGGGGTAGGTATGTGCTATGGTGAGTGCTGTGAAGTGTAAACTTAGCGATTCACAGACCTGTACCCCTGGGGCTAATAATACATTATTTGTTAATAAAAAATATAAAAATTAAAAAAAAAACTTAGTTCATATGAACTAAAAAAAAGTCATCAAAGAAGTCAAATACACATCTAGGTATTTGTTTCTCCTGATTTCTTTGACCTTAAAGGCATTATTTTCCCCTTAAATTGTTACAAGGATAAGAGTCTGTACTCTATGGCAGAAGTATATTTGAGTTATCTTCTCCAAATCTTTAGAGTTAATGCTGAGTAGCAAGTTAATTAATAAATAAATTTGAGTATTGTCAACCAGTAATTATATACTATTTCATAAAACCCTTCTTTGGTTAATTTCACCAATCACACCTAGACAAAATAAGTTTCTCACCCTTAAGGGTTTGACTCTCTCCGCTTATCTACATTAATTTGTTCAATATTCCACTATGTTTTAAATTTGCATGTAATATGCATTTCTGGACATCAAAATTATCTTTTGAAAGAATTTGCTATACAGTAGATGAAATTTTTTCCTAAAACTTTTTATGAGATAGTCCTAAAATTATTACTAAAGATTTACTTAAAAACAGCAACATATAACGTATAACATAACACAGAAGTATCATACTGAATGAGAGAAGATATTTGCAAGTGATATGTCCAATAAGGAGTTAATACCTATTTTTTTTTAAAAGATTTTATTTATTTATTTGACAGAGAGAAATCACAAGTAGATGGAGAGGCAGGCAGAGAGAGAGAGAGAGGGAAGCAGGCTCCCCGCCGAGCAGAGAGCCCGATGCAGGACTCGATCCCAGGACCCTGAGATCATGACCTGAGCCAAAGGCAGCGGCTTAACCCACTGAGCCACCCAGGCGCCCAGGAGTTAATATCTAAAATAAGAAATTATACAACTTGATAAGAAAAACAAAAAAATAATATAGCTAAAAAATGGGCAGAGGCCCTGAAAAGACATCCTTTCAGAAGAAGACATACAGATGGCCAACAGACACGTGAGAAGATGCTTAACATTAGTCACTAGGGAAATGCAAATCAAAGCCACTTACACCTGTCAGAATGGCTAGAATCAAGAAGACATTAACAATTGTTGGCAAAGATGTGGAGAAAAAGGAACCTTCACATACTGTTGGTGGGAATGTAAACTGATACAGCCACTGTGGAAACAGTATGGACTTTCTCAAAAAATTAGAAGTAGAAATACCACATGATCCAGTAATTCCACTATTAAATATTTACCTAAAGAAAATAAAAACACTAATTTGAAGAGATATGTGTGCCTCTATATTTATTGCAGCATTATTTGCAAAAGCCAACATATGGAAGAGGTTCAAGTACCCATTGATAGATGAAGGTACAAAGAAAATGTCAGATACACACACACAGACACACAGACACACACACGTACGTGTGCACACGAATATTACTCAGCCATAAGAAAGATGAGATCTGGCCATTTGTGACCACATGGATGGACCTGAAGTATATTATGCTAAGCAAAATAAGTCAAGTCAGAGAAAGACAAATACCCTATGTTTTTACTTACATGTGGAATCTAAAAAACAAAAGACAAAACAAAAAAAGCAGAAACACAAAACAGCTTAAATATTATCAACATATTATGGAGTTTAAAAAAACAATGACTCTTGTATTCTTCCTCTTATTTTCACATGGCTGATCTAACTTAACTTGTCTTCGTTGAGAATCACACCATTGATTGTGAGAACTTAACTCAGTAAAATCAGTATTCTCTTGGGGTCAAAAAGAAAAAACACATTTTTCTCTTAAGTTGAATTCATATTTGGAAATTTTGGTGCAGGTGCTGCCAATAAACTCAAAGCAAAGTTTTAAAAAAAAAAAGGCAAAGCAGAAAGGGACCTGTAAATACAGAGAACAAACTAGCGGTTGCCAGAGGGGAGGGAGATGGGGGGGAATGGGTGAAAGAGGTGAAGGGGAGTGGGTGGTGCTGGCTTCCAGCTGCGGAATGAATAAGTCATGGGGATAAAAGGCACAGCATGGGGATTGTAGTCAGTGGTAGTGTGGTATTGTTGTGTGGTGACAGATGGTAGCTGCACTTGTGAGCGGAGCATCACGTATAGAATTGTGGAATCACTGTGTTGTACACCTGAAGCCAATATAACATTGTGTGTCAGCTGTACTTCAATTAAAAAAGATAAAAGATAATTCAGGGGAAAAATCACATCTGCAAAGTCCCTTTTGTCACATAAGGTAACATTTATACAGGTCTTAGGTTTTGTTTTTGTTTTTTTTTTTAATATTTTATTTATTTATTTGACAGACAGAGATCACAAGTAGGCAGAGAGGCAGGCAGAGAGAGAGGAAAAAGCAGGCTCCCCGCTGAGCAGAGAGCCCAATGCGGGGCTCGATCCCAGGACCCTGGGATCATGACCTGAGCCGAAGGCAGAGGCTTTAATTCACTGAGCTACCCAGGCATCCCAGTTTTAGGGTTTAGATATGGGCATCTTCAAAAGGGCCATTACTCTGCCTATCACAGAAGTCCTTTAACTTTCTATTTGAAGTTCATTTCTTTGGCTGTTTATTTTGTTTTCTGACAGAATTCTTTATCTTACTTTTCCAGATCTCAGAAATCTGCATATATTTTATTTATACAATGATATTTTTAATTTTCAAGAATTCTGATTCATCTTTTTTTTTAACTGCAAGGAAACTCACAATTATTTCTGAAGACACTAATTTTACTTGCTTTTTTTTTCTATTTTCTGTATTAACTCATTTTCCCAGGGAATTTGTCTGTTTATTTATCCTATGAATCACTTTCAGACTATTAGTTTTCATTTAATATTAGTGATTAATATTATTCACATTTCCAAATCAGGACCTAGAGGAACAGAATTGATATCCTGAGTTTGGCATTTCCATCACATGCAAAAATTCCTGTTTTTCCAGCAATAGGTACAGATTCTGACGCCAGAAGCCCTGGTTCCACTAGTGGAGGGAGGGGAAACTAGTTATTGGGAGCTTGTTTTTAAGGAGGTATGGACATTTGCCCATTAGTGGCCCACCATGATAACCTAAGTTACTTGAAAGCACAGTGCGGCATCTCTTTGAACCCCAGTGCCCATTGTGGGGTCCATCATAGATCATTCACCCTATTCAGGGAGCCATTCCTTCAGCCCTACTCAAATGGGAAATAATGCTGTATCGGCCTTTGGATGGCACAGTGATTTCAGGGCTCTTCATTCAGTTAAACCACATTCCTTGCTTGCTTCCTGATCTTGGGGTCCCTCTAGAGTTTTGTTGGGAAAATTCATATTTTCTTTGTTCTTTTCTCCATTTTGTGTTGTTAGCTTTTTTTTTTTTTTTTTAAGATTTTATTTATTTATGTGACACACAGAGGGAGAAATCACAAGTAGGCAGAGACAGAAAGGAAAGAGGGCTTCCCGCTGAGCAGAGAGCCGATGCGGGACTCAATCCCAGGACCGTGAGATCATGACCTGAGCCTAAGGCAGAGGCTTAACCCACTGAGCCACCCAGGTGCCCTGTTAGTTAGCTTTTAAGTCAATGATATGTATTACCATCTGCCTTACATTTTTCAGAAAGTCCTAACTATTCCCATCTCCTGATGGCAAGCTCCCTATACTTCCCCAGTGATGTTATCATTTTGTTTATATTTGCATATATAAATAAATAGATTGAACAAATATAGGTAGATAAGTACTTGTACAGTTGGGAGTACTCTAAATAATAAAGCACAGTGAAAAGTAACTAGTCTAAAAATTGTATGGCTATAATTAATTTTTGAATCCTTGTTAAGGAATACTTAGAAAATTCTAATTAGCAAAAAGAAAAATTAGCCAGGCAAACTCTTGGTAAAATTATATGTCCTTATAAAGTAAAATTTATCCTATAAAATTATTCAACAGCATAATCCAAAAGTTAAAGCATCACTTTTAAAATAAGTCCTCTGATGAATTAGTCAAACACATAAGTTTAGAATATTTCATTTAAAATTTAAATATGAGGTTGGCAAATTTAAAAATTATTATTTTTGCTAGTCTAAAATTCAGCATTTTGTTTTAAATATTTTATATTTCTTGCATGTATATAATTATAAAGAACATTAAGAAGAAATTACACACCGAAAAATCACTGAATTGATTTTAATTCTATCTTATCTTCTAAAAGAAGTCTAATATTTTTTCTAACTTGATTCCAGCATCTATCAAAAGAAGTTATTTAATGCTAGAATAAGAAGTAACAATTCTATTTCATGACTGAGTGCTTTTGTGCAATACTCAATGTATACCTCAATCTCGTACAGAAATGATAACGCATGCCTTTCTCATTAGTCTTTTTGTAGAGCCTGGAACACTGACTTTGTGGAATTGGGTATTTATTTCTAACTAGTAAAAAAAAAAAAATGACAATTTAAATTCATATTTTCTTTGATAACTAATTCTAAAATAACCTTCTTGATATAGACATGCAATACTATTTTATTTCTAAATGCACACATGGGATATTAGAATACAATGAGTTCAATTTCACAGTGAAATCTGGTGTCTTTTGGTTCAATAACATATTGGTGCCTAGGGGATAGTAGGTATTCAATACACATTTACTACTGTAAATTTTTTAATTAATCCTCTAGGACAGTATGTCTGGTCAAAGTCAAAATTATACTGCAGAATTAAATGAAAAGATGCAGCATAATACTTGTAAAAGAGAAACCACTTTGATTAGTTTGATGTGGTGAAAAGAAGCCATTTGGACAAAAAACTAGAACATATGACACAATATTTCCTCTAGTAGACCAAGAAGGCCTAGAGAAATGTAATGACTATATTAAAATAATGTGACTACTTATTGAGAAAATTAGGAGATCTTAATTAGTTGCCAGATTTTGAAACCAAATCTTCTAAGTTCAAATTTTAGTTCTATAGCTGCTAATTTGTGATCCTAAGTGTATAACTTAACCTCATTATAACTCAGGTTCTTCATTTATAAAAGTAAACCAATACAGAAGAATGTGGTATGATAAACAGTAGAAATCATTTTTATTGATTAACTGATCTTCTATTCATCTGTGGAAAATGCTAGATTATACTCTAAGTTTGAAGTTTAATTTCAGTTAGCTAACATACGGTGTTATATTAGTTTCAGGTATACAATAGAACGAAGCAACACCCAGTGTTCATCATAGGAGCCCTCCTTAATCCCCATCACCCATTTAACCCATCCCCATACCCACCTCCCCTCCAGCAACCCCAAGTCTGTTCTCTGTTAAGAATCTGTTTCTTGAAACAAATAATGCATTATATGTTAATTTAAAAAAGAAAAAAGTCTGCTTCTTGGTTTCCCTCTCTTTCTCTTTTCACCTTTGCTCCTTTGTTTCTTAAATTCCACATATGAGTGAAATCATATACTTTTCTCTCACTGACATATTTCCTTTAGCATTATACTCTCTGGATAGACTATACTTTCATTTGAGATGTGTTTGAATATATATTTGGTATTCAAATTGATAAAGTTCATGAAGACATGAAAATTAGTTTATTAAAATGACTTTATATACAACAATAAAATATGTACTTTTTTGTGAAACTGTGATTCAGAATTTTGAATTTCTGACAAATAGGTATGGTATAAAATGTATGAAAATTTAAGGTAGAGAGAAAAAGAAAGAAAAAAGACTAAATGATGACCTACAGTGAATCAGAAAAATACTCCATACATCTGATGTTTGGGGTTAAATTTTAAATTATTCCCACACTGAGACTTTTGCCACAATATTCTTTCCAATGCAATATATTCTCTCATACTTAATTTCTAAAAATTATGTGCTGTGCAAAGAGATTAAATATATATTTTAAGCTCTATATTATCTGATATCAGTGTAGCCACTCTGGCTTTCTTATGGTTTCTGTTTCTATGTATCAACCTTAAAAATAAAACTGCCAGTTATTCTACCATAAAAAATGGGCTCATTTAGGAATAGCAGAGAATTGCAAGTCTGGACAAATAAGCTACCACAGAACTATAAAGAAGTCTGAAAAATAAAGAGGACAGACACTCTTACAGAGAAAAAGAAGTTGGAAAGGCAGTTATAAACAGACTCCATCGGAGTAAACTGGGAGTTTAAAGTACTGTGGATTTTCACTGGTCGAATTACGACAGTCCTTGTTGGTTGTGCATCCCTGGGGGAGGAGGAAATCTTTCTTCCTACTGCTGGGATGCGAAAGTAGTAGCTGGGTAGTATGGACTTGTAAGGTCTGCAACTGACAATGAGTGGTAGCGTGTGAGAGCTTTCCCTGCTGGCCTCTCTACTCCATTCTAAGTGAGGTTTCCTCTCATTAATTTTCACACTTGATACATATTCATATATTTTCACTTTAAACCTAATTGTATATTTGAATTTAAAATTTATCTCTTGTACACAGCCTATAGTCGGATCTGGTTTGTTTTCTATTCAGTCTGAAAATCTGCCTTTAATTAGATTTTTTCATCCATTCAAAATTTAATGATGATTGATATAGTTGTATTTGTCTGCTCTGTAGTATAATAGCTATTATTTTATATAATTGCAGGTTAGTTACAAAAGCTCATATAGCAATTAAGAGCAGGTAAATATTTATACTTTGTCATATTAACCCATTTATATATAATTTTTTATTCTTTTCATTTGTTTCTGCAGATTTGAGATACCATCTGGTATTATGTCCTCATTCCAATACAGGTTTCCTTCTACCTATGTACTCTGTGCTACTGTTGTCAAATATATTATATTCCAGTATATTATAGGTCCAACAATTTAACTATATACAAATTACCGCTTACAATTGCTTTTTAAGTTAGCTAAGAAAAAACCCAAACATTACATATTACATTTTATTTTGAATTACTTTTACTGGAGTTCACTGTTTGGTATGGATTTTAATTTCTGTGTTTATTGTTTTCAGCATGAAAAGTTTCCTTTACTATTTACTGTAAAATACCTCTGGGGCCTTAAAATAATTTGACTGTTTGCTTGCTCTTTTGTTTACTGAACTGGCTGAACTATTTTTTTGTTGTCTGTTTCCTCTGTCTTGTAAAGTCTCCAATGCTGCTTCTCAGTGGACACAGGACTGAACATACCCAATGTTCTCTGTGTTGACAGCCCCTCCGCTTGCACCCCTGGTAGTGGCATCTCCACCCGAAGAATGAGGTGGATGAGGGCAACTGGAGAAGTACATCCTTCCTCTCTTGGTGTAGAGTGGAAGGTTTTTGCATTGAGGCAAGTTGAAGAAGGAGCCCTCTTCACTATTCCTGAGATTTGGATTAAGCAGCAAGGGTGGGAAATGCTGATGAAACACTACCTCAGGGAAGATTATATAACCTTTAATGCAAGTTCAGCATGAAGGAAAGGAACAGACCATGGCTCAAGTCCTATGGTGTTCCTTTTTCTTCATGACATTTAGTAAATTTTCTTGAATAAATGTTTATTCATGTGCTTTATGCCCTTAGAATAATTTCCAAAGATTTTAATTTTTTAATATAAGTTTCTTCAGTTGTGTTTGTTCTACTGAGATGTGATTCCACAGACCTCCTCATAGAACTCAGGAAATGGAATGTAATTTGCATATAACTAATGCCAGCCATCACATAAAAGCATAACATAAAATAAAGACCAATAAAGAAACACAGATAATTCTAAGCAAACTCATTATAAAATAAACAAGTAAATAAATAAACTAAAACTTCTTTGTGGCATACAAGATACATTTCCTGCATAAGTGACAACATAATTTGGAAAATTATTTTTGTGACTCACAATGGCAGTAAGAGGACTGACAGCATCTTCTTCTAAGGTTTTATGTTCTCCATTTTCCCTTATACTACATACAGCATTTAAAATCTTGTTGCCATAGTTACTGATATTAAAGAACACACATACAAAAGAATCAGACCTGGAACTTTGTCTAAGATAAGAAAATATATTATATTCAAAATAAAAGGAAAATCACTATAGTGAAGGACACTTCTATAAAACAGTTTCCCCCTCTGACATTGTACTATATTTCTTCACTGAGAAGATACATCATTGAACTATATAGTGCCCCCAAAAGGTTACAAGATTTAAAGGAATTTTGAACGTTTTCTTAAAAGAGTCATTTTTAGAAACCAAAAATGTCATGCTATTTACAAATGCATTGTGTTTCAGGTAAGTGATGAGGACATGAGAAATATATTGCATGGCAATGAGAAGTTTATTAATCCCAAGAACAAATTATAATATATTCTTTTTCTCATTAAAATGTAAAGGTAACATTCTGGTGAGCATTTTTATCAGCAATAACATTTATTTGTCCACTCAATGGTATACAATTGACATTTCATCAAAGAAAAATAAAATACAATATATAAACACCATTTTAAAAGCTAGACTACTGTATGTGACTTTGCACAGTATGATAGCCCATTCCATAAGGTCATTTTGAATTAAATGAAAAGGTAATAGCTGACCTGATATGGGATTTGATGCTACTCTTAACAGTACGATGCCACATACTGTACAGCAGTAGATGCATCATTTAAAGGGTTTTAAATTGCTTTTTTTTTTTGTCAAAAGCGCATAGAGTAAAAATGGTTTTTTAAAAACAACTTGAGTAGTTTTTTTTTTATTATAACCAATTCTGCAGCAATAAGCCACATTGCAGAACACATTAAGACTCTGCAGTTGAAATCAGCCCATTTGATTTTCTCCATTTGAATTCCACACATGAACTATAAAAGCCTTGGGTTTATCATATTTTCTATACACTGGATTCATCAATATCTTTATAAATACAGATATAGATATCCCACACCAACACCCAATACATGCAGATATACATAAAAGGGTGGTGCCAAACTTAGGAGACCAGAGAGAACATTTTACCTTTGACTCTCACTCCTCTCTGGTTCCTTTTACACATAACATATATCGTGTGGCTTAAATAAATATTGATTAATTTGTCAAGGTAAATTTGGAAATGTAAGCAATTTAACATGCTTGCATTTAGGACCAAAAATTAATGACTGAAGAAGAAAGAAAACTGCTTTAAATTTTCAGATTATCTGAAGCTAGCACTGACTTATTTTCTTCAACAATGCTCAATTTTAGATCTATCCTTCTTTTTTTTTTTTTAAGATTTTATTCATTTATTTGACAGAGATCACAAGTAGGCAGAGAGACAGGCGGAAGCAGGCTCCCTGCTGAGCAGAGAACCCAATGCAGGGCTGGATCCCAGGATCCTGAGATCATGACCTGAGCCAAAGGCAGAGGCTCAAACGATTGAGCCACCCAGGAGCCCCTAGATCTATCTTCTTAATCCCTTTCTCAATTCCCTTGGTTATCAGCAGGAATACAAATGCTTCAACTAACTCATGAGACTCCCCTGATTTTCTCTTGCCCATCCTCCGCCACACACACACACACACACACACACACACACACACACACACACACACACATATATATATACCTGGAAAACAGTCCAATGTCAGTAAGCATACTCTCCACTCAGGCCTCCTATCAAGAACTTAAGAGTAACATTCTCTTCCTCTCCTCCTCAAAATTAATTGCCAAGTGTTTGATCCCATTCTTGAGATATTTTTCACAGCTGCTGTTCATCTAAGGGCCACGACACTAGTAGGAGTCACTATTCTCTCACACTTAAACCGCAGCCACTATGGAAAACAATCTGGAGGGTTCTCAAAAAATTAGAACTACCATAAGATCCAGCAATTCCACTCCTAAGTATATACCCAATGAAAACAGGGTTTCTAAGAGGTATCTGCATTCCCATGTTTATTTCAGCATTATTCACAGTAACCAAAATGCGGAAACAACCTTGGTGTGCATCAATGGAAGAATGGATTTAAAAGCTGTGGGATATACACACACACACATATATATTACATACATATAATATTATTCAGTCATGAGAAAGGACATTCTGCCATTTGTGACAACACGGATGGACCTTGAGGACATTAGGTTCAGTGAGATAATTTAGACAGAAAAAGGCAAATACTATATGATATCACTTGTATGAGAAATGTTTTAAAAAAAAAAAGGCAAATTCATAAAAACAGAACAAATTGGTAGCTACCAGAAGCTGGGGGTGGGGGAACAGAAGAGATGCTGTTGAAGGGTATATTACTTGCTAATAGTAGATGAGTAAGTCCTGCAGATCTAATGCATAGTATAGTGATTATAGATAACAACTTAAAAACAAACTTACTAAGGGACTCAATCTTAATTTTTCCCACCACAAAACAGAATAATTATGTGACCTGAAAGAGGTGCTAGCTAATATTATAACAGCAATCATACTGCAATATAGCTGTATCAAATCAACATGTTGCATACCTTCAACTTGTGCAATGGGGGCAGCTGGCTGGCGCAGCTGCGTAAGCATCTAACTCTTGGTTTCAGCTCCGGTCATGATCTCAGCTTGTGAGATCAAGCCTGGTGTCAGATCCCATGACCAGCATGAAGTCTACTTGAGATTCTTTCTCCCTCTGTCCCTCCCATTCATGCCTTCTCTTTAAAATAAATCTTTAAAAATATAAAAAAATAAACTTGTACATGCGGTATATTGATTATATTTAAAAAAAAAAAACACTTCTGCAATATCCTGTTAACTCATCTGCTCTGTCCACTCTTAAACCCGTTCATTTCATTCATTGCTAAATACCAGATATGTTTTTAAAATACTATTTGGATAATGACAATTTCCTGTTTAAAACTTTATAATGGATTTTCTCTTGGACCACAAAACCTTGCATGGACTGGCTTACGGACTTCATCTCCAAATTTATCTCACTGTTCCCACAGCCAGTTACTTTCATTTCCTAACAAATACAGTCTCCCTCACGTATGCAGGATTTTGAATATCTGTCAGGCATCCTTTCTCCTCTTCTTTTCATGAGCTAATCCTTCCTACATTTCACTCCTTAAAATCACTTTCCCAGAAAGTTTTCCATTAGCCCCACACTAAAGTATCATCTTGTCATAGCTGAAATCTAATGAAACAACTTCTGACATGAATACTTGTTTGCTTTTTTTATAAGATTTTTTAAAAATTTATTTATTCGACAGAGAGAGATCACAAGTAGGCAGAGAGGCAGGCAGAGAGAGAGGAGGAAGCAGGTTCCCCACTGAGCAGAAAGCCCAATGTGGGACTTGATCCCAGGACCCTGAGATCATGACCTGAGCTGAAGGCAGAGGCTTTAACCCACTAAGCCACCCAGGCGCCCCATTATTTGCTTTTTTTAAAAGACGCCCAGCTTCTTAAAGCCAGGACTAAGTCTCTCTTGTTAATCATTTAATCCCCAGCACTCAAGCTAACTACCTGGCAATGAATAAAATTCAATAGTATTTGTAGAATGAATGAGTCAATCAATCAATTAACTAATAGCAAACTAGTGGGAGGTACAAGCGAGATTACAAATGAAATAAAAAAATTTTACAAAATGGAAAATATATATAGTTCCTCCAGTGCCCACTCATTAAAGTTACCATTATTTAAAAACTGTATTTTCACTCAATTCTACTCTTGTGAGAGCATGAATGTTGAATACCAGTAACAGGGAACACACAGCTCTTCTGTTTGATTTCATGTGACGTGGATGAACCGATAATAGGACAAACAACTTAAAGCAAGGCAAATAACCTTCCTTTCCACCAGTATCAACCTCATTGATATTTCATTCTGAGGACCCTCTAGAGGTTCTGGGATAAAGAAGTAAAAGCAGTGTTGACAACTTAATTGGAATTTCAAACAGAGCAAATCAATTCAGTGAGCATTTTATTGAACACCTGGATAGGCAAAGCCCTGAGACGATACGTGATACGTGTGGAGGTACAAAGGTAAAGAGAGTGCGCACCCAGGTGACTGTCAAGGCGGTGACTAGATGTTCTCTGATTGCGTGGAGAGTGCTTCTCAGTGTGGCTCTTTTTTACTGCATGCTGGTTCTCCCAGAACCTCCTCCATCACTGGTATACTTGACTGTGGCAGTTCATATACACCTCTGAGGGGTCACTATGGAGCGATGGAGGGACTACACAATAGGAGACTCCTTTTAGTAGCTAGGACTCTCACATGTAAGGTTTAGGATTTCTAAAATGGATTTTCTTAATATGCATAATGAAGAATACTACTTACCTTTAAGTTCACACTCAGCAACTAATCCAAAGTTTTCCGGATGTGGATATTACACACTAAGCCACGTACCAATCTTTGGCTATTCAATCCTAACTACCCTATTCCTAATATTATGCCTAAAATTCAGACAGCTGAGAGAATAACAGAGTAGTAGGCAGCACTGTCTTCTACCCCAAACCCGATTTTCATTAGTATTGAAACTGCATGGACACTGGAACTATGTGAAGGTCAGATATGACCTCATGAGTAACTGCAAAGGAAATGACATTTTTATTTTAGGAGACATATCTCCATCTTTTTACTTTTTATATTTCACTTTTTTAGAATCCTAAGCAAGGCACATGTTTCACAAGCTTTGTTGCCCTGAATAATTCATTTCCAGTTTCCTGTTATACATTCTCATGGTGGCTTTTTGATGAAACTAATTTCAATTAGGTAGCTGAAATAAAATCTTATCTGTTCTATTCTCAAAAATTTTACTATCCTCCTCTCCAAACTTATGGAGATACCTGTGTAGTATATATCTCATCCTTTCAGACTTCTCTCTAGCTTCCATATTACTTATACTTTATAGTATTTGTCCTATTTGTCTGAGAGGTTGTTTATCCAAGGTTACTTCTCTGATTTTTTTTTAAGATTTTATGTATTTATTTGACAGAGAGAGATCACAAGTAGGCAGAGAGGCAGGCAGAGAGAGAAGAGGAAGAAGGCTCCCCGCCAAGCAGAGAGCCCAATACGGGGTTCGATTCCAGGACCCTGAGATCATGACCTGAGCCGAAGGCAGAGGCTTAACCCACTGAGCCACCCAGGCACCCCGCTTCTCTGATTTTTAAAATATTAATAATGATAGCACCTCCTATTTAAGAAGTGGATAGAATCTCTCCAGTATAACACTATGTTCTTCACATACATAAGGTTGCTGAAAATCACAAATGTTTTTATTAAGTACAAATTCTTATTTTACAAAGGAACAAAATGAGACTCAGGAAAATGAAACAATTTGTCTAAAACTACAGAGCTAGTAAGTTGTAGTGGGTGAAATCCAACAAAATATTATTTTAGTGACTAAGATCTGAATTATGACACCAGGAGTACATTAGGAACTGTTAGAGAAATTGTTCTTATGATTTTTATACTGACAATACTTTCTTAGATGATGTAGTCAATTAAATTTATGAAGTTTCAGTAATGTGTGTTCAACCAAAATACAATTAAAGTGACTTATTAGCCCTATGAAGTGATTTTGTTAAGAAAACAACAAGCTAAATGATGAGAGCAGACCAAAGGGCAATTACAAATGAAGAAGGCTTGACTAGAACATTTTCCTACCTTCGTGCCAGTGCTCTTCTCCTGACTTCATACAACACAATCTCCCAGGTGCCATAATTGTTTGTTTTTTCTTCAATATTCACCACTCTCTGCACATAACTAGACTCTTAAAAACTTCCTCTCTTTTTACTATCTTCATTTTTAAAACTTTCTCTCAGTTCAGAGCCACATTAAAAGATAAAATGATACTAAGGAACATTCGTGTCTTAATGGCAGGCACCACTTTGTTGTACTATATTAATTTTCAACAAAATATGCAATCGTTAGAGGATTAATAATTTCAGGCAATCCCACATATGGTGCAGTCAATAAATTTTTAGTAATTGATTCATTTATGAGAGAATTTCAAGGATTGGCAGTTACAAACACAGATGGATCTTCAACCAAGCCCCACCTCCAAAGCCATCTTGCATCAGTAATTCACACAATACAATCAACTGCCTTTTTTGGTTATTTCTGTTCATGGTGTCTCTCACATTTCAGGAACACCTGCAAGTAGAGACCCTGACAAACAGAAACACTGACAGCTTTTTAATTTCTTTTTTCCTGGATTACTTTTCAAAAGTGTTGAGTAGTGAATAGCCCTGGAAGACATATAACAGAGTTGAAGGCAGAATTGTTTGCTATTGAGTTCAATAAAAATAAGCTTTCCCTCTGGGGAACAGACTGGCCAGGTATGCTTGCAGTTCATTATAAAAGACTGACATTTCTTTTTTTTTTTCTTTTTTTTTTTTTTAAAGATTTTATTTATTCATTTGACACAGAGAGATCACAAGTAGGCAGAGAGGCAGGCAGAGAGAGAGAGAGGAGGAAGCAGGCTCCCCGCGGAGCAGAGAACCCGATGCGGGACTCGATCCCAGGACCCTGAGATCATGACCTGAGCCGAAGGCAGCGGCTTAACCCACTGAGCCACCCAGGTGCCCAAAGACTGACACTTCATACTCTTGTTGAACTTTCCTCTCCAGGACACAAACCCACCATGTGTACTGCATCTATCTTAACTCACCTGCATGAAGGGCTGAGAATGTGGGTTGGGAAATATGGAGAGAAACTGATATGATTGTGAAGTCCATGCTTCTTGCTGTATCCAAGTAAGAGTTGTTTTTCTCTGATACGGTTGTCTCAGACATAAAACCGTGGTAGGCTAACTTGTGAGTCTACAACTAGGGCACATCTCAGATACTTCACTATTCTACTTTATTCTATTCATTCATTTACTTTGGGGAGAGACAGAGATAGAGAACACGAGTAGGGTTAGAGGCAGAGAGAGAGAGAATATCCAAGCAGACTCTCTATGGAGCACGGAGCCCAATGTGGGGCTCGATCTCATGACCCATGAGATCAGGGCCTGAGCAGAAAACAAGAGTTGTATGCTTAAATAAGTGAGTCACCCAGGTGTACCTCCTTCACAATTCTTGACATTATTCTGTTTTACCACGAATCCCATCATGATCACAAAGCCTAGAGAATGGCTACACCTGTAGCTTCTAACTGTGCATTTCCTCTATATACATTTTCTGTATATATAAAACTCCAACTAGCATGAAAAGTTACCTAATTTATGACTGTCATATTATAAAGAAATTTGATTAGAAATGGTGAAAAATTGGGCGCCTGGGTGGCTCAGTGGGTTAAGCTGCTGCCTTCGGCTCAGGTCATGATCTCAGGGTCCTGGGATTGAGTCCCGCATCGGGCTCTCTGCTCGGCAGGGAGTCTGCTTCCTCCTCTCTCTCTCTCTGCCTGCCTCTCTGCCTACTTGTGATCTCTCTCTGTCAAATAAATAAATAAAAATTAAAAAGAAAAAAAGAAATGGCAAAAAATTAATGAAGTTAATAATTCATTCAATTAAAGAAAACCCTAACAAATTTAAACTGAGAAGTTGATATTACATAATTGATGTATTCCTTTTTTATATTTTGAATGCAGGTGTTTTCCAAATAAATTATCTTAATTTATAGTAATGATTTTCAAATTATCTTCTACATTTGTCAGAATACATCGGTAATACCTACGAGTATATTACTACAAGTATAAGTTACAGTATAGCCATAATACTTATAGGTACAGATTTTCAAAGTGGAAATCTAAGCAGACTACAGGGAACAAATTAATCTCTACTTATATACCATTTACTACTATTTTCACAAAAATGGGAGATCCATTGGTGGTAGAAATATTTTGCTCCTCTCCATATTCCAAAGGCTTCAAAGCTTCTTCTAATTAGATTCACACAGGAAGATACTGAAGGAAGAGGAAAACTCTTTGTGCAATGCATCATAAAAGTAAGTGGAGGAGAATGTGGCAGAACCCTATTCCACTCCTGAACAAGGCACAATGGTGATGAAAGCTAATCCAGTGAATGAGTTACTGATTTTTTTTTCTCCTCTTTCAAGAAAAAGCATTTGCAAACACTAATGAATACTGATGCACAGGATTTACTCTTAATCGTAGTGGACACATCACATTCCACTGGTAAAACAAATGTTTCTCTCTGATACAGTGGTTACTTGGAGAGACTGTTAAGAATGTCTCTGCCTGGGGACGCCTGGGTGGCTCAGTTGGTTGGACGACTGCCTTCGGCTCAGGTCATGATCCTGGAGTCCCGGGATCGAGTCCCGCATCGGTCTCCCAGCTCCATGGGGAGTCTGCTTCTCTCTCTGACCTTCTCCTCGCTCATGTTCTCTCTCACTGTCTCTCTCTCAAATAAATAAATAAAATCTTTAAAAAAAAAAAAAAAAAAAAGAAAGAAATTCTCTCTCTCTTTAAAAAAAAAAAAAAAAAAGAATGTCTCTGCCTGACCCTGGGGCCAGTAGCCTGAGACACATGGTCAGACACTACTGCAGCCTCAATGTGAACATACGTTATACGATACTCTATCTTCTATTATTTCTAACTCCCTTTTGTTATTTTCATGTATGTGTCTTTCTATTCTCTGCACCCCTGTGATTTACTAATGCTCTGAATGCTGACTGTTCTGGTAGTGAACCAGTATGATTTTCTGTGGAATATTTTGCTAAAGGTCAAAGACAAGAAATTAATGGGAAAGTTGGGCCTAAAACCCATACATTTTCGTTTTTACATGTCCATAGGTTCAACAGGTTAGAGTCTTTTAACATAATCCTAACGTTTAAAAAAATGTAATTTGAAATTTGAAAGACTATTGTCATTCATTTATTCATTCTTTCATGAATTTATTGAAAAGAAACTAAACTGGGCCTGAGGATGAAGAAATACATAAAATGTGAAATACAGAAAAATGTGACTGCTCTCAAGCAGTCTGAGGCTTAAGCCTAAAACAAATACAAATGTGATATGTGAGAGTTAAATAGGGCATTTCTATCAAATCCTTTAAATCCATGTTAGAAGTTTGACTTTCACCTGAAAGCAGATAGAGGATTAAAAAAAAAAAGTAAGCAGATGTTTATTTTTAAAATATTTTCACTGCTATGTCAAAAATGGCTATTCTTCATGCAGCTGGTATAGCAATTCATTTGAAAAGTGACAGCACTTTAAACTCAAGTATAAACAGCAGTTATAAAACAGATTACAGACATATTTAAAAGTGGAAGAAAATAAATTTAATTTTTAAAAGTCAGATGGTAGATTCATGAGAGAGTAGAAGATGTTCAGAATGACTTAACCGAAAACATTACCATGGGAAACTGGTTTGATTAAAGCGTCAACTCATGAACCAAGGTTTAAGAGACAGACTGAATTATGGGGGGAAATAATGAGTTCAATTTTGTTTGTATTGGTATTGTAGTACCTGAAAGGTGTCAAATGTGGATATAAAATGAAAATTTTGAAATATGGATATGAATTTCAGTAGGCTTCAGTGATGTATAATTTGAATTTTAGTTTATCACTAAATTGATGAGAAATGAATCCATGGGGATGAGTAAGTTAGCCCATAGCCTAAATACGACATATTGATTACTCTATAAGAATTTACCTCAAAGTTTATTGGCTTAAAACATTTACTATTTCACAAGTTTTGTGGATTAGGAATGTGAAATGGTTTAGCTGATGCATTTGGCTCTGATTCTCTCACAAACACACATTTTTCTCAAGTCTGCACTGGGAAGGATTGACTTCCTACCTCACTTATGTGGGTGTTGGCAGGATCCAGTTACTTATATGCTGTTGAAACAAATCCTGACTTCTTTAAGAGATATTGACTGTGTCTTTCAGTTTTTTTTTTTAATATTTTAATTATTTATTTGAGAGAGAGAGAGAGCACAGGTTGGGGGGAGGGGTAGAGGGAGAGGAAGAAGACTCCCCTTTGAACAAGGAGCCCAACATGGAGCTCAATCCCAGGACCTAGAGATCATGACCTCAGCTGAAGGCAGATGCTTAATTGACTGAGCCACCTAGGTGCCCCCAATGTCTCTCAGTTTTTGACAGATTTTCCTCTATGTGCTGAATCTCACAACAAGGCAGCTTGCTTCATTAAAATTGTCAAATTCTGAGAGAGAGAATACCAGCAAGAGTGAAAAAGTGCAAGCAAAATGAGAGTCACTGTTATTTATAAACTCATACTAGAAGTGATAACCCATTGATTTATATATTCTGTTCATTAAAACCAAGTCACTAAGTCCAGCTCATAGTAGGAGGAGTTTATACAGTAGTATGAATAGGTATGTGCTATGGTGAGTGCTGTTTGAAATGTGTAAACCTGACAATTCACAGACCTGTACCCCTGGGACTAATAATACATTATATGTTAATAAAAAATTAAAAATAAAAATAAAATAGTATGAATAGTAAGAGGCGTGGTCATTGGGAATGATGTCAGAAGCTGCCTGCCATAGCCCCAAGGAGTGAGAAGGAACAACAGGAGACTCATGGCAGTCTTGAAAAACATATTTAAGGTTACAATTTTAAAATTAACTAGTACAAAACTAAAGTAACATCTGAGGAATATAGCAGCATTATTTAACTTCATATTTCACTTAAGTTATCCCAGATATATGGAAACTGCCAATGTTTTTACCTATAAGTTAAATTGAAGATTCCATGTCCTTTATTCAGACCTCATTTTACTGATTAATGTTCAGCAAACATGTGTTTATTAACAGCTTTATGAAAAATACTACAATTTATACCCATTCAATTTATATCCAAAATGGGAAATACCACTCTACAACTAACAACAAAAAGTTCTATTTTTTTTTAAGATTTTATTTATTCATTTGACAGACAGAGATCACAAGCAGGCAGAGAAACAGGCAGAGAGAGAGGAGGAAGCAGGCTCCCTGCTGAGATCCTGGGCTCGATCCCAGGACCCTGAGATCATGGTCTGAGCTGAAGGCAGAGGCTTAACCCACTGAACCACCCAGGCCCCCCAGAAAGTTCTATTTCTGGTGACTACTATTAAACCACTCATTTTCTATCTCTTCTCCACTTAAATATTTTGAATACAATTTGATATTTTGATTTTTTGAATTATTAGCATATAGAGTTATAATATTCTGAAGGTTCCTTCTTTATATTCTATTACATTTTTATTCCAACCTGAACTTGTACAGCTAATACTGATGAATTAAACCCAATGAGATCTAAATCACAAGGCATTGCCAGGTGACTGCCACCATGTTTAAGAAACCTACAAAGGAACCACAGACTAAGAACACAGATTGAAGTGGAAAAAATAACACTTAACTGCAAGAAGTATGTCTAATTATATAAGATGATTTGTGTGATTCACTCAGTCTTATGATTCATTCCTTGTTCATGATTTTGTGGCCTGAAAGCAGTAGCATTCTGCTACAATGTCATGAAATGATGGCAAAAACTGCCTAGAGCAACATTAATTAACAAATGTTAACAAATCTATTCTTAAGTACACTTAAAACAATTCAGTTTAATTGCTGATTGACTTCTCAGTACTAATGTTATATTTTGAAATGATCTCTTAATTTCTTTTTCAGGTACTCCATTGTTCTAGAAAAACAAAAGATTTTATATGTTGATTTTGGCACCCTGTAACTTTACTGAATTCCTTTATGACTACTAACAGTTGTTTAGTGGAAGCTTTTCAGTTTTCTACATATAAAATCATGTCATATGCAAATAGAGAAAATGTTACTTCTTCCTTTCCAATTTGGATGCATTTATTTCTTTTTCTTGCCTAACTGTTTTAGCTAGTACATCCATTACTATGTTGAATAGAATATTAAGAGTGTGTATTCATGAGTAGCTCTGGATCTCACAGGGAAAATTTTCAGATTTTTGTGGTAAAATATGCTATTAGCTATGGGCTTATCATACATGGAGGATAATTTTTATTTATTATGCAGAGGTAAATTCCTTCTCCACGTGATTTGCTGATAGTTTTTTTACCATAAAAGGATGTTGAATTTTCTCAAGTGTCCTTTTCAGCATCCACTGAAATGACCATGTGATTTTTATTATTTCTGTTCATGTGGTATATCATATTAACTTATTTGCATATATTGAACCATCCCTGCCTTCCAGGAATAAGTCCCACTTAGTCATTGTATATGGTCTTTCTTCTATGCTGCTAAGTATGATTTGCAAATATTTCATTAAGAATTTTTGTGTCTCTGTTCATTAGGGGTACTGGCCTGTAGTATTCTTTTCTTGTAGTGCCTCTGTCTAGCTTTGGTTTCAAGGTAATGCTGGCATCACAGAATTAAGTTTGGGAGTAGTTCATCTCTGCAGTTTTTTGGAACAGTTTGAGAAGTATTGTTATTATTTCTTTAAATGTTGGTAGAAATCACTCATGAAGCCTTTGAGAAGTGCGAGGTGAATGGTGTGCAGACATATCCCCCTTTGCCTTCCTACATGAAGCTCTGCTTGCCCCCAGTGATGATGCCACTGCACTCATGACCGACACCAAGTATATCACTTGGTCTCCAATGTGATGCAATGACATCACCTGGAACTTCAAGAAGTTTCTGGTAACCCAGATGATTTGCCTGTGTGCAGGTACAGCCACCACTTTCCAACCACTGCCACTGAGCCTGACAGTAAAGCCTTGATGTCCCAAGGGCCCACCTCTGCCTAGGGCATTCCTCCCATCCCTGCTGCTTAGCTGTCATAGTAATGTCCTCTGTGAATTTCATCCATGTTGGTGTTTCCTTGCAATGTACATGGAGGAATGCCTGCTGCCCAGAAAATTCCCCTGAGATGGGTACTTTTTGTCTATCTCAAACCAAGGCACCTCTAATAAGGCTAATTAATAAAGTGGTGGAGACAAAAGAAACAAAAAGACACCAAAAGAATATAATACTTAGGAGTAAATATTACCAAGGAGTAATCAAAGAGATGAAAAACCTGTAAATTAAAAACCACAAAGCACCGATTAAAAAAGAAAAAAACATGCTTAAAAAGACAACAAATGGAAAGACATCCCGTATTAATGGATTGGCAGATATAATGTTGTTACTATGTCCATATTATCCAAGGCAATATACAGATTTAATTCTATGCCTATCAAAATCCCAGTGGCACTTTTTTTTACAGAAATAGGAAGACAATCTAAAATTGATATGGAATCACAAAAGACCCCAAGAAGCCAAAAAAAAAAAAAAAAAAAATCTTGAGGAAAACAGACCTGGAGACACAACACTCCCTGATTTCAAAATATATTACAAAAGTAGAGTAATTTTTTAAAGTGTGGTATTGGCTTAGATAAACATATACATCAATGGAACAGAACTCAGAGCCCAGTAATAACTGACACATATAAAGAAAGTCACCTGATCTTTGACAAGACTGCCAAAAATACACAACAGTTAAGCAGTTAACAAGATAGTTTCTTCAACAAATATTCATGGAAAAACTGGACATTCACACACACAAAAATGAAATCAGGCCCTTACTTACACCATAAACAAAAACTAACTCAGACATATAAGATATGAAACTGTAAAACTCCTAGAAGGAAACATAAGGGAAACTCTACTTGATACTGGTCTTGGCAATGATATCTTGGATATAACACCAAAGTTTCTGATAGAAGCTGGATATGAACAGTGGAAGGAATACCTAAGGCAGATACCCAAGTCCTTGAAGGTAATGAGATATGAGCTGGAGGCAAGGATTTTTTTTTTTTTTTAAAGGCTACACATTAGAAGCCAGGAACTTGTGGCTTCCAAGATCTTGGGCCTAACAGATCAAGAGCCAGATACAGAACTTGCACTCTCCTCTTCTACCTCGACTCCAGGGTAATCACTAAATTCATTATAATACAATTACAATGTTGGCACACCCACCCCCATGGGAAAGGCTATCATGATGGTTCCAATCCATCCTCATATGGTCAAAAACAACTCCTCCTCCCAACCTGTAAAAAGAGCTTCTCAAATCATTAGAAGAAGCCTCCATTAGTGACCACCCCACTGTATGATACAGCTCCTCCCAGTCCAAAGAGACCCAATTATATCTATTCCAAAACTATGGTAAGGGCACCTTCCACCTTGCAGAACCTGTTCCCTCTCCCACCTTGAGTGTCCTTTCACTTTAATAAACTGCTTTGTGTCTGCTACTTTCCTTCTGATCTGAGAGCAGATCCCCATGTAAATCTTCTTGGGGGAATCCAAGGAAGGACCTTCATTCACAACACAGACACGCCCTTGTTTCTGACTAAAGCACAGGCAATGAAAGCAAAAATAGACAAGTAAAACTACATTGATCTAAAAAGCTTCCACACCCCAAAGGAAACAATCAACAGAATGAAAAAACATCTTATAGAATGGGAAACAATATTTGTAAACCATACATCTGACTGGGTGCTAATACCCCAAATTTGTATTTAACTTAAATAACTCAATATCAAAAACAAACAGATGAACAAAATAAAACCCTTATTGAAAATGGGCAAAGACCTCAACAGATATTTCATCAAAAAAGGCAAACAAGTGGCCAATGTATATATGAGAAGGTGCTCATTTATCATCAGGAAATGTAAATCAAAACCGCAATGAGATATGGCCTCACATCTTTCAGGAAGGCTATTATCAAGAAGACAAAAGATAACAAATGTTGGCAAAGAGGTACAGAAATTGGAACTCTTATGTACTATCGGCAGGAATGTAAACTGGGGCAGCTGCTATGGAAAGCAGTATGGGGTTTCTCAAAAAATTAAAAGTGTAACTACCATGTGACTCAGCAATCTCACTTCTGAGTATATATCTAAAGGAAATGAAATCAGGGTTTTGAAGAGATATCTGCACTCCCACTTAACTGCAGCATTACTCACAATACCAATACAAGGAAACAATCTTAATACTCATCGATAAATGAATGGATTTTAAAAATGTGGTATATACATACAATGGAATAGTATTTAGTCTTGAAAGAGAAGGAATCCTGCCATTTTTGCCAACACAGATGAATCTAGAGGACATTATGCTGAGTAAAACAAGCCAGCTGAAGAAGGAAGGACAAATGCAGCATGATAGCACACATGAGTTATCTAAATCATCAAATCATCATTATCAAATTCATAAAAGTCAGGGGTGAGAGGAGAGGGAATGGAGTTGCTGTTCAATGGATACAAAGTTTCAGTTATGGGGCACCTGCCCGGCTAAGTGGGACAAGCATCTGACTCTTGGTTTCCCCTGGGATTCAGATTTCAGTGTCGTGAGGTCAAGTCCCTGGTTAGGCTCTGCACAAGGCGCCCAAGTCTGCTTGAGACTCTTTCTCCCTTTCCCTCTGCCCTTTCCCCACTTGCCTGCCCTCTCTAAATAAATAAATAAGTAAAATCTTTAAAAAAATAAAAGTTTCGGTTATGTAAATGGATAAGTTCTGAAAATCTGCTGTAAAGCATAAGGCCTATATTTAGCTAACAATATTGCATTGTGCACTTAAAAGATGTTGTTAAAAGGATGGATCTCACAGTATTTTCAGTACACACTCATAAAGAGAATAAAGAAGCACTGGGAAGTAACGGATACATTTATAACCTTTATTACAAAGATTGTCTCAAGGATGTATGTGTGTGCTCAGGCTCATTAAATTGTACACATTAAATACATACAGATTTTGGTATATCAACAATATCAATTATACTACAACAAAACTTTTTTCAAGTAATGATCTCTTAGCAAAGTTTTGATGGTATACAGAAAAATTTATAAATTTAAAATACTACTCTAAAGTCATGTAACTCTAAAGATACCAATGACATTTTAAAAACAATCATTACTCATTAAAATTTGTCTTTTTTTTTAAGATCTATTTATTTATTTGAGAGCCAGCTTACATGTGCAAGGGGGGAGGGGCAAAGAGAGAGGGAGAATGAGAAGCAGACTCCCTGCTGAGTGTGGAGCCAGAGGCCCAGGACTATGAGTTCATAACCTGAGCTGAAATCAAGAGTTGGCCTTTTAACCAACTGAGCCACCCAGGTGCCCAAAATTTCTGTCATTTAAACAAACATTTTTATGAAATCTTATATATATTAGGTACAAAATAAACATAAAAATAACTCCATATTTTAGGAAATGAATCTTTTTCAAAGCTATGTTTACCTGTATACTTCTTAAAGAGAAATATATTTTAAAGGGCATAAAATGTAAAGTGATTAGTTCCATACAGACTATAAATGAAAAAACTGGTTATAATGACATTGCTATTTTAAAGATTTAATATCATATTTTACTGAGTATTGTATTTCAAAAATAAGATATCAAACTAGATATGATAAAAAAATGTGGCAAGAGGACTTCTTTGAGAATCACAAACTAAATATGATGAAAATAATAAAAATTTTAAGGCTAAAAAAGAACTAATAAACAATTATAGTAGCATAATCCAAAATTTTTAAAAATATAAAGATAACATAGATCTCTTTTATTCAATTCATTAAAAATGCATTGGATAACTATATTTGTGAGTAGTCAAATCCATAGAAAATATGAAAAGGATAGAAAAATAGGCTTATGGAGCATACTCTCAATAAAGCAGCAATCAGGAAGCAATAATTTTATATTAAGTTCCATTTCATTTTAGTTATTTTAAAATCATCAAAATAATTCCAGGAAATAAGGGAAGATAGATATGGATCAACTCGGACAAAAGTCACTCAGTATGGTTATTGCTATAAAATGATTAGTCTTTAAAATAATTAATCTAAGATTTGGCATTAAAATTATTTTACTATTATTCGAACTATATTTTAAGGGTAATGCATTACGAAAAACGTTTTGGTTTAAAATATGTAGTCACTTTTGGATGCTTGAGACTTATAAGAAAACATTAAATTGGCCTTTAATAAACATTAAATAAAAATTTAAGTTTGAAGAAATTGAATCAATTTTCTGCAAAAATATTTGTGAAAGGCTCATAGAATGGCTTTACTTAGGAATAAAATTAAAAAAAAAAAAAACTGAAACAGTTTGAAACATTCTTTAGCCCTTCAGTGCCCCACCCAGAAACTTCAAGCTTTGTCGCTTTCTTAGGCTTGCCAACATCACCATCTCTTTGCCTATGGGCATTCTCCAAAGCCCTAAATCCTCTGCCCACATACACTGCAGATTGGTAGTAGTGTTAAGAAATTAACGCCTAAAATAAAATCTTAAAAAAAAAAAATAAAAATAAAATAAAAAAAAGGGATGCCTGTGTGGCTCAGTCAGTTAAGCTGCTGCCTTCAGCTCAGGCCATGATCCCGGGGTCCTGGGATCATGGGATCAAGACACGAATCAGGCTCCTTGCTCAGCAGGGAGCCTGCTTCTCTCTCTGCCTCTGCCTGTCACTCTGCCTGCTTGTGCTCTCATTCTCTCTCTCTCTGACAAATAAATAAAATCTTTTTTAAAAAAATTAACACTTTCAAGAGCATATCTCAATAAATGTCTGATAGGAGTTTTTATGTGCATATACCAGCTCTCTTAAGATAATTCTGAGGCATGTGTTTTACACTATTTTCCAGAATTTCCCCTTAAAATAAGGTCCAGACACTCAAAAGGCGGATAGTGTGCCCACTGCTAACCTCTCCTTACTTAACTGCCCCACTGCCATGCTGATGTTCCCTGCACCCCCCAAATAAACTACTTTCACTCATTTTCTTTGCTCTGGACTTGGTTCTGGGTGAAGCCAAATCCAGATACAAATATGCTTCTTCTTAGTCACTTAACTTTCAGTAACATAGAATCTATATTAAGCATCTACAGGTTGTATATGAATGAATTATGATAAAAGGGGAAAGTTCGATGAATGGGACTAGTGCATGTCATATAACTATGTAGAATAGTACTGATACTGTAAAATAGAAGCCATCAGATAAAAATATCTTCAGTTCCCATGAACAGTGTGACATCTTTCCCTCTGTGTAAGTTTAATCTTCACACATGCTAGGGAGCCCATTTTCCCTTCTCATCTCTAGAGCCTCCAGGTCCACTTTATTCCAATGCGTTCTCTCTGATTTCTTTCTATGGCATCAGTTATCACTTACAGGCTTTCGGGTATCTATCTTCAGTTCCTAGATCTCGCCCAATATTCAGATCCACAGAGCAAATTCCTAACTGAACATTTCCAGTCAGATATTCCACAGGCATCTCAAACTCAAAACGTCCAACACTCCAATCATTACAATTCACACCACTGGTCCTATTTTTTCTCCCGTGTATGACATCGAGTTTTCCAAAAAAGAAACTTTAATTTTATTATTGCTCTGATTCTCTTCTTTACCTCCATATCCAACTAATTTAAAGGCATGTAATCCTATCTCCCAAGCACTGTAACCTCCACAGTTTCCACCTATTATAATATCTCACTGAGTGTAAGCTATCATCGCCAGTGTATGGACTATCGGCTCAAGATTTTTGTCTGCCTAAAACTCACTTTCCCATTTCTCCACCACAGGCTAATTTATTTTCATATTTCAAATTCTAAATTATATATATACTTATTCATGTGTTCAGTAAAACCATTTTGAATGTCAACATGGTGTCAAGATTTATTGTGGACACTAAGAATAAGTACATCAGTGAATAATATAGACAGAGTTCATGCTCTGCTGGGTCTCCAACAAAAGCATGGGAAGGAGTGACATGAGGTGTTATGGAGGAAAATAAATTACGGTTTGTGAATAAAACATCATGGAGAGAACAGAGTGGCCAGGGAAACCACTCTGATGAAATGTATATCGGAGCAGAGACCTGCATGAACTAAGGGAGTGAACTATACAATTATTTACGGGGAGCAGTTTCCAAGACGATAGAACAGCCAGAATAAGGATGCCCTTAGGTAAAAGTAGGTTGTATGATTTAGGAAAAACAGATATCAGTTTTTTATATCTCACTGTCCTGACATTTTTGGTCTGTTTTATATGACTCTCCTCTGAGTTTTTACAGTATACTGTCCCTCTATCCTATAAACTGATAGACTTTACGTACTAATCACCTGCTTGGTGACTTTTTTAGACTCCTAAGCAAACACTTCAAGGACAGAGTTACTGTCTAACATATTCTCTGGGCCTGGTGTACAGTGTCTATAATAAAAAGCCTCAATATATATCTTATCAAAAATAAAAGTATAAGAAGGCATTTATATACAAACATACAAACACATATATATATACATTTTTTTCATTTTTGCCCCATTTTTAAATATTTGCTTATGTATGCTTCCAATCATGAACTAAAAAAAATAATAATAATAAGTAAATAAATACTCAGAAGGTGGTTTCAGAACCCATAAACTGGACACAAGGCATGGGTGGCTCCCAAGACCCATTCACTTTCCACTTCCCACTCGCGCGTTAGACAAGCTCGGCTGCCGCCTGGGTTGGCTCTGCCTACCTGGGCTCCTGGGGCTTCTCACTCTCAGAATCTGGCACAGCATGGCCGAGCAGGGCAAAGGTGGCTCCGAGAGAGCCCATGGTGGGTAGAGAGCCAAAGGCCTGCCTTGACCTTCCCCACTGGGGCTCCAGTCGCTTTCCCCGCTCACACCTACCAGAGCAGGAGGGCGGCGGGGGTGGGGCAGCCCTGCAGTGGCCACCACGTGGCAGAGCTTCTGCGTCTGCGCCAGCTGATTGAGCGCAGCTTCAGCTGCGGGGCCCCACCATCTGGCTTCTCCCCTCCTCCACCAGCTTCTGCAGGTCTCCATGAAGATATTTCTTAGTAACCCATATGTATGTTAAAATATACATTACATGCATATAACATGAAGTGTATAAATTAAGTATATCTGTATTATATGTATGCATACACATCTTACTCGTTCTTTTTCTGGAGAAATCTGACAGGTTATTTGATACTTAAAGTGGTTCTGCAGAACATGATCTTAAGGATGAGTTTTCTGAATTGAGTCCAGAGTTTTTGGAATGGGTTCTCAAACCTGATTAGATTTTAAAGATGTTCATCACTCTGTTTCTGGTGGTAAAGAAGGCAGTGATATCTGTGGTGTGATGCAGCAGTAAAGACAGGCAAAATAATATTGCTCAATATTCTTTTTTTTTTTAAATACCATCTTGGGGGCACCTAGGTGGCCCAGTCCGTTAAGCCTGTGCCTTTGACTCAGGTCATGATCCCAGGGTTCTGGAATCAAGTCCCACTGCAGGCTCCCTGCTCAGCATGGAGTCTGTCTCTCTCTTTCTCTGTGTGCTGCTCTGCCTACTTGTGCTCTCTCTCCCTGTCAAATAAATAAATAAAACCTTTAAAAAATATACCATTTTTGGAAATAAAAAAAAAATATATACCATTTTAGGGACGCCTGGGTGGCTTAGTTGGTTAAGCATCTGCCTTTGGCTCAGGTCATGGTACCAGGGTCCTGGGATCATGTCCCATTTCAGGTTCCTTAATCAGTGAGGAGCCTGCTTCTCACTCTGCCTGCAGCTCCCCCTGTTTGTGCTCTCTCTCTGTCTGTCTCTGACAAATAAGTAAATATATTCTTTAATAATAATAATAATAATAATAATAATACCATTTTAGGTTCACCTGGGACTTAGTCTAGTAAGCCTGGGACTCTTGGTTTCGGCTTAGAGTCAGAGTCCTGAGATTGATGGGTGTTGGGCTCCACACTCAGTGAGGAATCTGCTTGAGTTTCTCTCTCCCTCTCCTGTTCTCCCCCTCCATGCTCGTGCTCTCTCTCTCTCAAAATAAATCTCTAAAAATACCATTTTAATGAAGCATTCTTCAACATCTCTTTTTAGTTTTGGATAAATATGTGCAAATTTAAAACCTTGACTGTCTTCATTGAACTGTCTTTTAAAGTGCTAAAGGCTTAATTATTTTCCATGGGGTAGGATGAGTATTTTCAGTTAATTTTTTATATTGAAATACAACACACATCCAGAAAAGATGAAAGACATATATGTATATAGCTCTTTAAATTATCAAAAAGTTAGCATACCTATTTAAATATTGCCTAGGCTAACAATAGGACAGCATCTCGAACACCTCCTTTCATGCCCTTTCTGATTACTACTATTTCGTTTCAGGTCATGATCTCAGGGTTGTGATATCAAGCGTCAGCGTCTACGCTCCCTTTTAAAATTTTAATCTCTTTATAACATAGGTTCAGATAGGTATCTTTCCTGACAGCTCTTTGAATATTTGATAATTACATATGAGACAGAATAATGTATAATATGAAAATTGTACTAAGGTTTTTTGAAATAATTATGTTTATTTTTTTAAGGGACTCCTGTTAAAAACAAATGATAACAACAAAAAATTGAAACAACAGAAACAACCAATGGTTGTTACAGGAAAAAAAAAAAGAAGCAATGCCAAACAGAAACTTTCTTTACTAAAATATAATAAAAAAGATCATAGTTCACCACATTTGAATGGTCTGATATTGAAGAGATCCAAAGCAGAAGATTCGAGGAGTCACTGTATGCTAATCCAGGTAAAGCTAAGGGTGTGAACAAAGGAAAGTGATTTTTATTTATGTCTCTATGAATTCACTTATTGATAAGTAAATTATGTGATGCTTACAAGTTGCTTATCTTACTAACTCTGATCAAGTCAATGTTGGTAGGAACTATGTGTCTAAAATTATACTGTATAAGTTCTAAACACAATGCTACACTGTATTAACTAGGGACATGCAAAAGGCTCACCCACTTTGTTGCATCCTTTATTGTCAAAGAGGTAGCTTGAAACAAACGGTTAAACAGTATACTTTTTAAAAAAGTAAAACTTCCAAGTTCTTTCTAAAACATGGAAGTTTGCATATTTAACATTAAACTGATTATGAAATAATCAAAGTAAGATCCTTATTTCATTAAAATATTCAGTAATGTGGCAGGATACAAAATCATTGCACAGAAATCAGTTGCTTTCTTATACACTAACAATGAAAATACAGAAAGGGAAATTATTAAAATATTTAAAACATGTTTAAGGTTTTATTGAGGACTAGAAACTACATCTAACTATCTATTCTCATCATATTTTCAGTTCTGACTCAATTATCTTAGCAACTGAAAATATATTAACTTCTATCACTTTGTTTCTGTTAGTTAGAAACTCCAAGTCAGGGTATAAATACTTGAGATGTAGGATAACAAATAAAGTTTCCCTAGAGCCACCTATAACAGGTGGTTATGGACCAGTACTTTAAAAATAAAAAAATAAAATGACCAAATATTTTGACTGATTTACAAACTATCAAATGATTGACTTATGAACCTATTTGTAAACATTATCATATTTGGTGGGTACTGTTTACAAAGAAACTTATTTCAGATTTATTTCCCTTGTGGCTTATTAACATTAGGACTAAGTCAGAGTGTATCCATGTGTATCTATGTATATCTATCTATATACATATATTTAGAGAAAGAAATAGATTTATCTGTAGTGGAAATGTAGACAATGTCAAACTTTGAAAATTTAGTTCATCATAATAATTCTAATATATTATGAATACTTTGATTGCAATAGCACTAAGTGCAATGCAAACACTTGATTGATTGGTTGGTTGATTTGGGTCCAAGTATTTTGTACCCAAAGAACATACTGATTGCATTATCAAAATTTTGTTTGTAGCAGAATTATCTGAGTAGGTATCAAGCCAGTAGGTCTCTGATGACCTTGCATACCTATATCTCTGATGCATACTACCTTTTAGTGCCGGTCAGTTATACCATCATTACCCATGGATGGTTCCTCCAGTGAGATGCTAAGTTTAGGCTCAGATTTTCCTTTTTTTTTTTTTTCCCTCCCCAAAATAAGAACTTGAGAAAAATGAGTCACATATGATAAAATAATTCCTTAGCAGTAAGTTAGATTTTTGAATGATACCCAGACACAGAAATGGTCTGTTACTAAACACTTTCCTAATTTTTATTTCAAAGAATAAGCCTGGAAGAATTCATAGGAAGAGTCAATACGTTTACATTGTATGAGTCTGTGTGCAAACTTACATCTAAAAGGAACAGCATGCAATATAAGTAAGTAAGTAAATAAATAAATAAATAAATAGATATTTTTTAGCAAATAGAAATAAAAGAACTGCATACCTACTAACGTAGCACTAGAAGACCTGAACTAAAGGTGTGGTGTGGTGAAAATAATTAATGTAAAAGCTGTGTGGCGAAAATAATTAGTTTAAAAGCTGTTTTGACTACCACTTGTCTACATTTATACCTGAAAAATAGAAAACCTTCTGGTCATTCTGTGACATTTTCCTGTAGTGGAAGATGACAATAGAATTATGACTATAATAATTTAGAACTCTAGCCAGATCATGCTCCTTTAAAGATGGTCTTCACATAGTAATGGGAAAAGAAGAGAGTTGTTAACAAGTGTACACTTGAGCATTCAGCTGAGTTAGGGCATGCCAATTATTCCTCCTATGTGAATAATCAGATAAATTGAGATTCCTTTTGCAAACCAACTAATCAACAACGAGGAGGATGACCATAACTACAGCAAAACCCTCATTAACCATAAGAATTAATTCCAAAGAGGAAAGCAATAACTACTGCCTCCAAAAGAAAAGCACATATAATTATTTTTTAGAAAGAAAGTAAATTATTTTTAATAATCCCTACTGTCTTTGAATATAGATGTCTCCTCTTTCAAGAGAGTCAAACTTAATGAGTAATGAGGAGAAAGAAAATTTCTAGTTTCTCTGTATTTAAAATGTCTCAGTTAAATATTACAAATCAACACATGTCTTTTGAAATTCCTAATTTTTGTCTATTTTGAGGGACAAATTAAGAGTAAAATTAAAGCATGGGGCATGTATTTTATAACAAATATCATTATTCAGTACTCAGTTGGTAAAGAAAAAATAATAATTTGTTTCACCTTTCAACATGATTTAATTCAGCAAGCAATCATTGATTTTCTATGCTGTGTAAAGCTTGGTCTTTGGTGTTACCAGAGATACAAAAATGAATAACCTGTAGTCCATAGCTTCAATGAACTCATAGTCTACTGAATAAAACAGATTTATAAGCTGCCACACAAAATATCAAATAGTAATTTTATTAAAAAGGAACAAAGCTGGGGTGCCTGGGTGGCTCAGTGGGTTAAAGCCTCTGCCTTTGGCTCAGGTCATGATCCCCAGGGTCCTTGGATCTAGCGCCGCATTGGGCTCTCTGCTCAGCAAGGAGCCTGCTTCCTCCCTCTCTCTCTGCCTGCCTCTCTGCCTGCTTGTGATCTCTGTCTGTCAAATAAATAAATAAATTTTTTTTAAAAGGAGCAAAGCTCTCAACCTTTAGCGGCATCAGAATTTCCTGGAGGAATTATTAAAACATAGATTGATTGGCCCGCCCACAGAGTTTCTGACTCAGTACGACCAGATAATTTGCATTTCTCACATGGTCCCAAATTATACTTATGCTGTTGGTTTTGGAATGATACTTCTAAAACCCTGCTTTAAGACTATGATACACAGGGACGCCTGGGTGGCTCAGTTGGTTGGACGACTGCCTTCGGCTCAGGTCATGATCCCGGAGTCCCGGGATCGAGTCCCGCATCAGGCTCCCAGCTCCATGGGGAGTCTGCTTCGCTCTCTGACCTTCTCCTCGCTCATGCTCTCTCTCACTGTTTCTCTCTCAAATAAATAAATAAAATCTTTAAAAAAAAAAAAAAAAAAAAAAAAAAAAAAAAAAAAAAAAAAAAAAAAAAAAAAAAAGACTATGATACACAGAATTATTTATTTTTACTTTAATCATTCAACAAAAGAAGAATTCTCAGGAGACATGAACGTGCTGTGTGATAATTCATTTAAATTTGATATGAGGATGAAAAAATAAGCAATATATGGAAAGGAAATAAAGACATAGAATATTGCCATCATGTGTAGAAGGTGTGGGTAGACTCTGCATGAATGTATTTGACTACTACAAAGGAGAGATATGCACAGCAGACTTACTGAAAGTTTATATTTGACAAGCGAAATAAATTCCATCTACAATAAGACAGTTTACCCCATCAGAATAGCTATAATTAAACAATATCAATTTATGACATGATTGGTTGTACTTGGAACTTGTGTTTATTTCTGGTTGTGCAAAATATTATATTATTTTTATAAAACAATTTGTCAGGGGTTTGTTTGTTTTAATATTTTGTTTATTTATTTTTACAGAGAGAGAGTGTATGCCTGAGGGCACATGAAGGGAGGAGCAGAGGAAGAGGGAGAGAAGCAGACTCTCTCTGCTGACCACAGAGCCTGACTTGGGGCTTGATCTCACAGCCCTGAGATAATGACCTAAGCCCAAATCAAGAGTCAGTAACTTAACCAACTCAGGCATCCAGATGCCCTGCTTTGTTAAGTTATTTATAATGTTAACCATACACTTAGCCTGTGATTCATCCATTTTATTCCTAGATATATTGCCAGGGGTAATGAAAACACATGTCAACTAAGGAAGTTTTATCTATATTAGTCTAAACCTGTAAATAACACAAAATCTATCAATGAGTGAATGAATAAAGAAAATGATCTGCGTATAACATAGGGTGAATCTCAAAAACATACTGAGTGAAAAAAGTCAGACACAAAAGTTTAAGTTTTAAAAGTAAAGTTAATCTATGATGATTGAAATCATATCATTGTTTTCTAGGATTGGGGGGAGAATAAGTGAATAGATATATGCATATATCTGTTTATGGAAATATTCTATTACTTGATTGGATGGTCAGGGGAATAATATCACTAAGATGCAGCAGATCGGGTTTACCATATGACTGGATATTATTGGTAATGGTGGAAAAGAAAAAAATATGGTGACATGTTTTGAGCCTACATAAAAGAATGTATAATGATGTTAATAAGTGAAATAGAAAAACAGTAAAAAAGTAGCATTTATCGGTGTATTCATTTTATGGCTATGTAATAAATTACCATAAATGTAGCAGTTTAAAACACACATTTATTATTTCACAGTTTTTGTAGCTCAGGAGTCCAAGCAAGATTTAACTGGTTATCTTCTTCAGGGCTCATAAGGCTGCAATCAAATCATTAGCCACACTGCCTTCTTTTTTGGCTGCTGAAATGGTGAGAAATTCACTTCTGAGCTTTCTCAGGTTGTTGGAATAATTAATTTTCCTATAGCTATAAAACATATGGCAGCTTGACACTTCAAAACCAGTAATGGAAAGACAAAGGGAGAGGGAGATGGGAAGCAAGAGAGAGAGTGAAAGCAAGAGAGAGAGATACTAGCCAGATGGGTACTACAGTCTTGGCAATCTTTTGTAATACAACCACAGACATCTTATCACCTTTGCAATATTTTATTGTTTACATCAAGTCACATGTCTTCCTGCTCTGAAGGGGAAGGATTAATAAAAGAGTGTGAACACCAGGAAGCAGAGATCATGGACGTCACCTTAAAGTCTGTCCTCCACTGTAAATAAAAATTATTTTAGATTTGTTGAATTTGTAAATCTTTCCTGTGCCTATGTCAAGAAGGTAGTAAAAACTTTGGCCTTGGTGAGATGGTGGAGTACTTGACTATTTCCATCATATACATTTTGGATTGGCATCTACTCTTTCCACTGCTTAAGTTTTTCTCCATAAAGGGATATATAATGAAAAATAATTATTACAAAGAAAATTGGATCTTCTTAGTGATACCAACATGGTCAAGTTTGCTATGGATGTATAAAAAAACCTTGATATTGATGATACTCCACATGTTTTGAATGAAAAAAGTACCACAGTTGTTGCAAAACTGAAACAGCTTCAGGCAAATGGAACCAATTGTGAAGACACCTGAAGATCCAGAACCTACAAGGCAGATGCAGTCAACCAGAGATGGCCACATACTGTTCGACTACCTACCTGCTGGACAGGTGTGGTTTTAGGAAGGTATATTTAGATACACTCTAAAGATACGCAGAATTCCAATATGAATGTGGGAATCACTCTGGAGTAGCAGAATCTTTACTTCTTGATTGTGTTGATTCCAACGACAGAAACACTTTGCTTTCACTCGGAAAAACTGGCCTCTGAAATCTTAGCATAGAACTGGGATGCAGCTATGGAAGAGCTATTATGGTTAAATAGAGAATAAATCTGTGAGTTCTCCACTTCAATCTTTTCAGCAGTAAACATGACCAATCCACTGCCTCTGTGTTTTTTCTTCACCCACCTCAAAGGGCATAATAACATTACTGATCTCTTCCTTTACCAGCCACCATATCATAATGCAATTCCGACAACGTGTCCACATATTCTGCATTGTTTTGATACATCCATCATTTCAAACAAAGGTGTTTGAAAACACCAGCAAGTACTAAAAGATCTGGTTAAAGTCATTCAACAGAGTTTTACACAGGTAAAGACCCAATTACAAAATGCGGTGAATACTTATGTGTTAACTTAGACTTCGTGTCTTGGAAAAAGCTGAAGGAGTGTGAATCAGTTCTTGTGAATGACTTCTTGGTGGCTTGTCCTGAGAATTTCATTGAAAATGCTTATCTTTTCATATATGAGACTTTTTGTGGCACCCACCTGCGTATCAGCCTTAACACATGGGCAGACAGACTGAACACGACTCTGGAAGAAGCTGAAAAGTGGATTGTCAATTTGATTAGAATGCAAGACTGCATACAAAGACTGATTCTAAGTTAGGCCATGTGGTTATGGGTAACAATGCAGTCTCACCCTATCAGCAAGTGATTGAAAAGACTGAAAGCCTTTCATTTAAACACCAGATGTTGGCCATGAAAGAGGAAACTTCATCAGAAAACTGGGTCAGAGGTTTCTAACTGGGCAACTCAGGACTCTGACTTCTACTGAAGAACTGTGCAAAGACAAGATGAAAAAACTATAAAATAAAGATGAAATAATAAAACCATTATATAAAGGGTGACATATGTTTTAGAAGCACTTAATACACTGAATATAAATTTTGAGAAATTTGAATAAAATTTATTGTTACATTAAAAAAGAAGATAGAACATACAAAATGATTTCTGATTACTTAAGACTACAAATATTTAATATTTGAACAGTATGCTGATAATGGCTCACACCTTCCATTACATTTCTGGGATATAAAAGAAAATAACTTAATGTCAATCTTAATGTCAATTTCTTTATTTTAGAATAACATAAGGTGATTTTTTTTTCAGCATGATGCAGGCAAGGAAACAAATAAATTTGCCCACCTAGATCAATTGGGCTATTAAGTTTTAAGAATAATTTGCAGGAAACATAATGAGAGATATTTTTAAGGTGCAAAGTTATGCGCTAGCATAAAACAAGAGCAAGGAAGCAAGGATGAATATCAGTTCTGTACCAGTGGAGCCATTGACCATATGTTCTCTTCTCTAGTCAAGGGATAAGATAAATCATCATCTCAATGCTGATTATCATTTCTGTCCGTCAATTCTCTAGCAATCTGTCTCAAATCCCTACTAAAGGAACATAGATAAAAGATGATCACGTGGCTCAAGATTAATGGCTGAGCTATAACAGTTGGGCAAGAACTTTGCAAACTCCCAGGCAGGTTTAATAAGGGAAATGTCATGGGCCATTCAATCTGTAGGACTTTGGTGGGGATCTTTTGGGAATGTTGATAGTAATTTACTAAGTACAAAAAGTAAGGTCAAATAGTAATTATTGATGGAATAATTAGATATATGGATAAAACAACAGATTCTAGACAGATTCTTCAATAGGTAGTAAGTATGAACAAAAATGACACAACAGAGAAAATAATCATAGAAAAGATATTAGAGAATATTTAGAGACCATTTAAAAATGAACTTGGCTGAAGCAGAGATAAAAATCTGCTAAAGATTTCATAGAGCAGTAGTTCCAACAGGAAATCTAACTGAAATGAACAACAGTGAGGAAGTTAAATTTCAAGTGTAAATTTAACTTACTTTTGGTTGAAAATCTCATTGACTTAGGAAATAGAATATTATAGGTAAAGGATCTCTGAATTTATGGGAGGACTTTTAAGTAGTAGAACCAGATTAACATAGAAACACCTTCAGTTACGGAAGGAGTTGGGGAATATGAAGCAGTAACAGCAGGGGGAACAGGAGCCCATGTTAGGGCAGAGAACAGATATACTATTCCACTAATTCAGTTTGGAGAGGACTTGCTGTTGGGAGCAGAGTTATGTTAGGTAATATGTATCTCCCAGTTGAAGAGTTCCATCAACCCTTGGATTTTCAAACAGAATTTCAAGTGTCTATGTAAAGACATAGTTTTTGGAGAATAATTTTTATGCCTTACATAAAATTCTCATTGGGATATATGACCTCAAAAAACTGTTAAGATGTAAAACCCTGTTAGAACTAAACTATATTTTTAAAAAGAATCCATCTCCCTTTAAGAGTAAAGAGGACCAAGGACATAATGAGGCTTATGTGCTGAAATCGACAAACTCTAGCCCTTGTCATATATTTACCAAGGAGGAAGCCCAGGAAATTCGTTATATGTAGAATGATGTTTCAGAATACAAGAGTTGAATTTCTTCTGTAGATATCTTTGTTGTTGTTGCTCAGGCCCAGAAAATAAAAACCAAGGAATAACTAGCTATAGATGTTAAAAGTAATATATTTAAATGAGGAACAAAAAACACTTTTTCTAATTATTAGTAATTGCATAGGCATTTAGGAAAGCATCACTTATCGCACTCAAATACAGTTCAATTAGGCCATTCCTGAAGTTAAGGTTTTATAGAAATGGACTCCCTAGAGATTACTGCACATCCTGATTTTAGAAAAAGACTTGTTAAAGAAAAAATTCACTGGATGGTATTTAACAGGCAATGAGGACTATGTTCAAGACTACTCCAATAGGGGTCAGGAGTATTGCAAAAGGTCAGAAAAACTGAGCTCAACTCCACCAACACAAAAGGCAGGAGGACTTTTAACACTAGGATGAACTACGGGAAAAATTCTGGAAGATGTTATGGGAGAGGGAGGTTGGTCAATTTGGTTAGGTCATCTCAGTTTGCTAACTGGTACTAATCTAAATTTGGCTCCTACCCACCCTCAGAGACTGGGAGATAGACACTTGTTCCTGGAAGACTATATTTCAAAGGGATGACTCCCAGATCCCTGTGAAAAATATTCCTGGGTTTTTTGGGTTTTTTTTTAACATTTTTTTTTTAAAGATTTTATTTATTTATCAGAGAGAAAGAGGGAACGAGAGCGAGCACAGGCAGACAGAATGGCAGGCAGAGACAGAGGGAGAAGCAGGGTCCCTGCCAAGCAAGGAGCCCGATGTGGGACTTGAACCCAGGATGCTGGGATCATGACCTGAGCCGAAGGCAGCTGCTTAACCAACTGAGCCACCCAGGCGTCCCTATTCCTGGGTTTGTAAAACCAGGAAGTGGCTGGGAGAAGATTCACATCTCAAAAAAGAAAAATAGTTCACAATTGTAGTTTCTAATATAAATAAAAGGAAGGAAGGTCAGAGGCTTGGAGTCAGGAAGAAATCTAACTTTTAGTAGAGCTAAAGGGAATATTGGTCAGACTCTTCTGTTTTTCAATACTTTCTTTATACAACAACTATATATACAACCAAAATAGCTTTAGTCCTTATATGGAAATTTGAAATTAGTAGTGTTTTCCTTTAACAAAATCTATGGAAGATCTTTGACTTGGAACTGCCATACCAAACACCATTACTACAAAACAGAGAGTGCTATGTTTCTACTTGCCACTTTGAATTTACTAAACCATTCAATTTTCTTTGAAGTTAAAAAAAAATGTATATGCACACATATTTGAAGGGCTTACTATATCACATATGCAGCTTGTGAAGTGTTTCTTCTAGAGTTTTAAGGCTTTTGCTGAATTGGCTGAATTTTGTATACTGCAGTAAAGCTAACTATTCTTTTGCTTACACTGCTGTAAATTTTGCTTATTGTTATGTATAATGTATGAAGAAGCACAAATGTACAATGTATCTTTTGCAGGAAGATTATGAACTAAATCAAAAGTATTTCCAATATAAATAATAAAAGAGAAAAGACAATTTAAAATAGAACCAGAGAAGCTTAGGCACACAAATAAAATTTCCAGAGCTACTTCAGAAAACAAATTATCTAAGGCAGGTTGTGAGTACAGGGCTTGGCTATTGTTAGAACTCACTGGAGATATTTTTCATTCAATACGTGCAACTTAATGCCGCAGCTTTCTTTAATTTCTGATGAAAGTTAATCACTCAATTTTTTTACTTCACTTAGATCTGATTGGGGGGTGGGGCGGGGAATAAAGTATTATCCACAAAAGAAAGGAGAGGATATTTGTTAAATGGTGAAATTTTTCTATAACCTAATTGGTAATACTAAGGATTCAAACTACTGGTAGAGAAACTATTGAAAGATGAAAAAAATAAAGAATTCTTCTTGACACCAAGCCAAAAAAAAAAAAAGTAAGAAGTATAGTAATTAGGGGCGCCTGCGTGGCTCTGTCATTGAGCGTCTGCCTTCAGCTCAGGTCATGATCCCAGGTCCTGGGATCGAGCCCCACATCGGGCTCCTTGATTGGCAGGAAGCCTGTTTCTCCCTCTTCTACTCCCTCTGCTTGTGTTCCCTCTCTTGCTGTGTCTCTCTCTGTCAAATGTATAAATAAAATCTTTTTTAAAAAAAATAAAGAAAGATGTCTCTAAAAAAGAATCCTCTTAGACACTGGATGAAGTCACTATGACATAACTTAGTCATTTCTGGAAAACGACAAGGGAACAAATGACCCGAAACAGGAGAGTGTTTTAATGTAACTTCTCTCAATTTAATACATAAGTAAACTTGAAATACAAGCAATTCTGAACCAATGAAACCATTATTCCTCAGTTTAGTAACATTGTTGGCTGTATCACCTGGACAACAAATATTTAAGGGACAGTCCAAATTGTTCTGTCGCATTTTCTAAGTGATGAATGGTGTCCAGATCTCTCTTGGCTAGTATGGATTAGAAATACAGAAAATATATTTAGTAGTCTTTCAGAAAGACAGGATTTGCTCATAAATCTAAATGGTGCTCTTTCAAATTAAGTGTACATAAACCAGTTGTCTTTGAGAAAAGCAATCAGGGTAGGACCAAATGTAAATTTCATAGAAGAAACAGACCACGATCAAGTTAATATCTTTGGCATATTGTACTGTCCTAAGAGAGTGAAAAACTCTATGTGTGTGTGTGTGTGTGTGTGTGTGTAGTCATAGTTTTTTTGTTTTCTTTTTTGCCTGTACTAAAATTATTCACTCTGAATATGTGCATTCAAACTCTAATATCATTATTATATTCATTGTACTTGTCTCTATGCTTTACTACTAATTTTATGGTTTTTGAATATTTGAGTCTGCAACACAGATAACCTCAACATTTCTTTTTATGTTTTAGTATCTTGACTTCATCCTAAAATCTCACTTTCATTGAAAAAAAATACACGTCCTGAATAGAAAATCTCTGAGTATATTTACATTTGATTTGTCACCTCCAGTTCTAATTTTTTCTTTTCATTAAATTACCAATCTCAACTTTAAGTCTTTTATAACTGATTTCATCTTACAGAACCATAAGATATTCAATTTCCCTGTTTGCTTAAATAACCATTAACAGAAATCATATATATCAGATTTGTTTAAAGCTTTTGAGTAGATAGAAGAGAAATGGGATATAATAAGACTTTCAGCAAAAATGTTAAGAAGTTGTTTGTAGTCGTATCTATTTCATTTCAGATTATCACCAAAATTTCCTTTTTTTCCTTCCACATATTTGTAGGTACTTCATTTTCTTTCTGAGTTCACAGGTGCCCCAGTAAGTCAAATTTCATTTGATACTGTTATATGGAGAAATTCACCTCCATTTAGTCAGTCATGGCAATCTGGCTTATCAAGCATTTCCTGGTTTTATCAAAAAGAGGTATCAAAATATATTTTCCTATATAATCAAATTATATACTTGGGTACAATTACACAACTTTAGAGAAAGGGGAAATTATTTTTTGTATTAAAGAGCATCTTGGCACTATTTTTCATATTTTATGTTATTTTCCTCAAAATTTTCTTATGAATGATATGCATATATTTTATTATTTGTTAATATTTATTTTTAATTCTCATGTGGATTTTCTGAATATTATTTTGTCTAAAAGAAAACACAATCACAATTATAAATAAAAGGAAACTTTATACATCTAAAGAATTTACTATTTTATTTAAAGCATTTACTACTATTGATGTTACCAGCAAATCAATGTTGAAATTATTCTCATAGATCCAACAGTATGTGTAAGTTTGGCAAAGAGACTATATTGTTAAGGAAACTAAAGGGAAACTAAACAGGATATATTCTACCAGATTTTTAAATATCTTTCTATCTTTTCAGTGTTCTGGGCATTCAATTGCTCTTATTTCCCAGATACTACTTCTTGGAAGTAATTGTACATGACATTTTAAAAATAGTAAAATTATAATTATGTAGTTATATATAATTTTGACACATATTCCACATATTCTGAAATTAGATCAAGAGAATATTACTTTATCATTTCACTGGGACTAAAATTTCCATCATATTATTTGTTCATTTGAATTAAAGCTGATTAAAATTTTCTTGAAAACTTTGAACCCTTGAACAATTAGCATTACTCATTAACGTAATTCTACTTTTTAGTCATGGAGTAGAAAATAGTTTAATACGATGTGAATTCAAAAGGTTTTGCCAAGTTTTAATCTATCAATTGTGAACTTTATTTTTTAAAACTAAAATTTTCACCTATATGTAGGTTATACCACTCAAGACTATGAAAGTTTTTCTGGTAAAACTAGTGTTTTTCCTAATTACATGCTTTTAAACTACCATATGTTATTTATATCCAGTTGGAATATAAAAATAAATAAAATATTATTATAATTGATTATACATAACTGTAATTATATATTTATACTACATAATTATATAGTTACAATTATAATTAGGAAGCGATATATTAAGAATTTATTTAACTTGGAGAAATTGTGCTTAAATTTTCTTTACTGCTTTTCTGATTCTAAGCATATTATATAATTACAGAGAACTTATAAAATACAGAAAGTAAAAACAAAGTATGAAAAAATTCTAAACAAAAACATCATAGTTCACCATTCATATGTTCAAACACTTAAGACTCCACATGATACGTATTTTGTGCTATTTATCATAGTCAGATAAAAATGCATAAGTATGTCCATATATGTATAAATTTGAGGATAACAGTGAATTGGTATAACAGAATGGTTTATTACCCATTGAGCCCACTCTTAACCCAGGAAGTGGAACACAGATACATCAGAATTATCTACCTAATAGAAGTTCAATAGCCATGGCATGAAACCATTTCTTCCTTATGCCATAGAGAAGGATATACCGCATGCCTGGGTGGCTTAGTCCGTTGAGTGACTGCCTTCAGCTTAGGTCATGATCCTGGCATCCCAGGATTAAGTCCTGCATTGGGCTCCCTGTTCAATGGGGAGTCTGCTTCTCCCTCTGACCCTCCCCCCTTTTGTGCTCTCTCTTTCTCACTCTCTCAAAGAAATAAATAAAATCTTAAGAGAGAGAGAGAGAGAGAGAGAGAGAGATACCATATCCAGTTTGCTGTCCACAGCCCAGGAAAGTAAAGGGAAATGGTCCACAGAAATCACAGTAAGCTTGAAAGTATCTGCAAGATGGGAAAGAACATTCAAGGCTCTAATAGTAGGATGATGGCTTAAGTAGTGACTGACTAGGCTGATCCTCTGGCTATCTCAAGATCAAATGAATGAATGAATGAATGAACGAATGAACAGAAATATATGGAGAAAGAAGGAGATTTGAGAGAGAGATAAAAATGGAGCAGACTATACTACTATTTTCAGGCCTGGGGTGGATTTTTTGTGAGTTTATTCTGGGTCAAGAAGAAAATGTTACCAAGACCTAAATATTCAGAAGTTACCCTACCAGAGAGGACTTCTACATTTGGAGGAAACCTTAGCAGCTATGGAAAAATTTGAGCCAGAAGTGAATTTTCACTTCTTAGATCCTGGCAACAGAAAAGCCTCAGAAGAGACTTGTGAAGGACTCACACCCACACCCCTATAAGTCAGCAAATGCCTGGGCAGAATTTAATTTTAGACAGAAGGGAAGGACAGGGGAAAAAGCAATGGAGCATCTTACTCTCCACACTCCCAAGGCCCTGAAGCCACAAGTTTAGACAGTCATGACAGAAATGGAAAAGTATTTGAGTCAGTTGAGGCTGCTGTAACAAATTACCACAGACTAGTTAGCTTAAACAAGAAATATTTATTTCTCATAATTGTGGAGGCTTGAAGCCCAAACTCCAGGTGCCAGCAGGGGCAGGTTTTGGGTGAGGGTCCTTTTCCTGGTTTATAGATGGCCATCTTCTTGCTGTATCCTCACATGGCAGAAAGAGAGCGAGGAGGTTCTCCGGCCTCTTCTTGTAAGATTATCTATTTTCTCTTGTCAGTTTTAGTAAGTTGTGACTTCCAAGTAATTTCTTCATTTCATATAATTGGCATTAAATTGTTTATAATGTTCCTTTTGTACTAATATGTGAAAGATCTTGAGTATACCCCATCTTTAATTGGTAATAATGATAATTTGTCACTCATCTCCTTTTTTTCTTTGTCAATAGAGTGTGAGATATATAACTTAATTGAAATTTTCAAAGAACAAACTTTTGATGTTATTGACTTTTACCGTAGGGTTGTCAGATTTAACAAATAAAAATACAAAAACCCAGTTAAATTTCAATTCATATCAACACTGGATATTTTTGCATGCATAATCATGTTCCATAAAATATTCGTGACATAGTCGGTGCCTGGGTGACTCCGTCAGTTAAGTGTTCACCTTCTGCAGCTCAGGTCATGATCCCAGGTTGCTGGGATCAAGTCCCATATCGGGCTCCCTGCTCAGCAGAGAGTCTGCTTCTCTCTCTCTCTCTCTGCCCCTCCACCCTGCTCATGCTTTCTCTGTCTCTCTCAAATAAATAAAGAAAATCTTCAAAAAAAATTGTGACATTTTAAAAAAATATATTCTATCCGAAATATGAATTTAACTGAGTGTTCTGAATTTTGTGAGGCAGTTCTATGTTCTCTATTTTCAGGTTTTCCATTTTGTTGATTTCTGCTCTTAATCTTCATTATATCTGTCCTTCTGCTTACTGTATGCTTTGTTTGCTGTTCTTTTACTACTTTCCTATGGTTTACAGTGTTGACTTCAGACATTTCTTCTTTCTTAATATTTGCATTTAATGTTAAAGATTTCCCTTTATGTATATCTTTAGCAGCTTCACATGAATTTTGATATGTTGATTTTAAATTATTTGACTCAAAATATTGTATAATTCCCCTTTGTTTTATATAGTGACATACATGCTATTTAGAAATAAGTTTATCTATATATATATTATATATTGTATATATATATATAGTGTGTATTCTGTATTATATATATAATATATATATTGTGGACTTTTCTATGTGTGTTCATTTTTTAAATTTCTGGTTTAATTATGTTGTGATCAAAGAACATAGTTTGAAAGAGATCCATTTTTTAATATCTATTGAGATTTGTTTTATGGATCAATAAGTGGTCTGCTTTTGTGAACACTCCATATGTGTTTGGAATAATGTTTATCCTACAGTTGATAAATATGGTGTTCTACAAATATCACTTAGATTATGATGGCTGACATTGTCATTTATGTTTTACTTATTTTCATCTAGTCACTATAAACTAATTTGAGGGATGTGATATATTAACTATTAATGTCTGTTTAAATTTTATGCCAGAATAATTTTGCAGATATTTTTACCACAGTTTTCTGTCTTATTTAGATGATACAGTTTATTTATATCATAACCTCATTGCTTTTATTTATTTATTTATTTATTTGACTTAGTAAGTGTCAGGTTTGGGACAGCTGGGTGGCACAGTTGGTTAAGCATCTGGCTCTTGAAGTCTGCTGAGGACTGTTCCCAAATAGCATTGGGCTCAGCACTCAGCATGAAGTCTGCTTGAGAGTTTCTTCTCTCCCTCTTCTCTGCCCCTCTCGTTCATGCTGTCTCTCTCTAAAAGAAGTATATTTTTTTAAAGTGTCAAGTTTTTGGATCAAAACAATTGTATCTAGTGCTTGATAGATGTTTCTTTAATTTAATACATTTCATTATTTTTAAAAAATTATTTCATTTATTCATTACGAGAGAGAATGCATGCACACCCAAGGGAGCAGATGAAGGGGGAGGGGCAGAGGGAGAAATAGACTCCCCACTGAGCAGGGAGCCTGATGCAGGACTCGATTCCAGGACTCCACGTTCATAACTTGAGCTGAAGTCAGTTGCTTAACCAACTGAGCCACCCAGGCGCCCATTTAATACATTTTAAAATGGGATTCTCATTATGTATATTTTCAAGTCTATATTTTTAGTATGGATATTTTGAAATGAGTACTTTCAGTAGGTTTTTTCAGTAGGTTAATTCATTATAGTGTTAGTTTTAAGGACTGTGATTATCAAATTTTGCTAAATTTATGATTTATAGATCATATTCATGATTTACTTACTAAATTTAATATCACTCAATAAAATCTAAGCCTCCAGTCCACATTCTTTTTTTTTTTTTTTAAAGATTTATTTATTTATTTATTTATTTGATAGAGATCACAAGTAGGCAGAGAGGCAGGCAGAGAGAGAGGAGGAAGCAGGCTCCCTGCCAAGCAGAGAGCTCGATGCGGAGCTCGATCCCAGGACCCTGGGATCATGACCTGAGCCGAAGGCAGAGGTTTTAACCCACTGAATCACCCAGGCACCCCTCCAGTCCACATTCTTAGGATTTTTTTCCAGTGTTTGTTTCTGGATCTTTAGTAATTGAGAGGTCATTGAGGTGGTATTAAGATGAGAATTTCTGGTTTACTGACAGGCATGAGCTACCACAGCCACTACATTAATCTTGTTCCAGACTTTCCACCAATATAGAAAAGAACCATATTATTTATTTATCTGGGTGATTTCTTTGATCTTCTTAGGCTATGTCAATTATTCAAGACACACTGTTGAGACACTATAGGTTCTGATGATAGTCAAAACCTTGGGATTCTATTAATGTGTATCCATACACACGCTTTATATAGCCATCAGCAAAGACAGAATATTTTATAGGTTGCAAAAAATAAACATATTTGAATGTTTAATAAACAACCTACATGTATCCTAGTATCCTAGATGGAATTTGGTCTTTCTGACATTTGGAGATAAATATAATTTTGTTTCAACCCTAAATCCCAAGGATTATGGAAGTCAAGAATGTCTTTCACATTTAAAAAAAATATGCCCAGGAACTTAATTGCTCATGTTTCCCAGTGCCCCTCTCATTGCCAAGTTATATGGCTATTTCTTCTTCACCTACCACTGCCATCCTTACTCTCTTTAAAATGAAACAAAAAGTTCAGCCAGTTCTTTGACTGCAGTATACAGCACATGGACATCTCCCATTCATCTTGCTAATACCTGGGTCTCTCCTGCCTTCTCAAGTTACTTCTGTCACGGATCCTTTTGTTTAATTTCCTTCCTAGGGGTTCAAATTTTCTCCTGTAATTATGTAGAGAAATTAAACATCTTTTCCTCCTTTCCCATATTTCACGACAAAATCACTGGCATTCTAATTAACAACTTTCTTCTACTTATAAATAACAATGTTCATACATGTTTCAGAATAACCACTATTTAAAAAAAATTTTGAAGATAATTTCCAGGAATTGTTTTTAAAAAGTTGATATTTGTTTTCTTTTTCACATGGCAAGTATCAATCTCAGTAACAAAATACTTAATTACCTAAGATTTTAATACATACTATATTTGAAGAATATTTAAATAATTTATTGGTCATTCTATTTAGTCAGCTCAGATTGCCATAACAAAATATTACAGACTGAGTGGATTAAATAACAGAAATTTTTTTCTCTCAGCTATAGAGGCTGTAAGTCTGAGATCATGGTGTCTACATGCTCAGGTTCTGTAGACTTCAGGGGACACAGTTCAGTCCATAGTAGTCATTATTGAGTAGTTACTACAGAAATTATAATGCACTGATCTTTATTGAATATTTTCCCTCTCTATAGTTTACATTTATCATTACTGTTTTCTCATTTGTTATTTTGAAAATTTAAAAAAATTGTTGTAACTGCTTCCTGTGAATATGGCTTAATACCTTCTTATGAGTATGTCTTTTAAAATTCTATAAAGTATTTAATATCTTAATGAGAAAAAATTATTAGAATTAATTTAATCTTACACTGGTTTGGTATACCCTTTATTTTAAACACATTTGCTAATATCTTTCTATATAAAATAATAAGGGTCCCAGGCATTCCTATTTTTCAATATTAATAAGTTTTCCTCCATTTATTGACTTCTGAAGCATCTGTCAGTAAATTAACCCAGGCTGTGAAAAGATTGACTGAAGGAAGGAAAGAGGTTAGGCAGTGCTAGGATATAGTCACTCGTGGCTCAATCAACAAAGAACATCTGCTAAACCAAATGTGCACATCAACTGCAAAGAGAGCTTTCCCCTGATACTCCCTGGATCAGGCCCATTCTCTTTAGCTTTCACAACAGCCAAAGTTTGCAAAGCCTGATTAATGAAAAGGATTTGATATTTTTATTTAGGACTGAATTGCAATCAGGAGGAGAAATTCAGTGCTTCTAGACTTCTACAAGATTCATGTTGTTTGGTTTTACTAAGGCAAGTGCACATTTGTGAAGAAACTAACCATTCAAGTTAAAAAAGAAAATTTTAAAAACTCAGATAATAATTTCGTAGAGAGATTTCCTTATAGAATTTATTCACATATTATAGCATCACTCAGAGGAAAAATGTCTGTCTTTGGTATTTTCAAGGAAAGAAAGCAGGAAGGATTGTGTAGTCAGTAATTCAAAACTGAAGAATTTTCTATTTTCTGATGTTTCCAAGATACACAAATTAGATGAGGAAAAAAAACACATTTTTCTTCTTGTAAAAATTTATACTCATATGCTAACATTTAATTTCCTTTTCTTTTCCTTTCTTTTTTAAAAAACAAATAATATAAGTACTTTTTCTACTATTTACTCCACTTCAATCTCTTAATTCACTGTATTTCAATTTTCTTTCACTTTTTTATAAGAAAAGCTACTAGTTATTATAGAATTGCTTTTAAAATCCTGATGATATAAAGCATCTATACATTTTTTTCACACCATGAAGGAATTCTAATTTTGTGAAAGTATTTTATTCAAATGCCCAAGAAAGAGCCTGCCACAATTGGGGAAAGGAAGAATAGTAATATCAAAAATTAAGAATTTCTTATTGAGGAAAGAAGATATTCATGAATTCGTTTGCCATTAGAGTTGAAGATAAAATATATGTGACTTATTATAAGTGCTATAATAAATTGTGTGATGCTATTTTAGACTGGCATTATGTAAGTGTCTTTTTTGGAAGAAGTAGAGTATTAAATTTATGTTGCCAGATACATAGATAAGTAACATTTGAGATAAATCCAGGCCATATAAAGTAACTGTGTGATCTACATGAGAATTACTGTATTTCTTGCAAAATGCCATTGAGACAAACTTGAATTAGGCAGAACGTTTCATTTGAGGTACTGTGTAAATTCAGAGGTTATCCACCCAAGGATTAATCCTTATGTATCAATCAACACTTAGTGATCTAAAGAAAAGCATATTCCTGACATGACCCTCAGTATCCTTATCTGGCATATCCATTTTATTTACCATAATCATCCCATGTAGAGCATGTGAGAATCACAGAATCATATTTAACATTATTTTAGAATAAATGGTGAACATAAAGAAGATGAGAGCATTTACTAAGGGAAATATTATAACTTCTTCAATTGGAAGAACAAGAAGTTTCAGAAAACTGTGTTGCTATGGTGTCGGCTTAGGCTTAATGCACTCAGCATTTTATAAAGAAAAAGAAACTGAAGAGAATACACACACACACACACACGCATGCGCATGCACACACACACACACAAACAGCTTAAGTTGGTTCAGTCAGATGCATGGGGAGTGTGAGAATTCTACTGCAAATGCGAATTTTAAAAACACGAAGAAATCCTGAAATCCTATAGAAAAAAAAAAGAACATAAAGAAAAAAATATTGAGAAGGCTGAGAAAAAAAGAAAAGACAGATATTGCCGCTCTCCTTGTTGTAGCATCAAAAATCTCTACAGGAGGCAAAATGAACAAATAAGATACTTTTTATAGAAAAAAGTTTTGTTTTAGAACGACATATCCCACAGATGAATCCAGGTATCATGCCAATGCCTGAATTGTTGGGGCTTAGATTGTCACTGAAAATGAATGCACTTGAGGAATGTTATTTGTCCTAACTTAAATTCAGTAAACACGGAGTTGATGTGATCTTCGAAAGAGAAAGATATTCTTTATTTTACTGTATATATTTTATGGTATCCCAAAGAGTAACATGAAACAGAAAATTTTGACCCACTTAAGCACAGAGAAAAATCTTCTATAATAATAGCTATTATTTACTGATAACCTACAGTGTATCAAGCAATGTGCCTTATGCATTCTTTATCTAAAGCATGCCTTCCCAATTTGGGTGTCACAGAAAATTCTAGGTATTCTGTGTCACTGTTATTTCCAACCACTGAGGTGACTGGTAGGAACCTGTAGCAACCAGAGTAGGCTTATGTATTTTACTCTTTGGGACATAAATATAGCACGTTCTCTGTGTGCAGCAAGGTGAAAGTTAGGACCAATGATAAATTTCTTGCAATGGTCCTATTAAGCAGTTACTATTATCCTCACTTTAAATAAATTTGGACTGAAAGAAGTTAATAATTCTGTCTAAAGGAGTTAGGTAACACTCTCTAGATCACACTAGAGAGTCTTGTTTGCTCTGAATCTGTCCTATGCAATCTTGTGCTTTCAACACCAGCTATATAAGTACATATGAGAGAACCTCTCCAAGTTTATATGTATCTCCCTATCCAAGTTTATATGTATCTCTACTTCCAAGTTTATATGTATCTCCCCCTTCCCCTTTTCTGTCCCTTCTTAGGTGAAGAGAGTCATGCATTTTTTTATTCCATCCACACCATTTTACTTGCAAATCTTGTTTCATGAACTAAATATAATACAAAGAATATGGATGTTGAACTCAAAGAAACCCAAGGTGCAACTCAAATTCTGAATGATTGCTACTGTAAAACTTTTCTCTGTGTTAAATAAGTTACCTCCAAATTCTCTATGTTTACAGTTCAGCTGAACAAATGTAACTATATATGTAGAATTTGCCTAAACCAATGGAACTTGTAGAATCTCTCATTAAGCAGGTGGGTAATCTAGTTTAAACAGATGATGTCAATGAAGACGGCCCAGAACAGTTATTAGAAGACTCTAATGAAGAGTCCTTTGCTCCTAATCAGCTCAGCAACTCCATTATCTGGCCATCTACTTTTGACTCACTATAATTGAAAAACAGAAGCTTTTCATTCAATGATCACAAACCTCATGCTTTCCAAATTGTCTATTTGCTTGTATATTTCTCTGCATACAATGTTCTCGTCTTACTTGGCTGAAGACCTCTCCTACTTTATACAAAGCAAGGCCCACTCCATTATTCTCTTCTTTGCCTTCTTATTTCCTTAAAGTTAATTTATCTATGAGTAGTCTTTGTGTTTCTTGCCACCACATAGTTGAGCTTTGTAGGGGAATTCAACTGTTGTTCTCTAATAACGAATAGAAAATAAGACTCGTGGTGTCTTCTACATGAACAAAAAAGCCTACATGAATTAATCAATTAAAAAAAAAAAAAAAAGCCACACTGAATGCCCAGAGCTGTGTATTGGATAGCCAGTAATTTGGAACACAATATATCAAAAGAATGCATGGAAAAATATTTTGCAAAATTCAAATTGGATGAACTCATTACTTCTGGGTAGTTTGAATGTAATTCTACACCCTGGAGGTAGATTATTTATAATGAACCTTAATTCATTGAAGTGTTGAGGTTGGATATTTTGAATTATGAATACTGTATTTGGATTTTTTGAATTATGAATACTGTATTTGGATATTTTGAATTATGAATACTGTATCTAGATTGTATAGAAAGTTACACATGTACGGGGAGTGGGAACTATCAAAATCATACTGCTAGTTTTTATGCAAAGTCACAAAGTATGATTTTCTGGATTTACTGAAGAACATGCATTAGAAGAAGAACCAAATGACTTTCCCTCAGATAGCTCCTCCCAGCACTTAGCCCCAGTTAATGTGTACTTTATATTACTCTATCATATGAAAGACAGTGTTTGTTAATTCTTACAGAACTTCTCCAGATAATAAGTTGATGAGATTTTAGCATACTCTGAAATCTGAGAAAGGTGTGAAGGTAAAATACATAATATCTACAGGGAGCACCGAAAGGGTCATAATTTCTCTAAATTATGGCAAATCAACAGCAATTGGTCTGTTGGTTAAGAATGGTCTACAGCTGGATGTGCAGCTATTGGGACACAATTCTAAGAATAAAATTAAACAATACCCTTGAATCTTATATAGCTCATTCCTTTAGGCAGATGTCTTCTAAATTCAGATTTAGAAAAGCAGTATACTGAGAAGTTTTTTGGTTTTTTGGTGGGGGGTTGGTGATAGTGGATGAATTATAATAGATTTTCTTCCAGACATCTATATAATATTAGTGCATGTGTCTCACTAATATTATCCATAGCAGTTCCTCTTGTTGCACAGTGGTCTTTCCTCTTCTCCTTCTCCTTCCTCCTCCTCTTTCCCCTCCTCCTCTTTATTGCCCTCTTCCTCCTCCTTCTCCACCATCACCCCTATACTTCAAGCAAAATGAGGAGTTAAGCTACATCATTCCGGCTTATTATTGATTTCCCAACAAAACTGGCCATAGTTCCTGCCACATGTTGGTTTTGAATGACAAATGGGTATGTCCCTGGAATTTCTAGAGAGGGAAAAGGACCTCAAGGGAAAAGATGATATATCACTTAGGACTTAATCATGGAATAAAAACCACATAATAATTTGAACATTGAAGCTTAACTTAAAGATTCATTAACTAGTTAATGACAGATTAAATATTAATAAAGAAACACTAAATATAAAAGTGTAGTAGACATTGAGAAAAAACACTCTCTGTATGGCCAAGGCAGAGTACAAAAGAAGGAACAAATTGGAAGGCCTCCACTTTCAAGTCTAAAGTTTATATCTTATAAGAAAATATGAGAACTTCCCTTACTACTTGGTAGAAAAGTTATCCATAAAGCTGCAGACCAAGGCTGATAAGCAGCAAATATGCACATGATATCGAAACACTTGCTGAGAAGATGGTTGAGGTGAGAGATAGAATCCACTGGGAAAGTACCAATGGGATGGTACGGAAACTTGCTGGAAAGTCTCCTTGTGGAGCACCTGCACAACCCACTTGCAAGCGTTCCATGGGCCAGCTCATACAACTTGGTTAGAATATATAATAAATGAACACAAATAAGCAACCTGTAACCAAGAAATTATAACTAAGCTTGGGCAGAACCAAGAGTTACCAGTAAGTTGCCTGAGCAGGTAATTCAGGCAGTTTCAACATTGATTGCTGTTGTAGTCTGTTCTGCCACAATCTATGCCTGTGGTTTCCTGGGCTATTTCTTATAATTAGTTCATTGAAGATTAAAACAAAAACAAAATCAAGGGACACCTGGGTGCCTCAGTTGGTTAAGCGACTGCCTTCAGCTCACATCATGATCCCAGGGTTCTGGGAAGGAGCCCTGTATTGGGTTCCCTGCTCAGTGCAGAGTCTGTTTCTCCATCTCCCTCAGTCCCTCCCCACTCTCTCTCTCTCAAATAAATAAAATCTTTAAAAAGATGTTTAAAAAATCAAAAACAAAAACAAATAAAAAAGATCAACTTCTCAAGTCTAGTTTACCCATGTGCTTGCATAACATGTTGGTACCATCCAAAAGTGGACAGGTTCAGTACTGCAGCCTCACTTAGGGTCACCCCTAAATGGAGTAATGAAAAGAAGTTCTTCCAGTGGGAAGTACTGAACTTAGTAATATATTTAGTGACAGATAACCAGAAGCACATATTTAAATTATTAAAGACAAGATGCTGATGTTTTAACCGGATGGTCAGGACCTTGAAAGAAAAGGCATTGGAAGGCTGGTAACAAGGAAATCTGAGAAAGAAGTATTTGGATAAACTTTTCAGATTTGGCATAGATTGTGTGACTATATTTGTGCCAGTGTGGATGTCCACCAAAAGGTGTTCACAAGGAGAGGAGGTTCTAAATTAATCATGTGATAAAACAATATGCTCTGTGGATGTCCACAAACATCTTTCCCCAACCCATCCAGTGCTGGCTCAGTAGGCCTGTGGCCAAAATGATTCTGGTGGTAGAAATGGAGGCTATGCATGAGCTCAACAATATGGAATTTCCTTTACCAAGGTTGACCTGGCTAAAAATATGGCTGAGGGTCTATCTTGTTAATATGGAGGCCAATGCTGAGGACCATTGTGATGTGGCACAACTGCGGGAAAGGCAAGTCAGCCTGGTGGCTGCTGATTAGACTGGACCTCTTCTATCATGGAGGGATCAGATATTTGTTCTTACTGGAATATACATTTTCTGTATATGGATATGTCTTCTTTTCATGTAATACACCTGCCAACATCATCATTCATGGACTGACAGAATGGCTTACCCAAATACATAACAATACTTCTGATTTATAAAAAAATAAAACACTATTTCTCAACAAAGAAAGAGTAGCAATGGATTCATGCTCATGGAATTAACTTGTTTTGACACATACTGAAACACACAAGGAATGATTGAGTTAATTTAAAATTAATGGTTTTGTAAAAGATTCAGTTATGGCATCAGTTGAGAGACAACACCCTAAAAGGTTGCAGTATGTAATTTTTACAGTTTGGACCAGAGCACATTAGCTCCTGCTCTCTTTCCAAAAGTAACAACACATGACTCTAGAACAAAGCAGAAGTGAAGTGACTCCTTTCACTCCTATTCCTAAATAACCATTCTAATTTTTGCTTTCAGTCTTGAAACTGTAAGCTCTGCTATTTTGAAATTCTTAGTCCCTAAGACATGACAAGACTTCAAGACATGTCAAAGGGACATGACACAATTTCAATTCAAATGTAAGATAAGACTGCCATAGGCTATTTGGGGGTCCTTTTTACTACTGAATCAATAGGCAGGAAAAGAGGCTGCTCTCTTTGCTGAAGTGATTGATGTCGATTACCATGGAGATATTGTGTTGCTACTGCATACTAAGACATCTTTATGTCTGAAATCTAGTGGATTTTCTGTACTGCCTTTTAGTACTTCCAACTCAGTAGTATAGGTTGATGGAAAACTATAGCAAAAAAAGAGAGACAGAGTGACTCAGACCTCCAATCTAATCTTTACATCACAATTTTACATCACTACACCATTTTAAACCCCCTATCAGCTGATGTTCTGATTGAACACAGAAAAATACAGAATGTGTAGTGGAAATAGGAAATCACAGCTATCAACTAATGCACTGTGACCAATTTTAGATAGTAACCATAATAGTCTTACATTGCATATCTCATATTTTCCTTTTTTTGTTATTTTTGTTTATTCTCTTTTTCTGGAGAGAGAGCCAAAGTGAGAGAAAAAGGGAAGATAAGAATGAAAGAAAGAAAAGAAAGAAAGAGAAAGGAAGAAAGAAAGAGAGAGAAAGAGATAGAGAAGAGGGAGGGAAGGAGGAAGGAAGGAGAAAATAAGGGAAAAGGAAAGAAGGAAGGAAGGAAATAAAACAGAATAACGGAATATATATATATCAATCTACTCCTCTTTCTAAAATGAGTGTTACAACTATACATGCCCTAACTTTGAGAGGTGAAAACTTCTTCACTTGTAAGAAGGTTAGCTGGATCTTTTTAAGTAAAAATATAAGAATGTAGACTCTCAAGCTGTCAACTTATTACCTCTCATATCCAGATATACTCATCTCTGCCTGCTCTGTGATAATGCACGTTTGCTTTGCCAGTATTTTCACGACAGTGTGCACTCAATAGAGAGTGATGGAAGGACATTGGGGGCGTAAGAGTTTTTCTTTTCTTCTCTCCATTCTGTCTCCATCTGCCCACTCCAGTCTCCTTCAGCACAAAGCTTTCTCCAGTGCTAGAATCCTTTATGGTGTAGTTAATTCTGTGCTAGATGTCTGCTATTGTTGGGTGTGACTTTTTTCAGTCCCAACTCCTGCAGAGGGTGGATTTTCCAGTTCCTGGTTCTAGAGCACTTGGTTTTCCTCAGTGCTTCCAAGACCCTCTCCAATGTCTTCCCAATAGAATGCCATAAATGGGACCCTTCCCAGTAAATGGCTCCTCCTGTTTTTCTCTGGGGAAGTCTGCAGTATGTTTGAAGGTGACAATCCTCCCTGTATAGGCTTCTTCCAATACCATAGAGTGCATATTTCCAGAAGCATCTCAAAACATCTTCCACCATAGAGTGAGCCACCAATGTTGCCCTGATCCCAGCTTTTGGTCAGGGTCGAAGAGGTACTCTTTAGGTAGCTGTTGCAGCTCTGGGGTAATATATGACAACATACACCAGCATACTCATACATACAGAATGACTAATATAGTATCTCATACAGGCTGAAGTATGTGTATTCAGTTCTCTTTCTCTCTTTTCTTTGTGTGCAATAAGTACCTAACAAGCTACGCAATCTGAAGAGCTTGTAGTTGGGAGGCAGAACACTAAGACTCCTTAGTCTTTCTTCATCCCTCATCCAATTTATTACCAACTCCTGGTCATTTCTACTCCCATGTTACTTAATACCTATTTGAATTATTCCTACTCCTCCTTTGTTCAGGAGCTAATAAGTTCTACCATAACTAATTAAAATTTTCCCCAAGTTATTCCCTATCTCTGATTTCATCCTCTTGAACCCATTTCTCATAGAGCTACCACAGTGATTTTTATTAAAATTACATATGATCACGGTGTTCCTTCATCTGAAGTAGTTTAATATCAAAATACTTTGGGTTGATTAGTCAAGCTTATTACTGAGAAATTAAGAACATTTCTATACCAAATTGTAACTACATTTTAATCACTTATCATTTCATCTTCTAAACCCTGTTCCTACTTATACAATACTCTTCTCTAGTGTCTCAAGTTAAATTTTAGTCATTCTGAACTGTTTGCATAACTCACATAATTGTATTCTATCTATTCAGCACCCAGCATTATAGGTGGTCAATGAATTTTTATTAGAAAAATAAGTAAATACAGGAATAAAGTAGGTAGAAAGAATGGATGAATGAGCAAATAGAGCAACAGTTTTTTTTTCATTTAACTGCATGAAAAAATGTCATCGTTGATATTTAGAGATGATTAATTTCTTATAGTTTTACAAAGTAAAATATGCATCATGGATTTATTTGATATAGAAAATGACCTTCATGTAAATATAAACTCATGTAAATTTAGTGTGAAATGTCTATGCAAAAATTCAAAAGCATCCATTAAAAAAGAAGTGCAATGAGAATGCTTTAAAAAAAAAATTCCTTGGAAAAGAGAAAATTAAAAATTCCATAGGAAAAAAGTTACCAACTATGACCAAGACCCTAATAAAGTCTGAAAGAGGTAGAATTACAAGTTGCTGTAGGAAGAAATGGAAAGAAAATCTGTAAAAAAGTTAATAATGTAGCAGAAAGCTAAATAACTAGCTGGGGAATGGACAGAAAGTCACTCTCTTAAAGACAAATTAAAATAGATTTCTTTTTGTTTGTTTGTTTGCTTTTTAGAAGAGGAGAAACACAAGTAGAATAAGTATGGTGGCCCATTAAATTGAAGATAAAAAGGTATCTTTTGATGCATGAAATAGGACTAGAATCTCAAAGCCTAAAATTCTCATTCATGAATCTGGCATGGTCACAGTTTGGCAGTTGCTATAGATGAAATGTTTCTGTCCCCCAAAACTTCATATGTTGAGGGATACCTGGGTGGCTCAGTTGGTTAAGTGTCTGACTACTGATTTCAGCTCAGGTCATGATATCTGGGCCTGAGATCAAACCCACATAATGCTCCATGCCCAAGGCGGAACAGTGCTTCTCTCTTCCCTCTGTCCTTTCCCCTGATTCATGCTCTCCCTCTCTCTTACATGTGCTCTTTTTCTCTCACACACTCTCTCGCTCTTTCAAATAAATAAACAAAATATTTTAAAAACAAACAAAGAATAGGATTAAGGTCCTTAAAAAAAAGACCCCAGAGAGTCCTTCTCCCTTCCTCAATGTGAAGATATAGCAAAATGACAACTGTCTATGAACCAGGAAGAAGATTTTCACCAGACAATACATCTACCAATACCTTGATCTTGGACTTCTGGCCTTAAGAACTCTGAGAGGGTTGGCTGGGTGGGTCAGTAGGTTAAGCTTCAGACTCTTGATTTTGGCTCAGGTCACAAACTCAAGGCCCTGAGATCGAGCCCATGTTGGGCTCTGCGCTGAATGTGGCACCTGTATAAATTTCTCTCTCTCCTTTTCTCTCTGTACCCTCCCACTCTGTCTTAAAAATAAATAAATAAAAATAAAAAATAAAGTACTTTTTAAATATGTCAATCAGAAAAAGACAATTATTATATGATCTCACTCATATGTGAAATTTAAGAAAGAAAACAGAGGATCAGAGGGGAAGAGAGGATCAGAGGGGTGCTTGAGGGGAAGGGGTGAGGGGATGAGGTAACTGGGGGATGGACATTAGGGAGGGCATGTGATATAATGAGCACTGGGTGTTATATAAGGCTGATGCATTACAGACCTGTACCTCTGAAAGCAATAATACATTAGATGTTAATTAAAAAAAGGGGGGGTGCACCTGGGTGGCTCAGTGGGTTAAAGCCTCTGCCTTCAGCTCAGGTCATGATCCCAGGGTTCTGGAATTGATTGCATCGGGCTCTCTGCTCAGCAGGGAGCCTGCTTCCTCCTCTCTCTCTGCCTGCTTCTCTGACTATTTGTGATCTCTGTCTGTCAAATAAATAAATAAAATCTTAAAAAAAAAAAAAGACAAATATGCACTTCAAAAAAAGGAAATCCATATGCCCCAAAACAGGTACTCAACAGAAACAGAAATCAGGAAATATGAATAAAAAACACAGTGAGCTAGGACTACATCCCCACCACAGAAACACAGTGTTGGTGAGCTGTGGGCCAACAAGCACATCCATACATGGCCAGGGAGAGTAAAAACTGGCACAACCGATTTAGAAAACCATTACCTAGCAGAATGGAAGATTCTCTTCTCTTTTGGCCCAACAACCTATTCCCAATTAGACACCCAAAAGAACGGTTATCAAGTGTGATTGCCAAACCAACAGCATCAGCGTCAGCTGAGAACTTACTAGAAACACAAATCACTGGACGTGAACCCAGATCTACTGAATCAGAACTTGGATGGTGGAGCCCAGCAATCTGTGTTTACCAAGCCCTCCAGGGCATTCTGATTCAGGCTTGAACTTGAGAGCCTCTGTGTACCACACTAGCATGAGAGAATATTCATCATGTTCAAAAACTGGAAACAGCCCAAATGCCTGTCAACAGAATGGATAGATTGTGTAATATTCTTATAATATAGTATAGAGCAAGGGAAATAAGCAAACTACAACTACAGACAATAACAGGAAGGAATCTTAAAACCTTGAAAGAAAGTATCAAGACACAAAAGAAGACATAAAATAGGATTCTTCTTATGTAAAGGCAAAGAGGCAAAACTAAACTATAGTCTTTGGGAATGCATACTTGACTGGTAAAAATATAAAGAAATTTGAGAAAGTCATTACTATTAAGGTAGGACAGCAGTTTACTTTGGGGAAGAAGGAGTGGGCGTGATTAGGAAAGGACACATGAAAAGGGACTTTGAGGTGTTGCAACACAGTATTTCTTTACCTATGTGATGGTTAAATGTTTGTTCCAAAATAGTATAATCAACAGTACATTTTATGCAAAACAAACCTGTGAGAAATAAATTTCTGTTATTTATAAACAACCTAGTCCATGGCGTTTTGTTATAGCAGCATGAAAGGACTAACACAGCATGTTAGGCTGTTGAGGTTATTTGAATTATTCATTCTGAGAGGAAAAAAAAAAAATCAGTGAATGGGCACTATGCTGAGCTTGCAATTCGATTCTAACCCCCTTTGTTGAAATAAAGCAGAAAATCTAGAAGTTTTAACAACATTTTTTACCTATCCTAGAATCACTTTAACCTTTCTAGTAGCTTCTTATCCTGTGTTCCATTATCTTAATGTTTTGCCATCGTAAGTGGAGGAGGAAGCTACTTTTGATGCATAAGATTCCATTTTCTTGAAAGTATTTCAGAGCAAAGAGAGAAAAGAATTTTGTAAAGAGGAAAATTCATCTAGCGACACACAGAGGGGTTTTGGGCATTCCACTGACAGAAAGATTTTACCCCTTAGCCCCTTCTTCCAAAAATTTCAAATATTATCTTGTTGAAATTTTCTGTCTTGATTCATATCTGTTATTCTCCCTGACACTGAAGCAAGTGGAGAGAGAAAAAGGATGTAATCTTTCAGCTATCATTAAAGATTAGATTTTTTTTGTTTTGTTTTGCCTTGTTTTTGTTCGCTCAAAGTTTCATACCCAGACTACCTGCATTAACACTACCCACCATGCTTTCTAGAAATGCAGTTTTTAGGCAACACTTAAACATATTAAAATAGATGAAAATGTCCCTTAAAATAGTCAGAGACAGTTCTCAGGCAGGACAAAAACCATGATGATTGCTATAGTGTAGGCTCTACGAGTTTCTTTGTAAATAGAACTGCAAATTAAGGTAGAATACAGAAAAATGAAATAGCATAGAGTATTACATTGAGCATAGTAGTATGACTTAATTCTGTTCATTGAAATGTGAGCGGAAGTGGCATGTATCGTTTCCACTGGGGTTTTTCAAAGCCTGAGAATAACTCAACACATTTTCTTTCTCCTGCCAAGGTGATCTTGGAAGCAAATGTTAAGATGGAGATACTATCAGCTGGGATCCCAGAATAACTATAATGAGCTAAACATGCTGCCAACTTGAGAGACTCAGTGTGAGTGAGAAATAAACTTTGCCATGCTAAGCCATTGGATTTGAGATTATTACTACAGCATAGCCCAAGGCGTACAATGGCCAATAACTCATTAACCCTTTTGCACCAACAGTAGGATTGAGATAAGTTATTAACTGCCAAGCAACCCATCTTTTCTTCTCCCCCATATATGTTTATCTGTGGTGTGGGGAGGATTCTAGTGTTTCTAATGTATTGCCCTTCAAGCATTTTTCTTCTATTTGGCTTCTCTTTCCCCATTTTATTAATTCTTTTAAGATTTATTTGTTTATTGGGGGGACAGAGGGAGAGACTCTTCAGGCAAACCCTCTGCTGAACTTGGAGGCTGATGTGGAGCCTGATCACACCACCCTGAGATCATGATCTGAGCCAAAACTGGTTGCTCAACTGACTGAGCCACCCAGGAACCAGTATTAGTTTGTTTTCATTCTTAGTTTGTCTTGTCTGCCTTATATTTAAAGATTTTTCTCCAAATTACTAGGCAAGTGAATGGAAAATGCCTGCAATGTGAATGCTATTAACCTTTTTTTGCTATATCACATTGAATATTTAAAATTGTCTTTCAAAATGGGGCAAGTGTTGTCTTTGTGAGTTTATTTTGCTATTTGAATTATAGTCTGTGGTGGCAATTTTTGAAGAATGTTTGTCCTCCGTGTCTTACAAGTTCATTGTCATTCTTTGAAGTTGAATACATTTTCATAGGTTGTTAATTATTATCTGTAGATATATTTTTGAATTACAAATGTGTTCTATCCCATGAACATCTACAGAATGTTCTTGCATCACCATATTTTCTAATTCTTGAATATTAATTACTCTTTTAAACTCTTAGTTGTAAGACAGATTGATATATACAAACTTTATCATAAACCTGAAGATTTACTAATACACATCTGTAGCTGCGCAGGTCTGTGTAGGGATCTTTGATTCCAGTGCTTGGTCTTCTCACAGTGAAGCACGTAGTTTATTTTAAATCTTCTAATGGTATTTATAGTTTTACCATTCCTGAGAACAAGCAAATGCAATAACCTTCAGAGTATACGGTGTTTAGTAACTTTCTTGTAATATATGGACATACTCAGTTATGTTATGGAGAACCACTGATTTTTATTTCTATCTCTTACCATATCATGTCACAGATAGTAATAGTCTATAATGAACGTGCCATAGAAAATAACTATGGAATTAAGATGGGGGTAAAATTACTCTGACGACTTTAGGAAGAAATTGAGAACTAAATGGATGGAGGTACAGTAGTAACAAGGTGAAGCCCTCCCCACCTATCTCAGAGGATACACAGTTCTAAAATATAGTCTACCATGTGTGACTTCTGATTATAACCAGCTTCCCCCAGAGATAAAGGAAAAGAGCAATCACATATATGTGGAAAATTTCCCAGAGAATATCATTAGTATAGTTATAATCAATACCTCTCAGAAAATAATGTGAACTACAATAAAGATGTTAAATATGCTTTGGTTTGACCCATTAAATACATTATCCAATTATATAATTTATATAATTTGGATCAGTCAATATGAAAATGATTAAGCTCTGGCAAGGAGATGAAAATGTTGGGAAAAATACACATTTCCTGCATGTATGGTCTTTTGTGGCCCAGTTCAATTATAGTAATTGTTCACCTAAGAGAAACAACGGAATACAAAGATCAAGAAACAAGTATAGACCACATTGTCATTTCCACTGTATCTGTCAGAAGCCAACCTCATGTAGAGGGAAAACCTCAGACTGTAAATACATTGTGTTATAGGCTAGGTGGCCAGCTGATGACTGAAGCACTTGCTTTTTTGCCTTCTAAGACCATGACACCTGATGAATAGGCCTCATTTTAAAGTAAAGGTATACTTTTTAAAGTATCTGGTTATGAGGGTTCATTTTAATAAGATCAATAGGTTAGGGGTGGAGAGTCTAGGGAATATATGAAGAAACAATTGTTTAAGTTCCTCTAAAACGTTTAGAGAATACCTGAAATATAGGGAAACTCGAAGTAGTGCACAGGTGATGATCGATTCTCCTTCCCACTATGATCCCAATATTTTACCAGATAACTTGTGATCTAAGGAAGGTTGAAATTCCTCAGTGTTTCTGGTCATATTCCAAACTCCCTCCAATGATTTGCATTTTATACTCCTTAATGAATATTAATTAATTTTTATAGGGAAGTTGAAGGAATTCTCAGTTAATCTTTCTGAGCTCATAATTGCTTAGCATGGTTTTAATGGAAGAATAAATGGTTGGAGTGGTATTATCATTTATGGAAAAAAAACCTAAAATTAACTGAGATTTCACTCATTCAGCTAAAAGGCACAGTGTGGAAGTAGTCATATTAGTTGGAGTTTTCCAGACAAACAGAACCAGTAGTATAAGGCCATTGGGAATTCTCTCTTACTGGGAGGAAGTCTAGTCCACTGTTCTGTTCAGACCTTCAGGTGACTGGGTGAGATCCATCTATACAAGGGAGAACAATATGTTTTACTCAGTCTACCTATTTAAATGCTAATCATATCCAAAAACACCATGACAGAAATATTCAGAATAATGTTTAGCCAAATATCAGGGGTCCCCATATAGTCAAGTTGATGCATTAAATTAACATCACCCAGTGTAATCACTTTTTTATCACTAACTTCCTATTTTTGAAAAATATATTTCAGATTCTCTTCTGTATTCATAAGTCAAGTCATATGTCAAATAATACTTGTTTTCCACTATCTCAAAGTGATAATGTAAGATTAATGTGCTAGTTTCATAATACACATTGAGTTCCTTGCAAGAAATAAACAAGGAATTGACATTTTAACACCATCAATATATTATAGATTTTAATATATTCAATAGAGACTCTGTCATTCATTATACGGCATGAATAATGAAAAACACCTAAGGAAAAAAGGAAAAACAGTCTATAAAACCTTTGAAGAATTCATGATTAGATGTGTGCATGCTCTGTGTTCTATAATCTACACCAGGTAGAATATTGTGAGATACTATAGGGGAAAACACTGATATAACTAGTTAAATTTTACTTTGATGTTTGTATAGTAAGGGCAGTCTTGAAATGCTTTATCAGTATACTTTATCAATGAACATCAGACTAAATATCATTAGAGCTAATTTCTAATCCAGGCACTTTGAAACCACAGTCCAATCAATTTGATTTTAGGATATTCACTTGTAGAACTGTTAGAAGAAAGACATGATTGCTAACAACATATCCTATTTTAAGATTCTATATTTTATATGATAGGTAGTAAACCAGCGGCCTACAGTTTTAAGAAGAATAAAAGGAACTCATCATTTACAAAACAGAAGATTTTATAGAGAAATTAAATGGCTATATTTCTCTAAAAAATAAGAGCTGGCAATTCCTCTATAAATTTGCACATGATATATAAGTTTGAACCAATGGTTTGTTCTTTCCATTCTGGTTATCATTTTGCTATCATTTAAAGAAACTGGTACCGAGTATCAGACATTCAACATTCCTATATTGTTCAGTGACTTGGCTTTTTTACCTTTGGTAGGCAAGTGAAATTGCAGCTCATCTTCTAAAAGGACTATACACACACACACACACACACACACACACACACACACACATAGAAATATATATATGTATATATATATACACATATATATAAATATAAATTTAATTTTTCTTTGTTTTGCCTAACCAAATTGATGAATTAGTCCATGAAGTCATAAGAATATCACATTAAATGATGTATTAAGTCTCAGGATGTTACCAAGTAGTAAAAACGTCATCCACTTTTAAAAATAATGTAGGTAGTTACTTGCTTCTTCCTTCCATTGCTAAGCAGCTTGAGTCCAAATGGCTCAATTTTACATGAAAGGAAAAAGGAAAAATAGCCTCAGTTCACTCATAACGAAAATGAGTACCGATGCCACTTTTTACCAAATAAATAATTTCCCATTACTGATATCAGAATAAAGAGAAACAGGTTAGAAACAGGTTAGCTATTTTAAACTAAGAGATTGTTAACCATAAAAGGTCAACACAAGAAATGCTTTTCACAATTGAGTCCAAATACTTGATGTATCTCTATTGAAATGACTTAAATCTGATGTCTTCAACTATTAGTATATAAAACAATGAAAAGATATGTAATCACTTAACAGCACTCATCTTGCTACTATACCTCTTACCAAAAGGTGGCAGTACCATATTTTCAACATTCATAAGTTGTTCGGAAATATTTAATATTGATTTAATGTATTATCATTTCTCTTTTGAAAATTAGTAATACAAGTCAGTACTTGTGTCTATTATCATGAGAATTAATTAATGTGTGATAACTACAGCATATTCTTTGTCAGCCATGATTTATCTTCTTTATAGAAATTAACTATGGGGCACCTGGGTGGCTCAGTGGGTTAAAGCCTCTGCCTTCAGTTCGGGTCATGATCTCAGGGTCCTGGAATCAAGCCCCGCATCAGGCTCTCTGCTCAGCAGAGAGCCTGCTTCCCTCTGTCTTTTTCTGCCTGCTTCTCTGCCTACTTGTGATCTCTGTCTGTCACATTAACAAATTTTAAAATATCTTAAAAGAAAAGAAAGAAATTATCTACAGGCTTTTTATTATAGGCAGTGTACTCTAATGATTGCTAGCCCATACACATCAAGCTGCTTCACCCTCATATTCAGTTCTTCATGTGTTTAAGAAATGATTAGTAACACAAAAAATAAATAAAAATAAAAAACAAGAAAAAATGACTAGTAATCACAAAACTTAACCAAAAATACAATCTTTTGTAATTTAGTGATAGGTGGTAGAGTTGGCCCAAAATATGTTACAATGTTTACATAAAATGAAACAATTTGATTTAAATAATATACCCCCTTTCTTCTCACAGTGAGAAAAATCCACATTAATCCCCCTGGAGCTAATTATAGTTGTAGAGTATCTGTACCTTCCCAGACTTAATCTGAAGGTACATTTTACCAGGATCCCCAAGTGATTTGTATGCACATTAGATGGTGAGATGCACTCATCTGGACTGCTGATTACAAAAATGAACACTAATAATCATAATCTGTGTTTCAGCAAACACTGTATATCTGAAGTAGCACTTTCCTGGCTAGCATGAGAGAAAGAAGTGTGTCTTAGAGTTAGAAAATTTCACTCTCATTTTCTTTTAATTGTAGCATGAACATTTAACATGAAATTAACCATCTTAACAAATTTTTGAGTGTACAACATAGTATTGTTGACTATAGGTATAATTTGTACAGCAGATCTTTATTCATTGTGTGGAACTGAAACTTAATACCCATTGATTAGTAATTTCTAATTTCCTGCTCCCTCCAGCTCCCAGAAACCAGTATAAAACTCTTTTGTCCTATGAATTTGACTATTTGAGATACCTCTTAGGTGGAAACATGCAGTATTTGTCTTTCTGTGTCTTGTATATTTCATTTAGCATAATGTCCTTGAGATTCATCCATTTTGTTGCATATTACAGAATTTCTCCTTGTTTTTAAAGCTGAACAATACTTCCTTGTATGTATCTATCATATTTTCTTTACTCATTGGTTGATGGACATTTACGTTGCTTTCGTACCTTGGCTATTGTGAATAGCACAGCAATGAGTACAGGAGTACTAATATCTTTCTGAAAACCTGGTTTAAATCATCTTAGATAAATACCCAAAAGTGGGATTGCTGGATAACATAGTAACTATATTTTCAATATTTTGAGAAATCATCTTAATGTCTTTACTAAAGTCTATAAAACTTTGTGTCCATACCAACAGTGTGTGTGGATGTATACTTGTTTCAGTACTACTTGCAGAAAAGAGTATCTTTGCTCCATTGTACTGCTGTTGACCTTCTGCTGAAGATCATTTGACTATATTTGACTATATTTCTGGATATTCTGTTCCGTTCCACTGATCTGTTTTTGTTTGTTTGTTTGTTTGTTTTTGTTTTTGTTTTTGCCAATACCACACCGTCCTGTTTTATAAATCATAAAGTCATTTAGGGTCAGTCTTCCAACTTTGTTCTTCTGCTTTGGTGTATTACCTATTCTGTTTGTTGTTGTTGTTTGCTTAACTATTCTGTTTGTTGTTGTTTGCCTTTCCACTGAAACTTTAGAAACAATTTGTTTCTATCCACAGGAAACTTAGTGGGATTTTGATTTGACTTGGATTGAATCTATAAGTTAAGTTGGGAAGGACTAATATCCTGATAATATTGACATGGACCTTACTGTCCATGAAACATAGAGTATCTCTCCATTCATTTAGTTTTTTGATTTATCACAGTTCTGAAGTTTTCCTCATATATATCTTACACATATTTTGTTAGATTTATACCTATTTTATTTTTGCAGGTGCTAATGTAAATGGTACTGAGAATTTTATTTTCAAATTCCTCTTATTCATTGTTGGTATATAGAAAAGTGATTGACTTGTATATTAATCTGGTATTCTGCAACTCAGTACAATTGCTTATTCATTCTAGAGAATTTTTTTGTCAATTATTTTTAGTATGTTAATTGGCAATCATGTCATCTGTGAACAAATATGGTTTTATGTCTTGCTTGCCATCCTGTATACCTTTTATACTCTTGTTTCATTGCATTAACAAGGATTTTCAGTATGACATTGAAAGGAATGGTGAGAGAGGGTATTTTTACCTTTTACTTCATCTTAGTGGGAAAGCTTCAAATTTTTGTCATTTTGTGTGATGACAGATGTACAAGATAGATTTCTTGTAGATATTCTTTATCAAGGTGAGAAAGTTCTTCACTTTTGCTATCTTACTGAGAGATTTAATCACAAATGAGTGTTGGATTTTATCAAATGTCTTTTCTGTATCAATTGATATATAGTCATGTGATTTTTCTTTTCTAATATGTTGGTATGATGCATTAGTAGATTTTTAAAGAATACTGAACCAGTCACACTTACCTGGGATAAAACCACTTGTCTTGATGTCTAATGCTTTTTATACATTGTTAGATTTGATTTGCTAATATTTTGTTGCAGAATTCCATATGAATGTTCATGAAAGCTATTGGTCTTGTGCTTTCCTTGTAATGTTTTTGTAAGTTTTTGGTACTAGGGTAATTTTGGCCTCTTAGAATGAGTTAGAAAGCATTATCTCTGCTAATATCCTCTGAAAAAGATTGTAAAAAATGGTAGTTTTTTTTTTTCCCTTAAATGTTTGGTAGAGTTCATCAGTGAACCCATGAAGGCCTGATGCTTTCTGTATTGGAAGGTTATTAATTATTGGGTAAATTTATGTACTTGATATAAGCCTATTCATAGTGTGTGTGTGTGTGTGTGTGTGTGAGAGAGAGAGAGAGACAGAGAGAGAGAACGCTTTGGCAAATTGTGAAGGAATTGCTCCATTGTTCATGTAAGTTATCATATCTGTAAGCATAGAATCACGCATATTATTTCATTTTATTATTATTATTATTATTTTAATGTTCAGAGGATCTGTAGTGATGCCCCCTCTTTCCCGTCTGGTATTAGTAATTTGTGTACTTTCTCTTTATTTCTTAGGTAGCCTGAGTACCTTATCAACTTTCAAAGATCTTTTCAAAGAAGTGATTTTTGGTTTTATTGATCTTCCCTATTAATTTTCCATTTTCAATTTTCAAAAAAAATTCTGCTCTAATTCTCTTTCTCTCCTTCCCTTTCTTCCTTTAGATAAAATTTGCTCTTTTTTTTTTTTCTAGTTTCTTCAGGGGGTGTGTGTAGTTTACTGATTTTAAATCTCTCTTCTTTTATACTGTATGTGTTTAATATTATTAAATTGTCTATAAGTGTTTTTACTGCTTTCCATGAGTTATGATGTCATGTTTTCTTTTCATTTAGTTCAGTTTAAAAAAATTCTCTAAAGTTTTCTCTTTGATTAGTGTATTATCTAAAATCATTGTGGCTTTTATTTGCATTTTCCTGATGATCAGTAAAGTAGAGCTTATTTTTATATACTTATGGCCATTGGCCATATGTCTTTTTTAGAGAAATGTCTATTCAATTCCTTAGCCCCTATTTAAAATCAAGGTTTTTAAATTGTTATTGTTACTGAGTTATTGGTTTTCCTTATCTGTTTCTAAGATTAACCACTTATTGGATATATGGTTTGCAAATATTTTCTCCTATTGAACAGTTTGCCTTTTCATTCTGCTCATTATTTCCTTTGCTTTGCAAAAACTTTTTAGTGTGATGCATTCCCACTTGTTTGTTTTTCTTTTTATTGCCCGTGCATTGGTGTCATATCTATGAAATCATTGCCAATACCAATGTCATGACATTTTCCTTCTCTTTTCTTATCCTAGTTTTACAGTTTCATGTCTGTATGTTCAGTCCTTAATCCATTCTGAATTTTTTTGTGTAGTGTAAGATAAGGGTCTTGTTTCATACTTCTGGATAGTAATAGTCATGTTTAAAAAAAAATCATTTGTTGAAGAAACTATTCTTCCCCTATTATGTATTCTTGATACCCTTTTGAAATTCAGGTTACCATATATACATGGACTTATTTTGGGGTTTTCTATTCTATTCTATTGTTCTGTTCTTAAGCTATAACTATGCTGTTTTAATTACTATAGCTTTGCAATATGTCTTGAAATTAGTGAGTTTAGGGCCCCCAGAATTGAATCTTTAGATTGCTTTAGGCAGGATCATTTAAACAATATTAAGTCTTCCAGCACATGAACATGGACATTTTCCATTTTGTTTGTGTTTTGTTTAATTTCTTACATCAATATTTTATATTTTTTAATGTATTCATGTTTTGACTTCTTTTTTTAAAGATTTTATTTCTTTATTTCAGAGAGAGAGTATGAGCAGCATGAATTGAGGGGAGGGACAGTGGGACAACACAAGCAGACTCCTCACTGAGCATGGAGCCCCATCACAGGACCCAGAGATCATGACCTGAGTTGAAGTCAGATGCTTAACCCACTGAGCCACCCAGGTGCCCCACCAACCTCTTAGCTAAGTTTATCCATCTTCTGTATTTTATATGTACTTGAGTTGCCTGTAACATGGTAAAATGCAAAGTTAGCAGTAAGAATAAAAATTATTTCTTCTTTATATCTCCCTTGAACACACACACACACACACACACACACACACTGCATTCAAAACACATTTAAAGTATTTTAAAAGAGCCAGTTTTTAATTTATCATTGAAAAAGTAATTAATTTTCCATTATGGACTACACTGTAAAGAAGGAGGAAGAGAAGGAGAGAAGAAGGAAGAGATGGAGAGGGAGGGAGAGGAGGAGGAAAATTAAGAGGAGGAGATGGAAGAGGAGATGGAAGAGAGGCAGTAACAAAGGGACAAAGAAAGTTTGGGAGGTAAATGATATGATTATTACATTGATTATGATGATGGTATTATTGTATTATGGTATTATGATGATGGCATCAAGGGTATACACTTATGTCCAAAATCATCAAATTATATACACTAAATACTTTCAATTTTTCTATGTCACTTATATCTCAAGAAAGCTGTAAAAAAAGGCCTTTGTTTTATGATCACTATGGGCTAGTGAGCGTTGTGACCTCTGGGCTGCAGTTACAACTCAAAGTATCACATTGCTCTACATAGAAACATAAACCTTAAACATGTTCCTCTTCTTTCTTTTCGTTGGCTGGGCAGTACACATTCTCCAAGCTTAGATAAGCATGTTTTGTTGACAGAAAGCTACTGCTCCTAATATGCTTCCCAAAAAACAGGAAAACCACTTATCCATAAGTAATATAATTCTAATTGAAATCCTATACAGAGTGAAAAGGGAAAAGGAAGGAATAAGTTTTTTGCCCCCACCATGGTCCTCTGAAAGGGAAAAGGAAGAAGAGTGAAGGATATCAATTTGAGTAATTTCTTAATTGTATATTTTATAATTAAACCAACAATATACTAACAAAATATAGACAAATTAGACTCTATAAAATATAATCATACATGTATATGCAGTCTTCAGAATCACAAAAAGAATTGTATTAACACTTAAGTGTTGATGATAGTCTAATTGCCACAATTAAATATCCCAAAATGAGGTCATGTTGAGACCATACAGGAGAAATATGGATTATGAAATTTTAATATATAATATATATATAATTTGATAATATTCTCATTTACAATGTGTACACGGATACATGATTGTAAACATTGATTAATAGGTCACATCAAAGTAACAATTACAGTCTTAACATTCAAGCACACTGGTTGTTTCCATTGTTCCATTTTGTGACCTCCTTAATGATGATATACATTGAGCTGGTAATTATGTATATATATGGAAGTTTTTGAATGATCCAAGTTCATTTTGATTTTTGCAAGCATGAAAAACATACAGGCAAAATAGTGTGCTGAAATTCAAATAAATATGGAGTATTTTGATATCAGGAATGACACAAGGGAGATAATCGGTCTGATAATTGTATTATATAAGGTATACGTGAATGAATTGAAATTGTCTGGTAATAAGTACAATTGGCAGATTTTAATAACTAACCTCTGATATATTAAGACACAACATTTTGCCTGAATATAGGAAATAGCATAACATAGCTTTAATATAATGAATGGTAAACATAAAATTTTAAAAATTTAAATTAAGAAAATGAGGAATTGGAAATCTATTCTCTAATTTCCCTTTCTATATTTTCACTGTTATTGTATAAGAAAGCAACTAATTTCTGTACATTGATTTTGTATCCTGCCACATTACTGAATTGCTGTATGAGTTCTAGTAGTTTGGGGTGGAGTCTTATGGATTTTCCATATAAGGTATCATGTCATCCATGAAGAGAGAGAGTTTCACTTCTTCATTGCCAATTTGAAAACCTTTTATTTCTTTTTGTTGTCTGATTGCTGTTGCTAGGACTTCTAGTACTACGTTGAACAATAGTGGTGAGAGTGGACATCTTTGCCGAGTTCCTGATCTCAAAGGAAAGGCTGTCAGCTTTTCCCCATTGAGGATGATATTCGCTGTGGATTTTTCATAGACAGATTTTATGAAGTTGAGGAATGTTCTCTCTATCCCTGTACTTTGAATCATTGTAATCAGGAACGAATGCTGTCAAATGCTTTTTCTGCACCAATTGAGAGGACCATGTGGTTCTTCTCTATTCTCTTATTGATTTGTTCTATCACATTGATTAATTTACAAATGTTGAACTACCCTTGCATCCCATGGATAAATCCCACCTAGACATGGTGGATAATCTTTTTAATGTACTGTTGGATCCTATTAGCTGGGATCTTGTTGAGAATCTTAGCATCCATATTCAGCAGGCATATTGGTCTGAAATTCTCCTTTTTGGTGGAGTCTTTGCCTGGTCTGGGGATCAGGGTGGCTGATCAATGCTGGCTTCATAAAAAGAGTCTGGAAGTTTTTCTTCTGTTTCTATTTTTTGAAACAGCTTCAGAAGAATAAGAATAAGAATAAGAATAAGAATAAATAATTATTTCTTCTTTGAATGTTTGGTAGAATTCTCCAGGGAATCCATCGGGTCCTGGGTTCTTGTTTTTTGGGAGGTTTTTTATCACAGCTTCAATCTTATTACTAGATATTGGTCTATTCTTCCTGACTCAGTTTTGAAGTTTATAGGTTTTTAAGAATGCACCCATTTCTTCTAGGTTGCTTAACTTATTGGCATATAACTGTTGATAATAATTTCTGATGATTGTTTCTATTTCCTTGGTGTTAGTCATGATCTCTCCCCTTTCATTCATAATTTTATTAATTTGGGTCCTCTCTCTTTCCTTTTGTTTTACTTTGGCCAGTGGTTTACCGAATTTATTGATTCTTAAAAAAAAAAAAAGCTTCTAGTTTCATTGATGTGTTCTACTCTCTCTTTAGTTTCCATCTCGTTCATCTCTGCTCGAAATTGATTATTTCCCTTCTTGTGTGTGGGGTTGACTTAATCTGTTGTTGATTCTCCAGTTCTTGAAGGTGTAAAGAGAGCTGATGTATTCTGGATTTTTCAATTTTTTTGAGGGAAGCTTGGATGGCTATGTATATCCCCCTTAGAAGCACCTTTGCTGTATCCCATAGGTTTGTACCAATGTATCTTCATTCTCATTGGTTTCCATGAATTGTTTAAGTTCTTTGATTTCCTGGTCAATCCAAACATTCTTAAGCAGGGTGATCTTAGCTTCCAACTGTTTAAATTTCTTCCAAACTTTTTCTTGTGGTTGAGTTCCAGTTTCAAAACACTGTGATCTGAGAATATGCACGGAATAAACTCAATCTTTTGGTATCGGTTGATCTACTGCCTAGAGCAATCTATACTTTCAATGCCGTCCTGATCAAAATTCCACTGGCATTTTTCAAACAGCTGGAACAAACAATCCTAAAATTTGTATGGAACCAGAAGAGGCTCCAAATTTCTAAGGAAATGTTAAAAAAGAAAAACAAAACTAGGGACATCACGTTGCCTGATTCAAGGTTTACTACAAAGCTGTGATCACCAAGACAGCATGGTACTGGCACAAAAACAGACACACAGACCAGTGGAACAGAGTAAAGAGCCAAGATATGGACCCTCAACTCTATGGTCAAATAATCTTCGACAAAGCAGGAAAAAAATACACAGTGGAAAAAAGACAGTCTCTTCAATAGATGGTGCTGGGAAAACTGGACAGCTATATGTAGAAGAATGAAACTCGACCATTCTCTTACACCATACACAAAGATAAACTCGAAATGAATAAAAGACCTCAATGTGAGGCAGGAATCTATCAAAATCCTAGAGAACATAGGCAGTAACCTCTTCAACATCGGCCACAGCAAGCAACTTCTTTCAAGATAGGTCTCCAAAAGCAAAGGAAACAAAATCAAAAGTGAACTTTTGGGACTTCATCAAGATCAAAACTTCTGCACAGCAAAGGAAACCGTCAGCAAAACAAAGAGGCAAACCACGGAATGGGAGAAGATAATTCGCAAATGACCCTACGGACAAAGGGCTGATATCCAAGATCTATAAAGAACTCCTTAAACTCAACACACACAAAACATAATCCTATCAAAAAAATGGGCAGAAGACAACAACAGACACTTCTCCAAAAAAGACATACAAATGGCTAACAGACACGTGAAAAAATGTTCATCATTATTAGCCATCAGGGAGATTTAAATCAAAACCACACTGACATACCACTTTTTACCAGCTAGAATGGCCAAAATCAACAAGATAGGAAACAACAAGTGTTGGAGAGGTTTTGGGGAAAGGAGAACCTTCTTACACTGTTGGTGGGAATGCAAGTTGGTGCAGCCATTTTGGAAAACAGTGTGGAGACTCCTTAAGTAATTAAAAATAGAGCTACCCTATGACCTTGCAATTACACTACTGGGTATTTACCCCAAAGATACAGATGTAATGAAAAGAAGGGCCATCTGTACCCCAATGTTCATAGTAGCAATGGCCACAGTCGCCAAACTGTGGGAAGAACCAAGATGCCCTTCAACAGATGAATAGATAAAGAAGATATGATCCATATATACTATGGAGTATTATGCCTCCATAAGAAAGGATGAATACCCAACTTTTATATCAACATAGACAGTACTGGAAGAGATTATGCTGAGTGAAATAAGTCAAGCAGAGAGAGTCAATTACCATATGGTTTCACTTACTTGTGGAGCATAAGGAATAATACAGAGGACACTGGTAGGTGGAGAGGAGAAGTGAATTGGGGCAAATTGGAGAGGGAGCCAAACCATGAGAGACTGTGGACTCTGAAAAACAAACTGAGAGTTTTGGAGGGGATGGGGATGAGAGGGTCAGGTGATCCTGGTGGTGGGTATTATGGAAGGCATGTATTGTATGGAGCATTGGGTGTGGTGCATAAACAATAAATTTTGGAACACTGAAAAGAAATAAAATAAAATAAAATAAAATGGAAAAAAAAGAAAATGAAGAATTAAATAAAAATAAAGTTTTTTAAATGAACAAAATATGAGTCACATATAATGCCACAGCTCAAAGATAAACCAAAAAGTAAAAACATATTTTGTCCCTTTTTATTTTAGTCACATGCATTTAAATGCAATTGGGCTCAGGGAATACATGTTCTCCATAAATGGTTATGTGTCATTTTTTCCCCACTAAAACTTATGGTATAACCATCATCTATTTTCTTCAAAAAAATATGCTTTTACTTTTATTTTTTTTTTAACAAATTGCTAATCTCATGGTAGTGGAGGGATAGCAACACTGGCATCTGATGAACAAATCCTGTAGACCCCAGCAGATGCTAGAGAGGGAAGCCATTGCTGATACTTTGTCTTATAGAGCCACTCTCTTTTCCTCTCAAACAAAATTCTATCATATTTCCCCAGATGTTTTTCAAGAGACTTATATTTAAAAGTAGAGTATGTCATTCAATAAGCAGACAGTTTAGATCATGATTTAATAGCCATTTTCCATAACCTTAATGTTAATTCTAATAAAAACCATAAGAGATAACCCTAATTCCTACATCTCTCATGGAAAACACGTATGAATACCTCCAGATAGCTTCCCATCCAACCCCATAGTTATCCAGTGATTCCATGCTATAGATGAACCTACAATTATTATCTGAAATGGGTTGTATCCTTTGGTCTACTCAGGATGCTAATTAATATTAGTTGTTACAACAGGGTGGACCTGAGGCTGACTGTCCAATCAGAAAGAACTAACCCCAGAAATATTACCAATAATTAGGACACCGTTTGGTCACCTGTCTTTGAACTTACTTCAGTATACAGAGTCTGATCTCATTCCAAATTTGTCTACACTTACAGGAAATAAAGCAGAAGAATACTTACTACTCAGTAGACCGTAACATTTTGGACAATACATTCACTACAAGTTTCCATGAAATTACTTCAAATTCTATTAATCAACCTTTAAAAGCCTATATCTTTACTTTTCCAGAAAATACATATGTGTGTGTGTGTGTGTGTAATCTCAGCATTCCATTACCACTGCTAAAGTTGTCAAGAACCATGAAAGTTGTGTAATTTTGCTTTACTTACAAGCCACAGTTGTACAGATGCTGGCAGAACATGAGACATGGGTCAGAGACAAAGAACTTTATTGCTCATGGCAGTGCAAGGAGCATGAGCATCAGGGTACTTCTTCAGCCCCCTTTGTCAATAAAGTCTATGGGAGTAATTCAGATGGGCCCCAGTGGATGTGGGCAAATGGAATAGTTTGCATTACATGAAAAGCATCCTTAGTTTAGGAAACTCAAATTTTTTAAAAATAAAAAGTAGTAAGCATGTCTGCTCCAAAGGGAGACAGTTTCTATTTTCCTAACCTGATTACTAGACAAACAACTTTAAAAACAGTCTAGAACAGAGGTAGTCAATGCATCTGCAAAATGTCTGGACACCTGTGTTACCAATAAGCAATGTCTCTCAATATTGGCTTGACCGCTTTATCTACTTTTCTTCTCTCTCTGTCTTTCTGTTTCTTTCTTTTTTTTATTCCTCTCTACTCCCTCCATCTTTCCTTCCTTCTGTCATTGGCCTTAATGAACTTCATAAAGACAAGATTAAAATAGTATTAGATATTTTCAGATTCAATGATAAATGAAGACTAAATAGTTCTGATTTCTTTTGTTGTACAATTAGTTTTCTCTTTCACATTTTATTTTCATTTGTCGTGTGTGCATGTTTACATGGGAATGTGTGTGGTGGGGACACTTAAAGTGTTATGTAAGTTAGTTTGTATCAAATTTCTTTTATACAAATTTATACAGAGGGTAAGATTCTCCCATCATTCCTGTGAAAATGATATTCAATAGGTCATGATGAATCTGGATTTTATGATTTTAGGATAGGGCCAACACAAAATTTTTTTTTTAAAGATTTTATTTGTTTATTTGACAGACAGAGATCACAAGTAGGCAGAGAGGCAGGCAGAGAGAGAGAGAAGGAAGCAGGCTCTTCGTTGAGCGGAGAGCCTGATGTGAGGCTCGATCCCGGGACCCTGGAATCATGACCCGAGCTGAAGGCAGAGGCTTTAACCCACTGAGCCACCCAGGCTCCCCAAGGGCCAACATAAATCTTAAGTGGAACAATTTTGGGAAAAATAAGTATAGACAAGAGAAAGATATGAGAAAATGATATGTCTTCATTAAGTAAATTTTTACAATTATAAAAAAATTCTCAAATGGTCAAAACATTTTTTCCTTGTGCACTAATGAGGCAAATGCAAATTTGCTTTGTTTATAACTAATGTCTTTTTTTTAAATTTATCAACAAAAGATAAATTAACTGCAATTTTTTATTATAGCATATGGATGTGGTTTAATATAGCAACTTCATGCAAATTAATTTGGTGCCACACAAAAACACATCTGCAACACTTAACAAATGAGAAAACAAGTAAAACAAAACAAATATGCAAATGTAAAAATTCATTTATCTCATAACACCGTTCATCATGTTGAGAGAAAAAAATTAAACCCTGAAAATCCTAACTGAACAGTGAATTTAAAAAAAGAAAGGAAATAATTAAGAAATAGTTATTTAGATATTCATTCATATTTCAAATAATTTTGAGATTCTATAACATGGTGATTTGATATACATAGTCTCAACTTTATGAAACTTAAACTATATTGGTAGGGAAACATGCTAAAAGTCATTTAAATAGGAGAAAATTCAAATCATATAAAATATAAAAGAAAATAAAGAACTGAATGGGAGATTATAATGGGGGAGCCAATTTAAGATTTAGAGTAAAGTGAGAGTTAAAGTGGACCTTCAAAATGAGACTGAAGTATGAATTAATCAGCATAAGAAATATGAGATGTAAAATGTTAATGATGTATGTGGCAAACTATACACACTTGTAAATATATCTACGGAGGAAATAATGTGCTGCCACATTATGATCATGGGAAAATATTATTTATTTTATCTCTTACAAACTGTGGCTCTCTTGTCATAAACCATTTGATGTGAAATCTTATAGACTCTTCCTTAGAATATTGGATATCTTAATTTATGTTTAAGGCACTGCCAAGATGGTTTGAGCTACAAAATTTACTCACTTATGTTATGGTAATATAAAGACAGATAATTTTTAGTTTTCATAAATGTTGCATGGTTCACATAGTAGAGTAAAATGGTTTTGAAATTAATTATTCCCTTCCAGTGTAAGAGGTTTAATGTAAAAGAATAAATTATTCTTTTTATTTTATTTTATTTTTTTTTATTTGACAGACAGAGATCACAAGTTGGCAGAGAGGCAGACAGAGAGAGAGGAGGAAGCAGGCTCCCAGCCAAGCAGAGAGCCCGATGTGGGGCTCAATCCCAGGACCCTGGGATCATGACCTGAGCCAAAGGCAGAGGCCCCAACCCACTGAGCCACCCAGGTGCCCCAAGAATAAATTATTCTTGTGAAAATGTTATTTCAGTTATTACTAGAAAAGAAAATAGAGAAAACATATGAAACTACATCAAATTTGTAGGTAACTCTTTGTAAGCTAGTCAGACCTTTGATGAACATTTATTGTTAGGAATCAAATAACTCATCTCTGACACTTCCATTACGCATAAATATAAAGATACACTGGACAGATTTTTGCTAAAGTTTTGAGGGATCTTAAGGCTGGTAAGAGGAAAATCCCTAAAATCCTCAAAATTTTTGGAACTTCTTTTTATGTTTCTCCTTCAGCTCCAGTCTTGACTTTTAACATTAAATTATTAAACAATCATTGCAGTTTGCTTATGTTGAATATGACACATGGTAAGAGATAAAAGCTGACTACAACAGCATTGTTATCAAGATTTATTTTAAGGCAAATAATTAGACAGAGAAAAGTATCTCACTCTAAGAAAATGTTGTGGAGAAATTAATATTAAGTTGTGATTTAAAAAGAAAATAGTCATGTCCTTATCAGAACAACTGTTAGTTATTGGACAAAAATGTGGAACTGATTCCTCTTGTTTCAAAATGTTTGGAGTACATAGTGGTTTAATAAGGGAAGATGTATGTAAGCATACATACTTTTTAAATGTAAATACATATCAATTTAAAAATGGTATTATTTCTTGCTCAGGGAAATCACCTGAGTTAACAAATTCAACAATCTTACGGTTGTTAAGTTTCTCAAGTTTCATTGTAAGTGCTTAAAGACAACCCAAGCAAAATCAATTCAGTGTTTTAGTACTTTTTTATCTCTTTAATCAAATGGGAGAGAATTACAAAAGAGAGGTCTGCCTCATGTGACATAGGTCAAGAATGTGTTGGAAATTAGTCTTACGAGTGCGTGACTGGCTCAGTTGATTAAATGTCTAGCTTCAGCTCAGGTCATGATCCCAGGGTCCTGGGATCGAGCCCTGTGTCAGGTTCCTTCCTCAGTGAGGAGCCTGCTTCTACCTCTTCCTCTGCCTGCTGTTCCTCTCCTTGACTCTCTCTCTCTCACTATCAAATAAATAAAGTCTTAAAAAATTAGTCTTACAGATTTCAAATAGACAGATTAGAAAATCCAAGCAATTTGTTTCATTTCTATTTCCTTATAGTTCAAAGTGAGGCCATTTAGAGCACATCATTTATTTTACCTTTAGATCCAGAGAAACTATTACACTAGGTAAGGATTTGTTGTTGTTGTTTTAGATATTTTCTTTTTTGACTTAAAACCGTGGAAAAAATGCTTTTATTACACAAAGCAGAACTCATAAACATCAGTATATTTTAACATTATGTTGAATATGAGGTTGGTTTTGATAAGCATAGAACTGGGTAGAAGACATTATAGTTTAGGAAACGGAATGACCCCATGGCAACGTATCTTAGGACCACAGCTTATTTTCGGGTAATTGGTAGAACGTCCAGGAAGATGAGTACAATATGAATACACACAGGTAAACTTGGGTCTAATGCGACAAACAGGTATTGGCCATATCAGGAGGTGTTTAAATGTTGTGTGTATAGGATAACTTTATAACCATAATCTATTTTAACATTATCTAAAAATATCACCAATGAATAAACGTTTTCACACACACACAGAGATACACACACATACACACACAGGTGGCACTTGATTATAGAATTCTCAGAAAACAAGAATTTATTTTGGTTTAGGAAAATATTTTGATATGTCATAGGAGTTAAATAATGGAAGGCATAATGACAAAAGCATTTAAATTCTTTGCATATTATAAAGGTAAACATGCACATTATTTCACTGGGGAGGTTGTTGTTGTGGAGGGAGGAGACAGAGGAAATAAAGCCAGTCCCTGAAATCATTTCTTGAGTGACAAAACTTCAGGGACGTATTTTTTTGCATCATTTGATCAATTTGGCTTTGATTTAAAGCACAAATTCATCTTTCTATTGTTTTCATTGTTTTGCTTCCCTTAGAATCTAAACTTTAGCCCTAACAGTTGGATTTACTACTTACTCTTGCTTGTTTCCTTCTTTTTAACACACCTGAAGCCACATTTATGTGCATTTGACTGCTATAGAATCAGGATCTCTTTCTACTTGTGAGTAATTTTCAATTCCAGGTCAAATTTCTTTTCTCTTAGTTCTCTAGTCTATACTACAGCTGCCAAAGAGACCTGACCACCATGGTCTAGCCATATAGTTTCCAAAACAGAAGTGGGAAGTAAAATAACCTTTCAGGGCAGCTGGGTGGCTCAGTCCTTTAAGTATCTGCCTTTGGCTCAGGTCATGATCACAGAGTCCTGGGGTTGAGTCCCACATTGGGTTACCTGCTCAGCAGGAAACCTGCTTCTCCCTCTCCCACTCCCCTTTCTCCTGTTTCCTCTCTTTCTCTCTCTCTATTTCTGTGTCAAATAAATAAATAATCTTAAAAAAGAAGAGGAAGAAGAAGAAGAAGAAGGAGGAGGAGGAGGAGGAGGAGGAGGAGGAGGAGGAGGAGGGGGAGGAGAAAATAACCTTTCCACCTGGGAACCTGAGAATAAACTGACAAAAGGGAGATTAGCCAGAAAAGAAGGCAAAATTTATTCTCATATATGGGAGCACATAAAGAAGTGACCCTGTGAAAAGCCAAAATCAAAGGCTGATATAACATCATAATAAGAAAAGGAGTTAGAACCTCAGGAGAAAGCAAATGGTGAGAAATCAATGAGAAACAAGCAGGAGAAACAAGTGGAAGATAAGGAAAGTTTTGATAGGGTTGCGCTTATATAAAAATCCTCATCAAGGTGTGGGTAGTGCCTCTCCTTTCTGGCTATAAACCTCCAGCAAGGAGAATTATGATTTTTTTTTTTAATGGAGGAAGGGAGCTTTGTTTAAGTCAGTAAAAAAATTTAGATGAGGGTTTTATTGTGTATGTTTTTTAAATTTTTTTTGTAGCTTCTGTTTTTTCTAATATTTTCAGCTTAAAATAATCTTCATACCACATCAGTGTGTCCAAATTGGTCTCATTACAAATGATCAGGTCTCAGACTCCTTGAGAAAATAAGAGAATCTCTATGGAATATTGTCAAAAACAGATTTGAATATGTTCAGTTACTTCTTATTAATCATATTAACTTGATCTATAAACTCATTAGAGCATAGCAACAAGGAACAATCGATTTCAATTTTCATACCATGGGGATTGAACTCTGGCTTTGCTACTTATATACTCTGTGAACTTGGGAATGCTTCCAAATTTTCTTCCATTGTAATTATTTATCAAGAAAAAATGGATATATATATTAAGAAGTAAAGTAATGAGGATTAAAATGGACTATTGAATACATAAATATTTTAAATCTCGACTAAAAGAATAAAAAGATCAGTTTTATATAAAACAATATGTGAAAGCTGTTTTAAACGTATACAACATTTTGTTGCATGCATATTTTTAAATCAGAGAAACATAATATGATTTGCATGCATTATTTTAACTATACCACAATGAAAAGTTTACATGAGAGAGTTCTACTTTCAAAACAGTTTTGTGAAGAGCTACAGGGACTTGCTCCCCAATGAAACAGGCATAATTGGTGAAAATACTTCTGAAAAATGCAACCATGGAATATCTCTGAAAATTAACCTAAGAGCATACAGGAAATAAAGGTTTTATTAAAAATTTATATATCTGCTAAAACTCAGTAAGAAGTGTGGGATTTAAGTAATAACATGGAGAACATTAGGAGAAGGAAAGGAAAAATGAATTGGGGTAAATCGGAGGGGGAGAGGAACCTTGAGAGACTGTGGACTCCAAGAAACAAACTGAGGGTCTTGGAAGGGAGGGGAATGGGGGAACAGGTAAGCCTGGTGGTGGGTATTAAGGAGGGCACCTCCGGCATGGAGCACTGGGTATGGTGCATAAACAATGAATCTTGGAACACTGAAAAAAAATCACACACACAAAAAAATATAAAACCTTTACTCCTTATTATATGTCTCATCTTCTCAACTATTACCTATATTTCAAGTGTTTCTTTGGAGGCAGAGTGTTTTGCATACACAAATTAAGGTGTAATCACTTTTAAAACCTAAACATTGAAATATCTTATATCTTAGGAAAGTCAAGCATTGATTTTAAAATAAGTTTAATAGTTTACATTTTTTTATTTCCCGAAATCTTTTATTGACAAATTCTGTTTAATTTGGGATACATTTTATTATTTGTTTGAAGAGCCTACATGCTCAATATTTATTCTTTAAAATATTTTATATAACTCTAAAATATTTTAAGTATTTTAAAATACTTTGGCCTAGATTAATTTATTATTCTTTTGGGGGGGCAGATTTATTTGTTTATTTCAGAGAGAGAGAGAGTGCATGTGAGTGGGGTGAGGGGCGATGGGGTAGAAACTCTCAAGCAGGCTCCCCACTGAACTTCAAGCCCAATGCTGGGCTCTATCTCACAACCCTGAGATCATGACCTGAATGGAAATCGAGAGTTGGACCCATAACTGACTGAGCCATTCTGGTGGCCCTAATTTATTATTCTTAATCATTAATTTATTGACTTCAAAACTACATATTTTAGGATTTTCTTTCTTTCTGTAAGAATATAGTATGCAGAATTTTATTGAAAATAAGAAAGTCCATTATTTTGTTAGCAGGAAAGGAAACTTGTTTTATTCTCTGAAGTACTATAACATTATATTTTCAATAAATATGATACAGCTTTTAAAAGCTTTGGGAAACACTAAAGTATTCTTTAATTGTTTCATTTGTTTCTTATTGTGTATTATAATAGTACCTAAAACAATAGACTTCTTCCAACTATTGGGAAATACATACATATGTATTTTCATAAACTGTTTCAAATACACACCCTTATATAAGTACTGTATTCTGCTTTTTCAAGAATGATTGAGTTTGACTATGTTTGAAATTGCTTGATAATTGAGAATTCTATTACATTTGGAATATCTTCTGTCTTTATTTGCGCTAGTATTGGCATGCTCCTCTCCAATGTCTACCTGAAGAGATTCAGGACAGGACCCTCAGAATGTGCCACTTTGGCATGTGGATTATTTGGAGCTGAAGGCACTTCAGAAATTTTTGTACCTCCCCTTAAACATGCAGAAGAATCTAAATTGAGGGGCTTTCCCAGCATAAGTGTTATTAACAGAGACAGATTTTTATCTGAGTGACCCAACCATATGGTAGGGCAAACATCTAATTACCAAACAGTTGATTTTCTTATTGCCCTGTGAAGTGTGCTCCGTAGAAGTTCCAGGACCCCAGCCCCTTCTCCTTAGTTCAGAATGACACATATCTCATTTTGCCTGTCTTTGAACTTTCCACGTCTATGTGAATTCCCCCTATGCTATTAAATTTGATTTTTCTCTTATTAATCTGTCTCATGTCAAATTTGTCTAAAAGCTGAGTTTTGCTCTTGGAGGTGTTGCAGTTATGTGTCAGAGACTTCAAATTTCTCTTAGTGTCCTCATTTTTGTCTCCCTTCTTGACTTTGGCCTATCCTAAGTATTGCTTCTCTCATTAAGTCTGCCTCTTACCACTCTTTCAGCTGTGATCCTCTATGATTAAACTGAAGTCCTGTTGGTATATTAGCAAATGTTTGAGAGAAGAGGATTATCCTATTGCCTTCCAATTAAATCACAGCCTTTGGTGGGCATATGTCTCTGGGCTTCACACATTTTTCTTACTGTATAGCTGTCTTTCCCTCTCCTTGTGATATATGAGGGCTAAATGGGGTTGGAGTGGGAGAGATACCCTTCTACCTCTGTGGGGCAAGTCTCTAGAAAGGTCTCTCCCTCATGAAGAGTAGACTTTTGCTCTGCAAAAGAACTTAAACATGTAGGAGTGGGATAAATTTCTTACTCCCCTCCAGAGACATGAGTAGACTGTTCTCAGTTTCTTCACGAGGTGGAGGAGGCAAAGCCCAAGCAATGTGAGCTCCTTCGCACACCAAGATGACAGACCTCATATGTTTCTGATTTTCACACCAGTGCACACTGAGCCTCTGCTCTTCATCAACGTTACCATGTAAATGCCCCTACCAGTGTATGGCTTCAAGGGCTTCTGCTCTAGGTAAGAAGATCCCAGCTATACCTTTCTAAAGCCAGCTGTCTCCAAGTTTCAGAGTAGTAGTTTGTCCTGTGACCAAGATGGGAGTAATGACTCCCAAGCTCCTTACATATTGGAACTGGAAGTGGGAGCAATTATATAATTTTTATAACCTTGACTGAGCAAAAGAAAACAGATTTGAAGGTGTTCTCTTTGGAGCCGGTGTGTCAGCTGTGGTGTTAATCATTATTAATCTATTGATCTTTAAGCGCTGTTGTTTACAAAGTTAACTTTATGCTCAACTTAGCGATGAAAGCTGATATGTGCACTAATTTTCACTAAATGAAAATAAAATAAGTTCCAACAGATAAAATGACTTTCCTCATGACCACAAGGCTTGTGAATGACAGACGTAGTCCTTAACTCGTCATTTAAAAATTAAAGGCATTTGTTTTGTCCTTATGACAATACGTTGTTTCCCTCTTTAATAGAAAGTCCTAGGTGGAAGAAAAAAATAATGTAAAAACAAATGAAACCACTAAATTTCTTGCTATATTATAAAATGTCATTCAAGATACTATGAATGTGAGAGAAGAATATACACAACCTCCTTGAAAAACACCAGACACAAACTACCAACAAAACAAGCATTTTGGAAGCTTGTGTATAACCTTATAACTCAAAAAAAAAAAAGAAAAATAAACTTTAGGTAACATAGTACATTCCAGCAGACAACTCAAACATGAAAATATCTTGAAAAACAGTATTGGCTCCCTACTCGACTTTGAAATCATGGGTTGATGGAACAGCTATTGAAATCACATTCATTTGGGGATCTATTTCTTACAGACTCCCAACAGTTGTTCTGTTTAAATCACCTGCTAAAATGGTCCTGTATCATCCTATTGTTGAACCACTGATTATATACCTCTCTCTCTATGGACAGAGAACAGCCGCTAGTTCCTTTAATTATCTTCCCTGAAAAAGTTAACCCGGGGCTTGTAAGGATCCCTGATAGTAACGGATGTAAAGGAGGGAGGGACACAGAGATCCCACTGAATGTCTGGTGTGATAATGAAAATAAGCCCCGGGTTTCAGCACTTGTCATTCTTCCTCCCTCCCATGTGGGTGACAAACTGAGAATGAAAATCTTCAAGTAATACAAAATAAGAGAGAAGACCCAAAACTCAATTTAAAGCACTATAATATCCAGTTGAGGCACACTAGGTTATGTCAATGACTTCATTTTCCTTGTAAGTTTCCAACAGGGAAGACATATATCTTTACTAAGCCAGAAAAAAAAGGTGGGATATATGTTACTCTATTAGACCATTTTGAAGTAAAGATACAATGGAGCAACTTACAATATTGGACACTGCTGCTGATTTCATCTTTATTTCCTTGAACTGACAACAAAGTAACTGATCTTTAGCTCAGTATGTATAAAAAGAGGAGCAAAACAAACGTACTATGGAAAATATAGTGTGTTGAAACCCTGCATCCTTCTCTCATTTAAGAAACTATAAGTGGTGAAAATAAAGATGTATATTTAATAATCACAAAGTAATTCTTCTGTGTAAAAAAAAAAGAAGAAGAAGCCTATAAAATCAGCTCTGTTGCCCTATAAAATCAGCTCTGTCGCATTATAAGGTGTTAGATGTGTTCAGTATTTTTTGGTTCAAATTGCAATTCTCCTATAATATCCTATCTCTGTATACTGGTTTTGTTTTCTTCATCAACTAGAGCGGATATAATAGAGGACAACATAATACATTAACAGTGACTGATATTTTTTCAAATAGGACTTCCTTTCACTTCAAAGTTCCCTCCAAATATTTTAAGACGTTCCTATATTACCCACTCCTGTAGCTTTTCTACTAGCTACCACTGCTGCATTTCCCTGTCGCTCCAAGCTCTTCACTTTCACACGTTTATATCACTGCTTGCCATCCTCACCCACTACCACCATCAATGGCCTGAAACCTTATCAACAAATAATTAGTTTTTCCTGACTTTTTCTTTTCCTAATATCTTCTTTAAAAAGTAATGAAACAAATCCTCATCCTTCCAGTGTTTTGGGCAGTTCAGGGGGAAAGGCTATTCCTAATTTATAATGGTCCTTTTCGTAGGATCTATTCAATAATTTATGGAGCTGGGCTAGCTATGGAGCTAGTTCAGAGTGGAAGATAAGACTGTGTATAAGTGCTCCTGTGCCTTTTGTGAGACGTGAGATGGTTTTTCTGGATCAAATTATATATGCTCAAGTTTTCCTTTAACATAAGTTCTCTTCTAGGAAGCTCTTCAGGAAATCTCAGCCAGACACGTGTTATGAAGAGCTCTGCAATTCACCAGACAGGCACAATTTGGGATGTACCACAGTAATGACCCAATTAAACTTAATCATTAATCACGAAGATACAAAAATGTCCTATACACTTCAGCAAACAGAAGGCTCAAAACCAATATAAAATAGTTGTATGTGAAACTGTGGTGATGCAATAAAATTTTTTTTTAAAGATTTTATTTATTTATTTGACAGACAGAGATAACAAGTAGGCAGAGAGGCAGGCAGAGAGAGGAGGAAGCAGGCTCCCTGCTGAGCAGAGAGCCCGATGTGGAGCTTGATGATCCCTGGGATCATGACCTGAGGGAAGGCAGAGGCTTTAACCTACTGAACAACCCAGGTGCCCCAATAAATTTTATAATATATTGAATTATAATATTCAACTCGGAAGAAATAATTCTTATTTTAGTTTTAGACCAAAGTACTCTAATTTTCTGAATACAATCCCAGTATGTATTCCTGGAATTATAAGGAAGCTGTCATATGACAGTGTGAACTTCTGTGAAAGAAAATAAATTTTAGGAATGATTCTTAAAGAAAATTTTATATTAAAAATATAAATACCGGGGTGCCTGGGTGGTTCAGTGGGTTAAAGCCTCTGCCTTCAGCTCAGATCATGATCCCAGCATCCTGGGATCGCCCCCCTCCCCCTGCCCCCGCATCGGGTTCTCTGCTCAGCAGGGAGCCTACTTCCGTTCCTCTCTCTGTGGGCCTCTCTGCCTACTTGTGATCTCTGTCTGTCAAATAAATAAATAAAATCTTTAAAAAAAAATATATATATATATATACTGATAATTAAATTTTAATGGAGAATGCTTCTTTTATATAAAGTAGGGAACTTCTTGTTTTCATGTTAAATTAAAACATTGTTCTTCCATTGATTTAGAAATACAGTAAAAAAAATCAATCAATTTCTACAGTGTTTTCTTTTTTCATTTCTTTGTTTTTATGGCTATCATAAGGACAAAAACATATTTTTCTTTAAAGAAATGTCCTCTAAGGGAATTCCTCTAAAACCTCTAAAGAAATATATTCAGAAATAATGGGAGCTCTGGGTTTCAGTTACACTTGACTATGACATCCAGACAGTATGCATTAAGACGGCATGTGGCCAGATTTCTGCCAATATCATATATGTTTCAGGATTTTATTTCAGAAACATATAGGAAATATTTTATCTGTAATAAATATAATGGACACTATTGTAGTCAGATTTCTATTTGTTTGTTTATTTATTTATTTATTTCAGATTCTGCTGGGTCAAGATTTGTAGTTCTGTGCCACTAAGCAAAATTCCCAGAGGTGTCATAACCTTTGGACAAGAACAATATTTACCAAATTCCTAAGAGACCAACGAAAGATATTTAAATGTACTTTGGAAATATTTGTTGGACACCAAATATATTTTTGTTTTTTAAATTGGGAGGGCAATAATTAATCACAACCAGATGATTCAAGTTTTTAAGACTATTAAATGTAAATATCTGAAATGTGGAAAGAGTGAAGAAGACCAGGCATATATCCTCTAGTATTTTCATCCCTAGATCTAGAAGTTTAAGCCTTACTATGGAGGTTGGGTCAGTTGAGAGAAGAGATGGGCTAGAAAAGAAGTCTAGAAGAAGACTGCCCAGACTTCATACAATTGTGCAACGAAGGCCATGTTTTATATCTGTACTATCCAACACAATATTCATAGCTACATGTGGATATTGAACATCCAAATTGTGGTTATTATGACTGAGGAACTAAAACGTAATTGCATTTTAATTTTTTATGAACTTTTTGTTTCAGAATCATTTTAGATTTTTCAGGAAAAAAAATGCAAATAGAAATCCAGAGTTTCCATATAGTTTTCCACTTAGTTTTCCTTAGCATAACATGTTATAATTGATGAATTAATATTGATACATCAAGTCCACTATTTAACCAGACTTCTGTAGTGCTTACTTAATATCCCTTTCCAAGTACAAGATTCCACGCAAGGAACCATGCCGTACCATTATGTCCCCTTGTATTTCAGTTGACTGTGACAATTTCTCAGACTCTTCTGTTTTGGGGAATCTGGACAGCTTACAGAATCCTTGTCAAATATTTTGCAGGACATCCTTCTATCATGATTTAACTGAGGGTATGACTTTGCAATGAAAGACCACTGAAGTAAAGTACTCTCAACACATCATATTAAGGGTACATACATAACATAACCTCTCACTGTTTATATTAAACTTGACCACTTGGTTAACATAGTACTTGTCAAATTTCTCCACTCTACAGTTACTCTTCCCCCTCATTTACATACCATCCTCTTTGGAATGACGTCATTATTTGTAGCCTTCACTTAAGATGTGAGAATTTGCACTCTGTCTCTTTGATGGGGAAGTATCTATACAAATCATTTAGAATATTTCTTCATGGTAGACTTGTCTAGCACTCCCCATTGATTTATTTAGTCAATTATTCATTTATATCATTATAGATCTATGACTCTTCATTTATACTGTAGATTATAATTTAATAATATTTTATTTACTTTGTTGTTAATTTTTTCAGATTTGGACATTGGAATCTTTTTCACTTAACTTCTGTGTCCCTTTGACATAGTCCCATCATTTGTGTTTTTTTAAACACTTCTCTCCTAGCATCAGAAAATGTTCACAGCTCATCTTTTATATTTCCAGCTCTTTCTCAATGGAAGATTGGTTCTTTTTACTGGATAATAGCATTAATATTTAAATTAGCTAAACATTTAAAATACTTTAGTCAGGGGATGAGCAAGTGTTGAAGTTATCTCCTATTCCCTATAAAAGTAAAATTGATTAATTCCCTTTACATTTCTTGACTGAACTTTATTTGACATGTCAACTTTTATAAAGAATGAAAACAATGCAAAATTTCAGTGCATTCTGAGAGGATATTTTCTCCTCTTCGGTCAAAGATAGGCCATGGATCAGCATTAAATGCTTCGTTATATGGTTCTCAAATTCAGCCTGAAATGACATTCTTTCAGGTTCTGCTGTATATTAGAATGAATTATTAATGTTGTTATAAAACTTATTAAACATTTATATTCTCACGATTACATGATTTCAGGAAGAAATACATATATATTGTTCTGTGTATATATATATATGTATATATATATACAGTTTCTCATAAACAACCTGTCTTTTAAAATGTGACTTATAGAATCATAATTCAGGAGAAAGTATCAAATGAAAAATGCATATTTCAGCAACATACTATACCTGCTCTGAAATTAAGTAGGGTCAATACATCAATCCAGAAACACAGCACAAATCTCAGCATCAGTGACATTCCCAAAATAAAAGATGAACGCAGGAGGGCAGAAGTACGGTTTCTACCTAACTTACCAGGAGCACTAAGGGCTCTGCAATATGTAATTAACCTCTTCTCTTTCTCTCTTCTTCTATATAACATTCTCTCACGGTCCACCTGTGCCTTACGTAGGAAGCCGCTGTTCTGTGGTAAGCCTGAAGGCAGGGCACAAGCTACAGCGACAGGGGAGGCTGAAAGATACCGACGCCGGCTAAATGTTTAACCTGCCTGCTGCGAAAACACGAGTCTTTTAAAACGAACAGAACCTTTCGTTTTGTAACTACAAGTAAGGTTAAAAACCATTACACTTAGAGAAGTAACACACCGATTTTCAATCGTGCACATTTGTAAACAGAGCAGTTTAAGTCTTTTCTACCAAAAGGAGTGTGATAGGTGGCTAGGTGAGAACTGCTAAGACAGACTTTTAATTCACATTTTTGCCTAGAGCCATTCTAAAGATCATGAGGAGTGTGTTTCAGACAGTTATTTACTTACCTGTTAGTAAAAATCTTAGATTTTCTGAATTGCCAAAACAATCTCTGTCATACTAAAGCTTAATGTCAGCTCATAACACTGGTCCAATTAAGTGAAGTGCTCCACAGCCACCTGTATTTCTGTCAGTGTATGTGTCTCCAGGGTGTAGTCAGGAGCATATAATAATTCAGGAATGATTGCCTCAAAGGTTTTATTGGACTCACTCAGTTAACTCGGATAAAATACAGAGAAAACAAAAACCTTCTTGCTTGCTTCCTAACATTCAGCTCTTGTGTTTGGTTTCCTACTAGACATGTGTTAATAAGTTTGTGGACAGAAATATGGATGATATCAGCCTAATAATTTGCCTAGTTATCTAAGTTCCATAATTTTTTTTTTCCAGGGGGAAACAAAAACTGCTCCGCCTACCCAAATAAGGGCTCTTTTAAATACTTAGCTGCAGCGGGTTGCTCCTCGTTAGAAACAAGTAGCCTGTGTATTCAGTTGGGGGTAGGAGAGTTCCTTTATTTTTCATTTATTTAAAGATTTATTCATTTTGGAGAGAGTGAGAGGGACAGAGAGAGGACACACAAGCAGGTAGGTGAGGAAGAAGAGGAGAGAATCTCAAGCAGACTCAGTGCTGATCATGTAGCCTGACAAGGGGGTCCTATCTCAGGACCCTGAGATCACAACCTTAGGGGAAACTGAGAGTCAGAGGCTTAACCAACTGTGCCATTGGACACCCTAGGAGAGCTCCTTTAAACTCACTAAATACAAACTAGAAGGGGATATTTATTTAATTTAATTTAATGTGTATGCGTGTGTGTGTGTGTGTATGTGTGTTCTAAAATTCATTGTTTATGCACCTCACCCAGTGCTCCATGCAATACATGCCCTCCTTAATACTCACTGCCAGGATCACCCAACTCCCCACTTCCCTCCTCTGAAAAACCCTCGGTTTGTTTCTCAGAGTGTGCAATCTCTCATCGTTTGTCTCCCCCTCCGACTTTCCCCATCTCACTTTCCTCTCCATCTCCCGATGTCCTCCATATTATTCCTTATGCTCCACAAGTGAGACCATATGATAATTGACTCTCTCTGCTTGACTTATTCCACTCAGCATAATCACTTCCAGTCCCATCCATGTTGATACAAAAGTTGAGTATTCATCCTTTCTCCCATCCAAGTACTAACCAGGCCCGACCCTGCTTAGCTTCCGAGATCAGACGAGATCGGGTGCGTTCAGGGTGGTATGGCTGTAGACGAGTATTCATCCTTTCTGATGGAGGCATAATACTCCAATATGGGCCATATTTTCTCTATTTGTCTGTTGAAGGGCATCTTGGTTCTTCCCACAGGCGACTGTGGCCATTGCTGCTATGAACATTGGGGTACAGATGGCCCTTCTTTTCACTACATCTGTATCTTGGGGTAGTGCAATTGCAGGGTCATAGGGTAGCTGTATTTTTAATTACTTAAGGAGTCTCCACACTGTCTTCCAAAGTGGCTGCACCAACTTGCATTCCCACCAACAGTGTAAGAGGGCTCCCCTTTCTCCACATCCTCTCCAGCACTTGTTGTTTCCTGTCTTGATGATTTTGGCCATTCTCACTGGTGTAAGGTGGTATGTCAGTGTGGTTTTGATTTGAATCACCCTGATGCCTAATGATGATGAACTTTTTTCATGTGTCTGTTAGCCATTTGTATGTCTTCTTTGGAAAAGTATCTGTTCATGTCTTTTGCCCATAAAAATCTTAATATAATATTTGAAGGGTTGGTATGAGTTATGTTCTGATATATAATGGGAGGCTTGGTCTTAGGTATAACATATCATAGAGTTCTTTAGCAAATGATTTAAAAGCTATTTCAAAGTGACTCATAAAGTATGCACAGAAAAAGACTCCATTCTGAGTAGAATATTCCTGTTTAACACTTCTTTCTTTAGGGAGTTCAAAAACCATGCTAAATAACTCATTTATATAAGCTCTTAATAGCTCCTACCAAATTTAAGAAATAGAGGAGAAAGAAATAATAGGCTATCTATATACACAAGATATGGAAAATTAGTGGAAAACGGGACCATGGATTGACCACAAGCTGTGAGATTGTGTCCAAGTTCCTCCTATATCAAGAGTCTGGGAGCCTAACTGGTGGGAAAGATTATAATCTGTGCTCTTTAGGTTACACTCAGCTGGAATCATTCTGTACTCTAGAGGACTGTTTCTCCATTCTACTCTCTTCCTTCTTTCCTGTACTTCCTATATTACCTTTTGCTAGCAAGGACTGAAAGTAAGAAATAGGTCTCTAACCTCGTCAAAATCTTCAATGGCGGTCTATTGCTGACACAGCAAAAATTAAACTATTTTCCATTGAATGTTCGTGGCATGGTCTCCACCCATATGTTAAAAATCCTTAACTCAAACTTTATGTTTCAGTAGTACTAAACTACTTGTAGTTCCTAGACATGCCAGATTTCCATACACTTAGGCCTATGTAAATTCCATCTGGGATCCTTTTCCGTTGTTTGTCCTTAGGTATATGTTTGGTCATCATTCAAGTGTCATTTCTATTTTAATTTCTAAATCTTCTATCATGCACAGCTCATAATTATTAACTATGTTAAATTTAATTTTACATGTAATATCAGCATTTACTTGTATTTATTCCAAAATCAGCTGTAAATACACCATGATTCTTCATTACAAAAATGCTATAATTGGCAATTAAGGTCTTGGATTCATAACAGAATGCTACAGCTGGACATGACCTTATATTCATTTTAACATAGTTTCTTTCCCTTACACACAGTGAGTATGAATACACTGCCTCAAGTTGCTTTGGGAGTAAGCCTCAGAGCTAAACTCTTCAATGATTTCACATGTCTTGAGTCAGTTTTCCCCTAAGAGCCTTGCAGTTTCTAAAATATTAGAAAAACAGAATGATTAAATCTTGGTTTAAAATCATCTGTGAGAAAACTCAGTGTAACCTGACCAACACAGATAAAAGTTAAAATAGTCTGCTCTCATTCATGTTTTATCTGATTTTAATGAAAAGGTATTACATGTTCCTCAAAAACTGTTCTATTATATGACGTGTTTGTATCTTAAAAAAAAAAAAAAAAAAGCATGGTTGTTCCAGCTGTCAAAAAAACAAGACAAAACAAAAAAACCCCTCGAATTCAAATGAGTAATATAATTTTCACTCAGTGAAAAATGTATGTAGCATCTAATATCGCAATCATATGCATTGTATAATTACCAGCTTGGCCAACATACTTGTTAAAAGATGTACAAAAAGCAGAGTCTAAATTCATGTGACTTAGGGTCTTGAGTATTTCATATCCTGCAGGAATGAGGATAAAGTCTCTAGAGTTCAAGATGTCAAACAAGAAACTTTTACCCCAAGCTGAGTATTTCTGCATATACATTATTAATAAATTTAAAATTCCTTTATACATAATTTATTAATAAAATCTGTGATGCATCTCATCCTTGTTGGAAGATCTCATTAAACAACTGAATCTGACTCTAATCATCAAATTTGTGAGGATATCTTAATACTGTGTTACTGTGTTCATTCTATATTATCTTTTATTAAATGTTTCTGTGGGTGTGGTGTTAGCATAATCTCTGAGATCTGTATCTTCATCTTTGTTAGATAACATATGTTTATATTTCTGAGGCTACTTCTTATAAGGAACTATGAAAGATCTAATATTTTACCTTATTTCATTGTTTAGTTTTCTCATGGTTTGAGGAGGTTCTAAAGAAGTTTATTATTATCCAAAACAGGGGAGAATATTCCCTATAAGTATCTTATTTTATAGATGTTAGCTGGAGACTCCCTGGTCAGAGGTGTACGATTTTATTACTTAGAGCACGGCAGCACCGTGAATTCTATGGTTGCATTGGTTTCCCTTACCCCCCAGCCCCAGAGAAGAATGAAAAGTGGTACTGATAGACACTGCACAGGCAGAGAGCTTGTGTCACAGCTAAGGAAATCCTAAATTTAGAGAACCTAAATTAGCTTTATCCCAGATGGAGAGACTATATTCATTATACTGGACAGTAAACAAACCAGTACTCTGCCCTGGAGGAAGTCACCAACTCCCAGTAACTTTGAAAATTATATACTATACAAACTCCTTGAAAAGATAGTCCAAAGTTAATAACATTCCAAAATAAAGGTTTAGGCCCAGATGGCTTCACTTGAAATTATATCACTTAGAGAAGGTGTTTTATCAATTCTCTACAACCTCATCCAGAAGCAGAGAATATTTCCTAACTCATCCTGTGAGATCAGAATTATTCTAATACCATAACCAGAAAAGATTTTGTAAGAAAACTACAGACCAGTATCTTTCATGAACTCAGATTTAAAAAATCCTCAACAAAATATTAGCAAATAGAATCCAACAATGTGTAAGAAGAATTGTATACCACAAACCAGGAGAATTTATCTCAGTCATGAATGGCTGGGTCAACGTTTGAAAGTCAGTTAAGGTAATCCATCACATTAACAGGCTAAAAAAATAAAGATCTTGTGATCATATCAGTAGTGGCAGAAAAAGCATTAAACAATATCCAACACCCATTCATGATAAAAATTCTCAGTAAATTAGGATTAAAGAGGAACTCCCTCAGTTTGACAATAAATATCAACTAAAGGTCTACAGGTAACATTATACTTAATGCTTAATGGTGATAAACTCAAAACTTTCCTACCAACTTCAGGTATAAGGCAAAAAAGTCTCTACCACCACACCTTTTCAATATTGTACTAGGAGTTTTAGTTAATAGAACAAGACAAGAAAAGGAAATAAAAGGTATACATACATGGAAGGAACACATAGAACTGTCTTTGATCACATATGATATAATTGTCTGTGTAGAAAACCCAAAAGTATCAACAAATAATCTGGAACTAACAAACAATTACAACAAAGTTAAAGGATACAAGATGAATACATATAAATCAACCACTTTTCTGTATTATATGCATTAATGTATAAATTGAAATTGAAACTTAAAACATTCCCATTATATTAGCATCCAAAAATTTAAGACACCGGTATAAATCTAATAAAATATGTATAATATCTATATTAACAAAACTATAGAATTCTAATGAATGAAATCAAAATGCTAAATAAATGTAGAGTTAGTCCATGTCATGGATAGGAATACTCAATATTGTCAAGATGTCAGGTCTTCCTAACTTGATTTATAGATCCAGTGCAATCCTAATCAACGCCCCAGAAAGTTATTTGTGGATAGCAGCAAACCAATTCTAAAGTTTAAATGAAGAGGTAAAAGATCCAAAATAGGCAATACAACACTGAAGGAGAAGAGCAAAATTGAAGGACTGATACCATCCAACTTCAAGATTTAATATAAGCTATAGTAGTCACGTAAGTGTGGTATTAGAAAAAGAACTGATTAATAGATCAATAAAACAGAATGGAGAGCCCAGAAATAAACGTAATAAACACAGTAAACTGATTGTTGACAAAGGAATAAAGGCAATGTAAAGACAGTCTCTGTAAGAATGATGCTAGAAAAACTGGACATACATAAAATTTATATTTCCAGGGCTATTTCTTGTAAATAAATGTGAAAGATCTAATATTTTACCTTATTTCAATGTTTAGTTATCTCATGGTCCAAGGAGGTTCTTTTTTTTTTTTTTTAAGATTTTATTTATTTATTTGACAGACAGAAATCACAAGTAGGCAGAGAAGCAGACAGAGAGAGGAGAAAGCAGGCTCCCGGCTGAGCAGAGAGCCCAATGTGGGGCTTGATCCCAGGACTCTGGGATCATGACCTGAGCAGAAGGCAGAGGCTGTAACCCACTGAACCACCCAGGCGCCCCTCCAAGGAGGTTCTAAAGAAGTTTAATATTATCCAAAACATGGGAGCATATTCCCTATAACTGTCTTATTCATAGATGCTAGCCAGATACAAGAGACTCTGTTCAGAGGTATAGGATTATGGAAAACCATGGAGATATATCTAGGTACAAAACTTATACTCTTCACAAAACTTACCGGAATGAATTACAAACTGGGGCACCTGGGTGGCTTAGTTTGTTAAGCGTCTGATTCTTTATTTCAGCTCAGGTCATGATCTCAGGGTCATGATCATGGTCTGGGGATAGAGCCCTTCATCAGTTCTGTACACAGTGGGAAGTCTGCTTGGGATTCTCCCTCTCCCTCTCACCCACTTTTTCTGTCTCTTGCATAAATAAGCAAATCTTTAAAAAATGAATTACAGACCTAAATATAGAATATAAAACTATGAAAGTCCTGAAAGATAGCATAGGTGAAAATCCAGATGACATTTTTAACACAAGGCATGATTCATGAAGAAATAATTGATAAGGTGGACTTCATTAAAATCAAAAACTTCTGTGAAAGGCAATGCCAAGAGAATGAGAAGACAAGCCACAAACTGGGAAACTATAATTTAAAAGACATATCAGATACTGTCATCCAAAACACTAACGAAAGGACACTTAAAACTTCACAATGAGAAAACAAATGAACAATAGGACAAGGACCTTCATAGACACCTCACAAAAGAAGATACACAGATGGCAAGTAAGCGTATGAAAAGATGCTCTCCCTGATAGGTCATCAAAGAAATGCAAATGATATCAATGATGAAATACTGCTACATACACATTAAAATGTTCAAAATCCAGAACACCGAACACATGAAATGTTGACAAGGATGTAGAAGAGCAGGGACTTTCATTCATTGCTGTTGTGAATGCACAGCAGCATTGTAAATGGTACAGCCACTCTGGAAGGTAGTTTGGCAATTCCTTACAAAACCAAACATGCTCTTACTATATAAGGCAGTAATCATGCTCCTTGTTACCTCCCAAAGAATTTGAAAATGTATGTCCACACAAATCCTGTGCATGGATGTGTATAGCAGCTTTATTCATAATTGCCAAAATGAGGAAGCAACCAAGATATCCTTTAGTTGGCAAATGGAGAAATATACTGTGATACATCCAGATGATGGGACATTAGTCAACACTAAAATGAAATTAGCTACCAAGCCATGAAAAGACATGAAGGAATCTTAAATGCATATTAGTAAGTGAAAGAACCAATCTGAAAATGCTCCAGTGAAGAGTATTGATAATGGGAGAAGGTGTGGTTATGTGTGGTTATGTGAGAGCTGAATCTTCCCAATTCAGCTGTGAACCTAAAACTGTTCTAAAAAATAAAGTATTAATAAGAATAAAAGATAGTCCTGAAGAAAACTGGATTCAAGATGAGAGACCTATAGGGATTGTTCTTATAAGCTTTCCATAATCATAAGCTTCTTTAGAACCTCTTTAGACCATTAAGTAATAACTGAACAAAATTTTGCAAGCACTGACTTCTCAAAACATCTGATTTTGGCTGTTACCATATTGCACACAGTGGTAGCTGAATTGTTTCCAGGTTCAGTTTCCCCAGAAGCTGAGGCTAAAAGAAGGATTATTGAGAAAATCATACAGTGATAGAACTCCGTCAGTTAAACAGATAGGGTGTGAGGGATGCAGGATTAAGCAGGGAAAAAAAAAAAAAAACTAGATAAAGATTTGATTTCTGCAGATATCTAGCTTCATCTGAACCAAGAGGGAGTGTGAATTACCATCTGAAGTTGTCAGACCTTGAGGGATGGTGGCTAGCTTTCTGTTTCCCCATATCTGCCAGTCTGGTTTTATGCATGCTAAGGGGGAGCCAAAGCTGAGATTTCTGGTTGGTTTAGGTGGCTCAATTTAGCCAAAACCATTTCTCAGAGTAAGAGTAAGAGTGCAACATGGAGCTACTATCAGCCAACAGTCACAGCAGATGAGCCCTGCTGCCCAGTAAAGAAGATATGGGGACGGTGGGGGAGGCACCAACCTCATTTGCTACGGATTATGTAATGGCTTTAAGCCTAATGTAATTAGGCTCCAAATGGAGTAATAATAAACTGCCTTAGAAATTTTTACATAAGTAGCCTTAGCAAACATACATGTGCTAAATTCACCCATAGACAAACACATGTACATGTGCGGACACCTATGCACAAACATGCATATAGAGTTCTAGAACAGATATGGAAGACAAAACAAACATATATTTAATTAATATACATTTGGTTTTACATTTTATAACTTGTGAAGCATTTGAAATTAGAACAGTGACTGATTTACCTATATTATTTGCCTAGGGATTCTAGAGCTAGTGCCTGTTTATTTATTTATTTTTTTTCTCACATTCCCTGCAGCATTTTCTGGCAATGAAAACAATTTTAGATACATTAGCACTGCACTCAAGGTTGTGATAATTATTATTCAAAAGAATCTTGTAGCATATAAATATTTAAATTTCATACTAAGTATTTTAGCTTTGTTGCTTTTAGCAGTCTCTTTAAATTGGTGCTCATATATTCTTCTTTGATTTTTCTCCAATTTCAGAAACAAAATAGCTAATAATAGTAATCACAAAAGAACTCTCCTTTTCGAGCTTTCTTTAAGAGTCCAGCATCCTAGCAGGTATTGGTGAGTGTTTAGAAATGAAAGAGAAATAGAAACTAAGGAATAATAACTGACTTTCTATTTAAAATACAACAATGCTGTTTCAAGAAAAAGTTATTTCCCTTTTTTAAAAAGGGAAATTAAACTTTTTTGAAACTTAGGCAATCTTTGATCATGATTATAGTACTCTTTAATATTTTATTATACTGGGACACCTGTTGATACATAGATTTAAAATCTCAGTACACACCTGCTTTCATTATACTGATCACAGGGCATTCCTTTGGTGATAGGCAGGGTGCTGAAGGACCCAATATGCAAAACATTCCATGGTCAAAAATTTAATGGGTGTCCAGTAGACAAATTCCTTAGACAGTGGTGAAGGTCACTGAAATGCCTTTCATTTTTGCTGAAGTTGTCAGACTTCCTTTTCATCAAGTGATAACTGTGTTTCGTTGTGTGGAGAATTTTAATTTGGGATGCAAATTTGAATTACTGAGTGAGAAGATTGTATGTATTGTGACCTTAATGAGATGTGTTTGAGATATATTTGAGGATTTGATCACCGGCCACTCTTTGGGCAAACAGAATCTTACACATTTCCTCATACCACTCTTGTTCATCTTCATTAGTCCAGCAACAGAGAAGCGTTGAATGTTATCCTCTCAGAACAAGTAATCCTTTACTCTTTATAATGGTGATTTCATGTGATCCTTATAATTATCCCTTGAAAAAGATTATTGTTATCTTTGCCATGCAAAACAAAGGCATTTTTAAGAGGAATATATATTTCACAATAGAGAGAAGCATTACTATTCTGGTCCTATGATTTGCATAAGAAGAGGGGACAATGGGCTGTATGAAGTTCAACCTTTCAAGCGAGGGAGGTTAAGAGTAAGCCACCACTTTGAAGGCAACCACATAGTGTTGCTGCAAGAAGTCTAAAACCATCCACAAGTAAGGAAAAAATATAAGAATAAACATAATTCTATTTCAAGTACTATAAACTACAAAGCACAGTAAACTATGATACAAGAGGAGAAACAGTTGTAATTATCTTGGTGAAATAAACTATTGTTCTACTGACATTCCAAAGTACATGGCCAAACAACAATTTATCTGTGGAATTACACCCACTTGCATATTAATCTTTACAGTAATCACCTAGGGATTTTGCAAAATGTTTATGTGCCACCTCAATCATCAATCAAATATGATAGAATGGTTAAGTATCTTTAATAATGGGCCTTCATGGTATTTTGTTTCGTTGAAAATTAGTGATTCATGAAGCTGCAATACAGATGTATATGACAGGAAGTCAACATATCTGGCTTCTGTCTGTAAATTTCCCATGAACTTTCTGGATTTCACCTGTTTCATCTGTTAGATGAAGAGGTTGGATCATATTATCTGTAAATTCTCTTTTGGATGAACATATTATGAGTCCATGTGTGATAATACTCTTAGCAAAAATATTTAAACAAATATATCAAAATAGTTAATAAGGATAAGGTCAATATATTTAAATATATTTTTATTAATATTTTAAAATATTTTATATTTAGAAAATCTAATTTTATTTCATTAAAATATGTATAGAGGCAATATTTAAATGAAAGGCAATATTTATTAGCCATTCTGGAGCTGGATTCCCTAGTTTGATTCTGGGTAAATAGCTTTCTAGTCCTAAGGGGAAAAACATATGTTAAAATGACCAAATCATTAGCTCTTTATACATCTTTATTTATCAGTATTATCAAATAATTTGTTATTCCTAAAGAGAGGTTCTGCAATAAAACTTGATGCGAAAATCTGACAGTCATTTACTGAAATGTGACCTCAAGGACCATTATTTCTGTTTTTCCTTTCGGGACAATGTATCTAAGTTTTCACTCAAGGAAAGTGAAATTTAAAAAGAAAAAAACTAAGCTATAAGGCCTTAATAAAATATATAAATAATCATTATTATGAAATTATTTTTACATTGTCAGAGAACCTGATGAATAAAATTCAAAACATTAAAAGAATTGTCATAGAAAATTCCATGTCTTGCTTTGTACTTTCTTGATTGGTTGGATATGTATAAATCAAAAATATGCCTAGAACATAATGAAAATAACTTCTCATCTTCTTCTGGGGAAGAATACTTTATTTGAATGTGTATGTAACAAGGCATTATTAAAAATAGTTATTTTCACTCAAAATACAGCAGTTATGATTATGAGCAACAGATACACTCTTCTTGGAATCCATCTAATTGGAAGAGTACACAAAACAATTGACCACTTCTGTTTCCTTGGAATCCCCAACCTCCTTGTCTCTGAACTCAGGTACTACTTTCTGACATCAGTTACTGCTGCTAATCATCACTATCAGTGTTCATATCTCAACAGTCCTATCAAATTTTATTTGTATAATATTTGATCATGAATATTCATATATTTATCAATCAAATATATTCCAATATGCTGGTGATAAAAATAATATAACTAGTGTTCTTTAATGAAAAGCACATACTCTCTTTCATTAGATATTTTTGGCTTGTCAAGACAGTTACCAATGTCCCTCTTTACTGTAAAAAGTGCTGCCATCCACAAAGACAGACTCACACCAATTGTGATTATACTACATGTCCCTAATTCCCCCAAACACAGTGAATCAGGATGGAATAGATATATGCTCATTGCTAAAGCCATGAGATTCTCTAGAACTTGGAATGGGAACTCAAAGCAAGCAAACACTACCTCTGCTGGTATCTTGCATGGGAAAGACAAAAACCTTAAAGTTACATAGTGACCCGTTAAGCTGACTATATGCAACAAAAAAATATTGGGATATATGATAGAGACTCTGTTTTTACATTTTTTTTTTAAATTTTAAAATCTATGTTGAATGTTTCAAGTAATTTCTTTATTACAGAATAGTGCTTGGAATTAAGAAAAATTACTGGCTCTTTTTTAGGACAAGTGTATAGTGGGACAGTAATCTTCAAAAGTCAACTCACTTGAGTAACTTAGAAAAGTAATTAGAATTGAAAATGTACTCTTTATGTTGTACATCATGTTTCAAATTAAAAGCTAGCTTTTATGCATCAGAGAGAAAAAAGATTGCTTGTGAAACATTACTATCCCCAAGACTTCCTTCTCTGTACATTGTACCAATGGACTCACCTTCATATGCTAACTCAGCAAGAAGGAAGGGGCTACCTGGGTACAATTAATTCAAAGGTTTTCATTATATATGTCTGATTATATTATTGGAGTTGCTTTAAGAATCTGAGGGCACAAAAGGACTTTAGTTCTAAATATGTTGGACCAGAGAGAAGAAATAATTAGTTCATGCTCATAAACAGCAATTCTAGCAACCAGAATCAAAGAGCAATACACAGGTTTTTGAAATCTGTCAGTAATAGGTAATTATCAAAGGAAACAAGAAGTGAAGAGTATATAAGTATATTATGGAGTAAAGCACCAGTTAGAAGACTCTACGTATCCTTAGAGGTAAACTTAAGCCCTTTCCTGGCCAGTGGCCAGTGGGCACAAGAAGGGAAAATGTTATAGCCTATAGCCTCGGGGCAGGTCAGAGGAGCTGGGAATGTATCACCTGAGGACTCTAGATACCTCTCTAGAGCATAAGCCCAGGCAAGAGTGCCCATTGCAGCTGCTTCTCTGAGGGACCTGTCAACCTTCCCACCCCACACATTACCCCTAGGACCAGAATGGAAATAAACTTGAAACTACCTTTTTGGCTGTCAGCACTCTCAAGAAATCTGATGGGACCCACATGTACAAAAGCATACTTGCTATTCTCCATAGGATGAGGAGGACAGCATACTCCCCTATCAGTTCCCCACCACTCAGACTCTGCTGTCTCGGTCACCTCTCTGCACTGAGTTCAGCATGTCCCCTCACTCCACTTTCTTACTGCCCAAGGGAGGAAGAACAGGAGCCACTGGTGTTTGCAGAGCAGCCTTTGAAGAAGTCCTGCACCAGCTGTACTTCAGTGTGTTTGACATTGTGTGTGGACACACATTCTCTCACAGATGAGCCTTGCAGACAGAGAAATGCCCTATGGGCAACACCAAGCTGATGGTCGTGGGTGAAAAGCATTTTTGTGGTGGAGCAGATGGAAGAGCTCATCATCCAGGAAACTCAGTCCCTGGAAGGACCACAAGGGCAGCTATGACTACAGATCTGTTCAGTGCCCCCAAAACCCCAACTGCCTACCTTACCTTAAGACAAACCTGGAGGCACACCTCAAGGAGTGTGAAATCAAGTGTCCCCACCCCAAGTACAGGTACATGGTTCACCAGGAACCAGGAAACATATGAGACATACCTGCAGAATTATTATTTCCAGGACCTGAAGGAATTCCTGCATCCAGAATACTGCTTCCAGAAATGCATATGGTACTAGTGTGGAAGAGCTAGAAGATGCTTTCCTGAGCTCTATACTGGGCAAGCCCTAGGAGAAGCTGGGTGAAGAGCATCAAGATCAAGTTTAATATCCCGAATGAAAACAAGCAAGCTCAGAAAGGGCATCATGGAGTTTCAGAGGGAAATATTCATGTTGACAGACCAGCTATCCTGCATCAATGCATGCCTAAGCATGGAAATCCTAAGAATCCCATGACCATAAGCAGATCTTCAGTACAAAGGAATCTTCCTGGGCTACCAGAGCCCTGTCTACAGGTGACCTGCTTTTCAGGTGACCTGCTTCTTTGACAAGACCACCAATGTGTAAGATACATGTACCACCTATAAGTGCCAGAAGACTGGAGGGTCATGATGGCTTTGTGCTAGCATTCCACATGCTGGGTGCAAGCTCTACAGCAACTCAGAAGACTATACCAAAATCTCATGGACATGCTGCTGAAGATTAACACAGTCCAGGCATGACAACACAGTGTGAATGCTGGTTTCCTCATGCAGCATACTCCTCAGAAGCTCTCTGAAGGCCACCAAGGTCTGCAACATCTTGGGCACCCAGCTGAACTGAAGAAGCTCATGGGCCTCAACCATTGGGTATGGGCCCTGATAGCCGCCCAGAGTTCTTGTATAGTGGTTCCTACCAATCAAGATTTGGAACATCTAGACTCTCAACTGCATTCATGTTCTATTATAAACTCTAGTGGCAATATCTATTCTATCCATGTGGTGAGACACTACACTGTCTATGGAACCTAGAATACATTCATGTGAGGGCATGGAATCTAAGAAGCAAGTATGGACCCTGGCAGTCCATAGGCACTGTGTATGTTCTTTATGCCCTACCAGACCAAAGTCTTCAGCCCCTGCTCCGACCAGTCCCTTAGGGTCTAAAGTATGTACTCAGACACTGCTGTGTCACTAGGGCAATGTGACCGTGATTGCTGTGTCCCGAGATGGTACTTCTTAAGGCCCGTGGACAGCACTGTCAAGATTTGGACTTACTGACAGGGAATCCAGGCTGAGTGTGGGCTTCTTCTGGAGAAAGCTGGCCTCATGAGTTATCTCAGTGTCTCTGCCTGTCTTGTGGGGATAAGCAAACAGGCTCAGCCTGCTGGGCAATGCCCTCCCAGCCCTATACTTGACAAGCCTCCTTTTGCTTGGTCCCACCCTCAGTGCTGTCAAACAATGCCCAGTCCCTCTCTCCAGATGACTGAGACCTTTTTCTGTTTCTAGATTGTATATAGATTTGATTACTTCCTGATTAGAATAAATGTCTCATGGAATATGAAAAAAAATAAAAAAAAAGAACTACTAGGCTTAATCTCAACAAAAGATTTAGGGTTGGCTTTAGTTAGAGCAAGCATCAAGGTTGATTAAACTACAAATTAATATTTATAATATTCTCTTGCGCTGTTTGCCTGGGAATGGAGGAAAAAAATAAAGTGAAATAGGTGAGTTGCTGATTTATGGGAGACATAATTTTAGTCTGAAAATTTAAAGTAATTTTTTAAATCTTTAATGTAACAAACATGATATGTATCCACAAACATGATAATAACAAATATGTTATGGCCATTTCCACAGCCTTTGGTCCTGAAATATGTTATGTATATAGTACATTCATATGTTCTTCAATCATATGGTCTACTTAATATTGTCCAGTAAAAGCATTTTGCAAATCTGATGTATAGTGGAAAAGAGGTATTTGTTAGATAGAGATTGACCTGCTAATATTCATATAAAGACTGTACTTAAAATACACATTTATCCCAAAGGTGGCATTTTAGCAAGTCATAAGTTTTCCAGCTCTGGTTGGCAATGCCCATAGCCTGACCTAATCAGCATTTTAATGTTGTATCCAACTAAATCCAACATAGGCATCTGTGCTAGCTTAAGCAGTATGTGTGGAATTATTTCTGGGCTATGTTTTCTTATGCATGGTTTAAATCTAAGAGCTATTATACAAGAATTCTCTACACAAAAGTGATTCTGATCAGCTCTCTGCACTTATAAATCCCTCACAGTTGGGAGAGAAAATGGATGTTGTACAAAAGATTCAAATGACAACAGCTGCAGACAAGCTGTGCATCTGGCACATTCTGACTCTTGTTATAAGCACAGAGTGCAAGTGACAATTGCTTTCCTTAATCCTGTGATTGTGGTCTGTACAATTGGAATAATTTCTCCATAACTTTTGGACCTCCTACAGACATCTATGTCCCAAATTTCATCTTTCCCTGTATTACATCATGGTATTGTAGCAGTATGCCATGACCCTGTAGATTGATATTTTATATGCTGCCTCTGTGTGCTCTTAATATTGATAAAAAGAAAATTACTCATAATGGTAATGGGGTGAGACAGACAAAGAAGAATTATTTAGAGATATAACAGCTACACTCAATTTTTTAAATGGTGATGTTTTATCTTGCTAGTTTCAATTCAACAAATATTTATTACAGCCTACACTATGGGTGAGAGCAAAAATGTAATCCCTGTATTCAAGGGAGGCAAAAATTACACATGAAACATTGAAATATAATCCAGACAGTAGTTCTGTGCTGTGATATTTGGTGCAAATTTTGAGTTTTATAGGTGTTCTGGAATGAAGTGACTAAGGGTATTTATAAGGTAAATACACCTGCTTTTATGACAGCATTTCTCTTAGCCAATCACAATGGCTACAATTATTTAGCACATATCACTTATCAGACACTATATATTAACTCATTTAATTATCCCAATTAGTGTAGGATTCATTTTGTATTATTAGACCATCAGGTCACAGATGAAAACCAGAGTTTGAGGAGGTTAAATATGGCTCATTGTTCCTTGTGCTAAATGCAGAGAGGATCCAAACCCAGGACTCCAGGATTCTCATTTTCTTAAGCCTTTCATCATCTTGCCTAATCATGTGCTCTTATGCACAATATATGTTCTTTCTTCCCCCACCTTTACTGAGATATAACTGACATATAACCTTGTATAACTTTAAGGTGTATGTGTTGATTCAATACACTTACATATTGCAAATATGATTACCACCATAATGTGAGTTACCACCTCCAACACTTCACATAATTACCATTTTTTTTGTCTGAAAGCATTTAAGATCTATGTTTGAAACTTTCAAATCTATAGTACAGTGTTGTTATCTACACTCACAATGCTGTATATTAGATCCCCAGAACTTAACAACTGGAAATTTGTATCCTCATTCCCCATTCCATTCACCCAATCCTTACCGCTATTGGGCCCTGAAAGTCATTCTTCTACTCTCTGTCTCTACAAGTTGGGCTTTCCCACAGTTGTTTTGGATTTTTTTGTTGTTGTTTTGTTTTATTTCTCAACATTAGTAGAGAAATTTTGCCACTCTGGGGACATTTTCAATGTCTGGAGAAAGTTTTGGTTTCATGACTGGAGGAGGCGCTGTTACTGGCATCTGGTGGGTAGAAGCCAGAGATGCTGCTAATCATCCTACACTGTATAGGACAGCTTGCTCATTACAACAAAGACTTAGCCTGTCTAGAGTATCAAGCAGTGTCAAGGAGACCTTGGCTAGACCATTCTTTTTTGTGGAGGGGTGTCTTGTGCACCACACTCTGGCTTCTATATGTTATATTGCATTAGCATTCCCTCTCCCAATTATGACAACCAAAACTATCAGCAAATATTAATAAATATCCCCTAATCATGCTTGTCAAGCATCCTTGTTTGACAGCCACTGCCCCGGAGTAATTAGCTCACAGGAAATTAGTAAGATGGGGAATTAGCTTTGCCCAGATTGTCGTATTCCATGTCGCAAAAAGAGGAACAAAGTTGTATTCCTGAAACAGAGCATCAGGAATTCATTTTGCCTAGGTCAGTTCATGGAGTCTCCAGTATAACACGGCTATAAAGTGGAGCTTAAGGATAAATACGATAGCAACAGTCAAAGACAAAAAGAGAAGTCATTTCATTCAAAGGGAGAAACTCATGAAAAGTCATAGCAGAGGATGGAAAATGTGGCAAATGCAGGACCTGAGGACCCATTCATGTGGCTCGTCAATAGAGTGAGAGCAGGTGTGATGGCAAATTTTATATGTCAACCAGACTGGACCTCAGGATATGCCGACATGTAGCAAAATGTGATTCTGGCTGTGTCTGTGAGGGTGTTTCTGGATTAATTCTAAACTAACATTTGAATCAGTAGACCACCTGCCCTCCCTAATGTGAGTGGGCCACATACAATCAATTGAAGACCTGAACAGAACAAAAAGGCAAAGTAAGAAGCAATTTCTACTTTGTTGCTTAGGCTGGGACACTGCTCTTCTCCAGCCTTCATACTCCTACTTAGACACTGTTTTTTCTTGAGTCTTGAGCTTGCTGGCTTTCAGGGTGGAACTTATATCGTTAACTCTCTTGGGACATTCAGATCAGACTGGTACTACACATAAGCTCTCCTAGGGTCCCCAGACATAAGCGCATAATCATGTGAGTCAATTCCTTAAAATAAATCTCTTTAAATCTCTCTCTCATTCTCTCTTTCTTTGTCATTATATAAGTTAAAAATATCCTAAAATTGTGTATATATATATGTATGTATACATATATATACATATATATGTATATATATATGAAGTAATAACTACAAGTGAGATTAAAAAACATATTTCCTGTTGAAGCATACCCATGCAATTGATTCTATGTCTCTGGAGAACCATGGATGATAAAGGAAGTGAAAGGTCATGTTGGAGAAAGAACAGGCTAGAGAATGAAGCTGGAGTCCTACTACTAGGGCCTCATATAAGGAGCTGAGACATTTCAAATTATTTTTTAGATGATATTTTTAAATATCTTTCCTGAAGGAAACATGAGCCAATACACAATGTTGATATGTTTGTTATTTTTCATCTCTTATTTGCCAAAATGAGAGATGTCAGTAAAGGATTAGATATGCTTGTTCATGAGCTTATTGGTTTGAAGAAAGGTTTTGTGGCCAGTGTAGAGTAGAGCCATGTTGGAATAGGCTGGAGGCTGAATGAAAGCTCCCTTTGCTGGAGATGAGGCAAGAGATGATGGGTATAGGTTGCTAATCATAAAATTACGGAAGGACAGTTTAGGCACAGGGAACAACCCAGAGGGGATATGATAAAGAGAAACATTGGAGAACTCTTTCCTATTCAAAAGTGTATCTATAATTTACTCTTTGTATTCTATCATGGCTTCTTGATTCAAAAAGGTCAAATTTTCATAACTTAAGAAAGTTATCAATTTATCTGTTTTCTTCACTTACATCCTTCCACACAGTTTCTAAACCATTCAGGTAACATTTAATGTAAATATATAAAATAAAAAATGGGCAGAAGACATGAACAGACGCTTTTCCAAAGAAGACATACAAATGGCTAACAGACACATGAAAAAATGTTCATCATCATTAGCCATCAGGGAGATTTAAATCAAAACCACATTGACATACCACCTTACACCAGTGAGAATGGCCAAAATCATCAACACAGGAAAAAAGTGTTGGAGAGGATGTGGAGAAAAGGGAACCCTCTTACCCTGTTGGTGGGAATGCAAGTTGGTGCAGCCACTTTGGAAAACAGTGAGGAGATTCCTTTAGAAGTTAATAATAGAGCTACCATATGATCCTGCAATTGCACTACTGGGTATTTTCCCCAAAGATACAGATATAGTGAAAAGAAGGGCCATCTGTACCCCAATGTTCATAGCAGCAATGGCCACAATAGTCAAACTGTGGAAAGAAGCAAGATGCACTTCAACAGGCAAATGGATAAAGAAGATATGGTCTGTATATACAATGGAGTATTGTGCCTCCATCAGAAAGGATGGATACCCAACTTTTGTATCAACATGGACAGGACTGGAAGAGTTTATGCTAAGTAAAATAAATAAAGCAGAGAGAGTCCATTATCATATGGTTTCACTTACTTGCAGAGCATAAGGAATAACACGGAGGACACTGGGAGATGGAGAGAAGTGAGACAGGAGAAATTGGAGGGGGAGACAAACTATGAGAGACTGTGGACTCTGAGAAACAAACCTAGGGTTTTGCAGGGGAGAGTGGTGGGGGGTTGGGTGAGCCTGGTGATGGGTATTATGGAGGGCATGTATCACATGGAGCACTGGGTGAGGTGCATAAACAGTGAATTTTGGAACACTGTAAAAAAATAAAATAAAATAAAATGGGAAAAAAAAAAAGATTTTTAAAGCTCTGGTTCCAGTGGCAGGCTCTGGAGAAGGGGAGGCAGGCACCATATCCATATGCAAAGGTGCCAAGAAGAAGCCCTTGAGACACCCCAAGGAGCAGGCCAAGGAGATGGACGAGATTAGGCATTCAAGCAGAAAAAGGAGCAGAATAGAAACAGAGAAGAAAGAGGAGCAGAATAAACTGAAGGAGCGGAAAGCAAAGGTCATGCAGAAGGGCTCCCTGGCCACAGGTGGAATTAAGAAGTCTGCCAAAAAAAGTAAGCTCTTCCTTGTGCCTGAAGAAAGGGTGATCCTTAATTCCATTCATGTTTAAACATCTGGATTCTCTGTCATAGCATCCGTTGCCACCTATAGCTAGAATGAAGTATTGTCTTAGATTCTGAAGTAAGCTTTTGTTTAAAAAAAAAAAAAAAGGCAATCAATCCTTAAAAAAAATTTTTTTTAAATCTGTAACTTTTGATGATATAGTGCTCACTTATAAAAATTCCTTAAAAACTTCTGTCTTAGTAATAATAACCCAAATACAGATTATAAATAGAACTTAAACTACTTCAGTGAAAGCAATCAGCAAAGCATTAACTGTTAACCTTGTATCCTATCTGTTTGTGTCCTGATTTAAAAACTTGATTATATTATTATATTATATTGATTAGGGATATATTATATTGATTATATTATTTAAATTGGTGTTAACTAAGCATACCCAGTTGTAGGGCACTAGTAAAAAGTATGAAATCCCAGATTCCAACTCACACTCAATGAGTCAGTAACTCCTGGGGAAGAGTCTTAAAAGCAGAAGTATAAATATAATTTATATAAGTCTTAAGAACAGAGATATTTGAAAACCAATTACATTATCTCATTCATCATTTACAAACAGTACAAGGTGACACTGTAGCACATCAAAGAAGCTAATGAATAACATTTTCTTACATTCTTTGCTTATAATTTACACGAGAGTAAAGGATGGAAATAGGAATAGTCATAAAAGCAAAGAGAATGATACGTATGTGGTTCGAATGAGGTATGGGGACAAAGATGAAATGGTGAATGGCAGATTGGGCAATTACCTATCCCCAGAGTCCCACGTAAGTAACAATGACATTTTTTCTGAAGGAAAGTATCGATCTAGGTTATGGATGGCAGTAATAAATATCACTGAGTCAAGAAGCAATCACTAAAGGCATCTTTTATTCCCCTTGCTCAGTTGACATAATCCACTAAAAACCAAGAAGCAGTTGTTCAGCTTCTCAATAATTTTGTAGTCAAGGTCATATTTTTCCAGGGTGTTTAGTGTTATGGTTTGCAGGACTGAAACAGAAGCCTTTCTAAACTTGTGATAGATTATGTGTACTACCCTGTTTGATCATTTATATCTGTCACTGTGTCTTAAGAAAAAGAGATTATTTTGACAGGATTTCCTCTTTGAAATTCTGGCCGGATGTGGCCAAGGAACATGTCTATGCAATTTGTGGTGAACAATTTACTGTATATTTCTAAATAGAAAGATGGTGATCACACTTAAGGATTCATGCTCTGCAGGTGATCTTTTGTTATGTTGTACTTTTACTTCTTGATCTTATAAATAGTAACAATGAGTCTCCATCTCAAGTGCCCTGAAATAATCATTTTCAGGTTTTTTTTTTTTTTTTGTAAGTAGATTTGCTTCACTCTTGACATTCATTTTTATTTTGTTCATATTGTACAGAATAAAATAATTTAAAAAATTTTGCTGGCTTTAAGTTAAGAGTTGCCTTAGCAAGCATTGTAAAAACACAGAATTATGAGAGATCTCTCTTTTAAATTACATTTTGGCATGAGAAAGAGGAAGGAAGAACAGAACCTATATTTGAAAGAGAGATTGGTGTGATAACAGATTTATATAAAGACTCCTCACTGTCGGAGACAACAGAAAATTTAATAAGTTGGTAATTGGTAGAAGTGTGGCAGTAGGGTGTTTTACATCTATCATCTGTCCAGCAGACAGAAGATAAACCAAAACAGATGGAGAGCCAGGATCTGTGAAAAATGCCTGGGGTAGTCTGTAGGTGATACTTAATAACAGTAATATTTAGAGAAAGAGAAGTCAAGGCTTTAAATTGATAGCAATATTCATTATGAGCCATAAAATTTCTTTCTTTGAAAATACACCTCTATAGATTAGTTTTAGTTTCTTATAAAGAGCAAATAAAATTAGTCTTGTACTGTTTTGACGCTAAAGAGTTAATTTATTTTACAAAAATAATACCACAATCCTGACTGAATCATGCCACCTTTATCACCAACCAGGCGACAGCCCCCAGAGGTGGAATGAAGCATTTGAGACCTTTAAAGCCTGATTCTTGCTATCTCCGAAACACAGACATTATTAGAGATGGAAATATTATGCCTTTCTACTCATCCTCAAGGTTATTTGTATTTCTGTGTTAATGTGTTGTCTACTGATGTTATAATTATCACCTTTTGGCTTAATAAAACTGCAACCTTGTTTTCAGCTAAATCCTATCATTTTTCTCCCTTTTTTTAAAATCAGGCAAACCGTTTCAGTTTGATCAAGTCCCTGGGTGTTAAAAGGAGCAAAGTTTAACAAAATAAAAGCACATTTCAGAAACAACTCTGTAGCTAAGCACGCTGGGTCAGTCCTTACCTCATCATAGAGATCCACAATGATAAGAAAAGAAGGTAAAAGAAAACAGTGTGTGTGCTTGTGTGTGTGAAGTGGGTAATGCGGTTTATTATATTTCACCACTACTATTGTCTTTCTGTAATGATCTGGCATGTCTTATCCTCACTGGAGGTGTGTATGGAACTATGGGTTTTGTTTTTATTATTTTTGTTTTACTTGTTTAAAGGTATTTGTCTATATATTCAGTGCAAAAGTAAGAACAGAATGGGTGTATCGTATGTCATAGCTGTACCAGCATATCAGCAAGTACATAAATACAGGGTCAATCTACATTTGTGAACTTCCTTAACTGTTGATGCAGGTTAGCTCGACAAACACTCCACTTGGCCCTCAAAGAGCCCACCCAGGGCACCTCATCTTGAGGTGGAGTGAAAGTTACTGTCACTTTCAGGAATTTGTGGCCCAGAATGCATAGCATCTGATGAGGACCACTGCTTTTGCACAGGAATGTTTCTTGTCTTAGAGCTGAGGGTGTTTACTCTGTTTCTCTATCTGGAGATTGTCACAAATGTGAGGGAGCCTAATGGCTTGATTAACCCTTATTATGACCAAATCTTGCATCGTTTGGGCCATGTCTTTCCACTTTCTCCTCTGAATAATTCTGATTCTTTGCTGTAAGCGTGGTTCCCCAACCTGATCTTTAGATTCTCATCCGCATTATATATCCCAACCAGAATCTGTCATTATAGTCTCTTCCCTTTAGGGCTACTATTCATTGGCAGTTTTAGAAAGCAAAAAATAAAAACTATACAAAACAGAAAAACAATATAAAAACACATGAACCACCATCTCATCTTAGGCAGCTGTTTTTCTTTTTTTTGGGTACTATTCCTAAATGCATAATTACAATGGAGTACATAGTTATATTTTCCTGCAATATGCTGTATAACCACAGATTCCTTCAGTCTTAAAATAGTTAATTTTAATACTTACACATATTATCCCTTCATTATTGATTATTACCACAGTCCAATATTGTATATGCTCTGCAATCAAAAATTTCATACCTACAGCTTTTTTATTGTGCTGAATGCTTTTCTTAAGACAAATTCTCAATTGTGTATCAAAGTTTGTGGCAATTTTTACACCGTTTTATAGGCATAACAATCCTTCCCTTGTATTTAAAGATTCATAAACATTGTAAAAAATATAGTATAACGAGTTTCCTACCAAAAAATAGTATTGTCAACTCCAGTCTCATTTCTAGGAAGTAATTATTTGTAAAGATTGTGCTTTAAGATATGGTTGTTCCCAGGGCACCTGGGTGGCTCAGTGGGTTAAGGCCTCCGCCTTTGGCTCGAGTCATGATCTCAGGGTCCTGGGATCGAACCCCACATCGGGCTCTCTGCTCAGCAGGGAGCCTGCTTCCCCCTCCCTCTCTCTGCCTGCCTCTCTGCCTACTTATGATCTCTGTCTGTCAAATGAATAAATAAATAAAATCTTAAAAAAAAAAGATATGGTTGTTCCCTCTATTTAACTAAATACATATAATGCTAATTTTATTTTAATTTGCTACTTACTATTTTATATAATTAATGAATTGCTTGCTATCAAAATGAGGAATTTTTATTGATATAATTCCTCATCTATCCTTCCAATATTAAGTCATTCATCTAATTTCATTCAGTTTTAAATAATAATTAAATAAATTTAGATTTCATATTTCATCTACTTTAAACTATGCTTCATGGACTCCCACCACAAAGAATAAGTATATGAAACACCTTACCCCTCTCCTCTCTCCATTTTTTCTTTCTTTGTTCCCCCTTTTGAAGGAACTATAATTTCTTGGAATGGAATGGAACTATAATTTTACATTAGCAAGCTGACAAAATTTTAAGGTTAGCTTAGAAACCTTCAGGATAACATCAGTTGCAGTCAAGCTTTTTATTTTATTCCTATCGAGACATAATTAGCAAATATTTATTAAAATGTTTATGTGTACATTTTTACTATAAAACCCCATTAATATACTAGGATTGCATGTTCTTTCCATGGATTAATATGACTTGATCTGTGTTACTCTAAAAGATTAGATTTTCTTTTTACATGCAACCTGTTGCTGAAAAGCATGAGTCATCATGTTTGAATGTGTATATATGTGTATACATATCTATTTGTAGGTTATCTGCTTACTTCATTGTATTCTAGAGTTTGCACCGTTTTATTATTGTTGAGAGTGAAATTGTGTAACTGTTGTCCTAAGTACTTCCACTTTTACTTTAATGATTTAGTTCATCCCACTTTAGAAAAAGTGCTATGTCTACTTTTTTTTTTTCCTTAAGATTCTTCAGAGACATCATCTGAAATTTAAGACAAACTTTGAAAGCCAGATAGTCTCTTGGGAGTATCTAAAGAGCTTCTAATTCCCTGTTGCTGGAGGATAGTAAAAGATAAGTATTAGGACCAGGATTTAGTTATAAGGGTAACAGAACTACTTACAACATCAAATTTTCAAACTGTACAATATTGCTACTCCAAGAACACAACTATGATTTTGAAGGAGTAAAACAGAGACTTGACAAACAAATACTCTTGAATCATACACAGAAAAATATTAAATTTCCAGATTTCCCTGAATCTCTTAAGCCCTCTGAAGTATCTCATGACTTCCTTTTAATGTTTAGTGCTCTCTTTATTGAAAATGATTCAAAGACCTCTCAAGATGACATTAACTCCACTCAATACTGGCATTCAACTTATTTTCTTCTCATCAGAGTCATAAATAGGTTAGTTAAACAGTGTCCTAGCAGGAAAAATAGTATTCCTCCTGAAAAGAGAAGCATCCCTAGGATGCCCTAGGGGAGAATTATGGAACTAGGTCACTGGATCAAGAGAAGTAAAGCATAAACTTGGATAACAAAGAATTCATTCATATATAAGCATACTTCCAGGACATAGAATTTAACATACTGGCACAAAACCAAGGAGATAGTATTAATTGCTACCAGGATGCCTCCTGGTGCCTTGGATGATTTGATGGGCTATATTAGAGAAGTAGGAATTCCAGAATGACCATGGTAGGTGGTGGAAAGGAAGCAAACAGATCTAAAATCAGGCATACTACCTCCCTTTGTGTTCTGTGGAACAGCTTGAAAATACTGCTTATCATTGTTTTAAGTGTAATGTGTAATGTTTTAAGTGTAATGTGGATGATAGTAATATCACTGAGACCATCTCTTGGTGGCTTTCCTCTGCAGGCTAGGGCTGAAGGAAGGAGATGTTGTTATAAATATAAGATCCTTTTTATCAAAATGGATAATGGGATTTTTGAAATAATGGAAGATAGGAGGTAGTGTTTAACCATTAGAAATAAAGCAGATACAATTACAAAATATGTGACAAAAGTCAGAGTGACAGCCAACTTACTTAACCTCAGAGAGTTATGGAAATTGTTAATTTTTGGTCAAGTGAGATTGGCAGCTATAAAGGATGCTCAGTTAATAGAACTGAAAGCCATCAAGGCAAAATATAATAGTTCTTTATCTGTTTTTGGACTTTAGTTCATATTCAGACCAGGAACATACTGACTAAAGGAAAAATCAAGTTTCCAGGAGGAACAATCCCAAAACACCACATTAATCAAAAACAGACCTAAAGTCATTTAATTGGATAACAGTATACTCAACAAGAGTGAATATCCAGACATTTTAAGGGTGATTCAACTCAAAATATCATCATGGCCATATAGAAGCAGGAACATAATGAGATCAGGTAATAAATGAATTCTTGGACTAAGCCTTTTCATTTCCCAACTCCTGAATATATAATCAGAATGAATATTCTTAAGAGATGACACAATTCTCTACCCCTGTTCTCCCCGATTACCCGTGCAACACACACCATTTCCATAGGCAATGGTTTGAGGACTATGATAGTAAGAACAGTCAAATGGAAGAATCTGAACTGGTTTCTTTCATAACCATTAAAGGAAGAAAGAAAAGATAAAGTAAAAAAGATGACATCCCAGAAATTTGGTAAAGATTTCTACCAACCTTAATGTTGTATTAGTGGTTCCCTCATTTATCTATCTAATTATCGCTACAGCCCTAAAAATCTAGACATTTTTAGAAGTTGACAGTAGACTACCACAAGCTCAACCCAGTAGACACCTCGAGTTCAAATGTTGTGTAACTGGGTATATTTGACCCAGAAGATTAATAGGGCCTCTGATAATATTTATGCAGCTTCCAATCTGTTGAATGCCTTGTTTTCTATCTATATAATGAATAAGGACCAGAGATTTTAAAATCTAAATGGGATAGATAATAGTCTACATTTCCAGTCCTGTCCCAGGGCTATGTTAAATCTTCTACCCTCTGTCATATTTACAGTTGTAAGGGTCATACAGAGATCATATGAACATTCTATAAACATCACCTTGGTCTGGATGACATATTCACTGGGTGAGCAAGAAGTGGCAAATACAACAGAGAGTTCATTAAGATACATGTCCTTTAGAACACGTGAACCAAATTTTGGGTAAGAGTACGTGCCTTCTCTGAAGGATAATCACAAAACACCACATCAGTAAAATTTTAGGGGCTTCTACTGGGCATTTGGAAACATTCCCTTCAATGTAAAAGGAAAATTATTTCATCTTGCAAAGCCTATGTCCAAAAATGAAGTAAAAGACTCTCTTAGACTTTATCCTATAAATACAAATAAGTTGTTTGTTTTGTTCATTGCGTATCACCAGTGGTAAATACTGTTTGGAACACTGTATTCTCAGGTCTTAGAACATGATCTGATAACACAGAATTCACTCACAAATACTATGTTGTGTGAAAAAATACATGATTAAATAAAGATGCAGTATCCACATTTCATTTATATTATTTAGAATTTCCAATGGAATATGTCCTTCTTTTTCTTTTTCCTTTTTTTATATTAAAATCTCCACTGGACTGTGTTATGTACTTCAGTGGTACAATTTAAATTTAGCTGTTGTTGAAGAAGTTAAGAAAACTTGCATCAATTATGTCATTTTATTTCAGAGATGCTTCTCTGTTATGTATAATTTGATGTCCCGTGATGATGACAATGGGCAGGAGAAGGAGGAGAAGGATTACCCTTAAGTGTATTAGTCTTTTTTTTAAGATTTCATTATTTATTTAGAGAGAGAGTGTGTGTGCACTAGCACAGGGAGGGGCAGAGGGAGAGGGAGAAGAGAACCCCAAGCAGACTCCACACGGAGGGAAGAGCCTGACATGGGGCTTGATTATACCACCCTGAGATCCTGACTTGAGCTGAAATCAAGAATCAGACACTCAACTGACTGAGCCACCCAAGAACCCCCCCTAAGTATATTAGTCTTCTGCAAAATACAGACCAAAGTATAGAAAGACATCTTTGTACTTTGGTTTCAATCTCAGTATGATTAAATAGTCTGTTATTGACCCCCATGACCCTTTTTCTTGCCTGTATTCAGCCAATATAATGAAAGAGCATAAACCAATTACACCTGACTCTTACAAACCTTTATCGCTCCCGTGCTTTCAGTGAGAAAAAGTCAAAAATAGATGGAAAGTGAATAATCACAATGTATTTTCATATATTTAATAAAGTAGGAACACCAAATATTTTGCTCTGTATTTACTGGGGAAAGAAATTGTACCTGATCTGCAGTTACTGATCTAAACCTGCCAGCAAAGGTTACCAAAGGCAGTTTATGTTTAATGGCAGGGCCCGCTATAAACCTCACTGTTCTCCCATAGGTTTATATATACTCTTTAGTTTTCATTCATAATATGTTTAGTAGGAATTCAATGGTTTCTCAGTTACAGAGGATATTGCGCTAGTCCATGAAATTGATATTTAATATTATTATGTTAATTAGAGCCAGTGACCAGGAAGTCAAAACTATTATACTTTAAAAAAAAACCAAAAAACAAAAAAACCCTCCTCTACTTATTGATAAGACACAGGTGCTAGAAAGTAGAAAATAAATCTCATAAAAATTCAGGAGCCTCAACCTCTATAAAATGTCTGCATATGCAATGGTCTGTGGCATGTTAAAACACTGTGTTAGACAGGGAGGGACACATTGCTGCCTCTGGTACCCCTCCCACTGAGAAGGAGGCAGATCTCCTAGTGGGATTTTTATGGTTTTTGGAGTTTACATCTACCTCCCTGAAAGGCTTCTGGTTTTGAGTGGAGTGCAAAGCAAAAGAATGATCTGCATCAAGCCAGTGACATCATGCAAGCTACTCTGCCACATAAACCATATCACTGAGGAGACACACTGGTTCTTGAAATGTAGGAGTCAGATAAGGTCTATGTAAGGAGCCTTTACCAGATCACTGTGAGTGAATCCAGCATAAAGTATTCGGGTTTTGGAGTAAATACGTCATCCTTAGCAAATAGTCATTTCCTGAGAAACAACTTCACACTTGCTACTGAGCCATATGTAATATGAATATAATGTGTGATCATGGACCGTATCATGAACTAGAACTTCTCTCAGCCTCTAATGTCATAAGGCTGGCATTAGCATTTTACCATCAAGCAGAAGTGGTACAAATTAAATAAGGCTTAGGCATGTCTTAAAGGACCAAGTAATTTGAATGAACAAGAAGTTAATTCAAGATCATGTTTCTTTCCTCTTGTCTATTAATTTCCAATGTCTCATTCCATGCCAGTACCCTCTTGAGATTATTATGACCAGATGAATACAATAATTTAGGTTTTAAATATACAGTTGTACATATTTTACTAACAAAAAATAAATAGCTTTAACATTATATCCTCACTCAAGGGTAACCCTAAGAACAGGAGTGAGGAGAAATCCTCTCATTTTTCCTGGAAGATGAGAAGACTGAGATATGCATTTCACTATTGATCAATGATGGCTAGTGGTTTGACTCTATGGGCAGGACCTTAGAATAATTTAAAAAGAAAAGTGGTAACAAGAAGGACTCAGGGAGGTAACAACATGGACTCAGGATTGACGGCATTGCATGGCCTCAAAGAATCACTTTGTTTGTTTAGGTAATTTAGATATTTGCTTAAATATTTGTTAATTTAAGTAATTAACATTTGCACTGTAAAAGCTTAATAAGAAATGTAAGAGAAAGATTTTAATAATTTGCTGGACAAGATGACCCATTCTGTGGAGATCAGCTGGTATCTGTCCAGTCACCCCTGTTCTTTCTCAAATACCACAGTAACAATGTGCCTGCGGAATCAGAGATGTGGCTTTGGAACTTAAGCAGCAACACGGACTTTTGAAACTTTCAGGCTGATCTGCTTCCACTAACTGTTGCTTTCCCAGCCTCCCAATAACAGAGACAAACCATGATCCATTGATATTGCACCACACCAATAACTGCTCACTCTCTAGAGACAGAATGAATATACTTGGGGAACACTTGCTTCTTCCTGAAGGAAGAAACATGGTTTATTCTCTCCAGAAGGATACTTAATCTGCATACATATATTCATTTTCTGCCTACAATACTTCTTTCCATATCACCACAAGAAGGCATAGATATGTGTTCACTATCACAGTATTTCACACATTTCTATTAAGGGAAATAACTTTAAGGTAATGAACTATGGCATATCTATCTATCTATCTATCTATCTATTTATTTATTTAAGAGAAAGCAAAAACACAAGCAAGCACCCAAGTGCAGAGGCAGGAGGAGAGGGAGAGGGACATGCAGAGTTTGTAGAGCCCCACACGGGGCTCCATCCCACTGCCCTGAGATCATGACCTGAGCCGAAATCAAGAGTCTATCACTTAACCAACTGAGCCATCTAGGAGATCCTAGAATGTTCTTCTGAATACTAAATCACATTGTAAACTAGGTGGCACATGGCAATGTTGAGATATTAATCTCCAGGAAGCAATGTATGCTCTGAATTAGTGCATGGTATAACATGTTGTTTCTTCCAATAGTAGAATTTATGCATCTAGAAATCAAGAGGTGGAAAGGGGAGTTTCTCCTATCACTACTGCCCCTAATGCTCCACCAGCAAAAATTTTCCTGCTCCTCCCATGAATGTTAGGTTTTGCTATTTTAGAGAACTTCACTTCAAGGTGAGGAATACAGTCATCAGGGGCAACAACAACAGACCCAATAAACTCAAAAATGAGCTGGTCACTTGGCCATTTTAATCTCAAAAACAGCTAAAAACAAAAACTGATCTGCTGTACTAGAGGGAGTGACTGATGTCAATTATCAAGGGAAAATTCGGTTGTATCCAGAAAATTAGGGCAAGGAGGTTTGAGATTCAAGTAGCCCTTGAGACTCCCATATACTTTGTTAAAACTTTTTTTTATTTAAAATTTTTTATTTTTTTATTAACATATAATGTATTATTAGCCCCAGGGGTACAGGTCTGTGAATCGCAAGGTTTACACACTTCACAGCACTCACCATAGCACATACCCTCCCCAATGTCCATAACCCAACCACCCTCTCCCGACCCCCCTTTTCCCAGCATTATCATATGCTCTCCCTGATATGAAGAATTTGAGAGGCCGAGTGGGGGTTTTGGAGGTTAGGGAAGGAAAAAATGAAACAAGATGGGATCAGGAAGGAGACATACTTTGTTAAAACTTAAAGAAAAAACACAAGGGGTACCTGGGTGGCTCAGTGGGTTAAAGCCTCTGCCTTCGGCTCAGGTCATGATCCTAGGGTCCTGGGATTGAGCCCTGCATTGGGCTCTCTGCTCAGCAGGGAGCCTGCTCCCCCCCCATCTCTACCTGCCTCTGCCTACTTGTGATCTCTCTCTGTCAAATAAATAAATAAAATCTTAAAAAAAAAACAAACCCAACAGGCACAACTTCTAATAGCACAGGTTCTTCAGGAATATAATTTAGTATCACCCATTAGGAAAGAACCACAACTAATGGAAATGCTTGATGATGGCAAAATAAACATGAAGTGGAAGAAGGCAATTACACATACCCTCTAGGACCATGTGGGTAGTTGCAGAAAAAGTGTTACAGTTATTTCATCTTTGCTTTAATATGAATATGTATGTGTATATATGTTTTCGTGTATTTGTTTGACAGTTCCTCTTTTTCTCCCTTCTATTTTTCTGCTCTTTATCATAAGATGCATTGATAGTGGCTAGACATATATCAGTCTTTCAATTATAAAAGCCAAAGGGTGAGTGTGACTAAGGTAGAAAAGCAACGATCACCACCCAATAATGGATATCAGGTGTTATTGTATATCCAGTTTTAGGGAGAGAAGTAATGTGGTTTTGGTTAAATGAGGCATTGTTGTCTTTTTTTCTAAGTGAATTTCTAAAAAATGTGTGTATGGATGCCAAGATGACAACATTTGGATTGTGCTAGATTGTATTATGTGAACTTTGCTAAACGAAAGACTTCCTTTCAAGGAAGCCAGTAGAATGGTCCAGGTTAGCATCATCCTAAAGAGTCCCCCAAATCAGAAAGCAGTGAAACTGCAGCCATTAGTCTTGGAAAGTCATCACTGTTAAATATGGCTAAAGCCAAATGCCACATTGATCAATGGTTTCAACCTTGTTTTGCTCTTCTCCATGCTTTATCCTGCTTCTGTCTTTTAATGAAGATAAATAGCATCCCTGGCCCACAAACATGGTTGGCTACAAATCCAAAGAGAGGGTGATCACACAGAAGCCACAACTTCCCATCGCCCTCTCCACCTGTCCCCCTTTCACAATCCCACTGTGGCATCAAGATGTGTTTGGAATCTTAGCTTCCTTGCAGGTTTACGCTTGTTCAGCTTGACTAAATTTTAGACAGGTATAAGCCAGTCTCTAATCCCCTGAACTCCCATTTTTTTTAGAGTACTTCTGTAAAGTATGTGCAACTGTAAATTCTTTCTCTGCCCTTTGAGAGATCAATCTTTTAGAAACTCTTAACTGTGCAGAACAAACGGATGGATACCAGCAAGCAGGTGGGGAGGGGGTACTTGGTGATGGGGAATGACAGTGTACTTGCAATGAGCGCTGGGTGTTGTATGAAAGTGTTGCACCTTTATATTGTACACCTGAAATTAGTATTACACTGTACATTAACTAAATTTTAAATAAAAACTTTTTAAAAGTCTCACTAGTTTTATAAACAAGAATATCTTTCTCAAGGGCCTGGAAATCATCCCTTTGAAATGTAAACATCAAGAACATAGTGTCCCTCTCTTCCAGTCTTTGGGAGAAGTTAGGAGTTTACCTTCCCTGAGAAGCACCATTTAGCAAACACAGATAGCATGATCACAGACAAAAATATTTGCAAACTTGGGAATAGCTCATTGTGCTTACACTTCTTATCGATCAACCTGTCCCCCAACATCTTCCAGTAGTTTTCCAGTAGCTCATCCTAGAACTAAAAAACTCTCTTGCCCTTTGTTTCAGTGAAATGAGTTCAGACTGAGTTCTGTTTTCTCTTCCCTGTTGGCAATAGTCTTGAACAAGTCTTCCTCACCCATTTAAATTTGGCACTACAGAGAGAGCTGAGGTTTTATACCTAATTAGGATGAGGAGGTGGACATTTGACTCAGGAACATTTGTCATACTTTATTCATGCTAAGAGCAGAGGCCACGAATTTTACCACCTGTAGACATCACAGCATTGAGCTTATTATGGGTATTAGTTGAAATTCTGAATTGAGGTGCACCTGGGTGTCTCAGTGGGTTAAAGCCTCTGCCTTCAGCTCAAGTCACGATCCCAGGATCCTGGGATCAGCCCCGCATTGGCCTCTCTGCTCAGCAGGTAGCCTGCTCCCCTTCCTCTATCTCTGTCTGCCTCTCTGCCGACTTGTGATCTCTGTCTGTCAAATAAATAAGTAAAATCTTAAAAAAAAAAAAAAAAGAAATTCTGAGTTGAATAAATGAAACAGTTTATGGTGAGGAGAGTCTTTTACTAGAAACCTACCTCGGTGCTGTAGGATGGTAGCTTTCCTTGCCAATTTAAAAAAGATTAGAGAATGGAAGAAAATAAAAGTGGAAAGATGTGTTGAAGACTTGAGTATTTACCAAAAAATGCTGAGCTCACTTAATAGTAAGGTAATAGTCTTGGATCGCCTAGGACAGTCTCTGTTAACATCTGATATGACAATCAGCTGGCAAGTCTGAAATCTGCAGGGCTGACCTGCTAATAACCAGCTAACTGAAAAGTCCTGCAAGAGTTGGTGTTGCAGTCAAGCCCTAAGGCAATACGGGGGCAGAGTTACTTCTTCCAAGACCTTCAGTCTTTTCTCTTACAGCTTCTAATTATTGGATGAGAAGCCCCCTACACTATCCATGGTAATCTGCTTTCCTATAAGTCTATTTATTTAAATGTTAATAGTATCTAAAAAACTACTTTCACAGCAACACTATGCTATCATTTTAGCAAGCAACTTGGGCACCATAGCCTAGCTAAGCCGACACACAGAATTAACCATCATGTGAAGTAAATATCAAAGATGGAATGTTTCCAAAATTATAATTTTTCATGATGAATCATAGTATATAAATCAGACCTTATCACTAATAATAATTGGAAAATTAGATGATACCTTTAAGTATAAGAATTTTATATAGATTGTATTTTATGTTCACATACACTCAATGACATAGTGCTATGTTTACCTTTAAGCAGAAGAAAAGAAATCTGAGTCACTGAAAGTTTACACAACTTGTTCAAGTTAACTTACCTGGTAAAGCCGTGGAGCTAGACTTCAAGCAGGACTTACCTGCTCAATGCTTTAATCAGTAGCCACGCATGGGTGTTGAGGATATGAAATGGAGCTAGAGCAAACAGTAAAAACAAAACACAAACAGAATGTAATTTTTAATAATAATATACTCTATTTACCCCGATACATCCAAAATGATTTCAGCATATAATCAATATAAAATGATTCATGAGATATTTTAATTTTTTAATGCTACTGCTTCAAAATCCAAATTAGACTTAGCATGGAAAAAAGAACACTAAAATATCTCATGAATCATTCTATATTAATTATATCATTTCATTTTACCTTTTTTTTTTTATTGTGGCTACCAGAAAATTTAAAATTACTGATGTTGTTTTGATTATATTTCTACTGCACATTGTTAATGTGGGCACTTAACCTTCCTAAAGGGAATTTCCTTCTTATAGTGATGTCTTATTTGTAAAGTGTGGCTCATTATCACTTCAATACAACTGGTACATAATACTTTATTAGCTTATTATCACCTAATATAGGCCAAGCTGTTATCTATGCACCACAGAATGGAGTAAAGGTATTCTTTACTCTGGTCTAGATATAAAAAGAAATAGAGATACATACTTGCTTTGGTTTCTCCATTAAAACTGATACCGGATACAAAGACTTCATTTGATTTACCATGGCACATTCATTCAACTTAATCCTCTGTATGTTTATAAATTGAGATATATTTCTAAAATTGTTATTGGATAATGCCTAACTTTCAGAGTAAATATTGATTAATTATGTACATGGATGACAGGTTGCTTTGAAAACTAGAGTTTTAAACAAATCATAGATCCAGAAACTTTTATCTTAATAAAAATATTGCTAAATTGAATCTTGAGTATTTTGAATTATGAATTTCCAGGGGAAATATTAAGACCAGAGATTAATGAAATATTTAACCTGTTCAATTCAGCTCTTAAAATACTGAATCAGAATTTTGCTACTTGACGATAATATTAATTTCATATTACATTTTGATAACACCTGTTATCAGAAACCTGTCTCCCTGTTTAATAGGGGAGTTGCAGTTTACTGAGCTTAAAAACAAATCAATAATAACAACAACAAGGAAAGTTACAAGATTTTACTAGGTAAAACTACAAATCATTTATGTGCCTGATGGTAGCAACAAATACTATTAGGAGAACTAAAAGGAAAGTTATGGGTTTCTATATACTAAAACACAGATTTTAAGACTGTTAAACTATATATGTAATTTATATATATAGTTTATAATATACATTTAGGTAGAAGCCAGACAGGAGCAGTGGAAGGAACCCTCAAGACAGAATCCCAAGTCCTTAAAGGGACAGGAGCTGGAGGTAAGGACAGTGATAAATAAGATACACATTAAAAGCCCATGGCACAACATCCTGACCTGGTGGCTTCCAAGATGTTGGGCCTGACAGGTCAAGAGCCACAGATGGGAACATGCATTCTTCTCTTCCACCTTTGCCCCAGGGTAACCCCTAGGCTCATTATAATACATTTGCATCATGAATACAGCCCCACCCACAGAGAAAGGCAGCCCTAAAAGTTCCAGGAGAAACCTTGAAGAGTTAATAGTCTCCTAAATGATTAGAAACAGCTTCCTTTAGTGACCACCCCTCACTGTATATCACAGCTCCTCCCAGCCCAGAGAGACCCAAAAATACCCAATTCCAAAACAGCCTAGGGGATCGTTCCACCTTGCAAAACCTGCCTCATCTCCCACCTTGAAAGTGCAATTTTGCTTTAATAAACTGCCTTGTGCTTGCTACTTTCCTTCTGACTCTCTTTACTCTGAGCATGGACCCCCATGTAAATCTATCTCACCAGGAATCCAAGGACCAAGACCTCCGTTCAGACAATGTAGACTCACATACCCATAACATACATATATATATCTAGATATATCTATATCGATATAGATATCGATCTATATCTATAGATTAGATATCTATATCGATATATATCTATATTGATATCGATATAGATATATATATGTATTTTATTCACATTTTCAAAGGATAATTGACCTCTAATTAACAGGAGTCTTTCTAAAATACAATCTGATTATATTTTCTGCACTTAAATGTATTTAATATTTTCATTAACTTCAAACACACTTTCAAATTTTAAGCTATTCAGTTACACTAGTCCCTCCTTATCTGCAATTTTGCTTTCTTCAGTAAGTACCTGTGGTAAACCCCTGTCCAGCTTCAGACGATCCCCATTTGGACATATTGTCAAGAAGTCGGTAGTAGGCGAATGCTACATACCTCACAATCCCCATGTCGTGCACCTCACTTTATCTCATCATATGGGCATTTCATCATCTCACATCATCACAAGAAGAAAGGTAAGTAAAGTATAAGATATTTTGAAAGACCACATTTATGTAACTTCTATTGTAGTGTATTATTAATTGTTCTCTTTATTATTATTACTAATCTCTTACTGTGTGAAATTTATAGAGTAATCATCATTATAGTTACGTATGTATGTGTAGGAAAAAACATAGTCTGTACAGGGTTTGGTACTCGACTGTTTCAAGCACCTGTGGGGGGTTTTGGAATGTATCCCCTGAGGATAAGAGGGGCTCCTATATATCATTCTTCCAAACATAATTGTTTCTCACATACTTACTTTGTCCTTCAAGTAGCTTCCCCTTGAGCAGGTAAGCAAAAGATGGCACTTAGGCCAAATCATGGCACTTAGGCCTATGTTTGTTAATAATGACTCTTAATCTCAGGAAACAAACTGAAGGTTGCTGGAGTGGAGGGGGTGGGAGGGATGGGGTGGTTGGATGATGGACATTGGGGAAGGTGTGCTATAGTGAACACTGTGAATTGTGTAAGACTGATGAATCACAGACCTGTACCCCTGAAACAAATAATACATTAAATGTTAATTTAAAAAATAATGATTTATCAGAACACTCTTACACCTTCCCCCCCCCTTTTTTTTTCTTTTAACTTACTTTTTTTCTTTTAACTTACTTTCTTTTAAACTTACTGTCTATGGCTGCTTTAATGATACAACAGTGGAACTGAGGAGCTCTGACAGGTGTTCTCTGGCCTATAAAGCCTGATATATTTCCTATCTGGCAATTATCAGAAATAGCTTGAAGACCTCTGTCCTAAAGGGAGATTTCCCTTGTCCACCTAAGACTCTTTTATTCCTGCCATTTTTACCCATACATTTCTTTATCAAAGAAGGCATCATACTGTCTTCAGGTTTCCTATTTTATTCTTTGTGTATCTTAGCATAAAACCTGACCTTAGCATCTACTTGTTGGGAAGATAAACAGTTATTTAAAGAATAATTTTGATTCACAAGATAAGGGGAATCATTACAGAAGTATGTATATACACATTCTTTTCCTCGTTAAAAGAGTTTATTGCTCAATTATTAGTTCTATTCATTAGTCCTGTAATTCTATATTACATAATATATCTTGCCATTTTAAACATTAAAAAGAAATAGAAAAACTGGGGGTATAGAAAAACTTACTCAATTATTTGGACTGTGTTGGTCAGTTACATGGACCTAGCAGTCAATCATTAAAACTTTAGCTTTCCAAATTGTACAGTTTCTTGAATAAAAGACATTAGTTGCTTTTCTAGCATTGTATTGACCTTCAATATATGTGGTCTACTTTGCTTTCCTCCTGAATGGCATTCTAAAATATTAATGACAGCTATGGTATGTTAATTAATTTCATGATTGTATATGGAGGAAATACCATGCACGGGTAATGTGATAAGTGTCTTACAGGTATGACTTCATTAAACCCATACATCAGTATGAGCTGGACCTGTACCTGAGACAGGTTGCACAGATCAGAATTTATGCAGATTTTATTTAAGTCAAACTTGTCTGACTCCCCATCTTTTCGCTTAAACAATACTCATGTTGTTTCTGAATCACTGCTATTTTGGAGTATCTGGCAAACCCACCAGGAAATTTTTAACAAACAGAGCTATTAAGATAATTGTCTAAATGAGTTGATCAATCAATCAAGTCAGTTATTTAAAGGTTGCTTATTTGGCTCCTTATCCCCTCTCTTTCTTTCTGGCTTCCTGCCTTTGGCCATTTCATTGCTCTTTAGCACTTTCATTAGAGATTTGGCATGAAAAGAGAAAAAAGATGAAAACTAAATGAGGCTATTTAATTTCCCAATAGGCTTAGCAATTTTTAAATATTCCTTCAGGGGAGCAAGATGCAGTCTGGGTTATCTCACCTATTCATCCAGAAGGTCAGATGCTATATTTAGCGTTACCCTTTCTGTCCATTCATGTATGACTGTAAATGAACTTATTTGAAAACACAAAAACTGCTTTTTCAAAATGTTTATAAGTTTCAATAATATACTGATGATTCAACTAATTTTGATTAGTGTATATTATTTCATTATGTTTTTATTTTACTTGTTTTTCATTAAACAGCTTTCATGTTTCCTAAAGTTCACCTGTTTCCACTAATTCATTTCAAGTGACTTACAGTAACTCTCCTGAGTGGTGCAATCATTAATATAAATCAATTCGAAAACAATCTTATTTCATAAGCCCATTTACATAATTCACAATCTCCATTCTCACCCCCAGCCCTAGGCACCCATTTTTGTGCTTTCTGTCTCTATAAATTCACTTTTCTTGACTATGTGATGTAAATGGAACCATGCAATTCATTGTCTGTTGTATCTGGCTGCTTTGATTTAACATAATGTTGACATTCATCCACAATGTGGTGTGGTCTGTGTCAGTAGTTTGTTACTTTTCAATGCTAAGTAGTATGCCATTTTATTGTGCCATTATGTTGTGTATATCTATCTGCTCATTAGCTGATGAAGATCTGGATTTTTCCTCATTTGGGGCTATTATGAATAATGCTGCTGTTATTACGAATAATGCTGCTGCTAACATTCACATACATTTCTTTGTGTGAATATATATTTTTATTTCTCTTGGTTATATAACTACAAGCACAATTGCTGGGTCATATATTAGTTTTATATATTTTTTTAAGATTTTATTTATTTATTTGACAGAGAGAGAGATCACAAGTAGGCAAACAGGCAGGCAGAGAGAGAAGGGGACACAGGCTACCCGCCGAGCAGAGAGCTCAATGTGGGGCTTGATCCCTGGGACCTGAAATCATGACCTGAGCTGAAGGCAGATGCTTAACCCACTGAGCCACCGAGGTGCCCTTAGTTTTATCTTTTTGACAAACTACCAAACTATTTTCTAGAGTGGTCTGTAAATGACACTTACACACTAATATATTTTAACTATTTATCTGCTTGATTAAAATAAAAATGTTAATATTATCTTTATGTACAATTTTTTGCAGTGGTCTGGGAAAATTAAATATATTGCTAATTATTTGAGAACATTTCTAATCTCATTTGGTACAATGAAGAAATGCATTTTACAAATATTATGTTATGTATAGAAAGATAATATTCTGAGAATGTCATACCATTTAACAAAACTTTAATAATTATCTCTATTTAAAAATAATAAAAAACTAAAAGTAGAAAGTTTATATAGGCATTCAACATACACCTGAAATATTTTTTTTTATAAGATTTTCTTTATTTATTCGACAGAGAGAGAAAGATCACAAGTAGGCAGCGAGAGAGGGGAAGCAGGCTCCCCACCAAGCAGAGAGCCAGACACGGGGCTCCCTCCCAGTACCCTGAGATCAAGACCTGAGCCGAAAGCAGAGCCTTAACCCACTCAGCCACCCAGGGGCCCCACACCGGAAATATCTTTAAGAGATTTTCTGTATTCTGTATGTGTGTCTAGTATTAAGTAATATTCCAAATGGAGTATGTAAACACAAAGATAAAACTCTAAAACATTTTGAACTTCCAGTGGCAAAGTAAACTTATATTGGACTTAACGTCCTACATATATAAATGACAAACTCTGCTGGGAGAAATCTTGTTTGAAGACCTTAGAGAGCAAGCCAAAACATTAACCAACTAAAGAAGGCATAACATTTGAAAGAAACACTGAATAACACTTATGTTTACATGAGGGCACTCTCCACTCTGAGAGGAGAAGGTGCATGATTTTTATAAGAGAAGTATCACTATAAAGGCAGAAAGTTAAAGGATGGAAAATGACATAACATACTAACTCTAAATACACAAAAAAATGATGTGGTAATACCAAAAATAGTTCAGATTATAGCATACAGAGATTTAACATAGAAAACAAAAATAATTTTTTATAGTAATAACAGGGAAATTTTATCCCAATAAACATCAATTTTATGCACAAAAATAACAGTTTTGAAATACACAAGATAGAAATTTGCTGAACTAAAGTGATAAAAAAAATCTACAGTCAAGGTAGGGAAAGGACTATCCCTAAGAAATAGATAAGCATAATTTAACAAAACCAAACTGCAAAAAAAAAAAATCAGTAAAGATGTAGAAGACTTGAAAAATTTTATTATCCCACCTATCTCATTGATATTTCTAGAACACTATCAAATATTTGTAGAATACATGTTATTTTCAAGAGCACACAGAATATCGATGAAAATAGATAATATACAGGACCATAAACTAAATCCTAAAAATAAAAATATCATTGAAATATGCTATGTTTTTTGGATAAAAGTTAATTAAACTGGAAAGCAATCAAAATAAGTTTACCCAGAAATAGTCTAAATAATGAAAAGTTATGACATATAAATTTAAATAAATCATGCACTTAAACAAAAATTATAAGAAAAATTAGAAGATATGCCAAATATAATAATATCATAATAATAAAATATAACATGTAAATCACTAAAGTATTGTTAGAAGGAAATGTATAGCTTCATTTGCGTATAGAAAAAAATACAAAAGGTTTAAAATAGATGATCTAAGCTTTAATTTTAAACATTCCAAATAAAAGCAAATTTAATTCAAAATAAGAAAAAAAATGAATAATGGAAGTGAAATAAAATTAAAATCAAAAGGGAAGGAAAAAAAAGAATGTGAAGAAAGCCAGCGTGTATTGTTTTAAAAAATAATAACAAGGTTAGGAAACATTCATTTACATTTAGGGAACAAACAAAATAAAACATTTCTAAATGTCATTAATAATATATTAAAAGACTAGGGTGCCTGGGTGGCTCAGTGAGTTAAAGCCTCTGCTTTCAGCTCAGGTCATGATCCCAAGGTCCTGGGATTGAGCCTGGCATTGGGCTCTCTGCTCAGCAGGGAGCCTGCTTCCCTTCCTCTCTGCCTGCCTCTCTGCCTACTTCTGATCTCTGTCTGTCAAATAAATAAATAAAATTCTTTAAATATATACATCTTAAAAGCCTGTTATAAACAATGTAGTTCTAGTATGTTCTACAAGTTAGTTGAGATGGCCAAATCCATTGAAATGCACTACTTACAAACACCAAGACAGGAAAAATAGAATATCTGAAAAGCCCTATATCTATTAAAATTTGAATATATAATTTTAAAACAAGAACAAGTTTGGAATTTCTGCTGTGCCCTATTCTTTTTAATGTTGTGGTTGAAATCTGAGTGCAACAAAGAAAGAACGGAAAAAACAAAAAAAACCAAATAGAATAGAGCATAAATTAAAATAAATAAATAATAAACTATTTTCAAAGACTTCATTGTTATGTTAAAAATCTGAAGAAATCTACCAAAAACACAGGATCTAATTAAGTGAATACAATAAAGAAGAAAAATAAAAGGTCAATATACAAAAACTCCATTGCAAGTGAATTGGAAGTTTTTATTTATTACACTGATTACATAATATCAGAAATATATCACTTACAAATAAATATTAACAAAATGTTTTTAAATGCTTGCACAAGTAAAAATCGTTTTGGGAAAGATTAGACAAAGCCTACGAAAATGTGTAGATACTTTGTTGAGATGTCAATTCTCCCTAAAAATACAATTATCCAAATTCTAGAAAGCCTGTGTAGAAATTGATAAGGCTATATTTATTAGATGGAAACAAAGAGGTCACAAAATATCCAAAATGCACATTAAGAAGTTGGAAGATTTTCATGACCTGATCTCAGGAATTTGTGTTAATTTCTGATAATTAAAACAGTGATAGCATTTGTGTAAAGATAGACATAATGATTAATGGAATGGAACAAAGAGCCTTGAAATAAACCTACAGATAAGTAGTTAATTGATCTTAAACAAAGACATCAAGACAAAATAATGCAAGAAGGATAGGGTTTTTTTCAACAAATGGTGCTAGAAAAGCCGGGTATATGTAAAGAAGAAAAATTTTTTTGATCTGTTCCTCATACCATTGAAAAACGTTAATTTGACATTGATCCCAGGCCTAAGTTTTAACCAAATTTTAACCAAATATAAAAATTCTAGAAGGGGAGGAGTCAAGATGGCGGAGAAGTAGCAGGCTGAGATTACTTCAGCTAGCCGGAGATCAGCTAGATAGCTTATCTAAAGATTGCAAACACCTGAAAATCCATCCGCAGATTGAAGAGAAGAAGAACAGCAATTCTGGAAAAAGAAGAACAACCACTTTCTGAAAGGTAGGACCAGCGGAGAAGTGAATCCAAAGCGACGGGAAGATAGACCCCGGGGGGAGGGGCCGGCTCCCGGCAAGTGGCGGAGCAACGGCGCACAAAATCAGGACTTTTAAAAGTCTGTTCCGCTGAGGGACATCGCTCCAGAGGCTAAACCGGGGCGAAGCCCACGCGGGGTCAGCGTGGCCTCAGGTCCCGCAGGGTCACAGAAGGATCGGGGGTGTCTGAGTGTCGCAGAGCTTGCGGGTATTGGAACGGGAAAGCCGGCTACAGAGACAGAGCCGACAGTAAGCTCACAGCTCGGTGTTACCTTGAACCGGTCGCAGGCTCGGTGAGCTAAGAGCGCGGCCGGAGGTCAGGCAGACGGGAGTAACTGGCGCTGTTTTCTGAGGGTGCACTGAGGAGTGGGGCCCTGGGCTCTCGGCTCCTCCGGGCCGGAGACCAGGAGGCCGCCATTTGTATTCCTGTCTTCCGGAACTCTACAGAAAGCGCTCAGGGAACAAAAGCTCCTGAAAGCAAACCCCAGCGGATTACTCACCCCGGCCCCTGGTAAGGGCGGTGCAATTCCGCCTGGGGCAAAGACACTTGATAATCACTACAACAGGCCCCTCCCCCAGAAGATCAACAAGAAATCCAGCCAAGACCAAGTTCACCTACCAAGGAGTGTGGTTTCAATACCAAGGAGAGCAGCAGAATTCCAGAGGAGGAGAAAGCAAAGCACGGAACTCATGACTTTTTCCCTGTGATTTTTTTTAGTCTTGCAGTTAATTTAATTATTTTCTTTTTCATTTTTTGTTTTTTTTTTCTCGCCTTCTGGTTAAATTTTTTTTTTAACTTTTACCTTTTTCTTTTTTAACGTTTTTTAACTAGTTTATCTAATATATATATTTTTTCTTTTTTATATTTTTCTTATTTGTTTTCTTTCTTTTTAATTCTTTTCTTTTTTTTCTTTTTTCTTTTTTTTTTCTTTCTTCCTTTTTGAACGTCTTTTTATCCCCTTTCTCGCCCCTCACGATTTGGGATCTCTTCTAATTTGGTTAAAGCATATTTTCCTGCGGTTGTTGCCACCCTTTTAGTATTTTACTTGCTCCTTCATATACTCTTATCTGGACAAAATGACAAGAAGGAAAAATTCAACACAAAAAAAAGAACAAGAGGCAGTACCGAAGGCTAGGGACCTAATCAATACAGACATAGGTAATATGTCAGATCTAGAGTTCAGAATGACAATTCTCAAGGTTCTAGCCGGGCTTGAAAAAGGCATGGAAGATATTAGAGAAACCCTCTCGAGATATAAAAGCCCTTTCTGGAGAAATAAAAGAACTAAAATCTAACCAAGTTGAAATCAAAAAAGCTATTAATGAGGTGCAATCAAAAATGGAAGCTCTCACTGCTAGGATCAATGAGGCAGAAGAAAGAATTAGTGATATAGAAGACCAAATGACAGAGAATAAAGAAGCTGAGCAAAAGAGGGACAAACAGCTACTGGACCACGAGGGGAGAATTCGAGAGATAAGTGACACCATAAGACGAAACAACATTAGAATAATTGGGATTCCAGAAGAAGAAGAAAGAGAGAGGGGAGCAGAAGGTATACTGGAGAGAATTATTGGGGAGAATTTCCCCAATATGGCAAAGGGAATGAGCATCAAAATTCAGGAGGTTCAGAGAACGCCCCTCAAAATCAATAAGAATAGGCCCACACCCCGTCACCTAATAGTAAAATTTACAAGTCTCAATGACAAAGAGAAAATCCTGAAAGCAGCCCGGGAAAAGAAGTCTGTAACATACAATGGTAAAAATATTAGATTGGCAGCTGACTTATCCACAGAGACCTGGCAGGCCAGAAAGAGCTGGCATGATATTTTCAGAGCACTAAACGAGAAAAACATGCAGCCAAGAATACTATATCCAGCTAGGCTATCATTGAAAATAGAAGGAGAGATTAAAAGCTTCCAGGACAAACAAAAACTGAAAGAATTTGCAAACACCAAACCAGCTCTACAGGAAATACTGAAAGGGGTCCTCTAAGCAAAGAGAGAGCCTACAAGTGGTAGATCAGAAAGGAACAGAGACCATATACAGTAACAGTCACCTTACAGGCAATACAATGGCACTAAATTCATATCTCTCATTAGTTACCCTGAATGTTAATGGGCTAAATGCCCCTGTCAAAAGATACAGGGTATCAGAATGGATAAAAAAACAAAACCCATCTATATGTTGCCTCCAAGAAACTCATTTTAAGCCCGAAGGCACCTCCAGATTTAAAGTGAGGGGGTGGAAAAGAATTTACCATGCTAATGGACATCAGAAGAAAGCAGGAGTGGCAATCCTTATATCAGATCAATTAGATTTTAAGCCAAAGAGATGAGGAAGGACACTATATCATACTCAAAGGGTCTGTCCAACAAGAAGATTTAACAATTTTAAATATCTATGCCCCCAACGTGGGAGCAGCCAACTATATAAACCAATTAATAACAAAATCAAAGAAACACATAAACAATAATACAATAATAGTAGGGGACTTTAACACTCCCCTCACTGAAATGGACAGATTATCCAAGCAAAAGATCAGCAAGGAAATAAAGGCCTTAAACGACACACTGGACCAGATGGACATCACAGATATATTCAGAACTTTTCATCCCAAAGCAACAGAATACACATTCTTCTCTAAGGCACATGGAACATTCTCCAGAATAGATCACGTCCTCGGTCCTAAAGCAGGACTCAACCGGTATCAAAAGATTGGGATCATTCCCTGCATATTTTCAGACCACAATGCTCTAAAGCTAGAGCTCAACCACAAAAGGAAGTTTGGAAAGAACCCAAATACATGGAGACTAAACAGCATCCTTCTAAAGAATGAATGGGTCAACCGGGAAATTAAAGAAGAATTGAAAAAAATCATGGAAACAAATGATAATGAAAATACAACGGTTCAAAATCTGTGGGACACAACAAAGGCAGTCCTGAGAGGAAAATATATAGCGGTACACGCTTTTCTCAAGAAACAAGAAAGGTCTCAGGTACACAACCTAACCCTACACCTAAAGGAGCTGGAGAAAGAACAAGAAAGAAACCCTAAGCCCAGCAGGAGAAGAGAAATCATAAAGATCAGAGCAGAAATCAATGAAATAGAAACCAAAAAACAATAGAACAAATCAACGAAACTAGGAGCTGGTTCTTTGAAAGAATTAATAAAATTGATAAACCCCTGGCCAGACTTATCAAAAAGAAAAGAGAAAGGACCCAAATAAATAAAATCATGAATGAAAGAAGAGAGATCACAACTAACACCAAAGAAATACAAACTATTATAAGAACATACTATGAGCAACTCTACGCCAATAAATTTGACAATCTGGAAGAAATGGATGCATTCCTAGAAACATATAAACTACCACAACTGAACCAGGAAGAAATAGAAAGCCTGAACAGACCCATAACCAGTAAGGAGATTGAAACAGTCATTAAAAATCTCCAAACAAACAAAAGCCCAGGGCCAGACGGCTTCCCGGGGGAATTCTACCAAACATTTAAAGAAGAACTAATTCCTATTCTCCTGAAACTGTTCCAAAAAATAGAAATGGAAGGAAAACTTCCAAACTCATTTTATGAGGCCAGCATCACCTTGATCCCCAAACCAGACAAGGATCCCATCAAAAAAGAGAGCTATAGACCAATATCCTTGATGAACACAGATGCGAAAATACTCACCAAAATACTAGCCAATAGGATTCAACAGTACATTAAAAGGATTATTCACCACGACCAAGTGGGATTTATTCCAGGGCTGCAAGGTTGGTTCAACATCCGCAAATCAGTCAATGTGATACAACACATCAGTAAAAGAAAGAACAAGAACCATATGATACTCTCAATAGATGCTGAAAAAGCATTTGACAAAGTACATCATCCCTTCCTGATCAAAACTCTTTAAAGTGTAGGGACAGAGGGCACATACCTCAATATCATCAAAGCCATCTATGAAAAACCCACCGCAAATATCATTCTCAATGGAGAAAAACTGAAAGCTTTTCCGCTAAGGTCAGGAACACGGCAGGGATGTCCATTATCACCACTGCTATTCAACATAGTACTAGAGGTCCTAGCCTCAGCAATCAGACAACAAAAGGAAATTAAATGCATCCAAATCGGCAAAGAAGAAGTCAAATTATCACTCTTCGCAGATGATATGATACTATACGTGGAAAACCCAAAAGACTCCACTCCAAAACTGCTAGAACTTATACAGGAATTCAGTAAAGTGTCAGCATATAAAATCAATGCACAGAAATCAGTTGCATTTCTCTACACCAACAGCAAGACAGAAGAAAGAGAAATTAAGGAGTCAATCCCATTTACAACTGCACCCAAAACCATAAGATACCTAGGAATAAACCTAACCAAAGAGGCACAGAATCTATACTCAGAAAACTATAAAGTACTCATGAAAGAAATTGAGGAAGACACAAAGAAATGGAAAAATGTTCCATGCTCCTGGATTGGAAGAATAAATATGGTGAAAATGTCTATGTTACCTAAAGCGATCTACACATTTAATGCAATTCCTATCAAAGTACCATCCATTTTTTTCAAAGAAATGGAACAAATAATTCTAAAATTTATATGGAACCAGAAAAGACCTCGAATAGCCAAAGGGATATTGAAAAAGAAAGCCAACGTTGGTAGCATCACAATTCCGGACTTCAAGCTCTATTACAAAGCTGTCATCATCAAGACAGCATGGTACTGGCACAAAAACAGACACATAGATCAATGGAACAGAATAGAGAGCCCAGAAATAGACCCTCAACTCTACAGTCAACTAATCTTCGACAAAGCAGGAAAGAATGTCCAATGGAAAAAAGACAGCCTCTTCAATAAATGGTGCTGGGAAAATTGGACAGCCACATGCAGAAAAATGAAATTGGACCATTTCCTTACACCACACACGAAAATAGACTCAAAATGGATGAAGGACCTCAATGTGCGAAAGGAATCCATCAAAATCCTTGAGGAGAACACAGGCAGCAACCTCTTTGACCTCTGCCGGAGCAACATCTTCCTAGGAACAACGCCAAAGGCAAGGGAAGCAAGGGCAAAAATGAACTGTTGGGATTTCATCAAGATCAAAAGCTTTTGCACAGCAAAAGCTAAAGCACAGTTAACAAAATCAAAAGACAACTGACAAAAGCAAAAGCACAGTTAACAAAATCAAAAGACAAATGACAGAATGGGAGAAGATATTTGCAAACGACATATCAGATAAAGGACTAGTGTCCAGAATCTATAAAGAACTTAGCAAACTCAACACCCAAAGAACAAATAATCCAATCAAGAAATGGGCAGAGGACATGAACAGACATTTCTGCAAAGAAGACATCCAGATGGCAATAGGCACATTAAAAAGTGCTCCATATCACTCGGCATCAGGGAAATACAAATCAAAACCACAATGAGATATCACCTCACACCAGTCAGATTGGCTAAAATCAACAAGTCAGGAAATGACAGATGCTGGCGAGGATGTGGAGAAAGGGGAACCCTCTTACACTGTTGGTGGGAATGCAAGCTGGTGCAGCCACTCTGGAAAACAGCATGGAGGTTCCTCAAAATGTTGAAAATAGAACTGCCCTATGACCCAGCAATTGCACTATTGGGTATTTACCCTAAAGATACAAACGTAGTGATCCAAAGGGGCACGTGCACCCGAATGTTTATAGCAGCAATGTCCACAATAGCCAAACTATGGAATAACCTAGATGTCCATCAACAGATGAATGGATCAAGAAGATGTGGTATATATATACACGATGGAATACTATGCAGCCATCAAAATAAATGAAATCTTGTCATTTGCGACAACATGGATGGAACTAGAGCGTATCATGCTTAGTGAAATAAGTCAAGCAGAGAAAGACAACTATCATATGATCTCCCTCATATGAGGAAGTGGTGATGCAACATGGGGGCTTAAGTGGGTAGGAGAAGAATAAATGAAACAAGATGGGATTGGGAGGGAGACAAACCATAAGTGACTCTTAATCTCACAAAACAAACTGAGGGTTGCTGGGGGGAGGGGGTTTGGGAGAAGGGGGTGGGATTATGGACATTGGGGAGGGTATGTGCTTTGGTGAGTGCTGTGAAGTGTGTAAACCTGGTGATTCACAGACCTGTACCCCTGGGGACAAAAATATATGTATATAAAAAATAAAAAATTAAAAAAAAAATTCTAGGAGAGAACAAAGGAGACTATATTTGCTGTCTTTTCCATATAGACAATAGGTAAGCAAAGATAAAGTAATAAAAACAAGAAATCAATAAAAATAGAAAAAATAGGGCGCCTGGGTGGCTCAGTGGGTTAAGCCGCTGCCTTCGGCTCAGGTCTTGATCTCAGGGTCCTGGGATCGAGTCCCGCATCGGGCTCTCTGCTCAGCAGGGAGGCTGCTTCCTCCTCTCTCTCTCTCTCTGCCTGCCTCTCTGCCTATTTGTGATCTCTCTCTGTCAAATAAATAAATAAATAAATCTTAAAAAAAAATAGAAAAAATATTAAAAAATAGAAGAAATTGAACTGTTTCACAATGAAAATATTAAGTTCTTACAAACATACATTTAATATAAGGACGAAACAGCAAGCCACAGACTGGGAGAAAATATTTGCACAGTGTACTTAACAAAGGACTTGTATGCAAAATATAGTTTTAAAAAAGTCCTACAAATCAGTAATAAAATGTCAGACAACACAATAAAATTGAGCAAAACTCTTGAACCAATACATCAGCTAAGAAGATATAGTAATGTCCAAAAATTACAAGAAAAGGAGCTCACTGTCATTAGTCATTAGGGAACAAAATAAAACCAAAATATTATACCTCAATCCCAATAAAATAGGTAAAATTAAAAATATGAGAGATACCACATGTCAGTCAGGAAGTGATGTCATTCTACTCTCAACTATGCTTGTGAGGATATAAGATGGTAAAACTTTGAAAAACTGTTTGCAGTTTCCTGTATATATTTCCTCTATATTCTATAGTTACCAAATAGCTCAATAATTTAATTCTTTGCTTTTTTTCCAAGAGTTATAAAAATGTATAGCCACATAAACGTCAAGTACAAAAATATTTATATCATCTTAATTTATAAGAAGAAATTGGAAAAACAACCAAATGCCCATCAATAAGGGAACGGATAGTGATCTTGTTCTAGGTCTATCCTTCAGGAGTAAATATACCTTATCAAAAAGGAACAAACTGCAAGTACACAACTATACATTTGCAACTGGTTAATAATTCAAGATAGACCCACTGAAATATCAGTGTTAAAAACAACCACTTTACTCTGTAAAAAATTTAGACAACTTACGCAACTAATTTGAGAACCTGAATAATTTGATAGTACTGATGAGATCTGAGGAGGCCTAAACATACTTAGAGAATCAAGTTTTTAAATATTTCAGGGTTGGGGCGCCTGGGTGGCTCAGTGGGTTAAGCCGCTGCCTTCGGCTCAGGTCATGATCTCAGGGTCCTGGGATCGAGTCCCGCATCGGGCTCTCTGCTCAGCAGGGAGCCTGCTTCCTTCTCTCTCTCTCTGCCTGCCTCTCAGTGTACTTGTAATTTCTCTCTGTCAAATAAATAAATAAAAAATCTTTAAAAAAAAAAAATCTTTAAATATTTCAGGGTTGAGGAAAATAAATTTCACACTGCAGTGAATGGACAAGTTCATTACAAGCCATCTTTGTATCTCACTCCTACTTTTTCATTAATCTTTATTTATGTGTAACTGAGAAAAGTATCACTCATGGATCTGAAATTGAAGCTTTTAAACACTGTTTTCTATGGAGCAAATCATAAATAAATTGACATTGGTCAACAGAACATTATCAGGAGGGGCTATTAAAATACAGATCAATGAGGGGCCTGGGTGGTACAGTTGGTTAAGTGTCCCACTCTTGATTTTGAATCAGGTCATGATTTCACGGTGTTGAGATCAAGCCCTGCGTTGGGCTCTGGGCTCAGCACAGAGTCTGCTTAAGACTTTCTCTCCCTCTCCTTCTGCCCCTCCCTCTATTCACATGGTATCTGTCTCAAATAAATAAATCTCTAAAGAAAAATACAGATCAAAGGAAAACCAAATAAGCGGAGAGATATTCAGGTTCACGGATAGAAAAACTAAATAATTTCAAAACATCAGTTCTTCCTGGGCGCCTGGGTGGCTCAGTGGATTAAGCCGCTGCCTTCAGCTCAGGTCATGATCTCAGGGTCCTGGGATGGAGTCCCGCATTGGGCTCTCTGCTCAGTGGGGAGCCTGCTTCCCTCTCTCTCTCTCTGCTCTGCCTCTCTGCCTACTTGTGATCTTTGTCTGTCAAGTAAATAAATAAAAGCTTTAAAAAAAAAAAAGTCAGTTCTTCCTAATATGATTTATTGATTCAAAGCAATCTCTGTCAACATCCCAGTAAGTTATTTTGTGACTAATAACAAATGATTCTGAAGTTTATATGGAAAGCCAAACAAGCAAGCAAACAACAACCATAAAAACAAAAAGAAAACTAGAATAGTCAATAAAATATTAAAGGATAAGAACAAATTTGGAGGACAGACACTACTTGATTTCACAGCTTACTACAGTAATCAATACAATGTGGTACTGACAAAAGAATAGATCAATGAAACAGAATAGAGAACCCAGGAATTGTTGGATAAAATATAATCAACTGATATTCAACAGAATAGCAAAAATAATACAATGAAACAAAGGCAGTCTTTTTAAGAAACAGTGCTGAAATAACTGGACATATGCAAAAAAAAGTGTCTTTAAGCATAGAATTTACATTCTTCACAAAAATTAACTCAAAATTGATTACAGACCCTAGTGTAAGACACAAAATCATCAAATTCTTAGAAGATAACATTAGAGAAAACCTAGTGATCTTGGGTATTATGGTAAGACCTTCTTACATATAACATCAAAGGCAAGATCCATGAAATAAACAATTGATAAGCTGGACTTCATTAAAATTAAAAATTTCTGTAAAAGACGATAAGACAAGCCAGAAACTGGGAGAAAATATTTCCAAAGAATACATCTGATAAAGGACCGTTATCCCAAATACACAAAGAACTCTCAAAACTCAACAGTAAAAAAATGAACAACCTGATTTTTTTTTAAAAAAGGGCCAAAGACCTTAACAGATACCTCACCATAGAAGATATACTATGGCAAATAAGCATATGAAAATATATCCTACATGATAGATCATCAGATAAATGCAAATTAAAACAAGAAGATGGTGACATACTTATGACATACTTATTAGGATGGCCAAAGTCTGGAATACTGACATTAATGCTGGTGAGTGTATGGACCAACAGGAACTTTCATTCATTGTTGGTAGAAATACAAAATACTACAGAACACAGTTTGTTTTTTGTTTTTTGTTTTTGTTTGTTTGTTTGTTTGTTTGTTTTACAAAACTAAACATACTCTTTATCATACAATCCAGCAGTTGGGTACCCTGGTATTACCCAAAGGAGTTGAAAAATTTATGGCCACACATGCACTTGTACACAGGTGTTTATCACAGCCTGTTAAGTGCCCAAAGTTGGAAACAAAACAAAATGTGGTTTGGTAGGTGAACAGATAAACTGTGGTATATCCAGACAATGGAACACTATTCAATACTAAAAGGAATTGAGTTATCAGCCAGTAGGACATGGATAAATCTTAAATTCATACTACTAAGTAAAAAAAGCCAATCTGAAGAGTCTACATCCTCTAGGATTTCAGCTATATGATACTGTTAAAGGCATGGGACAATAAAAAATCATTGATTGCCAGAGGTGTGGGTGGAAAGAGATGAAGAGGCAGAGCACAGAGGATTCTTAGGGTAGTGAAAATAAATACACCGTATGATATTATAATGACAAATATATGTATATGTCATTGTATTTTTGTATAACCCCATAGAATGATAATACCAAGAGTGAACCCTAAGGTAAACTATGGCCTTTGGGTGATTATCATGAAACAATGCAGGTTCATTCTTGAGAAAAGGAGGGGAAGAAAGTACCATCTGGTGAGTGATACTGACAATGTGAGAACGTGAGAGGCTATTCACGTGTGGAGGTACGGTGCATATGGAAAATCTGTGTACCCCTCCCTCTCAGTTTTAATGTGAACTTAAGACTGCGTAAAAAATAAAGTCTATAAAAGAAAAATGAAGTGATTCTGTACATATATTAGAAAATAAAGGTTGCATTTTTTTAGTGTGGTTAAAACACATTTTTATTTTTGGAGGAAGGAAAAAATGTGGTTTCTGACACATAAAATATTTATAGTCCTTTTCCTTCCATTGACTTATGAGCTCACATGTCAGCTCTCCCTTATTCTTGTTCACCCCCTGCTTTTGCATCCTCGGGCACTTGCTTAGGAAAGCATGGATGTATTTCTATCAGCTGCTTCTCTAATAGAAACTGTTTATAAAGTCAGCATCCTAGAAACAGTAGGTTACAGCACCTGTGTAAAATATGTATAAACCACGCTTAATTGAAAGTACTTTTCTTACTGAACAAATAATGCCTATCTGCAAGGAAAAGTTATATGACAAAATGAATTTCCCTTAGAAACGCTGCTAGCTGTTTCAACACTGTCTGCACATTATTGGTTTCCATGGGCCAATTATTTAGTTTTTGGCTGAAGTTTCCAAAGGTATGGCTGTTTCAAGCTGGTAATAATCACATAAACATGCCATTTTTTCAGATACCCATCAATTTTGGCATTATCAAGAGAATTTATCTGGCCTATAACAGTTTTTTCTCATTTTTCTAACATTTTTATATACACTGAATTGCATGTGTTACAGTGAATCACATAACATATGAGATACTCTTAGAGATCATAAGGGCACTAAGGACACAATAATTCCACACTGGTGAAAGAAAATTTTCTTCTTATACCTTTTCATTCTCCATCAGACTTATTACCAAATTATATAAAGAAAATGCAGTAATTGCATTGCCCAAATTTATAGAAAATATTTAAATTCATTTTCAAAGGGAAATTATATATATATTTATATATACACATATAATATATCTTTATATATAATTATATATTTTATTATATAAAATCATATATAATATTATATATTTATAAAATATATAAAGATTACAGGGTTAGGCATTATTACTTCCCCCTGTCCAAAAGGAAACGTATACAGCTCAAACTGATGTATTACATTGAGTTTTCACATAATTCCAGAGATAAATAATATATCTCAATGTTATTCACATTTCTTTAACATAATTTTTAGCATATAGACAGATGTCATAAATAACTCCCACTTTTGTTATATAATATAGTCATATTATCTTTTAGTTAGCGCAATATAGAATCCTTCTTCTCTGGTCCTCTCCCCCTACACACAATTTCTTAGAAAATGATGCTACCTCCATTCTCTACCTGAGTGTTTCATGTAACTCTACATTTCAACTCGATAGACCTTAAAGTAAATTTTATTTTATTTTGCTCACTTTTATTTGTTTGACAGAGCGAGACACACAGAGAGAGGGGACACAAGCAGGGGGAGTGGAAGAGGGAGAATCGGGCTTCCTGCTGAGCAGGAGCCCAATATGAGCCTCATCCCAGGACCCTGGGATCATGACCTGAGTGGAAGGCAGATGCTTAATGACTGAGCCACCTAGGAACCCTGTAAATTTTACTTTTCAGATACAATGAGTGAGACATAGCATTTATCTACCCAATATTTATTTGTCAGTATGATGGAAAAGTCTGGGTGTCAGAAATATCTAAGTACAAATACCTGTTTGTTTGTTTGTTTGTTTGTTTGTTTTTGCAAGTTACGTGACCTTGATCAAGTTAAAACAACTTTCTTGACCTCAATCCCTCATCTAAAAATTAAGCTAATAATTTAAAGAATTTGGAGGGAATTGTGTGAATTCTAATATGTGAGTTAACATGGCATTTTTGGAAGAAAGCAGAGTTGTTAAGTGGTAACTATTATTGTCCTGGACTAGACACTTGGCAGGCACTAGCAATAAAATACAGTTATCATTAACGCCACCAAGGCATACAGAGAGGTGGGAGGAAATAAACATCCTTTTCAGACCAATTCAGTTTTTTACATCCCCTGTGAAAATGTGAGAATCTTTCCAAAGCATTTATACATAAGCACGTAAGTTTTGTTCTTTTACTCTCAAAACAACATACTTCTGTTATGAAATTAATACTAACACATTTTTTTAAAAAATTCAACATTATTTCTGAGATATAAACTTGGTATATTTATTTTTGTGTCTAGAAAAATCTATTATCCATCTATCATCTATTTTTCCACCTACCTTGATATGAAACAGCAGGATAGTCAAAGGGTTTGCATACCATATCATCTTGAATTAATTGCCTTATTGATGAACATTGTAATGTTTTCTATTTTTTGATATAACAAAACAACTGGGCTGAGTTAAACATGCTTATATCCTGTTTTTTGGTGAACATATTATTAAAAATTTCTGGATTATCTGAAATTAATTTCATTAGATATTCACAAACTTTGTTTCAAAGCAAGTATAATACTTATCAATAGCAGTATGTTTAAAAAAAAAAAAAAGTTAATTCTTCCTCGCTATTCCAGGAATGAATACAAACTTTTACTATATTTTCACACTTATTTGACTACAGGTAGGACATTCTCATATATTTTCATTGAACCTCTTGGTTTTCCACCACAAAGTACTCATTTTTTATTAACAATTTTGTATTCTTTTCCTATTTGATATTGTAGAACCTTTCAAAATATATTCTGACTACAAGTCCGTAGCCTGAGATATTAATTGCAAATATTTTCTCCCAGCCTATTGATCATGTTTTTTGCTTTCATTGAAGCATTTTAACACAATATCTATAACTTAGAATGGTTAAATGGATTGACATTTTTCTTTATGAATTGTGTCTTTAAACTGTCATTTAGCAAGTTAATTCTACCAAAAGGAAATGTAAATGTATTCAAATATTTAGCTGCTTTTTGGTTAGCTTGTACTTTGAACTACCCTAAATTATGCCATAACTTAATTCTGAATAAACATTTATAAGTTTGAAAAGGTAGAGTAGAAACTGCATCCCCACTCTTTCTTTTGACCATCCGGTGTCCATTCTTAGAAGCAGCCACTGAACGATACCAGTTTCTATGTATGTCCTTTTCTTTCTTCTTTTGTTTTTTGAATGCACAACATTGTCAAATATTTCTACGTCCTTTCATAAAGACAAATTTTAGAATACCGACAACATTATACAGTATATTGAGAACAGTCCTGTACTAGTTCACCATGTATATTGTTAGAAGACAGGAAAGTTTCCTCCACCCCAAGAAGACCCTTTAAATCTGAAAGATAAAGCAAGCCTCTCCATTTACACACAATGTTAATCAGAGTTACTGACAGGGGCCATCGGGCTGGTGGATGAACAGATGGACCGACAGACTGACGATCCAGAGCACCAAACAACTCTTCTCTGCAGCCATCCTCTGCAACATTCCACCCTTTCGAGCATTTATGGAGAGAGGGGCATAGTGATGAGGTCACAAGGTAGTTATCTAAAACGGCTCTGTCTGTGCACCAGAAGATCCCTACTCGTTATCTTAAGTGCGGCCTTCTGTGCACCAGTCATCTGTAATAGTCACCTAAAGTGGCCCCTTACATGAGCCACATTAGGGAAGACCAGAAAAAACCTCTCACATTTCAGTCATGACATACATTAACCTGCATGGGGCCTGGAACATGTAGCTGCCAGGGAGGTCATTGCAAGGTCATGAACAAGATGGAGGGCCAAAGATGGAGTCAGTGTTGTTAGTGCTCCTACATATATATGCTCAATTTTCTGAGTCACTTTCTTATGAAGTACTAGAAGTGCTTTATAAATGACTGAAGTTAGAGTTTTATCCTTGTTTGTAGCTGAAACATATGTCCCATTTTTGTGACTGTGTATACAAAATTTTTGTCAGTAATATTAAACACATTTTATTCAAGTGTAACGACTGAACAATAAACTGCACATGTATACAATTTAATTTGTCTTGCATATATACATTCATGGAATTATAACCAAAATTGGTATAATGAACACATCAGCCACCCATAATAGTCTCCTTATGCCTTTTGGAGATCTTCTTGCACTCATCACAAATATGGAGAGTTTTCTTTTATGTTGTTTAATTTATCTATACCTTTTTTCCCTCTCATTGCTAAGTAGTGAATAGGTATACAACAACTTGTCCATTTGTTTAATGATGAACATTCAGTTTATTTTATTTATTCTATTTATTTTATTTTATATAGTTGTAAACAATTTTGCTTTTTAAAATTTAAAATTGATAGTTGCCTTTTTTTTTCTTTTTTGAGAGTTGGAAGAAGCTATTCCCCAATGTTTTTAATTATTCTAGCCAACTAATAGAATGTCCCAAATGTTGTCTTATCCTTATTTTGACAGTAAAAGTTAAAGTAAAACTATGTTCTCCCCTGGAAGAGAATTGGAGTGAAATATCTTCTTATTTTTTAAGTAAGTACAGTTATCATATGCCTATATCCCTTGTTAAGCTATAAAAATTTCAGACTTATCACTATCTTTTGGATTTCAGAATGGAATCATATTTTATATATATTATTTTCATCTGACTTTGGTCTTTAGCAATCTATAGAAATTTCTTATCAATATGGAGGAAAGAGCCGAACAGTTCGTTCCTGGGATTAATTCACTTAAATGACCCAGTGAAACCAGTAGGGTGAGTCTTGAGATAAACTTAGTAAGCAGGCATGAGTCACAAACTTAAGACCGATCTAAAATTTAGCACTAGGAGTTAATAGCTTAACAAATGGAAGACAGACTATACATATTTACAAATGATGTCACTATGTTACCTTTAAAATATAATTTCCCTGAGATAAATGTAAGGCATAGTCTCACAATGGATATGAGAAACCTTTAACAAAACCTTTAACAAATCTAGAAGAGCTGGACTACTAGATCTAATTTTATGTAGTCACGGCAATGGACATAGGTTCCTGCTTACCCACTGAACTTTAAAGTACACGTTCTAGCTTTAGGGTTAACGGTAAAGTTGTTAACAGTCATAGTCACTTTACTTTTACATCCTTCAAAATAATTTCAAGCAGCAGGCTGCTGTAATTGTTCTGAACCAACGCCAACTTTAAAAGACAACCAGGAGAGATGAAGATTTTTAAACGGTAAGACAACATGACCATACCCTTCATGGCTTATTGCTTACAATGACATAACCACCGCAGTCAGGAAAAAAATAGCTCCTGAACTACCTCCAAATGTCTCCAAAACATAGATTCACTCAAGATTTTAAAATAAATTCAAGTTATTTTCAGTACTGCCTCATTCCTTGTCTGAAGCACAAGATATTTCATCAGAATTATCTCAAAACTTGAGTTGGGATCTTTGTTTTTATAATCATTTACTTTTGTTCATGTATTTTGATTGTATATGATTATCATAAAGAGAAGGTCAGTCATGCTATTCAGGGAAGTTAAGAATAGTGTCTGCACAATTCAACCTTAGGCAGCCTCTGCATATTTGGAAAATTCTGACTGCCTTTTGTTACATTTTAATTTTCTAATCACAAAAAATAAAACTTGGCAGAGTTCTGCTGGCATGTGTGTGTGTGTGTTTCCATACATTCTTTTGACAGCACTTTTTTTTCTAAAAGCATTACATTCAACAATTTATTTCTATGAAATAACCCTAGTAAAATTTCCTACCAACTATCAAAGAGATTTTTCTTTTGAATGTGCACTCTGATCAAAATTAATTTCTCAACTCTAATGGTGAGCAGTAATTAAGAAAGCAAACTTGGCTGAATGCACAATGTTAGCAAAGGAGCATTTAAATACTGAAATTAATATATTTGATTTTATCAATTAGTCATGTATTAGGTGTTACTCTGCCAAAAAATTTCCTGTAATTTTTTTTTTCCTTATTGGCAACACAATCAGGTACAGAAAGTCTTGGGGTTTAGGATTTCTTACAAATCTAATTGCCACCACTAATTCTCTCTTGAGGCTATAGAAAGAAAGGAAAGAGACTAAAAACTTGCATTACTCCAAATCATAGATAATCTTTAAGATATGTAAACTATGTCTGCTAACATAAATATTGAATAATTCATTACTAATTATACTCTAGTAAATAATAATTTTATTCAATGTCTACATTCATTCTTTATAATGCATTTCCTTTTTGGAATGGATTCCCATTTAATTGAGTAAATGTGTTATAATTTTTTTTATTAAACACCAATTTAATTACCAAGAAAATATTATTATTATTACTTATTTCTAAAATGTAGCAAGATAATCATTTCATATATTTAGTCATATATATTCATTTTGTGTATAAAACCATTTTCTAGAGGAGGGAGGAATGATTAATGTGATTTTTAACACTCCAATAATGATTATGACTTAAGTCTGCTCTTTAAATAAATTATTATAATAAATATAACTGGAAAGTTGTTCATTGTTATAATATTGGATTTATTATAAAATATATATTTCACTTTTTCTATCCTTAAAAATAAAACAGCATTGTAGAGCACTGTGTACCTCATTTTTGTTATATTACTATAGTTACTTTTTCTCATCCATTCTTATCCAATATTAGCATCTGACAGTCTTATAAGAGACATTGACTATTCAGTGAATACACAAGAAGCCATTAAGGGAGAATAGAATTGACTAAAATTTTCACAAGGTAGAGGAGGTAAATAGAGAATCAAATTGAATGAATGAGAAAACATATATATATACACATATATATATAATTGTATTTGTTACAATAGCTTGCTTACAAATCATGACTATATAGTATGTCACAAAGGGCTTAAAATACAATTTTTATTATTGAATTTCTAAGTACACACACACAATCACATAGAAACCATACTAAGTGCAAGACAAGCTGGAGAATATATTAACTCACATAACCATGAAGTAGTCATAATTTAACAACAGAAAGAAACAATGAATTAAAATAAGCAATATCTGAAAAACAAAATAATTAAATAGAAGATTTCAGAAGAGGGACAGGGGTATATAAAATGTAATCAATCTGATATAAAGCAGCCAAGAGAATAAATAAAGGAAAACAAAGAAAATAGAACAAAAATCAAGGTAGCAGACTTAGTCCAGTTGTAATATCATTAAAGTAATAAAAGTTGATTATATTTCTTTAAAAGCAATTCCCAGAGTGGTTAAAGCAAAAAAGCTTTGTGCTATGTATTAGATACTTATAAAAAGATATGAATGCAATAAGTCAACAGTAAGTAGTTAAAAAGACCGAGGAATACATACAAATACTAATCACTAAAACCTGGAATAACCATTGTTACATGAGACCAAAATTGATAAGGATATATAGTTTTGGAAAACCAAATGAACCATCATGAGCTATGTTTTACATATATATATGTATATATACATACATATATATAGTAAGATACAAATAACTTCTAACCACATTTACAAAAAATAATCTATGAAATCATTAAACATGTATAAGCAAATAAAAATAATTATGACAAAAATGATATTTTGCTCAAAGGAAACAAGACAATTAAAAATAATTAATAAATAGATATTTTTCAAAAAAATCTCCAACATGTGAAAATTAAAAAAAAATGATTTAAACTAATTCTTCAGCAGAACATTTTACAGAATTGATATTACAAAATATTTAAAATTACACTAATGGAAGCAAATAAACTAAATATCAACACCTGTCAGATGGAAAAACAATAGTACATGAATATTAATGTCTTGCTTTAAATGCATTCATATGTGCAAACAAAGATTGAAAAGTGATGGCCTAGATATTCAGGCTGCTAATAAATAAAACTTCAGAATAAAGTCAAAGCAAATCAAAAGTAATAAATATTACACACCAAAAAAAAAATTTATACTGTAGAAAACAAAGAAATAGTGGATTCACTAAAGAAGAGGAAGGAAGGTAAAGGAGGAGCTGGAGGTGGGGAGGGGGAAGAGGAAGGAGGGAAAGAGGAAGAAGACAAAGATGACAAAGATGAACAAGAAGAACAACAACAATAACAACTGATAAACATATCTGGAAAAATTAATCAAGGAAGAGGAAGCATAAGTAATTACATAGGGCTTGGCATAATTGCTTAACAATACACATAGGGCAAAAAATTTAAAAATTAATAGACTATTATAGGAATATTTATTTATTTATTTGACAGACAGAGATCACAAGTAGCAGAGAGGCAGGCAGAGAAGCAGGCTCCCTGCCGAGCAGAGAGCCTGAAGTGGGGCTCGATCCCAGGAACCTGAGATCATGACCTGAGCCGAAGGCAGAGGCTTAACTCACTGAGCCACCCAGACACCCTTATTATAGAAATCTTTATATCCAATATATTTGAAAACAAATGGACATTTTTTGAAAAAATCCTAAATATCTGACGAGCATTTAAAAAATTTATATAACTGAATATACCTAATGGCATTAAATATGTAATCACTTATTAAAACCACTTACACGCACACATACCCGTATGCACACACTCACCTATGAAATTATGCTCATTACTTGAATAAGAGAACAAAGAGAAAATTCGTGTATTATTTTAATTTTTCTAGGAAAGGAGAGAGAAATAGATTTTTAAAAGTTGATAGCAAATCTGATTTATGATATGCTATTCTCACAAACATATCTGTAGAAAAATTAAATGAATATTAAAGAAAAAAATATTCTGACACTTGTTAAAATGGTGAGAAGACTTTATTCAGGACTTTTCAGAAATAGGAAAAGCCTATTACAGTAGGGGAGAGAATCCCAGGATGCTGGGATCATGACTTGAGTGGAAGGCAGCCGCTTAAGCAACTGAGCCCCTGTTCTTAACAGTTTTTAAAGAAGTTTATTAACCTTATTAACATTATGAAAGCATAACAGAAAGTGAAATGATAAAAACTCAAATTAATTCTTTATGTAAAGCTAAAATTGTGTCAAGGACCTTTACTAACATTCTTTCCTTGGGACATTCTACTGACATGATAACCAGTTGAGTAAATGGAGTTGGAGCAAATGAGAGAAGACTTTGAATAAAAATAAACATTCTTTTGTAATTCATAAAGGAAGTAATTACCGGAACAGAAAAATTTTCTAAATATTTATAAATTTATCTAATAAGGTTGTTTAGCAAATTTCTAAATACTAGATTAATGTATTACAGGCAGCAAGAAAAGAATGCTGTTTATCTTCCTCATACTGTTGTTTAAGATCACCCAGATGAACTGCATATGAACTGATACATTTTTAAAATAATTATTTACCTAAATACAAATCTAAAGAAAAAAATTTTAAAAATTATATATACTCTTTCTATATATCCTTAAAATATTTGAAAATAAATACATTTTTGAGAACTATATGGTTTATAAAATTATGAGAATTACTGTTTTTCAATGTTGGGGTAATAATTTTCTCTTATAATAAAATGTCTATCAGTGAATCTATAATAACAAATTGTTCTCATGTAAATTTATGTAAATATGAATGTTGATTAAAAGTAAACACCGCACCAATAAAATGCTGATATTGTCTTTAATATAACCCTTAACATAATCAGAACCACCATCCCCTTCATGTACATTCAAAGCACAAGTCGCCAGATTTAAATAAATTGAGTTCAGTTTGCTTAATGTTCCCTAAGTGTGATGTAAGTCATTAACAGGTTGAGATCAAACATCAAATTATGTGCTTGACAGCAAATCTGTGCTGGCAAGAACAAAGTTTAGAAGCTTAAACATGTGTGGTATTGAAAAGATAAGAGTTTTTCCCTGCAGATACATCTTTCAGGATGAATAAAAATATTTGAATAATTTGCTAGAAATATATTGCTAAAGCTTTAAGCAAATAGTCTCAAACTGCCTATATTTAGATATGCCAAAAGCTGTTGGGTAGCATACATCATTATTTAAGTATTATAAATACAGAAGACATGCACTCTACACTTGTGTGCACATATGAACGCCCACTCACATACAAATGTATTTAAATATACATTTATGTGTACAAAAATGTGTGCTTCTATGTGTGTACCTGGGTGGCTCAGTGGATTAAAGCCTCTGCCTTCGGCTCAGGTCAGGGTCCCAGGTTCCTAGGATGGAGCCCCGCATTGGGCTCTCTGCTCAGGGGGGAGCCTGCTTCCTTCTCTCTGTCTGCCTACTTGTGATCTCTGTCTGTCAAATAAATAAATAAATCTTAAAAAAAAAAAAGAAAGAAATATAAGTAGAAGGACTTAATGTAAGTTTACATTAAGTCCTTCTATACTTCTTTCTCAAAGGAGATTTTTCTGAGTTTTTCAGGGAGGGAAATGATAGCTAGGTACATTCTTAAAGATTCAACAGTCTTTTACCTATTACAGTAAGACTCACCTTGATGGTACTCTGCTTCAAATTGTGTTGAACTTGGGGTCTGATTGACCCTATCAAGATGTATACATCCCGTTTTGGCAAAATGATGTCATCAATAGCAAATTTTTAAAAAGAAAGAAGAAAGATGGTCAAGACTACCTGAAGAAAAGAGAGATACACCCCCACAGAATGACTGGCAGATCAAAGACAAAAAAAGAAAAAAGAAAAAAGAACACAAAATAGCCACAGGCAATACTTTGATTATTTAATAGTCCCTTCTTAAATTTTTAACTTTCCTGTAGATAGGAAACGAAATTCCTATACCCCAACTTCTAAGAATTGGGCACCTGAGTAGATTCTGCTCAGCATCAGAAGATTCAAGGGAGGGGTACCTGGGTGGTGCTGTCTGTTTAAGGGTCTGACTCTTGGTTTCAGCTCGGTCGTGATCTCCAGTTGTGAGATCAAGCGCCGTGCTCAGTGCAGAGTCTGCTTAGACTCTTTCTTCCTCTGCCCCTCCCCTCTCCTCTACATCTCTCTCTCTCAAATAAATAAGTTAATTAAAAATTTAAAAAAAGAAGACGCAAGGGATTTTTTTAAGTGTTAAATCAAATCAATCTATACTAATAGATACTTACAGCCATGCTTTTAAACATGTATGTGTACATCTATAATGATCAGGTACTAGGTTAGGCAATAGATATACAAGAATAAAAAAAAATAAAAATGAGCTCCAGAATCTCATGAAGCTTATGTAAAGATTTAAAAAAAGCCAATATAAAAGGATAAAACCTTGAATATATTTGAGGACTGGAGTGAAGGCCAGTGTGACTAGAACCTTGTAAACAAAAACTTTAACTAATTTGTGTGACTTTAGCATAAGGAGTTTAAATTTCACTACACAACCTTTTCTGTTTGTAGTAAGGAAAGTGGACAGCTACGGAAAGAGTGAGCATTAGATAAAGGTCATCAAAAACATTAAAAAACGTAGCACAGATATGATTATGTATCATAAACAAAAATACAAAGATAAGCAGCTGACATTATTTGAATGTTTCTTCAACTCTTTCAAATATTTCAACTCAGCTTAAAATATGCCATTACTTAGTGCTGTGCACGAGGATAAAAAATAAATATCAGTTCATTTTATGTAAGATTTTACTAATAAGAACACTGAGAATTATATGAAAAGATGCACAGCACATGGATGAGTTACAACACAATCTATAATTAGGGGGAATAGAACAAGGCACTATTATGTTCCATTATACAATCTCCTTATTTATGCCTTGTTAAGTAAATAAGTTGACATTAAAAATAATTTTAATAAATTCATGTATTTCAACTCACCATTACAGGTACTGCTATGTGCATACAATATCCATTTGTTGAGGTCCCAATCCCCAGTGCAGTGGTGTTTGGAGATGGAGACTTTAGGAGGTAGTTGGGTTTGGATGAAATCATGGGGGTGGATCCCCCACAATGGGATTGGTGTCCATGTAAAGAGGGCGAAGAGACCAGAGTTCTCTGTGAGTCAGGTGGGGTAAGTGAGAAGGTGCCTGTCTATAACCCAGAGAGCAGGCTTTGTCACCAGAACTCCACCATGCTGGTACTCTGACTTCCAGCTAGTTTCTGGTGTTTTGTTATGGTGGCCCAAGCCAACTAAGATACGAGCCAAAGACAGAATTTTTAAATATATGTTTTTGGACTTTTTAAATTTGAATAGAGGAAAATAAGGAAGAAAAGAGACTTCATATGTAATTTAAATGATCCAAATGCATACTTTTAATTGAAGTTGGAATAGTAGAGGAACAATTTTAAAGAACAGTAAACAAATATTTGTTTTTTATTAGAATCTAAATATTATAAAAATTAGTGCTTCAAAGTTTATCACAAAGTGCCTCATCATTGAATTTATCTGGGATTTTTGTTCAAGGTCTAAGAGGTGTCTACTGAGTGTTAGTTTTAAATAACAAAACCATATAAATATGTTTAATATGTCAGAATATTACCTGGCATTCTTTTACTCTGCTGTCTACAGTAAAATGAAAAGTTATCTTCAGAACCAGGATACCGTCCTCTCATCCTTTCTCACTTAGGCTCCCATAATAACACCCATCTTCTTGCTTTCTTTTCTTAGCCCATCTCTCTCTAAGTCATTTTCTACACTATGGTAAATGATTATTTGTAAACACTCATCTGATGAAAATGCTTCCCTGAATAAAACTCTCAAACAGCTTACCATCAGCTACAAGGCAAAATGTACCCTTCCTTGAGCCGGCTATTAAGTCAGGGACAAAAGTTTATTTATCTTTTACTTCTTCTGTTTAACTTTTGGAAAAAAATGAATAATATATATACACATACATTTATATACATATATCTATGTATTTATGTATTTATATTTATATATATATGATCCCTGCATTGCGGCCATGTAAAATATCCAAAAGTCCTCCTACCATCTCTTAAGAATTTTCATATTCTTCTGTTTTTCATAGGTTTTCTTGGATTTTTTTTTAATCTTCCTTTCCACTCTAATTTGATATATTACTTTATTACTCAAAGGTAAAATGTATTTCTTTTGCCGCTTTGGACAACTGTACGAAATCACTCAGAATATGCTACTGTAATTATTCATTTGATTATAATTCCAATATACTATGAAATTCTGAAAAACATTAATCATATTTAAAATATTGACATATTAACAATGAGTTTAATAACTATAGATAGATTTTATATTTTAATACAAATTATAGAAGTCAAATTTAAAGACCTAAATGAAGTAAAATATCTCATTTCATTTAAATGTAGTAAAAATAAAATATCTCAAATAAGTAATTTTAAAACTTAAATCTATAAGGCAAGCCTCTTTTTTCTTTTCTTAATTGTACTTATTTGTACCAAGGAGTTCCCAAACATTGAGTTAAGAAATAGAGAAGTTTAGTAGAACCAGTTGGCCATTCATAAGATGTTTCAAATTGCTTTCAAAATTAAGTCAAGTAGCATCTCAAATGATTTGGCTGCTATCCCATTTTCCTCCTTTATACTGAAAGAAAAAATTGCTGTTAGAATTATTAAATTTCCTAGTCATTTAAATGAAAAGTAAGTAATTATCAGTAGTCTTTCTTGGTGATGCCATGCGGTACTATCACCTTACATTTCCAGCAGAATATGGATGATTTCAAAAAAAAAAAAAAAAAAGAATATGGATGATTTCTAGTAACTTGGATTTTATTACCACATTTGTATGTAAGGGAGTCACTTATTCTACAGTAGGAAGGACAATTGTGTTTTGAGAGGTGTGGGTAAATTTTAGTAATGTTTTGGTAATAGTTTAGAATACAAAAGTAAATAGACTTACATACAGCAATTTAAGGGAAAGGAGACTCAAAAAAGCCATACATATCCATAATATTTAAATACAAATACAGGAACCTCCAAAGGAAAAAGAAGACCATCTGATATGATACCTTTAAGGAGTTTTTATTTTAAACAGTGAACCCTAAATAAACTGACTGGTTGCAACTTAATGGTTTGCTTCAGGTAGACTTCAGACTAGAATTAATAACACAATTAACACATTAATTAACACAGGTGACTAATAAAGTTATTAAATTAGAATGATTCTTATTAGTCAGGGGCCTGAATCTTAGTCTGTTGCCTTGTAATAACTATTGAGGAACTAAAGACTCCTTAAGAGTAAAAATAAATATTTTTACTTCACACGATCTACTGAGATTTGAAAATATGATTTGGGTAGAATTCAGGTTCTTATAGGATTCATCAAGTAATTCTTAGGTCACTCATACACTCCAGGGAAGCAACACTGTGTTTAAGGAGGTAATTTTTTTTTTTTTTTTTAAACCTCTACCTACACATCAGAGAGTTGACATTTGAAGGTGAGAAAAAGAAAGCAACTTTACAAGGTAGGGCTTTTGGGAAATAGAGTGGAGTCTTCCAGGCAAAACTGATTAGAAAACATTCTTTTTACCTCTAAATCCATGGGGGCCTATAAAATACTTTACTCCACAGTTACAGAAATAACATCTTGTTCTTCATAAGCAAGGGCATTTGATTTTTCTCCTTCTAAGGAAACCAATAGAGGCTTGACTCTAAAAAGTTCCGCTTAACACTGATTTTTTTTTAATAGCTATTATGAACATGTGCAACAATGACAGTGTAAGTACAATGCCTAAGTTAGGGCAGTTGAGGATGATTTGCTTTGTACTTTATGGATTGTACTTTAAATTTCTATTAGAGAAGGCAACAACTTGTTCTACCCAGCATATAAACTTTCTTAGTCCAAAGAATTATCAAACTGGCCTAAAGCAAGAGAAGCCCTGAAGTCAGACAGCAAATCAGAAAATATCATATAAACAAAGAACCAAAGGAAAACAAGAACTGGTACCCAGTAAAAGGCAAAACAAAGTCCTGATGCTTTCACAATAAAAAGCTCACTGAGACTGATCTTAGGAGGAGATAGGAGTCAAATACAGTCGATTATATTTTAGTCATATAAAATATTATTTTTATTTTGCTATAAGCCTGTGTATTTATATGAAAATATTATTGTTTGCAAACAAGCATAAGAAAAAGATAGGACTACAGTGTGTAATCTTTTTAGTTCTTCCCAAGTCACAACTGATAAAAAACAATTAAGCATTGGTAAAGAAAGATACTGGAACCAAGTAGATTAAACATTTTTAATTTCGATTCCTTTGTCCAGAGAGAATACTTTAGAGATGCATAATGTTTATTAAATAGTACCAGAACAGTGGTTATCCTATTTTCTTTTGCCTGCCTTTATGCAAGTCATGGCTCACCTTTGCTATAAATACAAAGACTAACTGGAATCAGCATTAGCCCCCTGTGTCCATACAGTTATGTAGGAGACATAAGACAGGCAACTAAAAAATAGCATAGAATTTAATTAGTGGATGAGAGATTACAAATATTTTATGAGTCAATTTATCTTGAGAAAGGCAACCAGAAATACTTAATAGGATGAAAAGGCATTTGAATTAAGTCTAGGATTTCAAGTATTTGAAACGAGGAAGGGGAAAATAAAATCAGAGTAGAACACAGAGAACTGGAGATATTTCTATGAAAAGAATTTAGAGACAGGAGAGGCCTCTCATTTTGTACCCACACTTGGCCCACATTCAAAAGCAAGCAGATACTAGTGACAGTACAGCACAACTGATTTATATGATGACACCTCAAGTAAAAAAAACATATTTGAGCAAAAGCCTGAAGAATCCATGACTGATGCATAGAATATAGTGCAGAGTTGTTCAAGTGAGACTTGGTTGAGTTGAAATAGGAGAATGGAAAAGAACATGAAGAGACAGACATAAGAAATGCAGAAGAGGGCATAATTCATAATATTTGGCCACCTATTGAAAGTGGGTCAAAGAAAGGAACTTGAATCTAAAGATGGGAGAAAGATGACTGAATTTTGACTTAAGTTGCCTGGGCACTAATATAGCAAAGAAAGTCGTGTTTGTGGGGTAGGGTGATAGATTTTATGGTTAGGAAATATTTGGTTCTTATTTGTGGCTGGGTGCCCAGCATCTACTATAATATACCCATAAATAAATGGAATGTAAAGTAATGTCTTATTGCAAAATAATATAACTCTGAAGTTGTTAGTACTATTATGGTTAATTTTAATTATTTTAAACATTTTGATTTATTTTTCATTACACACTCCCATTATATATAATAAGTAATATACAGCATTTGGAATTGACATATTAACATCTCCTCCCCTCTTCCTGCATACCATCCCTAGTAGTGAAATAAAAATTAACTAAGAAATGTAAAATAACAACTCTAAGTAAATAATATAATAATTGTTCTTTGGAGCTCATCTGATAAGCAAGAAAACTGGATGCTTTGGTTATAAGACTCTAGCAGATTAGTATCTGGCACATGGAGAGCACACAATAGATATTTAGCTCTTATCTGGCTTATAAAACAAAATGTGGTTTTGCAGATAATCAAATCTATCTTAATTTACATTGAATTTGCTTCCTGGAATATTTCAATTAACTTTCTACCCAATGCCCATAAATATATGAGTACTTAGAATATAATTTCATTTTACTAATGTAGCATAGCTTTAGTTAATAACCACCAGTGGTTGAATACAGAAAATAATGTTTACTTTTTATGAAGTAAGCAATTATTTCAGTGCAAGAATTTTTTGACTTAGATATCCTGTTAATATTCTGAATTACATAACTACCACCAAAGTTAATGGTCTCATTTTGTAAAAATATATAATATAAAAAAGAATTCACTTTACAGTGATATTAGACTTTTTTGTTTTGTCTCATTTGAAACAATAAAATTCCTGGGTCTCCTAGAGAAACAGACTAGGAAATTATAGACTAGGAAATTATCTAGACTATCTACTTCAAGTACTCAAATGCAAATTGATAGCACTTACTCTTCAGTTGTTAAATTATATAATGAATTAAAGTATTAACACAATGAAAACTGTGTGATCATTCCACAGAATCAAATCTGAATGATATTCCTGAATCTTATTATATTTTTTGCACATTGCATATGAGGCACAAATAGAAAACCATATCAAGGTAAACAAAATGTTCATGTTACATAGCTAATGAGTATTAATCTAATATTAAGTATAAGGGTTACAACAAAACTGGATTTCGCACTAGAGAGACCATGCTTAAGTGTCTTACCCTCATTTTATAAACTTCATGACAAAATCATATATATTTTTTAAATAACTGAATAAAAATCCAAGTTGATTATTAAAAAAAAGTCTAAAGCAAAACAAATTATAATGAAAAATATCAGCAGAAATAAAAAGATATGCTTTATTTGATGACAGTGAGAACATGCCCTTACCATGTAGATGATTAGTTACATAGAAGTATATCTATAAATCATAAGTCTGTTATTGGACAAATTAATAAGATCTAAAATGTAATTAGAAATAACATACAATGGAAAGACAAAAAGCTAAGAGATTGATTTTTTAAGTGAAGGTTTTATTTTATTTATTTATTTATTTATTAAAAATTTTATTTATTTATTTGACAGAGATCTCAAGTAGGCAGAGGGGCAGGCGGGGGGGGGGGGGGGGCGGGGAAGGAAGCAGGCTCCCTGCTGAGCAGACAGCCAGATGCTGGGCTCCATCCCAGAACCCTGAGATCATGACCTGAGCCGAAGGCAGAGGCTTTAACCCACTGAACCACCCAGGTGCCCCTGAAGGTTTTATTTTAAAAGCATTTGAATAAGGTAAGATTTGAGCTATTTTGAAAAATATGTATATTTATGTAAAAAATGTATTGTAAGTAGAAGAATCAAAAAGGGTTTTGGGAACTCATCTTGTCTAAAATAGCTGTTTCCCAAATTATGCGATTATCAGAATCACCTGGAATAATATTTAGAATTACAGATTCTTTGGTGCTAAACCAGATAAACTGAGTAACAAATTTCCAGTGTTGGGTAGGAGGGAATCAAGTGGATCTCAGTTGGTTTGGTTGACTCTGAGCAGTGACTGAGCACATTTTGTTTTGTTTTAAATTTCACGAGTAAACTGCAAACTAGATAAGAAAATTATAAAAGTTTTATTTCATAAAGATCGTTCTGATTAAAATGTGTATGATTTATAGAGTAGTGGGGGGGATACAATTAACCAATTATAAGGCTATTACAATCGTGCAGTTCAATGCCAGTGAATAACTTATACTTAGCTATTGAAATCATAATAGGAAGGAAAAAATGGCAACAGTGTGATTTTAAAATAGCAAGGAGGATGCCTAATTGGGTCAGAAGGAAGAGGAAGAAAAAAATCAAGTATGACTTCTGGGTAAAATGTTAATTCCATTCTTCTGGGAAAGGCAATCTCAGGGGCACAGTCTTTCAGCCTCTACCCACCATAAAGAATGGGTCTCAGGCCTAGAACTCATACTTACCAAGAAATGAAGAGCTCCAACACCCTGTGCCAAGCTTGTTGTCTTTTATGGGAATATCTTTCCATTTCCTGGGCTCAACAAATGTTCTTTTGTTTCTGCTTAAAAAGTGTGTTCATTTTATAGCATCTCGTTAACTCTGCTGTTGGTTCCTTCCACCACTGCACAAGAGGGTGCATCAGGCAAATTGCTTGCCTTCAGCCTCCAGGAGAGACCCACTGGTCATAGAGGACCAGCACACATTGCTGAAATCAATATCGCAGCGCCTCCTCTCTGTGTAAGTGAAGTGTTACTCCAACCTGTGCTTGACTGGGGTGTATCTTCTTTGAGTATTCTGATATTATTCTGATACTATGATGAAGTGGGTAGAAGAGTTTCCTTCCCTGGGACTGATAACTGGTACACAGTGTTCCACACTCGTGATTGTTAACTGGTGCATGGTATTCTGCTCTTCATATTCTGTGACAGGGCAGTGGGAAGAAACCATATTTCAAGTTTCTAGTAATTTAATAATGAGTAGTGGTCTGAAAATTCTCATTGCAGAGTGCCTATGGAAATAAATGTATGTGGAAATTCCATTTGGTCTTTAAAGAGAGTTATCAAAAGTTCAGGGCAAGGGCAGAGCAGCTTAGCTAAAAGATACAGGAGGTAAAGGAGTACATAAAATAAAAATGATAGTTTCATAAAGAAATAAAATGATGTGAGGATTATCTCTTTTCTAGTTTATAAATCTGGCTCCTAGGAAATATGGCCATCGAGTGTATGTTCTAAGGATGGAAAGACTCAAATAACCATTTAAAATGAAAAATTTAAATACAGATAACATTAAATACTATGTATTCTATGTAGGAAGTAAACAGGCTAAAGAAATAATAACTTTAGTTAGAATTATCAGTGGAAGATTTTCCTTAGTACAGATATTTCAGCTGCAACATGTAGGCTGTGAGTGCTTATGAAGCAGCTTTTTAGGCTAAACAAAAATTACAGGCACAAATGCCTACAGATAAGAGGTGTGGGTGTGCCTGGAGAAGAGAATGTAGTCTTTTTATAATAAACAATGGGATTATGATTATACTCACAATAAAACAAATTACTAGCAGCAGGAAACAGAAAATAGAAGAAGGGACACTTGGGTGGCTCAGTCCATTACGCATCTGCTTTCCGCTCAGGTAAAGATCTCAAGATCCTGGGACTGAGTCTTGCACTGGGCTTCCCACTGGGCGCTGAGTCTGCTTCTCCCCCTCTTCTACCACTCGTCTCTGCTCATGCTCTTTCTCAAATAAATAAAATTTTTTTTTAAAGATTTTATTTATTTGACAGAGAGAGATCACAAGTAGGCAGAGAGGCAGGCAGAGAGAGAAAGAGGGGAGGAAGCAGGCTCCCTGCGGAGCAGAGAGCCCGACGCAGGGCTTGATCCCAGGACCCTGGGATCATGACCTGAGCCGAAGTTAGAGGCTTTAACCCACTGAGCCACCCAGGTGCCCCTCAAATAAATAAATCTTAAAAAAAAAAAAAAAAAAAAGTACAGAGGAAGGAATGACTTTCTGAGCCATTCACTTTCAATGAGGTATCACTTTTGTTTTCAGATAATAGAATCATCAAACTTTCTTTCTTTTTTTTTTTTTAAAGATTTTATTTATTTATTCGACAGAGAGATCACAAGTAGGCAGAGAGGCAGGCAGAGAGAGAGAGAGGAGGAAGCAGGCTCCCTGCGGAGCACAGAGCCTGATGCGGGACTCGATCCCAGAACCCTGAGATCATGACCTGAGCCGAAGGCAGCAGCTCAACCCACTGAGCCACCCAGGTGCCCATCAAACTTTCTAATATAAAATAAAAGTTACTGACAAAACCTATTGACAAAAACATGTGACATACAACTGTAGATGTCCTGTAGAAAGTCCATTAGGTGAAATTGGATCTTGGGAAAGATGTGTGTGTGTGTGTGTGTGTGTGTGTGTGTGTGTGTGTGCGTGCACACGTGTGTTGTTTATCCAGATGTTTGTTAAACTTCTGGGTTCACGTGTTATCTTGCTATCACAAAAAGAGAAAGTGCAGCTAGAGCAGAAAGCAGAAGAGAGTTAAGGGTTACCACAGAATAACAGAGGTGGAATAAAAAAAGAGACAAATAATTGGGCAAATTAAGGGCCAAATTAGAAATAAATTAAACCAGGAGAGTATGGGGTCAGGAAAGTCAAAACAAAGGTGTTCTAAGAATGGAACTTTCAGGGCGCCTGGGTGGCTCAGTGGGTTAAGCCGCTGCCTTCGGCTCGGGTCATGATCTCAAGGTCCTGGGACCGAGTTCCGGATCGGGCTCTCTGCTCAGCAGGGAACCTGCTTCCTCCTCTCTCTCTCTGCCTGCCTCTCTGCCTATTTGTGATCTCTCTCTGTCAAATAAATAAATAAAATCTTTAAAAAAAAAAAGAATGGAACTTTCAATTAACTTATGAAAAAGTTAATACTCATTAAGAATTTTGAAAAGATCAGTTTTAGTTGAGGATAACAGAAAGCAGACAAGATAATCAGGAGGTGATAGAGGGGAAGATAAAATTTCAGAAAAGTTTTTTTTGGTCAGATTTTCTGTGAAAAGCAGCAGAAGAATTAGGTGGTAGCTGTGATGGAGGGATGGGACAAGGAGGGTGTTTTTATATATGGGAGATGAGGGATTTATATCTGAATATGAATTTTATAGTAGTTTAGGAGAGTTGTTATAAACAGGATATCAAAGTGATACTTTAGGAATTAATCCTTGAGAAGATCAAACAGGACCTGATTCCCAGAGCACAGGAAGAACAGCTTGTACTTTGATAAAAACAGGAATAAAAAGGAGTTATTCATCCATTTAGAGAACTGAGAGAAAAAGGGAACACATGGAGCTATGCAGTAGTAAATTCTGGCATGGCGCCCTGATTCACAAGGGAAGTAATACGGAACTGCTGGGGAGTGTTAAATGCACATTTGAGGCTTGAGGTCATAATTTTATGGTAATGTAAAATTAATCTTGGGTGATTTTCGTCCAGCAATATTGAATATTTAGGTGAAAACATGAATTAGTTTTGTTTTGCTCTGTTTGTAGTTGTCTTTTTATCATCATGAACTGTAACGTTTGGGGAGTTTTTTCCTCAGGTGTATATGATAGAAATAAGATAGAGGGATTCTTGTGTGGTGCAGCTGGTTAAGCACTGGACTCTTCTTTTTGGCTCAGATTGTGATCTCAGGGTCGTGAGATCGAGTGTCCTATTGGGCTCCACTCTGAGTGAGGAGTCTGATTCTCTCTCCTTCTCCCTCTGTTCCTCCCACTCATGCTCTCTCTTTCTCAAATAAATATATAAATCTTTAAAAACAAACAAAAAAAACAATTAAGTTAGGGGTGTACTTTTTTACAGTGATTATAGAGTAGTGTTATTGCCAAAGTATGTAATCTAATTTGGAGAAAAAAGAAACTGAGAAGGAGAAAAAGTTTAAGTGTGGTGACATCAGTGAACTGGACATTACCATGTAGTTAAAAAATCTTTTAGGGAAAATGAGCAGGAAAAGATGTGAAGTGGTAGGCAGAAAAGGGTGGAGTGGCTGAAATCAGCTTATCATATATAACTGAGTAACTAAAAGGTATGTAAACTAGCAGTTCATCCATTTCCTTATATGAACTGAAAAAGATTACAAAAAAATCCTATTTGAAAAGAGAAAATTAATCAAGAGGCATTATTGCTAATGACCTAAATGTTAATGAATTTAATAAAATATTTATGAATCAGATTCAAAAGTCATACAGATTAAGATTAGAAGTCAAACAAGCCAATTAACTAATTAAGAAATATCACTGAAGAATAAATTATACAATGTGTGAAATGTTTTTAATGTCAAAATGATCCTGCATAGAAAGTTTGTAATCTGAGTTACAAATAATATTAACTTTATGTCTTATATAGCCAAACATTTAAAAAGGAGAAGAAAAAGTTTATCTTTTTAATAGAAACAAATATTCATTTGAATGAAATTCAGGGATCTTTAAAAAGAAACAAGATTAGAACATTTTGAGGAAAGGATTATACATTCTATTCCTAAGTCAAATATATCCAGAAAAATAATTTAAAAATTAAGTTCCCTGAGGCAGAAATATGTCTTTCTTCCCTATCTTTTCTCCATGTTCCTTATTAGTTTGTAAATTTGAGGACTTCAATTATATATTCAGCTTTGAGATTTTACTGTGCCCACAGCACAAACAAAAATTGTCAGGCCCTCTTAAATTTCAATTGAAAAAAAAATATGTATAAAATAAAATTTGTTCTCTCACTGTGTTATTTTTTTAATGGCCCGGCAAAGAGGATGAATTAGACACTGAGGATATACCATCTATAGTTTAAGTGAATAAACTAATGAATGTATTTTGACTTTGATTTAGAAAATATGGTTACTCAATATCTACAACAATTAGTTCATCAGACCCCATTTTTTCCCTCAGTAATTCATGTAATTCTTCAAGTTAGAGTTTTTCCAAAAACGGGTTCAAATTATTGTTTCCATATTCCACTTCATAGGTTTGGATAATTCGTAAAGATACTAGCTTATGAATCATCATCCAAAGGCCCTAGATATCATTTATGATTGAAGAAGTACTAAAACTTTACTTAAATGTTCTATTTCTCTGGGGTTTTTTTTTGGGCATATGAGTCGGCATGTTTTATATGCTAATTCAGTTATACATTGCTCAATTGCATTTGATACCATTTTATATTTCTTGTCAATGGGCATATATGCCTGGATACAAATCAAATGCTTCTCAGATAGATGATGATATCGATTATTTAGCGGCAGATACTTAAACACCACCATATCAGTAGACTCATTCAGTCACCCATAGTTATGTCAGTTATAATTGTAAAGATTAAAAATTAATTAAAACCAACTAAAAAGTAGGTTACTCCCCCTGCCTCAAAAATGGTCATTATCTCAAATGAAAGTTGTATGGAAATAGGGTCAGTCCAAGGTGGGATAATTAAGAGAAGCAACATCTCTGGAACTCATTTCTTCATTACTTTGCTGTGCAATTCTCAGTATGTTGATAGATTATGTCTTTAGTGTTTTGGCATGTCTATTCTATGCATAAACAGTAAAAATATGAAAATATCCCCCAAAAAGGAGAGAAGAGAAATATTTCTAGTGTGTAACATTTTTTATTAGCAAGGAAATAAGAAATTTCTTAGTGACTTCCCAGAAGACTTCCTTTCAGTTCTCATTAACCAGAATTGGGCCACTTCTGCTGGAAAAAACAAAAAAATAGCAAGGGAATAAGATAATCACTGTTGTGCTGAAAAAAATTATTTTGTGTCCTTTAAGCTATAGAGGTGTCATTCCCTGAACACATGGTCATTAATGATGAAATTTTTAAACAGAACTAGAGCTATGTCAGCAAGGACAGACAGAAGGATAAATAGGAAACCAGACTACACTGGGTCATTAAAAAAATAAATTCTGTGTTTAAAAAAACAAAACAAAACAAGGTATTATTTTGGTTTAAGTGATCTCTGTTTTCCAGTTACCCCAGTTGCCATTTACATTTATGGTGGAGGAAACATTGTACATTCACAGTTCATGGAGGTTCAGTGTGACATTTGTTGTCCAATTTGTCATCTCTTTACCCCTATTGAATTCTAAATTGGAGCAAACAGTATAGTCTTCTATGTTTTCACCAAAAAACTAGGGTTGAAATCGTAATGACATTTACTTCCTAGCCATGCATATTTGAAAAGAAATAGAAATGGAAGAGGAAGAGGAGAGCCTGTTGAAGTTATCTCACTATCTGATGGAAGAAAATGAGTAGGAAAGCCACTTTATTTTCATCATCATCAACAAGGATTGTTAATGATCAAGTTGGTAAGAGAACTCACTTATGTAAGTTAAGAAGAACTCACTGATGGTTAAGAACTCACTGATGTGAGTTAAGAAGAACTCACTGATGGTTAAGAACTCACTGATGTGAGTTAAGAACTCACTGATGGTTAAGAAGAAGAGTGTTGTGCAATTGTCTTTCAAAAGAGCACACTCATTGTAGAAATGTTGACAAGTTTCTATCATATTTTTATCAATCAGATCTGTCACTTCAATTCTGTGAAGAGTCTATGAATGAGCACAGTCGTTAGTGTTGCCAAAAAAAATATTCCTATGGCATTGCTCCATCTTGGGAGGTGAAGTAGAAGGTCTTTACGTAAACATGAGACAAAGTAGTATAACATATCATTATAAATAGTCTTGGTTTTGAATTCTATTGTCAACCAGTTACTTGAAATTAATTCCATCTTGCTTCCAGGGTGTTCCCAATCTTGCTACGTATTCTTCTGCTTTTCTCTTCACCTTGTGATTGCTTTTAATCAACAGTGCTATTGAACTATAACTTATAATGTATAAGTTTACATTTTTGACATACATATAAAACTATACATTTATCACTATAATCAAGGTAATATATATATCCATTATTCACCAAAGCTAGAATTTATATTTTATTTTCTCTAATTTTCTTGTGTGCACACATCATTTGTTTTCTACGCTAAATATAGCATTTTAACCCATTTATATTAACAGTTTCTTTAAATTTTACTGAGTTTCAGATTTTTTTTTTTTTTTTTTTTTTTGAGTTAAGTAGGTTCTACACCAAGCAAGGAGCCCAATGCTGGGCTTGAACTCATGACCCTAAGATGAGATCAGGAATCAGATGCTTTAACTGACTGAGAGACCCAAGTGCCCTAAGTATTAGAACCTTTTTGAAAGGGATACCAACCAAAGGTATAGTAGCCATTCATTTACTAAGTATGCTTAAACAAAGACAATTGATTTTTGTTATTTGTGGTAGTTTGGTTCTATAAAATCGCCATGAACAGTGAATTGGGGAATATCGAACTATTGTTTCTGGGATATATGTACATATATAAATATATATACACATCTCAAACATTATAATCTTAAGTCATAAAACAATGCATCATCACAGAGTCCATTTTCTTCATTTTAAGAAAAGAAAAATGGGGTTCCGAAGTAAGTGACTTGCTTAATACCACCCTGCTAACAGATGCCATCTCTGTGAGAGCTGAAGAAACTGGGAACATCTACATCTACATCAAGTGATACAAACTGTTCATGTTTTGTGCATGTCTGAAAATGACTGCCAAACTACAATGATTACTGATTTTGGGGTTACAAATAAATATTATAGTGAGTAGGCAAAAACACAAATATGGAATTCACAAGTAAGGGATAGACTGTATTTATTGAGGCGTCTATGACATGATGACAAATTTAAAAAGCCACATTGTAAAGGCAATGGCCATAATCTGTGACATCAGGACTCTTTAGACACATCTATTCTTTTACGTTTTATCTCCAAGATGATTACATAGAATCCCTTAGTGTATTCCAGTTATCCATATTGAACATGAATTTGTCACACATTGTGTTTGACATTTCTGAGATCAACCCATTGCTAAGCGGAGTCCCCTAGCCTAGTCCCTGCCTCTGCCCTTTACTATAACCACAGATTAAGTCCATAAATTATGCAATTTTATGGTCAAGATAATGATGATGACATTATTTTATGGAAAACCTACAACTAACACCATATTCAATAGCTAAAGACTGAAAGATATCTTACAAAGTTTAGAAAAAAAAAGAATGTTATTTCACCTCTACTACTCAAAGTTATACCAGAAGTCCTAAACTTCTTAGAGAAAACATAGGAGCAAATCTTCATGACCTTGTATTTGGCAATGAAATTTTTTTTTTTTTTTTTTAAAGATTTTATTTATTTATTTGACAGAGAGAAATCACAAGTAGATGGAGAGGCAGGCAGAGAGAGAGGGAAGCAGGCTCTCCGCTGAGCAGAGAGCCCGACGCGGGACTCGATCCCAGGACTCTGAGATCACGACCCGAGCCGAAGGCAGCGGCCCAACCCACTGAGCCACCCAGGCGCCCTGGCAATGAAATTTTTATATGTGATATCCAAAACACAGGCAAAAAAAGAAAAAAAAAAACAGAAAAGTGGGATTCATCAATATGAAAGACTTGTGCATCAAGGACTTTAGCTAAGAAATTAAAAACCTGTAAAATGAAAGAGAAAATTGAAAATCATATATCTGAGAGAAATGTAGTGTCCAGAATGTGCAAGAAACTCTGACAACGTAACAACAAAAATGTTCATTAAACCAATTTAGAAATGAGCAAATGTGTTGAATGGACATTTCTCCAAAGAAGGTGTACAAATGTTGATCAAGTATATGGAAAAATGCTCAATCTTATTAGTCATTAAGTAAATGGAAATCAAAATGACAATGAGATATTACTTCACACACACTAGGATCATATTTTTTTTAGGAACATAATTCCCCACCCATTTCAGAAGGGGAGGACAGAGGAGAAATTGTCATCAATATTTTAGGGGTATTACATTTTCTAAAAGGTTATTCTCTCCCCCAATATAGCAGTAAGGAGAGTGTTTCATTGTTGTCTTCCTGACAACAAATAGAAGGGATCTTCTAGGAAAATTATTTGGGAAAACTAAGGGTGCCCTTAAGAATCATAAGCAAACATTTATTTTCCTGTTTTATGTCAGTGTGGATAAAAGATGTTAAAGTTGCTCTTGTTCACTTCAGAGAAAGAAAAAAAAAAAAGAAATTGCAGAGAGAAGATCATGAGAGAAATTGACCCTGGAGTTGCCACCATTCATATCACATATTGTGAGTGAAAGTATATGATTTTGTGGCAGATCAAATGAACACTGTGGGGAGTAGATGTAGTTGAGTAGTATTATAATACTTTAAATAAAGAATCTTCTCAACAGGTGAGAATTCATAGCAAAAAGGGGCCAAGAATAAGGACCACTGGTGGTGGAAGCTGAGGTTGGAAAGCAGGAGAGGTAGAAGAGGCTGGGTCAACACCGAGTCTTCCACATCAGCAAACTGGGCAGCAGGGTAGCCTTGCAGGTACCCACTGTGAACCAATATACATACGCATCCCATAAGAAGGACAACACTGAGATGATTATTACTCAGAAAATATGTTCAGCTAGCCAATATCAGCAAGGAAAGCAGTAACCACAAATGAGAAGGAAGCTGTATTCTCGTAAGCCTTATAATAAAAAAAGATGTGTGTCTAGAAGAACTAGTGTCAGAAGATGGAAGAGGGAACTCAATTTCTTGAGCCAAAATTTAATCTGCATTGGATTAAAGAAAACTTTAAATGTGTTATATAACTGAAGATATATACTAGACTAGAATTAGCTTGAATAGCCGTAAGTGGCTGGAAAATAACATGTCAAAGGCATATAATCTTGGAGTACCTTAGTTATCTATTGCTATATAACAATTATCTCTCAATTTAGCAACTTGAAACAACAGCATTATTTATTTATCTTTTTATTTTCCCTGGGTTAGCAATTGAGGAACTGTTTATCTGGGTAATTCTAGCAGTGTGGATCAGAGTTTGCAGTCAAGATTTTGGTTGGGTTTATTCACAAATAAGAGAATATTTGAAACCTTCACTGGGGCTAGAAGATAGTCCAAGATTATAAATAGGGCTTAAACACTATTACTTAGAATAGAGAAAACTCTTAGGCATATGGAGAAATGAGGTTGATCAAATATTTATATTATATTATAAAATTATGTTAATTATGAAAAAAAGAGCAGAAATAAGAAGAAAATTATTTCAGTTCTCTGATTCAATATTATCTTTTGCAGTTTCTATTTCCTGAGTTACCTTTTCAGCTACCAAAGCTGTTCAAATTACCATATTAATATATGGAAATTCTTTTATTTCATAAATTATTAGAAAAATATGCATTAAATGGTCAGAGAAATGTTTCCATGGATCCTTTCAAAAGAATTCTGAATGGAATATGCAAAATACAAGATGGAATATTTTGATTAGTAGAAGTCTCATTATGCTTAAGCTATTAAAAATAACAGCTATAACTACTGATAATGCTTAGCTTAATGTCCCAAAAAACTTTTCTTCCGTATTTTCACAAATATTCCAGATACAAATCATTTGCATAAATTCTTAATAATTACATTCTCTTTTCAAAACCCCAAACACTAAATGGATAAAAATTATGCCTTACTTTAGCTTTGACTTAGTTAAGTGAAGTGTTTTGCTTCTTTAGTGTTGCCCAAACCATATTATTAATCATCAAGAAATACCCGTCTTGATTGAAGTAAGATGGCGGGCTCACAGTAAGTAGCTGTTAAGGGATGGACAAAGATATGCTTAGACACAAATTTTTAAAGAAGTTCTCTTTGAATCATATTCTTTCACACCGTTTGATAAACATTGTCTTTCGCTATAGCATTAGCAGCAGTAAAATGTTTGGTATCTCAAACAGAACTACTTGGAAACATTTACTTCAAATTCAAGACAGAGATTTATATTATCTTTGTTTTAAATCTACATATTCTTCTCTTCCAGATAACTATAATTGCAAAATAGAGCTTGCTTTGATATCTGATGGCAAGAGGATAGTAGGGTACCATCCTGTGGATATTATATATAAACATACAAAACCTATCCCTTGGCTAGATGTGGTGCATGATAATGAAGAAACACTTGATCAGTGCTCCAAACCAGATTAGAAGAAAAAAAAATGAACATGTTGAGCAAGGACCCATGATAGAACGACTTAGCAAAAAGGACCATTGATATCTCTATGGACAGTATCATAGATATCATAAGAAACTAGCTTCTCCAAAAGATACATGTTATTGAGGTTTTCAGGAATTGAAAAGATGTTATCTTGTGTCTCACTGGCCATTTGAGAAAATGCAGTTTAGTATATTCACTAATATATATAGCAAAATAATAATAAAATATTATTTTCATGAAAAAAGAACTATATTCTATTTTCCCAAAAAGCAAGCATTTCACTAAAAATATTTTAAAATGTTAATTTACATCTGGTAATGTATCTTGCACATAAGGCAATTACCCAACAAGGTAATACAGAAAAATACAAATCACTAAAATGTATCTTATTAAATATTACATTTTTTATTGTAGTAAGAACATTGAACATGAGATCTACCCTTTCTTTACAAATTTTTCAGTGCACAATACAGTATGAACTACAAGCACAGTGTTGTACAGCAGATCTCTGGAACTTGTTCATCTTGCAACTCCCCATCCCCCTCCCCCCAGTCCCTGGTAACCACCATTGTATTCTGTTTCTATGAGCTTTACTATTTCAAATACCTCACATTAGTGAAACTACATGATATCTGACTGACTTATTTCACTTAGTATAATGTCTTCTATGTTAACAATGTCATTGCACAGGGCAGGATCTCTTTCTCTCTCTGTTTCTCTCTCTTCTAAGGTTGAATAATATTTCATTGCATATACATACCACAGTTTCTTTTCAATTTGGTTGAGATTAAACTAGCTGATAACATTCATTATATGTATTAGTTTAAGGTGTACAACATATGATTAGATATATGTATATATTACAAAATGATCACCACATTCTTAGTTTGCATCTATCACTTCACTTAGTTAAATTTTCTTGTGATCTGACTTTTAAGATGTACTGTCTTCACAGCTTTCAAATACATAATGCAGTATTGTTAAATATAGTCACCTTTCTATATATCATATCCTAAGAACGAACTTACTTTATATCTGGGAGTTTGTTCCTTCTGACAACCTTCACCCATTTCCCCACCCCCCCACTCCCCATCTCTGACAACCACAAATTCTGTTTCCATGAGTGTGGTATTTTTTAGATTCCACATATAAATGAGATCAAATGGTATTTGCCTTTTCCTGTCTGACTTCTTTCACTTAGCATAATACTCCCCAGATCCAACCATCTTGTTGCAAGTGGCAGGATTCCCTTCTTTTTTATGGCTATATAATATTTTTGAAATCAAATATATTTCATGTCTTCTTTATGCATTCATCTGCTGATGGGCCCTTAGATTGTTTCCATGTCTTGGCTATTGTGAATAATACGGCAGTAAACATGGGGGTGCAGATAATTCTTCTAGAATCTGATATTAGTTCCTTTGTATATATACCTAGATACAGAATTGCTGGATCATGTAGTAGTTTCCTTCCTGAATTTTGGGGGAATCTTCATACTGTTTTCAATGTGGTGGTACCAATTTATGTTGTCACCAGCAGTGCACGATGGCTCCAGTTGCTTCACAACATTACCAGCACTTGTTTGGGGGTTGTTGGGTTTGGGAGTTTTTCTGTGTGTGTGTGTGTGTGTGTGTGTGTGTGTGTGTGTGTGTTTTAAGATTTTTATTTATTTATTTGAGAGAGAGACAGTGAGAGAGAGCATGAAAGGGGAGAAGGTCAGAGGGAGAAGCAGACTCCCTGTGGAGCTGGGAGCCTGATGCGGGACTTGATCCCAGGTCCCCGGAATCATGACCTGAGCCGAAAGCAGTTGCTTAACCAATTGAGACACCCACGCGCCCTGTGTGTGTGTGTGTGTGTGTTTTAATAATAGTTATTCTAACAGTTGTAAGAACATAGCTCATGGTGGTTTTGATTTTCATTTCCTTGATTATTAGTAAGGCTGAGCATTTTTCCATGTACCTATTTACCAGTTGTATGTCTTCTTTGGAGAAATGTCTATTCAAGATATCATTTAATTGGCACATATCCCAAGTACTCTATTTACAGAGAATAATAAGCAAATTGGTAGTAATGCAATCATTGTTTAAGTCCTCCCCCAAACAAAAAATATTAAAAATAACAAATTGCTTCTGAATTGAACAACAAGAGAGAGAATAGGAGAGGATTATAGAGACATATTGAAGGATATTAGGTAAGTTGTTATTTGCTTTTCTTATGCTCTTCTTTCATTGATCATATAACTAAAAGAAAAATTAGATAAAAACACCTATAAATAACAAACTCTCTTGGTTCCTGCAGAAAGAGAGACTGAGAGACTTTGCTATGAGGACAGGAATATGCAAGAGTGGCTGTCTCTTTAACAGGAGGGTAGAAATTGGCTTGATACTTGCTGTTATAATTTATTTCGATAGCATAGGGAGCACAAGAAACCTTTTAAAGTTTACTTCCTATGTTTTCCCTGAGACTCAGGAAAGTAACTGAAGTGAAATGTGAAAGATATAAAAATTATGGTTAACACCTGGCGCAATGCTTCTGCACGACAGGCGCTTAAGCAAATGTATTGAATCTGCAAAATTTTCTCCTTTAAAAATACAAATGTAAATAAATCCTTGATTGTTTTCAGATTGTTAGTTTCATGAAAAAAGATGAAATAAAATATAGCTTAGTGTGAAATAGGCATATGTTTACCTTTTTTCTGAAAATACGTGTCTATTTTATTTTCTGAATTATTTTCAGTGTCTAAAATATCTACTATTTCAATGACCATATTTGTATTTTTATCATTCTCTTTTCAACATTTCCTTGTTACTTTAGCTTCGTAAAAGGGTAACTGCAGGGGGGAATGTTTTTCTAAAATATATTTGTGGAAAATGATAACTTTAAAAATGATTTAAACACGAACAGGTCGTGAATAGGACTTTTTATATTATTATTTTGTTCAGAATCATATGGTAGCACAAGTAAATTATAAGGTGCACTTTATGAAATAAGTTCTTTGAAGAGCCATAGTACTATAAATAGCATTTAAAGTGCTAGAAAGAAAGGTGGGGATGAGGCAAAATATCTGAAGAGATAATGACTAATAATATTACTGAACTGATAAAGATATACACCCACAAATTCAGAGTCTTATAAACATTGAGCAACCAAACTCCAAATAAGACACCTACTCAGATGCATCATAATAAAATTGCTAGAAAGCAAAGATGACAAAATCTTAAGGAGTCTTGCAAAACAATAGAAATGACTTACTTTACTCTCAAAGTTCTCCAGAAACCAGTGGTGGCTAGAAATCAATAAAATAGTATATTTTATAATCCTACATGAAAATAATTCCAACTTCACATTCTCTGTTAAGTAAAAATATCATTTAAAATGATACAAAACAAAGACATCGTTGAGTAAGTAAGAAGAGAATTTGTCTAGTAGGCCTGATTTTTATTGAGGTGATTTTTCAGATAGAAAATTGTATAATTCTGAAACTTGGAGATGCTGAGAGAAGAAATAAAAACACTGAAAAGAGTAAATCTAATTGGAAATTACTGTGTAAATCACAATGCAGTAGAATTAAATGTAGGTCAAAGTAACATAAATCAGAACGGATGAATAAAATTAAAGTATTCTAATTTCTTTCATTTTTTATGAAGCATGTACAATATCAAGTGACATCAAACCTTGACAAGCAAGAATGATACTGTAATCTGTAGAATGACAAACAAAAATAGTAAAAGTTAGGATACGTATTAATATTGTGTGTTCCAGGAAGAGAGAAAGAAAGCAAGAGACAAAGACGGAGACAGAAAGATAAAAAACACAAAATACCTATTCAGAGAATTGATGATATCCTAATATAATTCAATGTCAAGTTCTGTCAGTAATCTTCATATTAGATTGTGGAAGCCTCAGGCCACAAGTTTTAGCATGAAGCTAATACAGTTTATTTTGTTGGGTTTTTTTGTTTGTTTTCAGTTAAACTCTTTAGAATATTATTGTGCCAAACAGATTTTTGTCCTCCTTTATTAAAAGTACTCAATATAATATTACAGAAAACTTTTTAAGGCTACCTTTTAATAATTGATATTCAGAAAATAACAAAATCAAAAAAATCCCATTTTCATATTAGAATTGATCCTATGTTGAACAATTATTTGTGGGGGAATGTACATGTCCATTGGACTCTTCTTTCCCTCCTCAGTCCAAAGGATTAAAAAATTAAGATACTCCATCAGTGTAACGATTCATGTAAATCCTTCCTTTTATTAATACATATATCTTATAGTACATCTAGCTGGATAGGTTAATTCCTATAATGTATTAGCTATGGTAATAGTAGACAATTTAAACAACTTCTCTATGCTTTCATGAAATGAGGATAAAATATTGTCTGGGTCACAGAATTTTAAGAAATGACCAGGTAATGCATGTGCAATGCTTATCTAAGTACCCAGCATGGGGCTTATTATATAGCAAATCCTCAATAATTGCTTATTTATTATTATTTTAAGCCTTTTAAGTGCCAACCTCTCCTCCCACCAGGAAGGCATTGGTTAACAACCAATTTCTAACTTACTGCTTCAGTGTTCTTTTTAAAATGTTTTAATTCCTACCTACAATTTTATTAAACTTAGGAATGAGAAAATTCTTCACTGATTGTATGCCTCTGTTTTATTTACCAATAAATTGAGAAAATATATATTAAGAGATTAGAAAGGTAGAATGGAATTAAAATGTGAGTTTATACTGAGCAGTCACTGAAGAATTCTATCTAATTTTCCTAAAAATGTTTCTCTCATTAAAAGAATTACAAATAATCAGAATTACAGTCTTATTTTTATGTGGTTTACAGTCCTATCATCTCACCTAAGATCTTGGTTCTACTTGAATGCTACATAAAACTGGATATGACCCTACCAAAGCCTCAAACAAATATCACACAGAAAAGAAGTTACAAAACCATAATTACAGCAGTAAAGTCTTCGGTCTTGTTTTCCACTCCAGTGTACTCACTGTTTGAAATTGTGTCTGCTATCAGACAATACTTAATTCTGAAAACTATTTTTCTGATATTATTGTACTTAAGAAGATAACATCTAATGGTCTCCATGTCAAATTGCTGGGGTTTTATTTGGTTTTCTTTTCTTTGGGTGCATTTATATGTTCAGAAATACTCATATTTCAAAGTATTGAATTCAGCAGCAGTTTCTCTTTGGAAATATAAAGAGTTGGGAAATAACAGCAAGTAAGATTTTTCTGTATCTATTCTGAACATAAATTCTTTATTTTAAAGGTCTTTGCTTTGGATTTCAAATCTTTATCTATCTATTGAATTTAACCTATCATGAAGAAGATAAATATGCTATTAAGGTCCTATTAAAATAGATATGTATAGTTCCAAGAGTCTGGCAATATGCTTGCTTTCCATTAAATGAATATAGATCTTTCCAGATATCTAGGGTTACTATGGATACCAAGTAGGAAATATTATTTACAATAGCTTGGTAATATAATTATATATAAAAAAATCTCAAATAGTCACTTGGACTAACTACAGTGCTGCAATTTAAAGAAATATTTTAGGTTCTCAAAAACCCTATATTCCAGGACTAAATATAAATGTTGCTAATAGGGAAAATAAACTAAAAAGAAAATCACTGGCTTTCGATCATTTATTTAATGTTAGTCTAGTCTTGATTATATATTTAGTGACTAGCTGATAATTTCATTTCTAGGCTATATTTCCTATAAGAAAATAGAAATCTTTTGTTTCTAATGGACTTACTGGAAGGCTTGTAAATAGAAATAGTAATTTAATTTAGACATTAATGTAAAGAATATTCATTTTTAATTGAGATTTGCAAGTACAGCAAATCAGTTTTTATAGTTTTTTTTCCTGAAAATCTTAAATCATATACTATGCATTGATGAAGGCATCAAAATCAATATGAACACAAATATATCAAATTTTGGTTTACCATGTGATCTTTCTACATAAAGGCTTAATACTAGTACATCTTTGAAACAAAGTCACTGTTTTTTAAATTAGGTTCCACACCCAGCATGGAGCCCAGTATGGGGCTTGAACTTATGACCCCAAGATCAAAACCTGAGCTGAGAGCAAGAGTCAGATGCTTAACCAACTGCGTCACTCAGGTACCCCTGCTTTTACTTTTAATGGTCTACTTACTCAACTTGTATTTTTGTTTGTTCATGTTGCATTTCCAGTCAAATTCAGAGTGTAAGATATTAGGAATGTGTACATATTAAATCAATCTATAAACCTCCAAGGCTTTTATCCCAACAGTTCTACCAAAATTATTCTTAGCAGTAGTTTTCACATTTTTTAAAACTTTTTTTTTTTTAAGAGTTTATTTATTTATTTGTCAGAGAGAGAGAAAGAGCGAGCACAGGCAGACAGAGTGGCAGGCAGAGTCAGAAGGAGAAGCAGGCTCCCTGAAGAGCAAGGAGCTCTGTGTGGGACTCGATCCCAGGATGCTGGGATCATGACCTGAGCCGAAGGCAGCTGCTTAACCAACTGAGCCACCCAGGAATCCCTAGTTTTCACATTCTTAAATCAAACAAGTAGTTAAAAAGCTTTCTTAAAATGGCATAGTTTCTAAGAAGCTCAGTGTTCCTGAATGTTGACAATGCTGTCAAACCTCTAAATAATTATAATGTAGCTTTTCTTTAATAAAAAATTTTATATGTCTTGGATGTGGGATTAGATATCATTCATAGAGTGATGTAGACCAAAAAAAAAAAAAGTTTACAAACTATGATAATGTGTGGCTAAAGCCAGGTAGACTTGTAAAGACCAAATTTAAATTATCCAAAATACAGATAATGCGGATCTTCGCTATACAAGTATTATATGTAATATAAAGAAACTATACACGGATTCTTTTTGGAGATTGACTAGTACTTATTCAAAATATTATGAGAAATAGGGTTTTTGAGATTGTTCAAGCATCTGACTATAAATACGAGGGTTATGATGTCAGATACCTACCAACAGGATTTTGAAGAGAGGGAAGGTTTGCAAAAAGTGAAAGACATGGTAGATTATGAGAATTATTTAATGTGATCTACTCAGAGACAGAATGACAGCTTTATTTACTATTGAAGTCTGGGAACTTTTAGAGTGGCAAAAATGCTAAAGTAATTAAAATTTCATTAGATTAAAACAGCTTGATTATATTGATGGATGTATAAATCATCCTTTTGTATAAACAAATATATACATTATTAGAGAACAACATCAACAAAAAATCTTTTTATACTGAGTACCTGAATATTAACAGGTAAACAAAATAATTATTCTTGGAACACATGCACATACATTAATCAATTTCTTAGTCATATTTGTCTCTAATGAGTGTTGCTATTTTTCTGAAGGGTATTTTTTGGTAAATTTTTCTTTTATAAATATCTTTTATTTTTTATAAAAATTCCAGTCAGCTTCTTTCAAGTTGTATTTTATGGTTAGCAAATATGAAATTATCTACACTTTCAATTAACTTTCTTTCTTAGACCATAATATTTTAGTCATCTTTTTTGAGCTAAAAATTTCATATGATAAAACTTGTAGTAAATAGTTCACTGATTTTTGGCAAAATATACCATATATAACCAACACCATATTTATGATGCAGTGGATACTCATAATCTGAGAAAATTCCCTGGACCTCCTTTATTTATAAATTCTCTCACCCCCACCATCAATTAATGTAATCTCCCTGCTGTTCCATTTTTCTACCTCATGCAAACGCCACACTGATTTGATTAGCTTAGATTTAGAATATGTCTAGAAATCAGTGTACAACCTTCAGCTTTTTTCTACTTAGGAAAAATTTTGTTGAATACAAATGTCACACTCAGTTTGCTAATTGCTATAAAAATGTCTGATGGATTTTTGATTAAGTTAAATTTATAAATAAATTTGAGGAACATTATCATTTAAACAATATTTTAATTTCAAATTCATGAATACGATGTATCTCTTCATTTAATTGGTTGGGTCTTTAATATTTCAATCAGCAATGTGCTACAGTTCTTACTGTGGATGCCTAGTTCATTAAATTTATTCTAAAGTATTTCATGTTTTGGATGTTATATCAAATGACATTGTTCAGCAAATTTATTTAAGTGAAAAGTATGAAGTCATATAATACAGTAACTACTCAATTAGCAAGCACACAGAACTTTTATGTTCCTGACAATCTCCTAAACAACTAACTTCCTTAAACCTCATTTAGACCTCATCATGACTGCTAAGGCAGAGTCTATTATTCTTTTCTTTAATCAATTGGGAAACTGAGATACCATTCTCAAGCAGGTTTTTGGTGAATTTTTTTTAGCTAGCAGACAGCCTTAGCTAACTTAAGTACTAACTGGACTTTTTAATCATGAAAACTAAATTTCCTTAATTTATGTTTTGTTTACTTTAATCAGTATAATTGAGTCTGCTGTTACAAAAACTGAATTTTTTTTTTTAAGATTTTATGCATTTATTTGACAGAGACACAGCGAGAGAAGAAACACAAACAGGGGTAGTGGAGAGGGAGAAGCAGGCTTCCCTGTGGAGCGGGGAGCCATATGCAGGGCTCAATACTAGGACTCTGGGATCGTGACCTGAGCCCAAGGCAGACACCCAATGGCTGAGCCACCCAGGTGCCCCGGAAGAATCTTAATATACATGAAAAGGACATGTAAGTGAGACAGATCTGGAAGTATCCCCTAGAGCCTATTGTGAAATAATGATGGAGGTACATTTGGAAATTGTTCTGTATGAACAATATTTTCGCTTCCTTTCACTGTATCACATTACCTTTATTTCTATTTTCCACTTTTTTGTATTATAGGCATTATTATATTTTCATTTTCCTTGTGAATTTATTAACATAAAAATATTAAAAAAATTTAGAATAAGATTTCTAGTTCTTTTGCATTCAGGTATATTAATAGTATTTGATATGAAATAATTTTAAAATAAGGTAATATAAAATTTTAGGAATATATTTTGTTCTTATCATTTCCTCTCACATACTTGTTTTTGCTTTTCTTCTGTGTCTTTAATGTCACAGGCAGTAAGTTATTGTCAATGCCAGTATCAAAAGGACTTTCCCAATGTTTTCATTTAGGGTTTTTATGTTTTTAGTTCTTACATTTAAGCCTTTAAAGCATTTGATTTTTGTGAATGGGTTAAAATAATGGACCAGTTTTATTCTTTTATAGGTGGATATCCAGTTTTATTCTTTTATAGGTGGATATCCATTTATTGAAAAGACTATCCTTTCACCATCACTCATTATCGGCATCTTTGTTGAAGACTGGCTATCTGTGTATGTGTGTGTTTATTAACATTTTAACAACATTAATTTTTCCAATCTATGAATATGTTATGTCTTTCCATTTATTTGTGTCTTCTTTGATTTCTTTTATCCATGATTTGTAGTTTTCAGTATATAATCTTTCAACATTTTGGTTAAGCTCTTCATAAGCACTTTTTTTTGAAGAAGAAGAAGCTAAAGTAAATAAGACTGTTTCTTGATTTCCCTTTTGTAGAGTTTGTTGTTACTGTATAGAAATGGGATTGAATTTTGTATATTGATTTTGCATCCTGCAACTTTACAGATTTTGTTGATTCGTTCTAAAAGTCGTGTGTGTGTGTGTGTGTATGTGTGTAGTCTTTAGGATTTTCTACATAAACAGTCATCTTCAGAGATAATTTCACTTCTTCCTTTCCAATTTGGATGCCTTTTATTTCTTTTTCTTACCTAATTATTTTGTCTAGCACTTCCACTGCTATGTTGAATAGAAGTGGTGAGAATAATCATCTTGTCTTGTTCTGAAACTCACGGAAAAAACTTCCAGTTCTATACCATCAAGTATGATGTCAGCTGTGAGCTTTATATACACTGTGTTGAGGTAAGTTTCTTCTATACCTAATTTATTAAGAGTTTTTAATATGAAAGGGTGTTGAATTTTGTCAAATTCATTTTCTGTATCTATTGAAATTATCATGTGATATTTGTCCTTTATTCTGTTAATGTACTATGTTGCATTGACAAGTAAGTTTAAATCAAACTAAAAAGCTTCTGTATAGCAAAGGAAACAATCAGTAACAACAACAAAAAGCAAACTACACCATAGAAACAAGTATTTGCAAACCATATGTCTAATAAGGGGTCAATGTCCAAAATATATAAGGAAATTCCACAATCAAGAGCAAAAAAACCCAAGAGAAACAAATAATCCAATTAAAAATGAGCAAAGGAACTGAGTAAATATTTCTCCAAAGAAGAAATGCAAACCATCAACAGGAATATGAAATAATACTCAGTATCATTAGTCATTAGGAAAATGCAATTAAAAGCCACCATGAGATATCTCTTCACACCTGTTAAGATGACTATTAAAAACAAAACAAAACAAAATAAAATGTGTTTGTGAGGTTGTAGAGAAAGGAAACCCTTAAACACTGTTGATGGGGATTTAAATTGATATAGCCACCATGGAAAAAAATTGAGTTCCTCAAAAAATTAATCCTAGAACTACCATATGATTCAGGAACCCTACTTCTGGATAATAGCCAGAGGAATTGAGTTCAGGATTTCAAAAGGTATCTGCATTCCCATGATCACTGCAGTATTTATAATTCACAATTGTCAAGACATGGAGGCAACCTAAATGTACACCAACAAGTGACTGGATAAAGAAAACGTGGTACATACATTACAATGTACATACAACACAATGTACATACAGACAACGTAATCTTACTAAGCCTTGATAAAGAGTAAATCTTGCCATTTGTGTGAATTCGGGTTAACCTAGAGAACAATATATTAAGTAAAATAAATCAGACACATAGGACAAATATTACATGATGCTACTTACATGAGGAATCTAAAATAGTCAAGCTTATGGAAGTGCAGATTAGAATGGTGGTTGCCAAACACTGGGGATGAGGGCACATAAAAGAGGGAAGTAGTAAAGTCAAAGCACGCGAAGTTTCAACTGTACAATAGCCCAGAGAGCTATTGTACAACAGAGTATCTATAGATATCAGCACTGCATTGTATACATAAAATTATACTAAGAGGGTATATACTCTGTTAAATGTTCTAATCCACCCCAGACCAAAACAATAATAAATAAGAGAGGGCAGAAGGAAACTGTTGAATGGGAGGGATTATGAATAGATTGTCATGATAGGTTCACATGGTTCCAGTACATTAGGTTGAATACATTAAATACATACAGCTTTTTATATGTCAACTATTGTTCAATAATAAAAAATAATATGCTTAAATGACAGAGTGATTTCTCTTTAGGATGATTAATTTTATGAAGAAACTTCTTAAAATAAGAATTAAAGCAAGAGATAAATAGGGATAAATATGTTCTCTATTTATATTAACTCCAAAAGTACTAAAAATGAATTATAATTTCAAATTAAACTTTAATGTATGTATGTAGCATAATCATCAAATTTTACCAAAATGATTGTGTAATATAGTACGTTCAGTTTTCTAAATAGTCATTAGAATACTACAATGGAATATTCAGAGAAAACCTAACTCTAATATAAACCAAATAAAACAGTGCATAGATGATAGGTAGTCTATTATTTATTATTTATGGTAATCTAGATTTTGTTCAGCAATGAAATTCTATATGCAGTTCATCTCCTATATGCATAAGAAATTGAATATGTATCAGCCTCTAATGTGGGTTTCTAATAAAGAAGCAAATATTTGATCTACATGTCATATCAACTAAATACCCAAGTCAAATATACAAAATTTAGCTAGTGGCAGCTTTTGCTTTTACATTGAGTGGTAACTTCAATAACATCTTCATTTTAAAAATCCATAAAAATTGATTGTCACAGCAAAGAAAATTAAAGCAAATTATGGAAATTATTCCAACCCTGATGCTTGATATCATAATTAAGACAGTATTATATAATTTGTGACAAATATATTTTCAAGTTTATGAATGTGTGACTGAGGGAATCTATTCCTGAAACAGATATTATGACCTCTCTGCGGCTTATTCCCAATTTTGACTGCTAGTGTGCCACTTTTCACATATCATACGGACTTTTTTTCTGTTCCTAGACTGTACCAAGTTTCTTTCTAATACGAGCATTTCTGCCTCTTTGCCTTCTCCACAAACACTTTCCTTCCTTATCCCTCCAGCACCCTTGGACTACTCCCAAACCACTATTCATATCTGACTACACACAGTAGATGAAATCCTCTAGCTTTTAAATGTATATCTAATAGTTTACATATTTCTGAAAGCCTTTCTTGCTTCCTTAAACTGGAATGTTTCATGGGTTCCATAGTCCTTGCCTGCATCAATCACCATTATTTCTAAATACCTTATTGCTGAAATGTTGGAGATAATGATTATTTTAAGGAATTTAAGCCAATATTGGCACAAAAATAATACTTAATGCAGTCTTCCTTGAACAAAAATATCATGGAAGGTTCTCTTTATGTGTGTGTGTGTGTGTGTGTGTGTGTGTGTGTAATTTTACTTTTAAGTAATGTCTACACCCAACATGAGGCTCAACCTCACAACCTTGAGATTAAGAGTCACATGCTCTACTGACTGAGCTAGCCAGATGCCCTGTGGAAGGTTCATTTTGTATGCTGATTCATTCTTATAACAATAAATTTATCACTTTCATTCATCATCATCAATAAGAATACAGTAGTAAATATGATAGATACATGTGGATTCTAGTCCTGATAGGAAAATAGAAATAAAAATATTACCAAAATCATTGCACTAAAATGTTTTGCGATAATATTCACCACAATGACATTTAAATTATATATTTTTATTAGTTGTAGCTGAACTAGTAATTTCAGTTTATTTATTTTTTAAAATTTTAGCTTATTGAAGGAAAGAAATATCTTACCAATGCTGATGGTCCCAAATCTGGGATTTTAAGAGCCAGGAATATATATTTTTTAAAGGAATATTTTCTTTTAAGTGACTATAGGCAAAAGCATGACAATTTTATTTTACCAAGGATTGAAAGTTATAATCAGAATCCATCTTCTTTCTGATTGTAAGTGATTGTGTGTGTGTGTGTAAAATTTATCTCAGAAATGTCATATAATATATAGACATGTATATTATCTGTATTTATAATTTGTCAGTGATACAGTGATATAGCATGTTTATTACCAATATAAACAAATCAAAAGGAAATACATGAGTTCAAATGATTTTTTTAAACGATTTTATTTATTTATTTATTTGATAGAGAGAGAGAGAGATCACAAGTAGGCAGAGAGGCAGGCAGAGAGAGGAGGAAGCAGGTTCTCTGCAGAGCAGAGAGCCCGATGTGGGGCTCGATCCCGGGACCCCGGGATCATGACCTGAGCCGAAGGCAGAGGCTTTAACCCACTGAGCCACCCAGGTGCAGGTGCCCACAAATGATTATTTTTTAAAAGATTTTATTTATTTGAGAGAGACAGACAGACACAGAGAGAGACAGAGAGACAGAGAGACCACAAATGGGAAAGGGGCAGAAGGAGAGGTACAGAATCCCAGCTGAACAAGGAGCCCAAGGCAGGCTCTATCCCAGGGCCCCGAGATCATGACCTGAGCAGAAACCGACTGAACCACCCAGGCACCCCTCAAATGATTACTTTTGAATGATCTATCTCAGTGAACAAATGTATCATCTGAAATATCATTTTACGTGTGTGTGTGTGTGTGTGTGTGTGCGTGTGAGAGAGAGAGAGAGAGAGAGAGAGGGGAGATGTGCACACTTAAGCTCTGCGCGCTGGACTCCTGATGTAACTTTCTTTATCCCAGATTAACTGTAAACATATTCCATCAGTAAAAGTGGCTTTTATTCTATCTCAGAAAAAAATAAGAGAGATTTTTCAGCCTTTTTGTATTTCCACCTAAATTCATGATGTGGTCAATAGAGACAGCCAAGGACATAAATATACACACACATACACACGCAAATTGGTGTATACCACTCACCAACACATTTGATAAAGTTCAGTCATAGTAATTGTCCTCTATTTTTATCGGGGGTATTTTCCAATGTTGTTCACAGTTGCATTTCCAGGGCTATACCTCACATTGTTCTGACACTACTCTAACTATTAATATGGCTAATATTCCACTTGTATTAGATTTATTGGATAGTCATGTTTATCTGAGCAATACTGCTATTATTAGGAGGGTAATGGCCTGATACCATTGTATTTTAACAGTTAATGACAGAATTCATGTTTTTAGGAATAGAGCAAACAAACCTTGTCTTTAATTTATACAGTTCAAACAACTTATTAAGTATATTTTATTTCATTTGTTTTTTGTTTTGTTTTGTTTTATTTTTATTTTATTTTTATTTTGGGAGGAGAGAAAGAGAGTCGTAAGCAGGCTCCCCACCCAGCATGGAGCCCAATGTAGGGCTCCATCTCACAACCCTGAGATCATGGCCTGAGCTGAAATCAAGAGCCAGATGCTTAAATGACTGAGCCACCCAGGTGCCCTGTTAAGTATGTTTTAAAGATCACTGATACTATTTTGCTTTATGGCACATGTAAGAAACTTAATTCAGCATTTCACATCTGATTTTATAAAATATATTTAAAATGTATATAATATTTTTACATAAGTTTTAAGGACTAAACAAGTGTCTATTATTTTCTTGGTAATGAAAACTGGTGAATAAAACTTCAACTTTTGACACAATTTTTGAAGAGCCTTTGTTCTGAAAACACTGATTTCTAATACTCAGCTGGGTTAGCAGTTTTCTTCTGAAATTAAATTTTTCTTTGATCTACAAATTTGGGGTAAATTATTCTAGGAGATAATGAATATTCTGCTGCCTCATTAAATCCACACTTCCTTCACTGAGCCAACTCAAACATTCTTGATGTGTAATATTTCTCAGGGAGATCTCCTGAATTTAGCCTATATCATTTACTATACTCCCCTATAATCTCACTCATCATTGTTTATTATCATAAACCACACTTAAGAGTACTCTTTGATGTACTTGGTATCATTAACACATTCACCGAATACCTCTGAAGCTTTGCCTTACAAGCAAATAGTAGCTGTGCATCCCTCATCCTCTAACAAAAGTGATACTATGTCATTCTTAGAGCATTGCACCAGAAGAAACATGATTTTAGTTTGTTGCATTACTAATGATGTAATATTTAGTCCCTTCGATACTATATTGTCAGCCAGGTTTCTCCTCTTTAAATTTATATTTACAAAAAGTAATTTGAGGGGCGCCTGGGTGGCTCAGTGGATTAAGCCGCTGCCTTCGGCTCAGGTCATGATCTCGAGGTCCTGGGATCGAGTCCCACATCCGGCTCTCTGCTCAGCGGGGAGCCTGCTTCCCTCTATCTCTCTCTCTCTGCCTGCTTCTCCATCTGCTTGTGATCTCTCTCTGTCAAATAAATAAATAAAATCTTTAAAAAAAAAAGTAATTTGAAATGTTTTTAAGTATAAAATCGTCTTGCCCATCATATAGATTTACCCACTCTATTTAGCATTATTGATAACTCTTCACTAAGTCAAAGTTAATGGCAGCAAAGTAATGATTTTGTAATTCCATCATTTCTTCTACATTTATTATTAGTATTTATGTTTAAGAAAGACATTTCTTCCCACCCACCCACCATCCATTTTTTTTAAGGATTCTGAACAAAACAGCATCCATTCTCTATGAAATTTGGGTAGAACTGACAACAATAATATATTAAATGTACCATATATAATTGTATTTTTTCTATTTATTTTGTTTCTCTATGGGTATTCTAAATAAACTAGAAACAACCTTGCATTTAAAAAATTATTTCCTATTAGGCACATTTTTATTGTTGTTATCAGAGAAACTAGCCAATTACTATTAATTTTAATAAGGTTTATCTTTTGAACTCCAATGAGCTCTTTATTCAAACTCAAATAGCTTAGCGTACTTCCACAACACATGAGGCAGTAGTGTTATTTCAAGGTGGTTTAAGAATAGTTAGAATGTCAGTTTTAGGGCAACAGTAAAATTATTTCTAGAGAAACATAATTGACATTCTAAAGGAGACAGATTGCAATAATAAAAAATGGTTCATTAAAACCAAAGAAGGCAGGAAAAGGAGGATAGAAGAGAAGAAAAATGGGAAATAGTCTTATATAAAACAGTTACAAACATGCTAGATAATCAATATCACATCAATATTGATATATCAATAACATCTTCAAATGAGAAAGAGTAAATAAAAACTAAAAACAAGTGGTGGTCAGAAAGGATTTTAAAAATCCAACTATAGGGGTGCCTGGGTGGCTCAGTGGGTTGAGCCTCTGCCTTCAGCTCAGGTCATGATCCCATAGGCCTCAGGTCCTCAGGTCCTCAGGTCAAGTCCATCTGGCTCTCTGCTCAGCAGGGAGCCTGCTTTCCTCCCCCACCTCCCTTCTCTGCCTGCCTCTCTGCCTACTTGTGATCTCTGTCTGTCAAATAAATAAAACCTTTTTTTCAAAAAATCCAACTCTATCACTCATAAGAAACCCACTTTAGAGACACAGGTAAAATAAAAGTAAAGGAATAGAAGAAAAAATATCATAAAACCACCAAGCAAAAATAAAGAAAAAAAAAGGCTAGAGTAGTTACATTTCACACAAAGCCTACTTCAGAACAAAGAAAATTATAAGAGACAAAAAGAGATATCACATGAATATAAATACATCTATTCTCAAAAAACAAACATGTTTGTGCCTTATAAGAGACCATTAGGAAGCTTGAGTCAAAGACCAATAAAAATGGAAGAAGCAATAAACAAGCCTACTATTATAGTTAGGACTTCAATGTTCCTCTTTCAGTAACTGACAAATCAAACCAGCAGAAAATCATTAAAGATATAGTTGACTCAAACAGCATTGTCAATGAACTTGATATACTGTCATATAAGGAATCCTACAACCACCAACCAGTAGAATACACATTCCTCTCGAGGCCAAATGGAACATTCATCAAGGTAAACCATATCCTAAGATATAAAATTTAACTTGACTTGAATGGAATTAAATCAGAGGGGTAACTGGAAAATTTCCAAATATACAAAAAATTAAAAAAAAACACTTCAAAATAACACATTGGTTATTTAGGATCATTTTAAGTTATTTGAAAAGGCCAAGAGGATAAAAATATTTTGAACTAAACAAAAGTTAATATAAACTCGGTCAAATTTTTAGGTCTATGACAGCTTTGCTGAAATCAAAATTTATAACATTAAGAGTATATATTATAAATGAAGAAATTTCTGAAATCAATAATGTAAGCTTTTGCATTAGGAAACCAGAGAAAGACGAACAATTTAAATCTAAAGGATACATAAGAAAACAAATAAATTAGAGCAAAACTCAGAAAAATTGAAAAGAGAAAACAATAGAGAAAAATCAATGAACTCAAAAAGCCTGCTTTTTGAAGAGACTAATCAAACTGATAAATCTCCTTATCCATTAATCAAGAAAATAGGGAAAAAGCAAATGACAAAAAAAATGAAAGGGTGTTCGTGATGATCTCATTGATGACAAATGGATAATAAAGGAATACTACAAATGACTCTATGTCCACACATGGGGTAACTTAGATTAATTGATTCAATTAGACCAAGTGTGGACTAATTAACATGAACAAAATTGGACAGATAAAGATGAACACAATGATATTATTGTAAATGCCCGATTCTTTAAATCTAAATGATGCCAGTGTTGATCAGGACAGGATGCTAGTCAACTTACTGTTAGGAGGTTGTGCTTTGAGAATGCTGAATAAATTTGTGATTCCTCTCTTGAGATAGTCAAAGAGGCAGGCAAATTACAGCCAATAAAATTCAAATTCTGGAAAGATAACAGAAAAATTCCAAGTTAATAGAATCACATATAAGAAGGATTTCAGGGTCTAACAGTTATGTGTCAAAATAGAAACAATTTTAAATGAGATGAAATACCGAGAACTAAGGTGCTGTAAGCATTTACAGTCCTCTGAAGAGTATTATATGCGGTCAGGTTCAGTTGTCTTATAGAATCTGAGATGATGGTAGATCAAAACAGACTCAGAGTCACAAGCCACAAAGAAGTTCAGTTTGCAGAAAACGGTGATCTAACAGAGCAACTGATAGAATATATTTTGAATGGGATAAGAGATGATCTAAATGAGAAAACAGATGAGGAAATGCTCACACTTGGACTATTTGCACCTTAATGCTTGAAAGCAATTAATAAGTTTGCTAAAAAGCAGAGACATTATCCTAGTCATATTAATATATGAGACAAATTACAAAAACAGACTCTCAGCCACATGGGGATAAACAGAAAGTCAGTTATACAAACTAGTACACAAAATCCAAACCTGGATACTAACAAAATTTCATAGTGGTAGGTAATAGAAAGTGATAAGATATCCTTAAATTCCCCTGTAACAAATGTAAAACTGTCTTCTTGAGACAAAGATGGAACCCTACATACTGGACTCAATGAGTTATAGCCATATGAAGTAGAATGCAGAAACCAAAAAATAGCAAGAATATGAAAATAACCCTGCATTTCTTTCACATTCTCCTACCTGGCCCTATCATTTAGTGATTTTATAATATTCTACATTCTGCATTGAATCCTTTATTGGCATTGTTTGGAAATAAATAATAAAGATGTTGTGAGTATGTTATGCTTTTTGTGTTTATCGGCCAGTAAAATAATACATGTCATAAAGTGATACAGATTATATTCTATTTATGTAGAATATTTCAAATTCTCAGTTCATTGTTTCTCATAATCCTAACTCTACATATTTAGGCACAACGGGCCACATGATAATTAACAAGTTAAACAATCAAACAGACAGCTTGGAAATAAATTTTAAAAACAGAATGAAACTTTATCAAGTGAAGTTACTATTGGATGGATTCCAAAAAGCCCATTTAGTTGGCCACAAATTTTCTAATCCTCCAAGAAACAATGAGGGAAAAAATCACGTTTTAAGTATTTAATTACACTTACAACACACTCTTTTTCACTTTATATATTATCTCATCTATAATCCTTATATCCACCCTGGAAGGTAAATGCCATTGATCTATTTTATGGGAGAAGAAATTAAACATCAGGTAAATTATGACTGGCAAAACTAACATGCCCTTGATAGAGACATAAATCAAACTCAGATATTTTGAACACATTCAGTCATCAAACAAATAAGTGTTGGGATCTAACTAAACCTAGGTTGATCACATGTGAGGTTCTGTCACGGTCACCATTTTGTTTGTAATATCCTGCTCAATGCCTGGCACTACCTGGTTCTCTCTGTGTAAGTGTTGACTGGATGGATGTATCAGGACTTACCAAGTTCTCCTTCTTCCACACATCTCCTTACCCAGAATATTTTATCTCAGTGCAGGTTATATAAAAGTGACTTAAATCCAATAATATGATTCAATGTATACGTTAGACACCACTCTTTTTCTAAATACTCCAAAACCTCAAACTACCATTTTCATTGGAATTTAGGTATCTACTAGGGAATGAGACTACAGCATTTCCTGAAAGATTATTTTAACAATTTCACTAGGTCTGTACTTTACTGTACAATAATATTTTTTAAAAAAATATTATGGTACATTAAACTTTAATCAATCACCATCTGTTTGTAATAAATCCATGTTAAGCAGAGATAATGAACAAAATATTTATATGACTATGTTGCTGTACTTGTGAATTTATGTGGGAAATACTTTTCATTTGAATTCAGCTTCCCCCTCATGTTAATATAGTTGTAGCTTTTAAAACTTGGACCTCAAATTACTATAAGTGATGCTGTTATCCTTCTGGATTCGTTACAAAAATTACAAGACAGCACAAATCTTCTTTCTAACAATCACTGGGGATTATAGAGTAAATTATCTTCTTTCTACCATTGATGTGGATGCCCCTTAAGATTCAGAGACAATTAACAGGGGAGGAGGTCCTAGGTATAGCGCTCTGGGGGCAAAGAGTGAAGATACTGCCTCTGTTTCTCCATCTCCAATCCCTAGTGTGTATTATGAGAAGGGATTGTTCCTTCTACTCTAAATATTAAGTTAGAAGTATGATAGTTATTAAATAGTACAGTTTCTTTAGGATGAGGTTGTATATCTGCTTAACATCTCCAAACTTCTGTCCTCATTTCAGTCCTTTAGTGAAGTTTCTAGATCTCTTTAGACCTCTCTTTAAATCCCTAGGCTTGCTGAACTCTTTATTTCTGTTGACTTCTACTTCAGTGTTGTCTTTTTTTTGCATCTAGAATTTCAGCAAGCATAGGGATTCCTATTGCTTTTCTTTTTCCCACTCACCTGTCCACTCCACTTGCTTTGAAAACTAACCATTTGTATCACTCTGTCCTTGGCCATTCCCATGAGCTCTAAATTAGACACTTATGGAAAAAAATAACTTAGTTACACATTTTGAGGGGTTCTATAACCCAGATATTGATCCATTATCTCTGTAAAATAATGTCTTCTCTGGAGGAGTAATTAAAACCTATATTTATACTATAGAAATATACTGTATAAGGCTCCATTGTTTGAAATAAAAACTATGACACTTTTTTTTCTTTTTATAAGGTTTTTTTTTTTTAGATTCCTGTTAACATATTGTGTAATATTAGTTTCAAGTGTACGATGTAGGGATTCAGCACTTCCATACAACATTTGGTGCTCATCACACGTGCACTTCTTAATGCCCATCACCCATTTAACCCATCCCTCTACCCCTACCATCAGTTTGTTGTCAACTCTTTAAAGTCTGTTTCTTGGTTTGCCTTTCTTTTCTTTCTCTCCTTTGCTCATTTGTTTTGTTTCTTAAGTTACACAAATGAGTAAAAACGGTGACATTTTAACAGCTGAATTTAACTTTTGTGAGGTCCTTCTCTCCCTAGTGCAGGCAATTTAATCTTACTCAGTTATTTTCTCCCTGTCCATTCCAATGAATGTTTTCACTGACTTAGATTTATTAAAATTGTGATAGTCAAATTCAAAACTCTTTGAGACTTTCTTCCACTATGTTTATGAGTTAAACACTTTGAAAACTTCAAGTACTGTTGCCTGCTGGAGAAAATATGTTTTATTTTAAGATTTATTCATGGGGAGGAGGGTTTGCTCTCCCTGATGCACAGGTGACATCCTAAGATCTAATGAAAGATTAGCTGTCCATTGAGTACACGCAAACCCTTTGAGGTGCATGCAGACTCTGATCTCATTACAGTGCATTTCCCTTCACTATCTAAAATCTGTGGATTAAGGTCCAGACTCTGTGGAGACTGTGCAACTGCATCTATCATCCTGTGCCTTGTTCCCCTGGTCAGTAAGTTACCCTGAGTGAAACTGTGTGAACTGTGCGGAGTTGCCTGCTTCATTTTCAGTCTCAAAGAGCCTGCAAAGTTTGGGGAATACTTTATTATCTCTCCCCCATCTTCTAACAGAAAGATTTACAGGTAAAGTGCTGAAAGTGAGAAGCCATGTCAAGTACTAGATTACTGTTTGGACTTCCTAAGCAAAGTCTCAGAAGAAAAGCTAAGAAAGTATGTGGTTAATGAGATGGCCCTGTGTGAATTTTGGGAAGGTCAGTGATAGAAAAGACTGCCTTACTATCTTCCAGTTGGAGTTTCAGTGAAGCAATCACCTAAATATATGTTATACTCTTAGATTTGAGGTGGATTGATAAGTTTAGTCATAAATTTTAACATTGACTTATCCTAAGTTCTAAATGATACAAACACTGAGGAGCAACATGGAAGTAAACTCCTCATCCACTAATGACAACATTAATGAGCCCAATAATATACAAGCTAGAAAAAGGGAATATAAATTAAGGACATGGTGGTAGATGGAAATGCTCTTTCTCTATAGACCTGTATATGAAAATTAACTGTCTAGGAAATGAAGTCACATGATAGTCTGTAGCAGATATCTTTTTTGCATGAAACACAGGTCCTAAAAAATGAAAAGCCACCCCAACACTGAAACAGTCAGACTTTCAATTAAAAATATTTTTTTCCAGAGGTGCCTAGGTGGCACAGTCATTTGGGCAACTGACTCTTGGTTTCAGCTTAGGTTGAGATCTCAGGGTTGTGAGATCTAGCCTTGCATGGGGCTCCATGCTGAACTCAAGAGTTTGCTTGGGACTCTCTCTCCCTTTGCAAACCCCCCTCCCCATGAATAAATCTTAAAATAAAACATATTTTCTCCAGCAGGCAACAGTACTTGAAGTTTTCAAAGTGTTTAACTCATAAACATAGTGGAAGAAAGTCTCAAAGAGTTTTGAATTTGACTATCACAATTTTAATAAATCTAAGTCAGTGAAAACATTCATTGGAATGGACAGGGAGAAAATAACTGAGTAAGATTAAATTGCCTGCACTAGGGAGAGAAGGACCTCACAAAAGTTAAATTCAGCTGTTAAAATGTCACCGTTTTTACTCATTTGTGTAACTTAAGAAACAAAACAAATGAGCAAAGGAGAGAAAGAAAAGAAAGGCAAACCAAGAAACAGACTTTAAAGAGTTGACAACAAACTGATGGTAGGGGTAGAGGGATGGGTTAAATGGGTGATGGGCATTAAGAAGTGCACGTGTGATGAGCACCAAATGTTGTATGGAAGTGCTGAATCCCTACATCGTACACTTGAAGCTAATATTACACAATATGTTAACAGGAATCTAAAAAAAAAAAAACCTTATAATATGTTATCTCTAACAGATTTCGTGGGAGGCCAGAGCAAGCCTGCCCCATGCTGGTCTTGGTGGGCAATTCTGAGGTATGTATATTCATCCTGAGGAGACCTGAAACATGTAGCCCCAAGAGAGGCCATTTAGGGAACATGAACAAAATGAAGGGCCAGAGAAGGCGTCACTGTTGTCAACACTCCTTCACTCACTCAGACTCCACTTCTATATTCAAAGGACTATTTTACTTTCCACAGATAGGTGGAGGCGGGTAAGTGAGCAATTGATTTTAACAACTTACTTCAAATTGCACCAGTGTTTAAATAAGTTACATTATCTCCCATTCAGAATTGTAAATGATCTTAATTTGGAACCTAAATGGGGTTCCTGCTCAACTGTCCCCAGGAAGAAATGGAAATCCCATAATGTGACATATAGATGGGGTAGTCTGAAAGAATGACAGTGGGAGAAGTATGTAGACATAGCTTGATTTTTCAAGTAATCAGCCCATCACAGATTAATATTCCAAATATATCTTCCTACACCTGCTTGCTAAATTTAGATTTTATAATCAGTACTTATCCAACTCCTAAAGTGCCATTGACTCTTCTTCTATCTGCTCCTCTGAACATCTGCTTACTTACTCTATAATCTTTAAAAGATTCATAATTTGCTAAGTATTTTAGGCAATTTTAATCCCCACCTCCAGCCCTCTTAGTGTCCTTCCCTCTTCCTCAACACAGACTTTGTTTTCTGTATTTGTGACCCAATATCTAGAATGAGTTTTGAAGGACAGCATTCTTTCTCTCATGGTTTTGGCAAAGATAGGTCATATTACACAGTAAGAATTTACTGTGTTTTGTTTTGGCATAGATAGGTCATATTACACAATAAGAATTTACTATTTTTCACTTTCCAGGTCCAATCCATAGATCTTATTTCTGTAATACATATATCACAAAGAATCCTGTAATACCAGGGATCACAGATTTTTTTAATGCTATTCTGCTATACCTTGCTCTTTTCATTCCATTTCTTTATTTTCTCTCTATTTTTATTTTGTTCTTCTACTACTCTTTCTCTTTCTTCTTTTCTTTATCCATGGGGCTTCTATTTTTTTTTCTTTCACATAAAGTTTATTTTGAGATATGCTTTGTATTTCCCAAACACAGGGAGAATTTCATGTTTATCTATTTGTTTATAATGTCTAGCTTAATTACATTATGCCCAAACAATATCCCCTTCACAATTTCAGTCCTTTTTGTTGTTGTTGATATTTGATTTATAGCCCAGTATATTTTTTGTTATAACTTGAAGTGGAAGTATATTATTCAGGAGCGAGGAGCAGAGTTCTACATGTGTCTATTAGCTCATACTCTTTAATGATGATGTCCAAAGTTTAGGTACTTTTACTAACTTTTCTTCTGTTTTTTTTCCTACAATGTCTAAATTAAGGAAATGGTAGTAGGTGGAAATACTGTTTCCCTATGGATTTTCCTCTTCCTGGCAATTTACCCAGTTTGTTTGTATAGCTATTCATTCATTTAAACAGTGTTTTATTAGTTTCAAGTGTACAATATAGTGATTCAACACGTCCATACAATACCCCATGCTCATCACAACAATGGCACTCCTTGATACCCATCACCTATTTCACCCACCCTCCCATCTATCTCCCCCTGGTAATTTTCAGTTTGTTCTCTATAACTAAAAGTCTGTTTCTTGGTTTATCCCTCTTCCCTTTTTGTCCCCTTTGCTCATGTGTTTCTAAAATTCAACCTATGGATAAAATCTAAATACATTATTAGCATTCATTATCAAAAATGGAGAATTAAGTTTTAATTTACAGCTGAATTATTCCTGGATGTGCCTTAGTGATTCTACAGTTGCCATCTAGTTCTTTCCTGATTACAGGGTTAAGTAAGTTGCCTTAGATAAGTGGGTATACTACAAATCCTATGATGGTCTTGCCATTTAAATAAGTGAAATAGTATGCCTTCATTTTACTAAGACTTCTAAATTGGGACACGGGAGTGGCACAGTCAGTTAAGTGTCTGCCTTTAGCTCAGGTCATGAACCCCGGAGTCCCTGATTGAGTCCCACATCGGCTGCCCTGCTCAGAGGGGACTCTGCTTCTCCCTCTGCCCCTCACCCTATTTCCCCTCACCCCGCTCTCTCGTGTTCTCTCTCACCCTCACTCTCTCAAATAAATACAATCTTAAAAAAAAAAAAAGGCTCCTAATCCAACAACTGTTTTGTTTAAAAGTTTCTGAAGGCTTTTAGCACTTTCCTAACAACATTACACCAAGTTCAATACACTACATAGAAAAGTACCAAAAATATATGTTGAAATACTAGTTATTTAGATAGATTTATAATATGCTTATTTACCTCTGCTGTGATAAGCATATTTTATATAATTTTACCTCTTATAAATAAAGTTTACTTTCTCAATTAGGTCAACGAAAGGTCATATTCATTCTTTGTGACACCAGTATATCATTTAGAGGTGGTTCCTTTGGAAAAGAGTACTAATTAAAGAACATTTCTCGAAGACAAAGTACTTCTGAGATAATGTATTGCAGAAGTCTTGAAGGAATCCTCAGAACTGACTTATATTGAGATACTATTCTGATACCGATAATATATAAAATATATTAAATTCACATTGACATTTGAAAGAGGAATGAAACAGAAGAGTTTCCTATTATCTGTACTGAAGATCTTTTATGACATAATACTCTTATTTCTAAAATTATGATTAAAACTGCACTTCAAAAGTCAAGTCTTTTCAAAGAAACTCTAAATTACTGAGCACAGAATTTGGAAATTTTATCTGATGTTCTTATGAAAAATTCTCTTGACCTTTGGTTTGACATTGAAGAGCTTTCTTATTTTCTAAGAGCCTCTTTCGCTCAATTCTTTTCATGACAGTGGAACAATAGGGAAAAAATCTAATAGAAAATATTTGCTAAGTATGCTATGAGAATATAACTTTCTTATGTTGTGGGTGTGTATTCTTCTATTGTATTTGTATATATATTCATGCAATGTGATTAGAACACACTTATATAATTAGAATCTAAAATATTTAAGTTGAAATATTACCCTAATTTTCTTTGCTCTGAAGAGTGCATCATAAAGAAATTTTCTAGGTCATGGTGTTCCTTAAACGAGTCTATTAAGGACACTTGCATCTGTGAATAGAAGAATTAGTCTTACAACTTTTAGGTTAAAAGGATGCTGTTATAGAAAACAAAATCTGAGCTCTATAATTATATTAAGAGACAGGACTTTAAACGTTGTGTGTTTTATCTGTAGAAAGAGGCTCATTGTTACTGGCTGTGCATTAGAATCTCAAAGTCTCCAATCTGGTGACACAGAAGTAAGGCTTGGAAGGGGGTTATTTCTATTTAGACATGGTGATTGTCCATGCTTCTTTCTCTTCTTTCCCTACACTGAGTGAAATGAAGTAAAATAGCTAAAATAAATACAAAAGGCAATTGAGGGGAAAACATCATCAGAAGAAAGCTTTAAACAACTATTGTGGATGCAGGGAATTGAACAGGGAGAGTTGACATTTTTATATAGACCTGATGAGAAATAATTACTTCATATCGTTCTTGAGATTCTCAGAATTTAAACTGAAAATAATGCACATAGCTAAAAACCAGTGGGCTGTTGAAAGCAGCAATTGCCCTTTGTCCTCTGCCAGATGGAATACAGATAATTTATTTTATGAAAAATGTAACAAAAGGTGCTCTGGGTTCTCGAACCCAAGCACAGTAGAAGCCTGCGAGAGAAGGCACACAATCTAATCTTTGGTTGTGATTTCTATTCCAACTCGTTTTTTGCAAAGGCTCTGTAAAAGAGAAAATGCTGACATCTAACTATAGAGTATATGTCACGTCTTCTCTGAACAAGAAAGGATTGCAGAAAATTACCATACTTGGGGAAGAGCAGGAGAGCTCTACAGGTAGGATTGTAAAAGCAACAGGAGAGATTTTTATGTCCATACTTTTTATTACTGAAAACTGTGATTTACACAATGCCTTACTGTATTGTACTATAGTCAGGAAAGCAGTAAGTCCAATGCAGCTTTAGGAAGATTGGTCTGCATGAGAATATAGCCCAATTAATTTTGGTAGGGAGTGCGTAGGGCATTTACAATGAACAGTGATCATAGACAGTCTCTCAGTATCTATCCTTGAGGATTAATAGATAAAAACTTAGCTCTTTAAAGAGCATCACCAGGGTAAATACAGAGAGCATAACATTAGCAGATCCCCTTCATGAACTCGTTTCTTGTACTTCTCTAGAAACATCTGCAGAAGCATGATCTATTGTCTTGGCATTATCCCTGTCCTAGGGTTATCACCTGCTGATAAATTTTGCCTGGGGATCCAGAGCTCACAGAGAAAATTAAACACATGAGATTTCAATCACTTTGAAGTAAAACTAATGAACTGAAAAACTTAAATATGCTGATGGCTCTCTCCCAAAATCCATCTAGTCTCCGTTCCTCACTGCTCTGCTTGTATCCTTAACCACGGAGGCCACAGACTGGATCACCTCAACCTCTTTCCCTTGGGTTTTGGATTTCGTTCTGCTGAGACAGAACCTGTCTCTGTGGGAGATGGGTTTGCTCACTTTGCAGTATAATGAAGATCATGTTTTCTCTGGAGCAAGTCAGACATGTTTACTTTCCATTATGAAAGTTACTGGCTCCTTGAACTCCGGATCTTTCTCCTTTAATATAATCCTCTGTGTGGGGGGTGCTGGGTATTGTCTGACATACCCTTTGCGATGACATGATTTTGTATATGTGAGTACTGTTGATCAGCTTTGTTACTGACTAGGCTATTTTACAATTCCTCGGGGAGAGAAATAAAGGTATTATTGAACTGTGGTAGTTTGTTTAAGCTTCTTTACACCACGCTACGGGACTTGGTCTCAGGGAACCAAAGTTAGAGTGATAATATTCTAGCTACTGCTATGGCCACAAGTAATAATAAACTCCTTTTTTTGTTTGTTTTTAAAGGTTTCTTCTGTTTTAACAGGTTTCTTCTGTTTTCTGCAAGCATTTTAAGTTTTTAGTTTAGCAGACTAATGTTTTAGTTTTCAAGTATGAGCAAAATGTCATACCATTTGCAGTCCTATACAGCAAGATCAAAATATATCTATATAACACCAGAACATTATTTGCCCTTTACCTTGGGTTGTCATTTACACATATAATGTGTAAATTATGTAAAGTAAGATTGTTGCAGCTTGGCACAAGCCAAAGTGGTGGATCAAAGCGGTGAATGCATTATCATGTATTCATAACCACCATACATCCACAGTTAAAACAAGCAAACCAGGGGCACCTGGGTGGCTCAGTGGGTTAAGCCTCTGCCTTCCGTTCGGGTCATGGTCTCAGGGTCCTGGGATCGAGCCCCACATTGGACTCTCTGCTCGGCGGGAGCCTGCTTTCCCCTTTCTCTCTCTCTGCCTGCTTGTGATCTCTTTCTCTCAAATAAATAAATAAATAAATCTTTAAAAAAAAAAAAAAGCAAAACAGTATCAGTACTACTAAAATTACTATTAACAATTTGATTACTAAATAATTTATATACATACATGTATATGGTCATAATTGTGCTTTTGTCTATATAGTATATCTCATTAGAGATGGATAGTCAATTACTGTGCATTAAAGTCACTTGGGATAGCTAAAAGTTGAAATTTATTTGTATTATTTACTTTATATTTTTAAGGATGTTTCTTTCATTTTATTTTAAACTGGCATATACATTTCTATTAATATAAAGTCAAAGCAAAGCATATCTAAAGAAAGACTAATTTATATCCATGACTTTTCCATTCTCTGCTTTCCTTCAGAGATAACCATTTAAAAACTACAAACATATACATAAGTACATATGTTTGTATCCATGTAGTAGGTATAAGTGTACCTGCATTTTCTTAGATTAAACTAGGAATACTGTGCAAATTTCCTAAAGATTATTTATTAGTAATTTATTTTTTAAAATGCTTTCTTTCCTTTTTACATCTATGCATTTCTCCATTTTGTTGAGTCCCTTTTGTCGGTTTATCACAGTTTATTTAACCAATATCCCAATGTGTCCAGTTATTAATTATATTTTATTTTTGTTATTGTGAATTGTACTTCAATAAAAGTTTTATGTGTTAATTTTATATTCTTTCAATGAATGTTTAGGGTAGATTCTTAAAATGGGGACTACTAGATGAAAAGAAAAATGTCTGTGGGTTGTTTTGGTTTTTTGCCATACCCTCTTCCATGAAAGTTGCATTTCCATCAACCATAACAATAACGGAATTATCTGTTTCCGCACAGCTGCAAAACAAAATATATTATTAAACCATTAGATTGTTTCAAACTGAAAAATGGTATTTCAGGGTAATTCTAATGTGAATTTCTCTTATGAGAATTTATTTCACTTAAAATATTATTACAGTAAACTCTTCTCAGTATAATTATTTCAACTCTTAGGAGTGCACCAACATTTTCCTTCACACTTTTAAGCTTTTTTCTATGCTCCAGTTTCAGTGGTAGCCATAGGTCAATTTGGATTTTCCAAAGTTGTAATTTAGTTTTTATTTTTTTTTTTACCACAACGGATTCTCCATAAAGTTTTCATATGATTTTTTTAAATGTATAAAACATTAAAAATGATTTAAATAATTATAGGGATATAAATTTCTTTGCCAATCCAAGCTGTGAAAGCTAGAATTTATTTCTTACAAACGTACTGGAGCCATTTTTCCAAAATCACATATCTACATTTTTGTTTAATCAATCCCTTGTTTTACCTGAGTAAATCTCAAGAAAGTTCCTTAACTCTCATATGTCTGAGTGGTATCTTCCTATTGTAAAACACAGTTACAAATTACACTGGCTAAAAATACTAGTTCGAAAATAAGTATTTTTATGCTTAGTGTTCCCTTGCTTTTCCTCAATTAGTAGCACTGAAAATTTATTATATCACATAAATATATACCTGTACATACATACACACACACACACACACACACACACACACACACACACGTAAATGATTTTTAATGTGTGTGTATGGAAAATTTTATGACTCCATGTACTTCACAGAATTTTATAAGACACAAATTTAAACTGTGAATCTATAATATCTCTATCCAAAAAATGAATACTGTACAAAAAAATTCTTCCAAGGTTTAGAAAGGATTAAAACCAAGATTACTGTGTATCCTTTCAGTCAGTGGATTTCTGGGAGTTATCTTACTGACTCTCTAGGATTATATGATTTAGTATAGATGTGAACAACTGATTATCTTTCTTATTAACTAGGCTACTTTACAACTCTGCTCAGGGAGAAATAAATTTATAGAAAATTAAAGTTATGCAAATGTTTCCTGACCATTGCAGTACAAAGAATCCCTGTTCACAGTTTTGTAAATCAATTTTTTTCTTACAGAAAATATATATCTGAGCCCATTTCTGATCTAAGCCAGTTTTAATATATTATTGGCATCCTCATTAATCAATGAGATTAATAAAATCTATGACACAGGTTCTTTTTGTATTTGCATGAAATTCATGGTTTTACTTTTTGAAAAATTATGCTTTAACAATAACCACATATGTCAGTTGGAAACTATTTCTTAGAATATTGCCTATATGATATAGCAGAAAATTTCAGTGTGACTGCATTACTCACTGCAATCAAAAAACAGTTTATGATGTATCGAATACAATTTGAATTTGAACAAATAAGAAACACTTTTATAACTGTTAACAGAAACAAACACTCAAATAGAAACAAACATTACAATAGATACAAACACTCAAATAGAAACAAACATTACAAATAGAAAATTTTTAAAAATATATGCATTTTAGGTGCTATATTTTGTCCTGATAGCATTCACTGCAATAAAATAATCTTTAAAAATACCAGTAGAAAGGGACATTATATTTGTTATTACCTGGAAAGTGAACTTTATTACATCTTGATAAGTAAACTTGAGTAAGTTAGGAATCATGTTGTAGGACAAAAATGACTCAGTATCTACATATCCCAAATCTATTACTGTTGTTTAGAGCATTGTCATAAATAGACGAAGAAATGGTAAAGGACTTACTTATATAATTTATATTTCTTTGCTAACATTATAGAAATCTGCCATAATATCATCTCATTTATTTAATGTTTTAATTTTTTAAATATTTAAAAAGGATGCTAACATCTAGACTTTTAGAAATTTCAAAAAGGATGTTGACATCGAGACTTTTAAGAATTTATTTTAGGGGCGCCTGGGTGGCTCAGTGGGTTAAGCCGCTGCCTTCGGCTCAGGTCATGATCTCAGGGTGCTGGGATCGAGTCCCGCATCGGGCTCTCTGCTCACCGGGGAGCCTGCTTCCCTCTGTCTCTCTCTGCCTGCCTCTCCATCTACTTGTGATTTCTCTCTGTCCAATAAATAAATAAATAAAATCTTAAAAAAAAAAAAAAGAATTTATTTTAAGTCCCTTAAATTGTAAAACTTATACATGATGACTGATAATTTTTTTTTCATTTTTACTTTCCATTACATCCATAAATGCAAAGTGCATGTGAATAGTAGAGATATATATATTTTTTGTTTTAGGCAGATATTCTTATTATCCACAGATGATATTAATTCATTATAGCAGAAAATCTCAGTAGTAACTGTAAAGTGTTTCTATGGCTTACATCAAGAACATTTAGACCTAGTTTATGTTATTTCAGCCAATAGTGATTTTCTCACTAAATCATACATGACTTTCTCAATTTATAATATTGAATGCTACAAGGCATAGGGCCTGTTTAATACCCATTTCTATAATTACAAAATATATATATTTAAAAATTTGTTATAGTTGTTTATCATTAAAATATTTAGTGACGCAATCATATATATATAAATGCCCTTCAATTACCTATGTTTAATAATTGCATGGTTATATGCAAAGTTATGCTAAAAGTTAAATAGGTAAAGAATACTGGCCTATTTTAATGGAATCTGTTTAGAATACTGTTTTCTTGTCCTTGCTGGTGGCAGTTTGTAGAAAATGCCAAGGAAGAGTGATTTGGGAGGGATTAATAAAGAAAATGACAATGTTGCTAATGAAAAATAGACTCCATAGTAGAGGTTAATTAAAATCCTAAAATAAATATATTTGGCCTAATTTGGGATAAACCCCACAGATTTAGAAAACTCTAAGCATTAAAGTTCAAAGAATACTTAGATTTCAGTCATGTCTCCTGCATAAAATGAAATTGAGATTAATAAGAATTGGTTAAAATGTTAATGGTAAAAGAGAAACAAGAAAAGTACTTGGGAGAATTGTTACTATGTTGTACAGTCATTTATCACAAACATGTTCTTAAAGCCTATATTTAGAATGTCACTTGAGTATCATGTAGCCGTGTACTTTGTTGTCCAAGTCAGATCCCCAGGCTCTAGGCTTTCTTTTCTATCTTCTTTATTATCTTACTACAACTCAGAGAATATAAATAGATACCATTTTCTCTGTTTTTAAGATTAGAATTAAGTTCAAAAGACTCTATAACTTGTGCAGAACCAGTCAGGTGATAAATTACCAATTGAATGGCAGAATCCAGGTCGTTTCATTTTGTTTTTAGTATCATTTCATTTTTCCACATGTCCTTTGTCTATTAAGGTGATCTGCATTTAGTGGTCACTTTATACCTCTGGGTGATCAAATTTAACAGAACATTAAATATCTCATGATTTTCAATAAATTGGCCTAAGTAAGTTATAATTCAATCATGTAGTATTATCTGAGAATTATTATGCAACTATCAGTAATAGCCAGATATAAAATCAGAATAATATGAAGTATTAGTAAGAAATAGAACTTATATTGGGATTTGAGAGGGGATTTCAAAAACTTTTAAGCTCAATCAAAAAGAAACATCAAGAAGAAAATATAAGTGAAAATATCTTTTTTCCCCCATAAGCATAATGTTATAATTGGATTTCTTGGGATTAGAAATTCTGACTTCTCTCTTTCCCTTTCTTTCTCTTCTTTCTCTCTCTCTGGTGATAATAACAATAATAATAAGTATATGATTGGTGTCTTTCATGCAACAAAGCATTTTTTTTTAATAGAGAAATTTTTATTTGAATGAGAACAACAACAAAAAAATCTCGTGAAGAATTGAGAGCTGGTTTGTCAGTTTTACAGCTGCCGGCTTAGATACCAGCAATTCATTGTAGAGCTCACACAGGGTGCAAGCATGAAGTTTCTAAGGCAATAATTTTGCTGACAGAACTGCAAAGGCTGCTGTGAAAACATGACAGACTACAAATATAGAGGCTTCACTCTTAATACAATAAAAAGAAACTTTTATTCATCTTTAAAACTCTGCTTCACAAAAGAAAATGGACACATGGATTATGAAAAAGGCTAATAGAAATTTGACTGGGCTATGGGAAATATCGAACACATCTCCTCTCCCACCTATTTGATTGGTTAGTGTTGTGTAATCAACAAAATCATTGTATAAAAGAAAGTTTATTTTATTTTTTGAGAAAGAGAGTGTATGTGGGGTGTGAGCTGAGGGGGTGGGAAGGGTAGAAGGAAAGGGAGAGAGAGAATATCAAGCAGGCCCATGCCCACGAGCCTGGAACCCTACGTGGGCTATAATCTCACGATCCTGAGATCATGACCTCAGCTGAAACCAAGAGTCAGACTCTTAACCATCTCAGCCAACCAGCTGCCCCTAAAAGGGAGATTTTAAAGACAACAGCTTCTTACTATGCCTACAGAAAAGATGAAATAATTCAAAGTGTATTAGAAGGATGTGCTGTTTGCCAGCAGAATTCCTTGCAGGTCCCTTCCGAGGTAGAATACAAAGTCTCCCTGACCAAAGTTATTAGGAACCTAATAGAAGAAGTTGGATTTCATAACGCTAATTATAAAAGATAAAGGTAAAAGTAAGATTTTTGTCTAGATATAGTATATATATGTGATAGTCTGAAGTCTCACCTTGTCAAAAGCTCATATGCAGCCAGTAAAAAAGTTTTTCTTACTGATGAAGGATATTTGGAAGAAAGGCAGGGAGGGACAAGGCATCCTTCCCACTCTAAAAGGAAACCACCCTTAAAAGGATTTTATACCACCCTGGAAGGAGCTCATCACCCTTTCCAATGTGATAGATAGATGAGAAAACCTGACTGGATGACAGGAGCAGGGAGCTTAATCAGATTGAAACAGCCCGCCAACAAGCCCATAAAAACCCCTACAGTTAGAAACTCTGGTGGCAGTCCTTCGGGTCCCCTCCTTTTTTGGGTGCTTTGTGTTATCACTTTTCTATGGCTCAATAAACTTGGCTTTGCTGCCCACCACACTGTCTGGTCTATAGACCTCTTCATTCTTCAAAGTGATGTGATCAAGAACAGTGAGCACCAAAGGAAAAGAAATCCTGCAACATCAATACACATAAATCCCACTTTTGGGATACCAGAGCACATTGAGTGGGGCCGAGGAAGTCACTTTATTTCTGCTCTAATAAGAAGTATGCAAATGTTTCAGATTCCTAGAAGCTTCAGGACTCTGGACAAGTAGAGCAAGTGAATCAAATTCTAACTATACATGAGTTAAAATTCTGCAGCCTACTATGTTAAGATGTCCTAGAGCTTTACCACTGGCCTTGTTAAAATTAGAGGGCACTGGAAGTAAGCACTGGATTTCTTCCTTTAAATTTGTGTTTGGCAGACCTATACATTTGGGTCTGAGCCCATGTCCTATACCTGACTTAAGTGAATCCTCTTATAATCATGTTCTATACTTAAAAGAGCTTTTCTCATTGTAGAAACCTTGTCAAGTGTTGCTGATTATGCATCTGGCTAGCAAAGTAAAGAAAAAAAAAAGAATAAAAAATAAATCAAAACTGGATTCACACTTACTATGTGAAGCCAGCACCTCAAGAGGACTGGTCTCTGTTTCCTACAAAGAACTTGAGATTTCTAGACTGACACTCTCAGCCGGCCCTCTTGCCCAATTTTTGAACCCAACAGTTAAAACAGTAATGGATAAGACCCGCTTAATTCATACTCTAACTGAAACCCATTATCCTTCTTTCTTACCACATTTTCTTGAAGCATTGAGGAAGGTGTTTTGCAAGGACCAGAACATTCCAACAGTCAGACCAAAAAAGCCCTGATAGCAACAGGAATGCCTACAAAACCACACCCCACACGCATCCCATTTCATGCTTATGGTCACCACTGAACACAAATTGACCCCCACTCATGATATGCGCTTTTTGCCTCCTGTCTTACACTTACTGTTTCGAATCTCTCTCTATAAAACTAGCTGTCCATCTTGCCAGCAGAAAGAAGTTAGTTATTAAGACTTGAGCCTGCCAACCCCCCTGGCTGCTGGCACCCAAAATAAATTTCTCCCTTTCAACTCATCTCTTGAGTTATTGGCTTCTCTTGAGATGAGTTTATCTGAGTTAGTTTGGCAAAAGTGTTGTCAAACCCAGCTAGGAGTCATGCTTTAGATTTGTTCAGACCCCTCAGGGTTCCCTGGGACAGAGCAGTTGGCCAAGGCACTGTACCAGAGCCCACCCATTTTGTTTCTTGATTTAGCAGCTAAGATAGATGAGTAACAATACCAGTAGTAAACTAACTACTAGTTAGTAAAGAACTCTTAACTACTAAAATAGAAGGAGGAATTCCAGCAGATTACAAATGCCATAGACTGCCTTGGTGTCCTATTCACAGTTGGTTTATTTCAATTACTTTATTGAAGAATCACATTTTATTAGAAAACGAACATATCATTTGTTTCATTATTTTCTTTCTATCCTTTCAGTAATGGTCCCACGATCTTATTTCTAATTCTCTCTAAATTGTAATTCCAGTTAAAGGACACCTCGATTTAGAGGTCCCACAATTTGGTTACTGACAGTGCAGAAGACAGACCATTTTTATCAGTAATTGCTGATAATAACAAAAGTAAAAGTAATGAATATGCACCTGGGTACCTAGGCTCCAAACTCGACACAAAATTGTTTAGGTAGTTAGTTTGATTGGAAGGATAGTGTAGAAGTAAATCACAGACCTGTACCCCTGAAGCAAATAATACATTATATATTAATTAAAAAATAAAAAAAGAAAAAGAAAAGAAAACCATTTAAGTAATAGACAAACAGAAATCCAACAACTGCAGATGGAGTCTGCAAAAGAGAGATCTACTATCACTCAATTAACTTTGGATACAATATAAATAAACAAACAAAGGTGAATGGCTGCTATTCATGGAGATTTTGCTATCATAGTATAATAACTGATTTAGCCCCAATGCAAAAAAATTAAGTCCATAAGGGCTTAAAACCATTTGAACCATATACATTAAAGACTGGAAGTTTACTCTGTACCTTTCAACGGGTACCTTATTATAAAAGTATGATAACAGTTGATGGCCATGGATGTCTTTGCATTTCATATCTGGAGAAAATTATTTGGAAAAATAGAACCATTACTAAATGGATTAATAAAAGTCATGTAATAAAGAACTTAAAATAAAAGTCATATAAGGGTGATGGCATGGGATTGACTGAAACTCAAGAGATATTTACTGGGCTTTTCAAGGAAAACTCTTAATTAAAAATTTAGATTATCAGGCTCCAGACCTAAGCTATTCCTTAGGCTTGGATTGGGTATGCCTTCATAAGGAACTACTAAATAATAGATTTTTAATCATTTAGACTTGAAAGCAATAAAACCATCACAACAATTTGTAAAATAAATGGATCACCAAGAAATATTTTTGTACATTTTGAATCAAGAATCTGATTCAGGGGTGCCTGGGTGCCTCAGTGGTTTAAGCCTCTGCCTTCAGCTCAGGTCATGATCTCAGGGTCCTGAGATAGAGCCACACATCAGGCTCTCTGCTCAGCGGAGAGCCTGCTTCTCCCTCTGTCTCTGCCTGCCTCTCTGCCTATTTGTGATCTCTCTCTGTCAAATAAATAAGATCTTTAAAAAAAAAAAAAAGATCTGATTCAACCATTTATCAGTGGTTATGGCATATTCAAAGGCTACTCCTCAAAGGCAGATGATATGCTGATTTTTAAAAAAGAATCAGTAATTGAGCTATTCCATCATTATTCTGATAGTGGGTTTGCTTTTATTTTACTCTGAACTTGCTGGATATTTAGACATCTGCAACTTGTCCAAAGAAAAGAAAAAACAACTAGAAAATTGTTAAAAATATTATAACACGGGTAGGAGATTGTAAGGACAAATATAAATAAAAAATAAGAGCCCAAGTTCTCCTTAAAAATACGGGAAAAGACTTACCCCTCCCTTTTCTTGAAGTATTTATTTTATTTTTTAAAGATTTATTTATTTATTTTGGAAAGAGAGAGGACAAAGGGAGAGGTAGAAGAAGGGGAGAGAACCTCAAGCAGACTCCATACTCATTTAGAGCCTGATATGGGGCTTGATCTCATGACCCTGAGATCACAATGAGCCAAAACTAAGAGTTGGATGCCTAACCAACTGTGCCACCCAAGCACTCAGAGAATTTATTTTAGAAAATGTGTAGTTCTTTCTCTGTTTCTGTAAAATATATGTAAATCATTTCAAAACCTAAAGGAGCCTCTTGTCAGCTTTAAGACCCAGGGTTGGCTTTCTCAGGAGCCTAAGAATCATCTCTTTCATATGTAATTATTAAGTTAAAAAGCACCCTTATCTCCAGTTCTGTGAAAGGGTAAGAGGCTGAGTTTAGCTGATGGACTGACATCTTACTCCAAGTTTGAAAACTATGATCTTGTCATAAAACATATGAGAAGATTATTTTCCTTTGGATAAAGCCAGTACACAAACACAGATGGTCAGCCCAACTACTAAGTGAATTCAGAAGGAACTATATATGACAAATGCTGTCAAATGCTCTAAATCTAACACTAGTTATTGTTTATCTTGAGAACATTTATGTAATAATGTATTAGGGTTCCCCAGAGAAACAAAAACCAATGCATAAAGAGATTTATTATAAGGAACTGGCTTATGCAATCATGGAGACTGACAAGTCCCAAGATATGCAGTCCTAAAGCTGGAGACAAAGGAGAGTTGATGGTATAGTTACAGCCTTAGTCTCAAAGCAAGAGAACCAGGAGAGCTGATAGTCTCAGTCTGAAGGCTATTAGGCACTAAACCCAGGAAGGGCTAATTTTTCCCTTCTGCCAAAGACAGGAAAAACCAAAACCAAAACCAAAAAATGATGCACTAGCTCAAAAGCATTCAGGCAAGACAAATTGTTTCTAACAGGATGGTCAGATTTTTTTGTTCTATCCAGATCCTCAACGCTTTAGATGGGTCCACCCACATTAGAGGGGGCAATCTACTCTACTCAGTCTACCAATTCAAATGTTAACGCACCCAGAAACACCCTCACAGCCACACCCAGAATAATATTTGAGCAAATAGTTGGGCACCCTGTGGCCCAATCAAGTTGATATATAAAAATAATTATCACAAGTAGGTTGCTTTCTGTTTGGCTATTAAAATAATAACTTTTTTTTGGTCTTTATAATTTCTTAGTGGATATCAAATTCTGGCTTAATGTTTATTTAAAAATGAAATTGTTTTCTTTCTCTTCTACTTTTGTGAAGAGATCTTCTGGGGAGGAGACTTAGGTTTTATTTCTATTTTCCAACACTCTAAGTGTAAGATCGTTTCTGACCTTTTTTAATTTGCCATATTGCTCTACGGTCTATAATTGTGCATTTGCTTAATTACTAACGTTTTATAAAACATCATTATATCTTCTAGAGCAAGCCCTCCTGACTTTTTCTCTTTTCTTAAGACTATCTAGGCTTTCATTTTTCAATTCTGTATATTATAGTTTTGCTTTTTCAAACTTCGTAAGAATCAAAAACAAATGAAATTGCCTGTTGAGAATTTTATTAAGATATAACTAATATTTTTAGATAAATTTAGGGAAAACTGATTTTTTTATGTATTGCTTCTGCCAATCCACATATATCTTACAATTTTTCTTTATGTTATTATTTTAAATATATTTTAATGTATTTTAATTTTTATAAATAGAATAATTTTACATATTGGTTAGTATTTGTACCCTATTTTTTAAAATTTTATTGAAGAATAAAATACCTAGTGTATATAGCTTAAAGTATCATAAGATGAATGCTCTTTACTAAACAATATGAAACCAAGAAATTTGAAATTAGTAGATCTCTAAGAGTCTCCCATATTTCCTTCAAGTGATTAATGTCATTTGTAGGTAACATTACTATCAATTCTTCTAACAGCATAGATTCTGCCTTTTTAAAAAGCAGAAACCTATAATGCAATAATTTTGTATCAATATTCTTTTGCTAAATGTCAAGCTTATGAAATCGATTTATGTTATCACTTACAATAGTACTTTGGTCATTCCCAATGCTATGGCTATATATTACCCCCAAATTTATTTACCTAATCTAATATTGAAGGTTATTTGGTTGGCATCCAGTTTGGGCCTATGACAAGTGGTGATGCTATTAATATTTTTATATACTACTTTTAGCAAACTTACAGACATATTTTGGGAGATACACACCTAAGAGTGAAATTATTGGTAATAGGATATTTTTAGCCTTACTAGAAACCCCCAAATATTTTATGTACATGTATTGTGTCAACTTACATACCAACAGCAGTATATAAAAATATTAGTTGCATAAATCTTTAGCCAGACTCATTAAAAAAGAAAAGAAAAGGAAAAAACAGAGAAAGGGGATCCAAATAAAATCACCAATGAAAGAGGAGAAATAGCAACCAATACCACAGAAATCAAACAATTGTAATATTATGAATACCTACATTATGAAATATTTATTATGCAAACTTATAAGCCATCAAATTGGACAACTTAGAAAAAATGGATAATTTCCTAGAAACATATAACCTATTAAAACTTAAGCAAGAAGAAATCAAGATTTTGAACAGACCAATTACCAGCAATGAAATTGAATCAGTAATCAAAAAAGAAAAAAAAAAAACCACCACCACCAACAACAACAAAAATGAAAGTCCAGGACCTGACAGTATCACAGGCAAATTCTATCAAATATTTAATGAAGAGTTAATACCTATTTTTCTTAAACTATCTTTAAAAAAAATACAAAAGGAAGGAAAACTCTCAAGTTCATTCTATGAGTCCAGTATCACCTGATAACAAAACCAGATGAAGCCATTATAAAAAAAGAAATGTAGTCTAAAATCTCTCATGAATATAAATTCACAAATCCTCAACAAAATATTAGCAAACTGAATTCAGAAATACATTAGAAAATTATATCCCACAATCAAGTGGAAGTAATTCCTGGGTGCAAGTGTGTTTCAGCATTTACAAATCAATCAACATGATTTCTCTCATCAATAAGAGAAGGAATAAAAACCATATGATCATTTGAATAGATGCAACAAAAGCATCTGACAAAGTAAAACATTCGGTCATGGTAAAAACCCACTACAAGTAGGTTTAGAGGGAACTTAACATAATAAAAGCTTTGTATGAAAAACTGACAGTCAATATCATACACAGTTATAAAAACTTAGAGCTTTCCCCCTAAGTTCAGCAATAAGACAAGGATGTCCACTCTTTGCCACTTTTATTCAACATAGTACTGGAAGTCCTAGCCACAGCTATTAGACAGCATAAAGAAATAAAAGGCATCCAGTTGGTAAGGCAAGTTGCAAGTTACAAAATTAATGTACAGAAAACTGTTACATTTATATACATTAATAATGAAGCAGTAGAAAGCGCAATTAAGAAACCAGTTCCATTTATAATTGCACCAAAAATGACAAAATATCTAAGAAAAACTTAACCAAAGAGTTGAAAGACCTGTACTCTGACACTATAAACATTGATGAAAGAAACTGAAGATGGCACAAAGAAATGGAAAGACAGGGACGCCTGGGTGGCTCAGTTGGTTGGGCGGCTGCCTTCGGCTCAGGTCATGATCCCAGCGTCCTGGGATGGAGTCCCATATCGGACTCCTTGCTCCGTAGGGAGCTTGCTTCTCCCTCTGACTCTGTCTGCCTGTGCTCGCTCTCACTCGCTCTCTCTCTGACAAATAAATAAATAAAATCTTTAAAAAAAAAAAAAGATTATTTAAAAAAAAAAAAAGAAATGGAAAGACATTCCACGCTCATACCCGACGCATTGTAGATGTAAATGTAAAAACAAGGATATTTTGGTAAAAAATGAATAACAACTTCGTTGTCATCAGTGGGTTAGAGGACAAACTCTTAGGGATATGGATTAGAGGCTAGCTGTGGTACACTGACACTTTTCCCAAAATTGATACATGAAATCAGTCTCAAAATCTGAATTATTTTGGCAGAATTTGGCCAGTTGTTGATAAAATGTATGTATGTATGTGTGTGTATGTATGTATATGTATATATGTACATATATGTATATATACATATATGTCTATACACATTTTTTTCAGAGCTCTTGAATGAGCTCTGATTAACAGATGTCAATGACGTATCAATGTTATTACATGATCAAAGTATTTAGGTTATCCAGAAAAATCCCTTTTGTTCTTAATTATTGAGGAATGGTAGTACTTCATGTGATAACTTACTCTCAAATTGTTCATCGTAAAAACATATTTTGTATTGAATTTGCAGTTCTTCTGCAAAAAAAAAAAAAAAAGAAAGAAAAGAAAAGAAACACCTGTTCTAAAGTTTTTTTAAAGGTATGTTACAGGGAAATATCCTTATGACCTCGAGGAAGATTCTGGTTTTTGCAAATAGTTGCTAAAAACATTTCTTCAACTAGAAATATATATGTATGTATTTCTAATATAATGTTATCCAGATAATCCAAATTAAAAACAAAGTAAGATATTACCACACAAACATACAAATATTGAAAATTCTTGGGGCACCTGGGTGGCTCAGTCATTAACCTGCCTTCATGCTTCATGAACCTGCCTTCAGCTCAGGTATCATCTCTGGGTCCAGGGATCAAGGCTGGCATCTGGCTCTCTGCTCAGCAGGAAGCCTGCTTCCTCCCTCTCCCACTCCCCCTGCTTGTGTTCCCTCTCTCCCTGTCTCTTTGTCTGTCAAATAAGTAAATCCTTTAAAAAAAAAAAAAGTGTTGAAAATCCTTTACAAAAAGCAAAAACCTGGGTGGTTGAGCTTTTCAAAATGACTACAACAAGATTTACCATACTGCAAGTCTGTCCTATAGCATGATGCGATATTTCCATCATTGAGAAGTGGACATGTGTTCCCTGTCCTTGAATATGTGTCGGGCTAAGATTATCATGAATAGTATGTCCTGTGATTTCCAAAGCTACTTTGTATTTTCTGTCTTGTCTTCATGCGGTACTCCCATTTAAGACCCAAGTAGCATATTGCAAGGAAATCCAGGGAATATTTAGAGGCCATTGTATGTGTTCTGTGTGACAGTCCCAGATTATAAACCCAGCAGAAATTCAACATCGGCTACAGATATTTCACTGAGGAAGTGGTACAGACTGAATGTGTGTGTCTCCCCACATTCATGTTGAAACCTAATCCTTAATGTAATGATCCCTGGAGGTGGGCCTGTGGGAGGTGACTATGTTATGAGGGTAAATACTTTATGAATGAGATTAGTACCATTCCAAAAAAAAAAATACACAGAGGTATCCTTCACACCTTCTGGCAGGTGAAGACATGGTGAAAAGACAGCTATATATGAAGCAGGAAATGGGTCCTTACTAGTCACTGAATCTGGCAGCAACCTAATCATGGACTTCCCGGCCTCCAGAACTGTGAGAAATAAAATTCTATTGTTTATAAATTACCCAGCCCAGGGAATTTTTTTTTTTTAATATCACCCCAAATGAAATAAGACACCAACCCTCAATATGACTTCTCTGTCACAGTCTGACTCCTCTAGTTGGGATAACTCACATGAGAAATACTAGCTAAGACCTGTCCACCCAAGAACTGTCTTACATAATAAAATGCTTTTTTGTTTTAGCTACTATGTTCTGGGATCTATGCACAGCTACTCTTTTGTTTGAGCTACTATATATGGCAGGAGATAACCAGAATATGAAGTATTTACAAAATGTGGAACACCAAAACTCAGAGATGACTGGTAAAAATGCACATTGGCCTTACCACTTTGGAAAATAGTTTAGCATTATCCAGTATTTAGGTATATACCCAGTATTCCATTCCTAGTTTTGTATACCAAAATAAATTGTACTTCTATGTATTATGTATATATATACAAGAATGTTCAAACAAGAATTATCCATTGCATCTTAAAATAAGAACAACCTAAATTCACATTGATAGTAGAATGGTTATATCACTTGTAGAATAATACAATAAAAAATTCTATGATGGCAAATAGATTAAATGCAGCAAGTTATGAACAACTTTCAAATGCAATATTAGCAATGGACTATGAAATCATTCAGCATGATTTCATTCATATGAAGCTAAAGAGTAACAGATCTAATTAATGCAATTTAGGGGTAAATACATAAGTGATCTTAGTGAAATAAAGCAACATTGTTTCATCATGTAATAGCATAGTAAGAAAAACCTAATGCATTATTTAAGTGAAAGAAACAATAAGAAATATATGCTTACAAAGAAAAATTATTGTCGTTATTTCTCAGTTGTAAAATTTCTTTCTTCACAGTAGAGCACGAATAAAATCAAATAGAATTTATATAGACATACTTTTTTCATCATAGTAGAGCATGAATAAAATAAAATACAACTTATATAGACATATTATCCTAACTAGTAGCAGTACTAAGAAATTTTTCAAAATGCTTTCGTCTGTGTTCTAAATTCTCTCTGCCAGTGGCAGACACTATTTGATCTTCACCACGTACCTCTTCCCTACCTTTCCTGATGAATAACAATTTACCCCAAAATTAACTAGCAATGGATTGTTGCATCAGTCTTCCTAGGCTAGACAGGGCAAGAATTTGCTTTTTAGCTCATTCTTGTGGCTATTTACAGGATTCATTTCCTCCTGGGATGTTGGCCAGAGGACACCTTCATTTACTCACCAAGAAAAACCCTCTGTGGGGCATCTCAGAAAACTGTAGCTTGCTTCAACAAGGAAAGGAAGGTGGAAGGGTAAGAGGAGAGTAAGCAAGACAAAAGAGAGTCTTTTGTAAACTCATCTCCAAAATGTTATCTGGTCACTTTCATTAGGAGCAAGTCACTAGGTCCGGCTAAAACCCAGGGGAGTGGATTATGTACGATGTAAATACCAGAAAGCAGAGACCGGGAGGTATTTTAGAAGCTGACTAGTACACTAGTTCCCAGCTAGAATGTATGTCCCAGTTTTTTCCTATAACTAAGTGCTCCATATGACTGAATGGCACTCAGTGAACAATGAGATGATAAGAAGGTATACTACTGTGTACACAAGACTTTCTTAAGAAAAGGAAGGTATTTTTGCATGCTCCTTTTCCCCTTAAAATACCTAACTGAAGGTAATATTTTTACTCTCTGGGTGAAAGAGTAACAAGATAGTAAGAAGTTTACTGTGCATGAACTGTCACAAGAAGGCCGACTCCCTGCAAACGGAGCTTAAGATATTAAATTACTACATGTAGGAAGAGTGTATGCCTCAGATTAATATATGAATGAGGATATATCTCCATTGTGCCATAGTCCATATACACATTTGTGTTTGTTATACAGTCATTTCTATTCTAAGTAATACAGAATCTTGCTTTTTAATGTGGGATGCTGCATTTGTAGTAATAAAATATGTGACATTGCTTTGACAGTTTAAAGCAGAGAATGAAGAAATAGATTAATGAAGTTGAAAAATGAATGTAATGTGTATTACACCACATGTAATATGGTGAAATATGTAGTAACATGTTTACTTCTGAAAAAAAACCTGGAGGGCAGGAAAGGGGCAACTTGTCAGTAACTCTAGAAGTTGAAAACAGAGTATTAATGTGTGTTGGTCACCACTTTTGATTTGGAAGAGCAGTATGAAAGAGATGACTAAAGTAAAAACTGACTTTCCTATGACAGCAATGAAAGTTAAAAAAAAAAAAAGAAGAGTCCAAATTTGTAGCCCCAGAGGTTTGACAAAGCTATATACTTTGAAAACTAAAAGTCAGAAAATAAAACTTAAAAAAAAAAAAAAAAAAAAAGGCAGCAGAGAAAGACAACTATCATATGATCTCCCTGATATGAGAAAGTGGTGATGCAACATGGGGGCTTAAGTGGGTAGGAGAAGAATAAATGAAACAAGATGGGAATGGGAGGGAGACAAACCGTAAGTGACTCTTAATCTCACAAAACAAACTGAGGGTTGCTGGGGGGGAGGGGGTTTGGGAGAAGGGGGTGGGATTATGGACATTGGGGAGGGTATGTGCTTTGGTGAGTGCTGTTAAGTGTGTAAACCTGGTGATTCACAGACCTGTACCCCTGGGGACTAAAAATATATGTTTATAAAAAATAAAAAATTAAAAAAAAAAGGCTTTGAGCAAAAATCCTATTATTTTAAGTCTTATCAATTAAATAAAGTTTTGTTTTGTTTTGTTTTTTTCCTGTGTAGAAAAGATGTGTTTCAATGCAGTATTTTCCCACAATCTTATTTATCCCAGATGTCTTCAAAGTATGCACATTTAAGCAAAAGAGAGGTAAGGAGACAAAGAAATAAAGCAATCTTGAAAAGAATGTATAAATAATAGGAATAATTTTGAGTGTGGCTATGAGAATTTAGAATCAAGTAGAATCAACTGGAAATGACTGGGAACAACTATCTCCAGTCACATTTACAGTTGTAAAGAAAACTCTGTGTGTGTGTGTGTGTGTGTGTGTGTGTGTGATAGACTTGAGAAATATTTATGAATCCAAAATTGTTCTTTATTCCATGAGAGTTTACTGGCATAAATGAGAACTCTAAAGATTTTCTCCTCTTTTTAATTTCTAGGGAGTGAGTTAAAGGGGGAAAGGCTATATGAATTACCAGACATTTCTATTATTATAAATTGCATACTTTAATGAAATAATTTAGGATGAATTACAAAGATTCCTCAAGGTCTTGACCTATATAGGAAATACAGAGTGAGAATATGTTTACAACTATGAGAAGTGACCATTTCTACCATGTTGGAGCTAAGATGAATCAGCCAGATCTTGCTGCATACAAGGTTGTGAGATCAGTGTGTGGAGTGATTTGGAAGTATTACTTCTGAGTTAAGAATTATCTATAAGGGGCGCCTGGGTGGCTCAGTGGGTTAAGCCTTCGGCTCAGGTCATGATTTCAGTGTCCTGGGATCAAGCCCCACATCGGGCTCTCTGCTTGGCGGGGAGCCTGCTTCCTCCTCTCTCTGTGCCTGCCTCTCTGCCTACTTGTGATCTCTGTCTGTCAAATAAATAAATAAAATCTTAAAAAAAAAAAAAAAAGAATCATCTATAAATCCAGGACCAGATGATAGTACTTAAATACTCATCTATTTAGTTAAAAACTGTTGAGCTCCTTCTGTGTATCTGGCATTCTGGTATTTACTAAGGATTCAGTAGCAAGTGAGACAAGTTTTATCTCTATCCTTAGGATAAAAATGGTACATTAGTAGTTGCCAAAGTATTGCAATTCCTCATTCAGTGGTAATAGAAAAGGTTAGTTTCTTAACTAACTTTTATTAAAATATTTAACAATATGTCAGACAATTAAAAGAGTTTAAGACAAAAAACATGCATTATAAAATGGCAAATTTTATGTTATGTATTTTTACCACAATTTTTAAAAAAAGGACATGCATTATTTTTTGAAGTAAAGATTTTAAGAGCTAACAACACACACATTAACACACACACACACACACACAAACACTACCCCTAACAACACACACATAAACACACACATACACTACCCCAATAAGAACTGATTTTTTAAAAAAATTTTGTCACAGTGTTTTTGGTAGCTTTGTTTTATTTTGTTTGTTGTTTTGTTTTGTTTTTATTTTTGTTGTTGTTGTTGTTGTTGTTTTAAATACTTTTATTTCTAAAATTAACTCTCAGATGAGCTATAAACCATGTTCCATAGTTCTTCATTTTAGGCATTTCCCAGAAAATTTGTGTATGTGACCAATATCAATATTTTTTTTAATTTTTAATTTTTTATAAATATATATTTTTATCCCCAGGGGTACAGGTCTGTGAATCACCAGGTTTACACACTTCACAGCACTCAGCAAAGCACATACCCTCCCCAATGTCCATAACCCCACCCCCTTCTCCCAAACCCCCTCCCCCCAGCAACCCTCAGTTTGTTTTGTGAGATTAAGAGTCACTTATGGTTTGTCTCCCTCCCAATCCCATCTTGTTTCATTGATTCTTCTCCTACCCACTTAACCCCCCATGTTGCATCACCACTTCCTCATATCAGGGAGATCATACGATAATTGTCTTTCTCCAAAACAGCTGTTTGTTCTACCTCTATGATAACAAATATAAAGAAATTAAACTTTCCTGTTATTTTGTTAAAATAAACTTTTCTGTTATTTTGTTAAAATTTCTGGGGCCCAAAATTTGTCAAATAATACCAACAATGAACACTAATAATTTAGTTAGATGTAATAAAAATATGTGCTTCTGGAAAATAAGTCTGTGAGTTAAGTAAAATTGTTTTGTATCAAAATTACTGTTTTCTCATCAAAGCTTATGAGACTCACTCTGCTCACAAATACAAAGCTATTGTTTAATAAATATCCGAGCTCTAAAACTTGATAAATATCTTTCACTGATTTTGAGATAATCTAAGTATATAAGATTTATTCTTCTTTATCATAGTAGACCTAATACACTTAGTTTTGTTTGATTAGTAGGTTTTCTTGTCTTCTGAGAGGTGGCCATCTCTTACTTTCCATAAACTATTATCTTTGGAACCAGAAATCAGATATTGCAATAATCAACTTATTTGGCATTTTAATAAGACATATCTTATTGTGGTGTGCACACACACACTTACACGGGCACAATCATAATTGCCTGGGTTTTATAAAACTGAGTGTTCTGCTTCAATTTTCTCAGATAAAGGGAAAGATTCTGAAACATTATCATCATAGGAATTATTACAGCTAACTTTTACTTCAGAGTATGTGGTTATTTCTTAACGAGTGGAACTAGAAGTTTACAAATTCTGTCAAAGCTTAAATATTCGGTTTGGGAGACTAAGATCCAGTTTAACAGGGCACCTGGGTGGCTCAGTGGGTTAAGTGTCCGCCTTAGGTTTAGGTTATGATCCTGGAGTGCCTGAATGGAGCTCCCCATCTGGCCCCATGCTCAGTGGGGAGTGTGCTTCTCCCTTTCCCACTCCCCCAGCTTGTGCTCTCATGTTTTCTCTCTCTGTGTCAAATAAATAAATAAAATCTTAAAAAAAGAAAAAATCCTGCTTAACTAAAGGAAAACTAGGACAAGAAATTACACCATGAAAAATGCATTTGGTTTATTACATTACCTATTTTGATTTTGAAAACCCCAACTACTTTTGATTTTCCTTTTGTGTTTAATGACTAAAGGGTCTGAAGAGATTTCTCCTAAATACAGCTGAGCTAGAGAGATGGGAGAAATGATATATTTTGATTAGCCATTGTAACATTGTAACAGCAATGATATACTTAAGTCTGTATTGACACAGCTGGGCATCTTCAATATTCACCCTCCCCTCTCCTCCAAAATAAGTGATAAAAGCAAAACAAAACAAAACCAAAAAATCCTGTGTTTTTAGGACACTATCTCTGTTGTAATCATCTCCCCAAAGAGCTGGCTATAAGAAACGTAAACAGCTTCTTTCTAGTTTCAAAAGGAGAGGAACACTAGTGATAGGCACCTAGAGGGAAATGCCAGCATAATGCAAAAAATTTATAAGCAGCAGAAAAAAAAAAAAAGACACAGACATTTATGATAACTAAAGGAAGAAAGAGATTGTAGGAGCAGTAGGCACAAGAGAAGAAGCCTGGTACTGCTACAGGCAGTAGCTCTGTTTATACCTGAGTACCAAAGAATGTTCTACAGGGACTAATTGGAGATAAGTAAAAATGTCCTAGGGATTTATTAATGTTTTATTCTCTTTTTGAATATCTTAATACTCTCATTTCTAATTCATAATGCAACTAGAGGTCTGATCCTGTTCCACGATGCTTCAGTGGCAGTAATTATTTCAGAGATTTCCCAGTGAGAAATCACAAATAAAACTTCTATGTGGTGCTCATTAAACCTGTACTTAAACAGATTCTTTAGCATCTTCAATGGATCAAGTGCAGAGCATGCTGGTTAGGGAACTACAATGAACAATGGGTGAACTTCAAAAGACTTTGTGGTCTCATTGCCTGATCTTTTTATTATGGAAGAACAAAAATTAAATAAACAAATGTACAACATATAAAATAATAAGACCCCTCAACCCCCCCCAAAAAAACTTCAAAGACTTATGAATACATTAGTAATAAAACCCTTTTTACTTGATAGCCTGTTAAGTTGAACAGATAGGGAATTTTAAGATTAAACGGTTTCTGTGTATTCTCTTCAGAGAAGATCTATATTTATTTATCTAATAAAAGTGTCATATTTAATTATTTGAATAGATAGATATTTGTTAGTAATATCACCAAATCAAACTATACTTGAAATGTAGTTGAGGGAATTCTTTTTGATCCCTAGCCTCCAAATAATGTTGAATATTTTAAAAAATAGTATCAATCCTATCTCTATTACTGAGGTTCAAATACATACATTTTAAGATATAATTATCCTTAACGATCTGAAGTGTTTGGGAACTTAGTGTATGCATAGTTTACTTTATCAGAAGTACTTCATTTGGAGATTTTCCATATTGTTTCCTGCAGTTCCTGCCAGGACAGTTAATACCTTTCTATGTGAGATCTTTCCAATTATTGTTAACTATAGATACACAAGATAAATTAAAGAATATTCTCAAGGACACAATTATCACTTCAGTGCTAATATATCCCTCTTGTATGAGTGACTTTAGCACTTTAATATCTTTGGTATAATTAACAATTCCTATATACAGTAATATTTCTATAAGTATTGTTTCTTATTTCTTTATTAAAATAATGATAACCACATCTTAGATAAAGTAGTCTTGTATTCTTGTTCTTTAGATGCATTTTAAAATGTTCTACCCTGATAATTTACCTAATTGCTTGTTCAAATATATGTTATGATATGGTAGCATCCATTATTATTATTAATTTCGGAAGGAATCCGGGAAATATCAGATGCTTTGTTTTTCTTCTGCTGTCAATACAATGTTTATAAAGGCTGTGGGCGCCTGGGTTAAAGCCTCTGCCTTCGGCTCAGGTCATGATCCCAGAATCCCAGGATCGAGCCCCACATTGGGCTCTCTGCTCAGCAGGAAACCTGCTTCCTCCTCTCTCTCTCTCTCTCTCTCTCTCTCTGCCTACCTGTGATCTCTGTCTGTCAAACAAATAAATTTTAAAAATCTTTAAAAAAAATGTTTATAAAGGCAAAATTTGACAAGTAAGTTATAAAAATGTAGAATATCTATCTACTGTTTGGTTTTTTTCTTTTCTTTCTCTCTTCTTTCTTCCTTCCTTCCCACCCTCCCTCCCTTTCTTTCTTTCTTTCTTTTTTCCTTCTCTTATCTATCCATCCACCCATCCATCCATCCCTCCCTGTATTTAGATTTAGCCAGCTGAACTCAGTTTAGATTTTGTTGGCAATTTTGTTGGCAACATCCAAAGCATCAGAGTCAGGGGCCAGTCAAACATATGCCTTCTTCTCTCTATCTGGCCTGATCAAGGTGTTGACCTTGGCCACATCAATGTGGTAGAGTTTCTTCATGGCCTGTTTGATCTGGTGCTTGTTGGCCTCGACATCCACAATGAAAATAAGCATTTGTTGTTCTATTTTCTTCATGGCTGATTCAGTAGCCAGGGGGAATTTGATGATGTCATAGTGATCAAGCTTGTTTCCCATGGGAGTGCTCTTTTGAGGATATTTGGGCTGCCTTTGGAGACGCAGTCTTGGGTCCTCAGAATGTAGGTGATGTGTGGATCTTCTTCTTCTTCTTCTTTTATTTTTTTGTGTGTGTGACTGTGGATGCCTTTCAGTGCCACTTTCTTGGCCTTCAAAGACTTTGCTTTGGCTTTGGCTTTGGCTTTGGGAAGGGCAGGAGCTTCCTTCTTAGCTTTCAGCACCATCTTTGTAAAAGGTCCATTATGAATTTTTAAAAAATAAGTAACATGCCTTGAGATCTCCTTATTGAAAAAAGGCACTGATGGATATAAAAATGAATTTTCACATAAAGATGTTTTTGAATGCATACTGAAACTAGTATGCTATTGGAGTCTATGAGAGCTGAGATGGTATAATATTATGATGAAATATTTTTTTTTTTTTTTTTTTTTTTTTTTTTTAAAGATTTTATTTATTCATTTGACACAGAGAGATCACAAGTAGGCAGAGAGGCAGGCAGAGAGAGAGAGAGGAGGAAGCAGGCTCCCCGCGGAGCAGAGAACCCGATGCGGGACTCGATCCCAGGACCCTGAGATCATGACCTGAGCCGAAGGCAGCGGCTTAACCCACTGAGCCACCCAGGCGCCCAATGATGAAATATTAAAAAATAGAGTATTTAATAGGATCTTACATTCAGTGTGGATCTTTGAAATGAGGAATTGCAACAGCACCTAGTATACACTATGAAAATATAGGATGTCAAAATAAATCCTATTCTTTCCAAATATTATACAATCAAATCACATGTAAATCATTATAAGGGTGTTTTTTAATAAGGGTGTTTGAGAAGTCGAGTCTCTTTCTAAACTATTTTGAAAACAAACTTTCAGATTTTTAAAATAGCTTTCTGCTTCTCACATGCTTCAATGATAATAAGCCATTTCTAATTCATATATGGTATATTAAGTAGCACCATTACCCATGAAGTAATAATAATAACATTTACTGAGAGTTTATTGATGGTGGTGGCTAGGCACTATTCTAAAGTGAGTTAGGGATATTAATTCATTTAATTCCTACAAAAATCCAGTAGAGTAGGTATTAATTTTATCTGGCAAGAAAACAACAGAAAGTTGTAAAACCACATAGTTCAACTTCAGAGGCTTTGTTCTTAACCAAAATACCACTGTTTTCAAGTTTAACTTCAAAAAAAGGTACTGTTTCAAATGAAAGGGCTATGCACAAGCGTCATGAAAATCACCTCAGCAGCAGATTAAAACACAGCTGCAATAAATCAAAATCTCTGAGATTGGTTCCTGGTGATCTTTTATTTTAAACTAAGGTTTCATTTTTTCTTGAGGTACTCTAAAATCTGAAAACATTATTTTGATCTATCATTTAAGAATCCTTTTATTGTGGCACCCAAATCTACCTACAACTAATTCACTTCCATAACCCCTTAACTCCAGTTTATATTTCTTACATGTATATTTTTGCTGGGTTTTTCTTTACATCCAAAACCTCCTTCTCATAACTGTTTAAAATTTGACTCAGGTGTCCCTGTGAATTCTGTTACTGAGAAAAGATCATTGAGGTTATAGCCATATATTAATTTTATTTTCATACTTCATGATGTGTATCAAATAACATGGAGGAACAAAAACAGATGACTACTTGTGGTTTTAGAGAACACATACCTAAAAAGTGTATATACCCCACTATTAACAACACTATAACTATAAATAACTATTTTATATACATCACATTGAATGCTAAAAATATCCCTTCCAATGCATGTGTAGAAATATCACACACATAATCCATTGCTGAAATAAAATATTTCTCCAAGTGTTCAAAATAAAGTGTTCAAAATAAGATTAGAAACACTTACCAAATTTTAAGTCAGAAATTTATATGTATAATATGCATTTAAAAATTCTTTTTCTATTAATCTGAATGAAAGATGTAAACCTCAAAATGTCCAAATAATTTATGGGATATGACAGACAGGTGGTACTTAAAACAGAAAAAAACAAAAATCATAACTCATCTCTAAAGAGAGTGACTAGAGTCAATAAATTATTGATAGTTTCACTTTTAAATTGGAAAATGGTCAATAATAATAAAACGTTTAGGAATAACATTTTTAACAGCTAAGCTACATTAGGTTTTGACTACAAATTACATAGCTTTCTTGATAAAGAAACACAGGCATTGAGGTCAGGGCAAGATGACAGAGGAGCCAGTCCCCTGAATTTAGCTAGATATCTAGTAAGCCACTATGAACACCCACAAAATCAGCCTGAGATATAAGATTATACATCTAGATTTCTGTGGGGGCAGAGGACTATCAATCAAGAGTTATGAAGGATGGAGTTGTGATTGTGTGGACAGATGTCCGAGGATAAACAGAAGGGAGAGGGGACCACCAAAAGCTAGCCACTGGAAAGTAATACCCCAGTGCAAAAGCATCCTGTGCCTGGGGACCAGTGATAGCTTGGAGAGCAGTGGTGGTGGGGGTGGGGGAGTGGAAGGTCGGAGGGGAAGGGACTGATAACAGTGCTCAAAGGGAACACAGGAGCTTAAGGGGCAAATGCTGGTACTGGGTAGCTGCAGCACGGACCTGAGCCCATGGAGCTAGGGCTGGCCAGTGCCACCTGGGCCATGCCAGAGTGGACCTGGCACAGACGTGAGCTCGTAGACCTTGGTCTGGTGGCCACCACCACCACCCATGTCCCAAAGGAGTCGTAGGGGGTGTTCGTGGGGGACCTATGCCTGCGGACCTGGGAGCTGGCTGCCACTGCAGCTGGGTTGTGCCCATCCATCTTGGTCTTGGAGGCAGAGTGAACAGAAACAAGTTGGGGCCAGAGTCCACCACTGAGAGGATCACTGAGGGCATGCACAGCCTGTAGGAGGCTGTGGTTTTCAGTGGGGTTTATGGAGGGGAAGACTGTGTGTTATGGAGGATTCAGAGAGAAGCAGACTGTGACTTCTCTCCTCTGGGATGGAGACTGGGTGCAGACATTTTCCTTTGCTCTGACCCTCAGAAAAGACTAAAAAAGCCACCAGAGAACACAAAGTGCCAGAGAACAAAAACCCAAAAAACTGATTTCCATGGAGTCCAGCCCCTTGATAGGAGGCAGGGCAACTCCACCCAAGCAGGACTGACTGAGAAACAACAGGGCAGGTTCCTCCCCCAGAAAACAAGCTGGAAGGACAAGAGGACAAAACTCCAGGGTCCCCATGAAACTGTAAAACCTCAACACCAGGGGAAAACAGCATATTAAGCTCCTGGTGGTGCCTCATGGTCTGTGTATTTCTTAGATACAATTTTTCTTTTTCTTTTTTTTTTTTAATTCTTTCTCATATTTCTTCTGTTTTTGTTGTTGTTGTTTGTGTTTGTTTTTACCTACTTATCATTTCAAGTAGATGTTTAATATAATATAATTCATGATAACTTTTTAACTTGAACTTTTTCACACATATAATTTTTTTCCTTTTTGTTTATATATATATATATATAGATATAAGCTTCAATATCTATCTTTTTTCCCTATTCAATACTACCTTTATATATCTCCTAGTTTTAATTTGCCTATATCTCTGGTAAGTAGTGTTCTCTAACAAAGAAAACAAAATATACCCAGGAAGAACTGAAACACCCTGCCTGGACCACATCGAGGGATTAAAGGTCCCTTCCCTCCCTTCACCCCCCAACTTTGTGTGTGTGTGTGTGTGTGTGTGTGTGTTTGGTTTGTTTGTGTTTGTTTTGTTTTTGTACTTTATAAATATTATTCTTGGGTTTCATTTTGGCTGGGTTTTTTTTTGGTGGTGGCTTCCTGTTGCTCCAAACATCCCCATGGTGGACCGTGCCTGGATTGTGGTTGATATTTTCGACTGTACATCCCCTAAACTAAACAGAATGGCTAGAAGGAGGAACTACCAACAAAGAAAAGAACCAGAGATAATGGCCTCTGCCACACACCCAGTGAATATGGATATAAGCAAGATGTCAGAAATAGACTTCAGGGTAACAGCTATGAAGATAGTAGCTAGGCTGGAGAAAACCATTAATGGCAACATAGATTCTCTAAGGGCAGAAATGAGAGCTATAAATGAGATGAAGTGTAAACTAGATACTCTAACAGCTAGGCTACACCAGGCAGAAGAACGTATTAGTGATCTAGAAGGCAACCTGATAGAAGGGAAGGAATAGGAGGATGCATGGAACAAACACCTTAAAATCCATGAAAACAGAATTAGAGAAATAAATGACGCCATGAAATCTACAATGTCAGAATTATTGGGATCCCTGAGTGGGTGAAGAGAGATAGAGGACTAGAAGATATATTTGAGCATGTCGTAGCTGAAAACTTCCCCAACATGGGGAATGAAACAAGCACTTGTGTCCTAGAGGTAAGAGACGACCCCTCCCAAGATCAAGGAGAACAGATCAATGTTCCAGCTTGTAATAGTAAAACTCATAAATCTTAGAAAAAAGGAAACCATCCTAAGGACAGTTAGGGGGGAAGAGATTCCAGAGATTCCTTACATAAAGAGGGAGGAACATCGAAATAACATCAGATCTGTCCACAGAGACCTAGCAAGCCAGAAAGCACTGGCAAGACATATTCAGGGTACTAAATGAGAAGAACATGTAGTCAATAGTACTTTATCTGGCAAATCTGTCCTTCAGAAAGGGTGGAGAGATAAAGAGCTTCCAGGACTGACAGAAACTGAAAGAATATGTGACCCCTAAGCCAGCCCTACAAAAAAGTACTGAGGGGGGCTCTATAAAAGGAGAAAGACCACAAGAGTGATATAGAACAGAAATTTATAGAGACAAGCTATAAAAACAAAAACTTCACAGGCAATATGATGACAATAAAATAATATCTTTCAATAGTCACTCTCAATGTGAATGGCCTAAATGCTCCCATGAAATGGCAGAGTTGCAGATTGGATAAAAAGACAAGACTCATCTATATGTTGCCTACAAGAGACGCATTTTGAACCTAACGATACATCCAGACTAAAAGTGAAGGGATAAAGAACGATTTTTCATGCCAACAGACTTCAAAAGAAAGCTGGGTAGCAATTCTTATCTCAGACAAATCAGATTTTAAGCTAAAGACTGTAGTTAGAGATACAGAAGGGTACTATATCATTCTTAAAGTGTCTATCCAACAAGAGGATCTAACAGTTGTAAATATCTATGCCTTCAAAATGGAAGCAGCCAACTACATAAGCCAAGTGTTAAAATAAAGAGACATATTGATAATAATATGTAAATAGTAGGATAACTTAACACGCCACTTTCAGCAACAGACAGATCATCTAAGCAGAAAATCAACCAAGAAACAAGAGCTTTGAATGACACACTGGACTAGATGGACCTCATAGATGTATACAGAACATGCCACCCTAAAAAACAGAATACTCATTCTTTTTGAGTGCACATGGAACTTTCTCCTGAATAGACCACATACTGGGTCACAAATCAGGTCTCAACAGATACCAAAAGACAGATTATTCTTTGCAATATATTCTCAGGCCACAATGCTATTAAACTGGAACTCAATCACAAGAAAAAATTTAGAAGAAATTCAAACACTTGGAAGCTAAGAACCATCCTGCTTAAGAATGTTTGGGTCAACCAGAAAATCAAAGAAGAAATTAAACAATTCATGGAAACCTGTGAAAACAAAAACACATAGGTGCAAAACCTATGGGATACTGCAAAGGCAATCCTAAGGGGGAAATACATTCAAGCTTCACTCAAAAAAATAGAAAAATCACGACTTCACCAACTAACTTTATACCTTAAAGAACTAGAGAAAAAAACAACAAATGAACCCTAAGCCATGCACAAGAAGAGAAATAATTAAGATGAGAGCAGAGATCAATGAATTAGAAACCAGAAATACAGTAGAGCAGATCAATGAAACTTCAGCTGGTTCTTTGAAAGAATTAATAAGATCGATAAACCACTGGCCAGACTTATCCAAAAGAAAAGAGAAAAGACCCAAATTAATACAATTATGAATGAAAGGAGACAGATCATGACTAATACCAAGGAAATAGAAACAATTATCAGAAATTATTATCAAAAACTATATACAATATCTTAAACAACCTGGAAGAAATGGATGCATTCCTGGAAACCTATAAACTACCAAGACCAAAATAGGAAGAAATTAACAACTTGAATAGACCAATAACCAGTAGCAAGATTGAAGTAGTGATCAAAAACCTCCCAAAAACAAGAGTCCAGGACCTGATGGATTCCCTGGGAGTTCTGCCAAACATTCAAAGAAGAAATAATACCTATTCTCCTGAAGCTGTTTCAAAAAAATAGAAACAAAAAGAAAACTTCCAGACTCATTCTATGAAGCCAGCTTTACCTTGATCCCCAAACCAAGCAAAGACCTCACTAAAAAGGAGAATTTCAGACCACTATCCCGGATGAATATGGATGCCAAAATTTTCAACAAGATTCTAGCTAATAGTATCCAACAGTACATTAGAAGGATTATCCATCATAACCAGATAGGATTTATCCCTGGGATGCAAGGGTGGTTCAACAACCACAAATCAATCAATGTGATAAAACATATTAATAAGAGGAGAGAGAAAAACCATAGGGTCCTCTTAATTGATACAGAAAAATTATTTGACAAAATACAGCATTCTTTCCTGACTAAAACTCTTCAGAGTGTAGGGATAGAGGGAACATTCCTCAATTTCATAAAAACCATCTATGCAAAACCACAGCAAATATCATCCCCAATAGTGAAAAGCTGAGAGACTTTCCCTTAAGATTAGGAACATGACAAGGTTGCCCACTCTCACCACTATTGTTCAACACAGTACTAGAAGTTCTAGCAACAACAATCAGACAACAAAAAGAAATAAAAGTTATTCAAATTGACAAAGAAGTCAAACTCTCTCTTTGCCGATGACAGGTTACTTAATGTGGAAAACCCAAAAGACTCCACCCCCAAATTACTAGAACTCATACAGCAATTCAGTAATGTGGCAGGATACAAAATCAATGCACAGAAATCAGTTGCTTTCCTATATGCTAACAATGTAACTGTAAAAAGAGAAATTAGGGAATCAATTCCATTTACAATAGCATTAAAAACTGTAAGATACCTTGGAATAGACCTAACCAAAGAGGTGAATGATCTATACTCTAGAAATACAGAATACTTATGAAAGAAATTGAAGAAATCATGAAAAGATGAAAAAAACATTTCATGCTCATGGATATGAAGAATTAACATTGTTAAATTGTCTATGCTGCCCAGAGGAATCTATGCTTTCAATGCCATCGCAATCAAAATACCAATGGCATTTTTCAAACTGCTAGAACAAACAATCCTAAAATTTGTATGGAACCAGAAATAACCCCAAATCATGAAGGAAAAGTTGAGAAAGAAAAACAAAGCTGGGGCATCACACTGCTGATTTCAAGCTATATTACAAAGCTATGATCACCAAAACAGCATGGTACTGGCACAAAAACAGACTCAGAGATCAATGGAACAGAGTAGAGTCCAGATATGGACCCTCAACTCTATAGTCATATAATCTGCAACAAAGCAGGAAGAAAATATTCAATGGAAAAAAAGAGTCTCATCAATAAATGGTGCTGGGAAAACTGGAGAGCTATATACAGAAGAATGAAACTCAACCATTCTCTTACATACTCATATACAAAGATAAACTCTTTGTGGATGAATGACTTCAATGTGAGACAGGAATCCATCAAAATCCTAGAGGAGAACATAGGCAGTAACCTCTTTGGCATCAGCCACAAAAACTTATTTCAAGACACATCTCCAAAGGCAAGAGAAACAAAAGCAAAAATGATTGTTAGGACTTCATGAAGATAAAAAAAACTTCTGCACAGCAAAGAAAATAGTCAACACAACAAAGAGGCAACCCACAGAATGGGATAAGATACTTACAAATGACACTACAGATAAAGAGCTGATGTCTAAGATCTATAAAGAACTTCTCAAACTCAACACCCAAAAACAAAATAATTGGGCAAAAAATAGGCAGAAGACATGAACAGACACTTCTTCAAAAAAGACATACAAATGACCAGAAGATACATGAAAAAATGTTCATCATCATCAGCCATCAGGGATTTTCAAATCAAAACCACATTGAGGTACCACCCTACACCAGTTAGAATGGCAAATATTGACAAGACAAGAAACAACAAACATTGGACAGGTTGTGGAGAATGGGGAACCCTCTTACACTGTTGATCAGAATGCAAGTTGGTACAGCCACTTTGGAAAACATTGTGGAGGTTCCTCAAAAAGTTTAAAATAGAGCTACTCCATGACCCAGCAATTACACTACTGGGTATTTACCCCAAACTTACAGATTTAGTAAAAAGAAGGGCCACGTGCAACCCAATGTTCATGGCAGCAATATCCACAATAGCCAAACTGTGGAAAGAGCGAAGATGCCCTTCAACAGATGAATGGGTAAAGAAGATGTGGTCTATATATACAATGGAATATTACTCAGCCATCAGAAAGGATGAATACCCAACATTTGCATCAACATGAATGGAACTGGAGGATATTTCTCTAAGTGAGATAAGTCAAGAAAAGAAATTCAATTATCGTATAGTTTCACTTATTTGTGTAACATAAGGAATAACATGGAGATAGGAGACATTAGGAGATTGGAGAAGAACATTAGGAGAAGAATGGGAAAAATGAAGGGGGAGAAATCAAAGAAGGAGATGAACCATGAGAGACTGCAGACTCTGGGAAAGAACTGAGGGTCTTAGAGGGCAGGGGAATGGGGGATGGGCTAACCTGGTGATGGGTATTAAGGAGGGCATGTATTGCATGGAGCACTGGCTGTTACAGACAAACCTCAAAAACTAATGATGTATTGTATGGTGACTACATAACAATAAAAAAAGAAGAAAAAGAAGCAGAAACACAGACATTGAAAATCAGCATAGGCTTTTTAAGATTCTAGCTTCTGAATAACAATAGCACAGTAATTATAGATAACAAGATATATATCACATTTCCTGAGTTAAAATATCTGTCGATTTACAGAGTTAGGTATGTAAAGGAAAATATCATGAGGATGAGCTTCATAGTAAAGATAGAAAAGCATGGGCGCCTGGGTGGCTCAGTGGGTTAAGCCGCTGCCTTCGGCTCAGGTCATGATCTCAAGGTCCTGGGATCGAGTCCCACATCGGGCTCTCTGCTCAGCAGGGAGCCTGCTTCCTCCTCTCTCTGCCTGCCTCTCTGCCTACTTGTGATCTCTCTCTCTGTCAAATAAATAAATAAAATCTTTAAAAAAAAAAAAAAGATAGAAAAGCATGACAAAAGCAGATCATGGTGAAAAGTGTAAGATTGTATACAAATGTGAGATTAGCTGTTGAATAGAAGTGACTTTTTTAGTGTGATATTTTTGGCATTTTATAATAGAATTATCTTATATAAGGTGGTGAAGGTGAGCACATTGTGTATGCACTTTTTAAAAAATAAGTATTTTTAGTATACCAGAAGTTATTGGCTTCATGTATCTGACATGGGGACTACATATGCCTAAATTGAAGGAATATATTAAGAAATGTAGAATCTGGGATGCTTGGGAGGCTCAGTCAGTTTAGTGTCTGCCTTCCACTCAGGTTCATATCATGATCCCAGGGTCCTGGGATCAAACCCTATGTTGTCACTATCAGGCTGCATGTTGAGCAGGGAGTTTGTTTTTCCCTCTGTCCCTCCCCTGGGCTTGTGCTCTCTCTAGCTCTCTGTCTGAAATCAATCAATCAGCCAATCTATTAAAAAGTGTAGAATCTTGTCTGAAAATGGATTAGGAAAGAGATCTACTATGAGTAAGTAACTGCGTTATAGGTGATCATAAAGGTAGATAATTTTAAATGTACTCTGTATGTATTTATTATTAAGTTAAATATACATATTTAAAAACAGATATGACTACATAAAGCAAAGTAATATTAAATATATTTTCTTTGGTAAAAAAAATATTAGAAATCATATTTTTTCTTCTTCCACTAAAAGAGCATGATTTATTTGTCTGGTAAAATTCAAAGCCTGAGAAAAGTCAAGGGTTTTGAGGCTAATAAGAAAAGTTGTAAATGTGTCTGTAGAGGGTCTATGGTGGGTCTGGAAGCATCATCAGTTAATTCACTACAAGAATCTTGAGGGGGATTTTCCAAGTGAACCAAATGTTAGGGCAAGGAAGGACTGTTACTGCAGTAAGAATTTTACATGCCAAAGATTACCAGAGCGAGGGAAACAATAAAGAGTGACAAGAGTAAATTGTCATTCTCTTGGAACTTTTCTGGGGATGGAGAAACCAAATAGAAACATAGGTTAGGATCTTAGAAAAAGTAAACATAAGCATAATCCATGTATTTTACTCCAAATATTTACTCTAAAACATAGAGCTCAGTGTACTTTTAACTAGGTAGGTCCCTCACTATATTCAGTATGTAGGAGACTTGGACACAACTGTCAAAATGAGAAATAAAATTAAATATATGAAACATGTATTAAAGACATTGAGATGAAAAACTTACTCCCCAAGAAAATATGGAACCTGGGATTGCTGATATTGAAATTTCCTCCAGTTTCCAAGATAGCAGGCTCCTTTCATATGATGACTTAGCATCCATAGGCATTTTCTTCCCTTTCAAAATATGGGAATTATAATGCCACAATTACCCATTTGCTATTTTGAATGTGTGTGTCCTCTCAAAATTCACATGTTAAAATCTTAAGGCCCAATGTGAGAGTATAGGGAAGTGGGGACTTTGAGAAGTACTAGAGAGTAATGCCTCACAAAGAAGGCTCTAGAGAGCATCCTTGCTCCTTCACCATGTGAGGACAGAGCAGGAAGTCATCAGTCTACAAATGGAACAGGGCCTTTCCAGAACCCAACCATACTGGCACTCTGATCTTGAACTTCCAGACTCCAGAAGTTTCTAGAAATGTTTCGTTGCTTATTAGCTAGACAGTCTATGGTATTTTGTTATAGTAGCCTGGATAGATTAAGACATATCCTCCTAAGCTACTGCTGTTTCTTAAGCTTACGTTATAAGACGTAAACCTCAACAAAATTAAAATGTTTGTATGTTTAAAAAATGAAGACAATTTTTTTCATTTCTTTTCTTGAAATTTACTTGGGAACACCACCATAAATATTGGCAATCTGCTTGTGTAGAATATATTATATAGGTAAGTTTGTCTCATGATTTTTTTTTTCTTTTAAACTTTGTCAAATGTGGTTCTGTGAGTTTGATTTTTTGTTTGTTTGTTTTGTTTTTGTAAAGTAGGACACATATATGGCTGCATCCCAAGTAAATTTTTTTTTGAAATCCAGTAATATTTAAATATCAGATAAACAACAAATAATTTTTAATATAAATATGTCTCAGGCAATTGCAATTTTTTTATCTGAAATATTATTTATTATTATTATTACTATTATTATTATTTTTTATTTTTATTTTTTATAAACATATATTTTTATCCCCAGGGCAATTGCAATTTTTATACTAAAAGTAATTTTGCTGTTTATCTGAAATTCAAATTTACCTGGTTGGTCTTTTATATCTTTATTTGTTAAATCTGGCAATATTAGACACATTTGAAAAGTGGCTCTTTTGGTTAAACTATGGTTATTATACTGTAGCAGTGCTATTTCTAGTAGGAGATAACAACTTGATAGTAAATAATTACTGTGTTTTTTTTAATTTCCCATTAGAAAATCAATTGGTGTATATTCTCTGGAAATTTAATATTTGGAGGTATATGCCTTATTTGTTTTTTAATTTGGATCTTTTTGTTTTAAGAAGACCACATAATTTAGGTAATTTTTATTTTGGCATCTGACACTCATTACAAAACAAGATAGAGCTCTGTTTCAAAGATGATCAGTCAGAAACTTTATCTATTAATATGGTAGGAAGCTCCACCAACTTGTGCAATAAAACTACCCAAATCAGGTATAATACCTGATCATTGTCCACGTCCAGTGTATGTTCTCTATTTTTCAAGTATTTGAAAGGATAAACAAGAGCATCAACACCCACCCCTCGCCCCTGCATGAAGAAAGGAAAAGGAAAAGGAAACTGAAACAGGATTAGGGTGTAGGAAAAACCTTAAAAGAAATAGGAAATACTAGATTTTATTTAAATGATGTAAGAAACAAAATAACGTGTAAATGAAAGGATCCCTCTGATAACCTCTATGTTTGCCATGTAGTAGGAAATGTGATGTGATGCTCTAAGGAAGTCTTACGGAGCACAGAGAAGGTTTAGAAAAGAAATTGTGATGGGATGAGCTGCTGATTTGAAAAAAAAAAATGATTTGCAGCTAATGAGTAAAGTGCAAATGAAGCTAGAGACCCTGAACTTATTGTTACTTCATTCTTCAAATTTGTGAAATTATCTTCTATCTTTAGTAGAGGCAGAAAGAAGATTAATTGAATTAATTTGAGACTTCAACATAAACTTCGCTTAGCAAGCATGAAGATTGATACTGTTGCCATGGAAAACATCGATTTACAGAGCATGGAATATATACTAGATGGACACAAATGTAAAGCCTACAGAAAGGTGAAAAGATGAATATCAAGTAAAACAATAATTACATCTGAGGGATCTTTATAAGGTCAAATAACAAACATAATGATGATAAACTGATCAAATGAAATATTAAGATTTATAAAGAAAGACTAAAATAACTGGTTATGCAATAGTCTGTGTGAACACAGTTGCTAGAGCATGACTGTAACAGTTGGTGACCTTCGAGGAGAAGTACCACCCAGGGATTAGGCACTTTTAAAAAATTTATAGAATTATTTTGTCCTAACACTTTCCCCAGAAGGATATGACAAATGAAAACTTTATAGTCATCTGGGTTTTAATGCCTCCATTTTTGTAGTATTCTTATTTCATTTTTTTTAACTTCAACTTTTACATGCACAACTCTAGCTATGATACATACATTCTGAATGCTGCTTGCGGTTTCAACTGTCTTCAATGCTGGTAAATGCAGGTGAGTATTCCAGACATATTTCTGTTAAAAGATATGTACCTGTGTGTTGTTGTTGTTGCTGGCCTCCAGTTTTGTGTAACGATTAGTCAGTACATGAGAATACAACAGTTCTCTATAGCAGGGTTTGTCTAAATGCCTTTAATTGCCACTTTCTGCCCTCTAATTAAGAAGATTAAGGATAATTCTGCCTGGGTCATCTCCACGTCGTTCAACTGTCAATATATCTTTCATGAGGGTGATCTTGGGCGATCTTTTACGACTGATTAAATCTGGTCTCATTTTTACAGGTGCAAGATTCTACATCCTAACTGCAACAATGTCATGGCTTTCCAGTTGCGTGTCTTTTCTGTTTGAGATATTGAGATAGGATTGTGGTTTACAGAGAATATTTATTATTTTTGCTTATGTGAGCGGTTCACAGAATTCCTTCTAGTCATTTTGTAAATTATCAAAACCATCAAAAATAGCATGATGACAAATTATTTCCTAAGATCATCCATATGTCCTGGGTTACTTCAAAAACAACATGTACATAAATCGTGTTAGCTCTAGCATAACACTGAGCAAGCTGAATCATACCCACTGATATACTGGCAATGCCTAGAATTGCTCCTGATACAAAGTAATGGACTAATAAATATCTTGGAATAGATTAATAATTTTAATATCACATAAATTATCCATGACATTTAAGTAATAATTCTTTATACATATCTGGTGATGTTTTATATCATTGTCTTATATTTCACTTTTAATATATTTTTGTAAGTCTGTTTATTTTATGTATAACATATTTAAGAGAAAAGGTAAAAATCTTTAATAGAATAATATTCAAAAGCACAGTTACATAAACAGTATAATTACTAAGATTTATTTATAAAATTCTGTACAAAATAAGCCAATGGTCTCTAGGATATATAAATTATGAGTAAGTCATTTGATTAGGAAAATAAATTTGGAGTCACTATCAAAGGTCTCTGTAGACCAATTAAAATCCTAACTCATGAATGCATAGAAAAACAAAATCCAACTATAAGCACCCAACAAGAGACTTACTTTAGCTTTAAAGACACACATAGGTAGGGTGCCTGGGTGGCTCAGTCCTTAAGCATTTCCCTTAGGCTCTGGTCATGATCCCTAGGTTCTGGGATTTAGCCCCCTTGTAAGGGCTCCCTGCTCAGCGGGAAGCCTGTTCTCCCTCTCTCACTCCCTCTGCTTGTGTTCCCTCTTCTGTCTCTCTCTCTGTTGAATAAATAAATAAAATCTTAAAAATATATATATACACAGAGGCTCAGAGTGAAGGGACAGAAAAAGAACTTCATGCAAATAGAAACCAAAACCGAGCAGAAGTAGTCATATTTACATCAGACAAAATTCAGTTTAAGTAAAAAATTCTAACAAGACATGAAGAAGGTCATATATTTATAAGAGTCAATTTATCATAAGGATATGACAACAACTAACATCTAAGCACCCAACATTGGGGCACCTAAATAATAGTAAGCAAGGATTAACAGAACTGACGGGAGAAACAGACAGTAACGCAGTAATAGTAGGGGACTTTAATACTCCACTTTAATAATCATCCAGACACAAAAATCAATGAGGAGATGTTAAAACTGAATCATAATCAGAAAGAAGTAAAATGGTCTCTCATTGTAAATAACATGATCTTAGATATTGAAAACCCTGAAGACTCAACCAAAAACTATAAGAATAAACAAATTCAGTAAAGTTGCAGGATACAAAATCAGCATACAAAATCAGTTGTTTTTCTATACGTTAAAAAGAAATTATCTAAAACAAAAAATAGTAGAACAAATTAATTTACAAAAGTACCACAAAATAAAATATTTAGAAATGAATTTAAATAAGTATGAAAAGACCTGTACACTGAAAATTATGACACTGATGATAGAAATTGAAAAAGACACAAATAAATGGAAGGATAGGGCATGTTTATGGATGGAAGAATTCATATTGTTAAAATGTCCATACTGCCAAAGGAATCTATAGATAGAAATCCCTATCAAAAGTCCAATGATATTCTTCAGAGAAATAGAAACACACACACACACACATACACACACAAATTTATGTGGAACCACAAAAGACTCCAAATACCCAAAGTAATCTTGAGGAAGAAAAGCTGGAGGCATCATATTTCCTGATTCCAAACTATATCATATGATTATAAAAACAATATAAGAATATAAGAAACAATATGGTACTAACATAAAACTTAGCACATAAACCAACATAATAAAATAGGGAGCTCAGAAATAAAACCATGCATATTCAGTCAGCTAATCTTTGGCAAGGGCACCAAATGCACACAATGTGAAATGGCTAGTCTCTTCTATAAACAGTGTTGGGAAAACTGAATACATGCAAAAAATGTATCGCTGCATATACATACAAAAGAAGGAAACTGATTTCTGTCACACACCACTAAAAAAATTAACTCAAAATAAATGAAAGACTTAAATGTAAGACCTGAAACTATAAAACTCCTAGAAGAAAACATAGGGGAAAAGCCCTTTTACATTGGTCTTGGCAATGATTTTTTGAATATGCCATTAAAAGCATAGACAACAAAAGCAAAAATAAGTAAGTGGGATTACATCAAACTTACAAAAAGTAGAATGGGTTACCAGGGGCTGGGATGGGGGGAAGTAGGTAGATGATAGTCAAAGGTACAAATTCATTTATAAAATGAATAATTTCTGGGATCTAACATACAGCATGGTGACTATGTATTACTATGTATTATTAAACTTCCATTTGCTAAGACAGTATATCTTAAAACTTTTTTCCACAAATAAAAAAAGATGACTGTGTGAGGTAATAGATATTTAATTAAATTGATTACATTCATCATTTCACAATCTATGTATATATCAATCATCATATTGTATACCTCAAATAGTTCGATCTTATTTGTTAATCATAACCCCAATAACACTGGGGAAAATAAAAATAAAATAAAATCCAAGCCCAAGTAGATTCTCCGTTAGGAAGAATAAGGAAAAATATAATTGATTTCTTTGTCAGATATATTATCAATTTTAAATATCATCTGTATTATATGTATTAACTCATTTCCTCAGGCTCCGTACTTTATTATTATTATTTTTTATGATGTGCAAGGTTTGACTTCTTGTTTTTTGATACTAAAAAGGGTGATGGTATGCTTCTTTTCTTTTCATGTTTTTTTTTTTTTCTGAGTCCAATAAGGGCTATAGTTTGTGATGTTCTTCCTTTTACTTTTTGCATAACTACTAAGTATCAGACAACTTTCAAAGTACTTTAAATATTGCCTTTATTCCATATTATAGTTATCTTAAACCATGGGAATATCCACCCAGGCTCAAAATTCACAATAAAAATTCATGAATAAGGTTTTATCTATAAGAGATTCATTTTACATTTTACATTTAATCTACAGGAGATAATTAATCAAAATTAGAGTATTCCTTTCTTTAGTCCTGAGGGAAAGAATGTGGAAGAGGGAGTGAAATTTGTTCTAAAGAGATTAATGACTAAGATTCTTTTTCTGGCATACTGTGTGTGTGTGTGTGTGCATCTCAAGAGTTCTTTATCAGTCTTAGTTCTTTCAAAAATTATTTACTTGGTTCTTCTAAATGCTATGTCACTTTCCTCAAAAGGTTAGAAAATCTACCAAAGTACTTGAAGCACCCTCGTCATCTCAGAAATGTGTGCTCCACATGGATAAGTTGTCACCTCTAAGTATTTTATTTTCTTTTCCTCCCTCTTATTTGTTTCTTATACTAAAAGTGAATTCACTAGTTACAAAAAGAAGTGTCCTTTCCACCAAGGTGGAGTTTAGAACAATTTTTTTTGTGGGTCAAATGTTTCTCTTGAATGTGTTTTTGTTTTTGTTTTGTTTTGTTTTTTTGCCTAAGCCCCTATTGAGCAAAAACATTCATTTCTCATAAATTATATTTATGTATACTCAAAAGATAATATAAAAAACTTACACATTAAAGAAATATATTATCTATTTTTTTAATATTTTATGTATTTATTTAGAGAGTGCAAGTGTGAGTTGGGGGAGGGGCAGTGGGCGAGGGAGAGAATCTTCAGCACGCTCCACGCCAGTAAAAGCCTGATATAGACTGCAGGGCTCAATCTCACAACCCTGAGATCATGACCTGAACTGAAATCAGGAGTTGGATTCTTAACTGACTGAGCCACCCAGGTTTCCCAGAAATCTACTATTTACTTACCAGGTATCAAGAGATGAAGACATATACATGACTAACATTTATCCAGCTTAGTTGCTTAAGTCTTTTATCTGTTGAGACCAACAAATTATTACTTTGCTAATATGTATATTAGCAAATACATATATATATATATATATATAGTGTATATAATACAACTTTGCTAACTTTTGAGGACAAAAGCTTCATTTTATGATATTTTCTGCAAATTTTTATGCAAATTTCTTCATATATATTAGATAAAATATTTTATGATTTTATTTCATGGGAAAAGTGCTTTCCCAGACTTCATATTGTAAATATATTATACTGTAATAAGTAACTCAGAATTCTATATTATGTTGTGGGTTTACTTCAAACACATAACTGATATACAAAAATTCTCTGGTGTACTTCAATTACTAGTCCAGAAACTGAGGTGATTTTTTGTTAAATGTAGTTTTTTTTTTAAGTGTATCTAAAGACTTAATTGAAAGCTGCTAAGAGAGTAGATTTTAGAAGTTATCACCACACACACACACACAAATTTTGAATTATATAGGGTGATAGATATGTTAGCTAACTTTATTGTGGTGATCATTTATGGTACATACATATTTAAAGTCACTGTGTTCTACATCTTAAATGTATGGAATGTTACATGTTTTATGTTAAATGTATGGAATGTTATATGTGAATTGTATCTCTATAAAGCTGGAAAAAAAGAGCACTCAATAATGACTAAGTGAAAACAAAACAAACACTTTTAGTTTTTTCTTAATTGACCTAACAGGTAACAGTTTAAAATAAAACAGCAACAGTGTATTCAGTTATGCATGGTTAGGTATATATTTATGTATTATGTTATATACACTTATGTATGAATGAAATGAGTGACAACAATGATATGAGGCATGGGAGGGAGGAATTAAAAATATTTTGTCATAGGTATGTGTATTACTCATTGAGTGGCACAGTGCTATTTTTTCTTTTAAAGATTTTATTTATTTATTTGACAGAGAGAGATCACAAGTAGGCAGAGAGGCAGGCAGAGAGAGAGAGAGGAGGAAGCAGGCTCTCTGCCGGCTCTCTGCCGAGAGGAGGAAGCAGAGAGCCCGATGCAGGACTCGATCCCAGGACCCTGAGATCATGACCTGAGCTGAAGGCAGCGGCTTAACCCACTGAGCCACCCAGGAGCCCGGCACAGTGCTATCTGAAGTGGACTTGGGTTAATTGAAAATACATATTTCCAACTTTAGGCCAACACTAATAAAAGTTTAAAAAAGTATAATTTATTGCTAAGAAAGGAGAGAAATAAATATTGATAATTTGGTGGCGGAAAGAAAGGTAAAATCTAATATAATACTGTTTAAACCTGGTTTAAACCTGGTTGAATTACCATCAGTTTTGAGTATTCAAAAAATACTTAATGTCTACATCCCTATCTCCTGCTAGAAGATCAGACTAGTTATCTTTATTAAAGTAAAAACAAAATCTTCCCCAGTTCTTTTCTTAATACGTAGCTCCCTTAGAAAGTGCACACTCATGCCTATTATTTTCTAAAGTAGAACTAAGTTCTAAGAAACACACAAGCTATCTTCCTTCCAAAATCTTTACTAATGCTCTGTGTAACTTGTGTAATTCCTATCACTCCCTAAGGCCACAGCTGAAATTTCACTTAATCAAAATACTACATGACATGAAAAAATACATCTGAAAATACTACATTACATCAAAATAAGAGCTCTTTTAAAGAAATGTATAGAGAAATATTCTCTAAGTGAAAAGATTAATGCTAATGTCCCTATTCCCAACTAATGTTGCTATTTATTAGATTCACCTCGTATACATAAATTCCTAAAAAAGGCACTAGTATCTATAGTTCTCTGCTTTCAGAGAAAGTTTAAACAACTTGCTAGTGTGTCTGGGAAAATAATTTTGTTCAGTGAGTTTGGGAAAATAGAAAGGAAGCCTGGACAGAAAATGTGGTTATTGAGGGAGAAATGCAATGAGAAAACCTCATGGAAGGCTGCAACGTGGTGAGTACAGGTGTTTGGAAACCTACATAAATAAAATGGATATATTCCATTTAAAGGCTGTTTTCCTTGGAGTGTTTTCTGGACTAGCAGCTGTAGTTATGTAGAAAGAAAACGAACAGAGCCAGAAAGACTAGATTCAATTTTAAACTCTGCCAATTTCTAGATGTGTCATCTATGAAAAGACACAAAACTTTTCACATCTTAGTTCTCGTATTTTCAAAACAAAATCAATAATATCCAGAGTTTTCGGGATGGAAAACAGGATAACACACTACTTTCAATTATTATTATTTTGTTATTATTGTTATCACTACTACAACACCTTGGATGATTCATGTGCAATATTTACCCACATATAATTCATTGGATTTTTAGTTTAGAAAGCAAAAAATAGCAAGCCACTGTGAAGTATTTGGAACACATTAGAGAAATCAAAAAGGAAATGGCATTTTAACTATTATTACATCATTAGATGTAATTACATCATTAGAAATAACAATCTGGCATATGATGGGGAAGGGTTTGATAAGTAAGAAGGGCTTTTAGAACTGAGGTAGAAAAAGAGTCAATGTTAACTTCTGCCAACAGATCAAAAGGAAGAGAAGGAATTAAATGAAAGAAAACTCAACTAAGAGCTACCATTTAAAGAAGCATGCAATTAGAGGGTTAGTGAGCACTTGACCCATGAACAATTATGACTTTTTAGATAATGGTTTCCTAGCTAATATTCATCAGTGCCATACTTCAGGGAATTTAAGATATTACAATTCTAATACTGCTTCATATTTAACTTCTGGTTTTCAATATTCAGGAATGTCTATGAGCATAGAGTGGACATTTAAATTACCTGATTCTTCATATAATCCTCTGACTTAAAGAATAGTATCTATTAATAGTACGCTCAAAAACTCAGTGGATTTTCATATTAATTAAAACTTTCCCCATAATCTTTTGTTAGAATATCATTAAAATCTATTGAGCCCCATGACTTTTCATGAAAAAATAGAAATAAAAAATTCAAACTAGCAAATAAATGTGAATTCCAACACAGATATGAATTTAGAGTAACTATGCTTAATCTATTTCGATATGCAAACATTAATGCTGTTGAAAAATATAAAACTTAGGAACAAAAAGTAAATGTTTGATCCCCAATAAAATAAAGATTTAAGTGTTTTAAGCAATTGTGTTCAACTTTATGAATTTAATTTAGAAAGCAAAGTTTTGGCACCACGATGATTTTTATTTATTTATTAACATAAAATGTATTAATTGCTTCAGGCGTACAGGTCTGTGAATCATCAGTCTTACACAATTAACAGTGCTCACCATAGCAAAAACCCTCCCCAATGTCCATCACCCAGCCACCCTATTCCTCTCACCCCACATTCCCTCCAGCAACCCTCAGTTTTTTTGCTGAGATTAAGAGTCTCTTATGGTTTGTCTCCCTCTCTGGTTTTGTCTTGTTTCATTTTCTCCTCCCTTATCCTATAATCCTCTGTCTTGTTTCTCAAATTCCTCATATCATTGAGATATGATAATTGTCTTTCTCTGACTTATTTGGTTTGGCATAATAGCCTCTAGTTCCATCCATGGCATTGAAAATGGCAAGATCTCAACTTTTTGATGGGTGCATAATACTCAATCAAACACACACACACACACACACACACACACACACACACACACACACACCCATTCATCTATTGATGGACATCTAGGCTCTTTCCATAGTTTGGCTACTTTGGACATTGCTGCTATAAACATTGGGGTACAGGAGCCCCTTCAGATCACTACATTTCTATCTTTGGGTAAATACCCAGTAGTATGATTGCTGGGTCATTGGGCAGCTCTATTTTCAACTTTTGAGGAACTTCCATACTGTTTTCCAGAGTTGCTGCACCAGCTGGCATTCCCACCAACAGTGTAGGAAGGTTCCCCTTTCTCTGCATCCTCGCCAACATCTGTCATTTCCTGATTCGTTAATTTTAGCCATTTTGACTGCTGTGAGGTGGTATCTCATTGAGGTTCTGATTTGTATTTCCCTTATGCTGAGTGATGTTGAGCACATTTTCATGTGTCTTTTGGCCATTTGGATGTCTTCTTTGCAGGAATGTGTGTTCATGCCTTCTGCCCATTTCTTGATTGGATTATTTGTTCTTTGGATGTTGAGTTTGATAAGCCCTTTATAGATTTTGGATACTAGCCCTTTATCTGATATGGAATTTGCAGATACCAGGATGACTTTTAATAATACAAGATGAGGCACTTGATCCTGGTATTCCAACTTGTCTTCTTTTATTCTTTCCTAGTACTTTTTTTTTCCATACTTTTTTTTTTTTAATGCCTTAGTATCCCAAAAGGTGGATGTTGGTAATTTCAGTATTTATTCCTGACTATAAATGAATGCTTTGATGAATTTCTAAAGGCTGCAAAACCTGGATCCCTAATGTAGATGGATGATACTTGCTATTATGATGAAATAGTATGCACAAGAAACAATAATGGAAGTTCTATGGATTGTGCCAGTATGAACATCATTAAAACATAATTTCAAGCTATAATCCCCAAGTTAAAGATCTATAAAAAATTAAGGATAATGAATAATTCATATTCCTTAGGAATTTACAATATTGACTAGACTTTATGCCTCTGATAGTAAACAGTAACAAAGATAAATTCATTTCCCACTATTCATTATAGTACATCTCACTGGACATTACAGGTCTTAAAAACCTGAAGATAAATCCAAGGGTGAAGAGATAACAAATGACAGCATATACATGCTTTTATTATTATGACTTGTAATTGTTAACTTAAGTTGCTGAACTATGGAGTGGTTTGTTAATTACTTTCCATGTTAACAATGTAACAGAGACCTGGAATACAAACTCCTTTCATCATTTAGAAAAATGAAATCCAGAAATTGACTTTCAAGAGCCCTGGTTTTCCTGTCAAGACAGAGGGGATTCGTTTGGAGATGGTGATTTGCACCTGGATTCTAAGAACCAAACCTGTTGTAACTAAGGTAGCATTTGTCAGAAACTTCAGAAACTGTTGAAGTTATCTTCTGTTTTATTTTATTTTTACTTTTTTTAAAGATTTTATTTTTTGGGACGCCTGGGTGGCTCAGTTGGTTGGACGACTGCCTTCGGCTCAGGTCATGATCCCGGAGTCCTGGGATCGAGTCCCGCATCGGGCTCCCAGCTCCACGGGGAGTCTGCTTCTCTCTCTGACCTTCTCCTCGCTCATGTTCTCTCTCACTGTCTCTCTCTCAAATAAATAAATAAAATCTTTAAAAAAAAGTTATAAAGCTTTTATTTATTTATTTGACAGAGAGAGATCACAGAGAAACAGGCAGAGAGAGAGAGAGAGAGAGAGAGAGAGGGAAGCAGACTCCCTGCTGAGCAGAGAGCCCAATGCTGGACTCAATCCCAGGACCCTAAGATCATGACCTGAGCCGAAGGCAGCGGCTTAACCCACTGAGCCACCCAGGCACCCTCTTCTGTTTTATTTTTTAAATGAAATTTATTTAACATAAGAGCAGGAGCTTCCTAAGCACTGGAGCAAAGAGAGGATAATCACCAAAGAAAAACTAAAATGCCTTTTTTTCAATAGCCTTCCCATGTTTTAACGACTTAATTTTCCCCTTTGAATCTTGTTGCAGATTAATCCTTTTAACTGTTTTTCTCCAATGTTAATTCTTCCATCTACGGGAAGAACACATTCCCATTGGTTCTCTGGATTTTGCTTTTACTAACCTTCCTTTTTCTTTCCTCTGACTCTGTTCTTCCTTCTCATATTTCCAAGCTCTCACTTGCTATTTGATTTTTTTTTCCAAAATCAAATCTAATCATCTTTTTCCTTTTTCCTTCTAAGAATATATTCTCCCAATAAATTTCTCTTTATGACTATTAATAGGCTGGCAGTATTTTTGCTGTTGTTAATTTTTTCTTGGCATTTTTTTTCTTTCCATTACTTTACTATCAAGTTCCCTATGTATTAGTTTAACACAAGCCTCTTTTTTTTTTTTAAAAGATTTTATTTATTTATTTGACAGAGAGAGAGATCACAAGTAGGCAGAGAGAGAGGGGAAAGCAGGCTCCCTGCTGACTAGAGAGCCCAATGAGGGGCTCAATCCCAGGACCCTGGGACCATGACCTGAGCTGAAGGAGAGGCTTTAACCCACTGAGCCACCCAGGTGCCCCTAACACAAGCCTCTTTTAAACAACTTGTAGCTGAGGGCTTTTCTTACAGTAATACAATCTCTTACCCGTTTTTGTCTTATGCTATGTGTCCTTACCTATGTCCTCATTTCTTTTTTTTTTTAAATAACTTTGAATTGATTATGGTAATTTTTAATTCCGCTTTTCTTAAGACTCTGAAGTAATTGAATTTTAATCCTCCAGATTTTAAACCAGATAGCATGTAAAGTTATGCTTTAGATTTAAGACTTATCTCAACAATGAATTTAAGCATTCTGAATCCCTTCTTTTCCTTTACAAATTCTAGAAAATCTTCAATATCGTCTATATCCATTTCCTGATTTCATATATTTTATAAAGGCAAGTGGAACTCATATTCACTTATAATTGTACTAATTCTATATTTTAAGTTTCTTCCTTGTACCTCAGAGCTACCTTCTGAAATTATTTTTCTTCTTTCTAAATATTTTTAGTGTTTGTTTTAGTAATTCTTCCCAATTTTCTATCTGTGTTCTATTCTAGATTGACAGATAACTAAGAATACAATTCAAGGTGACATGATTTTTTTTTTTAACGTTTTAAAAACAACAATCCACTGTCTTTCCAAGTCCATGGTTAGCTTCTGAAGAACCTATGGCTGAACTTACTACCACGTAGGTTATCAGCTTTTCAAGGTTGTGGGAAACAGCACAATCAGATTCATGTTTTAGATAAGTTCCCTGGAGGCATTATGAAGACTGAAATGAAATGGGAAAGAGTCCAGTGTCAGGAGAAAAAATATTTTTTGGCTCTCAAATTCCAAACAGGAATTTAGGGTTTTAAAAAAGTCGAGGAGAGTAGGAATAAGAAAAGACAATGATACTTCTGAGGGTGGATTTTTTTTTTTTTTCCATAAAGCCAGTAAAACTAGTGCATATGAGAAAGAGTAGGGAGTGAACTGGATGTTTCCCATTTGGGTGATTAGGAAAAGGGTAAAACATTTATTTAATACATGATTTTATACTAGCCTTGAAGAATCCCATGGTACTGAGAGGGAGACAAACAGTAAAGCCTGCTGGTTCAAACAATGACTACTACAGCCAGACTATCTATCTGGTTCAAACCCTAGGTCTAACACATACTATCTAAATAAACATTGCTCCAATTATTTTACCTCTTTGTGCTTCTGCTTCCTCATCAATAACAATAATAATTATACCAACTCACAGGGTATTGTGAGGATTAAATAACAAATATCACACACACACACACACACACACACACACACACACACACACACCTGCTTTAATGCTGGAAGTGATTTTTTGTTCCCTGAAAGAGCTCAGGGGCAAAGAACTGTAATATTTTGAACTCAGGCCTATCTTACAGTAAACTAAGTAGGATACTGGGAAATGCCCTTCCTTTAAAGAACCATTCTGAAAAATTTCAGGCTGTGGAGGTAGACTGAGCAGTCTCAGTCACTGACTCCAGACAGGAACTGATTCTTAGAGCCATATTATTCACTGTATGTAATGCTTTAATTTTTTTATAGAAGATCATAAAGAATGGATCAAATTTCACAATCCACATGCCTTTTTGCTTTTGAATAAAGACCCATATTTCCAAACCACATCGTGGCATCAAATATAATTTTTGCATCCTGCACCACTGGAATAGCCCAGCTGAAGTTTCAGTTCATAAATTAGATCCACAAAGGGCAGTATTCTTCTATGCACCCTGAGTCCACCAGATTTAGAAAACTAAAAATACAGGAAAGCACTTAATTCTGAATTTCAGATTTACAAAAATATTTTTTAGTATAAGTATATCCTGTGCAATAGTTGGAATGTATATCAAAATATATATATTGTTTATCTAAAATTCAAATTTAATTGAGCATCCCTAATGTCATCTGGCAAATCTAAGGATGTTGGCAGGCTTCTATGCTTTACCACAATTGACCTAAACCAACTTCCATTCAGCAGGGTTCCTTTACCTACCCCAGAAGGTACATTAAAAGAGAACTCAGATGAACTGGAATTTCCCCTAAAGATACCTGGAAAATAAGGATACCTGTAAATATAAAGCAACAAGAGGTTTAAAGCTTTGAAATGAGACAGATTGGGTGACAAGGCCCACCTCATTTGTGTGTATGGGTAGGTGAGTTCTTGTAAGGACTTGGGGGTATGATGGCTTTAAGCACTAGCATGCCAGCATGCGGGGATATTTGGGGAGGTATTCACTGCATAAATAGTGGTTACATGTTTAATAATACAAGACAGACAAGGCATATAAACAAAAATTGAAAATAAAATAAACCCACTAGTATGAAGAACCAAACCTTTAAGAGAATCAATGGAGGAATTCATAAATCTAAAAGAGGAAACATAAATTTAGCCTGAAATATTAGATATCAAAAAAGGGACAGCATGCCAAAGCATATGCAACATTCAACGGCTTCTCTGTCAAATACGAAACTAAAAGTTAGCCTTAGAAAGGTTGTCTTCACTGTAGGTTGTAGAAGAACAAGGAGTAACTACATAATTGAAAATAAATAGAAAAGAAAAAAAGAATCAACCAACCAACCAAACAAAAATACATAGAAGAGTAAACTGCTATAGTTAAGGAAGACATAAAGCTTCCATCTCAACACTTCTATTAAAAACCATTATTGGTAATATAATTAAATGCATAAAATTTCACATTTGTAATGTGAAGTGACTCAGATAAAGTATTTTATTTTCAAAATATTTAATGAATACAAAATGTCCCAAAAGATTTAAATTTGTTTCACTAGCCTAACCAAATAAGAGCTTATTTTAGCTGCCCTAATATAACTAATTATTCATAGTTTACACCACCGCCTACAGCTTTTTTGACTCTAAAAATAGATTGTATGTGAAGTTATCATATGAATCTTTGAATTAAAAATACATATATGCATTCCATATATCTATATGATTAATGTTTTTTAGATTATGTTACCATGGTTCTTAAAATGCTTTTATAGGATTATTTTAAAATTTAAAAAGTATAGTAGATATTTTACTTTTGTATTTTCCCTAAATATCTAAAATTATTATGTGTGTGAGTACGTGTAGGTGTGCATGGCATGTATGTAGGATGTTAATGAGGGGGTATGTTAACCATATATAAAGAAAGAGAATATGGAAAGTAGGTCTCAGCTATTTGCTGAGTCACTGTGAAAAAATAGTAACTGAAAACTTTTAATTATTTACATAATGAATTCCAAACATCTTATTCCACAATAGTGCATATATTCCAAGATTTACAAGAAGTTTAACTGAAGTGGTATTCCCTAATAAGTTGTTGAATTTTGTTAAAGAGACATCTAAATACAATAGATTCTGTTTGGGGAGGAGGGTACTTGGAATTTATATGCCCTTTACTATTCAGACTATTTTTTTGCCATCTCTCATTATAGAAAGACTCAAAATTGATTATGAAATTCAGATTTGTATAGAGGTTGTAATAATACCCATTTATATTTAGTAAAATCCATGACTGTGAGTTATATTTGCAAATTATAGAGCAAGCTTTTAAGATAAATTTCCTATATTTACTGAGTACCTGTACTATTTTTCAGTTTGGCCATAATTCATAGACATACCAGATCATTTGGTCCCATGGAGATTATATCATGGAAAAACAGACTCAATCTAAGAAAATGATCTGAGAAATAGGATAGCATAATGGTTGAAAGCTCAGCCTGTCTTACCAAGCTGCATGAATTCAAATCCTACCTGTATATCCCTAACTGTATGACAAGAGGGGCTTTACTTAATCTTCTTAGTTTTCTTTTCATTGTCTGAAATATGGGAGGAAGAAATATGGGAGGAAGAAACACTTCCAGTGTTCAAATCCTAAGATTTCAGAAGGGTATCATGATATTGTAGTTAAGAGTATAGAATCTAGAACCAAATAATTTGGATTCAAGTCACAATACTGCAGTTTATCAGTTGTTTAGCTTTGGGAAAAAGTAATTGACCTTCCCTGCATCAGTTTTGAACTTTGTAAAATTGTAAAAGAACAGTTTTAAAATTATCTCATACACTTATTTTGAAGATTATGTGAGTTTATCCATGTGAAATGCTTAGAACGATACCCGCTTTAGGTTAAGTTATGTTATGTTATAAATATAAATTATTCCCTAATCTTACAAAGACTGAACGACTGAACAAAAGAAAAGAAAGCCCTAAAGGAATGCCTAGAAAAGAGAAAGTGTTCAATTGATTTTATCCATTGAGTTAGTTTCTATTAGCTGCCATAACAAATGCCCACAAATCTGTGGCTTAAAACAACAGACATTTACTATCTTAGAGTTCTAGAGTTCAGACGTTTGAAAACAAGTCATCAGCAGAGCCACTTTCCTTCTGGAGATCATAGGAGAAAACCTATTCCTTGCTTCTTTAAACTCCTGGTGGCTGTAAGGGTTCCTGAGCACAGGGACACATCTCTCTCTGCTTCTTTCCATGTTGCTTCTCTTTTGGATGTGCAGCAGTGATTTAATCTCCCTCTGCCTCTTTTCTGAAGATATTTGTGATGACATTTAAAGTTCTCCCATATAATCCAGAATGATATACTTATTCCAAGGCCCTTACCTTAATCATATCTGCACAGATTATTTTCTTCCAAATGAGGTAATATATATAGGTTCTATGGATTAGGACATAGATATAAATTTTGGAGCTGTTATTAACCTAACTAACATAGTTATTGAGATTTATTTGCTACTTACTGAAGTTTTTCATTATACTGTATATTGCATTTTGTATAACACTATTTTTTAAAGTACTTTGATGACTTTGCACACGGTGATAAAACATTTTAGAATACAGCATGTAAGGAACTAAGAAAAATGGCATTTATTGAATTTAAAGTTTTGAATTAACAATTTCTAATATCAAATTATCTGTGCATTTGATTTTATATTTAAAATTCAGTTTGTATCTTAGATTATTTTTCTCCAAACTGAATTAGAATCAAAATAATGAACTTTGAAAATAAAACTGTTTAGACACTTTGCACCATATATATATATATTCTCCATTTTTTAAAAACATAGATATTCCATTAATGAAAAATATACAGTAATACTAGGGTATAGGTAATTTTTTAGTACATGGCACTTTATTAATTAAAGTAATATATGTGGAATAATAATGAAAATGACTCATTTTCCTACCTCTGGTCTTAATATGCCAATTTTATTCAGCTATAACATTTGCTTAATATTTAATTTTTCTAGTCACTTACTTTCTACTGAATTATAAAGTAACTCATAGACTTAATGCACTTTTAAATGTAAAAGGCATAATGAATGCTGACTATCATATATAAATTAACCTGTAGGTTGACTTAAACTTCAATTTTAATATTTTCTTTTTTTTTTTTTAAAGATTTTATTTATTTATCAGAGAGAGAGAGAGCGAGCACAGGCAGACAGAATGGCAGGCAGAGGCAGAGGGAGAAGCAGGCTCCCCGCTGAGCAAGGAGCCCAACGTGGGACTCGATCCCAGGACGCTGGGATCATGACCTGAGCCGAAGGCAGCTGCTTAACCAACTGAGCCACTCAGGCGTCCCCAATTTTAATATTTTCTAAGGACTGGTTATTAATTTGGAGCCCATGAATCTCTGAAGTTGTATGTTTAATTTTACTCAGAAGTACATATTTTCTGGAAAAAACTACAAAATATTCATCAGTCTTTCAACATTGTCAATGATCCAAACATTTTTAAAACCACAGCTCTAAGGCATAATGTGATTTTTATGGTGACATTATCTAAATATAATCATCTCATTCATTGAACAAATTATGTTCCTTATTAGATAAAAACCTATCAAGCAACTGGGGTTTTAGGAAATCAATAACTAAGTGTCCCCTTTCCCCATCTGAGTTGAATAATCGAGAGAGATCTAAGAGTCAAGCAGATGCAAATCAATATATCATTTATATTTCTGATAAAGCTATCTGGAGGATGCGACCTTATTCTGTGCCAGAGCGAGTTTGCTAATAACCCTCTGAATGTAACCATTTCCCCTCAACCCAGTGTCTCTTCTCTGGCCACAGAGTCAAGCCTCCCTTAGGCAAGGAGGACCGCTGGCAAAGGCTGACCTAACACCTGAGCTCTTTCTCCCCACCTACGCGGTGAGATAACTAACTCCTCCAGCCGAACGGAAGAAACAGAAGAAACGACAAACAGAGATTCTGTCAGAGGTACTTCTTTAAGGCAAGTCTTACACATGGCTGACTGAGGTAAGAAGTTTCAGTGCTCTCTGTCACAAATCTCCATCTTTTTTTCCCCCTTGTGTTTAGCTTTAAAACCGAAATCTATGAGGAAGAGATTATCAATTCATGGTAACAGTCTTGCTTCCTCTTACTTAATTTTCCTCTCACAGCTTCCAATTCTGAGAGCTTTCTTGGCTGCTTTTATAGAATGACCAATGGGTCAGTTTCCTTTTGTGCCTACAATATTTCAAAATGGGCCATAAGAGTTCACTGTTTCAGCTAACTTAACAACCTTTCTATATCTAAGACAAAAATTAACTTGCCATTTTACATTCTAAAGGAAAATTGCCCCCCTGATTTTATCTCATCAAACCCATCAGAAGTACTTCAGCAAAATTAAACAGCATTGTAAACTAACACCAATAATATAACTGTGATAACACAGAAATGCCATAAACTTGAATAAAGTGCTTTTCATATATTAAAAATTTTAATAGATATTGAAGCTTAAATATTAAATCTGTTTGCAAGTTCAAGTCTCTGCAAATTAAAATCCTGAGGAATTATAATAAAAATCAATTTCTACTGCACTAATGAGTTAAGATTCAAAGTAATTAAAACCTAGAATTCACATGTCCCAATTTTTTATTCTGACTTTAATAAGACAGATATTTCCCCCAATAACTTAATAACAGTATGATTTTTTGGACTGCTACAAAGTATGCTATCTTATACTAGAATGAAAGTAGTGTCCTCGGGTTTTTTTAAAGAGAATTTTTCTGTGTAATTCATTGAAAAAGTCCAAATAAATAAAAAGCACACACAAGATATACACAACACTTACCTTGACTACCCCCAAACATACACCCACAGATGCACTTGTATGTGCACATTCCAAAACTTAGAAAATACAAAATGCCTTGCATCTAGAGAAGTTACACCAAGAAAAACGATATCGACAGTACACAAAGCTGTAGGAAGTTCAGATACATTTGAGAAGATCCATAAATCTTGGGTTCCGTTTTCCTAGTCATTCTATGGGAACATAGCCCAAAACCAGGGCTTTACATAACACTGAAATAAATTCTTCAATATACAGCTAATTAAGTAATTAGATTTACTATGCAGGGAGACATTTCACAGTGAATACTTTCCCAAGGAGTGGCACTTTTAATAAAATTAAAATTTGTGTTTTCCATATTGGGCATATTAATTCCTCTTAATTTAGATTTAGCCTTGAGTGAGTTGTTTCTGGTATTGAAATTCTGAATTATTACTCACTAGTGATCTCCAATCTGCAGGCTTTTATGGCAGGCTCTGATACTTGGCCACATTGGCTTCCTTTGTCGTGAATCTCTTAATTTCTCTCTTAAGGAAGCTTTCTCTTTTCTTGCAATTTTATTTTTTATTTATTTTTCAATCTGTCAGAAAAAGAAGTAGAAGCAGGAGGAGAAAGAGGGAGGAAGGGAAGAAGGAGGAGCAGGAGGAGGAGAAGAGGAGTAGTTATCCTCGGGATATTTCTGAACTGAAGCTTTTGTTAGTATTTCTGAATTTCAGACTATAGATTCTTGGAGATGACTAAATCTGTGCACAGGGTTTCTCACAGTGCCCATTTCATTCCCTAAGTCTCAAATTGTCCCAAACATTGAGTTATCGTTATTTTGGTTTCATCTATTCCTTCCACAGTAAAATATGCTTGTAGTATCCATTTTCACTTGCTGTTACTTACTCCTTTCTGGAGCCTTAACCTAATTTGTGAGAGTTCAACATACAACTTAAGTAGATCCTTTTTATTCTGTACACCGTGTAAGCCTACCAACACTTGCTAATTTGAATTAATGTATCTCTTCCCCTTCAATCATTTGTTTTTGGTCCACACATAGGTTTATTCAATAATTTTCCAATGTCTTGTCCTTCTCTTCCTGTTAAAATTCTTTGTGCCTCTATCAGTTGTTAAGATCTAATGACAAGTAAAATATCTAGTTCATTTCTAATATCTTCTGTTAGACAAGTTAAAATATGGCTTTCTACAATTTATATTAGTCTGTCCTGGCCTTCAAGATTCCACTTTTCTTTTCATGTCACTCTGGTCTTTTATTAATATGCTACTTTTCTCCTAAAGAAACCTCCAACTTGAGGTGCCATTAAGCTTCTGCCATGATCTGTCATGACCCCAGGATCCTGGAATGGAGCCCCACATTGGGCTTCCTGCTCAGTGGGAAGCCTGCTCCTCCCTCCCCTGTCCCCCCTGCTTGTGTTCACTCTTTCACTGTGTCTCTCTCTGTCAAATAAATAAAATCTTTTAAAATAAAAAATAAAAAAATAAAGAAATCTCAGTCTTTTGGCTTAGTTAAATATGGCACAACTTCTATGTGATACATTACAGCATGATGTTCCAAGTGACTGTATCGCTATCCCTTCCTGTTCTTCTGTTGTTGTTGCATTGTTTTTGCTGCTATTTGTCTGCTGAATGAATTTTCAGGAGTAACTTTTGGTCATTTGCCTGAGCTTTTCTTTTCAGAGCAGTTTTAAGTTTACAATAAAATTAAGAGGAAGGTACAAAGATTTCCTATAAAATACCTTGCCCCACAACATACATATCCTTTCCCATTCATCAGAATATTGGTAGAGATATTACCAAGGGTGAACTTATTTATTGTCTCCATAGTTTTGTCTTTCGGTTACTAATTCTTTGAAGTCTGTATTTATTGCCATGTATGAGCACTGATAACCCTGCTCAGTTAGCTTCCAGGGCTGCTAATGATTTGTTAGATTTTTTTTTTTTTTTTAACATCTTGAACCATAAGTTCTCTGCCTATTGCCAGAAGGACTGTGTCTATGTTTGGACATGACTTTAAGGATCATGTAGTTTATAATTTTGCTTTATCCTTCCAATGCCTGCTCACACAAGACCTCAAGGTCATCAAGAAGTGAGAGTTTGGGCTTTCTTCCATCTTTGGCGTTTTGAACACATCTTTGCATTTTTAAAGCCTTTAGGTCTCCTGTAGTATTTCAGAGCTCTACAAAGTCCCTGATGAACATCTCATTTCCTAGATCTTTCTTTAAAATTTTTGGCCAGCACTTCTTTGCTCTACCAAGGTTCACAGCTTTAGGCAGCTGATATCCACTGGACACAATTTTGAAAGAGGAAGTAAATGAAAGCCACAACCTGAGTTTCTAAGTATTACATTTCTGTAATAGATATAGTACCATCCCAGTGACACTCAAGAAAGCTATTTTTGCTATAGATGAATGAAAGTGGAAATAGACTGAAGCTTGAAGACTGGCTAGAATTTGTAAGTTTATAGGTGGGGAGGTGATGTTTCTCTCCTAAGAGGGGAATTTGGTAATTTCCCTTAAATTTAGTTGGGAGATAAAGTTTGTGGAGGTCTTTTTGTGGCATCTATATGTCTATGTTTTATCATTATCAACAATTCTTCAGAACCAAGATTAGGTAAGAGGATGCTCCATTAAACATTCCACATCCTGGTTTGTTTGTTTGTTTGTTTGTTTGTTTTTAATATTATTTTGCTATTTTATGATGTCAGAATAATTATATTTACCAAAAATGTCAACTGGTCAGCAGATATAGCAATGTATTTAGATTCACATTAATATATCATAATAATGACAACAATTACAATAAAGTATTTGGCATTTGTGGAGTACCTATTACACATGAGGAAATAGTTTAAGCATGTTAACATCTTATAGAACTTTCAGGTTAAGTAAAATAGTTATTTCCTCCATTCTATTTAGGAATAAATTGCATCAGAGAGCATAAGAATTATCTTCTAGGCTCAAATAGCTAATATACGATAGAGTCAGAGGCACTTTGATTCCAGAATGATCTTAGCCGTACATAAAGCAGTGGGGTAGAAGGAAACAGTATACTTATTCAAGTTTTTGAGCTGTTGTTTGGTTTTAAATTCTAGGGCATCTCTTGTTCTGATTCAGTGTAAAGCAGAATACAGCTCTGGACTCATATAGGAATAAATCTTGATTCTATCCACTCTTATACAGTTGGAGCAAGTTATGTAAACTTCCAGAACCTGCACAAACTTGAAAACAATGTATACAACTTAACTGAGTGCTTAGCAAATGATAAACACTTAGGAAAAAGGCATCTGTGGATTTGTGTGTGTGGGTGTGTGCGTATGTGTGTGTATGAGAGAGAGAGCATGCACGTTAATATTTTAGCTCCGTGTGGTGTGTGTACTTATTTTTTTAATGCTATGGAGATTTGTAATGGTATGAGCCTAGAGTAGATTTCTGTTTACATTAAATAAATGCATTGGATGCTGCCTGCCAAAAGTGTTTCTTATTTATCTATTCACTGATGCTGCATAATTCCTCATGCATCTCACAGGTAGCCACAGTTGACAGAATATAATCAGAATATAATCAGAATACAAATATATAATCAGAATATAATATTCTGATATAATTATATAATATATGTTCTTCAATATGATAGAATTATATATAATTTATATGTAAATATATATAACTTCAACATGATATAATTATATAGTATATATAATATAATATTCTGATATAATACATATATCAGAATCAGAATATAATCAGAATACATATATATTCAGACAGAATATAATCAGAATACATAATAGCACAGCTTAATGCCATAATTTCTTTCATCTGGGCCTTAGTCTGCTGTGCTCCTTTTCTGTATCCCTAACTTCTATCTATTCTTCAAGGCCCAGAATAAGAGTCACTTACTTAATGCCATGTTTGGTTTTCCTCTATCAAAATTATTTTTTAACCCATTAAGTACCATTTAAATATGAATTATTTAAATTATATATTCTTATAATCAATGAAATGGTTACTATATCTGGTTTCAAATGGATTAAATGATTCTTATAACAAGATATGGGTCCTACTAATTTTCTACCAGTGCTGAGACCAAATCCTCACTATCATGATGATTTGCATTAAGTAAATGCTGAACAGATTTTTCTGTTAAAATACAGATTGAGGCCTGATTGCAAAGAATTTATGGAAGATTTTGAAGCATATAATTTTTACACTCAATATCCCTTTGTGAAAATTACTTCTTTTGTTTTTGGATATCCTGCATGTAGGAAAATGAAAGAATACTAGAGGGGAAAATCATATTGCACAAAGACTGCTTTAAGCATTTCTAATACCTAACTTATTGCCCTACATGGAGTTATGCATGTGCATATTTGTGAGGAGATATGCTTATAAATCTTTGTACTGACAGTAAAATAGAGAGCTCTAAATACATTTTGGTGCACACCTAGCATTTTCTTTCTGAACTCAATAAGAATGTAAATGAAATTGCACAGCCTGTGTGTAAATATGCTGTATACATAGACTTGGAATACATATATTGAAGCCATCAAAGAAAGAAGGAAAGAGGAAAAAAAAAAGAAAGAAACCTAGTAAATAAATTCATTTTTGACTCAGACCTGTGAAAATGTCTGACAGTGCAAAATGTCATCTTTAATGTGGTATACACTGGCTCTGTGGTATCCAAAGATGAATGTCAACTCATGGGAGAATCAAAGAGGCACTGAAAGGGAGGATAATGTCTTCACTCAACATACTTATATTCCAGTTATGGCTGAAAATGGAACTCTGCTGAAAGATTGAAAAAATAACAGTGTGACTATAAGACTTTGTCTTCTTATTGCTCTGAAATGACAATTTCCTACTGTTCCTATTAAATAAAATTTTCACATATATTTATGAAAAGGAACACGAGAACAGAAATGGTATCAAAGTGGAAGAAAAGTAAAGAAAGAGATTTTTTTCAACTCCAATCTCATTTAATCCTCGGTGACTTTTCAATCTCAGAGTGGATTACCTTTTATGCTTTACCAGATAATCCAGGAAGAGCTTCTGTAAATCTTAGCTGTGTCTAACTCCCTAAAATCCATGTGGAATCCAAGTCTATTTTAAGTAAATATTTCATTCAAATATTTGAACTGTATTTTTAAAGTGATGTGTGGGATAATATTGTAAAATTTGAATATCTGATTAATATTATGAGGAAAACAATGATGACCTTAAATGCTTAAAGACTCATAAAAATTACAGAGGAGCTTCAATGCCATCATCCTCTCACCTGAACCAGAACTTTACACAAATCCTGTCACTCATTTGGAATAAATTATGCCTTTGCAAATCTAATAGAGGAAATAGGGAACAGATTAAAGACTCAAGGGGACATATATTCTCACTAATCTCATAAATGTACTTTCTAAAATGTGATCTTAACCACATTTTACATCTTTTTTTCCTAACTTTCCTTCACTTTTGGCACATTATTTATCCCCAAATCTTGGAAAAATCTAGAAAAACTTCCCTTTCCATTTACAGAATCAGCAAATGTTTTATACTGAAATAATTGGAGAGTGACTGTGTTCCTGTAACTGGGTACAGTATGCATGAAGTTCTGAATTATGTTTCATATTTAATTCTACTACATTGTGAGATCTTGAAACAAAATATCTAAATAGTTGATAAATTTGTCAGCTGTCATCATATACCATAAAGCATTTTATTTTTTTATTTTTTATTTTTATTTTTTTAAAAGATTTTATTTATTTATTTGACAGACAGAGATCACAAGTAGGTAGAGAGGCGGGCAGAGAGGAGGAAGCAGGTTCCCTACCGAGCAGAGGGCCTGATGTGGGGCTCTATCCCAGGACCCTGGGATCATGACCTGAGCCAAAGGCAGAGGCTTTAACCCACTGAGCCATCCAGGTGCCCCAATTTTTAATTTATTTTTTAAATTTATTTATTTGACAGAAATCACAAGTAGGCAGAGAGGCAGGCAGAGAGAGAGAGAGAGAGGAGGAAACAGGCTCCCTGCCAAGCAAAGAGCCTGATGCGGGACTTGATCCCAGGACCCTGAGATCATGACCTGGGCCGAAGTCAGAGGCTTGACCCACTGAACTACCCAGGCGCCCATCGTAAAGCATTTTAAAGAAAATGATTTGATATTTTGAATGGCTTGGAGTGAGAGGTCAAATGAGATAGATCTTTTTTTTTTTTTTTTAATCTCTTTTCCTATTATGTTTTTATCTGGAGTTCTTAACATTCATTGGTCATTTTCTCATGCTATTTCATTAGAGACTCAATGTTCTTTTAAATTTTTTTTCATATAGCATATTCCAGATATTTTATACTAGTCTGCCAGTGCTAGATTTGGAGGGTTGGTGGTAAAAACTTTAAACTATGTTAGTGGAAATGAAGTTTTCTATTTCAGAAAACAAAAATTATTCTCCTCCAAAGTGAGAGGAGGGAAGCTTTGTAAGCTGTAATATATCTGGGTATGTGATCATTATATAATTATAGTCTTAAGTATTCAGAATTGCAGCCAATAAATAGAGATAGGCTGCTAGATACAGAAATAGAGATAGAGATAGACAGATGATAGATAAGAGAGACACAGAGATATTTTATTTTTGAAAAACACAACTATTTGGTCTTGGCTTATTCCATTAAAAATCAAACAAACACTGCTCTTTTAATAGATTACATGTGGCCTGAGAGTGGGATATGGAGAAACAGGATTCAGTATCATTTCCCAAGTGGAAGTCAAGTCTTCATCTATAAAGTTACTGTTGAATAAAACTGAGGACAAAGAGTTAGTCAAGTACATAAAGAAGATGTGTATGTGTATTTTTAAACATATATAGGTTTACATTTATAGAAATTTAAGAACTACTGATATAATGGAATGAAGAAAGAAATTAGTAAAATTTGTGACTATGCCATCATAGGATCTTTACACTCCCTATACTTCAACTTGCTTAACATTTGATAAATATTAATATTTCTCATCCATGGAAACAGAAAATATATATTTAAATTTTTTTTTATTTTATTCTCATTTTTTTCTAAATTAAAAAATATATATATGACTTAGATGTCACCTCTGACAGGGAAAGAGGTTGGAAATGGTCACTCACATTCTTAAATAACAAGAAAAAGGATGTTGAACACACTGAATATTAGTGATTCTCCTTGGACCCATTAGAGGAGTAAAGTCTCAGAGTCAACCACTACCACAAAATCCACAGACACAGATGAATCCAGAGAGTCACAGCTAAGATATGCTTATTTGAAACAATATCCTGGGCTAGAAACTCCAGTGGGTAAGGAAGGTGAGACACCAAGCCAAGAAGATTATCCTTAAGCCTTAAGAGTTACTGAAATTTGCCTTGTTAGATTCTAGCCTTGCTTGAAACTCTTCATCTCCTTCATCTCCCAGTTTCTCCCATTTGGAAAGAGGATATCTAGTCAACGCCTGCCCCATCATTGTATTTTGAAAGCACTTAACTTGTCTACTTTCACAGGTTCACAGCTGGAGAGGAGTTTTGCCTCATGATGAATTGTACCCTAAGTCTTACCCATCTGTGATTTTTAGGTAGATTTTGATCTTTAGACCTGATAGTTGATGCTGGAATGAGTTAAGACTTTTGGGGCTCTTGAGATGGAATTAATGCATTTTTCATGTGAGAACATGAGTTTCAGGGCACCAGGGGCAGAATATTATGGATTGAATGTCTTTTCCCAGAATTCATAGGTTGAAGCATTAACCTTCAGTATGGCTATTTCATACAGAAGAATATTATTCTGTAATAAGAAGAAATGAACTATCAAACTACACACACATACACACAAAAATATGTATTAAATATATATTGTTAACTGAAAGCAGTCTAAAAAGACTGTATATAGTATGTCCAATTATAAAACATTCTAGAAAGGCAACACTACAGAGATGTTACTGTGAGGACCTATTTAGAAATTGTCCCTGCTGCCCTTCCCCCAGGGGATTTACAGGTAACAAAGCCCAGATACAAAGGTGGGTCAGGCCAGGTGGAGACATCCGATCAGTGGGGGGCATACATTCTGTCTCCCTGGTTACCAAGGAGTATGGGCCCCGCCCTTTGGGAGCCCTTTTGGCGCCAATCCCAGTCAAGGTGTAATAGGCTGGTACAAATGTCTACTAGGGTAAATTGTAACTCGATTGGTCACCTAGTATCACTGTGGAGTTTCCTGTGTGTGTTACAATCTCATTGGCCACCTGTGCATGGCCAGGCCCGACCGCATGGCCTTTGCCCTTAAAAGCTAGCCTATGAAACAGAGAAGGGTCGCCCTCTCTTGTAACAGGTGCAAGCCCGAACGTTCAGTTAGATTCTTGATGCTTCGCGCGAAATAAAGCTTTGCTTGACCTTTGCTTTGTATCAGTCTCGCTCCTTTAATCACAGACCCATTATTGGGGCATAACAGTTACAAAGATCAATATTTTTCAAGGAAGAATGGGGAAGTAAGTTGGTGAGGCATAGAATATTTTGGAGTATTGAAACTATTCTGGATGAAACCAGAAGTCTGGAAACATAAGAGTATGTACTTATCAAAATCTACAGAACTTTAAGGCACAAAGAGTAGATATTAATGTACACAAATAAAATTATCCAGATGAATCTGGGATCCCAGAATGTTATGCCACATGTGGTAACAAAAGCTAACTGCATTAAAAATATCTTACTCTATCTCCCTGGTTTGGCTAGGAGAAAATGACCTAAGTAACTTTGGAAAAGTACGGAGTTTAGAAGACTAAAAGAAAAAAAAAAAAACACCTGTTACAGTTTATAAAGTTTCTTATATGTTAACAGTGCTATTACTGTTATACATCAATACTGAAATTGAATAGTTAAGTTTATGTATAACAATTTCCAAATTTTGGGCTCTTGAAATAGTTTACAAATAAGCAAATTGAGGAAAGTGGAAACAGTTTGTTACAGTTCTAAGAACTGGAAACAGTTGTAAGAACTCTTGGTTACCATAATAAAAGAATAAATTGTTGCACATAGGAATATTTATAGATATGTGTACATCCACAGGCTATTATGTACATATTTCTTTGCTTCCTCTTTGAGATGCGAAGCCCTAGCAAGATGCATCTGGAAAATCCCTAAGTACCAGAAACTAAGGAAGTCTTCCAAAGAACTGTAATGCTATAGAGCTTCTCATGTATAAAAAGCCATTGGTCTACAGTAGAGAGCAGATAGGTTTTAGAATTAGCCTGCCTGGACTTTACTCTCAGTCTCTTTCTCTACCTAAATTGCTATGCTAGATAGTTTACTCAAATGCTCTGAGCTTCATTTTATTTGCATAATTGAAATAATAATAATGATTTTACCTCAAGGATTAATTTGAGAATTAATGTTGATGATTTTTATTCTTAGTGCAATACCTTTCTCAGACTAATGTCTTAATTAACACTCTGAATACTATCTATGCTATTTGTTTTATAATTATGGTTCATACTACATAGTGTTCTCTAATCTGTTTTTCAAGTTAATACTATGAAATAAATACTAAGATATTTATAGCATATTAAATATTAAGGGAAGCCCACAAAATCATTTATGTCTTCCTTTCAATAATTCTTATTCTTTTAACTACTTTCAATATGTAAGAGGAAACCATTTTTTCCTCTGATTTTTTCAGCCATCAAATCTACTATAAGGTGAAAGGGCAGAGAATGAAATCTCATTTCATGTCTGTCCTAATAGGTACATTTAGTAAAAGTAGAATATTAAGTTTATTATTTCAAAGGATCTTGGTCCAAAGCCTATTTAATTTCTGTTTGTAGAATTAAGTTACCATTGTTGTGCTGAGACTACAGAATAGCCTGGAGAAAACTGCCAGGAGGTTAATTACCAAGTTCTCTTGAAAGTCAATAGATTTTTTTCAGCAGTCTTTTCTACTAAGAATTCCCTAGGGTATTTACTGCTTGAAGAACATTACTATTAGCAAATTTTACTTTGTCTGAAGAGCTCCTTATTCCAAGTGAAATTTACTACTTACAAGAGAAAGTCAAACACATTTGTAAATTGCAATGAAGCACTTCTAAAATAACACTTTCAGGGGCACCTGGGTGGCTCAGTTAAGTGTCTGCCTTCAGCTCAGGTCATAATCCCAGGGTCCTGGGAGGGAGCCCCACATTGGGCTCCCTGCTCAGCGGGAAGCCTGCTTCTCCCTCTCCCACTCCTCCTGCTTGGGTACCCTCTCTAGCTGTGTCTCTCTCTGTCAAATAAATAAATAAAATCTTAAAAATAAAATAAAATAAAATAAAATAAAACTTTCAGCGCAGATACACTTATATATCTAAATATGTTGGGAATTTAGCACTAAAGCTATCATTGTTTGTTTCAAAGGAAAATGCAACTTTGCATGCTTTAAATCTAATCTCTATGGGTTCATCTTTTTTTTTTTAATATATTTATTTATTTGACAGCAGGAGGGATTACAATTAGGAAGAGAGGCAGACAGAGAGAGGGGGAAAGCAGACTCCCTGCTGGGCAGGGAGCCCGATATGGGGCTCGATCCCAGGACCCTGAGATCATGACCTGAGCTGAAGGCAGAGGCTTAACCCACTGAGCCACCCAGGTGCCCACTATGGGTTCATCTTGATGCAATAACCACAGTTATGTAATATAGCATTTAGATTAATTTAAACAGTCAACAAGAAAGTTCACTTGGTTTTGTGATAACTCCTAGCAGTTCTTCAGGACATTTGTTCAGGTCTATTGCTCTTATTTAAATGACAATATATTTAATGAGCAATAATATTATAAGTAACTTTTAATGATTTGTCCTATGATGGATTAGCATTTTGAATATTTTGAGGCCATATAAAAAAGATTACTTACTACATACAGAATTTAAATTAGATCTAAAGTTTTTAAATGTGTTGTCCTCTCACTACTATTCTTCTCAAGAACATTTTTAGTTATTAATCCTAGCACTCTTACTGAGAACATTATGGATTTGGTTTCTTGAGGCTTCTCAACAGACCTGCAGGCAGCCACTTTGAATGAATTATGCTTAGGAGTCAGGATGAACTTTATTTTTCATTCTGTATTTCATCCAATGCTCTCTGTGTCACATATACCTCTGAGGATATAATCTTGTTTCTGTTTGAAAACTTCCAGGAATGAAGAACTTGTTACATGATGAGACAACACCATTCCTTTTAGGAAACGTATACATATTAAAGTGTCATTTGCTAGTTTAAACCAAAAGGGACTGAACCATTATTTCCAGCCATTGACCCAAATTCCGTTTCTACAGATCATTATAACAAAAGCTGAATTTCTTTCCAACTAGAGGAATCTTGAAATAATTTTTGTGCAAAAAAAGCCTGGAAATTTTGCAGCAGTGTCGACATAGGAAGTAAACTGAAATGGCTCGATAAGCTTGGTGATCTTGGCAGATTGTGGTTTCATCTTGACAGATAATAGTGCACTACATTGTCAAGTCATTCACCCCACAAATTTATACAACATACAACATTGAAATAGGAATAATATAACTGCAAAAATGATGCCCATCAAAAAGATTTGAAAGAACATGAGAATCACTGGTCCACAGTAATTCTGAATTTTAGGCAAGCAATGAATTGTTGCCAGGTTTTCCTCCCCTTGGGAGTGAAAATATTCATTGATGAGGACCTAGTTTTGCTCCATGAGAGCAGTTCCCAAGTTCATCATGTATTGTATTTGTCCAAATTTTCTTTGATCCAGGTTCTTTCCACTAAGAAAAAAAATCCCTTTTCTTAAGAAACTGTCCATATTTGATTTCCCAGCCTGGTTCTAACAACAGAAAGTTCGAAGCCCAATGTTTTTTGTTTGTTTGTGTGTTTTTCTTTTTAATTTTTTTATTTGTCTTCTCATTTTTTTGCCCTTTGCGGGTAGTGCTTTTGCCAGAATAGCCTCCTTTAAAATCTATGGGTTTCTTAAACATCTGATGTGGTGGTTTTTCTCCATGTGTTAAAAGCCATATCCATAATGTATCTTCTTATTTAGATCTGTATGTCAGGCTGGTGACAACACTTTTAAAATTCTTAGAAGCCCTTTGTGTTAAGCTGTGAATGTCTAGTAGGCACTTCTTTTAAAGCTTTCACAGGTCTTTTTTTTTTTTTTTAAAGATTTTATTTATTCATTTGACAGACAGAGATCACAAGTAGGCAGAGAGGCAGGCAGAGAGAAAGAGAGAGAGGGAAGCAGGCTTCCTGCGGAGCAGGGAGCCCGATGCGGGGCTCGATCCCAGGACCCTGAGATCATGACCCGAGCCGAAGGCAGCAGCCCAAACCACTGAGCCACCCAGGCGCCCCAAAGCTTTCACAGGTCTTAATGAGAATTCATTATATCTTTAGCTCATTCTTTATGAGCTAAACCTTGATTTGATTTTTAATGCCAGAACTCATTTTAGTTTGTGAATCTTTATCAACAGAGAAGACTGAAGATGATTACTCAGCAATACCTGGGTCTTCCCTGTTTCCTCTAAATCCTGTTTGCAAACCAAACAATTTCTTCCTTAGGTCATCATGTCCCTCTTCCCTTATCACAGATTACTAGAGCCATCCAACTGGCATTTACAGCTTTTCATTTGATGACATTAGTCAGTGCTCAACTCCATTAAATGTATTTTGTATCTCCCGCATTACTGCAGACAATAATTTTGCTAATTGTTTTTTTCACTACTCTAATAGTTGAGTTTCTCCAAATATGTTTTCCACTGTTTTTCTATCACTATTAAAATTTTCAGCATCATCTTCCTGACCTTTGCTGTTACCTTGCCACATTTCCAGCCTGGGTGTGGTTGGGTCAATGCCAGGGGGTTTCAATTTTTATTCATATGCAATTCTGTGCCAGTTTGATCTTGCTTCATGGCAAATCATCTTAAAACGTACTGGCTTAAAATAATAATTATGTATTCTTACAGCGCTATGGCTTCACAGGGCAGATTTTGCTGATATGGTCAGGTTCAGCTGAGTCTAGTCTCAAGTGTTTTCATTCAACTTTCTAGGGGTTAACCAAGTTTATTGGATAAAAGAAAAACTTGATTCATATATCTTGTGATTAACTCTGTGTCAACTGGAACAATGGCTAAATATGTCTCATTATCTACCCAGGAGGCTATCCCAGGCTTTCTCATTAGCTTAAAAAGCACTGCTAGTAGCAAAATAAGCAAGTGTGTTGGAACTTGCTTCTTTTATAAGACTTATCTGCTTTCTAGCCTCTGACGTCAGCCTCTCCAACTGTTAAACAACTACCAAGTGAATGGCATATATTTTGCTGTGTTTGTTTGACAACAACCAAATTTTATTTATCATATTATTAAGTTAGGGTAAATGTAGTGACAATCAAATACAAAATCGTTTATAGCAGCAATGTCTACAATAGCCAAACTATGGAAAGAACCTAGATGTCCATCAACAGATGAATGGATAAAGAAGATGTGGTATATATACACAATGGAATACTATGCAGCCATCAAAAGAAATGAAATCTTGACATTTGTGATGACGTGGATGGAACTAGAGGGTATCATGCTTAGCAAAATAAGTCAATCAGAGAACGACAACTATCCTATGATCTCCCTGATATGAGGAAGTGGATACACAACATGGGGGGTTAAGGGGGTAGGAGAAGAATAAATGGATCAAGGACTTTTATAGAATGAAGTTTATTTTTCCCTCAAATCACATTCTAGGTGGGACAAGTGGTAAAGGAAGTGAGGATCTTTGCTCCAAGCTATGTTTCAAGGACAAAACACATTCTATCAACCTTAGTACTCAAATATTTGGGATTTTGAAGCTGTGTCATCTGCATCATCTGTAATGACCATGAGAAAGACATTGTCCATGCAGAAGACACATACACTGTTAGCCACTTCAAGCTGGAGGGGATGTGTATCATTTTTACTCACATTCCCCTGGTGAAAATCAGGCATGTGACTCCCCATTGAGGCAAGTGCGCTGGAATATATAATCTAGTAGTGTTCCAAGGAAGATGAGGTGTTATTATTGATGAATGTTCACCTAGTTTTTGCCATAGCACTCTTAATAACCCAACTCTGTTTTTAATTAAATGCACGTTTATTTTGTATTTTCAAAATTTTAATATATCTAATATATTCCCATATCTATTAAAAATGTCTCATTATAGATAGTTTTTATATTTTTAAACATTTCATATGTGCTTAAAAATATTGCTCCTTTTCCATAAAGAAGATATATATATATATATGTGTGTGTGTGTGTGTGTGAGATATATATATATATATATATATATATATATATATATATATATAATGGAAAACTATGCAGCCATCAAAAAACCATGAAATCTTGCCATTTGCAATGACATGGACAGAACTACAGGATACTATGCTAAGCAAAATAAGCCAATCAGAGAAAGACAATTATCATATGGTCTCTCTGATATGAGGAGTTTGAGAGGCAGGGTGGGGGTTTGTGGGGGGAAGGGAGGGAAAAATGAGACAAGATGGGACTGGGGAGAGAGACAAACCATAAGAGACTCTTAATCTCAGGAAACAAACTGAGGGCTGCTGGGGAAGGGGAGGGGATAGGGTGGTTGGGTAATAGACATTGGGGAGGGTATGTGCTATGGTGAACACTGTAAATTGTATAGGACTGATGATTCACAGACCTGTACCCTGAAACAAATAATACATTATATGTTAAAATTATATATATATATGTGTGTGTGTATATATATATATATATATATATTTCAAAAATATATTGATCCTCCTCTTTATACAGATAGCTATTTTGAAAGGAAGATGCCAGGTAAAACCTACAAATTCTAAGTTAGTCATAGTAAAATACCTGAATACTCTGCTTTATTCAAACAATTTCATTTTTTCTCTTTATCTAAAAGCCCCAAAAGTTATCAATATATTGATAGGAGGAGAGTAAGAGAGTACTATTGGAGATCATTTCCCTAGCGCATTATGTGCAATTATAGTGTTCAGAGGAAGGGAGTCTTATGGAAAACAGGTGGTCTGAGTATCCAGGGATTACTCTAAAAGCTACTAACAGATGGAGAAGGAGAGAGCCACGGCAGAACTATTTAGGTATTTAAGACATTTAGTTCATCTCCTCTGAGGGGTGATTTGAATTTGATTTGTAGACTTTATTATTCTCCAGCCTGTATGACTGAATGACATTGCTCTAACTTAATGGCTAGATTTGTCTGATTCCTGATATTGCTAAAACATGATTCTGTTTTTTTTAGGTTCCTAATTTTCCTTTGTATTGTGTGATAGGTACTTTTTTGAGAGAGAGAGAAAGAGAATCCCAAGCAGGCTTCATGCCCAGTGAGGAGGCTGACTGACTCAGGGCTCAATCTCACAATGCTGAGATCATGACGGGAGCTGAAATCAAGAGTTAGAAGCTTAACCAATCGAGCCACCCAGGTGTTTCTGATGATATGTTTTAAGGGTCTATGTATTTCCTGTTTTTAGCCATGATTTATTTTCGGACTCCAAATTATGGCTGCTTCCTTAATCAGATAATCAGGCTTGGTATTCTTATTGAAGCTGCATTTTTACCCTTGCCTTTCTTGCAAAACTGTTTCAATAAGAAAGAGTTTTAGCTTTATTGTTACATAAATAAATAGATAATACAAAATAATAGACAAATTTGTCATCAGAAACTGGTAAGAACTGAGGTAACTAAAAATTTTCCTTAACTATGGGTGAAGATGTTGCTTTACTATCCTGAATTAACAACAATACTTCAAATGGATACCCTTATATGAAAAGTTTAGTATGATGATCAAATCCCTCATGTTCTACAGAACTTTGATACTAATGATTATGCTATTTAAAAGGCACAGTTATCACATATTTGAAGATAGGGTTTGTTAGTTCAATTTTAAAGCTGCATGTACTCCCAGAGAACTGTTTTTACAAATGTTAAAGGGATATTGAGATGAAGGGTTCTGGGTTTCCAAACATATAAGATTTCTGACAATTAAGACATACTCTCTTTTTAAAAAATTAAATTACTACAAATTCAGTAATATTACTTGGTCAATTATTTTGGATCACTGATACTCTGTAAGCAAATGTCTAGAATCCAGTTTGCTTGAATTTAATTTAAAAAGCATTTATTTGAGAAAGTATTTGTTTTCTTCTTATATTAAACTTGTTGCTAGATTTTGGGGAATACTTAACATAAAAGCACAATGTAATTATTATGGAACTTAAAAAAAAAATTTGTGCATTAAAAAGTATACCTAAAAAGCAAAAATTAAATGTTCTAGCTTTTAATAGGTAGCTAAATGTGGTAATGTACAATTGTGCATAGAAATAGGAATAGGGGCTGATCCTAGTGGTTTGAAACTGTCTCACTTGTATCAATAAACAGACATATGTTCCACTAAATTATACCCCGCCCATTGTTTATTTCTTACTCACTAATAACATCACAGGAAAAGAACAGAGCTATTAAAAGATGAACAGTGAATGTGATATAAAGAACTATAACATTTTAGTATAATGCAAATGCCTTGTTAATCCATATACTCTCCTACATCTAAATCACATATATTTGTATACATCACACTTTGGTAAATTTTTATTTTTGAAAGTGAATTCATGCTGAGTACGCCCAACTTGGGGGAAAAAAAATTACAAGATATATAGGGATTTGATTTTAACATGTCACTTTAAGTATAGTACTGAAGAAGGTAATGAAACACAAAATTCAAAGAAGGTAATGAGTTTAACTTCCTCAACTGATTTTTAACATTTATGAGTGATATGGAATAAAATCTGCTGATATTTTAAAAAATATATGAGATTCCTTGAGAGTTAAAACAAATTTATAAATAACCTGATTTTATGAATTAAGCCATTATAACAATTTGGTGTAAGAATCATACACAGATACACATACACACAATGACAAAGTGACCACTTTTCATTCTGCCTTATAAGAGTAGAAAATTTGTGGTTCCTCTGTTTTTGACCTGTGTAAGGTTTGTCGAGATTTCTTTTGTCAGCTTGCTTATGGTAAATATTTTTTATCTAGCACCACTGAGAGGAGATAATGTCTTACTAATCAAGTATTTCCAACTGTATGACCCTTTTTCTTCTAAAATATTGATTCAGACATCTTAATTGCAAATGTGGATACAATTCATTGGAGTCATTAGATAATTAATTTCATGAGATAACAGATATTGTTAATTTACATGGTGGTGTAGTAACAATCTGCTTCATTCTTTTTGTAATTACCATCTGTTTGCACTGATGTGGTAGAATCTGCCACTGCTATATAAATTACAACTAGAAGATGCTTACAGTAAGCAATACTGGTAATTAATGACATGTCATACACATATGCAGGGTGGCTCTTAAAACTTGGACATTTCAATATTGAATATTATAAATATTCCACTTGGAAATTATGCTTAAGATTAAACTTTCAAAGCATTTTTTTCCTCTTTAAATTCTAATTTTGTTCTTTTATGATTTCATGTATGTAAAAAAACGAACACACTTTCAGTCCCAACATAACATATCATAAAAATTGTGTCATTCATTCAATGGATATTTGTGGATTAAGTAGTGTATGGCCTTAGCTTATGCACTGGAAATTATAAAAATGACAATATTAAGCATTTACTTTCAAGAAGTTGGTGTCACTGTAGAATGCAAATGATAAGGACATAAAGTGAGTCTTAATACAGCTCTGAGGTACAAAATACAGGAAACTTCACTCTCCATAGGGTTGTGGTCAGGTACATCTTCTTTAAGATGTTGATAAGTAAATTAAACTTTGATTCCCATCATGGATAATTTTATGTGTCAAGGTGGATAGCCCATGGTATCTAGTTGTTTGGTCAAATACTAGTCTAGAGTGGTGAAGGTATCTTGCAGATGGGATTAATATCCTTATAACCATTAATATTCAATGATTATCATATGATTATATGATAGGATATATGTGATAGGATATAAATGATATATGATATATGATATGATATGATACCATATGATATCATATGACATATGATATATATGATAGGATATATATCCTATCATATCTATATCCTATCATATAATCATATGATATAATCATATCATATGATTATATCATATATATATTATAAACCATATATATGACTATATGTATCATATATGATATATAAATCATATAGATTTATGTACATAAATTTATATATATGATTTGTGATTTATGTAAATAAATCATACATATATATATGATTTATTTTGAGGAGTTGACTCACATGCTTGTCTGAAATTTATAGGCCAAGGCAGAAGACTGGAAATTCAGACAGGATTCCTATGTTAATCTTCAGATAGAATTCCTATCTTCTACAGGAAACCTCAGTTTACACTCTTAAGACCTTCAACTGATTGGATGAGTCCTTCCCATATCATGGAGGATCATCTGCTGTTCTTAAAATAGATGTATGTGTGTAAGTGTTTAGATATAGAGAGAAAGAATAGAGAAACAGAGTCAATAGGTTCTGTGACAAATATTATAAACATATATATAAATATATATGTGTATATATACATGTATGTGTGTATATATTTATGATTTATAAACAAGTATTTTATTGATATATATATAATATATGTGATATATATAAAAATATACATTTGTATATATATTTATAAATCAGTGGTGATAACCCTGCACAGTGAGACAAGATTCTAAATTGCCAGTATAACTAACCATAGAAGGAGTTCATAAGGAGTGATTATGTAGAGTGATCTATTTTGGCAATTAGAGATGGGGCATTTGGTTTAGCAACTGAGGACAGAACAGGTGAGAATTGTGAAATTATTCAATGTAACATAATTAACATACATTATTCAATGTAACATAATTAACAATGTAACATATCATGGAGGACCATCTATTGTTCTTAAAATAGATATATGTGTGTAAGTGTTCAGATAAAGAGAGAAAGAATAGAGAAACAGAATTAATAGGTTCCATGATAAATAAATAAATATATATTTATATATATGTGTGTGTGTGTATACATGTATATGTGTATATATATATTTATGACTTATAAATATATATGATATATATGAAATATATCAATAAAATACTTATTTATAAATCAGTGGGGATAACTCTGGCACAGTGAGACAAGGTTCTAATTTGCCAATATAACTAACCATAGAAGCCGTTTATAAGGAGGGATTATGTAGAGTGATCTATTTTGGCTAGTAGAGGTAGGACATTTGGTTTAGCAACTGAGGACAGAACAGGTGAGAATTGGGATATTATTCAATGTAACAGTGCTAATTATTAGGCTATAAATAATGAGTTGTAGAGGAGAGTGTTTAAGTGCTATATGTTTTAGTTTTAATATATTTGGCACAGTAACTATGGAAAATGGCACATTTTGTATAATTTGATCTAAAAGATTTAAGTCCATATACAATGGTTTGGACCTTTAAAAATTCACTATTACTGTAATTCCCATGACATTGCAATATAGATGACTTGTAACTTCTTACAAAGCCATAACATTTATAAGAAACAATTTTTAGACTCATAAAGGATTTTTTTTTGTTTTTAAACTTGTAATGAATTCAGTGACAATGACCTTTCTTGATACTTTATGTTTTCAGCTTTTTAGATTCTTACCCTATATGATCCTCTTTTTCAAAGGCCTAAAATTAAGTTATATTGTCAATAAGGAATATTGCACTGACTGTGTTTTCTGAGTAGTGAGGTTAAGCTTTAGGAAATTTATACCCAGATCCTTTAGTAGGTTGTCATATAATTAAACTGGATTTAACTATTCATTTCACACGTGAGAGAAATTATTTTAGTGAAGAAAAAGTGAACGGGGATGGAAAGACCATGATTCTGTCTTTCAATATAACAGTATGCAGCCCTGGTCCAGTTAATCTCAGATTTGGGTGTTGGCACCTTTTTATATAAAAGACAATATAGCAAATGTCTTAGTTTTTGCAGGCCACAGTGGCAAAGAGGCTATAGTTTGTTGAACCATTTTCTTAGAGCTTCAAATTCTTCAAGTATAAATTTAAGAGAATGTTACAAAGATTAAATTACATTAATTCAAAAACATAATCATTGAGTGACTATATGAGGATACTATAGTATATTACTGTATTGACTCAAGTGCTATACTTACTATACTTGGTGCTATATTTTCCTAAAATATTTAGCAGTTATTCAACTTTATATTATTACAGAGCAAACTTCCTCAAAAATTAGTGTCTTAAAACAACAAATATTTGATTATGTCTCATAATTCTGTGGGTCAGTAAATAGCGGAGGGCTATGTTCCAGGCAAGGCTCAGCTGGACAATTTTTGAGCTTTATTTGGTGTTGACTGATGTAAATTGGTGATGTTCAGCTCAAAGCCAAGCTGGCCTGGGGGTGTTCATGATGGCTCCACTCACATGTATGTAACTTTGCCAGATTAGTTGGAAGACGGGGAATGTCCAGACCCTTCTCCCGCTCCTGGAGTCTCTGAGTTTCTCAGTGTGGCCTCTCTAGATGGGCACTTAGGATTCTCACATGGCAAGTGAGGGCTCCAAAAATAAAACTAATGCAGGAGTTGGCATTTTTCCTGAAAACCAAGATAGAAACTCTTGTAATATCACTTCTTCCACACTCAACAGGCCAGCACAGATGGACAGAGGGTAGAATTAAATAAACATCCCAATGGGGGAAAGCTAGACAATCTGTGGTTATTTTTAATCCGACACTGCCTGTTGGCAGGTCACAGATTCCTCAGAGTTTCACCCTCTCCATGCCTACAAAGTCTCCCTTTAGTATATCATCTTCTCCTACTTCAGGAAATTACATCCAAATCAAGTCTAAGTGTGGATCTTCTATGTTGTATGGTTTCTGCCCATCTAAACCTGTGAAGTAAAGAGACTAAAGAACTAAAGAAATCTATCTTTCATATACTCAGCACACAATGGTGAGTCAGTCATGGGAAAATTATAATAGATACTTCCATTAACAAAGCCCTGGGCTAGGGGATGTTAGGCAATTAGCAGTCATTGGTGGATTGTAAAGCTGAAATCCAGCTGGACATATTTTGTCCATTCCTTGGTTAGGGCTTACTCCTTCCAGTAGAGAAAGATTCTCTTCAGGCCTTGGCTTGATCCTCTGGGTCTTGTTTCTTCCTTATGAATCATCCATTATTTTTCCATAAGAAGTAGCCTAAGTTTGCAGGTGGACTATTTGGTCTACTTCTGTTTGTAGTATGTGGCAAGTCCAAAGCCTACTTTTTATATTATACTGTCTCTGTATCTTTTAGTTCAAGATGTTAGAATACCTTAAAAAAAAAGTCATGAGCTTCCTGTACTATATTTTACTTCAGAAATCAAAAGCTATATCTATAATTCTTTCTGAGACTATAATTCTATTCATTGAGCTGATAGGGAATTCTGTAAAAATACCATTAATATCTTTAAAATTTTGTCTTGTTTTTGTGGTGTTAGAGATCCTTTTACATAGAAGAGAGGTTCTAAATGTCACATCTTAAGTAAGGCAAGGGTAAAGAAAATACTTCTCTGCCTCAAACTCCTGGGGACACAACAGAAGGATACTTTGATTTTTGGGGGGAGGAGGAGGAGGAGTCCCCCACAGAAAATGAGGACATTGATGCAGCGTTCTCAATTCCATAATTTTCCTTTAAAATATTCTCTCATATAAATTTTAAGCTGTTTATATGCAACTGGAGATGAGTAATAGATATTTCTAATCGAACAGCTGTATGACCAGTCATACTAAGGAATCTAAGGGTGCTCCTTGCATCAATATTGAAATTATGAGGGTGTTTTTTATTTATTGTCCTTGGAATTGAAGCTTTATCCAACCTAACTTTATAGGGTCATTAAAAATACCTGCTGCACACAGTTACATACTTGCATATATTCTTTTATTTCATCAAATATTACATAAACGTGGTTACCCTAGTAGCAAAATAGATTGTGACATATTTAAATTCTTCCTCCAGTTGCAGAGGGAAGCTATCATTTGTTGAGGAAGTGCATCATGATACAAAAATGTATCATGCTTATGGGTCATGCATATACACAAACATAAAAACACACTCCCAGAAGTTTTATTAGATATGTACTTTTATTTCTACTTTATAAATAAGAAAACTAAGTATTTGACAATGTTAAGTAATTACTCAGGGTCACATAACTCCTGATACTAGAACTATGTTTTTTTTTTCCTCTTTGATATATTAATTCCTACAATAGTAAATGAGAAGAAATAGGTTTCAAATCACATATTTTTTATGTGATGAAATGTGGCTTAAAAACCTAGATCTTCTATTTCCAAAACAAAAATTCTCTGCATTATACCATGTGCATCTGTAGTTTTGTAGTTTCAGATGTGTGAATAGCTATGCAACTAGAAATTAGTTTCAGGGTATAGAGATGACAGAGATAGTAGCCAGCTGTGCAAAAAAGGAGCGATAATGACACAAAAGTGATGGCAGTTTGCAGGATACTGGTTAAAGGATATTGGTTTTCTTCTATTACTGAGTAGGAGCTCAATCCTAAGAGACATACATAGAGAGAGAACTAAAGTTCATCAAGAATTCAGTATGGCACAGACACTAAGCTAAGTGCTTCACATGTACTGAAGGAGGAGATTTCTTCATTCATCTCTTAGAGAATACATATTTTTCTAATCATGAAAAACTACATGTTTCTTAAGCATGACTCAGATTATTTTTATGATGATTCCATGTGCTAGTTCTTTTGAGAGGGGATGTTAAAACACATGTTTTGCTGACTTTCACACGAAAATAGCGAAAACATATGTTGGGAATTAAAATTATGTTTCACTGATCATTTCAATAAGAGTGCAATAGAAGATATGGAAGACAAGTTTCATTTTTGTATATTTTGTGATATATTTCATATCAATATTTCTGATATGATCTATTTTGTATGTCTTAGATGTGTGGAAATCAAAGTAGAAAATATTCTATTGTTATTTAGAGCTAGTTAATCAGAAAGATACAAATCAAGGTATAGTTGAAATAGAAGTAAATATATTTAATGAAAATATATCAAGGACGTTAAAAGGAGAGAAAGGAGAAAAGCCCAATTGTATTCCATTAAGTCTGAAAAAGAAAAACAAGTACTATTGAAAGCTCATTCAAAGAGAAATTTAAAAGCTAAGAGTATCACCTGAGCAACCAGTGTGTCTCTGAACCAAGCACTGTCCCTGGAAAGCATATCTATCCACAGATATTCTATCTGGCTGGGAAGTTGAGCTCTTCACTTGCTGAGGATAGCAGGAGAACCCTGCTGGAGGTATTCCTAAGAAATAATTAAAGAAAAATTATCCACCCCCTCCTTTTTTTTTTTTTTTAAGATTCTTATTTTATTTATTTGACCGAGAGAGAGAGATCACAAGTAGGCAAAGAGGCAGGCAGAGAGAGAGAGAGGGGGAAGCAGGCTCCCTGCTGAGCAGAGAGCTCAATGTGGATCTAATTCCCAGGACCCTGAGATCATGATCTGAGCCGAAGGGAGAGGCCTAACCCACTGGGCCACCCAGGTGCTCCTAAAGGAAAATTATTCTATTCAAACGATAAACAGAATGTCCTACACAATCTTACAAATCAGAGTAAAGCAAATTTTCTTGTCTTTAACAATAGAGATAACTAACTAGATATTGGAGTTTGCCATCCCTGCTCTAAAACTTTGACAGAAATAAGTTCTTCGTGTTGCATTAGATTAAGATGAGGCACTGTCTGTCAAGAAATAAAAGAGTATTTTGCAAAAGAGTTATCATTCAAACAATGAAGAAATGTCTGTTCAGCCTAAAAATGGTGATGATGATAGGAAATTTAGGCAGTAGCAGATAATAATATTAGACTGCCACTGGCCAAATATTCTTAATAAATAATGCAGTTACATCTATATAATAGTGGTAGTGAAGAAAGAAGAATATATTTAAGAATTTTAATTTTAATATTTCAGAAACAGTTTAGATCTAAGAATTATAAATTGATAAAAAATAAATCACCAATGTTTGTAATTATTTCTGTAAACCTTGATTTAAAAACATGCAGAGAAATATGGATCTTTAGTGATCATGTATTATAGCAGAAATACTTTGGTTAAGGGAAAATAAATATACGTTAGAAAATCCAGGATAGATTCTGGCAGGTAAGTAAGTTGAAGAAGTAGTCTACTTGTATCCTTTTACATTTATTCAAAATTACTTACTAATTAGCTGCTCTGTATCAAGTTCTGTCTTAGGTAACTGTTCATTGTTGGTAATAAGTCATTTATAGCACTTTTTACCTAAGGAGTTAATTGAAAAATATTTTTATCATGCTTTGATTTCAGTTTATAAATTAACTAAATTTTCACCTTTTTAAGTGTTGTAAGAAACTCAAAATAAAACAAGTCATTTTAATTGAATGACTATGTGCATTAACTATCTAGAAAAGGTATTTCAAAAACTATCAATTGTATGTGTGTGTCTCAAGAAATTATTATTATAATGATGGCACAAAAGTATTTCATGTATTTAACAAATAAAGTCTTAACTATTTTGGGTCCCTTGCAGATGGCATTGGCCACTGAACCGGATCTCAAGAAAAGCTAATTAAGAGGTAGCATATTAAATACTTTAATGTGAATTTTATCATTTGAAATACTGACTTTAAGGTCCCTTATTTTTTATGGAAACATGTAGCATAAAATGCAAATGAGGTTTGACCAAAAATTTCAAGTACTTTCACTTACTTAGAAAATACATGAAACTGCATCCAGGAACTCCACACCCAATCATGTTTTCTGACCTTTTTTTCTGACTTTTATTATAGAAACTATTATTTTAATTTGAATTGGATTTCTTCATTAGCCTCACATTATTAATATATAAATACCAAAAATAAAGGTGGATTAGAAAAATCTTTAAACCAATATTTTATCATTATTCTCTATTAAACTCTGTGTGAACAGGTAGTACTTATTTCTGCCAACAGAGATTAAAGTCTTTTGTTTAAATCTAGAATACTATATATTATTTTCATTATTAAGGAATTTATATATGAATGTATGAATTAGATTTTTGTATGTATGTGCTTCTAGGAACTCTTCTTCAAAATATTTAGTTTAACCCCATAATAAATATTTTTTCTCTTCCTCCCCCTCCTCCTCTTCTCCCTCCTCCTCCTTTTCTCCCCTCTTTCATGTCTCTCTTTCTCCCTCTCCTTCTCTCCCACCTTCCCTCCCTCTTTCTTTCTCTCAGACATAGTAACCCCCCAACACAAGATGTCCATGTTCTAATGGCTATGGGCCACTGACTACGTTTACAAACACAAAACAGAAAGTACCTTGCAGATATGATTAAGGATCTTGAGATAGGGAGATTGCTTTCCTTTATCCAAGTAAAACAAATCAAATCACATTAGACACTAAATCCGAGGCACTTTCCTGAGATCACAAAGATGAGAAAGAAGGGTCAGAATGATGCAATATTGATGATTTTGAAAAATGAGTAGAAGAGCCAAGAGGCAGGGAATGTGTGTAGTCTCTAGAAGTTCCTCCTTACACTCCAGAAAGGAACACAGACCTCGCAACACCTTGATTTTTGCCAGGTGATAACCATGTGAAACCTTCTGACCTCATATTTGTGTTGTTTAAAACCACTAAATTTGAGGTAATTTGTTACAGGAACAATAGAAAACTAACTCATTTTCCCCTTTTCATTTCAGTAAGAAGTGGCTAGGCATATCTAGTTTTATATCCTTTTTTAATTTTTTAAATTTTTTGTTAGTATGGCTATAGACATAATTTTTAATGCATGATACACCATTAAAACTAGTTTATTTAAGAGAATTTTAGCATTTGGTTCACAGCACTCTAAATCTACAAGAAACTAAGGATTTCATGATGTGTAACTCATTACTAAAAGTGACTTGCTCATGTCCGGTGTTGCAGATCCAAACTAGAACATGCAGAAGTACTCTGTTCAGGAATGGTCACACTGCTTATATCACATTGTTTCTCATTTTATTTTTATTTTTTTGGAAGATTTTATTTATTTGAAGAGAGGGAGAAGGGGCAGTAGCACAGGCAGGAGGAGGGAAGGGAAGAGGCAGAGGGAGAGGGAGAAGCAGACTCCTCTGCAGAGCAGGGAGCCCTTACAAGGGGCTCAATCCCAGGACCCTGGGATCCTGACCTGATCCAAAGGCAGACACTTCACCTACTGAGTGAAGGCGCCTCTGATTTCTCATTTTAAAGAGAGTTGGTGCCAGAAATGACTTCATCCAAATACTATCTCAAAAAAAAAAAAAAAAAAATGCCGGTATTATAAATAAAGCACATGGAGCAAAAAAGGGGCACTGAAAAATGATTTAATCAATTATCTTAAAACAAGGCAAGACAATAACTTGGTATTAGATAATTAGTTACAATTGTTGGATTCATTGGCTATTACAGAGAAATGCATGCAATTAAATGAAAATTTTTGGCATATCCTGCCTCCCAGTTTAATTTCCCTATTGTTTCTCTTCTCATGAATTATTCATAGTTTTTTATAATGCATGTGACATTTTGTTATTGCAATAATTTATCATTTTAAAAGTCTGCATAAAAAAGTTCACATAATGTGTATTTTGAAATCTGTAGAGGTTTATTAATTTAAAATATCCAATGTAATATTTAGATGCAGTAACACTGGGTTTTTTGAGGTTATATATATACATAACCTATATGAACCTATAAGAGATGTCCATAGAATGTCTTTGATATGACAATCTAATTAATTTTGCAAAAACATACCTTATGAATTTAACTGAAATAGAAATAAAAATTTGTAATTTTAGATTTTTACTTATTACTATTAACAGCATTTTAGTTAAATTAGAATTCTCCTTCATTGGAATTCCTGATTACATTCTTATGAGCAGGGATAGCCATTTACTCCATGATTTTTTTCCTAACACTAAATACATGGTTGTAATTTCCAACATCAATTTCTCCAATTCTCTGACACCAGCTGGGTCAGGAAATTCAATTGAATTCAATTCTGAGACTGACAACTAGAGTTAGTGTTGTCTCTAGCAGATGAGGTCTCAAGCCCACAAGTCTGTCTCCACTTCAGACACCAGCTGCAATTAGGTGTCCAGGATGCCTGCACTTTTGTCACACTTAGGTATAAATTCAGGGATTCCCACAACACCTTCCTAGGTTTGATAATTGACTAGAAAGATTCATAGAAACGGGGAACATACTTTACTATTACTGGTTTATTATAAAGGATGCAACCTAGGGACAGCCAAGTAGAAGAGTTGCATAGGACAAGGTATGGAGGGAGAGAGGCACAGAGCTTCCATGTTCTCTTGGGACACTCTCCCAGAACTTCCATATGTTCAGGAACCCAGAAGCTCTTCAACTTCATTGTTTTATGATTTTAAGGAAGTTTCATTACATATGTATACTTCATTAAATTATTAGCCGTTGATTATTAAACTCTATCTCCAACCTCTCTCCTCTCCCAGGAGGGGTGTGTGTGTGTTTGTGTGTATGTGTGTGTGTGTGTGTGTGTGTGTATGGTGGGGTGTGTGGGGTGGGGGCGGGGAGCTACTTAAAGTTTCAATCCTTTAATTATGGCTTAGTCTTTCCAGTGACCAGCATCCAACTGGAGGCTATCAAAGGGGCCCAGAGGCAATAGTCATCTCATTAGCATACAAAAGACACTCTTAATAAGTAGAAGATACTCGTTTTAGGAACTCAGTGCCTGGGACAACCAGTGCCTGGGACAACACCCCCCCCCCAAACACACACACATTTATTTTTGTTGTTATAGCTCATCTCCATTGTGGTTTTCCAGCTTTTTCATAATTTTCAGTTTTCAATTTCCAAACATCATTTCTGTTTCAGAACAGGGAGAAGCTGCTGATCATACCTCAATTCATTGCAGTGGAAGTTCCATTTTTTTTATAGTAGGTTTATACATACATTCTTGGATAATTGATATTCAAGTCATATATTGCCAGTAAGGGAAAATCCAATGCTGATGGTTCAGCATGATACCTTCCATAAGCCCAATAGTTTGCTTAGTGCTATTTCCGCTAGAAGAATTAGCTCAGAGATAGACTCTGTTCTGCTTTTCTCTGTAAGTGGAATGTAGGGCTCTGTGATGAATAGTGTGTGTGTGTGGAGAGAGAGAGAGGGAGAGAGAGAGACCATGTGTTTGTTGATCTAAAATGGTTTAAACAACTTTCATTTATAATAAGTGTACATGATCCTATGAAATTTTATAAATGATGCAGAGCCATAGAAGAATGAAATATGATATCTGACCTTAAAGTACTTGTAACTTCATAAAATAGTCATTCTCTTTATTAAAGAACTAAATCTCCATTAGTTGAAGAAAACTGCTAACTTTTCTCCTGAAAATTTACCCTGACACCAGGAAGTTAGGAAGACTGATTTCTTTCTCCATCACTATCATGTCCATCTACTCTCTGACAAGCTCTCTTTTCTTTCCTTTATTTTTTCCTTTTTTTTGACTTTTGCTTTGCCCAAGGTAATAAGAAAAATTATACATGTTTCAAACATGTTCTTTGTCTGTCATTGTTCCATTGTTTGAATAGTCATGATGTAAGAGCAGCAAGTAGGTAACTGAATTTTTTTAATGGATTTAACTATTGTTTCCACTGACCAAATTTCCATTTAGTGGATTCTCACATAGCAAACCTTAACTTATAAATTTGTGCCACACCAGGAGTAAAAGTTAGGATTTTTCAGTTGCTCAAAATTGAAAGTCAACTTCTGGTATAGTACATAAATGTAACGAATATGAACCTAGTAAAATACTTTATTAATTGAAGAGAAGTATGCAAAGAACATAATGTACATGACTGGTGATTTTATTTTTCTTCCAGGTTTTTATTTATTTATTTTTTAAGATTTGTTTATTTTAGAAAGAGAGAGAAAGCACACACATGAGTGCAGGGGGGAGGGGAAGAAGGCGAGGAAAAGAGAGAATCTCAAGCAAATTCCACAATGAGCACAGAGCCCAACATGGGGCTCCATCTCAGGACCATGAGATCATGACCTGAGCTGAAATCAAGAGTTGGACACTTAACCTAGGCACCCAGGAGTCCCCCCAATTTTTATTTAAATTCCATGTAGTTAGCATACAATGTAATATTCGTTTCAAGAGTAGAATTTAGTGATTCATCTCTTAGATACAACATCCAGTGCTCATTACAAGTGCCCTGCCCCATAGCCATCACCTACCTAACCTATCCATTCCTCCCACCCACCTCCCTTCTGTTAACCATCAATGTGTTCCCTGAGTGTATTTCTTCGTTTTCTTATTTTTTGGTCCCCCTATGTTCTTTTGTTTTGTTTCTTAAGTTCCACACATGAGTGAAATCATATAGGGGATGAAATCCTCTTTCTGGGGAACTTCCACACCCCAAAAGGACAGAGATCCAATGAGAATTTCATAAACAAATATCACCACAAATTCCCACCTTCCATGTGTTTTCTTTTAAGCTCATTTCTCTTACAAAGTGGGTACCTAAACCCATAACTCTATCTTTTGTTTGTCTTCTTTTACATATGAAAATACTTTGTCTTTTCTTCTGTAATTTGGTCTTTTGTCAGAGTTAACTCCCAGGTGCCCAATCATTCAAATTTAAGATGGTAGAATCAAAGTTCTCCTCCCAATATTGATCTGTTTCTCTTAAATTACTTTTTAAGCTAAAATTTCTCCATTGATAATATATTACATTTCATTGGGACTGAATGTCAATATATAATATTCAGATATATTTGACCTTTGAACAACACAGGGTTTGAACTGTGTTGGTCCACTTGCACATGGAATTTTTTGATAAATACAGTACAGTGTTATGACTGTATTTTCTCTTCCTTATGATTTTCTTAATTTTTTTCTAGCTTACTTTATTATAAGAACACAGCAAAATACATATAACATACAAAATATATGTTAATCAACTGTTTTTTGTTATTGGTAAGGCTTCTGGTCAACAACAGTAATTAGTTGTTAAGTTTTAGAGAAGTCAAAAGTTACACTCAGATTTTCAACTCCGTGTGTGTGCAGGGGGAGGAGATCAGTATCTCTAACTCCTGCATTATTTATGGATCAACAGTATATATTTCATTTTTCATTAAAAATGGAAGTTGCACTTTTTAGAACAAATTTCTAGAAAAAAAAAAAAAAACTGCCTAGTATAGACATCAAAGCAATAATGGAATAGCATATAGCCCTGATGAAGTGGTTCTCAAAGTGTGGTGCCAGACCAGCAATATCACCATTAGTTAGAAACTGGTTAGCACTGCATTACTCTAGACCTACAGAATCAGAAATTCTGAATTGTGTCACCAATCATGTTTTAATAAGCTTTCCAGGTGAATTTGATGCATATCTTTTTCTTTATCAAGAACTCTTGCTTCTTCTTCTGCCACATTAGTTTACAAATCAGGATATATTAACATTCTTTCACTTTCTTTAGCTTAGTCAGCAATAGGCTAATTTCTTCTTGTTGTTTTAAATGAAATTATATTTTCCACAAATAACATAAACAAAGTAAAAAAAATAAATAAAACTTTACTGAAAATTGTCTTTCTGGTTCACACACCCAAATTTGTAAGAGAAAAACACAATTTTCCAGATATCAACATCTTTAATTTTTTTTTACATTTTTAAAAATTATAAAATGCTTTAATCAAACAAATAAGTTTTAAAACTTAGATGCTGACTAGATGAATGACAGAATTATGGCAATTTCCACTGCTAGTGGCATTACTAAAGTATTAGTATCATGGCAGAATTATTAGCAGGTTGATCATGTCTTGTACTTTCCAATATTGATTTATAAAATTTGATGCCTTAAAGTTTAAGGCTAAATTATAAAAAATCAGTTTGTACACATTCATTTTCTGCCTGTATTCTGAGATGAACTGCATAAATATATATTTTATGGGTAAAATAATTCCTCAGTTAAATATTGCTCAGTTTTGAGCTTACCAAGTAAAATTATAGAAAAATTAAAATTTGCTTCAAATATTTCTGATGCTATGAGGGAAAAAGTGCTTAAAGTAATGGTTTTTACCCATCATTATTTTTTCTATAAAGCAAGTTTTTAAGGACTAAAAAGAGAAATAACAAATATTCTTATCCATCTTCCTATATCACTAAATGAGAGGTTTCAAGAAACTCATGAATACTAAAATTCACCTCAGTTATGTTTTTGCTTTCTATTAGCTCATAAGTCATTAAAGTATATATTTCTTGTTCCTGTCACACTCATTGTCTTTCCTGCCTAATGTCTGATTTACTATAGAAGTACAAAATACATCAGAAGGTAAATTATATTTGATTCAAAAATATTACTGGGGTATAGCCTTAACTTAGGAGTGTTTATAGAAACAAAAGCCCAGTAGTTTTTTAATTTGGATGCTCATTTAATTTTCATTCATATCCATGGCAATATTCAAATTAAACACAAGAGACATAATTGTCTCCTATCCTCTGTACCTACTGTAGGCTTTTATTGTGATGCTGAGGCTATTACCATACAGGGACATAAAAGTGAATTGTCACTGGTGGTCTTCAATTTTGCTACTGACCATGTGATTCATACATCAAGTGATAAACATGCCCATGACCAACAGACATAGTTTTCTGATACAGTTTTTCACTCAAATCGGAGAGAAATGAGAATTGTTTGCCATCAGAGCAAAATAAAGATGTAGCATTATTCTCTTTGTGAAGACTGTATGTAGCTTGTGGAGTTTTGACATTTATGAGAAATAAAACTAGGAACTTTTGAAGGTTTTTAAATCACTCTTACAAGGTTGCTTGCTGTTTCCAAACCCTTCAGAATTCAAAATGATCAGATCATGCAGAGAATTGATGCTATAAATCAATAAAAGAAAACAGAACTTAAAAACCCAGAAGACATGAAATACTTCTGCCTAATACTACCCACACAATCCCTCATTTCCAAACTAGTTCATTACACTATATTTTATTGTCAGGAATGTTATGACCCAGTACAATAAAACTAGATTTAACCACAGTGACACACAAGTTTTGGAGAAGTTAAGGAAATATTCCAAGTGTGCAATGTGCATTCAACATATTATCTCTGTCTTTAACATTCCCTGCCTGCCTTAATCCACATTTTTCACAGTTTATATCTACCTTTTTGTGTAGTTATATTTTTGTCTTATAAATGTAACAGAGAAGCCTTGTACAAACATTCTTCCTCTCAGAAACTTCAGTAGAATGTGTAAAAGTACTAGGTCTAACATCTTCTCTCTGTTATTACTAAACTATATCATAGTAAATTAAAATTCAATATTATGCTACCAAAAATTATTAAAACACATAAAAAAAAGAATCCTTAATATTTATTAGGTTATTCATACAGATTTTCCTAAAAACTGGAAGTCTATATTTTTGCCTCAAAATATATAATTTCCCCTCCTTCTTAAACTTAGTGCTACTGCCAGACAATATTTCACATTTAAGATCAAAATCTTATCTTTGAGCCAGTCATAAGAATAAATTTTTCAAGATACTCAATTGTCTAGTAAAATGACAATATTTTTTCATGTTTTCTCAATGTTTTAATTTAAAACATTGAGAAAACATTAAAAATTTTAACTTAAAGCTGAAACTTCAGCCTAGAAATAATGTATGACCAAAAACATAAAAAAAGTAAAGCTATGCCATATTGGATAAAGCTACTTTCTTAATGCATCTAGAGCATTATTTTACCATTATTGCATAGCTCATTCCAGACACAAGTTGGTGAAATAAATTTAAATTATACAACGTATTTGTCTAATAAAGACACAAATTAGGCATTTTCAATTTGCATAATGTAACTTTTAAAATATATATTATCTGAAGAAACATGCTTCAACCACATCAATTTTTATGTACAATAATTCATTATTTTGTCTTAACAATGAAACTAATTTGACTTAAAATATTCTCCATGAAGTAGATGAACAATTATACTAAAGTATCCCAAGTCTGTAAATTATATTAACGTTGAATTGGTTCACCTATTTTTGAAGTTATAGTTTTCCTAAAAAAACCTACATATCTGTACATCTCCATAGAAATGACCAAGATCAAACATATGACTGATATGGAAAGATAACCAACATGTTTTCCTTTCTGTACTAAAGTATCGTGATAATTACCATTACCATTATTATCTGCACATTTGCATTTATATGGGAAATATCAGGTAAAATGGATGCTCAAGTAATAGAGATAGTTATCACTTTGGGATTATAGTGCAAGACAACGATATTGTCTGTCATTTCCTATTTTATTCGTAGGAAACCTGTGTTAAATTTACAATTGGAAAAAAAAAAGAAAAAAAATATAGTGTTATGTATCCGTAGTTAATTAATTTAATTAACCTCCTCCAAGGGATATTCTCTTTTAATTTTTTTTGCAAATATTGAATTTCCATGTACAACTACTGAAACAAATTCTGCTGCTATAAAATGTTTGGAAACTATTTCAGGTAATATTTAATAGATTAAATATACTCTGTTATTTCTTAGAAACTTCTGAATATGATGTGGTAACTATTTTTCAAGTTCTACATGTTATTGATTTTAAGTATGCGTCTATGTATATATACATTTATGTAATGTTTTCATTCCTTTCATTTCTCCTTTCTTTTATTCCATGTTCCATATAACTATAGCAGGGCTCAACTTGCAGTGAAGAGAACGAGTTAAGTGAATATGTTATCAGAATGTATTAATATTTTATATCATGCATAGTATTAAAGAGCTTATATAATTATTTTAAAAATTATCTCTCCCCTGTCTTTCCAAATTAATGGTTTATTATTCTACATATATCTGAAATGTTTTTGTAAATCCATGCTGATACCATTAAATCTTCTCTATCTGACTCCTATTGTAGTATCCACAATATAAAAATAACACATAGCTATACTATATAATAAAGCTTTTAATCTTAGAAACTTGGCAGTGGAGGGAAGGACTTCAGTGAATGTCTTATAAATATACTTAAATATTTAGAAACATGATTTTTTTAAAATTAAACTGAAGATTTAGAAAATTCTAAAACTCTAAGCTGGATGTTTCTTCAAAGATGAAACAGAGTCTGAAAAATGAATGAATGTAACTTAGGAATTTAAACACCAATGATGGGGTACCCGGGTGGCTCAGTGGGTTAAAGCCTCTGCCTTCGGCTCAGGTCATGATCCCAAGGTCCTGGGATTGAGCCCTGCATTGGGCTCTCTGCTCAGCAGGTTGCCTGCTTCCCCCCCACTCTCTGCCTACTTGTGATCTCTGTCTATCAAATAAATAAATAAAATCTTTAAAAAAAAACACTAATGATTATCAATCTATTTAAATACAAATAGAGTAATGGATATCAGAGACATTAATTAACATGAAATGCCCCATTTATTTATAACATGTTTTTTTCTTTACATTTTGTACATTTTTAAATTTTATCTGATAAATTGGAAGATCTGTTGCATATTTTCATTTAGTATGTCCATGACTGGGAAAAATGTAATATGTCAAAGAAGAAACACTATATAAAGTTTATATTTCCTACTGGACAAGATCACCAAACTTTCAGAATTTTTGACATAAATTATTAAGAAAAAAAAAGGAAGTTTTTTCTTCCAATTTTCAGGATTCCAAAGTACACTTATTTTTAATTTGAAATAATTCTTGGGAAGCATGAATATGTCTTTATATAAAATGAGAAATTAACAAATAATTTGCCTGAGGATGCAGCAAAATGGAATCAGGATTTTTAATAAGGGCTATAGCTGTAGTTAATCCCCTTCATTCACTTTTACGATATGAATGTAAGCATCAGGACATGTTAATTTGAATCATACCTGACAGCTTTTAGGGATTCAAATCTCAGAAGTTTTCCTATGAAAGAGTTATCTTTCAAATAATCCCACAAATTAAACCACAAACTAAATTTTGCTAAAATTGCTTATAACAGACTTCTACTTCCCGATATATTAGTAAATAGATAGTCTGAAGTACCTAATTTGAAGCTCTGTAAAATAACTACATTTTAGGGATTTTGGTTTTTTTCCTGTACTGCATGGCTCAGAGACAGTGCCTTTCCTGTTCACACTCCATCACTATCAAAACCAGTTGAGATGACATGGGACACTCTTAAATATGCGCTAAAATTTATCATGTTTTAGGAGAAAATGCCTAAATCTCCTGCAGCAATTGGGAAACTTAGTCTTGCCAAGGAAAAAAGTGTGGTTACTAACCTGAAGACTCCTTTCTTAGGAGGCATAAGTAGTCCTGGACTCCAGAGAAGAGCATCCTCTATGTGAGCTTATTGAGATTACTATCAGCTTCCCCTTTGGTTCCTTTTGTAATGCTACAGTTTCCAAGGCTTTCAACTTTCTCTAGACCATAGCCTTAGTTCAGTCTAATTTCAATATATATGAAAATCCTATGGTTCTAATTAAAGGTAAAATAATTTAGAAAATTATTATTCCTCTGGCTGACTTCCAACAATAATTAAGAAAATAAGAATTAAGACTCAAGGTAAATCAAAGGTCTCAAGATTCAAGAAGTGATTATTCAACATCTGTTCATAATAAAACTCTCAATAAAGTGGGTTTAAAAGGAACATAACATAATAAAGGCCATATATAAAAAACTCGAAACTAACATCACACTTTATGGTGAGAAACTGAGTATTTCCTCTAAGATCAGGAAAAGGAAAGGATATCCACTCTTGCCACTTTTATTCAACATTATAATGGAAGTCCTAGCTGTAGCAATGGGACAAGAAAAAGAAATAAGAGACATCCATATTGGTAAGGATGAAGTTAAACATCACTATTTGCAGAAGACATGATACTATATATAGAAAACCCTAAAGACTACATCAAAAACTATTGGAAGTAATAAACAAATTCAGTAAAGTTTGCAGGATATAAAATTAATACCTGGAAATTGGTAACTTTTCTATATACTAATAATGAAGTATCAGAAAGAGAAATTAAGAAAACAACCTCATTTACAATTTTACCAAAAATAATAAAATACTTAGAAATAAACTTAGCCAAGGAGGTAAAAGACTTACATTTCAAAAACTATAGAATGCCGATGAAAGAAATTGAAGATGACACAAACATTGGAAAGATAACCAATGTTTATGGGTTGGAAGAATTAACATTGTTGAAAATCTCCAAAGTACTCACAGCAATGCACAAATTCAACACAATTTCTATCAAAATATCAACAGTATTTTTCACACACCTCGAACACATAATCCTGAAATTTGTATGGAACCATGAGAGACTCCAAATAACCAAAGTGATCTTGAGAAAGAGGCACTACAGTTCCAGATTGCAAGATATACTACCAAAGCTGTAGTAGTCAAACCCAGACATACAGATCAATGGAACAGAATAGAGAACCCAAAAATAAACCCATATTATATGGTTTTTTATCTTTTGACTTCAATATTAAGCCGCCTGGCTTTATCAGGAAGTACAGCAGAATACACAATACACAGGTAAAATGAAACCAAATTATTTAAAAATTTTTAAAAGACTTTACTTATTAATTTGTCAGAGAGAGAGAGAGAGAGAGAGTACAAGCAGGAGAGCAGCAGGCAGAGGGAGAGGTAGGCTCCCCGCTGAGCAAGGAGCCAGATGCAGGACTCGATTCCTGGACCCTGGGATCATGACCTGAGCCAAAGGCAGATGCCTAACTGACTAAGCCACCCAGGCATCCCTATTTTAATTAAAAATATATATATATATATATTGATTATATGTCAATCTCAAAATTTCATGTGATTATGCAATGTGGAGGTTTTCTTTTATGTATCTCAATTTTTTTTTGTAATTAAAAACGCTTAACATAGAATCTACACTTTTTAACAATTTTTAAGTATACAATACTCTTCTGTTAACTATAGGTAAAATACAACTTTAATCTATAGGCACAATGTGTCTATAAGCCTGTTAAGGAGATATATATATCTTCCCTTCTCTCAGGGGAACTATCAAACAATTACGTAGACTTTCTGAATTTAGGAGGACATTTGTTACAATGATAAATACTGCATGATGGCTAATTCTAGATATTATGAAGTAAAAACTCTGAAGGACGGAATGCTCCAAAATAAATTATTTATGGATATTGCATGTTTGTTAAAAAAATACTAAGTTGTTTAGGAAATAATGAAAATATTCAAAATGTCCCACCTCTGTCTGCTTTTTCTCTTGCTTTATCTTGGGTCTGTACTTATGGGTCAGCTTAAGCAGTTGAGTAGTTGTTTGGTGTTCCAAGGCCTGGGTGAACTGACTGATCTTGGGAAGCCCTTTGAGCTGTTCCAGAAGATCGGCCTTTGCTGCCGCAACTGGATGGAGGGGAACCATTGGCAAACCAATGAGGCGCTTTAGGGCTGGATGTCCTGTCTGAGGACAAAATTCTTGGGTCTTTTCTCAAACAGCAGATTTACTATCTTGGCCTCCAGTTTCTTCCTAACAGCAGGTACGAGTGCCACCTTCTTCCCCTTGGTCTTCTGTTTGTTTGTTTGTTTGTTTTTTAAGACTTTATCTATTTATTTGACAGAGAGAGAGACACAGTAAGAGAGGAAGCACAAGCAGGGAGAGTGGGAGAGGGAGAAGCAGGCTTCCTGCCTAACAGGGAGCTGGATACAGGACTTGGTCCCAGGACCCTGGATCATGACCTAAGCTGAAGGCCGATGCTTAACGACTGAGCCACCCAGGTGCCCCTCCCTTGGTCTTCTTTCCTTTTGGCATCTTGGACAGCTGAATGCAAAATCTAACACATAGATTATCTATTTGAATATTTAAAAAATTATTCTGAATTTTTATTACTTTCTTGTTTAAATAATTTAATACCAATATTTTGCTTCATTTTGGTTATATTGATCTAATTTTCTAAGTCATATATTTAAGAAATTGTATATGTATATGCACACATATATATATATACACATATATATGTTTCTTTTCAAGTTCTATATATTCAATTTTCCAAAGATCATAAATTTTAAATGAGTTGTCTGAATCAACATTACAATCCCCTGTCTCTTTCTACACACACACTGTGTGTGTGTGTATTTTTAATTAATAGACAATGACATTAAAACTTTCTATTTAAATATTACTCATAGAATTATTTATGGCTCAGATGCCTGCTGCTGCTCTGAGTACATCTTGTATAATTTTTTATGTTACATCCTTTCTTGACTTGAAGGTAAATTGTTCATATTTATATATGCTCAGGAGAATGAAAAGCATAACTCTATGCTACATTTGATTAAAATAAATTATAATCTTTTGTCAATTCCTGCATATTTGCTACACAGTGCCTGTAAGTTTTCAACAAGCAAAAGTTTCTGAGGTTTTTGAACTTTCACTCTGGGTAATGGTTAATAATTTTATATAGTGTCAATCATGGCTCATAAATAAGTTTTATTATTATTATTTTTATTGGTTACCTAGAAAGAAAAGGCAATATCTTCTTGGAGTGAAAGAGAATAACTACTGATGGTAACTATTATATACTGTACATACATATCTTAAACAATGCTATTGACTAAAATATAGCTTTACTATGTTCTTTGGTAGAACATTAATGACATAAGCCTAAAAGATAATTCTTGAGAATTAATTTACATTCCTCATTTTTGCCATATGTGAAAAACTCAGTGTCACCATTCCTTTTATTTACATTAACTTTCCTATTAAAACATTCAACAATTTCATCTTGAAAACACTGGAGAAAGATATTTTGACTTTGTAAAAACATGGAAAGGAAAGCATTTTTGTAAAAGAGAATCAAAATGTAAAAACAACTTCAAGGATTTGAGCTAAACTCAGAAATGACAAACATGTAATATAGCTATGGTTTTATTTCCGCCTACATGCTGAGATGAAAATGGAGATGTATCTTGATCAAACTACTGAATGGAGCACAAACTAAAATTCCTTCAAACTGTTGTCATACTATAATGTATGCTTAAGACACACTGTAATGGACTTGAAAAATTTGTCCTAGCAGAGGATATATTTTAGAGTAGTATCTTTTCTATAATTTTTAAAAATTTGTTCTGCCACATAATTTGTTATACCACAAATTTGTAGCAAAAATGACAGAATTAGTTTGGGTATTTAAAGATAAAAAAGTAAAATGAGAGGTGCCTGGATGGCACAGTGGGTTAAGCATCTGACTCTTGGCTTAGGCTCAGGTTGTAATCTTAGGGTCCTGAGATTGAGCCCCCCACACTGGGCTCTGCAGTCACTCTGGCGTCTGTTTAGGATTCTCTCTCCCTCTTCCTCTGTGTCTCTCACTCATTTTCTCTCTCTCAAATAAATAAATGAATCATTAAAATAAAATAAAATAAAAAGAAAATGAACAAAAGGCACATTTTGTTTCCCTTACAAAAGACAAATTATTGGAAGGGGATGTAAATACATTTAGAGATAATCTAATGTGCATTTAATAATTCACAAAATTCCCAATAAGTTATAATACATGTTTCTCCTCTACTGTGACATTAGCTGCTTTATGGAATAAAGCATGTATATCTGTTGAAATATGTGAACAGATATCTAGTACTTGTTAGGCATTTAATTTATATTTTTTATTAACTAATTTAAATGAGTAATTATTATGATTAGTGACTTCTATTTACAGATTTTATATTATTTTAAAAAAAACTGACCTTTTCAACCTGTATCCCATGTAAGCAAGAACAATAATCCATATATGAAATTACATTTATAAAGAAATTTTAAGGATACACAATGTAAGGATACATATATTTTCCCTTCTCCCAGTGGCAACATAAGACGACTGTGTAGTCTTCCTGAATTTAGAAGGACATTTGTTACATGACAAATACAATATAATGTCTAATTCAAAAATTACTTGAAGTAAATTCTCCAAAGGATTGAATGCTTTAAAATGAACTATTCCTGGGTATTGCATGTTTATTAATAAAGTATGGGGTTGTTTAAGAACTAATAAAAATATCCAAATCTACTATGTCCTGCTAAACATAGTGCAGTAAGAAAAGGAAAATACAGGACTGTGCTGAGGTTTTTTGCTGCAGTCTAAATAGTACATGAAATCAAAATAATAAGTTAGAATACTAGGAGGCATTGGTCATGACAGTTAACTTTGACCTTCATCAAACATTTAAATTTACTGAAACTGATCTGAGAATCTGTAAATAATTCTAACCATTGAAGGGGCAAAGAAACTATTTCTCAGGGGGTAATAATCTATTTATACCCACTATTTTGATATGTAGTTATATTAAATGTTTACAAAATAACAGGTTGTGACTTGTTTTTTTTTTTTTTTTAATAACCCAAGATCTTTTTAAGTTGTATTTTCAATATTCGGATGGGAGAAGATATAGAGGTACCAGATCAATGGAGGTTGATTCCTAAAAATGTATGACCAATTCCCACAATTCAACAGAAATTCAAAAGAGAGGGAGAGGATCACAGATAATCAGTTAAGTGACTACTAGAAACTGCCCTTGACAGCACTTCAACACAAAAAATATCCGTTCACAATACTACACAGGAAAATATACTACACTAGAGGAAAGTAATGAAACAATGCAATAGTTGAAATGTTTCAAGGCTTTTTAAGGCTAGTCCAGTGAGCTATCAAATTCAAGATCCTCCACTTTGTTGCATGACCCTGGGCAACCTCTGAACACATTCTGAAAATTAGTATCTTTGCATATGAAATGGGGATAACAATCCATCATATACAGGGGTTGTGATTCTTTGAGTAAATAAATGAGAAACCACTATATACCATGAAATAGCATCACTAAGTAAAACTATTATTGTTATCATTAATTCTACTTCTAGTACTAATGAGTAGTGGGAAATTAGGAATATAATGATGTTGAAATTAATATTGCCAGTAATCTGTACCAACTACTGATAGATTATTTTAATGAATGATGCCCTTCTGTTCATGGAAAATAAGTTACGAACTTACAGTTTTTTCTCTTAGAGTTATATCAAAGGTTTCCTCTATAAGAAAATATAAAATGCTAAAAGCCTAATTTTCAAAGGCATTAAATTACAAAATGCTTTTCTTTATCTGATTTTATTTTAACTATTACATATTTTATGCTATTTAATGGTTATGATTAAATCCTGAATCAACATATTTTCTAAAATCTCTCATAACAGTATAAGGTTTTTTAATTTTGGGGAACACTGAAAGATGGAAAAAATTTATCAAATTGGAGTGTGCCTCTATGAATTATTTATTCTATAATCAAACACCAAGTAATTATAAACCAAATATTAACTGAACTAAACACATGTGTTTTGGGGAAAATGTTTTTCTATCCTTCTTGTAAATTGAATCTAGAGAGACAATTTCTATCTTGCAGTAGCAAAATAAATACCATTATGTACAGCATTTGTAAAACATAGCCAGCAATTTGTGTGTATATGTGACTCAATAATATTTTTACATTTAGAAAAAAACTTGAAACAAACTCAGAGTTAGTAAAAGGGGCAAGTCATTAAAAAGAGCTCTTTCTTTTCTGAATCCCCTTAGAGTAAATTGCTGAGATGATGTTCAATCACTCACAAACATTTTTATGTATATTTCTTACTATCACTTTCTAGAAAACCATAATGTAAACATAAACATCAAGGACTGATATTAACATAATACAACCAACTACCCTGAGACCATTGAAATTTCGTCAATTATTTTAGTAATATCAATTATAAGAAAGGGAGATACTCTAGAATTACATTAATGTGTTGTGCCATTGTAGTTTCATTCAATCTGGAATAGTTCCCAGTTTATCCTTGACTTTCATGATCTTGACACATGGGATATTAAAAGCCAGTTGTTTTGTATAATGCCCTTCAATTTGGGATTCTCAGATATTTCATCATAATTAGATTCAGATTAAGCATCTTTGGCAGGTATAACAAACGAGTGATGCTGTGTCCTTCCCGTCCAAGCCTATAAGGGCACACCATTTCAATTTGTCTCATTACTTGTTTATGGAGTTTGATTTTGAACACCTGATTAAGATGACACATGTTAGTATCACCCATGCTAAAGTTACTTTTGCCTCCTTTTTTTTTTTTTTTTTTTTTGGTATATGTAAGTACTTGGGATAGAACTATTCTGAAACTTCATCAAGCTGTTCACTAATTTATATTAGAATAAACTCATGAACTCTTTTTATTTAATGGGGCATAATCTATTAATGACATCCTCTTGGTATTCAAATTTTCACAGTGAGGATCTTTTTACAATGACTTCTGTATTCTTTGGCATGTACTCATCACTCTTCGAATCTTCTTTGTTTTCTGGCCTAGAAAAATACCTCAGGTCACATTTTTGTACTTTCTTTCTTCCACTCCTGGAGCGAATTCCTTCTCTAAAGGTTCTTGGATTGTTTTAATGGAAAACAAAGTTTAGAAAGGAGGATTTTGCTGCTAGGGGTGCTCATTGCTATTGGTGTGTCTCTGCTCAAAGGAACACTGCAGCCGGCAGAGCCAGGAACGTACATATATACATATGCATAACACAAATTTGCATTTATTGTCACATTTATTTAGGTACATTGAAAGTTCTGAGTTTACAATGATATCTCTAATTTGAATCCAACAGCACAGGGCTTATTCTAGTTTTCTCCATTTCTACCCACTTGCCACTCACATCTCAGTCTCATACTTCTTTAGGGCTTTAAAATTCAGTGGTAGATTTTCTTATTACCTCCACTTGTATATTGATTCCCTACTCTGAACTACCATCCCCACAAGGATATTTTTTTAACTCCTCTTTGGATATTACATCCTTTGGATATTTACATCCATTTATATAAAAATCAACCTGATAGACCTGAGTGTTGGGATGCAACCACAGATGATATATTACTGTTGGGATTGTTAAGTGGGTTCTATTTCTGAAGGCTAACATTATATACCCTACAACCTAGAAATTCTATTTTCCGGTATATACCAAGGGAAGACTTGACCATATGTATTCTTGGATACTTTGCCAAGAATGTTCATAGCAGTACCTCCCATAGTAACAAATTTCAGACTAAAACTTGATTTCATGGCAGAGAATTGGGTGTATGAGCAAAACAGAAATATTATAAGGCTGTAAAATGACTGAATTAGGACAAATACAATAATACAGACAAACCTTAAAATGTAGTAGTAACAGAAAAAAAATTAAGTGCCAGGAATGTGCAGAACATGACACCCACTTTCTAAGAAAAAGAAATTATGTGTGTGTGCTGGTATGTGTGTGCTTTTGTCCTTTTTAATAACATATGAATACATGAAAACTATAAAACAATGATTATGATAATCAGAATGTTTTCCCAGGAGAAATGCAATGGATCAGATAGGTCAAATTTCCCAGCAAGTTCACTGGTACTTATTAAATCATGAAAACAAGATAACTAATGTAAATAAATAAATACAAGATGATTTTTAAGTATTTAAACAAGATTATAAAGTGAACAGAAGATTGTGATAATTCTATGTAACCAGGACTTATTTAAAAAAAAAGTATATCCATTTGTATTAGAACATTTGTAACTAATCTCAAAGTGCTAATAGGTTTTCTTCCTTCCTTTTTTTTTTTTTTCAATTGGGTTGTTGGTCTTTTTTCCCATAAATGTTCAGGTTTTTTTTTTTTTTTCAATTTTAATTCCAATATAATTAATATATAGTGTTATATTCGTTTCAGGTTTACATTATAGTGTTTCAGTAATCAGGGATAATCAATAATCAGTATTAATCAATAATCAGTAATGCATTACTCAGTGCTCATCACAGTAAGCATACTCTTAATCTCCTTCACCTATTTCACCCATCTCCTGACCTGGCTCTCCTCTGGTAACCATCAGTTTGTTCTCTATACTTAAGAGATTTTGTTGTTGTCTCTTCTTTTGTTTATTTAATCGTTTTGTTTCTTTATAAGTGAATTAATATGGTATCTGTCTTTCTCTAACTCACTTATTTCCCTTAACGTTATACCCTCTAGATCCATCCATGTTTTTCAAATGTCAAGATTTCATTTTTATGGCTAAGTAATATTCCATTGCGAGTGTGTGTTGTGTACACACACACAATTATCACATCTTCTTCATCCATTCATCTATCACTGGACACTTGGGTTGTGGAGAAAAAGAAACCCTTCTGTGCTGTTGGTAAGAATGCAAACTGGTGCTTCCACTGTGGAAAACAGTATGGCAGTTCTTCAAAAAATTTAAAATAGAATTACCATATGATCCAGTAATTCGACTCCTGGGTTTTTAACCCAAAGAATATGAAAACACTGATTTGAAAAGGTATTTGTACCCCTATGTTTATTGCAACATTATTTATTTCAGCCAAATTATGGAAGCAACCCAAGTACTAATCAGTTTTTAATAGTAGTTTTATTGTTTTTCTTTTAAGTGTTTAAAAATTCTAAAAATGTTTAAGTAAATCTGAAGTATTATAATTTAATTGTAAAGAGTGTTAGAGTCATCAATCAATTTAAATTTCAAAGGAAATATGATTTCTGAAACTAAAGTATGTGGTTTAATAATTATTAAGCATTACGGGTATTGGACTCTTGTGAATAGTAGGGCATCCATACAGGGATAGGTGGCAGTGTTCAGGGGCACAAACTGGCATGGAGTCTAGTACTGAGCTGGTGATTCCACATGGAGGTTAGGCGTACAAGCTCAGGAGTGGGGTGTTGGTGTTCACTAAGTTTGAGGAGGAAGGCATCCATGCATTTTTTCCAATCTGGAATTGATGGGGAGAGACTTTTGCATGATGGAAGTGGTGACTCACTGGGGGGCTGTCAGAGTCCAGTATAGTGTCTATACACTGTGCCAGTGCTCGGTTACATATTGCAAAACAGATCAAACAAGTAAACATATTGAGAAAAAGGAGAGACTGATATTTTCCTTGCCTGAAAAAGGGAGGCAGTTACAAATATGGAATTAGAGAAATTAGTGTGCTCACTTGTATTAAAATTATTATTATTATTATTATTATTTTAGATTTTATTTATTTATTTGACAGACAGAGATCACAAGTAGGCAGAAAGGCAGGCAGAGAGAGAGAGAGAGAGAGGAGGAAGCAGGCTCTCCGCGGAGCGGACAGCCTGATGCGGGGCTCGATCCCAGGACCCTGGGAGCCGAAGGCAGAGGCTTTAACCCACTGAGCCACCCAGGCGCCCCTATTATTATTTTTTTAATTTGAGGCAGAGAGAGAGTGAGAGCGACAGTGTGCCAGGAGGTAAGGGGGACTGAGGGAGAGGGAGAGAGGCAGACTCCATTCCCCATGAAGAGCCAGATATGGGGCTCAATCTTATAACCCTGAGAACATGACCTGAGCCAAAATCAAGAGTTGGATGCCTAAATGAGCCACCCAGGTGCCCCAGTATGCTCACTGATTTTGACAGATGTTGCTAAATAGATAGTTGTGTGTGTGTGTGTGTGTGTGTGTGTGCGCGCGCACGCATGCGTGCATTCTTGCAAGAATCTCATTTCATCCACCTAAGCATGTGGGTAAGGCAACATTAAAATAACAATGAGCACATGAAGGTCTAGATCTTAGTTTCCAAAAATTGTTTTCCAGAAACCAGAATTCTTTGAAGAAATTTTAGGTTGCAGTGGTAAGTTGGGAAATATAAGGGGAGACTGGGATATATTTTGTACTAGAAAATAAGAACTCAGAGAGTGATTGGACCATAACAAAAGTCAGAAAAGTCAGTCTAAAACTTTGCCATGGACTAAATATGGAACATTCTGAGCATCAAAATAATAATGGGACTGGATTCTAACTCATTAAATTCAATCGGAATCCATGAGTCCACTGGGATGTAGGTAAGAGAACTCTGTTTGAAAATAAGGCTGACTGTGAGTAACTGGAGTACAAAAATTATACAGGTTGAGTTTGCGGCTTCATCAGATCTGAAAACAATACTGGGTCAGAAAATCACAAAGAAAAAAATGAGTGCACCAGAGGTAAGAATTCCACAGGAGGATTTCAGTTTTAATAATGTTAATAATGGGGACAGAATTGGGAGTTATCTACAATCTTGTAAGGTTCTTAGGCCTGTTTAAGTTTACAGAACATTCAAATTTCACTACAAACCAAAAATATCTTGAAAAAAAAAGAAATGTTACTATGTGTAACTGTCACCTTTCAAAGTGACCAGATTTATGTGAGAAGTATTACATTAATGTGGTTGACTGTTACTTTAGCTACCATGAAACATATCTCTCAGTATTTACACTGTTGCATGCTACGTTCTCAAATTGATTCTGGTTAGCCCTATGATTGCATTAAACATTAGCATAAAATATACTAAAGTATTTCTAGATTATGGATCTACATTTCTATTATGTGATTCAGAAAAAAAATGTGTGTTGGGGAGGGAGCTATAGATAAGCAAATGAGCAAAATGTTAATATGAATAAAGGATAAACATATTTTTGTTCTGTTGTGCATCTTGTCTGTAACTATGGAAATATGGAAATATGAAAACTTGTACTTAATTTAATTTTTTTTTCCTGAGTTGCAGGTTTTTCAGAGACAGTTTACACAAATTAAAGCCGTTAAGTAAAGGATAGGTGTATGCAATCAAAATCTTTTCTTGGCAGAAACAATTGCTTCCAGATTTTAGCAAAGCTGAAAACTGACATCCGCTAAGCATTTTCTAAAGTACAGGGCTAAAGTGTGCTCCTCAGCTCTGGCACCTTGGTGTTTTTACTTACGCTACCTTCTAAGTTCTGTGAAATGAAAAAGGTATTTTACCATTGCCCTGCTGTATCTAGACATTGAGAACAGAAGGTTGAGTTTGATAGGTTCAAATAAATGTTAATTTGAACATTAATTTAACATTCAAATAAATGTTAATTTGCTCTCACACAATTGCCTGCCTGACTTAAAAACAAAACAAAACAAAACATACATATTGGAAAGATCCAAGATGATAAAATGGAGCTTCTTGGTATTATCTAAAGGAAAACTCATGTGAAAACTGAACCAGCTCTTGGTATTATTAATGTATTCTACTCCTCTGAGTTAATATGTAGATAACCATTCACTGCCATATATTCCCTTTCCCTTGATATCGAGCTTTCTATTGATTGTTGAACTTTTCACCTTTAACTACTTACTTACTGGCTTCATTAATATCAGTTCATCTCGCTTTATTTTTATTCCCATATTATACACAGAGATGAAAAATAAAGCCTTATATTAAGAAGTGACAAAAATAAAAAGCATTTAATTGCCTCTGGTTCTTTCTCAGCCTCAACAAGGCCATTTTCAAATACAGAAATATTGTTTATCATTTTTAATGTTGACTTGAGGTTTGCAAATATAACTGAATTTATGCACCCTCTATCCTCATAGTGGAAAAATGAGAACAGTACACATTTATGCAGATAGGCATAATAATAAAAGTTTGTGCATATTTTTAGAATCTGAACTCAGACTTTAAGGTTTTACAGAGTCATTGTGGTAAGCAACTTATTGTACAGAGCAGTTTTAATAGAGCTGTGAAATCTATTGTTATATGTACTGTGCTTGTATTTATACACTTGAAAGGAGAGTTTCAATGAAATGTGCCAAGTGTTACTTTTAGTCAGCCATGATGGGAACACTAGGGTACTAGTGGGTCAAATAATTCCAGAATTCTCTTCAATTGAGCCATCACAGACATTACATATTATAAATATAGCCAGTACCTCAAGATTTAGGCAGTGTAAAACATGAAGAATTATACAACATGAAATAACAAACCTTGAAATGAAAGCCAGCATCCTATAGAGATGAATTTTACTTGGAGTTTGCATACTAGAGCAACACCATTTTTAAATATCACATCTGTCCATGTTAGAGTTTTATTTGTTTTGTATTTTACTTTATACTATTTTTATTATTAAGACATTCATATATAATTTTAAATTATGTAGTAAAAGAACTATTTTTAGGGGTGTACCTCACCCTTGATTTTTTCAACCTTGTCCCCAATTACCCCTGGTTTCTGGTTTATCTTTTCTGTATTTATTTTTGCCGAAGTATGTGGACAAATGAATGTTTTCTTATTTCCTCCATCTTTCAATGTAAAATAGAGCACATTCTCTATGCTCTTTTTTGTGCTATTTTACAAATAATATTGAATAACCTTGTGCAGATATATTTTCCTATTGTTGGAAATGACTGGATTGAAAGGTAAAGCACATACAATTTTATTAAGTGTGGTTAAATTCATATTCATTAGGTTAAAACATTTTGAATTTCCAAAGCACAGTACGAGAGAGTGTCTGGTTCCCATCTTAACATATTATCAAGCTTTTATTTTTGGTCATTATGATTGATGAGAAAGAGTTGCTCAGGATTCTTCTAATTTTTATTTCACTAGTAATGTGCAAAATTGAAAATCTTCCATAGGAAAGATTCACAGGTGATTTTCATACCTTTTTTGGTTAATTACTGTTTATATCTTCCCATTTTTTGGTAAATTTTTTGTCTTCCCATTTACCCAAGCACACTGTTTATGACTAACATTGTATATTTATATTGTGTATTCACTATCATTTGCCTTTTGACTTCTTGCTGCATTTTTTCCATGCTCCAAATTTTAAAATCTAATTTGAAGTTATTAATATTTTATTTTATGTCTTCTAGATTTTATACTATTAAAAATGTCTCCATCCATTCAGATTAGCATAACGAATTTACTCATTTTTTTCTTTGTGTGTGTGTGTGTGTGTGTGTGTGTGTGTAATATTTAGATCCATAATTCCACTGGAGGACACAAGTTTTCATACTAAAAATATAGGCTGTGATTGTAATACAAAAGTATCCATCAACCAACATTTTCTTTTTTTCGAATCATGAACTGATATGAAGTTTTCAATAGAATTTCATTTTCGCACAGATAAATTTTTCACAATTAGCCAATTAATACAGTAAATTATAGTAATAATTTTCTGAAAATTGAAACTTATATCCCTAAAATAATTTTTACCCTTTATCATGTATCATTTTCTACTATATATCATTGTTTATATTATATTAAGGAATTTTCCAAAAACATTCATTAGAAATACTGATTTGTAATTTTCTTATCCATGTGCTATTGATAATGCTATCAGTAAAGCTATTGTCATACCTATTTTATAGGAAAACTTTGGAAGTTCCTTCCTTTTTTAGTGTTCTAAAACAATTAAGGGGCTCTATGATTATTAAAGGTTTGGCATTTAGGCTTGTAAAATGTTGATTAGTATGTTTTTTTTTGTTTTCATTTTTAGATCATTGAAAATTATTTCAATTAATTGGAAGTAATTAATTTTACTTCCTTCTTACAATTTTATAGATCCAAGATTATTAATTTCCCCCTAATTATCACTATAAATATATCTTATAAGATAAAATTTAATGTAGTCTATTTTTTTTAGAAATTGTGTTTTTCACTTTTCATCCTTGAGTTGCTTAATTAAAAAATTAATAAAATGGAGCTTTATAAAAATATTTTTTGCATTACTTTATAGATGTAATAATTACGATCAGAGAAGGTTGTTGGAAGAGTTTCTACTTTAATGAACTAATGTGATTTTTTTTGTGATCTAATTTGATAATTTTTGTTAATATGTCATTTGGTCTTTTAACAAAGTATATTCTCTACTATCAGGTGGCAAAGTTTTACATGTCTCCATAGGTCTAATTATCAATTACATTTTAAGTTTCTTCTATATTCTTATTTGTCTACTTTGTCTACTTCACCAAGAGTAGAGTGTTACACCTTTCTGATATTTTTGTGTTGCTCTCTCTTTTTGTTTCCTCTTTCTGCTTTATTATGTCCACTGCAGTATTACTTGGTGCATATGTATCATATATGTGTTGCTTACATTGTGGACTGTGGCTTTTAACATTAAAAAGCATACCTCTTTGTATATTTAATCCTGTTTTATTGTAATCTATTTGCTGATATTTAAATAGCAATGCCTATTTTCTTCCTGTTTTTACTTCTCTTGTCTTTATTTATTCACTTTAAAAATACCTTGTTTTAAGTAAATCTCTTAGAAGTAGCAGTTAGTTGGTTCCCTCTTTGTGAGACAATCTGAATTTTTTAAACACGTGGTTTAATCTTCATGTTTATTCACAAGGCTTATATATTTCACATCTGCCAAATCACTTCTTGATGCAATATTTTGCTTCTAATACTGTATTCACTGTTTTCTTCTTAACATGATACAATTTTTCCTTCTGCTAAAATGTCCTTTAAACCTATAAATGCTAGTAATTTCAGTATATTAGTTGATTGTGAATGTGAATGTATACCATTTTAATGCCTGGCATCATCTGTTTTATTAATATTTTTATTAATCTTTCTCAGTTTTTATTGATATACTTTGCCTTATTCTACTGTCTCTATCATAATCAATACACTTAGGGTTCTTTCTTCTATTACCTCGTGTCTTCTCATATTTTAGTTATCATTTTTACTTTGTCAGTAAATATCACTTGTAAAGGACCATTATTATATCCTCACTCTCAGCTTCACTAGAACTTATATCTACAAATAAGTATTTTAAATATTATTTATTCTTCATTTTGCCAATATTTTTTCTTGCTTTAATAAAGTCCACCCACTTCTTTAATCCTCAAGAAATATAATATTAGCTGCTTTCTTGCATGTAAAAACAGCTTAGAGAGGTATATAATTTTTTGTTCGTAGTTTAGTCCCTTAATTTTCTTGAAACTGCTTCTGCATTTTTGCCTTTCTATGTACATGGCTCATGAGACGTTTGATGCAAGTCTAATTCTCAGGTATTTGCAGGTAATTTGGATTTTATTCACATGGAGAACCTGTGGATTTTTTCTTTATTTATTAATGTTATTGTTTATAAAGATATGTCTTAAAGTTGCTTTTTAAACCAGCTTTCTTAGATATGTTCAAAGTCATCCAATATTGAGATTTAGGTTATTTTATATCTAGATTTTTACATTTTTGATTTTAAATATTAGCTTTGTTCAGTTTTTTGTTTTGTTTCGTTTTCTCTTCAGAGTTTCCAGTTATATATACTAGAGTCCTTTTGCCTTACTGTCACTTCGACCACTTCTCTGGCACCTCTTTTATTTATTTATTTATTTATTTATTAAATGATTTTATTTATTGAGAGAGAGAGAGAGAGAGAGAGCATGAGAGGAGAGAAATCAGCGGGAGAAGCAGACTCCCTGCTGAGCAGGGAGTCCGATGTGGGACTCGATACCTGGACTCCAGGATCATGACCTGAGCCGAAGGCAGTCGCTTAACCAACTGAGCCACAGAGGCGCCCCTATTTCTTTTTTTTATTATTTACTTTATATTATATTTACTTTATTTTGTATTTATATTGCGTTTTGAATTTATATTGTATTGTTTTTACTACCTTCCTTCAATAGCCATTGTTAAATTTCTATTTGATTCTTGCTTCCCTTAAGATAATTATAATTTAGTGTTCAATTCTATTATGGCTTTTATTTTTCCATTACCTTTCTGAACTTAATGATCTTTTCATTCTATTTTATTTTAATAATTTCTGCATTCAGTTTTCATATTTATCATTCAACATGATTTTACCTATATCCAGATGTTTTATGGAAAATATTTAATTCAATCAGGGATTTTTGTTTGTTTTCTTCATTGTGCTATTTTTGTTTGTTCATAAGGGGCATTTTATCAGCTTGTGTTTTTATTCCCATTTTTCTGTTTTTTTAAATAGAGTTTTTATAAACATTTAGGCCTTTATTTTCTATTTGTTTCATGTATATACACTATACAAATTTAGAGCAGATTCCTAGTTCAAAAGCGACTTTATTTCTAGTGTAGTAAAGAATAATTTCTTTAATGGATGCCTTTAATCTCTGGGGGAGGATTATGTGGCTTTAGTTTCTCTTACTGTTGTTCTTTCTGTTTTGCACAACATAAATTTGCCCCACTTGCTTTTACTTTGTTCTATCAAGGAGTACCAGTCCTTCCTTTTCACATTCTTTTTTCCCAGAGCAATAGCTTTGAAAAGATGATATCAAAATCATGCGCGTTTTAAACTTACTTCCCTATGGTCACTCCACTGATACACCAAAATTCTTTTCAAGTATTTCTAAACTTAGTATCAGCATTTTCTCTCCGTAAGTGATTTTAAGTCACAGTTAGACTCCTTGCTAATTCTGTTTTCTCTCTTTTAGCTATTTTTTCCAGTACTATGCTGTACTACGGTTTGTGAGATGTTTAAATATAAGTATTTGAAATGCTCTGTCATCTCTATCATCTGGCTTTATGGAGAGCAGGTCTGTGTGTGAAGGTGTCTATATGTGTGCCTACATGTCTGTATGTACACATGCATCTTATTTTCTATTCAAGTGTATTGCTGGGACACCTGGGTGGCTCAGTGGGTTAAAGCCTCTGCCTTTGGCTCAGGTCGTGATCTCCGGGTCCTGGGATCGAGCCCCACATTGGGCTCTCTGCTCAGTGGGGAGCCTGCTTCTTCCTCCCCTCTCTCTCTCTCTGCCTGCCTCTTTGCCTATTTGTGATATCTGTCTGTCAAATATATAAATAAAATCTTATTATAAATAAGTGTATTGCTTTTGAAAGATGTATAGAAATTTTCAGATTAAAGTGGTCATTATTGTCATTGTTTATCAAAGCTCCTTTGGTCCTATTAATAATTTTGAAAAAAATTATGATTGATTTCATTCCTACCCAAGATACAAAAATAATTTTCAAAGATAAAAATTTACGTTAAAAAAGTATACATTTAAAAATACTGAAATAATTGCATCTAAGAGGTAAATGGTAATTGGTACGTGTGTGATTTAAATTTTTACATATTATAATGTAACAGAAAATAATAATCATTATTTTTTCTTTTTTTCTGTACCAGATTTGTTAATTTTTCATACCTTCTTCTTGTAATTATCTCCCATTAAAATTGCACACAACTTCAAACACAGAAAACTATTTTAAGGCAAAATATAACTTCAATACAAGCTTCACTACAAGCTCAAAATTCATACATATAGTAAGCTTATATGACCAACATATTAAATTGTTTAAAAATAAAGGTGCCAACTCTTCATCCTTCTTTAAGTTCTTTCACAAGTCAAACATTCTGTGTTCACCTATATATGTTGAAAATGGCTTGGATAGAAAACATGATGCTTAAACATCATTTTTATAACACGTTTCTTCTTTTTTTTTAAGATTTTATTTATTTGTCAGCGAGAGAGGGAGAACATGAACAAGCAGGGGAAGTGGCAGACAGAGGGAGAAGCAGTTTCCCCACTGAGCAGGAAGCCTGATGTGGAACTTGATCCCAGGACCCTGGGATCATGACCTGAGTTGAAGGCAGACACGTAAGTGACTGAGTCACCCAGGCATCCCTATAACAAACATGTTTCTTTTTTTAGTTTGATATGATGGTAAAACATTATATAAAAGAGCATGAAATTTCAAAACTTTATTGTCTTAGGAAAGGGTTGATAATATAAGAGCTGTTTGGTAGAATGTTTATTAAGTAAGTAGTCATGAAATTAGATATATTTTATATACACATGGATAACCTTAAGCAACTGCCAAAATCCAGTTATATTCCTATATTGGACAGGGAGATAAGAATTAAAAGAAACCAGTAATCTCATCTGTCTGGTAACAGTAAAGACAGAAAACCTAGAAAAATGTGGAAAGAAGATGAGAAAGCAGAATAAGGAAGAAGAGGATGAGGAGGGGAATAATATAATAATAACAAAAAATAAGAACAGTAACAATATCACAATAAGAAATAACCACATATAAAGAGGGAAACTGTACTGTAATGACTGAAATAAGGAAATCATGGGACAAAATATAGACAGAATTAACATTACCTAGAAAATCTACCATATTAAATAAGATATTGTTGGGCACCTGGGTTGCTCAGTGGGTTAAGCCGCTACCTTCGGCTCAGGTCATGATCTCAAGGTCCTGGGATCGAGTCCCGCATCGGGCTCTCTGCTCGGCAGGGAGCCTGCTTCCTCCTCTCTCTCTCTCTCTGCCTGCCTCTATGCCTACTTGTGATCTCTCTCTGTCAAATAAATAAATAAAATCTTTAAAAAAATAAGATATTGTTGTATTATTTTCATAGAGATAAACTTTTTTTTACCAATTCTTCAGTTAGGAGTAATTAAAATAAATGTTAACATTAGATAATATTAGTTACACATGAGCCAAGCAAATAAGCCCCCACTGGTCAAATCTGAACAACTAAGTGAAGTATTATTGGATTATAAGGTGAAGTATAAAATAAATATCCATGTCCATATAAGCATAATGTATTGAATAAATAAGCAATACTATGGATTGACTTGCCCCTCCCCAACTCATATATTAAAGCCTTATCCATGGGTGAGGACAGACCCTTTAGGAGGTAATTAGGTTAATGAAATAACACAAGTAGAACCCTAATTGAATTGATGGTTTTATAATACGAGGAAGAAAGTGAGATGTTTCTCACTCAGTGCACACACCAAGGAAATGCCGTATGTATGTAGGAACAAGAAAGTGCCCATCTGGGGCACCTGGGTGGCTCAGTGGGTTAAAGCCTCTGCCTTTGGCTCAGGTGATGATCCCAGGGTCCTGGGATTGAGCCCCACATCCGGCTTTCTGCTCAGCAGGGAGCCTGCTACCCCCTCTGTCTCTGTGCCTGCCTCTCTTGCATAGTGACCTCTTTCCAGAGTACAGTATGGAGGAGGGAAAAAGAGTAACTACACAGTCGAAAAACCTGACAAACTACCTCGGCTAAGTGATAAACATCAGTATCAACAGTAGCATGTCATGTCGATATTATGTACTCTTGATATTTTATGATGAAGACAGCACTTTACCTCTATTATTTTCCTCTCAAAATATATAATTCCTATCTAATAAAGGGAAAACATGAAACAAAATTCTGTTACACAGAACCCTAAAAATACTTAACAAATATTCTTCAAAACCATCCATGATATCAAAACAAGTGTGAAAAGCTGTCATAGTGAAAAGGAGCCCAAGGAGATATGATGACTAAATGTAATGTGGTATCTTGATTGAGATCCTGGAATAGGAAAAGACAATAGGTAAAAATGAAAGAAATCTGAAGAAAGTATATTTTAATATAGCTCATTAATCATAGCAAATGCCCATATTTTTCTAAGATAACTATAATAGAGGAAACTGGATGTGAGGTATATGACGACTCTCCGTTATATCTTTAAAAGGTATACTTTAAGGTGTATCTGCAACCTAAGATATATCTTAAAACACCCTGTAAACAGTTTTATCATATTTATATCATAAGCATGCTTCTAGGGCACAAACAATATTTTAGTTATATTTGAAGAAGTCAGAACCCAATCTTTGGCCTATTACTGTATTTGCTTTAATTGTAGCAAAGGAATAGCCACATAAGAAGAGGCATATAGAGGGGTGCCTGGGTGGCTCAGTGGGTTAAAACCTCCCAGGGTCCTGGGGCATATAGAGAATGCACTGTAGGTGGTGGTGGTAAGTCTAAGTAAAGCAGAAGAGAAAGGCCCTGGCGATAGGAATGCTAGGGGTGAACTAGTTGGACCCCAATGTCAAATCATTGTGCCATCCAAGATGCTGCTATGTTGTAGCCTTCCGTTTGGTAGGTAAATCATAGGAGTGGGAATAATTGCCTGTTTATTTTTTTAATTATTACATAGGGCAACAGAATGATCAAAGAGGAATATAAAACTAAAGTTTGACAGATGAACAGAAATTATGAATCCTTTGTTAAAAGACGGCAATTCCATGAGGAGAAGGATGAGAGAAGAAGCCATATGTAAAGCTAAAACTAATTTTAAGCATAATCTGTTTTTATTAGTCTTAAGCCGAAATGCTGTCCAGGCAGTGCTCATCCACAGCTTACTCTTTCCCGGGGTGTGTGTGTGTGTGTGTGTGTGTGTGTGTGTGTGTGTGTATGTGTATGTGTGTGTATGTGTTTGTTCCCTCGAATGCCTGCCTTTTCTTCTCATCGAGATAGGTCAGAGAATAAGATAAATGGATCAAAAACAAAGAATGCTAATTTGGTGGGAATACAAGTCTGCCCTTCAGAGATCAGGGCATCACAACTTTGAACATGAAGAATGCTAGAATGCTAAAGAAGAACGAAGAATGCTGAACCTGCTTTTGTTTTAAACTACACATTTATAATAAGTTTACTGATTTTTTTAATGAGTTAGCCTTGCAAAGCCCATTATTTATATAAACTAAGAAGGCGTTTTGAATTTCAAATAGGTGTTTTTGGTTAGCCCACATTTGCAAGAGATCTTTTGAAACAAAATCCATATTTCAGTTGGGAAATGCTTAAAATACAATTTCCCCAGTAAATGCAAGACCTTCAATAAAGATATGTTGGGTGAATAAATGTATGGATGCAAGTTTTCGTAAATTGCATAACACATTTCATTTTTTTAGATTTTATTTATTTATTTGACAGAGATCACAAATAGGCAGAGAGGCAGGCAGTGGGAGAGGGGGAAGCAGGCTCCTTGCTGAGCAGAGACCCTGATGCGGGGCTGGATCCTAGAACCCTGGGATCATGACCTGAGCTGAAGGCAGAGGCTTTAACCCACTGAGCCACCCAGGCGCCCCGATAACACGTATTCTTAACTTTGATTCCAGACTATGAAGTGCACATTCAAATAACTCTGTAGGAAGTTTGACCATTTTGTTGCCCTCCATGAAACTGATAAGAGTGCTGATTAAACAAATTGCTTTTGTTTATAAATAAGAAAATACACACTTACTGTTACAACAAAATTTAAAATGATGAAAGTAGAAAACAAATACTGCACTTTCCAAGACTTCACTAGGAAATTATTCTCTATTGATTTTACTCTTTTCCCTAGCAAGCAAAATGAAAAATACTGCCAGAACAAATTTAGAGTAAGTAAATTAGGATGCAAAATAAGGAAAATAGAATCTTTTAAGAAAGCCTCAGAATTACAAAGTCCAAATAGATATACAAAATAGTCTAAAGTTTGTGATGCAGTATCTTGTCACTCAGTAGGCCTCAAAGTAACTAACTTTGAGTAATAACTTCTTATCCTCTTTCCAAAGGAGTTTAGGAAATTGCAAAAAAAAAAAAAAAGTATACCTATGTTTTCTTTAAAATATTTCTTATTCTTGAATAGGTGTAATTTTTATCTAACTCAGACCTAAAAAATATACGTAGAAATCATATTTGGCCTTGACTTTAATCCATAACTGCAAAAGTTTTCAGTTTATTTCTATACACATATTATAAGTACATATGATATAATATGGCAATAATGTTAGTGTTTATACATGAAAAAGGGACAGAAGAATGAATGAATCCACATATAAAAAGCTATTAGACTCTTGGATTTGTTATGCTGCTGGTGATCCTGTTGTTCTTCTGTATCATTTCCTGACTTGATTCTAGTTGGTTTGGGTCATGGGGACTCTGGCTCAAGTGATCTCCAAACCACAGGCATTATTTTGTTGCTAATAATTATTATTGCCTCCCTAACGAGCTGTATTTTCTCAAAAATCTTTAATGTATGTCAGCAGCCATTGAGCAGCCAATATATGGTCTCTAATTGGAACTGACAAAAGAGAAGCATGATCCCACACCCTTATGATATATGTCCTCACATGTCCCTGTATTTCTTTTTTTGTTTTAAAATATTTTTTTTTATTTTTTTAAAGATTTTTTTTATTTATTTGACAGACAGAGATCACAAGTAGGCAAAAAGGCACAGGGGTGGTGGGGGGGAAGCAGGCTCCCTGCTGAGCAGAGAGCCCGATGCGGGGCTCGATCCCAGGACCCTGGGATCATGACCTGAGCCAAGGGCAGAAGCTTTAAACCACTGAGCCACCCAGGCGCCCCTGTCCCCATATTTCTATCTAGATAAATTAGAAAGCATGTGCAGTTTTTTAGTGTAAAGTGCACTACCTTAGGGGGTCACACTGTGTACACACCCTCTGGGGTGTCCTGGGACTTGAACCTATTTATAAATCTAGAATAAAAGGTGTCTTGGCTCTGAGGAGGATGACAGGTTTTGAGGGTGGTAGGTTTTGAGGAGAATCACCAGTCACTTGCAATGTAACCATCGCAGGGGAGGTGATTACAGATTCTTCACACAATGGAAAACTGACATCCTTGAGAGGGAAAGAAAGATTGCTTCTACTGGCAAAGAAAATTTGGCAGAATTTAGGTGTTTGACGGTAGCATCATGAGATACCCTTTCTGTATTCGGTTTGTGGTATCCAATGGCAATATTTTATATATCTCTATTGGCACGTCATGTTATGAACTACTAATGCTTACTTTACTACTGTAAATACAGTATTTAGTTCCTGTAAATCCAACTACATTAGGGAAATAATTCCAGAAAACCTAGAGCCAATTGAGAGAATTCATCCTAAAGATTATTTTTTTCCTAGATGTTCTTCTGGTACCAAAATGTGTTTTAGCTTGTGTGACGAGAGAAGTAGAACTAGTAGGAGATAAATTGCAAGGAAAAAGGCCACGCAATGTTGGGAGTGGCTACAAAAGTATAGTATCTATAGGGCAGGCCATCAGGAAAGGAAAGCTAGGAAGCATAAGCTGGATTTGCAGTCCACAGCAGGCATTTCTTCTTCTCCTGGGAAGTTTGTGTTCTGCTCTGAAGGCCTTTCAACTGGTTGAATCAGGAATCAAGCCCTTTCTTAAAATCAAATGATTACCGATTTTAATCACAACTGTAGTTTTTGACTGAATAACTGGGAACTATATAGCAAAGCCACATCAACATACAAAATTTGGGGGGAGAGGGGAGCGGTGAGGTGTTTTTTTTGAGTTGTTTGTTTGTTTATTTAACTAATCTCTACACCCATGTGGATCTTGAACCATGACCCCAAGGTCAAGAGGCACACTCTCCTCTGACAGAGCCAGTCAGGTGCCCCCACACTGACACAAAAAATTGACAACTACATGTCGACTCACAACTGCTATGTCTCTGTGCAGGCACTCATTAAAGTGTTTTCTATGGGAACAGAACATTTTCTAATGAAATATTTAACATTTCTTGAAATCTTTAGGAATAGGAGAGATCCCAGGAGGGAATGTCGAATATTACAAAACAACTGAACTGTATTACAAATATGACAAAAACCTCACTAAAGGGGTAGAAGAATATTGTGCTGACCTAAGTAACTTTAGAAATGAGGAGAGTCTATAAGACTAAGAAAAAGTGACTGTACATATACACTATACTCTAGTTTTGAAGTTTATTATCTGTGTATGGGGTAACAATTCTGACATTGCTTTGCAGGAATGTTGAAATTAAACAAATAAATCAATGGCAGATGCTGAAGGCCAAGTTTCTTACTGTTAGAGTGAGAGAAAGAAGCAAGAAAGTAGACTGTGTGGTAATATTCATGCAGTAATATATTAGAGGTGGATATATCAGTATAAATTCATGTAACTTAATATAAATACAGATGATTACATATTAAAGTATTTGCAGAAATCTGTATGTGTTTGTGTGTGTGTGTGTGTGTATCTATATAAATATTGATATACACATACATAGGTTCTTTTTTTTTTTTTTTAGAGACAGAAGAAAGCCCACAGGGGGCGAGCAGAGGGAGAGGGAGAGAATCCCAAGCATGATCCCATGCCCAGTGCAGATCAGGACGTTGGGCTTGGGCGTTTAACCAACCAAGCCACCCAGCTGCCCCTCTAACACCATTCTTTAATAAAAAGATCTAAGAGATATGGCTCTTTGAAGAAATAGCTATGAAAGTCTCCTTGGAAAAATGTTTGGTTCTAGGACTGAGAAAAAAATATGTTGTAGTGCCCTTAAAAAAAATATATATCAAAAACAATAACAACAACAAAAAACAAAGAAGAAAGTCAAAAGTCAATTTAAAGAGCTACCAACAACTGGAGTGACAAAGAAAGTAGCTCTGGATTATAACCCAAATTATAAAATAAATAACTCTGAATCCATATTTATAGCAATAAATGGAAAAGCAAGAGGAGCTGGGGGAGGGGGATAGAACTGTACCTTGAGGAAACTTACCAAATAAATTATTCATCAGTCAAATGGTCAAAGTCAACATTAACAGTGCGAAGTCATATTGATATAAAGCAGTTTTGATATGATTTCATGAAAATGACACTTATCCTCCATGATCTCAATCCCTATACAAGTCCAGTTGAATCACATGAAAAAAAGCTGTCACAGATAAGAGGAGCTTAAGAAGACATATGATGAAGTGCAATAATCCTAAAAGTGGTCAGAAAAAAAGACACCAGAGAAAAACTTAGTAAATCAGAACATCATGTGAACTTCAGTTAATAATAATGTATCATTGGGGAGGAGTCAAGATGGCGGAGAAGTAGCAGGCTGAGACTGCTTCAGCTAGCCGGAGATCAGCTAGATAGCTTATCTAAAGATTGCAAACACCTGAAAATCCATCGGCAGATCGAAGAGAAGAAGAACAGCAATTCTGGAAACAGAAAAACAACCACTTTCTGAAAGGTGTTTTCTTTTTTTTTTTAATTCTTTTCTTTTCTTTTTTTTTTCCTTTTTCTTTTTTTTTCTTTCTTCCTTTTTGAACCTCTTTTTATCCCCTTTCTCCCCCCTCACGATTTTGGATCTCTTCTAATTTGGTTAAAGCATTTTTTCCTGGGGTTGTTGCCACCCTTTTAGTATTTTACTTGCCCCTTCATATACTCTTATCTGGACAAAATGACAAGACGGAAAAATTCAACACAAAAAAAAGAACAAGAGGCAGTACCGAAGGCTAGGGACCTAATCAATACAGACATTGGTAATATGTCAGATCTAGAGTTCAGAATGACAATTCTCAAGGTTCTAGCTGGGCTCGAAAAAGGCATGGAAGATATTAGAGAAACCCTCTCAAGAGATATAAAAGCCCTTTCTGGAGAAATAAAAGAACTAAAATCTAACCAAGTTGAAATCAAAAAAGCTATTAATGAGGTGCAATCAAAAATGGAGGCTCTCACTGCTAGGATAAATGAGGCAGAAGAAAGAATTAGTGATATAGAAGACCAAATGACAGAGAATAAAGAAGCTGAGCAAAAGAGGGACAAACAGCTACTGGACCACGAGGGGAGAATTCGAGAGATAAGTGACACCATAAGACGAAACAACATTAGAATAATTGGGATTCCAGAAGAAGAAGAAAGAGAGAGGGGAGCAGAAGGTATACTGGAGAGAATTATTGGGGAGAATTTCCCCAATATGGCAAAGGGAAAGAGCATCAAAATTCAGGAGGTTCAGAGAACGCCCCTCAAAATCAATAAGAATAGACCCACACCCCGTCACCTAATAGTAAAATTTACAAGTCTCAGTGACAAAGAGAAAATCCTGAAAGCAGCCCAGGAAAAGAAGTCTGTAACATACAATGGTAAAAATATTAGATTGGCAGCTGACTTATCCACAGAGACCTGGCAGGCCAGAAAGAGCTGGCATGATATTTTCAGAGCACTAAAGGAGAAAAACATGCAGCCAAGAATACTATATCCAGCTAGGCTATCATTGAAAATAGAAGGAGAGATTAAAAGCTTCCAGGACAAACAAAAACTGAAAGAATTTGCAAATACCAAACCAGCTCTACAGGAAATATTGAAAGGGGTCCTCTAAGCAAAGAGAGAGCCTACAAGTGGTAGATCAGAAAGGAACAGAGACCATATACAGTAACAGTCACCTTACAGGCAATACAATGGCACTAAATTCATATCTCTCAATAGTTACCCTGAATGTTAATGGGCTAAATGCCCCTGTCAAAAGACACAGGGTATCAGAATGGATAAAAAAACAAAACCCATCTATATGTTGCCTCCAAGAAACTCATTTTAAGCCCGAAGACACCTCCAGATTTAAAGTGAGGGGGTGGAAAAGAATTTACCATGCTAATGGACATCAGAAGAAAGCAGGAGTGGCAATCCTTATATCAGATCAATTAGATTTTAAGCCAAAGACTATAATAAGAGATGAGGAAGGACACTATATCATACTCAAAGGGTCTGTCCAACAAGAAGATTTAACAATTTTAAATATCTATGCCCCCAACGTGGGAGCAGCCAACTATATAAACCAATTAATAACAAAATCAAAGAAACACATCAACAATAATACAATAATAGTAGGGGACTTTAACACTCCCCTCACTGAAATGGACAGATCATCCAAGCAAAAGACCAGCAAGGAAATAAAGGCCTTAAACGACACACTGGACCAGATGGACATCACAGATATATTCAGAATATTTCATCCCAAAGCAACAGAATACACATTCTTCTCTAGTGCACATGGAACATTCTCCAGAATAGATCACATCCTCGGTCCTAAATCAGGACTCAACCGGTATCAAAAGATTGGGATCATTCCCTGCATATTTTCAGACCACAATGCTCTAAAGCTAGAACTCAACCACAAAAGGAAGTTTGGAAAGAACCCAAATACATGGAGACTAAACAGCATCCTTCTAAAGAATGAATGGGTCAACCGGGAAATTAAAGAATTGAAAAAAATCATGGAAACAAATGATAATGAAAATACAACGGTTCAAAATCTGTGGGACACAACAAAGGCAGTCCTGAGAGGAAAATATATAGCGGTACAAGCCTTTCTCAAGAAACAAGAAAGGTCTCAGGTACACAACCTAACCCTACACCTAAAGGAGCTGGAGAAAGAACAAGAAAGAAACCCTAAGCCCAGCAGGAGAAGAGAAATCATAAAGATCAGAGCAGAAATCAATGAAATAGAAACCAAAAAAAACAATAGAACAAATCAACGAAACTAGGAGCTGGTTCTTTGAAAGAATTAATAAAATTGATAAACCCCTGGCCCGACTTATCAAAAAGAAAAGAGAAAGGACCCAAATAAATAAAATCATGAATGAAAGAGGAGAGATCACAACTAACACCAAAGAAATACAAACTATTATAAGAACATACTATGAGCAACTCTACGCCAATAAATTTGACAATCTGGAAGAAATGGATGCATTCCTAGAAACATATAAACTACCACAACTGAACCAGGAAGAAATAGAAAGCCTGAACAGACCCATAACCAGTAAGGAGATTGAAACAGTCATTAAAAATCTCCAAACAAACAAAAGCCCAGGGCCAGACGGCTTCCCGGGGGATTTCTACCAAACATTTAAAGAAGAACTAATTCCTATTCTCCTGAAACTGTTCCAAAAAATAGAAATGGAAGGAAAACTTCCAAACTCATTTTATGAGGCCAGCATCACCTTGATCCCAAAACCAGACAAGGATCCCACCAAAAAAGAGATCTATAGACCGATATCCTTGATGAACACAGATGCGAAAATACTCAACAAAATACTAGCCAATAGGATTCAACAGTACATTAAAAAGATTATTCACCACGACCAAGTGGGATTTATTCCAGGGCTGCAAGGTTGGTTCAACATCCGCAAATCAGTCAATGTGATACAACACATCAATAAAAGAAAGAACAAGAACCATATGATACTCTCAATAGATGCTGAAAAAGCATTTGACAAAGTACAGCATCCCTTCCTGATCAAAACTCTTCAAAGTGTAGGGATAGAGGGCACATACCTCAATATCATCAAAGCCATCTATGAAAAACCCACCGCAAATATCATTCTCAATGGAGAAAAACTGAAAGCTTTTCCGCTAAGGTCAGGAACACAGCAGGGATGTCCGTTATCACCACTGCTATTCAACATAGTACTAGAGGTCCTAGCCTCAGCAATCAGACAACAAAAGGAAATTAAAGGCATCCAACTCGGCAAAGAAGAAGTCAAATTATCACTCTTCGCAGATGATATGATACTATATGTGGAAAACCCAAAAGACTCCACTCCAAAACTGCTAGAACTTATACAGGAATTCAATAAAGTGTCAGGATATAAAATCAATGCACAGAAATCAGTTGCATTTCTCTACACCAACAGCAAGACAGAAGAAAGAGAAATTAAGGAGTCAATCCCATTTACAATTGCACCCAAAACCATAAGATACCTAGGAATAAACCTAACCAAAGAGACACAGAATCTATACTCAGAAAACTATAAAGTACTCATGAAAGAAATTGAGGAAGACACAAAGAAATGGAAAAATGTTCCATGCTCCTGGATTGGAAGAATAAATATGGTGAAAATGTCTATGCTACCTAAAGCAATCTACACATTTAATGCAATTCCTATCAAAGTACCATCCATCTTTTTCAAAGAAATGGAACAAATAATGCTAAAATTTATATGGAACCAGAAAAGACCTCGAATAGCCAAAGGGATATTGAAAAAGAAAGCCAACGTTGGTGGCATCACAATTCCGGACTTCAAGCTCTATTACAAAGCTGTCGTCATCAAGACAGCATGGTACTGGCACAAAAACAGACACATAGATCAATGGAACAGAATAGAGAGCCCAGAAATAGACCCTCAACTCTATGGTCAACTAATCTTCGACAAAGCAGGAAAGAATGTCCAATGGAAAAAAGACAGCCTCTTCAATAAATGGTGCTGGGAAAATTGGACAGCCACATGCAGAAAAATGAAATTGGACCATTTCCTTACACCACACACAAAAATAGACTCAAAATGGATGAAGGACCTCAATGTGCGAAAGGAATCCATCAAAATCCTTGAGGAGAACACAGGCAGCAACCTCTTTGACCTCTGCCGCAGCAACATCTTCCTAGGAACAACGCAAAAGGCAAGGGAAGCAAGGGCAAAAATGAACTATTGGGATTTCATCAAGATCAAAAGCTTTTGCACAGCAAAGGAAACAGTTGACAAAATCAAAAGACAACTGACAGAATGGGAGAAGATATTTGCAAACGACATATCAGATAAAGGACTAGTGTCCAGAATCTATAAAGAACTTAGCAAACTCAACACCCAAAGAACAAATAATCCAATCAAGAAATGGGCAGAGGACATGAACAGACATTTCTGCAAAGAAGACATCCAGATGGCCAACAGACACATGAAAAAGTGCTCCATATCACTCGGCATCAGGGAAATACAAATCAAAACCACAATGAGATATCACCTCACACCAGTCAGAATGGCTAAAATCATCAAGTCAGGAAATGACAGATGCTGGCGAGGATGCGGAGAAAGGGGAACCCTCCTACACTGTTGGTGGGAATGCAAGCTGGTGCAGCCACTCTGGAAAACAGCATGGAGGTTCCTCAAAATGTTGAAAATAGAACTGCCCTATGACCCAGCAATTGCACTATTGGGTATTTACCCTAAGGATACAAACGTAGTGATCCAAAGGGGCACATGCACCCGAATGTTTATAACAGCAATGTCCACAATAGCCAAACTATGGAAAGAATTTAGATGTCCATCAACAGATGAATGGATCAAGAAGATGTGGTATATATACACAATGGAATACTATGCAGCCATCAAAAGAAATGAAATCTTGCCATTTGCGACAACATGGATGGAACTAGAGCGTATCATGCTTAGCGAAATAAGTCAAGCAAAGAAAGACAACTATCATATGATCTCCCTGATATGAGGAAGTGGTGATGCAACATGGGGGCTTAAGTGGGTAAGAGAAGAATAAATGAAACAAGATGGGATTGGGAGGGAGACAAACCATAAGTGACTCTTAATCTCACAAAACAAACTGAGGGTTGCTGGGGGGAGGGGGTTTGGGAGAAGGGGGTGGGATTATGGACATTGGGGAGGGTATGTGCTTTGGTGAGTGCTGTGAAGTGTGTAAACCTGGTGATTCACAGACCTGTACCCCTGGGGATAAAAATATATGTTTATAAAAAATAAAAAATTAATTAAAAAATAAAAAAAATAATAATAATGTATCATTGATTCATTCATTGTAAGAAATGTATAATACTAGTGTAAGAAATTAATAAGGTAAACTGGATGTGGGGTATAGGAATATTTTTATAAGATCTTTATATTTTTTATGTAAATGAAAACTGTTCTAAAAGATAAAGTCTATTACATTTAACTATTTTTTTTAATTTCACTAACACAAGAAAAGACTATAATCCATTTCTTTGTTATGAGATATTTTTGTAGTTCTGACATAGATACCTATTGTTCTAAAGATTTTATTTATTTATTTGACAGACAGAGATCACAAGGAGGCAGAGAGGCAGGCAAAGAGTGGGGGAAGGAGGCTCCCTGCTGAGCAGGACGCAATCCCAGGACCCTGGGATCATGACCTGAGCCAAAGGCAGAGGCTTTAATCCACTGAGCCACCCAGGCACCCAGTACCTATTGTTCTAATTCTGTTTTTTTTTTTTCAAACATCATCTTACTTGATGTGAATCAAGTAAGTGAATGTGAACTATAATCCTTAAGAAAAACAAACAAACAAATCTAAAGCATTTAGCAATCAACAAAAATGAAGGTCCCTGCTTTAAGGAATTTTTAAGGTTAAATATGAAAACAAATTTTAAGTATAAATCCATTAATTAAGTTGTCATGTGAAATATTAGAAATGATAACATAGAGATATTGCTGGAGAATGTGATCAGTATTACATTAAGCTTTGATAAATATTATATTCTGGATTCCATGTTTATGTTAGTAAAATAAGCAAAAACATGGATGATCATAGATACTCTAAGAAATTACCTAGAAAAGATATTACACAAATAAATGTATCTAAATGTTTTATTAATTTAAGACAAACAGCTTTATAAAAATGATTTCAATACCATATTTATTTGGTTACCAAGAACTAAAAATGATTTGTAAAAAAGAAAACATTTGTGACTCACTACCACCAAGGAAGAAATTAAATGTCAGATTATTTTGAGACTTGTATATAACTTCAATTCCCTGTCATATTTTTAGAAGGGTATCCTAATTTTGTATTTGTTCAAATTTAATCTCTAAAAGCTGTTCAGATGAAGTTCAGTTGAGTCAGTTTTGTGTTTTCAAAGAAAATTAAAAAGCAGTCTTTCAATTTCTTAACAAAAATAAATTTCATAGACAGAAATAGAAAATTCACTGATCAAAGAATTAAACATGTGACAAAGCAGTATAATAAATAGTGGTTATTATTTTGTGTATTGCCTATTGGAATGACTGATGATAAATAGCTCTTGTCCTATTTATTATGCATTAGCGGTTTTTCACTAACATGCATGTAACAGCGGAAAATATTACCTGATACTGGAATTACCAATCAGTGTTGTCTACATAAACACACACACACACACACACACACACACACACACACTGACTTTTCTTTCAAAATACACAATATTTTTCTATATACACATTTGTTTAATATGGAGCTGGTCAATTCTGTCAGTTTTAAGTAGACATAATTCTCTTTTCCTAGTATTTCTGACCAATGAGTATATAGATTATGATGTTATCTGTAATTTATTTAAAAATATAATTCTAATATAAGCAAGGAAGTTTTTTGGGTTTTGTTGTTGTTGTTGTTGTTGTTTTACTCAAAGGTGCAGGTGCCTCAAATGTGTTCCAGTATCACTCTGTTGATTGACTGAGTGGCTTCCAAAATATCTTCACAGTTTGTCTTCCCTAATATGATTGAAAGACTAAAATGAAATATAGCTTTGTGAGAAGTGCAGTTAATTCTCCAGACTGATCTATCAAAAAATTCCTTTCTTGTGTTAAGCCTCAAATTTTCCCACATTAGGATTAAACATAGGTCTTAATTTAACATTTTGTGAACACTGGAGATCACTTCTTCCATTTCACAAGGATTCTTATTTGGGGAAATTTAGTGCATCTGTCTCTCTTTTTTTTTTTTTAAAGATTTTATTTATTTATTTGACAGAGAGAGATCACAAGTAGGCAGAGAGGCAGGTGGAGAGAGAGAGGAGGAAGCAGGCTCCCTGCTGAGCAGAGAGCCCGATGTGGGACTCGATCCCAGGACCCTGAGATCATGACCTGAGCCAAAGGCAGCGGCTTAACCAACTGAGCCACCCAGGCGCCCAGTGCATCTGTCTGTTGACCTTCAGTTGACTCTTCTCCATGTAAAATTAATCTAATTATTTCTTTTGAACAACTAAAACATTTTATTTCTCTCACAATTTTACTATTTATTTTATATATGCTTGAAAATTACTGTGTCCCTAGACACCACGGCTGATACTTAAAAAGAAATACACTACAAGTGTTTATGCTTTAATTCACATTCTTACTGTGTCCTATTCTTAAAGAAGGGCCATCTGTACCTCAATGTTCATAGCAGCAATGGCCACAATAGCCAAACTGTGGAAAGAACCAAGATGCCCTTCAACAGACAAATGGAAAAAGAAGATATGTCATATATACAATGGAGTATTATGCCTCCATCAGAAAGGATGAATACCCAACTTTTGTTATCAACATGGACAGAAATGGAAGAGATTATACTAAGTGAAATAAGTCAAGAAGAGAGAGTCAATTATCGTATGGTTTTACTTACTTGTGGAGCATAAGGAATAACACAGAGGACATTGGGAGATGGAGAGGAGAAGTAAGTTGGGGGAAATCGGAGGGGGAGATGAACCATGATGAGATTGTGGACCAAACAAACTGTGGGTTTTGGAGGAGAGAAAGGTGGGGTGTTGAGTGAGTGGTGGGTTGGTGGTGGGTATTAAGGAGGGCATGTATTGCATGGAGCATTGGGTGTGGTGTATATATAATAAATTTTGGAACACACACTACACACACACACACACACACACAAATTAAATTAAATTAAATTAAAAAAATAAAGTGTCTTGAAAAATCACAAAAATTAAAAAAAATTATGGATATAACAAGGTTAGGAGCATATGATACAAAACTTATGTAAATAAATTCAATCAATCATTTAACAAACAACTAAATTGATGTGAATTTTGACTAGAGCACTAACAAAAGCAATACATACCTTAATTTTAAATAGCTCGATTAAATCTCCATTGAAAACTGTGCCTAACATAACTGTCATTTAATGTCCTGGATCATTATTTAGGGAGCTTCAGCTTCCTCTTTGGATCTATAGGTGATTCAGAAGTAATTTTTCTTCAATAAAAACCAGTTCCATCAAAATGTAGAATCTGATATTTGGTATAGCCTTCCTCACCAAACAATATTTTAACACAGGAATGAGATGGATTCACGGCTTCATTTTCTACACTGGCAATGTCATCATTTACATAAATATTTGGTGATGATGAAGTAGTGTCTGAAGCCATTACTTATATAAAGTTTGCAACTTATGTGGAAATTTTAGATTTTTCTCCTTTAAGATTTTTATGAATTGCTGATTTTTTTCTTTTTCCTTTTTCTTGCTAAGACTTTCTTTTAAACTGTGTGAAAGTTGCTCCTGAATGTTTCATAATAATTAAGTATTTCAAAAATTGGATAAAAATAAGTGTCTCATCTATAGAACACTGGCATCATTTTGGAATAAGTTATGGTTACAGACATGCTAATTTAATATAAAGCAACATAAAAATGAAAATTATGACAGAATAGATTATTCTCAATATTTTAGTCTGCTTTATAAATTTAAGGTGTAATAAAGGAAGATTATCATAATATTTTAATTATTTTAGCTTTTGTTGCCTAAGTTTGAGATTTTTGGAAGTACTCATAACATCGATTGATATCATGCTCACCTGTCAAATAAAACTCTTGCTTTTATCCCCAAATGGTTTGGTCTAAACTATGTAATTCAAGAGTTCTACACCAAGAAGCCCTGAGGGGAATATGGTAGACTAGGAGGACACTAAACTCACCTTGTCCTACAGATACAGTAAGATAACACTTACAGCAGCCTAAATAACACAGAAAACAACCCAAAGACTGGCAGAATAAACTCCATAACTAAAGGTAGTGAAGAGGCCACACTGAGGAAGGTAGAAAGGGAAAGGACATGGTCTGGGAGCAATAGGGACCATGACCTTCCACTGTGGGTAGGATAGCTTGTAATGCAGAAAAAAATGGAAAACAGACTTTGACACCAGGGAGCCCAAGAAGGGGGAAGAGCAATTCCCATTATATTTGCCTTTGAAAGAAAATAGGGCTGAATTTTGTGAGTTCTTAACAACCATCAAACTTAAACCTTGGCACTTTAAACATCTACAGGCTTGACTCTGGGAGAGCCTAGAAGGGTTAGGAAGCAGACTCCCCATCCAAAGAGACAGCAGGACAAACAGTTCAAGCAGATACAGCACAGAACAAGCAGTTTTAAAAACATTGGGAGCAAATGGGAGGGACAGTCATTTGCTCATCTCAGAGCATGGCCTATTAGACAGGGATTGTGGGCAGAACCCCCCAGGAACAAAGAAGCTGGAAGGCACCATTCCCTCCTCCATCTCCCAGCACAAAGAACGGCCACCTGCAGTAACCATTGCCCTCCTGACATTCCTTACCTAACTTGCTTGTACCAACCCTCACTCATCCCAGGACTTTATTTAGCATATCTACCATTCCTGGTCACACTCACCTCTGTCCCTATCTTATGGGCCTCCTTCCCCCTGAAGACCAGCACAAACCCTGCCAACACCTTATCTCCATATGTGTGCCTTTGTAGGACCTCAATTTGGGTGGAAAGGGCAGGTCTCATTTCACAAGAACACCATTGCTCCCCATGTTAAATTGCACCCTATCCCTGATGGGGACAAAACATTACCCCAAAAAACAAAGAGAGCCTCTGTAGACAACTGGACTGAAAGAAAAACTGGCCAAGACTCCACAGAAGAGCACATGAAATGCACATAGGAGACACTCCTTGAAGCACCAGGACCTGGGGAATGGGGACACTACACTGTAGGGCACTACAGGAGCTCTTCTTCATGAAAATTATTATTATGAAAAGCAAGAGAAGTAGCTGATTTTCCTACCACACAAAAAGTCAGACAAAATGAGGAGACAGAGAAGTATCTCCAAAATGAAAGACCAGGACCAAACCATAGCAAGAGACCAAAGTGAAATGTATATAAGTAATATGCTTGATAAGTAATTAAAAGTAATGATCATAAATATACTTATTGGATTGAGAAAGGAATGGAGGACATCAGGAGTGAGACCTTCAACACAAAGATAAAAAAGAACCAGCAGAGATCAATAAATGATATAAAAAATATACCTGATCTAATAAATAGCAGGCTAGATGAGACAGAAGAACAAATTAATGACTTGGAATACAAAGTAATGGGAAGTAACAAAGCTAAGCAAAGAAGAGGAAAGAAAATTATATAAATTGAGAATAGTTTTAGGGAATTCAGGGACTCTATTAGGTGTAATAATATTCACATAATGGAGATCTCAGAAGAAGAGAGAGATAAGAGAACAGAAAATCTATTTGAAGAAATAAAAGCTGAAAAGTTCCCCAACCTGGGGAAGGAAACAGATATCCAAATACCGTAGGCACAGAGATGCCCCCCAAATTCAAGCAAGGAGGTCCACACCAAGACATAGTAATCAAAATTTCAAAAAGTAGCTATAAAGAAAAAAAAATTAAAAGCAGGGGCATGCTTAATGGCCCAGTCATTAAGCATCTGCCTTTGGCTCAGGTCATGATCCTGGGGTCCTGGGATGGAGCCCCACATCAGGCTCCCTGTTCAGTGGGAAGCCTGCTTCTCCCTCTCCAATTCCCCTGCTTGTGTTCCCTCTCTCGCTATGTCTTTCTCTGCCAAATAAATAAATAGAATCTTTAAAAAAAATTTTTTTAAAGCAGCAAGAGAAAAGAATACAGTTACATACAAGGGGAAACCCCATAAGGATATCAGTAGATTTTTAAGCAGAAAATTTGCAGGCCAGAAGTGCAAGGAACAATATATTCAAAATACTGAAAGGGAAAATTCTGCAGCCAAGAATACTTTATCCAGAAAGGTTATTATTGAGAGGAGAAGGAGAGATAAAGAGCTCCTCAGACAAACAAAAACTAAAGGAATTTATGACCACTAAACTAGGCACATAAGAAATAGTAATGGGGACTCTGTGAGTGGAAGGTAATGATCATAGGGAAAGTATAAAATGTAAAACAAGAAACAAAAACCCCCACAAAAGCTATAAAAATAATAATTTCTTCAAAATTCAGTCAAGGGATTTATAAAATAAAAGGATGTAATATATGACAACATACAACTGAAATATGGGGGTGGGGGATAGTACTGAATGGATTTAAACTTAAGCAATAATTAACTTGATATAGACTGATATGTGCAGAAGATATTATACATAAACCTAATAGTAACCACAAATCAAAAACCAGTAATAGATTGACAAGGAATAAAGAAAATGGAATTCAAGCATATCACTAAAGAAAACCAAAAAGTTTTCTTTTTCTGCCATCTTGGAGCCTGTGGAGGTCTATTGGGAATAGGACTCCTACAATACCAAATAATGTCTGGAAGGCTGTGGTCCAAGGCCATTTTTGCTGGCTATAAGCAGGGTCACTGCAACCATGGGGCATACATAGCTCTTCTTAAAATTGAAGGTGTATATGTTCAAGATGAAATGGAATTCTATCTAAGCAAGAGATGTGCTCACAAGTACAAAGCAAAGAACAACACAGTGATTCCTGGTGGCAAACCAAACCAAACCAGAGTAATTTGGGAGAAAAGTAACTCATGTTCATGGAAACAGTGCTTCATGCCAAATTCTGAAGCAACCTTCCTGCTAAAGCCATTGGCCGCAGAATCCGTGTGATGCTTTACCCATCATGGATTTAAAAATAATGAAAAGTAAATATATAAAGGTGTAGATTTGTAAAAAAAAATAATAATAATTAAAAAATTTTAAAAATTTTAAAAAGCCAACAAACCATAAAAGAGAGCAAGAGAAGAAAGGATCAGAAGAAACATAGAAACAACCCAAAAAATGAGTAACAAAATGGCAATAAATACATATCTATCAATAATTAATTTGAATGTAAATGGACTAAATGCTCCAATCAAAAGAAATAGGGTGACAGAATGGATAAAACAAACAAACAAAAACAAGACCCATCTGTATGCTACCTACAATTGACTCATTTCAGACCTACAGACACCTGCAGACTGAAAGTGAGGGGATAGAGAAATATTTATCATGCAAATGGATGTCAAAAGAAAGCTGGGGTAGCAATACCTAAACAGGACAAAATAGACCTTCAAACAAAGACTGTAATAAGAGACAAGGAGTGACACTATATAACAATAAAGGGGACAATCCAACAAGAAGATATAATAATTGTTAATATTGGAATATTTACAATTATTCCAATACAAGGGAATACCCAAATACATAAAACAGTTAATACCAAACAAAAGAAACTACTTGATAATAAGACAATAATAATAGTGGACTTTACCACCCCACTTACATCAGTGGGCGATCATAGAAACAGAGAATTAACAAGGAAACAGTGGTTTTGAATGAACACTGAACCAGATGGATTTCATAGACAATTTCAGAATATTCCATCTTAACACAGCAGAATGTACATTCCTTTCAAGTGATGGAACATTCTCCAGAGTAGATCACATATTAGACCTCAAAACAAGTTTCAACTAATTCAAAAATATCAGTCATTCCATGTATCTTTTCTGACTATAATGCTATGAAACTAGAAATCACCACAAGGAAAAATCTAGAAAGTGCACAAATATATGGAGGTTAAATAATATCCTACTAAAGAATTAATGGGTCAATCAGGAAATCAAAGAAGAAATCAAAAACTACATGGAAAGAAAAGGAAGTGAAAACACAATGGTCCAAAATCTTTGGGATACAGCAAAAGCACCTCAAAAAAGTTCTAAGAAGCAAGAAAAATCTCAAATAACCACGTAACCTTTTACCTAACAGAGCTAGAAAAAGAACAAACAAAGCCCAAACCCAGTAAATAGAAGAAAATAGTAAAGATTAGAGAAGAAATAAATATAATAGAAACTAAAACAAACAAAACAACACTACCACCACAAAACAATAGATCAATAAAACCAGAAGCTGGTTCTTAGAAAAGATCAACAAAATTGATGAACCTCCAGCAAGACCCATTAAAAAACAAAACAAAACATGCCAAAAACCCAGAGAGGATCCAAATAAACAAAATCACAAATGAAGGAGGAAGAGAAATAACAACCAACACCACAGAAATACAAATGATTGTGAGAGAATATTATGAAAAACTAGATTATGAAAAACCCAACTCAGTGCTGGGTGTGGAAAGAATATTATGAAAAACAAATTGGACAGTTTATAAAGATGAATACATCCTTAGAAACATAAACTACCAAAACTGTAACAGGAAGAAATAGAAAATTTGAATAGACCGATTAACTAGAGAAGAAACTGAATCAGTACTCAAAAAAACAACACAAAACAAAAAACTTCCAACAAATAAAATTCCACAACCATATGGTTTCACAGATGAATTCTAGTTAACATTTAAAGAAGAGTTAATACCCATTCTTCTCCAACTATTCTAAAAAATACAAGAGAAAGGAAAACTTCCAAATTTATTTTATGAGGCCAGCTTCACCCTGATAACAAAACCAGACAAAGAACCACAAAAAAAGAGAACAACAGGCCAATCTCTGTCGTGAATAGAGATGAAAAAATCCTCAGTGAAATACTAGCAGACCAAATCCAAAAATACATTTAAAAAGTTGTGTACCATGATCAAGTGGGATTTATTCCTGGGATGCAAGGGTAGTTCAATATTCACAAAACAATCAATGTCTTAAGTCATATCAATAAGAGAAAGAATAAAAACCATATGATCATTTCAATAGAAGCAACAAAGCATTTGACAAAGTACCACATCTATTAATGATAAAAACCATCTGTGAAACAGGTCTAGAGGGAACTTAACATAGTGAAGGCCATATATGAAAAACCCATGGCCAACCATACTCAATGGTGAAAAACAGAGAGCTTTTCTCCTAAGGTCAGGAACAAGAAAAGGATGTCCACTCTCACCACTTTTATTCAACATAGTTCTGGAACTTCTACCCACCCAATCAGACAAAGAAAAGGAAGAGAAGGCATCCAAATTGGTAAGGAAGAAGTAAAATTCTCTGTATTTGCAGATGGCATGGTACTATATAGAGTGAACCTTAAAGACTCCACCAAAATACTGCTAAAACTGATAAATGAATTTAGTAAAGTCCTTGGGTACAAAAATACAGATATCTATATATTAATAATGGAGAAGCAGAAAGTGAAATTAAGAAAAATTCCCATTAACAATTTCACCCAAAATAATAAAATAACTAGGAATAAACTTAATCAAAGAGGTAAAAGACCTATATTCTAAAAACTATAAAATACTGATGAAAGAAATTCAAGATAATGCAAAGAAATGAAAAGGCATTACAAGCTCATGGGTTAGAAGAAAAAATATTGTTAAAATGTCTATACTACCCAATGTAATTTACAGAGTAGATGATCAAAATATGAACATTTTTTTCACAGAACAAGAACAAACAATTCTAAAATTTGTGTGGAACCACAAAAGACCTCAAATAGCTAAAGCAATGTTGAAAAAGAAAAACAAATGGGGAGGTATCATAATGCCAGATTTCAAGTTATATTACAAAGTGGTAGTAATTAAAACAGGATGGTACGGGCACAAAAATGACACACAGATGAATAGAATAAAACAGAAATAGAATGAAACAGAAATCCTAGAAACAAACCCACAATTACATGGTTAATTATTCTTTGACAAAGGAGGACTGAATACAACAAATGGTGTTGGGAAAACCGGATAGCCATATACAAAAGAATGAAACTGGAACACTTTCTTTCACCATAAACAAAATAAAACAAAAATAATCCAAAATGGATTAAAGATTGAAATGTGAGACTTGAAACCATAAAAATCCTTGAAGGGAGCACAGTAATCTCTCTGGCATTGGCTGTAGCAACATTTTTCTAGATATATGTCCTGAGGCAAAGGAAACAAAAGCAAAAATAAGATATTAATGCTACATCAAAATAAAAAGTTTCTACACAACAAAGGAAAGAAAAAAATTAAGGCAACCTACTAGATGGGAGAAGATATTTGCAAATAACATATCCAATAAAGAGTTAGTATCCGGGACGCCTGGGTGGCTCAGTTGGTTGGACGACTGCCTTCGGCTCAGGTCATGATCCCGGAGTCCCGGGATCGAGTCCCGCATCAGGCTCCCAGCTCCATGGGGAGTCTGCTTCTCTCTCTGACCTTCTCCTCGCTCATGCTCTCTCTCACTGTCTCTCTCTCAAATAAATAAATAAAATCTTTAAAAAAAAAAAAAAAAAAAAAGAGTTAGTATCCAAAATCCATAGTACTGATACAGCTCACTATCCAAAAAATAAATAATCTAATTAAATATGGAAGACATGAACAGATGTTTCACCAAAGAAGACATACAGATGGCCAAAAAAACATGAAAAAAAGCTCAACATCCCTCATTATGGGGGAAATGTAAATCAAAACTCCAATGAGATATCATCTTATACCTGTTAGAGTGGCTAAAACTTGCAACACAAGAAACTAAACTATAAGTGTTGGTGAGGATATGAGGTAAAGGAAAACCTCTTGCACTGTTGGTGGGATGCAAACTGATGAAGCCACTGTGGAAAATGGTACAGAGGTTCCTCAAAAAACTAAAATAGAACTACCCTGCTATCCAGTAATCACATTACTGGGTGTTTACCCCAAAATACAAAAACACTAATTCAAAGGGATATATGTACCCCTTTGCTTACTGCAGCATTATTTACAATAGCCAAGGTATGGAAGCAGCCCAAGTGTCCATAGGATAGGTGAATGGAGAACAAAGAGGAGGTACATATACACGATGGAATATTATTCAGCCATAAAAATGAATGAAATCTTGACAACTGCCACAACATGGATGTATCTAGAGAGTATTATTCTAAGTGAAATAAGTGAGTCAGAGAAAGACAAATACCATACTTAAGTGAAATTTAAGAAACAAAACAAACCAGCAAAGGCAAAAAGAGAGACAAACCAAGAAGTGGACTCTTAACTATAGAGAATAAATTGATGGTTACTAGAGGGGAGGTGGGTGGTGAGATGGGGGAAATAAGGAAGGGGGATTAGCAAGTACACTGATGGGAAAAATATTTTAGTAAAACACAATAATTTCCTTCTCCTTCAAAAAGAAAAGAGTTATACACTAAAAGTTTCATTAAAAAAAATATAGTTTAGGATCTCAAGCTCTTCTCTAGTAAACTTTTATTAATTTAAACTTATGTTGCCAAACGTTCGTATATTTATAGAAAATAAATCTAATATCTACATGATTAGATCTTAAATCACTCAGTCTCTTCACATTTTACATTTTTAGCATTGAACCCTATTTTAAATGTATTAGCCACACTCTACACATTACTCTTATTACATCTTTATGTCCTGCTTAAAGGTAAAAGAATTTTTAGGGACACCTGGGTCACTCAGTTGGTTGAGTGTTTGACTCAGTTTTGGCTTAGGTCATGATCTTGGGGTCGTGGGATGGAGCCCCACATAATACTCAATGCTGGGTGTGAAGCCTGCTTAGGACATTCTCTCTCCTTCCTCTCCTCCTCCCCCAACATTCATGCTCTCTCTAAATAAATAAATCTTTTGAAAAAGCAAATTTGAGACATCAGAATAATTTATTTGTAGAAATAATTTCAACATTAAGTGGTAATGGCTTAAACAGAAATTAAATTTCTTAACTGAACAGGCACAAAAGGGCAGAGAATTGATTAGAACATCAACTATACTGAGGGAGCGCTGCCTAGTTTTTCCCATCAGCCTCAAGCCATGTGCTTTCCATATTTGAGGTAACCTCATGGTCCACAATGACTGCTGGAGCATCTGCCATTACATGTGCTTACCACACAGCAGGAAGAATAGAGGAAAAGCTACAGACTTCTCTCTCCTTTTAAAACAATATGTACCCATAATTTCCACAAAATATACAACTGGCATTTGCTTCACTGGTACATAGTCATTTGGCCATAGATATGAAGATTAGGATAAGATGTAGTGTGTGATGCTTTAAATATTATACTGGATTATAGTTGACAATAAAATGATTTTGGCAGTGTAAACATAAATGTGATTTCTGGTTTTATTTTTATTCTGTGTTTTTTTAAATGTTTTTGCATCAAGTTTACTTTGTCTTTTTAAAATAACTAAAAAAGTTTACTGCTTCTTTTACATTATTAAAGATTGCAAGTTGTACAACAATCATATATCCTTAAAATGTAAAGCATGTGCTTATGAAGCAAGCTATTTTCTAAAGTGTTTTTAAACATTTACAAATTTCTTTTCTCAAAACTTGTGTATTTAAATTTTCTACCTCTGTTTAACATAAATTTGAATTATTTTTTAGAAAATCCACCACAGTAATGGAATGTTCACATTTATTAACATATCTTCTATAATTTAAATTTCATACCTATAGATTTATTCCTTATCTAAATTCTGGTTTTAGTATTTGTTTTTCCTTTTCCATAATTTTCTAAATAACACTGTTATCAAGCTTGTTATTCTTTCAAGAACCAAATAGAGGATTTGAATCAAATTTACAGCTTTTCTCTTTTTAAAATAAGTCTGCTTTTATATTTATTATCTTCATTGGCTAGTATTTGCCATGTTATTTTGCAAAAAAAAAATTAGTTGAATGTTTTATTATCCATTTTAAAATGTTATTTATTAATGCAAGTGTTTAAAATGATGCATTTTTCTTTCTTCATAAATCTGTTGCATTACAAATCTTCTGAAGGGCTTACTGTGTATATTTTTTGAGGCATGAACATTGTACTGTAAATTATCTTGTCTTCAAGGAAACCATGAATAGTTAATGTACAGGTCTGCATATTACTTAGAATAAGCTATTTTGCAGCTACCATGAACTAGACAAGATTTAATTTACATTTTTACTCCTTTTTATACATGAAAACATATCCCAATAATATTTATGTGAAAAATGTACACTTGAGAAGTAAAGATAGCAAAAACCCTCCAAAATCCTATTCAATTATGTTTTTGTACATATTAATGCCAAGAAACTAATTATTTTACAAATTTAATTTAAGCAACCAAGTGTTTTTTCCTCTGTGCAAAAACCTTTTATAGTAAAAATTAAAAAAAATATATTATTAGCCTTTAGACTTAGCTACCCTTAGTACACTTAGTACTTACAGTGAATTTACTTTGGAATCAAATATTTGTCTGCCACTGGAGTATTTCCTCAAATCTCTGCATGTAACTTAAACTTTCTTAGTTATTTGGTCACTTTTATTGGTTTTAAAAAGCATAGGCAACCTTCCAAGATATTTTATCAAAATAACCAAATTTTTTTCTTTTATGGGAAAGGTCGTACTGAATCTACAACAGAAGGATTGATAAAAATAAGAGGTTACATATCACACCTGAGCATGAGTGGTCAGAGAGAATTTATTAAAAAATTATTCTTATGCCCTTCAGACTTCAGCCTTTTTAATTCTTCAGCATTTATGAAGTCTCTCCAGCAGACTCATTAATATTTTGTTTTAAACAAGTGGGAATTTTAAATGAGCCATGTTGGAAGTAGCTGTCCAGAAGCCTACCATCTTTAGTCTAGCCACATCACCCTTCTTTGCATATCAATGGTCCATTTCTCATTTTTCCCTGTGTCAAACAGAGCTGATCCAAGCTCAAAGATTCTTTTGAATTAACAGAAGATGAACACTGAGGTCAATTTGTCAGACATGAAGGAGAGAAGAAATGAGCTAAACAGACAGAGGAGCAATCTAGAGTACAAACAAGGATAAGAGCAAAATCGGATTTATACCAGGCACACTGCTTCATATTCTCTTTCTATTCTAATAGTCATATAAAGCTTTTCCAATTTTAAATCTTTGTTTTGTTCATTTTCATTTTTTAACAAGTTAGACTGATTGAACATATGTGAAGGATGGAATGTTTATTTATTCATAAGTAACTTCTTAGGTGACCTGTCGATAATAGGAAAAGAAACAATTTCCTGATATGAGAATACTGACAAGGGTAAACTGCATCTTAAAGAAAAAGTATTTCTTGCTGCATTGTTTTAAAGCAGTCCTGGTCAATAGATACATAATCGGAGATGCATATATTATTAAAAATTTTCAAGAAAACACATTAAAAATAATTTTAATGAAGCAGGTAAAGCTAGTTGCGTTACTATAGTCTATTTAATTCAAAATATTCAAAATAATATTTCAAAAATAATATACACTTATTAATGGCATATATTATATTTTTACTTTTTCATATTAAGCCTTCCAAATCGGATATGCCTTTATATTTGATGGCACAGGTCAATTTGGAGTTGCAATAATACTTGCATGTGGTGAGTAGCTACTATATTGGAGAGTGCAGATCTAGAGAACTAGACTATTCCAGTGAGGACTGGAAATAATCTTTTGAATGTACTTTCTATCATGTGCTTTAGTCATTCATGTGTTCTATTAGTACATTTTTATTGTCTGCTATATCATATGATCTGCATCACCAAGATGGTATTGAGCACCTACTATTCAGATTATGTGACAGAACTTTATTTTCTTCTCTTCCATATAATGTTTTATTCTATATTCTACTCTTATTTCTATTATTTATATTATATATATTTTATATATATAAAATATATCATATATAAATATATGTAAATTATATATTATATTATTTATTCCATATTCTACTCTTCCATATAATGTTTTAACAAAAACAAAAACAAAACACAAAAGCACTGCATCAACCATTGGCAGTGTTCATTTCCACTTTTATGTCAACTAGCTCAGTTGCTGGAAGGACACAATTTATTTAGGAAATATATTTATTGAAAGGTCTTTAATTCTAGAGCTAGCTAACTCCATTATAAATTACTGGAATTTACACAAATTATTTCATTCTCTGAGCCTCAGAAATCTGGTTTGTAACCAAGTCATAATTATAACAACAACTTCACGGATAATCTATGTGTGGTAGGCAGGAAATTAACCCTCCCCACCCCAACCTCTTATCCCTGAAATTTACAAAGATGAGAAATCACTCCTATGAATCTGTTTTTTTATATAACACAGCTGACCTTACAATACAGTGATTATTTGACAGGTCTGACTTAATCATGTGAGAGATAATTCAAAGATTTTTTATTTTATTTTTTTTCTTACTGGCACTGGCAGAAGTCAGATATTTGAAGTAGGAGAAGAAGAATTCAATGTGCTTTTGCTGATTGGGGGAATGGGGGTGGTCATTTGAGAAGAGATTCAGGTGACCTTGAGGTGCTAAGAAAGACAACAGACTGGCAGTCATCAAAGAAATGGGGAGTAGTTCCTTTATCTGCAAGGAATTTGATTCTGTCAACAACCTGAATGACTTTGGAAGCAGATTCCTCTCCAAAGCCTCCAGACTAGTCCAGCACACCTACACCTTTGTTTTGGTCTGATGAATCCCTGAGAAGATAATCTTGTATGCCATCCAAGACTTCCGACTTATGTGCACTCTGAGATCATAAATTTATACTGTTTAATTACTAAATTTGTGGTAATTAGTTACAGCAGCAATAGAAAACTAATTTGCTGTGGGAAAATAGCTTGTAACCTACAAAATGTCTTGTAAGTTTTAGGCATTATAATTGGAACACAAAGTACATCAGATTTTCTCTTTATTTAAACTCTTCGCAGATAAATCAGCTTTGACTGTTGTATTATAAAATACAGTATTCTAAAATACTTCCAGAAGTTTTCTAATTTATAAATTAACCCTCTTATAAGTATGAAGTACTTGTTATTAACAAATAAGTGCAAATACATCATCATACTGAATAACCAAAATATTTCATGCCTACATAGGACATACAGAATATCACTGACAGGGTTGTCTTGGTGGCTCAGTGGGTTAAACCTCTGCCTTTGGCTCAGGTCATGATCTCAGGGTCCTGGGATCCAGCCTGGCATCGGCATCGGACTCTCTGCTCAGGGGGAAGCCTGCTTCCCTTTCTCTCTGCCTGCCTCTCTGCCTACTTGTGATCTCTGTCTGTCAAATGAATAAATAAAATCTTTAAAAAAAAAAAAATCACTAACAAGATACATATTTTTGTTTTCTGTCCCTCTACCATAGCATAAGGCAGAGTAATTCTCTTCAGTAATGATGCTCATGATACTGGTAATGAGATTATGATAACAATATTGAAAATTAAAGGAAAGAATAATATATTTCTATGCAAGAATGTTTTACAGTACTTAAAAAAATCTAGTTAAATATTTCATTAATTACATCTATATCAAACATAATAACTGTTCAGCTTTGTTACAGATCTCAATATCTGGGGGTATAAATCTTCCAGCTCCTTTTCTTTTTCATTAAGCTTATCCTACAGGTTCCAGCTATTTCCATTTCTAAATAAATTTTAGAGTTAACTTGTTAATTTCTTCAAAAAAACCGGCTGCGATTTGGTTGCTATTTCATTAAAGGTAGAGAATATTTGGAAAGAAATATATTTATATTGTTGGTTTTTCAATATATATGCATGGAATGATTACCTATTTAGATATATTGAATTTCTTCCTCAGTAATATTTTAGAGTTTCCTCTGTGGAGAAGTTGTATGCCTTTCATACATTTTTCTTGATTTTTTTTTTTTTTTTTTTTTCATTATTATGCCCTGCTTGATAGTAGACAGAGAAGCCATGTTCTAATAAATATACCCCAGTTAGTGTTAGGAAATATAAACAGACTAGAAACTTGAACCCCTAGAGGGCTGGATAACTAGTGGTCTAAATTTACATGTTTTTTGTTCTTTCAGTTAATAAAAATTTCCAATTAATTAATAACCTAGCCCCTGTGGTCCACTGTGTATGTGGTGACTGCACACTGAAGGAGAGAAAATGAAGAAAGTATTGGAGAATTCCAATACTATAATGATCTATTCTTACTTCCCAAGGTCAAATATATATTCCTTAGACTAAGAATTTGTGTAGATCATTCCACAGAATAATTATTTTTTCATGTGTACAAGGCTTTTTTTGAAATAAGTTAAGATGGATCACAAAATCAAAGGTATATTAAAAACTAGGCCAAAATTTTATCCCCTACAGTCTCTCTATTGAATTATGCCTGGCTAAATCTTCCAATCAAATTCACCAATAAAAATAATTTGCTGATGTAACATTGTAGCATTGTTCAAATAATGCACTGCAAATGCTATAAAATGTTGTATATTAGATAACTATAAACTCAAATCTATTATTAAATTCCTATTAGAAGATTTAATTAGAACATATAAAGGGAAATTCCTTCTCTTTTTAACCATAAGGAAATTATACTTCTGAATAATCATATTCCTCAGGAGCTAATCTGAGTAAAGATAGTAGGCTGACTGCATGGAAATCACCTCAGGTACTCCTAAAAACATATATTTCTATCTAGGTTCCCTCTCCCCAGTCTGTTTTAGGAGATCTAGGCAGACTCAATATTATTTAAAAATGCCCCAAGTGATTTTTCTATGCTGCTTTATTGGGCATATTAGTTAGTATGAATTGTTCCAGTGTTATATAATATCATTACTATCATTGCTATAGACCATAGAGCAATGTTGTTCAAGAAAAATATAATTATTTGTTCTCAGTGGGCTTTACTATTTTGCTTAATTATACTCAGATTCTTCTTTTTAGCAAGAATAGCCCATACCACTTGCCAATTAAACAGAAATAGCTCTTCTAGCACTTATAAATGTAGATTGTTTGAATAATCCAAGACTTTAATGTATCTGACTTTTTCAGAAATCCAAAGATTCAACAGGATCTAATAGGAATAGTCAACCATCCCTTTTAATTTAGCTGAAGCAAAAACATATTTACATTGCTATTACTCGTACAAGGTTAATAAGTGAAAAAAGAATAAATTGTTAACAAAAATACTTCAAAATCTCATTTTCAGTATTATACATATAACCATTTCATTCAGGCTATTCTGGGAGCACAACTTAAAGACTGACATCATTTTAGAGAATTGGTATCTCCTCAAGTTTAATTGTGGCATTGCTGCCTTTACCAGTAAGAAGAATCCAGAGGAAGAAATAGACTAATATTGGGAATCCAAATTAAATACTTCCTTATCTTGTTGATTGAGCTATCCAGAACAAAAATTCCTCCTCATAAATTTAGAAACTTATAACAATTAATTCTCCAGACCTTTGCCCTTCCTTGACTACTAGTGTGCATTTAATATGTTTATCTAATTTATATCTTTCCTTTGCATTTCTGGTACAAAACAACAACAACACTGAAATGAATGGGGGTTCTACATGTGACAACTGTTCTCTTCCTTCCTGTGAGTAGGATAACCTACAGTAAATGCAGGCAACATTAATCAAAGACTGTAAACTTGGGTTTCTTACATTGCCAGTATTCTCAACCTTCTTCGAAACATGGACCTCTTTACTATACCAGACATTTTGTCTCTAATGAGTTCCCATTTGTTGTTTAGTCTGTTCATTTATGTTCCTAGTATATGCCTCCAGATTTGTATAGTGCTCTTAGCAAGAGCTAGAAATTCACTGGGTTTCAGTTCTGTAAAAAGCACTATTGTTTAAGAAATCCTGACCTATTTTATCCCTTTAAAATATTTCTTCAAAGTAGCCTTCTTTCAAGAGTTCAAATTCTGGTCCTCGTCTGTATTACATCCTTTGTGTTTCTATCTTATTCCCCTTTAACGCTTGTTAGAATTGTACACCTTCCTCGGACTCTTCACTTCATAGTTCCTTTCATTTATACTTCCCTATCTATGCCTAACAGGTGAGCTCGACTTTCACTTAAAAGAGGCTTTTGGTAGCTAATGAAACCATCATGAATCTAGACACTTAATTAAAAAGGTAACTACTAGATCAAGGAAAACCTAATTTAGTGCATTGAATTCTCATCTCTCAATCATCATTGTGTTCAGAGGCAGCTCATGTTAGAAAGAAAGTAAATAATTATTAGAGGGACAAATGAACAAGGGATGGAATGGCTTCCAGCTCTAGTAACAGGTTAATTTACATAGTCCCTACATTCCTACCCTCTTGCCTCATTGTTCTATCTAGCCCCTTCCCATCTGAAAACCCATCTAACAAAATCTTAAATAGATCTGGAGTCAAACAAATCAGTTCAAATGCTGGGTCCCAACACTCACTCATTGTATGACTTCTGGCAAGTTACTACATCTTAAGCTTCAGTTTCTTCATTTAGAAAATTGGCCCCCAAATTGTAACTATGTCACAGAAATGTGAGACAATGTGTGATAAAATATTTATGGCAACTGACACTTGGTGAACACTTAATATATTAGATTTTTTTTATTATATAGCCAATGGACACTGGAATTTGTGATATTTTTTCTTTATAAATAACATACAGACTTAATGTTTCTATTAGGTTTTAATATTAATTAAATAACTGATTTAAAATTGAGTGTTGGTTATTCTAGTGAATTAATAAACCTTATAAGTATTGATATATATATATATTTTTTAATATATATATACACACACACACCACACACACACACACACACACACACACACACACACACAAAAGAATTTTATGATTTCCAGCTGGTACGAATTGCAGCTCCAAAGTGGCTTTCCACAATGAAAAACAACAACAACAGGAACAACAATAGCAACAATGACAACAACAACCACTCTTTATGCGATACTTGGAAGAACAAATGGAACCACAATGGCTGCACAGTTTTTCTCTCTGATTTTCCAAACTGTTTCTCCCCTGTTTGTACCTCCCTCCACACATAGGAGCAATGTACTTGGAGCAATTTATAAGAGTTTTGTCTCTATAAGGGGAAATTAAATTCTGTCTTTAAAAAAGATAAAAACACTGGCATCAGAAAATAACATTGCACTGCTCCATATCCCAACTGAAAATAAAGTAGAAGGTTTGACTCATTCAGTTGCCGAAACAAACTGAACATAAGGAAAATAAGCATAGTCTAGTGGTTTTATGTGTCTTCTATGCACATTTTATTCATTATGATTAATCTCTTCTGATTACTTTTTTCCTGTTGTATAGATTTATGTGAGAAAAAATACACTTGCTTTTATTATCTAACAAAACAAAAGAAATAGAAGCATAGTGGGAAAATCATGAATTCTGAAGATATATAGACTTGGGTTCAATGATGACCTATGTCAATTTGAGGTAATGACCTTTGGCAAGTTATTTAATCTTTTTAATCTTTTAAATTGTTTTGTTCTTGAGTTGCGGGACCTTGTGGCAAATCCTGGGTAATGAACTGAATGAACTCCATGTCGGAACTAAGCTAAGGTAATGCCTCACTTGTAAGGTAAAAAGTGCTCTACACCAGTGTAGAGCAGTAACCTTTTTTATCAGGTGATATCTTCCCTGTGATAGCAGCCTAAATGTTATTAGTGCATGATCTAGCAGAAATCATGCTCACTCATTCAATGCCCAAAACCTAAATAAGCCAAATCTTACTGCTCCAGGTGGACATACCCATTGTGTAGTGCACAATGTAATGCACAACATATGATATTGTTTAACTAAACATGTTACAGCAATAGATAATGGATATTCAATTTCTTACTCTTGTGATCTTAACATTATACAACGCGTTCCTTTTCTACTGTTCTTCAGCATGTGAAACCTACTGAGTTCTCAAATGTCTAGCTAATACATGTTCTCTTCTTTGTGGTCACAATGCTTATTTTGCCTGAAATGTCCTTTCCTCAATACCTGCTCTTAAGAGACAAACTGTAGTTAACTTTTCTCTCTCTTTTTTTTTAATTGTTAATTTTATTAAATCTTTTTTTTTTAAGATTTTATTTATTTACTTGACAGAGATCACAAGCAGGCAGAGAGGCAGGCAAAGAAAGGGGGAAGCAGGCTCCCTGCTGAGCAGAGAGCCCAATGCGGGGCTCGATCCCAAGACCCTGGGACCATGACCTGAGAAGAAGGCAGAGGCTTTAACCCACTTAGCCACCCAGGTGCCCCTAGTTAACCTTTCTCTTAAGAAGGTGTTTCTGAACAATAGATGGAATTGACTAATTTCTCTTTTATGTTCCTATACCAATCTACAAAATGTTTCATAATAATTTTCAAATCATTTCATTCTGACTCATTTTCCATATTTTAAGTGATCTGAGGACAGAGACTGGAACCACTTAAGTTTTGTGCCCTTTACACTTTGCACAAATCGGGCACTGAATGTTTGCTGAATGATTGATAAGGAAATATTTATACAAATTACCCCTAGGAAAAGAACCTGCTGCATCTGGACAATGCAGAGCCTACGCTTAATGCTTGGCTGTGGTTCAAATAAATTCAAGCTTATTTGGGGAGAAAAATTGAGAAGGTCAGAGAATATGCTCTCATTCTTAATTGGTATGGAGCTTAGAGTTTTGTAGGATATCCGGGGAAGAACTGCCTCTGATATTATCAGATACATGTTGATAATCTATGAACAAACTATAATTATACAGTGTTACCATCTGCAACAGTTTGAATTCAACGCTTACATTTTTTTTTTTTAGGACAGGAAATACTGTATATAAGGATGCATTATATTTCACACATAATCCTATAACCAGGAGTATGACCAATGTTTGTATTGAGAACTGTGACTGCTTTTATAAATAAATATAAATTTTGTAAATACTGTGATTTTAGGTAAATGGAGATTGTCAAAAGAACAACTGTGTCGCATGCTTGAGTTCCTATTCTGTAAAGTGCCCAGCAGCCCTTACTGATCACATTTGAAGATATAAGGAAAGCCTATGAAATGCTGAAAACTTGCAAACCAGTATCAGATTAACATCATTATAAACCAAAAGTCGTTTCACTTATCTGTTCATTTTCAAGGTTTAGGGCTATATTCCATTGATAATGATTTGAATTTAAAAGAAAAACAGTACTCATGGCTGTATCCCACCATATTCATAAAAGTTTATCTTCCTTGCTACCAGACTATACTAATAAAAGGGAAAAAATAGGGACAATAAACTTTAACAACAGTTGTCTGTTATAGTTACAAACCATGTTGAAATAATTGCAGCCTAAATTAATGTAGGGAAATCTAGAAAGATAGGATAAAATCACAAAGGACTAAGCACAATAACTTCCGGCATCAGCTGCTGTTGAAACGGGAAAATAAAACAAAATCAGGAAAGAAATGTTTTCAAAGCTTTGGCCATTTCTTTCTCAAGTTCTCCCTACTTTACTTAATATTGAGTTTTCACAACTCTCAGCTGGGTTCCTGTTTTGTTCCTTGGCAGTACTGGCTAGAAATCTTCTGATTAGAACAATGTTACACTGACTCAGCTGTGCTTTCAAATATATCTCTGACAAAATATTCTCCGGAGAACCTGTACACAATGGTTTAAAAAAAAACAACCCATGATCATTTGTTTGGCCTTTTAGCCTCCACTCTCCTGCCCCCCTATCGCTGCACAGGAAATCTCCTTTTCAGTCTTTTTTTGCCACTTTAAAATGCTATGATATTATGATTCACATACCCAACAGTTAAATAGCATAATAGATATTAGCCTATTATTAATGGGCAACAGCAGAAAATATGATGGTAGGAAAAAGGAAAAAAAAATGTCCTAAAAATAAAAGAGATTCTTTGTTCTGTTTAGTTGTATATGTATTGATGTATGTACATACACTTTATTTTTAAAGATTTTATTTATTTATTTGACACAGAGAGAGGAAGATCACAAGGAGGCAGAAAGCCAGGCAGAGAGAGAGGAAAACACAGGCTCGAGCAGAGAGCCTGATGCAGGCTGGATCCCAGTACCCTGAGATCATGACCTGAGTCTTAACCCACTGAGCCACCCAGGTGCCCCTAGTTGTGTATTTATGTAATGAGTGTGGGTTATATATTTATTATGGCCATACCTACATATAAAATTAGAGAACTGACAAATTATGAAGATAATGTGGGATTGGAATAATTTTTCCTTATTCATCAAAATATTTCAGGACCATTATATGTGTATCTGTTGATTTATTTAAAACATTGATGACTGTCTTTTCAAATTTGCTTGATTTTGCATACAATGCACATTTTCACAAATAATAGAATTCTGCAAATTTCCAAATAATAGAATTTCAGATTTTAAATTTAAAATTTTTACCAAATGAATAAAGCATTATGTTAGTCAATCATTCATGTGTTAAAAACACATTCAAGTTGGAAGATAGGGCAATAAAACTTCATGCAACAGAATACAAAATGATTACTGATTCATGTTTCACATTACAGTGAGGCTTTATGAAACTTCAACATATTACATTTCACTATGGTATAAAAAAGAATATCCACCCACACTTAAAAGGACTATTAAATATTTCTCATAGTCCCAACTACATGTGACATAGTCCCATCTCCGTGAGGGATGGTTTTCTTCATAACTTTAAACCAAATTAACATATTACAACAGATTCAATATGGAAGTGGATATGAAAACCAACTTATTTAGTACTTAGCAAGATAATAAAAAGACTTCCAGGAATATAGAATACCACCCTTTTCATAAGTTTTTCACAATATATAGTGAAAAATTTCACAAAAAATATATTTTTCATAAAATACCTATTTATTAACAAGTAATGCTTATTATCATTCTTTTAGATGAAAAATATTTTATAATTTTCTTACTCTTAATTTCCAATACAGTAAATTTTAGTAACTTTAATTATAAAAATTACTCTGAGATTATTAATAATTTAAGATTATAAAGGGATTTTATGACTAAAAATTTTGGGAGATATTAGTCTAAAATTTTGTATAAATTTAGAAATTGTAGTACAATGTATTTAAAATGTTTAAGTTAATGTTAAATGTTAAATGAGAAGAAGCATGCAAATGTAAAATGCTACCATACCATATTAGCACTTCTGAAACAAATATACAGACTGGATATTGGCATGTTTGTTCATTGGATTTGATAAAAATTTCTTTTTATTATGTCATCTTTATTTCCTTTTTTTTTTTTTCTTTCACCGCACCCAGTGCTCCATGCAATAAGTGCCCTCCTTAATACCCACTACCAGGCTCACCTAACCCCCTACTCTCTCCCCTCCAAAACTCTGTTTGTTTCTGAGTCCACAGTCTCTTATGGTTCATCTTCTCCTCCGATTTCCCCCCATGATGGCATCTTTAATCCATTTTCCTCATAGATGTATTTCTTGAACATAATTGTGGTTCTTTTGCCTTTATGACATGAAATGCTTATAAAATGTTACAGTATTTAATGTATATTTCTTTTATGAAATAACTAAAATAAATTATGCTGTTTATGGATGTCTTTTTCTAGTTGATAAAACAGAAAAAGTAGATTTGAAAATCAGTGAATATATCTGGATTTGACTTTGAAAGTATTTACTCCCCCAAATCACTTTGTTACCTTTGGCAAGACAGTCATTAGTTAACATTTTATTAGCATTCTAATTATTTAAACCCTTAATAATTTTTCCATAAATTGGAATTATTCAACAGGGTAAAGATTAGGTTTAATATATGAAGTATATAATACTTTAACTATCATAAAAGCAGAATTACTCAAATTAGTAAGTATCCAGTGGCCTAAAATGATTTTTCAAATGTTTCTGGTCATTAATACTGAGGCATAAAAATCTACTGACTTATTTAATTCCCAGTAAAGCCATATAACTAATTTTATTGACTATATGTTATATAAACCTCTTAATCACTAAGATAATTGTTTAATTAATGAGATTCATTTTAAACTATTAAGATAACTAATATACATTTTCTATGTGCCTACATTTAATTTGACTTTTTTACACCCACGTAGTCCATTTTTATCCTATTGTTTGCAACTACAATGTTTCTTCCTTGATACACCTTTTACTCTCATTGTTCTCCTCAATTCAATCATTTTATATTGTGAGGGAAGATAATCTTTCTTTTGAGTTCAAAATTCTACAGAGCAAAAGAAGCCATATAATTGACCTGGTATAGAGACAAATCCCATAGTGTAAGAGATCTCAAATGTAGTGACCAATTTGGGATTGGATAGGAATGTTCCATACATGGAATAAAGAAAAAAAAAACCAAAACCAAAAAAAAAAAAAAAAACACCTAATATGTGGTGACCAGAATGGAAGACTATATTAGTTTGTTAATGTCCAACCCTATGTGACACCCTTCCCTTTAGGAATATCATGCTGCCCTTCAAGCTTAGCCAAGTAAGTGTGAGTGAAATGACTGTCCAGGCATAACCTTTCACAGTCTACTCCTGGTTCTTCAACTTTCTGTCTCCTTGTCTGTGTAATTCTGGAGTTATATTTCTATGGAACTTCAAGTGTTGCTTAGAGACTATGATGAGCGAAGTCCACTTTCCAACCTATGATGCACATATAACTCAAATGAGACATTAACATGTTAAGTTATAGAAATTTTTTTTTCTTGTGGCATCACCAAGATATGAATAACTCTCTCTCTTATAAATTTCCATGCAGGTCTTAGTTTATTGGATCAATTTAATATAATGAGTGTACCTGGTTCCAAGTATGAACTAAAATTACGAATTCATAGGGGCACCTGGTTGGCTCAGTTGTTTAAATGCCTGCCTTCTGCTCAGGTCATGATCCCAGCTCTTGGGATTAAGCCCCACATCTGGCTCCCTACTCCAATGGGAACCTGCTTCTTCCTCTCCCTCTGCCTGCCACTCCCACTGCTTGCGTTCTCTCTCTGCCATATTAATAAAATCTTAAAAAAAGAAAAAAGAAAAGAGGGCTTTATAAAGGGACCATTTTGAAATTGTGACCCCCCCTAAAAGATACATCACAGTATGTAAGAGCTAATAATAGCAGGTTCTGTTAACACCCTTCGCTGAGAGAGGCTAGATGGAGTAAGAGTTAGCAGAACCTGGAAGGAGAGAATTGAATGGAGAGGACCACTTTGAGAGGAGGTGTTGGCATTATTACAAGATAATGCAACAGAAAAGGAAATGCTAGAATGGTATTCATTGTTCTCCTCCCTCTGACCTCGAGAAGTCCTACTGATGTAGCTCAAACAGATGGGTCTTACAGCAGAGACACATGGAAAAGAGGGATAATGAAAAAAACACAAGAGATCCTGTTCAGTGAGCTTTAGTTAATTTATTTGATTCACTTGAAGATGGAAAGAAAAATAATATTAATAATATGTCTAGGATTTTAACTGTGAAAAGTAAATGAATAAGCAAGATGAAAAAAGGGAAAGAAGCCATGCATTAAAGGCTTAAAAGCATATAGCATAGCTGATATTTGTACACTTGATCTTAGCCAAAAGGCCGAGAAGCGATATTTGTAAGTGACAGTGTCTGAAAAAGTAACACAGAGAAATGAGTAGGATGAAAGAAAGAACTTTTTTCTTCGTATTTACTTTTCAAGAAGGGAGTTGTGTTTTTTCTTCTGTGAAAATTATTTCCATCACCACCATTCACACGCATGTATAGACTCACATTCATACTGGATAATTATATTTGCTCAAAGAGCAGCCACTTTAGTCAACCTAAATCACACATTGTTACATATTTTTTTTTAAATATTTTATTTATTTATTTGACAGAGAGAGATCACAGGTAGGTAGAGAGGCTGGCAGAGAGAGAGAGAGAGGGAAGCAGGCTTCCTGCTGAGCAGAGAGCCCGATGCGGGACTCGATCCCAGGACCCCGAGACCATGACCTGAGCCGAAGGCAGCGGCTTAACCCACTGAGCCACCCAGGCCCCCTGTTACATATTTTTAAAAAGTATAAATGGAAAATAATATCTTAAAATACCTATGTCACAATGTTTCTATTATGTGAATTTTATTCAAATTTAGAAACAGTTTTAACTCATATTAAATCTCATTTGAATTATTTCTAAAACCATCTTCTCAGTCACTTCTTCCAGTATAATGGATAAAGGAAGTAAAGTTTATTATTCTTTCGTGATTTCTGTGAACTGATGGTATAGTTTTAAACCTTGATTTTACCTTATTGGATAATTTATTTTGTTTAGAAATTCTATTACCCACAACATGTAAATCAAGCTCAGTTTAATTTTACTGTTTCTCAGAAACATGTATTTCTCTTTCCTGTACCATAAAGGGCATATTATGTAAAAACCTTAATCATTATAATAATTTAATTTTCTCTTCAAGAAGCAGGAAATCTGCAGTATTTTAAAATTTCTGTGTTGAATTTAAAAAACACTTAATACATTGGAGGAAAAGAATTAATGAAAAGTTGAAGTAGGTGGTGGGGTTTGTCGGGTGAGATAATTAATTAAGGAAATGGAGACATACTATTTTAATTACATGGGAAACATTTTATTTTAAGAGTTTTGTAGACCTTCTTATTTTTATCATGGCAATCAGAGAATAGAGTCACTTTTACATCATTCTATATTTTGGAGGAAAATGAGTTTCTGAGAGATCAGAAAATGAAATTTTGACCTTGAAATTGAGAACTATCAGTAAATTAATAATATGAAGCATTTAAAAATGCAGATAATAATAATATAATAATAGAAAATAATATGATATAAATGTATTGGTATATACTATGTGACCTGAGGTAATTTTGATACACATGTAACTTAATAGTACCCTTTCTTGAATTATATGCAAAGATACACAACTATATTCCAAATATTTTCCATAGTCTTCTTATCATTAATCTTTCATCTCAGACCTCTTTCCTGAAGTTGTTTTTTTCTAAAGTTGCTAAAAATATTACGTCTTTTCCTCAGCACTGTTGCTTAATTGGTACCAGATTTACAGCATCCAAAATGGTTATTTCTAGGTAGGTATCACAGAAAATACTACAAAATGAATGCATTTTTTTTAAAAAAATCTTGAAATCAAGAGCTTGCTGTTTTATTCTGAAAGATTTCCATTAAATGCGTGTTTAAACAATGATCAGTCTGAGGTAACACAATCAATTAATTAGGAAATGTTTTAAAGTAGAAGTATGACAACCCTCTGCTCATCCCTACTTACAAAATCCAAGTACCAAAGGCATTTCTATTATTTGACAATTTCCTCTCCAAAATATTGCTTTCCTAGGATAATATTAATATATCTAGACTATTATTTATAATAGCCAAGTAGCTTATGCTATATACCTGTGATAGCTTATCATATTATACATTTTTTTTAACCGTGATGTATTTTTTTTCTCCCTTGGAATGTTCATATTTTGATAGAGGTATTCAAAGATGTGATCAGGGGTGTGATTCAGGGTCAGATTTTCAGGGTTTATGGTATGCTTAGAAACATAATATACATCATTAAGACTGTCTACTCCATTTATATTTTAGTGAGTTGTCCCACTTTGCTAGTATAACAATGTTAATTGAATATGTAGATACTTTTATAAATATATATATTCAAGAAAGACCAAAATAAAATATGCTTGTGTAACATGAAATATTCTTTCCCACTAATGTCAATTTAATATGCTCTAATCGTGATCTAAATGTGATCTTCTAAGATCACATAAGAAAATCAATCACTCCATGCTTTTTTTTTTTTTTAAAGATTTTATTTATTTATTCGACAGAGAGAGAGATCACAAGTAGGCAGAGAGAGAGAGGAGGAAGCAGGCTCCCTGCTGAGCAGAGAGCCCAATGTGGGACTCGATCCCAGGACCCTGAGATCATGACCTGAGCCGAAGGCAGCGGCTTAACCCACTGAGCCACCCAGGCACCCGATCACTCCATGCTTTTTACCCCAGTCTTATTTTGACAACCTACTTTACTCTGTCTTGTGCTATATGTACTTGTATGTATGCTGATTACCCTTCAAAATTGAGATCTTAGTAGCATTTTTCACCTTTGAATCCCCAGTGTTTATTTAAATTCTAGTATATAATTACTTTGCAAATTTGTTAAGTTGTGTAGGACAAAAATAAAGATTAAAATAAGTTTCCTGTTGAAAGAAAAAATCCCAAGGTTGAGGTAAATATTTTTGGAAAGTGAGAGTATAATGAGTAGGTCTAATTTTATGCAGATTCTGTATTGTACCTAAGTCCATATTAAATGTTTTCAAATATGAGAAAGTAATAGTTTTCTGGAGGCCAAGACAGGCTCTTCACATTTAAAACCAAATATTTTGCATTGAATAGGCTAATAATCATACAGTTACTAATCTTTAAAACTGAATCTTTATTCTTTTATTTGCTTAGGTAAACAGGTCTGCTGATGGAAGGTCTTCCTAGAATTCATTCAAAATAAATGAAAACTGTGATGTTACCCTCTATTATAGTCTCTCTTAACCATGTATATTACAAATTATTATTTTGATAAAACATAGGAAAGTACTTGTATACAAATAAATATCTAGTATATAGTCCTGTTGCTATTGTTTTCTGTGATTATTCAGATTTCTGAAATATGACTAGATATAGACACAAGTCTCAAGGCATTTTTGATTTAACAGAGTTTGCTTATGTTATGATAAAGCCTCAAGAAATAAGAAATTAAATAGCAATTAAATAATATTTCTTAATACTGACTACTGCAAGTCTTTAATAACCTAAAATATCATTTTATGTTGACCATTTTATCAAGACCATGAAACCTGAGGAGAGTTTTGTGTATCTACACAAATATCTTTACTGCAATATGATAAAAATCAGAATCATTTTTGGAAGCAATGGTATCTAAAAACCTGCTTTGAAAACAAAATGTTTAAATTAGAAATTTGAAAGAAAGATTGGGGCACCTGGGTGGCTCAGTGGGTTAAGCCGCTGCCTTTGGCTCAGGTCATGATCTCAGGGTCCTGGGATTGAGTCCCGCATCGGGCTCTCTGCTCAGCAGGGAGCCTGCTTCCCTCTCTCTCTCTCTGCCTGCCTCTCCATCTACTTGTGATTTCTCTCTGTCAAATAAATAAATAAAATCTTTAAAAAAAAAAAAAAGAAAAAAAAAGAAAAAGAAATTTGAAAGAAAGATATGCATCTTACTAAATTTTCTGAAGAAACTAAACTATTAAGCATTGCCACCACTCAGCGAAAAGGGAGTGAGGGGGACCTTAATTTAACTTTAAGTTGGCCTATCATATACTTCTTTATAACTTTCAAGACTGTGCTCAATTTCGGAAGTCTTCCAGGTTCTTGCCAATGCATTTTGCAAACACACATAGCAGGGCTTCTCAAAATATGTCTGTATATCAGTTTCTTCTCAGCAATCTCACAAACAAACTTCAGGTGATTTGGCATTTTCAAAGTGAAATATAATAAAATAACATTCAGATGCATTGCACAATTTAGAAATATGTGAATAATTACACTCTTGAAGAAGTTTCACTTTATTTCACTTAATTTTATTTATTTATTTCACTTAATTACCATGTTCTGAATACAGGTACATACACTAAAAGAGATGACTAACTCAGGTGGTGTCAGACTACACTGAGAAAAGCAATAAAATATTGTTTACAATAATTAGATAATTTGGGAACTTTAATTTTGTTCTCATAGAAATGTCATCTATTCTGAATAATCATTTAAAAAGAGTATATGACATAAAAGGACTTTGTAATTCAAATGTTTCATCTAATATTAATTAATAAGATACTATTTTAAAACATAATTACGTATTTCTTGCCTTTTTTTTGTTTACATTTTTTCAGAATAGCATTATATCTCTAAAATAAGAAAAGTTGGCTTAATTTACAGATTAAAAAATATTATGATCCAGAGTCTCATAAACATAAACAAACAATATTTATATAAAATATTATCTAAATCTATGCACATTGGGACAAGTGCATCTAGAAATAAAATAGTTCAAAGTGAAAATAATGTTAATAAAATAGTGAGAAAAATCTTAGGACTGAATTATGATGAAATATGTATCGGAATATATGTTGCATTATTTCTATAAAGATGATTAGTATTCTTTTCAAGAAAAGAGTGATAAATTTATTTTCTAAGACAAGAAAAAATAATGTTTTCCAATAAAGACTCAATACTTAAAATAAAAGATTTTGAATCACTGCTATTAGGGAAAAAAAGAGAGTCATTACATAATGATAAAATTTTGATGCACATAGAATATTATTCTCAAAACACATAAGGAAATGATGGGGAAAGTATAAGAAATTTAAAAATACCTCTTTAAAGGAGATTTTAACTTATCCTCTCATCAGACAATTTGTTTAGCACACGAAAATTAGATGTTATGCACTCTTCTTAAGCACACATAAATAATAAGAAATTTAAGCAGGTAACAAATAGAGTAAGTCAAGTCTATAGAACCTTGCTTACCAATGATAAATCCCATTTATCATCCCCAAACCTTATGCTACTGTTACCATATGCTTTCCTTCTGTAGAAAATATAAATCCTATAAAATAATGATGTAAGTTTATTTTTTAATAAATTTTGAATTTATTTATCTGAGAGAGAGATTCCAGCACAAGTGGCTAGAATGGGCAGGGGGAGAAGGAGAAGCAGCCTCCACTCCCTGCCCGCCAGCAGGAAGCCAGAGTCCTGGGATCATGACCTGAGCCAAAGGCAGATGCTTAATCAACTGAGCCACCCAGGCACTCTGTAAATTTCCTTTGAATACTCAATGTCTTTTCTTTTTTTTTGATAGACAGAGATAACAAGTAGGCAGAGAAGCAGGCAGAGAGAGAGAGAGAGAGAGAGAGAGGAAGGGAAGCAGGCTCCCTGCTGAGCAGAGAGCCCGATGTGGGGCTCGATCCCAGCACCCTGGTATCATGACCTGAACCGAAGGCAGAGACTTTAACCCACTGACCCACCCAGGCCCCCAAATACTCAGTGTCTTTTAAAGAAATTGAGAGGAGAAAAAGATTGTGTTCTGTATATCCCCATGCCTTTTTTCTTTCCCTGAGTTTTTGTTTTTCTCTAGTTGTACTGAGATATAACTGATAAAGAAAACTGAACATATATAATGATGTTTTGATACATATATTTTGTGAAATGATTATCACATTAAAGTAAACACCTATCACAATGCAGTTACTTTGTATGTGTGTGTGTGTGGTGAGGAACCCTAAGATCTGTTCCCTCAGCAAATTTCAAATATACAATAAAGAATAATTAGCTATAATTACCATACTGTACATTAAATTCTCAGAACCTCCTCATCTTACAAATGGAAATTTGTATCCTCTGACCAATATCTGCCCATTTCTCCCCACTCCCAGTTCCTAGCAACCAACATTCTACTGTTTCTATGAGTTTGACTTCTTTTTTCTTATTTTTATTCCACATCTAGGTGAGATCATACAATATCTGTGTTTCCCTCTGGCTTATTTCGCTTAACATAATGTTTTCCAGGTCAATCAATATTGTTGTGTATCACAGGGTTTCCTTCTTTTTTATGTTTGAATAATAAGCATGTGACAGGCATATTTACCGTTTCTGATGTCATCATTTCCTCTCGCAAATCCAAATTTCATTTTGGTATAATTTCTCTTCAACTGGACTATTCTTATATATTGGGTCAGCTAACAATTAATTTATGAACATTTAATTGATCAAAATGCCTTTGCTTTGTTACTTTTTCTTGATAAATATGTTCATTGAATATGGAAGTTCTGACTGATCATCCCTGCAACCCTAGCCCTGAGTACTTTAAAGATATTACTCGATTTTTCTTTGGTCTCTATGTAATTTATTAAGTGTAAGTCACCATTTACAACTGTGTGTCTTTTAATTTATAGATTTCAACATAGTCCTTTCATATTTGTTTTTCAGCAATGTGACCATGATGAACTAAGGTATTATATTCTTTGAATGTGTCCAGATTGGTATTACCTGAGTTTTATAGATCCTTAAGTTGATAAGTTTTAAAAATAAAATTTGGGGAAAATTTGATCAAAGCTCATTAATAAGTAAGTTTTATCAGCGCAGACTAGCCTTTACTATATATTTAGAGTTGAACTACTATTAAGGTATGACCTTTCTGGGATCTCTACTGAATGCCACAGCTATTAAACAAAATTCCCCCACTCTTATTGGTAGAAAATTGAATGGTTCCCAACTCTGTGTGAGTTTTAGAAATAATTACTTATTACTCTCAACCACTTTCTCATTGCCTGGACCCATGAAAGTGTCTATGAACAGGTTATTATTCAGTCTAACATTTCAGTGAATTACATTTGCATATTTTTGAAGATCACTGGGATTTCCTCTTTCCCCTGGAACTCTTCAGAGATTTCAATTGCTGTGGATTCCCATTTTCCTTTTTCTCTTCAATTCAAAAAGACCACTGGGTGTTACCAGAGTGTCAACTTCAGTGGAAAGTAGGAAATAGGTTACATATAAAAATCTAGGTCACCCAGTGAGCTCACTTTGTTTTCCTTTACTTAGAAATCAGAATTCTGTGTTGTATGCTTTTCAATGTCAGAAACAGAGGTAGGGTTTCTTAAATGAATTTTGTCCAGTTTTGTTGTTTTTCAATTATTTTTCTGTGCCGTATGGCAAATCATATATTAATCATTGACAAGGCTATAAGTAGAAATTTCGTCTAGTAATTTTTGATTTAATACTGAAATTGGTAATTCCTCTCTGGTTATTATGTGGATTTTGTCATCTTTCTTTGGATAAACTATTATTGAAATTTGGATGCCTAATGTGGATTGGCATTATCATTTGATGTCTTCACTTTAACGTATGTTGTAGTCTGTTTAGAGTTGCTTTATTTCTAGGAATAAGTTAGATCCAATATTAATGTACGAATTTTCTGAGATCTTCACTAAATATCACAGAAATTCAATGAAGTATCTCTACTCTGGCTGATAGGAATTTGGATGTCTTAAGTCTCTCCGTGAACTCTGGAAATATTCACCCTACATCTCCCTACTGATTTCTGTAGCCTTGTGGAGCTTCCCTTTGCAGGTGCACATGTTTTTATTTAACAATAGACTCAGTGGACTTTCATATACATTTCTGGGTCACTCTTTGTCTTCACTCCTCCTCCCAACTCTCTTGCTCTGGTTTTCTGTCTCTAACATTCCAGTTCTTCAAATACCAGTTGCATTTCTTTCACCATTTTTATTTGCTGGGCTTTTACATTTCTTTTTCAATTACTTATCTGTGAATGAGAGTAGTTTATTTGAAACAAGCACTTTAAGAAGTTTCATGAAAAAGATATCAAGCTTAGCAACAATTACTCTTAGAGTGCAGTTTGAGTGCAAATGTCAGGATTGTTTGTTTGTTTGTTTGTTTGTTTAATTTTATGCAGCTTAAATTTACTTATTCCCAACCAACTGATACTGCAGTCTTTTTCTCCTTACACTGACTCATCAATAGGCCTCTTCAGGTACATGTGCCTTATTTGTTGTATCTTTCATTTAGTTCCTATTCCATGATTATCCTCCTTTCAAACAAAGCCCCTACACAGAAGCTGCACCCCATAATTTCATTAGGAGGAGTAATTAGTTAAACTACCTGGAAAATTGTGATCAACTGATTAAATCTGAGATATTAGTATGGACACACTTTTATTTTGGGGAGTCATCTTCTTGACACTGTATTTGACATCTGCTGAATTTATGAATTACTCTTTATACTTATGGTTTGTACTTTAGATTTCTTCTAGCTACTATGCTTTATTTTCTTTCGTTTTATAGGAAATTGTGGAGTTATTTACCTAAGAAGAGTTTAAAAGGTGATTTTACTACATTTGTAACAAAACAATTTTAGTATTTAAACAATACCTGCTTCCTGAGATTACTTATGTGATTTAGCAAAAGCTTTATTAATATCTCTGTTGTATTTGTATCCTTAAATCTTACTGATGAAATATTTTAACAAATTGTAATGGAAACAGTGGCATGAAGATAAGGGTCTTGTGTTCTGAAAGCAAAAAATTGTTATTCTCCAGAAGTGGAACACTGTAGAACAGTTTGAAGTTGCCATCTGGAGTAATAATAAGCTCAGTAAAATAGCAGATGTCAAGGCCAGCTTCTCCTAGTCAAAACCAAATGTAACAAGTAACTCAATGTTTCACTGGGGGACAATTTGTTTTGGGGGAATTTTTTACTTTCTAACAATCACTAATCTCTTGTTGGTATTGCCCAAACTGTCTGAAGCACAGTTATCATTTCCCTGGATGATCTTTTTCTCATTGTAAAAAAAGTACTGTGTTATTGAAGACATATTGTTGTGAAATTGATCTCTCTCCTGTCATCATGTCTTTAATTGTTGGAAATGAGTCATTCGGGAAGTGGAATTAAAGTGAGGTGATTATTGCAATATCTAACTGAATAACAATTCCACATTACCATTCTCTCTTCTTCAAATTCCTTGGGTGTCTTTTCAATATCATGCATAAGTTGATTAATCTTAGAGTATTTTCTAATACATCACACATCCTTACATAATTTTAAACATACCTTTGTACAGTTTTATAATTTTACCAAACTAATTTGCAAACATCTCACTGACAATTGCAAAATAATCACATCACTGCATCTCAAATGCCAATTAGTTCTACTCTTTTTCTTCACAGTTTGGACCTTTGGTAAAAATAATTGAAAAGATATTTATAAAGTCTTCTCAAATATTTTACTTGGATCTAAACTATGGAAATAACTTATAAATAAATATATATATATGTATATATACATATATGTCCAAAAAAACCTTTCTTCATTCTTTAACACAGTCTACTTCATGATATTAACTGAATGTCTGCTACATTACATTCTATGATATATAAGGTAAATAAAAATAACCTTCAGTATACTTATGGGAAAATGAAAATTGTGATTTACTATATATTCCTCTTATAGGTAATTGCTATTTAAAATATCCTAAATATTTTCTCTACATGAGGCAGATTCTGTGAATGAGTTCTTGAGTATCTTTGCATCTAAATTAAGAAGATATCTAGATATATACCTGAATATAAAGTTTATTTTTCTTTTTTAATTTGACCAGATTTTTGCTATATGGTGTTTCTATAAAGAATCTCAAGGTCTGGATTAGTTTACTAAACACCAAAAACCACCATTTTTCTCATTGATCATTTTATATTTTTGATGAGTTTTTTTATAAATATAATTTCATATTTAAAAGTACAAAAATATTACTAATGAATTTTTATTGTAGACATTTCCAAAAATAATAACAATTAGCACAATTAGCATTTATCTGGAAAAAGTAAGGTGAATGAATATCAATCAGGCTGGCCATCAGTCATAAATCATAGTGATTTTAGTAGCAGGAATAGCTTACTCTTTGATTTGCTATGTGAATAGTCAGCTCAATTATCTGTACTGTTAAGGGAAAAATATAGAAGGTTATATTCTAAGGATGTATAGTTTTATTTTAGATCCCAATATTAAAATATACTTTTGAGGAAGATTTACTACCCTGACAATATTTTGCTGTGATTTCCATTAAGTTAATTGGCTTTCATTAGTTTAGTTATTAAGAGAGAAGAGAGGTATGCTCATTAGTAAGAAAGGCAGTGTGGGAATTATTTTCAACAGTTTATGTTAAGAAAAATCACATGTGTATTATTAAAGGTCAAAATTACAGTAAATTTTTTGTGTACTCAAAAGAAGACATATGGTAAAAATTTATGAATGTATATAATTTTTCAGGTTAATTAATAATTTTCCTTTGTTTTAACCTTTTACCAAGTGTTACTAAATTTCTTCTGTGTCACTTTTTTAGAGTTTAATTCTATAATGCACATACTTTTTAAAGTAACATAAAATATATAAATTATTTTTTAAAGCTACGGAGAGAATAGCATAACATGAGCAGTTCAACCACTATTATATACCTGAAACTAATGTAACACTGTGTTTCAACTATACTCAATAAATGAATGAATGAATGAATGAATGAGCAAACTGAATTTAGTTAATTGCAAAAAGGAAAGAATTAAATTGACTAAAAAATATCTCAGGCATAGTAAAATTATCTTCTTAAGGACATGCATTTTTACGAACAGTCAAAACACCTTAAACATGCATGGAATCAGCACAGTCCTGTCACCCTCGCTAAAAAGTTCAAGTTTGTCATAAATGTCAATGAAATTTAAATAAGAACATTAACTTAGATATTATTACAGAAGTCTACATGAAAGTTTTATTCATTTCTATTTTTAAGTTTTATTTAAATTCTAGTTAATTAACATGGAGTTTAATATTGATTTTAGGAGTAGAATTTAGTGATTCATCACTTACATATTAATACCCAGTGCTCACGACAAATGTCCTCCTTAGGACCCATCATCCCTTTAGCTCGTTCCCTGCCCACCTCCCTTCCAGCAACCCTCAGTGTCTCCTCTATAGTCAAGAGTTTCTTAAAATTTGCTTCCCTCTCTTTTTTCTCATTTCCCCTATGTTCATCCATTTTGTTTGTTAAATTCTACATATGAGGAAATCATATGGTATTTGTCTATCTCTGACTGACTTATTTCGCTTAGGATAATACAATCTAGCTCTATCCACATCACTGCAAGTGTCAAGATTTTATTCATTTCCAATGACAACATATAGCTTCCTGATTTCTGAGTTATCAGCCTTAATTAACAGCAATTGAATAATTACACTGTGGATTTTGAGGCACTAGAGTATATAAAAGTGGTATGTTTCTGTACATGCCTTTGTTAAACAAGAATGAATCCATTAACTTTTGAACTTACTGAATTAGAGCACTCTAAAGTTCAACAAGGAATTCTCTCTTGGCATTTTGAACACAACACTTTACTGGCTAATGACTTTGGTTGTTTGATATTTGCAGTTAGTGTGGAAAGCTATATCAGAAAATGGCTGGGGGGTATACCAACAGTAAGAGCAATCCTCTCTAAACACCCATCCTTATTATGTATGACATTCTAAGTGTAGATTGTATAAACATCTTTCTATTTATTTCATTTATAGGGAATACACTTACAGGCCAATTACTATAGGTTTTTATCACTTACTGTGATGCTCAGTCTTTCCTTTATAGAGCTTTTATACTAAACTTACCTCTTCTTCATTAAATTGTTATTATTGTGGTATTATTATAAGTGATGTAGTCATTTATTTATGTCGTATCTGAAAGTGTTATGTAAGTCTGAAATAGATTTACCTAATGTTTCCCTAAAAACAAGATCTATTCTCTGATTTAGGAGATGATATTTTCTCTTTATATAATGTTGATCACAGCAGTTATCACAATACCTCAAATATCCTCACGTGGGGAAAAAAAACCCTCTTCATGTTTTATTTTTTTATTAATTACACAGAAAACCTGTAATCAAATGTTAAATTTAGAGTAGAGGAGATTATATAGATTTTATAGAGAAAAATATGAAGAAAACTGTTTTATCCTCACCCATATTCTTTCCTCCCACTATAGTCCTTAGTTATATGAGTTGTCACTAATAGGATACACATAGTTCCTATTTTCTTTCTAAAATTTATATAAGTAAACTATAAGTAAATAAAGGTCTCAATATATTTTTAAAAATATAAATGAAAAGCTTTAAACATTGTAATATGATGTCTTAATTTTTATCTATAAATTGATTTGATTTGCACAATAGCCCACCCTCATCTCACACACACACACACACACACACACAGGAACATTAGGAGTACTTTAGAATCTTCAACCCTAGTGAAATGTTTGTGGCCCTTGCTAGTCTTATAAAAAAAAAAATCATTTCCAGTTTATTAATTCAAGAAAGGATAAAAATTTCTTCAAGTAATTTCATTTATAATCAGAAATTGTGCTTTGGAAGAAGGGTGACAGGACTGAAAGACAGCAGTCTCGGAAAGGTTGAAGAAATGAAGGATGGAATCTGTGATTAACAGTTAAGGAAGACTAAACAAGGGACATTGTGGCAGATTATAAAGATCAAGGAATTGGAGGTCTCCACAGATCTGAAACACAGGATAAAGTGAGTCTGAATATATGTGTTAGAATCCTATATAGAGATTTTTTTTTTAATTTGACAACCATTTATTGAGTGCCACCCAAGTTCCATTTATCCCTATCTCAAGAACTCTACACTTGTAACTGCAGAGAAATGATGTATTTATTCTCCCATAAGAAACAAAGACTCAAAGATTCACTCATTTCTTTGTTAACTCATCAGCCACATATTTTTTTAATTATTTTTATTAACATAAAATGTATTATTTGCCCTGGGGATACAGGTCTGTGAATCATCAGGCTTACACATTTCACAGCACTCACCATAGCACATAGCCACCTCAATGTTCATAACCCAACTACTCTCTCCCTAACCTCCCCCAGCAACCCTGTTTGTTTTGTGAGATTAAGAGTCTTATATCTTTTATAATATCACAACATTATGTATAAAAAATAATTTTTGCTGCAAGGTCCTGAAAATTCTGATATATGAAAATAATTCATATATCAGATGATTTCATGAAATCCATGAAGATTTCATCTAGGGAAAAAGAAAGTAGAAATAATAAATTTAAATAAGCATAGGCCAAATCTGAGACACAAATTTGTGAAGTTTGTTTTTTCAATTTTCAGTGAAATGCTCAACAATATTACCTAGTGCAACTTGAAGACTTTCTGGAAAGCCACATAAACACAAATAAACAAATTGCACAAGAGAATGTTTTTTCACTGTTACCTTAAATTCTTGTAACTATTACATTAAGAATAAAAATATATTTAATCAGAAGTCTACCTTTGGGGCTATAACAAGGCTTTTTGAAAGCATATTCACATATGCTTTCTGACACAGTTTTTCTTGTTGCATTTTGGAGTAAAGTTTCTTTGGGATATTGAAATTGCCACAATGTAAATTGAACATTCTTCCCATGACTTTGGCTTTCAATAACAAGTAAAAGGATCTCCTTTAATTTTTCAAGGTTACTTTCCAAAATTTTGAAGATGTTATTTAATTTATATTACAGTTACAAGTGTTCCAGAAAAAATATTTCTTTAGAAGTAAAACTAGAATAATGTATTTTGGAAACAGAATAGAGTCCATAATAATTGTAACAAAATAGAGTGCATAATAATATTGTTATTGTAAATGTCCTTGATAATGAATTCAGGATTTAAAAGGATACTAGGTGATGTCCAAAAAGCCCAGGATAACATTAATAGTAGAATTTAATACATCTCAAATAACTTCACAAGAATAATAAACATGTTTTCATACCAGTATATAAAAAGACAGCCTTAACTATAAACAAAACCAGTGAAGAGCAATTTCCAATTGTAATATGGCTATTATAAAAACTAATTCATGTTGCTGTTGCCTTAATACAGGTAGAAATAGAATAAGGAATTTTATGGTACTAGCAGTGTCCTGCATTGATTATACAGAGTCCAATGCTATATTCTTTTAAAGAACCTCATATTGAAAAGGATTTTTATAAAATAGGACATATACCTGAAGGAAAAAAAATAATGGAGAGTCTCTAATACATAATACATTAACAGTCACACAGACATACACACACAGTGCCATGCAAAACACAAAGTGAACATTTTTTCCCTCAACTTAATGGAAGACTGATAATGTACTTAAAATAACTGATAGGCTCTGATATGGAATTTTTTTTTAATTTGAGTATAGTTGACATGCAATGTTATATTACTTTAAGGTATACAACTTAGTGATTTGGCAAGTTTATATATTATACTACATTCACTACAAGTATAACTACACTTTGGCCTATTACATCATTATTTTATTTCCTTATTAGGAAAAATACCCAGTTCCAAAATAGTAAATTTAATGGAAGTTACCATTGATTAAAACAAAATACATGTATTGTCTCTAGATGTTTATCAAAGAAAGTGGAATATATTACAAGTTATAAAGAATTCTTCCAAGTCCCAGAGTTTACTGTCTAGGAACATTTGATATAACTTCTTCTTTTAAGCATTTACTTATGGGCTCCCTTCCTATGCCCATTACTAGCAAAGTATTCCTTCTTCCCAAAGATGAAATGAACATGTAGAGTGAACTGATGTGAGAAGTCAATAAGATGACCGTGGCCCTACTGTTTGTAAAAAATTATCAAGATTTAGTCATCTTTCAAAAAGATGGTTTCTTTCCAGCTTACTTTTTTCCATTCTGTATCTCATTTTGTGTAACATTAGGATTTAGGCCTCAGTGAAGTAGGTTTAGGGGGAACGTACCTCACTGTAATAAAGGCCATATATGAAAAATCTATTAAGATTTAGGCCTCAGTGAAGTAGGTTTAGGGGGAACGTACCTCACTGTAATAAAGGCCATATATGAAAAATCTACAACTAACATCATATTTAATGGTGAAAAACTGAGAATTTTTCCCCTAAGATGAGGAACAAGACAAGGATGTCCATTCTCAGAATTTTTATTCAACATAGTATTGGAAGTCCTAGCCAAGCAATCAGACAAGAAAAATGAATAAAAAGCATCCAAATTGGTAAAGAAGAAGTAAAACTTCCACTACTTGCAGATGGCTTGAAAATGTGAAAGACTCCATCAAAAAACTGCTATAACTGAGAAATGAATTCAGTAATGTCACAGTATATAAAATTGATGTACAGAAAACCATTGCATTTCTATACACTAGTAGTGAAGCAACTGAAAGAGAAATTAAGAAAGAAATCCTATTTACAACTGCACCCAAAGTGATAAAATATCCAAGAATAAACTTGACCAAAGAGGCAAAGATCTTTAAAAATTCAAAAATGAATTCAAAGTGTATTAAAGAACTAAATGTGAGACCTGAAATCATAAAAATCCTAAAAGAGAACACAGGCAGTAATTTCTCTGATATAGGCAATAGCAGCATTTTTCTAGATATGTTTCTTGAGGCACAGAAATAAAAGCAAAAATAAACTACTGGAACTACCTCAAAATAAAAAAGCTTCTGCACAGCAAAGGAAACATTTAACAAAACTAAAAGAGACCTTACTAAATGGGAGAAGATATTTGCAAATGACATATCCGGTAAAGGGTTGGTATCTAAAATACATGAAGAACTTTTAAAAGTCAACACTTAACAAACAAATAATCCAATTAAAAAACAGGCAGAAGACCGTACAGACATTTTTAAAAGAAGACATACAGATGGCCAACAGACACATGAAAAGATGCTCAACATCAGAGAAATGCTAATTAGAAAAACAATGAGATATCACCTTCCACCTGTCAGAATGGCTAGAATCAAAAACACAAGTAGTAAACTTCAGCAAGAATATAGAGAAAAAAGAACCCTCTTTCACTGTTGGAGGGGATGCAAACTGGTGCAGCCATTGTGGAAGACAGCATAGAGGTTCCTCAAAAAAATTAAAATAGAAGTAAAATTAATGATCCAATAATTACCCTATTGGGTATTCACCCCCCCAAAAGAAACTAATTTATAGGGATACATGCATGCCCTTTTACTGCAGTGTTATTTCCAATAGCCAAATTATGGAAGCAACCCATGTGTCAACTGATAGAAGAATGGACAAAGAAGAGGTGATATAAAGAAAAGGTGATATATATCAAATAGATGAATAGATAGATATAGACAGACAGAAAGATAGGGAGATCTATCTATCTATCTGCATATATATATATATATATATGCAATAGAATATTATTCAGTCATAAAAAGAATGAAATCTTAACATTTAAGCAACATGGATGGATCTACAGAGTATAATGCTAAGCAAAATAAGCTAGTCAGAGAAAGACAAATACCACATGATTTCACTCAAATGTAGAATTTAAGAAACAAAACAAAAGAAGAAAAGAGAGAGAAATGCAAATCAAGAAACAGATTCTGAACTATACAGAACAAACTGATGGTTACCAGAAGGGAGGTTGGGTTGGGGAATGGGTGAAATAGATGATGGGAATTAAAGAAAAAAATTAGGAAAATGTCATCCTTAAAGCCTTAACATTCTAGCTAAGAAGAAACTTATAAAACTAGGTAGAATAAAGATTTCTATAAGCACTATTCATTTTGTTGAACTTCATATTTGCATAATGCCCATTCTTTAGAGAAGCTACAATATTCTATATTCACTTACGATCATGTAATACTGCCAAATGAATATATTTCTCTTTGGTTTCAGTAAAGTTTGATTGGTTAGGTACCAAGCATTTCCAAATATCTACAGAGTCAATTGTCCCTCTTTTCATTGTTAAATATAGATTGGTAAAAGAAAAGTTCTACTCACAATTTTTTCAACTGCAACATATTTCTTTGGAAGAATTTTCACACAAATATATATTTTTTAGAAAAAATATGAATCAATTGGAAAAAAATGACAAGAAAATAAAATAATTAAAATTCATTTTTACCTTTTGTGTGATTCAGAGTTAAGTACAAATAAAGGGAGAAAATAAGGGCTAAGGATCTTAAATAATTTCATGTGATGCAGATAATTCACTTTTAACTTATAATATTGATACAGTCTGGTTAGATACTCATCAGTTGATATGCTTGAAAAAATCTAGGAAAAAGAAGCTGATAAATAAAGACAAATATGCAGGAAGGAATAATAATGAAGAAAACAATCATAGGCACACTTGTGACTCAGGACAATGCAGTAGGATTGAAAAGCCAAATTTAGACTCCAAGAATGACTCCTGGTGAGAACACACAGTCATGTCCCAGACAGAATTTTACTTCTCTAAAAATATTGTATTGCATAATGCAATATTTAATAATAAGTATTTATAAATATAAACTTAAATTTTCAAGTTCTTTCTTTTCCACATTAAAATTTTTTAAATGTTTCTTTATGGGGTGGGTACATTTTCAAAAATATAATATTTTAACTAATTATTTGAAGGAATATATTTATGTCTTCACCTTTAGCTAATGAAGCAACACAATTTCTACAAACTGAAGCTACCTGAATTTCCTTCTAACAAATACTTTCCTACAAATCATGAAAAAGATAACAGCATTAAGAAAATTAATATTTATATACTATTACTTTTTCATCCATAGATACCTTTCAATTTTAACCAATCATCCTAAAGATGTGCTTAATAGAAAAATGATCTAGTCTACAATAATTGCTGCATTGTATTGTTAGGTCTTTGGTTTATTTTTTCTCTTCTTTATTTTATGTTACTTGATTATTTAATTTTATTTTATATTTTCATTCAGCAAATATGTATTGAGAATATATGCTCCTACCCTCATCAAGCTTACTTTATAATGGGAGATACACTGAACAGATAAATACATAAATTAATAAACACGCAATATAATGTCAATCTTTAGTCTTCTTTAGTCTGAAACAGTTTGACTTTCTTTAAGTTCCATAGTCTTGTTACATTTGAATTTTATAGGCCAATTATTTAGTAGTATGATCTTCAAATTGGATTTATCAGATGATAATATTCAAAAAATGCATAATATAAGTTATATATTTTTGGAATATTGCAGACATGGTGCTATGTTCCTTAGATGGTGGACTACTATAGAAGCCACAATTTTGATTTGTACTGTTATTGATAATATTCTTTTTTTTTTTAAAGATTTTCTTTTATTTATTTAACAGACAGAGATCACAAGTAGGCAGAGAGGCAGGCAGAGAGAGAGAGGAGGAAGCAGGTTCCCTGGTGAGCAGAGAGCCCAATGTAAGGCTCGATCCCAGGACCCTGGGATCACGACCTGAAGGCAGAGGCCCTAACCCACTGAGCCACCCAGGCGCCCTGATAATATTCATTTTGATTGATGATTAATACGATGTCTGCCAGATTTCCCTAATATAGTTATTTTTTCTCTCTGTTTTTAATTAGCTAGTTTGTAAGAGGTCACTTAATATTATATCAATCTCATATTTTCTTTTTTTTTAAAGATCTATTTATTCATTTATTTGAGAGAGAGAGAGTTCATGTGAGTGGTGGGAAGGGCACCAGGAGAGGGAAAAGGAGGATGCAGACTCCTTGCTGAGTGGGGAGCTGGATGTGGGACTCCAACTCAGGACCCTGAGATCATGACCTGAGCCAAAAATCAAGAGTTGGATCAAGTAAGCCACCCAGGGGCCCCTCCATATCCTCTTATCTAATTTCAGTGTCCTCATTATTTCATTTATATCAGTATGGATTCATGATATCCTATTTGTTCAATGAATTCTAATTTATATAAGCATTTTTTAATTTTTGAGGCTTAAATTGCATAGATCTGGCCAATGGGAACTTCTTCAGGTTTCTGGTATATCCCTTCATAAGTTGATTCATTCTTTATTTTTGACAGTACAGAGGGTTACAGGTTCCTCTTGTATTGCTGCTATCTATCCCTAGATAATCAGACCCTAGATGATCAGATCTCTTCCCACAGTCATGGTACTGGTTGGGTTTATGGTTATTAATTTGAGAATCATTGATCCAAGTCTCTCTCTTCCACAGTGACAGAGAATGCAAGGATACACACAGACATTTATACATATATCAACATACACTTGCATGTGTATTCATTTCTATAATTATCTATGTGCATTTATAAACCACGAGTTAACAATGATGTTTCCCATGCCAATATAATGCCACTCATTCTTGTTTTCACCTTTTTCATAATTTTAATACTCTGCTACAACAATGACCAGCCTGAATATACACTCAGTTAAATTATTTGATAAATGTCCCTATATTTAATCAGTCCATTATTACTGCTGTCACTCTCTCTCCCTTTGACTTCACTGGGCACCTGACACACAGGGGCCACTGTTAGTACCCCCTGGATAATCTGTCACTCTGCCATTTGGACTCCCAGGAATACAAGTAACATGAATATTCCTTGCTATGATTTCTCCCCTCACAGATGTTCTACTTGCTCTGTCATGCCATTCCAGACACAATTTTAGACTCTGATTCCTCATGATAAAATAATCCATGTATGAAAACTCTCCATCAAATGTGAAGGGCCTGATAATTTATTCCACTTGCAAGCTAACAAAATTAATCTGCCACAGTTTCATGGATGCTGAGGGAAGACACAAGACTCCTGGATGTAAGATGAAAAGACTTCAGACATAGCAAGTCAGTAGCCAGAGTATTAACATATTTGCTATAGTTTTCTAAGGCCCACTTGCAACCCTCCCCCTGTCCCTCACAGACTTACACAGAGGGACAGATAACAAATGCACATTTAGTGGGTTACTTAACAGAGAAAACAAGGGCTGAGGGAACAGCCTTTATTGATCAACCAGCGAACTTGGTAGAGAGTAGCAAGTAAGCAAGCACCCTCCCCACCAGAGGAACTTAGAAGGTAGTCAGAAGGTAGTCCGACTATGACCAGATTGAATTTTTTAGACCTATATGAGCAGCTACAAAAATTATTCATTAATGGGAGATGGATAAGACTGTTATTCTGGCATACTCGGGAAAAATGTGCTATAAAGCACAGAGCCCATAGTAAACTACCTCATCCAACATTCACTTCAACCATTTAGGTTCTGAAACTGAATACCAGGCCTTGCTTCTGCATGGACATCCTCCTTATCTTGCTCAGACTATGTCTTGTCAGGCCTTGCCTATATTTGAATGCCCTCCTTATCTAGTGTGGGCTTTCCAAGGTGGGCCTAAATGCCATTGCAAATATCTTTATGAGAGGGGCAGAGGGAGATCAGATATACTGAAAAAGATAAGGTCTTATGAGGAAGGAGGCTGAGATTGCAGTGATGTAGCCACAAGCCAAGGAACTCCTGAATCTACCAGAGAAGAAACACAAACACTCTTCCCAAGAGCCTCTAGAGGAGTGTGGCCCTGCAGACATTTTCATTTCCTACTTCTGGCCTCTTGAGCTGTGAAAGAATAAATTTCTGAGTGATTTCTGATAGCAGCCCTAAGAAATGAAAATATGTTGTAATTAATTAATTATAAATAATAGATATGTAAATATATAATTATTCATTTCACATAAAAATAAATTACATAACAGCAAAAATGTATTGTCAGATAATTCTTATCAAGATTATTAACTTAAATGAAATGAATAAGTCACAGGAGTAAAAGTCACAGCAGAGAGAATGTAATCAGTAATTTAACAGCATTGTATGGTAACAGATTTGTGGTAAGTACAGCAATAAGGTATAGAGTAGCTGAATAACTATGTTGTACAGTTGAAACTAATGTAACACTTTGTGTCAACTATATTCAAATAACAATAAATAAATAAGTAAAGATGTCTGGAAGGAAAAACAAAGTCTTTAAAGTTAAAGAAAGAATAACTGATTTCAGTACTCTATTTTTATAATTCCTAAACATTGCATACAGTTTCTACTTTACTAGACTTCTACTTTGGAAGAACTTTTATTAGTTCCTTCTCTGAGAGCTTCTGCTTCACTTGGCAGGCTAAACAGAATTTATTCTATCCAAAAATAAATAATCTTGCTTTACAATGACAACCATCCATACACGGTGATACAGAGAGCCAAATGCAAATATGATGAATTCTTTAATACTTTTATAATAGTAGTAGAATTCCGTTCATGATATTATAAGAAATACATTAATACTTGCCTGGTGTTTGTGTCTGCGTGTATACATGCAAGCATATGTGTGCGTTAACTATTCTGAGACTGAAAATGTTTTCTTGGCAATAAGTTACCAGGTTCTTAAGGTATGTGCAATCATCTAAAGTTGATTTCCAGTTGCAGGCAAAGTAAAGGAAAGAAAAATCTAAGTCAATCTGTTCTAAGTTTTGATTATTTTATAAAAACAAAATTAGTGAAAATATGAACATTTATTTATATAATCAATTAATTTCATTTTAATATAATAGAATTATATTTCTGAAAATATATTTTTTTATTTCAGGAAAGATTTCAGAACATTTCAGAAAAAAATTTTAATTTTTATAAAATAAGTGGCTGGAGTTATTTATAATGTCATATATCCTTATGGTTCAATTAGATAAAAAGTTAGTTAAGCTTTTTAAGATAGTAGGTACTAGGTTTATCTCATGTGCACTTGAATGATATTCAGTTTCACTCATTTATTTATTTATTATTTCAAAGCTCATCTACTGGGCAAATACCCACTGAGTAGATACTCTGTATTGGACATTGCAGAAAAAGAATACCTAAAATAAAACAACTATTTCTTTGGTAGTGATTACATTTCAGGGGAGAAGATACACAATATACAATATATGAAGTAAATTTCATGAGTTATTAAAAATATACCAATAAAAAGGAACATAAATTATTGAAATGGAAACAGGAATGAAATTTTAGAAAGGCCTGGAAATCCTTCCTGAAAAGCTGAGCTTTGGGTAAAGACCTAAAGGAAGTGAGGAAATAGTTAAGATGCTATCTGAGGGCAAGACAATTTTAAGTGCAAATGAAATGTTGACGGATCCTATATACATACTTGGGTTCTGAACTTCGAGAAAAGCAATGAACTGTTTCAAGTATGGGAGATATCATTTTCTGTGAAGGGAAAGTAACACGAAAGGATAAGAACACCACAGCATTTCTACTAGTTCTACTGTAACAGCCAAACACTGATTTATTTCAAATCCTAGGCGTGGAGTTATATATGCATATTAAGATTAATCCTTACATTGGAATATATAAAATGTCTAGTCAATGCAACAGAAAAAATGTTTAGTAAACATGGGAGTAAATGCCTAAAATAAGACCCAAGGGTCACCTAATATGAAAATTTAACTCAAATTTAATGCATAATTGAATTTCGAGCATATGACATTATCTTTATAATTAGTTCCTCATCCTATTTACGTAAACATAGTCTTTAATAATGCATCATTTGTTTGTGGATATTAGTAAGATGCTAATAAGTATAACTTATATACTTGTACTCAAGTGGATAAAATTATAGTTGACCTTTGAACAACATGGGTTTGAATTCTGCAGGTCTATTTATATGCAGATTTTTAAAAATAACTACAGTACTGTAAATGTATTTTTTCTTCCTTATAATTTATTTTTTCTCTTTTTAAAGCATTTTAGTTTATTTATTTAAGAGAGAGAGAGAGCATGCACACAAGTGGGGGAGGGGCAGATGCAGAGGGGAGAAGCAAACTCCCCACTGGTCAGGGAACCCAACACTGGGCTCTATCCCAGGACCCTGAGATCATGACTTGAGGTGAAGGTAGATGCTTACTTGACTGAGCCATCCAGCCATCCTTATAACTTTCTCAGTAATATTTTCTTTTCTCTAGTTTACTTTATTGTAACAATGTATCATATAATACATATAGCATATAAAATATGAGTTTGACAGTTCGTGTTACCAGTAAGGCTCCCAGTTAACACTAGGCTATTAGTAATTAAGTTTTCAGGAAGGCAATGTCCCTAATCCCCGCATTGTTTAGGTCTCAACTGCGTTCAGATTTGTTCCATGGAAAATGATATAAAGCTAAACAAATATCTGAAAACAGAGTATGGACACTGAAGGCAGGATAGGTACTTACGGCCCTTGTCTAAGGCTAGATTATATTTCTGTGTTTTAATGACTGTTTCTTCTTCTCACTTATAAACTTGTATGCCCTTAAATATTTAGACCTTATTTTAATAATCTATAACAGTATGTTTACAGACTACAACAAAATTAATTGAACTAGATGGTTCATTTTTATGAGTATTTTTATCAAATTTATTTTGTATTTTAATACTGACAAGATTTAGCCATATTTTTGTTTCTAGACCAATTTTCCTTCAGCAAACTCTATTCTTTGTCTTTGATTTATTCCCCTAAGACTAAAAAAAATTTTAGTTATAACATATAAAATTGAAGTAGAGATTGAGGAAATAGCCCTAATCCACTTAAGCAATATATTTAATTACGAAAATTTTATTGTTGCAATAAGACACTATTTTCAATAGCAGTTTTTTTATGTTTTAAAGCTATGGCTATTTCCTATAATTACACCCACATTCCATCTGCTTATAAAAACAAAATTCCTTAGAAAACAAATTTAATATACTTAGGAAAACACTGTTATTCCTTTTATCACCTTTGTGTAGAATAAATCTTTTAGAACCCAGTTGTTTACATTCTTGGAGCACTAGATTTATGACACTTTATTTACATCAGATAATACTCAAGAGAACTAGCCTGAGTAAGTTCTCCTCAACTGGGTGACTAGCACCAAGTTAAATAAAGGAACATAGTATTTATCATACTGTGTATACATACACCAGCCTTTAAAAATAGATGAAAATTTGAGTCATCAGTGATAATATGTAAGCAATCATGACTCACTCTCCAAGCTGAAATTTTATGCAGTAAAAATGGAAAACTCTAGGGAGTTAATCTTTATTTTTTAACATAAGATCTTATTTATATATTGACAGAGGGTGGGGGGAGCACAAGCAGGAGGAGTGGCAGGCAGAGGAAGAGGGGGAATCAGGTTCCCCATGGAGCAGGCAGCCAGATGTCCGGCTTGATACCAGGATGCTTGGAACATGACCTGAGCCAAATGAAGAAGTTTAAAGAACTGAGCCACCCAGGCGCCCCTAGGCACTTAACCTTTAAAAATGGTTCAATATAAAGCAAATTAAAGAAGACATTCATGATCACCTGATAATAAATGAAATAGAGAAAGATGAGAAAAGGTAGCCTCACCCCTGTAAGATATTGGGGAAATGGAATCTTCAAAGATAAAGTCCCTAGTTCTTGCAAAATGTAGAGAGAATTTATATCTATCTTAATTAATGAAAAATGAAAAATATATTCCAAATAAGGACATGCCAGATAAACATCTTTCACCTTAATGCATTTCAAGAGATAAAACTTCTACCACATTCATCAGTTATATGGGAGATCTCCAAACCAGAAGATTATGAGATAATAACATAGACTGAAGATAAATATTAGATGATATTAATACACCACTGGAGGAATGAAGATAATTCAGAACAACAAAGTTCCATCTACTGAATCATTTAGACTATTACAAATTAAAATCTATGTTTGTTCTAAAGTAATAACTGGACTACTCAAGGGAATAAAATCCTTCACATTTGTCTTTGCCTATATGTTGAGGAAGTCTAGTAGGTTCTGTCATTAGTAGCCAAAATTAATAAAATAAACATGAACAACTCTTCCAAAACTCAAAAGAAAGTTGTCTTTTAACAACTTAAATTTTAGTTGCATTATGAGGTTAAAAACAAAAAAGCTTTCTACAAATGACCACTGTTTGTAATTCCTTAAATGACACATATTTTAGTTCTCACAGGGATGTATCACTGTAGAAATACTTTCATAAGAAGAATTGCTTTCCCTAATACGCTATGAAATATGAGATCTATGGACCATGACCATGAGATTGAGAGTGTGTTAGAAATGAAGAATTTTAGGTTTCATCTTTGAATTATTAAACAGGAATGGAAATATTAGAAAGACCTGCCAATGGTTAATAAAGTACTATTCTGTAAAAAATTAAACCTAATTCATTTGACATGTATCAGTCACCTCTGTCTGTATTTTTCTTTCAGGACAAAGCTTAGTAAATGGTACTAAAATGAGAAAATATTCAGGCAATAACAATAGAAAAGTTACAATATTTATTATCTTTTAAAACGGAGCAATCATATTTAAAGGATTTTCTGAAAAATCTTGAAGTGATTTTCTCATTCATATTACAATAAAAAATGAAATACAATAAGTTAATCAAATTCAAGTCAGCTGAGAGTGTAACCTCAAATTCGTTGAATCTAGACATGGCAAATCCAGTGCTTAGATGACACACTCCAAACATTTCTTGAAACAAAATGTGCATATATGACATATATGTCACCCAGTGTTTGACAAGAAAATGAATTTAAAAGACTGGATTGTACACTATATTGTTTGATTGTCACATTAAGGTTGCTTTTGCTAAAATTCACACAGCTGTTAAGAATTTTAATATGTATTATCCACTTTAGATAAAAGGTGCTATATTTGGCAAGTGAATAATAATATCAACATTCACAAAGTGTGAGCTTTCAAAATGGGCCATGTGAAAGAAAGAAAACCTCCCACCTCCACTTCATTCTGACAGAAAAATTTCTGCTAGATAATTTAAATTGAACAGACATTTTATTTCTAAAGGGGCTCAATCAAGAAATAATAGATCCAAAATTGTTAAAATACTTTATTTAATGCCAACTAGCACATGAAACCCTTGCATTTTTTTCTCAAAAAAAAAAAAAAAAAACCACACCTCAAATAAAGTCATTTGCTTTTCTCTTTAGGATGTCCTGGTTTCTGCTGGTATAAATAATTCTCAAACTTTTTTCACTCCAGGAACACTACATAATCCAAAATAGTTTTCCTGAAAGAAAATAAAATCAATGTCCCTCTCAAACTCTTCCCCCCACCAAGCTTTCTCTCTCCTTCCTTCTCTCCTACTTTCTCTCTCTCTCTATCTCTCACAAACACACTCTTTCCTACACGCATATATTTCTACTTCAGTACACTAGTAATGCTAATTATTATAAATTTGGTTAAAAGCCAAAATAACATATGATACCTTATCTTCACTGTGTTTCACTAACGTAATTCCAAACGCTTATGCTGTTCTCTCCAGTTTCCAGACTGTTAAACCATGTATCTTGTTGTCAGCTTGAGACTGGAGTCAGTACATAGCTATTCTTCTGACAGTATAAACTTTTTTTTCCCTTTTTGTTAGTGTAATAATTTATGTGGCATATTACGCCTATCAGTAAGACTTTTTTACTATTTCCTTCATATGTAGAAAAAAGCTTTCAAAGCTACATTAAAGCAAACAATAAATATTTAATGAATAACCTAAAGAGTAAATTTCTAAAATCAGATTATCATCATCATAAATTACACAGATTATAGTAATTACACAATTGGGAAAAAATTGATGCAAATGTGAATGTGAATGACAAAATAGAAAGGAACTGGAATCAAATTACTGATATACTAACCTAATTATATATATATATCTTGGAGCCTGGGGCTCCAACCCAGGACCCTGGGATCACGACCCGAGCCAAAGGCAGAGGCTTTAACATGCCGAGCCACCCAGGTGCCCCTTCTAATTATATATTTTTTAAAAGATTTGTTTATTTATTTTAGAGAAAGATAGTGAGAGAGAAGTGAGTGAGCTCCTACGGGGGAGGTGTAGATGGTGAGGAAGAGAAAATCTCAAGCAGACTCCTGGCTAAGCAGAGAGCTGGACACAGGGTTCCATCTCATAACCCTGAAATCAGGATCTGAGCTGAAATCAAGAGTGAGGCTCAACTGACTGAGCCACCCAGGCACCCCAATACTAACTATATTTTTATATCTTTAACTTTTTGATGTTGAAAACAATGACTAGGGGCATGTGGGTGGCTCAGCTGCTTAAGCGATGAACTCTTAATTTTGGTTCAGGCCATGGTTTTCAGGGTTGTGAATGGAGTCCTATGTTAGGCTCCACACTCAGTGGGGAATCTGCTTGAGATTCTTTCTCTCTCTGCCCCTCCCCCAACTCATGCACTCTCTTTTCCCTCTAAAAAATAAAAAAAATTTTCTCCCTTTCCTTCTGCTCCTCCCCCTTTAAAATGATACTATACAGCTTAATGGCAGTGGTGCATTATGGTTTTACACGGAACTGGCTTATTTTAAAATAAGAATTTTCAGTTGTTTTATTTTTTAAGGAATATTAATGATATATTTCAGACACAATAAGTTACATACACTCAATGCAATAAATCTGATGTGTTTTGATATAGCATATATCTGTGTAATCATCACCACAACAGATAAACATAGTTTACTGAATTGTGCATGTACAGCATGTTATTTTTGGAAATGACAGTGGGATTGAGTTCTATTCTGTTTTTGTCCCTCCTGCTCTTGGGGGGTGGACACTGGACACAAATTTTATGTGTAGTACCTTTAACATAGTTTTTTTAAAGATGTATCTATGTTGTCTAGATCAGAGCTCATTTTTAAAAATATTTTTGCTGGAAAAGTCTTTGCTCACATGTTCATAGGGACTTGTGATGCTTAATAGGTATTTAGTCACATGAATAATATCAACAAAACCACAGTTACTGAATTTACAAAGTACTTTTATAAATAATAATTTCTCAAGGGAATTTGGAAAATAATTTCAAATCAAATTCCTCATTTCCATAGGTGAGCAAAATAATATTAAGTAATTAAGTAACATCTCAAATTGTAAGTATTTTTTTCTTTTTTTTTAAAGATTTTATTTATTTGTCAGAGAGAGACACAGAGAGAGAGGGAACACAAGCAAGGGGAGTGGGAGAGGAGAAGCAGGCTTCCTGCTGAGTGGGGAGCCCTATGTGGGGCTCCATCCCAGGATCCTGGGATCACAACCTGAGCCGAAGGCAGACACTTAATGACTGAGCCACCCAGGAACTATAAGTATTTTTTCTATAAGCAAGACACACCAAAATACACCCTTCCTTATACTCACTCTGAAATATTTTATAGTAAATTACAAGTGTATATACTGAAATATTTTCAATCAGATAAAAGAAAACAGTGCTTTCCATTGTCTGAAAGCTATGGATGGACAGTGTTACATGTGATCAAAGACACATTTTTAGTGTCTCGTAGTCAAAGTATTCTTTGGTAATCCAAAATAAACGTAAATCTTAATATTTATTTTTTATTCATTGGCTCATCTTTTTTTGGTTAACATTAGCCATTTACTTTCTGAGGTAGCCAGTGAAATTTCATTTTAATACACAAATCTGAAGGAATAGAAACTGGAAGTTAAGTAAACATGAACATGCTTTGAAAGAAAAATCATTCAAATTTTATTCTCACTTATATGCAACTCATATGGATGATGAACTTTTTTTCATAACACTGCAACTACAGCTTGCTTATATAATAAGGAAGCAATACATTCTTAAGGTCATACTTTGGATTTTGATCACATTCATTACTAGATTTAAAATTCATCCTAGGATACAATTTTCTGTTTCATCATCTGCTTACTGTTATTAAAACCTACTGAAGTAACTGATTTAAATATCTCATATTTAATGAAATTTGTTAGACAGAAAATAACTGCATTATGAAAAGTAACACATACTTTTAAGATCAGAGTAGACCAAAAGCAGATCAGAGGTTTCCTGGGATCAGAGTTGGAACAGGGAATGGCAGTAGAGAGAGGAATTATAAAAAAGGATGTAGAAACTTTGGGGGGTGTAGGTATGTTTCTTATCTTGCTTGAGATGGTATCACAGGTATATGCACATGGCACTGGAAGACTACAGAAAAAATATTTTATATTTCTGCACTGAGGATTTTCTAAACAAAGGAAACTGGAACCTTGATTAAAGAACAAACACTGAAAGTTGACAGTGATTAAAAAGCCAAGAGACCTGAATAGGGATGATCCTATGTACATAGTTTTATTGACTGATTGATTGATTGATTGATTGATGAGAAAGGGTCTGAGGGAGAAGAGAGACTCTCAAGCAGGCTCCAAGTGGGGCTTGACATGGGATTTGATCTCACAACCCTGAGATCATGACCTGAGCCAAAATTTAGAGTGGGCCACTTAACCTACTAAGTCACCCAGGTGCCCCTATGGATATACTTTTTAAAGGACAATAAAACTCCAGTTGATAAAATGGAAACCAGTCTTATCTAGTCACTGTAGACATTTCTTTACAATTTACATTTAATAAGGACTTTCTCCTTCTCTTCCCCAGGGGAGTTGCCTACACAAGAATGACTGAGTTTCTCTTCCTTTTTCAGATGGTGAGGAGGACAGTGGTGCCAGCTGTCCTTTGTAAGCTTCCTGCTTCCTAATTATAGGGGTCTTCCCATATGGCATGGTCCCATACATGCAAGCCTATTATTCTGCCTCCCTCTCATCCCAGAAGGGGAAAGAACTGGAGTAAAGAAGAAATAATGTACTTACTGTTGTAATTAATAGTAATCTGCTTCAGTCCTGAAATCTTATTTTAAATAATATGAATAAATAGAGAAACTAAAATTAACAGTTAAAGATGATTAAATTGTACATTTTAAATGTGGGCAGTTTACCAAACATCAATTATGCCTCAATAAAAGTATATAAAAAAATGACTATGAATTTGAGGGTGATTTGTTACTCAGATTGTGGGCTGAGAAGAGAAAACAGTAAACACACGTCAATAGATTTTTCAAGGAAAACTAAATAAAGCTAGCAAGCCCATGTGCTACATTAGTATTTGTTTTAAATTTAATTTTACTCTTCCTCAGAGAGAGTCCAGTTCTTCCTTGGCCTAATTTTCTCTCATATTTTCTAGGTGTACTTTACCAAAAATCATTGGTTGTTAACACATTTATGAAAATGGACTTTTTCAAAAGTCCAGGATCATCTATGCTATCTGTTTTCCCTCTGTCCATTAATAACTACTCTATCCTGGATTTGTAAACCAAACTCTATTTGAGGTTTGGTGTAGCTATGACTAGACACAGACACACTATAACATACATTTGTTCATTAAAAATTTATTGACCCCATTAAACCTTCCAGGCAGGGTCACTAGTGTATAATATAGTTAAAGATAAAACAAAAAACAAAAAACAAACAAACAAAAAAAACTACAGTATTCCTACTACTAGGTCCTCAGAGGATATTAGAATAATAACGAAAAACCATTATTCATAAAAAAGAAAGTCACAGGGTAACAGATATTAGAGTAAATTTCAGGTCATCTAATCCCACTGCTTCATTTTGTAGGTAAGGGAGCGCTCCAACATATATTTTATGTATTTTTCTGTGTGAATGGCATTAAAAAACAGCATTATTGGTGAGAAGGCAAGTTAGACGTGACTGAGAGAATGGCTGAGAGTTATTTAGGACCAGCCAAGAAGAGATACTTCACCCTCAACAAGTACACTATCATTCTTAAGTCTTATCTTATCTTATTTCCATATTATTATGCTGTTCATTTCTTCAAAGGCGATTTTTAACCCCTAGCATCTATGCCCTCTTATTACACTGAGATAGAAACTCTAAAAATTATATGGGGACATGAATAGCTGGACTAATGAATAATTTCCGTCCTCCTTTGAGTCATCTCACACAGAGTGAAATTTCAATTAACAAATAGAAATATTGTTTCTGGGAAAGTTCTCTAGAAATAACTAGTATCTGGTCCCTTACTTTTTGTTTTCCATCCTCATATTCATTATCTGGAGTGTAAACATGATATTTGGGGATTAAAGAACAATCTTGGACAAGGAGTCAAAAGTCACGTCTGAGCTTCGTTGGGAACAAGATAGCATAAGTCTTTTTCTATGACAATCTTGATGCCACTCTGTTAGCTATAGCCTACTCACATGGCTTTTATGTTGGGAAAAAAAACACTCTTTATATTAGACTTTGTGTCATGGTCAGTTCAACTTAACTTCTGCCAACAGGGAATGTTGTATCTTAAAGTAGATTGATGCATATAACAAAACCTGAAAATTTTGGTATTGGCTTAACAGAAGTGGACAGTCAACAGGCAGCAAAGAGTTGGAGACATTGGACTGGAAAACTGATGACTCTTTTTATGAGATTTAAAAAAAGAAGAAGAAGAAGAAAATACATGCATAAGAATAACTTGTTTTACTTGTTCCATCGTAAGAGCCAGAATATATTCCAACCAAAGCTGTTGTTATGAGAAAATTCTAGAAAAATGTTTAATGGTTATACATTGGCTGCATTTTGCTGTTTTCAGCTAAATCCTCTGAAAGAGACAAATTTGGGCTGGATCTCTCTAGAATGTAAGCAGAGAAAGGGATAGATGAGAGATCCAGCCCAAAGGCTTTTGGAGTCCTAGAGTTGGAGAAGCCAAAACAAGTTAACAGTGAGTGTTATTTTTAGTTTGATGATGTTAACGATTCTGATGTTGTCCCAGTGGAAAAGACGTTGGCCTGGTAGATTTGAAGGTGCTCTCTTTCCAGCCAGGTTCATGTTATCAGATATACTTCAAAACACAGCTATTTTGTAGGCAATTAACTTGCTTAGGTTTCTTTTTAATGTGTCTCATGCTGAAGCTTTTATTAATTATACAATTCAGTTTATGGCATATTATCTATATTGACCTAAGAAAACCCTTTATGCCTATATGTGTGGATGTGTGTGTGTGCATGTATGTATATGTGAATGTAATTTATTTATGTATATATGTCTGCGTGTTTTTTATTCAGTTTCTTTCTTTCTGAATCTTGTGGACAAGATAATGTACGACTAAACTACAGCTGGGTTTTCTTCAGGAAGTTTAAGTATGTTCTCCGTGCAAGAATTATATGTACAGATCATTTGATGGTGAAAGGCTGAGGTTATCATAGAAATGACCACTTTCGCTCCAATAACCAGACACTCAGGCAGCAGCTTTTAAAAGCATGCAAGTTTATATAGTTCTGTGGGACTGCAAGTATAATCCCAGCCTTCCAGGCAATCTGGCAGTGTTCTTGGGGGGCAAAGACAAAAACTGAAGCTAAGCAGATAAGCGTTTTTCTGGGAGATACTGGCAAGCTGAAGCAAAGCACAGAGAGCACGCCAAGATGGTGTCCACAGACTAGACTACTTGAAAGAAAACTCTGTAGTCCACTAGATGTGTGCCAAACCTGAAGCCTGCCTCTCAGGTGGAAACTTCAGAATAAGCAAAGAGGCTTCTTACTACAGAAAGACAGGTGTGTTCCTCGGTCTGCTGTCTGTGCAGTGCTCTGCGTGTAACAGCCTGCCAAGAACTACTTCTTTGATTGCCGAAGTCCCATGGGACTCAGGAATGCTAGCTCCTTTCGTCACTGCAGCTAGGCACACTGAAGGGGCATCTTCTGGGTGGTAACTGAAAAAACTTGGGCACTAGACCAAAATCAAGGCAGTGCCTGCATGTAAAATATTCCTGTAGGAGATACTGGTGCTCTGGAGTGAGGTGAAGAAGAGTGGGAAAATAGTGCCTATCCCCTGAAGCCTCTGGAAAAGATTACAGTCAGCTCTTAGATGTGTGTTTAATTAGAAGCCCAATCATCGGGTCAGAGCCATGATGGTTAATTAATAGGTCTCCTTCAAGAAAAGACCAAACTCCTCAGTCTGTTGCTTCTTGCTGCACTCTGGGGGGTGCTAGATATTAAGTAATGCTTTCTCTTCCTTATAGTCCTCTGGGACCTACAAACATAAACTCCACTGACTGACAGAGCCAGATAATATAGAGGTGTCTCTTGGCAACAACCACAAAAATCGCTGGATGGATGTGAGCTCCTTTGATTGATGATACCAATGATTACAGTCCCATGGGACCATGGCAGAAATTCCCCTAACCTTCAGAGTCAGGCAGTCAGGAAGTGTCTGAGTGGTAGTCACAAAGACTGAAGCACCAGATGCATGTAAAATCTTCTTTCTGGGAGAATTAGTGCTATGAAACAGGGTGAAGATAGAGCACCTGTTCATTTCCACTCTGAGAGAGTGTTCCAGAAGGCACCCAATGTGTAAGTTAAATTAGATGCTTGACTTTCAGGCTGATGCTTTAATATAAATTGATGCTTCACTTCAAGTCTGGAAAGGATCAGCCTCTGATCTCTGGACCCTGGGATGGGTAAGTTTGAGTGTGTGTGTCGGGGGTAGAGGTGGAAGAGAGGGGTTTTAAGAGCTGGCTTTCTGAATGCTACAGTCTTGTGGGTCCCAGGATACATGCCCTGTTGGTTTTCCAAGTGAAATGTTCTGGGAGCTTATCTCTCAGGTGGAGGTCTTAAAAGTTGAGGTGTCCAAATTTGTGCTTGAATCCTTTGCTCCTTAGGGAGAAGTTTCAGGTTTTGAGTTTTCTCCCAGTTATGGGTCATTTCTGGGGGTTGTTCTATGGCAAGATTGTGCCCCAGTTTCTCTTATCCACCTTGATGTGGTTTGTCCAATAGGTAGTCATCACTCAGCAACTTTTTTTTTTTTTTTTTTTAAGGAGGAAATTGTTCAGTCTATAGCTGTAGACAGTGTTTCCAAGAGAGGAGGTTAGCTCTTGATCTTCCGGTATTGCCATCTTGAACTGGAATAACCTCTTTTAACTTTGTCTTCTTCTTTACACCTGGATTGTGTCCGTATTATAAAATTTAAAGTACATTCTCATCCATGTCTCATCACTAAACAGATAGCAATGAAAACATTGTGCAAAATGTAAGGCATATGGTTCACATTTATCTTAAATGAGAAAAATATGTCATTATTTGGGGGATAGTCTGAATTTTACTTGCCTAAGGAAATTAGTAGAATTGTTATATTAATATATTTTGGAATATATTAATATATTAATTTTGGAATTAATATATTTTGGATATAATAATATAGTCCAAAGAAGAAGAATATATTCCAAAGTATTATATTCCAATATAGAATATATAGAATATATTCCAATAATAAATTCCAAAGCATTAACATATTTTGGAATATTTGATGGCATTTAATAGAAAAGAGCATTAAAAATTGAAAACATAGGAAATTTTTAAGGCAAATTACTATTCCTCTCTTAAGTGGAAATGTAAAGTATGTTATGATGGATAAAATAAAGATTACTCATCTTCATGTTTATTTTCAACAAAATTACTTATTCTATAGTAATGAAAATTGTCACATACTAGTATTGAGTTTCTTTTCAAATCAATCTATATTCTCACCTGCTACTCTAATTATTATATTTAGATTTAAGTTTTACTTCTGCCATTTCTCAAAACATTTATGATTTGCCTAATATATTGTGTATCCTTAACAAAAATTAGAAATTAAAAAATATTAAAGACTCTTTTACTATATGATTTCATTATCTAATCAAAAAACTCTGAGGAAATATGTTAAAAAATGTTCATTATATCTACCTACCTACTTAACTATCATCTGTTTGGTGGTGGAATGGAAAAGAAAGCAGGTATTCAGTAAATACTAAATAAACGGACAATATATTAGAATATTGATAGAATGGAATCATATCCAACAAAGTGTCATTTATGAAGGAAAAACACATCTGGCACTTCTAAGTTACTTGAGGTGAGGGTCTACATCTCAGACAAAATTGGTGGGCTGTATGAGATGTTTCCCTTTGTAGTTCCAAAGCATTATTGCAAATGTCATCCAGAAGCTCCAGATCTCTTATCTAATACTTATTTATTCCTCAATTACATAGTCATCAATTTCCACCTTCTTAAACTCTCTGGGGCAATATGTTAAATTGTATATACTGGCTGAGGTTTCTAAATCAAAAGCCCTATTTAAGAGTAATTTAAACTTTGGCCCTCATCCATTGCCATATCTTTTGAAGACCTGATACTATGAGGAAAAAAAGGAGAGGCCTTAACAAAGGCTTCCCAGGTTTTTCTCCTAAGAAGAAAAAATAGTATCTCTTACTCATTTCCAAATCCGTATCTGTAGAAATGGTATGATAAAACTGAATTTCCAATAAATGCTACATCAAATTTTAAAACAAATAAACACTACATTAAAAAGCACATCAATTTAGATGCTGTTTATATCACTATCGTTATTAAAATATTCTACTTGAGGTCGAACAAATAAGTGTTGGCTACTAATAGAACTGGAACCCTCTAATATTCATTACAGTGTTCTTTCTATTATACAAATACTGATAAATATTGAGATTTAAGTCTCAAAATCATTTTTAGAAGCACATACATGATATAATTAGGTTTACTTCCCTATTCCTGAGTTTCTGAGGAAAACTTTAAGGGGAGGAGGAATGAGGACACCATCTCATTAACTGAGTACACTAATTCATTATGCTCTTTTAGAACTAATGTATGGAAGGTAACACCACTTAGTCACACTGGGTGTAGGAGGAATCAAAAGTAGCAATTTGTATAAAACACCCCCTGATCTTAATATCCACCCTCTGAAAAAGCTATTCTACTCATAGTGAAACCCAGCAAAATGTGAGTCACTAGATCAGCTTTACAACATGACTTTCTGACTTTGCTTATTTAAGGTTTGGAAATTCAGTCAATTATAAACAGATATTCTTAGGATGTGTTTCTTTTTCAATTTAACATGGCATTAAAAAAAAGCTACATATACTTTACATAAACAAAACATTGTAGTGAAACTTTAATATGATAAATTATTGACCAAAATGAAACACTTAGATTATTTCAAGTGAACTTTTCCATAAAATACTCCCCTATATATAGACAAGTTAGTAGATGAGAATACAGATGTTCATAAATACATGTAAAACTGACACCATATTCAATGATTATAAACTATCTTTACTGTACACGAAGTTGAATGGAGAACCTTAGGAAAATGATGATATCCTTATATGAAAAATCAAAAGAATGTCAGCTTAGCCCAAAATAACAACATACTCTGAGACTAAGACAATGTTAAATCCACTGATCATTTTACCCTGGAAGCTTTTCTAAATATGTATTTCCTCAGCCTTTATCATGAAAGGCTTAATATGGGGATAAATGAAGGACAGACCCTCAATCCATGCCACTTCTTTCTTGAATTTAGTTTAATGCTTATCCGTGATTCTAACCTTTTTTCTGTTTCCAACCAAGTAAGTAATTTAATATTTTTTTTCCACTGAAGAAGCTTCAGGTTTTCACCAGAGATTGAATAATTATTGTGTAAAAACATGGACACTGGGTGGTATCAAACTAACTGAATACTAGTCTTGACAGTGATAAACATTATTTAGCTTGAGTCAGTGTTCTCATATGTAAAGTGAATTCAGTCATACATATCTAATACACATTTTTTAAAAAGTGTTTATTGAAGTATAATATGCCTATGGAAAAATGCCTAATTCATAAGTGTTTGGATCAGTGAATATTCATAATGTGAACTCATTCATATAACCATGATTCAGATAGAAAAAGAGAATATTAACAGCATCCTAGTAGCCACCTTAGACCCCTAAAAAGCCATTAACCCCCTCTACCTGAAATGTAAATCACTATAATGGCTTATGACACATCCAATTAATTTATCCCAACGTTATACTTTGTATATAGATACCACAGAACATGGAGAATTTTGCATCAGATTTCTTGCTTAAAATTCTTTTTAGTTAATGTAATTTAATAAGTCTTAATATATATTAGTTAAGACCTCCTACTGTATTTTCCTTGTGCAAGTGTCTTGGCTATTTGAGCATCCACACTTCCATATAATTTCTAGAAAGATATTTTAATCCCCCTCAAAATAGCTAGCATTGTTTATTAGGATTATGTTGAATCCTAATACAGTTGTATTGATCAACTTAACTGACATCTTTAAATGTTAACTTCTTTCAATACATGAGCGAGGCATATTCTTCCATTGAACTGGATTTTCTTTTTTTTTTTTCAACTATGCTTTGTACTTCAGTGTTAACTTATTGTGCATATCTACCATAATATTAATCCTATATACTCGATGTCTTTGAAATTCTTTTTCTAAACTATATTTAGATTTTATTTATTTATTTGAGAGAGAGAGCGCAGACAGAGAGGAAGAAGAAGACTCCCTGCTGAGCAGAGAGGCTGACGTAGAACTTGATCCCAGGACCTGGGGATCATAATCAGACGCTTAACCAATTGAGCCACCCAGGTGCCGCTATTAATGATATTCTTTAATTCCTATTCTTTTTTGGAGGGAGTATGGTAATATAAATTATTTTTGCATATTTATCTGATATTCCAGTGACCTTGCTAAATCCATATCTGTGCATTTTTTATTAATGCACAATCTTATCTATAAATAAAAAGTTTTATTTAATCATATTTAAATTATTAATAACTACATTCTTTTCCGTATCTTATTGCACAGGTCCAGGTCTCTAGTACAATGTTGAATACGCACTGTGATAGTAGGTATTGGATTCTCAATCTGAATCTCAAACTTTTAATAATTTACCCTTCAGCATGAGATTTGCTAGAGATCATTTGCAACTACCTTTATTCTGTAAAGTGGTTACCTTCTCTTAGCTCGCTAAGGGTACTTACCATCTCTTACATACAATGAACATAGTAAGTTCTATATTATATCAACTTCATAGATAACGCTGATTGATAGAAGTATTGAACTGACTGAATGCACATGAGTTTATTGATGTCTTCTTTTTTATAAATCACTAATTATAGGTGAACATTTTTTTTAGGTTATTTGCATCAATATGTAGAGATATCAACCTTCTCTTTCTTATAATAGTCCTGTCAGGTTCTTGTATGTAGATTCTGTGATCTCATAAATCAAGTTATACAGTGTTTATATAATATTGATATAAATTATTCCTTAATTGTATGGCAGAATTACCTAGCGAGGCATGAGGCCATGGGATTTTTACTTTTTATAGTGGCTTTAAATTTTTTAATAATTCTGCAGTGGTTTATATTTTATATTTCTTATGCCCACTTAATAGATTATGCTTTTATAGTAGTTTGCAGGTTTTATTAATTTTCAAATTTATTCCTTATAGTGATAACAAATATTCATTTCTGATATCATTCTTTGTTTCCTCTTTTTTTTTTTGGTTCTTGATGGATTTCACAGTGATTTATTAATCACACTGGTCTTTTCAGAAAATGAAGAGTTAGGCTTTTCTATATTGTGTATCTCCATTACATCATATTAATTTCCTCACTTACATTTATTAATTTATTCATTCTTTTTCTTTGGATTTAATATATTTTTTTAACTTCCAAAACTAGATTTTTAAACCATTGATTTTCAGGCTTTGTTTTCTTCAGTTGTACATTTAAATTTAAAAAATTCCTTCCTGTATGGCTTTATGTGCTTCCTACAAGTTTTACATGGCATATCTTTTTTTTTTTTTTTTTTAAGGTTTATTTATCAGTTTTAGAGAAAGAGTGTGTGAGCAGGAGGAGGGGCAAAAGGAGAGGGGAAGAGAGAAAGAGAAGCCAACTCCCCACTGAGCAGAGAGCCTGACATTGGGCCTGATCCCAGAACCTGAGATCACAAACTAAGCTGTAACCTAGAGTCAGATGCTTAACTAAGCCACCCTTTAGTTGCATATCTTAATCATCACTCAATTAAAATTTTTTTAATTTGTGTATCACTTACTTTTAATCTATGGAATATTTTAGGTGCTTAATTTCCAGAGAGGATTTACTTATTTTTTGTTATTGATTTCCAGCCCTGTCCTACTATGGTTAAAAAACATATTCATTGACATAAGTATTTCAAAATTTGTTTTTTTTTTTAAGATTTTATTTATTTTATTTGACAGATAGAGATCACAAGTAGGCAGAGAGGCAGGCAGAGAGAGAGGGAGGAGGAAGCAGGCTCCCTGCCGAGCAGAGAGCCCAATGTGGGGCTCGATCCCAGGACCCTGGGATCATGACCTGAGCTGAAGGCAGAGGCTATAACCCACTGAGCTACCCAGGCGCCCCTCAAAATTTGTTGATATTGCTTAATTGATCAAAATATGATCAATTTTGGTAAATACTCAATGTGCTTGTGATGATTATTTAGTCATTGTGGGCATCTTGTTCTTATTTCCTATATACTTACTATCTTTTTTAACTATTGATCTATCAGTTGTTAGAAAAGTGTGTTAGTAGCTTGCAATATAATTGTGGCTTTTTGTCACTTTCTAGTTCTATAAGACTTAGAGTTCTTTACTACTTCTCTTAAATGTAGACCACTTTATTTAACTCATATCAACCTTACTTCTGCCATCAAAGACTACTTTCACCTTGCAGTTTTATTTGACATTTTACTTTTTTATTTTTTAAATTATTTTAAATCATGTAATATATATATACTTTTATGTTATTTTATTGGTCAATACTCATTTATATTACTCATTTGTATTTACTATGTATTATGTATTACTCATTTATATCTACTATGTATGAGTATTATATAATACTCATTTATATTTACTAAAATATTTTCATTGCCTTTTTAAATTTCATTTTCACTTTAATTTCATTTTCATTTTATTGAATTTGTATTCTGTTCAAATGCATATTTCTTGTCTCTGAACAGCACATTTTCATATGTGTTAGAATATAAAGACAAATTAATTTTTTCTTTATGTTTACAAGATATTTTATCTATCAAAGGTTGGTAATTCTAAATTGGCAGTTTTCAATTTCAGCATATTAATGATGACATTCAATTGTTTTTAGACCATCATTATATCAAAAGTCAAGTTATAATCTGCATGTGTCTTTGAAGTTCATAAATATTTTCTCCAGCTGCCCTTAAAGTTTTTGCTTTAGTTTTAGGTTTTTGTTGCTTGTTTTGAGTTTCTTTCTTTTTTTTTTTTTCCCTTTAACTTTAGTTCTTTATTGTTTACCATGAGTTTCATTGAACTGCCCCATATTTCAGGATGCAAGCCCCTCAAAATATGGCTGACTTCACAGTATTCTGAGTTTTCAAACAAGTTATATATCTATTTTATAATATAAGACATAATTTATAATATAAGATATTTTATAATATAAGATATAATAGTTTTATATCTATTTTATAAATCATATGCATTTTTCAGTGGGAGGGTTTTTTTATTCTACAAAATTTTAAGAAATAGAATCTTCATAAGGAGTTTGGACAGGTAAAATAAGTTTGTATGTATAAATCCAGTGCATTGTGTATTATAAAACAATAATACAGCATTTTTGTCATTATTTTGACCAAAATGTATTATTTAATTTTAACTAATTATAAATAAATCATATAAACCATATAAAATTTATTTTACTGGGTGTTTTTGTTATGGACATTTCAATTTTTAATGATATTTTAATAAAAATCATGTTTGTTCCCAAATTTTATTTCATTTTTTACTTTTTAAGATTTATTTATATATTTTAGTCTTAGAGAGCATGAGTAAGGGTAAGGACAGAGGAAGACAGAGAGAGAGAAGTAGACTCCCTGCTAAGCACAGAGCCTGATGGTGGATTCACAAGGTACTCAATTCCAGGACCCTGAGATTATGACCTGAGCTGAAATCAAAAGTTAGATACTTAATCAACTGATCCATCCAGGCATCCCTGTCCCCAAATTTTAAAGTACTATTGATACATGCTTAAGATCATGAGTTATACATTTATTAAAAAATGGTTATGAAATTAGGGGCGCCTGGGTGGCTCAGTTGGTTAAGCATCTGCCTTTGGCTCAGGAGTCCTGGGGTCCTGGGATTGAGCCCCAAGTTGGGCTCCCTGCTCAGTGGAAAGCCTGCTTCTCCCTCTCCCACTCGCTCAGCTTGTGTTCCCTCTCTCGCTGTGTCTCTCTCTGTTAAATGAATAAATAAAATCTTTAAAAAAAAAAGTTATGAAATGAAAAATAGCAGAATATTAAGAAAAACAAGGCCAGAATTCCAGTAACTTTAATAAGAAGCCCAGCAGTTTTTTAAAATCATTACTGATATTAAAATGTTATTTACCTTGAATAGATAAAAAATCAACTTATTTAAGGTAGCAAAATAAAGCACATTTTTAAATATTACTGATTTAAAATCAATACATTTATTAAGATATTTACAAAATATTATTTTAAAAAGGACAAAACATCTATTTATATATCAAGGCCTTGAATAAGTATTTGTTTGTTAAATAAATACTTCTTGAATTTAAAAATTAGACTAGAAAAAGAAAAAATAAAGGTGCTACTACTGAGTTTCACTAATCTCTATGCAAGTCATATCTTCTGTTGTTTTAAAATGATGTCATACAGAAGAAAGAGAAATTAAGAAGCTGATCCCATTTTTAATTGCATCCAAAATCATAAGATACCAGGAACAAATCTAACCAAAGATGCAAAAAATCTGTATTCAGAAAACTATTGAGTACTCATGAAAGAAACTGAGGAAGACACAAAGAAATGGAAAAATGTTCCATTCTCATGGAGTGGAAGAATAAATACTGTGAAAATGTCTATGCTACTTGGAGCAATCTACACATTTAATGCAATCTTTATCAAAATACCATCAACTTTTTTCAAAAAATGAAACAAATAATCCTAAAATTTATATGGAACCAGAAAAGACCCCAAATATCCAGAGGTATTTTGAAAAAGAAAACCAAAGTTGGCGGCATCACAATTCCAGACCTCAAGCTCTGTTACAAAGCTGTAATAACCAAGACAGCATGATACTGGCACAAAAACAGACACATACATCAATGGAACAGAATAGAGAGCCCAGAAATAGACCCTCAACTCTATGGTCAACTAATACTCGACAAAGCAGGAAAGAACGTCCAATGGAACAATGTTCTTCAAAAAATGGTGTTGGGAGAACTGGACAGCCTCATGCAGAAGAAAGAAACTGGACCATTTCCTTACACCACCCACAAAAAGAGACTCAAAATGGATGAAAGACCTCAATGTGAGACAGGAATTCATCAAAATCCTTGAGGACAACACAGGCAGCAACCCCTTTGGCCTCAGCAACTTCTTCCTAGAAACATCACCAAAGGCAAGGGACCCAAGGGCAAAAATAAACTATTGGGAGTTCATTAAGATAAAAAGCTTTTACACAACAAAGGAAACAGTCAACAAGACCAAAAGACAACCAACAAAATGAGAGAAGATATTTGTAACTGACAAATCAGATAAAGGGCTAGTATCTAAAATTTAAAAAGAACTTATTAAACTCAACACCCAAAGAACAAATAATCCAATCAAGAAATGGACAGAAGACATGAAGAGACATTTCTGCAAAAAAGACATCCAAATGGCCAAAAGACACATGAAAAAGTGCTAAATGTCACTCACCATCAGGGAAATACAAATCAAAGCCACAGTGAGACACCACCTCACACCAGTTAGAATGGCTAAAATTAACCAGTCAGGAAACAACAGGTGTTGGCAAGGATGCAGAGAAAGGGGAAACTTCCTACACTGTTGGTAGGAATGAAAATTGATGCAGCCACTCTGGAAAACAGTATGGAGGTGCCTCAAAAAATTGAAAATAGAGCTACTGTACTACCCAGCAATTTCATTCTTGGGTATTTACCCTGTAAATAAAAAAGTAGTGATCCAAATAAAAACTAGTGATCCAAAGGTGCATGTGCTCCCCAATGTTTATAGCAGCAATGTCCACAATAGCCAAACTATGGAAAGAGCCTAGATGTCCATCAATAGACAAATGGATAAAAAAGAAGTGGCATGGGGCGCCTGGATGGCTCAGTGGGTTAGAGCCTCTGCCTTCGGCTCAGGTCATGATCTCAGGTTCATGGGATTGAGCCCTGCATTGGGCTCTCTGCTTGTCAGGGAGCCTGCCTCCCCCCTCTCTGTGCCTGCCTCTCTTCCTACTTGTGATTTCTGTCTGTCAAATAGATAAATAAAATCTTTAAAAAAAGAAAAGTGGCGTGTGTACATAAAATGGAATATTATGCAGCCATCAAAAAGGAACTCTTGCCATTTGCAATGGTGTGAATGGAACTAGAGGGTATTAGGCTAAGCAAAATAAGTCAATGAGAGAAAGACAATTATCATATGATCTTACTGATATGAGGAATTTGAGAAACAAGACAGAAGTTCATAGGGGAAGTCAGAGAAAAATAAAACGAGATGAAACGAGAGAGGGAGACAAACCATAAGATACTCTTAATCTCTGAGGGCTGCTGGAGGGGAGGGGAGTGGCAGAGATGGGGTGACTGGGGGATGGACACTGGGGAGAGTCTGTGCTATGGTGAGTGCTGTGAATTGTGTAAGACTGATGAATCACATACCTGTATCTCTGAAACAAATAATATACTATATGTTAAAAAGAAAAAGATGTCATACGTACTTTATTAAATTGTCTATAATGTCTGTAAAACTATTAGTAGAGATTACAAGATATAATTCTGTAGCTATTCAAATAAAAATGAAAAAGTAGGGGCGCCTGGGTGATTCAGTGGGTTAAGCCTCTATTCGGCTAAGGTCATGATCTCAGGGTCCCAGGATCAAGCCCTGCATTGGGCTCTCTGCTCATCAGGGAGCATGCATCCCCCTTTCTCTCTCTGCCTGCCTCTCTGCCTACTTGTGATCTCTGTCTGTCAAATAAATAAAAATCTTCTAAAAAAAAATGAAAAAATAAAGCAGGTCATTTGCATAATTAAAAAATCAGAACTCTTTGATTTTCAGAATGTTTTTGAAAAATAAATTATTATTGAAAAATAAATTATTAATTTATAAATTATTTATAAATTATTATTGTAATTTGTGCATAAGTAATTGTAAGTAATTTATAAATTATTTATAAATTATTATTGAAAAATAATTTTTTTCCTGTATTATTTATGTAATTTAGTAATCTAATGATAGATGAATTCATGTGTAAGTTATTAAGAAACATTTAATGACATCCAACATTTGTAATAATTCTTAAAGATATACAAGCAAAGTATTTTATTTTCAAAGAATTTATTTACTTGAGAAAGAGAGAGAGCACAAGGGGTGGGGTGAGAGGAGGGGTAGAGGGGCAGAGAGAGAAGCAGACTCCCCACTGAGCAGGTATCCTGATGCAGAGCTCATTCCAGGACCCTGGGATCTTTACCTGAGCCAAAGGCAAAAACTTAATAGACTGAGCCACCCAGGTAACCCACAGGCAAAGTACTTTTTATACCACTGAAGAAAGGAGAGAGGGAAAGAGAAGGAGAGGGAGGAAGGGAGGGAGACAGAGATTGGAATAAAAAGAGCAGAAGGAAAAGGAAGAAGAGAAAATTTCAAGGACTTTTTTAATATCACTGATTCACAATGCCAAATAGGAATTTTTGCACATTAGAAAAGAAAAAATAAAACAACTGCTAATGTAAAAATAAGAACAGATGTTATCAAAATTCTGTCCTCATTCAAAAAAAGTAAAACCAAATTTGTTTATCCTTCTTTGGTAATTTATATATTTCAAATGCATGTTATTCTTTTTTATTTTGAAAATCCTAACTCATTTTTCTTTAACTGTTCCCAGGCTTCCTCCTACAACAATTCTATATTTATTGTTACTCCTACTTGATAAACTATGCTAGTTTCCAAAGTATGTTTCTTTCCCATTTGTGTTTCAGCTTCTCATGCTGTTTGCTAGTCATTAAAATTTGTTTTTCCTTTATACATACCAAAAAAATTCACTTAAGGAAAGTACATTAGCATGATCTTTAAAATAATTTTGAGTGAGAAAATAGTCAACTATAATTTCTTAATAGCAACTTAAAAATAAAGTGTTGTTCTTTTAGAAAAAAATCAATTCAAGCTTCTGCAGATGGAATGTGTAGTTTAAATAATTTTTTGGTTTGTTTTTAAAGAGTTTTTGTTTTGTTTTGTATTGTTTTACTTTGGCCAGCAAATTGTAAGTGTCCCTCCTATTTTCATTAACAGTAGCTACTTTGCACATGACCATAAGGAAGAGAGAGTAAACACCAGTTACCATTTAGCTGTGGCAATGATATTTTTACCAGTATAAATACATAAGTGAAGGCAGAAATATCTTGAGCGTATTTAAAATAATACACCAGGAATATTCACAGCAAACAATCAATGAAAGAAAAGAAAGACTATTGTTACTCTATCTAGAATTGCCCCAATAGTTATGGAATATATTTATTGGTCATCTTGAATTAATATGTGGTAAATGAACTTTAATAAGCTTTTTTTTTTTTTTTTAAATTCTGAGTGGGTCACTAGGCAATAATGAAGCCAACAGCCACCATAAGTTTATATATAGCAGGATGTTCGAAAAAAGACATGATAATTTAAAATCAATGTTGCCTAAAAATAATACCAGTCACTTAATGAAGAATGTTCGTAAAGGCCTATTTGCCGAATTAATGTTCATCAAATAATCATGATTCTTAAATATCAAACAGGTTCAGATTTTAAAGCATGCTTATATCTTTTCATGTATTGTAACATGTAAACCTTCATTTAAATCTACTTTAAAAAAACAAATGAAAAAAGTTCATCAAATTTAGAAAAATTAAAATTAGAAGTATAATAGTATAATTGTAGTTAGTATAAATTAAGAATTTATACATCTTTTATCCTAAAATATTCTTTGTCTGAACTCAAGGTTCTTAGCTTATAATTCATTGATTTCACTACTTTGAGTATTTTTGCCTCCCTTTGATAATTTCCTTGGTAATATGGCTGGTTGTTTTATATAAATATTCTCCTTATGAAAATTAAAAATAGAACTACCATATGCATAACGCTAGTGATTCCACTTCTGGTATTTATCCAAAGAAAACAGAAATAATCAAAGAGGTATGTGTACCCCCACGTTAATTGAAGCATTATTTACAATAGCCACAATATAGAAAAAACCCAAGTATCCATTAACAGATGAATGGATTTTAAAAAAAAAAAAAAGATGTGGTAAACATATACAATGCAATATTGCTCAGCCATAAAAAAATAATGAAATCTTGACTTTTGCAATAACACAATGGACCTAGAGGGTATTATAAATGAAATAAGTATGAGAAAGACAAATACCATATGATTTCACTCATAAGTAGAATCTAAAAAACAAACAAACAAAAACCAAAACAGGAACAGACTCATAGATAAAAGAAACAAACTGTTAGTTACTAGAGATGGAAGGATTTGGAAGACAGGATTAAGGGGTACAAACTTCCAGTTATAAAATAAGTAAGTAATGGGATGTAATTTACAGCTTAGGGAATACAGTTTATAATACTTTAATAACTTTGTATGGTGACAAATGGTAACTAGACTTATTGTGGAAATCATTTCATAATATACAAAAATACTGAACAACTATGATGTACACCTGAAACCAAGAGGATATGATGTATCAGTTATACTGAAACAGAACAAGTAAAGCAGAACTTTCCTCAAAGGCATGTGGAACCAGTGACCTATATTTAATAGTTTAATTCTGTGTGTTTTTTTAAAGAGACTTTATTATCTTCCCTTCGACTGCTTTCATAATTTCTTCTCACACAATTTCTTCTATCTACCTGTAATTCTTATTAGTTATACGATAGACTACCTGTCCTTCCTTTTAATTTTTCCTTTCTCTCATCTGTTTCTTCATTTGCTTATTTCTTTTTTCTGGGGGTTGGGGAGCATCTCCATTTATGAAAGAGAATTGATTGTGTCTTCCAAAGTTATATGGAGTATTTTTGTTTTTTTCAAACAATCATGTTTTAATTCCTAATAGTGTTTAGTTTTTGTTTTCTAATACCTCACTTCCCTTATGTGTGAATTGATATTACAAAATCTTTCCAAAGGTACAAACTGAAATATTTTAGTTTCATTGAATATTCATTGAATATTCAATATTCACTGAAATATTTTAGTTATATTAAATATAGAAATATGGTTTATATTCAATAGTCATTGAAATATTTTAGTTAGCTATATTAAATATAGAAATAGAGTTTATATGCCTCCACATGTACTTTCTTGATTCTTATTTTCATGTTTTATATTTTCTTCAATATATCTTCAAATTTGATGATCCACTCATAATTTTTAAAATTAACAAAAAGGTTAACAAAATTATATGAACAAGATTTTTGATATGTTGGATGTATTATAGGATGACCAAGAGAGTAATTAAATTTTATTTGGTAAGGGAGGAGATGGGTAAATGCTAGATTTTGCTTGGGTAATTACTCTAACTAGAAAAAAAAAAAGTACAACCTATTCAGAAAAGAAAGTCAAGGCAAGGATAACCTGGTATGTGGAAAGATGTACACGTTATGTCATGTACAAAAATTGACACACAGTTTTTGCTATCAAGCTCACCCCTTGGTATAAGGCTGTGTTACAAAGAATAGCAAATCAGCAAATGAAACACAGGGAGCCAGTGGAAATGAGCACTGGCACAGGCCCTTCAGAAATACCTGTCAATCCTAGTCAAAATATTGGTGCCCTTGTTAGATTTCAATGAGTTGGACATAATCAAATGGGCACCAAATGGATGTTTTTTCTCCATGAGGCATTGTATAATTAACTTCAGTGTCTTCTGAGAGTTTGGACCTTTCTCAGTGACAGTAAATAAAGCCTTAAAGAATAAAAATCCCTCAATGTTAAACCCATACATAGCTACCACCTCCACCCCAGTGATTACTTCATTCATAGATACAAGGAGGATCAATGTCAAGGACAGTGGCTGGAAAAGTCACTTGATCATACAGCTCAGTAGTGTTCTACAACAAGTTTTTCTTTTTTTTTTTTTTTTTGCAGGAAATGCTTTTGACATGAAAAGAATACACTGTATTACTAATACTGTAGGTCTGCCCATATATATCTTTTCTGGACCACTGAAAAACATCCATCTCCCAATTTCTCTCATGTCTGATTACTGACCAATAAGCTAAACCTTTTGAATATGCATATGATTCCATGCACATCTTTACTTTGAATAATTTTAAACACAAAGTGGATGACCACATACAATGTTTAAAGTAAAACAAAATCTTTTAGGGCTATATATGAGTGGAAATATGGATTTTTTTTTCTTTTCCATTATAATAAAAGTAGTATCTTCCTCCTAAGCAAAGGTGATGTTTTCTAGCAGTCCCTTATAACACTGGTGTTTCCTAATCAAGCTTCCCCATTGTGACAAAACACTGAATTTGTAATATGCAACTGGATCTGCCTCTGCCTCACTACTAGGGGATTTTGGAGGGGCAGAGGGGTATTTAAATTGTGTATGAGGCTCAGGCTTCTTTCTGTGCTATAATAAAATCCTTTATCTCTGAACCAAGTGTCTTATGTTTTCTATCAGAATTGATGAAATTATGACAGATTCACTTATTAACTTCAAAATGGTAAAATCTCATGTAAATATCTAATAAAAGTATTTTTGGTTTGTATCCATGTCACTGGCCTAGAAACAAACCTGATTATGTCATTCCAATAGAGAAAATAATTATTTAATATATGAGTGAAGGAAAGCCTGAACAGTCTTTTGTTAAAATAAATCAGCTAAGATAATCAAAAGGATAACTCAAAAATCTTTTTTAGTTTTATTGAAGAATTTTTAGGGTTATTCATAAGGAAAATAGGTTTAATTTGACAATTTGTATCTAGCTGTGTAAAACACATATAGTAAGTGAGGAAAAATGGAAAAAGCCAAAAGTGTTTGGACTATGAGACATTATATGAATTACTGGAAGCAGGCTAGGAACTAACTATATTAAGTCAAATATCTGAAATTACTAAGTGACAAAACAAAAGCACTCATTCCACTGGTCTCATACAGAAAAGTCTTTTTAGTACATAGAATTGTTACACTTACTCTTTTCACACTAGAAGAAACAGAGCAGTAGAATCAGAGGTACAAAGAAGCTCTGGAGAGTCTTCTTAAAACTGAGTTAACTATAATGGTTTTAATTAAATAATAAATAGTAAATAAAGCTTAAAAAGTAGTCTGCTTGTATTACACTAAGTGAAATAAGTCAGTCAGAGAAAGACAAATATATGATTTCACTCACATGTGGAATTTAAGAAACAACACATTGGAACATAGTGGAGGGAAAGAGAAAATAAAATAAGATAAAAACTGAGAGAGAGGCAAACCATAAGAGACTCTTAACTATAAAAAACAAACCGAGAGTTGATGGAGGGGAGGGGAGTGGGGGGATGGGATAATTCGGCTATGGGTATTGAGGAGAGCATAAGATATAATGAGTGATGGGTGTTACATGTAAGTGATGAATCACTAAATTCTACCCCTAAAACCAATAATACAGTATATATTAACTAAGTTGAATTTAAGTTTAAAAAAAAAAAAAAAAGGCAGCCTGCTGGGACACCTGGGTGGCTCAGTGGGTTAACTGGCATATTCTTGGTTTTGGCCCACGTCATATCTCCAGGGTCTGAAGAACCAGCCCTATTTGGGGCTCTCCACTGTGCAGGGAGTCTGCTTCCCTCTCACTCTGCCCCTTCCCCCCTCCATCCCACTCACGTGGGATCACTAGAGGGTGCATGAGTGTTCTCTGAAATAAATCTTCCTAACAAAAGTAGCCTACTCAGATTTAAAAACCATTATCTTTTTTTTTTTTTTTTTTTTTTTTTTTTTTTTTTTTTTTTTAAAGATTTTATTTATTTATTTGACAGAGAGAAATCACAAGTAGATGGAGAGGCAGGCAGAGAGAGAGAGAGGGAAGCAGGCTCTCTGCTGAGCAGAGAACCCGATGCGGGACTCGATCCCAGGACTCTGAGATCATGACCCGAGCTGAAGGCAGCGGCTTAACCCACTGAGCCACCCAGGCGCCCCTAAAAACCATTATCTTTATTCAAAGAAATAACATGCTGATAACTTCAAGAAATTAAATCAAGTTTCTAGAATGGAAATGTTTCAAAACAATTTTAACAGATTCCTTAATTCAAAATAGTGATAAATGTCAAAATTATAATTCCATTAATTTGTGAAATAAATAATCCACACTAGATGAGCATCATGTTAGAAAAAATTGATTGTCACATCCTAAGAATGTGTGTGAGGTGACAATTCAGCATAGTAGAAAGCACTGGAATTTTGCAACAGACATTATGTATTTGAGTGATGGCCACATATTTTGTTAGCTGTATAACCTTAGTTCATTTTAAAACTCTGAGAAATGGTGCCTAATATATAAATTTGCAATAATAAAATGTGCACCTTATATTTTATAATACAGATCAACTAAGATGATGAATATAGACTCTTCCATATACATTGTTTATGTCAGCTTTATTATAAATATATCTTTGTGCCATAATTGCTTTATATACTTCTGTCTCCTTTACTAACTCATGAAATTCCAATACATAGAGACACAATATTCAATTGTATAACTCTCAAATACCTAGGGTATACACAGGGTAACCTGTGTATAACTGACGTTTTAAAATTAATCTTATTTTTTCAAACCATGTTGAGGATACTCTCACTTAACTTTTATGAGTAGGTGTAATCAGTCTGTACAGTGTTATTAACCTATTCCTTAGATCAAGCCAAAAAAAAAAAAGAAAAACCACCAGAAATGTTTTCAATTAGTGCTATGGATAATGTACCACCATTAGTTTACAAAAGACCTAGGCTTAAGTTTCAGCTCTGTCCATAATTAGGTATTTCAGTCTCTTACAGTGTTTTCTAATCTGCCAGATAAGGATAAAATAACTATATTATTGTGTTCTGCACATAATTAATTAAAAGCAATGAAATGAAAAGCAATGACAAACTTTCATATGATGAAGAGCATACATTGATTTTAAATAATCAGTGATGGTATTATAGCTGTTTTGATAACACAGGACAAATTTCAAGGAACTGTAGTTAACCACAGTATCTTGAGAACTCCTATGTTAATTTTTTTCCTACAATTAAGATTATTTAGATCTATGAAGAAAACACATTAAAAAATACTGGCCATTTCTGAAGATAGTTCAAAGATAACTGACTTAACTACAGTATATTTAAAAAATTTTCCTAATCTTTTTGTTAGTTAAATATAGATGGAATGTTAAATATTGTCATAGGCTTAGGTGTGTGTTTTTTGATTAATTTTGGTTTTTGATTATAATAATTTTGATTCATCAACAACAAATTTTTTGTATGACAGTAGTTTTAGTAAAACTACTAAATCTTAGTAAAACTACTAAAATCTTAAATCAAATATTAAAAAATGAAGTCCAGTTGAATATTGAAAAAAACCATATCTAATCACAATGTTAGTTAATTCTTGGCAAACGAGATCAATTCAGCAGTTAAGAAAATTATTTCTAGAAGACTTTTCTAGTAATATTTTCTTACACTTTCATACCTTTAGTATATTTGGATATTTTAGAAAGAAGCTTTGTTTGATTCAATCTAACAAATTGTTCTCCCATACTGAATAAGTCTAATGCTATTTGCATTTTGAAATCAAAGAAGCCGATATATCTTGTTTCCATGGATACTTTTCCAGCAGTACCTGGGTTGGACACTTAAGAAAAAAAGTAGAGACAGTTCCTTTTCAGGGGCTTCAAAGTCTTAGTCATTCATCAGGAAACTATTTAGCAGAGAAACTATGTCTATTCAGCTTATAGAGGAATAGAATATTTCTTAGAATATATATATTGATATCAATGTATATATAATATAAATATATTGATATATTGATAATATAACTTAAAGAGAGACAAAAAGAGATAAAAGTTGAAACATTACCCACTTAAAATTTCCTAAAGCACAGTATCAGCAGATAAAGACAAGTTGAGGCATACTTTTATTTTTTTTTTTAAGATTTTATTTATTTGTTTGACTGGGAAAGAGAGAAAGCAAGCACAAGCAGGGGAGTAGCAGAGGGAGAGGGAGAAGCAGGCTCCCCAACTACCAGGGAGCCTGATGTAAGGCTCTATCTTAGGACCCTGAGATCATGACCCAAGCCAAAGGCAGATGCTTAACCTACTGAGCCACCCAGGTGCCCGCAGGGCATACTTTTTATAAAAGACCCTTCAGCACTAAATATTCTTCACAGTGATTCTTTCAGATCTTATCTCCAAATTATTCCTTCACTCCCTTACTATGCTCTAATTTTCTAACCAAAATCTGCTAAATTGTCATTCCAGTCTTACTGTTTCTACATCCGGTTCCATGATTAATACAAAGCACTTACTCTCCTTCCTTCTGAGTACTTTAGGATTCTCACAACAAAACTGAAACTAAATATTCTGCTCTGTGTATGTACGTGTGTGTGTGTGTGTTATACACCCATGGTCACATATTTTTCTTTTACATTTATTCCCAGAATTGCGTTTTTCAAACATGTGCTATATGTAACTTTCACGTTTCATTTACCTCTTTTTAAGGGGTAATTATTATTGCATTTTCATTAAATAACCTATATTTATTACTCTGTTGTTATATAAGACTTGGTTTATAGTGATCAATATACTACAGTAGTGTACTCAAAGAGGTATAAATTAGAAATCCTTGGCTCTATAGATTATGAGGTTTATTCTTTATATTTTAATGATAATGAAATGAGAGGGAATTTAGAGAATATAAATATGCATAAAATTGTGTGCTATTATTACTGTTTGCTGTGTAGACACTGATCTCAAAATGTAGTTATGAGAAAAATACATGAATGAATTTATAATAACACCAAACTACACAACTACTTTTTGTTTATTTTTAAAAAGGCCCTAGTCTTTCAAATAAGTATATTTTTATTTGTTAATTTTTTTGATAAATACACAAACAAAGGGTCTGACATATTCTTGGGATGAACATAAATGGATATTTGATATATTCATTTAAAATCTATATGTGAGATATTTATATTTTTGTTTAGTTATTGCATTAGGATCAACTCCACTGAATACACAGATTTACCTATATTCTAATTTTTCTTTCTAAAAATACCCACACTGAATAGACAGCTTATTATTAGCAGCATTATCATTATGTGGAACCAGAAAGTGAAAGGATAGAATAATGTGGAGGTTAGAGCCAACTACAAATGTGTTTTAAATACAGTAATTAAACAAATGATAGGCATCAATTAAACCATAGGTGACAAAAGAACAAGATAATAAACTGTAATAATTTTCAGCACTGTTGGTTTATAACACTTTTGTGTATCTATTATAGCAAACAAGAATTTTCCAAGTGTGTAATTCTTAAGTAACAGCTTAGGCACTTCTCCAGGAAGTGAGTTGAGCAGATTGTAATGAGTTGTAAAACAGAATCCCTGCTGTAACTAATTTGTACTTAACACTCCTTTCAGGAAAGAAAAATAAGGATTTTTCTTCATTTGGAATATAATTGCATATAAAATTCAAGGATAATTGAATTTCATAAAATTGTCAATGTCAGTAAGTTACCAGAATATTTTTTGTTAACACTGTTTGACATGATTCACTTTCAGCAAATAACAAAAAGCATTTTGTCCAGATAGTTTCTTATAGGTGTCATCTACATGAAAATGTTTTTCCATATTTCATTAAAAGGCATACAATGACAAAATCATTGGAATCTGGCCATTAACTATTTTGCCTATCCCAGCATTAGGAACAATTTAAAAGTTATGTCCAACACGAAAACTACATTGATAGCACTATGTTTCTAGAATTAAATAGCAGGGACTCCAAAATTGTATGGATTGACCTAAAATTACTTTTTTAAATAATGACTCTGTTAAATATTAGTATTATGATAATATTGGCTTTATAAAACAAAGTTTCTCCTATGTTTTTTTATGTGCTATTAATTTTTTTGTGATCTTCATGCTGTTTCTTTCTTAAATGTATGTGATAATTCACTGGTAAATTCAATAGGGCCTGGTGTTTCCTTTATGGGAATAATTTCAATTAAAATTTTAATTTATTAAATAGATATGGGACTATGTTTTCTATTTTTATCAATTTTTTCAATGACTTCCATTTCATCTAAAATTTCAAATTTATTATCATAATGTTCATGAAATATTATTATGGAAGCTCATTGTCATAAAGTTGTTATTGAAATACTGGTCTGGGAGTTTGAATGGGGATGTTAAGAATCTGTTTAGTCTTCATTTCTCACTTAATTCCACTCTGCTGAGAGAACATATTTTCATTATTCCAGTCTGTCCTTTGGTATTTGTTAAGAATTATTCTAGAGGCCAAAGAATCATCAATTTGTGGGCTACTCCATATGAACTTCTGTGAATATGTAATCTTGCTATTTTGGGTGTAATATTTCAGATCAATTTCGTTAATTATGTGTTCCAAATCTATCCACTTCTTTGTTATCTATTCACATGTACTATTACTTATTGAGTGAGATTTGTTACAATCTCACAGTGGTGTGTCTGAACTTGTCTTTCTCTTCCTGTTTCTTTCAATTCTTCCTTATGTAATATAGGCTTGTTATTAGGTGTATACATTTTTAGAATTGTATCATTTTGCTGGATTGGAGTTTTGGTCATTACAAAGTACACATTTTGTCTCTTATAATTTTTATTTTAAAATAAATATATTTTTTTCTAATACTATTATAACTATACCAGCTTGCTTTTGGTTAGTTACATTGTATATTTATTTTTCTTCCTCTTACTTTCAGCATTTCTCTATCTGTATATTAGTGCTTCAAAGTGATATTTGTAAGTACCTTTTACTTATAGCATCTCAATAAAAAAATTATCTTTTTTAACCTCATTTCTGTCCATTAGTATTTTTTAAATAATGTTTTGTTTTTGTAGTTGATTTATGTTTTATCTACTATTTTTATTGCTTAAAATTCTCCCATATGGGAAACTAAAAGCATTCCTGTAGTTTAGAAAATCCATATAATTGAGATTGGCCAAAAGAATAAGAGCAGAGAGACTTAAATCACTTACAGGCCTGGGCAGTTAGAGCCTGTGTACCTACTCTGTGTTGTCTTTCTTCCAGTCTTTGAAATGGAAGCAAAATTATATAACAGCAGGAATGTAGCTCCCTGAGAAGCTGCCTGGGAGAACCAACCAAACTTTTTATTGTGAGATGAGTGGGGCATAAACTTATACAAAGACAGATTTCCTCTTCACTCTAAAATAGACTTAATAAAGAAAAAGTGAGGTGCTCAAAACACCGGAGAGCATGGGGGAAACAATCCAACCTGCAGTAATAAAGAAGCAATGTTTATTTAATTATGTGCTGCACTTTGAGGTGGAGAAAGGTGAATTTTTATTTTTTAAATATAGTAATCATGGTTCCTTCTCCACTTTTTAATTTTTAAACTCTGCATCATTTTTATTCCCCTGAGGTATCTCTCAAATACTTTTCTCTGCATTACCACCATCAGTATCTGTTCTCAGAAAAATGGCTTAGGCAAGTAATTTTTATGTAGAAATGAAATGGATTATGTTTCAACTTATTTGATGAAGAGATAAATTAGATATATTCACTGTCAATACAGTATCCAATAACATTATTGAGAAGGATATTTTTGTTTGTTTGTTTCCATAGAGAAGGGTGGGAGATATATTACTTACCCTATTATCAGAATACCTGTAAGAGTGTTATACACTTATTAGAATTGCTATGGAGTTGTTTACTGCTTTGTACTATCAAATTTCAGTGCACCCCAAAGGACAAAATCCCATTTAGTTTCACATTCCTGTTGTAATTTTCTAAATTCAACCACTTAATATGGCAGTTATTACTAGAATATGTTTGTATTTTGTCAGTAGGAAAAGGCCTTATGAATTTCATATAATTTAAAATACATTAGGCAAAAGCAGTGATACCAAAGCTAAAATGTGTAAACCCATTATGATGAATAAGCAAAGAGCCTTAGGTTCATCATATGTGCCGTAAGTCTTTGCCACAAAATGGAATGAATGGACATCCAATTCTAGTGATCTACTGCAAGGCAAGACTCCCCGGCTGCTACAGCACCTATTATTTCCTTGTCAGCCATTTCTCCACAGTATAGCTGAACGAACCTGTATCGCCCATGTTTATAACCTACAAATATTGTTCAGATGTCTAGGTAAAGATGGAAATCCTTATGGGATAAACTCAGCATACTCTGACACCTGCTGATTTTGTAGCCTCATATGCTTACTCTCATATCTTCTCTCTCCCTGTAGTAACCACCAGTAGCCTTTCATCTTCATCCACCATTGTCAGGAATCTTTTTTCACTCCACTTTCCTCTTTAAAAAACAAACAAACTACTTTGGGGGTATCTCTGACCTTTCAAATTCATTCTTTGAATGCCATCGTGGTAAAATTAATTTCTCAGAAAATCTGGCATTCCCCTTCTCATTTTAAAATATTATATGGTCCTCATTCATTGCTTTGCTCCTTTCTCAAACGCATCGTATTTTCTTTTCTTCTTTTTTTAGTCATTCACCATGTTTTTCAATATTTATGTCTCACGCATATGTTAAATACTTGGGCATGTTCGCACAGGCATGCACACATGCATGTGAGAGAATGAGAGAGAGAACTCAAAAGAATTAAGAATCAAAAGGTGAGAGGAGAAATAAACTTGAGACAGATTTATCTCAGTATACAATAACAGAAACAGCTATGTATTTATCCTTCAGACCCAATTTATTACTATTTTACAAATACTGTGAATCAATGCCAATGTATATCTTTGTGTAGGATAATAAAAACTACAAATCAGATTTTTTGCTTAAATTAATAAAAAGATCCAGGAAAGTAAATGTTTTGTCCATTTTTATTAATACTACTATTTCTAAAGATTTTATTACACTATTCTTTATTCAATTTATACAGTTTCCTTATCTAATTTTATTATTTGAATATTTTAAAGATATGCTTCATTTTATTCCTGAAATAATATAGAACATGACATATAGAAAAAGGAGAGAAGGAAAGAAGATAAAACATGATTATTTCTTCTTTTATTCTCCCTGTTCTAAGATTTCAGTTATGAAGTTTCTGAAGTCATTTGAAAATAAAAAATAAGGGATAATTACAGAATATTTAGAAGTTCAGTAAAAATATATGTCTTGATTTTTCTACCTGAAGGAAATAATAGATCTGAAATATATTAGCAATTTATACTGAATATAATTGTCATTCTATATTCTCATATAAATAATATAATCCAAACACAAATAAATCTATTTGAATAATTTCTGATATAAAAAATAAGCATTATATGGATTCTACACGCTCTTTGGTTTCTTTGCAATTATTGTCACTGACTAAAAGACATATACTTCTAATCCATAAGATAGAATGTTTTACTGCATTGGAAAAATAACAAATTTGACACTATTTAGGATCCTACTTGCTCAATTAAATTACTCTACCATTTTGCATAAAGTTTAGTCAATATTTGGTTTCTTTGATTGTCTACAGTGGTTTGATGGCACCAACTGTATTTTATATAAATATCTAAAAACACATGAATTTCTTGTTTTTACTGAAATATTAACATACAATGTAAATCGAATGCTCAAATTTCTGACATTTTGCTAAAGGTGACAGAAAATTATTTGTACCTATAAGAAAGATAACATTGGCAATAAAATATTTTGCTTAAATTCTGTATGTAAAACAATAATGTAGGAATGGAAAGACCTACATTCTAACGATTACTTTTTCACTAACAGGCCAAGAAGTCTGGGATAATTTAACTCCTGGATACCTCGTTGTTTTCACATTTTTGTGTAAAATTTTGTCAATAAAGCAACTGTTCCTATAGGATGGAATTTACTTAGTTGATTGATTACACGACTATGCTGTCATTAGTAATTATATTTGGCAATTTTAGTAGAAATATATTACAATGATTACAATGAGAAAAGAAGCTATATATGCAATCAAGTTCTTTCTTTTTAAATCTCATTTGGAAAATGGCTTTGAATTTAAATGAGTATTTAAAATAATTATTGGGGCATTGGGGTGGCTCAGTTGGTTAAGTGTCTGCCTTTGGCTTGGGTTGTGATCCCAGGGTCCTGGGAGTGAGCCACATATCAGGCTCCCTGCTCAGAGGGAAGCAGTCTTCTCCTCTTCTACTCCCCCTGCTTGTATTCCCTTTCTTGCTGTGTCTCTGTCAAATAAGTAAATAAAATCTTTAAGAAATAGTAATTAGTATTAAAAGAAAACAATTATTGCCCACCCTTTTTTTAACCAATAAGACTTTCATTTATTAGACTGTATACTAAGGAAATATGGTAGATAATGAGGTCAAATTTGAGTACAGTTTTCTGAAAACTCTGAAAATCTGAAATTCTGAAAATCTCCAGAAGACTTGTCTTTATCTACATCTGTTATTATTAAAAATCTTTTTAACTTAAAAAATATAGCCTAAAGAGTGATAGCTATTTTAAGTTTTAACCATTGTAAAATCAGAAAACCCATGATAACATAAGAAAAGTGAAAACATAGAGGGAAATGATGAATTGAGAAATAAAATAATAATAAGAATTAATTAAGAATGAGCAAAACAGTTGCAAGTAGGATAAAGAATGTATATTCAAAAATTGGCTAGGGGCGCCTGGGTGGCTCAGTGGATTAAAGCCTCTGCCTTCAGCTCAGGGCATGATCTCAGGGTCCTGGGATCGAGTCCCACATCGGGCTCCTGAGCAGGGAGCCTGCTTCCCTCCTCTCTCTCTGCCTGCCTCTTTGCCTACTTGTGATCTCTGTCTGTTAAATAAATAAATAAATAAAATCTTAAAAAAAAAAAAAAAGAAAGAAATTGGTTAAGAGAAGTTTATCTCAAAGAAGACTGAGGAAATATGGGTCTCACAGGATATGTGAAAAGTTTTTTTCCCTAGGGGAGCACCTGGGTGGCTCAGTCAGTTAAGCAGCTGCCTTCTACTTAGGGCTTGATCCCAGAAAGCTGATCCCAGCTTTCTGGGATCAAGCCCCACATGAGTCTCCTTGTTCAGTGGGGAACTTGCTTCTCCCTCTTCCTGCCACTCCCTCTACTTGTGCTTATTCTCCTCCCCACCCCAGGTCAAATAAATAAATAAAATCTTTTTTAAAAAAGTCATTTTTTAAAAGATTTTATTTATTTATTGGATAGATAGAGAGAGATCACAAGTAGGCAGAGAACCAGACAGAGAGAGAGAAGGAAGCAGGCTCCCTGTTGAGCAGAGAGCCCAATGCAGGGCTCGATCCCAGGACCCCCAGATCACGACCTGAGCCGAAGGCAGTGGCTTAACCCACTGAGCCACCCAGGTGCCCTAAAAATGTCATTTTTTAAGTACAACCAAAAAAAAAAGGGGGGGGGGAATAAATAAGTTTGTCACTACTGTCTATATAGCATCATATATTCAAAAGCCACATTAATACTGAGAAATCCATTTCAAAATACACACACAGAAGTTGTTTATTTTAAAAGAAAACACTATGAAATTGCTAATTTATATCTACTAGAAACAAGATTTTTCTGGAAATAATTGACTTACCACAGTATGTACAAAAGAACTGCAGAGTAGGGAAAAATAAGAAAAAAAAAAATTTTGTTTGGTTTTAGCTTTACAGTTGACTTAGAAGAGAGAAAGCAATTTTCTCTGAGATAATAATTGAATGAGAACATCTTCATAGGTTTGTATATATTTTAATGATTCTGAAAGGATCAACATAGAATAATAAATAAAGGTATTCAAATATACTTTGTAAATTATTCAGTGAAAATATAAAATTTCAGACAACCTAAACGTTATATATGTTGCATTTAGTCAGCTGTAAGCCGACCTGACCTCTTATTTGCATAATATATATAATTCATACCAACTTTACACCCAAGGGAGTCATGCAACAATTAAAAAGCTAATTGAAACAAATTCTACTTGTTTATCTATGCTTCCTAGATACAATATGAGAACACTTTCCTTTACTTTCCTCTTCCTTAGGGGCTGATACTGCACTTCCTTCCTCAGACTTCCTTAAATTTGCCCTTCCAGTCCTAAACTGTATTCATTCAGTTTGTCTTCTCTACTTTTTTTGCTTCTCAGTCACAAAAGCTCAGATATACATATTATACCATGCTTGTCTGAAGCAAAGGAGAAAAATCCAAGCAACCACGGCAAGCACGGCAAATTTACTCAGATAATAGCGAACTTAATCCAGATTTAGACTATTTCCATACATTTTATACAGTCCAGGAGAGTTGCAACAGTTACATATTTTGAAAAACAAAATACAACAAAGGAGGATGCAATGAGGCGGGCAAGACAGAGAAACCGGATGGAAAACTGTATTAGTGGTTCAGGAAAGAGAAGGTTGCCGGCCGTGGAGAAAGGGAGGAGAAGGTGCAAGACCACCCTAGTGCGGATGTACAGCTAAGCGAGGGAGTCCTCATGGCGGCACTCATCGCATTTAATCACTGGCTCTGGTGACAGTCACTGAGAGAAGTAGAAGCAGAGGGTGAGTAACTTTGGAGGAAAAAGTTTAGCAATACACAGATGAAACAGGCTGGAAAGGATGTGGGAGAGAAGATGTTTCAGGTGAAAGATACGAGGTAAGTTTGTATTTGTATGGAATAAGTTCAGGAGAGAGAGATCAGATAACTACAGGAAGGGGTAACTTAAATATAGATATTATCACAGAGAATGTCATATTTTAAAGATGAGAAGAGAGGTCAATGTAATAAGGATCAGTTTAAGGAATTCTCTCTCTCTCCCTCAGCCCCTCGCCCTCCCTACCGCCCTCCTCTCTTTTTCTATCCCTCTTTCTCTTTTTTGGCTGCTAACTGTTTTCTAGCTATTCTAGCCAGCTTGATTCAGCACTAAGGAAAACAAAAAGGGTCTTGCTAGAGAGCCAAGACCTAAACATGGGGGCAGTCAAATCAGAAATGCAATCAAGCGTTTGCATGAACACAAAGCATACTAGATAATGAGAAAAAAATTTAAAAACATAATTAAAGTCTTTACAGTTCAAATGTAAAAGCCCAAACAATTATTCCATTTTGCTGTGGCAATTAAAATTGTTTTTATTTTCCTTTTTACTAGTATCTCATCGTCCTGAGTCACCTTTGGAAGAAAAATACTAACATAGGCTTCTTGTTACTGGTTGGGAACTGAATAGGGTATGAACTGGTTCTGTTAGTAATACTGCAATGATTCTCCTGCTCACAAATATCTGGACTTTGCTCTTCTTTTTTTCTCAGGCCACAGAGGACTTCTACTAAACATTATGTTGCTAGTTTTATGTTTTGTACTTTTTATTTTACATAAATATACCCTGGAGAGCATCGAGGTTCTTATATGTGTTTTGTGTTCATGTCCATGTTTCCACTGGCAAAACAGAATCAGAAACAGAATGTAAAAGCAGAAAGAACTCAAAATATCCTTACCTCTTATGAAATCATATTAAATTTACAACTTATATTCACTTCAGGGCACTTTTGAAAATAAAAAGAGTACTAGTATTAATCATACTAGAACAACTGGTAACACTTGAGAACCTCCTGGACAAAACAGCCACCATTTTAAAAGTAACTAAAGTGCATTATAATACTCTCAAACCTCAGTTTAACACTGTCAAAACAAATCTGATGTAGGGTCTTTAGAGTAGAGCTGCCAGATAAAATACAAGAAGCCAAATTAAACTTGAACTTCAAATAAACAATATATATATTTTTATATGTGTATGCCCCAAATTTTACATGGGTATATTTATACTAATGAAAAAGAAAAAAGTAATGGTTAAATGTCTGAAATTAAAATTTAAATGGATTTCTGTATTTTTATTTACTAAATCTGGTAACTTTATTCCAAGAAATCTCAAGAAAATACGTTAGGTAGATCTAGTTTGTATTCAGATTAAATTGGAGCAAGAAAGAATCTATGGCATTTGACTACCTTTTAAAAATGGTTTATATCATGCCTATTTACAGATATGTTACTTAGTAGAAAAGTAAAATTTATGATTCATAGTAAGTGGAATTTTTCTCTTTGAAAATTTGTTTCTCCCATAAGTTTTCAACTAGTTTTATTATGTGTTCCCTGCACATAATAAAATAAAATTACTGTGATTTTATTAATCCAAACCATAACTTAGGCTTTAATTATGATTTTAAAAAACTGAGCAGGATTAGTGAATATTTAATAATTTTATCTGGAATATCCCTTTTCAGAGAAATGCGTCAAGTTTCCTAGATACTGGTCTCCTTTTTTAACCCTTTGAATCAATATGTTCTTAAATATACAGCATAAATTGGGCAAGGTTAATAAAACATTAACTGATTATTTGATCCTAATACCCTGGATTATGCCATGTCTGAGTAATTTTCTTGAAGTTCCCATGTTGTCCCAAGTAATACAACTTCTTTACCTTCTATAGAGAATGTAAGAATCATTTTTAAAAACCTGAAGAATCTAGATATTACAAAGAAGTAAATAAATAAATAAATAAGAACAAAGTCAAGAGTTTTGATGTGATACATTTCATCCTATTCCCCAATTTCCTAATAGTTAAGAAACAATGTACATTTGATCAGTTCAAAGGCTTTCCTATCTTGACAGCTGGCTCTATACATTAATGAAAGCATTTTAGCTGCTTCAGTAGCTTTTATCGGAATGTCCCAAGAGCGCCCTGATTCAGCCCTCCCATACATGGAATTCTAAGTTGTACAAGTTGCTAAAATAAACATAGGAAAAATTCAGTTCAACCAAATCTACTTTAATCTATTATTAGAGTAAAACTTTGACTCACAAAATCTAGTTTTATCAAAACTAATCATAAAAATAAGTTCACTTTAGCCTTTAAAAATTAAATAGAGTGTGCGGACAACTGTGATTATGACAAGGAGAGATGACAAATCATTTACTTATTCTTTTACCATTTGATAGAATGTATCAAACTACTGCCTTGAACTCTGAATGAAATGTGTTAATCTAGCATATTGATATATATTCTACATATATTTATGTACCTATCAAATAATATGTGTGCTTATCAAGAATAATTTATGTTTTATTCAAAATTTATTTAATACAGTTGTACTTGTTATTTTATTTATAAAACAATATAAACAACTGTATTTCTAGAAAAAAACATATATATTTTGGAAAGACATGATACAGAAGGAGCTTGGGAAGATGGTGAAGTGGGAGAACCTTAAGCATATACCACCCTATGTTTACAACTAGAGATCATGTCCACATCAAAGTCAATAAACCAGAGAGTAATCAAATTCCACAACGGAACAAATTCCACAACTAAATACAAAGAAGAAGCTGCATCTGAAAGGTGAAGAAGGGCTGAAAGGCAGAGAAAGGAGGCTCATAGGAGGGAGGAAGCTGCACATGCAGAGGCCTGAGAGATGGGCCCTGGCACCAGGGAGTTCACTCAGGGAAGACCAATCCCAATCACTTTTGACTTTAAAAATCAGAGAGGCTGAATTCCATGAGTTTGTAAAACCTGAGGAACCTGGAGCTTTATAATCCAGTTGACTCAACAATGGACCAGCCTTGGGGCACCTGGGTGGCTCAGTGGATTAAGCCTCTGGGTCCTGGGATCCAGCCCTGCATCGGGCTCTCTGCTCGCCTGGGAGCCTGCTTCCCCTCCTCTCTCTGCCTGCTTGTGAGCTCTCTCAATGTCAAACAAATAAATAAAATCTTTAAAAAAAGGATAAAAAAAAAGGCCAGACTGGAGGGCTAGTGATAGCTGGGTCTCTGAGCTTAAAGAGATAGCAGCCTGCATAGAAAGACAACATAAAAATGGCAGTTTACACAACACTGGGGACAAATGGGGGGGAAATCTGTTCTTACTTATTTTGGACTGTATTGAGGGACTTCAAAAATGAGGGAGCTAGTAGGTGCCATTTTCCTCCCCGCTATCTGACCTCCCCGCACAAATACAGAACCACCTGCTAGAGACAGCCCTGCAGAGACACTGGTTACCTAATCTGCTAGAATTCTCCCTTGCCCATGAATTCTCCTGAGGACTGCTAGCCTTGGCCCTAGGATTTGGAAAATTTTGTTAAACCCTTACACTGTTCATATCCAGCAGATGGGTACGTAGCTGCCTCACCCCATGACATGCCTCACACCATGTCCAGCCATTGTTCAGTGCCCAGCCACTAAGCAGCACTTAGCTATCACACAGCACCCAGCCACACTTGCTGGGTCTGGCTGCATGTGAAGCCCAGCTTCATGTCCCCGCCTGCCCCAGTGCATGGCCACTGCAGTGAGTTATGGAATCAAACATAGTACCAGTAGCCCAATGCAAATTTTGCTAACACTGCTGCCCTCCCTCCAAATCCCCAGTGGGCACACCCCCTTAGAACTGGCCTGCCAGGATCCCACTAACAGCACTTAGAGCAAGCACAGCCCCCAACAGGTAGAGTCAGTGCCCATAACTGCACCGAAAGGAAATGTGACTCAGACACAAGAGCAGTGTGTAAGAAAAACACATAGGATACTCTCCTGAAGTGCCAGGTTCTGGTGAAAAGAGGACACAAAACTGCAGGACACTCTAGCAACTCTTCTTTATAAAGTCAGTACTTTCAAGAGCAGAAGGCATAGCTGAATTTCTTAACACAGAGAAACAGACATAAAGAGGCCGACAAAAGGAGGAAACAGAGAAATTTATCCCCAAAAAGGATAGGACAAGACCACAGCCAGACATCTAAGTGAAGCAGATACAAATAACATGCCTGGGGGTGCCTGAGTGGCTCATTGGGTTAATCCTCTGCCTTCAGCTCAGGTCAGGATCTCAGAGTCCTGGAATTGAGCCTCTCTGCTCAGCAGGGAGCCTGCTTCCCCCACTCTCTCTGCCTGCCTCTCTGCCTACTTGTGATCTCCCTCTCTCTGTCTGTCAAAAAAAAAAATAATAATAATAAAATCTTTAAAAAAAGAAAAAACAACAGCAACAAAATAACATGCCTGATAGAGAATTTAAAGCAATGATTATAAGGATACTCACTGGACTTGAGAAAAAGAATGGGAAACATGAATGAGACCCTTAGGACAGAGATAAGGAATAACATAGCAGAGATAAAGGACTCCATAAATGAAAGAGAATATGCAGCATGGAATTAAGAGTAAGAAGGAGGAAGCAGAGGATCAAATTAGTGACCTAGAAGACAGAATAATGGAAAGTATAAAGCTTATCAAAAGTGAGAAAAAAATTATGTGAAACAAGAATAGAGTTAGGAAATGAAGTGGCACCATCAAATACAATAACATTCATCTTATAGGTGTTCCAGAAGAAGAGAAAAGGAGGTAGAAATTTTATTTAAAGAAATACAGGTTGGAAACTTCCTCGATCTGGGGAAGAATTCTAGATCCAGGAGGCACAGAGGACTTCCATCAAAATCAACAAAAGCAGACCCACACCAAGACATATTTTAATTAAATTGGCAAAATGTATTGATAAAGAAAAACAAAAGTTAAAAGCAATAAGACAAGAGAATACAGTAGCAGGAGATATTTTAACAGGAACTATGCAAGCCAGAAAGGAGTGGCATGATACTCTGATTGTGATGAAGAGGAAAGATCTGTAGCTAAGAATACTCTATTCAGCAAGGCTCTCCTTCAGAACAGAAGGAGAGAGAAATAGTTCCCCAGACAAACAAAAAGTAAAGGAATTTGTGACCACTAAACCAGCTCTTTAAGAAATATTAAAAGGGACTCTATGACTAGAGTCAAAAGGAGAGACTAAAAGTGGCAGTATAAAAATGAATATATATGTAAATATTGACTAAATATTTAGTCAAGGCACTCATATACAAAAAATATATAAGAGTGGAGGAGAAAAGAATAGGTTCAAACTTAAACAACAATTAATTTACTAAGATTGTTCCATGCAGAAAAGGCTATACACAAACTTAATGGTAACTTTAAATCAAAAACCACTAATAAATAAGTGTCTGCCTTTGGCTCAAGTCATGATCGCAGAGTCCTGGGATGGAGCCCTGAATTGGGCTCCCTGCTCAGTGGGGCACCTGCTTCTCCCTCTGCTTATCTCTTGCTCTGCCTGCTGCTCCCCCTAGTTGTGCTCTCTCTCCTTCTGTCAAATAAATAAATAAAAACTTAAAAAAAAAAAAAAAAGCCCACGACAGATCACTTCACAGCTGAATTCTATCAAACATTTGAAAAAGAGTTAATACGTATTCTTCTTAACTATTCCAAAAAATAGAAGAGGAAGGAAAATTTCCAAATTTATTCTTGAGGCTAGAATTATCCTGATACCAAAAACATATAAAGATACCACTAAAAAAAGAAAATGAGAAGCTAATATCCCTGATGAATACAGGTGCAAAAATCCTCAATAAAATACTAGCAAAATGAATCTCACAATACATTTAAAAAAGCATACACCACAATCAAGTGGGATTTATTCCTGTGCTGCAAGGGTGGTTTGATATTCACAAATCAATGTGATACATCACATTACTTAAAGAAAGAATAAAAACCATATGATCATTTCAATTACTGCAGAAAAAGCATTTGACAAGGTATAATATCCACCTACGATAAAACAAAACAAGACAAAAAATCCTCAACAAAATTGGTGTAGAGGGAACATACCTCAACATAATAAAGGCTATGTATAAAAACCACCAGCTAATATCATCCTCAATGGGGGAAAAATAGAGCTTTCCCCATAAGGTCGGGAACAAGACAAGGATGTCCTCTCTTACCACTTTTATTCAACGTAGTACTGGGAGTCCAAGCCACAACAATCAGACTGTAAAAAGGGATAAAAGGCATCTAAATTGGTAAGGAGGAAGTGAAATTTTCACTCTTTGCAGATGACATGATACTAAATATAGAAAGCCCTACAGACCACCAAAAAACTGCCAGAGATAAATGAATTCAGTGAAGTAGCAGGATACAAAACTGATGTACAGAAATCTGTTTCATTTCCATACACTAATAATGAAGCAACAGAAAAAGAAATTAAGAAAACAATCCCATTTACAATCACACCAAAAATAAAGATCGCTAGGAATAAATCTAACCACTGAAGTGAATGATCTATACTCTGAAAACTATGAAACACTGATGAAAGAAATTGAAGATGAGACAAAGAAATGGAAAGACATTCCATGCTCCTGGGTTCAAAGAACAAATATTGTTAAAATGTCTATACCTCCAAAAGCAATCTACAGATTTAATACAATCCTATCAAAATACCAACAGCATTTTTCACAGAACTAGAACAATCCTAAAATTTGTATGTAACCATGAAAGACCCTGAATAGCCACAGCAATCTTGAAAAAGAAAAGCTGGAGGCATCATAATTTCAAGTAATATTATAAACCTGTAGTAATCAAAATAATGTGTTACTGGCACACAAAAAGACACATATCAAAAGAACACAACAGAAACCCAGAAACGAACACACAACTTTATGGTCAATTATATCTTCAAAAAGCAGGAAGGAATATCCAATGGATAAAAGTCTTTTCAACAAATGGTGTTGGGAAACCTGGACAGCAACATGCTAAAGAATGAAACTGGACCACTTTTCTTACACCATACACAAAAACAAATTCAAAATATATTAAAGACCTAAATGTGATAGAAACCATAAAAATCCTAGAAAAAAAATATAGGCAGTAACTTCTATGACATTGGTCATAGCAACTTTTTTTTTAAATAGATATGTCTCCTGAGGCAATAGAAACAAAAGCAAAAATAAACTATTGGAACTACATCAAAATAAAAGCTTTTGCACAGTGAAGGAAACAATCAACAAACTAAAAGGAAACCTATAGAATGGAAGAAGATATTTACAGAGGATATATTCGATAGAGAGAAGAGTTAGTATCCAAAATACTTGAAGAACTTAAAAACTCAACACCCCAAAACCAAAGAATCCAATTAATAAATTGGCAGAAGACATGAACAGACATTTCTCCAAAAAAGACATACAGATGGCCAACAGACACATGAAATGATGTTCATCATCACTGTCAGAGAAATGCAAATCAAAACTCCAATGAGATATCACCCTCACACCTGGCCCAATGGCTAAAATAAAAAAACATAAGAAATAATAGGTGTTGTCAAGGATGTGCTAAAAAGGAACCTTGTTGCACTGTTGGTGGGAATCCAAACTTGGTGCAGCCACTGTGGAAAACAGTACAGAGGTTCCTTAAAAATTTACTGGGTATTTACCCAAAGAATTCAAAAACACTAATTCTAAGGATATGTGCATCCTTATGTTTATAGCAGCATTATTTACAATAGCCAAATTGTGGAAGCAGCCCCAGTATCCATCCACTGATGCATGGATAAAGAGGAGATGGTTATATATATATATATATATATATATATATATATATATATGATATTATTCAGTGACAAAAAAAATAACATCTTGCTACCAGCAATGCTATACTGAGACAGTATAGTGCTGAATGAAATAAGTCAGTCCAAGACTAATATCATATGATTTCTCTCAGATCTGGTATTTAAGAAGCAAAAGCAATGAGCAATGGGGAAAAAAAGAGAGAAAGAAAGAGAAACCAGGCTAAGAGACTCTTAATGAGGTGAGGGGGGAAACAACTGATGGTTACCAGAGGGGAGGTGGAGATGTGTTAAATTGGTGGTGGGGATTAGGGAATGCACTTGTCATAATGAGCACCAGGTGATGTATGGAATTGTTGATTCACTATTTTCTATACTTGAAACTAATACAATACTGCATGTTAATTAACTGTAATTAAAATTAAAACTTAAAAAAATACATGATGGGGCGCCTGGGTGGCTCAGTGGGTTAAAGCCTCTGCCTTCAGCTCAGGTCATGATCTCAGGGTCCTGGGATCGAGCCCCGCATCGGGCTCTCTGCTCAGCAGAGAGCCTGCTTCCTCCTCTCTTTCTACCTCTCTGCCTACTTGTGATCTCTGTCTGTCAAATAAATAAATAAAATCTTTAAAAAAAAATACATGATAAAAGCTGGTTATAAAAATGCACAAAACCACGGGACACCTGGGTGGCTCAGTGGGTTAAAGCCTCTGCCTTAGACTCAGGTCATAATCCTGGGGTCCTGGGATCAGGCTCTCTGCTCAGTGGGGAGCCTGCTTCCTCCTCTCTCTCTCTGCCTGCCTCTCCGCCTACTTGTGATCTCTCTCTCTCTGTGAAATAAATAAATAAAATCTTTAAAAAAATGTTTTAAAAATGCATAAACACAAAATTTTGTGTATGTGTGAACTTAAAGTAAAATCTCTTAAATTTGTGAAAATATATCAGTTTTTAAATTAAAATTTTGATTCTGTACTTTAAACAGTATTTTCAATCAGCAACCACCAAAAATATTAGTGCCAAATGCTTTGAACAAAACATGTTCAGCATAGAAAGGAAAGTTTACTTAATGCCACCCTTTGTTTTCTCTTATAGATTTTTTTCTAGTAAAGCTAATCTTTTTTAGCTCCAAAAAAATGAGACTGCTAAGAGATTATCATGGCATTAAAAAAACGAAATTTGAATTAAAGGAGGCCCATGACCTACTTAGCATGTTATAGCACTGGAAAATCTGCAAGAAAAATACCAAAGAACTCCACAGAAAATGTGTTTTATTTTATTTCTAAGAGTCCTAAGAAAATAAGTGTAAATTATCTTTACATCAGTTTCAGGGTAAAATTATTTTACAAAATTATTTGCTCTTAATCTTATATTAAATCAGCCCATCATATGCGTACTATGTAAGTTATTTGATTGATGATTGTATAGTATTCATGACTTGTTTATACCCTTTCTTCCTTCTGTATGACAAAATTATTTCCCAGGTTGCGTCTTCCACAGGGAGAGTGAAAGATTAACATAAAACCTGTCCTTTAAAAGAAAAATGATGTTTTTCTTCTATATTTCTGAATATATCTAATATTAAGGAAACAAAAGAATCAGAATATAAGAACTCTAATTTTCAACTGTTTGTAGGATTTATAATGTCAGATGTAATGAGATCATTTCCAGTCCAGGTATCAATCTTATTCCTGAATATGCCTCTTGTTTTTAATTGACAGCAAAGTTAAAAAAAAAAAAAAAAAAAAGAGAGAGAGAGAGAGAGATAGTGGTAGAAAATCTAAATAAGTAAAGAAATGTTAATTCAATTACAATTTGGAGGACTTTAAAATGGTCATTACTCATAATATTCTATTCAAAAGAAATCTGGATGTTTAAATTTCTATTTATGTGGTTCATATGATCACAAATAAAATCTCTAGATTTACACTGCTACATCACAAAACAGAAAATATCATAGGTGTTACCACTTACTCTTATGAAATGATAGGCATGGTCAAAACAAAGCAAAGCAAGAAAGCCAAACAAATTAAAACTCTTTTATATGTTTTCTCATTTATATTCCATATACATTACCATTTACAATCTTTGCTACCATTATGCTTCTGCATTTAAATATTTAAATTTAAAGTTCAAAATGCATTTTTTCAATTAATGAATAAAATGTACTGTGACAAATTATATTTGCTTCTCCAATGATAATACTAGAGAAAGATAATTAAGAGATTTCCAAAGTAAACATTTTGTTTTCATCCTTTACACGAAATGTTTCATAAAACTTGTCTACTAATTGACACTTCTTTCCCTTAGTTTTTTTAACTAAGCTTTTTTTTTAAATAAAATTTCTTTGCATTGATAAAATAGTTTTTTTTTTGAAGATTATATTTATTTCTTTGACAGAGAGCAAGAGCACAAGCAGGGGGAGCAGCAGACAGAGTGAGAGGGAGAAGCAGGCTCCCCACTGAGCAGGGAGCCCAATGTGGGGCTCAATCCCAGGACCCTGGGATCATGACCCGAGTTGAAGGTAGATGCTTAACTGACTGAGCCACCCAGGCACCCCTGTTAAAACAGTTTATTAACTGAACTGTGGTGCTGTTTGTATAAATCTATGTAATAAAATGTCACATAATTATAAGAAACTTATGAAAAATTGAGTGAAATTCCAGATTTCCTGAGATTTAAAGAGCTTGAAGTCATCATTCATATCCTTAACAACAACAGATAAAATCTAGAGATCAATGAATTTTTTCAATATTCATCAAAATTGAGCTCACAGGGCAAACTGCCATCCCCCAAACTAGGGAGACAGGTGTAAAAAAAAGACTCACAAGTAATTTCAGCTTACCTAGGACAGAACAGCAGGAATCCTAAATAGCAGAAACACCTACATAGTAACTTCAGGCATTGCTGGAGGCACAGTGTTGACTAGCATTAGAGTTAGTTGTGGGAGGAGGGGCTGCAAACTTGTAACATACTTGTAACTTTGTTGCTTTTACCCCCAGGAACTGCACCCAGTTCTCACACTGAAGAATTAAGAAAAGACAGAGACAGGAAGTAAATTAATGGTTTCCAGGGGATAAGCATAAGAGGTCTTAGGGCTAACTTCTAAGAGGTCTGAGTTTTCTTTTTGGTGATGATCACTTCCTATCATCACAAAGTGATGGTAATTGCAATACCTTGTAAATATATTAAAGTGACTTACACATTTCAAAATGGTGAATGGCATGTTAAGCGCCTTGTAATCTCCATGAAAATTACAATGAGATATCACTATATGTCTATTAGAATTAAAAATCAATAAAACACAAAAAATAAAATAAATCCATGAAAAATAAATTATAAAGTATAAAATGATTTGTTTAGTTTTAATGATTACAAAGTATCTTAAAAAGTGGAAATGCTAAGTCAAATAATTTCACTGACTATTGTTAATGTCTCATTAATCATCAAGGATAAAAACATAAGCCTATGAAACTAATTTAAACAAACTCATCAATATCCAATTAAAGACAAAAGAGACTACTATTCTCTTCAAGCTTACACTGTGTGGCAATTAGCCTAAAAAAGTCTAAGTTTCTTATATTTGGGTAGTAGTTACTCTTTTCAATAAGTAAAAAGAGTTCCTTTGCACTATTGGGCATATCCTGATGGAAAGACAAGCTGTCATTCTTGTTACTGCAGTTATGTCTTAAAATTTAGCCTTATTGATAGAAGAGTTCCTTATAGAACATATTACAGAAAATAAAGTTACAATGGAAAAAAAGAAAAGTTAGCAAATATATCAGCATTCAAACTTTATCAGTTTGCAATTAGAGTGGACAATTTCCAAGGCACCACTTTATAAAACATAAATCACTGATTGTTAGCTTGAGAGATTTTTCATAGACTAAATTCTTTAAAAAGTTCTTAATGCTAGGGCTAATATACTAAAAATGTAATAGTATTTGACCTCTATTTTGTTCTGTGTCCCCAGCTTGAAATGTAGTCATTTTCTTTCTCTAATTAATTAAAATATGACAAACATTATCAAGTATCCAAAGCATGTAACTAAAAATGGATTTTATTTTCATAGCAAATGGAACTACAGGAAATATTTACTTTCTAATTCCATTCCTTAGATGAATTGTTTTAATAATAGTGTTAACCCTGCTTTTTTGATATGTATTTATTTTTTCTTTAGTTATTTTTAAGTCACACATATCAATTTAATGAAAACTCATACGCAAATTTAAGAGGGCCATGAAATTAAGTTTAAGATTTATTGATACTTTTAAATATTAAAATATAATAAAGAAGGTTTCAATTCAATAGATGCTAAACTTGTGGAAGTCCAAATCTTCATGCTCAATAGTCATAGCTTCATATAATTAAATTATAAACAAAAATTGTTGAGGATGGATGTTTGTAATAATATGGCTCTGCCTACACAGAGAATAATTCATTTTATCTTGTACTCAGTTGTCACCAAAAATTTAGGACGAAAAAATGCATCTTAATTTTTGTGTAAGGCATTCGTTTTGTAAGTATTTCAGGAAGAATTTTTTTAAAAATAAACTTCCAATAAACAAAATACTGGATTTCTGAATCTGTAAGAAGGGTAATAATTGAAAGAATAATAATTAATATTTCTCAGTATAGAAATTACTTCGTATTTTTTAATTTAGCTTGTCATGACCTGCCATAGTATTCTTGATTGCCACTTAATAAGACAGCATTATTTATTATTGGTTTGTGATGATGCCATTTTCATTACACTGTTGTTTTAATAAGTGTGTATCACAAGACCAGTGTGTAGTAAATGGTAATAAATAACAGTTAAAAAGCAAAGTTGCAATTGATCTTTTTAATTAGAGTATATTTAATAGTTTTACTAGGGAAAAACATACGCAACAAATTCTTCGCAGTAACCGAACATTTTTTTTTTAAATTAGAAGATCAAGAAATGATAGAAATCCCTACACTTTCCTAATTAACAAAAATAGTTAAAGTATATTTTCAGAGAAGTAAGATAAGGCAAGATAATTTGATATACTTATTTCTTGGAATGTCTTAATTTTAAGAGTGAGGTGATGAAAATTTACCTCTCTGATGTTGACAAGGAAAATTCTGATTAATTTTTTAAATTAATTTTTTCAGCTTTATTGAGATATGACTGGCATATATAATTGTTTAAGTTTAAAATGCATGCATTGATTAGATGAACATATTCACTGCACATCGTTGGGACATTTAATTTCATAGACTTTTCAATATGACATGTTATTCATTTATTATGTTTACTTTTATGATTGGCAAAAAATTGTCTTAACTTTGTTTCAAGACATGTTTGATTTTTGCATTACAAAACCTAATTCTATTTTTTTTGTTTATAGTTCTTTTAAACTAATACTTGTTCTTGTAATGATACAAAATTTAGAATATTATACATAAATTAAATAGTGAAATAGGTAATCTTTACTTTAAAGTGTATACTTATAGTATGAATGGTGAATAATTTTTAATATGTGCATGGAATAGGCACATAGAACAGAATAATTTATTGTTTATAACATCTATTCATTCCTTACCCTATAATATGTAATCTTAGTTTTGCTTGTTTGTACAAGCAATATGACTAGTTATAAAAATTTGCTTCTAGTCTCTTACAAATCAATTGTGCATTTTACAAATAATGTTGTCCAACAGTGTCAACAAAAAGTGCATCAATAACAATACAAATGTAACTCTTCTAATGATTTATATGAAAGTTTACTTTTCTGTACTAGATATCAAAGCTTTTATATGTGTAGTTTCCACCCATGTTTTTCTTTTCTGAAACATGGCAATAAAATGGTTGGAGCAGCAGTATTCATCTTAGTTGTGTGAGAGAAAGGCTGGGAGAATTACAGGGCCTATTTCCTTGATAACCGAACTACTGAAATGACATTAATACTGTCTATGTTCACTTGATTTGTTGTTGGACAAAAAGCACAAACAAAAAAAAAAATCCATTGGATTAATTTATTATGAAGAATTAAAGCTGATAACACCTACAATTAAAATATATTTTAAAAGCAGCTATTAAAGAAATGCCTGCTCTTTGTACTTCCATTTCTAAATTTTATATAAAAAGACAACTTTTTCACCAGATATTCATATGAAATTTATATGCCTATAGGCAGGTTAGATGATGTTGAATATTATAACTATACACATATGATTATATATAATGTGCTTCTTTCATAAGAGTAGATTTTTAAAATGTCAAGCTTGAGAATTAGAAATATTTTTGTACTTGGAGAAGACTGAACTCAGTAATAGACATAATATGAAACATAAGATGATATATATTATACTAAAAATATTTAAGATGATATATATATATAGCAAATTGGAGAACAAAAATATTTAAATATCAGAAAAATGTGACAAGATAACAGAAAGGAAACAAATCTTTGTTTTTTTAGGTTTTTTTTCTTTGCTTTAGAAAAGCTAGAGTGTGGCACTTTCTTTTGTCATATGCTCCATTTATTTATTAAATGCTTAATGTCAATGCCATAATTAGTCACCATGCCACACCATCATGCCACACATACACATAGGCATCCAGAGACAAAAATCTCCTGGACAAAGGTATCCAGACTTTTACTTTACTAAGGACTTCCCTTGGAAGAATGATTTTATTTAATTAAGTAAATAGTTTTGAGCAAACACTCAGTTTTTGCCATGAAGTTTGTTTTCTGAAATAGAGAAAATGACTACAACAAACTCTGACATTAAAGAGAATGTAACTTTCTAAGGAAATTTCAGTCTCTTGAATTTTAATGGAGTTTTCCCAGTAAATAGATTATGTAGAGACTGATGATTTAATGGACTGTAATATATATTTTCAATGACTCTAGGAAATTTTTAGTTGACACAGTTATCTTTCCTGAACTAAACACCTTTGTCAGAAACTAACTGGGACTCCTGATTTTTAATTTGCAGATTGGAGAGCAGGAAGGAATTCAGTTATCAAAACAAACATGAAGTGGAATGATGAAAGTAGACAACTCTAGAAATCAGTATATTGATTTTGAAGAAATGGAAAATACTTAGACTTGCTGATGTAATCAAATCTATCTTTTGGGCTACTTGGATTTTCTTTCTATTCAAAATTGAACTAACATTAAATATAAATGAGAAAAAGAAAATGAAAGTAAATATAAAGAAGCCAAAAACATAATATCTATTTAAACCAATTCATTAAATAAAAATATTATTCAAAGAATTAGGAGCATATATTTTATAATCAATGATTTTAACAAAGTATGGAAATACTCAGATAAATGGACCTCTACATATTCAAAAACTGTATTGACTAATTTAACTGTATATATAAATTTTGAATTAAAAAAATATATCAGGAGTAACTAACTTAACAAAGTTTGAGGCTTCCTAAAGAAAAAGATTCTAACCAAGATGGCAACCCTGGCTAAACCTGCTATCTTATAAAATTTTTACTCCAAACTGCAATATCAACTTTTACTCAAAAATCAGCCTGCTGGCCTGACCAATAAATTTTGGACTTGTCAGCCTCATAAGATATCACATGAGCCAAATTTTTAAAATAAACAAACTAATAAATAAATAAACAAATCTCCAGAGAGATTAAAAAAAAAAAAAAGGAAAAAATGGAAGGAAGAAGGATTTCTCTCAATTTCTTTATATTGTTTGATCTGCTTTACTTCACAATTTGCTGCTTAGTTATTTCTTTCTAGTTTTTAAACAACTGTAAGTAATTTTCAATAAATGTAAATGCTTACTTATTTAATGCTATTTAATTCAACTTCTTTGTATGAGTGGATATATTTTCATTCTGGTTTCCTATTTTTTTTTAATATTATTTCCATTTTTTTTTTTTAAGATTTTATTTATTTATTTGACAGACAGAGATCACAAGCAGGCAGAGAGGCAGGCAGAGAGAAAGAGGAGGAAGCAGGCTCCCCGCCGAGCAGAGAGCCCAATGCAGGGCTAGATCCCAAAACCCTGGGATCATGACCTGAGCCGAAGGCAGAGGCTTTAACCCACTGAGCCACCCAGGCGCCCCAGGTTTCCTATTTTTCAAATGGGGTTCCTGTTAAGGTTCTCAAGTTGCGTACATTATCACTAGACTTTGGGTCCCAGTCTAGCAATCACAATCAATTCTCTTTGGAGCCTTCAAATTTTCCTAAAACCATGAATAATCTGTTATTTATTGAATCACTGCAATGAGGGAGGCCACATATCAGGGGAACCATGGCATATCTGCCCCAAAAAAGGAAAAATAGAGATCTTACAGGTTTTGAAGGGAGAGTTTTTAGTTGACATTGGAATGAAACAGTGATTTGATAGGCCCAAGCAAATGAAGGCAGTGAGTGAAGGGGTTACCATTAGATCTGGACTGCAAATTGGCCCTGAATCCTGTTTCATTAGAGACTTTAAAGTTTTGATTGATGAAATGTGTTATGGCCAGAAAGCAGGGAATTTCATGGGTCATAATTCAAAACTGGTTAACTGTGCCAACCTGAGTTCAAACCTTCAGGCAGGAGTTAGTTCATTCTTACTGATATAATTTCAAATGGCAAAGTTTCTGAAAGTCTAGGATTTTAGAGAATCGCGTTCCTCAGTGAGTTAGAAGGCAGTCATCTTTCTCAGAGAAAGAGATTGTTATGTTACTTTGTATTTGAAGTGTGTCCTTGGGGGAAATATTGTTCCCTACCAACTTTGCAGCTGGTTTTTCTGATGTCTTTTCTAATTTGGGTAATTTTTTATTTTCTCAGGAAGTAACAATGTCCTCCCAGAATCATTTGCAGAATTAAAGAGAAAAGAATTTCTGAAGGAAGATATAATAATATTCTCTAATATATTTGTTATTTGGCTGAAGCCAAGAAAGTCTGAAAAACTCATACCTACAGCAAAAATGTAAACCATATTATTAAAGAAGTTTAAAGAAATATACACACACGGGGCCCCTGGGTGGCTCAGTGGGTTAAAGTCTTTGCCTTCAGCTCAGGTCATGATCCCAGGATCCTGGGATCGAGCCCCGCATAAGGCTCTCTGCTCAGCAGGGAGCCGCTTCCCCCTCTCTCTCTGCCTGATTTTTGCCTACTTGTGATCTCTGTCTGTCAAATAAATAAATTAAAAAAAAAATACATACACACACACACACACACACACACACACACACACACACACACATTTATATATAAAACTTTTATACCCAAAGCTGACACTAAAGAGAAATACTTAAATTTAACATTAATTTGTCACTATATTATAGTGATGGGCAATGACAACTGAGTATACGAGAAGGCAGAATTCAGGAAGCATTGGAATGATATTAAACAAATAATTCTCATCATAATTTTGTTCACTTACACCAGACAAAAATTGTGACAAATATCAAAATCACGTTGCTATGGTATCTACTTATTGCTTCCAATTTATTGAACATATGTCTAAAAACTATTGTAAATTATGTTTAGGTTAGTGCCCAAACAAGATGGGAATGAGAAACCAATTTATTTACATTGAGACTTCAAAAATAAAAATTTGACAATTTCAAGTGTAGTGATGTGGAGTATTATGTACATTTCTGGCTAGAATGTAAAATGATGATATCACTTTGAAAATTTGTTTTAGATTATCATTTAAATTTGAATATTCACATATCTTGTAGCTTAAGAATTCTACTCTTAAGAATATGTTTAAAAGAAATTTGGGGGCGCCTGGGTGGCTCAGTAGTTAAGTGTCTGTTTTGGCTCAGGTATCTCAGGGATCTGCCCTGCATCAGGCTCCCAGCTCTATGGGAAGCCTGCTTCACCCTTCCCACTCCCCCTGCTTGTATTCCCTATCTCACTGTGTCTCTCTCTGTCAAATAAATAAAATCATAAAAAAAGAAATAAAAGAAATTTGCACTGTTAAAACAGAAAATATGTGAAAGAATATTTATAGCAGTCATATTCATAGTGTTTAAAAAAGAAAACAAGTACCAATAATAGATGAGTGGACAAAAATATTACTTAAGAAGTATTTAACATTCAATAGTTGGATAGATGGGAAAATTAGGTTATCCTGAAAATAATTAAATAAATATATTTCAGATTATATACTAAAAGAATACTGATCAATAAAGAATTAATTAGTAAATATGTAAATACAAAGATTTTATTTAAAATGTGAAGATAAGACATAATCATTCTCTGGGCACCGAAATACCAGGTAAGATTATAGGTGTTTGATTAATAGTTTTATTTTTCTTGCTCTTTGAGTCATTTATCTTTCACAGGGTAACCTCTGTTTTCAGATCTGTTTGGTATTATAGTTTCGTTAGAAAGGAGTTGTTCTCAATTTGCTCTTTCCTGCCCAGGAATGACCCTTCCTGATATAGATTAGAAACCTAATTCCTGTACAGGAATGGATGAGTCAAGGGTCAAACATGGTAAGCATGCCAATAGTCCTTGTGTTACAGTTACAATTCACATCAAGGAGAGAGAGCAAAGGTCAGGGCCTTATGTGGACTCAGGAATTTTAATAGAAAAACTATATTTAGCCACTCGAATTGGTAGCACTATAAGGAGTAGGTCAAATTTTTTTCAGGTAAACAAAAGTAGAAATGATATATGTGGTATCCAGCATCTGAAGTCAATCTTAACACACTTATCTTGATGTATTTCTAAAAATCCAGAAAGGAGATGTTCTCATATGGATAAATAGGTTTTGTTAACATAAAACTAAATGTACCCATTTTTGGGGTTGTGCTTTTACTTTTTTGGTGGTGTCTTTGAAGCACAAGGGTTATATTAACTTTGGTGTTGTTCAAGCTATCATTTTTTTCTTTTGATGATTTTTTTTTAATTCAAACTGCGATTTTAATATCTAGCTTGTTTTGAACAGTGAACATAATGGATTTGTCCCCACTTCCATCCTTTTCTTTCAAAATGAGTTTGAAAAGCTCTTTCTCTCTTTTACAAGCTAGAAAGTGTCCTTGGTACAATGAAGACTCAAATTGTATCTTATCGTCATGTCCTGGAACACTTCTCTGAAAGAATATGATGTCATTCCCTTCGTCGCTGATACTGTCTGGGGGTCTCATTTCCTTAAAGGAAATAGTTTTGTTCTTACAGGACAGAGTAGACATTCTATTACACATCACAGAGATGGTTACCACCAGACCTCTGGTGAGGCTATCTTTATACATATTTATGATAAATATGGTATGGGATGCGTTTTCTGTACAGTCAGAATCAGGCATATCCTCAAACACTGGTTGATTGCCCTCATTAACGAAGAGAACTTGGTCGTTCAAATTTCGTATGATAAAGAGTCTAGGTTCAAGCTTGCCAAAGTAATCTGATTCCAGGTTGTCATCATTTTCAGCTACAAAGTAAAGTGTATTGTCAATAAATTTCATTCCCACAAAGTTGATGCAGTTGTCTTCTACTGGGTTAGTAGCCCAGTTGAGTCTTTATTCCTGTGCTTGACAGTTTCCTACGAGAGGAAGGGATCTGGAAAGTTTGAGGTCTCTTTCTTTTCTTGAGGCTGTGGAGATGGGAAAAGGTGGCAGTCCCTTCAGCCGCTGAACCCGGCAGCTGAGAATGCAGAAATCTGCTTTGGAAAGCAGAGCGAGCTGGTTGTCAGTTCTAATTGCCATCTAGGAGGAGACCAAGCTTCTGGGGGAGGATCTTTTGATGATTTTGATATTGTTTTTGTATTAAAGAAGATTCTGCCTAAACTAAAATGACAAAAACATAATTCTAAGAGTTTTGTACACTTAGTTCTTATATTTAGGCTGATGATCCATTTGAATTAATTTGTATCACTTATAAGAAAGGAATTTAAATTATTTATTTTGAATATGGATATTTAGCTATCTCAGCATCATTAATTTTTATTTATTCGTTTACTTTTATTATGATAAGAACACTTAAAACAGGCGAGTGGAACTACATCAAACTAAAAAACCTCTCCACAGCACAGAAAATGATCAACAAAATGAAAAGGAAACTTAGAAAATGGGAGGAAATATTAGCAAACTCTGTAATTTGATAAGGAATTAATATAAGGAACTCATATAGCAATAGTAAAATTAAATTTAATGTAAATAAAATATGATTTTAAAAATGGGGGAAGGACTAAAATAGGTCTTCTCCAGGGAAGACATACACTTGGCCACAGGACCATTTACTGGAAAAAAAAAAAAAATTGTTATTTTGACACTCCTGTTGAGAAATAATCGGCTATTGATAATTTTAAGCCTTACTTGGGATGCCTTTTTTTTTTTTTTAAAGATTTTATTTATTTATTTGACAGAGAGAGATCACAAGTAGGCAGAGAGGCAGGCAGAGAGAGAGAGAGAGAGAGAGAGAGAGGAGGAAGCAGGCTCCCTGCTGAGCAGAGAGCCTGATGCGGGACTCGATCCCAGGACCCTGAGATCATGACCTGAGCCGAAGGCAATGGCTTAACCCACTGAGCCACCCAGGCACCCGGAATGCCTTTTAATTTATTCAGATAGTCCTCCTTTCTTTCAACAATGTTTTGTAGTTTTCCACCTACACAACTTTAATTTCTTTTTGTAAGCTTTTTCCAATATTTTGTTCATATTGACATAGTATATGTAATACAATTAATACAGTAGTGTATATAATACATTCAATTTTCATATTGATCTTGTACACTGATATTTGTGTGAACTTGTTTATTAGCTCAAATACATTTGTTAATTTTTTGGATTTTATATATACAAAACCATGTCATATATAAATAGAGATTGCTTTACTTCTTCCTATTCCTTTCATTTGTTTTTCACATTAGCTGTTCCAGCTAGCACCTCCTGTAAATGTTCAGTTGTGGTGAGAGTGGGCATCCTTGTCTTGTTCTTGATTTTAGGGGAAAGTTTTCTTTCCTTTACCATTTAGAATTTTGGGAGACATACTTTATCAGATTCAGGAAGTTTTCTTCTAGTCTTAGTTTGTTGAATGTATTTCTTCAGGGAAGTGTGTTGAATCTTGTCCAATGTTTTTATTATATCTATACAGATGATATGTGGGTTGTATATTTTATTTTATGCATATTGTTTATCAGATTGATTGTTTTGCATGTGTTGAATCAATTTTACATTCCTGGGATATGTATATGCCATGACACCTGGTCATGCCATATAATCTTTTATGGTAATTCATACTATCTTGTTGAGGATTTTTGCATGGATATTAATAAAGGACATTCATCTGTAATTGATTCTCTTGTAATGTCTTTGTTTTTTTTTTTTTTAATACTGACCTTATAGATGTATTCTTTTCTTTTTTTTAGGTGCAATTGTAAAAGATTTGCTGTTAATTCTGTTTAAAACAAATTGGTAAGAATTAGTCAGTGAAGCTATCTGGCCTTGTCTATTCTTCACCAAAGGTTTTGTGACTAATAGTTGATTATCTCTTATTGTTATAAGTCTATTAAAATTTAATCTTAAGTCAGTTTTAATAGTTTGTTTTTAGTAATTTATCCATTTCATTAGGTTATCTAGTGTATTGGGAGTCATATGTTTAAAGTATTACTAATTAGGGATGCCTGGGTAGCTCAGTTGATAAAGCGGCTACCGTTGACTCAGGTCTTGCAGGGATCAAGCCAGGCAGGCTCCTTCCTCAACAGGGAGCCTGCTTTTCCCTCTCCCTCTGTCTGCTGCTCCGTCTGCTTGTGCTCTCTCTCTCTCTCTCAATCTCTGTCAAATAAATAAAATCTTTAAAAAATATTACTCATTCCACCACAGGAATCAGAAAATATAAAAAAATAAAAGACATCCAAATTGTTAAGGAAGAAGTAAAACTCTCATTATTGCAAATGACATTATACTATAAATAGAAAAGACTCCACAAAAAAATTACTAGAAATGATAAATGAATTCAGTAAAGTTGCAGGGAAATTAAAAATCAATGAACAGAAATCTGTTGTATTCCTATACACTAATAATGAAGCAGCACAAAGTGAAATTAGGAAAACAAATCCAATTTATTATTGCACCAAACAATAAAATATATAGGAATAAACTTAATCAAAGTGGTGAAAGACCTGTACTCTGAAAACTATGACACATTGACAAAAGAAATTTAAGATAACACAAAGAAATGGAAAAACATTCCATGCTCATATTTGGTAGAACAAATATTGTTAAAATGTCTATACTACCTAAGGGAACCTACAGATTTAATGTAATCTCTATCAAAATACCAATTGTATTTTCCACAGAACAATCCTAAAATTTGTGCAGAACCATAAAAGACTTCAAATAGCCAAAGCAATATTGAAAAAGAAAAACATAACTGGAGGTATCACAATTCCAGATCTCAAGTTAAATTACAAAATAAGAGTAATTAAACTAGTATGTTACTGGCATAAAAATTGACACATAGATCAATAAAAAAGAACAGAAAACCCAGAAATAAACCCATGATTGTATGGTCAATAAATCTTTGACAAAGGAGGAATGACTATACAATGGGGGAAAAACAGTCTCTTCAACAAATAGGAAAACTGGACAACTATATGAGAAAGAATGAAACTTCACTACTTTCTTTCACCATACACAAAATAAACTCAAAATGGATTAAAGACCTAAATATGAGACAGGAAACCATAAAAGTCCTAGAAGTGAGCACAGGTAGTAATTTCTCTGACACTGGACATAGCAACATTTTTTTTCTAGTTGGTATCCTGAGATAACAAATAAAAGCAAAAATAAACTATTAGAACTACATCAAAATAAAAAGTTTCTGCCCACCAAAGGAAAGAATCAACAAAACTAAAGGCAACCTACAGATTGGGAGAAGATATTTGCAAAGAACATATCTGATACAGGGTTAGTATCCAAAGTGTATATGGAACTGATAAAACTTAGCACCTAAAACCCAAATAATCCAATTTTAAAAAGATCAGAAGACAAGAACAGACATTTCTAAAAAGAAGACATACAGATGGCAACAGACACAGGAAAAGATGCTCAGCATCATTCACTATCAGGGAAATACAAATCAAAAACCTCAATGAGATATCATGGCACACCTGTCCCAAGGTCTAAAATCAACAACACAAGTAACTAACAAGGGTTGGCAAGTATATAGAGAAAAAAGAACCCTCTTGCACTGCTGGTGGACATGAACTTGTGGGGCCATTGTGGAAAATAGTATGGCGACTTACCAAAAAATATTAAAATGTAACTATCCTATAATTTGTTGGGCAGTTAATTAGGCATGAGGGAGGAGGGTTAAAGCAGATGTTGGCCATGCCACACCCGAGGGTTAACAGCCACACCTTTAGAGCCACCTCTGAGGGCTACAGAATAAGAAGGCTCAGTCACAGAGGTTACTGAAAAGCCATAATGGGTACTTCCAAGAGCTGAGCCTGTGCACAAAAGGTGCAACTTGCCCTTAGGGTCACAGCAAAAGGTCATTAGAAACTCATAAATATACAATACATAAATAAATACAATTATAACAGAATGCATCATGGGTAGGGACATGCACAGTAACCAAAATGTTGTATAACCACCAGCTCTCAATCAAAAATGTCAACCAGGGTTCCTGGGTGGTTCATTTGGTTAAGCAACTGTGTTAGGCTCAGGTCATGATCTCAGAATCCCCGGATCAAGTCCTGCATGGTGCTCCCAGCTCCACAGGGGGTCTGTTTCTCTCTCTGACCTTCTACCCTCTCCCTCTTTCTCTCTCTCAAATAAATAAAATTTTTAAATGTCAACCAAAGCCAAATTTACATTTTCACAAAACAGTCTTAAAAGAATGCAGCTAGAGCTTTTCAGTGCTATTGCCACTCTTGCTCCAGCAGTGACCCACTTTTATTCTTGAAAGTGTACTATATTTATCTACTCAGTATACTACCTCCCCATTCCGGTCTTGGTTCTCCAATTCTTTTGGTACATGTGGGACAAGAACAAGAACTGAGTGACCTGGTAGCAGACTCAGTAATCACACTATTGGGTATTTACCCACTTCTAGTGGAAGTAGTATCAGGTCTCATTTAACAAGCAGAACAGAGCACACCTACATAAAACTGACCACTCTCTGGCCAAGGATGAAACACTGCTTGTAGACAAGGAAAGCATCTGCAGACAATTGACCCGGAGGACAGAGCAGCCAAAACATAGCAGCAGAGTGCACGCAGCACACACCAGCGACACTCTTGGAAGTTTCAGGCCCTGGACACTCCCTGACATCTTCATAAAGTCATTCCTCTCAGAAAACAGGAAACATAACAGCCTTTTCTAACACAGAAGAAGACAGACACTTAGACAAAATGCTAGAACAGAAGAATTCATTCCAAATAAAATGAGATAAGGTCATAGCTAGCGATCTAAGGGAAATATATATAAGTAATATGCCTGATGGAGAATTTAAAGCAACAATCAAAGATACTTGGTGGGCTTGAGAAAAGAAAGGAAAACTTCAGGAAGAAGTCTATACTATCCTAAGTAATTTATTGATTAAATGCTATCCTTATCAAAACACCAACTGCATTTTACACAGAACTAGAACAAACAAAAATTTGTATGGAACCACAGAAGGCCCCAAACAGCCAGAGCAACCTTGAAAAAGAAAAACACAGCTGGAAGTATCAAAGTCCTAATTTCACATTATACTACAAAGATATAGTAATCAAAACACTATGGTACTTGCACTAAAAAAGACAAAAGATCAATGGAACAGAATAGAAAGCCCAGAAATACACCCACAATTATGTCAATTATTCTTTGACAGAGGAAGCAAGAATATGCACCAGGAAAAAAGGCAGCCTCTTCAATAAACGGTGTTGGAAAAACTAGACAGCTACATATAAAAGAATAAAACTGCACTGCTTTCTTTTACTGTGCAGAAAATTAATTCAAAATGGATTAAAGAGCTAAATGTGAGACCTGAAATCATAAAAATCTAAGAAGACAGCACATATAGTAATTTCCTGACATTGGCTGTGACATTTTTCTAGGTATGTCTTTTGAAGCAAGGGTATCAAAAGCAAAAATAAACTATCGGGACTTCATCAAAATAAAAAGCTTCTCCACAGCGAGGGGTGTGTGTGGGGAAAATCAACAAAACTAAAGGGCACCTACAGAATGGGAGAAGATATTTGCAAAAGATATATCTGACAAAGGGTTAATATCCAAAATATATAAAGAACTTATGCATCTCAACACCCAAAAAACAAACAATTCAATTATTAAATGGGCAAACAGGCATTTTTCTATAAAGAAGACATACAGATGGCCAAAAGACACATGAAAAGATGCTCAATATCACACATCATCAGGGAAATACAAATCAAAACTCCAATGAGATAACACCTCACAACGGTCCCAGTGGCTAAAATAAAAAACACAAGAAACAAGAGTTGATGATAGGAAGAAAAGGAAATCTCTTGCACTGCTGGTGGGAATGCAAACTGGTGCAGCCACTGTGGAAGATTGTATGGAGGTTCCTCAAAAAGTTAAAATAGAATTACCCTATGATCCAGCGATCACATCACTGGGTATTTACTCAAGTAATATAAAAACACTTATTCAAAAGGCTATATGCAACCATATGTTTATTATAGCATCATTTATAATAGCTAAGTTATGAAAGCAGCCAAGTGTCCATCAGTAGAGGAATGGATAAAGAAGAGGTGGTGTGTGTGTGTGTGTGTGTGTGTGTGTATGATGGAATATAATTCATTGAAAAAAATAAAATAAATAAAATCTTGCCATTTCCAATGACATGGCTGGAACAGAGAGTATAAGGGCAAGTGAAACAAGTCAGAGAAAGACAAATACCATATGGTTTCACTCATATGGAATTTAAGGAACAAAATAAATGAACAAAGTTTTTTAAAAAAGGCAAATGATAAAACAGACTCTTAACTATGGAGAACAACAGATAGTTATCAGAGGGGAGGTGAAAAGGACTAAGAGTAACACTTATCTTCATGAGCACTGAGTAAGAATTGTATTGAATTGTTTAACCATTCTATTGTACTCCTGAAACTAACATAACATTGTATGTTAACTATACTGGTATTAAAATAAAATAAAAATAGTAAAAAATTTTAAAAATTTAAAAAGAATTAATAGATTGGGATATTTAAATATAGTATTATTCTTTGAATTAATGTGAAACACTGATTTAACATTGGTAATTGACCTTTATATTTGTATAAAAATATACATATGTATTTTAATTCTAATATTTAAGAATTGGTTACTCTTAAAATTGTTAGGATGTAATATTAAACATCAACTTAAACATATGAATATAATACACACCCTACTACTTAAAAACTGCATAATCCTTGGAAAGCAAGTCTGTGCTGTGTTTTCTTATTTGAAAATGGGTATGAGGAAGGATTCTGTTTTCTAGGATTGTCATGAGGATTCACAGAAACAATTTAGGATCAGAGGATTAGAAAAATATTATCTATTGGGGCGCCTGGGTGGCTCAGTGGGTTAGGCCTCTGCTTTTGGCTTAGGTCATGGTCTCAGGGTCCTGGGATCAAGCCCTGCATCAGGCTCTCTGTTCAACAGGGAGCCTGCTTCCCTCCCTTCTCTGCCTACTTGCAATCTCTGTCTGTCAAGTAAATAAATAAATCTTAAAAAAAAAAATGTTATCTATTAATGCTATGTTAGTGATTATCTTAGTAAATGTCCGTATCTTGTTCAAAGTTCGGCTTTTTATGCCATCTCTGTGGGAGGTCCTATAGAAGCAAGGGCTATGCTTTTTCACTTTCTATTCCCCAGAGTTGTCAGCTTTTCCAGGACTCCCCTACATGCATACTTTCAAACATGCCAATAACCATTAGGCTACAGATTAACCAGGTTATTTTTGTCAATTCAACCCCAAGTCAAGTTAGTGTTATAAATACATAACTGACTCCAGAGGAAGGCATAAAAAATCCCTTGGGAGCCACCTGGGTTTAGGAAAGAATACTTTCCTCTCTCTACCTTTAACCTTTCATGTGCAATACTTGAGTTTTTAATCTTACCATTTGTCTTCTCAAACTCACACTTTCTAACATGGAGTGCCTGCCCTGCTCTCTATTTGAGCCCCACAGATCAATGATACAGACACAAAGACAGCAAGGAATGGCAGAACACTCTACTTAACAACAATGGTATTATTCAAACAAACATGTCTTCATACAAACAAAACATGTCTTCAATAGAAATATTTTTCTTCTCTTCCATTTATCACAAAATAGCATTCCTCTGATTCATTCCTTGTAATTTTCTTGAATATGAGACTTAGAACGCTGAAATTAAATTTTACTAATGAAATATTACTTACAAAATTTACAAATGGTAAGCAACTTTCAATCAGAAAATATTCATAGAAAACAGTAATTTTGAGTCTCTTGCAATGTCATTTAAAAACAATATCTTTTTTCTTTAACACTGGAAATCTTTATACCTGAATATTTATTATATTCACTGAAACACATGGCAGAAGCAGTATTTGAACCTGTGCAATTTGACTCTACTGTCTTGCTTCACATTGTACTCTTTCCACTGAATTGCATTTCCTGATTTTCTCTGAACAAGACTGAAACAATTTCCAAAAATAGTGTAGACAACTAAAAGCCAGAAAGAATAAAATAATAAAAATTGAAATGTTTAAAAAATATTAAAAGCTTGATTTTATTAAATACTAAGATTAATATAAATCAGTAAACTATGTGCTTAGTTCCTTTTTTATTTTGTCCTGATAAAATCGTACTGCATTTCCTAGTAGTTTAAAATTCATAAAATGACTATTAGATTTGCATGCATGCAACTAAAGATGATTCTCTTTCTTCACAAAACAAACTTCAAATTAATTTTTATAATCCTAAAAATTAAATTTTTATTACCAATTATACTTTAGGTACAAAGGAAAAGCAGGGATAGTTTATTATAAAATAAAAATATCCTCAGTACTTTCCAGATTAATGTGGAATTCTAAGGAACAATTAACTATATGTAGTTGTGAAACAAAAAATACAGCAAATACCAAATGACAAATTACTATGTAATTTATTGCCATGTCAGAACAAATATAAGTGCCCAATATTCCTAGTACAGACACTCAATATTAATCAATTAATGAGAAACATTTAAGTAGGAAGAATATATATGTGAACCAGAACAGTTATCAAAAACTGCGAAGAATGTTGTGTGTGAAAAGAATATTGAAAGAAAAAATATTTGCAGTAGAGGACTGAAAGTCACATAGATTGTAGAAAAACAGGAATATAAGAAGAGGTGACCCTAGACTGAAATGTAGTAGTGAAAAGACAAGTCAGGCTCAGTTGGAGGAATCCTTTTGGAAGCAGCAAAACAAATTCTGGCAGGTTCAGAAATAAAACATCATCAGCCTGTCTTCCTGTTTTATTTCCCTGACATTTTTCTATCCCTCCACAAATATACAGAGGGACATTAATAACTAACAATCAATAGGGCAGTTAGTGAGAGAGTGAAAATGCACCAAGTGTCCGTGTATTCTGTGCATGTGTTTACATTTTAATATGTGTTAAAAGTGAACCAACAATATAGTATGAAAGGCACAGGAACCCAGAAACAGAACTAACATTAAATATATAATCTTATTTAAATTTAGACAGCTAGCTGGACAACTTTAGTTTTCTACAGGATGTTGATTTGGTGAAAATTATTGGAATTTAATCAGTTCTTGAACTGAAGATCAATCTGCAGTTCACATTTACGATTCTGGTTATATGTATGACAGTATATATTTGTATCACTTTATTGGCACTTACATTATTTTTTTCTACAAAAAATGCAATAATTAAACTATAAATTTGATTTTACATGCATTTTGATGCCATATATTTATTGTAAAATAATTTAAGGTAACAAACTTTCAACTATTGGGCCTCTTATAAAGTACTCATTAATACTTTAAGGTATTCTGTTGATTATTTCAAATAACCTGCAGAATAATGGTAAGGGTTTCGAAAGGTATTTTTTAACACTAGGTGAGAAAAAATGCTAAGGGAGACTTTTGGTTGTCTTAGTTAGTATGCAAAGTAAGGGTAAGGATAATATTAGTGTAAACCTCTGAATCCAAAGTTTATTTGATTATATCACCTACATTATTATAAAGAAAGTTAACAAAAATGAAATTATGCACATTTCACATAAGATTAATATTTTATGTAATAGGTGTCATTAATCAAAAAGGTAATTTTTATTGTATTGTTAGAACACATATCCTTCAGAAAGGTACTGGAGGAGACAACTAAAAAAAAGAAAAACTATAATCTTACTTTTAAAAATTACACCACTCATATTGGTAAAATGGCTTAATGCCAAAGCAATAAATACAATAGGAATTCTGCTTATGATGATAATGGGATGGGCGATTTGGCAGTTGTTAAAAAGAACTGAAGAGAGAATTATGGAGGTGCGTGTCAGAAGGAAACATTTTGACTTAAGCAAGAAAAAGCAAAAGTAAGAAATATACAAAAGAGATTGAAAGACACAACATGAAGAACTAATATATGAGGTATTACTGAAATAGTACTAAGAAATTCCCCAAACTGATTAAAGTAACCAGGTGACAGGGTAAAGAATTCTCACTAACACACACACACACACACACACACACACACACACACACACACACACACACTGCTTAAAACAGAAAACAAAGAAAAAACTTCAAAGAGAGAGAGAAGAACCTGAGAGAAAACTTCATGATGAAACCCTGGATTCTAGAAGATAAGAAAATAAAGCCTGCAAACCAATGAGAGCGAAAAACTCCCAACCCAGAATTATTTACCAAAAGAAAACATCATTTTGGAATGAAGAAGTTAAGGTATTTTGAGACAAAAACCATTTAATATATCACAACCAATTCTGCACTGAAAGAATACAAACTGGTATCTTCAAACAAAAAGAACATGATCTGAGACTTAAGCTCAAGGTTGAATTACAAAAGTAAGAAAAATTTATGAGATAAAATATAAATCAGTAAAGGAAATATAAAGGCTAATTTTACTCCTGAATATAGACACAAAAATCCTAAAGAAAGAATTGGAAGATAATTCAGATACGGAATAGCAGAGTATATATAAAATAATATTTATTTACCATTATGAATTTATTTTAATAATAAAAGGTTGATTTACTATAAGAAAATTAATGATAATAATTTGAACATTGGCAAATGAAAGAGAAAATCATATAAACATTTTAATAAATAAAGATGACTTTATCTTTCTATATACATTCTTGATAAAGAGCTCTTATCTAGGAACAGAGTTAGCCTAACTAAGCATGATTTCTTAAGTATGGTGATATAATGAATAATGTTACAAATGATATACTTTTAAGATTAGAATAGATACAAGTATTTCTACTGCCATCTGTTAGAGTATAATTCTACTAAAAGTCTTAATCCATGATATAAATCAATGAAATAAAATCTGTAAAAATTATAAAGGAAAAATATAACTTTATTCATAGATGATAAGTTTGTGTTCACAGAAAATAAGAGTATAGTCTATAAGCTACTCTCTGGCACTAACAAATAACATTAAAGAAAAAGTTATTCTCAATTCCTTAAGAATAAGTTTAACAAATGGAGGCCAATAGTTTTATAAGTAAAAATATGAAATATTACTATTTAAAATTTCAAGAAACCTCAGTCAGTGAAGTTATACATGATGTCCATAGATTAAACAACTCAGTATTTTAATGATGTTAATTCTCCACAAACTAACCACATTTTCTCTAGATACCTATTCATCTTGGAAATGATAACCATATTATTTTGTCCACATCATCAGTTTTTTCCCCATTATAACTTGACATGCTAATCTTTAAACACGCAAAGTTCTAAGATCACCTAAAATCAATCTTAGAGAAAAAAAAAATGAAGAACATTGCTAATTAGATATGAAGTATTTTTATCAAACCTCCTTTAATTAAGAGATCTTAGTATTTGTGCAAGACTAGAAAAATAGGCCAAAAAAAGGAAACTGGGATCCAAACACCAAAACTCACCAATACTGGTATAAGACGAAATATTAAGACATCCTGAAGAAAAAGGTGTTCTTTTCAAAATGTTTGTAAAGTCAATTTGATAGTCATACCAGGAAAGAAATGTGGCCCCATATATCACAAGATACACAAAAAATCATTTCAGAATTAGCAGACCTCAATCTGAAAAGTGAACAATAAAATTCCTAGAATATATATATGTATGGGTGTGTATATGTGTGTATATATATATATATATGTATATATATCTTCATACAATGTATCTTCAATAAAATTCCTAGAAAAAATATACATATAACTTCATAACCTTGGGTATGAGAAGACTTATTTAGCAGGGCATAAAACATAAACTGTAAAAGAAAAAATAATAAATTTTATTACATTAAAATTAAGATACCATTAACAGAATGAAAATCAAGTCATAATGTTGAAGATTACGCTTGCCAAATATAAAACTGACAAAAAGCTTATTACCAAAATATAAATAACCTCTACAAATCAATAAGGAAATGATGAAAAATACAGAAGTAGAAATGTGAGCAAGAACGGTGAACAGGCTCTTCGCAACACATATATAAAAAGTTATTGAAAACAGGGTACTCAATTTTATTATTAATCAACTAAATACAAATTAAAAGCACAATGTAACACTGCTATACATTCATTAGAATGACTAAAATTAAAAAGATTGATATATGTGTTGACAAGGGTACGAAGCAAAGCAACAGGAACCATAATACCTTTTAGGGTGAGTGTCAGTCGGAACAATCATTTTGAGAAATGGTCTGATATTATCTATTAATAGTGAAGATATCCATGTAGTCTATTGAAGCAATACTACTTATACATGAATATCCTACAGATAGGCATATGTGGACATGTGCACCAATAGATACATATGGCTATGTTCACAGAAGAACATTCATTATTTCCTGAAAGTGGAAATCACCCAAATTATCACTAACTTATAAAGAGTATATAAAGTATGACAAACTGCTATTATTGAGCAATAATAATGATTCAAGTACAGCTACTAAGAAGAGGGAAATAATCTGATGACATACATTTCTTTAAAAATATAAATGATTGGGGCGCCTGGGTGGCTCAGTGGGTTAAAGCCTCTGCCTTCCGCTCAGGTCATGATCCCGGGGTCCTAGGATCGAGCCCCACATCGGGCTCTCTGCTCAGTGCAGAGCCTGCTTCTCTCTCTCTCTCTCTCTGTCTGCCTCTCTGCCTACTTGTGTTCTCTGTCAAATAAATAAATAAAATCTTAAAAAAAATAAAAAGAGTTGTCTTGGTTTTTAAAAAAATATATAAATGATCAATTAAATTCAAAGTTTAACAAAATGTAAAAATTACAGTAACAGATGATGCGTTTTAGGTGGCAAAATCTTAAAAGTTACACATGTAATACTCTAAAGGAGTTAAGATTTTGGTTATTCTGTACATGAGGAAGGAGAAATGATAGATGTTTGAAGTGTTTATACTTCTCAGTGTCTTAATCTGGGCTACAACAATATTTGGGCTGAAATAAATCACTGACTACTACCTAATGTTCTTTTGCTATTCATTGTATATGCCATAATGAAATAACAATGCTAAAATAATTAAAAGAACAAAATAAAAAAGAACCATTGAGACATATGAGTTTCATTTGTTTTATGAGAAAAAACAGCATTAAATTAATTCATTTATTTTTAAAGATTTTATTTATTTATTTGAGAGACAGAGATCACAAGTAGGCAGAGAGGGAGGCAGAGAGAGAGAGGAGAAAGCAGGCTCCCTGAGGAGCAGAGAGCCTGATGTGGGGCTCAATCCCAGAACCCTGGGATCATGACCTGAGCCGAAGGCAGAGACTTTAACCCACTGAGCCACCCAGGTGCCCCAAATTAATTCATTTTTATCTCTAATTTTAAAATGGGTTTGTCCATACATTATAACTTTTAAAAAAGCTTTCTTTCCTGTCTCTGCATAAAAGATTTCAGTTTTCTTAACATCACTGTATAAATGATACAATTATAATAAATAAAATCCTTGGGATATAACTGATTTTTTTCTAAGAGTGCTTCCTTCAGTCAAGAAATGACATAAGAGGGCGCCTCTGCTTAGCAGGGAGTCTGCTTCCTCCTCTCTCTCTCTACCTGCCTCTCTGCCTACTTGTGATCTGTCAAATAAATAAATAAAATCTTAAAAAAAAGAGAGAGATTAGAAATTCTGTAGGAGGTGTTGAAATTCTAAATAGATTGGTCAGGGTAGTGTGGAGAAACCTGATGGGGTGGGGAGGGGGGGGGGGTGGGGGAAGGCTGGCAGTGGGGGAGGGGGAGTGAAAGAATTCACCTGAGGCAGAAGGAAGGAGATAAACGTTTACCGAATAAGGGGCAAGGGAGCAGTGGGCAGGACAGCAAAGGAGAGGCTATGTGCCAGAAGGCAGTAGTGGGGGCCTCTAGTTAGGGGAGGGAAGCTGAGGAAGTATGGGAACATATGGAAATTTCCTTTTTTGGTACCTGTGCTTGGTTGTAAGTAGCCCATTGGTTAGCTACAGTTTATGGATTATTTTTAAAAGATTTTATTTATTTATTTATTTATTTATTTATTTATTTATTTATTTGACAGAGAGAGCCAGAGAGTACAGGCTGGGTAGCAGCAGAGAGAAAGGGAGAAGTAGGTTTCCTGCTCCGGCTCTATCCCAGGGCTCTGGGATCCTGTCCTGAGCCAAAGGCAGATGCTTAATTAATTGAGCCACCTAGGGGCCTTAGGCTTATGGATATTTTGAGGTGCATCACCTAATGGGCCTATTTGCATTCAGCTCAGCCTCTGCAAGTAGCACTTAAAGAAAAGAAGTTAAGAGAATTAGCTCTGCTGGTATCCAGATGAATGATGTGGGTAGGAAAGAGAACTGCAGTACAAAGGTCCTAATTTGAACAGGACTACCAAAGACATACAAAGGGTGGGAACATCAAGAAGGAGATAAAGTTCTTTTATCTACTTCTGATAAAAGGCATCCTTATCTCACAGAGACCTTTTGAGCACTGAAATGTAAATTGAACAGAACTTTTCAAGAAATTGGGCCCTCCATTTTACTTGGTGTGTTTGGTGACCAAGAATAGCATTAGAGACAGCAGTAAGAGATATGCAGAAGCAGTCAGAACCCTGGGCAAGGAAGAAACATTTTCATTTTAGTGAAAAAAAACTGAACACTCAGTAGTGAAAGTAATTTGCCCAAGATTACTCAGCTAGTCAATGGACTGAATTCTCAGTTTTCCTTCATGTTATTCTAGGTGCTTTTTAGTCATTGGAGATTTACATGTAAACAGCACACTCATTTTATTTTTGTCACTGGTGTTAGCAATAGTGGTTTGAAATCTTAGAGACCACAAATTTAGATATACATTTAGTATTCTGGGAGGAAAAGAAAATCTTTGAATATGTTTAAGTAGAATTAAAAAGAAGTGAGAAGGACAAAATGAGGAAGAGATCAAAAGTACAAGCAATCTTTAGCATTTAAGAGTCTAGGAGATGAATTTTATTGAAGAGGATCCACAATCCTCAGTAGTGATAGATTTAAATTTTATGTCAAGTATAAATGCATGCACAGGTAATGAACAAGAATAAATGTCAGAGGGATTGAGCCATTTCTGTAATATGAATAGTCAGGCAGCTAAATTTATGTTCCTACTGAAAACAACTCAAACTACTGGTTTAAAAATTTTTTAAAGCACATGAAACATACAGCTGCAAAAACAGTAATCCTTTTGCATTAAAGAGCTGGCATGTTAATGTAGATTAATCAGCATTTAAAAATCTAAATAATACAAAATGTAAATGGAATCCTAAAGCTGATTTTGAAAAGGGAGAATTTGCCAAACTGATCTGAGTTTTGCATAGGAAACAAAGGGCCCAGCGTTTGACCACTGACAGTTGAAGATTAAGCAGGAAATGCCCAATCAGTAAAACTGGGACTAAGGAGTTAAATCCTTAGTTTGAGGGTAAACCAGAAGTAAACATTCCCCCACTCTCACGGGCTCATTAAACTAGTTACAAGAGGAATTGCATTATTTAACTAACACTAAGCACAGGAGAAGCAAAAACCAAAATAAAGCCTGAGAAGTAATGACTAGCTTGGCCTCAGATTTGTGGTCCAAATTCAAAGTAACTAGGTAAATTTTAAAAGGCCTTAGTGAATAATTAATTTAAAATTTTCACAATATATTAGTGGCTAAGGGGCTTAACAAGAGAGAAAACAAATCATTTTTGGAAGTATGTATGGTCAACATAATCCTCAGTGATATCTTTATGCCACCGTTAGTTACACCAGTGTCTCTGTGAGGGAACAAGGTCTGGCGGGGCTTCCTACTCTGTCATCTTGCTGATGTCACTCCGAGATATTTGGTTTTTATTGGTGAGTTATAACGTTCATTAATTATTCTGTACAATATTTTGTTCTATCAATATTCCCCAAAGCATGGCTCATTTTGCCTGAACTTTTTGTGAAAATAATATGGTGTATGCTGAACACCTGCTTTCTTTATGAGAGACCAGAATTTTGGTATATGCTAAGCAGAGAGTGATGATATGATCAGTCTCCAGTAAAAACCCTTAGCATTTTGTCTTCAATAAATTTTACTGAACAATATTTCCACTTTTCTTCCAGATCGTTTGAATTTTCCATATTAATTTTTATGTAATTTATTCATTCTTCATACATTCATTCATTTTCTCCATGTTCAGGTAAGACATATGACAAAGGCAAAGGGTTTTGATTTCTAAGACCTTATGTATACCCACAGGAGATAAGTGGTTTCCCTTAATAGTCCCAATTTGGTGGGAGAGTGGGGGAATCTTAATTAAAAAAGTGTTCTTTGCTTAGCACTGAAATCCTCATCCAAGAATCACAATAATTTCCATTGGTATGAAGGGTTTGTATGATAAGAATAAGAGGTGGAAATAGACCTGTATAACCGTATACCATGAGAAGGTTACTATGAGAAGGTTACCATGAGAAGATAACACCTTTTGGATAACAAGAGCTCCATTAGATGCAATTTTATTAAACTTAGGCAACTATTTCTGGACTGTCTGTTCTCCAAAGTAACACATTTATTATTATTATTTTTTAATTTAAAAATGCTTTATTGTTAAATTATCTGCCTTTACTACCAAGTATATTAATCCTTGTAGAGGAAAGAAAAGTGCTGAAAGGAAAGTGCTTATTTCCACTCTGCTCAAAAGCCACAATGGTAAAGACTAAGGGAAACAAGAAGCGGTTTGGGTATACAAATAAGAATATGACAGTCTTCAGGCAAGGTCCTATGTCAGGCTGTTTAGAATCTGCTCTACTTTTCTTCCACAACAACTTTACATAATTTTTCCCCATTAGATGATTAAATATATATTATTAACAAGAATGCATATTATCTGGATCAAGATCACCTTACAAATTTCTCTTTTTGAAAGTTTATATTTTAGGGGTACCTGGGTGGCTCAGTCAGTTAAGCATCTGCCTTCAGCTCACGTCATGATCCCAGGGTCTTGAAATGAGCCCCACAGTAGGCTCCCTCTCCCTGCCACCCCCACTGCTTCTGCTCTCCCTCTCTCTGTCAAATGAATAAAATCGTTTTAAAAAAAATTTATTTTTCACAGATCAATTTTACCATAGCATTCTTAGTTCTTTAGTTCTTATAATTACTCAACCTGAGTTATAAAATTAAAATGGAAAAAAGAATGAGGCACACATGTTTAAAAAAGAATGCTGACTGCTTCTTTGTATTAAATTGCTCCAATAAAGAATGAATTGGCACTTTATAGTCACTTAATTAGGAAAAGGGTATTTTATTTTTATCTCTTATATCACAACTTACAAAATAGTGACTTTAATGGTTCTGCTCACTTAATTATGTCAACAATTAAGAGACTGTTAAACACTAAGCTATAACTTGTCTTGTTGAATTTGATTCATTTTACCGGCCTACTTATATTTCAACTGATTCCTTTAAGTATTTGGATAAAAACAATGTTATAATGAGAGAAAATGATATGGATCCTGTTATTTTGATTAGGCACACTGTAATTTAATTTAATAATACAAATAAAAAGTAAAATGTAAAATATAATTTAAATGCACATAATTAATTTTATTTGTGTATCATTCGATGATTCAAAAAGTATTACAGTGAACTTGGTCTTTGTTTTCAGTTATCATTTTAGTTCTGTTTCTGGCATTTATGAACGCAATGCCCTCAGGAATTTTCTTAATCTCTTTATACCACAGTGTCAAAACTATTAAAGGGAGGATCCATCAAATAATAGGAGCTACTGCTTAAAAGTGTGTCTCAGATTAATGAGATTAAAACACATTAATGAGATAAAACCCCAGAATGCATATCTTTGACAAATTAATTATGCCATAAAAGTTAACCCTAATTATAATATTATAATTTTTCCTTTTTTATCATTATTTATCAGTCTCTTTGCATCCTTGCATACACTATCTTCCCATCAGCCACTAAATAATGGATTTCTCAAAGCTTGTCTTTTTTTTTTTTTTTTTTTTTGGTTCTCATTGTGTATCTTTTCCCTTGACAATCTTATCCACATATGTGTACATTTAATGTCCATTTTTATAATGGATCTGAATACAAATTTCATTGCATATTATTCCCCCAAACTACATCAATATTCCCAAATGATTATGTAATATAATTATATAGATATTTCAGTATAACTCAGTAAATAAATGAGAATATTCCCAAATGATTATGTAATATAATTATATAGATATTTCAGTATAACTCAGTAAATAAATGAGAATATTTCTCTAAAAACTTGATTTATACTAGCATTCCTCAGTCAAGGTCTACTGCATAGAGCATTTATAGAGCTGTCAGTATTGACCCTTTCTACTCTTCATCTTTCTACACCCAAGCATTCATCAAACTTTTAGATTTAAACACATAAATGCTTATTAAAATATACTCATTTTCCCTAATCTCTGATACACTTTCATATTTCAACTTCTCATCCTCTCCCATTAGAACTGCTGCTATCACCTTCCAACTAATATCTCCACATGCATTCAACCTCTGTATTCTACTTCAACTGTTCTTTGTATTAGAGCTGAAGTGACCTTAATAAAATATGAATGCAATCATTCCAACCCTCTGCTTAAATACCTGTAATCTGTTTTGACTGGGAGAGAACTGTTGGAGTATGAATTTGGTGGTATGGACATATGTCTATTAAGAATATTTGACAGCTGGGGCACCTGTGGTCATTGGGTTAAAGTCTCTGCCTTTGGCTCAGGTCACCATCCCAGGGTCCTGGGATCAAGCCCCGCATCATCCGGCTCTCTGCTCAGCGGAGAGCCTGCTTCCTCCTCTCTCTCTGCCTACCTGTGATCTCTGTCAAAAACAAACAAACAAACAAACAAACAAACAAAATATTTGACAGCTGATAAAAACAATAATGTTATTTGCCAGCATTTTTGAGTATTTGCTGAGATAGACACTGAACTAAGGATACAACAGGCATTATATCTTGTTCAACACTCCCAAAAGTCTGAGATTATAGATAACCTTAATTACTACCACATAAAGAAACTAAAATGTTAAGCAAGATGATATAGAGAGAATCCTAAAAATTCCATTAAAAACCTCTTAGAACTAATAAGCATATTCAGTAAAGTTGCAGGATACAAAATCAGCATACAAAAGTCAGTTGTGCAGAAGAGTGGATAAAGATGTGATACACACACACACACACACACACACACACACACACACACCGTGGAATACTATACAGCCATCAAATATGAAATCTTGCCATTTGCAATGACGTCAATGGAACAGAGGGTATTATGCTTAGCAAAATAATTCAATCAGAGAAAGAAAATTATCATATGACCTCACTGATATGAGGAATTTGAGAAACAAGAGAGAGGATCATTGGGGAAGGAAGAGAAAAATGAAACAAGATGAAACCCAAGAGGGAGACAAATCATAAAAGACCCTTAATCTCAGAAAATAAACTGAGGGTTGCTGGAGGAGGACGTGGGAGGGATGGGGTGTCTGGATGACGGACATTGTGGGGGGTATGTTCTATGGAGAGAAAAAAGAAATTTTAAAAAAGTCAGTTGCATTTCTATATACTAACAACTTTCTGAAAAAGAAATTAAGAAAGCAACCTTGTGTACAACATCACCAAAAAGAATAAAAATAAGAATAAAGTTAACAGTGGAAGTAAAAGACTTGTATATGGAGAACTATAAAACACTGATAGAAGAAATTAAACAAGAAAAACAAATCCAACTACATATGACACCATGGTTCAATCTGGAGGACATGATGCTAAGTGAATTAAGGAAGTCACAAAAAAAAACCAAAAACAGTGCATGATTCCATTTATATGATGTAGCTAAAATGGTCATATCCATAGCATTATAGAATGGGATAGTGGTTATAAGGGCTGCAGGGAGTGTGAAATGGAAAGATACTATGAATGGGCATAGTACTTCAGGTAAGCAGGTTGAATAAGCTCTAGAGATATGCTGAACAATGGTGGACCTATAGTCAACAATAGTTTTTATACACTGAAAATTTTAAGAGGGTAGATTCTAAGTTAAATTTCCTTATGACAATTTAAAAAAAAAATAAGAAACTTGAAAAATTGGTCAAAGTCCCTTTATTAAGGGATGCAGCATGGATGCCTGACTAGTATATTTGTATTTAATTTTGCATTTAATCTCTCTGCTTTTAAAGAACACTTACAGCAGGCAGATCTTTATAAATGAGAATAGATTGACCAAACTATCGCCCTCGCCCCGCAAGGACGACAAGATGCCCTGGTTCGTTCGGATGCATCTTCTCCCTCTTCTCTCCCTTTATTTCCGCAAGTCTACACACTTATATACGCTTACATGACCAATCGGCGAGGAGGGTACAGGAGGGAGCGAATCAGGCTATGCACCTAAACGAACAACTTCGCTAGCAACCAATGCTGTTTACTTCCTCTTTGGGCGTTCCGCTTAGTCTCACGAGGCAATCCTAACCTGGCAACTAGCCAGGCGCCATCTTTTAATGGCGGAGGCTGCCCTGGCCAGGGGCCTGCCTCCGACACCAAACAAAATAAAATTGGGAATATGTAGAAAATAGTTGCTATAATTTGACCACGGCAGGGCATGGGGAAATTAGACAACTGTTCAGTATGGTAACAGAATTAATAAGGAACATATATTTTCTCATCCCACACACAAAATGCACTGAATTAAATACAACACACATACTTATCTGAGATAAACACAAATAAGAAACATTTCAGAAATTAAAGGTGGAGTAGCAAGATAAGCTACACTGAGATAGCTCATCAGTGGATAGAAACTGAATGTAGGATTTAGTGTCTGGAGTCAAAATCACAAATAAAAATGGGTGATAACTCTTTATTCTCTTTAATGACGGAGAGCTAGAACTAAGCATGAAAGTGTAAGTATTTATCTGTGAATGAGTACAAGATAAAGAAAAGGAAAACATCATCCTGTCCCCTCACCCCACCCCACTCCCTGCCACTGATCTTGACACAATACTCTATTTAACTTTTAAATTTTGTGTTTTGAACTGAGGCCAAAAGGAAACAGTTGTTATGAATTTTTAACTACCAAGTGTCTTAAAGGTTCTCCTTGAAAAGAGCTTCAGCTAAAAATGTGTTCATAGTAAAAAATTATAAACCACATGAGGAAATGAATTGCCATCAGAGTGGAAATCTACATTCCAAAAATTGCTGGTCAACCTTTAAAAAATGACTACTATTAGTGCACTGAGAATTGAGTAGTTAGCAATTAGAATATAGAGCCTAGAAGAGTGCTAACAAGGTGAAAGAACAGTTAGTAATAATTTCCATTTTCTGGTCTGGTTAACTGGGTGGATGATGGTGCCATCCACCAAGTTAAAAAATGCAAAAGAAAATGTTGGGAAAAAATTGTATGTTCAATTTGGGACTTCTGGATTTGGAGATGCCTGCGGCACACTGTCTTAGTCAATGTGGGTTACCATAACAAAATACCATAGGGTGAAAATAAATAAAAATTTATTTTCTCACAGTTTTGGAGGTTGGGAATTTTAAGACTAAGGTGTCAGCCAATTTGATTCCTTATGAGAGATCTCTTTCAGGCTTGCAGATAGGCGCCTTCTTGCTCTTGCATGGTCTTTCCTTGGTGTGGTGTGTGTGCGTGTGTGTGTGCATATGTGTGTATAGACAAAGAGAGAAGGAGAAAGAAAGAGCCCCGATTTCTCTTCTTATGTGGGAATTAATCCCTTCATGAAGACTCCACCCTAAAGACCTTATCCTCATCTAACCATAGTTACTTTCCAAAAGTCCCATCTCCAAATACCATCACAGGAATCAGGGTTTCAAAATACAGATTTTGGGGAGATACAGACATTCATTCTATAACAGTGATAAATGTTTTTTTATCAGAAATATGTTCATTCGAGATGAATTTTTGTCATTAATCAAGAATTGTTGATACCATTAATTAATAATAGACAATTTGGATTCCACAGAAATCCCAAAAATTTATCTTGAATTAATTCATTCAATTAACAGGACTTTGAGTGCCTATTCGGTATCAACCACTGTCAAAAGCATTTGAAATACATCAGTGAATAAAATAAAGAACGTTGGCCTGAGGTGGCTTTCCTTATAAGAAGAGAGATGATAAACAATAAATATAATAGATAAATAAATTAAATGATATGTCAAGAGGTAGTAGAATATGGAAAATTCCTATTTGAGTGTGCAGTGTTAATGGAGCAAAATGATTGCATCTTTCTTTTTCTTATCTTATCTTTTACAATAGTATCTTGAAGGTTTGCTCCTCATAAAAGGATATCGTTTTTCTCTACACTTTGAATCTGACCTTGCCTTGAGACTTGCTTTAAGTAGTAGAATGCAGTCACACTAAAGTGCATCAATTCTAATCTAGACCTCAAGCACTGGATAATTTCACTTTCCAAATCTCTGCTTCCACCATGTGAATCAGCTTGGGCTATTCTGTGAAGGATGAGAGACCACATTACCAAAACTTAGACATCCCAATTGGCCTAGCTAAAGTGTACAACATGCAGAAGAGTCTATCCAAGTCAACTTCCTTACTCACATCTGACCACACGTCACAGAAGACCAGCTGAGACAGTATGCATATATACACATAGCATATATACATAGAGATGTATAGGGAAACGCATACACTCATATATACCTGTGTACGTATAGTGAAAACTTGTGAAATAATATGCAAGTGTAGAAAGTTATCCTTCAAATAGCTTCTACACATTAAAGTAGCTACTTAACAAAAATTCTGTTTTAGACCATTTTCCAGACTTATAGCATATCTTTCCATCTACTGACTTTGAGGTCTATACCTTTTTCATTCTCTTATAGAATAATGTACTTTATTCCCAAAATTGGACTTTATTCCCAAATTTTGGACTTTATTAAGAACTATCTGCTGGAAATCAGGAGCAGAATACTGCAACAACAGGAAATATGAATTGCATGTTTATGGGTTCTCTTCCATGTTTTAACAGTACTTATTTAAATCATTCCATCCTCACTGTCATTCTATGGCATGTGTAAAATTATTGTATCCATTTACAAACAAAAGAAAAGAAGCACACAGAAGTTAACTGTCCCTGGGCCACACAATTGAGACAGAATTTGAATTCAGGTAATTTGATTCCCAAATCCCACTCATAACTATGCTAAAGTGCCTATCATAAACTAGTCCTGCATTATATGTGTCCCCTTTAAATATTATACCTATATATTTTAAACATGACTGGCTATAAGGAAACTTTTTTTCCTAAAACTGTCATTCAGAAAAGAAAGAGAGAGGCATTTTACATTTGTGTTCCTTCACAGTACTTTTTAAAGTGTTCTCTCAATGGTTTTACTTAAAAATTAAAATGTTATTTTCCATACAACTATATAATGGTCACTTTAGACAGTTCATAAACAAATCTGTTATACTCAGCTTAGAAAACAAAACAAAACAAAAAACCCTGCTTAATTCAATTAAGCAGTTAGTTTGTGAATACTGAAGATAGGTAACTATAGGAAGAATAAAGACACAATTATTTTAATTTTAAGTGAATAAATATCTGAAGCTTCAGCTAAAAATTTTCATTAAAGTAATATACATTTTTAAAACCTTCTGTACTACAAATAACTTGAGCAAAAGTGAAGGTGAACTTCTGAGGATAAGTATGCCATATAACTCAAAAATTTTAGTGTTTATTATAAAGATTGAAGAGAAAGATAAAAAGTCTGTATATATTTTTTTCAATAAAAAAGGAATAGAAAATATATAATAGATTTAGTACATTTCCTTAAAGTTTGTAGTTTAGTATTGCATTGACTAAATGATAAATGTGCAAACTAGATTAATAGGCATATTATTTTAAGCAAACGTTTAACCAACTGCATCTGTAGTACTATAAGTAATCAGCCATAGGCACCATATTGGCACAAACAGTATTAATAGTATCAACTTTGATTATTTGTTGTGCATGCAATACCCTTCGCTTTTTTTACTTTCTGACTTCTGTTTGCTTGTTTTCTTCCTTGCTTATTTAGGTTTGGATTTTCTCTTTAGAAAATAGAAAATAGAAAAATAAAAAAAGATAACCTTGCCTTAAATGTGTCTTATATACAGATACCTCTGAATTGGCAAAATGAATAAATAAAAGTGCACATATAATTTTTTTTAAATTTTGTCTTTTAAAATATACACTTACATGTCAATAAAGATGTGCAAGATCATTTAAATTTCATAACAATATGCTATTGAATATCTATACTATGCTTTATTAAGATAATCTTTTATAGAAAATTTTAATTATTTTATGTACTTGTGTAAACTGTGCTATTATATTTATATTTTGATAGATATACATATATCTATCAGCTTAGAATAACTTGAGCAAAAGTTCTATAATCATGATTACAGTTTTGTAATCATGTCTACTACACTGTTCACATAGATATACATATATATATCTAAATATATCCTCTACAAGAGTTAACAGAAGACACCAAAAAAATGGTATATGCATTGGCAATTTTGTTGTTAAGTTTTGGTATCCATTGGGCAACCAAATGGAGACAGCTAGTTGGGTAATGGAGTCTGAATCCCATAAAATAAACCTTTGAATTTTACTTTACTAGGCCATTTTATGGATGGAAGTGCAAAGAAATAGAGACTTAAGGCAACTGTCCAAGTGAACAGGGAGTAAGTGTCCGAGATAATATTTAAATCTCTAACTTGTCTAATTTCAAAATCTGGATAACCAACCACTATTTTTAAAAATTTTGTTATGCTGATATTGTTTTATATAAAGAGTGATCTATTTCCAAAAATGGGAAACAAAGTGTCTCTAGATAGGTGAAGATACAGTGATAAATGACAAACAAAACAGACAGTGTGAACAGTGTAGTAGACATGATTACAGAACTGCCATTAGCTAGTTTTTTGCTTCCTAATGACACATTATTAATAATAATGCCAATAAGAACAACTGTTAAATGTTTATCAAGCAATAAGCAAGTGCTGTATCAGAAATATATGTATTACTTTACTGGATTTCACAATAATAATTATTGTTATTATTATTATTATTATTTCCATCTTACATATTCTAAGTTACACTAAAATATGTTTTCAGTTAATTTGTAAATAAATCCCTATTGATAAAACCAAACAAAACTTCCCAATACTCATTTTGGCAGCATTGTACTCAAAATGCACTTTTGATTTTACTCATGTAAAAGGTAAATAAATAATCTTATGCCCCATTTTTATAATGCAAAAAAAAAATCATGTGGAGTATAAAAACTTTTGAGCCATAAAGTAGCATAAAATGAATTTATTTTATGAAGCTATAAAATTAGATTGCCTGGCACCTGCAAATTTATTCTAAAATATATTCTTTTTACTTTTGACATCATGTTTTCACAATTTTTATCTCATTTATCTTTTTAAAAAATTCATCATTAAATTTCATTTTGTTAAAAAGTAGAGCATTTTGTACATGAATAACATTGTCAGATAATATGAAAAACACAACCTCAGAAGAATAAATTGGATTTAGCTTAGTATGTAACAAGCAATCACCAAATAACCAAACATTATTAGGAGCTAAAATTAGCATTTTCAAATATTGAATATATTTCTGACATTTGGAACTTTCAAAGTGTGGAATATAGGTCAGATATTCTCAGAACAGCAATCCAAATCAGAATAAGATTTCATATGTCACTTAAATAATTCCGAAGGCCATGGATTCTTGTTTCATCTCTTATATATTTATTCCTTTTTCTTCCATTGTGTTGAATATTATAGTTCATCTTATTGGTATGGACTTATATTATATACTTATATTCAAGTTAGTTATGTATTTTATTATTTAAATAATCCAGTGAAGAATAATGACTATCTAAATTAGAAGAGGATGATATGACATGCCTGAAAGCTAAATAGCTAACCGAATTTACCTGAGGGACATATCATAATTTCCTATGTAACCTCTTCAACCATGTATTTATCAGTCATTATCAATATCTGACTTCAGTTCATACAATGGAGAAAAGAATATGTACTTCCTATAATAGCAAATATCTCAAGTAGGATAAACTGCAAATTACAAAAATAACACAGAACTGCCCCTTTAACAATATCACATGTCACTCTCGGTGTTAAACTGAGGTCTTCAAAAAATTAAAGCAAAGTACAAAGACATATTTAAATACTTAACATCAGATTTAGCATGGGACTTTAAAATATTTCATTTGAAGCATATTGTTTCTATTTCTTCTTTCCATATGCACATTGGATATATAGAGTATGTGAACATTGATTTAATTAAGCAAATTATTTTGAGCAGCTGAGTCATAAACTGAAATATTTGGGAAGAAAAATGAGCAGTAGACAGTTTGGTATGTCAGGCTATTTAAATCAACTTCAAAATTTTTCCCTTTGAAATTTCTCCCAATTTCTGGTCCAAACCTATAAGGTAAATTGATGTAATTAATGTTCAGGAAGATGCATCACTCCTTATTCCTACCAACTAAATAAATTATATTCTTTATAAAGAACTTGCTTCCAAGCAAGGCAAGCTAAGATGTTGAAAGAACTATAAAATTTGAGAAACTAATATCTTTAGACGATGAAAAATCAAAGGAAAACTGTAGCTGTAAAAATGTTTGTATTACTCTGAAAAACTATGTGTAAGAGGAAATTGAAGAATCCACAATTCTTTTGGTTGAACCAATGATAAATTTCATTTCAGAGGAAGAAACATAGATAAAAGAAAATACAAGTATGACAATAATTTGACTTTTATTAAATGATTCTTGTTCCACCTATACTAAGCATCGGTGAGGGGGGGGAAAAGGAACAGCTAAATTGGGATATTATGTAAGAATTTATTCTTTGTAAAATAATATATTAAAATATATTTTGACTTACTTTGAACTAATTTACTGATGCATTTTTATTTGTATCTGCTTTATAGAGATTCACTCAGATTGTTTCATATTGAAGATTTGCTTTTTTGGTTTTAATTATTTATGGAGTAGTGTCATTATTTACAGAACCACAACCCAGGTATTTTTTAGGACACATCTTGTATGAAACTTCATTTACCAAAACATTTATCAGGTTTGTCTGTTTATTATCTTTGGCACAAATGCTCAGTGTTTTTAAGATTAGGTAAAAATTACTAAATGTTCAAAATGATGTAATATTTTATAAAACATTACTTCCACTTTATCCTGTTCACTGCTGTAACTCATAAGTTGGTATATAATGTCTACTTAAAGTCTGTGTTAAATGTAAGTATAAGGCATACCACCTTCATTTGCTGTATAAAGCTAGGTTCTGTTAAATAGGACAAAAGAAAATTAGCTACTGTTCACCAAGGTAGTTTCTTCTGCACATTTTATTTACATTAATGTCTATATAACTGAACGTATGCACTCACACATGCACATACACAATCATGTACAAAAAGGAAATGATAAATTTTATAATCTTTTAATAAACCATAAAATCAATTAATTTGAAAACAACTTGTATGATGTATCTAAAAATATGACATCTTTAGGTACATAAAAATGATGAGAAAAATAGAACAGTTCATGTAAATGTTAAAAAAGCAAAGCCTTTTGATCTAACATTACTATAATTATAGGATCAAATAAAAAAGTACCTGAAACAAAAATAACAATTTTTCTATTTTTAGAGAAAGGAAAAAAACTTCACAAAACAGATGACATAAAAATATGTTTCCAGAAGAAACGAAATAAAAAACTACATACAGGAGGTATCTAAAAATGAGGACTCTTCTATGAGAAAACAACTAATGTCTATATGCATTTAAGTGGAGAACTTTTAGATGTAATAAAAATAAGGTAGGTAGAAGCAGGACTCTCTTAAGAGAGCAAAAGGAGTGTACAGGATATAGTAAAAATTTCTAATTCTATTAATTATGGCATAGGCCTAAAATGTATGATTTCAGTTATGATAGTAAAAAGAAGTATTAATTTAAACATGTAAAAAATAAGATCATATCAGTCATATGAAGCCATCATGAAGATTATTAAAAAAATATACTGAACGGTTTTGAAATGTTAAATATCTATCCTTGTGACTTACTGAAACTTAGAGAAATTTTTAGAAAAATAATCCTCCAAAATAAATATGTGAATAATTAAAATATTTTGACAAGAACAATTTGTTTTTTTTTTAATTTTTTTATTTTTTTAAAAGATTATTTGAGGGACCCCTGGGTGGCTCAGTTGGTTGGACAACTGCCTTCAGCTCAGGTCATGATCCCGGAGTCCCGGGATCGTGTCCCGCATCGGGCTCCCACCTCCACGGGGAGTCTGCTTCTCCCTCTGACTTTCTCCTTGCTCATGCTCTCTCTCACTGTCTCTCTCTCAAATAAACAAATAAAAATCTTAAAAAAAAAAAAAAAGATTATTTGAGAGCGAGAGAGAGAGAGCATGGGGTTGTGCTCACAAGTTGAGGGAGGGGCAAAGGGAAAGAATCCTCAAGCCAACTTCTCACTGAGTGTAGGCCAGGTCAGAGGACCCATGAGTCCATGACCTGGGCCAAAACCAAGAATCAGATGCCCTACTTACTGAGCCACTCAGGCGCCCCTGGAACACTTTGAATTGTCATCTTTCTACACATAATTTTATAGATCAATGTCTTTAAGAGTACTACGTTTATTTCATATAAGAATGATCCTTAAAAGAAGGTACAAAATACATTTATAAATAAAAAGTAGAATAAAGTTGGAAGGTAAAAAGGAAATTAACAAGTCACCTTGTCATAGTAATATAGATGTGGTAATAACTCTCTGATGCTACACCTTTAGAACAGAAGTCATTTAAATTCCTCTATGAAGAAACATAAAAAGATTTTGTATATAACAATGGAGCTTTATTTCATAACAAAAAGATATAATATAGTTACCACATGATATATGCATGGTGGTAGGTCTTTCCTCCATCATTAAATATGTCTGTTGAACACAAGATTGAAAAATAATAGGCAATGCACTCATAATTAATGTCAAATCTAAGTTGGAAGAAAAGTAAGTCTATATAGTATATAGGTCTCTTGTTTCAAAGTAAACATGGGTATGAATCTTACTTTATCACCTTCTAGTTTTGAAAAATAATAATAGTCTTTTTGGGTTCCTGGAAATAATAAATGAGATAATAGATATAAAAAGACTTATAATAGCTCTTGTTTTATCTATTTACTTAATAACTATTAGCTCTTATTCAGAAATTCCATTAAGTATAGAGAGGCTAAGAACCTACACATTTTTGTGCATCATTTACAGGAAAATAACATGAAATTTGGTACAAAATATTTATTTAGAAGGAAAATGAATGACAAGAAATTATATATTTTTAAAGTACACAATACTTCAAACGTCACAAAATCAGGGAAATAGCCTAATACTTCTAATATAAACTACCTCATATATCATATAATGTATTTTTTCCTAAATTTGTTTCTTTATAATTTTTGATTATCTGTTTTTACACCAATTGTTATATATTATCATTATCTATACAAAGAATAGACAAACAATTCAATATTTTTGTCTAATTAATTTTAAATTTAATCTTTGTTTTTTTATATTAATAATTTTTGGTATCAATATTTTTTAGTTTCAATAATAATCTGCTTTTCATCTCCCATCTTATATTTACTAATAATTTCTCCACTTTATCTCTGGTTAGGTTACCTACTGTTTGGTCTACCTTGTTTCTTTTGGTTGAAGAAACAAGATTGATTTATATATTACCTCTAGTCTTTTATGGCTCTCCATCTCATTGATATTTCTTTTTCTCTTACTTGTATTTCCAACAATCTACTTTCTTTTCGATTTCTTTTTTTGGTCTTTTTCTTTTGGGTGTGTGCTGAGAATTAACCAAAAGGATCATCAGAAAGTATGTTGCAGGACATTCTTCCATTCTAACCATTAGTTATATTCTTCGGTAAAATATTGTATTGTAGATAGGTTTTAAAAAGTCAATTTCAAAAAGCAAATTTATATGTTAAATCACTAACTTGAATCTATGATGTTTTATAGAAATGCACATTTACAAAAAATCTGTTATTAACTGTACTACTATATTTGAGGAATAATTTCAAAAACAAAAGTTTGCAGAAAAGATGATTACATGAAGACACATTTACTTTTGGCTTTTTTGAAATTTTACTCAAATACTAATGCAATGACATACTATGAGTATAAATACACAAAGAAAAGAGAAAAGAGTGGCAAGAAAATTTTTTATCCTAAAAATCAATTAGATGGATGTTAAATGATTTAGCAGACTTGGAAAATTAAATCTTAATTTGGCCATTGGTTAAAGTAAAACTCAATTTAAATTATGAAGTAAAAAATCCCCAAAAGCTCCAGAATTGGTGATACCAATGACATTTGGATCCTGAAATGAATTTAAGGGCACGTAAAAGTTAAATAAAGAAACCTGGTGGGGCGCCTGGGTGGCTCAGTGGGTTAAGCCGCTGCCTTCGGCTCAGGTCATGATCTCAGGGTCCTGGGATCGAGTCCCGCATCGGGCTCTCTGCTCAGCAGGGAGCCTGCTCTTCCTTCTCTCTCTCTCTGCCTGCCTCTCAGTGTACTTGTAATTTCTCTCTGTCAAATAAATAAATAAAATCTGTAAAAAAAAAAAAAAAGAAAGAAAGAAACCTGGTGGAATTTTTATTTATTTATTTATTTATTTATTTATTTATTTATTTAACTTTTTTAAAAAAAGATTTTTATTTATTTATTTGACAGCGATCACAAGTAGGCAGAGAGACAGGCAGACAGAGGGGGGAAGCAGGCTCCCTGCTGAGCAAAGAACCTAATGCTGGGCTCAATCCTAGGTTGTCATGACCTGAGCCAAAGGCAGAGGCTTTAACCCACTGAGCCACCCAGGCGCCCCAAATTTATTTTCGAAATAATTATTGGAGTTATAAAAATAATACTTAAACCTTTAAAAAAGTTTTATTTATTTATTTGTCAAAGAGAGAGAGCAAGAGCACAAACAGTGGGAGCAGCAGGCAGAGGGAGAAACAGGCTCTCTGCTGAGCAAGAAGCCCTTTTTGCGGAACTCAATCCCAAGATCTTGGAATCATGACCTGAGCAGAGAGCAGCTGTTAAACCAACTGAACCACCCAGGAATCCCAGCACTAAAACTTTAATAATGAAAACCCTGATGATAAAGTAGTAAAATGGCCATAAAGTAAAAACAATAAAAACATTTAACATCTCCACACCAGCATATTGGCTGGCATATTTCACCTTTTCTATATCTCTTAAAAATTCACACTTATCTTTTTAATATATGACTTCTCAGACTACTTTGTTATTGTTTCTGGTTCCATAAAATTCTGAAATATCTCTGTCTTGGTCTATAGAACATTTCCATAGAAAATCATGGATATTTTCATTTTTATTTTACTTGACTACGCTTGGAAAGTTTATATTTATCCACAGATATAAAAACCATCTCAGCAGAAAAACTATGCATTTTTACTGATAGAGGTTAATTCGAAATTAATACCTTCAAATAATTTTTACAATTGTTGTTAACACAAATTATTCATTATATCAAAAGTTAACAAATATCTTCCTATAATCCAGTCTTTTTAAAAATCATTTCTTAGTAAATGATTTATTATTTATTATATTTTGTAAGTTATCCATGAATAACCCATGTTACTGCTTTCTACCTAATTCTTTTTTGCTAATTTGTCATGAAATCCATCAATTCTACCTCCACAATAGCTTTCACAGTCAGTCACTATAATTTATCTCTATTGCTGTTTCCAACTTACCATCATATTTTATTTAAAATTAAACCTGCATTCACCAACTAAATATTCTACCTAAAATAGTTCACCATTTTTAAAAGTCTAGCTACTTTTTCAGACTTGTAGTTTGAAAAAATAAAGGTAGCAGCTTGAATGTGAAAATTAAAAAAAATATATATATATGTATATGAAGATAAGAAAAAAAATCACACATGGTCCATGAATTTAGCTTTCCTAGAAGACAGAAAATACTACAACATTCAAATTACCCATGAAGAGAGAAAAATATATTCCAAAAAATCTCCAACTTTCAGCTTACTACTGTGACTCCACTTACTTAGAGTAAAAAAAAAAAAAGAGGCTCAGGAGACTCAGCAGGGAGCCTGTGGGAGATTTTCTCTCTCTCTCTCTCACTCTTACTCTACCCCTCCCCTCCCCTCTAAAATAAATAATCTTAAACACACACACACAAGTTGGGAAAATATTAAAATAAAGAGCTATAAATTGGTAGTGGGCATAGTTAGCCTTAACAGATTTTAAATCCATGAAGCTTTTAGAACACATATTGGGCTGCAGGCACATGAAGAGGACAAAAAAACTAAAAAAAAAAAGGATAAAAACTATAGAATTAGATCTATCTTAATACAAAGAAACTAGTAAATGATAAGATGTTATCTCAAATCCTTATAACAAAGCTGAACTATTTATTTATTTATTTATTCATAAGATGTCATTTTAAAAGATTTTTGATAGTTGGATAGCAATGCAGAAAAACAGGTAAAATTTGATCAATTCCTCACCATCATCAGGAATGAAAATCCAAATATCAGAAATTTACTTTGAAAAAATTAAAATATGCAAGTACTAGGAAAAAGCATTAAGTAATTTATCAGTGTCATAGATATATAGAAATATACAATTATTAAATGAGATCACATTTCAGTTAATAATAATAGTAAATGTGGTTACATAAAATGACAGAACAATTATAGCCTTGAGGCAGAGGGCTTCATCACTAAATAGATAAATGAGAGATTAAGAAAGTATTTGTAACATACAGATAAAGAGCTAATATCTGTAGTGTAATAGAGACATTAAATATTGAAGAAAAAGAGCAAAAATCCTGTAAGAAAATGGGCAGAGAACATTAAATACAAAAATGCCAAAACAGATATAAAAATCTTATGAAATTTATATTTCCTAAAAATACAAAAAATTTTCAACTTTACTCAAAATAAATACATTGATAATTTATTTTATAACATTAAAAAGTTCCAAAAGAAGTTGATATGAAAAGCAAAATATTCCGATAATACAGCAATTTAGCAAGGATACAGAAGATCTGAAAAAAACACTATCAAGTAACTCAACCTAACACATATAAAACATTCCACCAAATGACATCAGAATATACATACTTATAATTAGCTTATGTGTGGACAATGTATTGTCTCTGAAGCCTTTTATGAGTTTAATATACTGCAAAATTTAGGATAAAAGAATGATCTGAAAAAACGTCAATGTGTTCCAAAACACTGTGGCACAGAGTAACTTCTGGACACCAATGTGTTTACAATTCTATTTTGGTATGTATTGCATGGTCCTCATGGTTTGAGAAATCAAAACAAAACCAGAAATCACTGGTAATTTCCACCCCCTGAGGTATTAACCTTTTAAAAGACATACAAAGCCAAAATTTCAATGTAAAATATTTTCAATTGTGGGTAATATTTTTGTATTTCATGGAAATGGTGGTTTTCATTTTTGGTCACCTGTGGAACCTCTTCTAATTTGCTTATGTTGGCGAAGTCTGTTTTCTAAATAGATACAATATTTAAAAAAAGAAAAGAAAAGAAAAGAAAAGCCATAATGATGCGCTTGCTCTTTAGAAAGGGTTGGCTGAAGTTTAAAGATTTTCAATATGTTATACTTCTAACATTATACCAAATGTTATACTTCTACAATAGATGTATGCTAGGAAATCAAATAAGTTCTGATGGAGTTAAAAAGGATTGTTATAATCAAAGTGTTTTCTAAATACAATAAAATTAAATTTGGTATCAACAACAGAAGGAAATTTAGGAAATCTTCAAATATTTATAGGAAATTAGAAGCCAAACTTCTAAACAACTTGTTGGCCAAAGAAGTCATGGTGGAAACTTGAAAATATTTAGAACTTGGGGCGCCTGAGTGGCTCAGTGGGTTAAAGCCTCTGCCTTTGTCTCAGGTCATGATCCCAGAGTCCTGGGATCGAGCCCCCCATTGGGCTCTCTGCTTAGCAGGGAGCTTGCTTCCTCCTCTCTCTCTCTCTGCCTGCCTTTCTGCCTACTTGTGATTTCTGTCTTTCAAATAAATAAACAAAATCTTTAAAAAAATATTCAGAACAGAGTGAAAACAAAATTGCACAGCACATCAAAATGTATGGGATGGAGCTATAACAGTACTGAAAGGAAAATATATAGGTCTAAAAATCAGTATGAGAATAAAGGCGCTTCTATGCAGTAACTTAAGTTTCTAAAAATACAATAGAAAAAGCAAAGCACATTTAAATACATAATACACTATGTGATACGAAATGTTTGGTAGGAAAAAAACATAAAAAGAGTTTTATATTTGATAATTTAAAAAAATTCATTGACTTTGTAAAGATAGTTTTAGCAGCCATGAAAGGAAGAATGAATGAAGGACACGGGATATAACCCCATTCTTTTTTTAAAAGTATGGTTAGTTTACTTACTGGAATTACATACACTCTCTACACACAAAAAAGTTTATATTATTTAAAAATTAAAAACCACTAGATGTCAAACATCTGAATTTTCTTTAGTATTATTTTGTTATTCAAATATTACTTACTAAGCAATTCCTGTGTGATAAGCCCTTTCAAGTCATGCGATTTACTGATAAACTAAACACATCATAGAACTTGATAGGTTATTATATGGGCAAGCTATAGAAATCATGTTATTGAAAAAAATCTTAATTGTATGAGAAAAAAGGTCATGATATAATTTCATAATATTATTTACATTAAGAAAGTTGGTATTCTCAAGTTTGTGTGCGCCCACCTACTCACACCAGAAAACTACACACAAACTTCAAATTGTGGTAGATTTGTGGATAATTCACATGATTTTGTATATTTTTCTGCCTTTTTTTTTACTAATTTTGTTATAAATACACTTTTATAATCATCTCAAGAGTTCAATGTAATAGTATCACTATGTATAAGTTTGTAGAAATAAAATGTAAATATATGTAATTAGAAATTAGTTTCTCTGAAAACTTCACACTGAATCACAATTTATAGCTGAACCATAGCACATGAATTTATGCATATAATGTCACTTTCTATTTGTGTGATGAAATATTTATTTTCATGCATAAAATTGATAAATATGTATAACAAAATTAGCCTCTGTACTGTCAGTTTTGAAAACTTGGTTTTATAACTTTTATATTTTCTAGGAATATTGAATTATTCTCCCTCCACAAACATGAGTGTATCTATATCACTGAGAACATATAAACAAATGCAAAATCAATATATCTATAGATCTATTTTATAGCATATTTTCAAAAAAAGGGTAGCAATACCTGACTATATGTATTTCTGTAATTCATCTTTATGTTCTGGCATAATTGCTTCAGAGTTTTGTTTTTAGAATCAAAGTAAAAGAAAATTAAAAGGAAAGTAAAATATTATATATTAATACCAATAGCAGGGTATTATCTTAAATGATCATATATTCCATTATATCACTGAAGAATATTATACTCAACTTCATATTGGTTAATTCAACTACAAATAAACTTAAATTTATAAAGAACTGAAGATTTATGTTAACAAAACATATTTAGATTATTCATTTTTTGAATTGGATCTTCCTGTAATATCAAACAGTAGAAGCAAATAGATGGTAACTGTGTAAAGAAATGCAGAAGAGGAAAATGTTTAGGCTGGATAGCAAAATATGCAGTTACCTTCCACTTTCTTTCTGAAGTTTTTTTTTATATTCTTCTAAAGGTTTTTTAACTTAAATTACAGTTAGTTAACATACAGTGTAATATTAGTTTCAGGTATACAATATATTGATGCAATAATCCATGTTGAGCAACCAACCTAGTGCGCAGCAGAACAAGTGCACTCCCTAATCCCCATCACCCATTTAATCCATTCCCCTGTCTACCTCTCTTCTGGTAACCATCAGTTTGTTCTCTATACTTAATAGTCTGTTAGCCCCTCTCTTATTTTTCCCCTTTGCTCATTTGTTTTGTTTCTTGTATCTCACATGATTGAAATTTCGTTGATTAACTTACTTCGCCTAGTATAATACTCTTTAGCTCCATCCATGTCATTGCAAACGGTAAGATTTCATTCTTTTTTATGGCTATTGGTCAAAAATTCGAGGACAGAGAACCATGTTTAAAACTCCCTTGGGCAGAGACAGCTAACAAAAAAAAGTGCAGAAAAGAAGAGCTGGTAATGTAAGTATGTTGGCTCTCAAGGTAAATTTCAGAAGTTTTTGTAAGTGGGTAATTGTAAGAGTAGGAGTCAGGGATAGGAGTCATCAGTGATAACTTTCATAGCAATAAAGCAACAAAACAAGACAGGTTACACAAACTGGATTGGTTATAGGATCAAAGAAGTTAAAGGCACAACTGTAAATTTTTGCCTGGGCCCCTTTGAAACCACAATTCCTCTAAGTATCTTTTTGTCATCAAGATGAAACACATCCTTTGTGACTATGAAAGGAGGGTGAAGACTTGCATATGGAATTCTTAGACCTTCATTGCTAGCCTGATCTTACTTTCTGCTGCTGCACAAAAAGCTTTATATCAGTATACCTTAGAGGCTTTTGAATTTTTTCAATTATCTCATCCAGTGTAACTGGTGCACCTTTCAAAGTTTCCCTTTTCCGGGTAGTGTTCTGTACCCTAGCGATTCAAAGCATGTTACAGATGTTGGTACATCTTTTGGGCTTCTACACGGAGATGGGGGTTTCCCACAGTGAAACAGCAATTCTTGGACATCAGCTAGATATTCTATAATTCAATTCAATTCTGACACTTACCTGCCCCTGGAGATAGCAAAAAATCCCACAATACTGCCCCCACACCCACTTCAGATGCCAGTCCAAAGCCCAGGTTATCACCTGCGCTTCTGATCTATCAGTTGGAAATTCCAAGGACCGCTTCTTCTGGTTTCAAATGCCAGTCATGAAGTCCAGGCTGTTGCCTGTACTTTTTTTTGACCGGCTATTCATCAGTGGTCCCATGAACCCTCTCCACTGGTTTGATTAATTTGCTAGCACGGCTCACAGAACTCAGAGAAACATTTTACTTACTGAATGATTGGTTTATTATAAAAGGATATAACTCAGGAACAGCAAAGTGAAGTGACATATATGGCACGGTATGAGGAAAAGGTGCAAAGCTTTCTTACTCTCTTAGAGTGGACCACTTTCCTTAAATCTCTGTATGGTCCCTAAACTGGAAGCTGACCAAACTTTGTCCTCTTGGGTTTTTATGGAGTCTTTGTTACATAGGTATGACTGACTAAGTCATCCAGCCCCTTTCCTCACTACAGAAATCAGAGGGGTGGAACTGCATATTCGAAACTTTTATTTCCAAGGCTGGCTCCATGGACAACCAGTCCCCAGCCCTAAAAGGGGTCCCAAAGTTACCTCATTAACATAAGACACCTATGTTGCTCTCCTCACTTAGAAAATTACAAGGGTTTTAAAAGCTCTTGCGAGAAATGGGAAGACCAAATATATATCTCTTATAATCACAGTATCACAGCACATAATTCTGTTTCTCAAACTTGCTGAATTCTCTGACTGCTATCTTTGAGAGTATGATATACTATCTGGTACCACTCTGGTTTCTACTCATGGAACAACCAAGACAAGTTGAAAAATCTGGTGTAGGTAGGCTACTGTCCAGATGTCTTAAAATCAGCGTCAGCTGGAAGCTGTTCCAATAATAAGGGCCAGGTTTGTTTTTATAAAAATTCCATGGTTTATTACACTAAAAAAAATTAGCTATAAGATGCCAATATTTTGAGGTAGACTGGCAATCCTTCCTTTTTATAGTAGAGTTCATTTTGTTTTAGAGCCATTTGGTATCTTTAACAACTTAATCATTTTGTTGCTAAAGTTAATAACTGTAGGGACATTTTAAAAATATTATTTATTATACAATTATATCTACGCGAATTCTCTTAAAATGTTTGGTTAGCTATTTTATTTATCAGTTTTTTAATCTGAAAATATTATACTATGGTAATAAACATTACTTTAATGTGTAAATAGAATCAATATTTCATACACTTTCCCTAAAGTGCTTTTCTAAAAGTTATTTAAGATAACCCTGTTTTTTTTTTCTAAGCCAAAAGTTTAGCTTTTAAAATTAATTTGACTACTTGTCATCCATGATGGTAGATTTGTTTAAAGAAACTTGAGGCCAGTATTCTATTTTTTTTTTCTTTGAAGATTCTATTTATTTATCTGACACACAGAGAGAGATCACGAGTAGGCAGAGAGGCAGGCAGAGAGAAGGAGGAAGCAGGATCCCTGCTGAGCACCTGAGCAGGCACCCTGCTCAGGTGCCCCTGAGGCCACTATTCTAGTTATAAGTTGAAGCTATTTTAAATATAAATTATTTTTGAAACACATGAAAGTGTAATGGGTTGGAATGTAGTTTTTAATCACATCAATCATATGGGTCTCTATTGGTTACCTTTTTTTTTTTTTTAGTTTTATACTACAATAATTAAATTGACTGCAAATAAGGGACACTCTTAAATATCACATTTAGGTCCAGTACTGTTGCAAATTTTACTATTTTCTATCTTAAAAATAACTGAAAAATATAAATAAATTACTTGTGAAACAAAGAGAAATTGATTTTTTTATTTTAAAATTTCATTGGATTCTGAAAGGGAATGGTTGTAATACATTTAATTCAACTTGCACTGACATATGTATTCAGATAGCACATTTACATTAAGAAGAAAATAGTTTGAAAAATGAATAATTATATCAAATGTCTTTTGCTCTTTGCAGAGGTGTAATGGGACCTATGGGAAGAGTTTGATATAGGTTGGTTTTCTATTACTTGAGATTCATTTTGCCTTCCTATTGTTTGTTTGTTTATTTATTTTTTTATTTAAGAGTGAGCGAGTGGGGGAGGGGCAGAGGGAGACTGAGAGGGAATCTGAGGCAGACTCTGCACTGAGTGCCCAGACCAATGCAGGGCTTAATCTTACGACCCTGAGATCATGACCTGAGCAAAATCAAATGTCAGACACTTAACCCACTGAACCACCCAAGCACTCCTCTATTTTTAATTAAATTGTTATTGTTACTATTGTTTTTAGGATGATTAGGATTACTCAGATTGCTGCTGCTTTACTGTAGTGAGAAGGAAGTTAAGCAACCTGGGGCTAAAACAGCAGTGATGATGGCAGAGGAAGAAGGGACATCACCAACCTGCTGGCTTCAGAGAATTCAAATCTGGAAAAAAACTGCAAATAAACTGAGAAGTATCACATGGAGTAATTGTCTGGTATCTACTGACATTCATGGGTGTGACTCTTTCTTTTTCTTTTTTTTTTCACTTTTACCTAGATCCATAAGGAGTTCCCCATTTTCCTCTGAATTGTACTTAGCCACCCAATTGGCTTCCTTTTTTTTTTTTTTTGCCTAGAAGTATAGATCTATACATGGGCTGAGAAGCAAAACATTCTATAAAATCTTCAGTACTCTGGTAAAAGCTCCACTGTGGAGTTACTTGCTGGTAGAAATGCTTCTTTATATTAGAGGAAAAGCTGAAGTATACTTCAAGACCATAATCTATTTTCCTTGAAGCAGACGTTTACAGAGGACAGCAAATTCATAATATTTTTCTCACCTACTTTATGCAACCTCTGAATGCAGTGTCCCAGACTTAACCAACATAGAATAATTTCAAGTAAATTGGATTGGCCAAAAGTGAGATAAGCAGCTCAAACCAAAATACAGTACAAATGAAGGTCACACTTACATTATTCATTATGATTAATGGGCCTTACAATATCCATGCAACAGCTTCCACCATGTTTTCTGTTTACTAGTATAATATACTTAGCTCTTTATATTCACCTTTGCTTTGCACTTAGTTATTAGCAAATTCAGATTTGCTAATTGAAAGGTTTTGTGCATGGTGCAGCAGTTTCACTTAATAATATCCTTGATGAAGCAGTAAAAATTATTAATTTCATTAAATCTAGATCCTGAGTAAACATTCTTTTAATACTCAGTATGTTGAAATGTATAGTATGCAAAAACAACTTCCGCCGCTTAATACAGAATAATAGTTACCTCAAGGTAAAGCATAAGATAACTTTTATCATAGAATACCACATTTTTCCTTGCGAGAATCACTGACAGTCCAACAATGATTATCCAGATGTGAGTATATGCATACAATAAAAATGAAGTTAATTTATAATGTTAATGAAAAAACACTTTGTGCTGAGAACAAAATTTTAATTTTCAATTAAAAATTAGAATTTTGAAAACTTGTATCTGTCACTGTGAGCTTGAGAGCTTCCCAGTATTTACTTCTCCTGATGAGATTAGTGTTATTAACAAATGTGAATTTTTAATATTGTGTTATAAAATATATCAAAACTTAGAAGAACTGCAATATTAAATGAACCAAAATTTCCAAAAGAATCAAAGCATAATTTTACAAAATCATGACTTGATGAAAGATCCATTAAAGTATAAGATGAACTGATGAAATACAATCTAATGAAATTTGGTATATTTTGAAGATGTCACTTTGCAAATATCCTTTAGGAGACAACTATTTTTTGAATGTTGGTAGAGTACCAGCATTTATGATCATCTGAAAAGATTGTTGAAATACTTTTTTATTTTTCAATAATATATTTGTACAAAGCCAATTTTCTTCATATATTTGAAGCAAAAGAGCATATAGCAATAAACTGGCTGTGGAAACAGATATGAGAATCCAACTTTATTAGAGAGATTAGAAATTTATGATATTATAAACAATGCCATTTTCTCACTGATGCTCTTAATTTCTTTCATAAGTTATTATATTTTCTGTTATCCTCTGTATGTTGATCACAGTTATTTTAAATGCCTAAAAAATAAATATATTTAAAATTTCTCAGTTTTAACTTACGCAGTGGCAAATATTGCTAATATTATCAATATAAAAATCATACTTTGGGACTCCCAATTATTTTTAAAAACATAAAGTTATTATGAGACCAAAGTTTTGAGAACAAATGTGAAAGTGCCCCTTTGTAAAACTAAGGCAGGCTGTGTCCTCAGTATAAGTGGCTCATGAAGGAAAATTGAACATTTTTTTTTTAAGATTTTATTTATTTATTTGACAGAGAGACAGAGGTCACAAGTAGGCAAAGAAGCAAGCAGAGAGAGAGAGGGGGACGTAGTCTCCCCGCTGAGCAGAGAGCTGGTTGTGGGCCTCGATGCCAGGACCCTGAAATCATAACATGAGCCAAAGGCAGAGCTTAACCCACTGAGCCACCCAGGCGCCCGAAAATTGAACAATTTTTATGTTTTTTTAATGCAGTAGGAATTGAATTCTTATTTCTAGACATTTTCCTTTAAAATTATATACTAGGGACTATTGCTATTGTTACTGTTAACAGTAACTTTTATAATTGTTCAGGTTAATATTTTCTTTAGCTAGATCTAAGGCAGTGATTTGTAGTCTGGGAAGATGGCACAATCTGCTTAGTTAAAGCTGTCTGGCTTCAGAAATATACAGACCAATTTTAACATTGTATGAGGAGTTCAATTAAGATTCATTCTATATTCCATTTCTCTACCATGGGGTTAGAATCCTCAGAGAATTAAATGAAACTGTTTCCATGTCCTAGCAAGGGAGCATTTGTTGAAGTATTGGTTTCTCCCTCATGAAAAGCTTAACAATTTGTACAAACATTGATCCTTTCCCCCAAGTGGAAATTTGACAAGCTTCACATTACTGTCCTTCCTACTTTCACTTCAATTTAGGAAATCCTTTGAGGCTTTGTAATAGCAGACTTCCAAGAGATTGTATTGTCCAGGGACTTTCTGCACTGTGTTAGCTATGGCTTTTCTTTCAGCAAACTAAAGTTATTTTAAATGGTAGTAAGGGCAAATCTAGAATTAAAGCTGATGTCAGTTACCTAGACTGTAAGACTAACTAATCAAAACATAGTTTTCCCTGTTAGTAAAATTTCATTTCAGTATAAAAGTGAAGATCTTTCTCTAACTGATTTTGTAAAAATAAAGGCTTTTTTAAAAGTGTTAGATTCACAAATTAAGAGAAAGGTACAGACTTCCCATATACCCAATGTCCTCACACACAGAACCTACCTCTCCCATTATCTATCCATAGCCCCCATCAGAGCGGTACATTTATCTCAATTGATAAGCCTCCACTGACGATCATTATCCCCAGGAGTCCACAGTTTACAACAGGGTTTTCTCTTGGTACTGTATGTTCTATAGATTCTTACATTGTATAATGACATATATCTATCATTAGGATATAATACAAAGTATTTTCACTGTCCTAAAATTTCCTGGGCTTTGCCTTATCATCCCTCCCTTCACTGATGTTTTTAGAGTCTCCATAGTTTTGCCTTTCCCAGAATAAGAATTCCCTATAGCTGGAATTATGTAGTATGTTGACTTTTCAGATTGGTTTCTTTCACTTAGCAATATGCATTTAAGATCCTTTCATGTTTTTTCAGGGCTTGATAACTCATTTCTTTTAAGCACTGAATAATATTCCATTGCCTGAATGTGCCAATGTTTGTTTGTTTGTTTGTTTATTTATTTATTTAAGATTTATTTATTTATTGGGTGCCTGGGTGGCTCAGTGGGTTGAGCCACTGCTTCAGCTCAGGTCATGATCTAAGGGTCCTGGGACCTAGCCCCGCATTGGGCTCTCTGCTCAGCAGGGAGCCTGCTCCGCACTGTCTCTCTCTGCCTAGGTTTCTGCCTACTTGTGATCTCTGCCTGTTAAATAAATAAATAAAATCTTAAAAAAAAAAAAGATTTTTTTATTTATTATTTGAAAGAGAGAAAGAGATTGAGAAGGGCAGGGGTTGGGCAGGGAGAGAGAATCCTCAGCAGACTCTCTGCTCAGCAGTGCCTGATGTGGGGCTCCACACTGGGCTTCATCTCACCACCCTGAAATCATGACCTGAACTGAAATCAAGAGTCAGACACCTAACCAGCTGAGCCACCTGTACCACCAGGCGTCGCTGTACCAAAGTTTACTTATACATTCACCTGAAAAAAGGACATCTTGGTTGCTTCAAAGTTTTGGCAATTGTCCATAAGGCTGTTATAAACATCTGTGTACAAGCTTTTGTGTGGCCACGAGTATTTGGTCTTTTGGGTAAATACCAAGGAGTGTGATTGTTTGGCTCTATGGTGAAAGTACGTTTAGGTTGGTAAGAACTTGCAAACTGCCTTCCAAAGTGGGTCCACCATATGTATTCCCACCAGAATGAGAGTTCCTGTGGTTCTACATATTTGCCAACATTTATTGTCAGTGTCTGAATTTTGACCATAGGTGTGTAGTGTTATTTCATTGTTGTTTTAATTTGCATTTCCCTGATGGAATGTGATGCCAATTATCTTTTCACATGTTTATTTGCCATCTTTATATCTTCTTTGAATAGGTGTCTTGTAAGGTCTTCGGCCCATTTTTTAATCATGTTATTCACTATCTCACTTGAGTTTCAAAAGTTCTTTGTCTATTTTGGAGAATGGTCCTTTATCAAATATGCCTTGTGCATATATTTTCTTCCAGCATGTGGCTTATCTTCTCATTTTATTGTCATCATATTTCACAGAGCAGGAGTTTCTAATTTTAAGGATGTCTAGCTTATCAATTTTTTTCTTTCATGAATCATACCTTTGGTATTATATCTAAATATTTATGGTCATACCAAGATCATCTAGGTTTTCTCCTATCTTATCTTCTAGGAGTCCTCCATGGCTTTTAAGATCAGAATAAGTCTAATGTTTTCTTATAAGCATAAACCTACAGATTTCTCTCTTTTGGTGGGGGCTATATAAGGAGTGACTTTTTAAGGTTCCTACTTCAGCTGATGAAAAGGGACAGTGCCAATGTTCTACTGCTTTCCATATTTCTTTGATGAATGTAAGGTGTGTTGGGTGAGAGGACATTTTTAGTTACCATAATTTATTGTCTATTTCCAATTTACTCAAAAGTTTCCAACTCTTCAGAAAGATTTTTTCAATCCTTCTTTCCCCTTTGGTAGCTAAAAATTTAAAGCAGTTAATAGGAAGGAGTCTCTGAGGGCCAAAAAAAAAAAGTGATATATATATATAGGAATAATTCTGAAACTCTGAATAATTAGGTAAATGTCCTCTTACAAACTCATTCTCTGATGATATAAAACTTTGGTGTTGTGGTATATTTGTGCTTATTTTCCTTCAATAAACTTTCCATTTTACATGCATTTGTTTCTAATGTTTTATATGTGAACTACCTTAATAATATTCTATGCACTTACTTTGTCTTATAAATTAGTTTATCTTCATGTTTGAATGTGTGTGTGTATAAGTGTGTGTGTCTATTGTAACAATTAGCAACTTTTCCAGGTTAAATTCCATATTATTTCTTTTATTTTTGTTTATATTGAAGGGGAAAATAATAGCTGAAACTTATTCTTAAACTTATTCTTAAAATTACTTTTGAATGTCATCTTATTGGTTTTGTTTTAATTTTGTTTAGATTTTATTTATTTGAGAGAGAGAGAGAGCATGAGTGTGGGGGAGGCAGAGGGAGAGGGAGAAATGGACTCTGGTGAGCAGGGAACCCAACGTGGGGCTTGATCCTAGGATTCCGAGACCATGACCTGAGCTGAAGGCAGACACTTAAACAAATGAGCCACCCAGATGCCCTCTAAACTTATTTTTAAATGAAAAGGACATGATAACATTTGCCATACTCAAGTCTCAAATATTAAAATTAAAATTTTTTTACAATCAAGGAAGTCATTTTAAAGGATTTGAAATATAATTTATCATAGCTCTCCATGATTTCTACCTTTACAAATTGAATAACAAATAGGTGTGTACGGTATACTAGTTAAGAATATGAAGAGAAAGCACATATTTACATGAAAGAAAACAAATTATTCTAAACCTAACTTACGCAGAGGATCTTCGAATTGAAACGTCAAGTATGCAATTGTGTGGGTGCTGAGTATGGTTCAGCTGGGATATGATTTGCTTAATTCCAGACAACACAGCAGAGAGTCATAGGAGAATTGTGATTGAATCATCAGAGCTTTCATAATTTGATATGGATATTGGGCAAATAACTAATTTTTCTGTGCCAAATAATTCTAAATTCATAAAATGTTTGTTAAGTATTCTAAGGGGTAATGTATAGAAAGCACTTATCTTTGTAAACCCTTGAAAACAATAGCATGAATATAGAAAAGGAGAAATACGTTTTGATCAAGTCTATTGAAATTATAGAAATGGACTTGTTGAAACAGGAAGTTCTACCACTTGATCAAGTGACAAGTAGAAGCAAAAGAATTACTAAAATGTTTAACTCTCCATCACACTTCACAGCACAAAGAATAGAAGTGTAACAAAGAGGAGAAGTAATATGAAGAGAGCTTAAGTTTGTCAGATTGTTTTTCATTTATGTTTTTCTTGGCTTTAGATTTATTAAAATGTTAAGAGAATGAAAGTCTTCTAAAGCATATTTAAGATGAAGGAATTACTTTTGAATGTCATCTTATTGGTTTAACTCACTCCTACTTATTTCTGAGGTACTAATGTATTTTTCTCATGGAATTATTCAGAACATGTTTTGAGACAAGATAAATTGAGAGAATATAAATAATAAAAAGTAGAGACTAAAAGGAACATAAGTGGTTCACTTAATAACATATATGTATCATCTCAACCAATTCTTACAACAACAATTTATATGGAAATACTGAATACCTCATTTATAGATAAAGAAACAGTTAAGTCTACTGGCTAAAGATTGGTATGAACACATCTGTAGTCACACAAAGTTAGGTTTATTAATTTGTTGTAACCAAAGAGAATAAACCACCTAAGAACTATGGGACATCTTAAAAGGGGGAATTAGAGAACGGACTTACAGCATTTTGAAAACTAGATTTTGTCAAAGGATGATGTTGGCGAGTATTGGTCAGAACTGTTGGGTTGCCTGGATGACTCAGATGGCTGAGCCTCTGCCTTAGGCTCAGGTCATATCTTAGGCTCAGGATCAGCAGGGAGTCTGCTTCTCCCTCTGTCCTCCTGCCCTGGCTCATGCATGTATGTGCTCTCTCTCAAATAAGTAAGTAAAACCTAGAAAGAAAGAAAGAAAGAAAGAAAGAAAGAAAGAAAGAAAGAAAGAAAGAAAGAGAGAGAGAGAGAGAGAGAGAGAGAGGAAGGAAGGAAGGAAGGAAGGAAGGAAGAAAGAAAGAAAGAAAGGAAGGAAGGAAGGAAGGAAGGAAGGAAGGAAGGAAGGAAGGAAGGAAGGAAGAAAGAAAGAAAGAAAGAAAGAATTGTAAACTAGGTGAATTACTGGAATAGTCAGTAGCCTTATTTTAGAACACATGAGTCTATGCAGAGTTAGTCACTTAAATATGTATATGGTCTTATCTTAGAGAGTATGGATCCATACAAACTCACACTACAGAATTTTGGCTTAGTCTGTGATCACAGTTTGGCTTGGCATAGGTTTTCCATTTTGTAAAAAATGGTGCAGTTCATTGTGCAAGTTGTGGTTTCCATTAAATTCTTAGTCTTAGATTCCAACAATTTTTTTTTGTTCCTTTATCAGGCAAATTTAGTTATATTCCATATTTAAAATTAAAAAAAAAAAAAGGTAGAGGTAAGTTATGTAACCTAAGTGAGATTAAACCATACTGAGGTTTGAGACAGGTTTGAAAGAAGTTGTGGCTTCAGTATCTATGCCAGGAACTACCATGCTCTACAGACTCTTACAAATACGTAGAGGCATTGATGAGGGAGCAGAAGGTTAGCTAAGGACAAAGCAGAAGCTGGCACCCTACACTCCCCTCACCTGCAACTTGCAACATGTGTGATGTTCCTCTGGCATTCCTGGGGGCCCTAAAGGAAGAACAAATGGCTAACTAATAGAGATCACAGTCTTGCAGACAGGAGTCTACCTTAGTTTACAAATGTGATTTACAGTAACCTAACTTCCAGAAGACTCTCAACTGTCTTAATGTTGGTACCTCAGTAGAGGAAAAAAAAAAACAAAACCACAACTTGGCTTGACAATAACCAGGTCTCTAGAATGCTGAGAGTCTTCTTTACTATAGGACAGCCCTTCTGAACACCCTCTTTGTCCTCACCTCCCCAACTACAGAGTATATAATCAGCCACTCCTCAGGACTGCCTGGGCAGCAACTCTTACTGCCCACAGGTCCTTTCCCTGTGTTTTAATAAACCACTGTCTTGCACCAAAGATACCTCAAGAATTCTTTCTTGGTCATTGCCTCCTGACTCCACCCCACTGAACCTTACTTATTTTCTAAAACCTCATCAGCATGGTATAAAATAAAGAGCTGTGCTCAGAAGAAAGATATATCCATATATATCTTTATATATATACACAACACACATAATGCTTCCCTTGAATTAGCCAAGGTTAACTGGTATAAAGGAAAGAAATTATAATACTCCTATTCAAAAACCCACTTGCTTTTAGTCCTTTATCTTACTTAGTGAATTTGCTGCATAATCTTTTTGAACATTTGTTGAGTTGCCACAAGTATATTAATATTTATTGTGATGAGATTACTTTCTCTAAAGTTCACCATGAGTTTTTATTGAAAGTTTTGATTATAACAAACAATTACAGAAAATAATTCAAATTATTGAATTGTATGGTAGAGCATTGTATTTTAACCCATTTAAAAAGTAATTGGACAGCAACTGAGATAATGTTAAATGTATTTCAAATTGTAATGAATAACTTTAGTTAAGAAACAGATGTAAAGGAGCAGTTTTGCTCTCTTGTACAGTATTCCTTTTGGAATTCGCTTTTAAATTACAATAACCCTAAACGTAAGGTAGCTTATACATACCATAAATATAGCTTACATGTGTAAAGTGTTGTCTTTTAAAAAGCTTCCAACGCTATCATCTGAGTTCTTCTAAATCAGCATTTTCATTACAATATTTATCTAAGCTCTTTATCATTTACAAACATTATTTCAGAAAGTCTGACAATCATATAACAACAACTAATCCAACATCTCTATCTATATCAACATGTCTATTTATCTCCCTATTTATCTATTTTGTCCTATCAAGTATTTTATTTATTTGGTTTTAATTTTGAAAATTAATTGGCAACTTTCACATGAATAAAATTATTTAATTATTCAGGTAATCATTAAATATGAAGCTGATTCAACACTATATTTTCCTGTGTTACACATGGTAGATTAATATATAACATTTACTCCATATTCTACTTGTGTAGTTTTTTTTTTTAATTTTCTACTACAACCTATAAAGATAATACATTTTACACAGCAATTCAAGACACACAGAGACACATACAAAACCCAAGAGGAAACTTCCTAGTACTTCATGTAATAAGCTTTAATGTTTTCTACCCTATATGATACTGTTCAGTTCTTCACAGTTATTTTGGGTATGTACTGTGATCATTAATTTTTTAGATACAATGGCTGAAGAACCCACCTTTATTGTGCTTTCTTCTATTTCTGAGACTAAAAAGTAAAAAGAGAAAAAATATATATGTATGTTTACTCTTGCACACACATACATTCCATTGATTCCTTTGGAATTATGGTTGCAGATATGATATACATTGGACAGCCATTTTGAAAGATAGAAGGAAGCATATATTAGTACAGTGTGCTACTTCTTGTTCTGCTTCCAATCAGAGCCTACTACAAAAGGTGTACGACATCTATTTTAATCATGCAGGGCAAAGAAGACATGGTATATTTCTAAAGCCATGAGTAACTTGGTTTTTGGAGGGTTTTTTTTGGTGGCAATTTTATTTCCATTCAGCTTCTTAATAAAATAGAGGTATTGAAGTTCTGAAGCCAGAGGCTTCCTAATAGTGTAAAAGGTAATAGCATCAAAAATAATATAATTCTTAGAAAAATACATAAAAATAATGAAAAACTTATAATTTATAAACAAATTGTTCATTTTTAAAAGTTAAAAATAATGGAAAATTTATCACATATTCATGGATCAGAAGACTTTTTTTATTTATCTATTTAAAGAGTGAGCAAGAGTGGGGAATAGGGGGAGAGAGAATCTCAAACAGACTTTGTGTGAGCTTGGAGCTTGACACAGGGCTGGATCTCAGGACCCTGAAATCATGACCTAAGCTGAAATCAAGTTTTGGATGCCTAACTGACTTAACCATCCAGCTGCCCTAGAAGACATAGTATTTGTAATATTTTCACATTATCATTTAAGTTGTTCTATTGATTTATTTAATCTCTCATTAAAGAAGGTAGTAAAATGCATGTCAAAACATAAATTACCATTACTGGTATTATGATACATAGTCATAAACTGGCCTCTCATCATGATACAGTGCAATGATTAAATGATTGTAATTAGAAAGTCTTTCAGATCTGTAGAATTGGGACAAAAGTTCTTATTCATTTAGTTTGTTAAGACAAAATGATATAATTTATATAAAGGACTTAGTATCAGCTTTTTGCATATATTAGAAAATAAATTATCTTTGTTTCATATAGGAATTTTTTCCCTTTAAATTTTATTTATTAACAACAGAACTGAACCCTCCGATTCAATAATCTACTATGCAAATTTTCCTTATGAAATTCACTATTTGTGGAAAGACTCAGTGGAAGTAATACTATCTGAGGATATAGCCATGCAATAAAAAATAAAACCATTTCCATCCCCATCCAATTAAACATCCACTAATAAACTTGAAAAAAATTATATAAGAGAATTTCATCAAGTATTCCTCTAAGTTAATAAACAGTATTGTGCTGTTTATCTGTAATCTAATTCTATAAACTAGAAATAAAATTTGAGTGTTATTTTAATACTGATGCAATCAGTTTGTATTTAGGCAATTTTGTTTTTAATCTTTTAAAGAAAATGTATTATAAGTCATTAGCAATTTGGAATCTGCTACAGGTACTCTGATTAATATTTTGAATTTTATACTAGGAAATTTAAATGGTAAATTAGAATAAAATCATCTAAGAGATAAACTAGAATATGAATATTTCCATGTGTTTTATAAAGAAGTTGACTACTATAGCTATTTATTTATAGTAAGAGGTCTTTGTTTTCTTACAAATTTTATCTCATCTCATTTATTTTCATCTTATTTAAATTGTTTTTGGGTGGATTTAGCACAGTTAAACACTATTAAACTAAAATCTGAGAACATTAACAATATAATCATAATAAATCACTTAGTTTATTTTCTAATAAATGGGTTTGTAAGGGACATTGTCCCTTAAAACCAATGAATTTCTTATATAAGTAAGCTTATAGGCTCTCATTTGTATATTGTATATTCATTTATGTAGTAATTCATTAAATCACTCTAATACTGATCTTTTACTATGTATCATAAACTTATTTCCTTTCATGAGTATTAAAAATTTTATGAAAAAGTAGTATGTATGTGAAAAAAAAAACAATTATCTATTAACATGCTATTATAGAAATTAAAATTTCCAAATTAGGAACTAAGAAATTCTACATGGATGTCATAACATATTTCTAAATGACACCTTTTTTTCCTCAAGTGATGCCTTGTGTAAATTTTTTATTTCATGTTTTTGACTATTCTTTCTCTTTCTCCATATAGATTCTTTTTCCTCCCTATATTCCTCTACATAGTGTTGGTATCTGTTAAAGTTCTGCCTTTAATCCTGTTCAATCCTCCCATATAAATTCATGGTTCCCATTGTCCAATAATACACAGTTTCCTTCAGAATTTTAGGCTCATATTTACCTGTGGTATATTCACCGTAGGAGTTTAAATACAAAATGTCTAAAAACTGGGGTGCCTGGGTGGCTCACGCGGGTTAAGCCTCTGCCTTTGGCTTGGGTCATGATCTCAGGTTCCTGGGATCGAGTCCCACATCGGGCTTTCTGAACAGCGGGAAGCCTGCTTACCCGCTCCCCTGCCTGTCTCTCTGCCTACTTGTGATCTCTCTCTCTCTCTGTCAAATAAATATATAAAGTCTTAAAAACAAAAACAAAAACAAAAACTGACAAGAAGTTTCTCTTCTTTTTATTATCACCAGGAACGTATAACACTAAATAAAAACAATGATAAAAATACATTTCCCCACATATATTTTATCTTAAATTTTAAACAAGAGTTGTGCTGTTTAGTTTATATATATAATATTTCAAACAAGCACATTTTAATTATTTGCCTTAGTAAATAATGACTTGTTCTTAGAAGCTGATTAAGAGATTAGAAATTTTACAATATGTGAAGGACAGAAGTGAACTCAGCTATGCATGTTCCTTTTGAGAGTAATTTCATGAGATTTGAAATTTTGTAAATTCATTTTGTGTATAGTCCACATTTTGAAGCTTTCTGGGACTATTTCGTGGGAAAACAACACTCCATAAATATTTTCACATTTCTGCAAAATCTGAGCTTTCTGAGCAGAGTACTTGCCACCTAGATTAATGGATGATTGAATGGTAAAGATGCTTGGAAGTTAGAGAATTTGAATTGCTCTGAAGAGATTTAAAGACTTATTCCTCAGCACAATGTGCTTATATTCAGGGACAGTGAGGTAAAGATCTTTTCCTTTCCTTCTCAGAAAAAATTCATATCTTACATTCTAACATAAAACTTCCCCTCTCTCCCTCTCTCCCCTCTACCCCTCTGTCCTACACTTTCCTTGAGAGGAGGAGCAGATTATGCCAGCTGCCCTATATAAGCACCAATTCTCATAATTTTGTTGTTCCTATGGTGCAAACCCAGTTGCTCATGCAAGTACATCAATCATGCATCATCCTGTCACATGGGAAATTGGGGCATGGGGGAACCAGCACTACCAAGTTGCTCTGTGGGTCAATAAAATGTCTGTTCTTTAATAAAGAGGTTTAATGATTCTGGTAGTATATATAACAAACATATGGAATGCTAACATTTTTACTAGGCAATATATCAAATCATTCATAGTTTTTGATTTAACAATTAGAAATTCTTTTATTTCCCACTTCTTTTTACTTTCCAAAAAGTAAAAAAAGAAAAAAAATACATATATATATTTGGTTCCTGTTTTAAGCTTTCTGTAAGATGTCATTACAACTTCGAATAGAATATCTGCCAACATCTTTCTTGAGATAATAATGTAGACAACAAATTTTCTCTCTAAACATAAAATGGTATGTTATCTTCCTACTATTATCTTTGTGAAACTTTATACTTAAACCTTATGCATTTAATTATATATTTTATATTGTTGAGATTTGTTTTTTTGATAGAGAGAAAACCATTAAATTTATTTTTCATAACAGTAGCTTTATTGTTATTTTGACAAGATTTTAAAAGTTTTTTTTTTGTTTTTGTTATCAGCTTATAGTTAATTCTAAATTTGAAAAATTAATATAGGTCTAAATTATATGTTCTGTCTGTGATGACAGAAATATTCTGTAACCACTGGGTAATATGGTAATGTGAGGATTTTTCAAGTTGAAGTGTTTGAAAGAATTCCTCAGAGCACAAGATTTGTATTTAAAGACAAAGCATATGGTGCATACAGCAAGAAAAACAGACTGCAGGAAGCATCAGAGTTCTGAAAGCTATCTCATGTGCCAGCTCCCCAGGCATTTATTTGTACATGTGCTGTACAGGGTTTTTATTGGTACATGGCATATCTGTCCTCTTTCTCTTAAGGAAAGAGAGATAAAGCAAGAGAGAATGAGAGAGAGAGAGAAAAAACAAGGAAGGGAGGGAGGGAGGGAGATATTGACAGAGATAGAGAGGGAAGGAAAGAAGGAAAGAAAAGAGAAGAAAAAAGAAGAGAAAAGGAAAAGGAAAAGAAAGAAAAAAGAAAAGGAAAAAAGAAAAGAAAACAAAAAAGAAAGGAAGGAAGGAAAAGAAAGAGAAAAAGAAGGAAAGAGAAGAAGGAAGAAGGAGGGAGTGAGTGAGGGAAGAAGGGAGGGAAGGCAGACGGATGGGGAGAAAGGAAGATCAGTGGATTGAATCACGGGCACCATGAGGAATTTTGGCTTTCTTTGAGTTTAGACGTTTCAAGGAGGGTTTTTTTTTTAAAGATTTTATTTATTTATTTGTCAGAGAGAGTGTGCACAGGCAGACAGAGAGGTGGGCAGAGGCAGAGGGAGAAGCAGGCTCCCTGCTAAGCAAGGAGCCTGATGTGGGACTCGATCCCAGGACCTGGGATCATGACCCAAGCTGAAGGCAGCTGCTTAACCAACTGAGCCACCCAGGTGTCCCTCAAGGAGTGTTTTTATACTTCTTCCCTGACAATCAGGTCAGGGTGATTAAACAGGTTAGGACAGTTAAAACTTTTAGTTAAACAAAAACAAAAACAAAAACAAAAACAAAACCTCTATGGAGGTTGCCAGGGGAGTTTCAGTCTTTCAACAGCACATAAAAAATCCTACTTGGCCAAGAGTCAACAAACAGCTATCTAAATACCCCCAGAGACAAATACAGAGTTTTTCAGTCTACCTATAAATCAACTCTATCTACTACACGTAACCACTAGCCACAAGTGGCTGTTGAACACTTGATGTGTGGCTTATGGGAATGTGTAATTAAATATCATTCACCTTATATTTAGTTTTAATTAATAGAAAATTAAATAATAATTAATAAATCACTATCTATGGCAGCCTAGAGCCTTACAAAATGTACTTTTTAAATTATAAGATTTGAAAGTTGAAATTACTCCTTGAAACTTGGCCTGAAGAATGGATATTGTGTTAGCAGGCATGAAAAAAAAAGACATTAATCTCAATGTGCATCCCCATTAGAGCTCTTAGGTGACCGGGCATATTGTCAATGAGCAGTAATATTTTGAAAGGAATCTTTTCTTTTTTTGAGCAGGAGGTCTCAATGGTGGCTTTAAAACAATGAGTAAAACAATGTTATAAATAGATAGGTTGTCATCAGGCTTTGTTGCTCCATTTACAGAGCATGAGCTGAGTAGATTCAGCATTATTCTTAAGGGTCTCAGGATTTTCAGGCTAATAAACATACACTGGCTTCAGTGAAAGTTAACAACAACATTAGCCCCTAATAAAACAGTCTGTCCTTTGTAGCTTTGAAGACAGGCATTGACCTCTTCTCTTTAACTATGAAAGTCCTAGATAGTTTCTTATTCTAGTAGGAGGCTGGTTGTCTTGTCTACACTGAAAATCTGTTTAGTATAATCACTTTCATTAATTATCTTACCTAGATCTTCTGGAAAATTTACTGCAGCTTCTATTTGTCTTTGCTCTTTCAACTTGCACTTTTATGTTATGAACTTGACTTTTTTTCTCTAAATTTATGAACCAACTTCTACTAGCTTCAGACATTTTTTTCTGCAGCTTCCTCACCTCTCTGTCTTCATAGAGTTGAAGAGTTAGGACCTTATTCTGGATTAAGCCTTGGTTTCAAACAACTGATCTTCTAATTTTCTAAGCAGACCACTAAAACTTTCTCTTTATCAGCAATAACCCTGGTTTGCTTTCTTTCTCTTTTTTTTTTAAAAAAGATTTTATTTATTTATTTATTTATTTATTTGACAGAGAGAGAGAGATCACAAGTAGGCAGAGAGGCAGGCAAAGGGAGAGGGGGAAGCAGGCTCCCTGCTGAGCAGAGAGCCCGATGCGGGGCTCAATCCCAGGACCCTGAGACCATGACCTGAGCTAGAAGGCAGAGGCTTAACCTACTGAGCCACTCAGGCACCCCCTGCTTTGTTTTCTTAATCATCTATATGATCAATGGAGTATCACTTTTAATTTTCTTCAAGAATGTTTCCTTTGTATTCACAAGATTTTTTGGAGCAAGAAACCTAGCTTTTGGCCTGTCTCAGCTTTCAATATGCGTTCCTCAGTATATATCTATATATCTATATATCTATATCTATATCTATATCTATCTATCTATATATAGAATATATATATTCTAATTGCTTGTACTTTAGATTTAGCGAGAGATATGCAATTATTCCCTTCACTTGAACATTTAGAGGTGTTGTAGGGTTATTGTTGTGTCTTAGGGAAAAAAGAGACCCAAGAAGAGGAAGAGAGATGGAGGGATGGCTGGTCAGTGGAGCAGTCATAACATAAACAACATTTATTGATTAAGTTTACTATTTTAGATGGGTGTGGTTCATGATATTCCAAAGCAATTTTAATAGTAGCATCAAAAATTGCTGATCACAAATCATCATATTAAATGTAATAATAATGAAAATGTTTGCAATAGTGTTAGAATTCCCAAAATATGATACAGAGACCATAAGTGAGCAAATTGTGTTGGAAAAAATGGTGCCAATAGACTTGGCTCCATGTAGGTTTATCACAAAACTTTAATTTGTAAAAAACACACTATCTACAAAGCCCAATAAAGTGAAGTTCAATAAAATGAGGTATTCTTGTACATAGGAAAACAAATGAATTTTGTATACTAACCTTGTGTCCTGCATTACACTAACTTGCTATAAATGCTTATTAGTTTCAGAAGATTTTTTTCATTACTATTAATTATTATTGTCAGTTTTTGGTCGACTTTTAAAAAATTTCCTAAATAGACATTCATGTTGTCTGTGAACACACATATAACTTCCTTTCCAATCTGTGCTTTTTATTTCCTTTTTTGGTCGGGGGGAGGGTGCTCATTGCATTAGCAAGAACTTCTAATAGAACATTAAGAAAGAGTAGTTGGTGGAGACAGCCCTGCCTTGTACCTGATCTTAGAAGGAAAGCTTCTCATGTTTCTTAGCATTAAGTATGATGTTAACTGTAGGTTTTTTGTAGGTATTCCTAACAAAGTTGAGAGACTTCTGCTGTATTTTCTGTTTACTGGAAGTTTTTATCATGAATGGGTGCAGGATTTTTTCAAATTATTTTTCTGTATCTACTGATAGATCATATGGCTTTTCTTTTTTTAGTCTGTTGATGTGATCAAGTCTATGAGCTAATGTTGTAGTGTTTGACCAGCATCGCACATTGGGTAAATCTCAGTTGTGGTGTATAATTCTTTCTGTATTCTTTTGGATTAAACTTGCTAAAATTCTTTTGAGGATTTTTACATCTATATCCATGATAGATTTGGTTTGCTAGTTTCGTGAACAATCCTATAATTTTTTAAAGTCATATTTCTAAATATAATTGGACTCATAATTTTCAATTGTTATAGCTTCATTTTCCAAATGCATCTCTTCTCAAATTACTAAGGATAAGAATCATAGAAGTTATAATTACACAATAATTATGTATAATTATTTGTTTCTTTGAAGAACCCTCACTGATTAAATCATTCAGTTGCTACCAATGAATGTGTCATTGTTTCCAACTGACTTTAAAATACAATATCTCATTGCACAGTACTGAATTCTAATACTACTTCTAGTACCAGCTGTTCTTAGCTAGGGTTTTCCCCAAACCAGACACTGAAGCAAGGACTTCAATACAAATAATTTTACGTGGAAGATGGCCTCTAAAAACACTAATTAAGGTCTATGGAAATTGAGGCAAGGATATAATAAAGTTTAAGGCAATAAATGTGTTAGTGAGTTGGCTATTTCTGGGGACAACTGTAGTTCCATTCTATTGGTGGTCTTCTAAGGAAGCATGTTGAAAATATATAAGAATTATCCATCAGATGGGGAAGCTGAATATTTATCCACCAATTTCCATCCATCAATGTTTCAGATTTGCTTCCCTCAATATTTAATTCTTGGAACATTAGCTTCTGCTGCTTGTACTGAAAATTTCCCATGTAGTTCTAGATAACTTATTGTCCTGGGACAATAAGTTAAATATACAGGTACTTGTGATAAAAATCTATAGATGTAAGTAGAATATCATCACTTTCAGTGAACCCAGAGGTGGGCCAAAACATGAGGTTAGCATCAAAAGTGTCTGCTACCCCATGAAGGAAAAATTTTAAAGTTACACTAAAAAATAAACTAGAAACAAACAAAAATTTCATCCACTGTGGGATGTGTTGTATTTATACAATGGAACACTCTTCCATGAAGCTGAACAAATGAAATTTGAACAAATTATTATCAATAAAATCATATGAATGAATCTCTAAAGAATAATATTGAGTGAAAGAATCTAGATACAAAAGAATGATAATAGCACAACTCCACTTTCAATCAGACACTATATTAACATTTCACCCATAAACATAATAATTATTAATATTTATTATAGAATAGTGAACCAATGTTACTATCTATATTTCTCATTTTGTTACTTCAGAGGTAATCACAATTCATCTTGGACAATATTGATACACATTTATATAATAACACATTTGTCTATTTCTCGTTAGTATTCAAAGCCAAGAAAATTATTTCCCTACACAAAACCCCATGCCATCATTTGACAAGAGAAAGTAAAATCTAAATCTATGGCTAAAATAAATTGCTTAAATTTTAAGAAAAATGCAGACTATGATAAAGTGTGGAAAATGCAGAGTGATGGAGATGACATAAAAAATAAGTAAAGGGGGTGCCTGGGTGGCTCTGTTGGCTAAGCTTCAGCCTTGGCGTCAGGTCATGATCTCGGGGTCTTGGAATTGAGTCCCGTATCAGGGAACCTGCTTCTCCCTCTTCCTGCCACTCCCCCTGCTTGTGCTCCTTCTCTCTCTCTGACAAATAAATAAATAAAATCTTTTCTTTTTTTTTAAAGGACCAAGTAGCATATAAAATTGTTTTTCTTTTAAGTGTCATAAATAAGAACATGTCATGAGCAGACACTTTGCATTCTATTTTGACTTAATGAAATCTTAGATGGTACATTAAATTATCTGTCCCATTTTGGGAAATATAATTAATGATGTCAACTTATTAAATATTTTCTTTTCAATAAATATTATATAAATTCTTAAATTTTTCAACAAAATTTATCTTTATAAAATCTAAATATATTTTTGTGAATATTATGTTCACAGAACAGGATCATTGAGAAACTCAGTTGACCCCAGTTATAAGGTTTATACTTCAGATTCAGAATTTGCAATCCAAAGTTATGCTATGGTCAATGAAAGCAAATTAATTATGACCTGATGTGAGTGTGTTTATGTGTGCTGGATATGAGATACTTCATGCAAGTAGATCTCCAATTATACAGATTATTAACTTTAATATTATGGATCCTATTTCTCATGACTGAATGTAAATGGAAAGTTATTTCCAAGGACTCCCAACACTAGTATTTTCCAATAACAATCTCCCAAATATAACATTATGACAGGTTTTTGCAACTGTATTTTCTCTTAAAAAAAAAAAAAGCAATGAAAAAAAAAAACTTTAGAAGGAGTGCTTGGCATGATGATTTACACAAAACAGCACTCAAAAATGATGGAAAATGTGTGTCTTCAGAGAACATCTCTCAATGCTGCTTTTTAAGTATATATAAAAGATGAATTTCAGTTTCATCCTTTAAGACACACCTCTGAGCCACACCATTCATGGTGTCATAAATTCCTCTATTGCTTTTTGGCTTATTCTAGTATCTCCTTCAACCTAACCTTGCAACAAGCATACAGAATCCAATAATGGTGGACATAGTTTTTGCAGAAGATAGAATCATAAAAAAATGCTGTATATGACACACAAATAATAGCTTGACAAATTAAATGTAATTCATAGGGAAAATAAATATAGATATTAGGAAAGAGTAGTATGGTTTATTACATCTTAACAAAAAATAGACGTCCTGTACTATGCAAAAGTGAATTTTATTACCTCCTGAGACACCTGCTTCTCTACTTTTCACACACACACACACACACACACACACACACACCCTGCTTTTGCATTCAAATTGTTTTCCAGAACCAAATGAATTTTTGGTAGGTCATCATTTACAAGCAGCTAAGTATTGATGATAGGGTTGATAATTTTTGCATTCTGCAGCAGTGACTAAATGCAGCCCTGGATTTCAAAATTTTTAATAATGCTTTTATCACTGTTATTTACATGGCTAAGTGCTTTTGAAGTTGTTTTGCATTTATCAGGTGTCAGAACACACTGTAAGAATAATGAGGAACAAGTTAGAAAAGTGCATTAAACCCCGCTGACTACTGTCATCATCTTATCAATGCTAAATAACAAAAAAACTATTGCTAACCATCTAAGTTATAAAAGTCAAAGAAAATTGTTTTAAAAGCTAAAATAATGAGTTTTAAAATGATAGCAAAATGAGAAGAAACGACAGTAAACAAGTAGTAGATAAACACAAATGAAAACAAAAATAAAAGTAACAATGTAGCAGAGACATACTTGGTTTATTCAGCCAATTCAGAAAAAAAATTCATTATGAATGTTTTGCAATATTTAAATCAATAGGTTTCATTAAATATACTATAATATAATTATGTTAATTAATAAATCAAGTTATTAGAGATGGGGCCTTTTCTGATATTAAAGTTTGAAATTTATCTCAAAATTATTTTCTCCATAAAATCAGGAATTTTGAATTTTTTTTTAGATTGGAAACATTAATTTACATATGATAATTTACTTCCTAATTATGACTGTGATTTTAATGCTAGTTATCATTACCTAAATAACTAGAATGACTAACAGGCTTAATAAAGAACAAACATAATGATTGTGATGGTTACTTTATGTGTCAACTTGGCTAAGCTATGGTATCCAGATATTTGATCAATCTTATTCTAGATGTTTCTCTGAAAGTATTTTTTAGATTAGAGCACCATTTAAATCAGTAAACTTTGAGGAGAGCAATGACCTTCCATATTGTTGGTAGGCCTCCTCAAAACAGTTGAAAGCTCCTGGAAAAAGAAAGGATTCTTCTAGCAGACCATCTTTGGAATCAAACTGCAGCTCTTTCATGGGTCTCTAGCCTTGGAAAATATGTATGTATGTGTATGTACATATGCATATATATATGTGTCATATATATACAACATATATATACACAACATATATATATACATACATATATACACAACATATATATGTATTTATATATACATATATGATATAAACTTATGATTTTGTTTGATTCAAACAAAATCAAATATGATTCAAACTTACGTCTGACCTGTAACCTTTTCTTCTTACCGACTTTTCCCTTCTGGGATGGGAATATCTACCCTATGCCTGTCTTATCATTTTATTTTGGGAGTATATAACTTTTCCAGTTCCACATAACATATGTGTTGGGTATATATGGTGTAAAAGTGGCTTTGGAACTGGATAGTTGATGGAGGCTAGAAGAGTTCTAGGTGCCTCTTAGAAAAAACTTAGATTTCCTTAAGGAGACTGTTAGTAGAAATATGGATGTTCAAAGGTGCTTTTGGAGGAAAGGTGATCTTATTCTAAAGTGGCAAAAAACCTGTATTCTTCTTCTTCTTTTTTTTTTTTTTTAAGATCTGATTTTTATTTATTTGACAGAGAGACACACAGTGAGAGAGGGAACTTCCACAAGCTGGGGGAGTGGGAGAGTGAGAAACAGGCTCCCCACTGAGCAAGGAGCTTATGTGGGGCTCCATCCCAGGACCCCAAGATCAATACCTGAGCCAAAGGCAGAGACTTAACAAACTGAGCCATCCAGGTACCCCAAGAATACAAGTTCTTGGGGTGCCTGGGTGGCTCAGTCATTAGGCATCTGCCTTTGGCTCAGGTTATGATCCTGGGGTCCTGAGATGGAGCCCCACATCAGGCTCTCTGTTCAGCAGGGAGCATGCTTCCACACACCGCCCCCCACCTGCCTCTCTGCCTACTTGTGATCTCTGTCTGTCAAATAAATAAATACAATATTAAAAAAAAAAAAACCTGTATTCTTGTGTTTTGTGGATGAAAGTTCCACATCTATTAACTTGGATACTTAGTTGAGGAAAAAAAAATGTGAAATGCTGAAGGCACTGCCTACATTTTTCCTTGATGCTTGTAGTAAAATATGAGAGGAGAAAGATGAATTAAGTAAGGAATTATTGAATCATTATACTGTATACCTGAAACTAATATAACAGTATATATTAATTATATTGAATTTTTAAAAATCTAAAAAAAAATTAAATAATACAAATTAAGAATGAAAGACTGGAAACCTAAATAAATAAATAAAAATAGAAATTGTTAAGTACAAAGGAGCCAAAGTTGAAGATTTGGAAAATTTCCAGCCTATCCATATTGCAAAAAAGTAGAAAACATGTTCTGCAAAGAACATCAAGGCTGTGGCTAGACAAATATTTACTATAAAAGAGATAGGTATAATGCCTCTATCTAATTAATCATTTTAGTAGCAATGTTGCCTACTTCGACTGAATGGAACAGGGACAGAACAAAATAAAGGAAGGCTGTTGAATCTGTGATTTTCTATAGGACAGGCAAATCAAGCTGTTTTTAAACATTTTATCCTCCAAGAACAAGGAAAAATGACCCCTAAGGCCGTTTAGAGGTCTGTAGGGCCACCACTGCAACATGGATCCGGAAGGAATAGGCCTAGGGGACGTGGCAGTCTCTTCCTTTGTTCCATTGGACAGAACTTCCACTCACGGCTCTGGGGGCAGGGCTGTAGGGACAACATTTCTGTCCATGCTACTGGGATGATGTTGCATCAGGAGCCGAGAGATCAGGACCACTATCCGTTAGTGCAGAAGGTAATGCTGCCATCATCATGGGCCTGGAGCATAGAGCACTGACAAAAGAGGATTATTTTTAAGCCTTCAAATCTAAATGGAACTTGCCCTATATGATTCAAACTTATGTCTGACCTGTGACCTTTTCTTCTTACCGACTTTTCCCTTCTGGGATGGGAATATCTACCCTATGCCTGTCTTACCATTTTATTTTGGGACTATATAACTTTTCCAGTTCCACAGACTGACACTTGGAAAGGAATTGTCCCAGAATGAATCATACCCCAAGTCTCAGTTATACCTGAGTTAGATGATATTTGGATGAGATCTTGCACTTAATGTTGATGACAGAATGGGTGACTTTGGGGCTGTTCAGATGGGGTGAATCTGTATTGCATATAAGAAGTATGAATTTTAAAGGGCAGACTGTATTGGGTTTAACTGAATCCCTCCAAAATTCACATGTTGAAATCCTAACCCCCATTATCTCTGAGTGCAACAATCTTTGAAGACAGAAACTTAAAGAAAAAAAAAAAGGTAATTAAGGTAAAATGAGGTCATTTGGATGGGCACTAATGGAATGTGACTGGTATTTTTATGAGGATGAGAGGGACACTAGACAGGGGCACACAAAAGAAAAGGCCATGTGAGAATACAGCAAGTAGATAAACCAAAGACAGAGGTCTCAGGAGAAACCATCCGTAAGTTAGAAGTTAAGAAAAATAAATTTCTATTATTTTAGTCATGTCTGTGGTACTTTTGTCTGGCAGCTCTAACAAATTAATATAGTAGCTAAACTGAAACTATCTAAGTAGTGGAACATGGGTAAAGCCACTAAGTATGTATCAATTTATTTCATGTTTTGTCTAAATTCAAGATAGAGGTTCTCAGCAAATTAATAAACTGACCCTTTCCTCTAAGTATGAGACAAAAATGCAAATTTGCTTTCTTCTATGCTCAACTCTAAGTCATACCAACAAAAATTTAAAGTGTGAATTATAAATAATATGTAAATTAACTAGATATATAAAAGTCTACAATGTGCTTATCAACTAAAGATATTGTTGATTTTCTTATGTGAAAAATGTATCCTATCTTTACTTATAAGTGATTACTTGAAGTGATTATTCAGTAAAATATTTCCTCATGTTTACATAAGATTATATTTGCTTAATTAAGAAACAAAATAAATGCAGGATTTTAAAAAAGTAAGCTTATATATCTGTGTGCATTTTTAAATATATTTCAAAGCAAAAATATATTGTCCACATTTAATTTATAGATACAGATAATGGAAGTTCTCATTAATGGGCTTTGCCTTTGAGAGAATTTTTATTTAGAATGACTTAGGATGCAGATAGGCTTGGCTTAAACTCTCAGGGCTGTCATATATGAATAGAATGTTTCTGATCTTTATGCCAGTAAAGGGATTTCAGGATGACACACTGAATATTATTGGGAGGACGAATATATATAAATACATATATGAATATATATATATATATATATAGAGAGAGAGAGAGAGAGAGAGAAAGAGTTATATATAATTATAACCAATACATAATCCTGAAAGCATGATTCTCAAAGCTCTGCAGAGCCCATATCACCCTCATATTAATAAGCAATGTTTTTTATTAAAAATTTCTTACTTTAGCATGTCAAACACTTCATTCTGGTCAATTCCTCATTGTTAGTTGATCTTTCATTATTCCCTAGTCAAATAGTACTCTATTACCAAACTCTACATGTGAAATTTTTTTTCATCATGCATCCCCCCTAAATTGGTGCCTGATATCCCCCTTATTCTTTGCTTATGAAGCAAAGAATGTGCTTCATGAAGGTGGCAGAATATGCCATTCCAAAATGTGCCTCTTTGGCATAAGGCTTATTTTGAGCTGATTATTTTGAAAAGCTGCAGACACACGGGAGAAACTCTAAAAAAGAACTAGTATCAGATATCACCTACTCACCTGAGAAACTTATCCGCACTGCAGGACAACTTTTCTCAAACATTTCCTTTTTTCACCTTCCTGTGAATTGTCCTCCCCTAGTTTGAATCCCCAGACCCTTATCCCTTTTCTTAGCTCAGAATGATATATAAGACTCATTGTCAGCCATTTTGAGGCCTCAGACCCTTATTCCTTTTTTAAGTAAGCTACAACTATCTGACCATGTTTTAAGTCTAATATCTTTTTAGGACTCCTGTGCATATGAATGTATGTACATAATTACATTTTTCTCTTGTTTATCTGTCCTTGGGTCTCAGCCAAGAACCTAGAATAGAAAGAAAATTATTTTTCTTACCCTATAATTAAATCATAATTCTTTCACAAATAACTTTCAGTGTCCTCTTTGATAGACATTCCTTTTGATTTCTGTTACTGCATTTATCACTGATATATAATGCATAATATATCTTTGTGTCTGTGTTACACAGACACAAAACCTCTCCTAAACCTCTCGCCCTCCCTTCCTCTCCTACAATAATAAATTAGTCTACCTTGTATAAGGATTATAAATCCTTAAGGGACAGAAAGTCTACCTATATCCTTATAGATCTAGTGTCAATCTGTTGGAATTTATCTTTTATATCCCTTTGCTTCATAAAACTGCATTCAATTAACTCCTCAGCATTCAATTAACATAATAACAAATTCTTTATCCTTTAAAGCCTTATAAAGTTGACCTATAAGCAATTAACTTCAAAAAATTTCTCAAATTCTAATCCACAAACAGAAGCATGAGGAGATAGAAAGTCCTTCAGAGATGACAACTCATTTGATCTAAGTCTTGAAGGATGAATAGTTGAGGAAGAAAAAGGATTCAACCAAAGTGACATTAGGTATGGGTGAAAATGATTATGTCATGTTCATACAACTTGCCATACTTTACTATGAATGAAACAGAGTAGGCATGAGTTTGGTGACGATGAGTATGCCAAATGATGAAGAGGAAAGGTAGGCAAGTGAAATATCAATAGGCTTTTACATTTTGCTAATATGTTTAAACTTTGGTCCTAAGAAAATGAAAAACAACAACAACAACAATATATTTTAAGAAAAGGACTGATATTATACAATTTGCATAATGACTTGATCTCAGTAAGCTCTCAATACACAAAGAAGATAAGAAGAGAATTAGTTAATTTTCTGTTTGAAATAACTTACTCTTTAAAAATGTATATCTATTTTCAGAGAAAGGAAACTTTATGAAAAGACCTTGAATAGTTTCTTTTAGACATACACAGAAATATTAGCCGAAGAGATTTGGTGAAGATAATTTGATATTGATTTAATATGAATAGCTTGGTTTGTTCTCACTCTTGAAAGATTGTGTGATAACAACGCCTCTCATTTATTGAGACATTTCCCTTCATAGGTATTTGGTGTAACAAATCCTAGTTGAAATATCAGAAAAGTTAAACATTTCTCTCATAGAATAAACTTTTATAAGTAAAGATAAATTTGTAGACCTAGGATATTTAGTCAGATATGTATATAAGCATGTGTTTGTTCACTATTAAAATTTCTTGTGAAATTCCTAGCAGATGCTCCAAGAAGCCAACAATTTATTGTGATATAAGATTATAGTACCTGAGAATATTGTGATAAAAATTACTCTTCAGAGCAATTTTATTATAACTAGATCATACTGGTGCTGAAATAACTTTCTAGGCCTAAGATGGACTTGTTCCTGCCTGGGGTGCCAAGTCAGAAGACCAAAAGATAACTTTCATGTCTCTTGACAAGAAACACAGTATATCCAGTCAGCCAATCCCCAAACACCAACTTTGGACATCCTCACTCCAAACAAGGTTGATTATAAGGCCCCAGAGGATCAGATATTTTCTATTTATATCTTCCTTGTTATTTTTCTTTATCCCGCCTTCTGTCCCTTTTTTGCAGTTCTCTGAAAGGAGACTGTCCACTTCATGAAGGATTAAATAAGATTTGTATCACCGAAGTTGTCTTTAAACATTTTTAAAATAGTTGATTATATTCTGATTATTATATGGGTTGAGTTTTCTTCATTCAACCAACAATTTTGAGCACTTCCCATTTCCAGGGCACTGTTTTGGGCTTTAGAGCAGGGAATGAACATTGAAGTCCTCAGAGTCTGTATCTAGTCTTGGAAACATATTATAAACAAATAGACAAATTAATAAAATATTTCAGATAGCCACATGTGAATAAAATATAGCAAAGTAATAAGATACAATTTTGTGGATGGAGTTAAGGTTAGGGAGGTTTCTGCGAAAGAACCAAACATTTGAATCAAAAAAGGACAAGAATTCAGGCAGAGAGAAAAGTAATGCAAAGGCCTGACCCAAAATGATACTGACATAGTCAAGAAAAAGTAAGAAAGCAGTGATGTAGCCCTTATTTAAATCAAGTGTTGTTGAAGTATAATTGTAGCCTTACGGTTTCTTTTCTTAAAAGGCTTACAATAACAATGGGACATGATATTGGATATTAGAGCAAAATCACATACATCTGCACTTGGCAGACTAGGATATGCTTATTGGAGTCTGAGAAGACAAGTTTTCTTCACAGCCTTGTTTCTGAGTCAAATAAGTCAAAACTGAAATACAAGCTAGCACAAAACCAAACTTGATCTCATCAAGACAGGAATCCTTGCAGGAAAACATCTAAAAAATACAAATATACTTTATGTATATTCCAGTTATTTTACTCATTTGTTCTTGTCTGCCCTCTATATCTACATGACTGCTTTTGTATATGAGTGGAATATCTCTTCTGTCATTGCTTACACTGTAAATTTCTCTATCCAATAAGAAATATATCATTATTCTTCATAGTTCATAATTTAGTAGCTTATGAATATATGAAAATTCTTGTTGAAATCTTTTAAACATATGCTGGTATTTAACTGCATTGGGAACTGAAGAGAATACATGTATAGACTGAACTAAACAGAGAATCAAGAGATTAACTTCTCTATTCTTGAAATTATAATTCAACTAATATAGTAGCTTAAAATGTAACCAGATTTTATCTTTTAAGATGTGGTGAATCATCTAAGTTTTTAGTAAATTAAGAGTAGATGTAAGAAAACTGCTTTGTCATATAATGTATCATTTAAAATCATAAAACAAATGATAAAATTATTATAGCAAATATATTTAGACATCTCTCTCAACTCTGTAACATGACTCTTTAGCCCCACTTCCCAAATGTATTTCATAGACATCTATACTGGAGAGTCTCACCTTTTCCAACTGACTATGAAAGAGCAGTTAGTTAGATATGAATAGGGAATGAAAATGGCCAACCATTGAAAAAAAAAGAAACAACAACCTCTGCAACTCAAATAGCCAGGGAAAATCCTGGGGAACATCTTGTGCTTTTCCCTGTAGCCATTGCCCTAAAGTAACCTGTAGCTTTATTATAGTATATTTAGTTTGAACTGCCATGGATCATATAGGGCCAAAAAATTCCCCCTCCCAACTGGTAGGCAGAGTCCTTTAGATGACTGGAGCCAAGCTGAGAGAGCCCCCCAGCATGACCCAACCCACACAAATATAAAAAATAAGACAACCCCTACCCCTGGTAGAGTTGCCAACTCTGGGCCTTTCCACTGTCCACCCTTGAGAGTGTACTTTCACTTTGACCACTATTAAATGCTTGCTTGCTTAAGAGTTTTGTTCTGAATTCATTGTTGGCTGAATTCAAGAACTGAGGCCGGGGCACGGTCTCACCATCAACAACCAGAAGCTCAGTATTTCTTACACCCTATAAATAACAGCTCAGTCCATGGCACAAATAGTCCAATATATCAAGTAGCCAGCAACAAGAGAAACATTCAGAAAAATAGAAGCCCCTACCAATTCTTGAGTGTAATTTTATGTTACTGGAGAACATACTAAACAGAATCCTTGTAAGGAAGATGTTAGATATGTTTTGTCTACCAAAAAGAAAGATGGGTTTTCTCTGATTATTTTTACTTTTAACAAGAGTGACAACTCTGTTCACTGCCCATGCAAATCACTCCACTAAATCAAACCAAGGAGAAAGCTTTAAAGGAAAAGTGGAGGTCTATCAAACCCACATCAATAAATAATTATTAAATATTATTATTAAGATTTATATAATTTATCACAAAAAATTTTTACAACTCCACATTAAGTTTTTAACTTTCATGTTGAAATATGTAGAAGAAGAGTGCCCACTTTGGGTCATATATATTACAACACTATCATGCAAAATCTTGACTATCACCAGAGGCGATAACAGGAAGCAGGCTAAACATATGGGATGGTGGGCCTACATGCAGGTATCTAATGTTCCCCTGATATCCTGTGGAAAAATATATTTTTCCATGGGATAGCTAAAGCACTCTGGGTTGTGCCATCAGTGGAGGAAACACACACATATGACATGCCCAATGATTATGTCCTCTCCATAAGAAGTATTATTAAAGTTAAGAAATTATAACTTCTAGCACTTAATACAGACCTGTCCCTTGAATTGATAAGTTTAAAATGGCCATGGATCAATATCTGGAAAATAAATGCAGCTGGATTTTAATTTTAAAATACTCTTATTTTTCCAGCTCCAAAAAATGACTGTATCTTTCCAGTTCAAATTAAGAGGAAAAAAAAACCAAAAATCAGTTATTTTATTATGTGTCAAATAGCCATTGCTACCTGGTGTTTCATTACATAGAAGAAGAGATATTTCCTATCAAAGTTTTCTAAAAAACCAATTACTCCCACAAATCCAAACATTTATGAATTATATCGGGATAATTTCTAGTGACATTATTTTGCTCTTTAAAGTTAAAATATTCAGTTAAATCTATTTTCCATAAAATGTAAAAATATTCCTGATTTACAATTTCATTGATTTAATGAATAATTTGAAACTTCACAGACTGAAAATTAGTTTTAAAAAGTTTATCTAATAAAGTAGAATGCTTATATTCTATTATGAGAAACCACTTTATCAGAAGAAATTTCAAACTCAAATAACTTCTCAATTCATTAAAATACATTCTATATTTTGACAATAAATTGAGTTTCTCATAATACAAGGCAAGTGTGGTTATTAATTCAGTTGGATTTTGCTAAGTAGTTGGCAATTCATAATGTCTCTTATAAATTACAATAAATATGAAAATTCTTGTCTGTCCACTTAACAAGTTTTGCTCTTGGTGAGTCAACATTGCATAATTAACAACAACAACAACAGAAACCAAACTTACAGAGATAAATTTATAATAGGAACACTTTTGCCACCTTTAGTATTCCACACTTTTACCGATTTTGTAATATTGGGGCAGTTCTGAGAAATTTAACTACCATACCTTGTAAAGGCTCACCAATCCAAGCTCACTTGCTAAGTAGGACGCTATTTTCTGATTAATCTACTCAAAGAAGATGCTGGTTTTGTTTGTTTGTTTTTTCCTATTTTATACATCCAGAAGTTGTTACTTTTGCTAATTCACCCAGAGGAATTCTATACACTAATAAAACATATATACATGTAATATATACCCAATATTTTATAGTATAACACATTTTTAAGTCTGTATAACATACTATATATACTACACTATTGGCAAGATTCACATATTGCTTATCTTTTTCACCATTTTCTTTTGAGTGTTGCACACATATTGACTGTTCCTGATATTCATTGCCCAATATATTACAACAGTGTTTTATGCACTGGGAAAGCCTGGGAAATAAGAGTGACAAAAGAAGCAAGACATCACAGTGGGGAATATAATTTGTATTAACATATTTCAAGCCTGATTTGTCCAGAGTCATATCAATATGTCAAGAATGGAACACCAATTGCTTCTGGATCCCATATAAATGGCTCCTAAATTTAGATGAGGCATGGCAACACAGAGTGATGAAATTTTATGGCCACATTCAATAATGCTGTTAACATATTAACAGCATTCCATTACTACTGAATGCCTTGTAGAACTTTGTTGAGCATTCATTTTTTTAAAAAAGTTCTGTTCAGAGTTAACACAGGTTAAGCATACTTAGAGAAGATTCGTGCCTTCTGTGGCGGAGTTAAAGATTTCCTTCCTATTGCTTCCTAGATCTTTCATTATTGACAAAGAGCAGAGACCAAGATAAAGACAATTCATCTAAATTTCTGGCTGGTGATTTAAGGTCTATCAAGGCAATTGTTATCCTTTCTTTGAGGTCTCATTAATTTTGGGGATGTTCTTAGCTCTTTTTAATGTTAATATTACAGGAAGTTTACATTGTGGAATTGGAAAAAGAGTACAAAACAGTCATATAGCTATTTTGTCTTATAAGCAATATACTAGAGGTGTTAGAGAAATCTTGAGTCTCACCTGTAACAGCATATATCTGTTAGAACTGGTAAGTATCCAGTAGAAGAGTTTTGGCCTAAAGTTTTACAACCTCAATCAATGTGCCTCAGTCTGCAATTTCTTTGCTCTGTATAACTTCCTTAGATATATCCCAGTTTGGGTTGCAGCTTCTCAACAAATTCAGGATTCAATAACTGGAAAATATCTCTATAATACAAAATAAAATTCAACACACACACACACACACACACACACACACACACAATCATTATCTCAAACACAATGTTTGAGATAAGCACAATGTTTATCTCAAAACAGGATAAGGTTTTACACATAATTGTTGAGTACCTGCTATTTAATACCCACAACACTCAGACTCTTCTTGATATGACTACCAACATATAAAGCATTTCTGAATCCAGCTTATAAAAATTATTCCATATACCCACTAAGCAGTACATGGCACAACTAGCTATGGTTTCCTCTCTGAACCATTCTTTTCTTGAGAGTCCTTCATACCATATTCTTCTAGTATAATCTACCCCCAACTTGCTGGTCCATAGCATAATTTATCAACTGCCCCTGCTTTTGGTGCTTCTCCAATGTTTCCACTTAAGAATGAATTTCAAGATTAGGCATCACATTAAACCACCCTAAAGAGAGAAAAACTTTCTCCCATGCAGACAATATACAGGTCTGCCTTGCTGACTTTACCTTTTAGAATAATCTAGGCCAGGCTACCATCATGTCATACCTGGGCAACTGCAATAATTCCGTAACTAATTTCCTGCATCTATACTTTATTTAATTCAACAAGTATTAAAACTGGAGATGGCAAATTAATTTAAAGAACAAATTTGATCATGTTGATCCTCCTTCATCACTCCTAAATAAACAAAAACACAGCAAAACCTGACATTTGCAAAACATTGCATTCTTGTTTGTCATCATTCCATATGTTTTAGACACACAGAATTTTTTTAATACCTCTAGTAATCCAGGCTCCTTGATCCTGAGCAACTCTGCCCACAATGTCAGCACCAGATCTCAGTCTCATTTTCATACATGACTTTCACTCTTCCTTTATCACCTGAAGATTTACCTACTCTGTCATGTTGTCTATGTCTCTTGGAAAACCTTGTAATTCCCTGCTTATATGACTATATAAGATGTTGACATTTATACGTTTTGGAAGAATTTTGGCTCATATGTGGTAAAGGACTCTTAAAACATAAAGATCTCTATAATATAACACTAAAATAACAAACAGCTAAGTTTATAAATATGCAAAAGATTTGAACACACACTTCACCAAATAAGATAAACAGCTGGCATGTAAGTATAAGAAAAGGTACTCATCATCATTTATGATTTGGACATTCTAAACTAAAATAGATATGGGACGCAACTACATATATATTAGAATGGCTGATATTTTAAACAAAACAAAACCTCGGATAATGCAACTTCTAGAGCCCCTGCTGAGCAACAGGAACTCTCATTAATTGTGAGTGGGAAGACAAAAAGTTCAAAAACTTTGAAAGACAGTTTCACAGTTTCTGATAAAGCTAACATAGTCTTACCATGTGATCTGACAATCACATTCCACCTGTGCATAGTAGGCATCTTTCCCTACACTCCCACTTGTGTTTTAACCTAATTATTCTTTAAAGATTTAAATTACTCCTCTAAATGATTCTGGATCCTATTTCCTGAAATAACTTTCAAGTCTTCAATATATTCAAACTTTTAAAAAAATTTTCACAAACATTTAATAAAACAGCACATTATTTTATGTAAAAGCACACCAAAAAATCACCATAAATACTAATAGATTTTAACCTTGCTAAAATAAAATTATTTTCTAGAGAATTTCAGTCTTAGAATGCAAGTAGCACCCATTATCAGTGGACTCAATATGCTGAATAAATTTTAATAAATGATCAGAAAGCTTTGTGAGAAGAAGAATGAGGAAGAGATGTAAGAGAAGCAAAAGATTATAGGGCTAAAAGGAGAAATAAACAAATCTATAATAATAAATTGATTAACATGTACCTCTCAATAACTGCTAGAACAATTAATTATAATCAGTTCATTACATAATACAATTAATAAGGACATAAAAGAACTCAACAAAAGTTATCAACCAATAGGATCTAATTAACAGGTATAGAATACTCTATCCAACAACAAAATAAACACTTTTTCCAGTTACCCCATTACATGTACCAAGATAGTCGATGCCCTAAACCATAAAACAAACCTGAGCAAATGTAAAGGAACCAAGAACATAAAATGTGTTCTCCAAGCATAACTGAATCAAACTAGAAATCAATAACAGATGGTATGATCATCTCCACATACTTGAAAACTACATAGCATAATTATAAATAATCCATGGAACAGAAAGGAAGTCTCAAGGTAAATTAAAACCCATTAGAGTAAATGAAAAATAAGAACACAATACTAAAATTTGGGTAACATACTACATAATTAATAGCAATGATATGGACATTTATAGCATTTAATACATAATTAAAACAAAGTAACAAAAAAACTCAAAGACAGCTGTCAAAGTCAAAGTCAAAAGTCAAAGACAACTGCATGCAACTGTTGTTTCCTAACTCTGAATTCTATAAATAATTCTTTAGGTAGATTCACTATACTATGTCAGAGATTAAAACCACATAGTAACAAATAAAGAGTCATGTTTCAATAGACTATTTTGTCTACTGTGATGTAAACATTTAAATGTTTGGATGTCTGAATACCAGATTACTTTATTTAGAGGTAGCAATTAATTGATATCACTAATCATTACGATACAGAAATTTTTCTTGAAAAATAGTTTTTCCACAGGGTCTTTTATTCCCAATATTCATGACTTGGACAGATTACAAAATCTATTTAAAAAAATGGCAGTTTATACTATTTCTTTTGGCAAGCTTTTTGTATAAGTTTTTAGGTTTACTTTTTAAAAAAATATATGATGGGATGTCTGGGTAGCTCAGTCGGTTGGGCGTCTACCTTTGGCTCAGGTCATGATCCCAGGGTCCTGGGATCAAGTCCCACAGCAGGCTCCCTGCTTGGGTGGGAGCCTATTTCTCCTTCTGCCTCTGTCCACTGCTCTCCCTACTTGTGCTCACTCACTCACTCACTCACTCACTCTCTCTGACAAATAAATAAATTAAAAATATAAAAAAAAAACATTTAATGTGCTATATTTTAAATAATTCTTTTTTAGCTTTGGAATTTTTTGGCTTGAAGTTTAGATTTTAATTTTTAAGGACAAAATGTCTTTTGGGCATGTTAATTTTCCCAATATTTTCTTGTTTCTTCACAGTATAAAATAATAATTTAGGTTAAAGGTGTCATAATGGATGCTGTAACATATGATTTTAGTTTTTCTCCTTATGAAACTTTAACATGACAAATTTGAAATTTTCATTTTAAATCATCCTCAGAGACTATAAGAATTCCAAAACATCCTGTCTTCTTTAAATATGCATGTGCTATCTGTGGTCAAATAACTAATACCCAATGAGATTAAGCTAAGCTGATATAGTGATAGTTTATACTCAATATACTTATAAACAAATGTTTTTATAACTAAGAAATAAAATACAGGACCAAGATGCCAAATTATATGTTTTAATAGTCATTTCCAGATGGCTTTCTAAAAAGCTTGTTACTATTCTTATACCTAGTGGGAGTCTATGAGAATACATTTCCTACTTCATCTCCATATTCATTAGCATCAGAAACTGAAAATTGGGTGGATGGAGAGACAGAGGGATAAGAGAAAAAGAGAGAGGGAGAGATTTTTTTTTTAATTGCCAATTATCATATGATCTCACTGATATGTGGAATTTAAGAAACAAAACAGAGGAATATAGGAGAAGAGAGGAAAAAAATAAAACAAGATGGAACCAGAGAGGGAGACAAACCATAAGAAACTCTTAATCATAGGAAACAAACTGAGTGTTGCTGGAGGGGAAGAGGTGGAGGGATGGGGTAACAGTGTGATGGACATTAAGGAGGGTATGTGATATAATCAGCACTGGGTATTATAGAAAAGTGATGAATGACAGATCTGTACCTCTGAAACCAATAATACATTATGTGTTAATTAATTGAATTAAATTTTAAAAATGGTGAAGGGGGCCAAAAGTGATAAAGTTCCACTTCTAAAATAAATAAGTCCTAGGGATGAAAAAAAAATGCCAATATTTTATGTAAAATGTGTTATCTTCACTACTAACTAGAACAACATTTCATATATGTATTGATCATTTATTTTTGCATATCACTCATTTTCCTGTTAGTTTGTTTTTTCTTAATGATTATTATAGTTTTTTTTAATGTTATAGGCGGCATATTACAGAGAATTTAGTTAACACAGATATAATCTGCACAGATATAATCTGTAAGCTTATCTGTTTATAGTATGACTTTCTAATACATTTTAAATAATTATATGTCACATTAATAATAGTAACTATATATGTTAGTGTTTTCTTATAAATATGTGTTTTATTAATGTCTAGTTTTGAGCATGTTTTATCAATCATAAAATGTATAATACTAGAAGCTATCTATTAAAAACTGAGGATTTTTAAAACTATTGAAGGTGTTAAGCAACCATGCAGAAACTACTCAATTTTTTTAAGGTATATTTTAAGCATATTTAATGTCTTTCTCACTTTGTTTTCTATTTTGTATTAAAATACATCAATTAACTTTACCCTGTTTGGCTTTTCCTAGAAATACTTTCTTGGGGGATGTATGTAACTCAGCTATTCTTTAAAATTACCAAGCAACTCTACTAACCATATCATGCACTGTGGAAAACTGTTCAACTTTTATTTTCTTTAAAATGGCCCTCTTCATTCAAATTAAGAAAATAAGTTGAAATGTGTGTGATTTGGGAAGAGGGTATCTCTCTGTTATTATTTCTCCAAGTTATGAAAGTCATGCTTTCATATGTCATATTATAAAGTCAAAGTGCATACCATATTATTTAGTTAATAATGGACTATAACACAGGCCATTAAAAGACATCAATCATCTGTATTGGTCAATTTTAGTTTTTCATTGAATTTCATTAAACACATTTTTAGAATCAGTTTTTCTTAAATCTATTAATTTTTGGTATATAACCGTATATATTATAAAACTTTTCAAACTGACCAATGTTTTTCAAAAGCTCAATTTTATTCCGTTCATTATAGATATCAGATAGTGCATTCTACCAAGAAAAGAAAACACTTCTTTCATAAAACTTCCTCAAAATTTTTATCAGTAAAGATAGCAGAAGTAATGGGTCATCTTTTTAAAACTTTGACCACAGTTAGTTTTTACTATCTTATTAATATTGATAGAAAGAATAGTGATTCAAATGAGAACAAGAATAACCAGTTATTGACTGTTCCCATCATTTCAAGCTCCAGATTTGAGAATATTCACATGAAAACCTTGACCAATCTGCAATGTGAACTTCTGAGTTGTAGGATTAAGGAAGTTAAATTTGAAGTCCAAATCCTAGGTCCTAGTGAAAGAGTTAAAAGCCACTGAATTGTAGTGAACTTCTGCATTCTGGCTTGTTTATTCTGCTTAATTAAAAACTATTTGCTTTGTTTTATTTGATCTTTATTTTTCCTATGTAAATAGAGCCTTGGCTGATGTAATTTTATTACTAGTCTTCCTTATGTAAAAGCATTTTCATTGAATATATTTTCTAAAATATGTAATAGATATATTACATCTTCTATCTCCAAATACCAATTCTTTTTTTTTTTTTTTTTTAAGATTTTATTTATTTATTTTAGAGAAAGCTAGAGAGCATGGGCTGGAGAAGGACAGAAGAAGAGGGAGAGAGAGAATCCCAAGCCGATTCCACACTGAGTGCAGAGCCTGACAAGGGGCTTGATCCCAGGACTCTGAAATCATGTCTTGAGCCAAAATTAAGAGTCAGACACTTAACCAACTCAGTCACCCATGTGCCCCTCCAAATCCCAATTCTTTAGAGAATTTGGGGTAAGTTAATTCTCATTTTAATTATATTAAATATAAATTTTAACTTATTAGTATTTTGTGTAATTCACAGCTGATGCTAAGCAAAACCTAAAATATTTATAATAAAAAAAATCTCTTATATTAACACACGTAAAATTGTTCTTACCTGTAACAATAAACAACCATTTTGGCAAGGATATTTACTTCTAGTTATGTTATATGTTCTTGGTTTATTTACAAGCCACTCTTTAAAATTCTTTTTAAAACCACTATGAACATCTTTCAACATATTATCTTTTCTATTTATGTGTTTATTTTTAGATAAGAAATTGTGCAAATTATGAAACCAGAGTCATTATTTTAATATATCTTCATAAAAATAGAATTCATCACTCACGATTTGTAGCTAGTAGCTTTCAATCTTTCCTCTGGTAGTTTAGAATCTATGGATGATTCTTTTCCCAGTGATGCTACAAATTAATAAAAGATCATGTGTTATTCAGACATGTATAACAAAGATATTTATTTAAGCAGAACGATTAATTATTGGAATAATTCTAGCTATAATGAAAAATTTTATTAGGGAAATTATAGCATAAAAACAAAAGTATGTTTAAAGTATATCTGATAGTATCATAAGTCGAGGGAAGTCTATAAATAACTGCACTGATACTGTATAAGTATTAACTAAGTATACTTTAAAGAAAAGTATTACTGAGATATGATAAATCTATATAAAATCTAAAAAAAAATCATCCATAAAAAGATCACATTTTCCTGAAATAATCATTTGTTCATAACTTTTAAAAAATTAACATTATCATAAGTAACATATTTTAATAACGGAACTTATCTAATTTAGTTCTAGTAGTGTCTCCAGACTATATTACTGTGTATTGCCAATACTAACTTCAGATAAACTTTCTCATGAGAATTTAGCAATGCAGAAACTCTTCTCTGTCTTATTTGTTAAGTTTTCTAACTTGAGTGAAGATGGAAGAATTAAAAACTTGGAATGTCATTTTTTGGGGTTTTTTTGTTTGTTTCTTTTCTTTTCTTTACTTGTTAGACATTGTGCTGAAAAATCAGTTTGTGTTACATTATTTATTAGCTTGTCCATTACAATGTGGAAAATGAGATATTTATGAAGATAGCTTAGTGATTATTTCCATGGTCTTCAATAGAAATATAAACTAGTTTGCACATGCTGCAAGCCATCTACCTCAGCCTCACCCAAGGGCATTAGCCCTTGAATGGTCTCTGGAATGTCCTCATCTGTCAGCTACAGCTGTCAAATGAGAACACCAATATGCGTCATACTGAAGGCATAATGAATTCATAGATATAAGAGACCAGGATATTGGAATAGAAAACATAATGAGGAAAAAATTTATGGTCAACATCTTTTGCTTAGGGAAGTGTAAATTTTGAATGCTATGAGTGAAGATTTCATTCTTAATCTCCACTAAGGACAAAAAAAAAAAAAAAAAGGTAGAAGAAGAATTAAATAATTAAATTCCACAAGGCGAAAATAGTTTATGTCAGCAATCCTTCCACTACATTCAGCATTAACCATTAGTCAAGCTTTTATAAAATATGGCTACTGGCAGCATATTTGTTCTTCCTATCTCAAATTTGTTCAAATTGAAAGCATTGCTCATGCATGATGACAGGATGACAGGCTTCTTAGATAAGAGGAAAGAAAAAAATCTAACAAATCTGTATTTTACTAACACCTTTTGGCACCATCTCACATGGCAGTCTCATCAACATGCTTGATAAATAGTAGAATGTGTAGAGGAGGGTCACACCCAAATAGTAGTAATCAATGACCCTGTCAATCTCCAGCAATATATTTAAAGGTATTGAAGTAGACTGAAAAATGTTTTTTATATATTTTACCAGAAGTCTGATGGAAAAACAATAATAATAGCTTCTTCATGAATTAATTAGCAAATTATATTAAGCCAGGTGAAGTGGCTACTACCTAAGAAATCAACAGATTTTTCTGATGTTTCTAATAACTTGGATCAATTCTATTATAACTCCATGGAAATATGCATTAATACTCAGTATATAGCACAGTCATACAACTGAACTCACAATGGTGGAAAGTGTTCAGTTTAAATACTCAAATAAATGGAAGACATTTAGTAGCTTACTCATGCATTTCTTCCTTGCTTGGTTTCTAGTATACACTAGGCCTATCTAAAACAGAATTTGGCTAGCCATCACTAATGTAAACTCTACTTACTTCTCTACAAAATACCAATGAACATACATAAAATATATGAAATTAAGTGATTTTGCAACTGTGAGTCTTCACAACATCAAAATATTTGATGGACTTCTTTATCTTTTATTTGCTAGACTTAGGGAATGATAATTAATTGCATAGGTCTTCTTGATTAACTAAAAAAAGAATAATTTGTTTTATATAAATAATAGTTAAACAAATACTGCTTCTCTTTCACTGACTCCTGATACAAAGAGTATCTATATAATTTGAAATTTCTTTTTGTTAAAGCAGCTTCCAAAATAGCTCCCAGTGATTTCTACATACTGGTATTCACAACTTCATTTAATCCTGTTGCCTTGAATACTGACTGGACTTAGTGACTTGCTTCTAATGAATATAATATGACAGAAGTAATGGGGTGTTACTACCAAGATTAGGTTATAAAAGGCTGCAGTTTTATTTTGATTGTGCTCACTCTCTCAGTCTCTCTTCAGTTACTCACTCTGAGGGATACTTGTTGTGAACTAGCACTTTAGAGAGAACCATGTGGCAAAGGAACAAGGCCTGTCAATGACTGTAAATGAGCTTGTTGATCCATGAGCAATCAAACTTTCAAATAAACCTGCAATTGACAGCTTGACTTCTACTTCCTGGTAGCTCTTGAGTCAGAAACACCCAACTAAGTCACTCCTCTATCCTTGACCCAAGAAAAATGTGAGATAATAAATACTTGTTAAAAGCCACTGTGCATCCATACAAGAATGCAGATAATAGATGCAGATTTTATTACCATGAAACCGGTTGCTGCCTAAAATATGAGTGGCTTTGGGACAAGGCAGTGAGTGGAGACTGGAAGAACTTTAAGAGGGGAAGCAGTAGTAAAGTCACCAAAACAGTCAGATGCTTAACTCACTAAACTACCTTGGTGCCGCAAGAGGTTTTTTTTTTTTTTTTAAAGATTTTATTTATTCATTTGACACAGAGAGATCACAAGTAGGCAGAGAGGCAGGCAGAGAGAGAGAGAGAAGGAAGCAGGCTCCCTGCCGAGCAGAGAACCCGATGCGGGACTCGATCCCAGGACCCTGAGATCATGACCTGAGCCGAAGGCAGCGGCTTAACCCACTGAGCCACCCAGGCGCCCAAGAGGTTGTTTTTATAAATAAGACTGAATTTACTACCAAAAGTATACTCTTCATCTTCTGTATGTCAAGTCAAAACAAATGGATTTAGGTATGATACTGATAATTATGAGAATATAAGAAATGTAAAATATAAGAATAAATCAATAATAACTAAAAATAAACTATGATTTTAAAAATCATTGCAAAGGGTATAGGAAACCACTCAGCAATGCAAACTATAGTTCATAAATATTTCATAAAGTAAAACAAAAAAAATAGAAGGGAAAGAAAAAATAAAATAAATGATAGTCATAAACTTAAACATAAATTACAGCAACAAAATCACCACTGCTTTTCAAAAAAGTAGGCTGCCTAATTTACCAACTCTACTACTTCCTACTTGGGTAACTTCAGCAAAGAAATTCTAATCTCCATGTATTTGTACAAAAAATATAGGAAAATATGCAATAATGAAAAAAATCAGTCAATAGATTTTTTTATGCCTGTGTTTACATACATACACATATATAAACATACATAAATTTATGTGTAGAGAGGAATGCATGCATTTGGGTGTACCTATATATAGTATGTAAATTTATACACATATATGTGATATAAATATAAATGCACTTGTACACAGAAATATAATATAAATATACATATACATATATTCATATTCATTAGGATTTAATACAGTTGATTTCAGAGAATAATAAAAAAATGGAATTTCTCCCCTTCTTTTTACTTCATTTTGCTTATTCCTTTTTTAAATTTTTGTTTTTAAAGATTTTATTTATTTATTTGACAGAGATCACAAGTAGGCAGAGAGGCAGGCAGAGAGAGAGGAGAAAGCAGGCTCCCCGCTGTGCAGAGAGTCCGATGTGGGGCTTGATCCCAGGACCCTGAGGTCATGACCTGAGCCAAAGGCAGAGGCTTTAACCCACTGAGCCACCCAGGCATCCCTTGCTTATTCCTTTGTCTCTAAAACTACTTTCTATAAGGTAACTCATGCTATGAAATTCAAGTTATATATTTAATTCTTACTTTTTTGACATTTTCAGCAAAACATGCATTTGTTGGCCGTTTCCACTTTTCTAAAATACTTTCTGTTCTCAACCTCTAGACCACCAAATTATAACCTAATATTTATAATCTTCTCATTGAATATCTTTGGGTATCCAATTGGATACTGATTGGATAGTCTTTATACTTGGATTCTTTTTTTTTTTAAAGATTTTATTTATTTATTTGACAGAGAGAGAGACTGCAAGAGAGGGAACACAAGCACAGGGAATAGCAGAGGGAGAAGCAGTTTTCCTGCAGAGTAGGGAGCCTGGCGTGGGGCTCGATCCCAGGATCTTGGGATCATGACCTCCGCTGAAGATAGATGTTTTAACGACTGAGCCACTCAGGTGCCCCTATATATGGATTCTTAAATATGTGAAGATCCTAACTCTTGCCTTTCTAAACTTTAATTAGGTAACATCCACTATTCTCATGCTATTAAATATCTTCCACACACAAATGATTCTCTAATTTGTTTCCAACTCCTGCCTCCATTCTAACCTTTGCATTCAGTTATCAAACTGCAAGAGAGAGAAATCCATAACTCAAAGTTAAAATGTTCAAATAAAAACTATTGACTTTTCCCTTTGACAAGTCAGCATAGATTAGGTTATGCTATTATGGGGGAAACATCATTAATCTCAGTAGCTTAAAATGACAAACTCTGATTTCTTTCTCACAGTACTTATACACTGAGGGTCAAGAGACAGTACAGTAAATCATAGTTACTCTGGAATCTAGGTTCAGAGAGCAGCCACAAACTTAAACTTGACTAATAGCAGTGCCAGTGAAAAGAGAGCTCTAGAGTGCTTCCCACTGGTAATTAAATACCTGGTCTGTTGGTGGGAATGCAAGTTGGTACAGCCACTTTGGAAAACAGTGTGGAGATTCCTTAAGAAATTAAAAATAGAACTACCCTATGACTTTGCAATTGCACTACTGGGTATTTACCCCAAAGATACAGATGTAGCGAAAAGAAGGGCCATCTGTACCCCAACGTTCATAGCAGCAATGGCCACAATTGCAAAACTGTGGAAAGAGCCAAGATGCCCTTCAACAGACGAATGGATAAAGAAGATATGGTCCATAAATACAATGGAATATTACGCCTCCATCAGAAAGGATGAATACCCAACTTTTGTATCAACATGGACAAGACTGGAGGAGATTATGCTGAGTAAAATAAGTCAAGCAGAGAGAGACAATTATCATATGGTTTCGCTTATTTGTGGAGCATAAGTAATAACACGGAGGATATTGGGAGAGGGAGAGAAGTGAGTTGGGGGAAATAGGAAGGAGAAACAAACCATTAGAGACTGTGGACTCTAAGAAACAAACTGAGAGTTTTGGAGGAGATGGGGTTGGGGGTTGGGTGAGCCTGGTAGTGGGTATTAAGGAAGGCACATATTTTCATGGAGCACTGGGTATGGTACATAAACAAAGAATCTTGGAACACTGAAAAAAAATCAACTCTGTTCATAATACATACATACATACATACATACATACCTGGTCTGGAAATATCACCTGCGTTAGCTTCAACCAAGGATTAGAGAAATACAATTTTATCTTCTGTGTAGAGCAATCAACCTAAAAATATTTGGTAAAAGAACTGTATTCTAAGACTAATTCTTTAGTCTTAAATACCTTTGCAAATACTACCAATTTAGACACAGAAAATCACGAGAACTCTTTATCATCCCATTCTCCTTCATTCTCCATAGACAATCTACCAGAAAGATTTCTTTAAATAGTATTTCCAAAATATATCATATATCTTTTTAATATGTATTTATTATTCCAAATATATTCTTTTCACTATTATTCCTTCCAAACCACCAACATTTCTCAATCTGACCATTGCAACTGTTTTATATGTAAGATTTTGATGTCTATAATTGACTCACTTAAATACCTTCACAGGCTGCACCTAGAGACATGTTTGAAAAACACAAACATCAGCATGACAGTAGGTTGATAAAAGATTGTTGGCAATCTCATTGTTTTTTTTTATGATAAATTCATGAATTTCTTCAATGAGTAAAAAATCTAACTTCTGGTTTTAACCTGGAAAACTGGTAAGCTGGAAAGAAGTTTCTTTGATCTTAACAACAAAAAGACAAAAAAATAGGTTAATTAAAAAAGGAATGATTTTCTTCAGTCCATTAAAAAAAAGATTATGTCATAGAAACTACTGCTACCCTAGAATTTAGACACAGATACCTGTAGGCAAAAACAGGGTCCAAGCATTCACTCAGAGGCATACCCAACCAGAAGCTATGGAAGGCAGCAGGGAGATTAAGCTAGATTTTTTTTTTTTTTTTAATGAATTGCTTATTGGTGATTATAAGTGTTAGGTACTGTGGATGTGTGAAGCTCTGGGAGACCAGAGTCATAGGGCAGTTCTTGTCATCTTGCAAACTTTCCCCCTATAAACTCCAACAGATTGTCAAGGGGAGGATAAAAAAGAATCCAGTGAAAGCCACCCCTATGGTGATGGCTGGGAGAGGGGAAAAGAAACCACATGTAAAATGCATTCACACCAATTTCTTTCTCTTTCATTAAAGAAAAGATTTAATATATAGGGGATATTCTTCAAAGCCTATATGGAGGAAACTGGTTGAATCTCATCACAGCTGAAGGAAGGGAAGAGAGACTGAATTTCTGCCTATACCTTGGACCTCTGTCTCCTATGTAACAAAGCCTTAATTATCTGGGTAAAAGGGGAAGGGTGACAAAACCTTAGCCTGAGGACACTGGTGAACACACACAGCAGCAAGGAGAAAAATCAGGAAGGGGAAAAAAGAAATCTACTACTGGAGTTGGGGAATTCTTATGAAAGCTACAATGCTGTGAAAAGTTATAGGAAAAAAATCAGAGAACTTTCCCCTCTGCTACTCCATTTTAATGATACTAACAAGCCTTGTGTAAAAATAGCAGGGGATAGAGTAGGAAGTGCTGAAGAGACTGATTCTCACTGAGAAGAAGCACAAAGAGAAGACACAGAATCAAGTGGGAGATGCAAACAAGGTTTTACCAGAGAATTTAAATCCTTTGGTGTCCATTTTATCAATAAACTTCACCTCTGGTAACCACAGCAATGATATTTAAACACATCTAATCTCCTAAATAGATTAACAAAATCCCAACACTAAAAGCAAACAACCCCCACGAAGAAAACTCATGTTCTTCTCCTAGCAGTCCATATGTTGACCTCAGTATCTCCTAAGTCAAAAACAATCACGGCTCTCCAAAAATAGTAATAATAAAGTAAAATATTAGGCTTATCAGAAGGCAAGAAAAAAATGGGAATATAAAGTCAAGAAATAATAATTAGAACCAGAATAATAAATGACTTATATGTTGGAATTATCAGAAAAGAAACTGAAAATAATGATGGATAACATGTTAAATGCTTTAATAGAAAATAAATTATATACAAGATCAGATGGATATCAGGTGAAAATAGAAACTTTAAGAAAGAATCACATGGGATGTTACAAATCAAAAACAGAGTAAGATAAATGAAAATGTGATTCATGGGTATATTAGTAGAACAGACACAGTCAAGAAAAAAATCAGTTAACCTGATGATACATCAAGAGAAATTAATTTTCTAAAACAGAAAACAAAGTAAACACACACACACACACACACACACACACACCATAAAAACAAAATGGAGCAGCCAAAAGTTATGAGAAAATATCAAACACTACAGCATACATACAACTGAAATTCAAGACAAAATAGAATGGTGCAGAAGACTTGTGAAGTAGTAACAGATGATAACATCCAATATTCATGTCAAAGACCAAGCCACAAATCCAAGAAAGCTCAAAAACACAAAGGATAGGGTCCAACACACACAGACACAGACACACACACACACACACACACACACACACACACGTGTGTGTTCCCACATGTAGGAATATCATATCCAAATGTTGAAATCATGGTTAAAGAGAAAAATCTCAAAGACAACAAAAGGGGAAAAAATTCTACCTATGGAGAAACAAAGGGTAGAATTATAGTCAATTTCTTATGAGAAATCATATGAACAAGAACAGAGGAAAGTGGCATCTTTAAAATGTTAAAAGGAGAAACTATGCCAACTTGGAATTCCATTGCCAGTAAAAATATTCTTCACAAGTAAACGAAAAATAAAGACTTTCTTAGATGAACAAGATGGGGGGAACTAAACGCCTGGACACTTGCTCTGCAAATAATAAAAGTTCTCCAGACAACAGGATTATTTTAAGGTCAGAAACTGAAATCTCAAGAAAGAAATGCATGGAGCTCAGAAACTGAAACCTTAAGAAAGAAATGCATGGAGCTAAAACAAATAATCCTAAAATTTGTATGGAACCACAAGAGACCCTATTAGCCAAAGCAACCTTGAAAAAGAGAAGCAAAGCTAGAGAATCACAATATCAGACTTCGAGTTATATTATAACGCGGTAGTAGACCAAAACAGTATGGTACTGGATAAAAAGAGACACATAGGTCAACAGAACAGAGCTGAAAATCCAAAAACGAACTCACAACCAAATGGCAAATTAATATTTGACAAAGCAGGAAAGAATATTCAATGGGAAGAATAAACTTTCTTTAACAAATGGTGTTGGGAAAACTGGACAACAACACGCAGAAAAATGACACTGGATCACTTATTATACCATACACAAAATAAATTCAAAACGAATGAAAGGAGGGAGGAGTCAAGATGGCGGAGAAGTAGCAGGCTGAGACTACTTCAGCTAGCCGGAGATCAGCTAGATAGCTTATCTAAAAATTGCAAACACCTGCAAATCCATCGGCAGATCAAAGAGAAGAAGAACAGCGATTCTGGAAACAGAAAAACAACCACTTTCTGAAAGGTAGGACTGGCGGAGACGTGAATCCAAAGATAGACCCCGGGGGGAGGGGCCGGCTCCCGGCAAGCGGCGGAGCAACGGAGCACAAAATCAGGACTTTTAAAAGTCTGTTCAGCTGAGGGACATCGCTCCAGAGGCTAAACCGGGGCGAAGGCCACGCGGGGTTAGCGTGGCCTCAGGTCCCGCAGGGTCACAGAAGGATCGGGGGTGTCTGAGTGTTGCAGAGCTTGAGAGTATTGGAACGGGAAAGCCGGCTACAGAGACAGAGCCGACAGTAAGCTCACAGCTCGGTGTTACCTTGAACCGGTCGCAGGCTCGGTGAGCTCGGAGCACGGCCGGAGGTCAGGCAGACGGGAGTAACTGGGCGCTGTTCTCTGAGGGCGCACTGAGGAGTGGGGCCCTGGGCTCTCGGCTCCTCTGGGCCCGAGACAAGGAGGCCGCCATTTGTATTCCCGTCCTCCGGAACTCTACAGAAAGCGCTCAGGGCACAAAAGCTCCTGAAAGCAAACCTGAGGGGATTACTCACCCCGCCCCTGGTAAGGGCGGTGCAATTCCGCCTGGGGCAAAGACACTTGAGAATCACTACACCAGGCCCCTCCCGCAGAAGATCAACAAGAAATCCAGCCAAGACCAAGTTCACCTACCAAGGAGTGCGGCTTCAATACCAAGGAGAGCAGCAGAATTCCAGAAAAGGAGAAAGCAAAGCACGGAACTCATGGCTTTCTCCCTGTGATTTTTTTTAGTCTTGCAGTTAATTTAATTTTTTTCTTTTTCATTTTTTGTTTTTTTTCTCGCCTGCTGGTAAAATTTTTTTTAACTTTTACCCTTTTCTTTTTTAACGTTTTTTAACTAGTTTATCTAATATATATATTTTTTCTTTTTTATATTTTTCTTTATTTATTTTCTTTTTTTAAAATTCTTTTATTTTCTTTTTTTTTCTTTTTTTCTTTTTTTTTCTTACTCCCTTTTTGAACCTCTTTTTATTCCCTTTCTCCCCCCTCACGATTTGGGATCTCTTCTGATTTGGTTGAAGCATATTTTCCTGGGGTTGTTGCCACCCTTTTAGTATTTTACTTGCTCCTTCATATACTCTTATCTGGATAAAATGACAAGACGGAAAAATTCACCACAAAAAAAAAGAACAAGAGGCAGTACCTAAGGCTAGGGACCTAATCAATACAGACATTGGTAATATGTCAGATCTAGAGTTCAGAATGACAATTCTCAAGGTTCTAGCTGGGCTCGAAAAAGGCAAGGAAGATATTAGAGAAACCCTCTCGGGAGATGGAAAAGCCCTTTCTGGAGAAATAAAAGAACTAAAATCTAACCAAGTTGAAATCAAAAAAGCTATTAATGAGTTGCAATAAAAAATGGAGGCTCTCACTGCTAGGATAAATGAGGCAGAAGAAAGAATTAGTGATATAGAAGACCAAATGACAGAGAATAAAGAAGCTGAGCAAATGAGGGACAAACAGCTACTGGACCACGAGGGGAGAATTCGAGAGATAAGTGACACCATAAGACGAAACAACATTAGAATAATTGGGATTCCAGAAGAAGAAGAAAGAGACAGGGGAGCAGAAGGTATACTGGAGAGAATTATTGGGGAGAATTTCCCCAATATGGCAAAGGGAACGAGCATCAAAATTCAGGAGGTTCAGAGAGCGCCCCTCAAAATCAATAAGAATAGACCCACACCCCGTCACCTAATAGTAAAATTTACAAGTCTCAGTGACAAAGAGAAAATCCTGAAAGCAGCCAGGGAAAAGATGTCTGTAACATACAATGGTAAAAATATTAGATTGGCAGCTGAGTTATCCACAGAGACCTGGCAGGCCAGAAAGAGCTGGCATGACATATTCAGAGCACTAAACGAGAAAAACATGCAGCCCAGAAAACTATATCCAGCTAGGCTATCATTGAAAATAGAAGGAGAGATTAAAAGCTTCCAGGACAAACAAAAACAGAAAGAATTGCAAACACCAAACCAGCTCTACAGGAAATATTGAAAGGGGTCCTCTAAGCAAAGAGAGAGCCTACAAGTGGTAGATCAGAAAGGAACAGAGACCATAAACAGTAACAGTTACTTACAGGCAATACAATGGCACTAAATTCATATCTCTCAATAGTTACCCTGAATGTTAATGGGCTAAATGCCCCTGTCAAAAGACACAGGGTATCAGAATGGATAAAAAAACAAAACCCATCTATTTGCCTCCAAGAAACTCATTTTAAGCCCGAAGACACCTCCAGATTTAAAGTGAGGGGGTGGAAAAGAATTTACCATGCTAATGGACATCAGAAGAAAGCAGGAGTGGCAATCCTTATATCAGATCAATTAGATTTTCAGCCAAAGACTATAATAAGAGATGAGGAAGGACACTATATCATACTCAAAGGGTCTGTCCAACAAGAAGATTTAACAATTTTAAATATCTATGCCCCCAACGAGGGAGCAGCCAACTATATAAACCAATTAATAACAAAATCAAAGAAACACATAAACAATAATACAATAATAGTAGGGGACTTTAACACTCCCCTCACTGAAATGGACAGATCATCCAAGCAAAAGATCAGCAAGGAAATAAAGGCCTTAAACGACACACTGGACCAGATGGACATCACAGATATATTCAGAACTTTTCATCCCAAAGCAACAGAATACACATTCTTCTCTAGTGCACATGGAACATTCTCCAGAATAGATCACATCCTCGGTCCTAAATCAGGACTCAACTGGTATCAAAAGATTGGGATCATTCCCTGCATATTTTCAGACCACAATGCTCTAAAGCTAGAACTCAACTACAAAAGGAAGTTTGGAAAGAACCCAAATACATGGAGACTAAACAGCATCCTTCTAAAGAATGAATGGGTTAACCGGGAAATTAAAGAAGAATTGAAAAAAATCATGGAAACAAATGATAATGAAAATACAACGGTTCAAAATCTGTGGGACACAACAAAGGCAGTCCTGAGAGGAAAATATATAGCGGTACAAGCCTTTCTCAAGAAACAAGAAAGGTCTCAGGTACACAACCTAACCCTACACCTAACGGAGCTGGAGAAAGAACAAGAAAGAAACCCTAAGCCCAGCAGGAGAAGAGAAATCATAAAGATCAGAGCAGAAATCAATGAAATAGAAACCAAAAAAACAATAGAACAAATCAACGAAACTAGGAGCTGGTTCTTTGAAAGAATTAATAAAATTGATAAACCCCTGGCCTGACTTATCAAAAAGAAAAGAGAAAGGACCCAAATAAATAAAATCATGAATGAAAGAGGAGAGATCACAACTAACACCAATGAAATACAAACTATTATAAGAACATACTATGAGCAACTCTACGCCAATAAATTTGACAATCTGGAAGAAATGGAAGCATTCCTAGAAACATATAAACTACCACAACTGAACCAGGAAGAAATAGAAAGCCTGAACAGACCCATAACCAGTAAGGAGATTGAAACAGTCATTAAAAATCTCCAAACAAACAAAAGCCCAGGGCCAGACGGCTTCCCGGGGGAATTCTACCAAACATTTAAAGAAGAACTAATTCCTATTCTCCTGAAACTGTTCCAAAAAATAGAAATGGAAGGAAAACTTCCAAACTCATTTTATGAGGCCAGCATCACCTTGACCCCAAAACCAGACAAGGATCCCATCAAAAAAGAGAGCTATAGACCAATATCCTTGATGAACACAGATGCGAAAATTCTCACCAAAATACTAGCCAATAGGATTCAACAGTACATTAAAAGGATTATTCACCACGACCAAGTGGGATTTATTCCAGGGCTGCAAGGTTGGTTCAACATCCGCAAATCAGTCAATGTGATACAACACATCAATAAAAGAAAGAACAAGAACCATATGATACTCTCAATAGATGCTGAAAAAGCATTTGACAAAGTACAGCATCCCTTCCTGATCAAAACTCTTCAAAGTGTAGGGATAGAGGGCACATACCTCAATATCATCAAAGCCATCTATGAAAAACCCACCGCAAATATCATTCTCAATGGAGAAAAACTGAAAGCTTTTCCGCTAAGGTCAGGAACACGGCAGGGATGTCCGTTATCACCACTGCTATTCAACATAGTACTAGAGGTCCTAGCCTCAGCAATCAGACAACAAAAGGAAATTAAAGGCATCCAAATCGGCAAAGAAGAAGTCAAATTATCGCTCTTTGCAGATGATATGATACTATATGGGGAAAAACCAAAAGACTCCACTCCAAAACTGCTAGAACTTATACAGGAATTCAGTAAAGTGTCAGCATATAAAATCAATGCACAGAAATCAGTTGCATTTCTCTACACCAACAACAATATAGAAGAAAGAGAAATTAAGGAGTCAATCCCATTTATAATTGCACCCCAAACCATAAGATACCTAGGAATAAACCTAACCAAAGAGGCACAGAACCTATACTCAGAAAACAATAAAGTACTCATGAAAGAAATTGAGGAAGACACACAGAAATGGAAAAATGTTCCATGCTCCTGGATTGGAAAAATAAATATTGTGAAAATGTCTATGCTACCTAAAGCAATCTACACATTTAATGCAATTCCTATCAAAGTACCATCCATCTTTTTCAAAGAAATGGAACAAATAATTCTAAAATTTATATGGAACCAGAAAAGACCTCGAATAGCCAAAGGGATATTGAAAAAGAAAGCCAAAGTTGGTGGCATCACAATTCCGGACTTCAAGCTCTATTACAAAGCTGTCATCATCAAGACAGCATGGTACTGGCACAAAAACAGACACATAGATCAATGGAACAGAATAGAGAGCCCAGAAATAGACCCTCAACTCTATGGTCAACTCATCTTCAACAAAGCAGGAAAGACTGTCCAATGGAAAAACGACAGCCTCTTTAATAAATGGTGCTGGGAAAATTGGAAAGCCACATGCAGAAAAATGAAATTGGACCACTTCCTTACACCACACACGAAAATAGACTCAAAATGGATGAAGGACCTCAATGTGCGAAAGGAATCCATCAAAATCCTTGAGGAGAACACAGGCAGCAACCTCTTTGACCTCTGCCGCAGCAACATCTTCCTAGGAACAACGCAAAAGGCAAGGGAAGCAAGGGCAAAAATGAACTATTGGGATTTCATCAAGATCAAAAGCTTTTGCACAGCAAAGGAAACAGTTGACAAAATCAAAAGACAACTGACAGAATGGGAGAAGATATTTGCAAACGACATATCAGATAAAGGACTAGTGTCCAGAATCTATAAAGAACTTAGCAAACTCAACACCCAAAGAACAAATAATCCAATCAAGAAATGGGCAGAGGACATGAACAGACATTTCTGCAAAGAAGACATCCAGATGGCCAACAGACACATGAAAAAGTGCTCCATATCACTCGGCATCAGGGAAATACAAATCAAAACCACAATGAGATATCACCTCACACCAGTCAGAATGGCTAAAATCATCAAGTCAGGAAATGACAGATGCTGGCGAGGATGCGGAGAAAGGGGAACCCTCCTACACTGTTGGTGGGAATGCAAGCTGGTTCAGCCACTCTGGAAAACAGCATGGAGGTTCCTCAAAATGTTGAAAATAGAACTGCCCTATGACCCAGCAATTGCACTATTGGGTATTTACCCTAAGGATACAAACGTAGTGATCCAAAGGGGCACGTCCACCCGAATGTTTATAGCAGCAATGTCCACAATAGCCAAACTATGGAAAGAACCTAGATGTCCATCAACAGATGAATGGATCAAGAAGATGTGGTATATATACACAATGGAATACTATGCAGCCATCAAAAGAAATGAAATCTTGCCATTTGCGACAACATGGATGGAACTAGAGCGTATCATGCTTAGCGAAATAAGTCAAGCAGAGAAAGACAACTATCATATGATCTCCCTGATATGAGGAAGTGGTGATGCAACATGGGGCTTAAGTGGGTAGAAGAAAAATCAATGAAGCAAGATGGAATTGGGAGGGAGACAAACCATAAGTGACTCTTAATCTCACAAAACAAACTGAGGGTTGCTGGGGGGAGGGGGGTTGGGAGAAGGGGGTGGGATTATGGACATTGGGGAGGGTATGTGCTTTGGTGGGTGCTGTGAAGTGTGTAAACCTGGTGATTCACAGACCTGTACCCCTGGGGATAAAAATATATGTTTATAAAAAATTAAAAAATTAAAAAAAAAAATGAATGAAAGACCAAAATGTGAAAGAGGAAAATCCTAGATGACAACACAGGCAGCAACCTCTTTGATATTGGCCACAGCAAGTTCCTTTTACATATGTCTCCTGAGGCAATGGAAATGAGCATAAATAAACTACTGGGATTCCACTAAAATAAAAAGCTTCTATGCAGCAAAGGAAACAATCAACAAAACTGGAAAGCAACCTACAGAATGGTAGAAGATTATGATAAAAGGTTAGTATCTAAAATCTATAAACTTATACAACTTAATACCCCAAAATTGAATAGTCCAATTAAAAATTGGGAAGAAGACATGTAGAGACATTTCTCCAAAGATATCCAGATTGCCCACAGACACATGAAAAAATGGTTAGCATCATTCATCGTCAGAGAAATACAAATCAAAACTACAATGTGATATCACCTCACAACAGTCAATAAGGCTAAAATCAATAGCAAGTCATTGGCTAAAGCAACAACAGGTGTTGACAAGGACATGGATAAAGGGGAACCCTTTTGCACTGTTGGTGGTAACGCAAACTGGTTTAGCTACTGTAGAAAACAGTATGCAGTTTCCTCAAAAAGTTAGAAATAGAACTATCCTACAATCCAGCAATTGTACTATTTGGTATTTACTCAAAGAATACAAAAATAATAATTCAAAGGGACAGATGCCCTCCAATGTATATAGCAGCACTTTTTACAATAGCCAGACTATAAAAACAGCCCAAGAGTCCATTGATTGAAGAACAGATAAAGAATTGTTATCGACATGGATGGAGCTAGAGAACATTACATTACATGAAGTAAGTCAGAGAATGACAAATAACATATGATTTCATTCATAGGTGGAATTTAAGAAACAAAACAGGCAAGCAATGGGGAAAAACAAGAAAGAGGCAAACCAAGAAACAGACTTTTAACTGTAGAGAACAAAATGTTGATTACCACAGGGGCGGTGGGTAGGGGACTGGGTTAAATAGGTGGTGGGAATTAAGGAAAGCACCAGTTGTGATAAGCCCCAGCTGTTGTATGGAAGTGTTGAATCACTATATTGTACACCTGGAAGCTAATATTACAGTATATGTTAACTATGTGGAATTTAAGTAAAAACTTAAAAAAGATAATGGAATAAATAATATCAGAAATGGCATAAAAGAAGGGGATATTCTTCTTACTTTTCTTGCTCTAATATCTAAAATGTAACTGGATACTTAAAGCAATAATAGTAGAAATGTATTGGGTGTTTATAATGTATATAAAAGCAAAAATGACATGAGATTGTAGGGAAAAATAAGAATATACAAGACCTTACACACGAAGCAGAAATAAATGAATTTATACTCATTATTTTACATTCAGTATTGTAAAATATAGTTTAAGCAAGCTTTAAAAGGTAATAATGATAAAGATATAAGAAAATGTAGAATCCTAAGAAAGTTTCAATTAAAAAGAGGAATGGAAGAATAAGAAGAAAAATGTAATAAAACATAAAAGGAAAAAAAACTGATAACGAGATGTGAGATTATAATCTAACTAATCTTATAATCACTTTAAATGTAAGCAATTTAAAAACACCATTTATTTTTTTTTAAGATTTTATTTATTTATTTGACAGACAGAAATCACAAGTAGGCAGAGAAGCAGGCAGAGAGAGAGAAGGGGAAACAGGCTCCTGCTGAGCAGAGAGCCCTATATGGGGCTTGATCCCAGGACCCTGAGACCATGACCTGAGCCGAAGGGAGAGACTTAATCCACTGAGCCACCCAGGCGCCCCTAAAAACACCATTTAAAAGACTATAATTGGGGGCGCCTGGGTGGCTCAGTGGTTTGGGCTGCTGCCTTCGGCTCGGGTCATGATCTCAGGGTCCTGGGATCGAGCCCCGCATCGGGCTCTCTGCTCCGCAGGTAGCCTGCTTCCCTCTCTCTCTCTCTCTCTGCCTGCCTCTCTGCCTACTTGTGATCTCTGTCTGTCAAATAAATAAATAAAATCTTAAAAAAAAAAAGACAATAATTGTCTCATTAGATAAAAATGTAGGATCTTCTTTAAAGAAATCCATTTAAGTGGTAGGGCAAAAAATGAATTTAAAATAAAGATATGAATGGGATATAGCATGCAAACTCTATAAGCTAGGATGCCTATACTAATTTGAGACAAAATAGACCTCAGAACAAGGAAGATTATCAAGACTAACCAGGGACATCACATTATGAGAAAGCAGTCAATTCTATAAGACAAAGTAATCCCAAAGGAATACAAATTTTGTAATATACCTTCAAAACACACGGGATAGAAAATGATATCTGAAAGGAAACTTAAACACAATTGTAGTTGGAAATTCTAATACTCCCTCTCAATTACTTTTCAATAATGTTACAAGACAATTAGTGAGGCTTGCCAGCACTATCAGCCAACCTGCCCTAACTGACCGCTATGGAACTGCTGTATCTAATGACATCAAAGAAGTATTCCTTCCAGGTGTACATGGGACATTCAATGAGATATACCGCATTCCTGGACAAACACCTGAGTAACTAAACAAATTTAAAAGAATAGAAATCATACAAAATATGTCTCAGATATAATGGAATGAAACTAGACATCAATTACAGAATGTCTCAAAAATACCCAAATATTTAGATTCAACAATACACTAGTAAGTAATTCATGTGTCAAACAGTAAGTTGCAAGAAAATTTGAAAAATGTGATTTACTTAAAAAAAGAAACATAAAACATCAAAATTTGTGCATTGTTACTGAAGTGTTACTGAGAAGGAAATTTAGATCATTAAACACATATTCTTGCAGAAAAAATTACCATCCACAGCCTAAACATCAAATTCTTCAAATAATTGGAATGGATAGATTTCAAGCAAGAAGATTAAAACAAAATATAATAATAGAGTAGATATAAATTAAATTGAAAATAGGAAAACAATATATGCTTACATTTATATGTTTATTTTTAAACTTTAAAAATTTTTAGATTTCAAGTTCTTAATTTTTTAACAAATAGGGTAATATTGGTTTTTGGTATAGAATTTAGTGATTCAACACAACATACTACACTAAGTGCTCATCACAAGTGCCCAATAAGGGAAAGAAACAGACTGCCTGCTGAGCATGGAGCCTCACAACCCAGCTGTGTCAAGACTCTGAGTTCATGACCCGAGTCAAAATCAAGTCGGACACTTAGTTAAGTATCACCCAGATACCCCAAATTTGACTAATTTCTAAGATTATATTACAGGCATTATTTCTAAGATTACATCACCTCATTTAATTGCACTGCGCATTATTAAACTTCATAGATACTCCATTTTTTGCAAATTGTAGTTTTGTGGCAATCTAGCACCAAGCAAGTCTATTAGCACCATTTTCCCAATAGCATTTGCTCAGTTTGGGTCTCTATGTCACATTTTAGTAGTTCTTGCAATATTTCAAGCTTTTTCATTTTTTTAAAGATTTTATTTATTTATTTATTTGTCAGAAAGAGAGGGAGAGAGGGAGTGCACAAGCAGAGGAAGAGGCAGAGGGCAAGGGAGAACCCTACTTCCCCTCTGAGCCTCTGAGCAGGAAGCCAGATAAGAGGCTCTATCCCAGAACCCTGGGATCATGACCTGAGCCAAAGACAGATGCCACCCAGGCGTCCTCAAACTTTTTAATCTTATTTTTTTTATGGTAATCTGTGATCAGAGATGATGAATCACTGAAAACTTAGATGATGGTTTTTATTTTTTAGCAATAAAGTATTTTAAGGTATGTATATTGATTTTTGACAGAGTGCTATTGTATACTTAACAGACTACAGTATTGTGTAAGCATAAACTTTTATATGCACTGGGAAACCATAATATTTATATTACTCCTGTTCTTGCAATATTTGCTTTATTGTGGTTGTCTGGAACCAAACACACAAAATCTCCAAGGTATGCTATGCTTTTGGGGAAATAATCAAAAGTGGGAAAGGATTCTGGAAAATGATTTCATTTGTTTAGAGAAAAGACCATCTATACATGTTGACACAGTAATATTCCAGCTGAAATATTCAAGATAGTACTTTTTGAGTATCTTGATATTTTCTTCATGACTCTATTCAGACTTTGAAAAAAAAGAAAAAAAAATCCTCAAATGTTCTCCATAATACTCTGTGTATTTATTTCCTTAGAAAGAAAATTATTTTTATTGCATTAAATTTGTTAGTTGCTTATTTTTGAATGGCAAACTGTTTTTTTTTGTTTTGTTTTGTTTTGGTTTGGTTTTTTTGTTTTTGTATCTTAGTGCTTCTGAATTGAATTTCATATGTCATTCCTTCAGTGTTCAGATGGTCCTGGGAGATTTAACCTCCCTTCTCTTGCACTAGTGTCCAGCAGTGCCCAGGTTGCTTCTCTGGTACTAAAAGAATCTTACTCTCCACCTAATAATACTAATAGCTGGACCAGTTTAAGATGTATAGATACTGAGTACCAAGAAACACACTTGCTTTTAAATTTATAACTCTCTGAGGCTATTTTTTCATTGCTAATAGGATAGATCTTCTTATCTCCAGAGTTAGTCATCTTATATGAGCAGTGCTTTCAAGGTGAATTGATTTCAGCCTGTGAAAACAAATACATTGCTCCATGACATGCTTTATTAAAGCTGCCTAGCATGCTGCCAGTCTTAAGAGCCTGGTTATAAATAAAATGACACATGATGAGTGAAAACACTTCTGTGCCATTAAATTGGCCCAATCAGAAGACACAATATGTACATGGAATTTTAAGACTAAAAACTTACAAAATTTTTTTAAATGGTTGAGATTGAAATTTAATTGTATAACTTAATAATATATTTTTAAGCTAAAACATATAACAAAATGATGTTATATACACAGTTTTGAACAGTCTTGAGAAAGTCAGATAACAGATTCTAAAGCAATTAAAATCAGTAATGAAATAACACAAGCTCAGTTATTATCAGGTGATATATATAAATACATGCATTAAAATTAATTAAAAGCAGTGTCTTAATAACATTTGAAATCAAATGTATTAATTTTGAGGAACAAAAATGTATTTATCAATTCATTATTTAGTAACAAAATATTTAAAGGATAGAATTTTGGAAAACAGATACTTTGAATTAATTCTCAATTCTTAGGAGAACATAAACTGATATTTCACAAACACTATCTACACAAATATTTCCTAAGTTAAATTACTGGCATATCACACAATGTATATGATTTATCCCCATTCAGACATTTTTCTAATGGATAAATATCAAATACTAGGATGAAAAATGAAAAAGGGCAACTGCTTGGTCAAAGTGACCTATGAGAGATATTACAAGAAGCCTAAGCAAGTAAATTTAAAATTTAGATAAATGGACATATTCTTAGGGAAAAAAAAAGCAATAATAATGTAAACAAAACAAGACTAACAAGACTCTACATATATCCTTGTTTTTTTCATTTAGTGAAGGTACATTTCACATTTTGTAATGACTTTTTTTTCTATTTTGAAAATTTTAGTCAATAACCCAAGTTTCTCAGCTTTATTTTTCTGCCATCAGTCAAAATGCCAGTCCTTCCTTTTCCTCAAATCCAAGACGTCTGTGCATTTTTTTCATAAATTATAGTTGTGTTCACAATTGTAATGAATTAGTAAAATAAGTGCTTTATAGTACTCTGACAATTATTTCCAAAGAAATTCTCTAGTAACTTCTTCAAACTCAACACTATAATTCCCTTCATGTGGATTTTAAACTAAAATTCAAGTGGCAGAGACACATACTAATCATATATCATGCATCCCTTCCTTTGCATTTCTCCTTATCTTGCAATTAGTTGCCTATACAACTAATTGTGCCCATAGAATTCTTGTAAGTGGAGTGTATGATTTCCTGCAGATGCATTTCAAAACTTGTTCCAGAAACAATAGCTAATTTGCTCAATTGTCATAGTGACTACAGAGAAATTATTTTCTACATGATATAGCTACATAATTTTAGAGGCCCTGTCGGCGAGGATACTTCAGCAGCTCTGTAGACAAAAGGTTGCTGAACTATGTAGCACGTAACAAATGAGTTAAAAAATAAATCTTTGCTGTGGTGAATCATTAAGAGTTTAGTTCCCCAATTCTCTACTATATCCTAAATAACGCAGACAGGCATCACTGGTGAGTACTTTTACAAGAAATACTTAAAATATTGGTCTCACAGGAGATAGGGGAAAAAAATTAATACTTTTTTTTTATGAGTACTTTAAGCTGGAATGGAAGTATTTAATTTTCTGCTCTGGCTAAACTCTTGGTACACAATCAATGTAATGATTTTGGAGACAGATCACACATACTGAGCAATTTTAGGAGAAAAGGCTTACAGTGGCTATTGGTTTGTACTGTTTGTGTTTAGCAAAGTACTAAAAGGAATGAAGTAAAAAAAAATCATGTTTTCATGCAAATATGAAAAAGAAGAGTTTGGAAATTAGGTAACTTGGAAAATTGCAAAAGCTGATTCCTGATAGAATCCAAATACCAAGTATCCAAGATAATGCACATCCAATTATCTCATTCTCTTATCAGATTCCTAACATATTTGTTTGCATCATCTAAAATCCCATATAGGAGAAGGGTCCCTGGGTGGCTCAGTGAGTGAAAGCCTCTGCCTTCGGCTTGGGTCATGATCTCAGGGTCCTGGGATAGAGCCCCGCATCAGGGTCTCTGCTCGGCGGGGAGCCTGCTTCCCTCTCTCTCTGCCTACTTGTGATCTCTCTGTCAAATAAATAAATAAAATCTTTAATAAATAAATAAATAAATAGAATAATATAAAATCCCATATAGGAGAAACAATACTGTTAAAGTGACCAAATCTTCCCTAGCAATAGAAAAAGCTAGTGAATGTACCCTATAGTTTCATGACCAATGAGAGAGAAGGTAAAATGGCAGTGAACAGGAATAACAGGTATTTTATTTAGTGTTTATTAAAAACTTCATGTTCCCAAGGCCATCATAAGATAGTAAGTAAAAAAATGCATAAATCATATCATCCTGCATGAGACTATAAATGTGTGTTTCTATGTGTGTGTTTCATTTCATATGAATAGCATTCACTGATGTTCCATTTCTAGGCATTTTTTTCAAAAGTATTTACAACTTTAAGTAATGCATTCACACTTATATGGAAACTATACAACCAATGTGAATTGTGATTTTCACCTTTAATTGATTTTATTTATAAGTTAAAATTCTAGAAACTTTCTAGAAACATCATTATCAGATATTTTAAAGCAACTTATAATTCCTTCTGAAACTGTCACATTAAATGCTTAAAAAATTTAAATCTTAATGAGAAAGCAAAACCAGCCATTTTTTTTTTAAAGATTTATTTATTTATTTGAGAGATAGAGAGAGAGAATTCTCAAATGACTCCTTGCAGAGAGAAGAGACCAGTGAGGGGCTTGGTCCCAGAACCCTGAGATTACCATCTGAGCTGAAATCAAGTCAGAGGCTTAACCAACTGAGTCACCCAGGCACCCTTAATTTTCTTTATAAATGACCCGGAATAAAAACTTCATGTATTATGAGCTCCCTTGCATTTAATGAATGCAGTATTTAGTGATTTAATTAACTTTTTAATTAATTAACAGATTTAAACTAAGTCTTTAACATGAATTAAAATTATATGGATGTTTGTTGGTACTCTTATGAAAAAAAAGTAAAATACTACTTGTCCTGCACAGTTGTTTCAACAAAAGAGAGGTTAAACAGCAATTCTTTTGAAGAATACTGAAGTTGGGTAGAGAAAACATTTTTCTTTGCATTTTTATTTTTATATTGTACACCATTATGCTAATTTGCTGATTTGGATTTTTAGTTTTAATATTCATTAAATTTTTGATCTTTTAACCTAGAGTGTCATAAACTTGTATCAATGTAATACTGATAAAAAGATTAATTGTTAATTAATAATATTGGTGACTTTAGGAAAATATTTAATTTTCACTTGTCATTGCATATTTAAATATTTTGAAATATAATTTAAAATAATCATATTATGCAAATGAAAGTTTTAAGTAAAATTTTCTATAAATTATATAATATATAATTTTAATATATAATTTGAAATTTTTCAATTTAAAAATTGGCAATTTAACACTCAAATAGGTATGTGAAAGACTCACTTTTTTTAGATACACTTTTTTTTAGATAAATTAGATACACTTTTTTTAGAATTAGATACGCTTTTTTTAGAAAAATATTCTTTAGAATTTCTGAAAGCATTGTTTCCCTGTTTATGGTGGCAATGAGATTTTGTATATATAAGTATTTAAGAAAGGGAATCATGGGGTGCCTGGGTGGCTCAGTCGTTAGGGGACTGCCTTCAGGTCATGATCCCAGAGTCCTGGGAACCAGCCCTGCATTGGGTGCCTGCATTAGCGGGAAGCCTGCTTCTCCCTCTCCCACTCTCCCTGCTTGTGTTTCAACTCTCGCTGTCTCTCTCTCTCTCTTTGTCAGATGAATTTAAATAAATGAATAAACAAACAAATAAATAAATAAATAAAACAAGTTTTAAAAGGGGGGAATCTTATTAATAACATTTGAGTATTGCAAAAGTTAAAAATAAAATACAGGGATTCTTTGGTGGCTCAGTCAGTTAAGCATCTGACTCTTGATTTTGGCTCAGGTCCTAATCTCAGGATTGTGGGGATAGAGCCCCATGAGGATCTGCACTCAGCTGCGAGTCTGCTTGGGATTCTTTCCCTCCTTCTCCCTCTGCAACCCCATTGCTCTCTCTTGCTCTCTAAAATATATAAATTTAAAAAATTTAAATGTGATTTTTCCTTCCTCCCCACTCCTGTTCTACTCTTCAAAGACATATTTTTTTTGAAATTCTTAATGTAATCTTCTAGAAAATATTACAAGTGTTCTTCTACCTTCTATTCTGTACCTTGGTTGTAGCTTAACAATTGAGACCATAGATTTTCTGTATCTTACACATAAATCTACCTGTGTCTTTTTCACACTATTTTATTTATGGCACACCCTGTATTTATTCCATTTCTTCTTAAAAACTACTTTAGGACACATCCAACCAATATAGGAATATGTTAAATTATTTGTGCATTTTTATTTTGAAAGTTTTCAAGAAGAGTTTATACCAAATAAGTACTACTTATTCATTTACCAATACTATATTTGTGTTAACTTCATATTTCACCCAAGTCATATATACAAACATCTTATTTAATTTATTTTTATTATAATCCGTTAAGTATAAGTGATATTGAAGCAACTTTCACTTACTTAATTGCCAAGGGTGTCTTTTTGTTTTTTTAATAACACCTTGTTTCTATATTATAAATAATATTTTATTGGGTTGTCATCCCTTTCTGTATTATATTTTTGTAATCATATACACGTTTTTCTCTTTTGATTTTGGATTTTGTTTAATATTCTTCACAATGGTAACATGCTTTGCTGACAAAGTTTTACTTATTCTTTTGTAATCTGTTTAACTTGGTTTCTTTTCTTGTCTATTGCACTACAAAGAGCTTCTACTACAATGCTGAAACATAGTGATGAAAGGATACATCTTTTTTTTTTCCTGATCATTCACAGAAAGAAAAGTTTCTCAGCATTACATCTAAAGTTAATTGTAGGTTTCTGTAGATGCTTTTTATAAAGTTGAATCAGTTCCTCCTATATTCCTAGTTTGCTGCGAGTCATAAGTTTATATGCAAATGCAACAGAAAAATCCAGAATAACAAGAATAACCCATTTACTATGAAGAAACAGAATATCCCATTTACTATGGAAGGAGAAGAAAATTCTAAGATTGATTATCTGACTTCAAGCTTAAAGAACTAAATAGAAATGAGTTATCAAGCTATGAAAAACATGGAAGAAACTCGTTATTGTATTAATTAATACTAAAAGTCTCCAACTAGAGTAGCATATTTTTTTCTGTTAATTGTTGCAGAACTATCAGGTTGAGCTCAAGTATATTAATAATTTGTTGTTAGGCCTATACATGTTAATGACCATTATGCCTTCCTACTGAACGGACTCCTTTATTGTTAGCAATGACCTTTTATATTGCTGATCATGTTTCTTGTTTCGAAGTCTGTTTTGTCTGAAATTAATACAGCTATTCCAGCTTTCTCCTAATTAGTATAAACTTCTTACATCCTATTATTTTTAATCTATTGTGACTTGACATTTCAAGTGGATTTGCTGTAGACAATATAGTAGTAGGGCCTTTTCTTTTTTTCCTCATACTGCCAATCCCTCTCTTTTATTTCATGTAGTTATACCATTCATGCACAATATGACTACAAATATGGTTAGATTAGTATTTACTATGCTTAGTAATATAGTAATTTAGCTTTCTATTCTTTGTGTTTTTTTCTTTGCTTATACTCCTTTTGTTCAACTATTTCAATTTACTTTAGCTGTTTAATTTCTATGATTACATTATTTCTACTTTCTTAACGTACCAGTTATAGTTATTCCACAAATTTTTAGTGGTTGCCAGAGATTTTGCAATATACAATTATGGTTAATCTATATCCATTTTCAAGTCTATACCAATTCACAGACAATATAGGTATTTTTTAAAATTTAAATTCAATTAGCTAATACACAATACATCATTAGTTTCAGATGTAGAGTTCAATTAATCATCAGTTGTATATAACACCCAGTGCTTATCACATCACATGCCCTCCTTAATGTCTATCACCCAGTTATCTCATCCCCCCACCCCCTATCCCTCCAACAAATCTCTCATGGTTTATCTCCCTCTCTGATTTCTTCCCATTCAGTTTTCCCTCCCTTCCCCTATGATGCTCTGTACTGTTTCTTATATTCCACATATGAGTGAAACTATATGATAATTATTTCTCTCACTGACTTATTTCACTCAGCACAATACCTTCCAGTTCCATCCATGCTGATGTAAATGGTAAGTATTCATCCTTTCTGAGGACTAATATTCCTGTGTGTGTGTGTGTGTGTGTGTGTGTGTGTGTGTGTAGATAGATATACAGATATACAGATAGATATTGCATCTTCTTTATCCATTCATCTGTCAATGGACATCTTGCTCTTTCCATAGTTTGGTTATTGCGAATATCAATGCTATGAACATTGGGGTGTAGCTGTCCCTCTGGATCACTACATTTGTATCTTTGGGGTAAATATCTAGTAGTGCAATTACTGGGCCATAAGGTAGCTTATTTTTAACTTCATGAGGAACCTCCATAGCATTTTCCAGAGTAGTTGTAGAATATTGCATTCTATGCAATGTACCACATTGTACCAACAGTGTAAGAGTGTTACCTTTTCTCCGCATCCTTGCCAACATTTGTTGTTTCATATCTTGTTAATTTTAGCAAGTCAATTAGTTAACTTTAGTTAATTTCTATCTAGTTAATTCTGACTGGTGTGAGGTGGTATCTCATTATGGTCTTGATTTGTATTTCCCTGATGACAAGTGATATGGAGCATTTTTTTCATGTGTCTGTTAGCCATTTGTATGTCTTCTTTGAAGAAATGTTCATTCATGTGTTCTGCCCATTTCTTGACTGGATTATTTGTTCTTTCGATGTTGAAGTAGTAAGTTCCTTATAGATCTTAAATACTAGGCCTTTATATGATATGTCACATGCAAATGTCTTCACCCATTCCATAGGGTGCCTTTTAGTTTTATTGACTGTTTCCTGTGCTGTGCAGAAACTTTTTATCTTGATGAAGCTCCAACAGTTCATTTTTGCTTTTGTTTCCCTTGCCTTTGGAGATGTGTCTAGCAAAAATTTATGGTGGTTGAGGTCGAAGAGGTTGCTTCCTGTGTTCTCCTCTAGGATTTTGATGGATCCCTGTCTCACATTTAGGACTTTTATTCACTTGAGTTTATCTCTGTGTATGGTGTAAGAAAATGGTCTAGCTACATTCTTCTACATGTGGCTGTCCAATTCACAGATAAATTTAGAGCATTCCACCCTAAAGCAAGAGAATATACATTCTTCTCTAGAACACAGAATATTCTCCAGAATAGATCACATACTGGGTCACAAATCAGGTCTAACAAGTACCAGAAGACTGGGATTATACCCCACATATTTTTAGACCACAGTGCTTTGAAACTTGAACTCAATCACAAGAAAAAAACTGGAAGGAACTCAAATACTTGGAGGTTAAAGAGCATCCTCCTGAAGAATGAATGGATCAACCAGGAAATTAAAGAACAATTTAAAAAATTTATGGAAGCAAATGAAAATCAAAACACAATAGTTCAGGATCTTTGGGATGCAGCAAAGGCAATCCTAAGAGGGTAGTATACAGCAATACAAGCCTTTCACAAGAAACAAGAAAAGTCTCAAATATATAAGCTAATTTTACACCTAAAGGAGAATTACAGAACAGTATCCCTGATGAACATGGATGCCAAAATTCTCACCAAGATAATAGCCAATAGGATCCAACAAAATATTAAAAGGATTATTCACTACAACGAAGTGGGATTTATTCCTGGGCTTCAAGAGTCGTTAAACATCTGCAAATCAATCTACCTGATACATTGCATTAATAAAATAAAGGACAAGAACCATATGGTCCTCTCAACAGATGTAGAAAAAAGCTTTTGACAAAATACAGCATGCTTTCTTGATAAAAATTCTTCACAGTGTAGGAATAGAGGGAACGTACCTCAACATCATAAAAGCCCTATATGAAGAGCTCACAGTGAATATCATTCTCAATGGGGAAAATTGAGAGCGTTTTCCCTAACATCAGGAACATGACAAGGACGTCCACTCTTACCACTATTGTTCAACATAGTACTAGAAGCTTAGTCTCAGACAATGAAAAGAAATAAAAAGCATACAAACTGGCAAAGAAGTCAAACTCTCACTCTATCAATGACATGGCAATTTATGTGGAAAACCCAAATACTCCACCCCAAAACTGCTAGAACTCATAGAGGAATTCAGTAATGTGGAAGGATATAAAAATCAATGTGCAGAAATTAGTTCCATTTCTATACTCTAACAATGAGATAAAAGAAAAAGAAATTAAGGAATTAATCCTATTTACAATTGCACCAAAAATCAAAGATACCTAGGAATAAACATAACCAAAGAGATAAGGGATCTGGACTCTGAAAGCTAGAGAACACTTACGAAAGAAACTAAGGTAGATGGAAGGAATGGAAAAACACGCTCATTGGTTGGAGGAACAAATATTGTGAAAATGTCTATGCTACCCAGAGCAATCTACACATTCAAGGCAAAACAACATTGGCACTTTTCACAGAGCTGGAACAAATAACCTTAAAATTTGTACAGAACCAGAAAAGACCCTCAATAGCCAGAGGAATATTGAAAAAAAAAAAATTAATGCTTGTGGACTCACAATTCCAGAGTTCAAGTCATGTTACAATTCTGTAATTGTCAAGACAGTATAGTATTGGTACAAAACAGACACAGAGATCAGTGGAACAGAATAGAAAACCCAGAAACAGACCCTCAACTCTATGGTCAACTAATCTTTGACAAAACAGGAAAGAATATCCATTGCAGAAAAGACAATCTCTTCAACAAATGGTGTTGGGAAAATTAGAAAGTTACATGTAGAAGAATATAGGTAGTTTATGAAAAACTATTCTCACTTCTCCCTTATCATACTTGTAGCATTTTAGTATTCATTTCATTTACCCATAAACTACAGTTACCAAATGTTACTATTTTTACTTTGAACAATTACCTGTAGATCAATTAAGAATAAGAAAATAAATTATTTATCTTGCTTTCATTTATTCATTTGTTAAAACTTTCTTGTTCTATGTGGATCCAAGTGTCTGACCTATAATATTTTCCTTCTTGCAGAAGATATTTTAACATTTCCTGAGTAGAGGTGCTAGAAATAAATTTCCTCAGTTTTTGTTTGACTGAGAGTCTTTATATTTCCTTTACTATACACAAAGATAAACTCAAAATGGATAAAAGATTTCGATATGAGGCAGGAATCTATGAAAATCCTAGAGGAGAACATAGGCAGTAAACTCCTCAACATCAGGCACAGCAACTTCTTTCAAGACATGTCTCCAAAGGCAAAAGAAACAAAAGTGAAAATGAACTTTTGGGACTTCATCAAGATCAAAAGCTTCTGCACAGCAAAGGAAACAGTCAACAAAACAAAGAGGCAACCCACAGAATGGGAGAAGATATTTGAAAATGACACTACACACAAAGGGCTGATTTCCAAGATCTATAAAGAACTCCTCAAACTCAACACTCAGAAAACAGATAATCACATCAAAAAATGGGCAGAAGACATGAACAGACACTTCTCCAAAGAAAACATGCAAATGGCTAGCAGACATATGAAAAAATGTTCATTGTCATTAGCCATCAGGGAGATTCAAATCAAAACCACATTGAGATACCACCTTATGCCAGTTAGAATGGCCAAAATTAACAAGACAGTAAATAATGTGTGTTGGAGAGGATGTGAAGAAAGGGAACCCTCTTACACTGTTGGTGGGAATGCAGGTTGGTGCAGCCACTTTGGAAAACAGTGTGGAGATTCCTTAAGAAATTAAAAATAGAGTTACCCTATGACCCTGCAACTGCACTACTTTTGGGTATTTACCCCAAAGATACCGATGTAGTGAAAAGAAGGACCATCTGTACCCCAACATTCATAGCAGCAATGGCCATAGTCGCCAAACTGTGGAAAGAACCAAGATGTCCTTCAATGGACGAATGGATAAAGAAGATATAGTCCATTCATACAATGGGATATTATGCCTCCACCAGAAAGGTTGAATATCCAACTTTTATATCAACATGGACAGGACCGGAGGAGATTACTCTGAGTGAAATAAGTCAAGTAGAGAGAGTCAATTATCATGTGGTTTCACTTACTTGTGGAGCATAGGGAATAACATGGAGGATATTAGAAGAAGGAAAGGAAAAGTGAATTGGGAGAAATCAGAGGGGGAGACAAATCATGAGAGACTGTGGACTCTGAGAAACAAACAGAGTTTTGGAGGGGAGGGGGGTTGAGGGGTTGCCTGGTGGTGGATATTAAAAAAAAGATACAAAAATAATTTAAGTGGATATAAAATTCTAGACTGTTTGCTTTTCCCTTTATGCCTTGAAATATTTTATTCCACTTCTTGATTGCATGATTTCTAATAAGAATTCTGATGTAACTATAATTATTTTTATTTTATGCTAATTTTCCCTCTCTGGATTTTTTCAAGATTTTCTATATCCATTCATGATTAAAACTTTTTAGAAAATACATATATGAAGAAATTTTTGTAACATAATAAGGCCATTTTATATGCATTCTGTCCACTTTTATTCAATATAGTAGTAGAAATCCTAGTCAGAGCAATAAGGCAAGTAAAAGAAATAAAAGTTATCCAAACTGGAAAGAAAAATGTGAAATTATGTCTATTTGCAGATGACATGATAATATAAATGTATAAAACCCTCAAGATTTGACAACAGGAAATTACTAGAATAAAATAATTCAGTACAGTTTCAAGTACAAAACAAACATATAAAAAATCAATGATCTTTCTATACACTAACAATTAACTATACAGAAGGAAATTAGAAAGACAAGCCCATTATAATAGCATCATGAATAGTAAAACAGGGATAAACTTAACCAAAGTGAAAATCTTACATGCTAAAAATAATAAAATATCGATAAAAGAAATTTAAAAAGACACAGGTTAATGGAAAGATATCCTATGTTCATGAAATGGAAGAATTAATAATGTTAAAATGTCCATTCTACTTAATAAAATTTGCAGGTTCAATGAAACCCATCAAAATCTCAATAGCATTATTTACAGAAATTTAAAAGAAGTCCTAAAATTCATATGGAACAAAGGACCACAAAAAGCCAAACCAATCTTGTCAAGAATAAAGCTGGAGGCATCACACTTCATTATGGGGATTCAAAACGCCTGGGTAGATGAAATATGACTTGCATATGCCACTCTGGATAACATTAATTGAAAAACAAAGGAGGGCCTGGAATACTGGCTCCTGCGAGGTTTCTTGGCTGAAAAGTATCCAGATTCTTACTGAGGTTCAAGGTTCTCATCTAGGGAGTAAATGTTTAAATTCTGAAGAAAAACAGGCACCTATAGTGGTCACATACTTCATGAACTCCTTACCTTTCAGGCACGTCACAAGCACTGCTTGCCCCCATCACACTCTGCCCCATATATTACTGTCTTGATCATTAAAGCTATACGTTCCTTCTTGTTTTGCTCTTGTGCTTGAAGTACTGATTAAAACTCACAATAAAGATGGAGGCAAAGCGTAGCTCAGAGCCTTTTGCCACTAGAGCATCTGGTCTCCAGGCCTTCTCCTTTCTCCTGCTAAGTTGCCTGAAGTAATCTTTTCATTTGCTATCTCAGGGTTTCCTTGCTAAACCTGACACTTCATGATTTCTAAATACATTATGGAACTACAGTAATTATAACAGTGTAGTGCTAGCAGGAGGATAGACGCATAGGCCAAAAAAAAACCTGAACAGAGCCCAAAAGTAAACACATGAATATAAAGTCATTTATCTTTGACAGGGTGTCAAGAATGCACAATAAAGAAAAGGTTGTCTCTTTAAAAAATGGCATAGGGAATGTTGGATATACAAATGCAAAACAATGAAACTGAACCCTTATCATAAACTCTAAAGGAAAAAAAAACCTAAAAATGGGGTGCAGACTTAAACATAAGAACTGAAACCATAAAATTACTGACAGAGAACATAAGAAAAATCTTGACATTGCTTTGGCTATGATAAGAAAAACACACGGAATAAAAATGTAAATATATAATCGGGACTATATCAATCTAAAAAGCTTCTGCAGAGCAAAGGAAACAATCAAGGAAGTGATAAGACAACCTAGAAAACATTTGTAAACCATGTTTGATAAGGGGCTAATATCCAAAATATATAAGGAATCCATATAACTCAATTGTCAAAAAACAAGTAACTTGATTTAAAAATGAGCAGAGGACCTGAATAGACTTTTCTTCAAAGAATGTATACACTATACCTGTATTTGAAAAGGTACTTAATAGCAGTAATCACCACGAAACTGCAAATCATAATAATAATATTACTTCATACTTCTTAGGACTGCTATCATCAAAAAGAAAAAGAGATAAGTTTTTCAGAGGATATGAAGAAAAGGGAACCTTCATGAACTGTTGATGGGAATGCAAATTGGTGCAAACACTTGGAAAACAGTAAAAAGGTTCTTCAAAAAATTACAACTAGAACTTCCATATGATCCAGCAATCCCACTTTTGGGTATTTATACAAAGGAAATGAAATCAGGATGTTTTAAAAAAGATTTTATTTATTTATTTGAGAGAATGCACAAGCGGGGGGAGGGACAGGGTAGAGGGAGAGGGAGAAGCAGACTTCCCACTAAGCAGGGAGCCCAACAAGGCTCTAAAATCAGATCTTGAAGGCATATCTGGATTGCCATTTTTACTGCAGCATTATTAACTTTACCCATGATATGGTAAAAAATTTAAATGTTCATCAACAGAAAAATGTATAAAGAAAATATGGTGTTTGTGTGTAATATTATTTAGCCATAAAAATGGGAAAAAAATTTTATTATTTGCTACAATGGAGATGAACCTAGAGGACATTATCCTGAGTGAAATAAGCCAGACATAAAAAGAAAAATATTGCATGATCTCACTTCACATGTAATCTAAAATAGTCTAACTCAGAGAATCTGAGAATAAAATGCTATTTGCCAGGGACTGTAAGATGGAAAAACAGTAAATATTGGTCAAAGTGTACAGAGTTTGGGTTATACATGATGAATAAATTCTCAAGATCTAATGTACTGTGTTTAAATTTGCTAAGAGGATAGACTTTGAGCATTTTCACCAAGAAAGAAGTGAGGATGAGGAAGGGAAAGGGGAAAGGGAGGAGGGGGACAAGGGGAGGAAGGAGGAGGGGTGCGGGAAAGCAAAGAAAAGGACAAGAAAGGACAGGAAAGTGCAGGAAGGGACAGGACAGGAAAGGAAAAGAAAAAAAAAAGAATGAAAAGAAAGTGGGAGGGAGGAAAGGAGGAAAGAAGGGAGAGAACAAAGGAGAAAAAGAAAGAAAGAAAGGTAACTTTGTGAAGTAATGGATACATTAATTAACTTGATTTTGGTGGTCATTTCATAATCTATACATATATGAAAACATCAAGTCGTACGCTTTAAATACATACAATTTTTTGGTCAATTTTACTGCAATAAAGCTGAAAACAAAGCGAGGCTTCCTCATTTGGAATGAAATTATAAACTCACCCCACCTCTTAATTCTAAATATGAAAAAGGCATAGAAAATTATGGAGTACCTCTATGGCTGTAAAGTTGAAAAGGTGCTTATAAATATCATATGACACATCTCCTATAAAAGAAAAGACTGATAAACTGGAAATTTAAAATGTCTTTACTTTTAAGAAAATGAGATAAAAAATTGCATCTTAATATTGTTTCACATAGTATTAAGTTAATTTGAGATTTTCCTGAAGAAGAAAGCAATCTCAGGCATTAACTAATACATCTGTTTATGGATTGTGACAGTGGAAAAAAAGATCTGTGTAAAAATAACTACAGGGATGTTTTTGGCATTTATTTATTTATTTATTACCTATCCATTTATTCACTTATTTTTTAATTGTCTAAACTAGTTGATTTGATTGAGTGTCAGCAGTCATGGTAATAATACCAGGTAGTTTTCAAATCTCTTGTCTGTGAAATTTGTTCCTGTATGCTAATCTGAATTTCTAAAACTATGGTATTCTGAAGGAATTTCCATATAAACCATTCTAGATAAGTAATCTTTACCCAAATCCATAAGCCAAATTCAAATCTGTACTTAGATTTTGAGCTAACCTATATTCCTACTCACAAAAAAATGATCATATTTGGTCTAACTTTTCCTTTCAGACTACCTCTAAAAAATCCTTCAGATTTTCTAAGGAAAAACAGACTACATCTTAAGATAGAGAAAATCAGCTTTTTGCTTAGTATATCTATATTTTCTAGGCATTTTTTGCATACTATGCGACTGTTATTTTATGATTCATCTGTGCTTTCAGACTCATAAAAATCATTATATACCTATATGTATACCAAACAATATTAAATATGTGGTTTCTACAGTACTTTGACCTAAATTGTTTCCTTGTATTTTTTTTTTTTTTTTTTTAATCGCCGTGCCTTTCCCTTTGACTCTCTTGTTGATCTCATCTTCCAGACCCTTTTTATGTTTGAGCTCTTCTTACTCAGGACAGTGCACTATCTTTGTGAGGAGGAACTCTTGTTGAATTTTTATAGCTTATTCCCAATGCTGTGAAACCCCTGCAATCTCTCTTCATCCATTTAACTTTTGCAGAACTCTGAGTTTAGAATGGAGTAAATGTAAATTGTGATTTTTAGTGTGTCAATTATACTTAAATAAAAAAAATAAAATTGAGATTTTTAGGTTTCTCTGACATCTATTTATGTTTTTATTTGTCCCCATATCTCTTTACCTTATTAGGAAGAGAAGAGAAGCAATTTGGATATAGGAAGCCATTATGCTCTAGAATTGATTTCACACATGAAGTCTAGAATGGATCCATTCCTGGACAAGTCAAATGGTGTAAGAGAGGTTTTGACAAGCTGTGCTGGCATGCTGATGATGACAAATGGAAGACTCTACTGAAAATAAGTTTTGCTAGCCTGTTACTCACCATTGTGAGTTGAAGGAATGTAAATGGTGAAAAGTGGGAAGTAGGCAATAAGAGCCTCTTATTGAGTTACTTCTTGCTCATCAAGTATCTACGTGTGCCTTACACTGCCTGCTCCCTGTGAAGGTGGAGACCTGTGACTAACTCTAAGTGAACAGAAGTGAACATACAGAACATTTTAGGAAACAATGACAAGAGGAAATGGTAATTAAATAACAAAAAGAACATTTTTTTTAAAAGATTTTATTTATTTATTTGACAGACGGAGATCACAAGCAGGCAGAGAAGCAGGCAGAGAGAGAGGAGGAAGCAGGCTCCCTGCTGAGCAGAAAGCCCAATGCGGGGCTCAATCCCAGGACCCTGGGATCATGACCTGAGCCAAAGGCAAAGGCTTTAACCCACTGAGCCACCCAGGCGCCCCTAAAAAGAACATTTCAAAAGATATTTTACATATATACTCATAGTTCAATTCTTAATTACTATAATACAGGTCTTCATAAATGGTGGAATATGTTTTCCGTATCAGTGGGATTTATCCCCCAAATGCAAGCATAGGTTAATATCGGAAATTATATTTATTATACAGCTGACCTTTGAACAACATGGGGTTGAGCTGCATATTCCATTTTTCTTTTTCTTTTCAATAATTGTAGCACAGGACCATAAAGGCACTTTCTCTTCCTTATGATTTTATTAATACTGTTTTGTTTTCTCTAGTTTATTTTAAGACTATAGTATATAACATATATTACATACAATATATGTGTTGACTATGTTATCAGTAAAGCTTCCCATTAACAGTAGGTTATCAGTAGTTAATTTTTGAGGGTGTCAAAAGTTAAATGTGGATATTTGAATGCACAGGATTGAGTGACCCTAACCCCTGTGTTGTTTAAGGGTCAACTGTACTAATGGAGCCAAAGAAGAAAAGGCATATTCCTATTAATACATCCTGAAAGAGCCTTTCATCACATTCAAATCCATTTCAGAGGAAACTTCTCAATGAATTAAAACTGGAAGATTATTTAATATTCCTCAAGCAAAATCTCACTAAATGGGTTGGTATTTTCTTCACTGTCTTTAAAAATCACAAACAAAAAAAAAAAACAAAAAAATCCCATAAATTATGGTTCCTATTATCAAACATTATATTAGAAGTATTAGCCAATGCAATGAGATAAAATCAGCAGTTGAAGGTGTATGTATTAAAGAAGGAAGCAAAACTATCTGTATTTATAGATGACAAAATAAAGAATCACTTGAAGAGTAAATATGAAGCCAATAAAATTTTATCCCCTTGAGTAGGACTTAGGAAGTGGGGTAGAGGAGACCGGGCTACTAGAAAAATATTCTAACTATAGTTTCTTATATGAACTTTAAGGTGGATTATGGAAATTGCTTTCCTATATTCATTTTAAAAATGTCAAATACAAAAGAATTGATCATGGAAATTTCAAGTAAACTGAAACAAATGACAATAAATGTGCCCTATCTTGATTCCATAGCCATAATGAAGAAAGAACCATTTCAAATGGCTTAATACACTAAATTCTGATCACATGTCAAAATGGGAAACATAAAAATGTGGAGTGATGCAGACTTCTGATACTGCAGCTTGGTCTTGTTGGTCATACCCTTCCGGAAGCTGTGTGGACCACCAGAACTATCACTTTCATGGACAGCTGGTGTGGTAGAGTTCTCCTTATCACAGCTTTCTGGAGCCATGCAGTTATTTCTGTGTAGGTGAACTAAGATTCGAGTGACTCTCTTATAACCAGCTGAATAATTCTCAATATATCTCACACACACACACACACACACACACACACACACACATACTCACTCCCACATTTTTTTTCTTGCTGAGTTGAAAAGAAAAAATGGGAAACATTTGAAACACTCGAACCTCCCTGGAGAAATGACTGAATCTCGACTTGGGGCAGAAAATGAATAATGTGAGTTTGGGACAACCTATGCCAGGAAGCCAAACTAATGAGGACTTGTCAACAGGTAAAAAAGGAGCAAGTTTAAAGGTCTCACACAGTTTAATTAGTGGAAATTTTATAATAAAAATTAATGTTAAGTGTATGAAATACACTGAATATTAAAAAAAGCCCATGAGTCAGGATGCCTGAGTGGCTCAGTGGGTTAAGCATCTGCCTTCAGCTCAGGTCATGATCCTGGGGTCTTGGGATCGACCCCATTGGGCTCCCTGCTCAGTGGGGAACCTGCTTCTCCTTCTCCCTTTGCTGCTCCCCCTGCTTGTGCTTGCTCTCTGTCAAATAAATAAATAAATAAAATCTTTTTAAAAAAGTCCACGAGTTTATAATAATACTGCAAAAGGAGAAAGAAAGTTGATTATTTTCCAATACTGAAGTAGTGTTTACATCAACTTGTTACTCTGAAAGTTGGGAAATAATAAGAATATAGTAAGTCTTCATCTTGCCTTTACAAAGAGTTTTATTAGATGGCAATCAAATAGTCTCAGATAATGAATGAAAAATATTTTTCACAGAGGAATGACATCTACAGATGTAGAAAAGAAGTGTAAGATTTAAGCATAGTTTCACCATAATAATTTCATGAAAGGGAAAGCAGACTTAAAAACAAACAAGAAAATAAAAAACTATGTTGATGTATTATTTGTAAAAGTACCAATTACATTTCCAATTTCTTCTCATCTACCTCAAATTTGTAAAACAGATATGAGTTGCTAAATATGTTCAGTGTTGATTTTTTAATCATTCATCTGTGGCTCTCAGATGGATTTAATCTGGGATAAGGATGTAAGCCAAAACAAGCAAAGCACCACTTGACTCACAGAGATAAACAAATGAATCTGCAGTTATCAGAATATGCATTGTTTTAATAAATCAGAATATGCATGTTTTAATAAACTCACAGAGAATGAAAGTTTAAAATTTTAATGTGATTATGTATATTATAATAACAAAGCTGAACATAGTGTGTGAATATTTTCCAGCTTGCTACATTAAAATAGAAATAATATATATTAAGTAATACTCATTCCTATTTAACTGAAATCATTCTGCCTAAAAAGTATACCTCATGTTAAAATAAGCGACAGTGTTAATTCAATAGTTCATTTAATTCTCACCTAATTAAGATTTGAAACAGAAACATTTAAATTAAAACATAAATATCAAGGAAAGTCAAATTCATATTTTGTCATACTTTGGAAAAGATTCTTGGTAGTTTAAGAAGGCAATAAAAGTGAAAGAGTTATCAGAAGTTATCAGAGTAGAATGGATGCCATGAAAGATAAATGGGGTTGTATGACTTTTTAGAAGAGACACTATGGCTAAGCATATTGGTTTAAACTCTAAATGTGCTTGGGCATGTTTTCCTTGTTAGAAAGTATAGCCAACATGACCATACAGTAAATATCTTCTTACATTTAATAGGCTTTATGTCAACTTTTACATTACTATTACTTAATTATATTTACAAATCACAATAAAATGTCCTTTCATTTGTATTTTTTTATAAAAGATTGTATTTATTTATTTGACAGACAGAGATCATAAGTAGGCAGAGAGGCAGGCAGAGAGAGAGGAGGAAGCAGGCTCCCTGCTGAGCAGACAGCCCAATGTGGGGCTCGATCCCAGGACCCTGAGATCATGACCTGAGCTGAAGGCAGCGGCTTAACCCACTGAGCCACCCAGGTGCCCCGTGTCCTTTCATTTGTATTATATCCAGTTGTAACATCAATGTTATTATCTTTTTAAAAGTTACTACTGATTTTTAAAATCTCACTAAATATGTAGAGAACGAAAAAGTTGATGACATTTCCGATGAACTATCATGAGGGATTCTATGTCAATAATTAAGCAATGCCTGCAAGGTACTGTGCTGCCAAGAAAAGATGGTTGTAGAATCAGCATAAAAGATGTAGATAAATAAAATAGACTTTTAAATATGATTGAAAGATATTTAATCTTAAGCACCTTTATCTAGTTAAGATCATTATACATGACACAAAATAAATGTAACTAAAAGTTGTTTGCTTTTGAATAATTAAGAAGAAAGAAATGACACAAAACAAAAACAACTTTATTTACCAGTCAGTACAAAAAACAACAAAGCTTCACATGAAATTTCATAATAAACTAAGTTGCCAAAGGCATCTGGTACAAAATTTCTCCCACAACTTCACCAGCTGCCTAAAAGTTGAAATATAATTATTTTAGGGCATTCTAGATATCTGCCATTTCATGTTACTGCAACTGAAGGCAGCAATGCATAGCTCAAGTAGATTTCATAGTAATAGCAAAGGGGAGTAACTGTGTATATAAGATATGCCAAATAGGTTTTTGTTAAGTTAGAGGCGAATGATGTGGTCTTAACGTAAAATGACTGGCTGATCTAAAATGACAAAGATTAATAGGGAGGAGAAAATCTAAATAGATAAGAAATGCTATAGGAGGTTTGTAAAATAAGATTTTTTTCTTTTAGTCAAAACTAGTAGTTTGGGGGTAAAATTCTTATTCATTTAATTGTGTGATTTTTAGAAGAAGCTTTAGAAATAACAGCATACTGATATAAAAGTATAATATGATCTTCTCTATGTTAAAATGGCAGATATTTTTCTTGGATTATTGGTCTTCTCTTAATACATGGTTGTAAATGGCTTTTCTTTACCTTCTGAGTCAGTTTCCTTAAAGTCAAAGATTATATATCATAGGAAAAAAATGTTCTGTTTTCTGTTGCCTTTTTCACCCTCCTGATTATTTAAGAGAATGAAGTCTCATTTTTAAAAGAGCTAAGATTTTTATAATATTTCTCCTTCTATCTAGTTTTTAAAATACTGTCATTTAAAAAAATAGTCTAGCATTGTTTCTCAACCATGCATAATTCAATTTAGCCAAGTGTTCAAATCAGCTGACAACTTTTGACATTTTGCCTTCCCCAAAGAAAACTGGCCTAACCCAAAGGATAAGTAAATTCTTTTTAAAAAACATATAGTAGTTCAGATGTATAATACAGTGATTCAACAATTCAGTACATTACTCAGTGCTCATCATAAGTGTACTTTTTAATCCCTATCACCTATTTCCGCTCCACTGCCCCCATTACCATCAGTTTCTTCTGTATAATTAAGAGTCTGTTTCTTGGTTTGTCTCTCTTTTTTTTCTTTCCTTTGGTTGTTTGGTTTCTTAAATTCCACATATGAGTAAAATAATATGGTATCTGCCTTCCTTGACTGACTTTTTTTTTGCTTAGTTATACTCTCTAGCTCTATCTATATCCTTGCAAATTACTTATGTCATTCTTTTTACGGCTGAATAATATTCTACTGCATATATAAACTTCTTTATCCATTCATCTAAAAATGGGCACTTGGGCTGTTGCCATAATTTGGCTATTGCAAATAATGCTGCTATAAACATAAAAGGGCATGTATCCCATAGCCCTTTGAATTAGGGCTTTAATGTGTTTTGGTAAATACCCAGTAATATGATTACTACATCATAGGATAGTTCTATTTTAACTTTTTTGGGGAATCCCTATACTGTTTTCCAGAGTGGCTGCACTGGTTTGAATTTCCACCAACAGTAAAAGAGGGATTGTTTTACTCAATATCCTTGTCAGGACTTACTATTTCTTGTGTTTTTTTTATTTTAGCCATTCTGACAGGTGTGAGGTTATAACTCCTTGTAGTTTTGATCTGCATTTCCCTGATGAGGAGTGATACTGGTCATCTTTCTATGTGTGTGTTAGCCATCTTTATGTCTTCTTTGTAGAAATGTTTGTTCATGTCTTCTGCCCATATTTTATTTGGATTATTTGATCTTTGGGTGTTGAATTTTATAAGTTGTTTATATATTTTGGATGCTAATCTTTTTTAAAAAGATTTTATTAATTTATTTAACAGAGAGAAAGCAAGAGAGCACAGGTAGGAGGAGAGGCAGAAGAAGAGGGAGAAGCAGACTCCCACCTGAGCAGGGAGCCTGATGTGCGGTTCGATCCCAGGGTCTTGAGATTATGACCTGAGCTGAAGGCAGATGCTTAACTGACTGGGCCACCTAGGTGCCCTTGGATACTAATCCTTTATCAGGTATTTCCTTTGCAAATATCTTCTCCAACTCAGTGGCTGCCTTTCAGTGTTGATTGTTTCCTTTGCTGTGGAGAAGTTTTATATATATAAATAAAACTTCTTTATATATATATATATATATATATATATATATATATATATCGCTACAACATTGTTTTGTAGATATGTTATCTGAAGTAAGGGCAATAAAAGCAAAAATAAACTATTGGAGATATATATATATATATATATATATATATAAAACTTCTTTATATCTCTATATTATAAAAATATAGAGATATAAAGAATATATAGAGATATAAAGAATAGAATATGTATAAGAATATATAGAATATCTATAGAATATAAAGAATAGAATATCTATAAAGATATAGATATAAAGAATATATTCTTTATATCTATATATTTTTGTAATATATATATTCTTTATATCTATTATATAAAGAATATATAGATAGAATTATATAATATATAAAGAATATATAGGTATAAAGACACTTTATACATATATATAATTCCAATAGTTTATTTTTGCTTTTATTTCCCTTACTTCAGATAACATATCTACAAAAACATATTGTTACAGCCCATGTCAGAGAAATTACTGCCTGTGTTCTCTTCGAGGATTTTTATGGTTTCAGTTCTCACATTTAGGTCTTTAATTCATCTTGAGCTTATTTTTGTGTATGGTGAAAAAAAGTAGTTCAGAATCATTTATTTTTGTAATTACTATCCAGTTTTCCCAAAATCATTGTTGAAGAGACTATCTTTTTCTCATTGGATATTCTTTCCTGCTTTGTCAAAGATTAATTGACCTTTTTATCATCAGTTTGTTTCTGGGTCTTCTATTCTGTTCTATTGATCTATGTGTCTCTTTTTATGGCAGTACCATACTATTTAGAATACTACAGCTCTGTAATATAACTTGAAGTCTGGAATTGGGGTATGTCCAGTTTTGTTTTTCTTTTTAAAGGCTGCTTTGGTTATTCATTGTCTTTTGTGGTTCCATGCTAATTTTACAATTGTTTGTTCTAGTTCTGTGAAAAATGTTGTTGGTATTTTGATAGGGTTTGCATTAAGTGTGTAGATTGCTTTGGACAGTATAGACATTTTAACAATATTTGTTCTTCCAACTCTGGAATGTCTTTGCATCATCTTCAATTTCTTTTACCAATGTTTTATCGTTTTCAGAGAATAGGTCTTTTACCTCTTTAATTAAATTTATTCCTATTTTATTGAAAAGTAAAGTTTCTTGAATCTTCACAATAGGAGGTAAATTTACAATTTGGAGCAAGGTTTCTACCTAAATTAGATTCTCATCCACCCGCAGAGATGAGATTGAGACTGTGTCTTCCTTGTTGATTTAATTTGAAAGAATGGCTCCCAGCTTCTTAAGAAAGACAGTGCAGGTTCTCATAAACTCTTAGAACAAGAGGCTAAATAAGCAGTTGGGAAGAAAACTCAAAGATTTGATTGCTTCAGCAGATTACATAGGGTAAGTTCAATGCTTGGAGCTGCTGTTATATCGGCCAATCAAGCAGTTTTTCAAAACTTTTGCATGCTCCATATTCTGCTTCCCAAATAATCAGGACTATGGACAGTCTTAACCAATACCACCAATATCACTGTCAGAGAAGTATAGGAACTGAAGCAACAAGTTCTCTAAAATCATCTGGCATTAGTCATGATTATTGCTTCTCAAAAAGTTACTTGTGCAGTCAGTGTATGTAAGCAACTGCTATACATATGTTCCACAAAATCCTCCTAGTGTCTATACCATCACCAAAAATATTTAGACTACACCCTGAAAAATTCATCAGATTGCCACTGTCATCCTCACTCTTCTATTCAGAGACATTTTGAGCACAAATATCTTGGAATCGTCTCAACTGGCTCCCTCCACAAACCACAATTCTTGGTTTCATTGCCTTAGTGAAACCTTAGTAACGATTCTCTTTTTATATTCCTAGATATACCCCCCATTAAATAACTGATCTATAAGGCCTTCCAACAGCTGTCAGTTCAACAGCATCCTCAATAGATAATATAACTCATCTTTCAGAACCAACAAGAATGTGAAGGGCAGCCCATCACTGAAAAAGACTGTACCAATCAATCCTGAAGTGACTTACGCCATCTCCATAATGTTTAAGGACAGTATTTGAGAAACATTTTGGAGATTTTTCAAAAAGATTAGAAACAACTACCATACGACCCAGCAATCCCACTCCTGGTAATCGAAACTAATTGAAATTTTGAAAAGAAATTTTTGAAAATATATCTGCATCCCTACATTAATTGTAGCATTATTCATGATTAACAGAATATGGAAACAACCTAAGTTTCCATCTATAGATAAATGACTTAAGAAAATGTGATATATACACACAGTGGCATATTTAGTCTTAAAAAAGGGTAGGAAATCCTATATGTGGATGAACCTGAAGAAGAGTATGATAAATGAAATCCTGTCACAAAAGCACAAATACTACATGAGTCCATTGATATGTTGTATCTAAAACAGTCAAACTCATAGAAGCAAAAAATACAACAGTGGTTGCCAATATGTTTTTATTTGATGAAAGTAATAGACTGCTTTTGTTTTCAGCATGGGAAATTAATAAAGGATATAACCACTATACAAAGGATTTGAAAAAATCTACCCTCTTCTCATATTTATTTCCCTGAAACAGCCTTTATAAAAATAGAATTGACAAGCTGTTTAAAATACAAATAAAACTTATATAGAGGGACTTTTTTTTTTAATATTTTTATTTATTTATTTGATAGAGATCACAAGTAGGCAGAGAGGCAGGCAGAGAGAGAGGGGGAAGCAGGATCCCTGCTGAGCAGAGAGCCCGATGTGGGGCTCGATCCCAGGACCCTGAGATCTTGACCTGAGCTGAAGGCAGAGGCTTAAACCACTGAGCCACCCAGGCGCCCCTAGAGGGACTTTTAGTGACCGACCATCAGACATAACTCTTTCTTCAACAATTTAAAAATACTGTGCAAATGTAAATTTTCCTCATTATGTGTCCTAATATCCCCATTAAAATCTAGATCTCATTTTACCTCAGTGCTAAGGCACAGAGATGTGACTAAGCTCCTACAATTAATATCACTCAAAAGATAATTAAATCATGAGGACATGAGAATAAGAGGTAGTTGCTTAGGGGATTCTTTCTTAACAAGTGTCATTTCTCTTTGTAGGCATCAGTGGGGTAGGGTCTTAGGAATCACCTGAGTTAGCAGACTCTTCACGTTATAGTGTTGGTTCTGGGTAGTGGTGACAGAGACACTTCTTTGGAGGACTCCTTCCTTAGTTTGATCAGAGTATTCTGAGCTTTTAAGCCTGGAGCTATTTTTCCTGGAAATTTTGTAAACTAGCATCTTTTAATAAATTTAATTTTTGTTAAAACCAGGCAAAAGATCTTCTGCTAATTGCAACTAGAACTCCAGAAAGGGTTACACTTCTATATCACATGGGTAGGAAAAATAAAGGAAATAATCTTCAAAAACGTAGCTAAACAAACTTCTTAAGGAAGTAGAATGTAATGGCTTGGACACAATACAAGTTTAAATAGTTTCTCTATTCTTAATAGTTTCTCTATGCTCTAATAGAGAATACAAGTTTCTCTATTTTTAAATAGAGAAAATGGAAAACTCAAATGGAAAGGGAAGTCCAAAGATACATTTCCGTACCAATGGGTAAAGGAGGTAGACATTGATTAGCAAAATGAGACTAAGTACAGAGAAAATAGTCCTTGTTAAAAAGAGGCACATAAAGTAAGAATGGGGGTGAACTGAAAGGTTCATTTTAGTGCTATGTCAGATTAGCCATTAAGTTGCTGCCTCTGATACCATTTAAATCTATCATTTTAATAATGTTATGTGAATAAATAAAAAGGTTTAGAATGGGTATGATCATTTTTCTTTTAAAAATAAGCAGTTGGTCCAAAATTACATATGCATACATACATGAATGTAAATTTATTAAAATGTATTAGTTTTGTTATGTGGAGTTAGGACAGGATGTATACCCCCACAAAAAAATTTTTATGTTTTAATTTTTAAATAAATAAAAACGTAGGAAAAGCATTCTGAATTGTTATGTATTAGCTTAATGGTATTATTTTACTTCTTTTCTTTTTTACATTTTCTTTCTTGACTTATTTTATGTACAAATACTCCCTTGGGCTATTTATGCTAATCTTAAGAGCACTAATTATTCAGAATTCTTATCTGACAAATGCACACTCACATACCATTTGTCTCCAGGCTTAGTAACATTTTAATGGTGATAAACAAAAATACTTCCAAGAGTAACTGACTGCTATTTTCTAATTATGTTTTATTCTATTTCTTTGCCGAAAAGATTTTTACTGATGCATGAAAAATATTCCAAAAGCGGGAGGCATGTTTTTAATTATTTTATTGTTTTCTGCCAGAGGTTTGGTTTTTGCTTTAAATCTAGACACTTGGATATTTTGGTATTTGAGCATACATAGCTTTTTTTCTCTAAGTAGTTGTAAAGTTGATTAACACATATTTTAAAAATATTTATAGAGAATGATTGTGACAGTGAAGTTTATCTAAGATGACTATTTTAAAACCCTACTTTATTATGTACACAGATGTTTTATGATGTTCATTTTCATGCAAGAATAAAGAATCTAAGAAAGCATCTAAGTAATGCAAAATAAATTCCAAGTGTTTGAAAACATGCGTTTTTTTTAAGTGTATAACCAAAATAAATTGAAAGATGAAATATTTAATGCTATAATGGTGTTCTGGGCTGCTTCAATTAAAATGGAGTGTTTGATTATTTGTTTTCTGATGAGAATAAAATTAAACTTAGTTGGGGAAACTTCCTTTACTGATATACACTTTGAATTTGAAACAAATTTAACATAAGTGAATGGATCATATGGATATTTATTTACCTAAATTTAGTCTATACAAAATAATTTCTCTCTTCAAATACACATTCCATTATAAAGAAGGAATTATTATTAAATTTTCTAATAACCTGTGACATAAATATGCATCATACCAATATAAAAAATAACCCTGATCTTATTTAACAATTTATAATTAATATCAACCTATTAGAAATTACAGACATTTATAATACTGAATTCTTACTTTAATGTTAAGCTTGGTCTTTCTTTTGTGAGTTCTTTATTTTTTTCATTATTTAAAACATACCATATTATAGAAAATATTGCATGCTGATTTACAGAAGAATTATGAAAACTATTGTCAAATGTCCAAATAACTGAGGTGTGTTAGTATTTCTTCAGGCAGTGCAAAAGAATTGTCTGACTTCTACTCTGTGCCTTCCAGCTAAAACACAATGTACTAAACTTCAGGAGAAGCTGAGGAGAGGAAGAAAACATGATTGCTTCTCTCTTGAGTTCTTTCAACAAAAATGCTTATTTAGTATCAGTTGTGTTTCATAAAATGAGAATATTATGGAGAGCAGGAGAGACAAGTAAGGCCTTTCAGTTTATTTTAACATGGTCAGAGACAGACAGATATGTAAAAAAAATAAGAACAGAAAAAAAATTATTTCAGTTAGTGATAAATTTTACGAGGAAAATAAAAGAGTGATGAGGTCGCAGTAAGAAATGAATACTATTGCCTCAGTGATCTAGTAACTTATTCTAAAGAGGTAGGACTGGAGTTGAGAGTGAAAGAAGATGTATTTACAATTAGAAAAAGAGGGTACCAAGTGGAAGAAATAATCAGATGCAAATAACCTTCAAGAAAATACAGAGATTCTGGACAAAAGGTAAACACAATACAGTGACTCAACATTAATAATTATTCTTTTTCTTTTGCATAATTGGGAGACATAAAGCTCAGATGTCAAGTAGAAAATAAGATGCTAGAGCTTGTGGCAGTCTCACTGGCTATGGGAGATAGACTTTGGATTTCAAAGTTAACAAAGTATCCATGACTTGAGAGTATAATATCCTAGAGAAAAAGGGAACTATCAAGAAATGAGTCCAATATTATATCCCGAGGTCATCTTTAAGGCATATTTCCCTTCCTAAACCATGGTTATGTGCATAAACCAAGCAGAAATAAGCTTCTAGGAAGCTTCTATACAGAAAATAAACAATCAAAAAACTATAAAACAGAGAAATAAAAATTTTGACTACAATGAGATTTCTTGCTTTAATTTGGAGATAAAGAAAACAGCAAAATGCTAGAAAAACTTAAGTGACTTTTCTTTAACCCATTTGAGACTGAAATGATAGGATCAAGAACCTTTCCTTCAAGACTGCAGATATAAAGAAGTTGGCATCATCTCTGGAGATGTTTCCTTCATGACATCAGCTAGGTGCTCACAGGAAGAACAAGGGAGAAACCCAAGTAATCCTTCCTAGTGCTGACTGAGCAAAGGAAACATTGCCACTGTTAGACTCACATCTAACTCTGTGATGGAATAAATACCTTAATCTACAAACAGAAGAGGGAGGGGGAATAAAAAAGACAAAGCAATAAAAAAAAATTAAAAAAACAAAAACAAAAACAACTGCTTATGGTACTGGTAGAAATCCATTTCAACTAGGGGAAGAAAAAGATAAAAGCAGTTCTACTGTGGGAGAGGAGAAGGAATATGCTAGCATTAGCATTATTTCAAGTTAGGAGGCAAGAACACTTGAAAAATCACATAATACAATACCCAGGTTCCCTGTGCCTAATATAGACAGAGGCTTAACCAGCAAAACAGAGAATACTTCCTTTGCTCATTTCCCATCAAATGGAGTTAAAATGACAGTACAATCTTGCTGGAAAAGTAGAAAGAGACAAATTCTCTCAGTGAGCAGATATTGGTGGGCAGGGGGGGACATCCAACAAACTAGCCACAAACTGAAACTGAACACTAGGTATCCCTAGAAGAATTTAAATTCTGTGGCACACTAAGGATAAACCTGAGAACAAACTTCAAACCTAGCCCAAATTCTGACTAGATTAACATAAATCTACTCAGTGCTCAGCAGAAGGAAAAGAATGATCTTCAAGCATTCAAAATACTTGCATCATTATCTATTCCCTATTAACACATCTAGCTTTCAACAAAATATTATGAGCTGCACAAAAAGATAACCTAAGACTCAATCTAGAAGACGGGAAAGATTGAACCAGATTTCAATAAGACATAGCTTTGGAACTAATGAAATTTGAAATAACTATGATTAATATGTTACAGACTCCAATGGAACAAACAATGTGCAAGATCTGATAGGTAATTCAACAGAAGATGAAAACAGTAAGATTTAAATGGAATACTAATCTCCAAAAAAAAAAAAAATTATGGAGATGAAGAGTAGCTTTAATAGGCTCATCAGTATGCTTGACATAGCTGATGGAAAAAAAATGAGTGACTCTGAAGATGGATTACTAAAAATTTCTATTTTTACATTACTTCAAATGCACAAATAGAAAAAGAGTGGGGAAAAACAAAACAGAATGGAGTATTCAAAAGTTGTGGGAAAATATAAAACAAACTACAGAGTAGACTATTTCAATGATAATCGATGCCAGATAATAAGCTACAATATAGAGATATATACTTAAAAAAATTAGGAAACATTCATATCAAAATCCCATAAAATTAAGAATAGTACCAAAAATAATTTTAAAAAACTTACAAAGAGCTCAATTTTGAATGCATAACTACTAAATTCATTACCATATTAATACTTCCTCACAATGGAAATCATTTTAAGGATAGCTTTCAGAATAGTAATAAAATATCACTATATTAATATGTAGAAGTAACAGGCTATACTATCTTCTTTCATAGATCATAAAAGGAATTGAATGATTGTCAATACTGATTCTTGTTAAAATAATAACCTTATAGTACAGTATGAATGGATTATTGCTTCCTTACTATGGTTGCATCAGTTTGCATTATTTGGTTCAGAAACCAGAATCTGCCATCTAAGTTAAATAAAAAATAAATATGCTGAAGGTAAACCACAGTTGGTAAAAGTAGAGAATGAAGATGAAGACTTGGAAGCAAAATAAGAACAACTGGAACAGTGAAGGCAATTTAGGACAAGGTAGGCTGTAATAACAATTTACACTCCATTTCCTTTTCTGTCACTCTGGCTGATATTCAGTACCTTATAAGAGATGGAGTGATTATCTTAGTTTCAGTCAGGGGAATCTCATTTGGAGAGAGAAAAGCAGAGCATCTTGATTATACTTTAACAAATCAAGACTACACTCTGGTAAGAAGGTAGTTTCTCAAATGGAAATTTGTATGGCCTTAGAAAGATTAAAAAAAAAAACAAAACCCAAACCAAACCAAAACAAAAAAACACTGCAAATGTCCTCTGTAGTCCGGACATTTTTTTTCCTTTCAAAACACACACACACACACACACATACACACATATATCTTTCTATCCAATTGTGTTATATCTTTAAATGATGCCTCTCAACCTAAGTAGGCTGTCCCATAAAAAGTCCCAAAATATTAACCAACCCCAAAGAGAAGTTGCTGCAACACCAGCTCCAGCATCAGGTAAGCCATCATCTAGTGTCACATTTTAGATAACTGGCTTTGATGTCCATTCCTTCTCTCTTTTGTATTTTCCATAAATATATTTTATAACCCTAGAAATAAGCTTAATTAGCCCATTATAACATTTTATGCCCAAAAGCAGGGGATGGAAGAATCAAGGGAAAAAAAAATAAGTTATTTGAGATATGTAAATTTATATGGCAAAACTGAGAATGGACTATGGCCCAATACCTCAATATTTTTATTTCTGAAAGTAATCCTAAGGGCATTATTGACATTTAGGATTGATCTTTCTCTCCCATCCATTCTGTGTACTCCTTGTTTTAAATGAGTTACCTCAAAAGTGTGACTTAAAGCTTAGTCCCTAAAGAAACAGAGAAGTGTTTTGTTTGTTGTGATGCCTGTGCAGAGCTCTAATAAAGGTTTATTTTTTTTTAACCTTGTGAACAAATACAAGAAGTGTTACAGAAAACCCTCAGTTTCCATATTTACTTTTGGTTTCCATATACCTTTGTCCCACAGTGACCTTATTTTCCCTCAATAGTCAAGATTAATAGCCCTACTAACATAGCAACTTATCTTTCAAAACATGAGTTTGCTCAGTTGTACAGGGATCCCCAGATAACACTAATCAGTCTAGCTTGTAAACTAGTAGTGGTACCTAAACCCTTCAATTTAGCAGAACCCAGAACCACAGGAAAGAAACATTCTCTCCTTCAAATTTTCATTCAGTTTATTATAAGTAATATCTTAAATTCTACCCCTTTATTTTCTAATTAGCTGCTCTAAGAGATTCATGGACAATTCTGCTGAAAAATCCTATGGCTTATCAATGCCATTAGCTTATAATGCCTTTGAACATAAGAGAACACAGATATTTATGTTGTTTCATAACCTCAAGATAATGTAGGTAAGTTATAACAACTTACCTGTCAGGGTAAGTGTTATTATTTATTCTGCTTACTTTAATAAGTGGTTCCTTCTTTAACGTACACATAATTGTATGAGGAAATAGAAGTAGGCTATCTCTCATACCTCAAAGGAGAGAAAATATATATATAATGGATCTTTTCTCTGCAATAGGTTTGAGTATAGAAGATGGAGACAGTGTTTTATATTTCTGTAAAACCACAGAGGAAGTCTCTCCCTAATGCCTCAATAAAATAGGAAAAATATAACTTGATGCTGTCACTTTAATTATTTTGATTATTTAAGATGGCAGAGGTTCAGTTGTATGAGGAGTGAGGACCAGATAACCACCATTTATATATTTTTCTTTAAAGACAGAAGGATTCAAATTACAAGAGGAATTTTACAGTTTGTGGAGAGAAAGGCTTCACCAGGAAAGGAAATAATTTCATAACAGTAACATCTGTTCAAAACATGAGTAATACTGTCTTAATAATATTAGTTTTAAAGAGATGCCAGATAAAAAAAAGCCTTTTAACAAATTTTGTCTTCAATATTCTAACTTACTCCCTTTGTAACTTAAAGAAAGAATCCATTGTTTTAGGTCTTCATAAAGTAGAGGGCGCCTACCTGAATCTGAACAAAAATATATATACTAGTTGTAGATTATGCTATTGGACAAATTTTACATGCTTGGTCATGGTATAGAAAACATGAAATTAGAGAGGAAAACACCCCAAATTTGTAAGATGATGTGTGATACTTTCATCATAAATTAACCTTCAAAAGTGCATTCAACCAACTTTAAGACTAACTGCTTTTCATGTTGCTGTTTATAGGAAGATGTGAAATTCTTAGAAAGCATTCCACTGCTTTACTATCTACTCTGTAAAGTAAGGAGTTTTGGTTTCTTTCTTTGTTTGCTTGCTTTTTGTAAAGTAAGTTATTAAAAAGCAGTGATGATACCATAATGTTCTATAAAATACTCAGTAAGTCTATGGGAGGAGCTGGCATATGAAGAACTATTACAAACAGCAGAAGAAAATGAAAAACTTCCTATTTCAGTGAGAACAATGATTGCTTCCAATCATCCTGGAATCAATAAAATCAATTTGTCTTTAGTTAACTAGTGTGTTCATTTGAGACATTATGTCTTACTGGGGGAATCTGAGCAAATTTGTTTCAATTAATTTGGCATCAGTAGTTTATACGCCCAGCTGTACTTCAGTGAGGTCAAATTATCACTGACCCAATGTAAAGCCTCCATTCAAAAACCAGGGCCATATTTTTAAAAGAGCATGTTAAAGAGAGTTAGCAAAGAGAATGACTGATCTCTACTAGGTTGATAGCAATCCTTTGTGATTATGAAGTAGAAATACCTATTTTCTGATATGGTCATTTTAATAAGCATTCATAGAATATGTGTTCAGTAGTACACATATATTGTATCTTTTTCTGGGGCTGCCAGTTAAATGTCCAGGTTTTTGTTAACTGAAAATATATTTGTTGCATCCCTAATGTGATAGTATTTAGAGGTGGGATCTTATGGAGTTGATTAAATCATGAAGGTGGAGCCTTCGTGAATGAGATTAGTGCACTTAAATGGGACCCACAGAGAAGAAACAGCAAGAATACCACCTGCTAACCAGGAAGCAAGACCTCAATTGATACTGAATCTGCCAAGTGCCTTGTTCTTGGACTTCCTAGCTTCCAGAACTTCCTAGGACTTTAGGATTTCCTAACTTCCAGGAAATAAATGCTTGCTTTTCAAGCCACTCAGTCTATAGTATTTTGTTATAGCAGCCTGAACTAAGATACTAAGAAAATCTGAATTTCAGTTAAGCAGTAGCATTTGGTGGGAACAAATTTACTAAAAAACTATTTGCTGTTCTTCTTTAATTCAAATTTAATTGTGTGTATACATTTGTATTTGCTAAAACATCCCTACCATAGACCCAACCACATGTCATCTGTCAACCATTTATCTCTTATTGCCTGTTCCATTTCCTCAGATGTGTAGAAAGATTCTGACCCCATATTTCATTTTTGATTTTAACATTTTTATATTTTCTTTTCCACTGATTTTCTGATATATTTTATTCATTAATTTACAGGCAATCTTTCAGTATTATTTTATTTTTAGTGACAGTTACAAAATAAATCATTGAATATCTTTACTTATCAAACAAGATTGAGTTTGCTTTGTGACTTTACCTCCTTGACATGACTAATTATTCACTTACTGTATTAGACAGGATGCCCACAAGAACGAGGTGGACCCTCAATTGAGGACTAGAGGAAAATTTAATAATTAAATAGCACTGATTTCAAAGATATGGTAAGATGTGAGGAAAGGGCAAGTGATAGTGTATTACCCCAGAACAAGTAATAAATGCTCCACTACACTAGGCTTAACTGAAGGAAATAGTTGTGGGGAGGGGGCCTTCTGACAGGAAAGAAATTACCTGACAATTGCAATATTACAGGTACTTATCCAGGGCAAGGAGTCTGCTTCTCCTTCTGACTCTACCCCCTCATGCTCTCTGTCTCTCATTTTCTCTTTCTCAAATAAATATATTTTTTAAAAAAATAAATATTCTAAAAACATTTTTATACTTTATTTTTTAATGATCAATTGCTCATACTCCCCCTTCCAGTAAAATAAGTAATGATGAAGAGGAGATGAATTAATATTCATCTAGTTTTTTTAGTTTTTTAAATTATGTATTTACATAATTTTACAAAAATTGTTTATGTAAAACATCTGGTAATAGAATTCCCTTGAGAGAACATACTTAAAAAAATAATAATAAGTGGTTTGGTCTGACTGAAACTGAAGTGATGAAAACAAGGGTTACCAAAGATTAAATAAATAAATAGTTGAAATACTTTGGTGGCAGGTAGGGTAAAAATTGGTGGTGAAGTTTAGAATAGAGAACAATATAGAGAAACATAAATGGCAGTTTCATAACCATAAGAAAGTTTATAAATAGGTATATATATATTTTTTACATTTAACTTTTGTTGAGACTCCTTTTCCATCTCCCTAGCTCATTCACCAATGTTCTGGATGACATTAAGCAGTATCAATTCAATGATGACTCAACTCAAGCAAAAGGGCTTCAACACAAAAATTCATTTAACTTCATAATTTCAATTTTCTTTAATTCAATTATTTATTAATTTGATATTTGTAATATAATCCCTGGAAGTCAGGCATGGGTACAGGTATTATATAAATTTTAAAGAAAAATAAAGTTACTCTAGGGGACTGTCTGCTTCAACTATTATAACAAAATGGCAGACAAAGTGGCTTAAACAACAGAAATTTATTTTTCCCACTTCAGGAGCCTGGAAGTTAAGATCAGTGTACCAGCTTGTTCATGTTTCTTCCTCACTTGCAAAAGGCTGATTCTCTTTGTGAACTCACATGGCAGAAAGTGAAAGAGTTTTGGTCTTTCTTTTTCTTATAAGAGCATTAATCCCATTGTGGGGATTTTACTATCAAGATTTCATCTAAACTTCATTATCTTCCAAAGGTTCTACATCAAGAACCATCACTTTAGGGTGCTAAAAATAAGACAGTATAGCCCAAATGGAGCCAGTCATGTTAAGCTCCAAACTAAATCACCAAACCAAGACTAAACTATAGTTTTGTATGCCCAGAAATAGAATGTTAAATTAGTCAATCAGGAATTACCTGATAAGCACTGCTTTATGGACACCTGCCTTCACCTAAAGGAAAGTGACCTTGTAATAGTCAATTCCTCACTTTTTTTTTTTTTTTTTTTAGTGTAATTTCCTTATTCCTACACCCCACTGGCTATAAATGTTTTTTTTGGTACAGCTCTTTTCTATCTGCTAATTTGGATGCTGCCCAATTCAGATTAATTTTTCTCAAATTAACTTCTAAAAACTTTTAAATGTCTCTATTTATCTTTAACCAAAAGATGAGAACTTCAGCATATGAATTGGGAGGATGCACCAAAAAACCCATCCATGATAGAGATATCAAGTCACTGACATTATTCACTTATTAGAGTTTTGTTTGTTGGGTTGAAGAAAATCTAGTTTCATATTCCTTAGAAACAGTTATATCATACATTGATCTTCCATAAAGTATCCATGATATCAATTATAATACCTGAGAAATTAAGTCTGTTAAATGGATTTCACTCTCAGTATTTATTTCTACCCATTCTCTAGAGAATAGCTTATATCAAAAATGAGGATTCTTTGGAGGAGGAGTCAAGATGGCAGAGATGACATCAGGTAGCAGGCTGAGATGACATCAGGTAGCAGGAGATCAGCTAGGTAGTTTATCAAACTATTCTGAACACCCAGAAATTCAACAAGAGATCCAGCTCACTAATCAAGGAGAATAGCAGAATTCCAGAGGAGGGGAAAGCAAAGCATGGAATTCATGGCTTTCTCCCCATGATTTTTAGTCTTGCAAAGTTAATTAAATTTTTTTAATTTTATTTTTTTCTTATACTAATATTTTAAAAAAAGCTTTTACTCTTTCCTCTTTTAACATTTTTTTTAAAAGATTTTATTTATTTATTTGACAGAGCGAGATCACAAGTAGACAGAGAGGCAGACAGAGAGAGAGAGAGAGAGGAAAGCAGGCTCCCTGCTGAGCAGAGAGCCCAATGCAGGACTTGATCCCAGGACCCTGAGATCATGACCTGAGCTGAAGGCAGTGGCTTAACCCACTGAGCCACCCAGGTGTCCCAGCCTATTTTAACATTTTTTAACAATTTATCTTAACAATACCTACTTAAAAAATCTTTTGAACCTTCATTATTATAGACATATTTTATCCTTCATTGAATCTAACTTTATTTTTTGTATACACATAGGGTTTTTTCTTCTTAAAAATTGTGGGATACAACTTTTTCTAGCAGATCAAAATATACCCTAAATCTAGCACAGGGCTTTGTACTACTCTCCAGCCTGAGAAAATTCTCTCCACTTTCTTTTATTTTCTATTCCTAGCCAAGTTATCAACTCCATTTTTAGAATTTTTTTAAAACTTTCATCTTAATAGTCATATTTCATCCCTTCATCATGGTTACCCTTATTTCTCTGTGTGTGTGTGTGTGTGTGTATGTGTGTGTATATATATATATATATATATATATATATGTTTGTTTTTTTTTCCTTTTTTTAAAGTTTTGGGAGATAGTTTTTTAAGAGACCAAAATACTGCCAAAATTAAGGGGGTGGCTCTGTTCTATTCACAAGTCTAATATATATATATATATTTTTTTTAATTAATTTTTTTAAAATTATTTTTACCACCTTTCTTTTCCCCATGATTTGGGGTCTCTTCTGATTTGGTTAATGCACATTTTTCTGGGGTCTTTGTCACCCTTTTAGTATTTTATCCTCTCATTCATATATTCTTACCTGGATAAAATGACAAGGCAGAAAAACTCACCACAAAAAAAGAACAAGAGGCAATAAGTACCAAAGGCTAGGGATCTAATCAATATGGATGTGAGTATTATGTCAGATCCAGAGTTCAGAATGATGATTCTCAAGGTGCTAGCTGGACTCAAAAAAGGCATGGAATATATTAGAGAAATGCTGTTCAGAGAAATAAAAGCCCTTTCTGGAGAAATAAAAGAACAAAATCTAACCAAGCTAAAATGAAAGGAAGCTATTAATGAGGTGCAATAAAAAAATGGAGGCTCTTACTGCTAGGATAAATGAAGCAGAAGAGAGAATTAGTGATATAGAAGACCAAATGACAGAGAATAAAGAAGCTGAGCAAAAGAGAGACAAACACTACTGGACCACAAGGGGAGAATTCGAGAGATAAGTGATATCATAAGACGAAGCAACATTAGATAATTGGGATCCGAGAAGAAGAAGAAGAAGAAGAAAGAAAGAGGGGGGCAGAAGTTATACTGGAGCAAATTTTTGTAGAGAATTTCCCTAATATGGCAAAGGGAACAAGCATCAAAATTCAGGAAACACAGAGAACCCCCTTCAAAATCAGTAAGAATAGGTCCATACCCCATCATCTAATAGTAAAACTTACAAGTCTTAGTGACAAAGAGAAAATCCTGTAAGCAGCTCGGGACAAGAAGTCTGTAACATACAATGGTCAAAATATTAGATTGGCAGCAGACTTATCGACAGAGACCTGGCACCCAGAAAGTACTGCCATGGTATATTCAGAGCACCAAATGAGAAAAACATGCAGCCAAGAATACTATATCCAGCTAGGCTATCATTGAAAATAGAAGGAGAGACGAAAAGCTTCCAGGACAAACAAAAACTAAAAGAATTTGTAAACACCAAACCAGCTCCATAGGAAACATTGAAAGGGGTCCTCTAAGCAAAGAGAGAGCCTAAAAGTAGTAGACCAGAAAGGAACAGAAATAATATACAGTACTGTCACCTTACGGGCAATACAATGGCACTGAAATCATATGTCTCAATAATTACCCTGAATATATAAGTGGGCTAAATGCCTCAATCAAAAGACACAGGGTATCAGAATGGATAAAACCCCAAAAACCATCAATATGTTGTTTACAAGAAACTCATTTTAGACCCAAAGACCCCTCCAGATTTAAAGTAAGGGGGTGGAAAACAATTTACCATTGTAATGGACATCAAAAGCAAGCTGTGGTGGCAATCCTTATGTCAGAACAATTACATTTTAAGCCAAAGACTATAATAAGAGAAGAGGAAGGACACTATATCATAATTAAAGGGTCTGTCCAACAAGAAGACATAACCATTTAAAATATCTATGCCCCTAACATGGGAGCAGCCAACTATATAAACCAATCAATAACAAAATCAAAGAAACACATTGACAATAATACAACAATAGTAGGGGACTTTAACACTCCCCTCACTGAAATGGACAGATCATCCAAGCAAAACATCTACAAGGAAACAAAAGCCTTAAATGACACACTGGACCAGATGGACATCACAGATATATTCAGAATATTCCATCCCAAAGCAGCAGAAAACACATTCTTCTCTAGTGCACATGGAACAGTCTCCATAACAGTCTCCACATCCTAGGTACAAAGCAGGTCTCAATGGTACTAAAAGATTGGGATCATTCCCTGCATATTTTCAGACCACAATGCTCTGAAACTAGAACTCAACCACAAGAGGAAAGTCAGAAAGAACTCAAGTACATGAGGCTAAAGAGCATCCTACTAAAGAATAAATGGGTCAACCAGGAAATTAAGGAAGAATTTTAAAAATTCATGGAAACAAACGAAAATGAAAGCACAACTGTTCAAAATCTGTGGGACACAGCAAAGGAGGTGCTGAGAGGAATGTATTTAGCAATACAAGCCTTTCTCAAGAAACAAAAAAGGTCTCAAGTACACAACCTAACCCTACATGTAAGGGAGCTGGAGAAAGAACAGCAAAGAAAGCCTAAACCCAGCAGTAGAAGAGAAATAATTAAGATCAGAGCAGAAATCAATGAAATAGAAACAACAACAACAACAAAAACACAATAGTACAAATCAATGAAACTAGGAGCTGGTTCTTTGAAAGAATTAATAGATTGATAAACTCCCGGCCAGACATATCAACAAGAAAAGAGAAAGGACCCAAATATGTAAAATCATGAGTGAAAAAGAAGAGATCACAACCAACAACAAAGAAATACAAACAATTTTAAGAACATATTATGAGCAACTATACTCCAGCAAATTTGACAATCTGGAAGAAATGGATTCATTCCTAGAGACATATAAACTACCAAAACGGAACCAGGAAGAAACAGAAAACCTGAAAAGAGCAATAACCAGCAAGGAGATTAAAGCAGTCATCAAAAATCTCCCAATAAACAAGGGCCCAGGGCCAGATGGTTTCCCGGGAATTCCATCAAGCATTTAAAGAAGAATTAACTCCTATTCTCCTGAAACTGTTCCAAGAAATAGAAATGGAAGAAAAACTTTCAAACTCATTTTATGAGGCCAGCATCACCTTGATCCCAAAATTTGACAAGGATCCCATCAAAAAAGAGAATTACAGACCAATATCCTTGATGAAAGTCAATGCGAAAATTCTCACCAAAATACTAGCCAATAGGATCCAACAGTACATTAAAAGGATTATTCACCAAGACAAAATGGGATTTATTTCAGGGCTGCAAAGTTGGCTCAACATCCACAAATCAATCAATGTGATATGATACATTAATAAAAAAAAAAGAACAGGAACCATATGGTACTCTCAATAGATGCTGAAAAAACATTTGACAAAGTACAACATCCTTTCTTGATCAAAACTCTTCAAGGTGTAGGGATAGAGGGTACATACCTCAATATCAATAAAGCCATCTATGAAAAACTGTAGTGAATATCATTCTCAATGGAGAAAAACTGAGAGCTTTTCCACTAGGGTCAGGAACATGGCAGGGATGTTCATTATTAGCACTGCTATTCAACATCATACTAGAAGTCCTAGCCTCAGCAATCAGACAACAAAAAGAAATTAAAGGCATCCAAATTGGCAAAGAAGTCAAACTCCCACTCTTCGCAGATGATATGATAATATGTGGAAAACTCCGAAGACTTCACTCCAAATCTGCTAGAACTTGTACAGGAATTCAGTCAAGTCTCAGGATATGAAATCAATGCACAAAAATCAGTTGCATTTTTATACAGCAACAACAAGACAGAAGAAAGAGAAATTAAGGATTCAATCCCATTTACAATTACACCCAAAACCATAAGATACCTAGAAATAAACCTAACCAAAGAGGCAAAGAATCTCTACTCAGAAAATTATGAAGTACTAATGAAAGAAATTAAGGAAAACACAAAGAAATGGAAAAATGTTCCATGCTCCTGGATTGGAAGAACAAATATTGTGAATAAATCTGTGCTACCTAAAAGCAATCTACACGTTTAATGTATACCCTATCAAAATCCCATCCATTTTTTTCAAAGAAATGGAAGAAATAATCCTAAAATTTATATGGAACCAGAAAAGACCTCGAATAGCCAGAGGAATGTTGAAAAAGAAAGCCAAAGTTGGTGGCATCACAATTCCAGACTTCAAGCTCTATTACAAAGCTGTCATCATCAAGACAGTATGGTACTGGTATAAAAACAGACACATAGATCAATGGAACAGAATAGAGAGCCCAGAAATAGACCCTCAACTCTATGGTCAACTAATCTTCGGCAAAGCAGGAAGGAATGTCCAATGGAAAAAAGACAATCTCTTCAACAAACGGTGTTGGGAAAATTGGACAGCCACATGCAGAAAAATGAAACTGGACCATTTCCTTATACCACACACGAAAATGGACTCCAAATGGATGAAGGACCTCCATGTGAGAAAGGAATCCATCCAAATCCTTGAGGAGAATGCAGGCGGCAACCTCTTTGACATCAGCCATAGCAACTTCTTCCTAGGAACATCACCAGAGGCAAGGGAAGCAAGGGCAAAAGTGAACTATTGGGATTTCATCAAAATCAAAAGCTTTTCCATAGCAAAGTAAACAGTTAACAAAACCAAAAGACAGCTGACACAATGGGAGAAGACATTTGCAAACAACACATCAGATAAAGGGTTAGTATCCAAAATCTATAAAGCACTTACCAAACTCAACACCCAAAGAACAAATAATCCAATCAAGAAATGGGCAGAGGACATGAACAGACATTTCTGCAAAGAAGACATCCAGATGGCCAACAGACACATGAAAAAGTGTTCCACATCACTTGGCATCAGGGAAATACAAATCAAAACCACAATGAGATACCACCTCACACCAGTCAGAATAGCTAAAATTAGTAAGGCAGGAAATGACAGATGCTGGCGAGGTTGCAGAGATAGGGGGAACCCTGCTACGCTGTTGGTGGGAATACAAGCTGGTGCAACCACTCTGGAAAATAGCATGAATGTTCCTCAAAAAGTTGGAAACAGAGCTACCCTATGACCCAGCTCTTGCACTACTGGGTATTTACCCAAAAATACAGATGTAGTGATCCAAAGGGGCACATGCATCCAAATATTTATAGCAGCAGTGTCCACAATAGCCAAACTATGGAAAGAACCTAGATGTCTATCAACAGATGAATGGATAAAGAAGATGTGGTATATATATACAATGGAAATACTATGCAGCCATCAAAATAAATGAAATCCTGTCATTTGCGATGATGTGGATGGAACTAGAGGGTATTATGCTGAGTGAAATAAGTTAATCAGAAAAAGACAATTATCATATGATCTCCCTGATATGAGAAAGTTGAGGGGCAATGTGGGGGGTTTGGGTGTTAGGAAAGGACTAGATGAAACAAAATGGGATTGGGGGGAAGACAAACTATAAGAGACTCTTAATCTCACAAAACAAACTGTGGGTTGCCGGAGTTAGGCGGGTAGGGAGAGGGTGGTTGGGTTATGGACAATGGGGAAGGTATGTGCTATAGTGAATGCTGTGAAGTGTGTAAACCTGGCAATTCACAGACCTGTACCCCTGGGTCTAATAATACATTATAAGTTAATACAAAAAAAATTTTTTTAAATGAGGGTTTTCCAATAATTTCCATCTTCAGCAGTTTTCTTTTTTCTTTCAGTGTATTTGGGGGATTTTAGAAATTAGTAATTGAATGGATAAAATGGTTTATTAAGTGGAATTTTTATTGAACATAACCCATATACATCATTAACCATTTATTGTGATCTAATCTCGTTAACAATCAAAAAAAAATAGGCTAGAAAGAGAAATGACAGGTAGATGATGATGGATAGATAAATATAAGATTAACACCAGATACTAAGAGAATGTGATTAAAATTGTGCCCAAATAGCCATTCATTCAACAATGAAGCATTAAGTTTTAAGCAGATGCCCTCTAGGATAGTAAAGAGAAATGGTACTGTCGAGTCAGCTCTGTATTCATCTGAATAAATACATTAAGTTAAACTTAAAGAATGCTAAAAGCATTAAGTGAAGAAAAAAAGAAAATGTTCTGCTACTTGCCATCATATTGTTTTAAATATTTGAATGTTGCACTGAAAAATATACAAAGAAATTAAAGTCATACTTTTTTTTTCCTATAGAATTCTGACAAAATGTAGTGGAATAAGTATAAATGTGGGTAAATTAATATTATGGTTATATTATAATGTGGGTAACTTAATATTATGGAACATAGGTTAAAATTACTTTTGTTTTCTAAAACGATTGTACTAATAAAATCACTTATAGTAAAATAAATTACATCTTTTAAGAAGCTCAAGTATTAGATGCATGACTAAATGGAGTTTGAAATAAAAAGATGTACAGAATAACTCCATCATGCTATTCTGCTATAACCTGACTATAGCAATAAATGCAAGACCAATTATGATTTTATGTAGTTCATTTTGTACTAAAATGTGGCTTTGTTTTTCAGCTAACATAACTAAGTATTATTTTCATGACATTTTAGAATCAAAGCAGCCACTAAAATCCAGTTACTGGTGAACAGAAATAATAGGGGCTGTTGTATAAGGAAAAAAATTACACACTTAGCAAGTAAAAATTTCCAAAGACTTTAGAGAGTTGAGAAGACAAGACTTGCTTAAGTTTCCTTTTATAATTGAAGAATTGCTATATTAAATAGAACCTACTACATACACTGAATAATGAATTCCTCTTAAAGTCAAATTGAATCAGACAGGAGTACAAGTCTCATTATACATGAATCGTTTTCTTTCAAAAAGGATTGTAAGGGGGAAAAATCAATTTCTATGGTATTCTTGGGAATTTTAGAATTATTAAATTCAAAATAATGACCTATTCAGAGAAGTGAGAAAATAATGTTCACGGTCACATGGAATTAGTCTAATTGTACATGATAGATCATTGCATTTTTTTAAATATTTGATGGCTCTGATGTATTGCCTGCTTTAAAAGAAACTGAATTATTTTACTCTCAATCCCAAGGCTTTCAGTCTTTTATCACAACACTGCTTGGCAATTCAGTTGAAATATTGCTTAGTTTTGATGGAGAAAAAATAGAAAAAGGTACAGAAAAGATGAGTGGAAATTATTCCTTTATTCATTTATTTGAAGTTTGGGTTTTAAAATAAAATTGCTAATATCCATTAATATATCATTTTATTAAATTGAAGAATAATAAATTAACAAATTAATCAAAAACATCTATCAAGTCTTAGCCTAAAAAATAATCCCTGAAGACAAATTCTATAATAGAGATTCTCACTTTACACTTAACTAGACAATTTTGAATTAAGTTGTCATAATAAACTCTATTTTTTCCCCCAACCAATACAACCAGTCGATTCAGATTCAATTACTCAGGCTCTTGTACTGGAATTCATTCTTCAAAAACATGTTATTTAAAGCCTTTAAATGTTATTTGATGATGGTGTAGGCTGCAATATATGTGTTGATTTTTTAAAATAGGATAAGGTCAGCATAGTCAATTTCTACCTCAAAAACACAAGAGCATATTCATATCATGCTGCATTTAACCTAAGTGTTAGAGCTGATACTCAAATATGGAGTAATTTTGATGCACAGCACACAAACTTGAGACATAGTTGACAATAGATGGCATATGATAACCTAAAGAAATGCAATTTCACATTTTCATAAAACAGTTGGAAGTTTGAGCTTTATTCATGTAATTACATATTGACAATAATGACTACTATGACTTCAGTAGTTATTATTTTACTCCTTTTTGCTTAATTGCTCTATTGGGCAGACCAATTAAGCAAAAGGAGTATAATAATATACTAAACTCTCTTTGATATAATTTTTTATACAAACTATCCAATATTAGATTAAAATCTATATAGTAGCTTGATTTATCTTTTATTACTTGATTTGGGATGGGATAATTTACAGATAATTGGATAATAATCCAATTTACAGAAATTGGATTGTCAAATAAAAAACCAGTTTCTTAATGAAATACAGATAAAAGAAGTTAGTCTAACATCTACAAAACATTAGATACTGTTGTGATTACCATACTTTTCTGCTTGAGAAAAGAATGTATATTATTTCCTCTCTCTCTATTAGTATTTTTTTTTTTAAAGATTTATTTATTTATTTATTTGACAGAGAGAAATCACAAGTAGATGGAGAGGCAGGCAGAGAGAGACAGAGGGAAGCAGGATCCCCGCTGAGCAGAGAACCCGATGCAGGACTCGATCCCAGCACCCTGAGATCATGACCTGAGCCGAAGGCAGCAGCTTAACCCACTGAGCCACCCAGGCGCCCCTATTAGTATATTTTAAGTAGAAATTAAATTATAGCACATGCTGATGTTAAGAAAAAATAATTATAAGCATTCCAAGAAACTATTTTCTCCTCATGACCAATAAATTGAGTTGTTAATGCAAAGATGAAACAGAAATATCATTTACGGTAAGTTTCAGAAATCATAAATATTATAAGCTTTCAATGAGTATAATATATGGCAGTACCTGTCAGTGAGAATATTCTTTTAGTTTTCATGACAATGAAAAAAAGTAAAGTAGAAAATGATGATATTATGATTACAATTCACAAAATGCATTTTCCAAGTATTATAATAGGTATATTTTGGTCTGCCTCATGAAGTGTGTTTCATTAACTCTGAAATAGCACACTATCCAAAAGTAGTTCCTAAGGGTCTGATTGTTGGTGATTCCCTTCCAAAATTGTTATGACTCGTCTAAAAAGAAAAACTATTTTTGTTCATCCTGAATATTAAGTTAAAAAAATGGAATATGTTAACATAAGATCTTTGATGAGTATGGCAGTATCTTGATCAATGTGACAATTTCAACCTAATTTTTTCATTGGTTGAACACCTGAAAACCTGTTTACTAAAAAAAGAAATACAGTCCCTGACTTAAAATAAAAATAGAACTTTTGAGATCTTTAGACATCCCTAAATAATTACCATTGGTGTTACCTTTGGTTATGGGAAGGTATCATGCTGGTAATGTTTGTTCTATATTTGTTAACTTATAGATAAGAAAATATTGCAATATAGATCAAATATCAAGTTTACCAAAAAATAAATAACTTGAAGTCTATCTTTTTTAAAAAGATGTATTTATTTATTTTATGGAAAGAGGGGAGAGTGTGAGTGGGGGGAGGGGCAGAAAAAGAGGGAGAGAGAGAGAGAATCTGAAGCTGACTCTGTGCTGAGTACAGAGATCAATGTGGGGTTCAATTTCAGAACCTCAAGGATTATGTAGAATCAGATGCTCAAGTGACTGAGCCACTCAGTCATTCCTGAAGTATATCTTAAGATACTACTTTTAAAAAATTATTAAGAGGTGCAGCCAGAAGAGTACACAACCCTTGATCTCAGGGTCCTGAGTTTGAGTCCCATGATGGGTGTAGAGATTACTAAATAAATAAACTTAAAAAAAATAAAAATTCTTAAAATACTAATAAAATATTCAGATAGATTGATCGTAGAGAAAGTTCAGAAAATAAAAATACTAGCATAAGGGTTATTAGGTATGATTTTTATTTTAAAGATTTTATTTATTTATTTGCCAGAGAGAGACACAAGTGAGAGAGGGAACACAAGCAAGGGGAGTGGGAGAGGAAGAAGTAGGCTTCCTGTTGAGCAGGGAGCCAGATGTGGGGCTAGATCCCAGGACCCAGGGATCATGACCTGAACTACAGGCAGATGCTTGATGACGGAGCCATCAAGGCGCCCCAGATGTGATTTTTTTTAAACTAAAGAGAATTCATGTAACACTGGGCTCATAAACTTGCAAAACAGTGTAAGCAATGGAATTTCTGAAAATATAAATTATCAAAATTTATACAGAGGAAGTAATACACAGAAATAGTACAAAATGCTGAAGAATAATGTTAATATAAAGTTTACCAAAATTACTTTTAAAATCACAGTCATGTAAATTCAATTTTAAAATAATTTCTTTTTTGTCTCTCAGATTGTCAAAAATAATTCCAACGCTATTTGTGACCTAACATTCCTTGTGCTTATTTGTCATTTATACTTATTGTTTAGAAACAGTCATTCATTGTTCTCTGTTCAATTTTTATGGATATTTTTAATCTGGTTTTCACATTTCTTTCTACTGAGTTTTGAGAGTTCTTTATAAATCCTGGGTAAAAATACTGTATCAGGTAAGTTATTTAAAAATATTTTCTCCCAGACAGCAGCCTGTCTGTACAGTGTCTTAAAAATGTCTTTCAGGGCACCTGGGTGGCTTAGTGGGTTAAGCCGCTGCCTTCGGCTCAGGTCATGATCTCAGGGTCCTGGGATCGAGTCCTGTGCGGGCTCTCTGCTCAGCGGGGAGCCTGCTTCCCTCTCTCTCTCTCTCTCTGCCTGCCTCTCCATCTACTTGTGATTTCTCTCTGTCAAATAAATACATAAAATCTTAAAAAAAAAAAATGTCTTTCAAAGAGAAGCAGTTTGGGGCGTGTATCTGGCTCACTTGGTTAAGCATTTGCCTTGGGGTCAGGCTCAGATCATGATCCTGACGTCCTGGGATCTAGCCTAGCATTGAGCTCCTTGCTCCATGGGGGGCCTGCTTCTCCCCCTTCCTCTGCCTGCTGCTGCTCCCTCTGCTTGTGCTCTCTCTCTCTCTATGAAATAAATAAATAAATAAAATCTTAAAAAAAAAAAAAGACAGCAATTTTTAATTTGACGAAGTCTAATTATCAATTACCTTCACACGAATTGTACTTTTTTGTTTCCTACCTAAGAAATTTGTTTAACTCAATGTCACAAAAATTATGTCCTATGCTTTCTTCTAGAAGTATTATAGCTTACAACTTTATAGTGAGATCTCTGCTACATTTGAGGAAATATTTATGTATGTTGTAATGAATGGATAGAGGTATATATGTAGAATTTTTTGTTTGTTTGTTTGGTTTTTTGCAGGTAGAGATCCAATCTTTCTACTCATATTTGTACAAAGGACTACTCTTCCTCCACTGCATTGTTTTTGTACTTTCTCAAAAATCATTTTAGCATACATGTATGCCTCTATTTGAGGTTCTCTTTTTGTAATTTCATTGACCTATTATTCTGTCTGTATGCCAATATCTCATCATCTGGATTACTGAAGCTTTAAAATTGGTCTGAATATCATAGTCAGTTTTCTAACATGGATCTTCTTTTTCATATTTGTTGTGGCTGTCTTCTATTTCATAAATTTTATATACATTTTAAAATTTGTTAACTTCTACCAAAAAAAAGGAGGAAAAAAACAGTGGAATTTTTATTAGATGGCTTTAAAGCTATAGATTAATTTGAGGAGAACTGACATATTAACAACATAGAATCTTTGATCATGATCACAGTGTATCTAATTTGTGTATTTTAATGTTTCTCATCAACGTTTTATAATGTTCAGAATAGAATTCTTCCATATCTTTCAACAGATTTCTCCTTCATAATTTTGATGCTATCTGGTGATTTTCTAAATTATAAAATCTGACTCTTCAGTGAAAGTTTATAAAAATTAAATTTATTTTTGTATGTTGAATATATATACTTGCTATAAACTTGCTGAACTCACTATTTGGTTGCTTTAACTTTTTGAATGTTCCATAGGACATTCTGCAAAAATGATGTCATCTGACTACAAAAACTTTCACTTCTTCCTTTACAATTTGAATGCCTTAATCCCCGCCCCCCCTTTTTTAACTTATTGCACTACTACGTAGAATCTCTAGTAAAAAGATTAATAGAAATAATGAGAGTATATCCTTGTTATGTTTTTGAGATTAGGGGAAAATAATTCAGTCTTTCATCTTTAGATATGATGGCACTGGCAGATTCTTCATAGATGCTCATCGTACGTTTGAAAAAGATTCCTTCTATTCTACTTTGTTGAGGGTTTTTATAATGAACAGATCAACAATAACTAGTAATGATGCATAAAATAGGAACCCTCATACACTGTCCATGCAGTTATTTTAAAAAATACTAGACAAGTTCTTATTTAGCTAAAAATAGATTGCCATATGACCAAAAGAGTATACTACTACATATCTATCCAGGAAAAATTATACATATGTCCACACAAAAATTTATGCAATAATGTTCACAGCAGCATTATTCATAATCGACCAAAGTGGAAACAACCTAAAGGCTCATCAATAGGAGATGAACAAAATGTGGTACATCCATACAGTAGGATATTATTTGGCAATAAGAAGGAATGAAGAACTGATATATATGAGAACATTCATGAATCTCAAAATTATGTTGTTTAGCAAGAAAAGCACAATGCACAGAAAGTATATATTGAAAAATTTCATCCATATGAAATATCCAAAAAAGCCAGTTCTATAGTAAGAGAAAATAATGTTTTTATATTCCTCAGGGGTGGAGATGAGTAATGACTATAAATTGTCACAAGTTTTCTTTTTAAAATTACAGAAATGTTCTAAAATTAGATTGTGATGGTACTTTCAGAACTGTATAAATATAATGAAACTCACTGTGTTATATAAACTTGAAAAAAGTGAGTATTATGGAATTTGAATGACAACAATAAAAATATTAAAATTTACTTCACTACTTATTTACTGCAATTTGCAGATATACAAAATATAAAGGCAAGAAAAATATCAGCATTTATTGTATGGGTTTATAGTACAGTGGGTAATGACAGATATATAAGCAAAGCAATGTATTTAAATGTAAAGTGACATAATAAGTGTATTTATAATCAAGTAGTTGATTAAAAAAGGGTGGTTGTTCATGTATTCGGTGATAGATTTAAGAGAACTGTGTATTGAAAATGTCTATATTTGTAATTGTAAGTATGTAATTTAATCTTTTTTTTCTTATAGAAGGAACAAAATTAGAAGGTTGAGTTATTGTATCATATATTACCAAATGGAGAGCTCACAAAAAATAAGTAGTACAATTTATTTGCTCGTATATAGAAGTGGTTGAAGACCAAGGACAGATCAGATACAGGACATAGAAAAGTTTTCAAATGTAGTGTATTAGTTCATCCAGATATATTAAAGTAAGAACTCATAAATTGAGAATTTATGAGTATAAATTAATAAGAATTTCTTATTAAGCACATGATAGAAATTCTTAGTTTAAAATGTGACTTAATTTGTGTTCTGCAGTAAATAATGACTCTGAAAACAAATTCAGCATGCTAATTGTTTTTTGTGCTAATACTTAGACTCTCCTAAACTCCAAGTGCAAATATATGTAAATTAGGCAAATTATTCCTCCAAACTAATTGCCTAGCATTACTTGACTAAACCAAAACATAATGTATCTTGTGCTCATCTGTACCATAAATTACTTATATTATATGAACATACTATCCAAATCATTCATTAATCTATTTGTTCATTCATTCACTCATTTGTTCATTCTTTCATTTATTTATTTAATTCATTTAGTTGATGTAATTAGTGTTTATTCTAAACACTTGGATTGCCATACATTCAGAATATTTATCTTAAAAACACAGGATGCCAAGTATTATATATTTTAAAAATTATATATGTGTTATATATATGTTTTATGTACATAAAATATTATATATTAGTTTATATATAATACATATATATTGGTTTATTTATATGCACACACACACACACATACAGATGTGGGACAGAGACAGAGAGAAGAAACTTTTCTCACAATGCATCCAAAATAGCTTCTTTTTTAAACACATGATATTATTTATTCTTCTGTTCACAAAGCTCCAATGTCTTCCATTTGAATTCAGAGTAAAATCCAAATTACTAGTTATATGATATAGGGTCATCTTCTACCACTTTCCCCCTTGTTCATTCATTTCATATTCAGTGACCTACTTGATACTTTTCAAAACAATACCCATGGTCAAAGCCTTTGCACTTGCTGATTTCTGATAGAAATGCTATCACAGATATCTACATGATCCTCTACCAAATTTCCTGAGGATTCTTCACTAAATGTGCTAATTAAAATAGGTCTAACTTATCTCTTCTTGCCTCTTAACATGATCTGTTTTCTTTTTCCCTTTTTTGTATCTCAACATGTAATAGGACAAAGATCTCAGGTCTCATGGCTAGGTGGTCTGTAAGCAAAAGCATTATTGCTATATTACTGTAGGAGAGACAGTTATCAGTCTAATAATGGAATTAGGCTTGGGGGACACCTGAGTCAAAGAAGCCAATGCAGTGCTTTAGCATCATATTATCACACCAAGAGTGAAACGTTATAAGTATTCTGCAAGACATAATTTGCCTAAACTGAACTACTTCATGAATGAACTATTTTTTGGAATTTTTGTTGTTTTAAGACTTCTATCTCTGACATTTACTTTGGTTTGCATGTTTTTTTCCACAAAGAGTGATTATCAACTGAAAGGAAGTTATCCATTTATTGTTGTATGTGCATTACATGAAAATTACCCTGCTCAATTTACTCAGACTAGTTCAAACTACATGTTTGAAGAGGGATTATTCTGCTTGTTTGTATATTCATGAATGCTATGCTTTATTATAAAAGAAAAAAATGGAAATAGAAGTAAACAAAGTTAGGGTACACATTATTAGTTGTCCAGTAACATTTAAGGAGGATTTTTTTTTTTAATCCTAGGACTCCTTCGTTGGCCTGTGAGTTAAAGACTGAGAGCCCAATCTGTAGAGCCTATTGATAATATTTTCTAGAGTGGTCTGAATTTTGATTGTATTGGTTTGATGTGCTTGTATGGATTTACGAAGTAAATGGAGGTACGAAGTATTTGATTGATTAAAACACATTGTCTTTCTTAAGCTACTAGCAGATGATAAAGAGCTATTTGACTTGGAGTAGATATTTTCTATTAGGCTTTCAATTTCTCTGGAAGGACCTCATAATGTCTGTATTGGAACTAAGACAATTTCTATATGGTCTTTAAAGTAAACTGAAGTGCTTTCTCCAATTTACTTTTCCTTGAAACTGCTATCGGGATTCTCATGGTCTTTTAAACCTAAGTTTCTTCTGCCTATGCTTAATAATTTCTTTCTTTCAAGAGTAAGCTTCCTCTAGGGGTACCTAGCTGGCTCAGGGGGTAGAGCATGTGACCCTTGATTTCAGGATTTCAAGCCACATGTTGGGTGTGGAGCCTACCTAATTAAAAAAAAAAAAATAGCTTCCTCTAAAATATATAAAGTTACCTAGTATATAAAATGTATTATTTCAAGACTCTCTAGATTTATCTACTAAATGTGGATTTTTCCAGTTTTAAAGATACTTCAAAAGCCTTCCTGCCATAACAGTAATACAATCCCTGCTCCTATAGGTTAGGGTAGACGAAGTAGAAAGTTGTAATAGGTCTTTTTCTCTGGTATGATTTTGCTGGCATTGTATATTTATGAGCAATGTGGTAATTATATTAGTGGTACACTGTACAAAGCCATCAAGTCAATTTTATCACGTGGAATTTGGAAGGATATTATACCCCCAAAATGTCATTTCCTCTTGTGCTGAAATGTTACTATTGTTCTATTCAAATACTCTTTCAAGAGTGCCTTTCTCTGCACACACAAAAATGGAGCTTTGGTGTCATTGTTGTTAATTTTTGATAATCTGGTGAGGCTGTACTATACTTTGTTGCTTAAATTATTTCTAGCTTTGGTCACTGGAATCTCATTCATTGGCTTCTATGTCTCTTTGACTCACACTCATCCTTTAAATTTTCTTTGAGTACTGCCTTTCTTTCTGGCACAATATGTGCCAGGTTCAACCTATATATATCCCACAAGCCATTGCTCTAAAGAGAACATGCCATTTCTCTAAGGAGCCTTGATATTCTTTACTGCGCAATGGTATTAGAAACCAGCTTCTTACTGTTAGTTGTGCTTGTTGCTCTTGGGACAGCATTGCTTCTCTATCTTTTTCAGCTGAAGGATAAGAAAATATATGTGTATACTATATGCAGTATGTACTGCATATGTATACAATTTATAAATATTTTTATATAGTCATCTGTATCCATATGAAGCTAAACATAAGTTCATGCTGATGTCATCTACCCTAATCCATTACCAAATAGATCATCTTAGCTTACCTTCCCTGCTTAACTCTAACCCATCCAATGTCAACAGTGAGAATCCTGGCTGATCTATGCACTATTCACTTATTTAGTTGTTTAATAAAAAAAATTACATATAGCTGTTCCAAAATTGTTAACATATACCTATAAAAGACTTTATCAACTAGACTAATCATTATATGATGGTTTGCTTTTCGTCTTATAGACTCCCAAAATCTCCTAATTACCACATAAGTACCTTTTGCCTTGATTCCCTTCGGTGACAGTACTAAATAATGACAGCACTAAATGCAGTTAAGAAGGAAGAGAAAACAGATCACTCATATACTGCTGGTGAGAATAAAAAAATGTATTTCTACTACAGAAAACAATTTCGAAATTTCCTATAAAAATAAAGATGAAGTTATCACATGACTCAATGATTGCACACTTGTTTATCCCAGAGATATAACATTTTTTTTACACAAAACCTGTCCATGAATGTTCATAGCAGTTTTATTTGAGGTGGCAAAAACTGGAAACAAGCCAATTGTCTTTTAGTGGTTGAAAGGCTAAATAAACTATGGGAAATCCATACGTACTACAAAATACTATTTAGCCCTTTAAAAGAAAGGAAGGAAGAAGAATGAAAATGCATTTGATAATTTAAAAAACTTAGAATAATCACAAGATAATTGTGATGAGTTAAAAAAAAAAAAAGCCAAGAAATTACATATAGATGATGGAGGTGAGGTTATTTTGTATACTTTAAAAGCATTACAGGAGGAACTTTGCAATGATAGAATTTTTCAATATCTTGACTGTGGTAGTAGACAACTGAATCTAGAAATGTGATAAAGTTGAATAAAACTAAAGACACACACACACACATATACTAAATTATGGAAATCTAAATAAAGTACAAGGACTGTTTGAAATATTCTGGTTGTGATATTGCATTTCGTTTTGCAAGATGTTACCATTAGGGAAACGGGCTAAAGGATAAATGATATGACAGTTTTCTGTATTATTTCTCACAACTAAATGTAAATTTATACTACTCTATTTACAAAATTAAGTTTAAAAATTCAGTTGCAAAACTGCAAGGAAAGAAGTCTTTCTCTGAAGACTTATATCATGGCAAAAGGTTTTAACCCCTGATAAAGATCTTTTACAAAATTAAAAAAAAAAATCTACAAGTGAATACAAAAATGGCTGAAGGATATGAACAGACAGCTCACATACACAAAAAAGGGTAAATATCTTAAACCTATGAAAATATTGTTAAGCTCATTTGTAATCAAATAAATAAAATATTCCAGGGTACACATTAAAATAGTTATATTCAATATGCACAGAAAAAAAAACAGAATTAAAATATAATAAGAAAAGTAAGTATTGTTACCATGAGGAAAATAAGGAAGAATAAAATAACAACGATCACACTGGAAAAATAGAAAACAAAGTAAGATAATAAATTTAAATATGAAACTAGTAAGATAATAAATTTAAATATGAAACTACCAGCAAATATAGTAAATGCAAATTTTCTAAACTTCATAAAGTGCATAAATTTTCAGGCTAGATTAAAGAGAAAGTACACCACATTTACTATGACTTATAAACATTCATACTATTTATAAAACATACCCACATACATTAGGGTACAGAAAAATTGAAAATAAATATACAGAAAAATTAAGATGCAAATGTTAACTGAAAGGAAGCAAAGATGGCCATCTAAATATTAGATAAAATTTAAAACCAAAAAAAATACAGGTGGTAAAGAGATACATTATTATGATTCAAAATATTACTTGTAGAAGAAGATGTACTAATCCTAAATTTTATACACTTAATGAGAGTATTTTTCCCAAAACAAAGATTTGACAGAACAATGCTGAAGAAGAAAATTCCACAATAAGTACGTTAACAGATCTCTCTTCAAAACTGATAAACAAACAAATCATTAAAAACATAGAAATTTAAATAACAGGGTTAAGTGTTGATTTATTTAAGATATGTGAAACACCATATCCAACATCTGCAAAATATCTTTTCAAATGCATGTTGAAATTAACATTTTCAAATATAAAACCTGTAGCAATCAATACTAAAACTTTAAATTACTTGTGTGTATATTCTCTTAATATGTGCAGTCAAACTAGAATGCAGCATTACAAGGCTAACTGGAAAATCTCCAAATGTTTAGAAACTGAGCTACATAAATCTGTATAACCTATGGGTAAGAAGAAATCAAATATGAGTAAACAAATGTTTTCAATGTAACGATTATGAAAGTCAATATATTAAATATTGTTGGCTGCACATAAAGCACATCTAGGAGATTTTTTTTTAATAGCAAAGAATGGAACTGCTTCAAGAATTAATTATTCATTAAACAGATGAATTGTGACATATTCATGCAATGGGATACTGTAACATTGAAAGTGAATGAAAAGTGAATGAAAGTGAATGAAAAGTTTGTGTAATGAGTAAATATCACAGACATAATATTAAGGGAAAAAGCCAGTTATACGACAACACTAATGTTATTATAGTCCACTTATATTAACTGCAAAATGAGAAAAACTAATATTTGATGGTAGAAGACAGAATACTGGTTGTCCTTAAAGTTGTACTACTAGAGAGCAGCACCGAGGAGCTCCAGGATGCTGGGACTGCTTTATATCTTGACAAGGGTGGTGTTCATATGGTGAACATATGTGAAAATTCATACATATCTAAAAACTCTATTAAGTTGTACATTTAAGATTTATGCTTGTTACTATGTGTAAATTCTACCTCAATAAAAAATAAAGCAAACTACTCTGTCATACAGTATTCTAACCATCCACCTGACCAATGATGGTAACACCTTCTTTTTGTGAAACAGTGTATCTCATATATTACTGCTGAGAGTGTACATTGGCACAAACTTTCCTGAGGGGAAACTGGCAGTATATATTAAAATTATAAGTGTATATACAGCTTCATCCAGAAATTTTATGCCTGCAGATTTCTCTTACGGAAATTATTACACATGTGAAATGGTATATTTAATAGTTTATTCGTTTAGCTTTGTTTGAAACAGCAAAGTATTCTCAGCAACTCAAATATGCAGTCATAGAGAACTGGTTAAATAAATCATGGTATATCCACAAATGTAATAATATGCACCGCGGAAGGAAGGGGCACACTATGGAAGATACTGAATTTTCTCCTAGATAAAACTGTTAACCAATCATGTGAGAAACAGGGTATCAAATGTCATACTTCCTTTATTAAAAAGTAGTGATGGGGATTAAGGACAGCACTTGTGATGAGCATTGGGTGTTGTGTGGAAATGTTCAATGACTAAATTGTACACCTGAAACTATTATTATACTGCATGTCAACTAACAAGAGTTTAAATAAAAACTTTTAAACAAAGGAAGGTAAGGATTTATTTCTACGTTTCCACAAACATTAACACTGCAAAAGTACAAAAAAATATCATCAGGGAAGGGGGCATTTACATTCATAGATTATTTTTTTAGTCATGTGAAAATATGCCCTATTCGAATGTATTTTAAATGAAAACACAGACAATTGTCCAGGACACACGTACTAGGTTTAAATACAGAGATAAAAATGGTAAAAAGCCTAGCTGTGGTATATGGAAGCAGCAGTGTGGCACATGGAGACATCTTCACTTACCTTGAATACAATCAGTATTTCCCTCTTTTGAATATCCAAACAGCCTCAAAATTCCTTTCACCATAAGAATAATAATTTATGGGGTGCCTGGGTGGCTCAGTTGGTTAAGTATCTGCCTTCGGTTTAGGTCATGATCCCAGGGTCCTGGATTGAGCCCCTGCTTGGGCTCCCCACTCAGCAGGGAAGTGTATTTCTCCTTCTCCCTCCCCCGACCCTACCATTGCTCTCTCTCAAATAAATAAAATCTATTTTAAAAAAAAGCAATAGCAATTTATAACAAATTTAATATGAAAATATTTTATATTACTGATGTATTTAAAAGAGAAGTGCTCTGCATACTGGGGGTAGCATGTATTAGTTTGCTATCTTGTCGGGTAAATTCTTAAAGTTAGATTTTATGTTGTCCTCCTCTCCTCCCAATCTTTAGACTATTGATCAGGGCAGCTGCATGCATTGAGCAGTTTGTGTCTTGCCCTAGCAGGTAACAGGAGGAGAAAACAACCCATGTTTTGCTCTACAAGTTTTGTACTTCTGATTTAGGGTTGCTGAATAAAGGGCAATGAATGCCTTTTCCTTCACACAAAGTTGCTGTTCTACTAATCATGACTTACTTTGTGAGGCTGCTTCTGCTTGATTCAGCATAGTAGCGATTCAATTTTGAAAACACACACATGGAATAATTAATAATTAAGAAATAAAACTATTTCTATATTTATTTTAAAAATATTTTTATTGGGGTATATTTTATAAAAAGTACATAAATCTTGAGTACACAGGAACATAGGCACACTCTGTGTAAATGGCATCCAAATCAAGACACTGAAAATTTTTATCACCCCTTGAGATCTTTCATGTCCTTTCCAGGTAAAGCCCTGCTATATGAGTAACTATATTCTGAATTTTATCACACCACTTAATTCATCACCCTTTTTCTTGAGAGCAGGCTATTCTTTGAGGGTTCTATTTATTATCATTACAGAGAGGCAGTTAGATAAAATAAAAAAGAAAAAGGCTTTTGGTTTCTGCATAAACATGCAGAAAAGAAAAACAAAAGAAGAAAAGCAAAGAAAAAGAATACCTCTTCTAAGAAAAAAATAAGCATCAAATCAATTATTGTGTGTGTGTGTGTGTCTGTGTGTGTGTGTGTGTATGAAATCTAACAGAATGGCTTCACAGGACAGTCTTCTCAAAATCTGGATAGAGACAGGCAAAATTAATTCCTTTAATGGCTGCTGTAATTTATTTTGAATAAAATCATTCCCATTGATTATTTCCCTAAATTTTTATGTTTTTCATACTTTATGTGTCCATTACAAAAACAGTAATAGGACACTGGTAAAATAAATACTTACTGGGGAAAAAAATTGCAAAAAAGTTGAAAAAACAATTTTAAGCTGTTAGTGGAGTTCTTTTCTAAGGGGCACATAGCAAGATAGATATAAAGTGCTTTATAGCCTATAAATTTTCAATATTAATATGCCCTTATGATTCCTATTAACCCATCAGAGTCACTGCTCCTAGTGGCATATGTAATAAAATTCCCTTACTTAGGCACATAAAAAGCATCCTGTGGTTTAGATTACAAAATAATAATAATAATATTTTATTTATTTATTTGCCAGAGAGAGAGAAAGATAGCTTGAGACTACAAGCGGGGCCGGGGGTTGGGCAGCAGAGGCAAAGATAGAAGCAGACTCCCCACTGAGCAAGGAGCCCAATGTGGGACTCCATCCCAGGACCCTGGGATCATGACCTGAGCTGAAGGCAGATGCTTTACCGACTGAGCCACCCAAGCATCCCTACATGAAAAATCTTAATGATTGTTTTTCTTTTGCCTTGTTTAGGTCACTTGCCTATTCATCTTTGGACCAATTTAGATTTGTTATATGCCTAGGACACAAAGGAAAACGGACTATCAGTAAGTAGAGAGTATGTGATTTTTTTTTTTATTTTGTAATTTTTTAAAATAAAATATATTTATTTTGTCATATCTATTATTTTTATTGATTTAATTCTACTGCAACATATTATCTTTTATTTGCAGATTCAATATTTTCCTTCTTTATAGTTTTCTTGAATTTTCTAGTGTTCTTTCATTATCACACTTCATGAAAACACTCAAATTTATAGACAAGTTTAGGCTTTATTTTTTAGTACTGTGTTATATTTTCCTAATCTAGATTATTTTTTTGAAGATTTTATTTATTTATTTGACAGAGAGAGAGAGATCACAAGTAGGCAGAGAGGCAGGCAGAGAGATGGGGAAGCAGGCTCCCCGCTGAGCAGAGCCTGATGCGGGGCTCGATCCCAGGACCCTGAGACCATGATCTGAGCCAAAGGCAGAGGCTCAATCCACCGAGCCACCCAGGCGCCCCTAATCTTGATTATTTTTAATTACAAAGTAACTTTTTGATTATTAATGAAATTGACTGAATTAGTGGTTTTATTTTTTTAATTTTTTTTAAGATTTTTTATTTATTTATTTGACAGAGAGAGATCACAAGCAGGCAGAGAGGCAGGCAGAGAGAGAGGAGGAAGCAGGCTCCCTGCTGAGCAGAGAGCCCGATGCGGGCCTCAATCCCAGGACCCTGAGATCATGACCTGAGCAGAAGGCAGCGGCTTAACCCACTGAGCCACCTAGGCGCCCTGAATTAGTGGTTTTAATTCATGAACCCTCTCTGTATCCTATGCCACCTTAGCTGTACTTTTCTTTCTGCTAGAATATTTATAAATTGCTTCTTACACTTGCTCTTTCTATAACCTTTAATTATCTTCTCTCATCATGTTAGTTTCCTTCCTAGGGTAGCCATAACAAAGTACCACACACTGGGTGGTTTAACACAACAGCAATTTACTGTCTCACAGTCTGGAATCTAGAAGTCCAAAATCGTGGTATTGACAGGTCCAGGCTCTCTCTGAAACTCTAGGGGAGCCCACTTCCTTGTCTTTTCTAAATTCTAGCAGTTTGTCAGCAACTCTTGGGGTTCCCTGGTGTGCAGATGCAGCACGTCAGTCTCTGCCTCTACTGTCACATGGCATTCTTGCTGTTGTGCCACTGTCTTCTGTTCTAAGAACACTGGCCATATTGCACCAGAGCTCATCCTAAAGACCTCATCTTCATTTGATCACATGTCCAAAGATTTTGTTTCCAAATAAAATCAAATTCAGTTATCAGAGAGTTAGAATTTCAACATAAGTTGTTGGGGACAAACTTCAGCCCATAACACCCGAATATGGACATGATTTCCTTTTACATAACCTTCATTCTCTACTCAAATTTTACTTCAGCAAAGTGATTATTACTAATAAAATAATAATTCCTTATGAAATAAGGAATTCTACATTCTATGTATTCAGCTTTGTCTATTATTTTTTCAGAGGATTTATCCCTAATGGACAAAACATTTATTTCTTGTTCTGCATCCTAAAGTATACTGTCTTTTTTGTCTCCATTCAATAGTGAGTCTCATGAGAGTAGATATATCATCAATTTTATTGACTCTTCTGTCACCAGCAACTTCAGCAAGGCTTGGAAAACAGCAGGTGTTCAAGAAATATTTATGAAAATTTTGATTGAGTGAAAAGAGATTAAAGGGAACTTGGTTACTGATCCATTGAAATGGTTAGGGGCACTGATATTCCACATAGTGAAAAATCCTCGTGTAACTTTTTGCTCTCCAAAAACTTTCCTACTAATAGCCTACAGTTACCTGGCAGGCTTACCAAAATACAAAGTTGTTTAACACATATTTCATGTTATCTGTATTATATACCATAGTCTTACAACAAAGTAAGCCAAAGTAACATTATTAAGAAAATCCTAAGGAATTAAAAATACATTTGCAGTATTGTACTGTAAAAAATCTGTGAATAAGTGGACCTGCATAGTTCAAACCTATACTGTTCAAGGGCTTTCTATACTGTTCAATCTTGGCTTTCTAATAAGGCTATATGACTCCAGGTGTCAATACAGTGATAATAGTTTAAAAAGATTAAATAAGGCACTGTTTTAGTAATTTAACTACTCTGTTGAATAATATTAAATCTATTTCAGTAGTTTTCTCTGACTGTGAGAAAAGTTTAGTTACTAGTTTTGTTATTTTTTTCCTCCAAAGTTCTTTTTTATAGATGAATAGTGTAGCATTCAATCTATTTGATATTCTCATTGGTTTGTTTTATATAATACCAACTTTTTTTTTTCCTTTCTTAACTTCATTTTGTTCTTTTGAATATTTATTTTTATTTTTGACAGACTGGCTTCTTCTCTTTGGGCCACCGGGTGCAACTGTATTTTAATCATGCTTCCTTTTTGCATAATACCCATATTTGATGATGAAAATAATTTCTTTGGAAAATGCAAAGCAGATACACTTGACTTAGCATGCACTATATTTTACTTTCTACAGCTAGATGGCTTTCTTTCTAAAATAAAATTAAAATGTTGGGCTAAAAGATGTAGGAATCTGCTTTTGATGTTAAGTAAAAATCAAGCAAGACATGTATAGTGCATTTAAGTAATTTATCATTAGGTGTAATGATAAATTATGGACCTTAAGGGAAATTATTTCTTAGCTGGATAGTAGGTGAGTAAATATAAGTTTGACTCACATGGTTTTTCCATGTTCTTTATACCTTGTGTAAATATTTAGCTCCTTTAAAAGGAGTAGCCTTTTGCTATGTTTTTTTATATGCCTTTTTTTTTAATTTTATTTTTTATTTTGTATAAACATATATATTTATCCCCAGGGGTACAGGTCTGTGAATCGCCAAGTTTACACACTTCACAGCACTCACCATAGCACATACCCTCCCCAATGTCCATAACCCCACCCCCTTCTCCCCACCCCCCTCCCCCAGCAACCCTCAGTTTGTTTTGTGAGATTAAGAGTCACTTATGGTTTGTCTCCCTCCCAATCCCATCTTGTTTCATTGATTCTTCTCCTACCCCCTTAACCCCCCATGTTGCATCTCCACTTCCTCATATCAGGGAGATCATATGATAGTTGTCTTTCTCTGATTGACTTATTTCACTAAGCATGATGTCCTCTAGTTCCATCCATGTCGTCACAAATGGCAAGATTTCATTTCTTTTGATGGCTGCATAGTATTCCATATATATATATACACCACAACTTCTTTATCCATTCATCTGTTGATGGACATCTAGGTTCTTTCCATAGTTTGGCTATTTAGACATTGCTGCTATAAACATTCGGGTGAGCACGTGCCCCTTCGGATCACTATGTTTGTATCTTTAGGGTAAATACCCAGTAGTGCAATTCCTGGGTCATAGGGTAGTTCTATTTTCAACCTTTTGAGGAACTTCCATGCTGTTTTCCAGAGTGGTTGCACCAGCTTGCATTCCCACCAACAGTGTAGGAGGGTTCCCCTTTCTCCACATCCTCGCCAGCATCTGTCATTTCCTGACTTGTTAATCTTAGCCATTTTGACTGGTGTGAGGTGATATCTCATTGTGGTTTTGATTTGTATTTCCCTGATGCCGAGTGATATGGAGCACTTTTTCATGTGTCTGTTGGCCATCTGGATGTCTTCTTTGCAGAAATGTCTATTCATGTACTCTGCCCACTTCTTGATTGGATTATTTGTTCTTTAGGTGTTGAGTTTGATAAGTGCTTTATAGATTTTGGATACTAGCCCTTTATCTGATATGCTGTTTGCAAATGTCTTCTCTCATTCTGTCAGTTGTCTTTTGGTTTTGTTAACTGTTTACTTTGCTATGGAAAAGCTTTTGATCTTGATGAAGTCCCAATAGTTCACTTTTGCCCTTGCTTCCCTTGTCTTTGACACTGTTTCTAGGAAGAAGTTGCTGTGGCTGATGTCAAAGAGGTTGCCGCCTGCATTCTCCTCAAGGATTTGGATGGATTCCTTTCTCACATGGAGGTCCTTCATCCATTTTGAGTCCATTTTCGTGTGTGGTATAAGGAAATGGTCCAGTTTCATTTTTCTGCACGTGGCTGTCCAATTTTCCCAACACCATTTGTTGAAGAGACTGTCTTTTTCTATAGGACATTCTTTCCTGCTTTGTCGATTAGTTGACCATAGAGTTGAGGGTCTATTTCTGGGCTCTCTCTATTCTGTTCCATTCATTGATCTATGTGTCTGTTTTTGTGCCAGTACCATATTCTATAGATACTCTAATGACAAAAATTATTTGGCATATTACCTGTACAGAATAATGGTACTTTTCTAATATTTTTATTTTTTTTAAACATTTATTTATTTATTTGAGAGAGACACCACAAGAGAGCAGGGAAGGGCAGAGGGAAAAGGGGAGAGAGAGAAAGAGAGAAACTCAAGCAGACTCCACCCTGAGCTCAGAGCCCAATGCAGGGCTTCACCTGGGGCTGATCTCATGAGCACAAGATCATAACTCTGAGATCATGACCTGAGCTGAAACCAAAAGTTGGCCACTTAACCAGCTGTGCCACCCAGGCACCCCAAGCAGTTATCTTGGGGCACCTATAGTATAAAAGTAATAATACCATCTGAAGAAGATTTGTGACATTTAATCTCTAAATGGCCAAAAAGAGTTTAAAAATGAAAATCTTGAATATAAACTCTGTATTTCTTAGAATTAAGTAAAAAAAAAATTAAAATGTAGGTGTCTAGAAAATTAAACTGCACAGAGTTTTAACAATATTTCTGAGGTATATTTTACTTATATACACTTGTTGAGTAATTGATATGACACTGGAATCTTTACTTTTCTCTCCTAAATATATAGGTATATGAATCAACTGACATAATAGCACACAATGTAGATGATTGTTTTATTTTAAGATAATTAATAACTTTCCATATAATTAATTAGATAAGTTGCTCTGGGGAATCAAACTGATAACCACATACAACTGCATCTTTGCATTTTCCTTTTTTTTCTATTGTTAATCAATGTGAGCTACTGGTTACAAATTTTAAGAGCTCCAATTATTTTTATTATATCATTACTAACTTAAAAAAATTGGATAGGTAAATAGACTGCGTTCTGTTCAGTGGATAGGTTGCATGTTTAAAATTGGGAGTGAGTTATTTATAATTTTTACTATTGAACACATAATATAGACATGTATCAAGTTCTGTATTATTTCAGTGATATGATGGTCTTTAATCTGTTTTATGTGCAAATATTTATTAAACATTAAAATGAGATCATTTTATATAATTAATGTTATTATTTATCTTAGATACACAGTATTCAGAGTTTATGTGAAGATTAAAAATTATGAAGAGACATCTGGATTAAGTCAAAGCATTAAACATCCATATGGAAAAAATGTTGTTATAGGATTTAAAATATTATGACTTAACATCTTCATTGGTTTTATAAATCAATCAGATTATCTTATTATTACTTTTATACTTGCTACAATTCAACATATTGTTGGTTTATGAAGACCTAAACTTGATTTAAGGGAGGTTAAATTTATAAATACTAAATTTATATATATTACTTCAGAAAAACATAAAAATAACAATACGATTTTGAAATTTAAACATTCTGAATTAAGTCCAAGCTCAATTATTTAGTACCTTAAGATATGACACTAGTCATATCTTACATAGTTCCTTAAGTAGGCAAATTAGAAGTGTCAGGAAACCTGTATTAGTGAAAACTTGACATTTTCACTAAGACTCAATATGTCTCTCTCTTCTCTACTCTTAAAGTAAAATTGTCTGGGGCATGAATATAAATTGAGGCTTTATTTAAAAAGCAATACTATATTTTATTTTATTTTCTATGAATTATATTAGAAACATCTCTAATCCACACATCTCCAAATTTTTATGGTGGACAATTTTCAAATAGAAATGACTTTTCTTGGGGTGCCTGGCTGGCTTAGTTGGGTAGAACATGCAACTATTGATCCCAGGACTGTGTATCTGAGCCCCACATTGGGTGTAGAGATTAGTGAAAGAAAAAAAAAAAAAAAACTAGAAAAAAAAAAAGAAAGAAAGAAAGAAATCACTTTTCTTGTTTGTGAATTGCCCCATTTGTTTTCAGAATGCTGTCTTAAGACAAGTCAAAATCCAGTAAGTAGAGATTTGTATTTTCTAACAGGAGCTACAAAAGATTTACTGTCATGTTTTTATGCAAACTTCGCTTTCCTTTTTGCAAACCAAAGTTTAATTCCTCTCACCTTAGTTTTGGCAGAAGTGAGTTATGAGACCTCCCAGGTTTAGTTATGAAAGCATGTATAGCTTTGACCTTTCTTACTGGAAAGCTGCCTTACAAGGCAGAAACTAGCAAACCTTGTTCTGTAAAGGTCAGATAGTAAATATTTTAGACTCTGCCAGGCATGTGGTCTGTGCTGCAACTATTCAACTCTGCTCTTGCAGCACTAAAGCTTCAACAGACAATACCTAAATGATTTGGTTTGGCTGTGTCCCACTTAAATTTTATTTATGAAAACAGAAGACCACCCAGAGTTGGTCCATGGTTATGAGATGCAGTAAATAAAAATACAGAGTGCCTAGTTACATTTGAATTTCAGATAAACAACAAACACCTTTTTCTCTGAAGTGTAATTTGATCCCAAATATTGTCCAGACCATATATATATATATAAAGTTATTCATGTTCATCTGAAATTCAATTTAACTGTGTCCTTTTTTTTTAATATTTTATTTATTTATTTGACAGAGAGAGATCACAAGTAGGCAGAGAGGCAGGCAGAGAGAGAGAGGGAAGCAGGCTACCTGCTGTGCAGAGAGCCCAATGCGGGACTCAATCCTAAGACCCTGAGATCATGACCTGAGCCAAAGGCAGCAGCTTAACCCACTGAGCCACCCAGGCGCCCATTGTGTCCTATTTTTATTTGGCAATGCTTCTTGTGTTTTACTCTCCTTACCTTGGTGTAAAAGTAATTTCACTCACAAGAAGTGGTTACGCTATAAGAAAATGCAAAAACAGAAAAGAAGAAAGAATCCATAGAGAGGCACCTGGGTGGCTCAGTGGGTTAAAGCCTCTGCCTTCGGCTAAGGTCATGATCTTAGGGTCCTGGGATGGAGCCCCACATCAGGCTCTCTGCTCAGCAGGGAGCCCACTTCCCCCTCTCTCTCTGCCTGCCTCTCTGCCTACTTGTGATCTCTCTCTCTGTCAAATAAATAAATAAATAAATAAATAAATAAATTTTTAAAAAAGACTCCATGGAGAAGAACTGAAACAACACAAAGAGAGAAATGTCCAGCCTGAATACATCTATCCCACCCAAACCTCTGCCATTTCAGCTCCAGATATGCCTCATTAACTCCATGAGAGTTCCTAGGCCAGAAATCTAGATGAAACCTTGTTCAAATCCTGATATGCAAAACCATGAGAAATAATAAAAGGAGGGCTGTGATTGCAAGTTACTAATTAATGTGTACATTATTATGCAGTGTTATTAACTGGAATACCCCTTCTATACTTTTTAAAAACAGTTTCACTGTTTTCTATCTTCATCTCGAGTTCTAAGTTGCATGCTTAAACATGAGAATTTTTGACAACTCCACCTGAAACCATACCCTAGGAAGTCTGATCATAACAGAGATATTTTGGTGTCACCTCAATCATTACATCTTATTTTCTGGCTCATTACCATTTCAAGTGAAATAGTAGCAGTATATAGAAACCAGTGCATTCCACATATTTTTTCATAAAACTCAAATGCCAGGGAGCTTTCCTTCTTCTCCTATATACGAGAAGTTTGTTTGTGATTAAATCATCACTATAATGATCTCTACTCAAAATTTAATAATGTTGAGCTGAAAATGACTATTTCAAATGGGATAAAGGTTTTGCTGTCCATTTCATTCTTTGACTTCAGCTGTTGAGCATCAAAAAATTCCTCTCAAAAACAGAAACGGAAGTTTTCTAATGTCAAGAAGGAACAGTAGTTCTCAAACTATTGTGAAAAACTGTCACTTGGAGGCTTATTAAAGAAGCAGAAATTATTACTCCCAAATGACTCCATGGTTTGAAAATGAATTTGGACCAGAAAATTGTCTAGAAATAAATTTCTAATGTTGTCCTGCTGATCAAATTTTGGGAAACATAGAAATGAAGCTAAAACACTGAGTTGTCTTACTATCATTTTAAAAGCTTCTCCTTGTTCTTTTTGATTTAGCTTTCAAATTCCTAGAATTATTTTTATTTTGAATTATTGGTTTCACTTCACTTCTATTCTGGCTGAATACATTCACATGCACAAGCTTAAATAGGAATGCCATGAGTGCCCCTCATTAGTTCTTGAGAATGCAGTGTCAGCAGGATGATTTGCTCTATACAGAAGAATATGATAAGATATCTCAATAGTAGTATCTGCTTATTTTATATTTGTATGAATGTGTTTTATGAGGTGTAACAAGTGGAGAAAATCAAAAGTAATTACTTTTGGAACCTGATCTGCATTATTGATAACTAATTTCTATACTTCATTATGTAACTGCAAAATAAAGATTTTGAAATTTGGTAATGGTCTAAATGCTGTCTGCGCATGTCTATTTCCAGCAACAAATGCAACAGAATATATTGCAAGTCAAATAATTGATGGCTGATATCAATATAAGAACAAATGCCCATATTATTATTCCAATAATAATAAAGAAAGCTAATAATTCTGACTTTACACAGTTAATGGATATATGCGTATATCAAATGGTAAGGTTATTTTAACTCCATCACAACACTATGAAGAATGATTAATACTGTCTTTTTTTCACAACACAGTTTTTAAATTGATGTAGCAATAGTTACTAGATTATTAATTTTCAGAACTAAACTTAAGTGCAGGTCTAGGCATCATTTACCAGTCTACATAATCAGTACAATATATTTGTCAAATGTAATTCACCATAAATAAACTTTAAATGCCTTATAAATCAAATTAATTTACACCCATGGCCATTTCTCTATTTATCTTGATGTTTATCTATTGTGTGAGTATTCTCATTATCTAGATCAAAGGTCCAGCTAAACCAAAGTTATTAATTTCCAAATATGAAACCATCATTACATTCCTGAAATAAACATTTGGTAGTAATTTTTCTTTCATGCATTGTAGGTTCAATTTGATAATAATCTATTAGAAATTTTCCTACTTGTCATGATCTTTGGAATACCGGCTTAGTTTATGGCTTATATTTCCATTCAATCATATCTAATTTAGTTTCTATTTGATAACCTCTTATATTTTTTTCCAAGGTCTAGTTGTTATGCAGTTCATATCAGGTGCTGGCCATCAGTGCTTCCATGCTTCATATACCTAATTTAAAAGACAGTTTGTCTTTCTCATGGGCAGCTACTGCATTCAGGATCTGAAAGAATCCTTTATTTATGATTGTATTTCTTATAACTATCACTTCTGGTACTGATAAAAAAAGACTGAATCAGCTCCCTTTTTTAATAAAGTCAATAATCATGGAGATTCTTTCCTAGGTCTTGGCACAACTTTCCCAGATCTTATGAATCCGCCTGTTATGTACCCTGGAACAGTAACTTTGTTTTCTCCATTTCTTCTACTTAGGCTTTTTCTCAAAAATTTAAAAGGCATAGCTCCTGGAAACCAATCATCTGCTGGTGATGGTGATTGGCCCACTGCTGCTTAATGGTTAATACCATAATTAATACTACATTATAACTGCTTATAGTTCTTATAGTGGTCATATTGCTTACTCCCCCGCCCTTTTTTACTGATTCTATTTCTCTCAAAAGTTTTTATGATTTTGTGACATTTCGTCCCCAAAAAATATGTGGCTTTTTTTTCTAACACTTTAGTAAGCTTTTTATGGGTTACCATGGGATGATTTCTAAGAAATTTTTTCCATCTCTCTCTTTATTAAAACAGCTAACCATCTCTCACAGAACCTATATTTCTACACTTACTCTTAAGTATTTCCAGCACATCCAGCAGAAGTAATTAATATTCAAAGCAACATTTCTGCTAAGGTAGAGATCAGTTTCTCAAGATCCTCATCTTAAGGACCTGCCATCTCATTGACAATTAAAGGATTCGGAGAAACAACAAATCAAGATCAGCCAAAAGCCTGCATTCGAGATCTGCAAGGTGGAAGTAAACCACTTAGCTGGCAAAACTTCCATTTTATCTTTTCCAACAAGGGATTCTTTCAGCTGTCTCTTTGCTTTGCCTGCTGTCGGTCCTCAGCTGGTGGGTTTAGTAACATTTGTTTCTCAAACGAACGGAATCACCTTGTGATCAGCTTGTGTTGATTCATAGCCAGCTCAGCTGGAGAGACCAGGGGAATTGAAGCACCTTATCAATTTTGTTGGTTTAGCCTATATGCTAAATAAAATAGTAGCAGGAGCTATGAGTTAACCTTACATTTTATTAGTCAGACTATTAGTCTGCAAATTGCATTTGCAGTATTTTGATTGGTTGCTCCTACTACTATGTAATGCATTACTTATATAATTTGTTTTGTGAAATTTATGTTATGAAAATTTTTATTAATACTAGAATCTCCTGATACTTTCCAACATCTATTTATTTGTTTGTTTAAAAGATTTTATTTATTTTAGAGAGAGAGAGAGAGATTGAGCACAAGTAGTTGAAGGGCAGAAGGAGAGAAACAGACTCACTGCTGAGTAAGGAGGCTGATGTAGGTCTCAATCCCAAGACTCCGGGATCATGCCCTAAGCTGAAAGCAGATGCTTAACTGATTAAGCCACCCAAGCACCCCTCCAATCATATTTATTATGCCTTGTCTACAACTCTGAGGTGAACTCCTTAAAAGAAAACATTTTTACCAATAAAGGAACATTTCTGGTAGTAAAGTTAGTTTTAAATACAGCAAAAACATAAATATTCACACATTAAAAAAATGAGGCATCTTTTGTGAACTTCACATTGTAGTACAGATAGACAGGAAAATATAAATTCAAGTACATGGTGTTTACATAATGCCCTAAATATCTTGGATATTAGGTGATGAAATTGGGAAGTAAATGAATGAAGACATTTTTAATATTATCAATAATCAGACAAAAACAAGTGAAGATGACAAGATAGGCAACTCTTTTTAAAAATCAGCTGCCGATATAAACAAGAAAGTAGTCATCATTTTGACTTATTTATTATTTGTATGATTATAAATTGTTATAGCTTCTTCATAAAAGAAAATTGTTATTTTTTTAGTGTTGAAATTACAGGTTTAGTGTTGAAAATTGTATAAATGAATGAGGATAATTTTTAAGATGTTTATAACATTACTAAATGCATGGAATACAAAGAGAAATATGCACAATTCTAATTTTAGTATATGTGCTGCGGAAGCGAGCACAGCACAATTCATTAACTCTGCAGGTCAGTGGAATACCACAACACGATCCCATCTCTGTAACTACAACTGTCAAAGGTCAAGAAATTGAAAAAGTACTAGCAATTCGGAAGTTCCCTTCTGCCCTCTCCCTATCATTATCTCTCTCCCTCCATAAAGGCAACTATTATCTTGATTAATAACAGTCATTTCATTTTGTTTCCTTTTGACTTTGAAAAAATGTCATCACTGCACAAGTACTTTCATGTTTTCCTAATTTCTTTCATTATTATGGTTATGAGATTCACTCTACTTATTGTTATATAGTAAACAACTATATAACTATATCCATTTCATACATGTTTATACATGTGATATATATTTGGGTTGTAAAATAATGCCCCATATATGTTTTGTGCGTGTCTAATATTGCACATATGTACACATTTTTCTTATATATATCACCAAGAGAGGAATTTCTGCTGATACACGTGTGTGCGGATCCTTAGTTGATACTTTCAAAGTGAACATCTCTATTCACACTCTAGTAATAGCATATGTAATTACAAATTACAATCTTTTTTTATTTTTTAAAGATTTTATTTATTTATTTATTTATTTATTTATTTATTTATTTGAGAGAGAGAGAGAGAGCACAAGAAAGAAAGGGAGAGAGACAAGCAGATTCCATGCTACAGTTGGAACCCAACATGGGGTTTCATTCCATAACCCTGAGATCATGACCTGAGCTTAAATCAAGAGTTAGATAATCTACTTACGGAGCCACCAAGTTGGCTGAGTGTCAAACTATATTCTTGAAAACACTTGGTAATTAGAAGAAAAATTCATTTAGTCATTCTGGTAGGCACTATGGTATCTCACTATAAGTTAGACTTAAATTTGAATTGAGTCCTTGTAATTAGGATATATTTTTGTATATTTGCTGGCCATCTGAATACTTCTCATGACCTGTCAAATATTTTGATATTTTTAATTTACACATGTCTTTTTATAATTAGTTGATAACAATTATTTATGAGTTCTATATAAAAGACCTATATCTATGGTTATGTCTATATATAAAAGACCTATGTGAGGGGTGCCTGGGTGGCTCAGTGGGTTAAAGCCTCTGCCTTCAGCTCAGGTCATGATCCCACGGTCTTGGGATCTAGCCCTGCATCAGGCTTTCTGCTCTGCGGGGAGCCTGCTTCCCCTTATCTCTGCCTGCCTTTCTGCCTACTTGTGATCTCTGTCTATCAAATAAATAGATAAAATCTTAAAAAAAAAAAAGACCTATGTGAGGTTTATGTATCACAAAATGTATCTCAATCCCAAAATGTATCACAAAATGTTTCTCAGTATTTCAGCCTTCGTAACTGTTCTAAATATTTGAACAGATCTTAATTTTAATGAAATTCAATTCATTAAAGGTTTCCTTTTTTGGAGAAGCCTTTTGTGTCCAATTTAAGAAAAGTGTGCCTAACCCAAGATTGTCCTCTTCTTTCTTGTACATGTTTTAACTGTATTTTATTTTTTTTATAATTAGAAAAACAGGTCATTGTTTAAGGTTCCTAGTGAAATTATACTTCTTAATCTAAATTGACATTGATATTAACCTAAAACTAAATAAATATTGACCAATATACATGATAGTAAAATAGTAAAAATACACAGAATCTCTCTGAATTATTTCTTACAATAGTATGTGAATCCATAATTATCTTAACATAAAATCTTTAATTTTAAAATAATGAAACTAGTATCAGACAAACCGACTTCATGAAAAAAGAGATCTTTTCATGAAAAAATTTCAAAGCACCACTTCTCATAATAGAAAAACCTTAAAACCCATACAACATTCACTTTCAGGATATGAATAAACTATAGTGTAGTCAAAGAATGAAATAGTGTATAGAAGTAAAAATTAAAGGCTGTCATGAAATGCAGCACTGTGATTGGACTTTAAGAACAAAATATGGGATACTGGGTGAGTAAAACAACTCTAAGTGAATTATATAGTGTTCCATATTCCATATCTCTAGAAATATATATAACTAAAATATTGTATAACCATGCATAAATATGTGATGATTGTTGAGAAACAAGAAAGGGGAATGATAAACATTTAAACAAGATAGTGCTTACCAAGTTGGGAAGGGTGGTGCACTTCACAGCTTGGGGGAGTAGTATATAGATATTTATATATATACTGGCAGTACTCTAATTCTTATATTGGATAGGATAGTGGATTAATAAATGTTTATTATTTTGAAAATAAATATATGAATAATTTTCAAGTAATAAAACAAATATTCTTATATATACTTATATTTATTCACTGTTAACAACTAAGATGAATCAATATTTTTGTGTTTCAAATCCTACATTAAAATTAAATTGACCATGGATACTTTTTTTTAAAAGATTTATTTACTTATTTGAGAGAGGAAGCCCGCTTTTTCCTCTCCCTCTGCCACTCCCCTACTTGTGCTCTTTCACACTCTCTCTCTGTCAAATAATAAAATCTTTTTTTAAAAAAAGAATATTAGTTTTATGACTTTATATTATAAAAAATAATTGTACACCATAGGTATAAATCAAAATAGTAAAAAAAGATATGATATTCTAACAAATTTTTGAGTACTTCATGTGAAATTTAGCAGAAAATTAGATCATAGTTTGATCTGTTACATTTGGTTCAATAATTTTGAAAGCAAGGGAATGTTATGAAGTGGTGTAATGATTATTCATTTTGCAGAGAGAAATACATGGATCTAACACTAAATCTAAAAGAAGTTTTTGAAGGTAGTAAACATTCATGTTTTCACATCTGAATTTAATCTGAAAAATGGCTAATGTCGTATTAGTCATTTAGCACAATTACTGGAAAGTCATTAAAACATCCTATTCATAGTTTTTGATTTCCACAATAGAGTCAAATCCTGTTAAACAATTTAATATTTGCCACCTGCTAAATCATTTACAATGCCATATTAATCATCATCTATGTTAATGGTCTAAAAGATACACACTTGTTAGAGCAGATGTTCTCTGGATAAGGACATGGTTTCAACTAAAGGTCAGCATTTAGATATGTTCTAGAGTCCTTCTTAGTATTATATAGCAGCGACAACCCACATAATAACCTAAGGTTTCAAATCTAATTTACTATGTTAATAATCTAGAAGGCTACTTGTAAGTGCCTAGCATACATTGTAGGTATTCTATTCAAAGGACTATAATTTGAACTACAAAAATAAAATCTTATCATTAAACTAAGAATGAATTTGAGGGACTCATGAATTTGAGAGCCTTATTTATATACATCTTATTTTAATACCTGACAGGTGGAAAGCAATGTTTAAGAAAGAAATCATCTCCAATAATCAAAGAAGACATAGGTATACAAGAAGTGTGCCTATGTGTCAGTGTGTTGTTTACAGTTGGGAAACAGCGTAATAAATCTTGGCTATTTTCCCAGATTAGCATACAGAAAATCATTACTGCACATTTCGGAAATGCTGAACATTTGCAATGTAAAATATTAAAATAAGTACTGTCATAATGACACTTGAAATTAAAAGAGAAATGTCAACACGGAAATTTTTGAAAATTTGTTTCATGGTTCATCGACCAACTTAAAATCACAAAGTTCACAGATAGGGACATGGAAGTATTCAAAAGCAGTGCATGCCACTAATTATAATAACTTTTTTATGATAGTTGTCTGAACCCTTCCCCAAGACACAACTTTTCACAAAGGTGTTTACCATTTATAACTTTCCCTACTCCTCCATATCCCCATTTCTATAGATGTGTGAGGATGAAATAAATTCAAAGGAGTTATATTTGACTAGGAAGGATTCTAAGGATCTTTTCTTATAGTAAGAGCTCTTAAAAAGAATTCTGATCAGTACCTTTCTTCAGAGATCACCCAAGTCATTGTTCATGTTCATCTCTTGTTGTATGTCCAGAAGTAATGAAACCAGGGTTAGTTTCACTTACAGGGTATATGCTGCCACCATCATAATCCTAAGATGCCACCTGGAACACTATATGAATAATCAACTAAAATTTCTTCTTTCCTGCCACATCCAGTATTATGAAATGACAAATCTCAACTTGTGTGTCCATAACACACTAAAAACTTAGGAGGTAGGAGAATTTCTATTATCCCTGTAGGAATATGATTCAGTCTAATTCCTAGTCAACTGGGAAGAGTGTATATTAAAGATGGGACATAGGAATCATGCCTTCTACTTCTAAAATCAAATCAGTTCCAGACACTGAGATATTCCTGAAAAACATACTGTTTTTTCCAAGTTTTTCTATTCAAAACAAATTTAAGATAAAATAAATACATTTAAAATAAACTTAAAATATATATTTGAATTGTGAGGTAAAAAGTATTTTTTCAGTTAATATTGACCAGAGTAAATGGTTTCTGAAAGAGCAATATTCCAGTTTTTCCTCTTACCTTGGTTGTATAAAAGCATCACGCTGTCCATTTCTGCACTATATTTTCTCATAGTAATGCTTGAATGTTACACAGTATCATCCTGGTAACCTAGAAAATAGTCATAAAAAGATATAAAGATATAAAGATATAGTCATAAAAGATAAGAAAATAAGCATTCTGGTAATTCAAGATCATGTGTAAGTAAGATATTCTTATTTTACATTAAATGAAAAAATTAATTCTCTGAAGTAGCAGTATAAAACATGAAAAAATCCATAAGTTAAAAAATGTGAATATTTAGGGGCATCTGGGTGGCCTAGTCAGTTAAGTGTCTGACTCTTGATTTCACCTCAGGTCATGATCTCAGGATCGTAGGATTGAGCCCCATATCAGCTCCCCACTCAATGCAGAGTCTGCTTCAGATTCTGTCTCTCCCTCACCCTCTGCCCCTCTTCTCTCTCATACACATGCTCTCTCTCAAATAAATAAATAAATAAATAAATAAATAAGCCTTTAAAAAAAAGTGAAAATTTACACTGTCTACCTAACAAACATCACCAATATATCTAATAAGCATAAAAATATTAATATTTCCAAAGATTAGTTCTTATTTCTTGCCTATCATTTTCATACCTTTTGCTTCTTTCCCTATTTCCCATCTGATTAACAACAACAACAACATTAATAATTTTTTCAGTTTTTCAGTTCACAAACTTGGTAGTAACATTTTGACTTCTTTTTGCCATACATCAATTCTAATCCAAAATTTATTAACTATTCTTTAGAATGTATCAAGAAAACAAATTATTTTAACCTTTTACCTATATTCTAACCTCTTAATACTTTCCATATATTGTTTAAACAACCTCATATGTGATCTCTGTGCACTTACATTTTTTTTTATACAAAAACTAGAGACATCCTTTAAAACTGCAACTCAAAGCAGCTGCAAAGAGATCTTATCTTTACTCTGCATCTCATGCAGCAGAACCCCAAAGAAATCACCATGGCCTGTATCGTCACTTATGATACACTCCCCACCTATTGTTACAAGATCAGCTCTTCCTGCTCTCCATTTTGTTTACTCTGTTCAATTTTACTTGCCTGCTCTTTATTTCTTGGACATGCCTAGCACACCCTTGCTTTAGGGCCTAACCAACTCTTTTTCATTCTCTTTTCCTCAGATATTTCAAGACACTCTCGTCACTTCCCTTAGGTAGTGATAAATAGTTAAACTGCTAAATAGTTTCAGTATCTGAGGGATTGTCATGATTACCATATATAAAAAACACTGCATTTTCATTATTATTTGTATCATTCTTTGTAAAACTTAACATTAGCTAATGTTTTTGACTTAGTCTGTATCTCCCAGGAAGACTAGATGGAGACTTGATGGAGAGTAGGAACTTTTTTTTTTTTTTCTTCACTGCTGTATTCCATCACCCAACACAATCCCTGGTGCACAACAGGTAGTAAAATAGTATTAATTGAATCTGATTGTTAAATGGAAGAAATTGGTACTATACTATGTATGCACTATACTATGTACGAGTTTATAATATTTCCATTATAGGGGAACCTAGGTGGCTTAATTGATTAAGCAGCTAACTCTTGATTTTGGCTCAGGTCACAATCTCAGGGGGTCCTGGGATTAATCCTTCACTGGGCTGCATAAGCAGCTGCAAATCTACTTCAGAATTCTCTCTGTCCCTCTGCCTTTTCCCCTGGTCATACACATATACTCTTTGTCTCACTGTCTCTCTCTAAAATAAATACATAAATCTTTATAAAATGTCCATTATAATCAGCAATTTCTTCAGGTACTTCTCAAATACTAGATACATTTTCTGGGGAGACAATACTGAGTATTCCTAACATAAACATGGAAAATTTCTCCACTCACTTAGTCTTTCTTTGATTACGTTCATTGGAATTTTGCCATTTTTTCCCCTCATATATAAGCTATATATATTTTGTTAGAGATATATTTTGGGGTACTAATGTAATTGGTATTATGTTTCTAATTTACAATTCCACTTATTCATTGGTATGTAGAAATGTGGTTGGCTTTTTTTTTTTTTAATTTCATTTATTTATTTGAGAGAGCGAGAACATTCACACCTGTACATGAGAGACAGAGTGTGTGTGAGAATCGGGCAGAGAGAGAGAGAGAAAAGAGAATCCCCGCTGAGTAGCCTGACACAGGGGCTCCATTCCAGGATGCTGGGAAGGGCCTTAACTGACTAAGTCACCCATGTGCCCCCCAAAAAAGTCGGTGACTTTTTTTTTTTTTTAAGATTTATTTATTTGAGAGAGCATGAGAGAGAGCAGAGAGAGAAGGAGAAGCAGGCTCACAACTTAGCTAGATCTCAAGACTCCAGGATCATGACCAGAGCCAAAGGCAAACATTTAACTGACTGAGCCATCCAGGAGTCCCAGTGGTTGACTTTATATTAGTTTTATATCCTGGAAATTTACTATAATCCCTTATTATTTCCACAGTGTTTTTCCAAGTTTTTCAAAATTTCTTCATGACAATCATGTTATCTGTAAAACAAGACAGTTTTATCTCTCTCTCTCTTTTTTTTTTCTAATCTGTATAACTTTTATTTCCTCTTGTTAAATAGAATTTCCAGTATGATGTTAAAATGAAGTTGTGAAAGGGGATATCCTTGCTTACATATGATCTAAGAGGGAAAGCTTCCAGTTTCTCACCACTCAGTATGATGTTAGCTGTGGTTTTCTTATAGCCATTGCCAAGTTGAAAAAGTCCCCTCTATTCTTAGTTTACTGAGAAATTTATCATAAATGGGTACTGAGTCTTGTCAAACTTCTTCAGCATGTACTGATATAATCATCTGATTTTTCTATGTTAGCCTGTTAATGTATTGCATTAATTGATTTTCAAACATATCCAATTTTGCATACATGAGGTTAAATCCCTCTTAGTAATGGCATATAATTCTTTTCATAAATTGTTAGGTTCAATTTGGTAATATCCATTTTTTTTTGAAGATTTTATTTATTTATTTGACAGAGATCACAAGTAGGCAGAGAGGAAGGCAAAGACAGAGGAGGATGCAGGCTCCCCACGGAGCAGAGAGTCTGATTCAGGGCTCGATCCCAGGACCCTGGGATCATGACCTGAGCCGAAGGCAGAGGCTTTAACCCACTGAGCCACCCAGGTGCCTTTTGAAAGCTTTCGCATCTATATGAGATACATTGTTCTATAGTTTTCTTATAAAATTTTTGTCTAATTTTGGTATGCAGGTAATACCAGCATCATAGAATGTGTTAGAATGTATTCCCTTTGCTTTTATACATTGAAAGAAATTGTAGAGAAATGCTATAATTTCTTCCTTAAATATCTGGTAGATTATATTCCAGGGATGCAAAGATAGTTTGCCATATGTAAATCAATATATGTGACACACCAAATTAGCAAAATAAAGGATGAAAACTATATGATCATCTAGATAGATGCAGAAAAATCATATGACAAAATTCAACATTCCTTTATGATCAAAACGCTCAACAAACAGGGTACAGAAGGAATGTACCTCAACATAATAAATGCCTATATGTCACAAGTCCACAATTAACATCATACTGAATGGCGAAAAGCTGAAAGTTTTCCTCAAAAATCATATGCAAAATAAAGAAGCTTAGTAATGCTATTTTTGAAACACAGTACTGGAAGTCTCAGCCAGAGCAACACTGCAAGAAAAGGGGAGGAAAAAGGCATGTGATGGAAAAGAAAAAGTAAAATTGTCTGTTGTGGATGCCATGATGTCACAGACAGAAAATCCTAAAGACTCCTTCAAAACCTGTTAGAACTAATAGATTCCATAAAATTGCAGGATACAAAATCAGTTGCATTTCTATACACTAACAATAAACTATCAGAGAAAAAAATTAGGGGTGCCTAGGTGGCTCAGTCAGTTAAGCGTCTGCCTTCGGCTCAGGTCATTATTCCAGGGTTCTAGGATCTAGCCGTCATCAGGTTTCCTGCTCAGTTTTGACCTTGCTTTTCCTTCTGCCCTTACTCCCTGCTCATGCTCTCTCTCTCTCTTAAATAATAAATAAAATATTAAAAAAAAAAAACAGAGAGAAAGTAAGAAAATAATTCCATTTACGGGAGGAGTCAAGATGGCGGAGAAGTAGCAGGCTGAGACTACTTCAGCTAGCAGGAGATCAGCTAGATTGCTTATCTAAAGATTGCAAACACCTACAAATCCATTGGCAGATCGAAGAGAAGAACAGCAATTCTAGAAAAAGAAAAACAACCACTTTCTGAACGGTAGGACTGGCGGAGACGTGAATCCAAAGCGACGGGAAGATAGACCCCCGGGGGAGGGGCCGGCTCCCGGCAAGCGGCCCAGCAACGGCGCACAAAATCAGAACTTTTAAAAGTCTGTTCCACTGAGGGACATCGCTCCAGAGGCTAAACCGGGGTGAAGCCCATGTGGGGTCAGCATGGCCTCAGGTCCCGCAGGGTCACAGAAAGATCAGGGGTGTCTGAGTGTCGCAGAGCTTAAAGGTATTAGAACGGGGAAGTCGGCTACAGAGACACAGCCGACAGTGAGCTCACAGCTCGGCGGTACCTTGAACCGGTCGCAGGCTCGGTGAGCTCAGAGTGCGGCCGGAGGTCAGGCAGACGGAAGTACTGGGTGCTGGTCTCTGAGGGCGCACAGAGGAGTGGGGCCCCAGGCTCTCGGCTCCTCCAGGCCAGAGACCAGGAGGCCGCCATTTGTATTACCGTCCTCCGGAACTCTACGGAAAGTGCTCAGGGAACAAAAGCTCCTGAAAGCAAACCTAAGCAGATTACTCAGTCCAACCCCTGGTAAGGGCAGTGCAATTCCACCTGGGGCAAAGACAATTGAGAAACACTACAACAGGCCCCTCCCCCAGAAGATCAAAAAGAAATCCAGCCAAGACCAAGTTCACCTACCAAGGAGTGCAATTTCAATACCAAGGAGAGCAGCAGAATTCCAGAGGAGGAGAAAGCAAAGCACGGAACTCATGGCTTTCTACCTATGATTCTATAGTCTTGCAGTTAATTTAATTTTGTTTTCATTTTTTTTTCTTCTTCTGCTTAAAATTTTTTAAACTTTTACCCTTTTCTTTTTTAATGTTTTTTAACTAGTTAATATATATATATCTAATATATATATTTTTTCTTTTTTTATACTCTTCTTTATTCGTTTTCTTTTTTTAATTCCTTTCTTTCTTTCCTTTTATTCTTTCTTTCTTTCTTTCTGAACTTCTTTTTATCCCCTTTCTCCCCCCTCACAATTCAGGATCTCTTCTGATTTGGTTAAAGCATATTTTCCTGGGGTTGTTGCCACCCTTTTAGTATTTTACTTCCTCCTTCATATACTCTTATCTGGACAAAATGACAAGACGGAAAAATTCACCACAAAAAAAAGAACAAGAGGCAGTACCGAAGGCTAGGGACCTAATCAATACAGACATTGGTAATATGTCAGATCTAGAGTTCAGAATGACAATTCTCAAGGTTCTAGCCGGGCTTGAAAAAGGCATGGAAGATATTAGAGAAACTCTCTCGGGAGATAGAAAAGCCCTTTCTGGAGAAATAAAAGAACTAAAATCTAACCAAGTTGAAATCAAAAAAAGCTATTAATGAGGTGCAATCAAAAATGGAAGCTCTCACTGCTGGGATAAATGAGGCAGAAGAAAGAATTAGCAATATAGAAGACCAAATGACAGAGAATAAAGAAGCTGAGCAAAAGAGGGACAAATAGTTACTGGACCACGAGGGGAGAATTCGAGAGATAAGTGACACCACAAGACGAAACAACATTAGAATAATTGGGATTCCAGAAGAAGAAGAAAGAGACAGGGGAGCAGGAGGTATACTATAGAGAATTATTGGGGAGAATTTCCCCAATATGGCAAAGGGAACAAGCATCAAAATTCAGGAGGTCCAGAGAGCGCCCCTCAAAATCAATAAGAATAGGCCCATACCCCGTCACCTAATAGTAAAATTTACAAGCCTTAGTGACAAAGAGAAAATCCTGAAAGCAGCCCGGAAAAAGAAGTCTGCAACATGCAATGGTAAAAATATTAGATTGGCAGCTGACTTATCCACAGAGACCTGGCAGGCCAGAAAGAGGTGGCATGAAATATTCAGAGCACTGAATGAGAAAAACATGCAGCCAAGAATACTATATCCAGCTAGGCTATCATTGAAAATAGAAGGAAAGATTAAAAGCTTCTAGGACAAACAAAAACTGAAAAAATTTGCAAACACGAAACCAGCTCTACAGGAAATATTGAAAGGGGTCCTCTAAGCAAAGAGAGAGCCTACAAGTGGTATATCAGAAAGGAGCAGAGACCATATACAGTAACAGTCACCTTACAGGAAATACAATGGCACTAAATTCATATCTCTCAATAGTTACCCTGAATGTTAATGGGCTAAATGCCCCAATCAAAAGACACAGGGTATCAGAATGGATAAAAAAACAAAATCCATCTATATGTTGCCTACAAGAAACACATTTTAAGCCTGAAGACACCTCCAGATTTAAAGTGAGGGGGTGGAAAAGAATTTACCACGCTAATGGACATCAGAAAAAAGCAGGAGTGGCAATCCTTATATCAGATCAATTAGATTTTAAGCCAAAGACTATAATAAGAGATGAGGAAGGACACTATATCATACTCAAAGGGTCTGTCCAACAAGAAGATCTAACAATTTTAAATATCTATGCCCCCAACGTGGGAGCAACCAACTATATAAACCAATAACAAAATCAAAGTAACACATCAACAATAATACAATAATAGTAGGGGACTTTAACACTCCCCTCACAAAAATGGACAGATCATCCAAGCAAAACATCAGCAAGGAAATAAAGACCTTAAATGACTCACTGGACCAGATGGACATCACAGATATATTCGGAACCTTTCATCCCAAAGCAACAGAATACACATTCTTCTCTAGTGCATATGGAACTTTCTCCAGAATAGATCATATCCTCGGTCCTAATCAGGACTCAACTGCTATCAAAAGATTGGGATCATTCCCTCCATATTTTCAGACCAAAATGCTCTGAAGCTAGAACTCAACCACAAGAGGAAGTTTGGAAAGAACCCAAATACATGGAGACTAAACAGCATTCTTCTAAATAATGAATGGGTCAACCAGGAAATTAAAGAAGAATTGAAAAAAATCATGGAAACAAATGATAATGAAAATACAATAGTTCAAAATCTGTGGGACACAACAAAGGCAGTCCTGAGAGGAAAATATATAGCGGTACAAGCCTTTCTCAAGAAACAAGAAAGGTCTCAGAAACACGACCTAACCCTACACCTAACGGAGCTGGAGAAAGAACAAGAAAGAAACCCTAAACCCAGGAGGAGAAGAGAAAGCATAAAGATCAGAGCAGAAATCAATGAAATAGAAACCAGAAAAACAATAGAACAAATCAACGAAACTAGGAGCTGGTTCTTTGAAAGAATTAATAAAATTGATAAACCCCTGGCCCGACTTATCAAAAAGAAAAGAGAAAGGACCCAAATAAATAAAATCATGAATGAAAGAGGAGAGATCACAACTAACACCAATGAAATACAAACAATTATAAGAACATACTATGAGCAACTCTACGCCAACAAATTTGACAATCTGGAAGAAATGGATGCATTCTTAGAAACATATAAACTACCACAACTGAACCAGGAAGAAATAGAAAGCCTGAACAGACCCATAACCAGTAAGGAGATTGAAACAGTCATTAAAAATCTCCAAACAAACAAAAGCCCAGGGCCAGACGGCTTCCCGGGGGAATTCTACCAAACATTTAAAGAAGAACTAATTCCTATTCTCCTGAAACTGTTCCAAAAATAGAAATGGAAGGAAAACTTCCAAACTCATTTTATGAGGCCAGCATCACCTTGATCCCAAAACCAGACAAGGATCCCATCAAAAAAGAGAGCTATAGACCAATATCCTTGATGAACACAGATGCAAAAATTCTCACCAAAATACTAGCCAATAGGATTCAAAAGTACATTAAAAGGATTATTCACCACGACCAAGTGGGATTTATTCCAGGGCTGCAAGGTTGGTTCAACATCCGCAAATCAACAATGTGAAACAACACATCAATAAAAGAACGAACAAGAACCATATGATACTCTCAATAGATGCAGAAAAAACATTTGAGAAAGTACAGCATCCCATCCTGATCAAAACTCTTCAAAGTATAGGGATAGAGAGCACATACCTCAATATTATCAAAGCCATTTATGAAAAACCCACCGCAAATATCATTCTCAATGGAGAAAAACTGAAAGCTTTTCCCCTAAGGTCAGGAACACAGCAGGGATGTCCATTATCACCACTGCTATTCAACATAATACTAGAAGTCCTAGCCTCCGCAATCAGACAACAAAAGGAAATTAAAGGCATCCAAATCGGCAAAGAAGAAGTCAAACTATCACTCTTCGCAGATGATATGATACTATATGTGGAAAACCCAAAAGACACCACTCCAAAACTGCTCGAACTTGTACAGGGATTCAGTAAAGTGTCAGGATATAAAATCAATGCACAGAAATCAGTTGCATTTCTCTACACCAACAGCAAGACAGAAGAAAGAGAAATTAAGGAGTCAATCCCATTTACAATTGCACCGAAAACCATAAGATACCTAGGAATAAACCTAACCAAAGAGGCACAGAATCTGTACTCAGAAAACTATAAAGTACTCATGAAAGAAATTGAGGAAGACACAGAGAAATGGAAAAATGTTCCATGCTCCTGGATTGGAAGAATAAATATTGTAAAATGTCTATGCTACCTAAAGCAATCTACACATTTAATGCAATTCCTATCAAATACCAACCATCTTTTTCAAAGAAATGGAACAAATAATCCTAAAATTTATATGGAACCAGAAAAGACCTCAAATAGCCAAAGGAATATTGAAAAAGAAAGCCAAAGTTGGTGGCATCACAATTCCGGACTTCAAGCTCTATTACAAAGCTGTCATCATCAAGACAGCATGGTACTGGCACAAAAACAGACACATAGATCAATGGAACAGAAAGAAAGCTCAGAAATAGACCCTCAACTCTATGGTCAACTAATCTTCGACAAAGCAGGAAAGAATGTCCAATGGAAAAAAGACAGCCTCTTCAATAAATGGTGCTGGGAAAATTGGACAGCCACATGCAGAAAAAGGAAATTGGACCATTTCCTTACACCACACACGAAAATAGACTCAAAATGGATGAAGGACCTCAATGTGAGAAAGGACTCCATCAAAATCCTTGAGGAGAACACAGGCAGCAACCTCTTCGACCTCAACCACAGCAACATCTTTCTAGGAACATCGCCAATGGCAAGGGAAGCAAGGGCAAAAATGAACTATTGGGATTTTGTCAAGATCAAAAGCTTTTGCACAGCAAAGCTTTTGCAAAGCAAACAGTTAACAAAACCAAAAGACAACTGACAGAATGGGAGAAGATATTTGCAAACGACATATCAGATAAAGGGCTAGTGTCCAAAATCTATAAAGAACTTAGAAAACTCAACACCCAAAGAACAAATAATCCAATCAAGAAATGGGCAGAGGACATGAACAGACATTTCTGTAAAGAAGACATCCAGATGGCAATAGACACATTAAAAAGTGCTCCATATCACTCAGCATCAGGGAAATACAAATCAAAACCACAATGAGATATCACCTCACACCAGTCAGAATGGCTAATATTAACAAGTCAGGAAATGACAGATGCTGGCGAGGATGCGGAGAAAGGGGAACCCTCCTACACTGTTGGTGGGAATGCAAGCTGGTGCAACCTCTCTGGAAAACAACGTGGAGGTTCCTCCAAATATTGAAAATAGAACTGTCCTATGACCCAGGAATTGCACTACTGGGTATTTACCCTAAAGATACACACGTAGTGATCCGAAGTGGCACGGGCACTCGAATGTTTAGAGCAGCAATGTCTACAATAGCCAAACTATGGAAAGAACCTAGATGTCCATCAACAGATGAATGGATCAAGAAGATGTGATATATATACAGAATGGAATACTATGCAGCCATCAAAAGAAATGAAATCTTGCCATTTGCGACAACGTGGATGGAACTAGAGCGTATCATGCTTAGCGAAATAAGTCAAGCAGAGAAAGACAACTGTCATATGATCTCTCTGATATGAGGAAGTGGTGATGCATCATGGGGGCTCAAGGGGGTAGGAGAAGAATCAATGAAACAAGATGGGATTGGGAGGGAGACAAACCATAAGTGACTCTTAATCTCACAAAACAAACTGAGGGTTGCTGGGGGGAGGGGTGTTGGGAGAAGGGGGTGGGATTATGGACATTGGGGAGGGTATGTGCTTTGGTGAGTGCTGTGAAGCGTGTAAACCGGGCGATTCACAGACCTGTACCCCTGGGGATAAAAATATATTATATGTTTATTAAAAATAATAATAATAATTATAATTCCATTTAAAATAACATCAAAGAAAATAAAATACTTAGAAATGAATTCACCAAAGAGATAAAAAATGTATACACTGGAAACTATAAAACACTGATAAAAGAAAATGAAAAAGACAAAAACTTTTAAAAAGTTATTCCATGTTCATGGATCAGGAAAATAAATATTGTTAAAATGTCCACACTACTCAAAGAATTCTATAAATTTAACGCAATTCTTATTAAAAATCCCAATGGCATTTTTCAAAGAAAGAAAAACAATCCTAAAATTCATACAGAACCTCAAAAGAATACAAATAGCCAAAGCAACCTCAAGAAAGAAAACAAAGTTGAAGGCATCAGACCTTCTGACTTCATACTGTACCATAAAGCTTCAGTGATTTATACAGTATTTTACTGTCATAAAAGCAAACACATTAATGCAACAGAATTGGATGTGCAAAATAAATGGATAGATAAACACAGAATATATAATGGTGAAAAAATAGTCTGTTCAATAATTGCTGCTGAGAAAACTGGATACCACCATGCCAAAAAAAAAAAAAAAATGAAATTAGACTCCTTTATCACACCATACATGGAGATCAACTCAAAAATATATTAAAGACTTAAAAGTAATACCTAAAAGTGTAAAACTCCTAGAAGAAAACATAGGGAGTAAATTCCTTGATGCTGGTCTTGGCAATGATTTTTTGGACTTGACAACAAAATTCAAAACAACATTAGCAAAAATAAAAAAGCAGGGCTACATCAAATTGAAAAACTTCTACACAGCAAAGGAAATCATCAACAAAATGAAACAGGAATTTACAATATGACAGAAAATATATGGCACACTATATATATCATCTAATAAGGGATTAATACGGGCAACAAACATGAACAGACATTTTTCCAAAGAAAATGTACAAATAAATAATAGGTACATTAAAAGGTGCTCAGCATCAGTAATCATCATAGAAATGCAAATCAAAACCACAATCTGAAATCACATCACACATATTAGAGTGTCTGTTGTCAAAGAGACAAGAGGTAAGAAATGTGGGCAAGGATATTGAGAACAGGGAACACTATAATATTGCTGGTGGGAATGTAAATTGCTACAGCCACTTCAGAAAACAGTATGGAGGTTCCTCAAGAAGTTGTATATAAAATCACCATATGATCCAGGAAAAGAAAAATTATAAATACTACTCAGTAATGAGAAACAATGAAACTTTGCCTAGGCAACATTGACAGAACTTGAAAGATTATGCTAAGTGAAACTATTCAGACAGATAAAGACAAATACTGTTATGATCTCACTTATTTGTGGAATTTAAATAAGCCAAATTCATGGGGCGCCTGGGTGGCTCAGTGGTTGGGCCTCTGCTTTCCGCTCAGGTCATGGTCTCAGGGTCCTGGGATCGAGCCCCGCATCGGGCTCTCTGCTTGGCGGGGAGCCTGCTTCCCTTCCTCTCTCTCTCTGCCTGCCTCTCTGCCTACTTGTGATCTCCCTCTGTCAACTAAATAAATAAAATCTTTTAAAAAAATTTAAATAAATAAATAAATAAATAAATAAGCAAAATTCATAGAAACACTGAGTAAAATGCTGTTTACCGCGGTCTGGGTGTTGGGGGAAATGGAAAGATGCTGACCAAAGGAAACAAACTTTCAGTTTTTAAAATTAATAAATTCTGGGGCACCTGGCTGGCTCAGTCAGAAGAGCAGCCAACTCTTGATCTCAGACTCATGAGCTAGAGCTCGACATTGAGTGTAGAGATTACATAAAGAAATAAACATAAAAGTTTTAAAGAAATGAATAAGTTCTGAGGAAAAATTGTATAGAACTGATTATAGTTGACAATACTGTACTGCAGAAGTTTAGGGTATGCAATAATAAATATAAGGTTGTCATTTAGATTTTTTTTTTTTAATCACAAACCTGAATCATTATATTCCCCAACACAGGAATACAGTTAATGACAGGAAATCCACACATAGTACCCAAACAGAAGCAGAAAAATCTTGCTTAAAACAAAAAACATGGGAACAAAGATAATCTCACTAGTACGAGAGACAGAGAGTAAGCTGGCTTCCCATCTAAGAAGAGTAGAAAAATCAACAATCAAATATCAGACTCAAACATTAACTTTTACAAACATTCTGTTCATCAGATCTGGAATATAATTTGGAAACTAGATCTGAGACAGAGTCAAGAGTATATATTGGAAATTGATTACAATATCAAGATGAGATGAATAGCAAGGGTGATAACACAAAATCCAAAAAAAAAAAAAAAGCAATTGTTTCATAGTTTCTTTTCATAAATTCTTTTACCATAGAACAGTGGTTCTCAAAATTCACTGTGCCTAAGAAGCATCTGTGATACTTCAGAAAGATGCAAATTTCTGGGCATCTTCTTCAGATATTCTAATTCAGTAGGTCTGGTGTAGACTCCACATTTTATCCTAAATTAACATTAAAAGGTTTTTTTCATGCAGGTTGTTTCTGAAGCTTCCTTTGAGAAACATTATTTAGAAACTGGGACATGCCTAAGCCTTAAATTATTTAGTCTCAGAGTTGGGCAGAAAAATGGAGCTTAAAAAGAGAGACAGTGATAGAAACCAGGGGGGAATTAAATAAAGAAACACTCCAACAAATCATCTCTACTTCCTAGTATTGCTCAAAGACACAAAGGCACATGTGACAATAGTTGGTCTCATAAAGTTAAACTTTTACATTTCTGTTGCTGAACATTCTAAAGAGTTTATTATATCTTGGTACACTATTATCTGAAAACACTCTTGGAAAGAAATAATTAGTATTTTACTTTTTAGAGAAACCTTATAGCTGATATACAGTCTGTCTCCAAATCATGGAGACAAAACAATACAAAAACAATAGAAAAAGAGGACTGAATTAAACTTAAAGAGTCATGAACATTTTGTATTTAAAAAGGAAAAAAATGGATGAATGAACTAACACATGAAAAGTACGTGTTGAGTATAAATATACACAGTATTTCTTTTTTAGGATAATGCTATGATTATTTACTTTAACATCATTGAAAAGATATCAAAAATAATGGAACATATTAATATAAAGCTAAGAAAGAGGGAAGCAAGTGTGTAACAGTTGTATATCAGTAAAAACACAAAAGACAAAAGACATAGTTCTAAAAGACTTATTTACCCTAAGGAGAATATTTTCCTCTTCTCTGAGCATCATTACCTAAAATTATACAGACACCAAATTACTAGGAAGAGAAATGCCAAAGGACAGAACAATTTTGTTATAAAAAATGTTATCTTTTAAAACTGCTGTATACCAAATCTACAAGCAAAATAAGATCTCTAGGTCAATCATAATAGCAAAGTATTTTTCATGATATGAGAGGCAGGTGGTAGCAATTTTTCACTCAGTACAATAATCAAGTATAATATAAAGGAAATTAACATAATCAATGGAAAATAAAAAATTGCTATATAATCACCAATCAGGCAGCATCTTTCTAGGCTTAGTAATCACAACCAGATGCATAATTCATTGAGATAATTAGGAAACATAATTTAAATATTGTAGAGACACAGTGTTTTTGTTCTAAGAATTCATGAGACTCAGAGGTTCAAATGAAATGAGGGAAATTTGTGATTGTCCATATTTGCACTAGTAGATAGAGTAGCCACAGGTGGTAAACCAGATGATTACACATAAACACTGTCTGACATTTTGAAAAAGAGAAAATGCATCAATAATTAAAAGCACTGTAGGTGAATAGCTCCATGCCAAACTAACAGTGGGGTTGGATAGTACAAAGTTAATTGCTGCTGGTGGTATAGAGCACCATGATAGACTGGGGATTGCACAGCAGAAAAATGAATGTTGGAAAAGATGCCAATTGTGCAGTTCTTTCTCATATAAACATAACAAATATAAAACTGGAAGAAAAGTCATTCAAAGGGGAAAGTATTGGAATTACAAAATTTTTGTAACAAAAAGAAGCTTGGAAATCATCTAATTCCTATTCTCACTTTCAGACTGTGAAAAGCTCCAGGAGAGTATAGTCTCTCACTATAGGTCAGAAAGCCTGGAAACCACACTTCTGAGGTTAGAAACCAAATTTCCTGAAAGCAAGGTCAATGCTTTTTGTTTCCAGGTAATGTTATTATCATCAATGTTCTAATCTAAATATTGCCCTAGATTTATTCATCTCACAAATATATTTGAGCAAATTATACATCAAATACGGCAAAGCACAGAGCCAGGAGGTCAGGGAATGGTAACAAAACAAACAAAATGAAGGTATAACAAAGAGACACAGGAACTGAAAGCTTCAAAGCTAGAATGATCTCAGCACCAAAGAAAATTATATAGTATTGGATGATAACCAAAATATAAGATGAATATCCTTTAGACCATACTGACATAATGAGTAATTAAATAAACAAATAAATAAATAAGGAACAAATGAGAAATTTCCTTCATAAAAGAAATCCAAAAAATTATTGAAGATAATAGGGTCCCAGGATGTGAGGCATAACTCTTATCCCTTAAGTGTCAATTGAGCAAAGTGACTTTATTCTAAAGAGCAATAGTTTCATACTTGGGTATCTGACAAACACTAATTCCAGCAAGGTAATAAAGGTCAGTATCAGCTGTGATAAATTATGTTGATAGCATAGCCTATATACTTTTGAAAGGAATTGTTGAGAATGGCACTTAACCTCTTTGGTCTTCATCCCCCAAACCCAGAACCGCTACACAACCAGGAGAAAAATTGTAAGATCAACCCAAACCAAAAGACATGCTACAAAACATACTCCTTAAAAAAATCAAGGTCACCAAAAGAAGGCAAGTCTGGGAAACTTCAACACCCTAAAGAATCCTAAGGAAACACAACAACTAAATGTAATATGGTAAAAACTTGGAAAATCAAATAAAATTTGAACTGTAGATAATAATAACAACATATCCACACTTGTTCACTAGTTATGACAAATGTACCAGAGTAATACTAGACCACAGGTATATAGGAACTCTGTAATATTGCTGGAACTTGTCTATAAATCTAAAACTATTTTAAAGTTAAGAGCTTATTACAGTTGGGGTGCCTGGGTGACTCAACTGGTTAAGCCTCAGACTCATGGTTTCAGCTGAGGTCAAGATCTTGTGGGTTGTGGGACTGAGCCCCAGGAAGTCTGCCTGAGATTCTTTCTCTCTTTTACTCCTATGCCCCTCCTCCCTCCTCCAAAATTAATAAATACATATTTTTTAAAACGTTTATTATATTTGAAGAGGAGGAACTAAAATGGCAAAGTAGTAGGAGGACCCTAGGCTTTTCTTATCTGTCAAACACAGCTAGATAAATATCAAATTATTCTTAATACCTAAGAAGTCAATCTGAGGACTAACAGAATGAACTGCACAACTAGTGGGAGAGAAGAGGTCACATTGTGGAGGGTAGAAGGTGTGGAGACATGGTTTGGAGGAGAAATGGATCACAGGTGTGTAGAGGGGAAGGAGTCCAGATCATGGAGAGAGAGAGAGAGAGAGAGAGAGAGAGACAAACAGACACCACGAGTGTGCACAAGACAGAGAAGAGCACACATGTGATCATAAAAGGAAAACACTTCCCCAAAGTCATTGACTGGGAAAATGAGAGAGATGATTTTCTTAAGTTTTTACTACCATCAGGTCTCAAAGACTAGAGATTTGGAGGTCTGTGGCAAAGCCAATGTGGGGCCCTGAGAGTGTTGCAGTGGTCCTGTGGAGGAGAAGGGCAGATAGTATGGGAGCAGATAGCTTGAATTTAGGATCCCCTGGAGTACACAACGAGAGAGGGTTCCCTCTTCTTTAGCCCACCTGGGAAAGGTGTCATTGCCTCTTAGGGGACAAAAGAGCCTACAGGTGCAATTTCCCTCGCTCACCCCTCACCACAAGTACTTAGACACCTACTGAGGATGATTAATCTGACACTGGCTGTTTGCTGTGCTTTAATCCAAACTCTACACCCTTGCACTTGTGATGGCCCTTCTGGGATAAACCTGCATTAGTGCCAGCATGGTAAGACCAACGCCCAGGGGTGCCTGGGTGGCTCAGTGGGTTAAGCCTCTGCCTTCGGCTTAGGTCATGGTCTCAGGGTCCTGGGATCAAGCCCTGCATCAGGCTCTCTGTTCAGCAGGAAGCCTGCTTCACCCTCTCACTCTGCCTGCCTCTCTGCCTACTTGTGATCTCTCTCTATATATCAAGTAAATAAAATCTTAAGGAAAAAAAAAAAAAAAAAAAAAGACCAACCCCCAGAGGACCAGAAGTTTCCCTGCCACACCAGGTCCCTAAAGTCCAGAGTTTTAAAACTCAGCCAGTATTCCTGGGATAGACCCTAAGGTGCATTGCATTGCCAGGTGGGAAGGTGTTGCATTGCCAGAGCAGCAGGGCCCTCCCCCAGAAGACCAGCATAAACCCCTGGCACATATCACATCTACTGACCATAGGGTACTGCAAAGCTTCAATTGTACTGGAAATAGCAGCAAGTCACCTTTAACAAACAGAACACAGTACACTTAATTGGAACTTCCCACACACTACACATGATCCAAACATTCCCCACTACAGGCCAAGCAGAAACTCTGCAGATAACTGACAACAAAGACCTAGACAAAATGCTAAGATGGAGGAAATCACCCCAAAAGAAAGAACAAGAAAGCTCATGGCCAGGGATCAAATTGAAACAGATGTAAGTAATATGTCTGATCCAGATTATAAAGCAACAATCATAAAGATAATAGCTGGACTTGAGAAGAGCATACAAGACCCCAGGGAGACCCTTAGTGCAGAGATAAAAGGCGTAAAATGTGGTCAGACCGTAATGAAAAATGCAGTAACTGGACGTAATGAACACAGGAAGGAAGAAGCAGAGGAATGAATAAGCAATATAGAAGATAAAATTATGGAAAATACTAAAGCTGCAAATCAGAGGGAAGGAAATATACTGAAACACAAATGTAGACTTAGAGAATTCAACAACCCCATCAAGTGTAATAACATTTATGTCATAGGAGTCCCAGAAGAAAAAGAGGGGGAAAAGGGGCAAAAGGTTTATTTGAGCAAATTATAACTGAAAACTACCATAATCTGGGAAACAGACATCCAAATCCAGGAGGCCCAGAGGACTCCCATCAAAATCAAGGAAAGCAGGCTCAACCCAAGACATATAGTTACATCTGCAAAACACAGACATAAAGAAAACATCCTAAAAGCAGTGAGAGAAAAGAAATCCTTAACTTACAAGGGAAGACAAATCAGGTTAGTAGCAGACCTCTCTACAGAATATATGGCAGGCCAGAAGAGAATGGCATGATATATTTAATATGCTGAAAGGAAATATATGTAGTCAAGAATACTCCTATCCAACAAGGCTGTCATTCAGAATAGAAAGAGTGATAAAGAGCTTAACAAACAAAAGCTAATGGAGTTTGTGACCACTAAACCCAGCCCTGCAAGAAAATTGAAGGGGAATTTTGAGTGAAAAAGATCAAAAGTAACAAAGACTAGAAAGGAACAGAGAAAATCTCCAAAAACAAGTAATAAAGTGACACTAAATTCATATCTATCAATAATTACTCTCAATGTAAAGGGACTAAATGCTCCCCCCCCCAAAAAAAAATCACAGTGTGTCAGAAGGCATAAAAAAGAAGACCCATCTATATGCTGCCTACAGGAGACCCATTTCAGACTTCAATATAAATATCTTTAATTTATAATACTGTCTCGAGCTTAAAAAATAAAAGCAAATATCCTCTATTCCTAAATTCCTGTCTTAAAGCAGCTTTCCAGAATTAGTTTCTTTAAATAAAAACTAAAATAAATAAATAATGTTATAAATCTTAGAAAGCAATATACACATAAACACACATATTTTAATTATTTCAAAAAAGTCCTGTGTTCTAAACCCCTTTTGGATGAAAACAGTATTTGTCTTTGTTTTTTTTTTTTTTTTCTGCTAAAGCAAAACCTGAGTAACATAATTTTAGAGTTTTAAAAATAATCTGCAAGATTTTTTCTTCTTATTTAAAAAATAAATCACTGGCACTAATTTTAAATAAATTATTTCAAAGGAGGACAGACCAGAAACAAACGAAGTATATCCAAAGTAACAACATAAAGTTATTGTAATATTCTACCAGACCATGACAAGAGCATAAGAATAAAGATGAATTCAGAAGAGTTTAATAATAAAGATGCAAACACAAAAATTTTCAGCAAAATATCAAAACAAATCCAATAATATAGTAGTAGAGAAGTAGTAGTAGAAGACCACATATCAGTAACATATCAATACGTTTTAAATTATATTGTAGTTACCAAACTTAGAAGTTAATTAGATACTATCCATTTGTAAACTTATAGTTAATCTGCAATAACTATAATATTTGGGGATACATTTGTTTCCCTTCGAATGTTTTAGTGATGAATAAATATTAACAGAAAGCAAATCTAGAACACAGAAGATGTCAATAAAGCCTTCAAAGTATGAGAAGCTTTTCCCTCTTCTCTATATTTTTTACTTCACTATTTATCTGAAATCCTCTAGGGGAAAGATCTTAAGGTGGATCCTTAAAATATCAGCTGTCATTATTCTTGATGTCTCAATGTGATCACCTCTAAAATTATTTATACAAATTGTGAGAGTAACAACTAGATAACTAGATAACTGTGTTCCAGGTGAGTGAGGAGGTTAGGAAGTTGGCCACCGAGAGAATGCAGAAAAAAGCAAACATGAATCAATAGTTTTGTATAATAAATTTTAGGGAAGAGTGATCCATAATTAGCTCTACTAGGTATTATATAAGGTATTCAAACAACTTACTGTATCTCCTGACCCTGGACAAACATTTTGGCAGTCATGTAAAACTCAGAAGACAGATAAAGATAAAGACTGTGTATTTTCTATTTATTCTATTCAGTATCCATCTCATTAGTCACACATACCATATAAAAACTGACAAAGAAACAAACAAACAAACAAATCCCTCTAGCTATGCAGTGTATAGAATAATAAGTTTCCTGGAGAGAAAAAGAATATCTTGTATAGTTTTGCTGAGCCTACTAATTCAGGCCAGAGTCTAATAGCTGCTGATTCAGCACTATTCCACCCTTTATGATAAGAAACATGTAAAGCAGCCTTCACTAGGTTATACATCTTTTGCTTGGGCAAAATAAAACAAATTGCCAAACTGTCTTTGGGAATTATACTCTTCCTTGTACACCAGGATTGCTTATTAGTCATAGGGCATTGAATTTGTAACAACAGCATTGATAATATTTATAATAAACACTCAACATATATTGCATAATGTGTCTCAAGCTCATTTAATACAACTTGATAAGGCACATGTTATTATTTTTCTATACGAAAAGGAAATTGATACTTAGAAAGCTTAAAGTAACTTATTTTACACTCAATTACAAAGTAGTTGGAAAAGTATTTGAATCCAATAAGGCTGATTCAAGAATGCATGCTCCTAACGCTCATAATATAATCTATCACCACATTAAAGAAATCCTAAATATTTTCTTACAAATAGTGTCAGTGTATTTCTGGCAAATAAAAGACTTCTACTACCTGCTGACTTCAAACAAATTGAGCTAAAAAATAAACCTAAGGGTTAGTATTCTGAAATCAATTTAGTGAGAAATTTTTATCCTCTTCAAGACTAATGTAGCACCAAGAAAACAGAACATCTGGAAAACGTAGGGGAATATAGGTCAGGTAACGAGATTGAATTTTGCCAACTTTGAAAGAAATTCTGATGATTCCAACCTAACATATGACTCAAAATGGACCTATTTCAACCTTTACCATGCAAGAGTGAAACACTTTTTCATGTAAGAGGGAGGCATAAAGAATTTAACTTAATGTAAATATTATCATATGTGTTTTGCACACTTTTTTGATCCTCCACCTTGTACACACTTGTATTTTTAAAATTCCTTCTTATGGGACAAAGTCCTTAGTCTATGCTCTATTTTTTCTAAACTGTTTGAATATTTATATCAAGTATACAATATAAAACAAAGGCTTGAAGGTGGAATTTTAGCTATCAACTATAGGGAGAGAAGAGATGATCAGCTGTCTTTCTGTTAAAATACAATTTTATGTCCTAGGTTTCCTCAAAATAAGAAGTGACAGGTTAGGCTGAAATCTGTACACTCTATCTCTGGTAAGAAGCATACACTTGCCATGATTACATGAAGAAAAACTCTTAGTCTTCTCTCATCCCCATTTCATCCGGAATGTATTAACAGATGACCAAATTGTGAGTTGGAGTTTTGACCCAGACAGCTTCAAGGTTCCCTTCAAGAGGAACATTTACATAAGATTTTGTTCTTTTTTTTTTTTTAAACCAATTCTAGTCTCCAGACCATATTTCTTAAAGCATTTATCTTAGAAAATTTGCAATTGTAAAATTGAGAAGTAAATGTTCTCTCGACTTCTTGCCAGTTTTACAACCAAAAACAATCTCTCCCGTGGATGGAGGAGCCATCTATTTTCACCTAAATCGCTGAGGAAAATAGTGGCCTAATCTTTCAGTCTCTAGGCAAAGTAGCAAATACATGTGCCTAATTACATTAGTAAACATCACCTCTAACCTGGTTTATTACATTTGCGTGACCTCACTCTAGCACTTAAAAATTCTATTTCCTGGAGCACCTGGGTGGCTCAGTGGGTTAAAGCCTCTGCCTTCGGCTCAGGTCATAATCCCAGGGTCCTGGGATAGAGTCCCGCATCGGGCTTTCCGCTCAGTAGGGAGCCGGCTTCCCCCTCTCTCTCTGCCTGCTTCTCTGTCTACTTGTGATCTCCATCTCTCAAGTGGATAAATAAAATCTTTAAAAAAAAAATTCTATTTTCTTAAGTTTCTCTGCAGTTAAAGTCAATCTCTCTGCCTTCCTGCAATAGTCCTGAATAAAGTCTGCCTTGCCTGTGCAATTTTTCTCTGACAGATTTTGTTACAAATGCATAATATTTGGATAATTGCTTTATAGAAAAATTAATCTGAACACAAGTTCTGTAAGACCAGTCTTCCCTTCTTGGCAGATTTTCTTCTTTAAAGTTTTTAATAAGTGTTCCTAATTCTAAACCATTTATAATCTATTTTAATGGCCATTTTTAACATGATTCTATTTTTATTGTTGTTGCTATTATCTTTCTTCTTATATATTCACTAGATAACTAACACACACACATACAAAATAGAGGACTACAGAAAAGATTTCAAAACCCCATTATTATTTCTTTCTTTATATTAGCTGTCACTGGTAAGATTGCTGAGTCACGACTTCATTGTTTTTTTTTGTTTTTTAAGATTTTATTTATTTATTTGACAGAGAGACAGCGAGAGAGGGAACACAAGCAGGGAGAGTAGGAGAGGAAGAAGCAGGTTTCCCACTGAGCAGGGAGCCCTCTGCTGGGCTCCATCCCAGGACCCTGGAATCATGACCTGAGCCGAAGGCAAACGCTTAATAACAGCCACCCAGGCACCTCACAGACTATAAGTAGTAAGAGCAGACCTTCTTTCTTCCTCTGAATCTTAGAAAGAAAGCATTTAGACATTCACCATTTTATATGACATTAGCTATAACAATTTTGTTGATACATTTTGTCAGATAAAGAAAATGAACTTCTATTCCTAGTTAATAGAGATTTTGATCACAAATGGATATTGAATTATGCCAAATGCTTCCTCCTTTTTAAGATGATCACATGATTCTTTCTTTCATTTTGTAAATGTGAATTATTTCCTTCATCTTATACGTGTGAGTTCTATTATTTCTTTAAAAAGCTACCATAGGGGCTCCTGGGTGGCACAGTCAGTTAAGCGTTCAACTCTTGGGTTTTAGCTCAGGATGTGGTCTCAGGCTTGTGAAATCTGTGTCAGGCTCTGTGTTCAGAGCAGAGTCGACTTGAGATTCTCTCTCCCTCTCCCTCTGTTCCTCCTGCTTATGGTCATGCTCTCTCTCACTAAAATATATAGATAAATGTTAAATAAACAAAAGCTACCACAAATTTTCATTCCTGAGAAAAACTCTTTTTAATGATGCATTACTTTTTTTTCTTACTTATTATTGGGTTTGTTTTGATATTTTGCTGAAAATTTTTGTGTTTGTATCTTTATTATTAAACTCTTCTGAATTCATCTTTATTCTTATGCTCTTGTCATTCTCTGGTAGAATATTACAATAACTTTATGTTGTTACTTTGGATATACTTCATTTGTTTCTGGTCTGTCCTCCTTTGAAATAATTTATTTAAATTTAGTGTCAGTGCTTTATTTTTTAAATAAGAAGAAAAAATCTTGCAGATTATTTTTAAAACTCTAAAATTATGTTACTCAAGCTTTGCTTTAGCAGAAAAAAAAAAGACAAATACTGTTTTCATTCGAAAGGGGTTTAGAACACAGGACTTTTTTGAAATAATTAAAATATGTGTGTTTATTTGTATATTGCTTTCTAAGATTTATAACATTACTTTATTTATTTATTTTAGTTTTTATTTAAAGAAACTAATTCTGGAAAGCTGCTTTAAGACAGGAATTTAGGAATAGAGGATATTTGCTTTTATTTTTTAAGCTCGAGACAGTATTATAAATTAAAGATGTTTATAAAAATCAATTAAAACATATAATGTATGACAAAACTAAAAAGAAGAGCTTCACAATGGGAGTCAGCTTTATCTTTGCCAAAAACAAGACTTTCTCCAACTGACTAATTGCTAATATGAATTGGTTATTCCTTTCTCCAACGTATTTAATATTGGCATGGTTCAGTTATGACAAGCCACTGCAGCACACAAAAGAGCTGGACATCCCTTCACTGAAAATGCTAGGACACACTTCTAAATTTTATAAATAATAATTTTTATTTTTTTCTTTTTGTATTATTGTCCATAACTCTGAATATTCTTAGCTCATCTCCTTAGTGGTACCATCTCTAAGGTGTGTGTGTTTCTCATTTCTCACTTTTTAAAAAAAATACCAGTTTTAGTCTACCAGAGGCCACCAGAAGGCTTTTTATTGGAGCTGTGCTAGGCACAATGACTAATGAGCAATCAGGAAGCTGTTTGGATGGTAAGCAGCCTGAGGACAGAAACAGCGAACTTACATTCTTGTTCTTCTTTTTTTTTAAACATGTAAGGTATTATTTGATTCAGGTATACAGGTCTGTCATTCATCAGTCTTACACAATACACAGCACTCACCACAACATATACCCTCACAACGTCCATCACCCAGCCATGCCATCCCTCCCACTCCCCTCTACTTCAGCAACCCTCAATTTGTTTCCTGAGATTAAGAGTCTCTTATTGTTTGTCTCCTTCTCTGGTTTCATCTTGTTTCATTTTTTTCCTCCCTTCCTCCATGATCTTCTGCCTTGTTTCTTGAATTCCACATATCAGTGAGATCATATGATAACTGTCTTTCTGTGATTGACTTATTTCACTTAGCATAATACCTTCTAGTTCTATCCATGTCATTGCGAATGGCAAGATTTCGATTTTTGATGGCTGCATTATATTCCATTGTATATATATACCATGTCTTCTTTACCCTATGACCCAGCAACTGCACTACTGGGTATTTACCCCAGAGATATAAATGTAGTGAACCAAAGGGGCACCTGCACCCCAATGTTTATAGCAGCTATTCCACAATAGCCAAATTATGGAAGGAGCCCAGATATCCATCGACAGATGAATGGATAATGAACTTGCAGTTTTGTAGATATTTCATGTGAGTAATTGGTGATAAGCCCCAAGAGAGGAAGCTCAGAGTCTATTAGGATTCGTGCTGTCAGAATCTGCCACTATGACACAGGTCATTGTGTCAGAAATGATACCTGGAAAACTCAAGGGTCAGACACCAGCCTATAGACATGACCTGGTTCAAGGTGCACATATTAGCTGGTTAACTGTATGGATTGTTACCAGAACACTTGGATGTCAATTATGATTGTCATTAGGGGAAGCTCCTGAGTTACTATGGCAGAAATCTTTCAAACCCAGTGAAGACAACAAAATAACTTCATTTTATTGAAAAAAGACCATAAAAATATGCCCAATTTTACTTTCGAATAAGGCAAATTGTGCACAAGTATATAAACAACTTAAATACGAATGATTTAAAATTTAAAGTTAAAATTTAAAGATAATTAAATCTCTGCACTAAGAATAATCAGGAACTTTAATTCCCACTGGATGGAACATTTTATTTGCATCTCTTTCCCAATGTAGTGAGGTTTTAATTAGCCCACAGAGCCAAAATACCTGACAAGCAAATGGCTTATCTTTTAAAACTGTATTATAAAAGTGTTAAAACTGGGAAAAATCCCAGAGAAAACTCTAAACTCTTCAAAAAAATTAGCTATATATTGAATAATGTTTAATTGTATCTACCTGTTTTCTTTCTTAATATTTTAATTACTGAGATGCCCTTGTCATTAATAGTTCTTAGAGACTTGACTCTTTAGTGAAAAATAGCTCTTAATAAGTAAAACTAAATCAATAAAAAAGACCCAGTGCCATTAAAATAAATCTACTAGTGGTGTTTCAGATACACCTTCCTGGTTAATCAACAGATCCTAAAACCAATTTTATTCATAAGTACACTCAGTGACATTCACGAACAAAAATGAAAAATATTAGTGAAATCAATGTAACCCAATCAGATAAGTCAATAAGATGTATTTAATGAAACTGAATAAAAACCTAATGAATATATAATGACATCAAGATCTAATAATTTACTCAGTAGAGTTCGTTGATATGCTACAATTATTCTAAATGGATAACAAGACTATCAAATTGCAAACAATAGCTCAGTATGAGTAAACCTACAAAGACCTTAGGTAGTAAAAGTATGCCACTTACTGGTACTTTGAGTCAGCTTTTAGAATTAATTCTAATCCATATGTGTGTTTTTAGAATAAATATTGTCTAGCAATACTACATTTAAAAATCCTAACACCTACTACGGCAATTTCAACATTAAAAGTGATACTTCGAAGTCTCAAGAACATGATGGAAGGCTGCATGAGGCGAACTAGGTTAGAGTACATAAGCCAGTTGATTGTTCAGATTGTTATCAAGGTAGTTGGGAACCATTTGTGAGTATGTATGTATGTATTTTTGTATTTATAAATTTTATTTATGTATTTATTTATTTATGTATGGGAGACACAGCAAGAGAGGGAACACAAGCAGGCAGAGTGGAAGAGGGAGAAGCAGGCTTCCCGCAAAGTAGGGAGCCTAATGCAGGGCTCTATCCCAGGACCCTGGGATCCTGACTTGAGTCTAAGGCAATTAATGACACTTAATGACTGAGCCACCCGGGTACCCCAGGTATTTATTTTTAATGACTCAGTTACAACAACTACATTCTTCCTGCTATTAATTAATAAAGAACATATATATTTAAGAAAAAGAAAGAAAGAAAGAAAAATAAACAACTGATGCATGGTTTCACTAAACTATTAAACTATTTGTTTAATCATAACAAGAGCCTATAAAATCAAAATTACATTGTTTTAAAGGTGATAACTAACACTTTATAATTTCATAAAATAAAAAGAAAAAATGTTCACTTATTTTCTGAAATAAAAAATGCAAAATGTTTTCCTTGCTGTTATGTATTAAATAGTTTTACCCACATTTTCAAATGAGAAACCCTTAAAATAAAGAGCTACCTCAACTTAAAAGAAGTACTAATAATAATTCTAACTTAAAGTGAACACTTTAAGTTACAATATTAAAATGTTCCAGCTGTCACTCAAAATCAAGCACAATGTAGCTTATAATACCTGTTTATATATTATAATTTTATTATCATTCAATTTCAATGTTTTTGTTTTAATTTTTCTTGTTATCTTTTTAATCCTATGGTGTGTATAGAAATGTAATTCTCAACTTCCAAGCTATTTGGGGTTTTTTAGGCATATTCTTGTTATTAACTGTTAAAGTAGACCTTACACATTCTTTTAGTTCTTTGCAATTTATGCAGTTTTGCTTGTGCACAAAGATATTGCATTTCTTGGTGCATCATGTCTTAAACCAATAACGTTATAGTATTGAAGTTGCAGTTCAGGTATACTTCTTAATATCTGTTAATATCTTAATAATACAACAATTGTTTTCTAGTTATTACCATTTTAATGACTTTACTGAAATCCAAACATAGGATAATAATGAAATGCAACTTACCACTATTAATTTATATTTGGCTTTGTCCACAAAATATTTTAATAAGTATAACTGGGTTAAATAATTAGAAGTTTAAAATTCATGCACCATAATTCCTTCTCTAAAATTAAATTCATATAGCCAGAATAATATATAATGACAAAAATTGGGTATTATTTTAATTGGGGTATTATTATTATTATTTTTTAATTGGGGTATTATTTTTTTAAGGAATATTGGTTTTTGTCATGTCTAAATGGTAACAAGCAAACATTGATAATTTTTATTTCTTTAATTCCAAACAGAATTTTAAAAACATATACAATTTATATGACTGACCCACACATGTATTGTCTTCTCTATTTTGTCAATAGCCAAAATTGGTACTTAAAAAACTGTTTTAGGTATAACACTACTGTATCATAATTGTTTTAAAAGAATATTACTTAAGAAACAAAAGAGTGAGGAAGTTGAAGGAATATTTTTAGAATATCGCCCAGGAAAATTGTGCAGTTATTACTGAATTTTATGAAATTCATGGTACTATTAATAAATTTCTTATAGAGAAAAATAAAAACAATATATGACTTTGTAAAAATAGTCATGCTGTCTGACAATGTAGAAGATGGTTAAAGAAATGGAATGTAGTTTATAATAGGCAAATTACTCTAAGAAACTTCTTAGATAAGAGTCTAATTACTAAAGTATAGTAATTTGCACAATTTTAGTAATTTACAAGATTGAGTGCTATAACAAAACCCACATTTAAAAAAATATTTTATTTATTTATTTGCCAGAGAGAATGAGAGAAAGAGAGAGGGTATGGGACAGTGAGTGCAAAAGCAGGGGGAGTGCCAGGCGGAGGAAGAAGCAGGATCCTCACTGAGCAAGTAGCCTGATGCAGACTCCACCCCAGGACCCTGGGGTTATGACCTGAGCCTAAAGCAGATGCTTAATGAACTGAAAACCCAGGCATCCCCAAACCCACATTTTTACTATTTCATATGTAAATATGTATCACATTACTTCTTTGGTTTATATTTGACATGGATAGATTTCTCTATAACTTTAGTAATAGAGCTGACTCTATACATATTGACTAGTCAACAGTTTAACCATTTTCTTTTAAAATATGCGACAATGCCTTTAGGAAGTTGCCTGTACACTATTTCTACTTTGCATTCATCAGCAACATTCTAAGACAATATTTTATTCTGTAAATTGGTCTAATATTGGAAATTTTAGATGTGGTGATTTTTGATAAAGGATTTTTGATGCAGTCTGGCCCTTGTGTCACCACTTAATTCACATCATGTAGGTGTTAATATTCTCCCTATGAATAGAGTGGTGTCCGGTTTGCAGGTATGTCCTCTTTTCATTTGTAATATAAAGAGGAAGACTGAGAACATTCATCAGTTTCTTGCTGTTAGAAAAGAAAAGGGTTGATAAAATATTTGGTTAATATACATAATTTATATACTATTTATATACATATAATTTATACACATAATTGCCAGATCCCACTAGCACAGTCTTGTGCAAAATTTACACTTACCATTCATACAGAATGATCCTAAGTTTGTGGAAAATGCTAGTTTTGAAATAAAAACAGCAAAAAACCAAAATAAACATATTATGACATAGGACTTATTTTTGTGCTGCTTGCTTTATCTTGAATTTAATTCTTAAAGAAACTGTTAATATACCTAACAGGTATTATTATTATTGTCTTTGCAAAAGGAAATACAAAGCTCACTTCCTTTTGCTCTCTTATTTTCATTCAAAAGTAAAATTCTATCCTAAAAAAATAAGAATTGTTAGTTACTACTCATTTTCAGCTAAACATTCCACAATTTCAAAATCTTAGACTTCTAAGCAATAATTCTTTGATACAATAATAAACAAACATGAATGGAAAAGAATTTATATTGTCAAAGTGGATATTATTTTCTATCACATCAACTTGTCTATATATTTGTCACAATTATAGCTTTTGGCTTATAATCCACAAACTAAACATTGCTGAAATTGGCCTTGACAGTCCCAACTAATTGGCTCCCAAGGAGCCATTATAGTCTACCTGGTGAACAGTCTGTGAAGTACACAGCCACTTGTCCAAACCATGCACAGAGCTAATTATAAAGCAGCAGGAGATATCACATGATAATAGGCCATGCACTGTTATTAGTACATAATAATTCCATACCCAAATCATCAATTATAGAAATCTCACTACCTTGAAGAAAATGGTATTATGCAGGAATGATTACTTGGGGACACTCTCTGAGTAGAAACCATGCTATTTTTATTGTCTTAAATGACTAATTCTTCTAATTTTTCCTAGGAGATTAAAAACCCTATCTAGTCACCAAACACAAAACAGAATTAAATAAAAGAAAATGAAAAAGAAAAACCTCTTTAGTCTCTTTAGTTTCGCTATTGGAAAAAGAAAAATGATTCAAATGATACTATTTGAAAAGTAGAGTGATACTGCTTAGTTTTATTCTTTGTAATTTATCATATTCTGATATTTTATTGATCCTCTAAGTTGTAACTAATTTCAGGAAAGATTAAAAATACCATTAATTATAAGTTATTTCAATAAATATTTCTATACTTACTATACTATTAATACACACATATTCAAGATGGTGTTGCTATCTTACTTTCAGGATGATCAATTATATTCATAGAGAAGTGCTCTGCTATAGTTTTTTTTTGTGTGTGTGTGCTCTGCTATAGCTTAATGAATCATTTGAAAGTAACATAAAAAAATTTTAAGCTCAAGTTATTCCAGACTAACTCTGAGAAATTTCTCTCCTTACTTAATTATCTTCTTTTGACAATTTGTTTTATAATCAGGTTCAGTCCTGTCTCAAACTTGTTTGATCTTGGTTTGGGGTCATTAACTCTGATCTGCTCTTGTCTTTAGATGAAACCAGAAAAATCCTTGTAATCAGGCACTCTTAAAATTTTTCTTCGTTTCTTTCACTAGTTTTCCCTAAAAAAGTGAATTTTAATTTCTTTCACTTAGTTATAATTCAAGTTGCCTACAATTCAGAACATAGTTTTTATTTTTACCCACAAAAATGAAGTATAAGCTCTTCAATTCCTAGCTATTTTATTGATAGTGGAACCTTTCCTTAAATCAATGCCTGAAACTGAGTGGAAAATAAAAATGAAGACAAAGTGAGACTAAATATCCATTTGAAGGCCTATCTCACAGATTTTTGCTTATAATGAAATGAATGGTCTATGTCAGAAATGGGATGAATCAAAACCTTCAGTCACCTGTATCTGTTCAGAAAATTCAAAATGAATCAGATCTAAGCAGGTCACTTATACACCAATTGACTTTATAAATCATTTTACTGTATAAATGGGATTTCTGCTAAATATATCTGACCTATTTATTATTATTATATATCTTTTCTAAAAAGATTTTATTTATTTATTTGACAGAGATCACAAGTAGGTAGAGAGACAGGCAGAGAGAGAGGGGGAAGCAGGCACCTTGCTGAACAGAGAACCTGATGCAGGGCTCAGTTCCAGAACCCTGGGATCATGACCTGAACTGAAAGCAGAGGCTTTAACCCACTGAGCATATCTTAAACAATTCAGAGTTTGGCAATATAAAATGAGTCTGACATGAGACTTGAAGTTATACATCTTCTTGTTTAATAAAAAGATTAAGAGGCTTTTAAAGAAATTAAAATTTTAAAAATTGTTTCTGTGATTCTATTGTGAATTTCTGAAACACTCATGCCCTAAGAACAGTTCCTATGACTTTTTCATTATTATGAATGTTCATGTGGTAGCAAGACTATTCAACTTGGGGCCACAAATCACAGACTGTAAGCCATAACTCATAATTATTCATTACATTAGTTTAAGTATTGAGAAAATTTCACCAGTCAGTGAGATTTATGGTTTATTTTTCAATCCAAATTTCCATCAGTTATTTAAATGACAGTTGAAAGTTATCCAAACTCTAAATTTGAGACTCTTCAACTGCATCTTAGGATGAGATGTGTTTCAGAACTGGAAATAATTGGGTACTATGTATTTAAACCAATTACAAGTTCCTAGTCCTTCATGTAAATCTCATTTTGATTTTAAAAGGCCTTTTATGTGAGCTTACTACACCTAACTATTATGTCATAAAAATGCTTAAGTATTACAACATTTTATTTTTTTTAAGATTTTATTTATTCATCTGATAGACAGAGATCACAAGTAGGCAGAGAGGCAGGCAGAGAGAGAGGGGGGAAGCAGGCTCCCCGCTGGGCAGAAAGCCCTATGTGGGGCTCCATCCCAGGACCCTGAGATCATGACCAGAGCTGAAGGCAGAGGCTTTAACCCACTGAGCCACCCAGGCGCCCATACAACATTTTAATAGCAAAAAGGAAACCCATGGAATAGGAATAAAAGTTTGCAAAACATATATCTGATAAGGGGCTAATATCCAAAATATATTAAAAAAAGAACTTCTCACTAAACAGAAAAAAATACATGATTATAAAATGGAAAATGGACCTTCGTAGGTATTTGTCCAGAAAACTATACAAATGGCCAAAAAGTATGTAAGAATTGGTGGAACATAGCTAATCATCGAGGAAATGCAAATCTAAACCATAAGTGGAGCAGCTGTATGGAAAACATTATGGAGGTTCCTTAAAAATTAAAAATTAAACTACCATATGATCCAGCAATCCCACTTCTGAGTATATATCCAAAGAAAATGAAATCAGGATCTTCAAGAGATATCTGTACTACCATGTTCATTATAGCATTATTCACAATAGCCAAAATATGCAATAACTTAAGTTTCTACTCACAGATGAATGGATAAAGGAAATGTGGTATATTCATTCAATATTCATAAAATAGCCCTAAAAAAGAAGGAAATCCTGCCATCTGTGATCACATGGATGAACCCTGAGGACATATGTTAAATAACATAAGCCAGTTGCAAACAAGACAACTACATGATTTCACTTATATAAGGTAAATTGTCAAACTCATAGCATCAGAGAATAAACTGTGGTTACCAAGGGCTGGAAGAAGGTGAAAACGATGAGTTCTTGTTCAACAGGTATATAATTTCAGTTACGTAAAATGAGAAAATTCTAGAGATCTGTTGTAATTATAGTGCTAATAGTTTAGAATGCTGCATTGTGCACCTACAAAATTGTTAAGAGGGTAGGAAACATAAGTGTTCTTTAAAAACAAGTACATAGGGGATGGGAGAGAACACTAAATGGGAAGAAATCAGAGAGCACCTAAGACTTGACTTCTGGAAACAAACTGAGGGTTACAGAAAGGGAGGAGGATGGGAAGATGGGAAAATTCGGTGATGGGCTTTCAAGGGGACATGTAATATGATGAGCACTGGATGTTATATTCAACTAATGAACCACTGAACATTATATCAAAAACTAATGATGTACTATACCTTGGATAATTGAATTTAAATTAACAAATAATTAAATAAAATAAAACAAAATACACACACATGGACACACAAACTACTATAAAAAAACATAAAGGCGCAAGGAAACTTTTAACAGTGATGGATATATCTATTATCCTGATTGTGGTCATGGTTTCACAGATTAATGCTTATGCCCTAAATTATCAAGTTGCATATTTTAAATATGTGCAGGATTTTTTTTTCTTTTCCTTTTTTGTATATCAGCTGCACTTTAGCAAAGCTGTTTAAAAGAAGGAAAGTAAGCAACAAACGTGGTTTAGCTAGTGGGCTAGCTGGAAACAAACAAACAAAACAATGAGAAGTCCTTAGTTTTGCCAGTTATAATTTATATAGAAATGTTTAATTCACAAAGATCAAAAGCAACATTCATACATGCTTAAAAATTTAAGGACTCATTTGCTTCATAAAATATGCAAAACTAAATGTGAAGAAAACTTATTTACTTTTCTGTTTAAATGAACCACCTTGCTTTTGATTGATTTCACGTTCTCCTGCATATTTGGATATTTATTTGCTCTAAGATTTATGGGATAAAGTTATCATCATGCCAATTCTTTAAGAGTCTCAAATCTATGCATGGACCATAAATACCAGTTATAATTATAAATCAGTAATTATTTTATTAAACAAATTTATTTTTGAAGTGTATTTAAGGATTCCTAAATTACTTTAAATCTTAAACTTTCGTATAATTTCGTATGATTAGAAATAGTAAAAGGAATGTGATTTTGTTATAAATGGTGGGGACATTATTTTTTTCTGCCTCAGCTTCACTAAATCCAAGATCATACACCAGAAGGTACATTAAAATTAAAACTATATATTTTTAGCAAAAAACAACTTAATTAAAAAGTGAAAAAAGAAACATATATTTCTCTGAAGATGACATACAAATGGCCAAAAGTTAGTGACAAATTGCTCAATATCAGTACTGATCAGGAATGCAAATCAAAGCCACAATGAGATATCACCTCACAACTGTCTAAAAGGCTATTATCAAACAGAAAATAAGCAAAATGACAAGTATTGGTGAGGATGTGGCATAAAAGGGAAGTCTTGTACATGGTTGCTGGGATTATAAATTGGTAGAGTCTTATGTAAAACAGTGTGGAGGTTCCTCTAGAAATTCAAATTAGAACTACCATGTGATCCAGACATCTGACTTCTGAGTATACATCCAAAACACTTGAAATCAGAATTTTAAAGCAGTATGTATGATTTTATTTTAATTAATTGTGCAAAACATCCAAAGGACAATTAAGTAGAGACCAAAGCTGTTCAAAATTGACCTCTATATTTTATTTTCTTGGATAATCTCCTTCCCATGATTTTCTTCAATTTATTATTCTAAAGTTTGTAGGTTATGTGTTGAACATGTAGATTTACTATTTAATATCCCATAATTTCTCCCTTCTTTATCATAGCTGTATGTTTTTGTTCTACTTTTAGGAATGCTTTTAAAATATATCTTCCAAAACCAGTTATTTAAAAAATAGGAACAACAATTTTGTTTTATTTTCTAGGAACTATGCTTTGTGTCTCTGATTTTTTGTGTGTGTGTGTGTGTATACTTTCTTGTCTGTGTCACAGATTAAATCTGCTCTATTATCTCTCTGAAAATTAAGAGATATGAATCTTTTTTCCAGATATTTCACTTCTGTATTTCTAATGAGTTACTTTTTTGTGTTTTTGTTTGTTTGCTAGTTTTAGGTATCATTGTTTCATACTGGGACATTTCCTCAAAATGTAGGTGATTTTTGGTTACTCTTTTACATTTAATGTTACCCAAAAGATTCAATGGAAACTCTGTATATATGATGCTTTCAATGACTGAGTTTATTGAAAGGAAAGCCACTAGGTTTTTGGGAAGAACTCCTGATGATTAGGTCCTTTGTCTGATTCAATTTCCCATAAGAAAAATCTTAGCCAAAATCTTTTTTTTTTTTTAAAGATTTTATTTATTTGTCAGAGAGAAGAGGGAGAGCAAGCACAGGCAGACAGAATGGCAGGGAGAGGCAGAGGGAGAAGCAGGCTCCCTGCGGAGCAAGGAGCCCATTGTGGGACTCGATCCCAGGACGCTGGGATCATGACCTGAGTCGAAGGCAGCTGCTTAACCAACTGAGCCACCCAGGCGTCCCTCTTAGCCAAAATCTTATCAGGAAAATTATGTTTGCCAATTCGAAGAATTTGGAAAGATGAAAGAAGTCTCAAAGTCCTTAATTCTCATATGCTAGGTTCTGTTATTCATGCCGTTGTGAATAATGTTGCTAAATCTAGCATCTCTGGCTTAATGTCTATATTACCTGAAGGGAAAATTCCACAAAGAATTAACAAATACTTTAAATATGTGTTGGGAGTGATTATAGAAACAGTTTTTCAGTATTTTCAATTTGCTCAGAACAAAATTTGACTCAAAATGTGGAATTTATTTAAATTATAATAAAGTCATTTCAATAGAATTCTATAATATTCCACATTTTGTAATATAAGAAAAATCATTATTTTCTATTCTGGGTCTTAATTTGCATTAACAGGGTTTTCTAATAGTTTAAGAGCTAAAAATATGCAAATAATATTTTTTGAAAGCAGAAGAGCTCTTTAACCTTCTGTACCTTTTCGTTTAAGAGACTACACACATTATTATAAGTTATAAAACAAGTTATCACAGAACAGTTTAGTTATAATGAAATTTATGTAAAAGAGAGAAGTAAATTCAGAAAAACATCCAAGTATGTTTTTCTTCCTCTCTTCTTCCTTCCTTCTTCTTCTTCTTATTATTTTGCTTTTACACATTTGATATTAGTATTTTCTGAAAGTTAACATGTATTTAAAAAGAAATTATGCATCTAAACTGTCAATTGGGAATATTAAAATCTTAGCTATAATATAAGATTCTTAAATCTTAATTAAAAGGTTATTTTTTTCCTGTTAAAGATTTGTATTTATATAACCAAAATAACACTTTTTATACCCTGGACACTAATAAAAAAAATAATAAAATAAATAGTGACTTATGAGTTATAATTAAAACAACCTCTCCTGAATCTTACCTGTTGAATTATCTATAGTTTGAAAGACTAAACAATTATTCAACCAATAATTAGTCAGTTAAATTCATTGAGCTGTATTCCAAAGCTAGCCATAATTTAACAGTAGAAATTTTGATACTTCAGAAACATTCAGTATCTAAATATTTCTATTAACCACACTGAGGTTATCAGAGATAACTGCGGAGATCACATTCAGAACTTTCTCAGGTAACTGAAGCCTTCTCCTTTACTATAGTAAGTAGCCAATATTACAGGTAAATTTAACATGTATAGTATTATAGATAACATATATGCATACTAAATATATGCATATAATATATGCATTTTATATTTCTGTTGGTACATGCTGTATACATACATATGTGAATAATAAGAACAATAAGAATAATATAAAGCACTACCATTTTTATTTCCCTTACTATGGACCCTTACTAACCATTTTCTTTTGTTTTAAGGTTCACAGTGCCTTTATTCATTATAACTATTCATGACAGAAAACAAATATCCATTAACAAGAGAATGATATATACATATGAGGAAATATTAGTCAGCAACAGCAACGAAAAGTAACCAACTACCACTTTACACAAAATGGTAAATTCAAGTACATTATAGTGAATGAAAAAGTTAGACAGCCAAAAATGCATATTGTATGGTGCCACACCTTCTAGAATAGATAAAAATCATCTGTAGTTAAAGAAACTCCAGCAGTGACTGCTTCAGTGCTGAAGAGAAACTGGTAAAGATTAGGAGAGAATTCAGAGATATGTGGGCTATCCTTTTAAATTAATAGATGATTAGCATTTTATTCAGGATTTTGGCCTCTTGGTTAATAAGCTATATTGGCCTATAAATTCCTTTCTTTCTCTCTGGTTCTTTCTTCTTTATTTAATTTTTGGTAGTTAACATACAGCGCAATATTGGTTTCTGGAGTAGAATTCAGTGATTCATCATTTACAAACAACACCCAGTGCTCATCATAACAAGTGCCCTCCTTAATACCCATCATCCATCTAGCAAATCCCCCACCCACCGCCCTCCATCACCCCTCAGTTTGTTCTCTATTGTTAAGAGTCTCTAATCACTTGTTTCCCTCTCTCTGTTTTTTTCTTTTCCCCTCCCCATACGTTCAATTGTTCTCTTTCTTCAGTTCCACATTATGAGTAGAATCATATGGTATTTGTCTTTTCTGACTGACTTATTTCAATTAGCATAATACACTCTAGTTCCACCCATGTTGTTGCAAATGGCAAGATTTCATTTTTTTAATGGCTGAGTAATATTCCATTGTACATATATATATATATGTGTGTGTGTGTGTGTGTGTGTGCGCGTGTGTGTGTGTGTGTGTGTGCGTGTGTGTGTGTGTGTGTGTGTGTGTTACATATATACCACTTCTTTATCCATTCATCAATTGAAGGACATTTGGACTATCTCCACAGTTTGGCTATAAACACTGGAGTGCATGTACCCCTTCGATGTGTATTTTTGTATCCTTTGGGTAAATACCTACTAGTGTAACTGCTGAGTTGTAGGGTAGGTCTATTTTAACCTTTTGAGGAACCTCCATACTGTTCTCTGGAGTGGCTGTACCAGTTCACATTCCCACCAACAGTGCAAGAGGGTTCCCCTTTCCCCCCATCCTGGCCAACATCTGTTGTTTCCTGTGTTGTTAATTTTATCCATTCTGACAGGAGTGAGGTGACATCACATCATAGTATTGATTTGTACTTCCCTGATGATGAGTAATGTGGAACCTCTATTCACATGTCTGTTAGACATCTGGATGTCCTCTTTGGAAAAATGTTAGGAAAAGATATTCTTTTCAAAGAAAAATGTTGTCATGGCTATGAAAGGGAAGTGCTAAGAATATAGAAAACTACAATCCCCATCTTCTACAATTGGAACCCAAATGATAATGTATAACATGGTAAATAAAGATGCAACAGTGCATGACAAGAGTTAAAACAATGAAATGTAGTGCCTCTAGAAAGTGGGATGATTTTCAGAGTAAAAGAAGCCAGTAAACATGCATTACTGATTTTTTTTTAAAGATTGTATTTATTTATTTGCAAGAGAGTGGGAGAGAGAGCAAGAGCACAAGCCGGGGGAGCAGTAGGCATGAGAGGGAGAAGTAGGCTCCATGCTGAGGAGGGAGCCTGATGAAGGACTCAATCCCAGGACCCCAAGATCATGACCTGAGCCAAAGGCAGACACTTAACCAACTGAGCCAATTAGATGCCCTTGCTGTTGATTCTTTACAAGCTCACTGCACTACATGACTTTAACACTGTGTATATTTATCACTCAAATATGAAAAAAAGCAACTTAAAAGTACAACTGAGAAAAAAAGGCCCTTAATTTATAAAACAAGTAAGCACAGGACAGATAAAGTGAAATAAACTTCATGTTTAAAGGTAGTGAAAATACAAACCTATGTATATGTCTATGTATAGCTAGTAAAAACACCTAAACCCACACAGGGAAGCAATTTTAATGGCACTTAGGGTGTTTTACAGCTCACATGAAAAGGCTAACAAAGAGGACTGGATTGGGACATAGAAATTATAACATTTGTCTCCTTTAAGTTTTTAAAAACATATAGATACAATATATTCTTATCAAAGGAGATGTAAAAATAAGTGTTTAGGGTGCCTGGGTGGCTCAGCTAGTTAAGTGACTTGCTTCGGCTCTGGTCATGATCCTGGAGTGCCTGCATCAAGTCCCGCATTGGGCTTCCAGCTCAGCAAGGAGTCTGCTTCTTCCTCTGACCTTCTCCCTTCTCATGTTCACTCTCTCTCTCTCAAATAAATATAGAAATAAAATCTTTTAAAAAATTAAAAAATAATTGTTTTAACTTGTCATCATTTGAAAATTATTTTTATGAACATGATTTGCATCCATTTTAAATTGTGATGAAAAGGAATAAATGTGTTCTACTCCTCTCCCCCAAGCCACTGAGGGAGATGATGACTCCTTTATGGAAGTGATTAAGAAAAACAGAATGAGTCACAAATGCTAGAAGTTAAACAGAGCTGAAATGGTAAATTATTTCAGAGCAGATGTTTAAAGGAAATGAAACCAACATCTGAGAAGAAATAACGGGTATTAGAGAACTGGAATAATATTTTCAGTGACTTTTTCTTTAGTGTACTTTTGACAGACACAACCTGCCAAGTCACTAACTGGATAGAAACTGTTGCTTTAGAAAGTGGTCCAGTTTCATTCTTCTGCACGTTGCTGCCCAGTTTTCCCAACACCATTTGTTGTAGAGACTGTCTTTTCTCCATTAGACATTCTTTCCTGCTTTGTCAAAGATTAATTGACCGTATAGTTGTGTGTTCCTGAAACTAATAGTAGTTACTGACACCTACCCTCTGAAAAATACTTCCCATAAATAGAACTGAAATATTAAAAATGATTAATATCCCTATTTTGTGTATTAACAGACTTATAAAGAGAAATGCTTTATGAGGGGCATCTGGGTGGTTCAGTCAGTTAAGTGTCTGCATTCAGCTCAGGTCATGATCCTCCACATACATGGAGCCTCGCATCAGACTCTCTGCTCCTAGGGGAGCCTGCTTCTCCTCGTCCCTCTGCCCGTTGTTCCTCCTCCTTGTGTGCTCTTCCTCTGTCATATAAGTAAATAATATCCTTAAAAAAATGCTTTATTAGTTGGCTATGATTTTATAGTCACTTGAATAATTTTGGGGGACATTTCAATTTCACCTCTTTTTTCTCCAAGACCAAAACTTGTCCGCAGCACTATGTTGCTTTATACACTTAGGATAATTCTGTTTTTGTTTATTTGGGAGAACACTGTCAAATAAAAAATGTGTAAGTAAAAAGCAAATTTTGTAAAAATCTAATTTTATTAATTCTGAATATATGTTTAAAGGTAATGCAATGTCACCTAATTCACCTATCCAAACATTCATAGCAAAGAGTTAATAGATGGGTACTTAAAGGAAAATCTTATCCCTTCTTCATTCACTGAAAAACAAAACAAACTTAACCATTACCTACTGTGGTAAGGCAGAATAATGGGCCTCCAAATATATACATGTCCTACTTCTCAATATATATGCACTCTTAATCTCACAAAACAAACTGAGGGTTGCTGGGGGGAGGGGGTTTGGGAGAAGGGGGTGGGATTATGGACATTGGGGAGGGTATGTGCTTTGGTGAGTGCTGTGAAGTGTGTAAACCTGGTGATTCACAGACCTGTACCCCTGGGGATAAAAACATATGTTTATAAAAAATAAAAAATTAAAAATATATATATATATATATGCATATGTAAAGTTATATGACAATGGAGAATTAAAGGTGCAAATGAAATTAAGGTTGATGATTAGGGGCCCTGAGATGGGAAGATTATCCTGGATTATCCAGCTGGGTGTAATACGATCATGAAGTTCCCTATAAGTGGAAAAGGAAGGCAAAAGAGAAAGGACCAGAGAGACAGTACTGTGATGAATACTCAATTCAATGTTGACCCAGATAGAGGCAGAGGAGGACTGGAGCCATGAACCAAGGAATGTGGGCAGCTTCTTGAAGCTGTGAAAATCTAGGAAACTGGCTCTCCCTTCAGCCTTTGGAAAAAACGCAGCCCTGTCTGCTAACACCTTGGCTTTAGCCCATTTGTACTCATTTTGGACTTTCAAACTCTAGAACTATACAGTAATAAACTCGTGTTTTCCAGCCATTAAATTTGTGGTAGTTTCTTACAACAGAGATAGGAAACTATGACACCTGCTACAGGAGAGATAAAACTTCACCTTAGATTTTTGGCTGATACTGTAACAAAAAGATCAATAAGAGGAAACCCCTCCATTAACAAGTGCAGTGGACATGATACAGGAGAAACCTAAACAAAAAGTAACACAAAGTGGGAGCTCACAACTCCAGCTTATATAACATCTTCAAAAAAGAGCAATAATTTTATAGAGAAATGCCAGGTAGAGGAAAATTGAAGTAAAGTATGTTTGCCGATTCCTCTGGTGCCATCTCTGTGCTGATAAGAATCTGTCTCCACTAGAGGGAAAATTTACACCCTTCCTTAGGCAAAAAGGGAGAGAGTAGAGAAAGCTTTTCTTATATTTGCTGCTTCTTTATACTGCCTTCAGTTTAAAAGAACCTTTAATATCAATAAATTTGAGGGTAACGAATTCTGGTTTCCTTCACTACTGTATGATAGTATCTTTGCTAGGTGTTAGCAATGGATGATGAAACAAAGAGAGAAAAGGCTTCTTGTCCTGAAAAAGCTTAAATTTTAGTATGACTAAAGGAAATTTTAAAAAGCAAAAAACAAAATTAGATCCAAAGTAACTATCAAGGGAGGGGCACCTGGGTGGCTCAGTCCTTTAAGCATCCTACTTTTGATTTCTGCTCAGATCATGAACTGAGGCTCGAGAGATGAAGCTCCAAGTTGGGCTCCAAGCTCAGTGGGAAGTCTACTTGAGATTTTCTCCCTCTCCCTCTGCCTTTCCTCTTTCTCACTAACTAAAAAAGATAAATCTTAAAAAAAAAAAAAGTGAGTATTAAGGGAAAAGGTGAAAGAAAAAGACTCATTCAAAATATGTCTGCAGTCTGCAGTGAGCTACAATTTCAGAAGATAACATGAGCACTGATAACTATAAAATAGGAGTCAACTATGTTCAAAATATTGTAAAACAGTATTTCTAAGACAGAACAGTGAGTTCACGGATTATAAAGAGTAGAGAGGCTTGATGCGTAGAGAACAGAATTATGGTATTTTGACAGAAAGAGCTTACCAAGTAAAGGGTGGAAGCTGATTTTGGAAAAATCTTAAAAGCTAGGGTAGGTAGTTTAGACTTTAAAAAGAACAATGAAAATCATCCAGGGATTTAACAAAGGGAGTAACATTATCATATATAAATATTTTTAAGATGACTTCCTGCAGATGGGTAATGCTGAATGGAACATGAATAAAAGCAGTTTTGTAGAAGAGTATGGTGGCTTTGATTAGCTTAATTGCAGTAAAATGCAGAGTCAAATAAAAATGAGACAGGGCAAGAACTGCTAATGGAATGGATGGGGGAGGAGAAAGATGAAACAAGGATGAGTTATTATTAGGTTTCTAATTAACTGGACAGATGCCAATGCAATTTACTAGAATGGGAGATATTTGCTAAGGAAGTTTTGGGAGCAAACTATGGAGTTTCATTTTAATAGGTTAACCTTGAGAGGATTAGTAAAAATCTAGATTAAAATATTAAGTAAGTTATTTAACCCTGTAACCATATATCTGTAGACAAGCATACACAGATAAATCGAACACATACATGCAATATATAATACCTAAAATTGTATATATGTATGCTTACATATCTACATATGCATATATAATTTAATATATATTATATAACATACATATATAATTTAATATACATATATAATTTCATGAATTAGGCTACTGCATTTTATTTGGGATTTTTAAAAGATAAATTTACTTTGGCAATGTAACTAATAGTAATTATTAAAATAATTTATTGAGTTTATTAGTAATAGATTCTTGAGGCTAGAGTTAATGTACTGTTATCACAGTGTCAGTTTCTAATATGTATCATGTATGGGGAAAACAGATACAACTCTAAGTGAGCTCTAAGCTTAAAGTTTTTATTATGAGATTATAAACATTTCTTAGAACAAGTTAAAAACAAACAAAAAAATAACACTGATGTTCCAGAAATGTTTTTGATGTTATCAAAATAGATTATAAATATATATTTTAGATATCAAGACAGATAACACATTGAACTTCAATAAAATTGTAGGATAACTGCTCTGTAAATATTCATTAATATGCTTACTTTTCTATCCAAATAAGCACTAATTGTTAAGTGCTTTGAATTCTCAAAAGCATTTGTGTCCTGTCAAGTTTTCTGCCATTGGCATGTGGCATATGGTGTTAATCAAATTTCATCAAGGCTAAATTAAAGATATTTATGGCTTATGATTATAATTTTACAAGTGTGAAACATCTGTCACAAGCCAGGGAGATCAGCCTAGGATTTGTATATAAAACCACAGGAATGGATGAGATAACTCAACCATAAAGAGAAAGGAAGGAAGGAAGGTAGGCAGGAAGGAAGGAAATTAGGTTGATTGGAAGGGAAAGAAAACTCTGGACTGGAACCTGATGAGCTTCTTCACAGTAAGATATTGGGTAAAGTACAAATGTCAAATGAGGTAGGAGGAAAATCCCAAGAAACCAGTGTGATTTAATCCAATATAAAATCATGAGATAGTTATTCTCTATATTAAATACAGAGTTAAACTAAAAGAGGACAGAAGTCTACCAAAATGTAAACAGTGGTCTCCAAGATTTCATTCCCTGAGATGGAAAGTCTATGGAATTCCCCATAAGTGACAATGGGGAAAAGGTAGGTTGCTGACAGAGTGCAGGATCTAGGCATAGTTTAGCTCAGTAAGTGAAGACACTTTTGATCCTGCCTGCAGTGCAGGCACAGTTAGTTGTTTACCTATGCTGAAGAGAGAAAGAAGAGACACCTGTGCAAATGAAAACTAGGCCTGATAATTGACTTCTGACATAATCACTAATATATCAATTTCATTTTTGAATTACATAACTACCTTCTCCAAGAGGGAATAATTTATGTCTTGGGACAATTTCTTAGCCTAGTGAAATGGAATAAAAATTTCAATAGTTTTTCATTATTTGTAAGCTAAAACTTACACTCTTAATTTAAGATTCAGTATTCTTCACAGCCCCATCTTAGCCTTAACTGAAAACATCCTCCTGTTATCCTTTACATGGATTTTGTGGCTACCAACTAATTACAAAAACATGTTTTATTTTTTTTTTTTTTTTTTTTTTTTTTTTTTTTAGATTTTATTTATTCATTTGACAGAGAAAGATCACAAGTAGGCAGAGAGGCAGGCAGAGAGAGAGAGAGGAGGAAGCAGGCTCCCTGCTGAGCAGAGAGCCCGATGCGGGACTCGATCCCAGGACCCTGAGATCATGACCTGAGCCGAAGGCAGAGGCTTAACCCACTGAGCCACCCAGGCGCCCCTGCAAAAACATGTATTCTTAATCAAGTTTGACACCCTTATTCTCTTTGCTAACTACCTAAACACTAGTCATTTTAATAAACATTTTAAGATGAAGCATAACCTTCATACAGAAAAATCCCACTAATTAGAAATACGCTCAATGAATTATCTCAAAGTGAACACATCATTGTAAACTCCTTGCAGCTCAATAAATAGAACATTAGTTGCATACCACAAAAGTCTCCTTACCCTCCTTTCCCAACACTATGTTATTTCTCCTCTCCAGTAGACACAATACTAAATCATAATGAATTTTTACTAGTTTTCAGCTTTTTGTAAGTAGATTCATAGAACATTATTTTGTGAATGCCTTTTTTAATCAATGTTTGTGGCTTTCATGTACGTTATATTGAATGGTAATGTTTTCATTTATTTGTATTGCTCTACAGTTTTTCACCTAATGATTGTACCTCATTTTATCTACTCAAATCTGATGGGCAGCTGCAATTAATATTGTGATTAATATCTATGTATACAATGAGTATAAGTATACATTTAAATTGAGATACAAGCTGTCTAAATTACCTGACATTCAAAGATTCAGGGAAAGGTATCCCTGGCTGAATACCATAAAATTAACAAAATGTGAATACAATAAAGAGCTGGTTATCATCACAAAACAAAATACACATACATGTACACACACATCTATTCACAAAGGGGAGACTAGTAAGACATAAAGTTATAAAAGCAGATAGGACCCACATTTTGTGGGTCTTGTCTATGGTAAATGACCATGCATTTCAATGAGAGATGTTAAAAGATTTTTTAAATCACTTTATAGATGTATGACTAATATACAAAATGTTACAGTTACAGCATACACTATGGTCCCGGCTGAGGATCATGATGATTTGTTCTGTGTAGTTACAGTGAAGAGGTAGGGTAAAATGGATTGATTAGTGAGGTATCATTGATAAGTTAATTGGTAGGAGACAAATTTGAAGAACAAAAGAGTCATCAGCAACAACTCTGAAGTTTAAATTGAGCAATGAGAAAGATGTAGCCCCTATTTCCCAAAGACGGGGAGGTTCAGAATTGATGATGGGCAAACTAAGGCAAAAAAAAAAAAAAAAAAAAAAATTGGTGACTTTAAGAAAAAATTTCAAATTACTCATCTAGGAGATAACTTGGCATTTGAATCAACAGAAGAGAATGGATAAGGGAGAAAGCTATATATATTACCCACCTATTAAATATTAGTTACTGTTACAGTGTTAGAAACTTTATAAATATATTATTTATTTTGAAACAGTTACTCAGTGTAGCTAATAAGAGGGTTAATAATATGTTGCTTTTAAAAAAGCTTAATACATTTTCATGACATGTTTTTCTTATAAAATGTGATGAGTCTAGATCACATATAGTTTTCTGGAATATAAATTATATTTTGCTTGTCTCTCCAAGTGTCTTCTCCCTGTGACATCATGGGACTCTTCTATAATAATGTTCCAGTGTGATTACTTTGAAAAAGAGATGACTAGAGTGCAAATTAACAGCCACAGAGAAAGGAGTTTGGTGCCAGCACAATCGTGGATATTCTAGTAAGGGTGAAGCACAGTCTTTGCAGGAAGTACAATATCTATTATGTTCTGTTTTATGTCAAGGAAAGGTAGATCACAATTCAAAGATTTTGATTTTTTTCCCTTTAGAAATGAATCAGATTCCAGAATGTAAGGTAAAGGAGCAGATGTCTAGGATATTTTCCAGTTTCCATTAAAATAATAAGGTATTTAAAAAACTTTATATGGAGGTTTTTAAATCATTAGTAATAATGTGAATATCTGCTTGACATAAATATACACCCACAGTTTAATAAAATGGTAACTTAGTGTCATTCCCCATATAATAAAAAAATGAAACTATAGTGTCATAAAGTAAACAAACAGAATTGCAATTAAAATGAGATTATGTTATATTACTATTTTTCTTCCTGTTTTTACTACTTCACATGAGTATAAGATTTTTATTATTGCCTTAATATGTTTACATATTTTGATTAGTTTTTTTAACCTCTCAGAGCCCACTCCAATGACTTCTTTTTTAAATTTTTTTTCTAAATTCCAGTTAGTTAACATGCGGCATAATATTTGTTTCAGATATATAATATAGTGGCTCAAAACTTCCATACAATATCCGGTGCTCAGATTTTTCTGTAATCCATCACTTTTTTCACCATTTAGTTGAAAACTCATACATTTGAGTGTTTTTGTTTTGTTCTGTTTTTTATTAAAGATTTTATTTATTTGGTTTGCGAGAGAGTGAGAAAGAGAGAGAGGGAGTGGGGAGAGAAGGACAAAGGGAGAAGCAAACTCCTGGTTGAGCAGGAAGTCTGAAGCAGGGCTCTGTTCCAGACTCCAGGATCATGACCTGAGCCTAAAGCAGATACTAACTGACTTAGCCACCCAGGCAGCCCACAACTCATACATTTGATAAAATGCTATTGTTATCAAATATTACTAGCAATAATTATTAATGCATGATTTGTAAGCCTTATTTTTGCTCTCTGAAATAGGCTGTTAATATAATTTGATGTGTCAAATTTTGTGTATGTGCTTAAATATAATTTATGATGATAAAATAACAAAATCAATAAATTTGTTGTCATAGTATTTTTTTTAAAAAAATCAGGTTTTGTATGAATAAAGAACAAAAATTTTACAACTTGGTTTGAATTATAAGATGATTGAGAAGCATTACCAATGTAAATACTGCTAACGATCAGGCTTTTTATGTTAAAAAATAGTCTATAATTCCAATAGTCCAACTATATTTGTGTGTATAGTATGTCAATAAGTGTGCTTGTGTGTAGCTTCAGAATTTACAAATTACTCTCATATCATGATAGAATAAGATTTTGATCTATTAACTAATGAGCGTTCATTTTCATTCATTCCTTTCACTCTATGCCACTTCCTGCCCCTAGATCTTCTGGACCTTCTAGACTTCGGATTTTTTGTGAGAATGAAAGAAGTTCTTAACTTTTAATGTTTTACAGGTAGAACCAGGGAGGTTAAGAATATGGAAATACATATGGAAATACATATTTTATACACACACACACACACACACACACATATACATATCCTAAATTTGAGACAGCGTTTGCCACTCTCTTTCTCATGAAAAGCTTTAATTTACTTTTTTTAAACGATTTTATTTATTTGAGAGAGAGAGAGACAGATAGTAAGAGAGAGCATAAGTGGAGAGAGCACAAGCAGGGAGGAGAGGGAGAAGCAGGCTCCACACTCTGTGGACTTGATCCCAGGACCCTGGGATCATGACCTGAGCCAAAGGCAGACATTTAACCAACTGAGCCACCCACATGCCCCTCACTAAAAGCTTTTAAAAGGAGACATTGTCTTGTCTTAATGAAACAAAGTAGTCAAGCAGACATCAGAACATGCTGAAGATGGACTAGGTCTCAAGAGAACTGCTTTCTCCTTCTCTAACTTGAAGCTAATCTTTTAAAGAATAGTTTGTAGATGGAACAAATAAAAGGCACTATTTGGGAAATCTGCTCAGCAGGGTTATTATAAGAGCCTCATTTTCTAATTAAAATATAGGAGAACAGGTAAACCTCACAAAGAAGAAACAACATCCAGGCTAAAATACTAATAGTATAGGTTATGTAAGATGATTATGTATAGTGTATAAGCATATGAAGTGAAAGCAAATGTAGTCCTTGTATAGCCCAGCAAGGAAAAAAGAACTAGGTGATATCTCCTTTTAACTAAAAGAATATGACACTGAGAACCAAGATAAAGGAGAGAATTTGTAGTTACAATAAGTAGAATGTGGAAGTGCATGCAAGAATAAAAGAAATAGAGAGACAATGTGAGAATGCAAACATCTAAGTTGACAATAGCATGAGCAAACAGATACAAAGATGGACAACCTGGTGGATACTGAAGTATGACAACCAAGGACAAGAGATTAGATAGCCTCTTCCCACCTTGCTGTGGCATTTTAGCAATAATCATATAGGTGCTCCTAATAAGATAAAGTTAAGGGAGACAACAATAACAACATGTTGAATAGAATGACTTTTACTTTAAATTGTCACCAGAGTTTTTTATTAAAACGAATCCCATCCCTCCATGAATCTGTATTAGTTATGAGAATATGACCTTTGACTTACAATATGCATTTAATTGAAGAATGGTGAGATTAAATGATTTAAAAAGTTACAAACTTATACGTTAACAAAGATAATGTTTAAACCCAGGTGTGTTCATAAGATGTAGTAGGAGGAGTCAACTGAAAGCCATTTTAGAAGGCCAACTAATATATATACTATATCTCATCTCCTAATTCACACCTTGTGCAATCCCCTCTATTAAGTATGGACTGGACCTAGGGCCTACTGAATAAAATGTGATGAAAGTGATGAGGTATCACTTCTGAGGTAAGTTATAAAAGACTGATATTTCCATCTTCCTAACATTCTTTCTGTAGTTATTCTTACATAATTCCCTGAAAAATAGGACCACTTTATCAGGGAGTGAGGGATTAAGTATGACCTCCAACTCACCAGCCAGTGAGGAACTAAGGTCAACAAATCAACAGCTACATGAGAAAGCTTGTAAGCAGATGCTTCCCCATTCAAGCCTTCAAATGAGACCAAATATTCAGTAAATGTTTTGACCTCAGCCTCTCAGAGATATGAAGCAAAGGACCCAAGTAAGCCACAACTGGATTCCTAACCAACAGAAAATTGTGAAATAATAAATGTTTTAAGTCACTAAAATTAAAATTAAATAATTGGGACAGGCCAGTCAGAGAAGCCAGACCAAGCATGGTCAAGGTTCAGAGGGCAAAAGCACATCCAAACCCAGAGGGTAGGACAGGGGCAGTGAAGAGGGTGACAGGACAGAACCCAGGGGGTAGAGCACAGCCTTAAAAAATAATAAACTTGAAAATCAATAATAAGCTCAGTCTTCTTTTAACCATATTCCTAGAGCAAGATTCACTAGTGCAGTGCATTTTCCCAATGATGGAGAGAGACAATGACCCAGAATGATCAAGCACAACAAGTAAAGAAATTATCTAAGAGTTAGAGATTTTAACTATTCTAAGAAAGCTCAATTCCTGTGTTTTAATTTATTTATACTGATAGTGACCTATATCTAGTAATTTTTATTCCTTCCCATTCATCTTAAGTTGTCATTTACTATGAACTCTTAACTATGTTATGCATTATGAAAATGAATTGCTTACTTTTATTTTGAGCATAGAAAATGAAGTATCATATTAAGGAAAAGTTGACCTGGAATCTGGAATTTATATCTATATTTTGACTTATGTACAATGACTAACACAAGTTAAAAAGCAAGGTATCTAGCTTCTCATGACTTTTTTTTTAAATTAAGGATCACTTTTTTCAATCACTACAAATTTAAGGAGGGAAGCATTAAGATCCCACACTTTGGTGGTTTAACTGAATGAATATCAATGTTTCATTTAGACTGTGTGTTTATTAAAGCACAGAGAAAAGAGTTTCAGTGTCATGAGTCAGTTTTAGTTATTTTTACTCTGAAGAGAGATCTGGACTCTAGAAAGTAAAATGAAACAATAAAAAACAAAATCAAATGTGCAAATATCTATATGGTACTTGAGGTTTTTAATACCTAAGTTACATAACTTTGATCAAGAAGTTTTACCCAAAAGTCATGTCCAAACCATGCAGAGGACAGAAGAAAGGCTCCTGGCTTTGGCCCTCCAGTATGACCCCAAAATCTGTAAAGGATTCTTGGGTAGAACGTGAAGATTTCATGGATTTGAATGAGGAAAAAAAAAAAGTCTGTACTTTTATTACAGACTTCATTGAAATTTAACATTTCTTCTAATTATAAATCTCAGTCAGAAACCATATCAGTAAAAGGAATACCATGACATTTTTAAGCAAAAGATATCCTAGATATTTATATACCACTATACACTTGTTGAATATAGCCCTAAAAATCATTTTCACTTGTCACTTCTTTGAAATTATAGTATTTTATCATGACACTCATCATATTATTATATGCACTAATATAGAAGAACATAAATTTCCATATTAACAAAAATTTAAATAACTACATGTTAACGGAATTATTTCCCTATACAACCCATGTAATTTTATGTTTTTTAAAACAGTATTCTGAAAAGAAGTCCATAAGCTTTGCCATATTGCCAAAAATGCCTACTGCAAAACAAAAGAAAGGTTAGAACTCTCCTTAAAGAAGGTAAGAAGAAGGGGGGAGGTAAGGAGAAGAGGAAAGTTTGGGAAGGAGGGAGGAGGAGAGGGAGCTAGAGAGGAAATGCGGAAGGGGAAAGCCGGGACAATGGGGAAGAAGATTGTACTACTGACTCTTGTGTTCTTACTTTCCTTTACGTCTCTTATTATTGCCAGAAGGACTATCCATGGATAATAGAATGGGTCTGAATTTTTTGGACTTTTAAGTAGACAGTATGAAAATTCCTCACTGCTGAACTGCACACAAAAGCTTTTCAAGGAGCTGCTCTACTTGGGGAAGCTCACTCAATGTATCTACACTATCTACACTCTGAAGGTATTTCTCACATGGGTAATGGTTAAGTGAAAGTCTAATATTTACACCAGTTCTCAAATTCTATGCCCAAGGAAGGAATTCTTTAATCTACTCATCAGGTATTTATGGATAATATCCTTATCTACTCTCTGTATTGGGTACTCTTCCCTGAAAATTGTTTTGTTCTTTTCTCTTCTACCTTCTTCCTCCTTATCTCCCTCCATAGGTCTTCCCTTCCTCCTCCTCTTATTCCAGACTGAGCTCTGCCTCTCCTATCTGTCTCTCTCTTTCCTCTTTCCCTCCCTCCCTTCTTTTGTTTTTCTAAATACTACAGTCAAATTACTCTCAACATTATCTGAGCTAATATATGTATCTGGAGAAACATTTTTATAAATTATAGATTTTAAGCTTTATGCATCATAAAATTTATGTTTTATAATTTACTGAAAAATCTCTTTTTTATCTGAAGAGGTTTGTTATAAGTAGGTGTAGATATTGAAAACAAGGCCTCCAAATACATTTTTTTCCTAATACTATCTCTACAACAAATACATTATATGCATATTAGAAATACATACACCTATACTTGAGGTCTTCAAATGCTTATGTAGATTCTTTACATGTCTTGAGTATGGTGTTTGCAATAAAATCTATGGTTTTTGTTCTGACAATATACATTTAAATGAAATATAGTAGAAGTTTTATTTATCTCTTTAGGTAACTACCTACAATCTGAAGCATTAGCAGCCTAATTATTTCCATTGTACATGTGTTACACTGATCTGCCACTATTAAATTCTTAAATCCTGTGTTAGCAAGGTATTCTCAGTGTTTTTGATAAAAACTACAATAACTATAATAGAAACATTACCATAAAATTGTTGAGGAATCTATTACAGTCATTATCCCCCTTTAAAAAACAATCCAGTCTCCTAATTTTCCAAACTCAGGCAATGATAACATATTTTTTAATACATAACGATTTCAGATTTCAGATCTTTATTAAAATTTTGTGTATTTTTCCCCTACCTCATTGTGAAGTTTGAAACATTGTGCAAATATTTTCCCACAGGTTACTAAAAAGTATTTGATTTCTGTCTGATTTCCTGTAACATGATTTTGAGAATAACTTCAGCCCTTTTAAAATATTTAATATAGTCATTTTACTTCATTTTTTCCTAAAAGGATATTTTGTGAACATAGTAAGTCTGAAATTATACACATTTGTATGAATATGTATTGAGTGTGAATCAGCAAAACATGTGATGTCTATAATTAGACGTTATATCCCTCCATTCTCAAAATATGACGCTCACTAAAAGCTGAAGCTTCTTCATATCTTTTTCTCTTGCTACAAATTATTATTTGTTTCCATTCCTTCCTTCTCTGTGCCTGATATTTACCATTTACTATATTTTTCTTATGTGGTTATTTTCTGAGTGATGAGTGAGTGTAATGCTTTTATGCCATTCTCCTCTACCAGAAAATAATTTCAAATATTGAACTTGATCATGCTGTCAGTGCAGACTTATTTGAATTCTATTTAGTGGATTTTATTTGCAAGGCTATTAGGTCCCAGATCCTGTATTTGACATCCTTTTTTAAAATTAAAAATGTAACATTAACTTATCATATAAGAGCTTACACATATGATGCACATGTTTGTAGGAAAAACAGATATATATAGGAATAATAAAAGTACATTTATAGAGGAAAGTACATGAAACTCAATATGGGGCTATATCAAGCTGCACTGAAACCTAAAAAAAGAAATTCTTTAATTAAAATGAGGAGCAGAAGTTCATTACAAAGTGAAAATATATTTAACATTCATTGTGAACAATAAAATTAAAAATTATTGCAAAAACGTACTGAATTTTTCATGCATTTAATGAAAGTTATATTTGTATAAATATTTGTATATTTGATTCTTGCATCAAAGTATGAATCTAGTCGTGATTATCTGTTTATTTTTTTTAACATTGCAGTGTAAAACAATGTTATCAAGTTTTGTATTTCATGTTTGACTTTTTCATGAAAATCATAAAGGAACCTTTTTTCCCAGAAATAATCAAGAGAGGCCTCAACTGTCTAAAGAACTTTATTATCCTTCTTTTTTTAATGTATCTACTGTTATTTTCTCCAATTTTTTCTTTTACCATGACTTTTAACCCTTCTCTAGGACCACTCTTTCATATTCTTGATGAAATACTGTTTTGGAGCTGTAACTGTAATTTTACTTTGCATATGATTTACACTGTATATTTACTATAAATCCCAGAATAAGCAAGTGACTGATTGACAAACAGGCTGATGTCACAGGAAAGGAACAGAAATCATACTTCGAAAAAAAAGATGTTTTGGAGCAGTCTCATTTAGCAAGTTGCCATTTAATAACATTTGCTTGTTATGACTCTTTTTTCTTTTTTTTCAATGCATGGTGGCACTCAAGCAAGCAATCCTTGCATAATAAGGATCCATGTAGTTAGAATCAGAAAGTAGTAGGTTGAGACAAAAGCAGGGCAGGAGATTCCAGACAGATGGGGTAAAATAAGAAAAGCCACAGATAGTATAATGTGTTTGTAAAGCAAATTATATAAATACTGTTACATAGTGATTATGTACATAATAGCAGAAATGCATAATGAGGTGCTAGAGATGAAAACAGAAGCAACTCAAATGTACTAAAAAGAATGTATTTTATCATAAAGGGAATGAAAACCACTAAAAACCTTTGAACCAGGAATGACTTGGTCAGATTGTGTTTAAGATAGAGACTTTGCTAGCAGGAAAGCAAATTGACTTAATGGAGAAAAACCAGAGGGAAATAGACAAGCTAGGGAGTTGCAGCAATCATTTGGAGGAGTGGTGTAGGAGCTATGGTTCCACAACACATAAAATTAACCATCACAGGCAGTCAGGACACAGATAAGGGGATTAATCTATTATGTAATGAAGAAGCAAAACAAGCAAGAGTTATTGACTATATGTCAAAAGTTTTAAAAAAGGAAGAGTTAAAGACAAATTTCTGATCAGACAGATTAAAAGATGATGAAGGCAGAGGAAGAAAAGTGAAGACAAAGAGAAGCAACTGAACTGGGGCAGACATTTGCAGAGTCTAAAATGCCTAATGGAATAACAAATCATGAGATCTATAATAACATTGTTAAGATATTATGCAAAAGACAAAGGAAGAGTTCAGATTGAAGTATATTAGGAAGTGAGCACAGATTTAAAAAATGGTGCCTTCTGTTTTATGATAAGCTATCCAGGGTACAGGGATATGGGAGGGTTCATTTTGTGTGTGTGTGGTGGAAGAAAGCCTGAGCATATTTCTAGATTAGCTTAAACAGCAAAAGAGCAATAGATCTAATGTGTTGAAAAAGGTTTTAAATGGGATAGGTATGGATTGGACTAGGAAAACCAGAAAGAGAAACTGGAAGAAGAGAGAGCCCTCTGAGAAGGATACGTGTGTGTGTGTGTGTGTGTGTGTGTGTGTGTGTGTGTGTGTGAATGTGTGTCTTTGAAGAATTTTTTAGTGCAAAATACTTAAATGGTACAGGGTCTGCCCAATGATTTTAAATTTCTTGAAGGAAGTAGGAGAGAGTTAAGCAGAGAAGTGCTAATATCAGCAGAAGAATGCAGATGTGAAAATACTGAAATACATGAAGGGACAAAATCATTAAAGAGTAGTACCAACTGCCCTATACCAATTAGAAATCATTTATCTGAAGTCATCCAGCAGTACTGGAGTCTCTAAGAATTATTAATTTCTTGGACATAGAGCTGAAAGGCAGACTTTAAAACTGAATAAGTCTTAGAATTTCTCAAAGGTATTTTCTCCTTTTCTTTAAGCAGACATATATGATATGTCTGTGCCTCATTTTGACATGTATCAATTGTAAATAAATGAATCCAGTTAAGATAATCTCTAAAGATGGCCATGCTGAATGGTAAATCAAATCTTGGTTTCATTTTTCTTAGACTCACTTTGCCTTCAGAGTAAGTGTGGGCACTAGACACCGATGCTAATATTGAGGACCAGAAAACAGAAGTAAATCCAACATAATAGGTGAAACTATATTTTTTATGCTCTCAGTGGGTATCTGTTTCTGAGAAAGGCTGCTTCAAATATGCTTTCTAAAAACAGTAGAATTATATACAGCACAGGAATCATCTTGAGGGTGAAAATTCCTGCTGTTTTCATAGGAAACATGATAGAAACACAGACCTGAACAGAAACACCTTTCCAAAAATAGTGCTGCCTTCTGAGGATTTGGACTTTACAGTGAATGTCATCTTCTGTACAGAAGAGTACAAATGACCATAAGGTTTTCACAGATGATTCCAAAAGTACAAAATGATGATATAAGAATACAGAATCCATGTTGATAAACAGAAAAGCTAAAAACCCAAACCATCCAACTCTTCATACTCCTAACTTCTCTCTCTTTTTCTCTCATTTTTTCTCTCAAACACACACACATGAGGTGCAGTTAGAGAAAATACTCAATATTTAGATAAGATAATCTCTCATATATTTTGATCAGGGAAGCAGCTATGAGTGCCCACCAATCAATAAATAGGCCTTTGAAATTTTCCTTTTTATCACCATGGAAGTAACTTTCCCAGAAATTTCTGGGTGGTTTTATTTAAAATTAATACTAGATGCTTCTAAAGAGAAAAAATGACCTGACTATTGTGTTTGCATTCTGTTGACACAAATGGCAACAGTAATAGTAGCTATCAACACCATATGATGATGGTTAATACAAGTTTCATCAACCCAAACCTGTGTGTTCCCTTCGCCACTACAATATCCTTTTTTATTTAGGACACTTTTTTTTTTTTTTAATTTGTTTTTGTTTTGTTTTTGTTTTGTTTTGTTTTGTTTTAGAAATGGGGAGAGAGAGAGAGAGTGGAAGGGCAGAGGGAGAGGTAGAGAGAGAATCTCAAGCAGACTCCCCACTGAGTGCAGAGCCCAATGAGGGACTGGATCTCACAACCCTGAGATCATGACCTGAGCCAAAATCAAGTGTTGGATGTTTAAAGGACTGAATCACCCAGTCCCCATGACATTGTCTTAAATGCAAATTTCCCATCAATCATTTCTAGAACAGAACTCTAACACTACAGTTCAACTACCAAAAATGAATATGGCTCTACTGGTCATTTTAATTCAGCATTTGTTCTGATTGTTTGGTGCCTGTACCATATTGGTAGTTATGTACTTAATTTAAATTTCCTATAGCATGATCTGTACATTTAGATGTATTTAATATCTCCTTTTCCTCCAACTGACCAACTGTTCCAGAAGCTACTTTGAAACATCTTTTGATGATCAACAATAGTTTTCCCTGAACATTCCTCCTTGTTTTTATGAACCTATTACTATCACTATGGTTCTTATTTTCTGTACCACCTAAAGGTTTTTTTTTTTTTTAATACTATATATAACTCAGAGTATGGAAGTGGCACTAGTATTACCCTTGCTTCCAAACACTATTTTTAAAATAATGTTTTCCCATCATGTGATAAAAATTCTGTTTCCTCTGAGTATCATGTGGTGTTTCTATTGCATTCCCATGACCTTTATATAAGGATTATTGATTTACCTTCTGCTAACCCTCTATCTTTTGATAGCTTAAGCTCCTGTATCAGATTCCTCTACTCTACTAAAACAGCTCCCATTGGACATGAATAGACATTTCTGCAAGGAAGACATCCAGATGGCCAACAGACACATGAAAAAGTGCTCCATATCACTCGGCATCAGGGAAATACAAATCAAAACCACAATAAGATACCACCTCAAACCAGTCAGAATGGCTAAAATTAGTAAGGCAGGAAATAGCAGATGCTGACGAGGTTGCAGAGAAAGGGGAACCCTGCTACGCTGTTGGTAAAAATGCAAGCTGGTGCAACCACTCTGGAAAACAGCATGGAGGTTCCTTAAAAAGTTGAAAATAGAGCTACCCTATGACCCAGCAATTGCACTACTGGGTATTTACCCTATAGATACAAATGTAGTGATCCGAAGGGGAACATGCACCCAAATGTTTATAGCAGCAATGTCCACAATAGCCTAGGAAAGAACCTAGATGTTCATCAGCAGATAAATGGATAAAGAAGAGGTGGTATACATATATACAATGGAATACTATGCAGTCATCAAAAGAAATGAAATCTTGCCTTTTGCAATGATGTGGATGGAACTAGAGGGTATTATGCTGAGCAAAATAAGTAAATCATAGAAAGACAATTATCATATGATCTCTCTTATATGAAGAATTTGAGAGGCAACATGGGGGGGTTGAGGGGTAGGGAAGGAAAAAAAATGAAACAAGATGGGATTAGGAGGAAGACAAACCATAAAGTTCCCTTAATCTTACAAAACAAACTGAAGGTTGCTGGGGGGAGGGGAGGGAGAGAATGGGTGGTTGAGTTATGGACTTTGGGGAGGGTATGTGCTATGGTGAGTGCTATGAAGTGTGTAAACCTGGCGATTCACAGACCTGTACCCCTGGGGCTAATAATAAATTATATGTTAATAAAAAAATTAAAAAACAAGCAAAACCAGATCTCATTAACATATGTTGTTTAAATATCCATGAAAATAGCCCATCCATCAGTCCTTCTCTTCCATCCCCCTTCAACAACCCATACCGGTCTTGAACTTGAATTTTTCATGGTTCAAACCATTCATCTCCGAAGTCACGAATTCAAAAACAAGCTGTCTTCCAAGTACAACCTCTTTTAACTTGCAGTATGCTTACTCAAGTACATTCCAATCATTTGTTCGCTTCATCAAGTTTTCCATTCTCTAACATACTCACACCCTATCCCATCATCAATTCCATTTATTTGGCTATTTTCTTGAAAGCTTGCATTATTGATATTACACTCCCATCATTTAAGTTTATATAAACACTATTTAAAGGCAACCATCTGTCTTATCCATATACAAAAAGATCTTTCTAATGAAAAAAAAAATTGTATAAATTGGAATAAAACTATGATTTAAATTGTTCATTATCAGTCTTAATTAGGCCCTACACTTTCTGGAAATATTACTATGGTAATATGGTAATAGACCCAGGAATCCTAGAGTAAAATTGTAGATGGCTTCTCACAAGAGTTTTGGTCAAAGCAAGATCAGAGGTTCTGGTCAAAAACTTGACTTCACACAATGGGAGATTCAAGCGACTTCACACTCCTCTGCAGTGGGAGAAAATCCACAGATCTAAAAACACTGAGGGTTCTTACATCACAGTGGGGAACTTTCCTATTCATATAGCTACTCATTTCATCACTTTAAATGACAACATGTGTTATAGGTGGAATAAAGTCTCCTCCAAATTGTCCACATCTTAATCTCTGGAACCAAAAAAAAAAAAAAAAAGTTACCTCACATAGCAAAAGGGAATCTGTAAATGGTATTAAGTTATGAACATAGAGGTGGGGAAATTATTTTGAATTATTCAAAGAGTTAAATCCACTCACATGGGTCATTAAAATTGGAGGTCATTCTCTGGCTGAGTTCAGAGTCACAAAGAGATATGACTACTGAAGAATAGTCACAGAGAGGCATGTTATTGCCTTTGATGATGGAGGAAAGAATGTGGATAGCCTCTACTTAGACCCTCCAAAAAGAAATGCAGGCCTGCCAAAACTTAGATTGTAGTCCACACAGACCCATGCCAGATTTCTACAGAAATGTAAACCAAAATAAACTTGTGGTTTTTTAAGCTACTAAACTCTTGTTAGTTTTGTACAACAAGAATGAAAAACTATAAAATGAATTAACTAAAACTAAAACTAAACTTTTTTATAAAACTTAACAATTAATTAACCTGAAAATACTGATTTTAGGTCTGATTAGCATGTTACACTGGCTTAATCACTACTACATATCTGACTATATAATGTCTGTAAAGACAGAAATTAGGCAACCTTCATGTGATACACATGAGGTATAGTGTCCACACCACTTCCACTTCAACTCACAATTTATGCAGTCAAACCTTGACTGTGACCCTTAAATTGTGACATGCTTTCATTGCTATGGTTTTGTGAAATGTCTTAAAATCTGGTACAGAAATTTATTTATTTATACATTTTATGTTTATAACTGACTTTGCTATTTGTGAATGTTTATTCTTCCACATATATTTTAGGAACAGTTTACCAAGTTTCTAAATATATAACCAAATGGAATTTTTATTAAATAGGATTGAATTTAAAAATTAATTGGGAAAAACAGAATGTTGAAAATATCATTTCATTTCATTTCATTTCATTCAATGTCATGGGATGTTTCACTTATCCAAAGTTTACCTTATCCATTATTTTAAAATATTTTAGTATTTTCTGAGATTATAGGAATTTTTAGGTTTGGTTTCTTATTGTTTTTATTGCTATAGTAAATAGTATATTGTTCTATCAAAACTTTATCAGAGAACCAACATGAGTAATATAAAATAAGAGCTCTAGTGCAGATACAAACTCGTACAAAATAGTAGGGGCTGACTGAAAAGTATTTTGGTGGCTGTTGTTTCTGCTTGTAACATTGGGTTTGAATATTCTATAGTTTATCCAAGACAGCCACTGACAGCATCTAAAGGAAGGATGGATGGGAAAATGGGAAGAAGACAAAATGAGACCAATGAGGACAAAACAGAAGCAATAAAGATGAGGCAGAACTTACAAGGATGAGGAAGAACATACTTAATGAACCTGCATGTGTCTCTCAGTGACACAGGAGAAATTCGAGAATCACCAGCATCCTTTGCTACAGAGCTGGATATGCCCATGCATCTGGTCTAGGACCTGTAGAATCTACAGGACGATATTCAGTGGTAGCTGGAATACCTGTGGGCATGCCAGCTACTCCATATAATAACCAAGGTAATTTAGCACACCTTGACAATGTGCTTCAGCTATCACTGTACTTAAGTACTGACACCAAGTTTTGGAGTATAAAAAGTGTTTTCTCTTTTACATCAACCTGTCAGATCTCATGCCAATATCGATCAAGTCTTACTTGTATTCTGGGCCTGAAGAGGAATTTTTCCCCAAAATACTATTCCAACTTTGGTGAGTTGGCAGAATACGCACCTAATTTTTAAAAATTACATTATATTGACTCTAATGATAAAGTAAAATAATATTGACTTTAAATTGATCTTACAGATATCCTATTCATTAAATTTAAAGACATTGATGATTCTACACTTGCTTTTATAGACACTCTTCAAATAATAACAGATTATTTTTTCCTTTCTCATCCTAAAACCCTTATTATTTTTATTTTTATTTCTTTACAGCATTAGCCAGGAACTTTAAGTATTACAAATAAGTCAGGACTTTTAAGCATTGGTCAGGAGCATATTAACTAATCAGGATAGGGGATAATCCTTGTCTCATTCTAAGTTTAAATGGGTGTACATAATAATGGTCTTGTGATAGGAAACTATCCTGGATTATCTAGTAAGCATAGAAGAGAGAGAAAGGTAATGTAATGTTGGAGGAAGCTATTAGAGCAATAAACTTTGAAAATTAAGAATAGTCTACAAACAGTATAATGCAGCAAGCTATAAGAGACTACAAGAGAATGAATTATTCTCTCATAGCCTCCAGAAGGAACCAGCCCTGTTGACACCCTGATTTTTACTGAATGAAATTAATTTAGGGCTGCCAGTCTCCAGAAATGTAAGACAACAAATTTGTGTTTTTTAAAGCTATTGTATTTGTGGCAATTCACTACAAAAACAGTAGGAAAGTAATACTGATACTGATATGAGGAAACAAACTAACAAAAATGGCCAGGCACAGAACTGTACAAAATTACAGGTATGTTGTGCTGAAGAGTAGAGACTAAAGTCGGGTTAGAAAATCAACATGGATCAATAAAAAAAGAAAATCCAGATTTTTAGTAGTATAAATTGGTGAAAACTAATGCAGAAAGTATTTGTCATAGACTAGAAGAGTAAGTCAAGAGTAACCCCTAAATTGAGGAATAGAAAGCCACAGGAGCCATTTATTTTGAAGATTGTTTTTTCTTAAATCCAACACCTTAGTCTAATAAAAAAATAAGTAGAGATAAACATCTCCTGACTCCTCACAGATTTCAGACAACTGAATTTAAATATATTTCAAATACATGAAACATAATTAAATTATAAAATGCAAATTAAAATATTAAAAGAAAATATTTTAAAATATGATTATAATAACATTAAAAATCAGAACAGTAAACATAATCCACAGTAATGAAAAAAAGCAACTTAAAAACAGTAAAGTAACACAAATTTTGAATGGAAGATTTGGAGGCATGAAGACAGACCCTTAATCTTCTCTAGCCTTCAATTCTTTTCTTTAGTAGGTATGTATAAGTTACTCTTCAGGAAAAAAAAAAATAATAATTGCTTGAATTAATGAGAAATCACCAAGGAATGCCTTGGCTGGGCATTTGGAAGTTGAAATACTTGGATTTCTACAAAGTCATAAGAACTTTAAATTTGAATGCTAATGATTATTTCCTGTCTTCTGTTTTTTATTTTTTTTAATATTTTATTTATTTATTTGACAGAGAGAGAGCACAAGTAGGCAGAGAGGCAGGCAGAGAGAGAGAGAGAAGAGGAAGCAGGCTCCCCACTGAGCAGAGAGACCAATGTGGGGCTCGATCCCAGGACTCTGAGATCATGACCTGAGCGGAAAGGAAGAGGCTTTAACCCACTGAGTCACCCAGGCGCCCCAATTATGCCCTGTTTATGTGCATGTGTGTATATGTGTGTGTGTTTAACCTGAAGACAACTTGTTTTCTTCAGATTCTCAAAGATGAATGCCTAAAGCCATTCCAATGTCTACCAGAAACCTCCTACAAATTTTCTTATAGAAACTATTTTAGCTTCTGGGATTTTAAGCTATATTTTAAAGATCAGGTTAAATGTTTAGAATCATGACAATAAATCTTCTGTGTTTTATCTGTAAACATTTAAAGTGATAATTTTTCAGGAACAGAACATAAAATGCACATGTATAAAAACAAATATTCAAACTCAGAGTCAGAATTTTTTGTAAAGTTAGACAATCTTCAACTACAGGTACAGGCATTGAAATGTTCTAAAGTCTGGGAAAATTGATTATTTTAATTATCTTACTGAATGAGAAGTGAATAAATCACACTCCAACTGATAAAAAAGCAGTCTGAATTCATCTTTGAAATGTATATCAAACACTAGCAAGACATTACTTGAAACTCCAAAAAGATGAGATAAAAGTGGCCTTGTTTTGGTCTCAATTGAATGATAAGGTGCTCAGTGAGGTCTCTCCTCTTTGGTTGGGTGGGGGCTCTGAGGACCCTCAGCATTGCACAACTTCTCGTTCAGTTCTCTTTTTTTCCCTTTCTTTCTCTTTCTTTCTTTCTTTTTTTTTTTTTTTAAGTTTTATTTATTTATTTGTCAGAGAGCGAGAGAGCAAGCACAAAGAGAAGGAGCAGCAGGCAGAAGGAGAAGCAGGCTTCCTGCTGAGCAAGGAGCCCAACATGAGGGACTGGATCCCAGGACTCTGGGATTATGACCTGAGCAGAAGGCAGATCTTTAACTGACTGAGCCACCTAGGCATCCCTTCTCATTAAGTTCTTGTCTCTCTGCAGGTAGCAATCTCTTCTTAGCCATGCTTGAGAATAAGATTTAACCATTTTTTAATTCATCCCTTAACAGATTTAATTCTTTGGATTACATACAGTCCTCACATTTTTGTTTGTTTTTTACTTTTAATGCAGTCATGTAAAAATTATCTGATTTAAGAGTCTCATTTTATAGATGATGTAATTGGTGTTCTGTTAGTTTCAGTGACTTCTCTAAGGAGACAAAGCCTAATAAAATATAATTTCAAAGGAAAAGAAAGAAAAAAAAACACAAATTCTCTAAAGGAGTAAATAAAGTACTACAATTTACTCTGATAGAATCAAACACTTGGGATTTTAAAACTTATTTTAATCAACATGAAATTCACTTAAAATCTCAGTCACTGGTACTTTAATCCTAATAATTTAATCCATAATAGTACATTTAATAAGGTAAATTTATAAATAGATTCAAGTTTTCCTCAACATTACAGTGTTGCCTGCAGAGAGTAAAATTTTCATAGTTGTTTTTTTGTTTTCTTTTGTTTTGTTTTGTTTTTTGAGAGGGAGAGCTTGAGGAGGTAGGGAGGGGCAGAGGGGAAGGGAGAAAAAGAATCTTAAGCAGGCTCGGAGCTGGATGCAGGGCTTGATCTCACGATCCTAAGATGATGACCTGAGTCAAAGTCAAGAATTGGATGCTTCCTCTCTGATGATAGGATGATGGGCATTAAGGAATGCACATGATGTGATGAACACTGGATTTTATACACAACTGATGAATTATAGAACTCTACATCTGAAACTGATGTACTTACTGCATGTTGACCAACTGAATTTAAATTAAAAAAAAATAAAGACATTATACCAAAAACGAAACCAAACCAAAACAAACAAAAAAAGTAGGCCACTTAGCTAACTGAGCCACCCATGTGCTCCTTCATAGAACTTTTAAATAAAATCTGAAGTATAAAATCTATCACTCAGTAACACATTTTAAATAGAAGCACCAAAGTAAACTTTCTGAATCTTTAAGACAGGTAATTATTTTAATTCATTACATTTATATTCCAAATACAGATATTATCCCTAACCAAAAAGATATCATTAATGTGTAAATGATTTATATCATCATATCTGTATTTTATTCTAACCCTTTCCAGGGTTAAAAAAAAAAAACCTCTTAACTTCAATGATATAATTATAATATTCCAAGTAAATTGAAATTAACAAAAGTGAACTGAGGTTAACAGTTCAAGTTACTAAGATTACTTAGGTGCAGATAATTTTTGTTAAGGGTGATAAGTTTCACACACATACACAGAAATGACCCATTTTTTAACTGCTGCCAGTTAAACTGGGACCATGATTGTGGTCTTATTGTTCATAATCATGTGTTCAAATCATATCAGTATCTTAGTCTTATCAGTATCTTGTCTAGTTTCAGCTAGGGATATAAACATGTCTAAATTTCTCACGACACATGCACACATATTAAAACAGTATTTACCAACCTTATTATATGGACAGATTATTACGTTCACTAATGTTAAAATCTAAAGTTTCATATTTGGCCATAGTAACACTTTGGTACAATTCCATCAGATTTACATTCTTACAAAATTCTGCAGCAACCTGTTTCTACTTTACAAATTGATTAAATATTTTCTCCCTCCACCCCCACCTCCCTCTCTGTCACTTTCTATTATTATAGGTCACAACTCCTAAGGGTAGTAAAATTATATCTAGGTGACTTCTGAATATTTACCAAGGATCTGTCTGGATCTGAAGTTTTATATCTGTATCACTACAATAAAATATTTCATAAAGCCACACCTTAAAAGTAAATTTAGTTTCTCATTTTTGTAGGACTTCTTGTCACCCTATTTTTAACTTCATCTATACTAAGTTCAAGGAGAAAAGTGAATATAATTAGTTGAGTTCTGTCTACATAAATATATAGTCTTATATTCCATTATCCCATCTAAATATTTTCAAGATCAACAGTTAATTGAATGAAACTATAGGAATTAAAGAATACATTAAAAATTCTAACATAGGGTACTCTTACTAAAAATTTCCAAGAGTAATTTTTATTAGGAGACCAAGAACATTAGATTACCAAGATGCAATGACTAACAATCTGTTGCTTTTCTTCCTAGTCACAAAGAGTAGAGAAATAGTGAGTCAAGCAAATAGAAATGTACTGATAGATATAAGGGAATCAAGGTCTTCCCTCTACCTTTCTTGGGTTTTCCACTAGGCTTGAGAATTAAATTGACATAAGAAAGATTAACAGGAGAACACATGTGAATTCTGTGAGATACAAGAGCTCTCTCAAAAGGAGATGAAGATATAAGGAAGTGGCAAAATCCGGATCCTTTTATACTACGTTGAACAAGGAGAGGCAGTTATGGAAAAGTAACTTAACTATGTGGAGAGACTAAAGCAAGATAAGAATTATTTTAAAGAAGTCCATTTGTACAGAATTTTCTCTAGTATCTGCCTCCCTGTCAAAGAATGTATCTTTTTTCTTGGTATACAGAGGGCTTCTTTCACATGGAGTCTGTATCTCCTGTTCTCAGACAGAAAAGGAAATTAGAATGATCTTCCTGCATCTGATGATTCTCAGGTCCCTTTTTCTTAAAATAATCCCGATACCAAACTGGCATATATGGAGGTAGCATATTCTGTCCCCCTTTGTAGGCTGACTGGAGAAAGTGATTCCATATTTGAACACATGAATATCCACCTTCTACCTGAAGCTTGAAACAGCCCTTCTTAGGAAATTCTTGGTGAAAAAGACTGGGTATATTTTTGCAGTTTTCCTGAAAATGGAGTGGAGTAAAGGAAAAACAAAAGAGAAATATATCTCCATTGTTTGTAGCTGTTTATTAGATTGGGTCCACCTAGAGGAACATGAAACAATATATAACACACCAGTCAGGTCATGAACTAGGAAAGATTTAATATAAAGTCCAAATAATGGACTGACTGGAACAAAACTTTACATGTATAAATCTGGGGCAAGTGAATAGAAATTTCCCCCAAACTGCCATGAACTGTAAGGATATAGGTTTACTTGAAAAGGTCATTGAATATATTATCTTATAAATTTTAATAGAGAGGTCTATATAGTGCCAATTTTTTGTAAGATTCTTTTTTTGTTAAGATTTTATTTATTTATTTATTTGATAGAGAAACAGCAAGGGAGGGAACACAGGAGGGGGAGTAGGAGAGGGAGAAGCACATTTCCCACTGAGTAGGGAGCCCAATTTGGGGGCTCCATCCCAGGACCCTGGCATTATGATCTGAGATGAAGTTAGACACTTAATGACTGAGCCACCTAGGCACCCCAAGTTCATAAAATTCTAATTAATTGCAGAGTGTGATATGGCTATGTTATTAGAAATGTGACATTCACACTAGATGTGTCAGAATTTTCAAGTTTTATATAGAAAATAAGGCATTTCAACTGAATTCTACAAACATTTTGTCTAAATTTATATTTTCAAAAACATTTGTTTGTTGTTATACTTTAGTTTAGAATTTGCTTTTTTAAGATTGGTGAAACACCCCCTCCTTCTTTCCTTTGACATTTGTAACTACCTAACATTTATTTTTCATTCTCGAATCACCAGCCAATTGCCTTTGACAGTGTTAACTCCGCCCACTCATGTAACTTTGTATATAGCATTTAATACCTTTCATTACCAGATTTTTTTTTTTAAGATTTTATTTATTTATTTCACAGACAGAGATCTCAAGTAGGCAGAGAGGCAGGCAGAGAGGGGGGTAAGCTGGCTTCCCGCTGACCAGAGAGCCCAATGCAGGGCTCAATCCCAGGACACTGGGATCATGACCTGAGCTGAAGGCAGAGGCGTAACACACTGAGCCACCCAGGTGCCCCCATTACCAGACTTTAGTACATCTCTCCAGGCACAGCTCCTGCCTCTCTTCTGAGGGATGAACATCCCCCCTGGTGATATTTTACTTTTTAGCATATGCCCTAATCTTTCAAATTAATGAAACATTAACTTTTGAGCTGACCAAAAGTAGTAAGCTGTCTGCCTTTATTGTTTCCATGGCAAATGCTTTTTACTTTGCAACATGGAATTTTCTCTGTTCTCTGTTTCTCTCTTATATAAACATTTGAGTTAGTTTGGTGCAGACTTTGTCTTACTTTTATTTGCTCTTAATACCTATATTTTGTTAAAGGCAGAGTTTTCAGTAAATAGGTAATTAGTTGAAGGAATTAAAGAAGGGAGGAAGAATTTTTGAGAAAGGGGAGAGAGAAATGATGGCTATATGACATCATACATTTGTCAAAATCCCTAGAATGTACAACACAAAGAGTGAACAGCAATGCAAACTATGGGCTGCAGTAAATCTATCATTATTGGCTTATCAAATGTAACCAATTTACCACACTAATACAAGAAGTTAAAAACAAGAGAAATGGGGGCATCTGGGTGGCTCAGAGTGTTAAAGCCTCTGCCTTCAGCATAGGTCATGATCTCAGGGTCCTGGGATCGAGCCCCGCATCAGGCTTTCTGCTCAGCGGGGAACCTGCTTCCCCCTCTCTATCTCTGCCTCTCTCTCTCTGTTTACTTGTGATCTCTGTCAAATAAATAAATAAAATCTTTTTAAAAAATAGGAGAAATGAGAGGGGGCTCATGGATTGAGGGGGGATAAAAAAAACTCTGTATTTTCTGCTCATTATTCTGTAAACCTGAAACTGCTTTAAATCCTTTAAATGGAAGGAAGGAAGGGAGGGAGGGTGGGTGTGGAGGGAGAAGGAAGGGATGGAGTTAGGGAGAGAAAGAGGGAAGAAGGGAAGGAAGAAAGAAGAAATATGTAGATACTTTATCCAACTTAACGGTAAAGTTAAGGAGTTACAAGGAAAATATGTGGTACATGATAAAATAGATGGAAATGTTTGATTTCAAGAAGAGAGTGCCTTGTATAACATTAGAGTTACATCTTTTTGGCTAAAAGATAGATTAAAAACCCAGTGACTATAAATTAAAAATCTTATCTCAGTTTCACAAACCAGGATTTTTAAATACAGCTCCATTACGGAGGTTTTAATTTAATTTTAATACAAGTACTCAGAGACTTATGACTCCATGTCAGGTCTGTTGCAATCTTTGCTCAGTAGATGCTGAGATGTGAGTCACAATGAAGTTTTCCTTTTAGATGTTTTCAGGTACTGGATTTTTAAGTACAGTTCCATTTTGAAGGTTTTAATTTAATTTTAATACAAATATTCAGAGACTTATGACTCCACGTCAGGTACGTTGCCATCTTTGTTGGATAGATGCTGAGATTAGTCACAATAAACTTTTCATTTTAGATGTCTTCAGGTGCCTTTAATTGTATCTTCCTTTTTTGTTTTACGGTAGGTAAATGATAGATAAACACACAGTAATTATTTGTATATCTCACTAAATTATAAACTCCTTCAAGTGTCCTTATCTTACTCATCTTTGAGATATTTGTCAATGCCTTGTCTATGTTTAATGTGCAAAAAATGCAATATTAACAATTTATAAAGAACTATGAAATGGTTTGTTAGGAGAACTTTATTTCAGCATTGAAAATGTTTTCTCATGCTTCCACTTTCCATGTTTCACCTGAGATGAATTTAAGGAATCAGGTATGCTGGCAAGTTGTCACCATTTGTATCCATTTCGTTTTATTTTTCTCTTCACAGCTATATGCTTTATATCTATAGTTATTTTTGGATATTATTATTTTAAAACTGTTCATTTATACCTGTAGGTTGTATCAATCCTTCTCTTAATCCATTTTCCATCAAAATTTCTATAAATTGCTGTTTCTACCTCTCCCAGGCTTCCAGTTACGGCCAATTCTGATTCTGAGGGTTTTTTTTCTTTTTTTCCTTCATTTTTGTATGACTGTTACCATCACTGAAAAACAAGCAATCTTTCTGAATTTTCCAGGAATGAGTTTTTTCAATAGTGCTTCATTCTCTCTATCTTCTATATCCCCTAGTTTGTGTCAGAAGCTCTTTCCAGGGAATCAGAGCATTGTCTTGAACCAAAATTAGACTGTAGTTTGCTGAAATTTTAACTTATCGGTAAGTAGTTTGACTCTAGGTGGACAAGAGTGACTTTGTTAATCCTTTTCCATTCTCTTTGTGCAATGTCAGTGATCCCAGTGTTCCTCAAACAGCCTCCCTATCTCATTCTACTTGATTTCCTTCTTTACTTGCAGAGATGCATATTTTTTCCCAGCAGTTCTTCTCAATTTACAATGCCTACTTCCTTGTCTTCATTATCAGAGTTAATATGGGCTTCTCTTGACTTTTTTTTTGTGTCTTTGAATGGGGAAAATAAAAATATCAAAAATTCAAAATATCGGGCGCCTGGGTGGCTCAGTGGGTTAAGCCTCTGCCTTCAGCTCAGGTCATGGTCTCAGGGTCCTGGAATCGAGCCCCGCGTCAGGCTCTCTGCTCAGCAGGGAGCCTGCTTCCCCCCTCTCTCTTTGCCTGTCTCTCTGCCTACTTGTGATCTCTCTCTCTCTCTGTCAAATCAATAAATAAATTAAATTTTAAAAAAAGATCATTTCCAAAGAGGCAAAAATGGAAAAATTAAGATCATTTTTTAAAAGTACATTGCTATAATACATAATATCAAGGCATCTCTGATTAATAAGAGTGGCCCTCCATTCAATCACACCCTGTATGTGCAGGACCCTATAGAGAGGCACAAACAGAAGTGCTAGAGAACAGGAGTGATGAAGAAACTCCCGTTCTACCAATGCCAATCAAGTCACCAGAAATTTCCTGCAAGCCTGGGTAACTGTGGGCTGCATACACCTTTTTGCATCTTAGATTGTCAACGGATCAGAAGAGGTTGGCATTGAAAAAAAAAATGGCTTTAGCATTTGGGAGCTTTGAAACTGAGAGCAAATGACCATGAAATCCCTGAAAAATCATGAAATCCCTGAAAGTAGTTAGGATCATTAACGGTAACCAATTAGCACCCAGTGATGCAAACTAATAATTCACATCAAAACATACTTCAGAAAGAGTGACAGAATATCATGTTAATTCAAGTATCCAACCTTCTTCACATTTCCCTACTCTTGCTATCACAAAATTATCTGAACTTCAACTTCATACAAGATTCTGCCTTGGCTAGAAAGAGGGAGAGGCAATAGGTTTCTGAAGAAACAGGTTTAGCTCAGTCACCCAAGCAGAGACTAAGTTACCAGGAATTCCTATTTGATTATTGGATTAGCAAACATTTCTTAATCAGACTAATTCTTCCTCCTACTACACAGTGGATTTGGACTCATTAGGGACAAGAGATCAGATACGGGATAAACAGAGTTACTTTGATAGTGCCAGTAATTTTTAAATTCATGGTGAATTAATATTTTGAAAGGTCTTGTTTAATTTTGCAGTAAGATAAGTCATACCTAAAATAATAAAAGACTTTAAACCCCATATAGTTTCTTGTTTTTTTTGTTTGTTTAGTTTTTTGGTTTTTTTTAGTTTTTGGTTTTAAGCCTGATATTAAACATCCATTAATCTGGATACTGATATTATAAAACAGTACTTTTAGGAAACTTTAGTTTCATATCATATTTTATAATTCATATCCACAGGGGTTAAACATTTTTAAATGTGACTAAGGCTGAAGATGATTATACTATATGAACTTTTATTTTCATGGATTTTTAAAGACACAAACTTTTTGACATTTTAATATATTACTAGGCAACTTTTTGTTGTTTCATGAAATATATTTTGTGTGTAAATACATTTTTACTAGCTAAATTATCTAAATGGAGTATTTTTATTTAGTTTTGCTTTTTTACATTCCTTCCTCATTATGTAACTTGGTAAAAACTTGAATTAAAGTACATATTATAAAACTATTTTCTATAGCAACATAAAATATGATTGTTAACTCACTTATTTAAGTCTCTATGAGTTTGACATTTTTCCTGAAATTGCTCTTTTATAACCAAACACACCTATATTATACTTTATACAATTAGTGACAATCTACTTACTTCACCCTAACTTTTCTCAGCTTTCCAAAGCTTCATGTTTCCACTCAATTGTATTTTGAGACTGGAAATCTTGTAAAAGGTCATTTATTTCTGTATGCCTCTATTTTTAGCTATAATGAAAAACTAGTATTTCCTAGCTACGAAAAAGTTAGAATAGGCTAAGGACTACATTATTCACTCAAGGTCATTCAGCTGTGACAGAGTTTCCTTTCATCCTGGATATAGATTAAAAACTCAGTCTCTAGATCATTATAGGTCATGCTTAACTATTCCCAGCTTAGAGATGGGGTTTATTTTATTACCTAGAACATTTAAGCGTTTAGTAAACTTTTATAGGGACATTCATTAAAGTAAAGTAGCCTCTTTAAGATGTCTAAGTCCTTATTTCTCAAAAACTGGAGATTATATGATATGAATATATTGTCATACATAAAAACAAAACCTTGTAGACCTAAGTTAAGGATATTTAATGGGGTAATCACCCTGAATTATCCAGGTGGGCCCAGTGTAATCATAAGGGTAGTTGTAGGCATACCTAGGTGGCTCAGTGGGTTAAAGCCTCTGCCTTTGGCTCAGGTCATGATCTCAGGGTCCTAGGATTGAGCCCTGCATCAGGCTCTCTGCTCAGTGGGGAGTTTCCCTTCCTCTCTCTCTCTCTGCCTGCCTCCCTGTGTACTTGTGATCTCTGTCAAATGAATAAATGAAATCTAAAAAATAAATAAATAAATAAGGGTAGTTGTAAGAGGGAGGCAAGAGTATGGGAGTCCGAGAATAGGTGATTTAACAATGGAAGTAGAAAGAAAGAGAGAAATTAAAAGATACTACACTGGCTTTGGAGTAGAGGATAAGACTACAAGCCATGGAATGCACCTGGCCTCTAGAAGCTAGAAATGACATAAGATGTAATTTTTTCTTAGAGTCTCAAGGAGGAATAGTTGTGACCTCCAGAACTGTAAGAGAACAGTTTGTGTTGTTTCAAACATTAAATTTGTGGTAATTTGTTACAGTTGCCATAGGAAAACTATATGGTCCCTTTAATATGAATTTATATAATCAGTCTTAGACACATTGAGATATTAAATTTTATCCCTTGAATTCAATAGCCTATTTATGATACTAAGGCACAGATTTTTGTAAAAATATATTTTATAATAAATAATTAATAATAAATCTGGAAATTAGACTGTATGTTCAATTAATAAAATAATTACTATCAGTTTCATCTATCCTCATGATAGATTTCAATTAAAGAAAAATTCAAACTAAAGCCACCAAAAGTTTCAAACTAAAGCCACCATTCCTAGGCTTGAGTGCAGACCCGCTGGAATAAAGGTAGAGAGAATGTCTGAGCAACAAATTTACTGCTATAGTCCTTCTTGTCTTTGCACTTTAAAGGCTCATGCTAGAAGGCACGAAATATCTGGGTCCAATAAAATGGCCTGAATAAACAGTGGAAATAAATTATGAGAAACAACTAATCTCCCACAGACTGATATAACCTTAGACACAAGTGATTTTTATTTATATGCAAATGAGATATCTACTGAGTTTTAAGAATGTCTTAGATATCTGATTAGTATTTCTAATGCTACTGGTGGTATCTGAACAAGAAAAAAGAAATGTACTCTATTTATTTATTTTAATACTGATCAATATGTACACTCTTAGTACAAAATATTCTTAGGGTCAAAGCTTTACTGTTTAACAAGCTTTCTCAGTTTTTCTTCAACATTTCAAAGTAATTTAATTTTATCAATTTATTCACCTTAATCTTTCATTAAATCATCTGTATTATCAAATGTTTCTCCCTATCAATTCTATTTCTTACTTTAATTCTGGTAAATCAATCAATCAATCAATCAGTCAATACAGAATAAAGTCACTTACGCTAAGTTCACCAAGATTTAAAAGCTAGCTTAATTCCCAATGGAAGATTATGTTAACCTCAATAAATCCTTGTCTCTCAAAGAAAGGTAATCTCACCCCACACAATCCTTTTTTCAATATGTCTTCCCAGTCCTGCTTTTAAAAACTGTTGCCTTTCTTCAGCCTTTGAAGCTTTTTTTGTATTGTTAGATGGGATGGTATCTGATTCATGAATCTCTCAATAAAACTTAATTAGATCTTTAAAATTTATTTGGTTGAATGTTGGTTATTTAACAATTCCCTTAACATATGGAGTAACTGTGAGATGTAGATTTTTTTATCTTTCTTTTTAAACATTTTCTGAATAAAAAATGTCTTTGGCATTCTATGCTCAAGCTGAACTTTAAAAAATCACTAAAGTTCTAATAGGAAACAGCAGAGACAGTGTAAATATTCTTCAGAGAAAATAAATAGATCACAAATAACACAAACCTAATATAAAACATAATTCAAAACTCTGTTTGTGAGAAGGTATAGGTTTCAGGGAAAATAACTTGAAAATTCATAAAATCCTGGTTGGGATTTGGAATCAACATGAACTAACTGGTATACAAAAGAAAACTAGAAGAATATTGAATACCCCCCATAGCAATCATGGAATCCATATTGTTGCATTTGAGAGTCTTAGCTTTCATCCATAAATAAATAAATAAATAAATTTTAAATAAGATCATCTCATCCATATCCTCTCCAGCATGTTCAGAAAAGTCCATACTCAAATATTTCCAATTAGTCATATTAGCAAAGTGTTGTTTTTTTCTTAACAAGTTTAAGATGGAAGTACAAAAAATGTGCCTATTCCAGGTGCATCTTCATATTCATGACACATATTTTTCCTTTGGCCCACTTTATATATAAAAATACAATAATATACACATGAGCTTGAAAATAGATGCATACTAATGAATTATATCACTCCTTCTACTAAATTCATCTGAGTTAATATTTCTCTGATATGATTTTCTCAGCAACGATGCCACAACTCTTTTTTTAAAAAATTAACATATATGTATTATTTGTTTCAGGGGTACATGCCTGTGATTCATCAGTCTTACACAATTCACAGCTCTCACTATAGCACACACGCTCCCCAATGTGCATCACCAGCCACCTCATCCCTTTTATCCCCCTTCCCTCCTAGCAAACCTCAGATTTTTTCCTGAGATAAGAGTCTCTCATGGTTTGTCTCCTATGGTTTCACCTTGTTTCATTTTTCTCTCCCTTCCCCTATGATCCTCTGTCTTGTTTCTCAAATTCCTCATATCAGTGAGATCATATGATAATTGTCTTTCTCCGATTAACTTATTTCGTTTAGCATGATACCCTCTAGTTCTATCCACACCGTTGCAAATGGCAAGATTTTGTTTTTTGATGGCTGCAAAATTTTCCATTTTATGTACACACACCACTTCTTTATCCATTTGTCAGTTGATGGACATCTAGGCTCTTTCCATAGTTCAGCTATTGTGGATATTGCTGCTATAAACATATGGGTGCACATGCCACTCTGGATAACTACATTTGTATCTTTAGGGTAAATACCCAAGCGTGCGATTGCTGGGTGGTAGTAGGGTAAGGTAGCTCTATTTTCAACTTTTTGAGGAAACTCCATGCTGTTTTCCAGAGTGGTTGCACCAGCTTGCATTCCCGCCAATAGTGTAGGAGGGTTCCCCCTTCTCCACATCCTCGCCAACACCTGTCATTTCTTGACTGTAATTTTAGCTATTCTGACTGGTGCGAGGTGGTATCTCACCATTTTTTTGATTTGTATTTCCCTTATGGTGAGTGCTGTTGAGCACTTTTTCATGTGTCTGTTGGCCATCTGGATGTCTTCTTTGCAGAAATATCTGTTCATGTCTTCTGCCCACTTCTTGACTATATTATTTGCTCTTTGGGTGTTGAGTTTGAGAAGTTCTGTATAGGTTTTGGGTACTAGCCCTTTATCTAATACATCATTTGCAAATATCTTTTCCCATTCTTTTGGTTGTCTTTTGGTTTTGTTGACTTTCCTTTGGGGTGCAAAGCTTTTTATCTGCTTTTAATACTTAACATTATTCCCCAGTTTTCTATTTGTAGAGTAAATCCCTTTTAATGGATCACACAAATAGTTAATTTTTATGTTTTTCAGCAGTGAATTCCAAAATAACTTTAAAATATATATTCATTATGGGGGTCCCTGGGTGGCTTAGTCAGTTAAGCATCCAAATCTTGATTTCAGCTCAAGTCATGATTTCAGGGTCTTGAGATTGAGCCCCACATAGGGCTCCACACTTAGTGGACTCTGCTCCTCTCCCTCTATCCCTCCCCTCCATGCACATTCTCTTTCGCTCCAATAAATAAATAAATCTTAAATATGCATATATGTATATATATTTATTATGAAACAAAATACAGCAAAATAAAATAAAACAATTTCAATATATAGCTTAATCAAGTATTGTAAGGCAGCTCTCACTAAGCTAAGGGAAAAATGTTGGCAGCCACTTCAGAGGCCCTTGCCTATGAGACATGTCAATCACAGACCATTCCCTCCTCTAGTAACTAACCATTATCTGGATTTTATAGTTTCATTTCCTTGCATTTTTAGTAACATTATCACATAAATGTGCTTCTTCTGACATTAGAGTTCAGTCTTACTCATTTAAAAGTTTTAACATAGCTTCCTATCTCTTTTTTAATTTATAGGTTTTCCTTTCAACTTTTCTATTTTCTTAAAATTTATCTCTGGAGAAACTTGGCTATTTTGTTTGACCTGTACAGTTTTCCAAACTCGGGTTTTGATATGAATAATCTTGGTGAAGTTCTAACACATATCTCTGTACTCTGGATTTCGTGCAACTTGGCAACTATATGAAGAGATAGATCAGACTCTAGTTCAACCCTTTTAGCAAGACTATAGAGAGAGTTGGCAAGTACATAATGATACATGACATCTGCTTCTCTCTCTTGTTTAGATTTCCACAGCCATTGAGGCTTAAATACTATAAGCTATTATTTTATGGAGGTTTCAAAAATGGTGATATTCTAATTTTATCATTATTTTTCACTGATTGTTTGAAATGTCTTTATAAAAGGATATTTCCCTCATTTTTTATTTGGAATACAGGTTACAGCAGACCTAGGGAAATCTGGAAAAATGCTTGATTCTTTGTTTCATTGTCTACATTATGAATGGTTTTCCATCATTCTGTAAAAATGGCATTAATTTCTATTTTATCTTCAGGAACTCATGAATATAACCAATTTTGGTTGGCTTTGTTGCAATAAAAAAAAAATTAGTTTTCTAAAGCTCAAATCACTCCATCTTATGCCAGCAGAAGCCTGTTCAAATTGAATCCTTAATATTTGACCCTCATAGTCTTCAGGAGTTTCATGCTAGTCTGGTATGGAAGATATTCCAAAGAATAATATCTTTTGCTTCACATAGCCTATCAGCCATTTCTTTCTTTTTTTTTTTTTTAAGGTTCTATTTATTTATTTGTCAGAGATAGAGATAGAGATAGAGATAGAGAGAGAGAGAGAACAAGCGGGGGAGAAGTAAAGGGAGAAGCAGGTTCCCCACTAAGCAAGGATCCTGATGTAGGACTTGATCGCATGGTCCTGAGATCATGACCTGAGGCAAAGGCAGACACTTAACTGACTGAGCCACCCAGGTGCCCCTCAATTCTGCCTTTTTTTTTTTTTTTAAGATTTTATTTTTATTTATTTATCAAAGAGAGAGAGGGAGAGAGAGTGAGCACAGGCAGACAGAATGGCAGGCAGAGGCAGAGGGAGAAGCAGGCTCCCTGCTGAGCAAGGAGCCTGACGTGGGACTCGATCCCTGGACGCTGGGATCATGACATGAGCCGAAGGCAGCTGCTTAACCAACTGAGCCACCCAGGCGTCCCTCAATTCTGCCATTTTAAATAAGTATTACTTCATGACAAATTTAATAGTGAATAAGTAAATTGTATATTTTAAGCGATTTGATAGATTGAAAAGAAAGGGCTGGCTAATTAAATGAGCTATCCTTGGAGTGGTGATAAGTAGAATAATCCTAAGAAGAAAAAATTTTGGCATTATTCAGGACTTTGGTATTTGGTATTACTCAGGACTTTTTCTTTAACTCAGTAAGGTTCAATATTCTTAAAATAATTTCTCTCCTAAAAATACAAAAGGTGTGTGTGCTTATTAATAAAAAGTAATTAAGAGAATATGTTAAATGACAGAAATGGAATGCAAAACATTTGATATGAATTTAATAACAAATAATATGAATTTAATAATATGAAATTTACTGTAGATCATACCCTTAAAAAATAATGATGAAATAACAGTCATAGTTATGACTAAAACAATTTAAGAAGAATCGGAAGCAAAGTTTGGCACAAAAGGAAGAATGAAATTGGAAAACTAAAGTTTTGAGTCTTAAGAGGGAGCTGGGCTGTCATGCTGACTTTGGGGAGAAACTGAATGTTAATCTTTCTACAACTAAGCCTCTAAATGGCATGGCTAAAACTAATATTATGAACTCTTTAAGTAGATTTGTTTGTATTTCCTCATAAAGTATCTATCAAAGTTGAATTACAAACTAAAATTTTAGTAAGTATTATGAGAAACTAAAATATCTGTTCTAACATTTATGTTCCACATTTGCCCAATATATAAAAACAGGGTAGATAAACCTGTTAAACACCTGAGAATGAAATGGTTCCCAAATCACTGACTGTCAGCCCTGAGGACCTCATGACATAGATCTGGACTCCTTATAGCCTTAAGTGATAATAACCTGTAAATTTTAAGGAAAGTGGGATTTAAAAATATGAAACCAAAAATTAGTGTTGGGTATATTTTCCCAGCCGGATTCATTCATTTATCACTAATTCCTTCATGTCTGTTACAAAAAAACTGAATTTACAAATGGCCATTATCAGTCCTAGGAGCTATCACTTCTAGAAACTATAGTTCTGTTTTCAATATCTATAATCACAGAACCCCTGATTTATAGTTTGCTTCAAGATCATCTGGGATAACCTTACACCTCTTAGTCTTCCTTAAAACTAGTTGAGTTTTGACTAAAACTCAACTGGTTAATGGGATACGAATACAGTGACCAAATAAAACGTAGGAATTTCAGATAAGCAACAAATGTATTATTCCAATATTTTAATATAAGTATATTCAAATAATGCATGAGATATATTTATGTTAAAAATAATGTATACAATTTCCATGCTGTTTTTATCAAGAAAATAAAACATGTCTCTCTCACTTATCCAGGTTCCTGGAATATGGCTAACATAGTTCCATTCTGTAAAATTGTAAAATGCAGATGGAGACATCACGCTAAAATCCAAACAGCATCATGACAGGAGGTGGAAAAGCACTAGATCGCATTTTGCTATAGAAATCTCTTACAAACCGGGGCGCGTGGGTGGCTCAGTGAGTTAAAGCCTCTGCCTTTGGCTCCGGTCGTGATCCCAGGGTCCTGGGTTTGAGCCCCGCATCGGGCTCTCTGCTTAGTGGGGAGCCTGCTTCCTCCCCTCTCTTTCTCTGCCTACTTGTGATCTCTGTCTGTCAAATAAATAAAATCTTAAAAAAAAAAAAAAAGAAATCTCTTACAAACCTTAAAAGGGATATTACAGGTTAAATCCAGGATATTACACTGGAGAAAATAAATTCAATTCTGTTTAACCACAGTCAAATTTTGTTCTCTATTATATACTAAAATTATATCCTAGCTAATGTATCACTGTACTAACAGGAGAAGTCATTCTGATTGTCATTAATTAGTCCTATATTATTTTCTTTTCTCCTTCTCTTTTATCCTTTACTTGATAATTTGAGGTAAACTGTACTGTTTGTCACAATTGCTAATAGCCTAATTATGATTAATTACTTTCCTTCTATGTTCATTAATTGGCCTTAATAAATTGAAAGCAGTTTAAACTGTCTTGCCCTGAAGACCCTTATCATAATCATGTAAGTACAAAAATGACTGAATATTTAGTAAAGATATTTCAGAAATGTGTAATGAAATGAATTTTTTAATTAGTATATTTTTAAAATAGCTCTTTACTGGAGAACTTTTAGGTTCACAGCAAAACTGAAGAGAAGTACAAAAATTTCTCATACACCTACCTACTCCTACATATATATTTTCTTCCCCATTTTCTGCATCCACCACTAGAATAGTACATTTGTTACAACTGATAACCCTACATTGTCCCATAATTATCACCTGAAGTCCATAGCTTAAATAATGGGTTCGCTTTGGTGTCACATTTCCTGAGTTTCGACAAAAGCATAAAATGTATTCATCATTATGATAAAATATTTTTACTGATCTAAGAATCTTCTGTCTCCCATCTATTCATTTCTCCCTCCTCCCTAACCCCTAACAACCACTGATCTTTTAATGGTCTCCATAGTTCTGCCTTTTCCAGAAAGTCACAGTATTTGGAATCATTGAATATAACCTCTTCATATTGGCTTTTTTCACTCAGTATTATGCAATTAAGTTTCCTTTGTGTCTTTTTGTGGCCTGATAGCTCATTTCTTTTTATCAAAGAATAATATTCCATTACCTGGGTACGACAGAGTTTATCTGTTGGCTCAGTGAAGAATACCTTGCTTGCTTACAAACTTGGCTAAATAAGAATAAAGCTCCTATAAACAAACGCAGGTTTTGAATGGGCATAAGTTTCAGCTCCTTTGAGTAAATGCCAAGTAGTACAATTGCTGGATCAAGTGATAAAAGTGTGGTTAGCTTTGTGAGAAACCACCTTAAGGTTTTCCAGAGTGGCTGTACCACTTTGTCTTCGTAACAGCCATGAATGAAAGTGCTTCTTGCTCCATATCTTTGTCAGCGACTGGTGTTGACAGTACTCCATGTTCTGGCCATTCTAATATATGAAGTGTGGAATGGTATCTTATTATTTTAATTTGCATTTCCCTGATAGCATACAGTATTGAACATCTTTTCACAAACTTATTTGCGATTTGGTGATGCGTCTGCTAGAGTCTTTGGTCAAATTTTAATCAAGTTGTCTTCTATTGTAGAGTTTTAAGAGTTCTTTGTATGTTTTAGAAAGTTGCTGAGAGTTTCTGTCATGACTGAGTTTGGATACTGTCAAATGCCTTTCAGCTTATATTGATATGATCATATGATTTTTTTTAGCTTGATATGATGATTGTATTAATTCATTTTCAAATGTTGAATGTGACTTATATACCTGAGATAAATCTCAGATGTCTACAGTATATGTAATTTATACATACTTGGATTCAATTTGCTAATATTTTGTTGAGAATTTTTGCACTGTTCACTGGGGAGTCTGCTGTTTCTTTCCCCCTGCTTCTGCTCTCTCTCTGCCAAATAAATAAAATCTTAAAAAAAAAAAAAAAGAAATTCATCTATTTCACCTAGGTTATCAGATTTGTAGGCACAGAGTTGTTCACAATATGTCTTTGTTATCTTTTTAATGTTAATAGAATGTATAGTGATGCAGCCTCTTTCATTTGTGATACTAGTAATTTGTGTCTTCTTTCTCTCTTTTCTTTGTTGGCCTGGTTCAAGACTTATTGACTTTGTTGATCTCTTCAAAGTGCCAATTTGGTTTTGCTGATTTTCCTTATTTATTTCTTATTTCTATTTCATTGATTTTTGCTTTAATTTTTATTATTTTCTTCTGGTCAGTTTAGATGAAATTTGCTCTTCTTATAGTTTCCTATGGTGGAATCTTAGATAACTGATTTTAGATCTTCCTGTGTTTTCTCAATACACATTTAATGCTATAAATTTTACTCTAAGTACTGCTTTTTTGTAACTCATAAGCTTTCCTAAGAGGTATTTTCATTTTCATTTAGTTAAAATGTAGTTTAAAATTTGTCACGTTTAGGGTTCTCCTAATTTGTGAGATTTAGTGTTTGAGATTTAGGGAAATGTTTCAAATAACTCTTTTGTCCCTTTTTTTCTTTTCATCTGGTATCCCATTACACATTTGTTACACCTATTGTAGTTGTCTCAAAGTTACTGGATCTTCTGTTTCATTTTTTTCAGTCTTTATTCATTTCACTTGAAAATTCTATTGATATACCCTCCATATCAGATTATTTTCCCCCTCAACTGTATCCAGTCTACTGATGAACACACGAAAGGCATTCTTCATTTCTACTGCAGTGTTTTTTAACCTCCACCATTTCTTTCTGGTTCTTTCTTAGAATTTCCATCTCTCTGCTTATGTTGCCTATCTGTTCTTGCATGCTATCTGCTTTATCCATTACAGTGTCTATGGCATTTTAATCATAGCTGTTTAAACACTGTTGTTTTAAATACCCAGTTTGATAATTTTAATATCTCTGTCATGTATGGTACTTACAGTTGCTCTGCCATTTGAAATTGTGTTTTTTTGCCTCTTGGTAAACCTTGTATTTTTTTTTTTTCCATGATAGCAGAGCATGATTTACTGGGTAAAAAGAGTTACTATATATGGACTTTTAATACTGTGTTGGAGATGTGTCAGGAGGGAACTATTCTGTAGCCCTATGGAATGCTCTCAGTCTTTTAGTTAGTCTATGCCTCTGGACTCAACTTCGTGTGTTTCCCAGTTTTTTTCTTCCCTCTTGGGTAAGACAGGATGGCTAAAGTAGCTTGGATTTCGGTTTTTCCCTTTCCCTTAAATAAGTTATGCTATGATAATAACCAAGTAGATTAGGCTTTTGTTAACTAACTTCCCCTGGGACAGGTATTGTTAAGAACAAGTGATTATAATAATTTTTATTGACATTGTTATACTCCTGATATTCTAAAACTATATATTTCACAATCAGCAAATTTTTCAATTTCAATTATTTTGACACATTTGTACATGTTGCAATGAAAATGTTTTATTAAAAAACAAACTATCACTTCCATTTAGAAGAGTCAGAAGTTAAGTGAAGTCTAATCATTTTTTCTTTTTTTAAATCTGAGTAGGTATCAATAGCCAGTTGCCCTAGAACATACCAATTCGTTTGAAGAGATAAGAGAGCTAAGACTGAAAAGAGGAATCACTTTGCACCACCTGAAAATCATTGTAACATGATTAATCTAAGCCTGTCCCTATGTAATTAATTCCCAACTCTAGATTAGATCTTAAAATATTCACCAAAACTCAAGTTAGCCCAGATCTACAGTATTCTGGTCATGCAATACAGAGATTAGATTAATTTATATTCTCCAGGTGTGCCTCCACTTATTTCCTTTTCCTCTTCCCCAACCCCACTTCTTTCTGTTGTGTGCACACATGTGCACCACTTTAGCTAAGATAAAATAGTATGTTCAGGTACCAGTATCCATTTCCCAATAGCATTGGGTCCTTGAGTCCTAAAATAATAAAAATTAAGTAAAAGCATTTGACTTTCCAGATTTTTATTTTATTGGCACATAGAATAACCTGTGGAACAGGAGAAAAAGAATGTCTAGTTCAAGCTTATGGGAACGATATTGAATATCACAGATTTAAAAGAAATATAATTTTCCCCACAATAGAACATGTTGCCTTCTAATATGCATTAAAGGAAGAGAAAGAATAGTTAAGAACCATGAAAGTAGTAGCAGAATAATTTAGCTTGTTATGGCCCCTTTATCATTTGTTCTAGAAGGCCCTTCAGAACTTTCTCTTTTGAAACTATTATGTTTTATTTATTCAGCACCAATTAAACACACTTTAATATATGGATTTAAATATGGGAATTTTTTATTACAATACTGCAGCAGATCGAGTATCTTTAATAGAAGGCAAATAAAAATTACAAAACGTTACATATCATTTGAAAGAACATGTGACCTCTATGCCGTGTTAACTGGGTGACTGTGGTCAATAGCCAGGGAAATTCATACTGGTCAGTTCTTGTGATATTGAGTGCAGATTTGGAGGAACACGAAACAATGCCTAAGACTGACAAAACATAACCACAGGCTCTAATGCCTAAATGATGAGAAGACCAAAATATTCTCAGTTCCTAGATTCCATCCTAACATGATACACGGAGTATACCAACCATATGTATACACACATTATATTTTCTTTTTTAACTCAATTAAACATTTAGTTAAACACCTAATATAAGTGATCATGAAAGTATAAAATAGTAAATGAATATATGTATTACACACATGCACACACACGCACACAATCCTTCTTCCTTTCTGAAAAACAAATTGCTGGTTTTTCACATATTTTCCCCAACTCAATTTTGAAATTAACCATTTTACTCAAGTCCCCTTGTTCCTTTTCATGAGAAATGTTACTTAGAAATTAAGATCTGTGGGGAAACATGGGTGGCTCAGTCTGTTAAATGTCTACCTTTGGCTCAAGTCATGATCTCAGCGTCCTGGGATCGAGTCCCACGTTCAGCTTGCTGCTCAGCAGAAAGCCTGCTTTTTCCTCTTCTCTGACCCTACTCTCAATCTCTCCCTCAAATAAATAAATACAAATATTAAAAAAAAAAAAGAAAAGAAGTTAAGACCTGTGTACTATGGTTTTTCATCACTAGTGGACTATCATCATTTCTAGGTTCTTTCAGTAAACAATTCACAGGTTTTTAGAACTGTATGGATAATTTTAATTCTACTCTACAGTAGCAGGATTTTTCCCTGGCTCCCCTTATGCATCACTTCCTTTACATACAAGGAAATTCTGGAACCAAAAATATAAGTATATTTTTTCATTTGTTTAATTCTATAATATAAACAAATAGCCTCAGAATTCCTAAAACCCCCTAAATAGTATTATATCTGCATATATCTCATAATGCCAACTTAAGATAGGTAAAGTAAAAATTCTGGGCAGAAAGAATTTTGGTGTGATAAATAAATGTGTGATAGTTCAGGCTGTCTTTTGCTCATCCATCAGTCCATTTTTCAGACTGTGGCTGGAATTCTAATAATTTTATTTTCCCATTTCAAATGATCAAATTATCTTTCACAGTCATAAAATAATATGAAAAGTACATAATCTGTCATTTGAATATGCTGGTCATTTATTACCCATCTTAAATTCCATATCTGCTTCTCCATACTCATTTCACCCCACTTTTAGCTATGTCAGTTTTACTAATATTTACTACAAAGACCCTGTTATTACTTCCCACTCCTGAGCTTTTACTTAGAATGTTGCCTCTATTAAAAAAAAAAAAAAAAAAAAAAAAAGTTCTTTTTCTTCTCCAGTATTAAGTCCCATTCAACATTCAAACTTGAATCTAGGCTTTGATAAAAGAAGTCATTGGAAAAAAAATCAAAGGCTTTTTAAAAACATTTTGGGACATTTATATAACCTATCATGTTTTGAAAAATAATTCAAACAAATATTTAATAGGTTCCTAATATGACCCTTTTCAAGTTGCTCCTTTAAGGCATTACTTACAACACATTTTTATATCATAACTGTTTTGCACATGGAATAGATTTTAATTCCAAAGGAGACTGACTTGATCAATATGTGATAATTAAATTGATGTGCTGTAAGAGACTTTTATGAGAATTCTTCAATGAGTGGTAGTTTAGAGACACTAAAAACAACCTATTTAAATTGTTACTTGATCAGCAATATTGCACATTATTTTATGAGAAATGTGATCATAAACACATTTGAATACACAGCTGCCTATAAATCAATGTCATACATTAACTTTCAAAACTAACACATCTCAAAGATTTCCTTTTAACACATTTTTAAATTCATTGGCAATATGAAGTAATGATCATTTTACAAAAGTCAGCATAATGCGTTGGATGAATTAGTAAATCAGTCCAAACGAGATCAACATTATAATGCAACTGGAAAAAAAACATATTGGACTTGCTGGTAAATACAGCTATCTCAGCAAATTCAAGATAGTCATGAACAGGTATATAGGAAATCCAAGAAATAATATAGATTTTTAAAACCAATTTTAAGTCTATGAGCCTTGCTGTGTATTTGTGTTTGTTTGAAGATTCTTTTTTTTTTTTTAAAGATTTTATTTATTAATTTGACAGAGAGAAATCACAAGTAGACGGAGAGGCAGCCAGAGAGAGAGAGAGAGGGAAGCAGGCGCTCTGCTGAGCAGAGAGCCCGATGCGGGACTCGATCCCAGGACTCTGAGATCATGACCTGAGCCGAAGGCAGCGGCTTAACCCACTGAGCCACCCAGGCGCCCTGAGCCTGTTTGAAGATTCTTAATAAAGTAAATACACAAACTCATATGTATATACAAATTTCTCAAAATCCCTAGTTTCTTTTGAGCTTTGCAAATATTTAATCTTCTTGATATACCAGATACCCGGAGCCTCTGGTTTCTCTGCTGTTAGTCCGAGAAACAGGGATTTCACAGCATGCATATCACTGAATATGTCATTACATGAGCCAATTATCAGGGTCATCTAAAAAGCGCGCTGCTTTCCTGCGGTTCAAAAAACTTTAAATCCAGCAGGAAGAACATTATTTGATGTAAATTCTTTCCTTTTATAGAAGGAGTTAGTGGGTTAAATGGGAAAAGAAAGAAATATGCCTCAGTGGATAGATGATGCAAGTTCCTAAATATTACCTATGTTAAAATATTTAACCTTCTTTAAGCACATCTCTATGTTACCTGACTACAGAAACTAGAAGATTTTATATTGCTTGAATGAACAATTTTAAATTCTTCACATTTCAATCAAAACTTGCTCATCATTTTGTTCAAATACTTAGCATCATCTTACTTCTCATCAATGTCAGTATCAACAGATATATATGTAGACAAACAAACTGATTATCAAAATTTATTAAGTGTGTAATGTAACTTATAATAAGATACTTTGCACTGAGTACATAAAGTATATATTTTTTAAGATTTTATGTATTTGATAGAGAGAGACACAGAGAGAGAGAGGGAACATAAGAGGGGAATGGGAAAGGGAGAAACAGGCTTCCCGTGGAGCAGGGAACCCGATGCAGGGTTCATTCATAGGACCCTGGGATCATGACCTGAGTCAAAGCAAACTTATAATGACTGAGCCACCTAGGCACCCCAAGACTTTATTTTAAACACTGGATTTGTCCCAAAGATTTCATGGTAAAATCATATAGGGTAATGGGCCTATATGTTTTGATGCTCATAAAAGTTAGCCTATTATGCTGGATTTAGCATTAAAATATTTGTGAAATTTGATAAAACTATTATTTTGCTTATTTTTATTTCATGAAATATTCCTCTCCCAACACTATTAGGTAGTCATAGTTTGTTTTCTTATGTTTCAGATAGTCCTTAATGATAGTGCATTTTATTCTCTTCTCACAAATATCTCAACATACACAGTCTTAATCATCCCAACACTGTTTTAGATTACAACCTTGTCCTATCAACCAGTATACTGTCATCTGTCCATTTAGTGTTTTTCATACCCTAATTCAGGTCATGATCATTACTTATATCTGTGCAATTTGAGGATTTGCATACATGTAATACTACATGTAAAAATATAGTTTTCCATACCTCTCTACATTTTGTACACAGTATAACTGATTAAGAAGATTTGAGTTGACTATTTAAATTTTCATTAAAAATATCTTTGGGAAGAAATTGAGAAGACTATGATCATTGTATGATTTTGTTTTGGATAAGGAAGAGCTTATCACCTTCACTTCTGAAATAATTTCTCCTTATGCCACTTACTCTACATATCACAGCCATAAACTGTCTTAAACAGTTACATTTTCTCTGTTGCCAGTTTTTTAGATGAGGTGTTATCACCTTTCACTATCAATGCATTATATTCTCAAAAGTGGTTTATACAAGACCATCTTCCAGAAAACATTTCCTGACTTTTAATTTCTTGCTTAAATATTTTCCACAATTACTGTTTTTTTAAGTGTTGGGGCCCAAATGTGCTTTGATTTAGATGGCAATGTTCACACATATTGAGAGTATTTATCTAGATAATCACAGCTGGACTGTTTATGTCTATAAGATATCAGTGTATAGTATATTTATGATCAAATACACACAATGCATACAAATTTGTTACCTAATGATATATGCAAAAAAAGTAAAGAAAGAACACTTGATATGTAATTTACTTGATTGCACCAAGCAAGGTCTACATGATACCATGTATATTATTATATGAACAAAGTATCTGCAGATATTTAAATAAATAAAAGTTGCATGAGAAGTGTGGATTTTACCATTTTAGGAGCTGCATATAATTTTTGTCCTATAAATATTTGTAAAGTTTGTTCTGGAACATTATTAATTTAGAATTTGAGCATTCAGGTTCATTATGATTTTATAATTTTCTAGGTGTGTCCAGAACAACGATCTGTATAGGGCATTTTATTCCTGATTTCTGAAGCAAGTATTCTATCCAATATCATATAAGTTATTAAGTTTACCTGGTCTAGCTGGTGGGAATAGGCACTTTTGCAGTCTTGTATGAACACTGGGCCCTGTTCTCTAATCTTTTCAGATTTTATTTTTAACTCATCTTTGGATAGTTTTTGCAAACACTTGGGCTTATCAGTATTCAGATTCTATTTAGATACCCAGAGTTATCTCTTTGTAAAGATTTCCTCTCTCCAGTAATCTGAGTTGTAATTCTCCCATTTTTTTTTTTTTTTTTTTAATGAACCTTTAGTTCTATCTCTTCCAAAGTCTTAATTCATGGAGTTCTCTGGACTCTTGTCTTGCTTTTGCCTTCTCTGCCCCAGCATGGGGATTCTCCCAAGGAAGTTAGTGGAGTATCTTCTTTGTTTCTCATTGGCCAAAAAACGTTACTCATTGTCATCTGGTGTCTTGAAAACCATTGCATATGTTCATAAAGGTGACACAGATAAATAAAGATAGAGATAGATGATATAAATAATAGAAATGAAGACAGAGATAAAGATATATATAGTTGTTGTTTTTCAGATGTTTCAGATAGAAAGGTAAATCAGGTCACTGATATTGTATCTTGGACAGAGGCAGGAGCCCCTCAGAATGTATTTATTTGAGGGGCACCTGGGTGGCTCAGTGGGTTAAGCCGCTGCCTTCGGCTCAGGTCATGATCTCAGAGTCCTGGGATCGAGTCCCACATCGGGCTCTCTGCTCAGCAGGGAGCCTGCTTCCCTCTCTCCCTCTCTGCCTGCCTCTCCATCTACTTGTGATTTCTCTCTGTCAAATAAATAAATAAAATCTTTTAAAAAATTATAAAAAAAAGTCTTTAAAAAAAAGAATGTATTTATTTGAAATGTGTCTATTTTTCAGGGCACATGAGTGGCTAAGTCCTTTGAGCATCCAGCTTTTGGTTTCAACTCAGGTCATGATCTCAGGGTTGTGAGATCAAGCCCCACAATGGCTCCCTGCTCAGCACAGAGTAAGCCTGAGATTCTCTCTCTCTGTCTCCCTCTACCCCTTCCGCAATGGGCACACGTGCCTTGGCACTCTCACTCTCTCCAAATAAATAAATAATCTTTAAAAAAAGTGTCTATTTTTCAAGTTTGAGAGAAATGACTGAGAAATATTGAAATACTGATATAAAGTCAAATATTAGATTGTTCTACATAATAAGCTCTTCTTTCAGATAAGGATAAAGTCTTGATTTTTCAAGGAAGCTTGAGCTGCAATGGCTATGGAACTTCAATTTTTCTCATCACAAAATCACTTGATGACCTAATAAAAACCAAGATGCCTATACATTGCTCTAGACCACCTGAAGCTGAATCTCTGGGTTTGCACCATCCAAGTAAGTATCACAATAATTTTTATTTCTACAGTTAAATTTTGAAAGCTCCTACTCTAGATTACTCACATTGTCTCTCTTCTTAGTAATCCTGTTTTTTAAATCACATAAATTGTTTTTAACTGTTGCAGATCATAGCACCATCAACTGTGAAGACATGGATATAACTAATATTTATTGAGAACCTAGTATGCATCTACCACTGTGAAATGTGTAGCTAAGGCATTACTTCATTCAGTAGTAGATTATTATACATTATTTTTAATGAGAAATCAAAGGTTATTTTCATTTTTTTGAACAGACTCTTAAAGCTCAGTTTCAAATGCTGTATGTCTGATTCAATGATAACATTTTTCCATGAAGCCTCTTCACTATGTGACCTGACCATATTTCTTGATTTCGTACTTCCTTTCTAACCCATTAGACAATATTTTTGCTTTGCTTCATCAACTTCTTTTCATTCTCCACCTTGAACTGGTCCTATGTTTTGTTTTGTGCGTCAGATTTTCCTGCAGTGATAGAACATCTCAATCCATCCCAACATGGTGTCCACTTGAAAAAAAAATATGAATTTTCAGTATAACATGGAAGTATCCATAACACCAGTGAATTTCTACAGAGAAAATATCAACTACACCAATAAGGTATGTTTTAATTATTCATCTATGTATTTCTTAAAATAAAAATAAGAAGTGCAGGGGCACCTGGGTGGCTCAGTGGGTTAAAGCCTCTACCTTCAGCTCAGGTCATGATCCCAGGGTCCTGGGAGCCTCACATCAGGCTCTCTGCTCAGCGGGGACCCTGCTTCTCCCTCTCTCTCTGCCTGCCTCTCCGCATACTTGTAATCTTTGTCTGTCAAATAAATAAATAAAATCTTAAGAACAATAAGAAATGCAGGACATATTAATAGATAAAAATCATCAGGTATTATTTATTGCCTTGGAAATATATTTCTGAGTCAATAATGTAACTCTTTCAAGATGCTCCTCTTAAAATCAATTAAAATATAAATGGTATAATATTTACTAGAAGAGGAATGTCTATCAAGAAACCATTTATTCTGCTAGCATAAATGACTATAGAAATAATACCAGATTTTCAGTTATGCATTTAAGTTAATTCATATTTATTTAAGATTGCAAAACCTATAATCATGAATAGTATTAAAACTTTTTCAGAAGCAATAAAGATGAAAGCATGCATGATCATTTAGAGAAAAAATTTACACTGAATGTATTAAATTAAAAACATAATAAAAAAAGAATAAATCAGCTTTTTAGAAGTTAAATAATTATAGCTGGAGAACACTTCAAAGCTATTTCCAAATCTAATATTTTTAACTTGGTGTAGGCACTGTTTGTTCAATTGTTACTTTGTTTTTTTTTTATAAATAGAATAGCTTACGCATTCAACAAATGTATGAGGAATTGTTTCTCACAAAAAAAGAAAGTAAGTTTCTGACCAACATAAATTTTCATAAAGTTTTCGGGTATTTAGCTAATAATGTTAAAAAAACATTTCTCATTTAAAAAAAAAATTCTCGTTAAAAAAACTTTTTAGAAAAACCTATAAAGGTATTTGTTGCCTGCATTTTATTTCATTTCTAATTTTAACCATACTTTTTTGCTATTTAACAGAAGAACAGCTAAAGGGTAATAGGTGTTTATGGAAATATATAGGTGGTTATGGGTGTATGCAGAAGGATGAGTGATTTATAGCTCTGTAATGTGATAAGGTTGTTGGCAAAAAGGCAAAAATTGTGAAAATCACAAAGTCCTCCTTCTCACCACAACTTTATTTACTTATTTTTAAAGATTTATTTTATTTATTTAAGAGAGAGAGCATGAGCACAGTGAGGGTGAGGGAAAGGAAGACTCCCCACTGAGCAGGGAGTCCAACACGGGGCTCCATCCCAGGAGCCTGGGATCATGAGCTGAGCCAAAGGCAGATGCTTAATGGACTGAGCCACCCATAGCCACAACTTCATAACAAAGATATTTTGTCCATCGTTATGTATTTCATGAGAAATACTGAGTAATTCCATTTTGAGTATTATAAAAGATACCAAAAGGTTTAACACTTCTAATGCCATACATCCCAAAGTACCCTTAAAGACGCCTTTAAAATACCACATGCGTTGTTACTTTATCTGAATCCCCTCCTATAGGACTACAGTTCAGCAATAAATATAGTCAGTATTACACTTGTTTGTCACTAAAAAGCAAAATTTATACCACTGTTTAGCCTTGAATCCTTACCAACTAATTCAGAACCTGGCTTAGAGCATGGCTTACAAAACATTTATTTGTTTTAGGATTATGATAAAGGATGATTAGATTTTCATTCTCAAAAAAATTAGGATTTCACAGAAGAGATAAATTTCAACTGTTTCAAACAATCCAAAGCAGTACAGATAAAGTGCTCAATAAGTAGCATAGAACATAAGGAGTTGGGTGGATAGAATGGCTTTATAACATTTATAGATACAATTTGTAAATTATGTAAAACTATGTAATTATGTAAAACTGAAGTTTTAGCAGTCTTCCTTCCAAGAGAATCAGATATTAAATCCATTAAAAGTTTAAAATGATTCAGTAGAAAGATGAAAATAAGCCAATTAAAAAAACGGCAAGCATGTGCTTCAGTTTTCACAGCTTAGCATAGCACTGTTCTATTTTCAATGCTACATTTATCTTCCTTAATGCCGGATTGACTCCAACTGGCTAAAAATACTGCACCCTTTTTTAGTTCAATATTTGAGGTTCAAAAAGTTGTTCATTTTAAATATTGGGTTAAGTTGTGTCTGATTTTAAATCCCACCATTTGCAACACACACAGACACGAATGTGCTTCTTTAATAGCACAGACTATAAAAGGCACTGCTTTGTTTGTTTATCCTATTCTGATGATTATAATCTGGACTGCATTTTTAAAGTAGGGTTGATTTAATCCAGTTATATATATATGAATATATCCATATGTGTTCAGAAATATAAACTGGGCCAATATTTCTATGCATTACTTTAAACAGTACTATACAATAAGATTTTTCAATTTGTAGTTCCTGCTCAACATATAAATAGCTGCAATACTACATTGGTATGAAAAATAATTGTCTTTCCTCTTAGACACTTTGGATTCATGTTTCCCTTGGGTTGAACACTAGTAGTATCAATCATTCTAAGATGTTAATACATTATTTCTAAGATTGATGGCCCTATTAACCTTATGGTCTGTGCATACAGAAAAGCCAGAAATTCCTTTTGGTGAACAACCTTATGTGGCTGATTTTAATCAAGATTTGTCTTTCTTCCAATGTGTTCTGTAACTGCTGACTGCTTGCTTTATGGAATTAATCTAGAAAACAGTTCACTCCCTTTTGAAAATACGGGCTTATTTTGTGTCAGTTATCCCTGTTACAGTTAATGTTTCTCAAAAAGTTAGTTTTACCTGTCTTTCCAATTGTTGATGTTGTGCCCAAGTTTCATGTCTGAGAGACCACCAAGGAGCCAACACTGATGCAATCACACAAGGGTTTATTCAGCAAGCTTGAGCTTGGGTCCAAGTATACCCGGCACAGCGGAGCAGGGACTTGGACCCCCCAATCTGGTTACAGCATGGTACTTATGTGTTGTTTCAGGGGATTTCCAATAAGGGGTATGGACTCTGTGTCTCTGGGTTCAGTTCCTGATAGTGTACTGGGCGTGTCAGTCCTGTGGTTGAGCCTGGCCACACACAGGTGGCCAATGAGATTGCAACACACAGAGAAAGCTGCGCAATCACGCTAGGTCATACACGGGAGGCCAACTGAACTACAATTCACACCATAGTAGCTATTTGAATTAGCCTATCACCTTGGTCAGAATTGGTGCCCAAAAGGTGGGGCCCACACTCCTTGGTAGCTAGGGAGACAATATGCATACTCCATTGATTGGATGTCTCCACCTGACCTGACCCATCCCTGCATTTGGGCTGTTATCTCCACCTGAGACTGGTTTCCTGGACTTGCTTTTAGGTAAGTTCCCCAGTTTGGGGGAGGGGGGGGAGGGAAGGGTCAGTTTAAGTTTTACTGCATAAACAACAAAATGGCTGTTTAACTGAGGTGGGGCCGCTCTGGCTAAATAGGCCCTTACACTGAAAGTTTATCCAAGTTATTGTTGTTATCTAAGCATCCATTTTATTTGGCTAAGCTACATAAAGAGACCTTAATTCAGCACTAGGCCCTCATGCTAGCATAAGCCCTAGAGAGCAGCCTGCAAAGTCACAAGCAAATGTAAAATGCTGATATGATTTCTCCAAAAGCCCTTGTGATCAAAAGTCTTCTTAGCTTCCCAGAGCCTTTCCTTTGTGTACTTCTTAGATAAGATCTCTATAGAGCTTACTAAAACCTTAGTCTTTTGATTTGCATTGAACAATCTGTCCCTAGTCCAGGAACCCCAAAGCACTCCACCAACAGGCCCTAATAAATGCCTGTGTCTCATACCCTGCCACTCTCCTTGCCTTCACCCTGCCCTGACCTTCCTGGGTTGCCTCTCAAGTCATGCCATATAACTCCTCCAGAACTTAAGAGTAATAAATTTCTCTGTTTCAAGTTATCTTGTGATCTTCTGTTGAACTTTGGCTCACCATCTGGTACCCTATGCTTCACTTAACAAATGTTAATTTAACAAAACCATTACACCAGTATGTAGAAGATAAGATCTCTCCCCTAAGGAAAAGGTGTTAAAAGCACTTTGAGTAGGAAATATAATGAGTTTTTTAAGTGTATATTATCTGAATACAATGAATTATATTCTGAATCATGTTTTTAAATATATAATGTTGATTATGGAAAGATGCTATTATTTTGCTTGTAATAGTATAGGTAATTTTACAATTATTGAATGAAAAATGTTTGTACTTAGTCATAAAAATATTTGTTATTAGTTCTGAAAGCAAAATCTGTTTTTCTCAACAAAATATGTAGGAACAATCCTCTCAGCTCTTGCTTTTCCTTACTGGGTCCTTACTGGGATATTAAGACAATGAAGTAGTATGTTTACAGAACTGTTTTAATATTTTTGCTGAAAACTGGAGCAGAGAAATATGTGGTAGTTGTATAAGGATAGATCATCAAGATAAATGTTTGTGTCTTTTTCTTTTAATGTGATATATTAGGGTGCACCTTTAAGCTTAAAAGGATTGATCCAATAGAGGTAAAGGGACTAATCCAGTAAAATTAAAAAAAAAATTACTATTAAAGGATGGAGGGAAAAGCAACAAGAAACTACGTGAATCCTGAATAGAGAGTGAGATTTCACCACTGAAAGGACTAGATATAGATAGGTTAAAAAAAAAAATCATGAGAATATAGGCAACACATTATAGGTGCAGAAGTAAACAGATTGTATACATTGTATAGATTTGATAATATGAATTTATTCTCCCATGATTTACAACTATTTTCTTTGTGAAACAGGAGAAAGTAATTGGTTGAAATTGAGAGAAGGCAACAGATATTGTAGACTAATTTTTTAAAAAGTAGAATGTGAGAAGTAGGTGTGACTTTATTAAGGAAACATTATTAATCAAGAATTAGATAAATTCACTTTGGAAGGAAATTATTTGTGTTTTTATCTTGTTTTTTCCATTCACTATTATCTGAAACAAGTTACTCAATATTCCTATACATGTATAGAAATCCTCTCTATATATCTGTCATAACAACTTTATCACAATGCATTTACAATAATCAAATTTGTTTTACATATTTATTGTGTAGAAATATATATGCCTTAGTTTCATTTATTAATAAGCACTTAAAATTTGTAGTTATATTTAAAATTTTAAAAACTCTGTTCTTTGTTGTTGTCATTTTCCACAAGAACTTCAGCTTTGCTTTTGCAGAACTAATGTGGGTGGGGTTTTCCTAGATTTCAGGGAAAAGACGAGTAGCAAAATAATTGAATGTGTATGCCATAGGGCAATCTTCATTTGTTTTATGGAATAGAAGTTGGATAAGAAGTGAGAGTGAATAATCTGAAAATCCTGAGAGGATATATGAATGCTGACACGTTTGTACTAGATTATGTAAAATTTAAAGATAGAATGTTATAGTATGAGAAAGAAAAACTTAAAATCAAAATTCTGGAGATGATATAATTACTAGAAATTAATTTATGAAATTGGTTAGGGATACATAATTAATTAAATTTATGGAATTAAAATTAGTAGTGATAAAAAGATCTTGGATAATTACCATAGTAGAGAGTCGCTAAACTAGGAAAGATAAGAAGTTATTGGAAATTAAAAGATAAACTAGGAGATTAGACCCTAACCTCATAGGTGTTAAATATTGTTTTAGTCATTAGGACTATTAAAGGGTCAAATGGTTATTATGGTTCCTGGGTACATAGTAGAAATACATCTCAGGCTCCTATTAAGATCTCTAAGTCTATGAAAGCTACTTTGTTCAATGAAGAACAAGCAAAAATAACAGATTGCATTTCAAAGTGGAAGCTTTAAGAATCAATGAACAATTGATTGCTATAACAACCGAATACTAAGCAAAACTATTCTCCTTCAGTTGAGGCCCTTAAATGATTAAGATGAGAAAAGCAATTTAACCATCTATTCTGCATAACATGCATAACAAATAAGAAATATATCCAAATTATGTAAGCCACTAAGATGTGGGACATATTGCTGGTGCAGCATAAGCCCTCTTATCTGATAAATAGATTGTTAATGTAGTTGCTGAAATAATCAAGAACAATGCCTGCACTAACAGTAGAGAGAAAGATGCTAAGTAACAATTAGGTGCAAGGAATCTGGACATTGATAGGAGAAGTGAATACAATGATTCATTTAGAAAATCCACGCTTCAATTCTGAGATACTTTTTCTCCCAGCTACTGAGAGTTTTGGAAATTGAGGACTCTCAGGTAAGTCCTTTACTGGAAATTGCCCTCCGCCTAATAAAGTGTCTCTTCCCACAGCCAAAGTCCCAACTAGGGGTCAGCCCTATACAATAACTGATATTCATATTGGTATACATGCTATCTCCCTGCCTTTAGGAAGGATGATCCAGAAGGCTCATCCCAGCCCCAGAGTTGTCAGTAGGATTTGTTGAAGCCTTTGCTGTAACGGCATTGCAGTTCCATTCTTCATTTTGCCCCGTTCTTCCTTTTTCTAATCATATACATGTCTCCATCCTGAGAATAATCTCCAATAAAATTTCTATTTAAAAATTTCTTTTAAAAAATATTTTATTTAGGGACGCCTGGGTGGCTCAGTTGGTTAAGCAGCTGCCTTCGGCTCAGGTCATGATCCCAGCGTCCTGGGATCGAGTCCCGCATCGGAATCCTTGCTTGGCGGGGAGCCTGCTTCTCCCTCTGCCTCTGTCTGCCTGTGCTCGCTCTCTCTCTTTCTCTGATAAATAAATAAAATCTTTAAAAATATATATATATATTATTTATTTATTTAACAGAGAGAGAGAGACAGAGAAAGATCACAAGTAGGCAGAGAGGCAGGCAGAGAGAGGGGGAAGCAGGCTCCCTCCTGAGCAGAGAGCCCGATGTGGGGCTGGATCCCAGGACCCCAAGATCATGACCTGAGCTAAAGGCAGAGGCTTAACCCACTGAGCCACCCAGGTGCCCCCAAAATTTCTATTCTGACATTGATTTCCTAAGAAACTGCTCTATTATAACTGTTTCCAACAGTAGCTCAAAAGAATAGAACTTCAGTGGGAAATATGGAGCTGGATCACCTACCAAACATGCTGTAAATATGGATCCCATTAATTGTAGTAGGTAAATCAAAACTCACAACCCAGAAGATCAATGCAATTGTGGAAAATATCACAGATGGCAAATTGTTATGGGACATTAATGGAAGGCGGAAGAAAAGTACAGGAGGTGACTATTATGAGAACAATGGAGTTATTCCCATGCAGGGTGTCATTAATGGATTGGAGAAAAACAATAACAAAGATCAATGATGAATATTAATCAATTAAAGACAAGTGTGAAAGTCGGGAAACTATTTTGACATCTTATAATAATAGTCATCTTTTGGTGGATTCACAGAAATATTAGAGTATGAGGCACAAGACTTACTTATAGGAGTAGCCTAGCTCCAAAAAAGGATAAATTCTCAGCCACTTCAAGCCAGGTGAAATGTTGTGGAAAATAATCAGACTGTCGAGAAACCAAGCAACACTCGGGAAGCAGGAAGACTTGGGTCTATTTGATGCCGGAGGATCCAGATAAGCTTGCACTGGAAATTCTGTGCCCCAGACAGCAAGGTTACAGGGTTTTTATAGAAAGGTACAGGGGGTCAGTTTCCAAGGGCTATGCTGGCTGCTGGTAGTTGGGTTTAAACTGGGGAAGCAGGGGGGCTACTTTAGGAGGGAACATAGTGCAGGGAGCCTGTGGTGGAAAGCCTGTTTACGAAAGCAGAAAGGGCTAGATATCTCTTGCTCTTTCTATCTACCGAGTCCTGCCAGCCTGGGTCTGCTCTAGATAATCATCTTCTTCAATACCAAGGTTTTGGCTTAGCTTGTTTTGACCCTGGTTGGGATGGAGTGCATCTATGAGACTCGGAATTGAGAAATCTAATTTCATGATTGAAAAACTTTGAAACGGTACCTTTCTAAACCCTTTATTATCACAAAAATGACCCACTCTTCCTTAAAAGAGAGGCTATTAGCCCTTATCCACAACTATCTGTGCCTTGCAAGGAAATACACACTCCTTCCAGATCTACTCCTATCTCTCTTTCTGACCAGTCACTTTGATTAGATCACACTAAAACAAAACTGCAGAAATGTTGGACCAAATAAGGGAGGGAAAGGACTACACCCCAATAAGGCTGCAGACTTAGCCAGCAAACAAGCAAACACTTATGAGCTGGGAGATCATGTGTAGCACTTGATCCTAAGGGTGAGTCAGAGTGGACCATAATGTTCGATAAGGAAGAATTTAGTGATATGGGTGAATTCTTCCATGAAACACTTATCAACACAAACACATATACACCAGGAAATAGAGCTAACTCATAACTAGAAACTTTATGAATAAGATGACCTGTACCAAATAATACTGTCATATCAAGTGGTATGAAAAGGAAACACATTTTTTCAGAGAAACGTGAAAGCTATATTATGGAATGAGCATATTTGATGCTTGGCAGAATTCTCACACTGAATCCTTGGTCTGTGGGCTAACAGTTACTGTAACGACAGACACCTAGTAGAAAACTTTGGAATTATCCCTCATGCCAGCCAAGCGTGTACTTTAAATAATTATAATATATCCTAATGGAAATGGAGAGAGTTGTGTCACCCTTAAAAATGGATGATGCTCCCTATTTTATCCCTGTTTAATTCATAACTCTCAGTCCTACAAAAAATTAGAAATATCTTCTAACATCCAATTAATAGTCCACTTGCATCTTTAGCAAATTAAAATGGGGTGTTAGAAATACGGGTAAGGGGTCATTAAGCAGGGCAATGGTTATTTCCCATCACTATCAGGAAGGAGTTGCAGAAACATTCTGGATTCATTTGGGATAAATAAGAGTATAGATTTGCCTTTTTGCCCCAGGGAAATGTTAATTCTTTTGCTTTCTAAAAATGCCTAGTCCAAAGGGAACTAGAGTTTCTGCACATCCTCCAGAATATCATATTAGTCCATTAAATGGTTGATAAAATGTTGTTCTATATGGATCAGAAAGAAGTGTCAAGTATGATGGAAGGACTATTAGGACACATGGCCCCAGAGGATAGGATATAACCCCTAAGAAGATTCAATAACCACTATAACATCAGGAGCAGTCTTTAGGGGCATAGTGATTTAGGACATGTATCTTATCCCCTTCAAAGTACTGAACAAATTATTATAAATTGAACCTATTCCCAAAAATAAAGCAGCAGAATTTTCTGAAGACCTCTTTGAATTCTGGAACAATCATATTCAACTTGGGAAAAGTATTCTGATTAATTTACCAAGTGACATTAACAAAAGGCTGTTGGCATTGACTCAGTCCCAGAAGGGGAGGAAAAACCTCTCTCTAAAAGGACTGGATTATGGTAGAAGTATGCCTGTGCTTAGGCTCTCATGACCTAATCACTTCCAAAAGGCCCCACCTCCTAATACCATCACTCAAAGATTAGGATTCAACATATGAATTTTGGGAAAACAAAAACATTCTGACCACAGCAGACCATTACCTAGACTACATAAAGAAATCTCATAGCTTAACATTTAAAACATAAAAATTCAGTCAGAATATGGATGGACAATACAGACAGACATTTTGCATAATGTTTGGCTAACAAGCACATATAAATGTATTGGAACAATTTCACTTATTGTGGTTAGCATTGAGTAATGTATAGAACCGATGAATCTCTATGCTGTATACCTGAAACAAATACAACTTTGTATATCAACTACACTTCAATAATACATGGTTAAAAAAAGAATGCCAAAAATGTTGATTTTTTTTTTTTTTTTTTTTTTTTTTAGAGAATTAGTCAGTAGAGAAATCAAATAAAATCACAAGGAAGTACCACTATACACCTAACAGAATGGCTAAAATAAAAAGTGGTAACACTAAATGCTGGTAAGAAAGCAAAGCAACTGGATATTGTTATTCATTGCTGATTGGAACATAACATGGTTCCTCACTCTGAAAAACAGCTGGGCAATTCCTTTTAAAAATGAAAGGAGCCAAAAAAAAAAAAAAAAAAGGAGAGTTACCATAACACCCAGTAATTATTCTCTTGAACATTTATCCCAGGTAAATGACAGATTATTTTCATGCAGAAACTTGTGACATGTGAAGAAAAGCAACCACCACCTGAAAAGCCTGAAAGAGAGCAGTATTATCCATGGACAGCCTAAATGAATTAAGGAAGAACACAACAGAGAAAGGAACTTAACAACAAGAATATACAGTATTTGGGGTTCTGTTAAAGATGGGCAATAATAGCCAATGGACAGAGAAAAAAGAGTGCATGGTTGCTTGTAGTTGGGGTGTTCCAAGATGTAACTCTGGGATCTCATTCAATCCCATGATTTTTAATGCCATCTAGGGATGAAGGACTTTCAAATCTACATAATGAGCTGCTGCAATCCTGTGTAATTCAAGACTTTCCAATTACCTACTGAGCAACTTCTCCATTTGGCTATTTAACAAGCATTATAAAATCAATGTATCCAATTAACATATCCAATGTATGATACTTGCACTCCCAAACTTCTTTCTCTAGTTTCTCCCTTCTGAGTGACAATATTGTTATTCACCTTAATACACAAACTTAAACCTTGAAATCATCCTTGATTTTTTTTTTTAACCTCACAGCTCACAATCCATCAGCTCAACCTGTCAGTTCTACTGAAAATCATTTCTCCCATTTAACAATTTATCCCCACCTTCAATAACCAAACTCAGTCCCAAGGTATCAGTATCCCTGACCAGGACTCAGCTGTTCACCTTTTATTCCAATTCTGTTATCACTCATTTCCCAGGGGCCACTTTATTTTCCTTATAGTTTATTCTCTAAAATAATTTGTGTGATGTCATGTTGTGCAGATAATGCTTTTGATCAAAATCCTCTAATGTCCTCATGCCACATTAGATTAACACCTTACAGAACCATACACAGACATACATGCAGACATACCTTTACAAAGATCCCCAAGTCATTGTTAGAATCTTCTTTATCTACCTCTTCAAAAAAATCTCTCCTACATGCTATAGCTACAGCTACAACAGTTTCTATTTCTCCCCTGAAAACTCCAAGCTTATTTCTACCCCAGAGCTTTTATACTTGCTGCATTCTAGAATGAAGAATCTGTCACAGATTAAGTTTTTGTTTAAATGTCACCTCTGCAGAGAAGATATTAGTGACTTATAAAAGAAACATGTGGCCTTTTGCACACATCCCTCACTATTAATTCTGATCTGTTTTCCCTCATAACACTGACCATTACATGAAGTCTTCTTTGTTTCTTTATTTTATTCGGTTAGCACAAGAATTTAAGTTCTGTAAGTCAGGTCCATGTAACCCCAGTAATAAAAACAGTGACGAGCACATAGTGAGTAATCAGTAAATATATTTTGAATGAATATATAAATGAAAAATCTACCTTAACAAAAAAGATAAACAAAATATTCCAATATTTTGAATATAAATAAATTTCATAAATTTATTTCATAATTTATTTCAAAACTATTCATAAATGAATATTTTGAATATGAATAAAGAAAATGCAGAGACTAAAATGTAAAACTTATAGATATGTAAATTACAGAATATCATGCCATAATACTACGGGTCAATGTAAACTAAATTTTTAAAAAGGCAATTTTATGTTGGGAAAATAACAGCTACAATGAATGCTCATCCTTATTTTAAAAATGTAATTCACATATTTTAGCCCCTACCTCACGCCAAATCTGTGCCAAATTTAGTATAGATTAAGGAAAAAAAGCAATCAATATTGAAGTCTCCACTTGATTAATTTGCTATCATCTTTAGTAATTCTCTAAAATCCATCCATTTTTCACACTTGCCAAACTGGTAATTGAAAAGAGATAGAGTAGGAACAACCCACACAAATCTCACTTATTTTTTATGGTGGCACTCATTAATGAGATTTCTTGGGAGACTCACTATTGCTTTTGAATATTCCAAACCAATACAAGTGTTATGTTCATTGTTAAATATGTGTAAAACAAATATAAAATCAAATTCTTGAGAAATAATCTTGGAACATTACCGAGATATATCTTGTATAAAACACAGTGAAATTAGATCAGAATTCATTTCTTGTGTGGTTCTATATCTCCTCTAGTCTAAATGACAGATATTACACTTGAAATTTCAAAAAATCATTAGCCAGACTGAACTCTCCAGTAGTCCATAAAGTTTCCTCATTGCTTTTTAGTTTATACATAGTAGTAAGGACAAATACCTTCATGGCTCTTTGAGGAACATTAGGGGAAGATTCAAAGGGTATTTATATATTTTTAGATATATGATTTTTGTACATGGAAAGGATCACCCACAGGTGTTTTAATTTTAATGATCACTTATTCAATTCAAATATCAAATAAATAAAATGTTGAAAATTTCAATATAGTCTACATTTAATATAATTTTTTGTAACACTTTTTAATGATTTTTCTGAAGTTTTAATTTGCAAAGTAAAGATGAAAACTCTTTTAAATTATTATTATACTTACACCAAAAACTGTTATAAAAATACCAAGATTATTTAATAAGACTATATTTATTTTGTATCTACCTGGGGTTATTGCTTTGCTCCTAGCAGTCTTGGTGTAATCCTTTGGAATTAACAGGAAAAAAAAAAAAAACCACCTTACCATCTCATAGCTAGGCAACATTACCTGATCATGGTTGTCTTCTAACTAATTCTTGATAATGGCAAAGGTCTGGTAAATTCTCATAGGTTATATAAGTCTTGATCACTGGATATGTCTCAGCATCAATTTAACAAATGGAAAGTATATGCTCTATCAAAAAGAATTTTTAAGTCTACATCTGGTGATTTTTATTTTGTATTAGCTTAGACAACTCAACTAAGACACTAGCTGGCTTTCTGTAATTTTCATTTTTTGGAAATGCATCATCAATTATCTACAGTCAAGTAGCTCTATATTTTAGGTCACTCCCTAAAATCAGCTTACTGAACCACTGTTGCTGCCTATTTAATGACTTTGTGCACTTTGTTTCTTAGCATAACTACTAGCACTAATTCTAGTGATCCCTTCAACTCACTGAGATTATGGATCTTACCTCAGTATAATTTTTTTTGGCTATAATTTCCTGTGTACTAAAAACTAGGAAGTTTTTTTTTTTTTCAAGATTACTGTGACATTCTCATTAATTTGTTCCTTATGCCATGGACCTTGTTAGGTAAAATCTGGAGTAGGTAGGTATCATTTTGATTTCTTGATATCTTTGAGTTAACGTCTCTTCAGGTAAAGTATTTCCTATTACTTTTGTGTTTCATGCCAGGAGTCAACATTTGATTCACAGTTTTATTAACCACACCATAAAACAATTAGAACCACAGCTGGTTACCCAAATTTACACAATAAATGTACTTTGAATATGATTCAACAGTATGTTTCATTTTTCTACTCCCAAAAAGTCACATCTACACATTTCTCAAAAATATTAATGAATTCCTTCTTTTCATCAATTTATCCCCAGAAATGTATTTATTAAATACTTAGTGACTGAGATGAGAAAGATGAGAAAAAAAAATCTTGAAATATGTTGGAAATTTTAGTTTTCTCCTTCTGAAGATTCTCAGTTTTCTTAAGGATGTAAATCGCAATAGAAAGCATTATCAGAGAGGTTTAGAGGTCCAAATTTTTTCAAATCCTTCAAAACTTCTCAGATATTCTTATTTCAAATGTTGAGATTTCCCCCTTACTGGAAACTGTCTTTACTTCCACATAGAAATCTAGAAATAATGATAATCCAAATGGTATGGCATTACGTCAGACAGAATTATTTTCTAAATTTTATAAGGCTTATTTATATTTCTAACCAATGACTCATTCAGATTCAATTTTAAATATATGGCTTCAGTAAAGAGTTATAAAATGTGAGCTTCTTTACAAATACTAAATTGAGGCACACAAAACTGAGAATAGCAAAAAAGAATTTTTAAAATAATAATTGGACTATAATTGAAATTGATAGGTACAGAGTCAACTTCAGAATGACATAAGAAGTTGCCTTAAAGAAGGGTTTTATTGGGCGCCTGGGTGGCTCAGTGGGTTAAGCCACTGCCTTCGGCTCAGGTCACGATCTCGGGGTCCTGGGATCGAGTCCCGAATCAGGTTCTCTGCTCAGCGGGGAGCCTGCGTCCCCCTCTCTCTCTCTGCCTGCGTCTCTGCCTACTTGTGATCTCTGCCTGTCAAATAAATAAATAAATAAAATCTTTTAAAAAAAGAAGGGTTTTATTCATTTGCTTGATAATGTAGAAAGGTTCTTTGACATTCTACTCCTACTTCTATTCTTATTTTCTCATTACATTCTTATTTTTTGGTATGGTATACTGTTTCAGAATACTTAAGGGAAGAGTAACACATTCATAGGCAGCTATTTCAGTGCTTGAAGTAAAAAAAAATTTTTTTTAAATCAGGCTATAAAATATAATACTACTACTTTGCACTCTGGACTTTAACATTTATTAAACCAATGGAGATATTAATGGTTACTATAGTATGTATTATGAAAATATATTATTTGTATATTATACATTAACTTAAACACAAGTTAGTGTGGTAGTGGCTTGGCATATAACCTAGATGATCAAAGGTAAATAAGAATAACTGTCCTGAAAGAAGAGAAGAAATAGATTAATAGATTAGGACACTTCTACCTGAACTAGAATCCAGTGATTTTGTAAGAAAGTATGTCTCTTATATGTCAAAGCAATATTTTACTTATAATTTTGATCATATATGCTTTGATATAGGTGCAAATACTTAAATAACTGTTGAGTAAATGGAATGTTGATTTATTCCTCCATATAGATTTGGTCCTCATTATCTAAATTGATTTGTTAAAATAGCTTTTCCAGTGGTAGTAAAGAAAGGCACCAGAATACATTAGTCCTGAATGCCAGTCATTTTCCAAATATTGATAAAACATACCTTTCTACCATCAGGTAAACATTTTCTCTACATAACTTTATCTGGCAAACTCACATTGTAGTCAGAAACCATTTAAATGTGTTTTTCCTTTAACATACCTGAATCATACAAAATAACTATTTGAACTACAACTGCAACCTTTCAAAACACACTAGTTACAAATTCCATCTTGATATACGTAATTATTTCTGCTGGGAAAATGGATGAGTGATTGTTTCTATTTTTTGATATCTTGATATTTCAGCTTTAAGGCATGTGTGAATAGTGACCACCTTTAGTGTGGGGGGAATAGTGATTTTATGTATTAAATAATGGTATGATCTAAAACCAAAGTGAAATGCTTGAGACACAGTAGCATTTAGGGTTAACATTTATTGATTGGTAGGGCAATATGTACATTTGGTTAAGAAAATTCTCTTTATGGAAAATAAGGGTTCTTCTTTCCAGAATATCAGACTAGTTTGTTGTTGAAATGGGTAGAAGGAAGAGACCTTGCAATTAATGGTGATTAATTTGAAAACACATATTATTTGAAATTCAGAGATGTTAGGTATTACTTTTCAATGTTCTTGAGTAATACTAATGTGAAGTCATATTTACATAATTGTTACTTAGTTTTATTACACATTTTATGAGTTTTAACAAGTGCTGCCAAACTTGTTTTGTCAAGAGCTACATCAATAATTTTTAATCAATGCATACAACTTGACATTTTCTAAAGCTCTCAGAATTCCTATCTGTATGTGCAATACCCTTAAATATTCAAAATCCCTATTCTTTCCTTAGGCTGTTAGGTTTTACTTTATAGTTGCATATTTTTACTATACTGTTATAGTATCAATTCAAAATTATGACATTAAGAATATACTGTTAATTACAATATTATATAATTATAGTTAATAAAATTTTAAATTGATAGCCTTTACTATCTCCGTCCTCCCAGAAGGAAGAACTGATAATATTTCTGTTACACTTATGTACACATATATGTATATGATGACAATAATAGTATTAACAACAACTAAACAGCTAACAGGTACTCATCAAAGAATTTTATGTATAATTCACTTAATCTCATCATGTTGATAATAATCATTCCCAATTTACAGATGAGGCAACTGAGATGCTGAGACATAATGTAACATATTCATAATGGGTTGAATTATGTTCAAAATTTAAAAACATATGGTAAAGACCTAAACCCCAGTAACTGAGAACGTGAACTTCTTTAGAAAAAGGGTCACTGTAGAGGTAATTGGAGTGGGGTGGCTTTTAATCCAATATGACTGCTGTACTTATAATAAGAGAGGAATTTGGATGCAGACACAGTACACAGGGATAATGCCATGATGACAGAGGCAGAAATTGAAGTGATACAGCCACAAGCCAAGGAACACCAAGAATGGACAGTCATCATCAAAAGCTAGAGAGAGGCAAGGAAGAATTCTTCCTAGAGAGTAAGAGAGAACATGGATCATGGGCCTACTGACAACTTAACTTTAGACTTCCAGCTTCAAGAACAATGACCAAATAAAATTCTGTTGTTTTAAGTTATCCATTTTATAATATATTATTACAACAGTCCTAATAAATTAATACAGTGCCCAAAGTTATAGAATTAGTAAATGTTAAGAACTGTGAAGGCAGGAGGAGACAAGATGGCAGGGAAATAGGAGGAGGCACCATTTCAACCTGTACCCTAAAGTGAGCTGATTACCTACCAAAGAACTCCAATCACCCATTAAATCAGCCTGAGATCAGAATTATACACGGCTGGATCTCTACAGGAGCAGAAGATGCCAGTGGGCAGGTAAAGCGGGGTGAGAATGTCGAACTGATATCGGAAGATAAACCAAAGGGGGAGGGAGGCACCAGAGGCGACAGATTGGAAAGTAATACCTCAATACAAGAGTGCCCTTTGTCTGGGGACCAGCATTAACTTGGGGTCTGGTTGAAAACACTCAAAAAGAGCAAAGGATCGTGGGGGGATATTGTGGGAATCGCGGCAGTTAGGGACAGGGGCTTAAGTCCCAGGACCCAGGACAGCCTCCCCTGGCACTGAGCCAGAAAGAGTGTGGCGGAGAAACCAGGTCTTGGTCCCTGAGTCGCCAGCACACCCGAGAATGCGTGGGGTATGGCTCCTGTGAGGGGCTGGGAGCCTCAACAGACCGCAGAACACCATGCTGCGCAATGCTATCAGAGCCTGAGATGCGCACGCCCATACCCTCCCCTGAGAAAGGTGCCCGAAGGCCCAGCCCCATGCTCTGAGACCCTGCTCTCAGAGCCTGAGATGCGCGTGCCCCACACCCAGCAGCTCTGCAGCACCCACAGGGGAGCAGACTGAGGCTTCTCTCTGAGAGGGAGGTCAGGGTGCAGTCTGCTTTCCTCTAAACCTCCAACAACCATCCAAAGCTGTCAAGGCAAGAGAAAAACAAACAAACAAACAAAACCAAAAAAAAAAAAAAAAAACCCCGAACAAACAAACATAAAAACCTCCAGAGAACAAAAGCCTGAAAAACTGCTTTCCTCAGAGCCCACCCCCTTGAGGGGGGCGGGAGGACTTAACTCAGGGAACATCATTGACTGAAAATCCATGTGGCAGGCCCCTCCCCCAGAAAACCAACCAGGAAAGGAAAAAAAAAAAAAAAAAAAGACAACAAGCAAACAACCACCACTACCTCATAGATACAACTTTGAGTTTTAACTCGTTCCCACTATTCTGTTTTTTTTTTAATATAGATAATTTTTTAACCTATTTACCATCACAGTGAGATGTCCAATACATCAAACTCCATAATAACCTTCTAACCTGAACTTTTTGATACATACACCCGTTTTTCTTTTGCATTTCTATTTTTCTTAATTTATTTTTTAAATTTTAGTTTAGTTTAGTCTAGTTTATTCTTTTTTTATTTTTATTTTCTAATATTCATATAGAGTTAGACTTCAAGGTAACCCCCTTTCCCCAATCAATGCTACCCCTATAGGTAAACCAATTTTTAATCCCCCTTTATCTTAGGAAAGTTGAGTCCTTAAACAAAGATATCAAGATACATCCAGGAAGAATCAAAATAAACTTCCTCGCCCACACTGAGAATTTATAACCACTCTCCCAACTTTTTCTTCTGCCAATGTTTCTGTATATTTGTGTTTCTCCAGATAGTATATAAATCTTATACTTGGGGTTCTTTTTGACGAGGTTCTTCCTTTTTTTTGCATATATATATTTTTTTCTCTTGTCATATACTTTTATCAGTATTTTTGTTTGTCTGTTTTTGTTTGTATACTTCATAAATCTTACCTTGGGGCCCATTTGGGCTGAGCCTTCTCTTTTATCTTCCCTTTTTTTCCTGTCTCTCTCTCTCTCTTTCTCTCTCTCTCTTTTTTTTTCTTTTTCTTTTCTTTTTTCTCTCGTTTGGGTGGGGAATTCTGATTGCTCAGAAGCGTTCCAGGGTGTACCTTGACTGCACCACAGTTGATACATCCAGCTACATCCTTTCAGTCATCTCTCAACAAAATGACTAGGAGGAGGAATGCCCAACAGAAGAAGAATACAGAGGTTGGGCCTTCTGCAACAGAGCTAATGGCTATTGACATAGACAATATGTCGGAAAGGGAATTCAGGCTAACAATTATCCAGGCAATAGCTAGGTTGGAGAAAGCCATGGATGACCAAACGGAATTGATTATGGCAGAACTGAAAGCCACCAGGGATGATGTTCAAAATGCTCTCAATGAGTTCCAAACTAATCTAAATTCTCTAAAAGCTAAGGTAACTGAGAAGATAGAATTAGTGATCTGGAGGACAAATAGAGAGAAAGGATCAGGAGGAAGCCTGGAAGAAACAGCTTAGAAGCCACGGAAACAGAATCAGGGAAATAAATGATGCCATGAAACGTTCCAATGTCAGAATTATTGGAATCACTGAAGAGGAGGAGAAAGAAAGAAGTTTAGAAGATATAGTGGAACAAGTTGTCCATTAAAATTTTCCCAATATCACGAATGGAACCAGTGTTCATGTACTAGAGGCAGAACGGTTTCCCAACAAGATTATAGATTCTCGAAAGTCCTCAAGACACCTAATAGTAAGAATGAAGAATTATAATTGTAGGCAGACCCTCTTGAAAGCAGCCAGGACAAAGAAGCTCCTTACATACAGAGGAAAGCCCATCAGAATAATGTCAGACCTGTCCACAGAGACCTGGCAAGCCAGAAAGGGCTGGAAAGATATATTCAGGGCACTAAATGAGAAGAACATGAAACCAAGAATACTTTATCCAACAAGACTGACATTCAAAATGGATGGAGAGATAAAGAGTTTCCAAGACCAGCAAGGCTTAAAAGACTATGCAACCACCAAGCCGATACTGCAGGAAATATTAAGGGGGGGGTCCTATAAAAGAGAAAAAAATCCTAAAAATATCATTGAACAGAAATATAGAGACAATCTACAGAAAGAAAGACTCCAAAGGTAACGTAAATAAAAACGTATCTATCAATAATCATTCTCAATGTGAAAGGCCTAAATGCGCCCAACAAATGACACAGGGTTGCAGATTGGATAAAACGGCAGGACCCATCCATATGTTGTCTACAAGAGACCTGTTTTGAACCTAAACATACACCCAGACTGAAAGTGAAGGGATGGAGAAGCATCTTTCAAGCCAATGGGCCTCAAAAGAAGGCTGGGGTAGTGATTCTCATATCAGATAAATTAGATTTTAAACTAAACCTGGTGATTCACAGACCTGTACCCCTGGGGATAAAAATATATGTTTATAAAAAATAAAAAAATTAATTTAAACTAAAGACTGTAGTCAGAGATGCAGAAGGACACTACATAATTCTTAAAGTGACTATCCACCAAGATGATCTAACAATTGTAAATATCTGCGCCCCCAATATGGGAGCAGCCAATTACATAAGAAAACTATTAATCAAGATAAAGAGTCATATTGATATGAATACATTAATAGTAGGAGATCTTAACATGCCTCTCTCAGTAATAGACAGATCATCGAAGCAGAAAGTCATTAAAGAAAAAAGAGCATTGAATGACACATTGGACCAGATGGACCTCATAGATATACACAGAACATTCCACCCTAAAACAACAGAATACTTATTCTTCTCAAGTGCACATAGAACCTTCCCCAGAATAGACCACATACTGGGTCACAAATCAGGACTCAACCGATACCAAAAGACTGACAATATTCCCTACATATTCTCAGATCACAACGGTTTGAAACTGGAGCTCAATTACAAGAAAAGTTCGGAAGGAACTCAAACACCTGGAAGACCACCTTGCTTAAGAATGCTTGGATCAGCCAGGAGATCAAAGAAGAACTTAAACAATTCATGGAAACCAACAAGAATGAAGACACTTTGGTCCAAAACCTATAGGATACAGCAAAGGCGGTCCTAAGGGGGAAATACATAGCCTTCCAAGCATCCCTCAAAAAAACTGAAAAATCCAGAATACACCAGCTGTCTCTACACCTTAAAGAGCTGGAGAATCAACAACAAAGCAAACCAACTCCACACATAAGAAAGGAAATAATCAAGATTAGAGCAGAGATCCATTAGGTAGAAACCAGAGATACAGTAGAACGTATCAATGAAACTAGAAGCTGTTTTTTTGAAAGAATCAATAAGATCAATAAACCACTGGCCACACTAGTCCAAAAGAAAAGAGAGAAAGCCCAAATTCATAAAATTATGAATGAAAAGGGAGAGATCACAACTAACACCAAGGAAGTAGAAACAATCATCAGAAGTTATTATCAACAGTTATATGCCAATAAGCTAAGCAACCTAGATGAAATGGATGCATTTCTGGAAAACTATAAACTGCCAAAATTGAACCAGGAAGAAATTGACAACCTGAATAGTCCGATATCTAGTAATGAGATTGAAGCAGTGATCAAAAACCTCCCAAAAAACAAGAGCCCAGGACCTGATGGATTACCTGGGGAATTCTATCAAACTTTCAAAGAAGAAATAACACCTATTCTCCTGAAGCTGTTTCAAAAAATTGAAGCAGAAGGAAAACTTCCAGACTCTTTTTATGAAGCCAGCATTACCCTGATCCCCAAACGAGGCAAAGACCCTACCAAAAAGGAGAATTTCAGACCAATATCACTGATGAATATGGATGCTAAGATTCTCAACAAGATTCTAGCAAACAGGGTCCAATAGCACATTAAAAAGATTATCCACCATGACCAGATGGGATTCATCCCTGGGTTACAAGGATGGCTCAACATTCGCAAATCAATCAATGTGATAGAACAAATCAATAAGAGAAGAGAGAAGAATCACATGGTCCCCTCAATTGATGCAGAAAAAGCATTTGATAAAATCCAGCATCCGTTCCTGATTAAAATGCTTCAAAGTATAGGGATAGAGGGAGCATTCCTGAACTTCATCAAATCTATCTATGAAAGACCCACAGCAAATATCATCCTCAATGGGAAAAAGCTTGCAGCCTTCCCGTAGAGATCAGGAACAGGAAAAGGTTGCCCACTTTCACCACTCTTGTTCAACATAGTATTAGAAGTCCTAGCAACAGCAATCAGACGACAAAGAAAAATAAAATGTATCCAAATTGGCAATGAGGAAGTCAAACTCATTCTCTTTGCAGATGACATGATTCTTTATATGGAAAACCCAAAGACTCCACCCCCAAACTACTAGAACTCATACAGCAATTCAGTAACGTGGAAGGATAAAAAGTCAATGTATAGAAATCAGTGGCTTTCTTATACACTAACAATGAAAATACAGAAAGGGAAATTAGAGAATCGATTCCATTTACTATAGCACCAAGAACCATAAGATACCTGGGAATAAACCTAAACAAAGAGGTAAAGGATCTGTATGCGAGGAACTATGGGAAAAAATCTGTATGCGAGGAACTTCTTCAAAAAAATTGAAAAAGGCACAAAAAGATTCCATGCTCTTGGAACAGAAGAACAAACATTGTTAAAATGTTTACACTACCTAGAGCAATCTATACTTTTAACGCCATTCCGATCAAAATTCCACCGGTATTTTTCAAAGCGCTGGAGCAAATAATCCTAAAATTTGTATGGAATCAGAAGAGACCCCAAATCACTAAGGAAATGTTGAAAGACAAAAATAAAACTGGGGGCATCATGTTACCTGATTCCAAGCTTTACTACAAAGCTGTGATCACCAAGACAGCATGGTGCTGGCATAAAAACAGACACATAGACCAGTGGAACAGAGTAGAGAGCCCAGATATGGACCCTCAACTCTATGGTCAAATAATCTTTGACAAAACAGGAAAAAATATACAGTGGAAAAAAGACAGTCTCTTCAATAAATGGTGCTGGGAAAACTGAACAGCTATATGTAGAAGAATGAAATTCAACCATTCTCTTACACTGTACACAAAGATAAACTCGAAATGGATAAAAGATCTCAATGTGAGACAGGAATCCATCAGAATCGTAGAGGAGAGCATAGGCAGTAATCTCTTCGATATCAGCTACAGCAACTTCTTTCAAGATATGTCTCCAAAGGCAAAGGAAACAAAAGTGAAAATGAACTTTTGGGACTTCATCAAGATCAAAAGCTGCACAGCAAAGGAAACAGTCAACAAAACAAAGAGGCAATCCATGGATTGGGAGAAGATATTTGCAAATGACAGTACAGACAAAAGGTTGATATCCAGGATCTTTTTTTTTTTTTTAAAGATTTTATTTATTTATTTGACAGAGAGAAAGATCACAAATAGGCAGAGAGACAGACAGAGAGAGAGATGAGGAGAAGCAGGCTCCCTGCTGAGCAGAGAGCCCAATGTGGGACTCGATCCCAGGCCCCTGGGATCATGACCTGAGCCGAAGGCAGAGGCTTAACCCACTGAGCCACCCAGGCACCCCAATATCCAGGATCTTTAAAGAACTCCTCAAACTCAACACACACAAAACAGATAATCATATGAAAAAATGGGCAGAAGATATGAACAGACATTTCTCCAATGAAGACATGCAAATAAATGGCTATCAGATACATGAAAAAATGTTCATCATCACTAGCCATCAGGGAAATTCAAATTAAAACCACATTGAGATACCACCTTACACCAGTTAGAATGGCCAAAATTAGCAAGACAGGAAACAACATGTGTTGGAGAGGATGTGGAGAAAGGGGAACCCTCTTACACTGTTGGTGGGAATACAAGTTGGTGTAGCCACTTTGGAAAATAGTGTGGAGATTCCTCAAGAAATTAAAAATAGAGCTTCCCTATTACCCTGCAATTGCACTACTGGGCATTTACCCCAAAGATACAGATGTAGTGAAAAGAAGGGCCATCTGTACCCCAATGTTTATAGCAGCAATGGCCACGGTCGCCAAACTGTGGAAAGAACCAAGATGCCCTTTAACGGACGAATGGATAAGGAAGATGTGGTCCATATACACTATGGAGTATTATGCCTCCATCAGAAAGGATGAATACCCAACTTTTGTAGCAACATGGATGGGACTCGAAGAGATTAGGCTGAGTGAAATAAGTCAAGCAGAGAGAGTCAATTATCATATGGTTTCATTTATTTGTAGAGCATAACAAATAACATGGAGGACATGGGGAGATGAGGAGGAGAAGGGAGTTGAGAAAAATTGGAAATGGAGGTGAACCATGAGAGACTATGGACTCTGAAAAACAACCTGAGGGTCTTGAAGGGGCGGGGGTGGGAGGTTGGGAGAACAAGGTGGTAGGTATTAGGGAGGGCACATATTGCATGGAACACTGAGTGTGGTGCAAAAAACAATGAATACTGTTAAACTGAAAAGAGATTAAAAAAAAACTGTGAAGTCTTTAAAATTTTATTCTATTTATCAGAGAATGAGTTAGTCTAACACAAATTTATGGAGGCTGGTCAAAGATATTAAGATATTAGATTCCTAGGTCAGAAACCAAACACTTTATTAGTCATAGCATAGCAAAAATTTGAAATTCAGCATTTTTTTTTCAATTCCTCTTGTCAGAAAGTCCACTGAGAACAGCAAATATGCCTCAAGACAGATGACTACATATACATGGTTTCTATTACAAAACTATGGGAAAGTAGGTATGACAGTCTTTTTCTCTAAAAGAAGACAATATCTCTAATCTTCCAAGACAGTTTGCAAATGTGACCTTTGTTTGGAAGGGAGACACTTTCTGGGGTTATACAAAGATTTGTGGAAAAAATAGTCTCAAAGCGCTATGTCTTCAATCACAGCCTGTGAAGAAATGCAAAAGGTCTATAGAAAAATTTTCTAAACGTAAGCATCAGAGCTGGAATTTTAACCTAGGATACCTAATTCTCAAGTAGGTGCTCTAACTAATATACATTCATATGTTTATACTGATATATGGGAAAATAAAAGCAGTAAGAAATCTTTGCCTTTATCACATGCACACACACATGTTTATAATATAAATGTGTGATATATAAAAGTATATTATGCAAAATGTTTGATATATACACATATACATTTTACATATGTATACATGTATATATGTTTGTGTGTGTGTGTGTGTTTATAACCTCAACGTTGATAACTTAAAAGTGAGAAAATAATTTCCCCACAGCATCTTCAAATGGTTATCTGCTTCAAACCTTCTCCCTCTCCCTCCCTCATTTCTCTCCCTCTACTCCACTCTGTGTGTGCATGTGTCTATGTTTGTCTATCAGTATATGCACAGATCAATTTTTTAAAATAAATATAACAAAATATATATGTGATTGTTTATCTTGGAAATTAAAGCAGAAATAAAAATGACCAGTTCCTACCAATTTGAACACATCATTATCAGCAATTTTTACATGTACCTAACCCCGATATCAAACAAAGACCATAGGTTGGGCAATATGCTTGAGATATGTGTAAATGGCAAAACTAAGATTTTCATTTGATAAACAAGTCAATGAATTCATAATAGTATTAAGATTTCAACTAATGAAATGTCAAAAGTTAGTAAAAGAAAAATAACAAAAGATGTGCCAATTGATAATTTAAAACTTAATAAAATAAATGCAAATTGAATAATGTATTGTCATCTTATAATAGAGATTTTAAATCAAAATATTAATTGCTAATTTTAAAACAGAATCAAGCTTATTAATGTTTTACAGAAAATCTATCAAACTATTTAGACACATTTTTTAAGTTTCTTAAAGAATATAAATATTTTTAAAAAGAAAAATCATAAATAGTTTGAAGATGTATTTGTTTCACAAAGAATATAAATATTTTTAAAAAGAAAAATCATAAATAGTTTGAAGATGTATTTGTTTCACACTGTGACAATTCCCTATTTGACTAAGATGTTCAAAGTAAATGTAGTATTTAGTTTGATAAATACTGATTCGCCCATTAATAAAGTTTGAAATAGGGGTGCCTGGGTGGCTCAGTCGGTTAAGTAGCTGCCTTCAGTTCAGGTCACAATCCCAGAGTCCTGGGATCTAGCCCCGCAATGGCTCCCTGCTCAATGGAGAACCTGTTTTTCCCTCTCCTTCTGCTGCTCCCCCTGCTTGTGTGCTCTCTCTCTGTGTCAAATAAACAAATAAAATCCTTTTTAAAAAGCAAATAAAGTTTGGGGCCCGTGGGTGGCTCAGTGGGTTAAGCCTCTGCCTTTGGCTCGGGTCATGATCTCAGGGTCATGGGATCGAGCCTCCCATCAGGCTCTTTGCTCAGTGGGGAGCCTGCTTCCCCCTCTCTCTTGCCTGCCTCTCTGCCTCCTTGTGAGTTTTCTGTCAAATAAATAAAAAATCTTAAAAAAAAAAAAAGGAAATAAAGTTTGAAATAAGGCAAGGAAAGGTATAATTTTTCTCTTTCACTTTCTACTCAGATCTATTATATTGTTTTGTGAAATAAGCATTTTTTTTTAAAGATTTTATTTATTTGTTTGACAGAGAGAGATCACAAGTAGGTAGAAAGGCTGGCAGAGAGAGAGAGAGAGAGAGGGAAGCAGGCTCCCCGCCGAGCAGAGAACCCGATGTGGGACTCGATCCCATGACCCTGAGATCATGACCCGAGCCGAAGGCAGAGGCTTAACCCACTGAGCCACCCAGGCGCCCTGAAATAAGCATTTTAATGCGGTATGAAAGATGTTTTTAAATCATTTTAAAATTATATAATTAGGTTTTAAAACTCTAAGTCAACTCACTTAAAGTTCTTAGTAGTTGTACTGAACAGAATGAAATTGGAATACCAGACCTCTCTGACTGCAGACTCATGTTCTTAGAAAGTATAATTATCGCTATTTTTAGGTGGCAGTATACTTCAATAATGAAATAAATAACTTAAAGATTATCCATAGAGAGATAAGCCACAGAAAAATCATATATTTTGCAGAATTTATAGAGAAACATAGATAATTTTTTGTGCAATTATATAAACATAATTAGAGACTGCCCCACAGGGAATAGTTGGTATCTACTGTTATTTTTTCTATGCCTGTCTTTCATAACTAACACTTGAACATAACTGGCACAGACCAAGTGACTGCAAAATCTACTATCTATGACTGATTTGGCTCCATAAGCTTAATCAGGTTTCTATTCACTTCACAGGCCCCTAAATTCTGGACTGTCCCAAGTTTAAACAAGCACTAAGGTGCAAAACAGCCCTGTTTTAATGTTCAGTCTAAGAACTGGCTGACCACGGGGAGGTACATTTCCTATAGAAAAATCATGGTTTCTGATGCTCAGCCCACCTGCTCAGCCCACCTCCTTGCCTTACACCCAACAGTGTTGCTGATAGTTCTGCTTTCTTCTCCCTATTAATTCTTTTCTGTTCGATCTAGAGATGCTTACAGACTCTGAGGTCTAAGCATGCTTATTGCAATTTTGAATAAAATCTCATTTTAGATAAGTTTGGAATGGTTTTGTTTGACAAGTGTTTGCAATTTTCATGAATTTTAGCTTTGTTTCATGCAACATCCTGTTTCCTCACAGACTTTACAGAGTTTACATAACTAAGGGGTGAAGTTATTCTTATTTTTACCTTGCTAAGCATCAGTGACTTTACTAAGTTCCATAGCAGTGTAGTGAATAGAATAACAGTGCAAAACATATTACTTCAAAACAACTTGACATTTTCCAAAGTTCTCAACACTCAGCTTCATTTTAATTCAACATTCTTATACTTTTTTTAAGTGGATAATGTGATAAGTCATGTAACAAGAATTTTAAAGAAGTAGGAGTGCATTTGTTTCATGCTACTCAGGTATATAACTAACACAATTGTATAATAAACAGCAATTTCTGGGAGGAAACAAAACTTTCTCAAAAGAAATATATAAAGCAAAGTGACCCTTATTCTCTGAATACAAATTTTTAAAGTATAAATATATATGCAAATGCATTGTTAGGTAAGAGCATGTGCAATTTTAAGCACTGGCAAGTGATTTAAAATGAAACCATAATTTTTTTTCATAGAAAAGATATTTTGATATATTTCTATTTATGACAATGTATTACAATATTCATAGAGTTTTCTTACTTAAATAGAAGATGTATTGGGATATTTATATGCCATACAATCCAACTTTAAAGTTTATGGTTCAGTTGTTTTTTGATTTTTGATAGAGTTGTATAATCATCACCACTCTCTGATTTCAGAATATTTTTATAACTGCACAAAGAAATTCTGTACTTTTCTTAGTCATGCTCCACTGCCCCATGCCCTTGGTCCCTGACAACCACTAATCTACTTTCTGCCATTATAGATTTACTCATTTTGGGGACTTCCTACAAATTTCAATTATATTTCATATAAATTCCATTCATTATGTGATTGTTGATTAATTTCCTTAAAATGCTTACAAAATCTGTATATGTTGTGGCATTTATCAGTACTTAAATTCCTTTTAATTGCTGAATAATACACATTTTGATTACCCATCTATCTGTTGATGGGTATTTGGACTGTTTTTGCCCCTTGCATATTATAAATGCTGCTGCTTATGTAATGCAGTTAATGTCCAGGTTTTTTGCTTGGACATGAATATTAAATTCTCTTGGTTATATACCTGGAAGGGAATACTGGATTTTATCATAAATTTATGTTCAACAGTGTAAGAAACTGCCAACTGTTTCTCAAAGTAGCTGTTACCATTTAAAAATCTCATAACCAATTTGTGAAGGTTCTGATTTCTCCTTGACAAAACTTACTTTCTTAAAATTTTATTTTAGTCATCCTAGTGAGAATGACATGTTATATGGGTTTTGATTTGCATTTTCCTAATAACTAATGATGTCAAGCATTTTTCCTGTCCTTTTTGGGCATTTATATATTACTTTGGAAAAATGCATATTCAAATCCTTGATCATTCTTAAAATTGTATTTTCTTATCTTCTGAGTTATGAGAATACCTTATATTGGATACCAGTTCTTTATCAGATGTATGATATCAACCTGATAAGTATAGTTGATATCATAAATATATCTGATATATTACTAGATAACATATCTGATAATATAAATATATTTTATACTTGATGACATCTATTTTCCCATTATATAGTTTTACAGTATCCTTTGAAAAAAATATTTTTAATTTTGATGATATGAAATTCATTTTCTTTACTGATTATGCTTTTATTATTATATCCAAGGTCACAAAGATTTACTTCCATATTTTCTTCAGAGAGTTTTATACTTTTAATTTCTACATTTAAGCATATGATACAATTTTAATTAATTTTCTATCTGATATGAACTATAGGAAGATACCTAGTTGTCCCCCTACATGATCTCACAACCCCAGAGATCATGACTTGAGTTGAGACCAAGAGACAGATGCCTAACAAACTAAGCCACTCAAGCACCTCAAGAAGTCTCTCAGTCTTGACAAATCAGCATATTTGGAGCTGCTTTCTACATCCTGGCAATTTATACCTTGACTGAAGTCTTCACACCATTTGTGCAGAGACTCATGATCTGTTGTAAATGAGAGATAAGGGCTTTCTCAGATATTTTTTGAGCATGCAGAGAATTGTGCATGTATGTATGTCCTTCTGAATTTGTAGGCATATGCTGGAGTTTTTTAAAGCATCCTATTATAGGCAGACTCATTCCCCTGATTTCCCTTTTAAGTGCCAGCCTCACTTTTCCCAATTATTATCCTGCCTCAGACATGTGCAATGTTAATTAATTTTTCCCAAATGATTCCAACAAATGTTTCAGAGAAAAGGCTATTCACACCGAGTAAGCTCTTCATTACTTCAAATACAAATAGTTCTGCGAGTCAAAATTTTCAAATAGTGGCCACACAGGTTAACTAGGGCAATTCTCCACAATTAGCTCTTTGGGGGACTTTTCTTTTTTTTTTCTTTCTTTCTTTTTTTTTTTTTTTTTAAGATTTTATTTATCTATTTGACACAGAGAGAGAGAGAGATCACAAGTAGGCAAAGAGGCAGGCAGAGAGAGAGGAGGAAGCAGGCTCCCCGCTGAGCAGAGAGCCCGATGCGGGGCTTGATCCCAAGACCCTGAGATCATGACCTGAGCTGAAGGCAGAGGCTTAACCCACTGGGCCACCCAGGTGCCCTTTGGGGGACTTTCTAACTCATTTTGCCACGTAGTGGTTGTCAGGCTTCCACTGTTCTTGGCTACAGTATTTGTGAAGATGTTGGTTTTCAATGCTCTGTGGAGCTGAGAGAAGGGTACAAGAATAATACAAGGTAAAACATCACAAACTTCATGGTCCTGAGATTGAACCATTTATCTTGAATACAAAACCCACATGTTTGCAAGCCCTTTTGGTTATCAGAGTTTTGATGTATGCATCAAAGTTGCAATCAGAATTTGATGTATAAAAAATTCCCTTTAAATTTTTTTCAAGCCAGTGATAAATGTGTCTTTTCACTGAAAATCAGGACTAATGCAAAAACTTTTCAAAATATCACACTTGTAATATAAACACAACCACAGAAAATTAATATATCCTCATAAGTATGGTTAGTAATCTGTTGCAGATTGTTTGTAGATTTGCAATATTTAAAGATCCCAAATCTGAATGGTTACTTAAATCATTATTCATTTCAGTTGACTATTTATTATAAATAGAAAACTATTTTCCAGATACTATGAGATAATTTAATTTCTTTTATTAATAGGTTCCAGTTAACAGTAACAGTTTGTGCACAATCTACCCCCAAATCTGTATAACTGTGAGATAAAACTAAAGGGAAAAAATAGTGAAATACTCTCTTGAAAAGTATAAATTTTTTTGTCTTTTCTAAACTTCAGACATTTTGTGTGTATCAAACATGTGTAAACGCACATTGTTAGATCTTATATAAGTATGTTGCTTATAGTATATGTAAGTTAACAGATACATACACACAGATATAAGTGCACACTGTTAGACAATATATAAATGTTACTTATGTAATATATAATATATATAAATTTATATTATATACAAATATAAGATGTATTATACTTAATTTTCAAGACAGGAAGTTTTATTGATAAGTTTTTGAGGAAGTTTACATTATTTCTTTAATTGTGTTTGATTTTAGCTCCTTCATTATAAATATAACCAAATTGAAAATTTAATCACAGACATAAAGAATGGTTCATTTATCAAAAAGTATCAGTGTCTGAAATAAACATCCAAGAAATTATGCTTTTATATTTCTTGAAATTATGAAATAAAATTTTTTTCAGTCTCAGGCCTTTCCTCCTGAAGTATATTTTTTAGAAGTTGCATTAGGGAGGGTCTGTTTTCAAAGCTGACTGTATGAAAATGCCATTATTAAAATTTCTTGTTTGAAATGTATGCATGTAAAAAATATTCAAATAGTCACTGAGTTAAAGAACACTTTAAAATTCAAAGGAAAATTTATTTATAGTGGCTAGAAGGAAAGTCTTTAATTAGATTTCTTTTATATTGTCATAATTTGTAGGAATTATTTAAACATTTTAAATATCAAATCTCTATTGTTTGTATGTTGCAAATATTTTCTCATTTTAGAACTTTTTTCACTTCTTCCCTAATTGCAAAATGTGTCAGTAAGAAGTTATTACTAATATAAACACATTATAAATTTTAATGTATTACACATTTTGATCTTTATCAAAAAAATTTTCCTGCTATGATGTCAACCCATTTTGTCTCTTTCCCCAGATCTCTCTGTTAAACTTATGGTTAGCAGCACCTGGGTGGCTGGTTGCTTAAGCTTCTGCCTTTGGCTCAGGTCATGATTCCAGGGTCCTGGAATCAAGCCACTCATCACAATTCCTGCTCAATGGAGAGTCTGCTTCTCCCTCTCTGCCGCTCTGCCTACTTGTGTTCTATCTCTCTGTCAAATAAATAAATAAAATCATTAAAAAAAAAAACATATAAAGTTCCATTTTGTTTTATCAAAATGATAATGTTGATATTTTGATTTCCCATATGTCTAAATAATTTGTCTACCTCTCAACTAGTTCTGAACTTGGATGAGGGGAAGGGTGATTATTTATTGAACCCTGCATATCTCCACATTATTGTTTCTTGCTTTTTGCCTCTGTTACTATCATTATTTTTCTTAAAATTATTTTATGTAATGCATACTGTTATTCATCTGTTCCTTCCCAGTTAACAATACAAAAGTATGACTTGATGGCACTGCATTTCATGTTTTTCAAGTCAGTCATACTTATCGGTTTCATTATTTTTTAAGTCCTCTTCTGTGGAAGTTTCAGATTTATTGAACTTGGCTCTCCAAAACATGAGACAAAAATCAGGGCTGCCTATTCCAGATATGTACGCAAATTATAGTAAATGAGACACCTCTTTACTCACATATTTCCCAATTCTGTTGTTCCTCAAATACGTTGTGAAAAATAATTTTACTTTTATACTCAGACTGCCTGAAAAAGAAGCCAACCCAGTATTATCCCACAAATGAGATATCCAGCATTAGCCCATAAATTTTTTAAAATTCTCAGGTCTACTAGAAGCTGCCAACTGATATGAATAAAGTGCACACATAATTATCAAGAGAAAATTTAATAGGTCAGCTTTCACAATTGACCCTTAACTTGTAAGTCACTATTCAATTATATGAAATACATGTATCCAACATCTACCAAGAAGTTTCTGCGAATTTTGCAAATGCAACACTAAATGGAAAATCCTTGTTTTCCCAAGCTATTTTTACCATTAGGCAGAGTACTTTGCTTTTCTCAATTATTTCACACAGAAGAGAGAGAAATATCACTCTTTAGGTGTTCTTATCAATCACACCCCTGTGTTTTTCGTCTTTCCTTTTTTTTTCTTTTTCGCTTACTTAGATTCCAAATATTTGTGATTTTATCATTTATTACCAGTATCTTAAAACTTCCTGTATTCTTCTACATTTAGAGCATATATCTATGCAGAATAAAAACTTTCCTAAAGTGATATGACTTCTCTAACCTAATGCCGGATTTAGTGCACTGTTTATGTGAATTGATTCCATCATAAATTCAGAGTCACTGACCATTAATGGTCACTGAACAATGCCCTGAATCACTGTAACACTCTTCTATGACACAGATCTTTCTACAATAGCTTTTGAAATCCATTCCAACTTCTGCAAAACTTGATAACCCTACTTTCTTTCTTATTCTTAAAAGAAGAAATTGACTCCTATTACACAATCAAATAAAATAGGAGAGTCTGGATTGACAGACTCTCCTGTTATATCTGCCAAATGACCAGGAACCCAGGTCCATCATGTCCTTTGGCATTTCTTTTGTATTGGAGAGGCATTTCATTTTCCATGTATTCTCATCTAATTCACTCACAATCTTATATATTGTTTCCTTTGTTCTGTATTTCCAGGGATTCACTCTACTTGATTTTTTCTTATCCAGCTTCCTTCAGTAGACACATGTACAAAAACCTTTCTGACCTTCCATCATAGTTTCCAAACACTTTTATATATTGTTCTTTTTTTTTTCTATTCCTGACATGACACATCAAGAATTGAGTCTCTTCCTACTTGCATTTCTATATTCACCACTCACACCTAACTAAACACATTAATGACTCCCGAGCATATCACATATTGAAACTACCTCTATTTCTTTACTAATGTTTTTAAAGGTCATTCGGCTCTAGATTCTATTTTGTAACCCTGATTTTTTGGAGGAAATTTTTGACACTGCTTAGCACACTTGTCCTTGAAATAATCTTATCCTTGGCTTTCTAAAAATATCATTCCCTTATTCATTGGCTGTTCCTCCTCTTTCTCCACTCTCCTCCTCCTCTACCAAATTCTTAAGTAAGGAAGATTATCAGGTTTACATCTCACATGCTCTAATCATCATATCCCTTGGCTGATTTGATCCATTCTAATGTTTTCAATTATATGGATGATTCCTAAATATATATTATATATGTCACCATTTCTCCTAAGTTTCAGAAAAATCCAGGTGTCTGTAAGACACATTTCCTTTAATGGCTCTTGGGTATATCAAATACACAACATCAAACTGAGTTCAGACTTTTTCTTCATTACATCTGAAAAACCAAACCAAAAAACCCTCTCCTATTCCATTGTTCTCTATATTGTAAATAACCTTTCAAGTTATTCAAGACAGAAATCTGAAATAAACAATTTGCTGCTAACTCTCTTTGCTCCTCATATTCAATCAATCATTACATCCTGCAGATAATCTATTTTAATTATTTGCTCTGTGCCTTTCTTAACATTTATACTAGCTACTCCCCCTGTGTTCCTGCACACTTTTGCTTCACCTTAGTTGTCTTTAAACACTTAGTATTTTATGTATATAGTTTTCTTCAGTCACTTAGTATACCTGAAGTTCTTATGTCTTGGGTCATTTCACACAAAAAACTCTTACTCATTAGAACTCAAATCAACCATTATTTTTTTCTCAAGAAGATTAGATATCCACATCATAGCCTCTAGAGTATCATATGTTTTCTTTAGTACAACTTTCATTCAACTTATTTTTTTTTCTTTCGCTGGTATATATATTTCTCAAAGAATGTTCCATAAGCACAGAACCTATTTATGTATGGTTTAACTACTGTATCATTCATGCAAAATAGGCTTTCACCAAAAAATTATATGCATCAATTGTTTTGCAATAAATATTTTCCAGATGTTGGTTCCTACAAACAATGCTGCAGTAAGCACCTTCTACATTTATCTTTCCACTATTTTGAAAAAGTATGTATTTATATTAAACTCAGAAATTCAAATTATAGTTACATTTTCCACATATCATGCATATTATAAATAAAATATCACTACCTATCTATACACTTCCATTAAAAACTGTATGAAAGTATTTTTCCAAGCTATGTTTGAATTTGGGCATTATTTTGTAAATGTGATGGGAGAAAATAAGCATTCATCATTATCTTAGATGGAATAGGTATTTGTTACTCAGTGGTTTTAGTATGTTTTTGTCAGCTGGACACACATATTTCTTTATAAATTAATTTTTCTGGACATCTTCCCACTTCATTTTGGAATTTTTTAATTCATAAGATTCACTATTATTTCAAAGATAACTATAACTGCTGATTTGAAAGTGGTGCTGTTGCTGAAAATGCCATGAGTCTCAATTAATTTGAAGAATTATTTCACAATAATGGACACTGCATAAATAAGAAGTAAAACACATTTTAGCTATAATTATTTCTAAACAGTGCCTGGAAATACATTCAATAATAAATGCATTCATTATGGTTTACAAAGTAATAAATACTGTAAATTCCATTTGCAAATACTAATTATATTACCAAATAAATAAATGAGGTTTTAATTGCATAATTACGTGAATGGAAACGTAGGACATGCTCTAAATCAATGTAAAAATGAACATTTTTATTCATGTTAATAAAATTCCAAAATATTGGATAACTACAGTTTCTAACTTCAGAAGGAAAGCAACATAAAAACCAAAACGAAGACAAAACAAGAGAATGATTTGCTGTCTCATCCAAGAATATCCTAGAACTGAAACTGTATGAGGATTGATTTACCCTTTATCTTTTATGTGTGCAGACCTTTCAAGACTGGATGGCTGTCACTATTATGATTAGGATTGAACATTAGCTCTCTTCATACAACATTGGGTAGATTAGGAAGTAAAATGGGAATTTCTGACAGTCATGACTTGGATATAATCTTCCTGTTCATTTTTTCCCCATTTCCTCTTATTATGTTGCTTATTTGATGTTAGAAAACAAACACAAATTTGTAATTTTCTTTGTAGAACAACCAGCATATTGTATTTTCTTATCACAACAGAGTAACTTATCTTCACTCTGAGATGAAAACCTGTAGACATAACTAATGATAACTCTGGCATTATTTTGAAGTATAATTTGTTTCTCTAACATTAGTTTTGCAATGCAAGCTATATCAAAATAAATATATTAATTAAATAATATGTGAATGTAATGTAAAAATGATTTTTTAATTGTAAATACATTTTAGGTTACTACAAATTATTAAGTATATATATTTAAGCTAGCAACTGCTGAGTATACATTTTTATATTTTTCCTTGTTATGTTAAAAAATATTAACATTTGTTGTAATATAAAGAAACTCGCATATGAGATAAATTTTAGAAGTAACTGGCAATAGAAACTCACCTTTAATGAGTTAAATAAATGGTTTCAGAATCAACAGAATGTATTAGATTCAGTAAATAATATGCATTAAATTTTTTATATTTGAATAGTGACTTATTTATAAACAGTGCTCAAAATATACTGAAATAAATTCAAAACTTTGACATGAAAAAGATGAGATTTTGACCTACTTGTTTCACTGTATTACACACTTACATACACTCTCATTTAGTAATCTTCCTCTGTGTATGTGTATACATGTGTTCTATCCTTCCTAATAAGTACTATATTTAATTTTTATTATTGAGAGTAATTACCATAAGGTATAACATATAGAATGCACCAAATATATGGTTATTTAACATCAGGTAATAAATATTATGAAAATGTTGTAGATCCTATCACAAGTTAGGTGTACCTTCCTAAAGATCACAATGAATAGGAGCACCTGGGTGGCTCAGTCACTTAAGCTTCTGCCTTTGGCTCAGGTCATGATCCTACAATCCTGGGATTGAACTGGGTTCTTGTTAACTATTAACAGATGTAATGTTTTAAATATGCATATAATTATCCCATTATACATACATACATTAAATAGCCTTGTAATAGTAAACTATTTAATGACACTAATATATACTTATAATAAAAGTTTGAGTGAAAGTTTTGACATAAAGCAGATATAAACACATAAATATATAAATATATAATGTGTAAGCATAATGTTTGATTTGAATGTGCCTAATGGGCTAGCAAATTTTAAAAGAGAAAAATAAAATTGGAAAATATCAGAATAACACCAGTGACTATGGTGTGTCCTACCTTAATTTTATAAGTTGAAATATAAATTCAAACATTACCATGAGTGGAAAATGGAAAACATATCAACAAATGCTCAAATATTATTGTGTGATGAAGCACTCTCCTGTGGATTCTAATAGGTAAGAAGTTGTGGTATTTGTTATGTATGAATCTTAGAGAAAATACAAATATCTTACTATTTCCATTTTTCCATCCATCCATTAATCCACTGATTTTTTTTCTTCTTTTTTTTTAGATTTTATTTATTTATTTGACAGAGAGAGAGAGTGCACTATCACAAGCAGGGGGAGAGGCAGACAAGGGGAGAGGAAGAAGCAGCCTCCCCAATGAACAGGGAGCCCAATGTGGGGCTCAATCCCAGGACCCTGTGATCATGACCTGAGCCAACTGCAGATAGATACTTAACCAACTGAGCCATGCAGGCATCCCTAACCACTGATTTTTTTAAGTAACTATCTAGCCAACAAAACACAATAGACATCTTATAAAAAAGAGAGACATGTATGCACATATATCTATATAAAATTATATATCATGCCCTTGTCTTTTTGCATATATTGTTTCTGTGTACAAATCTATTTATCTGTTTGCCTATATGACTATCCATCTGTGTGTCAGACTTTCTCTATTACCTCTCCCATAGAGCCCTTCAAAGTCAGGCAGCAACATTTGGTACATGTGGCAGTTTGATACTCAAAGTGAAGCATCTGGAGCCAAATTAAGTTGTATTTTTAATATCGTTACATATTTGGCTAGAACCAAGCAGTAAGGCAAATGCAAAATGATGTTTCAGAACAAAGATTATTTGGGTACTGAGAAAGAAAGAAAAGATGAAAGAGGAGTGAGAGATTACTAAAACTAAGGTGTAGGATTGATAATCAAATGATTATATGGTTTTCCTGTATGACTTTTATACGTGACTCTCAGAAACTTAGAAGACTATGTTTTTATCATAAAACAAAACAAGCAAGTAATAATTTTATTGGCATCATAATATAATCATAAATACTCTCCTGAAATGATTTATACATCAATTTTTAAATCTTAAACTCAAGGATTTGTATTTTTAAAAATGTCCATCTAATTTTGAAAGACAGATTTTTACTCTCACCTATGTTCCTGATGTAAGTTCTAACTATACCTTCCTGTTTCCTATTTCTTCTTTTATAAAGCATCCTTGGCATTTAAAACATACACCTAAACTTGTCCCATCTCTACATAAAACTTTTTTCATGTTTTCTATGAAAAAAGTCCAAAGTTCTAAGCATTAGTACATAAAAATAAGAAAAATAATTATGTTGAAATTACTAAAAATAAAATTTTAGCTCTTTCTCTGAGTAAGACACTTTACAAGGACATTTACACATAATATCAAATTTAATTCTCTAATTCACTAATTTACTAAGGTGTATCTTCAATTTAGCAATGAAGAAACTGAAGTTCCTAAAGATGGTAAATGAAAAGTCGTGATGAAGGCCCTGGTTTCCCTAACACCAAAACCCACGATTTAAAGTTTTACTACTGTACTATGCAAGATTCTGTAAGATTCTAAGATCTGGCCTCGTCCTAATCATTCTCTTTGCCTAACAAACCTTAATAAAGACAATGCTCTTGTTAAATCAGGTACCCCTTGATCAAGGATGATCACTCTAAAATGTCTCTTGACCTTTTGCTTGACTCATGAATTACTTCTTTCCTGCATGTTGCAAATGCACACTGAAAGAAATGTTATCTTATTCTGTTGTCATTGTGTGAATGCTTTTTCCCAAGTTATGGTAAATAAAAAAACACTGTTGTACAGTCATATGTCTACTGTTTGGCCAAGTTTATGGCAAGAAGAAAGCATTCAATAAGTCTTTGTTGAATTAATTCAATTCACTTACACTTAATTTTAAAGGCATTTATTAGCTAATTATTGCACAAGCCACTGATAAATCCAAATAGGAAAAAATAAGGTTATTGCTTACAAGGAACACGTAATTATACAGAATATATTATTATCATTATCAATGCTAATGTTCCCCCACTGATAGTTTACAAAGATCAAAAATCTATTTCAGTTGTCATTTATCATTAAACAAATTTTGATGTTAATTCTGAACTGTTGAAGAACCATCCAGTATGCTCAAAATAAGTACATATGGAAATCAGTAGAGAATTTTAAAGTAGGCTCATTATAACATCTTCAGTTATCCTACAGCAAACTAGTAGCTGCTGTGCTGGTTTTAACATCCTTTTATCTATGTGATATTTTATTAAATATAAAATGTATAATCTTAAAATGTCAGTGATGTGGTTTTGGAAATGCAGATGAGGTTTGGCAGCTCAGTCAGTAGACCATGACACTCTTCATCTCAAGGTCTCAGGGTTGAGGGTTAGAGCCCCATGCTGGGTGCCAAATGACGGGGTTTTGGAATCTAGGTGAGTTTGGTGGGACAAGGTCTAGAGCTGATGACCAAGAAGGAATTCTTGAAATGTCTTTGGTACAAACAGGTGGTTTACTAAAGCATGAGGACATAGGCAGAAAGAGCTGCTGCCCCAGCATTATGAGGGGTAACTGATTATATACTATGGGGTTGCAGAAGGAAAGAAAAAGGGAAGTTTTCAAAAGGATTTCCATATGTTAAAGTAGACCCACAAGATACAGAGGCCTTGTCATTGTCAAGTTAAGACTGTTTTTCCCTCTAGCAAGGAATAAACATGAAGATAGTTGGGAGCTTCCTGGAGGAATACTAAACTCTGTTCTTGCTTCAAGTATCTGTCTCTGTGGGCTGCAGGTTATGAGGACATTTAATTGTACCTACATTTCCTCTGGAAGCTAGGTTATTGATAGAAATATTTTGTTCTTGTAGATTGCTAAAACACCAGTAAACTGAGGGAGACTCATGTCTTGCAGGATTGTGATCTCTGTAAGTTTACTATTTGTTTTTCCTTTCCTTAGCTTTAGGGCAGCCAGGAGCGCCTGAGGAATGTCACATATATCCCATGGGGGGTGGTTTTGGGGTATCAGCTTCTGCTTTGTCCTCAGCTTGCCTTCTGTTCCTTCATAATTAGTAAGTATTAAAATAATAATTGTGCTATCCACCTAAACATTTCCCTGGTACTTCAAACATACCTGTAAATATCTGTATATTTATATCTATATATCTATTCATGTCTCTATATATCTACAACAACGTCTCTATACTATTACATATAAGGAAAATTTAATTTTATTGGTATTAAATATTTTTACTACCCTTTATAAAATGTATAAGAGTTTGAAATTAAAATCTAGAAAAAATATTGTGAAAAGTAGAATAAAAACACATGGAACTTTCAAGGGGGAAGAGCTAAGATGATGGAGTAGTAGATGTGGAGTCTGGAGGATGCTGCAGTGCTCCTGTGGAGAAGAAGGGCTGAGAGCCCAGCGAGCAGACAGTGGGATCTGAGGATCCACTTCAATATACTTGGAGGGCATCTGAGAGAGGTGGTATTGCCTTTCCAGGGACAAAGGAGCTGGAGGGTGCCATTTTCTTCCCTGCCCCTTAGCATAAACTAACTTTAGTAAGCAGCAGAGTACCAAGAGTGGCTCCATAATGCTTATACCCAATCCTGTCCCTCTGGCTCTAGGTATTGCTCTTCTTGGGCTAGCATGCCTGAAAGCCTGGGAGCCAGCATAGCAGGCCCCTTCCCAGGAAGATCAGCACAAACCCCCTTCACCTACTACACTTCCTGACCAGAGAGTTCTGTAAAGCTTCAGCGATAGTGGAAATAGCATCAGGCATCTTTTAACAAGCAGACCAGAGCACACCTACTTAAAACTCACCAGACTCTGGCCAAGGTCCAAACACTCCCCACTGCATGCCAGGAGAAACTCTGCAGATGACTGACCTAAGGGAAAGAGCAGATAAAACACAGCAGCAAAGTGCACACAGCATACACACTCAGACATTTCCTGATGCAGCAGGCCCTGGACAGTACATGACCTCTTCTTTATAATGGCATTACTCTAAGCAACAGGAAACGTCAGGCTTTCCTAACACACAGAAAGACACAGACCTAAACAAAAAGGTCAAGACCAAAAGAAAACAACAACAACAACAACAAAAAACCCAAGATAAGGTTATGGCCAGGGATCTACTGGAAACAGATATAAGGAATACGACTGATCCAGAATTTAAAGCAACAATCATAAGGATATTAACTAGGATTGAGAAGAGCATAGAAGACACTAGAAAGTCCCTTAAAACAGAAATGAAAGACCTAAAATCTAGTCAGGTTGAAATGAAAAATTCAATAACTGAGACTGTAAAACAACTGCATATAATGACCATAGGTATTGAAGAAGCAGAGCAATGAATAAATGATATGAAGATAAAATTACAGAAAATAATGAAATAAAGAAGAGGTGACAAAAAATCTTGGATAATGAATGTAGACTTGGGGAACTTAGTGATCCCACCATGTGTAATAGCATTAGTAACACAGGAGTCCCAGAAGAAGAAAAGGGAAGAAGGGGTATAAAGTTTATTTAAGCAAATTATAGCTGAATACTCCCCTAATCTGGGGAAGGAATCCAAATCCGGGAGGCACAGAGAACTCTCATCAAAATCAAGAAAAGCAGGCCAACACTAAAATATACTATAGTTACATCTGAAAAATATAGAGATAAAGAAAAAATCCCAAAAGCAGCAAGAGAAAAGAAATCCCTAACTTACAAGAGAAGACAAATCAAGTTATCAGCAGACCTCTCCACAGAATAAATGGCAGGCCAAAAGAGAATGGCATGGTATATTCAACATGCTGAATGGGAAAAATATGCAGCCAAGAATACTCTATCCACCAAGGCTGTCATTCAGGATAGAAAGGAGAGATAAAGGGTTTTCCAAACACACAAAAATTAAAGGAGTTTGTGACCATTAAACCAGCCCTGCAAGAAAATTGAAGGGGACTCCTTGAGTGAGAGAGAAAGACCAAAAGCAAGAAGTCAAGAAGGAAGAGAAAATCTTCAGAAACAATGACTTAGCAGATAATACATTGGCAGTAAATTCTTATCTATCAAGAATTACTCTGAATGCAAATGAACTAAATACACCAATCAAAAGATATAGGGGATCAGAATGGATAAAAACACAAGGCATATCTATATAGACTGCCTACAAGAGACTTATTTTATGGGATCGAGCCCCAGATTGGACTCCCTGATCAGCCAGAAGCCTGCTTCTTCCTCTCCCACTCTCCCTTGCTTGTGTTACTGCTCTCACTATCTCTCTCTCTGTCAAATAAATAAATAAAATATTTAAATTTAAAAAAAAGAGAGAAACTTATTTTAGACCTAAAGACACCTTCAGATTGAAAGTGAGAGGAAGAAGAAAATTTTATCATACAATGGAAGTCAAAAGAAAGGTGGAATAGCCACTTATATCAGACAAACTAGATTTTAAATCAAGCACTGTAACAAAAGATGAGGAAGTGCACTGTATCATAATAAAGGGGCATATCCAACAAAAAGATCTAACAAAGGTAAATATTTATGCCCCCAATCTGGGAGCCCCCAAATATATAAAACAATAACAAAGATAAAGGAACTCATTGGTAATAATAATACAATAATAGTAGGGGACATAAACACCTCCCACCAATGGATGTATCACTCAAGCAGAAAACCAATAAGGAAACAATGGCTTTGTAATAACACACTGAACAGATGGACTTAGATATATTCAGAACATTTCATCTTAAAGCAGCAGAATATGCATTCTTTTTAACTGAACACAGAGCATTCTCCAGAATAGATCACATACTGGGTCAGAAATTGGGCCAGAAAAAGACTGAGGTCATTCCTTCCATATTTCCTTACCACAATACTTTGAAACCTGACATCAACAACAAGATAAAATTTGGAAAGACCGTAAATATAAATAAATAGAGGCTAAAGGACATCTTATTAAATAATGAATGGATCAACCAGGAAATTAAAGAAGAAATTTAAAAAAAAATACATGGAAACAAATGATAATGAAAGCATGATGGTCCAAAACTTTTGAGATACAGCAAAAGCAGACATAAGAGGTAAATATATAACAAAACAGGCACACTTCAAGAAACAAGGAAAATGTCTACACAATTTGACCTCACACCTAAAGTAGCAAGAAAAAGAACAAATGATGCCTAAAACCTGCAAATGAAGGGAAATAGTAAAGATTAGAACAGAAATAAATTAATAAAAACATAACAAAACAACAGAACAGTAGAACAGACCAACAAAAACCAGGAGCTGGTTCTTTGCAAGAATTAATAAAATCAATAACCCCCTAGCTAGACTTATTAAAAGAGAAAGGACCCAAATAGATAATATCACAAATGAGAGAGGAGAGAATGTAACCAATGCCAAAGAAATACAAGTTATAAGAGATTATGGAAAATTATATGTCAACAAATTGGACAAACTGGAGGAAATGGATAAATTCCCAGAAATACAGAAACTACCAAAACTGAACAAGAAGTAGTAGAATATGTGAAAAGACCAAACGAGCAAAGAAATTGAATCATTAGGGGCACCTGGGTGGCTCAGTGGGTTAAAGCCTCTGCCTTCAGCTTGGATCATGATATCAGGATCCTGGGATCAAGCCCCCACATCCGGGTCTCTGCTCAGTGGGGAGCCTGCTTCCCTTCCTCTCTCCCTACCTGCCTCTCTGTCTACTTGTGATTTCTATCTGTCAAATAAATAAATAAAATCTTAAAAAAAAAAAAAAGAAATTGAATCATTAATAAAAAATGTCCTAACGACAAAATCCAGGGCCAGATGGCATCCCAGGGGAATGTTATCAGACATTTAAAGAAGAGTTAATTCCTATTTTCCTTAATTACTCCAAAAAATAGAAAATTTCCAAACTCATTCTATGAGACCACCATTACCTTGATTCCAAAACCACACACAGACCCAAATAAAACGAGAATTATGGGTCATTATCCCTGATAAACATGGATGCAAAACTTAATAAAATGCTAGCAAACTGAATCCAACAGTACATTAAAATAATCTTTCACCATTATCAAGTGGGATTTATTCTTGGGCTGCAAGGGTAGTTCAGTATTTGCAAATCAATCAACGTGATACACCACATTAAAAAAAGAGAGGATAAGAACTATTTGATCTTCTCCAAAGATACAGAAAAAGCTCTGGACAAAGCATAGCATTCATTCTTGATAAAAACCCTCAACAAAGTAGGGATAGAGGGAACATACCTCAACATCATAAAGGCCATAAAAGATCCACTGCTAATAAGTGAAAGGGGAAAAACTGAGAGATTTCCTCTAAGATCAGGAACGAGACAGGGATGTTGACTCTCACCATTGTTACAGCAGAAAAGGAAATCAGGAATTGATCCCATTTATAATTGCACAAAAAACACAAGATACCTAACCAAAGAGGTGTTAGATCTATACTCCAAAAACTATAAAACACTGAGGAAAGTAATTGAAGTATGAAATATAATGAAAATGAAAGTAATGGAAGATGACAAAATGGAAAAACACTTCATGCTCATGAACTGGAAGAACAAATATCATTAAAATGTATATACTACTAGAGCAATCTACTCGGTTAATGTGATCCTTATCAAAATACCACCAGTATTTTTCACAGAGCTAGAATAAACAGCCTTAAAATTTGTATGGAACTACTAAAGACCCCAATAGCCAAAGCAATCTTGAGAAAGAAAAGCAAACATGTAGGCATCACAATTCTGGACTTCAAGCTGTAAAACAAAGCTGTAGTCATCAAGATGGTACAGTACCGGCACAAAACCGGACACATAGATCAATAAAATAGAATAGAGAACCTATAAATGGACCCACAATCATATGGTCAACTAATCTTTGACAAAGCAGGAAGACTATCTAACAGAAAAAAGTCTCTTCAAAAAATCGTGTTGGGAAAATTGGACAGCAACATGTAGAAGAATGAAACTACACCACTTTCTTACACTATACACAAAAATAAACCTAAAATGTATTAAAGACCTAAATATGAAACAGGAGACCATTAGAATCCTAGATGAGAGAACAGAAAGCAACCTCTTTGACAGTGGCCATAGAAATTTCCTACCAGAGCTCCAAGAGCAAGGGAAACAAAAGCAAAAATGAAGTATTGGGACTTCATCAAAATAAAAATCTTCTGCATCACAAAGAAAACACTTAACAAAACTAAAAGGCAACCTATGGAATGGGGGAAAATATGCAAATAACATATCCAATGAAAGGTTAGTTCCAGAATACATAAAGAACTTCTAAAACACAACACCCCAAAACAAATGGGCAGGAGATATGAACAGACATTTCTCCAAAGAAGATATACAGATGCCCAACAGACACATGAAAACATGCTCATCATCACTTAACTTTAGGGAAATACAAATCAAAACTATAATGAGGTATTACCTCATACCTGCCAGAATGGCTAAAATTAGCAACACAGAAAACAACAATTGTTGGAAAGGATGCATAGAATCCTCTTAAATTGTTAGTGGGAATGCAAACTGGTGTATCCACTCTGGAAAACATGGAGGATCTTCAAAAAGTTAAAAATAGAACTACCCTCAATCCAGCAACTGCATTACTGAGTATTTCCCCAAGGAATACAAAAATACTGATTTGAAGGGACACATGCATCCTGATGTTTACAGAAGCATTATCAATGATAGTCAAATTATGGAAAGAGCCCAAATGTCCATCAACTTATGAATGGATAAAAAAGAAGCAGTATGTAAATATGTATACACACACACACACAATGGAATACTACTCAGTCATAAAAAAGAAGGAAATTTTGCCATTTGTAATGACATGGTTGGAGCTAGAATATATTATGCTAAGTGAAATAAGTCAGCCAGAGAAAGACAAACACCAAATGATTTTACTTATACGTGGAATTTAAGAAATGAAACAGATGAACGTAGGGGCTAAAAAGAGACAGGGAAACCATAAAACAGACTCTTAACTATAAAGAACAACTGAGCTTTGTGGGAGGGGTCGTGGATGAGGGGATGGGTTAAATGGGTGATGGGTATTAAGGAGAGTACTTATGATGACCACTGGATGTTTATGTAAATGATGAATCATAAAATTATACTACTGAAATGAATATTACACTCTACGTTAACAAGTGACATTTAAATAAAAACCTAAAAAAAGAAAACAAATAAAAATAAGAAAGTAAAAATGGAACTTTTAAACATAAATAAATTTAAAGGGTAAAATAAAAAAATCATAAAAGCACAATAGTATGTATTTTTTTTTAAGATTTTATTTATTCATTTGACAGACAGAGATGACAAATAGGCAGAAAGGAGGCAAAGAGAGGAAGGGAAGCAGGCTCCCTGCAAAGCAGAGAGCCCGATGCGTAGCTCAATCTCGGGACCCCGGGATCATGACCTGAGCCAAAGGCAGAGGCTTTAACCCACTGAGTCACTCAGGTAAATCAATAGTACATATTCTTTAAAGATTTTATTTTTATTTGACAGAGAGAGAGAGTACAAGCAAGCAGAGAAGCAGGCAGAGAGAGAGGAGGGGAAGCAGGCTCCCCGCTGAGCAGAGAGCCCGATGTGGGGCTCGATCCCAGGATCCTGGGATCATGTCCTGGGCCGAAGGCAGAGGCTTTAACCCACTGAGCCACAAATAGTACATATTCTTAATGACTTAACATACACTTAAATTTTACCCTCTTTTGATATTTAAATTCAGTCCCTAAAACAAGTAACATATCTTATTTTGCAATTATTTGGGGGCAAAATTTCACTTATTTCTCGGTAAATTACATTTTGCATTACATTTTATGCTTTTACAAATTATATGCTTATATTCATGTATACACCTTCAATATAAGTTATGAACATATATATATATATTCATAGATAGATAGATAGATACTCAGCTAACTGCATGACCTAGGTGCCCCTACAATCATATATATTATATGATTATATATGACATAGGTCATATATATATATATATGTCATATATAATCATATAATATATATGATTGTAGGGGCACCTAGGTCATGCAGTTAGCTGAGTATCTGAATCTTGGTTTTGCCTCAGGTGTGATCTCAGGGCTGTGAAACTGGGCCCAGCATTGGGCTTTGCACTCAGCACAGTCTGCCTGGATTTCTTTCTCCATCTCCCTCTGTCCCTTCTCCCATATGCGTGTCAGCAAGTATATGTGTATGTATGTGTTCACTCTCTCTCTAAAATAAAATCTTCAAAAAAATGAAAATAATTTGGATTGTAAAATGAACACATAATTAAAATGTAGTATCTAAAATGTTCACTTTAAATCATTAATTATATATTAAAAATGAGAAAAACTATTAAAAATTATTAAAGAAGCATAAAATATATTGGTATGTGCTATAAATATTGTTATAAATATTGAGGGGTGTGTGTGTGTGTGTTGCATGTGTGTCTATGTTTAATTCAGAAAAGATGAGAAATGTATACAATACTTGTCTGGTGACTGAAATACATGAAATGTTACTGAGGCACCACTGCTTCCACACCAAAACTTTTTTAACATATAAGATATCAGTACTGGTCATATTTACTACTGGAGATGCTTAACTTCAATTTTTGTTAATAAACAAATATTAACAACGATTCAACACATGTTGAATCACATATTTAACCTGTTAATAGATAAAATGAAGTATCTTTACACAAATATCCATATACATTTATTCTGTATGTTTGACACTGCCTCAAGAAGTAGAGATCAACATACACAATCTTGATTATCTGCTATTATCTGCTATTAGCCAAGTTTCATTGTGGCTTTATTCTTAACATTGCCATTTTTTTGGTCACCAGTAAAATACTATTGGGAATGAATGAAAACTTGAAACTTCCCAGGATGGTAGTGAAATTTTTTTTATTTGTATAAATTCTCATTTCTATCCTTGCCTGCTAAGACGTCACTATGGTTCTACCTTAGTTCACCGAAAGTGGGTTCATAAAAAAGTCAGAGTGATCTTTTAAAACATAAGTCAGTTCACACTACTCACTAGGCCAAAATGCTGCATACCCTTAATTCTTTCCAGAGTAAAAACCAAATTTGTAAAAATGGCATGTATACTTGTAAATAATCTGACTTCCTGTCTCATCTCTTTGACCTCAAACACCATTGGTCCTCTAGGTTTGCCTAGATCTCCCTTTCACTAGCTGTTCCCTGCACTTGAAACGGTCTTTCATAAGATAAATGAAGTTACTGTCCTCATCTACTCCTATTTTAGCTTACAAATCATTTTATCAATAAGACTTATCTCAACTACTTGTTTAAATTAGCAACATGGCCCCAACATTCTACATCGGCCTCACTTCTCTATACCTTTTCATTGTTTTTTTTTTTTTCCCTCATAACATTTACTTCCTGTATTTTAGTATCAATTAAGACCTTAAACATGAAAAACATGCCTTATTATTAGATTATATTATTGCAGAGGGATTTCATGCAAGTACCTTTTACAAAGGAATTTCAGGTGGACAAAACTATAAGTTATAGAATAGAACTACATTATTAAAACCGGTAGGTCCAGAAGCACAAGACAAAAGCATAGTTATAGAAAATGGAAAGAATCACAGAGAAGATGTTTGAAGTAGTACTGGCAGACATAGTGATCATTGGTCAAGGGACACAGCCCAAAGTAAAGATCTAGATCCAGAGGGAAAATCTGAAGGAATAAATACCCTTATCTGTTCCCCATCTTTCCCTACACTCTGCAGGAGTTCCCCATTGGCTGAATCTAATCAGAAACCAGAGAGAAGACCAGTGGAATCAGTTGATACATGTCTGCCACCATGTAACTAATACACATAAAAGTCAATGTATCACATCATTGTATTACATTGATTATCAGGTATCTATCTTCCCTTGCTCGTACACAAGCAACATGACTGATGTATTTCAAGCATTAAGATTAGCAGTCCCAAACATCTAGTTAGCACTCAGTAGTTGCTGAATGAACGCTGAATACATTAATATATATCTAATAGCAGTAATTTAGTAATAAGTAATAATTTAGTAATAAGCAATAATGATGTAGTAATGACACTGATAGTATCTTACCACCCCGAGCAAGATATTTAATAGATGTATAATATTTTCTTCTACAAAGCAAAAGGTAAATAAATACAAGTAAATATATTATCTATATTACATATAAATACATGTTTATATGTAAATATAAACATATAGATCATAATGTAAAAAAAGTACTTACAGTGAGACCTGTTTCACAGTAACAATGATAATACATGACAAAGAGTTAAGTTTGTCTTTATTATGTATTCAATCCTTAAAATAATTCAAAGGAATGATACCTACTATTGCCATCACTTTCAAATTAAAATACTGAGATAATGTTGTGTGACTTGCATAAGATCACCTTTAAGCAAGATAAACTATGTTAATTATGCAATAAATAGTATCCATTTTAAAATTTTCATCTGTATTTATATTTTAAATTTTATTTCTTGTAAATACGCCAAAGGCTTTGACTATGTAGCAACTAAAGCCATGAATTTGAGCTGGCACTATCTTGAGGTAATAAAACATAAATGCAATGGTTGGCATTGCTATACACGGCACAGATAGAGAATTCTTGCAGCAGTTTTCACACAGCAAATACCTGTGGGTCTTAAGTGAAAACTTAACATGTTACATGTCCCCCATTTGCATGACTCTTTTTCCTGATATCCTCACCCATTCTGGCATAGCACCTAAAATTATGACAGGCATTAACATTCAATCCAGTGGGTCATGAAAGCTTTTCAGTCTTCGAACAATCCCTATTTCCAAGCAAGTTTACTTAGGACTCTATATAATCATTACCTGCTTCTACTTCAGTGTTAATTTCCTAAAAGCTGAAAATAAGACAGGATTTAGCAATGAATGTGACTCTTAAGAAAGGAGCATGCTGTTAAAGTGTAATTAAATGGTAATCACTCAGGCAAAAAATCTTTTCTTTCAAAACTCTGCCTAGCCATATGCACAATCATACAATTAGTAAAGGGCAGGGGTGTTAAGAGTTCTAAGGAGAGAAACCAGTAGTTTCATTTATCCTGGAAATGAAAAATGTAGAAATGATCATTTTGTAGTCATATGTTAACCTAGACTATTGCAATCAACATTTAGGAAAACTCATTGATTTATAAAATTGAACAGTGGACACCCTAAATGGGATAGTTGAGACTCCCAAATTACACTGTAACAAAGTCTCTGAAGCATGAATGCAAGTTAAATATAAAAAGAAAGTGCTGTTGTCACAAGCCATTTTTATTTGCAACAAGTAATTTTAATGACTTTGGTCTCACTACTGCCTTTGATACTCAACTATCCTACAAATAACTCTCTTGAGAAATAAGATATCTGAGCACTTGGAACAATATCTCCTCCCTCAACAACAACTGCTTGTACAATTAGTGATTTGAAACAGACTCCAGTTTAACACATTACCTAGGGATATGTGGTTCTATCAGATGCCCTTTCCCAAAAAACTTTTTTTGTTTTAATTTGGTCAGGTTTGAGCAATATAAGCATGTTTATTAAAAAGTCTATATAAACCTAAGTTTGAATTTTGGTTGCAAAGTAATATTAACTTAGGAAAAACTTTTAAGTATATAATACACTATAATTAATTATAGTACTATACTGGGCACTAGATCTCTTGGACTAATTCATGTTACATAACTGAAACCTTGTACCCTTTACCTAATCCCCCTCTTTCCAGTCCTTGACAATCAATATTGTACTTTTTGTCTCTATGGGTGACTATTTAATATGAGGAAAATATGGCATATATATATATATATATATATATATATATATATATATATATAATGGAATACAAGTCAGCCTTTAAAAAGAAGGGACGCCTGACATTTGCAGCAACATAGATAAATCTAGAAGATAGTATGCTTTGTGAAGTATGCCAAACACAGGACAAATACTACATGATATCATTCACATAAGGGAGCTACAATAATTTCTTCTTTTCTGATAATAGGCAGTCAATAAATTGATTATACTCTACTTAAGGAGGACAATCCATCTCCCACCATTCCCTATATTCATAACTCTAATAAGAGCATGTTTCATTATTCAGCATATGTTTCTTTACTGGTAATGATTTAACAAAATATAAAGCTTTACATGTTAAATGTAGCTTAAATAAAGAAATGTTTAAAGAATATTTAAATGCAAAAAGCCAATTATATTCCCATTTTACACATTTAGTCATTAATCATAATAGTAGCCACCAAGATTATAGGCTGTTTTATTAAAATTGTGTTCTTTGAGTTGCCTTTTTTATTTCATATTTGTAGTGTGCACATTTTCAAGAAAATTTCACACAATAACATAATTAAAAATAAATACACTATAACCATGTATACTTCGTTTTTTTTCCTCACTCATTCTTCTCTGGTACCCAGTCATTCCAGCTTCCTCCTCAGAGTTACAAACTATGTACCTGATTATATATTCTTCTAGAAAAAATCCACACCCAACCTGCATGTTCTAATTTAAACAAAAGTTTAGTGCCTTGCTCTGTGTGTGTGTGTGTGTGTGTGTGTGTGTGTGTATGAGGTTAACTCAGGAGTCTATTATTTTTAATGATGAATATTACCATATTGTTTTGATGTACCTTAAATGTGCCATAAAATATAATAAAAAGGAGCAGGAATTCAGGAATCAGACTGCATGGGTATTCTTATCAGTTTCACTAAGAATTAATCTCTTACCAGTTTCACTACAATTTAATCTTAGTGCCTTTGTTTTAAAATCTATAATTTTTTGGGATACTGCTAAGATCAGTTAGAATGACTGTTGTGAAAATAAATGAAATAACAATAATAATAAGCTTAGAAAAAATTCTAACCATTCAGAAATTGCTAAAAAATATTAGTTTTTATGTATTTAACCAGTTGCCCATTCATGCATATTAAAATACACGCACACACACACACACATATATATATAGAGAGAGAGATCTACAAACACACACAAACACACACACACATATATCCAGAAATTGTAGGAATTTTAGCCAGCACTATATAAATTTTCCTTATGATATCAACATTTCTAAATACTGCTCAATTTGATTATTTTGTTTTGTTTTATTTGTCAAGTAATAGGCTGAATATATTTTAACATGCTTTGGATATCTTCAGATTGAATACGTACAGTCCATTTTAATTGGTTTTTATTCTATATTATATCATAATAAAAAAGGGAGAGTATTCTTTTAGCCTGCATTTTAAATTATTATTAGTTCTAATTATTCTGATTTCATGGTATTTTCCCTATGAAATACAAGGTCTGTCGTTTTTTTTGAGGGTATGTATGTTTGTGTATATGTCACACACATATTTTTTCCTTCATTTCAATTACAGATTATGTGAGTAGCTTAGAAAAGACTTTCTTCACTCAGCATAATACTCTATCCCCAGGGGTACAGGTCCATCCAGAATTTATTTTGTGATAAAGAATTCGATAAGACTAATCTTTATAGCAACAGTTTTCTATTAGCCTCAAATACGAACAATCCATTTAATATTAATTGACTGGAAATCCACCTTTGTCATTTATAAATATTTCATATATAAATGCATATTATATGATATATATCCATATACTGGTTTCTATTAATGTACTTATTGAATAATATGTTGATTTTAAAAATTCTAAATACCATTTAATATTCTTTAAGATTTATTTATTTTAGAGAGAGAGAGAGAGAGGGAGAGAGTGCACGTGCGCATGCGTACACACAAGCGGGAGGAGCGGAAATGGGAGAGACAGAATCTCAAGGGCTGTAGGCCCAGCACTGAGCCTGATGCAGGGCTCAATCTCATGACCCTGAGATCATGACCTGAGCTGAAATCAAGAGTCAGAGCTTAACTAATTGAGCCACCAGACACCCCTTAACATTTATATATGATTATAGTTTATAAATACACTCAAATATCTGGCAGAACTAATCCACTGCCTTTCATTGTGTATATAAATATTTGTCATTTTTGAAATAATTATTATTTTATAAAAATCACTGAACTTCTTCTTTCCAGATACCATACAAAGCTAAAGAAAAAAAGGATTGCTTTTAATTGGATTAATAAAAAGTTGTAGAATAATACAGCTAAATTGAGTGTTTATAGTGTTTATTATTTTAGCTTCCCACAAATCTACTATATTTCTCTACATATTCAAATTTCTTTTTTTTAAATATAGAATTCATGGAAATTGAAGATTCTTCACATTAATTGGTAAGTAGAACACTTATTCCCAGTGTTATTTTGGGTGGAAGAAAGAAAGAAGAATATACTTTCGAGTGGGACATAGCTTCACTGGAGTTTTCACCGTGCATTTTCTGCACCACTACTATGCTTAGTATCTAGTATAAAGATATGAGACGTAGACAAATATTTATAATTTGAAAAAATAATAATGTACTCCATAAGAGAAGCTCACCTACCAATTTTGGAGATGAGCTTCTCTTAGAATGAAGAAAATTTACCTCTGACTAAGTCTTTAAGATACTTAGCCTGTTGGAGACAGAAGGGCTGCTTTGTTTAGTGAAGAATCCTGAGTTAGGGAAATGTCTGCATGGCCCAATTGGTTAAACGTCTGCTTTTGGCTCAGGTATGATTTCAGGGTCCTGGGATCAAGTCCAGAATCAGTCCAGGATCCCAGGACTGGGCTGTCAGCTCAGCAAGGAGTCTGCTTCTCCCTCTGTTCCTCCCCGTGTTTGTGATCTGTCTCAAATAAATGAATAAAATCTAAAAAAAAAAAAAAAAAAAAAAGGAATCCTGAGTCAGGCTATAGAAGCAGGATATTATATTTGTAATACATGTAGTCCAGTTTAGATTAGCTAGAGGAAAATATGGAAGACAAGCCTGTGAAGAACTCTGTGCCCTGAACTGAGAGGATATGATTTACCTTTATGTGGTACTTACAGTAGTCTCCCTCTCATTCTTGAAACTCAGGAAATGAACTGATGCTATCTTCTTGTCATTGGAGATCAGTGCACTCAACCAGCTACCAATCACTTTCATAAGAAATCACTTTCTTCAGAACTAAAAAAAGTCACAGGATGTACAACTCTTACGTGCTCTTGGAACTGCATGATTTTTGCTGTTTCTAAATCCAAGTCTATTCATATTCACAACTTTCAGTGTAAAAAAGCTAAATTCATTTGTATTTATTTTTATTGCCAGAACAGAACTGGTTCTAGATAAAGGAAGTCAGGCTACTTTACCACTGAAATTAATATATTCCTACTCCTCTAATTTAACTAGATAAAATTGCATTTATTCATTTAGTAATATTGATCACTTATTTTAAAAAATTCAGTTGCAGATGCTCAGGAATTAAAATAAGTAAAGGAATAGACAACCATTAACATTAAAAAGCAACACATGTAAACAGTTATAGTATGAGATAATATATGCTATGATAGAAGCATAGAAAATATGCATACTACTGAAAGACTGTTCCCATTGGGTATGTTGTATTTCTTGTGTCATGTAAGCAAGGCACTAACCACTCCCCCCTTTTTTTTCACAGATTTACTATCTTTTCAAGAATTTGTGTACAGTGAATACCCATGAACTGAATAGACAGGGTATCCACTGGAGCAAAAGGAAGGATTATTTATTCTCCAGTATAATGAAGACAATGGCTCCCTCTGGTGCATGTCAGGCATGTTTGTTTGCAGACTATCACAAAAGATTTGGAATCTTTAGTTGGGGTTCCTCAACTGTGATGCAAAACAACAGCATGCACAGTATTGACCTTAGACATTCTGGACTCCTCATCCCCACTCCCTAGCCCAGGAACTTAGGATCCAAGGGAATTGGTACCATCACAAACTTATTCTAATTACTACACAATGAGTAATAAAGTTGTTTATCTCTGGCCCAGGAATCTTGTGTCTTCTGTTCTCATTCATGAGATTGCTGGCTAGTACGCAGCATAAAATCTCGGATTCTTTATAATTTGCAACATACACAATACTGTCCTGGTCTTTATTTATAAAGTCAGTAATCATCCCAGCTTTGAGTTATACCACATAGATCATCTGGGATTATAGAGTTTTACTGTTTTTCAAAGATATCTTCAAGAGATAGAGTTTTAGTGGTCTTCAAAGACTGACTGCAGAACAATGAGGTGTTACTAAGAAGAGTCCAGTATCTTTCTGGTATATATAAAATATACAATAAATAGTACAGATAAAACATTTCAATTATGAAAGACAGATAAGTTCTAGAGAACTGCTGTGCAACATAGTGCTTATAGTTAACAAATGTACACTTAGAAAGTAGTTAAGAATTTAGTATTTAGTGTTAAGTTTAATAGTTAAGAGTATTTAGTATAAGTTTATTTATAAGAGTATATAAATAATATCTAGAGGGGGAGTATATATATATGTAGTTAGTATAAGTTTATTTTAGTAGTTAGGAGTATTTAGTATTTATTATTCTTACCACAATAAAAAATGTTTAATGGCTAAACAAAAATACATTCAATAATCAGGTAATATTACAGTAAAATATGTTCAGAGTAGGACAGTCACCTTGTTAATGAGGAAAAATCATATCACAGATTCAATTAGCAAGAGATTTTTACCTTCAGAGAAATACTTTGCACGTGTTATTTTTAAATAAAGGATAAAAAACAGCTTGGATAAACCAGATCAAGTTAATTATCACTAAAGAAAGTCATCGTCTTCAGCTGAAAGTCAAGAGCAGCACCAGACCGGAAAAGAGAAAAATCTCCCGTTTATAGAAGAAGGCATTCTGAATGGAATCTATTCATGTAATTGTTTTTAATGTGCTTAACTAACAGAAAGCTTATGAAAATCTCACTAGCAATTTTTACTTAAAGAAACACAATATAATTTTATAAATACATCTCATCATAAAACTGCAGAATTTTTATATGTATAGAATATAATGTACCATGAAATGTACATGTATACATGCAGTATGCATCATATTACTATGATGTTTTCCATAAGTTGATTTTTGGAAAGTATTAGGATATTCAATAGGTAGACTTTTCACTCTTGGATACCATTTGATATATAGAGCATATGTCATAAGGCTGAATAAGCAGGGATGTGTACCAGAATAGGTTTTTCTATAAGTTATGAATTAAAGTACACAGGGGTTTAACAATTACTGGGGAATATGATAGCACATAATATGAAAAAGTAAACAGAGGAGGGTAGTTAACATTGAGGCACTGATTGGTAAAAAATTTGATATAGATACTGTAAGAGAGTAACACTGAAGAGACATAATGCTAATAAACATGCATCCTGATGCTAAAACAGAAGGCATTCTGAATGGAATCTATTCATGTAATTGTTTTTAATGTGCTTAACTAACAGAACAGTAATGTGCTTAACTAACAGAACAGTATTTATGATTGGAAGTACTAGCAGGGAATCCAGGCATGGTACAAAGTAGGACCACTTAACACAGAAACTTAGTTACTGATAATGAGGCTAGAACTTGTACACAGATAATGCATCAGTTATTCACTTTCCATATACAAATATAGTATTATAATTGATCAAGCAGTAAGACTGAACTAAGCTGAGGTGTTAATTTGTTTTATGAAAATTAATACAATTCCACTTGGGAATAGATTTGTTGACTTCACCTTATTTTGGGATTAAATTACAGAAAAAATAAAGCATACAGGAGACAATAAATTATTGAAATAAATATTAAATCACACCAAAATATTTTATGAAAATAAAATAGATATCCCAAAGTGCATAAGAAGCTATTATAAGGAATACACACTTTATATCATTCTTTTTAACTTACATTATATTTTGTCTTTTTAAATATACATATTTGGTATTGGATCAAGATGACCCATTTTTCACATCTGGCCATTTCTCTGCCCATGCTTTTATTCACTAATCCATAACAAAAATGTATTTCAAAGATAATAACAACATAAAAATCCTACAGAGGAAAAAAGACTATTATCAGCACACTGGTAATTTCAAAGAACACCTTGGGATCAAATGGAGTTATGATATAAGAAAAAATGTAAAATATAATACCTAGAGAAAATCTCTTTCCAAAATGTACTCAGAAAAGGGATGCTATTCAGGTAGGTAAAATAGCAGAAGAGTTCTAACTCAGAGCCAATAGACAAAGCACAGATGGGGAACTTACTATATCATCAGTGTAAATAACTGCAGAAAAATATTCAGGGAACTGAAGTTTTGATCAAATCTCCTCCTCCAGCTTGAAGTGAGCCACAGACAGTCCAAAGGTGTATATTTAAGAAGCATCTATGAATATGACTACAGGTGTGTTAGGCAGCGAAAGACTCCAAAATATTACTGATTCCCATTAAAGAAAGGAAGGAAGAAGCTCATCCATATCATATATATATACATATGTATAAATATGTTTATATATATATAACCACATCATATATATATCTAATACATATATTAGATATTTACATATTTTTCTTGATCATTTTACTGTCTATTTGATCCCATTTCCTGTTACCTGAGAAATTAAATTATCAATTGATGTTTCTCCTCTTACCTAGTATTGATAATGATTAAATTACATTAGGTATGAGAGTAAAATAAAATGTGTATAGTCATTTTATTGTTTTGACTGAAATCCTTCAATGACTACTAAAATTTGTTTAACAGGTTTGAAACAGGTAGCTTCATAGCTAGAATTCAAAACATATATAGATTAAACTCTAAGGAATTTTATATTATGAAAACAAAGGAAACAATGAAATTTATGCCTTGTGGCTTGATTCAGAAAGATGAAATATTACACAAAAACATGTATGTATTCAAGGGAAGCACTTGGATTACAATCTTGTAGAGAAATGTGATTATCCATGGTATGTAAATCCTCTACACACTCCCCCATCACATTATTCTTTCTGTAGAATATAATTTCTGTTAATGATACCGCTGTAATTCTTTTGAGAACCTGAAGAGTTTTTTCTCTTTGACTAAGATGAAAAAAGAGAAATCAATGACACAGAGAGATAAATTTATTTTTCTAATTCATCAAAATACCATTTTATGGTGAAATTTAACCTATATTGTACATTATACTGTTACTGTGTTTATTATTTGAAAATCTAGAGCATTTACTAATAATCCAAGAACGGGTGTTTTTATTGATTGATTCCCTATTTACTCACTTATAACATTACTTATAAACTTCATAAATTCTATAAAATTTATCTACCTCACTCTACACACACACACACACACACACACACACACCCCAGGGTTAAATTATATATATTAGGGTTGTAATATAAATTATGGCCGTCTTATTTTAACAGATATTAATCTTCACCTTTCCCCCTTAAAATATATATTAAAGAAATCATGCATATATTTGTTTTATTTTACTTCATAAAATATATTTTCATATACAGTGTTGTGCAGAGATAAAAACTTTAATTAAAAGTTGCTGGCCTACCATAGCAACTACCATAGCAAGAGAAAATAATTTGCAAATATAAATTACATGAGTAGGAACTGATTTAGGAAAGTTCGTAAATGTATTTATCTGAAGAGTTACACATTCGGCATGCATGTTCTCATGCACTCTCTCTGCTTTGTATTCTGAAAGAGATAAATTGATCTTTTATAATCATTACAACATGAGCTTCACATTCTCTGGTTATCTTCTTTCTTTACTATTTTTTTCTGCTATCAAAGCAGATTCACAAGCTGTCTTATGCCTAATGTCAGTATATCTTTTTTCATCCTTTTACTTCAACAGCTCTGTATCCTAATGCACTAAAATCCTGTATTTTTTATTCAGTGTAAAATCGTCTAAAAATTACTGCCTTATAATTGGAGAATTACATCCATTATTTTAATGTAAGTATTGATATATTTGTAAGTCTATATTTTAATGTTTGCTTCCTATTTTTCACTTCTGTTCATGATTTCTCTTTGCCTTTTTAAAAAATTTATGGTGGTTTCTGTAAGGATTACAGTACAAATCCTTTAATTATTACAATATACATTGAATTAATGTCACTTTACATGTAATGTGAATTTATAACAGTTAATTCTATGTGCTATTTTGTCCTAATATTCTTTGTGCTATTTTGTCATATATTTATTTTTGTAATTATATTTCAAAATACATATTTACCATTTTTCTTAACAGTACACTATATTTAAATAATGCATTGTTTTTAATTAACAGCAAATTGACATCAAAGAATATATTTAAAAATATAAGTAATCTTTATTCATGTACACATATTTACATGTTTAAAATAAAGATAATGCCTTCCTATTGGTGTGTAATGAAGTTAAATAAAGAATAGGTAAGTGATTTAGAAATCCATTTTTTATTGAAGTAGCTCTCAAAGATCACTTTTAGCAATGTATTTCCCATTTATACCACAAGGATAACTTGCGTTAAATAGTTACCTAGTTCCTGAAAAGATAATTACAAGCACTATGTCCAGAATTATGTCTTGTTATGATTTAGGCTTTATCTAACTTACCAGATGTGGGCAAAAACAGACTACAAGCTACTTTATGAAAACAATCTTTATTTTCCCATAACAGTATGTTCATTCACATTCTCTGTTAATTAGCATCCTTCTTCTCTCATCTCTATATTTGCACTTTTTTATTACTTCTCACCTAATGTGTATCTACTATATTCCTAAAGATTCCCATTACAGTCAATTTTCTCATTCAGGTAGGCTCCATTTTTATCACTTGAAGTAGTAAAAAATTCAAGAAAGACCTCTATAGACGCCATACTATCAAGATCCCTTCAGAAAATTCCTGAATAAATGATTTGGAATGGTAGAAGTGGGTTTCATTTCTCTGAGTTTTTAGAGACAGGAAATACCTGTTATGACTCAGTTTATTCTTCAGATTTATCTAAAGACTTTTTATGGATTGTGATGGTCATTTTTGCTTTAGTTTTTCATTTTCAAGTTATCCTAAATGCTGTGTTTCAGTTTATACAGACCTCTGGACCTGATCTTAGAGACTAGGAAAGTATCAAATGTATTATTCTCTGTATATAGTACTTGCAGCACTTACTACTTTATGCAGGAGAGCCTAACAATTCAAATTAGAAATTTATCAATATAAAACACACATGATACATGCAGGAAAACATGTGAGAAGATCCTTTTACTTGTGACAAGATATTTGAATAAGTTTAAGCAGGATAAAGATAGGATTTATTGTTCAAATATGGTAATATTTAAACAATGTGAAAAGACTTACTGATTTTTCTAATTCCTAATACACTTACAGATATTATAAATAAGCCTCAAGTGCAAGTGTTTATGACCAATTTGGCAGTATGGGGATAAGCGGGGTAGGTGATGGATAGAGATCAATTTATAGTACACGATTTAAAAATTCTGAGAAAAGTGAGTGAAAACTGACCTGAGAGACTGGAAAGATAGAAAAGGAACTCCATTTAAAGGAAATGCTGAAACATCAAAACATGAACCAGTTAGGGGTGTCTGGGTGGCTCGGTGGGTTGGGGCCTCTGCCTTCAGCTCGGGTCGTGATCTTGGGGTCCTGGGATCAAGCCCCACATCAGACTCTCTGCTTAGCGGGGAGCCTGCTTCCTTCCTCTCTCTCTGCCTGCCTCTCTGCCTGCTTGTGATCTCTCTGTCAGATTAAAAACAACAACAACAACAAAAACAACCATGAACTAATTATATACAGGACCCAAGACAAACTTGGAAAGATGCTAAAGATAGGAAGATTAAGAAGATCCACTAGCCTCAAGAAGTTTAGAGTCTAGGGGGAAAACGAATATAAGTAAAATAACAATTACAATTCCTGAAGAGTGAAGCAGGTTGGCTTTTACCATCTACTAAGCAAGCATTTAGTTAAAGGTCAGTTAAAGATTTGCCAATGCTATAACTGACATTATAAAATTGAATCTGGGTCTTTGCCATCAATGGATCTTGCCCTATGTGCTTAGAACCCCTTTCTACTCAATATCAGAAAGACCCATTTTCTCTTTTTCTTTGAGTCTTGTACAAATTCCATATCTTCAGGGAAGCCTTTTTTTGCCTATATTAAAATATGGCTCAAATACTATCCTCCAGATCTCTCTATTCTATTCTCTTCTCCTACTTTATTTTTCTCCAATGCAACTATAACTGTAAGCCTTACTAGATATTTGGCTATTTATCATCTGTTTCCACTTGTTAGTTCCATAAATAGGGGGGCATTTCTTTTCCTTTTTTTTTTTTTTTTTTTTGCAACCTCTGGAAAAGTAGCTGCTACAGAATAGGTGCTCAATAAAATAAATATTTGCTGCTGTTTAGTGAATATGCATGATTAGTAATTTAAAATACTTAATTCTACAGTTCCACTTGTTAGATGTAACACATGGTCTTGACAGGATGACAAGTATTTTGATTGCCTTCACAGCCTGAAATGATCTGAAAATTACCTCTTTTCCTTTAATTTTATCTTTTGTGGACTCATTTGACAGGAACTTAAAACATGGGCATAAAAGACTTAATTTGTTGCTTTAGTTCTCAGAATAGCCAATTTCTCTTATACCATAGTAAGTCCCATTAATTTGGGGGGAAAAAGTTCTGCTCTCTTAAATGCTTTGTGGAAACTGACAGTGTCTGTCTTATAATTCAAAGTACTATAAAACCTCAAAGTACACCAACCATAAAAATTCAATCACAATGGATATATACAAAGTTTCAAAGACATTAGAGAAAGCATACACATGCTCTCCAGTGAAGAAATCAGTTCTTAGACAATTCAAAAGTCAAATAGAATAATGATCAATCTTACATAGCCTCTTGTAACCCTAGCTAGGTAAATGGTCAGGCTCTCTCACCTTCTCTTTGATAATAACTGATAAAGAAAGTATCTTTTCAAAAATGATTCATTGCCTGGAGCAGATCTAAGGATCTTCATCTCATTTTGCATTCAACTTTTCAGTATTTTTGTTAGGAAAGGGGTCCAAAAATGAAGTTGGTTTCAGAACTGACAAAAACTTGACTCATTCAAGAAAGTCACAGTATTATTAAAGTCTTCTCCCAGACCCAAAGAACATATCAATGTTAATGAGGTTACATTTGGCCTACTGATTAGTATCCCATCAAACTTGACTAGTGACTACCTTCCCACAATTCAGAGGATCTCTTCAGGCTCCACATTTCAAAGGAGCTTGCTTTGTACCTTCTCTTTCTAACCTGCCTGCTTTTTCTGCTACCTTGAAAATTTATGTGTGCTTTTTATCTATTGTCTGCATAATTGCCTAGCCCATTAATATCAATGTTTGGGTTAAATTGTGTGTTTGATTACTGATCTCATATTTGTTCCTGAAAACTGTTTTTGAGGTCTTTGCTGCTTTTTTTTTTTTTTTTTCCAGATTTACGGGCCTATCATTGACATATAATGTAAGTTTAAGGTGTACAACATGCTTGTTTGGTATGCTACCATAATGCAAAATGATTACTACCATAACATTAGCTAACACTTCTATCACCTTACATAATTGCACGTATGCGTGTGTGTGTGTGTGTGTGTGTGTAGAAAGAACATGTAAGATCGACTCTCTTAGCAATAAGAATATAATATAGCATTATTAACTAAAATCATCATGGCATACATTAGATCACAAGAATTTATTCTTATCACTGGAAGTGTATACACTCTGATCAACATCTTCCTATGTCCTCCCCTACATAGCCCCTGGTAACTACCATTCGACTCTTTGTTTTTATGAATTTGACATTTTTTAGTTTCCACATGTAACTTATAGCATGCAGTCTTTCTCTGTTTAACTTCACTTAGCATAATGGCAACTTTTCCTTCTTTCTCATGGAACAATAGTATTTTTTTGTATATATAACATCTTCAGCTTTTCATTCACTGATGGACTCAGATTGTTTCCATATTGTAAAGAATGCTGCAATGAACAAGGGAATGCAAATAGATCTTTAAGATATTGTTTTATTTCCTTTGGATCTATACCCAGAAGTGTAGATTGCTGGATTGTGTGGTAGTTCTATTTTTAATTTTTTTCAGAAATCTTTATACTGTTTTTCACAGAGGCTATACACATTATAATCCGACAGTGCACAAGGGTTGCCTTTTATCCACATCCTTGTCAATATTTATATCTTGTCTTTTTGATGATAGCTATTCGAACAGGTGTGAGGTGATACCTCATTTTGATTTTGATTTGCATTTCCCTAATGGTTACTGATATCACATATCTTTTCACATATCTGTTGGCCATTGATGTTTCTGTCAGCTTTTCTGACCATCAATTAATCAGTTTATTTTATTGCTGTTGGCTTGCATTAGTTCTTTGTGTATTCTGTAAATTAAATAAACACCAGATAAATTATTTGCAAATATTTAATCACATTCCTTAGGTTCTTTCCACTCTGTCAACCATTTCTTGTGTTATGCAGAAGCTTTTTAACACATGCTAAAAGTATTTTAAAAAATACTATTTTTCTGAATATTGCTTGTTTTAGTTTTTTTTTAAGATTTTATTTATTTATTTGAGAGAGAGAGAATGGTCACTGGACGAGCAGAGGGAGAGGGACAAGCAGACTCTCAGCTCAGCATGGAGCATGATGCAGGGCTCAATCCCATGACCCATGAGATCATAATCTGAGCCGAAATCATGAGTCAGACGCAGAACTGACTGAGCCACCCAGGCACCTCTGAATATGGTTTTTGAATCAACTCCCTCTTACTCCACTTTATCAACTTCAGTTTTTAGAAATAACAATCAATAATGGTGTTTATGTTTTTACTTATCCAAAATGGAAGTCCAAATATTAGCTATTCACTTATTTTCTCTTTATTCTCTAATTAAAGTACACTAAAGGCTTTAATTTCCAAAGTTTATTTATCATATTCCTATAAATAAGCTAACCAAATATTTTAAATACATCATTTCCTTTGATTTAGCTGACTTTGAAGTCTTGTGTTCCTTTGTTATTCTAATTACTATCTAATAGTCACATGCTTTAGTTTTATCTGATATATAGATTTAGAGAAAGTTTATGAGAATATATATTTACTTTCAACCTGACAATAGGCATTTGAGACAAAAAACATAATCTCCATTTATAGGAGAATAATATCCTAGTCTTTTATACATAAAATACCCAGCAATTAATAGAATAAAGGAGTCACAAGTCTCTTTCATAACACTAATGTCACCTTTTTTATTGTTTGTTCTATAATTTCCCCAGGATTGATTTCAAGGATTTATTGATGTTTCTGTTAAGTAATTAAAGCAAATAAACTATGTTTGTTTTTTAAGTTCCATGCAATGTCCTGATTTTTCTTGATTCAGGCTGTTGATATAGTACAACAATCTTAATTTCATATTTTCCCAGAATTTTTATTTGATGTATTCAAGTGAAATTCTTTTAACTAAAATAAAGCAGTTTGATATACTCTTAAAATTTCTCATCACATTTTGCCTTTGATTCTCTCTTAGTAATGATAGCTTTACCCTTTAAATATTGACGTTTTCTGGGGTGCCTGGGTGGCTCAGTTGGTTAAGTGTCTGCCTTCAGCTCATGCCATGATCCCAGAGTCCTGGGATCCAGTCTGGCATCTGGCTCCTTGCTCAGCAGGGAGCTTCTTTCTCCCTCTGCTTGCCACTCCACCTGCTTCAGCTCTTTCTCTCTCTGTTGAATAAATAAATAAAATCTTTAGAAAAAAACTGAAACTTTTTCTTTTCAGAGGGAAAATAAAAACAAAAAAATTTATAATAGATTCCCCCTATGCTACATTAAAAAAAAAAAAAACTGATACTAATTCTCTTTTACATACTCATTTGGATCCTTAATTTCCTTCCTAATCTGTGCAAGCCAATAAAATAAGCATCTTTTAGTATTGTGGCTCTTAAACTTAGATGATTATGCAAAATAATTACTACGGCCTAAAATCGGAGGATTTATTTGTTCAAGCAGTTATTCTTTGGCTGCATAACAAATTACCAAATTTTAACAGTTTATGGCACCTTTTTTGTTGTTAAATCTCATAGTTGTATAAATTACGAGTAAAAGCAAGCTCAAATGGATTCTCTGACGAGGGTCAATCAAGTCCAAAATCAAGGTATTGTCCATAAGAGTCTCTAATGGAGGTTCTGGGAAAGAATTTTCTTTAAAGGTCATTCAAGGGACTGAGAGTCATTGTCAGTTGTGTCAGGCTAAGGTGGTTGGACTCAGGTCCCCATCTCCTTGCTGGCTGACAGGCTCAGTCTTTTCTCCTAGAGGCCACTTACATTCATTCTCATTTGCCATCTTCCAGTCTGTGGTCTATCAACTCCCTCTCAGACTACTTGTCTCTGATTTATTCTTCTTAGCCAGAGAGAACTGGATCTTTTGGCATTTTTTTAAAGTAACAGTTTCTTGAGATATAATTCATACATCATATAATTGACATATGTAAAGTGAAAAATGATTTTTATCCACAGAGTTGTGCATCCATCACTATGATAGATTTTAGAACATTTATATCACTCCAACATGGGTAAATTTCCTCAAAGAATCTTTGGATATATTTTCTTGAATAAAGGGAATTCCCCCCACCCCGCCAACACGCCCCCAAAAAAGAAAAAGAAAATTAAGTGTTTAAGTGTTTCTTTAATGTTAAAATTATATTTATTTATTCCATATTTTATTATAGAATGCCTTTTTGGCATTCTAACTTAAATCTCCTTTTCATCTTGTACCATCTTAAAAGTACATTGTTATTACTAGGGTATAGCAGACAATGTTTGCTAAGTTTTCCATTACTATATAGCATGGATCACCTTTTTTTTTTTAAAAAAGGTATTTTATTTACTAATCCGACAGAATGAGAGCACAGAAGCAGGGCAGTTGCACGCAAAGGGAGAGGAAGAAGCAGACTCCCTGCTGACCTTGATCCCAGGACCCTGGGATCAGGACTTGAGCGAAGGCAGACACTTAACCAACTGAGCCACCCAGGTGCCCCAGCATGGATTATCTTTTACTCAGTATCTCTTCTTATTTATTTATTTAGTTAGTTAGTTACGTATTACCTATCTTTTACTCAGTATCTCTTCTTATTTATTTATTTAGTTAGTTAGTTACGTATTATCTATCTTTATTTATTCAGCATCATTCAAGTCTTCACCAAGAGTGTCTGTGAGACCCTTGCACTTTTAACAGTATTTTGGAAATACTACCAGGTTCAACATACATCCGTGCCCCCCCTCTTTTTTCTCTGTTGCAGCAGTATGGTACCTTCAGGTCCCAAGTTATGTTCCGGTTATCTTGTACTGTGTGGAGATTCCTATAATTCTTAAAGTGTTGTGGCTTAAAGCAACAACGTTTTGTCTACTTGCAAATCTCCAGATAGGGATGGCTTAGGAGGAAAGTCACATCTACTCTACATGATGCCAACTAGAACGGCTCTTCTGTGGTGGTCTATCCACATAGGTGGCAAGATAGTGGCCCGGGGCTATACCAGTTATTTTTGTAAGATGCCTCTATTCTCTATGTAAGGCTCTTCACAGTTCTTTTTGTACTTTCTCATACCATGAAGTTCAGTTCCAAGAGTATGTACATATTAAAAAGAGAAGAAGTAGAAGATGCCAGTTCTAAAACTTAGAACAAAAAATTCTCACAGCATCACTTTGGCCATGTTTTGTCAAAGTCATAACATGACAACCTAGATTTCAAGGCGGAAAGTCATAGATTCACATCTTTTTTTTTTTTTTTTAAAGATTTTATTTATTTATCAGACAGAGAGCGAGCACAGGCAGACAGAATGGCAGGCAGAGGCAGAAGGAGAAGCAGGCTCCCTGCCGAGCAAGGAGCCCGATGTGGGACTCAATCCCAGGACGCTGGGATCATGACCTGAGCCGAAGGCAGCCACTTAACCAACTGAGCCACCCAGACGTCCCTAGATTCACATCTTGATGGGAAAAATGTCAACTAATTTGTAGATGTCCCTAATCTACATAGCAGATAATTACATATAATGCTCCCCCCAAACAACAAAGTTTTAGTTTTAATATAGCTTTTTTCACTTATATTTTATTTTCCTTTGAAGTATTAATTTTTATATAATTAAACTAAACCAGTATTACTTTTAGTGAAATAAGACTATAGAAGTATCAATATATGTATTTGTGGTACATGCTCTAAGTGATTGATGTGATGCTAAGTACCTTGTAAGATGTTCGTTCTTAAACACTATCCCATATTATCCAGTTTTTTAGAGCAATATTTAGAAGGTGAACACATGGTTGGACCTTGACGAGAACTCTTACTGGCCATAGCAAAATATTTTTATATATTCTTATGTAAAGGGACAAGATTGATCCCCTATAATGACTTATTTTGTTGTTCTCAGTGGAGTTGTACAGATATTTCTCTAAGAGCTAAATTTTTATGTTGTTTTTAATTTCAATTTATTATTATTTTATTTCATTTTGTGTGAGCATATTGTTTCCTCAGGTCAGATATTAACTCTATGCCAATTTCTTGATAGTTAAAACCAATAAAGATTTAATAGGAGGAGCCTGAGGGGAAGTATGCATTTAAATCAGGTGGTGGTGTTTTAATATTCTAATAACTTTCATCTATGTGACAGTAAAATTAAATTTCAAAAGTTTTAATGAAAGGAACATATGATTTATTCTGCTGGATGTTCATGAATCCCTTAAGAGCTTTTTTCATAAAATAAACTGCCAAATGTTGCCTTTCTCATAGTGTGTTTCTGAAACATTTGTTCTGGAGAATGTAATAGAACATAATATGACTTAGAGAATTAACAAAAAGTTATGTGATTTAAATTATGGGTTTTCTCAAAGCTGTAAATCTTGTAATTTGCATTCTATATCTCCAAACAAATATTTGACACACATTTAAAATAAATAAATCTATTGAGGAAGCATTGCTGAGAACTGCTGATTCTAGCTGCACTCTTAGGAAAAGAATAATTTCTATTTGAATTTAAAAGAAATTTAATATAGAGAGTTAAATTCTTAACAACTAATGGAAAAGACTGGAGGAGCAGTTTCTTGGACCACTTCTTTCTTTCTTTCTTATTTATTTATTTATTTGTCAGAGAGAAAGAGAGAGAGAGAGCATGCGCACACAAGCAGGCAGAGTGGCAGGCAGAGGCAGAGAGAGAAGCAGCTCCCTGCCAAGGAAGGAGCCCGATGCAGGACTCGAGCCCAGAGACCTGGGGATCATGACTTGAGCCAAAGGCAGAAGCTTAACCGACTGAGCCACCCAGGCGTCCCTCTTGGGCCACTTCTAAGAATGACTTTCTGCATAATCAAAAGTAAGAAATTCAGAACTATAACTTATGCCACACTCAGAACACTGAGGTGGTACAGACTATAGTGATGGCACCCTTGAATCAGTAAAATACACCTAAGAAGCTGGCATCACTACTAGGATCTCCTACCTCACTGGTAAATAGAGACTAATTCTGAAACCCCTTTCTGCATACTTGTTTTGTTGCCTACAAAACTGAAGCCTGGAGGCTGGTAGATAAAGATTTTTGTTTCGTTTTAGTTCAGTCTTGAGTGTGTCTAATTGAATCCAATTCTAAGACAACAGCCTTAAGTTTCAGGCAATGTAAATTATTTGCTAATCTCTTCACTATGTAAAGAGGTGGAAATAAATACTGAATGGTATTGCTTCAAAATCATTTCGATTATTTCACTTGAGCTAAGTTTTGTGGTATTGTATATGAATATTCTATTACTGTTGTCCTACTGACAACTACCACTACTAAAGAAGATTTTGTATTTGCTCTTCAAACTTGATGCTCTGAAAAGCCGAAAGCAGAGGTTTTTCTCATCATCCCTGCTCCATAGTTCATTGGCCTTTTTAATTTAACTCAAATTGCAGTGAAAATGGCAAACTGCTAGTCAGCATATGATTTGATTCAGTCTTCTTCTAGTGTGTCTTCTTCTAAATCAGAGCCTAAATAGCTAACATAGTATTTGCAAGTCTTTTTTTTTTTTTTTTTCCCCTCCCCAGCCAGAAGAGTGCAATGTATGTACAATGTCCTGGACCAAAAAAAAAGGTGTTTTCAAACTATGGTTTGGACCTGTTTTTTATCCCTTCTAAATATTCCTTACCTGGAAGAATACTTCATTTTTAATTATCCATGCAAAAATTAAATAATTATTACTTTTGCACTTCATTAAGATCACTACGGTTGCCAACCTTTGTGGTTCTGAAGATGAGGTTCTTGAGGAAAACCAGAAAGAAATCTCATATTGCTTCTAAATTTAAGTCTGTCCTTAGGAGTTCACCTAATTCTGAGGGACTCTGGTTTTCATTTTTAGAATAAGTTTAGGGGATTGCTAAAAACTAAAAAGAAGTGAACAATGAACATGCTTGTCTCCCTACATTTCCACTTGACTATTAGAAAATTGCACCAATCATAAAAATTATCTTATCTGTTCACGTCATAGATGATGAGAGTGATCATGATCTATATTAAGTTAAATATATGAAGTGAGGAAAGAACTATTTAACATTTTTTTGTTCAAGGTCTTGACATTAAATCAGACAATGGCTAGTATATGGCAAATGCTTATTAAAATATGTTAAATGAATATTAAGTTACCAATATAACTAAAATGCTTCTGTGGCACTTTTCTTACTTCAGTAAAAACTATAAAATAATATAGGAAATATGACATATGTAACTAGTACTAATGGTAGCATCTTTCATATTGCAGGTTCACATCCATACCTCTTTATGAAATTTGAATTTTATTCACAATTTTCTTTCTACAGCAATAATTAATGATTTGATGTTATTATACTTTCAAGGATACAAGCATTATTTATTTACTGTGGAAAGCTGATCTTTCATGTAAAATTTAGCCACTTTCTATAAATAATACCTTACTCAAATATGTTTTTTTAAAATAGATAAAATATTTTAAAGTTAAGAAATAAATGATTATTTTTAATACATGCAATATGATGGACATGGGTATTTAATTTGGGGACATGGAATTAAAGGTCTCACTTCTAAAGTGGTTAGCCATAAATTATTTTATTAATACGTCCAAATCTAATCTACTAACACTGATATTATAAGATTGTGTTATACCTCATAATGTAATTTCATTAGTAATTTTATTGTGCTTTCTAATGTCTAGATCAAGAATATAAAATGATTTTATTTTAGTTAATCATTACTGATTATTCTTAATTTTGATCAAATTGTTTTTTTGTATTTTAATAATTATTGGCACAGATGTAATAAGCTCACCTGTTCTACCTTTGGCGTGCAAATTCAGTTATTGTTCTTCCTTGTTATTATTACATCTCAATACTATCAAATGATAAGTAACTACACCTCAAAATAATTTTAGATGTTTTCATAAAAATGCTTAGTTCAACTATTAATTCCAAATATAGTATATATGTTTTGATTTATGATATGACACAATGTAGTATATAATTTATGATCTATGATATGACATAATCTAAGATTCATTAATCTGGTTATGCATATCCAGGTTTTTTTAAAACACAGGAATTTATAAGAAGGAGATCTGTCACATTATAAGGACTATCATATTTTTCTCCCTTTTTAAACATCTGCTGACAGCCTCAGAACCTTTTATAGTGGCTTTGATACTAACAAGCTTTGTACATTTATGTGAAATTTTATGTATAGGCTACAACGTTTGTAATATTTTAAAAATACTGACAGAAACAAGTTGTGGGACTTACCATGGAGCTTACACAATTGTAATATGCAATTTAGCTCACACTGCTTAATTATCAAAGGTAGTACTAGTTTTCCAGAAGAACTAATAGTATCCCTTAGTCAGGGGGTTAATGATGGATAAAGTGAAAGCCAGTAAATATTCCATTTTGTGGAAAAAAAAATTATAAAGTACCACTTGGGCAATAATGCTTCTTGGATGGCACTGTTCTTTTATATAATTTGCCAGAAGTGTTCTTGAAAATGCCTGAGTACCAGAGTGCAAATGAAGAACTGGAACAGAAGAAATCTGAGTCTGTTTTCCCAGTGAAACGAAGAAAATCAAAACAATCTTTAAAGCTGTCCGAAATGTAGATGGCTAACCGTCAAGTGCTGTGAGGATCTCCATTCTTCAAACGGACTTTCTCATCTAAGTTGATTTATTACCTACTGAATTTATAGTCATAAACCTCAAAGAAAATGGCTGCTTGATATTTAATAAGTCCTGGCTTGTTATTTATTACCATTCAGTATAAAACCACATGCTGCCTTTCTATTTTCATTCTGGCAAGTGTTCATATGGTATTGTTAGGATTCACTTCACTTTGACATAAAGAATGAAATGTTATTTCCAAGAAGTTGGCTACAAATTTTGGAAAACTTCTGAATGACCATATAAAAATACGAAGTTTATAATGCACAATGCTAAACTGGCACATGTATACATGTGGTGTTTATCACTTCAACATTCATTGTTTTTAGCCATACTATTCACAATTTCAAATTGAAGAACTGAAGTGTTAATAAAGTGGTCAATTGTCTCCTGTTCTGAAAATCTGATTTATATGAACTTTTAAATTAAAAAAAATTACCTACATATTCTCTCTCCTTAAATATTTCAGTTATACCAAGTCCATCCCTGTAATAAATAACTACATGAAGCACATTTGATCAGTTTTATTTTATAATGCAGAGTATACAACTGGCATCATTTTCATTTGATTTTCAAAATTAGCACTTTATCCTAATTGTCTAATACTGGAAAAAGGGATGTTTTTTAAAAGGTAAAATGTATAATTTTTTTGGATTTTGTAGAATTAATGATTTGTGAGGTAACGGATATGCCTGTATCTTATAAAAATAATTCACACATAGTACATAATTCTTCCTCTAATCATTTTATAAAACTACATATAACCATTATTATTACAGGATTGAAACATTTATTTAGTAAAGTGGTTAGAGATAAATTTATAATGTCATAATAGACATTTTCTTGGCTTATTGTCAATTTTATTTCCCAAATGCCAAATTATTGAAAAATTCATTATTAAAAACTCAAAAGTTCCTCTGATATTCTACAATTTGTACTTCTACCCCTCTATCTTCTTCATATGTGGGACATCTTTACTTAACAATATCCTGGCCATATTAGCCTTGTTTCTGTTCCATGAACAGAAGAATTCAACTTGAAATCCACAGGACAATTCAGAGGTTGGTTCTAAAGCTCAAACAATGTGGGTTATTTCCTGAGAAAAAGTATACAAAGTTTAAAAAGAAGAAAAAAAAAAAAAAGCAGCATCAGGGATTTTAAAGAGGCCTGTATAATTGCAGGCCCTGAAGCTTAAGTTTGTTAGACTCATGGTCTATCTACCTACTTCTGGATCTTTCCTAGGTGATATAGCCCTTTGTATGGAGATATGCAGGTCTGAGTGTCTCCTCTAAGCCTCTGTTTCATCATTAGTGTTCCACCAATGCCTACATGATCTATCATGTCCAGCATTCCCGAATCCCCTTACATCTTTTTTCCCTTCCTTTCTTTTTTTCCATGTTATATATCTCCTTACATACCATTTAATTAAATTACTAATTATACTTATTATTCTCCCTACTAGAAGATAAGGCCCATAAGGGCAAGGATTTTTCTTTATTTGGTTCATTGATGATTTTCAAATGTTTAGATCATTATCTGGCACATTGTAGGTGCACCAAAAAAATAGTTAATTAAATGAAGAAAGTGACAGTCTTATATTTCACTAATGGCTTGATATAATGCCTCTCATTACCACTCTACAAACACAAATGAGCTTGCTTATTTCCTTCCAAAAAATAGTTATAGTATTTCCTTTTAATAGTTTGCCGTTGCAGTTAAAATTAAACATCAGATTCTTAGTATGACCCACCAACCCTTTTTGAGTATAGTTGACACACAATGTTATATTAGTTTTAGATGTACAACTTAGTGATTTGACAAGCTTATGCATTATGCTATGTTCACAAGTATAGCTACCATCTGTTCCATTACACTGCTACAACAATACCATTGACTATATTCCTTAGATTCTGCTTTTTATTTTGATAAATCACTCATTGCATTACTGGAGGCCTGTATCTCCTTCTATCCTTCACCCATTGCCCAACCTCCAAAGTCCCTCCTCTCTGGCAAACATTGGTTTTGTCTCTGTATTTATAGTTCTGATTCTACTTTTTGTTTATTCATTTTTAGATTCTATTTATAAGTGGAATCTATGGTATCTGTGTCTGACTTCTTTCACTTAGCATAATACCCTCTAAGTCCATCCATGTTGTCTCAAGTGGCATGAGCTCATCTTTTTTATGGCTGTGTAATATTATATTGTGTGTGTGTGTGCGTGTGTGTGTGTGTGTGTGTGTATCACATATACCTTATCCATTTGTCCACTGATAGACACTTAGGTTTCTTCAATGTCTTGGCTATTATAAATATTGCAATAAACATAGGATGCATATATCTTTTTGAGTTAATGTTTTTGTTTTCCCTGGGTAAATGCCCAATAGTGGAATTACTGAATCATATGGTATTTCTGTTTTTAGTTTTTTGAGGAAACTCCATAACCATTCTCCATAGTCCAATTTACATTCCCAACAACAGTGCATGAGAGTTCCTTTTTCTCCACATCTTCACCAACACTTATTGAGTTTTTTATTTTAGTAGTTCTGACAGGTGTGAGTTGATATTTCAGTGTTTTTTAGTTTCATTTCCCTGATGATGAGTGATGCTGAGCATTTTCATATGTCTGTTGGCTTGCATATCTTCTTGAGAAAAATGTCTATTTCGGGACCTCTGACCATTTTTTTAAAGATTGTTTGGGTTTTTTTGGTGTTGGGTTGTATAAGTTCTTTATAGTTTGGATATAAACCCCTTATTGGATATAAACTTTGCAAATATCCTCTCCAATTCAGTAGGTTTTTTTTTGTTTGTTTGTTTTCTTGAGGTTTCTTTTGCTGTGCAAAAGCATTTTATTTTTATCTAGTCTCAATAGTTTGTTTTTGCTTTTGTTTTGTTTCCCTTGCCTTAAGAGACATATCTAGAAAAATGGTGCTATGGCCAATGTCAGAGAAATTACTGCCTATTCTCTCACCTTATTGTTTCAGGTTTCTTGTTCTGGTCTTTAATCCATTTTGTGTTTATTTTTGTGAATTGTTTAAGAAAGTAGTCCAATTTCATTACTTTACATGTAGCTGTCTAGTTTTCCCATTTATTGAAAAAGCTCTCTTTTCTCCATTGTATATTTTTGCCTCCTATGACAAAGATTATATTGACCATATAACTGTGGGTTTATTTCTGGGGTCTGTTTCTGTTTCACAGATCTATGAGTTTATTCATGTGTCAGTATCATATTGTTTTAACTACTACAACTTTGTAGTATTATTACAACTTTGTAGAATATCTAGAAATCTGGTATTGTGATACCTCCAGTTTTGTTCTTCTTCCTCTGCACTGCTTTGGCTATTTGGGGTCTTCTGTGGTTCCATACATATTTTTGCAATCTGATTCAATCTCTCTCACCACCCTCCTTCTAGGTCATCTTTTAAAAAAATGCAATAATCCACCCAAACTGCATTTTTATCCTGATAAAACTCTCAAATACCTTTGTTTTTTCCTTCATATTTCCCTCATATCCCATAATCTGCATTCTGTCAGACTTTCTCTCTTTAGATACATACAGCCTCACAAACACACACACATATGCACACAAACATACACACACACTGTCCTCTTTACTAGACTATAAGCTTCTTGATGGAAAATAAAATTATGTTTAGAATGATAAATTCAGTATTTAACTTAGTGACTGGCAGATAATAAATATGAAACCAGTATTTGGTGAATATAATCTATTATATAACTGAGAATTCCTACATGAAGTTCTTTTATAACAGAGCATATGAAAAACTTTTTTTAAGATGTTATTTATTTATTTGATAAAGAGCAAGAGAGAGCACAAGCAAGGGGAGCAGCAGAGGGAGAGGGATAAGCAGACTCCCGGCTGAGCAGGAAGTCCAACACAGGACTCCAACACAGGGGATATGACCTGAGCCTAAGGCAGATGCTTAACTGACTGAGCCACCCAGGCGCCCCTATGAAAAACATTTTTTAAAAAAGTTTTCATCAAAAACATCTAAAAACACAATTTCTACTAAGGAAGTATAAACTATATTATAAATAGAAAATAATAAAAATTGTAAGAGTTTCAATCTCCTTGTCTTCTTCACCTACTATACACTGATAACCTTCTGTCCTTTCACTAAAACTATACTCTGTACTATATAATCAGCTTTCTAGTCAGAGTGTACTGACCCCCCAAATCTCCAGGTGATTGGAAACTGATTTTCCAAAATAGCATTTACTGGAAGACTCTCTGCCACCCACATAACCTTTGTGATCCTCACTACTCATACATCTAGTCTATCAGATGGAATGGAATAAATCTATAGAGTGCCAGATTCTCGACATAAACTCACACTATGTGTTCCAAAGATTCTCCTAGCCTTAACCATGGAAGATTCTCTGTGCAAAAAAATGGATAAATGTCTAATCCTTCTATTCTCTTGCTAGCCATGGTTTTACATATTTTTTTCTTTTAAAATAAATCCACCTTGCTACATGACATTGATAAATACCTCCCCAGTCCTAGAACATATGGGACTAGTCTTGTATAACATTGGAACAATGGGAACTCATATACATTGCTAATGGGAATGTAAATGAGAAAAGCAATTTGTGATAGATCTTTTTTTTCTGTATCTAGTAAAACTGAAACTGTGCATACACTATGGGCAACATGGCCCCTAGCTCTATACCCTAGAGAAATGGTGTCAGATTCTCAACATGAAAATCCATTACAGTATTGTCTGCAATGACAAAATATTAAAAATATTTAAAATCTCCTTGAGATTTGAATCAGTAATTATTCAGAGGTATAATCATACAGGTGTGAAATAGATAATAGAATTACTGATTTAAACATTTATAAAGCACACAAGCATGTAAACTGGAAAAGTTGCAGAATAATATATACAGTATGCAGCATATGCCTTTAAATGGGTGGCATCTTGATATAAAGAAATACAAAATACAAAAATAATATTATTTGTTCCTAAGTTAAGCAGTCAAAATTGACCATAATCTGAAATTCCTTTTACGCTCAGGAAAAAAAAAAGCTTAAAAAAAAAAAAATAGACACACAGAGCTGGGCTGAAGTTAAATATGCAATCCAAACTTGGCAAATTATAGTCACCAAGAAATTTAGAGTAGGGTCATAAGAGAAGCTGCCAACCAAATGGATTTGATAAGTTGGGAAGACATAGTTCTTGAACTACTTATGGCAATGATGCCTCTTACCTAAGGGGAGCTTACCAGATATAAAAAGGAGTTAATTTTAGTTTCAAAACTTTCTTTATTCAGCAAATATTAAACAATATTTCTGAGTTTTTATGCCCTCTATCAGTGCATTTATTCTTTCACAAGTAGTTGAAAATAGTCAAGAAATTACTTAAAATTATTAAATTTATGTTAGAATAAGAGTATTTGCATTGGAGATATCAAAATTCATAATGAAATTAAACCAGTGTGGTATCAATAAAAAATGGAAATAAAAATAAAGAAAAGAGATTGCAGAACCCTAGTGGTATGCTGGAAAAACTGTTTAACATTAACTGTAAAAATAATGTGGACATTTTTATACAAAACATTTAAAAAAATACCAGATGGTTAATTAGTCAAAAAAAATATTAGAGTATAAATAAGGAGAGGTAAACATAGCATTTGTTTTCTGAAATGGGAAGAAAAGACAAAAAGCAATTTCAAAATTTTCCATCTCATTAATTCAATGAATGCAAATTAAAACAACTTGATGCTATTTCCCCGAGTTTGTTAAAAAAAAAAACCTCATTACATTAAATGTAGCAAAATTTGTGATTAAATGAACATTCCAATGCATTCTTGAGAATAAGTTTAATTTTAAGTCTTCTTGAGAAAAATTTCCTAAGGTACATTCCAATTATAATTCATAATTTTGTAAAAATTCAACTCAGTAATTCCACTATCAGGAATTTTCAAGATAGGTACCATTAAAACATAGATCTTATCAGGTTTTATTATTGTCTTATTATATTAAGTGTATTATAGTTACATTATGATAGTATTATCTTCAATAAAAAATAAGTGTTCATCTATGGTGAATTGATAAATTATGACTACATAATGTGTGGATTACTATGCATTTATTAAGTTTCATTCAAAATATGATAAAATATGCTTAAGAATTATGATTTAGTGATAACTGCAAGGTCCAAAGTATTATATGTATGATTACTCAAATTTTATATCCCTATATCATGGGAAATATGGACAGTAATTATTTCTTTGTGAAACCTCATTAGTGCCATTAATTTTTATTTTCAGCATATTTTTTTTTTTTAAAGATTTTATTTATTTATTTGACAGAGAGAGATTACAAGTAGGCAGAGAGGCAGGCAGAGAGAGAGAGGAGGAAGCAGGCTCCCTGCTGAGAAGAGAGCCTGATGCGGGACTCGATCCCAGGACCGTGAGATCACGACCTGAGCCGAAGGCAGCGGCTTAACCCACTGAGCCACCCAGGCGCCCCTATTTTCAGCATATTTTCTATGGTGAATATATATTCCCTTTTCATTGGAATGAATCCTCATTCTAAAATAATACAAAAAAATGTTTAAATGCCTGCAGTCAGGTGGATATAATTACCAAAAGGATGACAAACTATTCCGATTTCTCCTCCTTTCTTTTGGTGATTTTCTAAATTTTTCATTTTATTTATTTTTTTATTTTATTTCTTTTCAGTGTTCCAAAATTCATTGTTTATGCACCACACCCAGTGTTCCATGCAATACATGCCCTTCATAATACGCACAACCAGGCTCACCCAACTCCCCACCCTTCTACCTCCAAAACCCTCAGTTTGTTTCTCAGAGCACATAGTCTCTCATGATTTGTCTCCCCCTCAGAATTCCCCCAACTCACTTCTCCTCTCCATCTCTCAATGTCCTCTGTGTTATTCCTTATGCTCCACAAGTAAGTGAGACCATATGATAATTGACTCTGTCTGCTTTACTTATTTCACTCAGTATAATGTCTTCTATTCTTGTCCATATTGATAACAAAAGTTGGGCATTCATCCTTTCTGATGGAGGCATAACATTCATTGCATATATGGACCATATCTTCTTTATTCATTCGTCCAATGAAGGGCATCTTGGTTCTTTCCACAGTTTGGCGACTGTGGCCATTGCCACTATGAACATTGGGGAATGGGTGGCCCTTCTTTTCACTACATCTGTACCTTTGAGTTAAATACCCAGTAGTGCAATTGTAGGCTCCTAGGATAGCTCTATTTTTAATTTTTTGAGGAATCTCCACACTGTTTTCCAAAGTGGCCACACCAACTTGCATTCACACCAATAGTGTAAGAGAGCTCCCCTTTCTCCACATCCTCTCCAACACTTGTTTACTGTCTTGTTAATTTTGGCCATTCTAACTGGGGTAAGGTGGTATCTCAATGTGGTTTTGATTTTAATCTCCCTGATGGCTAATGATAATGAACATTTTTCATGTGTTTGTTGGTCATTTATATGTCTTCTTTGGAGAGGTGTCTGTTCATGTCTTCTGCCCAGTTTTTGATGTGATTATCTGTTTTGTGTGTTTTGCCTTTGAGGAGCCCTTTATAGATCTTGGATATCAGCCCTTTGTAGTGTCATTTGCAAATATCTTCTCCCATTCCGTGGGTTTCCTCTGCTTTGTTGATTATTTCCATTGCTGTGCAGAAACTTTTGATCTTGATGAAGTTCCCAAAGTTCATTTTTGCTTTTGTTTCCTTCACCTTTTGAGACATGTCTTGAAAGAAGCTGCTATGGCCGATGTCGAAGAGGTTACTGCCTTTGTTCTCCTCTAGGATTTTGATAGATTCCTGCCTCATTATGAGGTCTTTTATGCATTTCGAGTTTATCTTTCTGTATGGTGTAAGAGAATGGTCGACTTTCATTCTTCTACACAAAGCTGTCCAATTTTCCCAGCACCATCTATTGAAGAGACTGTCTTTTTTCCACTGCATATTTTTCCTGCTTTGTTGAAAATTATTTGACCATAGAGTTGAGGGCCCATATCTGAGCTCTCTACTCTGTTGTACTGAACTATATATCTATATCTATATCTATATATATGTATATCTATCTATATATAGATATATATTTAATCTATATATAGATGAAATAGATATACATATATAGATATATATTTCATCTATATATAGATAGATATACATATATAGATATATATTTCATTTTTCTTTTCAACATTTCCTTAGCAATTCGAGGTCTCTTCTGGTTCTATACAAATTTTAGGATTGTTTGTGCCAGCTCTTTGAGAAATGCTGGTGGAATTTTGATCAGGATGGCACTGAAAGAATAGATTGCTCTAGGCAGTATAAACATTTTAACAATGTTTATTTTTCCAATCCATGAGCATGGAATGCTTTTCCATCTTTTTGAGTCTTCTTCAATTTCTTTCATGAGTGTTCTGTAGTTCCTTGAGTACAGATCCTTTACTTCTTTGGTTAGGTTTATTCCCAGATATCTTATGGTTCTTGATGCTATAGTAAATGGTGCTCTACTTTCCCTTTCTATATTGTCATTGTTAGTGTGTCAGAAAGTAACTGATTTCTGTACATTGATTTTGTATCCTGCTCCATTATTGAATTGCTGTATAAGTTCTAGTAGTTTGGGGGTGGAGTCTTTCGGTTTTCCATATAAAGTATCATGTCATGTGCAAAGAGACAGAGTTTGACTTCTTCACTGCCAGTTTGAATACCTTTTCTTGCCAATTTGAAAACCTTTGCGTTGTCTATTTGCTGTTGCTAGGACTTCTAGTACTATGTTGAATAACAGTGGCGAAAGTAGACATTCTTTCTGTGAGAGGCTGTCAGCTTTTCCCCATTGAGAATGTTATTTGCTATGGGTTTTTCATAGACATGTTTTATGAAGTTGAGAAATGTTCCCTCTATCTCTATACTTTGAATTGTTTTAATCAGGAACGGATGCTGTATCTTGTCAAATGCTTTTTCTGCATCAACTGAGACGACTATATGGTTCTCTCTTCTTTTACTGATTTGTTCTATCATATTGAATGATTTGTGAAAATCGAACCTCCCTTGTATCCCATGGATAAATCCCACCTGGTCATGGTGGATAATCTTTTTAATATACTGTTAGATCCTATTAGCTTGGATCTTGTTGAGAATCTTAGCATCCATATTCATCAGGGATATTTGTCTGAAATTCTCCTTTTTGGTGGGGTCTTTGCCTGGTTTGGGGATCAGGGTAATGCTGGCTTCATAAAAAGATTCTGGAAGTTTTCCTTCTGCCTCTATTTTCTGAAACAGCTTCAGGAGAATAGTTATTATGCCTTCTTTGAATGTTTGGTAGAATTTCTCCAGGAAATCCATCAGATGTTGGGCTCTTGTTTTTGGAAGGTTTTTGATCACTGCTTCAATCTCGTTACTAAATATTACCTATTCAGGTTGCCAATTTCTTCCTGATTCAGTTTTGGAGATTTATAGGTTTTCAGGAATGCACCCATTTCTTCTAGGTTGCTTAACTTATTGGCATATAACTGTTGATAATAATTTCTGATGATTGTTTCTATTTCCTTGGTGTTAGTCATGATCTCTCCCTTTTCATTCATAATTTTATTAATTAATTTGGGTACTCTCTCTTTTCTTTCGGATTAGTTTGGCCAACGGTTTGTGGACCTTATTGATTCTTTTAAAAAAACCAGCTTCTAGTTTCATAAATGTGTTCTACTCTGTCTCTAGTTTCTATCTCATTGATCTCTGCTCTAATCTTGGTTATTTTCCTTCTTGTGTGTGGGATTGGCTTAATTTTTGTTTATTCTCCAGCCCTTTAAGGTGTAAAGATCTGGTGTATTCTGGATTTTTTCAATTTTTTTTTTTGAGGGAGGCTTGGATGGCTATGTATTTCACCCTTAGGACCGCCTTTGCTATATCCCGTAAGTTTGTACCAAAGTGTCTTCATTCTCATTGGTTTCCATGGAGTGTTTAAATTCTTCTTTGATTTCCTGGTTGATCCAAACATTCTTAAGCAGGGTGGTCTTTAGCTAAAGTGTTCAAGTGTTTGAATTCCTTCCAATCTTTTTCCTGTGGTTGAGTTCCAGTTTCAAAGCATAGTAGTCTGGGAATATGCACGGAATAATCTCAATCTTTTGGTATTGGCTGCATCCTGATTTGTGATCCAGTATGTGGTCTATTCTGGAGAAAGTTCTATATGTGCTCAAGAAGTATGAGTATTCTGTTGTTTTAGAGTGGAATGCTCTGTAGATGTCTATGAGGTCCATCTGGTCCAATGTGACATTCAATGCTCTTGTTTCTTTATTGATTTTCTGCTTGTATGATCTGTCTATTACTGAGTTGCATGTTAAGATCCCTTACTATTAATGAATTCATATCAATATGACTCTTTATTTTGATTAACAGTTGTCTTATGTAGTTGGCTGCTCCTGTATTGGTGGCATAAATATTTACAGTTGTTAGATCTTCTTGGTGGATAGACCCTTTAAGAATGATGCAGTGTCCTCCTTTATCTCTGGCTACAGTCTTTAGTTTAAAATCTAATGTATCTGATAGGAGAATCACTACCCCACTTTTCTTTTGAGGCCCATTGGCATGAAAGATGCTTCTCCACCCCTTCACTTTCAGGCTGGATGTATCCTTAGGTTCCAAATGGGTCTATTTTAGACAACATGTGGACGGGTCCAGTCGTTTTATCCAGACTGCAACCCTGTGCCATTTTATGGGAGTGTTTAAGCCACTCATGTTGAGAGTAATTATTGAGAGATACGTTTCTACTGACATCATGTTGCCCATGAAGTCCTTGTTTCTATAGATTGTCTCCATAATTTTCTGTTCTATGACACTCTTGGGTTCTTTCTTCTTTTATAGAACCCTCCTTAATATTTCTTGTAGTGCCAGCTTGATGGTCACATACTCTTTTAAACCTTGATGGTCTTGGAAACTCTTTATCTCTCCATCCATTTTGAATGTCACCCTTGCTGAATAAAGTATCCTTGGCTTCATGTTCTTCTCATTTAGTGCCCTGAATATCTCTTGCCAGCCCTTTCTGGCTTGTCAGGTTTCTGTGGACAGGTCTGATGTTATTCTGATGGACTCTCCTCTGTATGTAAGGAATCTCTTCCCCCTAGCTGCTCTCAAGAGCTCTTGCCTAAAATTATGATTCATCAGTCTCATAATCAAGCATCTCAAGGTCTTTCTAGATTCGTTGATATTGGGGGGTGATCTTTCTGCATCTAGGACACAAATGCTGGTTCCATTCCCCAGACTGGGAAGATTTTCATGGAAAATTTGTTCAACTATATCTTCTAGTCTTCTTTCTTTCTCCTCCCCCTCAGAGATCCCAATAATCCTGACATTGGAATGTTTTGTGGCATCATTTAGTTCCCTAATTCTGTTTTCATGGCTTCTAAGCTGTTTGTTCCAGGCATCCTTCTGATCCTTTTTCTTTATCAGTTTGTCCTCTAGATCACTAATTCTATCTTCTGCCTTGGTTACCCTAGCTGTTAGAGAATTTAGATTAGATTGGATCTCATGGATAGTATTTTTAACTTCTTCTCAGGTTGCTTTCACTTTTGCTTTAATAGATTCCATATTGTCACTAATGGTTTTCTCCAACCTAGCCATCACCTGGATAATTCTTACCCTGAATTCCCTTTCTGACACACTGTTTATGTCCATATCCAATAGCTCTGATGGAGAGGGCACAGTCTCTGAATTTTTCCTCTATTGGGTGTTCCTCTTCCTAGTCATTTCGGTGAGAGGTGGTTGAGGTGGTGTGCAGCTGAATATATCAACCGCGATCCATGCAAGGTGCACCCTGGAACGCTTCTGAGCAATCAGAAGTCACCACAAAAAAGAAAAAAAAAGAGAAAGAGGGAGACAGGAAAAAAAAAAAAAGAGAGAGAAAGAGAGAGAGAGAAAAAACACATCCAGAATGGGCCCTTAAGGTAAGATTTATAAGTTATACAAACAAAAACGGACAAAAAAAAAGACTGACAGAAGTAAATGACAAGAAAAAAAAAGGAGCCCAGCCAAAATGAACGCCAAGTATAAGATTTATATAATACCAGAACAAAAACAAATAGACAGAAACAGTGACAGAAGAAAAAGATGTGATGGTGGTTATAAATCCTCAATGTGGGTGAGAAAGGTTATTTTGAGTCTTCCTGGGTATATCTTGATATCTTTGTTAAAGGACTCAACTTTCCAGAGATAAAGGGAGATTAAAATGGGTTTATATATAGGGGTACTATTGATTAGGGAAAGAAGATTACCTTGAAGCCTATATCTCTATGTGTATTAAAAAAAATAGAAAAGAAAAAGAAAAACACAGGTATATGTATGAAAAAAGTTCAAGTTAAAAGCTTATTATGGAATATGTTGTATTAAATTTCTAGTTGTAATTATAAGTAGCTTAAAAAAAAAAAGAAAAAGAATAGTGAGAACGAATTAAAAATAAAAGTTGTATCTGTGAAATATACAGGTTTTAGGGCAGTACCAGGAGCTTAATATATTGTTTTCCCCTGATACTGAGGTTTTAAAATTTTATGGGGACACTGTGGTGGTTGTCCTCCTGCTCTTTTTGGCAGGCTTTCTGGGGGTGGGGCCTACTGAGTTGTTTTTCAGGTAGTCTTGCTTGGATTGAGTTCGCTTGCCCCCCATCAAGGGGCTGGGCTCTGCGGAAACCGGTTTTTCAGGTTTTTGTTCTCTGAAGACTTGGGGTTTTTTTGTTTGTTTGTTTTTTTCCCTCTTTGGCAGCTTTTTGTGGTTTTTTGGAGGTTTATAGGAAAGCAAACTGCACCCAAACCTCCGTCTCAGATAGAAGCCTCAGTCTGCTCTCCTCTGGGTGGTCCCGAACACACAGACTCCCCATCTGCAAACTCTGCTGAGCCTTGCAACCTCCCACAGGCAGAGCACATCCCAGCCACTGTCTCAGGGATCACCCGAAGTGCCCACCTGTCTCTGCACACCTGTGCCAAAACGCAAGCGATATTCGTCCAGGGAGCCCACCTCTAGTGGCTGCCTTTGCTGGGACTGCAGACCTCAGGTTGCCATCTTGGGTGCTTGCAGTGAGTTCCTGTCAGCCCTGGCTGGGAGAGTCCAGACCCTCAGCTGGTCCTAGAGACCACTGGCTAGCTCTAGGATGGAGCTTTCTCAGGCACCAGTGGGGAGTGGGTCAGATCCTGGTTGCGCAGTGCACGAAAGTTTTAGAGAGTACAGGCTGGTACTGTCACCGGATTCCCTCATGCGGGAGTGGTAATGTGCCTAGTGAGCCATGATGCAAGCTTCAAAACCCCAGGGGTTCAGCCGCACACTCTCTTGCACAGGTGGTTACCGGTGCTGGCAGTCCTGGGTCTCAGGCCCATGCCGATGATTCCACCAGTTGCCCCTTAAGAACTTTTGCTCTTTTTGAGTGTTTTTAACCAGACTCCAAGTTAATGCTGGTCCCCAATCACAGGGCACTCTCGAATTGGGGTATTAATTTTCAATGGGTCACTTCTGGTGGCTCTCTCCCCCTTCTGTTTATCCTCCAATATCAGTCCAATCATTCTCACTCTGTTTACCTCTCCACTGGAGTCTTTTGCCCCTGAAGAGATCCAGAAGTGTATAATCCTAACTTCAGGCTGATTTCACGGGTGTTCAGAGTTAGCTCACTTTAAGGGACTGGTTGAAACAGGGTCCCCTATTTCTCCCCCATCCTGCTCCTCCTCACGGACTTCTCATTCTTAAGTTGCAGGTAAAAGCCTTACGAAGCTTTCCTTTAAAAATACCTCAAAATAGTACTTGCAGTCAACATGGAATGCCCAACTCAAAAATGACAAACAAAACTAGTCAAATTTCTATAATAGTATTTTATGTTCTTTTGTGAAAGTAACTAGAGCATCCAGTTTTTTCCTCACAATTATATTATGCAACTTAAAATTGAAGCAAAATTATAAATGATATTTTAGCAAAATAATCTTATGATCTATATTAAGTTACTATTGTTGCTACAAAAAGTTGTCACACATTTGGTAGTTTAAACAACACAAATTTCTTTTTTGTAGTTTTGGAGGTAGAGGCCCAAATTGGGTCTCATTAGGCTATATTTAATTTATCCTCAGACCTTGTTCTTTCTGGAAGCTCTAAGATCTGATCCTTTGCCTTTCCAGCTTCTAAAAGCTGTCTGAATTCCTTGACATGTGACCCTGTATTTCTCTGACCTCTGCTTCTGTTGTCACTCTGTCTTTGTACCTGTTATCACACTGCTTTCTCTTTCTGCGTCTGGTTTGACAAAACATTCTCTTACTCTGATCCTGCTGCTCCCTTTTAAAAGAACCACTATGATTACCTTAGGTTCATAAGAATAACACAGGATAATTTCCCCATCTCAAAAATTCTTAACTTAATCCCATCTGTAAGGCCTCTTTTGCCTTTTAAATATTCAGGGTCTAGGGACTCAAGTATGGATATGTTTTGGAGCTGTTTTTCAGCCTACTACATGCTCATAGAAGATTTAAATTTGGAAGATCAATTAAAATAACTCTTTTGTGGGTAAGCTAGTGCTCTAATATTTATCATCAAATTTTTCTCTATATATAGCACATCAGTAATTTATGGTTAAATTTATGGTAATTACAGATGGTGAAAAACAAGTATAATGGCTTTAGTGGGTAGATTGAGAGTAAACAGCTTTTATATATTTGGATTAAATGATATCACTAAATGTGCACACAAGTTACCATCACAGGTTAGAAAAATCACTTAGATACATCAAGATTTATTTACAAATCATCATCTTGAACATCATCTTTTTTTTTATTTTATCAGTGTTCCAAAATTCAATGTTTATGCACCACACCCAGCGATCCATGCAATATGTGCCTTAAAGATGTGCAAGTTATAGAATTCTAAACATGTAAGATACATAGCATTCAAATTTTATGACAAGTTAGAAAATATGTTTATATAATTTAGTATTCAAGCAAAAGTTCTTAGTTAAATGAAAAATGTTATTCTTAGACCCAAGAAAATAAAAAATCTAAGCAATTAGCCCATCCCAGTGTTTACCTAAACTCTTCTCTGATTGCATAGGGAATTAGGTGAGGTGATTTAGCATACCCTTCTTTTTTCAAACTTTGAAGCCCACAGAATGGTTATTATTTCAAAAAGTGTTTGTCTATTAGCCAAGGTAGGGAGAAGATGCATTCTGAATGCCCACAGCTGTCATAAACAACTTTAATTTACTGAAATGCCCATTGTTTCCTTATGTGCACATGTGTCTTTTTAACCCTGATTTAGTTAATAATCCAGTAATGTTAATTAACTTGGGTGACAGATGGGCAACCTCAGTCAATTCTCTTGGTAAGAAACTATCTCTAGAAAAACAAACTCTGGAAACAAATTTAAGGAAACAAAAAACATTATATTCACATTTTTATATTAAAATATATAGGTAAGTACTTCCCATTTATACTGAGAAGCAATAAATTTGATATTTTGTATACTTAAAATGATCTGCAGTTTAAATTAATAAAATAATCCCACACTTCAACTGATTACAAGTGGTTTTGTTGACACACTGAATTTAATTACTAGTTTAAAAATAGTTATATTTGTATTTTTCACTACTATATAATAAGCATTATATAAAAATGCTAAGTTTGAAAACTTAAGACTCATGATATCATATGAAAGTATAGAGTTATCATAGAACCCATACACAAGAAACATATTTCAGAAATTTACTTTTATATGTCTATCCTTTTATTATCAAATATATGCATTTGCTAAGCTGAACTCTCTTGAATTACTATAGTGTATATTGTTTAAAAGAACAGAAAATCAGGTAATGAGCTACATAATGTAAATATTCTTTTTTAAAATATAGGTATTCTATTTGTCTTACATCTTTTGTCAAAGACTGGATCCCATTCAGTATTTTCTCAGATGGACAATCTTTAGAAATAGTGTTAACTATTTATTTCAAAATATTTAAGGTTAAAAATGATAATGCTCACTGTCATCACAATAGTACAAAAGAGCAAGCATACAAAATAACATTAATTATTTCCAAGATAACTCTATTTAATTATTTTTGTGAACATAATAAAAGAGAAATTTTAACTTTTTCTTTACAATACTGAAACACTATCCATCAATCTTCCTGCAACTATTTTTGTTTAATTTCGTTATAGTGACAGTACTGATTTTACTTATAAGCGGTATAATATAATAGCACTGAGTGAGATCACTAACTCATGATGTACAGTGAATGTCTATGATGTTTCAAGTACTATCGTCAGGGCTGAATATTCAGGTCTGAACATATCTTTTAAACAGCGTTCATTAGAGGTAATATTCAAATAAGTGGTCGAGGTGGTGGTGAGGGAGTGATTAATAATAGATAAATAAGTGGATAAGAAAGTGATGGAGGAGAATAAAATAGAATCATGTGAGAATATTTAACTAGATGACTACTTTAGGCTACCCAAGATGCCATTGTTGAGTTCACAGGTATCTGAATGATCAGAACAAGGTTACCATCAGAATACCAGATTAGGAGGTATCTAAGGACAAAGAATATCCAACACAATGCACATAAAACAGGAATGATCTTTATGAAGCTAAGAGGAGAAGGTGAGAGGGCTACAGTATAATAAGGTGAAATGTTGTAAGATGAATGGCAATGATGAAGGCCACCGTATTAAAAAAATAATAATTACCTGAATGTGTAATTTGAAGTCATTAAAATGTTTTAAGTAAATAAGGGATGCTAACTACTATTTTTTTCATGCTTTGCATTTGTTAAAAAAGAGGAGAATAGAAAGGGAATTTAGGACAATCAAGATTTTTGGTGAAAGCAACTATGTTGTATACTGATGCTGTTTTCTGTGATGGAAATAAATAAGGAAGAATTGGTTTGATTAGGAAAAAATAATTCACATCTCATACTAATTTGAGATGACATCCAGGGGAGATATTAAGAAAGCCAAAATAGGGGCGCCTGGGTGGCTCAGTGGGTTAAGCCGCTGCCTTCAGCTCAGGTCATGATCTCAGGGTCCTGGGATCGAGTCCCGCATCGGGCTCTCTCCTCCGCGGGGAGCCTGCTTCCTCCTCTCTATCTCTCTCTGCCTACTTGTGATCTCTCTCTGTCAAATAAATAAATAAATTCTTTAAAAAAAAAAAAAAAAAAGAAAGCCAAAATATATGTAAGTCTGATGCTTCAGCATACAAAACCCTCAAATCTTAGTAGCCAACTCAAATAAACATTTAAATTCTTCATCACATTTCATGAAACTTATAGGGTACCTTGGTCTTCGCTGTGCAAGGTTGCCTCAGCTGGACTCAGGAGGGTTCTGCTAGGCAATGCCCGTCTTCTAATTCTTTTTGGGTTCACACCTGAAGGAACATTCGCTATTTGGGGGATGAATTTCTCCTGGCAAATAACAAAATCTCAAAGGGAGGATGGACAGAGACAAACTATTTATTTACATATAAAGTCTCTGCTCAAGAATGGCCTATGTTATGCTTCCCAGCATATTTCATTTTCCCTAGCAAATCACATAGCAAGTCCAAAGTCAATGAAATGAAGAAGTATAATCTTATTACTCAAAATGATAGCAAGGCAGAACAGAGAACATGTCATTGCTAAATGTCATAAAATTTAACATACTGAGAGATACCATATTTTCCCTTTACCATTGAAATATAAGATTTTTATTTATTGGATACAATAAAATTCAGCCACTTTAGGTACACTTTTTTTTTTTTTCTAAGTGGTAGAAATGTGGGACAAGTTGATATCTGAAAAAAATTTTTTAATCAACTGCCATCTATCTTATTAATTCATAATTGCCACATTCATGACCCTCACTTTCACTGGCTCAGAAAGTGGATCATTGGAGATTCCCTTATACAACTGGGAGGTGCTGCCTCACATGAAAATCTCCATGTATTTCATACAATAATTAGATTTCCTGTTAAACTCTGTTTAAGAAACATAAACACAAAACGCAATGAATCTGTTGAATAATTTTGAAGTTTTAAGCAATTAGTAGCCTGGAAAACACAGACCTACACCTTAAAATACAATCTTAGTGAATACTGTTCCCTCTGTGACTCATCCTACCCTTCGACTAGAGACTAACCTTCTTTCCAACTGACACATATGTTCTATTCATATGTTTATATTATCATATCAGACCTGCGCTCTGGGGCCATTCTGATTCCTCAGAGTCTACCTATCACCATTCTTTTTTTTTTTTTTTAAAGATTTTTTATTTATTTACTTGACAGAGAGACATCACAAGTAGACAGAGAGGCAGGCAGAGAGAGAGAGAGGAGGAAGCAGGCTCCCTGCTGAGCAGAGAGCCCAATGTGGGACTCGATCCCAGGACCCTGAGATCATGACCTGAGCCGAAGGCAGCGGCTTAACCCACTGAGCCACCCAGGCGCCCTACCTATCACCATTCTAATCCATGACAAGTTCATCTAGTCTATTTGAAATTTTTGTCAGGTTTAACGTTTGTTGCTTGGGATCCAATGGTGATAGAGATGTGACTCACAATTGTCCTGATATATTAGGGTTTACAATTTAACACTACCAAAACACTCAAGACCTAAGCACTGTTTTAGAGAAAAGGAATGCAATTTTACAAAAGGGCTTATTGTTGATCACTAAAATATATATTTTAAAAAATATATACCTAGAACTAACATCATGCTTGAGTTATGCATTCAAATCCACTTTAGAATGATTTTAGAGTCTCTCTCTCTTTCCACAGATGAGAGAGAGGGAGAGAGAGAAGGAAGATGGGTAGATAGATCTCCTTAGAAAAATAAGTAATCTGTGCTAAGTAGAAGGGAGGCTTTTCTTCAATTTAGAGTTCTTCAGTATTTTTTATATTTCCTCTATCACCCCTTCTTGATTAAGAAGGAAGGAATAAAGGAAGGCAGGCAGGCAGGAAGAATTTTAAAGTGACAAAGGAAAAAAGCAACAATGTTAAAGATCCTGAAATTATACATGAGTTTCTCAGTATAAGTTCCTATTATTTTCCTATAATTTCCAATAGTTTCCTACCACTGCTGTAACAAATTACCACAAAAGTAATGGCTTAAAATAAAAGAGTTGCATTATCTTACTGTTCAGGACTTCAGAAATTCAAAATGAGTATCAGTAGACTAAAAATAACAGAACCACTACATCGCTCTAAAGGCTTGAAGGGAAGATCTGTTCCCTTGCCATTTCTACCTCCTGGAGGCCACATAAATTCCTTCATTTGTGGTCACTCCCTCCTTCAAGGCAATAAAGATCAGTCAAGTCACTCTCACATGGCATCATTCTGACACTGGATATCCTGTGGTCACATGATGAAGCTCTGTAATCCAGGACAATTCCTCTTATCAAGATTCTTAATTAATTATGCAATATCTTTTTGCCATGTAAACTAATATATTTTCAGGTTCCATGATTCAGGATACAGACATCTTGAATAGGGGCATTATTCTGCCTCTACCTTCTTTTAAAAGAATATCAGGAAAAGAATATTCAAAGTATTTCTCTTCAAATGTAGCTGAAAAAAACATTCAGATACATAATAACAAAGGCACAAACTAAGAAAGAAAGACTTGATAACCTGAGCTTTATTAAAATTAGAAATTTCTGCTCTGTGAAGCACAAGCCACAGATGGGGAAAGTATTTGCAAAAAAACGTATTTGCAAAAAATGTATCTGATAAAGGACTGTTAGCCATTATACACAAAGAACTCAAAATTCAGCAGTAAAAAAAAATAACCCAATTAAAAAATGGACCAAATACTTTAAGAGATACCTAGCCAAGGAAGATATACAAATGGCAGATAAGCATGTGAAAAGAGGTTTCATGTCATGTCATCAGGGAAACATAAATTAAGTAGTGGGAAAGCTATACATACCTCTACTACTGGCCCAAACCCAGAACACTGACAACAAATGCTGGGGAGCATGTGAAGAAACAGGAGCTCCCATTTATTGCTGATGAGAATGAAAAATGGCCCAGCCACTCTGGAAGATACGCTGGCAATTTTCTACAAAGTTACCCATACTCTTACCATATAATTCAGCAATCTTGTTCCTTGGTTTTTATCCAGATTAGGTGAAAATGTGTGCAAACTAAAAACCTGCATACAATGCATGCAGCAGCTTTATTCATAATTCTCAAAGTTTGGAAGCAAGCAAGATGTCTTTTATTAGGTAGATGGATAAATAAACTGCAGTACATCCAGACAAGGGAAAAATACTCAACACTAAACAGAAATAAGCTATCAAACCAAGAAAAGACATGGAAGAACTTCAAATGAATATTACTAAGAGAAGTCAATCTGTTAAGGCTACATTTTGTATGGCTCCCAAAATATGACTTTCAAGAAAAGGCAAAACTATGGAGACAGCAAAAAAAGAAAAAATCAGTGGTTGCCAGGAGTTAGGAAGGAGAGAAGAACAGATAGTTGTGGAAGAGAGAATTTTTTAGTAAAACAGTAAAACAACATTGTATGTTACTATAATGATAGATACATGTCATTACACATTTGCCCCAAACCACAGGATTTACAACACAAAGAATGAACCCTAGGGTTAACCATGGACTCTGGGTGATTATGATGTGTCAATGTTGGTTTATCCTTGCTTAAAATAAATTCTGATGAGTTAAGTAGATATGGGAAGGCTATGCATGTGTGTGGGCGAGGGTATACAAGAATCTCTGTTATCTCCCACTTAATTTCACTGTGAACCTAAAACTGCTCTAAAAAATAAAGTATATTAAAAAATACTTTTAAAAAATCCAAGTAAATTCAATTTGATTTATTAGGGTTGTATTCAGTCCAACTCCACAAATATTCTGAGTATTGCATTGTGCCAGATATGATTATAGGTATTAATAATTTCAAGTATTAATGTTAGGAATGAAACAATTCTTTCAGGCACACTGTTTGCAAAGAGTATTTTTAGCTTTCTGTTTATTCCAAGATAGTTTCCAATTCCTACTCATGATATTTAGCCAGTTATACTGAAATTGTATGTCATTTCCTGTCTTCTGACCATGTTATTGCTACTTCTAAACAGTTAGTTTTATTATTCTTTTCTTCAAAATCCATATTAAATGTTCTTTCCTGTGTAATGTCTTACCTAGTCATTCTAGCTAAACTAAGTTGTTTCTCCTGTGATTTCACAGATCATTTGTCATTTTATATCTGCTATTATATCACATTTATTTAGTGATTATATAACTATGTATTCCACTGATTGAGGACTCCTGGAAGCAGAAAACATACCATACTTATCTTTCTAATGACTCTAACTTACATAGAGGCTAGCAATGAATGAAATATGCTCAATAAGCACTTGCTGTTTATTAAGTGAATAATTTAAGAGATGATTAAGTCACTGAATTAATAATTAAGAAAAAAGACATATTTGCAGCCTGATTTTTTTTAATACTGTTTTAAAATATGACCTTCACCCTTCTGCCCCCTTTTTCCATTTCTCTGGCTTTTAATATTAAGGCCAGTCGCAGCCAGAATTTTACATTGGTACTTTAGTCTCTCCAGGTGATCATAAATGTAGTAGCTTTATGGAAAAGCAGTTGGTTCTGTATTTCTGGGAGTCACTCTGAGAGTTTTCACCTAGGGGTTTATTATGCTAAAAGTCTTGAAGAGTCATTTTCATGTCAACTATTATACTCTACAGTTTTTTTGCAGTAAGTGACTCTGGGCTGATTCCCTTTGTTCTCTAAGTATCATCAGTTTTAAAGGAATCCATTATAACTAGATGGCATTCATGTTATTTAAATATCTGCTGACAGTCAAAGAACTATTTCTGTTCCATCATGCCATTTTTGTTCATTCAATGCTTGCTGAAATTTCTCTGAGATTTCTTCAGAAAAGTAAATTAAAATTTTCATCTTAGTCTTTGCTACAAGTTAAAAAATAAAACTAAGAAATGCAAGAGATATGAATTAAACATAACAGTCAAGTTGTAATTTCAGAGTAAGATTACAATAATAAAACATGTAACTTTGAGCTTAATATATGTTCATATTTGGATATAAGTAAATAATGAGATTTTTTTGCTGCCAATAAAGCCCCTCCCTTTTACTCTATTCTGGCATTCCCTGTTATCTCCTTATTTTGCTGGTCCCTGATATTAAGAATCATATAGCTGTCAAAAGGAAAATGAGTTTCTTGTTTCTTTTCATGACTTCACTGTAAAGTCTTACTTTTAAAAAGCCAGAAACAGAAGTGTGAAAGAAAGACTTGTTTAGATGGTTATGTGTTGGATTTAAATAGACAGTGATCTCATTAAGACAGCAAATAAAGGAAGAGCTGCTCTTGAGGAAGAGTTCCTTTCTCTCTAGGGTGTATGTGTATATATACACCCATATATACTCAAGAAATAGAGATCTTTTTGTTAACATTTCCTCCCTAGAGGGAGGGATTTTATTTTATTTATTTATTTATTTATTGAGGGGGATAGAGAGAGAGGGAGAGAAGCAGAAGAAAAAGAAAAGAGAGAATCTTAAATGTTAAGCAGGTCCCACACCCAGCTGAGCCCAACGCAGGCCTAGCAGGGCTTAATATGAGGATTCTGAAATCACGACCTGAGCTGAAATCAAGAGTTGGACATTTAACCAACTGGAACACCCTGGCAACCCTGGAATTGTTATTTCAATTCAGCCAAGTTTTTTACACATAGTAAGAATACATAAAATTATATAGGTACCAGGACACCTTTGTATACTACTAAGAAGAGCCCTTACCAAACAATTCCTTATAATATTAACAATTCAGCACTCTTTGACTTTAATTTCCAAAACTGGCAGGACAAACCAACCTACAACTCAAGAAGCTTCTTCTTAATGTACTTAAATCCAGAATATTCTTTTTGCTTTGGCTGGAAAACGGGACAATATGACTGCCTCACAGGGTCACCTCCCTGTATAACTTCAGGGAGCACATTTTCTTTAAGGCCAAGTTAGCATAAACACAGGCAGCACCCTTTTCAGTTAGGCAATATTGCTGACACACTGCCCATTTGAAAATTAAGAAAATTCCTCAGGAGAATCCTCATTCAAGTGACAAGGTTGGATACATGCAAACTTTTAAGTGACTCAAAAGAATTCTGCAATCATCAGAATTTGTCTATATATTTTTTTCTGTATTCCAGAATCATAACAAGGAATGATTCTTTAACCTTGATTTCTTTAATGTTCTAACTTAAAAAATGAGAAAACATTAGGTCCATGAATTATTACCATATGGCATTGGTTTTGTTTATATCTAACACATTTCTCAGTAGAAATGAAAGGATAGGGGCGCCTGGGTGGCTCAGTGGGTTAAGCCGCTGCCTTCGGCTCAGGTCATGATCCCAGAGTCCTGGGATCGAGTCCCGCATCGGGCTCTCTGCTCAGCAGGGAGCCTGCTTCCCTCCCTCTCTCTGCCTGCCTCTCTGTCTACTTGTAATCTCTGTCTGTCAAATAAACAACAACAACAAAAAAAAACAAAAAACAACAACAACAACAACAAAAAAGAAATGAAAGGATATTGTGATAAATATCCAGCTGGTGGGATTCTTATATGATGCTCCTTTATATGACTTAAATTTGGAGGAAATCCGCAAATGTTTTCAGCTTGCACATAATTCTATCCGTTTTATTCCTTTCCCGAGTGTTCTTAGTTATTTTTACATGCTTATATTTTCAGAAAATCTTCATTCTAAAATTTTCAAAAGTAGGACTGGTCAGGATCACATTTAATTCATCAAATGATTTATAAACAACATATTATGAAGTCATCCTTTCTCCTGATATCATATGGCTTTCTATTAACTCAAATGTTTCTTTCCATATGCCATAGGTTTTAAGGCTAATGTGCTAATTTTATATGTTTTATTTTTCACAAGTTTTCTACAAACCACTTATTAGGCACATCTCTTGATAAATTAATCTATCTTATTGCTATTGAAAGCAGGATCTCTGTATTAATTACTGTAATTTGTATATAGGCATGTTCTTAATTTTTATGATTACCTTACAAAAATGACTTTTTTAATAAAAATAGACGCAAGTATTTTGCATTTGTTTCTCTTAAGTTTTCTAAGTATATACTTGTAATCAAGAAACTATTAACCCTTTAGCTTTAAATTTGTTTTTCCAAAACTTTAAAACTATTTTTCTAATATAGATCATTACATAAGATTTCTTGAATTAAAATATGCTTTTCCAAACTATCAATTTCATTTTATTTGATATTTTTATTACAGAGTAATTTTCCCCATTTAAAGTGTATATTTATTCTATTATTCTAAAAATTCGTATTCTTCTGCATCATCAAGTGCACACTGGGAAGTTTCCACTGCTTTTATTTTCAGTATTTCTAGCTTGATCTGTATAAAACAATACCTAAGCCCTTCTAAAAATTTGAGGGGAAAATTGTACAATTCTACATTTGCTGCCCCACTATGTTCACCACCAAACAGAGTAAATTTATCTGATAATGGAGATTAAATATGCATGTGCATGCTTCAGACATTCTTACTTCTCTCTTTGTTAAATAGTTAACTATTCTTTTCATAAGTCACAATAATGATGAATTAAGAAAAGTCTCTTATATTGGGGGCAGCAATTTGCCTTGCAGTTACAGCTGGATATAAGTCCTTAGTTTTCCAAATCAAAGGTTTTCAAAATCTAGACATGAGGAAAGTAATTGAAAGCCTGATTTCAGCTACGTACCCAAGTTGTGCTTCCTACTATCAGATATACCAGATATACCATCAAAACCAGAATCTTACTCTTACCTAATGCGGAAATAAATCCACATTTATTTCCCACATGGATTGGAAAGCATATAAGAAGGATTGTAATAGCAACTTCAAAGAGAGCTACAATACAGTATGAGTTGGCTAGGGTCTCTGGAACAAATAAAGAGACAACCTCTGTCTCAACCAGGTGGAAAGGTTTAATTTTATGTAAACGATGGGCCACTATGATTCTGATTTTACCAATCACTGATACAGAATGTAGGCAGCAAACATACATGGCTATTTTTTAATTGTTATTTATTCAAATTCTACTTAGTAAGCATACAGTGCAATATTGGTTTCAAGAACAGAATTCAGTGATTTATCACTTACATACAACACCAAGTGCTCATCATAACAAATGCCCTCCTTAATATCCATCATTCATCTAGCACATCCCCTACCCACCTCAGTCCATCACCGCTCAATTTGTTCTCTATCCTTAAGAGTCTCTTCTGGTTTGTTTCATTCACTTTTTCCCCCCTCCCATATGTTCATCTTTTTGTTTCTTAAATTCCACATATAAGTGAAATCATATGGTATTTGCCTTTCTCTGACTGACTTGTTTTGCTTAGCATAATATACTCTAGCTCCAACCACACTGTTGCAAATGATAAGATTTCACTCTTTTCAATGACTGAGTAATATTCCACTGTGTATATATACCACATCTTCTTTATTCATTCATCAGTCAATGGATATTTGGGATCTTTCCACAACTTGGATATTAATAGTACTGCTATAAGCATCAGGGTGCATGTACCCCTTTGAATCTGTATTTTTTTATCCTTTGGGTAAATACCTAGGACTGCAATTGCTGGGTTGCAGGGTGGTTCTAATTTTAAGATTTTGAGGAACCTCCTTCTGTTTTCCACCATGGCTATACCAGTTTGCATTCCCACCAACAGTGTGAGAGGGTTCCCATTTCTTTGCATCCTCTCCAACACCTGCCAATTCATGTGTTGTTAATTTTAGCTATTCTGACAGGTGTGAGATGTTTTGATTAGTATTGATGATGAGTGATGCTGAGCACCTTTACATGTGTCTGTTGGCCACCTGGATGTTTTCTTTGGAAGAATGTCTATTCATGTCTTCCATCCATTTTTAACTGGGTTATTTATTTAGTGTTGAATTTGATAAGTTCTTTATAAATTTGGATACTAACCCTTTATCAGATATGTCATTCACAGATATCTTCTATTCTATAGGCTGCCTTTTAGTTTTGTTGATTGTTTCCTTCTCTGTGCAGAAGTTTTTTTATCTTAATGAAGTCCCAATAGCTCATTTTTGCTTTTGTTTCCCTTGCCTCTGGAGATGTGCCTAGTAAGAAGTTGCTATGGCTGAGGTCAAAGAGGTTGCTTCCTGTGTTCTCTGACAGGATTTTGATGGTTTACTGTCTCACATTTAGGTCTTTCATTCATTTTGAATTTGTTTTTGTGTATGGTGTAAGGAAGTGATCCAGTTTCATTCTTCTGCCAGGTGGCTGTCCAATCTTCTTAACACCATTTGTTGAAAATTCTTTTTTCCATTGGATATTCTTCCCTGCTTTGTCAAAGATTAGTTGACCATATGATTGTGGTCCATTTCTGGGTTTTCTATTCTGTTCCACTGGTCTATGTGTCTGTTTTTGTGCCAGTACCACACCATCTTGATGACTATAGCTTTGTAATACAACTTGAAATCCAGAATCGTAATGCCTCCAGTTTGCTTTACTTTTTCGGGTGGCTTTGGCAATCCGGGGTCTTTTGTGGTCCCATGCAAATTTCAGGACTGTTTGTTCTAGCTCTGTGAAAAATGCTGATGGTATTTTGATAGAGATGGCATTAAATGTACAGGTTGCGGGGCACCTGGGTGGCTCAGTGGGTTAAAGCCTCTGCCTTCGGCTCAGGTCATAATCCCAGGGTCCTGGGATAGAGCCCCACACCGGGCTCTCTGCTCAGCAGGGAGCCTGTTTCCTCCTCTCTCCCCCTGCCTGCCTCTCTGACTAGTTGCAATCTCTATCAAATAAATGAATAAAATCTTAAAAATAAATAAATAAATGTACAGGTTGCTTTGGATAGTACAGACATTTTAACAGTGTTTGTTCTTCCAATCCATTAGCATGGAATGTTTTTCCATTTCTTTGCATCCCTTTCTATTTATTTCATAAATATTCCAGTTTCCAGAGTGTGTAAATATATATAAAAATATATAATAAATATATATTACATATCTATGTAAATATATATATGTACTTTCAGAGTATGTATACATGTATTTCAGAGTATGTATACATATATCGCTATTTCTAAGGAGTTCAGGATGCCTATCAGTCTTTTCAAGAAGATGCTCTACAGTTGATCTGTACCAACCTGAACATAATTCTGGTAGGAAAAATACCTTTGCTAGATTACCAGCAAAAGGAAGTTAATGAGTCCCAATGAAGGCCAGATTCAAAATAAAAAGATTTTCAGGTTAGCAGAAGGTTAGGCTTTGGTGAGTGAAAGAACATTCTGCTACTTATTCTATGCTCACAACAAGGTCTCCAGACTGTGATTTCACAAAACTGCTTTCAAGTTATTACACAGAACCAGATTTTAAATTAGAGTACTGGACATTTGTAGTACTAAACCACTCTTGTATTCATTTTGTCTTATTTTATTCATATTCAAAGCCAGAAGCAGAACTATAAACACACTAACCTCTTGAATTTCAGTGTATTTTCCAGAAGTTTCCAGATTCATTACCTAATATAGTCTTATGACCCTGTATTTTTAAATCTTATTAGCACTGACCATAGCTTAGGTATTAACAAGATTGTGGATTCCATTACAAATAACTTTCTAACATTTAGAGATTATAGCTAATATGCAACATATAAACATAAAGGTTGCCAATGTTAAAATGAAAATTAAAAAAAAAAAACTTCTAATTTTCTCATTTGATCAATTATACTATGATACTGAGTTAAGAATCTTCTTATTGGGGCGCCTGGGTGGCTCAGTGGGTTAAGCCACAGCCTTCGGCTCAGGTCATGATCTCAGGGTCTTGGGATTGAGCCCTGCATAGGGCTCTTTGCTCAGCAGGAAGCCTGCTTCTCTCTCTCTCTCTGCCTACTTGTGATCTTTCTCTGTCAAATAAATAAATAAATCTTAAAAAAAAAAGAATCTTCATTATTTCATTTTTCTACATTTATATTTGATATCACTTCATTCCATTAATATTATACTTTTCTGTTTCATTAAGGTAGAGATTATGCCTACAGACTAAAGATTTTATGAGCTAATTTTTTTCCTATTAATTTTTATCTAGAAAAAAAGTGAAACACTTAGGTGATATAGCATAAGAATTAATTATTAAACTTTTAAAATTCAGTTTCATTTTATTAAGAGCACTGTGGTTTAAAAGATATGAAAAAAATCTCCAATTGACAATGAAGTGCTCTTATCATTTATCCCACTTTTAAGAGTTTTCATGCTGACTAGCATAGAAAAGAAATCTATATATTTAGTATAAAAGGTGTGTCACTTGCTCTTGCTGTTTGTGCTGGAAAATGCTAAACTACATCATGGCTACATTATGTATTTCATATGTTAGAATATAGTTGTTCTGGAAGACAGAACAGAATGAAAATTAAACATCTGCAGTCCAGGAATCAAGACAAGAAAACACTTATATTAAACTAGTGTCCAACTATACTACTACTAAAATAGCTAATGTGGAACAAAAATAAAGATAAAAATGAAGGGAAATATTTTTAAATAAATATTGTTCAACTATGTTAATAATAGTACTTTCTGCTAAAGTACATATACTTTTAGAAGGATAATTTAAGTGCCATTTTACAGAAGGAAAGAGAATTTGTATTTCTCCCTTGCTTGATTCAAATAAACACTACCAAATGCACACAAACAAAAAATCCAGTAGGAGTCACCACTTATAACTGCTTTCCTGTGTTATCTACATGAGGCAATTTGTACCATTTAGCCTGAAATCATGTTTAAACTATGTACTGATTATCACATGGTAAGGTAGGAAATGAAGCACTGTTTCATCACATGAACTATATTTTTTTACAAGTGTTTGTGATTTTTTACATGGGTAGACAATAACTATTTATCAAGGCAATTGGGCTTTTTTAGAGAGATAAACTCAGCCGTAAACATGGAGTAAAGCATGGATGGTTTCCTCTGTTTCAAAGACATACAGAGAATGGTTTAGCTATTGCTCCATCAACCAGTATCTTTCCTGACAGTTAAGTGCAGAAGAATTACCCTTTGGTATTACTTTCTTGATTCACAGCAGGATAGTTAAAGGCTTCTAAAAGATTGGTAACATGGAAAAAGACAGGAGATGTGTTAGTGTGACAGATCAAGGATTTGATGAAAAAGATTCTTATGCCTTTCCATCAGCTGAGATGGAGACATAACTGAATGAAATCATGCCTAAGCAATAGTCAATCAGTTGTCATCCTCAAATGTGATAAATCCATGCAAGTGAGAAATCCAAAATGTTTGTATAAACTCATTTTGCAATTACTATAAAGGCTTAGAAAACTAGATAGATAGATAGATAGATAGATAGATATAGTAGACTTCAATAATAACAATTAATGTTATTGCTCTAATAGCCATAACCATGGTGAGATGTTTCCTCATGTTAAAAGCCAAGAAAACATGCGTGTAACCATTTGAATCAGACTAGATTATTTTCATTGTTTGTAGAGTATTCTCCTTTTTTTTTTTTTTTTAGACTACCCTCCTTAATTCTACAATTGAGATTTCTTCCTTTAGCCATTGTATTGAAGACACATTTTCTACTTGAAGGGATGAGTTAGTTTCTGAGGGCTGAGATAACAAAGTATGACAAAGTAGATGGTTTAAAGCAACAAAAATGTTTTCTTCAGAGTTCTACAGTCTAGAATCTAAAACCAAGGTGTTCTCAGGGCCAAGTATCCTCTAAAACCTTGAAGAAGAAATCTTCCTTTGACTCTCTTAGCTTCTGGTAGCCCCAGGCATTATTGGCTAGAGCAGTTATATTCCACCCCTACCGCTGTCTTCACGTGGCTGTCTTCCTTTTGTCTTTGTCTATGTCCAAATTTATCTTTTCTTATAATTGGATTATATTGGATTAAGAGTCCACCATTCTCCAATATGATATCTTAACTATTTATATTTGCAATGACCGTATGTTATGTTTGAACATAGCCACATTCTGATGAACTGGGGGTTTGGGATTCAATATATCTTCTGAATGAGTACAATTAAGCTAAAACAGATATGTCTTGAAGAAAAGGAAGAGAGAAGATGAGAAGGAAATGCATTTTTGCTAAAGACACTTTCCTAAATTCTAAATGAAAATTTTAACTTGTAGACCTTTTCTTTTTATAAAGGTTTTAAAAAAATTAATTGTAAAAGGGCAAACTATTTCTATATATTTTACAAAAGCTAAAATATTTCTCTGTAAAAAGAATCATCTTCAAGAGCTATGTAGTCATGCCAATATCAGATAATGCACTGTAGTTGGTAAAACCTGAATATTCTTAATTTGTAGGCATCGTACTGAAATCTAAAGAGGCATCTCACATCTAACATTCTGGTTTAAGATTTACATTACTCTGTTTAATATGATAAATTAAGCCTTTGTACATTATAGTAAACAAAATTGACTTGTGCTATCTATGTTTGGAGTGTAGCACAATGGGCTCTGTCCAATATTCTAGGGGAATTCTAGGGGAAGCAGACCTGAGAAATCTACATCAGCTCTGAAAAGCAAGGACCAGATGAGGCAATGGACTGTAATAGCTAGTTTCTTTTAATGTTTGTGCAACTAGATCCTCATCCCACTTTTCAACTAATAATACTAGCCATCTCCTCTAGGAAGTGAAACGGATGACGGAAGAAAGCCTGGACGATGGCAATCCATCCTACTTCCTTGACAGTACAGAGAAGTTCAAGCAGTGAGCAGCTATAACATGGCCAAATCTTAAAGTGCCTGCTTTCTTGATAGTAGAAGCAAAATTGTGAACATCATTTATGTCACAGCTTGAGTGTTAGTTGATGTGAAGTTGCTAATTTGGAAAGATATATATTTTGACTTTCTCTCATTTATAATTCAAAACATTTTTGAAACTCCTCTTTTAATCTTCTTTAGATCCTTTAATATCAGTTTAAATCATAATCATAAAGTTATTATATTTTCTCAAAGTGAAGCCATTTAGACCTCTGGAATTAAGCTAATATCATGAATGAGATAAATGTGATCACTGAATTAAATTACCAAGCTAGCCAAATAGAAATGTGATGATAAAATAAAATATTTTTCTGACCTAAAACATTTTTACTAGCATCTTCTCTAACCTAGACAAAGTTTGAAGCTTGGGATAATACTACAGAGGGCACTGCATACCCCTTACAGTTTCAAGATATCAGAATACATGAATTATAGAAGTAACAGTATTCTTATATCAATATGTTAAAGATTCCATGTATCACATTAGGTCAACTTACTAGCATAAATATAAATGTACACATACAGGCACAGGCAGAATAGGTTTTAGGTGAAGGAAACTGCTTCATCAACCTAAATTACTCTGCTTCTTCTAAATCATATGTATTACCATAGATTAAAAAAAAAACAATTTTCAGTATTAAGAAACTGTATATTCTTAAAACAGTAAAATCTAATTAGATCAGAAGTGCTACAGGATGTGCCGCAAGTTTAGGGCCTATACATTATTAGATGTTTTTCAGATATTGGAAATATAATAATGCATATTTTATTAACTTCCGTCATTTTCCTCATTTTTTCAGTTCAAAGAAATCTTATTTTATTCATGAGTTTAATAAATGGAATATCCATTCTTATTCTAAATATACTTGGAAGCTATGCAGACATGATATTTAATGTTCTTGGATCACCTTCATGTTTTTATGAGAAATACCTTTCAAGTTTCGTCAGTGAATATAAAAATAATATATTTTTATATGCAAATGCCTTGAGAATGTGAACATATTCCTAATACCTAACATATGGAGAACAGTAAAGTCAGTCAGTTTTACTTATTTGGCTATTTGAATATTTCACTTAATTGCTATAATAGTTTATACAATATAAAAATTGAATAATAAATTTATAAAGCTTAATCTTTTTTTTTTTTAAGATTTTATTTATTTATTTGACAGACAAAGATCACAAGCAGGCAGAGAGGCAAGCCGGGGTGGGAGGGAAGCAGAATCTCTACTGAGCAGACAGCCTGATGTGGGGGGTTCGATCCCAAGACCCTGAGATCATGACTTGAGCTGAAGGCAAAGGCTTAACCCACTGAGCCACCCAGGTGCCCCTACAGAGCTTAATTTTAAAGAACATTTCAACTGATTAACTCCCACACTATGTATGGAATTTTACCTATCTACTGATATAAAATATGAATGAATATGTGTGTGTATTTGTGTGTGTGTGTGTATAGATATGGATATATATATCTATATATATATGGATATATATATATAGATATATATATATCCAGGTACATATACATACCTATTTATATATTTATACATGTGTGTACATGAATAAATACTAAGTCTAACCACTTTCTGATTTCATAGTGGTTTCAGAAATTCTCTCCACTCACATATTTTCTTTATTCTTGACTGTTTCATTTGCATCTTAACGCCATCAGTTTTATCTGTCTCCCAAACTTCTTTTGAAATGAATGTCAGAAGGAGTAGATCACTTCAATGAAAGCTGTTCTCACTCTTATTTATGGATGACTTGAACTATAAATATACAGATAGGTAGTATCTGGATATAAATATGGGGAGATAAAGTGTTATTTTCACAAGGTAGTTTTGCAAATTATTCTTCAACGTTCAAATTCTGAGAGAAAATGGTAGAAATGTAGTGAAAAATTTTGCCCTTTTTAAAATCAAGCTTAACCACAAAGTACAGATTCCTTTTAAGGTCGGTCAAAAAAATACTAGTACACAGCTAATTATAAAACCTCTTTTTATAAGAAGTTTATGTAGTACGTTAAAATACTACTTTTCTCTTGTATTCATAATGTTTGTATTTATTCCTGTTTATAAAAAATCAAATCACATTGAGATAAGGAATGGTTTATGACTGACTGCTAAATTCTGCATTTAAGCTTAAATCTTTGTGCATTAAAAATAACAGGAAACAGGGTACCTGGGTGGCTCAGTTGATTAAGCAACTGTGTTCTGCTTAAGTCATGATCCCACAGTCCCGGGATGGAGTCCGGCATCGGGCTCCCAGCTCCACCGGGAGTCTGCTTCTCCCTCTGACCTTCTCCTCTCTCATGCTCTCTCTCTCACTCTCTCTTTCAAATAAATACATAAAATCCTAAAAAAAAAAATAATAATAATAATAATAACAGGAAACTGGGATTAAATGAAGCCCAAATTTGGGATTATATTTGTCATGAACGTTATGAGCAGAGGCTTAACCTCAAGAATGTATACCAAACTGTAATACATCAATAAGAAAGAAAATATTCAACACTTGAATAGAAAAATGGTGAGAGGACATGACCAAATAGTTAAGAAATAATAAAATTGAAATGGGCAATGAACATGAAATATGTTTGTCCTTATGAAGGAAAAAAAATGTGAAAACACAAATTAAAATCACAGTGAAATATGCATGCACATCTAGCTATTTTGTAAAAATTACCAACAGTCCACAAAACAGGTTGAAGAAACACCCAATTGCTTATATACTATTCTGAAATTGTTAAAAACATTTTGGAAAGCAAAGTGAGAAAAATCTGGTATACCTTACTTCTAGTTATGTACTTTAATGGAAAAGAGAGAGAGAAACAAAGACAGAGAGAGAGAATATTTATAGCAACATTCCTTATTAGAGCAAAAAAACCAAAACACAAAAAACAAATAAACAAACCAGAAAACATAAATATCCATCAAATGAAGAACAGATAAATAATTCCAGCTATGTTCATGCATATGGACTGCATTTAAGAAGAATACATCAATTGAAATGAATCTAAGGAAGAATGCTAAATGACAAAAGCAAGTAGGAAAAGCACACATAGAGAGAATGATGTACCTGCAAAAAATATGTTAAATTTTATTCAGTATTCTGACTAGAAATGCACATATCTTTAGTAAAAATCAATGAGTTGCATGTGAATGATAAACACTAAATTCTAAATCCTAGAATTTGTAATGAGCCACAAAAGATCCCAAATAGCCAGAGCAATTTGAGAAAGATCAAAGTTGGAGGTGTCACACTTCCTAATTTCAAACTGTATTACAAAGCTCTAGTAATCAAATAGTATGGTACTGGCATAAAAACAGATACATAGACCAATGGAAAATAATCAAGAGCCCATATATATATATATATATATACCCCTACATATATGGCCAACTAATATTTGACGAGAGAACCAAGAATACTCAAAGGGAAAAAAATACCATATTAAATAGTGCTGGGAAACCTGTGTAACTACATGCAAAAGATTTAAGTTGAATCCTTACTTCAAATTACTCACAAAACTAACTCAAAATGGATTAAGGACATAAGACTTGAAACCCTAAAATTTCTGGAAGAAAACATAGGGAAAAAGCTTCTTGACATTAATCTTGACAATTATTATTTTGTTTAGGATATGATACTAAAAACACAAGCCACAAAAGCAAAAACAGACAACACTGAACTAAAAATATTCTGCTCAGCAAAAGAAAAAAAAAATCAACAAAAAGAAAAGACAACCACTGGAATGGGAAAAAAAAATTGCAAAGCAAATCTTTGGTATGGAATTAAATCCAAAATACATAAAGAACACAAGCAAATAAACGGAAAAGAAATATGATTAAAAATTGAGCAGAGGAACTAAATAGATTCCTGCCCCCCAACTAGACATAAAAATGGTAAATAGGTACAGGAAAAGGTCCTAAACATCACTAATCACCAGGGAAATGCAAATCAAACCCACAGTGAGATATCACCTCACACCTTATGTTAAGCATAGCTGTCATTTAAAAGACAAGCGGTAACAATTGTTGGCAAGGATGTGTAGAAAAGGGTAGCAATTAGCTTTGCCTTTATGGGTATCTGTAAATACAGCTAAATTATAATATCAAATTTATTACTTTTGGTCTTTCACAGGCACCAAAATAAAATTAGCTTTTATTGTTTGCATTTTCCACTTACTACTGGCTTCCCAACAGTAGTTGCTTCCCTTATTTCCAATTGTCATTTGCTTTTGCCCAGGACTAACCTTTCCCAGGGTAAGACCATCAGTCTTAGGTAGAGGACTGACACATCAAGTTAACAGCAGTATAAATGTGGCTAGTGCTTCTCCCTCTGCCCATTTACAGGCAAACAGAGTAGGTGGAGCAGAGTTGGGTAAGTATTAGTATAGGAAGGAGAGTCTCATCCATTAAGTAGAAAAAAGCAGCAATCAACTACCACATTAGGCAGTAAAGAAGCAGCAATTATTAAAACAAGCTTAGGCAGGTAAGAAGTAAACCATCCCATTATTCCACTATATATTCAGTGAGTAATATTTAGAGATACTGTCATAGTATCACATTTAGATATTGATCCTTACACCAGAGCTCAAATGCACCCCAGGTGCTGGCACTACATGAATAGGTGGAGAAGGCAGGAGAGGAGAGGGAAAGGAAGGGAAGGGATAGGGAGGGGAAGGAAGGAATACATTTTCCCCAAAATAGCTCTAGCAGATATTTCAACTGCCCAAACCAATTTTCAACCCACATATTTTTTTTATGAATGATGAAATACATGGAAATTTCATTATAGGATGTTACTTGGTCCATTATTACACTGTATCAGCACTTAAATGGGTATCTTAATTAGTTGATAAATATGAAGTCCAAACTGAAATATTTTCAGCTCTAAACCTCTTATTATGACAGACATGTTTGTTTCACTTCATGAATATGCAAATCTACATCCAGCATAAGAGACTATCCTAGTTAAGACTCCTTAGTATCTACCTGAAAACTATGGGTAAGAGGCCAATGCAATATGCTATGACCTGATCTATGTCTGTCAATAGGCAGTGCATATCTGGATTTGGTTTCCTTTCTTGTTCACAAACAATTCAGGATATGGCAAACAGTTGTGCACACTGTGCAGCAATCTGGTTAAGATTTTTATCCATCCTGAGGGCATTTCAGTCATTCTTATACAAATTAACTTGGGTCTTCTCTTGAGGGTTGGGCTGAGAAACCTGACCCTCTAGTTACTTTATCTTTGGTAGTGATGAGGGAGCAGGAGGCTGGCTGAGGACAGAGCAAAAGCTGGCTCCTTGCACCCCCTCTCCACCCGTTCCCTCCGTAATATGTGTAGCATTCCTCAGGCACCCCTGACTGCCATGAACGATAAACAAATAGTTAACTTGCAGAGATCACAATCCTGCAAGACAGGAATCTCCCTTGCTCTACAAATGTCCTAGAGATCTACAAACAAAGAAGTTACCTTATCAATAGCACAAATTTCCAGAGGCAAATAACTCTCAGTTCCTCAAGACCTAATGTCTCCCTCCCCATCATAAACGAAACTGGAGGAGGCTGAGGTAGAAGGGAATGTAAATGATAGTAGGATCATAACACCCCACCAAGAATCTCCTAACTATCTTGATGTTAATGGCTGACCTAAAGACAACACTGATCAAGCCACAAGGGCAAGGCCTCCTCCCTCTTCCGGGCACCTTGTAGGCCCTCTTTAACATATGAAAACTCCGTTGAAACCTCCCTTCCCCTCACCTTCCCCCAACCGCAAGGTATATAACCTGCCATCCCTCACAACCCTGGGCAGCAGCTCTTCCTGCCCACGGATCCTGTCCCTGTGCTTTAATAAACCACCATTCTGCACCAAAGATGTCTCAAGAATTCTTTCTTGGTCATTGGCTCTGGACCTCAGCCCACTGAACCTCACCTAGGTTCTAGAACTTCATCAGTAGTATCCTATGTCCCACATATATTATATGTATGTAGTATACTATAGTATATATATATATATATATATATATATATGTGGGTGTATACACACACACACACACACACACACACACAAAATACGACTTGCTCATATATGAGCAAATCTGTTGTTGGAGCAGTTGATGAGCATTAAAAAGTCATAAAAATTGAGAAAATATAGTTACTACATTTTTGATGGATAAGTCTTAAAAACATGTTCACTGAGTAAATCAGCTTCTGACTGGTTGATTTCTAAGTGGGAGCCTGACATTAATTGGTTGGTTTCATAGATTTAATAAATACTCCATTTATCTCCTCAATATTTATATGAATTTTTATGAAATCTCTCAAAGCTGCAATGTTTAATTTTTCAAAGTATTTTCACCATTTTTATCATTATAGCTTCTTATATTGAAAGAATACTAACTTTTTTCTTATTATTCAGCCCCACTTTCGGGAAGCTAAAGAGAGGAGGACCGTGACAAATTATTTCACTTTATCCTATTCCCCCAACATTAGTCACATAGGGAGTTTTTTTAACAGTTGAAATCCTTTCTATTACATCATTAATCATAACTTAAGTTAAAGGAATTGGAAGAAACTGGGTGTCATACTGCCCATCCAAAGTTGCTTAAATTCTTAACATTCAGCAATCTCAGAAGTAGGATTCCATTTGAAATTTAAAGGTGGAGTATTACAATTGTCCTTTTCGGGATTATGTTACACATTTTGCCTTTATTCAGAGAGGACATTTGAGAGATCATATATTTATCCACACTTCTTCAAAGCTGCAGTATCTAGTGTCTTAGGTAATACTAAACATGCCTTTCCATCCACAGTTCTAATGCAAAACAAAGAGGTCCTTAATATCCCATGAGTAAAATTCACTTTAATACCTGCTCTGTAAGAGATCACCAATATGATGTTTAACAAGACTCCTGATTCTCTCCCACTGAAGCTGTGTAATTCTTTTTGCCAATTATCCACAGGAAGGAGATAGTCTAGTCACAGCATATCTTCCCAACCACCTTTTGGCTTTACAGTCTTCCCTTTTGACCATTTTATCTATACATATAACTTGGTAATTTGGCAGCCTCAGGTTAGTCCCTAGTTACTTTCAGTTTTGACTAAATTTCTCACTGCCTATATTTTCCTTTTAGACCCATTAAATTTCCACTGATCTTCGATTTGTTATCTCCAAGTCATTTATGTGATTTTTCTCTTGTAAGTGATCACCCTGCTTGAGTGGCCTCTCACTAGCCATGGTTTAGAAGCAACTCTGTCAACGTAAGATGCCACCACCATTTTTCTCATCCTCACACTGTAAAAATAAATAAGTAAATAAATAATCAATACTTTAACTATAATGTCTAGGTTTGGTTTAATTATTCTGTTCATAAATATACACATAAAAGGCTCAATAAAGAAAAAGGGTAGAGCAGAAATATAGGAAAATAGCACAAGCAATCTTAAAACAGTTCCCAAAACTTTCAGGCAACCAAGTTGTATAATCAGATAAAACAAGCACATATCATCAATGTTTTCATCTGTAAACAAGAAGACAGAGTTGTACTGGGTGCTGCCAGACTTGTACTGGGTGCCACATATAAATTAAGAAAGTATTTAAATACTTTCAACCACTAAGAAAATTTAAGAAAGAGATCCATTCAAACCACACAAGTATATCAAGATAAGATTCTAAAAACTATACAAGTAATCCACAGGGAGACAAGAAAAGAGAAATGGATTAGAAAAGTAGAATGAACAAACAGAAACACAACTACATAAAATGGCAGATTTAAGCTCTAACATAAAAATATCACCTTAAATGTAAACAGTTATACCAACTAAAAGGTAGAAAATGGCAGAATGGATTTAAAAATAAAACCAAACCAAAACCAAAAAACATGGTCCAAATACAAGCTGTTTACAAGAAACTCATTTTCAAATTCAACACAGGTAGACTGAAAGTATAAGATGAGAATTAAAAAGATATGCCATGCAAACTTTAATAAAAAACAAATAAGCAAAGCAGGAGTGATTGCAATATTATTAGAACAGAATTTAGAGCAAAGAAAATCACTCCAGAAAAAAAGGGCATAATGTACTGAGATCCATTTGCCAGGAAAGCTTAAGAATCAAGCGATTTTTTTTTTTTTTTAAGACAGAGAATAGCTTGTTTTAAAACTTACATTTAGCTAGCATGGCTAAAATATTCTTGTTAAAGAATAAAATGAAGAAATTATTCAATATTGAAGAGTTAGGTAAAGACAGAAGAAGAGACACATTGAACATGAATAGAACAGAGACTTTAAAAACAGACCCACATAAACAGGTCTCTCTTTTTCCTTTTCTTTCTTTCTTTCTTTCTTTCTTTTTTTTTTTTTTTGACAAAGATCCAAAAGTATTTGAATTGAGAAAGAACAGCTTTTTCAACAAATACTGTTAGGGAAACTGGGCATCCATAGGCCAAATAATAAATAAATAAATAAAAAGGGATAAAAACAAAGTTATCTTTAACTAAACCATGCAACTTCTACAAAGTTAAATTAAAAGGGTCATGGAAATCTTCAGGATCTGGGATGAGGAAAAGAGTTTTAGAACTTGATACAACAAGCATGACACATCAAAGAAAATATAAACTGGACCTTATCAAAATTTAAAACTTTTGCTCTGCCAAAGATCCTGTTAAGAGGATAAAACAACATGTTAAAGACTGGCATAATGTATTTTCAAACCAACTGTCTGACAAATGACTAGTTTTAGAATACATTAAGAAGTTTCAACTCAAGAAAAACAATAAAATTAGAAAATTTTAAGACACACAAATGGTCATCTCAAAATAGAGGATTTAGAGCTGGCAAGTAAGTACATGAAACAATGTTCAAGATTATTACCCATCACAGAAGTATAAATTAAAACCAGAATGACCAAAAAAAAAAAATAGTAATAATATCCAATGTTGAGGAAGCAGAGGCACTGGATCATATTGTTGGGAAAGTAAAACAGCACACTCTATAAAATGGTATTGAGACTTTTATAGAATTTCCATATATCCCAGCATATGTAAAATTCATAATCTCAAACCAAATATTGTTTGAATGCTGAGTGGTTAAAAAAAACTAGGATTTCATATCATGAAATACTAAACAATGAAAAGGAACAAACTAGTGCTAATACACGAGAGCTTGCGTGAATCTGAGGAAATTATGATGAGTAAAGAAAACCAAAGTCAAAAACTTACTGTATGATTCCATTTATATGACATTCTTGGTACTACAAAATTATAGAAATACAGAGCAGATTAGTGTTGTTAAAGGTGAGCAGTGGGATAAGGGAGGGGAATGAGAGTAGATATGAAAGCTCAACATAGGAATCTGTGTAGTGGCTACATTTTATATTGACTATGACGGTGGACACATGAACTATGCATGAGTTGAAAAAGCACAGATCTCAATACAAATGAACACACACAGATGCACATAGGAGTACTAGTAAAACTGGGGGACCTGAATAATAGATCATATCAATGTCGATTACCTGGTTACGACATTACACTATAGTTTTACAAAATGGTACCACTGATAGAACAGGTAGAGCATGTACAATACATGATACTCTTGTATTACTTGTAACAACTGCATGTGAATCTACAAATATTATCTCAAAATTTTTAAAAGTTTAAAAACTGTGGTTGTTAGAAAGATTTTAAGACTTAATATAATGGTATATTCCTTCATAGAGGACTTTCAATCTTTTTTCTGCTGTTTGCCTTTTAGCACTAGACATCTCAGAATACTTCAAACAAGTAAGGCACTGAAAAGATTTGGACTTGAAGGAACTCTACAAATGATGTGTATTTCCAGTTCTCCTTCCTCATGGAGTAGAATTCTTTACCTTCCTAACCCAAACCAGGAACTTTACACTAGTGACCCTTCTTTTATCAGACTGGACACCAACACCTTTTCCTGTAGTTTAGTGGTTCTAATGAGCAAGGGGCTATGGAGAGGGAATGATTTTTTGCTCCCACTACACAAACCTAGGGAACATTTGACAATGTGTATCCACAGTTTGGTTACCACAGTTGGGAAAGTGCTACTGTCATCTAGTAGATAGTGAACAGGTTTTGGTACTAAACACCCTGCAAATCACAAGACATTCCTCACAACAAAGAATCATCTGGCCCAAATTGTAAATAGTGCTGAGGTTCAGAAAACCTGAACTAGCCTCAGGAGGCTGATGTAAGGGATGCTAAGCCTTTCAGCCATATATTATAAAATTGGATAGTCTAGAGGGTATAAACCACTCTAAATATTACCCTCATCTGTTTAGACTCTATCATCTTTTAACTACTAGCCAGGTAAATAAATCTTCACTGTGTTGTTAACTCCCTGATGCCATGAAGCAGATGCAATTAGTCCAGAGTTTCTAATTTTCTTTTTAGCATAGTTTCGAATTTTTCTCTACATTAATTCTAAGGTATCTGATATACTATCATGAGAACTGAAATCTATAAATACATTTTTTTTATTTTAAAAGGTCTATTTTTGTCTTTATCAAGTCCTTATTGTTCATTTTAGAAAGTCTGTTATATGTTGTGTCAAGTCTGTTCATTCTGTATATTCACTGTTATAAAATGCTTTACACTCAAAATATTTTAGAGTTTGCCTCTTATTCTTCAAATACATCTATTTGACATATTGTATTTATTATGTGCAATATCTAGAAGCCTTTGCTGATCCATCACAATTTTCCATTTCTTCTGTTGATTCTTACCAATGTTTACTTTTTTTGAGTACTTTCTTGATTGAAAACTGCTTACTTAACTTATAAATGATATTTAAAAATCCCAGAGGTTTAAAATAAAATGAATTTCTCAAAAAAGGATTAGTGCAAACATTTATCAAAGGCTGTAGACACTATTGTTCTGTGACACTGCAAGTTAAATCTAAGCAGGAAGCTCAGAAATATACTACATGGATTCTAGTCTGTAAACAGTGGCCTTTAACATTGCTATAACTCAGACTGTTTATAATAAAAAAGATATAACATATCATATAACACATACACTGCAAGAAGTTTAATTTGTATCTGGTTATCTTGTTTTCTACATTTTATGGGTATTTTATTTACAGCATTTAATATCAAGTGGAGATAAAATTATGAAACATTTCTTTTTGAGCTCGGACACCACCTGAAAAATCATTCAAAATCTTTTTTTAAAAAAAAAGCTATTATCAAGTGATCATAATTCACAAATGAAATGAAAACTATTTCCTTTGCTGAAAATATTTTAATTTTTTCTGTTCAAAATGGGTGATAGAGAAGTTGTCATTTAGAGAAGAATAAAACAAAAGAACAAAAATATATTTCCTGAAAATTAGTTACCATGAAATACCACCTTTGGATCTATTTTTGAGTAATTTGGAAATATACAATCTCAGAATTAACTGTTTGATTATAAGCAAAAGAAAAGTCCATTAACAAAAATTTATATATACATGAATGTAAACAATATATATTCATACTCAACAAGAATTATGACTTTACTCCTTTAAAATTATAACATGTTAACAGCATAATTTCAGTTCTGCACAGGTATGGCCTGTGAGAGCTATTAATATTTAATTATGAAGCCTTTGTGGTTAATAACCTTTTATTTTCTTTAATATTTATGTATTTGAGAGAGAAAGAGAAACCAAGTGAGAGAGAGAGCACAAAGAGGAGAGGGAGAAGCAGACCCCACACCCCAGCAGGGAGCCTGATATGGGGCTCGAATCCAGGACCCTGGGATCATGCATGCCTTGAGCTGAAGGCAGACCCTTACTTCACTGAGCCACCCAGTTCCCCTGTGGCTAAAAACTCTTAGTTATAATTTAAATAATGTGTATGGTTGATAGCTATACTTATGGTGAGCATACCACAAAATACAAACTTGTTAAATGACTATGTTTATGTGTGAAATTATGTAAGGTAACATCGAAAAGGGAGGCTGGAAAGAGGTGGAATAGTAGGAGGACCCTAGGCTTGCCTTGTCACTAAAGCACAGCTAAATATGTATCAAATCATTCTGAGTAAACAAGAAAATATCTGAGGACTGATAGATGAACTGCACATCTAGAGGGAGAGAAGAGGCCACATTGTGGAAGGTAGGAAGTAAAGACATGATTTGGGGGAGAAAAGGATTCTAGGTCCTGAGGAGGTAAGGGAGTCCTAGCCAGAGAGAAAGGAAAGAGGTGAGAGAACAGAGATGGGGAGCACACAGGGGATCGCACAAGAAAAACACTTCCTCAAAGCCACTGCATTGATTAGGAAAATGAGAAGGACTGATCATCGAGAGTTTTTACAACCAGTAGGGCTCAAAGACTGGAGTTTAGATGTCTGGGCTATAGCCGGAATTGAGCCTGGCAGACACTGCAGTACTCTGCAGTACTCTGCAGAAGCCAAGGAGCAGGTAGCACAATTTAAGGATCCCTTGGGATTAGGGAAGAGGGTGCCCCCTTCTTGGAATGCATCCAGGAAAGGTGGCATTGCCTCTCTAGGGACAAGGGAGATGGTGGGTGCCATTTCTTTCCCCTACCCCTCAGCATAGCTGCTGAGGGCAGCTAACCAGGACACCAACTTTTGTTGAACTTTCAACCAAACTCCAAACTCCTGCAATGGTGTGATTGCCCTTCTGGGACAAATCTGCACCAGCCACAGCATGGCAACACCCTCCCCCAGAGGACCATCATGGGTCTGCACCATACCAGGTACCTATATCTACAGTTTAAAAACTCAGCTTGCCTGCCTGGGATAAAACACAGGTGTACTCAGGACACCCCCTGTGGCTCCGTGGATTAAAGCCTCTGCCTTCGGCTCAGGTCATGATCCCAGAGTCTTGGGATCAAGCCCTGCATCAGGTTCCTTCCTCAACAGGGAGCCTGCTTCTCTCTTTGCCTCTGCCTGCCACTCTGCCTGCTTGTGCTCGCTCTCTCTCTCTCTCTCTCTCTCGGACAAATAAATTAATAAAATCTTTAAAACGAAACAAAACAAAACAAAACACAGGTGTACTGCACTGCCAGGGCAGATAGGCCTGATACAGACAGGACAAAGGCAAGGATCTGAAGGACTCTTGGACACAGGAGGAGGGTTTCCCAGAGAGAGGTGTAAACTCCCCTCTTTGAAAATGAGGATGATGGCTGGCAGCATTTCTCTACCCCCACACTCAGGATAAACTAACTTTAGTAAGCAGCACAGTACCAACAGTGGCAGCCCAAGCCACTTACACCAAACTCTCACCCGCACTCCTCAGGTTCTTCTTTATTAGGGCAAGCGTGCCTGAGAACCAGAGCCGTGGGCCCCTCCCCTATAAGACCAACATAAATGCCCCCATGCACCAAGGTTACTGACCATAGAGTGCTGCAAGGCTTTGGCTCTAGTGAAAAAGCAACAGGTATCTTTTAACAAGCAGACCAAAGCACACCTCGTTAAAATTGCACTCTGGCCAAGGTCCAGACACTCCCCATTACAGGCAACAAAAAACTCTGCAGACAACAGACCTGAGAGAAGGAGCAGACAAAACACAGTAGAAGAGTGCACAGAGAAAACAGCAGAAACACTTCTTGAAGCAACAAGTCCTGGAGAGTACATGACCTCTTCTTAATAAAACCATTATATAACAGGAGCAGGAAACATAACAGACTTTCCTAACACAAAGAAGAAGACACAGTCCTAGAAAAAATACCAAGACAGAGGAATTCATCCCAAAAGAAAGGCCAGGGATCCTCTCAAAACATATATAAGTAATATAATTGATCCAGAATTTAAAGCAACAATCATAAGAATACTAGTTGGGATCCAGCAGAGCATAGAAGACACCAGGGAATCCCTTACCACAAAAAAATAACACCTAAAAACTAGCTAAGCCAAACAGAAAAACGCTACAACTGAGATGGAAAACCAACTGGATATATGACTTCAGAAGAAGAGGGACAAGTAAGTAATACAGAAAATTAAATCATGGAAAATAATGAAGATGAAAAGGAGAGGGAAAGAAAAATCTTGGATCATGAATGTAGACTTAGGGAACTCATCAAGTCCACAAAGCATAGCAACATTCATATCATAGGAGTCCTATAAGAAGAGAAGAAAAGATGGTTTATTTTAGCAAATTATAGCAGAAAACTTCACTAATCTGGGGGGAAGAAAACAGACCTCCAAATCCAGAGGAACATAAAAATCCCATCAAAATCAACAAACTCAGAACAACAACAAAACATACATCACAATAAAAGATGCAGCATATAGGGATAAGAAAAAAATCAGCAGCAAAAAAGAAGATATTCCTAAATTATAAGGGAAGACAAATAGGGTTAGCAACAGACCTGTCCACAGAAACTTGGTAGACCAGAAGAGAGTAGCATGTTACATTCAAGATGCTGAATGGGAAAAAGATGCTGCCAGGTATACTTTATCCAGTAAGGTTTTAATTTAGAATGGAAGGAAAGATAAAGAGTTTCCCAGACAAACAGAAACTAAAAGAGTATGTGACCACTAAACTAGCCCTGAAAGAAATAATAAACAGGACTTAGTGGGAAAGACCAAAAGTGACAAAGATGAGAAAGGAACAGAAAATATTTCCAGACATCTTACCAAATTCATATCTATCAACCCATACTATGAATGTAAATGGACTAAATACTCAAAAAAAAAAAAACAACAACAACAGAAAAACAACCCATTCATATACTGCCTATAAGACTCATTTGAGACCTACGGACACCTGCAGATTGAAAGTGAGGGAATGGAGAACTATTGATCATGCTAATGAATGTCAAAAGAAAGCCAAAGTAGCCATAATTGTATCAGAGAAACTAGATTTGAAACCAAAGACTGTAACATGAGAAGATGACACTATTTCATAATAAAGGGGTCTATTCAACAAGAAGATATAACAATTAGGAATATATATGCCCCCAACTTAGAAGCACCCAAATATATAAAATAACAACACACATAAATTCATTGATAAATAGGTAATAATAGTATGGGACTTTAACACACCAATTACAGCAATAGATCATCTAAACAAAAAAATCAACAAGGAAAGAATGGCTTTGAATGATGCAGTGGACCAGATGGACTTAACAGAGAGATTCTGAACATTTCATCCTAAGACAGCAAAATAAACATTCTTTTCCAGTACACATGGGACATTTTCCAGAAGAGATCACATACTGGATCACATATCAGGCCTCAATAAGTACAAAATGACTGAGATCATACCATGCATATTTTCTGACCACAACACTATGAAACCTGAAGTCAACCACAAGAAAAAATTTGGAAAGACCATGAATACAGAGAGGTTAAAGAACACCCTACTAAGGAATGAATGAGTCATTCAGGAAATTAAAAAATAAACAAATAAATAAATAAAAACAAGGAAACAAATTAAAAAAAAAAAATGATGGTCCAAAACTTTTGAGATGCAGCAAAAGCAGTTTTAAGGGGAAGTATATAGCAATACAGGCCTATATCAAGATGCAAGGAAAGTCTCAGGCAGGGCACCTGGGTGGCTCAGTCAGTAAAGCGTCTGCCTTTGGCTCAGGTCATGAGCCCAGGGTCCTGAGACTGAGTCCCACACTGGGCTCCCTGCTCAGCAGGCAGCCTGCTTCTCTCTCTCTCTCTGCTACTCCCCTCTGCTTGTGCTCAAACTCTCTCTTTTTCTCTCAAATAAAATCTTCTTTAAAAAAGAGAAATAAGAAAAGTCTCAAATACACAAAGTGAACCTTACACCTAAAGGAGCTAGAAAAAGATCAACAAGTGAAACCTAAAACCACCATACGAAGAGAAATAATAAAGATTAAAGCAGAAATAGGGACACCTGGGTGACTCAGTGGGTTGGGCCTCTGCTTTCAGCCCAGGTCATGATCTCAGAGTCCTGGTATCAAGCGCCACATCAGGCTCTCTGCTCAGTGGGGAGCCTTCTTCCTCCTCTCTTTCTGCCTACTTGTGATCTCTGTCTGTCAAATAAATAAATAAATAATTTTTTAAAAAAAATCAGAGCAGAAATAAATGATACAGAAACAAACAAACATTATAAGAGATCAATGAAACCCAGGAGCTGGTTCCTTGAAAAAATTTTAGAAATTGATAAATCCCTAGCCAGACTTAACAAAAAGAAAAAAGAAAAAACCCAAATAAATAAAATCACTAATGAGAGAGGAGAGATCATAACCAACACCACAGAAATACAATTACCCGAGAATATTATGAAAAACTATATGCCAAAAATTGGATATTTTGTAAGAAATGCATAAATTCCTAGAAACATATAAACTATCAAAACTGAAACAGGAAAAATCAGGAAACTTGAACAGACTGATTACTAAAGAAATTGAATCAGTAATCAAAGACCTCCGAACAAACAAAAGTCCAAGGTCAGACAGCATTCCAGAGGAACTCTACCAAACATTTAAAGAAAGGTTAATACCTATTCTTCTCAAACTGTTCCAAAAAATAGAAATGGAAACAATACTTCAAAACTCATTCTACAAGGCCAGCATTATCTTAATTCTAATACCAAAGAGCCCATATTAAAAAAGAGAACTTCAGGCCGATAACCCTGATGAACATGGATGCAACAATTTTCAACAAAATACTAGCAAATAAAACAAACAGTACATTAGAAGAATTATTCACAAAGACCAAGTGGGATTTATTCTTGTGTTGCAAAGGTTGTAGGGATTCACAATACCTGGAGAGACAAAATCTGACTTGTATATATACCACCCTGGATGGGACTAATAGAAAAGCAAAGGAGAAGTGCCCAGAATGATGGGCCTCTTTTGAAGTTTCTTGGCCGAAAGTGGCCAGACTCAACCCACTGAGCCACTCAGGCACCCCAAAAGTGGGCAGATTCTTACTGTGGCTCAAGATTCTCATCTAGGGAGTAAACATTTAAATTTTGAAGAAAAACAGGCACCTGTGGTACTTCACAAACTCCCTGCCTTCTTGCCCTTATCACAGGCTGCCCCATATATTGTTGTCTAGATCATTAAGTTTACACATTCCTCCCTGTTTTGTGCTTGCATTTTGTGTATTGATAAGACCCCAACAGAGTGGAGACAAAGCTTGGCTCAAGGAATTTTGCCACTAGAGTGTCTGGTCTCCAGGTCTCTCTTTTCTCCTACTAAATGTCTGGAGTGATATTTTTATTCACCATCTCAAGGTTTGCTAACAAACCCGACAAAAGTGATTTAATATTCACAAATTAATAAATGTGATATACTGCATTAATAAAACAAAGGATAAGAAACATATTCTCTATAGATGTAGAAAAATATTTGACAAAGTATAGCACACATTCTTGATAAAAATCCTCAACAAGGTAAGGATGGAGGGAACATATCTCAACATCATGAAGACCACATATGGAAGATCACAGCTAATACAATCCTTAAAGGGGAAAAACTGAGAGCTTTTCCTCTATAGTCAGCAACAACACAGGGATGTCCACCCTCACCACCATTATTTAACACAGTACTGTAAGTCTTAGCCAAAGCAGTAAGACATCTTAATCAGGATGGCTCAGCTGATTAAGTGTCTCTCTTTGGCTCAGGTCATGATCCCAGGGTTCTGGGGATGGAGCCCCACATCAGGCTCCCTTCTCAGCAGGGAGCTTACTTCTCCCTCTCTCCCTCTGCCACCCCTTACCCCGCTTGTGCTCTCACTCTTTCTCCCTCTCTCTCTCTCAAATAAATCAATAAAAATAAAACCTTTAGAAACATTTTAATCTTAATGTGTGACAAGAAATCTCATATGTCTTATCCATGAAAGTTCTTTTTGCTTTCCCCCCAAAAGGTATTTGTTAAGGGTAGGTTTTAGAGTTGCAAGATATTTTAAGTTGTTTCATTAACTTAAAAATTCAAATTATAGCTCTAGGAATTTCACAGCAAATTATCAATGCAACCTGAAGCCTCTGACTTTATGTGCAAAATATTCACGTAAAACCTCTGAACATTTTTAAATACATTATTTCCGTAACGGTGCACTTACAAAAATTAAAATATATTTCAAAGAATTTTTTCAAAATATATTCTTCATATATTAAATTATAGAAATATAAATTTTCTACCTCTCTGTCTTACTCATGTATCATAGTACATGAGTATTAGGTTTCAAAACTGTTAACTCAGTGATTTAGTATCAAGACATACAAACATGTCCTTGTGCCCAGGAAAGAAGAAGGGCCTTCCTAGGATTTTTCCAATATACTGCTTTTAAGCATCACAATAGATTCCATCACATTGACAGGTCTCTTCTACCTTGAGTGGAAGAGAGACAGCTAAGTGAGATGGGGGCTGGGGGGTGGGGAACAAGCAGGGCACATATTCCTTTAAGTGGTCACTGGAATGAATCATTCAGATAGTGTCAGAATCAACTTCACTCTCCAAGAACTAATGTTCAGAACTGGATGCTATGCAAGTTGTTTAACATTGATTATAATTCCTTTATTGACTCTGATGATGTCTGGAATAGTAACTTAAACCCTTTTGTTTCTCTGATTCTCAAGTTTATTTCATTTATGATATGGCATTTGAGCAATTCAAGACAATCATTTTTTTTTTAAGATTTATTTATTTATTTGAGAGACAGAGCACCCAAGCAGGGCGAGGAGCAGAGGAAGAGGATTTCTAGCAGGCTCCAATTACCTTCTGAGCATAGAGCCTGATGGCAGGGTTTAATCTCACCACCCTCACTTAAAAAGATGAACAATTATCCAATGCAGCATATGATAAAGTAAATGTATAAACTACAAGTGCTAGAGATATTGTGGAAATTTGAGAAGTCTGAGAACTGATCACTAGAGCATGCCAGGGAAGCAAGTCCTTAACCAGGTCTTGACAAACAGGAAGAATTCTGATGAGTGAAAAAACAAAACACAATTTAAAAAAAAAAAACAAACTACAGAACATTATGGAAAAATGCTGAGCAGAAATAAATATATGTGGCCTTGAATAGGGAAAATGAGAAAAGCAATTTGGTTAGAATTAAGGGACTTAGGGAAAATATAGTGTGAAATATATTAGGAAATGTGTAATGTAGTAGATTGTAATGGCTTATCACCTTAACTTTTTTTTTTAATTTTATGCTATATGCAATAAAGACAGCTATTCTCCAGGGGTAAGAAAGATAAAACACTAAGAGGACTTATTGCAATAATTATGGGTACATAGTAATAAAAACTTGAACTGATTCTGGCATCAAAAGTTAGTGATAAAAACTTCTTTAAAAAAAAAAAAGTAGAAATCATGGGAGGTCTCATTCCAACCTACTATTTATTCCTTTTAGATGATTCATTTAGGTAAATGCATCTAAAAATACTATAAACATTGCAGTACACTATAAATACTGCAGGTTGTTCTATGCACTGAGTATATAATGACAGACAGAGGGGGGATGGCTTCTGCACTTAAAGAATCCAGAAGAACAGACAGATTGAAAACAAGCAAATAGATAGATGTTCAAATCATTTGCCCCTGCCATAGAGAAAATTCCTGATTGACTCCCAGAAGAGATCTGAACCTTCTTGACATTAAAATAGAACACTGAACATATTTTGTTAACACATTTATCTCTAGGGTTTTTTTATTTATATTTCTGCCTGTCCAGCAAATGTGACCCCTTTATATAGAGAGATCTTACCATGGTGAATACAACAGAACTTAACACCATGTTTAATATTTTGATATGCATGAGTGGATGTGGGTATATGTACACATACTTACTTATATATATTGATATTCTTTTACTTTCATCGCTATCCTTATTCCCTTGAATAATGAAGTAGAAGTCAAAGTAATCAAGGATTACTTCTCAATTGTCCAATAAAGTTTCAAGTGTTCATGGGCATATAAATGGGTCTTTAAGTATCCTATTCAAGAAAGGACTTCCTATGGTATTCAAAGGTTCTTCATAGTTCAGTTAGCCATTCATTTACAGATTGTACTATGCCTACAGTTATTTTTTTCTCCTATAACATGGCATACAAACAGAAAACACATTTCCAAAGATACCTCTTTTTCATATTTTCAACACAGTATGAACATAGAACAGTATCAGTCAACTTTCATCTTCCATACTAATAGTATCTTTTTCTGGTCAGCATTCTTGCATCTCGATTTTACTCACAGGTCCTGTAACACTGTCCCCATTTCCATTTAATTTTTTAAATTCACCTCAAAAAATTTTACCTAATGATGATTTTTCTTATATAACCAAGAAAACGTGAGTAACTTGGCATTATCTCTATTAGCACTCCTTTCTACTTACTGAATTAACTAAATTCAAAACCACTTTCTCTTATCCTTTGGAGTATAAATTGTACAACTGTCAGACTCAAATGCTTCTTCTTGACTCTTCTTGCCTGCATTTTTTTATAACGAAATACTGTACTTTATTTTTTAAAACCAAAGAAACTGTTGCTGCAAAAGTAATACCACTGAGTGGTTCAGAAGTTCCAGCTGAGTAGCAGTCTGGCTTGCTCTCGTGTTTTTTTCTTCTCCAGCTTCATACTGTCCATGGCTCAGGGGAACCCACAATCACCATGAGGATACACAAGGAGCTATAGGCACTGAGAAGAAATTCTGAGAAGTCCACCACGGTGTCTTCCTTCTCAGTGCAGGGAGCTGTGAATGGATTCTCCTGAGCCATAGGTTTGTCCTGGAATTGTACAGCCAAACTTCAGGGAATTTCTAAAATCCTGTGAAGTGCTCAAGAGGAACTTTCCCCTTCCAAAAATTGCCTTCTCTCCATCTCTACTTGGAGGCACAACCCAGGACTCCCTTTTCATTGAGATCTGGAAAAAACCTGCACACCAGCTCAGAACGGCTGCAAGCAAGGCGCACAGTTCCCTGAAATTCTTGGGCAGAGTGCTCTGTTGGTCCTTCCTTGTCTTAGCTTCTGATGGTTGCTGGCAATCCTTGACATCCCTTGGCTCATAGCTGCAGACCTACAATTTCTGCCACTTCTTTCACATGGCCATCTTCCCTCAGTGTATGTGGGTGTCACTGCAGGTACAAATCCCTCCTCATAAGAACACCAGTCACTAGGGGCACTAGTGGCTCAGTCAGTTAAGCGCCTGCCTTTGGCTCAGGTCATGATCCCAGGGTGCTGGAATTGAGCCCCAGACGGGGCTCCCTGCTCCTTGGGGAACCTGCTTCTCCCTCTCTCTCTGTCTGCTGCCCTCCCTACTTATACGTCCTCTATCTCTAAATAAATAAATAAATAAATAAAATCTTAAGGGGGGGATGATACCAGCCACTAGATTCAAAACCCACAACCATATTACTTTAAGTTAACAATATTTATAAAGGCTTTGAATTTTGTCACTGTCATTTAAGTATAAAACGTTTGTTGCCTCAGTGTCCTTCCACTGCCCACTTCTCTCTGACTCTACCTAGTTTTTCTGAGTCTGCTGCACACTCAACAGATTAAACATTTGCACCAAGAGGTAAGCCTCATGATGACATCTCCATTTTGCTCCAAGATAGCCCCTTCCGGTTGACCAACAACCAAACTATACTTTAATTTAAAGTGTGACCACATGCTACAATGCCATTCTGTCTTGACACCCAATGACAGCTGCTCCCTACCAGCTTTTTAACTTTCTCATGTGCACTCTCTCTGTGTGTGTTTGTGTGTATTTAGCTTGGGATACTACAAGCTTTGAGGTTTAGGGTACCCTGCATTTGGTCCTCTGGGAATGCAGTACCTCCCTCATCCAGGACATGTGAGTATAAAACATCTTTTTTACTTTATATATCTCTCTGTGCTATTCCTAGGTGTCTATACCAGGCTCGATAAAAAAAAAAAAAAAATACACACACACACACACACACATATATATGTGTATATATATATATATCACATATATGTATATAAAATATATATAAAATATATTTATATATATATTTAAGTAACATAATCATTCCTTACAAAATAGTCATCATCAGATAATTGTCAGACTTCCTATAGATTATGTTTATAATAAAAGCAGAGAGTAAATGAGAACTTATTAGATACAAGTTATTATTGACAATGTGGAGCAACATATCTGAAGAATGCTTTTCAGAGATCTAACATAAAATTTGAAGCAGAAAGAACTTGGATTTGAAGATCAGAATTCTACAAATACAGACACATAACCCAAATAAGTTTCAAAAAATATCAAAAAACATAAATGAGAAGATACAGAAAATAAGCAAGAAAATCTAGAAACCCAATAATGCTTAGTAATAAAAACAAATCTGATATAAAAGTTTCATGACTTCTTTAAAGGCATGCAGAGGCAGAGTGTTTTAAAACATCTTGCCACTTAATAAGAAATAATAATGTAGGTAATTTAGTGTGGCAGCAAAATTAGTACAATACAAAGGGGTCTAATTAGAGGAAATAAATAAATAATTGACTTAAATGTCAATATTTTATGACATCATTAACATAGTCTGCTTAAATTGAAAAATGTAGAGGCCCACATTTTATTTACATGAATATGTCAACACTGTGAAAGACTTTCTTTCAGGAAAATAACAAATTCTCCCCTATCAATTAAATATTTGCACAATTCCACCGTTTGCTAGGAGTACTTAATAAAACATTAAGTCAATCAACATTACTTTCATTCTTGAAACTGTAAAAGAAAACTGTGCTCCTTTAATTACACTTAGCAAAAAGTTATTTCAAAAGTATAATTTAGGGGCACCCTGGTGGCTCAGTCAGTTAAGCATCTGCCTTTGCATCAGGTCATGAGGGTCCTGGTCTAAGCCCCTCAGTCTCTCCTGTCTCTGTCATTCCCCCTGCTTGTACTCTTTCTCTATCAAAAAAATAAATTTTTAAAAATGAATAAAATAATTCAAAAATCCATACATACAGTTTTGTTTGCAAGGGCATCCTTAACAAGGTAACATGGCGCAAACATCAGAAATTAATTGTTTCAAAGTTCTGAAAGGTAGAAATCCGAGATAAAAAAGGTTTATTTCTTCTGTGAATGGTGAACAACCTATTTTTTTTTTTTTTACCTCACTCTTTTTCAGGTAACTAGCTGGTCATTTTTTGCTTTCCTTGGCTTGCAGATGCAACACCCCTATCTCTGCCTTTAGCTTCACATAGCATTCTCACTATGTATGTTGTCTTCCAACTTTCCATTTATAACAGATTTGTTTAATTATATGCATCCTAATGCCCTCATTTTAACTTGTTTACATATGCAAAGACCATGCCTCCAACTAACATCTAATTCAGAGGTACAAAAGAGAGTGGTTAGGATTTCAACATATGAATTTGGGCTGGGCATAATTCAATCCATAACAAATACATTGTGTTAAATTTAATTTAATCAAATTGGCTTTAGATCTTTCACGAATCATTCTTCATATGGCACTTTCCCTGCTATTTCTCACTAAATATTCTATCAGTAACATTCCTTTAAAAATATTATTGCTTGAAATGCTGGAACACTTAAAGAAATAAAATAAAATAAAATGGAAAAAAATATTATTGCTTGAATAATGTATCAATCAGGGTTCAACCACAGAAGCAGAGCCAGGAGATTTTATCAATAAATGTATATCTAGATACCTATGTATGTGTGTGTGTGTGTGTGTGTGTGTGTATGTATCATTTACATATCTTTTATAGGAACTGCTTAATGAAACTTGAGATATGGTTCAGCAGAGTCTGTAGGCTACTGTCTTTTGTCTGATAATGTTGCCTGAGGTCCACAGCCATGTAGTTAGAAAGAGGAGATCATAGCAAGCTGCAGCCCTAAGTATAAGCTGTGTGAGGGTAGACAGAAACCTATGTCCGTACTTAATTGCCTGTGACCTTTATAAGAATAGTGTCTTGTAGAAGCAAGGGAATTTCCTAATGAATCTAAACCCACATACCCAACCCAGGAGTCAGGAAGTTGAAGGAGGACCCAGAGGAAGATAGAGTAACTACAAGCCATACTGAGACTATGTCAGGGATAACTGACTAACCACGTACTATTTGTTTGTATAACAGAAGAACTTGAACATTTAAGGTACCAATTTTAATTTGGCAAACTTTCAATGCTCTGGACTACCTGCATTTTACTTAAAATCCTGCCCTTAGAAATTACTCTTCTATTTAATATTTCCAGAGCTCTAGTTGTCTTGGTCATTGTGTGATGTATCAGAGGCCACAGTGGTACTGTGGGTTATTTTATCACCAACTCATCCAGAAAAATTGGTCTGTTTCCAGCTGCAGCTCTGTACCCTGAACCTGTGGACACCACCTGTATAGATGAAATTGTATCTTAGGAAATTAGTGTTACCTTTTATCATCTTTTAATTTTGTTATTACCATAATAAATTTCTTTTTTTAAAAGATTTTATTTATATATTTGACAGACAGATCACAAGTAGGCAGAGAGGCAGGAAGAGAGAGAGAGGAGGAAGTGGGCTCCCTGCTCAGCAGAGAGCCCGATGTGGGGCTCGATCCCAGGACCCTGGGATCATGACCTGAGCCGAAGGCAGAGGCTTTAACCCACTGAGCCACCCAGGTGCCCCACCATAATAAATTTCTTATAACAGATTTAATTATAATTTTTTATAATTCTGGTTAATTTAATGTATTATCAAGTATTTTACATATATCCTGATTTTACCCTGACCTGGATTTTGAAGCAACTTAAGAATTAAGATAAAAAGTTTAATTCCTAAAAAGATATTTGTGACCCCAGGTATGTTTCATACCAAGCAGCTGATCAGCAACAAAGTATGTGTGTGCTATAAAATGGGTGCTTCTCTTCTACCTTCCAAAATTCTGTGAGAATCTCCTTTGTGTCCCATTCTCACCAGAAACATGAAAAAAAGAAATGTAATAATTCATCCTTGCTAAACTGACATAGTAACAAAACCATCATACAGAATATTCTTTTGTATGTTAAGCTTTCCCTAGAGTTTGATTTTCAGTTTTTTAAAAATTTTCTACTCTAAATAATACTAATACAAGTTTAGTGATGTACAATTATTTCTAAGAATTCCTTAGAACTGCTTACAAAAAGTAGAATTGTAGAATCAATTAATCTGCATAGTTTTTTTAAAAGTCTTTTACATGTATTTTCAATATAAGAGCTCCCATTTTCAAAAACTATGAAGTATTTCAATATTTATATTTGCATAGGTGAAAATAAGGTTTTAATTTCAATTTTATTTTTATAAATATTTAATAACAGTTTTTCAAATATTTACTGGCATTTTGTATCAGTTCTATGATTAAGTTTTTCTTATTGGTTCAATAAGCTTATTGTTAAAAATATCAATAAATTCCCAACATGTTTTTAAAATGTTTTAATTCATATTTTAATATTTTAACTAAACTGACAGGGGAAAAAAAAGAGAAGATCCATTTTACCAAACTCAGGAATGAAATCTGGAGCATTGTAATTCACTCCTCAGACATAGAAAGTATAATAAGGGAATAATAAAAACAAATTTATGCTCCTGAATTGAACAACTGAGATGAAATGAAAAAATTCTCTGAGATACATATTATCAAAATATATTAAAAAAGAAATATGGTTTGTAAATAGTCCTCCTTATTTAAAAAAATAGATTAGTAGTTTCAAATCACTGGTGACTTCCACTAAGCATTTATAAGGATGAAATAACTATAATCTATTCAAAAAAAATAGGAAGATAAAAACTTCCAACTTAGTTTAACTATCCTGAAATAAGACAAAGATAACACAAGAAAATAAAACTAATATCCAACAGAAACAAGGATGCAAAAATTCTCAAAAAATGTATCAATAATTTGAATCCTACAATACATAATAATACATCACAATCATGTATAATCTATCTCACAAATGCAAAGGTGGTCCAACACTCAAAAATCAATGTATTTCATGTCACATGTTAAAGAAGGAAACATTATATTAATAAATGAAGAATATATATTTGATAAATATAATATTCTTTGATGTTAAAAACACCATGTAAGAAGTAGAAAGAAACCAATTCAATTTAATAAAAAAAAAGAGCTACATGGGGTGCCTGGGTGGCTCAGTGGGTCAAAGCCTCTACCTTCAGCTGAGGTCATGATCCCAGGGTCCTGGGATTGAGCCCCGCATCGGGCTCTCTGCTCAGTGGGGAGCCTGCTTCCCTTCCTCCTCTCTCTGCCTGCCTTTCTGTCCACTTGCAATCTCTTGTCTGTCAAATAAATAAATAAAATCTTAAAAAAATAAAAATAAATAAATAAATAGGATAGCTACAAATGATCTGTACCAAACACCATACACACTATTAATAAATAATTTTCCTGGGGAGCCTGGGTGGCTCAGTGGGTTAAACCGCTGCCTTCGGCTCAGGTCATGATCTCAGCGTCCTGGGATCGAGTCCCGCGTCGGGCTCTCTGCTCAGCAGGGAGCCTGCTTCCTTCTCTCTCTCTCTCTGCCTGCCTCTCAGTGTACTTGTAATTTCTCTCTGTCAAATAAATAAATAAAATCTTTAAAAAAATAAATAAATAAATAAATAATTTTCCTCCACTAGGCAAAGATGTTAACTCTCACCATCCTTATTTATTGTCATATTGAAAGTTCTAGCATTTACAATAAGTCAAGAAGAATAATTCAATAGTGTTCACATTTTAAAGGAATAAATAAAATGCCTATTCACAGACAACATGATTGTCAATATAGAAAATCCCAAGGCACCTATTAAAACAACAAACTCTCTCAGAATTAGTAAAGCAGTTGAACAATGTCACAAGACATAAGATCAATTTAGAAAAATCTATCATACTTTTGTTCATTAGCAGTGAAGACTGAAAACTAAAAGTATCATCATTTACCTGAGTTTCCCTCCAAAAGAAAAGTTTTAAATCAAATAAAATATGTGCAAAATATGTACACTGAAATCTGCAAATTACTGTTATAATACCTAATCAAAGAGGAAAAAATATAAGGACATATCATGTTAATGAATTAGAAAGACTCATTATAGTTAAGATGTCAAATATTCCAAATCGATCTATAGACAATGTAATTCTAATCAAAATCACAGTGTGATTCTTTGTAGAAATACATGCTAATCCTAAAATGTATATGGGTAAGCAAATATAAGTAGATTATCCATAAAAGTTGTATGAAAGAACAGAGTTGGTGTACTCAAAGTGTTATAGGTGGAATACTGTTTCCCTCACCTTCAAAAAAAAAAAAGACAAAAAATCTGAAATCATAACCCCCTCAGTACCTCAGAATATGACCATATCTGGAAATGCAGTCTTTACAAAAGTAACCAAGTTAAAATGAGGTCATTAGGTTGGTCCCAAGACAGTATGACTGGTGTCCTTATATAAAGAAGAAATATGGATATAAAGAAATACATAAAAGGAAGGTGATGTGAAGAGGCACCAGGAGATGGCCATCTACAAGGCAAGGACAGAGACCTGTAACAGAACCTATCCTCACAGCCCTCATAAGGAAACAGCCCTCATAAGGAAACAGCCCTGCTTTGATTTCAGATTTCTAGCCTCCAAAACTTGAGACAATAAATTTCTTTTGTTTTAGCTCTACAGTTTGTGGTACATAATTAAGACAGCTCTAGCAAATTACTGCACACAGTAACTGATTTTAAGAGTTTTTATAAAGTTACATCACTCATGATAGTATAATAATATTAAAAAAAATGAATTCAAAGGAAACAGAACAGAAAATACAGAAATAACCCACACAAATAGGCCTAACTAATTTTTTACAAAAAAGCAAGGGTAACCTAATGGAGAAAGGATGGTCTTCCATTAAATGGTGTTAGAAGAAAAGGACCAGTATATTTAAAAAGAAGATGAAGTTTAAGACAGAAATAATAATGATAATGAATTAGAAGAAGAAGAAGAAGAAAGAGGAAGTGGAGGAGGAGAAGGAGAAACAGCTTGACTAACACTTCACACTATATAAAATAACTTATAATGTGTCATATACATAAATATAAAACAGGGGAAAATTTTTGTGATCTTGGATAGGACATAGTGTTCTTAGAATTAATATCAAAAACATCTTGCATTAAATGAAAAATAGGATAAATTTAACTTCATCAAAATTGAAAGCATTTTCAGTAAAGAACAAAGTTAAGATATTTTAAAGACAACCCAGGGACTGGGGGAAAGAAAAAAAAAAGAAGAAAAAAAAACCTAACTTGCACACCACACAGCAAAGAACCTGTTTTCAGAATGGATAAAGAATTATCAAAACTCAACAGTAAGTAAACAAGCAATCCTACAAAAATTTGCAAATGATGGAACTAGACACTTCACCAAAGAAAATATGTGTATTACAGATATGCGCATGAAAAGATGCTAAACAGGGACGCCTGCAGTGGCTTGGTGGGTTAAAGCCTCTGCCTTTGGCCCCAGTCATGATCCCAGGGTCCTGGGATCAAGCCCCGAATCAGGCTCTCTACTCGGCGGGGAGCCTGCTTCCTCCTCTCTCTCTGCCTGCGTCTCTACCTACTTGTGAACTCTGTCTGTCAAATAAATAAATAACATCTTAAAAAAAAAAAAAAGAAGCTAAACAAAATTTGTCATTAGGTAAATAAAAATCAAAACCATGGTGAGAGACCAGTAAACACCTATTAAAATAAGTAAAATAAAAAATACTGAGAAAACCAACTGTGGGCTAGCCCATGAAGTGATGAGATCACACAGATATTGCTGTAGAGGGTGCAAATTGTACAGCCACATTGGAAAACTGAAACATACACTTACTTTTTGTCCCAACGATCATGCTTCTAAGTGATTATACCACACAAATAAAAACTCAGATTCAAATAAAAGCTTGTATACAAATGTATAATTTGCCATTAATTGTACTTTCCCTGAAAACAACCCAGTGACTAAATGGATAAACTGTGATAGGTTCACACAATGGAATACTACTCAGCAATAAAGCGAAACAACCTAATGTTTTATGCAACAACTGACAGATGAGAAATAAATTATGCCAAGTAAAAGAACTAAGTCTCAAAAGATTGATTAACTAACTGCCTGATCCTGTATCTGTAACGTTCTGGAAAAGTCAAAAATAGGGAAACTATGAACAGACTAGTTCCATGGATTAAGAGTGGAAAAAAGATTTGACTATAAAGGAAAAAATGACAGAATTCTTTGGAGTGCTGGAATTATTCTGTATCCTGCTTTTGTAGTGTTTATTATATGTACAAACTCATAGACCTACATACCAAAAACAAGAACTTATTTTAAGAAAATTGAAAATTTTAGTATTTTACTAATGAAAAAAATAACAGAAGTCAAAAACATTTGAAATGTTCAAAATTAATCTTAATAAATACGTAACATTAAATAATTTTTGACATTGTAGTCAATGTTTCTTTGTGCTGCTTGTAGGCTAGAATGTGTTTAAAATTAGGAAATCTCGCAAACTTCGTGTGGATAACTATACATTCTTTAAAATTTTTTTTGCAGCATCACTGTATTTAACATGACAAAAGAAATTACCTGTTGCCTGTTTCTCAGGAATACAGGATTGATACATAGTGTACTTTTATTATTTTCCTGCAAAGGGGCTCCACAATCTATTTAAGTGATTAAGAAAGTACTTATTAAAGTTAAATAAGAATTACTACAAAAGCACAAGCACCAATGAAACAGTCATTCCTAATGTACCTGTTGTGAGGTCAAATAATGTTACTTCATTTTACAGTAACTACAGTCTAATACCAAACTAACAGATAAATTATATTTATTTCCTCAGAATATGATGCTTTGGCTGAACTATCAAATCATTTTAATATAGGGTTAAGCCCAGGAGAGCCATTTTTACACTGCTAAATCTAAAACTTAGGAAACTATCATCCTGTATTTATTTTTGTTGTGATTTAGTTTGCATATTGAAGTAAATAATACCAGATTGTTGAGCAAAAAGAAAATGTATTATGTTGTTCATCTTTTAAATACTAATGAATGTCAACTTGTGTTCTAATGATCCCTCTAAGGGAAGCCTATTGATCAAGAAAAGGCTGGCTAAAAGAAAAAAGAATCCCAAGGCAACAATTCTATGCTACTCATAAAGCAAATTATAATCAAACAGATGATAGTTTGTTCCTTTTACAGAACACAGTTTTAATATATTGAACTTCATAACAATGGATTTATTTTTAAGAAAGTTCTGTTTATAGTGCTGTTTAATTTGGGGGACGGCACATAGTAAGAAATAACAAGTTTGGGGCAAATGTCTATACAATGACATACTACTAACTTAATGGGGCTAATTTTTGACGGCATTTCAATGTTTGTTACATTGTTCTAAAAATGAATAGAGTTAGCTGCTATATGAATGAAAAATTATAAAACTCAAGATCTAGGAAGAGACTATATGTTTTTATTCAACTCATTTAAAAAATTCTTGATAACTTACAATAAGCCAGATGCTGACCAAGGAGGTTGGCATATATCAGAAAACAAAAGCAATATAAACACCTACTACCATCTTACATTCTAGCACAGGTCAATAGACAATTAAAAATTAACCTAATAACTAAGAATATATTCTAAATACTAAGAAATAATACGAGCTAACAGGGAAAAAAAGGAAATTACAACAAAGTAAGGGAACTGAGAGGAATAAGTTTATTCTCTCTAAAAAGAGAGGTCATGATCAATATCATTAGCAAGGTATCTGAGCAAATATGTGAAGAATGTGATAAAGATGTAGGGAAAATAAACTTGGGCGACTTTATTTTAAAATATTGATAAATTAATTCCTAAGCCACAAATTACTTTATAAATCTGGGGCCCCAAACAGTGATTTGACACATGGAAGAAAGTAAATAAATAAATAAATAAATAAATAAATAAAAGATTGAAACAAACAGAAATTGAATCCTAGTAAATTGTTAAGACAAACTAATATTTTTTCAGAAACCACAGAATTAGAGAGGAAACGCACTTATAAATTTTAAGAGTCTCATTCCTATGAGTCTTTCCATATGTAAGAAAGTGTCCTAGGGAATCACACTGTAAATGTTCTTAGTTACCAAAGCTGTGCAACATTCAAGGAAAGTCACACCAAGAAGTCCTATGAGGTGGAACTATATTGACCAGGGTGTTGGTAAAGTGTTAATGAAATTCCTCTCTGATATTCCTTCTTCTGACAACAAATCTCAACAAGAAAAAGCCCAGGGAACATATAAGGGAATGAGATGCAGAGTAACTGTTGGGACAAAAGGAAGGAGGGGATAAACAAAGTGATAAATAGATTTTTTCCAAACAGCATCCTTTATTCATTCATAAGACAGAAGCATCTAGAACAACATCATTCTACACAGCATTCTATTTTAGACAGCATAAGAATTTTGTCAAAAAAAGAAACAATAACAACTAAATCAATATCACCAGTTCCTTGATCATTACTCAAAGCCCCAGATCACTACACAATCATTCTGATTTTCAGTTAATATATGAAGGAAGAATTTACAGAATCCAGGTAGAAATTGAAATTATGAAAGAATACATATTTTATTTATGTATTTATTTATTTAAGATAGTCTATGAGTTGGGGGTAGGGGACAGAAGGAGAGAGAGAGAGAATATTAAGCTGAGCATGGCACCCAATGCAGGGCTCAATCTCATGACCTTGACATCATGACTTGAGCCAAAATCAAGAGTGAGACACTTAAGTGACTGAGCCATTGAGCTCTGACAGAATATGTATGTTGGTTGGGGACAAATAGAAGAAGCCCATTTATTTAAGGATAAATATTACCCAATAAACATGCTAAAAATATAATGAAGTATAGATAATAAAAGAATAACTAATAATAAAAAACATATAACACTCAGGTGTTAGATAAGAAGAAATTATTTAAGGAAAATCATTTAAATTATTCCATGATTCAATCTGTAATTCCGGATATTCCTCTGATCTCTCTCACCCTTCTTATTCTCCTTCTTTTGTGAAGGCATCAACAATGCTTGAAGTATGTAGGTTATCAGAAAGTGCCTTTCCCTTCTACATATAACCTCTGAAATATGCTTCCAGGCTTGTGTGTCCTTTCTTTGCTTCTGGAACCCACTGGGGAAGAGTATTGGGTAGATTTTCCTCGACACTGACACACTATCCCTTCTGTTTCCAAAGCATTAACACAGCAGGTAAGTTAAGCACATACAAATTTCTATCTTGAATTATTTACTATTTGTAGGTAATCAAGGTGGGAAATTACAAAATAAAGAATCCAACTTTGGACTTCTCAGCCAATTTAAATTTGCATTTAATTTCATGGTACAGGGACTTAAAACTTGTAGGTTCCTCTAACCCTACGCTTCTCTAATCATTTATAGAGACAGATTCAGATATAGATATAGATATAGATAGATAGATAGATAGGTATAGATATGTACACACACATATATGGCATATGTTACCATGTAAGTGAAGTTGTCTTTTGTGCAAAATCATAAATCTATATAATTTTCTGCATGTGGCAGTTTGAGCCTAAATAAGACCTAAATCAATCCTACTGAAAGAAAAACTCAGTTCAAATACTAAAAAGGAATTGAGCATTTTCTCTTTCACATTTCCTTTTAGGTTTTCACTTAAATTAAATAGTAGGACTGCTGTTTTCTTTTCTTTTTGACCTACGTAATGAGAACATAACTCAAGATACATATAATTAAGTTGTTGTTCCAAAAGAGTACAATTATAAAGCATATGAAGTAAAAACAACTCTATCAGGAAGGATGTGGAATTGCTCTTGGAAACATGAATTATGTTAAAAAGATTCTGCCAATTATCTGATAAACCCATGCAAATACGGGCTTCACAATGAGCCACACTTACTTTATTTACTTTTCATAAGTGCCGATGCATGTGTGCCTATGTAATTTTAAATGTTTACAATAATTTCTTAAAATTTATAAAACAACTATCTGTGTAAGCATTTTTGAATTAAGAAATTTAAAGGCTATGGGAAGCCTGGGTGGCTCAGTTGGTTGGACGACTGCCTTCGGCTCAGGTCATGATCCTGGAGTCCTGGGATCGAGTCCCGCATCGGGCTCCCAGCTCCATGGGGAGTCTGCTTCTCTCTCTGACCTTCTCCTCGTTCATGCTCTCTCTCACTGTCTCTCTCTCAAGTAAATAAATAAAATCTTTAAAAAAAAAAAAAAATTTAAAGGCCAATTGTAGACTCATAAAGCTCATAAACCTTATTTTTGTGATAAATCCTTCTGATTTATAGTACCTTAACTATATCTTTAATTGTCCATGTGCTGTTATTATTGTACATATGACATATTATTATATGTAATGGATAGCTTTATCAAGTGCCTTTAGTGTCACTCATTAGAGTAAGTGGAATCACTTCACCAGAGTAAGGGCAGTGACAAAAGGAGAGGTACTCTGTGTTATCCTCAGGCACAAAATATAACGGGGAGCCAAACCCTCAGTAATAAGGTAAAGAGTTTAATATGATATTTGAAAAATAACTGAATTTAATGCAAGAAAAGTTATTGATTTAAAAATATCAAAATTGGGGCACCTGGCTGGCTCAGTGGGTTAAAGCCTCTGCCTTCGGCTCAGGTCATGATCTCAGGGTCCTGGGATCGAGTCTCGCGTCAGGCTCTCTGCTCTGCAGGGAGCCTGCTTCCCTTCCTCTTTCTCTGCCTCCCTGTGATCTCTGTCTGTCAAATAAATAAATAAAATCTTTAAAAAAAAATCAAAATTCTAGGGACACTTCGGTGGCTCAGTCAGTTAAGCATCTGCCTTTGGCTTGGATCACGATTTCAGGGTCCTGGGATCATACCCCACACTCGCCTGCCTGCTCAGTGGGGAGTCTGCTTTCTTCATCTCCCTCTGCCCCTTCCCTGCTCTCCCCACCCCCATGATCTCTCTTGCTCTCTCCCTCTCAAATAAATTTTTTTTTCAAATAAAAATTTTTTAAAAATCTTTAAAAAACTATCAAAAGTCTAAATAAACACAAATAATACCTTCAGTTGTACAGCTTTTTCTCAATAGCTCCACCTTCATCTTGGCCCTAGGTAGGACACATTTTTCTTCCTCACTGACACTGGGATTGTCTATGACATCTGCTCTGTTAAGTGGGATGTTGGCATATGTGAAGTAAAGAGAGTATTTCAGTATGACTGTGTAATTTGGCTTGACTTCTTGCACTGGATGAGAGAAACATGCTCTGGAGAACTGGTGGTCTACAGAACAAATGGATAAAGATGACCCACTGCTTGGGATCAACATCACTCAAGCTGGGCCAAAATCAATTAAACCCTAATGGAATGTGAACTGACCTTAAGACAGCTGAATATGAATCACACAAAATTAACCTAGTTGTAAAGGCACATGAAAGTTCTACTTTATTGAACTTTCTTATCATTTAATAGTTGCAATATATATGTGCATTTGTATTACAATGCATTAATGGAGACAGGACTTACACCATGAGAAGATAGATTAAGAATGGAGTAGAAGGGGGCACCTGGGTGGCTCAGTGGGTTAAGCCTCTGCCTTCAGCTCAGGTCATGATTTCAGGGTCCTGGGATGGAGTCCTGAATCAGGCTCTCTGCCAGAAGGGAGCCTGCTTCCCCCTCTCTGTCTACTTGTGATCTCTGTCAAATAAATAAATAGAATCTTTAAAAAAAGAAAAAGAATGGAGTAGGAGTAATACACTGAAAACTAAACAACCATACAAAGAGAGAAAATCAAAGTGAAAGAACAAGTCATCATAAGGTCTTGCAATTCTCAGCTGTCAACAGCATTTAAACAAGCAGAAAACGTCAAAACATTTGGTTTAATGAAAGATTTAATAGAATCACTTGAATATAAAAAGAAATATATGATCACAAATGTGTATCTTCACAATTACTCAAAAAGCACATCTGTGTATCTGCCATCCAAGTCAAGACACAGAACATTATCAGCAGCTCAAAAGCTACTCTTCTTCTCAATCGTTAATATCTACCTCTTCACATAAAGTTCATAATACCACTTTCTATCATAATTTAGTAGTTTTGATCACTTGTGAACTTTATATCAGAGGACCAATACAGAGATCTGTTTTTTAATCCAACATTCATTTTTGGTTTTAGCATTATCTTGTACATATTTATTATTATTGTACATGTTATTAATACTCTGTACTGCTACATAAGTTTATTCATTCATTTGTTACTGATAGACTTTTAGAATTTTTTTCTATTCTGGTGCTATTCTCAACATTGGCATTAATACTGTTGAGCATGTCTTCTGTTCACACAAGCATACATTTCTATGGATATGGATATCAACATAGGACAGAATGTGGTAGTGAATAAGGTATTTGTTTAAGCAACTGGAGTAGATATTGCCAAAACCACACTCAACAGTGTTGGATATGATCAACTAGAACATGAAAACATATGTATTGACAAATGCTTCCAACTTAATATGTACCAACATTTTAATTCCTAATTTCCTCTGACCCTATAATTTTAAATTGGGAATATTTTTGTAAGGAAATAAAAAGACAACTCTGCATAAAATATATGTGAATATATTTACATATCTATAATCTGCATGTATAAATATGTTCAGGATATATTATGATAATAGAATATTAGGACAATTAAATAAACTATTAAATTTTATTATTCAATAATGAAGTACTAAATTATTAAAGATTAATTAAATAATTCTGGCTGCATGTGGAAGAAAAATGTCAAAAGTTTATTATCAATGAAAATGTTATAATTATAAAATAAAGGAAATTTTCATTTTTTTAAAGATTTTATTTATTTATTTGACAGAGAAAGACACAGTGAGAGAGGGAACACAAGCAGGTGGAGCAGGAGAGGGAAAAGCAGGCTTTCCACAGAAGGGAGCCCAAAGTGGGGCTCGATGTGGGCTCAATCCCAGGACCCTGGGATTATGACCTGAGCCAAAGGCAAGGCAGAGGCTTAACGACTGAGCCACACATCAAAAATGGGAATTTTTAAAGAAAACATACTAAGTGGGGCGCCTGGGTGGTTCAGTGGGTTAAGCCGCTGCCTTCGGCTCAGGTCATGATCTCAGGGTCCTGGGATCGAGTCCCGCATCGGGCTCTCTGCTCAGCAGGGAGCCTGCTTCCTCCTCTCCTCTCTCTGCCTGCCTCTCTGCCTACTTGTGATCTCTCTCTCTGTCAAATAAATAAATAAATAATCTTTAAAAAACAAAAAAGAAAACATACTAAGTGGCTTACTTTTGGTAAGTGCATGTATCACACATTTTCTGATAGTAAGATATTTGGGAAGATATACCTCTGATTTTTAAGAATCTTGAAAAAAGAAAGTGGGAGATATAGAATAATTGTTTTAATTCTACATTCTGTGCCATTTTATAATACTATATTTCAGTTATTTTTTTTAAGATTTTATTTATTTATTTGACAGACAGAGATCACAAGTAGGCAGAGAGGCAGGCAGAGAGAGAGGAGGAAGCAGGCTCCCTGCTAAGCAGAAAACCTGATGCGGGGCTCAATCGCAGGACCCTGGGATCATGACCTGAGCTGAAGGCAGAGGCTTTAACCCACTGAGCCACCCAGGAGCCCCTTCACTTATATTATTACATATAACATTTAAAACAGCTTAAATGTAAAGACATAATGTTTCTCATTGTTTTTTAAATGATTTTTTAAAAATCTTTAAAATACCCTCTAATTTTATTACATTTTATTACATTTCTTTTATACATTTCTTTTACACATTTATCACATTTCCTATCCAATATGAGTTTTTTAGAGATAAGGGATTTGTTCTTTTATCTACAATCCCTGGCAAGTATAAGGAGACTGGGTGAGAGATGTTATATTTTAGATAAAAATTTTTATTGAATTATCACTGATTCGGATATCAGTGGATTAATTTAAGACTTTAGCATATATAATTTTAAACCAAGCATCCAGCTGTGCCTAATAAATATTTGTTTAGTGAAGAGAACTTTGGGCTGATTACTTAATATCACAAGCCTTCAAGATTATGACTATAAAAAGAGAAATAATAATAACTGCCTTATAAAGTTATGGTAAGGATTAAAGATAATCTATATAAATTTCCTGTAGCATTGCATATATTGAATTGTTAGAAATTCAATGAATATTGGCGTATACTCAATAGCAATTATATTTTTCCTATTTCAATATAAATTACCCACTTAATCAAACAGAAATACAAATTAGATTAAGCTTACTTGGTCTCCCAATACTAGGTAACTAGATATTCTGGAAAAGACAACATATGGCATTTATTTAACTTTTGAGTTTTAGCTGATGTGATATATAGGTATGTATACATTAAGAATATGCCTCAGTTAAGAGCTGAAAGGCATGAGCAGAGAAACCAGATTTATAAAGATGTAAAGTAGTGGTTACTTGGTAGGGGTCTCCTTGAATTCTAGGTGATTAAGTATAAATTCTCACTTTTAACTGAAAATCAACTGGAAAAACCAGAGCAGAGGAATTAATGAACAAAAACTGAGAAACTGTATTAAAGATGGTTCCACTCATTTCACTGACTTCCTCCATGCATGTTTAAGAAATGATGGTTTGGATATGGGTGAAACTATTCTGAAGCCTAGACAAAAGGTGAAATTTACAACCTTCCTTCTTACAAACCAGTATACAAATGATAAAGGTGCCTAACAAAAATAAGTAAAAATTACTGAAATAATTATATACATACATAGATATTTTATAGATAAAACTATGTTTAAAAACTTACTGGCAAAAGGAAGAGAATACCTGTTTAACTCAATTATAAAAGCATATGCATATATATTATATACATATGTATTTGCATAGATGCAATGATTGAGAGACAAATTTTCAAAAACAAACCAGTATTTGCCAAAAAATAGCATTTGACAGAACAATATCATTCCTAAGTAAAAGAGAAGTTATATCAGAAGGTTGCTATGATATAAAACAAAAAATATACACTAGCATATTACAAGGTTTTATAAATCATAGCTATATTTCATGCTATTAATTTCCTTAATAGATATTTTACTTACATCTTGAAATACTGAAATGTGTATTATATTAAGTATATTTTTTTCTAAAGCAATGCTCTTAAGTTTTCTAAGAATCCCCTATTGATTTCGTTAGGTTTTATTGCTTACTTGACACTTTTTTTTTTTCCTTTCTTGCAGATTCAAGTTACCCCTACCAACCTAACTGTAGGAATTCATCAGGACCCTCTATGGGTACGCATATTCTTTCTACCAACTATAAAATAATGTAATCAAAAAGATATTGTTTAAAACTCTCAACTCCTAAATCCCATAAATTGCCTCTTTTTTAAATTCAAATTATGTACATCTGTCTTCAACTGCTTATATAACAACTCCACATAGATACATCATTGTTATTTCAGATATATTTTACTTAAAGGTAATGTGTCTTAATTCTGATCCTTACTTTTATTGGAATTCTGATCCTTATTTTTGTTGTATGGTAGCATCTAGGTTCTTTAAGAAGCTTACAGAGGCAATTATTCTTAAGGGTTGATGAGGTCTATATAAGTTAAGATAATTTTAGTACTTTATTGGGCAGATTTAATAAGGCTTTTAATAGAATATATTTGTTTTATTTTCAATAATATATTCTAATAGTCTTGACAGTGAATATTTATGGTTAGTATGTCTAACAACTTGAAACTAACAATTATTAACTACTTGACTATATCACTTTAGGCTTAGAAGACTAATCATGCTTGACACACATAAGTAAGTCTGATCATGAAAAATAGCACTAAGATTTTAAGAGGCACATTTTACAATAGACTAGGATATGACCATATCATTTTTCTAACATTATGTTTCAAAGAAGGAATTATTATAATACTCAAACAGGTTTAGTTATAGCTCCCAAATTTTAATATATATCGTGAAAATTAAACACACATGTGTTATCAAAGTTATTTAGTCACAAAGGTGAATAATTTTTATTGTAATTCTGAAAAAAAATGGTTAACAAGAGAATTATAGTATTAACACATGGCACAACTTTCTAGAGAAAATTAATTATCTCTCCTTCCTTCTCTCACCCTCCTTCTCTCACTTTTTCTCTCTTTCTCTCTTTTAAATTAATAGCCAGTGGTAAATCTTAAAGAATTTCTGGATAGACCTCTGCTCTCTTTGCCATAAGTAATACCTTTATCTACAAATACTCTTGTACGGTAGAGCATCCATTTGTATTGAGAAAAAAATGACACAGATGACTGGAATGATTCCCCACAAGTTATTTCCACCCTATCCCTGGAATTCCCTCTCCTTTTTAACAATACCCCTTATTTGACTCTCATTACTAATAATGGCTCAGTTATTAACACAATCCCATATCAACTTTCTACGAATTCAAGTGTCTTCTCAAAATATTTATGCAACTCTGAATATCTGAATAATGTAAAGAACACAGAATTATGTTAGTTTGAATTATAAAGCATATTACTGGCCAGAAAAAATTCTAAAAGGGAGAGTGTATATTTCAGAAAAAACATTCCTTCTCATTTTCAAAGCCTAATACTAAATGCCAATGTCCTCTGAAGCCATCTTTTGTTTTTCACCGCTTCTGAAAGTATAAGTTTTTCTCTCTCATCTTCTCTCCCTTTTAGCTATTATTTTCTTCCACTGTGAACAGTAAATACATTGTTTGCCTCCTTTCAATAAATAACATATTAAAATCCTTCAAAGGAATTAATGCTTTTATTCATTTTCATAACTCATCTATACAAATCGCTTCTAGCCCATGGATACTAGCAAACTTACTATAAATTTTTATAGTATCAGAATGTATTTTAAATTTGTACTAGATCTATTGGTTTATTCTAATTCTAAATTCAACAACAAAAATATATAATTGAATCCAAAGGGTTTAGATGATGTAGTAATGTACTAAAGAAAGAAACTTTTAATATAAACTAGAAAATACAAAGAAAAAAAAAAAAACACTAGAATTTGAGATATAACCAGTTGTGGACTTTGAAACTGTATTCTGCCTTGGAGACCTAACAAAGTAGGTTAAATTGCTTTGGTGATATTCATAGTCTTTAGTCCATGGACACAGAAAGTAACAATGCATAAAACAAACAAAGCACTCTACTAAGGAAGGGTAAGTCTTTATTATGATGTTGGAAGCACTATTTCTTCCTGTTACTTAAAAACTACATGGTAATCTACTTTAGCATGCTGTTTGTAACAATAGCTTGAAAACTTGAAATGTCATAGATTATTTTCTACACCAAGCATTCTTCAAGACTTAACAGTTTTTCAAAGAATAATATATCTAATTGTTTAATGACAATGAAATTACATAACAACACATTTTAAAGCACCACAGTTTCATATATTTATATATATTTTCAATATATATCAATAGTTTCAAATATTTTACAATAAGAAAAATATCACCTTAAGCTTCAGGTCAAAAGATTTATAAAGTTTTAATAAGAAGTTTATAACATTTTAACCATGATTTATTTGATGTGAAATAGAAGTGTTTTCAACTATTGTGCTTTAGCCTAGTAGATTCCTATAAACCTTCCACAGTTGTGATGGCAAGCTCAAGATTTTATCTCATATATATTTGTATCTCTATTGACAACCGCCTGATTGAAATTAAAGCTGAGTACCCTGTGTCACCCAATGTAAATTCAAGCAAAACAGAGTAAGATTTATATGTTTTGGCTTATAAAATCTCAGTACTAAGGAATTAGTATATACTTAAAAATCTAAGAATTTTTCTTCCTGATCATTTAAGAAAGTGGTAGGTCTCCTTAAGCAATTATACAGGCCTGCCAGTTAACCAAGGAACTAGCAAAATATTTGATTTGATATAAAGTTGCAATTTGAGTATTGTCTACTTTGTAAGGCTGATCTATCTTAATCCTTTAGTACTATTAGTCTCTCCAAATTCTAATATTTGAATGTTTCAAAAATAAATCAAATCAAAAGGACTGCAAAGAAACTGCATTAAGATAGATTGTTGACAACGTAATAATAATGGTATGATTTCCTGTTAGCTAAGAAGTGCAATTAAACATTTTCAGACCAACTTGAATTCATCTATAGATGAACACTTGAGGATTCTGAATGTAATCAACCCACAGCAAAACGAAATCCCTCAACTGTCATGTAAGTGTAGAATAGAGTATAAATAGAAATTCATAGGTAGGCACAGTACCAGAGAGGTACTAAAAAGGCGGATATGCCATTGAATGATCTAATGATAGTGACTTACATGACTCTGCTTAAAGGAATGACTTGTTCACTACTCACTTACTTAGCTTATGTCAATCTGTCATTTGGCAAGTCCTGCCTGTGCACAGGAATCACATTTTAGCTGCCTTACTCATATAGAAGCAGCCAGCCAATCATAAAATATTTGACAAAAATTTTTAATGCAAAAATACAGATTAAAAATAGGATAAGGGAAGATAAAACATGGAAGAAAGTTAAAATCAAAGAAAATAAGATTGAAAAATAACCTCACTTATGAGAAGCTAAGAGTAAAAGAAACCACATTAACAAGGTAACTTATGCACACATCCACAAAATAGGTTGACAGATCACTAAATAATTGTTGAAATTTTTTTCTACCATAGTTTCTCTCTCCCAACTTGACAGCATAAAAATCATTAATTTGGTATTTATGCTAACAAAGTGGTGACATATTTTTTTTAATAACCAAAGTGTTAGAAAATAATGCTAACTACATATCCCTGAAAGTAGAACTAAAAAGATAAATAAGTGGCAAAATAAAAATATACATATAAAAAGAGGGGTGCTCTATGTCTAACATTTAATTATAGAATAGAAAAATAGAAATGAGGGGGAAAGTTCAAGGAAAAACTAAAATAAATTATCAAACAAAGGGAAATAAAATTTTAGAGTTAAAAGACCAGTTAAATTCCAAAATCAATGAGTATAAAAACATACTCCATAATATACCATCAGAAAGCTTTAGAAACCTTAAAACAAAGAGGAGTTTCTTAAAAAGTGAGGAAATGGAGAGGAAAAAAGAAAGAACAAATATAAAATGCCTTAAAAAATCACATTTCTCAGTAGTCACTTTGGAAGTAGAAGACAATGAAGGCATTCATATTATTTCCTATTCAATAATGAAGAAAGAGATGACACAATTTCCTAAAAAACCATATTATACTTATCCACCCCCCGCCAACCACCACAAAAATTTTTAAAGTGAACTCCTAAGGAATGTACTCCAATATGCCACCTATGAAAAAAGATATGGTACCCAAGAAATTGGCTACAGTAAAGGGTACAGTAAAGAGTAACAGGAAGTCCCAAGATGAAGGTAATGGACAGATCCATTATTAGACTGGGCCAGGCTTGGAGAAAACCTATCCAGACGAAAACAGACATAGGAGAGCCTCCAAGAGCCATGCCACTAACTAAAAATGGGAAAACTACCTTATGGGTTATAATGTCTCTAGAGAAGACTTTAAATTTTGTTAAAAACTATGAAGAATAAATGATCAGAAAAAAACTTAGTTACATCACTGGATAGAATTCAAAATTTAATTATAACTCATTAAGCTATGATATTCAATTACAAATAGCTTTAGTATAGTCAGAATTATCCTTAACTGTTCATTTAACCAATAGTGTTATTGTAACTCCACTGAAAGCATGGGAAGAGTACAAGTGGTATGTTTAGCTGTGTGGGTGAGTGAGACAGGTCTATCTTCATCTTCCATAAAAGAATTAGAGTGCCAAAAGATAATGAAAAATTAATAAATAAATAAATTTAATATTAATATAATCAATGCTATTTGACAATATCAAAAGGTATTCCAAGAGGACTTGAGAGTTATGGTCTCTGGAGTATGTGAACTAGGGATAAAAACTAATGTAGCAAAGGACTCTTAATTTTTTATTATTGCTATCGTAAGTCTAATAGAACTATTTAATATTTTGTATTATTTTACTAGAAATATAAAAATAGACATAACTAAACATTTAAACTTTATATTCATTAATTTGAAAAATTACTATGGTCCAAACCTATAATGAATTGATTTAATTACTGTGTGTGTGTGTGTGTGTGTGCGTGTGTGTGTATAAAATCGATCTAGCATCCCCTTCTCATGAAGTCTGATAGACAAATAAGGCCAAAGAGTCATCAGACAGAGACCACAGTATTATATTACTCATGCATGGCTTATAAATGATCATAGCTGGAGTGCCGAGACCTAAATATTAGCATCTGGTAGATACATCCTCCCAAATACAGTCAGAGAAACACAACTGCAAACCGTTATTTTTTTGTAGGGATCCCCTTGTGAAAATATGCAGTGGAAGACAGAAACTGAACATCTTCTTGCTCTGTTTCTGTGCAACAGTCTGTCAACAAGAAAAAAGAAAGAGAATAACCAATTTTGTCTAGTTTATGCTTCCCTATTTTTCAATAAGTAAAGCACTATTTCCTAGGGAAGAAAACTGAAGAAGGAAGATCAATGCCATGAGTGTTACATGACAAAAGCTTCTTTCACATAAAAAGTAATAATATGAGTGGAAAAGATACCAGGAGTAGGACTATACAACCAGAGAAGGAAATTTAAAGTTTTATACTTCTTTACCTTCCCTTACCTCCTATTGCTTTTATATGTTGTCTTGGCATCCCTGATCTGAAGTGTATATTTTTACATTAGAAACCACAAAATAGTCATGAATTAATTAGGTAATTTCATTAGGCCTACTTGGCTCTCAAGGTTGACAATCTATTCACTATTCAACAGTCCATCCCCAAACATGATCAACTGCATAGTCCACTATATATCAGAGCTTCTACAATGATCCACAACCAAATAATATAAAGTTATTTCAATAACGAAAGTTGAATACAAAGATGTTCCAAATTTCAGTATAAATCCTTTGAATTTATGTAAATATTTTTACGTGTATTTATTCAGGGAGAAATTGAAAGCTAATTTTATATTCCCTTAAAGTTCAAAATCAAAAAAATCAATTTCCAAAGGAAGTAAATTCTGCAATCACAAAAAATCCATTTTTTTTGGAGAGTAAAATAGACTACAGATTTAAATTTATCCCCATTTTTTCATTCTTATTCTCCTCATCTGTCTGTGGAGATGTTCATATAAAATTTAGATCCTTTCATTTAATGTGGCTTGATGTTTCTTCCATAGGAGTGGGTTTTAGTTCTTCATAAACTAAAATGTTTTAGTCTCTCACATGCCCATATTTTAGAGAACAAATAATTAACCAGATATACAAGATGGGCACATTACTAGGCCCATGCCCAATATGTTTTGAAGTCAAACCAATCCCTAGTTGCTTGAACAATTATTTGGTACTGAAAATCATTCAGTTTAGATTACCCTAATTCAAAAGAATTTTACAAATATAAATACAGAAATGAAAAGCAATCTGTATGACAGTGGATATATAGAAAAAAATTTATTTTAAATTTCAAAAAGTTTATGCTAGTTTTTTTACTCATTGGTTAAAGTTTACAATTTATGAACTTAAACTTAGCTAGAACTTACCTGTCAACCTGCTATAGCTTAGCATAATGTCTTATTGCAGTAAAGAATACATGTACTCATCAAAACCTATACCTTTTTTCTAGGTATAGAGGTAAATTAAATTTCTTACTTACAGTCATGAGTGGTCATGTAGAAGCTATGTATGTCACTCTCAGAATCAACCCATAAAAGCCTCCTATGTGATTTCCCTCTCTTCCTTTTCCCTCTATTTTCTAATGCCAGGAATGCAAGTGGACTCTGAATTCTTAACGGATGATGGAAACACAGGATGGAAGAAGCATAGATCTCTTAAGTACTGAGTGGAAGGCTATATGCCAAATAAACATATTGAACTGTTGGACAATCAATGAAAGCAACAACAACATAACAGCAAACCTTCCATTTTGTTGTCCCCAAGATATCTGGATAGCTCATTCCAGCTTACACTGCATAATAGAGAAGAGAGGTGCTACCCCAATAAAATCTGAAATATGTGACATGGGTTTGGCAGTCCATAAACAAAAAGCAAGAAAACACATAAGTGTTTCCTCATTCTAGCAAAGATGTCACAAAGCCCTTTTTATGTACTGCAAAAACATTCCATAAATATTATCTGTGATAAGTTGGAAAAAATATAATGAGCTGATTATATCTGTTATAGATCAACTATTTGTAAAGGATCACGGTAGTAAATATCTTCAGCTTTGCACATCATATGGTCTCTGTCACAACTACCCAACTCTACTGTTGTAATGAAAGTGTCAATAGACTATTTGTGAAAGAATACACATGGATGGGATTTAGCCCACTACACTAGTTTAGTAACCCTCCCTTAGGGCAAGTGTTTCCATAACTCAGAGTGATCATAAATATTGAATGGGGAAAAGTGAAAGTCAGAATCCTCACAGAAGTACTGGAGCACAAAACAAATCAGTCAGGGTACAAAAATAAATGGTATTTATCTTTCCGCCTAGGCTACTGTGACAAGTAGTTTTATCATCGTCGTAATTGAGAGATTGAAGCATGGAGTAAATAATAAAAATAAAGCAGACCTTATGTCTAATAGAAAAGTTTGGTGGGTTGATTGACACGTGGAACTGACATGGAATGAACAGAGCACAAGGTACCTGGTAATTTTTTCATTAACTGCATTGTCAGAAGAAAGACAAACCATAATAAAAGGAAACAAACAACCAAACAAAATCCAATTATTTGTGTTTTTAAACAATGTATGGGTTTTCAAACATACATCAGCTATAGGTAGGCATCTACAACATCCGACACAAATAGAGACATGAAGATTAATAGAAAAGACGACACGTCCCAAAAGGCAAAACTAGGATCCAAGAACAATTAGTAAAGGAACCCATCACAGGGATAAAAATTAGGGGCTAATCAAAGAATTTTTATTTACCACTCCAAGCTGATATGGACCAATAGCTTTTATGTTGTCTCTCATTCCCGTTTTGCAAATTGCTTTTTGTTTTGTCTAGTTTCCTCTTTGTGAATTTCTGTCTCTACTGTTCTACTGTGCATAGGCTACGCGTGGGACTGGGACTTTGTGTGTCAGGTTAACAGATTTTCTTTCTTTAGATCACAGGTCACAAGACAAAAAAAAAGCTTCATCTGTACATCATGGATAAGTCTGAAAATCACCGATAGATCCTGGACTTTAGTGGGATATGGTAAACACATATGACTTTGGGTTGTTTCTCTTGGAGAAAGGTGAGTAATTTTCATAGTTGAAAGAAGTGAAATCTTTGTCATCATGAGCAGACAGATGAGATACATGACAGATTTATGGGCATGTAAAAATGAGCCCTTCTTCCTCCCAGACACAGAGGTAGACTATTTTCCAATCCTCCTCGCTACTAGGTATGGCCAGGTGACTGATTTAAAACCAAAAAAAAAGTGAATGGAAACAATACAGTCACTTCTAGGACTAATCCATACAATAAAATCCTCTTGCAAGGTCCTTCATGCTCTCTTTTCCTACCAAGTTTATAGGGTATCCATGAGAAGAGTCTGAGACTCTTGGGGGTAATGCTCCACAGATGGAAGAAACCTAGATCCTTAAATCCTTAAATTTAAATCCTTAAATCCCCCTTAAATCCTTAAATCTTTAAATTTTAATCCTTAAATCCCCTAGATCCTTAAATCTATACAGAAAAGGCCACCCAGTGAATATAACTATCAAACCATTAAGAATGGAATGAAAACAATTTCTCTTATATTAAGTGAGGAGATATTTTGAATTTTGTGTCATAACAGTTTATCCTAAATAATATGCTTCACTTTCAGAAAGTATAATCTAAGACACATTTTTACAAGATTTAAAATACAAGCTAACTAGAGATGGCTTTCTTTGATATACACATATTTAACTTCCATTTTCACATTGCTCAAACTTAAATTTTGAGTTTTCCTATGCTCATAGCATAGTCTCTATTCCTGGGAGTAGACTTGTTTGTTTTTAAAGATTTTATTTATTTATTTTAATAGAGAGAAAGAGTAAGAGAGAGCCAGAGAAGGGGCAGAGGGAGAGACATAATCTCAAGCAGATTCCATGCTGAGCACAGAGCCCAATGCAGGGCTTAATCTCACAACCCTGAGATCATGACCTGAGCTGAAACCAAAATTATTTTCCACAGTGTTCATTACCAGTCTCCCTTCTGTAGAATTACTTAGGAAATTAGCTTCTTTTTCTCCTCATTTTTAGCTCACGTAGAACACAGCTGAGCATGAAAATGAGGGTACCTTTTCTAAGATCCACAGGCAACCTTTAGGCGACTTGCACCCTTGGAAGGCCACATTTTCATTAAAAATAGCATGAGAGGGGGCACCTGGGTGGCTCAGTCATTAAGTGTCTGCCTTCAGGTCAGGTCATCCCAGAGTTCAGGGATGGAGCCCTACATTGGGCTCCATGCTCAATGGGAAGCCTGCTTCTGCCACTTCCCCTGCTTGTATTCCCTCTTGCTGTGTCTGTCAAATAAATAAAATTTAAAAAAAAATAGCATGAGATGCATCTGCTCTCTAAACATTGCTGATGCCTTGTGAGGTATGAGATGACATGAAATATTACGTTCACTGAAAACAAACACATTATCTTTTAAAATAAAATGGCTGCTTTAAAAATATAATCATGTCTTATGGTCACTTTAATAGCAACCTATATGGTTTACATGTGTAATAAAAATCCAAACTATATTATGTCCCGACTTCCCCTATCTTGCATGCATAGGCCCATTTAGGGAAACAAATGCACTGTTTTTGCCCTTCCCCAAGTACATTATGCTTTTCATATCTTTGAAATTCTTTTTTCTAAATGAGGAGGATATTGTTGAATTTTTTTGTAAAATATTATATATCCTTAAAGATCTAATTTAAACCTCATCATTTTTTTTATCTTTCTCATCTATCTTCTCTAAGAAGTCCTCATTTATGACTCTCCTATTGAATCATGTATTTTTCATTTTGATAATAAACACTTTATCAATAGTTTTTATTTTCATTGCATTGGGTAAGTTCAAAAAATTCATAACTGAATCCATGCAAACATAATATAGCTCACCTTAAAAACATTAGCATTTCCAACATCTGAGACATACTGTGAAATCAATAAATGTTTGATATAGGATAAATTTGTGAATGATAATATTAAGCAGTCTGGCTTATCAACTGAATTGTGCTGGTTATGTAATCTTCAAGAAGATAAAAAATCAAACAAGTTATTTCAGGAAAATAGTTATTTCCATTAAGAGAAACCAAGAATAAATTAATGCAGATAACCTTTCTTTGATTGTTGGTCTCCTAATTTAAGTGGTTTTTACAATATTTTTTATTAGAGCGTTATGTTCAGACTCAAAATTTCCACCTATGTTGTATTATAAGTATAATTGCTTTTCCCTGATCTTATTTTTAATCTTACCATTAAATATGCTTCCTGATTATCTATAATTCAGTAAGTGGCAGTTCATTTTGTTGTTCCAGACTTTAAAACTTCAATTAATTCACTTAAATACTGATTCTTTTGTGAAATACAACATTAAGAATTGATCGCATTTTAAATTTGTACATCACCAATATACATCTTTAAATAACTGCTCTTACCAATAAATTTATTTTGTCAGAATAGAGCTTTCTCTTTATACTTAATGCACTAATATGCTTATACTTTCCATTATATTTTAAGAGATAAAGAAATGAATTACACAGGGAACACCATATTATCAATGTTGGTCCCTAAACAAATAACTAAATGCATGCTTTCTTTTTTTCTCAAGACTTAAACTGCCTGTTATCAAGGGAAAAAAAATAAACCATTGTAGGTAATTAAAGAATAATCATAGATAAATTTATGTTTTGAAACTGCCAAGTCCTGTCAGAGGAAGGAAAGCCTATCTACATATTTGTCCTTGAACAGAGAAGTAGACGTCATCATTTATTCATTCGAGAGATATTTTTGAGTGCTAATATGCCCCAGACCTTTTTTTTATACTGATAAAAGAGGAGTTAGTAAACAGAATCAACTCTCTGTTCATGTTTCATCGACTTTGCACTTTAGACAGTGAGTGAGGAAATCAATAGATGCATGCAGACAGCTATATGCACACATACAAAATTACACATACATACACAATGTTACAGCGTCTAAGGGACTAAGGAGTATGAAGAAAAATAAGGTAGAAAGTAAGAAATTTATCAAACACTCAGAGAGGGTTAGAAAGTTACATGATTTGTCTTACTTTAACACAATGACTTTAGTTACCTTGTTTTGAAAACAGTCTGCAGGGGGCAAAGGCTATAGATAGAAGACTAGTTAGGATACCACTGATAGAATCCGTATGACAGACTACATGCAGTGAATTCATACAGGGTGGCAACTGTGCAGGTGGCAAGGAATCATCATGTTCTATACATATGATGGATGCAAAACTAATGAAATTTGCTAAAAAGGAGAATGAGAGAAAAACGATACTCTTAAAAATTTGATGTAAGAATAGGAAAAATAGAGTTGCTATTAGGATGGCAGAAACTTAGAATGAATGAGTATACAGAGGAAGAGAAAAATTTCAGTTTATACATGTTAAGTTTGGAACATTTTTAGGTATCTAGTGAGTCAGGAACTGAATGCAGTTATACTCATATCACACCAAATGTGTTAATTAAGAAACACTGCTGGAGAAAATGGTACAAATGGCACAAAGGTAAAAGATAACAATCATTAAGAAAATATTTTAAATTTATGTATACTAAATTTAGAGGATAGAGTTTAGAGAATATTATCAATGAAATGCTGGCCAATATATGTATTAAATTTGAAATTATTGGTGATGATAAGGTTTTGATACAAAAGTAAGTTACCAATGAAGGGAAAAGAACAAAAATCTTAGAGGAGAAAAGGGCAATCAAATCAGAGTTTATAGTATTAAAACAGGTGTCATGACATTAGAACCCACAAGAACTCTGACAAAAGCACAATTTGAGAGAATCACACTGAACCATTGTCTTAGAGGAGTGGTCAAAAAGGCTCCATACTACTGGCAAAGAGAAAAAGTTTTGAGTTATATTTTAATGACATCAAATTCAAAATGTGATATTTTTAGATATGGGTATAGAAAACTAGTCTAGAAATGGCAAATGTGAATTAAGAGCAACCTAAACTACTTCCAGGCTCAGCAGGAGGTTTATGGGAGTTGTCCAAGAGAGGTTCAACCTCTAAGGAGGGCCAAGCTTCAACTAACTCAAGTGAGGAAAAGAAACCCTTACATAACCTGTTAGGGATGTTGGACGCTATTGCTCCAATTATATGTGAGTTTTAGAGGGCCTAAAACAAGTGTATTAGAAGCTCAAGAGATGTAGATGTTTATATCAGAACAGATACATAAATACATAGGTATTAGTATCCAGGTACTGAGGCTTATTGGTAAAGATTTCTGGTACATGGTGGTAACTGGTAAAATAAGTATGACAATAAAATGCAATTAACCTTAGGTCAGAAATTGGCCAGGCTCTGAACATTGATGGTAATGTTTTATGTAGTTTACCTGCCATGAATTAAAGAAGCTCTGAATCTTCACTTGACTGAATGATACTAATATGGAATCCAGGTATGAGGTAATTTTGCCTTGAACATCAAAATTCTGTTTTAGTGTCTGGTGGTGATGGTGGTGGTGGTGATAAAAATAACATTGGTATGGTATTCTACCAAATTGTAATGCCACTGCTAATTGTTCACTTTGTGTATTCATGCCTTTCAGATGAAGAAACTCTCTAGAAGCCTGTCTTCTTAATGATGTGATTTTAAAAATACTTAAAACTGGGTATAGGTTAAGAACTCTAAAGCACAATACACATATCCTAGACTGAAAGATTAAGTAAATTGATGGCAGATTGTGGGAGTCAGGTTTTTCACTGTCTGAGTGGGATATTACAGGTAACCAAGGCAAGAAGGCTAGAATGATCCGTATGGTAATACAGAAGACTTGGAGACACTAGTATAAACTCATGCTCAGCATAATATATACACAGATATTTAGATACAGAAATAATTACAATTAAGTGTGTATAAGAAGTTAGTAATTACGCACACCTATAATTCCTTGCATCTTTAGTAGAATGGACCCAAAAGCAACAACACCCCCATAGCTGTGAGAACACTGCTCATTTGATTTCCAAAAACACTCTCCAGTAAAATAAATCAGGATTTCTTGGAGAAATGGCTGATTCGAGGATGGGGAGTAGAAATATACAGGATGAGCCTGAACAATCTTATTCTACCAAATAAATTTCAGATACTGCTGAAAAAAAAAAAAAAACAAAAGTGCCATACTAACAAGGGTCGGTCAAAGTGACATAGGAATCAAGTGACACAGGAAATTGAGAGCCAGATTTCAATTTGAGCCAAAGAATAAGTGAATTAGCATTAGATTATAACCCAATTACAAAATACATATCTATGAGTGTCATGAATTGAATTGTGTCCTGTAAAAGGTATGTTCAAGTTTTAAACACTGGTACTTGTAAATGCAACCTTATTTGAAAATAACATCTCACAGGTATAAGTAGTCAAGATGTCAAGATGAAATCAAACTGGATTTAGAATGGGTCTGGACTCAGAGAAACCACACACATCTGAAAAATATGAATATTATGGGGAAGCTAGTAATATTACAGATGAGGAGATGGAATGTTTTCGATAATTACAGTACAGGTTTCTTGTTTAATTATATTATGTCATTCTGCTAAATTCCTCTCTGTTGCAGATGGCTGGAGATGCTACTTCTGTTTACCCAAACCCACAGGGCAATAAGTATTCTTCTAAGATAGGGTGATAACTATTCTTAAATCAGAGCAGTATAGCAGGGAAGTCCCAGGAGATGGACACAAAGTTCACAAACCCTAGAATCAGAATTTAAACTGTGGATTGTCTGGGTCTTAATCTCATGTCTTTTATATGAAACTCCATTGCTTCATTTTCCTGATATGTCATCCTAACATTTTCCCATACCTGAAACATAGAATTTCAGGAAATGGAAATCTGCTGATATTGCACAACTCCTTGAGACTCTAAGGCCACTCTGAGGCAAGAGATGGATTCTGGAATGTTTACTCTTTAAATAAGGTATCACTGACTCTTGTGGAAAACAAAAGCAGAATTGATATACAAAGGAAAAGACTAAAAAGTACCTGTTGAAATGTGAGAATATAAAATATTTAAAGAATAAAATGTGAGGTATCCACATTTCTAGGTATGAAGTCAACAAGGGTCTTATAATATCAATGATTTGTCCTTTGTCTCCACCTCTGACATCTAAGGCAAGAAACTAAAAAAACTGAGAGCTCATGGAATGGAGCTAGGAGCACAGTGGACTGTTTTCAGGTAAGACCCTATCTATAAATCTTTCCTAAAATAATCCACTGAATATTATTCAGCATATTTAGATCATGGAATGATACAACTACATCCTCTTCCTCTTATCATGGCCACATCCTTATAAAAATGAATAAAGAAAAAAAAATACCTTACATAGGCCTCTAAAACCGAAGGAGGATACAATGAGAGTAGCAAGTATCCATAATTCCATGATTCCCCTTTGATACATCCTTCCTCCTAATATGTAGTCAGCTTGTTCTTTAATTTTATAGGCTTAATTTTATATTTTTATAGGAGGAAACACATATATATCTGTTCATGAGATCCTAGATTTTGAACTTATGCAGAATTTTTTTTTAATTTTTTATTTTTTTATAAACATGTATTTTTATCCCCAGGGGTACAGGTCTGTGAATCGCCAGGTTTACACACTTCACAGCACTCACCAAAGCACATACCCTCCCCAATGTCCATAACCCCAACCCCCCTTCCCCCAACCCCCCTCCCCCCAGCAACCCTCAGTTTGTTTTGTAAGATTAAGAGTCACATATGGTTTGTCTCCCTCCCAATCCCATCTTGTTTCATTGATTCTTCTCCTACCCACTTAAGCCCCCATGTTGCATCACCACTTCCTCATATCAGGGAGATCATATGATAGTTGTCTTTCTCTGCTTGACTTATTTCGCTAAGCATGATACACTCTAGTTCCATCCATGTTGTCGCAAATGGCAAGATTTCATTTCTTTTGATGGCTGCATAGTATTCCATTGTGTATATATACCACATCTTCTTGATCCATTCATCTGTTGATGGACATCTAGGTTCTTTCCATAGTTTGGCTATTGTGGACATTGCCGCTATAAACATTCGGGTGCACGTGCCCCTTTGGATCACTACGTTTGTATCTTTAGGGTAAATACCCAGTAGTGCAATTGCTGGGTCATAGGGCAGTTCTATTTTCAACATTTTGAGGAACCTCCATGCTGTTTTCCAGAGTGGCTGCACCAGCTTGCATTCCCACCAACAGTGTAGGAGGGTTCCCCTTTGTCCGCATCCTCGCCAGCATCTGTCATTTCCTGACTTGCTGATTTTAGCCATTCTGACTGGTGTGAGGTGATATCTCATTGTGGTTTTGATTTGTATTTCCCTGATACCAAGTGATATGGAGCACTTTTTCATGTGTCTGTTGGCCATCTGGATGTCTTCTTTGCAGAAATGTCTGTTCATGTCCTCTGCCCATTTCTTGACTGGATTATTTGTTCTTTGGGTGTTGAGTTTGCTGAGTTCTTTATAGATTCTGGACACTAGTCCTTTATCTGATATGTCGTTTGCAAATATCTTCTCCCATTCTGTCAGTTGTCTCTTGATTTTGTTAACTGTTTCCTTTGCTGTGCAAAAGCTTTTGATCTTGATAAAATCCCAATAGTTCATTTTTGTCCTTGATTCCCTTGCCTTTGGCGATGTTCCTAGGAAGAAGCTGCCGCGGCTGAGGTCGAAGAGGTTGCAGCCTGTGTTCTCCTCAAGGATTTTGATGGATTCCTTTCGCACATTGAGGTCCTTCATCCATTTTGAGTCTATTTTCGTGTGTGGTGTAAGGAAATGGTCCAATTTCATTTTTCTGCATGTGGCTGTCCAATTTTCCCAACACCATTTATTGAAGAGGCTGTCTTTTTTCCACTGGACATTCTTTCCTGCTTTGTCGAAGATTAGTTGACCATAGAGTTGAGGGTCTATTTCTGGGCTCTCTATTCTGTTCCATTGATCTATGTGTCTGTTTTTGTGCCAGTACCATGCTGTCTTGATGACGACAGCTTTGTAATAGAGCTTGAAGTCCGGAATTGTGATGCCACCAACGTTGGCTTTCTTTTTCAATATCCCTTTGGCTATTCGAGGTCTTTTCTGGTTCCATATAAATTTTAGCATTATTTGTTCCATTTCTTTGAAAAAGATGGATGGTACTTTGATAGGAATTGCATTAAATGTGTAGATTGCTTTAGGTAGCATAGACATTTTCACAATATTTATTCTCCCAATCCAGAAGCATGGAACATTTTTCCATTTCTTTGTGTCTTCCTCAATTTCTTTCATGAGTACTTTATAGTTTTCTGAGTATAGATTCTTTGTCTCTTTGGTTAGGTTTATTCCTAGGTATCTTATGGTTTTGGGTGCAATTGTAAATGGGATGGACTCCTAAATTTCTCTTTCTTCTGTCTGGTTGTTGGTGTAGAGAAATGCAACTGATTTCTGTGCATTGATTTTATATCCTGACACTTTACTGAATTCCTGTATAAGTTCTAGCAGTTTTGGAGTGGAGTCTTTTGGGTTTTCCACATATAGTATCATATCATCTGCGAAGAGTGATAATTTGACTTCTTCTTTGTCGATTTGGATGCCTTTAATTTCCTTTTGTTGTCTGATTGCTGAGGCTAAGACTTCTAGTACTACGTTGAATAGCAGTGGTGATAATGGACATCCCTGCCGTGTTCCGGACCTTAGCGGAAAAGCTTTCAGTTTTTCTCCATTGAGAATGATATTTGCGGTGGGTTTTTCATAGATGGCTTTGATGATATTGAGGTATGTGCCCTCTATCCCTACACTTTGAAGAGTTTTGTTCAGGAAGGGATGCTGTACTTTGTCAAATGCTTTTTCAGCATCTATTGAGAGTATCATATGGTTCTTGTTCTTTCTTTTATTGATGTGTTGTATCACATTGACTGATTTGCAGATGTTGAACCAACATTGCAGCCCTGGAATAAATCCCACTTGGTCGTGGTGAATAATCCTTTTAATGTACTGTTGAATCCTATTGGCTAGTATTTTGGTGAGAATTTTCGCATCTGTGTTCATCAAGGATATTGGTTTATAGCTCTCTTTTTTGATGGGATCCTTGTCTGGTTTTGGGATCAAGGTGATGCTGGCCTCATAAAATGAGTTTGGAAGTTTTCCTTCCATTTCTATTTTTTGGAACAGTTTCAGGAGAATAGGAATTAGTTCTTCTTTAAATGTTTGGTAGAATTCCCCTGGGAAGCCATCTGGCCCTGGGCTTTTGTTTGTTTGGAGATTTTTAATGACTGTTTCAATCTCCTTACTGGTTATGGGTCTGTTCAGGCTTTCTACTTCTTCCTGGTTCAGTTGTGGTAGTTTATATGTTTCTAGGAATGCATCCATTTCTTCCAGATTGTCAATTTTGTTGGCATAGAGTTGCTCATAGTATGTTCTTATAATAGTTTGTATTTCTTTGGTGTTAGTTGTGATCTCTCCTCTTTCATTCATGATTTTATTAATTTGGGTCCTTTCTCTTTTCTTTTTGATAAGTCAGGCCAGGGGTTTATCAATTTTATTAATTCTTTCAAAGAACCAGCTCCTAGTTTCGTTGATTTGCTCTATTGTCTTTTTGGTTTCTATTTCATTGATTTCTGCTCTGATCTTTATGATTTCCCTTCTCCTGCTGGGCTTAGGGTTTCTTTCTTGTTCTTTCTCCAGTTCCTTTAGGTGTAGGGTTAGGTTGTGTACCTGAGACCTTTCTTGTTTCTTGAGAAAGGCTTGTACCGCTATATATTTTCCTCTCAGGACTGCCTTTGTTGTGTCCCACAGATTTTGAACCGTTGTATTTTCATTATCATTTGTTTCCATGATTTTTTTCAATTCTTCTTTAATTTCCTGGTTGACCCATTCATTCTTTAGAAGGATGCTGTTTAGTCTCCATGTATTTGGGTTCTTTTCAAACTTCCTCTTGTGGTTGAGTTCTAGCTTTAGAGCATTGTGGTCTGAAAATATGCAGGGAATGATCCCAATCTTTTGATACCGGTTGAGTCCTGATTTAGGACCGAGGATGTGATCTATTCTGGAGAATGTTCCATGTGCACTAGAGAAGAATGTGTATTCTGTTGCTTTGGGATGAAATGTTCTGAATATATCTGTGATGTCCATCTGGTCCAGTGTGTCGTTTAAGGCCTTTATTTCCTTGCTGATCTTTTGCTTGGATGATCTCTCCATTTTTATGAGGGGAGTGTTAAAGTCCCCTACTATTATTGTATTATTGTTTATGTGTTTCTTTGATTTTGTTATTAATTGGTTTATATAGTTGGCTGCTCCCACGTTGGAAGCATAGATATTTAAAATTGTTAGATCTTCTTGTTGGACAGACCCTTTGAGTATGATATAGTGTCCTTCCTCATCTCTTATTATAGTCTTTGGCTTAAAATCTAATTGATCTGATATAAGGGTTGCCACTCCTGCTTTCTTCTGATGTCCATTAGCATGGTAAATTCTTTTCCACCCCCTCACTTTAAATCTGGAGGTGTCTTCGGGCTTAAAATGAGTTTCTTGGAGGCAACATATAGATGGGTTTTGTTTTTTATCCATTCTGATACCCTGTGTCTTTTGATTGGGGCATTTAGCCCATTAACATTCAGGGTAACTATTGAGAGATATGAATTTAGTGCCATTGTATTGCCTGTAACGTGACTGTTACTGTATATTGTCTCTGTTCCTTACTGATCTACCACTTGTAGGCTCTCTCTTTGCTTAGAGGACCCCTTTCAATATTTCCTGTAGAGCTGGTTTGGTGTTTGCTAATTCTTTCAGTTTTTGTTTGTCCTGGAAGCTTTTAATCTCTCCTTCTATTTTCAATGATAGCCTAGCTGGATATAGTATTCTGGGCTGCATGTTTTTCTCGTTTAGTGCTTTGAAAACATCATGCCAGCTCTTTCTGGCCTGCGAGGTCTCTGTGGATAAGTCAGCTGCCAATCTAATATTTTTACCATTGTATGTTACAGACCTCTTTTCCCGGGCTGCTTTCAGGATTTTCTCTTTGTCACTAAGACTTGTAAATTTTACTATTAGGTGACGGGGTGTGGGCCTATTCTTATTGATTTTGAGAGGCGTTCTCTGAACCTCCTGAATTTTGATGCTCGTTCCCTTTGCCATATTGGGGAAATTCTCCCCAATAATTTTCTCCAGTATACCTTCTGCCCCCCTCTCTCTTTCTTCTTCTTCTGGTATCCCAATTATTCTAATGTTGTTTCGTCTTATGGTGTCACTTATCTCTCGATTTCTCCCCTCATGGTCCAGTAACTGTTTGTCCCTCTTTTGCTCAGCTTCTTTATTCTCTGTCATTTGGTCTTCTGTATCACTAATTCTTTCTTCTGCCTCATTTATCCTAGCAGTGAGAGCCTCCATTTTTGATTGCACCTCATTAATAGCTTTTTTGATTTCAACTTGGTTAGATTTTAGTTCTTTTATTTCTCCAGAAAGGGCTTTTATATCTCCTGAGAGGGTTTCTCTAATATCTTCCATGCCTTTTTCGAGCCCGGCTAGAACCTTGAGAATTGTCATTCTGAACTCTAGATCTGACATATTACCAATGTCTGTATTGATTAGGTCCCTAGCCTTCAGTACCGCCTTTTGTTCTTTTTTTTGTGGTGAATTTTTCCGCCTTGTCATTTTGTCCAGTTAAGAGTATATGAAAGAGCAAGTAAAATACTAAAAGGGAGGTAACAACCCCAGGAAAATATGGTTTAACCAAATCAGAAGAGATCCCAAATAGTGAGGGGGGACAAAGGGGATAAAAAGAGGTTCAAAAAGAAAGAAAGAGGGGCGCCTGGGTGGCTCAGTGGGCTAAGCCTCTACCTTCGGCTCAAGTCATGATACTAGGGTCCCGGGATCGAGCCCCACATCGGGCTCCCTGCTCAGCAGGGAGCCCGCTTCCCTTTGTCTCTCTCTGCCTGCCTCTCTGCCTACCTGTGATCTCTCGCTGTCAAATAAATAAATAAAATCTTTAAAAAAAAATAAAGAAAGAAAAAAAAAGAATTCAAAAAAGGAAAACGAATAAAGAAAAATATAAAAAGGAAAATAATATATATTAGATAAACTAGTTAAAAAACGTTAAAAAAGAAAAGGGTAAAAGTTTAAAAAAATATTAGCAGAAAAAGAGAAAAAACATAAAAAAGAAAAAAATTAAATTAACTGCAAGACTAAAAAAATCACAGGGAAAAAAAAAATCACAGGGAGAAAGCCATGAGTTCCGTGCTTTGCTTTCTCCTCCTCTGGAATTCTACTGTTCTCCTTGGTATTGAAACCGCACTCCTGGGTAGGTGAACTTGGTCTTGGCTGGATTTCTTGTTGATCTTCTGGGGGAGGGGCCTGGTGTAGTGATTCTCAAGTGTCTTTGCCCCAGGCGGAATTGCACCGCCCTTACCAGAGGCCAGGCTGAATAGTCCGCTCGGCTTTGCTTTCAGGAGCTTTTGTTCCCTGAGCGCTTTCTGTAGAGTTCCGGAGGATGGGAATACAAATGGCAGCCTCCTGGTCTCCGGCCCAGAGGAGCCGAGAGCCTGGGGGCCCCACTCCTCTGTGAGCCCTCAGAGAACAGTGCCCAGTTACTCCTGTCTGCCTGACCTCCAGCCGCGCTCCGATTCACGGAGCCTGCGACAGGTTCAAGGTAACCCCGAGCTGCGAGCTTACTGTCGGCTCTGTCTCTGCAGCCGGCTTTCCTGTTCCAATACGCGCCAGCTCTGCGACACTCAGATACTCCCGATCCTTCTGTGACCCTACGGGACCTGAAGCCACGCTGACCTCGCGTGGCCTTCGCCCCGGTTTAGCCTCTGGAGCGATGTCCCTCAGTGGAACAGACTTTTAAAAGTCCTGATTTTGTGCTCCGTTGCTCTGCCGCTTGCCGGGAGCCGGCCCCTCCCCCCAGGGTCTATCTTCCCGTCGCTTTGGATTCACTTCTCCGCCGGTCCTACCTTTTAGAAGGTGGTTGTTTTTCTGTTTCCAGACTTGCTGTTCTTCTTCTCTTCGATCTGCCTATGGATTTTCAGGTGTTTGCAATCTTTAGATAAGCTATCTAGGTGATCTCCGGCTAGCTGATGTAGTCTCAGCCTGCTACTTCTCCGCCATCTTGACTCCTCCCCCTATTCGGAATACCTTTAAACTCCCTTCAGTTATTTATTTTTCTCAACTCATTACCTGCACCTTCCTATTACGCTGCACTGATCACTGAAATCAGCATCTCCACTCTAAGTCTCAATATAACCTGTAGAGATTCCCACATTTACCAACACAGCTCTCTGAACACCATATGCGGTTTGATTCCACAGTGCCATTCAAAATATGTAGATCTTCAGTCCTGGACACATTTGCTTACTGGAATTATGAAACACACAAGGCATACAGCATGTTTTATTAAAAAGCAACTATCAAAAAAAAAAGCAGCTATCAAATACTATAAACTACTGATACAGAGGACAGTGAATGCAAGAGATCTACAACTGCCATCACTTTTGAGTTGCTCATTTTGGGGCAATGTTATCTTTACATTGCCTGTGTTTTCCCAGGTGAACATATAAAATTTGGAATGTTTTTGAAACGACTAACAAAAATATTCTTTGGGAAGCTTCATTTACTAATCTTTCAGTTCTAAAATATATATAATATTATATAAAATAAAAGACAACAAACTTGATTCAGATATACACACAGCAATATTATTTATAGGATATATTCAAATATGCATTACTCTTAATTTATATAAACACACTGTATATTAATCAGAATATATTAACTTGTTTAGAGGTTTGACAGATTCTAAAATTTTATATTAGGTTATCCTATGTTGTCATTTCTAATTCGTATCACCTCATACTTCCTGGTCTATATTATAATTGCCATCCTATTTGTGGCCAAAAATACATTTTCATTTAATTTATTAAAATATTTCAAAGTTCTAAGTTACTAGTGTTATGCATTACTTGTCTTTTTCTCTCTTCTCTTTATGTCATTCACTTGAAATTTTTCACATTGGTAGCTACCAAAAGGTTTTTTTCCCATTTATTTTTATTAATAATACCTTACTTCTGCCCTAGCCTAATTAGTCTAAGACTATCAAGAACAAACTTCTAGCCTAAAAATGTAAAGTGTAAAGAGGGAGATTTCAATCCAGAGGAACCAAGGGCTACCTCACAAAAACTTGGGGAAAATATAATTATAACTGGTTTTTAAGGAACGATGAAGTTTAAATGAGATTTAAATAAAGCAAACTCACTGCAAAGCAGGTCTGTGGTTAAAGTCACCATCTGGTCTGGATGGCAAAGTGAACCCGAGATCTTTTTTCCTGGGAAACTACAAAGTTAAGGAAAAATATGGGAAGGCATATCCAGAAAACTTTTATCTTCAGCCTTGCACCTGGGTTATAAATTGAAGTGCTTCTCTGTGTCAAAGTGACTTAGATCTTCCAGCTAAGAATGGTATTGTTACTTAGATATCATTTCAAATGGCAAAATTCCTGATGGTCTGAGTTTAGAAAACAAATATTCTCAGAAAGAAAGCAGCAGTCAGTGAAAGGAGATTTTTTTAATGACACTTCGTAAATGCAGCATTGCTCTGGTTGACAGATGATTTCCTGTTAGCTTTTCACTTGGCTCTGTATCTACTATTTGAGTCTCTTGAATTACTTGGCATATTTTCATTTCTTTGTTAGAGATAACCATTAGTTTCTTATTTCTGGATGACCAAATATCGCAACTTAGTCATCATACTTACACAATTTGTTTTTAAGATAGCTATCCTATAATAATTATATATCTCCAATACTTTCTGAATTTTTATTAAGCCTACATGACATAGAATAAAAATAAACACAAGAACAATTGAGATGAGTCATTGAGAGGTATAAATAAATATTTTTAAAAATAGATCAGGAGATAAAGGTTTAAATTAAATAATCAGAGTATCATATGGAAATGTAAATAAAAGTTACTGACATAAATGACCAGATTTAAAAGTACTTGCTTCTTTTATTTTTTTTTTCTATTGTTGTTTTCAGTTTCGATATTTTTAGGGTGATGCTCTAAATACCTTGATTAGGAGGGATAATTCAGATATATGAATAGTATAAACCTTAACCCAATCTACTTAAAAAAATATGATGTTAGTAAAACTAAAGTATCTAGACCAGCTATCTACACTAAAAATTTCACTCAGGGCACCTGAGTGGCTTAGTAGTTAAGTATCTGCCTTTGGCTCAGGTCATAATCCCAGGGCCTGGAATGGAGTCCAGCATGGAGCCCCACATCAAGCCCCACATCAAGCCCTGCATCAAGTCCCTGCATTGTGCTCCCTGCTCAGTGGGAAGCCTGCTTCTCCCTCTCCCACTCCCCCTCTTTGAGTTCCCTCTCTCACTGTCTCTCTCTGTCAAATAGATAAAATTTAAAGAAATAAAACAATAAAATATTTCACTCAATTTTCAAGTTTGTATTACTACTTTAATTCTATTTAACAGAAACAAAATGAAACAGGGATGGGAAGTACTAGAAAAGGTTAAAATGAATACGTAAAATCCAGAATATGTGTATAACTGGTATTCTGGCTCTGCTAACTATACATTAATCTTCTTAATCCCATTTATTTAAGGGAGATTTGAAGTAATTATTTCAAGACCTCAAAAGAGAAACCTCTCATTCTGTCTCTATAAAGGAAAAAGCGACATAGGAAACTTTCATATTAATAATACAGCCTACTGAAACTCATAATACATTTGTGCATTTCTCTAATTAAGATCTTGGTTTTATGAAGTTAATTTCTTTTTATAGCAGTTCGTTAGGACTCATAAAGTAGTTATTTTGCAACATTTGGAGAAATAACAAAAGTTCAATTTCTTGAGATTAGACTCATATTCCTACTGTTCATCTTCTGGTGAATGTTTTCTGAGATGTATTAATATGCAAAGTAACAATTATAATTTAATATTTTTAATTACAGCAGTTTTACAATTATGTAATTTTTATATTTGTCACTGGTAAATTTTAACCTTTTCTCTTTTCCCTATGATTATCAATATCTCGAAATAGAATTCTAAGTGTATATTTAATCAGTCATGAAGTGTTCTGAGGTGTTTCCGAAAACTTGTTGAACATACAACAAAATAATATTTAACTATGTTAGGGAGAATCACAGTGCACCAAACCATTAATTTTGAATCAAGAGTCATTATATGTGCTATTAGATGAAACCTTTCTCTTTCATTTTTTTGAACCTAGATATGTCAGCGTCGTATTTCAAAATTATATAAGGCTCAGTCATGTAATACTACTTGAACCCTAAATTTCTTCTATAGCCCTGTTCTATTTCTGTCAGTAGATTCAGCAAAACTATAAAGTACGTCATTAAGAAAAAAAAGAAAATAAAAATATTAACATTAATAACATAATATACCCATCAACCCCTCTGTAGGTACTCATTTTAATTTTTTTCTGCATTATTCTTTTTGCATTATTTTTAGGGAAAAAATGAGAAGATATATTCTTTTTTTTTTTTAAAAAAAGATTATTTATTTATTTATTTGACAGAGAGAGATCACAAGTAGGCAGAGAGGCAGGCAGAGAGAGGAAGGGAAGCAGGCTCCCTGCCAAGCAGAGAGCCCGATGCGGGACTCGATCCCAGGACCCTGAGATCATGACCCGAGCCGAAGGCAGCGGCTTAACCCACTGAGCCACCCAGGTGCCCTGAGAAGATATATTCTTATGTTATTTCATTTTTCTTATACAAACTATACCATACTACATATACATTTTTGCACTTACTATTTTCAATTAGCAATACATTGTAGATGTTGTCAAATTTCTTTTTAAGATTTTATTTATTTATTTGGCAGACAGAGATCACAAGTAGGCAAAGAGGCAGGCAGAGAGAGAGAGAGGAGGAAGCAGGCTCCCTGCTGAGCAGAGAGCCCGATGTATGGCTAGATCCCTGGACCCTGGGATCATGACCTGAGCCCAAGGCAGAGGCTTTAATCCACTGAGCCACCCAGGTGCCCGAATGGTTTTTTTTTTTTATTTATTTAAATTCAATTAGCCAACTTATAGTACATCATTAGTTTCAGATGTAGTGTTCAATAACTCATCAGTTTCATGTGCTCTTCAGATCATGTGCCCTCCTTAATGCCCATCACTTAATTACCCCATTTCCTCACCCACCCCTCCAGCAACCCTCAGTTTGTTTCCTATAGTTAAGAGTCTCTCATGGCTTTTCTCCTTCTCTGAAGACTTCCCATTCTGTTTTCCCTTCCTTCTCTTGTGGTTCTCTGCCCTGTTTTTGATATTCCACAATGAATGAAACCATATGATAATTGTCTTTCTCTGAGTCCACAATAACCAAACTGTGGAAAGGGCCAAGATGTCAATGTTTTTTATAATTACAATGGACTTTATTGTTCGCTAGAAGCATGGTTTATTTAATTAATTTTTCATGGAATACAAGTTGCTTACATATTTTATAATTATAAGTAATGGTCCAATGAATAACTACTGCACATAAGTTAATGAACTGTTGAATGTGTATTTTCAGAATAATTTCCTGGAAGTGGGACTGCAGGTTCAACAGATGTATTTGCTACTATGTAATGGAAAATTTCCTTCATTAAGGGTTTTATCAAGTAACAATACCAGAAGTAATTCAGGAGAGTGCCTGTTTTCCCACAGCTTCTCCTAAACAAGACTTTATCTTTCTTGCCTAACTTTTCTTATTTAGCAGGGTAGTTTTCATTACAGTTTTCATCTGTATTTTACTTACCCTTTTGTGAACTGGCTCTTCATGTATTTGTTTATTTATTTTGTATTTTTGGTTATTTTCCCTCAGTTTTACAGTTATATGTATATTTGCTAGTATTATACCTAAATTATCTCTGATTATTTGACAGTGCAACTTTAATGTAGATGCTATATGTTTTAATTCCTTCCCCCTTAGATTTTTTTTAAAGATTTTTTTTATTTATTTGAGAGAAAAAGCAGAGGAAGGGAGAGAGAGAGTGTGTGCACACAGGCATGAGTAGGAATAAGAGGCAGAGGGAAAAGGAGAAGCAAACTCCCTGGCCCAGCAGGGAGCCCAATGCAGGACTGGATCCCAGAATCCTGAGACAACCAATGACCTGAGCCAAAAGCAGACCTTTAACTGACTGAGCCACCCAGGCACCACCCCCACTGCCACATAGATTCTTTTTAATTATGTACTAGATATATACGGTTGTAATTTTCGAAGAATTTCAATATGAATTTTTGAATCTACATTTTTTAATTTTTATCAAAATTATATGAAGTATATAAATAAACTTAGAACTGGCATCTTTAGAATATTTAATTCCTTCTCCAAGAATTACAGACGCCTTTCTGTATGTTTAAAGTCTACTCTTTTGTCTTTCTTTTCTTGTTTTTTTAATATCTTCCTCAGAAAGATCTTGCCCATCTATTTTAGGTTTATTTCCAAGGATTTTATTTTCTCACTGGATATTGTAAATAGTTCTTATTTCAACAAGTTTACCTTCTAACTGGTTATTATGTGTGTCTATATGAACCCAATCTATGTTAATTTTTTTACCTTCTACCTTAGCAAACTGTTTATTTCTTTAGTTATACATATGACTGGTTCTGTTTCACTTATGTTTTACATTACCTGAAAATGGGGTGATACTCCTTCTTTTCTTATTCTAAACCTCTGATATTTCTTATCTAATTGCATTTACTAATACCACCAATAGTGGTCATTGTAGATGTAATGGACATCCTTGTCTTATTCCTAATCTTAGTAGAGGTATCACTTGTTTTTCTTTTTTGTTTGTTTTTATTTTGTTTTTCAACTATAATCAAGACTCAGGCTTAAGGAATGTGTTTTATCCTGTTAAGGAATAATCTTTCAATTCCTGTTCCCTGAATGTTACTATCAACAATGTATATTTAATTTTTTAGAGTTTTTTTTATAACTACAGAAAAATTATAAGTTGTCTTTTTTTCTTGATCATTTTTTATTGTGGTAAAATACACATAAAACTTACCATTTTAACTGTTTTTTAAGTGTACACTTTGGTGGCACTGAATACTTTCACATTAATAGGCAACCATTACCACCATCCATTTCTTGAACTTTTTCATCTTTCCAAGCCAAAACTCTGTACCCATTAAACACTATCTTCTCTCTCTCCCATTCCTTCACCCCCTGACAACCATCATTCTACTTCCAATCTCTATGAATCTGACTACTTTATATACTCATGTAAGTATATATAGAATCATACAGTATTTTTTCCTTTGTGAAAGGTTAATTTTACTTAGCATAATCTTTCCAAGATTCATGCATGTTGAAGCATGTCAGAATTCCCTTCCTTTTTTAAGGTTAATATTCCATTGTATGTATAGCTCACGTTTTGCTTATGCAGTAAGTTTATCAACAGACACTTGAGTTTCTTCCACCACTACACTATAAACATGGATGTACAATTATCTATTCAATGTCCTCTTTTTATATCTTTAGGGCATGTACACAAAAGTATACTTACTAGATTATATGATAGTTCCATGTTATTTTTTTTTTTCAGGAATCACCATACTTTTTTCTACAGTGTCTGTACCACATTAATTTTCAAAAGCAATGGAAAGGTTTCCAACTTCTCCACATTCTTAACAATACTTATTTTTTCTCTTTTTTTTTTCTGGTTTTTGTGTTGTTTTCAATAATAGCCATCCTAATGGGTGTGAAGTGTTATCGTGGTTTTGAATATATCCTTGTTTACACCTACTATTATGATATAGTCATATAATATGAAATATAGTAATATTAAATAATAATAATGGATTACAAATATTAAAACAACATTGAAGCATTAGAGTAAATCTCACTTTATCAAGATAAAGATTTTCTTATGTGGAATTAGATTCTGTTTAATAATACTTTATTTGTTAATTTTCTATTTTTTTAAATATGTTTGGCTGAAAACAATCAGCTAATGTAGCTGAGGTGAAAAATGTTTCTGGAGAGCAGCTAGCAAGAAAAATGAGCAAAACAAGAACAAAATCTTTTCTCTCATCTGCTCCCATACAGTTTCTCTCCCATCCCCCTACTAATGTAACCTCCAGGAAGCCATCTCAGTATCCTAGCCTCCTGTCACAGAACAGGGTATAGAAGCATGGGTTTAGGTCTGGAGGCCTTTTCTAAAAACATATATTTATTTTGCTACATTGTTTAATATTAATTGTACTTGATCAAAAAGGATATTCTTAGGATTTGTACTTCTCTAAGTTGCTAATGTGCTGTAATTACTGTGAAAACATTATGTGCATGTACAGTGAGAAGGAATAGGGAGGAGACTTTATGATGCTGCAGTGAAAAATATTAATTTTATAAGCTTATATTCAATAATATCTTATTAATTGTTCATTATCTTCACTGGCATTAAAAATTTTATTCAAATTATTTTGATGTTGCTCTTTTGAGACATCTTTTTCATTGTATGTCCAAATATATTACTACTATTTCACAATTATATTGAAAAAAAAGAGAATTTCTCTGCTTAAGCATTAACAATGTTATAAGTTTACATCATGGAGCAAAAATAGAAATAGCCTGCTTTTATCAACTGCAAATGTACTATGTATGTTCATTTTGGTGCCATATATTTTTACTAAGGTAATTTTTACCTGATTCTTTGTAAAATCAGTTTTCTTCCAGTCCCTTTATTGAAGGTCAAAATGTTCAGTCTTTGTCTGAATTTCTCACAAATTTTAAATACTAACTCAATTTTAGTCATTTTTCAGTGGGCAGAAAAATAGAATAACTATGAAAAATCTTCAACTATCTAGAATTAAATTATACACTAACTGCAATTTAACAGGTTTTAGGCTTCTATCTAAAGGCTTCTATCTTCTTCTATTCTAGGCTTCTAGTAAAAACACCTCCAAAATCTACTAAAAGAACAAAAGAATAGACATATAGAAATAAAAAACACATTTACATTTAATATCACAGTTCATCTCTACATTTAAGGAAAATATTCAGATTTAAATGATCTGATTTTTAAATTTCTTATACATCAACGTAATTGTTCAAATAACTGCTCTAAAATATGTGTCAATTACAGTTGTCAGTAAAAAATTATTAATTTAAATTAAGGATTTACTTAATGAGTGTTTAATGAAGGCAGAATTCAAAGAGCTGTTTACAGGGTTAAATGACCACAGGATTTGATGCAACACTGTGGTAGTCGCTTCAGTAAAAAGCCATTATACCCATAGACCTAAAGGGGAAGACAATGGTGTTAATGAGATTTGTGAGTCCAAAAAACAAGTGACCAGGTGACATTAATCAAACACAGTAATTGCTAGAACGATGGCAATACAAAGAGCAGGAAGGGGAATATATCTCTAATGTATTTCTCCATCTGTCTTCTAATATCCTGTTGAGGTTTTCTACATGCTGAACCCAAGGTAAAATTAGAGGTAAGGAAACCTACCATCATTATGTAATGGGTAGTGATTAGATTTAAGCCTAGGTAATTCATTGTGAGTGCTGTTAATGTAAATGGTATTCTGTTTCTAATTTCAAATTCCATCTTGATCATTGTTGGTATATAGGAAAGTGATTGCCTTCGTTTAAATAGTCCCTTAAGGTTAAGCAACTACTGTTGAATTATACAATAAAACCTTTTTATTGCTCAAAAATGAGCATATAGATCTCCTATACTGTATAATGTCTTTCATTTTACTTTATCAAATATCAAGAATCATTTCTGGTATACTGTTGCAAAAGCTTCTTCAATTTTCCATTCCTCCTCATGCTCAACCTTTTGCAAATAGAATTACTTTTTGTACCATCACATGGTAGAGGTAATTTTCTTCTCTGAATTTAAGCTATCCTCATGTCCTCCTTTGCCCAAGAGAATGTGATGGAAATGCCATTGATTCTGACTTGAGCACAGACTTCAAGAGGCCTGGCACATTTTTTTTCTAACTCTTCCTTATGAAGAAAATAACCACGTCAGTAGAACCAAGTTTGGTCTATGCTCAAGGAGAATTGAGATCACATGGAGAAAGCCAGATTCTCCTGCCAAACTATCTTAGATCAGTTATCAGCCTACCTATTCCCAAAGAGAGCCCACCTAAATTCAGTACAGCCTCCAACTAATCTGCAGCACAGCAGAGATGTATGAGTAAGGCAAGCTAAAATCAGAATAACCATCCAGTTGATTATAATTGTGAGAAATAATAGATCCATATTGTTTTAAGCCACTAAATTTTGTTGTATATGGTGAGCAACAAAGTTCACCAGTCTCTATATCTATACTTATTTCGATTTTTTGGAGGGAAATTAATAATCAGAGATATTAAGAACAATAAAAAATCATACATTTAAGAGATAGTTATTTTTTAGTGCAAACTACAATTCTTCCATTTATGCACACTGCATAAATGTGTAGCATTATGTATAAATGTATAACATTTATTATAACAATGGAGTATGATGGCTCAAACTGAAACTATTGTCTGTCTCAGTCATTGTTATAACTTTATCACGAAAGAGTATTTTCACTGTCTACATAATTCTAAATTGGCAATTATTTTAAACCAGTGTATCGAAGATAGGATTCCTTGGTCTCCTGGCTAGTGTTTTTTAGGACAAGTGAATCAGGGGCTGCCTGGGTGTCTCGGTGGGTTAAGCGTCTGCCTTCAGCTCAGGTTTATGGTCTCGGGGTCCTGGGATTGAGTCCCGCATCCGGCTCTCTGCTAGGCAGGGAGCCTGCTCCTTCCTCTCTCTCTCTACTTGTGATCTCTCTCTGTCAAATAAATAAAATCTTAAAAAAAAAAAAAAAAAAAAGGACAAGTGAATCATCAATTACCTTTAAAAGCAATTTTTTCTTCTTTCTCAGTTTTAAAAGTTTTTTTTTTGCCTTCATTTTGCTGTTATTGTTGTCTTATTGTTATATACATGATAATTTATTTAATTTCTTTAACTTAATGTTAATAATGCTTTTCAGGTGTAAACTGTCCCCAAATGCTGGACTTACATGTCTATATTTCCAACTTCTGAATTTCGTCCCACTAACACCGTGCAATCTTGTATACTTCTAAGATAACTTTAAGCAAACATTTTCAAGTTTTGGGTTGGTTGGTTTGGTTTTTATAATAGTTCTCAGATGGGAGATTTGTTCTACATATCTTAACAATAATCAAATCAGTGGTTTCTATTATTAATTTTGTAATTTTCATTATTATAGAATACTTACTATATTCACTTGTATACTCTAATAAGGCATATATAACGCATATAGAATTATAAAGCAAACTATGTACCACTCACCCAGCTCATTATTCTCCAGGAATTTTGTTTCTGTTTTCCTTTTAAACTATACAACTAGTCCTCTCTTTCCTACTCTAGGGTAAACATTATTCTGAATGTTGTGATTACTTTTTCCATTACAGCTTTGATTCATAGTGATGTTTCCTTCAGACACATATTACTAAGTTATGCATGTCTTGAGACTTTGCATGAATAGTACCCTATTGTAGTATGCAGAACTATGGCACCTACACATGTCCAAACCATAATCCTTAGAGCCTGGAGAAAGGGACTTTGCAGATGTAATTAAAGTTACAATCTTAATCTGAGATGGGCAGGTTAATCTGGAACATCCTTGTGGGTTCAATTTAATTGTGTGAGACCTTGGAAGCAGTCCTTTCCCTGCTACAGTGAAGATGTGATGAGAGAAAGGTAAGTAAGATGTTATGCCCTTACCTATGCAGATGGAGAAAGGAAACTATGAACCATGGAATGAGGCAATTTCCAAAACCTGGAAAAAGCAACAAAATAGATTCTCCCTTGAAGCACCCAGAATAAAATACAGCCCAGAAATTTCTTTGATTTAAACACGGTGAAGAATTTTTACTGTGTAGGATGCCTGGGTGGCTCAATTGTTAAGTGTCTGCCTTTGGATCAAGTCACAGTCCCAGGGTCCTGGGATGGAGCTCCCTGCTCAGAGGGAAGCCTGTTTCTCCTTTCCCCACTCTCCCTGCTTGTGTTCCCTCTCTCGCTGGGTCTCTCTGTCAAATAAATAAATAAAATCTTTAAAAAAGAATTTTTTTAACTGTGTAGAATTTTTAACAAAAATAACTATAAGATTATTTGTGTTTTAATTCACTAAGTCTGTCATAATTTGTTATGGCAGCAAAGGAAGTTACACGGCTACTTTACATATTTTTCTACAACTTGTTCTCTTCACTCAGAGTTACTTTTTATAGGCATCCATGTTAACAAAACTAGCATATTTCATTTTTTTATACTGGTTTATTCTATTCCACTGCACAAATATACCACAATTTACCTATTTTCTTATTAATGGTTACTCTAATATCTTTTTTTTTTCTAGTATCTTTTTAATTTGATATTTTCTTTAAGTGGCTATTAGAATCAGCAAACCCACTTCTGGGTATTTATCCAAAAACCCTGAAATCAGGATCTTGAAGATATATTTGCACCATCATGTTTATTGCAGCATTGTTCACCATAGCCAAGATGTGGGAACAATCTAGATATCCACCAATGGATGAAAGGATAAAGAAAATGTGGCAAATATTTACAGTGGAATATTAATCAGCCTTAAAAAGGAAAAAAATCCAGACCTATGCAGCAACATGGTTAAACCGAGATGACATTACGCTCAGTGAAATAAGCCAAATACTGCACTTATATGAGGCATTCATATAACAGAGTCAAATTAATAGAAGCAGAAAGTAGAATGGTAGTTACTAGGAGCTGAGGGGAACCAGGAATAGGAAGTTGTTATTCCATAAGTATATAGTTTCAGTTATGCAAGATGAATAAGTTCCAGAGAGCTACTGTACATCATACCTATAGTTAATAATACTATATTGTACACTTAAAATTTTGGTGAGAAAATAGATCTTGTGTTAAAAGTTCTAACCAAATTAAAATAAATTAAATTAAAGCAGATAGAGAATGCACTTTATGTGTTTTGTGGTGCAGATTAAGAAAGAATTCCAATACCTTCAAGGTGTATTTAGTAAGTCATTTTTCTTAGTCGCAGTATAAGCACAATAAAGTTTTATGACATTCAATATGAAAGTAGAAATGTACAGAATTTAAAGCAAATTAAAATAGAAATTAGTAACAAAGGCAGATGTGGGTCACTATAGTTTTATAAAATAAAACCCGCTTATCATAATAAACCAAGAAGAGGATAAAATATTACTTGAAATAAAAACTGGTAATTTCACTCATTAAAATCTTAAATTCACACATGTACATATATATATAAAGGAAAATATTCACAAGCATATTATATTTTTTCTTGAATACAAGGTTAGTTTAATATTTGAAAGTGTAGTTAACCACAATAACTGAAAAAAACCTTACCATCTTAAGATAAGTAGAAAAATATCTTAACAAAGTCAACAGTGGTTCACAAAAAATACTTAAGAAATTTGGAATTTAAAGTAGAGAAAGATGATTTAAAGTAACTGGCCTACAGTCTATTTTTTTATTGTTTTTAATAGGTGATGATGCAAAGCAATTGAATATAAACACCTTGTCAACTAAACCTCCTTTGAGTAAACAGATTAATGATATTTGCTAGAAAGGAGAAATCATGTCTCTGTTAAAACCCTTAGCAGTGTTGTTAGCTAAGGATTTTCTAGAGTTAATAGAACACAGGAACTATGAGGTCTGGCTTCTGAAGACAGTCATGCAAACAAACAAATCCCAGAGTTATAAAACAAAGTAGATACATAATTTAAATCTCCCAAAATAATCTTAAATATTAAGAAAAAAATTATAGAAGTTGATTATTGTATTATTTCTTAAAGCAATCACAATCTTGATGGTTTAACTATGACAGCAATTTATTTTCTCATAGCTCCTGAGGATAAAATTCCAAAATCTGTTCTACTGTGCTGAAATCAGTGTGATCAGCAGGGCACAGTCCATGCTGAGCCTTTAGAGAAGGACATTTCTGCCCTAGTGGCTGTAGGCATTCCCTTGCCTATCGTCACATCACTCCAATCTGTCTCTGTGTCTCTTCCTATTCTTCTGATCATGTCAAATCTTCTACTGCTTCCTTCTTAAAAGGATGCAAGTGCTTACTCAGATAATCCAGGATAATTTCTTCATCTCAAAATTCTTAATTTAATTATCTCTTCAGTCCTTTTTTTCTCATATAAATTAATATTCACAGGTTCCAGAGATTTGGGCATAAATATTGTTTGGAGGGCCATTATTCAGTCTACCATACTGAGTTTACTTTATCTCATTATTTTAAAGGCTCTGATGTGAAGAAGCCTTCTTCAAAGACACTGGGTTGGCTATATATCCATTCATACAAAATGAAATAAACACCTAACAGCATTCAGAAATATTAACTCCACATGAAGTGTGATATTAGATACAAAACAATAAATATATAAATTTTCTAGATGATTTTATACACACACACTCCTCAGGGAAAACAAAAGTTTCTATAGCAGGTCATCAAACCCAACAATCCTAAAAGAAAAGATTTACCAATTAGATATCATTCACAATGGGAATCTCTGCTTATTAGAAAACAAACAAACAAACAAAAACACCTTGGGTTAGAAAATAAGCCACAGAATGGAAAATGATATCAAAACATATAACCAGTAAGGGTTGTTATTTTTCATATCCGGAACTCACAAATAAGTAACGAAATTTTAAATTGCCCAACCCATTATATAAATGGGCAAAATATTTAAACAACTAATGGAAAAAAAAGTATATAAATAAGCAAAAAACTTATTTATGGAAAGTTAAACAATACTACCCATCATAGAAATGCCAAATAAAACAAATGTAAAACAACCACAATCACAGCTCTGCATGGCTAAAATAAAAATCCCAAGAATACCAAATGTTGATATAGAAATGAGGCAACCAGAACTCTCATACACTGCTTTTGAGAGTGGAAAATATTAAAAATTCACCATAAAATGTTTATTTCTTATCTACTAAAGCTCAACATACACATGCACTAATAATAAGCACTTCTACCCCTGTATGTATACCTAACAAAGTTGTGTGCACATACATACCAAACTTATGCACTTGACCCAAACTAAAACAAATCCAAATTCCCAACACATATAAAACAAAAAAATTATTATACTTTATTAATTCTAAAGAATACTATGGAACACTGTAAATAAAGGAGATTCAGCTACCAGGAACAGTAATCAATGGATCTCACGAATAATGAATGAAAAAAAGGAAACACAGAATCATATATACTCTACAGCCATTTATATAAATTACAAAACCAGGCAAAACTAGCAGTATAAGTTAAAAATTGAAAACAGCACTTACCTTGGAAAAGATAATTTAGACAGTGACTAAATGGCACAGGGCAGGAGCTCTGAGAGATAAATACTATTCTTTCTATTAAGCTAGGTGGTGAAAGCAAGTTTGTATCCATATACAATGTATGTAACTTACTACCTATATGTTATACTTACTATAAACTTTAAAGAGGAATTTCATTTTATTTTATTTAACGTCTGATAATTTTAGTAGGAGGGATTTTCAGCATATTTATTCTGGCATTTACCCGTTTAATAAGACAATAAATACATTAAAGCTATGCATTTCTACTGTAACATAGGAAGTAAAATGCTTGCATATGTGTATCCTCACCTCTTTCTGTCTCACATACACACACACACAAATTTCTAATTTATTCCCCTCCGAAAACGGATTTTTTTTTTTACTATTTTTGCTTATTGTAAAATGTAAATTCTCTTTCAAGATAAAAGTGAAAAGAAACACTTGAGGGAGTAATTACAGAAAAAAAAATCTCAATTTTGCTGGAAGGTAATTTATAATCTTAATTAACTCACATTTTCATATGTTTCTATTGATTTCAGCCTGGACTCTCAGAAGCATAACACATAATAGTAGTTCTAATTTACTTGCACATTTACATTTAACAAAAATATAATATACCTAACCTTATATCGCTAGTAAAGAGTCATGTCTGATTTTTATTTCTATGCATTACATTCTTCCAGGTAAAAATTGATTAAATGGGCTTGTAAGTTTTAATTATTCTGATATGTATTGAACTGAAGCTAGCTTTCACTTCCTTTTAAAACCACAAAACATGAAAGGGAAAATACATTCTTGAAGTAGTATTCAGAACAATTTAGTAAACACAGAATATTATTTTATGCTTGTAAGGCACCAAAAACAAATGTAAACTCATTTCTAACATAGCATAATGCAGTTCAATTACTCTACTTAGGACTAAGGTGAGGATAAAGAAAACAGCAAACAATTTAAAGTATTAAATTACACACACTAAATCACAGAGCCCCTTATAAAGCACAATTCTCTCAGTGCCTGTCTCTGGAATTAAGTTAACCTACCCAAGAAAACAATTTTTTTTCTTTTCTTTTTTTTTTTTTTCAGAAACACAAGGAATGCTAGTTTTTATTTCAAACATTTTCATGGACTTGAATTTTTTGTATTATTTCTTTCTTCTTCTATAAAATGTTTGAGGTAAATATGTATTATCTCCCTTTCATGGAAACGCCACCAAGACAGTGATGTATAAATTTTTCCCCCCACAGTCAAGTAGGCAGAGAGGCAGGCAGAGAGGAAGGAAAGCAGGCCCCCTGCTGAGCAGAGAGCCCGATGCGGGGCTCGATCCCCCGACCCCGGGATCATGACCCGAGCCCAAAGCAGAGGCTTTAACCCACTGAGCCACCCAGGTGCCCCTGATGTGTAAGTTTTAAGTATAGTAACACCAAGTGTTCAAACTGGAATTCCAACCTCGGTATATTTAATCCCGAGTCCTTTGTGGTTGTTAAAAGTTCTCCAACACCTGGGTGGCTCAGTCTGTTAAGTGTCTGCCTCTGGCTCAGGTCACGATCCTGGGGTCCTCGGACTGAGTCAGGCTCAGCACAGAGTTTGCTTCTCCGTCTACAACCCTCCGCCCCGTCCCATTCTCTCTCTCGTTCTCTCTTTCTCTCTCACACAAAAATAATACAATAAAAATTTAATTAAAAAAAAACAATTTTCTTTGGTAAGCTGTTAATAAATACCCAATTTGTTCACATTTCTTTGTGTGTAATTCACCTTAAAAAGATTAATTACGGAAGCCGCCTACCTTAAGATCCAGGAAGGCTCGTAGAAGCCTGCACAGGGTCTTCAAGAGAAAAGCCCAGGAAGTGACGAAGGCCGCACCTCAGCCCAGAGGAGCCATGGGCGCAAGGGCAGCTGGTCACCAACACAGCTCGCTCCCAGGCCTCAGTCCCCGACAGATCTGTCTGCTTTTGTTCCTCAAGGCGGCAGCCTGCCTTCTCCCACTGACTCGAATGTGAGGGGCCCCTGACTGGGTCTCACTCTCCACTAGCTCTGAGTGACAAGAAAAGCCCTGTGTGCGGAGCTGGTCAGGTAGCAGTGCTGTCCGGGCTCTCACTCAGGCTGTGGGAAAGATGGCTCTGGTTTAGCTCCGCTCTGGACCTGTCGAAGGCTCGGCTCACCCGCGTGCTGCCCGCAAGGCGATGCTTCCAGTCACGACACCCTGGGAGTTGTTGGAGGAGCGCATCAGGATCACATGACTACTGGTGGACTCAAGTTAAATCCGGGCAATTTGCGGCTCCTCGCCCCCGCCTCTGTCTTTGATTATAGGCTCCGCCCCCCTAGCTTCTGTCGTGAACGTGCTTTGAAGCGCTTAGCCTTGGGAGAGCGAAGTGTTGAGCCGCCTGGCAAATACAGGTGGCTGAAGCACGCTCCATACTCTGCATAAACTTTGAAGATTCTGGAAGGTGGTCAGGAATCTACTCACGAAAGATGCGCCTGCTAAGTAAGTTCCCGTGCTTGTTCCTGCCACCTCCTAGTCTAGACTGGTCTGTTTTTTTTTTTTCTTCAGTCTCTGCCCACTGTGTGTGGAGGCCATTTGTGAAGGGACAGAATCCCCTCATGCTGCCCGGCACCAGCAGGCAATGAGGCCAGGCAGATGGGGTAGGTGCTGCTGGGACCCTCCACCTCAGAGCTCACCCGAGTAACCTGTGACTGTCAATAAAGGTCGTCAAAAAAAAAAAAAGATACAAAACAAAAATTATTCTTTCAACCTTTTTTTTTTAATAGAAAAGTCGGGAAAAATAATCGTTTCACCTCGGAAGTTTGTGGACACAATAAAATACAGTTGACAGTAAAATGTAAACGTTAAATTTATGAGTCCTAGAGAAAAAAATAAATAAACAACGAAAACTTATTTCCAGTAAGCCTGGTGAGTAAAGGTCACTCAGAAGTCCCGTTCACTTCTAGTTCTCTATTTTATTTATAAGATTTGTGACTTTGGGTGAGATATTTAACTTCTCTGGGAAATGTACCTAATGATAGGGTTGTTAAGAGTATAAAATTAATTAATATTTGCAACTTAAATTATGCCTGTAACAAGATAACTGCTATGTAGCAGTTATTATCATATATAAAGTGAGAGGAAAATAAAGCCTATTCTGTTTAGGAGGAGAAAAAAAAAACATGGAAAAGGTCTGGGATCAGGGTCTTCTATCCATTTATACTGCCCTATGACCTAAATTAAGGCATTATTCTCTGAGACCTAATTTCTGCATCTACGAGAAAACTACAATTTCAGAGGACTTTATGTTGGTTGTATTTAGTAATAATTTTTTTAAATGAAAGAATTAGAATGTTATTCAAGTTTGTCTCTGGTACCAACTTACTACTTTGCTACAGGTAAAAGGAACTTTTTCAAAAGTGGATAAAATCAATATTGAGCTATCCTATCAGAATGCTCTTACATGTTCAGTTTTCAGTTTTTTTCCTAATTAAACACTAATCCGACTGGGAGATTTAATATAAAAGGTAGGAGAGAAATAGAAACCTCATTATTTTACAAAACTCAGAAGACAGCGCAAAAGTGATAATCAGTAGACTAATTATATTAGTCATAATTAAAATGATGGTGAACTATAGCTAAATTATAGATCAAATAATTAATGATTTGCTTATAGAAAAAAGGAATTGTTTTTAGATTGTGCTAATAGGAATGATATAAACTTCTATGGGTAAGGCAGTTACAGTCAGCTCTCATTCTTGCAGTAATTATCTTATAAAGTTGCTTTGGCACTGAGTGAATACTGAACCGTTTTTCCAGCAGGAAATGTAGGGTTAGATTACTGCAAGCCTTTGGTCTTAACTTTTTTTTTTAACCAACTAATCAGTGTATAACCTTGTTTTATGTATTTTTTGTTAAAAAAAAAAACAAACTTAATTTTAATACATACTTTTATTCATTAACACTAAACTCACTTCCTACAGTTCTATAACTCATGCCTCAAGTATACCTCAAGTATGCCTCAAGACACGTATTTTCTCTGTAAGGTGCACCACAACCTTCTTAGAAACACTGGACAGTACTTTAGAACTATATTTGGGGGCCATTTTAAACAGTGAAACACCAAAAAAAAAAAAAGAAAAGAAAAGAAAAGAAAATACACAGTAAAAATGTGGCATGATATAGACTACAGAAGGGACACTTGTGTACAGTATGAGGATCACCTTGTTCCACCTCATCTAGGAATACAGAATCAGGTGACTCAAATTTTTCAATAATGGGTATATCCATGAATGATTAAAAAGGCATGAAGAACTCATTGTGGGTTAAGGGGGGATTGGAGCAAGTGGGCAGATTTGCAAGTATGGGATCTGCTAACAATGAAATTGAACTATATTTTATACCATGTTCTGGTTCTCATTTCAAAGTTGTTATTAAAAAAAAGATGCTGTTTCACTCTTGCCTAATTATAGATACTTTTTGGAAGACACAAACATAAAGCTAAGCCATTAACATAACATATATAGATAACTATAATACATAAACATAAAACTAAGTCAAAAATACTCATTACCTCTTCTAGCCATTTATGCCCAGGTCTTTAGATTTGTTATTTTGCCATTTTACTATGATGAACATTGACTCTCCTCCAAGAATTTTGTTTTGGTTCACACCTGTGAATTTCAGAATCTTAAGCTCCCTTCTATAGGATAACCCACCTAAACATTGACTACCAGTTCTACAACTGACACATGATTTCTCAGAATGTACAGCCTCTATATAGAAATTCCATTCAATATGTAAAAGGGAGGAGAATTTATATGGTAGTCATGTAAACATCCATGCCATGGATTCCCCCAGTCACATATGCCTTAAATTATTTCCTGCTTAATACATTTGATCTTTCATCTTTATCATATGAATCTGGAAAATGAACCAGTTAGGCTATGGCACTTGCCGTCTTCTGCCCACCCTTCTGCCTTTGTTAATTCTTATGTATGAACAAATAAATACACACACAGAATACATACTTTCTCTGGGATAATTTTAATTATTAAATTTTATTACCTTAGTCATAATTATTGATTGATATGGCTAAGTAAAAGACTCTATCATGAATATTATTTGGAAGTGATAATATAAATTTATGGCTACATTTGTCTAAAAAAGAAACTTGTCTTTCATTGAAAAGGCCTAAAAATAATCACCAAATCTATAAGAATGATACTCAGAGTGCTAAAATTGTGGTTTCCAAAAAATAGCATTTTAAAAAAGATTTGTTTACCTCAAGCTACTGAGAATATTCTACTATGTTAATTTAGAGAATCTATAAACCTTTCTGTTTCAGATTTGGACCTGCAGTACTACTGAAAGTGATTTTTGTGTGTGTATGGTGTCAAGTGGGGTATTGATATATTTTTTCTCCCATGTCAATATTCATCTGATCATGTACACTTTAATTAAAACACTAATAGTCAAAAAAGACATGGCCAACAAGAAAATGTTTTTGTATGACACGTGAGCTAAAAAAAAACTTTACATTTTTAAATAGTTGGAAAAAATTTGGGTGCCTGGGTTGCTCAGTGAGTTAAAGCCTCTGCCTTCCACTCAGGTCATGGTCTCAGGGTCCTGGGATCCAGCCCTGCATCAGGCTCTCTGCTCAGCAGGGAGCTTGCTTCGCTTCCTCTCTCTCTCTGCCTGCCTCTCTGCCTACTTGTGATCTCTGTCAAATAAATAAATACAATCTTTAAAAATAAATAAATAGTTGGAAAAAACAAAAAGGATAATATAGGATGACATGAAAATTGTATGATTCAATTTCAGTGTTCATTAATAAAGTTTCATTGAAGCATAACCATGACCCTTTGTTGACATCTCATCTCTTGATGTTTTTAGGTAGAACTGAATAGTTGCAGTAGAGTCTATGTGGTCTGCAAAAGCTAAAACAGTTATTATTTGACACCTCACAGAAAAACGTTGCTGATTCTTGGGAAAATTTCATTTTGCTACTGGAGTTCAGTGTCACCTTTGACAAGCATTAAGTGACTATATATGATAGGGTAATCTCTTGAACTCTCTAGGTGACCCATTATTCTATGGGCTTATCTTCACACCAAAAACCCACTCAACTAATTATTAAAACTTACAAATATAACTTGATATTTCAAAGTATAATTTCTCCAATTGTGTTGGACATAGCTATATTAGGCTCTTGCTGTTTAATATCTTTTATAAATTTTAGTATAAACAATAATTTCCCAACAATGTATCTCCTGGATTTTGATTAGGATTGCATTGAAGTATAGATCAATGGGGGAGAATTTATATATTTATAATAATGAGATTTCCAATGCATAAATATGAAATATCCTTTTATTGATTTAGTTTCCTTTTTAAATTTCTCTCAGTAATGTTTAAGAATTTAGGTGTATATCTTCTGTATCTTCTATTGTATTAGTCTATATATTTGATGTATCTTTATTTCATGATAATATGTTAACATATATATGTGTGTGCATGTGTATGGGAATTTATGTAGAAATTTCTTTGAATTTCCTACATACATAATATTGTTGTTTGTAAATATTGACCTTTTTTATTTTCTGATTCCAACACTAATAATTTTTATTTCATTTCCTTGCCTTTTATGGAATAACTTCCTGGATTCAACATGTTCCCACTACTGCTTGGGGTGCCATATTAGCAAAATGAAACAACATTCCATGTCTTTTTAAATGTTCTCTTTGACCAGAAGGAGTATATCTAGGACACCAATCCCAAAATGCCAGGCCAGCTCTAGGCCTTCTCACTTCAAGCAAGATTTACTATGTGGCACCAACCAATCAGTTATTTTCTGTTTTTCTCTTCTTTATTCTTCATTCTTTTTCCTGTAAAAGCTTTCTGCCTTCCACTCCATTTTGCAGTTATCCAAAAGAATTTTCACTTCATGAAATGTTAAATAAAGTTTATTTGTATGACCTAGATTATTTTCTTTTATCACTTTTAACAGCTTTTGCTGACAAGGAATGAGATCTGAAGCTGAGTGGGAATGGCTTGCAGGATGAGTTGCACAGGCCAGGCACCCATGGAACCCTTTGAATTCACTTTTCATCTAATCTTTACCAAGGTCATGGGTAAGTGGCTATCAGATCTGAGCTCCGCCTCCTTGTGTGCAGCTCTCTGATGGAAACTTAATTTTAAAGATATATGTTTATGTAAGGGGTGGCAGCCATTGTGGTATTCACAATGCCTTGAGTTAGGTAAATAGCATAAAAAGCTGGGGAAGATGGAGAAATAGATTAAGACCACCGATTTGGACTGTTTGGAACTTTAAAATCAAAATCTTAGTATGCATAGTTTGGACTATTAAAATCCATTGGGCATCCATCATTCTAAAAAAATCTTCAGGTTAAGTTCTAATAGATCTGTTGTTAATGTAATCTTGGAAAATAAAGCTGCAAAATTGGTGGGCATGGATTAAGCACTTAAAAACTATTCAAATGCTCTCTACCAAATTCAGAGATTGCTGTGGTAGGATAAGTTGGTCATGTGATAAGTTAGATTGGCACTAGGTCACCTGTCAACCTTGAGAAAATTTTCATGTAATTAGGTACACCGTAAAACACCACAAAATCCCCACTTCAGCTTCACATTCCCCTTAGGTGTTAATTTGGTTCCAAGGAAGTTTAGCTGAAGAAATGGGGTCCACAAGTTTCAAAGAATTGAGCATGGCCCCTGCTTATTTTATGTTTAAGAATTGTAGTCCCAGAATCTGTAGACATCTACAAAAATGGTAAAAATCTTACTAAGACAACCTAGAATTACAATAGCCTCTATGGGAAATGTTCATTTGAGAAGTTCACTTCAAAGCAAGGGTTCCCAAATCAAACAAACAGAATGGGTTATTTATTTTAATTGGCATGGAGAAACTCCCAAAAGTCTCTAATATCCCAAATAACTTCATCAAAAGATTCATTGTATAAGGCCAATGAAAAATTATTTGCACAAGAGGTACCTAAATATAGTCTTATAAGACTGATGTGACTCCTGCTACTCCCCTTTATCCTCTTTACCTGAGTATTCACAGCCTACTAATCCTCTGTCTGAATTACCTTTCTACTTCAAATAGACCACAAGACCATAAACAAAGTCTACCAAATTAATGGTCTTACAACTGCAACAGCTCCAAGGCCTTAAAGCTAAAACAATATCTAGGCCTCCCCTGTTTCACCCTTCTAGGGGTCCATCATCAGAGCACTGGACCAGAAATCAGTGTTTCACTTGCAATCAACTGTGACAAGGGAAAAAATAGTGTCCTTGAAAGTTTTGTGAAAATTCTTCCCCATCAACTCGAATGCCTCATATCTACACTCCAAGAAGGGCCCCCATTAAAAGCCCCTTCCAATTGATGGGACCTCAAGGGATTCTCCAGTAAACTTCTGCCAGTTATTCCCTTAAACAGCCAAGGGGAAAGTAAAAATAATGGGAAATCTTGCCAAATTCTGGCAGATATCAAAGCTATATGCTCTACTTTAAACCCTACTCACTCCGAAGTCTGCAAATGGGATCCTGACAGAAGCAAGTGAGGGGTAAGGATTCTTACCAGAGTTAGTTCTTTCAGATTTCTGCAATGCCTAGTCAAGAAAAGAGGGTAAATTTCATGATACTCATGCCTTTCCAAATCAGACTCCTGTGAATTTGGTTTTGGGTGCCGTTGGTTATTGATCCTTACTCTCTTAGGGAAAGTTACTGCCTTTTTGTTTGTCTCATTTTGTGTTCTGAAAATTTGACTTGGCTTTCTGCTTGCCTGAGACATGCAGGTTTTGGTTCTTGCATAGATAGGGAGCTCAACCAATAGGGTAAGGGCCCAAAATTATGGTCAGAGAGAAATGTGGGTTTAATTTCATTTGTGACTAGATATGACTAGAAAGAAATGTGGGTAGTACTCCATTTACCCTACTGACTATTGCCAGCTCTCAGGGGGGTTAGCTTAAGTCTTTTGTTTTGGGGAGGGACATGTCTTTGAGAGTGGATCTCAGGGGAATAGTAGTATTCTCACCCTATTAGGGAATGCCTCTTTCATCTATGGAGTAATTCAATACTTCCATGAATATTCATTTTTTGTAGTGGCTAAAACCTGGCAAGGTATTGGAAAGGACTTTTTAAAGGTAACTCTATGGTCAAATGTCCAAATTGGAAGCTAGTCTTTAGATCCTGACAGGATATTGTTTAGGCCTTCTCCCCTGAGTTAAAGGAAACTATCTGCCCAAAGGGAAAGAAAAACATTTCAAAGATAAACCACTCTAAACTTAGAAAATAATGAACTTTATGATTTCTGTCTTAGTCAGCAAACCAAAAGTTGGGTAACTTCCATGTTTCTGTAAATACTCCGCTTGACCAGAAATGCAAGATAGCCAGTAAGTCATTTACCAAATTCTAAGCCAGCTCTGGACCTTCTCACCTCAAACAAGGTTGACTGTGTGACCCTAGCCAATCTGATATTTTCTATTTTTTCTCTTCCTTTTTTTTTTCCCTATAAAAGCTTTCTGCCTTCTGTCTCATTTTACAGTTCTTCAAAAGGGGATTGTTCACTTCATGAAAGTTTATTTCAATCACCTAAATTGTTTTCTTTATTTAACACCTTATTATTCTGACTAATATCTCCAGGGCATCACAGTGAGTATCTCTTTCTCATTCTTATATCAGGGCTAAGGTTTTCCATATGTTGATATTTTTTATTTGTTTTGTTGTAGGGACCATTTATGAAATTGAGAACTGTCCCTTCTATTCTTGTCTTTCTAGCAGCTTTAATCACAAGTTGATATTAATCTTAGTACTAATTTTCCCCTATTACTATGCTTATGATTTTTCTCCTTTTTACATTAGTATTGTGAATTATGTTTTTAAATATCACACATATATCATGCAAAATAAGTTACCTAAGCACAAAACCAAAATTATAAGATAATCAAGTAAATGAGTGCAGAGAAATCTTGATACTTCTAATCATTGGTACCTTATTGCATTACACCTTAGGAATAGTTTCCTTAGCAGATAGGAAGGTATGTAAGGTTTTAACATGTACTGATTTTAGGTCTTCCATATCAGACCCATGTACTTTTTCTTATGTACCAGAGGTCATTTTTGTCATTTTATCTGATTAATCTCTTAGATTTGTTAATAGATTACAATTAGTTACATAAAATAAGAAGAACTGGTAGTTCTAATCCCTTAAAATGGTAAAATTCCAATTTACCTACGTGAGTAGGTGTTACCTGATAAGATTGGACAATGCAGGGATTATAAAGATGGTTCATAATACGCCAGAAGACCTAGAATTAGTCTTGAGTTGTTATTTTTTTAAAGATCACTAAGAGAATTTTTTTTGTAGATTATTCATGCACTCAAAAATAATTTTTAGGGGCGCCTGGGTGGCTCAGTGGGTTAAAGCCTCTGCCTTCGGCTCGGGTCATGGTCCCAGGGTCCTGGGATCGAGCCCCGCATCCGGCTCTCTGCTCAGTGGGGAGCCTGCTTCCCTCTCTCTCTATCTGCCTCTCTGCCTATTTGTGATCTCTGTCTGTCAAATAAATAAAATCTTTAAAAAATAATAATAAAAAAATAAAAAAATAATTTTACACCGAGTTTGTACCCAGAACTCTCCTATTTACTAGGGATACAACAGTGAAAAAAAAAATGACCCTTTCCTAGACCTTACAGTCTGGATATAGATATTATATATCTTTATTCATCTTTTACATCAAGCTTAAAACCTCAATATTATATTTCTAAATTCCATATCATAAATGTTACCATTTAATCAAAAGTTTTAAAAGATTAATCCATTCATTAAAAAAGGCACTTGTTTCAATATTAAACAAATAATGCCTTCTTTCTTATGTTCCTCCAAACTTCCACATTCCTTTCTTCTTTCTTATGAAGTCCAAAAGGCTTGGATCAAATGAAAGGAGGCTTTATCAAATATTATTCATATATGAAAAAGCCCCCAAATACTTCCCAGATCTCAACACTGTAATATGATATAAAACCATACACATGCCAAGAGGTAACAGAGATCAAACAACAATAGGCAGTCCTAATTTTGCATGGTCCATATTTGTACAAATTGTGATTACCATGATTTAGTTATATAATACCATTCCCCCAACAACATAGTTGATTTCAGTCACCACAAAATAGGCACTAAGTAACTGCATGAAAGATGTACTTGCTGCTAATTCTTCAGTCCACAGATCACTATATAAATAACATATGTACATCCAAATCTATGTTCAGTCTTACTACTTTTCTCAGTCTGTTGTGATTGTTACCATGCATCTGCTACTCAGTGTACGCACAGAAAACAAAGCGTGTAGTTTTGTCGCGTCTCTGTCTTTAAGTGATAAAGCCATGCACCATTAAAAAAAAAATGGGTAATTGAAAGAGAGAATTAATCGACAAATGTATGGCAGAGAAACAAAATGTGAAAATGCTGGAAGGTAAATTAGAATCTGTTATGAATAAAAACATAGAAGAAATAGCTGGCTGTGGAGATATAAACATGTAGTCCTTTGAGAGACTCCTGATACGCACCCAGAGAAACTTAATTAAGCTAAACTTATTGGCATAAAAGTGGTACATGATTGGGACAAAATGGTTGGACATATCTCATAAGTGGTGCTTGAAAAAACTTAATATTAAAGAAATTTCATAGATGTTTTATAATACTGAAAGTGAAAAGGATAAAATCATGGAAGGTGATTCAAACTTTGAGTTTGACAACATGCTAACGCATAGAAAAAGATGTTCACTCTGTACGGTATATATGTGAAGAAAAGGGCAAACATTGAACTGTATTTTAAAGTTTTATGCAAGTAATAAAATAGTAATTAAATGATTGATATTTCCCATATTTTAAATTAAAAACATATATTTAGGGGCATCCGGGTGGCTCAATCAGTTAAGTGTTTTCCCTCGGCTCAAATCATGATCCAAGGGTCCTGGGACTGAGCCCCGCATTGGGTTTCCTCCTTATTCTGCTTCTACTCAGTCCTTCCCCTCTGTTCATGCTGTCTCCCTGGCTTGTTCTCTCTCTCTCAAATAAATCTTTAAAATATATTTAAATATTTATATATATAAATATATAGATTTTTATATATCTATATATAGATTTTTTTTGTCTATATCTATATCTATGTCTATATCTATATCTATATCTATATTTTTTTAACCTTGTCCCCTGTTCTGGCACAGAGCTCCTAAAACCCATAAACCCATAAATTGAGATTGTGTTAAGGAGGAAATTGGGGCCTCTAGATAGCCTCAGGATGGGGTTGGTAACAAGAGAGATCAAGTGTTTAGAGGATTGGAGCTATCAGCCCCAGCCACCAAAGTCCAGGGAGAGGAGAGAGGAGATGAAGATTGATACCTATAAAAACTCTGGATCCATAGAGATTCGGAAAGCTTTCTGGATTGCTGAACACACTGAAATGCTGCCCTCATACCTTGTCCAGTGCATCTTTTCAATTAGCTGTTCCCAAGTTGTATCCTTTACACTAAACTGGGAAAGCATAAGTAAATGAAAATAAATACAAATGAAAGTAAAATGTTTTCATAAAATATGGGGCGCCTGGGTGGCTCAGTGGGTTAAAGCCTCTGCCTTCAGCTCAGGTCATGATCTCAGGGTCCTTGGATCGAGCCCCACATCGGGCTCTCTGCTCAGTGGGGAGCCTGCTTCCTTCTCTCTCTCTCTCTGCCTATCTCTCTGCCTGCTTGTGATCTCTGTTTCTCTAATAAATAAATAAAATCTTTAAAAAAATGTTTTCATAAAATAAAATAAAATATTAGATATGAAAAGGAACAGAAAATATGACCTACTCAATGGGAAAAGATAGCAAAAGAGAAAATGTGAAGTAATTCAGATGTTGAAATTAGCACAAAGTGTGTTATAAATTAGAATTATAAAATAAATTATAAATAAAATGAATTATAAAATAAAAATAAATATAAATAAATAACAAAATAAATATAAATATAAAATAAATATAAATATAAAATTATAAAATAAAAATTATAAATAAAATAAATTATTAAAAAATTATAAATACTTTTTTAAGTATGAGGAAAATATAGTCTTAAGAAAAGAATAGATTGGGAATCTCAGTAAGAACAGTACAAACTTAAAAAATTAATATGTTTATAAGTGAAAATTATATGGAATGAAAAATTCACTAGATGGATTTAATATCAGATTATATGTGATGGAAGATTAGGACAGTAAGGTTAAAGATAAATAAAATTAAATTACTGAACTAAATACCAAAGAGAAAAAATCTGGCCAAAAAACTATTTATTTATTTATTTTTAAAGGTTTTATTTATTTATTTGACAGACAGAGATTACAACTAGGTGGAGAGGCAGACAGAGAGAGGGGAAGGGAAGCAGGCTCCCGGCTGAGCAGAGAGCCTGACGTGGGGCTCGATCCCAGGACCTTGGGATAGCGACCTGAGCCAAAGGCAGAGGCTTTAACCCACTGAGTCACCCAGGTGCCCCCATAAAAAATTTAAAAATCCTCATTATTAAGTGGGTCATATCAACCTAACATACATGTAGTTTGAACCCCACAGGGAGAAGAAAGAAAAGGCAGAAAAGTATTTGAAGTAATAGAAATGAAAAATTTTCCAAAATTAATGAAAACACACTTACTGATTCAGTAAACCTCAAGCAAATGTACACAAAGAAAACCATACTTAAGTACAACATAGGCAAACTTCTCAAAACTAAAAACATAGAGTAAATCTTGAAATAGAGAAATAAAACAGATTACACAAAAGAAACAAAAATGTGATGACTGATCTTTCATTAAAAGCAAGAGAGACAAGAAGTCAATTGAAAAAGTTTTAAAGCACTAAAACAAAAATAAATATCAACACAGAATTCTACATTACTGAAAATATACCTCAATAATGAAGGTGAAATAAAGATATTTATAAATAAAAAGCAACTGAGAGAATTTCTTGCCAGCTACGTAAACAGTGGTTTTAGTTGTTACTGCTTGTCACCCATCTGACGCTCTGTCCTAGACCTGACCATTATTGCAAATAGTATGAACATTTATTCTGATTAGACAGAAAGTTTCATCCCCTTTCAGATAATAGTTACAGAGACAACCACAAATACTGATCCTGAAAGGGAAAAAAAAAAAAGGACTAAACATGATAAAAACAAGACCAGTTGTTAGAAATTTGGCTGATTAACTTAGGGGGTGAGAATCTTATGGTGAGTAGTGCTTGCTATTTAAGAATAGCAGTGACAGGGGCACCTGGGTGGCTCAGTGGGTTAAAGCCTCTGCCTTTGACTCAGGTCATGATCCCAGGGTGCTGGGATCAAGCCCTGCATCTGGCTCCCTGCAGAGCAGAGAGCCTGCTTCCTCCTCTCTCTGCCTACCTGCAATCTCCCTCTGTCAAATAAATAAATAAAATCTTAAAAAAAAAAAAAAGAATAGCAGTGACAGGCCTATCTCAAGGCTTAACCTGTCCTGCATTCAGCTTTCATGCTGACCCTAATGTTTTTAAGATAATAGTAAAAGGTCTCTAAGTTTTGGGGAGTGAGTTCTGGTTGCTATAATGGAACTTTATTCCTCTTGAAGTGATTTCCTGTATCTCTAGTTCACATGGGAAATCTTGAAGGAGAAATTGACTGATTTGGGGCTCTTCCTGCTCTGTAATGGGTTTATGATATTAATGAAGGTCAACCACTAGAGAATGAGAAAATGAAGAAAGCTATCTAAATTCTTACAGTCAACCCCCTCCCTTAAAAACAACACAATCTCTTTTATTGAAACAGGGTGAAAAAGTAAGTTATATAATCTTGATAGTGGATATTGGATACTCTGTATTAATGTATACTCCTCAAAGAAGATCGTATGTGCTCCAGCCCCACATCTTCAGAGGATTCTTATTTGTCCAAGCCAGAAAGCAAAATGGCTAAAGCTGCTGAGTGAAAAAGTTGATAAGCCTTAAATAGATTGAACTTGATGCATGATATATAGCATGAGGTAGGCTGAAAATATTAGAAAATAGTCTGGTTGATCCATAGGCTTCTGCCATACAACTAAAATGGAATATATAATAAAAGCCTTGTTTAATGGTGGGAAGCAATTCTCTCCCTTCATGCCTCCTGATTCCTTGATCACTCTACCTATATATCTTTCCATATATTTGGAAATATATGTTATTCCTACTTCTAGAGTAGTTCTTTGGAGAATTAACTATTCTTCAGTTGATGGTAAATATGGTAAATTAAATTTCCCTGTCCAATTCATGAACATGGAATTCAAACTTGGTCCCTCCAACTCTGCCTCTTGAGTTATGACTCATGTGGAATAATACAAGAATAAATTGTTGTGTTATTTTTCCTAAAAACTGTTCCAAAACATTTTCATTAATTCCTGTTAATTAGATCACATCTTGGGTTTCATGTTTTTGTTCTCATTCTATCTGATAGTTGAATAAACAGCTTTACTTTGAAATCTCTAGGTCCTCGATCCTTTCTGTGGCTTCTGGAAATAGTGAGAGTTAATGTCTTTGCTTATAATCAAAGTTAACTGAAACAAAACTCTTATCATTTTTTTCAGAACAAAACTTTGGTTCAGTGGCATAGAGTACAAATAATGTGCTAACATCAAATTACATAATTCTTTGTAATTACTCCTTCTATATAATATGATATATTCTGTTTCATGAAAATATCAATTTGCAAACTTTTAATGAAATTCTATTCCTTACAGTAATCTTTTCTGTCCTTTTGTATAAGCATATACTGCATCATTATGAAAGTTAAATGAAATAAATTCTTAATACAGATAATAGTTAACCCTTTTACACTTTAAGAAAAGTATCAAAATTAATTCTTAAATAGAAATGTGTTAAAATCATTCATCATTATTGTAGTGGTACAAAGGAGATATACAATGTGGCTTTGGCATTAGAAAGCTCTGGGTGTGACTAATGACTAAACTATTCACTTATTATATAACATTAGTCACTGAAATTAGACTGTCAGATTTTTCAACTACTAAAATGGATAATTACAGGATTTACCCTTGCAGGTTTCTCTTATGAATCTTATAGAAATTAAATGAAATTATGTACTTAAAGCATTTACCTTAATGCCTAGGCAATTATGATTAGATACTATATGTTGACTATTTTTATTATGTAGATTGGCCATTCCCCTTTACATCTCCATACCATATGGACTTTGTGATTGATATTGACTTTATTTACCATAAATCATATATGGAAAATGCAAGTACCATGAAGTTGAAGCTACAAAATGAAACTGAACAGAAAATTACTGACCACTTTTAGTTACTTCATGATCTACTTATTTTATATCACTCTATTTTTTTAAATTTATTTATTTTCAGCATAACAGTATTCATTGTTTTTGCACCACACCCAGTGCTCCATGCAATCCATGCCCTCTCCAATACCCACCACGTGGTACCCCGACCTCCCACCCCCCGCCCCTTCAAAACCCTCAGATTGTTTTTCAGAGTCCATAGTCTCTCATGGTTCACCTCCCCTTCCAATTTCCCTCCACTCCCTTCTCCTCTCTAACTCCCCTTGTCCTCCATTCTATTTGTTATGCTCCACAAAAAGTGAAACCATTGACTCTCTCTGCTTGACTTATTTCACTCAGCATAATCTCTTCCAGTCCCATCTGTGTTGCTACAAAAGTTGGGTATTCATCCTTTCTGATGGAGGCAAAATACTCCAGAGTGTATATGGAGCACATCTTCCTTATCCATTCGTCCGTTGAAGGGCATCTTGGTTCTTTCCACAGTTTGGCGACTGTGGCTATTGCTGCTATAAACATTGGGGTACAGATGGCCCTTCTTTTCACTACATCTGTATCTTTGGGGTAAATACCCAGTAGTGCAATTACAGGGTGATAGGGAAGCTCTATTTTTAATTTCTTGAGGAATCTCCACACTGTTCTCCAAAGAGGCTGCACCAACTTGTATTCCCACCAACAGTGGAAGAGGGTTCCCCTTTCTCCACATCCCCTCCAACACATGTTGTTTCCTGTCTTGCTAATTTTGGCCATTCTAACTGGTGTAAGGTAGTATCTCAATGTGGTTTTAATTTGAATCTCCCTGATGGCTAGTGATGATCAACATTTTTCACTCTTAATATTTGGAGATAATTACAGATATTCTTAGTGTTTCTTTTTACTAATCCTGTGTTGCACTCTGGAAATATGTGATATGGTTAAATGAACTCTTGTCACAAACTTTTCTTCTTGCTCCAGAGAAAGTGTTACTACTAAAAGCAGTTATTAATGACTTTGGGTATGTGTATGGTAAAATCCTGATTATCAAAGGTCTGTGACTCCTAACATTGGTCACTTGGTTGCTAAAACTGATTGTGTATTCATAAGTGGTAACCCTTATTGGGAAAAAAAGAAAATGTTAGTTTCTGTTTAGAGCAGAAAAAGTGTTTTTTTCCTTCTTTGATTTATTTTTTGCTATTTTTTATATTTATACCCATAGAAAAAAGATGAGGTTCTCATTTATATAACACATTAATTCAAGCTGATTTATTAAAGACTTACTGCTATCATGTATATTATAAGATAATCATATCAGAAGTGCTAACCTTTTCAAGGAATGTAGTTTTTATTTTGAAGTAACTTGTGTTTTAGCATGAATATTTATGTTTCTTTGTCTTAATTGGTGACTCACATAACTGAAAATAATTTATGTAACAATTCATTTTGCTGACTCTTTAGTAATACTTCTTAAACACAGTATACAATAAGATGTTTCAAAATAAATTCCATATATTTGATCTGTCAGCTTACTCTGTTTTATATGATAGCATTTCTACTTAATATAAAAGTACCATATTATCTTTGTTCTACAAACAGCAAATATAAGCAAAAGGATTAAGTAATTTTCTAAAGGCAAAAAAAGGGGTCAATGTCAGCAATTGGATTACAGCTAAGTACACTTTGATTCCCAGGACTGGCTTAGGATGATTAAAAATGCCTCTTTTAGTCTGACTTCAATAATTAGTTAGAAGTTAGGTCTTCCAATTGAAAACTTAAAACCTGTTGTTTTGCTTATTCTAAGAAACACTAAGTTTCCCTAATTATTTAGTAAACTGAAGGTAACTTTGAAAGATAAGTTAATGTTTTTGTTTGTCTAGATATTTTATATTTATATTCTCCTTTTCTCTTATTTCCACTTATTTACTTTATCAACAAAACTTATCTCCATCATCAAAATATAGTCTGAAATCTTTTAGTTCACTCCTCCTCATGATACCTTCTTTAGCAAAGCATCACTTCATATGCATCACTTACATTTATGAACTTACCACCCCTTTTGACCCATTTAACAACCAGAACATACTTTTCAAAAATTGTATAAAGTCCTACCATTTTGGGGCTTGAAACACTGGTATTCTTCAGTGCAATTTTGCTTTAGGATTTCATTTTCACTTTAGGATTTTAACGTTATGCCCTCCTTAAATTGGGCTTCTTCAGACTTAGATAATTTTTTTTTTATGCATCCAATGTCACGATGACCAATGCTGTGTATACTTAGAAGTTTTAACAATCATTCAATACCATTAGCATGCTCTCTCACTTCCATCTCATGTTCCCGCTTAATTTTCCTCATAACGTTTATCACTATGTGAAACAACTGGTGTATTTATTTCCTTGTTGATTCCTGTTCCCTTCACTCACACAGCAAAACCAGAAAACAGAAATTACACCTATCTTCTCCATCCTTGCATGTCTCCAGTATGTAGATGAGTAATTGAAAGATATCAATATCAAAATAGATATGTTGATGAAATTAATAGATATAGTCTGAGAAACACTAGAAAAATACACATTACCTGATGAATTGTCCCCCATTATGAGTAATCTCATTTTTATTTATATCATACCATCCTTGGTTATCTCTTTTAAAAAAATCAATGGCTCATTAATAAGGAGAAAAAAATAAGTTGACAGCAAAGAAAAAATAAATTGGCATATAGATCTAAGCTTATTTTTTAAAAAAGTCAGATGTGATAAGGAGGCATATTTAAATAATGAGAAAATCAGTTTTCTTCTACAATTGTGATAAACACATATAAGTTCTAAGTACTACATTTAAACTCTACACATAGAGAAGAAACATAAAAAGTATAAAGAGACCCCAACTTCATATATATTTGGAAAGATTCAGTCACACTGTAGAAATCACCTCTTTGTCTTTGTGATTATGTGTAATTGATACGTATTAGATACAAACTGTAGTAAAAATTATTTCTGTGGTTCAACAAGATGACCTTTGGGTTTTTCCACCAATGGCATTGTATAAGTCAAACTTGATTCTGGAACACATAGCTAAAGGCAGTTACCATCTATCTCATTCTGCCTTTAATCCGAATACACAGAGGGGAGAATTATTTAAATTGTGTATAAATATAACATATTATAACCTTGACACACCATGACAAATTGACTTCATTTGGCCTGAATATATATTTTTTAATTTTCCATTAAAAAAAAAACAACAACACTTAAGCAGGTGTTTTATTTTTCAAAGAGGACAAAGGAAGCCAGTGGTAAGTGTAGCAAAGGAAATACAAATAATCGATATCACTGTGTTAATGTTTCAGATAATTAACTCTGAATTCCTTTTTTCAAAATTTGAGCATGGAAAATAACCATACCAAATTTCACAGTGCTATTCAGTTTCTTTAATCCTCACCAAGCCTAGTGCATGCTTGTAATAGATGGTTCCTCTTGTATCTCAGCTCCTCTAGATTCTCTCTTGTAACAGTGATTTTCCGTAGGGAAAATAAAAGCCTCTCCTGAGTTTCAAGAATTTCTGGATATGTTCTTTGAAAGAATATGGAATGTCTCTTTGTGACCCTGCCTTTCTTGTAGGAGAAGCCCATTCAAGTTTTTTATGCATTAGCTCACATTTGAGCACATAATTCTTATTCTTGTCCTTATTGCAAAAAAATCATTTGAATTGTATATTAAGGGAAGTGAAGATAAGTTATTAACTGTCAATTAGTACTTCTTCACTTAGAGTGTAGACAGTGAATCCAGTGGTCATTCATATAAACCTCCATATGATTAAGCTAGGGGAGGAATTGCTTTATATTTTTTAATCATTTTCATCAAACCAGCATTCATTGAGTACTTCACTATGTGTATGAAAGAATAAAACAATAGTAACAAAAAGCTAAGACGTATCCTTTGCATTCAAGAAATTCACACACAGAAAGAAAAAATTTCCAACAAGTGATGTTCATAAACAAAAAATAATTGAGATACTTGAATTCAAGGGATAGATTCAGAGGATCTTTAAATAAGACATAAAGTGAAGGACAGCTGTTACAAAAGAACTAGAAGTTTTTCCTAGGCAAGTTAAAAGGTGATGAAAAATACTTAGATGCATAGAACAGCTGAAATAATAGGGATCCAAACACAGTTTAGCATATATAACACAACAATAAGATAGGTGTAGCTCATATAGTACAAACAAACCAAGTTTTATAGACTGCAAAATAATATGCCTCATGGTTTACTTAGCAAATTACCATTAATAGATTTAAAACTGTTACATAATTTTCAAATAAATGTTTATTTACTTTTTAAAACAGTATTATAAGTCTCCCAATATTCTTCTTGTTTAATTGTTAACACTTCTTCATTCTTCTGTAGCTTCCATTACTACACAATTTATAGAATAAACTTGTCAGATTCTATTAAAAAAAAAAAGACCCCTACTTTATTTTCTTTGGTGAAGGCAGATTGTATTGCATTTTTAAAATTTTGTTTTAATATTTTATTTGTTTGAGAGAGCGAGCACAAACAGGAAGGGGGTGCAGAGGGAGAAGCATATTCCCCTCAGAGCAGGGAGCCAAGTACAAGACTAGATCCCAGGACTCTGGGATCATGACCTGAGCCAAGGGCAGACATTTAACCAACTGATCCACCCAGGCACCCCTGTATTGCAATTATATACCAATTTTGAAAGAATTGACATCACAATAATATTGAATTTTCCAATTTCTGAACATGCATATCCTTCTATTTGGGTTTTTATTTGTTTCTCTTATCAATGTTAATTTTTACTATGAAAGTCTTGAAAACTTGCATATATTTTCTTAACTCTTTTCTAAATATTTTATGGTTTTTTACACTGATATAAAATGAATTTTTGAGATTACATTCCACATTTCTTTAATACACAAAAACATACCGTGATTTCTGTATACTGGTTATTTTTCTGTATCCTTGTTAATGTAGTTTTTACTATAGGAAATTGTTTTTATAGATTCCTTAGGATTTCCCACATAAGCAGTAAAATCAGAAAATACAAACAGTTGTACAACTTTCTGAATTATGTGTAGGTTTTTATTGTCTTATTATAATGGCTAGGACCTCCATTACACTACTAAGTAAAAGAAATGAAGATCAAAGTCCTTGCTTTGTGCCTTATGTTAGAGAGAACATGATCTCTGAGTTTACACTCCTTTAGGAGCCTATAGGACAAACATGGATTTTTCTTTGCAGAAAATATAAAGATAAGTAATTAATTAAATAATAAGGATATACAGAGTTCAAAGTAATTCATATAAATATAACATAAAATCCTTGTTATGTAATGAAAATATGTATTTAAAATGCTCATTTCAGACACACACATAAAAGTACAGAATATAAAACCTTTGAAAAATTTTCTGATATAGTTATCTATAAATGATGGTATCTACCATTTTTATTGATTTTTTTAATAGTCTTTATTCCCATGTTTTACTCCAGGAATCAAATAAAATTATTACATTTATATTTATTAAAATTATTGTATTTATATTATATATTTTATATTATACGTATATTTACACTTAAATATATTTTTAAATGTTTATCTGAAAATATTTCCACTTTTCTGCCTCTTTTCCATTCTTCCCTAAGAAGATACGAAAGTGTTTTCATCAAGGCAATATTTTCTAAAGTATCTACAACTAAAATATTTGTTGATGTTCCTTCTCATTTGAGAGCACTTCTTGTTTCCAAACAAAATTGTTCATCACCTGGAGCAGGAATAGTTAAACTCCATCTCAGAGTTTGATGGGTGTCATGAGAGTCTATTGAATCTCCTAACAAAAGCTTCAAGATCCTGTGTGCAGATGGTTGCAAATTGTCAATTTCTTTAGTTGATGCCCATTGCTTCAATAAGGCACTTAAGGGCATTTTTATAGGTCTTTATATTTATGTTTGTGCTCATCTATAAAGGTACACAGAGAAAAACTTGTTTTGTTAATGTAGCATACTCTGTACTCACCATGCACTTACTAAATTAAATGTTTGTTTAATATTCATTTTCTCACCATCCAAATGCTTCTCTAACTTATCTGTTTAGAAAATAATTTAAAGAAAAAAATCAGGGGTGCCTTGTTGACTTAGTCACTTTAGCATCTGCCTTTGGCTCAGCTTATGATCCCAGGGTCCTGGGATGGAACCTAGCATCTGGCTCCCTGCTCAGTGGGGAGCCTGCTTCGCCCTTTCCTTCTGCCCCCCCCACACCCCCCACTTATGCTTTCTCCTTCCCTCGTTCTCTCTCTCAAAAAATAAATAAAATATTTTTTAAAACTTCAAAAACTTCTTTGACTTTCTAAACTGAATTTTTTCATTTTCTATAATAGGAATGAACTTCTTTAGAGCAAAGTAAATATTCAGTATTACAACAAAGTAAACTTATTTTAAGCTTTGATCATATATGATATGGTAAAGCAATTCCCAATTAGAAATATAAACCTTATCTGATAACATTATCAAAATCATTCTTTTCTAGTAAAAACCAAAACGCACATTTTATATTTAAAATCAGGAAATTAAGGGAGTAAGAATATATTCATATCAATTAAACAGTTAAATACAGGAATAAGGAATGCACAGTTAAAGAGAGACAGAAATGAATTATAAGCTATCTATCACTTCTAGATTAAACTCTGGAGAATATTTGTATTACCTTTAAGAGATAGTTGCATTATCATTTAATTTTGGTTTTTTTTTAACGATTTTTTTTTTAAAGATTTTATTTGTTTATTTGACAGACAGAGATCACAAGTAGGCAGAGAGGCAGGCAGAGAGTGAGAGAGGGAAGCAGGCTCCCTGCTGAGCAGAGAGCCCGATGCGGGACTCGATCCCAGGACCCCGAGATCATGACCTGAGCCGAAGGCAGCGGCTTAACCCACTGAGCCAATTTTGTTTTTGATAGAATATTACTTTTTTAAAAAATTTAATATGGATTTAAATGTAGTCTCGGGGTGCCTGGGTGGCTCAGTGGGTTAATAAGCCTCTGCCTTTGGCTCAGGTCATGATCCCGGGGTCCTGGGATCGAGCCTCGAGTTGGGCTCTCTGCTCCTCGGGAGGCCTGCTTCTCTCTCTCTGTCTGCTTGTGATCTCTGTCTGTCAAATAAATAAATAAAATCTTAGAAAAAAAATGTAGTCTCAAAGAAAAAGAACTCTATTAACTAATTAAAAATCTCCTTTTCTCTTTACCATCAGAAGAAAATAAAGTATTTTTTTATCAAAATACAGAAGAACTACTTCTTCTATAGGTTAAAAGTTTCAAAAGAGTACCTCAGGTCAAATTTGAGAGTATATCTAAAGTGATTTTCTTATATTCACAATTAAATGGAATTTTATGTAGAAGAAGCCATTGCTACTTTCTGTATCGTGCAAAATATTCATCCTGTAAGGCTAAGGCTGAACATATTTGAATAATCTCTATGACAAACCTTCTAAAATAGCATAAAACATTCAGGAAAATACCTTATTATGTTAAAACATACTACTTTGGAAAAATTTTACAAATGGCCAGAATGGCATAAAAGCTTACACACACACATATTTGTCAGAGAATCCAGTGACAGAATAAATCAATTCTTTTAACATTTCAGCGTCATTTTACATGCCAAAACATGAGGAAGCAACATAGTCTTCCCATAGGCTTACATTTATTTTGATCCACTCCATTGTAACATTGAAAATTGTTCTCACACAGAGTTTTGATAAAACCAAACCACTTGGTTTGCCAGATAAAGAATGTGAAATTAACAATCATGTCATCAAGTCACTGTGTTAGATATAGATTTCCTTGTCTTTAAATTACTTGATAAATGCTTCCAGAACTTTTAATCCTGGCATTAGACAAACTAAACAGAAATTTCACTTTACTTAGCAGAAGCTTTAGTTATATAGAAGCTTTACTTAAAACACACAAAATAATGACAAAAATATTTTTTAAAAGAGAAGAGAGAGGAAGATTTTAGTTAGAATCATTGCTTGTGAGAGCCTAGGCGATACTTCCTGATTTCAAGAATGACCCGAAAGCACTGGACTGAGAAAATATATTGAAAACATGTATTACCGATAATTTTATAGGTCTAGAAGATATAAAGAAGAAAAGCAAACACCAGTTTGTTTAAAAAATGGACAAATTACTTAACAAATTATTCAAGAGGAGTACATGAGTGGCCAACACACATTAAAGATACCTAACCTCATTCATCAAGAGCATATAAATTATAGCTACAGTGAGAAAACACTTTGTGTTCTCCAGATTTTTTAATACATAATTCTAGTTTAAACTTATGATTGTGAGGTTTAGAAAAAGATGAGGATTGTCAACATTATGATGATTTACTTAAAATCTGGAAATGCTAGTGAAATTGAAATTTTTCTTACTCCTAATAAAATGTAACATAGTATAAAATGGGTAAATAAATTGTGTTCATACATTTAAATCTACAAAGTACTGAAAATTAATTTACTCTAGCATCCACACAAAGGAATCTAAAAAATTAATTCTGAACAAAAGAAATGGCAAGACACATAAACTACAGAAGAATGATTTCCCTATTATAAGATCAAAAGTAGGCAAAGTTGCATATGATTTAGGGTTATACACATGTCTGGTAATATAAGAAGTAGAGCAAAGTATTTAAAATTTAATGATACTAATGTGGAATCAGATAGGGGTTATGATATAGGAGGGATAAAGAAATTTCTTCCAAGTTGCTAATGTTCAGTATAGGACTGGGACATACATTATTATACTTTGATTTTTTTTCTTTTTTATTATGTAATAATAATTTTGGATTATTTTATTTTTCATCAAGATAAGTGTGCTCTTTAATCCCCCTCCACTATTTCTCTCATCCCGTTACCCACCTCCCCTCTGAATTATTTCACATACTATACTTTCTATCTCTATCCATATTGTTGCAGATGGCAAGATTTAATTCATTTTTATGGCTGAATAATGCCATTATATGTATATATACCACTTCTTTTCCCATAGTTCAACTACTATAATTAATGCTGCAATAAATATAGGGGAGCATTTATCCCTGTGAATTAGTGTTTTTGTATATTTAGGGTCAATATCCGGGAGTGTGGTTCCTGGGTCATAGGGTAGTTCTATTTTTAATAAAATTAGAATTAATTATTATTAAAATTAATTATTAAAATAATTAATATTAGTTATATTAAATAGAATTCAATAGAATTTTTAATACAATTTTTGAGGAGCCTCCATACTATTTTCTACAATGGCTACACCAATTTGCATTCCTACCAAGAGTGCAAGAGGATTCTTTTTTTTCCACATCTTCACCAACACTTGTTTCTTTTTGATTTTAGCATTTCTGACAAGTGTTAAGTATAATCTCACTATAGTTTTCATTTGTTCTTCCCTGATGATGAGTGGTGTTGAGCATCTTTTCATGTGTCTGTTAGCTTTCTGTAGGTCTTCTTTGAAGAAATGTCTGTTCATGTCTTCTGCTCATTTTTAATTGGATTATTATTCTTGGGAGGAATGGTGTTGAGTTTTATCAATTCCTTAAATATTTTGGATACTAACCCTTTATCAAATATGTCATTTGCAAATATCTTCTTCCATTTGTTAAGTTTCTTTTAGTTTTGTTAATTGTTTCTTTGCTGTGTGGAAACTTTATGTAATCCCAATAGTTTATTTTTGCTTTTATTTCTCTTATCTCAGGAGAAATATCCAGAAAAATATTGCTATGGCCAATATCAGAGAAATTACTCCCTCTGCTCTCTTCAATAATTTTTATGGTTTCAGGTCTCACATTTAGGTCTTTAATCCATTTAGAGTTTATTTTTGTGTATGGTGAAAGAAAGTGGTCCAGTTTCATTCTTTTGCATGTGGCTGTTCAGTTTTCCCATCACCATTTATTGAAGAGACTTCTCTTTCTCCCTTTGTATATTAATTCCTCCTTTGTCAAAGATAAATTAACTATATAACCATGGGTTTATTTCTGGGTTTTCTGGTATAGTCCATCGATCTACATGTCTATTTTTACGCCAGTAACATACTATTTTAATTACTACCACTTTGTAATATAACTTGAAATCTGAAATTGTGATACCTCTAATTCTGTTTTTTCTTTTTCAAGATTGCTTTACTATTCAAGGTCTTTTGTGGTTCCATGCAAATTTTAGGATTGTTTGTTCGACCAACAAAATGCTGTTGGCATTTTGATAGGGATGACATTAAATCTCTAGATAGCTTTGGGAAGTGTAGACATTTTAACAATATTCTTCCAATCCATGAACATGGAATGTCTTTACATTTCTTTGTGTTGTCTTGAATTTCTTTCATCCGTCTTTAATAGTTTTCAGAGTATGGGTCTTTCACCTCTTTGGTTAAGTTTATTCCTGGATAATTTATTGTTGTGGTGCAATTTTAAATGGGATTGTCTTCTAAATTTCACTTTCTGCTGCTTCATCATTAATGTATAGGAATTGAACAGATTTCTGTACATTGATTTTTCATCCTGTGACATTATTAAATTCATTTAACAGTTCTGGTAATTTTTTGGTGGAGTCTTTAGGGTTTTCTATATACAGTATGATGTAATCTGAGAGTTTTAGCTCTTCCTTACCAATTTTTTAAATTTTTTTTTTGTTTTGTTTTTTAAGATTTTATTTATTTATCAGAGAGAGAGGGGAGAGAGAGCGAGCACAGGCAGACAGAGAGGCAGGCAGAGGCAGAGGGAGAAGCAGGCTCCCTGCTGAGCAAGGAGCCCGACGTGGGACTCGATCCCAGGACGCTGGGATCATGACCTGAGCCAAAGGCAGCTGCTTAACCAACTGAGCCACCCAGGCGTCCCTACTATCTATTCTCATTTATTATGTTTATATTTGCTATATATAAACAAATAGAGATTTTAAATCATTTTTGTCTAAAATTCTCTGTGGTGTACCATCTTGTTATCTCTCCAATAATGGTGAATACGCTGGCAATTTTATATAAATGGGCATAACTGGCATTATGTATGCACAAGAAATTAATATCTTGCAGTATACAACTAATGATTCTTGTTCAACAAATATCTCTTTATTGGGTCTCATATTTTTAATCTGTGGTGAATTATGGAGTTGCAAATTTCTCAATTTTGACCTAATCCAGGATCTTAGATTTATGTCTAATTTCAGGGACTGTGGTGCTAGTATATAGAAGTTCATTTGCTAAGTATATCTGAAATAATTATTATTTTTACATCTTTAGTCACCAGAGGTTTTTGTCCACATTTATTTAGCATGATACCATGGTAGAGAATTGTCTAGGGGTCAGTCTTCCTGGGAAGATATTACCAAGTCCACAACTGACATTGTACTTTTTATGTAAGCTGTTTTGTTGTGTGGTTACTTTAATGTTTCTTTTGACATACTAAAATATCAACTTTCAAAGATTTAGCTTTATATTTTAATCTTTTTTGTCCGCCTGGCTCATAAAAATGGTTGGCAGATTAAATTTGTTTCTGAATGAGCACATACATTGGACACCTATTATTCAAATATACAGTCAGCTTGGAAGAAGTCCATCTATTGACAACTGGATTCAATCTATATTTTACTCCTCATACTATGTAATCTTATACGTTACTGACTATTTCCATAAAGGTAATGTTATTTAAAACAGTTAAAAAAATGTCTAAAGCAGATATGGTAGAATAAGAGGTATAAAGATTGCCTTCAGTCTTTCTAGATGAAAATTATGGTTCTTTTTCAGAAAGTGAACTTTTCAATCAGCCTGACAGTGTATTTTATAGGATTCTAGACAGTTTTATTTAGCCCATTAGCTAAAAGTTCAAGTATATGAGCATAAGCTTTTGTCTTGTCACCCAAACAAAAACAATGTTGCCCTGTATTCAGGCTAACACTCATTTTGTTTTTCATGGGAATTTAAAGTAGGAATAGTAACATTAATAGGACAATTTTAGGAGTAAAATTATCAGGAATACCTAAAGTCTGTAACTACCATAGTGGAGTTTTAATTTTAATTAAATAGAAAAATTACTGATGTTGCAAAAGTGTAAAATATTACAAATACATAAATCATAGAAAGTGAGTTGACAGTGATAACTATGTTAATGCATTGGAAGTATAATTACTATAGGAGCTGTATCTCATGAAACATCAGGAATTACATCATAATTTTTCATTTCAAATTTTATTATAAAAACAGGATTTTAATTATGTTTAATTCATAATATGCATAAATATGAGAATAAATGTATGTTTTAATGATAAGACAATAAACCAATATATACTTAATAAAGTTTCCAATATAGCACATGTGTACTTATGGTATTTGCATAAAATAACAGAAGAATAACTAGAAATAATGAATATCAAGATATATCTATAATAGGGCGCCTGGGTGGCTCAGTGGGTTAAGCTGCTGCCTTCGGCTCAGGTCACTATCCCAGGGTCCTGGGATCGAGTCCCGCATCGGGCTCTCTGCTCAGCAGGAAGCCTGCTTCCCTCTCTCTCTCTCTGCCTGGCTCTCCATCTACTTGTGATTTCTCTCTGTCAAATAAATAAATAAAATCTTAAAAAAAAAAAAGATATATCTATAATAAAGATGAAAAGGCTATAACTCATTACTTTATCCCTCAGTAAAATGTAGATTTATTGTTCTAACTTATGAATTTATATTACTATCACTAGTTTACCTCTATATTATTCCAAAGGAAATGATGCTTATCTATTAATTTTTTAAATACCGGTGTATGACCTCATTTGACTTGATGTTTAAATGTATAAAGAAGTACTCTAAAAGCTTTGAAGTGTTAAAATATTATGTCCTTTATATTTATTCAGTTATTTATTCAACCAATGTCATTATGCTAATGGAAACACCAGTTACAAGATGAAGAGGTCGAAATGAATTATATTTTTCTTATATAATGAGAAAAAAGAAACATTTACTTTCATTCTAATTTTTATTCTATATTATAATTTTTACTCTAAACACAAAATTGAATATACTAGGCAATGGTACAAACACATCTCTATAACACAAATGCTTTAATGTGATGCAGAAAGATGTCAGTTTTCATTGGTTAAATACCGTGATGTGAAGTAGAGCTAGATAACATAAAATTGTTTTTAAGTTATTTTGGATGAGAAATGAAGGTTGTTGCATAATAAAACAAGGTATGCAGTTAGCTTTTTAAAAATTCATAAAATAGAAAATGAGAATTGATAATAGGACTAATAAAAATACAGTTAATATTTTTTAAGACTTTATTTCTTTATTCGAGAGAGAGAGGGAGCGAGCATGAGCAGGAGGGACAGAGGAAGAGGGAGAGAGAATCTCAAGTGGGCTCCACCTGAGCACAGAGAAGGATGCAGGGCTTGATCTCATGACATTGAGATCATGATCCTGAGATCACGATCTTAGCTGAAACCAAGTCTGATGCTTAACTGAATGTGCCATCCAGGCACCCCGAATTATAGTTAAGATTTGTAGTGAGGAAAAAAAAAAATAAACATCCAAGGTAGAGAGTACTAAATGGACTCAATGGAGAAAAATATAAGTACTTTAAAATAACCTAATTGTCTTCAAAAAGACAGTAACTTTTGAGTTAGGGAGTGAAAAATGAATGAATCATGTTTTTAAAATAGGACAGAAATTATGAGGAATGGGTATGATTCTGGATGAAAACTATATATGTCACTTGGAAATATATTTTTCCACCTATTTATGCATTCACCACAAATCTGTTGAAAACTAGAATGAGTCAGAACTAATGATGTATGCTGGGGACACAATAAAGAATAAAACAAAATAATTTTCTGACTTCATAGAGGCATCTTCTAGTGAAGAGATCAACTAATAACCAAATGAAATGTAAGGATCAGAGAATTTAGATGGGCTAGAAAAGGTGTAAAACACAGATGCTATGATGGAGAATGAAGTATAAAGTAGAGGGCAACACAAGTAATTCAGTTGGTTTGGGAAAGCCTTTCGGGGGAGGAAAAAAATTAATTGAAATATGCCATGGGTAAACATGCCAGCCAAGTAAAATCTTAAGGAAAATAATTTCTTCAAAGGGAATTACCAATTTTAAGCCTGAACAATTAAATGGTAGGTGAATGGTGAAAGCAAACTTTGTCACTGGGGAATGGCAATTTGCTGGTGAAACTAGAATTACCTAAGTGGTAATGCATTAGTTGGAGATAGTATGAGTTCACACTTAGCTTGATATAAATACATAGTTAAATATAGAAATAATTATACATCTGTGCATATGAACAAGTTAGTTGATACAATTCTTTGCTGTGTCAAATGGAAGAGCTTAAATAAGCAAACAGATGGGAAGGACCTTTTATCAGGGAGCATTCCTAGCATCCAGATCTTGGTTTCTAATATCATTATCCAATAAAAAACAACCAGGCCTCCTTAGTAAATGATTGATTCTAATATTGGGACAGTAAATATCCAAGATGAGTATTGAGCATCTTGTAGTATCAGAAATTAAGTCCTCAAAAGAGAGAGGAAAAGGGAGAAAGAAACAAAGAAAGTAATTAAGTTACAAGGGTGATGTGTTAAAGGGACACAAGAGTGAAGGAATTCCCAATATCAAAAGCTGGAACAATTTGATCAGCAAAATGAATTACTATTATTTATAACTCAAAGTACAAAATAAATATCCATGAGTCTATGCTGAAATAAATAAATGACAAGACAAATAATGAGAGAAAAAATAACTAAATCATTCTTGTAGAAAAATACCAAAATATGTGGTTATCTTGAGGGTAGAATATCCTTCTAAAGAATACAACATGGATTGTTTCTTAAAAGTACATTTACAGTGCAGAAAGCTGACAAACACTATCTCAGCTGGGTGATCAAGGTCAATATCAACTATGATAAATCATATTGATATGCATTTGTGGTATGAAAATCATACTTCATCTCTTTGACCCTTCTCCCCCCCAAAAAACAAAGCCACTCTAATTGTAGAGAAAAGTAAACAAATTCCATTAGAGAAATATCCTTCAGAATATCTGACCCATTCTCCCCCAGATTTTCAAGGTCTCCCAAAACAAGTGTGAGAAACTGTCGTTGCCAAGTGGAGCATGAGTCCTGATAACCAAATTTATCCTGGATTAAAGAAAGGCATTAAGTAAAACTAAGTATTCTGAACAAATTCTAAATTTAGTTAATTATAAATATCAGTTTTAATATTGGTTCATTGATTATGATAAATTTACCATACTAATGTAAAATGTTAATAATAGGGGAAACAGGGTGAGTGAGTATATGAAAACTTATCATACAACCTTTTACATTTTTCTGTAAATCTAAAATTGTTCTAAAACATGAAGACTAAAAATATTTCACTAGCTTGGGACCTCTGAATGGCTCAGTTGGTTAAGTAGCAGACTTGATTTTAGCTCAGGTCATGATCTCTGGGTCCTAGGATGGAGCCCTGCATTGGCCTCCATGCTTAGAGGGGAATTGGCTTAAAGATTCTCTCTCTCTCCCCTTCCTTCTGCTTCTCCCGCCTCTCTCTCTCACACACACAAATAAATAATCTTTAAAAAATATTTCACAAGCTCTCCAACCTCCATTGCAGTTACTGGCAAGTATATGACAGTGTTCTTGCCAAACACTGTCCCAAACACAGAGAAGCCTTGCTTCTCTGATATAAACATTACCCTTTCCTGCATCTCTTCCATGTCCTTCTGTCCCCCTTCCTGGAATAAGTATGCAGTGCCTGGAAGAGCAGCAATTATATCACATGTAAACATGAGGTAACAAGCACAAAGACTGGCCAATATGCTGTACATGGCAGAGCAGAAAGAATAAAAAGGAAATACATCTTTTAAAATACCATGGAATCACTGCCCTATCCTTAGATTGCTACCTCCAGGCATTCTTTTGCACCAGATTCTAAGATATAAGAATTGGTTGCCTTCACTAATAATTTCTATTTTAATAAAGAATATATCTCAATATACATTGAAAAGTATATATTTTTTTCTGGCTCATAAATGCCATAACACTGATATTTTATATTATAGCTCCATCTTTTTCACTAAAACACTTTAATATAGATTATATTAATTAGGGTACCAACACAGAGTTTGGTAATGGATCATAGTGTTTGCAAAACACACATTTCATACACTAATGACTTCAATTATTAAAGCAGAGAGTCATCAGCAAATAAACAAGATTGGTCATGTAACTACAGACTCAAATACCTTAATATACAACTGGATTATGAAAACAAGCAGCTGTACCAACAAGATAGGCAATCAAATTGACAAAGTGTGTCTCTGAATTAATGAAGTACGAGCCACTTGACAAATTTAAATAAGTGCTGAAATGGTGAAACAAGTTGATTTGGATTATCACATTCATTCAGAGTAGACACAATTTAAATAAGATAAGTGTGCATCAACATCAGGCAAATACACAATTTTTTAGGTAACAGAGCATAAAAATAGACCTAGAAAACATATAAAAAGCAAAATATTTCATGTGTAATTAAATTTAACAAACACTCGATATTTAGAAATAATACAAGTTAGACAGGAAATTGGCTGATATTTCAAAAATATTAAAGTACATAATTCTCAGTAAAGACACAACCCAGTTCAGCACAACTTTATGATCAAGTACGGGTGAATACCAATACACCATAAACAATTACTAATAAGCAAGAATAATTAACTATCGGTGACTTTATTTGATTATTATATTCTTTCATCTGTTATAAAATGTGCATAAGTCTTTTAACCTAATGACCATGAAAGAAGCAAAGAGGACTTCATATAAGTAAAATACTTTATTTTTAATAGCTAATTAACAAGTATGGTATAGATTAGCAAACAACATAAATAAGATTTGCTTTTATTTCTCACTATATCTAGTATTGCTCAAATGTATGGAGTATATATGAGTGTGTGTGTGCTGTTTATGAACAGGAAAATCATCTGTATTTATCATCTTTCACCTACTTAAAAACAACAACAAAAAAATTGTAAGTAATTTTCAGCTTACGGAAATTAGGAGAGTGAAACATAAAGAGAAAGGCATGGTTCCTATCTTTACCCCTAGCTAGTTAGTTCAAGAGACCCAATCATCTTACCTGTTCAAATCCATCTTTTGACCTCCATGCTTTTCTTCTTTCCAGTAAATAGTTCAGTCTTAATCAAAATCATTATCTAAAACAAAAGACTGTATAGTTCTCCTGCAAAAAATTTTGTTGCCTCACTCTGAACCTAATTCTTTTTCATTCTTTTCATACTATACTCTTTGGAAGAAAGCCACTATCAACCAGGTTTGAAGGGTAAGGAGTTATGCCCCACATCATTGAGAAAAGAGGACCTACTTAAATCACTTAAAATCATTCATCACAAGTGATTTGCCCATTCCTCCTGATTTACTTGTTTATTCAATCATTTATTTTTATCAATATAAACTTTCAGATACTGACTTTATATTAAGGATTTAAATCCAGTATTAGTTTATTTTGTTTTGGATTTTTTGTTTTGTTTTGATTTTTGTTTTTACGTTTGGTCCATTGGCCAATCTTATTGCCTCCTGTCTCCCTTTGACATACCCCCATCAGGGAGATGTCACTCCTTTTAAGCACTTCATTAATTTTTGGCAATACAAGACACTCTTGAATATTTCCTCTCCCATTTTGATTACAAGCCATTTTTCCAAGGAGTCCTGATTCCTTTTATTCAATAATGGTATTAGAACCCCAGATCTGAGTTCTATGTTGGCTCATTGTTGTTGGAATGTCTTTGGTTCTAGGCTCTCCCAATTGAAAAAGCAACAAAATATGTGGGCATATACTATCCTGTGCATATATACATATTTATATTTCTACATTCATGTGTGTATATATATATATATAAAATATATTATCTTTATATATATAAAGGTAATATAAGTTCATTCTGGTGTCTCCAACTCTAAAATACTACCTTGGATAAATTTTGCCTTCCCCACTTACTTGTCTATAATATCCCATTCCAAAACTGAGAAGTCTTGCCCAAACCATCAAGCATCCACTTAATAATTTTTTCAGTTCCAGTATACATGTGTAGTGGATTCTGAATTGTTAACCTATATACTCACAGACACAGCTTTATCAACTAATATAGATTTCCTATATACAGTTACTTTCCCACTCATCTCTAAAGTTACTTGGATCAGCACTTTTCCCTACCACTCCCCATATAAGGTTGTTTCATACATTTGAAAAGTTAGATTTTATTGTCACATTCTGAATTCTACTTGAGAGCGCCAAACTCCTAAACATTTTTTTTAATTTGCATATGTTTATTTTGATTTTTTTTTGTTCTTTATAGTTCTTTGGGTTTTAATAAATACATAATGTCATTTATCTACTATTATAATATCATGCACATACAATATCACACATACCATATAATATCATATACATATCATAGTATAGTATCATACATATAGTATCATACACATACATATATAGTATAGTTTTGTCACTCTAAAAAAATCCTTTTTGCTTTATCTGTTATACACACACATAAAAATACATAATTCCTTTAAGAAAAGGCAACTTACAATCTTATCCCATTAGAGTGATTTAAGATATATAGTTATTATGACAACAATGTGTTAATAAAAATTTAATTTTTGATTATTTTACTTTTTTTTCTGTTTTATATTGAGCCACTTAAATGTCGCTTTGATTTATAATGAAAATTGTTGGCATCATGCATAAGTTGAGGTAACACTAGTTTAGATGCAGGCAACCTCTCACTAAACTGGCTCCATTAATAATCAGGTTGGTTAACATGACTGAGAACTAGTTTCACATTAGTACAACTTTGGAATAAGATACTGATGATGACCAAGGGGGAGAAAAAAGGATATTGAAGATGCCTAAATGCAGAGAAGCAACTATCTTTTCTCTAGGGGTAATATGCTGAGCTGTCATCCCAAAGTATTAATTTTATTAACATTGATTTTATGAACTTAATGAGCATCTCAGTGGACCAAATTTTGGTTTCATTTATTCTGTTCTTGTTATCTGTTTAATTGATTACTTTATTTCTATTTATTTTATTTAGTTCATTTTTTACTCTTTATTAATTCCTTTCCTATACTTAATTTGCATTTTGTTGTTATTATTCTGTTTTATTGAATTGGAGGCTGAGATCATTCATTTGAGACATTATTTTTCCTAATAAAAACAATCAGCTCTAGGGGTGCCTGGGTGGCTCAGTGGGTTAAAGCCTCTGCCTTCGGCTCAGGTCATGATCCCAGGGTCCTGGGATCGAGCCCCGCATCGGGCTCTTTGCTCAGCAGGGAGCCTGCTTCCTCCCCTCTCTCTCTGCCTGCCTCTCTGCCTACTTGTAATCTCTGTCTGTCAAATAAAATAAATAAAATCTTTAAAAAAAAATCAAATTTAAAACAACAACAACAACAAAATCAGCTCTATACCAGCAGCTCAAAAAGTTAGATACATTATGTTTTAATTTTTATTCCATTCAAAATATTTTCAAATTTAATTTTTCTCTTCTTTGATATATGGACAATTTAAAAGTGTTATATTTACTTTACACAGTTACTTTGTTTATTTTTATTGTTATTAATTGAATATAATTTTAGGATTGATACACATTTTTGGTAAATTGACTCCTTTGTCCCTAAAACCTTTTTTCCCTCTAAATCTTTTTCTGACATTTGTATACCACTCCATCTTTCTTTTGATTACTGCTAGTTTTGCATAACTTTGTCTAATATTTTACTTAAAATTTATTTGGGTCTTTCTCTTAAAGTCCATTTTTTAGGCAACATACAGTATGTCTTTTTTAATTTCATCCAATTTGAAAGTCTCTGTTTTCTAATTGGGTGTTCATATTATTTACATTTGTTTGATATAGTTATGCTTACTACCATTGTGGTGCTAATTTTCCATCTTTTCTTTTGTCCCTATTCCTTCTTTTACTGGCTTGTTTTATTAACTTATTATATTTTTAATTCATTTTAGATATATTTTATTGCTATACTATTTTCTATGTTAGTGGTTACATTCAGGTGTCGAGTGTACATCTTTGACTTATTACAGTCAACTGTGACATTATACCATGTTAAACATGGTATAAAAACTTTACAATAGCCTACTTTAATTTTTTGTCTTACAGGTCTTTATATTATTATTTCATATTTACATTTACATATTTTAACTCTGACAATTTTTTTTGCAAGGAAGTGTTTCATAGCCTTATTGTTGTAATGGCAAAAAGGAGGGGACAATACAGAAATCTGTCAACAGAATGTTGGTAGAATTACTTTGATACAATGGATATGTAGTTAGTTAATGCCACAAGACAAATCCACAATATCAAATGAAGCAGATCCAAAGAAATATGTGTACCAAGGTCCATTTCATAATAGATGTGAATAAAATGCAAATGAAAATATGTGCATAAAACTATTAACAGAAATAAGATTTTAGGTATAGTGGATTAAATAATATGCACTCAAAATTCCTGTCCACCTGCAACCACAGAATGTGACCCATCTTTGGAAAAAGGGTCTTTTTGCACAGACAATTGGTCAAGATGAGGTCACGCCAGCTTAAAAATTATTTTTGCTTAAAGTTAAACATCTTGAAATTAAATTAAAAGAAGAGGAAATATTTTATGTAAGTATCCACACAGTCGACATTTCCATTATTCTTTGTTCATCCGCATGGATCCATAATTTCTTCTGCCTGAAAAAGGACTAACTTTATACTACTAATTCAGATCTGCTGAATTCTTTTTTTTTTTTTAAGGTTTTTTATTTATTTGATAGATAGAGAACACAAGTAGGCAGAGAGAGAGGAGGAAGCAGGTTCCCCACTGAGCAAAGAGCCCGATGCGGGGCTCGATCCCAGAACCCTGGGATCATGACCTGAGCAAAAGGTAGATGCTTTAACCCACTGAGCCACCCAGGCACCCCAGATCTGCTGAATTCTTTAAGCTTTTACATATCTCTAAAAAAGTCTATTACTCTTGTTTTTAAAAATCTATTCTGTGGTTATAGTATTCTAGGTTGGCAGATTTTATTGTGTGTGCTTTATGATGCTGTTGCAATGTCTTCTCCCATGCATTATTTCTCATTAGAATACTTCTGTGAATTGTATCTTTGTTCTTCCACAGTAAAATAGCATGTCGTATTGGTTCTATTAAGATATTGTCTTCATCACTGGTTTTTGGCAATTTGATTACATCGTGCCTCCCCCCACCCCCCCACCCCAGAGAGAAAGAGCATGTAAGTGGGAGGGAGGGGCAGAAGGAGAGGAAGAAAATCTCAAGTGGACTCTGCACTGAGTGCAGAGCCTTTCTCTGTGCTCAGTCTCATAACTCAGATCATGACCCGAGTCGAAACCAAGAGCCAGTCACTTAACCGGCTGAGCCACACAGGCGCCCCTACATTGTGCTTTTGTTGTAGTTTTCTTTAGGTCTCTTGTGCTTGGGGGTTGTTGAACTCTTAGAGCAGTTATTTATAGCTATTTCAAAACTGGAGGTTTTAGTTTCATTTTTTTCAAATATATTTCTGCTTCATTTCTTTTTATGGAGACTTTAATTTCACATACTTTAGTTTCCTTTAATTTGTCCCACATCTCAATGATTTTTTTAATTTCTTTATTCCTTTTTTAAAATTTAATAATTTTACTGCATATTTCCAAATTCACTAATATTTTCTTTCAAAATATTTGATCTGGTCTTAATGCCATCTGGTACACTTTTCATTTCATTCATTTGCTTCTCATCTCTGTTAAAATAACTTTCTAGCCACAAAGAAAATAGAGCCACTTCTGCCTGGGGTGCCATGTCAGCAAACTAAAATTTAACCAACTTTCATGTCCCTGTAAGTGTCCTCCTTTACCAGAAACACAGAATATTCAGTCAGCTAATCCCCAAATAAAAAGCCATCTCTGGGACTTCACAACTCAAACAAGATTGGCTGTGTGGTCTCAGCCAAACAATACTTTGTTTGTCTCTTACTTGTTTTTTACTCTTTATCCTAAAAATCATCTTGCTTTCTGTTCTATTTTTCAGTTTTCAGAATGGAAACTGAACACTTCATGAAGTGTTAAAGTTTTTTTGTATCACCTAAATGGTCTTCATTAGTAATTTTTTTTAACCTCTCTCAAAGTTTGAGTTGAATCCTTCTTTTAGTCATACATGTCTCCACTAGCAAACAAATGACATATATTTATAAAAACAGTTTTAGTAGCCTTACCTGCTAATTTTAACATCTCTGTTACCTCTATATCAGTTTTGATTGATTGATATCATTCATGCTTCGGTTGTGTATTCCTACTTTTTTTGTATCTCTTATACCTTTTAATCAGGAGAACGACATTGTGAATTTCACATTTTTAGGTGCTGAATATTTTTTATTACATAAATATTTCTGAGTTTAGTTCTGTTATGCAGATCAGTTACTTGTAAACAGTAACTTATCTGCCTTTGAATCTTGATATTAATATTTCTTAGGGGGGACCAAAGCTGTATTTAGTTTATTGTTAATTTTTCCCCACTATTGAGGACAGATACTTTATGAGGTTTTCTAGTATGGCTGGTTGGAAGATGAACTATTTACTATGCTAAGTGTGTGTCATACACTACTGTTCTTAATCTTTTGAGTTGTGTTTCCCCAATCTTGGATAGTTTTCTCTCATATATGTGACATTTATTATCCTGATGAATACTTTTGAAGAATCATCTAAAAATCTATGGAATTTTCTCCCTGTGCTTCTTGCTCCTGTCCCATGAACCATATCCACTTTGTTTCTCTGGACTCTTGGCCCTTTCTCCCAACTCAAGGAAGCCATCAGTATTTGCTGAGATTTCTTCTCCATTCTACAGTCTGGCAACTTTCTCAAATCAGTAAAGCGGGGCATTCATAAACTTCAGCATGTTTGCTTCCCATCTTTCATGGATCACTGTCCTTTATTTTTCCTGGCACAATATATAGAATACAATGTGTATTTCATTTACTTTGCTCATTTATTTTTCTACTGCTTCATATGGGAGAGTAACTATCTTTCCTATTCCTCTATCTTGGCCCAAAACAGAAGTTCCATGTTGTACTTTATTCACATTGTTACACCAGTATGTCACTCTGAAATTCATTGCAATAGGAAAAATATATATACTAATAATGTACCCAGGAGTGAATACATAGGGTGGGGGTCCATGAAGATGAAGGAGTGTGCAGTAGTTGGGGTGAATAAATGCTAAAACAGGCTTGAAGGATGAAGGAGGCATTAAGTGTAGCTTAGCAAACAAGTCAATGCCACTCTAAAATTCTACTTGGGTACTTCAATCCTGAGCAGGTTATTTAACCTATATAAGTGTTAGTTTTCTCAAGTGTAAAATTGGGATGAAAATAATGTTCAGCTCATTGAGTTGTTTGGAAGAATTACATGAGTTAACATGCAAAATGTCTGACATACTGCATTTGCTCAAAACATTGAAGTTCCCATTCATCTGCCATAAAGATTATTGCAGCGTGTGGGAAGAAATATCTTCTCAGCCATTTTTGCTGAAGGGAGAACTTAAATTGAACATACTTTCACCCTTGAGTGTAAATTCTCAACAGAAAATTGCAAAAGTATATTTAGGGAGTTTATAATAATTAAAAAGAAAGAAAACTTCATTTCAGGTTTTATCTTATAGAAACAAGATACCTCTGGCTCTTGTAAATTTTGTAAAGTTTTACAGATACATAAGGGATTTGGAGCTCCATAGTGGTGGAACAACAATTTATTCGGCTTCATATTTCAAGTAGATAAATTCAAACCAGTGTTGACATTTTCTCTTTTTTAGTGCTTTAGTGAAAGTTGAATCAGCCATTCACCTTTACTTTCCTTATATTTCTTACTCCCATCTCATCACTTAGTTTACAAACTTCCTTCAGTAGACTACCAGCCTACCAGTTAGGATAGACAACCAATTCCAGAATCCTATTTTGAAGTTCTCCTCCCTGCAATCATTCCATATAAAAAGTGCTTTGTTCTTCAGGTTTTAGTATATATTAAACAAAGTATACAGTTATCCATATTGTAAGGTAAACAGAATGGTTATTATCAGATTGAGAATGTCTAAGTAAAATAACATTAGAGTGCATGGAATTCTTCTAGCCTCCATAGTTATCCAACAAAGCATTTGCTGTGGAGGCAGAGATGACTATACTATGAAAAGAAAACCTACAGAAGAAAACACGAATCACTAATCCCAGGGAATGACCTTGAGGAGACTTTGAAGTTCAGCTATTGATTACACATTGAGGTTGTTGATATCAAGTGGAAGATTTGGAGTTGTTAGGTAGGGTGGAGTGCAAGGTAGGGAGATGTCATGGCCATCTTAAATAAAAGTTCTATTTTTCCTCAGTATAACTCTTGGCCTATTGGGGATTATTTAATGAAAACTTCCTCTTCAGGAAAAGTGATTAATTGGGCTTTATATGAGAACTTCAACAATTGTTGATAGTATTAGAGGTCCAATCCACTGGGAGCCAACAGGAAGAAATGACAGTCTTTTTCTACAGAAGAAAAAGAGAGTCTAACACAATTAATATCACTACCAAGAAAAGCTCCAGGAAAGACAAGCAAAGACTTCAGGTAATTTCAGAATGAAAATTCTTAAGGCATTATCTGGGAATGGTTTCACAACAAGACAAATTTTGGGACCATGTTATGCTGGTCTTAATATTTCAAGGAAATCATATTGTAAGTTGACTATACCAACTGGTATATCAGAGGAGGCTTATTCTAGGCTGTCTGCCCATATATGTGATATAAAATAAGAAAGAAAGAACTTTTCACTGTAAATAAACCCTGTCCTGTGTGAGCGTCTCTCTTTCTTTTGTGGATAAGAAGTATTCATTCTGACCAACCAAGTTTTGCTGTTCCTGCTGGGGACTGGCAAAACTGTATCCTTTCTTGTAGTAGTAAATTCTAATGAAAGACAGGAAATGTTCCACAGAATGTTCCACAGAATGTTCCTGGAAATGTTCCACAGAATGTTCCTGGAAATGGATAAGAGTGGCTGCATGGCACATGGAATCCACTAAAAATGGATAAGAACTGTAGCAATATTTTCTACTTTTAGAGTAGACAACCAACAAAATTATATAATCACTCCAATTATATCTATCATTAGAGTTGCTCTTCTATTGAGAGGGGCTAGTGGGTTTCTTCTTGAAAGATAAAGAGAAAAAAACATTTGTGGTCATCAGTTGTCTTTATTGCAACCAATATGAAACTCCTGGGCCATTAACTGGAGTTGGTTTGGGAACAGAAAATGGAGACAAGTGCTAAAAGCTGAGATATGGAAAAGGTCCTTTCGTATCAGAAAAATTATTCCCATTGTTTCTTCCTACTGTGTTAGAAAACTCAAAAGCCTGGCCAATTCAGAGGATCCTTTGCCAGTGATACTAATATTCAGAGTATAAATATTTAAATATGTTCTGAAGAGGATAGGTAGACCAGCTAGCCAGTGGAGGTTAAAAAGTCACCAGCCCATGTTGTCTTTGGGGGATGAGAAGCATGAAGCAACCAGTTAATACTATGTCGAAAAGTCGATTCCTTGTTAGCTACAGCTGGGAAAAGAATATGATTGCCTAATTATAATATCAGGAAATCACAGTACTGAAGAGAAAAAAAAAAATATGGTCACTTAGGGCTTTAATTTTATGTGCCTATTGTCTGTTCCTGCATGAAACACAGCAACTTCATATAGACATAATGCATATGGCAAATAAAATATATCATAGGCCCACGTATACATGTAGAGGTTTTACAATGGCTGTCTGAGAAGTGCACGATTGTACATGTCCACAAATTATATGCTAATATCTTTCCAAAACCTGTGTCCTTGCAGAGGCTTACAAGTAGCTTCTGTTTATGAGAACTGGTAGCTAAGACATGTACCACGTGAATCCTTCATTTAGTACTAAATGCCTTCATGGAGCTTTTATCTTCCCATTAAATTCAAATATGGATCCAGAGAGCTAATTAGAAATGGAAATACTGATCAATATTATTTCTCTAGTCGCTTTCCTCTAGGCTCATATCAATTGTGTTTGCTTCCATTTGCACTGTATCTTCAAATGGATATCCCTTTAACAACCAATTCTGGAAAGTCAAAGGATCCAACTCTTTATCTGGGTCATTAACAATAGCCTTTATATCCCAAAGGAAGTATATTTACTAGATTTTCAGAATGACATATTTAGGCAAAAAGCACTGACTAGGAGCTTAATGTTTTATACCAAACATATAATGCTATGTGTGGGGTGCCAACAGTTTGCCATAGTCATGGTGAATTACTGCTATACTGTTTTGAATTTTCCCATCTTATAAGTGAGCTATTTGCTTACAGAAAATCATGCTTTCTTATTAGGTGAGGAATTTTATAGATTATTAACTATTAACTACTCTACTGGAATAGTGTTAAGGGGGAAAAAAAAAAAACAGCAAGCGGGACCAATTCTGTAAGCAGTGGGTGAGCTGCTGCTCAATTTTTATGTGCTGTTTATTTTTTATTAAAAGTTAAACTTGGGGGCGCCTGGGTGGCTCAGTGGGTTAAGCCTCTGCCTTCGGCTCAGGTCACGATCTCAGGGTCCTGGGATTGAGCCCGCATGGGGCAGGCTCTCTGCTCCACAGGGAGTCTGCTTCATCCTCTCTCTCTCTCTCTCTGCCTGACTCTCTGCCTACTTGTGATCTCTGTCAAATAAATAAATAAAAATATTAAAAAAAAAAGTTAAACTTGGTCACTGATTGGATGTGTCATTTTTATTTCACAATAACTCTTCTCATACTCTATGCATGTTAGGCCCAGAAGCAACCGGTAGTATTATGGGGAAGTCCTATCAGAAGAATACAGTTTTTCCTTCAGTGATGTAAAGTGGTTTCTCTAACATCCAGTAACGAGGATACTTGCCCTCAAAGGGTAGCAGAAGAAAGTCTTTACTACAAATTCTGGGACCAGAAATCACAAATAATTTCCATCAGCTATGAGATGGCCTTAGAGGCATTGCTACTCCATAACTGGAACAGAGAGGACACCTGAAGGCAGAGACTGTTGTGCCAGTATTTGTACTCCAGTTTTCCAGACTACAAGTTGTAAGATCTCCATTAAACTTTGCCACTCAGCTAGTTAACTATTTTTCTCTCCATTTCCTTTTTTTTTCTTTTTTTTTCCTTTTTTTTTTTTCCTTCTTTAATAGAGCAAGCTATCTTCCAAGATAGAGAATGTACTGCTTCTGTGTCAATTCTACATTACAAATTTGGCTTGAGGTCATATCATTGACAAAATTCAAATTAAATCCAGAAACATAGCTCCAGTGCAGTCTTGTGAGGAAAAACAAAACAAAACAGATTTTAGGCTTTAATTCTCTGCAAGTCAAGCAAAGTTACAAAGGAGATGGAAATAGAGGCTGAGTGCCAAAGCACAATATCCACAAGAATATTTTAATTACAATGCTGCTCATTCAACTTTAGTCTAAAGGAAAAACAATACTGTGTTTTGAAAGATTCTGGCACTCTCCTCCATGTCATGGGAGAGTGTCTTAGTTAAGAGTCAGAGACTGGTGAATGGATCAACATGACAAATGTACTCCATTTTATTGCTGTTGTTGTTCTGAGTTTTATTATTGTTCTGTGTTTTAATTCACAACATTATACTAAGGAATTTCTAGCATCTTAGCTTCATTTATTGTGGAACAGTTTTGAGATTTCTGGGTTTAGGCCATCAAATGAGCAAACAAGAAACCCCACTTTTGGGTGTAAGAACAAGCACATTAAACTGTAAACTCTAAGAAGTTTATCTATAATGCTATACAAAATTATATTCTAGGTTCCATGGCCTAACACTACAAGAATGTACTCAAATATACCATCCAAAATTTATAAAAATCATACAAAATTTCATGTGAAATTTCACTGCTACACAATATGAGAGAATTGGGGTGCCTGGGTGGCTCAGTGGGTTAAAGTCTCTGCTTTGGCTCAGGTCATGATCCCAGGGTCCTGGGATCGAGCCCCACATCGGGCTCTCTGCTCAGCGGTGAGCCTGCTTCCCTTCCTCTCTCTCTCTGCCTGCTTCTCTGCCTACTTGTGATCTCTGTCAAATAAATAAACAAAATCTCAAAAAAAAAAAAAAAAAAAAACCAAGAATGTGAGAGAATGGATCTAATTATACTGGGATAGAGTCCAACTATAGGAAATTTGGAGAAGGTATAAGACTTAAGTGTTTGAAAATCCAACTTAGGAAGATGTGCTTTCCCTTTCAATGTTTGCCACATTCATTAAGAGATGCTAGTATTACCTCCTTATGTGAGGGGCAAAGTGTTGCACCTACTGGGGAGGGAGAGGTAGAGAGAGCTGGGACTCAACAGATTCATCTAGCTCTCCCACATGCTTTTAAGTCAATTCTCATTGATTTCAAGGAAGTCAATCAAGGAAAGTCAATCAAGGAAACGCCTTAATTTTTATTTTTAAAGACCAACAAATCTATGAATTCAAATGATATAATTTCACAACTTGAAAGTTTAACCTTTGAATTCTGGGTAACTTAGCCCTTGGGAAATTAGGATATAAGTACCTATGTTCAATCAGAAAAAGTTACTCTTACAAAACCATACTTTGAATTAAATGTTCAGAACTTTGAATTTGTTCTTTCTTTATTTAAAATCTCTAGTGTAATTACAAGTAGCCAACACGCACTAAATCGTGATATTCTTCATGTCCCTCACACTGTTCTTTGACAGAACCTCTTCAGTTTCCTAAGATCTTATGTTTGATAGGCAAATACAAGCAGACATTAATTTTTAAAAACTCTGCATCTCCATGCCAAAGCCTACCAGATTCTCATCCTTTAATGCTAACTGGATCTTTAAATCTTTCAAACTCACAAAAACATAATAAATATCAGAATTTCATTAAATGAGGGTCTGTTACCTGTAGTAATCCATTTATGATCCAAGTCAGTCAGAGTCAGCGTTCACAGTTACAAAACCCATTATAGCTTGTTTAATTTGGATCAACATTTATTACAAGATATAAGTTAACTATTAGATTGTTGAGAGGAAAAGAGTTTGGAGTTTAGTCAGGTAATAGCAACACCAGTGTTATAGGGTGCTAGTATTATAGAGATCTATCAGCCATGACCCATTGATGCTGACCAGACCACATATGCTATAGCTCACCTAACTGACTCTGGCCATTATGTACGTAACTACTGCCATAGTCCCTTGCAATAAAGTGAACACTTTCCTGAAATAGATTCTGAATAGCACCTGCTTTCTCAGTTGTTTTAGGGTTAGATCAGGTCATGTGATTATACCTTTGTTGCCAAAGAAACTACATAAGTAAATATTTATCTTCTTCTTTTTTTTTTTTTTTAAAGATTTTATTTATTTATTTGTCAGGCATAGAGGGAGAGCGAGCGAGTGAGCACGGGCAGACAGAGAGGCAGGCAGAGGCAGAGGGAGAAGCAGGCTCCCTGCCGAGCAAGGAGCCTGATGCGGGACTCGATCCCAGGACGCTGGGATCATGACCTGAGCCGAAGGCAGCCGCTCAACCAACTGAGCCACCCAGGCGTCCCAATATTTATCTTCTATTTCAAATATTCATGAATGAAAATGTGACAGACTTTTCCCCATTTGAAGAACAATCAAAATATACAGAGTAGCGTAAGTTATAAATGCCTGTTGCATATGGTAGTGAGATGCTAAGTTAAAAATAAATTTTAAATGTTTATTTTGTTGAGATAGTTGTTCACTATTCCAAAAAATGGCCATCTGAGTGGACTTAGAAATAAAAATTAAAGACAATTATTGATACCTGTAATAAATAGCATCTGAAAATAAAGAATAAAATGGTTAACAACTCTATAGCTAGAGACAAAAAGAATATTCATAGACAAATGTCACTTCAAATTTATCTTTCATATACAAAAAATGTTTAAATTTGCTCAAAGTTAGAGAAATGTAGATCACAACTACACTAAGTATTTTTCTTCTATCAGATTACCAAGTCCAAAAGTTATCTGACTTGGTAAGGCTGCAGGAAAGCAGACACTCATGGTGAAAACTGCAAAATTGTACCACCCTGATGAAAGAGTTACAACTAAAGATACACTTTAACAGTAAAGATATACTTGTAAAATTATGAAAAGTCATACATATGGTTATTATTGTCAGTACTATTTGTAATAGTATGATTCTATAAGTAGCACAATTGGCCATCATTAGGGTATGGGTTGAATACATTATACTAAATCTCATAATAGGGTACTATATAGCATTAAAAAGGAAAGAAATATAATGTGCAAACATGGAGTGACCATTGGGATTTAAGGCGAAAATAAGAGTGGTAAAATTTTGTTTACCATGCTACTATTAAACAAGAAAATCTTTAATTTGACTTGTAAGCTATCACGGTACAAAATATAGTTTGGGGAAGGAACCTCTACATTTTGTAATGGAAGGGATTATATATGGTCTTTTCCTACTTGAGGTTATGGTTGAACAGAGCATAAATGTGTAAAGTTTCACATGGTCAGAGCAGTAAGTTTGTGCAATTTTCTTAGTCTGAATATAGACAGCAGGAGAAAAACAGTTCTGCTACTATGTGGGAGCAGGTTATGGGGCTAGAGAAGGTCAGGTTTTAGTTGAATGAATGGAAGATTACTGGGAGTGAAGTATTTTCCAGAGACCCTGACAATAAGTATATATGTGTGTGTGTGTGTGTGTGTATTCACAAATATATCCTAATAATAAATAAATCCTAAAAATAATAAATAATAAATATCCTAATAACAAATAATCTTAAAAATAAATAATAAATAAATAAATAATAAACACTCAGCAATATTTATATTTCTACTTATATTTAAGAAAAAAGAACAATGGGAGGAAAAAGTAAGAATTAGAAAAAAACATAAAAGTAAATAGATAAATAAAATAATTAGATTGGAAGGGGTGTAAATAAAATAGAAGACACATTATTTTGGGGAACATAGTTTTATTAGCTCCGACTTTGTAACATGAATTATATTGCATAATTTTAATGAAAGTTTAATCTTAAAAGGAATCATTAAAATTAAATAAAATGAAATGAATAAACATAGATAATAGTACATGTGCTTTTAAAATAGTATAAAACAATATTTTGATTGTATCTTTTTAATTTTATAAAACCTAGATACTAAATAAGTAAAATGTTTCTTAAAAGACTGTATTTCTATAATAATAATGTCTGTATTAGTCCTTTATTTTTTATCCTAGGACATTATCCATGTACTATAAGACAAAGCATGAATAATTGTGCAGGTATCATTGAAAACAGAGATTCTGGCATTCTGAAGAAGAACATACATATGGAAGACTTATGAAGTCATGTAAAAACTCTGTGGCCTTGAATAACATAGGAAGTATCAATGTTTCAGATATCTTACCCTTAAAACACATATTTTCTAGTTCTATCTTTTGAAAACTACTCAAAACCTTGTACAAGCCTAGAGCACCAAACATACCAAGCATTAATAATTAAGGTCAGCAATTACTATGTCCCACTCTAGGTAGCCAACCCACCTATTGAAAAATCACTGCTCCTGAATATAGATAGAATTATACATGGTGATTCCAAAATACATCTTGATGGTGGTTATCACAGGCTACTTATCTCTGATATTTGACTAGTTGACTATATGTCAAGAAAACTTTCTCAGTCAAACAAACCTCTCACTGGCCATTTAGGGACAATCTGAGTATCAAGAAGAATAATCACTGCTATGTGTTAAACATATATTAAATATGTTTAAATCCATGAGTCCTTAAAAATCAACCAGCCAATCCATGAGTTCTTAACATACATCAAAAGATTTTAATTGATTCTCCCCATCTTTGAAGAATGAAAGAAAATTTAATAAAATTATACAAGATAAAAAAATCAAGAGTTTATCATGCCTTTTATTCAATATCTTGATCTTTTAACCAAATAGTTCATGAACGAAAGTTTCTTTTATAGAAATATCCTGAAGAATATGACAAAATTAAAAGAATTAGAATATAAACATTTTGTAACTCCTGAGGAATTAATGGATCCAGGCAAAGATCATCAATGGCCGATACAACAGAGTGATATTCAGGCATATACCTCCTAGTGGAAGTATACAGGTTCACTCCTATCAAACAATTAGACATCTGTTGTTATCCACAGAATGGTAATTCCAGAATTTTCCTACAAAAGGGAGTTATGAGCAGTTATCTGTTTAGAAGAGTGCCTTAGGGATGCTGGGAGACTTATGTTGAAACTGCTTAGCAAGCTTACTATTTGAAAGAACTTACAAAAGTGGTGATGAAGCTTATAAGTTGACTAAGACTTGTCTACTAGTGTCATTTGCCATCACTTGTAACTGCTGTCTTTACATTTATTTTATGAACATCCAAAATATAAGTATATCCTTGCCTGGAAAAAGGAAATAGATACTGCTTTATTTTTCTCCACATTATTACTCAAATAAGTGTGTTTTTCCTTAAGAGGCAAGGTTAAAAAAAAGAAGAAAAAGAAGAAGCAGCAAGGTGCTGTGACTATCTGGTGTCAGGTTTGGCCAGCAAACCCTGAGACTGCGAATGAAAAGATTACTCCAGACATCTTAGTACAAGAAAGGAGAGGCCTGGGGTCCACCAGATGATCTAGTGGTGAAAGACCTAAGCCCAGCTTTGTCTCACCTTTATTGGGTGTTCTTATCAGTACACCAAGTGTAAGCACAAAAAAGGGAGGCAAGTGTAACCTTCATGGTCAGGACAATAATATATGGGGCAATGTGTGATAAGGGCAAGCACTGCTTGCAACATGCATGCAAAGAAATGTTGCAAGGAGTGTATGAAATACGTGACCACTATAGGTGTCTGTTTTTTTTCAAATTTAGACATTTACTCCCTAGATGAGAGCCTTGCACCTCAGTAAGAATCGGGCTGCTTTCAGCCAAGAAACTTCAAAGGAGGCCCAGCATTCCAGGGACTCCTTTTATTTTCAGTTGGTCTCATCCAGGGAGCCATATACAAGTCAGATTTTATTTATCCAGGCATTGTGAATTCCACAGTTTGGCTTACATACATTGTATAGGTTGTGAAATATGAAAAAAAAAAATTACCTCATTCTATTGCTTCTGGGCTATAGAATGAGAAGTAGTATTGACTAGAGCTAGATATTAGGCCTTCATAACCAGGAGTCCCTTCTTACTAGCTGTGTGACTAGTAGAAAAATTAATTAACTCTTTTCTTGTTCTTCATTTGTATTCCTGTGAAAATGAAGATAATAGTAGTATTTCCCCTTGTTGACTTACAGTAAGAATAAAATGAGTTAATAAGTAAAAAGTTCTGGCCCTTAGGGTATGTTTGATAAGTTACTCATTGCCGTTATAAGTTGTTAGAAGATGCTCTTCTAAGAAATTCAAGGTAGTGAGCACATGAGATGGGAAAATCAAGAGCAAACTTGAGAGCTCTCAAAGAAGTTCATAAAACTCATTGACCTGAGAAATGTCTTTGGAAAGGGTAGCATGCAGAAGTTATATATCTCTCTGCTCTCTTCCAAAGTGGTTTATGCAATCTAGACTTTGTTTAGATTTGCATCTTTAAATCAGAGATTTTTTTTGCTTCCCCTTGTATTTCTTCAAAACCACCAGGGGTCTATCATAGAAAATTAAAATTGAATGATTTTTTTTTAAAATTGAACAATTTTATCTTTTAAGAGAAAACATTTAGGAAATGTAACTTTTAGTGTAGAAAATAATCAATGGATATTGCTAAAATATAGTGCCACATACAACATAAAAATTTTCAAGTTTTCTTTAAAAATAGGATATTTACATAGACTTATATGTTATTTATATATACATGATAGAAAATCTCAAATTTATATCTAATATGAAATTGTTAAATTGACATCTGCCTGTACCTGAAAGTCTGTTCATATCTCTGAGCATCTACATTTAGAAAGAAAATACTTTACAATATTCCCCTATCATAGATGGTAACTTAAAACTGTAGGAAGCAATTACAATTATTTCAATTAAACTATCCAAATCACTATGCAATATAATAAATTCTACAGAGAGCAGAATACATCACCATAGGATATGTATGTGTATTTTTTTATTTGAATACTAAATTGCCTCATTTTCATGATGCAGGTTTGCTGACTATGGCTGTAATTAATCTCCTAATGATTAACAAAGAAAGACACTTTTTGATGTCAAATAAATGAGAGTAATAGCTTCCATGAATTTTGTGAAAATCAATTTATTAAGTGGGTCCATAACATCTTGGAACACTTCCACTAGTATAAGTGAATGAATTCCAGCAATGAACTATTTCCTATGAAGACAAGATTTACACAGGAAAATATTCTTCAAGGAATCTTATCTTTTATACAGTGAGGGTGACTATAAAGTTAAATGTATAGCATAGTTTAAAGTGAAATTGTGAAGAATGAGGTTAAAATAGGACTAAAAAAGGTGAAGGGCATATCTGATAATGTGATATCATTTTCAAACATAGAATACTTAACTCCCAGAAGCTACTTTAAAGAGAAATGCTTAATAATCCTTAAAATTCACTTTTACATAGTGTTATATTGTTATGCACTTTACAGTAATACTTCTTTCTCATATTAATATATAACAGAAGATAAAAATGTTATGTAGCACTTTTCCACAGAGTACTGAAAGATACAGAGTGACATTAAAAGACAGAGTTGTATTTTATGAACTACTATTCATTATAATAATTACACGCACATTGCTTCAGAAGTAATAGGGTAAGTAGTGGTGTTTTTAGGTATTATTTATTAGTAACTAATGTGGGCCATAGAGCAATCCAAGGTTCTTCGTGAGTGTGTCTTTATTTCATTCTCCAGGCTCAACTCTCCTATACCTGCCACATACATTTTGCATTGTCATTCTCAATTAAGTCCAATTTGCTATACATGTCTCTTTATGTAACCTTGAACTTTGCTCGTGTCCTTCCTTTTCCTGAATATGCTTCTCCCTTCTTCCTTGTTCCCCATATTAGGACTAGCAAATCAGTACTTCATTTTTCTGATTCATCTCTAGACAATATTGTGTCCTTTCCCTACCAGGGAAGAATTGATTATATCCTCCTTTGGACTACCACAATGCAACAATTCAAATTTTATTTTGGTAGTTGTAAAACATTATCAACCGATAATTTGACAAATCTGTCTCCTCATTTGAAACATGATTATCTGTTGCCATGTTGCTAGTATTGAGCTTGTTGAAAGCATGCCATGGTTTAACTAGTATTGTCTGTAGGATTATTAATGGATTTTTTTTTAAGATTCAGATGTCAGGTTCCTTTGATTTGATCAGTCTTATAAACAGATTAGGGATAATTTAAGATATACCAGTGCACTGTGAAAGTTATATATTTCATCTATTCTAATCTAACCTTGAGGATATATGTAACAGATAATGTTGAAGTATCATATTCACCAGAGAACTATCCAATAAAACTTTCTGCAGTTGGAAAAGTTCTACATCTTTGGTACCCTATAATATGATAGCCATTATTTATATGTGGCAACTGAGCATTTGAAATCAATGTATGAAAAAGTGAGTTTTTGGTTTTATTTTATTTTAATTAATTTATATTTAAATTTAAATAATCTCATATAACTAGCTTCTAAAACTTAGCATCACTCTTGAATTAGCATATAATTAAAATTCATATATTTACAGTGGTGTACAAATACTCACTATGCATCTTTATGTATTGACATTTAATTAAATAAATGGGTGTTTTCCAGCAATATTGCTGTGCTCTGGGAATTCAAAGATAGTATGATACAGTCTCAGAACTATAGACATTTTTACTTTTCCAAGGAGAAGTTGTGATAATATCTACTTCAAACTTTATGCATATTTGAATAATAAATATTTATGTCTATTATTCTCCCTCACCAAAACACAGTATTTGCAGAGAAAGGAAAGGAGAGTGAGAAAAACAATACTCTTCATGGAGCAGGAGAATAAATATGAAAAATAGAGTGAAGATGTAGATAAAAGAATAAAATGAGGGCGCCTGGGTGGCTCAGTAGGTTAAAGCCTCTGCCTTCGGCTCAGGTGATGGTCCCAGGGTCCTGGGATGGAGGCCCGCATCCGGCTCTCTGCTCGGCAGGGAGCCTGCTTCCTCCTCTCTCTCTGCCTGCCTCCCTGCCTACTTGTGATCTCTCTCTCTGTCAAAAAAAAAAAAAAAGAATAAAGTGATTCAAAATGAATTTAATAGGAAATATAGTAGATAGAAAACCTAGATAATGCTGGGATGATGAATATTTTAAGAAATTTAAGAAAGTTTAATTTTCTAAATTTAATAAACGCACTTAAGATTTCACATGATATATATTTTGATCTATTTGGTTCATTTCAATGTTATCCCTTCTAGAGTGTGTGCATGGTGAACATCAGAGATTACATCTGCCTTCTTCAGAATGCCTTTATACCTAGAATAGCACTTGACCCATAGGAAGCCCTCAGTAAATTTTAGGTAAAAAACTGAATTATTTGCTGAGTTTTGACCAATATCACAAAAAATAAATCCACATAAAAGCAGATTGATGAAAATAAATAGCATAAGAGACAATAAGTACTGGAAGCAACTTAAAATTATAGATCATTTACATGACAGCAACAATGGCATAATTCTCATCAATAGTAGGAAGTAAGAGTAGCAAAAGAGATACCTTTCAAATGACAAGGTAAACTAATAACCAGTGTCAACATGTTGTTTGTTGGTATAAGAAAGTCAGCATCAACAATATCATTTTCATTTTCTTACTTACGGGTTACTTTCTTTTTTGAATTTTGTATGTTTTTCCCAATGTCTTAATACGTGTGATGTGAGCGTGTGTATGTATGTTTATGGAGTGTTTTCATAAATTATGTAGTTACTTTTTGCTTAAGGAACAGAGAAAATTCAAAAACATGGTGTTATTGGAAAGAAGAAAGAACAAACTATACTTAAAACTCTCTTAGTATTTCATTTCAATAAAAAAAATTTAAGTGAATTGTGGCAATATATATTCTATGATATCTAAATGGAAGTACATGGCTCTTAGAATGTCATTAATCTTTACATTTTTTTTCAATTTGTTTAGAATATTTTATAATTAGGGTGCCTGGGTATATAACCTATAATAGTAGGTTAAGCGTCTGCCTTTGGCTCAGGCCATGTTCCCGGAGTCCTGGGATTGAATCCTGCATCAGCCTCCTTGCTCAGTGAGGAACCTGCTTCTCCCTCTGCCTTCTGTTTCCCCTTATCTCTCTTTCTTGCTCTGACAAATAAATAAATTAAATCTTTAAAAAAAAATTATAATTAAAAGTGAAATAAAATTAAGTCTGCGATGTTAAACCTTAATTTGTGGCACCGTCATATATTCCTAAAAACATGAAATGAGCATTGTGTGCACCAGTGTATGAATTAACATGAATTAACATGAATTTTATTGCACTCTAATACCATGAATCACTGAAAATATTCAAGTTAAGTTATTCCTTATTAATATTTTATTGCTATTATTAATATTAATATTAATAGTTCTTCACATACTTATTGTTACACCAGTCTTCTTTAAGTAGATACTAATTTATGCAATTTAAAAACCAAACCTTAGGGGGCGCCTAGGTGGCTCAGTGGGTTGGGCCGCTGCCTTCGGCTCAGGTCATGATCTCAGGGTCCTGGGATCGAGTCCCGCGTCGGGCTCTCTGCTGAGCGGGGAGCCTGCTTCCCTTCCTCTCTCTCTGCCTGCCTCTCTGCCTACTTGTGATCTCTCTCTCTCTGTGTCAAATAAATAAATAAATAAATAAATAAATAAATCTTTAAAAAAAAAAAAAAACCTTAGGAGTATCTAAAGTGCTATTTCTAATAACTTTCATTAGAAGCTGCATTTAAAACCATTTGAGATATGCATATCTGCATTCTTTGAGTTTAGAAACAATGCCATTAAATTGGCATATTCACTCATTAATTTATATTTGAACACAACATAGCAAGTATCTAATTATAGTTTGATTCCATCTTTATAAAATGTATACATGTTTATTCCTGTTGGTTGTTTTCACCAATTTTACAAATTTCATTGTTTTACTCTTTTCAAAGCAGATCTTGCTGATTTTTTTCTATGAAAGATTTTATTCCAGCACTGAGTCATATTAAAATATGAAAAAGTTTAAGTTGGCAAGGAACATATGAGATCAGCAAAGTTGAGAGAAAGATAGTAGTATTGGGGGAATTTGAGAAAATACTGCTTATCCAGCATTGTCACTGTGGCTGCCTAGAGGCTAGTTTAATTAGGCTACAATTCATATGGCAGAAAGTAGTTTTGTAATTACCTTCAAATGACCAAACGATATAGAATTCTAAGAAGAGTTTCATATTCCCAGTAATGAACCAATTTGCAATTCTAGATATTTTATCTAAGGCATTTATTGAGCAAACAATATTTAAATATATGCTACTTCAATTCTATATCCATGTAAATAGTTGAATTTTAGGAACTTATTTCAGAATACATAGAAGATGTAAAAAGATTTTAAAAATAAAGCATATCAATTTTTAAAAACCTGTTTTGCTTAAAGTAGAGGTACTACATCTAAAACCTAGAAATATAACCATTAACTAAGTTTCAGATTGTGCCATGAGAATATACTTTCTTAAGTATGGAAAGCATAATTAAAATTAAAATACTTAACTTAAAAATTAAATAATATTTAATTAAAATTAAATAAAAATTAATTAAAAGTAAGGAAATGTAAATACTTCCTTTTCTGATTCAGTATTTATAGTCAATTCTTTGTTAACAACGTAACTAAAAAGTCACATCTTCTTGATAACAATTTTTCTCTTTATCTGTATTTTTGCTTAAAGTAGAGGTACTACATCTAAAACCTAGAAATATAACCATTAACTAAGTTTCAGACTGTGCATTTATTTATTTATTTATTTATTTTATTAAGTCACAAGGGATATGTGTGACTTTCATGGGTTAATGCATAATCTCAGACCTGAGACATATCCTCTGTATTACATAGAAGTAAAGTCAACAAGCCTTTAGGCAGAAAATGTGGTGTGGGGCTCTTTTTAACTAATCTAAAATACTTCCTTTCCTAGGGTAATATCAAGAGAAAAATTGATAGGCTCTAATACAAAATATTTTTGAAACATTATGAAGAATAAAAGACATCTAAATGAACATTTTTTTATATTTCAAAAGTGGAGTTTTAAGAGAAAAAAGCAGCAACTTCTTATAAATATCCAGAAAAATTATAAAAATGTGATTTGGAAATAGAAACAAAAGCTGAAAGAGTAATAATTTGTCGTATTTTCTATTAAATACTTATATTAATTATTATTTATAGATTCTAAGAATATTAATTCAATCCTCACAGCTGAGTTAACTATTATTATGAGCTTCATTAAAAAAAAAAAATTGGGGCACCTGGGTGGCTGTTGGTTAAGTGTCCAACTCTTGGTTTCGGCTCAGGTCATGATCTCATTGTTGTGAGGTGGAGTACCATATCAGGCTCCATGCTCAGTGGGGAATCTCCTTTAAGATTCTCTCCTCTCCTCCCCCAACTTATGTGCTCTCCCTCTCTCTCTCTAAAATAAGTAAATAAACCTAAAACAAAACAAAACAAAACAAAAAAAACCCCTGAGATAAGGAAGTTGAATGACCTGCCAAGGTACTCATTGGTAGCACTACTGGAAACAAAATTCTACCCTAGACAAACTTAATTAATTTGAAAATCCATTTTAAAATATTATGAAAGCAGCCATAATCCAAGACTAACAGAATTAAATTTTTAAAATGTACATGTATGAGAAAAATTAGTTTTTCACCTGTGTCTTTATCCTGAATAATTTTTGCCATGAACACATCATGTAGTTGTTAGTGAACTAAAATATATAAAATTCAGACAAAGAAACAGTGGAGAAGGGAGTTGGGGGAAATTGGAAGGGGAGGTGAACCATGAGAGACTATGGACTCTGAAAAACAATCTGAGGGTTTTGAAGGGACGGGGGGTGGGAGGTTGGGGTACCAGGTGGTGGGTATTATAGAGGGCACGGATTGCATGGAGCACGGGGTGTGGTGCAAAAATAATGAATACTGTTATGCTGGAAATAAAAAAAAAAAAAAAAAAAGAAACAATTGTAACAAAATAAAACAAACCCAAAATCTTAAAGTTAATACATCAAGTACAGAGAATAAAAAGATTGTTGGCTGGAACTATCATGGCCCATAAGGCAGGAGAATATATTGAAGGGCTCCATGAGGAAGGTCAGTTTAAACAAGTTTTCTTTCTAAGATGTTTGTTACAGTACCCAGCTATGTATATACAATAAAAAAATATTTTTTATGTGGGACCCTAACATGAACCTAAGTGTAAGATGAACTGGAACAATTATTTCATTTTTTTTTTAATTTTTTACAGTAAACCAAGATAGGAGGAGAAAAACAAGGGAAAGGGAAATGGGAAGAACAGCAAAAGAAAAAGGAAGAAAAAGGAGAAGGAGAACAGAAGTAGAAGGAAAAGAAGGGGGAAGAAGAAGAAAAGTAGTAGGAAAAGGGCTGGGATGGAGGAAAAAAGGAAAGGAGAATAAGAAGTTGGAAGAAAAGTAGAAAAAGAAAGAGAGGAGAAGAAGACAGTTGAGACAAGAGAGAAGGAACGAGAATTACCATATCATGCAGTAATTAAAGCAAGAAGACTTTCCTTTCTCAATTCATCAAGTAAAAGAAGTTTCCAACTTGTTTGCGTATTTCTTGCACAAAGATAAACGAAAAAAATGGCTAGCAGAATACCTTTCTCATATTCACTATTTTAAAGCAATCTCAGCCCTCAAAAAAGAAAATCATCTAATGAAACTCTTCATGATACTAATAGCCATCAATCTAGTCTACTTAGAATGTTGAGAGTAGGGGCGCCTGGGTGGCTCAGTGGGTTAAAGCCTCTGCCTTCGACTCAGGTCCTGATCCCAGGGTTCTGGGATCGAGTCCCGCATTGGAATCTCTGCTTAGCAGGGAGCCTGCTTCCTCTTCTCTCTCTCTCTCTCTGCCTGCCTTTCTGCCTATTTGTGATCTCTGTCTGGCAAATAAATAAATAAAATCTTTAAAAAAAATGTTGAGAATACAACTGAAAAACCTGGTACATATAAAAGGAAAATACAAAAAACAGAGAAACAGAATCTAAAAAGAAAGTACAAAAAAGGAAACTAAAATAAAATAAAATGCATTGTGTGTGTGTGTGTGTGTGTGTGTGTGTGTGTGTGTACTCTCTGTGGTGGAATATAGTCCAGCACAAAGCCAGAAACCAGGCATCTATTTTTATCTTGATCCCTTTGGGACTTGGAGGCAAGGAGAAATGAAACAAATAAATACACTATTGATGCTCCCTGCTTTGCAAGTGGGTTACTTTTGCTTTTGACACATGAATATTGTGTTTTTGACAAAATCTGTAAAATCTTGGCAAGATAACTTTTTCTTTTTCCTGTGAGGAAAAGTCACAAACTCTTCACTGTTCTCTGCAAATATGTTATAACAATGATACTGGGTCTGAATCCACGGACTGATCAATGAACAAATTAAAAGGAAAGCACTGAAAGTATATTTTGGCAGTTGAAGGAGTAAAAAATAGGCTACCTTTAGTCTATTAGAACTGTTTTAAATTTTGTCTTAGAAAGAAATCAAAATTATCATTAGGAACTACTCAAAAATAACTTACATAGTAAAAATTATGGGACAAGTTTGAACACACAAACTTGCTTATAAAAAATGAAAGAAAAAAATTAACTATTAATTCAAGGAGGGAGCTAAGATGGCAGAGTAGTAGAAGGACCCTAGGCTTGTCTTGTCCCTAAAACACAGCTAGATAAGTATCATATCATTCTGAGTACCCAAGACGTGAAGACTAACAGAACAAACTGCACAAATAGTAGAAGAACACATTAAGGAAGGTAGGAGGTATGGAGAGATGGATTGAGGGAGAAACAGATCATGGGTGACACAGAGGGGAGTGATCTCTGGTCACAGAGAGAGACAAGAAAGGCAGAGAGAAGAGCACACAGGGGATTGAGCAAGAAAAACGCTTCCCTAAAATCACTGACAAGGAAAATGAGAGAGGTTGATTTTCCCGAGTTGTTGCAACCACTGGAACTCAAAGACTGGAGCCTTAGAGGTCCGCAGCATTGCTGTATAGAGCCCTGAGAGTGCTGCAGTGCTCCTGGAGAGAAGGCATGCAGGTAACCCCAGAGACTTATCACACAATCTAAGGATTGCCTGAGATGTACTGGGAGAGACTTTTCCCTCTTCTTGGAGCACATCTGCAAAGGTGGCATTGCCTCTTCAGGTACAAAAGAGCCAGTAGGTGCCATTTCCCACCCCTGCCCCCCACCTCTCAGGGTGGGCACTGAGACACCTGCTGAGAGCAGCTAACCCAGTTGCTGCCAAGTTTAGTGTGCTTTGTTTCACATTCCATGTTCCGCACACCAGTACAGCTGCCCTTCTGGGTCAAACTTTCATCAATCCCAATGCAGCAAGATCCTCCTCCAGATGACCAGCTCAGGTCCCTGCCACAACAGGTCCTTAATGTTTGGAGTTGTAAAACTTAACTGGCCTACCTGGGATAGAGCTCAGAGTGCACTGTGCTGCAACAGGCAAAGCAACCCAGATATAGACAGTCTGAAACAGCAATCTGAAAAAAAAGCCTAGGATGAAAGAGGGTAATTATCTGCTCTTCAGGGAGGGCTTCCCTGACAGCAGCAAACACAAACTTCCCTCTCCAGGGACAAAAGATCTGGCTGAAACTATTTCCTTCCCCTGCCCTTCAGATTAATCCAACTTCAATAAACAGCACAGCATCAAAACTGGTTGCCTAACTAACTCACAAATCCCCACCCCAACCCCACCCCAACCCTGGGCTGTGTTGGAGCTGCTTTTCTTGGGCAACTCAGAAGTTTTCTTGGGTGCCTCAGAAGCAATACAGCTGGCCCCTTCCCCAGAAGATCAGCACAAAACCCCACACACAGCATATCTACTAACCATGGAGTTTCATAAAGCTTCGGTTCTAGTGGAAATAGCATCAGATCTCTTTTAACAATCACACCAGAGCACATCTAGTTAAAACTCCCCACACTCTGGCCCTGGTCCAAACACTTCCTACTGTAGGCAAGGAGAACTCTTCAGATGACTGACCTGAGGGAAAGAACAGCCAAACATTGTAGCAGAGTTCAAATACCACACACCAGAGACACTTCCTGAAGCTCAAAGCCCTGGACACTATATGACATCTTCGTAAAGTCATTACTCTCAGGAACAGGAAACATAACGGGCTTTCTAACACACAGAAGAAGACACAGACTTAGACATAGTGCCAAGATGGAGGAATTCATAAAAGAAAGAACAAAAAAAGATCATGACCAAAGATCTAATCAAAATAGATATAAGTGATGGTGTGCCTGGGTGACTCAGTTGATTAAGCATCTGCCTTCATTCGGCTCAGGTCATGGTCTTGGGGTCCTGGGATCGAGCCCCATGTTGGGCTCTCTGCTCAGCAGGGAGCCTGCTTCCTCCCCCCCACCCCCGCCTGCCTCTCTGCCTACTTGTGATCTCTGTCTTTCAAATAAATAAATAAAGTCTTTTTTAAAAAATAGACATAAGTGATATGGCTGATCCAGAATTTAAAGCAATAATTATAAGGATACTCACTGGGCTTGAGAAAGGCAGGGAAGGCATCAGAACTAAAAGAACTTTAAGTAAGTCAGGCCAAAATGAAAAATGCAATAACTGAGATTCAAAACTGACTGGATGTAATGACCTCAAAGATGAAAGAAGCACAGGAATGAATAAGTGATAATGCAAAATAGATTTATGGAAAATAATGAAGCTGAACAAAAGAAGGGAAGAAAATCTTGGGTCACAGAAGTTGACTTAATAACATTCATACTGAGGAATCCCAGAAGAATAAAAGAAAGAAAAAGGGACAGGTTTATTTAAGGAAATTATCGCTGAAATCTTCCCTAATCTATGGGAGGAAATGCACATCTAAATCCAGGAGGCACAGGCAACTGCTATCCAAGTCAACAAAAGCAGGCCAACACTGACACATATTGTAGTTAAATTTGCAAAATATAAAGATAAAGGGAAAAAGAGCAGGACAAAAGAAGTTCCTAACCTACAAGAAAAGAACAATAAAGAATTTAGCAGTAGATTTCTCCACAGAAACTTGTCAGGCCATAAGAGAATAACGTGTTATATTCAATATTCAATGTGCTCAATGGGAAGAATATACAGGTAAGAATATTCAATTCAGCAAGGTTATTATTCAGAATAGAAGGAGAGACAGAGTTTTCCAGACAAGCAAAAACTCAAAAAGACCTGACCACTAAACCAGCCATACAATAAATTTTAAAGGGGACTCTCTGAGTAGGAAAAACCAAAAGCAGCAATGATTAGAAAGTAAACAATGTCAAAACAAGTAATAACATGGTACTAAATTCGTATCTCTCAATAATTACTCTGAATATAAATGGACTAAATGCTCCAACCAAAGGATGTTAGAATGTCAGAATGGGTAAAAAAAAAAAAAAAAAAAAAAAAAAGACATATCTGTATGCTGCCTACAAGAGACTCATTGTTGACCTAAAGTAACCTGAAGATTGAAAGTGAGGGTAAGGAAAAATATTTATCATGGAAATGGACATCAAAAGAAAGCCAGAGTAGCCGTACTTATAACAGAAAAAGTACATTTTAAACCAAAGACTAACAAAAGATGATAAAGGGCACTATATCATAGTGAAGGGTCTACCCAACAAGAAGATGTAACAATGATAAATATTTATGCCCCCAACATGAGAGCATGCAAATATATAAAACAATTAGAAACAGACAAAAATGAACTCATTAATAAAATGTAATAATAGTAGCAGACTTTTACATCCCACTTATAGCAATGGACAGATCATCTAAGCAGAAAATCAAGGAAACGATGGGTTTGAATGACACACTGGACCAGATGGACTTAACAGATACATTGAGAACATTTCATCCTAAAGCAACAGAATACACATTCTTTTCAAATGCACATGGGACATTTTGCAGAAGATATCACATACTGGGTCAAAAATCAAGCCTCAATAAATAAAAAAAGATTGAGATCATACCATGCATATTTTCCAGCCACAATACTATGAAACTTGAAGTCAACCATAAGAAAAAATTTGGAAAGACCACAAATATTTCGAGGCTTAAGATATTCCTACTAAAGAATGAATGGGTCAACCAGGAAATTAAAATGAATAGAATTACATGGAAACAAATGAAAATGAAAACATGATGGTCCAAATCCTTTGGGATATAGCAAAAGCAGTCATAAGAGGGAAGTATATAGCAATATAGACCTACCTCAAGAAGAAAAATCTCAAGAACCTAACCCATCTCAAACAAGCAACCTAACCCTACACCTAAAGAAGTTAGAAAAGGAATAACAAACAAAACCAAAAGCCAGTAAAAGAAGGAAATAATAAAGATTAGAGCAGCAATAAATGATATAGTAACAAAACAGTAGAACAGATCAATGAACCAGGAGCTGGTTCTTTGAAAAAAAAAAAAAAATTAGAAATTGATAAACCCCTAGCCAGACTTATCAAAAACAAAAGAGAACAGACCCAAATAAATAATGAACAGGATCAATAACAATCAACACCACAGAAATATAAATAATTATAGGAGAATATTATGAAAAATTATATACAACAAATTGGACATTTTAGAAGAAATGCATAAATTTTTAGAAACATGTAAACTACCAGAACTAAAATGGGAAGAAATAGAAAACTTGAACAGATCCATACCCAGCAAAGAAATTGAATCAGTAATCAAAAATCTCCCAACAACAAAAGTTCATGGCCACGTGGTTTCACAAAGGAATTCTACCATTTAAAAGAGTTGATACCTATTCTTCTCAAACTATCCCACAAAATAGAAATGGAAGGAAAACTTCCAAACTCCTTCTATAAGGTCAGCATTACTGATTCCAAACCAAATCAGCATTACTGATTCCAAACCAAAGACTCCACTAAAAAAGAGAACTACAGGCCAATATCCCTGATGAACATGGATCCAAAAATTGCTAAAATACTAGCAAACTAAATTCAATAGTACCTTAAAATAGTTATTCACCATGACCCAGTGGGATTTATTCCTGGGTCGCAAGGGTGGTTCAATATTTGTAAATCAATCAACATGATACACCACATTAATTAAAGGATGATTCTCTCAATAGATGCAGAAAAAGCATTTGACAAAGTACAGCATTGATTCTTAATAAAAACCCTCAACAAAGTAGGAATAGAGGGAGCTTACCTGAAATTCATAAAGCCCATATATGAAAAACCCATAGCTAACAGCATCTTCAAAGAGGAAAAACAGAGCTTTTCTTCTATGATCAGGAACAAGACAGGGATATACACTCTCACCACTGTTATTTAACATAGTACTGGAAGTCTTAACCTCAACGATCAGATAACAAAAAGGCATCCAAATCAGCAAGGAAAAAGTCAAACTTCTGCTATCCATAGATGACATGATATTCAATGTAGAAAACCCAAAAGACTCTACCAAAAATTTGCTAGAACTGATGCACAAATTCAGTAAAGTTGCAGGATACAAAATGACTGTACAGAAATTTGTTGCATTTCTTTATACCAATATAAAGCAGCAGAAGGAAATCAGGGATTCTAGTCTATTTACAATTGCACCAAAATCTATGATACCTAAAGAATAAACCTAACCAAAGAGGTAAAAGATCTGTACTCTGAAAACTATAGAACACTTACAAAAGAAATTGAAGATGATGCAACAAAATGGAAAAATTGGAGCAAATATTGTTAAAAAGTCTGCACTATGCAAAGCAATTGACACATTTAATGCAGTCCCTATCAAAATATCACCAATATTCTTCACAGAGCCAGAACAAACTATTGCAAAATTTGTATGGAACCACAAAAGACCTGAACAGGTCTTTTTCTTGAAAAAGAAAAGCAAAGCTGGAGGCGTCAAGGTTCTGGACTTCTATCTATATGACAAAGCTGTAGTCATCAAGACAGTTTGGTATTGGCAAATAAACACACATAGATCAGTGGAACAGAATAGAAAATGCAGAAATGGATCCACAAATATATGGCCAACTAATCTTTGACAAAGCAGGAAAGAATATCCAATGGGGAAAAGACAGTCTCTTCAGTAAATGGTGCGGGGAAAACTGGAAAGCCAACATGCAAAAGGATGAAATTTACCACTTTCTTACACCACACACAAAAATTCAAAATTGATGAAATAACAAAATGTGAGGCAAGAAACCATCAAAATTCTAGAGAACATAGGCAACAACCTCTTTGAACTCAGCTGTAACAATTTCTTATTAGACATGTCTCCTGAGGCAAGGGAAACAAAAGCAAAAATGAACTTTTGGGACTTAATCAAGATAAAAATTTCTGCACGGTGAAGAAAACAATGAACAAAACCAAAAGGCAATCTTTGGAATGGGAAAAGACATTTGAAAATGACATATCTGATAAAGGGTTTGTGTCTAAAATCTAGAAAGAACTTACCAAACTCAATACCCCAAAGCAAATAATGCAGTTAAGAAATGGACAGAAGACATGAATAGACATTTTTCTAAACAAGGCATATAGATGACTACCAGATGAAAAATACTCAAATTTCTCATCATCAGGTAAATACAAATCAGTACTATAATGAGAGATCATCTCACACCTGTCAGAATGGCTAAATTTAACAACACAGAGAACAACAGATGTTGGTGACTATGCAGAGAAAGAGGAACCCCTTACACTAATGGTGGGAATACAAACTGATACAGCCACTTCAGAAAACAGTATGGATGTTCCTCTAAAAGTTAAAAATAGAGCTGTCCCAGCACCCAGCAACTGCATTATTGGTATTTACCCAAAGGATGTAAAAATACTGATTCAAAGGGATATGTACACCATGACATTTTCCAGTAGCATTATCAGCTAGAGCCAAATTATGGAAAGAGCCCAAATGTCCATTAACTGATGAATACATAAAGAAGAGGTGGTAGATATACACAATGGAATTTTACTCAGCCAGGAAAAGAATGAAATCTTGCCTTTTGCAAAGACATGGATGGAGCTGGAGGGTATTATGCTAACCAAAATATTCAGTCAGGGAAAGAAAAATATATGATTTCACTCATATGTGGAATTTAAGAAGTAAAAGAGATGAACATGGCGGGGGGCAGGTAGAGAGATAGAGACAAACCATAAAACAGACTCTTAAATGTAGAGGACAAAATGAGTGTTGCTGGGGAGGAAGTGGGTAGGAAGATGGGTTAAATGGGTGATGGGTATTAAAGAGGGCATTTGTTTCTATGAGCACTGGGTACTGTATGTAAATGATGAATTACTAAATTCTATACCTGAAGTTAATATTACACTGTAATAACTAACTGGAATTTAAATAAAAACTGGAAACCACAAAAATATACTCATTAATTAACTAATTAGTTAATTAAAATCACTAGTATTTCAAGATCTGAAGAAATGTAATTAACATGATATGGAGATGGACCTAAGAAATTATTGTTGATAAACTGAAATGTATTGGCTTTTTTTGAAGACACAGAATGAATCACTATTGGAAAATGTAATAAAATAAATCAATGTCAGAAAAAAGTCAATGGGATTTACTCTGATAAATGTCTGATACTGCTATTTACAGTATCAGAAATGAGAAGCTGAATATGAAGAAAACAGAATAACAATTTTGAGAATTATAAGAGCAACATTTCCAATTTTTTTCCTAAGAAATGTGGAAGTCTGTAGGAAATATGCACTTTCTAAGAGAAAATTTCATTTTTTTAAAAAATGGCATGGAGGGTTTTTAAAAGTTTAATAGTAAATATAAATCAAGATGAATTTTTTTAATTTAATTTTAATTTTGTCAGTGTTCCAAGATTCATTGTTTATGCACCACACCCAGTGCTCCATGCCAGAAGTGCCCTCCTTAATACGTACCGCCAGGCTCACCTGTCCCCCCATCCCCCTCCCTTCCAAAACCCTCAGTTTGTTTCTCAGAGTCCACAGTCTCTCATGGCTTGTCTTCCCCTCTGATTTCCCCCAATTCACTGTCCTTTTCTTCTCCTAATGTCCTCCATGCTATTCCTTATGCTCCATAATTAAGTGAAACCGTATGATAATTGACTTTTTCTGCTTGACTTATTTTACTCAGAATAATTTCCTCCAGTCCTGTCCATGTTGATACAGAAGTTGGGTATTCATCCTTTCTGATGGAGGTGTAATATTCCGTTGTATATATGTATCATATCTTCATTATCCATTCATCTATTGAGGGGCATCTTGGGTCTTTACACAATTTGCCAATAGTAGCCATTGTTGCTAGGAACATTGGGGTACAGGTGGTCCTTCTGTTCACTACATCTATATCTTTGGGGTAAATACACAGTAGTGCAATTGCAGAGTCATAGGGTCGCTCTATTTTTAATTTCTTAAGGAATCTCCACACTGTTTTCCAGAGTGGCTGGAAAAACTTGCATTCCCACCAACAGTGTAAGAGGGCTCCCCTTTCTCCTCATCCTCTGCAACACTTGTTGTTTCCTGTCTGTTAATTTTGGCCATTCTAACTGGTATAAGGTGGTATCTCAATGTGGTTTTTTTTTTTCAATTTTGTTTTATTTTATTTCTTTTCAGTGTTCCAAAATTCATTGTTTATGCACTACACCAGTGATCCATGCAATACGTGCCCTCCACTACCAGGCTCACTTAACCCCCCAGCCCCCTTCATTCCGAAACCCTCAATTTGTTTCTCAGAGTCCACAGTCTCTCATGGTTTGTCTCCCCCTCTAATTTTCCTCAACTCACTTCTCCCCTCTATTTCCCAATGTCCTCCATGTTATTCCTTATGCTCCACAAGTAAGTGAAACCATATGATACTTGACTCTCTCTGTTTTGAGTTATTTCAGTCAGCATCATCTTATCCAGTCATGTCCATGCCACAGTTGCCACTCTGTGGAAAGAACCAAGATGCCCTTCAGTGGACGAATGGATAAAGATATACAAAGGAGTATTATGCCTCCATCAGAAAAGATGAATACCGAATTTTTGTGCAAACATGGATGGGACTGGAAGAGATTATGCTGAGTGAAATAAGTCAAAGAGAGAGTCAAGTACCATATGGTTTCAATGTGGTTTTGATTTGAATTTCCCTGATAGCTAGTGATGATGAATGATTTTTCAGGTATCTGTTAGCCATTTGTATGAAAGATGAATTTTTTAAAAAGATTTATTTATTTATTTGTTTGTTTGTTTGTTTATTTATTTGAAAGAGAGAGTGGGAGGGACGGGCAGAGGGAGAGAGAGTCTTAAGCAGGCTCTGTACTCACATGGGACTCAATCCCATGACCCTGAGATCACAACTTAGCCGAAACCAACTGCACCCTCCCAGGTGTCCCCCAAGACAAAATTTAAAGAGCTCTTGAAAGGAAAAGATAATGAAAGATTAACCTAAATATGGCATTGTGATTTGTTATTGGGTTGTATAAAGAAGAATTAGAAACAAATATTCATATATTTCTTTCCTGAAATCAATTCCAATAGTTGTCTCATTAATTTTTCCACTTTGCTGGTTTGTTGTTATTTTGTTTCTCTATTTGTTCATGGGTTATAGGTAGTGATGTTGTATATAAACATGTATAGTTTCTAAAAAGACTTTCATAAACCCAATCAAAGATACTCATTTCCACTTACTTAAGCATGAAGTTATCAAAGCTAGATTTATATTCTTTTCATTGCTTTTGAATAAAACCATGTGGAAATTATCTTCAAAATAGAAGAATGGACAATATAACATATTTAGATGTCAAAAAGTTACTTATAGGATGGGAATAAAATGTATTTCCTCTTAAGTCTTTTATCTTCACTAATTTTCCTGGCCTGGCTTTATATAACTAATGTCAAGGCCAAAAATACAATATTGTCTTAGAAATTATTACATAAATGTTCTCTGGTATTTTTCTCTTAAGTTCATATCGCTATATCATTTAACATATCCAGAGACGAAAAATTTGCAGTCCTTGTTTTTTGAGGGTAAAAATGAAATAATTATATATTCTAACATTATGCCTCCTTCATATAAAACTTAAAATAGGTACTATTTAATTAAGATCTGATTGGTAAAATATATTTTATCTTAAGAATTAAAACTTAAAGATACCTCTAAGGAAATAAATTGAAACGTGTGTTTCATGTACAGAAAGTGTTGAATTGCTATATTGTACATTTGAAACTAATATAACACTGTATGTTAACTAACCAGAATTAAAATTAAAATTTAGAAAAAGAAACATGGAAAGTTTTACAGATTAAGCATTTTACATTATTTAAAATAATATAATTACTGGAAATATATTTGGGGTGGAGAAATATATATGCCTTTATTATTTATTTCATGTTTCTCTATATTTCTGAACTTCTTAGCAGTATATCTCTAGCTTCACATTGTAGACTAAGATAAAATTATAGGAATGCTATTCCTTGTGCTCTTTCTGTTATCCACTCTCTAAAGAAACCACAGCAAGAGCATTATTCTATTCTTCAAATATTTCAAATGTTTCCTTGCCTGTTAGAGAATTCTGCATTTGCTTTTCTCTCAGTGTTTCTCCCTTATTTATGGATTTTTTTTTTCTTAGTATTCTGATCTAACTCAAATGTCTGCTAATTTAAGAAACTTTTTTTCCTGGCTACCCTAAATTATGATTTCACTATATTAGAAAGCATTATTTTAGATTCTTGTGAGCACTTATCATTATGGGAAATTATTTTATTCTATTTTGTCTCTCAAAATACAAGCTTTTTAAAAAGTTTTATTTATTTATTTGACAGAGAGAGACACAGTGAAAGAGGGAACACAAGTAAGGAGAGTGAGAGAGGAGGAAGCAGGTTTTCCACTGGTCAGGGAGCTCGATGTGGGACTTGATTCCAGGACCCTGAGATCATGACCTGAGCTGAAGGCAGACCTTAACAACTGAGTTGCCCAAGTGCACCAAAATATAAGCTTATTTTGAACCAGTACATTTCTGTTTTTTCATGTCTCACATATATACCTTGTAATGAATATTTTTGAATATTTGAATTAATGAATAAATAGATGAATGGATTTACTTTTCTAATAATATTCATAGATTATAAATAAATAGAAACATTACACTACATTGAAACATTGAAGACTAATTTTATAACCAATTTAACTTTATTGTTGGTCAGGCATACAATCAAAAATTAAACAAAAGTTATAGAACAGAAATTGGAAATTTTAAAATGTATATTTCATGAACACTTGAAATGCTCTAAACTAGATGGTATCAATAAGAAAATTACTACTTCAAAAAAAATAGTATTGAAGTACAGTGGACATAAAAAAAAGAAAATTACTACTTCAAAAGTCATTTGGATTTTATTTATTGCAGTAATATTGATAGATTGATTAAATAAAGCATTTGGCTATAAGTATTGTATTTATTTATTTATTTATTCATTCAGTAAATACTTACTGAGTATTGTCATGTTCTAAGTTTTGTGCTGGAGAGAAGGGCCCCATTTGAAAAGAGGCAAATATGACATCATGAAACATAAATCAAGCAAGAATACTAATAAATATATAACTCAATAACACTTTTCTTCTAGGAATAAATGCACTAATCATAAAAAGTACTAAAAAATAAGATGTGGTGAGAAATAAAATTTAAGATTTAATCGGTGATATTTTGTCATAAACGTCAACAGTATCATCACTAGAAGACAACAGGATGATGAGAATGACTATAGAAGCAATGTTCATAGGGGCTACCTAATTAAACAATGTTTGAAATCCAATCCCAATGTCAAAAGATATAATCCAAATGTATTATTAGAGGCACTAAGAACAGAATACATAGTATATATTTTTTTAAAAGGTTATTTAAAAGAAAATCAAACTCTTCCAAAACATGAATAAGAAGTACATTGCAAAATCTTGTTTTAGGGGACTGTCTTCTCTGATCTGAATGAATCGTGCTTTACGGAGTGATATGTAAATGCATTTTCTAAATTCCTCTGGGTTAATTATCTGTGAGGGACAGGATCTTCCTGAAATAACATCAGAATTTGAAGATGTTGAAGACACCTCATCACATTTGTATCTTCTGTAGTTATCACTGTAATCGCATTGGTAAATGTTAAAAGATATTTTTGAACAAGTCAACAATTCAAAATCAACCTTTTTGGTGAAATGAATATGCAATCGCTTGTCTTTCCATTAAAATATGTTTCTTTTAAGGTTATTGCTGCTGTAAGTGCTTATTGCAAAAGATAAATGTTATGAATCATGAAATAGTACACATTTACTTAATAAAAAGAATGATTTGTGTCAGACACTAAGTTTATGTTGTGCAGATCTAGAGCATATACATCACTGATAACTTTGGTTATCATTAAATCCCAGGTGATGTCCATGTTCTGATCCATGGTCCGCACTGAGTAGCAAGTTTTGAAGGAATAAAACTAGTGTTTATATAGGGCATTCTATTAGTAGTCTAAATATGTTACTATAGGAACTGTTATCTCTATTTTCTTGCACTTCTGACAAAAAATTAAACTTCTGATCCCATGTGGCAACTTTGGTGACTTTCCACATCTCAAGGCTTAGGCAATGGCTGTGTCAAATCTGGTTGCTTTACCAAGTGATGAGACATTGATCATTTCTCCCATCACTGATATCTAAAGTGGTGAAAGAATGAATTCTGTGCTTTCCCTGTACAAGTGAATTGTTTCTTTGTTAGAGAACAACATGCATACACTTTTTGAAAGGAGTTTCTTCACATAATGAAAAGATGTAAAAAAGAAGCTAGTTGGTGATAGTGTTCTTTCAGATTTAACTTCTTACCTATGTGAGAAATATATTCACTGTTTATGTATCTCAAAAAGTACTCAATTAGACATTGTTAAAATCCAGAACAAACTGGAGGTCTAGCATTAATTTTTATTTTAAAATTATTATTAATGATATGCTTTTTCAAAATAATTACAAAGAAAAAAACTAGGAGAAATGTTAGATCAAATATGATACTGAACACATATGAAAACCAGGAAATATACTAACACTAAGTGATTTTAAAGAAATAACTAAGGAATTTCTAATTAAGGAATGTCTTTTAGACATTAGGAATAGCAAAGGAATGTCTTTTAGAAGACAAATATTTCTAAATCCACACATAGAGGTACCATATGTGATAACACCAAAAACAAGTAGAATTCTCAACAAGAAAAGAGAGAGATTACATATCAACCCAGTATTATCAATTCACTTACGCTAATCTTTAAGAATGTAGTAAAATAAAGATCTTTTGCAAACAAAAAATAACAGATTTTATTTAGCAAGCCTTCATTTGAAAGATGTGAATTTTTCGCAAAGAAGAGATTGAAACTTACAAAGACTATACTGGGTTGATGATAGTAAATTTATGAAGTTTTCACTAAATGACATCGATGAAAACTGTAAGATTAGTGTTATTTAAACAATTTGAGAGTTTATAGAACTGGAAAAATATTTTATACTTTATTTGAAAAAATTACTCTGCAATCTATAGATTGAAAGAAGTAAGCTATTTTCTATTTTTGTTAAAACAAGTCAATTGAAAACAATTTCAATTATTGATAAGTGCAACTTTATAAAAAGCAACTAGAAAAGAGAGGAAACTCAGAGGAGACAGAGTTTGGCATGTATTGAATAAATGAGTAAATGGGTACACAAAAACAAAGATATGGATTCTTTACACATGAGAGGAAAAGGTAGCTGAAGATAGAAGTTTGAAATGAGAAAGGAAACTCAAATGGGTAAGTGCTAGAATGGCTAAAATTTGAATTAATTGTTGTAAATGGAAAAAATACCCATTAATAATGAGTTAGACCAACATTCATTCCCCTTCTTTATGAAACTACTGAAATATTTTAGGGGAAAATTTCCAACTGAAACAGCTGTAAAAACCTAACTTATTTAGTATAATACCACCTCTAATGTAAAGGCTATGGAAAAAAATGAGCAATAATGGAATTAATTATGAGGAGATAAGAGAAGATATTAGCAGAAAGCTACTAAGAACAAAAGTTATTCTTTTGTGAGTATGTGTGTGTATTATAATTGCTTGATATTGTATTTTTGGAATTATATAGAAATCATCCTTTGCCTCCCCATGGCACTGGTTACATGAACATATGATTTCAGTTGTCTTGTGAAGGAGAACAAGTTTTAAGATGATGATGCTATAAAATATGGAGTTTCATTGCATTGTTGAATCAAATGTACTTTGATGCTAAACTACCTCTAGTGTAGCCTCATATAGTTTTGGACTTTGAGTAACCGTATAGATCACAGCTCAACCATTGACCTGAGTTGGACATGGAGAATGAGCAAAGTATGTATCTATTTTAAGCCACTAATATTTTGAGTTTATTTGATACTGCGGCATGATCTGAAATTGCCTGATTTATATAGACATTGGTCTCAGGAGTAGAGTGCCATCTCAACAAATCTAAAATATGTGACACAAGCTTATCGGTTGGGAGTGGAGGAAACAATTTGCACAGCCTAGAAAAATGCCACTTTTGAGCAGTAGCAGAATATTTGGTAACACCGTGTTTCTGAAAATCTTGTGAGGCTGATTGCATGTCCAATTATTGTGTAGCTCTAGGGGAAGAGTTCAAAAACAGAACATTAGTGTTTTTGATTGCTATTGACTGAATTTTATCTGGTATTACCAGAAAGAGATAAGTAAAGAATTTGATTGCTGAAAAGCAAAAAATGAAGTGAAGTGAAAACATTCTGGAATTCTGGACCTTGATGTTATGAGGCTCAAACTGTAGGAGAATAATTGATAAGGGATTTAAGAGGCAACACCCTATCAAAACTCAGCATTTTAAAAAAGATAAAAATAAGAGTGTAGCCTTCCCATTTATTTCCAAAATTCCCAAAGGATCCAAGTGCCTCGGGGTAAAGATCAGATTAAGGATATGGAGGAGAGTTAAACCTCAAAATTGATTTAGAGAAAAATCAGTCTATAGCTTTTCTCTAGAAGCCCAAATTTCTACTTACAAGCTTAAAACTTAAAGACAGTTGAGAGAGAGAAGGGAGGAATATATGTGTGTGTGTATAATGTGTATACATATTATATATATATATAATTGTATATTCATAAATCATATATTACATATGTGTATGTCATATATGGAAAATTATATCTTATTAAGAACTGTAGGTATTTGCTAGCATCACATAGATAAAAATCTTAATGCTTTATTCTAAAACAAGTGCAAACCTGGAATAACAACAGTGAAATTTTAAAAATTTTGTTACTTGACACTTTGCCCCTTCAAATTCCTCTAATTGAACATGAGTTCAAAAAGTTGAACAGGGGCATCTGGGTGGTGCAGTTGGTTGAGCATCTAACTCTTGGTTTCAGCTCAGGCTGTGATCAGGGTCTGCAGGGTCATGAGATCAGGCCCTGTACTGGGCTACAAACTTAACGCAGAGTTGACGAGACTCTCCCACTTCCTCTGACCACCCTCCCACACTCTCTCTGTCTCTGTCTCTCCTAAATAAATAAATCTGTGGGGGAAAAAATTTGAACAAATCCAAGATAGCACATTCCTTCAAGGGAAGCCAAGAAGAATAGGTTAAAGAAGAATTTCCTTGAGTGTACAGATAGGACCATAGGAAACAATGCACCATGAAACAAATCCTATAGAGAAGAGTTAGAGTTTAATTAATAAATACTCACCAGCACTATTGTAGGTCCTGGCTATAATGCCTAGTCAACAGAATTTTAGAAATGCTATAGTCTTGTGACTGTTGAGGGTCTTCTGTTCCTCCCTTTCTGATAATGAGAATTCAATACAGATATCCAGACATTTCACTAATATTGGGAATTAGTAGAAGAAAAGTAATTTATCCTTTAGCTCATAGTTTGTTCAGATGAAGAGCCACAGCCGAACCTGCTACTGAACTTACTAAACAGCACATCAGCATTCTAAAATTTGAGCTGATAGAGTGAATGCATTTTTAGGTGGTTTGTTCTGGGGATGATTTATTGTGTATAATGTGTTAAAAGAAAAAGAAATGTGCAAAGACATGAATAAGCAAGTACTATGCACCAGATAATCTGTTTGACACTCTTCATTAGCAAGTCCTTTTTTATTTAAGTCCTTTGGCATTGAATCCCAATGAAATATGAGGCAATGTGGTTGTATGGTACTCTAAAGCTTATTATCCCTCACACAGTGTATTCTGAGGTCGCATATTGAGATGCTGGTATTGTAATGAATCCATCTATCTGAGTCTCTGGGTGACTTCATAGTATAAAGAACCCTCTCACCCTGGTCCATAATTCATGGTCCATAGTTCATACACTGGGCACACAACTGGGGAGAGAAATGAATACTTAATCCACTGAAAGTTTGGGGGATGGGTTTCTCCATAGCATAACCTAGATTACCTGGTATAATAAGCACTTGATTGACTAAGGAATATGTATATTGAAAGACAAATTAGTGATCTATGCTCATGTTCTATTATGTTCTGAAATCAATCTCTTTTCCTAAACCCAGTACAGGGATAACCATTGTGTGGGTACCAGTACCAGTACCAGTACCAGTACTGATATCTGAGAAAAACCATGCTGAATATAGGTGAAACTGTGAAGTAATTGGAATTATGAGCTGATTTAAGATGTGAACTAAATATCAGAATGAAGTACAGATCTGACAAAGGATAGTTGGTACTTGTTAGCCTTAAGCACCATCAACTCTACCTAATATTCATATTTTTATTAGAAATTATATGAAATAACTTAATATAAAATACCACTCTAAAAATTTGGAAAATATTAGATAAGTCACTTGCAAAAAACAAACAAACAAACAAACAAACAAACAAAAACCCTGTTACTCTAACTCAAATAAAAATGTCTCTGCTTTCACTGTTCATATTTTAGTTTATAAATATACTTTTCATGTTGTCATTTTCATAGGAAATTCTTTATAAGTGTGATGGATTTGTCATATTCCAGAAACCAAATATATAATAATTCTCATGAAATATTTTTTTGGAGCTAAAGGGGTGGCATACAATTGTTCAGCAATACACACACACACACACACACACATATATGTATATATGCATATATGTATACAATTTTGTATATATACAATTTTGTATATATATAATTTTGTGTATATATATATAACTTCGCTGAAAATCACTATCAGAAAATATTCACATGATTCATATTACCTTCTTAAATTAATTAAAAATACCACTATATTTTATGATTACTATAACATATCAATAAACTGCTTTCTAAAGAAGAAAGCTATTCATGATATAGCTGTTCATGATGGTGTGTCTTTTTTAGATTTTTTCTTTTATTGACAATATATTGACCTCCTTTTGAAGATAACATTTCATCAAATAATCTGAAACTGAATCTATCTGTCATTTGTCTCTTCCTGTCCCTTTCTCTTTTTACACACACACACACACACACTCACTAATTGTCTTATCTTTCTCCTTCCTTTCTACCCATCTTCCCTTCTTTCCTTTCTTTCCTCTTTCTTTAATCTTCTTTTTTAATTTCTTCAATCTGTGAATACAAAAAAGCCTTATGTTCATTATATTTATCTAAATAAATATGCCTGCTACATAAACCTGCTGCAATCCTGGTTAATATTAGTTTCTGAGAAGAAAAAGCCAGGCGTATGTTTTGTAAATGGTACCTCTTTATATATCATTAACTATAACAAAACTCATTAGGATTTTGTTATTGTTGTTTTATTTTTTTTTCTTCTATGTGTCTAGCTAGTGCTCCTTGCAAAATAGGGCTTGGATTCAGATAATTTATTTAGAAAAACAATCACATGTATCAGATATGGGGGGGCTTGGCCAGGAAAAAAAAAAAAAAGGGTCAGTGGAGTCAGTTAATCCAAGAGTAAGCTACTGCTCTGAGTTATCAGGAGGCTAGCCTGCAGATGAAACTCTCAGGAGCTATGTGAAAGCAAACCAGAATCCATTGGATAATTTTGGCTCTTGTCCTCCATTGACTGGGAATTGTCTCAAAGAGTTTAAGCGTGCTGTACATAATAGTTATGAGTACATACAAAATATATTTAAAATCTGTATATCTTTTCATTAATGTTTTTAAATTAACTCTTGGAAAAATTGAAAATAGTATATATGACAATGATATAAACTTTGTAAATAAGATGAATAATGTTTTAAGTTTAAAAGAGGTAGCCAATGGAAATTTTATTTTTACAAAATATTTCAGAAATATTCTACCTGAAGAAGTCAGAGAAATTAATGCATTGGTCCTTTAATCAATGATTCAAGGGCTATATATTATAAAATGATATTTAACTAATAAGAGATTTAGTACTCTTTATCTCCTAAGTGTACTTTAATATACCACAATTTTTTTTAATTTTTGTTTTTTATTTTTTGGAAAGAGCAGTCTTTTTAAAGTCAATTTAAACTAACTCCTCACGATTTTCCCTTGACATATTTATCGGTTCCTATTTCACTCCTAGTATAACAAATCAAAATGGCCTGGATCAGAGATTCAGTATAAATCACTCTTATCTCACATTAGTATACATAATCCTGTTTGTTTTAATATCAAAAGCAGGGACATCTAATTATGCTTCTTAACATGAAATAATTTGAATTAGAAGAGTAATTAAATAATTATGTTTGTTGATTTCACCCATCCATGAAATAATCCATACACAATATGTATATTCATTTCCCAGGTTTCTAAGATGAAGTCAGTATGGATAAATAATGACTGGAGAGCTAACAACAACAAAAAAAATGTTGACAACTTGAATGTGATTAAATACAGTTAAAGGATAATGTGTATATAATTTGTTGCAAACCAGGTAATACTATGAAGCCTAATTCTAAAACTATACGACTAGATTTACAAATGATTAAGTCACAAATTATATTCAATCACATATTGTTCATAATAATACAAATGCTCTGTATATACCACTTTCTTTAATACACCTGTATATTTTCTAAAACAGGAAACATTAAAATCTGAATTATGAATTTTAAATAACCCCCAATCAGATAAATACTGTTTGTAAAGTTAAAAAATAAGACCAAATATAGCTCTTGATATTTAAGTATGAGTTTTGTATGGACAGAGGAAAGGGTGCAAACTTATTGCCCTTAATCTATTTAGTTGTTAGAATTTTGTGCCAATTGTACATTAGGAAAATAACTTTTTCAGAAGTATTTAATAGATTTTGAATAACATGTTGACTTACCATTTGGAATATGAAAGTAATAAAAGAAAAGTAATAGTTTTCTTCACATAATGAACACATATTTATTAACTGTATTTATAAATAAATTCCAATTCTTGTTCAAATATTTCTTGGACAAGATGCTACCTTTAAACTAATGAACCTAAACATGATGTGCAGTTAGAATATACTGTTTGCTTTACATGTAGTAATGTGAGGTGCAGCATACCAAGTTTGAGACAACCATACTTTGTCTAGTTATGGGCAAGAATAAGAAGTTGATATCCACTATTACTACTATGATTTAATTATTTCCTGGAAGTTACACCAATTCACATTAGAAGAGAAGAAAATTTTCATTATCATCACTTGACATAATAGTCTACCTTTCTACCTTAGAGAAATCAATTGAAAATCTATTACACCTAGAAATAAGATTCACTAAAGTGCCTACTTACAAAGTAAAAATACAAAAATCAATATTTATATGTTATTCATCCTTTAGATATCAATTTAAATATCATCCTCCACAAAATTTCAAGTAAATGCTGAATCACTTTCACACCTTCCACTTTTCCTTCAAAATGTTATCATATGGTAATATTATTGTTTATGTAAGGGTTAAATAAAAATTATAAATTTAAAATTTTAAACAAAATACTCAAATAATTTTTAAATGTGACCAACTGTTTCTAAAGTTTACCTGAAAGAATAATTAGTGCAAATAGTCAAAAAGATTTCTGTAAAGGAAAATGAGAAGTGAATGGTTGCAACACAATCAATTAAGGGTATTACTACCTTAACTACTATAGAATAGTGTGATACTGACTCAGGAACATAAAAAAATCTCACCTAGTAAAAACAATTATATAAGGGGGCACCTGGGTGGCTCAGTGGGTTAAAGCCTCTGCCTTCGGCTCAGGTCATGATTCCAGGGTCCCGGGATCGAGCTCCACATCGGGCTCTCTGCTCAGCAGGGAGCCCGCTTCCTTCTCTCTCTGCCTGCCTCTCTGCCCTCTTGTGATCTCTGTCTGTCAAATAAATAAATAAAAATCTTTAAAAAAATTATATAACATGATATTTATCATATTACATATATTATATATGATCTACATTATATATTATACACTATACTGTATGTATTTATCACAATTACATAAAATGTGAGTATAAATAAGTGAGAAATAATACTGCTTTTAATTTCACTTCCTTAATTTTTAAATATAAATTATTTTCCCTTAATAATATAACATACAGATTTTTCCTAAGCCTATAAATGAAAAGCCTTAAATAAAATGTCAGATTTAAAGTGTGACATAGTTTTCTCACTAATTTGGAAATCCAAATTGATATTAAACTCATTCTGGTCAATTTTTACCTGTTTCTTTCAACTCACCATTTTGTGTCATCTGTCCAGTTATGATTGAAATACCAGCAATAGTGCTATGAGTTATCACTGGTGTATAGGCGGGAAGTGATTACTCAAAGGTAATGGCAGGGGAAAATTCAGGGCACAGAGCTAGTATCTCTTGCCATGTTTCACACACGGACACAGGCACACACACATACACACACACACACAGCATGACCATCGAGGTACTGATCAAGGTCAAAAGCATTATCACCACTCCTTTAATACATACACGAGTAAAAACAGTTCTCCCCAGAAACTTCTTACTATTTTTTACACATTTTTTTCTCTGCAATAGTCATAATAGATTGATCTTAAGAAAAAAGCCAAAGGAAAAAAAGAAAAAGAAAAAGAAAGAAGCCAGTATTTTTTGCACATTCAGAACCTTGGGAAGAAAAAACATTTTTTTTTACCTTATCTGAAGTATTGCAAAATTTACCTTCAATGAGAATTCGTTTTTTTTTTTTCAATTTATTTTTCTCCAGCAGGGTCTCAAAGATCATTTTAAGTTGCAGTGACACTATTTTGTACAAGCTTAAAGCTTGTACAAATTGACCAGAATGAGTTTAAGAACCAAAACCTCTTAAAAACATAATATATACCCCTAGACAGACTTTGGGTGGTCTCCATCTCCTATGTCATTGACAAGCCATGCCACTCACTTCTTTTTGCTTTATTTTCTAATATTCAGGCTTTATTTAATTTTTCTTTGCACATTTGCACAACCCTGTACAGTAAAAAATAAATACAGTGAATTATGTAATGGCTTTCAAAACCTCTGCCCAGAATTAACAAATACCCTTTCTGACCATATTTAATGAGAAAAAGCAAGTCACATGACCAAACCTACATGGTAGGGACATTGCATTTATATCTTGTGCCTGAAAATTAGAAGCAATAACAATAACAACATAGAGTTGGATAAGCATTAAACAAAGTGATGAAGATAAAAATGAATTGAATTGGTCCTGGTGCTTAGCATACACAATATGAGTCTAATTTGTTTTTTATGATATTTCATATTTCCTGAATTTGGTTTATTTTATTAATTTTATCAATGAATCATCATTTTTTTGTTTTAATCCTCTATTATTTTAACTTTCCTACTTTTCCCCTAGTTTTATCAAGGTATAATGGACAAATACAACTTGCATATATTTAAGATGTATAATTTGATGATTTGCTATACATGTGCTTTGTGAAATTATCAGCACAATCAAGATACTTAATATATGCACCATCTCATATAGTTTTGTGTGTGTGTGTGTGTGTGTGTGTGTGTGTGTGTTGTGGTGTGTGTTTTGAGAACCCTTAAGATGGACTCTCAGCAAATTTTAATATTTTAACATTACACATCAGAGCTCCAGAAGTTTTTCATTTGCATAACTGAAATTTCATACTCTTTAACCAGTATTTCCCATTCCCCCCCCTTATTCAGCCACTGACAACCACCTTTCTACTTTTTGCTTCTATGACTATTTTAGAGTCCATGTGTTCCAAATCAGGTTGTGCAGTACTGCATGTCTTTCTGTGTGTGTTCTATTTCACCTAGCATAATGACTCCCAGGTTCACCTGTATTGTTGGTGCAAATTGCAGGATTTCCTTTTTAAAAATAATTAATTTTGATATATAATTGATATAAAATATTGTATCAATTTTATGTGTTCAACTTAATGATTGCAGATACCTCTTTGAGGTCCTGATTTCATTTGTTTGACTATATATCTGGAAGTGAGATTGCTGAATAATAAGGTAGTTCTATTTTTAATTTTTGAGGAACCTCCATCGTTTTTCATAATAGCTATACCAATTTACATTATCACCAGTTATGTTAAAGTATTCCCTTTTCTTCACATCCTTGCCAACAGTTTTTCTTTGTCTTTTTTTAATAACTATTTTAATAGACATGAAGTGATACCTCCTTGTGATTTTGATTTGCATTTACTTGTAAGTAGTGAAATTGAGCATTTTTTCAGGTCAGCTGTTTCTCTGGTGTTTTTCCGCCTTGATGATCTATACCTTATTGTAAGTGGGGTATTGAAATCCCTTCATTATTGTATTGTTGTCAAATTCTGCCTTCAGATCCAGCAATATTTGCTTTATATATTTAGGTGCTCTGATGTTGGAAGCATATGTACTTATAATCACTGTATCTTCCAGTTGAATTGACCTTTTTATAATTATATAATTAGCTTCTTTGTCTCCAGAGACAGTTTTAGATTAAAGTCTATTTTCCTTCATAGATTTATATCTATCTTGGTGATAGCTTTTTTTTTTTTTAAGATTTTATTTATTTATTTGTCAGAGAGAGAGTGAGTGAGAGCGAGCACAGGCAGACAGAGTGGAAGGCAGAGTCAGAGGGAGAAGCAGGCTCCCTGCAGAGCAAGGAGCCCGATGTGGGACTCGATCCCAGGATGCTGGGATCATGACCTGAGCCGAAGGCAGCTGCTTAACCAACTGAGCCACCCAGGCGTCCCAGTGATAGCTTTTCACAGACTCACAGAACTGATAAGGGAATCTTCATGATTATGGTCTATGCTTAGGGACTCTAAGAAATGGGAGCTATTTGGATTGGGTTGACATATTTTCTATTATATACAACTATAGAAATAGCTTATATGCAGCCTGTGGGTCCTCATATCACCATTGAATTTTGTAGTCCATGTATTTGAGGGTGGTTAGTTTGACAGTCTCTTATATTTACAGTTCTGATTTTTCGAGCTCTATGTAAGGACATTAAGTATAGTGTTTTTAAAAACCTACAATCATTAATCAGGTCCACAAATGGATAAATAGTTTTGCATTCACTCTAAAGTTATAGGTACTTGATTCTAATGTCGGAGAACTTTAGTTTGTAAGTTTGAAGATAATGTCAGACTATCATTCTAATATCTCTTTGCCAACAAGTTGTTCCAGGTTAGTAGTACCAACTTAGGAGGTATTTTGCAATGTGACTAATTGTGTAGAACATAAGATTTTGGTCATATTAATTGGGAGTCCATATTTCTAATGGAGAAAATTTTAAAACAGCATCATTAAGGTTATTTACACTTACAGAAATTAATGGAATGTTTAAAAAATATAACATAGACTCAAATTGAAAAATGCATTTTTTCTCGCTGTGGATCAATTTTATGTATTTTTCTCTCAAATCTTCTACCTTTTTTTACCTGTCCAAGACTATTGGGGTTTTTTGGTTTGTTTTTTTATTGTGTTCAGTTAGCCAGCATATAGTACATCATAAGTTTTTGTTGTAGTGTTCAATGATTCATTAGTTGCATATAACACCCAGTGCTCATCACAACACATACCCTCCTTAATACCCATCACCTGACCACCCTACCCTCCTACCACCCTCCATTCTTATATTGTAATAAATATTCTCATATTTCTGTTTTATCATAAAAGTTTTTAAATTGTCATCCTGCTTTGAATTTTCTCTCATAGCCTCAAGCTGCATCTGACTAAATATAACTTTATCTTTATGAAAAGCTTTCTATTTCAACGAGGCTAGGAAATGCAGCCTTGCAAAATAAATCTTTGTCCAACTTCTTATTTACAAGTACTGATAGAGATTGATGGAAATCTAGATACATACACAGATACATAGATACATAGAGCCCTCCAAAAAACTGATCGTTAAAAATGCATGGACTTATGCATTTTTAAAAACTAAGAATTTTTAGGGATTGTAATTTTAGGCTTTTAAAATCTTCTATTTATTTTCAACTTGGAACACTTGTCTAAATATCAGCAAAAATATTTATTTGACATATACAATTTATGAAAGACAAAATACTTTCATTTTCTCTTCTTAGAAAAATAATGCGGATTTTTTTTCATATTTTACACTTAATTTATAAATGATATGTGAATTTTTCTGTTGAACCAGTTATTACAAAGTGCAGATAATGTGGGCTGAATCAAATAAAGGACAAGAATTCTTTATGTGAACCAAAACTGGATTTCAAACCCTCTCTCTACCACAAAAACTACCATCCAATGCAAATTATTAGGGAATTTGCCTAAAAATCTGAAAAAATATATGAATTTATAACTTTTAGTTTATACCATTTACCTGTAACATACTAAGCATGTATTAAACTACAAATTTTTTTAAAAAATTAGAATATTAGCTCAAATATATTCTAAACCTAAACTCAATTGCAGTAATAGTAAAAAGATAATAAAATAAATTATAAAAATAATAAAAAGACTCATGGAAATACATTTTATTACATAATTGTTTTTATATTCTGTACTTGTCATTTATGATTAATAGAAAACAATAAACAGCAAATTAGATCAACAGTCAGAAAACTACGGTCCACAGGCCAAGTCCATTCCATTGTTTGTTTATGTATGTCCTGTAAACTTAGAAACATTTTTTTACATTTTTAGTTTTTTTTTGAGATTCTGTTTATTTACTTGTCAGAGAGAGAGAGAGAGAGCACACACGTGAGTGCACAAGCAGCAGGGAGAGCAGCAGGCAGTGGGAGAAGCAGGCTCCCTGCTGAGCAAGGAGCCCAATGCAGCACTCCATCACAGCCCCTGGGATCATGACCTGAGCTGAAGGCGGACACTTAACTGACTGAGCCACCAGACATCTCACATTTTTAATGTTGTTTAAGAAAGAGGGAGAACATAACTCACTACTCCTTAAGTGTCAGCTGTGTATAATGACTTCCCTCTAAGAGCACAATACGGAAATCAGAAAAAGAGTAACTTCACAGAGGAGAAAGTTGACAAACAGTACCTTAGCTAAGTAATCAAGGTCAGCATAAATAACCATAAGTCATGTAAGTAGTGTGATATGGCTCGATGAAAATGGTACCTCACCTCTGTGATCGTGCATTCCCAAATCACTATAGCTAATCTAATAATGAGAAAAATATTAGACAAATTATACTACAGGGGGATATTTCAAAATACTTAAAACCTTTCAAAGTCATGAAAAACAAGAAAAGTCTGAGGAACTGTAATAGCTATAGAGGAGCCTAATAAGATGCAAAAAAGTAATTACGTGTTATTCTGGATGGGATCATGAAGCAGAAAAAAGATATTAGGAAAGACTAAGAAATGTGAATTGTTACGGACTTCAGTCATTATGTGTCAAAATTGGCTCATTAATTATAACAAACATACCATATTAATGTAAAATACTACTAATAGGAAAAATTTTGTGTAGAGAGTATGTGGAAATTCTGTACTATCTGCTCAATATTTTCTATAACTCTAAAACAATTCTAAGAAAATAAATACTATTAATAATAATCATTAAAGTAGAACATATGACAGAAGATGTATTTAACCCACAAAATATAAAATGTTTATCATCTTGCCCTTTACAGAAAATGTTTGCTTATATCTGATTTAGATTTTTTATGCATTTTTTATTTAAACTCAGTTAATTAACAAATAACGTATTCTTGGATTTGGAGGTACAGACCTGTGATTCATGAGTCTTATACCCACTGCTCATTACATTACTTGCCCTCCTTAATGTCTGATTTAGATTTTTAAAAATTCTACATTTTTTCTGTCAGGTATGATAAGTTATAGTACAATAATAAACAACCCTAAACCTCAGTAATGTAGTGAAATTTAGGAAGAAAAAAAATCCCAGTTTTTCCCATAAATAATACAATTTTAGTCAAGCTGCATTTTTATTGATATAACTATAGTATATTAAAATTATATTTTGAATGTCTCTTTTGCCCACCAGGCAGTCAAGTCTTAGGAAAAAGAGACTATGCCTGTTTATATCTCCATTACCAAGTGTACTGCCGGAAACATGGAATTCATGAAAAAATACGTATTGAACAGAACTAAACTAAAGTAAGATAAAATTTTAGGAAAACATGACTTCTCAGCAGCAGGATGTGAAATCATACTGAAATCTGTCTTACCTGTAGTGGAGGAAAGCCTTCAGAGAATGAAATAGAAACAAGGGCTGTGGGGTCACCTGGGTGGCTCAGTCAGTTAAGCGTCTGACTCTGGATTTCAGCATAGGTCATGATCTCAGGGTCCTAAAAATTAAGACTCACATGGGTCTCTGCACTCAGCAGGGAATTTGGTAGAGATTGTCTCTCTCCTTCTCCCTCTGCGCCTCTCCCCCCTCCTCTCTCTCTCTCAAATAAATAAATAAATCTTTTTTTTTTTTTTTTAAAGCAAGTACTGTAGGAAGAAATTAATTGCATCAGTTTTTGGAACAGTTAAAAAGACAGCCTATTAGCTCTGTGACTTTGAGTTGTACTTTTTTTGTGCACCTCATTTTCATCATGTTTTAAACATAAGTAACAATATTTACTATATAAAAATGTGATGAATACATGAATTTAATCCATGTAATCTCCACAAGCATGTCTAAGACACAGCAGAAATCAAACAAGTAAATTTTACTACACTGTAAAGCTATGATAATTTCTAACATTTTTATAAAATCTCCAGGCTAAGCTAAATATTTTATATTTAATCTTATAATGGGTGGGTCATATTTGTTGAAATAAGTTTAAACAATACTTTGACAGAGAAATTATTATATATAATCTTATATTTTTACATGTAACAATTTTATACTATACTAGTATCTTCAAACAAATCTGAACTATAAATATATTCCTCAAAACATAGAATAATAGTATTCTCATATTATTTGATTTGTTTGATTTGCTGACATTTATTTCCAAAGAATATTCTTTTTTTTTTTTTTTTTGACAGACAGAGATCACAAGTAGGCAGAGAGGCAGGCAGAGAGAGAGGAGGGGAAGGAGGCTCCCTGCTGAGCAGAAAGCAGGATGCAGGCCTCCACCAGGACCTTGAGATCATGACCTGAGCTGAAGGCAGAGGCTCAACCCGCTGAGCCACCCAGGCGCCAAGAGCATTCTTTTTTATGGAAGAGCTATAGAACCTGAAAAACAAAGCTTTCTAATTCTCATTCATACCTTCCTCAAAAATTGATTTAAGAATCATGTTCTGTGTCAGAAACTTTCTTCTTTAACAGATTTGCATATATATTTCCAATAAAAGTATTTGACATGGCATCAAATCCCAAATTGTTATAGATTTGCTCCTAAACTATAACTATAGATACATTTATTTTTGAAACAGTCACTAATATTCTAATAAATCTCTATTTTAAATAGTTTGTTTTAAAGTTACATTTCTTCATTTTTATATTACTATTTCAGGAAAGTATTACAGCATAACTTTCAAGGTAATACTTGTTTCCTAAATAACCTAAAATTATACCCCTTACAATAGAGTTTCAAAAAAAAAAAAAAGTCAAAACACAAATACATATAATTCTATAATATATTATTTATATTAAAACTAAGTGGTATTAATTATTGCATTTATGTTTGCTCAGTTATGCATGTGTTAAACCAAAACATTTTGAAATATTTTTAAAATCGTATTGGGAAAATGAATATTTCTGAAATGATTCATAATAACATATAGTAATTGATTTCTCTAGCACATTTCTAGCACTCTCTGCTTACTACAAACATTTTACACTTTCAGGGGAAAAAAAACTTTTTCCTATACAATAATTTTGTACAAATAAAATAAATTCTACTCGACTGGATCTGATACATAAAGTATCACTTTATTGAGTATTATGTTTGGACATTTATTGAGAAGAAAATTATATTTTATCAAAAGAGTGAGAGAGTGTATGAAAGAGAAAAATCCTAAACATTTAAAAGATCTTCTTTCAGATATACAGTTATGATCTGTAGTGTGTGTGTGTTATTTTTATTATTTATTACTATTTTAAAAGAAAAAATTAGGTAGCATTGAAGAATTATTAATTTTTAAGTTAATGAGTAGGGATTTTAGACTTGAAATATATATGTACATGATTGAATTACTTATTTTTGTTGTCAAATATTTATTGTGCTTGTTTTTCTGAATTTGAAAAAGACAATGAAATAGAATAATTTTTTCATCATTAGTCATATGGTCTGATCTTATTATCATATTTTGGCTACCTACCAAAAATAAATAAATAAGCAAAGGTGGAAAATAAAGAAGGGAAAGTGGTAAAAATGCTCTATTGGAAAAAGGCCTGAGACCTGAGTTATAGAAGAATTTTAACCACCTTGCCATTAAACTTCCTAGCTTTTCCCAAAGTAATTAGCAAACTTGAAGTTATATGCAATGTCATTTGGCACTAAACTTCATTTTTAAATTTCATTTTTATTAGTTAAACAAATTATGCCACTTATTTATGGCAGAATACAAGTAGAAAACCCCCAACCCGCAACCGAGATTTCCTTCAGTAGGTGAATGGATAAATAAATCATTGTACATCCCAGGAATAGAATTCACACTAAAAAGAAGTGAGTAATCAAGTCACATAAAATACAGATATGAAGAAAACTTAAATTCATGTTACTAAAAAAAGAAACCAATCTAAAAAGGCTACATACTGTATGATCCCAAATACATGGTGTTCTGGAAAAGGCAAAACTATGGAGACAGTGAAGGACTAGTGTTTAGAGTGGGGTAGGGAGGAATAAAATATCACTTTTTGTGGTTTGGAGTGGGGTACGGAGGAATAGGAAGAGGATTTTTAGTGCAGTGAAAATACACAGTAGAATGTCGTATGATCGAAATATAACATTATATAATTGCCCAGACTGATAGAATAGATAACACAGAGAGTGAACTGTAATTTAAACTATAGACCTACATCAATGTAGGTTTATCAGTTGTAAAAACTGTACCACTCTGGTGGGGGATTATGATAATGAAGGAGGCTATGCATGTGTGGGGGCAGAACTATATGGCAAATCTCTGACCATTCCCTCAATTTTGCTGTGAATCTAAAAATTGCTCTAAAAAATAGTCCTGAAAAAAAAATCCAGGATTCCACGTAACTTTAGATCTTAGTGTAATATCTAAATCTCAAACAAAAGTTAACTTTTGTACTGCAAATTAATAGAAAAGACTGGTGAAATTTGGTTGAAATAAATAAAATAGGGAATTATATGAAAATAATCAAAACTAAAACTTATTTCTAGAATAATAGTTTTAATATTGCTCATGAGACCTTATTTAGCTTTTTCACAATTATGAGGGTATGAATTATGCAAATCACCATCTAAAATTGTAAAATTTTTAGAAAATATATTGTGAAGAACATTGCCTAAAAAGAACCAATTATTATTTAGAAAATATTTTATGGAATTGTTGCAAAATACTATAACAATCTAAGTGTCTACTGATTTTCAATTTATATACCATAAGATCTATGATTATTATCCTGATTAGTTTCACATTTTATACCTATTAGCTCCATTTCCTAACTCCCATTTGCACTGAATTCACACTAATAAAACATCTACTTCTATACACTTCTATAGTAACTCTTGTCAAGAGAACCCAATAGCCATCACTTTGAAAAATTCAAATTCACTCCATATATTTTCTCACTTTAGAGTTTCTTAGTTTTGGCCAGGTAGAAAATTCTATATTTTCAATTCTTTTACTCTTGGTTTCTGTGTGTGCCACTCAAATGTAATTTTCAAATTGTCTTCATTCCTGCTATCCTCAGCAAATACTTAAAAATCTAGAATGCTAAGAACCTGATTCTTATACACAATAGATATTAGTGACTATTCATTAGAGTTGTGGTGTATCAGTTATATTTGAGTATTATGTGACATCTATTAGCTTACTGATTCTTATTAAGTAAACTTTAAATATACTGTGCAGAAGAGATTCTTGTAATAATGCAATGTTTCTTACAAAATAAATAGTCAGTAAATGATTACTGAAGTGAATGGATTAAGCTACAAAATTGTATGATTCTGCTCCTTACTACTACTACATGCTAGATTTTATTTACAGGGGTGTAGCTTGTTTAGCATACAGTTTTCCAAAAAGTTTTTATTTCCCTTTTGTTTTATAGAAGCCTTGATGTACTATGGATGGACAATTTTTCTTTTAATATATAATTATATCATATCCATATTGCCCTATTTTCTAGGTCATGCAACTGGAGAATTAAGCTGTATGATATAACTACCAAAAACTAAAATCTTGTATTTGCAAAAGCTATTTCATCATTGATAATAAACATATCTAAAATAAATGCAGAAATATAAATCAACATCTAAATTATATTATGTTCTATGAAAATAGTTGTTTTACTGAGTTTTCTTGAACCACATAAATACTAAATTAAATTATTCTGAAACTCTTAGCAATTTTCAACTCACTCAATGTTATATACTAAAAATACAAGAAACTTGTAAACCTATTGGGGGAAAAAATCTAAGATTGAGTAACTAAATGTAAAATGCCAAACTGTGTTTCTCTTCATATTTAATTTTACCTGCTATTGTAGATATTTCACCATTTTGATCTGTTCACATCAAATCACAGTGAAAAAATTTTCAGTCATCTACAGTAAATCTAATTAAGTGAAACAGGATAAATTTCATACAGGCTCAGAATAATACAGTTGGATGTGCATTGATGTTTGGGAGTTTCTGATGGAAATTTGTTTTAAGCAGGTTGCAGTAATCCAATTGCATTTTGACAAGTTACTACTAAATGTCACTCAGGGATATTTTAAAATATTTTTTCAACTTCAGGAATAAAATTTTTAAGTTAAAAAAAGGATAATATGTATCTTTTATGTCAAAACCATTTGCTCTAAATTTAAGAAAACTGTTTCACAGAGGGAATAAGTAATGTGCTTAGTCACCTTAGTCACATAGCTAATGGAGATGTGAAATTGAAACGTAATTTTTTGATGTGACTGTATTTTAATGTGTATTGCTTTGCAGCAAGGAAACCATATGAAGAGGAATTTGGGAGTGGAGATGAGTCCCTTAAAAACAAGGTTAAGGGAACTTTTCCAGAAAAGAATCATGACTTAGAAACTCTTTTTTATTTTTCCTGAGTCTCTACTCTAAGGACTTTGTCATTAGATTCTTGTATATCCATCAATCTGAGATTAAAGGAAGCCATGTCTTCCTGGTAATGACTGAATGAGTAATAGCATTGACTTTTCTTATCTGATTATTGGAGATGGTTCTGAGCTCATTGCCTCAAAGAAGGAGTTAGCAGGTTATTTAGTGGAACTGAAGGGATATTACTGTAAATTCTTTTTAGAAAGTTTTAAGAGAATTTCCTCAATATCTTTTAACTCCCTACAGGCTTAGATAATGTTTAAGAAGTAAAAGAACTTTTGAACTTAATATGGAGGCAGCATTTCAGAATTGAAATACATTAAGGATGTTAAGAAGTATAATTTAAAAACAGCCAGCAAAGCCAGATGCAAAATCAATAGACTCCTCAGAACATACATATATAGGTTAAATGTCAGTTTATAAAGTCATTCATAAGAATATGTCAAATGTTTTTCCTCAAGATCTGTGCCATGTGAAAGAAAATAATGATAAATAAATCAGATTCTTTGTACAAATAATCATCCATTCCAAATTAATTGAGTCTTTAGTATCTGATAATATTTTATATACCAGTTTCACAATAATAAATAATATGCAATCCTGTCCCAGTTATTTCAAAATAATGTACATTTAAAAGTCTATGTGTTTAAGGAGAGCGTGTAACGTAATGAGCACTGGGTATTATTAGACTGGTAAATCACTGAACTTCACCTCTGAAACTAATAATACATTACATGTTAATTAATTGAATTTTAATTTAAAAAAATAAAGAAAATAAATAAATTGAAGGCCCTCAGCAGCCCCCTTCGAAAAAGTCCACATATTATAATAAGAAACTAATTAAAGAAAATAGGTTATAAAGATGCAGAATAATAGATAATTCTTTAGATGGGTTTTAAAGAAGCAATATGAATTTTCCAAGAATGTAATAGGACAATAGAAATAGAATTTCAGTGACAGTGGTGCAAAATGCACATTTGCAGTTGGGTAGTAGAAAGCCTGGAGATTTAGAAAACTGGGTGGATAGATTTGTGATTCAAAGGTACTACCATTTTACAACATCCTGTCTTTTTGCCAACTTCACAGTCCAGTCAGTTCCTATACTGATCAGGGGCTGTTTGTATCCAATTTGTTTTCATTGGTCAAATTGTTAAACAGATTGTTGCCAGATAGCCCTGTCAAGTGGTGTCATAGAAGCCAGTTGCTGTGATTATCCCAGATGTCTCTTTCTAGCGCCAAGTGTTATGCTTTTTGTGTGTGTTTGTTTTTGCAATACAAGTATCATTTTATAAAGTCTGCTGAAATATATCTGTATTTTTTAACTCACAGATATAAATTGAACTATTCTGTAAATGTCTGACACTGCGCTGTCTGTAATACAAGTAAGATAACTTACACAATGAGATCATAGAATAAATGTTCTATCACTTAATGATTCCCTATTTCCTCCATCTTTCACATGTATCTGTAAACTTACTTCTATAATATAAGCAAAGTACTTGTATTTGAGGATTTTCACTTTTCATTTCATTCTTTTCAAAAAGGGGATCATTGAAAGCTTTATATGCTATAAATTATAAAATATTGTTGAATAAAAATAATTATTATTTAAATAAATAAAGAGTTAAACACTGTGTCAATTGATTAGGAATCTCAATAATGTTAATATGCACATATCTATGTTGTCTCCAAATTATTTTGTAGGTTGAATAAAATATCAAAAAATCCAAGTTATTTTTTCGACAACTCTAAAAGATGCTGATTCTAAAATTTATATTCAGAGAGCATTTCTAACTACTTCTGTTATGGTGCTGCCTGATTCAAATTAATTTTTGTTTGAATAAATTCTTAAAATTTTTAATATGCTTCTGTTTATCATTTAGTAGTTGGTGTCAGAAACAGAGCCAAAAGAGATCTGCAAGGCCTTCAGAAATAATTGCAATGAGCAACTAGGTGTAGGTTCCTGTTGAACCCCTTCAGCTCACTGCTTTCTCACTATCTCTCAAGGTCCTGGATAAGTCCCTCTGGGATCCTGGATCCTGATTCTGTAGCTTTTGAACTCTGAACTTTATTTGACCATTTCTTTTTCAGGACTGGGTCAGGAAACTGGAATTGGACTGAATCCAACTTAAAAACCAGCTGAGGTTAGACTGGGCCTGACTTAGAAATCAGAGTAGGTCTGGGTCATACTCTGTCTCACTTTATCAGGTCTGGGTCAAGTGTGAGATTTCAGTTGAATAAAATTTTGTTTTAAGATTGAACAAGTAGGTTAAACTTACCAAAGATAATCTTGAATTATAGTGGCCACAGTGGAGAGTTTTTAACCTAGATATTTAACCTAAATAGGCTTATCCATATATGAGGTACACTAGACAAAAAGGGATCTCAGCCAGACATTCATTATAAAGAGAAGAGGAAAAAAATAGTTTCCTCTTGTACAGTTTCTGGTGAACACCATGAGATCTGCTGGTATACTTCACTCACTCTGGAATCTGCAGACTGCATCCTATGAAAACTGGCAGGAGACAGAAAAGAATAAGAATTCTTACCAAAGTCTGCTTTCCCATTTGTGGTGTTTGGTCAAGAGAGAAATGAAGGTGATGTTTCCTCCTTTTCCTTCTTTACCAAAATTAGACTGGCAGAAAAAAAAAAAAATGTTCTTAATCCCTTCTCTCCACTAAACCTTGGGACCATATCCTGCCATTAAAAATGTCTCCTCTGAGATCTTAGAACTGCATACCAACCAGAGATCTAAAATTAAAATTGACTGTGGAGTTTCCTCTCCAGCAGACAGCACCCAGTGGTAGATGACTTTCACAGGATCATGGATCAAGATCTTCATCTCCAATATGAAAACTTTATTCCTTTTGCCTATTTGCTACTTGCTTTTTTTCTCTCTCTCTTAATGTACAAGACAACAATGCTTCTGAACTCTAGCAAATATTGCTGAATCTACTGCTAAAATCATAAATGCACAGCAAAAGTCCCTAGATTTTCTTGCTAAGGTGATCTTAAATAATAGAATTGCTCTAGATTACTTACTGGCCAAACAAGAAAGAGTCTGTGCCATAACAAATACTTCTTGCTATACCTGGATCAACACCTCTGGTATTTTACCAAATACAAGAAATTGAATAAAAAAGCCACTTGAGTAAAACAGATTGATGTCCCTTCAGGTACATTCTTTGATGTATTTTGTATCATATGGTTTGGTTCATAAAGGCCTTGGCTAAGGAATATACTTTAGTCTCCTGGTCTTATCCTCCTAAGAGTTATCATTGTACCCTCCTGGCAGCTATGTTCTCTCAGAGGTCTTAAATTCATGTTCACAGCCACTAACAGTACAGCAGAGACCTCACTGTGCTTGGATAAACAGAAACAAATGGACAATGAGATGAATGGCAAAACAAATTCTTCCAGGGATCTGACAGCATAATCTATGAATTTCACAATGTGACACGAACAGTTTCTATCTGATGGTGACTGAGAGTGGGGCTAATACCAAATTTTTGATCAATTTCTCATACATGAAAGGATGATCAAAATTAAAGAATTGTTAAATTAAACAAGGAGGCCATTAGACTGATACAGTTCTAATGCTGTGGTGGCCTATGTAAGCAAACCAAAAAAATTGACCCATAAATGTCTAAGGTTACAGAATCAAAACATAAGATAGGAACAACCAATCACAAACAACCAATTAAGCTTTAAGATTAAGTCCATCAGTAATTTCCATACTTCACCTTTTCACTACAAAAATCTCTCCCTGAGCTGATTTTGGTGGAGTGCACCTAACCACTTCTGATTTTTCACAGCCCAATTTTAATCAATATTTGTTCAAATAAACTTTTGAAATAAATACATATATATATATATATATATATATTCAAACACAAAGATATGAAACCAAAATAATTTTTAAGAGACTAACAAATGTGTATTCAAGCACCTTATTTTAGGCTTACTATATAATTACAATAATCAATTGGTGTCATATTAGTTAATCCATAGACACATGGATCAGCAGAACAGAATAGAAGGATCAGGAATAGAGTTATACATACGTGATCACTTGATTCTTTTATGAAAGTTATAAGATAATTCAGTTGGGAAAGGATAGTCTTTCAACAAATTACTCTACACAAATTCAAGAGCAAAAAAAAAGTGAATTTTACCACATACCTTGCATTAAATATAAAAATTATCTTGAACTGGATAATGTGCATAAATATAAAACCAAATACTATAAAACTTCCTGGAATAAATGGGAAAACAGTCCAATTTCTTGAGTTAAGCAAAATTGTCTTCTATGAGGCATATATCAAAGGAAAAATGAAAGAAGTGACCAATTCTCAGGAATGAATGAGGTGGCATTAGTACTGATCCCAAGGACATTAAAATAGTAACACGTACATATATTTATTTGTTTTGTTAGCTGTACAGGCCTATAAATACTAAAACTCCAATGCCAGTAAGCAAACCTAGTACCTAGAATCTTGGTGTTTAATACCATTCTTTTTTGGTAATACTTTTTTTAAAAGACTCATTTATTTAATTTTAGAGCCCAACACAAGGCTTTATCTCAGAACCCTGAGATCAAGACCTGAACTGAAGCAAAGAGTCACTCAACCAAGTCACCCAGGCAACACTCTAATACCATCTTTTAATGAAAGAAAATCAGTGTGTTCCTTAGAAAATTGGTTACTAGTAGAAATGGCGCAGAAAATGCACATAAGCCTGGACCATCATATAGTGACGAAGGAATATGTTCTTTCCGCCTCTTTTTCTGTCTTTCTCTCTCTCTCTCTCTCTCTCTCACACACACACACACACACACGCAACAATGGAGGTATATCAAAGGGACAGAGGAGGCAACTGAAAAAGTAATTTTTGAGAATAATATAATTAAGAAATATTGGATCATAACCAGTAGTATAAAGTAAAAATATTTACGAGGTCGTATGGTATAATTAGGAGAAAAGACAAAGTATTATGCTGAAGAATTTCAAATAGCTTGTGTAGATACTCTGTTACTCAAGGATTACTACTATTATGCAACTAAAGACTTCCTTCCAGAGAGTACAGTATAGAAAGAGAGAAAACAAGAGTGAGTTTATGTCACAAAAACCTGACAAGAACTACCTTGGCCAGGTGATCATCCTTTATATTAACAGTTATGTCATGTGGATAGCATATATTCTTGATATGATATGATTAAAATGACACTTCATCTCTGTGATCTTTCTTCCACAAACTCATAAACCTAGTCCAAACACAAGAAAAATATCAAAGAAATCTCATTAGAAGGAGATTCCACAAAATATTTGAGTGAACAGGACTTCTCAAACTTAATAAGGCCATCAAAAATAAGGAAAGTCAGAAAGTGTCAAGGCCAAGAGGAGGCTAAGGAGATATGATAGGTACATCAGAGAGTCAAAATAAGAACATTATTTTTTGAAATTTCACCTCATTCAGGTGATCAGCCTTCAGCTTCTCCTCATACAACACTCTTCTCTGTTTTCTATTTTTATGATTAGCTGTTTTATTTTAAACATAAAAATGAAGGCATATGTGACTACAAAAATTGCAGGGAACAAACAGCCAAGAAAAGCTTTATTCAGAATTATTGCAGTAGAGGAAAAAAGCAGAACTCAGTCTAAACTTGACTCCACTGGGGGGATAAAAGGTTTTATTTCTTCTTCTTATTATTATTTTTTTAAGTGGCTGGGTAAGGGCATACCAAATGCCATCTCTGTCTACTAGTTGGCTTTATCTTAAAAAAAAAATTAAACTTTCACTTCTTTCTGACAGGAGGTGATTTTACAACTTGAGCAAGGTTCGACTTCTAACCTTCCACAGAAGCAGAAAGTGGTGCTTTTTTTAAAGACCTGGTCCCCAAGTCTTTGAAAAGAGATAGTTGTGGGTTGTAAGACTGGCAAGAGGTTTTTAAAAGTATTTATATCTCAAAGGGGCAGTGAAAGGGTTTACAGTAACAACTTCTCTAAAGTAAATGATCCAGTAAAAAGATCTACAGTCAGGAGAAGCCTGTCTAAAGTTTATCATACTAAAAGGAATACTAAAGATATAGTAGTCATATATATATATATATACATATAAATATATGTATATATAAATGTATAAATAAATATATACAGACATATTTATATATTTGTTCACTTTAAAAGTAGAAACAAGTACACTGCCAAAACATTTCATGTTTATCTAGACATTTAGGGATAATAAATAAATAATAAATCTATTTATTAATCACACAATTTAATGAAATATTTAAATTCCATACTCACATGAATATATGCAAATATCTATAAGTATATCTGTAGTATCCATAAATATATATCTAGATATGTGAATATACACATTAAACATAAATATAAAAATATAAATAAATTTGAATACATATATATAATCATATATGTATAATATTTGTAACTATATTAGCTAAAATGATTTTCTACTGCTGTCTCCAGCTCTAATCCATTAGCAGCACTTGGGCAATACAGCCTTATCTCCTTGCTTTTCTGTAACCTCCCATTCTAGTAGTAAGAAACATGGCTCCCACTTTCTGCCTTCAGTTGACTCAGTTGTTGAATCACAGCCTTTATGTATAGTGTTATCATAATTGTTAACCCATACCCTTGTGGGGAAAAAATTTTTATCAACTAGAATGTTAATTTATCCTGCAATATCATATAGGATACTTTTACCCCTACAAAATATTTCCTTTGTGTTAGTCATTCAGTATCCCCCCACTTCCCTCAACTTATTTTGCTAGAACTGCCACAACACAATACCACAGACTAGGTGGTTTAAAAAAATGGCAGTTTGTTGTCTAATGGCTCTAGAGTTTTGTAGTCCAAGATCAAGGTGCCAGAACAATTGGTTTCCTTTGAGGTCACTCTCCTTGGCTTTCAGATAGCCATTCTCTTGCTACCTCTTTACATGGTCTTCTCTCTGAATGTGCACACTTCTTGTATCTCTTTGTGTCTTCATCTCCTCTTAAAAGAACACCAATTAAATTGGATTAGGGCTCACTCTAAAAACCTCATTTTAACTTACCTTTGTAAAAATATCTTACATTATAGTTTCATTCTCAGATACTATGAGTTTAGGGCTTCAACATGAATTTTGGGAGACAGAGTTCAGCCCATAACAACCGCTAAATCTGTAGTGACCCATGACATTTTTATCTTGGCTATAATTTTGCCTTTTCTAGTATGTCCTAAAACTGGTACCATATATGGTGTAGCCTTTATAAACTGTCTTCTTTCATTTACCAATATAAATTTAAGATTCATGCATGTCTTCTAATGGCTCTAGAACTAATTTCTTTTTATTATTGAATAATATTTAATTGTACGAATGTACCTCAGTTTGTTTTAGTGTATGTGCTGCCAAAAAGAGCACTGTACCTCAGTTTGTTAATCTGTTCACCTATTCAAGGATATTTTGGTTGCATCAGGTTTTTGATGAGTGTGAATGAAACCTCTCTATACATTTGTATGTGTAGGGGCCTGCTTAGCCAGAGCGACTCCATCTGGGTTAAACAGCCATTTTGTTGTTTATGCAGTAAAACTTAAGCTGACCCTGCCACCCCACCTCCCAGGGGAACGGACTTAAAAGCAAGTCGGGGAAACCAGTAAAATATGGTCAACCAGTCCCTGATAACAGAGCCTAAATACAAGGAGGAGGTGGAGATAACAGAGCCCAACTACAAGGACGGGTCATGTCAGGTGACGATAACAGAGCCCAGAATGCAAGGATAAGTCAGGCCAGGTGGAGACATCCAATCAGTAAAGCACACATACTATCTCCTTAACCACCAAAGAACGTAAACCCCACCTTTTGGGCTCCAAACTATGGCGCCAGTTCTGACCAGAGTGATAGGCTGGGTAGGGTAAATTGTAATCCAGTAGGCCACCAGCGTGTGACCTAACATGACTATGCAACTTTCTCTGTATGTTACACTCTCATTGGCCAGGCTCAACCACATGGCCTTTGCTCTATAAAAGCTAGTCTGTGAGGCTGGGGGTGGTCGCTCTCTCCATAAGAGACAGCCCCAGTCGGTAGGTTTGATTCTTGGTGCTGGCATGAAATGAAGCTTTGCGCGACCTTCGCTTTGTATCAGTCTCACTCCTTTGATCACGTACCCCATCAGTATGCAGGGTTTTTGTTGTTGTTGTTGTTCGTTTGTCTTTTGGGGTCTTTTTGTTGTTGTTGTTTTGGATTTTTTTGTTTTATGTGCATCTGTTGTAAATCAGTTGGGCGCATACCTAGAAATGTGATTGCTTGGTGTGATCTTCCTTTCCCATCTGTATACCTTAATGAAATTTGTCATGCTCAATGCACAGGAACAACTGCTTAATTTTATAGGCAAGGTATCTGTATAGAGTACATGTTGTTATAAACTTAGTAAGTGATGATTTTTTTTGAAACTAGTAAACAACACATGATTATTTTCTTAACAGTGAGAACCATCTGTGCACAGTATTTATTTTGTTAAGCATCTCCTTATGATTCAAAAATTATTTTAAAGTGAACTCACAATATCTTTCTGTATTTTTATATTCATGGTACAATTTTAAATTTATTTTTTCTTGATATCACAAAAATAGTGCTTTTAAAAATATTTTAATATAGTAATCTGGAAGGACACCACCATGCTCATTCATTCTAGATCCATTGTTTTCATTCCAGAACACTGCAGTTATACCAGGGCTACCCTTTATTACTCTATCTGGTTTGGTCCTTTCATTCCTATATTCCATGCGTTAACCTTTTATAGTTAACTTCCATATTTTAGTTAAGCATCTCTTCAAGTGACAGTCCTAAGGGAACCCAAGCAGTGTCTGAAAATATCTTTACTTAGCTTTCACATGTCACTAATAATGTGATAGAACACAGGATTCTAAATTCAAAATAATCATCTAGCTGAATTTTAAGCTAATACTTATTGCTATTTAGTACCCTGCATTAATTATGAGAAACTCTTCTTAGGTTTTCTCTTTTTCTCTATTGAATGTCTCTTTATACTTGATGATAACAAAATTTCACAAATATAGTACTGTGAGTGTTTATGTTTGTGTGCATTTAAACAATCCATTCTATTGGGAATTTGAGCTGTTCAATTTGAGAAAGAAATCACATCAAAACAATAAAGCAGAAATTTTTTATTGTTTTTATTTTGTTTAAGAGTTCCAGGATTCCAAGATTTACTCAACCATACCCATTGTATAAGTGGACCTTTATTCCTTATAATAAAGGATGTATATTCCATTTCTGTTAGCTTTTATAAATTCCCAAATTCTGTGAGCAAAACTTTTCTGTAAAATATTCACATTTAACACTAGCCTTAGCAACAAAATGTTAAGCCCCAAGAGTATCCTGTCTTTAACCATTCACTGCTCCCATTAAGCATAATTAGCCTTTAAAAACTGTATTCAAGGGGTATCTGGGTGGCTCAGTCAGTTAAGCATCAGACTCTTGATTTTGGCCTAAGTCATGATCTCAGGATTATGAGATGGAGTCCTGTATCTGCTCCTTGCTGGGGGTGGAGCTTGAGATTTTATGTCTTCCCCTCCCTCTGCCCCTCCTCTACTGTGTACTCTGGCTCCCTCTTTCTCTCTAAGTTAAAAAAAAAAAAAAAAAGGAAAAACAACAACAACAAGAAAACCTGTATTTGAGCAAAAAATTGCTGTTGAGTATTTTTTTTTTTCATCTTTAGGACTCTAAGGACAAAGATATATTGCCAGAGGGGCGGGATCAGAAAGAATGGGCACAATAGGTGAAGGGGAGTGGGAAATACAGTCTTCCTCTTGTGGAATGAACGAGTCACAGAAATAAAAGGTAAAACATAGGGAATATAGTCAATGGTATTATAACAGTGTTGTGTGGTGACAGATGGTAGCTATACTTTTGAGGAACATAGCGTAATGTATAAAGTTTTTGAACCACCATGATGTACACATGAAACTAATGTAACATTGTGAGTCAATCATACTTCAATTAAAAAAAAAATAAGAGATTTCTACTGGTTAGGGAAAAGACAGAAGTCTTCCAGGACCCAGAGCAGTGGGGATAAATAAGTAAAAAAATTAAAAATAAAAATAAAAATAAAAATAAATCAGTCCTGAAGAGGACAGAAAGAACTGAAGATACAAATGATCAAAAATAAGGAAACACTTCCCATTCTACCAAACCCCTCATTTTTTAACCCTATAAAAGCCTTGGATCCTTACTATACACTGTTTTCATAAAAAGTTCTGTCTTTGAATACTAATTGCAAAGCATGAGATACAAATTGCATGTTTCAAGCTGTTCATGCCATTATTTTTTATTTATAATTTATTTTATATTATTAAGCTAAATCTGGCAACATCTTGTGACAAAAGTGCAAATTCAAGTACTTTTCTTCACTTAAATTTAGTAAAAGAGCAGACATAGTATTTAGAATCAGAACACCTCTTCTCCAACTTTTTATCTCTATCTCTATTGCTATTAATATGAGTGCCTTATATAAGCCTTTTATCATCTGAGAACTAATTTCTCTAATTTTTTTTTAAATATTTCTCTATTTATTTGAGAAAGAGAGAAAGCATGAGTGAGAGGGTCAGGGAGAGAGGAAGAGAAGATCTCAAGCAAACTCTGCTGAACGCAGAGCCTGACGCTGGGTTCAGTTTTACAACCCTGAGACCACAATCTGTGCCAAAAACCAAGAGGCAGATGCTTAACCACCCAGGTGGCCCGGGAATTCACTTTTTTTTTTTTTTTTTTTTTTTTAAGGTAGGCTCCAAGCCCAATGTGGGGCTTGAACTACCACCCTGAGGTCAAAAGTTGTGTGCTCTACAGACTGAGCCAGTCATGCACAAGATTCTCTACTTTTGAAAATTATAGTAATGATTCCAAAATCTATCACTCATTTTGAAAATAAAGTGACTTAGTGCAGAATTTATAAACTTCATTAGGTTATCATAAAGAATCAGGAATCTATATAATTGTAGAGAATTTCAATAATAAAAGACCTATTGTAATAAGAAAAATTTTCCTTTAAGGTCATTAGGGGGAAAAACTATATTTGCAGATATAAATGACTTATAAAGAAATATTTAATTATTAACATAGTACCTGCTATTTGAAATATGTCCCATATTTATTTAAATACATTATGACTTCAAAATTGACTTAGAATTTTATGCTTTATTGATATAATAATCATGCAATATGTAAAAGGTGAAAGTTCAATAAAGTTTCAAAAAATCTTTTCTATGAAAAATTTAAAAAGCCTAGATAGTTGCATCATCAGAATGGTGTTTCCAAGAAACGTTTACCCCATTGTTAAATTCATTAAATTGCTATGTTATATACATTAACATTGAAATCCTCAAAATTTCAAAAAAATAATAAAATCATAAGTGATATTGTTAAGAAATTACATTTTGACTTACATCTTTGGTGGATGATTACAACCTAAGGATACTTCATAAAACTACATCTAAATATATTTGATATGATAATTTAATCAAAGTTTTATAACTAGTTATTTGAATGAACAGTGATTTAAAAAATAGTTATTGTAAGCTACATGTTAACACAGTTTTATATATATCGAAGTATATCCTGAAGAAACAGTTTTCTTGAGTCATCAATGCTATTTGTCTCTGAAACAGAACTTTTTCCTCTTAATTCAACACTCAGCAGTACTGTGAACATATTGATCTGTAATCAACTGCTGACACAGTTATTTGGCTTAAGCCATATATTTACTGAACTGCAAACACAGCATTATGACAGGCATATATAAAACAGTTTTCTAGTACACACAAAAACTCATTGCAAACACTTTATCTAAGTGACAATTTTATCTGCAGTTTTCTTTCTTCAATTTGTTCAGTAAAGGGTGTATATGTTAGTCACCATAAAAATAGCATGTTGCTATAAATCATCTCCTGGAACAAAATTAGTTTTATATTTCCTCATTTGTAATAAGGATCTTAATAAATTTTAAAAGCCTGTGAATAGCACATATTGCATATAGCTTGACTATAGAGGATTAGCATTTTGAGTGTTAATTTATCAGCAATATATAAAAATTGTGGGGCAGTATTTCATATATTGCAGGTTTTTAAAATTTAATAAATATCGTAAAAATTATTGTAGTTAAATACTTTATAGTGCTTTTGATATATGAAGTCACTATTCTTCAATATTTTAGCATACCACTAAGCAAATATAATGAAAATTATTAAATGTATAAACATGATAGTTTTAAGGGATTATATTTACACAGTGTCTTACTTTATATTATGGCTATTTTCTGAAGTTTGTAACTAGAGCTGCAAAGTCTATTTCTGTCTTGTGCCAACACCATGCTTGCTGCTTGAGTTTAACAAAGTAAAGAGAATGTTTATACATCTATTATATGATGGCTTTTATGATATATATACATGAAACATTATATATATACATATATGTTTGAGTGTGTGTGTGTGTGTGTGTGTGTATATATATATATATATATATATGAGAAACAATATTGGTATAGACAGATTATCGACAACAGTACATTGCCAAATACACACATGAAATCAAACAATGACACTGTTTTTTTCAGCACAGAAAAATGGTTTTATTTCAGGGCACCAAGCAAGGGGAAAGGAGATTTCTAACAAATGTCTCTGTTGGGTTAGATGTATTTAAGGGTAGGGGGTCAGGATGTGAAATATGCTGAATGGCTATAGAGATAAGGGAAGGAAACACCCTTTCTGGGCATGCACATTCAGGAATCATGCCACTTCATGGGAGGCATGATCAAAAAATGGGCCAGCAAGCGACAAATGAGGGAAATCTCTGGGTGTATCCTCACAGAGGTTACTTTCCTTTACTGGGTCCCTTCTGCTCAACTGTAAGAACTCTTTTTTCCCAGTTTATTCATCTTAATTCCTCTTATTGATTCTGGACCAACTTTCTACAAACCAAGCTTATAAATCAATCAAGTGAACAGAGTTTTCTTAGGCCATGATGGCCAAGCATTTGTCAACTTAAATGTATTGGTTTCAGACATACTTGCTTTTTATTTATTTATTTATTTTTTTAATTCCTTCATATTCATAGAAGACCTTCCAAAAGAAGAGCCGTAGGTTTTGGGTTTTACTTTGAAATTCCATTTTTATAATGCAGAGAAATATGTGGCATCGTCAAGGAGGAAGACCATCCTCTGCCTATGGTTCTTCTAGTTGGACTTAGAATCAAATTGCCATGAGACAGAGTAACAGAAAAAAAATCAAATTTAATAGACTTACATATGGAGAATCCATACAGACATGAGATTTCAAAGACAATGAGGCAACAAACCAGAAGCTTATGTGAGCCAGGGAGAGGGGGGCCTGAGGATACACAGAAGAGAAAGCTCATTAGCCAGAAGGTGAAAGGAAATGTTTGGAAAAACAAGGTTGACCTCCTAAGCAGGTAAGTTCCTTAGATAAAAGGGAGTCTCTGTTAATAGCTCTCTTCCTGTTATAGGCTTTCCTTTCCAATGTAAATTTAGGCAGTTCATTGGGAGGGATCTGCTGGGCTTTGTTTAATTTGAACTTAAAACAATCTTTATGGGGGCGCCTGGGTGGCTCAGTGGGTTAAGCCGCTGCCTTCGGCTCAGGTCATGATCTCGGGGTCCTGGGATCGAGGCCCGCGTCGGGCTCTCTCTGCTCAGCAGGGAGCCTGCTTCCCTCTCTCTCTCTCTCTGCCTGCCTCTCCGTCTACTTGTGATTTCTGTCTGTCAAATAAATAAATAAAATCTTTAAAAAAAAAAAAAAATCTTTATGCCATCCTGAGGCAGCATGTCCTGGGTCCCTCCAATGTAAATCAGGAAATGAATGTTTGAGATTACTGAAATAATTGACATAATATTTTCAGCATTTCCAGGTCCTGACTGACCATGTTTTCTACTATCTATGTTTTCAACTCAAACAAGTACCTTATTGTGAAATGCCCTATAATGCAGTAGCCCATAATTTCAAATGGCATATGTAAGACAGTATTCTAAAGAGTGCTTCTTTCAGGAATGACAATAAGTGCTCCTTCATTGGGGGATGTGATACATGAGAAATATCAAAAGGGAATTATTTCAGAAGAAAACACTCACAATGTAGATAATTATACACTTAAAAAATTCCTGTACAGGAAAAATAAAATAAAATAAAATAAAATAAAATCCTGACCAGTTGGCCGAAAAATATGGGAACTTCTTAGAAACCAGAGACAAAATGAATCCCAGCTTCAGAGATGTGAGTAGACACTGAACCTGGGGTAACTGTAAATCTCTACTATGAATCTCTACTCCCTTGAAACTGCATTTAATGCAGCACATGGATGGTGTAAGACATGTTGCATGGAAAAACAGATAAAGCCTAGCACTCAAGTAAATAACACATAATCCAAAGATTCTAAAGGTGAACATATTTCATGGGTAAATGAGGAAAACAAAACACTCCACCAAGAGCCATAATTACCTTGTTTCTAGGTGGAAGTTGGAAGGAAGGAAAATAAAAATTTCCCTGCAAATTCACAATTACAAACTTATATTCACCTGAATGAACCTAACATGATCTGAATGACCCAAATTTCAAAGTGAAAGTCCTAGTTTAAATGGATTCAATTTATAAATACTTCATGTAATTTGCAACAGCAAACATAAATAATTTTTTGAGATATAATACATTCCCAGAGATATTTAAGCACACCAACTAAAACATTACATAATAAAAAATAAATTTAAGAATTCATTTAAAACTATCATGTCCAAAAATCAGAAGTAATACAAATCATAGATAAATAAGCATATAGCAAAATCAGGTGCCAAAGAATAAAGGTAACGGAAAAAAATTGATGCTACATTTAAAATACAAATGTGGGAGTGCCTGGGTAGCTCAATGCATTAAGCCTCTGCCTTTGGCTCAGGTCATGGTCTCAGGGTCCTGGGACTGAGCCCTGCAGCGGGCTCTCTGCTCAACAGGGAGCCTGCTTCCCCCTCTCTCTACCTCTCTGCCTACTTGTGTTCTCTCTGTCAAATAAATAAATGTAAAAGATCTTTAAAAAAATAAAATACAAATGTGTGGGGCACCTGGTGGCTCAGTCAGTTAAGCATCCAACTCTTGATATCAGCTCACGTCTTAAACTCAGGCTTGTGAGTTCAAGCCCCATCTTGGGCTCCATCCTGGGCATGAAGCCTACTTAAAACTAAAATAAAAAATAAAATACATATGTGCAATATGTTCAAAAAATAGAAGTGAACATCAGAAATGTGAAGATGATGCAACATACCATCAAACAAAAAGAAAAAGCAGAACTTAAAGGACAGCAAATACATTTCTAGAAATTAAAAATATAAGAATTTCAAATAAATTTCAAAGAAATTAAATTAATTTCAAAGAAATTTAAAAATATGAGAAAGAAGATTAAACACTAAATACATGGTTTAAACTGGAGATTGACCACAAATTGAAATGAAATTAGTAAGCCTGATAATACAACTAAACATAAATAAACATAATGATGTTTATGTAAAGAAAATTAACACGAAGAAGTTAAACATAATGATGTAAATTGTAAAGAAAAAAATTGTAACTATTAAACAGCCAAAGGCCCAGAGGATTTTAAATATCTAATCAGATTGCTGAAAAAAGCATATAGAGAATTGGGAGGATATGGTATTAAAAAAAAAAAATAGTAAAGTGTGGCGCCTGGGTGGCTCAGTGGGTTAAAGCCTCTACCTTCAGTTCAGGTCATCATCCCAGGGTCTTGGGATTGAGCCCCACATCAGGCTCTCTGCTCCATGGGGAGCCTGCTTCCTTTTCTGTCTCTGCCTATCTCCTCTGCCTACTTGTGATCTCTGTCAAATAAATAAATAAAAATCATTAAAAAAATAGTAAGGTATGTATATTCCAGAATTGTTAAAAATTACAAATCAAGAAGCTCAAATAATTTTGAGAAAATATTTGTTTGTTTATGTTTAGAGAAGGAGAGAGAAAGAGAGAGCAAAGGGAGGAGAAGAGGGAGAGGGAAATAGAGAATCAAGCAGGCTCCATTCTCAGTTCAGAGCCCAACAAGGGTGCTAGGTCTCCTGACCCTGAGGTCAGGACCTGCACCTAAATCAAGAGTCTGACGTTTAACTAACTGAGGCATCCAGGCACCCATTAAGGAAGTTTACATTAGAGAAGTACTTCCAAACTTGCCAATGAATATTTAAAAGATGATATAATTAAATCAAATTTAAATTAATTTGGGGGATGTGGTAGTGCAACTGTAGACATTTAAAGATGAAAATATATCTTAAATGGGGATTCTTAAAGGAAAGCCTCACAAAACTGTTGCCTGACCTTCATCAGAATGCATTATTGAAATTCATGGCATTTCTGAATGCGGGAAGTCTTTCTTTACCAAACAGCTGGGAAAGGGGAAGTAATGCAAATCTGCTCTTCATCCTGTTTAATATGGCAAGCAAAATGGGAACCTTTAGAATTGCCTAAACCCATTCAAGTTGTTAATTTAAAACAATATAGGATACCTGGGAGGTTGTGAGGGGAGTGGCAATCAGGAAATTTCAGCTAATTAAGTAGTCAGAACTAATTATAGGAAATGTCTGTTACGTACACCACAGTGACGACACCCTCTGGGAAAAACCAGTTATTGGCACTCATCATCTACTGCTGGAATTTGATGCAGTTTCTAGACACATGCCATTTGAAAAGGATTTGTTGGTTTGTTACTGAATTTTCATTGAAACGTCTTTGATTACAGAAGAATATACATATTGTAAGCTGAAACAACCCTCATGTCTTGGGTTATAACAAATTCCATTCCCACAGAAATGGAAATGCAAATTTCTTTCATTATGTGGAAACAATGTATTGAAGAATACACAACTTTGGTGACCCCTGGAGTAACAGGGACTAAATGAATTGGTGGTCAATGCCCTTTTGGCTGAGTCAACCTTAGATCCCCCTTCAGGAGTTACTCTATCTCAGCCAAAGAGACGCTGACCATGAACAGTTACTGGATGATGCCAAACAGTAAGCTTGGCTTACAGAAGGTAGATCAAAGGTGGTTAACTGGTACTGGATCTGAAAAGCAATTGCACTCAAAGAGTTGATGGTTGTTTTTTTTAATGGAAAGGGAAAAAACATTCACACAGTGGGCATAATTAAGATTAATGTTTCTTGAGGCATTAAGAAGAATAGATAGCAACAATGTAATGATGTAGAGTTTTTTTAGTGATTCTTAAGCAGTAGTTACTGGATTAATGAAAATGCAAGGTGTTTTGTTATGGTAAACTTTATGGCATTGTAAAGAGAGAAATCAAATAGAAATAGAGAAAATCAAATAAACATTTTGATGGCCATTAAATTTAGAAGATAGAAACCAAGTGGAGAATTTATTCACTATTTGGAAGTTGTCCCCCGGGGACATAACTAACCATACAAACATTCAAAAAATGAATTTATGGGTAAAAAAACACAATGTATTACATAGTTTTTGTCAAAGCTCACAATGTAACTAACAGTTGTTCTATTTACTAAGAAGATCATTTGTGAAGAAAAGCAGCTACAGATTACCTGGATAAATAAGATCCTGGTCAGACCACAGCTGGCAGAAAGCTCATATAGAAATCCATTTCAGTGTAACAAGACAGTATAAATAGTACATAGGGCTATGCCCAAAGTGATATAAGATCCAGTTTTAACTGAACTTACTAATTTATTCCCCAATCCAGGACTATATGTGTTAAAAACAAGGGCTACTCTTGTTTAGAAAGCCAAAGTTACTAATGTGATTCAAACCAATATGTTTTGCAATGACTTTAGTCCAACTCATAATTGGTAACTGCTATGTGGTGTGTATTTCTGTTGTAATTGATGAAATTATTTTGATTGAATTAGCAAAATGTATAGTATAGTTTGATGACTAAATGAACTGGGCGATTGAATTTAAATCCCCACATTCTATTCCTCTAATGGAAGCTGATTAGCCAAACAAGGAGATAAAGTTAGTTAACAATCATTTACTTGTAAGGACGCCTGGGTGCCTCAGTCTGTTGAGCATCGGATTCTTGGTTTCTGTTGAGGTCATGATCTCTGGGTTATGGGATCCAGCCCTGCATCAGGCCCCATGCTCAGGGGGTTTTCTGCTTGAGATTCTATCTCCCTCTCCCTCTGCCCCACCCCACCCCTTGTGAGTGCACCCTCTTTCTGTCTTGCTGGAAAAGACAAATAAATCTTGGGCCTCTTGGATGTCAGTTAAGCGTCTTATTCATGGTTTCACCTCAGATCTTGATCTCAGGGTCCTGAGCCTGTGTTGGGCTCTGAGCTCAATGAGGAGTCCGCTTGAGATTCTCTCCCTCTGCCCCTCCCACCGCGTGCTCACTTGAGCGTGCTCTCTCTCTCTCTCTCTCTCATAAGTAAATAATTAAATAAATATTTTTATTTGAAAAAAATTTTAAGATTTTATTTATTTGAGAGAGAGATTGGAAGTACAAGGAGGCAGAGTGACAGGCAGAAGGAGAGGGAGAAGCAGGCTCCCCATGAAGCAGGAAACCTGGTTCAGAACTGGATCCCAGAACCCTGGGATCATGATCTGAGCCGAAGGCAGATACTTAACCAACAGAGCCACCCAGATGCTCATATTTGAAAAAAAAATCTTTAAAAACCCAATCATTTAATTACATATTTAATCAACTTGTCATAAAGTTCAAATTTCTGTGGTAGAAGGAAATTTATTTTATTTTCTTTAAAGATTTTATTTGAGGGAGAGTGAGAGTTAGAGAGAGCACACAGGGGGAGAGGGGGAGAGAGAGAAGCAGACTCCCCATTGAGCAGGAAACCTGATGTGGGGCTCTATCTCAGGACCCTGGGATCATGACCTGAGCCCAAGGTAGACACTTAACTGTATGAGCCACCCAGGTGTCCCTGGAAGGAAGTTTAAAAGAGCAGTCAATTTGGGGCATGGTTATGAAACCAATGTGCTTAAATATCTATTTGGTAAACTTAAATGTATCTTTATTTTAAGATTTTATTTATTTATTTGACAGAGAGAGAGCACGAACAGGGAGAACAGTAAGCAAAAGGAAAGAGAGAAGCAGGCTCTCCACTGACCATGGAGCCCAACATGGGGCTTGATCCCAGGGCTCTGGGACCGTGACCTGAGCTGAAGACAGACACTCAGTGGACTGAACCACCAGGTGAACCTTAAATGTATTTTTAAAGAAATAGCTGCACCCCATTGGAAGATGCAAATAATTAGTATGTGTCCTATTATTTATTTTGTTCTATAAATACTGTGTGAGGATCCAGGGAAGGCTGCCCCAAGATGGGCCACTTTGGTATAAGGATTATTTTGAGTTAAAAATAATCAAAACTCAGCAGATGCAGAAAAAGCTCTCTGCCTGCTCATCATCTGCCTAAATTTACATTGGAAAGGAGACTCTCCTTTACCTTAGGAACCTACCTTCCTAATAGAGCAACCTGGTTTTTCCAAACATCTTTCACTTTCTTGTTAATGAGCTTTCTCTCCTATGTATCTGAAGCCCCTTACTTATCTCCTTAGCTCACACAAGCTTCCTGTTTGTTACCTCATTATCTTTGAAATTCCAGGTTTGTGTGGATTCCTCATACATAAGCCTATTAAATTTGATTTTCTCCTATTAAATCTGTCTCATGAGAATTGGCTCTAGGTCCAGCTAAAGAAACATAAGGCAGAGGAAAGTCTTCATCTCCAAGTGCCAAATATGCAGAAAAAAAAAATAACAAACAATTCAGAAACAGAATAGGCAAGATGGACTATGTAGAGCAGAGTTAATTTACAAGTCGACTGGGACAGTGTTCTTATTTCTAGTGATTCTTCAGAGATTGCTACTGAGTCTTGGTCAAGATAAGGGCCAGTTGGTTAACTAATGATATATCATTAGCTATTTAAAATTCAAAACTTCCCTGGCAGCACACTCAGGGCAAGATTGCTACTGATAGATTACCTATGGTATAAACTGATGAGAATGAGCCATATTATAAAATATGATAGGCAAACAAAGAGAAATAATTGGTTAATAGGTATGTAAAAATGCATAGTTGCGATTGTTTCAGCTTTCTATAACTTGTCAAAACCCTGAGAGATACTTTGTATATTTTACCAGTAATGATTTCACATTCCACCTGCTCACCTCACTCCACAGTTACAGTGACTTTGTTCTCTTATTGCTGGTTTAGTATTCACTAGGACATGAGTAAGCATTGATGGCATATGTTCATTAAAATTGTCTTGAAAATAATGTGTGAACCAGCTTTCTGATCACAAGCTTCTTGTTTCACTGTATCTTTCACTTACTACTCTTGCTCAATTTGTTAATTTGTATTATTCACCTACAACAATTATTTGGTATATAAGGCCATAATTCTCCTTTGTGGGGATAATATGCTTTCATTTAATCAATTGATCCCTTTTACCCTTTACACTGCATTCCTTACAATTATTTTCTTATAGATTACCTATCTCACTACTTGTAGTTTATGCATGTTCAAATCTTTCCTGTAGGTAGAAAGGCTTTGTTTTATTTACATTTCTTACCGGGTTCTTATATCAGGCTCTGTTCTAATCCTTTATTTAATTTCAGGTTATGTTACTTTATGATTTCATATATTTAATCATGTCATTATTTTAATCAATATTTTCCCAATATTAAAACTTCTATTTTTCACATTTCCTATAAAATCTATTTTCTAAAAATACAGTTATATATTAGATCAAGAAACTTGCATAGTGAGCTCATGATAGGCATCATAATATGAAAAAAGGCAGAATAGAAGAAATAAATATTTTATTCATACCACATAGAATATATATTTCTCTTCGATGCATTGTTCCTTGGGATTATAAAGTTCATCTAAACTTTATATTTATTTTGAAGAAACTCTAATTGGTAACATATATAAGCCTGATATGGCTTAAATGGATCAAAGGAATAAAAATCTGTGATTTGGGGATGGGCTTCTGAAATTCAATGTAGGCCGTTTACCATCAATGGTTAAATGAGATGAGTTGGGAAGATATTCAGTCTTCTTTCCCTCCCTCCTTCCTTCTCTACATCCATCCCTTTCTACCTTTTTCCTTCCTTCTTTCTTCCAATTTTAAAATTCAGCCTACAAATTCAGGAATTTAATCCTTGTATAAATACCATTTTTTTTTCCTTGTGCATCTTGAGTGTGCAAGATCTTTGAATGAAAAAGTGTATGCAGAGGTCCTCCATCCTGTTCCAAGTAGCATTGCATTTCCAGAACTATTTCCTGAATGTATGCAGTAAAAAGAGATATGACCAAGAAACAATATAACACTGAAGAAAATACTGACATGTAATACGTATAGGAGCTAGAAGTACATTATGTGCGTATGTGTTGTGGTTATTAAAATTACCTACCAGCTCATGCCTCACATGGGCATATGCTTTTTTTTTTTTTTCTCAGAGATTCAATGAAAACTTTCATTCTCATTTTTATTTCGTTTTAAAGTTAGTGTGCAACTTAAAAAAAATCCCCAAATGTAGAACAACACCATTTCTTTTTAAAGATTCTATTTATTTACTTGAGAGAGAGAGCATGAGAGGGGAGAGGGTCAGAGGAAGAAGCAGACTCTCCACTGATCAGGGAGCCTGATGTGGGACTCAATCCTGAGCCAAAGGCAGTTGCTCAACCAATTGAGCCAACCAGATGCCCCTACACTATTTGTTTAATTCATGGTTTTGAGAGTGGATGATGGTCTGGGACGAACTAGGCATTTATGCCTATTTTGGCCAGGATTGCTGAACTTGGCTGAGCTCATTCCTGGGTTATCATGGGGTGAGGGATTGGCTTGTCTATGATGGTTCTGCTAAGATAGTTCTCATCTTATTGAGAAGTTCTCATCTTCTTATTCTCATCCTCTTATAGCCCACGTCATTTAAGTAAAATGCTTCTGTGTTTTAATGCTAAATGAAATCACAATACCAGTCCAGATTTTTAGGAATGGGGACTAAATTTATCCTGTTAAGGTGAAAATTACATGAGAATGGTATTATGTGAGGAGGAAATTATGGTTACTTTCAGAATATGTCATATATCTTACACTGTTTTTCTTCACCAATTACTTTTTTTAATATGTCAATTATATTAGACTGAATTTTTAAAAAATTAGTATTTAAATCAATTCTTAAAATTTGAAAAAAAAAGTTTTCTCATAACAGTGAGTCTTCATACCAAAATATTATGTTAAAATTATTCTTGTGTTCCTAATGGCAACATATCCTAATTACAAGGAAAGTAAATTAGTAATATTTTAAATCTACTGTAGTGGTAAACATAATTATGCAATTGTTCTTAATTTTAAGTTTGTAGGTGGCTTCTGAGTCTTGGTAAAACTCTTGAGAGAGGAGATAAACATTTTTATGCATGTGCATTTTCAGAGTAAATGGCCCATGGTCGATCAAATTCTTAAGAATCTCCTACACAGAGTACACAGGTGTTACAGGGAATATTTTTTACTCCTTGAAAAAGAAATTTATCTCAATATCAGTTGATTCATAATTTATGTGTAGATTTTACTTTTACCACAATTTTAGTACCCCATACCTTTAATTGATCATTATTTACTTGTAGCTGCTAATACCTTACTTACTAGATATTAAAGATACTATAAAAATCTAAGAAAGGTATTATGATAGTAGCAGACTGATATTATGACTAGTATAATATCTACCTAAAAGGCATTGTAGTTTTGGCTTTCTATCTGATGACAGATACAAAGTTTTTCCTAAACTAAAAGATTGATCAAGATCTGCTTTGCATTAGAGCCTTTAAAATTGTAAAGAATCAAAGCCTGATGGCATATGGCATACCTGCTGAGGTATTCCAGGGTGCTGATGAGATAATACTGCAGTGACAACAGTCTTTTTGCTCTACATATGTAGTAACTGACAAGAAGAGATTGCAGAACTGCTGTGGGCATCATAATCTTTGTGATAAGAAGGTGAATATATCTGTGGTTATCTGCCAATTATCTTAGAAACTAAGAAATGGAAAACAAGTAAATGAATTTCATGTGTAATTCCTAAATTTAGATTTAAAATTATTTAGTCAAGTTTCACAGACTCTGTCAAACCTATGTGAAAATTTTAATGAGTAAAATGTGAACATAGAAAACAAGACAGATATATACTATGAATAATCTTATAGTAAATCATTTTTAAAGTAAAAATGAAGTTTAATTATTCTGTGTTCTACCTTCCTTTTGAAATATTTTCAAAAAAATTATAGAATATAGGGAATATATAGGAACATACAAAAGAATTTCAGACAAAGTTGAATGCATTAACCTTACTGCACTTTAAATGTGCACTGAGATTTCAGTGCTGAAGTGCAAATATTCAGTATAATTTTATTTTAAAAAATATATGTAAGTTCCAAAGATATGTTAGATCTGTTTCATATTAGTGAGTGTGAAAGACCATTGTTAAACATTCGGGAATTCTCTTGAGCTAATTGGTTTTATGTTAGTTGCTTGCAGTTGGCTTTGGTAGGGGTATTTTATGTTTACCATGAAAAATAACAATGACACAAATCAGAATTTCGTTTCTCTTCCAAAGAAGGTTCTTAAACATTTACCAGCTTATTAGTCCTTGTAAATAAATGTTAGTAATATATCAAATGTCTTTTAAAATTGTCTTTCTCCACTATTGCTCTATATTTTCTGATTTTTAAAGTGTTTTTAATATAAAAATTTATGGTCATATTAGAAAAGCATATTTTAAAAGTTTGAAACAAAATAACAAATACATAAATTGAAATATATATATTTTTAAAGATTTATATATATATTTATTTATTTATTTATTTGACAGAAAGAGACACAGCGAGAGAGGGAGCACAAGCCGGGGGAGTGGGAGAGGGAGAAGCAGGCTTCCAGCCAAGCAGGGAGCCCAATGCAGGGCTCGATCCCAAAACCCAGGGATCATGACCTGAGCTGAAGGCAGACATTTAATGCCTCAGCCACCCAGGCACTCCAAAATTGAAATATGAAAATATCCTATGATAACTTTAATTCTTTTTAAATCATTTTTTTCCTAATGCTTCTATAAAAGAAATGTTAGAGATCCAAGTGACTAGTACTTAAAGACCAGCTTTAAGTAGAGGAGCAAATTTGGAAAAGTTCATCATGTGGTTAAAAGAAAGAAGACACTTTTTATCATACTTAAAGTGGAAAAAATAATATCACATATCTGAAACACATCACTGGTGAGAGGTATCTCACATTTATAAATTAGTCATGTCCTCTGTAGTCTATAACAGATAGCTTCTTTATTGTTAGTGACACTGATATAAAAAAATGCTTTCAGATATACTTGTACCATTTACTTTGCAAGTTCAGACAGTGTTGTGACACAGAAGTAAAGGAAGTATATTTTTACAAACAAAACTAGGGTTCTTATACTCCATCGGTAGCAAGGAAAACAAAGATTTTCCATCAAAACAAACTGATCCATATATGCTATTTTTTATATTTTTATATATTTTTAATTTGGTTTCCTAATATTTTATCTGAGATATTTGCACATAAGTTTATGATGTTATTGACAGTGTGTACCCTTTCCATGAAAAAATATTTTATTCGTATATAGAAAAGTTTATGAGTATTTAAGATCATCTGTTTTTAGGTTGTATGTTTTTGCTATGAGACATTTTGTCCTTTTTTAATTGAAATTGTTTAATTCCCAGGTTGATTTATTTATGGTTATGAAAATTTTCATTTATTTTTGAGTCAGGTATGTTAAATGAATCTTCTTAAATTTTACTATTTTTATCTAAATTTTAATAGTGATTATTTCTTAATCACTGGCTTTCATATTGCATGCATGCATATTTAGAAATATCTTTCCTTCATATCTCAGTTATCTTAAAAACTTATACCACATTGCTAAATTCAACCTAATAGAATATAAGAAATGTCAGCAATACATAAAAGGCATAATAAGAATTGTAATTTAGAAAATATTTTCATAGGAATATGTGCTATAACTATACTATGGAAATTCAGACATGAGAACATTTTAATATTTTGTGTAAGGAGAAATAGAAATAGAAACTCTGTACCCTGTCCCCCTATAAAAAAATCAGTGGTAATATTGTGAACATCAGATGAGTTTATTTGATAGTTATTTGAGGAAGACCAATTTAACTTTCTAATATAACATATTTTTTCTGCCAGTATACTTACATTTTGTGTTTCATCCAAACAATACCCTCTCAGTCCCTATCACACTGTGCTATACATAACAGATTATTCATTTTACTCTTACATTCTCCTTACATAAGTGTACTCAGATTAAGCCGTTGCCAAAATATAAATCTTCATGGGTAGGGATAGTTTGTTGTTGTCTATAATGCTGCTTTATGGCCAACTTACTTAAGGATCCTGCAAATTATAATTAGCCAATACATACTTTCATACTTAGGTAAATTTTATCTCTTTGGTACTTTCTGAACTGTACTTATATTAAAATTCTTTAATGTTCCTTGCCTCTAATCATAAGGAAAATTTTCATAGAGTTTTAAAAATCTATTTACATTTGTTCAAACAATTTCTACTTCTCAAAATATTTCTCTGTACTCTTATAACAAAATTAATTTTGTTCTGGGCCAGTAACTTTACAACTACATTATCAAAGGTACACTAAATGTATGTGCTATGGTGAGTGCTGTGAAGTGTGTAAACCTGGTGATTCACAGACCTGTACCCCTGGGGATAAAAATACATTATATGTTAATAAAAAAGTTTTTAAAAAGTTTTTAAAAATTTTAAAAAGTACATTAAAAAATAAGGTTAATCTTCAAAGAAAGATACTTTAAAATTCAAGATGTAGTATGAGTCATTAACAATAATTATTTAAACTAACACAAAGAAAATATTCACAAGCAACAACATAAACCTCTGAGATATTGTAATATTATTATTTTTGTCATGTTTTTGTTATTGAATGTGAAATATTTTTACTGCTGCTGGGTTTATCTGACCTTTAAAGCACTCACGGTGACTAAGGCAACCGTTCATTGTTAAATAAAGTAAGGGATGTTATAATAGTAAAAAACAGTGATTCATACATCTTTATAGTAGAATTTCAAGATGTTTGTTTTTCTCAAAATAAGCCTTTTTCCTCTGCAATAAAATAATACTAGTCCTTGTCAGAAAAGAAAAATATAGTCCTCAGAGTTACACAAAAAAATAACACTCTGGGAAAAACATGTTTAAGCTATGTGCTGATTTATTTTCAGTGACTGATCTTATGATGTAATATTTTAAAAAGCACTTTCAGTTAATCAATAAATCATTTTAAAATACTCTAATAAATATATGATCCAGTTTAAATCAGTGAAAAATATGATGTGGTCACTGAACAACATAGAAGATCAATGCAACTGAAATATTGGAAGTATTAACACATTTATTGCTTGAGGTAAATTATGGTTTCTGGGTGATTGTTTTATGCTTTGTCCTTTTTTTTGACAGAAATAATTATTAGATAAACTTGTATCTACTGCCTAAGGACAGAATAATATCACTTTTATTTTTATCCTTGGAATTTTCGTATTTGTTCAGTGTGTTCTATTTCTTGGTTGACAATGATAAGTCCCTATTTGCATGCCAAATTAATGGTCCTAGATGACTGCTAGATAACCACACTTGTTATCAATGAATTGACTATTGGGGGGGGAGCTTTCTTATGAAGGTTATTTCTATAATTACTCAAATTGCAAGGACTACTGTCAATTAAAAATTTAAATAAGAATGTTTTCAATTTTCCTACCAAAATGAAATGTGTGAATGTATTGCTATATTTATAGACAATATGGAATTTCATGGACTTACAAATATACTAATGGGTATGTACAATTCTATCCATCTTAGCTACTGTCTGCAAATTTGAAGTTGTCTGTACTCTCAATTTTATATCCCCTTCTCTCCTTTTCCCCTGAGTCCATTATAGCCGATCTTTTAACTCTAAAACACAAGTAAATCATGTTTGTTAAGGTCATCAACTTTCGTCTTTCCAAATGCAATGGCTATTTCTCAGCTCTCTTTATTTTTCTCTCCATTTAGAAAAATGTTCTTCACTTGACTTCAGAGCAAGTCTTACACTCCATGCCAACTCAATGGCCATTCCATCTCAGTTCTTTGCTAGGTCTTCTTCCTTTCTAAGGTCTTCAACTACTAGAGAAAGTCAATATTTAATCCGTGTGCCTCTTCTTTGTCTACACTAGCTTCCTAGGTGAAATTATTTATATGCTTTAATATGGCTTTGATGTGTGCATTTGAATCCAAATTTAGACTCAGAATTGCATACTAGATGTTGAATAGATCTCTAACACAGTATGTTTAAACTCATACATCTGTTCCCCTTACCAATCTTTTCTTGATTACTCATTTGCTGTGTTTGCAAATGAATATGTTACATAAATTGAACTTGTTACATGAATTTAATGATCGGCATTTAATAAAATATTCCAGGTCTTTCTCTCTCTTTCTCTTATGTACACACACTCCGCCACACAAAATTGAAAATGAAGAAGACAAAAAGAAAAATAGATTGCCAGGAAAATAATAATAGTAATTATATTACAAATAATGATCTTGATGAAATAAAGTCAGGGAGTTTGTGTTAGGAAAATCCTTACTTTAAATCTATTAATAAAAATGATATGGTGATAGCTGGAAGTAAACAAAAATAACAGCTGTTGAATACCTAATACATGGCAGACATTCTTTTAAACATACAATGTGGATAAGTTTATTCTTGAAACAGCCAAATGAGGAAGGCAGACATAATCATACTCTGTATTTTTTCAGGCCATTTAGACTCTCCTATAATACATAGAGTAGCTACAATTAATAAATGAAATACAATATACACGAAATACCAACTCAAAATTTTGTCTCTGTGACAGTTACTTGGGTCAAAGGAGAAATGTAGATTTCTTTCAGTGGAAGACCATCTCTAACCACAGCTTTATTAAGTTTTGGTCTGGGAAGCATATAGAAATGGAAAATAGAATGGTGGCTGCCAGAGGATGAGATGCAGGGAGAAGGGATATGACGAGTTGTAATACCATGGCTATAAAGTTAAAGTTATACAAAATGAATAAATCCTAGAGGTTTGCTGTAGAACATAGTGTCAATAGTTAACAACAATCAGTATTGTGCACTTAAAAAGCCAAGAGAGTATTTGAAGAAGTACATTAATTAACATACTTGTAGTAATTATTTCATTATGTATATGAATATTAAATCATCATGTTATATACCTCAAATTATGTATGATTTTTATTTTTAAAAGTTATATCTTAAAAAATCTGAGAGGTTAGAGCTCAGAGTAAGTGGTCTTACCACAAAACAAAACCAAAACAAACCAAAAGACTCAAAGGAACACAAGAAAACTTTTGGATGTGATTGATATGTTTATTGCCTTGAATGTGGGGGTGGCATCATGAATATATTCCTATCTCTAAACTCACCAAATTCCATACCCTACATACTTAAAAATTTAAAATATCAATTATAATCTCGAAAAGGATGCCAAAAAAAAAAAAACCTACCAGATAACATGATTTTTACTTTCTTCTTAAAAGGAAGAAAATACAACAGGGTTTTAAGGATACTTTTCTCTTACCATTATCATTTCATGTAAACTAATCATATTAACATTAAAACTTCCCATATAAAAAGTTTATGAAAAAGTCTACCTAGTTAATACAAAACTGAAAACTATGAAAAGATTATAGTCTCTTGAAATCTTGGTAGCAAAGTGGGCAAAAGAAATTTCACGTCTTTATTACACTTAACTGCTCTATCCATGTTAATATGTTAAGCAGTTAATGTATGCTCAATTCTTTACTCAGTCCTCTATAATCTTTAAAATACTTAAAAGAGTCATGTAAGTATTCTAAGCCATTGATTTCAAAAGTATATTAAATGATATATAGTAAACAGCAATTTTCATGGGACTACAATAGACCTTCCTTTACCCACTTAGGAATATATTATTTTTACTCAGGAAAAGATACTACATATAATCCATAATTTATGGGAATGGACAGACACAGACATTAGGGAGAACATCAGAAAGAAGGATGGATCAAGTTAGGAAGAGCTCCAGAGAAAAGTAAACAAATCTATCAAGTCCCAGTTTAACCTATTAAGAAGGTATATATACCACTTTTAAGAATATGGGTGTAGTTACTATACCTGTAGAAAGGAATATATAATTACAAAGAGTCTGCTCAAGGAAAATTTCCCATAGTCATTAAGAGAAAAACTCTAACACAAATAAGGGACAACATCTATGCAGACTTTGTAAAGCAAAATGGTATGATATTTAGAAAAAAGATAGCCAAAGTTGGAGAAAGAGGTACTAGGATAGACATATTTTCGCTGTTGTTTAAGTGAAAGTGAATTGTGCAAGTTAAACAGAAATAAAGATCTGGAAATGGAAGGCCAAGTGCCAATCAATACAATTTCCAGAAATGTAAATGTATATAGTAACATGGTAAACTGTACATTTTCTATTTGAGTAGCCATTTGGGGGAAAAAAAATGGTTGTGCTTTTTTATTTGGATCTAAGTCATTCTCTGATATTGATGGTTGATAGATAGATAGATAGATAGATAGATAGGAAGAAATAGATACATATTAACTGAATTCACTCCCTCTGTATTTTCTATTGTTAGTAATTCACATAACTATGGCAGAACTATCAAAACTAAGAAATTACCGGTATTATATTGACTTTTAGCAGTGCCTAACCCATGACCTTTTCATGGCCTTGATATTTTTGAAGAGTATTCACCAGATGCCTTGGAAAATGTTCCTCAATTTGGGTTTGTCTTATGTTTACTGTGATAGAGGCCACGGATTTCTTTGGAGGTATATACATCATAGTTAATGGGCACTTCTTAACACATTATATCAGGGGACACATGGTACTGGTATGTCTCATCACCGCTAATATTGATCTTGATACCATGTTTAAGGTTGGTACCTGTCACATTGTTCAGTACAAAGTCACTGTTTTCCCTCTGTGCTATTCAACAAATATTTTGGAGGAGACATATTGAAGCTTTGAAAATATATCATTTATAAAACTAATTTTAGAATTCTTATTAATCTTGCCTATGGAAGTTATTTCTGTGCTGTTCTAATGACTATTTAATTTCATTTATTACTGCAACTTTTAATAATTGAAATTTTTCTGTAAGTAAAAGTTTTCTTCCCTATTTATTTATTTAAACATTTATTTACAGTAATATGAACATCTTTATATTTATTATATATTTTATTCTTTGGTTATATTCCACACTATCATTCCTACCATTTTTATTGTTTGCTTAAATGTTTTCAGTTTGGGACACTGAAAGTTCTTTCATGCTGAAATATATACATGATATTTTCTATATGTTCATACTAATATCTGTAATTATAAGTCAGAACCTCCAATGTTCATTACTATTCTACTCAGAGAGAATAATAATAGAATAATTAATTGAATAGAATAATAGAATAATAATAGAATAATAATGTAATATATGTGTAATATGTCTGATTTTGTTTCTGATTTTCATTTGCCTAATAACTGATGCTCCTGCACATTTTTATATACTTATTTATTACCCATATATATTTTTGAATAAAATGTCTGTATTTGTCCATTTTGAAAATTCTAAAGTCTAAAAATTCTTTGCCAAACCCAGAGTTAAATAAAATTTTGCCTATACTTCCTTCCTTCTGAAAATCTTGTATTTATACTATTTACATTTAGTTCTTAGGTCCATTTGAATTAATTTTGTATAACATATAACATGATATGAGGTTTATTTTTCTTTTTTTAACATTTTTTTAAAGATTTTACTTATTTATTTGAGAGAGACAGAGAGAGAGAATGAGTAGGAGGGAAGGAAACAGGCAGAGGAAGAAGCAGACTCCCCATTGAGCAGGGAGCTGGATGCGAGTTCAATCCCAAGACGCTGGTATCATGACCTAAGCCAAAGTAAGATGCTTAACCAACTGAGCCACCTATACACCCCCTGAAGTTTATTTTTCTCTGTGGTTTTCCAGCAGAGTGAAAATTACTAAATGCTGCCATTTTCCATTAATTAGCTTTTGTACATTAGCCAAAAATCAGTTGTTATATTTCTGTAGACCTGTTTTGAAGTTCTATAATCTGTTCCATTAATCCCTATTTCTGTGCTTTTGCCAATACCCTGTGTCTTGATTACTGTACCTTTATGGTAAGTCTTAAAATTGGGTAGTGGGGGTTCATCCATTTTGTTCTTCTGTTTTAAAAGTTTCTAGTTTGTTTCTTGTTTGTTTCCCTTCTCATATAAATTTTAGGATCAGATTGTGAATATCTACAAAAAACTTTCTGGGATTTTGCTTGGGATGGCAATTGAATCCATAGATAAAATTGGGGAACATTAACATCATACCAATAGAATTTTATAATTATTGCACTGAGCGTATTTCTTACTTTATTTAAGTCATCTTTGGTTTTCATCATTGATATTTTATATTATTCAGTATATGGATCTTGTCTATATGTTTGATTTATTATGAGGGGTTTTCTGGGGGGTATTAATTGATTTTTTGTTGTTGTTGTTATTTTAGTTTGTAAGTATTTTGAATTAGGCTTGAATTCCCTAGGGTCCTTTTGAGTGAGGTTTCCACCCAATAAGTATAACAGCCAGCCTGGTCTCAGTTTGCTGTTAGGGAAAAGATAGGCCATGATAATAATTAGTCAGATGGATCTTGATTTTTTTTTTTTAATTTTCAAAATTGGTCCATATATGTTCCTGCTACTTTTGTCCCAGTATCACTCAAGAGGCAGCTTCAAAAAGATGACCCTCTTCTGAGAATGGTTGCATTCAATCATCAAACTGCCTTACTAAGTTGTATAGATTAGATGGTAAGGAAGGTAAGATGCAAAAACATATATATATATATATATACATGTATATATATATATATGTTTTTGCATCTTACCTATATATATATAATACATATTACCTATATATATGTATATATATATTTATTTATTTAGGTGGCTGTTTCAACACTCAACCATACCAGATTCCTGTGCGTAGTGGGGAGGGTAGAGGTCCACTAAATATCTTGAGTATCATTTCATTGTTGAGTGACTTTTGTGATAATGGAAACACTATTATTACAGCAAATATTCTTTTTTTTTTTTTTTTACAGCAAATATTCTGAGACACATAAACATGGCTTGGAATACTTTTAAGAGCAATAGTGGTATGGTCAGAGCCAGATGAGGGTAACCTGAAAAAATGTCAACAATAGTAAGGCACAACAGATAGCTCAAGTCTACACAGTCATCAGTAGCAGGTAGGGACCATTCCTTGTATAATGTGGTCTCTTCCACTCTATGTTAAACAGGTCAGCTTTTGGTAGATGAACAAGTTTCACATGCAGTGGCAGCCTCCACATCATAAACAAAGAGTGCTTTACTTTCTACTTAGTAGAAATGGTGATGGATGTTTCATGATGATGGATTTAGGCAGCAATAGTGGTAATCTAGGTGGTGCAGGCTGGATCAGCAGGTTTGATTTCAGAACCATGATGGAATGAGCCTTTGGGTAGGGCATCTCCAACAGTGGCGTAGACAATTTGATCAATTACTGTAATTGAAATCTCTGAGTTTATGACCCTAACAGGGGTCTCTTTAATCTGATAGTCCTTATAGTATTCCAAATGTCAGAACAAATAACTCAGTTGTTGCAGCAGCTTAAAACTCTATATGAGTGTGACAAGGTTCATCAAGAAAGTATTGGCTAGAGCTTTCACAGCCTTGAGTCTGTCTACCAATGAAAGTGACCACTTACATTTTGGGTTATGCAGAACTGATGGTGACTTGAATAGTTGCAGCACCCAATGGATACTATCATGTTTTTGTTAATCTAAAGCACCAGTGAACTAGACTCAGGCATTTCCAGGAATTTCTTTGGCTTCGGAACCAAATTAAGCCAGCAGCTTTTTATCTGAGCTATGAGAGATAAAGATTCCCCTAAAAGGCTTGGCTGCCAATTTTTCGTTTAAAGTAAGGCCAATCTTGTTTTGTTCTTAAGTTTACCATTTCCATTTCACAAGCTAAGATTTTTTGGCCTCTCATACCTTGTTAGTTATAGTTTTCCAATCCAAATATGTAAAAATCAGGCCTAAAGTTCTTAATGTCTCAATGGATCCCCTGCTGTTTTGAAGAACCTGAAAATAACTAATAGGTGCTTTTGAAAAGGAATTAAACTGACAGCCAAGTTGGGGAGATCAGGAGTCCAAAATCCCAAGGAGTGCCTCTAGAAATATGTTGCAACTCTTTCTCCAGAGCTCCAATTAGCAAAAAAAAAAAAAAAAAAAAAAAAAGAGAGAGAGAGAGAGAGAGAAAATAGTTACAAAGACATATACTATCTCTAATATCCAATGGACTGAGTAATGTTTGCCTGTGTGTGTGTGTGTGTGTGTGTGTGTGTGTGAATAAGGGCTAAAGAAATGTTAGTTTTTATTTGATTGTTGTTAAGAATTGAGAATTGTAAATATGCCCATATAGATCCAAGATACTTTACTTCGCAAGCAGAAGAAGGTCTTTTGATTTTGTCAGGATTTTTCGGCCACCCCAGCTTAACGACTTTGATAATGGCATACTCAGGACAGTTGGAATGAGGATTCTGACTTGTCAAAAAAAGACCATCTAAATAGTGAAAACTTCGGACCATGGACACAGACTTTCATACTAAAATATACACAGGTAGAAAGTGGCAAAGAAATTTGTCCCACTAGGACTTCTCTATCTGCAGCTCTTCCTCCTCTGGGATGTTTACCTCTGGTACTTTTGAGATAAGGATGGACATGTGCATAGTACAACAAATCATACTGTGTATTCAAACACAGAAGCAATAAAATCAGTGCATTCAATTGACCCTTAGGGCTCCACCTACAAACCCTCACATTCTCCCTCTGGTTGTGAATCCAGCACAAAACATATCAGTTGGATCTGGATGACACTTCTGCCTGCAGAAATAGGCTGAATGGTGACTTTCATGCCTCTGTCTAATACAACCATAAAAGTTTGGATACCTCTCTGACCTCTGTACCACCCCAAGATTACCAACTTACTCAGACAAGTGCCATGTCTTCAGTCCTCATTGGGACAGGAAGACCTTATCCCCAACCCTATGTTTTTCCCTAAAGCAACCGAGATTAAGGTAGAGGTCCAGGGAGGGATCACAGGTCATAGAGAAAGAGAGCAACTCTCTAACAAAGTAAACAAGACACATTTACTTTCATTTTCAAGCAATATGACAGCTGCTCACAGTTCCCCCTAAACAGATTTTTAATTTGAAGCACCTAAAGTTAAATACCAGCTTTGGGCACTCCCTCACTTAGAGGCTGCAGACACACTGCTTTTTGGGTGGGCTTGCTGCCTAACTGACACATCCTCTTGCTACCCCAGGATAACATTCCTTTTTCTTTCCAACCCCCAGAGAAGAATAAACAAAAATCAAAGCAATATTTAGGCAGCTTGTTTGCTTTGCTTTGCTTTTCCTTCCTTCTCTGATAGTAAGAATACTTAACATAAAATCTATCTTATTAAGAAATTTTAATTGTGTAAGACATTATTATTGACTATAGGTACCATACTGAAGAGTAAGCCATTAGAACTTATTCATCTTGCTTATCTAAAACTTTTTCTTGGTGACTGCTAATTCCCCAATCCCCCCTCCCTCCAGCCTTTGGCAATCACCATTCCATTCTTTGATTCTATTAATTTAACTACCTTAGATTCTCATATAAATGGAATTATTTCCACTAAAAATAGCAGTATTTTTCTGTAACTGGCTTATTTTTCTTTATGGCATGTCCTCAAGATTCGTCCTTGCTATCATATAATGCAGAATTTTCTTTTTTTTTTTTTTAAAGACCAACTAGTTTCCATTGTGCGTATATGACACATTTCTTTATTAATTCATCTGTGGACAGAAATTTAGGTTGTTTTGACATCTTGGCTATTGTGATTAGTGCTGCAATGATCATGGAAGTGCTACTATCTCTTTGAGATTCTGATTTCAATTCCTTTGGTTAAATTACACAACACTGTTGATGAAAATACAAGATGGCTCAGCTACTACGGGGATTCCTGAAATCACTGAAAATGGAACTACTATATGTTCCAGCACTCTAGCTTCTGAGTATTCATGCAAAATAATTAGACAGATTGTTTCAATTGTCTTTATTTTCACTCAGCTTCTAAGCTTCATTAACAGATAAGATGCATGCTCTTCAGTGGGAGCCCTTACTCTCCACACACCACAAGAGTTAGCCACTTGATATAAAATCTCAGTTGATCTTATGTGCCCTGACCTGGCTCTGAAGAGCCTTTGTACTTTGTTTTTCAGAAGTCATGTCTGTGTCAGTGCCCCATCCTCATCACCAAAAGCTGTTAGGAACTGGGATGGGTTCCAGATTTTACCCCACTTTCAAGCTAAGATTAGGTCATCCCAGTTTCATGGATAGTAGAAGACACCTAAAGACTTCTGTGTCAGAGCAAAGGACTTATCCCTCATACTGCACAACAAACAGTATGAGCTCCATGTTCATAGTGTTTCCTCTTGCTATTGAATTCCTATGGGAATGATGCAGAAGTAGGTGTAGGCGTTTGCTACATAATAGCTGAGGATAAGCTTCAGAAACCCCAATATTTTATACACAGTTGCAAGCAAACTTGTCAGTTCTTTACCCCAAAAAGGAGAGATTGTCTTTATTGCACTAGACAACAAACAAATCTGATCTCTCCATGGAATCAACTATTTCTAACCTCCAAGGCTATTTGCTATGCAGGCATGCTTCAAAAGATCAAGACTGTCAGTTCCTTTGCTTCCAAGATTTGAAGAACTGTGAGAGACCAAAGGAGTATCGTCCTAAAAAAAGATGTATCTCACACATAGACACACTCTTTCCATTGCAACCCATTAAGGGATTCCCCAAACAAAGAACTAGCCATTTTGGCCTACCACGTGAAATCTCTGAGATGCTGAGTATGTTTCAGAATTCCGTGTGGCAATGATGAAGACTTTATTCAGCCTGAATCATCATTTAGTTTCTCCCTTCACCAGATCATACTTTCTTCCTTACTCTTTTCAGATGTTGATGCCTAATCTTGAAAAAATATATATACCATTATCATGCTTAATATCTCCTTCTAGAAATCTCCTTCCAGGACAGGGAAGTGTTTCTGCTCTTATCATTGAGTGTCCTTCATTGCTGCTATAGGCCTTTGAGCCTATATGCTCTCTCTATTAAGCCTGATATCACTCTACCATCCACTTTATATTTTTCAGAATTCAACAGTATTACTTATTTTTCATTGTTTTTCCTTTAGATAATTTGGTTTTGTATTATAATATATATATTTCTTTACTCCTTGTTGACTTATTTCCTGTTATTATTTGTTTGAAGAAAAAAAGGCAATAGTACGTGTAACTACCTGCTATGTTTAACTAGGTATTTTATGTTCAGTTAGCCACCATCATTAGTTTTTGATGTAGTGCTAAAATGCATTTTTTTCAACATCTTCTTAACTCTCTGTAGTTCACACAAATGGACTTTCTTGAGGTCAGATGTAAAATGAATTTATATTGTTGCCAACAATATCTTTCAAGGAGATTTTCTTCTTACATTTTGTGGGATCCTCCTCCTTACATATTATAAAATAATTGAGTTGAGTTATATTTGGGTTTATTTTCCTATTTTATTTGTTAACTTTGTTCTGTGTTCCTTGTCTGTACCAGAAGATTCCTTGGATTGTGTTTATCATTAGATAGAGCATGCCTGCATTCAGGAGAATCTGGCCTTTCTGAACTGTCGTGCTGCAACTGTGGTCTCAGGCTTTCTGGTTTAAGAGTTGCTGATACGTAACTATAGCAAACACTAACCTGAGATTCTATGCATTTGTGAAAATGCAACAAAAATGAGATATAGAAATGAGGTTTTCACTCACAGTATCTCAATTTTTAATGTTAAAAGCTATTTGTAAAATAACATTTAAATAACCAAGCTGGAATGGATCATTTTAAATAAGACCTGTAATTTATTCAATTTTTTTTAAAGATTTATTTATTTATTTGAAAGAAAGAGAGTGCATGAGCAGGACGGGCTGAAGGAGAGGAAGAGACAATCTTAGCAGATTCCACACTGAGCACAGAGTCAAATGTAGGGCTCTACCTCATGAACCTGAGATCACAAACCAAGCTGAAACGAAGAGTTGGACACTTAAGTGACTGCACTACTCAGGCACCCCTATGTATGTTTGTTTGTTTGTTTGTTTGTTTTTTAAGAATTTACATATCCTTAATAACAAACTGTGGAATAAAGAGATATTTTATATCTGTCTAACTATATCTCATTATATATACATGGATAATATACTGTAATATACATACACATACTATATATACATATATATGTTGTGATGATAAATAACTCTGAATGACATGACATGAATAAAATTAAAACTGTGAACATTTATTTAATTAAAATACTTGCACAAGCATTTTATTGGTTTATTTGGTAACTTCCTTGTGGCAATCCTTTTCTGTTAATCTAGTGTAGTATCTGTTCTTATCAGTTTAATCTTTTCTTTTTAATGTGTCTCAGAAATTCAGTTCCTGTTTATGTCTAAACTGTGCTGAATTCTCTACTGTCACTTTATTACTGACAATGAAAACAAAATGGTAAATAAGCAGGAGGAGCATCACTTTTGTACTGAAATAATTTACAGTTAAAATTGTATTTAATTCTTCCTGAATAGAGTATTCCTGGAAAGCAGGTTTTTTCCTTTCAGCATTTAGAATATATCAAGCCATTCTCTCTTTTTTTTTTTTTTATTTATTTCCAGCATAACAGTATTCATTATTTTTGCACCACACCCCGTGCTCCATGCAATCCGTGCCCTCTATAATACCCACCACCTGGTACCCCAACCTCCCACCCCCCGTCCCTTCAAAACCCTCAGATTGTTTTTCAGAGTCCATAGTCTCTCATGGTTCACTTCCCCTTCCAATTTCCCCCAACTCCCTTCTCCACTCTAAGTCATTCTCTTTTGACCTGTGAAGTTTCTGCTGAAAAATCAACTGATAGCCTTATGGAATTTCCTTTGTATGTAATTGTCTTCTTTGCCTCACAACCTTTAAAATAATTTATCACTTTTTTTTTTTTTTTTGCCATTTTAATTACTCTGTGTTTTGGTGTCAACCTCCTTGGGTTGAATTTGTTGGAGAATCTCTGTGCTTTCTGAATCTGGATCTCTATTTACCTCCCCAAATTCAGGAAATTATCAGCTATTATTTCTTCAAATACATTCAGCACACCTCTTTCTCTCCCTTCTCCTTCTGGGATCCCTTTAATGCGAATGTTATTATGTTTGATGGAGTCACTGTGTTCTCTAAGTCTATTCTCATTAGGCAGTATTTGTCTCTTATCTGCTCAGCTAACCACCTTTTGCAATTGATTGAAAAACCTATGCTGTCACATTTCATTTCTCTATTCAGAGAAATCCATGCTATTTTTAGATAACAGTTAAGAAACAAATAATATAAAAGTTGCCCACAAAAGAAAACTACTAAGAGCAAAGACACTGTGATTTTTCTGACTTGTATTAATCTACTTCTAAGATTTAACAGAAAAATATAGTCATAAATTATGTATTAACTCTGAAATTTTATTGTCAACAGTTGCAATTAATAATACATTATTTTCATTTCAAATACACATAAAATTAGTAATATCCTCAAAAGTACAATACCATAAAAGTTTCAACACCATTTTACATGTACAATCATAGCACATACTTCAAAAATCCATTTTACCTCTGTCTTTTAACTGAAGTTCTAAGTAAGTTACTCTGCCAGACTATCATGAAATGACAATGCTCTTCTTAGAACAATGATGGGTTTTAAAAGTCAAGCAGTAAATTACAGTCTCAGGAAATTTCCAAATTTAGCATCTTGCACAAATAATCAGCAACATTTAGGTTCAATAAAGAACAATGTGAGAGCTAAAAAATGAAGAGAATGTCAAAATGATGGGTAAGCCCCTAGACACCTACACTATTTTTATTTTTAGTCATTTTAAAAGAGATAAAATGTCACTAAGATTAGATTCTTTTTCAGGCAACTTTCTTTTCTTGCATTAGTTGGATATTCCAGACACTTCTAAAATACATTTTAAGATTTTGTTCTTTGTAATGCAAATAAGGATACTCTTATACAGAATAAGTTTTCATCAATTAATTCGTTATCAAGATGATTTTTTCCAAGAGGTATTTGCTTATCATATTTGTATTTGTTATTTGATTTATATTTGACCTTTATTATGTGCCTCTTAGGTCTTTTGGTATATTTTAATTTCCATTGACACTAACATAATTGAAGAAGGAATTAAACAGAAACCAATAATAAACCATACCCTTTGATAAATAACCTAGGTTCTCATTTCAATCACCTTTGTTCCTCTCTTGCAATACCATTCATTTAGCAAGAGAAAATACTGCCAATATTATAATTTCTCATCTAACATCCAAACCTTTGCAGCAACTCAGGGAAATAAAGGAGATAAAAACCCTTAGAATTTAAAAAAAAAAAAAAAAAAAAAAAAAAAAAAGACTAGTAATAGCATTTGGATTCAAATACTGAGTCCCAAAGAAAGTAGAAAACAAACCTGGAGATGAAAACATGTAACAAATTTTAGCCCTTGTGGACAGAAACATTATTATGTTGGTCTCACACCAGAGTAGTATTTGCTCCCTTACGTTCTCCTTAGTTCCTCTTCAAAAATAAATAAATAAGTAAATCTTGTTCTTAGGTCAAGTTTTCTTTTATCTTTTTTATACTGTGCATTGAAGAAATTTCCAATGATTTCCTGTGAATATTTTAAATGTTAAAAATTTTAACATGCTAATATTTAAGTATTTAATGACAATAACAAGAAAGTAAAGTGGGTGTAGAAAATAATTATATTAATATTATAAAATAACTTCTCATTTTATTATTTCTATATTTGTTAAACTGTACTCACATGAATAAATTGCATGACATTTTATCATCTAGTTATTGTTATTTTCCACCAAAGTAGACAGACACTGGTTATTCATATTTGATGTTAAACCATCATCTGAATTTCTCATAATTTATCTTTTTTATACCCAATGGATAACTAAATATATAGATATATAACTAAATATATACAGAAAAAAAGAAGCAAAGTATTATATCTATTCTAATTATAAATGAGATTTAAGATTTCCATTTAATTAAATTATATATAATGTAGAAAAGTGAATATAATATATCCAGCGGTATATAGAAAAATATGATGCATATTTGAATATTTAAAATAAACTACATTCTTCAAACATAGTAGAAACTAGCTAGAAAAAACAGGTCTATAAATTGGATCATGGTCCATTTAGCTTCTGAAGTGAGCAGCACATATTCCCAAGCAATGGGTCTAAGGGAAGAGAATTTAGTGGGAAAACTCTTTTGGTTGCTGCCATCTAGAGGGCTCTAGTTGACATTTGTTGGTGGCTTTTGGGACGTTCCAGATTTCCAAATGGCTACCCCAGCCTTGTTATTTTGGTTGTGATAATTCTGTCAGTATCGTCTGATTCCACACATTCATCTACCAGAGCACAGGGTTAGGTTTATTTATGATTATATATCTCATTTCACCTCATAGAAGATTGATAGATGGTTAATTTGGAGTCCTTTGACTTATTGAGAAAATAAAAATCGCATTTTTAAAAAGATTTTATTTGTTTTTTTGGGAGAGAGATGAGAGAGAGAGATGAAACACAAGCAAGGAGAGGGGCAGAAGGAGAAGCAGACTCCCAGCTAAGCAGGGAGCCCCATCCCGGACTGTAGTCCAGGACCACTAGATCATGACCTGAGTTAAAGCAGGCACTTAACCTATGGAGCCACCCTGCCTTTTGTTTTATATAAGAGTTAGGATGCTCATGGTCCCAGTAGTTGCTAGCATAGTCTGGCAAACAAGGAAGGAGATCATGCCAAGACTAGAGTACAAACCTCTTATAGGACATAGAAATTGATCTGGACCTTGAAGAATTAGTTACACTTAAGTAGATACTTATTGCATTAAATAAGTTAATAAGCCAAAATTACTCTCTCAGAGTAATGGTACAACTAAGAATTTGCATTGATTACTTATAAAACTCACTCTGTCCCTTAATTAATCAATATATTAAATGACTAAAAAATAATGTAATAAAGGATAAAATTTACAAAGCAACAGTTGTTTATAAGCAAAGTATTCTCAACAGTTATCTTTATGGTAAAAAAAAAAAAAAAAAAGGAAAGGAGAGAGCCTGTTGTCTACAGAGGTAAATAAAAGCCACAAGATTTAGAAATATATAACAAATTAAAGGTGTCTTTTATTAATATACAATAAAATTAATGAGAGAGGGGTGCCTGGGTGGCTCAGTTGATTAAGCATCTGCCTTCAGCTCAGGTCATGATCTCAGGGTCCTGGGATCAAGCCCCACATCAGGCTTCCTGCTCTGGGAGGAATCTACTTCCCCCTCTCTATGCCTGCTGCTCCTCCTGCTTGTGTGTTCTCTCTCTCTTTCTGTCAAATACGTAAATAAAATGTTTAAACAAAATTAACGAGAGGAAAAAATAAATATTATGAAGAATAGAGAAAAGGAAAGCAAATTGGAAAAGAAGCAACTAAAAGTTACATGAGACACAATGAAGGAAAGAACTAATGAAATTACTGTTAGGTCTTTAGGTATTAGCCAAAACAGGTTAAGTAAGATATGTGTAAAAAAGGATAAGAAGATCTAATACACATCTAACAGTAGTTCAAAAAAGAATTAATTGATAGCATGAAAGAAGAGTAACTTGAAGAGATAATGGAGCTGGAATATAAGTGAATCATCAGATTTAAGGATCATGCTGAATTCCAGACCTATAATAGATTTAACTAAACCACAAAAATATCTCTAACCAAAATTTCACATAGTATTTTTAAAGTTGTCCTCCCAAGTTCTGAACTCTAAAAAAAAAAAAAAAAAAAGAAAGAAAGAAAGAAAAAAAAACTTAGTAGAGAGAATGGAGACATGTGAAGTACACCTGCTACTTTTCTCTGGACACTAATTCATTTTTAGTAGATGAATCACTTGGTTTATGAAATATATAATATTACAACACTTTAAATTAAACTTTGCAAGATTTTTTTTTTAATTTATTTAAGAGCTAGAGTGAACGAGCAAGAGAACCTGAATGGGGGAGAGGCAGAGGGAGAAGCAGACTCCTCGCTCAGCAGGGAGCCCAGTGTGATTACTAGATTGTAGGGTACTTCTTTTTTTTTTTATTTTTTTATTAACATATAATGTATTATTAGCCCTAGGGGTACAGATCTGTGAATTGTCAGGCTTACACACTTCACAGTTCTATTTTTTTAAGTTTTTGAAGAAGCTCTATACTGTCTTCCACAATGGCTGCATCAGTTTGCATTCCCACCAACAGCACAGGTTTCCTTTTTCTCCATATCCTTTCCAACACTTACTCTTTCTTATATTTTGGATTTTAGCCAACCTGACAGGTGTGAAGTGATATCTCATTGTAATTTTGATTTGCATTTGATGATGAGTGTTGTGGAACATCTTTTCATGTGTCTGTTGGTCATTTGTCTTTGTAGAAATCTCTGTTCATGTTTTCTGCCCATTTTTAATTGGATTATTTGGGGTTTTTTTAGTGTTGCCTTGTGTAAGTTCTTAGTATATTTTTGATACTAATCCTTTATCAGATATCTCATTTGCAAATATCTTATCCCATTCAATAGGTTTCTTTTAGGGTTTTTTTTTTTTCCATTATTTCCTTTGCTGTGTAGAAGCTATTTCTTTTTTATTTTTAAGATTTATTTAAAATAAATAAATTCTCTCTCGAGGGGCAGGGAGAGAGAGGGGGAGAGAGAGAATCTCAAGCAGATTCCCTGCTGAGCATGGAGTCCAATGTGGGGCTCAATCTCATGACCCGTGAGATCATGACCTAGCCAAAATCACAAGTTGGAAGGTTAACCAACTGAGCCAAATAGGTGCCCCATTTTTAAAAATATTTATTTATCTATTTTAGTGAGAGAGGGAGAGAGAGAAAAAGCACAAATGGGGGGAGGGGAGAAGCTTTTTATTTTGTTGGTGTCCCAATAGTTTATTTTTGCTTTTGTTTCCCTTGCCTCAGGAGACATATCTAGAAAGATGTTTCTGTGGTTGATGTCACAGAAATTAATGCCCATGCTTTCTTCTGGGACTTATGGTTTCATGTCACATATGTAGGTCCTTAGTCCATTTTGAGTTTATTTTTGTGTGTGGAATAAGAAAGTGGTCCAGTTTCATTCTTTTGCATGTACCTGTCCAGTTTTCCCAACGCCATTTGTTGAAGAGACCATTTGTCTCTTTAAATAGTTACATTAATTATCTTGATTATTATAATCTTCTAAAGTATTGACTCTAAAAAATATACCAAATTTGTCCACATTTATAAATATATATATAGATATATAAATGAATTTAATTGCAACTAAGGTTACCAAGACCATCACCTTTACATAATCTTCATATTTTTCTGAAATTTTATATATATCAAAAAACTTTACCATTTTGAATTTACAAATTTACTATTATGAATGCTCTCAAATTAAATATAAATATACTTGGAAAAATAATGATCAATTGAAAACATATATACTTTGTCTTAAATGTTTTATTAAATAACTTCTTATTTCATATATAAAAGTATATAATTCATATATTGTTTAATAAATTTCTTCTACTGGGCATTATCATTTCACAGACACTCTGGTCATGGCCAGAGCATTATTCAACATCTCAGAGCTCCCTCATGCTCTGTACCTGTCTCTAAAAATCCACCAAGCTGACAACTATCCTGATGTCTTCACACTGCAGATTAGTTTTACATGTTTTTTATGCTTTATGTACATTTAATCATACAGATGTGCTCTTTGTGCTTGGCTTCTTTTCCAAACAGTTGTATTTGGAAAATGCACTCATATTTTTGCAGATTCTGTAGTTTATTCAATTTCTGGATTTTACTTTCTTTTATGATAATACTTTTTAAGATTTAGTCTACTAAATCAGTCTAAATCAGCCAGACTCACTGCCTGAAACTAAAGACTATCTGCAGTAAGGTGGGAAAGGACAACCATTCGCTTTCATGACTGTTCAAAATAATACTTTAGCAAATGAAAGAAAACCACAGTTCTCCTTTGCAAGAATTTTCCCTTAATATTTCCTCTAATGCTTTAGCAGTGTTAAAATATACACATATAAGGCAATTCACTGCAGCATTTCCTTTAATCACAAAAGATTGGAAAGAACTAAATTATAATCGTTAGTAAGTTATTGAAAAAAAATAGCTTATATCCATGCAATGTTCTTCTCCACAAAAGTAAAAAAAAAAAAGGGGGTGGGGGAGAAAAGAAAGAGTAAGATGTATGTTTATGAATGGATGGATGGATAGATAGATCGATAGATATAGACGTAGATACAAAAAAGTAAAAAAATGAAGAATAAAAAAACAAAAACAAAAATAAAAATAGCATAAAAACTCAAGAAGTTATTAATTTAAAAAAGAAAAAATGTGCCTTCAGTCTAAGGCTATAAAAAACTCTAATACTAATGAGAATACCTAGACCCTGACTGGGTTTCCAAATACCATTCCTTAACATAGAAAACCAAAGTACCTTGGAGAGATAACTAATGAATTTAGGTCTCAGACAGAGAAAGTCCGAACTATAAATACAGCATCCTGTAGTGCCAGAAAGTAAGTGAGTCAAAAAATTGTGGGGCATTGCCAAAATATACATGAGTTAGTTTGAAGGGGCTTTATCTAACCAAAACAAATAGTGAGAATTTCAGATTATAACTTACTGATTTAAAAAGATATCTTTGAATCCATACAGATAAAAATAAATGAAAACAGATAAATAATAAATGGATGATATGGACATACATATGTAAAAGAGAAATAACAGCTTCAATTACATCAGAATATCAGCTAACTATTAAAGGATTAAGAGAAAATGATGTTAAAAAGAGTTGTTTTTGAAACCATGGTAATACAAATTTATTTACACATTAATTATCTTTGGATGTTAAAACTTATGGATTGAAAGTGAATGAAGAGAAATATGCTTACATAGTTCTGAAACAAGTGCCTATATTTGGAGACAGAGTAAATGATTAAGAAAACATCAAAATTTAAAGGCCAGGTAATCTGGTGAGGAGTATAAATTTAAGGATAATCGTGTAAGTTTTATTTAGGTTTGAGATGATCTCAAAATACAAATTTTATAAAATCACTTTGCAAAGTTTTACTCTGCTTTAGAACCCAGGGTCTAATACTGAATAATATTCTAATACTGAAAAAAAGTAAACAAAAACACATTTCCAAGACAAGTTACTTGGACTCAATCCAAATTAAAATACTAAATCAGGGATTGTGATTTGAAATATGCAAGAACATGAGATGAATTTTTCATTTATACTCTTGGGATGATGTTGTAGGACGGTTTTCTAATAGGTGTAAGCTATATTGATGACTGGCTCCCTGAGAACAGCAGTGATTTTCACACATTTGAATGATTAATATTTGCACTAAAACTACAGGTTCAATAACACACTCAGTTAATTTTGTGCTCCACAGGATTTTAGATTTACTTTACACCATAGTTTCTTTGATTTATTTTCTACTAATGGCAGTTTGTGTCATCAAATTTAATAAAATAGGTTCAGCTAGATAGGCTCCTCCTCTAGTATATGTACTTTAGGAAGAATTTATTAAAAACCATATCTAACTACCCTCAAATATAGTTTCAAAATTCTGAATGTCACATAAATAATTATTTTATTTAAATTCTATAATTCTTCAGAGGCTTGTGTATTTTTTTAAAAATTATCTCGTGCTCAATAATGTCACTTTTTCATTTATCTTTACTAATCCACCACTTTTTCATATACAAACTGGATTCTATGCTACTTTCCCTTACAATTTTCAAAATCATTATACTCCCCCATAATTACCTAATAAAATATTCACATTGGGTTTATGTATAATAAGATCAACACAGTTATTTGTATGTAATAGACTCTGGGCATTTGAGAGTTTAATATTTCCCCTTTCCTTTTTAACTCTTTTGAGAGTTAAAAAGATGAGATATCCTTATTTATAATTTGTAGTGGCGCTTTAAACTGAATAATGTAGAGCATAAATTTGGGAGGTGTATGCTAGATACTTAACTGATCATTTTTTTGCATATTGCCTTTCTATTATTTTACAGTTCTAATTACTAACTGATACATTTTTCTTTTATCTAGTCCCCCCAAAATGGCCAATGGATTGCACTTTTTATCTAGTAATAAGGAAACTAAGAAAAATAAAATGTCATTTGTTCAATACAATAAGAGGGAGAGAAGAGCTTGGACTCAAGTTCTGCAGGTGAACTTGAAGAAGCAGACTCCTCACTGAGCAGGGAGCCCAGTGTGATTACTAGATTGTAGGGTACTTCTTTTTTTTTTTATTTTTAAATTAACATATAATGTATTATTTGTCCTAGGGGTATAGGTCTGTGAATCGTCAGGCTTACAAACTTCACAGCTCTATTTTTTTAAGTTTTTGAAGAAGCTCTATACTGTCTTCCGCAGTGGCTGCATCAATTTGCATTCCCACCAACAGCGCAGGTTTCCTTTCTCTCCATATCCTTGCCAACACTTACTCTTTCTTGTATTTTGGATTAATATACTAATATAATATAATAATTAATATACTAATTATTAGTATAGCACATTAATATCAGGATTCTGAGTCTAGATTTCTTTAGGGACTTCATACTACATTACTATCAAACAGGCAAAACTCCTGCTATTACCTATTCTCTACTAAAGATCCTCCCCATATTGCTCTGGGCTGCCTTTTCTCTAATAAAATGTTTTTATTTCTACTTCCTGAATGTGTTTATTATATACTATTCCCATTATATGAGTTAACGTTTTGTATGTACTCTCACTGTAAATTTGTTTTATATCTTATTTTGAAATCTGTCTTTATTGAAAAAAGACACTTCCAAACAATTCCTCTCATGACTTTGAACAATATATTTTCCTCTGAAGCTGTCCAAACTGTCCCAGGTTATCAACCAAGACTATGTTACTAATTTCATCAAAGCTTAGATCTCATATTCATGGTCTTTCTTAATATCCTAATATGGAAATCACCCTGGAAGATTTGAGGATAAAACAAATAATTCATCTGTTTTTTTACTTAAGGATGATCTTTATAGTAGCCAATGTAGCTGGAGTGATTTCAAACAACATAATTTCCTGATTCTTGATGGAGTGTCATGCAGTCAAGAAATGAACATCCTGAATATAGTTGGTTCTATAATGTATATTCAGAATAAAACATAAACTGTCAAAGAAAAGTTCTTCTCTTATTGCTACATTTTTCACATTTCACAGACTCAGCTTTGGTCTATCTTCCCCTCAATACTATAATTTTCCATTTTGGAAGAGATATATTAGCTAGAAGAATGATGTCTTTAAGGATGTTCCAAAAAATTATCCTTTCTAAACATCCTTTAATTGTTAGCTATTACTGATAAACAGATTAGTCCCAAACTTATGAATTGAAAACAATAACCATTTATTATCTCTCCCAAATTTATCAGCAGCCAAACAAGTTTGCTGATCTTGACTAGGCTCATTTGTGAAATAGCAGTCAGCTGTTGGGTGGACTGGGAACCTGGACTACGATGGCCTTGACTGGGATGACTAGGCTTTATTCCACAGTCTTCCTTTTACCAGGAGACTAGACCAGGGTTTGTTTTTTGTTTGTTGTTGTGGTGGTGGTGGTGGTTGTCATAGCATTGTCAGGGTTCCAAGGAAGAAAGCAATAACATAACACCAATTTTCAAATCTCTCCTTAAATCAAATTTGCTACTCTCTACTGGCCAAAGAATCTCCCAAGGCTAAATTCATCATTAGTAAGGTATGGTATACAGAAATAGTAGGGACATATGAAATATTGAGGCCATTTTTGGAATTAAAATCCATCACTAGAGGGATGCCTGGGTGGCTCAGTTGGTTGGACGACTGCCTTCGGCTCAGGTCATGATCCCGGAGTCCCAGGATCGAATCCCACATCGGGCTCCCAGCTCCATGGGGAGTCTGCTTCTCCCTCTGACCTTCTCCTCGCTCATGCTCTCTCTCACTGTCTCTCTCTCTCAAATAAATAAATAAAATCTTTAAAAAAAAAAAATCCATCACTAGACATCCTTTTTTAAATTCTTACTGATAATGTATTAAGTTCTGATCACTGTACTCTGATGATGAGCTCTTTTAGCTTGGCTACTATTACAGATTTGAATTGACTCATTTGTATCTATAGAATTAGAATTTTGCTACTCAAAATTATATGAGATCATGTAAATATTGTACCTCTAAACATGTAATAAACTGCTCCAGTATTTTCTGCTGGACCACAAAGTGGCAAATAAACCAGTTTTGGAGTAGGAGTTAGGAAGACAGGAAGATTCTGTAGTTGACTCTGGTCTATATATCATTGATTGGCATCCCAGATAAACAGGGGAGACAGTTGAAGAACTAAGATCACCAAAACTTTTTAAAAATTAAAAGTGAGTGTTCAACTACAAAAAAAAATTAAAAGTGAACAAGGAATCCAAGAAAAAATTACTCTTCCCTCCATAGTACTTTGGAATGAGAACAGGCTAAATTCTCTTTTTTAAATGACCAATTTATCTACATGAAGAGTAAGATGACATGGCATCCCAGCTTTCAGAAAAACGAATGGCAACCTTTCTTGTTTGTGTATAAAGTGCTAAGTTGGGAATAAGGCTTTGAAAACAATTAAAAATGGAAGTTATTGGTTTTGACTTTTATTACCTTTCTTAATGCGGAAGTTTTCCTTTTTATCTCCTTTTGGACCTCTAAGCATTTTAGGACATTCAGTTCCATATTTTGTTACTTGGGGCTATTCCCAGTTAAGCATCATTACTTATACTTTCAGCTAAAACACAGATACTCTAACTAGCAACTACACAAAAAGAAATTATCATCAGATAAAATGAAAAAATGGTTATAGAAGATACTTCTAACAATATTAAGAGTATGAAGAATGAAATTATCTAGCATTGCTTAATTCTAGAATATTTTTGGCAGCAGTGGGTGATGATCTCAGAATAAATTATCAATTCTGTTTTTACCCACACCAAACATGTAAAATCATGTTCATTAGTTCCTTAATCTTCTCATCTTCATTTTTTTAAACTTCCAGAGTTTATCAATAAACCAAACTTATAATGGTAGCCTAAACCTTATCACAAGAAGTAACTAATCTAGTTATGAAATATTAAATTAAATATTTTATATAAATTAATAATAAATTTTATTATTATTAAATTAGAACTCTCTGGTCATTAAAAAGACATTCTATTGTTCCAAACTGTAAACTAAATTATTTACACAAAATCTATCACTTTATTAAGCTACTCAATGCAGTTCTACAACCCTCTGGGTTATATCTCAATGTTCTTACCTCCACCTGCCTTAACTTGCCCTCCCCTGCTCTTTTGAGGTAGTGCAATGTATCATTTACTCAACTCCTTTGGCAGAATTTTTAGCAACTGCCTGTACTATTGTGCCTGGTTTGCATGACTGATGAAACCCATATGCTGGATATTTGAACTATTTTCTTCTTTCACCTAAATCCTGCTACTTTCCACTCTGTACAAAATCATAGGGCTATGAAAATAAGTCCCTGTAAAGAAAACATGATTTCTAACCTCTGTTGGATACACAGTATATTCTAGCTAACCTTATTCTTCTGGATTATCTATGAGACATATCAGTTATTTCAAAAGTTTTCTTTCTAGTTTAATGTATCTCTGTAAGTTTCCTGAGTCTCATATTCCGTATCTGTAGAACAGAGGTGCTAATAGTGACCTTAGTGTTAATTCTAAAGAGGTATTTGTGAGATTTTATACATAGTAGCATTTGGGGGAGGGGGGGCTGAATTTATATTCAAGATAAAATTTTAACAAATACATTGGGTGTGAAGATGAGACTTTGTCAAGTCAGATGGATGCACCTAAGTTATACAAATATAGAGACACTTCTAATTAAGAAGACAATAAGAAGTATAATACGAAGAGTGAGGATAAAAGAGAGAAGGTGGATCTGGAAGCAGGGAGAAGTCAAGCATTACAAAGACAGTTGGAAGTTGCCTTAGTGATTAGGGCGGTTAAGAAAACATGACTAGTGGGGATACCTGGGTCACTCGTTCAGTTAAGCATCTGCCTTCAGCTCAGGTAATGATCCCAGAGTCCGGAGACTGAGTCCCTCCTGGGGCTCCCTGCTCAGCAGGGAAGCTTCTTCTCTCTCTTACTCTCCCTCTGTGCTTTCTCTCCCCCCCCCCCCCCCCGCCTTTCTCTCTCTCTAAAATAAAATCTTAAAAAAGAAAACATGAATAACAATAATATCTGATTTTGAATTTTAAACATTTTGTGTTTTTATGAGGTACTGTAGAGCCTAAACAAGGTATAAAGCAAAAATGTGAGAATTAAGCATCAGAAAGCCCTATATACCTAGACTTAAAACTTAACAACATCAGGACCTTGGAAACAAATTACCTAAACTCTATGAATCAAAGAAGAAAATGGAAGTAAGTATGTATTAAGTAAACTGAAAAGCCATACAAACTTTACTTAATTTGATCTAATGACTGAACATAAACTAGTGAGAGTAAAAAAAAATATATATATATATATATTTTTTACTACTGAGAGTAAAAGCTAGTAAAAGTAAAAAATCTACTCATTAAAGGTTCATTTATAGTTCTGTTAAGAAGAACACACGTGCTGTTTGTTAGTTTACATAACACTTATGACTTTATTACATAATCACAGGGAGAAAATAATAATTATTTGCCCATTAACTTTAAAGCTAAGAAAACTGAAATAAAGGAGTAACTTGTAGCAAGTCAAAATATTGTTTGCTTATTAATGCTTTTAGGAGGTAAAAATATTTCAAAAAAGAAAATAAAATCAACAATAGGCATGTAAACAGGTAAATAAGTAATAAATTCATTACCTTTCCTTTTATGCAAGTTTGTTATCTTGTGTTTTTGCTGCTTGACAAACATAAGTGCAAACTGCTCATGCTGTGGAATCTAAGTGACAGTTTCAATTATCTTTTGCTTGATTTCTTGACTGTTGCTTCAAGAGAAACTTATGCAACACAGATTAAAAATCATTAAAAATTCCTTTTTTATAATTCTTAATTTGCTTAAGTAGTGATCACTTTTAGAAATTTTAACAATAGATTGAATGTTATAAAAATGTAATAGTGATTAATATTAATGGAGAATTGAAAAAACTGTTTAAGAAACTAATTCAGGGTCACAGACTTTTGATTAAAAAAATGGTTATATAGGGGCATCTGGGTGGCACAGCTGGTTAAGTGGCCAAATCTTGGTTTCAGCTCAAGTCAGTATCTCAAGAGTAATGAGTTTGAGCCCACATCGCACTCTGCACCCAGCACAGAGTCTGCTTAAGTTATACAGTTTTATATATATAGTTATATAGTAAGCAATTGACATACACAGGTTGTAATCCCAAATGATTTGTTTACAGAAGTCACAACATTAACTACAATGTTATACTGCAAGTAAATTGCTCACATCAGTCCATCAGAAACCTTTATCAGGCTCTGTTGTCCTGCCAGAAACAACTACCTTATATTTGAAACAAATAGTATTTTTTTCTTTCTCTTTCCCTCTTTCCTTCTCCCCTGCCTCCAATTAACCAATACTTACACAATTTTATTAACTTTGGCTTTTGATTTATTTAGGTTGTTTGTTAAATACTGGCCTATCAAAAATCTATTATCTTGATGTAGGTAGAAAAGTAAAATAGCTGAGTAGGCCTCCATTTTCCCTAGTGTGCTTTAATATAATGTGCTTACTTAAAATATGTTAAATGACATTCTTATTTATATTCAGCAGATATTTTCTGTACTTACTAAATACTTAAAATTATTAGTCATTCTGAAGTGAGTCCATATGATATTATTTTAAAAGATTCGTGTATCATTTTTTATTCTTCCTTGGTTATGTACTCATGTATCTCTCTTTTTTTTTTTTTTTAAAGATTTTATTCATTTATTTGTGAGAGAGAGAGAGGGAATGAGCATGCACAAGCCAGGGGAAGGGCAGAGGGCAAAAAAGAGGGAGAAACAGATTCCCTGCTGAACGGGGAACCCAACGGGGGGCTCGGTCCCAGGACCCTGAGATCATGACCTGAGCCAAAGTCAGACACTTAACCAGCTGAGCCACCCAGGCACCCCTTGTGTCTATTCATGTTTACTTTTAATATCTACTTTATTGTCGTGAGAGAAATCTCTTAAGATACATTTCACTTTGGATTGTTCTTTATTTTAACACTGGGGCTATTTAGAATTGTCAAGAATTTTTTTTTTTTTTTTGAAGGCTCTTTACAGTTAGAGCAAATAGTGATTAATTTTTTTTCTGTGAAATTTTGTTATTTGATTCTCAAGTTTTCATCAGCCTTCATGTACACTTGCTTAATCATCCAAAACACTTGATGTCACAACTACTTTGGGTCAGTTATTCCGGCTGTACCATTACCCCATCTCAAAACTTGTCAAAAGCTGATCACCTTCTAGGAGAATGTAAGTGTTGCAGTTTTCTGCTTATAGATACTCAAAGGTATTCATAAACTCTAATTCAGCACTCTAAAATAATACATGAATTTGCTTTGGTCAAGAATAAATATGATCCTCTACTTCCACTGAGGTTATCTTTTTAAAATGTAGTGAGTTTTTACTTCTTTTTCAGATTCATTTTGCATATAATAGCTCTTCTGTTTTATGTCATCATTGTTAAACAATGCCAGTGAATTTGTTTATTCACTTGTTTGCTTCTTGGTCAGCAAATAAGCGCCAGGGTAATATACAAACTTGACTAAGTCTATGCATTGTAATTATGTATCAAGGATATGTTGAATGATTCAAATTGGTTTGAGAAATAGAAATGTTAAATGTTCAACTAAATGAGATGATAAACAATGCTTGTTCCTGGAATAATCCAGTGGACACGAAATAAACAGAAGCTATTGTTTAAGCTTTTTAGCTTCTGTATAATTTAAGGAAATCTGATTTTTGTGCATTAATATTGCCATATATCCCTATAGGTTATACCATTTAACAGCTCAATATTTTAAAATAAATGTAGTACTTCCCAACTGCTGAAAGGTTTCTAAGAGGAATGTTTTCAGGATTATGTATGTATAGAGATATAGAGATATAATTTAGTTCATTTCTAGTATTTGATTAGTGAATTAAACTCAAGGGCTTATGTCTCCATAAGTCACCAAGTTGGATCCCATTACCTTTTTATTTTCGTGTTTATACACCCAGTAAATGCAAGCTTTCTATAAAAATATGAATTGGAACATTCCCTCTACAATGAAAAAATATTTTTATTAATACATACAATTTATAAATATGCATATAGAATTGTTAACATCCTCACATCATTTGCTATGCTGGATATTGTGAATAATTTTAATAATATTAGTTAAAGTTAGTAAGATAATCTTAGTGTGCATTTACCTGAGTATCAGGGAGGTTGACCCTCTTTATTCATAGTGATCATGATTATGGCTTTCATGAATTGGCATTTTATGCATTTTGGTCATTTTACTTTCTATTCATTTTCTTTCTCACTCGCTTGTGGGATCTCTGAAAAAATGAAAGTTTTATTACAAGCCATTTGGCAGCCAAAATAAGACAAGTTGTGAACTGTCCTTTCTAAGGCTATTTGCTATGTTTAAAAAATCTATTTTTTGTAAATATTCATGAATTTCAAAACAGAAATAGAAATTGTTTCATTAATATACAATACTGGGAATCTTGCTAAGGACCATTCATATATATAACTTCTAATATGTACCCTCCTCCCTCCAAAAAATTTGATTTCTAAAATATATGTGGTTAACATGAGTTCAGATAAGAGAATTAAGCTCATTAAAAAATAAGAAATAAATACTAAGTTTATTAATTTTTTCTGACATTGATATTTTCATTTTTGTTTCTTTTTTTACTTAATATGGATATCAGTATTTTAGTAAAATATTTTCTAACAGACTATTTTATTCATTACTAAAACAAATCAAACTTGGTTAGGATTTTTAAAACCTTTCAGTTGAAGTATTTATACACAAACACATGTATGTAAGTATAAACATTTAATTTTTTAATTCTTCTTAGAGGTTATATATATGAGTATAACTCATTAATTTTCACAAGCTAAGCATGCATAATTTGCATCCAGATCATGAAAGAATATTACCATAGTGCTAGTATCCCAGAAGTGCCCCTTTGCTCCCTTCTAAACAACAGTCACTCCACCAATCCTGCCTTCTTTTTAAAGATTTTATTTATTTGAGAGAGAGAGAGTGAAATACTGAGAGAGAGAGAAAGAGAGAAAAAGTGCAAGCAAAAGACTGGGGAGGGGCAGAGAGAAAGCGAGAAGCGTATTTCCTGCTGAGTGGGGATCCTGACACAAGGCATCATTCCAAGACCCTGGGATCATGACCTGAGCCAAAAGCAGACACTTAACTTACTGAGCCACCTAAGCACCCCCTGTCTTCTAATAACAAAGTGCAGTTTGGGTAATGATTACATAATTAAAAATGGTACTATGCCTTCTACGCTCTTGCATCTGTGTTTATAAGATTTGATGTTTTTGTGATTTATCTGTTCTCACATGTATAATTGGAATTTATTTCCATTAATATGTAATACTTCACTGTGGAACCCATTGTATGAACATACAATAAATTTTATTAGAAAACAGTTTGGGATAATCTACAAAAGTTGAAGATGTACATATTCTATAAATTAAATTCTATATTAATTGTAAAATGAACAGAAATATACATATGTGTTCAAGAATATGTATATTTTAGAATTGGATGTTGTAAAATAGCTGTTAATATCTTTGAGTACCACATAAAAATTAATGATTAGGATCTGGTTGTAGTAGCTCTTTTTCTAAATTACTAAAGTTACGATGATTTAGTTCAATAAACTAGGGAAAGTTTTATTTTTTAATTCCCTTTCTCTTTCTGTCTTTCTCTTGAACCAGATTAAATGCCATTCTGATTGTGTGTGTGCTTCTTGAAAAATTGGTAGAGTTCATGTGTGAAAAGATCTGGGATCATTGCTTATAAAACTTTTTCAATTAGTTTAATAGAAATTGTTCTCTTTCATTTCTGCCTCTTCTGATGTTAATTTTTGTGTTTTTTTCCCCTAGAAAATCATGAAATTCATATATGTATTTTAAACAAAGAAATATTTTTAATAAATTTTTTTTTCATGGTTATTTAAGATTTTTTCCCATTCTCATTTAGAAATTTGTCAGTTTTGGCCTTTGTTATTTTCTGATTTAGTAAATCGATGGGATATCTAATTTAGATATAATTTTTTAACCTAGTTCTTTGATTTTTTTTATAATTCTATGTATTTTTTTCCATAGTAGTACTTTATTTGGATCTGATATAAGTTTATTTCTATCATTTCCTGTATTTGGGAATTTCATCATTTCTCTGACTAATGCTTTTTTTTTCATCTCCCTTTTCTGTGCCACAACAAACTTAGAAGCATGTCTCACTATAAAAGTTCCATTAAATTGACAGCTGGAATTTTAAACAAGCATATGAAAGATACTGCAGTAAGGAGTGAATTGGTTTCAAAGCAAATGTCTCTTGAGAAGGGCTAATATATGTATGCATATGTGTGTGTGTGTGTGTGTGTGTGTGTGCGCGTGCGCGCACACATGCGCACACATATATTATCACTGAATCATGATATACCTACCATGACTTATGTGCAGGCATGTGATATAGACATTAATATCACCATGCCCACTGTACAATAAAAACATTCATGGTAAGGATGTTAGCTAAAGTTGTTAAGTGTTAGAACCAAGATTTAGACCAATCTTGCAATGTGACTATTTGCTAGAATTCATATTTTAATTCAGAGTTTGTTGAAGAGAATCGAATATACTTAAGAAATGATTTATTTGCTTTTCTGCATGTTATATTGGTATAGAAAAAATAAGTTATTTCCAGTACTCAAAAGTCTTAACACCTATTTGAGCCCTAAAAGATAAATATGTGCACCAGAAAATATAAATGTAAATTAAAGTTTAAATAACAATTTGTAGAGTGATAGAAGACAAATATAGGAGCAAATATGCTCAAACTGGATTCAGACCACAAAATGAATTCAAAACCTAAATTTTCCATTCATTATTTTTTACTTGACAGCTGTTTTTAGTGCCTTTTATTTGTGTGGCACTTTTTTTTGGCACTGGAAGTCAATAATGAGTAGCAAAGAAAAACTTCCTCCTTCACTTTCTAGTGTGAAGAAAGATGGACAGTGAATAAATAAATACATAGTATATCAAATGACAGTCAGTGCTATGAAGGAAGATAAAGCAGGGTAAATGTATAAAGATAGCAAGGATTCTATTTTATGTAAAGTTAAAGATGTTGTTCTGGTGAAGTGACATTTGAGCAAAATCCTGGAGAAGGTTGAGGGACAAGGTAAGTAGATATCTAGTAGAAGAGTATTTTAGGCAGCGCTACCATAGTACATTGATACTGTAGGGAGGGTCAGCCTGTGATCAGATTTTGGTCCTTTCATTTGCTCTTTTACCTTGGCAAGGTTCATAACTTTCTCTGCATTAGTTTTTCCCGATATACAGTACCCCTGTGGGTTTATTTGATTATCAACAGATGAATAACTTAAAGCTCTGCACCTAGCACATACTAAGTACTCTGGAATTTAATTAGTTGCTACTGTTGGCAGAGTAAGCAGCAAGAGCTAACAACCCTAGAGCAGGAATATGTTTTTCAAGGATGAGTAAGGAAGCTAGTGGCAGAAAATGGGATCAGAAGTAGATGGATAGGAAAGAGACTAGGAATGAAGATAGAGAGGCTGCAGAGAAGCAGATCGTTCAGAGTCTGGAAAGCCAAGGTAAGGATTTGGATTTAACTTTGACTATTAAAGAAAAAACACAGGGAAATTTTAAGCAGAAGTATGACATGATCTTTTCAGCTTACGCATATGTGAATGGTTTCACTGTGTCTTCAGTAACTGGAGTTCAATGTAGGTTCAATGTTTCTGACATTTGTTATCAAAAAATCCACAAACTTCAGTTCTTTTTATCTGATAGGGACTCAGTATTATTAGTAGCTCTGTGTAGGGCTGTTTAAGTGATAAAATGATATAAACCATATACTAAGCCAAAATTCTGTGTTACCAGGCTTTCTTGGCTGTGGCAATGTTCATGGATCACTGCTTTGGTTATCGGTTGCTGAATGCATCTCAAAATTTAGTGACTTAAAACAATAATGCATTATTATCTGGGCTCAACTGGGCAGCTCTGTTGTTTTTCCTTTGGGTCTTTTAGGTAGTTGTAATCAGATGGTGACTGGGATATCCAAGATGATTCTGCATATTTGCCTGGCTCTGAGGCAGAAAGGGCTGGAAATTTAGGATTACCTGGGATGTTGAAATGGCTTGATCTCTTTCCACATAGTCTCAGGGCCACTTCCTCTCCATTTGGTTTCTCAATGCACTCTATTCACGTTTTTCTTCTTACTGGGCAGCTCAAGGCTTCCAAAAGTCCAAAATCTACCTGTCATGCCTTAAGATTTTGTCCAAAGTTGGCTGTGTGTTACTTCTGTTGCCTCTGTGGCTTAAATGAGTCTCAGGCCAGATCAGTTTCACTGTGGCAAGAGACCACAAAAAGAGCTGAACACTAGGGGTTGCACTTCATTAGGGACCATCTTGGGACAAGAGCTACCACAGTGACCATGCACCCCACGTTCTTTTCCTTCCTCAGAGCATATTTAGAAACTCCATATTCATTAATCCTAGGATTATAGAACACTGAGGAGGAAGTTGAATGCCCAAAAGTATTTTATTATTATATTTTATTTATTTTATTTTATTTTATTTTATTTTATTTTATTTTATTTTATTTTATGTTTGCATGTACTTGCAGGGCACATTTTTTGATGGTTAAATAAACTAAAAAATAAATGAAAGGTATGTCAAAAACCTGTTGGTAAATGCACACAAATTATTACAAAATGATCAGAAAATTACAAAATAATTTAAAAATGTAATTACTTATATTTGTCTCCCCTATTCTGCTCCTTCAAAATGCATGTGCATTATGCATATATCAGCACCAGGCTGTACATTAAAGACCATCTGCTTAAAATTATCTTTTACTACAACTAAAATAAAGTCAGAATTGAGAAAAGCAACATGGTTATTCTCTTTTATGCTATATATTAGTTGCAGAAAATTTTAGAGTCAATATGTCCTTTCTTATCTGTTGAAATTACCTAATGCACAGAGGTATAATCTAATTTTAATTTTTCAAGATGCTAGCTTTTATTTGCAAGCATAAAATGGTGCCCTGGTTTCCTGAAAGAACTTTTTTTCCACCTTTTATAAGATATCAAAACGGTCTTGCAAGAAAGTTCATGAGCCCAGCTTGCCAAATTACTATATCAAATAATAATAATGAACCTTTTTATGATCACCTGCAGTGAGCTACTTGTGCCAGAGAACAGCTACATAAACGCGTTCTCTTCCTGATGCGCTTGAATAAAAGAAAACTGCTATCTTCAGTTCCTCATCAGAAGACCACTGCTGACTAATCTGATGAAGGAAGGAAGTCTGTAGAGGAAAGCTGATTGAAAAGGTAAAGTACTCCATAGGATATACTATTTGCTTTAAATGTCAGGAGAGAGACTAACACATTTATTTTTCTTATGGACCAATATGGGAAAATGGGAGCAAATTGTAACTGATCTAGACATTCTATTTTTACCATAAAAATTAGAGATTTGCTTTTTGACTGATTTCAGTAAAGCCATTTTGTTCTGAAAGCTAAAATGCTTATACCTTGATCTAAGTTTATTGTAATACATTAGTAATATTAGCAAAAACTCTAATTATTCATGGCATAACTTATAATGAAAAAATAAGTAAAATAAAATGTTTGTCAGAAGAGTAATGGGATTTATAAAGTATTTAAAATAGTTAGTTGAGATATTAATGATATTAGAATTTTTATTGACATTATTATGGGGAAAGCATATTTATATTGTAAAATAAAATAAAATGGAGCCTAATCTTGAAGACCCCCTAAACAGACAAAATACAGGTAAGCCACATAAGCAAAATTTAATCTAGCTCATATCATGAACATAAGAAAAATATTTCTTTTAAATGCCTCTGATAATCATAAATGAAACTTAAGTAATTTCCTAAAATGATATAAGATAATCATATTTATCTCTTTCCCTGCTTCTGGACACTTTCCATAGTAATAACCAGTCATTAGAGATAAACAACTTTCTCATTTCTACATTATAAGTCTTCCTATAAGGTCAGACCTCTGATTTTCATACCAGTTTCAGGTTTGAAATCTCCCTGTTTGTGAATTTGTTCCCTGTCCGATATAATACTCAAATCAAGAAAAAGTTTCTGAATTTTTTTTGGAATAGATGTATAGTCAGTGTATATTCTAGAAGTATATACTTTTTTGTATTTGCCCTTTGATTAACGTAAAGGTTAAAATATAGTAAAGGGAATTTTTAAATACTCATAAGTAAATTTAAGAAAAAAACTATAAGTATATTTTACTGATATGTACAGTTTATTAAAGAAAAAAAGTAAATTTGCCCTGAGTTATGAAATCACGTCAATTTTATTTTTTCTCATTACTAACCACAAACACTTGAAAATTCAGAGACTACTTTTCTTAGCACCTTCCAAAATACTACTGAATCAAGAGTCACATAAACTCTGTCAAAGTAAGTTTATCTGTTATATATAACCATATAGTAGCTTATTGCTAGATATAAAATAAAATTTCTATCATAGAATGCCAATTCATCATAGCAATCTAGTTTTCCCAGCACCATTTATTGAAGAGACAGTCTTTTCCCAATTGTATATTCTTGCTTCTTTGTCTTAGATTAATTGATTACATAAGCATGAGTTTATTTCTAGACTCTCAATTGTATTCCATTGATGTACATGTCTATTTTTGTGCCAGTACCACACATTTTTAAATTATTATAGCTTTAAAGAGTATCTTGAAATCTGGTATTTGATACTACCAGTTTTGTTCTTTATTCTCATGATTATTTGGCTATTTGGGTCTTTTGTGGCAACATACAAATTTTAGGATGATTTGTTATAGTTTTGTGAAAAATTCTGTTGGCATTTTATTAAAGATTGAAATGAATATATAGATTGCTTTGGGTATATTAGGTGCTTATGGGAAAATTGTATATTCCCATGTAACAGAGTAAAATGGAAATGAACAAACATTGATATTGCTCAATATAATAATAAATGCAAGAGAAACAGCAGTTGAAATATGTGAGTAGAATTAGAGACCACTCTTGGAAGCCAAACCAAATCAGAGGAAGAGTTGAGAACCCTTCATCCCTTCACTGAACTTGGTATTCAAATCCTTGAAAAGCCCTAGTCCTTACTGGTGTGACTCTACTATTCTCATTATGCTCTGAGCCATATTTGCTGAGATATTCAGTTGTCTTCTGAGGTGCTCAGGTGCATTGTGGCACCTGATAGAGTAGGCATTCTCTTCTAAGATGTTTTCACGGAACATATAAAAAATAGGATATTTCTTTCTGTGCTTGCATGTGTGTATGTAGTCTTATTTTTTTTTTTTAATTCAGAAGTACTGGTCTTCTTACTGAAAGAATTTTTATAATGGTAAGGCATTCTGAACTCAAAAAGCAGCCCTTTTGCTTAGACTTTTTCTTACCCTAAAGGATATGTATAGCTCACTCCAGGTCTCACCCTAATTCCAAGGAGAAAGAAGGCAATCTGCCTAAATTCATAGATTCAAAGATGCAGTTAAATCTAGCTAAACTCATAATCTTTGATGTGATTCTTATACCCAGAGGTTTCTCTCTTTCACATATACACAGAGAGGCATATCCTTCAGAAGGTGCATTAGCCCATCTTTGTCCTGGTTGGGTGGATTTATCACAAAGACCTTCTCCATTTCATACCCAGATTAATTTTTTTTTCATAACAGCCCCATTATAAATAAGATCCATGGTGAAAACCATTTTTAATCTGTTTTTCATTACTGTCACTCCAGAACTTAGAATAGTGCTTTATGCATGATAATTTCTCGATAGTCATTAATTGAAAAAATTGATGAAGACATGTCTCAAAACTGAACTTAAAATGATCCATTATTGGGGTGTAGAAGGAATGTCAACAGAGAGGATTCTATGAGCTGGGAATCAAAGAATGTTTCAGAAAACAGTTATTAGAGCTTTTTTGGCCATTAATATTTATTTAAAATTCATGTTTATCATTTTACAATTACTTATACGCCTTTAGTTCACTCTTAACAAAACTCCCCTTGTGTATGAATTCCTCTAGCATCTACTATCTCATAAACATTCAGACTACTCAAGTATATCCTGCATTAGAGAATGTCATCATTCACCTTCACTCAAAGTACAAAGTGCTTGAAAATTGTATTCACTCCTTCACCATCCCACTTCTCCGTACAAACTACTCACTCATGCTTTCTGTGGTTGGATTATTGACAAATATAACACATTAATCCAAGAGCCCCAGTTCTTAAACTGAGTCTCTGAACCTTTAATTGAACCTGGTCTGGATTTTAAAATGACCTCAAATCCAAATGTTGGCTGCGCTGCTTTGTGCGTAGATGGGTAAAGTTTGCATATCGACTCATCAAATCCTGTGAAATTCTGATTGGCAGAATTTTGTGTGGCATTTGGGATATATTTCAGAGAAGGGCAATCTTCACAGAATATGCATTCAGCATTATCATATCATATCAATTTCACCCCCCCCAAAAAGTGTTTGTATCAACTATCACCCTAGGAGGCCCAATTATCATGCTATATAAACATGTACAATTTATCGGTAAAGACTTTACTATTTATACTCATTCTGAATGCTGTTTTATTCAGATAACTCAGAGATTTCAACAATACAGAGAGCATTAATCTAACCATTAACTTAATTACTGAGGGGGCCATATGAATGTACATGAAATGATTCATATCTTTGTGGGTTATGATGGGATAGTTTCTACTTTTATGCCATGTCCTTTCACTCAACAAAGAAAGAAGAAAGAAAATTGGATATAAATCCAAAATATTTTTATATATAAACACACACAAATTTCTTCTTAGCTAATTTATCTATCATTGTAGGAGTTAATTATTTTTTTTTAAGATTTTATTTATTTATTTGACAGACAGAGATCACAAGTAGGTAGAAAGGCAGGCCAAGAGGGAGGAGGGGGAAGCAGGCTCCCTGCTGAGCAGAAAGCCCCACGTGGGGCTCAATCCCAGGACTCTGGGATCACGACCTGAGCCGAAGGCAGAGACTTTAACCCACTGAGCCACCCAGGTGCCCTGTTGGAGTTAATTCTTAATGTTTTTGTTTTTTGTGTTTTGTGTTTTTTTTCCTACAGTCACTCTCTTTGAGCTTTTTAAACTCTATTCAAAGGAGACTTGAAACCCCATAAAGGAAGTCAAAACTCACTTTTTTTTTTTTTTGAGGTCTTACATGCACCTTTTATTGGGCAGCTGTTGAAGTGAAAATAAAATGAAATAAAAGACAAGCCACCCCTAGTGCCTTAAAACCAAAACAGTGAGATAAATAACACAAGAGTATTTCTAAGCATGCGTAGTAATGACTTGTCCTCAGAGTTGAGAATATGTTAGCTCCCAGGTGGAGGCATGTGTGATGGCTCTCTCAAAAGTAAATTTGAGAGTTGCTTTCAAGGCCAAGCGAGTGGCTCCCTGGTTCCCATTCTGAAATGCCAGGATACACACTGCGGTACTGGCAAAGCCAGCCCAAGCTCCCGAAATGTCTGAGTCTGACTTAGACCAGGCTGGGGAGCAGCCTGTATTTCACTGCTGGCAAGGCCTCCCCGTGTTCCCCACCTTCCAGAGCAGGGAGCCTGAGACACCAGAATCCTCCAAACAAGCAATAAGATGATGATTTTAAATCGCTGCGCTGTTTCTGCTTTGGACACCAAACTGTGGACCTTGGGGAGGGCCCAGCCCTGTGTCCTACCCCTGAGATAAGTTTCCAATTTATTTGCCAACAAGACAGAAAGTAGAGAAACCGCTTTGATTCTTACTGCCGTCCAAAGTTTTGGAGACTTGATTTTAGAACCTCTAGCTACCGGTAAGTTTGGAAGCTAGAGAAAATATTCTTGAAATTTTGGTTAATAAACCACCTTACCATGCATTGGGCTGTCAGTTTTAATCTGTACCTCTCCAGATGTGGAAAAACAAAAATCACTGGGAACGAAATATAAGAAGTGTAATTTCAGTTCATTTTCAGTTCTTTTATTTGGAATAAATTCAGAATGGGTCTGAGTTATAAGCAATATTATGCAACTGATAAGTGTTTTAACAGGTATTTAAAAAAGCAAACATAATGTTTTTAAGCAAATTAAAAGTGAACACATTTTTTTATTAAAGATTTTATTTATTTATTTGACAGACAGAGATCACAAGTAGGCAGAGAGGCAGGCAGAGAGAAAGAGGAGAAAGCAGGCTCCCCGCCAAGCAGAGAGCCCGATGCAGGGCTCGATCCCAGGACCCTGGGATCATGACCTGAGCCGAAGGCAGAGGCTTTAACCCACTGAGCCACCCAGGCACCCTAAAAGTGAACACATTTGACATAGAGCTCTTTTTCTTTTAACTAGCTAAACATGTGACTAGCATTTTAAGTCATCTGTGTTGAAAACAGGTGACTAAATGAAAATTATGTTTAATAGGTGAACTAGAGGGGGGGCATCTGGGTGTCTCTGTTAGTTAAGCATCTGCCTTCTGCTCAGGTCATAATCCTAGGGTCCTCTTTCTCCCTTTACCTCTCCCCTGGCTTGTGCTCTCAGTCTCTCTCTCTCTTTCACTCACTCACCCCGTCTCTCAAATAAATAAATAAATAAATAAAATCTTAAAAACAAAACAAAACAGGTAAACTAGGTTTTGTCTACATAGCCAAGATTTGTATCTATGATAGTCCTGAAATAGTTGGCCTAGAGTAAAATGGAATGATAAAGATTTGTCTATATTAGCCCTTGTCTTTATTGTAGGTAAGAGGACATTCTACTTCATCAAGATTCAAATAGTTTGGATTAACATCTTCCTCCATTCTCTACCTGTCAATTTCCCTGTTCCTACTATCCACTAAATTTGTCTTTAATCTTTAATATGTCAGAAAAAAAGTCTAAGGTATAGTCAATTCTTCATGAACACTGAAATGTTAGCATTATTGTTTACTTAAATTTGCATATGCTCTGTAGATACATGAATAAATGAAGAATATATCAAAAAAATGATTTAAATTTAGTAAACGTGCAACCAAAATAATATCATGCTTCTTCAAAATCTGAGCCCTCCAAAATATGTATCAAAGTGAATAACAGTAATGCAAAAGTATTTTGTGTGAAAATGAATGGGGAAAATTAAAAGATAGAATACCTATTTAAAATAGAAATTAAAAAGTTAAAATATGGTGAAATTATTTTTAACTCAATTAAGCATGTACCTTTCCTTTTCAATTGATAGTTCATATTGAGTGCATAGTAATAGTATGTCTTTCAATCATCCTAGAATTCTACATTTGTACTTTTATGGTAATCTCATGTTAACCTATGATCCTATCGATTATATTATTTTCCTTCAAATTATTAAGCTAATTTGCTAAAGGAATATTAAATGTTACTTTGGGTTAATTAATTAAATTATAATAAGAAGAAAGTTTAAAGACTCCTGTGAATAACCAAACATATTTTCAAATTACAACCTTAATTAAAATGCTATGGTCTAGTAATTACAACTCATTAGTTAAATCCCCCATAGTGTTTTATAATTATTTTGAAGTTATCCTATTTATTTCTGTACTTCATATTTTCCCCTCATGTCCTTCATTTAGTGTAGAAAAAAATAAGAACACCATGCTTCCATTGAATTGCTACCATGCCCAACATATAGGTCATATAGCCGATTTTTTTTTTTTAATAAGGCACATAATTTTCAGCAACAGAATCACTCTAAGTAATTTTAAAATATCAACTAATTATTTGGACAAAACCTTCAAAACAATTAATTAATGAATAGCAAAATAGTTGCCATCAGCGAAGGAGATCTAGACTAGGACTAGTAAATCAGAACTTAGTGTTTTACTTCCAGTTAATTTGTTCTCTTCCTTTTCCTCTCTGGCTCTCTCTATCTAGTTACCAGTCTCTATCTATCGCTCAATTTTTTTCTCATTTGAGTTACAGTAATGCTGGTGTTTGACTCTAAATAAGCTCAGCCGGAAAAAAACAAAACAAAACAAAACAAAAACAAAAAAACCCCATAAATTTATTCAACAAACTACTTGGAAACTAGGTGAAGATTCAAATTTACCACTCACCTATGTAGCCCATGAACTCAGTTTGTTGGAGTTTGTTGATGCTTTACTTTTAAAACAAATGGGCACCTAAACCACAACCAAAGAATTTGAATAAAGAAAAATATTTAATGAAAACATCACCTTCCAGTAACTTCATAAATTAACTTATACTTAGGAAAAAAAGACTAATTTTGATGGTTATAGCCTTTGAAAGTGAGTTTGAACTCTTTAATTTACTATCCCGTGGGTACTGCTAAAGTCATTTAAACTCTCTGAGACATAGCTCTTTGCCTTATAATGGAAAATGGTTAACCAGTCAGCCTCTTGTCCACTCAATAAAAGATGGAAAATGTAAAAAGTTTAGGTTTATGGTATGTGTTTGTGTGTGTGTGCATGTGTTTGTGTGTGTGCTTTCACACATGCATAAGGGAGATAGTTGATATGTTGTATTTTTATTTGATAATATTTTATGGGAAATGCTCCTGACCCATCCAGTTAGATGTTGGGTTTCAATAAAATTGAAATGATTAGATTTACATTTTGGAAGGGATATACAAAGAGAGTGAGGATAAAATAAAAATAATATTAAAAGTTATAATAATAAAAACAATAGTGATGATTAAGTCTGAGAGTAGACTCTCTCTCAATAACTTTAATATTTTCATAAGGGAAATAATAATACTATACAGTGAGGATACCATAAATATAAGTACAGAACTGTAGGAGGGGAGACATGAGTGAAAACCTCATAGGCCAAAAAGAACGTTTAAAAAGACAATGGAGGGGCACCTGGGTGGCTCAGTTGGTTTAGCATCCAACTCTTGGTTTTGGCTCAGATTATGATCTCAGAGTTGAGAGATTGAGCCTGCCTTGGGCTTTGTGTGCAGCACAGAATCTACTTGAGATTCTCTCCCCCCAACTCCCTCTGCCCCTTCCCCTGCTCTTGCTCCCTCTCAAATAAATAGTCTTTGAAAAAATTAAGTAAAAAAAAAAAACAATGAAATAGTCAATATTCTCAATTTTTGTAAATGTTTCAGGCAATATAAGTACTGAGAAATTACAGTGGATTTGTCTCCAGGAAGCCATTTATTCAGAAGATATTCCAAGGCATAGTGGCAACAGAAATTGGACTAAATAGGTGTTAGTGAATAAATGATTTGACCAGGTAGATGTGTAACATGAATGGTCTCTCAGAAATGGAAGTAAACTTTGTTAACAAATTAAAAAAGTAAGAAGGACTTGAAGATCAAATGGAGCCCCATATCATTATGTTGTAGTGGAACTGGTCATAGATATTCCAAGAAAAATGTGAAGAAAATAAAAGGTCTAAATAGAGTAACAGAAATTAGATTTTGATTTTACCAAGGTGATTCTGTTGAATAAAATGGGTCAAGAATTGAAGAGGAAAATCATTTAGAAGACTAATGTAGTCTGAGTGAGAGATTAAGTAGGGTGGGCCGAATCAGGGTACAGGCTCTATGAAAAGAGAAAAATAACAAAAGTAATATATATCTTGGATATAAAGTCAACAGAGCTTATTTGTTCAATCTTGTGGAAATCTGCAGGTGTGTGATATATCCAAAATTACTCCTATTTTTGTTTTGTAACCAAATAAGTAGATCAGACGAAAATCTTAAACAAGAAAATTATACAAATATATAAACCAACTCTTACATAAACTTACAGATGAAACAATCAATAGATATTTAAAGAAAAATGAATTGACAATGCAAACATAATTCCATCCATTCTAGGTAATTCTCTTATTTCCTATAGGGAAAAAAAAAAAATCTAAAGATACTCTGTGATGAAGTATGGAATAAAAGTAAGGGTAAACTTTAGGAGTCCTTGGAATCACAACAATCATCCCTACTTGGGAAGACTGATGCTTTTGAATCTCTGAATTCTGCAGAAGTTTTTCTGGTCAGATGACAGCACCAAGGCTATATTGGTATGGTATACTATAATGGTATGTTAGAGGTAATGTCTCTCTATCATCTTTTTCTGTTTATTTCCTCTAGTTCTCATTACTCTGTTTCTCTTTTCTTTTCTTTCTTCTTCTGTTTCTTTTCTTGCCTTTCTCTTGGGTTACCTGAATATATCTTTAGGATTATATCTATGCACACACACACACACACACACACACACACACACATATACACACACATATACATATATGGTGTTTTTGAGTATACCTCTTTGTATGTTTTTTTCCATTTTGAGTATGCATACACATGTATGTGTGTTTGCGTGTAGAGTATGGAAATCTTACTTCAATTTACATGCTTTTACCTTCCTCACTTATAAATATCACAGTCATGAGAACCAGATAGTGTCATAATTTTTAATTCAATCACCTACATGATTTATAAAACTTATTAAAAAGGAAGCCTATTGGGACGCCTGGGTGGCTCAGTTGGTTAAGCAGCTGCCTTCGGCTCAGGTCATGATCCCAGCCTCCTGGGATCAAGTCTCACATTGGGCTCCTTGCTCAGCAGGGAGTCTGCTTCTCTCTCTGCCTCTCCTGCCACTCTATCTGCCTGTGCTCACTCTCTCTGTCAAATAAATAAATAAAATCTTTACAAAAAAAAAAAAGGAAGCCTATTATATATAACCATATTTTTGCTCTTTCTGTTCTTTCTTTCTTCAAAGCTCCAAGCCTTCTGCTTCTATCATTTCCTTTCTGTTCCAAGAATTTCCGTTAGGCATTCTTTTAAAGTTCTACTATCAATAGAGTATTTTAGTATTTCATGGAGGATATCTTTATTTGCTCTTCTCTCCTAAAGTATAGTTTCATCAGATATAGAATTTTCATTCAACAAATCTTTTCTTTCACCATTTGAAAATATTGTACCACTTTCCACTAGTCTCTATGATTTCATATGAGTAATACACTGTCATTTAAATTAGTGATTCCCTTTGGGTAATAAGTTGTTTCTCTCTGCCGTCTAGGGTTTTTTTTTTTCCTTTTTCTTTAATTTTCAAAAGTTTAATTCTAATTTGTCCTAGTATGATTTCACTTAAGTAGTAAAACTTGTGTGTGTAGGGTCATTTTATACAATGACAATAAAAATTAGATACTTAGGAAAAATCTACCAAGATACATACACTTGTTTAAGAGAGACACACATGTGTTTGCTGAAAAACATTAGAAAATAGGTCAGTATATTGAACATAAAAATCAGTTAATATTTTTAATATCATAGAAATTTCAAATTTCCTAAGTCTATGTATTAAATAATGCTTCAGTCAGAATAATCTAATTTATTATAAAGCTAGAGTAATTGAGACAACATTATCTGGCAAAGTTAAGTCAATGGTACAGAAAATAAAACCAGAACTTAATGCACTAGCTTATATAAATATGAAATATGACAGGTTTCTAATGAAAATTAAAATTTTAGGTTTCTAAGGAAATACAGCTGTCTAATAAATATTACTGGTACAATTGGCTATCTATGAACAAAGTACTATCTTACATTATATTTTTAATGTCAGTTACAATTAGATTAATGATACAATGACAAAAATAAAATGTTGAATGTCCTCTACAAAACCTAGGATAACTTACTTAAGATCTCAAGGTAGGTTTTCTCCAAGTAAAAGTATCTTAAAATACAAACTTTTCATTGATGCATACTTTTGATTGGTAACTTCTTATATTGATATCTAGAGCTTTATTCTTTAAAAAGTCTGTTAGAGAAGCAAAGGAATATTTCAAATATTAGAATTAGATATTTATTAAAAGCATTGTTTCTGGAATATAAAGAACAACAAATCAACTAGAACATAAACTAAAAAAAGGTAGAAAAAACATTTAAATAGGAAGAAACGTCTATGGAAATAACAAATAACTATATGAAAAATTATAAACTATATTAACAATCAGATAAATGCAAATAACATACTCAGTTATTATCACTTTATACTCACAATTTTATTAGATTTTAGGTTTGATGCCACCAAGTCTTGCTGAGGAATTGGAGGAACAGGTACAATCACTTATTGCCAGTTCAAATTTAAATGATTGTAATCATTTCATAGAAGCATTTGACATTATCTAGTCACATTGAGGATACAAGGTTAATAATTCCACTACTTAGATACAGTATAAATGAATCCTTTTACATTTTGACGAAGAGACATGTATTAGAATGCTTATGGCATGCAGTAACAAATAATGTCACTGCCCATCAAGACTGGAATAGATGTATCCACACTATAAATATCAGGTAGTAATGATATTTTCATCAAGTGGAATGAATCAAAACAATTTTGAACACAAGTAAGTCATAAAAAATACACTAAATATTATTTCATGTCATCCAAGATGAAAAACATAGGATGCACAAGTATGTCATATAACTATAAAGAGAATAAGGGTTGACTAACAGTATCTTTCACGTGGAAGAGAGATAAGTAGAAGCAGTATAGAGGGAGCAACAAAGATTCAGGTAATATATTTTTCCTGTGATACAAAAATTTTTCCTGTGATACAAAATTTTAGTAAAAATCAAGTTATTAAAATGCAAAAATCATGATTACAGCCGCATTTAGGAGGAAATATGGGGTATAACTGAGAAAAGTCTCAAATGTGCTCAAATATTTCTTAAGCTAAGTCATAAGGATTTGCATATTCATTTTATTTATTTACTTAATATAAATACATCTCTGTGATCTGTCAAAAGTATATATTCTTAGTAGATTATATAGGATTAGCTATAGCTTTCATATTCAGAATAACTAAATTAGTTTCTCCTATCACCACATTGTGAGTGAAATTTCTCACTATCTTTGTTTCTTTCTATGTATTCTCTCTCGGTTTAAGTATTCGGTTTCACATACTCTTGTGTGTTTTTAATATTGGTTTGAAAAAAAACACAAATGGCTATTTTTTCATGTTTCCAAGTGTAAAAATTAAGTGAAAAGTGGACTTTTCCCTCAGTATTGGTTCTTTTGGGGCACCTGGGTGGTTCAGTGGGTTAAAGCCTTTGCCTTCAGCTTGGGTCATGATCCTGGGGTCCTGGGATGGAGCCCCTCATCGGGCTCTCTGCTCAGTGGGGAGCCTGCTTCCCTTCCTCTCTCTCTGCCTGCCTCTCTGCCTACTTGTGATCTCTGTCTGTCAAATGAATAAATAAAATCTTTAAAAAATATATATATTGGTTCCTTTGTGTGCCAAAATTAATTTCAAATATTTCTAAAGTGCCTTGAAATGAAAAAGGATTAGAAGCACTCAATATAGCTACACTTATTAGTTCTGTTTTGTGTTAGAGCTAATATAATACATACTTATAAAACATTTTTAAAAAAACAACTAAATTTATATGTGACAAGAAGTAAAAGTACTATAGTTATGGACATTAAGGTCTGATGTATTGACCTTCATCAATCCAAATGCATTGAATTGAAACAAAACATTTGAATATTTAATATTGAAAATTTTAAAAATGAGGCAATCATATTTTGTTAATAAACCAGTTGACATTTTGGTGAATAATTAGGACAACATCCAAACCATGCCATAAACAGAAAGGATGTTCCACTGCATAAGTACAATGAACAAGAGAATCTGAATAACTGTTGCATGGCAAAATATTAAATATGTAATAAAATGACTTTACATCACTGAAAAGGAAAGGAAATCAATAAGAGAAATTCACAGACATCAAATACGCAAAAATTGGAATCCAGAAAAGTAAGCATCTCTGAAGCTCCAGGTATCCTTATGGATAACTGAAAATCTCTAACAACAAGAGTAGACCTTTTTTTTTTTTTTTTTTTAAACAGGAGACAGAGACCTTCTGGAGATAAAAACATAAAGCTGCAAAATCCAAAACTTAAGTTTTTTGTTAAAAAATAAACTAGAGGGGCGCCTGGGTGGCTCAGTGGGTTAAAGCCGCTGCCTTCCGCTGAGGTCATGATCTCAGGGTCCTGCGATCGAGCCCCACATGAGGCTTTCTGCTGAGCAGGGAGCCTGCTTCCCCTCCTCCCTCTCTGCCTGCCTCTCTACCTACTTTGATCTCTGTCTGTCAAATAAATAAATAAAATCTAAAAAAATAAAATAAACTAGCGTAAAATCAAATCCACAAGGCGAGACCATAAGAAATCCCCTCACTGTCTCAAACAGAGAAGAGTTGGAAAGTAGGGGAAAACCAACATAATAGAACTGAGAAATTTTACAACCACAAGTCACATGTGAGTTTGCTACCCAAGTATGAAATAACCTCAGATCCAACAATCCTGGAGGCAAGGAATTATTTTAAAATGGTCTTTGGATGTTAGGAAAGCAGGTACCTAGGAAAGCAAACAAAATTCTCTCTAGAGGACTTCTTTCTTCCAAGAATTGCCACAGGTAAAGTTTGATCACACATGATCATACAATAAAAAAATCTCAGAACGCATGGGAAAATAAGGTCCCACCATGGAGCGCTGGCAGAAATAATAACCAGAGAAAGTGTTTTGGAATCATCAGATACAGAATAAAATGCTCTCTCTCTCTCTCTCTTCCTCACACACACACACATAAGCAGTTGAGATACTCTTTCATATGTGTGCCAAAATAAGTTACCTGGAAAAAAGTGTTTATAGCAGCAAATGCTTTGGAAATGGGAAATATAGCTCAGAGTGCATCAACAGCTTGTTTCTTCTTGCTAATGACAACCACGTGTCTTTCCTCAGCCATCCTTCTCATCCTTTTATTGCACCCTCCCTCCATGATTACAGGAGGGGATTGGTATAAGGAATCTTGGGAATTGTGAATATTGTACCAAAAATTTTATTTCCTACTGCCTCAAACACCATCAGGAAAACATTTGCTTTCTTACAAGCTAAGGACTGAGCATTAGTTAAGGAAAACAAAGAGTTCAGAATAATAGAGTCAAAATATTTGAGCAAATAATAGCTGTGATATTTGAACAAATAATAGGTATGATGGGGTTTAGCTTTGATATGGTCTTATCACAAGGGGATCTACATTTTATCATCACAACCTGCTTTTCAGAAAGAGGAAGATAAATAAAGTTGTGGTCAGGGATGAGTAATTAGGAAAATTGTCCTGTGTATGGCCTGGTATGGCATCTCTGAGAGTAAATCCTATAAGTACTGTTCAGGAAAATGATTTTAGATCTCACACACACAAAAAAAAGATTACAGGATCAAAAATGTATGAACACATGAGGGGTGCCTGGGTGGCTCAGTGGGTTAAAGCCTCTGCCTGTGGCTCAGGTCATGATCCCAGGGTTCCAGGATCAAGGCCCGTATCGGGCTCTCTGCTTAGCAGGGAGCCTGTTTCCCCTCCTCCCTCTCTGCCTGCCTCTCTGCCTATTTGTGATCTCTGTCTGTCAAATAAATAAAAAAAAATCTGAACACATGAAAGGGTTAACTACTCTGTGAATGAGACCTTTCTTTCTCTCTCTCTTTTTTTTTTAAGATTTTACTATTTATTTATTTTTTTTTCTTTTCTTTTCAGTGTTTCAGAATTCATTGTTTCTGCACTACACCCAGTACTCCATGCAATACGTACCCTCCATAATACCCATCACCAGGAAGATTTTATTACTTATTTGAGAAAGAAAGAGCAGAGGGAAAGAATCTCAAGCAGACTCCCTTCTGAGCATGGAGCCTGAGGCCATGCTTGATCTCAAACCCTCAGATCACTGAACTGAAACCAAGAGTCAGAGGCACAACTGACTGAGCCACCCATGCACCCTGAGGTCTTTTTAATATTTAAAATTAGTTAAGCTATGAATGTACATTTGACATTTTCTTTCTCCTAAGTGTTAGTGATAGCGTTGGTGGTATAGTGGTGAGCATAGCTGCCTTCCTAAGTGTTAGTGATAAATTTTAGATTATACCCAAGGGGTTATTTTTTTTAAATCTAAATATATATATATATATATATATATATGTTTTCATTTTTAATTTTAGTGTATTTTGAGTAGAGATGATTATCAGAGATTATTAAATTTCTCCTTAAGGAGTATATTTTCTGGTTTTATTTATCATATATAAGATAATATAATTAATATATTTTTCTGGTATTTATATTATGTATAGATGTGTTTCTTTATATAGACATGATGTATGTTTATGAACAGTTGTTTGTGTAGTATGCTATAGTGTATTGGCTTGTGGTTGTATTTTTGCTTTCTTTCAGTTTTATGTTTCTGCTTGATTTGATTCATGATATCTTTTTGTAATGAGTACATCTCAACTTTTAATTTGGCAACTTTGCCTTTAAACAACATTTAACAGTTTTTATTGCTGATGTGTCCTTCCCTGAGAAGGCTAGTTCTACTTTCTCAGAAGAAACTTTTCTTTTTAATCTTTTTGAAGATATGAATCACACAATTTCTATGTTCCTGTCCTACTTGGAACAATAAATCTAGTTCAAAGACAGTTATTTCTTCAATGCTTTAAGGTAGCCTTCTTATATATCTTTCAATAGCCCTTTTTTCTTTTCTACCTTTTTTTTTTTTTTTTAACTGCTTTGGCTTCCTGCTTGTTATGTGTCTTTCTCTGCTATGGAAAAGCATCACTAGAATTTTTTTTTTCCCTCTCCTTAACAGTCTCTTTGAAATCCTCTCAGTTGGTTGGTGTTGGAAGAGTTTTATTCCATTCCCCCAAGTTTTCCTTCCAGGTATGTTGCTGTTACTAAAAACAGTTTTGTTGTCCAATGTAGGCCTTTTTTTTCCTTTCCTTTTCTTTCTTTCTTTCTTTCTTTCCCCCTTTTTTTCCTTCCTTCCTCTTTTTCTTGGCTAGGTTTTATTTAAGAATAGGTAAAAATTGGATCCGAATTTTATGTTCTCATTTTTTCTCAGAATTAGGGAAGAGAAAGAGTAGAAACCTTATGGCCATTATGATCTTGCAAATAATTCAAATATTATACTAGAGAAGACAAGGAATTTAATTTTTTTTAATTTATAGAGAAAGGTTATACTCCATATAATCATGGCTGAAGATATCATGCTATATTCAGGAAGAATACTCCTTCTGAAAGTCTGGTATACAGTACTGCATAATGTCCCAATCTCAACGTATAAATGACCTGGCATGTCACTGAACATTATACAGATTCTTAGGAGGCATCTCTGTATAACCACCCTTTGATTATTTTATGTCAACGTATCACCTTTTTCTTCTATGTTCACTGACTTGAGACTGAACTCAAGCAATATTATGAAGTTTCTATATACTAAAAAAAAACTTATCTACCTATGCTAATAAAAAAAATCTTATCTACCAATATGTTTTGGAAACCAAAAGAGAGAACCAATTGAAGAAATTATGATATCAAAGATTTTTAGAAATTGTGTTACTTAAGTGGCACAAGAAGAAAAACAAAGATAAGGTAGACAAAGGAGTTATCTCTAATTCTGAGATACTAAGGAGTTTCTGATGTTGATTATACAAACAACTAAAATTGTTTAAAGGGCAGCTGCAATAAAAAACTAAACTGCTATTCAGTAGATATGACTAGATTAAATATAGTTTTTAATTTCTGTGTTTCTTTAATACTTTTCCTTATATATTTTCTACAGCTTTCAATATGCCATAACAATTTTAAAGTAAAAGTATCATCCAAGAAAAAATTATAATACAAGGAATCAAGCATGTATTTTTGCATTTAGCAATTTGTTAACATCTTTAAAATACTAAATTCTTATGGAAGTAAAAATATTCAAAAAAATACAGAGTATTCTACCAAGAACTCACAATAAAGCTGAGGCTAATTTAAGCATCTATATCTGAAGTCTTTTTTGTTGTTGTTGTTGTTTTTTATTGTGACTATAGAACATTTGCTCCTGGCATCTAGTGAACAAAGGCCAAAAATACTGCTAAATGATTTATACCTAGGACTTTTGCCACCAAAGAAATGTATAGCCCAAAATTTTACTAGTGCTAAATTTAGAAACTTGGATGTATATTAATTTAGAAATGAAATAATGGAGAAAAAGAAGAGAGAGGAGTAGAAAAATGATATAGCACAGTGGAAACGTAAGAGGAAGAAAAGGAGCAAAGAGGAAGGGAGAGGAGAAGGAAGGTGAGGACAAAGAAAAGAGGGAGAGAGAAAAAGGGAAGGAAGGCTAGTGATGAGGGAGAAATGAGACATTTGGTTGATATATTAAGGAAGGAATCAAAGGCATTTTCCAATTGATTTTCAGGTTTCTTTCTTAGCCTCCCTATATTTGGAAAATATTCCATTCCAATCATGGTCTAATAGAGGTCCTTTATGTGATTATCTTCAGATTTCTGAAAACTATGAACCATTGCATTTTTCCCTAGACTATCAAAATCTTGAAGCATGAGTTAAATACCTGAAACCAATTATAATTATTTATCATTTACAGATGGGTGAGAAAAAAAAAAAGCTTCCCAGTAATCATGAGTGTTCAGTTTTTTACAGAAATATTAGGAAAATATCCAAATTGGCACATTTAGGAACTTCTTGATTCCTGAATATTCTTCCCAATGTAATTAATGTGACTGATAATTGTATTTAAATATTTAAATTTCAGATGAGGAATTAGGAGTATATTTCATACAGCATTACTTGCATATATTATTGACAGTTTCTTGTAAATGGAAAACTAAAATAGTAGTTCTCTTGTAATCTGGGAGCAACTGCTATTTGGTTAAAATATTACTATGAATATTTAGAGAGAGAGAGAGAGAGAATGTGATGGGGAGGGGCAGAGGGAGAGAATCTCAAGTAGACTCCCCACTGAGCACAGAGCCCAAAGTGGTGCTAAATCTCAGGGCTCTGAACACATGACCTGAGCCAAAATCAAGAGCCAGTTGCTTAACCTGCTGAGCCACCCAGGCTCCCCTGGCCTGTTCTGAAATTTAGATTGGATTAGCGTTAGATATTATTTTCTGACTCTTAATTTTATGTAAACTATCATAAAAGTGATGTTCTTACAGAAATAATGTTTGTCAGGAGTAGTAAGCTTGGACTCTATTTTTCTTCTTGAATTTATTCTTCTCAATAAGGAGGCTCTTCTTCCTAGAACTACACACACAGGGCAAACTGTAATCCCTAAATCCAAACCGAATTTCTGACAGCCTGTCACTTAGTACACCTTTGCCTAATGACAATAGTGACTCACTTATTTTAACTGTTTTGTTTTATTTCTGATAATGAAATAGAGTACATGCAAATATTTATTGGAATATTAAGGAAACTGTAGGTAGGATGCCCATATATAGAAAATATATAATAAAACATATTTTAAGTAGGTGCAATAGTTATAAAGTAGATTTAAAATAATGTAATGCCCTATTTTAGTGAGAAAAAAATGGACTTCGATTCCACTAATTAAACTTCAAAAGTAATGTTTTCCTCAGATAAATTAGGGATGAAAAGCCTATCTTGCAGTGTCTTTTGAAGTTTAATTAAAATAATTTGCCTTTAGTATCTAATGTAGCAATATGTCACAATTTTCCAACATAAGGCCATTGTCCCTCATTAATCATTAGTTTGACTTGCTCTCTCTCTCTCTCAGTACCTATCTATATCTAGATCTGTATCTGTTGAGGTTATCTGTACCTAGAGTCTGTATCTGTTGAAAAGGAAAAAAGAGGGAAAGAGAAGAGAAAGTCAAATTCTTGAGAAAAATATGTGTTTAATTAATTAATTAATAAACATTTCTTGATAGCAAATCAAAGCATAAGAAAAATGTGATCTTTATCTAAGACATGTATAATTCATTGGAAGCAGCAGGGCATTTACAAATGGAATGATATTTCTAGGCATTAAATAATGACTTGCAGGTCTGAGTCATATAATTTCTCAAGGTTTTTTTGAGGTTGATGTTATTCAGTGCACCACTAGGGATTGATATGCACTTTGTTCACAGAAACAGTGCCAAAGTAGTTTCTGATATTTGTCATCATTTAACATTTCCCTTTATTATGATGATAATTAATAGTCACTAACTTTGATTCCTGGAAGCATAAGAAATTCAAGTTAGAAGGGTGCTTTAAGGTCAACTTGTCCAATACATTCATTTTGCCAATAGGGAAAGTTAAATACTTTTTTTCGTTTAATTTTGGAATAATTGAGAATTAAGGTCAGACTTATAGAACTTCATAATTGCACTCCCACATCAATTGGTGTGCTTCTATTACTCTATAATTCTTTTCTCCTCATATTTCTTCCTCCTTAGTTTTTCTTTTGTTTTCTTCTCCCACACTTCTTTCACAACTCACTACAGTACTCTTTTCTGAATCTAGAATAGCCTTATGCTACAAATATATTTCTCAAATTGTTATATTCTTTCTTTCTCTACTAATGCTGTATTAATAGTGATTCCACAGGAAAGAAATAGAAAAAAATTCTATATGTACTTTATCATATAGCATTTTAACAATTGTTTGATTAAATAGGAGTCCAATTTCTAATTAATAAATATATAAAAGTATAGAATAACTAGACATAAGCTAATCTTGAACAGAATGCTATTGCTCTGTTTTTAGTAATTGTAGATATTATAATCTTGGTTGTATTAGTCAACTACTATTTTAATTATTTTATATATCTCTATATTAGAAACCTGAAATGATTCTTTGTATTTAAAGTTAATAAAGGGCTTTTTTTAAAACAAAAATTGTGTATTAAAATATTGCATTATAATAAATCCTATGTGATACTACACATTGAAATGAACATACCCTGAAAATATCTTTGACTATAAATATATGTCATAATACTAAGATTGTGCAATAGTTTTATGGTTATAACTTCTGTTCCTTTTTATTAACATAGAGGAAGGAATCTTGGATAGAAGAATCTATTCTAACTATTAGGGATTTAGGTAAATTGTCTCAAACCCCCCAATTTGACTTATGAGAACATAGAGATAACCACAAGATTTCAATGAATTAAGAGTTCCTTCTTCCCTATGATCATGAGTGTTTTTTTACCTGTGTGTAAGAAGCCCATTTCAGTTCCATCTTAACCACCTACTGGACAACTCAACTGTCTTACTAGTTCCTACAAAAATCCACTTATCAGGGGCGCCTGGGTGGCTCAGTGGGTTAAGCCGCTGCCTTCGGCTCAGGTCATGATCTCAGGGTCCCGGGATCGAGTCCCACATCGGGCTCTCTGCTCGGCAGGGAGCCTGTTTCCTCCTCTCTCTCTCTCTGCCTGCCTCTCTGCCTACTTGTGATCTCTCTCTGTCAAATAAATAAATAAAAATCTTAAAAAAAATCCACTTATCAAAATAATTAAAAGGTATTATAAAACTTTCATTTTTAATATGTTACTGTTAAAGGATCATATCACATAGGCTAGTCCATGGCTCTCTGACTTGCAAATCCCAAAAGACTGTGCCTCCTTTCTGTCACCTTCTCTCTATTATCTCCCTAACATCTCTGGCTAGGCTTGAGTTTCTTTTATTATTAGCTTCTGGTGCCAAGTACTGAGGGTATAATATTTCTACCGTTACATTAAAGAAAAGTCTGGCATGAAACCTTAAAAGATTACAATGAATAGTCAGAGTTATCTTTTATCATGGAGCATTCTTCTGGGTCCTATTGGAGCACCAACATTTTTCATTAGATTCAAATATCTCCCATTGAATTACTTTTTTATGTAGAATCTTTCTCTTATCTTCTGTATAAGAACTTGCACTATCTTCCTTCTAAAACAGTTCTAATATATTTTTGTTAAATTATTTCTCAGTATTTGGGTTTTATCATACACATATTACAAATATTACTTACCAGTGGAACTGGCTTTTTCTATCTCTTCTTCCTTATGGTTTTATTGATAATGTATGTGCTTTGGCCTTTTTTTATCCTCTGTATCATCAGCATTCTCTGAACACTATCAATGAGGGGCTGTTTTGAAAACCTTTTGGCAGAAGGAGTCCTTTCCTGGTTGAAATATCATCTAAAAAATTCATTCTGTCATTAATTTTTCTTTTTAATATTATTTTTCTTTTTAAAAATATTTAATACTGTGCTTCACTCAAAAATATTCCTCTTTGGATGCTACATAACTTGTGTCAAATCACTACTCCAATTAGGAGCTAAAACAAAATTTTAATTTTTAATGTAGTCCACCGCATTGTTAAGTTTATCAAATAGTTCTTCATAACACTAATATTGATTAAGTTAATTCTTCGCAAGTACATGGTACTTTTTCAAAGATATTTTTTGTCTTTAATTTCTGTTTCGTCTAAGTTGTTGACCCCATATAACCAAGGTCTTTAGTGACCTAAATGTTTCTAAATCCCATGGGCATAATTTAGTCTTAATTTTGCTTGCTTTATTTTGCTTTATTTTTGCTTCTACAGCAATAAATGCTCTTGATCATTCTTTCCCTTATGGAATAATGAAATATTATTTTCCCCTGAGTTCCATGCATGGCATCCCATTTTTCTTACACATTTTTTTACTCTTATCTTAGCTACTTTTGAGAATTCCTTATCATTTATGCTTCTTTTAGCTAACCCTGAATTGTTGAGACCAACCAACAATAAATTTTAGTCTTATTCGTTTCCAATTCTAAAAACTTTTCAGGCAGTATCATCTACTCCCTTTTCTTTTCAATTATCATCCAAATTATGTGTCTTCTGATTCTTTGTCTACCTCACAGCCATTTAATCCCATTTAATAAATAGATATCCAAAATATCCAAAATAAATTTTCTCTTTGGGAATTTTTGTGGTTTTTTTTTAGTACAGTAGAATTTGTACAAGTTGCTGTCACCCATGCCTTACCCCAAATATACATAAACATGAGTTATTCCTAATCTCTCTCTCCTTCTCTCTTTCCCTACATACATTTACCAATTGCCACACTATTCATCTCATAATTAGATTTTCAAATATGTTAATTATTTATATCACAAACAAAATCTGTTTAGTAGTGTGTACTGTCTTCACTTCACTAGAACACTGCAACAGCCTCTAAATTCTTTTACTTTCTATTGGTATTTTCTTTATTAAAACAAATTTTAAGTTCTCCAGACAGAGCTACATATCACACTACATTCCTTTGAATCATTCCATTGCTTCCTTTTGAATTTAGAGGAGAACCCAGAATCCTTGTTTTTAACTCTGTCATATTTTCCTTCATAGTCTCCCATCTTTGACTACTCTTACATTCTTTTGGCTTTTGAAAGATTTTCTAGCAGGTGTTTTAATGTAGCATGTTCTTCCTTAGGTTCTAGGCTTTTGACATGTCATTCCTTCTTTGTGGAACCACTCCCCTACTTGCTACATCTGACTAACTCATACTCATTTCGAGTTTCAATATGAGTAAACCTTCCTTGGAGAGGTTTTTTCCTACAGTCTTTCTTTTTTAAAGATTTTATTTATTTATTTGAAAGAGAGAGAGAGAGAGACCATGAGCAGGGGGAGTGACAGAGGGAGAAGCAGACTCCTGACTGAGCATGGAACCCAATGCCAGGTTCCATCCCAGGACACTAGATCATGACCTGACCCAAAGGCAGATGCTTAATCAACTGAGCCACCCACGCATCGCTTCCCTCAGTCTTGTTGATCCCCTGTAGACATACACTTCACATGTGAGTATGTCATCTTTATATTAAGCAAATACGATTTATGCTTCTTTAATTAAGTGTGAACTGTATGAGATCAGAAATCATGTCTGCCTGTTAACAGCCAAAAGGCCTGGTAGATAAGTTGAAATTTTGTTACAATTTGTGCAATCAATAAAAATAACTATGTATATTTAAGCACTTCTTCTTGAAATATTATAAAATAGTTTTAGAAGTAGAGACTTCTTTTTAAGTAACAATAAATAATCATTTATTACTATCAATTTAGTGATATATCTATCTTAATATATTTATATTAAGATCAAAGATCAGTCTCCTGATACAAGAAACCTTGTCAGTTTCATTCTTAAGCAGTAATAGAATGGTTTCTGTTTTTCATGTAATCAGTTTAAAGTACCATTAAATAAATCATCCCTTTCCTAAATAGTTAATGGTCACAGAGGATATGGAAGTGTGTGTATGTCTGGTGTGTTTTAGCAGATGAATTTAGAGTCACAGAGCTCCTGTAAACTAACAGTACTCTTAAAACTAAATACACCCATTAATTAATTAATTAATTAATTAAATTTTTAAAAAGATTTTATTTATTTATTTGACAGAGAGAGATCACAAGTAGGCAGAGAGGAAAGAAGTTGGGGGGGCCGCAGGCTCCCTGCTGAGCAGAGAGCCCAAAGCGGGACTCGATCCTAGGACCCTGAGATCATGACCTGAGCTGAAGGCAGAGGCTTAACCCAATGAGCCACCCAGGCGCCCCCACCCACTAATTTATTAAATGACTAATATCTAGTTTTAAGAGCTTATTACTATATCCAGTGTTGTTCTGTGTATTTTAGATCTCCTAGTCACTCCTCTATATCCTGTGAGATGGTTACTAAGGTTTCTTACATTTTTATATTTTTCCTTTTTAATTTTATCATTGAGAAAACTGAAGTGTGGAGATAGAATATTAACCTGCCCATGGTTACATATAATAAATGGCATCTTTCAGGGATGGCAATAAATCTGTTGAATATTAAATCCCATGTTTTTAATTTGTTTATTTACTTTTATGATGCAAAGTAGCATTTTCAATATAAAGATTTTCAAGAGGAGGAAAATTTCTATTCTCTTAGGAAAAGCCAAGGTTTTAAAACTTATAATAACAGTCATTGTAGGTGAAGAATCATTGTAAAATTTGGCTAAATTGGACACTATTTCAAGTTTTAATACTGATAGCTGTTTCCCTGCAGCAATTAAGGGCCAGAAGAATATGGATCTTTAAACACTGTAAATTCTTGAGTACACTGAAAAACATGTCCTGAGAACCTCTTATTGAGATCTCAGAACAAGGAGATAATTATGGTATAAAATTCTGATATCTAATAAATAGCTAATAAATAGGCACTAACAATATTAGTTAAATGACATTTAATGTGTATAAGATCTCTGTAGATAGCAGAACTTACTCTCTTCAAATTAGAGAAATGACTTGTAGAACATTTAAGCAATGTAATCAAGATCACACATATGATAATATTTCTCAGATTTGATCCTGAGGGTGAAATACTCCAAAATTTAGTTCTTTTTCTTTACACTGGGCATCTTCACACAAAATTGATACAGATAATCACAAAAAAATTTATTTTACCATCTAGCCTAAACGATATCAAGGAAATAACAAATCTAAGTAAATAGCAATTATGGCTGTCAGTAATTAATTATGTGACCTCTAGCAGTTTATTTTTTAGTCGCAATTTCCACATCTGAGAAAGGAGGAGTCTGGACTCTATTGGAAGTTCTCTTCTTGCTTGAATGCTCTAGTTTATAAGCCATCTATATAATTATGAGTGATTAGTGACAATGGATATTTAGCTTATATACGATTGAAGAATAAATCCCACTTCCAGTTAAGGAACAATCCTTCTGTAAATGATTCTACTGCTGTCTATTCCTTGATTATCTTTATTTTTCTGATTTCATTATTTTCTACTTTGCTCTCTTGTGCTACCAACTGCTGACAACTGCAGTGTCACTATCTTATTTTTTGACCTCCAGTTAGAAATCATTTCCCTCAAAACCCATTGTAATCTTTATATGGTAAGAACTTGACATTTTAATTTATTTAAATGTTGACTTCACTGTGTGTTGATAGAGGTCCAAAAGAACCTCTGTTAGAGCAATCAATCAACAAGTGAATGATGTTGCTGAGAGACCCACCATTCAATAAATTATAGCCATCATTTATTACTAGATATTCCCTACATCTTTCTTGGAGTTAAATATAGTTATTTTACTTAGAGAAACTACCTGTTAGTTTTATAACATTCATGGAGCTTAAAAGACTTTAAAGTAAGCATAGTCTTCACAGAGAATTGGTAAAATATATTTAATGACAGAAGAAAAATATTTTTACTTATCTTAATATACAACTAATTATTAACTACATCATATACATGTCCAATCATTATTATTTTTTTGTGAAATGAATTAAAGTTAGATTGCGTGGCACACACTTTTTATTTTAAAACCTCTATATTCAAACTCTACCTATATCTCACTATATAAACATAAAACTTTTAACTATTATTTACTGAAATAAAATAAAATCTTTCATTTTTGTTTACTTAATCATTTACAAGTTTGAATGAAAAGTAAAAACAGAATACATCAAAGCTTTGATTATAGATATTGAAAGCAGACATTTTTCTTTGTGTGTTCCTTACTTTCAGTGTGAACATGTAAGGTTCTTGTGAAATATCTGCACTGATTAAGAATGATAAAAATAAATGATTTAGTATTTCTTGTAAAAACTAATGCTTTTCCTTTCTCCTCATTAATGGTATATGATATGTGAGAGAACTTTATTTTATAAGCCTACCACAGTTTTACCTTTAAAAAAATCATAACTAAATTTCTTGGAGCTTTGTTACTATGGAAATTTGCCTCTTTTGAAAATTCTGTCATTCCAGATACAACTATTTATCACATTTCATAAAAAAATGGAAGAAGCTTAATAATATTTTGTAGTATCAAGCACAAATAAGCTGAACACATTCTCACTCTAACATTCTCAAATGTTACAAATGTACATTTGTAGAACACCCAGGAGTATTTCCAGTATTTTCTTAGGTGCTAGTTTGTTTTTTTTAAACAGCAACTAAATATAGAAAACATAATTAATTTGGCATATAAACATACAGATAAAGAGTAGATTAGTAATGTCTTAGTCTTTGAATCCATTCTTTTTTACTGTGTTAGATTAACTTCATTCAGAGGGATCCTTATTTATGTTTAGCTATTAAGGTATTAGGAACAGACTCTTGTTTGGCTCATGTGTACATGTTTGCGTTTGTGTGTGTGTGTGTGTGTGTGTTTTAAAAAATGAAAAAGCAGTCTTCTATCAATCCCTAATGCCATTAAAGAGATATAACATTCAGCCATCAGAGTCAACAGATACTTTTTAAGTGTCTATCAGTCACTATAACAACATCTGGAATACAGTATTAAAAATACATTCATAGGCACAATAAAACCTTTTTCTGGACTTTAATTTCAAGTAAGAGAAGTAGGAAAACATGGAAAAAGTTGTTAAACACAAAGAAAAGAACCTCATATATTATATAAAGGTAATATGTGGTATAGTGAAAAAATTAATCAAAAAGTGATATGGGGAGTATTGGGAGATAATTTTAAAAGGATTATCAGGAAGATCTCACTGGTTTTTAAGTATAGCCTGATAGCAGTGAAGACGAATATCATAGAAATCTTTAGCCAAAACATCAATACCAGAAAAAGGAAAGAACCAAGACAAAGAACCCCAGAAAGTTCAAGAAACAGCACAGCACAATTACATGAAGCAGAATACATTGGGTAAGAAAAAGGGTGAAAAACTAAGATGAGATGGGGTGTTATGGCTGTTATGTAAGTCATTTCGGTATTTATTCTGAATGTACTGAATTGGGAAGCAGAGCAAGCATGGTCTGAAAAATTTTAAAATTATGTATCTTGAGGGCATCTGGGTGTCTCAGTCGGTTAAAAACATCTACCTTCAGCTCAGGTCATAATCCCAGGATCCTGGGTTGGAATCCTACATCAGGCTCCCTGTTCTGCAGGGTCTTGCTTCTCCATCTGCCTCTCTCTGTCTCTGTCTCTCTGTCTCTCATGCATAAATAAATTTTTAAAAATCTTTAAAAATTATGTATCTCGAAATAGGAATCAAGAATATTATGATGAAGATCAGTAAGAAAGTCATTATATGTAAGGTGGTGGACAATTAACTGAGTCATAGTGTTTTGGGTGGAGCGGGAAGTCAGAAGAGATCAGAGAAGGGTTAGAGTCTGGGTCATGAGAGATGGACAGAAAGTCTTGGCAGCATCCAAAAACAGATATCATGGGCATAATATCATTTTGGCACAACCATAATGGGCTTTAGAGGGAGTGGGGAATAAATCAAGTGCTTGCAAATAAAAACTGAAAATAGTCCCTGAGTTATTGTGAAAGCAGTTTACAGTGATTCACACATGAGCTGCCTAAAATACAACTTTGTTTATTCCAAATATCTTAGAACCTAATTTCAATTTGTTTCATTTTTAATAAAGAGAAGGTAATAAACACTACTATTTAAAAGATCGTTTGATCCCTTTCAAAGCTCTTTATTGTTGATGTTAAGTCTCAGAAAAAAAGTTTAATAGACTCAAAATCTTATTTTGAAGGTAAGCTTATTTCAGAAATTTAGTACATTTGTTATTTCATCTCATTGTATTAAGATTATTTTGAAGTCATTCAAAAGTGGAATAAAGTAAATCATTTGTTCATTTTCACTGATTATAAATGATGTATTTACTCTTACGGATACAAATTATCAACTTTCATTCTGATTAATATTTCTAAAGCTATTTATTTTATGTGGAAGTACTAAATAAATCATTCACAAAGGTGTTCCTGTTAAGTAAAAGCCTAGAAACCAAATAAATTTGCATAATATCTAATCTGTAGTAAAACAAATTGCTAAGAATTAGGATGCAAGCTTAAATAAATTATATACTGTGTTAAATATTACAATTAAAGAATCACTCAAGAAGTGATCCATTGGTTAAATTGTATGCACTTATAATAAGATAACACTTGACATTAAAACTCATGTATTACTGATTCCTAACTCTCTTAGAATTTATAAAAACATTATGATGAAGCTTAAACTTTTCTTATTTAAATATAAACTCTCAAGTTAGTGTAATAATAATTCTAGAACTGATAAATATTTGAGTTTTTTTTTTTGCAATTTTAAGTCATTAGTACAATGATTAACTATTCTGTCAATCATACTAGTAGTGGTAGTGTGTCTATTTTGATTTTCTTTTTTAGGATTTTATACTTGGCTTTGGCCATTTCCTAAAGGCTATGTGATGTAAAAGGTAAATATCATTACCAAGAAATACTCATTTTCTTTGAAAAAATTGATGGTATTTTGATAGGGATTGCATTAAGTGTGTAGATTGCTTTAGGTAGCATAGACATTTTCACAATATTTGTTCTTCCAATTCATGAGCATGGAATGTTTTTCTATTTCTTTGTGTCTTCCTCCATTTCTTTCATGAGTACTTTATAGTTTTCTGATTACAGATTCTTTGCCTCTTTGGTTAGGTTTATTCCTAGGTATGTTATGGTTTTGAGTGCAATTGTAAATGGGATTAACTCCTTAATCTCTCTTTCTTCTGTCTTGCTGGTGGTGTATAGAAATGCAACTGATTTCTGAGCATTGATTTTATATCCTGACACTTTACTGAATTCCTGTATGAGTTCTAGCAGTTTTGGAGTGGAGTCTTTTGGGTTTTCCACATAAAGTATCACATCATATGCAAAGAATGAGGTTTGACTTCTTTGCTGATTTGTATGTTTTATTTCTTTTTATGTCTGATTGCTGAGGCTGGGACTTCTAGTACTATGTTGAATAGCCGTGGTAATGGTGGACAGCCCTGCCGTGTTCCTGACCTTAGCAGAAAAAATGAAATAATCCTGAAATTTATATGGAATCAGAAAAGACCCCGAATAGCCAGAGGAGTGTTCAAAAAGAAAACCAAAGTTGGCGGCGTCACAATTCCAGACTTCAAGCTCTATTACAAAGTTGTAATCATCAGGACAGTATGGTATTGGCACAAAAACAGACACATAGATCAGTGGAACAGAATAGAGAGCCCAGAAATGGACCCTCGACTCTATCGTCAACTAATCTTCGACAAAGCAGGAAAGAATGTCCAATGGAAAAAAGACAGTCTCTTCGACAAAGGGTATTGGGAAAATTGGACAGGCACATGCAGAAGAATAAAACTGGACCATTTCATTACACTACACTCAAAAATAGAAATTTCTTATTTTTATTTCAATTTCAAAATACAATTAAGTTACTTAAGGTCATCATTTTCTAATAAATTAGTTTTTCAAGGCATATTATAACATATTTCATAAAATATTTTGGAAGTTTAGATATTTTCTAAAATTCAGTTTTACAAAACATTTTATAACTCATGTGTCTCATATTCACGACTAGCCAAAGACAAAATTAGATTCTGTATGTATTAACCATATACTGTCAGATTTTGCATCTGTATAACTCACATTCTGCAAGATTCAAGCCCCTGTAATACTGTGGTTGTCATTTGCTCGTTGTCATTGTTGTCATTGTTTCAGGAGAATAGGAATTAATTCTTCTTTAAATGTTTGGTAGAATTCCCCTGGGAACCTGTCTGGCCCTGGCCTGTTGTTTGTTTGGAGATTTTTGATGACTGTTTCAATCTCCTTACTGGTTATGGGTCTGTTCAAGTTTCTCTGTCTTCCTGGTTCAGTTGTGGTAGTTTATATGTCTCTAGGAATGCATCCATTTCTTCCAGATTGTCAGATTTGCTGTGTAGAGTTGCTCATAATATGTTCTTATAATTGTTTGTATTACTTTAGTGTTGGTTGTGATCTCTCCTCTTTCATTCATGATTTTATTAATTTGGGTCCTTTCTCTTCTCTTTTTGAGAAGTCTGGACAGGAGTTTATCAATCTTATTAATTCTTGCAAAGAACCAGTTCCTAGTTTCATTGATTTGTTCTATTGGTTTTTTGGTTTCTGTTTCGTTGATTTCTGCTCTGATCTTTATGATTTCTCTTCTCCTGCTGGGGTCAGGCTTTCTTTGTTGTTCTTTCTCCAGCTCCTTTAGATGTAGGTTTAGGTTGCGTATTTGAGACCTTTCTTTCTTATTTCTTGAAAAAAGCTTGTATCACTATATATTTTCCTTTCAGGACTGCTTTTGCTGTGCCCACAGATTTTGAACCATTGTGTTTTCCTTATCATTTGTTTCCACGATTTTTTTCAGTTCTTCTTTAATTTCCTGATTAACCCATTCATTCTTTAGAAGGATGCTCTTTAGTCTCCATGTATTTGGGTTCTTTCCAAACTTCCTCTTGTGAATACTTCAGGGCATTGTGGCCTGAAAATATGCAGGGAATGATCCCAATCTTTTGATACCAATTGGACCTGATTTATGACCCAGGAAGTGATCTATTCTGGAGAATGTTCCATGTGCACTGGATTGTGTATTCTGTTGCTTTGGGATTGAATGTTCTGAATATATCTGTGATGTTCATCTGGTCCAGTGTTTCATTTAAGGTCTTTATTTCCTTGTTGATCTTTTGCTTGGATGATCTGTCCATTTCAGTGAGGGGGGTTTAAAGTCCCCTACTATTTTTGTATTATTGTCAATGTGTTTCATTTATTTTGTTATTAATTGGTTTATATAGTTGGCTGCTCCCATGTTAGGGACATAGATATTTAAAATTGTTAGATCTTCTTGTTGGATATACCCTTTGAGTATGATGTAGTGTCCTTCCTCATCTCTTATTATAGTCTTTGGCTTAAAATCTAATTGATCTGATGGAAGGATTGCCACCCCAGCTTTCCTCTGAGTCCATTAGTATGGTAAATTGTTTTCCACCCCCTCACTTTAAATCTGGAGGTGTCTTTGGGTCTAAAATGAGTTTCTTGTAGGCAGCATATTGATGGGTTTTGGTTTTTTATCCATTCTGATACACTGTGTATTTTGATTGGGGCATTTAGCCCATTAATATTCAGGGTAACTATTGAGAGTTATGAATTTAGTGCCATTGTATTGCCTGAAAGTCGACTTTTACTGTATATTGTCTCTGTTCCTTCTGATCTACTACTTTTAGGGTCTATCTTTGCTTAAAGGACCCTTTTCAATATTTCCTATAGAGCTGGTTTGGTGTTTGCAAATTCTTTCTGTTTTTGTTTTTCCTGGAAGCTTTTTATCTCTCCTTCTATTTTCAATGATAGCCTAGTTGGATATAGTATTCTTGGCTGCATGTTTTTCTCATTTAGTGCTCTGAATATATCATGCCAGTTCTCTCTGGCCTGCCAGGATGCTGTGGATAAGTCTGCTGCCAATCTAATATTTTTACCATTGTATGTTACAGACTTCTTTTCCCGGGCTGCTTCCAGGATTTTCTCTTTGTTGCTAAGACTTGTAAATTTTACTATTAGGTCATGGGGTGTGGACCTATTCTTGTTGATTTTGAGGGGGGTTCTCTGTACCTCCTGGATTTTGATGCTTGTTCCCTTTGCCATATTAGGGAAATTCTCTACAATAATTCTCTCCAATATACCTTCTGCTCCCCTTTCTCTTTCTTCTTCTTCTGGAATCCCAATTATTCTAATGTTGTTTTGTCTTATGGTGTCACTTATCTCTCAAATTCTCCCCTCACTGTCCAGTAGCTGTTTGTCCTTCTTTTGCTCAGCTTCTTTCTTCTCTGTCATTTTGTCTTCTATATCACTAATTCTTTATTCTGCCTCATTTATCTAGCAGTAAGAGCCTCCATTTTTGATTGCACATCATTAATAGCTTTTTTAAATTTCAACTTGATTAGATATTAATTCTTTTATTTCTCCAAAGAGGGTTTTTATTTCTCTGAACAGGTTTCTCTAATATCTTCCATGCCTTCTTTGAGCCCAGCTAGCACCTTGAGAATCGTCATTCTGAAATCTAGATCTGACATATTACCAATGTCCATACTGATTAGGTCCCTAGCCTTTGGTACTGCCTCTTGTTCTTTTTTTTCTTTTGTAGTGAGTTTTTCCTCCTTGTCATTTTATCCAGATAAGAATATATGAAGGAGTGAATAAAATACTAAAAGGGTGGCAAAGACCCCAGGAAAATGTGTTTTAACCAAATCAGAAGAGACCCCAAATTGTGGGGGGAAGAGAGGGGGTAAAAAAAAAGTTCAGAAAAAAAAATTTAAAAAAGGAAAATATGTATATTAGACTGGTGAATAGAAGAGAGTCACACACTTAATTTGGGGAGTATTTTGGTCTCTCTTAGAAGAAACTACCTCCCAAAATTTTAAAGAATGAAAAAAATACACACACACACACACACACACACACACACAAAATAAGGCTACACACAATCACAGTGAAGGGGTGGAATATGACTATAAAGATGATTTTTTTTTTAAATTTCTAAAAAAGGAGTTGATAAGTTGGTTGGGAGAATAAAGAAAAAAGAAAGAAAAAGAAAGTGGAGAGAATTTACTCAGGTTGGAGACTAGAACAAAACCCTGTGCTAGACTCAGGGTGTATTTTGATCTATTAGAATAAGTTGTATCCCAAATTATTTTGGAGGAAAAAACCTTATGTGTATACAAAAAATAAAGTTAGATACAATGAAGGATAAAATACGACTATAATAATGAAGGTTTAAATAAGATTTTTTTTTTAATTTTTTATTTTTTATAAACATATATTTTTATCCCCAGGGGTACAGGTCTGTGAATCACCAGGTTTACACACTTCACAGCACTCACCAAAGCACATACCCTCCCCAATGTCCATAATCCCACCCTCTTCTCCCAAACCCCCTCCCCCCAGCAACCCTCAGTTTGTTTTGTGAGATTAAGAGTCACTTATGGTTTGTCTCCCTCCCAATCCCATCTTGTTTCATTTATTCTTCTCCTATCCACTTAAGCCCCCATGTTGCATCACCACTTCCTCATATCAGGGAGATCGTATGATAGTTGTCTTTCTCTGCTTGACTTATTTCACTAAGCATGATACGCTCTAGTTCCATCCATGTTGTCGCAAATGGCAAGATTTCATTTCTTTTGATGGCTGCATAGTATTCCATTGTGTATATATACCACATCTTCTTGATCCATTCATCTGTTGATGGACATCTAGGTTCTTTCCATAGTTTGGCTATTGTGGACATTGCTGCTATAAACATTCGGGTGCACGTGCTCCTTTGGATCACTACGTTTGTATCTTTAGGGTAAATACCCAATAGTGCAATTGCTGGGTCATATTTTTTTTAATGAACGGTATTGTTGAGATAAACTAGTTAAAAAACGTTAAAAGAGAAAAGAGTAAAAGTTAAAAAACAATTTTAAGGTAAAAAAATAAAATTAAATAAAATTAATTAACTTTGCAAGACTAAAGAATTATGGGGAGAAAGCCATGAATTCCATGCTTTGCTTTCTCCTCCTCTGGAATTCCACTGTTCTCCTTGGTAAGTGAACTTGGTCTGGGCTGGATTTCTTGCTGATTTTCTGGGGGAGGGGCCTGTTGTAGTGATTCTAAAATGTCTTTGCCTGAGGAGGAATTGCACAGCCCTTACCAGAGGCTGGACTAAGTAATCCTCTTGGGTTTACTTTTGGGAGATTTTGTTCCCTGAATGCTTTCTGTAGAACTCTGGAGGACAAGAATGAAAATGGCAGCCTCCCAGTGTTTGACTGCCTGGAGAAGCCGAGAGCTCAGGGCCCTACTCTGTGCGCCCTCAGAGAAAGGCACTCAATCACTCCCATCTCCCTGGCCTCTGGCCGCATTCAGAGCTCACCCCGCCTGTGACCAAGCATCTCTGTCTCTGGCACACAGCCCCGCCTTGAGTCTCCAAACCCAGCATGTCCCTGCACACTTCCAGGGGGGCTCTCCCTGGATCTTGTGGGGTCTCTGCTCACCGAGCAGTGGTCTAACTGTGCCATGGATCACAGTTTAAGGTAACCCCGAGTTCAGAGCTCACTCCTTGGCTCTGTCTCTGTAGCCAGCTTCACCGCTCTAATATCTGTGAGCTCTGTGACGCTCAGACACCCCTGATCCTTCTGTGACCCTGAAGGACCTGAGACCACTCTGTCCCCACATGGGCTTCCAGCTTAGCCTCTGGAGCAACATCCCTCAGTAGGGCTTTTAAAAGCCTGTTCTCCCTCTCCCTCTTCCCTCTGCCTTCTACCTCTCCTGCTTATGTTCTCTCCCTCTCTCTGTCAAAAATAAATAAAATCTTTTTTTTAAAAAAAAGATTAATGTGGTCTTCCCTAAATGAGTGGGATTTATGCCATCTTGCTTATTCCTTTAAAGTATTTCGAATAACAAATTTTTTATAACCAGAAAAGTAATGACGTTTAGGAATAAGTCATTGATTATATACTAATAAGATGTGATATATATAGATAGATAGATACACATGCACACACACACACACACACATAATGGAATATCACTTGGCTATAAAAGCAGAATGAAATCTTGCCATTTATAATGACATGGATGTACCAGAGAGATAATGTTAAGCAAAATAAGTCTGTCAGAGAAAGACAAATACCATATGACTTCACTCATATGTGGAATTAAAGAAACAAAACAAATGAGCATGGGGGAGAAAAGAGGGAGAGAGAGAAAGAGAGAGAGAGAGAGAGAGAGAGAGAGAAACCAAGAAACAGACTCTTTACTATAGAGAACAAATTATTACCAGAGAGGAAGTGAGTGGGAGGATGGGTGAAATAATTGATGGGTACATTTGTGATGAGCATCAGGTATTGTATGCAAGTGTTGAATCACTATATTATACACCTGAAACTAATATTACACTGTATGTTATAACAGGCATTTAAATAAAAATGTGAAAATAAAAAAATTAAAGAATTTTATATATTTAATACACATATATATTAAACTTTATATTTTATATAACAATTAAATGTTTACTATTATTTAGTTTAAACTAAGACACTTAAAGCTAAGTACAATAATACAAAAATAGAAAAAGTACTTAATTTTCACAACATAAAGTAAATGAGCACATTTCTAATACCATTCATTCTAAGACAGAATAATGTTATTTTTTATTGTGTATCAAACTAATTTCATATGGTTTACATGACTCTATTTAAGGTTTACTTATAGATATTTTAGAAATTTTCTTAAAACAATTTTTTCTTTATAATGTGCAAGATTAATAGTAAATCAATTGGAGAAACAAGTAAAAAACTATTAAAGGTCTCTTTATGTCAAGAAACTTACAGCAGGGGCACCTGGGTGGCTCAGTGGGTTAAGCCTCTGCCTTCAGCTCAGGTCATGGTCTCAGGGTCCTGGGATCAAGCCCCATATCAGGCTTTCTGCTCAGCCAGGAGCCTGCTTCACCCTCTCCTTCTGCCTGCCTCTCTGCCTACTTGTGATTTCTTTCTCTGTGTCAAATAAATAAATAAAATCTTTAAGAAAAGAGAAAAAAAGGAAACTTATAGCTTACCTTTATGTGTAATTAGACAATAGTATATTAGTCACCACAAAGAATAGGAAAATGATAATATAACCATAGTAAATTAATTAACATTTATTGAATTCATAAGTTATAATAACATATCTGTGGTTAAATTGATAGATGTGCACTGACAAAGAGGCTGGAGTTACATGGGAAATAAAGGGAATTTATTTGACTGTTTTATAGCTACAAGTTCATAGAAAGCAATCAGACTTTTTTCCCTCTCCATCATTCTCTCTTTATATTCCTAGCTTTGGAAGTTTGTAGGATAATAAAAATTAATTTGCACTGGATTGCTTACAATTAATCCACTCCAAAAGAATTGTCTATAAATTTTATGCCTGTCTTCTTTAAGAGAAAGTAACAAATAGAATTTTTCTACTTTGAAACACATCACTACATCTCTGTTTCAAGAAGAATGCTTCAGTCTGCAATTACTATATTCATTTCTTCGTTCCTTCATAAAATGTCTTGTGCTTGATTATTCACTTGATTTTCAGACCCAGTGTTTTTCTTGAAAAAAAAAATCACAAAAGCATATGACATTATCCACACTTTGAATAGCTCAGAGGTAGTTACCTAATTATAGTAATATTAGCAGGAGGAGTGTAGGGAGAGAAAACTCAAACTTTTGCAGCACCTACTATATGACAGGCATTCTGTTCAGATTTACAAATACTCTTTTATATATCTTTCATAAGTAAGTGATGGGTTACTATTCTAAATGTATAAATGTGGAAACTAAAAGAATAAAGGATAATAACCTTTCTCAAATCACAGATCTAGTAAGTTGCCACTCTGAGTTTTGATAGCACATTCACTTAATAGCAAAAATGAGCAAACTAAGAAAAACACCATGGTCACAGTATTTAATACATTCCTATTCTATTTTCTTTTTTTTTTTTAATTTATTTGAGCTTATGTGGAATAATTGACAAGTACTCTTTTAACCCATACATGATCTTTAACATCTTTTTCTTTTTTTTTTTTTTTAAAGATTTTATTTATTTATTTGACAGAGAGAAATCACAAGCAGGCAGAGAGGCAGGCAGAGAGAGAGAGAGAGGAGGAAGCAGGCTCCCTGCTGAGCAGAGAGCCCGATGCGGGACTCGATCCCAGGACCCTGAGATCATGACCTGAGCCGAAGGCAGCAGCTTAACCCACTGAGCCACCCAGGCGCCCCTTAACATCTTTTTCTAAGGAGCTTTGTAATTATTAGTCATAACCTTTAATGTGATAACTGATTAATGTATTATTATATTTTTATCTACATAGTACTAATTTTATGTAATCCGAGTCAGCATATTGTGAGATATTTCATCTTTCTTGTGCCTAATTACATAAACTAGAGAATAGGAATAGATTCAGGGGGGAAAAAACAACAACAACAACACATGTTGAAAGTAATCCTAAGAAAGTAATAGGTGATTTAAAATGAGAAAATGTTAGCTTTTAAACAGCTTCTCTACCTATTTAACATCATCAGCTCTATTATGAAGCTTAACCAATGATGATACAATACATTCAGTTGAGAAAGGAGGCATCAATTTTGAATTCATGAAGAAAGGTATTTAAATATGAATTTGTATCCAGTATCTTTAAATGAAAGTCTTCTGTAAGGGATGTTTCTTGGAAAACAACTAGGACTCATGGACTAGTGCTTTCATAATCCTTCACCAGGTCATTTTTCAGTGGTACTGATCATGGGATGAGAGGCAGGAGAAGTCAAGTCTTCTTTCAACTATCTGTTATCAATTCTATTTGAGAGGTAAGAATTTGAACTCCATGACAGAGAGAATATTACAGACGCTGGCATCTTTTATAACTAATCTTTCTGTCACCTTATATTAAAGTCTCTTAAAAGCAGAATAAAAGTTTCGTTTTTAATGAAATTCTCCTGTGAACAATTTCTATCATTTTTAGTTTGTATAAAATCCCATTATTTGACTTTTATTTTAAAGAATCTTTTGCCTGGCTATAGACTTCAAGCTGTTAAGTTTGTCATTGTTGTTGTTTTCCAACACTTTAGAGGTATAATTTCATTTTCTCTGATTTCTGTCATTTCTGCTATTAATCTAGTTGTCAATGTTATTTTTCCTCTAATTATCTATTCCTTCAATTTTATCAGTATTCTGGTATCATTTTCTTCATATTTTTTGTTCAGAATTCACTGAGCTTTAAAAATTAATGTTTTATTGTTTTCATCATTTTCAAGATATTTTCACATATTATTTTTTGTAATAATGCTTTTAAGTCATTCTCAGTTTCCTCAATCCTTGGGATTCCCATTATATTCACATTAAACTTTTGTTAACACTGTATTTCAAATAACTAGTCATTTTCTGCTCTTTAATTCTCTTATCTCTCTATACTTCAGTTTTAATATATCCTAATGACTGTCTTTAGTTTCACTAATCCTTTCTTCTATTATGACAAATCTGTTGTAAAATGAATACATTACTTTTTTTAAAAAATTACTTTTTTAAAAACTATAGTCAAGCTAATTAACTATCTTCTCACATATTTACCAATTTTTGTGTGTGAGGAAGAGCACCTGAAATCTACTCTATTATTAAATTTTTGGTATTCAGTACAGTACTATTAAATATGGTCTTCATGTTTTATGTCAGATCTATAAACATTCATTTTATATAATTGCAACTTTGTACTCTTTAATGAACATCTCCCCATCTCCCCTACCTACTGTCACCTGATAACCACCATTATTAATTTTAGTTGTATTTTCTATTCTAATTTTTCTGTTTGACTCTTTCATATACATTTTCATTATCTTACGAGCTTCTCAATTCACTGTTGTTCCTTGAACATGTTTTTCAGTTTTTTGAAAGACTCTTTGATATATGCAATATTTAGATGAACTTGGTTATTTTCATATATTGCTACTTTTTCCTTTTTTTTTTTTTTTTGGTTATTCCTTTCTTTTTTTTCCATCATTGGTCCTCTCTCTTGGCATCATAGTGTTTTTTTTTTTAATTCAATTAGCCATCAGATTAGTTTCATATATCATTAGTTTCAGATGTAATATTTAGTAATTTATCTGTTGCTTATAATACCCAGTGCTCAGCACATCATGTGCCCTCTTTAATGCCCATCACCCAGTTACCCCATTTCCCCATCTACCTCCCCTCCAGCAACCCTCAGATGGTTTCCTATAGTGAAGAGTCTCATGATTTTTCCTCCTGTTCTGATGACTTCTCATTCAGTTTTCCCTTTCTTCTGCTATGATCATCTACACTGTTTCCACTACACATTCCACATTTGAGTGAAACAGTATGATAATTGCCTTTCTCTGCTTGACTTATTTCACTCAACATAATACCTTCCAGCCAATCCATATAGATGCAAATGGTAAGTATTCCTCCTTTATGATGACTGAATAATATTCCATTGTATATGTAAATACCACATCTTCTTTATCCATTCATCTGTTGATGGACCTCTCTGCTCTTTCCATGGTTTGCTGTTGTGGACATTGATGCTATGAACATTGGGGTGCAGGTGCCCCTTTGGATCACTACATTTGTATCTTTGGAGTAAATATGTAGTAGTGAAATTGCTGGATCATAAGGTAGCTCTATTTTTCACTTCTTGAGGAATTTTCATACTGTTTTCCAGAGTGGCTATACCAACTGGCATTCCCACCAACAGTGTGAGACAGTTCCCCTTTCTCTGTATCCTCACCAACATTTCTTGTTTCCTGTCTTGTTAATTTCAGCTATTCTAACTGGTGTAAGTTGGTATCTCATTGTGGTTTTGATTTGTATTTCCCTGATGTAAACTTATGGAAAATTTTTTCATTTGTCTCTTGGCCATTTGTATGCATTATTTGGAGAAATGTCTGTTCTTGTCTTCTGCCCATTTCCTAACTAGATTATTTGTTTTTTGGGGTGTTGAGTTTGGAAAGATCTTTATAGATCTTGGATACTCCCTCTTTATCTGTTATGTCATTTGCAAAAATATTCTCCCATTCCATAGGTTGCTTTTAGTTTTTTTGACTATTTCCTTTGCTGTGCAGAAGTGTTTGTCTTGATGAAGTTCCAATAGTTCATTTTTGCTTTTGTTCCCTTGCTTCTGGAGACTTGTCTAGCAAGAAGTTGCTGCAGCTGAGGTTGAAGAAGTTGCTGCCTCTGTTCTCCTCTAGGATTTTGATGGACTCCTATCTGAAATTTAGGTCTTTCATCCATTTTGAGTTTATCTTTGTGTATGGTATAAGAAAATAATCCAGTTTCATTCTTCTACATGTGACTATATGATTTTTACAACACTATTTATTGAAGAGACTCTCTCTCTCTCTCTTTTTTTTTTTTCCCATTAGAAATCCTTTCCAGTTTTGTCGAAGATTAGTTGACCATAGCACAGGGGGTCCATTTCTTCATTCTCTATTCTATTTTATTGATCTATGTGTTTATTTTTTTTGTTTTTTTTTTTATTTTTTATTTTTTATAAACATATATTTTTATCCCCAAGGGTACAGGTCTGTGAATCACCAGGTTTACACACTTCACAGCACTCACCAAAGCACATACCCTCCCCAATGTCCATAATCCCACCCCCTTCTCCCAACCTCCCTCCCCCCAGCAACCCTCAGTTTGTTTTGTGAGATTAAGAGTCACTTATGTGTTTGTTTTTATACCAGTGCCATACTTCTTGATGATTACAGCTTTGTAATATAGCTTGAAGTCTACTGTTGTGATGCTACCAGCTTTGGTTTTCTTTTTCAACCTTCCTCTATTTGATGTCTTTTCTAGTTCCATACAAATATTAGGATTATTTGTTCCAGCTTTGTGAAAAATGTTGATGTCATTTTTAAATGGATTGCATTGAATGTGTAGATTGCTCTGGGTAGCATAGACATTTTCATAATATTTATTATTCCAATACATGAACATGGAATGTTTTTCCATTTCTTATCCATTTCTTCCTCAATTTTTTCCATAAGTGTTCTGTAGTTTTTGGAGTATAGATCCTTTATATCTTTGATTAGGTTTATTCCTAGGTATCTTATGGTTTTTGGAGCAATTGTAAATGGTATTGATTCTTAGATTTCTCTTTCCTCTGCCTCATTGTTAGTGTATAGAAATGCAACTGATTTGTGGACATCGATTTTATATCCTGCTACTTTCCTGAATTCCTGTATGAGTTCTAGCAATTTGGGAGTAGAATCTTTTGGGTTTTCCACATAAAGTATCATGTCATCTGTGAATATGAGTTTGACTTCTCTGCCAATTTGAATGCCTTTTATTTCTTTTTGTTGTTTGATTGCTGAGGCTAGGACTTCTAGTACTATGTTGAACAGCAGTGGTGAGAGTGGGGATAACTTGTCTTTCTGATTTTAGGAGAAAAGCTCTCAGGTTTTCCCCATTGAGAATGTTACTTGCTGTGGGCTTTTCAAAGATTACTTCTATGATATTGAGGTATGTTCCCTCTATTCCTACACTGTGGAGAGGTTTAATCAAGAGAGTATGCTGTTATTTTCAACCTTAAAAAAAAAAAAAGAGAGAGAGTATGCTGTATTTTGCCAATGGTTTTCTGAATCAATTGAGAGGATCATATGGCTCTTGTCCTTCCTTTTATTAACCCCTTATCAAGGCATCCGGACTTTACAGGAGACACAAGTCAGGGCCTGGTTTGATCCACGACTCCAAACATGCTGTGACCTCCAACACCCTCCTCATCCCTTAGTAAGTCTTATTATATATATAATATATAACATAATATATCATATAATATATCATATATATTACATTTCCTATTATATACACTTCGGTTTAAAGTCTAATTTGTCTAGTATGAGGATTGTTACCCCAGCTTTTTTTTTGATGTCCATTGGTATGATAAATGATTACATCCCCTCATTTTCAATCTGGAGTTGTCTTTAGATCTTCTTGTGGTCTCTTGCAGACAGCATAGGTCTTTCTTTTTTATACTATCTGATACTTATGTCTCTTGACTGGGGCATTTAGCCCATTTACTATTGAACGATACAAATTTAGTGTCATTGTATTACCTATAAAGTCCCTGTCTCTGTAGATTGTCTCTGTTTCTTTCTGGGCTGTGTTACTTTTGGGTTCTCTTTTGCTTACAGGATCCCCTCTAGTATTTCTTGCAGGGCTGGTTTAGTGATCATAAATTCTTTTAGTTTCTGTTTGTCTGCAAGCTCCTTATCTCTCCTTCCATTCTGAGAGACAGCTTTGCTGGATAAAGTATTCTTGGCTGCATATTTTCTCATTTAGTACCCTGAATATATCATGCCAGACATTTTTTTTCTTACATCTCAGGCTTAATTCATAGGTGTTCAGAATGATTTGATAGTTATCTAGCTAAATTCAAGGGACCAGATGAAATGACGTCCCCTATTCTTCCACCATCTTGCCTCCATCCATCCTAGTGAACTTTGATTGGCTGTTGTATTATTTGTATAAAAAGTTATTAATTCTCAGGCTTTAGTAGGATGATAGGATAATGGAAAATAATCACGAGATTTAACAAAAGTTTTATGCTCTGTTAAGGATGATTTGTGTTGGCCAATTTATTTTTTCTGCCTCTAAAAATTTCTTTTCTTCTAGAGGTCAGCCCTTTCAGCTTCTCATTGGAAAGAAAGTTTCTGGAATTACCAGCAGTCTTGGAATCTGCCACCTATGAACTCTAAATTCTGCCTCCTCAGAACAGCAAGACTGCTGAAATCTGTGCTCAAGGTTTATTCTCTAAGATGGTGTTTTGACTATTTTTTTCCCCTTATTTTCTTAGGTTTGTCTTATACCTCCCTAGTATAGGAGTCAAGTCCTGAAATGAAATTTCACTTGAAATTTTAGTCACACTTCTGGAGGCCCCTTCAAGTCCTAATTGTCTTGGGAACTCTGAATTCCAACTTTTTTTTTTTTTTTCAAACTCCTATCAGATTGTTGCAGGTCTTAGTTACCCCTTCTCATTTATCTATATTCTCTATTCTCTAAACTACACATCAGCAAAAGCCTTGATCAAAAATGTGAAGTAGGATGTGGAAGTCATTGTGGTACTCCAATGTTTTCTCTGGGTTCTTAGACCCTTAAGTCATAAGTGGCTTAGATTTTCTCTGAGACTCTCAGTTATTTCATATATTTAATCCAGATCTTAATCTGGATTAATCATTTGGGGTGGATTGCTCATCTAATATTAGCTCTTTTTTCATGGCTGAAAACATAATTTTCTTGAACCCAAATTTTTGTCACCTGAAACCTTTGAGGCTGCTGAAATATCTTCTTACCTCCTCAGAGTCACAGGGCAATTTAGGCTGAAGGCAAATAATATTAATCCAGTCAGAGATTAATTTGAGTTTGGAGAACATGATTTATAAGACCTGATTCATTTCCAGTTGCCATTATTTCTAATTCTTAGCCCTACAGATCTCAACTGAAAGCCTAGGGTGTAGCCTATGTTGGTGTGACAAGGACTTCAATTTTTGTCTCTGCTATAGAGTGAAACTACAGAATACTGTGATTAGTTCACAAATTCCTATCCACCAACTTTGATTTGCTTCAAGTTGAAAAGTGGCTCTGAATTTAATGCTTATCTCTTCATAATTCCATGCCCAAATCTGAGGGGTTTTATCTCTCAAATAACTTTGAGGATAGATAGAAAGATAGATAGATAGACAGACAGACAGATAGATAGATATCTTTGACTTATGATGAGATTATGTCCCAATAAACACATTATAAATTGAAAGTATCATGAGTCAAACATGCATTTAATTCATCTATTCTACAAACATTGTAACTTAGCCTAGCCTAACTTAAATGTGCTCTGAACAATTACATTAACCTGTAGCTGGGCAACATCATCTAACCCAAAGCCTATTTTATAATATGGTGTTGAAAATATTGTATAATTTATTGACTCCTATACTGTAAGTCAAAACCAGCATGGCTGTATGGGTACAAAATGATTGTAAGTGTGTGGGTTTTTACCTCACATGGCTGACTGGGAGCTGTGGTTGCCTGCTGCTGCTTAGCATCATGAGAGAATATTTACCACATATTTCTAGACCAGGAAAAGAGCAAAATTCAAAATCCAAAGTACAGTCTCCACTGAATGTGCATCGCTTTTTAAGGATTGTAAATAAAAACATTCATAAGTCAACTATTATAAATCAGGCATCATATGTGTGTGTGTGTGTGTGTGTGTGTGTTTGTGTGTGTGTTATTAATATTTGATCCAGCACACGTCAGTTTTTCTCAGAAGGAAGTTTGTCAAATATGAGGTAGTTCTCCATAGGTAGAAACAGAACTCACTACAGCCACTTTTGAATAAACACTGCAATTACTATAGCTAATTTAAACTTCTCAGATTTGCATCTTGAATTTCAACTAAATAATAGTGTTCATCTCTCAAGCATACAAGATAAAATTATTTTGACACATAATGAACAGAATAAATGGTATTGGAGACTTTTTATTTCATACCACCAGCATTACAGAAACTTGGTTACAATTTGTCATCTACAATATCCTTTCAACAAATTAAGCACACCCTTCTTTCAGTTAGAAGTCATCTTTTTTTCGTGAAAACACGTGGATAACAAATAATTCTAATTTAACAAATTATAAGCATATTATGCAATATCAGAATTCTGTAGTAGTATTACTTTGACACATTTTTCATTAAAGGAAATATTTTTTATTTCCTATGAAAGGTATGATTAGGAAACATGCAAATATATTTTGTATCTTGGCCTCAAATGAAATAGAATTACAACACTGTTAAGGAGGAATTGAAATATGTTTATTTTCGTCCCAGATGTACAGTTGAAAATTATAAGAAGAAAATATATATGTTTGTGTTTCAGAAGAGATACACTCTGGTACTTCCATAATTGTCAAGCTCTTCTTAAAGAACTCTAAGGGGAAATTATGATTCTCATTCATATTGCCGAGATTTTATCACAGATTTTGTTTACATCTGTTAATATGCAGCTAGTGGTATTTAGCATTGAAGTTGCAGATCAGGAATGTAGAATTTCAGGGCTGGATCATCACCTTCACTTTTTTCAGATTTTAAGATTTACCTTGTACTGGTAGATCAGTGTGACCTTACCTTAACAAGTTCCTGAACCCCCTTCCACAATAGATGTGTTTCCATTCTTTAAAATTATTTTTTAAAAAAACAGTTACTGTTTATTAGCTACATATAATGTTCAGGACTTCTTTAAAGGCCTTCAAATCCGCTAGCACACTTTCTCCTCAAAATAGCTCTAGAAAGTATTATTACCCTTTTTAGAATTTTGTAGAGATTGAGCCACTGACAGTAAAGTTTGGGTCATATAGCTCATAAGTGATTAATCCATGATTCAAAATCAGACAGTCTGGCTTGAGGCCAGGGTCTCAACTAGGACATTTAAAAGCCTACTTAGATTATTTACTGAATTGTCTATTTAAACTATGTGTGAAATTGGCTATTTGCTTTGCTAGATGATAAACATATCTGTTTTATGGTATACTAATTTAGATCCCTCAATGACAAGCAACAGAAGTGTACCCTATTAACAGAAGAAAATAGTGAATTTATTGAATGGGTATATAATACCTCAAATAATTTAAGTGTGATTTGAAGAATATTATGTCAGAAATGGCAATAACTAGGGCATCAGTAGAATCTAATTAACAAGTATTAGTGGAGAATTTCTTTAGAGTATGCAGAGCTATCTATTTCCTGTTCTGTGTGGTTGTTGAACATTCAAATTTCAGTGAGAACTCACATGACTGACCTGTTTTGGGTTAAAAAGGAGCAGGAAGAAAGTTAATTGTACTAGCAAGATTGTGTCTGTGAGAAAAGTCTTATTTCCAAAGCAGTTTTGTGATGCTATTTCCAGAAAGATGAGTAATGGATACTGGGAAGGCAAAAGTACCTAGGATTCAATTGATAAAGCAAATGCTTCACCACAGAATATGAAGAACCATTTGATGATAGTTGTATGCTATACATAAGAAATTATCACCTAAAGTTATTCACTTGTTAGGCTAACCAGAGGGTGTTTCCCTTATTAGATAATTATTTCTTTTAATATACACAATTTAAAGTTGTATTTTTAATATTTTTATATCTTTTATAATCAGTAAACTATAATAATAAAAATGACAACCATTAAAAATGTCTTCATTTACTGTTTATTTAACATTTTCATGGTGCCTGGTGGCTCAGTCAGTTAAGCTCCTGACTCTCGGTTTTGGCTCAGATAGTAATCTTGTGGTCATGGGACTGAGTCCTGTATTGGGCTCTGTGCTAAGCTCAGAGTCTGCTTTATATTCTCTCTCTCTCTCTCCTTCTTGCGCTCTCTCTTTTTTCCAAATAAATAAATTAAATATTTTTAAAAAACAAAATTAGCAGTATTTTCATTAGTCATATTACTCATGTTAGACACTGAAGTGAGATAATTTCTAAAAAGACACAGAAGACATTGTATTCTATTAAGAGCTTTTTAAAATATTTTTAATAATTTGTAATGGTTTGCAGTATGAGATTCATGACTTGAAATTATAAAACAAAACAATTGATAGTTTGAGAAAAATTGATTTCCATGCAAGTGAAAAATTAATTGTTTACTAATTATTTTAAAATTATATCAATTCACTGTACTCAAAAATAATGAGATTATGGGAATTTGAAATTTATACAAAACTCCCATGAGTAGCACATATTACTGCAATTTCAATTATTTTATGCATTATAATTGTGTAATTTATCATTCCATACAGGAAATTTTTGAGTCTGAAAGTGAGTGCTATTAATATTTACTCTTGGGTCACAGATCCTTTAGTGGCCCTAAAGAAGGTAAGATTTTTATAAGTCACAGGAAGAGATTTAAGATAGAGGACTGTGAAAGGCTAAATATCTGAAATTAAAGAGAACATTGGCATAGTCCAAGAATAGAGAACATTATCAAGGCTAAAAATAGTGATAGTAATAAAATTAGTGTTGGAGAATATAAAGAACCTAATGTAAGAAGCTAGTATGTGAATCTGGAAGACTTAGATAGTTCTTCTGTCTCATTATCCATTTAGGAACTGTCATCATTGTTAATATTCTTCATTACGTTCTGTGTGTATCAGTCCACTAAATAAAATTTCATAACCCTTTTGCATTGGACAGCTATATGTTTTTGATGCATATGACTTATAGCAATTTAATATCTGTGTTGTCTATTAATGTTATATAATAGTCAGGAATCAGTGAGAAGCTAATTGGACCAAAATGTATCCTTGGTAGCAAGATTTTGAGACACCTTGATGAAAAAGTTTTAGAGTGTCTATACCTAAGTGTTAAGCAAAGATACTATTTACATATATGTTCTTCCCAGTACCTCTTCTCACAGCTTGCAATGGCTAAGGCTGGTTAGTTGTTAAGTCAGTATGAGAAAGGAAAACCCTGAAAGGTGTTTCATGAAAGGAGACAGTGTCAACTCGAATTCATTAAAAAAAAAAAAAAAAAAAAGCTCTCTTTAGAATTGAGTCCCTGAGATTAGTAAAGTTTCCTAGGAATCCAGTAGTCAGAGTAAAGGAGTAACAGAGGCTGCAGAGCAAAAGAAGTATGACTTAAAATAAAAATAATACTTTGGCATATATTTGAAAATTTAAATTTAAGATAAATCATAAAGAATCTTGTTCCACATTCAAAGAATTTTTTAAAATATCAGGAGACACCTGTCCATCTCTTGGAGCTTCAGTAGAATATTGACAGGATGAAAATCATACTTAAAAAATATTACTTTGGTAGCAGTATAATGGGCATATTGAATGGGGAAGCAGGGAGTTGAAGCCAGAATGAAGAATTAGAGGGTCATTCATAGATCGAGTCATTTTAAACTGTTGTTTCTGAGTATGCAAAATGTTCAAATACTGGCACTTTCATATGATTAAACCTAATTGTATTTCTAGATGTAATACAATAGGGTAATAAAGTGATGTTTTGGAGACAGTAGAATAATAGAGATGTAAAAAAAAATTGTCAATTTCAGGAATCTTGTTTCAGTAAACTAACAACATGACTCTAACTGCTTTTTGGAGCTTCCTAGGTATAAATAGAACATCTTTGAAAATAGTTTTGTTTACTGAGTACTAAGATAAGCCCAATATACTCCTAGTATCTTATGTAGAGGAGTTCATGGAATTATTATAATAACCTTAAGAGATAGGTATTATTGTCATACTCATTCAATAAGTTAGGAAACAGATGCACTGAGAATATTTCCAACTTGTCCAAGGTAACACAGTTAGTAAGAATAAAACGCAGGACCAGCATTTGAATCCCAAGTGAATCTATAGTTCATACTTTGAATAGCTAAAATATACTGTTTGGATTAAATTTCCAAAACATCTTTTCCACATACAGCACTAATTGCATGTCTATTTTTTTTTTAATTTTTTATTTTTTATAAACATATATTTTTATCCCCAGGGGTACAGGTCTATTTACAAGTAAAAACAATAATTAAAAATAGGACTTATATTCAATAAAATTGAAAAGTAGATGAAATCTGATTTTTATTCCTAGAAATTATTCTCAGCAAATATTATTCAAGATCACTAAATCTTATTAAAGTCTGTACCATATTCTTTCTCATTTCAGACTCTATCACTGTGATAAACACATAAATTAATTAAAGCTATATTTTTAATGTTCGTAATGGCTTCCTTTGTTTCTTTATGGTGAATATTTGCTTTATAACTTAGCTTTGCTGGCCTAAATCTAAAGAAGTAATCAATTTAGAAACTTGAGAAAACATATCCACATGTCACATTGGAACAAAATTCACAAATCTTACAATAAAGATGACTGATATGTCCTTGTAAATTCTGCCCCCTAATATTGAACTTTCTCGATTGTAAAACAAGTCTTTGTAAGTATATAATAATAAAATTTGAGGGATAACAAAAAGAAAGAAAAAAATAGGGAAAAACATAAACAAAATTTTCAGTTATTATAGAATTTAGCTATTCTAATGTCTTATGAAACAAATTAATAAAAATCAGGTATAATATATATGTGAAACAAATTTATAGCTAGAAAATTCATAAACATTTTTTAACTTGAAAACAAATTTCAAACGTTAATCTTTAATCAGATGTAGAAACAACAGGGTCTGTAAGAATATCAAGAAAAAAATTTCTCCTAGTAAAAACAGTATTACCACTTCTTTTTGAATGATTAAATTCATGTTTCAAAAGCTCCAGTTTATATGGATAATGTAAACATTTGAGATACACACACACACACACACACACACGAAATGACCTGCTAAACATGCTCACACCATGTTACTCTGTTCTTTTTCTCTGTGTCCTGTGTTCATCTGCCTCTTATTTTCTCTTTAGTTATATAATTTTCTTCTGTTCATTTAATTGTGCATCCATATACTGCTTCTTATGAATTTGTGCATTTTCTTAATTTAGCTTTTAGTTTTTTCCAATGTACCATGCCTCTGTAGCTTCCTTCAAATTATAGAAATTTGTCTCATAGTGGTTATATCTTTCATGTCCTTAGCTGAAGAAATAATATTTTGCAAGTCTCAGTGTTAGGGGGGAAAGAAAAGGAAATGAGATAATTTTTATTTACTTAGCTCCAAGCAATGATTAAATTAGATAAACTGAGAAGAAAGTCCCTATAACTTTAATAATTAATATCTTTCTTTAAACTGTGGAATGTATAATGTAATCATATATCCATAATAGAAAATTCAGTATTTCTTTACTGCTTTAGAATTTGTAAGACTGGGTGCTTGGGTGGGTCAGTTAGTTAAATTTCTGTCTTAGGTCTGCTCAGGTCATGGGACCCTGGGTCCTGGGATGGAGTCCAGCATGGGACTCCCTGCTGGGTGGGGAGCCTGCTTCTCCCTCTGCCTCTGCCCCTTCTCCCTGCTCATGTGCACTCTCTTTCTTTCTCACTTAACTCTCTCACTTGCTTTCAAATAAATAAATAAATAATCTTAAAAAAAAAAAAAAGAATTTGTAAGGCTTTCACATGCAATTTTTCCTAACAGAGAAATATGGACCACTCCTCTTCACCCAATGCTCCTTCCATTATTTTGCCTGTTACTTTCAAACAAGTGTCCATTGTCTAATGTATTGATTCTAATCTATTATATCCATTTACTTTTTTATTTTATTCATTTGGTCTCTCTCTGCCCCAATCCTGCCAAATGATTTAAGATTTTTGAGAACAAGTATGTTGTTTTGTTTAATGGTATGTCTGCAACATCCAGAAAATTGAATGGCGCATAGCTGGAAATTAAAAAATAATGGCTGAATACATATAAAATAAAATTATCCCAATCTTGATTTTATAAATGAAGAAAAAATTAAGGATATAGATTTCTTCTAATGATACAGAGCTATTAGTATAGCAATAGTATTTGAACTCATTTCTCCTGCTTTTAAATCCAAAATCCTATCAATAAATATAATTGTCCATCTGTTGATTGTTTCCCATTTAAAGGCTTAAGATGTGTTTTTCAATGTGAAAGGAATGTCTAGTTAATGAAAACATTCAAAGGAAAAAGGGAAATGATTCTAAGGTGTATTTTCTGGGTAATTTTGTTTGTTTTACTTCTAGAGCAGATTCCATAGTAACTGAGAGCTCAAGAGTCATCTAAATAAATCATCCTAAATTAAAGTATATAGCATTTAAATACTGAAAAAGAGAAACCCTTGAAATTTTTTGAAGTGACAAGTGGAACATCATTTCCAGCAATAGGTTTCCTGTAAGTGCAAAGCCTTTCTGTTTTATAACTGCTAAATTGCAACAGAGGCTCTTATAATATAAAACTCAAATAGAAAAGTATTTGAGACAATGAACTGTAGTTTTAGTAGGAACCTTAGAGTGAATTGGATGTATTTTAAACACTTATAAGCAATGAAAAGGGAGAATTATAGATGTAGTGCAATTTGCTGTGCAAAGTTTAAACAATATGACTAAATTATATGCAAAATGAGCATATTTTGAAAGGAAATAACAAATGCTGTTCTGAATGAGAGTACCCTGCTCATATTTTGGGAAAAATCTCTATAGTTTTTTAATAAAGTAGATCCTTTACCACCTGCTAAGTTAAACATTGCCATATTATTTTACTATAGATAGAAAAAATTTAAAAAGCAAAGCTAATATTCAACATCTTTTTTGAATATTTTCCATACTAATTTTAATAAAAATGTTTGTAATTACTACTATTGTGAACTATAGTTTAAAAATTACTTCTAAGTTTAGATCATACATTACCCATAAGAATGTGTGTTTTATATTATGAATCTTATGAATAAATAGAAATGTATTTTAGTCAAAATTCCAAATCTTGGATAGTAGAGAATATTAAAATATCATGATCAAATTTATTTCCTAAAGCCACATTTTCATATTTCTTGTAATAATATGATGATTTCAAGTGATAATTATATAGTTGCATTAAAAGAAAAATTTTTTTTTGTTTTTTAATTACCTTAAAAAGACTTTTACTATTCTCAAGTTTAGCTGGCTGAACAAAATAAGTTATTTTGTGGATTAATCAGTAGAAAATGTGAAGTTTTAAACCACCTCTTTCTTGTGTTGTTTTTCCTATAGTTATAAAACTTAGAAAGTTGAAAGATATTTTGTCTGGTGATAGATGTAGGAATGGAGGGAGCAAGGATATCATAAGAGGCAGAGATAATATTTTTGCCATTTGCAATTACATGCAAAGGGAAAAACAAATATTATTTTTATAATTTTTGTCAAACCATGCCTGGTTCTTTTTGTTCAGATAAAACCTAAAATATCAGCCCTATGATTTTATTGGAGTGCATCTTCAGGACACAGCCACTTTTTTCTTCTATGTCATGTGTTTTAGGAAATAATAATAGCTAATATTTATTGAATGGTTACTATGTCTAAGGTATTTTCTTAAGCTTTTCATATAGTTGAAAGAATTTAAACCACATAAGAACCATATTCAATGGAAATGATTTATTTCCCCAAGTTTCTCATGAGGGTAGTAAATACCCTTCTCTTGATCACACTGATTGCATGGCAGAATGAAGTTAAGAATTAATGTCAGGAATTTCAAAACCAAATGGTTAATGAACACCTACCCCAAGATATCTTGAAGCATTAAGATGAATATTTCTATTGTCAATGCTCTAACTGCTCTTTAATATTTTATATGAATATAAATTTATTTTAAAATGTGGATTTCTCTGAGAAGCTTCAAACATTTTTTTAGTATTACTTTGATGCCAGCAATTTAATCATGATATCACATTTTGAAACATTATTATTATTTCTGGCACATTTAAAAATTATTTTCTATTTTATTCATTACTTTACTTACCAAATAACGCCGGACTACATTGTTCTTGTACAAATTTAAACATTGAAAATAAGATTAATGTCCCCCTTGAACAGGTTCCCAAGCTCAAATAAACAGTTTTACATTTTTTATTTCAATGTTTTTCTTTCTTCCGATTCTCAAATTTTTATAGGCTCTATGAAAATATATATTAGTATTTATTTGTTCATATGTATGTTTAGATATGATGGTGTACTCTAAATGTGTCTAGAATTTAATTGTCCTATTTGTTGTTTTGCAACATTATAATAAATCATTTCTATCCCTTATATTTTGGTATAGTTTTTCATTGCTATGTCGTATTCAGTCGTATACAGTTTACTTTTTCAATCCCCAACTGCCTCTTTTCTTTTTTATTTCCTCTGCCACAAACAACACTGCAGTGTTTTCTTATGCATCCATGCTTAAGCTTGGTGCACTCATGTAAGTTAAATGCTAAGAAGTGGCATTGCTGTCTTACAGGATTTTATATGGTTGAGGATAAACTATACCCACATATTACTGTGATAATTTTTATTCACATTATATATTAATAATAAATGTTTTCCAAACTTTTGAGTGTGATACTAATTACAGTTTGAAGGATATAAATTTTTCTTTGCTTTGTATATGTTTGCATTTTTTAATTAAATGACATGGGCTTTTTTTTTTTTCCTGTCTAATTTTATTTATTTGTTGCCTTTAGAAAATCACATTTTTTACTGAATTCAGGTTCAGAGGTACTCTCAGAGAGGAAAGCCTCTGTCTCTCAGCATTCTGTCCCTGGTGTTTTTCTTTGGCCTCTATCATTCTTCTGGCCAAAAGTTTAGCATACTCTGCAGCTTCTTCCTTATTTTTCTTAGTACTCTGTTTTTGCAGAGCATCATATCATCGTTTTCATTGGTGGACAAGTGGAGTAACAAGATGCTGAATCTTGGACTTTGTTTCTAGGTTTCTTACTTTTCTGTTTAGGGCTTCCTCACAACATACTGTCAGACATCATCTTCTTAAGAGAGACTGAAAAATTTGTGGATTCTGCTAGCTCTTTGGGACCCCAAGCTGTGAGGCACAAAGTATCGATGAGTCCAGGAATGTCCTTCTCCCCTTTTTTACAGTGACCAAGTTGAGAACACTGAGAATAGCATCTCCATGGAAACCCTGAGTTTCTTTCTCCAGTCCTTCATGGTCTGTAGCAGGCATGCCCCTTACTCAGCAGGAGGTGAACGTGGTCATGGATCAGGACACTCTGCTTCATGGGGAAGACTTGTTTTTTATTGCCACCAATGATTTGGACCACATAACCTTCCATTCTTCACCTACAGCCTTAGCAGCAACCTTCTGTGGCCATAGCTTCTAATTTTGTGTTCATAATCCACTTCAATGAGTTTCTGGCAGCCAGTAGATGAGAAAGCTTTATCCTAAAGCCCCCCTGTTGCATCTGAGGTGCCATGAAAAAGAGACATGCATGGCCTTCTTTTTTAATATATTTTGAAACCAATATGCATTTCTACAAACCACTCATTCATATACTTTGCTTAACTTCCTTTGAAGATTTTGTTTTCTTTTTTTGTTTTGTGGAAATATTTGATATATTCGGTATAGAGCTTTCATATATTTGTTGGACATACTTTCTTCTAGGTTTTCAGTTATATTTATTCTATTTGTATAATATCTTTTGAAGTATAGAAGTATTGATTATTTGATTTGTTGGTTTTCTTTGGTCAAATTGATCATTTTTTTATGTTTTTATGAGAGCAGAGGTAAATAACATCTCTCATGTTTACAAATTCCTACTATTATTACTAGACCCCAGAACAAATAAAACACACAAAAAGTATTCTCATGAATAAAATAATGTATGCATTATCCTATCTTTTTATAGTTTACATTTTTTCAAACCTTTATTTTTTAATTAATTTGATTTTATTTTTGCAAGCATTGTGAAATAAGATCATTTTCCCCAATTAGATATCTAGTCTTCTTATGTAATTTTATGAATAAAAAATCATTTCCCTACAGATTGATAATACCATTATACATAACTTCATTTGTCAAAGAAAAATTACGCTGTACAAGTTAAACAGGCAAGGAATACTTAAAGAGGGAGGCTTATTTGGAAAAGGGGGTAAGGGAAGAGGGAGAGGAATTGAATCCAACCTCCACTGAAACAAAAGGCAGAAGTTTTTAAGCACTCGGTTGAGCTAATGGAAAAGAACTAGAGAAAGATTTGTCAATGTAATTAGGTCAATATGCTTGCTAATTGGTGCTTATTGAAATAAGGCTCTTATCCTCCCACAGAGACTGAGCAATAGGAGCTGTAGCTTTCTTGATGAATACACTTCAGAAGGATACCTCTCAAGTTCTTGAGAAAGGCATTCCTTGGTTGTGAAATTTGGAAGAAAAACAAAAGAGAAAAGAGAGAGAGAGATAGAAAAAACAACTGGGAAATGTTTACATCTCAAGGAGCAAAGAAAGTATCTACAATTTTAAGTTTTCTAACATAAACATTCTGAGAAAAAGTAGGTCAGGAGCCTAGAGTTGAGAAGAAATCTGTGTAGTCAAGTTGAAGAGAATGCTACAGTTATCCTGGTTACATTATATATTAAATCTCTTTCTGGACTTTATACTTTCACATTAATAAAAGTGTTCATTTTAGAACCACTTCTCATTTAATTGTAGTTGCTTGCTCATGTTTCACTATCCAGACATTAGAAATTTCTTTTTGTTGTCTTCTTTTTATCAAACTTCTCGATTTTTTTTTCAATTTTCTTGTTGACACGAATTTAAATCCAACTTATCACGTTCTGTGAAAGATTATGTTGAGCTACACATTGAGTGTAAAAGACACTGATACTTACCTATACAAATTCCATTCTTCTTTCAACCTTGCTAAAAACCGACCATTTTGTTCAGTGCAATAATATACTCAGCTAAAAAGAAAAGGCAAAACATTTATCAGTGTCAGATAAATGGTAGCCAGTGATTAGTAAATGAAATTCCACTGAAAATATCTGGGATAATTTTCTTTCTTTCTTTTTTTTTTTTTTTAAAGATTTTATTTATTTACTTGACAGACAGAGATCACAAACAGGCAGAGAGGCAGGCAGAGAGAGAGAGGAGGAAGCAGGCTCCCTGCTGAGCAGAGAGCCCAATGTGGGGCTCGATCCCATGACTCTGAGATCATGACCTGAGCTGAAGGCAGAGGCTTAACCCACTGAGCCACTCAGGTGCCCCTGGGATAATTTTCTTGATATGGGTTCTACTGCTTCCTCATCATTACTTCTTCTTCTTTTTTTTCTTTCTTTCTTTCTTTTTTTTTTTTTTTTTTTTGCTAGGAAGGCAGGAGAGAGAAGTTGTTGGAATGAACATCAACAACCAGAATGGAACCATCCAATGATTCACACCAATACAACTATGCCATGTTCCCAGCTGATAACCTAAAAACTACTTACACTCTAATCAAAATCAAACCCTTCCATAATGGCCCAAGTTCTAGCCACTTTCATCTGCATTAGGACATCCATGAAAAAAGCACTCTTTTCGCTACAACATTATAAGGTTACTTTTTACTAAAAACTATATATATTTTCCCCCAGCTATAGTTGTAATTATTTGATTTCCTTTGAGCAAAACATACTTCAAAAGATAAAATAATTACGTAATATTTAAAAGCATCAATTATTTCCCCATTCCTGCCTAATTCAAATCAACCTTTCTAACTTTTCTAACTCCACCACATTACAAACACTGTGTAATATGTAAAAATATCAATTAATACTACTAAAATCAAAAGTCAATTCTTAATCTTTACTTTTTGCATAGTATCTCAGAAACATTTGACACAGTCCCTCAATCTGTCCTTTTCATTTCTTTTTCAGGTCATTATCCTCTTAATTTTCCTTTCAATTCAGTGGATACTTTTTAAAAAATACTTGTATTAGTTCTTCTCTTCTGTATAAACATACATTGCTAGACTGTTTCAGGGCTCCATTCTTAATCCTTCCTTCTTCTGCATGTATTCCCTTGGAGTTAAATTTCTGTACAGACTTTAAATGACATCTATATAATCATGACCTCCATCTATCCAAACTTTGCTTAATAGAATGTCAAAATGAACTCTTGACCTACCCTGCCACGACCCAGCATCCTATCTCAGTTAATGACAACTCTCTCCTACAAAGTGATTATGAAACAATTTGGAGTTACTGATATTTCTAACCTACATTTACATAACCAACAACCAGTCCTCAAAAAGATTGTTTATTTTCAAAATATGCTTAAGCGAAGATTAATACAAGAGAAAGATAGAAGGAAACTGGGACAGATCTTTTCATGGAGCAGCTTTACTAATCCACATAGGCTTTGTCCAAAAATTTTGAATGAATAAAATAAACTCTGATTTTGTTATGTTACTGTGAACACATATATATCATATACCATCAAATGTAATCCTAAGTGATACAGAGAATTATTTTTTGTATAATATTCAGTACATTCTTCCGTGAACTTCTTATATATCTCCCTGTGTCCTTTAGTAATATATTCATACTTTTCTTTATTATGTTCTAGTACAAATCTTATAAAATTATCCCTGTAAATTTTGTAGGTGTTGTCGTGATTGCTAAAACATAGATTTTCTCCTATAATTTTTTGTTCGACTTTTTAAAAGTTATTAATAGTATACTAGTAATGTCCTAGTGATTGTTTTGCTTTGGCTTGGTCTTTCAGGGTAATACTGAGTGGAAGTCATGATAGTAGTATTTATATAAATTAACTTCAAAAATATTAAGTCTGTTACAAATTGTGATGCTTCCTTTATTAAGACTTCATCAAATTAAGGTTTTTTGACTAACTAGTTATATGTTTTATTTTCTTTAATTAATCCAGCCTACTTTGAATAAGCTTTCTGTATTTTAAGATAATCATAACTTATCTTCTTTAACTGTTGGTATGGTAAATGCACATTCCTTCCATTCTCTGAGTGTCTTTTGTTCCCAGTAGGACCTCAAGCACTAAAGACTCATGGAGAATTTAGGTATGCTTATGTTATCTTGGGTTGATGTCTTCTTTTTTTACCCAACCATATTGTCATGTAAGCCTAGTGTGTAAGCATTCTGGTCCTCTTTCTACTCAGGTATTCTTCTCTTCCCTTAAGAGTAGAACAGTGTAAGGAAACTTAAGAAATCTATGGTGGCTTGGACTAGAACTTAATCTCATCCCAATGCACTCTTTGGAAATACTATTTTCTATAAGCAGATGTCCTCATTGAAAACTAAAAATTTAGAAAATTAGGAACAGATTAAGAATTTTGTCCGAATTCCTTCTTGTTATAATATATTCATGTAATATCCATGTAATTATAGTCACATTTTGAAGACTGCTGATTCTAGACTAGTGCTAATGGTAGACTAAATTACAACATTAGATTGTTCTTGTTTTCTAGGCTACATTTATGGGATTAGCCTGCACAATATTCCATTATCTGCCTCATCCTTACTATATCATTCTGGATCCATCATTCTAACATTTTCATGCTGGGTACCAAACATATGAGACCATCCTGTCTTATAAGTCTGAATATAAAAGTAACAGTGCATGTTTGAGTATATGTGTGTCTCATGACTAAAAGAAATGTTTTTGTTTTTACTACGAAATCCTAGTAGAATTTTAATGATTTTACTATTAATAAATTGGAAAATTAAGATTTTGTTCTCAATTTAATAAATTAGTCTTTAATATTTACATTAGGCAATATTTAAAAATCTTTACACTTTCTACTCAGCTATAATAAACATATGTATTTTTTACTTCAATGAGAAATTCAAGGATTTACTAATACAACCTTGCTGAGCTATTTTCTCATTGGTGCATGGTGCCTCTTACAAAGCCAGTGGTCTTTTTTTTTTAATTTTTAATTTTTATTAACATATAATGTATTATTAGCCCCAGGGGTACAGGTCTGTGAGTCTCCAGGTTTACACACTTCATAGCACTTACCTTTCCCAATGTTCATAACCCCAACACCCTCTCCCTATCCCATTCCCCCGGCAACCCTCAGTTTGTTTTGTGAGATTAAGAGTCTCTTATGGTTTATCTCCCTCCCAATTCCATCTGGTTTCATTTATTCTTTCCCTACCCACAAAACCCCCCCACTTTGCCTCTCAACTTCCTCATATCAGGGAGACCATATGATAATTGTCTTTCTCTGATTGACTTATTTTGCTAAGCATAATACCCTATAGTTCCATCCATGTTGTCGAAAATGGCAAATTTCAATTTTGATGGCTGCATAGTATTCCATTGTGTGTGTGTGTGTGTGTGACCTATTCTTTATCCATCCATCTGTTGATGGACATCTAGGTTCTTTTCCTAGTTTGGCTATTGTGGACATTGCTGCTATAAATATTCAAGTACACGCGCCCCTTTGGATCACTACATTTGTATCTTTAGGGTAAAAACCCAGTGCAATTGGTGGGTCATAGGGTAAGGCTGTTTTCAGCTTTTTGAGGAACCTCCATGCTGTTTTCCAGAGTGGTTGCAGCAGCTTGCATTCCCGCCAACAGTGTAGGAGGATCCTTTCCCCGCATGCTCGCCAGCATCTGTCATTTCCTGACTTGTTAATTTTAGCCATTCTGACTGGTGTGAGGTGATGCCTCATGATGGTTTTGATTTGTTTTCCCTGATGCTGAGTGATATGGAGCACTTTTTCATGTGTTTGTTGGCTATGTGGATGTCTTCTTTGCAGAAATTTCTTTTCATGTTTCTGCCTATTTCTTGATTGGATTATTTGTTCTTTGGGTATTGAGTTTGATAAGCTCTTTATATATAGATTTAAGATATTAGCCCTTTATTTGGTATGTCCTTTGCAAATATCTTCTCCCATTCTGTCAGTTGTCTTTTGGTTTTGTTAACTGTTTCCTTTGCTGTGCAAAAGCTTTTGATCTTGATGAAGTCCCAATAGTTCATTTTTGCCCTTGCTTCCCTTATCTTTGGTGATGTTCCTAAAAAGAGGTTGCTGTGGCTCTTATAGCATCCTATATTGATGGGAAATAAGTCATTCTTGAAAGTCCTAATAATTTACTATTGTGAAAACTTAGTTGTGATAAAACCCTAGGTTTGATCCCAACTTTGGCATGAATTAATGCACTTGTGATATCCTTGGGTCACATAAATCCACTGAGCCTGTTTTTTTGTTAAGATAAAAAGTGTTTTATGGTTTTTATTTCACTTGGTTTTTGTGAGAATCAAATGATGCCAATACAAATGATTTTTTTCCCCTTACTTGAAACTAAAATTCAGCTTGATCGGTATAAATATCCCTAGTATGTCCTATTATTTCAGCTAGGAATTCAGGGATATGCAACACACACACACACACACACACACACACACACACACACTTCTTTGAATTATGATTACTTTCAAACTTTGATAGCAGGGTCCATCCTAATTACAAGCATCAAACAGAGAGATTATTGGAAGCTAGTAGTTTCCAATATGATTCTCTTCAAAAAAGAACAATGACCCTTTTTCTTCTGTACTAATGTTGAAGATTCCCTGATATCTGTGTTCATATTTGGAGATGGGGTGAGAATAGAGTAGGGGAAGGCTCATCTTATACTCAAATCTGCTTAACACATACTATTTTATATTTGATCCCCAAATTATTTTACTTTTGTGTTTTTTATATTTACACTCAGTCTTTTATTAATGACTGTTTCTAGTTCTAAAACTGTTAACTCCAAAGAACGCTTTCACTATATGCATATCTACACAATGTGAACACAACCGTTATGCCACCATGGGAGAGGCCCTGGCATTGAACCTGGTCCTTCATCTCATAACCTCTCTCCACCTTAGTTAATTACTCCCAATAATTCATTGTTATTTTTCCTATACTCATCTTTGCAAGATTATCTCAAGTATCAGAGACAGTTTAATAATTTAAAACTTAAAGAAAGAAATAATTCAAAATTATTCCTTTTAGGAGTCTGCTTTTATACGATGTAAGTCTATCAGCACCTCCCCTACAACTTTGATCTCTATCAACCAAATGGTGAAGGGATGGGGCAATATTTACAAGGCAAAAATACCCCTGCTCCGTGTATTTTTGAAGAGAATTTAAATAAATTGTCAGCTACCTATTTATTTTTCTTCTCTGGAGTTATTTAGAACTTTTAAACAACAGAAATATGGAAGCTTTTGTTTATAACCTGTTTTTTTCCCCGAAAAGGCATATAAATAAATTAGAAAAAAAATCAGTAAGGATAAAAAATAGATTAGATGTATGGTGCATTAAAGAAAAATAAGAAAAACCAGAGGTAGTGTTAGTATGCAAATACAACAGTCATAAAACATTCTACACATTTGCTAAAATGAACCACAAATTTGATTGTAAAATTCTTGACTGCCAAAGCTAAGATCCACATAGAGATTTAGAATGTCCCTATGGGCTAACAACAAACAGTTCCTCAAGAGAAGCACCGGTCTCCTGATACTAAGACAGAAATAAATGTCTCCTGTGGGCCCCATAATGAAAGAATCTTAGAAGAGGTAGAGATATTAGTGTGCAGCTGGTCCAAGAGCCTATTCAGTTCCTGGACTCATTGTGCTCTGGCCATTCTAAAACATATCTCTATTTGAGTGCGTTCATTGACAGAAAGCTCAGCACTAATAAGGTATTTCATTATTTAGCAGACAATTTCTAGTTTTTAAAAATGTATTTCTTTTGTTTAGCCTCCTCCTATGTATAATCCTTTCATCATAATTTTAATTCTCTGGAGCAAAGTAGAACAAGAGTACTCTATATTCTGGTTTTAAATAATTTAAGAATAGCTGCCACTGCTCCCTTACTCATGCATACATTCATTAAAAATATGTATTGTGTTTCTAAAATTTACTCTATGAAAAGTTTGGTGGATGTAATTGTGAACATTGAAAAACACGGCTTTTACTTCAACTAGGTTTACAAAAGAAAAAGAAAATTTTTTTTTACAAAATCTCTTCCTTGGGCTGAATATCACAGGTCTACCTTTTGAAGCACTCTTCGTCCCTCACTGCCATGCTCTGTGCCTTGGCAGCTGACTTGATTGGAACATATAAATGGATCCCTTGCCTTAGGGATTCTGGATGGTGGGGGCTCATACAGTGGTGGACAATAAAAAGAGAGGATTGAGGTCAATTATTGATTCCTTCAGTCAACTCCCTGTGAGAACACCATCAGCTGGCTTCATCCATCAACCAAAGGTCGTAGCTTCTGCAAGGCAGCTTTGTTTCCAGTGTTTCATAACCTATCTGTTTGCCTAGAATCCCCCACTCTTCGTAGTTCAGTGGTACTCAATGTCCCTGGTGGTTTCCCTGTACTTTGAGCAGCTTTTAGAATTTAGAAAAAATTCTCCTAAAATTACTTATTTATTTTATTTGTTTTGTCCTAGGACAGGGACAAATTACAATACCAGCAATAATGCCTGGCATGTAGTAAAGACATATAGGAGGTGCTGAATAAAGAGTTTAGGGGGAAAAAAAAACCCACAAAAAACCTGAAACCTGAAAGTACAGATTTCATTATATTCTAAGTCTTTCCCTCCTCCTTCTCTTCCCCCTTCTTTTCCTCCTTCTCCTTGTCTTCTTTTTCCTCCTCCCTTTGCTCTCTTTCTCTCTACACACACACATAACCACACATATATGCATTACACTGAGAAACTTTGTGATGCTTAGAATGCCAATATTTGTGATTTATATATTAACAGGCAATTATTTATGTGCTTCTTCATTGAACAAATGTCCTTTTTATTGATATTAATACATTATAAAGAAAGCTTGAAAAGTTTAAAATTAAAGTAACAGAACCAGTTCATATAGTCATAAATATAATCATCTTTAAATCCTGGTTTCAATTTTTCTGGGAATACTTCAATTTGTCAAGGTTAGGCTTAAAGTGTGATGTCTAAATTCTGTAATATATATGTACTAAAAACACAGTAATGGTTCTTTCATTGTCTTCAGGTGGGTGCATTTTGTAATTAATTGTCTAAAATACTTATTTTTATTAACTTTCATAAAGATAGCCATACATGAAAATAGGAAAAGTTACTGATGAAGATTCTTCAGTTTTTCTCCCCAAATATTCAAGTTACATTTTAGTTGCCTAATCTTAACAGGTAAAGTGATTGTAATAAATAATCAGCAAATCATTTTCTTGATAGAATATTTATATTTGATGAAAACATGTTCATTCAGTGAATGAAATCATATTATAAAACATCTAATGGATGGGCGCCTGGGTGGCTCAGTGGGTTAAGCCGCTGCCTTCGGCTCAGGTCATGATCTCAGGGTCCTGGGATCGAGGCCCGCATCGGGCTCTCTGCTCAGCAGGGAGCCTGCTTCCCTTCCTCTCTCTCTGCCTGCCTCTCTGCCTACTTGTGATCTCTGTCTGTCAAATAAAATAAATAAAATCTTTAAAAAAAAAAAAAATCTAATGGAAATATTTCTGTTTCCTGTAATTGTAGATACCTGATTTGTCATGATGTATACTATATGTTTGGTGTATACACTGAGTTTGGTACATATTAAGTGCTTGATAAATATTTTATAACCTATTGATTAAGGAAGGATACATTTGTTAAATGATTGTCATGCATTATGGAGGTTATTAAAAACATGAACTGTTCCTTGAAATAAGTGGAGACTTACTAGTATACTATAATTTTGCCTACCATCTTATTAATTTGGAAATGCACAACACATGGGCAACAACACATGTATACTTTTGAGTGAGTAGTAAGAGTGCAAAACAAAACAAAATTACACTCAGAAATTGATAATTTTATTGAAGAGAAAAATAAGAGAGAATACCAGTGTTGTTTCTGTAAGAAAGTTGGAGGTACCTCAGGAATTATGGATGTAAACTTATGAAAAAATTGGAAAGTTTTACCAGATTCAAAAACATTTAATTGTGGCTACCCTCTATTTTCCCATAGAAAATTTAGTTACCATCTAGTTCACAGCAGAAACAAATGACTGGACAAGAAACAGCTTCCTCAGCCTCCTCTGCAGTTTCCCAAGATGGTTTAATCACAAATATGGAGGAGGGCATAGCAGTATTCTTATAAAATAAAGCAGGCTACAACTTTGGAGAATGGCAAATGGAATCTTGGGATATAAGACCATAGCCTAGTCTTGTCTCAAGTCTTGATCAAATGTGTTCAAAGGCCACAACTTTTTGCACTTTATGTGATTTTTTCTCAAGCATATATGATAGCCCACTTGTATTCTTGCTTGCTTAATCCACTTGGGTAGGGGTTTTCTAATATTTGTAATTAGAAGCATTATAGTTTATATTTGTGATGACTTTATTATAAACTTTAATAAAATAAAAATTAACACATTTTTTTAAAAGATTTTATTTATTTATTTGACAGAGAGAGATCACAAGTAGACGGAGAGGCAGGCAGAGAGAGAGAGAGAGGGAAGCAGGCTCCCCGCTGAGCAGAGAGCCCGATGCAGGACTCGATCCCAGGACCCTGAGATCATGACCTGAGCCGAAGGCAGCGGCTTAACCCACTGAGCCACCCAGGCGCCCAAAAATTAACACATTTTTAACAGTTAGGTTTACATGATCACTTTTGAGCCCCTGAGGTTAATTCTACTCAAACATTATAGCTTCTATAAAAGGAGAATGACTTGTGTTAAGGATAACTGGGGTCTGTATAACTTTATTAGCCAAATCCATATTGCTGGTAAGTCATATGTCTTGATAAATACTGCTTTCTTAAATGCCAGGCATTTATTAGTATGGCTGGAATCTGACCACACAACAGTGTGGATTAGAACCAGGCGTAGATTTTGTCCCTTTGCATTTGGAATTTGTCTTGGTGCTTTAGTTATTTCCCTATCACTCAGATTAGATAGCTTCATATTTTCTTCAAATTTAACTTGTCTTGGAATGTGGGGACAAAGTAATATAATTTACGTCTCTTAAGAAATGTAAGCATGATTTTTAGGTAGAGAATTTTTAATATAAGTTGCTTATGAGAGACTTGGCATGTCAGGATTTACTTAAATCTAATCTGCTAAAATTCTCACCTCCATATCTCAACTGGCACTGACTTCACATTTCATGATACTTTCCTTCATCTGGAAGAGCCCAATGTGGCCTAGCTCCATATACCAGTTGAAAAAGTGTGTTAGGTACTAATAGTACATGAGTACTTAACGTTATTTAGTTAATTCTTGAAAACCATCCATGCTCTAAAACTACCCACATAAATCAATATGTAATATGTGATCCAAGAACTGTGTAGAAAAAGGAGTTATTTTGGGAGCAGAAAAGCCTTTCCCCAGTATCTTGAAATAATATTAATTTGAAAAAATCTATTATGATAGCTCATGAGCTCAACCCTTTTACATAGGAAACTGCTTTTGAAGTGGGTGAAATATATTTTCTAACTTTGGGTAGAACTAAAAATTTAAGAATCTGAAGAAAGCTATTTTATGAACAGTTATTTTATGACACAGATTTGATTCTGGATGAGAAGTGAATGAATGTAGAGGAGATAAGTTCACTCATGAAGAGTAATTTCTGGAAGTATTTGGATAGAGTTGAGCTACTTTTTTCAGTGAAGTGACCACTTCACTAAAAGATTGAGCCAGAGAGGATATACAGACTCTTTTTTTATGAAGTAAGATGGTATGTTGAGATTAATATCATCCTATAGCATTCTTGTGATAAAGATAACTATATAATTTAACTTATTAAAACACTAAATAAATTAAAAAGTCACAATCATAGCGGACATTTATTCCCTGTTTTAATAAAATATTTACTTATGCTTTTCTCTTTCACTTTGGGGTCTTACTATGAGGGAGTAGAGCAAGTCTCTTTGATAGACAGGCTCAAACTTCCTTCTTAAAAGCAATCTTGTTATGGAGGGTTTTAATAAGTGATACCACCTAGAGGCGTCTGGGTGGCTCAGTGGGTTAAGCCTCTGCCTTCGGCCCAGATCATGATCTCAGGGTCCTGGGATCAAGCAGGGTCCTGGATAAGCAGGGAGCCTGCCTCTCTCTCTCTCTCTCCTCCTCTCTGCCTACTTGTGATCTCTCTCTCTGTCAACAAACAAACAAACAAAAAACAACTTAAAAAAAAAAAGTGACACTGCCTATTCATAGAAAATTACTTAACTTCCTTCCCAACTATAATTTACTCTCAAGCATAAGAGCCCTGATTTTTTTCTTTTTCCTGTAGGTTAGTAAATAAATTAAAAGATATTTTTTTCTTTCATTTTCTCATTTTTCCCTTTAGGATACCAGGTTTTTTATGATAATATTTGGAAAGAAAAAATTGAGGCTTTTTGTAGAAAATATATAAATTCTTACAAAGAGAAAAATAGTAGCATAAACTACAAACAGCTGATAGAGTCTTTAGGATGGCTGAACAAACCTATTTAAAGTTGTGTTTTAAGGAATGCTTCCCAGAACCATGTCACAAAGTTTTGTCACAAAGATATTACTCTCTCTTCTATGATCAGAAAGCCCCTAGATGATATTCCCACCAAGTGCCATAGTACGAAGCTAAGATATATAAGGTGGCCAGTTCCTGGTTAAAAACTAGGTGTGGTTTTTCTGGCCTGACCATAGGCAATTACAAAGGCTTCACCTGTGGGTCCTGTGAAAAAGCTGAGTGGTTCACACTAGGCTTGGTGCACAGCTCCAACCCCAACCTCTATAAAACTGTTAAGAGTCTTTTGTCTGGGGTCTCTTCACAGATAAACAACCCATGAATGCTCTGATCCATCTGACCCTCGACCTGTGCAGGATTCCACAGGGCAAAATGGAAAAGAGGGAGCCAGCACTTTCTCTAGCTTTAGACTCTTGCTTATATTATCTCAGTAAGTGATAAAGAGACTTAATTCTCATTTTTGGCTTGTGGATCTAATTGGTTCCTCTGGCACCTGATAGCTTAGCTTGCTCTTTCGCAGCTCAGCTGAGCTCCTGACAATATGGAAATCACCAAAAATGGAACCTGTTAGTGCAGAATGTAATACTAGTTACATTCTGTTATCAGCAGAGTCACTGACTCAAATCTAGCCTCTCAGCTCTCATGAAACAGAAGTCTGAACACTGAGACATCCACTAATGCTGACGCTGAAACCCCTAAAACCTGAACACCGCTGGTGAATTGAAACAAAAGCCACAGCAGACGTCTGGCCTCTGCATCACGTTCACTTTCCAGATCTTGTGACTACATCTGATTGGCTAAGCCTCCAATGCACCAGACTCCTAATTCCAAAATAGTCTTGGAAATGTAGTTTCTACATTAAATTGCAGGGTAAAACATTAGGAAGAGAATGGAATAGATATAACAAAACCTATCCAGCACAAATTGTTGCCGATAACATCCTCACAAAAACATTTTTCACATTTAATCTTCAAAATAATATTGCTTGACTGAAAAAACGATTTCCAAAGTAATGAAATTGCACTCAATGTTTCAACCCTGAGTGAAGATTATTCCTCACTTACTTAATTCAATCAAAATCCTATCTACACATATAATGTACTATAGATAATTTACGCTGTAGAACATACTAATGGAATGAGGTGATAGCTCTTGCCATGAAAGTCTGTCAACTTTCACTTCATTTTTGAGAATAGTCTCATTCAACTTAAAAATCCAAGTTGAAAAAAAAATAGTTGTTTCTTTAAAAATGTTCTACTCTATTCTGGTCTATGTTCCTTGGGGGTGAATTCAATAATAATTTTTATCATTTCCTTTTATGTGATATATCTTCCTTATTGTGCTCATAGTTATTTTGAAAATGTTTTCTTTATATTTTCTTTATATCTGTGACGTGTTCAAAAGTGGTTTTCTATAGATTTTTCATACTGGCTGTTTTTTCACTATAGTTCTTGGACCTGAGGATTAAATTTACAAAACTTTGTGCACTGCACCCCTAACCCCCCCCAAAAGAAAAACAAAACACATTAACCAAAAACAATATTTCTTCTCTTTCCTTCTAGGAGTGTAATTACACTTAGGCTTACTATAACTCCACATTGAGGCTCTGCTTATTTTTATACAATTTTTTTTTCTTTGTGGGATTCCATTGGTACACCTATTTTCAGGTTGGGTAATATTACAAACCTGTCTTCAATGTCAAGGATTTTTTTTTTTAAAGATTTTATTTATTTATCAGAGAGAGAGAGGGAGAGAGAACGAGCACAGGCAGACAGAATGGCAGGCAGAGGCAGAGGGAGAAGCAGGCTCCCTGCCGAGCAAGGAGCCCGATGTGGGACTTGATCCCAGGATGCTGGGATCATGACCCGAGCTGAAGGCAGCTGCTTAACCAACTGAGCCACCCAGGCATCCCAAAGTCAAGGATCTTTTAATTGTTACAAAGTATATAGAAATTTTTTAAAAAATTTCAGCTTCTATAGATATTTTTTCAGTTTGCATATTTATATTTGAATCTTTTGTAGAGTTTATATACTGCTGAAATTCTCTAACTTTTCATTCATTGTATCCATCTTCATTTGAATCATGCAAAAATACTTTTAACAATCATTTTAGAGTATTTTAATTAATTGCTAATTCTAATATAAATACTTTTTTTAAATTTTTTCTACTTCCGTTGATTGTTTTCCTCTTTTTATTATGGGTCATATTTCCCACTTTGTGGAAATCATATTTTTAGTCATGTATATTTTCATGATGTATAGGTAAGAATTCTGGATTCTGTTATCTTTGTTGAAAAGTGTTAGGCTTATTCAGACAGGTAGCGAAATTTCTGGTACATCAACTTAATGCTGCAAGGTCTTTCTTTTGGGCATTATCCAATAGTATAACCATTTTGATTTTGCGTTTAGGCCTAGGATGCACCTCCTTAGAGTTAGATTGTCTGGAGTTTCAATAATAAGTCCAAGGTGTTCATCAAAGTCCTCCAAATTGGCAGTAATTGAAATTCAGACTCTCTTTCTCAAACTTTCCGCAGCTATTAAATTTATACATATCACTTTTAGCCTGCAAGGTGTTAATTTCTGCTATATTCCGTAAAGTCTCACTTTGTAAATGTATGATTTGAAAACCAGCAAATTTGAATTGAGTTTGACATGTTTTCATTTCTGAGTGGCTTCCTCTTTTCTGGCACCTTCCCTGTGTTTCTCAGCAGTTTTGTCAGCTCTGATTCCAACTTCTGAATCCTTCATCTGATGAAGCTGCATCTTTGTCTTGTACTCTTATCTCCTGTGTTCCTTATGAACTAAGGAGATCTCTGAAGTAATATGCCAGTTAACCATGGAGTACCCCTAGTTTTCTCTGCTCATTTGAAATGATATAACCTCTCTAATTTTCTGCCTGTTTTTTTTTTTGCTTTCCTATTCCCTCAAATTTTTGTTTAATTTAACCTGAAGTTTATAAGTGTTGTCAAGAAGAGAGATAGTTTGATGTAATTTGGGTTTGGTTTTTTTTTTCTTTATTTATAAAAGAGAACAATTTTTTAAAAACCTTCTAATAACACTGGAAATATCTCATTAATGATACTTGTCAATGTTTCAGCTACTATATAGTTTATATATCATAAAAAATAAAGATGATAGAATGTTGATATGAATGAAATATAGGAAAATCTAGGGCACTTCTTTCAATGATAAATCTTCAGATTTCTGAAACCTACAAAAGAATATCATTTTTCTTCTACCTTTAAAGATATAAACTATGCTCTGATTTGTACAAAAATAAATACTCATTTTGCTCACTTAAAATATATATGCAAATGATTTTCTTTTTTTTTTTTTTAAAGATTTTATTTATTTATTTGACAGAGAACACAAGTAGGCAGAGAGGCAGGCAGAGAGAGAGAGAGAAGCAGGCTCTGCACTGAACAGAGAGCCCAATGTGGGGCTTGACCCCAGGACCCCGGAATCATGACCCGGGCCGAAGGCAGAGGCTTTAACCCACTGAGCCACCCAGGCGCCCCATGATTTTCATTTTTAATGAATAGTGTGTTTTGTTTTCAAAAGGAATCATTCTAGTATGATTAAAATGTTAGTTTATAAAATATAACATAAATTTAAATTTTTTTGGAGGTAGCAAGACAAAGAGATAAACACTTGTTAAATGTTAAGTTGTTTGCCAATTATTATATCTCTCTGGTGTTTGTTTTCATCTAAAAAATGGAAATTTTCTTAAGATTATTGTGAGACAGCACTAGGATATTAAGTGCCTTTTTATTGCATGTCACCGAGTATATCCTTCATAAATAAATTTTAGCATTTCCTAATTAAGTCAGAATCGTTTATTGGAATATACAAAATCATATTGCATGACTAAAACTGTATGAGTTTATGTGTGTTTAAAAATAACCATTTTATAATTCTTGCTTGAAATTTTTTTAAACCATATTTTCCATTAATTAACATGGCACTGTTTGACCCTTGGTAGTTCTTTGAATTATTACTTTGTTTTCAGAATAAGAATTTGTACATGACTAATGCAATAAACAAGCTGACTTCAGCCAGATTTTTTAAAAATTGCTCACTTAAGAATCTTTTGTTTATCGGGTGCCTGGGTGGCTCAATGGGTTGAAGCCTCTGCCTTCAGCTTTGGTCATGATCCCAGAGTCCTAGGATCGAGCCCCGCATAGGGCCTTCTGGAGAAGGGAACATGCTTCCTTCTCTCTCTCTCTGCCTGACTCTCTGCCTGCTTGTGATCTCTGTCAAATAAATAAATAAATTCTTTTAAAAAAAAAAAAGAATCTTTTGTTTATCATTATAACATTCCTTATGAAAAATACATAATTTATTTCTTAACTGACAGTTAAGAAATAAATATTCTCTCTATTGCTTTAATTCATCTCAAAGTTTTTGATCCATTTCACCATCTATAAATATTTAAATTTCTTGTGACCTCTTTCTTCCAATAATTTATTGTTTACACATGATAAACTGTTCTATTATCTATCATTGTGAAACAGATATGCATCCTTTTTTCGAGGTAACTGAGTCAGCTTGTACTAATCAATAAGCATCATATTAATCATTGCCAAAAAAGAACAGTATTAAATCCAAGAGCAGTGTAATTTATTTGAAAGAGCCTAGAAATATGAATTAACTAGCACTGATTGTTTCTGCCAATTCAATTGAAGAATGTTAAATTTATCAAAATTTTTTATAAGATGTAAAGAAACTTTTATGTTTGGTGACATTAAGTGATTTGCTCAATTACCTAATGGAAGTTGTGCAACCAGGTTTTAAATCTAAACCTGTCTATGAAATCTGTTATTAAAAGAAAATCTTTTAAAAGGTATATAATAAAAAACAAACAAACACAAAAAACCTCCTTCAAGCTCATGCATCCCATTCATCTAGCTGTTGCCCAAAGTTCCTAAGCAAAGACTACTGAGAAGGTCCAACTCATTCTCTGTTGTTTTTTCCTCCACTTCCATTTTTTAATCTACCATAAAAAGGTTTACAGTCATACTTCTCTAAGATTACTGATCTCTCCAGTTCTAATTATTAGACCATATTTAACATCTAAGATATTTTTATCTGTTACAGAAAAAAAAAAAAACAATTAACCAAACAAACAAAAAACATTACTTACTTCTGTTTATACTAACATTTTTGTGATTTTTAAAAATTTTTATTTTCTAATCCCTCTCCACACTTCCCATGCCTACTTAACAAGGAGTTTGGAGCCAAATAGCTGCTGTTGTAAGTGAAGTAACACAATAGAGGTAGAGGGAGGGAGGGAGGGAGGGAGGTCAGAGGTAGGCCCTGTCAATATTTTGGCTTGTTCCTCCAATCGAATGCTGGTTGCAACAATTCCAGATAACATATCCATACTCAACTCCAGAACAGATCACATTAAGTTTGTATGTTATCCCTTTATTCAAGTATGCAAAACCTCTCTCATGAAAACTCCCCAAACAATTTTCTTTTATATATCATTGACCACAGCTGGGTTATATGGTCATTCATTGCTTCACTGGAGAACAGGATTCTAATTTTGCCCTATATCCTCAAACTAAGATTCTCTTAGCAAAGAAGAAGGTGGGCAAATGTTATTAGGTAGATAATTAAGACTCTTCTCTACAATAAAATTATTTTTAGACTTTATCTTATTAATATTTGTTTACATTATTGAAAGTCTCTCATTTTATGTGCTATGATCCCAGATTCTCCTTCCTTCCACTTCTCTGGTTGTTCTTTATAATTTGCATTGTATTCTTATTTCTTTTTCAAATTTAATGTATTTCCTCTTCAAAAATTCAATCTTAGATTCTCTCCTAATTAATCACAGGAGTTTCAATGGTTCCATTTTCGTATGCTCAATTTCTAATATTTGTATTTCCAGTTCACTCTCTTCCATTCATTACCTCCCTTAGACTCTGGAAAGAACATCTGCTGACATGGGCCCCAGGCTAAAGAGGCCCACCCCTCCCTCTTTCTCTCTTTCTCTCTCTCTCTCTCTCTCTCTCTCACACACACACACACACACACACACACACACACACACACACACACACTACAGCACACAGAATCAAGAATAAAGAATAAAATATTTCTTTCCATTCATTGCTAAGTCATGGAAACAAGTGCTGACTGCTTAAGAATGCTGTGGAAAGAGCTAGGGTACACCACTGCCACTATCAGAGACAGATTCTGCTTCAGAGTTCAGGGAGAATTTAATTGGCAGAAGTGAAAAGATATTTAATTTACCTTTTCAAGTCTTTCCACTTAGACTGCATGAATTCAGTGATACTTGAATAATAAAGTATTGTTTTCCAATAGTGTGAAGTATCAATTTCCTTGTTTCTCCTTCTTTTTACATCTTGGTTCCAGTGGCATTCTGTTAACATGACATTTACAACCATTGACCATGATGGCTGAGAAGGGTTTTAGAATATTAAATACTTACTATCAGTATAGCTAGATACCTAGTTAAATTCATACAGCATATTTGAAGAGTGATACCAATACATTTTTTGACAAGTGGGTAATATTGAATACTAGAATTATGAATAATTACATATTCAATAGATATGTAATATAATACAATCATATTTTTCAAATAAATAACTAAAATTTTAATGTTATTTAATCTACTTAAAATGATTATCTTTGGAATTATGCTCATGGCTCTAAGAGAGATGATAATGAAAAATGAGTTTTTCAGCAGCAACCAAATTTGAACTAAAAGTCCAGAATCTCTTTCTTTTTCTAGCAATATGTAGTTTATATTTGTCACTTTGAGACACAGGATCAACAAATAGTTATTACAGTTTTTACAACAAACTGAAGATTACATAGGATATTTTCTGATGTCTATATTTTGAATATCTTTCTGACTACATTATTATCTTAACTTGTAGCTATTCTCAAACACTCAATGAGAATACTTACTAATTATTGTTGATGCAATAGCATTTACTTTAAATAAGATGCTACTAAATTAAATAATTCAGAGAAATAATGTTGCCCTTCATAATTATATATATATGTGTATATATATACACATATATATATATATACTTGTACATATATTTTCAGATATGGGTGGATAGGAACAAATGGATGAAGTTGGTGAAAGGGTACAAACTTCTAGTTATATGATAAGTAATTTGAGGACTCATGTACAGTAAGATGACTATAATTAACAACTCTGTATTGTATATATGAAAGTTGCTAAGAGAGTAGATCTTAAATGTTCTTATCACATACATATAAGTGTATTGCTGGATGTGTTAAGTAGCCTTACTGTGGTCATCATTTTATAGTATATATGCACATTAAATTGTCACACTATGCTTCTTAAGCTTATACAATGTTATATGTTTATTACATCTTAATAAGGTAGGAAAAAATTCCTTTGCCTTCACAGGTTTGCAAGCTTTTGACTGTGTAACCAAAGATTACAACATATTCCTCCTATTTTTCTGTTGTGAAGATATGGTTGCCAAGGCAGGAGGATATTTGTAAATTTTTAGTTAGCATGTTATATTTAGACCTCTGTTTGGATTTTTGCTTCAGATGAAAGTACAGAGAAACACATTTCCTAAAGAATGTCCCTCTGACAAAACATAAACATAAAAGTGAGTTTATGTTCTTCCTTTCCAAACTTGCTTTTCCTTTTATGTATCTTAACTCAGTGAATGGGACCATGATTCACCTAGTTGACTGAGTCTGAAACACTGGATTCATTTGAGTGGTGCACCATTTATCATGCCTTCTCAATGATTCAAAGACATTGCTCCAACAGTTTTCCCTTCTCACTCTCCTACATCTTAATTTTTTTTATTATCCACTTTATCACTCTCATCGGTACAAAAGTGTGGTTCTTTTTCATATTCTACTGGAAAGAAGCCTTTCTCCTGACTGCACTTCCTTGTTTTAGGTATCACTCCATTACTTTGCTCCCTATTGCAATAAATCTTCTTGAAAGAATCATTTATCTTTCCTGACATGAATTCTTCTCTTCCCAACACCTCTTAACCTTATCACCATTTACTTGTTCTTGGTTTTTGCTTCTCTACTGTTACTTTCAAATATATTGTTGATTTCTATCTATTATGTTGATTGCATTTATTTTTATTTCCTTGATAAAATATAATTCCCATGCTATCAGGGATATTTTCTCTGGATATATTGTCTAGTGATCATCTGCATGGTCTATAAAGTTGACCAGCACAAGTATGAGCTCAATAGATATTTGTGGAAGGAATTGATAAAGAATTCTTGACTATTACCTTTCCCTCAGCATCAGCCTATACGTAATAACCAATATATGCTTTATATATTCTTGATTCAATCCACTCTATTTTTTTTACTTTTATGTCAATCTACTATTACTTCAAAATAAAAAGTTTATTTAAAAAAATATTTCTTCTTTATCGCTAATCCTAACTAACCCCTTTCTAAGAGCCTTTTCCATTTCACAATCATAATTAAAAGTTCTTTTTTCTATCTTCCAGGACATCTCGCTTATATTCCTGGATCTCTGTGAATGCTATTTACTGTTGATGTTTTGCCTTTCTTCACTTCGCAATTCCCACCACATCTCACTATTTGACAAATGAGGAAAAACTGGACTATACTTAATAGTTAAAGTAGGACTTTATTTTTATCTTACTGATAGAAATGGAATAAATATACCCTCTTTGGTAATATATTAGTCCTGGTAATGTAGTAAAATTTTCTCAACCTGAATAGATATTCATGAAACCATTCTTGGTCATTTTAAAAAACATAACAATTAAAAACATGAAAGTTATTCAAGTGTAAATCTTAATTTAGTTTTAAAAACGTGTGGAGAAGCAAACTATCTTTGGAAAACAGTAGAAATCTGACAAGATAAACTCTTGGGGATACCATGGAATTTCCTTCAGTAGATTTGATCGTAGCTTTCCTCTGGTAGTTTTAAACCAAGCTTGGGCTGTTTTAACTTAGCATATGTATGTAGATAGATAGATAGATGGATGGATAGATAGATAGATAGATAGATAGATATAAACAAATAAAAATTAATATTATTAATAAATTTCAATCAGTGTAGTAGAATGTTTAAAATCTCAAATCTTCATGTCCAAATCAGAAATTCTGCACCCTCCTTGTGGTAGACTTTTAACTTGGGGAACTTGAACTTGGGAGAGATACAAACTGATCTTGTATCTTCTATGTCCTCACTCTTTTCAGAATAGTTACTTCAGGGTTGAAAAAACGAAAGACAGAGAGGGAAGGCACAGTTGTCTTATATACCTACACTGTGTTTACCCTGGAGATGTTTCCCTATTATGCCCTGGTTTGGTCAAGTAATATCAGCCCCTTCACTAAATCAACTTAACATAGCACATTCTTCTCAAGTGGGGTCTGGCTTAACAGTTTTTCCAATAATTTTAATAGTTCTTTGCATGGAATAAAAAGAAATGACATAAATTCATCCCTTGGGCTAACAGTGGGTTTATATTCCCGCTTGTTTTGTGTGAAACATATGAATCTGTCCAGAGGAATTTCTACTATTCCAGTGAAAGCATTAGAATGGACTGACAGAAATGACAGTGAATATCTACACAACATTCCCATTATGTAGACTATCTAAAACACCATCTCTCTCTCTCCAGGGGCCTTCTAGTACAGAAAGGAGGTAGAAGTGAAATCATGTTCCATGGATTAGGCTGCCTGTGACAAGTCAGAAGAAATTGAAATATATGAAATATAGATTTAAAATACTTGTATATATGCTTGAGAAATAAAAAATGAACTAAAATATAAGAATAAATAGTGTAAAAATGGCAAAATGATTAAAACTTTTTAGAAAACAAAATGTAATTTTAAAATTACAAACCTCTTGAACAACTTGAACAGAATATTAAACAAAGATTAAGGGGTATTAGTAAACTGAAAAATTGATATGCAAATTTATATGAAATTTAATACAAAATTTCAAGGAGAACAAAAATTTGAAACAGACACTAAAGAGAATTGACGAAAGAATGAGATATGTCATAGTATTTTAAAGATTTTATTTATTTATTTGACAGAGATCACAAGGCAGAGAAGCAGGCGGCTGGGGGAGGGGGAAGCAGGCTCCCTGCAGAGCAGAGAGCCTGATGCAGGGCTTGATCCTAGGACCCTGGGACCATGACCTGAGCTGAAGGCAGAGGCTTTAACCCACTGAGCCATCCAGGCACCCCGTCATAATATTTTAATTCAGATTTCCAAATAATGGGAAGAAAGTGTGTAGAGAAACAGAATATCTATCTAAATAATATATAAAAATATAAATATAAACATACATTTACTAAGAAAGAGATATCAGCCATCACTTAAATATTTTCTGATAACAAAAAATCGTTTCACACCAACATAACCAAGCAAAAGGAAACAGGAATACACAGTATCCCTGATTGATTAAGCATAAACTCCTATAGATAATACCCAGAACAAGAAAAGGCCAGGGAGATATATTACATCATTCTACCATCCTGCTGCTACATAAGGAAAAGGGAAGTCTACAGAAGGTATAAAACACATGCCAAGTTCTTTCAGTTTTCATATGGTGATGGAGTCTTAAAGAGAAGGATTAGTTATTATTTCTTCAGGCAACAGAAAAACTTAAGAATATAGAAAAATGTGTATCTATTTATATCTTACATGTATCTAATATATAAAATGTTTTTACACACATACATATATATGCAGACAAATAAAATACTTGTTCTGTAACAATAAATTGCTAAAAACATGAAGGTCTAAAGACCAAATAAATTAATCCAAAGTACTTACATGCTTTGAAGTCTCAAAACTATTCACTGTCCCTCTTTTTGAAACTATAACCATTTGCAGGAGCACACAGTCTTCCTATTTCCTTTCATAATTACTAAAGTACTTAAGTACTATTCTAAAACTGAGCTTGACCCCAAAGGCAAATTGACCAATGTGCTCTTTTCCTTTTTCCAAGTTTACATCATGGAAAATGCCTCTCAGTGGGGATTTTGTACTGAAAAGCAAACACATACATATGTATGACTAATTTGATGAAGAGGCAGAAATCATCACAAAAGCTATTGTTATTAGATTGAGAAAATAGAGTTTAAAGGAGAATTTCTTCACATGTACCTTTTAAAAGTGCATGTTTGTTTTTTTTGGTTGTTGCTTAATTTTATTATTGTTGTTTTATTACCTACGAGTGCAGAACTAGGAAAATAAAGAGCAAGACCTGATTTGATTTTGCCATATATATTGATAAAACAATCTGATCAGTTTAATCCTCAAAGTTATTAAAGATGTGAAAAAAAAAGGCACTTTCTTTTGAAAAGATGAACATTTACAAAAAGACATCATGTTAGGAATACTGTCCAATGCCTTAGACTGTACAGAGCAGAAAGATTTCCCATTGGTTACAAGTTTCCTGAAGGGCATAAAAGTGTGTTTCGAAGTAACTAAAGACGTCGTATCCTTAGAAAAAGTTAAACTCAACCTCCCAAACTAAGTATCATCTTTCATACTAACATTTTTTTTTGCTAACCCTAGCATCTCAATGATTTAGGTTAACAGGAACTTCTGAATTACACACACACACACACACAAAAAAAAAAAAAAGGAAAGAGAGAAAAAAGTATTATCTCACAGCATTCAAGGTCATCATGCTGTACAGGATACCTGGAGTTAGAAATCCAGACTATTGGGTTTTGCATTAGCAAGGTATTATGCTTCCCTATGTTGTTTTGTTTTTTGTTTTTGTTTTATCCCCTCTTGGGCACAAGGGCTTACAGGTGTGAATCCATAAACTTTATCTTTTTAAGGAGGATTTTCTTTTCTTTTTCCTTCAAGGCATGGGAATGAAAAGTATCACCTCTAATGTACTTAATAGTGAAAATTTTAGTGAGCTTTTTTATACCTTCACTAACTTTCAGAAAAGCTTTTCTCAAAGGCACTGAAACTCAAGGTGAATTTGATTTTTCATCTGTGTAATAAAATAATAATAGTACTAAATGCCACAGAAAGTTATTACTTAATATTAGGCAACCAGACATTTCTTTTTTTTTTTTAATTTATTTATTTTAGAGAGAGAGAGCGCACGCACAAACAGGGGAGGGCCAGAGGGAGAGGGAGAGAGAGAATCCTAAGCCAACTCCGCGCTTGGAGCATGGAGCCTGACTCAGGGCTCAATCCCACAATTCTGAGATCATGATCCTGAGATCATGATTTGAGCTGGAACCAAGAGTCAGAGACAACTCACTGAGCCACCAAGGTGCCCCCAAACATTTTTTAGTATAAATTACTTTTACCTATACATGGAAATTTTATTTCTATTATTTTCAAATAATCTGAAACGCATCAGGATATAACATTGTGACAATGAACAATGAATTTTCAACATACCTTAATTACTATGCATACTAATACAGTCCTTTTCCCTGTATTTTTAGCTGATATATATAGCCGTAAGGTGATGGAGATGCTTATGTACATATTAAAGTGCGTACTTTCTAGGTAAGTGCTTCAATTCAATGTAAAGTTATTTTTACAAAATTTATTAAATTATTTTAGATTTTATTTTTAAAATATGCATAACTTACATAGAGGCAGCAAAGTGATAATCCTTTTTGTTTTTAGTTTTTTGGCAATCATAGCAATTTTTTCTTTCTTTCTTTTTCTTTTACTTTTCTTTTTTTTTTTTTTTTGTCCTGGTTTTCCACTCCCAGTCTCTTCTCCACTATTTAGCATACCAATTCATCTTGACAAGGAGCACCCTCTGTCTATTTTCCATTCTCATATAATTGTTTGCAAACATACATGTGTATTTATTTGCATGCTCAGAAGATTATTTTTACTGCGATATAATTATTACACATGCATTTGCTTCCTTCACTCAATAATAACTTTTGCAAATTCTCCTGGTACATTTCAAATTTATTATTTTTGATTGGATAATATTTATTGATCAAAATGTAAGATAGTTTCATAAGTTTTTCCATTTACAGCCATTCACTTTGCTTGGAACTTGTTGCTACTATAAATAATGTGGCAATAAACATCCTTTGGTAGATTATTTTTTATGTTCTTACGATTGTGTTTATAAGAAATAAATTTCCACTAATGGGTATTGGATTAAAAGGTTATCTAGGGAGCCTGGGTGGCTCAGTGGTTTAAGCCGCTGCCTTCGGCTCAGGTCATGATCTCAGCATCCTGGGATCGGGTCCCGCATCGGGCTCTCTGCTCCGCGGAGAGCCTGCTTCCCTCTCTCTCTCTCTGCCTGCCTCTCCATCTACTTGTGATTTCTCTCTGTCATATAAATAAAAAAAAAAAAAAAAAAAAAGACTATTATTTTAAAAAAAAAAAAAAAAAAAAGGTTATCTAAACTTACCCTAAAAATATTGCTTGTTTCTATTTTATAATTCAGATGTGCACATACTTAGATTTATGCATAAACTTTTCCTATTAGTTTATTAATAAAAATTCATTATTTAATTGTCATAGCTTGGAGATCAGAAGTATTTTTGAAATATATGAGTTAATTCCATGATAACTTCAGTATTAAATTGATTAATACAACCACTTTTTAAACTGCATATTTTTAATTTCCCTTAAAATTCCATATCATTTCTGAAAGGACTTGCATATCACCTATTCTGAATCGGTATTATACCAGATCTTCAAAAAAAAAAAGAATTTCAATGACTCATTTTCAGTAGTAATTATTCCAAATGCTAAAATGATTTAATTCAGTGAAACCCACATCTATCTTGCCATAATTAAATACAGCTGCTTTGGCTCTCACTTCAATAAGGATTCATTTTTTAAAATGTAATGACCCTTCTTATACAGAATACAAGTTATTAGGTCACCTGCCAGCAGTCTTCTCTCAAGCTATCTAATTATCATTCCTTTAAGCTTTATTCATATCTTATATTTCCAAGATTTAGATCATTAATTTTTCTCCCTTATGCATACATTGCATATTTTTCTACATTCTTTTTGGCCTTCAGACTTTCTGCAAAAGTTAGATTCTAGCCAAGTATTACATAAGGTATTTTTGTGTTTCTGAATTTTCTAGTTCAAATACTCAAAATTAAAATTTCTCCATTAACCTGGAGAAAATTCGTCATTTTTAGTAAGCATGTACCTTATTTCTACCAATTATTGCTATATTCAGTGGAATAAGTAGAAAAGGTTCCTTCGCATAAGCCAATGCTATTAGGTCTAGAAATGTCTATGTAATTAAGGGAGGACAAATTATAAAGGTCTCCACCTCTCTCTCAGCATCATAGTGCCTCAGAGATAGCTTATATGACTCTGTCCCTCTTCCATACACTCGCTTCAGATCTGCATATGTTTCACTGTTGCAATTACCATGGTTATATTCATTACTTCTTGACAGTTGCCACTGGATGTTTACAAATATATATTCATCTTCAGTCATTTGACTCCACAAAATTCCTATTATAATAGAATACTTAAACACAGTAATCATTAGTAAAGCTCCTATCATATATCCAGTCATCCAAATCTAATACGTTACAGTTAACACAATTGTTGATATTAACTCAAAAACTTTTTACCATGACAACTACTCCTGACCTTCTAAATAAGTTTTTGTTTATCTATCTTATGGCCTAGATCTTACTTGACTCTTTTATTTTCTGCCTTCATATGCCAACTGTTAATACTCCTTCTCTAATTTCTTTTTATTTTATTTTAATTTTACTCTTTAAAATTTTATTTATTTATTTATTTATTTTCAGCATAACAGTATTCATTGTTTTTGCACCATACCCAGTGCTCCATGCAATCCCTTACCCTCTCTAATACCCACCACCTGGTTCCCCCAACCTCCCACCCCTTGCCGCTTCAAACCCCTCAGATTGTTTTTCAGAGTCCATAGTCTCTCATGGTTCACCTCCCCTTCCAATTTCCCCCAACTCCCTTCTCTCTAACTTCCCTTGTCCTCCATGCTATTTGTTATGCGCCACAAATAAGTGAAACCATATGATAATTGACTCTCTCTGCTTGGCTTATTTCACTCAGCATAATCTCTTCCAGTCCCGTCCATGTTGCTACAAAAGTTGGGTATTCATCCTTTCTGATGGAGGCATAATACTCCATAGTGTATATGGACCACATCTTCCTTATCCATTTGTCCATTGAAGGGCATCTTGGTTCTTTCCACAGTTTGGCGACCGTGGCCATTGCTGCTATAAACATTGGGGTACAGATGGCCCTTCTTTTCACTACATTCGTATCTTTGGGGTAAATACCCAGTAGTGCAATTGCAGGGTCATAGGGAAGCTCTATTTTTAATTTCTTGAGGAGTCTCCATACTGTTCTCCAAAGTGGCTGCACCAACTTGCATTCCCACCAACAGTGGAAGAGGGTTCCCCTTTCTCTACATCCCCTCCAATCTTGCTAATTTTGGCCATTCTAACTGGTGTAAGGTGGTATCTCAATGTGGTTTTAATTTGAATCTCCCTGATGGCTAGTGATGATGAACATTTTTTTATGTGTCTGATAGCCATTTGTATGTCTTCATTGGAGAAGTGTCTGTTCATATCTTCTGCCCATTTTTTTATATGAATGTCTGTTTTGTGTGTGTTGAGTTTGAGGAGTTCTTTATAGATCCTGGATATCAACCTTTTGCCTGTACTGTCATTTGCAAATATCTTTTGCCATTCTGTGGGTTGCCTCTTTGTTTTCTTGACTGTTTCCTTTGCTTTGCAGAAGCTTTTGATTTTGATGAAGTCCCAAAAGTTTATTTTCGCTTTTGTTTCCTTTGCCTTTGGAGACATATCTTGAAAGAATGGTGCTGGGAAAACTGGACAGCTATATGTAGAAGAATGAAACTCGACCATTCTCTTACACCGTACACAAAGATAAACTCCAAATGGATAAAAGACCTTAGCGTGAGACAGGAATCCATCAGAATCCTAGAGGAGAACATAGGCAGTAATCTCTTCGATATCAGCCACAGCAACTTCCTTCTCTAATTTCTAATTCTAATATTCTAGTTCTAATATTTCTTCTTTAATTCAAATATGTATTATCTATTACTGAGAATATTGAAATAATCTATTACTATTTGGAGGTTAATTTTACCCCTTTAATATTTACCCATCTTTCACATTTCAGACAGCATGAGAAAATCAAATGTTATGCTATTATTAGTTCATTAAAACCCTTATATGTCTTTCCATATCCTATCAAAGACAAGCATCAATCTTGCAATGGCACATTAGAACTTCAAAAAAATTACATCATCTTCTATAATAAATTTCCCAGTTTTCAACTCAGCAATACCAACCTGCTTATGTCCTTGTGTAAATGTCACTGTTATGATACTAAATCCTAGCTCATTCTAGGTTTCTGTCTTACACATCTCTTTTCCGTATTAATCAATATTTACTGATACTGCAATACCCATCTTAAAAATCACCTTGAGAAGATGTCTCTGAGCCCTCTCTACTTACATGATCCTTCTTGTGCTTTTGTAGCATTCAGAACTTGACTTTTTCTTAGATCTATTATAATAAAGTACAATATTTTCTTTAAGGTCCTCAAAGACTGGATCTTGTTTTCTTTTCTTCTTATCCCCAACAGTTGTATTATTGACTTTCATAGAATAAATACTCAAAAAATGTTCATCAAAATAAAATATTTAAAAATAGTTACTGAACCTACTTCCTAAATGGTAGGGGTCCAATTTGTAAGCTCCTACCACAGACTTCAATAACAATGTAAGTTCATATACTCTTGGACAATTATAAAAATAAAAGTACTTGAAGATCTAGAAATTGAACAAAAGCAGGCAGATTCTGGAGGGGAGTCAATACTGGGAAGAAGAGTAAAGCATGGGATGAGATATCACATTTTTTGGATTTATCCTAAGGGAAGGCTGTATGGTTGGAGGCACAGGTGGTGGTTTGAACTTTGATGCAGAACTCCATAGACTTCCCAGCCTGAAGTACCAGATGGCAGAAATCGGTATAATCTTAACTGTGGGAATTTAATAGGGAAGGAATCTCAAATGTTGCTTCTGCTCCATGCTTTCTTCGATCTGCTTCTGAACTCCAGTTACAAGTAAAGTAGAACTTTTTAATTACACTATGTAAATGTCCTATGTTATTTTCTGGGTTTTCCAACATCTTTTCCCCTTTTTCAGCTTGTGTGCTTTTCAGTGCCCTATTCTTCCATTTTTTAGTGGCCTTTTTAGCTGTGTCCAACCTGTTAAATTTGTTCTTTTACTTTCAGTGTTAATTATTGTATATTTCACTTCAAGAATACTCATGATATTTTTATAGAGCTGCTTTTTCCCTTAAAAAATATTATATCTCACTATTTTCACAAATATATTAATCACATTGTAATTTTTAATCCATGTTGGTAACTCAAGAGTCTAGACATTTATTAGTTAATTTCATTTGTTACTGTTTTCAATTGGTCTGGTTTACTAATCTGCCTATTCTTTTAGAAACTATCTGAAATAGTATATGAAAATTGTCAAAGAGGTCATATTTAATCATCAGGAAGATAATTAAATCATGTTCAATGTACCTCAGTCCAAATGCTAGTTTTTAGAATTTGTCAACTTTCTTTCCCATTTGCTCTTAACTGGGTGAATTAGCCTGTGAGAGACTTAACTGAGAGAACAGAATGTTGATCCTTCTTGATCAATATTCCGAAAAGTCTAAATTTTTTCCCCTCACAACCAAGAATTCTGATGGTTTCATAAAATTATTCGACATTTTAACAGCAGTTGTTTCTGTTCGTATAGTGTAGAAATCTGGAAACACATCAACAACTAAAGTGTTGTAAAATGTCAAGCTCATTTCTCACTGGGAATTTAGCCCTTCCAGTCTGAGTGCCTTATTGGTCCTAAAATCCAATTTTCTTCTTTCCTTCCCTGTTACCTACTAAAATCTCACAGGTATTCCTTCGTTTTCTGCTGGGATTCTCAGCCTTTCTCCCCCGACTGCATATCAGCAAATGTCTTGATGGAAAAGTAGAAAAAAGTGCCACATTCACTACAATGATTTTTTCTTCTCCCTGGGATCCTGGTCTCTCATAGCTAATTTCATGGTTCTCTAATACCTTCAAACTAATTTTTTTAACCCATTATACTAGTCTTTGATGAGAGTTTTGATCTTCTGCAAATTGGACCTTTGTTTCCAATTTGCAGAAGATCAAAAGAAAGAGGTAGCACTATTTTTTTTTATAAGTGGGAAATAGATTTCAAATTGAAGTTGCAATATGCATAATCAATTACTGATTTTATAATTTCTTCTTTGCTAAAATTATTGTGTATTTTCCTACCCATTTTTAATATGAAAAATTGTGTTCTATAACCCTAGGACAATTATTATCTAATTTTGTATCCTGTTTAATTACTTACATTTACCACATTTTGATCATATACTAGCATGTGATTTTTTAATTTCATTATTTTTATATTGTTATTTGTCAGAGATTGACAGAGAGAGGAAGCAAGGGAGCTCACAAGCAGGGGTAGTGGCAGGCAGAGGGAAAGGGAAAAGCAGGTTTCCTTCTGAGCAAGGAACCTAATGTGGGATTGATCCTGGGACTTTGGAATCATGACTTGAGCCAAAGGCTGACACTTAACTGACTAAGTGACCCAGGCATCCCTAGTATGTGATATTTTTTTACTATATTTCTTATGCTGTACTTTTCATCCCTGAGTTATTTATTTCCTAATTGGAAGTTTGTACCTCTTAATCCTCTTCACCTATTTCACCTATCTCTCTACCCCCTTCCCACCTTTTGGTGAACATCCCTTTGTTCTGTATACTTGTGAATCTGTTTCCATTTTGTATGTTCATTTGGTTTGGGTTTTTTTGTTTTTGTTTTTGTTTTTTTATTATTCCAGGTATAAACAAAATCATATGGTATTTGTCTGACTTATTTCAGTAAACATAAGACCTTCTAGGTCCATCTATCTTCTCATGAATAACAAGATAGTTTTTCCCATGGCTGAATATACTCTGTAGCTGTATATTATATCTATACAATATCTTCTTTATCTGCTAGTATGATGATGGACACTTAGGTTGTTTCCATACTTTGACTGTAATGAATAATGCTTCAGAAAACATGGGAGTTCAAATATCTCTTCCATACTGTGTTCCATACTGTGTTTTCATTTCTTTTGGATATGTGATCAAAGTTGGATTGCTGGATCGTATGATAGCTCAATTTTTAATTTTTTGAAGAGCCTCCATAAAGTTTTCCATGGTAGTTACGCTGATTTACATTTCCACCAACAGTTCCCTTTTCTCCACATCCTCAGAAATACTTGTTATTTCTTGTCTTTTAGATGCTAGCCATTCTGACTGGTATAAGGTAATATCCTATTGTGGTTTTGATTTGTATTTCCCTAATGATTACTGATGGACATTTTTTCATGTGTCTATTGATCATCTATATGTCTTCTTTGGAAAAATGTCTATTCACATCCTCTGTCCATTTTTAAATAAGATTTTTTTGGTAGTGTGTTTTTTTAGTTCTATTTTGGATATTAACCCCCTATTGGATATATTACTTGAAAACATCTTCTTTTATTCCATAAGTTCCCTTTACTTTTGTTGAGTTTCCTTCATCATGCAAAAGCTTTTTAGTTTGATGTAGTCCCAATTGTTTATTTTTGCTTTTGTTTCTCTTGCCTGATGAGATAGATTTGAAAAAATAGTGCTAAGGCCAATGTTTCAGAAATTACTGCCTAAGTTTTCTTTTGGAATTTATTGTTTCAGCTTTACATTTAGGTGTTTAATCTATTTTAAGTTTATTTTTGTGTGTGATATAAGAAAGTGGTCCAGTTTCATTGTTTTGCATGAGGCTGTCCAGTTTTCCCAGCACCATTTATTGAAGAGACTGTATTTTTCCCATTGTATATTCTTGCCTTTTGGGGCAGGGGGTAAATTAATTGACCATGTAAATATGGGTTTATTTCATGGCTCCCTGTATTGTTTTTTTGATCTCTCTGTCTATTTTGTGCCAGTATTATACTGTTTTGATTACTATAGCTTTTAGTGTAGTTTGAAACCTGGGATTGTGAAAGCTCCAACTTTGTTCTTTTTTCAAGATTACTTTGGCATGCTATTTCTATTTCCTGAAGTGTAATGGATTAAAAATGAACAGACTATTAGAAGTTAAGCCAATTATCCTTTTATTATATCCAAATTTCCCTCCATTTAATTTTGCATGACTAGAGTAAAAACAAATTGTTTAATGCTCCCATGCACAATATATCTATTAATATTTATAATATTGATGCTGTATTTTTTGTGAAAGCTGCATTTTTTTCCATAGGTAGAATGGAAGATAAAGAACAAAGTATTCTTTTCCTATTTCCCAAAAACAGTTAAGAATCACACAAATACATTATTCATTTTACATAATCTTTGTAACACGATGTGTTAGTACTATTATTACTCCCATTTTAGAGAAAGAAATGAAGACATAGAAAGGTTAAGTAAATGTCAATTCCCCAAGATGACACATAACTGACAAAAGTTAAATTTTAATCCATACCACGACCCATTTTCAAATCATTAACCATAATATCATAGCAATGTACAAACTTACAGCTGCATGCACACACATATATAGAGTTGTGAAACTAGATAGATGTACACTTAAGATATAATATGTGCATAAAGCTATTCTTGTTTAATTAAAAATGTGAATTTTATCAATGTACTATAAAAAATTCTGTAATCACAGATACATTTTTTTTCTATTGAAAATCTTTATGCCATGGGAGTAAGGAAAATGCCTTCATGGATTTAGCAATACTTAAAAATCTGTAATCATGCTTTTCAAATATTTTTATGTTAATTTGAATATCTCTTTTTTTAAGGGTTTTTTTTTTTTTCAAGATTTTATTTATTTGACAGAGAGCACAAGCAGGAGGAGCAGCAGGCAGAGGGAGAGGGAGAAACAGTCTTCCTCTTCTTCCTCTCCCTCGCTCATTGGGAATGAGCAAGGAGCCCGATGTAGGACTTGATCCCAGGACCCTAGGATCATAACCTGAGCCAAAGGCAGATGCTTAACCAGCTAAGCTACCTGGGCACCCCTGTAGTATTTTTAATACCTGATACAACCCACTTTTTTTAATATTCTATTTTTCATCTGGTTTATTAAAATGATAGCTAGAAATGTCTTCACTAGACTATCAAAAACAATCTGTCGGGCGCCTGGGTGGCTCAGTGGGTTAAGCCGCTGCCTTCGGCTCAGGTCATGATCTCAGGGTCCTGGGATCGAGTCCCGCATCGGGCTCTCTGCTCAGCAGGGAGCCTGCTTCCTCCTCTCTCTCTCTCTCTGCCTGCCTCTCTGCCTACTTGTGATCTCTCTCTGTCAAATAAATAAATAAAGTCTTTAAAAAAAAAAAAACAATCTGTCAATTATTTAATATTCTTGTCTTATAATCTATTATGTTCAAATTTGGAGAAAACCTATAATCTCAAATTAATCTATTTTAAATGTAGCATTTTCATATTTACCATTGTTAATTAACATCATAAAACAAATAATGTTTAAACATGTGTATGTCATTGATATTTCAAGATTAAAAATCACTTCTCAGTAAAGTTGTTTATGGGGAGCATGGGTGGCTCAGTCAGTTAAGCACCTGCCTTTGGCTCAGGTAATGATCCCAGGGTCCTGGGGTCGAGTCCCGAGTCAGGGTCCTTGGTCAGGAAGGAGACTGCTTCCTCTCCATCTGCCCGTCCCCCACTTGTGCTCTCTCTCTCTCTCTCTATCTCTCTGTCAAATAAATAAATAAAATCTTTTCAAAAAATCAAATAAGGTTGTTTAAAGTTTATTCCTTAGTCTTGAAAGACATCACATATTGAAATGCATTTTTAAAATCCATCAATGTTCTAATTATCTTTTCCAGGAAGAACATAATAAATTACTTACATATCTACTTATTGCATATTTTGGATATTTAGGGACAGAAAAATTTTCAAATTTTCTAACATACAACTTTAATTAGAGAAAATTTTCAGAAATATCAATATATTTATCTTTGTCCCAATTGTTTCTAAAGATTTTATTTATCTATTTGACAGAGAGAAAGATCACAAGTAGACAGAGAGGCAAAGGGAGAGCAGGCTTCCTGCTGAGTGGAGAGCCTGATGTGGATCTCGATCCCAGGACCCTGAGATCATGACCTGAGCTGAAGGCAGAGGCTTAACCCACTGAGCCACCCAGGTGCCCCCCAGTTGTTTCTAAATTACCTTTTACATGACAATGAGAGGAAAATATTTTTAATGTGATAATTCCATATTTCATCTTTAACATTGTCAGGAAATCATCTGAACTAACAGAGGGATTTGAACTGCCAGGTATCAGAGTAGTCAGTTAAATAGTTAAAAAATTAGAGTTAAGACTTTAATCAGTTATCGAGATGGTATTACAAAGAGTCTAAAATCAGAGAAAACACTGACCTATCTTGTTCCGTTTTGGGTCACCACCAGGGTTTGGGGAGGTTATCTCACTATTGAGGAAGCCCCAGTAAAAGGTTCTGGCAGTTTTTAGATTCTGCAGTGAGGGAATGCGTGAGAATTAGCAGTGCCAAAGTATTGGGTATTTATAGTGAGGAGACGTGTCTTTGATGTTTCTCCCCTACTGCCCCCACCTCCTAGTACACATACACAAGAAAGCCTCAGCAAAGACAGCTGAAGACCTTGGCCCAAGGACTCAGATAAAAGAGATCTAGAAGGTGCCAGAACTAGGAGTGCAGACATGCAGAAAGCATGGTAGCCAAAGGCCCTGAATTCTTGGCTACAGCTTCCTTTGCAGAGTGTGGTGTAATGCACAGGTGTGGGGAGAGCAGCTTTGCTGGGATGACTGCCAGGTAAACCTTTTATAATTGTGTGTAGTCAGACCTGAAAAACTGGCCTTAAAAACATAATATAAGTTTTCACCAGGGGCCAGACTCCTCAAATATATATTGATATATTGTAATTTTTTATTTGCTACAATATAGTTTAGTTATTTCAGGTCAGAGAGGCAAAGTCCATATAGTCTGGAGTTGAACTTCTATTTTGTTGTTGGTGTAGTTATTTTCAGTGCACCACAGACTGATTGCATCAGCAGTGGGCTAAGTCTAATTTATGCTTGGTGGGGCCTGGCATGCCAAAAGATTTTTCTAACTTTTCCTGTTCCACAATCTGTAGGTCCTGTATACATGCACTGCAGCATATTCCCCAGAAGTAAAAAGTGTTATTATTTGTTACTGAGTCCTAGATTCAAAGAACCCTCCTGCCTCTCTGACTTAATTGGTGTTGTCTTGGTCTCAAGCATGGTCTATATTCCTGGGATCCAGAGGTAGGGTTTTCTCAGTGTACCTTCCCCTTTCTTCCTATGGCATTAAGTCTCTGCCTTGTAGCTCTGGGTGGTCTTGGGCAGGAGGATGTTGCTAGCTCTCATAGTGGTAGCCGTCTCTACTTTGTGTCAGTACAAGATTCTTGGTCCAAATGTGTCTTTTGCCTCTACTCTAGGAGTATATGGCTTTTATTGCTTCTCCCCCCCAGGTGGCATTGTTCCCATGTCTGAAATTAATAGCAGAGAGTCCTCCTGCCTTTGTGGAAGGCTGCTTTTTGTTGTTGTTGTTGTTGTTTTGGGGTACTTTGCCAAATGCTATAAGTGCAGTTTTTAATGTGGTGTTTTCAAATAATTTTTATATATGGTATTTTCTTCTTTGTTTTCATTATCCTTATGTCATTTAGTTTTGTAAGGACTATGGTTATATGAGTATGATGATACTAGACATTTATTTTTCTATGACCCTTTGGGGCATTTATTAATATGTCCTTGAATGATTTCCCCATCAGAACAAATGAATAAATATGCACACTACACCATTGTGATGCTTCATTGTAGTTCATAGCACAATGTACTGTAAATCATTTAATTATTCTCATAATGATAGAGACAATAGTTTTCCATTTTGATTTGATTGTAACATTGAAGGAAGCATTTGTACATAAATCTCCGGTGCATGTGAGGAAATTTTACTATGGAATACATACTTAGAAATGTAGCATTGCGTTAAAGGGACATTGAGCTTTCCTCCTGTTGCTCTTTTCATTTCTATCATAAGATATCTGAATAGCATATGATAATGATTTCACTTAGTGAGTTACAACAAAATATTTCTTACAATGAACGTATATAATTCTTTTCTAGTATTTCCTTGATAAGCTATATGTCATTTAAGGAAATCTGCATTTATCTAAAAGAAATGAAATTAGGTTACTGATTAAAAGAATACTTAGACTTTTTCATAGCTCTATAAGTTTACTGAATGTGACATTAAAAATAAGTCACTCATTAGTAACTTCAGTACAATTCCAAATAAAGTTTCCATGATTTTATAGCCCAGAATGAAGAATAATTTAGCATTGTAAAGTGAAACTATTTTATATGCTAAAATCATATAAAATTACATTTAAAACTTATAAACAACTTATTATGACCCTTTCTATTTCAAAGACTGGATAATGTTTTATCATTTTCAGCAATTATTGTCTCTTGCTTATTTATCTTGTGCTTTCCATGCATGATGAATAGATGAACATTTGGTGGTAAACCATTGTGTATTGGTCAGGGTTCTCCAGACAAACAGAACTAATAGGAAACTAATTGGAAACAGTGGAATAAAGACTAAATTGTTGCCTCAGGCTGAAGATAGTGGGCAGTGGGGTTACAGGTGTTGGCTTGGTGAACCTCCACAAGGAACCCCTAAAAAACTTTTTGGCTCATGGTAGCCCCAAGGAGCTTTATCTTGACTCTTTACCACAGAAACCTTGTGGAATGTCAGGAGATAAAACACATAAAACTGTGGCCTCAGGAATTTCTCTTTCACAGTATACACTGCCTCCAACAATTCGTCAAAGTTACGTTTAAGTGTACTATCAGATCTAGCAGCTTCTGCTTTCAGTAAGGTCACTTAAGCTGTGACTTTCAGGTAGTGGTTTTCCTTGTGATTTCAGTTGTCTTATAAGTCCATAACAAGTCTTTGATTTTCAGGGTTTTCTCCTTATTTTTGTTGTAAGGATAGGAGTGATGACTTCCAAGGCCTTTACATGTCAGAACTGACAGACCAGAAATATCCCAAAGTCATTTTATTCACTTCAGTTAGAGGCTTTAGTATTTGTTCACAAGTATAGATGTATCATCAGTCTTCCTCATAAATTTAAAAGAATACTCTGTTCTAGAATAAAATAGAACAATACATATAAAATAGTATTGTCTTTTGAGTCCAAATTTTCTGCAGTGTTACAGTGATCTTGTAAAAACCAGAATTAATAAGTTAGTAGACATGCAGTGAAACAGAGTATACAAAGAGAGAAAGTTACATCACCCTGAAGTCAGTTTTTGAAATATAAAATAACAACAAAACAAAACTGAATGTAGTAGTGTGCTGCAATAAAATAAACACTAGATATAATATCATATAAAAACACTGAATAAAAACAACAATTCCCAAAACAAAACTAGGTGTATTTATTTGATATATTTTGAAATATATGTCTGATAAAGAAATATAAGATGGATTTATAATTTCTGCCAAATATCCTGTAAAGTAAATTCTTAAATAATGAAATATGATGACAAATAATTAAGTAGTTTAAAATGAACAATACCACTACGGCATTTTCTATTCTAAATAGTTTTGTCTTTTCATCTGATGGTTCGTCGTTGATGTAAAAATTTAAAAAAAAATTAAAATGTAAACAATAATTTTTTTAAGATTTTTTATTTATTATTTGACAGACAGAGATCACAAGTAGGCAGAGAAGCAGGCAGAGAGAGAGGAGGAAGCAGGCTCCCCGCTGAACAGAGAGCCTGATGCAGGGCTCGATCCCAGGACACCGGGATCATGACCTAAGCTGAAGGCAGAGGCTTTAAACCACTGAGCCACCCAGGTGCCCCAACAATAATTTTTATATTGAATTTCTGTTAAATTCAGTACATATTTATTTTATCTTTTTAGTCATGGTCCCAACATTCTTGGTCAAGCTAACAATTAAGTACAATTTTTAAAGATTTATTTATTTGAGAGAAAGAGAAAGAGAGTACATGTGCATGCATGAGTGACTAGGGGGCACAGAGGGAGAGAATCTTCAAGCAGACTCTCTACTGAGTATGGAGCCTATGCAGGGACCCATCTCATGACCCATGAAATCATGACCTGAGCTGAAATCAAAAGTAGGACAATTGACCAACTTAGCCACCCAGTTGCCCCTAAGGACAAAATGTTTTAACACATTTTCCTTTATTTATACTCATAATTTAACATTTAATTGAAGAGTAATAACAGGTAATTTTTAAAAAGATTTTATTTATTTGACATACAGAGATCACAAGCAGGCAGAGAGGCAGGCAGAGAGAGAGAGGAGGAAGCAGGCTCCCTGCTGAGCAGAGCCCCCCCTCCCCCCACCGATGCAGGGCTTGATCCCAGGATCCTGGGATCATGACCTGAGCTGAAGGCAGAGGCTTTAACCCACTGAGCCACCCAGGCACCCCAATAACAGGTAATTTTAAAGCAATAAAAATATCTCTGAATTTTCACAAGGTTAATATTTATAAATGGACATATATGGGAATACTAGTGGACAATAAGTTCAAAAGCTAACAGGATTTAATAAGCAGTATATTTAAAAAAATAGCAAAGGATGAGAATTAGGTGAAATAAAGCATTTTTTAAATTATCCAAATAATGGCATCTGCTACTCAGCTTCAGATAATTATTAGTGAATTACTTTTAAGGAGATGCCAAAAAATTTAGGGTTTTTTTGGTTTTAAATGCTAGATCAATATTTTTTACATGATATGAGCAAAATCAATGATATCTACTGGCTGAATTTGGATCCAAGCAAAAATTGTTTAATTCCAGAATATAAGTCCCAATAATTCATGATAAATAATAAATTTTTAATTTAAAAATTATTATATATGTACATGGATAAGATACCACTTTTTAAAAGACAATTTTGGGGTCAGAAATAATTTGTAAACCAAGATAAAACCATATAGGCTATCACTTCCAATCAGGATAGACATTAATGATATTCACTGAAACCTCCTTTTCATTGTGAATAGAGAGAAAACCTATCCTCCCTATCCCTTTATACTGAAAAGGACCCATAGGAGTTGTTCTTTTCAGTGAAACACAGCTGGCAGATAGATATGTGTATCATATGTAGTCTGAGAGCATGAAAGTTACAAAGTAAACCACCAAGCTCTCTTCCTCCTGCCATGCATAATTTAGAATGCCCATGTTCAGGTAATGGAGGAGTAAGATTGAAATATCTTGGTTTGAGGTCCTGGAGATTTGCCAAAACCTGCAGAAGACTTTGGATGAGCAAAAAATTAACATGTATCTATAGAGCCACTGCCATTATAAGTTTAAGTATTATTGCAGCATAAACTACCCTGTCTGAAAAATATAAAAACAAAACTATATTTTAAGACAACTACTTTAATTCACCCACTCAACATTCTCTAACACACTAGTATTAAGAATGAAAATGAAGATATTCGTTACTACAGATTTTGCTGATATCAGAAAGATGAAAAAATTTATGAAATCAAATCTGGGTGACACACAACAAATTTGAAGGAAGAAATGAAGAGAAATTTTAAAAATCATTTTTAAAAAGTCTTAAGTCTAGAATGCTTCACTGGTGAGATTTTTTTTTTTTTTAATCGAGGCTGCACTGATTTTTTTTTTCCCAAAGTTGACTGCCCATCACTAACAAACTTTTCCAGATAATAGAAATAAGTCAAATGTTTCTTAATTCTTATCACAAAACCATAGTTAACTTAGTACAAACTCGACAGGGCATTACAAAAAAAAAGAAAGGTTTAAGACCAACATTTATTCTTCATGTAGAAGCAAAATTCTTATGAGAAATTATTAAATCAGTTCTAGAGAGGATAATGCATTATATCCAGATAAAATCTAATCTAGTAAGGGAAAAAATATTTAGTATTTGAAATTCACTCAAGTCAAATAATTCAACTGATTAAAGGAGAAAATGAAACTTAGATATGATCATAGATACATATAGATTTGATTGATACAGAAAAACATTACAATTATAAGCACATTAATATTAGGTACATTTATATTAAGACATAATAGACTTGAAATAACTTCCTTAGAAAAATAAAGAATTCTATAGAAAGTGTTTCATATTACAATGAAGCACTTAACATACCAACATTTCCTAAGAACAAGAATAAGGTTAGAATGTCCAATATCACTACTCTTCTTCAGCATTGCAATGTAGGTATAGTCAGTGCAATACAGCATATATAAATACAAAACATGAGACTTGGAAAGAAAAAACAATACTTCTTTATTTACACAAAACAGCATTGTGTACCTTCAAGAGTCCAAAGAATATACATATAAACAATATAAATTAATAAGTGAATCTAGTAGTCACTCCATAAAACATGAATAAACTAATTAACTTTGGTTTGGGGGCTGTGAAAAACAAATGAAAATTATCTTTTAAAATATTTTATTTATTTATTTTTAGAGAGAGAGAATGAGAGAAAGAGCACAAGCAGGGAGATCAGCAGAAGGAAAGGGAGAAGCTAACTCCCAGCTGAGCAGGGAGCCCTATCTGGGGCTCAATTCCAGAACCCTGAGATCATGACCCTCACCAAAGGCAGACTCTTAACTGATTGAGCCACCCAGATACCCCAAGACAAATGAAAATTAAATTTAAATTACCAATTACACTAGCAAGAAAAACATCAAATTTATTGTAAGAAATCTAATTAAAAATAATGAAAGTCTTCTTCAACTAAAAATTACAAAGCATTATTGAGAAATAAAACAAGCTAAATAAATGGGACAATATACTAGAATCATGAATTGGCAAGCTCAGTATTCTAAAGTTGTCAACTTCCCCCAAATAATTTCCTGTATATTGTTCTTCAGACTTTGCTTTCATATGTCCATTAAGAAATTAATAGCTGGGGTCCCTGGGGTGCCTAAGTGTCTGCTTTAAGCTCAGGTCCTGATCGCAGGGTCCTGGATACGAGCCCTGCATAGGGTTTCTTGTTCAGTGGGGAGTCTGCTTCTCCCTCTGCCCCTCCCCCTGCTCATTGTCTTTCTCTCTCTCTCTCTTTCTCAAATAAAATAAAATCTTAAAAAATTAAAAGTTGATTAAAAATTCATATGGAAATGCAAAGTCTCGACTAAGAACAAATAAAGTCATCTTAAAGGAAAAATAGCATGGCTAAAGAAGTAATACTATAAAATATTAAGACCTATTATAAATTGAGATAATTAAGACAGAAAGGTGATGTTGCGAGAACAGAGAAACTGAATAGTGGAACAGAATAGAAAGCCCAGACTTGCACGTAAAGGGTCACTTGTTTTATAACAAAGAGAACACCTCACACAATGGGGAAAAGATAGTCTTCAATAAATAGGGCTGTGTCACCTGGAAAAAAGTAATTTATGACACTTACACAGCCAGATGAATGACTAATATAATTGTAAATGTTAAAACAAAGGCTTATTAAAAAATAATAGGCGAATGGGATGCCTGGGTGGCTCAGTTGGTTGGACGACTGCCTTCAGTTCGGATCATGATCCTGGAGTCCTGGGATCGAGTACCGCATCGGCCTCCACGCTCCATGGGGAGTCTGCTTCTCTCTCTGACCTTCTCCTCGCTCATGCTCTCTCTCACTGTCTCTCTCTCAAATAAATAAATAAATAAATAATCTTAAAAAAATAATAGGCAAACAACTTCAAGATTTTGAAACAAAGATTGAGGGAGGCATACATTACCTATAGGTGTTGGGGGAAGGAGTGGAGGGATGGGTGTGTTTATGTGTGTGTGTGTAACATCATTTTAAAATTATGAACTTCTGGTCATCAAAAAATAGTATTAAAAATAAATAAGCAACTATCAGAATGGAACATGTTCATAAAATATATTTATATTTAACAAAGGACTTGAATCAGAAATATTCACAAAATTATTACAGAAATTAGTAGTAAAAAGACAAAAAATTTTAACAGAAATGTAGTTTAAAACTTGATCAATTATATTACATAAGGGAATATATAAATAGCCAAATGGGGTTCCTCAGTGGCTCAGTCATTAAGCGTCTGCCTTTGGCTCAGGTCATGATCCCAGGGTCCTAGGATTGAGCCCCACTCGGGTTTCCTGATCTGCGGGAAGCCTGCTTCTCCCTCTCCCGTTCCCCCTACTTGTGTTCCCTCTCTTGCAGTCTCTCTCTCTGACAAATAAATGAAATCTTAAAAAATAGAATAGCCAATAAAATACTCACAGGTGTAGCCATAAAGGATATGCAAATCAAAAAACACAATATGGTAACATCATACACCCACCAATATGGCTAAAATGAAGACAATAAAAAAAAAATGCCAGGGTGCCTGGGTGGTTCAGAGGGTTGAGCCTCTGCCTTCGGCTTGGGTCATGATCTCAGGGTCCTGGAATCCGCATCGGTCCAAGACCCTGGACCTGGTCCGCATCCGACTCTCTGCTCAGCAGGGAGCCTGCTTCACCCTCTCTCTCTGCCTGCCTGTCTGCCTATTCATACCCTCTCTGTGTCAAATAAATAAATAAATCTTAAAAAAAAAAAATGCCAAGGGTTGAACAACTGTTATTCTCGTAAAGCACTGTTGATAATTTAAATTAGTACAATCACTTTAGAATTTTGTTAGGCAAAGTGCATGCTCTAAGACACAATGATTTTACTACTAAGTATATACTCAAAAAGAATGTATAAATATATTCATCAAAAGCCATACACTGGAATGATCATGTCAGTATTACTCATTAACAACCTCTAACTGGAAAATATGTAAATGTATATCAATGATAGGATGGATACATATGTTGTTTTGCTGTATTTCCAAATTTAATAATGTTCAGCAAAAAGAATGAACAATCTACAGCAACATGTAATAATATGGATGGATATCATCACTATAAATTCCAGCAAATTAAATGAGAAACACATGAGAATATGCTGGTCAATTATTTTTATCTGAATACACAAATATGATTAATCTTTTAGAAGTCAGGATATTGGAAAATTTGAGGATAAAGTAATAACTTGAAGGAAGCAGCATAAGGATAATTTCCGAGGTGCTAATTTATGTTTTACTGCTTAATTTGGGTACTTTGGGTACTAGTTAAACAGCATTTGGAAGCAGTCCTCTATGGACTTCTTTTATTTGTATACATCTTGCAAAGTATTTCCAGATGGCAAGGCCTTGATCTCCCCTCACCCAAGACCATTTTTTAGGATTGTTTATACAATTAGCAATTCTAAAAAGTCATAGTATGGTTCTCTCTGCACAAAGAATATTTGCCATAAAATTAGCAGTTAACCTCATAGCACTATTATGACGCAACCCAGTGTTCATGGAGAATATCTGGCTTTCCAGGTTAATGGGCAGCCATGCTGATACTCTGGCTATTACTTTTTTGGGGAGTAAAAAAAGGTCTTTGATCCAGAAGTCTTGGGTCTTCTGTCAGCATCCTTGTGACCACCACAAACTATTTTATTAACTTGTGAATGGGGTAAAGTCAATCCCTCACAGTTTTGGTGAAGAAGATGAGATACTTGATAGAGAAATGGCTTTCTGGGAAAATGTCTGTTTATGTGCTTTGAGGAAATCCTTGAGAACCAGTGATAGATATCTTGACTAAATGATATGATCATTTGGCCAAGAAATAGTTCTCCAATTTGGTGCCTGTGGTAAGGAGGGAAAATACCAAGTGATAGTCTCAAAACAGCAATCCTATAGCATGAACTGGTCTGCCAACTGTATTGCAATAAATAACAATGAGACCTTTCCAGAGTTGAAGGAAGTCTCTACAACCTTCAGCAATATTTACAGAGATATACATGTACAGTGAGCATGACATGACAGGAATTCATAACTGCTATACCTACATCACCAGAATATTAGCAAATTCACCTGGAGCATTCAAATGTAAGACATACAATGCTCAGTAAGAGGGAATGACAGCAGATAGTCCGCCTTTCTGGTTAGCCTCTCTTGTAGTTTCCCAGGTCAAACTTAGACCTATGCTGCAATGGAAGTAAAACCTCTCAAAGCTGTCAGTGAGTCCTGGCCGTTATCAGGGAGATTTGGCTGATTTTACTGAGACAAACAAACTACTGTAGAAAACAAAAGACTAAGCATGGACTAGTATTAGCCTCCTACTCTCTCAATTTTTTTCTAATGCTGATGGAAATGACTCTACGTAAATTTACTTCTGTAGGTATATTTGTGTCTCCTGATCTTGATCCTTCTGTTTACCCCTGAACTCCTCTTCTCTAAAGAAAAATAAGTATGCATTCTCCCTGTTTCCTGTGGGGAGAGTGAAAGCTATGCATCACCATCAAGCATTCTGGAAATTCCCAGGAAAGGGATAGAGGGACATAAATTTTTATGACCCTGGTGGAATCGGGTGCCCAAATTACTATCTTACCAGGTTTTATATGAGGAAAGTCACACAAATTCAATAGATGTGGCTTGGAAGGAGCCCATAGTGAGAAAGGAACGTTAAACTGATGTGTTTTTAACCCCTCAGCTAGAAGGATAATATAGTTGATGTGCTACATGTTTGCAGTTTCTCGTCCCTTTTGTCAGGGGAGATTCTCCCATTGTCTCAAGGATGGCTGCATGTAGAGATAGTGAGACAGATCACTCAGCAACCTTCCTTCCTATCCTCTTCCAGGTAGCCTAGGAAAAATGATAATTAAAGGAGGAAAAAGACAATACTTCAGAAAACTATTTGCAGCCTAAATACTCAGAGAAGCTATTTCCCAAAACAAAAGTGTCACCTTTCTGACGTAACCACAAAACATACTGTTTTTGAATAGCTGAATGCATGCCACATACGTATCTGTGAATCTCCAGCTTGATACCCACATTTTGTTGTGGTCACTTTAGACTCAACAAATAACTGTGCAGGAAGGGCCTTACTAGTGTGGATTGTCAAATAGAAATTGTATTTTCAAGAGAGTAGCTGACTTGGTCTTGGCAGCATCTCAGATCTGCATTAAAAAGTAAAAGCTACCCCTTTGGGGGAATCCTTATCTTTCACTTCACTGCCTTAAGCAAAACTGCTGGCTCAATGAGGCTTTCCATTCACAGAGATTTCCCTAAATGCCTGGGCCTGGTCCACTGATTGCTCATCTATGTTGAAATATGATGGTGTGCATTGTACTGCTATGGAAAACCATCTGTGCAAAATCAGCACCCGCTATGTATAACCAAGAGCCAATATGGTCTCTTTTCTGAGTTGGCAGAACTCAGAAAATTGTTCAAAGCCAGGCCAAGTCTACCCTTGATGAACTTTGGGACATTTTTATTATCTCCTGGGCAGTTGTCTATTGCCTAGTTGTTTGGTCTGCCATTTGGGATATTATAGACTGACAGATTAAAGTCATTTCTCTTTGAAGCTATGAACTGTAGATGCCCATGGTAAGGAGAGGTTCTCTGATGGGACCAATTGGAATCAAGCCTCCCTTCCCCTGCCAACTGAAGAAATTCCTATTGGGAAAACCTCAGTCATCAAAATTATACTTTCATTCTGGAACTACCATGGTTACCACCAGGACTATACTTCTTATATGGAAGCCTGGACAAAGTTCCCTGCTTCAAAGCCATAATAGATTGCACATTATTGAATAACATAACACAATTTAAAAAAATGATTATGAGGCAAAAAAAAAAAAAAAAAGATTGCACATTATTGTGGTCATAAGAGATCTTCACTTTTTTTTTTTAAGATTTTATTTATTTATTTGACAGAGAGGTCACAAGTAGGCAGAGAGGCAGGCAGAGAAAGAGAGGAGGAAGCAGGCCCCCCTTGGAGCAGTGAGCCCAATGTGGGGCTCAATCCCAGGACCCTGGGATCATGACCTGAGCCAAAGGCAGAGGCTTTAACCCACTGAGTCACCCAGGCACCCTGAGATCTTCACATTTTTAAAGGAATTTCCATCAGTATCTCTCAGACAACTCCACAAATTTCGCCAACATGGGGTGACCCTTAATTATTTGGGGTAGTTCCTCAGAATGCTAACTGACTCATTATTTATGCACACTCTTTAGGAGTTAAATGCTGTGATAGAGATCTTCCAATTAGAAAAAGTAGTAAGAATTTTCCCCTGATGTTCTCTTACATTACCAATGATACTACCGTGGCCTTTGAAGGCATTCAGCTCAGGCTAATTCACACCCAGAGTGGTTATGAATGATAGAATTACCCTAGATTTTACCCCAGGCCAAAGCAGTCAGTGCAACCAATAATAGATCCTGATATATCTGGATTATCACCTTGGGGCAAATAGAAGGTCAAAGCAGAAATATAGTGAGAAAGCCTCCTAGTTTTCTAAGATAGACTCAACGGCTTATTTGCTATTTTCCCCCTTTCATTAGGCGTGTATCCCAGAGGTCATGATTGAGGAAAATACTGTATGTTAGTGATATAGGCAGAATATTTGTACCTTCCCCGAAGCTGAAATCCTGTGCTCTGTGTGATGGTATTAGGAAAACAGACCTCAGGGGCACCTGGGTGGCTCAGCGGGTTGAAGCCTCTGCCTTCGGCTCAGGTCATGGTCCCAGGGTTCTGGGATCGAGCCCTCCATCGGGCTCTCTGCTCAGCAGGGAGCCTGCTTCCTCCTTTCTCTCTGCCTGCCTCTCTGCCTACTTGTGATCTCTGCCTGTCAAATAAATAAATAAAATCTTAAAAAAAAAAAAAAAGGAAAACAGACCTCATAAATGAGATTAGTGACATTATAAAAAAGGTCTGAGAGATTCCCCTATCTCTTGCTCTATGTGAGGACACAAAGAGAAGACTGCAACCAAGAGGAAGGCCCTTACCTGACCATGTTAACACTCTGCTCTTTGACTTCCAGTTTCCAGAACTGTAAGGTATAAATCTGTTATTTATGAGCTATGCAGTCTGTGGTATTTTGTTATAACAGCTAGAATGGGCTAGGGCAGTTGCCCCATCTTTGTTCTCAGAATCTTGTTGATAGGAGTCCTAGTTAATGTGTAAACCTGGTGATTCACAGACCTGTACCCCTGGGGATAAAAACATATGTTTATAAAAAATAAAAAATTTAATAAAAAAAAAAAACTCTCAGGAACTAGAAAAAAAAAAATTCTCTGTGAGAAAAATTCAAAGAATTTGATTTCAGCCTCTGTTGGTCACATAAGATTGGTCAAATATGAAACTGTTTTTGAAGTCAAGACAGTGTATGACCCAGGGTGAATTGTTGGAAGCCCACTATTAACTCATTGTGCTCATATACATCTTTCCATGTATATTGGGATTATAAGGCCCTAATAGCTTTTTAACTTGGGCCATTTTTTAGGATTATTCATACAGCTCAGATTTTGGAAAGATATAATAATCTCTCTCTCTCTCTCTTTTTTTTTTTTTTCCACAAAGACCTGGCTTGCTTCCTGCTTGTCATAGCTCAGTGGGACTGTTATGTACAGAGTCCCTTTCCAATCATGTACACTGCGTGTACCAGCTTCAGTTGACCCTCCATATTGCCCTGTGGGATGTAGAGTTTAGGGATCCAGAACAGCTATGAGGATATGGTTACTTTGTTTTTAATCCAGGAATCTGGCATCTTCTATCTGCATACAGGTGACTCTGGCTACTCACTTATTAACATTTAAATAGGGCCAATCAATTCCTTTATATCAGGTGTTTTCAGTTCAGAAATTATCAGTTTCTACTGTTACAATATCTACATATTTCTATATATTCAAATATAATAAGCAACATTAAAGATTTAAACCTGAATCAATTATATACATAGATGACTTAGGATAAAATGAGAAAAAATTAAATATATGATATAGATTATATTTATTATAGCTTAGTTAAAACAACTTTTTTCAAGATTTTCATCCTCCCAGAAAGAAGAAAAGCATTAGTAGTTATAAGATTTTATGACAGATTCTATCTCAGCATTTCACTATCAATCTGAATTAAGTTCTGCATATACATATAGTATTTTTTTCACAAAGCAAAGCTTGAAATTCTCATTGTTTATTGCTTCACTAAATGTATTAATTTATCAGAAGATAAAAAATATGATGAGAACAATATAGCCTCAAATACCATTGCATAAATAATACTTGTCGAGAGCCACAATATACATACATAAACAAACACACATATTTACAGACCATTCATATTAGCTACTTTCACTTAATAGCTTGGAGGTGTTTTCATTTCAACAGATACCTTTTCTACTAATTTCATTATAATGGCCAACAGGCAGATTTTTGTATGCATATTTAATAATGTGTCACCTACTGATGGGCATATACATTAGTTCTGGGATTTACTAATACACAATAAACAAAAATGCATTTAAAACTTCAAGTCTAATGTTTCAGGTAAAATTCTTCCTTGAAAATTGACTAAGTAATTAAATTGAAATTAGTAGGACTCCTAAATCCTGAGGGCTGAATATAATAATTTTTTAGTGCTCTAAAATCAGTTTGAAGATCCCTTCTTCAAAGAAGAGTAAAATTATTTTACTCTTTTCAAAACACGTCATACACCTAAATATGATCTGATAACAATGACAGTGTGCTATTGGTTTACATTAAGGGTCACCTGGGTGGCTCAGTCAGTTAAGCACCTGACTCTTTTTTTCCATAAGATTTCTTTCTTTATTTTAGAAAGAGAGAGAGAGTGGTGAGGAGGAGCAGCGGGAAAGGGAGAAAGAAACTAGAAGCAGACTCCCCACTAAGGGTAGAGCCAGCCATTGATTGGCTCCATCTCAAGACTCTGAGATCAGGCTTTAGCCAAAGCAAGAGTGGGCTGCCCAGCCAACTGTGCTACCCAGGTGTCCCTAGGCCTCTGATTCTAGATTTCAGCTCAGGTTATGGGCTCTGCACTCAGCGTACAGTCTGCTTGTCCCTCTCCCTCTGTTCCTCCCCACTTTATCTCTAAAAATATGAGGACCTATCAAATCTGACTCAAGACATGGATTAATCTATTAATTAGCTTTGATATATATTGACATATTGCTTCTCAAGGTGCAAGTTTAAAGTGAAAAAATATTAAGATAGCAATGAACAAACCAAAAATAAAATTAAGGAAACAATTTGATTAGAAAGAATAAAATACTTAAGAAAAACTTTTAGAGAAAGAGTTCAGAACATACTCTGATGACTATGACCATGATGAAAAGTAATTTTTAAAAAGCAAAATAAGTGGAAAGACATCCATGTTCATAACTCTGAAGACTTAATGTTAAGATATCAGTATTCTCCAAATTAATCTATAGATTCAGTGAGTCCCTATCAGAATCCCAGCTAGCTTCCTGGAAGAAATTAGCAAGCTGAATCAGAAATTAATATTGAAACTCAGGGGTCACAAAATAACCAAAACAATCTTGATACAGAAGTTGGAGAATTCACTCTTCTTGATTTCCAACTGTAAACAAGACAATTTGTTATTAGAGTAGAATAGACATATGAATTAATGGAATTGATTAATTAATTAATAGAATAGAAACTATAGACTTTTAGCCAATAAACTTTAATTTTGTTTCCTTAATTATAGCAAATATACATTACTGCAAGATACTGATAGGGAAAAACATCTGTAGGTTTAGAACAGATATATGTGAACTTTCTGTAATTTTTGCTCCATTTTTTTGTAAACCTAAAACTGCTCTAATCATCTATTAACTATTTTAAATGGGCAAAGATATAAGTAGACATTTCTTGAAAGAAGATGTACAAATAGTCAACAAATAATATAAAGATGCTTGGCATCATTAGTCAATAGAGAAATACAAATCAAAACTACAATGAGATTCCACTAGGTATTCATTAGGATGGAAAAATTAAAAAGTCCAATAATATCAAGTGTCACACAGGTATGGAGAAGACAGTACACTCATCTGCTGCTGGTGGAAATGTAAAATACTGCAGCCACTTTGTATGACAGTCTACCTCCAACAATTCCACTCCTAGATATATGCCCAAGGGCCATTTAAATATATCTTCACATAAAAACTTGTACATAAATATTCATAGTAACATTATTCATAATAGCCAAGAGGTGGAAACTACCTAGATGTCCATCCATTGACGAACAAAATGTGGTACTTCCACATAATGGAATATCATTTGGCCATAAAAAAGGAGTGAAGTGTTGGTACATAATACCATACAGATTAACCTCAAAAACATGATGTTACATGAAAGATGCCAGTCACAGAAGACCATATATGATGTGATTCCATTCACAGGAAAGTCCATAAAAGGGAACTCTATAGAGACAAAAGCAGATCAGTAGTTGCCTAATGAGGTATTTAGAGGGAGATAAATGGAGTGGGAGAAGTATCTTTCTGGAGTGATAAAATTATACTAAATTTGGTTGTGATGATGGCCGCACAACTCTGTGAATATAATTTAAAAAGCTGAATAGTATACTTTAAATAAGTGAATTGGTAATATGTCAATTATAGCTCAATAAAGCTATTGAAAAAATATATATACAGGATAACAAAAGATAACATATTAACATAATGATTAATAGAGTCTAGCACAGGATGATCTATGTTCATAAACAAACTCTGCCACTTACTAACTCTAATCTTTCTGTGTCTTACTTTTATTTGAAAGATTAAGGTAGTATTAATTCCTTTCTCAAGGGATTCTTTTGTGCATATGTGTGGGTGCACACATGTATAAAATAATCCATCCAAAACACATAAGACAATGTCTGTACATAGTAGGTTGCATATATTGCTGTAATGGTGATACTAGTTATTCAATGGAAGAGATTCTAAGTTTTAGAAACTAAACAACTTTTTATGGGGTCTCTTTTGAAAAGCTTGGAGGTGATATCAATAAATATCAAGCAGATTTTTATATTACTGAGTTTTGCAAAGCACTGGAGAAACTTGGAATATTTTTTTTAATTGTCTCAGAATCCTACCTTTGGTGTAAAGATATCCAAGTAAGGCATGCATTTCTCCTCGGTTCTCTAATTATTACTGAAAATAATCTTAGTAATGTAATGCCAGTTTGCACCAGTTTTAAACTCAACAGGCAGGAAAGCTTCCCTTTTAAGATATGTCTCCTTAAATCTGCTGTCCTTTATCAGGATATATATGTGCACACTGGTACAACCAGTAAAACAATTTCAAAAAGTGTAAAGGTTGATCATAAGAAACCTAATAAAAAAGAATGAACAAAATTCAAGTTGACCTGCTGTAACTGGACCCAACAGGATATCTCAGTAAGCACCGCCTTAATTCACCACACTGTCACCAGATAACGATGAAACCCCAACCCTTTACTATATTCTCTTCAACCCTGGTATCTTTAAATGCATTTTATTGCTTAGAAAAAAAATACATCATGTCTGATGTTATTGTCTTTGAATTGCCAAATTATTTATGATTAAACCATGAAAGCTATAGTCAGACAATCATAAAGGTCATGAACAAACCTCAAAAGAAGGAAAATTAGAAATGAAGCAGAGATGTAATTCTTCAATTACTCTTTTATGCCTCTCTATTGCATTACATGATGAACAAACGACAAATCAATATTTGAAGATCCCGTCCTAAAAACAAGAGTCCTCACTTAAAATTCTACTAGTTAACTCTTCCTGCTCACAAAAGACTGATACTATTTTTAAAATATATTTCAAAAAGTCACAATATGATTTTTGTGCTTGGTTTATTTTCCTTACAAATATGCAGTGAATTAGAAATTATCCTGTAAATTACAAGTATAAAAGTTAGAAGACATTAAGCAATTTAAAAATATTTTTACATCTCAGTAAGCAGTATTTTTGGAGAGCTATACAAATCTCTAAAACAGTGGTCATTAGTCTTTATTGGTGGTCGGTAGGAAAGAATTCTAAGAACCTTTAGCAATCTGATTAAAATTGTGGACTCATTCATTTGAAAAAAGGAAGATCATATGCATACAGCCTCAACTGTGATATGAAGCGGTATCTGTTCCCCCAGCTGGTTGTCAAGTCCATTTCTGTCTGCTGCCTCTTCCTTTACTGCCTTATGGCTCCATGTGTCTCTCTAGTGAAGCTGCCTGTGAGTGGGAAACAAAATATTGCAGAGAGAGAAATGGGCTTCCTCAAATAGTGGAAGTTTGCTCTTTGATAGATTTTTTTATTTTTTAAATAGAAGCTGAGCCCTCCATATTTTAATAAAAAGTGGCATTTACTCTGTTGTTATTACTAGCAGATTAAATTGCTGATATATCATCCTGCATTTAAATGCCTTAATGTTTAAATTTTATAGTGTGCATTTATGCTGCTTTGAGTTTGAGTTTTAAATAGTCTGTGGGTGAAACTTCATGATATGTTTAAAATATTTACAATACATGCATAGTCCATTGCTTAAGGTAATATTTACAAGAGGTAGTGGTGTGTCAGGAAAACAGATATCCAGAAGAATATGAACTGATCGGAGTCACCTTTTATGACCCAAGTAAACACAGAAGAATCTTTTCTTCTAGATGTTGTTTCATCTCTAGAATGGATGGCATTTGCTTTTGTTGTTCTTATTTGATAAGGATAGAGACAGAGAATGACCTCAGACATTAGACCATGAAATTCTAAACCATTTCTTCTTGTCAACATTTCTGTACCCTCTTCTTACAGAAACCACAAGGTAAACATATGCATAGAGGGGACTTTACTACTACTGAACTTTTATTTTGCTTCTTTCCCTCCCCTCTGTAGCCCAGTTTCAATGGACTACACCAGTGATAGCAAAAAACTTGAACAAGGTTATTCATTCCAGGGCTTAAGCCACTGGATGGGGCAACTTCCAGATGGAATCACCTGAGGCTCTTCTGGTGCAAAAAGTGTGGACAAATAAAAAGAAAAAATTCTCAAAGAAACCATACTCTAAGTTAAAAAAAGAGAAGTTGTGCCTGTATAATGGTCTAGTAAATATCCTAAATAGTTGGTGACGAAATCATAGGAAGTGAGTAATTGAGATTAACCTAGAATTTCCCCTGAAGGTCAAATAAGTATACCTTATCTCATTAATATTAATAACCTATTAATAATTAGCTGGAGAGTGTTGACTAGGACTATTATATCTTTCAGGAACAAAGAATTATAGTTTCAGAAATCTCTATCCAAGCTGTTGTATTAATTTGGCAACAATGATATCAACACAGTGGTCAGTGAAAGCTCATACAGTATCTCTTCTCTGTTATAAACAGAAGCTTCTTAAATGGAACATTACAGGACATTAATCTTTAATCTGACCTCAAGACCTCATATTTCAGTCAAGAAGTCAATCAATAGATTTTTCTGATCTGAATTTTATACTTCTATATTATCCATTAAAATTCAAATGGAAGTTATATAATACTACAGATTTGATCCAGTGAAAATGCTATAAATCCTTACTATTAAATCAATTATTATATGTGTAAAAAGATACTGTCCCCAGAAAATATTTCCAAACAATTCCCTGGATCTTCCTAAACTCTTTTACTATCCAGCAGCCACAACAAATACAAGTCTCATGTGTCCCCTTTGGATGGCTGAACCACAATTCCTCAATCCCGTTGTCAAACAGTGAGCTACTGAGACTGCATCTAACTGCTAGGTTGGATTCTAAAGGAAGATATATGTAGAGGATATAAGCATAGACAATAAAAACCATTCCTTGTAAGGATGCTAGTAATGGTTGATGATTCCCAAGCCACTATATATTTCCCAGATTAGCTTAAATTTTGCAGCATCTTTTTCTTCATGCTAGAGGTAAGCCTAAGTAAGTGAAAGTTTTCTTTAAACTTTTCCTCTAAACTCACACTCTTAGAATTCTAATACCCACCCCCCACCCCTTCACGGCAGAGCTATTTTTGTTGCTATTGGTGGTGGTTGTTTTCCCCCTGGTCACACATTTTCACTGTAAGGAAGGTCTGGTTGTGCAGGAATTGTCAGCCCCCAGGCCGTACAGTAGTATCTGTGCAAGGAGTCCTTGAAAGAGAGAGAGAGATCTTAGAAACCGTATAACCAAAAAAGAAAAGAAAAGTGCTTCCAGCACCAGAACCCCAAAATTCCCATTTGTTCACTGATTTACATCAACTTCTCTCATTCAGGCATAGGAGATGAACCGTGGCATGGATGGAGATTGTGTGCAGTTAACTGATCTTTCTTCTGTGGAGACCTAACAGTGCTGTTATCAAATGAGCATTTGGTTGTCAATATCTGAGGACTTTATAAAGATTACTGAAAAATTCTTCTTTCTACTGCAAAATTCTGCTCATTAACTGTTGACAAATATTACTTCATATTCACTGGGTAATGAGATGGACAGTTCATCCCTCCCCTGCCCATTTAAAGTTATGTTGCCCTAGAAAGCGTCTTAAATAATCTTCAGTTTAGCCATAGCTGAAATTGATTCCAAATCTGTAAATGCCCCCCTTAAAAATACTATATATCTGTCATTATCAAGCTAATTTCTTTAATTGAAGAAATTTAGAGAACTACAAGACAATTTATCTATACTGCCTTTTTTCCTACAAGAAAATTAAAGTTTTAAAATCTATCAAAAATATATGTCTACCTTCAATTTTTTTCTGCATTCTTGTTTTAAGCAAGATAATTAATTTAGTATTAGAGTATGGGTGTCCTCTTCAGCAGCTTCAGTTTGAAACATCTTCTAATATTATTGATACTGGTGTAGCTACCTAAGGTTTTAACATTAACAAAGTATTGTTTGACAGACTTTTTGCATTTACTCATATTTTTCTTGAAGAAAACTTCTGACTTTCAAAGTTTTTTTTCCTTTTTTTTTAAGATTTTATTTATTAATTTATTTGACAGAGAGAGAGAGATCACAAGTAGGCAGAGAGGCAGGCAGAGAGAGAGGGGGAAGCAGGCTCCCCGCTGAGCAGAGAGCCCGATGTGGGGCTTGATCCCAGGACCCTGAGATCATGACCTGAGCCGAAGGCAGCGGCTTAACCCACTGAGAGACCCAGGAGCCCCAAAGTTTTTCTTTTAAAATGGACACTTCAAGGGGCACCTGGTGTCTCAGTCGATTAATCTTCTGACTCTTAGTTTCATCTCAGGCCAAGATCTCAGATTGTGGGATCCAGTGTGTTGGGCTTTGCGCTCTATGGGAATTCTGCTTGAGATTCTTCCCTCTCCCTCTGCCCCTCTCCCTCTCTCTTTCTCTCAAATAAATAAATAAATCTTAAAAAAAATAAAAAATAAAATGGACACTTCATAATGTCACCATAGAGACAGTAATGCTAACATAACTTCTTCTACTTTAGGTAGGTTAGAAGGGGCAACAGAGTCATCGTACTCAAGATTTTTTTTTCCCCAGAGCATCACAAGATTACAAAACAAACAAATTAAACACTGGAATTACTTGTATGTGATTTTTACTAAGGTAACTTATTTATTGTGGTTTGAATTTTAATAATATGACTTATTTTATGAACACATTAAAATAATTTAGCACATTAAAATAAATGGCTCCTATAATTAAAACAAAAATATTGTTCCTATATCCAATGAGTGAAGCATGCCTCCTAATTTTACTTATACCCACAATAATATTATCCCCTCCTTTCTTTTTGAGGGTTTAATTTAGAAAAGCATAGTGATCTTAATGCTTTTCTTTTTCTATTATTATTATCATTATGTTATGTTAGACACAATACAGTACACCATTGGTTTTTGATGTAGTGTTCCATGATCCATTGTTTGTGTATAACACCCAGTGCTCTAGCAACATATGCCTTCCTTAATACCCATCAACAGGCCAACCCATCCTTCTCATTTCTAAAACCTCAGTTTGTTTCTGTGTCCATAGTCTCTCACGGTTTGTCTCCCCTCCAGGATCCCCCCCCTTCATTTTTCCCTTCCTCCCCCTAATGTCCTCCATGCTATTCTTTATGTTCCACAAATAAGTGAAATCATATGGTAATTGACTTCCTCTGCTTGACTTATTTCAGTTAACATAATCTCCTCTAGTCCCATCCATGTCAATGCAAAACTTGGGTATTCATCCTTTCTGATGGCTGAGTAATATTCCATTGTGTATATGGACCATATCTCGACTGTTTCCACAGTTTGGCTATTGTGGACATTTTTGCCAAGAAAACTGGGTACATATGGCCCTTCTTTTTACTACATCTGTATCTTTGGGGTAAATAACCAGTAGTGCAATTGCTGGGTCATAGGGTAGCTCTATTTTTAATATTCTTCTAATGCTCACTTTCTGTATGTACTCTAGCTCCATTATAAAATCATTTTAACAATGTTAATTTTACCTAATACATATATATGTAGATATACTTTTTTAAAATTTATTTTAATCATCCTCTTATTAACACACCTAACAATCAGAGTTAATCAACTCTCTAACATAACTGCATAGACGATCTTTATACTATGTACATAGAGTTCTTAGGGACCTTCAAAACCTCTATCATAATTTGCTTGAAAACACTTGCATCTCATTCTCTTTGTTTTGGGAAAAACAGAAAATCACATGCAGTTTGCTCCCTACTCTTGATTTTTTTTTTTTCACTTTGTTCTAGAACAAGCTGCCTCTTCTCTTTATATCAGCTGTCCCAATATAACTTAACTTATCTCAAGGCTCAGACTCTTCATTGTGTCTTTCTTCAAGGCTTTCAAGTGCACTTAGAATCATCTTCATAAAATAGCTCTGTATGTGTACCTTATATTTTTACTTAACTACCTCATGTGTGTACTTTGCCCCTTTACTAGCTTGTAAGGTATTTGGGAAAAGAAAGTTTATTCTTCTTCTAATTTCCCAGTATATCCCCATGATGGACATCAAGTGATGGAGTTAAATGAGGGATGCATTCTAATATTCCCTTAAAATTATGTGTACCTCTACTTTAAGTTATGTTGCTGTAAAGTTAATCACTCCTCAAAACTTTATTATGCAATTTTAAAATTTAGACAATACTGTTGGGAATGATCTGGTCTCTCCTCATCAAAGTTTTAAGTAAAATAAAAGTTTTAAAACAATTATAGGTATTTCTTTGGTAAGTGATAGAGTATATGAGATTTTTAGGATAAATTATCACAAGAATTCTTATTTATAAGTATTAAGAAATATTGAAATAGTATCTATAATTTGGCTAATAAATCAATATATAGTTATGTATGTGTTTTGACATAATAATAAATACTGTTCACTAATAATTATTAGTAGTACTTACTGATTATTTAACATTTTAGAAATTTTTTTAGTAATCAAATATGTCAGCTTTCCAGCTTATATTTTACTTTTATTTTTTTTAAAGATTTTATTTATTTATTTGAAAGAAAGAGAGATCACAAGTAGGCAGAGAGGCATGCAGAGAGAGAGGGGGAAGCAGGCTCCCTGTGGGGTTTGATCCCAGGACCCTGAGACCATGACCTGAGCTGAAGGCAGAGGCTTAACCCAGTGAGCCACACAGGCACCCCCAGCTTATATTTTAAAAAGCAATCAAAGCAATTAAAAATATATGAAAACATTAAATATAGACAAATATTTGAATACTTATTTAAGTTCTAATTTTTCATAAAGATGAATTATAATTACAAGTTGAATTACAAACTGAATAATTACAAGTTGAAAGATGAATTATAATTACAAGAATTATTTCTGTTAAACATGTCCTAGAATATACATATTGCATTGCACTTAAAACAAACACTACTACTAAGAACCCTCCAAAATATGTGCTCCTCCTTTAATAATGCAGAATTTTATTTTAAGAGGAAGTTCATGAAGGAGAAATTCCATTTTCAATCTTTGCTTTGTTTTGTCCACAAATTGTCTTCCTGTACCATATATATTCATCTCTATCAGTAATATATTTTCCTTAAATTTTAGCATCCTCCTAATAAACACATGTGGATAAGGAAGTACTAAGGAAGGCATACCTCTTCCTGCAATGGCATTACTTGAAAAAATTGTCTCTAAATTGTCATTGATATGTTTTCCTTTCCTAACTCTAAAATGTTGACTGTCTTCTGCCTGATGTGTGCTGAATTTGGTTTTAAATTCAAATTAGTTGCTTTTTAGGCATTTCCTTGAATCTGTCACAGTAAACTGATGCAAAATTGTTTTGTTTACTCATATTCTCTTGCTCCTTCCTGCAATTAGATAATAAACATGATCTATTCTCATGCAGCACTTTCTTGTGCTTTTAATCAAACCATAGTAGATAATTTATAAACTCTTTTTTAAAGAATTTTTTGTTTCTGATTTTTGGATGCTAAACAAGGATTGAATTATAAATCTGAAGTTAAGATGTGAAGTTTAATATAACCAGCAAAAAAAAAAAAAAATAGCTCACATGATAAAGTTAGGAAATCTCTAAGAATACATCCCTTCTAATTAAGGGTAAACATTACAGGAGGCACCTGCATGGCTCAGTCAGTTAGGCATCTGACTCTTGATCACATCTTGATCTCAGCATTGTGAGTTCAAGCCCTGCACTGGCTCCAAGCTGTCCATGGGGCCTACTTAAAAGAAGGAAAAGAAGAAGAAAAGAAAACAATAAATAACACAGTAACAAATGTATTCCCCTGTGATAGCAACAGTTGCTTTGTGTTTTAATCAAGCTGAAATTGGAATAGGATTGAGAAATGCGGAAATAATTGTGGAGTATTCTCTATCTTCTCTGTAGTCCTTACTATTCAATCCTTTGGCTTTTGCACAAAGTGTCTCCTTTTTTACCATCTGGCACTCAAGGCATTAACACAATAACAGATATTCACATCTCTCTTATTTTGTGCTACAGTAGGAAGCTAAAATGCTTTGGCTCCTTAAAGGTTGATCACGGAAATAACAAATGTATGCCTCCCTGCTTTACAAAATAGAAATTAAAAAGTAAGTTCACAGATAAAGGTTAGCCTGAATGACTCAGAAACAGTAATAAGGTTTTGGAAAAAAAAATAAAAGCTACACACACCATTTTAAAATCCACAAATGTTATGGAGAAATCTAAAGTCCATACTTATTTATATAGTAAAGATTTTTTGTTGTTATCAAAGTTCTTGATTGCAAGACATTAAAGTTCACTGTGGCTATCTTAAGCAGAAATAGAATTTATTGGAACACCAGACTAAGAGAATCAGGCAAGTGAATTCGGCAGAAACCATGGAAACAAGGTAGGTTAAAGGAAGAAGAAACAAACAACCTGGCCAACATACCACCTTAACTTCAGGCCATCATTAATACTGTTTGCCCAAGTGAAAACCTAAGCATCCCTTTATCTTTTGCCTTACTTGGTTTGAGAAAGCATTGCCTGGACCTGTGTAGGTCATGTTTCTATCCTCTAGATAAGGCAGTAAAATTATTTAGGATCCCCGTGGCCTCTGTCATGGAAGTATAAAGTATGCACTGTAAAACAGTGCAGAGCAATGATGTGTTATTAGAGAAAAATGAAAATTATATATTTAGAAAATGTCTAGAAATTATTTTCTTACTTATGATTACATTCTAGTATGTTTACATAAAAACGTTTCTGAAAATTCCTTAGACATTAGTCACTCTTTTTTAGTCACCTCTTGAGACAGACTGTGGAGGTGGGTATGATTTATCCTGGATACATGTGCCCTGGATCACAAAGTGGATTCTAAAAAACACACCTTGAAGGAGGAATGTAGTCAGTATTTGTAAGAGTGACTACTACACATTCTATCCTCATTTTTTTCTCACTTCCAGGACAGCAGATAGTCTCTTCTCTGTGACTCTGAAAATTTATTCATCTCAGCTCATTTCCAGAAACCAAATTTTTAATTTAAAGTGTATCTTGTTAGAATGAATAACTTAGTGAATGAATGAATGAATAAAAGAACGAACAAATGAATGAATGAATAAAAAGACTCTAAGGAATACTGTGCTAGGTGATCTTGTCTCTTGAGAGCTAGAGAATATTAAGCATTGCTTCTTGACCAAAGTTTCGGACTCTTTCAACTAAGGGGCTTAATCTACTTTGGTTCTCAAATAATTGTTTCTCAGTCATCCACCTGCATAAACACTTCTTGAATGACATTGTCCAGAATTCATTTTATTTCACTAATGCATAAGAACTATATCATTTTGGAAAATTGAAATATATAAGACAACAATTAAATTAATGCAAATTTTAATTCAAGTTACCCCTTTGCTTATTTTCCCTTTAGTTTATAAGGCAGAAATTCTGATTTAGAAACTAACATTGAGGAATAGATTTAAAATAAGCTCCTTATTTTAGCCAGATACTGTTCTTAGTACCTCATTTATATTTCTTGTGACCAAGGTCAAATCATTTAACCTTGCAGAACCCGAAGGTTGCTGTAATCTGTTTTCCTAACCAACCTCTTGAACACAATGTGTAGTACTGGTAAATGCTATGTGAGATAGAAATGCAGTAACATTGTTGCAGAGAGCACCGAAGGAAAATCAGAAGCCTTAACTCCACATGGGTGTTTATGTTTATGAGAGCAAAAAGAAGAATGGTGAATAACTAAAAGACAGTCTTTACAACTGCAAGGACATTTGTAAAATACAATAGTAATAATCTCCACCATAAAGTATACACAATTTCAAGATGTAAAACTCGAGTAAATCTAAAATGATTTGGTCAAACAAACATTGTCAGTGTATTCATCATTTTACAGAGTTTCTGTAAAAAGGAAATTTTGCTATATAATTACTATGTAAGTGTCAATCATTAGGTGGTTCACAAATAAGACTTCTAAAATATGTCAAAATTTATTGCTATATGTTACTATATGTTACTAGATCGTAATATTACAATTATTGTATCAATCTATATTAATGTTCACTGTTAAAACTCACTTTGAAACCATTGATATTTTGAATCATCTTTTTGAAACTTTATAATTTTGATTGGTAGAATGCTATTTAATGTGTACTTTCTACTTTTTTTTTCTACTTTTTAATTCGGTGTCAAATGTTTCTGTGTATTTACTTACTGACTAAATTTGCTCTACTGAAGACTTCTCATTCTTTATTATTGATTTCAGGTCACTAGTAATATTCTTATTTTTAATTTTTTTCAAAAGCTCTTGAATGACTTTATTATAATTATTAAATTATAAATTATATAAATATACACACATTAATACTTTGTATTTGGGAGTCACTTATTTGATTTAATTTATTTATACAAATGCCTATTATGTATTCTAAATGTTATAGTCTTAAATACAGTTTGCTACTTAATCCAAATGTTCTTTCATTGTGTTTCAAAAAAGTAAACTTTATTTTTAATTATTTACTCTTCCAGATAAACTCACAATTAGTGTTTTTTTCAGTTCCCCCCAAAATTCCATTATAATAATGATTGAAAAATACTACAAACATAAAAATAACTTGAAAGAATTAGTAACATTACTGCTCCTTACTTCTGATTCTAACCATTTATATCTTCTCAGATATTTAACTCTTGTTTTGCTCGGGTTTAAATTATTAAATGTTATAAGAAATATTTCTTATAAGAATTATGTATTTTCTTTAATAATAGTGAATATTTATTTTTAATATTATTTTAATAACATTTATTTAATAAATTTATATTTAATAAATAAAATTAATAATATAATAAACATAATAAAAATAAATATTATTTTACTAATATAATACTAATATTATATCAGTAATTATTGATATTTTGCAAGAATGTTGATTTTATGTTAAAAATCTTAATTTATTATAATAAAATGTTTGTTACCCACACTATATGTGGTACAGTAAATAATTATGAAATATTTTCTTGCTAGTCTATTTCTCTCAATTAGCTATAAGAGCTAACAGTGGTATCCTATTCATATACCTGTTTTTAGAAATAATAAATTGTGGGTGACAAAAATAATTGTGCAGGGGGGATACCTGATTTAATCTCAGCAAGAAGATAGTCTTCAGGGAATATAAATTCAGTCATAGAAACTCTGATCAGTTGCTTCTGATGACTCCTAAAGCAGAAAGACCATAAAGTGTTAATAGATGGCATGGTTTTTAAAAAGCAGAATGACCTATTATAAGCAGAAAGGATTCAGAGAATGCATATACATGTCTTTTATCACTGTCATTTAATCAATTATTATTTTTAGGTGAATCTGTCAATGAGAACTTGGGTTTAAGAAAAATCCAATATAAATTACTTCTTATTCATATTTTACCTATTCAACTTAACATGAACATTATAAACAGATACTTGCATAGGAAATATCAGTAACATATAAAGGCTTCCTTTCATATGGAACAAAGAAATTCATGGTTTTTTTTGACAAATACAAAAAGTCAAGAACCAAAATCTGATTCTGTCCCCAAGGTTTAGCCACAAACAATGTTGTATCCAGCCATGTCACACCATCAGTGGTGACCTCCACGTCAAAAACTCAAAAGCATCATCCTTATTGAAGGAATCTGAGCTTTCTATGATGGGAACTAGTATCCTGTTGTGCAAGTAGAATTGTAGCAATTTCCCCTAGACCTTTGCATAAATGTGTGGTAGAGCATATTGCAAACATTCTGGCTCGTTACAGAAATGGTGAACATGAGGGAGTCACCTCCATCATGCCCCTGTGAATCATCTAGCTTCAGAAATATTCTACCCTTTTACTCTGAAGCTTCAGGAGGAGCATGATCAGCATTTGAATTGTTAGAACTAAACTCTAAAAATGTCATTGCCAGAATATATTTCATGAAAGTTGTCTATCGTTTTTAAACACTGAAAAAGAGAGCAGTGCTTGCTTTTTCCCCAGCTGTGCTAGTGAGTGAGTCCTTCATTCTAATTTTCATAACTAAATTTGCAGATGCTTAAATTTCACTGCTTCAAATATTTTCTTGAGTATATTGAAGACTTTTAAATCTCTCTTGAGCGAAGGTGGCTTCAAGTAGAATGATTTTCACGTTTCATATTGTTGGCCTTCTCTTCTCTTCTAGTCTTTCCTCCCCAGAACCAAAGAATTTACCTGATTTCAGAATCTTTCCCCAATGCTGAAGTGATGCTTCACCTTCACGGAGAGTTACTGTGGAGTGACTGTGTCACCAGTGTTTGACCTTAGAGCATTGCTGCCACAGCCTTTGAATTTAAAATTCATTACTAAATGTCAGAAATTGCACTCAGCCCTGTGACAAGTTATTAGCTTTGACCCTCACCCCTACAGTTTATTTGATGCTTTGAGATTTGTCACAATTTCCTTTTTCTACCTCTTGTAACATCTCACAACTTTCTTGCCATCTGTAGGGTGGGAGCTCATACTTAGTGATTCCCTTCAATCTGCAATCATCTGTCATGTATCTTAAAAAATTACATGTGTGAATTTTGTACAATATACTTTATCTTAATTATTTTGTTTTTTTTTTTACAGACTTAAAACTTATTATAATTTTTTCAATTATAAAAATATATACCTGGGATGCCTGGGTGGCTCAGTTCGTTAACATCTGCCTCTGGCTCAGGTCATGATCCTGGCATCCTGGGATAGAGTCCCTTATGGTGCTGTCTGCTCAGCAGGGAGCCTGTTTCTCTCTCTGCCTGCTGCTCCTGCTGCTTGTGCTCTTTCTGTCTCTCTGTCTCTGACGAACAAATAACATCTTAAAAAATATATACCCACTTAAAAAAGAAAAACAAAAGAATGAAGGAGGAAGAAAGTTTTTCTGGCAAGGGTCAGGTGTGCGTGGGGCGCTCACAACTTTCTCCTAAGAGTCAGCAGTTTATGAAGAATTGAGATGCTCTAGGAAGAGCCCTCTTGAGTCACTTCCTAACCAGGCGTGGTTTGGGAGGATTGATAGTCATCCAAGTTTCAAATTTCCAAAATCATTCTCTAAATTATTCAGGGACATCAGGATCCTCCTGAGCCATTAGTTTCATGCTTTTACTATAGTGTTCCAGGTGGTCCCAGGGCAGGAAAGGCCTGTCTTGGGTGTTTACAAACTTCCCCCTGCAGTCCTCAAACTCCCTCGGCCCCTGGGATACTTGATGTCTGCATATGTCTCAGCGTCTGCTGATACTTCCAGTGCCAGCGGAAGTGCGGGCAGGAGACAAAGTTCTGAAAGCTGAGCTGAGGACCATCTTTGACAAAGGCAACGTGTTCTCAGGCTACAGGTGGGGCAGGGGCTCCCTGTGACACAGCAGGGAATTTCAAATCTCTGGGATCAGTCTACTTGCAGTAACTTGATCTTGTCAATAAACCAAATTTTTCCATGGTGCTTTTTCTTGTTTTGAAGGCAGTCTTCGGCAATTATAGGGCCTTTGCTAGCTTCAGCTGGTAGTATGAGGAGATCTTTCTCCATTTACGGTGTTGTGACCTGATTCCGGCTGCCAGACTGACAGTAAAATACTTCTTTTAGTGGAATCATTGTGGTTCTGACCCTGGCAATCCCTATGCAGCTGCCTGTCCTCAGTTGCCTTGTCCCAGCCCTGCCCTTTGATGGGGCACGAGGACTCCTTCATTCTAAATGGCCTTGCTTTAGAAAAGCCGCAAACTGAGAGTGACCTACAAGGCCACCTCCGTGGAGGCCCTCAATACTTTTGTTTTGAAACTGATTAAGACCCCTCTGCCACATTTTATTTTTATTTTTATTCTCTCTTGAACACTTCTGTCAGATTGTAAAAAGGAAGAGGGAGGAATTAAATAAAGTTCACTCTTATGTTGACATCTTGCTTATAAGCTTCTAAATTCATACATTTAATCATAAATACCAAAATAAAAAGTACATATCACCTTTAACTTTAGACTATTAAAGATTTACATTTGAGACTTAATTATTCTTTGAAATTTGAAGCTTAAGATTAGTTTCTTTGGAAGAAATAAAGCCAGCTCTTTATTTGGGGGGATGGGGAGAATCGTGCTCCACTGAACAGCTAAAGTAAACATGACTCTTATAGTAATTTGGTTAGACCAGTAAAGATGATGGTGCAGCAAAGAAACAGAAGTGATACCCTCAAGAATGAAATAGGGTGTGATCGTGTGATAGTATGGGAATGTGGGTACTGGCCTCTGTGGGAGACTCAAGATATGGAGCCAGAGGACATTAGCGAAGGTGAGCTTAGCATAAATGAGGAAGGTGATTGTGATGAAATATCCCAGAGGAAGTAATACTAGGGAGTACATTTCATGTTGATAAAATTCTTAGAGGTGTTTCATAACATTGAAGATGTTTCATCGCATTGAAGGTACAAAAGATAAAACATCAAAAGCTGACCTAAACTTAAAAGGAAGAATGACAATTCAACAAGGCATCGATTGTTCCATATCTTAAGTATCATGAACAGAGATGGGAAAACAAACACTATTCGATCTGCTTTTTAGGAGGTGGTTGTTTTTTTTTTTTTCCAAAGAAACAAAACGCTTTAGTTGTCAATGTTTTGAACATTTTAATATAGCCTGTTCTAAGTAAATATTAATTTTACCATTTCTTCATTCCCTGTAAATATATAACTAATGATAAGAGAGTTTTTAATATTTCGATAAAGGTTTTAAAAGGTCATGGAACAATCATAATTCTTCCCAATGAAGTTTCAGATAGCTTTGCTTGGTTTAAGCTCACACTATCAGTTTTATAATCTCAAGGGAGGACTGTTCATATGTTAAATGACACAAGAGGAACTACTCATTTATTTAATTCCGTTAAATAACTCAGAAATGCAGAAATAAAACAAATAAAAACAAATAACAGCACTTCCCTTATATTTACTGTTAGTTTTCATAGTGTTCATAGTTTTTTGCAGTCTGTCTTCAAATTAATTCTCTTTTTCTTTCTTAGAAGAACAGATTCATTTCTCTCACCTTATATTCATATTATATCAGATTACCAAGAATGCTTAGCACTTGTCCTATATGTATTTTTCATTTAATGCCCAGATTATTTTTCCCACATCATTATTAAGCCACAATAGCATCATTTTCTCTGAGTTTTCTAGACTGCCTCCTCCTAATCAAATGATTTGTTATTCAGTTCTCCTTCCATAGGAATGATTTTCTATCTCTATTATGGCACATCGTGGAAAGTAAGTCATATATTAAGTCATATGCTGAGCTATTCTTATGCTTCTGTTCCTCTTCTCGTTTACTAGTATTCCCCTAGTACATACTGTAGTGGCAAAATTAATAATATATCAGTATATTTTGATTGTTCTTAAAATATTTAAAATTTTTTAAATTTTTAAATTTTAAAATTCTGGCTATGTTTTCAAACCACACACACATTTTAAACTTTTGGTCAGTACTGCCGCATCATAAGTTTATTGAAATGCAACATTTGGCTACTTTTATAGATTGGTGGGCCATTATTCAGCCTACCACAATATCAAATATACTTTTTCACAGTAGTCAATGAATTATTCTACTACTTTGCATTGAAACAATGTGAGTCGATATGGAAAACAATTGTTTTGATACTCTGTGAACTAGCAGATGAATCAGACTACCTTTAAAGAGTTATGATTGATTATTCATTAATGTCTAGAGATAGACTGTGACTTTCTTATTCTGGTTAGAAAACCAGCTAAAAAAATCTTTATCAAAACCCTATTATCTCTGTAACCTCCATTGTCATTGAATAAAATGAATTGACTTAATCATCACTACAAAATATACTGCATCTAAAATCTGAGTGAATATAGAGAGGCAAAAGAGTTATTTTTAAATGTTAATAGTTACATTTTGAGGAGCGTGAAACTGAAGCAGATATATGGTATTAATTTTATATTCTTTGAAATAATATTGAATTTCTCCTCTTCAGATAAGCAACAGAGCCATTTCCCCATTCTGTTTTTGTTTGCTACAGACTCAAAAACTTTCCATATTGTTTTCTTTACTAGTACTTCTTTTGTTATTTTGAGATTGCCATCAACAGTAAAATGTCTCAGTTTTTCAGATTTGGAAATCCATGCACCTAACCCAAAAGAATTGTTTCATATACACTGTTTACATTGACAGTAATAACTTTTGCTCATTTCTGGGCTGATAGTGCTCATTGTCTAGGTTCTGTCGACAGCCACAGAGAAGGAGCCCAGATGCCTCATGGTTCAGACTCTTACTCTCCATGCTGCTGCAAGAGTGCCAGTCTCAGCGAACCTCACTGTCCATAGGTCGGAAGTCCCTCTGGTACCTTTCTTCTGAGAATAACTTTTAGTCTTTTCTTAGAAGAGTGGCAACCTGACTTTGCAGGCTGAAGGAAATTATCTGAGGAAATAAATACTCCAAGTACATACTTTCAATCTATCTTCCCGATTTTTGTTCTAAATTTAATTATCACCTTTTTTGGTGCTGATGCTTCCAAATCTTGACATTTTGAGAGACTCAAGTCATTTTTTCCCCAACATTACATCCCAACCTAAGTATTTAGTTTATAGTTTACTTCTAGTAATCAAGTGACCCTCCCCTCTATCTAATATTTTCTTCAAAATATTTTGAATTCTTTGGGGAAATGTGAGTCTGTTTTCCTATTCTCTTTGTCTAGATGGGCTTAGACCAGTTTATTTCTTTACATTTTTGCTATTAACTAACTGGTGCTTCCAGGGGAAAAGATTCACTCCACTACGTTTAACCAGAAATTTAACTAGTACTTTTTTTTTTTCATGTTACAAATATTTTATTTGAATTTTTATTGTGTCTCCCTGTCTTATTCAAGCATTTGGGGAAAAAGTTATTACTCTCAACTGAGGCAAAGCCAAAAGGGATATAAAATAAAGGTCAGAGAAATTTCAAGGAATTCAAACACAAGTACAGCTGACCTTCAAATAAACTGTAAGCTATCACATTAATTCAGTAGTGAGGAGATGCATCAAGTAGCCAGAGGGATTCATGGACCTTTGAATCAGTCTTGGAGTTTTTCAGTTATGGGCAACAGCACATGTTGTGCGAGACAAATTATGTGTTTGTGTGGGTGTAGGTGTGTGGATGTATGTGAGTTTCCTGTTTTGAAAAAGAGATAAAGGGCTTTCAGAGTTTAATCAAATTGTCTTTTTCATGTAATTATTTTGAGGAATTGAAGGCTGCACACTATCAGTCTCTGCGATCACTTGACCTTGTATGTCACCATCACTGTGTTTAGTTTTAGATTTTTAAGGACAAGAATACGTATCATTTTTTCCCTCTATTTTCATTTAATGAATTCTCTTTTCTTTGTTTTAAAAGCCATTTATCACCAAAAAAATTATTTGAAATTTGAAACCAAATGTCTAACCAATTCAGTGTTTTCTAACATAATTTGATAAATATTTTTAACATCATTTTGGTAAGAATTTATGTGGTCTACATATTCAACAAAATTATTAGGACCAATTTTGAACAATATTTCTTTTATCAATATCTGTTCCCTTTTTATTTTTTAATTGTTATTTTTTATTTTTTGCTTTTAATATTTTAATTATTTTCATTATGAGTAAGTGTGAATATAGAGCACATCATTCTTTTTAAAACTTGAGCATCATTTATCAGCTTCTCCGATCGACTTCTACTTCTACAAATAATAAGTTTTATGGAAAAAATATTTACTAAACAAATGTTATATGACTCTTCTGCCTTTAATATTTCAAAGCATTTGCATGCCGCAGACTATGGCAAGTCTTGCAAGAATCTTATTAGAATCTAATTGTTGAACTTATTAGAACAAGATAAGAGTATCACCTTAAATATTTATCTTCTTGTTCATATTCTTGTTCTCCTTCCCTCAATCCTTTCCCTCTTCTGTTAAAACTATCTTTTATATACTTCAGTTTGGGGAGTGCCCAATTACAGAAACGAATTCTTCTATTTATATGCCTTTATATTCCATTTTTTAAAAGCTCTTTACCAAATGGTTTTTTCTAACACTGAGATTTATATGGTATCACTGTACCAGACAAATGGACATGAGCTAATCCTATGCTAACACATGTTTTCCTTATTTTGTGATTGAGGTTATAAGCAAATTGAAATGTGAGTCACTTATTCTGTAATGTCTCTTATATATCTAAATCATTATAGCTATTAATAAATAAATTACTTTCCAAAATAAAAAAAAATATTACTAAGAAGAAACTAGAGATGATATGTTTCAATGCTTTCATTTAACACTGTGAAAAGAGACCCAGAGAATTTAATATACTACCTAAAGCCATCTTAAGACTAATAACTAAATTTCCTAGGTCCAAAAGTGAGTGTGCTGATTTTCCCTCAATGCAATTGTACTATTGCTATATTTTGTGTTCACATCATTCACAACCAAGACAACTTGATCGCTATTGTTAATGTATAGCTTTAAAAATATATTTTTTTAATTTGTTAATTAATCTTAAACCCATCCAGAGATTAATAGATTGAATTATTAAAATTTTAAAAATTACAAAGTGAACATAACATTGACTTTTCTATCAAGGGTATTTACTACATATTTAATGTTCGAACCACTAGCTTTAAGTTCCAAATTGCCAAGGTAAAACACATGCTTGAATTAGAAGATACTGCAAGGTGGTCATAGAAACTACATTGAAATTGAAGGGTATGGCAGAAATCTGTTTGCTTGCACATGGAAAAAGAGTTTTATAGTGGAAATTATCCCTTTTATGAATATTACTAAAATTTTAGAAGAGATCATTTTCAAAAACATAACTAGCTAAATAAATCTATTTCATACTTAGAATGTGAAATTCTATATAACAAGAGGGAAAATATATTCATCTGTTAAGAAAATCTTCTATTTAATTGTGGGGCACCTGGATGGCTCAGTGGGTTAAAGCCTCTGCCTTCAGCTCGGGTCATGATCCCAGGGTCCTGGGATTGAGCCCCACATTGGGCTCTCTGCTCGGCTGGGAGCTTGCTTCCTCCTCTCTCTCTGCCTGCCTCTCTGCCTACTTGTGATCTCTGTCTGTCAAATAAATAAAATAAAAAATCTTTTAAAAAAATAGAAAATCTTCTATTTAATTATAAATATTCCATAAATAAATTTCACCTCTTAGAAATAATCTTATTACATTTAGTTTCATATTTTATATTAAAAACAATTTTATGATATTAAAAATGGACACATTTGTAAGTTGTACTTTTAGTCATATTTTTTGTGTTATAGTTCTTTAATATTTTAATATTTTCATCTATTTATTTTGGAGAGAGAGCACAGTGGGAAGGGGCAGAGGGAGAAGGAGAGAGACTCCCAAGCAGATTCCCCCCTGAGCTTATAGTCTGTCCTGCTGTTCCATCTCAGATTTTGAGATTATGACCTGAGCCGAAATCAAGAGCTGGACACTTAACCAACTGAGCCGTCCAGGTGCCCCAAATAGTCTTATTCAGCAGCCAAAATTTAACTTTTATTTTTAAATAATATATAATTCAAATCCATATCTATTGGTACAAAATTTTCAATGAAATATATTTTAAAACATGAGGATAAATCAACTTTAAAGGAAATAGATAATCAAAAATAATAAGATTATATTTTTATCTTTTAAATCACTGGGAATTTCACATTTACAGAAAAGAAAGCTACTTCTAAAATATAATAGACATCTATTTACCTCCAGGCATCCAGTGTAACAAAATGAATCTATTTCCATTTTTTCTGTGACAGGAAGAAAATAGCCAACCAACCATGGAGAACATGTTTTGGAAGAATTTGATTTGTGGGCTCTTTCACATTGATAATGTATATGAGGCTTTATTCAATTTTATCTCGACTTTATTTGGAAAACAATACCCAAAACATGTATGTTGTGATTGGAATACTAAATTATGTGTTGTCACTTAGATTTGTAATAGTCAAACAACTTGTTTTACAGATGCATAAAAGACTTAAATGTCTTATCTTTTTAAAAAAGATTTATAAACTGTTAAATTATTACACTATGAATTATTTACTGTAGTAATTTGATTAAGTTGGAGTATAGATAAAACATGTTAATATGAGGTTGAGCCTTGACATAATTCATTTTAGCCTTAATTATTTTGTTTCTACCTATCGTCATAGTGCACATTTCTCATCTTCCCAAATGAATCAAGAATAATGAAGTCACTGCTTATGAAAACGTTGTAATAAATAACTTCAATTACTTGAGAAGAAATTTATTACTAGGGAACACAAAGTACCATATGAAAATTTGCAGAAAATGAACAACTGAAATTGCCATTAAAATCTTTTTTGCATGTATCACACACAAATTTACATAGAAAGAAGAATCTGTTATAATCTTTCTAAGGTATATGATACTTTACATTTACTTTATATATTTAATATGAACTCTTAAAAAGAATACAATTCCATTTTTGTTTTCAAGCTATGAATAATTTTATAATTATTTATTAATAGCTATACTGTTTGAGTCTATATGTGGGGGGAATGGGGAGGTAGATAAAGCAGGGGAAGAACAAGGTACTGTCATTTCATTTTAAGCTAAATCTGAAAAGTCACATAGGTTTTATGATTTGTGTTTTTTGAGTTAAAAATGATCTTTATAAATTGGGGAGAACCTATTACAGCTATCTAATCTCTGCTATCTTTCTTCATTTTGGTTACTGACAAAAGATTCCAAGACAAAGAAGCAATGGAGCAGGAAAGGGTAAGAGGCATGCTAAGACACATGCTTAGAACAGTTAAATCATTATTAGTATTTCTATGAACAAAAATAATTCTTAAAATAGTGCAAGTGAATATTACTGGTTTAAATGAGATGATTTATTTCAAACCTTCAGAGAAATTAGCAATAGGTGTAGAAACAGGTTCCTATAAGTGGGGACTTCCCATGTAATGTCGCTGTCAATAAGTCTCATCACAAAAAAGCAAATGTAAGAGTAATGCTGAACAGTGTTTGTTTGTATTTTACCTATTAAATTCTAGAATTTCTTAAATTACTAGTAGAAAAAATAGAATTAAAGGAAAATGCTAATAATACTTGTTAAAGGTACAAAACTAATAAAGAAATAAATGATAGATAGATAGATGATAGATAGATAGAGTGCACATTTGCAGAAATTGAAAAATAAACGTTAGCACAATCATTTCCAAATTTGAAAGATAAACTAGATTACAAAGTAAAGATAATGACCTAAATATAATTATATATAAGGTTTGTACCCTAAAACAATAAAACTCTTAAAAAGAATGCAACTATTTTTAAGCATTCAGAAAATACATACAAAAGCTACCAAACATTAAGCCACTATAAAAATAACTAAATTTTAGAAACCAAAATATTAAGTGCCACATTCTCATAAAAGAACACTAAATGCAGAAATGAAAAACAAAATTTTGAATAAAATACACCTGATTACTTGGAAATAAATAGATATAGATACATTTGAATATATATTTCTAGTACACTCATGAATAGATAGATCTATTTCTTTATCATTTTAAGATAAGATGAAACCAACACTTCTTTGATATCAATTTTGGGATTGAAATATTAAAATCAAGACTACACAATGGAATTGTTAGGCTTAAAACTAGGGAGACAAATAAGAAGAGCCTTACCTTCAGTCTTGCTTTCAACATTAATGAGGTCAGAACTGTGGCCAAAGAATGTTTAAGTCAAACAGAGATAGAGGTAGTTTTTCTGAGCTGAGGACACAGCAATTGGAGTTCAGTTTTCAAAAGCAGTTGTAATTTGCAAATTATATTACTGGAAAATAGGAACCTATCCCAAAATTTGGCCCCAGATGTCTTCATGAGAATTTCCTGTATGTTTTTGACTAAGATTTGGTCTGAGCAGATGAAAGATGAGAAGTTTAAGGTCTTGATGGGTAAACCACTGTGATGTTTAAAGCAAAATGGAAATATCAGTAGTTATGCATTCCTTCAACATACTGGAGTTCTGTCTATCCTGAGTTGGAACATCACTGAGCACGTTAGGCATTCATTTTTTACTCCAGAAATCCTGTTTCAGTAGTAAGGGCCATGCTCTGAAGTCTGGAAATGTCCTAACACTAAGGGAAAATTCTAACCAGACCCAATCTAATCAATTAGGGCTAAGCAGGAAGACAGTGTCTGGTTTTATCATGCTGGGCACACTAATCATCCTCTATTCAGTTCAGTACAGCTTAAACCATCTCCATAGAAACAGCAGGAAGATATTTTGAAAGGAAGACATAGTGTAATCAACACATAGTAAAAATGTGGGTACTATCCGATGACCTGTATTTCACCTGAGGGCACTTTTTTTTTTTTTTTGATCCAAAAAACTCCTAATCAGAAAAATACATTAATTTTAAAATTTATTCAAAAACTTGGGATATTTGACCTTATTTAAGCTTCAAACCATTCAGTTTCATAGATTTGAATCTAACAATAGGCTGCCACATTTAATAATACAATTGAACCAGTTGAATACATTTTGATTTCTACCTTTCTAATATGACAGTGTTATTTAGATTCATTTATTTAATCAGTCATGCATTATTCTAAGTTATAGATGAGTTCTAAAGTATTAAAATAAGAAATATCACCTTAAAAGTAGAACTTGGAAATTACTATGATCAAAGTCTTTAGGAGTGAGGATATTAAAAATCTGGGGATATAATCAGGGATTACACATAAGCTACTGGATATTGGAAATTGAAGAGGTAAAAATCCTGCTAGTCACAGACTAAAATTTGGATTCACTACTCTCCATCATTAAATGTTCCTATAGAAAACCTATCATATATGAAATCTCCATAGTATAAGAATGATTATAAAAACACTGAGCCAAAAAATTTAAGTAATGTATTTAAATTGGTGATATAAAAAATACTTAAGTCCAGGGGCACCTGGGTGGCTCAGTGGGTTAAAGCCTCTGCCTTCGGCTCAGGTCACGATCTCAGGGTCCTGGGATCAAGCCCTGCATCGGGCTCTCTGCTCAGTGGGGAGCCTGCTTCCCTCCTCTCTCTGCCTGCCTCTCTGCCTACTTGTCAAATAAATAAATAAATTCTTAAAAAAAAAGTCCAGTATTTTGATAAGTGTCATATTTTGTAATTAAATTGAAACTATTCCTAATGCTTGTTTTTCTTTTTAAATTCAAGAAAAATTAACATACAGTACTACATTAGTTTCAGGTGTGTAATATAATGATTCAACAATTCTATACATTCAAAAATTCTATACTATACATGTTCATCATGATACATGTACTTTTAATCCCCTTCACCCATTTCACAACCTCCGATCTGGCAACCACCTGTTTGGTCTCTGTATTTAAGATTTTTAAGAGTTTTAAGAGTTTTTTCCTTACCTCTTCTTTCTCTTCATTTCTTCATTTGGTTCGTTTCTTAAATTCCACTTAAGTGTGAAATCATATGGCATTTGTCTTTCTCTGACTGACTAATTTCACTAAGCATTGTACCTTAATGTTTGTTTATGTTTTTTGCTTCTGTATTCTAGAATATACAGTGATTCAAATTAATGATCTGTCTTCAAGAAAATAATGTCTAATCTCAAATAACAAAACTTAAATGTAAAAATTTATATAAGAAAATGATCACATTAAATTTTGTTTGTTAAGTAGATTCCATTATTAGTATAATCATGAGCTTACAAAACAAAAAGTAAATGATCTATTTGCAACAACACACACACACAATGTCCTTCCTTGCAATATCCCCTTTATCTCCTAAGAGTTTACATATTGTTTATGTACTTTTCTTTGCTTTAATGAACATGGACTCTAATAATTCCTTGGCTGTTTTCATCATAGATTCCTTTTTTATATTTACCATACTTTTCATCTACTTTTATTTATTTATAATGATGACCTTCATTGATAGAGGAGTTTTTTAAATCCCTGAAGTTACTCAGGCTCTTCTTTATTGCTTCTTGATGGTGAAACTGATACCATCTATGTCAGGCAGGAAATTAGACATGTGTTTGATGGCTATAAATGAACAACTAGGAATATTCCAATGTTTAGTAAAAGTTTATTAAGTAACAGTTAATATGGTTGTGTTCCAGTACATATGGACACTGAAATTTGAATTTCATATAATATTCATTTTACACAAAAAGAATTATTCTTCTTTTGACTTTTTCATCTATTCAAAAATTTAAAAGAAATATTTTTAGCTCAGGACTTGTACAAACAGGCAGCAGGCTGGAAGTTAGACTCTGTATTTTGGCAAGCCATGGTATAGACAGGCTATCATTTTATATTTGGGACATCAGGGAATGCTTTTGAACTTAAGAAATACTCAACTAAGACATTCCTGGTGAGAGAGAATGTCTCACATTCTTTTGAGAGATGTCTCACATTCCCACAGAATGGGGACTTAAAAATTAATTATTGATTAAGTGAATAGAGGTGGGGGAAAGAGAAATGATTGTTTCAGAATTGTTTCAGAATGAAGGATTTTCTATTTAAAAATCTACAACAAAAATGAACCATGAAGTTTTGGAGAGAACAAAGTGCATTTAGTGAGGCTGGCTTGAAGATCATGAAATGTAGAAAAGAAAGTATGTGATATTGAGAGACTTACTTGAAAACTTTCACCTGAGGTCTCCTCCTTTGCAGAAATGAGTAATAATATTCTTCTCTTAGAATAGTTTAGTTAGTTAAATGAGATTATTGATACAGAACTGCTACATGGGAAGAAATCTTACTTTTATTCTCTATATTCTTTTAGCTTATTTTCCAAGATGTGCCTAATTAAATCTTTCATTTTTGACTTTATAAAATTTAATTATTTATCTTGGTAATCAACGTTTTCAAATTATTGTGGTTAAACTCCAAAGATACTATTTTATCAAATTGGCCAGTTTGAGTTCATCATGAAGTTTGTTATATAGTTTTTACAAATTTATGAAAGGTGTCAATATTATTATTATAGTTTAGGTAAGCTGAATTAAAACCTTGTGTTATTCTGTTTTGTTCTGCTTTGTTTTTGGTTGGTAAGGACAAGCAGAGATTTAAATATTGCTGTTTATACTGTATTCTTAAATTAGTTCTCTTTTTCCATGAATTTACTTAACAAATATTTACTGATGGTATAATCACATGCAGCAATTATCTGTATATTATAACTTCAAAAGGTAGGAACTACTTTTCCTTTAAGAACAAATCCAAAGTACAGGTAACTGCCTTAACAAGAGAGGCACAATTCTTCACTGCCCTTCAAGTAATCAAGAATGGATTGTTTATTCCACTGTTAAATAGATGGCCAATTGAATGCATATCCCCTCCTCCTTTCCTACTACATGCACTTAGTGCCCAGCACACAGCTCAGTGACCTATCAGCTATATTCTTCTTTAATGTTATGTTTGACCTCTACATATTTAATACTATTCAGGGTGTTCTCATTAAGATCAATTTGTCACATGGACAGTGAAATTAAATGAAAAATCTGTCCACTCAGTATAAGGAGAAATGCTTTTAGGAAAGTTTCACTTTTTAAATGAGATTTAATTCATTAGATCTGAGGCAATGTTGTTAATGGATTCAGTTAGGACATATTGCCCTATGCATTTTGATTGTCATCAAAACTGTCTAGCATTCTCTCTTGGCTTCATTCCATTGACATGTGTGACCTTTGGAATATCATGGAAGGAAGCTTCAGGTCACTCATTTATAGAATGGCAACATAAAGATCTATAGACCTCACATAAATTCAACATTAATAATTATCAAATTTTTGTAAAATGTTAGGTAATACCATTTAGCCTTGAGATTAGTGTTCTATACCTCCCAGTATTATGCAAATTATCCTTGTGACCTTAAATCATTACGAAACCAGTGGAGGGAGTCTATGAGTCAGAGAAATAGATTTTAAAACTTTTATTTTCCCTTATGTAGCAAGAAAAAGAATTATTAAATAAAAATCATTAGAAAGCAAATCAAGGTTAATAAAATTTTGAAACATTTCTAACATAATCAGCACCTCAACAAATATGGATTGCATACTAATAGAAAGTTCTATGCTATTTCAGGGGGAAAACGGGATATTTTTCATATGAAAGTAAGTGATCTATAATTGTCAAATTATTTTTAGTATTATTAACAACTAAGGTAAACAAATTGTGTCAAAGTCATCTGAAAAAATATGATAATAATATATTTTATTTTTTAACATTGTTAATAGAGAGCTTTTTAAAAAAGGTAAAATTTCTATGGGGTGAAGAAATACTCTTAAGAATAATGACTTCCCAGGAAATGACAGATGTTGGAGAGCATGTGGATAAAGGGGAGCCCTCCTACACTGTTGGTGGGAATGCAAGCTGGTGCAGCCACTCTGGAAAACAGCATGAATGTTGCTCAAAAAGTTGAAAATAGAGCTGCCCTATGACCCAGCAATTGCATTACTGGGTATTTATCCTAAAGATACAAATGTAATGACCCAAAAGGGCACGTGCGCCTCAATGTTTATAGCAGCCATGTCCACAACAGGCAAACTATGGAAAGAGCCCAGATGTCCATCTACAGATAGATGAATGGATAAAGAAGACGTTTTATATATATATATATATATATATATATATATATATATATACACACACACACACACACAATGGAATATTACTCATCCATCAAAAAAAATCTTGTTATTTACAGCAATGTGGATAGAACTAGAGGATTTTATGCTAAGTGAAATAAGTCAATCAGAGAAAGACAATTATCATATGGTCTCACTGATATGTGGAATTTTTTTGGAAGACCTTATTTGTTTATTTGACAGAGAGAAAGAGAGAGAGATCACAGGTGGGCAGAGGGGCAGGCGGAGAGAGAGGGGGAAGCAGGCTCCCTGGCAGGCTCCCTGCTGAGCAGAGAGCCTGATGTGGGGCTCGATCCCAGGACCCTGAGATCATGACCTGAGCTGAAGGCAGAGGCTTCATTCACTGAGCACCCAGGAGCTCCTGATATGTGAAATTTAAGAAACAAAACAGGATCACAGGGGAAGAGAGGAGAAATAAAACAAGAGGAAACCAGAGAGGGAGACAAACCATAAGAGACTCTTAATCATAGGAAGCAAACTGAGGGTTGCTGGAGGGGAGGAGGGTGAAGGGATGGGGTAACTGGGTGATGGACATTAAGGAAGGCACGTGATGTGATGAGCACTGGGTATTATTACATAAGACTGATGAATCACAGACCTGTCCCCCTGAAACAAATAATACATTATATGTTAATTAATTGAATTTAAATTTTAAAAAGGTTTTTAAAAAGTAAAATAAAGAGTAATAAGTGAATGCTGCTGGAACAACTGAAAAAAAAAAAAAAGAAGAAGAATGACTTCCATCGTGCAGACTAGGAGGCATTTATAAATGGCTTTGGAGCTCTAACTACTCTTCATGTCACCACTGAAACCTCTCCACATCTCCCTCAGGGCTGCTAGCACTGTATGAATATATTTTAAAACTTCTTCATCTGTTTCAAAAATAGAATACAGATTTCTTCCATTAGCATAAAATGAACCCCCCAACATTATCAATTGGATTCTGTTTACCTATTCAATCGTATCTATCATGTATCCATCTTTTGTATCTTAAGTTTTGGTATCCACAAAACTATATGCAACTTTTTCAATCTTCTACACCATTATCTTTTTTCTGGTCCAGACATTCTAAACTTATTCCCAGTACTTAGATATTCTAAGTCAGTTTGTAGTCTTTCTTTCTTTTTTTTTTTTTTTTTTTAAGTTTTTATTTATTTATTTAACAGAGAGAGAGAGAGACAGTGAGAGAGGGAACAACAGCAAGGGGAGTGGGAGAGCGAGAAGCAGGCTTCCCACTGAGCAGGGAGCCCGATGCGGGACTCAATCCGAGGACCCTGGCTGGGATCATGATCTGAGCCAAAGGCAGACGCTTAAAGACTGAGCCAACCAGACGCCCCATTTGTAATCTTTCTTATGTTGCTTTTCTTTCTAAAGTACTTTCTTCCACTAACTTCCTTCAATGTCCATATATTCTTCAGTTTAAATATTGGAGGATTTTGGTGGTGCCTACGTGGCTTAGTGGGTTAAAGCCTCGGTCTTCAGCCCAGGACATGATCCCAGGGTCCTGGGATCGAGCCCTGCCTCAGGCGGTCTGATCCTTGGGGAGCCTGCTTTCCCCTCTCTCTCTCTGTCTGCCTCTCTGCCTACTTGTGTCTATAACTGGTTATCGTTGATAATCACTGGTTACCAGATGTATGTCTATAACTGGTTATCACTGATAATCACAGATAATCACTGATAATAAAATTATTCAGAGAGGCCCAAGAACAGAGACAGACCAGTTTGAAAGAGCTCATAGTGATTGAGGGGTAGAAGCTAATGGCCTATCCTACATTGTGGGAGGAAGATGGGAAGAAGTAAACAGATGTTGATGATAAAATCAATTACCCCTAATGATTAATTATATTGAGAAATGGAAAACAGAAGTGAGAAAAAAAAAGACCACTTTCGTGGCTTAAGCAAATATTTAGAGTTTGAAGAAAAGAAGGGCTTTTATGTGGTATAGGGGCAAGTTCAAGAAAACAATATATGCAGTAAGCTTTTAATAAACTAATGTGATTCTGGTATTTATAATCTAATTCTTTCTGAGCAAAAACCAGGTGGAAAAAACTTAACCAGAAGTATTAAGGAAAATGTCCATGTCCTGGTAAAATTTAGATTATTATTTTTTTTTGTGCTTATGCCAAGTACACTTTTTCTGTGGTTTCCTTATCATTGTCTACCAAACTTTGAATATAAAACATTAATAAATTACTTTCACATATTTGATATTTTCTTTATTAAGAGGAAGGTGCTTTTCTCAATAAAATATTTTCTAAAATGTTTATTAAAGTAATGGTGAGCTGATATCTGCATAGCTGTGTTTTGTACAAATATGTCTGAGCTCTTACCCATACACTAAAACAAACAAAACCATTAAGGTCAGGCAGGTTGATAGTCTTATCCCTAGAAATTTCCAAATAAAAAATTTCCAGTGTTAAAATTCATAAGGAAAACAAATCACTTTTATCATTGTTAAAGAAGACAAAGCCCTTCTTTAACATACTTACTACATATAGTTTTATACAATGAGTAACTCCATACAACTCATTATAGCTGATCAACATTAAAGACTGATTTTTATTGTGTTCCATTTTTGCTTGGTATTAAAATTAAGCAGAACTGTCAAATATTAATAATAATAACAATGATAGTAATAATGAAAGAAGTGGAGAAGGAGGAAACAAGGGACCTTATTTTTAGGAAGGAAGGATCATTTTATCCAAAGTTATATTTGTATCACAAATGCACATTTACAAAAAAGAATATTGTGCTGCACATTGTGTTCTTTGGAGGTAATCATATTTCCAAAGAGTCTGGGAATCTTGGTAAAAGACAGTAAAATTCAGAAAATGTACAAACAATAGAACAACTTACTTTTTCTAGCTTTTCTCTCAGATATTTTATGAAACAATCAGGTCATCTATCTCTTAGATTCTTTTCATTTTTTAAAAACCTCTCATTCTTAACCAGTGAGACACACAGTGCTCCTTCAGTCACAACTTCTAATGCAGTTACATTTTATAGCTTTGGCCATGATTTTAAATTTAATTTCTAATTTATATGTGGTCAAAGTTCTCACCTTTGCTCTGATTCCCAAGTCCTTCTCTCTTTAAATCAGCAGAAGCAGGACTGACAGGAAGGGAATTAAGATGAGAAAGCAATCGCCCTTGTGCCTCTCCATAATTTGTTCCCTTCTTTACCCTGTGGCAATCACAGCAGTGGGTGAACAGAGGTACAAACAGGGAGCATAGGGTAGAGGTAGTGCGGCCCATTCTAACGGCACAGTCTCCCTGGATTTTGTGTTGAGTGTGTCAGGTATTTACAAAGGAGAAGAGCCATCTCTTGATAACTACCAGGATCCACATACAAGATGTAATAAGAAACAACCACATTTTTAATCTATATACAGATAACTCAAAACATAATAAAAACATGTTGAGAGATAATCTGTTTTTATCAAGAAATCCTCTCATTTTCAAAAATATACAAAATGTGTCACACACAAACATTATAGTTAGAATATATTTATAATATAAAAAGTTATATTAAGACAAATATTGATGGCCACACTGCCCAACCTGACAATTTGAACATAAATAGTACTTTGAAAAATCTCTAATCAGAGTTGTGATTTTTATGTTAACCATTCCTTTGATTTCCTTTACAATTTAGACATTTGTCTGTTGCAATAATATATATATAATTACATATATAGATATATAACATTTTATTGGCTTGAACTTCGTATAATTCATATAAAATTATGTGCTTTCTTCAGTGCATTTTATTTATTTGGCCCGATATTACACATTTATGACCTATCCAAATTGATATATGTAGTCATGGTACATTTGTTATTGATGATGTCTTTCACTATTTTATAAAGATATACATGATTTATTTCTCCTTTGTTCTTTTGATGGGAAGTCCTGGGAAAGTATTCAAAATATTTAATAACAAGTGGTGCATAAAAACTGAACAATCAAAATAGAATCATAACCACTCTGAACAAATTATAACTTAAGAGAAATAGGCATATCAGTGCATCTCAGCCAAATTCCAACTATTTGGAAGGCTTCCTTTTCCTTCTAACTAAAAATAAGTTTGATATGAAAATATCTGAACATTTACTTTGGTGCAAATACACTGACACTTTTATTTTTTTAAAAGAACACACACAGTAAAATTGCTAAATAGTTTAATAGGCACATGACTTTTTTATTAAATAATACTAAGTTGCTCACGGTGTTATGTCACTTTCATGTCATCAGCAGTATATGTGAATTCCCATTACTCCATTTGCACTGATTCTTGTATGCATCCTAAGTATTCCAGTCTGGTGGAGGTAAGGTTAAAAAACAAAACAAAAAAACAAACAAGAAACCTGCCACATCGAGCCTGATAAACTGTACAAAACCCAGATATCAATAAAGCTGGATCTAATAATATAAAGGATTAGTGATAGGACAGGTTTTGTTCTTCAGGAGGGAAAAGGGGGTGCTTAAATATCTGAAAGGCTAGTGAAGCAAAATATTACAGGAAGTACTAGTATCCCACATCCATTCGTCCCCTATTTTTAGCTGCCAACATTTTTATGTGTACGCGTTAACATCCAACAGAAGATCATAATTCTTCGTCCTCTAACAGTTCAGTGAAGCCAAGTAATTAACTCTGGGCAGTGAAATGTAAATGGCAATGATGTGGATTATTTCTGGGTCATCTCCTTACAGATAAAGCCACTTGTTCTTGATTCTACATTTTTCTTTCATACTGTCTGGGAAGTGGTGATAATTAGAGCAAACTTGGGAGTTTGGTTTTGAGACAACCATCATCCCCTCAAAGCGTGTTCTAGTATTGTACTGAGTGATAATAAACTCCTATTTAACTTAGTATATTTGATGATCTACTTGTCATAGCAGCTTGGCCTGTAACCTGCCTCATGCACTTGATAAAAAGGGAGTTGGGGGAAATTGGAAGGGGAGGTGAACCATGAGAGACTATGGACTCTGAAAAACAATCTGAGGGTTTTGAAGGGACGGGGGGTGGGAGGTTGGGGTACCAGGTGGTGGGTATTATAGAGGGCACGGATTGCATGGAGCACGGGGTGTGGTGCAAAAATAATGAATACTGTTATGCTGGAAATAAAAAAAAAAATAAAAAAAATAAAATAAAAAAAAAATATTTTCTCCTAAGCATGGCCGTATTTGCAAATTAAATAAAACATGCAATTAAAAAGAAATATACATTCCTGTCTAAATATCTGCCTATATACTAAAAAGAAATAAATATGGATGATGTGCGTAAGTACATAAACCTATTTAACAGTACAAAGTAAATAAGAATCACTAATCATGTCAAGAGTTATTTCCAGATATGCACTCTAACTAGAATATTAAAGAAATATAATGAATCAGGGGTCAACACAATATTTTTTATTTTTGTTATGGCTAGATTTCAGTAAAATATGTTAGGATTATCTCTCTACTTATATGATCTGAATTTTGTTAATTTTCTAACTTTTTTTTTACCCATAAATTACAATTAGAGTTTACATTGAGAATTTTCTAAAAGCAAAGATACTATAATTTGTGAGTCACAGAAATTTAGTTAAATGGTAAAACAATATTTATCTAATTCTTACTACTTTTAAATAATAAAAGAGCATAGCAGTGGTTTTCCTTAAATTGCCATGAAGTTTTATTTGCCGTGGACAAAATAATTCCTTAAATTGTGTTATATTGCAAATGCAGTTACCAGTAAAGTTGACAGTGTAAAGTTCTGTTTTGTAACATCCTTATCACAAACATGCAAGGTTGGGAAGAAATAAATAAAATTTAATAATATTTTAATATTAAGATAATCACTAAGTTTCAAGATACAAGCCTAAAAGATTTGTGAGTATTTCTTCATATTGACTTGCAAGTTTCTATTTCCCTACAATACAAGAAAGCATAGTTGATTTTTTTTTTAATTTTAGGTGTGGAAGAAACACTGGACTTCAGTCCTCCATTTATAAGGATGCAAATGGAGTTTTTAGTAAGTTATAAAAACATCTTCTCCTTTTTCAAATGGTGGGAGCAAAAGTAGGTCCAAAAGCAATGCATTTGGCTTTCAACTAAGGATAATATTCTTTCATTAAATCTTTATGTCTTATCTACCTTTACATATGTTCTTTGTAATGTTTGTTTTCCTCCAATGAGAAGTTTATTTTTTTGTTATTTTAAAAACACATACTAGCAATATTGACTTGTATGTGTGATATTAAAGATTTTTGTAATTCTCAAAGTATGTGAGAGAGCTCCCAGCTTTTGAAGATTCTATCAGTAAATGCAGTTAAATGTTAGGTAATATAGCTGACCCTGTTTTTCCAGTATACAAGTCTTCAAAGTAAAAATTGAAGTTTGGTTATGGTACATTTATTCATTTCAATAATAGCACCTTGCCATGACTTTTCAATGTATTACTCAATTTAATTTTTACATACTGTGGTTAAAAATCATAGAAGAACAATGTATTAATTGTTGTTATTAAGATATCGCCACTGACACATTTTAAAGATCTGATTCTAGTCACTATAAATGGGAGAAACTCAAAGAAATAGAAACTGAACTTCTTTTCCTCTTTTTACTAAAATTAGTACTCAGAAGGAAAAATCCAACTTCTTTGAACATGCAGATCAGGTTCTAACGCAGATTTCCTATTAACTGTAGTCTCCTGGGGTTTGTGTGCATTATATATGAAGTGAACAAACTAACCATTACTATTACCTCCACCACAAAGGAAGAAAACTAGTGAATTTTTTTTTCCTTTTCTCTCTTACCTTTAAAGGTATCTTTCATTTCATTTTTACTGCTTAGTGGTTTATGTGTCACTGATGGAAAAGCAATTCAAAATAAACGTGGAGGTGTTAGAATTCAAAAGAACCAGAATTTAATTCTTCTGGTGCTATAGTGAATTAATACTAGAATTAGAAAAAAAAAATGCTTTGTTCACATTTAGAAGTATAATAGTGAACTTATGTAGATTTTCAAATAACAACATCCCTCTGAACATTATCAGGAAATGCATTTTCTTTGCAAATGGAACCAGAGAAATATTCTAAATTTGAAAGAGGAAAAACAATCTATATAATAAAAGGCTCAAATGTATGTGCCAGTTGTGGAGAAAAGGAGCACAGGTGTGAAGTTTATAGGAGTGGTGAGAAGGGTATCTTAACTAAGCACATGATGACTACAACTCTTCATAAAGCTAGACTAATTATGTGAACATAAACTTTTGGAAACATTGTGTATAACATCAATATATTTTAACTTTATATGAAATTCCGGAGGAATGTTTTGATAAAGTAATTAAAATATACATTTCTTTATATTCACCTTTCCAAAAAAAAATCATGCATAGTTATAAAATTGTCTTAAATCTAACTAGAAGTAAATATGCTCTGAGGATTTGGTAGATTTTATTTTTGCCATAGTACTTAATATTTTTATTCATATTATTATAAAAGCTATACTTGACTCAGAAATGATTGACATTTCACATCATAATGGTACATATTTAACAATCGAACCGAAGTTGAAACGTCATTATCACCCAAAAGCCGTAGTTTACATTAGGGTTCACTTTCGGTGCTATACATTCTATGTTTTAACAAATGTATAATGGTATGTATCTACCATTTCAGTATCATACAGAATATTTTCACTACCTTAAAAAATCTTCAGTGCTCAGCTGGCATTCATCCCTCCCTCTCCTCAACCTCTGGCCACCACTGATCCTTTTATATTTGCCAGAGTTTTGCTTTTTTCCAGAATGTCATAGAGTTGGCATTAAACAGGATATGGCCTTTTCACATTGGTTTCTTTCTCTTAGTAATATGCATTTAAGGTTTTTTTTTCCATGCTTTGATGGCTTGATAGCTCATTTTTTTTTAGATTTGAGTAATATTCCTTTGTCTAGATACAATGAAATGTATTTATCCATTCACCAACTGAAGGACAGCCTGGTTCGTCCAAGATTTGGCAAATATAAGTAAAGCCTCCTCTGTAGGTAAGCTATTTTCTTTGTCTGGCTTCTTTCAGGATTTTTTTCCATCTATTTTCTTTTATGAAATGCGAAAATGAAATAACAAGGTAGTGTTTTATGAAATACGGACATGATACATCTAGGTAATGTCTTAGCATTCATCAAGTTGTGATTTCTTAGAGTTTCCTGGACCTGTGGTTTGGTGTTTAACATTAATGAATGGAAATTCTCAGTCATTATTGCTTCAGATATTGCTTCCATTCTTTTCTTTCTGTCTTCTCTGCCTGGCATTCTCATTACAGACATGTTACACTGTGGTAGTTGTCCCACAGTTTGGGAGTGTTCTCTTCTGTTGTTTGTTTGTTTGTTTGTTTGTTTGTTTTTTCAGTCTTTTCTCTTTACTTTTAAGTTTGGGAAGTTACTATTGTCATATTCTCAAGCTCCAGATTCCTTCTCCCGTTGTGTCCAGTCTACAGACGAGCATTCCACTTCTCTGTTGCTTTGTTTTATACTTCTAGCATTTATTCTCTTCTTCCCCCTGCCTACTTAGAATTCCTGTTTCTGTGCTTACAATACCCATCTGTTCTTGCATGTTGTCCACTTTTTCTATTAAAGTCCTTAGTATATCAATCATGAGTTTTTAAAAGTTCCTAGATCTGACTGTTTCTACTGCTTGTTAAGTCTCTGTATACTGTGTTTTTGCCTTTTAGCATCCTTAAAACTTTGTGCAAGGTGGACATGAAGTATTGCATAAAAGGAACTGCAGTAAACAGGTCTTTCGTGATGTGGGGACAACGTGTGAGGAGATGGGAAGTGCTCTATGGTCCTGTGACTCGTCTCGGTCTTCTGGTGAGCCTCTGCCCTAAGACTAGGGTTTTCACCAGGGCTTCACAGGTTTTTCCTGCTGCGGTGGGACAGGATTCCTAAAGGGGGGATGGTACTGGCTACTTCCCTCCCCAAAGGTAGGTTAGGCTCTTATAAAATATTTTCTCCTGAGGTCTGGCCTTGTTCAGAAGAACAGAATGCTCTAGATTATGTATTTCAAGATTATCCTTTTTCCCTCCCCTTGCCAAACCTATAGGGGTTTGTTTGTTTGTTTGTTTGTTTGTTTTAATTCCCTGATATTTATTGGGAGGATCTGATAAGGCACTTGAGATAAAATTTGCCACTCAAGATGAAGTCCTGCTGTAGTTTTTCTCTCTCGGACTTGGCCACATGGAGCCTTCCACAGTTTGTTAGTTGCGGGTTAGGTTTTCCTACCCCTTCACAGGTTCCCAAGAATGTTTCTGCTCTGGGAAGTTGTGATTCTCTGTGTGCACCTGTCTATCCAACTTTGAGGGGCAGTGTTTTGCGCTGTGAGTTCATTTCTCTGCCAGATCCAACGCTAGTTATTGATTTTTCAGTTTTTTCAGCTTTTTACTTGTTGTTAGGATGAAGCAGCAACTTCTAATCTCCTTATATTCTGGACTGCAAACCTGGTTTGATTTTTTAGGAAGAGAATATTTTAGATTGCAATAAAACCACATTACAAAATCTCCGTTCTCCACCTACACCATTAAGTACCAGCCATGAAATCTCGCAGCAAAACGTGACAGTATTATTATTTGCATCTTCTTTCCAGCCTTTTAAAATAATCTTAGGATGTTATAATTTCATTATTATTATGAGACTGAAATCCATAGTAATAAGTAACTGTTAGCTTTTATACTAGATTTTGAGAAATATTATGCACTTTATCAAGTTTTACAAAGAATATAATTATTTGTCATTATGTGAGAATATTTCTTTCCCTCTGGTACTTTTAAATGATATATTTGTGCTATTTTTTCAGTCATCCTACTTTTTTTTTTATGATCTGTTTGGTCCTCGTTACATTCTTTCTACTGGTATATATGTCTAGTTGTATTTGCTTTTGTCTCTGTTAACTTGAAATGCATAAACTCATTTTTAAAAATGTATCTGCAAATATATTTTAGTATGTATATACAGATAACTTTTTTTCAGTTAAAAAACTACAGAGTAGCAGCCATTGGGAGCCGTGGGGAGGGTTGGGGTTATTTTGATCAATGTTATTTGATTATTCCTGAGGAGGCATGAGAACAGCATGATGAAGCATCAGCCCACGGGGCATCTAAAGGATCTTCTCTGGGCTGGGCAGTGGGCCAGTTAGAAGAATATTGTGTAGGCCCTTTCAAAATAGTTCTAAAATGCTGGTTCTGTCCTGCCACTTGGAGAGGTTGGCTCTGTTGTGTCAAGGAAGAACACTGCCAGCATACCATCATTTTTTTTAACCTTTAAATATCCTTGAATCAGCAAAAATAGCCATGAACTTTAGCAGCTAAAATATGCTAACAATATCCCTGGTGGAAATTGTTCTCAATCTCTTTTGTGTTTCCCCGTCTGCTCATGCTCTAAAACTGGGGCATTGTAGGATGGGGAAATCTAAATGGCTCTCTACCACTAATTTTTAAGTTTAAGGGTCAATCTTCAGTATTATTAACTTAAATTTATACACATTTACACAAAATTTATAGTATGTTATGGGTTTTTAGAACTGGTGCAGATTTTTTCGATTGTACATTTATTTGGAAAATTAAAAGTTTGAGTAAATTACAATAAAAATATTAATACATTCCCTATGGATGAATGACCAGGTAAACCTAGAAAGAAAATTGTTAGCACATAAATATTTGGATTTGCCTTACAAAGCCTTAGCCCTGTAATGTTATTTACAGAAATACTCTAGCAACTAAGTTGAGTGATTTTCATTGATCCTATTCCATAACTCTAGGTTATGTTAAACTTATCAGGTTAAATTTATCAGGTTTATCAGGTTATTTATCAGGTTAAAAATCAGTTTCATTAATGCTGAACTTTTATTCACCCGTAAACTGAACTAGTATTTATTTTCTTCAGTAAAGACTTTGCTATGATATAATTTTTGTGACATCTAATATGTTAAGAAGTCGTTTTGTAGTTTTTTTTTTTTTCCCAATAAGTATTGTTTTGGATTATGTGAAAATTTGGGGGTCTAATCTTTACCAGTTAAGATTTGTTTGGTGGGGCACCTGGGTGGCTCAGTGGGTTGAAGCCTTTGCCTTTGGCTTGAATCATGATCTCAGGGTCATGGGATCGATCCCCGCATGGGGCTCTCTGCTCGGCGGGGAGCCTGCTTCCTCCTCTCTGTCTGCCTCTCTGCCTACTTGTGATATCTGTCTGTCAAATAAGTGAATAAAATCTTTAAAAAAAAAAATAAGATTTGTTTAGCAAGCCATAGGATGCTTCATTAAGAATGATTTAAACAGGTAAGAAAAAAAAATCCCTTAAACATCAAGATAAATGGAAGTAGGCATTCTGGTGCACCATTATAAAGAACCCTCAGTCTGCTTATTTCCATGATCTGTTTACCTTAACATTTGCTTTTATCTTCATGATTTAAAAATGGCTGCTATGCCTCAGGGAATCTCACTTAAGGTCCAGAGAAGAAGCAGTATAAGGAAGCGGGGAGAAGTGTCTAATGTAAAAAGGTTCATGTCCCATGACTTTGCACCTTTCTAAATTTTGATTTCTATATATAGAGCTAAATAAAAGCTCCTTTACCATCCTAACAAGAAAAAGCTTCATAATCTACAAAATTATAATTCCATGACTTCTCCTGATGTTGATTATGTTTTAATATATTTATTAACAGTACCTAGATTTTATTAAATGAACAAGTGAATGAATAATCTAATGGTAAAAGGAGAAGAGGTTTTTATAATAAGTGCAAGTTTGGAAGTTTGGCAAAACTGGCATGTCCTTTGGTGGAAGTGTCTTTTTATTTCAAAAATACTGCTCAGATTAACTGCGCCTTTGTGTTCAAAAGGTAGATTTGGAGTGAGCACACAGTGAGTTTCTCGTCTACTTATAGAGGTATTAAAGCATGTGACTCCACCAAAGTCACACTTAAAATACTTTTTCAATATTTTACTTATTATTTGACAAAGAGAAGATAGCAAGAGAGGGAACACAAGCAGGAGTGGGAGAGGGAGAAGCAGGCTTTTTGCTGAGCAGAGAGTCTGATGTGGGGCTTAGTCCCAGGACACTGGGACCATGACCAGAGCCAAAGGCAGATGCTCAACAAATGAACCATCCAGGTGCCCCAAAATCACATTTTAAATTTTAATGAATTTTGAAGCTAATTATAATAATCTAGATTGGTAACTTGTGGCAATGTCAAATACTAAGAAGGGTGAAAGAGAAAGTATCAGCTACCAAACAAATGTTCTGGGCTTCCATTTTTTTTTCCCACCACGTAAGAATAATATAACTTTTGATATAAATTGCTTACAAACTCTGAAGTTTAGTTTTCTCATCTAAATTAAAAATCAAAGATTGTAAGATATTTGTAAATTCATTAGTTTTATTTAAAATATTATTGAGTACCACCTATATATGACATCTAATGCTTAAATATCAGGCAGACATTTGCAACAATGGGATGGAATTAGTATTATGCTAAGCAAAATAAGTCCATTAGAGAAAGACAAATACCATGATTTCACTCGTATGTGGATAAAATAAATGAACATAAAGGAGAAAAAAAGAGATCAAAACAAATCAGAAAACAGACTCTTAACTACAGAGAATAAACTTAGGGTTGCTGGAGGGGGCATGGGGGGATGGCTTAAACGGATCATGGGACTTGAGGAGGGTGCTTGTGATGAGCACTGCGTGCTCTATGGAAGTGATAAATCACTCAGTTCTACATTGTAATATTGTGCTGTAAGTTGACTAACTGGAATTTAAATAAAAACTTGAAAAAATAAATATCAGGTAGATGTTAATGAAATACCTAGAATATAGGCAATGAACAAATACTAGTTTTCCAGTAACACAACTCCACTTAACTTCATTTATAGACAAATAAATAAGCCAGTGAATTTATTTTCAATTTCTATTAATATGTTCACCAGAAAAAACTTTACATACCCGTACTTCTTGGACTTTTTTGAGATTCATGGAAATGCAAATCATTTATTGTGCTAACTAAAATCTCAAGCTGCCTACATGTATATTCAGTAATAAATTATAAAATTTTAGTTGTATATTTTAAAAATATACAGAATTGGGGCACCTGGGTGGCTCAGTGGGCTAAGCCTCTGCCTTTGGCTCAGGTCATGATCTTAAGGTCCTGGGATCGAGTCCCGCATCAGGCTCTCTGCTTGGCAGGGAGCCTGCTTCCCCCTCCCTCTCTTTTTGCCTGCCTCTCTGCCTCCTTGTCATCTCTGTCTGTCAAATAAATAAATAAAATATTTTAAAAATATACAGAATGAACAATGTAGTAAAATAAAAGCCATTCAGAGACTATAACTTAAATGTAATTGCCTTATTGACATCATGATAAATTTACTATAGAGAGTTCAGATAAATGTTTGTTGCCTCCACTCACAAATAGATTCATCCATTCCTGTTTCAAATACCTATCATATTTTTAAGTGAGAATAATTTATAACTTAATTATAATTTTTCTTTTAATCTGCTTGAATGTAATACTGAAAGAAAGGTTTATTAATAAACTATAGTTTGTAGGAAAGTAATTTAAATTGGTAAGAAAAATTCTAATAATAAGGGCATTTCATTTGATTATGGCCAAATAATCTCACCTAAATTCTATAGTCCACAAACTTCTAAGGGCATAAACTTAGAGTAATGTTTCTGATTTATATATCCATAACGACAAAGAGATATAAAATGTGTCAGAGTCCCATCAAATTTATCAAGGAAGAAGTAAAGAAAGAAGTTGGAAGAGTGGTAACTGCTGGTCTAAGGGAAGACAAAGCTGCTAATAACATTCATAGAGGAAGATACAGCCAAAAGAGTCATTTTATCTAGTACATTGAGAGGCTGAGATTACTGCAGTGTTAGGTGGGCTAAGGGCAGAAGTTAGATGCAGGACTGAAAAAAGACAGTCATTAAAGTATTCCTAGGGAGGCCTTGTGTCGACTGGCAACCCCATTCTCCCTGCAAAATCTCTATAGACAGGTGTATAGGAATAAAAGATGGATTTTCTGAAGAAACTACAAGGCCCTGGCCAATTTTTGTCAAAACACTTGTATTTAGTATTTTTCCAGAGTGAAGCCCTCTTTGATGATTCAGAGCAAAGCCTATCAATTTAAAAACCCCATTGATAGACACTCAAATATCTGTTCATTGTTGTTGTTATATCCCTTAAAAATGAATTGCAAACCACAAATTTATGTCATTATTTGTGACTTACTGTAAACTATTGACATTTTATAATAAAAATTCCCCTCCCTCTTTTAATGTATGTAATGGAATATAAAAACTCATTTATTTAAAAAAAATCATGAATAAGCTATTTTTTTAAATTAACTGCAAACCAATAATAACCTTATTTACAACATGATAGATATTACAGTAAGGTAATAGAAACATTGATCCCAAGGAAAGTTATATAATTCTAGGAACAAAAGATGGTTAAAAGTGCAGGCATAATCGTACGGACATTTGTGCATAAAGGTACAACTCCACCAATGTCAAAAAGAATCAAGAACATACTACAACCATGAAAGAACATTTACTTAATATAAAAAACTAACATATAGAAAGAACTATTAAATAATGGTGCTACACATTCAAAAATAATATTATTATTAATTAATAAGCTTTATATAAGGACAGAGAACAAATGTGAATAGCAAAGACCCACAAAATACTAACGTAAAAAATAAGAAAAATATCCAAAATGAAGAAATAAGAGGATACACAGGAGAAGAAAATGTTAATACCTTTAGGGCATGTTTCCACACTGACAGAACTCATCATGTACTACTAACTGAAAGACAGTAAGACCCAGACCTAGACAATCCACAAAAGTTCAGTACACTAAGATAAGAGAAAATTTTAAAGTTCTCTAAAGAGGACAAAGAATATCATAATGTTACCAAACAACTCTTGAGCAACACAGGATAATACAATATGCAATATTCTCTTCAAAATTTCTGAGGAAAAGAAATTCAGTTTAATATTAAATTCTGTATCCAGGCCAATACTCAATTATGTTTGTTGCTAGACTGCTTTTAAATATGCTTAACTTTAATATCATAGAATATCATATGAGGATCACTTAAAAACTATTAATGTATATTTAATTGTATATCATATATAACATAATATTATATAAAATGTGATGTATATTTCATTTCTATTATATATACATTGTATAAGGATACTTATATATATTTATGTGATATATATAATATATTAATATCATTATAAACAGGAAAAATGTGCAAGGGAAGAACAGAAAAATAGGAATTCTTATAATCAGGAGAATGGATTCAGCTCAGTAGAATAATAAAGGAAGTTCCATACAATATTGTGCTATAACCATGAAGAATTCTCAGTAGAGGTTCAGGCAGATTTATTCAGGACATCAAAAATATAACAATTAGGGACACCTGGATAGCTCAGTCAGTGAAGCAGCTGCCTTCAGCTCAGATCATGATCCCGAAGTCCTGGGATCAAGTCCCATATCTGGCTCCTTGCTCAGCAGGGAGCCTGGTTCTCTCTCTTCCTCTACCTGCTACTTTGCCTGCTTGTGCTCTCTCTCAATGACAAATAAATAAAATCTTTAAAAGTATATATAACAATTGAAGAGGAAAAAATGATAGGACTGATGGGATAATCTTCGATTTTTAAAAAAAAAGATTAATGAGAACATAAAAATTATTATTCATAGGATCTGAAATTTTACATGTGTTTCCATTGTCTTCTATATCCTCAATTAACAGGAATTTAGTATTGTTTTTGATTTTCAATATTCATCTTAATTCAAAAATTTCTATACATATTTTTGAGAATATTTTGATTAATTTTCTAGGATGTGTCATAAAAATAAATGTAGGAAACAAGAATTTGTATTTGGAGTCATTAGAAATGATAAATATAGAAATTGTAATTTCCTCATCATCTTATAAATGAGATAAAAGAGTCAAAAGTATTTATTTAAATCTTCTTAATAATTGCATAATGATTTCACGACTTTAAAATGTATTTCCTTTTAGTAGTGAAAAAAATAGCTAAAGTTTAACAGTTCCTTTTTTCCATTAATTTCTTTATTTCTCCTGTGAAATAGAAATTATACTTAATACCGTCTATTAATCCACTTATATGGGACAATCTGGTTCCTCTTGTGTTTATAGTATGAAGCATGGTGCGCATCTAATACAGGTATCCACATAAATAATGGAAATACATTAATAAAATTTACTCATAAAATGTTAACATAAGAAATGAAAGACTTAAACTAACACTGGCTAGTTATTTGTATTATGATATTACATATGGTTCTTTTGTATGTAATGTGATTTACCCTTCAGAATAAATATTTGTTTTCACTTCTGCTAATCCCTGGACATATAATGAAGAAAAAAAATGCAGCAAATTCTAGCTTCCATGGCATTACATTGTATAGCAAAACTGGTAGGATAACTATCACTTACTCCCATTAGGAAGTAAGTAGGAAATTGTATTTCACAATTGGTTTGGACACTTCTGTAAGCAGATGTCAGCAGATATATATTTCCTTTTGAGTTTCAACTGAAATTTCCTGCAATCTTATGCCATGTTCAATTAGATAGAAGCAATCTTAGTTTTAAAATTCACATCTGGCTCTGAGCTTCTGCTTCTGCTCCAATAGTCAGTGAACTGCTCACACCACCTGTGTTCGATTTCTGCGCAGATTCCAGATCATAATGAGCTTAAAAAACACTGATGTGGTTGGTCATCAGCCCTTTCCTTTAATGTCCATAAAGAACAAACAAAACCAGTTACAATAACCACAAAATCCAAAGAACAGCAAATAACTAGATTTGAATATTAAAAAATTACAGTTAAATAAAATTAAGCTATTTCTGACAATGTGAACTCTCATCTGTTCTTGTCTCTCATCCGCCTTCCGCTTTCTCCAGCCTTCACGGTCATGGACATGTCCAGTGCAGGGCATTTTCATTTGCTCTATCCTCCCAAGCCATTTCCCCATATTTCTCCTCCACCCATATCTGAGGCCATTTTTGTCAAAAGCAGCTTTTTACCAAATCATGCGTTTCTAAGCAAACATATACTTGCATAAAATCAAATATCTAGTAAGGGATGAAGCCAATATTCACATGACTCCAAACAGCATAGACTGTATTTGCTGCCTGAAATATATAGCAATATATAATATAATATAATAATATATAATATAATGTAATGTGATATGATGTCATTTAATATAGCAATCAATTATGAAGTAGAGCGAAAGGGGATGACCTTTTTGGAGCCTAGTTATGAAGCAGGAAGAGTGCAGCATATAAACATTCTGCCTATGATAATAGCTAAAATTGATTGCAATTACTAGGGACCAGACAATATGATAAGAGATGCATTCATTGTTTGTCTTCTGACCTCCTTAAAAAGTCCTTAAGGAAACGAGTATTGTTATCCTCCAGCACCGAGAACTACAGGACTGGCCCACTGTGACAGATCTCCTACGGTGTCATTATCTCAACCAAGTCTGTCTAATTGCCCAGCTTATTGTGTTAACTACTCTTCTACACTCTTGGCACCTCATATAAAATGTACAACAGCATTTCAGATTATGCAGAGGCAGATAATAGGGTGCTGAAACATCAAATAACTTTCCCAGGTGACAAAACTGGTAATGATGAAATTTCTAAACATAACCTTTTTGTGTAACTCTGAACTCTTACTCGTTCCACCGCACCATGCTACTATTTAAATCAATGCCATTTCAGCTTTTAGCAACCAGGGTTCATCACATCTACAAGTCCTAATTAGATTTAGTCAGCCTCTTTTCTCTGGATGAGGCCATTGTAGTGTGAAGCCAAAACCCCATGATCTGTAAATGACATTAACTTAGGCTTATAATGTAGCCCAAGCATGCTATTTAAAAGTGTCTCTTCTTTTAACTTTAAAATATGGGCTATCAAATGAAATTATGTTAAGTTTGAAAATAATGGTCTTTCAGCATCACACAATGGCAGCACCTGATGGATATAATTTTACAATGGAGGAAATTTGTGTGTGTGTTTTTTTTTTTAATTTAAGGAAACTTCTTCATACTTTAACTCAATATTTCATTTCCTCTTATTCTTTTGTTCATTACTTTATAATGTATTTGGCCTTTCAACAAGCTTATTTTCTGAAGACAACATGTATAATGTGGCTAGAGTTTAATGTCATTAGTGATAGATTTCTGGCTTCAAGTTGATTTCTAAAATTTTATTTTCTTAACATAAAATAGTAAAGTTTGTCATGTTAAATGTTGCGTTATTGATCATTTCACTGACACTGTATTGACCCAGTGTGGATGCTAGATTCAACGTTCTAACCAATAAACTGACTTTGTTTTTCCCTTTTTTAAAGAATTACAGTGTATATATATACCTTATAATTTATTTTTCAAATATAATTAAGCATTAATATGTTGAATTGTTTATCTTACAAAATGGATTATTTTAATAAACCTAACCAAAGAGGTAAAGGAGCTGTACTCAAGGAACTACAGAACACTCATGAAAGAAATTGAAGAAGACACAAAAAGATGGAAGACCATTCCATGCTCTTGGATTGGAAGAATAAACATTGTTAAAATGTCTATACTGCCTAGAGCAATATATACTTTTAATGCCTTTCCGATCAAAATTCCACCGGTATTCTTCAAAGAGCTGGAGCAAATAATCCTAAAATTTGTATGGAATCAGAAGAGACCCCGAATCGCTAAGGAAATGTTGAAAAACAAAAATAAAGCTGGGGGCATCACATTACCTGATTTCAAGCTTTATTACAAAGCTGTGATCACCAAGACAGCATGGTACTGGCATAAAAACAGACACATAGACCAGTGGAACAGAGTAGAGAGCCCAGATATGGACCCTCAACTCTATGGTCAATTAATCTTCGACAAAACAGGAAAAAATATGCAGTGGAAAAAAGACAGTCTCTTCAATAAATGGTGCTGGGAAAACTGGACAGCTATATGTAGAAGAATGAAACTCGACCATTCTCTTACACCGTACACAAATATAAACTCAAAATGGATAAAAGACCTCAACGTGAGACAGGAATCCATCAGAATCCTAGAGGAGAACATAGGCAGTAATCTCTCCGATATCAGCCACAGCAATTTCTTTCAAGATATGTCTCCAAAGGCAAAGGAAACAAAAGCGAAAATAAACTTTTGGGACTTCATCAAAATCAAAAGCTTCTGCACAGCAAAGTAAACAGTCAAAAAAACAAAGAGGCAACCCACGGAATGGGAGAAGATATTTGCAAATGACAGTACAGACAAAAGGTTGATATCCAGGTTCTATAATAACCTTTAATAATTCTTTATAAAATAACTTCCCCAAACTTTGAAATCCCTGGTTACATAGAATTTTCCCTACCAAAACTGTTAACCAGTTTGATACTATGTTATTAATATACCAGTACAGTTGATATACCAGTATCAACACATTATATATATAATACATATTATTATGTATATATATAATTTAAAATAGATGTGATATATGTATCACATTTTCTTTATTAATCTGTCAACGAACTCTTAGGTGTTTCCATGTCTTAGCTATTGCAAATAATGCTTCCATGAACATAGGAAATGCAGATACTTTTTTAAGATAGTGATTTATTTTCTTTGGATTTATACCCAGTAGGGGAATTGTTGATAGTTCTGTTTTTAAGTTTTTGAGAAGTTCCATACTGTTTTGTTTTGTTTTAATAATTAACATATAATGTATTGGGGTTCCTGAGTGGCTCAGTGGTTTAAGCCTTTGACTTCAGCTCAGGGTCCTGGGATTGAGCCCTGCATCAGGCTCTCTGCTTAGCAGGGAGCCTGCTCCCCACTCTCTCTCTGCCTGCCTCTCTCCCTACTTGTGATCTCTCTCTCTGTCAAATAAATAAATAAAATATTTAAAAACAAACAAACAAACAAACAAACATGTAATACATTATTTGCCCCAGGGGTATAGATAGGTCTGTGAATCATCAGGCTTACACATTTCACAGCATTCACCATAGCACTTACCTTCCCCAATGTCCATCACATAGCCACCTTATCCCTTGCCCCCCATGCCCCAGCAATCCTAAATTTGTTTCCTGAGATTAAAAGTCTCGTATGGTTTGTCTCCCTCCCTGGTCCCATCTTGTTTTGTTCTTTCCCTCCCTACCTCCCATGACGCCCCATCCCATTCTGCCTCTCAAATTCCTCATATCAGAGAGATCATATGATAATTGTCTTCTCTGATTAACTTACTTCCCTTAGCATAATACTCTCTAGCTGCACAAATTTGTTTTACTATGAACAGGGCACAAGATTCCCTTTTCTCCACATCCTGGTCAACACTTGTTATCTCTTATCTTTTTGATAATAGCCATTCTGATAGGTGTGAAGTAATAGCTTATTTCTCATTGTGATTTTGATTGGCATTTCTCTGATTAGTGATGTTAAGCATCTTTCAGTGTACCTGTTGTCCATTTCTATGTCTTTGGGAAAACGTCCATTCAGTTTCTCTATTTTTATTTGATTTTTTTCTATTGAGTTATATGATTCTATCATTCTTTTATGTTTTGCATATTAACCCTTTATCAAATATGTGATTTTCAAATATTTTCTTTCATTCTGTAGGTTGATTTCTTTTTCTTTCTTTCTTTCTTTCTTTTTTTCTTATTGTGTTCTTTGCTGGGTAGAAGCTTTTAAGTTTGATGTAGTCCCATGTTCTCTTGCCCTCCCTTGTACTCTTTGTCTTTCTCTCAAATGAATAAAGTCTTTAAAAAATCTTTAATTCAATTTGAGTTGATTTTTTTATGTTACTTTTATTGAAATGTTGTGTGGAAAATTTATATTCAGGTAAACACTAGAAGCAATCACAAGCAATCTTGGTGATAAAAGGTTTAAATCTCCTACTATGATTGTGGATTTGTTTGTGTCTCCTTAAATTTGCTTAGTATTATTAATTCAATTAGTTCGAAACTCTATTGTTAATATAGTAGTATACGCAGTTTCAAGTTTATAATTTCTGTTGATTTGGTCTTATTGTAGCCTATCGCTATGTAATGACTCCATTTAGCCTTAATTTTCCCTTAAAATTCCTTTTCTCTGATTTAAATACTTTTGTATTTATAGTGTATTGTATTTTCTTTTGTTTTATGGTTTGCATGCCTATTTCCCTCTATTATTTTCATTCTTCCTGTATCTTTTTTATTTCAGTTTTGCCACTAAAGACATGCTAAAATACAGTTATCCAATAATAGAATTTTGTATTCATTTAAGGTGAAAATGTCTATATTAATTAAGCAAATTTTATTTTTGTACTTAATATGATTGTCATTATATACTGGCTTTACCTATATTTCATTCTTTTTGTTCTTTCCATTGATCAAGCTTTTAATTCAAACTACATCTCTGAACCTCCCATCTTCCTCCATGTGGTGTTTTTTTCTCCCACTAGTTGTGCTATTCTGTCAGTCCTCAGGTTAATTTCTTGGATGTTCAGAATGATTTGATAATTATTTACTTGTGCTCAAGGGACAGGATAAGTCTAGGGTCCTCCTACTATGCCACCATCTTAAATCTCTCTCCAAGCTTTTCCTCCCTGAATTTTATTTTTATTTCTTCTCCTTTCCTATGCTGTATTCAATTTATCCATTTTAACCCATATTCTCTCTTTAAATTTTAAGAAAATATATACTCTGTTTTTATCTTGGAGCAATTTTACTCATGTGTCTTACAATGTATACTTGCATTAAAAGTGTTTGAACTGCATTAGTTCTCTAGTATCTCAAAATTACATGAGAGATTCAGGGTCCTGGGATCAAGCTCTGCATCAGGCTCTCTGTTCAGCGGGCAGCCTGCTTCCTCCTCTCTCTCCCTCTCTCTCTGCCTGCCTCTCTGCCTACTTGTGATCTCAGTCTGTCAAATAAATAAATAAAATCTTTTTTAAAAAATTACTTGAGGGACTCATAAGGGAACCTGCAATCTCTATCTTTACCACTTTTGTTGGTCTCAGTTCATTCAATTTGTCCCCAAAGAAATTTGTTTTACAATTATTTTGGTAGTGGATTTTTGATGGAGTAATATTTTGGCCTCTGAAGTTTCTCTTCCTTAACTTGGATATTATAGTTTAGTAGAGAAATATAAATTGGCTATGATTAGAAAATTGATGAATGAGAATAAATATAAATTAGCATAGATTATCACAATAAAAAATAATGATAGCTTAGAATGAAAATAACAGTTAATTATTATTTGAAATGGGATCCTATGGGTTGGGAGCCTCAGTATTATATCTACTAAGAACTTTAAGTAATTTTGTGGTACTACTTGAACAGTTTATAAATTTATTTAGACCTCTTTGTTTTCTGGTCTATATTAATAATCATGATAATTCTGCAGCCAGAATTCTAATTGTTTTCCCTCTACACATGATCATCAGTTCTTTTTATGAGTCTGTCTTTATTTGGTGTGTTAAAGGGTCAACTGTGTATTAGATTAGTTTTGATTTATTTTGTTCTCACCTCAACATTTTTCAGTTTTAAGATTTATTTCTTTCTTTATGTCTTATGAGTTTTAGACATTATCACCTAAAATATAGAACCTTCATATTCACTTTTTTAAAAATTATCTTAATTATCCATTCTGTTGCTTATAGATTGCACATGTGTACTATATCCTCTTTGTCTCAGAACCTCTCTAATGTTTTCACTGCTTTATATGGATGCTTTCCAGAAAATTTCCCCAGAAGTTTCTACCAGTTCATTCAGTGTTGAACTATATCTAATCTGATATTTAATCTGTCAAAGTTTTAATTACAATAAAATAGCTCATTTACATTATGATCACTTGGTCCTTTTTCAAATCAGTCTATGCTTGTTTCATAATGCCCTAGGCTTTTAATTTTTTTCTCATTCATTATTTTCTCATTTAATTTTTAAAACACATTTATTTTATATTCTAGTTTTTAGTTTTTGCTCTATCTTAAATTCTAAGAATATTAACTGCATTAGTTTAGTCCAAACAGATTTGGTCATAATAGATTATTACCTTTGTTGATTTGACTTTTACTTGTAAGCTCAATTTTAAGGGAAATTTTATTTTTCTGTGTATTCTGGGCTGTGCAAATGTTCTCAAAGAAAGATTTAAATATTCCTCTTGTTAATTTCCTGAGAGGTTCCACTGTCCCTAACTGTGTGTGTATGTGTGTGTGTGTGTGTAATACATATTATATGTAATATATATTATTTTATATTATATAAAAACATATTATATATTCAATATAACATAAAATATGTATTTTTTTCCTGTACATTATCCGCTTGGACTGCCTTATATTATCCTATGATTAGCATGGGCTTGGGTTTTGATTCTTCAAAGAGTTTTGTTTTATAACAGTTTTTTTCTCTCCTTAAATGCCTAGACAGATATGAGTCTGCAAAGCACAAATCTGGTATGGCAGGAATACTTGATTAGTTTATGCTAATGCAGTAGTTCTCAGCCAGAGAAAATCTCCCTCCCTTACCTACTCACACATATATTTGTCAACATCTGGAGACATGTTTCATTGTCTTCAAAAATGGGGTGAAACTGTACTATTGACAACTAATATGTAGAGGTCAAGTGTACTGCCAAGAATCCTATCATATAAAGGAGAGTCTCACACAACAAATTTTCCAGCCAAATGTCAATAGTGTCAAGGTAGAGAAATTAATACAGGTAGTTTATATTGCAATTAAAATCTAAACTTTATTTTACTGAACAGCAAAAAGCAAACTATCTTTTTATTCTTTTAGGTCTTTCTCTTTCTTTATCAAACTTTGTTGCAGAAAGTATACTTCTGTGTAGGGGGAAATCATAGTCCTCTTTTCTTGAAAACTAATGAGATTTCTTTTTCCATTTTTTAGTAAGTTCAATTGACCTTTTTCTCACATGTTTAAAAAATACTCATTTTTCTAAATTACATTAAGTAGACTTGACACCTTTCATAAATTATGTTAAAATTCAGTATTTTCCATAGTGCTGGCCTGAAAGACCAATGTTATCTTCTAATTATCATGAATAAACTTACTATGTTTAGAATATGCGAAACATGTGAAAACCTTGAACATTTAATCACTATGTATATGTTAGTTTCTAATGGATTTCGATTTTACTTTTAGTAATATAGATTATCATAATATAATTCAAAAATTATTTAATTCTATAACTCAACTCAGTGATACTACACAAAATAACATTAAATGCTTGAAAAAAAATCATCCTGCTTGATCATATTTTTATTCTTTACTTGATAGATTTGTGGTAGCTTTAATTCTTATTCCATGATTTATTCTTTTTTAAAAATTGATACAATGATTATCATTTATAAATGGCACATGTCAGTGGAAATAAGCAAGTATCTTTCAGAATGAGGTCAACCCCTCTCAGTAACATTGCAATATATCATGATGATATGTTTCTCCATTATACGCAAATGTGGAGGACAAGATGACTTTGCAACCCTGATTGCCTGGGAACACTGCCAAAAATTGAATTTTGTGCTACATTAATGTAATGGAGAAAGACTTACTCTTGAATTGAACTTACGTTCTCTTGAAAAAAAAAAAAAAAAAAAAACTCACTATAACCTTGACTAGCCATTACATAGAAAATCACATTTATAAACTTGAGGCTAATTAAAATGGTACACATAATATTTTAGATATTATAGTAAACAAATATAATGGCAGTAATCTTAGTGATAAGCAGATATTATAATATATTCATTATTAACACACATATACACCAAATCTATATTAAGGTCTTACTGTACGCTATAGACTGTTCTCAGTACACATCTAGAAAATCAACAGGAGGGACAAATAAGGTCACTCACTTATGGATTTTATTCTTTTTTGAAGTAGGCATACAATAAACCATTAACTAAATTAATACAAAAACATTGAGTACTCATAGCAAGTATTTTGATAAAAATTAGATACTCCATTATGAGAGTGAGTTTTACATGAAAAACACTCAGAGGAAGTGATATTATGGTTTGAACTGTGTCCTCCAAAAGGAAACCTTAACCCCTGCACTATGAATGTGATCTTTTTTAAGAAGAGGGTCTCTTGATGTAATCAAGTTAAAATAAGTTCATTAGAGTGGCCCTAACACAATAAGGCTGATTTTATTATGAGAAAAATTGAGAATCCAGAGACACAAAGAAAATACCATATGAAGACAAAGGCAGAGTTTGTAGTGATGCATCTACAAAGTGAGGAGTACCATAGATCACTGGCATTCCAGAATGTAAATTCTTCATCAGAGCCCACAGAAGGAATGGATTCTTGTAATATCTTAATTTTGGACTTCTAGACTCTGGAACTGTGAGTCAACAAATTCCTGCGATTTTCTTTTTTTTTAAAATATTTTATTTACTTATTTCACACACACAGAGAGAGAGATCGTGAGTAGGCAGAGAGGCAGGCATAGAGAAATGGGGTAAGCAGGCTCCTTGCTGAGCAGAGAGCCCAATGCGGGCCTCAATCCCAGGACTCTGAGACCATGACCTGAGCTGAAGGCAGAGGCTTAACCCACTGAGCCACCCAGGCGCCCAAATTCCTGCTATTTTAAGCCACCCTGTGTATGATGCTTTGTCATGGCAGTCCGGGGGAACTAATAGACTTGGTATCTAAGTTAAGACCTAATTTATGGCATGAGTCAACTGGATGAAGAATTAGGGTAGATAATTCTGAGCAGAAGGATTAAATATTTCAAAGACTTAAGGCAAAAACAACATTTTTATATATCAGAAGCAGAAAGAAGGTGTTTTTGGCTGTAATGTGGAGATAATAAGGCAGCAGTATAGTTGTAGGAAGTGATATGAAATAGGTAGGTGAACAACAAATCATGTTTCCCAGATAAGGAGTTAATATTTTAGTTTAAGTAAATGAGAAGAGTTATTTGAGAAGAGTTATATGAGAAGAGTTATTAAATATTATTATTTAATAATAATTGGATGTGATCAGAAAGTAAAATTGTGTTTCAAAAAGAACACTGGAGAATGGAGTATGGGGTGAGGGATGGATAAGAGAGAAACAGGGCAGAGCAGATAGGCATGAGTTCACAGTAACAGTTTCAACATGTAGCAACAGTTTCAGGTGACAGTTTAATGTAACATTCCAGGAAAGATCTATTATTTATAAAAATTAAAATGTTAAATTGACAGTTTATATATGTGAGTTTTGAATTCAAGGGAGATGTCGAGTCTAAAGGTATGCCTTTAGAAGTAACCCAGAAAAACTTTGTATTTAAAGCTGCAGACCTGGATATGAGATAACTTATATTAGAGGAATATATATTCCTGTGAACTATTCCTAGGGGCTGCAATATTTTAAGACTTGATAGAATGTAGAACCCACAAACGATATTGGTAAAGAATAACCTTAAAGTAGCAGAAAATTCCGGCTTTGATCTATAAAGGAACAGAAAACCAGTTCTTGCATGAAGGAATGGGTAGAAGTTAGTTACTGAAATGAATGAAAGACAATGCCAGGCAGAAGGATGAGCATGTCCAGATTTCTGAGGGCAAAGGAGTACATAATACATTAATAAATAAAGGGGGTAAAAAAACCTACAGCTTTCAGCATGATTTGGGGAAAGTGATGAAGAATAGGCCAAGGATGTATTCAGCAGCATATCAGTTGTATTTAGTGAAACCCAAACTAACCATGCTGGACCTTATCCTAATGGGTATGAGGGGGCTTCAAATTAGGCAGGGAAACGTCTAAATCACATACAAATATATTATCTGTGGAGTAAAGAATGGATTTGAGAGCAGTCAGCCCTACTCTGCCCTATTGATACTAATTTGGGCATTAACTTAATGATAGCAACCTCAAATATGACCTACAATGGAGATTACCCTATGGCTCAGTTACCTACAGCAGTCTTGGTTTACCCTGTGTTTTGACATAATTGTTAAATGTGTACACTTTCATATGTTGGTAAATGTTCAACAGCTGTCAGGGAGGGGTAGGTCTTGATTTATAGCATTTGCTGAGTTCCATGTTGAAAGTGCTATCCCCATAGTAATCAATTTCAAACTAATAGTATCATCTGGCTGACAAAATTTCTTTTCAATAATCAGCTCATTCAAGCCAATAAAAGGCAGCTCCAGTGCACCATTGGTTCTATTTTCTTAAATAATAACTTACTATTTGTTCACACTACTCTTTCACATTCAAATGACCACCAATTTTGATGATAAATTAGTCACTGCCTAAAATGGAAGGATGTTATTAAGAATAAATCAGTATAAACATGCTAAGCTAATGTTAACTTTTATCATAATTTGTAAATGGGGAACAAAGTACTTTACGCAAAGGAATTAAGAATGGAATAAAGAATTCAATGTAAATAATCCTAGAATAAAAAAATAAATTTATATATATATATTTTTAAATATTGTATTTATTTACTTGACAGGCAGAGATTACAAGTAGGCAGAGAGGCAGGCAGAGAGAGAGGAGAAAGCAGGCTCCTTGCTGAACAGAGAGCCCGATGCGGGGCTCGATCCCAGGACCCTGGGATCATGACCTGAGCCGAAGGCAGAGGCTTTAACCCACTGAGCCACCCAGGCACCCCTAGATTTATAATTTTAATTGGTATATAGTACTTCATTAAATAGTGACTTACATGGACTATAACATATTATTATATGTTAGTTTTGGAAGATATTTTCTACTTACATAAAAAGTATTAAAGTACAATGTTTATAAATATCTCTTAAAGTTTACTTTGGGATACTTTCAATCAGATCTATAATCTTTGCATAAAGCGTTTTGTTGACAAATTGAATAGCTTCTATAGTATCTATTAATGAACTGCTTTGTAAACCTTGAAAAACAGAAATGCCTCCCATCAGATTATTATAATAAGAGATTTAATTAGAGCCAGTGATTCCTTTAATTATCAGGTAACAGAAAAATAATATGATAAGAGATTAATAAATTAGAATTATTTATAAGAAAAATAATTCAAATTGTGTGAAATAGGTTGAAACATCACCACTAAATAATCCATCTAAATAAACAAATTGGCTTCACCTGCTACAATTTCTTATGTGTCAAATACCCCTTTCATCTTAGTATGCACTTTAAAAATATATTATTATAAATTTATTATGATTGTTAAAAATATAAAATATCTATAGTACTGGCTAACCAGGTGCAATTCCTAAAATCTGTTTTAATCATGGTATCTGACAAATAAAGATGCAAATTAGGAGTAATTTAGAAAAACATGATAATCGTTTTCAAAATTCTAAAGCAATTCATTCTTAGATGTAATAGCAAATTCTGTTAAAGATGTTTATTTGAAAAACAGCTTTCCTGAAAAATCAGAATAAAGCCTGTTGGGTGTGTAGCACCCATCATTTTCTGCAATTCAACCAGGATCTGAGTTATAAATGGTTCTTGCAAATGTCAGCTGCAATTCCCCATATTAAAGAGAGTGTTCAAGGGTATCCTATGGGGGAAGGAGAATTTAGTTTTAATGAGTCAATCTCTCTTTCTGTTTGGTATACTTCAGCCTCTCTGTTCTGAGTCTTAATGGTTATTGCTAGAATGGTCTCACTTGGCACATTTCACTGAGATGGATTGCTATTTGCTCACAAGAAAAGTTTTGTAACTGACTAATTATGTAACTCATTGCAATATTTTCCTCATTTCAAAAAACCAAAATCCAGATACAGATTTCTGTGGGGTTTTTTGGTTGTTTGTTTTTTATCATTTGTCTTGATTTAAGTCAAGTGTAAATACAAGATGCAATAAAATTTTCACTGAGAAAAATGACCTTTTACACATCAAGAGAAAATATCCATGTACCAGAAGATAGTAAAAAAAAAAAACAAAAACAAAAAAGCAACAAAAACCTCATTACTTCACTAATACTAACAAATGAGCTCCATTGTTAAAAATGTCTTCATCATAAAAAATATGTTGGTTATCTATAATTTATCATCTTGAATGTGACCCAATCTTATAATCAAGTTTATAATATTATGAAGGAAAGTCTTTAAAAAAGAATGTTAAATATTGTCTTCAATATAAAAAGTAGTTCGGGAATGTTCCTCCCTGTTGTGTAAGCCTTGACGCCTTGGTTTTCTTTTTTTGTAATACAGTGCCTGACCTAAGTTACATTGACTGCTGAAGCCTAGATTTCAAAGATGGCTATCTTGAATAAACTCATTGTCAACCACACAACTAAATAAAGAGCCAGCCCCTACCATCCACCCCCAGGCTCCTCAGACAACTAACCATTTAGGCACATTTTTTTTCTTTTCTGTACTTTAAATTCCCATCTCTTATGCTTTAAATTCATCAACTAAGATTCAGCCCAGGGAAACCATATGCCCCAGCCTTGAGCCCAATGAAAACAGAATCGAGGCCCATATGTGCTCAATCTCTCTCTTCCCTTTCTCCATAACCTCATGGTATGGCCCAGGTGTGTCAGGTACTTTCCAAGACTTGTAAATAATAAACACTTTTTCCCCAAAAGTTTTCTGATGGTTATTTCTGAGGTCATCTTACAACCTTAAGAACCATGACGGCTGGTTCAGCCACAAAACTGGTTATCACTTCCCTTGAAAGAACGAAAGAAAGAATGAAAGAACGAACGAACGAAAGAAAGAGAAAGAAAGAAGTAAGAAAGGAAGGAAGGAAGGAGGGGAGGAAGGAAGAAGAAGGAAGGAAGGAAGGAAGGAAGGAAGGAAGGAATAAAGAAAGAAAGAAAGAAAGAAAGAAAGAAAGAAAGAAAGAAAGAAAGAGAGAAAGAAAGAGAGAAAAAAGGAGGAGAGGGGAAAAATGTAGTTTTTGTCTCTGTAAATATAGAGGTTACATTTTCAAACTATTGTATGCTTTGAGTAAGGTAACTGCATTATTTTGATTCCCTATTCCCTGTTGAGGAAACAGACATAGACTGAAAATGTTCATTGGGAAAACTTTGCTATTAATAATAAGAGAAAAACATTTACCTTCCTTCACCGGCCTCCCCCTCTCCATTACCTGCCTCCAAAACCACACTTCCACCCATTTTCTGCCTTGACTGAGAGATTTCCAACAACTCTAAATATATTTACCACTAGTTAAGAAGGCTACATTTTCAAGTATTTCAAAGTATTTCCCCATAAATACTGTTATTAAATTGATAGTTTCTTTCCATAGTCAATACTGTTCATTGAATAGCCAAATAACAAAACAGTATTTGATGAAAGCAGATAGTATATTCAATAGCCAGAGAATAGAGAAAGGGAGCTCATGCTCTAAAGGCCTCCTTCTCCCTATAGGGGGAGGGGGCATAAATGATATGACTGTGGGGCAAACCCAAGATGCTTGATATCAATGGGATTCAGGGAAAGGGGCAGAAATTTCCAGGAACTTAAGCTGCTTTCCTTTTTCTTCCTTATTTTCTTCCTTATTTCTCTCACTTAGGAAGGAGGTTTTAGGCTCTTTGGACTTGGTCTGGTGACAATACCAGTTAAATTGAGCCATTGCTATCACTCAAAAATGCTAACCTCATAGCATGTATTAGTTCTCCTAGATAAGTAATTGCTGTGCTAGTCTCATACTCTGTTTTTTGAGAACCAGGTATGACTTCCATTTACCTTTCCACCTTTTATCTGCAGAACTCTGAAATTTATAGAGAGAAAGCTTATTAACTAAAATAGGAAAAGTGATCATACTAAATTCTTCCACTTACAGAGACAAATGAACAATTGATATGTTATCAAATTCTGCTTGAATTACATTTCAAATGGCATAATTTAACATTCTTTAAAACATAATTTTATTATTATAATTCTGTTGTATAAGAATATATGATATGGAAATATTAAATATACCATTTATATGGATTTTATGGAAAACAGGGGCAATAAATTCAGGTGATCATATTAATAATTTCTCTTCAAGGGGCGCCTGGGTGGCTCAGTGGGTTAAAGCCTCTGCCTTCGGCTCAGGTCATGATCCCAGGGTCCTGGAATCGAGCCCCGCATCGGGCTCTCTGCTCAGCAGGGAGCCTGCTTTCTCCTCTCTCTCTGCCTGCTTCTCTGCCTACTTGTGATCTCTGTCTGTCAAATAAATAAATAAAATTTTTAAAAAAAAATTTTCTCCTCAATATTTTAATTAGGCTTGTTCTGTTGATAACGTGACCTATATAAATTTATGTCTAAGGTGGTTTTTAAAGCCTATTGTAAGTCTTTATGTTTCCAAGCATGTTTTATTGATGAAGATTCCAAAAATATCGACTTGATTCATTTAACCAATCTAATAACTTATAACCTAATATGAAAGGAGAAACTTTTTCTAGTCAACGATAAAGACACAGAGAATGAACATAAGATACACCAGACAGGTTTTTTCATGCCAGCTATTCAAGTAAGTTGCTATATGTGTTTGTGTAATGAATAAAACCTGCTACCTTGCATGCTTTTTCTTTCCAAGCTGAAGAAATATCTTATCAATAAAGTACATGAATTTTAGTCCTTGGATTTTATGACATCTTTACAAATGTACAGGAACTTTTTTTTTAATTTGTTATTTGCCACTCATTAGCTGTGTCCAGCTGTGTTTGCAGGTAAGTGAAGTCCAGACTATTGAAATATTATGCATTGCTTTTATCACACAAGATGCTTAGTTTTCTTGTTCCCAAACAGCTAGAGTTAAACATGTGTGTTGTTCTTTGCTTCAAAGTTTTGCATATTCTCAAAGAAAATACTCATTTTTAAGATCTATTTGATCAGTACTATAATTCATTCAGTGTTTAGTACAAGTCAGGGATGAAAAACATAGAAAAACAAAGAGAGTGACTAAGAGAAACATAAGAAAGGAAGGAGGGTAGGCGGAAGAGAAAAAAGAGAATAGTACTATTGGGCCACAGTGGTTAAGAAATAGGTCACCAGATTCAGAAAGAATTAGCTTAGGAATTTTAAACCTCAATCATTTAGTTTTGGTATTGGTCAAGTTATTGAAGGCTCTGAAACTTTGATTTTCTTTTACAAAATTGCTATAATACATTTTCCTATTCACAAGTTGTGTAGATGATGATCAAATGGATTAATCCATGTGCAGCGCTAACCACAGTGCCTGTCACAGAGCATGCAGTTGATAAATGTTAGCTATTACTATTATATATGGTTGTGGAATACAAAACGGTTGCAATGATAATATGCTTTCAATGCATAAAACTGTTACTGCTCCAAAGATGAAAAGAAACAAAAGTGAAGTACTTGTAGATGGAAGTTAATCTATAATTTCTAGGTTTTTGTAATATATGTGCGTGGGAGTTCTTATTATGTGCCAGGCACTCTGCTAGGCAGGTTGACATGGGAATACAAAGAGGAATTACACTTCAGTTTGGAAGAGAGAGAGAGAGGATTACAATTGAATATGCTGAAGTACTGTGATCAAAATATGAAAAATATATTATGGAAGCACATATTCTTAACAGTGGCATTAGGAGGTGATTTCTCTGAGAGGATTCCTGAAGACCAAAAGAGTTGTTTGTACACACTTCTGTAGGAATGTACGAATATTAGAGCAGGGAAAAACCAAAGGATTCCAAATACTATGATCATATTTGCAAAGATCTTGATATGTGTCAGAATATAGCATTTTGACCACTGCAAGGAATTAATTACCAGATTCATAGTAGAATTTTAAAAATGGGAGACTACATAAATTACTCTACTTCCAATAAATCAGTTCTCATAAATCATGTGTATATTTTAGTGAAAGTTCTTTTCTATGGCATTAAATGCTGGCATATATCCCATAATTTTCCCATTGTATCACTTTAGAACACTCCATTTTACTGACATAGGTCTAGGTTTTCTGATGAATCTTAATGGAGTATATTATATAGTAAATAGTTTATTACTTCCCAAAGATCATGTCAGTAGGCATTTATTGTGAAATGAAATTACATTTTGTAAACTTCAACATTGCATTCTTTAAACAGGATGAAACTTAGTAAAGTATAGCTTACTACTTAACCATGCATATTATTTGCAAGATTTTGGTTGAAATCATGTCATATTAAATATTTTTTTTTCCTGGATGACTTATCCAGGCTAGAGTTAAAATAGCTTATTTATGTAAGTATAAATAAATAAATAGCTTATTTATGTAAGTATAATTAATTGGCCTCTGAACTATAGACAGATCCAAATAGAAACACTGTCCTGTTACCCACCTTTATATAATGTGCAGCTAGATCAGTACTGGTGATGATGTTGCTGTCTTTCATTTTCCCTCAAGTGCAAACATTCTTGAAAAAAAAAATGACTTTAATGTTTTACAGCATTGTTGAAGGGTAGCTTATTCTTAATATGTAGCCTTTTTACATTGCAGTAAACATATTTTGATCAATATCCTTTACTATAGTTCTTCCATGACAAAATATATACAAATTTCACAAAGAAAAATAATAGAAACTCTAAAACAGAATCAGCTTATTGGCGTCTAATACTGTCTTATTCTCTTTCTTTTTCTTTTTTTTTCCCTAGTGAGATTTCTATGACAAACTTCTTCAGAAGCCACAAATTCTATGGTAATGAATGTTTCTCAGCATGTGTGCAGGGTATTCTGAGACAATGACTAACATTATTAAAAAATAATCAATTATGCATGACTGAAAGGAATAACTGCTAAGCAACTTAAGCATTAAAAAGTCATTCTGATCTAGGGTAAATTTAATGGAGTGAAAATCCAATACTTGGTTTATTTGACTGATTAAACCAAAGGAAGTGACCAATGTTACAAATTAAGGAGCATTTTCATGTGTCAAATCAGCAAATAATTGTTCATCTACATTTGGTTACCTATAAAGTAAACATCTATGAACTATCTTTTCTAAGAAAATTTCCCATTTTTCTCTGGACTGAAGCCACAAATGAACAAGGAGATCACATCAACATTAAGCACTGCTTTAAAATATAAATAGAACCAGAAAGAAATCAATGAAGCATGTTTCAACTTTCTTTTCCTATTCCAATTTTCTGAACCTCCAGTTTCCTCAGGTATTTTTATCTTGTACTCTGTGTACCCATCCAAACCACTTCAAATATTTTTTATTTTCTACTTGGGGTTAAAATACCAAGATTTAGTGTTATGTATGTTTGAAGTTTTAATAAAAGTTTCAATTCAATAAATACTTATTTCTCATTTAAAATAACTTAGTTTGGCAAAGACCCAAATATGTTAGAACCACATTTACGTATATTATTTTATTTAGTCCTAATCCTCAAAATCTAGTAATAACAGAAATGTACATGGTATATATTAAAAATCACACACATAAAAATAAGAACTTAATATCTGGGTTATAATTAATTGATACATTTTAGTTTCTATAGTTATTACTATTTGAGAATAATAATAACAGAAAGAAAAGTAAAGATCTGTTTAAGAATATGAAAGTTAAATTCAAAGGAAAGAATGAAGGAAGAAATTAAAGTTTAGAAGATACACTTTAAAATAAATTATATCATGAACACCAAATCATGTTTTTCACTGAGGAATTACTACAAATAATGTAAATTATAATGATACCATGATTGCCTAAATCAAGTAAACAGAGTAATTATGGCTAGAGAAACTATTGTGGTAAAGTTTTTCTTGAGTAAGGATGCCTTTATTTTGTCCTTAACCTTGAATACTCATCTGTATTTTGGGTGGATATTCAGACATATCAGAGAGGAAAATGACATTCTGAAAATGCAAAAAAAATGAAAGAAGGAGACATATGAGATAAACCCCACACTTACCCATCTCTCTACATAGAGATAATTTCTCTAATCAGTCTCAGGTTGAAGGTCCTGCTGAGAAGAAAAGACAGACAGTGGAATTCAAGGATACTGTTGCCAGACAGAGCATCAGAAGGAGGGAACTGTATGGGACTCAGGTTCCCTAAGGATCTTTGAGCTCTCTTCATTTTTGGGGCGAAACTTCACAAGGCCAAACTAAACAGCTGCCGTGGAATGAAGATGGGGCTGGAGACTTTGGCATTCTGACCCATATAAGAGAGATTTTGATAATACCAAAGCCTTCTTTTGAGACAGATAGGTCACACCTTAAAACCAATGACCACATCACATGGTAAGAGCTTCTCTAAACCCCCCAAACAAAGATTCATCGGAAGCCTTGAAACGGTCAAGAAAAGCTGTCATAGATTAACTCCTTTTTAAAACCAAAAAACCCCACATTTTTTAAAGAAAGACAACATAGTGCATATTCAGGAATTAGAAATAGCAAAGAGCTTAGTGCTATAGTTCAGAGATAGAGCATTTGATTGTAGAAATAGCAAAGATCATGAGAAACTATTCTAAATACATTTAAGGACTTAATATTAACAAGTGATTTTAAAAAGTAAAGATGAGGACCCATAGGGGAAAAATAAAAGTGGTACAAAGATCAAATGGAAAAATCTGTAAGTCAAAAGTACAGGGAAAGGAAATGAAAATTTTATCAGATGTGTTCTTTAGGATATTAGACACTGAAGAAAAAGAATAGCAGTAGAAACTATCAAATGAGAACACAAAGGGAAAAACAAGTGTTAAAATGGTAGAAATTTTGTGAGTTATAGGAAAATATCAGGGATTATGAGAAAGTTTCTAGTACAATAGTAAATATGTATCAGGAATCTTAAACAGAAGAGAGAGAATGGGACATAAAATTGAAGTAGTGGTTTCAAATTTACCAGGTTTGTTGAAAATGTAATGATGCACATCACAACCTTTAGAGCAAACTCTAAAAGTATGCAAAAATAATCATAGCAAAATAATAATAATAATAATAATGGAGGAAGCAAGTGGTATTAAAAAAATGTAGGATAAATTTTTCCATTTCCTTGTGAGCCCAGAAGTGGGTTGTTGGATGATATGTAGTTCTATTGTTTAATTTTTATCTTTTAAAAGACTTTATTTACTTATTTGACAGAGAGAGATCACAAGTAGGCAGAGAGGCAGGCAGAGAGAGAGAGAGAGAAGGAAGCAGGCTCCCTGCCGAGCAGAGAGCCTAATGCGGGGCTCGATCCCAGGACCCTAAGATCATGACCTGAGCCAAAGACAGAAGATTAACCTGCAGAGCCTCCTAGATGCCCTATTTTTAATTTTTAAAGGACTCTCCATACTGTTTCCCATAGTGGCTGTATCAGTTTACATTCCCACAAACAGTATACAAAAATTCTTTCTCCCCCACTCCTTTACAGCACTTGCTATCTTTTGTCTTTTTGGTAATAGTCTCCTAACAGGTATGAGATGATATATCATTGTGGTTTTGATTTATATTTTTCTGAAAATTAGTGACACTGAGCGCTTTTTCAGGTCCCTGTTGGCCATTTTTATGTCCTCTCTGGAAAAATGTCCATTCAACGCCTTCACCTGTTTTGTTTTGCCTTTTTTTTTTTTTTATATTGGATTGTGTGTTTTTTGCTATTAAGTTAAAGGAATTTCTTATATATTTGGGATATTAACCTCTTATCAGATAGGTGGTTTGAAAATATTTTCTCCCATTCCATAGGTTATCTTTTTATCCTGTTATTTTCTCAGCTGTACAGAAGCTCTTTAGTTTGAGATAGTACTACCAATGTATTTTTGCTTTTCTTACCTGTGCTTTTGATGTCATATCCAAGAAACCACTGCCAAGACTAGTATGAAGAAGTTTTCCCTAGGTTTTCTTCCAGGAATTTTATCGGTTTCAGGTCTTACATTTAGGTTTTATATCTTGAGTTGATTTTTGTGTATGATGTAAGATAAAAGCATCATTTCTTTCTTTTGAAAGAAGGCATTCCATTTTCTCAAAACAGTTTGTTGAAGGCACTATCATGTCCCCATTGTATATTCTTGGCACCCTTCTTGAAGATCAGTTGACTGTTTATGAGTAACCTTATTCCTGGGATCTCTATTGTGTTCTATTTATCTAAATGTCTGCATTTATCTAATTCTGCTATTAATACTGTAGCTTTGGAATATATTTTGAAATCGAAAAGTATGATGCCTGCAGCTTTGTTCTTCTTCCTCAAGATCACTCTGACTATTTCAGGTCTTCTGTGGTTCTATATGAATTTTAAGATTTTTTTTTCTATTTCTGTAAAATATGCCATTGGGATTTTGAAAGGGATATCACATGTTCCCTCATCTTTATTTTTTTTAAGATTTTATTTATTTATTTGACACACAGAGATCACAAGTAGGCAGAGAGGCAGGCAGAGAGAGAGCAAGGGAAGCAGGCTCCCTACTGAGCAGAGAGCCCGATGCGGGGCTCAATCCTAGGACTCTGGGATCGTGATCTGAGCCAAAGGCAGAGGCTTTAACCCACTGAGGCACCCCGTTCCCTCATCTTAAAAAAAAAAAAAAAAAAAAAGTTAAACCGAAAAGTAAAAAATAAAAAGAGAAAACACAAGGTTTTTTTTTTTAATTTTTTAAAAGATTTTATTTATTCATTTAACAGAGAGAGAAATCATAAGTAAGCAGAGAGGCAGACAGAGAGAGGGGGAAACAGGCTCCCCACTGAGCAGAAAGCCCAATGTGGGACTCAATCCCAGGACCCTGAGATCATGACCTGAGCTGAAAGCAGAGGCTTAACCCACTGAGCCACCCAGGTACCCAAGAAAACAGTTTTTAAGAAGCACAATAAAATGAAAAACAAATAGAAAAATGGTGGATATAAACACAAACATACCAATAGTTACATTAAATATAAAGGAACTACATGATCCAATAAAGGGAAGTAGTTAACATACTTAAAGGAGATTAAAAAGAGACTACAGCTCTATGCTAACTACAATAAACACAGCCCGTATACATACATACACATATATAAACACATATATAGGTTGAAAGTAAAAGAACAGAAAAATGTACCATGAAATTTTAATCAGAAGAAGGCTTTTGTGACTCTTTTTAATAAAAAAAAAAAATAGATTCCACCACAAGGTAGAAACAGTAACATTTCATAATGATAAATGAACCAGTTGAACAGGAAGACATAAAAATCATAAGTTCATATGTGCCCAATGAGAGAACCTCAATATACATGAAGCAAAATCAGGCAGTGCTACAAAGAAAAAGAAACAAAGCTGCAATCATTTTTACTATTCATCTTTGGATTTTACCATTCATCCCTGGGAAATGAAATAAAACAAAAAAGCTAAGAGGAATATTATCTGAATGACACTATCCATCATTTCAACTTAATTTTCATGTACAAAACACTATACCACAAACTATTTAGAAAGCTTTTAAATTGAACATGGAATATTCACCAAGATAATTCATATGCTGGACCATAAACAAATCTCAGTGATATTAAAGATGTTGAAATATTACTTAGTACTTTTTCTTGTCACAACAAAATTGGAAATCAATACAAATACATACAATCTACAGTGTCTGTATGTACAGTAAAATGATAATAAATATATGTGTGTATATATGTATTTTTTATTTCTATCTCCTTTACATACAAATTTTCTTTCCTTTGAAACTTTTTTCCAAAATATTTCACTTTTCTACAAATATATATAGAAAGAATTTTTTTTTATACTTAAAGCCAACATATGCCAAGTAGAAAGAAGGAGCCCAACTTTGATACACAGTGCACCCTTGAACAACACAGCTTTAAACTGCATGGGTCCATTTATGCAAAAAAAAAAAAAAATTTAAATACACTATAGTACTGTAAACATTTTTTACTTACAATTTTAAGAATTTCTTTTCTCTACCTTACATTATTGTAAAATATAGTATATAATACATATTACATACAAAATATGTGCTAACCAAGTGTTTATGTTATCAGAAAAGTTTCTGGTCAACAATAGGCTATTACTAGTTAAATTTTGGGGGAGTCAAAAGTTATACTGGATTTTGAGGTTGTGGTGGGTTAGCATCCTTAACCCTCACATTGTTCAAGGGTTAATTGTAAAAAAATATATAGGTTTTTCAACACATGTTTAGCTTTTTAAAATGTCATCATATAAATAGAGCTCCAGTGTTAAGTTGGCTTCAATGCTTCACCAGTGGTTTTTAGACAGAACTGTGGACCAGCAGCAGCACATCACCTGAGGACTTATTAGAAATGCAAACACTGGTACCTCTCCTAGAAATATTGAATCAGAAACTCAGGAGTTGAAACCTAGCAAACTGTGTTTTATCTGGCTCTCCAGATTATTGCAATACACATGGAAGTTTAAAAACCATTGGTTTTGAGGCATTTCAGTTTTGTCCTGTCAGAGAGATATATGTTCAAAGTTGCCATGGATGATAAAAGGTGATTTTGCTGCATAACCATTTCCTGAGAAATCTTTTAAAAAACAGACAAATGAAAAGGCAGATTCATAGATGTTATACATATATCCAAATTCATCAAGTTGTATACATTAAATATGTAGCTATTTGTATGTTAATTGTATCTTAATAAAGTAGTTTCAAAAAAAGCCGACCAACAAACAAAACAAAACACATAATTGCTATTGAAACAGACACACACTTTTAGTTTGGTAGTCTTCAAGTAAATGAAGTGCAGTAGACATTAGCTTCTCAAAAAATTCTCCAAAAAACTGAGTTGTTTGGAAATCAAAAATATAATTTCAAAAACACTTCAAGTCTGCATCTCTATGGAACTGCTTGATCATTTGCTTAAAATGTAAAAAACAAATAATTCAATGACATATTAATTTCTCAAACAGTGCCTTTGGTTAGTGTTTAAACATTTTTGAACGTTTGACTCAACTGACTGGTTAATTCAGTCTGGATCTTCAAACCATTTTTATAGAAGTATTTGGGGACGACATAACAGCTATGATACGAAGAATGTTAGCATTTTCAAAAGCCTTCATTAAAATTCTAAGCTTATTGAATAATTCTTTTTTTCTTTTGGTCTCACAAATTTATGAAGTTTAATTCAAACTCTGAATTTCTGAAGTGCAAACATCCATACTAATTAAAATTCAGTCACAACACACAAGCTTAATTGGGACTGAAAACCTCCTGAGAAAATTACCGTAGATTATTTCAAGTCTGAGTATTTCTAGGACTTCTTTGTTATGCCAAGATCCAATTATTACAATTGCGCTTGTCCTTTCACGATTTCCTCACAGTCAGTTTTAGTTTCTATATAGTTTCATAAATGAGTAACCAGAATACCACATCTAGTTCTCAGGACTTAGCAATGATGAGCAAAATTGCTTTCATTATGTTGTGCTATGTAGATGATAGAATGGAAACTTAAAAAAATTCTAAAAAGTCATGTGTTAATAGTAAACATAGTAGCAGGATCATCTTACAGGTATAGGAAGATTAGAGGCAAAAGGTTTTTGACAGTTTCACTCTGTCAGCACAAACACTCATTGAAGTATTTTTCCAATATTCACTATGAACTAAATTAGCAATCATGTCTATTTCATGTGTAAATTAGCAATCAGTTAGGACTAAAATCAAAATGATAGATTTTAAATTGTAACTTTCTAATTTTACTTCAAATTGACAGTACTTGAAAATCTGAACCCTATAAAATAATGATACGTATTTATTTATATGTCAATGTCAGTATTTTAGGATAGCTAGCCCATAATAATAAAGACCCCAACATGCTACATAGCCCACACACAGTAAAAATTTATTTCTTAGTCATGTAATAGTCCAGAGTAGTTTTCCTGATTAGTAAGTAGTTCTCCTTTAAGCTGTGAGTCCAAAAGTCCAAGTCTTGTAAGTCATTTGATTCTCCCATTCTCTAGGGCCTTGTTATGGCAAGAATCCACCTAGAATAGGGACAGGGACAGTCTAGGGAGGAAAATACTTTCTAAGATTAGTCTTGAAATAGAACCCATCGCTTATCTCAGTAATATGTATTTATCTAAATCAAGGGAGGCTGGAAAACGTAGAGCAGCTCTGTGCTGAAGAAGAAGAAAATGAGGTTTGATAAACTGGTAGCTATCTTCGTTGCATTCCTTTACATATAATTTGATAATTGATACTTTTCAAAACCTTAATTTATAGAGGTTTGCCTAAAATGGTACTATTATAGCTTAAATTTTACCCACAGCAAAATTATCTGGATGATCTAAGTGATAATAAAAAGATGAGAAGTTATTTCACAAAATTTCACAAAAACACACCAAAGTCATAAACTCAAAACATAGGCTTGTATGTCTGTGTTTACGTATGCACTCACATGTGATGTCCATGATACTTAGCTGTGGTAGATAAGGAAGAATGTTGCTTTGTGTCCATACTTTAATATAATTTGTATATTGCGTTTAATAAGATATGGTTATCTGTTTGCATTGCTTCAATTATCACTCCAATACAGACACAAAGTATATTTTTAAAAAGTGTAAGTTTCAAACATTACAAATAGTCAATCTTGGTTAAGCTGCTTACTAAATTTGTGGCTTACTAATTGTGTGACTTTGGGCAAGTTTCTTAATCCCTTTCAAATCTACTCTCCTCCTTTTTAAAAGGGCAAACTTTTGTCCTTTTACTTTGAAGTTTTTGAGGATTACATGAAATAATGTATGACAACTCTCTGACTCACAGAAGACGATCCGTAAATAGTAACTATTATTTTTATGACTCTCATATCTTTAGTCCTCTCTCTCTCTTGAATTTGTGGTCTGTTTTCCAACTTCTTACTAGATATTTCTATTTATCTTATTTTCCTATTTTATTTTCCCAGAAGCTAAAAGCATTGCTCTCGACTTACTTTCATCGAGATCCAGGAAACACGTTTAGAATGCACCTCCACCTCTATCATAATGTCACTAGTAGAGCCTCATTATGTCTCATGTATGATGTATGAGTAATGAAATACTGGCTGCTCTCATTCTGCTGTTCCCACTTTAAAAAAAAAAAATTCTAAGTCTTTAAAGGCATGTTATAGCTTACATGAGTTCTCAAATCTTTACCTTGATTTCAAGACCCTTCAAACACTTACCTTATCAAAACTCTTTCAACTTTACTTCTTGCCATTCCTTTTGCCAGACCCATATGTGTTATCTTAAACTCTACCTATATATTTGCCTGGAAAAAACATTCTTCTCTTTGTCCATTTGTCCATCCTGGCGCATCTGCTTATAATGCATTTCCTTAATGTCTTCCTATATTATTTATAACATATATTTATATGTATTTTTAATTTATTTATGACACATATATATATATTTTAAATTTCTTTGTTTTATTGGATTTTTCTGGCACATTAATCTCTTTAAAAAGGTGGTAAGAAATACAGAGATATAAGAAGTAGTAAACACCCCAGAGATACTAACTTCTTTCCACTTTACCAGCAAGCAACTATATTAGCTGGTGAAAAAGATGACTGAAAAGTTTTATACCTCCTGGAGTTCCACTATCTTGCGCTGTAATTTCTTTAGGTCTTTCTGTACTTTATATTTCTCTAAATCCATCTTTGTTTTCTGTATTTGTTGGAGGGAGCTGAGAGAGTCATGAATTGATTGAAATCCTGATTGATATTCACTCTGCATTTTCTCTAATTCACCCCAGATGTGCTTTTCCAGTTGGTTCATCTTTTTGGACAGTTTGTTTTCTATATGCTTTACTTTGCTTAGTCCTCCTTCCTGTTTCTCTGTGTTAATGAGGTTCTCTAATTTGCTTGAAAGCTTCAGTAATTTTTCTTCCATTTTATTTTCAGACTTTTCCAGTTTCTCCTGTAGGAGCTTCAGACATTGATTTATATGCCCAAGGTGGTCTTTTGCATAGGTGATGAACCGGCTTTCTGTCCATTTTTGATGGTTCTCCACTTCCTCATATAGATTATTTGAAAGTGAATTAAATTTGAACTCCAAAAGGTTCATTTCATGGCGATGATCTCCCTGGACCATCTTTAAATTTGAGATTTGCTCAGAACTGGAAGCCTCGATCTTTCCTAAGAGCTGCATTACCAGGTATTGAAAGTTTGGGGGCACCTGGGTGGTTCTGTTGGGTTAGCATCAGATTCATTGTTTATGCTCAGATCATGATCTCATGGGTCCTCTATTTATGACATATATTTTTAAAGGAGCCCTCTACTCTAGGGCTTCTTTAAGACTAAGTTGGAATTTGAATTCAGCAACTTAATTTTTTAAGACACCTGATGCATATGTTTTTCTTGCTAGAAAAGGCCAAAATCAGTCTCCATATTGAGAATAACTTTCAAGTAGAGGGTACATTATCTGTTCTTCTTTCTTCCAACTATTGCTTTCATTTGCTTTTAATTCAATCTCTCAAAAGAGAGATTGTGCTTTGGTCTAAGTGTTGACATCTCTCTAACGCCTTTTGCTAGATTAGAGAAACTCCCAGGTTGAAGCCCATATTTAGCATTATGAATCAACCATAATGTCTTGGGACTTGGATTATTATGCTATTAAACTTTCTGGTATTAAATAGACCAAAAAACACCCTATTAGCAATTGAGGCATGCATTTCCTAATGTGAGCAATAATACATTTGTTAGAATTATTGGAAGAAAAGAGAATACTTCTCTCTTTCTCTCTGTCCTTTCCTAGAGTTGCAGAAAGATTTTACCCACTCTTTCGTTGGTACCTTACAACCTCTCTGAGATGACATCTTGTTCTTCAGTTGTTTTTCTTTTGTTAAAAAAGTTTTGTAGACTTTTTTTATTTCAGCAATAACAATTTCGGTGGAGTGAGGTGAGGAGTTTGGATGGTTTCTTTATTTTCTTTAAGAGCTTTCTATTTTGGTGCTCCAGTGAAGTTCAGCTCCTTTATCAATGGTACCTTTGTGGGTGTGCGTGCAATGGTAGGGCATGGGCTGGTCAGTGTGCCTTCTGCTTGTGATTCAGTGACACTTTTCTTGTTTTCATAGGTTTATGAACTTGAACAGTATGATTACTTCTCTCTTTCCACCACCAAGCCTCCTCTTTTTCCTCCTTGTTCCCTAGATGTATTTCCATGCTTTACTTCCTCTAGAGTTATATGCTTTTCATACCCTCTCCTTTTGATGCACCAGGTTTGATCCATTCTCAACATCCTTACCAGGACAAGATACTGTCTCGGGGTATTTTTATTTCTATTTCACCACTATTAAGGTTCCTTTATACAAATTTCTCTTTTGTAGTCTTCCTTTACATTTACTACTCTTCAAAAATGGGCTCCATACTTGAGTCTGCTGTATTCAAGTGTTGGTTTTCCCAGTTATATGTAAATTGAACTTTAGTGTTCTCTGTTTATCGATTATCCTATAGGATGTGTGAAGCACTACGAATATAATGTTGTCAACATTACCTTAAATATACCAACAAGTCTTGAGTCAGTGTATCTCAAGTAGTTGAAAGTCAATGGAATTAAATATATGACCCCGACTAAATATTTTTAATATATTGGCCCACATAATAAAAACACCTCAGTGAAGACTAGGAAGAAATACAAAGAGTAAAACCTGTTCTCAGAGAAAAGATAAGAACTTAGATTGTTATAGGGCACCTGAGTGACTCATCATTAAGCATCTGAGCTCGGCTCAGGTCATGATCTCAGGGTCCTGGGATGGAGCCGCACATAGGGCTCCCTGCTCAGCAGGAAGCCTGCTTCCCCCTCTTCCACTTCCCCTGCCCATATTCCCCCTCTCGCTGTCTCTCTCTCTGTCAAATAAATAAATAAAATATTTAAACAAACAAACAAAAGAACTTAGATTGTTTTAAACAAATTCTTAGTAGTTATTCAAGGAAGCAAAGATTTCATGTGAAGAGATTGTAGTAAATCTGAGAGCAATGAAAAAAAGAAAGCAATGGGGGCGCCTGGGTGGCTCAGTGGCTTAAGGCCTCTGCTTTCAGCTCAGGTCATGATCTCAGGGTCCTGGGATCGAGCCCCGCATCGGGCTCTCTGCTCAGTGGAGAGCCTGCTTCCCCTTCTCTCTCTGTCTGCCTCTCTGCCTACTTGTGATCTCTGCCTGTCAAATAAATAAATAAAATCTTTAAAAAAAAAAAAAAAAAAGAAAGCAATGGCTCATCTTTCATCAATCATTTACTCACTCAATACTACAAAGAAATCACTATTTTTTTCTTTTAAGGTAATTTTTAAAAAATTAGATACAATACAACAAAGGTTGTCATTTATGAATTTTCAGTTCCTCTAGGCATAAATAAAATTACTTGGAGGTTGACAATTCTACCTTGAATTGTCTCTTGAATTAAAGGGGTAACACATTTTATACGAGGTCCTGTAATGATCACTCTTCTCTTTTCTCCTTCTATCCTTTGCTTCTTTCTCCTCTAAATCCTTTATGTTTCTTATCACATATGCATATCCCTTGTTGAAAATATAAAAATCAATTATTAGAAATAGGAAAAACAATTTTGTATTAATATGGGGTTGCTGTTAAAAGCATTCTCATAATCTTTGTTTTTACAATTACCCTGTCTGAAAGGAAAAAAGAGTGAATTCAGTAAACATAAATACCTGGAAAATATAGCCTACTGAACGTGACTATTATCTAGATATAACGACTAGATATAACACACACTTCAAGGAGCATATTAAGGAATCATCTTTTTATATTGCCAAAAATGGTCTGAAATTCACTTTACTAAATAGAAATGCTTATATTTCACAACAATGTGGTTTGGACAATCATTGCAGGGAAGATTTATTTGTTCATATTTTTAATTGGCATTTTGCATTTAACAAACTTTGAGTGCAAATCACTAGACCAGGGAACAGGAGTGTATGTATGTGTTGGTGGAAGTAATGATAAGTATATAACTAATACAGAGAAAGCAAAACATCTTTTCCCTTTAGATGGGGGGGGGTAGAAAACACAGAATGCAGTGTCACTGGAGGGGGCAGTTTGCAGTGCTTGAGTAGATTGGATGATTTTTACAGCAACATTCCATCAGTTTTATGGAAATTGTTGTTTTTAAAATGTTTTTCTAAGCAATGAGAGTGATTAGACAATTAATTATACTGGCATAAAAACTTCAATTCTTTTAAAGAAATATTAATTAAAGTCCTAATCCATGAAATTTTCTTCTGGCCAAATTAGAAAAGAAAACAAAACAAGACCAAAGAAAGATAGTTGTCTCAGCGGGATTATGAAGAAACTATTTTTTACATGTTCCAGTGATAGATAATAAATTCAAGAAGCCTGAAAAATTTTGCCAGTATACTAAGGAAGAAATATTTTTATTATTTAATTCAGTTTCCATGCTCTTGATTGTATGGATATCTGCAACTGACAAGAGACAGAATCTTAAAATACAGAAAAACCTACATGTATAAAGTGCAAATTCTGATGTCCAAGAAAAAGAAAATATTTCATTAATTTAAGGTGTACTCAATGTGATGCAGACATTTAAAAATGAATTTAAGTATCAATCCTATCATAGGAAATATATAAATTGACAAAGGAAAATATGAGAACTATACCAAATGCTACCACTGGCAAAGAAAGATTTATGAGCCTTGTTTATAAAATTTCTGTACTTTCTTTATTTCAAAATTGTGGTTATATTACATATGAGGTTAAAATGTACAACCTTGGAAATGATTTACATTAGCACCATGTACATTCCCATGCAAACATTCACATATCCTTGCGAGCATTACATTTCCTTGTGAATATATTTTCCTTGTGAACATTCTTGTGGGAAGAGAAGCACCCACCACACAAGCGCCATACACGTTTTCCCTGAGAACCTCTCCTGTGTGGTTCTTTTCCAGAGTAGCCTGGTCATTGCTGATCATTTGCAATTGCTGCTTTATTGCTATAAATGTTTTCAACATGGCAATTTTATAATCATAACTGATAATTTTAGCATCAAAATTTCTTAGGAGTGTGACTCAGTTTTTAATTTTTTCACTCAGGTGACTTTTCTCTGAAGTTGTTACACGAGGGTTTTGTGCTTGGGTGTTCTTTTCACTTGTATTTAGGTGATCTGAATATATAAGTTACTGTGGGACCTGAGCAAAGGGTCTTTTTCATCAAAAGTTTCACTTTTACTGATGCTAGGCACCACTTGCTATCAACCCGTAATGACTTTTTGTATTAAAATTGGTGTGCTACTATAAAATATTACAGGAGTCTTATGGGGCGCCTGGGTGGCTCAGTGGGTTAAGCCGCTGCCTTCGGCTCAGGTCATGATCTCAGGGTCCTGGGATCGAGTCCCGCATCGGGCTCTCTGCTCAGCAGGGAGCCTGCTTCCTCCTCTCTCTCTCTCTACCTGCCTCTCCATCTACTTGTGATCTCTCTCTGTCAAATAAATAAATAAAATCTTAAAAAAAAAATTTAAAAATTTAAAATTTAAAGGAGTCTTATTTTCCTATTCTTCCTTCTTTCCTTCCTTCCTTCCTCTATCTGGCTCTTCCTTTAATCTCTCCTTTTCCTCCTTCCTTCATTTTCTTTCTTTTCTTCTTGCTTTCATTATCAGTATATATCAATGCTTTTTTTGTTTTCTTTTTTTTTTTTCTTTTTTCTTTCTTCTTTTTTGCTTGAAGTTGATTTTCTTTTCGTGGCCCCCGTTTTCCTTAAAATCTTAGCTTTAGCTGAAGGGCATATTTCCAAGTGCATGTGTTACGTGCATGTCCAGCGTCTTGCCTCCTGAATCCTGACCAGGCTTTCACACAGAAAGCTCTATATTCTATCACCACATGCCCTTAACCACTCTGGGCTTTCGCACTAGCTTTTCACTGTGAAATCGTGCCTCCTCCTTTTAGCCTTGCGATTTATCGTAAAAACCTGTGAATGCAAATTGATTTTATTTATGTTTATTATACCCCTGTCAAACCTTTGTTTCTAGGAAATGTTTTCAGACTCTCTAATCTGCCATTTTGTAGGGAGTACATCCAAAAGTTTCCATTAATATATAACTGTTGTATTGCTTGACTTTCTTAAAGAAGTATATTTTTCTATTCTGAAAAAAATAGTATCTTCTAAATACTAATCTATATAATAAAATGCACATTTTCCAATATGACATGCAAGTGGTTGTTTTCATTATTAAGACTTCATTTTTTTAGAAGAGTTTAACATTTACAGCAAAATTGAGGGTAAGTTTAGAGATTTCCCTTACACCTTCTGCCCCCATGTGTTAGGCTTTGAGGGTTAGACTCTGATAATACCTGGAAGATCAGGATCTGGTTAACTAGTTTCTCCTGAGGGCAGACCTTGTTAAATACAGAGAGTTCTTTGGTATTTCATAATGGTTCCTTTTCTCCTCTACCTACCAGAAGCAGGGGGTACTTTCCTCTGATACTGAAAATCTGGTCAAGCTCCTGGAGGTAAATCTGACAGTAAGTATTGTGGGAATCTTAAGACTGAGTGTCCTTGGAGTTTTTAATTCTCAAGAGTTGTCCTCATGGAGCCCCCAGAAATTTGTCAATTACAGTTCCAGTTTCCTCCCGTGCTATTTCCTGCGTGGTTTCTAGTCCTGAATCTGTTCTGGTAAGACGTAACCCCTGGATTCTCCTGTTTGTTTTTCCAGGCTTAGGGACAGCAATTTGCCCTATGTCTTCCTGCATAAAACTTTTCAAATTGTGGCCCATGACTGATTATCCCTTCTTACCTCCCTTACTTTAAACTTTCCTCATTCCAGGGCGCCTGGGTGGCTCAGTGGGTTAAAGCCTCTGCTTTCAGCTTCCGTCATGATCCGAGGTCCTGGGATCGCCCCGCATTGCATGGGCTCTCTGCTCAGTTGGGAGCCTGCTTCCCTGCTCTCTCTGCCTGCCTCTCTGCTTACTTGTGATCTCTCTCTGTCAAGTAAAAAAAAATAAAAAATCTTAATTTTTTTTTTCCCCATTCCCCTTTCATCTTGAATGTCAGGGATATTGGACTACAATTTATTTTAAAATGTCCTAAGTGCTTTCAAAATTCAGCTTGAAAATGACTCCTTTGTAATATCTTTTATGAACTGCTAAGATACTATGGCAACATGTTCTGAGTTCTATGGGGAAATTTTTATTTTTCATTAATTATTTTTGGAAAACATAGTAACTCATATTATTCATTATATTATGCATTTACTTAATTATTAAAGTACAGTGTCTTCCTATCTGTTTGTATTTAAGTACAGCTCTATATCTTTATATCTTTGTGTGTTTGAGAAGTTAAATTTATGGAAAGGTAGCAAATACCAAGAGAATATGAGCAGTAACTGAAGATAATCTTGTTGGTGAGATTGAGTATTATGTTTAACTTGGAGATTTACTGGAATCAAGCATAAGGAAGAAAATAATAAATAGAAAATTCTTGTCGCCTTCTCATAGTTAATCCTGTAAGTCTTCTTAGAGGAAAAAAAAGTATTTAAAGGAATGTATCCTATGAATCCTTTTCTCAGTGTCATTGTATCTGACAATAGACAAAATCTTCAATTATGAAATGAAGGGTTTTTTTAAATTAAGGTAAAATTGACATATTAACTTCAGGTGTACAACATGATTCAATATTTGTATGCACTGCAAAACGATCACCAATAAGTCTAGTTACCATCTATCCTCAAAGTTATAATTTCTTTTCTTGTGGGAAGAGCTTTTGAGAACTACTCTCTTAGCAAGTTTTAAATATGCAGTATAATACTGTACAGTCACCAGGTTGTACGTTACATCCCTATGACGTTAGTTTTATAATTGGAAGTTTGTGCCTCTTGATCCCCTTCATGCATTTTGCAATCTCCCCTTCCCCTAGCAACCATCACTGTGTTCTCTGTATCTATGAATTTGGTTTTGGTTTTGTCTTATTTTGTTTGTTTTGTTATTTGGATCCCGCATGTAAGTGAAATCATATGGCACTTCTTTCTCTGCCTGACTTACTTCTTTAGCATAATATCCTCAAGGTCCACCCATGTTTGCAAATGCAAGTTTTCATTCTGTTTGTGGCTGAGCAGTATCCTCCTGTGTATATTTACGACATCTTTTTTTTTTTTTAATTTAATTTTTTTTGTTTATTTATTTATTTATTTATGTTAGAGAAAGAAAGAGAGCAGGGGTGAGGTGTGGGGGAAGAGCAGAGAGAGAGGGACAAGCAGACTGTGCTGAGCATGGGGCCATCACAGGGCTTGATCTCAGGACTCAGATCATGACCTAAGTCAAGAGTCAGACGCTTAACCAACTGAGCCACTCAGGTGCACCTTTACCGTATCTTCTTTATCCATCTGTCTATCGATGGGCACTCCCGTTGTTTCCGTATCTTGGATATTGTAAATAATGCTGCAATGAGCATAAAAGTGCACGCATCTTTACAAATTAGGGTTTTGTTTTCTTTGGATAAATACTCAGAAGTGGATTACTAGGTCATATGAGAGTTTTATTATTAATGTTTTTCGGGAACCTCCATACTGGCTTCCATAGTGGCTGTACCAGTTTAGATTTCACTAACAGAGCATGATAATTCTGTTTTCTCCACATCTTTGGGAACACTTGTTATTTTTGTCTTTTTGATAATAGCTATTTTAGCAGGTGTGAGCTGCTATCTCATTGTGGTTCTGATTTACATTTCCCTAATGATTAGTGATGTTGAGCATCTCTTCATGTGCCTTTTGGCTATTTGGGTGCCTTTGTTGAAAAAATGGCTATTCAGATCCTCTGCTTATTTTTCATCTGGATTGTTTGTATTTTGCTATTGAGTTGTATGAGTTCTTTATATTTTTTGAATATCAGCTCCTCCTTTCTGGGAGTTACCCGTGAGCAACAGCAAGACTATGGGAGAGAACAAAGTTGACAGCCCTCACCCATGTTCTCTGAGAGCACCTCATTATCTCCAGATGTGTTCTGAAGCTCCAGAATAGAATAGTAAATAGACTTTTTTTTTTTTTTTTTTTTTAATTTAGGAATTTGTTTCAGTCTGCAGGCAATGCAATGCCCTGGGGCGGTAGCCTGCCAAGAACTATCTCTCTGTCAGTCCCTTGAGGCCCGGAAATGTGCCCCCTGCCCCAGCCCACCAGAGCCAGGTGATGAATAAGTGTCCCCTTAATGGACTGTAAGCATTTGCCAAGGCCATGGAAGAGCACAGGGCTAGGATGTCCCAGCTGGCTTTACTGCGGCAGTGAAGATATTTTTATTTTAAATGTCTAGCAATTTAAAAAAATTCTGTATCAGATCATGGTCCAGCTTTGGATTTGTTTTGTAAAAGAGTTTAAACTTTCTCTAGAAAACAAGCATGCCCTTGGTAGTCAAATTTCAAATATGAAGACTAAAGCTTAAAACCTACAACAATGAATTTTTAGCATGTTCTGTTGACTATCAAATATAATTTTTAAAATGGAGCCTTGGGCAGGAACTCAAAAGCAGTTAGCCTAACATCATGTCCCCCAGCATGATGATGGAAAAGCTGTCATTTTATCTTTTGAATTAAAGAAATTGATTATATTTCACTTGAGATAGCCAACCATGTAGTACAGTTTGTCTATAGAAGTAGTTTTCACTGGGGACAAATTTCATTATATCAATCTGTTTTACATTGTACAGATGGCTAAGACAAATAATTTATCCCCTGAGTTCTGTACCATGACTCATGGGAAATATTTTTGAGTAGAAATATTATATTATCAATTATCAGTTGATATTATCAACTGACTTCTTTTCTTTCTTTCTTTCTTTTTTTTTTTTTAAAGATTTTATTTATTTATTTGACAGGCAGAGATCACAAGTAGGTAGAGAAGCAGGCAGAGAAGGAGGAGGAAGCAGGATCCCTGCTGAGCAGAGAGTCCGATGTGGGGCTCCATCCCAGGACCCTGAGATCATGACCTGAGCTGAAGGCAGTGGCTTTAACCCACTGAGCCACCCATTCGCCCCTATCAACTGACTTCTTAATCATACCAGTTTATCTTTTGATGACTCCTGATTTTTCTGCCTAGTTGTGTGTGTGTGTGTGTGTGTGTGTACATATGTTTGTGAATAAATCTTATATCTACTTTAAAAAATAGACTACACAATTGAATGAGTTAGACTGACACACTGAGTTATTTGTTAGTATTTCTGTAATTTTAAATAAATGTTGTCTTATGTAAGAACACCAACCTGAGAAATATGTCAAGATATTTCATTGCTAAGAGGAGCTCTGTCTGGTGACTGACATTATTGCTCTTATATTAAGACGGGTTACCTAAATAAGAAAACATTTGTGTAACTCTTAACTTCCATGTACTGTTTGAATTTAATTTTGTTCTACAAGTTTTTACGTATCCTATTATTTTCAGAATTCCATCTCTTATTTTTGGTTTTATTACGCTTGTTTTTCTTCTAGCTGTTACTGACTGAACATTCTTACTTGCTAGCTTCAGATGAAGACTTTTTTTTCCTTCTGACTTGATCAAACTTTGCAATCTTTAAATTACTCTTCTAACTGCAGAAGACCTCATATCAACTTTAAAAGAACCAGGGGGCTAAATCAAAAAGTTTTCACTAAACTATTTTAACAAATGTGTGTTACCTCTTGTCCTTTTTCCTCGTGATAGAAATTACAAGAACTGCTGTGCATTTTCCCCCATTAATCATATTGATGTGGGTTTGGAATATAGGTGAGGTTCGGTGTGATGGAGTCCGGAGCCAGTGACCAAAAAAGAATTCTTGAGATGCCTTTGGTGCAAAATGGTGGTTTATTAAAGCACTAGGACGGACCCCTGGGCAGAAAGAGCTGCCACAGGAGGCTTGTAGGGGTGGCTGATTCTTCAGGGAGGTAAGGATTAAGGGAGGTTTCAAAAGAACTTTCATATGCTAAAGACGACCTATGAGATACCTGAGGCCTTGCCATTGTCAAGTTAAGGCTATCTTCCCCTCTAGCAAGGCATTAACCTTAAAATAGTCAGGAGAGTAGCATCTGGGCGGCTCAGGTCATGATCCCAGGGTTCTAGGATGGAGCCCGCATCCGACTCCCTGCTCAGCTTCTTCCTCTCCCTCTGCCTGCAGCTCCCCCTGCTTGTGCTCTCTCTGTTAAATAAATAAGTAAAAATCTTAAAAAAGAAAAGAGAGTTGGGAGATTCCTGGAAGAATGTCACTCAGGTCCCACCCAGGAATGGGGGCTGTCAGCTTATGCTTTGTCTTCAGCCGGCCTTTTGCTCCCTCATAATATGGTTGTGAAACTGTGATTCAGATCGAAATACACAGCAAATAAATAGTAAATATTGAGTACTTTATAGTGAAACATGTAAGCTTTGAATATACAGGGTCTCCCTGGTGTCTGGTATTAGGAGAAAATAGATGGGTTGAGTATACAGCCTTCTGGAGAGTCGGAATGGCTAATGAAGAGTTGTTGAATGAAGATAGAAACAATCCTTCTGCAGTGAATTCTTTTTTAAAAAAGTTAAGTATTCTGTGTTTTTCTTTTTCTTTCAATCATTACCAGCACAAGTGAATTTTCATATGTTAACAGTATTTACATCCTTTTTATGTACCCCAATTGAACCAGAGATAGGCCCCTTAATCAGTGCCTTCATAGGCATACAAATGTCTTCACTTTTGGAGACCGTGAAGCTAAAACTCTCCAGTGCATAGCTGCTTACTTTATTTCTATCAGTGCTCTTTTTACTAAGAAAATATGTTGAATTATTCAACATCTGAAAAATCAAAAGCAATTTGCTTCGTGACTTCAGCTCTCAATTGAGCTTTTCTAAGTCAGTAAACCAGTGAAAATAATTTTGCCACTTGGAATAATTTAGAACCAGTAAAAATTATCAACAGCAACAGAAAACTTAATTTCAATTACAACACTGTTTTTGAGTCAAAAGGGACAATGAATACTCCATCCTGCAAGTTTTGTAGTTTCAAGGAGAGAAATAACTTGCTAGGACCAAGTATGGAAGAATATATATACCGAATTTCTCACTGAATTTTAAAAAATTGGTGACTCTCATCTGATTATACTTAATTATAATACATAGCATTTTAAGTGGTAACTTAAAGAATTAATGTTTTTTTTCCAAAAGTCTATTGACATCAGCTGTGCAAAGAATTACCCAAAATAAGTTAACTTAGATAACTTACTTCAGACTTCATCCAAGAATTCACCGGCATCTTGTAAACTGCTGCAAGGAATTTCATTGTCATCAAGATCAAAGTATTTGATAAAGCTTAAAAATCCCTTGAGTTTACTGATATATTCACTTCAATATATAAACTAATTCATTTGAAATGTTTTAATGCAGTTTTTTAATAAATGAAATTAGTGATGCCGATTGCCAAGTATTGCCCTTGTTCAGATAGCTGCAGGGTATGTGATATGAATAGCTAGATTGCCTTTTTCCTGCTTTACAAGTTACTGCATGCAAATGTGAGGAATATTGATTACAGTGTTATTCCTATATCACTTTTAAAATAAGTATTTTAAGAGAAAGTGCTTTTACCTCTTTTGAATTTTTCTCAAAATTCTTATTAATTGCTGTTTAATGTTTAACACATTCGCATCTTGTACTGAAGGGGAAAAGACAAAAATTTTTTTTTCTGGCCAATATTAAAGTTTTATGTGAATGAAATATAGTATTTTTTCTTGTATTTCCAATATCCTATCCTTGTATTTCCAAATATCCTAACCTTTAAATTCATTTGATTCAGATATTTTATTTACAAACATTTTTATTCCCAAATTGTTTGCCAGTTGATTTATTATAAACATGCTTTTATAATTAATATTTTTATGAATATCTTACAAAATATTTTATTTAAAAGGCATGGCATGGCTTATGCCAATTAAACCTTTTTGAATCAGATCATTCTGAGGGTATTCAATATTTCAAGTAACTCAAAGGTAATAGCTTAATGAACCTCCTTATTATCTTCAAAGGTTTAAGAAACCAATATAGCTTTAAAATATGTAATCTGCCCTGAGCAAGACTGCATGTAATTTTCCTTAAAATTACATTTTTTAATGGAGTGAGGTAGCGGAATACATTGCTTAACGGCTGGCTTTGGTAGGGTATCCAAAGAGTTTTAAAAATCTGGACATTTATTACAATTATTTATGTAAGAATTGCTGACTATATTCTTTGGTTAACATTACATTAATTGAATCTATGTTTTGTAGTGGTTTTAGAGCTTAGTAATACTGCATTGTATGTCTCATTGATCTCCCTTATAAATATTAAAGCAAATGAACTCTTTCCAGTTTGTTAACATAAATAATGTATCTCTGCAGCCTGAAAAGTTACTGGAAATTTCTTACATTTTAAGTAAGGCATTTCTAAAGGAATACTCGGGGAAAGACAGAAGGACCATTTTCTGATTAAATGTCTTAACTCAATAAATAACTTAACCACTAATGAACTTAGTAACTTTGAGAAATTAAAAAATAATGAGTTTTTTTCATGTACACATGTCTATTTTTATTACAGCAATCTGAATTTATATTAGTATATGCAATTTTAAGATCAGTTTTAGAAAGGGTATAACAGAAATTCATTGACTCTAGACCAATTCTATTATATATATGGCTAATGAACATTTAGAAATTCTGATTCAGTGACTTTGAGGGAACTCAGAAGTATTCTTCAATATGCATAACAGTCCATTAAGTTAACCTTGTAAAGATAATAGGATGCTACTGTGCTCAGTGGCAACATGAGCAAGGATTCTTTCAATTTGAATTATATAGGCCAAAAGTCATACTATCAGGCAGGTTTTCCTCAATAAATTTCTATTCGAGAGGTAGTACAATGTATGGAATCCCAATCATTCCTTGGATAAAATGACCCAATATTAAGGAACTTTGAATCCCAGCAATATATTACCTTCAGTAAACAATTTAAATGTTCCAGATTTGTCTTTTGGAAAATGGGACACATATGTCTCCTTGAGTCTCCTTAGGCTTAAATTTAAAAATCATTTACTTACTGATAGGATTTTATAAAACAGATATGCTCACACACATGCAAAGAGGCATAGATAAGCAAATTTAAAAATCATTTACTTACTGATAGGATTTTATAAAACAGATATGCTCACACACATGCAAAGAGGCATAGATAAGCAAAGACATTGCAGCTTTGTTTGTAATAGCAAATGACAGAAGAAAACCTACAAATCCATCACAAGAGATTGGAACATATAGAGTAGAATAATCTATAACCAGAAAAACAATGAAGCAGTTATACCTTAAACCCAAGATCAGGGCTAGAGTAGGATGTTAGAGGTCCCAAAATCTAAGAAGATTTAGATTCTCCTCCCCTCTCCCTCACCAATATAAATAAAAAGTAAAAAATATATCAGGGAATAAATGTAGAATAATAATAATAATAATAATGTGTTTAGTATGCAGCACTTAGCATTCTGTATTTTCGAGATGTTTTTACTCTTTATTTTTACTGTTAAGGATTCCTGGAATATAGAACAGTTCATCATCATACATTATCAGGTATTTCCACTGTTGAACTAGGACAGGACTTCCACCGAATGACTTTTCCATCTCATCTCTAATGATAAATGATCAATAACCAAGGAGAAGAAAATAGGGGCATCCTAAGATGGCTGTGTTTCAAAATTCATTCTGAGCATAATAGAATGAATCTGAGCATCATGGAAAAATAAAGACTCCTGGAGTCAATGTATTAATTCCTTAATAAAAATAAAATATGTATTTGCTTCTGACACTAAGCATGGTGATAGATTATATTGCCCTGAATAGAGTCATTATCCTTCTAAACAGAAGGTCATATATCTAATCAAATACCTGGAATAAAAATAGAAATGTGTGTTGTAACATGCAAACAATACATAAATAAGGGTTGGTAAATTATATATGCAGGTAGTTGTGTGTACATGTATATGTTATATATGATAAAATGTGTGTGTGTGTGTGTGTGTGTGTGTGTGTGTGTGTGTGTATAGACTCTCTAATATATCCCTAAATATCGTATGGCTCATATTTTATAGAAGGAATTTAGGTGTGATTCAATGTTAGGATTCAACCCACCACTTTTGGCTTTGTAGATAGAATGGGTCAGTGAGCCAAGGAATGTGGGCATCATATAGAAGTTGGAAAATGCAAGGAAATGTTCCCTGCCAAAGCCTCCAGAAGTAACTTAACCCTCCTGACTCTTGATTTTTAGCTCAGTGACCTCTTTTGGATTTTTGACCTCTAGAATTCTATGATGATACATATACATTATTTTAAGCTCCTACATTCTGAGTATTTCAAATTAGTGTCAATTCACTTATAATGTGAAAATTTTCATAGCTTATAGTTTTTTGTGGTAATTTGTAATTTGTTATGGCAGCAGAGGGAAACTAAAAATTTTATCTGTTACTTGTCTGAAATTCAAATTTAATTGGGTATCTAGTTTTTGTTTTGTTTACCAAACCTGACAACCTAAAATAAATAAGTTTATTAGCAATTGCAAAGAAAGAAAATGGGAGATTCTGAATGTAGATAGAGCAGTTAAGTCTGACAACACAAAATAAATTAAGTGTTTCAGAAATCAAAAAGATAGACTGGGAAATTCTGAATTTAGAGAGATCAGTTAAAACCTCATGGAAAAAGTTGTATCTGGGTTGAGCCTTATATTTTAATCACATAAATGTTGGTAATTTACATGTTATTCCATTTATAACATGACTCTGTGTATGATTATCTGTTTAATTCCAGGGTCATCCATCAAACTATAAGCTCTGTGAGGGAAGATACCAATAATTTTGCTGTATATTATCTTGGAAACTATGCCCAGGGCTCCACTATGGAGTAGGGACTAAAGTAAAGGTTTTAAAAGAATGAAAGAATGATTGATTGAAAAAATATGCTTTAAATAGTAAACTGATTTATTAGAGTTTATTTAGAATTAGAAGTTATTTCCTATTAAAAGGGAAGGCAAGGCAGGGTACAATGTTAAGGTAATTTCAAATAAATCATGATTAACTAAGCACACAGTATGTACTGAACAAAGGCATTTCTCATTCAGTAACCAGCTATTCAAAGAAACAAATGCATTATGTTGTTATAATATAATATATATTATAATATATTATATTATATATTATATAAAATTCTGAATTTTATAGTATACTATAGTATACTATACTATTTCTTACTGTAATGACTAAAATATAATATATAATATAATATATTATAATATATATTATTATATATAGTATATAATAATTGTGTTACACAATTATTTCTACACCAAATGTAGTCTGTGTACATGTATATATGTATATATGTATGTATGCATGTATGTATTTAGTGGGAGGGGGAATGGGAGAGGGAGCAAAAGAATCCCAAGCAGGCTCCTTCCCACAACTCTGAGATCATGACCTGAGCCAAAATGAAAAATCAAAAACTTAACTGACTGAGCCACCAAGCCCCCACCCCCACCCTACAGTCTATGTGCATTAAGTTGTTAATTAATTTTGAAGAATTCTAATTTTAGTACATTTGAATTGAAGCTCATTTAAGATGAGTATAATTAGAAAGAAAGAAAAATTAGAAAACAATGAGGAAATAAAACTGTTAAGAAGGATTTGCTAACGATAGATTGGAAAAGGTAAATGATAAGGGAAGAAACACACTTTCCTTTTCAGAAAGGAGCAATGGAAAGGAGCCAGGCTGCCTGGGTGAGGCAGTAGAACAGAGCTGAGGCTCCGAGTCTCAGAGGCAGAGCACCAGAGGAAGGTCTGGAACAGAAAGGTGAGCAACTCCTCAGAAACATCACAAAGTGGAACACTTGGAAGGGAGATAGGAAGCCAGAGGGTTAAAAATACGCTGGTTATGTGTATATATGATGAAGCCAAAAAAATAACTGTCATCTTCTTAACCATTCTGGGGGGGAAAAATCCTGAAAAGGCAAAAGATAAAAATTAAATTTTACATTATATATAAATCAACACTAACATATTTAAAATAGAGTTGATGTTCTGTTTTATGTAAAATGCTACCTCCACTTTATTCCACTAAATTGAACTGAAATAGCCATCCACAAAACCATGAGTTTATGAAATTGAGGGTTGAATTTTGAATGCTGTGTTTCCTTATAAATTCAGACTTTTTAAATAGTATCCTTGTTATAAACTCATTATCTGTCTTTATCACCAACTTTCATTCTGAGATTCATTTACATGTCTTCCTAAATATGATTAGATTTTCTAAAATTGGGGAGAATTGAAGTTAATACTTACATATTAGATAGACTGAAGGATACTGATGAAATATCTTTTTAAAAAATAACATGATAGAACTAAGTATGCTTGAGTTGTTTAGTGGAATCAGGGAAATGTTCCTTCTTCACTGAGTAAGATCACCTTTCATCTGAATAAGCTTACATTTGGGTAATCCTCATAAGATGTTACATGATGATAAGGTAAAAATTTACTCAAGGAATCATATATTACTGTAAGAAATATTACTATTTATTACAGTAATTAATAGTAATACTATTAGTAGTATAATAGTATTAATACTATTAATATACTATTTCTTACTGTAATGACTATTACAGTAATTATATTACTGTAAGATATATTGCTGTAAGAAAAATGCAGGTTATCAATTTCTTTTGAAAATTTCTATGAGACAGACACTGCTTAAAATAGTTTTTGTTTGTTTCTTTGTTTTCTATGCATTTATAATCTTTTTGCTTGTTTTGTTTAAAAATCTGAATATGACCTAATCCAGCAACAGACATCTATATTTACCTTAGGAAAGTGTCTATCATTCAGGCAAATAAACCAGGTAAAGAATCTTCAATTAGGATTTCTCAAAAGTCAAATTTGTGTTTACAGTAGATAAATTTGTGCTTATTGATTAATTGTCTTGTGCTGACTGATTTTTAATATGTAATATTTCTACTCTAGGAAGATAATTCAACAAATTACAATCTGTATGGTAGTATAACTTCATTTATGCTGGTAGTAAAAATATTCACTTTCTGGGGAAATATTATTAGATCATAAGCAAACCATAATTATCAGACATGAGGCAACATTCATGAACATGGTAAGATCATGCACAAAATTTTCAGAAAGAAGAAAACATAGAATCTGTATATGTGAGTTAGCACTTTCTTTTTTTTTTTTTTTTAAAGATTTATTTATTTATTTGACAGAGAGAGATTACAAGTAGGCAGAGAGGCAGGCAGAGAGAAGGAGGAAGCAGGCTCCCTGCTGAGCAGAGAGCCTGATGCAGGACTCGATCCCAGGACCCTGAGATCATGACCTGAGCCGAAGGCAGCGGCTTAACCCACTGAGCCACCCAGGCGCCCGAGTTAGCACTTTCTTTCCAAAAACTTTTTGCCTTATGCTTACTTTTCAAATATCCTTATACAGCTTCTGCTCCATGTTAATTTAGCTACCCTATGCTCATTTGCATCTCTTACTTTTCAGGCACAGATTTAAATCTATATCTATATCTATACATCTCATATGAAAGTACTTAAGTCTAAGATGGAAAGAGGTTAAAGCCTTGACTTTTACAAGTTGAACGATCCAATTTTGATTTAGGAAGCAATGAAGACTGTTAAAATATTTGATTTTTTTTTTAAAGACATCTCCAATAAATACTGAGTTGTAACCAGCCACCCTTCTAATTTGTTAAACCAGAAAGCCATTGCAGTCTCCTTTTTAAAGTCATTCTTTTTTTTTTCATATTTACCTAATTACCATTTACAAAGCACATAACATTCTTATAAGCCTGATTCACATTAGAAAGAGATGAAGTGGTTATAACTTCACAATAAAAATCAGTCCTGATAATTACAGTATTCAGCCTGGATACGTGGGTATTCATGCAGAGCTGGTGAATAATTGTGGACAATTCGAGGGTTTATAGAATTTACAAAGACTTACTAATGCAAAAAAAAAAAAAAAAAGCATCAGGAAATAGGAAAAGCCAAGCTAGTTGAATGATGCTATCTGCATAATCTCTCAAATTCATATCATTTCTGAACAAGCATCACAACTTTGAGGATATATGTATGCCTTGGTTTATCTTCCTTGAGGCACAGACTGTACATCAAAGCAAGAAAAGAATTGATAATCATTCACATTCTGTTCAGTCAGTAAAGAGCTTTACCAAATGATACGTAGGAAAAAAGATTGAATTTTTATATAAAACGAGCAGTGCAATCATTAACAACAACAGTATTAAATAATTCATCAATATTTATGACTCTTCTCCATGTAGTTTGATTAATAGTCTTTGAGAAATCTCATTATTTAAATGATTTGTGAAGGGTGAGGTTATTTTAAAGTCAATAATTTTTTCTCAAACATATATAAACTCCCGGGCTGGAAGCTACGTAGTTTGTGGCAAATATAAAAACATTGCTGGGAATGCTCCAGTCAATGAAACATTGATTAAGTTCTTGATATATTCCAGTCATTGCGTTAGGCCAGGGTGAAGATGGGAGAAACAGGAAGCGTGTAGAATCTAAAAGGGACAACGTAGTCCCCACAAAAGAGAAATGTGAAACTTATTTTTAAAAAATAAGTTATGCCAACAAAAGTTAAAAGAAAAAAAAAACCACTCTAAAGAAGCAAAACAATACATAAAATTTTTGAAGTCATATCCATAAAATATAAAATAATATAGCCTATATTATTTGGGAGTACTACTGTTCTGAAAAACCCGTAAATTGTGTTAAAGGACAGGTGAATTGTAGTTTCTAACAAAGGATCAAGTACTACCACAGAAGACCTTGATTTCTTCTAATTAAGATGTTAATTGTCTCTATCATGACTTAATATAACTTTGTCATATGTGTCAGGGATTTTGAAATATCAAATCAAAATACAACTGCCTAAACAAATAATTAAAAAAAAAACCAGAATCATGAAATACTGTAATATAAAAATTGGCTCTACATTAGTAAAATGAACTGCAAAACTATGCATTACACAAATCTGTTTTCTTTGAAAAGCGATACAGCTAAAATGGTGTCCAGGTGCCTCTGATCTCACAATCCTGTTATTATAAAAAAAAGACTTCAAAAAGCAATATCTATAAATATTTACTTATCTGACAGATGTTTTAAGAAAGGTTTGCATACCACTTCATTTGAATCTCAGGCAGCTATAGTTTTGTAAATTGTGGGGTTTATTTCTGAGTCAATTTTGTTAGGCTACAACTGCATTGCTCAGAATTGTTTTACTATATGGCCCCAGGTTAGTATTGATGAAAGGATAAATTTCTGTGAGGGTCTGAAGGCAGAAATGAAATAGGAGCCATATTCTTACACTGTGAAGATTGAAGGAGGGTGCCAGTCACCATGACAATTTGTATGTGTCACCCATGAGTTTGGCCATCCTGTTGGCATTAGTCTAATGTTATTTGGTCACCACCTAGACCTGCAGTTTCTCTAATTCCCGTCTGATTTACTCCTTTGTCTTCTCTGGTCTCGGGCCAGGGTAAAGAATGGCAAATATTCTTCTACTAGCTCTCAAACTGCGTAAGACTTAAACACTTTGATAAATCCTATATACTATTTTATTCAGGATGGTTTTCTTCTCTCTGAATAAATTCTAACTTTTTAGAAAAATAAGTAGACTGAAAGATTTCCCAGGAACAGGACCATAATGGTGGGTTCTTGGAATTGGGCCTGGGTTATCTGGATATGATTTCTACCTGATTATATTTAAAAACATTAATGACACTGTTTCCAAGTGGTAAAATGGCCATTGGTAGTCTATGGCATGGAGTGGCAAGAAATTACTGAAATTAGCACCTGTAGACACCTGTATTTAGTATCTCTGGGAGATGAAACTTTGGAGGAGCAATAAGTTGTTATCATAGACATTTCATAAAAATAAGAAGTGTAATGTTTTGTTGATATTTTCTTGTTTAGAATAACTGTCACAGAACTATTCAAGCATGGAAGGGTCCCACTCACAAATATATTTTCTATACTTGTGAAGGAATGTCCTTTGTAACCTCTGTGGGACATAGTAGCCAGTTTTATATGATAAATCCATTCAAGCATTCCAGTCTACCCCAGCATTTGGGTATCTTAATCCACAACAAATTTGAATAGTTCTGTGACAGTTATTCTTTGTAAGCCAGAAATGACAGTGGGAGCTGCTGTCGTTCATAGAATTAAGTTCTCTAAATTTAATGAGGATGATCAAGTCTGGACCAAGTTGTGACCCTTAACTGTCAAACACAAGGTATACATGTTTACCATGATGGGTGACAAAGCCAATCTAAAAATCAGAATAATCTGGGGGTACCTGGGTGGCTCAGTGGTTAAGCATCTGCCATTGGCTCAGGGCATGATCCCAGGATTCTGGGATCTAGCCCTGCATCCGGCTCCCTGCTTCTCCCTGTGTCACACTCCTGCTTGTGTTCCCTCTTCCTAGCTCTCTCTCTCTGTGTGTGTGTCAAATAAATAAATAAAATATCTTTAAAAAAAAAAAAGATGAGGAAGAAGAAATAATCAGAATAATCTCACTGATAAAATCTTTAACACTGAAAAGTTGAACATTGTATCTCTAAAATGAAACATATGGGTAGTCTACTAAATTCATATGAGTAACTAAACTCTAAGTTTGGTTAACAAAAGTATTTAAATCACCATAATAGAGAATCACAGTCTCCAAATGAGATTTAACCCAGTTCATATACCTACAAATCTCTTGATCATAGTAGAGGCCAATTCCCCTTAAGGGGGGATTCTTCCATAAGCCAAAAAAACATAAAATTTCTTTCTTCCTTCCTTCAAATAACCTGTAACCATTTATTAGGGTAACTGTGTAATGGTAAAAAGAAAATAATCAGATCTTTTGAAAGATTGCTGGACTCTATCTCTGAAAGGACCTTAATCCAGGACACCTGAAATGCCATTGTGTTCCACCAGTCAGATTTGAGGCTTATGAAAATTAATTGAGCAATGAACTTTGGACTTGTGCCCTTTTTGTTTTTGTTTTATTGACAGAGAGAGACCCCGCACAGCCAGAGGGAGTGGCAGGCAGAGGGAGATGTAGAAGGAGGCCCACTGAGCAGAGAATCCTATGGGGGGCTCAATCCCAGGAGGCTGGGATCATGACCTGAGCCAAAGGCAAACACTTAACCAACTGAGCCACCCAGGCACCCTAAGGGCTTACGCCCATTTCACAGAGGACATGTTAATCCTTGAACACATCTTGAAGTTATTTCCCATAATTTGGAATAGTTAAACTTAACAACTGGCAGGATTTCCACATTGATTCCCTGGGCTCTTGTAATAAGAAAGGTCAAATGAAAACCACTAGAATTGTTTTTATCTACCAAAACAGTAATTCCAAATGAATCATGATGGTATTGCCACTCTAAAAGACTTGAACATTACAAGGATGGTGATTCATGCTACGTTCTAGTCAATTTGTCTACAGGGATCATATGTAATCCAGATGGATCTTGGAGAATAATGATGGATTATTATCATCTCAATCCCTTATTGACTCCAATTGCAGCTGCTGTTACAGATGAGGTTTCAGAGCTGGAATAAATTAACATATCCCTCAGCTAGCACTTGGTATGAGCTATTGATCTGGAAAATGTTTTTTTTCCTCAAAATTTGATAGTAAAAATCATCAAAAGTGCTTTTCTTTCAGCTGAGCATACCAGTAATATATCTTTACTGTCCTACTGCGTAGCAATGTAACTCTCACAATCCTGCAGTATGATCTAATCTGGAACAAACTTGCTCTCTTCTCCATGCTACTGGACTGGTCTGTTACACTGATTTATTACGTTGATGATATCAGTGATATTGATGCTAACTGGACCTGGTTGTTAGGATGTCACACTATTCTATATATCTAATTAAATAAATGCAAAGGATGGAAAATAAATTCCTCCAAAATTCATGGGTCTGGAAAACGTTGAAAGATCACTTCCATGTTGAATGACAGCTTGCTTCTTCAAACCTCTCTCTTCCCTTTCCCATTTACTATACCTCTTGTCTTGTGGTGAGGACTATAATCACATTATTGTCTAGGTGTTTATGGACTTCTTCTATATGCAAACATATTCAGCTTCTTGTTAATTAGTCTTTCCAAGTTAAACTAAAATCGCCTCTATTATCCTTTTCTATTTTTCTTTCACTGGAACAGAATTTAAAATGCTTATAAGAACATCTGCTTTAAACGAGACTGTATTTCAGCATTTCCTCCTTATCCTCTTGAAATCTTTACAAAAGCATAAGAATATATTTTTGAATTTTTGAAGAACTCGGAAATTTCATTTTTATAGAATCTTGGAGATAAATATAATCCCAAACTCAAAAATACATACTGGGACTGCCAGAAGTAGCTGGGGCCGAGCAGACGTTTTCTGGGTAGAAGTGAAGACAAGAAACACAGCAAGCAATGAGGACTATCCTTGACACAACTCAAAGAACGACAGAAAAAAAAAATCTGCCGTTGAAACGCTCAGTCTGAAGTCAAAAGCAGTAATGGATAAAGTTACTGATTTGATTCAGAGAAGCAAAGGACATAAAGCTACAGCAAGAATTACGAAGATGGGCCATATTCTTCAGGATCCAGCCTGTTTCTGTAGCAGCAAATAGTTCCCCAATCCTGAGCTCACAGCTGCCTGGGATAAAGACAAGCCTTCTTTGAGTCATATTGCTTGGCCTTATGAATAAGTGTTGACTAACAAAATAGAAGCTAAACTTCCTGGAAACTTGAACAGATGACTCAAAAGTTCCAATTGTCCCCTTTCTCTCTTACTTCCTCCTGCTTAAGATTCTGATGTAATGCCAGAGTGATAGAGCAGATAAGAGCTTCGTAAAAAAAAAAAAAAAAAAGCTACTCTCCTGTTTGAGTTAATATTATTTGGATATTCTTTAGAATAGCAGCTAAACCTAATCAAAATCATTCTTTATATATATACGTGGGTTCATATTGATGGCATTTCCAAGAGAAAAAAAAAGTAACAATTCTGACCATTTATCACTTAAACGGGAAACATTTTATTTAAAAGAACCAGTAAAAATGTGTATGTTAAGTATGGATATCACAAGCAACATCTAAGGTAGGTCTCCAACTGTGAAGGCTTTAGAAGATTGTCATTGTCTCATGGAGCTTCACCCCATTCTTGAAATTACAACATGACCTCTAGATTTCACAGAAAAAGAAACCCAAAATGTATTATCTTTATGAGGAAGTCACATAAGCATCATATTTTTCATCCAATGACAAAAAAAAAATCTTTATCTGGGTCAATTTCAGTTTCTGTAGAATTGGAAGGTTGTCCCTGGTAATGACTATTGGTCACCTCGTCATCATTTCAATCATATGATAATCTTGTTCCTCAGATAACTAGCAGTGAAGAAATGGGTAATGACATCCAGTATTTTCTGACATTTTTACATTATATCTGAAGGTTATTGGCAACCAAAAATAAGTATAGTAAATAATTAAAGTGAAGTAGGTTTATGTAACAGAATGTTATGCATACATGCATAACTCAGAACAAATTGTTGAGCAACAAAAATTAAAATGCAATGAGACTTATGAAAAAAATCACTTGTGTAAATTATAAGCAGATACATCATGAAACAGTATCATACAATTTCAGATAAGCATACACATACACATCTGTTACACACATTAGAGTGAAAGCCTGCGGTGGATGGTATGTCTGAGGAAAAGAGTGGTCAGAGAGGGTAAAGAAAAATGCTAAAAGGAGAAAAGGACCTTGTTTAGGGTGTTAGTTTCCATTTACTATGAAACAAGGAGTATTTTTTTTTTACCTTAAATTATAGAATTAGAAACATGTACATATGGTGTTTTGTTTTTGCTTTGTTATTTCATACAGACATCTGTCCAATATTACTGAGGACTGAGAAACAGGGTCATTTCTCTGATTATAAAGTCAGAGTTGTAGATCCATCATGTTCAGTGGCAAATGCCAAGCCTGTGTATGTGAGTGTATATGTGTGAGCGCACACATATGCCTGTATGCTTTGCATGAAAGAGAAGACTCTAAATGGTACCTATAGCGTCTAATTCCTAGTTTTAAAGGGTTGGCGTCTATTCTAAATTCTTTACATTGCTGGAATATTTTTTTTCTTTTTTTATGATTCCAAATCTCCTTCAAGTCCAGTTTTTGTCCAAGTTATACATAGTATTTCAATTTCCAATGCTCAAATATGGATCCTTCTCTTCTCCTATGCAGTGTATCCTCTCAGACCATCAACATTATTATCATTATAACCACACACATTTAATTATCTTTCCTCAGGAAAAATGACTTGACATTTCACTAATTTAACAAATGTTGCACATAATTCCAGGAGTACCACATAGCTGGCCAGGACTCTCACTGCTGTATTTGAAACTAATGCTGCAAATGAGTCTGAGAATTTGCTTGAAGTTCAGCCTGTCTGGGTCCCAAAGGTTAACAGGAGAATCTATGCATTGTGCGGGAGGTTGGATAAAATCACAAGATGAGATTTAGGCAGTTCACGGTTAAAACCCTGGATCAGCTGAACGGTCATGTTGAACTCTTATAAGAACATTTCCTAAAATCTAGAGAAGATGCAAAACAAAAGCATCTAGAATGCCAAAATGCTGACTGCACACCAGTGACGGTCACAACCCGTGCACAGAGCCAAAGAAGGCACTGGAGCAGAATGCACAATGAAGTCAGAGTTTGCAGGCTGCAGGCAAAGCAAGTACGAGTGAAAGTAAGATCACTTCGATGTAACCAGGGAGCACTTCACTGACAATTTTAGCAGCGGTTGATTTAGAAAACGCATAACAAAAGCATGAAGAACTTGAAAGAAAAAAAATCTATTAACAATGATATCGAGCAGCAAATTTGCATTCCTGTTCTGTATGCTGCAAGGCTATACCGTAACCTTATTGATGGTGTTGAAATTGTGCTTGAATTACAACTGCAAATAAACTTGAAAATATGAGGGATTTATTGGATTCGGGTTCAAAGTGTGTAGTAATCTGAGAGAAACAAGGAATTTCTTTCAATGGCCTCTAATAAACTTGTCTTAAGAATACAAAAGCGGTGAGTTCGCCCTCTTCCTTAAATGGCTTCAACAGTGGAAGAAGCAAGCCACAAGTTTACTGCAAAATATATGAAAAGTAAAGAATACATACATCTTTTATCATACTCTCAAATGTTTTTTTCCTAAACCCTTTCCTTTACCTTTGGCAAGGAGAGTAGATATAACATTTCATTAAAAATACCAAGCAGATACATTTTAGCAACAATTAAACATTGAGAAGGTATATATTGTAATTCATCTACAGATTTATAGAATGGCCAGTGAGCTAATACAATCCAATTTCTTTAACCCAGAGCATTTTAAGTAATTTTGCAGTGCAGGTATAGGTCACAGCATCAATCATTTGATGGGTTTATCGTTTTCATTTGTGGTTTACATAATTTGCTACAAGTACATTGCTAGTAAATTCATTGTTTTCTGGAGCAGCAAAATGATGCATTGAAATTGCAATTTGTATTTGTTTTCCATTTTTTAATTTTTAAATTTTTTTTGTTTTCCATTTTTGTTAATCATTTTCCTCTTCCATTCCAGAGGAATAATCAGACCTTTCATTTGTTGCCAAGAAGTTTTTGCAAGATAGGTAGGGGAAGCTTCTACAAATAAGTCTCAGTTTTATAGGTATATGAAAGCCCAAGCTTATTTATGAGACCTTGCTAAGTGTCCTATTGGAGAAGTTACTCAAAACAACTCATTATGCTTGTCAAGTTACATGTTATCACAAAATATGTTCCTGTTAACTATTTGCAAAGTTTTTAGCAAATTTTACTACATGGGATGGTTCTGACAAACTTTGAATATTTTTGAAGTTTTTGTTCCATTCACTTTTATTTTTAATGTGCGTGTGTGTCTTTAGATCTCAGACCACTGATTCAGCCAATTAGCTGTGGTTTTGAGGGTTAGCTAAGTTGAATGTCAATGTGTATGCATTCATATTTCAGACACTGAACATTTCAAGTTTTTTTCAATGTACACAAACTATATTTGATAAGGCCAATTGTATTTCTGGATTGGGATGGAAAATGTGTTGAAATTGAGAAAATCTCTTGATTTACAAATGTATTGACATTCACCCTTTGTAAACACTTGTTAAGTCAAAACTTGCAAGAAATGCATTCCCAAATGTCACAAGCCTGACCTCTGCAAGAGCCCAGAGTACTTTGTAGTTTGCTCACAGTGGAAATGCTGTGGCAGAACTGCAGCAGGCAAATAGAAAAGAAATTACAATTACAATTAAACTGTAACTCTGAACCTGACAATTATAATTCAGGAGAGAGACTCAAATGCTGTGAAAGCTGTAACATTCTGTAGACCTTGTGAATTTTACAAATACATGGAAAATATAATATTTGGTAAGTGGGTGAGTTTTTCAATGTAATGACCTGGCCACTCAGGTCATTGTCTTTTAGCCAGTTAAATTTATTACCTATATTAATCAGCAGATTTGTTAGCCATTCATCATAACACATTTTCCCTGGAGTAGATGGTATATCTTCAGAGGGAATATACCTTCTTGTTGCTTAGGGAAGCTGGATCCAGGGCCAATTTCCATTCTTTACAGGAGAGCCCAGAAGCTGCAAAGTCATCTGTGATATCACAGATATCATCTGTGAAAGTCATCTGACTTTCAAGGAAGGAGGCAATAACCCATGGTATCTCTGTAATTTTGGCAGATTTTAAAAAACCCAAGGACCTCTGTAAAAATATGAAAAGGTAATATGTTCCCCCCACACACACACACAAAAAAAGCTGAAATTGATGACTAAAATATTATTTCTCTGTTGAACCAGATTAATAGAGATTTAGAATTAGTTTTACATTTTTCAAATGCTGTAGAGCAAAGTACATTTATTCACTTCTCTTCTTGTGGTTGGAACTCCTAATTTACAACTGGTTTTTACAGATGAGAGTAAAAGAAAATGAATGCAATTCTGAGTAAGAGCCCACTGGTACTTTGTTAACTTGCCCTAAATAAATGGAGGACTTCAATAGAAAGAAATGTTCCATCTTACTTCTTACAACTATGGTTTGATTACTTTGAGTTTATAAGGATATCTCTAATTATTCATTGGTGATTACCTCACCATGTATTATGAAGGGAAGTAAAATTTCTGATATTTATATGCTAAAAGTTTTTTAGCAATACTACAAAAATGATTATCTATTACTGACTACAGAGGCCATACTTTTAAAGATATTTTAATTCCTGGGATTAGCAACCTTTATTTTTTTTTTTAATTAATTAATTTATTTTTTTTAGCAACCTTTAATTCTGGAACGTGGTGAGGCATTTTAATGAATGATTGTCATGGTATTTAGTAACTTTGATGAATACTACAACTTTTGAGGGTAGGTACTGGGAGTAGATATGTGTCAGATGACAAGAGAGGAAGAGAAGCTACAAAAAGACAAAGGTCTGGTCATAAGGTATGACTCTAGCATTTATCATATATCAGTTCTTTCAAATTTCAGTGATGCCTTAAGTCCCATATGAATGTTTTGACCTAAACCAAAATGTGAGAATTAGCAGATTTCCAACACAATCTTCTGATCAAGAGAACTTATTAGTATTTAATTTATTTTCAAGTAAATCTGTCCTAAGAGATACTGTTCAAGCCTTTCAGGTCAGGATTGTTTAAAAAAAAAAAAAAAAAAGAGAGAGAGAGAGAGAGAAAGAAAGAAGCAGACAGTTTCCATTTTTTCCCTTTGTTCACAGCATGAAATTGCCTGTGATTGACTATTAAATGCTGTTGGACCGTAATCATGGTGAACAGTTTTTTCATGAGCTTAACTTTCTGATATACTACTCAGTGTCTATCTAGAGAAAATATGTGCATACCACATAGAGGATGCAAATCAAACCTCTACCTTTTGATATCAGCTAAAGATTGGGCCCTATGTAAACAGGATTCACATCTATTTTTCTTGGTATTATATCCCATTATCTTAACTAATCTCTAGTAAGCAGAATAAGAGGTAATTAATGAATGTTAAGATTCATTCAACCAAAAGACGTACCCCTATCACTACTACGGAAGAGGATCGCTTACAAGCTCACTGAGGAAAAGTTTTGATATGTTTTTTTAATTTTTGCTGACATGGCAAGTAAGCAATAGAATTTGAATATTCTGTGAGTCTAGTAACATATGGCTCTTATAGGGTTTTTGGACTTACTAGGTTTCTTTGTTTTATATTGCAGTGTCTTTACTAAATGGTAAAAACCTAAAAACCTCAGTCCTGTTCCAATATTCCCCTGTTTAGAAAGGGTTATAGAAATGATTAGAAAAGTTGGTATTAAATTTTGTAAAAATAACATTAAGGTAATAATAAAAAGAAGGTATTAACAAAATATCACTAAAATTTGTTGTTAAATGCCTTAAAGGATAAGGCCAAAAAGAAATTCTCAAATGTGTTGGCATCCCTATTTTTGCTAGTCTCATGTAACCACAGATAACCAAAAGGTAGCTCAGGATTTAGAAATCCCTCAAGCACAAGTAAATATCAGTACAGATTTGACATCTATTTGAGAAATTGCCCACCATGCTAAGTGGTGCTGCTAAGATGCTTAGCTGAGTGTTACAAGTTAAGTAAGTGGTATAAGAAACAGCTTTTGTCATAATATATGGTTTCTAGCAGTAAGAAATAAATATAAGAAATAAACACATAAATTCCAAAAGGCTAGTAAGGCTGCACATGTAATATCATGTTTAGTTTGAAACCTTTAATTACCTGCTAAGTATAAAGAAACCAGAGATAGCTTAGAAAAGATTGCCAACAAGTATAGTGAATAATTAGCTCATTAAAAGAAGGTAAATTCATTCCAAATATAAAATTTTATTAGTCACTTTCCAAAGTTAAAACTTAAAATCATGTCTTAATTTCCAAATAAATTAACATTGAAAATCTGAATGACTAAGTAATAACATTTATGGGATGAAGAATAATTAAGTAAATGAAATGAAAATAACTAATGACATATTGAGAGATAATGAGAAAAAGCCTTAAGATATTGTAAAATAGTCTTCATTAGTTTTACTTCTTTTGTTTTAAAAATGCTTGTATTTGTAAGATTATACCCATGAATATTACACATGAAAATATTGATTAGGAGTTAATTTCACAGATATAAACGAAATGGCCAATTACTAGATATAATAAAATAAAGTAACTGCAATTAATTATAACAGTGTAACAAGTCATTCTTCTCAACTTCACAAGCTCCAAAAATACCAACATTCCTCCAGGTTACATTTACGAAGCATGACAAACATAAACATAAAAGGGTGTGGAAGGGTAAACATATGGAAATACAACATTTGATAGACTTTTTGGAGACATACACAAGTCCTTAATAATAAGCTTTATTAACATAGAAATACCTGCATGAGATAATACTCAACTTACAAACACAGGTCAATGTATTTCAATTAAGTTTTGATGCCTGTAAAATCCAGTTAGTTTTATTTAAAACAATACTAACTATAAAATACTCTCCAATGACTATTTACTTTAAAAGCAATATCTATTTGGCAGATGAGGCAACTGCATGTTTCTCATGTAAAGTTTATCAATTTTGGGGCGCTTGGGTGGTTCAGTCATTAAGCGGTGGCCTTGGGCTCAGGTCTGGATCCTGGGATCTAGCCCTGCATTGGGCTCCCTGCTCAGCAGGAAGCTTGCTTTTCCCTTCCTACTCCCGGACTTGTGTTCCCTCTCTCACTATGACTCTCTCTGTCAAATAAATAAATAAAATCTTAAAAAAAAAAAAAAGTGTATCAATTTTACCCATTTAACAAAGCTAAAGAAAAGTGTCTTTTTAAGTTTGTTAAAATTTTATATTTAATATAAAATACCCAATACATATTAATAAGATCATACATTTTGTATTCTGAAATGAATTTATGCCCATTGAACTTACATTTTTAAAAATACTGATGCAAATGTTTAGACCTTGGAAGCAAAAGATAAAATAGGACAAAGTAACTTTTATCAAAAATATGCTCTGCTGAGAGTTTTTCCTAAATCCTTGGTTATCAGCCAAGGCAATTTGAACCCCACATAGGGTCATGGCAGGGTCTAGAGACATTTTCAGTTGTCAACAAATTGGAGGAGAGGAGCTGGGGAAGGTATTTGAATTCAGTGGGCAGAGGTCAGAGATGATACAAACCATTTCTCTAATGCATGAAACGGATCCTCACAACAAAAATCTATTCAGCCCCAAATGTCAACAGTCCTAGCACTGAGAATCCCTGCTTCTGAGCAGTCTTAAGACTAATAGATATTTTTTAGGGTGCCTGGCTGGCTCAGTGGGTTAAGCCGCTGCCTTCGGCTCAGGTCATGATCTCAGGGTCCTGGGATCGAGTCCCGCATCGGGCTCTCTGCTCAGCAGGGAGCCTGCTTCCTCCTCTCCTCTCTCTGCCTGCCTCTCTGCCTACTTGTGATCTCTCTCTGTCAAATTAAAAAAAAAAAAAAAAGACTAATAGATATTTTTTAAATGTAACTTAGGAAATCAACTTTTTTTTCCTCCCCAAGCAGTATAAAATCCAGGTATAATAATAGAATAATCCATACTTTCCTTAATAGACTTTGTCTTCTTTGCCTCTTTAATCATTAATCATATTCTAACACTTGTTGGAGACATAGCATTTAAAAATTAAGTAACTTTTAAAAGTCTTATTAATACAATGTAATTGAAATTGAATCCAATTTTTAAAAAATATGCCTTATTCTCAAATGCAAAATTACACAGACACACACATTAGAAAAAATACTATCTAATTTTTACATAGCATATTTTCAATTCTGTGGATTATTTCTGCTTTTATTAGGGAATCCAAAAGATAAGAAATCCTTACATTTTGTATATTTGGAAAACAAATACTATTCTAGGTGTAGTGCAGTTGAATTAATTGACCAAAAGACTTTCATTTTTGAGTTACACAATGTAAAAGTATAGTATCAGGTTAATGCGCTGGAAAGTGGATTATAGTTGAACAACCTCTGATAAATAGAGATTGAAGGGAAACCCACTAACATGTCAAAATTGCTGAGATGGAATCCCTGTTCCGAACATTTCTTTTACTTTTGAAAAAAAAAATTATATCTCTCAAACTCCATTTGTGTTTTGTTAGGGAGAAAACCAGATTTTTAATTTTTCATATGTTTGTTTATTAAATGGAACTAGGTTCAAACTGGATTTTAAAGCTGGACCAAAATTTAGGGTTACCAGACTCATTCACAAGGGTAAGGACAAATATAAATAAAATAGTTTCAGTTTTTATTTACATTACATCTTGTCATCTTAACCATATTACTATAGTAAGTGATACTGCATATTTAATTTTGCTTAGAACTGAAATAAGGAGAATATGTAAAAAAAATTTAGCACTCAAGGAAATAATATAAGAAATAAGAAATATAAGAAATAATATAATAAATCAATAATATAAACAAAAATATAAATTGAATTTCACTTTAAAATGTCATTTTCAAAAAATAAAATAAAATGTCATTTTCATTTTCCCTTAGCAATTTGAAGTTATAATGCGGAACTAATTAAAGATAGCATAGATAAGAAATTTATTCTTATCTCAGTTAGTTACTGGACAGATAGCTTTGGATTTAGATATTAATTAATTGCTTAAGTGTTGCCTGGTTGGCACAGCCTGTTTGTTAAGCATCTGCTTTTGGCTCAGGTCGTGATCCTGGAATCTTAGGATTGGGTCCCATGTTGAGGTCCCCCTCAGCAGGGAGTCTGTCTCTCCCTCTCCCTCTGGCCCTTCCTTGCTCCTGCTCTGTCTCATTCAAATCAATAAATAAAATCTTTAAAATATAATTCATTGCTTTACAGTAAGCTGAAAATAATAGGTGCTTTCTCCTTCATATTACATTAGTGCAAAATGAATATTATAATTTATGTGAGTGTCCTTTGAAAACCACGTATGTGAAATTTCCAATGTATATTTCAACATTCTCTTTTACAATGTACAGATTTTTTTTTAGGATACTCATGGAAGTATGTATGACATGTTTGCTGAAATTTCCTTTAAACTATCTGGTTCTATAATTCCACATTTTCCCATTAACAGTAATAAATTAGGACAGAAGAACTATGCTAATGTGCATCTCCTTTATAAATATAGTATTTCCATCACTTTCTCACATGTGAGAAATATTTCTCACAGTATTTTATACCATGAATAAGACTTTATCTGTAATTCCATTAAATATTGTAGTGTATTTCCTTCCTGACTTATATGTTTAATAGGATGAAAATTATTTTATCAGCTGGTAGAAGAATCATTTGAAATGCAACTTGCAAGCACTGAGTTCATGTTTTTGAAAGAAATAACCTAGAGATAGATAAATGTCTCTTTGTAAGGAAAAAATACCCAGAAACTTATGAATTTTAGATAAAACAAGCAAGGCGTAAATGTAGTTAAATGGGAGTTGGATTAGAGGTTTACCACTATAAGTGGTTTTCATAATTACATGCAATACAGTTTTAAGTATGAGTGTCCCAATCTCCCTTTCACAAGCTATCCTTACCCATCCATAAGAAGATACAATATCTACGAGCATATAGAAAGGCAAAATGTGGGGCGCCTGGGTGGCTCAGTGGGTTAAGCCGCTGCCTTCAGCTCAGGTCATGATCTCAGGGTCCTGGGATTGAGTCCCACATCGGGCTCTCTGCTCAGCAGGGGCCTGCTTCCCTCCTCTCTCTCTGTGATCTCTTCCCTTCCTCTCTCCTACTGTGATCTCTCTCTGTCAAATAAATAAATAAAATCTTTAAAAAAAAAAAAAAGAACTATTTAAAAAAAAAAAAAGAAAGAAAGGCAAAATGTCCCTACCCACAAGCATAAATTAATTAATATATTAAAATATGTGTCGAGCCACTCTGATAAAGTCCTTACCTTCATCAGGTTGCTAGGTTCATCAAGCAGCAGAATGTAAAACTTAAAGAATATACTTAATCTGCTCCCTTTAGGTTATTTTTTTTTTAAAGATTTTTTATTTATTTATATGACAGAGAGAGAGATCACAAGTAGGCAGAGAGGCAGGCAGAGAAAGAGGAGAAAGCAGGCTCCCTGCTGAGCAGAGAGCCTGATGCGGGACTCAATCCCAGGACCCTGAGATCATGACCTGAGCCAAAGGCAGAGGCTTAACCCACTGAGCCACCTAGGTGTCCCTGCTCCCTTTAGGTTTAAATTAACTTCTATCTCCAAGTTCCTTAACACCCCTACCCATGCCCCCCTCCCCCAAGAAAACTAGCAAGCAAATTTCCCAGAATTTCTTTTGTTTGTCTTCTTATTTTATCTGATTTGTCACAGTAAAGGTAGAGTTGGCAGAGGTTTGTGTTGGGGAAGATGGGAAGAATTTGGTGACATATGGTTGATTTTCACTTACCAAGTCAGGTGAGGGAAAACATTTTAAACCAGAATTATGAATGTCACTGAAATGTGAGAAACTTTTTAGCTTTTCAATTCCATTCTTTAAAGGAATAAGTCCCTTACTAATCTGGAATGTCTGACTTTTTTTTTCAATGAATAATTAAATATACTGATTAAAATGCAATTCAGATCTTCACTGCTGTTCTCAAGCCTTTTGATGCTTTCTATTTCTATCCAAAGATACTCCAATGTCTTTGTGTAAAACATAAGATCCTCTAGTGCCTTGTAGTGTCCCTGAACTCATCTCCTAAACCTCTATCCCTTCCTCAGTGGGTTGCAAATAAGCTAGGTCAAAGTCCTGCCAGGATTTTCACTTGTTCCCCTTGTTCAGAACACTCCTGTTCTGGATATCCCGATCGATAGCATAAAGGAACACTTGAAAACTTTGACTATATATTTGATAAGTCAACATAAATTTCATTTATCAAATATATCTTAAAGTTTAGGAAGGTTTCATTTAAAAAAACTAATTTAAAATTACAATTAGTGAAAGGTTTATTTTCTTTTTAGGAGAAAGTAGGTATTTTAAATATTTGACCATGAATTTTTTGATTTCTTAGGAAGGGGCCCTTCAACATATATTTTCAATAAGTCCTCAGAAATACAGAGAGGCATCTAAAAACAATTTCAACAATTCTCAGGAGCTGTGATTACATTTTCTACAGTCAGAGGATGTACAGTTTTTTTTTTTAAAGATATTACTTATTTATTTGTCAGAGAGAGAGAGAGTACAAACAGGGGGAGCAGCAGGCAGAGGCAGAAGGAGAAGCAAGCTTCCCACTGAGCAAGGAGTCTGATGTAGGACTCGATTCCAGGACCCTGCAATCACAACCTGAGCTAAAGACAGATACTTAACCAACTGAGCCACCCAGCCATGGATCTAGAATGTGCAATTTTTTTAAGAAGTTCCAAATAAACTGAAAAGCTAATGGAAAATTCTAAGGTACGTTCGAATAGCAGTTACTAATTTTTTAGGAGATGTACTCTGAATTCTCCCCACAGGATCACTTGGCTACTTCTTAGTCAAGTCATATTTCCTATGCTTTTTAAATGCATGTTAATTTTAGCTAATATTAAAAAAGGGAAAAAAATGATTGATTGAAATTACATATTTTTTAAATAACTCATTAATTCCTTGAAAAATAGTGGGTAATTCAATTAGACATCCAGCAACACTTTGCAACAAATAAATTGAAAACATTTTTGGTCATTCAAGTGGATCAGCCCATTCAAGTGTATCAGTAATATGAAAATAGTTGGATAAAATGGTAGTATTTCCTTATTTTTGTGGATTTACAAGGCTTTACACGCTAATCTTCACAGAAATGAACTGTATATGCAAATAGTTTGTTAGTCTTAAATTTCTTTCCCACAAAATGCCAGAAACTGGATATATTTATAGCTATACTAAAAGACTGCACTACCCAGGATTTTGGGGGGCACCTGGTGGCTCAGTCAGTTATTTGGTTTTGGCTGGCGTCATGATCTCAGGGTCCTGAGATTGAGTCCTGCTAGGAACTCCCACTCAGCATGGAGTCTGCTTGAGATTCTGTTTCCCTCTTTTTCCATCCGCCCTCTGCCTCTCCCTCTATTTGCATGCTCTCTCTCTTTTTCTCTCTCTCTCTCAAATAAGTAAATAAATAATCTTTTAAAAATGATTGTTAGTAGCAATAATCACATAATTCCTAGAGAAAATGTACAGACTTGAAAGTAGTTTATTTCTCATGTATAGTCTATGACAGGTAGGCTAACTGAGAGTGCATATGTAATAAGCAATACTTTGTTCTGGGAAAAGTTTGTATATGAAATGTATAGCCAATTTGTCAATGTTTAAAAAAAATAATTTGATCAAATATTTTATCCAGCATAATAGCCTGAAAGCTGTGGAGTAGACAGATTATTTCTAATTTCCATTCCTATGTTAATAGACATCATTATTCTAGAAAACAATTGAGCAGTAGAGATATGAATTTCCATGATATATCTCTGGGATTCTTAAATCTTTCTAATTTGGAAATGTTTTTTCTTTCAGATTCACATTAAGACTTTTGCTTAGATCCTGCTATAATTAATAGGCCATAATTACTAGGAACATCCACGTAGTTCAGGGGAAAAGTAACAGGCAGGCCATGTAACAAGCAAATCTGGATCTGAATGTCAGATCTGCTATTTAATAGCAGAAAATTAGTAAGCAGGTTGATTAAACCTGCAGTTGCTTCACTTTTCATTATGAAGTAGGACATGATAACTCCTGCCTTAGGGGATTGTTGTGGTTTATGTACACAACATGCCTCATAGTACGTGAATATTAAGTGAAAGCTACATGTATTTGTATTAATCATGTTCATTAGATGAAGAGATGATAAAAGTGCAGAAATAGTATTAAAAACATAATAAAGTAAAATGAGTTTTATGAAAAAATATGAAAGATAAATTCAAAGAAATCAGAATTGTCATGCAGTATATGTTTTACAAATTCTGAAAGACGATCATCGTAAATAGCAGGTATTGTCCCACTAGGGCTTTCCAGCTAAGTACGGAACTCCAGTTACAAAAAACATTGAACAGTCTCACCGCTTTCCTTTTTGGCCTTCTATAATTTATTCTTCACAAAGCAATAATAATGTGCTTTTTCAAACACTTAAACGGGTTCCTTGACTCCAAACCATACAGTAGCTTAACAATTTTCTCAGAATGAAAGATGTCATTCCGTAAGCTACATGGCCCTACATCACGTTGTGCTGGACCACTTCTCTAATCTAATATTATAACTATCTCTATCTCACTCATTTCATTTCAGGTACACAATTTACTCCATGTCTATGGAACAATCAAGGGATAGTCCTGCCACAGGGCCTTTTACCAAACTGTTCCCTCTGCCCCAAAAAGCTCTTACCTGGCTACCCAGATATTTCACTTCCATTCTTCAAGTCTCTGCTCACACACACCTTTATCAATTGGTTTCCAGTTGTTATTTTCTCTTTATTTTTCTTCATTTCACATATACCTAATATTCATTCATTCATTCATTCATCCATTCACATTTATTGTCTCTTGCCTCACCCTTACTAGAAAATAAACTATAAAAGCAATTGTTAAATAGATTTTCATATTTTCAATAACTGGTACATCAAATATCTCAGAACGTATTTACAGAATGAATGAATGTGCTTTAATTTTTTAAAATTATTATTATTTTTTTTTAGAGAGGTGGGGAGGGGTAGAGAGAGGGGGAGAGAGCTCAATCTCGCAGCCCAGATCATGACCTGAGCCATAACAAGAGCCAGATGCTTAACCAACTGAGCCACCCAGATGCCCCAAGTGTGCTTTAATTCTTAGTTTTGGATTATTTGCATGCCTTTTTTTAACCCTTTTATATCCTCAACAGCCTATTACTATTTCCATTCACAGTTTTATGTTTTACTCTTTTTAATAACTTCTAAAGTGATAATAGCTATTAAAGTGTTTGAATCCTACTTTTAGATATTTTGTATTTTAAATATTTTTAAATAAAAATATTTTGTATTTTAAATGGAGACTTACTTATTTCATAACTTAACTTATGGATCGAACATGAAGTTTATGGACAGCTCATAAGATAGTGTTTTACAGTTGAGATCCATCAAGTTTTCATGTATATACATATATACAGAGAATAAGTCTATCCTTCAGTTTTTAGAATTTTACAGTCTAATATTTTGCTTTAAAGCTAATTGTGGTTAATGCAGTTTCCCAATAAATCTTCACATTATATAGTTTGAACATAAGTCCAATAAAAATGCATATATTTAATAAAAGTAGAGCAATAAACCAACTGTATTACAAGTAAACAACACTTCATTAATAAACATAACCCATGCACTAACACTTCTTATGCAAATAGCACTGATACACTTTGGTAAAATATACTAATAAAACCAAAATAAATTATAAGAGTTTATATAAGGTTTATCATTCCTCTGCTCTTTCTGCACTCAGTTTCCTTTTACCAAGGCCCTCCTGAGGGCCTGAAGTTTGCTATGCCCTGAAAATGATGGGTGAAGGTTGGGCATAAACAATAAAGGTGAAAATGTTTTCTGCTCTGACCTTCAAAAAATAGCAGTCTCTTAGAGAAGACAAAAATAGAAATAAGTAGCTTCAAAATTATGGTAAGTGCCAAAATAGGGGGGGGGAAACGTTCATAGTGATGACTGGATAAAGCAAGCAAAACTAAAAGGAATCTGGGAGATACCAACTAAAGAAACCATACACCCTCAGGTGGTGTGGGAAGGATTCACCATGCAGATACCTTTGATTTGAAGGTCATAGAAACAATACTTGGCAAAGAAAATGCCCAAAGAAGGTTAATAAAATATTCATAGCTTTAGTGGTATTTTAATGCCAAGTTTAAAAGTATTATCGATATTTAAAAGTCAAAATAAATAAATAATTTAAATGCTCCCCCCCTTTCCCAGGCTACTTATTTTAAGCCTTTTAAACCCGAGGGATAAAATAGGAAATAAAATGGCTGTACAATACTCGCTTGCTTATTTTAGAGCAGTTTGTATATAATTATTCAGATGCACACATATGTGAGGCTAATATTTGTCAGATTGGCAAACTTTCCTTTCTTCTTTATAATTTACTTGCTAAAAATTCATTGAAGTTTTTATAAATCAAATAAATATTTCAGATTTATCCTCATAAGTTAAGAATATTTTTTTCACTTGAAACAGTTACATTTTGCTTCTATAGATCACACTGAGTCTGGCAGGAAAGCCATTGCTACAGCTGCACTCACTTCAGTGAATTACTTTTTAATTACCAACAATTCTCTTCATTTGGCTTGGATGACCAGACAAGCATCTGGGAATTCAAATAAATAAATAAATAAATAAATAAATAAATAAATAAATAGTCTAACAAGATCTTCTCTTAGCCATACAGATCCCATTTTGTTTTTGTTATTTTTAACCAAAATAGTCAGTTCCGTCATATTTTCTTTCAATACTACTAAATAAATTTAGGCAGGATTCCATAGCAACACTCAATATAGCAAAATTTAAACAAATAAGGTCAGGCAAAGCCTAGTAATTAAATCAGCAGGGCTGAGATCTTCCCCAGTGGAATTTTTAAATTTCAATGCCAATTGGCATAACAATCTTAGAAAAGAGTACTTTTGCATCTGAGTTATTTCTGTCATAGAGGGCTGGGTTGCCTTTCAGGGTTGTAACATTTCCACTGGCTTCAGCTTCTTCCAGAAAGCTGGGTAATAAGTTCTCTGAATTATCCGTTAGGCTGGAAGCATCTCTCCCTTTTTTTTTTTTTTTTTTTTTTTTGCATCCAAGCTGGCCAACTTGTGTAAAGAAGAAACTCAAAACAGTGTTTTTCCTTTTCAAAATTAAGAAAAAGAGAGCCAATCCTACAGAGAGGTTTTAACATGCTCAGATACTCGGCTCATAGAAGAGCCTCACATAAGTGTCTGTTGGTTAGTTCCCAAATAACATTCTGTTATGGGAGCTTTGCATTTCTTGTCTGTTATAAAAGGAGGGCCATTATGTTCAGCATCTGCCTGTGCTTCTCCCTTCCTCTTTATGTGTCTTCAGACTATGTTTTAAAACAGCACCTTTCCAAAAGGAACCATGTCTTTCTCTGCAATATTTAAAAAAAATATTGTATTTGGTAAATCAGGTTTTAATGAAACACACCTTTTCATCAGCTTAATAATTAAGAAGGCAAAATATCATTTAGTGTTTCAAAACCAGATAAAGTTATTTACCAATCAAAAATTATTGAATGTTGACATTAAAAATAATCTTATCAACAATATCACTTAATTTTCTGTACCATTCCCTCCTTCTAATGCTCCTTTTTGTTTCCAGGAATTCACATCTGTCTCATGCGGACTTTACAGAATGGCTTCTCTCTCTTAGTAATGTGCATCTAAGAGTTCCTCCATGTCTTTTCAGGGTTTAATAGCTCTTTTCTTCTTAGCTCTGAATAATATTCCATTGTCTGGATGTACCACACTTTAGGTATCCATTCACTTACTAAAAACACCTTGGTTACTTCCAAGTTTTGGCAATTATAAATAAAGTTGTTATAAACATCCGCTTGTAGGATTTGTTGTAAACATAATTTTTTTTTACTTTAGGTAAATACCAGGGAGCATGATGTCTGGATCTTATGGTGAGAATGTTTGGTGTTGTGAGAAACTGCCAGATGTCTTCCCAAATGGTTGTACCATTATGCATTCCCACCAGCAAATTTTAAGTATTCCTACTGCTCCATATCCTCACCAACTTTTGGTCTTGTCAGTGTTCCCAATTTTGACCATTCTAACAGGTATATTCTAGTAGTTGTATCTCACTGTTAACTTGAATTTGCATTTGTCTTGTAACCTATGATGTAGAATACCTTTACATATGCTTGTCATATGTGCATGTTCTTTGATGAGGTGTCTGTTAAGGTTTGATCTGTTTTTGTTTTCTTTAGGTTGTTTGTTTTCTTCTTGTGGAGTTTAAAGTGTTCTTTGCATATTTTGGGTATTGTCCTTTATCAGATGCGTCTTTTGCAAATATTTTCTCCAAGTCTGTGGCTGATGTTCTCATTCTCTTAATACTGTGTCACAAAGAAGTTCTTAAATATAATTAAATGCAGCTGTAGCTTAACAGTGATTTGTTTCATAGATCATACCTTTGATGTTGTATCTAAAATGTTATAGATACATCCAAGGTTGTCCAGGTTTCTCCTATATTATCTCTTATGATTTCTATAGTTTTGTGTTTTACATTTAGGTGTGTGATCCATTTTGAGTTAATTTTTGTGAAGGGTGAAAGGTCTGTGTCTAGATTTACTAATTTATTTTATGCATGTGGATACCATTTGTCAAAATGACCATTTTTGCTCCATTGTGTTGCCTTTGCTCTTTTGTGAATGATCAGTGGACTATATTTATGTGGCTCCATTTCTGGGCTCTTTATTCTGCTCCATTGATCTGTTAGTCTATCTTTTCACCAATACCATACTCGCTTGATTATTGTAGCTTTACAGAAAGACTTGAAGTCAGGTAATGTCTATTCTCAACTCTGTTCTTCTACTTCAATATTGTATTGGCTATTCTGGGTCTCTTGCCTTTCTGTATAATTAGTTTATTGATATCCACAAAATAACTTGCTGGGGGACTTTAACCGCGATAGCATTAAATCTATAAATCAAATTGGGAAGAACTGACATTTTGACAATATTGAGTTTTCCTATCCATGAACATTCTATATCTCTTCATTTATTTAGTTCATCCTTAAAGTCATTCATCAGAGATTGACAGTCAGTTTCCCACATATAAATCTTGCACATATTTTGTTAGATTTATATCTAAGTACTTCATTTTTAGGTACTGATATAAATAATATCTTTTTAATTTCAAATTCTACTTGTTCATTTTTTTATATACAAAGCAATTAATTTTTGTGTATTAATCTTGTGTCCTGCTACCTGACTATAAACCCTTATTGGTTCCAAGAGTTTTGTTGTCTATTCTTTTGGATTTTCTACATAGATAATCATGATATCAGTGAACAAAGATAGTTTTTTTTCTTTTCTCTATCTGCATATCTTTTATTTCCTGTTCTTGTCTTATGCATTGGCTAAAAGTTCCAGTAGGATATTGAAAAAGAGTAATGAGAAAGGACTCCTTGCCTTGTTAGAAAGTTTTTAATTTCTCACAATCAAATGTGATGTTGGTTATAAGTTATTTAAGGTATTCTTTATCAAATTGAACAAGTTCTATTCTATTCCTATTTTACTCTTTTTATTATGAAAGTGTTTTAGATTTTGTCAAATTTTTTTTCTGCATGCATTGGTATGGCCATGAGATTTTCTTTTTTTAGCTTATTGACATGATACATTGAGTTAAATGCTAAACCAGTCCTATATATATGTGGGATAAATCCCACTTGGTCATGGTATATAATTCTCTTATTACATTGTTAGAATGAATTGGCTAATATTCATTAGGTAAAACAAAAATTTTATTAAGTAAAATAACATTTTAGAGTATATGACTATAATTTTATTTTCCTTTATCAATCAGAGCTCCAGTTACAATATCTCTGTTCCTTGAAATAACATCCCTACCTTCTACAAGGAGTGCAAAGCCAGGTACTAGAAAAGGAGATAGAAAATTATTCTGATCCTACTATCTATAAAGAGATTGCATCTACACTGGTATAAGGAAATAATTATCAATGCGCTTAGAAATGTTTCTGCAAGTGATAATGTCACTTAGGCCTTTATCATAACTTCTTTGTATAAAATTAATACAAAAATTATTATGAAAGTGCAAAGGAATCCATTCATGTCATTTATTTTAGACCGAGAGTATAGTGAGATACCATGTATTTACCAAACGAGAAAAATACGTATTTTATGCTTGACAATTAACTATATATTATTTATTTTTAGTTCAGTTATAGATTAAAAGCATGATTTACTAGCACTTTTAAGAACATTTAAATATTGTGTAAAGAGTAACAGTCTATGATATACCTATGTGGTGTATCTCCAGTTTCATATCAATTATATGAAAAGTAAAATGGTTTACAATCCAATGATCCCTTCAAGTTCAAGCTCTCAAACTGTGAATACTGAGGGAGACTTTTTGGCATGCAGACTTCTTCCACCTCTTCATAGATGAAACATAAATGTGAACTGGAAGAGCTGTGATTTTTAGTGCTACATGGAAAGCAAGGACTTTAAAACTTTGCATGATAAAAATACCAATATGCCCAATTAGTGTTGAACATTTTCAATATTTCCTTTTACCAATCTGAGATCTTTGCCTAGATCTCTTTACCAAAAAAAAAAAAAAAGATCATTTGCTTAATTTACAAATTTGAAGTAGACAAACATAACAACAGGAATGAGGTAATGATCTAGGAAATTGAAGTTAAATAGGATGCCGTTGGGTTAAATCTTGTTTAGCTTTATCAAAATTAATTTGAATGATTGAAATCTTTGGATTCCTATGCCATGCATTTTAGATAACCTCAAAAAACAGGTTTAAGGATAGTAGAACTATGGTAGCTGAGTTTATTCACGTTTCTCATGTATATTATTCAGAAGTAAGGATAATATAGAAAGTGGTAAAAATGAGGTGTATGTCACCTTAAGTAATTAAGGTCAGATCTGAAACATTCAGCACTGAGCACCTTTTCTTGAACTGTTCTTGTTCCCCCCTTAGATTTAATAAAGGAACTGCCTTGTTAGTAAAATTGTTTGGACCAAGGGTGGTGCTTGATTCAGAACTAGTGAGTAGATTAATACTGAAAGTATTATTTTTCACCAGAAAAGGAAACTGAAAGATAAAACCTGGAGTTTTTGGTATCTCTCTTGTCATGGGTATAAAGTAAACCTTAACAATAGAAAAAGAAACTGATCTAAACAGAATATATATATATATATATATATATATATAAGAAAAAGTTATGGTAGCACACAAGTCATGGTTCTCAGAAGTTTCTAAAATAGTTTCTTTTTTTTTAAGATTTATTTATTTGAGAGAGAGAGAAAGAGAACACACACACACATAGGCGGGTTAGGGAGAAGGACAGAGGGAGAGGGAGAGAATCTCAAGCAAACTCCACAATGAGCATGGGGCCCAACACAGGGCTTGATCCACAACCCTGAAATCATGACCTGAGGTCATGACCTGAGCCAAAACCAAGAGTCCCACGCTTAACAAACTGCACCACTGAGGTGCCCCTAATATAGTTTCTAAAATATTCTTTGGAGTCTGAGATTTAGTGTATTTACCTTATTTTTTAACCTAATTAAGAAGGATTTCTATCACTTATAACCAAGTGTTCAAATACATTAAGTTTAAGTTTAAACAAGTCTCTTCCTTGTCTTTTGTTTTAATAATAAAGACTAATTTTGAGATACTTTTTGCTATCAAAAATAGTAAATTTGCACTTGAGTCCCTTAAACTATAAATTTTAAGAATATTAATACCCTTAATAAATAAAGACAAATCTTTAGGAACCAAATTTATAAGGTAAAAGCAGTCAACAACAGACCATTATTAAATCACAGAGTTATTTTAAAAATTAAGATACTTTAATTGCATGAAAACAGTTTACTTTTTCCTTCATCTTGGATGATTTAGAGAAAATATTCCCAAGTATTTGTTTTAAAAAACTGTGACTACTAACATTTTACACTGGGAATCATCCTTAAACATTTTAATTATTAATTGCATGGATTTGGCAACGTTCAGAAATAAATAGTTATTCTGTAAGCATTTGGAAATAAAATGAACTGTTCAACCATGAAAGTTTTGTTTGTTTTTTTTAATAATGATAGAATGAAATAAGTACCCAGGAGTTAATTATTACTTGTGATAGAATATGGCATGGGTACTTTCAAAAACTTGTAATTAACTTTCTTGTGCATGTTTAGGGTTCTTCAGAATGCTGTAATTGATATGATGTTCAATTTGGGGGCTGAAACCTTATCCAACTATCTATTCTGGAGTAAATTGGTAAACACACTAATGGATTTTATGGGTTTTCCCACAAGGCCAACAATCTTCCCTTATTTTTTTGGTGAGAAAGCCCACATTTACTTTAAGTTACTATTTATTTCTAATTCTCTTTCCATTTTTGCAGATATAGTCAATTTTATCTGTGGCTCTAGGGGCAGAAATATGACCCAGTATTTGCAACTCAGAATAACTGATCAGAAAATTGGTTACTTAATGTAACTAGGTGGCTGTAAATCGTCATATCTGGACTTTTCTTTGTCTATATATAGAAAGAAGCAGACTCTACTTTTCATGTGACTTTGTTATCTGGAGGATTGTGGTGTCACTGCCTCTGACACTGCATGGTAACTAACACCTTATTTGACCAAGAGGCCAGCCTTAAAACCAGCAAAGAGTCCTGGGACACCTTGGAGGTCCAGTTTCACTCTACTCTAGAGTTTAAGCAACATAACCTCTAAGTTCCATTTTACTTAAAGAAGTTTATATTGGGTTTTCCTTTCTATTACATTTAAACTGTAATTAACTGGAAATTTGAGACTAAGAAAACAATGTAGAATCTATGTGATAAACTTATAGGATCATGAGCTTAATTATGACTTGGGATATTGGTCTCACTCACAACTAACTCTCCTCTTTTTCTTTTTTTTTTTTTCCTTTTGTCAATTCCTATTTCCAAAGCAATGTAGTTTAGACCCTCAAAACCATATGTGTATAAAATACCTACTTCCTTGATAGTGCTCGTCAAATAACAAAAGGAAATATGGCCAAAGCTGACTCAAATATATTCAGATTTAAGAAAAACTGAATATAATATTGGGAGAGCTCAGAGTATCTTCTGCTTGCAATATAGCCTAAAAAACAGATGAGTCTTAATCTCACAAAACAAACTGAGGGTTGCTGGGGGGAGGGGGTTTGGGAGAAGGGGGTGGGATTATGGACATTGGGGAGGGTATGTGCTTTGGTGGGTGCTGTGAAGTGTGTAAACCTGGTGATTCACAGACCTGTACCCCTGGGGATAAAAATATATGTTTATAAAAAATAAAAAATTAAAAAAAAAACAGATGAGCAGGAAGTGAAGGAAATCTATGGAAGTATAGCCTAAACATAAATTTATCTCCCCCTCTTTTAATATATGTACACTGACTCAATTTATTACTTAATACCATACTGTTCTGCCAAGTATATTACCCAGCTTAAAGGCAATTTCCATTTCTTTTGAAGCTATGTTGGAGACAGAAACCACAGGATGTGGAGGGTCTGTTTGTTATTCTATACATGATGACACATAGCTTCCCAGTTCACTTTTTCTGTTTTCCTGCCTCATTCTCTTCCATTGCTTTCTTAACTTATACTCCCATTCCCTGCCGTGTTTATTCTGTGATCTTCCAGCAGCATCAGAGGGAACTAGAATAAAAATAAAAATTTTATAGTGTTGCAATTAGAGTAACAGGTAGAGAGATCAGTGAATACATGGCTCAGTGCTAAATTCTTGCAGATGTTTCTGACTGAATTCTTGCCAACTGAATTTGAAAGCAATGTGTGACTCTTTCAGGGAGCCACAGACAATCATCTCTCCCTTTCTGCACTTTTGGATCCAAGCTACTTATAAGCAACATAATAAAATAACTGAACATCTCTCCAGTTTGTTGAAATTTGTTGAGCTAGAGAACACATTCTGAAGCTGGGAGACTTTTTCCAATCTCATTTTTGAAACTTTGTCAAAAGCATGATTATGTTATTATTATAAGCAAAAGTATCCTTTAAATCATAATTATCTGGGTTTCAAACATCTGTTGATAATTAGTACTCTTATTCATACAAACTTATTTTTAGTCCAGAATTGTCCCAGGCGTTGTGGATTGTGAGATTGTTTGGGGACTATAGATATCCTTAGACTCATCCCAACATTAACACCAAGGATCTCAGTAGAGGGTCCATAATAAGGCTTCCAAGTAATTCTTATACTTAGGTAGATTTGTGAAACAATGATTTGGTCTTAGTGTTCTGCTTTATCTTTTACACTTATTTAGTAACCAAAAGTACCTGTGCCCTTTGATTGACCTGTTCCTCAGTCTACCCCAGAGCTCTCACTCATGCCTGTGTCCTTCATATAATTTTTGTTCCTAGAATTCTACCCCTTTTCCAATGTTATTGTTTCCTTGGTACAGAATGGCAGTTAATTTGCAAAATTACTTTCTGTTTGCATATGCTACATAATATAAGAAAAAAACAGCTTTAATATTTATGTGTTGTCATTTTACCTAAGTTTCTTAGCAACTCACCTGCTTTATCCTTCATGTCAGTTTGGGTCCCAATTTGTTATTGGGAGTCTATCTAGACTAGCTTCTCAAAGAATCATCAAAAAGACTAGAGAACAAGGTTTAGGAAGAAATTGTCAGGAAAAAGGAAAACTAGGCAATGTGAAATCCAGTAAATACCATATCATAAAAATGGACTTTTTTGGATGTTTCCAAAGGTCCCACTGCATTGGCTCCCAACATGACCTCTAATGTCCATACCATTTCTGTGATTGGCCATTCCTTTTTAAGATCTCCTCAAAATATTTATAGCTCCATGTAAGAGAACTGAAATGGGTGATTGTTGGTCATATGCTCATTTTCAACTCTCCAGAAGCTGAAAACAGAAAATAGGGAGCTCTTCTTTTTTCCATGGTGTAAGTAGAAGAAGAATTCAGAATAGCATAGTAGTAGACTAACTTAAAATAGGTAGTATGAGTAATAAAAATAAGACAAATAACTATAATAATCTAAAACTTGGTTGCTCAACATCCACATAAATCTTCCCATACATAAACTTCCAGACCAGAAAATTGCTCTCAGGAAGCGTAATCCATCTGTCCCCTTTTCAATGCAAAATTTATGCATATGTGGACTATGTGACCAAAAGGGAGGAAAACTCAATATTTATCACATAGAATGCTAAGGTCCAGATAATTCAGTGTTGTCCATTTCTATTCTAGTTCTGATCTAATGCTGTCTAAATATTATTTCATTACTGATTAAGTTTCATAGTTAACCATAAGCAATATATACTATATATAGATGAAAGAAACTAATTTAAAAAAAGTATATAGATAGATTTAGATAGCTCTGAAAAGAAAGGCAATTAATGTTAGGAAAAGATAATTCCTCAGTTCCACAGCTGATCACTGAGTCATAGTTGGAATTTATGAACATTCATCTTCTTTAAAATATTCTTTTAAATTCAATCTGGAATTTGAATTTGATCTGGAACTCAACTGGTCAGGTTCTGAGACTTTTTTTAAAAAGATTTATTTATTTGAGAAAGAGAGAGAGTGGGAGGCGGGAGGCAGACAGAGAGGGAGAGACAAACCGAAGCAGAGACTCTATGCAGAGCGTGGAGCCTGATGCAGGCTTTGATCTCACAACCCTGAGATCAGACCTGAGCTGAAACCAAGAATGGGATGATTCTTAGCAGATTGTACCACCAAGGTGTCCCTAAGACTTTTTTTTAATAACATAACCCTTTCTTCTGAAAGATCTGAACCCATGGTGGTACTGCTTTTCTAGTGTTACAGTAGTCTTTCATTGACATTCATCATTGTATTTAAGAAAAAAAAAAAAAAAAGTGAAGTATTCCCAGAATAAATGTTGTCTCCATCCAAACTTTCTGATGTTTCCAATCTGCAGAAATCACTGAAACCAGCATTAAAATTCCTATTTTCCCCAAATGGTATCAGAAGCGTTAAAAAGTAAATTTCCGTAATATCATCTAATTCAATGGAATCATGAATCCATTAGTGGTAGTCTGTCTTTTTGAGATAGTAAAATCTCTAAATTGCACAAGATGACAGTCATGGGAATACTAGACAAATATTTTGTGAATGGCTTACTTATGAATAACTGTAGAAGTGTCATGCCCTACTTCTATTTATTAACTTTCAGATCTGCACAAAATATATTCTGTACCTTGCATGCTGATGTTTAGAACTGTTGTTTCTATAGAAATCATTAGCTTTCCCAGGCCTCCTGCCTTCCTTATATTGCTATATAAAGAATCCTCAGTCAAAAGCAAAACTCTATAGAATACTAAAGCAAATGTCATCATTTAGTCAATGGATAGACTTTGGTACTAATAAGGCATAAAGGCAGATAAAATATTTTGAAAACCTGAATGAGCATCTCTTTGAGAATAATTTTCTTTAAGGTGGAAGGAGCAAATAAAATTGACCTGTTTCAAGCTACTTTTACTTAGAATATTATACAATATTCAGGGCTTGAGGCTGCTTATCTCTACTAGCAAGTTTAATTACTCAGTGGCAGCAATAACTAAAATAACCTTAGTTATGGAGGTCCATGCCATTGATTTTCTGCATAGCCTCCTATTTGCAAAATTGTCTCTTTCTGAGGTCTTTGTGAGAGTATTACAGTGGCAGTTGAAGAAGGCTTACTTACATATTTAGCTTAAGGAAACATACCCAACTGATAATTAAAATCTTCTCTGACAGGGACGCCTGGGTGGCTCAGTTGGTTAAGCCACTGCCTTCGGCTCAGGTCATGATCCCAGGGTCCTGGGATCGAGTCCTGCATCGGGCTCCTTGCTCAGTGGGGAGCCTGATTCTCTCTCTGCCTCTGCCTGCCTCTCTGCCTACTTGTCATCTCTGTCTGTCAAATAAATAAATAAAATCTTTAAAAAAAAAATCTTCTCTAACATAATGGCTTTTGAGTAAGAATTCACATGTGACACAAATATTTTTATACTTTGGGCCATTATATAACTTCTGTCTGCAAGAATCCCCATTCTTTCTAATTGCTCAAACTTGCTTCTTTCATTTCTTTGACTATCCAACAAAGTTAACCACCTAGAATTATGGAATAGTCTTAACTCATGCCATATATATTTCTAAAGCGGATGGCAGGATGCACCATTCTAAGGAATCTCTCCTGGAAAGCCATTCCTTGGTCCCATAGCCCTCAGAAACACTCCTGAGAAAGCTATACTGTCAACACAGTCCATTTCTGGCTGTTCTACTGATATATAAGGATATATATTGAGTCATCAATAAACTGTTATTTTCCACCTCCTTTGTCAGATGACCAAAGAATATGCCTTATGAGAAAAGTGTGAATTGAAGATGAGACTTACCTGGTAGGAATAATCATGGGGTGAAAGTTAATGACATGGTTTGATCGTGCAACTTATTTGTGTATATCAGGAAATTACATATACAATTGTCCCTTGAGCTACATGGGGTTAGGGGCATGAACCCCCTCCTACACACACACAGAGTCAAAAACCCATGTATAATTTTTGACTCCTCAAAACATTAACTGCTAAGAGCTCATTGTTTACTAGAAGACTTACCAATACTATAAATAATCGATTAACAAATATTTTGTTTTATATGTATTAAATGCTGTATTCTTGCAATAAAGTAAACTTAAGAAAATAAAATTTCATTAAGAAAATCATAAGAGAAAATATTTTTACAGTATTGTACTGTAAAAAATCGGCTTATATGTGGATCTACACAGTTCAAACCCATATTTTTTAAAGTTCAACTGTATATCTCAAGGGTTTTTTTAGGGTGATATGCACCCCCAATTATGTCAGTTCAACAAAAACAATTCACAAAGAATATTTAAGGTCATATAATAATGTGATAAGCATTCAAGATTTCAGCTTTTATGCCCTTTTATGGCCTTATTACCAACCTAAAAGCTATTTCTGAAAGCAATCATGATTACATGCAAAAGATGGCATGGTCTCGCTTCTAAACTAAGAAGGCTCCACTGTGGTTTCCAACTGTGGTTTGTTATATCTGCTGTACATCATTCTGAAATGTCACAAATGCTTGACTGATACTCAGTTTTCTGGGTGAAAGAACCAGTTGACAGATTCCCTTTTAACTAAAGAAATTTATCTTGCTATTGGTCTCTTAAGTATGGCTGTCTTTCAGATCATGAAGTAAAAAGATTGAGTCAACACTCTATGTCTCTTTTGTAGTGGTAGCGAGCAAAAAGTATAGCAATTTATTCTAGGATGTGGAAGAATCCTATAACCTTCCCTGAAATGGAAATCCTATATATTTTGTGGAATACATTTTCCATTCTCTGATAAATGTGTTACCATGTCATTTAACTTCTTTATTAATTCAAACTTTTCAGGCCTGTCAGCATAATATGACCAAATAGTAGGTCCATGTGTTGATGTTCTTTGGAATGAGGAGACATAAAAGATCCCTGAAAACTAAGAAATGGCACCAAGTTTGAGAAATGACCTACCCTTGAAGAAAGTTCTTAAAGTATATTGGTGCTATTTGGAACTGATTGTGATACTCCATATTTATGAGGATAAAGGGAACACACCTGTATTAACAATGGGATATAAACTGATAAGGAATGAACTGATGAGCTCCAGAAAGATCTTTAGAACAGAAGCAACAATTGTGGGATAATGTACTATCATTCTCAAAGACTTCTTAGATTTCAGTTTAGACCAAATTATTTAATTTGCTTCTAATAATAATCACAACCTTATTTTTTAAAAGCCTCTAAATTCCTATGATTCACATAAGGATATGTAATTGCTTTTGATGAATAATTTTGGTACTGAAAAGGAAGAAAGTGCTCCTTAACTTACTATAAAATCCTTTACTCTTCAGAACAAAGAATCAATATGATGTTATGGTCATTATGACAATTCTATAATGTTATCTTTTATAATTTTTCACCTAAAGTTTGCTAATACTATAATGAGATAGGTTCAGGATTTGAATGAGTCAAATGTCTATTCATTTTAAGTTAATTTCCATTTATATAACTTGCCTTTTATAAGTCTACATTGACAACTGACAACTTTAATATTCTGCATCCTTAGGAAGAAGTGTAAACTCAGAAACATTCTTTTCTGATACCTGAAATATATCAGTTTTTCTCTTTCCTAGTGCTTGGTTTTCTTGGTAAAATACCATGATAATTTTGCATAGTCTGGTAAAAGATTTATGGTATAATCTTTCTATTGTATTTTAAGGTCTTGACTTAAACATATGCCATATTTATATCTAGATGATACTTGTATTTTTATATATATACATATATATATAATATTTAATGATTAATGTAAAGCAACATAAACTTGCATTTCCTGTACATGCTAGAGTGCAGACATGACTAAATATAGCTTTGGGTAGAACCAAAAGAGATTTAAGTGATTGATGTACTGAGGTCTACTGGGAAATAGTTCATTTATAGAAAAGAATGAGATGAAATAAATTAATTGAGTTAAAAACAGTTGAGGAGTTTCTTCTGGTAATGATGGACTAGATGGCTTGAAATAACTTCACTAAAAACAACTACTTACTGAATGAAGCAAAAATGCATCAGAGAACAAGGCCCTGAGAAATTGTGAAATCAGTCTGGGAGAGCAGAGGATAATAAATAGATGAAATGGACATTTGAGACCTTTTCTCTTTTAGAAATCACAATGATTTGGAAGCAGCAGTTAAGAGGTTGGGAAGCTGAGCAAAGCTTTCTACAGACTTGTGAACTTAAAAGGACAAGCTTGGAGTTTAAGGCCATCTGGAAAAAATCCATAGAATTTGGAAAGGGCCCTCAATGGACTACAATAAAGGAATAAACATGAACTGGAAAGAAACAAGTCTTCACTAAAACCAGAGTTTCAGATCATCTCAATTTTATTACACTGCCAGAAGCAAAGATAAATTCTCTCTAGATAAGATTTACATAATCCAAAGCCTCAAATTATCTTAATAAGGTGCAATATGAAATGTCAAGCACTCGATCAAAATTAACCAGGCATATCAGGAACAGAATGTGAATGAAAACCAAGAAAAACAACTGGCCAAAGGCAGAGACCCATAGAGAATACAGATAAGGGAGTTACCAGTGACAGAATTTAAAGTAAGCAATGATGAGGATGCTTAAGAAGCTAAAAAACAAAACAAAACAAAACAAAAAGAATGTAAATGTAAATGTAATTAGAACTAAGAGTTATAGTAAATGATATTAAAAACTCAGTAAATGCACTGAAGAGCAGATTAGATACTGGTGAAAAGAGTATTATTAAACTAGAAGGTAAGCCAAAAAGTAAATATTCAGAATGAAACAGATTGTCAAAAACTGTGAGAGCTAGGAGATGATGCAAGCTAACAAATTAGTCTGCTGCCTCAACTTCACTGATGCTGTCAGCAAACACAAGATCCTTCACTCAGAAACAATGAACTTTATTAGAGAGCAGGGCAGGCAGCATGAGCTTTATGTTCATATTCAATTTACTCCCCATATTCCACAAATTCCATGGGGATGGTGCTGAGGTAGACCAAGGCAGATGCTATGCAAACAGTGAATTTATTTCATAGCTGAGGAACCTCTAGCTTAGGAAACCCCTACTCTTATAGGGAAGCTGCAAGCAAACCTTCCCAACTTTTGCTCTACAGAGAGATATTATTTTTATCAATAAAGAAGGAAATTGATATTATTTCTACAATTCATGGAAGAAATTATATCTTCCAGTATTATTTGTTGGGTAAACCCCTTTGAAAATACAGTATACAACAAAATCTGCCCTAAGATATGTAGAGATACCATAGTGAATTGTCCACAAAGAACATATACCTCTCATGTCTACATCATCATGACTTCTGAAATTTTTTTCTATGATTATTCCACCCCATTGTTCACTCTGATTAATCTGAAAGACATAGGCATTTACTAAGGTCCCCCTCAATAGGATTATAAACTAATCATATACCATATATAGTAACATTTCTATTTATAATAATACCCAGTCTGGGGGCGCCTGGATGGCTCAGTGGGTTAAGCCTCTGCCTTCAGCTCAGGTCAAAATCTCAGGGTCCTGGGATCAAGCGAGGCATTAGGCTCTCTGCTCAGCAGGGAGCCGGTTTCCCCCTCTCTCTCTGCCTACTTGAGATCTCTCTCTCTCTGTCAAATATATAAAATATTTATAAATATATATATATATATATATACACACATATATAATAATAGCCAGCCTGGAAAATCAAAGATCATCATTGCAGTAAAGAAAATAAATTATGATGTATTTATACATAAAACACTCATGCAAGTTGCAACAATATGCACCAATAGAAATGAATCTCAGAAAATAATTTCAGATATAAAAACACAGGTAAAAAAGAGTACACATATGTGATTCAATTTATGTAATGTTCAAAAACAGACAAAATTAATACATGTAGTTAGACGTTATCATAGTTCAGCTAGTCACTATGAAGAAGCATCAGAGGGCTTTTGGGGCTTAGTGCAGTTTTTCTTAATCTGCATACTGACTACAGTTAAGTACATTTTAAGTGCATGACTATTTAATTGAGTTGTAGATCTAGGATTTGTGCACTTAGATAAAAGTCTCCTAAATAACAATAACAACAAAAAAACTACTATAGTACCCAAATATATTAATTAACCAAATAAGGAGAGAGAAGAAACAATTATAACAATTGTAACAACTAAACAGTATAGATATTGTACCTTAACCAATACAGATAAGACAGTTGATAATACTCAATATTCATTTGTGATTAAAAAACACTTCCAAATTTAGTGTAGAAATTCTATATTCAAATAAAACGTATATACATAAAATCTACAGCAAACATCCTACTTAATCAGAAACATTTAGCTCACTTACTTTTTTTGAGATCAAAAATGAGAAATGATCATTTATTTTCACTGCTTTCATTCAATATTGCATTGAAGGTCTTAGTCAATAAACAAGACAAAACTATTGAATAGCATAAGAAATGAAAATAAAGAAATACAGCTTTAATAATTTACAGATGACACAATTGTCTATGTGCCATATCAAGAGTCTACAGATAAGTTAGCAATTCATAAGTAAATTCAGCAAGGTACTTGGAAGCAAGATCAACATACTAAAATTGGTATGTAACGGCAATACAAAAAATCAGTTGTATTATATAAAATAAAAGCAGTTATAAAAAGTAAAACATATGGAATAAAGTTAAAAGTCATTAACTAAGAATCTAAAAATATATGTAAGGAATCTTTATTTCTTCTATATCAAAGAGGATGGAGGGATATAAATATATTCTTGAATTTGAGGACCTCAAATGACTAAAGGACACATTTTCCTAAATTGATCTATTGATGTATAAATTCAATGTAAATCCAGTCAAAACTATAGAAGTTCCCCCCTTCCCGTTTTTTTTTTGTAAATTAACAAGTTGATTCTAAAATGTATATGAAAATTCAAATGACCAAGAACAATAAAAAGATGTAAAGATGACCAAAGAGGGATAATCACTCTACTAGATTAGATAAATTGTTAAAAACCACACTAGTCGGGGAGGGGTAACCAGGTGATGGGATTAAGGAGCGCATATGATACAATGAGCACTGGGTGTTATACGCAACTGATGAGTTACTGAACACTACATCTGAAACTAATCATGTACTATATGTTGACTAGTTGAATTTAATTAAAAATAAAAAGCACTGGTAAAGTTCTCTGCTTTATTTCCTATAAAGATAAGCAAGAAATCCATGGATCAGGATAGCAAGTTCAAAAATCATCACATTTCATTTAATACAAAAGCAATATTACAGTGCTGAGGAAAGATTAGATGATTCTGAGTCTACTAGATAGTTATATATAAAAAACTGAAAATTTAGTACTTAACTCACACTGTTCATATAAAATGTTCATATAAATTATTGTTGTTACGGTATATATAAATGTGAAAGTGAGGTTAATAAATCTTTCAGATCAGAGAATATCTTCAGAAACTTAGAGTAGGAAAATTTCTTAACCAAAACTTAGAAAGTTAGAAATCCTACAAAACATTAAGAAAAATATTGACAAATGGCTACATTAAAATTAGCAGCTTCTTTTCATTAAAAGATAGAAACAAATTAAAAAGCAAGACAAAGAGGAGAGAAGCTATTTGTAACAAATAGAACTGATGAGGTGCTTTAATCCAGATTATAGCATGAATTCTTACAAATCAATAATAAAATGAAAGAAAACCCAATTTAAAAATAATAAGGGCTTCAGATAAAGTTATAGAAATATGGTCATTTTTCAAGGAGATGCAAACTGAAAGGGACTGTATCACCAATTTCAGCAGCTTCTACATAAGGTAGACCAAAGGCGTGGCTCTCCAAAGAAGCATATCCTCTGGGCAGTCATCCTTAGAACCACACATTCATGCACTGGGATTTCTCTGCAAGTCTCCATTGACAATAGCGTAGTTAAAAAAAAAAATGTTGTCATGGAGTATCAAGAGAATTACAAAACACTTTGGAAAGGTCCATAAAAGGTCCAGAACATTCTCAGAGCAACAGGAAGAAATACGATTAAAACGTGATTTTCCTATGAACAGAAGAAGGTGGTACCATTGGAGCCCTGTGAATATCCTATGTGATATTATGGTGACCTTCTATTGTAACAATCCTGGTACAGCAACAAAAGTATTTTTATGTATATATAAGTATCAGTCAAATCATATTGACTACAATTCAGAGAAAATTTATAAGCAATAATCCATAATGAAAACTCTCACTATTGCTTTTGTTTGTAAGCTTTGCTTTCTTTTAGCCATTACTCTAATTTGAAATGAGCCCTTGGGAAAATCAGCACTCCTCAGGATAAACCAGACTTATGAGACTTATTTCTTCGTTTACTGTTAAAGAAGGATAGTCAGAAGAAAGGCAGGCAGGGACAAAAGACACCCTTAAAAGGATTTTACACCAATCTCTAGGGAAGGAGCCCTCCACCCTTTCCCATGTGAACTACGCCCTAATAGGTGGATGAACGTATAGACAAAAAAACCTGATTGGGTGACAGGCGCACCCAGCTGCTAAAACAGCTGGGAACATTCTCTTAAAAACCCCTGGACTTAGAAACTCCAACAGAAACCCTCTCAGGTACCCTCCCTCTTTGGAAGCTTTGTACTCTGGCTCAATCAATTTTGCTTTGCTGCCCACCACTCGTCATCTGATCTGCCTCTTCATTCTTCAAAGGGGCCTGACGAAGAACCTCAGGCACTAAAGGAAAAGAAATCCTGAAACACTATGATTGTTTTCTGCGAAGGCCTTTTTTTCTATTTAATGAATAAACTCATGATGACTGAATCACCCAGTGTTTTTAATCACCTTATTCTGACTATCCTTAATTAAAGTCAGTTAAATTTAGAAAAGCAGCCGTTTATTTAAAATCAACGAAATGAATACTCTGAAGGCATAGCTTTAGGAAAATAAGTATTTTTGCTTTCCACCAAATGAAGCAAAAGTTACTTTCTAGAAGTATGTTGTTTTATGTTAATTTAAAGGTGATACACAAATCTGTACTAAACATAAAGAACACCATTTCAAGCATATGGGAATAAATATTTTAAAAATCAAAGGACAAGAACAGCTTCAAAGTTAAAAAGGTGGCTTGGAAAGCTTGGGATATGGTACAATTACAGAATCTGACATCTCAAATCAACCTATAGATTTGAAAGGGGGGGCAGAAAGATATCACACGGACTGAAAAATCATGAAGTTGAAGCACTTCTCAAAATCATTTTGGAAACTGAACATGCGAGTAATTTTATGTAGAATTTGATGCCCCTAAAAAGTGTGTCCAAGAGGTAACTGGTAGCTTCCATTTTGTATTTTACTATAAGCCAGAGAAAACCTAAGAAATCTCAGCCCACATTTGTTCTGTAATTTATATTATCTAGCTAATGTAATGGCACCCTTGTCCTAAATCTGAACTTCTTCCCCAAAACTGTTGGGCCGAATTTACCCCTCCTTTAGTCTATTTCTAACAAGAAAGCTGCCAGTTTTTCCATCGTGGGATTTCTGATTTGTAGTTCATCAACTCCTGCAGGTGATGTGTCTATCCAGTTGCTAAGTCTCAGGGCTCCAAAAGCAACAAGACCATTGCAAATAGAAATTAAAAACGCTTTGGAATCCAATGGAGGGTGCCTTGCAAGTATAAAGAAGTCACACGGTTTGTCATTTCTAATAAAATACATACTTAAAACCTCATCATGCTATTGGAAACTTATTTCTGAAAACCAATTTTAGACTTTTCATACATTTTAATCAATATCACTGAAATAAATGTTGAAATAAAGTTTCTGCCAATCTGAATAAATTAGTGTGGAGGTAATTGAATAAATAATTGATATTGAAATGAATTTTCTGCCAATCTGAGTAAATCTACAAATCATCATAAAGAATTTCAGTCATCCTGCACGAATCTCATAAACATGTCCCATTGACTGATTTGATTGTTATTTTTGTTGCCATTACTTCTAATATGTTTGATTTTAATAGAAAATGGATTAAATGGTTCACTGAAATATATATTTACCAGGTTAGAATGAGGTTGTATATTTTCCTCCAACTGAGGAAATAAATGAAGATCACCCAAATGAAAACCAAGGCTGTTCCTGCAGAGCTTGCCATGATATATAAGAAGCCATACATCATCACATGTGTTTGGCACAGACTCAAAGGAAGAGTGGGAAAAAAGGAAGGGCTTCAGGTATGCCCTGGTTGGAGGTTTTTCACATGAGGTTACATGGAAGACAGTATTATCAGTATATTATTTCCCCATATTATTGGCCTCCCTATATTATTCCTCATATTATTACTCCTTGTATTATTTCAGGAGATGGCCTAGCTAGAAGTGAGGCATCCTCTATGATTTGTTAGGAGAGTATGTTTGTCTTTCTGTGGTGATTGGTTCTAAGCTGGAAGTATGAGTGAGAAAGGAATAAAAAATTAGGAAAGCCAGCAGTTAGTGATTAAGTCCTGACCACTCGGACCAACTGCCACAGTGCTCCTGAGACTGTGGTTTGACTTCCTGGGCAATAGAGTATGGGCTAGTTTTGTTGAATAGTGCTCTGTTGGCATATATCTGTAGAAGCAAGTCTAATACAATGTTTTCTTCCATTTGGTACTCTAATCCTACCAGTATATGTGTTGTTTTTCAAGATATTTAACCTACTTTATTGGATACATTTATATAGAAAGAGACATCGGACTTCCAAATATAGCTGGGCAGTTGATACAAAGTTATATTCATTTTGTACCTAAAATATAAGGAGAAACATATACCCTCTGGTACAAACATCAGAATGAACTGTTTTTTGACAGCAGAGGGGTAAATCGTCTTGGTAGATCTTGCTGTAGAAATTGGTTGCTGGAGAAACAAGTGCCTGCCTGCGAGAGCAGCATTTTCCCAGCCTTATTTTATGTAGAGTAAATAAGGCTTCAGGAGTCTCCCTCGGTTCCCTTCTTGCCCAGTGGCAATTTTAGTGGTGTTTTCCAAATTTAAACATACTCAGGCTCAATTACTCAGAAGAGAGAGGAGGCTGTTTCGTCTTAAAATGAATCTTCTAGGATGGACTATTTAAGCCGTGCATTTCCAGCTCAGATTTGGCCATTGAGAATAATGAACAAGACCTTGGCAGAGGATGGCAGGTCCACAGGGCACAGGACATAGTCAATGAAGTTTTGTGAAAGAACTTCCTCCTATCATGAGTCCATGTCTCATCTACAGGGCCAAGGGCTAGGTTTGTTCGCACATGCCCTTTAAGGAGTCTTTTCTCTGCTTTTAATTTGCTGAGAGTTTTTCAAATGCTTTTCCAGCATCTATTAAACTGATCATACACTTTTTTCTTCTTTATAAGATCAGTTGGAAGGTGTTTCTTCCTCCTCTCCTTTTGAAAATTGTGTAGGGTTGGTATTCTGGGCTTTTGTTTAAAGTTAAAGCATTTGAAAATGATTTCAGTCTTCCAATAGATACTGAACTAGAAAAATGTTTTATGTTTTATATTGCATCTTGGGTCAATTCTGATAAGTTATATTATCAGATATATTATAAAACAAATATTTTTATAATATTTGTTCATTTTATATACATTGTTGAATTTATTGTCATAATTCTCTCTATATATTTACTTAAATATATATATACTTGGGTGATATGAAAAAGATAAGAATAGGTATCAATGATATGATTTTGCTTAAAAACAGGCAAACTATAAAGAAAGATAACAAAGCCTGGGGCACCTGGGTGACTCAGTCGTTAGGTGTCTGCCTTCAGTTCAGGTCATGATCCCAGAGTCCTGGGATCGAGCCCCACATCAGACTCTCAGTTTAGTGGAGAGCCTGCTTCTCCCTCTCCCACTCCCCCTGCTTGTGTTCCCTCTCTTGCTGTGTCTCTCTCTTCAAATAAATAAATAAAATCTTTAAAAAAAAAAAGATAACAAAGCCAAAAGTTGGCTCTTTAAAGCTAAACAGATCTATATATCCCTCTCCATATATATAATAAATGTAAATAAACATATATAAATATATGTATATATGTGTGGGATTATTCTCTTTGTTTAAATACTTTAATGATTACTAAATGAGTTAAATTTTTAGAATATCTAAACCCACAAAAACATATGATCTGCAGATGTTAACTTCAGCAATACAATATCTTTAAGTTGTTGTACATAAAAGTTCATTCTAATTACATAAACCAAAAATGACCCGTGGAGTAAAAAAATATTTTTCTTGTGGTGTCAACGATTTATTTTTATTGAAGTATAATTAACATACAATACTTATATTAGTTTTAAGTGTACAACACATTGATTCAACAATTCTATTCATTACTCACCACAATATTGCTCAGTGCAGTAAGTCTAGTAACCATCTGTCACCATACAATGTTATTAAAATATTATTGGCTATATTCCCTATGCTGTACATCTCATCTCCATAACTTATTTGCTTCATAACTGAAAGTTTGTACCTCTTAATCCTGTTCATCGACTTTGGCCATTCCCTCAGCTACCTTCCCTCTGGCAACTACCAGTTTGTTCTCTATACTGTCTGCTTTGGTTTCAGAGTTTCCGTGTATAAATGATATCAGATGGTATCTACCTTTCTCTTTCTGACTTACTTCACTTAGCAACAGTGTAAAAGCATTCCCTTTCTCCACATCCCCACCAACACTTGTTATTTCTTGTCTTTTTGATTCCAGCCATTGTGACTGGTATGAGGTTGAATTTCAGTGTGGTTTTGATTTGCATTTCCCTGATGTTTAGAGATGTTGAACATCTTTTAAATGAGTTAATACATTTAAAGCACATGGAGAGTGACTAGAAAGATGTCTTTATCAAATGAATAAATTAATAAATACCTATATGCAGCTATCACAACCAATGGCTTAAAAATAAAGGAGGTGTTGCTATGGCAATAGGTACATGATAATTTCTATTATAATTATTTCATGCTTTTTTGTATTGCTTGATGTGTTTAGTATCAGCTAAATGTTTGCTTTTATTAAGTGTAAAAGAATATTTTTAGAATGTCTTAAATTTGTTAGTCTTTAATGTTTTACACCAGAAACAACTGAACTATGAATTTGCCCACCTATGCTTGACTACTATATATGATTTTAGCCCAGTTTTGCTCCTTAACTTTTACCATAATGATTATCTGCAGGTGTTTAATGTACTTATATGCTATTTGTTTTTAGTTATTATTTCTGTATATCTACATTTGCTTTAACAAATTATATGCATAGAATTTTGGGGAAAAAAAACTGCTCTGAGAATTAATGATTTCTGTTCTAAAAGTTAAAATGTCCTGATCTTGAGGGCCCAAGGGTGCCTCAGTCATTAAAATGTCCTGATCTTGTGCTTGGGTATTAAGGAAAAGACCAATAAAATCATCAATCGATAAATAATTTATTATTAAAGAGCATGTACATGGGATAATTAATTCTAATTTCTAGGCTTATCATTTACTAATGAATCAAAATCATTAAAGTGTTATTTGAATAGTGACAGAAGAAGGGTTAGAGATAATAGAAAATGTTTGATTAAGATCCAAGATTATAATAACAATGACACTGAGAACTGGATAATTGAAGTTATATATACTCTAAATAGTTTATTTTTTTAGTATATATACACATATATACTATGTGCATAGTATACACATATATACTATGTGCATAGTATACACATATATACATATGTGTATATATATACTATATATACATATACATATATGTATATATATGTATCTCACTTGCAATCTTAAAAAACGTTCAAACAACAAATAATATTGTATGTCAGGTAACAACTGAAAGTGTTTCTTTTTGTTGTTGTTGCTATTCTTAAAAAATCCCGGTGAGATAGATAGATGAGTGTATTGTTGAGTTCTCCATTTTACTTATGAATAAGAAATTGACCAAAGTTTATGAACATACTCTGTAACAGATGTAACTTAGAGTCACCGAGGGATAATTTCAAATTTCTGTTACAGCTTTCCTCTGTGGTTCTCAAATGTTAGTGTTCATATGAATCTTGGTGGGGTCCTTGAAAAATAAGATGCATTAAAAAGAGGGGGAGCATCTGGGTGGCTCTGTCAATTGAGTGTCTGATTTGGTTTCAGCACAGGTCATGATCTCATGGGTTGTGGGATCAAGGCTCCTCCAGCTACATCCTCAGTGGGGAGTCTGCTTAAGATTCTTGCCCTCTGTATCCTCCCATGTCTCTCTCTCTGTCCCTTTCTCTTAAATAAATAAATAAATAAATTTTTTTTTAGCTTTTATTTATTTATTTGAAATAGAGAGAGAGTGTGCCAGAGCAAAAGCCCGAGTGGAGGGGTGAGGGGTTGGGGAGATGAGCAGAGGGAGAGGGAGAAGCAGGCTCTCCACTGAGGAGGGAGCCTGATGCCAGGACCTTGGGATCATGACCTGAGCAGAAGGCAGATGGTTAACTGACTGAGCCCCCCAGGTGCCCCAATAGATAAATCTTTTAAAAACAGAAAAAAGAAAAATAAGATCCAGATCCCAGATTCTACTTATGAGTATTCTGATGAGATTCATCCCTCTGCCTGTTGAATAAGCACCAGATATTATTCATAATCACGTTGTCTGGTGACCACAGTTTGAGAAACACTGCTTTTCAGTCTGTGCTTTTGTATATATTTAACTTGCATAATTAACTTCCAGCATACACTATCTCCTATTATGTTCCTCCTTTGGAAAGAAGTAAGTATAATACCTTTGTTTTTGTTAGGTGATTGTTGAGTGTGTCTGCAACACCCACAAGGTTTTCTGAATGCCATACATTTGCTATCAAAAATTCCTTAAAGGTTATTATGTGTGTTTTCTACATAAATAAAAGGTGATGCAGGTTCTTAAGCACCCCTTAATTAAACCTGCACCCTAAATTCCAATTATTTTCTCACATCTTGTTTGGATTTGATTAACATCTATTCTAATCCTACAAAGTAATTTCCAGGTTCTGCTAAATTATTGTACTATAAATAAGAAATAATCATTTAAACTTCAACCTTTTCTTTTCAAAGATTATGACAATCAGGTTTGATGGTATTACCACAGAAATGTCAGCTCAATTATTTTTAGAATAATTAGCTTCATTATATACAGAAGGTACACAGATATAAAATTCAGTTTCTTGATTCTTAAGTAGCTTGAGTAGCAATCAAATTCAAATTGAAAGTGGCTCACACCTGCTACCTTCATCCTTTGTCACTCTCCTATGGAAAGATTTACCACCACAGGATCTAAACAATTTATTAAGTATCACATAAAAATGATTTTCAGACATCAACACATATATCCAGAAGTTGCTGAACTGAAATTACCTAACTTTTTTTTCTTACAACTAGAAAATACAGTCCTATATAAGGACTTGTGTTGCTTATGTTGCTATATTATTGGAGGTACTATTTGATTGGGAAAAAGTTTGCGATAGGACTCTAGTGTTTTGACATAATTATTCTTCTTACATCAGTTCATCAGTTAATCGTGTTTCTATAACACCTTAAAACTCTTCTGAGATTAATTAAAATATTCCTCTGGACCAGAAGCTTCTAATTATGTCAGGTCCATCTGATTGTTCAGGTACACATTTTTTCTTTTTTTTAAAGAGCATGCAATTAATAACATGCAATTTGGGGAGGAAAAAAATAAGGTTGGGTTTAAAAAAAATAAGGTTAGGTTTAAAAAAATAAAGTTAGGTTTAATTTTTAGAAAGAATGGGAGCAGGGACTAAGATAATCAAAAAAAGACTAAGTCAGGGGAAGAGAGTAATGTCTGAGAGCTGTGTATGCCTGCAAGTCAGCCCAGAGAACACTTCAGGGTTTTTTCAGGTTTTATATATCATTAGAAGGTGATGCTTCATATCTAAATAAACAATAAGAAGATGTTCAATAGTTTTAAAGTAGGTAAGCCTAGGTGTATTACATACGCTCATATAAAAATTATTTATTGTGATGAATCAGTCTCTTAAGTATTTACGTCAAAATAAAGATTGAAAGGCATTTTCTTTCCTTTTATTGTCTGAACTTGGTATATAATATCAAATATGTTTTGTTACTCAAGAAAGAGTACTAGACATGAGATGTATTTTTCTTTTTTTTTTTTTACTTGAAACAAGAAGTGTTATTATTATAACTCTTGGAAAGACATTCTATATTTGTAAACAGTTTAGAAACTATAGCTTGTTTTTTATTTACTGTTTTAAAACTGGTAAGTACTCATTATATGCAAAAAAAAAATGTCTTGAAAATACACAGTCATACCTGTTTACTCAAAGCATTACTAGTATTAAGATCATTGTGTGATCCATGAACAGACCAATGAGGTTGCTAGCTTAAGAGAAGGCTTTTCTCATCTTAGACATGGACAGAAAAATTTGTCATCTTGGTCAGTCTTCTCTTTTATTGAAAGGAAACCAAGTTTCCCACTGAATGGCATAGAAAAATATATTTACTTAGTTTTCCACCAGATTTCTGTTGTTGAAGGACTATGTGAGTCATCTGATGGATCTTAGTAGCAGAAGATATTTTCTGGATGATACATATGATCAGATTTTTAATGAGGCAGATTTCTATGAAAATAAAAAGAAGAACAAAGATTCATGATTGGAGATGACTGTGAGTCCAGTTGTTGAGTCTGGTGGGCAGCAAATCAAGATCTTTAGATAGAGGGCTCAAAACACTGGTAGATGCTACAGTGAAGATGGTGGTGGTAATCCCGTCACTTTTCCCTGTTGGCCATTGGATGTTTTAGGTGACGGCAATGACATCACAGAGGTTTAAAGACAATAATAATAATAACACTTAACTTTCTTGTGAGACTCTTGTGAAACATTAAGGAATATAGATAAAATGCTTCTAGACATATTAGGCACTATATCGAGTGTTCTATTATTTCAGGAATGATTCAATATTACCCTGTTTCTTATCTTATAAACTAAATAGTAAACAACATAATCGTAAGACGTATATAAAACAACTCTATAATGTGATTTAGAGAAACATTCCTGGCAGTCCACTCCACAAGCACATTACAAAACTAGTTTTCCTATGGCAAACTCCCTATGTAGATTCCCAGCAATATCTGAGTCAAGCCATCAACACATCATGAGAAGAAAAAGCAGGGAAAAAATGTCATGGACTTCCCTCTGTCTGTGCATGTAGAGCTACCAGATGTACTCTGATATGATCCAGCTTCAAATCAGTATGGAACAGAGCCCTCGTCTGCCCTAAATGGTAACCTTTCTTACTAAAGCACTTCCTCTTCAGTGGGTCAAAGCTCAGAGAGAGAAAAGATCGTCCCATTTGATTGCTTTGCCTCCTTCCCATAATCCTCTACGCTCCCCCAAATAAGGGATTTATGCTTTCAGGCCCCCTATTTCATAGATATCTTTGCTATAGCTGCATGGAACTGTCATATAAGATAGACTTTTCCCCATGTTTCAAAACAACACTATGGACTGAGCCTTCCTGTTTTGAACTATGATTTATTTAAATGGAAGAAAAATAATCAGAAAATTGATCTTCCTCCTAAATACCTGATTCTGAATGCTATGGTCTAGCTTTATAACCCTGTTTTACATACCAGAAAAAAATGTTATTATCTTAGACTTACCTTTTATTTCCTTTGATAGCCAATCCTAATTTCCCTTTAGTCATAAAATATCTTTAGTAAGACGTGTGTGTGCATCTTATACTTGAAAAGGCAAAAGATAAAATCATGCCAGTTATTTTCAGAATATTATTTCCCAAAATACACATTTCTAATAATAAGTTTATATGACAAAGGTAGCAACAACCTGCGTGATGCTTGAAACTTGGGAATTAATCTGGCTCCCTAGAATGTTGCAACATTCTTCTAGGGGTGGTGGCTTCCCATGGAAGCAATTACTTAAATGGATGCTTTCTGCCCTCCACCCCTCTTTTTGCATTACAAGCTTTTTGATACTCAGACTGGAAAATGTTTTAATCTTGGCCAGTTCCTCAACTGTTGTTTGTCTTTGCTGTCATTTGTTACCTCGTCCTTCATTCCGGGATGAAGAACAATTTGATTTCATTCTTTCTGTTACATTTTTTGTCTTTTTAGTTTCCTTCTACCAGCAGTTATCCCAGAGTCAACACCAGTTCCTCTTTCAAATTCCATCTCTTTCTAGAGTCTACCCATATCCCACTCAGTTGATTTTGTGGATACAAACTTACTTCTTTTTCTATGCTCTAATGTCTTGGAGAGCTATAATGTCTTTGGAGAATCTCCAAATTAGAAATCTTTTATATGGTGTGAGAGGAATAGACTAATATTACTGCCCATCCTTGCCTCAGATTTATAAAAATCAACAGTATAGGAAAATGATACATCTGAAAAAATATGTCTTATAGTATTTATTCTTAGAGATAAGTAAAGAAACTGAAATAATTAAATAGTTAGAAGTTCATAATCTGTTTAGGTGAGATCTTAATGTTGATATAGCTTTGATTTCTCTCCTTTATTCTCTAATAAACATAGCTCTGAATATTTGAAAACTTATAATTTAAAATAATGAGGAAACCACTATTTACTTATTATTCATCAGCCTTACAATTAGCTGTTCCTATCTTAAATGCCACTGGAATAATTCACATGATTGCAAATAGCTTGGAATGCCATGTTGCAGTAACATCATTTCCAGTACAGAATGATCCAATTCTGCGTGACAAGTTTAAAAGGACTATTCATTTCCATTGAGCAAAATAGGCATGATCTTTTCAGTTTTATTTATGAAAAATAAGATTGTCATTACAAAATTTTAGAGTTAGAGTAATAAAACAATTTAAGTGTGCCCTAATATTTTTCATTTATTTAACTTAAGGTGATTGTCTCAGAGGGATTACTTTTGTCTTTTTCATAGAGCTTGATTGAGTCCATCATCCTTCCCCCCTCCCCCATCCCCCGTTACATAATGCATTATTTATGTTCCCCTAAACCATTTTGCTTTCACTGTAAAATCACTCCCCAAGTCTTTTAATTTGTTTAGTCTTCTTGGAGCTTTGCAGAGCTGGCTTAGGGTCTAAAAAGGAATCTAAAGCAATTCCCCTTCAGGGCTTTTGCATTGACTAAAAGAGAGCAATCAAACTTATCAGCTGGAAACAGTCTTTGGCTTCAAGCAAATAGACCAGTTCGTTTACTACATTTAAAGAGTCTTACTGGGGCAGTCCAGATCCCCTGCAAAGAAACCACTACCTCTGCACACACACACACACACACACACACACAGAAAAAAAAGGAAAGAAAAGAAAAGGAAAAAAAAAAAGATGAGTCCAACTGGAGTGTTCATCTTAACCAGGACCTGAGGTTTGGATGCTAAGGGCCAAGCAATATGGAACTAAAGACATGGCCAGTATTTTATAGATGATTTATGATAAACCTGTCCATTTAAAAGCCATAATCTTTCTATTTGTGATACATGTTATCACAGTATATGGAAGGAGCTCCACTGAGATTATGCCATATTTTAATTCAATATATATTTTGTAATGGGATATTGGGATAACTTGGAGACAGAGGATTAAGTTCATTTCTCCGTGAACTTAGTTAACTTAAAAAATCATTCTCAAAATAATTGATAGAAAGAAAAATAATTATAAATGATGGCTTAAGGAAAGCTCATGAAGTCCCTGAAAGCCTAGAGGGAGGAACATAAAAATATGAGGAGGAAGTATAGCCACAAAAGAGAAAAGAAGGCATACTCTTCAACAGGTGTGCCAAAAGGATAGCTCCAAATTAAAGGAGTCCCATTAATCCAAATACATAACATAAATCCTAAGAAACATTTAAAAAGGAAAAGATATATTTCTTTTCCTTTGTGTATGGAAGGGACTTCTACTACAGGAACCAAAAAATAAGCCTTGAACAAACAGAATATAACTTATACAGACATTGGGTATGATGGTCATAGAGCATATTGTCATAACCAACATTGTTTCCATGAAAGAAACATGTGTTTAGATTTTGAACAAGAGTATCACAAAGTAACATTCGAAACAAAAATGAGATCATAAAGGGGTATTGTCTATAATATATATGAGGCAAAGTTGTGACTTTGCTAGCTTTCTAATACAAAGTTAGGCAAGTCAATTCATCTTTCTAATTCAGTTTCCTCGTAGATAAATTGAGAAGGCTGAACTGGGATGAAAGATTTCCATGGTTTTCAAGTCCATCAATAATTATTGCTTTTTCAATAAATAATAGTGGCTTATTTATCTGTACTTCAATGATAGCACACAACATTCTTTTAAATAACAGAGCTTGAAATGTACAGAACTGACTATTTAGACATTGTCTATCTCCTAAATATTAAAAATGTTAAAAATAGCAATAGAGCTTTACTTAGTTCCAAATCTGAGAGCATACTGCTAAATAACACACACTTTAACACATGCATACTTTCATCTTTCCATAATTTCATTTAGTTAGTAATGTAATTCTCGCATGCAAAAATAATTCAAAGTTTCTTGGCCACATTTTGCCTTATAAATCTGAAAACAAACCAGCACCATTTAATATTAACTCACTGGCCACAGGCTTTTTGCTGTTATTGCCATGATTTCGAACATTGAAGCTATCGTTAAAATTTTTAGACATCTGTGATCAGAAAATATTATTTTCAGATGTAAATTGGAAACTATTTATTGACATTTCTCTATGAAGCAGCACTGTAATTTCAACCTTTTTCCTAAGAGAATTTATTTTGAAGTGTCTGTGTTTCTCTGTTATCATTTTTTCAGTCTTTTGTTTCATTTCCATCCTTTGGGTTTCAAAGTTTCTTTTCGATATTTCCAATTAAGATTGAAGTTTGCTGCATTTTTTTCTTTAATGCTCGTAAGAAAGATTTTTTGGAACAATGCCATTTTCCTAACCCACAAAGCTGTTGCTGTGAGTAGACTTGCTCTTAGATAACTTCTTCTGTAGCACTGTTCATGATTAATTAGCATTTCTAAGGAAGTAAATGAGTGTCTTGCTTTTCACGTTTTTTGCAAAATGTTTGACATATTGTGAATGTTTGATTTTGCTGTATTGCTCTTAATATATGCTAATACATGCTTACAATGTGATAGAATAGCATAGTGATTAAGCAGGTATAAGAATCTCAGTGAAGTGATTAAATGCTTTTCTTCTTTAATAGTATACTGACATAATAGCCTGTCTATTATTGATAACGATACTATAACAATAATCTAAAAATGAAAAATAAAATTGATTGGGTCCCTCCCCTCCCCTCCAGAAGCTAGAATTCTGGTATTCCTTCACATCTTTTCTCTCCGAGAGGATATCTAGATATACTGAGGTAAGTTTTTTAGAAAATTTTAATGTGTTAGATTTAAGTTTAATAGGAACAAGGAATTTTCTCATTTTGTTTAGTTTTTTTAAGATTTTATTTATTTATTTGAGAGAGAGAGCATGAGCGGGGCGAGGGGGAGGGAGAGAAGTAGGCTCTCAGCCAAGCACAGAGATGCAGGGCTTGATCCCAGGACTCTGGGATCATGACCTGAGCCAAAGGCAGATGCTTAACCAACTGAGCCGCCCAGGCGCCCCTCATTTTGTTCATTTTGGAATGAACAAATTTTGAGTTTTGTTTAATTCTCACACTGCCAATTCCTAGAGGGCCATATTTTTTTAGGTGTTTTCATATTTTCATAAAATAGATAAATATTAATTTGAAAAAGAAGAAGAAGCCCACAAAAATACACTCAACTGATCTTTGACAAAGAAACAAAGAGTACTACAAAAGATAGTCTTTTCAACAAATGGTGCTGGAACAACTAGTCATTCATCAGCCAAATGAATCTAATCACAGACATTATGCCTTTCACAAGAACTAACTCAAAATGGATCACAGACTTTAATATGAAATATAAAACTATAAAAGTAGAAGATAATATAGGAGAAAAACTAAACGACCTTGGGATTAGAGATGACTTTTTAGATATAACACCAAATATAGGATCCATGAAAGAAAGACTTGATAAGCTAAATTTGATGAAAATTAAACACTTCTGTTCTGGGAAAGACAATGTTAAGAGAATGAGAAGACAACATAGACTGGAAGAAAAACATTTGCAAAAGACATATGTAATAAAAGACTTTTCCAAAATATACAACGAACACTTAAAGCTTGACAATAAGAAAATGAACAACCCAATCTAACAATGGGCAAAAGATCTCTGTACATATACCTCACTAAAGAAGATATACAGAGGGAAAATAAATACACGGAAATATGTTCAACATCTCATGTCACTAGGAATTGCAAATTAAAACAAGAATGAAACACCACTCTACACCTATCGGAATGGCCAAAATCCAAAACATTGTCTATGTTAAGTTCATTGCTGGTAGAAATGTAAAGTAGAATAGCCACTTGGAAGACAATTTTGCAGTTTCTTGCAAAACTGAACATACTCTTACCATAAGATATAGCAATCTTACCATGATATTTACCCAAATGAGTTGAATGATACCATGAGAAAACCTGTGTAGAGGCTGCTTTTTAGGTAACAGACTTGACTAGTGGAAATTTGATCAAGGCAAATGGACCCACAGTGACCCCCAAACTGAATGCAAACAGGCTCATTAAGCAACCCACCTTGAAATAACCGTAGGCCCTAACTGACCAGTTACAACAAGGTCTAGTTCCTAAGATTACCACAAAAGGGCAAATTCCATATGTCGCTATGTTCTGTCGCTCTGCCCTGTAACTGTGGCCCCTCACTACCACTTCACAGCAGACACTTCTCCTCGGCGGCCCTGCCCTCTGCTTCCTTGAAGTGTATTCAATACATTTTCATCTCTTTTGTTCAGCCTTGGGTGAATTCTTCCACTACTGGCCCCTACCCCATCAGAGTGCCCCACAACCTGCACATGGATATTTACAGCAGGTTTATTCAAAATTGCCAAAACTTGGAAGCGAAGGAGATGCCCTTCAGCAGGTGAACGCGTAAACTGTGGTACATCCAGATAAAGGAAAGTTATTTGGAGCTAAAAACCAATGGGCTATCAAGCCATGAAAACACAAGGAGGAACTTGGAATGCATACTACTGGGCAAAGAAGCCAACCTGGAAAGACTATATAGTGTACTAACATTCTAGAAAAAGCAAAAGGATGGAGACAGGAGAATGATCAGTAATTCCAGGGGTTAGAGGAAAGGAAGGAAAGAATATGGGAGCACAGAGAACTTTACGGTAGTGACACTAATCTGTACGACACTAAAATGGCAAATAGATTTCATTATACATGGAATGTATTACACCAACCCTGATCCATAATGTAAACTATGGGTTTTGGATTTTGGATATAGGGTATCAATGGAGATCCATTGATTATAACAAATGTACTGATCTGGATATGGATAGTGGAGGAGGTTGTGCATGTGTGCTGACAGATGGTATATGGGAAATCTCTACATTTTTCACTCAGTCTTGCTGCGAACCTAAAACTGCACTATAAATATGGTGTGATCTTAAGAAGTATTTGTATAATCTGGAAAATATATAGGAATGAGAACTTTATTAACAGGATATATTTATTGCTGAAATTGAATAGTGGGTAATATGATTTAGCATTCGACAACAAAAAATAATGCTTATTTAAATCCAGTGTTCAGAAATTAAATATTATAGTCTTTGATTCTGTGTACCAGTTATAAAACAGAAAAAAAATATTGCTTTTAATCATATACTTTTTTTTTAAAGATTTTTATTTATTTATTTGACAGAGAGAGATCACAAGTAGGCAGAGAGGCAGGCAGAGAGAGAGGGGGAAGCAGGTTCCCCCCCCCAATGTGGGGCTCGATCCCAGGACCCTGAGATCATGACCTGAGCTGAAGGCAGAGGCCTAAACCACTGAGCCACCCAGGTGCCCCTAATCATATACGTTTTTATGTGGGTAAACAAAATTGATATTTTTTGCTTTACTATCACAGTAATAATGATTTCCTAAAATCTCTTAAATATTAATAGTGAAGAGATGGGCAACCAAAAATATAGTAATATGAAACATCTACTAAATTAATACATTATTGAAAAGAGTCTTTATAATCCGTATGTATATTCAACACTTTACTTGAATGGGATTTTTATTGTTCAGTCTGTTAGGATGTTTAATAACTATGGAGGGAATTCTCCTTAGCTGAAGAAAATATTTAAAAAATGTATATGAAGAAGAAAGAAAGTTTTTATTTTTCACCTTTTATTTAGAAATACTTTGAGATTTACAAAAGAGGTATAGAGGTAGTGTGTAGCTTCCCCATGAATGCTTCACCTAGTTTACCCGATGTTAACATCTTACATAACCATGGTACACATATCAAACCAGGTAATTAACATTGCTATGAATACTATTAACGAAGCTTGAGACCTTACACAAATTTCACCAGCTTCCCAACCTTTACTTTTTTCTGGACTAAGTTCCAATCAAGAACACTACACTAAATGTATTTGTCATGTTTCCTTAGTTCCTGCTTTTTATCTGTTAAAGACGGTCTCTCAGTCTTTCCTGTCTTTTATAACCTTCCTGTTTTTCTCTAACCCTGGTCTGTCCTATTGGAGACTTTTCCTTAATTTAGGTTTGTGTAACAGTTTCCCATGGTTATAGTGATGTCATATGGTGAAAGAATGACATAGACGTGGTATCGTGTTCTTCACAGTCAATCAGGTCAGAGATGCATGATTCTGATATGCCAGAATACTGACGCTAGTAACACGGATCAGTTCGTTAAATTTGTGCCTGTCAGATTTCTGGATTCTTTTTTTTTTTTAATTAAAGATTTTGTTTATTTATTTGACAGACAGAGATCACAAGTAGGCAGAGAAGCAGGCAGAGAGAGAGAGAGGAGGAAGCAGGCTCCCTGCTGAGCAGAGAGCCCAATGCGGGGCTCAATCCCAGGACCCTGGGATCATGACCTGAGCCGAAAGCAGAGGCTTTAACCCACTGAGCCACCCAGGCACCCCCACATTTCTGGATTCTAATGTTACCTTTTTTTCCCCCTTTGTAATTAATTATTCTCTTTTGGGAAAATACTTTGAGACTTTAATAACATTCTTGTATCTCATTATACTTTGTCTTACTAAATTTATTTTATTTTAAAAAATATTTAATTTATTTATTTGAGAGAGAGAGAAAGAGAGAATAAGTGAGCATAAGCAGGGGGAGTGACAGGCAGAGGGAGAGGGAGAAGCAGACTCTCCACTGAGCAGGAGCCTGGGTCTTGATCCCAGGACCCTGGGATCACGACCTGAGCTAAAGGCAGATGCTTAACAACTGAGCCAACCAGGTGCGCCATATCTTAGTAACTTTAATAATCTATCAACAGGTCTTGCTTGCAGTGAGTAACACTATGTTACTTGGCCAATGGCAATTTTCTACCTCCATTACTGTTACTATGTTTATTAATTGGAATTCTATTTTAAGAAAATTATTTATCTTTCTTTTTTTAAGATTTTATTTATTTGAGAGAGAGTGAAAGAGAAAGAGAGAGAACAAGTCGGGGGCAGGGGCAAAGAGAGAGGAAGAAGCAGACTCCCCTTTGAGCTAGGAACCTGATACGGGACTGGGTCCCAGGACCCTGAGATCATGAACTGAACTGAAGGCCGACACTTAACTGACTGAGCCACCCAGGCACCCCAAGAAAATTATATATTTTTCTTTCTTTTATTTACATCAGTATAAACTCAAGGGCATTTATTTTATTACATGAGTGAAAAATCTAGTTATTTCATTATTATTTTACTCTAATTATCTCAGTCTTGGCCACTGGGAACTTTTTCAAGTTGCTTCTTTTATCCATGTGAAATGTTCCCATCACTTTGTGAACTTTCTTCTTTTCTAGTAACACAATGGAGAAAGATAATAAGTATATGTATGTATACTAATGCACATTTACATACAGATCTACATTAATTTCTGTATCTATTCAATTTCTATATTTATTATATATATATGCAAAAGTTATATATAGATAAAACTAGCCATCATTGATCATATTCCCAAGTATCCCCAACGATCTACACATTAAGTATTTTGTCTTATCTTTCAATAAGCATATCTTGAAATTTTTCACTGATGATTTGTTAAAGAGACTTCCAAACTTAAATAAAACTTATTCATATATTTTTTCTTTGAAATGCCTTGGCTTCTAACACTTGTTTCATTCCTTTCCTTTTTTTTTTTTTCATTTCTTTTTATGAATTCCTAAAAGATTTTATTTATCTATTTGAGAGAAAGAGAGTGAGCAAATGCAGAGGAGAGAGGGAGAAGCAGTCTCCCCGCTGAGCTGGGAGTCTGACACAGGGCTCGATCCCAGGACCCTAGGACCACAACGCAAGCCAAAAGCAGCCACCTAACCAACTAAGCCACACATGCGTCCCTCCTTGTTTTTTAATTCCATATTCATATAGTATTCACATCTGTCAAAAGGCAGGGGAGTGATTCTGCATTCCTAAAACAACTTACCCGTTGAGTCCACATGCTGGTGTAAGAAGAGACTCTAAGAGCCAGCATTTGCTCTGTGTGACCGAGCCCTACTCCATTTGTGATAGAACTTAGAGAAACACTCAGCTAGAGTCAAGTTGACCAGATTTTCTCTCCCACCCTCTTAACTTAAGAATGGAGAGGCAGAGATTTGTTGTTATATTTGGGTCACACTAATTGAACCGCTTCTCAATCTTTGTGCATAAGGATAAACCAGGAAACTTTTTAGAACTTGTTAGCTGGTCTATAATACAGTGCACAGTTTTGTCTTTTCTGTCAGCGCTCAGGAGGCACTGATGCTGCTGATAGCTGGGCTTCATTTAGCAGAGAGAGCCAGGATATTCATTAGAGGGAAGGTCAGTGAAATTCTGTGCTGATGCTCTTAAAGTTTCCAGGTTTCTTTCTGCCTATGAGTTATTACTTCTAACTTCTTGACATAGTCCATGTCTTTTCAATAAATTCATTTTCCTTCATGTTAACCAAAGTTAAGCTGTTGTGATACAACCAAAACAACAAAACCAAAAACTAACAAATGAATGCTGTGTATTCACCTTAATGCAATAGATGTCTACAAAGAGTTTCATTTAATTATCCTCTATGCATTAGGTCATAGATCAATAAACGAATTACCAGGGAACTTGCAACTCCTTTTTCCCAGAAAGCATCTTCTTTGTTGTTGACAGGTACTATTAATACCAGAGGGTCTGTTAAATTAAAGTAAACCAATTCCTTTCTCTTTCTATGTGACTCACTGAATGCAACCTCAATTTCTCTGGTAATTGTGGTCTATTTACTTAATGGTGTTTCACAATGGAATCTGAGTTTTTGAGATTTAAGTGAGCATCAGATACTCAAGTACTTTGTGAAATGACATATTTCTCTTAGAAGAAAAATGAAGAATATATAAAGGATAATATTCTAATATGTATATCAGAATCTTTCCTTCACTGCTTGAATTTAGAAGAGTATAATTTTGATAAAATTTTTAGCTCTTTCATACAAAAATATCTGTAAAGGATACATAGTTTTTAGTTGTAGAACAATCTGTAGATAGAAGAAAAGGCTCTGCTTGTTTCAATAATAATAATACTATCAGGAGTGCCTAGATGGTTTAGTTCATTGAGTGTCTGATTCTTTTTTTTTTTTCCTTTCTTTTCTTTTCAGTGTTCCAGCATTTATTGTTTATGCACCACACCCAGTCTCCATGCAATATGTGCCCTCCATAATACCCACCACGAGGCTCACGCAACCCCCCACCCCGTCCCCTCCAAAACCCTCAGTTTGTTTCTCAGGGTCCACAGTCCCTCACGGTTTGTCTCCCCCTCTGATGCCCCCAACTCCCTTCTCCTCTCCATCTCCCAATGTCCTCCATGTTATTCCTTATGCCTCACAAGTAAATGAAACAGTATGATAATTGACTCTCTCTCCTTGACTTCACTCAGCAAAATCTCCTCCAGTCCCATCCATGTTGAGACAAAAGTTGGGTACTCATCCTTTCTGATGGAGGCATAATTCTCCTTTGTATATATGGACCATATCTTCTTTATCCATTTATCCATTGAAGGGCATCTTGGTTCTCTCCATAGTTTGGTGACTGTGGCCACTGCTACTATGAACATTGGTGTACAGATGGCCCTTCTTTTCACTACATCAGTTTCTTTGGGATAAATACCCAGTAGTGCAATTGCAAGGTCATAAGGAAGCTCTATTTTTAATTTCTTAAGGAATCTCCACACTGTTTTCCAAAGTGGCTGCACCAACTTGGGTTCCCACCAGTAGTGTAAGAGGGTTACTCTTTCTTCACATCCTTTCCAACACATGTTGTTTACTGTCTTGATGATTTTGGCCATTCTGACTGGTGTAAGGTGGTATTTCAATGTGGTTTTGATTTGAATCTCCTTAATTGCTAATGATGATGAACATTTTTTCATGTGTCTGTTAGCCATTTGTATGTCTTCTTTAGAGAAGTGTCTGTTCATATCTTCTGCCCATTTTTTGATATGATTATCTGTTTTGCATGTATTGAGTTTGAGGAGTCCTTTATAGATCTTGGATATCAACCCTTTGTCTGTAGTGTCATTTGCGAATATCTTCTCCCAACCTGTGGGTTACCTCTTTGTTTTGTTGACTGTTTCCTTTGCTGTGCAGAAGCTTTTGATCTTGATGAAGCCCCAAAAGTTCATTTTCACTTTTATTTCCTTTATCTTTGGAGACATATCTTGAAAGAAGTTGCTGGGGTGAAGTCGAAGAGATTACTGCCTGTGTTCTCCACTAGGATTTAGATAGATTCCTGCCTCACATGGAGGTCTTTTATCCATTTCGAGTTTATCTTTGTGTATGGTGTAAGAGAAAGGCCAAGTTTCATTCTTCTACATGTAGCTGTCCAATTTTCCCTCCACCATTTATTGAAGAGATTGTCTTTATTCTACTGTATATTTTTTTCCTGCTTTGTTGAAGATTACTTGAACATAGAGTAGAGGGTCTGTATCTGGGCTCTCTAATTTGTTCCACTGGTCTATGTGTCTGTTTTTGTATCAGTATCATGCTGCCTTGGTGATCTTGAAAGCTTGAAATCAGGCAATGCAATGCCTGAGTTTTGTTTTTCTTTCTCAACATTTCCTTAGCAATGCAGGTCTCTTCTGGTTCCATACAAATTTTAGGATTGTTTGTTCCAGCTCGTTGAAAAATGCCAGTGTAATTTTGATTGGGATGGCATTGAAAGTATAGATTGCTCTAGGCAGTATAGACATTTTAACAATGTTTATTCTTCTGATCCATGAGCATGGACTGGTCTTTCATCTTTTTGTGTCTTCAATTTTTTCCATAAGTATTCTGTAGTAGCTCAAGTACAGATCCTTTACCTCTTTGGTTAGGTTTATTCCCAGGTATCCTATGGTTCTTGGTGCTATAGTAAATGGAATCGACTCTCTAATTTCCCTTTCTGTATTTTCATTGTTAGTGTATAAGAAAGCAACTGATTTCTGTATATTGATTTTGTATCCTGCCACATTACTGAATTGCTGTATGAATTCTAGTAGTTTGGCATTAGAGTCTTTTGAGTTTTCCATATATAGTATCATGTCATCTACAAACAGAGAGAGTTTGATTCCTCCATTTCCAATTTGAATGCCTTTTATTTATGTGTGTTGTCTGATTGCTGTTGCTAGGACTTCTAGTACTATGTTGAACAAGAGTGGCAAGAGTAGACATCCTTGCCGTGTCCCTGATCTCAAAGGGAAGGCTGTCAGCTTTTCCCCATTGAGGATGATATTCGCTCTGGGTTTTTCATAGATAGATTTTATGAAGTTGAGGAATGTTCCCTCTATCCCTATACTTTGAAATATTTTAATTAAGAACAGATGCTGTATCTTGTCAAATGCTTTTTCTGCATCAATTGAGAGGACCATGTGGTTCTGTCTTCTTTTACTGATTTGTTCTATCACATTGATTGATTTGCAAATGTTGAACCACCCTTATACCCCATGGATAAATCCCACCTGGTCATGGTGGATAATCTTTTTAATGTTGTTGGATCCTATTAGCTAAGATCTTGTTGAGAATCTTAGCATCCATATTCATCAGGGTTATTTGTCTGAAATTCTCCTTTTCGGTGGGGTCTTTGCCTGCTTTGGGGATCAGAGTAATGCCAGCTTCATAAAAAGAGTCTGGAAATTTTCCTTCTGTTTCTATTTTTTGAAACAGCTTCAGGAGAATAGGTATTATGCCTTCTTTGAATGTTTGGTAGACTTTCTCCAGGGAATCTGTCAGATCGTGGGCTGGTTTTTTTGGGGAGGTTTTTGATTACTGCTTCAATCTCGTTACTAGATATTGATCTATTCAGGTTGTCAATTTCCTCCTGATTCAGTTTTGGAGGTTTATAGGTCTCCAGGAATGCATCCATTTCATCTAGATTGCTTAACTTATTGGCATATAACGGTTGATTATAATTTCTGATGATTGTTTCTATTTCCTTGGTGTTAGTTGTGATGTGTTTCCCTTTTCATTCATAATTTTATTAATTTGGGTTATCTCTCTTTTCTTTTGGATTAGTTTGGCCAATGGTTTGTTGACCTTATTGATTCTTTCAAAAAACCAGCTTCTAGTTTCATAATAGTGTTCTACTATGTCTCCAGTTTCTATCTCATTGATCTCTGCTCTAATCTTGTTATTTCCCTTCTTGTGTGTGGGGTTGGCTTCATATGTTGTTGATTCTCCAGTTCTTTAAGGTGTAAAAAGAGCTGATGTATTCCGGATTTCTCAATTTTTCTGAGGTAGGCTTGGATGGCTATGTATTTCCCCCTTAGGACCACCTTTGCTGTATCCCATAGGTTTTGGACTGAAGTGTCTTCATTCGCATTGGTTTCCATGAATTATTTAAGTTCTTCTTTGATTTCCTGGTTGATCCAAGCATTCCTAAGCAAGGTGGTCTTTAACTTCCAAGTGTTTGAATTCCTTCCAAACTTTTTCTTGTGGTTGAGTTCCAGTTTCAAAGCATGTGGTCTGAGAATATGCAGGGAATAATCTCAGTCTTTTGGTATTGGTTGAGCCCTGATTTGTTATGCAGTTTGTGGTCTATTCTGGAGAAAGTTCCATATGCACTCAAGAAGAATGAGTAGTTTGTTGTTTTAGGGTGGAATGTTCTATAGATATCTTTGAGGGTTCTCTAGTCCAATGTGTCATTCAATGCTCTTGTTTCTTAATTGATTTTCTGCTTGGATGATCTGTCTATTACTGAGAGTGGCATGTTAAGATCCCCTACTATTAGTGTATTCATATCAATATGACTTTATCTTGATCAACAGTTGTCTTATGTAGTTGGCTGCTCCCATATCAGGGGCATAAATATTTACAATTGTTAGATTGGGTGGATAGACCCTTTAAGAATGATGTAGTGTCCTTCTTTATCTCTGACTACAGTCTTTAGTTTAAAATCTAATTTATCTGATATGAGAATTGCTACCCTAGCTTTCTTTTGAGGCCCATTGACATGAAAGATGCTCCTCCATCCCTTCACTTTCAGTCTGGATGTGTCCTTAAGTTCAAAATGGGTCTCTTGTAGACAACATATGGACAGGTCCTGTCGTTTTATCCAATCTGCTATCCTGTGCCATTTTTTGGGAGTGTTTAGGCCGTTCACATTGAGAGTGATTATTGAGAGATACATTTTTATTGGCATCATGGCACAGGCACAGGCATTATTGGCCTGTGAAGTCCTTGTTTCTATAGATTGTCTCTGTAAATTTCTGTTCTATGACACTCTTGGGTTCTTTCTTCTTTTATAGAACCTCCCTTAATATTTCTTGTATTGCTGGTTTGGTGGTCACATACTCTTTTAAACCTTGCTGGTCTTCGAAACTCTTTAACTCTCCATCCATTTTGAATGTCAGCCTTGCTGGATAAAGTATTCTTGGCTGCATGTTCTTCTCATTTAGTGCCCTGAATATGTCTTGCCAGACTTTTCTGGCTTGCTAGGTTTCTGTGGACAGGTCTGATGTTATTCTGATGGACCTTCCTCTGTACATAAAGAATCTCTTCCCCCTAGCTGCTTTCAAGAGCTCCTGTCTAAAATTATGATTCATCAGTGTCACAATGAGGTGTCTCAAGGTCTTTCTCTGATCTTGGGGGATTTTTCTGCATCTAGGACACAAACACTGGTTCCATTCCCCAGACTGGGAAAATTTTCATGAAGAATTTGTTCAACTATATCTTCTAGTCTTCTTTCTTTCCTCACCCTCAGGGATCCCAATAATTCTGATGGCATCATTTAGTTCCCTAATTCTGTTTTGATGGCTTCTAAGCTGTTTGTTCCAGGGCTCCTGCTGATCCTTTTTCTCTAATATTTTGTCCTCTAGATCACTAATTCTATCTTCTGACTCAGTTACCCTAGCTGTTAGAGAATTTAGATTAGATTGGATCTCATTGATAACATTTTTAACTTCTTCTCAGATGGCTTTCACTTCTGCCTTAATAGATTTCATGTTGTCATTAATGGTTTTCTCCAACCTAGTCATTGCCTGGATAATTGTTACCCTAAATTCCCCTTCTGACATACTGTTTATGTCCACATCCAATAGCTCTGATAGAGAGGTCACAGTCTCTGAATTTTTCCTCTGTTGGGCATTCCTCCCCCTAATCATTTTGGTGAGAGGTGGTTGAGAGGATGTGTAACTGAATATATCAGCTGTGATCCAGGCAAGGGGCACCCTGGAACACTTCTAAGCAATCGAAGTTACCACCAAAAAGAGAGAAAAAAGAAAAGAAAAAGAGAAAAAGAGAGAGACGGAAAAAAGACAGGGAGAGAGAGACAGAGAGAGAAGACCCAGCCAGAATGGACCCCAAAGCTAAGATTTATAAGGTATATGAACAGAAATGGACAAATGAAAAGATTGATAAAAGTAAATGACAAGAAAAAAAAAAAAAAAAAAAAAAAAAAGAACCCAGCCAGAATGAGCCCCAGGTATAAAATTTATATAATACCAGAACAAAAACAAATACACAGAAACACTGACAGAAGAAAAAGATGGGAGGGTGGTTATAAATTCTCAATGTGGGGGAGGAAGATTATTTTGATTCTTCCTGGATGTATCTTGTTATCTTTGTTAAAGGGAGTTTAATCCAGAGTTAAAGGGAGATTAAAACTGGTTTATATAAAGGGGTAGTATTGATGAGGGAAAGAGGGTTACCGTGAAGCTTATATCTATATGTATATTTTTAAAAAATAGAAAAGCAAAAAATCCCCACAGATATATGTATGAAAAAAGTTCAAGTTAAAAGGTTATTATGGAATTTGTTATATTGAACCTCTTTGTGTAATGGTAAATAGGTTAAAAAATTAAAAAGATTAAGAATAGTGAGAACAAATTAAAAATGAAAGTTGTATCTATGAAATATACAGATTTTAGGGCAATACCGGGAGCTTAATATCTTCTTTGACCCTGATATTGGGGTTTTACAGTTTTATGGGGACCCTGTGGTGGTTGTCCTCTCATTCTTTTGGCTGGCTTTCTTGGGGAGGGGCCTGCTGTGTTGTTTTTCAGACAGTCTTGCTTGGGTTGAGTTCTCCTGCCCCCTATCAAGGGGCTGGGCTCTGTGGAAACCGGTTTTTCAGGCTTTTGTTCTCTGGAGGTTTTTGTTCTTTGGCAGCTTTTTGAGGCTTTTCAGAGGTTTAGTGGAAAGCAAACTGCGTCCAGACCTCCATCTTCAGAGAGGATCCTCAGTCTGCTCCCCGTGGGTGGCCCAGTGTGGGAGGCCGCAATAAGGCTTGAGACGAGGACCAAGCCAGGCCCTGACTTGTGCCTCCTTTAAAGTCCGAATAACCTAACAAAAGGTTTAGGATGGGAAAAGTTGAGTAGCACTGAGAAAGGGTCTGTGCTATAGATTGTGCGCTCGCCTACGTGACTTCCCAGAGAACAATTCGGTTGGGGTCAAAAGTTTGTTGCTGGTCCTCGCTGCCCTAATACTGCTCATAAATTACTTTCAGGTTTGCTGTATCAATATAGAACAATTGTACTGGCATCAGCCATTTGGGGTCACGAGATCTGCTTATAGTTAAATGTGAAATTTATTATGGGAACTCGTGGTTGTTTAACTAGACACAGATGTATTGCTTCTCCTATTATCACTATATATATATGGCCTAATGCTTTGAATAAACTGAGCACTGCTGGACATCCTCCTCAGTGCTCCTCCTGCCCCCATCTCTTTACTTCTCAAGTTCTTTTCTTTATCCTCTTGCCCTCACGTTCCTGGTCAATTTGTCGCACCGGCCGCAACAGCCCAGAACACACAGACTCCCCCTCTGCCAATTTTGCTGAGCCACTGAGCGATGCAACCTCCCACAGGCAGTGCATGTCCCGAGCCACTGTCTCCAGGGTCGCCCAAAAAGTGCCTGCTTATCTCTGCACCTCCATACTACTAAAAGCGCAAGTGATATTGGTCCAGGGAGCCCGCTTCCAGTGGCTGCCTTTGCCAGGACTGCACTAAACCAGAGATAGCAAACTGAGATTTCCAAGCCCGGGTTGGGAGTGTTCAGACTCTCGCCTAGTCCTGGCACCCACCGGCTAGCACCCACACAGAGTACTCTCAGGTGTGGGCAGGGAGATGGTTCAGTCCCCGGTCGGTCGTACAGTGCACCTGCAGAGTGCCAAAGACTGTGGTTCTAGAGAGTGCTGGCTGGCACACACATCAGACTCCCTCACTTCTTGCGGAGGGTGCCTGGCCAAGCACCGGTGCAAGCAGTGGAAAGCTGGCCACTAAGGAACCACAGCCTGCAGGCTTTGCCGCACTCTGGCACAGGTGGTCTCCAGCAGAGGCCATCCTGGGTCCATGAGCTTAGGCCTGTGCCCGTGACCACCAGATTCCACCAGTTGCCCCTTAAGAGCTTTTGCTCTTTTTGAGTGTTTGTAACCAGACTCCAAGGTAATGCTTGGCCCAATAATCACAGGACACTCTCATATTGGGGTATTTTTTTACAATGGGTCATTTCTGGTGGCTCCCTCCCCCTTCTGTTTATCCTTCGATATCAGTCTGATTCCTACTCGCTTTACCTCTCAACTGGTGTCTTCTCCTCTTGTAGAGATCCAGAAATATATAATCCCATATCTCAGGCTGATTTCATGGGTGTTCAGAGTGTTCTGGTAGATAATTAGCTCACTTTAGGGGACCAGTTGAAATGGGGTCTCTAACTTCTCTGCCATCTCGCCCCCACCTCTGAGTGTCTGATTCTTATTTTGGCTTGGGTCATGATCTCAAGGTCTTGGGATTGAGCCCTACTTTGGGCTCCATCCTCAGTAGGGAGTCTGCTTGGGGTTGTCTTTCTCCCTCCTACCTCCCTCCCTACCCTTGCACTCTCTCTCTTTCTCTCTCAAATAAATAAATTAATTAAAAAAAATAATAACTCAAGGCATAAATGAAATAAACATTTATATTTGCATATTTTATTTAATATAATGCCTACATCTGGGAAATTTCCATGACACACAGAAAACAACCTACTACACTTACAGTGAAATATTGTTTTTTGCATTCTAATTTTTGAATCGTGGTTCACCAAGAATTAGAAAAATAACACACATGTTTGAAAAATAACACATGTTTGACTTACGGTGGATACCTTATGGTGGATACCTTCCTGCTTTTGCTATCAGGAATGCTGTCATCTTTCTGTCAAAATATTACCCTAACATTCCTTAAGTACCACATTCCAAAACTGACTTTGCACATGTAGTTTTGACGGAATTGTCCCAGTTGCTAGGAAATTGGTGGGCCATCCCTGATTGGCCTGAGAGTCCTCAGAGTGACCTAAAATGATTGGTTCAAGGTTGGAATACTGATTCCATAGAGGCCAATGAGATTTGCTCCTAAGACTTGTGTCGATAGAAGAATCACAAACATTTGAAGAGCTTTAAACAATATGGATGTGTAGGTCCACTGCAGACCAACTAAGACTGCTTCTGAGGAGCTGGATTTAGGTAAGGGTTTAGAGTTCCTTAAGTGAGTCTAATGGCATTCCAGGTGCACTCACGGCTTAATGGTACACATTTACTATCCATATCTTGAGAACAAGAGTGTGAAGGCAGCAGAGAGGAAGGCAGAACCAAAATGGAGAGACAAATCCAGTCTTGATGACTAGTTTTCAATCCATGTCTGAATTCAAAATTACTCCCAAAGACTTTTGCACTGCTTTGCAATCATTTCTTTTTTTTTTTTGGCATAAATTAGTTCAAGTTAGTTTTCTGTCACTTTCAGTAGAAATAGACCTAAAAATATGGTCAATAAGGAATATTTTAAGTGCTTTTAATTTTTTTCATATTTTATCACTGTTCTCTTAAAATCTGTTTGTATCCATTTAAAATATTCATGTACTGATTTTCAATAAGTAACACTATGAAAGAAAACCTATATGGTTATCATATATATTTCTATGATCTCAGCAATTATCCATGCAAGTGAAGATATACTTTGTCCAAGAATGGCTACCCTTAGAGAGTCTAATTCTGCCTCTCCTTCAGAGTCACACAAAATAAACATTTGCTTATTTTGACTATTTCTCAGATGAATAATAAAAAAATAATACAAAAGTAGTACTGTTAAAATGCATTTTGTTGGGGCATAATTTATTGTACATATTTTGTTAGAGACTCCTACTCCTGGAACAGGGGAGGTTCTTCAGTTAAGGCCTACTTTCTCTCCCTGGGAGTATTTTCCAAAGGTTTTAAGCACTATCTTCTAAGAGCTTCTCTCTGCCTTTTGAGTTTACTCTTTCTTATGTCTTGATGAAAAAGAGCCTGTGCTTACAACTGAATAGCTTTCTTAACTTCTTAGCTACACTGCCCTTAAAAATAGGAGACCCATATTTCTCTTTTCTTTTACACTGCCTTATCCCTTTTATTACAGGCTGTTGATTCTTTCACCAATACAGTTCTCTTAAAAACATTGTTGGTTTTAATAAGTAACAGTGAAATTGATTCAGTGCTTCCAAGGACTCATTTATAAGAGACAGACATCCTTCTACTTTCGGCTGGTAAGACTCCTATGGGGCAATGCCCTAAGATTCTTAGAATCCATTTGGTTTAGCTTCAGGGGATTATAAAGCACCACTTTAAATCTTTCAAAGAATGTAATAAGAAACTTGCAGCCCTAAACTCGTAGTTACCTTGAAGCCACATTTTACTGGAAATATTATGGACTGATATTTATCTTACTGCGATTTCTCACTTGGAAATTTTTTTTTTTCTTTTTTTCTTTCTTCTTCTTCTTCTTCTTTTTTTTTTTTTTTTTTTTTTTTTGGTCAGGAGTAGTAAGGGATGAAAAAAGCTTGTATTTTCTAACTTAGCAAATATTGGGTTTGAAAAATTTCCTCCAAACTCTGCTGGAAAACTGAACAGCTCCTTCTTTAGTTCATCTCTTTTCCTTTATAATAGATCATAGGGAGCATGTATAAACCTACTGGCACTTTGAACATTATGCCTGAAAATATGTCTACTTAGCTCTCAAATTTATTAGGTATATTTTCTATCAATACACATAACACAGTCAGTAGCCTTGCCAGTTTTTCTACCAAAACATACCATGCCTGGTTTTTTCAGTCTCCATTATCAGTTTTCTCGCTGAATTTCTTGTTTCTCCTGATAATCTTCTTGCTGTCTTTCTGGACTTTTCTTACCACTTCATCCCAGAGCCAGTACCACATGGATTAGGTTTTTGTTAGAGCATCAGCTACTTTAAAGGGGAGAGGAGCTAGATTCACCTCCTGAGGGAACTGCTGTATACGCAGAGATAGGGAAAACATTCTGTCTTTGCAGCCTATCTACTACATGACCTATATCTACCTGGGATCTCTCCAGAATTTGGGAGTGTGTCAAAGGGTGGGGCTGTGTGTCTGAAAACTGAAACCCATGTATTTGGTAAGTCACAAGTATTGGGAATTCAAGGATAACATGGGATTTTTTTCTCATATGATGATGAATATTTTTAATATCCTGCACTGTATATAATATAACATGGATAACCAGTTATCATTTTCTCCATATTTGTTTCTCTTGAAGATTTTTAGAGGAAGTGGTACTTGGACAGATAAAAGTTGTTTAGGCTGTGGAAAGAAATATCTTTTTTACACGTTGTCGATTGTGTTGTGGTATCTGTATTTACCCTACCTAATTAGTGTGAGTCCATATCTTGAAGTCCAGATAAATGCTGATTGGAAAGCAATATACACAGTAGTAAAGACAGATCTGATTTTGAATCCCACTTTCCCTAGATCCTATTGGTATTGCATTAAACAGCTTACTCAATATGATAGCAACACTTTATTTATAATTTGCTTTCTTTGCAAATTAATCATAGTGTTTGACTCTTACCTTAATAATTTAGCATTGAGTAAAATCAAGTATTTATCCTGGAAAAGGGGAACTCACATACTACTACCATTTACTGGGCCATCTCTGCGAAGCAAACTGATCTTCCTTGATAAAAGTCTATTTTAACTCTCCATAATGTTAACAATTCATAAAGATGCATTAAAGTATTTTATATGGAAATTGGTTTAAGTAGTGAAAGGGAAATATATATATTTACAACAGTTCTATCATGAAATTTCCAAATATAGCTCACATTTTTAGATGGGTATATAAAATATGAATTTATTTAAAAATAACATATTAGGAGCCTACGCATGTATTTCTTTATGAATATATGTTGACAACACATTAAACTGGAATTTGTCAGAATTTCAGCATATTTTTTCCCAATGCAGAGTTGAAATGTTGAATCTAATACTTTCATTTTTGTGCTCAAACAACCTATTAAAAAGGTCAAAACAGAAGCTATCTGTTGGAGTTTCCCTGCTTTGCAAATTTACCATGAGTTTTCAGTGTATCTATTTCTTAATATGAAGTGACAGCATGGCAAAGGAAGTAATTTCAACACATTTTCTTGGTATCAGTTGCACATACTATTATTTGAGTTCCTTCCAATGATTTAAGAGCTACTTTATGCTAATGATTTATTCAATATTTGACTGAATTTCTCTCTTGACATTTCATGAACATTTTTTTTTAATGATACAATCATCATTTTTTTTTTTTAACTCATAGTATCTTAAGGATTCTATGCACTGTTAGAGACCTAAGTAAATTCCCTAAAGTCATTCCTTTTTCTTTGGAATTTTTTTCTGTATCTCCTCATGTATTAACTGGTTCAAACAGTAAAATTTGGGGACTGTAATGGATCCATGGTTATGAAGTCAATATATGTGTCCTATCAGCACTGAAAGAGCTTATAGATGATGTAATTCAAATATAAGGCATTCTATAAAAAGGCAAAAACTATGAGAATAGGAAAAGGAACAGTGGTTGCCAGAGATTTGGAAGGAGAGATAGATGAAAAAGTGGAGCACAAGTGAATTTTAGGGGAGTGAAACCATTCTGTAGGAAACTATAGTGATGGATACATGTTATTATACATGTATCAAAACCCATAGACTGCATATCACGGAGAGTGAAGCCTAAAGGAAACTATGGACTGTGGTGATAACGATGTGTCAATGTCAGTTCATTGCCAGTAACAAATGTATCACTCTGGGAGGCTATGGGTGTGTTAGGGGTGGACTACATGAGAATTGTGTACATTCCACTGGATTTTTGTATGAACCAAAAACCATCCTCCCTATAAAGTCTATTAAAAAAAAAAAAGAAGAAGAAGAAGAAGGAGAAGAGGAAGAATGCAGAAAATGCAGAAACAGAGGGCTCTGGTAATAATATTATGAAGTCTTACCACTCTGGCTAAAAAATTAAAAACCAGACTTAGGTGTTCATAACTGAATGTATTAAATGTTTTACACATTTGGTAGCTTTCAGTGTAAACTTAAAGAGCAATTGAAGCAGAGATATTCTTGATTGATGGCATTCATTTCAACTCCTAATAGGTCCTTTATTGGTAGGCCTCACCGGGACAGAAGAAATACTTATATTCTGACTTCCAATATAGTAAAACCAGTGGATACACCATGGAATGCTGGAAATATCTTTAGATCTATTCTTTCTACACAGTCAACATTTATCTCCTGAAGGGCAGTCACATTCTTTACTTGTGTATTTTTTAAATAGAACCATCCTCAGAATCAGCATCAATAGTTATAGTTCCTTTTATACCATTTCAGGGATTTCTAATTATAATTATTAGAACATATTAACTTAATTAAATCTCATATAAATACACACTCTAATACATCAATATTATATCTATCACAATATATAACATGTACTATAATATATTAAAATTAACTTACATATTTATATTTGATAAAGTAAACAAGAGAAGTCATGTTATTTGTATTAAAATTTGTAAAAACTTTATCTTTCCTGATTTTCCCTCTACAGAGGTACTATTATCATTTTCAAATATTAAACGATTTTATTATAACCTGCAAGATGATAGGCGTTCACCCAGTCTAGGGGCCCAGGAGCACCAAGGGATAGCTGAAGGGCTCCACCTCCTGGCACAAGACCAGAACCTCGGATTGAAACTTCATGTGTTAAAATTGCATCAGGAATACAAGCTTAAATATTTTTGAGTCCTAAAACATTGACATTTCTCCTTATTTCTTTTCTCCCACATATGCAAGCACACAATACATATTTCTTAGAGATTAATTACTGAAACCTAGGTGGTAATTGCGATCAAAGCAATATGTTTTCACATTTAAATTATCTTAGGTTGCTAAGCCCTTTTGACTCCAAACCCCAATGATTTAGTCACTAATGAGGATTGTTTTCTCTCTGAGGACTGTAAGCTTAAGTATGTCTTTATGTAGCTGATTTTTCCCCCTCTCTCTTAAAGCTCATTAATTAGAAGCTGACTTTCTCCAGTTGTATCTTTTTAATGTGCTGCTTTAGAAGAGCTTTCTCTGCTTAGCATTAAAATGTCACTGGATCCAAACAGCTTTTACTTTCTCTTAAACAAAGCATTTTCATAGCAAGTCCAATAACAAAGTAAGCAGAGAACTAAAAGAATAAATAAATTCTCTGTTTCTGAATTCCATATTCAGCTTTCATTTTTAAAGTTTCTTTTTAAAAAGCGAAGAAAATAATCTTGCAATTAAACATTTTTCTTATTTGAACCAAGGTGGCATGCTCTGGCATGACCAGCAGCTACAGAATTTTGACACATAGTTTCTGTAACTGTTCATTTAAGTGAGCCAACAATCCCTGTGGAATGCTTCCCATCTCCATAGATCATCATCTCCTTGTATTTTATTATTTATTTATTTTGTAAATATTTTATTTATTTATTTGAGAGAGAAAGAGAGAGAAAGAGCATGAGCAGGGGGAGGAGAAAGAGGGAGAGGGAGAAGCAGGCTCCCCACTGAACAAGGAGCTTGATATGGGACTCAATCCCAGGACCCTGAGATCATGACCTGAGCGAAAGGCAGACGCTTAACTGACTGAGCCACCCAGGAGCCCCATTCTTGTAGTTTATAAAGTGTACCTTAAGCATACTTATTTGGGGGACCTTAGGAACAAATAGTCCTATGCTTATGTTCATAGCCAGATACCACTGACATCGTGGATTCCTGCCACCCTTTATTTCACTCCCATTTCTTACTTCCAGTCTCTCCTCCTGTTTTAGGCAACCAGATAAAATGTTTGGCACATAACCCTGTATACTTACATATTTTTGTAAAATATGTAGTGTTGTTTTATGCGCACATTTTAAATATTTCTAAGTACAGTTTTTTTTTTTTTACAATATATTTGTGTTGCACATGTATATTTATCTCATCATTCTCTGCATAAGCGTCCTTCACATTTGACTTACATGTTCTTCAGTTTTGGATATAGTTATTGTCTACAATTCTCAGCAATTGATACATACACACACACTCTCTCTCTCTCAACCCCTCTGCGATAACTGTTCATAAACATGTTCCCTTATTGGATGGCTATGAAAATTTTTCTGTGGTCTATATTCAAGAGTGGTTCATTCATTCCCAGGGTTTGAGCCTTGTCAGTTTGAATAAGTTTTGCTCTCCAGAATGACAGCAGTAAAAACTATATTCACATGAGTAATGCATTGGGTCTGTAGCTAAAAATGCTTATTACTATCCAGACTTTAATTAGCTAAATTCCTGGTTGTCTTAAAATATGTTTATTATTGAGGATCTCTTTATATTGATGCACTAATTTGGGGTTCTTTCCCTAAAGTCACCTGCTTGTATCTTTGGCTTATTTAATTTTAAGATATTTATTTATGTATTTATTTATCTATTTATTTATTTAATTTATTTGACAGAGAGACACAGAGAGAGAGCACAAGCAGGTAGAATAGTGCGCAGAAGGGCAGGCCGAAGGAGAGGGAGAAGCAGGCATCTGGCTTAGCAGAGAGCCCAACATGGGGCTCAGTCCTCGGACCCTGAGATCATGACCTGATCAGAAGGCAGACACTTAACCAACTGCGCCACCCACGTGTCCCTTTGGTTTACTTTTTCTATGAGCTGTTAGGTCGAGGGAATTCCTTGTGTTTTCTTAGTTTCAGTTCTTTGGTATTATTAGACCTTTTAGATATGTTTTTCCCAATTGGTCATCTTTTTTACCCTTGCTCCAGGTTTGCTCTTTTAATAGAATTCCTTTCTTAATGAAATATATCAATTTTTCATGATACAGTGAAATTTTTCTTTATGAATATTTTCTTCTGCATCATACTTCTGTTATCTTTACAGTATTCATTTCTAATTCAGGTTTTGAGTTAATCTGAAATTCACCTTAATAAGCTGCTCTGTGTGGACCCAGAATTCTGGATGGACAACATTACACAAAGAGTAAATTTCTCAAAGCACCAGTTAGAAGTAGGACTCTATTGCTATTGCTATAGAGGGTCTGGGACAGGAACAGACAAACAGAATTATTTATTTATTTATTCATGTATTTATTTAAAGATTTTATTTATTTATTTGACAGAGAGACATCACAAGTAGGCAGAGAGACAGGCTGGGGCGGGGGGGGGGGCGGGGAGCAATGCAGGCTCCCTGCTGAGCAGAGAGCCCGATGTGGGGCTTGATCTCAGGATCCCAGGATCATGACCTGAGCCGAAGGCAGAGACTTAACCCACTGAGACACCCAGGTGCCCCCAGAAGTAATTATTTATATTCTAAAAGATATCATTACTCTATCAAAAAATCTTACCTTGGCTTCAGTAGCATTTTGAGAAAAGTTGAGGTAACTATTGTTTTTGGAACTGGAAACTGAGACAAGTTTAAGATAATAATAATACTGATAATAATAATAATAATAACAGAAACACAACATAAATATAGTACCCAAAAATTATGTTGGAGTTTTTTGTAATTAGAAAGCTAAATGCCCTTGCTGGTTGCTCACATAGTGCAATTTCCTAAGTTATAAATGTCTTAGCCATTAGTGTTAAAATTACAGGCAATATCGGGGCACCTGGGTGGCTCAGTGGGTTAAAGACTCTGCTTTCAGCTCAGGTCATGATCCCAGGGTCTTGGGTTCGAGCCCCGCATCATGCTAACTGCTCAGCAGGGAGCCTGCTTCCCCTCCTCTCTCTCTGCCTGCCTTTCTGCCTACTTGTGATCTCTGTCTGTCAAATAAATAAATAAAATCTTTAAAAAATAAAAAAAAATTACAGGCAATATCAACGCAAGACATTATGCTATCCGTGTAGTTCCCTCCTAACTACATCTATGCTGCAATAAGTGGTTATTTGTGGTATACATATTTAAGATGGCAATTCTCATCTTTACCTGCTTAATATGGATTTGGGATAGAAGCATTTGATAAATATGAAGCGGAGAGCATATTTGAAAAGTATGTATTTGAAAATGTATTTGAAAAATCCAAAAGGAGATTATAGATGGTATAAGAGAATGTAATATTATTGATATACGGGGCATAAGTAACACATTTGTTAGATTGGTTTAGACATTGCCACTTTAAACTTTTGTACAGCTCAAGGCTATTGGGAAAGCTAATGGCATTGACTCCAGGTATATGAGAGCTAGACTGTTAGCCTATAAGAAAACATTTACATGAGACCACTTAAAACAGCATGGCAAAATAATTTTATTTAGTTATTCATGTATTTATTCATCCAGTCAATATTGTTTTAAATTCAAAGCTATAAGATGTGAGACATTTTCTAGGTATTAGTGATACAGAATTTTATAAACATGTATAATTGTTTTTACAATGTATCTTCTAGTATGGAAGAAATGGACAGGGATGCCTGGGTGGCTCATGGGTTACACATCTGCCTTCAGCTCAGATCATGGTCCCAGAGTCCCAGGATCATGCCCCATGTCTGCATCTCCCTCCACCTTTGTTCCTCCTCTGCTCCTTCTCTCCCTCTGTCTCTCTCAAATAAATACAATATTTTAAAGATTTTATTAATTCATTTGAGAGAGAGGCAGAGAGAGTACAAGCAAGGGGACAGACAGAGAGAGAGGGAGAAGCAGACTCCCCACTGAGCAGGGAGCCTGACATGGGGCTTGATCCCAGGACCCTGAGACTATGACCTGAGCTGAAGGCAGGTACCCAACCATCTGAGCCACCCAGGTGCCCCAATAAATAAAATCTTTTAAAAAGGAAGAAAAAAGAAAGAAATGGACAAAGATATACATGAATAGTCATATATCATATGTTGATAAATACGATGCATTAAACATAGCATTGAAATATTGGGTTGAGGAATGGACCTGACTCCATTGGAAGCTGATTTAAAAGCAGAGAACTGAGGACTGTGAAGATATTTGGGGAAAGAACATTGAAGAAAAGCCACATGAAAATACTCTGAAGTGGAGCATGCTTAGTGCCTTTGAGCCCATAAGATGCCAATACGGGTGGAATGGAGACAGCAAAAGAAAAAACACAAGGAGATGAAGACAAAGAACTCCAACACCCGGATTTGGTATTCTACTTCATTTATCTCAATCTGAGGCAGACCATAGTAGCTGCTACTCCGTAGCAGAAAAGGATTCAGAGGATTTTATATAAATCTGTGTTTCCTTCTTTTCTCTTTGTGATAGGTTTGCAAACATCCACTACAAACTTTGTTGGCATTTGAAGAGATGTCATGGGCGGGGGGGAAGCTTAAAAAAAATTGACTACCAGCCTTTGAGCATTTTAACTGAATCTTCAGCACTTAAATAATTGGTTTACATTATTGGTTCTTACTGATTTAACAAAATTAGGTATTTCTCACTATCCAGCAGATGAAGAGGTGAGAAACAACAGACCACTTTTCCTTTCTTTCCCTTCTTTTTCTTCTTCCTGGCTTTTTAAATAAAGCTACTCATATCACATCAATAAAACAAAAGTGAATGTGGGCGTATCTGTATGACCCTTGAAAATGTTCACTGATAAAGCCTTCAAAGTTAGTTGAAACCACAATCCTAGTTGCTAAAATTTGCAAATATTAAAAGATCTACCTGTGAAGTATTGATAGTCAGTACATGGTGGAATCAACCCTATTCTTTGCCTTAGGTTCAGTTCAAAACTTAATAAGAATAAAGGATGGGTGTCGGAGTAAAACTGTCCAATAACTCGAAATTGGCAGATAAGATTTGGTCTTTACTGATACCATAGATTTTCTTAGTAATCCAGCAGCCATATTTGCAATACGGAATTCTCAACTGGTCCACCTGATAGTTGATCCAGAAACGCCGGTCTCCTATGCAAACATTTTCTCAGCCTTCAGAAAAAAGGCTGGTAAATTGAGAATTAATATCTAGTTTTAATCTCTTTACCCTTCCCTAACTGAATAGTAGATTTTATTACTGCCACTCAGGGAAAGATCAAGCTAAAATACAACCCTCTAGGTTGGAGGAAGAAGATGTCTATTGCTGAACTAGATAGTAGTCAGAAGGGTAGCCTGGAATGAGTTTGTGTAGGTACATGGCTATATGGGAGCAGAGAATGCAAAGAGAAAAAGATGTTTGCAATAGTCTAAGGGGATAAGATTTCTTCCATCCCAACCATAAAGAAGTAAAAGCATGAGGCAGGGAGAGTGTACCCTCATTGGTTGAGTACTGTCATAAAGTGTGTGCTACTTGGAAGAAATTACAGACTGGCAAATCTCAATAAGGTAGGAGGGTACCATACCTACCAGTGAATCTGGCCAGCAGGTGTTAGGGCGGAAAACTCCCTTCCCTTGTGGAATTTAAGTAGAAGATAATTGAATATTTGGGAACCTGTATAAAATATCAAAAGAAAAGGTATTTTCCCACATGTGAACTCAAATATGAATTTACATTTAAGTTAATGGATTATTAATCCCAAAGTATTTGCATTTTCATTCTCATTCCTATTTACTCGATGAGATTTTTTTCCATGTTAAATGAATATAAGACATTATTAAGTATGAATTTACTGAGTTATAAAGTGGGAGTCTGATAAAACACATTTGTTTTCATTTTATGACCACAGTAAATTGTGTCATTGATCACATGCCCCTCTTTGCCAACACTGCTAAACTTAAAAAAGACAGATTTGTGGCTTAACTAAAGGGAGAACAAGGCAAAGCAAAGCAAAATTACAGCATATTTTTCTGTACTAATCTCATCCAAAATTAGTTTTACTTTTCCTTCTTTTCCTGACTTTATAATATCTTTGTCCCGATTTGCAAAACAGTATTTAATAAAAACCTCCAATTATATTTAGACTGCTGGGAAGATTAGTAGGTAAAGAGATAGAGAGAGGTCTTTCAAGTCATATTGAATCAGCAGCAACTCATGTTTAAGGTCAGGCTCAAGAAGGATCTTAAAAAAATTTTTTTTTATAAGATCTTTTTCCCAAGGTAAAGATGCCTAAGGAGTGGTTTATTGAATATGTTCACAAATTCTTTGCCAGAGTAACTGATTTAATTCAAGTCCCATTTTAAAACTGATTGATGGCCCAAATGTATTCTCCTTTATTTGATTAATTAGCACAGTACTTAGTTTATACACTAATTAAAATAGTTTATATTTAGAACAAGAAAAAGATGAATTCAGGTGAAAATATTTTTCCTTCAGACTATGAGGAGCTTTTAATATTAACAATAATATGCAAAAGTTAGTGATTTCTTCAATTTTACATTTATAGCTAAGCAAACGTTTCCATTGTTTACTCTGTAATGTTACCACTGACAGCCTTGTAAGATAGGCTGATTTATCATATTTTTGTATCTTAATCCTCCCAATGTAATTTTGGAAATGTCAGTATTTGAGTTAATTTTAAAGAGGGTGCATAATGCCAATTTCAGCCTTTCCTCTAAGACAAAACTTTTTCTAATATATGAGGCAATTCAGTTATTTCTAATTCAAAACTTGAGTTTTTTTCTGTCTTCTTAAAGCTGTGAAAATACAGTTTTTAAAAAAAGTATCTTGAGGGGCACCTGGATGGCTCAGTGGGTTAAGCCTCTGCCTTCGGCTCAGGTCATGATCCCAGGGTCGTGGGATCGAGCCCCACATTGGGCTCTCTGCTCAGCGGGGAGCCTGCTTCCCCCACCCCTCTCTCTCTGCCTGCCTCTCTGCCTACTTGTGATCTCTCTCTCTCAAATAAATAAACAAAATCTTAAAAAAAAAAAAAGTATCTTGACACTGGTCATTATCATGGAACAAAATGTAGATTTCCTCACCATGAAAAGTGAATATATTATAGTTGGTAAATTAATGAACAAATAATTTAGGCTGACTTATAAGATCACTACTATCTGGCTCTGTAGCGTATTTTATAAATAAAGGCCTGAATGACTATTTTTTAAAGGTTTCTTCTGTATGTCTGATATTGTGTAAAAATGCCTGTAAGCGAAGAGGTTTGGATGGTTCATATGAAGGGGCTATATCTTTCTTGTGGTCAGTACTTCCTAAGGCTACATAATTCTCTTTTATTCTGCTGTCAATATATACTATATCACAGCAGAATCTACCCTTTCCTTTCTGTTTTAAGAAGATTGCTCTCTCTCTTTAATTAAGTCCTTATTCTCACATACCTAGCTTCTTGCTCTTAATGCATGGGCAGTTCAAACTGGAAGCCTGCAACAATACCCAAGATTTATTGGGTGTGTACAATGTTCTAAGCATTGTTATGATATAATCCTCACAACTTTATGAGAGTAGTACGATTATTATCCACCTTTTTCAAATGAGGAAATGGAAGTACAGAGATTGAATAACTTTCAAAAGATCCCAGAAGTCTGGATCGAGTCTAAAGCAAAATACCCTTTTATTTTATCACATATCTCTGATTTCTGAGATGTATCTATATGTATATGTATATATGGATATGTATATATCTATCTGATTATATATATTATATACATATATAACTTTGCTACATATGCCATTATTTCATCCTTATCTACTTATATAAATCCATTTATCTACTTATATCAATCTATATATATAAATAAGGATGAAATAATGGCATATGCAGTGAAGTTATTAGTTTCAAATCAGGAGGAGATATATACAAGAGATAGAAAAGGAATAAGACTCTACATAAGGAAGTAAAAGAGTAAAAATAAATTGTTTAAAATTACTAAAACATTCATGGTATAGTAAGAACATTTCATCTCCTGGGGGTGCCTGGGTGGCTCAGTTGGTTAAACTGCTGCCTTTGGCTCAGGTCATGATCCCAGGGTCCTGGGATCGAGTCCTACATTGGGCTCCTTGCTCAGCAGGGAGCCTGCTTCTCTCTCTGACTCTGCCTGCCACAATGCCTGTTTGTTCTCTCTCTCTCTCTCTCTCTCTCTCTCTCTCTAATATCTCTCTGATATCAATCAATCAATCAATCTTTAAAAAAGAGAGAACATTTCATCTCCTGGTCATATGCATCCCACCCACATTTATTCTCTTTCTGTGCTTTATCCATCACATCACAACCTCTCTGTTTCTGCTTATACTCAGGTCTTTTCATCGAAGTGAACTGGCCTAACTGAAATCATTGGTATAAAGATTTTTCATTGATTGTGATTAAAGTAGTGATAGAAACTAGGCAACTGTCTCTCTGATTGAACTTGAGATAATTCAAAATGTCTCCAAATGTAACAGTGTTAGAAGCCCAAAAACCTGTATGTAATTCTAGCAATGATTAGTCTCTCAAAACCACTAGCTATGGCTTTGGCTGAATTTAAATGTGGTGATATCTTACGTACTACTCAGAATATTGCCAACCATTTAATAAATATTATATGAATAGATTAATTTAATTGCCTTACATTTATCTAGCTATTTTCTGGTGATAATAACTTACCTAATTTAAGCCCCAAAGTTATATTGCTAATGATGAGTCACATTAGGAAAAGTGGGATGACTGATGATGCCATATAGAGTGTTTACAGATCTTGGCTCACACACTTGGGTGGGTACAGTACACATTAAAAAAAAAAAAAATCTGTAATTTAATGCCTTGCCCAGCATTTTATAGAAAACAGCCACTGAGGCACCTGGTGTCTCAGTCAGCCACTGAGGCACCTGGTGTCTCAGTCAGTTAAGTGCCAACTCTTGATTTCAGCTCAGGTCATGATCTCAGGGTCCTGGGATCAAGCCCTGAGTTGATCTCTGTGCTCAGTGTGGAGTCAGCTTGAGATACGCTCTCTCCCTCTGCCCCTCCCCTGCTCATGCACACAATAAAAAAAATAAAAACAAACAAACAAACAAACAAACAAAAAACCTAAAAGAAATACCCAAGGGCTATTATTTTTTTGAGGAATATAATCACAAGGAAGTAGAAGTGGGGTGATGGGGGAAGGAAGTGTGGTCAGAAAGGATACAGACCAAACAGAATATAGGCATTAGGGAACTTGCTGTTCTTCATAACAAACACAACTCATGGTGGGCCTTCAATGATGCCTTCATAGAGGCTTTATGAATTTCTTTCTTTCTTTTTTTTTTTAAAGATTTTATTTATTTATCTTTCAGAGAGAGAGCGAGCGAGAGCGAGCACAGGCAGAGTCAGAGGGAGAAGCAGGCTCCCTGCGGAGCAAGGAGCCCGATGTGGGACTCGATCCCATGACGCTGGGATGATGACCCGAGCTGAAGGCAGCTGCTTAACCAACTGAGCCACCCAGGCATCCCGCTTTATGAATTTCTGCTTTGTAGAATAGTACTTGGGTGGGAGTAAGAAAAATAAATTTACTTTCTTGGTCCCCATTGCAGTGTTTTCCCTCTATTAGAGTTTACTCTAATGAGATCAAGCCATGCCTTTCAAGTTGTGTCATTAAGCCAATTTCTTTGACCAAAAGTCTAGATTTTTCTCCAGGTCTGGAAAGGTTGGGAAGAGCTAATAATATAGGGGTCTAGTTTATTAGCCTGGTGCTTGGCTCCCAGTCTTACACTTTTGTGCAGAGGAGCTCACAGAAGTCTCATACAAATAAATGGTCACTTGTTAGTGGCTACATTAGTCCATGAAATAGTGGCTATATGGTTCACGACTCAGGGGTTCTCATTGCAACAGCTGAAAACAGCAGACTTGGGAGTGGGAAGGGAAGTGAAACAGGCGGGGAAGATGGCAGTGCTGAGTCTAAAAGAGACACATACTGTGTGTCCTAATACATGCATCTAAATTTTAGTTTGAGTCACTGTATTTGTTACCTATTACTGAGCAAAAACTTAGGAAGCTGAGGGGCTTGGAGGCCGTCAGGGAAGTGCAGAGACAGCAGCTCCAGTGGCCCATCCCTCCACAGAAACATCGAAAATTCGAGCTAAAACTATCAGAATTAGCTGTGTCAGAACTCTGGAAAACAAAGGTTTCCAGCAACCGAGGAATGCTTCATCTAGGGAAAGGAAATTTAAAAATGGCAAGTAAGCTATGTGGCATTTTTATCTGGCCTGCCCTTCCTTCCTTCACAGCTTGATGGTGGTCTGGAAGCTGGGAGCCTGGTCCCAGGGCAACAGAGCAGCTCTTATAGACAAAGAATTTGTGTTTGTATCTTCTAATCTGTCTGGGGGCTACCAAGGACTGACGCAAACCATTTATCTCTATTATACCTAATGTGGCAGTCACTTGGGGTGGAAAAACAGTAATCATTCCTGGAAAATCTTGTAAGGCACACAACCCTCAACTGCCTAAGGTAAAATATTGTGTTTGAGGTATACAACGGAGCTCCTAAAGCCTTGAAGGGAAAACTGGGGAGAGAGTTTCTTTGGGAAACTGGGATATTAGTAAAGTCCTTTGTATTCTAGGGAGTTTAGAGAGCCGAGACTTTGCCTAGGGCAAGATGTGTACTCAGAGAAGATCTAAGAAGATCCTGAATCTTAACTCTGGCTGATCTCTAGGCTTAGCGAAGCACACTGGGAAGGATAAGGCAGGGGTGTAAATGGCCTGGCTAAAGTTATGAAGGAGTGCCCCAGTTCTATATACAAAAACTAGGATATCCATCCATTCTTTCTTTCTCTCTTTCTTTCTTTCTTTCTTTTTCTTTTTCTTTCTGTTTGTTTCATTATTCTCTCTTATTCTCTGTTTCTCTCCTGGCATTTGAGGAAATTTTTTTCAAAATATTAACTAAATGTAAGTTAAGGAACAGAGACTTCAGAGGCCACACAAAGAATACAAACATTCCAAAAATAGTTTAGAAAAGTCACTGAACAAACAAATGGTCACAGCCCAAAACAAGCAAGGGGGAAAAGCTGAAGAAAAGAATGTGATTTTTATAAGTCAGTCGGGGAAAGACAACTATCATATGATCTCCCGGATATGAGGAGGTGGAGATGCAATGTGGGGGGTTTGGAGGGTAGGAAAAAAATAAATGACACAAGACAGGATTGGGAGGGAGACAAATCATAAGAGACTCTTAATCTCACAAAAAAAAACTGAAGGTTTCCAGGGGGAGAGGGTAGGGACAGGGTGGTGGGGTTATGACATTGGGGAGGGTGTGTGCTATGGTGAGTGCTGTGAAGTGTGTAAACCTGGCAATTCACAGACCTGTACCCTTGGGGCTAATAATACATTATATGTTTATAAAAAATTAAAAATAAAATTTTTAAAAAAAGATTGTGATTTTTAGAATTACATTAAACTATCTGGTATTCCCAGTTATGAGCAAAATATGATGGAATATACAAAGCAATAACAAAATCTGGCCCTTCCAAAGGAAAAAAAAAATCTACAAAACTGTCCCTGAGGAAGGACAGACATTGTTACTAGAGAGAGACATTAAATCACCTATTTTAAATATGCTCAAAGAACTGAAGGAAACCATGGACAAAGCGCTACAGGGAAATAGAAGAATAATGTATGAAGAAATAGAGAATATCAAGGAAGAGAGAAATTATATAAAGAATCAAAACAGAAGAGCATACTAGCACAATAACTGAAATGAAAATTTCCCTAAAGCAGTAAAGAGCAGATTTAAGCATGCAGAAAAGAATCAGCAAATTTGCAGAGAGGACATTAGAATTATCCAGTTTGAAGAGCAGAAAGGAAAAAGAACAAAGAAAACTTAAGATAGACTGAGACCTGTGGAATACCATCAAATAAACATCCCACCACATGGATAAGTAGGACCTTTCATGCAACATTCTCCAGAACAGATTATATTTAAAAGATTTTATTTATTTACTTGAGAGAGAGCACGAGGAGGGGAAGGAAGAGAGGGAGAATAAGACTCCTTGTTGAGCAGGAAACCTGACCCGGGGTTCAATCCCATGACCTGGAGATCATGACTTAAGCGGAAGGCAGACACTTAATCGACCAAGCCACCCAGGAGCCACCAGAATAGATCTTAGATAAGGCAGCAAAATAAGTGTTAACAAATTGTACAACACTGAAATTTAAAACAAAAAAAAAAGTCTTTTATGAACACAATAGAGTGAAGCTAGAAATCTAACAAAATTTAAATTACTATGTTGAAAATTCATAAATATGTGGAAGTTAAATAACAAACTCTTAAATAGTGTGTCAAGAAGGAATCACAAGGGAAAGTAGAAAATATTTAGACACAAATGAAAACAAAACCACAACATAAAAAATAAACAAAAGAGAAACCAAAGCAATTGGAGGCAGCAAAGACTATTTAAACAAAATTTATAGCAGTAAATGCCTATGTCAAAAAAGTAGGAATATCTAAATTCAATAATTTAAACTTGTTCCTTATAGAACAAGAAAAAGAAAAAGAGAAAAATCTAAACCTAGAAGAAGGAATTAAATAATAAAGATTATAGTGGTAAAAAATGAAGTAGATAATGGGAAAATAATTGAGAGAATGAACAAAACCAAAATGTGTTCTTTAAAAAGTTTAATAAAATTGATAAACGTTTAGGTAAACTGTCAAATTAAAAAAGGAGAATATGTAGATGATTAAAAAAAAGAAATGAGCACGTTATTACCAAACTTATAGAAATAAAAAAGATTATAAGAGATTACTATTAAAGATCAAAAGGAAGCAAATTAACCTAGATAAAATATAAAAATTCTGAGAATCATACAACTTACTAAAGGTAATTAAAAAAGACATAGAAATCTGCAAAAAAAAAAAAAAAGAATCAGTAATAATAATTCCCAGTAAAAAGCAGTCCAGGAACAGATGGCTTCAAACGTTAAAGTAGAATTAATAAAAATCTTCTCAAATTCTTCCCAAAAAACAGAAGAGGAAGGAACACTGCCCAACTCATTCTATGAGGCCAATGGTATGACTCAGATACCAAAACAAGGCAAGTAAGTACAGTACAAGAAAGAAAAGTACAGATTAGTATCCCTTATGAATATAGATAGAAAAGTTCTTAACAAAATAATAGCAAACTGAGTCTAACAGCACATTCAAAGGATACACCTTGATATAATGGGATTTATCTCAGTAATGCAAGGTGGTTTAACATAAAATCAATGTAATATGCCACCTAAGAGAATGAAGGGAAAAAATAAAATAAGCATCATCATTTGAGTTGGCACAGAAAAATTATTTGACGAAATCCAATACCCTTCATGATAAAAATTAATAAATAAACAAACAAACAAAAAAACCCACAACCACTCACAAAACAGAACAGAAATTGAATTTCCTGAACATGATACAGGGCATTTATGAAAAAATCACTGCTAGCAAAATACTCGATAGAGAAAGACTAAAATCTTGTCCTTAAGATTAGGAAAGATACAAGGATGCCCGCCCGCTTGCACGGCTGCAGGCAACACAATATTGGAGGTTCTAAGAGCAATTAGGCAGCAAAAAGAAATAAAAGGCATCAGAATAAGAAAGGAAGAAATTTATATATGACTCAGCAATTGCACTCTGAGGTGAATACCTAAATAATTGCAAACAGGTGTTCAAATACAATTTTTCCTCCCTAACATGAAGGGTGACACCTGCAGGTCAGGGCCACGCTTGGCCCGACAGTGGTGCACGTGGGATTTCCCATCAAGGCAAACGCTGCACAGTTGGAGCCCACACGGTGCATCAAGTGACTTCCCCACTGTGTGTGGGAGGAGTAAGTGAGGGTCCTGAAAAAGCGGCAGAAGAGGCCTGTCCGGGAGGTGCTACACCCCGGGGCTGCTGAGAGAGTGGTTAAACCAGGCCCAGGCACTGCGGTGCACCAGTGCACTGTAGAGCCCGCCCGATCTCGCGAGGTTTCCGGAGTACAACGGGAGGTCAGCGAATCCTGGGCTGAGAAATACTTGGGTATTTCTGGTGCCTCTCCTCCCAGACTTTTCCGTCAGTTTTCTGGCTTACACCGCCCATCGTGCAAACCGCAGTGCTCTTGTGTGCCTGGCCCCGCCTCAGAGTCCTCGTGTGGTGGAGAGGTCTGGCCAGTAGTGGAGCACAGCTTTGGCATGGACACTGGGCTCGAAAGGGAACTCCGCGGGTGGGCAGACGGCGGGCGTGAACTGCGCATGCGCGGGCTGCAAATCCTTAGCGTTTCCGGGAAACCAAAGGGCCCTGCCGGGAGAGCGGGCTGCTGGCCCAGTGCCCCTTTTCACAAACTGGGCATATGCCAAGTTGCACGACCAAGCTACCTAAACACACCAATCTATTTTCCTTGGTCCAGCTGTTCCTCCTGGCAGATTCTAGGTGTCTAAAATTCACCGCTGGAGAGTTGTTTGTTGGGCTTTCACGTGGATAGCAGCGTCAGGACGTTATTCTCTTTCTGACCCAGTGCACCTTAGCCCTGTTCCCAACGGGCAAAAGGTGGAATCAACCCAAATGGCCCGTCACTAGTTGAAAGGATAAACCAGTTGTGGTATATGCAAATAATTGGAATATTTGATGCTCTACCTGGATCCAACATTCTAGCTGTATTCTCTCATTAATCGTCATCTTTCCTGGCCTCAAGACACCAATCTCCTCTGGACGAAAATCTATTAGTTGCCCTTTTCCCAAGTTCTTGGTCTGCGAAGAAATAAGGATCCTCTCTCTGGGAGACAGCCGAATCTACTTATTCATCCTTTTCCTGGTAAGTTTTCTTTTCCTTCAAGTTACAGTGTGAAATACTACTTTATTTGGTAGGTGGAAAGCTTTTTCTAATTTACCTTTCTCCAATTTTTTTTCCTCCAAAATTTTTTTTTTTTAAGATTTTATTTATTTATTTGACAGAGAGATCACAAGTAGGCAGAGAGGCAGGCAGAGAGAGAGAGGAGGAAGCAGGCTCCCTGCTGAGCAGAGAGCCCAATGTGGGACTCGATCCCAGGACCCTGAGATCATGACCTGAGCCGAAGGCAGCGGCTTAACCCACTGAGCCACCCAGGCGCCCCCTCCAAAATTTTTTGACATGAAGCTTTGTCCAGTCCTTGGTGACCAGATATTTTTTAAACTCAGATGTCAAGATGAGACTTGTATTTTTCATAACTGCTTTTTGACTTTACATTATTTTTGTGATTTGTTCAACATGTTAAGACCTAGTTGTTGCTTAAAAAAAAAAAATTATTAGTTGTACATTATTGTGTAACAAATCACCACAAAACTTAGTTGGCTAAGATAACCCACATGTATTATTTCAAAATAACTGTGGATCAAGAATCCAGGTCCTATTTTGATGGTTTTTTTTTTTTTTTGGCTTCCATGTCTCTTGTGAGAGTATAATTAAGGAGTTGGCTCTAATTAGGATCTCAGTGAACAAGTGGGAAATCATCTCCTTCAGGGTCACTCAGTGGATGGTTGTTGATAGCATTTAGTCCAATAAGAATGGTTTGAACCAAGGCCTTAGTTTTTTTCTCGCTTTTGCCACGTTTCCCTGCCCCATGTGGCTTTTTAAGCTGGTAAGACGAAAGTCACAGTTTGTGTAGCCTAATTATATGGTGACATTTCATCACTTTTGGCATATTCTGTTTGTTACAATCAATTCACTACTGTAGTCCTCATTCAAAGGGAGGGAATTTCACAAGGTTGGGACAGCAGGTTGTGGATGTCGTTGGGCCCGTCTTGGAGTTTACCTGCCATAGCACTGAAGAGGCTTCATTTAAAAAATTAGCTAATATCTATTAAAACAACAACAACACAACAGTTTTACTAAAATACATAACTTAAAGGTGGGAGGATATGGTAGGTAGAATAATGGCTCCCCCCAAATTTCCACATCTTAATTCCTGGAACCTATGAATACATCACATGGTAAGGGAGAATTGAGATTGCAGATGGAATTAAAATGGCTCATCAATGGAAATTAAGATCGGGAAATTACCTGGATGGATCAAATGTAATCCCAAGAGTCCTTAAAATACAGAAGAGGGAAGCAGAGGAATCAGTGTCAGAATGATGCAGTGTGAAAAAGACTCACTCAGCCACTGCTGAGTTTGAAGATGGCATGGGGCCCCAAGCTTGGGCAACCTCTGGATGCTGCAGAAGGCACAGAAAGGTTTTTTTCCTCTCAAAACCTTCAGAAGGAATGCAGTCCTTAACAACAACAACAACAACAACAAAACCCCTATAACTTTAGTCCATGAGATCCATTCCAGAATTCTGACTTTGAGAACTTTCAAGATAAATTTTTGTGATCTTATGGCACCAATGTGTGGCAGTTTGTTAAGGCAGAAATGATAAATTAATATAAGATATTTTGAGATATTTTGACATTTTACCAAAAAAGGGAAAACAAACAGTAATTGAAGCAATATAGACAAGTATAGAGATTTTATGGTTAGTTTAGTTTGTATATATGAATGTGTATGTGTGTGACTGATAGAAGTGATTATTGAATAAGGTTAGATTGGACAGAAAATACTATGGTCAAAGTAAAGTTTGTGTAGATGTAACAATTTTGAAAAAAATCTTAAAGCTCACCATATACCAAGTATAAACCATAGAGCCTAATATTAAAATCATTAAGATTAATGGTTAATATTTGATTTTAGTTTTCTGAGAAAGCAGACTTTGAAATAATGGAAATTACGTTTGTTAGGTGATGCAAAATAACACCTTTGACAACATAAGAAAAGATTAGGTTTCCTAACTTCATCTCAGTGGGTACATAGGTTTTAAATCACTGCTTCGGTCACTCAGACTCTTCTCACCTAAATGCAGTTACTGCATTTATGACTTCCAGTACTAACTCAGAAGTAAACCTACTTTTAGTACATTTCCAATTTTCTGTACTTTTCTGGATTTTTAAAGTTCTATTTACTGTTACTATCTGCATTCACCTGCAGAGACTTGCAATTGTTACATTAAATGCGATAAAATGTTTTAGACTTGTTGGAGAGGAATGTCACCTGTTATTAATAGCAAGTAGTAGCCGACAGCATATATTATGCATTGGGGATTAGATTTGATTTACAAAGCTCCAGAATTGCAAAGAAAATGTGTGGATTTATAGCATTTGGGTGTTGGGCTAGGTTTCTAATTTTATATGATACTCCAAGGGCACTTTTTCCTTATATAAAACCCCCATGAAATTTTTAAGAAAAGTTGTAGCACTCTCAGATTATAAATACTCCCTCCAGGTACTGTAAAAGTAAATCATGAGCACCACAATTAAGAACAAAATGCAACAATTTTATTGAAAGAAATTTATTGGAGAACATTTATCTCTGATACTGTACTGAAAGACAGAAGTTCTATCTTTTTTATATAATGATCTTTTAATGTTATGAGTTCCAAAATTTTTAACTCAAGATGAATATACAGGTTTCTAAAACCCTAACTGTGTTTTTTGCCAGGACTCATGTTTTCCTTCTGCTGAGTTCCCTAATATAAAGAGGATTCCAAAATGTCACTTTGACAGAATCTTAATGATCATTCAGACCAATATATTCCTTTTCCAATCATGAACCAAGTCTTAGATACTATGAAAGGTACAGAAATTTACATAGTTAGCAGTAGAGCTGAATATTTAACACAGCTCTTAACTCCCTTTTCCATTTTCTATACCATGTTTTCAAAGCACTTGCCTTTCTCAGGCCATTGATGAGGATCTAGGCTCACTTATTTGGAATATTATCTTTACAGAATTTTTTACAAAGCAACTTTATTTTATTTTATTTTAGATTTTATTTATTTATTTTACAGAGATCACAAGTAGTCAGAGAGGCAGGCAGAGAGAGAGAGAGGGGGAAGTAGGCTCCCTGAGGAGCAGAGAGCCCGAGGCGGGGTTCGATCCCAGGACCCTGAGATGATGACCTGAGCCAAAGGCAGAGGCTTAACCACTGAGCCACCCAGGTGCCCAAAGCAACTTTATTTTTAATGCCAGTGTACGGGGGGGGGGGGACAAACTCACATAGTAAGTATTTAATGAAACCTACAGAAAAGTCAGGTTTTACCTAGGTTTTCTTGGGATGCTCCTAATTTGTTCCTATAATCTTAGCCTCAATATTAGGATCTCTTACTTTCTCAGTGAAATAAGGTTCAAAGCCATCAGCTATGTGTTGGGGTAGAATTATGATGAAGATAAAGGAAGAAGGATAGAATTGTGTTTATATATAATAAGAAAGTGAGCTTCCTAAGGGCAGATAGTAAGATCAAAAGGCAGTGTAAGTTGTTTGAGATATGTTATCATTTATTTAAAATTAAACCAGTGAGACTGATTTTATTATTTTTTTTTGAGGGTAGTTGACTTCACCTGCGATTGGGGTATACTAATTAAGTGTGATGATAAAGAGAAGGACTAGTTTTCTGAGAATGTTTGTAATAATCTGAGTATCATAAGCCATGGAATCAAATCTGGAAAGAAGAGAAAATGTAGAGGTAAGTGCAATGGGTATTTGGATGATACAGATAATGGCAGATAATTTTCTAAGTAGTGAGTGGGAAGGATGGGAGGTGATGGTCCAAGAGAGCCATAAATAGTGAAGTTACCTGGGCTTACAAAGGTGTGACTAAAGGAATTGTGGACATGAATCATGAGTTTAAGTGAGAAGCACAAGATGTGACTGAAGGAGTGGCTTAAGAGGAGTTTATTTTACAGCTCAGCAGAGAGGAGGCTTAGAAGCATTACTGAGCAACGGGGAAAACATCTGGTCCACACCACCAAACCTCCTCTTTCTGGTCCTGAGATTTAATAACAGCCAAATAGCTTCCTCTTGCTAGTGCTACAGCCAGGTGGTCTCAGAAGCAGCTGTTAATATAGGCCAGAAAGTAGAAAATTCAGAGCAGAGTTTGCTGCTGACAGATGTGGTTCCCGATGGCAGAAAGAAATGGTAGGAGTTGATTAGAGTTGTGTATTCTAAAAATCATGAATATGATAAGAATAATTCTGCATCTATACAAAATTCGGCAAAAGAGCGTATTTCCCACATAGAACACTGTCTTTAGGCATGCAAAAGTTAAAATGTCAAGCACTAAACATCATAAAATTTATTCAGAGGAAAGACCCCTCGGCTCTGAAAAGTATCCAATGTGCTTTTAGTTTGTTTTCCAGCTAAAAGGCACATTAAAATTAGTAAATTGATTGGGGGGGGAGAGAAGGAATATAAACATGGGCTAAAACAGCAATAAAATGAAATAGCTAGCAAATTGGAGGTCAGAAAAAAATAAGACTGTGTGAGAGAGGGAAGGAAGGAAGACAGGACACAGGAAGGGAACAAAGTACTAAAAATAATATGCACGTCTATTGCAAATTGGTATGCAGGTTAGAAGCCTTCTTTATGCCTGTTCACATATCCAGAGGTAATATTGTTCTTTTGTAGATTTATATTACATCACTTTAGTTCTTCATAGCAGTCTTAGGACCTTTGAGGTTTTTTTTTACACAAAGTTTTTGGTAGCTATCCAGTCACCAGGATCCATCTTACACAGAGGCAAGAAAAAACTCCACTGAGTGATGGAAATGTTGTATATCTTAACTAGGTTCCTCCTTGTAGGCATTAAAAAAATATACTTTAATCTCTGAATATTTTCGCATGTGATTTATAAATCAATTCAGTTGATGAAAAATACTTATGTTTGGTTGCTAGCCCCAGAGTTTTCTGACTTAATTGGTTCTGGGTGCTACCTGGGTATTAGGTGGCTCTAGATCTTCTAACTTGAATATGATTGTCTCCTTGGCTTAGCAGACAGCTACCTGCTTTGCTGTTTGCCTGAGGCCTTTTCTCTCTGTGTGTATGTACCTGGTGTCTCTTCCTGTTACAAGGACACTACTCCTATTGGATTACAGCCTTAACTTTAATTACCTCTTTAAGGACCCTGTCTGCAGATACAGTCACATTGGGGTTTAGAGTTTTACACATGTGAATTTTTGTATGACAAAATTCAGTTCACAGCATATTCTCCCTATATTGGCAAAATAGAATCACCTATGAACCATTCTTATTAATAGATTGGATCTAAACATGAGCAGGAATTTATGACTAATTTCAGTTCCACAGAAAATACAGCTGCCTTAGCTCAGGCTGCTGTAACAATACCAATGACTGGATGGCTTAAACAACAGAAACTCATTTCTCACAATTGTGGAGGCTGTCAGTTAGACATTAGGGTGCCAGCAAAATCAGATTATGGTAAGAAGCTTCCTCTTGGCTTGCAAGTAGGAGGTCCCCACATGGAAGACAGCACTCTACTCAGCTTCTTTTTGTAAGGACATGGACCCAATCACATGAGTTCTACCCTCAATGACTCAACTAAACCTAATTACCTCCCAAAGGCCCCACCTCCAAATACCATCACATTAGGGGTTAGGGCTTTGATGTATGGATTCTGAGGTGCCATAAATGTTTAGTCCTTACCAAGAGGGACTGGGTATAAGCTATATGTGAGGAATAAGACAAATGATGCTGGGGAGAAAGTGCAGGCTTACTTAATTTGAAAGAAAAATTGCACCATACAAGTTAAACAGGGAAGGGAGATTTTATTCAAGACTATTGCAGTAAGGGGGAGAGAGATTGAACTCAGCTCTGCTGAAATAAAAGTAGAGTTTTCAGCATTAAGGTGAGCTAGTGAGAAGTACTGGAGAATGTTACTGGGGAAGTTCGTTAGTGTCATTAGGCCATAAGTGTTTGCTAATTGGTGCTTAATTGACTCTTGCCCTCCCACTGAGAGGAGGTGATAGGGACATTATCTTCCCAGATAATTACATTTCAAAGGAATGGCTCCCAGGTTTCTAGAAAGACATTATTGGATTTCAAAACTGGCAAGAGACTGAGATTTATATCTCAAAGAGGCAGAGAGAAAATGTACAATAGCAGGTTGTCTAAAGTAAATTCTCTAAGGAAAGGGCTGTCAGAGGTCTCTACTCAGGAAGAAACCTGTCTAAAATTTTGTCAAGCTGTGGGGAAGGTTAAGACCTTTGTCAAGCACAACTAACTCTTAATTCTTTAGGAGACAATAAATTTAAAAAAAAAAAAAAAAAAAGAGGAGGACTTAGGAGACTTAAGAAATATAACACTGAGTAAAAAACATATACATTTTAATAGAGACTGACCTGAATATATCAGTTTCGAAAAGACATTTTTGAGTCAATCCATGGCATTTTATAATGTACTGGGTATTATATAAAACCTGTGTGTGTGTGTGTGTGTGTGTGTGTGTGTGTGTAAATTTCATGCCTTCTAGAGATATATCCTTCAATATGTAGAGAGATGAAATCACATGACATCAATATGCTTTAATATATATCCAAATAAAAGAAGAGCCTTTCTTTTCTCTTTACATTCCATCTTTCCCTCCTATCCTTCTTCGTCTGAGCCTACCTAGGGACTACAGTTAGCATACCTATAACTCAGACCATGGTTTCTAAGTACCTTGGGAAATTAATTGTTTCCAAGGCCAAAGCAAAGAAAGAATACTTTAGACCTGAGGTAACTTGTTTTTTGAGAAAAGTGAAGAATTACTCATAAAATGGTGGAGACACTTTAAAAGAACATAAAAAACCAGTTTCAAGGAGCTTCCACCCATCAAACTGAGGTCAATTTGAGTATGAAAATACTACTGTGAATAGTTTTTCACTTGTTGAATAAAATAGAAATATGTGGGTCACCACATATTTGATATGATATCAATAAACAGAAGAATAAATAGAAGGGAGTAAAATCTCTTGCTATGTAATACCAACTAGTCAATGTGAAATAACAGATTAAATTAGAAAATCACATTTGGCAACCATCATATTAGTGATTAAATCATAGAAGAGATATCCATGGGTACTAAAACTATTGGGTGAGAATAGGATGAAAAATGAGACTTTACATAGTTTTAAAATATCCTGCAACAAGGCACTTATTAATTACAGTGGGAATGGGTTGAGGAAACAATTTATTTTACAACTGGAGAAATACAGCAGATACCGTCTTAAGTAAACCAAGTTAATGTCACTGGAATAGGTGTCACATGATGATTTTGTGATAATTTGGCCAACAGTACATAACATGAATCTAATCAATGGTGGTACTCCTTAAATACATATAAATATTTTACCAAATTATTGTTTTGTTTTAAAAATTTTGTGGCCAAGAAAGCCAAAAAAAGCTGAGAAAATATTTCAGATTGTGTGAAACTAGAAAGATGTACTAAGTGAGTGTACATTATGATTCTAGCTTGGATTCTTTTGCTGTAGAATAAAGCAGTATTGGGACAGTTGGAGGGTCTTTGGGTTGTGGGTTTATGGAAGTTAGTTGTATTATTCTTGGAACTGTTTGTTGAGCATGTTTGTGGATATGAATATATTTAAACAGTCTAATATATAAATGTAAAGAATTTCTTTGACTTTGAAAATTGTCATTCTGGAATGCTATATTTTAAGTTTGAAACCTTGATCATTTATGACATATAGAAAATCAGTATATTTGTTCTTCTTAAAAAATATGTGATAAAAATTTCAAATACATACAAAAGTAGAATTTGAAATTAACTCCCACATTTTTTTCTTCTCCAGTTTCTTTTAATTGCCGACAAAAGATTAAACATGGCAAATTTGTTCCATTTTTTTCAAAGATACTAGTTCATTTGTTTAAATTCTGAAATACTTCCGGACTTACAGAAAAGTCTAAGAATCAAAGAGAAAAAAAGGAAAAAGGGCACACGGTTTATACTTAGAAAACAGCAGACTCTTGAGAACTAAGTTTCTCCGTGGTGGTATATTACAGCTGGCCCTTCTCCCTTCTATTACTAGTTAGCTGTGTGTTCTGTATTGCGCTAAGTGGAATTCTACCAACCTGCAATAGTTTCTGCATGACTTTATGTTGAGAATAACTTTGGTATATTGCACCATAATTTACATGAGATTCTTCAACTGTAAAATCTGATACCTAACCTTTTATGAGTAACTCCCACACATGGCCTATTATAAGTTCATTCAACATGCCTTTGTAAATGGAGTGGTAATTTTATATTACATTTTATGATGGTGTCCCATCTCCACTATTACCCCCAAAAGTCAGACTTGAATTATTTGGAAAATTAAGAGTTGAAAGCACATCTTCTTTTATTACAGTGGTAATTATTACATAGCACATATTAAGGATCTGGTGAGTACTGAATAATTTGATGTTGAACTGGTATTCTTACTTCTTCTTGTGTTTCATAAAGTGCTTTGGATACTGCATTATTTTGTTTTAAATAAACCACCTTTGTACATGTATAGCTAATCAGGTAAACTTTTAGAGCCAAATATTTTTCCTGAATAAAGATATAAAGTAGTTAGTGACTGTAACAAATGCAATTATACAGTCTACTGGTTTTTATTGTGTTTTTCCATTAAATGCAAACCTATTGTTTGTTTTACTACACTGTTTTTATAGTTAGTCTAATTTAGTTACTACCTAGTGCAAGCCAGAAACCAACAAGGCTTTGACGACTCTTATGCCTTCCGTATCTGATCAGTTAGATACTGAAGCCTGCCAATACTATTATTTCAGTATCTCTATAATATGATTACATTGTTACACTCCATAAAATAGTCAGTGTCCTTCCGTAACTTAGAATATAAACACTAAATGGTGGTACAAGAGCTCATGGTCTGTACTCACCACTTTCTCCCACTTGGTACCAACACTTGCTGATTTTTAGATGCCCTATGTCTTTCATGCTTCCTGCCCTGCATTATCTTTTTCTGATACCAGAATCAGCACTACTTTCAACTGCCTCCCTTCCATGTTTGCCCTTTATCCTGTGAGGCGCCTTTTCATCACTCAAGATACAGCTTAGACATCTCTTCCTTTTCTAGCCTTACTTGACCCACCCATGAAAGATGGCTATGTTTCCTTTGTAAACCGTTCTCTTTAACAGTTGTCTTGCAATATTGGAATTATGTGTTTATATGCTCTTCCCCCAGTTATATATCTAAGCTCTCTGAAAACAAGTATTCCTTCCAGCTTATCTTTGTGCCTCCAGGAACAAAGAAAATGCTTTATGCACTCTCTGTACTAAAATAAATAAATAAATAAATAGATTAATTAATTAATTTTAAAAATTGCATTAATTTAGAAAATGGTTATCAGAATAATGAAGTGGGAAAGAAAAAAAGTATTTGAAGCCCATTAAAATAGAACCTATAAAGGGGTACTGGGTGGCACAGGTGGCTAATTAGGTGTTGGACTCTTGGTTTTGGCATAGGTCATGATCTCAGGGTTGTGAGATTGAGTCCTTTGTGGGGGTCTCTACTCAACAAAAAGTTTGCTTAAGTTTCTTTCTCCCTCTGGCCCTCTCCCTGTGCTCTCATTCTCTCTCTAAAATAAAAATGAAACTAATAATAATAATAATAATAATAGAATGTAGAAAAAAAGGCCAGTAGAAAAAACTCATTTCCATAGATAACCTCTTAAGTGTAATTTTATTTAATTTTTAACTGAAGTAAAATTGGCATGACATTATTAGTTTCAGGTATGCAACATAATTTGATATTTGCATACAAAACAAAGTGATCACCAATAAAGTCTTGTTACCATCTGTCACCATACAACTGACCTCATTCTTTTCACTTACCCCCTTTCCATCTGATAACCACCAATCTGTTCTTTGTATCTGTAATTTTTATTTGTTTTTTTTTTAGGTTTTGCATATATATGAAATTATTTTTTTAATTTTATTTATTTATTTGACACACAGAGAGAGGAATGACAAGTAGGCAGAGAGGCAGGCAGACAGAGAGGGGGAAGCAGGCTCCCTGCTGAGCAGAGAGCCTGATGCGGGACTCGATCCCAGGATGCTGAGATCATGACCTGAGCTGAAGGCAGAGGCTTAACCCACTGAGCCACTCAGGTGCCCATATATATGAAATTAAATGGTAGCTGTTTTTCCCCACCTAACTTATTTAGTATAATACCTTCAAGGTCCATCCAGGTGGTTACAAATGACAGGATTTCCTTCTTTTTTATGACTGAATACTATTCGTGTGTGTGTGTGTGTTGTATCACATCTTTATCCATTTCTCCATTGAAGGTTACAGGTTATTTTCGTATCTTGACTATTATAGATAATGCTGAAATGAACAGAGAGGTGCATATACCTTTCTTAGTTTATGTTTTCATTTTCTTTAAGTAACTGCCCAAAAGTAGAATTGCTGGATCATATGGTAGTTCTATTTTTAATTTCTTTTGAGGAACCTCCATACTGTTTTCAATAGTGGCTGAGCCAATTTACATTCCCGCCAATTGTATATAGTGTATGAGCATTCCCTTTTCTCTACATCTTTGTCAACACATGTTATTTCTTGACTTTTTGATAATAGCCATACTGACAGGTGTGAGATCATATCTCATTGTTTTGATTTGTATTTCTCTGATGACTAGTGATGTTGAGCATCTTTTCATCTGTCTGTTGGGCATCTGTATGTCTTCTCTGGGAAAAAAAATGTCTGTTAACATCCTGTGTCTGTTTTTTTCAAAGATTTAATTTGAGAGAGAGAGATCGAGCTTGAGCTGGGGGAAGGGCAGAGGGAGCAGGAGCAGTAAACTCCCTGCTGAGCAGGGAGCCCAAGGTGGTGCTGGAGTCTAGGACCCTGGGATCATGAGCTGAGCAGAAGGCAGCTGCTTAACTGACTGAGCCTCCCAGGTGCCCCCTGTGCTTATTTTTAAATTGGATTATCTTTTGTTATCTTGAGTTGTAGTTCTTTACATTGTTTGGATATTAGCCCCTTATTGGATATATTATATGCAAACATCTTCTCCCCCTCAGAAGGTTGTCTTTTTATTTTGTTCATGGTTTCCTTAGCTACGCAGAAGCTTTTTAGTTGATGTAGGCCAATTTGTTTGTTTTTGCTTTTATTATCATTGCCTTTAGAGTCAGATCCAAAATATTGCCAAGACTGATGTCAAGGAGCTGACAGCTTATGTTTTTTCTAGGAGTTCTATGGTATCTGGTCTTGCATTCCAGTCTTTAATCCATTTTGACTTCATTTTTGTGTGTGGTATAAATTAGTGGTTCAGTTTCACTCTGTTGTTTGGGACTTTCCACTTTTCCCAGCACTATTTATTGAGAGATTGTACTTACCCCATTGTATATAGTTGTCTTTTGTAGTAAATTAATTGGCCATATATATGTGGGCTTATTTCTGGACTCTCTGTTCTGTTCCATTGATCTGTACATCTGTTTTTATGCCAGTACCATATTGTTTTGATTACTATGGCTTTGTAATACAATTTGAAATCAGGGAGCATGATAACTCCAACTTGTTCTCTTTCTCAAGATTGCTTTGGCTGTTCAGCATCTTTGTGGTTCCATACAAACTTTAGAATTTTAGAATTGTTTGTTCTCATTCTGAAAAATGCCATTGGGATTCTGATAGGTATTACATTAAATTTGGTAGTAGATTACTTTCAGCAGTATGGATATTTTTAAAATATTCTTTCAGTTCATGAGCATGGAATATCTTTCCGTTTATTTGTGTCTTCTTCATTTATTTCATCAATGTCTAATAGTTTTCAGTGTACAAGTCTTTCACCTTCTTGGTTAAATTTATTTTTAGATATTTTATTCTTTTGATGAAGTTGTAAATGGTATTATTTTCTTAATTCTCTTTATGGTAGTTTGTTTTTAGTGTATAGAAACACTACCAATTTCTGTATATTGATTTTTGTATCCTCCAACTTCACTGAATTCATTTGTTGCTTTTAAGAGTTTTTTGATGGAATCTTCAGAGTTTTATACATATTGGGTCATGTCCTCAGCAAATAGTGACAGTTACAGTTTTACTTCTTTGCTTCCTATTCGGATTATTATTATTATTATTATTATTTTATCTAATTACTGTGGCTAGGATTTCAATACTATGCTGAGTAAAAGTGGCAAGAGTGGGCATCCTTGTCTTGTTCCTGATCTTAGAAGAAAAGCAGTTAGTGTTTCACTACTGAGAATGGTGTTTGATGTGGTTTTGTCATATATGGCCTTTATTATGTTGAGGTATGTTTCTTTCACACCCACTTTGTTGAGAAATTTTCTCGTAAATTAGATGTTGGATTTTGCCAATTTTTTTTCTGTACCTATTGAGATGGGTGTATGATTTTTATTTTTAATTTTGTTAACGTGCTAAATTATTTATGGATGTCAAACCATTCTTGCATCCCTGCAATAAATCCCACCTGATCATGGTGTATGATTCTTTTAATGTATGTTGAATTTGATTTGCTAATATATTTTGAGGAATTTTGCCTTTATGTTCATTGGGGACTTTGACCTGTAATTTTTTTCTTGAGGTTTCCTTGTCAGGTTTTGCTATCAGGGTTATGAGGGCTTCATAAAACGAGTTTAGAAGTGATCCCTCTTCTTTAATTTTTTGGATGCGTTTGAGAAGGATAAGTATTACATTTTCTTTGAAAATTTAATTTTGTTTGGTAGAATTTACCAATGAAGCCATCTTCATGGAGAGGTTTTTGATTTGGTTTTGTTTATTTATGTATTTATTTATTTTAAAGATTTTATTTATTTATTTGTCATAGAGTGAGAGAGCGAGAGAGTGCGCACAAACAGGGTAAGCAGCAGGCAGAGGGAGAAGCAGGCTTCCTGCCAAGCAAGGAGCTGATGTAGGGCTGGGATCATGACCTGAGCTGAAGATAGATGCTTAACAGACTGAGCCACCCAGGGGCCCCAATTTGGTGTAATTTTAATTCCAGTGTCCAGATCTTCATTTTTATTCTCTTTCTTAAAAGTTTTCATTTTTATTTTTATTTTTATTTATTTGACAGACAGAGATCACAAGTAGGCAGACAGGCAGGCAGAGAGAGGGGAGGGGGAGAAGCAGGCCCCCTGCTGAGCAGAGAGCCCGATGCAGGGCTGGATCCTAGGACCCTGAGATCATGACCTGAGCCGAAGGCAGAGGCTTTAACCCACTGAGCCACCCAGGCGCCCCAAGAATTAAAAAATTTAACACCATTGAGGGACGTCTGGGTGGCTCAGTTGGTTAAGCAGCTGCCTTCGGCTCAGGTCATGATCCCGGCATCTCCCTCTGACTCTGCCTGCCACTCTGCCTGTGCTCGCTCTCGCTCTCTCTCTCTCTGACAAAAAAAAAAAAAAAAAAAAAAAAAAATTAACACCATTGAAATTTGAATATTGAAAAATTTTGGTCATAAGGTGTTACAGCTGACCATCAGTTCTATGGGAATGTTATAAAACCTGTTTTCTCTAGAAGGGCATTATAGTATGATATAAAAGGATAGATTTGAGCAATTAAATATCCATTCAGACTTATCTTGTTTTGAGTCACCTCTCACTATAACATTTTCCCTGTTCAAAAAATACCATTATCAATAATTAACAAATATTGAGCAATCATTCTGTCCTAGGGCTTATTATTGTCTCAGTTAATTTAGTCCACAAATGAGCCATATGGAACAGGTATTATCTTTATCCTGGTTTGCAGATGAGGAAATCATAAAATAGGGTATGAAGTATACTTCCCCAGGTCACACAGCTGATTGTGCCATTTTAACCAGGCAATCTAGCTCCAGAGCTCTTTTCTTCAAGCACTAAGACTCTAAAATATTGCCTAGATATGCCCGTGTCTTAAGGAAACTATATATAAATCAATTCGTACCTATATTATTTACTGACAAATATAGCTCACTTATGACAATTTAATTTTTTTTTTCATTTTAAAAATTATTTTATTTATTTGAGGGAGAGAGAGTGAGAACGCATGAGTTGGGGAAAGGGCAGAGGGAAAAGCAGACTCCCCAGTGAGCAGGGAGCTTGGGGTTGAACCCTGGACTCCTGGATCATGATGTGATCCGAACACAGATGATGAATGATTGAGCCACCCAGGCGCCCCTTATTTTTCCTCCTCCTCCTCCTCCTCCTTCTTCTTCTTCTTTTTTAATGTTAAAACTAAATGTATTCATGGTTTTCTACATATTAATTTCTTCCCCTTCAAATTTTGGGGATAGAAATACATAGATCTTCCTTGTTTATTCACTTAAAGATTTTATTTGTTTGAGAGATGAAAGCAAGAGAGCATGAGTGGGAGAGATAGAGGAAGAGAGAGACAGACTCTGTGCTGAGCATGGAGCCTGACAGGGGGCTCGATCTCATGACTCTGAGATCTGGACCTGACCTAAAACTGAGTTGGATGGGTGCTTAACTGATTGCACCATCCAGGTGCCCCACAGATCTTCCTTTTAAGTGTATGTGTGTGTGTATGTGTGTGTGTGTGTGTAATTTTCACCACACAGATAAAGTAATAAAGCTCTATATAACCATATAGATTTTTTTTAAAGAAATATTTTCTCCGTTGATGTATATAAAATAAATCAAACATATCATCTTGGCATTTAAGTGTCAACCAACATATAGCATATTTTTTTATCTTTTGTATTTATTGTCTCTGAGACTTTTATAGCTTATTTGATGCTTACATTTATAACTATAATAAAACCTCAGTCTGAGTGTAAAAGAAATGAATTACTAGATTTTCTGATTTATCCCTTATTGATAGAAAGGGTTCCAAAATACTTGACTCAATGAAAAACCCATGGAAACAAGATTTATAATTTACCCGCTAATTATTAGATAGTGTCTAAAGTACATCAAGCTATTTTATGATTTTTCACAATTTAATAAGTTTTTCTCGACGATTTTTCACAATTTAACAAGTTTTTCTCCTTTAATAAATGGGTAGGCACATGAAAATTAAATGATAGATGATGTCAGTTACAAAATATTTTGGTCAACTCAGACTTTTTTCGTGCATGTGATTGAGATTGTTTATAACATAGAACTTTTTAAGTCAGATCTTATCACTTCAGGAATATGAGAGTCTGTGAAAGTTCTTTACAATTTCCTCTCTCTAAGGTTTATTATTTCATGGGTTTAATGTCTTTGCCTTTATATTTTTTACATAGATTCCAGGTTCAAAACAAACAGCTAAAGCAGTGAAAAATACAGAATTTTTACCTGAGAGCTGAAAAGTAGACTTCAGAGTACTGTATTGGTCAATATAGGCTATAATAATTCCAAAATATCAATATTTTAGAAACACCAGTGTTTATTTCTTTTCTATGCTCTCTAGATGTCTGTCATTGGAACTGCTTCCCTAATGTGTCTGCGTACAGGTACCACACATCACTGCCATTCATGTTTCATTCAGCAGAGCAGGTCATTCGACCTTACCTTATCAGGGTAACAGTAAGGTTCCAGGATGCCCAGAAATAGACGGGAACTAGGTATTCACAAACAGTGGTAATATCTATCAAAAGTGCCAAGATGGGGGCTCCTAGGTGGTTGAGCATCTGCCTTTGGTGCAGGTCAGGATCCCAGGGTCCTGGGACTGAGTCCCACACCGGGCTTCTGGCTCAGTGGGGAGCCTGCTTCTCCCTCCCCTTCTCCCCTTCGCTCGCTAGCCTTCTCTTGCTCTCTCTCTCTTTTTCTCATGCTTACTCTTTCTCACTTGTGCTATCATGTGTGCTCTCTCGTATGTGCTCTATCTCAAATAAATAAAATCTTAAAAAAAAAAAAAGGTATCAAGATAGTAGGGAAAGACGTTTGTAAGTTGCTCCTGTTATGTCTATTTTACAATTTCTGCTCTTTCTATAGTTTTTTTCTAACATATTTTTTCTTTTTAAAATAGGCATTATTGCTAATAATATGGTACTGCACTATACTGTTGTAGATCTGTTTTTTTTCTCCCATTTTTGGACTGCTCAGTACTTTTGGGGGACCTGGAAGATGCTCAGGGGTGTCACATTAATTTAAAGAAGATAGATGATTTTATAGGACTTAAATATTTTTTAAAGATTTTATTTATTTATTTGACACAGAGAGAGAGAGAGATCACAAGTAGGCAGAGAGGCAGGCGGTGGGTGGGGGAAGCAGACTCCCCACTGAGCAGAGAGCCCGACGTGGGGCTTGATTCCAGGCCCCCGAGACCATGACTGAGCTGAAGACAGAGGCCCAACCCACTGAGCCAGTCAGGCGCCCCCGGACTTAAATATTTTTAAAGGATTATTTGCTATTCAATATGAATAAAAATTTATTTAATTAAAGTAATTAAATAGCATTTATTTGCTATTAATTATGGCTTAGAAGGACATGATATTAGAGACTAGAAAATCAGCTAAAAATGTCAAGCAATATAATAAGGATGATATCACTAAGACTATACAAGGCTTCTGATAGTGGGAAGAAGAAATATAAGATCAAAAGAAGATGAGAGCAAGAAAATAAGTTTCCTGCTAGATTCAAATCTTGAGGTTAAGAAATAAGAAAAAAAAATCAGGACATGTCAGACTGTGTACAAAACATTTGAGTAAGTGTGAGGATGTACCTTTAACTATTTTCATCTTCCTCTTGCTACAGTCTCTTTGGAACTTGGCCTTGAGGCTTTTTGCTTTGTACTACTCTCATATAAGCAAAAATCTGTAGGAATATCAAATAAAAGTTTTATTTAAGATGCTTCACTGTTACATCAGGTAGGAGAACTGAAAAAAATAATTCTGTAAAGGAAGTTGCACATCGTAATTAAACCCCAGCATTGCTGTTTATAATGAGGCCTGTTACAATGCACTTTATGAAAAATATATAATTGACTTAACTTTGTATGAGATACTGGGGTTCTTGCCTACCTGGAGCTGAGTCTTTACAAAGTGCCGAATTGCCACAAACTAGAGGCAACAAAAAAAATAAAATAAACTTAAGTTCTAAGAAGATAGATATAAATGTCCCTATGAGGCTCTTAAACACACTCACCATTTCAAATGTTTCTTGCTTATTCCCTATACAATATAAATATGATAATAATAGCTACAGGCTTGTAAATGTATCATTCTGGGGCAAGCATACAAACTTAAAAGAATGAAAAATACAGGAATTAAATAAAATAATATGTTTAAATCCTTTGTCTATTACAATATTGCTTTGCTTAATTTCATTAAAACTCAAGCCATGTTCCTAGCTATAAGCTAAAGACAATATTATTTATTTAAATATTAAACTATGCCATTTAAATTAAATTGAAGAATGAATACATACTTTAACCTGTTTAGAAGGATATATATTTTTTGAGCTATAGTTGCAACAGGCTAGTAGGTACAAAAAAAGTACTTTGTATATTAAAATGCCTTATGAGGGCGCCTGGGTGGCTCAGTGGGTTAAGCCGCTGCCTTCGGCTCAGGTCATGATCTCAGGGTCCTGGGATTGAGTCCCACATCGGGCTCTCTGCTCAGCAGGGAGCCTGCTTCCTCCTCTCTCTCTCTGCCTACTTGTGATCTCTCTCTCTGTCGAATAAATAAATAAAAAAAAATCTTTAAAAAAAAAATAAAATGCCTTATGATGTTATAATATATTATTAATAAGGAAAGTGATTACATGTATATCCATACTTGAGCTTTAATATAAAATTTTATTTTAGAATTCATGTCATGGATTTCAATTATTAGTAAGATTGTCTGTAACACCTAGCACTGGATATTTTAGAACATTTGTCTCCCTAAACTGATCCCTTATACCTTTTTTTTATTGCAATCTCTGGAGTGTCAAAATAAGAATATAGTGAAAAAAAATTTTTATTAGAAAGTCAGTAATGGGAAAAATAAGAATATGGCGTATTTAGGTAATAAATTATTGCCATTAAAAGCAATTACTAACTATTAACTACATGTAACAATTTCTATGTATTTTTTTCTCAAGATTTCTATTTTGGGCATGGGTATCTGTGTATCTTCAACTGCATCTGTTGTTTCTGACACATTCATATATACACATATATGAGCAAAATGTATGAACAGATTCCATATGCACATATATGAACAGTTTCTCATAAAACAAATTCTTGAACAGTTCAAATAATTGTAAGTTGAAGTTCATGTCAGAAGATACAATATCATATGGACTGCTTCATCAAATTTATTTCTGTTGTGCTTCAACCAGTATGGCTCAAGAATCTCTTGATATTTATCCAAGATAAATTGATAACATATAGCTTCTCTAACAATTTTCATGAGCATCTCAATTTATATGTAAGTTTTGCTAATAAAGAAAGGCATGACTTTTTTAAAGTTAATAACTGTAATATTAATTCTGGCTTAAATGAAAGACAAAGCTAGAACAAAACCCCAACAAATGCCTCCTACCAAGAGCTACATAATTTTGTATGTTGTAAAAGTTTAATCTTTGTTGTAGATCTCCATCTAGAGAGATCATTCAAGAGCAAATGGAATGGGTATGAAACCCAGTGATAAGTAATCTAAAGTGTTGGTGTGGAAGCACATGCATTCTGAAGGAAATACTATCTTTTCTACTAGGACAAATTATTCAAAGATATATAATCTAGGTAATTGAATCTAAAATACATCTTTTCTCAATAAAAGGACCATTTATTTGTAGTTCCTTCATGTTTATTTTCTCTCTTTTGAAATGGGATTTTCAAGCAAAGGAAACAAAGTCTAAGGTGGCTAGGAATTGTCTTGGGATTCACTAAGGAGGGCTATAGGATTCCATAGTCTACTGCTCAGGAGAAAATGGCTGCCAATTAGGTGCAAAAAGATACTTCCGTCAGGTAGCTAAATCTCCCAGAGAAAGATTTGGGCAGAAGCCATCCTGTTTGAAGAGGAAGTTATCCAGAAGACTTGTTCCTCTTTTTGGGAAAGGCCAGTTTCTTTTACATTTGGTTTAGTTGATTTTAAAATTTTCTTCTTGAGGGTGTCTAGCTTGAAAATAATGCTATGAAAGGTTTTAGATGACACATTAAATTTGATTTACACTTTCCTCAAAATTACCGATTTATTCATGTAACTAATTCCTCTGATGATCTCCAACTTATTGGTACAAATAGAATTCCAAACTCAATTACTAAGGCCAGAGGCCATGTTTTAAGTCCCATGCATTGTTACTGCTGAGAACAGTGGATCACACATCTCTGGGTCTTAGGCATCATGTGTCAAACAGTGGTAACTGAGTCCATTCACTTTTTTCTCCTACCTAACCAGCTAGGGACTTTCTTTTTTCTTATATTCTGAGTTATTTTTGAAATCTCCAGGTGTTTCTAATGATTTTATCTTCTTGTGAAGTTTAGCTTCTTAAAAATAATGTTCACTCGCTGAATTAATATAGGAAGTATCTTCTGACAGTTCAGAAAGGATGAAAATTAGGTCAGCATTTTCAAATTGGTGTTGATTTGATACATGGTAACAGTTGCTAGACATTCATTTGGTATTAGGTAATACTTGTCATTAAAAATATATGGTGAAATAAGTTTGTGAACTGCTGTATTATTTATTATATACTTCTAAAAATTCAAAGTGTGCATCAGTACAATGAGAGTTCTAAGATTTCCTATAGTGAAAACATCTATTGATTTTTACATGGCATTCCCAGTCCTTACTCAAGTATGAAAAATACTCATGAGTCCTTGTTTCATGGAGCAGTTCCTGGCAGATTTTGGCTTAGTATGATGATGCATAACTCAACAATGGCTAGTATCAATAGGTAAGATGGAATACAAATTACACACAATTTTTACATACAACCCAGGGAAAGGTAAAGATTCCCATTATAAATTTCTAGAGCTTACAGATATAACAAAAGTTCTCTCTCTCTAAAACTGAAGAAGAGTAAAAATCTATGTATATCTGGTAGAAGAAAAGAACATAAAGAAAAAAGTCAAGGCACATTTAATACAGATCTTTGCCCCTACTGGATGTTTAAAAATACACACATTTCCTCTGAATGCCCTTCTAGAGCTGTGTACAAGGTGTTGAAAAGGAGGTTAAAAAAACAAAAACAAAATGGTAAATTGGCTACCTTAGCATTTATAGGGGATGATAAAGAGAATATGTAGAATTTTATCAGCTATTAATACTTTTTTGGGGCCACACTGAAGATGTATGAAAACTATAAACAAAGATTATACACCAAGAAAGAATAGAAATTATTTGGCCTTGCCAAAAGACTAGGACAGAAAATTGAATTAGTATTTGAGGTATATACCTGGAGAATTAGTAAAGCACAGATCATTTAAAGTCTTACTTATAATCCAAAGGTATTTGTTCAACTTCAAGGCCATGGGAAGAAACTCAAAAGATTAGTAGAAGGACATGCTTATACTGACTTGTAGAAGGACCACATTGAAAACATCAGTGACAATGGTGCACAAAGGTAGCCACTGAGATAGCAATTGTGATTTGGAAGTCTCTTGAAATAGTGACCCTAAAGTATACTTAGAGTGAGCAGTTGTGGGGCCTGAGGGAGCAGGAGAAGTCCTAGATCTAGGTCGGTGATCAGATGGATAATAATACTGTTGATGAAGATAGAGTTTGGATGTGGAACAGATTTAAGATGACGGGAAATACTGGTATCTAGTAAGGTCAGATTAAACTTTTAGTATCTTGTGAAAAATGTAAGTATGAGTTGCCATCAGATATAGGTAAATGTCTTGAGAGCAAACTGAGAAATACAGGATAGAGACAACAGCGTTAAGAATCACTAATACATAGGCAGTGTATCAAGGTATAGATGAAAAGACAGATGGTGCTATTGAAAGCCTATCAGAGTGAGAAACAGAGCAAAAAGATCTCTAGAAAAGTATTACAGAAGATGTGCTATGAAGCCATCACAACAATGGGATCAAGTATGATAAATTCAGAAAAAAATTAGTTGACTCTTTGCTGTGAAGTGTGTAAACCTGGCGATTCACAGACCTGTACCCCTGGGGATAAAAATACATTATAAGTTTATAAAAAAATTAAAAAAATAATTAGTTGATTCTGGCAATTAGTAGCTCATTGTTACTTTGCATAAAAAGTTTTCGCTTTGAAGTAAGGAAAATTTAAGCCTCAATAAATTTAGATATTAACTTTTCAGATTAAGGAATTTTTATAGAAAATGTTCTTTGATGTGCTTTCTGTAGCCTTAACTGACCAAATATTTAGGATTACAAACTCTTTTGACAAGAGAGAAATTCAAAAGATATATTTTTCATTTATTTTTTTTTTGGTATTTTGGTAAACAAAGCTGGAACTGTTATGCAAATTAAAAATATGAATTTTAAGAGAAAATTACCAGAGAAACTTCTTGTTCAAGCCATTATTTTAAAGAATAGGAAATGGATGGATGGTGATGTGGAGAAAATGGAAAACATACTGATCTTAAGTTGTCTTAATTTGTTGTCTTCTAATAATTTATTTGGGAAAGGTTATACTCACATATTGACATGTGTATGAGATCCATATGTTTTTAATTTTGTTTACTGGCATGCAGAGATTTGCCTCAACTCTCTAAAAAACATTGCATTTAGTCAGGAGACTTTGTTGACATTTACCAAGGTGTCATCAAACACATAATTGAACTTAAATTTTTTCATGCTTTAATTTATGATGACACATTTATGATGAAAAAATTAGACACTATAATTGTTTTTCTGAATTTTTGTTTCTTTCAACTAAAGAAAAACAAAAGAGGGAAAAATCATGATTACTGACTTGTAATAAATCTGGGCTTTATTTTTTATATTCCTTTCTACACAGAGTGATTTTTCTTTAGTGAAAACAAGAAAAAAAAAAGATAGTCTTTCCCTGGAGTAGCCAAAGAGAGCAATTCACTAGTGACCACTGTAAATTGCTTTAGAACAATAAAGGATGTTGATTCATAGGCCTGCAAAGACTGAGGACTTAAAGCAGTAAAATGCCTGAAGAGTAAAGTGATAGGATATAAGGGGAATACGTTCAGGAATAAAATGGAATGAAGGAAGGTACTGATAGAACCTGATGTGTGAAACTTCAGACCTGATGCAATTTTTAAAAAGTAGCATGATTAAAGGAAATGCACTGTAGATACATAAAGCGGAACTGTAAGCCAAAAACAAAGGAAGAGAAAGGATACAGAATCAGCAAACCAAACATCGAAGAGGATTAGAGTTACAAGACTTGAGAATGAAGAAAGATGCTGAATGAGACTGACAGCAGAAGGATAATGAGAGGCGAAAAAGTTGAGACGCTGTGAAGAGGGAGAGCAACAAGCTCACAGGGCAGTGCGGGAAAGCTCATTGCAAAGTAATGCAAGAGTAGTGGCTGTGTAATGACTGGAAGACAGTAAAATCACACAAAAAGGCAAGGGGGAAACCCATTGACAGGAGACACTGGCTGGTGAGGGGGAAATATCGGGTTTAAGATCCATTTTCCTTCTAGCAGTAGAGGGAAAAGCAGTATCACATATTTCTGGAGGGTTGGCTGCATTTCTACAACAAACTTGATATCAGTTCAAGTAAAATGCACATTTAGGAAATGTACTTATGAGCATACCTACCTGACTTTTTTTTGGGGGGGGTATATATGGAAGATTTTGATGTGTTTATTACTAAGCTCTATTAAGGAAGCCATGAGTTTCAAGGTAGTATAACAGGGAATTTAAAATTTGTAAGGATATAAAGATGATTAGGTATAGTAGAGAATGCACACTTTAATCATTTGCATTTCCCCAAAGTAAAATAGTTTTCACAGAGCTACCAAATTAAATCTCAACCCAAGAGGTCAATTCAATTAGATTAGTCTGCCTCTGATTCACACTGTGGGTGAGAGGTCATAGAGGACATTTTCAGACCTTCCTTCATGATTCCAAGTCAGTGGACGGAGTTGACTCATTTCTCCTTGTGAAAATTCTCTTTTTATGGCTTGCATGACACTTTTTTTTTAAATTAATTTATTTTTTTTTAATTTTTAATTTTTTTTTAATAAACATGTATTTTTATCCCCAGGGGTACAGGTCTGTGAATCGCCAGGTTTACACACTTCACAGCACTCACCAAAGCACATACCCTCCCCAATGTCCATAACCCCACCCCCCCTTCTCCCAACCCCCCTCCCCCCAGCAACCCTCAGTTTGTTTTGTAAGATTAAGAGTCACTTACAGTTAAAAATTCCTTTTATTCCTTCCCATTCCTTTACATTTTTACCTCCTTCTCCCCCTACCCCCCACCATGTGTGTGTGTCTCCAAAGCAGCAATCCACTCTCTTTATATTCTCTGCCCTTCAAGCTCATCTACTTTCAGGAATATGGTACTTAATCTAGGAAGATTACTCCAAAATCTTTATCAATAGCTGTTGAAATTCCTCTAGATTTTTCCCACTGACTGGTAAAACATTTCATTTTCTGCTTTACTGCTTTGTTTGCCTCAGTATAGCTAATTCTGAACTTATTTCCCTTAATTTTTTTCTATTTTCTATTTTTATGCTCTTTTTTCTGTTAATGACACCAGGGCCATCTCAAATACCAGACTTGAAAATCTGGAACTTTTCCCTTCATGTTACCTCTCACAAGTCATGATTTTAAAGCATTCCTATACCCCCTGGTACTGTTCCATATGATTAACTGATGCCTTCAACATCCAGTCTACCATTTTGTGGGTACTGTTAGAGCAGCAGGGATTTGGAGGTGAATGTACCATCCATATTCCTTACCTCATGGGTATTCTAGGGATAAAGAATAAAATGTAGCAGTTTAGTATGTGTTTCTTTTGGGTAAAATTTGAAAGGAAACAAATTTCTTTCCTCTGGCTCAATAAAAAGCCACTCATTTAAGAACTGTATGTATAGAAAATTCTAGTTAAAAACAAGTTTAACCTGGAGTTGCAATTCATTAAGATTCTTGAAAGTATTGAAAGGCACCATTTAAAAACATTCTGTCAATCAAAGCAAATACATTTGAGCACTTGGGAATGAAGATTTTGTGAGACGCCCCGTTTGGCAGGCCTGGTGGTGATAAAATTTGGAAGTCTATTTTACTCTCTAAAAATCCCAACTGAGGGTTTTAGAAGGGAGAGGAGTAGGGGGATGGGTCAGCCTGGTTGTGGGTTTTAAGGAGGGCACATATTGCTTGGAGCACTGGGTGTAGTGCATTAACAATGAATCTTAGAACACTGAAAAAATAAAATAAAAATAAAAATTAAACAAAAATCCCTAAAATTAGATTTTTATAGTATCCTTTTTAAATCGTTTTGTGACACTGCACTTAGAGTCAAATTTACTTTCCAAATATCACTTGCTATTTTTTTTTCCTCTTTCTCCTTGGTAAAATAGAAAAAAAAAATGACAGAAAAGTAAAATAACACTTGAAACCCTAACACTTAGGAAAACATTTTGAGTTTTGAGTGAGTCCTGTAAATTCCATATTTATTTACAGTAGTCTGTAGTATAAGAACATACTGTTGGGAATATTTTATGTGATAAGAGAAAATATTGAGGGAGTTATGGAGATTCGGTACCTGAGACCAGCACAGCATTATCTAAAAGGTTTGAAGCCCGAAGTCCTTAGCGGAGTCCTGCTTGTTATTTCTTCTAGCAGTGCCCATCACTCTGTATTGTCTTAATCATGCTGCTTTCCAGTAGAAGTGAACTCCCTGAATTCCAAAGTCATTTCCATTTGAGACCCCTTAAAAAAATAAACTATTTTCCAAAGCTTTTCCAAAGCTGTTCCTTCTACCTGTGTTCAGAGTATTAATTTTTCTCATTTTGTATTGAAAAGAGTCCACTTTCTTTCATCATTCCCGGTGGCCTAAAAGTTTACTCAATCCTCACCTATTTAAAACGGACATTCCTTTAACTGAGGGTAAGATGAACTAAATGTAAGAGGAAAGTCAGTGAAGTCAGCTAATGTTCATGATTTGGATCTAAGTCATCAGAATGTTTAATGGATATTCAGTATGCAGTATTTAAGAAAGCACAAACTATTTTTATTTGAAATAGTAAAAGAAATGAATTCTTAGCAATTTATAATACAGTTAAAATATATTTAGGTCTAAAACTTCACTTCTCCTAAAAACATAAAATTTTAGCGACTGGAAAGGACATTTCTTCATTTCTTTCAGTAGCAAAGAAACTGAGGTCCATAATAGAAAAATGAATTGCTTAATTCCAGGATCTAGGGGATAGCAGAACTAGTTATATAAGCCATGTCTTCTTCCTTTCAATGGTTAGTAAGTTTTTATTGAATACTTATGTTTCAGGCAATAGACAGCACAGGAAATTGCTCACAACAAAACCAGCCTCGTGACTCCTTCCCTCCATTGAAACAGCTACCCTGCCTTAAATACTGAAACAAGCTTTGGTTCAGTACTCACTTTCTATTTCCTACTGTTCTCAGTCTCATTTTTCAAGTTGAAACTGCCTTATTACTGACCTTCCTCTCTAATATTTTTCAATGACCCAAAAAAACCCCATTTTAAATATGAATAAACTTAGATTAATGCAACAGTACCATGCATTTGCCTCATAAAAGTCAGAATTTTAAAAAGTATGTTCTTATTAAAAAAAAAAAGATTCATTCAGGCACACTATGCCTTATTATTTTGTGAAAACTACATTTTGGTATGAATGTTTAATAAGTAATATTCATAATTTTAATAGCTTAAGTGTGTAAGGAGTGTGCTGAATTGAATTACAACTCATGTAAGCCTTTTATTATAAATTTCCATAGGTTTGGATTTTTTTAAGTATAGAAAGAGCATCCTTTTTCACATGTAGTGTTTTCCCATTTTTATATGCATTTAATGCTAAATACTAAGTGGAGAGTCTAGCTTATACTCTTATTCAAGATTGCTAAAAGCTTGTAACCAATAAACTTTTATTTATGTTCTATTTCTCAATAAATCTATATATTTCCAGTAAGATAAACTGATATTGTGATGGTATCCTTGAAAAGACTGAGAACAGTTTATCACTAAACCATTCATTTACAGGATAAAATCTTGGTGTTCTCCCCTGTAGCATTAGTCTTCTCTAGTTAATTTAGTTGGCTGTGGTAAATGACTTGAAGGCCTACCTAATCTCTAAATATTACTCTGTGAAATGTTCTGTATTTTGTATCTCCTACTTGCTTTTGTGGAGTCAATATTTCTCTACTTAACTGAAAACCTAGTTTTGTAGTCCCTTAGCTTCCTTAGCAGAGTAAGCACTATATTATTATTATTATTATTTTTGCTCATAATAGTTGACTGCTGCCTTGCAGCCCCTAACCGCCTCAATTCCCTTGGTTTTTCTAAACAAAAAGATTGGAAATGTGCACATAACTGAAACTTTCACAAATTCATTGAACCCGAAAAGCTAAGAAAACCTTGTTAAATGCTGGAGCAGCACACAAGGAAAAGTCTGAAGCAGTTCAGGATTAGAAGACAGAATTAGAGATCTCACTGCATGAAGAAAATGAATTGGAATGGAATGAAAGGATACCTAAAATAGAGTGGAAAGTAGAAAGCAGGGTATTTTGTACTTATAAATTAAAACATAGTTCTGACCTCTGCCTTTAAAATACGTGCACACACATACATAAGTGAGAATGCTTGCTTAAAAAAAAGTTTTCTCGGGGCGCCTGGGTGGCTCAGTGGGTTAAGCCTCTGCCTTTGGCTCAGGTCATGATCTCAGGGTCCTGGGATCAAGCCCCTAGTCTGGCTCTCTGCTCAGCAGGGAGCCTGCATACCCATCTCTCTGCTTGCTTGTGACCTTTCTCTCCGTGTCAAATAAATAAAAATTTGAAAAAAAAATTTTTTTTCTTAACTATTGAATGTGTTAGACGAAGTTTTAGTTTTCCATAATTTTTATTACCATGATTTTGGATGTGATTACTTATTTCCAAATAATTTGTTTACTTTATTTTACTTTTTGAAAATGTCATAAATAAATGGGATTTCAGAAACTGACAGAGAAAGGAAGACAGCTTAGTAATTTTTTTCCAGAGAATATTTAAACTTAGAGTGCTAGAAGATGAATTGTGAGGTGAATCCTGAATGAAGGAAAACATAGGTGGCAAACCAAGGAAATACTTGATTTAGAGCTCCCTTTATAATGTATGCAAGTCTTTTGCTACATGTGTCACATTTTATGTTATATACTATTACTTTGTGTCCCACCTCCAAAACCTGTACTCTTTGAGAGGAGGATTAATACACAGTTTCTTTCTTGTTCTGTGGCATGTAGCCTGGCAGTTTATTGATAGTGAATAGAATGAGAAAAGAAAGGGAGGTGGGAAAAGAGAGGGAAGGAGGAAAATCACGTTTTGATAATATTATAAAAGAGCTGTGAAAGAAGAGGTTAGCAATGATACATAAATCAGGACAGGAGCAATAGAAATATTTCAGAAGGCCAGAGGAACAATTCAAGCAAATATCCTATTTCTGTGATGACATATTTCCAGTGATTTTAGATTATGTTACTTCACAAACCTAATTTTCACATAAGAATTTGGTTAACTGTACACTAAACCTTTCAGAAGACTTACCAAACTGAGCCAGAAGCAAATCTAGGCAGCAGGATACCCACGTTAGTCATATATATCATGGCCAGTATATTCAAATTGTGAGTAATAATTGAATTAAATTGTTGGGTTTTCCTTCAGTCTCATTCTGGAGCACAATTAGTGTCTAAAGTTATGCTGTACTTTTATAATGCAGACTCAACCTGGAAATAAAAAACACAACACCGTTTTTAATGATAAACAAACCAAGGTCACTTTTGTACTGTAAAAACTACTAGCTACATGAAGAGAAGTAGTTTAAAGTGCGTTCTTCTCACTTTGCAAATTAAGTGGATACACGCACATACCAGCAAGGGAGGGATATTTATATAGAACCCTACAATGTGATGTATATAATGTGTATAATATTGTGTATAGTGTCCTTTCCACCATTGCACACAATAACAGGTACTTGTTATGGGGAAGAAGTGTAATTTTCAAAATGGTTAATTATAGATTAACATGACACAGCATAACTGCAGTTGCTTCATGAAAGTCAGGACTTTAAAAAGACTTAGGCCATATAAGTAAATATCCATTATTTTAATGATTTAAGTGTGTGAGAGTGTGTGTCGAGTCGGGTTATAACTCATTTGAGCCTTTTACTGTTTATTTCCATATGTCAGTGATGACGTAGCACTAGGAAGGTATTCTCTAAAGGATGACAAAGAGAAAAGCAGTGCATTACTAAATCATCCACCTACAGCCTCACATGTTAAGTGCACCGCAAAAAGATGGCTATGAAATCAAACAGTTCTCACATGCCATAGAGTACTGGTGAAAGATTACATTATAGAACGTTAAAAATATTTTTATTTTATTAGTAGACTTTATATTTTAGAGCGGTATTTGATGTATAGAAAAATTGTGCAGAAAGTGCGTAGGATTGTCATATTCATTCCTCACACCCTACTGCAGAGTCCCACCTACAGGCAAGTTTTGAATTAGTGTGGTACATTTATTACAAGTGATGAGCCAATATGGACGCATTATTAAATACATCCATAGTTTATATTACGGTTCACTCTTTGCATTGTACTGTGTTACAGGTTTGGACAAATGTGTAATGTCATGAATGCACCATGGCAGAGCGACAAAATAGTTTCACTGCCTTAAATATCCTCTGTTTACCATACATTCATCTTTTTCTTTTTCCCTACCACCTCCTTCCCCACAACGTCTGGAAGCCACTCATCTTTTCACCATCTCTATGGTATCACCTTTTCCAGAATATCATACAGCTGGAATCGTACAGTAGATAGGCTTTTTAGATTGGCTTCTTTCAGCTGATGATATGCATTTAAATTCCCTCATGTTGCTTTGTGACTTGACAGCTCATTTCTTTTTATTGCTGGATAATATGCCGTGGTATTGATGGATCATAGTTTGCCCATTCATCTATTCAAGGACATCGAGTTTGCTTCCCAGCTTTGGCAATTATGAGTGAAGCTGATAACAAACATTCATGTGCAAGCTTTTGTGTGGACACAGTTTTTACCGAGAAAAAAAAAATGTAGAAGTGATGTTGCTAGAATACATAGTAAGCCCATGGGTCTGACATTTCACATTCCCATCCACACTCTGTGAGGGTTCCTGCTGCTCCACATCCTCACCAGTGTTTGGTGTTGACAGTGTTCTGGAATTCAGCCGTTTGAATGATGTAATGATACCTCATGTTTGTTTTAGTTCGAAATAGAAAAATGATATGGTGTTGAGGACCTTTTCATATACTAAGTTACCATTTGAATATATTATTTAAGGTAATGTCTATTCATATTTTGCCCATTATTTACTTGAGTTATTTGTTTTCTTTTTGTTGGATTTTAAGTTTCCTTTGCATGTTTCAGGTACTAGTCCCTTTATCACCGTAGTGTTTTGCAAACATTTTCTTCAAGTCATTTTCTGACCTCTTCATTTTCTGACCTCTTCATTTTCTGAACTCTGTCTTTCCCACTATTAACTAAGTCCAGTTTATGATTTTTTTTTCTTTGATGAATCATGCTTTTGGTATTATATCTAAATAGTCATTGCTAAACCCAAGGTAAGCTAGGTTGTCTCTTACTTTATTTTCTAGAAATTTCATAGTTTCGTGTTTTATGTTTAAGCCTATATCCATTTTGAATTAAGTTTTGTGAAAGATAGAATTTCTCAGTCTAGATTCATCTTTTTTGCATGAATGTCCAGTGTACTATGACATTTGTTGAAAAGACTGTGTTTTCTCTTTTACCTTTGTTCCTTTCTCAAAGAACACGTGGCTATATTTGTATGGGTCTGTTTCTGAGTTCTGTGTTCTGTTCCATTGATCTGTTTTTCTGTTCTTTCACTAATACAGTACTGTATTTATTACTGGAGTTTTATTAAAAATCTTGGTGCTGAGTAGCTCAGAAAACATATTAATTAGTAAAACTTTTAAATCATAAACATCGTTATGTCTCTTTCTTTTTACAATATGGAAAAAATTATAAAAGAAAAAGTCTGTCTCTTGGAACTTAGATTGCATGTTAGCTAAATTCAGAGGCTGAAGCATTATTATTGCACTTTTATAATCTGTGACTTGACTTTTTACTTTCAGGCAGTTCACTTGCCCGTTAATTCTCCTAGTGACTTTGTGCTGTGGTTGTTTTAGTAGCTTTTAGTTGGTCTCATTTTTAAAGTCTTATTTGTATGGAAAACAATGGCCAGATAGAACAAAACCAGCTTTTAACTCTATATATTTATGTATAATTTTGAAGTTCCTCCTAGGAGAGACCAATGTGTGTTGAAGTTAAGGCATGATGGTCAAGTGGGTGTGCAAATTTATACACACACCCTCACACACGCACCCATGCATCTCCCCAGGTCAAACAAAGTGGAAATAGGAAAGAGTAAAGACTGAAAGGATGAGAGGAATCGACTGTCGCTATTTCAGCGTGATCTCAAAGATCTGGTAGAAATGTGACGAAGGGAAGGCATCCATAGATCATGAACCATCTTCTTGAATAAAGTAGCAGAGTACATAATAAGACAAAACGAATTTAATGGATCATTTGGGGTCCTAATTGTAGTGACTGTGTTTTAAGTAGAGGAGTGGTTTATGTGGAGGATTATGTGTGAAAGGAAGTACAATCGAAAAGAGATAAACCTAAAAACAAATAAAAACCCTCCATGGACGTATCTTCAACAGTGGAAAAAGCACAGGCTTTAACCTAATGGGCAGATCACTAATCAGGCTCTCCCCATGCTCTCTCATGCATTCCTACTTTCTGCTTTCCACGTTGCATGGTTTGATAATAAACTAATTTAAAAATCACACAACAGATTTGCTGGTCTCGTCATTAGAACACACATGATAAAATTGGAAAATCTGATTTGTCAAAGAAGTAGTTTATTGAAATTTCATGACCAGTTTTTCTGCTATAATAATCTATTGATATCAGATCAAATATCAGATAAGATACACATACCCTTAATGAAGGCCTTCTTATTGTCCACAGATTATATGTCAAAAGTTCCTATGTTTGGAAAAAATAGGCAATTATCACTAAAAGCAATCTGTTAACAGCCCACAGGACTTCATTCTCATTATAGAAATTCCAAAATAACTGTGTCTTCATGACAAACTGTGTAACAATTTTAGGTATTGTATATATTTCCTAAGGAAAAAACATGTGCATAGAAGTGCCAGTCTATGATGTGAACATAAAGTAAAAAGAGTTTTATAATCATTCATAACTCCTCCAATACATAGCAAGTTAAAGATATGAATAAAGATAGAGCATGCATTAAGTCCTAGGATATGGTGTAGGAAGGAGAAATGTGTCTATCTCCTCACTACCCTAGACAGTAGTATGTGTCCTTGAGAAAATCATTTAACTCTCAGAACCTTAATTCCTTTCTCTGCAAAATAACAACTATAGCATAGGTAATTTCAAAGTGCATTAGAGTCTTAAAATCTGCTCACTATCCTTAAGTACATATTTACGGCAAGAACATGTATTTGTAGATTAGTTTCGTCCTGAAACAAAATAAGATAGCAAATTAAAGAATTATTTATTTTCCAGGGACTGTTTTGTGAAGCCATCATTTTATAGATGAAGTCAGTATTAATTCCACTCCAAAAATTATTTTAGTATTATCAGCCCATTACTGCATGGTGATCTGCGATGCCCTGTGTTAATAATGGTATAAATTTTGTGGCATCCATTTATGTGCAGTGACTTTCACTGAGAGAAACAATATAACAATTATAAAGTTATGAAAAAAAGAGAGTGTCTTTTTTTCCTTTTCTTTATTTTTTTTAAACTACAGAGGATTTTATGGGACTTGACTTCACAAAAGCTAATCAGTCCCCCAGGGAATTAGAAGCAGTCACTTGCCTATTAATTCTCCTAATATCTTTGTGCTCTGATTGTTTTAGTAGCTTTTATTTGGTCTCATTTTTAAATGTCTTATTTGTGTAGCCTTATTTTATGAGAAAGAAAAGTAATAGCCAGATTAAAAAAAAAATCTGTAATTAGTTTGATCTGTGATAGTTAAAAGCTGCTAAATAACCCGAGAAAATTCAAAGCTTTTTATAAATTAATCTACCATGAGCATCACAGTTTTTATAATTTATACTATTTTTCTTTTGTAATTTCTAAAATTAATTTTTGGAGATTCAAAAAGTATAACAAAATGCTATAATTCATTATATTTTGGCTCACCTTGTTCTTGCTCCAGATAATATGTAAATAAATAATAATAGCTGTTATTACTATTACATTAAATGAATTTGCTCTCAAAATTATATTTTTTGATATTTTAGCAAGATTTTATAGTCTGTTTAAGCAAATACCCTTTTGGAAAGTACTGTTTCTTCTCTGTAAGCCTTTTATGCTTGCTTTTTCAAAATCCATGGGATTTTATTGGACTCTATGAATATTACTTTTGTTCTATATAAACAGATTGAAACCTCACTGAAAAACAACAGTGTTATGTATAAATACTGCAAGTTTGCAGTAAATGGTAGGCTCTTCTGAGTAGTTCAGATGCCTCAGGTTTTAACTAAAGCCAACATTGCAGATTGTCTTTATATTTTTAGAACTCATGGGTACTAACCCTTGCCCATGGATTCCAAAAGGAATTAAATTATGCCTTGTGACTACCCTGGCCGCTCAGGGAATTTTATTTATCATTTGCAAAGGATACTTATGGTTTTGTTGATGTAGTCAAACTCTATATATTTTAAGGGGACTTGCTTAAAAATATGTAACTATAGTTTTTAATTGAGGAAATGATAGTTCAGAGGCTAAAGGCCCAGAACTATGTAGGACATATATATTTTGGAAAGAGTGATTTTTTTTTTATTTTAGCATTTTTTTTTTACCAAGAACAAAATGAGAACTGCTTTCTCATCATCTGTTACATGAATCAGAAATAAAAGATGTCAAAATACAACAACCTAATAATTAGCTGGGCCTAAAAAAGTCTGTTGTAAATAAGTCTGTTTTCTATTGAAATGTGTAGTAATTCAGTTTCTAGGTTATGCCAGAAATTAATCACTGAGTGATACATCTTTATATTTCCTATTGAAGTACAGCTGACACACAACATTACCTTAGTTTTGGTGTATACAATAGTCATTTGACAACTTTCCATGTTATGCTATTCTTACCATCAGTGTAGCCACCGCGCGTGATATGTATTGACAAGCAAAACCGGAATGTTTTCATCAGTTCTTTCTGTTTTTCTAGTAGCGTGTAGTAGTTACATGTTTTTCATGGAGAATTGTGGATGATGTGTGAGCCCAGCTCAGATTCTTTGCCTTGTCTTCCTGGAATCTTCTTTCCCGGGTATCTGAATGGCTCTCTCTCCCTTCACTCATCTGGGCTATGGTCAGATCACACCAACCACATTTCTTGATATACTTTCTAAAACAACATTCTCTGGCATATTACAATCTGTCATCATCCTGATTTATCTTTTTTTATTTTAAATAAATTGTATCTTGTACTAATTTCAGACCTGCAGAAGAGTTGAAGAGGTAGTGAGCTCCTGTATGACCTCACCCAGTTTTGGTTTCCCTCATGTTATTACATTGCATTATAGTGGTACATTTATTTGTCCGAACCTGCGACTAATGTTGGTGTGTTACTGCCCTTTTTTGTGCTTTAGGAGGCGTCCAGAGTACCATGTTGCCTTTAGTTGTCAGGTTTCCTTTGTTTCTCTGGTCTGTGAAATGATCTTTGTCTTTCCTCATTTTTAATGAACTTAACAGTTTTGAGGAGTACTAGTCGGTTGTTCTATCCTTCAGTTTGGGTTTGTTTGAAGTTTCTCTCATGATTAGACTGGAGTTACTATAATTATTTTTAAAAAAAACCTTGTAAACATTTCTGAAAACTCTATCATAGTATATAATTTGTATGTATCTGTGTATCTTATCTTCTAAAAGAAGAACTTTTTTCCTAAAAATCTCTTGCTCTGTTTATTTCTTTCTCTCATTCTGTCTCTTTCTACCCCCCTTTCTCCTTTATTCCTGTATACTGCTTGCTTTCTTCATCTGTTTTTCCTTCATTAATTTCTATATATTTTATTGTTTATACAAACACAATTTGCCTTTTCAATTCATGTAATTAATCCAGCATATTTTTGAAGATCTTATTTGTAAGGCTCTCTGTATCCTGCCGTCGATACATCAGTGAAAAGAATAATATCTTGGACTATAAGAGAGTTAAATTTATGAAAGAGGCCATAAATATTTATCAAATAATCAGGTAAATAGAACATGACCGATGGTGGTAAGAGTTATAGAGAAAACATAAAAACAAGATAAAAGGATATAGAATGTTGGGGTGAGTGGAATGCTAATTTAAACAAGTGGTCAGTGACGAATTTATAAAAATGATTTTTGGAGGGAGAGAACAGAATGAATTGAGGGAATGATGCATGGAAACGCATGAGGAAGTCCAGGTAAAGGGAGAATATTTTTTGTTGCCCTTGAATGGAGAACTGCTTTGTGCATTTAAAGGCCATGGAAGGGGTGCCTGGGTGGCTCAGTGGGTTAAAGCCTCTACGGCTTGGCTCAGGTCATGGTCTCAAGGTCCTGGGATTGAGCCCCACACGGGGCTCTCAGCAGGGAGCCTGCTTTTCTCTCTCTCTCTCTCTCTCTCTCTCTCTCGGCTTGCCCTCTGCCTACTTGTGATTTCTCTCTGTCAAATAAATAAATAAAATCTTTAAAAAAAAATAAATAAAGGCCATGGAAGATGATAGTGTGGCTAGACCAGAACAATGGGATGAGTGCTCAGAGTGAGATCAGAGAAGTAACTTAAGTGAAAAGCATGTGAATTCTTGTAGGCTAGTTTATGGACTTTGAGTGTGAGTGATATGGGATGCTATTAGAAAGCTTAGATTTATTATGTGGCTTAATTTTTTTTTTTTATTACCACTTAGGAAATAGACTTGAATGAGTGGATAGCAGAAAGGGAGAAATCAGAGAGAGAACTAGGAAGTATTACAACAACCCAGCTGAGGAAATGAATACAAGTAAATTAGTAATAGAAATGATAACTGGTCAGATTCTGGATAAATTGTGGAGTTAGATCCCACAGGATATACCGATGTTAGGGGAAGAAACAAAGATGCCCTCAAAGTTTTGGCTCTGAACTAATGAAACAATTACCATTTATTGTGCAGGGGAAGGTTTCAGGGAAAAAAGAGAGAGAGAGAGAGAGACTTTAGGGAACATATACATCAAGATTTTGATTTGGTACATTTTCAATTTGTGATAATTAGTACACCCAAAGTGAAGAAGTCATTTAGGCAGTTGGTTTAGAGTTCAGATAAGAGGTTCTTCTTGGAAGTATAAATTTGGGATTCATCAGAATATAAATAAAATTTAAAGCATGCATTCTCAGTAGGGATGTCATCTCCCTCCAGGAGGTGAAAATTGGTTCTTGGAGGTGGGAAAATCTTTGCTATTGCAATAGTCTATGGGCCTCTATAGCTCAAACCTATCTGATGAATTCTTATTTTTGATATTTAATTTCTTTCATTAGGGAGACTATAAATCTAATTTTTCTCTTTGGGGAGATGTTAATGGAAAAAATGTTTTAGAAACCTTGGCTTACATTTATAAGATTATATTTGATTATCTAAATATGAGAACAGATATAGAATAGAAAACTCTGAAGAATGATCCTTGGGCCATTATAAATCACAAAATTTGGAGAAATAGTAAATAGCCAGTAAATGAAATGGAGAAAGATGGGCCAGGGAGGTAGCAAAAGAACAGTTGTACATATCAGGTGAAAATGTTTTTCAAGAAAGAAGGGATAATATTTTCTGTCAAGTGCTATAGAAAATAAGTTGAGTAAAACATTGCCAATAATTCTTTTGAGGATTTCCTTAGAAAGGAAAAGGGAAAGGCACATTAAGTGGAGAATTTTGTTTTGTAAATAATGAGGTATTGCTATATGTCTGAATGTTGTCGTAATTCAGTAGAGAGGGTAAACCCGTATGAACAGAGAAGGAATCAATATCTGGATCAACACGTTGGAGAAAGTAAGACATTCTTGATTCTAGTGAATGCAAAGGATCGACATTAGCTTTAAACACGCGATCATATCTTTTAAATAGAGGTATGATGATAGTACAGTCAGAGAGGGAGATTGGTGGTATGCGGGTATGTGGCAGTGAGAGCCCTAGGAACACTCTTCTCATTGCTTTTGTGTTCTCTCCAAAATAAAAACAAAGCCATTAAGCAGGAGTGGAGAGGGCAGAGAAAGAAGAGGGTTGAGAAGGCATGAAATAAATTTCAGGGAGAATAGTAAAGTGAACTAGGAAAACCTGGTATGATTCTAAGGAGTTTTGGTGGCCTTTTTGAGACTAAAAATCAGTACTATAAAGTGACATGAATTAGTATAGCTTTATGTTTTCCTCTAGCAACATTTAGCTGTGTAAGCACAGGCTGAGTATATGTGGAATTTTGTATTTTTTGTTTTTATTTTCGAAGAAATGAATCGGGGCTTATATAAGAAAGTGATTGTACTGATGCACACTGGAATCTAGATTGAATAAAGGAGGAATAAAGGAAGAGAGCTGAGAAAAATTGGGAAGGTCAGTGGATGGTATGTGCTAGAGGAGCTAAGAAATTATTGGATGTTGATTGTGGTGCTGATATGGAAAAATGGAATGTGATAGGAATTAGAATAATTGAAATTGATATCTGATATTTGGATTATGAAAAGGTATTAGCTATTAGTAATGTCAAGTTTTAGAATGTTATGTACATCAAGGGCTGTGGTAAGGTGGAAAACACATTCATGGTAGGAGTCGTTCAAGGTTCTAAGAATAGTCAATATTGAAAGATTATGTACTTGGTTATTAAAACACCAAAAGCCATGACAGAGTAGTGCTGTTACTAGTAAAACCTTAGTAAGGTAAAAATCTATAGATGCTTGCAGAAAGGAAAGTGGTGGGTAACATAGAATGATATGATAGCATGAACCTTAACACTGGGTACTTTAGGGAGAAGGTTTTATCATGGCCTACAGACAGTGGTTGGTTTCATTCTTTGCTGAATTTCTTGTGTCTAACATAGTTCCTGGAATTTAGTAAGATTTCTCAGATATTTGCTAAATGAATGAAATGTTGAGTGCATCTGTAAATTGAAGGGAATCAGTAGTATTTCTTAGAAATAATTCCCAGTTCTAAAATTTCAGATTTACAAATATGAATATTATTCAATGTGTGCTATACTTATGGATGGTTATAATGAAAATGATGCTTAACAATTTGTACCACATCTAGTTTTACCTCTCCATAGTCCAATTATTACTTTAATTAAATCCTATGTCATTATCTCCACTTCAGTAGGTACTGGTCTCAGCAGTAAGTCATTTTTAATGCTCTTTCTGTTTTTGAATTGCTCTAAAGCTACAGTGGATAGATTTTTAAGTCTTCGAGCTTGGAGGTAGGGTTCCTAACATCTCTCACTGATCTTAGATGTTTTATTATTATAATTTTCACCAAATTAGAATCCTACTGATAACCTACCACATCTCTCCCCAGTGGGCACTCAGAATCTTAAGAGTTTGCTTCAAAATAGTCTCAACATATGTTCCTGTATTCTACTCAATTTTAGTTTGAACTAATATAGACCTAAATATGTTGGATTCTTTGTATTTTTGTAATCTTATCTCTGCTTGCCAGTCTCCATATAAAAAGCTTAGCTTGCATTTCTAATCCCATATGAAACCCTGATTTTATCCTCCTTCCAATCTGCCTCACTTATTCCTGTGTCCTGTGGCAAGAGCTTAGACCCTGATCGTGATAAATGTCAAGATCTCTTTAGGGAATTCATTTTTTTGTGGGGCACAGAAGATGTGTGATGTGTATCAGCAAACACCTGAATAAATTTGTGATCCTTTAACACAGTGGTATATGGTAGCGTGTGTAATTTGTGATCCTTTAATACCAGTGGTATATGGTAGCGTGTATAAATGGCACAGGGAAGTCAATCTTGGCTTCAGAATTGATGAAAGTATTCCATGAAGAAAAACACATACTAACTCTGTTCTTCACTGTATGGGTAGCAGAGGAGAATCTCTATGGCACAGATATTCAAGCTGTGAAAGAAAAAAATATCTAGTTTAGTCATTTGCCTTGCTTGGCAAGAAATTGAAGCTCAAGGTAGCATGTATGAAAGGGAGGAGACTCAGTTCCCTTATTAATGATGTCTTCATGTGGAAGGGCTGTTCATTAGCACTGAGTTCCTGTTCCCTTTTCACACTCTCACTACTTTCTCTCCTGGGTGAGTTCAACATCATCTGGGCGCGATCTTTTCAAACCCTTCTTTTCTTCTCACTCTCAGAGTCTGACTCTCCACCAGAAGCATTATTTTCTGCTCTGTTTGTGTAGAACTTGTATAGTGTCTTTAGTTGTGAAAGCCAAAAGTCTCATTGAGTACATTTTTAAATGGCTTTATGGAATGTTGTAATTTTTGGCTAGCTGCTTTCTCATTTCTGATTTCACCTTTTCTTTCATCTTTAGCATTATTTACTTACATAAATTTGGGTCTTGGGGTCTCCGTGTCTTCCCTTCAATGTTCCCTAAAAAGTTATATTGTAGTGTTTATGAATATAGTCTTTGCATTTATGAATAGTGAGAAATTGAGTCAGTTACTTAATTTTGTTGTTGCATTTGCACATCTGTAAAATGAACCTAATAAATGCAAAAGTGCTGCAGTGCAACTTATTGATCATCATTCTATCTCAAAGAGTTCATGGTATCCTTCATAGCCTCTAGAATACTGGAAAATGGATAATCTCAGCATCTTTCCAAAATTTTTATATCTTATGCCAAGGATATAGATATGGTATTTATACTGTCTTAGGGAATTAAACCAAATGAATAATCATATTTTTGCAGTGGAGCATGTTTTCTACAAAATGTTCTAATGGTATGACCAAAGGAGAAAATTAACCTTCTTAGAAAATACCCTGTTAATATTAAAAAAAAAAATTCAGGAATGCTTTTAGTATTAATGGTTGTAAAAATTATAATTTAAAATATAATTGCTTTGTTCATTTCTATGAGAAATTTGTGTAGGTCACATTGGTAATTTTTTTTCAAATTTTCCAATTATTTTGTCACATACATCTGAAGAAATATTAGTCTAAGACAGTAAGTCAGTTGCATTTACTAGCATACTAAACTCTAGGAAATTCATAAAACTAGAAAGAAGAAACAGAGCTTTGACATGATCATCATATGTCTTTGTGTAGCACACATTCATTCACCATTCTGTGTAGAAATAGTAATGGTTAAGCACTGATTTTTCTTAAGGAATATATCTTTCTGGGACCAACAGGAAATTAAAAGATAAACCTTTGATTAATGTTGATGTGAGAGAATTCCATGAGCATATGGAAAACAGGTATTCTACATAAAAAGGACAGAATTATTTGTTGTTTGTTTTTAATTATACTCCTTTTGGTCCTTTTTGTTCATTAAGTAAAGTTATGAGTTTCTTATTTTGAACACAATTGAGTAAATTTCATTGTGCGTTTATAATACAATTAAATGACAGTTTTGACAGGAATATTTATCTTGTAGGGATAATTTTTAGAAATAATACTTCTTTATATATAAAACATGAATTTTCAGCTCTTAGTTTAAATACTTGCTAATTGTGTTGGTATGACAATGTTAGTGGTTTAAAACACAATTTCAAGATTAAATTCTTTCTAGCATTTGCTTTCCGAAAATAAAATTCTCAATATCTACCCAAAATAATTAGAGCCATCTAATAATGAGGTCAAGCCATGTGCTGTAATCGATCAGCAGCCTGGCAGTAATGGAGTCTGCAAGAAATACATCAAACTAATGAGCAGCTAAGAGACAGGAGAATAACTCTTGGTGCTTCAGATCTAGACTTTCAATGGCTTCTGAAATACTTCAAAGACTAGGAGGATTAATTTTTTGAATAAGTCCTTGAAATAAATGTCTTGACTGTTTTTTCCTTTGCAGTTGAAAATCAAGTCAAAGCATTTTTATTTTTATTTTTTAGGTTTTTTAAATTTTATTTATTTGACAGAGAGACATCACAAGTAGGCAGAGAAGCAGGCAGAGAGAGAGAGAGAGGAGGAAGCAGGCTCCCTGCTGAGCAGAGAGCCTGATGCGGGACTCGATCCCAGGACCCTGAGATCATGACCTGAGTTGAAGGCAGCAGCTTAACCCACTGAGCCACCCAGGCACCCAAGTCAAAGCATTTTTAATTGAAATATTTATTGTAAAAACAAATCATGGTGAACACATGGAAATGATTGCTGTTGTCCGCCTTTCTGTCAGCGCCTTGCTAGATGAGTGTGCTGTGAGTGGGATAGAGGCTCGAAAATTTCCCGACCCTTTCGTCTTGGCACGGTTTATATATAAATAAGATGAACAGTACACAGCACTTATAATTTGTAATTTTCAAACATATAGTAATTTTTCAAATTTCTGTGTACAAGCACTTGTGTAATATGCATCAGATCCCATAAATCTCGTTGCTAAAATTTGCTCTTATTTTCCGCTTTTCCCTTTAGGAATAATGTTCTATTTGGGGATTGAATTGGTATCTATCAAACTATTGATAGTTTGTACCAGAGAAACCCTTGGCTTAATAATGGGAATTTTTGTCGTAACATTTATTTCACATATATGATAAGTATAGAAGTATAAAAAATTATTATAACTAACAACTTTTTAGGAATTACTGTATTACAAGAAGTATTTTATGTGCATTGAACTTGAACAACCCAGGCAGCTTCTACTAGTGTCTGCATTTTTCATTGAGAAAACTGAGATACAGTATATAAAGGAACTTGCAAAAACGCATTCAGTCAGCAGATAGTGAAAGACTGGTTTGTTCCTAAGTAGCCTAGGTCCACCTGACACTTCATGTAACTATGCTGTGCTGCCTCTTACTAGAAGTTCCTTAGCGGAAAATTTTTTAGAGTTATCATTTGAGAAACCCAGAAGAAAGTATCTCTTGCCACTCTGTTTTATTCAGTGCAGATTATGCTCAGAGACTGAAATCGTCTTCATCAATAATTTATTTAACACAGGTTGACTGTGAGAATTATAATTTATAGTGGTAATATTTCACAAGCCAGTAGTATGCAGGATGGTATCTGGTCATAAGTCTTCCGAGAGCTAGTGTACTCCAAACCAGGGATGGATTAATTACACTGTTGTTCCAGGCAAGGGGAGATAAAAGGAATCAAGTCCAGTGTCTTCAGAAAGCTATTTAGATCAACGAAGGGTAGCCCTGCCCAGACCCAACACTTGAGTTAATCTTCACGAATTCTTGGTATTTAAAGTTTATATGTCCGTTACATCTTTGCTGCTCTTCCATGTGTTTTTATCAGTAAGTTCCCAGGTAGGTCCCCAGCGGTGCCCTTCAATGTCCAATAGCTGAGCTACAAAGTGCTTGTGGACAACAGTAGATGTTGATGACAACGTCCTGGCACAGCTTTCTTGAGGTAAAGAAATTCACCCTTAGATTGAAACAACTTCACTCAAGTCATAAACAGGTAGATTTGAAATCATTGCAAACCAGTTCACAACATATTCTTAGAACCTACTTCTGCTATTTCCATTTAAAAAATCATGGGGTTTAGATCTGCATTATTTCACAGAACTTCTTTGCAGTGATTCAAATCTGCCCTCTCAAATTGGTGGGTATTGAACACTTAAAATGTAATTAGTATGGGGCGCCTGGGTGGCTCAGTGGGTTAAAGCCTCTGCTTTCGGCTCAGTTCGTGATCCCAGGGTCCTGGGATTGAGCCCCACATGGGGCTCTCTGCTCAGCGGGGAGCCTGCTTCCCCCTCTCTCCGTGCCTGCCTCTCTGCCTACTTGTGATCTCTGTCTGTCAAATAAATAATAAACAAAATCTTTAAAAAAAAATTTAAAAAATGTAATTAGTACATAAGAAATTAAACTTAAGCTAATTTTTAAAATTTAATTTTAATACAAACTTAACAGCCACATTTTGCCAGTGGCTACTGATTTGGAGAGTAGTAGTTTATAAACTTTATGGTTATCCATGAGGTGACTTATAGCATACAGATTAATCCAAGAAGCTACTCATAACATAAACCATGTCTGAGCTAATTTGCCTTAAAATTCATGCTCCTAATCCTATTGACAGATTCAGGGCTTGTTTCAGAGGTCCCTTCCTGTTTGCCGCTCTGGTCTTTCCTTAATTCCCTTCTCTCCAGTCCTGAGGATGATGGCACTAATATATTGAAGAAGGTGACATTCAGGGATAGGAGCTGTGGACTAAAGACAGAGATGGGTCAAGGAAAGGGGCACTTTAGATGAACTCTCCCAAAGTGAGGATTAGGGAATGTAAGTGCCGGATTCTTCTAGCAGTGTAATTGTGCAGATGGATCTTTTCTTCCATCTTTTCACTGATGCTTTTTCATCCACTTTCCTTTTCAGTGCTTGTGGATAGTGCTTCAGACTAGGTTTTCTATAGAACAGACTCAGTCTAATTAACTTGAGCCTATTTTCCTTTAACTGGAGTTAACACATCTTTTTGAAATGTCTTCATGCAGTTGCTATTAGGGAAAAGGAAAGTAATTGAAAAAAGTACTTCCTTTTATACCACTTTTTTTTTTTTTAAATTTTCCAGATAAAAAGAACCAACTTTGGTCATATATCCTAATTATTACTTTTGGGATATATACAACCTGAAGAAATTTTCTCTTTATATTTCATGGGAAAACCAGCTTTGAGATTTAGCAGAGGTTAAGGCAGAGGGCATTTGAGGATGATTGGAAAAATACATATAACACACTTGGAAATGATGCCAGTGATAACAGCAGTGGATAAGAAGGAAGAAAAGAGGTAAGATAAGTACTGTCTTGACCTTAACAACCTGCTTTCTCATGGTTTAACGTCAGAAGTAGGCATTTGTTTGGCGGAGAAGGGGCTGGATTTTAAGGCCACAGACATTATGAGGAAAGAAGCAACCAGGATTATGATACAATGAATTAGAGGCGTTTCAGTGATCATCTGCCATCTTGACATGGTTCTAACGTGGGTTTTTAAATTTTAGTATACTTGGAGGTTCCTCAAGAAGTTAAAAATATGACTACCCTACAACCCAGCAATTGCACTACTGGGTATTTACCCCAAAGATACAGATGTCGTGAAAAGAAGGGGCACATGCACCTCAGTGTTCATAGCAGGGGTGTCCACAGTAGCCAAGCTGTGGTAGGAGCTGAGAGGTTCATTGACAGATGAATGGATAAAGAAGATGTAGTTCATATATACGATGGAATATTACTCAGCCATCAGAAAGGATAAACTTGAACTGGAACTGGAGAGTATTTTGCTAAGTGAAGTAAGTCAACCAGTGAAAGACAATTACATGGTTTCACTCATATGTGGAATATAAGGAATAGTGCAGAGGATCATAAGGAAAGGGAGGGAATACTGAATGAGGAGAAATCAGAGAGGAAGACAAACCACAAGAGACTCTTGACTCCAGGGAAACAAACTGAGGGTTGCGGAAAGGGAGGTGGGTGGGGGGATGGGGTAACTGGATGATGGGCCTTAAGGAGGGCGCATAATGTGATGAGCACTGGGTGTTATATACAACTGATGAATCATTGAACTCTGCCTTTGAAACTAATACTACATTATATGTTAATTAATTGCATTTAAATTAAAAATGTAGTATAGTTAACATACAGTGTTATGTTAGTTTCAGGTATGCAATCTAGTGATTCAGCACTTCCACACATCACCCCGTGCTCCTCATGACAAGGGCACTCCTTAATCCCCATCAGTTGTTTCGCCCATCCTCTCCCCAGCCTGCCCTCTGGTAACCATCAGTTTGTTCTCTATGATAAAGAGTCTGTTTCTTGGTTTTTCTATTTCTCTCTTTTTTCCTTTGATCATTTGTTTTTTTCTTAAATTCTACATATGAGTGAAATTACATGGTATTTGTCTTTCTGTGACTGACTTATTTCACTTAGCATAATACCCTCTAGTTCCATTCCTAACTCAGAGATCTTTAAACATATTGTAAATACCAAAATACGTATACAGAGGTAGGTAGAATATTAAAACTTTGATAGAACAATAGACAACATGATCAAATCTGTCAAGGATCAAGAATTAGAAATGTGGAAATCTACCTAGTTTAAAAGAAAAAAGAACAAGGATTGGCCTAGAAGTCTGTGTTTGTGATATTTCTCTTTCTCTACATGCCTTCAACTGCTTAAACTTAGAAATTTATTTTGATGTCATTACTATACCAGATGCAGCACTCTCACAGGAGAAAGTATTCGGTAGGTTCTTGTTCATAAAGATCCTCCTACTAATAAGACTTGGATGCTATAGGTGAAAATTGGCAGAATTGGGCTTGAATTTATATATTTTGTCTGAATACAAGGACATTTTCAGCTGGTTAAGTTGCACTGCTTTTGTGTAAACAAAGCACCTTTGAAAGTGCAAAGTGTTCTGCATACTGTTCCAGTGCTGTCTGAGGAGAGATTTAATATGCTCTGTTCTCATTTATGTTGCTTTCCTAAATTTAGTTTCAGAACCTTCTGAAACTTAAGAAATACAGAATTAAAGAAATGAGAATTAAAAGCAGGAATTTAATGTACAGTAATATAAAAATTGTATATCAGGAAAAGCACCAGAATTTTGGGAGCCTAAAATTCCTCATTTCTGTATTTTTAATGTTCTCCTTTTTTTTCTTGGTTTGTCAGGCTTTTTTATCTCAGTATGATTTTCTATTTTAGAAGTAAAAATCACATACTGAACAAAAACTCTGTGCGAGTTATTGAAATTATCAATTTTAATATTGCTACTAATCAGTATTAGTTGTTTCAGTTGTTTCAGTTGTTGAAACAATTGAATTGTTTAATGATCAAGGTTTACACACTTGTGCAGATTATGCATTTGCTGGCTTTTTATTGTATTTTTAAAATGGAATGGAAACATATTCTTGGAAGCTTGGTATGTGTAACTTTCTTAGCATTCCTGTACTCTAGCCCTATTCAAAGGAATAATGAAGTGGAATAATGACTTAATCAATTGGGAAAACAAATCTACTTTACATAAGAATAGAATAGGATAAGTGGCCCAGTATAGCGGAATATCGTTAAGAGTGGGTTGTTGGCTATATTGAAAACTTTAACTTGTTGGAAATGACCTCAATAGGGAAAAGGTCTGATTATTGATAAAGGGAAAATGCAATTAAAAAAAATAAACCTAAGAGGGAAAAATCTTGAACTCTCTTAAAAATAAATACATAATGAACCAAATTTCATATAACTTGTTAGAACTCATGAACTGTTATTTATTTTTGTTATTGGATATTTATGTGATGGTGGTTTATGGTATCCTTTCAGTATGATTTGCATCTCCAGCTATTTGATTTCAGTCTTAGTGTATCTTAAAATATGTTCACGTTTTTGTCAACCTCTCTTGCATGCTAATTCTGTAATTTTCTTATTTCTGGACTTGTTTATATTAATGCATTTTTTTTCTTGGTTATGGATCTTCTTGTCTTTTTTAAATTGCTTTGTTGCTTGCCTAATAATTTTTTACTCTTCACCAAATATTGACACTTTGTATTGCTGATTGGCAAATTTCACTTAATTCCTGTAAATATGGTTGAAAATTTCTCTGGGATGCCAGTAAGTTATTTGGACTTAGATCTTTTTGAGTCTTGCTTTTAAAATCTTTAGGGTATTTCAGAGCAACTTCAAATCTAGGGAAAATTTGTTCCCACCATTGAGACAAAACCCTTCTGAGGAAACTGTTAGTAAGACTTTATGTGCTGGCTAGTCAGAGCACAAGTGATTCTTGGCCATATTTATCTCAGAGGTTTTCTCCTAACTTGTTTTTAAATGTTCTTTCCTGGTCATGTAGTTCTACCATAATCGTGCCCAAGTTAGTATTCAATAAAATACGAAAGGGACCTTTTGAATATCTTTTGTGCCTTTTCAGTCTCTCTCTCTCTCTCTCATTGTAGCTCTCCCCTCTAAAGTGTTTGCTGTGCAAATTCTAGCTGCTTGGGCCACCCCAACCCTGAAATCTGCCCCTTCTACTCAGCGAGGCTCTTCACTGAAGCCTGGTTACTTTTTGCAGGCAGGAAACTGGTAGGGTCATAAAATAACCTTCCTTAATTTTATTTAGCAATAGCTAACTCACAGTGCTCTATATCCCCTTTTCTGAAAACTATTGTTTCATCTTTTTTTTTTTTTTTTAGCTTTTTTTGGCAAAGATTTAATATAGTACCTATTCCTGCATCATATCCAAATGTGAAAGTCTTAGATTAATAACTTTACAAGTTTAATCTAAGTAATGGCTCAATATAGGCAAACTGACCTCTGCAGATACCAATTACACATCTATTTTTTTGTGACAAAAAAATGAAAGCACTGTGAAGGTTAATTTTTAGAGTGTAAGATATCAAATTACAGAACTTCACATATCATAAGCCCTTATGTATTTGTGTATTCCTTGTACATATCCAAATATAGAAAGTTTCACTATATTTAGATAATATCTTTAATGTCTCTTCTAACCGACAATCCTCATGTTTATGATTGTATTCTTGTCTCCTGGTATAGCTCTTGCACAATGATATGCAAAAAGTAAATAAATAAATACATTATAAATAGTAAAGGCAAAAAACACACCCATAACAAAGTCAAAAAATGACAAATGGTGAAAATATATCTCCAGTATACCTCACGCAGGTCAATGTATCTAATTTATAAGGAGTTTCTTAAAATTTAGAATATATAGACCAAAAAGATATAGTAAATGAATAAAATATGAACATATAGTCACAGAAAAATAAATACCAAAGGTCCTTTAAAATGTAAGACTTAATTTTACGTATAGCAGGAGAAAGTAAAAAATGAAAGTATGATTTCTCATTTGTCAGGGTGGCAAAATATCTTGTTAGACAATATATTTAAATGCGTCACTGATGAAAATGCAAAATGCCACAACTCCTATGGAGAGGAACTTGGTGACATTTAGGAAAATTACATATGCAACTATATTTTAGTACAGCAATCCCCCTTCTAAACATTTATTTAAAGATACATTTGCAAAATGGCTTATGAACAGAGTTGTTTGCTCCGGTGTTACCCGTAATAGCAATGTTGGAAACAATCAAAATGTCCATCCATAAAGGCCTGGGTGAAAATAAATGAGAAAAAAATTATACAGTCACAAAATTGAGTAATAGGGTATTATAAAACCATATGTGCAAGATCTTTATGCTACCATATAGAGTGAAAAAAAGCAAGACACATAAAGGATATGTTACGTTGTATTTTTTTTTTTTTAAGATTTTGTTTATTTATTTGACACAGAGAAAGAGTTCACAAGTAGGCAGATAGTCAAGCAGAGAGAGAGGGGAAAGCAGGCTCCCTGCTGAGCAGAGAGACCGATGTGGGGCTCGATCCTAGGACCCTGAGACCATAACCTGAGCCAAAGGCAGGGGCTTAACCCCCTGTGCCACCCAGGCGCCCTGTTACGTTATATTTTTAAAAAGAAAGTAGAAAAAGTGAACACACACACACACACACACACCATGGTTATTTTCACAAAAACACTAATGAATATCAAGTAGAAAGTACTAAAAATAGTTATTATTTATGGGGGGGCAGAGGAGAAGGAACAGAGGTGAAAAGAATTCCTGTGAATATATGTATAATATATTTTTTATACTTGAATCATACAAATATTTTATATAATCAAAAAGCAAAAATCATAAAGGAAAATATTTTAACTATAATGAATTGGAACAAATATAGCTAATTGTATATAATTTTGGTGATACAACCTCACAGAGGAAAAGTATCAGTCTAATTATTTATACATTCTAAAAACATATCCAAACAATAAATCATAGAATACTACATCAGAAACTAATGATGTACTGTATGGTGATATAACATAATAAAATAAAAAAATAAAAGCATATCTAAGGACAAAAATAAATGCAAAATCTTAAACTTCATTCTTTTATGTTACTGTTACCTTGTACGTACTTGATGTATAATTGTGGGTAGTATATGTTAAAGAAAATAGATGTTAATTTTGTATAGGAAATGCCTTTTCAGTGTAAAGGATAAAACGGTATAAATCTTATATTTGAATTGACTAAAACAATGCAAGTTGTTTTTATGTTTTTATTTTGAGTGCATGCTCTAATGGTGTCCACTGAAAAGGCAATAGGAACCAGTAGCAATAACTATTTCTCATAGCCAGATTTTGTTCATTAAATGCCTTTCAACAATAGAAATAATGAGGATCCTCAGAGGAAAAACCCCTTTTAGGTGCTGGGCAGGAAATGCATGGATAAGTTTAGGAAATATTGAATATAAAGAATAAAAGCTGCAAAAGGATTATGGAGTCCATTCAAAAGGCTCCCGAGCCAGTGGAAATCATTTGTGATTTGAAAAGAATGGTTACTAACATATACTGAAAACACCAAGTATATAAAAATCCCAGAGTTGACAGGTAGATAGAAATAGAAATATATAATCAGAGAGAAATAAAGCAGTGCTTATTAGAGAACGCTGGAATAGTGAGTCCATTAATTATGATGAAAATTGATAGTCATATGTGAAAAATTAAGAATTCTTTTCTCTGTACTTCCTATATGGACTAAATTTCAGGGTTATTAAAACCCCACTAGATGGGAGGGAGTTTTAAAATACAGCATAATTTCAAACAATAAATGCGGAATGATTAAAAGAATTAGAAATCACGATTTTGCCGTTCCTAATAAGATTACTGATTTAGGCTGTGTTGTGATTTATAAGTACTTATTGTTGCAAATGATGAACCACTAAGGTCAAGAAACTTATGCACATTTACAAACAAGTCGCTAGCAGTAATTTACAATGAGACAATCTCATTACACAGGAGTAAAGAAAGGAAGCAGGAAGAGTTAATTGTACTCCATCCCAGATGGCTTTAATATTTTTGAATCTAAAATTAAATTCCTTTTGCTTGTGAAAAGTTCTATGCTCAGCTAGGAGGCTGCTATGAAACATTAAACACTGTCAATTCTTACTGTGATACTGCATTAATACTGCATAACATCAATGTTTTATATTAAGAATGTTAATTATCCCTGAGATTCTGGAATGCCTAACTGTGCTAAAGTACTAGTACACTAATTTTATTTTTAATTCATTTTTTCTTTTCTATTGGCTATTGTCCCTGGATCTGATTCTTCTTCCTGCAGTGAGAAATGAGTTAAATCAGCTCTCACTGTCAACCGGAACAGCCTTGGAGCTGAGTTAATTCATCACCTACTGACAAAAGGTTAAAAATATTGAATATCAATATCCAGAATGTTTTCCAACTCACAGCAATCATTTGGCAGGGCTGATGTCTGAGCCCTGGGAATAGAGTGCAAGGTTTTGGCATTTTCTGTGTCCAAGAAGTTACTTTCCTACTGTGCTGTATATTTGAGTACAGTGTAAGTTTTCACTGTGACTTTTCTTTTAACATAGTTGACTTAAACATACAAATTTTGAAGCCAAAACTAATACAGGAATATATACATCTACTTTCACAATAAAGCCAAACTTTCACAACTGACTTTGAGAATTATCAGCTGGATTTATAATGTATAGGCTCCTGCTTATTCACGCTTATCTGATTGCACATTCAGACTCTATTCACCTGCATAAACTGAACAATGGTATCATTATTTTTTAAATTAATTTAACTCATTTAACATGTGCAAAGAACTCTATTAGGTTCTAACTAATGCATAGAATTCTGAACTCAGGGGATAAATATAGAGAAACAGTGTGCAGACACAGCTACACAGACACACATATACTACACAAATACATTAGAGAGAAAATATATAAAAAATATGGTAACTTAGAAAATATGGTAATTTATTTTTGAGCAGTGGCTATGTCCCTTGGAAGTGACTTAATTGAGATTTGAAAATTTAGATAAAGTAATAAACTGGGTTTAAAAATAGGTAAAACTGTGGTTAGTGGAGATGTTGGCCATCTTGTGCATTTACTGCATCCTTATCCAGCAAATACAGTGTGAAAAAATGTGTATGAGAAAATGGATAAAAATAATATAGTTCAATTTGACTTTTTAAAATATAGTCAGCATGAATGGGGAGGCAACAAGTTCCTTGATCACAAAACTGTTGATGATAACAACAGCAACAATGGTCATTAATTTTGCAGAAAGTGAGAAGCATAGTTACTTGGGGACGGTTTAAACCAGGGACCCAGTTCCAGGGACCCTTAAGAATAGGAATCTTCCACTCAGTGATGTCTAGACTGTATATAAGTAAGGCGATTTTATAAGTAAGTAGTGATTATAGTATTCTGGTGAGGAATAATGAGGTTCAGATCTAGGGTTGTGTCATGGTAAATTGACAACAGAAAACAGATGTAATACTGCCATGGAGACGAAATCCATCTGATGGATCTTGGGCTGTAGAACAAATGGAATGAGATACAATTCTGAAGTTTCAGGCTTAATGACTGCTACCCTATAAATGATGCAGTGGTGGTACCTGAAATGTGTGAGACGGAAAAATATATGAGAATATATGGATATTTACCTGTGAGCATTTTTAAAGACATAAATATATATATATACATATATATATGTATATATATACACACACACACACACAGAGAGAGAAAGAGAGAGAGAACACAAGTGGGAGGAGGGGCAGAGAGGGAGAGAGAATCTTAGGCGGACTCCACTCAGAGCCTGATGTGGGGCTCCATCTCACAAGCCAAGACAATTACTGGAGGCAAAACCAAGTTGAATGGCCAACTGATTGAGCCACTCAGATGTGTTTATATAGATGTGAGCGTTCGCACTCACACACAACTGGAGTTATCAACATAGAAGAACCAATAAAAGGATTACAGATTATATGTACTTGTTGAAAATTGATAATCTTAATCAAAATAGAAGTGAATTATAATATATATTATATGTTCTTTTCCTCGAGAGTTTGTAAAAATTTGGATAGAAAATATTTTACTTACTTACATTATTTTCTCTGGTATACAAACATCAACCATATTTGCTTTATTACATGGTTGGAAAAGCTCCTGTTGATTCTGTGTCTGGAAGATTTCTAATACCAGAGGGTTTTATAACAGGAGAACTTCTAGTGAGCTCCAGTTATCAGTTCCTTAAGACAAAACAAAACTGAGTTTGGTATTTTGAATTTATCTAGTATCCTGCAAATTGTCTTTGGCATTTTATAGGATACAAAATGATATATCTGTAGGGCTTTAAAGCTGTTTAGGGCTTTAATCTGTGTAAAGCCAAAGTAAACACAGTGAGGTCAAAGATTGAGGTTCTTTCAAAAATTTTGCTGTTGCAATATGCTTTGTGGTATTATGCTTCCTTGTACACACGTCAGTGTTTCTGTCATATTCTGTGACTATAACTCATAGGTCATGCATTATCAACTTTATTTAAAATGCTAAATGGCTCCTCAAGTTGTCAGATGGGGATATGACAAATAACTGCTACTTACTGTTCCCTGTTTTTCCCACCTACTCTTCTATTGCTGTTCAGAGAATGCACAGCAGTAGTGACTCCTAGACGTCTGTGTAGGATATCAGATTTAGTTTCAAAAACACAGCTGTTCAACAGTGCAAAAAATTAAAATGCCGTACTTCTGTTTGTTCATTTATTTCTTTTTCTTGAATCTGTGAGTTTATCTCAGCGGTCTCTGACAATTCTTCTAATGAAGAAAGAGAAATTGTGACAAATGAAGAAAAGTAATGCAGAAAATGAAACCTCTGCTAGCAGTGTTACACCGTGGCAAAACAAATGTCAGAGCTGTCAATATTTGAGAATTCGATAATATTCTGCCCACCAGGGTAAGGGAATGAAGAAAAAGTTGCTTCTGAGAATGACACTACAAATACAACATCTAATTGATCATAACAGAGACACAAAAGTATCTCGTTCAGACTTCTAAGCTAGTGACCTTTGATAGTATTTTTAGTAAATGTATATATAATACATCTAAAGAAATAACTTACCAGTAATTACCATTATTATTACCACTGAAGCATAGGAGGTCTAGATTCTTTTGTGTTGTATAGAAGCCCTGTCAAGGAAAGAAAAGTCTTCGAACTTTGTTGTCCAAAACAGTAGCAACTAACCACACATGGCAATAACAGTTAATTAAAATTAAATTAAAAAAAATTCAGTTATATTGGTCACGTTCCAATACCTCAGCAGCCAAAAGCAACTAGTGGTTATAGCACTGGACAGTATGGAGAACATTTTTCTTGTTACAGGGAATTCTCTTGGATAATGCTTATTTAGAATATAGATTTCAAGTATTTAGTTATCATTATGGAAATGGTGTACTAATTTGTAGCTCACTAACTTGCTGTATTCTAATCACATTTCTAGAATTATTCTCACTGTGGGGTAAAAAAGATATCCTAGTATGCTGCCATTTCATTCTTCAGCCTCTTGACTGCTCTTGCTTTAAACCGTCACTAAACTGTTCTCTCACATGGTTATTTACCTCCCCCTTAAGTTTTGTCTGTTACGATAAAGTCAGCTGTCCAGATGCACTCAATTATGCTAAGCCTTATTAAAATATTTTGTGTTGAAAATAAATAGATTGAATATCTGATTTGGTGTTGCAAGTAACTTTACAGAGAAATATGTTGATCATCCCAATATGTGTCTTTCCCCTCAGGCGTCAACTCTGTTGTGTCTTGCATGTTAATACATTGCCTCCCTGGCTTTACTCATCAGTCTCATGCTTTGTTACTGCTCAGTGCCCCCGAGTTACTGAGCCAACTTTTGCCATATGTAGTAAGCATTCAGGAGGGATTTTTTGGTTACAGCAGGTGATTGGGTGCTGGGTTATATATCAGTAGGCAGTTATAAAACATCAACCAGACATACAATATGCAGAAACACAGATCCAGGACTCCTGAGAGAGGCTCGGATCTTAACTCCAACCTTTTTTGTTTTCACAAATAACCAATCACATTTTCAAAACTAGGAATACTAATAGAATTAGTTATTTGAATTCTTGAACTACAGAGACCTCAGTGCAGCACAATGGTAAAAACAAAAATCCCCATAAACCTTAGTGTCCGAGAAACAATTATACTCTTCCATTTATTCCTGGATGTCTCATAACAACTTACCAAACCTCTCTGTACTTATGCTTCATTATTTGTACAGTGAAAATTACAGTGTTCTACCTTATAGAACTGGCCTCAGAATTATTTGAAGTAATATTATTAAAGTACTTCCAGGGGCGCCTGGGTGGCTCAGTTAAGCATCTGCCTTCAGCCCAGGTTATGATCCCAGCATCCTGGGATTGAGCCCCACATCGGGCTCCATGCTTGGTGGGAAGCCTGCTTCTCCCTCTCTAACTTCCCCTGCTTGTGTTCCCTCTCTTGCTGTGTCACTCTCTGTCAAATAAATAAATAAAATCTTTAAAAATAAATAAATAAAGTACTTCCAGTATTACCAGGATCACAGTAAACATTCAATAAATAATGGTAGTTATTATTAGAGTATATTAAAACATTCATCATAAGCCATCATTATTAAAATGTACTTTATTTTAGAAGACCAAACAGGTGAATGTTGAAGTTCAGCAAAAAAAAACCCAAAAAAACAAAAAAACCTTTGAATAAATTAACAGTAAAATAATATGAGGAATTCACTACATTTCTGGATTGATAATCAGAAAAAAATAACGCTCAATGCCTGTCTGGTTATGAAGTAGATGGAATACTTGAATGATAAAGATACTTTTTAAATCCCTAGTAAATGCAACAGCATTTATTTCATATCATGATGGAGTCATATGAATTAAAAAGAAACAACATTGTAAGATTTTTTTTCCCGGAAGATGGGTGAAGATGGGTGAAGACTTCATTCATTAATTCTTGTAGCCATTCATTCATTTATTCATTTATTTTAGACTATATATCTTTTAAAAGGTACAGAAGTAGCCAAAAGCTCAAATGGAATGGTTGAAATATTCATAAAAGAGTCTTTAAGTTGTTCAATTTTAATTTGGTAATTTTGTTTGCCTCACTTCTGGAATTGCCTCATTTATCCGTAAGACCCTAGCCAATTTAATGGAGCTGTGGCTGTTTAGTCATTACAACTCAGTTACTTGCATATGCTGCTTTCTTCATAAGGAACACATGTCACCCAAGTTACTCACCTGGTTCGCTCATATTCACCCTTCAAACATCGATTAAGCATATTCCCCTCAGGACCCAAACTTGACCACCTCCTTTTCCTCAATTTAGGTAAAGTTTCTCTCCTTTGCTTTCCCTATGCACATTCCTTCACAACATTACTTTGGATTAGTTCAGTTTTGTTAGATTTAAAGCTTCCCTTGTGTACTTTATAATTAATTATTGTGGTATGGTCACCTCATTGAGGTCAGCAGTTATATCTCGAGAATTACCCCCTCTAACTTACATCTGGTAGGCACATAAATATTTCTGAAAGACATTAGTAAGATAGGAAAGAACTAGAATCTCTAAGGCAAAATGACAGTATTTCTAAAGTGACTATGAAGTACCAAAAGTATTAGATAATATGAATTTTTTATTCCTTTATTATTTTACATAATTGACGTGCTTTCTTGTACTTTATTCCCTAAAGTTTCATTGGTTTAAATTGAGAAAATTTTTCTAGATATTGTTGAGCTTGATAACTATCATATTTTATTATTAAAATGTCTATTGTTGAAATGTCTATGCTGCCCAGAGCAATCTATACTTTCAGTGCCATCCTGATCAAAATACCAGTGGCATTTTTCAAAGTGCTGGAACAAACAATCCTAAAATTTTTATGGAACCAGAAAAGACCCGAAATTGCTAAGGAATGTTGAAAAAGCAAAGCAAAGCTGAGGCATCACATTGCCTAACTTCAAGCTTATTTTTTATTTTTATTTTTTCTAATTACAAAGCTGTGATCACCAAGACAACATGGTACTGGCACAAAAACAGACATGGAAACCAATAAAATAGAGTAGAGAGCCCAGATATGGACCCTCAACTCTATGGTCAAATAATCTTTGACAAAGCAGGAAAAAATATACAGTGGAAAGAAGACAGTCTCTTCAATAAATGGTGCTGGGAAAATTGGACAGCTATGTATAGAAGAATAAAACTTGACCATTCTCTTATATCATACAGAAAGATAAATTCAAAATGGATGAAAGACCTCACATGAGACAAGAATCCATCAGAATCCTAGAGGAGAACATAGGCAGTAATCTCTTTGATATCAGCCACAGCAACTTTTTTCAAGATATGTCTCCAAAGGCAAAGGAAACAAAAGTGAAAATAAACTTTGGGGACTTCATCCAGATCAAAAGCTTCTGCATAGCAAAGGAAAGAGTCAACAAAACAAAGTGGCAACCTGTGGAATGGGAGAAGATACTCGCAAATGACACTACAGACAAAGGGTTGAGATCCAAGGTCTAAGAAGAACTCCTCAAACTCAACCCATTTTGTGAAAAAATGCACATAAGACATGAACAGACACTTCTTCAAAGGAGGCATACAAATTGCTAACAGACACATGAAAAAATGTTCATCATCATTAGGAATCAGGGAGGTTCCAATCAAAACCACATTGAGATACCATCTTACACCAGTTAGAGTGACAAAGATTAACAAGGCAGGAAATAACTAATGTTGGAGAGACTGTGGAGAAAGGGGATCCCTCTTACACTGTTGGTGGGACTGCAAGTTGTGCAGCAATTTGGAAAACAGTGTGGAGATTCCTCAAAAAATTAAAAATAGAGCTTCCCTATGACCCTGCAATTGCATTATTGAGTATTTACCCCAAAGATACAGATGTAGTAAAAAGAAGGGCCATATGGATGGCAACATTCATAGCAACAATGTCCACAGTAGCCAAACTGTGGAAGGAGGGGAGATGCCCTTCAGCAGATGAATTTATAAAGAAGATGTGGTCCATATATACAATGGAATATTATTCAGCCATCAGAAGGGATGAATACCCAACTTTTACATCAACGTGGATGGGACTGGAGGAGATTATGCTGAGTGAAATAAGTCAAGCAGTGAAAGTCAATTACATGGTTTCACTTACTTGTGGAATATAAGGAATAACATGGAGTAAATTAGGAGAAGGGAAGGAAAATTAAAGGGGTGAGGAATCAGAGGGGGAGACGAACCATGAGAGACTGTGGACTCTGAGAAACAAACAGGATTTTAGAGGGGTGGAGGTTGGGGGATGAGTGAGCATGGTGGTGGGTATTAAGGAGGGCATGGATTGCATGGAGCACTGGGTATTGTACATGAGCAATGAATCTTGGAACACTACGTCAAAAACTAATGATGTACTGTGTGGTGACTAACATAACACAGTAAGAAAAAAAAATCCACCTATGAACCACAATATCCTACTTTTGTGGATGATAAGAGATTGGACTGGAATGCAGATGACAGAAATAAATGTAATATTAAACTGTAGAAGTCTGTGGATTAGGTGTTCCTGACTGAGTACAAACGGAAAATTGGTTAGAGATTCATATATGATACATTAGAAGTCTATAAGATTGAACCCAAACAGACTGGCACTTGATCCTCTCTGTTAATATTTGTAAGCTTAATGGAGTAAAAATGACCACTTTAATAACAAATGGTGTTGGATTAATAAAGAGAACCACAAATGTGTAAGTTATAGTTAAGGTTATGGCTAAGGCTAGGATACATATAACAAAGATGGAGGTACGGGTTGTCACAGAAAAAGTAAGGCAGTTGCTAAGGAGCAGATGCCCCCCCCCAAAAAAAAATTAAATTGAGAAAATTTCTCTATATACTGTTGAGCTTGATAACTATCATATTTTATTCTCAGTTTTGACCACATGAATTTTAACTTTTGCTTTTTTTAAACCACTATGCAGTGATGTGCCTGCTTCTAATTAGGAAAAAGATGTTTTTTATATAAATTATAAATTTGTCCATTAGGAGATATTTTCCAAATCCTTATAACATTTCAACATCCAACAAACTTTTAAGAAGCTACATTAATCATAAATGAGGAGTTAAAACATTTACTACTCTTGAAGAAAATACTGTCCATTTCTCCATAAGACCAAAGCTGGATGACAGATGGCAGTCAAAAGGCAAGAGAAGTCACTGTATCCTGTCATATGATACTTGGTATGACAGAAAGCACTTATTAGTTCTCTATTGCTGGGACTAAATGGACTAATAAAACAGGCTAGAGATCATCATTTAGTTGTTGTTTGTTTTAGTAAAACCCTGTGTGTGAGTTGAAAAAAAACCTTTATTGAAGAAATTACATGCAAAAATCTATAGATATTTGGTGTACACAACTCGATGCGTTTGTAGATAAATATACATCCCTTAAATCATCACCACAATCAATGCTGTAAATATATCCATCACCTCCAAAAGTTTCTCCCCACATCCATCCATCCATTTATCTATCTATCATAAAAACACTTAACAGAAGTTCTACGCTCTTAGAAAATTTTAAACTATACATTACAGTGTTGTTAATTATAGTCTCTATGTGGCACAGTAGATCTCTAGAACTTATTTTGCATAACTGAAACTTTGTACCCTTTCACCAACAGCTCCCTGTTTCCCCCTCCCTCCAGCCCTTGGTGACCACTATTCTGCTCTCTACTCCTTTAAGTTTGACTGTTTTAGGTTTCCAGTGTAAGTGAGGTAATGCACTTGTTCTTCTGTGTCTGACTTAAATAATGTTCTCCAGGTTCACCCATATGATCACAAATGTCAGGATTTCCTTCTTCTTCTTCTTCTTTTTTACTTTCTTTAAAGATTTTATTTATTTAAGGGGTGCCTAGGTGGCTCAGTTGGTTAAGTGTCTGCCTTCAGCTCAGGTTGTGACCCCTGGGATCTTAAAAAAAAAAAAAAAGAAAAAAAGTTTGTATTTATTTAAGGGGGCAGGGAGAGAGAGAGAGAAAGAGAGCAGGAGGAGTGGCAGAGGGAGGGACAAACAGACTCCCCACTGAGGAGGGAACCTGATATGGGACTCGATCCCAGGACCCTGAGATCATGACGTGAGCTGAAGGCAGATTCTTATCCTACTGAGGGACCCAGGTGCCCCAGGATTTCCTTCTTTTTACAGTATGAATAATATTGCATTGTATGTAAATTATGCAGCCACTGTGGAAAACAGTATGGAGGTTCCTCAAAGAATTAAAAGTAGAACTACCATATAAATCAGCAATCTGACTTGTGGGCATATATTCAGAGTACTGAAATTAAGATCTCTAAGCAGTATCTGCACTCCCATGTTCAGTTAAAAATTATTCACAGTTATCACTTGGTTTAGCTGGCAAACTTTCTAAAGTGACATTAGAATAAAATTTTAAGCATGGATATAAAGGAAATTATCAGCCTTTATAGGAAAAAATTTTTTTTTCTATCTTTAAAATATTTTTCTAGAAAAAAAAAAACCTGTTCTTTGATACATTTTCTAGGAACCCCCCCTCCTATTTTCTATCCTCTTTAGTACATTTCTAAGGAATATCATTTATTCTCTTTGTGTTAATTATAAAGCAAACCTAGAAAAGAAGTAGAAGTCCTGAATGACTTTTAAAGATTCAAATTCACTCCTCTGACCTAATTTTTATTACTACAGTATCCCTTCCAATGTCATAGTTATTCTCATTCCTTGATTTGTTATTTTATAATATGACAAAATAGCAATGTGACTACAGTGAGTGACTACAGGAGGAATCATAGACAAAGAGTCTCTTGCAAAATGTGCAGTACTTGAAAAGAAAGTTCTGTGTGTGTGTGTATGTGCATGTGACTGATCAGTTCTCGGCTGTAGTATGGCAGATTTGACACAGACTTTATCATTTTTTAATATCCCCCCCTGTATATGACAGAATTATTTTTAGTAATAATATGTAGGGAAATAATATGTGTAACGAGAGAAAATGTAGGTAGAGAAAGTTTTCTTGTACTGATCTCTATGTATATATGCTGAAGGCAGTAAAAACTAAAAATAAATAGGTAAAATTTAGTAGTACTTTAAAAATAAGAAAAAATGAAAATGTTTATAGTAATACATGTTAATTATCCCAGTGTATTTTTTTAAAAATAAAAGGACAAATCTTAGGCCTATAATGGTAATAAATAATAAGATTTCTGTTTTTGAGTATTAACTTCTCCAAATATACCAATGATTGATATTTTGAATTGATCTTAACATTCAAGTGACTGTCCAGATTTGTCAGTCTATATTCATTCAGGATTGATTGGAGAGTTATTTTTGTTCATTTTAAACACAAAACCTTTTGGAAATTAAAATTAATAAAAGCAAAGCAACAGGTAACAAATAGGAACAGTCAGTAATGAAAGAATAAATTTCTCAAAGCTTCATAAAAATGTCATTTCACAATACATTTCAAAAATGGAAATTTTTTTTTTCTTTGATATCATTTTGAGTGGCTTTCATATATATTCATGTTTGTATTAGTTTTCTGTAACAACCACAAACTCAGGGCGCCTGGGTGGCTCAGTGGGTTAAGCCGCTGCCTTCGGCTCAGGTCATGATCTCAGGGTCTTGGGATCGAGTCCCGCATCGGGCTCTCTGCTCAGCAGGGAGCCTGCTTCCCTCTCTCTATCTCTGCCTGCCTCTCCGACTACTTGTGATTTCTCTCTGTCAAATAAATAAATAAAATTAAAAAAAAATACAACCACAAACTCAGTGACTTTGAATAACACAAATTTATTGTATTACATATCTAGAGATTATAGCCCCAAATGGATCACACGGGACTAAAATCAAAGTTCTGGCAAGGCTGTTCTGTCTGGAGACTAGGAGAGAATCAGTTTCTTGGCTTCTAAAGGGTCCCCACATTCTTCTAGTAGTGGTCCCCTTCCTTTACCTTCAGAGTCAGTAATGCTACTTCCGTCTGATAAATCACTTCTTCCTTTCATCTCAGCAAGGAAATGTTCTTTTTCTTTGAAGGATACATGTGATTCCACCCACTCAAATAATCTAGGCTAATCTTCCATCTTAACTTGTCTTAAGGTCTTTAACTTAATCATATCAATGAAGTCCTTTTGTTATGTAAAATAACCTTTTCACAGATTTCAGAAAATAGGGTGTGGACATCTGTAGGAACCATTACTCTGCTCACCAAAACGTTTTAAAAAGTAATAATAAGTGGCTACATTGAGTGGAAGTACTGAAGTAATTTAAGCTCTGTTTCTTGGTCTTTGAGTCTGTGTGCAATCATTATTTATTTCAAAGCTACTGTTTAAATGCAATAATATGGGGTCACCTTGGTGGCACAGTCGCTTAAGTGTCTGCCTTTGGCTCAGATCATGATCTTGGGGCCCTGGGATCAAGCCCCACATTGGGCTCCCTGCTCAGTAGAGAGTCAGCTTCTCCCTCTCTCCACTTATGCTTTCTCTGTCTCTCTCAAGTAAATAAACCTAAAAATAAATAAATAGATAAATAAATGCAATAATATATTAGGAGGTATGTTAAATATGTATGGTAAATAAGCAATTAGCAATGTAACACCCTAATTAGCTACATAGTGACAGCCATTTCACTTATATACATTTAAATGTCATGTTATACACCTTTAATATGTAAGATTCTTATTAAAAATGAAGGAAAAGAATAAACGTTATAATATGTATACATAGAAAATAGGCTATCTTAGACTTGAAGTAGATTTAAATGATTCTAAAAGGGCACAAACTTACCCTCAAAAAAATTGCATATAATTGAATCCGCCTCTTTGGAGGGTGATATTATAAACCAAAGTTCTAAAAAATGTGCAGAATACCATGATATTTAAAGATAAGTAATAATGTGTATTAATTTGAATTTTATATACCGTATTATAAAAACAAGTGTAGCAATAGCAGTTTTTCAGAATTTAAACCAATATATTATTTAAATAAATATTTTACCACTAACATGGCTTAGTATTGCTGGAGGATGATGGTAATTAAAAACAGACTAACTTTTGGTCAGTTGTATTATTGCTTTTAAATTCTCAAAAGACAATCCTATTTAATGACTGCGCTCTTATTGGAAGATTCGCCTGACCATTTGAGTGTTCCATTGTGTAATTTTCAGATGATGTTTGAATAAAAGTCATAGAATAATGCACAAATGAGAAAGAAAGAAGCTTTATGACCAATCCCAAAGCATATCCTGGCCAAAAGATAGAACAGATTTCTACAGATCTAGGCCAAACTCAAGCAAGATTTTACTCTACTTATAAGACATACACTGCATAGTTCTGTACAAGCCCCTCTACAAAGAAGTGGCAATATTAAGGAAGGCCAAAAACTCTTATAAACTTTATGGGGAGCAAGTACATGGTTTAGCCAGAGGACTTAAAGGTAAGTAGAATTTTGAAGTGCAGTTTTTAATTTTGATTTTTTTTATTCCTCTTTGAGGGGTGCTGTTCTTGCTGGGTTTTATTCCTTGTTTCTGTGTTTAGTCGTTTGCCCATGCTAGATTTGTGAAATAGGTTTCTCCTGCAGCATCGGGAAGCTGATGTTTCTTTCTTTAGTTTTTTGTTTGTGTTTTGTTGATAGTATTTTTAAGCCTGTCCTCTTAGGGTTTGTTCCTGTATTTTTGTAGCTTTGTGGTCAGCCAGTGATTGGACAGTGTTGTTCTCAAACACTTGGAACTAGTAAGTCATGCATTATCTCATGAGTCTTGGATTGCTAGGAAGGTGCATTCAGGGTTTTCATGGCTGCCCTACCGTGCACTTTTCATGGAACTCTTTCGGCCTCCTCAGTGAGCAGAAGCAGCCCTAGAGTTGGCCAGGAGTGTTGGGTTAATTTGAGGCCTCTCTGTTCTCCCCTATGCAGGTGTACAACCTCAGCCAGGTATGTATTTGTGCTACCCAAGACAGAAACCTCAAGTGGACATGGTGACCTTCCCCACTCACCCACCTCTCAGATGGTCACTTCCAGGGGTAATACGGCTGTGTCATCCAGTGTTGGAAAGTGAATGAGCTTTCATAGACCCTGGCAGAGGACACTAATCCTCAAGGATGGACTGCCCCCCCCCCACCTCCCTGCACTCCAGTGTAGGTCCTTTCAATGGTTAATGCCTACTAATGGGGCATGGAGGGCGGGAGGGATTGATGAGAGCGAACATATGGGAAAAAGACCACAGATTCCCTATGTTCTTACCCAAGTTCGGCATTTTTCAATGCTTTTTAAATTTTTAAAAGTGCTTCTGTGATTATTACATGCCTGTGAGCCATTTCCAGAACACTAGAATGTTTTTGTCAGTTTTATACAGCTTTTTAATTGCTTTTTGCAGAAAAGATTTTATGATTGGCTGACTTGATTATAGTCACTCTAACCTTCTTCCTGAAATATATTAAATACGCTTTTGCCTGGGTCTTAGTAAGTACTCTTCCCTCTGCCTGGATGCTCACCTCATACAGACCCTTGGCATACTCCTTCAACTGATTCAGGTTTCATCTTCAGTTTCATTCCTACTTGGGAAGGGATCCCACCTATACAATTAGTTTCTGTTCTGTATCGCCTTCCTTGTATTCTGCTTTATCCCATCACCATTTCTTAAACTGCATACTTATGTATGTATGCATGTATGTATCACCCGACATGATAGCCAACTTTGTTTCATTCATTGCTAAATTTTCAAAGCATATAAATAATATCTGGGACAGAAGAGGTGGTCAGTAGGTATTGAATGAATGGATGAGTTAATGATTGAGTGAACAGAGTAAAAAAGTAAATGATAAAGCACAATTTGCCAGAGGAGTTTTTCTTTTTTGGGGGGATTAGTACTGAAGAATACTAAAAGGGAAAAATTGTGGTCTATAAGACTGAGTCACTATTGTGTTTTTCCATTCCTAGGAGTGTTTCAGGACTCTAGAACTAGTCCCTGAAGAATCTTTTCTTTTTTTTCTATGACTTAAAATGGATTGAGGGGATTTCTACAAGGAATTTCTATTTCTTAAATGTGGCTAAGGGTCCCAAAGTCAGAGTCACTTCATTGGACTAGCATTAAAAAAAAGAAAATCATTTTTTATACTCAACTATACAGTACACAGTTGCTCTGCTAGTTTAAAAGTACTACAGGATATATATAATGTAACTGTAAGACAAAGTTGTTACCTGCTTCAGCTACTGAAAACCAAGTGATGGTGTTACGTACTAATAATTGTCTGAGGTGTTATTGAATAGGGAAATATCAAGGAAGCAAGAGTAGTGGCCAGGCAGGAAACAGAAGGCCAAACAATTGAAAAATTGAATGAAACAAATAGTGCAGATGCTGTATCAAATATATCAGATATCAGGGATTGGAAGCAAAGAGGAGGCAAAACTAGTAAGGGTGTTCTAAGTCTTCAAAAAATTGGTGCAGATGAAATGTGTCTTCTCTTTCCTATGTGTTTACCATGGCTTGAAGTAAATTCTTGCCAGTACAATAAATTGAATATTGAGTAACAAAATGATGGGTAGTTAGTCAGTGAACAATTCAGGGGGCACAAGAGTAGGGATTGTAAGGGCCTATTTACCCAGAGCGGCTCCATCTCGGTTGAACAGCCATTTTGTTGTTTATGCAGTAAAACTTAAACTGACTCTGCCGCCCCCCGGCTCCCAGAGGACTTACTTAAAAGCAAGTCTGGGAAACTAGTAAAATATGGTGGACCAGTCCAAGGTAACAGAGCCCAAAATCAAGGGTGGGACAGGCCAGGTGGAGACATCCAATTAGTGGACCATGCATACTGTCTCCCTAGTTACCAAGGAGTGTGGGCCCCGCCTTTTGGGCACCAATTCTGACCAAGGTGATAGACAAGTTCAAATATCTACCATAGGGTAAATTGTAATTCAGTTGGCCACCTGTGTGTGACCTAGCATGACTATGCAACTTTCTCTGTGTGTTACAATTTCATTGGCCACCTGTGTGTGGCTAGGCCCAACCACATGGCCTTTGCCCATTAAAAGTTAGTCTGTAAGGCAGGGAGGGGTCACCCTGTCTGTAAGAGGCAGCCCTGACCCGTGGGTTTGATTCTCTGTGCTGGCACAAAATAAAAAGCTTTGTTCGACCTTTGCTTTGTATCCGTCTCACTCCTTTGATCACGGATCTATCAGAGATAAAATTGTTAATTTAAATTTTTCAATAATAATGAGTTGATACTACTAGTATTTCACATTGTCAAGACACATTTAGTTTTAAATTAATTCTCTGAATTAGAAAAAGATTTTGTGTAATCTGAAACAGGATGTTTCTATTGTTAGCAACTAAGTGGCCCTGTTGGGGTTTTCCAGGCTACTTTGTGGACTTTTGTCCCTGCAAGGTGTTCCTGAATTTACTGAATCAGCTTGAAGCCATAGAACCCTTTTTTTTTTTTTTTCCAGATGACAGAAAAAAGTATTTCAAACACAGGTAGCATATTTTAAAGAAGTTCCAATGCATCAAGTTTTGCAGTTTGTTGCTGCCTTGGAAAGCAGTAAGTTAGAGGAATATGTAACAATTCCATTCAGTTACCTCAGATATGATGTGGACCATTTTAGGAAAAAACGTTGCCCAAAATATACTCTTAAAAATGTATCCAAATGCAAAGAGAAAAATGTATTTGGTTATTTGATGCTATATTCTAATAATATGAGAAATCCAGTTATTTAGAAATATTAGTTTATTGTACAACGTAGATAAAAACTCTACACATTTTCAACCTATAGGGGAATATTTTGCATGTTTAATTAAAATACTATGTCGGCATAGACACTTGTTTACCACACTAGTGGTTATTTACCTTTGAAAATTATATAGAGGGCCTACTTTCCTACTGAGTGGAATATAAAGCAAGGATAGGAAGTATCCCTTGCTAAGAAATTTATGGATCTTTAGAAAGGTAAGTTATTTATAGAGCACTGTACCACGTACTGCAACCTTACATATTTCATAGCTTAGTCACTCAAGCCACAATCCAGGTAAAAGATATAATTCTATGACTCCCTGTGCACTATTTTTGTGCATTTCATCTTAGCAATTGCAGCACTCTAAACCTGCTAACCACAAAGCAAAACATTTGCTTGTATATTTTCTCTTTTGCTTTCACATGAAATAACACCATTTCAAGTTTATTGGGATCCGGGGATTAGGAACATTATGCTAATGTCTCATTTAACCAATATAACATTTCAGAATTCTGTCCTCAATTCCCCTAAACATTTATCATAAAACAATGCATTTTCAGATCCTGTTTTTCATATGAGAGCGCATTCTGCCTATAAATGAATTTGCATTTTACTGAAACATTCTAATTACTTCAACTGTGTGTGTGTCTGCACATGCACGCGTGTGTATCATGGGATTACTTTGATCTAGATTTTGAATTGGTTTAAAAATCAATTTTGTTGTCAAACAAAAATGTAAAACACAACAATTAATGTTACTCTTAATGTACTAGGCTGGTAGGGGCTTTGTGTTTCTTCCAATCAAGTTTCTCTTGATAATTTTTGCATTTATTAAATAAGGCTGAAACTAAGCAGATATTAATTGCTGTCATCAGTGGCTTGTCAGGTTTATGCAAATGAAGAATAAGAATCCTAACAAGCCTATTTAAAAGGTTTTTTTGTTTTTTTGTTTTTTTTTTTTAATCCATCCTTCTCTTCGTAAGCAGGGAGATTTGGAGTCTCAAAAAATTCTCCTTCATTGTTTGTTTTCTTTACACGTAGAATCAGTCAGTCAAATGAGACAGTGTCAAGGAAATCATGGTAACCTGTGTTTTGTCACTCCTAATATTTCCCAGAGGAAGAGCCTGTGATCCCATGAAAATAAGTAGGGGCCATTCCTATTTATGTAGCTGCTGCTGTGAAACTGTCAGATCAAACAAACGGACAGACTTCATCTGTTTCTGCAGTTATGTTTCTTCATATCTCTCACCATCTGGAACTTCATAATCTGCTTGGGTATTATTCACTCTAACAGGGGGGCTCTACTTCAAGTCATAACACTGTTTTGCCCAACAAATTGGATACTGGCAATTCATATGTGAGGAAAGGAGCTTCCTACAATCATATTTTAACATTCTCTTAATAGTCAAGATCCCCCTTCCTTACCTACCCTACTTGACAATGTAGGAACTTAAGAATTTTGGCTTGTCTCTAATTGACTACAATGTTGCTATATCCTGGGGCAGTAACTTCTCTACTATTTCAAAATGATTTTGGAAGGGGCACCTGGCAAGCCTAGTTGGAAGAGCATCTGACTCGATCTCAGGGTTGTGAGTTTGAACCTCATATTGGGTATGGAGATTACTAAACAAAACAAAAACAAAAAAACAAAAAAACCCTTAAAAAATGATTATGGGATACCTAGAGTCCTAGATATCTTGTTTCTGCAAGACATCCACATGTATTTAGGCTATAGTATCGTGGAAGCCAATAACAAAATAACCTGTGCTTTAAATAAAATGCAAAAAAAATAACATTAATGACTACCTTGGAGGTCTTTGATTCCCATCAAGTTGTGTATGATGAGTAAAATAATCTTATTCCATACATCTTTTTTTTTTTAAGATTTTATTTATTTATTTGATAGAGACAGAGACAGTGAGAAAGAATACAAGCAGGGGATGGGGAGAGAGAAGCAGGCTTCCCACTGAGCAGGGAGCCTGATGCAGGGCTCGATGCAGGGCTTGATACTGGGACCCTGGGATCATGACCTGAACTGAAGACAGATGCTTAACGACTGAACCACCCAGGCGCCTTGTTCGATACATCTTCTGATATGGTTCTGGATTGTACAATGTAAACATTTTAAGGTTTCATAGTTCTGCTCTTTATCAGATATTTTCAAACATTCTTCAGTTGTTTGTTTGTGAGCTTTATTCATCCGAATATGTTAGGGACAAATTTGGGGGGTTTGTGAGCCAGATAGAAAACAAATTTAGATAGAAAAAAAGCCTTCTCAGCTTATAAAAATGCTCTGCATTCAGCTGGATACCTAAACATAGCAGGAAGAGAAAAACAAAAAACAAAAAACAGAATACTTGATAAAATATAAAACAGTTAAAAAATATGTGTCATTTTCCAGTCATTGAATGGACTTTTGATAATAGATATTTTACTCTCATTAGACTTCAAGGGCATCCACTGTCTTCATCAGGGTAAACGACTTTTGAGTATTTATTCTGAGTAAGGCACAATATGAAGACCTTTGCATGCAACATTTCAATTAATCACCTAACAATCCAAATTAGGTACAAATGTTATCAACATTTTATAGTTTAGGAAATTGGGGCTTAGAAAAATTATATAAATTGTGCAAAGTTCCACATGATATTCAAACCAGCTTTCCTATGTTAACAATGAACAAATGAATTTGAAATTAAAACTAAATACCATTTAGTATTAAATGAGCATCTCCCCCCAGTGAAATATGTAGGTGTAAATCTAACAAAATACCTACCAGATGTATGATAACCACTGATTGAACTCTGATGAATGAAATAAAAAAATGGAAATAAAGGAGAAATACAGTATGTTCATAGGTAGGAACTCTCAGTATTATCTAGATGCCAGTTATTCCCAATTTGACCTATAGATTCAGTGCGATCCCAACCAGAATTCCTACAACTTATTTTGTGGATGACAAACTGTTTCTAAAGTTTATATGGAGAGGCAAAAAACTCAGAAAAGCGAACACAATATAAATGAGAACAAAGTTGAAAGACTGACACTACCTGACTTGAAGACTTACTGTAAAGCTACCAGAATCAAGACAGTCTAGTATTGGTGAAAGAATAAACAACTGCAACAATGGAACAGAATAGACAAGCCCAGGAATAGAGACACACAGATATTGCCAACTAATATTTGACAAAGGAACAAAGGCAATACAAAGAAGCAAAGATAGCCTTTTCAACAAATTTTGCTAGAACGACTGGACATGCATATGCCAAAAAAAAAAAAAAATTGAGACACTTTATCTTCCACACAAAAATTAACTCAAAATGGATCACAGACTTAAATGTAAAATGCAAAACTGTGAAACTCTAAAAGATAATAAAAAATGGTGTTGGTTATGTCTTGACTTTTTAGATACAACACCAAAGATATAAGGAAATAATGGATAACCTGGGTTTCATTAATATAAGAATTTTTCCTCTGCTATAGACAATGTCAGGAGAATTAGAAGACAAGCCACATACTGGAAGAAAATATTTGCTGACACATCTGATTGCAAAAAAGCCATAATCAAAAATATGCAAAGAACTCTTAAAACTCAACAGTAAGAAAACAACTTAATTAAAATTTGATCAAAGACTTCGAAAGACCTCACCAAGGAAGATATGCATATGGTTGCTATGCATATGAAAAGATGCTCCACATCACATCATCAGAGAAATGCGAATTCAAACAACAGTGAGATATTTCTATACACCCATTAGAATGGCCCAAATCTGGAACATTAACCACATCAAATGCTGGCAAGGACAAGAAGCAACAAAGATTCTTCATCATTGCTGGTGGGAATGCCAATGGTACAGCCACTCTGGAAGACAATAACATTTTTTACAAAACTAAACATATATTTATCATACAGTCCAACAACTGTGCTCCTTGATATTGACCCAAAAGGAGTAGAAAACTTATGTTGACACAAAAACCTGCCCACAATTTCTTTTCTCAAAGATTTTATTTATTTATTTGACAAAGAGAGAGAGAGAATCACAAGTAAGCAGAGCCGCAGGCAGAGAGAGAGAGGAGGAAGCAGGCTCCCTGCTGAGCAGACAGCCTGATGCGGGGCTCGATCCCAGGACCCCGAGATCATGACCCAAGCCAAAAGCAGAGGCTTAACCCACTGAGCCACCCAGGCGCCCCCCTGCCCACAATTAATTATGGCAGCTCTATTCATAATGGCCTAAACTTGAAACCATCCAAGGTGTCCTTCAGCAGGTGAATGGGTAAATTCAAAACTATGGAATGTTATTCAGCATTGAAAAGAAGTGAGATATCAAGCCATGAAAAGATATGGGGAGGCCTTAAGTGCACGTCACTAAGTGAAAACCAGTGTGAAAAGGCTGCATGCTGTTTGATTCCACCTATATGACATCTGGAAAAGGCAAAACTGTGGAGATAATTTATGGCCCTTAGGGGCTGAGGTGCGGGTGGTGATGAATAATTGGAGCATAGAGGATTTTTAGGGCAGTGAAAATACTCTGTATGATACTGTAATGATGGATATATTTATCAGTATACATTTGTCCAAACCCATAGAATGTCTAACAGCAAAAGTGAACCACAGTGTAAATGATGGATTTTATGTTACGTCAGTGTAGTTTCATTGATTATAACAAATATACCAGTCACACTGGTGGGGGAATGTTGATAATGGGAAAGGCTATGTGTGTATAGAGGGAGGGAATATATGGGAAATCTTTTGTACCTTCCTCTCAATTTTGCTGTGGACTGAAAACTGCTCTAAAAATCAGTCATATAATAATAAGAAGAAAAGAAAAGAAAAATTAAAAAAAAATTTAAAATGCAGGATTCCTTAAAATGCAGCATACCAGTTGCTAGTTATAAATAATAGAGCATATAATGTTTGCAAAATATGTTCTTTTAACTTATTTTGTATCCCTAATTATAATCTTAATAAAAATGGTTTAACATAACGTAAGACATGACAGGAGATTAAAAAGTCATCTAATCATCAGTGAAAATAAGCAAGGGTCATAAGAAGTTCAGAGATCTATAAAAACTAGTAAAACCAGTTCTAATGAGCATCTGATAACAGGCTTGGGTCCTTCTAATCTGCCAGCTGCTGAAAGCAATAGAGGTATTTTGAAGTCCTTTTTCTTTGCTTCTCCTGTTTCTTTTTAGGATTGACAAAACAAAGAGAAGTGGTTAAGGCCCTGGGCTCTTAATCAGACATGTAGGAAGAATTTATGCTCTGCTGTTTACAAACAACGTGTCTTGGGTGAGTTAGCCAGAGTTCAGTAATCTCTTATATGGTCAAGTACCCCCCAACACCTTGTTTGGGGTGGCTGCTCTTATTAGGTTATGAAAATAAAACAGTTTAATGCATTACCTTACTTAGTAAGCACTCCACAAATGTTAGCTGTTATTTTTCTAATCATCTCTGCATTAAGGCAAATGCTGTATTTATTTTATGTGTGTGTAAATATTATAAATACATGTCAGTAAATATTTATTGTGTACTTAGCTATGCCACTAGTAGGAGTAAGCTCTGTGTAGCAGGTATCTGTAATATTACTGACAGATGTGATTGCATCTTATTTCTCTGCAACCTTGACATGACTGAAATATCTGAGCAAGGGACAGATGGAGAAAATATAGTGCTTTGCTCTAATAGGGAAGGGGATACTGACAAATAGAGAGCTCCCCCCCCCCCCAAATATCCTTGTTTGCTAACAATTTTGTTAGAGTAGATTTTGATAGTTGGGTTTGAAATTAGAGAGAATCCGAAAAAATCCGATTGCTCCCAAAATTATATTTTATTAGGCTGGCCTAATTTAAAATCGACTTCTACTTCCAGCAGAAATTTTAACTAATTCTTAGATTAAATGCATATTTAAAATTTTTGTTTTCAGTTAGGGTTTTTGTTCCTTTATATGTAAAACCAGAAAATGAAATCCTCTGCACTTGTCATGGAAGTCATTTTATCTTTTTGAAGGGCTTCCTAGTTCCTTCGAAAGGAAACTAAACTCATATTTTCTCCTTCAATTGAAGTAAGTAGAAATTTAAAACCGGATTTGTATTCCAAAATGTTCACTTACAATAGTACTTCCCACAGCTCGACATGTGACTTAGTGTAATATAAATTATTCATTAAGTGAAACATTCTGACCTAGCAAGCTTTATTGCTGTTATGAGAGCTGCAGTTGAAAACCTGCTTTGAATACAAATCATGTTAACTATAAGTCAGTGTATCCTACTAAGGCCGAGGCTACGTCTACATGGTAAAATTCCCTGTAACTAAAAGCACAAATTTGAGAGATCATGGATTGCAGCCTTTAACATGAGTGTTGAACTGCAGTGTATTCATTCCGAATGCATGAATATAGTACTCCTCACAGCTCATTTATTTTCTTCTCACAGTTCACGATCTCCGTGCTGTCCTCCAAGATTTTCTGTCATTTTGTTCTTTCACTCTACCCTCTAAAACCTTGCTATTTTTTGTATTTTCATTTTTAGCCTTCACAAGTCATTTACAGCCTCCTCCTTAAACAAAAACCCAAACTCTTTGAGAAATATTTTCAGATTAACCTATAATAATATCTTTTCATGATAAAATATTCAATAGCACTTCGGCATTGACTCAGCTGTGATATATCAGGCACATTTATGTGAAGGATGTGTTCTTATGTAGAGTAAGTGTGCTATCCTTTATTTAAAGGTCAATTTCTTCGTGGCAGAATATGTTAAGCTGATTTCTTTTTCAAGTCATCATCTTAACAAAGTTTTCTCTACATGAGAATTTTCTAATTTAAGTGTTTTGCTGGACATCATTTTCTTATATCCATGATCCATTGTGCTGTAAAAATATCTTCACAGAAGGGTTTGAAGGGAAAATTTGTGAAAAAAAGAAATGCCTGTGATAGCCATGATGATTTATAGAGGGCTTGTGGTAAAAATATATAGATATTGAATATGGTAGTTCTTACTAGTTAGGACTTTGTTCCTAAATATTTTATATAATTGCCCCTAGTGATACCTGTAGTTATATATATATATATATATACACACATATATGTATATATGTATATACATATACATATATATAAAATATATACATATATATAAAATAGATGGATAGATAGAGATGAAGGATGAAGGAAACAAAAGCAGAAATGTAATAGCCAGGGAAAGTGAAGGATTAGGAGCAGAGCTGAGGGGGTTGGGTTATTTTAAATTGAGCTGCTGTAGAACAGAAGAGGTGACTTTTAATTGAAGATCTGAAAGAAAGGTGACATGATCACCAGTGCAACCACTTTGAGACAAGGTGAAGTTGTAAATGCACAGTTCTAAGGCAGGTGCTTGGTGGACTAATGAAAGTGACATGGGACAAGTGCAGTTAAATAGTAAACGTGTGAGGGAGTGACAGAAGGCCAAGGAAGTTTTATATTAACACAAAGAATTTAGCTTTTACTTTTGGTGTGATGAAAATTTAAGACTTTTTTTGGTTTTACTTCATTTTATTTTACAGCATTCAATCTTTTTTGGGATATACTCACAATGATACTATAATAGCATTGTGTGGTGACAGATGGCAGCTACGCTTGTGGTGAGCATAGCATAATGTATGAACTTGTTGAATCACTCTTTGAAACTAACCTAACATTTTGTGTCAGCTGTACTCATTTTAGAGGTTTAAAGAGAGGAATGACCTTGTCTGACTTTTGAAAGTATTACTCTTGCTGCTGTGTAATGAGTACTTGATGAATAAAAGTAGATACATGGGGGCCAGATGGAAGGTTATTGCGGTTATTGAATTAAAGAATGAATGTGGCCCAGCTTAGATGGATGGCTGGGAAGATGGAAGTGGATGGGTGCTAGATACATTTTGGAGATGGAAACAAATAGACTTAGTGACATACTGCCTAAAAAAAATGAGAGAAAGGGAGGAATTAAAAATGACTCCTGAGTTTTTGCTTTAGGGCAGGAAATAGGTTCATTTTCTGATAGAGGGAAGAGTGTGGGAAGAACAACATATGTTGGTAGAACAATAAAAAATCCATTTTGGGTTTATAGGGTTGAGGTAAGGACTAATAGGGTAAGAGATCATTGATTTGTATTTGGAATTCCTGATACCATTCTCCTTTAAACATCTGTGCTTTTCCACATGTTTCTATCGGCCCCACAGTGCCCTTCCTCATTCCCCACTTTGTGCAGTCCCCATGATACCGCAGATCTTAACTCAGACGTTACCATCTTCAGATAGCTTCCTGAATTCAGCCTAGGTGTCTGGTTGATGCTTTCCATCCTTTCTTCCATCTTCTTCCCTTTCTTTTCCCAATTTGGCCAGTTTAACAAAGGAAGAGCCTATTTTTTTTTTAAGTTTTAATTTAAATTTCAGTTAGTTAACATACAATGTAATACTAGTTTCAGGTGTACAATATAGTGATTCACTTCCATACATCACCCGTGCTCATCATGGAAAGCGCCCTCCTTAATCCCCACCAACTATTTCACCCACCGAACCTTCTCCCAACCTGCCCTCTGGTAACCATCAGTTTGTTCTCTATAGTTAAGAGTCTTTTCTTGGTTTACCTGTCTCTCTTTCTCTCCTTTATTCCCTTTGTTTATTTTGTTTCTTAAATTCCACATGTGAGTGAAATCATATGGCATTTGTCTTTCTCTGACTGACTTATTTTGCTTAGCATTTTATTCTCCATCCATGTGGTTGCAAATGGCAAGATTTCATTCTTTTTGATGGCTCTGTAATATTTCATTGTGTGTAAGTGTGTGTGTGTGTGTGTGTATACACACACCATCAGTGGACTCCTGGGCTGCTTCTGTAATTTGGCTACTGTATCTAATGCTGCTCTAAACATTGGGGTACATGATTCCCTTTGAATTAGTGTTTTGGTATTCTTTGGGTAGATACCCACTAGTGTGATTGCTATATCATATGGTAATTCTATTTTTAACTTTTTGAGGAAACTCCATACTGTTTTCCAGAGTGGTTTCATGTCCTGCATGAACCACTGTACCTTTTAATCTTTTCCTTCCCCCCAGACACTAGCACAGATATCCAGTACACCTTTGTTTCTTCTGAAAACTTTCCCATTTCATATACTTATGGTACAAATCAACTGAGGATCATGGAGGGAGCGTTCCAGTGAGTTCTGGAGCCTCCTCCCTGAGTAAAACAGGTCAGTGCACCAAAGAAAGTATACAGGGATGGCACACTTTTACCCAAACCAAGCAGTGGTACATGCAGGATGTGGTGGCAATTACCAACTCCCTGAGAAGTATCTGGGACATTTCTGTCTCCGCACCTACGTGGACTAGACACACGTGTTTCAGAGTGGGTTCTTTTCTTTCAGAGGAAATGTTCATTCTGTACATTGCCAAGGACTTAATGGAAGGGCTACTTAGAATAGAGGCAGGATATTGTGTGAGGACAGAGGCAAATGGTTTACTCAACCAGAATTAAAATGACTGGGAGATCACATTCTATAGTTAATCTGGGAAATCAGATTTTGTTTTGTTTTAAATGTATCCTTCCCTTTAAAATGTAAGTAATTTATGACAAAAAGATTTTTAAAAACTAAGAAGCTGTGGTTTACTGCTTGCTCCTGCTATCACATTAATTAGTTTAGGTAAGGATGACTTTTTAATTGATTTAATTTAAATCATGTGAGAGAGAAACCGTCTCAGGAGCTGCATACATCTGTCAGTACAGAATAAGATAAGCTATGATGATTTCATCTGCAGAGCATTTCTGTGATTAGGATGTGCAACTTAAAAATATACTTAATTGCATCTTTTTTCTTTTTCTTTAAATGTTCTTTTAAGTACAATGATTGTCTTCTGGAACTCATAGGGTTGCTTTTTTATTCTTTCCCTCCCTATAGTTCTTATAGCTTGGGTTTGTCCTTTATGGTATCTACAAAAATTCTAGAAATTCAAAGCAAGTATTTCCTTTTAATCTTTATTTTTCCTCTTTAAAATTACATGGTACCTTAAATTTGATTTGTTTACAAGACAGTGTTTCAGCTGCAGATCAATTTTCTTGTATCCTAATAGCCTGATGAAAGGCTTTAATAAAATCTGTGAAAAATGGTAAAAATATGTTTTCTGACCTTTGGAAACACTTGGTACAGTATTTTACATTTGTGTGTACATATTTATATCCTAATATAGATGAGATGCAAGTGATTCATTCAGTTAGTATTTATTAAATAGAAAATGTCACATAGCATTAGTAAGATTATCATTTTTGGAAAACGAATCCATTTGCATTTATTTTCTAATCCTGGAAAGTCTTCAGAAGATGAATTTATTGCAATATATCTTTGTCAGTCTTGGCAGTAGTATTTCTTTGCAGTCTTTGATTCTAAGATCAATATATATTTTCTCCATGCAGATACTTAATTATAAGGAATCTATTGTATAGGGGAAGTGTGTATTTCTGTTTAATGCCTTAAAATGAATACTGTGAACTCAATTATTAAAACACTGAAATGTAGTGTTTTAGTTAGATGATGATTCTGTTTATTAAAGCTAACTTACATATTAATTACATTTTTAAATAATAAGATTAAACATAAATTCACAATATAAAAGCATACCAGATATAATTTGGTACTTTTTTGAATTTTTGTGTTTGGTGCTATAGTATGGTTGTATATATAAAGCATTATTATAACTTGTTTCTCCCAGTATTAAAACAAAATCTTGTTTATTTAATTCTTTTGCTCCTTTATCTCTTCTTTTTACCAAGTTTCTCAGAGTAATTATCTTAATTTTTTGTTTAGCACTTTGTTTTTTTTTTTAATTCATCTACACACTCCCATTTGAATCTCGCACAAATATAGTTAATAGCTTTTATAACCTTTCTTGACAATTCTGTGTCACTCAACACAGTTCCTTTTTTCTACAAGTTTTATATTCTTTCCTCCTGAATTCCATAACCACACTCAAGTTATTCTTAATTTTTCATAGATTTGTCTTCTAACCATGCTGAAATGCTGAAATTTTTATATTGCATTCTGTTGCAATATGTTTTTATAACTCTTACCATTTTATACACTCCCTGAGATTTCATCCCAGCTCAAGACTTCCACTATACACTGATGAGTCACAGGGTTATATAACTCCACAAAGGTCTGTCTGCAGAATCCCAAATCTATTTTTTTTTTTTTTTTGGCAGTACTGTGCACCTTCACTTGAATATCCATAAAAGCATCTGAAAGTCATTATGTTCAATATGAAACTACACCCAAACCTGTATTTCAGTACTGATGTCTCCCTGTCTGTCTTGAATAAAGGCAACCCATACGGTCAAGCTCCAGAGTCAGAAATACACAAGCATCTCTTCCCTTTCTCATTTCTCGTGACAGAATGAACTCTCATTCATCCCCCTCTCTGCTTACTCTTTGTCACTGATAATTCTGCTTGCAGTATTAATCTATACTCTTATAACTGTTTAGAGCCCTTCTATCTGCTTTTAGATTTGAAAACTTCCGATCCACTAAGCTTTCATTACTACCACAGAGATCTTTCCAACTTGAAAATCTCGTCATGTCACCTTAGCATTCAGGTAGTGCTCCTGAGTTTAACTGGCTTCTTTTTGTTTTCAGAGAAAAAAAAAATCAAAATCTGAACCCTAGTTAACAAGGCCCTTTGTGATCTTATCTCTGCATTTAATACAACTCAGCTATGTTTTCTCTACTCTTTAATTAAAGAATGTGTGCTCTAACCACACCACAGTGTTTGAATGCTATTCCCCACATACATTAACTTTCTCTCTTTGTTATGCCTTTTTACATGTTTTGTTCATTTGACAGAAAGTTTCCTCCATATACCCACACCCCCTGCCTCTTTTCTACCAGTCCAAATTCTTCAAATTTTGTTTTTTGTTTTTCAGTCTCAATTCTTTTGTTTAGTGGTTGTCCATGGGCTCATTAATTCATAGTGCTGATTCTGAGCCCCTATTAGGTACCTGTAACTATGTAGGATCCTCCACTTCAGCAGTAAACCAGAGATATCACTCCCGCTTTTAGCTTTTCTCCAAATCTGTAATGAAACAAACATCCTTTCTGCTGCAGTAACATTTATTCTACCTGCCTGTTATATGTGATAGCCATTTTTGCTTGCAAGCCATCTTTGGTTTGATGTTTTATGTCCCCGTTCTACTGTGAGCCCCTTGATGGCAGGGATTTTTCTCTTCTTTTTTTTTTTCTCCCCATATCAACACAGTTCTTATCACAATTGCTGATATAGATTAGGCACTTATCACTATTTATGAGGCAATTGAATAGCAGTTAGTAATTTCCAGTTGATGTAATATTATGCAAAACAGCTTCTGTTTGATACTGTTTTGATTTCTAAACAGATAATGGAAAACTAGCTACAGAGTAAATGCAAAGGCAGGAAAATTCTAAAATTCTAAACTTCCCAGCTGGGATATATTATTTTTGGATTGCTTCATCTGAATATTGCTCTTTAATGTCTCCTTCAAATAACTGTATTTCAGGGAGCCCATACATGATGCAGTAGTCACTGCTACTTTCCTTCTGAACTCAGGGAGAAGTTTGCAGACACGACATCATTTAGCAATTAATCTGTGCTCCCCTCTTATACTTGAAAGTATTGCTATCAATTAGTAATGCTGGAAATTTCTTCCTCAGCAGTCTAGAAACAGACAGCTGCCAATTTTTAAGACTGCTCATTTGGTTCTTGAAGTTACTGTTTTCTGCCAAATTAGAGGCAAGTTTAATTTTTTTTCTTTTATGTGGACTGTTCTCTCATTTGTTCACAGCCTATAATTCCACTTAATCTGTACTGTTTTCTCTTCTGCCTCACTCTGGTGAAATGTGCATGGTCCTTAACACAGAGTTCAGCAGCCAGTGAACTGTCTGTAATATGGAGCACACAGTGAGGGGGCTGTATGAGTTCGTTACATGCTTCTCTATCCATTCATCCTTCAATGGGCATCTAAATTGGTCCATGTCTTGGCTGTTATAAATAACAGTGCTATTAGCATGAGGTGCAGATGTCTCTTCAACATAGTGTTTTCATTTTCTTTGGATATATTCTCAGAAGTGGAATTGCTAGATCATATGGTAATTCTATGTTTAATTTTTTGAGAATCCTCCATATGTTTTCCATAATGGCTATACCAATTTACAATACCACTAACAGTGGATAAGGCTTCACTTTTCTCCATATCCTCAGTATTTGCTTTCTCATCTTTTTGTTGATGGACATTCTAAGAGGTGTAAGGTGATATCTCATTGTGATTTGATTGACATTTCCCTAATGGTTAGTGTTGTTGAGCACCTTCTCATATATACCTGTTCGCCATTTGCATATCCTATTTGGAAAATGTCTGTTCAGGATCTTTGCCCATTTTGGATTGAATTATTTTTTTTCCAATGCAGTTGTATGAGTTCTTTATATATATTGGATATTAGCCCCTTATCAGATATGTGGTTTGCAAATATTTTTCCTATTCTGTAGGTTGTCTTTGCATTTTGTTCTTGATTCCTTTTGCTGTGCAGAAGCTTCTTAGTTTGATGTAATCCTGCTTGTTTATTTTTGATTTTGTTGTCTGTACTATAGGTGTCATATCTGAAAAATCACTGCAAGGTTTTTTTTTTGGACATGGACTCCATGTCAAGGATTTTTTTTTCCCTATGTTTTATTCTAGGAATTTAATGTTTTCTGTCCTTATATTTAACTCTCTAATCCATTTTGATCTAATTTTTTTGTGAGTGAGGGTTATAACATAGGGGTCTAGTTTCATTCCTCTACATGTGACTATCCAGTTTTCCCAGCACCCATTTACTGAAGAGTCTGTATTTTCTCCAGTGAGTATTCTTGGCTCCCTTTTCAGATATTAGCTGACTCTATACACATGGATTTATTTCTAGGCATTTAATTCTCTTCTTTTTTGTCTGTTTTTACTTATTTGTTTCTTTTATTTATGGTAACCATGACTGGATTTATAAATGAAAGATCAATATTCTAAGCAATTTTGCTTTGAAATTTGTGATTATCATCAAAATAATTGCGCACCTCAACAAAAATAAACAATAAAAATTAGGAAGTACTTAAAGACCATTTCCTATATAAATGCACAGATTTGATGTTGTCTTTCTGCCTTAAGTAAAAAATATAAAAGGGAGGACAGGGGAGATTAAAAAACAAGATGAGATGTGAACTATTATGTTTGGCAGATAAAAATGGGCTGCAAATTCATTAATTCTCTTTCCATTGAGTGATGGAATCTCTGTCCTCTCCCCTTGAAGTCTGTTAGCCTGTGACTCTTATTAATAGAGTACAGTGAAAATGACACAGTGCCAATTATTGGTCTAGCCTTTAGGAGAATTGGCATCTTCTGCTTTCTTCCTTTTAAGCTCTAAACCATTTTGTAAAGAGAGTGACTGTCTCTTGGAGAAAAAACATTTGGAAGAACTCTGAGACATCTTGAAGAAGGTAAGAGACTCAGCTGACCACAGCCTTGCAGATGGTCCTTCCAAAAAAGCAGATAGGCGAGAGAAACCTTATTGAACAGTGCGCAGCAGCTCAGTGAAAACTGAATATTATGGAGATATTCTCCTTGCCGATGCTGTGTGGAGCAAAACTGCACAGTCAAAATGTCCCCAAATTCCTGACCTATAAATTTGTGAAAATAATAACATGATTGTGGCTTAAGCCACAGTATTTTGGAGTAACCCATTATGGAGCAGTAGGTAAAGGAAGTGATGTCCATCATATTTTACTTGATATTACATGAATATATTGTGTTTGTTGCATATTTTTACTCATTTATTTTTTTTTCTCCCTGTAGATTTCTTTCCTTTAGTGCTGTTCTATAAGACTATAAAATGTGTCTTTCTTAAAAATATTTTGGGTACGAAAAATTTTTCAGTAAATTGAAAACTTAACGCCTTTTCCTTAGGATGTGATTAATTTATAGCAATTGTGAAACTGAAGTTTATAATGATAGTCAACATTCAGATATATTATCTGTATGTCATATAACATTTTACTTTGAATGTCCTGTTAATTTGCTTTTTTTCTAAACAATTTTATTTTATGACTTATTCTTCCTCCCAGTTTTCAGTATTTTTGTATTCAGAGTTTCGATATTTTCTTGAATCAACATTGTTATGACACACTGGATCAAGGGTAAAAAGAAAATGGTGGTGTGAATACTATCTTGAATTCATTACATGAAACTAGTTATCAGACAATGGGAAGAATGCTTCCAATAGCTTGTGTTTTAAAAAGGGAACAGATGCATGACAATTGTATAAAAAAAGAAAAATAGAGTAGCAAAGGAAAATATGCCAAATGCAAAAAGTACATTAATCAAAATATAAAATATGTAGTTTTATGAAACAGTTTTGCAGAATTATCTTAGCCTTTACACATCAGTAAAATATGTTTTAGTCTCAGTTGCCACAGAGCAAAAGTAGCTTAGTATCCCTAATCTGTCACTTCATTTAGTCACAAATGCAGAAAACTGATATATTTACAAACACTAAGGCTGGCTACTTGACTAGATTTTCATTTTTCTGAGCTTCACTCTATATGTGTAATGATGAAATGGGGAAGTTTCTTCCTTATTTAAAGTGATAGGCACATTTTCCCCTCTAGGGGAAAAAATTGCCAAAGTCACCTGTGGGGTTAAAAAAGATTTAAAAATATAAATGAATGCATTTCCACATTTTTAAAGAATACATGTTCTTTAAGTGTTGTATATACTTCATGCTAAAAAGGCATAAACAGTAAAGAGCCAGTCATATCACAAATAGATACTAGGTATTTATTTTCCCTGAATGATTTTTTTTTTTTATTTATGGTAACTGATGATTTATGTTTGGACACTTTTTTTGTCATTGTTATTTGAGTATAGCATGACATAGGCAGTTATTGTCATTCTTGTAGCAAGTTTGTTTAGATTCTTTAGGATACAGTATCAAAGCCAGACTACATTAGTGAAATATCTATGTGCACTTTTTTTTCAGATACGTAGCTTTTCTGGCAGACATAGTAAAATTATATTTTGTTGGTAGTCTTTCTGATTTACTACCATTTTCTCCTTTATTCATCTTTTTGATATAATGTAACATTTTTGTGAAAAGTCTTGATCATCCAGAGAAATTACATGAACACTTTCTTTCTACTTAGACTCAAAACACTGTACTTAGAATTGATGAATCATCTATTTTATAATCTTTTTGTCAACTTTATGTTTTAATGTATTGATTTCTATCAAAAGCCTCACTGTTTTCAATCAGCAGTTACTATTTTTGAATAATAAAATCAGTAATGCATTTGTATAATGTTTTACATTTTACTGAGCACTTTAGGAAACACTAAACTCAGAATTTCCAGAGAGAAGTAGAAATTGTAAGATCATTATTCTCTTTGATATAAGTAACTCAAGGTGCATTTCGAGTACAAAGAGCAGATATTGGGACGAGATACATGAAAGCTCACAAGAAAGGAAGAACTTCTGCATTTAGTAGTTAATAGTGACGTGTGAGATCTTGCTAGAAGAAGGTACAGGGCTGGATGAGAAAGTTGTTGAATAACAAGTCATTGAACAAGTCAGCATGAAAGAACCAATGGATCTTCATTCCTGAGCTGTTCATGTAAGTGCTACAATATAGTTTTCCTTGCCCTGGAACCCTGGGTGTTTTATGAAATTTGAGTAAGAACTTATTATAGCTACCTTCAAGGAACTCATTGTTCTGTCAAACAAAGATTAAATGTGATCACGTTATACTACTGAAATGTAACGTATTTAACATGAATAAAGGAAGGAGTTTCTGAGCCTGATTGGGGCAGTTAAAAAAAGAAAAAAGCCTTCGGAAAGGGATATCTTAACCTGTGCCCTGCAGTTTGGGGTAGGACTTGAACATGGTCATAAACTGAAGAACAAGCCACAGTTGAAGGAAATGCAAGTTGTAACAGACAATCTGAAGAATAAGGGGCCTAAAGAGCTCTCGAATGCGTGGACAGTGTACAGTATGGAATTGAGGAGAGTCTAACTAGAAAAACAGTTTAAATGGCACCTTTAATTTTGAGGGTGTGCCACAGTTCCTTTAGCGTTGAGGTTTACCCAATACATAAATTTGACTCTATCAGGCAGCTAAATCCCAATAACAGAATAGAAGGTATCCAGTTGCAATTAGCTAATGATCCTAGATAACAAAATCATCATAACTTCCCATGTCTAAATTACATGCTTACTAACAGCCATCTTATTAAACATTCTGTTTACTTGTAAAGGAAGTGAAAGTGCTCATTCCTTAATAAGCATTCCCAGTCAGCTTTGCATTCAGAATGCACTTTTTAAGAAGGCAGGTTGTGGAACTGCTTTGCTATGACGCTGCTATCACCTCCCCTGGTGGCCCACAGCTCCTACACCATCTCTCTGCCAGTGCACATTTCCGCCCTGGCCCCTTCCTTACCACCACTCTTCATCTCCCGCTGTTCCAGCTGCGCTCACCTCTGACACGCCTGCTTCAGGACAGCTGCTGAGGCCGTTCCCTATGCCTGAGAAACTCCTCCACGTTTACTATAATCCTGGTCTGCCTTTAGATTTTGCTGTGATATTTCACTCCCTTGTGCATTTCTTGTATCTGGCCCTGACTTTGTTCTAATTACTAATAGGTATTAGAATAGGCATCAGATTAAGCGTGCCCCCCTCCCCCATCACCCTTGGCTGTCCTGCTCTATGCCCCTGGCCACACAGGCCGCTTCAGAATCTGAGTGTGCCTGTGCAACATTTGGTTAGGTCCAAGTGGGTGAGGCTGAGAGTGCGTGGTGTTAGATTCTTTAAGTTACAAGGATCAGAAATTAATCCAGGCAGTATGTTCATATAACAGGTAGTACTGTAGTGGAAAAGAGCACTGAGAGATGTATGTATTCTGCTATTGAGCTTGTGAGCTTAAATACAGGAATCTTGGTGAGTGGACAGAACTCAGGAGAACCTGGAAATAAAGCTTCAGGGAAGTGGCTAAGGAAAACACGAGATCAAAAACAGAGCTGGGCCTCAGGAAGGCTAGAATGCAAGTCAGAAGCTTTCACATTTTTAGGAACTCATTTTGTCCACCCTTCTCCATCATTCCATCCCACACCTAGAAAAGATTTCTGTGAACACTAATTAGTATCTGATAGCTCTTCTTTCTCGGATTCCCCTACTGCTGCTACCAATGACTAAGTAGGTTTCCCGTCCCTGTGTATTTTTTAGCTTGTGATCTTTCAGAGATGCTCCTGTGGGTAATTACTGAGGCCACATGGGTTCTTTAGCCCACTGTTTTCCTGTGTTTCAGCCTGTGCTTTTTCATTATGCACTGGGACTTTTTCTTTTTCCCTCTAACATTTAAATTCTTCAGGAAAGAGGTTCTCATTGTTTTTTGTTTTGTTTTGTTTATCCCTGTATCCTGCTGGGAAAACATCCTGCCCCTGACTATTGAGAAATCATTAACTGGCCTGGTTTCATCCAGGCATCCCCCACCAATGGAGCTACTTAAATTGGGGGATTCTGTTCGGTGAGGGCAATGCAGAGGGACCTGCAGTACAGGTTCCAGAGCCAGCAGCATCAGTATCACTTGGAAACAATAGAAATGAAATCCTTAGTTCTCTCACCATATCTGCTGAATCAGAAACTCTGGGAGCAGGGTCCAGCAATCTCTGCTTAACAAGCCTTCACGGGCTAGTATTTCAGAACAGTTTACTTAGAAGGGGGTTAAGGATGTAACTGCACAGTGATCTGTTTAATGTACAATAAATCTCAATTTCTGGAGGATGTTAGTACCATTAACCAACATAGAAATTGCAAATAAAGGGATCAGTTTTCAAAGTGAGGAGAAGAAAGTCAATTTGTCTCATATTGATTTCAAGTTTCCTAAAGGGGATCCCAGATGGAGGTAGACAAGAGCCAGTTTGGTTGATTTCTAACCTGTCACACGTGTGTGTGTGTGTGTGTGTGTATCTCCAAATATAAAGTTTTAAAACATCACTACACTAACAAATTTCAGTTCAAGGTAAACATGGATAAAAAAGTCATAGGTCAGTAGGCAGCTTAAAATATTCATCTGGAGCCAGATAAAAGAGATGAAAGCAAATGTATAAAGGGATAGCTCTGGTATAATTAAGGTCCCAACTCAGCTGATTTTAAGTTAATCAGAAAAGGAGAAGATTCTACATGGGCCTGACTTCATAAGTGAAAGGGATAACTTATAATTTTTTTTACTAAATATTCTTTTTAAATTTTATTTTTTCAGTGTTCCAAGATTCATTGTTTATGTACCACACCCAGTGCTCTATGCCATATGTGCCCTCCTTAATACTTATAAAGTGAAAGTGAAACTTATTAAGGAATAAGTAAAAGTCCTTAAAAGAGGGCCTAAACCCCAGCTGAAGTCAGAGGATCTATCGCTGACTCATTGCCTGAAGCCCAGTGTTGTAAAAACCCACTTGAAGAGGAACTGGGATAGGTAGACTCTAGCAACTGCCAGTGGCTTTTGGGATCCAAGAGTAGCCTCTGGCCAACATCTAGCCAAAACCCAGGATCTTAGCTACATAACTGCAGGAAAGAAAGTCTGCCAAACACCTAAACAAGCTTGAAGGAGGATTCTTCCAGCCCCCAGGTGAGAATAGAGTCCAGAGGAGTCCACTTCTACTAGTGAAGGAACCGGGGAGCACTGTGCCCAGAACTCACCCATACACAATGTGGGTTAATAAATGTGTGTTATTTTAAGCTGTGCTTAGGTGGTAATTATTCAGCAATATAAAAATAATGTATCAGCTTCTCAGTGCATTTGAGCATGTACACGTATTTTTACGTGCAATCTGTATGCGTGTATTTAGAAATAGGGAAAAGAAGGGTTGCTTCTGTCCGGTTTTCTTCTTATTCTTCGTCTCTCCTCTCCTGATCTCCCTCCCTGCTTTTCTCCCTTTACTTTTCACACCACGGGAGCAGGGAAACCTTACAAAATAACTCTCGTGGTATTTTAAAGTTTGTTAGGATACCAGTTGGCTGAGGGAACCAATAAAAAAACCCCACAGATTTGCAGGAAAACCTGTTTTCTTAAGTCTTCATAACACTTAGAAAACCCTTAGGCCAAAACAAATACTTTCTACTGCCACATAGAGACCCTTACGAAAGGTGAATACATAGCTATCAGGCTGGAATTCACACTTAATCGGTTCTGTATTAGAGGAATATAAAAATAATCTTACATCAAAGAAAAATGGGTGTGAAAGCAGATTGTGGGAAAAGAATATACACATTCATTTTATACTTTCTGATCCTTCTTTCATCCTAGAATCTAAAGGCACAAAAACAGAGAAACTACCGTTTAAGGTACCATTTTTAAAATACTTATTTTATTCTTTTAAAATCCTTCCCACCTCAAAATTGTCCTTGGAGAAGGAAAACATTTTAAATACACTTGCTGTACCTTTCTAATGAGGCAGTAAGTTTGCCTCCAATTATTTTTAAGAGTTTTACTGCTAATTATGAAAGGAAATTGACAGTCCAAAAAAATACATATGAAAAAGTAATAAAATCTCTAGAATCTTAAAAATGCCCTTTTATTCCCTGTCACTGATTTAAGGTTTGAGCACATAATGTTTATATACTCATTTAAAGATTGCCCAACCCCTGGCCCAAATCCAAGGTCTGTGCTGTTTTATTCTCTTTCTCATACGCTGATTTTAAATTTGTTTTTCTTTATAACCTGAATTGTGCTGCTCTGCCAGAATCCTATTATTTAGATATGTCTGTACTTCACTTTTGGAGATGGTTAAAACTGAACCCAGCATCACCTCTTTAGCTCCTGAGCATATAAATTAGGATAATTGTTTGTCTTTAAATATTCTCTGACAAAGATCCTTTGTCTGGTCTGGAAACCCAGAATGGTATCAGTTTTGGTCCAGTTGAACTGTCCTGTAACTTAAATGTTGTTTGTCCCTAAGATTATATTTTTCTTTCATAATTCCCAAAAGGTCAGTCTTGCAGCTGCCCAGCTGTTTCCGTTATATATTTAATAGCAACAGAACATTCACGATGTCTAAAACCGCACTCTTCATTCACAGCTTTCTCAGCTATTTATACAAATAACCTAGTTGCCCAAGCCAAAAATTTGATACTCCTGGGGAAGTCCTATGAATCCTAACCTCCTCAGTCTCTCTCATCTACATATTCAGTCCATCACTAACCTTCCCCCTGCACCCCGCCCCCAGCCTTATCCATGTGCCTCTGAATAGCTCACAACATTGCCCTTGTCTTTCCATCCTTGTTCCTTATTCTTACTGTGTTCAACTTTGGAAAAAGCCTTTCTGGCACCTTTCTGTAAAGGCAGAGGTCAAGATCAGGTCCTAACAATATTTCCAACTTTGTCAAGCAACTTTTACAACGTTGATGTTGAGTAGTTTATCTTAGAGGCATTATGTGAGTCACAAGCCAATAGTATTTCAATGTACACATCATTAAAACAATAATATATTAGTAGTTCAGACTTTAAATTGCTACTAACAAAAAAGATTATGCAAGCAGATATTTACTGAGCAATTAATATATGCAATTTGGAGGCATTAGCTTATTTAATTCTCACAATAATCATACCACATCTTATTAAAAGTTGGTGTAGCTGTGGTTTAGGGCATGGACTTTGGAGTGATACTATCTGAGGTTGAGTTACAGTTTTGCTAAAACTTAAAACTTTGGTGATCTTAGAAAAGTTTTTAATTCTTTGGTGTTTCACCTTCCTTCTCCATAATGTGGGGATGGCTATAATCGTACCTACTTGAGCAGGTCTTTCTTGGAATGTAGTATATACTCAGTGAATTGTAGACATTTTTATTACATAATCCTTGGAGACTCAGATTTTTAAGTAACATGCCCCAAGTTATATGGGTAGTATAGTGATATAAACTAGGTTAAATATGAGTATGTTTTACTCTAGAATACATAATTATGATCTCACTGCTTTATTGTTTCCTTACTGGCATAAAGACATATAAGTGCAATTATCAAACTGATTTTCCTTTTGCAATAAAATATATTTTTTCATGTTGTTGACTGTCAGATCTTTTTTTGTCATGAAATTTGACATATTTGAGATTCTTAAGCATCACATTAACATTTTAGAAAGCTAAAATAAAATGTTGACTGGCATTTTCCTTTATTGCTTCCACCTGGGAAATCCATGTAAATATAGTATTTTATTTAGCACCTATTCTGTCCATTAACCAGGTCCCAAAAAAAAAACCAAAAAACCAATCTTGTGAAAAATTATTCATAGTTTATATATTTAGACATCTTATTTTAGAAATAAATTTTAACCTCAGCATATTTAGAATATAATATGTGTCTTTATTTTATTAAATATTGCGTACCTATGACTAAAAGATAAATTTAAGGTATAATAGATTATTTTATGATTTCTAAATAAACAAATGACATTTTGAATTTCCATCCTCTTTATCGTCATTTCTTTACTTTAAATTGTTCCTATTGTTTGAAGCCATAATGAAGAACAAGACTTATTTTGATTCCTGTAATTTTGGTAATCATCATCTTGGTATGAAATGTATCTATGTTGATCTTCATCAGAAGGCAGGAATGACAAGGCTAATGACATTTAATGATGGTGTGAGGATAATTTGTTGGGGAAATCTAGAAGCAGGCATCAGAGGAATACATGGAGTTTTCTTGTATTTTGATCATCCCATAGTGCTGTGCAGTTAAATAAGGACGTAGGTAGTGCTTTAGAGGGAGACTGTCCCCTTCCCTGCCACTGTGCCCTTTATACATTTATAGAGAAGTTGGAAGGGGACAAGGGAGTAGCTAAGCCAACCTGTAGTAAAATAACTATTCCTTTCTGGAGAGTGGCTGGTTTCAGAAATTAACATCAATATGTATTTTCTTTTTTATGTCTAGAAAAATATGTAGTTTTGGAAAACATTAGTGAAAGATATATTTAACGGGTCACTTTCTTAGTTGAAAACAGCAAAATTCATAGCAGTTTGTTACTATGGGAAAAGAAGAAAGCAGATTTGATGAATTTATACAATTCTCTACTGCAATTTTTAATTTGTTTTTCTTCTTGGTAATTAACTTTATATTTTTAAAAGGTACATGTATATTCTTATTTCTTGATTTATCTGGTTTAGATAACATATAGTGCAATACTATAGTACATTTTTATAGTAATAATAATGAAAATGTCATAGGTATTTAACACCCTCTGTGATCTTTCCTTCGTCTAATACTGTTATATCATTATATTTAATTTCATAAATAGATGATTATATCGTGATGAATCTATAAACACTACAATGCAGAGCCAGTAAGTATTTTTTTTCATTGAAGGTTTGTTTTGAATTAACTATTTCCCCAGTTTCTTTCAACACTAGTATTACTGGTCATATACATACTTATCTCTATCCAGGTGCTTGTTACTATTAATGATCATATTTTAACACTGTGTCAAGTCTGCCATTTACGCAGATAGTTCCAGTCTATATGCTGAGATAAACACCTACTGTTCTTAGTACACTTTGTAATTTTGTTTGGTTACTTGGTTTTCATAGGCCGCATTCTAGCTCTAAGGATGGAATGATGATTGAATATTGATTACCAATCATGATAATTGCATTCTATTTGCCAATGGTTGTTTTCCGTTAACCCATGTTAAGCACTCTTGTCTAATATGGACAGGTGGAGATGGTGCTGGGAAGAATTCCCTAAAAAGCTGTGAAATAGCAGCTCACCCCTTTTTAGCTTTGGATAATGTCCTTTGAGGACAAGGTAAAATCTTAATGAGGTTTTTATGAATGAATTCATTTTAATGTATCACTTCTCTGAAAGTGTTTCCTGAGAAAATACCTATCGTCCTGCCCCCTTTGCTTTCTTACTACACTGAAGGAAGGACAAACCAAACAAATAAGCCAAGAAACATTCATGAAGGTCACAGTCCAGGGCTTAAGCTCACTAAAAGAGTGTGACCTAATTATAGGACTACAGAACATACTCTCTTCCTCCAGACCTCATTACCACATCAATAGGGTTCTTGTATAATAACAGGAGAATGCAATAGAAATGCATGTCTCATACCTTATTTAAAAAGAAATACCAAGGAGAAACTCAAAGACAGCAGGACAGCCAAATCCAGGACAAGAGTTGACAATTTAGTCTCTGACACCTGCGGTTAGAGCAGGAAATAAACACAAGCTAACTTCTAGCCAGATAAACATAAAATCTCACACTAAAGGCCTGTTTACCTCCACTCTGTTGACCATGTTTCCATCATATACAGCTTTCAACGGAAATCATAAGTCATACTAAAAGTTGACTTTTAATCAACACAGTATGAATACATAAAGCACACCAGAGCCAGGCTCAGATATAGGAGAAATCTGGACATTTAAAAAGCTGTAATTAGGGGCACCTGGGTGGCTCAGTGGGTTGGGCCTCTGCCTTCAGCTCGGGTCATGATCCCAGGGTCCTGGGATTGAGCCCCACATCTGGCTCTCTGCTCCGCAGGGAGTCTGCTTCTCCTTCTCTCTCTGCCTGCCTCTCTGCCTACTTGTGATCTCTGTCAAATAAATAGATAAAATCTTAAAAAAAAAAAAAGCTGTAATTAACTTGCAGCACGCTGTAATGGGACAAGTGAACAAGATGCGAGAACAGATTAGTAATATAAGCAGAAATGGAAGCTCTAATAATCAAAAACAAAATGCTAGAAATTGCACTACTACATATTTACCCAAAGGATACAAAAATACAAATTTGAAGGGATATATGCACCCAAATGTTTATAGCAGCATTATCAACAATAGCCAAATTATGGAGAGAGCCCAGATGTCCATCAATTGATGAATGGATGAAGAAGATATGGTGTGTGTGTGTGTGTGTGTGTGTGTGTGTATGTATGTATATATAAATATATGCACATGTATATGTATATAAAGTGGAATATTACTCAGCCATCAAAAATATGAAATCTTGACATTTCCAACAACGTGGATAGAGCTAGAACATATTATGCCAAGTGAAATAAGTCAGTCAGAGAAAAACAAATACTATACCATCTCACTCATATGTGGAATTTAAGAAACAAAACAAGTGAACATATGGGAAGAGGGAAAAGAAAAAGGAGAGAAGGAAAGAAATCATTAGAGACTCTTAAAGATAGAGAACAAGCTGAGGGTTGATGGAGGGAGGCAGATATTAAGGAGGATACTTGGTGTGATGAGTGCTGGATATTGTAAGTGATGAATCACTGAATTCTTCTTCAGAAACCAATATTGCACTGTATGTTCACTAACTAACATTTAAATTAACACAAAAACAAAACCTCAAAATTCTGGAACTCAAAAAGGTAGGACAATGTTGAGCTAGTCTCATATACTTAGAATAAATTCCACATGGTCATGGTGTGTAATATACCTAAAATTTTGATGAGAACTTTTGCTTCTATGTTCATAAGGGCTATTGATCTATCATTTTCCTTTCTTTTAATATATTTGTCTTGGTATTAGGGTAACGCTGACTTCATAGAATGAGTTAGGCTATGAGTCAAGTTGTACTTACTGTCATTTCTAAAATGTATTTATCAGTGGCTGAAATCTCTAGAGTTGTTTTCATATTCCCTCTCTTTGAGTTTCAGACTCTATTTAAGAAAGAACACTTCAGTCCTTTTAGTTGTAAACCATGTTATTCTATAGGACTCTAACTGATACAGTAACATTTGGCAGAGGGTGCAGGAAGTGTTCTAGAATTCTATGATTAGGCTTCAGTATTTGAGGGAATCTGTGCTCCTGGGACATGACCTCCAGGAGTGCTTCTCAGCGACTTCCTCTTCTGCCCCGTCCCTTTTATGTGATAAAGGGAAACTAGTAAAGGCTAGAATTAGATACTCCTCTACCACCAGGTGAGTTACATTCTGCTAAAAATCCAAATTGGTTAGTCTTTGGTAAAATAATTTTGTTTGTAGAGCAAACCTTTGTTAAGGAAAACAACATGATATAGGCATATTTTAAAATTCTTAGTTTTCCCTTTCCTTGTCAGAAACAAGAGGGGTTTTTCCCAAGTATTTACCCTGAGAACCTTATGGGGCTGTTGGAGAGAAAACTCACAAGGCTCAAGTCCCCAGGACTGGGCCCCCAGGAGTCTTTTATTAATTTCTATCTTCCTCAATTAGTCAATCATTCATTAATTACGCCTCTCAGTTCCTGGCTCCTGGCTCCTAGGGCAGCAGCTTTGTTTCCCAGGTACCTGTGATTGTCTATATTTGCCTGTGTTCCCAGTTTTTAGTGTGGTGGTTTGACCTGGGACTTCAGTTATCTGACAGATCTAAGAAGAGTTGTTGATTTTTAGTTTTATGTTAACCTTTTCTTTGTCCTAAGGTTGGAAGCAAGAGCTTCCAAGCTCTTCACATGCCATAAAGAAAACCAGATCTCTATTACGGCTTTTAGTTATGGTTGAATTTCTCATGTCTCATTTATTTCCACATGGGTGCAGTAGTCCCCTGGAGTTATTAACCATGTGGGATAGTGAGTTCTATTCGGAAGAGATATCTGGACTCCACCATGCATGATATCTAATGTGTTTAGATGGTGTTGAAGAGTGCCCCCTGAAAACTGAAAACTCGATATTAAGGGTTTAAAGTTGATGAGGCATATTTGATTCATAACATGCTGCTCAGGAATTAATTATTTCAATTTTAGTAATCCAGCCTTCTTGATAAAGAATATAGGGGAAAGAAGAAATGAGCTAATTCCTTAAATGCTCAGACTTCCCTTGTAAGATGTTTAAACTGTCTTAATGTAATTTAGCCTAGTTTGCTACCTTTTTTTTTTTTTTTTACTGTTTTGAAATAATGACTTAGAGGGTCATTGTCCAAGAAAAGGGCACACCTAACAATTTCTTCTCCACCCATAATTGACATCCCTTAAAACCATATTCCTTCTTATGTAGGTTGGCTAACAATCTTCTGGTCTAGGTTTTCTCTTTGGAGTATTTATATTTGCATGTTGGATCTGTTACTTCTTGGTTTTCTGACAGGTGGAGTAGAATTTGGAGGGGGAATTGGCAATGTTTGATAATTTGCTACTTTTCAAATCTTAGAAGTATCATCATGAGATTCCCTCCCCACCTGGAGTTAGAAATATTTTCTAGGTCCCATCACATTTTATTTTTTATTTATTTATTTTTTAAGGATTTTATTTATTTATTTGACAGAGAGATCACAAATAGACAGAGAGGCAGGCAGAGAGAGAGAGGGAAGCAGGCTCCCTGCTGAGCAGAGAGCCCGATGCGGGACTCGATCCCAGGACTTTGAGATCATGACCTGAGCCGAAGGCAGCGGCTTAACCCACTGAGCCACCCAGGCATCCCCGTCACATTTTATATTAAGATCTAAATCCTTATGTTTTCGAGCACATCTTCTGAGCATATCTTTTGAGCATATCAGGAATAAATTTCCTGAGAAACTGTGAATGAGTGAGGTATTTTCTAAATTATTACAGAACTGAAAATGTAATTTTTCTGTCCTCAAAATTATTTGTGTTTTCTCACAGAATTTAAAAATCAGAGGAATACTTTTTGTGATGTTTTTGAGAAATGCTATTTTTAACTTCACTCATTTGTATGTGACCAAGTAAACTATAATTTCTACATGTTTAATTTTTTTCTACCTATACACTTTTGTACCTTTATCTACAATGTTCTGGAATTTGATGAAAATATATTTCATGGGTCTTTTTGTATTTATTGTAGTTGATACTATGTAAACACTTTCAGTCTAGAGGCTTGAGGTTTTTAATTTTAGGAACTTGTTTTGCTTTTATTTTCTTTCATATTTTTATATTTTTCTAAGCATCTGATATTTAGATCTTCCTCTTCAAAAAATACTCTAGGTTTTAATTTTTAATTTACTTTATGCCATTTTTGTTGCTTTGATTTATATTCATGAAGGCTTTTTATAACTTTTCCTTAAGTAATATCTGTTATATTTATTTTTTAACTCCAAAGGTCTTTTGTTTTCCTTTTATTAATCTTGACCTTCTATAATGGTTGTAGTATGGATCATATCACAGTCTATTAACTAGACCTCTTTAAAACTTTCCTTCAAATCCTTTTTTTTTTTTTTTCCTGGGAAATATATAAGATAGTGATTATTGGAACAAATGATAATCCCTTTTCCCCATCTGGTCTCAAAGTCACAGCTGATAACTCATGAAGTTCTTTATCATCCATTCTAGGCTCCTCAGCTAGAACCTCTGCAGGAATAGGTGGCTTACTTGGTGGGTGACCCCAATCCTTATCCCTAAAAGCCCCATACACCATGTCAACTCAAGCCCTGATGCTGTACTGGTCACTTTATTGTCAGTGTTAGAAGGCAGAGTTAAAGACACACTAGGTGGGTCTCCAGGGTGTTCTACATTTTTCCTCACCCCATTGTGTCACAGCAAGCCTACCTTATCCCAATGATCAGAATTCATTGTCCCTCAAAGGTAGATTACTTGTTTTCTAACTTTTAGTATCTAGGTACAAGAAAATTGAAATTAATGGGCAGGCAGTAATCTTAATTTGAAGATTGATAGGACTCTTGCTAGGGTACCTAACAGAAAAATTTCTCCTCTTCCTAGAGGAATCTTTAAATCTATAGAGATTTAATCCAGAATCTTTAAACCTTTAGAGCCCAGAACTGCAGATTTTTGAAAGTATAAATTTGCTAAGTGGGTCACTGAGCATTGTTGTCAGTGCAAATTACAGGTTGAGTTTTTCCACAGATATCGACTCCATATTGGGCATTTACATGCATGAATTTGAATGGCATGTGATCTTGGCATTAGTGACTGTGAGAAACCTAAGGAAATAGGATTCAGCTGAGGGAGAATTAGGCCTTGATATAGTCATAATAAATGTTTTTATTAGTGCCACTGGGATTTCAAAAGTTGTCTGAAATAAAGGGTGGACTGTAGTGGACTATGTCACATGCTGTCCAGAGTCACCCTGCGGAGCTCATGCTTTAGTTTCCCAGGTAATGGGGCTGTTAGCAGCCAGAAGTCTTGGCTGAATCCCTCTCCCCCTCATCTCAGCTAAAGAAAATCATACCTCAAGAAAAGTCACCTCCCTCTTTGTGTGACAGCCCCCGTCTAAACACTGGTTAATAATTGTGTATGAAGAGCTGAGATCCAGAATCACTGGAGCGTTAGCTCAGGCCTTTGTTGTAACTGAGCTGCTTTTTAGCTTTCCCCCATGTCAATTCTGCTTCCTTCTTATTCTTCATGTACTGATCCTGGGAGCCCTCCCCAGTTGCTACCTGTCAATCTGCATGTCAGATTTAGTTTCCCAAGAAATGTCTTGCACCACTAAGATTTCCTTGGCACAAGTCTCCCCACTTTTTTTTTTTTTTTAAATTGAAGTATATTTGACACACAATGTTGTATTAGTTTCAAGCATACAGCATAGTGACTTGACAAATCTATATGCTATGCTATATTCATCACAAGTATAGCTACCAGCTGTCACCATATAATACCATAGACTATATTCCCTATACAGTACCTTTTATTCCTGGGACTTGTTCATTCGGTAACTGGAGGCCTGGATCTCCCACTCTCCTTCAGCCGTTTTGACTCTTCCCCTACCCTCTTCTCCCCTCTGGCAACCATCAAGTTTGTTCTCTGGCCTCACTTCTCTATCATGAAGCAAGTGGATCTGAATGTGAAAGCAGCCTTTGGCAATGATGTTTTGTACCCCCTCCCCCCAGACCTTTGAATTTTTCTATGGGTGAAACTTCAAGGCCCCAGTAATTCTCTCTAGGTGGTTAAGTCCCGTTCTCATTCTGCACATTGGATCGGAAAATAAGATCAAAGCATACTTTCACTTCATTCTCTTATTTTTGACTTTACTTTTTATCCTGCCTTTTACTGTTGTTTCCAGATTCCACTGAATCTCCTGGGGGGTGGGGGGGAAGTCTCCAGGAAGTAAATCTCTGATCTCTTAGCAGATGTTCTGCTTTCTAGCATTTTCTGTTTGCAGATTGGTAAAGGTTATCACTTGTTCCTATAGTTAGCTTTTAAACCAATTTTACTTACATCTTGCTTTGTATATGATGCTTCCAAATTCTTAGTCTCTTTGTAGTTCAACAGAGCTAAGTGGTTCTCTTCTTTACCTGTTTCCTCTCTGAAGCCTGAAATCCTCTACTGTCTACTCAGGGAAAACTGTAATATAAATTCTAAATAAAAACACATCCTTTAAATGATAATATATTCTTTTTTTTTTTTTTTTTAAGATTTTATTTATTTATTTGACAGACAGAGATCACAAGCAGGCAGAGAGGCAGGCAGAGAGAGAGAGAAGGAAGCAGGCTGTCCGCGGAGCAGACAGCCCGATGTGGGGCTCGATCCCAAGACACCAGGATCATGACCTGAGCCAAAGGCAGAGGCCTTAACCCACTGAGCCACCCAGGCGCCCCAAATGATAATATATTCTAAGCTAAAATAATCCTAATCAGTTTTACTATCCAGGAAATAATCTGTGGAGTAATATATGTACATGGAAATAAATTTGAATGTAGGATGTAGATTTAATAACGGTTTTGGAAATAGAGAGTAAGGACTGAGCAGGAGCCAAGGGCAGCCAAAAATGCTTTATGGACAAGTGTTGTAGTTATTATTTTACCAAACATCAAAGCAAGGATAGCACACAATAATTAAAAGAAATTAAATTCTAAATTTAATTCTAGTTTGATGCCTTGGAGACTTTGCTGTTATGTCAACTATCTTTATGGTTTAAAAAAATTCATAATCTGTACTCTTTTTAGACATTTGAGATTCATTTTAGGACTGTGATTCTGGGAAACTTATGTATAATTTCTGCAAATAGTAACTACAAGAATGTGTGTGTATACTTTTAAGTGTTTAATGAAGTTGGGCAACTTGTAAGTGTTTAATGAAGTTGTTTATATCCAGCCATAGAAGCTTAATTCCAGTTTTACAGATAAATTTTCTTACATGAAGTTTAAAGATCACACTAAAGATAGTACTTTCTCGATAGTGTGATCTTGAGTTTTGCTTAGAAGATATGTTTATATGTGTATGAAAGACTATTTCACAATTACATTTATAATAATCCAAAAGTTTCAATTTGATACTAACAATATTTCATCAGAGATCTCTGATATCTTGAAAACATTTACTTCTAAAGCACCTATGTGTCTTATCAATTCAGATGGTGTCTTTCTATGTGTAATCCTTCCCTACAAGTTTATTTCTTAAAAGCATTCTGTGGGGAGATGGAAGCGGGTTTTGATCATTTTAAATGACATTTGAATGTGAGAATATGGCAAATAGTCATAAAATCTAATTTCTATTAGACATCCTCAGTGACTTACAGTGTAGAGCTATGATACTATTTAAGAGGCAGAAAAAAGACTGAGCCAATTGATTATTTTCAGATTTAATGTTGACTAGTCATTTTGAAAACTACTTCAATTATCAAGAACATTTTTTAAAAGTAAGCTTTTTTTCTTAGAAACTGATATATTAGTTTTGAATACATAAATGTGGAGGATATATTGGTCATGCTTTCCGTAGATATAAACTATTTTACCTTTTCTGTTATTTGAATCCCTTTATCATAAATTCTGCTTACCTAGGATTTGAAGAGACTAAAAAGAATATAAACTATCACATTTCTCTAAAATCTTTGAACTTTTAAGGCTGAGGAATATGCTTTTTCATTGAAGTAAAATTTCAAATATGAATGTTCCAAAGATTCAAAATTACAAAGTGAGAAAACTATGCTAAAGACATTTCTTTAAGGTTTTTCATTCTTTAGTCATACCTGAATATCTTAAACCTTGAGAGAGTTTCTCCCCCTCACATTCATTTCAAAGTATTATCTTCTAACGATTTATCTGAAATTCTCATCACTTGAAGTCAAATGATTTTAGTCTACATTTTACAGTGTTATGTGTTGCTTTTCAAAAGTAAGGTTTTGTTTCTAAACTAAACCTACTCTCAGCTTGATCCTTCTTCAGTAGTGAAGTATTGCATTCTGACTCTTCATTCTGTCTTTAAGGAAAATCAGCTGCATAATTTATTTCCTAGGAAATAACTAACGATGCCAAAAGTTCTTTGAAAACCTAGAAACTGTTGTTAGTTTGTTATGCTTTATAATTTGTATAATATCAAAATTAATTTCCAAATGCCTTTCTTTAACATACTTTATTCACTTATTTAACAGTAGAGCGGCAAACAAAGTCAATAATTAGATTCATCATGTATATTTTTAAAAAGATAACTCTCTTCTTGCCCAATATAAAATATCTGTGTGTATATGTTCAGATATTTAACTTGGTGATTATTCAGGAAGTACAAAAAGCCACATACATGACAAGATATCCCACACTTAAATAATACCACATTTTTGGCAAAACAGTGAGTACCATATCCTACCCATCCTATTTAACATTCTGGAGTAAAGAATCTGCGTAGCAATTTATTTGCCTAACTAAATTAGAGTACTTGAAAAAAAAGCTTAAGAATTATTGAAAAAACAGATAGGTGTTTTAAGTGATAGGAAAATTAATTATAGCTTCATCAGCTCCAGTACTATTAAGAGGACAGTAGGTTTTTATTTCAGATGTTGTAGTCTGAAACTGAGTTGGGATATTTTCTCTTTATTTATTTCTATCCTTTGAGGACAGGACATGAAGAACCAGAATCTGCTTCCATATTAAAAATCATTAACTCGAAGGCTATGTAATTTAGAAAGAAAAAGTGGGGATGTAAAGTCTCGAAGAATAGGAGAAAGACAATGAGATTGGGAGATAGTTGGAAAGAAGAGAATAAGAATAGAGACTCTCCACAAATGGGAATGTGGTTGATAGAGAAATAATTATTGGAATTTTGTTGGGAGTAGCCTGGAATCTGTAGATCACTTGAAATAGTATGGACATTTAAAAAATACTAAGCCTTCCAATCTTTGAACATGAAATGTCTTTCCATTTGTTTGTCTTTAATTTCTTTTATCAGTGTTTTCAGTATACAAACATTAACCTCTGTTGTTAGGTTTATTACTTAGTATTTTAATGTTATCGATGCTATTGTAAGTAGGATTTTTTAAAAAATTTCTTTTTTCAGATAGTACATTGTTAAGGCATAGAAATATAACTGAGTTCTGTTTATGGATTTTTTATATCCTGCAACTGTACTGAATTTATTAGTTATAAAAGTTTTTTTTTCTTTTAGAGTCTTTAGGGTCTTCAGTATGTAAGATCATGTCATTTGCAAATAGACACTGTTTCACTTCTTTCTCTCTGATTTGGATGCCTTTTTTTTTTTTTTTCCTGCCTAATTGCTATAGCTAGGATTTCTATTACTTTGTTGAACAGAAGGGACAGTAATGGGCATCCTTGCCATATTTCTGATACTAAAGGTTAAAGCTTTCAGCTTTCACTGCTGAGTATGGGTTGTGGGCTTATTATATATGGCCTTTATTATGTTGACATCCCTTCTGTACCTAATTTCTTGAGCATCTTTATTATGCATAAGTTAAACTGTTCTTGCATCCTAGGGATAAGTCTCACTATGTCATGGTGTATGTTCCTTTTAATGTGCTTTTGAGTATGGTGGTCCACAATTCTGTTGAGAATTTTTGCAACTTTGTTCATCAAGGATATCAGCTTTTGATTTCTTGTGGTGTCCTTATCTGGCTTTGATATCAGGGTAATGCCGGCTGACCTTGTAAAATGAAAAGGGAACACCTTTCAGTTTTTTGGAAGAGTTTGAGAAGGATAACAAAACAACAAAACAAAACAATTTGATTTTAAAAATGCAGAAGACTGGGGTGTCTGGGTGGCTTGGTCTGTTAAGCATCTGCCTTCAGCATGGATCATGATCCCAGGGTCCTGGGATTAAGCCTCCATATCAGGTTCCCTGTTCAGTGGGGAGTATGCTTCTTCCTTTTGCTTTGCCCTTCTCCCCATGTGGGCTCTCTCCCCATTGCTCTTTTTCTCTCAAATTAAAAAAAAAAATCTTTTAAAAAATGCAAAAGACATGGGTCGCCTGGGTGGCTTGGTGGGTTAAGCCTCTGCCTTCAGCTCGGGTCGTGATCTTGGGGTCCTGGGATTGAGCCCCACATTGGGCTCTCTGCGCAGTGAGGACCCTGCTTCCCCCTTTCTCTCTCTCTGCCTGCCTCTGTGCCTACTTGTGATCTCTGTCAAGTGAATAAATAAAATCTTGAAAAAAAATGCAAAAGACTTGAATAAACATTTAATCAAGGCAGATATAAGAAAAAGTGCTAATCATCAGGTAAATATGAATGAAAATGAAAGTGAGCTACCATCTAACACCAATTAAAATAGCAATTAAAAATTTTATAACAAATCCTGCTGAGGATATGATGAAATTTAAACCCTTGTACACTGTTAGTGGGAATGTAAAATGATGCAGCCGAGATGGAGAATAGTATCAGGCTTCCAAAAAATAAAACACTGAACTACCGCATATTCTAGCAATCCCACTGCTGGGTGTATATCCCAAAGAATTTAAATCTTAATTTTGAAGGGATATCTGCACTCCCATGTTTATTGCAGCATTATTTAAAGTATCCAAGAAAAGAAAACAACCCAAATGCCTACCCACAGGTGTATGGATAAAGAAAACATGGTATGTACGTACAGTGAAACATTACTTAGCCTTTGTCAAAAAAATCCCATCATTTGGGCCATCATGGATGGACCTGGAAGACATTATACTAAGTGAAATAAGTCACAGGAGGACATATACTACATGATTTTACTTCTTTGGAGTACATAAAAGAATCAAACACTTTTCTAGAACCAGAGAACAGAATGGTGGTTGCCAGGAGCTGAGAGGAAGGAATTATAGGATGTTACTTCTCAGGGGGTATAAAGTTGCAGTTCTAAAGATGAGTAAGTCTGGAGATCTCCTATACAACATAGAATCTGTACATGACAAATACAATATTGTATACCTAGACATTTGCTAAGAATGTAAATCTCATTTAGAGCATTCTTAATGCATGCCGTACACACACCCGTGCACACGCATACACACACCCACACACCTGGAGGGAACATAAATATTTTGACGGTGATGGATATCTTTGTTACCTTGTTTGTGGTGATGGTATGATGTGTGTATTTAATGTCTGAACTGATCAAAATATATACATTAAATGTTTGCAACTTTTTGCATATTAAGTATACCTTGAAGTTTAAAACAAAGATTTTATCAGTAAAGTAAAGAATTCATTTACATTATTTTCTGGACTTTCTATGTATGATGATTATCTAAAAATAAGATGCCATGTCTAGTAATGAGGGGTCCTTTACCAATATTATAAAGATTCAGAGTATAGCTAAGAAGTTATAAATTGGACACATAAATATTTAGCCCTTTCTCCAATTTGTGCACTACAGTGATACATTTATCAATTTCCTAATGGAATTTTAGAAGTTCTCCAAAAATCCAAAAATCTTAATGACTTTAAAATGCCATATCTAAACTTCCCTGTGTGTTAAATATTTTGCAAGTTGTTCTGAAGTCTAAGTGATTCAGCTAATGGCTGAGAGTTAGACATAGGGTTTCTACTGCTTTGTCATTTGTGAGTTGTGCTGGCCTGACATTCATTCTCTACAGCTAAATCGTGGTTCCAGTGGCTTCTGCAATCTTTATCCATGCTCCAATAGAGCAGGCATGTAAATCAAGTCTTTCTGTCTGTTTCCATTTTACATTGTGCTTTTAATTCTTTGTGATAGATTTTGTCTTTCAAGTCATGCCAGACCTACTAGGATTGATGTGCTTTTCATCTGTCACTCTCTTCACACTGTTTGATTAAATTGGTTCTGTTGCTTTCAGGGAGACAGGCTAAAAAGCCTAAGTGGCTATTTCTAACTCAATCGTGTAATTCAACTTTTTTACTATCCAATTCTAGTCATTAGCTTGGGCTGGGATACAAAGGAATTACTATAATCTATAAATTTGTCCTCCCAACACCCTTTGCAGAGAAGAATTTTAAACAAAACATCATAATTTAGAGGTGCCTGGGTGGCTTAGTGGGTTAAGTGTCGGCCTTTGGCTCAGGTTATGATCCCAGGGTTCTGGGATCCAGCCCCGCATCAGGCTCCCTGCTCAGCGGGAAGCCTGCTTCTCCCTCTCCCACTCCTCCTGCTTGTGTTCTCTCTCTTGCTCTCTTTCGCTCTCAAATAAGTAAATAAAATCTTTTAAAAAATAATAATTTATACTTGCAGTAGTTTTATACAGATTATGAAAAATACATTTTTGAGATTAGATTTTGAATCCAATTATTTAAACTTCTGAATAATGCCAGATAATATATTAAAAACGAGATAAATACAAACATGCTTCAACAAGAAGTTAAAAAGAAGTCATTCTATCATGATTCTTATTCCCCTCATATGTAACTTAAAAGTATATTGACTTGGTATAAAAATCATGATGTTAATGCCATGCTCTAAGTTAAGCTTTAAAAATTATTCGAAGAGGGGCACCTGGGTGGCTCAGTTGGATAAGCATCTGATTTGATTTCAGCTCAGGTCATGACTTGGGTGATAGGATCTATCCCCCAATAGGGCTCTGAGCCATGTGGGAATTTGGCTTAAGATTCTTTCTCTTGGGTGCCTGGATGGCTCAGTGGGTTGAGCCTCTGCTTTCAGCTCGGGTTGTGATCTCGGGGTCCTGGGATCGAGTCCCGCATCAGGCTCTCTGCTCAGCGGGGAGCCTGCTTCCCCCTCTCTCTCTGCCTACTTGTGATCTCTCTCTTTCTCTGTGTGTCAAATGGATGAATAAAATCTATAAAAAAAAAAAAAAGATTCTTTCTCTCCTTTTCCCTCTGACCCTCCCCTGCTTGCACTCTCTATCTTTCTCTAAAATAAGTAAATAAAATCTTTAAGAAGCCAGCATTTCTGGTTCTGGTATTTAGCGCTAAGGCCAAACTCTGCTTTTTGTGCTTCACTTATGAATCTATAAAATGAGAGAAATGAGTCGAAAAAACATTAAGATTATTTTTAGCTCTTCAAAATCTGTATTCAGTTTGTGTGTGTGTGTGTGTGTTTCTACATATCTTCTCTGGGTCGGAAATTCAGTGGAGATGAAATTTGGGGTTACTCTCATGAAATTCTCTACTTCAGATTTAAAATGCTGTTTCATTCTTAAATGTTTACCTGTATTCACATTTTTAAACTCCAATCCTCATTCAGGTATCTTGAAAATTTGACAGAACTGGGCTCAAATCTGGTTGCATTCTTACCTGTTATGCGATCTTTAAACATTTTCTGTCCACGTGAATGTGTGCACTCTCGTGTTTGTATATCTGTTTATATTTATTCTTAATCTACATATGAAAATAATAATTCTTGCTTTATAGAATTGATACACTTAGTGTAGTATTTGGAACACAGTAAATGTCCAGGTGATTGAACTTATATTAAAAAATCATGAAGTTTGACAATCTACAAATGACTTTCTAATACTCTAGATTCTCTATAGAAACTTAATGCTTATGCTGTTCTTGTTTTTATTTACAATACCTGGTTTGTGTAGTTTAATTTTTTCCTTAGTGATAAAATAATATATCACTAGTACCGACACTAGGAGGTTTCTGGGAAGAGAAAATGCTATATACCTTATTACTGTCAGGTTGAATTATTTGGACTATATGTAATATGTTTTATGTTGGTCTCATTATAAAGAGAGGGGATTGCATGGTATATTTAATATGTGATTCATTTTCTATTGGGCATAGTTTCTGATTTCTACTTTAAAAAGTGTAAAGCTTAAAGAGACATGCAGCTTCATTTATCTAATGACAACAGTAAGGGTAATGTTGCTGGAATATTAGCATCCACCTGCATTTTCAGATTTTTTTGGGGTGCAGAAGACCCATGTACATATCCAGTGAATCAGATAATTGATCACATTCACAGACACCCTACATTTCTTATGTTCTTTTTATGTTCTTAAGACCTTAGGGCTTAGTCATGAGAAACTGGATTCTAAGGGATTTGGAACAAATAAATCATCAGCCAGAATATGCATAGAAAGATATCCGGTGATGTGCTGGTAATATTTAACCACCAGTTCTCTGGGAAAGAAATAATTCGGTATGTACATATCCACATAAATCTATTCTGAATTGAACTGATCTATAGGATATGCAGCACCAGTTTTACAAATATTGCTACAAATAAACAATATTGTTTATGATAAATTCCATGTAGCCATCGATTCTCATAAAATGCTTTTATTGATCTTGCCTTATTCCTGTATCAGTAGCCAAACTATGGTTAGAACTGATGAAATAGCATAGTTCCAATGTAAAGTGTTGGTTGATATTTTCATTCATATTAATAAGATGAAAGAGACACAATGAAAAATGTATGTCAGAACTTGTTCCACAATCACATAGATGGCTTGCTTGCTACATCTCACAACACTTTATATACTGAATTTTTTAATTTAATTTTTGAGTTATTTACCAAGTAATAGTTCTAGCCATGGCATACTTTTCAGTCTTATCTACATTAATATTTCATCCATTACTATATTAAATTTAGACAATTTAAAACATAAAGCTCTGATTTATAGTGTTTTCTGATGTCTCTGGTGTAAACACTGCTATCTTGTTAGATTAAAAGCTACCACGTTGACATCCCTGAATGCTGCCTTGTGAGGAGATGGCTGTAGCACACCACTATGGAACTTTTCCATCAAACGGGAGCGATAACTGTGAACAACCTCTAAAGCATATAAAATAGTAAATTATCTATATTTTGCATGCATATCTTTGTTTCTAAAAATAATTAAAACATGTAAATATAACATATAAGATTTTTATTAATGGCTGTGTATAGCCAACTACTCAAAAAATTCCTGAAAATCTAATAACTGCCTCTAATAGGCTGACGCCAGCATCAGCACAGCCGAAGCTCTACTTAATCATTTTAAGGTAACTATCAGTGAGGACTCTCTAATGATGTGTATGTGTGGGGAAAGGTCAGCAAAGCTACTAAAGTCCAAACAAAGGAAGAAATCAGCTTTAAACACAACCAGATCCTGAAGGCAGACATAGGTCTTGACAATACCAGGCAAGTAAGAACTCTTTGACTCCCTTGACTCTTTCCTCTCCATCCACCCGCACCTGCAGAGCAGCCCCAGGCCAGAGGGAAGAACAGCAGAAGCTCTAGAGGGCCAGGGAATGAAAGAGGAATACATCACAGTATTCTGAACTAATACAGACTCCCATTATCTCCCACCATAGCTGAGCTAGAGTAAAATAGTAACATTAAATCAAGTTCAGCATTTTGCTGATTGACATGGGGCCAGACATACAAATTCCTAACATTATAAGGTATTTGCCCACCCAAAGTGAAATTAGTAGGTCATATTTTATAAGAGGTCTGAAGAGTATTGGTCTTCTTAAACTTCAATTTTAAAAGGATAGACTTAAAAAAGCAAAAGAAATCGTAAATATGTTGTATTTAGATCCCACAACACCTAAGTGTAATCTGTAATTTTTATATACTTTTTATTTTCCCACATGATTGATTTAACTCAGCAAATGTATTTTTACAATTGGATATTAAGCATATTTCACATTAAAAGTTATTTATGTGGTAATTAAATACAAAATAATGACAAGAAAGTGACCTTATTTTGTTTCAAGTGAAAAATTCTGAATTCATGAAATGTTTTGAAAATCCTTCTAAGTTATGATAAATTGATTTAAAATAAATTTGAATATCTCAATATATTTGTGACCATCAAGCAATAAGGCATAAAGTAGGGGAAGGTCATATGGATATGAATTCCATTTGAAACAAGAGGCATTTGTAACAAGGAAAAATAATCCTCCTTATATTGAATAGTTATTATCTCTACTTATGCTGGATATGTACTGTTTCTTCATAGTTTTCTTCTTACTTTGATTTCAAGCTCAGTACTAACTGGATAGATGATCATTAAAATCTTGAAATGCCTTTGGAAATTTATTGAATGGGAAATAAAGTAAATAAATAGAAGAATTATCCGTTTAAAATTACCACCACCTGACTACCATGAAGGGATAATTTCCATATGTGATCCCTCAATTTAAGGAAAATACTTCTCTACTCTGACATCCTGGAATGTATAAAAAGCCTGATCATTAGTTTGTATTTGTTGTAACTTTCATCTAATATCTAAGATACTAGATATCTTTCCAACAAAAGAACTTAAAGAACAATTTTTCTGCCTGAGGAATTCTAAACAACAACAACAACAACAACAAACCCAAAACAAAACAATAAACAGTTAACCATAATTAAAAGGGCATTTTAATTTTTTATTATTATTTTTAAAAGATTTTATTCATTTGAGAGAGTTTGCAAGTTGGGAGAGGGGCATAGGCAGAGAATCTGAAGCAGACTCCACTCTGAGCAGGGAGCCCCACACAGGGCTCAACCTCATGACCCTGAGATCACCATCTGGGCTGAAATGAAGAGTTGGATGCTCAACTGACTGTGCCACCCAGGTGCTCTCATTTTAAATTGTATTTTATAATTTTAATACATGAAGATTGATTCGAGAAGCATTGTTACTATTTTACTGGTAATGTTCCTAGTTTTGTTTAAGCCATTCTTCCTTAAACCTCAAAATATATTTTCGATTCACCTGGGTATGATTATGGACATTTGTTAAATGTAAGACTGTAAGTATGTATTTTGTGTGGGAAAGTGGGTGTTTATAGTGGTACATGTATGTAAAAAAGTATGTGAATTATAATAAACATGATTTAAGATACAACTATAAATACATCATATAAATAGCTCTATGTATTAATGATTATTTTTTAGTTGCATTTTTATGTCCTCTTAAAATGTTGCATTCCAAATGTAAATTCTTAATTATCACTATGCATTGAGAAGCTTTGTCAATTAAACAAAAAAACGTTTCAGTACAACAAATTGGTATTATAACTCTAGGGCATTGTAAACATTTGTTACATAATTTAGTGTAGAAAACAGCAAGAAATAAAAATTATCACTTACACAGCCATTATTAAATCAGTTTATGTGAGCTTCTAAAATCTTGAAACTCACATGAAGACTAAGATCTATAACTTGAAATGAGGAGTCAGCAATAAAAATTTAAGTTGATTGAATTTAACATGTTTATCAGTTGAGATAAATGTTTTGCTGTTGTTGTTGCCTATTATTTTCTTGGTGAGACTTTTGAAATATTTATATAATAAATTATGAGTGGAATTTCATAGAGACAGGGCATGCAAACAACCATAATTCCAGTATTATGGTTTTCTACAGCTTAGTAATATCCCCTTTCCTTATATTTATTAGGAATAAAACCCATTGTCAACTCTAATTATTTAGAGATTATATATTATGTGAAAAGCCTTGAGGCACTGGGCAATGCAGTGGCATAAGCCAGGTGGCCCTTGCATATATGATATTATCTGTATAGATTAATGTAGGAATTAAGTAAAAAAGTGTATATAAACAAGTTATTTCAGAGTGGATACCAGACTACAGTCCCATGAGTACAGGGTACTATAATGTCATTATTAAGATAATATATTTTTTTAGTAATACTGAAGTGTGGTGTTGGCACAAGGATAAACATGTAGATCAATAGAATAGAATAGGGGGTCCAAAAATAAGCCCACATATACATTATCAAATGATTTTCTACAAGGGAGCCAGTACTTCTCAATAAATGGTGCTGGGACAACTGGAAAGTCGCAAAGAATAAAGGTGGATCCTCACCTAATATCTTATGCAAAATTTGATTCAAAATGGATCAGAGACCTGAATGTAAGAGTTCAAATTACAAACGCTTAGAAGGAGACATGAATACATGTTCATGACCTTGAATTTGGCAAAAGATTCTTAGCTATGACACCAACAGAATGCACAACAATGGAAAAATAGATAAAATGGACTTCATCAAAATTAAAACTTGTGTACTTCAAAGGATACAGTGAAGAAAGTATAAGGACAACCTACAGAATGGGAAAAAATGTCTTCAAGTCTTACATCCAACAAAGGGACATGTATCTAGAATATATAAATAACTCTTACAACTCAACAACAAATGGAATACATTAAAAAAAAAAAAGGATCTGAACATATTTCTCCAAAGAAGATAAACAGATGGCCAATAAGAGCATGAAAATATGCCCAACATTATTAGCAATTAGCAATAATCGCGCCTCGGATAAACCTCATTGGCTACGATACTGCCACTGCGCAAAGCTTCAACATTATTAGCAATCAGGAAAATGCATGTAAAAATACAAGGAGGTATCACTTGACACCCCAGGATGGCTAGAAGTGAGATTGAAATTGAATTGAAAAGTCAGGTAACAAGTGTTAACAAGGATGTGGAAAAACTGGAACTGTCCTATGCTGCTGATGAGAATGGAAAATGATGCAACCACTTTGGAAGAGTGTGTTAAGCACTGAGGGCCTGTCAGATAGCAAACATTCAATGACTGTTAGCTATTAGTAAATTACTTGGCTAGAGGTGAAAATCAAAGTTATTCTTTGGTCCTGTATCTATACATAAAAGTCCGTACTTTCTTATAAAGAAATTAGAGTCATGTTGTTTTCCAGAAGTTGTCTTCCCATTGACTGCAAATAAAGAAGAAAAAACTACAAGCTAACTCTGTGGCCTTTTCTTATTTCGCAGAGATCAGTTTCTAGTTTTGTCATTATCATTACTGTGGTAAAACACCTGTGAGATCTACTGTCTTAGCAGTACTTAGGTACAGCTCTAGCAAAGTTTGTATAAGATCTGTATGACATAACCACAAAAACCTCGTGAATGAAATCAAAGAACTAAAAAAGGAACAATATTTCATGTTCATATATAAGAGGACTCGATATTGTCAAGATGTCAGTTCTTCCGAGCTTGTTCTATACATTCATTAAAAATATCCACAAATTACTTTGTAGATGTTGACAAAGGGCTCCTAAAGCCTAAGGGAAGAGATAAAAGACCCAGAATAGACAACACAGTTTTGAGGAGGGACAACATTGAAGGACTAGCACTACCTGACTTCAAGATCCAATATAAAGAAATGGATTTTCAAGAAGAAGTCAACTATTAAACCATGGAAAGACAGGGAGGGACCTTAAATGATATTACTAAGTAGAAGAAGCCAATCTGAAAAGTTATGTACTGCCTGATTCCAAATATATGACATTCTAGAAAAGCCAAAACTATGGAGACAATAAAAATTAAGTCATTCTTAGGAGCTGGAGATTGAGGGCATGGATGAATAGGTGAAGCACAAGGGATTTTTAAAGCAGTGAAAATACTATATGTAATGGTATAATGTTGCATACATGTTGTTATGCATTTCCCTAAAGACATAGAACATATAGTACCAAGAATAAATTTTGATGTAAACTGTGGACTTTGGGTGATTATAAAGGCATCAGTGTGGCTTCATCAGTTGTAGCAAAAGCACCATTCTGATGAGAGAGAGCAATGATAACATGTGAAGCTAGCATGTGTAGGAGCAGCGTGTGTACCAGAAATCTCTATACCTTCCTTTCAATTTTTTTTTTTAAAGATTTTATTTATTGATTTGACAGAGAGAGATCACAAGTAGACAGAGAGGCAGGCAGAGAGGGAGGGAGGGAAGCAGGTTCCCCGCTGAGCAGGGAGCCCCGATGCGGTCCTTGATCCCAGGACTCTGAGATCATGACCTGAGCCGAAGGCAGCAGCTTAACACACTGAGCCACCCAGGCGCCCCCTTCCTTTCAATTTTGATATGGTTTTAAAACTCTAAAAACAGCCTTAAAATTATCTCTCTCTAGAAGCTCGAAACTCTGGGAATTTTAAAAGTTCACATTACTAAATGCAAGTCAAATATAATGTGTCAACAAATAAAAGGAAATTTGTGAGTAGATTCAGTTAACATCAGAGCTTAGGTGTTTCAGTAAAAGCTTCAGGAAAAACGTAGCATTAGACTGGCTCTTGAGTGATAGGTAGTATTTCCCTAACTATGGAAGAGATGATTTTAAGCAGCCCAGTTGATGAGAACAGTATAGTTAGAGGAGAAGCAAATCGTCCATTTGGTTGGAAATAGAAGGTAACTTTGATGTGCTATGGTGTGTGTCAGGAGTGTCCTGTTGTATTGGAATAGAGAAAAGCAGTGTGGCTGTAATAGCTTGTATACAGTTATGTGATGCACTGGAAGAGCAGTAACGTATACGGGTATAACAGTATAACAGTATAATGTTAACAGTATACGGGTATAGTATAAACAGTATGATGTATACATTATATATAATGTATATTATATATATTTATACTGTATAACAGTATAAACAGTATAATGTAACAGTATATGGGTAAAGCAGTAAAAGGAACACTTCACACATCTTTTGCATACCATTTCCTGTGCTCAACTATCTGAACCCCGGTGATATAAATTAAATGCCTATAATGGGAAAATACGGCAACTTTTAATATGCTTAAATTTACTGAAGTTTCATTGTCTGAGTACACTCCATAGCAGAAGACACAAATTTGGTTATTTACAGACAAGTGGAAAGTGCAGTGAATATGTGAAATATGTTTGACCTTTATGGTGATGTCCTGGAGAGCATGTTTTCCATTTTAAAGGAGCCATCTACAAACCAGGTACAGTCCATTATTTGCATTCCATTTTTATAGGTCTTCTACTTCACAAGAAAGTATGGATATTAAAATATTATATAAAACATTTTGGAATTTAAATTTATACAACTGATTAAGTTTTTAACACACTATGTGCAAAAACTCTTTTAAATACACTTGTCCCCTGTTCTGCTAGTCGGCATCTTCAGCCTAAGTACAAATATGCTGGCTAATTCAGTGCTACACTACTTCAAATATGCAGGCTTAAATGATTGCAAATATTACTCCTGTTTGTGATGATCTTATGCCACTGTGGAATTCTTTGATTTAATCGCATACTTAAATAGTGATGCTTGTAGTGATGAGCGCTGGGCATTATATGTAAGTGATGGGTCACTGGGTTCTCACCTGAAACTAATATTGCACTGTTAGTTAATTAGAATTTAAATAAAAATTTGAAAAAAAAATCAGTGCCTCACTTTAGTGACACAACATAACACATATAGTTAACACGTGCACACATGCACATGTACACATGTATGAGAATATAAGTATAAATCCTGGAAATAGTCTTTAAAAATTTTATTTGAGAGAGAGAGAGAGAGAGTCACAATTGGGAGGGGTAAAGGTAGAGGGAGAGAAAATCTCAAGCAGACTGTGCTGACAGAGCCCAGTGCAGGCTCTTTCTCACAACCCCGAGATCATGACCCTACCCAAAATCAAGAGTTGGACATCCAACCAGCTACACCACCCAGGCACCCTTTTTTTTGCAGGCGCTTTTGAGATTCCATTTCAAAACCATCTTTATCATTTATTACTTCAAAATGCATGCATTCACAATTTGTGTTGGCCATAGAACACAGATTAATCTTATCCTACATTTACTCATCTCTTTATAGTATAATTTAAGATCTTAAATTTTTAAAGAAATCTTTTTTACTTTCATCAGTTTTTCCTCTTACATAGATATATGTGGATTTTACTCCTAAGAGCAATTACTAATTGGAAACATTGTATAATGTGCTAGTGAGTCTTAATTTAAATCACTTTCAGAAGCACTGAACTCTCCCCGCTGCCTGTCAGCCTTCCCCACCTGTACCGATGTGAATGCAAGTGCACAGGTTATCTGAAGAGCCATGTTGATTATAATTGCTTGGAGGGAATGCACCTTTTTAAATTCCTGCCATACCTTCTTTTCCTAAGCACACTGTAGTCCAGACAAGCTTCACAGCACAAAATCAGCTCCCTTAGGTCAGAGAATAGTCATTCGACATGCAAAATGTAATTATGCTCAGCAGGAGAACAGATAATTGGGGTATGGATACAGATATATTTTTATCACTTTTCTGCTGTTGATAGTCTTATTATATTTGCTCCTGAGATGTGGGAGAAGTCACAATAACAGAATCCCTTTATAGCAATTAGAATAGCTATCCACAAGGTGTTCCTGTGTTCCAACTGTATTGGGTGAACAAGAGAATATGGAAATAAAAAGAATAGTAGGGTTCCATCCCTCCCTCACAACTAAGGATGTACTTCCTAGTGCACACTTTATGAAAATGTTTTTCCTAAAGAAAAACTGAAAAATTAATTTAAAATACACCGATGGAGAACCTTCTGGTTTCAGCTTCTGCATGTAAAAATCTTTTAAATGACCACTCCCGTCCTTACAACAAGAAATGCCTGGAAAAATGAAAGTCAGTGACCTTTCTTGGACCCTTTAGAGAACAGAGGTTGCAGAGCAAACTGTCACCCTCCCACCTCTGAAGAGCCATGCGAATCCAGAGTCAGAGCTGGTATTTGCTTACCTGGGGCAGAAACTTCTGGAAGTTCAGTTGTTGGAAACTAAGTAGACAAGTGTGAGAGTGGGGAATGTCTGGCATAGTACAGACTTATCATCTCCCCTCTCACGAAACTTTCCTTCTGGGAATGCTGCATAGTTAGAGTTCAAGAAACATCTCCTTATGATCCTGATGAAGGGAGTGGAAGATAGCCCTTGTGAAACACAGGAAGTGACTCCTCTGATTAAAAAATGCTTACTTCCGGGATGCCTGGGTGGCTTGGTTGGTTGGGCGGCTGCCTTCAGCTCGGGTCATGATCCCAGCGTCCTGGGATCGAGTCCCGCATTGGGTTCCTTGCTTGGCAGGGAGCCTGCTTCTCCCTCTGCCTCTGCCTGCCACTCTGCCTCTGCCTGTCACTCTGTCTGCCTGTGCTTGCTCTCGCTTCTCTCTCTATGACAAATAAATAAAATAAAATCTTAAAAAAAAAAAATGCTTACTTCCTAGCTTGGGCCCCCTCCATCCCTTCTGTCTCACCTTGTGGGGTGAAAACCCAGCCAGCAGTTTACACAAATAGACTGAGAAAACTACAGCTAGGGTCTGGAATTCATTCGGAGGATTATAGAAATTTTTTTCCCTTCATCTTACTACCTCACCGACCAAATGGCAGTACAGTAACAGTGGATTATAGGTCACAGATGACACAGGCACTCCAAGGAGCCATGGATAGGGAACCCCAAAGACAAGAGGAAAGACAAGTATACTCTGGTACCCAGATCTATAGCAACTCCTATCTATAGCTCAACTCCTATCCAGCTTAACATAAATTCTCCCCTAATAGATCTCAGTTTCTATTAGGTAATACATGTCTAGCAATCACCAAAAAATGTAAAGCTATGGTATAAGGCAAAAAAAAAAAAAAAGTCTTTTTGACCATTTAAACTATTTTGTAATTGTATTCGGCTGACTCCCAATTTCTCAACTCAAATCACAACCTGAATTTCCTCTCCTGAATATTCTGTGCTATGACTGACTTTTGATGTATATTTACATGACATGGCAGTACATTTATCAGGAAATAATAGTAATTATTGGAGGAGAAACTAGAGTTGTATAAACACATCCTCATTATCATGGGACCTTCAGACTAATGAGGAAGACTGTTATTGAGGAAGTAGTTTCAAGGATTAAGAAGGAGATGAAAAGGAACTGTAAGGTTCTTTGAGGGGGCATTATAGTACTAATCATATTTTTAAAAAAGATTTTATTTATTTATTTGACAGAGATCACAAGTAGGCAGAGGGGGAGGCGGAGAAAGGGGAGGAAGCAGGCTCCCTGCCAGGCAGAGAGCCTGATGTGGGACTCAATCCCACAACCCTGGGATCATGACCTGAAACAAAGGCAGAGGCTTTAACCCACTGAGCCACCCAGGCACCCCAGTACTAATAAGATTTTGAAAGTCTCTTTTACGAAGTAGCATAGTGTTGTAATATGGTCCATTACATTACTACAATGTGTGAGTGTTCAGTACATTTGTTTGAATCATACTAGTTAAGTGAATCACCTTACTTGTCTAAGAACTATTAACACAAGGAGCTAGATGATTCAGGTTAAAACAAAATCATTTTATTTCCTTTCAAGTTGACACAGATAGATATGAACAGACGTAGTTGCCAGACCACCATTATAATCAAATATCTGTTTTATTCTATCAGTTTTTCTGGAAAAAGTAATTGGTGTTGAACAAATGAAATCATTTTATTACTTTAAAATATATTTTTTTCTTTTACATCATCAAAACTATTTGTGTCCTTCAATGTGCTCTGTACTCTTTTATGGTCTCCCAAGATGAGTTAGTCATGGTACCTTCCAGGAAGAAACTCTAACATCCTATTTTGAGTACATTGGTATGAAATAAAAATATCTTACATTTTAAACACTTCATATAATCTGTCTTCACTTGCAATATGATTTGCTGCTACATCTCTTTTATTTCACATTATTACATCCAAAATATGAGTTACCGAATTTGCACATAAAGCTCAACAGATGGAGTTCTTAAATTTCATCCAGCAAACAATAATCTACCACAAGTGCTTCAGAGTTCTATTCTAAAACATCGAACAGATTTAATTCTGGTTTAGTACATGTATTCCTAAGTGAAAGAGCCCTTTTGAAATTGATACTTTCTTAATTGTTGAGATTAAGGATAGAGTAGTTCAAAGATGCTTAGTCCTTTTAAGAAAAAAACCCAGACTTTGGTTTTATGCTTTACAAAATTGATACGATACCTATTAACTACTGTATGGAAGAATTAAATGGAGAAAGACATTACTTAAAAGCCTAATACCAAAAAAAAAAAAAAAGCCTGATGCAAAATTTTAGAACAAATGGTTTAGTGCTATAAATCAGTAAATTTCCAAATGAAAAATAAAATAATTTTGCTTAACGTGGCAAATAATCATCTGTGTGTTGAATGTTTGTGTCTAAACCCAAAAAGTGCAATTTGCATTATCATTCAGTGCCTCTGGATAATTGTAATTGTATTTGTATATCTACTTTGAATTTTATGAATATATTTTCTGCCTAATAACATCATTGCACCAGTTGGTTTATTTTAATGTAACATAATTATTGCAGGGGAAAAAAAAAAGGCTGATATTGCCAGCAGTCACTTTGAATCACTATACTACAATTGTTGGTATGTTAATATATGTTCTTTTTTTTTCTTTTTTAAAGATTTTATTTATTTATTTGACAGAGAGAGAGAGATCACAAGTAGCCAGAGAGAGAGGCTGAGCCAGAGAGAGAGGCTGAGTTATTTTATTGACATGGGGTTTGATCCCAGGACTCTGAGATAATGACCTGAGCTAAAGGCAGAGGCTTAACCCACTGAGCACCCAGGTGCCCATATTTTTTTTATACATGTAATGTATTGGGAAAAACTGGCTTTTTAATTCATTAATGCTCAATAAATCCTATGTAACATACACAGACCCTATTTTCTCATCAGTTTTCAGTCTTCTAGGACAAATTAACCTTAGATATTGGGAAAAAATGCATCTATTTTTCAATCTTTATTCAGAGAAGAGAAAATGATTTGACTCATTAGGTAAGAATAAAAAGTATTATGGAAGTAGAAAGCACATATTATTTTAAAATTATTTAATATTAGAATAAGAGTATTGATATAAAATTATTTATTATAAATAATTGTGTTCTTTTCCTTTTTAAAATTCAAACCAGGGCAGAAAAATTCCTTTGAAGGTTGAAAATAAATTATTCAAATTATTTCTCTTTATCAGTGATTCCTTAATAGTTTCTAGTTATTTGCATAGGTAACATCTCTTGCTTCCCCTTTCCTTGCCAAAGAGTGACAGAATGATGAAAATGTCTAGGTCCTAAATATATTTCTTTGCCAAGCTTGACAGTGGTTTCCAAACTTTATCGTTGGCCAATTTTAAGATAAATAGCCTACCTCTGTAGCTTAAAGGAAGGGAGAAAGAGTTGGCAATATGAAATAAGTAGGAGAAAAGGTAGTTTATCTATAAGAGAAAAAAGGAGTGCATATTTATTTTCTCTTTTCACCATTCCACTGCTTAATCCCAAGTTCTGTTCTTGTAATCAGTCCTAGAGAGGAGGAAAATAAAAATAGCACTACACTTTTGTAGGGGGAAAAGCACCTTTTAGTTTAGAAGAAAAATTGTGTGTATGTGTATAATGGGTATGTGTGAAGAATGTGTGTGTATACATGTGTGTACTTAAGCTACTCCATTACCTTTCTTCTCGCCTCCTACTATGAAATGGATTGATATTTTAAAGGTCACAAGGAACCTCCATTTGGTGGCTTGTTTGCTGATACAAGCAGAAAAAAAAATTACTAAGATTTATAATTCTCTGGTGACCGAAGACATTTATTTTATTGACTCCTCTCTAATAGGATAGTAGGAGAGAATATATGTTATTCGATCTGTTAGAAATGAACTCCTTTTTTTTTAATAAATAGCTTCTAAATAATCAGCAAGCCATATGATATCCCAGCAATTTTATGTTTCTCTTGATATAATGAAGTATCATAAATTATCATAAAGGGCTATTTTGAGATGCATAAAATATACCAGTAATAATTTTCCGTGACTGTGGGTACTTGTGCTGATGCTACATAAAAGGAAATCTATTGCAACTCCTCATTTTCTTTAATCTGAATTTTCCCTTATTTACTTGCATTCCTATGCATTGGTTCCATGATCAAGCTTCTAACTTTGGATATTTATTTATTTGACAGAGAGATCACAAGTAGGCAGAGAGTCAGGCAGAGAGAGAGGGGGAAGCAGGCTCCCTGCTGAGCAGAGAGCCCGATGCGGGGCTTGATCCCAGGACTCTGAGATCATGACCGGAGCCGAAGGCAGCAGCTTAATCCACTGAGCCACCCAGGCGCCCCAAGGCATAATTTCAAAGATTTTATAGAACCTTTGAAAATCACCTATGGATCCTGGTCCTACAGCTATAGATAGCTGTATGTGTGTTGAATGTTTGTGTCTAAACCCAAAAAGTGCAATTTTTGAAAAAATTAATTAATGGTGACTAATATACACAAAAATTTTATAAGTCATACTAAGCAACTAGTTCATCTACTGACTCACCAGAAATGTGACCTTTTGAATGGAGGTATAATAACTTCCTTTAAAGTTGAATTTCAATTCCCATTAATTTTCCCTATCAAGAGTTGAGAATGCCCTCCTCTGAGATGTAATCACTTTTACGTTTGGAAGAAATTATTAGTGCAAATAGACTGATTTAGAAACATTAAAAAACAAAGCAAAGATAAACAATCTTTATTGTTGAATTTTACTTTGTGGTGACTTAGAAACAAATGACCAATATTCTAATCAGGCTTAAATGCAATCCCCTTATTATGGAATAAGTTTTATGTGCCTATTATATCTCCTATGTTTCTTTTTTTTAAATTATTTTTATTAATATACAATGTATTATTTGCCCCAGAGGTACAGGTCTATGAATCATCAGGCTTACACATTTCATAATACTCACCCTCCCCAGTGTGCATAACCCAACCACCCTATTCCTACCCCTCCACTCCCCAGCAACCCTCAGTTTGTTTTGTGAGAGTAAGAGTCTCTTACGACTTATCTTTCTTCGGATCCCACCTTGTTTCATTTTTTCCTTCCCTACACCCTACAACCCCTGCCTTGATTCTCAAATCATATCAGAGACATCATATGATAATTGTCTTTCTCTGATTGACTTATTTTGATCAACATAATACGCTCTATTTCCATCCATGTCATCGCAAATGGAAAGATTTCATTTCTTTTGATGGATGCATATTATTCCATTGTACATATATACCACATCTTTAGCCATTCATCTCTTGATGGACATCTAGGTTCTTTCCATAGTTTAGCTATTGTGGACATTGCTGCTATAAACAGATGGGTGCACGTGCCCCTTCGGATCACTACCTTTGTATCTTTAGGGTAAATACCCAGTAGTGCGATTGCTGGGTCATAGGGTAGCTCTATTTTCAACTTTTTGAGGAACCTCCATGCTGTTTTCCAGAGTGGCTGTACCAGCTTGCATTCCCACCAACAGTGTGGGAAGGTTCCCCTTTCTCCGCATCCTCGCCAGCATCTGTCATTTCCTGACTTGTTAATTTTAACCATTCTGATTGGTGTAAGGTGGTATCTCATTGTGGTTTTGGTTTGTATTTCCCTGATGCCAAGTGATGTGGAGCACTTTTTTCATGTGTCTGTTGACCATCTGGATGTCTTCTTTGCAGAAATGTCTGTTCATGTCTTCTGCTCATTTCTTGATTGGATTATTTGTTCTTTGGGTGTTGAGTTTGCTAAGCTCTTTATAGATTTTTGATACTAGCCCTTTATCTGATATGTCCTTTGCAAATATCTTCTCCCATTCTGTCAGTTGTCTTTTGGTTTTAGTAACTGTTTCCTGCAAAAGCTTTTGATCTTGATGAAGTCCCAATAGCTCATTTTAGCCCTTGCTTCCCTTGCCTTTGGTGATGTTCCTAGGAAGAAGTTGCTGCAGCTGAGGTCAAAGAGGTTGCTGCCTGTGTTCTCCTTAATGAATTTGATGGATTTCTTTCTCACATTGAGGTCCTTCATCCATTTTGAGTCTATTTTCATGTGTGGTATGAGGAAATGGTCCAATTTCATTTTTCTGCATGTGGCTGTCCAATTTTCCCAACACCATTTGTCAAAGAGACTGTCTTTCTTCCATTGGACATTCTTTCCTGCTTTGTTGAACATTAGTTGACCATAGAGTTGAAGGTCTATTTCTGGGCTCTCTATTCTGTTCCATTGATCTATTTGTCTGTTTTTGTGCCAGTACCATACTGTCTCGATGATGACAACTTTGTAATAGAGCTTGAAGTCTGGAATTGTGATGCCACCAACTTTGGCTTTCTTTTTCAATATTCCTCTGGCTATTTGAGGTCATCTCTGGTTCCATACAAATTCTAGGATTATTTGTTCCATTTCTTTGAAAAAATGGATGGGATTTTGATAGGGATTGCATTAAATATATAGATTGCTTTAGGTAGCATAGACATTTTCACAATATTTGTTCTTTTAATCCATGAACATGAAACATTTTTCCATTTCTTTGTGTCTTCCTCAATTTCTTTCATGAGTACTTTATACTTTTCTGAGTACAGATTCTTTGCCTCTTTGGTTAGGTTTATTCCTAGATATCTTATGGTTTGGGTGCAATTGTAAATGGGATTGACTCCTTAATTTCTCTTTCTTCTGTCTTGCTGTTGGTGTAGAGAAATGCAACTGATTTCTGATCATTGATTTTATATCCTGACACTTTACTGAATTCCTGTACAAGTTCTAGCAGTTTTGGAGTGGAGTCTTTAGGATTTTCCACATAAGGTATCACGTCCTCTGCAAAGAGTGAGAGTTTGATTTCTTCTTTGTTGATTCAGATGCCTTTTATTTCTTGTTGTCTGATTGCTGAGTCTAGGACTTCTAGTACTGTGTTGAATAGCAGTGATGATGGTGGACATCCCTGCCATGTTCCTGACCTTAGGGGAAAAGCTCTCAGTTTTTCCCCATTGAGAATGATATTTGCTTTGGATTTTTCATAGATGGCTCTGTTGGTATTGAGGTATGTACCTTCTATCCCTACACTGTGAAGAGTTTTGATCAAGAAAGGATGCTGTACTTGGTCAAATGCTTTTCCAGCATCTGCTGAGAATATTGTATGGTTCTTGTTGTCTCTTTTATTAATGTATTATATCACATTGATTGATTTGCAGATGTTGAACCATCCTTGCAGCCCAGGAATGAATCCCACTTGGTCGTGGTGAATAATCCTTTTAATGTACTGTTGGATCCTATTGGCTAGTATTTTGGTGAGAATTTTTACATTTGTGTTCATCAAGGATGTTGGTCTATAATTCCCCTTTTTGATGGGGTCTTTGTCTGGTTTTGGGAACAGGATAATTCCAACCTCATAAAATGAGTTTGGAAGTTTTCCTTCCATTTCCATTTTTTTGAACAGTTTCAGGAGAATAGGCATTAATTCTTCTTTAAATGTTTGGTAGAATTCCCCTGGGAGGTGATCTGGCCCTGGGCTCTTATTTGTTGGGAGATTTTTGGTGACTGCTTCAATCACCTTGCTGGTTATAGGTCTGTTCAAATTTTCTCTTTCTTCCTGGTTCAGTTGTGGTAGTTTATATGTTTCTAGGAATGCATCCATTTCTTCCAGATTGTCAGATTTGCTGGCATAGAGTTGCTCATAATATGTTCTTATAATTGTTTGTATTTCTTTGGTGTTCGTTGTGATCTCTCCTCTTTCATCCATGATTTTATTTATTTGGGTCCTTTCTCTTTTCTTTTTGAGAAGTCTGGCCAGGGGTTTATCAACCTTATTAATTCTTTCAAAGAACCAGCTCCTATTTTCATTGATTTTTTTTCTACTGTTCTTTTAGTTTCTATTTCATTGATTTCTGCTCTGATCTTTGTGATTTCTCTTCTCCTGCTGGGTTTAGGCTTTCTTTGCTGGTCTTTCTCCAGCTCCTTTAGATGTAGGGTCAGGTTGTGTACTTGAGACCTTTCTTGTTTCTTGAGAAATATTTGTATTGCTATATACTTTCCTCTCCCTTTGCCTTTGCTGTGTCCCACAGATTTAGAACAGTTGTATTTTCATTTCCATGTTTCCATGAATTTTTTAAATTCTTCTTTAATATTCTATCCTGGGGCGCCTGGGTGGCTCAGTGGGTTAAGCCGCTGCCTTCAGCTCAGGTCATGATCTCAGGTCCTGGGATCGAGTCCCGCATCGGGCTCTCTGCTCAGCAGAAAGCCTGCTTCTCTCTCTCTCTCTCTCTGCCTGCCTCTCCATCTACTTGTGATTTCTCTCTGTCAAATAAATAAATAAATAAATTAAAAAAAAAATATTCTATCCTTCATTGTATTTAACTGTTTTTTTGTATACATATAGGTTTAACTTTCTCTAAAATTTTGGGATACAGTTTCTTCTAATAGATAAAAATATACCCTAAATCTAGCACATGGCTTTATTTTAGTCACCAGCTTGATCACATTCTTCACTCTTTTTTCTTCTTTATTTTTCAACTAACTTATCAATATTTTTTAGAATTTTTAAATTTTCATCTTTACAGTCATATTCCATTCCTTCATCATGTTTACCCTTATTTTTGTATATATATATTTCTTTAAAATTTTGGGAGGCAGGTGACTTGTTAGTGCACTAGGCAGCACATCAGTCTCACAAAATTTTGGGAGGTTGTTTCTTCTATGAGACCAAAATATATCCAAAATCAAGGGGGTGGCTCCATTCTACTCACCAGTCTAATACACACAGACACACATACACACACATACACATACATGCATACATATATACATATATATTATAATATTATATATAATTTACAATGAAGGGATAGAATAAGACTCTAACAATGACAATTAAGAAAGATTTTTAAAAAGGTAGTGATAATGTAAAATAGTTAAAAAAATATAAAATAGGAAAAAGGAAAAAAATTAAAAATAGAATGAGAAAAAATACAAGAAATTAAACTTTGAAAGACTAATGAATGTTGGGAAAAAAAGCCATGAATTCTATGTTTTACTTTTCCCTAGTTCTGGAGTTCCACAGTTCTCGTTGATCAGGGAACTTGGTCTTGGTTGGATGCTGTTGCTGATCTTCTGGGGAGGGGCCTGTTTCAGTGATTCTCAAATGTCTTTGCCTGAGGAGGAATTGCACTGCCTTTTCCATGGGCCAGGCTAAGTAATCTGCTCAGGTTCACTCTGGGTAACTTTTGTTCCCTGAACACTTTCCATAGAGCCTTGGAGCACAGGAATGAAAATGGCAGCCTCCCAACCTGTGGCCTAGAGGAGCCAAGTACTTGAGGCCCCACTCCTCAGTGTGTCCTCAGAGAAAAGCAGTCAGTCCCTCCCATCTCCCTGGTCTCTGGCCTTGCTCCATGCTCACCCATGTGGCCTGTGACTGAGCGTTTCTGTCTCTGGTGCACAACCCTGATTGGAGTCTCCAAACCCAGCAGATTCTTGCCATGCATTCCCGAGCCACTCTTCCCTGAGGGGGAAGGAGGGGTTTCTCCAGATCGGCCACTTGTGGGGTCCTTACTTGGAGAGCAGTGTCCCAGTTGTGCCTTGGATCTTGGTTCAGGATAACTCTGAGCTGAGAGCTCACTCCTTGGCTGTGTCTCTGTAGCCAGCGTCCCTGCTCTGACACCTGGGAGCTCTGCCACTCTCAGACACCCGTGGTCTTTCTGTGACCCCACGAGTCCTGAGACCACACTGTCTCTGCGAGGGCTCTATCCCCCCCCGCCCCCAGTTAGCCTCTGGAGCGATGTCCCTCATGGAGCAGACTTCTATAGTTCTGATTTTGTGCTCCGTTGCTCCTCCACTTACTGGGAATTGGCCCCTCCCCCCACGGTCTATCTTCCCATTGTTTTGGATTAACTTCTGTGCATGTCCTACCTTCCCAAAAGTGGTTGATTTTCTGTTCTTAGAATTACTACTCTTCCCTTCTATCTCTTGTTGAGTTTGTAGGTTTTTTAAATGGTTTTATAACTCTCTAGCTAAACTCCTGGGACCTAATGCTATTTCAGTTTTCTACTCATCCACTATCTTGCTTCCTCTCTCTCCTGTGTTTCTTTTTCTTAACCTTTGCATTTGCTAGCTTTACCCACCTTATAACAGTTCCTTTTTTAGTATGTCCTTTCCTGTTCCAGAAAGGTATATATAAAGGTATATATATATATAAAGGTACATATATATCAAATATATATGCTGTTGCCAAAAAAGGACAAGAAAAACAGGGTTTTGGGATTTAAAAAAATTCATTCAGTGTGTTGATGTAATTGGCAGATATCAAAATAACATGCTCCTTCAGAGACATATGGTTGAGAAATAATGGAGTATTTCAGCTGCCTGTGGGTTTGTCTTCACATCTGTAATCAAAACATTGCTGTACAAAGCTCAAAATAACTGCTTCCTAATTTTTCATAATTTTTTAATTTTTTAAGTTTGCCAAATTCCAGGGAACTGAATTGCACTGTGATTTATTCCTTGTTAGAGCAGCTGAAACAGAAAAGTGGGGTAGTGAATGAGAAATAGTGCAAAATTAAGGATATGAACAATAGTAAAAATACATGGTTGGATTTCACATAATATTTGGATTAAAACGTACCTATAACAATAGTGACAAACATTCTAGTTACTTTTGTGTAATTTTAATTAACTCACAAGTTTCAAAGTTTTATTATTCAATCTAGCATTCATTTATTTACTCTATGCATTAACTGGGCATTTGCTTCATGGTAGACAATGATTCTATGTAAGTCACACTAAAACATAGGTATATATTTTTTAATATTTCTATTTATATATTGTAAACAATAAATAAATTTAAAATGTGAAATTTTTATAACTTTATCTTAGCTCCATTCCATGTATTAATTTTCAAGAATATAATCCTTTTGAATTTTTTAATGTTTAAACGCATGTTACCACCAGATAATACATTTTCTCCCTCACTTTCTTTCTCAGATCAGATTTCCCACACATTGACACACTTTTTAAAGGTTTTGTGGGTAACTGATGATTTGTTCTTCTTTTTTACTTTTAGTATTTTACTTTGTTTTTAATTTCATTTTCTTTCTTGAAATGAAGATTTAATAAATTTCTCAGTATTGTGATGAGAAATTTGGAGATAGTAGAACTCTCTTAGCAACTTTCAAATGCATCATACAGTATTAACTAAAACTACTATGCTGTGTATTACAGTCCCATAATTTCTTTATCTTATAACTGAAAGTTGGTACCTTTTAAACCCCCCTTTACTAATTTTATCCACCCCCCCAGCTGCCTCTAGTAACTACCAATCTATTCTTTGTATCTGTGTGCTTCCTTCCTTCCATTTCTTTTTCTTTGCCTTTTTTTTTTTTTTTTGGACTCTGAATATAAGTGAGATCATAAGGTATTTGACTGTGTCTGAGTTATTTCACTTAGCGTAATGCCTTAAGTTCCAACCATGTTGTTCCCAATGGCAAGATTTCCTTCTTTTTTATGGCTGAATAATATTCATATATATATTCATAAACATATATATGATATATATGTAATATAAATATAAATATAATAAATATAAAATATAATGTTTTTTTTTCTTTTGATTTTTTTTCCAATTTTCTTTATCTGTTCATCCATCAATACTTCTATTGTTTTATCTTGGCTATTGTAAATAACGCTGCAATAAACATGGGGACGCATATACCTTTTTGAGTTAGTGTTTTTGTTTTCTTTGGATAAATACCCAGTAGAGGAATTGCTGGATCACATGGTAGTTTAAATTTTTTCAGGAGCCTCTATATTGTTTTCCCATAGCAGTTGCACTAATTTACATCCCCGTCAGCAGTGCACAAGGGTTCCCTTTTCTTCACCTCCTCATCAACAGTGTTGTTTTTTTTTTTATCAAACTAATAAACATTTTAACAGGTGTGAGGTGATTTCTCATTGTAGTTTTGATTTGCATTTCCCTAATGATGAGTGATGTTGAACACCCTTTTGTGGATCTGTTGGCCATGTGTAAGTGTTCTTCGGAAAATGTCTGTTCAGAACCTCTCCCATTTTTTAATCAGATAGATTTTTTTTTTTCTGTGTGTGTGTGTTTGAGTTTTATGAAGGCCTTTATGTTTTAGGTATTAATTCCTTTTCAGATATATACGATTTACATATATTTTCAACTGTTTCTCAGGCGGTTAACTTTTCATTTTATTGATGTTATCATTTGCTGTATAGAAACTTTTTAGTTTGGTGTAGTTCTCTTTGTTAATTTTTGCTTGTGTTGTCTTTGCTTTGGTGTCAAATTCAGAAAATCATCACGAAGGCCAATATCAAGGAACTTAATGCCTGTTTTTTTTTTTTTTTTCTTTTGGGAGTTTTATGGCTTTAAGTGTTATGTTCAAGTATTTAATCCATTTTGAGATGGTTTTTGGATATGGTGTTACATAGAGGTCTAGTTTTATTTTTTTGCATGTGGTTGCCCAGTTTTCCTAACACCTTTTATTGAAAAGACTGTCCTTTCCCCAATGTATATTCTTGGTTCCTTTGATGTAAATTAATTGATCGTACATACATGAACTTATTTCTGGGTTTTGTATTGTATTCCATTAATCTGTGCATCTGTTCATGACAATACCATTCTTTTTTGATCACTGTATCTGTAATATAGTTTAAAAACAGGGAAGGTGATGCCTCCAGCTTTTTTTTCTTTCTCAAGGTTACATTGGCCAATTGGGGTCTTTAGTAGTTCCATACCAATTTTAGGACTATTTGTTTTATTACTGTGAAAAACATACTGGAATTTTGATAGTGATTGCATTGGATCTGTAGATTGCTTCGGGTAGTATGTACATTTTAGCAGTATTAATTCTTCCAGTATATGAGGGTAGAATGTCTTTCCATTTATTTATGTGTTCTTCAGTTTCTTTTGTCAATATTTTATAGTTTTTACTATATGGGACTTTCATGTCCTTGGTTACATTTATTTCCAGGTATTTTATTCTTTGAATGCAATTATAAACATGTGTGTTTTCTTAATTTCTCTCTCTTATAACTTGTTACTGATGTAGAGAAACAATATATTTTTGTATATTGACTTTGTATCCTACAACTTTACTAAATTCATTTATCCTAACTTTTTTTGGTGGAGTCTTTAGGACTTTCTATATATACACTCATGTCCTATGTAAATAAGTGTAAAGTTAGGTTGTTTATTAGAATTGTTTCTTGACATAGACCAGTATCACTATAAAATTCCTTCTTAGAACTGCTTTTGTTGCATCTGTAAATTTTGGTGTGTTGTATTTCTTTATTCATTTGTCTCAGGTATTTTTTAAAAAATTTCTCTTTTAACTTCTTCTTTGACCTACTGGTTGTTCTAGAACATATTGTTTAGTCCCCATATACTTGTGAATATTCTGGGGTTTTTAAAATGTAATTTATTATTAGTTTTAAACCACTGTGGTCAAAAAAGATGTCCAATATGATTTCAGTCTTCTTAAATTTATTGAAGCTTGTTGTGTGGCCTAACTTAATGATTTATCTTGGATAATCTTCCATGTCTGCTTGAGAAGTATGTGCATCCTATGGTATTGGATCCATTGTTTTATATATATCTGTTAATTTTATCTGGTCCAACATTTTGTTTAGGGCCAATGTTTTCTTTCTGGATAATTGATTATTTATAAAAGTGGGATATTAAAATCCCTACTATTATTATATTGATGTCTTTTTTTTCCTATAGGTTTGTTAGTATTTGATTTATATATCTAGGTGGTGATACATTCATAAATATTTACAAATATTTCATAATATTTACAAATATTTCATAATATTTAGTTCATAAATATTTACAAATGTTATATCCTCTTTTTGGATTGAAAAATGTTTTCTAATTGCTATAGATAACTTAATAATTTGGCAGTATGTTCACATTAAGAAAAATATATATTTCTTATCAAAATTACATTTTATAAGATTTAATAAAATAATGTAATGTGAGATACAGGATTCAGTTCATGAGTTTAACTGAGTCCCTTCAGTGTAGTCCTCGCATATGAAGATGCGAGGCACACTGGTGTTTATTGATTTTGTGTTATTGTTTCATTTTGAGGACTATGCTCATTTTTTGTCTTCTTCTTGCTTCTTTTTTTTTTTTTGTAATAAGGCATAATATTTGAAAGCTCAATTACGTCCATGGCATAACTGAGTTTTATCACTTAATGTAATTTCTTCTGAAAATATAAATTTCTATATTTTATCTATCACCATTATTCACTGTGTGGTCTGAACTTTAAAAGGCTATAGCTATAAGTTTTCAAATAATGACAGGATGTGATGTGAACATGTCTACTTTTTTTTTTTTAACATGTCTACTTTCTAAGTAGACAATTGTGTCAATGCATTCATTGACGCAATTGCTCATGTATTTTTTCTCTTGGTTTAAATATACATGAGTTATAAGAGTGTGCTCACAGCTACATTTCTCAGGAGCCTGAGGAGCTTAAAGCAGCTGGAGGGACTCTGTCCTGGGCCCTACTGTCAAGAAATTACATGGTGAGGTTTGTTTGGTGTTGTTTTTATATAGTGTCCTTCTGCTCTCTTTTAGCACCTCTGAGTGTCAGGGGATCCAAAGTATGAAAGATAGCAAGGTTATAAAGAAGCAGCTGATTCTAGTCTCTTTACTTCCTTATATACCTGAATTCCTTTTTGCAAAAGTTTGTTTGGTTTTGTGACGGCTTATCCTACAAGAATAGATCCTTAGGGCCTACATTTCATCAGCCCCTTCCACTTCATAATTTGATCTTCTTGAATTTCCCAGATACCTGGGAAATTTAACGTTCAGCTTTCAAAATCGCTCTGAAAATGTGGTTGTAAGTATTCTTTCTTTTCTTCTTTCCTTCCCTCTCTCCCTCCCTCCTTTTCTACCCTCCCTTCCTTCCTTCTCCCTTCTTTCCTTCACTATGGATTTATGTGACTTTTGTCCTTATTTCTGTATCTTATTACTTAACTCTTATTTCTTCTCATTTCTCTATGGATTTCTCTGTCTACCTTTGGTGGCAAAAGAAGAAAAGTTATTTCTTGAGAGAAGAGTTTTTAAAAACAAAAAGTATATATTTATATTTAGAAAACTCAAACATGTTAACTATTTATGGTAGAATTCTAAAATTAATGGTTTCCTTACTGATTTTAAAGGGTAACTCTGTTCTGGGTTATGCCAAAACCCTTTCACATATTTTCAAACAGAATTTACAATAAAAAGAGAATCATTAAAAATATATGGATGTGGTAAGAGGAAACCTGGGACAAGGCCATTAGTGTCTGTTCAGTTCCTTTGGAAAATGATGAAAGATAACTCTCCTGTCAAGATATATCATGTTTACTCTAAAAATATGGAGCTAGCTTTTCATGTGAAATATGCCATTTAATTGATTTTAGGTACTTCTGAGAAACAAAATGATTCAAGGTAATTGCTATATGATTTTTCATGAATAAGAGTTTAATTGGAGTTTATCATCATGCCCTTGTTAACAGATTACTTCCATAAGATAATATCAAAATGATTGCTAGGAAAGATAGTCTTACCTTGCCCAGAGATGACTAAATCAAGAAGGTGATCCAGGAATCGAAAGTTTATGGACATGTATATATATGTTATTCTAATTAAACATTAAAGCACTTTTAATTTAATTTTCTCATTCTGATCATGAATTCTTTTTTTTTAATTAATACATTTGGAAGTTAAATAATGTAATTTTATTGAGAAAATAAGGTATATGAAGCATTTTTAAAGTAGGACAATAATGAAATACGTATTAAAACCAATTGATTTTAAGGCATCTAAATAAAAATTAGATAATAGATGCTTAAGAAGTTTTAATTGCAAGATTATTATTGACTGTAGTAGTGTTAAAGAAATTAAAATTATAAAAATCATTCAAAAATATCACTTAGAGAATCTCTCCCATCTCATTCACAAATGTCTTAATGATATCTTTAGCTTACTATTAATTATACACTTATATTTATAATTTATTGTATATATTATAGAATACTAAAGTACTGGCACTATGATGGGTTCAGTTTGTGGTTCAAATGATTATAGTAATACAAATTAAAAGAAAAATCGTAACATGTTAAAGTGGAATAAATTCCCAGTATTAAGCATTAATAACACACTTTCTAAAAAAAGGAAAAAGAAAAATTTTTAATAGAGAATAATTAACAGAAATTGCTTGTTTTCTCTGTCAAAGTGGGGAAAGAGTTGGGTTACATATTAATATAGGCAAATATAATAGTCTCTGAGCAAGAATCTTACTAACAGTGGAAACCTCATTTGCTTCTTTCTCAATGGACTTTTGCCTTAACATCTTTACATTAGACTTTCAAGATAAGCTATAATTTTATCCTGTTGAATATGGGAAGTTCAAGAAATACTAAAATAAATGCTATTATGGGCCACAGTTATTAAAACAGCAGGCAAGGTATTATGTTTTATCTTTCTTTTTTGGCAATAAATAACATTAAAAGAGAACTATACTTCATACAAAAATGCAGAGCACAAACTAACATCTCTGAAGAAAATAAAGAAATTTAAAGTATTAAGGCACATAGTACTTGCTGATTTAGATTGGGACCAGTTTGTGAAGAGCACCGGCTGACCTGTTAATGATTTGGGATATTTGCTATGGAGAGTCAAGTTCACATCCTCTAAGCAGAGGATTAATGTGAATAGGTATGATTTTTTCTCAAAAAGTAGAGGTTGGGTAAAACTGTGGAGGATAGACTTCTGGAAGAAGAGCAATTGATAAGCCTGATGTAATGAGATAATGAGGGTTTGAAGGGTAAGCAAGCAGATTCTGGAAATATTTCTGCTTAATCTTTCTACCAATTAGGGTAAAGATTTTGTTTATAGTATCTTTTGAAAGACTTTGGCATTGAATAATTCCCTAAATTTCTAAGTCTGCAATAAAATATGTTTGACCCAAAATGATTTCATGGGTCAGTGTCACAATGGTATCTAACCCTATAGACATAGGGAAAATCCCTTCTATAAGAGGGAAATGAGAGAAAAAGACAAAAGAAGAGGGAAAAAAATATCTTCTAATTTGGAACTGGTGGAATATCAGTTTTCCATATAATTTTTTTTTTTTTTTAGAAAAACCACACTGCTGGAGAGCATGGGCGGCATAGTTGGTTGAGTGTCTGACTCTTGGTTTCAGCTCTGGTCATGAACTCATGGCTCATGGGAGCAAGTCCTGTGTTAGGCTCTGTGGGGAGTCTGCTTGAAGATTTTTCTTCCTCTGCCCCTTGCCCCAGTTGTGTGTACATGCACACACCCTCTCTTTTTCTCTCTGAAGTAAATAAATCTTAACTAATCACACTATTTTTTTTACCTTCTTTTTAATGATTAAGAAAAAATAGAACTATTTCAACTTATAAGCAACTTTTAACAGCTTTATTGAGATATAAGTGATATACAAAAAAAGTTATATATGTTTACTACATACAGTTTGATGAGTTTGGACATATCCATCTTCTATCACCACAATGAAGTCATAAACATATCTTCCACTTCCCAAAGATTTCTTGTAGCACCGCCCCCCTTCTTATGATAAGAACACATAACATGAGAACATGTAACATCTTAGTGAATTTTGAGGTGCATACAGTTTTGTTGTTAACTATAGACATTGTGTTGTACAGCAGATCTCTAGAACTTACTCATCTTGCATAACTGAAACTTAATACCCTTTAAAGAACTCACCATCACTGCAGTCAAGGCGATTAATATATCCTCTTCAAAAGTTTCTTCATAAGCCCCCTTTAGCTGGTAAGAACACTTAATGTGAGACTTACACTGTTTCTGCTGAAGTAAATTTTTTAGAAAATTTAAATATGTTAGTTCTATGGTTTCTGTTTTCATTTTCTTTAATTAAGAGCCAAGAAGTAGAATTGCTGGATCACATGGTATTTCTGTTTTTAATTTGTTGAGAAACTTCCATAATGTTTTCGGCACACAATCCGATTAAAAAATGGGCAGAGGACCTGAATAGACATTTTTTTCCAAAGAATACATGCAGATGGCCAGCAAACACATGAAAAGATACTCATTATCACTAATCCCTAGGCAAACACTAATCTGCTTCTAAAATTTGCCTTTTCTGGAAATTTCATATAAGTAGAGTCATACAATAAGTAATCTATTTTTGGCCTTTTATACTTACCATGTTCTTAAAATTGTCTGATTTCTAGGATGCATCAGTAGTTTATTCCTTTAAATTGTTGAACAGTGTTCTACTATATGGATAGGGCACATTTTATTTATCCATTTACTAGTTGGACAATTGATAGTTCAGTTTTTCTGAAATGATGAATAGTGCTGCTGTGAACTGCGTATTTGTGCCTTGTTGTAGACATATGCTTCCATTTCTTTTGAATAGATTCCTAGGAGTGAAATTGGTACATTGTATTTTAAGTTTATGTTTAACATTTTAAGAAACTGTCAAACTGTTTTTCAAAATGGCTGCATCATTTTGCCTTTCCACAAGCAATGTATGAGGGCTTCAGTTTCTCCATATCCTCATAAACACTTTTCATTAACTCTTTTTGATTATAGACATTCTAGTGGTTGTGTAGTAGCATCTTACTGAAGCTGTTTTTTAGAAGTGGTGTTGCTGTCATTGTTTTGTTTTTCATAAATTTGTGTTGAGTTTGTGTTGGATGCTTTTCTATATCTAGTAATATACTATTAGTTTTTCCCTTATGATCTGTGAATATTCTGAAATGTATTTCCTAATATGAACATGTTTTACATTTCTGGGGCAAACAATGATATAAAAAATGTCTGGGCATTGTAGGTTTAGGTTGATTAATACTTTATTTAGTGATTTTTCCATCACTACTATTTATAATATTGGGCTAATGTGTAATTATTTTTAATCAAGGTCATACCACTATCTGAATAGTATTGAGTTAATTTACTTTTCTGTTTCTTCTTGGAACAGTTTAGATAAAGGTTTTTTAAATTAGAATATTGCCTAATTTATTTACATTTCCCAAATGCATTTATATAAATTGTTTGTAATAGTGTATTGAAATCATTATTATTAAATCCTGCTAATACTGCTCCCATTCTTATTCATTATGATTCAAAGAGCTTAGGGGAAAAATACTTGTTTTTTACTCTCTCATATTACAGTTATATTATTTTCCAGTATTTTAATTCCACCTGTTTTGTTTCCCACCAAAATTACTCATTACTTTTGTTCTTGTTTATGCCAGCAGTTAGTAATAATTATCCTTTTGATTGCCAAATTCTTTGTTCAAATTTACTTCTAAAAAATTATTTCTTGAAGTTTTGGTCTTAAGTTCATTTTATTTCTAAAGAATTTTTTTGGATATTTATTTGCTGAGAACTTACTATCTGTTAGTGGAAAATTTTTTGTGTTTATTATTATTTGTTTCTTGGTCTATGACTTTTTGTCCTTAATTGAGAAATGACACTCATTTGCTTATTTTCTTTTTGGTTATATGACTAATTGAGTTTTCTCTGGCATACTGTATAGACACCAAGGTTTTTGTACAAGAGAGTGTTAGGGAACAAAGAGGAAGGGAAAGGAATATGTTTAGGGTCAGCTACAGTTTCAAGTAAAGCTTCCATCAAACCCCCGGGGATCGGAAGCTAGGACGGCCCTTCGGAGTTATTCTAAGTTAAGGCAAGGGAGCTGAGTCTTCTTCCTCTTCGACAATCAGTCTTTGGATGTCGCAGGAAGGGAGAGTGATTTTGGTGGAAGCAGTTCTCCTTAGTAGAGGGTGATTCCTGAGGAGGCCGATAGCTGCAAGCTGTCTGCTAACAGCGCTTACAGTGGGTGATGTAAAAAATCATTCATTCTTTTTTATTATTACTGAAATATAGATAACATAAAATGCTATATTAGTTTCAGGTGTACAACATAATTATTCAACTCTTCTATATATCACTCAGTGCTCACCATAATAAGGGGAGTCACTGTACAAAGTTATTACAATATTATTGACTGTATTTCCAATACTATACTTTTCGTCTTTGTGACTTATTTATTTTATAAGTGGAAGATTGTATCTCTTAATCTTCTTTATTTTACCCATCCTCCAACCTACATCCCCTCTGGCAACCACCAGTTCTTTGTATTTAAGACTCTGATTTGGTTTTTTGTTTCGTTTTTTTTTTTTTTTTTAGAGTCCATGTATAAGTGAAATTAGATGATACTTGTCTTCTTCTATCTGACTTGCTTCACTTAGAATAATAGCTTCTGGGTCCATCTATGATGATATAAGAAGATATAACACATCTTCTTTATCCAGTCATCTATAGGTGGACACTTGGGTTGTTTCCTTATCTTGGCTATTGTAAACAATGCTGTAATAGACATAGGAGCACATGTATCTTTTTGAGTTAGAGCTTTCATTTTCTTTGGCTAAATACCTAGTAGTGGAATTACCAGATCATATGGTATTTCTATTTTTAATTTTTTGAGAAACTTCCATACTGTTTTCCACACACAATCCGATTAAAAAACGGGCAAAGCACCTGAATAAACATTTTTTTCAAAGAATACATGGAAATGGCCAACAGACCCATGAAAAGATACTCATTATTATTAGTTATCAGGGATATACAAATCAAAACTACAATGAGATATCACTTCACACCAGTCAGAATGGTTAGTATCAAAGACAAGATATAACATGGGTTGGTGAGGATGTGGGGAAAATGGAGCCCTCGTGCACTTTTATTTGGAATGTAAATTAGTGCAACTACTGTGGAAAATAGTATGGAAGTTTCTTGTGGGGAAAAAAAAGAATTTCAGACATTTATTCTTAATGTGGGATCTGGGTAGATCTTCATAGTGTCTCTTAAAGGTTGATAGTTAAACATCCTTTAAAAAAATTGAGAGTATTGTTTTATTGTCTTTTGATGTCATTATTTTTCTAAGTGAACTGTCAACCAGTCATAACTTAAAGTTAATTGTATTTTTTGTTTTCCTATTCTTCCTTCTTACCCTCATTCTTTCCACTTTTTGCTATTTGTACTTTTGCTATCAGTTTTGCTTCCTGAATCAGAGGGAAAATTATTTAGTTATCTTTTTAAAAAAATTCTTACACATTACCTCTTATTCCAGTATTTGTTCTTCTGTTGATACCTCCTTTAGCTATATGTTGGATTCACTAATTTTATCCCCAAGCATCTCAAATTTACTTTTATGCTTTCATTACTTTTTCCTCCATGTGCTATTTTTTAATTAATCAATTTATGGATCTTCCAGTTAACTAGTGTTTCCTTTAGCAGTATTTAAATCTCCATTTAATCCATACAATTAAATTTTTGTTCCAGTCTTTGTATATTTTTGATTTTCAGAAATTATGTTTTTGTATGAATCATTCTAGCATTTCTGATAGAATCTTATTCCTTTCCAATGTTTACCATTAAAATATTATTTGATTATGTTGTAGTTATACTTTAGCATACCTTATCTAGGTTTCAGGTGTCCTTAAATAACACATTCTTTTTGCTGATTATCACTCAGGTTCTCTTGTTTCTTTATATAATATAAAATTTGGTGATATCATGATCAGTGTTATCTGTGGGAATGAAGTTTGTCTTGGATATAGGGTGGTTCCCTTCAAGTAATTTTAGTTCTCATTTGGGCCATGTTAGGGTTATTATTACAGAGGAAATAGTATTACTTTCCCTGGCTTGTGTCTTAAACTCAAGTTCTTTTGAAGATGGGTCTATGCTTGTAAATTGCCTATGTAGAATCTCACACATGTAGAGCTGGAGTCAAGTCAGAGTAACATCCTTAGTTCTTCCTTTGTTAACAGGGAGATGTGTTTCTGGTCCACTCAGTCTGAGTTAATAGCTCTTTCAGTTCTAGTTTTGTGTACAGAATGGGGATGGGAGGACTGTCTAGGCCTCAGTTCTCCACAGGGAGACCTGTCCAAGATCTTGTTTCCCATCCTGCTGACCCAGTAAAATAAAGCTTCCTTGGTTCTGAAGACAGGCAGATTCCCTCAGGACAGCATAAGGTGGTCATTACACTTTTGCCCTTCTGATTTTCAGCTTTTCTTCAATGTAGTTCTTGACAAGACTTTCATAAGTTCAGCTACATATTTTAATCAGGTTTCTAGCTGTTTTGTTCCAGGAGGTTTTTTTTCTGGGTATCTCCTTCATTCTTTATTATTCCAGAAATAGAAGTCCAGATATTTGGTATGTGACAATGCTTAATGTTCCTGAGGTTATAGATGACAGATACTTTCATTTTTAGCTAGAGGAGTCATTTAGTATTTTTTTCTGGAAAGCTATTTCCATCAAGAATCTTAAAGTGTTTCATGAATTTTGGCAAACATAACTTTTCAGAAAACATATCCTGAGAAGTTAATCATACAGTAATATTCTTAACTACTAAGAATCGTACTTCTGCAGTTTTACTAAAAGAATGATCACATGCAACCAATATTTTAAGTGGAAAACATGTATACTATTTTAATTCTTTGAGTATATGAATTATTTTTTCCAAAGATTTATTTATTTATTAGAGAGATGGTGAGAGAGCACAAATAGGCAGAGCAGCAGGCAGACGGAGAGGGAGAAGCAGGCTCTCTGCTGAGCGGGGAGCCTGATGCGGGGCTTGATCCTAGGACCCTGGGATCATGACCCGAGCAGAAGGCAGCTGCTCAACCAACTGAGCCACCCAGACACCCCTATAAATTATTTTTTGGTTGTTATTTTGTGTTAACTTTCCGGAATGGCCATATTTTCTTTTATTATTTTTTAATTTAAATTTTTTATTTAAATTCAGTTAATGTATAATGTGTTATTTGTTTCAGGGGCACAAGTCTGTGACTGATCACTCTTCTATAATACCCAGTGCTCATTACAATGCATGGACTCTCCAATGTCCATCACGCTATTACCCTCACCCTCTTCTCTCCGGCAACCCTCAGTTTGTTTCCTGAGATTGAGTGGACTTTTTAAAAATTGGCTGTCCCAGAGCACAGATACCACATTAAATCACTACAGATCACTCAGACTACTGGCAAAGGAGTTCTGGATTTCCTGACTCCTTGGATATAGTCATAGAAGCCCTGCTTGTGAAGGGTTGTGTGTATGGGGATGGGGCAACAGGGATGGGGCTTCATCTTCCTGGAAAGAATCTTGGAGACATTTTGTTTACTGCCCGTCAAAAAGAAAAACTAGTTGAGTTGATACCAGGAGGAAAAAGGGAGAATGAAAAGGGGATTGGAATATTGTGTACTGTCAATGAGAAATCGTTAACAAATAGAGTTGAAGCAACAAAGATTTTATTCAAAACGATCTCAATAGAATGAGATAGACGGATTTCAAGTGCTTTTGAAACAAAGGGCAGGAAAATTTTTAATCATAAGGGTGGACCCATTGAAAATTAGTAGAGGATATTAGCCTGGAGGTCATGGATGCAATGAAGCCGTCTGTGTTTGCTAACTGTTGCTAATTGTTAGGCTCCCACCATTCCACAGCGACTGAGAGGGGTACTGTCTTTTTTGATGATAGCATTTTAAAGGGATGGCTCCTGTGTGCTTGAGAAAGACTGCTCTGGGTTGAAAAACTAACAAGAGGCTGGGAAAAAACTTGCACTTCAAAGGGACAGTGAAAGACTTTACAATTTTAAATTTTTTAAAATAAATCCTCTAAGACAAGACAAGTCAAGGGCCTAGAATCAAGAAGAAATCTGTCTGGTGGTTGCTGGAGGGGAGGTAGTCAGGGGGGAATGGGTTAAAGAGGTGATGGCATTAGGAGGTAATGATCACTGAATGTAGTATTTAAGTGATGAATCACTAAATTCTACACCAGAAATCAATATTATGATATATGTTATTTAACTGAAATTTAAATAAAAATTTGGAGGAAAAAATTAAAATAAATTTGTATCTTAAAAGGAAATCTTTCTAAAGTCTAGTGAGGCTGAGCAGAACATTAAGGCTACTTGATCAGTTCTAAGCCTGCTGATGCCTTATTGAATGCTATGCACAGTACTAAAGGTAATGAGTAATAGGGTTATCCTTGGAATTCAAGCAGAGCTCCCATTGCTATGCTGAGAATTGAGTGTGGCTTCCCATCATCTTTTAAAGATCAAGACCCCTGATAGTCTGCATTCTAGCCAAGAGAGCACACCCTAGCATGTGCCAATGGACCTTGTGGACCACTCCTTAACTGCAGTCCTTGGGAGCAGCAGTAAGAAACAGCTCGGTTGTGTTACTTCCTCACTACTCAGTACTTAACACTCACTACTTAACTCACTACTTAACAATATATTAGATACCCAACAATTTTGAATTCTTGAAGGGGACAATACAGAATTAGAAGAGAGTCATGCCAGGCTCTTTATCTGTTAAGAAGTGATAAAATCAGTTTACTTTGAGAGAAGAAGTGAGAAGTGATAATATTTGCACCTAATTTCAGTGCCCATAGTTTTACCATTTGATTCATATATAGTTTGTCAAATTATTCTGAAAAATTGTCAGTGTTTAAGTTCTGGAATGTGTTTGGAAATGCTTTAGGCTAACAATTTGATATATCTTATTATTGAAAGGCAGATAGTTATAATTGTCAATGTTATGTAGGTCAAATGTATTGTCTACTTTGAAAGAAAAAAATATTACTTTCAGTAATAATTCACAATAGATGATATAGAAAGCACTTTATTTCCATAGGTTGATTAAGAAAGTGAGACTAATGTGTCATGAAAAAATATTATTCTATAATGAACTTAATGCATTCTCAAAAGGTTGATTTATATATTAGGTCAAGACTCTCTAGGATGGAAGATTTCATAAAACTTTACAAATATGTGAGTAATTGTACTTCAAAGTAGTATAAGTGTGTGAAACTCAAAGATCGTTGTCCCAGATGTGCATTTATTCTTTTTTTTCAAAGATTTCACATTTGAGAGAGAGCATGTGTAAGTGGATGTGCAGACATGAGTGGAGGAGAGGCCAATGGAGGGGAGAAGTAGACTCCCTGTAGAGCATGGAGTCTGACTCTCCCAAGACCCTGAGTTGATGCCCTGAGCTGAATGAAGACAGACCCTTAACTGATGGAGCCACCCAGGAGTCCTGCATTTATTCTTTTTATTTATATTTTTTATTGTAAAATATACATTTTCTTCAGTTTATTTTTGCAGTGATAATAAAATAGCCATGCCATTAAAAATAATGGATTATGATTAAAATTCAGTATTATAAGGAAAATAGTGATGAAAGTATAGTTTCAAAAGCAAAATTATCCAATTGAGAGCAGATAAAAAATAAAATTTGCAAATACTTGATGCATAGCTTTTTTTTTTTTTTTAAAAAACATATATTTTTATCCCCAGGGGTACAGGTCTGTGAATCACCAGGTTTACACACTTCATAGCACTCACCAAAGCACATACCCTCCCCAATGTCCATAATCCCACCCCCTTCTCCCCAGCCGCCCCCCCCAGCAACCCTCAGTTTGTTTTGTGAGATTAAGAGTCACTTATAGTTTGTCTCCCTCCCAATCCCATCTTGTTTCATTTATTCTTCTCCTACCCACTTAAGCCCCCATGTTGCATCACCACTTCCTCATATCAGGGAGATCATATGATAGTTGTCTTTCTCTGCTTGACTTATTTCGCTAAGCATGATACGCTCTAGTTCCATCCATGTTGTCGCAAATGGCAAGATTTCATTTCTTTTGATGGCTGCATAGTATTCCATTGTGTATATATACCACATCTTCTTGATCCATTCATCTGTTGATGGACATCTAGGTTCTTTCCATAGTTTGGCTATTGTGGACATTGCTGCTATAAACATTCGGGTGCACGTGCCCCTTTGGATCACTACGTTTGTATCTTTAGGGTAAATACCCAATAGTGCAATTGCTGGGTCATAGGGCAGTTCTATTTTCAGCATTTTGAGGAACCTCCATGCTGTTTTCCAGAGTGGCTGCACCAGCTTGCATTCCCACCAACAGTGTAGGAGGGTTCCCCTTTCTCCGCATCCTCGCCAGCATCTGTCATTTCCTGACTTGTTGATTTTAGCCATTCTGACTGGTGTGAGGTGATATCTCATTGTGGTTTTGATTTGTATTTCCCTGATGCCGAGTGATATGGAGCACTTTTTCATGTGTCTGTTGGCCATCTGGATGTCTTCTTTGCAGAAATGTCTGTTCATGTCCTCTGCCCATTTCTTGATTGGATTATTTGTTCTTTGGGTGTTGAGTTTGCTAAGTTCTTTATAGATTCTGGACACTAGTCCTTTATCTGATATGTCGTTTGCAAATATCTTCTCCCATTCTGTCAGTTGTCTTTTGATTTTGTTAACTGTTTCCTTTGTTGTGCAAAAGCTTTTGATCTTGATGAAATCCCAATAGTTCATTTTTGCCCTTGCTTCCCTTGCCTTTGGCATTGTTGGTAGGAAGATGTTGCTGCGGCTGAGGTCGAAGAGGTTGCTGCCTGTGTTCTCCTCAAGGATTTTGATGGATTCCTTTCGCACATTGAGGTCCTTCATCCATTTTGAGTCTATTTTCGTGTGTGGTGTAAGGAAATGGTCCAATTTCATTTTTCTGCATGTGGCTATCCAATTTTCCCAGCACCATTTATTGAAGAGGCTGTCTTTTTTCCATTGGACAGTCTTTCCTGCATTGTCGAATATTAGTTGACTGTAGAGTTGAGGGTCTATTTCTGGGCTCTCTATTCTGTTCCATTGATCTATGTGTCTGTTTTTGTGCCAGTACCATGCTGTCTTGATGATGACAGCTTTGTAATAGAGCTTGAAGTCCAGAATTGTGATGCCACCAACGTTGGCTTTCTTTTTCAATATCCCTTTGGCTATTCGAGGTCTTTTCTGGTTCCATATAAATTTTAGAATGATTTGTTCCATTTCTTTGAAAAAGATGGATGGTACTTTGATAGGAATTGCATTAAATGTGTACATTGCTTTAGGTAGCATAGACATTTTCACAATATTTATTCTTCCAATCCAGGAGCATGGAACATTTTTCCATTTCTTTGTGTCTTCCTCAATTTCTTTCATGAGTACTTTATAGTTTTCTGAGTATAGATTCTGTGCCTCTTTGGTTAGGTTTATTCCTAGGTATCTTATGGTTTTGGGTGCAATTGTAAATGGGATTGACTCCTTAATTTCTCTTTCTTCTGTCTTGCTGTTGGTGTAGAGAAATGCAACTGATTTCTGATCATTGATTTTATATCCTTGTGGGGCGCGTCGCCGGGCCGGCCGGAGACCCCCACTAGGGGCTGAGCGGGATGGCGAGTGTCGCGAACCTGGAACGCGCAGAGGAACGACACCAGGCTCGGGAGGTCTGTCGAAGCAGGATCTCACTTTATTGTGCGGGGGCACACCTTATATAGAGCAGCAGAAGGGAAGTGAGGACAGAGGGGGAAGAGCCAATAAGATCGGGCGAGAGGAGGAAGTGCCATAGGTTTCAGGAACCGAAACTGTGAAATTGGCGCCTTGTTGGCCGGAAGAGACGGCAAGCCGGCGCCATCTTTATTCTGGGCTGCACCCTGTGGAGGCACCTCTAGTTATGTGCCTTATATTTCCCCCTTTTGTTTTTGTAGGCATGACTTCTGTCTTAGGTTGCCAGTGACAAGACAACAGGCTTACCCGTCATTGAGGGTCATACAGCATAGGTATGTCCTCTGTCTTAGGTTGCTCTGTGTCTCATTGGTCTTACCCGTCACTGAATATCATGCTGCTACGGGGGGGCATCTCCTTTAAGGCCTGTCTTAGGTTGCCCCAACCGATATGGGGTCTTACCCATCATTGGCCAATAAAGATTAATGATAGATTTCTTCATCATGGGTGGCCAGTCTCTGGTAATGTACTTGAACATTCATTAACTGAATGGCTTCCATCCTTTTTTGTATAAATTGAGTTAGCTTATTGATCCAAAGGAAACGACAAGGAGCAGAATAAAGAGGGGGCCCAGAAGAGGGAGGAAGTATGGGAGAAGGCCACCGAAGCCGGTCCCGAATGGACTGTTCCACATCTTGCGACGCCTCTTTTCCAGGTCTTCTTAGTGACTTGTGCATGAGCCAGTAGGGTCAGGAGCATTGATAATATCATCTTTCGACTGTAGATCTGTGGGTCAGATAGGGAGAAAAGGTTCCTCAGAGAGTCGTGGGCTCTCTGGGTCTGGGTTATTGTTGTTTTCTGGGGCTGGGAGGTATTTGATGTCTCGTGCGGGCACCCAAATAGGCTTCTTTTCTTCCGGGGGGAATATGCATCCAAACCCTCTACCTATAGTGAGGAGGGGGTCAGGTCCCCTCCAATACCCAGTCAGGGGGTCTTTCCATCTGACCGATATTGAGGTATATGGGGTTATGGCAGACCAGTGTCTTTGGAACGCTGTCAAATGATCATATTTTGAAAAATTTAAAATATTAAGGGTGAACAGTGCCCTTTTGAGTTGATCATATGGGGGAAGGGATTCCCCCTTTTGTTTTTGTAATTGGTCTTTGAGGATACGGTTTTGTCTTTCCACAATGGCTTGTCCTCGAGGGTTATAAGGAATGCCGGTGGAGTGGGAGATGTTCCATTCTGAGAGGAAGGTTTTAAAGGTTGTACTAGTAAAGCAAGGACCATTATCAGTTTTAATTTGTTTGGGGAGTCCTAGAGTGGCAAAACATTGTAAGAAATGGGTGACAGCATGTTTAGTCTTTTCGCCGGCATGGGCAGTTGCCCAGAAAGCATGTGAACATGTGTCAACGGACACGAAAACAAATTTAAGTTTACCAAAGGAGGGGTAATGGGTTACATCTGTTTGCCAGAGGTGATTGGGGTGTAGCCCCCTAGGATTGCACCCCGGCCCCTAGAGTGGGGGAACTTGTAGGAAAGGTTGGCAGGATTTGCAGGTTCGAATGATTTTTTTGAGATTTTTAATGGGTACCTGGGGGAAGCGTTGATGGAGTCCCCTCCAATTGGTGTGTGTAAGTTTATGGAAGTGAGCAGCCTCTTCTACAGAGTAACATTGGGGAGTAGATGCAAGTTGGTCAGCCAAGGAGTTACCTTGGGATAGGAAACCCGGAAGTCCTTGGTGTCCCCTGAGATGTTGAACGTATATTTGGCTGGTTCTTTGTTTTAGGAGGGTTCGGGTTTGGATCATAAGTGGGGTGATGGGGTTAGAATCTAGTTTGATGTGAGCGTCGATTAGGTTGGGTAGGAGGTTTACCACATAGAGGCTGTCAGAAAATAAATTGAGGGGACCCTTAATGGTGGAAAGGGCTAGGACCACAGCATAAAGCTCTTTAAATTGTGCGGACCCCTGGACCAGGTGGATGAGAGATTTCTGAGGGGTAGGGGTTCTATCAGTATCAGAGTGAGGGGGGAAGATCACTACTGAAGATCCTACTTTTCCTCCATCTGTAAAGGCTGTATGAAAGGATGGATCTGCTTGGGTGATGAATAGCATGGGGATCTTCCACTGCAGCTTACCGAAGGAATTCATCCATTTATAAGGCCCATAATGGCAATCTATATTTCCGGAGAATCCTTCTAAGGTTATGGCCACCCTAGCATTATTGCGTTGGAGCCATGTGAAGTCCTGAGTTCGGTAGGGAATAACAATGCTACTTGGATCCTGTCCAAATAAACGGAGCGAATTGTTTCTCCCTTTCGTGATGCAGTCAGTGAGTTGGTCAGTCGCCGCATATACTCGCGGGGTGCCCCCCACTGAAAGGTGGATCCATTGAATGGGTTCTCCTTGTTGGGCTAATAGCGCTGTCATTAGGGATTCCCCAGGGAAAACATATAGAATTAAGGGCACGGAGGGAGTGAATCGCTTTAAGGTAGATTTATCAATGGCCCGTTGGACCTCATTGAGTGTTTGGATATGTTCTGTGTTTAGAATGATATCAGACGAAAGATTTGAGCCCTTGAGTAGGTCAAATAGAGGGGTGAGTTTCTCAGTAGAAATAGAGATCCATGGCCTCATCCAATTTATTTCACCAAGTAGTTTTTGTAACTGAGGTAGGATGTACGAGGGTTGAATCTTTAATTGGGGTCTGATCGGGGACACTGTATCCAAGGAGAGTAAGGATCCAAGGATTTTAAAAGGGGGGATCCTTTGGATCTTTTCAGGGGCCACCTTGAAATTATGGTGGGCCAAAATAGAGAGGCACTCGGTAGTGAGGAGGTCAAGCTGAGAGCGGTCAGGCGCTCCTAGGATAATATCATCCATATAGATGTAAAATAGAATGTCTTGGTTTCTGAAAAATGATGTAAAAATCTGGGCTAATATGTTCTGGCAGATTGATGGGCTATTAGCCATCCCCTGGGGGAGGACCGTCCATTCAAACCTCTGATCGGGCCCAGAGAAATTAAGAGCAGGCAGGGAAAAGGCGAACTTTTCCATATCATCAGGGTGGAGGGGAATGGAGAAGAAACAATCCTTTATATCAATGGTGGTAATAAAATGGTTGGATGGAATGGCTGGAATCCATGGAAGTCCCCTTTGGGGGGTTCCAAAGGGGACCATTTTATTGTTGACCTGTCGCAGGTCCTGTAGTAATCTCCATGTACCTTTGGGTTTTTTGATAACGAAAATGGGTGAGTTCCAAGGGCTAAGGGACTGGCGTATATGTCCTAGGTCGAACTGTTGCTGCACTAAGATATGGAGTTGTTGTAGTTTGTGGGAAGGGAGAGGCCACTGCTCCACCCAAATGGGAGGTCCCTCTTTCCAGGTAATCTTAGGGACTTGGGGCAGGGCAGTGGCCTTTAGGATTGGGGGGACTGATACCTTTGCCTAATGCTCTCAAGATAGGGGTCCTCTCGGTAATTAGGATGGGAGTCCCTTCCTTCCTGGAACTGCTGTTGGTATTTTTCCTCATCTAGTACATCATCAAAGAAGGCCTTATGGTCAGTAGTAATGAAGGCCTCCGTTGCCCCTAGAATATCTTGACCAAGTAGGTTAGCGGTGAGGCCAGGGGCCACTAGGGGGCGAATCTGTCCTCTGTTGCCATCTGGATCTACCCAACATAACGGGTTAGCAGTCTCATAAGAGCTGGACTGGCCTCCTACCCCCAGTAGGGGAGGGCCGGGGACAAGTTTCCAAGAAGGGGGGACTTCCTCTTGCCTGAGGACAGTGCGTTCAGCACCTGTATCAATGAGGCATTTAAAGGACTTGTCTCCGATGGTAAGACGCATTTTGGGGCGGAGGCCTGGGACCAAAGGAACTGTCCAATGAGCCTTGACAGGTGTTTTCCCCTTGTTTAACGGGGCTGGGGATTGCCCCGATTGGAGTTTAAAGGTTTGCCTTGGATATCAAACTTAGATCTACAATCCTTGGCCCAATGGAACCCCTTCCTACATTTAGGACATGGTGTTCGGGGCGTATCAGCAGGTTGTGGGGAGCTTGGTTTGCACCCTAGGGGGCAGTTTCTCTTAAAATGCCCCTCTTGCCCACAGCCAAAGCACAGGCGGGGAAGGTTGGCCTGGTGGGGCTGCAATGATGCCTGCTGCATTACACACACTAGCGTCTCAAGGCTGTCCTGTTGATGCTCTCTTAAGGCTGCCGCCATAGCTCGCGCCTGATGCGATGTGGACCCAATGTCTTTTGTAGCAATAACCCAGCGGTCCATAGATCTTTCTTTTAGGCCAGCACAGGCCATCTTATAATCTCGGGTCATTCCTTCCCATACTGCCATTCTGACGAAATGGTCTCTGAGATCCCCAGGGGGCATCTTTTTCTTAACGGATTTCTCCACCCGATCAATGAAAGAGGGCAAATCTTCGTTAGTTTTCTGGTGTAACCCTGCTATTAGTGACTCAGAAGGCCCCTCCTCAAGTTTGCTCCAAGCCGCGAGCCCAGCGGCTCGGATTTGGTCCTGGTAAGGGGGGGCGATGGCTGCCTGTTGGGTTCTGGAGGCATACTGGCCATCAGTCCCAGCAAGCATTCCCATAGTTATAGGGATGGCTGGATTGCCTCGGGCATTTCTTTCTGCAGTCTGCTGACATTCCTCTTTATATAAGGCTGTCCACTTTATATATAGGGCGCCCGGAAGTACGGCCCTGGCCAGAGAGCGCCAGTCTGCCGCCATACAGGGAGAATATGCAAGTCCGCGGAGGATGGTTTCGGTCCAGGGGGCATTAGGCCCATCCTCCAGAACTGCCTTCTTAAGTTCCTTGAGGTCCCCGGGTTCCCATGGGTACCAGGGGGCAGGCCGATTGCCCCCGGGGTTCACATTAACAGGGTAAAGAGAGCAACCCGGGGGTTCGGGGGTGTGGTGTTCCGAAGGAGGAGGGCAGTATGGAGGCGGAGGGGTAGGCGCTAACAGTTGGATAAAGGGGTTAGTAGAAGGGGGGCGCGCAGGGGGGCCCTCAGCCTGAGATCCGGGTTGGAGGTCCGGGGGCCAAGGAGCCGCGTCAAAGGGGTCTAGCGAGGGGTAGAACCTCTTTGGTTCAACAGGGGGGTCGTTTTTAGAAGAGGACTGCTCCATAACTTATGGGGGTACACTCACCCGTTGACCGATTGGCCCGTCAGCCGAAGAGACTCCTCACACGGGGCACCAGTTGTGGGGCGCGTCGCCGGGCCGGCCGGAGACCCCCACTAGGGGCTGAGCGGGATGGCGAGTGTCGCGAACCCGGAACGCGCAGAGGAACGACACCAGGCTTGGGAGGTCTGTCGAAGCAGGATCTCACTTTATTGTGCAGGGGCACACCTTATATAGAGCAGCAGAAGGGAAGTGAGGACAGAGGGGGAAGAGACAATAAGATCGGGCGAGAGGAGGAAGTGCCATAGGTTTCAGGAACCGAAACTGTGAAATTGGCGCCTTGTTGGCCGGAAGAGACGGCAAGCCGGCGCCATCTTTATTCTGGGCCGCACCCTGTGGAGGCACCTCTAGTTATGTGCCTTATATATCCTGACACTTTACTGAATTCCTGTATAAGTTCTAGCAGTTTTGGAGTGGGGTCTTTTGGGTTTTCCACATATAGTATCATATCATCTGCGAAGAGTGATAGTTTGACTTCTTCTTTGCCGATTTGGATGCCTTTAATTTCCTTTTGTTTTCTGATTGCTGAGGCTAGGACCTCTAGTACTATGTTGAATAGCAGTGGTGATAATGGACATCCCTGCCGTGCTCCTGACCTTAGCGGAAAAGCTTTCAGTTTTTCTCCATTGAGAATGATATTTGCGGTGGGTTTTTCATAGATGGCTTTGATGATATTGAGGTATGTGCCCTCTATCTCTACACTTTGAAGAGTTTTTATCAGGAAGGGATGCTGTACTTTGTCAAATGCTTTTTCAGCATCTATTGAGAGTATCATATGGTTCTTGTTCGTTCTTTTATTGATGTGTTGTATCACATTGACTGATTTGCGGATGTTGAACCAACCTTGCAGCCCTGGAATAAATCCCACTTGGTCATGGTGAATAATCCTTTTAATGTACTGTTGAATCCTATAGGCTAGTATTTTGTTCAGTATTTTCGCATCTGTGTTCATCAAGGATATTGGTCTATAGCTCTCTTTTTTGATGGGATCCTTGTCTGGTTTTGGGATCAAGGTGATGCTGGCCTCATAAAATGAGTTTGGAAGTTTTCCTTCCATTTCTATTTTTTGGAACAGTTTCAGGAGAATAGGAATTAGTTCTTCTTTAAATGTCTGGTAGAATTCCCCCGGGAAGCCGTCTGGCCCTGGGCTTTTGTTTGTTTGGAGATTTTTAATGACTGTTTCAATCTCCTTACTGGTTATGGGTCTGTTCAGGCTTTCTATTTCTTCCTGGTTCAGTTGTGGTAGTTTATATGTTTCTAGGAATGCATCCATTTCTTCCAGATTGTCAAATTTATTGGCGTAGAATTGCTCATAGTATGTTCTTATAATAGTTTGTATTTCTTTGGTGTTAGTTGTGATCTCTCCTCTTTCATTCATGATTTTATTTATTTGGGTCCTTTCTCTTTTCTTTTTGATAAGTCTGGCCAGGGGTTTATCAATTTTATTCATTCTTTCAAAGAACTAGCTCCTAGTTTCGTTGATTTGTTCTATTGTTTTTTTGGTTTCTATTTCATTGATTTCTGCTCTGATCTTTATGATTTCTCTTCTCCTGCTGGGCTTAGGGTTTCTTTCTTGTTCTTTCTCCAGCTCCTTTAGGTGTAGGGTTAGGTTGTGTACCTGAGACCTTTCTTGTTTCTTGAGAAAGGCTTGTACCGCTATATATTGTCCTCTCAGGACTGCCTTTGTTGTGTACCACGGATTTTGAACCATTGTATTTTCATTATCATTTGTTTCCATGATTTTTTTCAATTCTTCTTTAATTTCCCGGTTGACCCATTCATTCTTTAGAAGGATGCTGTTTAGTCTCCATGGATTTGGGTTCTTTTCAAACTTCCTCTTGTGGTTGAGTTCTAGCTTTAGAGCATTGTGGTCTGAAAATATGCAGGGAATGATCCCAATCTTTTGATACCGGTTGAGTCCTGATTTAGGACTGAGGATGTGATCTATTCTGGAGAATGTTCCATGTGCACTAGAGAAGAATGTGTATTCTGTTGCTTTGGGATGAAAAGTTCTGAATATATCTATGATGTCCATCTGGTCCAGTGTGTCGTTTAAGGCCTTTATTTCCTTGTTGATCTTTTGCTTGGATGATCTGTCCATTTCAGTGAGGGGAGTGTTAAAGTCCCCTACTATTATTGTATTGTTGTTGATGTGTTTCTTTGATTTTGTTATTAATTGGTTTATATAGTTGGCTGCTCCCACGTTGGGGGCATAGATATTTAAAATTGTTAAATCTTCTTGTTGGACAGACCCTTTGAGTATGATATAGTGTCCTTCCTCATCTCTTATTATAGTCTTTGGCTTAAAATCTAATTGATCTGATATAAGGATTGCCACTCCTGCTTTCTTCTGATGTCCATTAGCATGGTAAATTCTTTTCCACCCCCTCACTTTAAATCTGGAGGTGTCTTCGGGCTTAAATTGAATTTCTTGGAGGCAACATATAGATGGGTTTTGTTTTTTTATCCATTCTGATACCCTGTGTCTTTTGACAGGGGCATTTAGCCCATTAACATTCAGGGTAACTATTGAGAGATATGAATTTAGTGCCATTGTATTGCCTGTAAGGTGACTGTTACTGTCTATGGTCTCTGTTCCTTTCTGATCTACCACTTGTAGGCTCTCTCTTTGCTTAGAGGACCCCTTTCAATATTTCCTGTAGAGCTGGTTTGGTGTTTGCAAATTCTTTCATTTTTTGTTTGTCCTGGAAGCTTTTAATCTCTCCTTCTATTTTCAATGATAGCCTAGCTGGATATAGTATTCTTGGCTGCATGTTTTTCTCGTTAAGTGCTCTGAAAATATCATGCCAGCTCTTTCTGGCCTGCCCGGTCTCTGTCGATAAGTCAGCTGCCAATCTAATATTTTTACCATTGTATGTTACAGACTTCTTTTCCCGGGCTGCTTTCAGGATTTTCTCTTTGTCACTGAGACTTGTAAATTTTACTATTAGGTGACGGGGTGTGGGCCTATTCTTATTGATTTTGAGGGGCATTCTCTGAACCTCCTGAATTTTGATGCTCGTTCCCTTTGCCATATTGGGGAAATTCTCCCCAATAATTCTCTCCAGTATACCTTCTGCTCCCCTCTCTCTTTTTTTTTTTTTTTTTTTTTTTTTTTTTTTTTTTTTTTTTTTTTTTTTTTTTTTTCCCTCTCTCTTTCTTCTTCTTCTGGAATCCCAATTATTCTAATGTTGTTTCATCTTATGCTGTCACTTATCTCTCGAATTCTCCCCTTGTGGTCCAGTAGCTGTTTGTCCCTCTTTTGCTCAGCTTCTTTATTCTCTGTCATTTGGTCTTCTATATCACTAATTCTTTCTTCTGCCTCATTTATCCTAGCAGTGAGAGCCTCCATTTTTGATTGCACCTCATTAATAGCTTTTTTGATTTCAACTTGGTTAGATTTTAGTTCTTTTATTTCTCCAGAAAGGGCTTTTATATCTCTCGAGAGGGTTTCTCTAATATCTTCCATGCCTTTTTCGAGCCCGGCTAGAACCTTGAGAATTGTCATTCTGAACTCTAGATCTGACATATTTCCAATGTCTGTATTGATTAGGTCCCTAGCCTTCGGTACTGCCTCTTGTTCTTTTTTTTGTTTTGAATTTTTCCGTCTTGTCATTTTGTCCAGATAAGAGTATATGAAGGAGCAAGTAAAATACTAAAAGTGTGGCAACAACCCCAGGAAAATATGCTTTAACCAAATTAGAAGAGATCCCAAATAGTGAGGGGGGAGAAAGGGGATAAAAAGAGGTTCAAAAAGGAAGAAAGAAAAAGAAAAGAAAAGAATTAAAAAAAAAGAAAACAAATAAGAAAAATATAAAAAAGAGAAAATATATATATTAGATAAATTAGTTAAAAAACGTTAAAAAAGAAAAAGGTAAAAGTTAAAAAAAAATTTAACCAGAAGGTGAGAAAAAAAACAAAAAATGAAAAAGAAAAAAATTAAATTAACTGCAAGACTAAAAAAAATCACAGGGAAAAAGCCATGATGAGATCCATGCTTTGCTTTCTCCTCCTCTGGAATTCTGCTGCTCTCCTTGGTATTGAAACCGCACTCCTTGGTAGGTGAACTTGGTCTCGGCTGGATTTCTTGTTGATCTTCTGGGGGAGGGGCCTGTTGTAGTGATTCTCAAGTGTCTTTGCCCCAGGCAGAATTGCACCGCCCTTACCCTGGGCCAGGCTGAGTAATCCGCTCGGGTTTGCTTTCAGGAGCTTTTGTTCCCTGAGCGCTTTCCGTAGAGTTCCGGAGGACGGGAATACAAATGGCGGCCTCCTGGTCTCTGGCCCGGAGGAGCCGAGAGCCCAGGGCCCCACTCCTCAGTGCGCCCTCAGAGAACAGCGCCCAGTTACTCCGTCTGCCTGACCTCTGGCTGCGCTCCGAGCTCACCGAGCCTGCGACTGGTTCAAGGTAACACCGAGCTGTGAGCTTACTGTCGGCTCTGTCTCTGTAGCCGGCTTTTCCGTTCCAATACCCGCAAGCTCTGCGACACTCAGACACCCCCGATTCTTCTATGACCCTGCGGGACCTGGGCCACGCTGACCCCGCGTGGGCTTCGCCCCGGTCTAGCCTCTGGAGTGATGTCCCTCAGCAGAACAGACTTTTAAAAGTCCTGATTTTGTGCGCCGTTGCTCCGCTGCGTGCCGGGAGCCGGCCCCTCCCCCCGGGGTCTATCTTCCCGTCGCTTTGGATTCACTTCTCCGCCGGTCCTACCTTTCAGAAAGTGGTTGTTTTTCTGTTTCCAGAATTGCTGTTCTTCTTCTCTTCGATCTGCCGATGGATTTTCAGGTGTTTGCAATCTTTAGATAAGCTATCTAGCTGATCTCTGGCTACCTGAAGTAGTCTCAGCCTTCTACTTCTCCACCATCTTGACTCCTCCCCGATGCATAGCTTTTTGTTCTTCTGCATCAATCAGACCTGAAGATAACCAGCAATATCAACTAAATATATTAAATTTTTAATTATTCTCAAAGGAGTTTTAGAACTAGATAAACTGGATACATATTATAAAAAGTCATTTGAGTAAAGTCCTTCTCTTCCTCCCTACTGTCCTCTCATTTCCACACACAAGTGCATGCACGCAAATATGCACCCCCACACACTTCAGCCTTTGTTGGCAAAATAAAAAATAATCTCAGAAACCCTTATAGGATTTCCTTCTAGCTATGTATCACTTAGCATTTTCTACCCTATTTTTTTTTTTAACTCATCCTCTTTATTCTCATCAACATCTTCATTTCTCTTTCAGTTTGGGAACAAACATACAGTTTAGAGACTTTATACTTGTGTTTCCCTAATGCTGAGATGTCCTTTCATATGTATTATGATACAGCTTTTCACATTATTCACATCTCTCATCCATAAGTCAACCCCTTAGAGATGTTTTCTCCACCTGTTCTATCGAAAACAAGCTTCCTGCCATGATTTCCAGTTTATTTACTATTATTATTATTATTACCTTTAACAGTGTAAATGCTGTGAAGCATTGATAATTCTCTGGTATTTTATTTATTTTTGTCTATTGATTTTGTTTTTATTTCTATTAGAATGTAAGCTCTGATAGCAGGAAACTGTTTTGTTTACTGCAATGTTCTAATTGTCAAAACAGTTTCTGGTGTGCTTAGGAGCTCATTGACATTTGCTGAATGAATAAATAAACTAATAGTAAAGACATAATATAACATGAAAAAGGAATTAACTTATGAATACATAAAACTGACTATATCTTCCACAATTGGATTTAGGGAAAGACATGTCAAAAAAGAAGGAATTTTTATTTCCTTTTTTGTGAATAAATTGGGAGTTTTTCCATGATTTCATTTAACTAGGCCTATGGATAGCCAGCTATCCATCACTCTCATATTTCTCTAGTCACATATATTTTGAATACATTTATTAGTTTGTCTCTTGCATTTTTATTTTGTATATGAATTTTTTTTCTGCTTACAAAGTGCTTCTTCTTTTTTTTTTCTTTAATTGGTTGTGGCTTTGTTTTTATGACTAATTTGGAAAGGCTCTCTTAATCCAAAGGTTATAATTATTTTTTTAACCTCTATATTTTTCTTGTAGCTTTTTGGTTACTTATGTTGGTGCTTTGATTTGTTTGGTTCCATTTTTTAAAGAAGGAATAAAGTAAGGCTCCTTATTTTTCTGGTTTTCTAGATACTTTTCTCAAACACTCCTTTAATCCCTTATATTTATTTTTTGTTCCTGGATTCTGAATTCTCGAACTATATCTATTGATATTTGTCTCTTGTACTAGAAGTAAAGATGGTAACTTTAAATACAGTTAGAGTTAAGAAAATTAGAAATGTGCAGTGAGTTATCAGAATTCATTTTAGGATGCAAAGACAAAGGGATAAATTGTAAAACATTATACTTATGTTTTTTAACCTATAAAATTAGCCTAGCAGTTAATATTTTCAGCTAGAATGGGAAAAAACATATTGTGATACCTTTACCAGCAGAGTTCATTGTTTTATGTTAAGCTCTCGAATTCTGAAGTGAAAATATTTGTATATTACTGTACAAAATTTTTTTTTTAAAGATTTTATTTATTTATTTGACAGAGAGAGATCACAAGTAGACAGAGAGGCAGGCAGAGAGAGAGAGAGAGAAGCAGGCCCCCTGCTGAGCAGAGAGCCTGACACGGGACTCGATCCCAGGACCCTGAGATCATGACCTGAGCCGAAGGCAGCGGCTTAACCCACTGAGCCACCCAGGCGCCCCACTGTACAAAAATTTTTATTTGAAATTTTTTTTTTAGGATTTTATTTATTTATTTGACAGAGAGAGAGTGACAGAGCACAAACAGGGGAGGCAGTAGAGGGAGAGGGACAATTAGGTTGCGCAGGGAGTCCGATTAGGGAGTCAATTCCAGGACCTTGGGATCATGACACTTAACTGACTGAGCCACCCAGACACCCCTATTTGGAGTTACATATAGTTTCCAAGTCTACAACCAAAATGTCAAGTACTTGATTTCCTTATTACCTAACTCTTTACCTTTTTCTCTTCCCTCTATAGTCATTCACGCGGGCCGTTCAATTGATTTGAATTCAGTCAGTTATAAAAGTATGAGAAATGTTACTGGAGGATGTGACAGAATCCACTCAGCTCTGCAACCTGGATTGCTAATCAGATCACTGACAACAACTTATTTTACATGATTTTACCTTTTTAAAATTAGAATATATTTGAGATAAAAGGAAGCCAAAATCTCTGGAAGTACTGGGATAGAATCAAATGAAGAACTATCCAATGAAAGGAGCTGCTTATCATGGAGAAAGACTGTGATATTCTTACAGGAATATAGAAAAAGATGTTAGAATATTTACTGGAAAAACTTGCCAGCTTTATACATTTCATACCGAAATGTGTTCAGCTTTTTCTGATATGTATACAAATACATATTGAACAAGTCTATTTCATCTAATTCAATGTATAATTTGTTTTTATTAAGATTATTTGTGTACTGTTTCAGTGTGGAACAATGTCTTCATGTGCCTTAGGGATGGGTGTTGCCTAGAAAATATCCTTATCCTTACTAATTTATTTTATTTAAAATATTAATAATATTAATCACTTTTTATGCTTAGCCATTTCTCCAGATCTGTTTCCTTGCTGATGCCTTAATTTCTCCCAACGTCTTAGGAAGGACAATTATTATACTTATTTTCTTTGACTTTATCATTCCTCCCCTCACTTTTTTTAAGGTGGGTCAACAATGATGAGTTTTCTATTCCTGAGGTTTGTGAGCCCTTATCCAGTCTATGGAGTACAAGTCTCAAATCGAGTCAGAAAAACAAGCCAAGTTTGAAATATTAATCAACATGTAATACATTAATATGCACATTAATGACAAAATTTATTTAGAGCTTTATAATAACCAGGGAATTATTAATAAACCATGAATGCTAATAGTATTTTGAGATGCAGTAAAGCAGATAGAAAGAGAGCCAGTGACTATAATAAGGGAAACTAACAAAAGAATACAGAAGCCTTTATATCTTGGTTTCAGTAGTCATTTTTCAATAGTTTCACAAGGAACTATCATTTTTTAAAATGTCAACAAGAAAAGTAAACGTCCACCTGCTTGCTTACTCAGTGTCACAAAACTCACCATTAATCTAATAAACAGCAGTTCCCTGGGCTAGAAAACTTATTTAAAAATCTTTCCAAGGCAAATATCCTTTCATGATCATAAATCACTTTCTTTTGAACTCTATCTGAACTCAAATTAGCATAAAAATATTGAGATGAGCTCTATTTTATAACTCCTGTGCATGAAGTGCCTTATCTAAATATTTTAATCTTCATTTCATATATAAAATACTGGCACCTTAATAGCAGTTAACATAATTTTAATCAACAACAGAAACCTAAGTGTGCTTCTCTCGCCTGGGTTTCATGTTCTGACCAGTTGTATTATATTTTTCTTTTCTCTTCCCTGTAGACATGTAAAAGAGTTGCATTTTTAAAATTCTTCAGATTTTTATTTATTATTATTGTTATTATTATTATTTTTGAGAGAGAGAGTGTAAGCAAGCAGGGTGCACTGAGAGCAGAGGGAGAGGGAGAGAGACTCTCAAGCAGGCTCCATGACCAGCGTGGAGCCCAATGCAGGGCTTGGTCTCATGACCCCGAGATCATGATCTGAGCCAAAGTCAAGAGTCAGATGCTTAACTGACTGAGACATCCAGGAGCTCCCAGATTTTTATTCTTTTTTTTTTTTTTTTAAAGATTTTATTCATTTATTTGACGGATAGAGATCACAAGTAGGCAGAGAGGCAGGCTCCCCACTGAGCAGAGAGCCCGATGTGGGGCTCCATCCCAGGACCCTGGGATTATGACCCGAACCGAAGACAGGGTTTTAATCCACTGAGCCACCCAGGCACCTCCCAGATGCCAGATTTTTATTCTTAAGATCGTTTTATATTTCTTAAATTTCTAAATAATAATTATTTCTTGTTAAGTACAATAACTACTTAGTCATTACTATTTTATTTGAGCCAACACTTTACAATAGACTACATATATGTGAAAAATAATAAACTTTGCAAAGGTAGAGTTTTTGATGCATTGCTAGGTAATTCAGATAGAAACTGAAATGAGGAAGATTTTTATTTCAACTTTATACAGCACCAGTTTATGTGAAATACTAATCTTGCAAAAATGTTATTCCATGGATGTTTTTGGAATTACCTTAATATAAAATTAAATGGATTCACGTGCACATATAAACACAGACACACACAGACGTCTATATGTTTGGTAATGGCTGACCTAAAGTGACCATAACAATTATAACAATACAAGAGAGTTCCTTTAAAAAGAAGTCTGTTTGTCAGCATATATTTGTGTGTATGTATGTGTGAATACATGCATGTAGGCTATGAAAACAAGTCATCATTTTCTTTTTGTTTATTCATTTGACAGAGAGAAACAGTGGGAGCAGAAACACCAGCACGGGGAGTGGGAGAGGGAGAAGCAGGCTTCCTGCCGAGCAGGGAGCCTGCTGTGGGGCTCCATCCCAGCACCCAGGGATCCTGATCTGAGCCAAAGTCATATGCCTAACAACTGAGCCACCCAGGCACCCCCAATACCATTTTTTTTAAGATTTTATGTATTTATTTGACAGAGAGAAATCACAAGTAGATGGAGAGGCAGACAGAGAGAGAGAGGGAAGCAGGCTCCCTGCTGAGCAGAGAGCCTGATGCGGGACTCGATTCCAGGACCCTGAGATCGTGACCTGAGCCGAAGGCAGTGGCTTAACCCACTGAGCCACCCAGGTGCTCCCCCATTACCATTTTTAACCACAACTCCATTCAGTGCCATATCTTACTTTACTTGATGCTTGTTGTTTTTCACGTTCCCCTGGATGAAACGTATTCCCGAATGTGCTACCAGGACTGGCTTAAATGCAGAAACTTGTATTACATCCTTTTTTCTCTGAGACTGGAGTGAACAATAACGACTGTCATGGTGCTTCATCCCTGAGATCTGTCTGTATTTTATTGTTGCTGTTGCCACATTATTAGCACTTAAAAAAACCTGATTCCGTGCTTAACCTTCATGTGTTTAAATAGGCATTCTGTTGTCGGTTTTCAAGTCAAAAATAAATCCATCTGAGCTGTTGGGAAAATCATCTGTTTCTTTTCACCCTTGGCTGTCAGAATTACTCATTTTCCATGAAATTTTAAGTGTATATATGTACGAAAAACTTACATGGTTACCTCAGGGCAAATGAATATATTTTCTAGATTAGTGATAACTAGAACTTAATAGAAACTTAAGGGGAAGGACCGATATAGGCAGTCTTTGTATTATGTATGTGATTGTAAGTTTTATGATATATGGAAATTCCCTTGATACCTAATACCAATACTGCCTGCTTCATATGATAAGTGTGTGTGTGTGTGTGTGTGTGTGTTTGTATACATTTATACACACAGCCACAACATAAAACAAGCAAGTTTTACTTTTCAAAATATCTCTTTCTGCAAAATAGAATCTACTCCAGACATTATTTTTTTTTTTTAAGATTTTACTTATTTATTTGACAGACAGAGATCACAAGTAGGCAGAGAGGCAGGCAGAGAGAGAGAGGAGGAAGTAGGCTCCCTGCTGAGCAGAGAGCCCGATATGGGGCTCGATCCCAGAACCCTGAGATCATGACCTGAGCTGAAGGCAGAGGCTTTAACCCACTGAGCCACCCAGGCTCCCCTCTAGACATTATTCTGAAATGTATTTGCTTCACTGGACAGTATATACTCGATACTCAGTCTAATTCTATTGATTAAAAGAGAAATATATTGTTTATCAAATACATGTATTTCTGAATCACACATTTTATATATGTGTGTTTGGGGGCACCTGGGTGACTTAGTCAGTAAAGGGTGTGACTCTAGTTTCAGCTCAGGTCATGATCTCACGGGTCAGGAGATCAGGCCCTGCATCAGGCTCCCGATTCAGCAGGGAGTCTGCTTCTTCTCTCTCCATCTGTCCCTCCCCTGACTCACACACTTTCTCTCACTCTAAGACAAATAAATAAATCTTTAAAAAAATAATATGTGCGTTTGTGTGTGTATACACATGTGTGTATAAATGCTTAGGTAAACAGGATTACCCGTTATATAGGATATAGTTATATAGGGTATAACTATATACTGGATCTTTTCAAGCAAATATTTTCCTAATATTACCCTGTTTTCCATTTCTTCTTCTTTTGTTGAGTCCCACTTTACCATTCCTGCTCATCCCACCCACCCACCCAATCCCACTCCCATAGGGATGATGTTTATCCTTCTGTGCTATTTCTATGGACATATAACTCCTGATCCAAGGGGAGAAGCTGAAATCTACATTTATCATATGGGTTCTGGATAGAAAGCTAACAATAAGAGGTTCTTGCATGATATTTTGAAGATTAAAGAAAGGGCATGGCCATTATTCTTTGGCAGCAGGTGTAGGAGGACTTACAGAGAGAATAAAATGTACAGCTGCTAATACCTGAGCTTTTGTGGACCACCAGCTTGGGGAGTCAGGATCATAAAGTTAATAGCAGCTTCTCTGATGGTATAGGCTGCTTAACTGCATTTATTGTAACTTCATAAATAGAATCTGCAGTGTTCAACGTTTTTAACCTACACACAAACACACATACATAAGAATTGCATCATTGTTTTACAAAAATATTCCCAACATTGATTATTCATCTTATTTTTCTCACTCAGCCAGTCCTTATCCTACAAGTCAACTATTGGAGTTTTAATATAACAACTACGATGTACAATGTGTTTGTACTAAGATACAGTCACCCATTCCTATAGTAATGGGCATTTATTTTTATTCTCTTTTTAAAATAAACATATTTCCAAAACAGATATCAAGCATCATTGTAAATTTATACTTGCATCCTTGACTTCTATGAATATATCCCCAATAATGGATTCATGGTGTGTAAGTTTATATGTAGGGTTTATTGTATTTTAAAAGATATGCCAGATTGTTTTTGTAAACCTAACAGTGTCCGCCAGCAATAGGCCACGGTGTCCACGTTTCTTCATTCCCATACTAAGTTATCTTTTTCTATTTTTCTATTTTTCTCCCAGTGTGATAGATATGACTCTCTCATTTTATTTCTGTAACTATTTGTGACTTTGAATATATTTGGGTGAGTTAGGAGTTTAAATTTGCTGTTTAATGAATATTCTATGTATTTTCTTATTTTTCCTTTTACAACTTTTCTTTTTTGGTGAATATTTCAGTGTTTTTGGTATAGCTGAGAGGTGGTAGTTCATCTGCCACTGGCACTCAGTTTTTTAACTAAATTATTTGCTTTTTGATTTTTGTAATCTTCTGTTATGGAAAACTTTATAGTCAAAAACTTTTTTTTTTTCTCTTCTAGCTTCTGGATTGTTATGGTTAAGAGTATCTGCATTGCCCTGGGGTTGGGTAAGTGAATACTCCCTTTAAGTGTCTTTGTGTTTACTTTTATAATAGTATGTTGCTTGTAAATATGTCTTTTAGAAAGTATAATTGTGAAAGTAACACTGAAATAATATTGAAATAACATATAGTCTAAAGCCAAGATTTGTGAAATGCTATTGCTAAAGCGACTTCACAGAAGCCTGCAGGTCTCAGCTATTCAGGTACTGAATTAAATGGCATGCTGCTACTTATTATCTGAAAATTTTAGCATTGCTAATGGAGAGACACAAAATTCCCTTGGATAAAACATATACCAAAACAACCCAATGCAAAGAGATTATATGAGAAGTTTTGTGGATAGAACCACGATAGAGGTTAAACCATTCATTTCAAATTGGGGATATTAGGGTAAGTTTTATGTCAAATTTTATTTAAAATGACATTAAATTATACATATAAAAACAGGCAGAGGAAGAAGAAGAATGCAGTGGGGGTTTAGGTAACAATGAGAACTCAGTTGTTGTTGGTGATTATGAAAAAAAAAAAAAAAACAAGTTGGAGATTACCTAATAGAATATTTATTACATACTTATGTAAAGTACGTTTCTCTTACCTCCCATTCCTCCCTGAAAATAGTATTTCATACTTACATTATGTTTTTTCAGCATTAAAACTGATATCAACAGTGACCCTAGCGATGTCTGGGTGGTTCAGTTGGTCAAGAGTCTGCCTTTGGGGGCGCCTGGGTGGCTCAGTGGGTTAAGCCTCTGCCTTCGGCTCAGGTCATGATCCCAGGGTCCTGGGATTGAGCCCCGCATCTGGCTCTCTGCTCAGCGGGGAGCCTGCTTCCTCCTCTCTCTCTGCCTGCCTCTCTGCCTACTTGTGATCTCTGTCTGTCAAAAAAAGAAGTCTGTCTTTGGCTCAGGTTATGATCCCAGGGTCCTGGAATCAAGCCCCATGTCAGACTCCTTGCACAATGGAGAAAGTCTGCTTCTCCCTCTCCCTCTGATCCTCCTGCTGGCACTTTCTCTTTCTCTCTCTCAAATAAATAAAATTTTTCAAAAAAAAATAAAAAAACAGTGACCCTGTATTTCAGGTGATTTGGAAAATATTTGCTTTTATACACAATTCAAGTATAAATCTATTCAAATATTACTGAAACAGTTAAGCTTTAGAGAATATTATGTTGATGCAATCATAATACATACTTCTTTATATTTGTCCTAGAAATATGATATGTTGTCATCATTTTAAAGATAGCATAATAATAAATTTTATTCATGTTTATCAGTATAAATTACAGTGGGAAAACTAAATAAAATTGTAAATTGGCACTTCAGGAAAAATTTTTATATATTTTTTCAAAATATAACCATGTAATTGTTATCTTAAATAGAAAATATATTTTAAATGTGATTAGATTTTACTGAAGTCAGACAATTATGCATATATCTCTTATCCATATATTCAGAAAAAGAACTAAGTTTATGTTAATTTTTCTAAGGGTATTCATTTAATGTTTTCTAATCAAATTTAATGTTAGATTAAAATTCAAGCTAATACTTGGAGAAATGTTACTAGTGACAGTTGTCCTGTAATTTCCTGTGTTTAGTTCTGTATCTTTTAAGGTAAGAGAAGAGGCAAAACATTTTGATGATCTGTCACTAAAATTGAAAGTGAAAAGGAAAGTTCTGAAGATTAGTTCTAACTTAAAAAGATTTCAACAACTGCATTAAATGATTCCAAAGAGTTCAAGCTGGAATTCAAATTCTATGAATTTCATTAAGTTTGTGCACCTGAAAATGTGCATAGAATAATTAAAACACTACCTTTGTTTTTGTAGAAAATAACAGAAGGATGAAATATGCATGTAATTTGGGGGAAGCTGACTGGTCAGTTTTATTCCATTATTAATTATTCCATTTTTATTCCATTATTAATACCAAGTGGAAATAGAGACTCTGGACATAAAACTAAGGTCAATCTCTTTTCTGTTGTTCATGAAAGGTTAAGAATTTATTTAAAAAAAAAAGAATTTAAATAAGAAAACAGGTTTTTTTCAACCATTTGAAAAAAGATATGAATTTCCTGTATTTTTTTTAAAAGATTTTATTTATTTGAGAGTGAGAGTGCATACAAGAAGGGGGAACAGCAGGCAGAGAAAGAGGAAGAAACAGGCTCCCCACTGAGCAGAGAGCCAGATGTGAGATCATGATCTGAGCTTAAGGCAGACACTTAACTGACTGAACCACCCAGTCACCTGAATTTCATATATCTCTAATAAAACATTTTACTTGACTGTGTCACCTGATGGATTTGCCACTATTTTTTCATCTTAGTATACAAAAAAATTATACATGTCACTTTTTACTTTTAAGTCCTATTTAATTCCAAAATTTTATATAATTATGTTAATAATAAAATTAGCATTTGTCAAATTAAATTGATACACTTTAAAAGATTTTATTAACAGAAAAACAGTCATGCAGAACCAGCTTTATCATGTCTGGTATGGGGCATCTCTCCTGCAAACTGATGTCTCTCTGACCCTACTCTCCCCCAGCTGATGCCATAAATGATACCTCCTTCTTCATGTCACTCCCTTTGAAATCCTAGTGCAGGCTGACCACAGATCACATGGTTGTACCATATATGCGTGGTATTCTGGGAAAGTGAATGCATAGGTTCTTTCTTGAGGTGAAATTTGCAAGGTGGAAAACATTGCGAAACATATAAAGGATATTCAAATGGTGAAAGAATGAAAAGCATCCACTAATAATGAAAAAGTAAAACTGCACCCTCTATAAGGCAACCTAAAGTTTTTTCTTCTGTGTAATGTATGTGACACAGCAGACTAGTTAGCAGAATGTTTTTTCTGAGATATTACTTGAGGTTAGGAAACTCATGAAAAGAGAATACCTCTCGGCAAATGGAGGCTGACAGTCATTCAAAACAGGGTAAAAACATATTGAACTCCTAACGTCCATGTTATTTGTTATAGAAATGTTGATATGCAAGGATTTTTCATAGTTCTCTGGCAGAATTTATCATAATGCTTTTGGGAATGAATCTTAAATAAGTACTTCAAATCTGGTTATGACATTTACTAGCTCTATGGCTTTAAATCAGTCAACTACTCTGAGGCTCAGTTTTGTGACTTATACGTTATAATAATAAAACCAATTGTGCTATTTGTACTTCAAGACATTCCAGAGAAAAGAATTTAACACAATACCTTCTTTTAAGTATACAATAAATCATGACTAGCTAAAGAAGCAAGAAAACTAAAGAAGCAAAGAAGTAGTAAATGTGTTATTAAGAGAATAAATTTGTTATTAATTGGCAAGGTCAGAATATGCTTGAGTGAGATGCCAAGCACCAGGAAGAGCTTTTCTCATCCCTCATCTGAAAAATTGCTCTTACATAATGCAAAAAATTTTAATGGAATAGGAATATGATATCTTTAGTTGATGTGTTGTGGCTTTACAATCATGATTCTCCTTTTGTGTAAGGAGTACAAAATTATCCAGTATGGCAATACGTATTGAAATAATCTCCTGGATTCTATGTACACATAATGTGTTTCTGTAGTACAGAGCATTAGCTAGATTTCATCTTACGTATTAGATGAGTGTGCCCCTCAAATTGTTATTAGACATAAGGACAAATTAATGACAGTTTTGAGGAAAATAAAGGACAATGAAAACATGAGACAAGTTTTGTGTCAGTGGTATAAGGTAGTCAACACCCAAGTAGACAATGCATATAATTTGTTTAATAAAAGAAAATAATACACAAAAAATACTTTTAAAAATACGAGTGAGATATTATGTAGTTATATAGAAAAATATAAAATATTTCTAATGTATATGTTAAAAAAGACTAAAATTACAGATTTTGGAAGTATGACTAAGAATGGCAAGAAAAGTATGTTTAGTTTGAAACTATTTTTAATAATAGTTTCACTCAAGTGATACTTGAGTACAATTTGTCCGAGTTACAATGATGTGAATATAGAAAAATGTGAGAGGAATGCTGAGGTAAAAGTTTAGTTTTAGGAGATGTTCTTTGTAGTTTTGGTTCTAAAACAAATTTCGTTGACTCTGATAAAAGCCATTAAATACTTTAAGCCTCAGTTTCTTCCCCTATAAAGTATAGAGTTCAAGCAAGGTTATTTCTCCTCTTGATCTTAAATTCATTTTTTCATATATTTAGTCAGTAACTTGTTCTTGGATCTTAAGTCAAAATAGAAAAACAAAGCAATATACAGGTAAACAATTACAGAAACAGCATAAATGCAAATTGTGGTAAATTTTATGAGGAAGATGAATGGGGTGACATGACATTTACGAGTGAGGGAGAATTGGAGACATTTATGAGTAAGGGAGAATTGGAAAAGTTGAATTACCTTAGGTATGCTGATTTAGTATAGCCTCTCTGAGAAAGTTATGTCTGAGGTAAGAATCGAAGAAAGGGATGGAGGTAACAATGTGAACAAAGAAGAAAGACTATTTCAAAAATTGAAAGCTTATGGACAACTGTGCTGAGTTGGGAAAGAATCTACTCTGAACAGTGTGAAAAGAATGTAGGCACCTACTAATTATGAAAGAAAATTTTGGGAAGTCAAGCAAACCGTGTAGTTGAGAATATTTTTTCCCAAGCGCTAGGAGAAGTTGCTAGGAATCACACACAGCCGTGATTAGATTTATATATATATATAATAATATATATATGTGTATATATAATTATATTATATTATAATTATATTATAATTATATTATATATACACATGTATATATTATTTTATATATATATATAAATCTAATCACGGCTGTGTGATATATATATATAATATAATTATATATACACACACATATATATATTATTATATATATATACACACACATATATATATATATAATTTATATTTTTAAATGATTCTCAGGCTAAAGTGTAGAAACAGGTCGTAAGACAGAGAGAATGAATGAAGATAGGTCAGAGAAGCATTATTATATCTTCTTGTGGAAAGGGTAATTTAGACTAGGACAGTAGGAAATGTGGATGGATTTGAAATAAATCTGCTTTTTATTTTATACAATGGTTTGTTGAACATCTAGTCTGTGCCAGCCTATTCCCCCATCCTTGTGAATAAAGCATTGATTGTTTTTGGAGACTGATGGATATAGGGCTGGGCCACACAGACTTAAAGAAAGACTTGTTGCTCTTGGGGAGTTTTTTAATTGCTAATTCAATTTCTTTGCTGTTATCAATCTGTTCAAGTTTTCTGTTTCTTCCTGTGTGACTCTCTGTAGTTTATTTTTATAGGAGTTTATCCATTTCTTCCCAGTATCCAATTTGTTGGCATATAGTTTTTCATAATATTCCCTTATAATTGTTCATATTTCTATAGTCTTGGTTGTTATTTATCCTCTCATTTGTGGTTTTATTTGGGTCCTATAAACAGGGAGAAATTGAATTAAAGTCCAGGGCCAGATAGCTTCCCCAGTAAATTCTACCAAACTTTTAAAAAGTGTGTATCTATTTATCTCAAACTGTTCCAAGAAATAGAAAAGGAGGGAAAACTTCCAGGTTCATTCTACAAGGCCAGCACCACCCGGTAACAAAACTTGACAAAAACTCCACTAAAAAAGAGAACTATACGCCAATTTCTCTGATGAACATGGATGCAAAAATTCTCAACAAAATACTAGTAAACTAATCTAACAATACATTAAAAAAAATCATCCACCACAATCTAGTGGGATTTATTCCTGTGCTGCAGGGGTGAGTCAATATTTGCAAATCAATCAACATGATATACCACATTAATAAAGAATAAAAATAAAGAATAAGAACTGTATGTTCTTTTTAATAAATGCAGAAAAAGCATTTGATACAGTACAACATCCATTCATGACAAAAACCTTCAACAAAGTAGACTTATACAGAACATACCTCAAGATAATAAAGACCGTATATGAAGAACCCATAGCTCATGCCATCCTCTATGGGGAAACAGACAGCTTTTTCTCTATAATCAGGAACAAGACAAGGATGTCCAGTCTTACCACTTTTATTCAACAGAGTATTGGAAGTCCCAGCCACAGCAGTCAGACAACAAGAAGAAATAAAAGGCATCAAAATTGGCAAGGAAGAGGTCAAACTTTCAATATTTGTAGATGACATGATACTCTATATAGAAAACCCAAAAGACTCCACTAAAAACTTGCTAGAACTGATACATTCGGTAAAGCTGGAGGATACAAAATAAACATACAGGAATCAGTTATTTCTATATACCAAAAATGAAGCAGCAGAAAGAGAAATTAAGGAATCAGTTCCCAATTACATTGCACCAAAAACAATAAGATACCTAGGAATAAACCTACAAAGAGGTGAAAGACCTGTACCCTGAAAGCTATAAAACACTGATGAAAGAAACTGAAGATGACACAAAGAAATGGAAAGACATTCTATGCTCATGGATTGGAAAAACAAATATTGTTAAAAATATCTATACTACCAAAAGCAGTCTATATTTAATGCAATCCCTTATCAAAAAACCAGCATTTTTCATAGAGCTAGAAAAAACCATCCTAAAACATGTATGGAACTACAAAAGACCCCGAATAGCCAAAGCAATCTTGACAAGTAAAGCAAAGCAGGAGGCATCACAATTCTGACCTTCAAGTTATATTACAAAGCTCTAGTGATCAAAACAGTATGGTACTGGTACAAAAACAGACACATAGATCAATGAAATAGAATAGGAAATAGAAGTTAATCTTTGACAAAGCGGGAAGGAATACTCAATGGAAAAAAGACAGTCTCTTCAACAAATGGTTTTGGAAAAACTCGACAGCAACATGCAAGGAATGAAATTGGAACCCTTTCTTACCATACACAAAAATAAATTCAAAATGGGCCAACATGCAAGGAGTGAAACTTGGCCACTTTCTTACCATACATAAAATAGACAAATACAAATTCAAAATGGGCCAAAGACCTATGTGAGACAGAAAACCATCAAAATTCTAAAAGAAAACACAATCAGTAACCTCTTTGATGTCCGCCATAGCAACTTCTTTCTAGATAGGTCTCCTGAGACAAGAGAAATGAAAGCAAAAATAAACTATTGGGACTTCATCAAGATAAAAATCTTTTGCACAGCAAAGGAAACAGTCAACAAAACTAAAAGACAACCTTCAGAATGGGAGAGGATATTTGCAAATGACATATCTGATAATGGATTAGTATCTAAAATATATAAAGAACTAAAAAGTGGGCAGAAGACTTCCTTTTTCCAAGGAAGACATCCAGATGTCCAACAGACACATGTAAAGATGCTCATCATCTCTCATCATCAGGGAAGTACAGATCAAAACTACAATGAGATATCAACTTACTCCAGTCAGAATGGATAGTCAACAACACAGGAAACAACAAGTGTTGGTGAGGATATGGAGAAAGGGGAACCCTCTCGCATTGTTGGTGGGAATGCAAGCTGGTACGGCTACTTTGGAAAACAGTATGGAGGTTCCTCAAAGGTTAAAAATAGAAGTACCTCACAATCCATCAATTGCAGTGCTAGGTATTTACCCAAATGGTTAAAAAAAAAAAAAGCTAATGAAAGGGATACTACATCCTGATGCTTCTAGCAGCATTATCCACAAGCCAATTATGGAAAGAGGCCAAGTGTTTATATATACCAATTCTTCTTTGTCCTTCATTAGTCAGTGCATTATATATAATTTGATATGTAATGGAATTATGCATATAATGGAATACATACATGTATAATGAAAAACATATGTATAATGAAATACATATATATACAATGAAATATATATATTCCAATATTTATATAATGGACTATAATGGAATATTACTCAGCCATAAAAAAGAATGAAATCTTGCCATTTGCAATGACGTGGATAGAGCTAGAGAGTGTTATGCTAAGCAAAATAAGTCAGTCAAAGACAATGACATATGATTTCACCCATATGTGGGATTTAAGAAAGAAACAAATGAGCAGAGGGAAACAGAGAGAGAGAGGCAAACCAAGAAACAGACTCTTAACTAGAGGACAAACTGATGGTTACCAGAGGGGAGGTTGGTGGAGGGGATGGGTTAAATGGGTGATGGGCACTGGGTATTGTATGGGAATGCTGAGCCATTACATTTTACATCTGAGACTAATGTGACACTGTATATTAACTAACTAGAATTTAAATAAAAACTAAAAAAGAAAGAAACAGGGGGAGATAAAGGGAAGGGAAAGGGGAGAAAGAAGGAAAGAAGGAAAGATAGCAAGAGAAAGAAAGAGACAAGAAAAGAGAAAAAAAAAGGAAGGAAGGAAGAAAGAAAAGGAAAGGAAGAAAACAAAGGAAGTTAAGAAGAGGGAGAAAGGAAGAAGAAAAAGAGAAAGAAAGAAAGAGAGAAAGAAAGAAAGAGACTTGTTGCACCTGCTGCTGAGAGTACTGTTTGTAGACTGCCTTCAGCTTTATCCTCTTCATGGCTTCCTCATCTGCTAAGATTCCCTTCCTTTAATGGCATACTGTTTTGGAGATGTCTCACATTTGATGATGATTAAGTCAGAGATGTAAAGGTATGGATCCCCATGGGTTTGGTTGAGAATGTTAGGCCTGCATTATAGCTGAACTTTTCTGTTTGCTCAGTCCTGCTATCCCTACCCTTCCACGATTCTTGATCTCAATGGCATATCCTAATAAACATCCTGGATTCAATTTCTGTATTAGAGGCTGTTGTAGAAATAATATAGGGGTCAGAGATAAAAAAAAGAAGGAACAGAGGATGTTATGTAGGTATTTTATGTACTGTACTTTTGAAATGGAGATTAGGGCAAAATGGATTTCGTAGGTTGTAACTCACATACTCGGTTCTACACATGTTGAATTTGAGGTAGCTATGTGACACACTTATATCAAAATTAATTTTGCAGTTGGATCTATGAGTTATCAGATGAGATATGTTATGATGAAATTATGTATTTAGGAATTTATAGAATCTGGATAGCATTTATAATGATGACACAGGTGAGAGTAGTGTAGGTACACACAGGTAGTTTATAGGTAATGATGAAAAGAAGGACAAGGAATTAACTCTATTAAACCACAGTTTGGAGATTGAGAAAGTACTTCTGGTATCAGGTTGGATAAAGAGTTTAGAAATTGTTACTTTGGGGGCGCCTGGGTGGCTCAGTGGGTTAAGCCGCTGCCTTCGGCTCAGGTCATGATCTCAGGGTCCTGGGATCGAGTCCCGCATCGGGCTCTCTGCTCAGCAGGGAGCCTGCTTCCCTCTCTCTCTCTCTGCCTGCCTCTCCATCTACTTGTGATTTCTCTCTGTCAAATAAATAAATAAAATATTTTAAAAAAAACAAAACAAAAGAAATTGTTACTTTGTCCTGACGGCTGAACTGAACAAACTAAAAAATAACAACTTTTGGGGGCTCCAGCAAATTTAGATTGCAGGGTAAAACCCTATCCTAAAATACCAGAGAAAAGTACATCCAGAGACACATAGTAACTGCTTACGTGAGTAAATTATTGGAGGCTGAGTGTGGATTAGAGTGTAGTGAGAAACTTCTAGAGAGCCACCACACATGTTCATGGCTTTCTTTCCAAGGATCCACAAGTTTCTCATAGTGAGGATCCAAGAGAAATCCCCTTAGAGCCATGGCATAGGAGGGGAAAAGTAGCCATTGCAAAACATACCTAGAAGTTTCTCTGTAGCACATCTACTCTACAGGAAGAAAGGATTTTGTCAGAGCACAGTTCTGAAAACTTATTAACAGTTTATAGGAATTCCTTCCCACTCAAGCCCCCTCTAGACTTATTCTCTAACCTACAAGAGGCGAAAAACCTCACCAATAGGGAATGTGGATTAAAGGAAATGGCCTGGGAAAGATGTACCCAGGAAAAGGAGAGAGTATGAGGCAAGAGGAAGTAAAACACAGGAAACAGAGACAACGTTCAAGAACTGATTGATAATGTAAGCAGAGAGAAACTCTAAGAAATAAGAAAAAATTTTAGAAGTTTTTTTAAAAAGTAGCAGAAATAGGGATTCAGGATGGCCAAGGAAAGTATCACTGAAGTTGAATACAGGTCAATACAAAGTCACAAACTACAGAAGAAAGAGAATGAATAATGAAAAAAAAAAAAAAGAACAGAAGATAAAGAACTGGGGCAATATCAAAGGATGTAACATACTCCTAATTAGAATATGAAAAGAGTAAGAAAAAGGGAATGGAGAAGAAATATTAGAAGCAGCAGTATCAGAGAACTTTGTGAAATTAATACACCAAACTCCTTATCTAAGAAGCTCAGACAGCACCAAGAAATATACATAAATCTATACTCAGTCATATCATCAAAATGTAGGACAATAAGGATAAAGAGAAAATCTTGAAGGAAGACAGAAAATTTTAAAAAATGCCTTAGCTATAGAGGAACGAACGTAAGAATTTCAGCGGCTTTCTCATTAGGAACATGCAAATAAAAAGAGGAATGAAATCCTTACCATCAGGCATAGTAATTTTAAATTCTCCTGGTACCAGGTGATGAAATTATGTATTGGGAAAAGGGAAATCATCAGACTTTAGGGGATTTTTGTACACAGGCTCTGAGCTGACACAATTTCAGTAGACCCAAAATGCCGTTGGTCCATGAGTGTTGGTCCTAAGTCTGTACTTAGGATGTCGGTGATCAATGGACTTTTAGCTCAGGCTCTTCTCACAGTTGGTGCAGTAGGTCCCCAAACTTATTCTGTGGTTATTTCCCCCATTCTAGAGTGGAAATATATGAGAATAGGATGCCTGGGTGGCTCATTCGGTTAAGCATCTGCCTTCAGCTCAGGTCATAATCCCAGAGTCCTGGGATCAAGTCCCCATCGTGCTCCCTGCTCACCTGGGAGGCTCTTCTCTCTCTGCCTCTCCCAGCTGCTTGTGCACATGCGTGCTCTCTTGTTTCTTCTGTCTCTCTCTCTCTCTCTCAAAAATAAATTAATAAAGATACTTTTTTAAAAAAAATTTTATTTATTTATTTGACAGACAGAGATCACACATAGGCAGAGAGGCAGGCAGAGAGAGAGGAGGAAGCAGGCCTCCTGCTGAGCAGAGAGCCTGATGTGGGGCTCGATCCCAGGACCCTGAGATCATGACCTGAGCCGAAGGCAGAGGCTTAACCCATGGAGCCACCCAGGTGCCCCAATAAAGATACTTTTTTAAAAAAAAAAGAAAATATATGAGAATAAATTATGATAGATTCTAGGTTAGAGAACTTATGTATATTTTCTGTATTATAAACGGACAACAAATATCAAAGTCACTGCTGGTGGTCAAGGAATAACTCTTCCACCACTAAACTAAAGATGGTGTCTCAACCTAGATTTCTTGACAGAGCTAGACTTTATAAAGTTGAAGATTTTCTAAAATGTTGAGGACTGCACACCAAAATGTTGACTTGAACAGAAGTAGAATGTCTTTCTTCTTTTAACTTTGATTCTATGCTCCTTAGTAAAAGGAGGTAAACTCATGCAATTTTAAAGCATAACCTCTCAAAGATTCCTTTATTAAATGATGTTTAGATTTTATTTATGCTCATAACTAGACAATCTTCAGGTTAGTAGAGGCTAAGTACTAAATCTCATTAATGAATATCAGATTCCATGAGTGACTGGCAAACCATACTTTCTATATTGCTGCTGGAAACATTTATGAGAAGATTAACTAGAGACAATAGTTATAGTGACCCCCAAATAAAATAACAAAATATGATTTAAAATCTTTAGTAAATGAAAGTAAATATTTTTAAATGGGTTGAAATTACTGTAATATGTTAATAGTTGATAGTCATGCTATATTTCTATCATTCACATGCATGTGTATCTAAGACTTATGTAGGCATTTCTATAGCTTAATGGGAAATAGTTCTATGAAAACCTTAAGAAATGCTCAATGGCCAAAGTAGAAGTTTTATAATGAATATTTTATAAAGCTTTAATACCCTCATAATTTTCTACAGTTATAAAAATTAAAATTAACATTCTTACTCAGGCTTAGTCACAAAATAGCTATTCAGTCAGATTTCTTGGAGATATTAACAGAGCAGAATCTTTTCTTCTCTGAAATACATCATTAAGATTTATTTAAAATGGAATAGTCACTTCAGATTTAATTTGCTTCAAGAGACAGACAAGTAGCCTCATTAGCTTTTCATATATAATATCAATTTGAACGAAGCTGTTATCTTTCAAGGGTCATAACAGGAGAAGGTATTTAAGTGGTGGTGGCAAGGGGGAGTGTTAGAACAATTTTGGAGACTACCCTTTTCCTATATGTTAAGCACTGTTATCACTCCAGGTTTTTAAATTCCTTTAATCCTTATAAAAGCCTTATGAAACAATTACTCATTTACAGACTTGAACAGCCACCACGGTATTGCTATAGGGATTCCGTCTTTGGCTGTCTAACTTTAGAGATTCTCTTGTTAACCATCCCAAAGTCCAGTGATTTCCCTCCAGTTCTTGTTTCCTTATACAACATCTAATTGTATAAAATTAAAATCCACTTAGGAATTTAATTTTTATTATTTTCCAACAAATATAAGACATTTTCTATAAATGAGGAGTGTATGTTTTTCCTTCTGAATAACAAAAATGATAAGTAAACTCTCAAATTTGTGTTAGCTCATTTTCAACCAGCAAATTTGGTTGCTATTTCATGTACTATACATTTCATGCTGTTTTGCAATTATAGAGTTTCTCAGTGTCATGAGAAGTCATATTCATAAATTCCTTAATGTTAGCAAAAGCTAAGGTTTAAAACAAGCTCTTAGCCAAACCTTTATAGAGAAACGTTGAAATGAATTTCCAGTTAATATTTGAAAGGTCAAGACAACTTAGCTGACTTTTCACTGTCAAGTTAAACATGATAAAAATAAAAGAATTTTTAAAATTAGCTTCAATACACCATTCTAATGTATTTTATTTCTCTTTATAGGCTAAAGTCATAGCCAGAAAAGTATTACTAAATCTTATTTTTAAAAGTTGCATTTTTACTTACCAAATAAAAGAAATAGAAAGGTGATATTTTTAAAACATGAAAATACAACTTTAAAATATTAATACATAAAGTGACTATTGATAGTGAGACATACCTAAGTATAAACCAATAAGATTAGTTGTGTGTGTGTTTTTTTTTTTTAAGATTTTATTTATCTATTTGACAGGCATAGATCACAACCAGGCAGAGAGGCAGGCAGAGAGAGAGGCGGAAGCAGGATCCCCGCTGAGCAGAGAGCCCGATGCGGGGCTTGATCCCAGGACCCTGAGATCATAACCTGAGCCAAAGGCAAGAGGCTTAACCCACTGAGCCACCCAGGCACCCCATAAGATTAGTTTTAAAATATTAAGAGATTCTTGAACTTATCCTTAAAAGCCATTTCCCTTGACAAGTTTCCAAAGAGTAACTGAGCTCAGTCTAGTTGCCATGGAGAAGTTTGGGTCAGACAGTAAAGTTATGCTAAGCCTTCATCAGCTTCTTGAATTTTGATTCTCTATTTTACTTCTTTTATCTATGAATTCAGTCAACTAAAATTTTTTTTTTAAAGATTTTATTTATTCATTTGACACAGAGAGATCACAAGTAGGCAGAGAGGCAGGCAGAGAGAGAGAGGAGGAAGCAGGCTCCCCGCAGAGCAGAGAACCCGATGCGGGACTCGATCCCAGGACCCTGAGATCATGACCTGAGCCGAAGGCAGTGGCTTAACCCACTGAGCCACCCAGGCGCCCTCAACTAAAATTTTGGACATCAGTTTCCTACAAACCATCTAACACTATTGGGCAAGCTCTATACCCTAAAAGTCAAAGGGCCAGGAAACACAAATAAGACAGCAGACTGCCATAATTTCTGACATTTAAGTCAAATTGTCAATGCCACCACAGCAAGGAAGTGACTTCTGCCATATCCCAGGATTAGAGTTACTTTCTAGGGAGAAAAATCCATAGAAGTGGCAATCTGGACACAGTTTTCTCTCATGGACTGTATACATTATCACCCTAAATACCGAAATACGTAAGATGCCTAATGCAGCTGTTACCAAGAAATCCTTGGACAGTGTAATCCCTACTATTTACAACCTACCAGTGTTTCCTTACATATTTCCCTTCTGACGAATGGACAAACCGTTCCAAACTTCTACCATGTTCTTTGTCAAAATAAAGGTAACTAGTCTCTCTAATGGCCATTTACTCTATTTTAATAATAATAAATATATAATAACTATAATGACTGTAAATAAATAATAACTCTATTTCATATTCCCATTGTAATAATACTAATATTGTGAGGGACTCTTACAACTAAGATAAAGGGAAATGGAATCTACACATTCTACTCTTTACTAAAATTTCCTTTCATCTGTATTCTTTTTTTTTTTTTTTAAAGATTTTATTTATTTATTTGACAGTAGATGGAGAGGCAGGCAGAGAGAGAGAGAGAGAGGGAAGCAGGCTCCTTGCTGAGCAGAGAGCCCGATGCGGGACTCGATCCCAGGACCCTGAGATCATGACCTGAGCCGAAGGCAGCGGCCTAAACCACTGAGCCACCCAGGCGCCCCCTTTCATCTGTATTCTAAGCTAGTCTTACTCTTGTCTATCTCATCTATATCTTTATGCATTATAGCATTTTCGTTGGATTAGCTGACTTAATATATACTAAAACTTTGTCTTACAATTAATTCCTCCAACAAATATATTTCTCTTATAGTCAGAAATATCTTAGTACTTTTAGCTTACATGCACACAACTGTGGTTTATACAAATAACACAACCTTAAAACAACTCTATCTTGACACACAACTTAGCACACAACAGAGTATGGAGCACATGGGCATAAAATATATTCAAGGGTTCCTAGACTCATATCCTTGCTTCCACTCAACTGGGAAACTTCTACATAACACAATTACAGTTTTCACCTGTCAATGCCAACTTATGTCTAGAAATCACAATTACTGAAAAGTACATTTTAGAAGATATTAAGGAATCTGTATCTTTCATAAACATTGTGATATACTTACATTGTAAAAATAAGAAGTAATGAAATGTATCTTCATTTGAAGTAGCTTATTTAATTGATCCCATAATTTTATCCATTTGTTTTATTATAATTTATAAGTCTTGTTTCTTTGTTTTTCATCATGCTATTTTCATGATTTCTCAAAAACTGTGGTCTTTTCTACTCCATACTCTGGTGAAAGTGGAGATTATCAGCTACTTTTTTTCATATACCAAGATATAAAATTATAGACACAGGAGTTTTCCATGTTGTTTTAAGTCTAAGATTTAACTCAAATGTTAAATATACAATAGCTTAAATAATTTTCTAGTTATTAAAGATGATTTATTTTTGCCTGGTTTTGATAGCCATACTACCAGTAATCCTGTGTACATATATGTTTGTCTCAAGCAGTGATCATTCTTCCAGTGCTTTGCTTCACTATAGAAGAGTCTAGAAATTTAGTGTCACTTTTACTTCAGTCCTTGTGGACCAAATTTCCACTATTTGCACTTGAAATGAAATATTCCATATGTGATTGCAGTATCAACTTGTTCTGAGAGCCACAAAATATCCAAGAATGTCTTTGCAAATATTTTTCAGGTTGTTTATAAATTGAATTTGTTGCATGGACATAAAATTATCTATGTTATCAGTTCCTTTTTTTGTGAGCTTTGAAGTTTGTGAGTTTCAAGCAATTTGTCCATTTCATCAATTTATTGCTATGAAGTATTTTATAGAATTCTCAAAACATCTTTAAATGTCAGTAGGATACATAATACTGTCTTTGTTTTTTTGAAATATAAATATCCAAAGCTGTAATATTACCTCCTTCTATCTACTACTTTATGTATTATATTTTTTGAGATATTAATTTTTTATTATAATTTAAATGAAAAATCCTTTTAATATCTTTTATTTTTTAGAATTGTAATCTTAATTTCCAAATATAAAGTGATTCCGAGATAGATCCCTGTTATTTAATTATAGTTTAATTATGTTGAGATCACAGAATATATTTTATTTTTTAAATAAAAAAATATATTGCAGCCTGCTTTACAACAGGAATATAGTCTAAGTGAATGTTCGGAATATAGTCTAAGTGAATGTTCTGTGTACCCTTGAAAATAATGTTTATTTTGCTAATACTTGGTGAAGTGTTCTGTAAATTTCAATTAAGTCAATTGATAGTGTAGTTCAGGTTATTAAATCTTAAAAAGGTCCACAAGTGATTTTGTTGCACAGCCAATTTTGAAAACCCCTAAAGGAAGAAGAAGGCAAAAACAAAATAGTTCAGTTGGAAGGGATTTCAGATTATCACTGTAATGTTTGATAGATACATAATGATAGATATGGAAATCTGAAGGCCTGAGACAAGAAATGTTATGTCAAACAGTTCAACTCCAGGCTCATTTGGCTTAGTGCAGAGTTTGAATATACCACTTATTCTGATTAAAAGTCATGCTCATCACACCCAGTGTTTCCTAGATGCCTGTTCCATAAAATATGAAATCTTACATTTGACTGAAACTTCTTGTCTCATATATATGTTATCTATTCATGGAGGTGACCATACTGCAAGATCAGTCATCATTTTTGGGAACTGGCAATCTGAGGGTGGATATAGGCCTTGAATATATTAGGCCTTGAACAAATTTAATTTGTTGGCCTATTTCAAATGGCTTTTATGTTATTTTCTTCCATTTCACCAACACCTCATAAAATGTGTAAATATAAATTGATACCATTTTGGGGATACCAGCGTTTGTTACCTTCTTGGATATTGAGGTAATTTATGATCTTTAATTACCTTCATTTTACTGTTTACTTAGCTATTTACCATTACTTATTAATATCTGGTAATAATTAGCAATTTGTCAGAAGTAAACACCTTACCCCATCACTTATTTACCATGGATTAACTTGGGGCAATTTACTTAGCTTTCCGAGCCTGACGTTCTTCATCTGTAATATGGGATAATCATACATATCACGTAGTGTTGTTGTGAGGAGCAAATTAATAAATATCTTAAGTACTTTGACTTGTGTTTTATCTAGTTTAAGCAAAATTTGGTATTTTGCTGTTATTATTGAGGTAGCACCTGACAACCCGTCTTATTAGACTAGTCATAGGGTGTATTAAAAAGAAGCTTCTACATATGTAGTTTCAATATCAAGAGGACTTACTCTCTAGTTTATTCATTTCCACATCTCCTCTTTCTGTTCTTAAGATTTTTTTAAGAATTTGCTTGCCTGTAATACCTGAACTCTTTTTAATCATCTTCTATTTCAACCTATCAACACACATTCTGAAAGTGTGAGGTATGTTTAATCATGTGACATTCTTGCTTTAAAAGAGTGAACTCATAGTTTTTAGCTTTCTCTTTCAGTGGTTTTTACAAGCTCGCCCAACATTGTCTTGCCTTATTTCCTATAATTCTTTGAATACATCCTATGTACTTATCACTGCAGAATTTTGTTTTTCAAAACTGTGCACCTCCTCATATGTCACTTATTTCCATTTCTCAAATTGTTTTTCCCTTCCTTTTCTGCCTGTGAAAACTATCATCCTGAAAACTATGAATAGTCTGCTTCCCATTTGCTCCCTCATTTAGAATTAATCATTTTTTATGTAGCAGTAACATTTTCCTTATATTTCTAGGTATTATAACTAGATATATAATAAATATATAATTAATAGTACCTGACATCTTAGGGCAACTACACACTTTATAACATTTGAGAGTATGTGACTCTGGTTGGAAAGAAAGAGAAAGTATCTGAGAGGTAGTTTGCCTCAGAATCAATACAAAGCTAAAGAATCAAGTGGGTAAATGACTTCAGTCCATGAAGCTAATATATCTAGGTGAATGTTCTCTGTGCACTTGAAAAGAATGTTCATTTCCTAAGATTTGGTGAAGTGTTCTATAATTTTCAATTAAGTTTTTGATAGCATTGTCTATGGGAACTTAGGTATAAATATTTGTTAAAGCTTCCTAGGTGATTTTGTTGCAAAAGGAATCTTAGGAAGTAATAAATAATGGTAGTCAGACAACTTAGGTGATTTTGTTACACAAGGAATCTTAGGAAGTAATAAATATGCAAGCCAGGCAACTTTGGGATTTGGGAGGGCAGAGAATTAATGCTAACATAAATCATCAGGGCACACTTGGCGATATCTTCTGACCATGAGACTAATTACTCTCCTGGTTATTCTAATCTCCCGATTTGGTTAGGGAGAGGCAGTGGTTGTATAGTAGTGTTTGGGGATAGTTTTCTACTATAAAAGGCAATTGATTTGAGCAGGAAAGGTCCCTAGGAGATGCTCAACCCAAATAGTTGGGAAAGATATTGAGTAGGTATCACATATAAATATATAATTATGAGTTGAATGGGAAAATGGAAAATGCAAATTCTAAAACAGTTTTACTTAATCTGTGAAGATTACTGCTTATTTAAAATGGATCAGGACTTATCTAAGGATTTTCAAGGCAAAATAAGGAAAGGAGATGAGGTGACTATTTACAGAAGATGTCAAGTATGTAATAAAACCAAAACAGTGAATTTATAAGTTAAAAAAGCAGTCACATGGTGGAAAATGACTGAATGGAAAGATGGCAAGTTCAAGACCTTTCTAGACACTTTGAAGACTGAGTTCATTAAGAGGTTACAAATTGTATTGCATTAGCAGTGATATGCCTCATGATTTTCCAACACCTGTCATACATCAGCCTATTGTTTAAAGAAGCCAGAACTTTAGCTGAGAAAAATATCACTTGGAAAAATGAGGTGTCAGAAGGAGGACCAAAAATATGATTTTTTTGGTATTAACAAAGACAAAGTGTTTATTTTTAATTTTGTATTATCTGTCTATAAAAGAAAGATACTATATTTTTCTATTGTTATCATTACACTTCCTTAAAGCTCACAGATATCCAGGGCCGACCTTTAGGAATTCTAGTTCAGAAGTATTAGGATTGGACTTGGACATCCATATATTTAACAAGCTCTCTGGGTTCTCTTCCTCCTCTTCCTCTTCCTCATTCTATATAATTCACATTCAATAACATTATCCTTTTATACTGTATGATTGGTAGTTTTAGTATATTCACAAAGTTTTGCACATATCATCATTATGTACTTCTGGAGCATTTTATTAGTAAAAAAAAAACCCCAACAACAATAAAAACAGTTTCTATATCCATTAACCTCCGATACCCATTTCCTCCTCTCCCTCACCTCTGCACTCTCTATCTCTGTGGCTTTGCCTATTTTAACATTTCATACAAATAGAATCATATAATATGAAGCCTTTTGTATCTGAATTCTTTACCTTAACTTAATGTTTTCAAAGTTCATTTATATTGTACCATGTACCAATACATCATTTTTTTATTACTAAATAATATTGCATTGTATGGACATTCTACATTGTGTTTATTCATTCATCAATAATGGATTCTTGTGTTGTTTCTACTTTTTGGCTGTTATGGAAAATGTTGCTAATTTTATTCCATTTTGAATGGGGGATACTTTTATGATTTCAGTTCTTTTAAACATATTGGGACTTCTTTTATGGGTTAGCATATGATCTATTTTGGGAAAAGTTCCATCTACACACAAGAAGAATGTATGCTCTCTTGTTGGGTGGAGTATTCAATAGATGCCTTGCTCAGTCTAGTTAATTACATAAATACATATGTACTATTACAATATACATACACACAAACATTGGTGTAATGATTTAAAAAATGGAAAAGGAGTTGCACTTATATTAAATTCATGTAATCATCATATTACTTACTAGATACAATAAGACTTGGTTCTAATTGAGTTTACCAATTATGGTCACTAAAGAAAAGAAGCAAGAGTAAATATACTTACTTAATTATAACATTAAGTGTAATGTTACATGTAATACTTGAGTATAATTTAAATATAATGTTGCATTTCAACAACATAAAACATAGTTTTAGGCTAATATTAAATTCCAGATCTTATTTACTTACATGAAAGAAAAAAATCAGAGTAATTTTAGATTTTTTCCTATGATTTCATTTAACACACTTCCAAGGTTCGTGTACTTATAAAAAATAAGAATAAAATTGGCAAATATGTAAAACTCAAAATAAAATTATTGATTACACAAATATAGTGATTTAGTGTATGTATCACTGTAACAAAAGCAAGAATGAAATTAAGTTAGTTTTATGCTTACAGATTCCCTTTAATGTGTCATATAAATTTTTGCATACATTTTCTGAATGCATGTCCTGTGAGGTTTTTATCCTTGAGGATACTCCTTTAATAGTGACATAAATACAGAACGCATAAAACAGGAGAGTCTAAAAACTGAGGAACCAAGTAACCAAATTGTGACATACAACATATCCTCTCTTTCTAGGGAAATCCAGTTTTTCTTTGCTTTACATTTCTGGCATAATTTATATATATCCACTTAACAGTTTTGAATTAGAAAAAAGTGTTTGTACATATAAGAAATTGAATGAAAAATTAATAATTTTGGAGTTATAAAGGCAAGTTTTAGGAACTAGACAAAAATATTATAAATGTTAAGTGTGACAATATGCATAATGTCCATTAATACATAATAATTATTATTCTTAATCAGACAATGTTCTTTATAAACAGCTCTCAATAGCCCAACTGAGAAAATATCATATTTAACATTGCAGTAGATTAAGACAGTAAGCGTAATTGTTAGAAAATAGTGGCATTTCTAGAATTGAAACTTGAGTCCATTTCACTTAAGTATCCTACCTTAAAGTGTCAAATTTAAATTTCAGGTTTACTGAAATGTTCATATAAAGCTATCCCTTCAGTTGAATCATGCACAAATTGCATTTTTTAGCAGATATGTATTGAAGTTTCAGAAGTCCTATTTTATGTTTTATATTAAAGTATTTGGGAGCCTACATTTAACTTAGCGGTTCAATATTAATTTAAAAAATAGTTTTGTATTTGTCTTAGAAAGGACACCTTTTAGCATGTTGTCCTAAATGTTCCATTCAGGCTATCACTATGTAATCTCTTAAGTACAGACTTCTGATTTTTATGCATTTCCTACATATTGATCGTATTATACTTTTAATATATTTTGACATTATTCAGCTTGCTGAATGTTCTCTTATAATAGCATAAACAATAGCAATAAACGCTAACACACACCCCAAGCATAGCCAGATATTTTTATTTGCTGCTATATATGAAGCATATTATTTGAATATTTTTGTTTGTAATGGATATTTCTGCCTTTGTATACAAAAGGCAATGAAATGTGAACAATCTAATGCCAAATCTGTAGTAACAGATTTTTTCATGAGTGAAAAGTTCATCCAAAATTATCCATGTCACTTCACATGAATGAATAGCATAGATTGCTAAATAATGGATGTCCTCAGAAAAAAAATTACATTCACTATTCAAATACACATACTAAACTATTTAACTTCCTTGTTTATTGCTTAAATCATTGTAGTATAGCACTTTATAGTAATTTAACTATTTGAAATAAACACTAATAAAACTTTTCAATTTCATTCCTTCTAAAATATGCTTTAAAAACTGGTTAAAGATATTTAACTCCCTGCTTGCTATATATACTAGAAGAGAAAATTGAAATTCTTAGAGTTTGCCTTGAAAATTTGTGTAGTAATAAAAAAGAATCATGGAATATTAGAGCTTACATATATACTTAAGATAATCTCTTCAGGGGTGCCTGGGTGGCTCAGTCGGTTAAAGCCTCTGCCTTTGGCTCAGGTCATGATCCCGGAGTCCTGGGATCAAGCCCCCCATAAGGGCTCTCTCCTCAGCAGGGAGCCTGCTTCCTCCTCCCTCTCTCTCTTCTGCCTACTTGTGATTTCTCTCTGTCAAATAAATAAAATAAAATCTTAAAAAAAAATCATCTATTCAGCTTTTTCCAAGCTTTGCTTTTTTGAGTTTCAAATATCCTCTGTTGTCTGTGGGTAAGGGGTTATCTTTATAAGATACTTCCAATTTTTATCATTTTAGTACTGAAATTGAAAAAAGTATGACTTAGACCCAAGGTGTTGCATTGAGCTATAACTCACAAATAGCCTTGACTTCCCTGAAAAAAAGCTAAAATGTGCCTAGGCACCAGGCAGAAGAAAACACAATCCTCTTAGAAGAAAAAACATTCTTTTATTAGTGCTTCAGAATCTCCACAGATTAAATTAAATCAGACATAAATTTACAGTTAAATTATCAAAACAAATTAAGCCACTATGAGTATATACCAGCAGAACTAAAAATATATATATGTAGAATTCCAAGGATTTTAAAGTTTGGAATAATACAGACATGCAATACAAAATTAAAACTATAGGCAAACTGATGTAGCCATTCTAGAAAACAATATGGAGGCTCCTCCAAAAGTTAAAAATAGAACTGCCCTATCATCCAGCAGTTGCACTACTGGTTACCCAGAGGATGCAAAAATACTGATTTTAAGGGATGCACCCCCCCCCCCGTGTTTATAGCAGCATTATCAACAATAGCCAAATTATGGAACGAACCCAAATGTTCATTATCTGATGAATGGATAAAGTAAATGTATGTGCCAGCGCGCGCGCGCGCACACACACACACGCACGAATATTACTCATCCATGAAAAAGGATGAAATCTTGCCATTTGCAATGACATAAGTGGAGCTAGTGAGCAGTAGTATGCTAAGTGAAATAATCAGTCAAAGAGAAGGACAAATACCAAATGATTTCAATCATATGTGGACTTTAAGGAACAAAATAGATGAACATGAGCAGGGGAGAGAGAGGCAAACCAAGAAACAAATTCTTAACTATACAGAACAAACTGAGGACTGCAGCGGGGGAGGTGTGTGGAGGATGGCTTAAATGGGAGAGGGTATTAAGGAGGGCACTTGGGATGAGCACTGGCTGTCATATGTAGTGATGAATCACTAAATTCTGCACCTGAAACTAATATTACACTGTATGTTAACTGCAATTTAAATAAAAACTTGAAAAAGAAAAAAAAATAGGGATTTTTTTTGGAAAGAACAATAGAGTTTTTTGAAATAATGAATAGGCATCCAAAAACAAGACTGAATGGAAAATGACCAGGACACTTGATAGATCAACAAAACAGAACTTTTTAAAAATGCAAAAATATATTTAATGAAATTCTTCTTCTCATTCATATACCCACGATGACAAAGTAATCTTTATCTGGGAATGCTGAAGGACAGAGGCAAATGTCAAACTATAATCATTTTACTTTACTTTTATTTATTCTATTCTATTCTATTTTTTTAAATTAACATATGTATTATTTGTTTCAGGGGTACAGGTCTATGAATCATAAGTCTTACACAATACACTGTGCTCACCATAGCACATACCCTCCCCAGTGTCCACCACCCATCTACGCCATTCCCTCCCATCCCCCTCTACTCCAACAACCCTCAGTTTGTTTCCTGAGATTAAGAGTCTCTTAATGGTTTATCTCCCTCTCTCATTTCATCCTGTTTCATTTTAAAATATTAAAAGTTCTGGGCAGACATGTAGTAAATCATGACCACTCACAGTGTCCCATAAGTAAAGCAAGTTGCCTGGTCATATTCAGTGTAAGCCCACATTTAATTTCAATTGCTTTATGTTATTTTTATTTTATGTAAAATAAATCTCAATAAAATGAACAAAATCCCTAATTCTGTTTTGTATGGTTTTCTTTTCAAATTTCAAGAATGTGATCTATTGACTCATTAATGCACACATCTCCCTTGATGGCAATACCGCATTGTCTACTTTACAGTAGTAATCTAGAGTGTCTTTAAGTCAGTTAACATGAGAGCCTTATATCTTCCTCCTCAAAATCATTTTGTCTATTTTAGGCCGTTTGCAATTCCATATAAATAATTGAATAAAGTGTCAGTGTCTTCAAAAATGCCTGATTATGATTAGGAAAATTTGATTATGATTGCTTTAGTTCTGTATGTCACTTTAGGAAAATTAATGCCTTACCAAAATTTGGTTTTCTTATCCGTGAATATGGCAGTGCTTTCCATTTAGGTATTCTTCATTTCTTTCACCACTAGTTTTTAATTTTCAGTGTGGAGGTCTTACGTTTCGTTAAGTTTATTCCCAAGTGTTTCATAGGTTTGATGCTATTGTAAATGGTATTCTAAATTCACCTTCCAATTGTTTTTGCTAATATACAGAGATATGATACATCTTTGTATATTGAGGTTGTATCTGTCAACTATTCTAATATTATATTTGTTCCAGTAGTGTTTTTGTGGAGTCCTTGGGTAATCTACATAGACTATCATCTTATCTGAGAAAAACAAACATACTTTCACTTATTCTTTTCCATTCTCTGTGTAGTTTGTTTCTCTGGTCACACAGCGGTAGCTGTGACTGCTAAAGCAATGTTGGAAAATAGTAGATAAGAATGGACATCTTTGACTTGATCTTAGAGGGAAAGCATTTGTTCTTGGACTACTAAGTGTGATGCAAGGTCTAAGATCTTAATAGGTAATTTGTATCAGGATGCAGAAGCTTTCTTTTTTTCCCAGGGTTTTTTAAATCTGTCTTCTTATATAGGTTTTATAGTATTTTTATTATGAATGAGCAGTGGATTTTCTCAAATGCTTTTACTATGAGTATTTTATGATTTTATTTTTGTTTATATGATGAACTTTATTAAGTTTTAAATATTTGGTCAGTCTTGTAACCATGCATCACCCATTTTTATAGAATCATGGCCTTGCTTCATTGCACTTAAGTTGAGGTTTTCCATTTCTTATTTTTACAAATAATTTCTTCTTATTTTTAGAGAAAGGGCTTGCAGGTGTGGGGGTGATGGCAGGGAGATAGGGAGAGAGTGAATCTTAAGAAGGTTCTGTGCCCAGCATGGAGCCTGACACAGGGTCCATCTCATGACCCTGACATCATGACCTGAGCCAAAATCAAGAGTTGGACACTTAACCAACTGAGTCACCCCTAGTTTTTAAATCTTTATACTTTATTTACTTTTAAAAGATGTTCTTGTTGGTTTGTTTGGTCTGAGACAAGGTAATCTGCTACAAGGAAGCAGTAGCCCTCCAACTTATAGTTCTTTGTGTTGCAGAAAACTCTTGTCTTCCCAACCCCCAAGTTAACTCTCCCATTGATGTATTCAGAATGCTATACTTCTAATCACCTGGTAGACCACGATATTTTTTTCTAATAGACTCTTTGTTCTTATTACCAGAATGATTGCATTATCAAAAATTCTGATTTCAATCTTTGAACTCCTTTAAATAATTTTGGATGTCTAGGGAAAGTTTTATATTTGTATTAGTGCCATTTAATACTTTCTGCAGATTATTAAGATTCTAATAAGTCTTAGAGTTGGTAACCTGCTGTTACCAACCTCCCTTCTAGCATGACTTGACAGAATACTAAATTCCTGCTTATAATTGTGAATAGCTTCAGGGGTTGCCACACATGAAACTGAATATCAAGAGCTATCTTCAAATTCCTTAATTTTATGTTCTAACAACCTTTCTTGGATACTTGCTGTCCTTTGAATTTAGAGCCCAACAATGGGATCTTGTTAATGTTGTATATTACCTTGTCTGACTGACAGTCAATTTTATTCTTTGGAGTTACTTTTTTCCCAAAGTTTTCCAGGTTTCCTTACCGCATTTCTAAAAGTTTAAGGTGTTTATCAACATACCCATATTTCCTATACTATAGGTACTATACAATTCTATACTATACTCTAGATATCCTTGGTTGAGAGATGCTTTTCACAGCTGTATAAGTTATATTTCTTCATGTTACTTGTGTTCAAAGGGGGTTATATGCTTCCTAAAACCCCTATTTAATTTTAGCTGGTTTCTTAAAAATGTCTTTGTTATTTATAATTTTTTTTATTCTTACTCTTTTGCTTAACTTCTGGTAATAGTGGGTGGTAAACACTTTGCCTGGGCTATAGGACCCACCTCAAGGGGTATGGACAGGAGACAAACATCCTTCTGTAGTGAAGTCAGTGGCTCATTGTAGTATATCTCAGTTTAAAAAAAAAAAAAACTACTTAATATTTTACTTATTTTTTACATGAATAGTTATGTCCTGTTTGTAAATATTCTAAGAACAAAAGGCAAATCCTTTTTCCTTTCTTTTGGCTCAGCTTATTTCTTTTAGTCTTTAATTCTAGCCTGGAAAGCCTTTAGTTTCTCACTTTTTTGAGTTTTTGCTCTTAAGAACTTTTCAGTTTTTGGGACACCTGAGTGGCTCAGTCAGTTAAGCTGCTGCCTATGGCTCAGGTCATGATCCCGGGGCCCCGGGATTGAGTCCCACATCAGGTTCCTTGCTCAGCAGAAACCCTGCTTCTTCCTCTACCTCTGCCTGCAGTTCCCCAGCTTCTGTTCTATCACTTTCTCTGACAAATAAATAAAGAAATCTTAAAAAAAAATTTTTTTTTTAAAGATTTTATTTATTTAACAGACAGAGATCACAAGTAGCTGGAGAGGCAGACAGAGAGAGAGAGGAGGAAGCAGGCTCCCTGCTGAGCAGAGAGCCCGATGTGGGGCTCGATCCCAGGACCCTGGGATCCTGACCTGAGCCGAAGGCAGAGGCTTTAACCCACTGAGCCACCCAGGTGCCCCCCCAAAAAATTTTTTTTTAAAGTACCTTAGTACCTTAGTCTTCTAAAGTACTAGCTCTATCTAGTCGAATTAACATTGGCAGATCCCTGGGCTGTGGATCAGCTCTCAAGCTATTAAAGAATGATCATCCCTCGAACATCTGATCACAGAGACTTTTTAAAATGGTTACATTAATCATTTTTCAGTCTTTAAAATTGCAGCATATATTTGAAAAGAATATAGGATTAACCATGGTCATACACGCTTTCATTTATAATTTCTTACACTTTTATCCAAACCAACAAAATGTCATCAAATCAGCAATACCACCCCCCCCAGCCCTTACTAGGCCAACTTTTAGTTTCCTAATGTTGTTTTAACTTCACTGCCAAAGAGTATCTTTTAAAAAGTGGATCTTTTTTAAAAGCGGTCGTTAGGTACCTCTCCATCCCATCCTCCCCATCTTCTACAAAATGAAACAATTTTGACAGAGTTACAGTAACATGCTTCTGCTAACTCATTAAATTTCAGAATAAATATTCTCTGATTTAGGCTTTTTTATAATTTAGGTAAACATTACAATGACAATTGCTGCAAGACTTCTCAGTGTACAAAGACTATTTACTTATCCAACAACTAAAGGGTTTTTTTTTTTTTTCTTTTTTTATTAATATTGGGCAACCCCCTGGGAGCGATGAATCTTCTTTCATATCACTTCCTACAATGAAGGCCAACCTTAGACAGAATTATGCTGAGGGCACAAGTCCTTACTATCAGACACCAAAAACCAGCTAAATATCTTTCTACAGCTCAGGGTAAGTGTCACACTGCCCTTAGGCACCAGAGCTAGCAAGCTACCTGAAAGGTTAACTGTGAGGCAGATGCAAAGATCCTCTCTCAGCAGGACCAGCCACATTTCTTGGCTGGTAGACAAGCAGTAGATTTCCCCCTTAAAACAGAGGACCATAGGCACAGGAGATAACAAAGCTATACTGAAATTATACTGGTCTGTCCTCGTTGCTGTACAGTCATTCTAACCACCTACATATCTTGAGTTATTACTCATTGCACCAGTTTGTATATATATGGGGGTAGAGGAGAGCAGAAATATGTATAAATGCATAATACACATATAAATAAACATGTTCATACTGTTCAGAATGCTCTCTGCTAAATTTCAGTAACTGTGTTAGAAATGTAATTTTCTTTGGAGTGTTGATTTCTGAGTAGAGTATTTCAAACCTTAACTAATCTCTCCTAGTGGGTAAGTTAAAGATAATTTACATATACATAGAGACTATACCATATATATTAAGTATTCTAAAAATAAAATGCCATGTAGTCAGTTAAAAAAAAAAGGGCATGGAGAGGTTCATTCATTCCTTTATTCAATAAACCTATTAGGAACTACTATAAGCCCTAAGGATACAGAAAAATAGTGAGAACCTTGATTACTAAAGAAGAGAGATACAGCACAATGGGATATAAGAAAAAAGGAACGATGTCTTTTTAGTCGAGAAATCATAGTAGTCTTACTGAAAAGGGATCATTTTTAACTGTAACAAAAGGAATACAACTGACAAAGTCAAATAGTTTTACAAAAGCCTTTTTGTTCAAACTTTATAAATACGTTACTTTCCGTGTTCCTGCTTTCCTTAACATGGAATGTGCTTCAGGGCAATGACGTTGGTAACTCATGATCCTGTAATTGATGGCCACTAATATATTTTTTGTTTATGCTAAGTCTGGAATGTTTATCAATAGCTTCTCCTTAACTTCTATTCTATAACAATAAAGCTTAGCCTGTAATAGAAGTTCTTTTTCTTTTTCTGTTTTCTTTTGTTTTGTTAGTTTGGTTTAATGCTTGACCATTTGGTTTAATGATTGACCCAGTTTTGCTCCTTTTGTTTCTTAAAAGCTGTTAAGTTCCTCTTCTTGAGCAGCTAATGAAGGCTACATCCCTGCCACTTCTCTTATCAGGCTCTGGGTCTCTTAAGGTCAGGTACCAGACAGGGGATAGCCCCTGTGCTAGGAGCCGGAAAGCATTCAAATCAGTCATCCTTCAGGGAGCCTGACCGGCTGAGCTAACTCCACTCTATGTACCTTAAATAAGCTGCCACCTGCAGCTCCAGTGACAGCTTGCAGTCTTCTGTGTGGCCTACCTGGACACCGTCTCACAGTCAGAGCTGAAAGTGACAGAGTTCTCCTTTTCGTCTCTCTAAGTGTCAGTGTGTCCTGTTTCACCATCAGAAGAATCTTTACATCTTATGAAACAATTGGCAATGGGAGCAGTGTAGTTGACGCTCACATAGCTTTGCGGGGAGACTGCTCTTTACTTATTAATTGGTTCCAAACCACTGCTAAAGTGACTTGGGATTTCTTTGTTTCTGCGCCCACCACTGGTTCCCACTTTTCTCTTTACCCCAGTTTCCTAGGTGTGGGTATGTTCAAAACAAACAGTGCTACTTGGCTACATTTCAGGAATTGATTTTAGCCCAGGTTGGGGCCCCATCCCGGTGCATTGGGGGTGATAGGCCTCTTGAGCCACTACTTGGGTGGAGCTTTCCCCGTGTGCTTCTTGTCCCATTTTGTTTGCTACAGGCCTCTTCCAGAGGCTGGCACTTTGGCCATGTTTTTTTTTTTATTATTTCAGGCAGAACTCTAGTTTGTCTGCGTGTTTCAGGCACCTCACCCTGTAGAGGAGGGCATTGCTTGGGCTCCTCCGAGGGAGAGGTATTGCCTTCTGGTCACCTTACCCATCTTGCCCAGATGGTGTGGTGGCCTGCCTGTCTTGTCTGCTGTTGCAAACTTTCCTGCTGTTGCCAGCAATCGTCATGCTTCTCAGACACTCAGAGGTATTGTAGGTTGCACCCTTGGAGATTGGTAGCACAACCTTTAATTCAAAGAGAGCCTGGGACAAATGTCATCCCTGTACCCTCCTCTTAAGAATAACTACCCAAGTTACCCAATTGTTTAAATAATGTGGGACCACCTAATCAGTGTGCTTGTTGGTCCTTCGTGAGTGCCCCCACATAGGAGCATGCAAAGAGACCAAGACTTTGGGCAAGGGACTTATGGCACTGTCCTGAATAAAGACTGCTATAGCTCTCTAAGTACAAATCCCAATCCCTGGAAAGTGGAGTAGGAAGCCTTGGAACAAAATGATTGACCACGAGGCAATTCTAGCAATCTGGAGGCTTACAGTGGCCACTGAGTGACTTTTTTCCCCATCTTATTAGGTGAGTTGCTATGGAAGGAAGAAGATAAGTAAGAGATATAGTAGGGCAGAGGATTAGTACCTGTGAGGTACTTGAGTCCAAAATTCCTTCTAAGTTCTTCATTATATACTTCCTATTTGAGAATCAAAACATTTTTTCACATTTCAGGAACACTTTCGCATTGATGTAGATTCACGGAGACTACTTAACCTAATATTATGGTTAAATTGCCTAAAGGTAGAAGCCAGTGTAGAGAACATCAAATTGGTAATTAAGTAGTAGGGTAGATCACTAAAATTTATGGCTAAAAAATAAAAATTAGCAAATTTACCCAAAGATTATGATTTGGGATATCTTTGTTTATGAGCCTCTAGAGTTTAGTAAGAGGAAATGTATTAGAAACCTAATAAGAATTTAAGGCAGTTTTGTTATCATTGAAACACAAAGCCTGTGAAAATATTAAGATAATTCTCAAGCACAAAAAACAACCCCTGAAATCACAAGGTGAGTTTAGTAAAGATTTACTGTTTCCAGAATTGTCATTCTACTCAATGTACATCTCGGATGTCACTTTGGATGGTGATGACAAAAGGTTATTTCAATGAGAGTAGAAATCTGAGACACAGAAAGCACTAGTGATAAGTCTGTGTCATGTCTGTGTTTTCCAGTTTCCTGTTTCCAAATTGATGTCTGTTGTGACCACTAGCAATCTCTACCACTGTACACGGTGTTTTGTCATTATTAACTATTGTGTTTTAATCCTGCCTCTTAACCTTTGATCACTGTGACCAGATTTGTCATAGTAGGTCACACCCTTTTCAGTTGACTCCTATTCTTCCATGCACCCTTTTTTGGGCACCAATTCCTAATTTACATCTGGAGGTCCCTCCCTTTCTCCTTTTGAGTCTGTCTGCCTCACACAGGTTTGCTGGTGCACAAAGATTTCCTGCAAGAGTTAGAATCATAATGTGGGTATATATATCAGGTGGCCACACAGTTTGTTTGACCTTGGGCAGTTCTAAATCACACCCATTGTTCTTGTTGATTTATATTTAGTGCCATTGCACTCTAAAGCATCTTTTTTTGGACAATATATAACATACCTGATATAATCTAGAAGTATATTACATGTCCCTTGTCACAGTAGTTGGTTTAGCCACAGTCAAAGTCATTGTTGATATTTGTGAGGTGCTTTGAAGAGAGGCAAGACTTGGAATTAAGAGGGTTTAATGTGGACAGGCAGCCACATAGTTGCTAAAAGGGAAGAGCCTGGATCATTGAGTCCACACTCAGTGGTCATGCATTAGAATACTGCCAACACCATAGAGGGTGGGGCCAGAGAATTTAGAGACCTGTGATCAATTTTATTCTCTGATATCCCCATTCCTATTTTATAAATATCCCTGTTTTCTCAGATCCAGAAGCCAACACCTTCTCCCACCACCACCCCAGCTTTCTGGACCATGCTTTTTGTTACTAGCCATAGGCATAGTCTTCAGCAATCCAAATTAGATCCTTATAGCTCAGCATCAGTACTTCAATGTACTGAAATATGCAAAATTATCGCAGGATATTTTATCCAGTTCTGCTGCCTCCTTACATTCAGCTGCTATTTCATTCCAGTATTCTCTTTGGCTCTTTCTAAATAAATCACATGCAAATGTCATTTAAATAAAAAGATTTAAAAATCAAATAGTTTTATAGTTTTCTGCTTTTTTTTTTTTTTTAAAGATTCTATTTATTTATTTATTTGACAGAGAGAGGGAGATCACAAGTAGGCAGAGAGGCAGGCAGAGAGAGAAGGGGAAGCAGAAAGCCCGACGTGGGACTCGATCCCAGGAGCCTGAGATCATGACCTGAGCCGAAGGCAGCGGCTTAACCCACTGAGCCACCCAGGCGCCCAGTTTTCTGCTTTTTAATCGGATGCTATTCTCCTAAGAACATTTGTGTTTGTCTAAATTGCATATAGTGGTTAAGTACCTGATTTTTAAGGAGCCTTGCTTATGATTAAGAGTATTATTTTCACTGCAAAGTAAATATTTTCACCTAAAGACCAACATTAAACAGCAGACAGCATCTGCATCAGAGATTATTATGATATAAATAAATTCACATAGCTTGAATCATATATTTAGCTTATAGATTTATAAAGATACAAACGTGTGTTAACACATTTATTATAATCTGGTTTTATCAATGAAGTTGTATCTATTATTAGAAAAGGTCAAAATAATTACCAATAAGTAATCTCTAAATCAAAAGGATGAAAGTAAACAGAGATTAAAGAAGAATTTCTTCATATAATCTATATATGATAAAATTACGTAAGTACAGATGGAAAAAAGTCTAGCTTATATGTGAAAAGAAATACTTTTCTTATTGAACTTTTAAGTTCAATTATTGTCAAATAGTAGTGGGTTTTTTGTTTTAATATTGCAAGGCTAGCGTTTAAAAAGCTTATGCTAAATAAGAGAAAATAATACTATGATTCATGTACAAAGGTTATTGAAAACCAGATGTTTGGGGCGCCTGGGTGGCTCAGTGGTTTAAGCCGCTGCCTTCGGCTCAGGTCATGATCTCAGGGTCCTGGGATCGGGTCCCGCATCGGGCTCTCTGCTCGGCAGAGAGCCTGCTTCCCTCTCTCTCTCTCTGCCTGCCTCTCCATCTACTTGTGATTTCTCTCTGTCAAATAAATAAATAAAATCTTTAAAAATAAAAAAATAAAAATAAAAATAAAAAAAAATAAAACCAGATGTTTGTCTCGAGACATGTTGGAATTTCTAAAGATTCATACAGAACTACAAGTATTCGATGTACACTTTGGATGGACAGAAGTCAGAGGAGACATAATCATTTTTGTATATAGTACAGGATTCAACTAGTTTATTTTAAGGTTCTTTTCATCTTTCAGTTTATCTGAAGACACCAAGGTGTGAGTGAAATTCTCATTGTAGTTAATTTATATAATTGTTAGCAGAAGTACACTGAAAATCTACAGTGATAAGTTTTTCTGGGATTCTCCAGAATGAATCAGGCTTAATTTTGTGGACTTGGATATACAGTGTAAATTGTCATGTAGGTAATAAACTTAATAAATACATTTATTTGTCATATAGATTTAATGAATATACTGGTTTAAAATTAATGTAGCAATGGCTAATAATAATTTCTTGAGGAATTCTATTGGTATCATATAAAAATATTGAAAATGGTATTGGAGTTTCTCCATGTGAGTGTTAAATAGATAGGTTTGCAAATATAAATTGCCAAAATTCAATACTGATAATGAAAACTTGGCCAAAGAGAAAGTGCAGTGTTAAGAAGAAATGGAATATCAGAATACCCTGAGTTAAAGACTGCTAATTGAAATAAGGTGTTGGTGGGGGAAGGGTTAATTTCTGATGCATTCATTAAAACATCAAGCAACCTAGGTAGAGAGTCCTTTACAAGCGTAGATCTTAATGGGGCTATGTCAACGAGTGAAGTGCCTGACTCTGGCAAGGGAATAAGAAAAATTTGTTTACTGTATGAATGAACCCATATTTCTCTTTTGCATTCCACTTAAAATATACAATACTGCATTTTTTTAACAATAAGCCCATCACAGTAGCCAGCCTACTACAGGTTACTTTAAGCTATTTACATTAATCTGTAGAACTAGATCTGTGTATGTAATGGTGAGTGTGGTGTAAATGTGGAATTATAGATTAATACATATATATTTCTGTCTGGTGACATTGATTCGTATTTTAAACTCTTCTGTGATTTCTTATTAATGAAGAATTTCTTATTCATTTTGTGCTGGTTCAGTTTAGTTTTCCATTCCCCAATTTGTAGTCTGTCTTGAGTTCTCCCAACAGAGATGCCATGTTTTCTCACATAATAACACTGCTGTGTTGTGGGTTTCTTTTCAGAAAGTCCATTTCTCTGTTCCTGGGGAAAAATTGACTAGTACTTGGGACACTATGTTTTCCATCCATACAGCACAAGATATTCGTTTTTATTGGTCTGAGGAGAGCTGTTAAAGATTTGTCACCAGATTGTCTGTAGTTTCCTTTTCTACATAAATTCAATAGTAGTTTTTATTAGGTATTTATAGCAACCTTCAAAAAACTTTTGAAATGATAGTTTTTGGCTGTTATAAAAATAGTGTAAAATTATTATTTTGGATATATTTTTATGTTTTTAATTTTTTTTTCTAGTAAAGAACTAGATATCTGCTATAGGCTGACCTGTAGCAATTCCGGAAATGCATTAATAAACTGAGTTTCAGAAAGTGCCATAGAATGTATTTCGTAATTAATCCTATGTAGAGAACCAGTTCCACTTGGGAACTAATTTTTAAAAAATGAACATATTTCAAGTATCAAAGAATGTCACCTAAGAACCTTCACACACTTTAATGAGAATACTCTAATCTCTGTTCATTCAGAATGGTGACTGTCAACGCAGAACTTCATGGCCATATCTTTGTCACCCAGATGAGAAATTGCCCATACTTTAAAGATGGCCTTTTAATTTATGAGTTAGAGCGAAAAAAGCAAAACAAATGTCATTGTCCCTAGACAAATATTCATTTAGACATAGAACTGAACTAAATCTGACAATGTATAGGAAAAAAGTGATCTTGAAACCGAAATAGGAAAACATTTTATTTATGCAGCTGTAATAAGAAAATGAACAGATGAAATTAAGGATCTTAGGCTTTCTCAATGCTAACACTTTTGTTTCAGAAAAATATTTAAAATTGGAAGCATAAATTATAAAGTTATTACAGCATTCAAGTATAAAGTGATTTCTCTAACAATCTGAACTTGTTAAAAACAAATAGTGTTATTAAAGATATGGAAAATATTGTTTTATATCATTTTAGGTTCTATGAATTGTCATGGTTGTGATTAAAATTATTTACTAAATTTTACCAAATAATATTTTTGTGAAAATGTCAGTACAACTTTCATTACCTCTAATTTAAGGCGTGAATAATATTCTACATTTATTTAAGCTTACTTTAATTAAAAACTGAAAGAAGAAAAGAAAGTTAAGAGAATTAACAGCATCCCTGAAATTGCCCATGTATCTTTTTCCGGTCACTTTGCCCAAAGAGAACTGCCAGTGTAATTTCTAATATCTGTTACTTTGTTTTGTATTTAAGCTTTAAAAAAGTAACATAATACAGGATAAGCTCCTTTTATTTCTCCCAGTATATGCTCTTTTATGCCTATCATCTTTTATTTAACATTAAATTTGGGAGATCTTCCCTAGTTTTGCTTGTAGTGATAGTTTGTGCTTTCTCATTGCCACTGGTAGTCCATCGGGTAAATATAATCTCTGCTATTGTTGATAAACATTAATTTTTAGTTTCTGACTATTATGAATAATATTGGTATACACGCACTTGTACATTTTTATAGGGAACATGATGTTTGCCTTTCCGATAAGAATATACTTGAAAGTGGAATTAGTGGGCTAATGGTTAATCTGCTCCAGCAGATGCAACAAAAAGTGTTCACAGTGGTCTGTTTAGCTCCCACCAGCAGTAACTGAGAATTCTGCCAGCTGTACATCCTCACTAACATTTGTTATTGTCTGTCTTTTAGGCCTGTCCTAAATTGTGAAGATATTCTTTGTCTTCTTTTAAAAGAGTTTTTGTTTACTCTTTCTAGAACAATATTTTGCCACATACTGAGCAATTTGTAAATGTTAACATTATTATTTTGTGGAGAAGATTTTAGTAAAAAGGAGATAATAATTAGTTCTCCTAACAAGATAGAATTCATAGTTCTTGGGGATTATCTCATAAAGAAACAAATACATAAATAAAGATAAATATCATAAGCAGAGAATCAAATTAGCAATTGTCTTAATATGGGAAGTCTAATTTTAAAAGGTCACTAATTTCTAATTACAGACATTTTCAAAGAGTGTATTTTGTAGTGTCCCAACCTTCTTCTGGATTTAGGAATTTGATGTTTTTTTATGTGTGTTTCAGAGAAATTAAAGCTATTTTCAAAATCCTTATATTTATTATGCATTCTTTATCATGATGACAGACTCATTCTGTATTTATTTTTTAAGGCAATATGTACCTTTTTAAAATGTCATTTTATTTACATTGAGAAGCTAAAAGTAAACTGAAGCTATTAAATATCAGATATCTTAGAATGAATATTAATGAGTACTTAAATTCAGTGCTGGTATGTGTTTTCTAGGTTAATGCATGATACTTTAGTGGAAAAAAAATTCAAAGGATAAAAATCATATATAAAAAACTTCTTTATGTTCCATGAACTTGAGAGACTAAAAATATTGCAATTGTCTGGCTTGCCAGAAATGCTCCTCAATATTGAGATTGAATTTCCTTGGAAAACAGTTGCAATCAATTTTCATTCGATACATTCAGCTACTCAATGAGATTAGATGTTAAGATTTATAGTAGAAGTTGTTGTGGAAATTATAGCTCTCTTGCAAGGGTGAAGACATGGAGGGAGTATGCAGTATATTTCCCAAACTTGGTGTTCAGCTTTTAACTGAATACATAAACTAGTAGTGATCTGATCAGAAGGGAAGTAGAGCAACATTTCAATCTGAAAAGAAGCTGTAATGATTTGAAATATTGTTCTTGTAGTTCACTTGGATTCTGCTAAAGCTGTAGAAGTGAAAATCTAAAATGGGAAAGAAACACTTCAGGGGCAGTGAATTCTCCATTGGAAACTGAAGCCTATTTCTATTATATGATGGCAGGGACACCACTTACACAGTATTTATGACAATACTGGTGCTGTGAAGTAGAACATCTTTGACATAACTTAAGAAATAGTAGCTGATAAAGAAAAGAGGGAAGAATCATAGTTAAGAACATATGGATGTGTATTATTAAGAAGGGAAATTAAACATTAATTTAAAATAAAAACATTAAAATTTTGAGGACAAAACTTAATTCAAGCATTTCTTTTTATTAGTCTTCATTACTGAAATTAGACTCTGGAAATTTTTTTTTTAAGATTTTATTTATTTATTTGACACAGAGATCACACATAGGGAAAGAGAGAAGAGGAAGCAGGCTCCCTGCTGAGCAGAAAGCCCAATGTGGGGCTCGATCCCAGGACGCTGGGATCATGACCTGAGCTGAAGGCAGAGGCTTTTTTTTTTTTTTTTAAAGATTTATTTATTTATTTGACAGAGAGAGATTACAAGTAGGCAGAGAGGCAGGCAGAGAGAAGGAGGAAGCAGGCTCCCTGCTGAGCAGAGAGCCCGATGCGGGACTCGATCCCAGGACCCTGAGATCATGACCTGAGCCGAAGGCAGCGGGTTAACCCACTGAGCCACCCAGGCACCCTGAAGGCAGAGGCTTTAATCCACTGAGCCACCCATGCGCCCCAGGACTCTGGAAATTCTAAAGACAAACCACTTCTTATCTGTTATATTGTACATGATTAATAGTGATTCAATATGATATCAATGTCAGAATAATAGGTCAAATATAAGTTGTTGTTTCAGGCTCAGATTAGAATACCATCTTTCCTGGGGTCCGGGTATCTCAGTCGTTATAAGGATCCTGGGATCTAACCCAGCATCAGGCTTCCTGCTCAGCTGGGCGTCTGTTTATCTTCTTCTGCTTTTCCCCCAAGCTCTTACTCTCTTTATCTCAAATAAATAAAATCTTAAAAAAAAAAAAAGTCCCTCTCCCCTCTTGTAACCTCCTTCCTTTCCAATGAAGATATATAATGAATATTATAAATCCAATTCCTAAAATACTTTCGTTCTCTATTTAACTAGCTGCTAAGGTCAGAATTGTTTAAATTGAAACCACAAAATTATATATGTTTACTGAAAGTTCCAACTAAAAGTCAGTGGAGAAATTAAGGCAAGACTTTTTAGTAATATAAATACTAACATTTTATTACAGGGGAAAAAGCTGTGATAGTCTTAACACATTTTGTAGCATCTAAGAGTATTCACTAAATTGAAAAAAAAAAGAGTGTTCGCTAAATTGATAAGGACGCCTTTTTGACACAAATAAAGGAAAAAAAAACCTTTTTAAATAAAAAATATACTTCATCCTCATGCCAACATTATAATAACATTATAAGTGTTATTTATCATAATTAGCAGCAGCAACAGCAGCATTTAATTGCATGGTATTAACTGTTTCAAACTCTCCTAAGCACTCAGACTGCATTAACTAACTTACTCCTCACAAGATTTTGAGATCAATAGATTTTTTTTTTTTTTACCCCACATGCTGGAAAAGTAAATAAAACTTAGATTAAGGTACCTTACTAAAGATTCTGAGCTCTGTTATAAGAAGAGCACTAGATGAGAAATCAAGAAACCTGTATTATTTTTTTCTGCCTATTTCTAAAATCAGATAGGAAGAAGTAATTGGTGTATTCTGTTTTCAATAAGGAGAGAAAGATTGAGTTCTTACTGTGCGGGCATCATTTTGCAGTGGATACTTCAACTCTGCACTGTAAGTATTTTACCTTTTTTGTAGATAAGCAAACAGAGGTTTGAGAGATTGAATATTTCCCCTAAACTATATAATGGATCTAGGAAGTAAACCTGGATCTATTTGAGACCTATAAGGTCAAGCTCATTTCATTTTCCTAATTCTTATCCCCATAATTTTATATCATAAAGTGATTATACAGTATGCTTATTGTATAAAAAGTTTTCCAGCATTAACATTTCTCCACACTGAGTAACTTTACTGGTTCTAATACATGACTTATGTTCCAAATAAACAAACCAATGCCATTTGTGGCCTGTTGCCCTGCTTGACTTCTCACCAGTGGTTGATGCTGGAGGTCAGCCTGGTCCTAGAAGTGCTCTGCTTTCCTGCTTGATCCTACTTCCAGTAAAGCATGCTGCTCTTTGTTTTCTACTTCTTGGCCCCTCTCAAGTTTCTTCATTAACTCTTCAAAGGGTGATGCTTCCACAGGTTCAGTCTTTCGAGATGGTTACATTTGCCAAGTAAGCAGAGACATGAAATATATTTTATTTTTATGAATAATTTTGAAATGAGCAGGAGTTACTATTTATATCAGTATTATTGTAGAAAAAAAATCATTGTTATTTTATAACATTTACAAGTGCCTAGCTCACTTACCAAGCAGTTGTGCCATCTATAAATGATGTGGACAGACTCACTCTTTATATTGAAATTTAACATAAGGTTTAATTGGGGAGTTGAGGAATACTCAGTTGTGTGTTACACTTTATGGAAATGCCATTTATGAGGGATTGTGATACATAGGTATTCAGTGTTGGTGGCGAAGTCCTCCAGAGAGTCAATCTAAGGTCACATTCCTGTTAAGTATTGCGCATCAACTGAAAGTGATTTGAGGCTGGCAAAAATACTTAAAGTGTGAATGTATTTCTTTGTTAGAAACTTAGTTGTTCTTTATCATTCTAGAAACAATACAGTATGTTTCAGTATCCTATGAATATCTTGAGTTCTGTGAATCTAATGAACAAAAGCACATTAAATTTTGAATCATATTGTGTATTTATAAAAATACTAGTATAGATGAGACTTAAGGTTTTTATTTCCCCCAGGTAAGGTAATTGTTTATCAATAATAAGTATAAAACAGAATATAAGTATAATCAAGGGAGAGGTAATATGAAATAACAGTTAAATATTGGGCTATGGAGATGTAAATCTTGGGTTAGTAGTCTAGCTCCACCACTTATTAGAGGTAGGTATGACCTTGGCCATGTTGCTTAGTGTTTCTGGATCCTATTTCCTTATCTGTAAATTTAAAATACTATTTCCATGTTACAGATTGAAGATAACATTTGTCATAAATGTCAATTTCTTGGGACAATGTTTGCCACATCTTGCATACTTTGAAAATGTTTGCATAATTTTTCTTAAAAAGGCAGAATTGAGCAAGAAAACAGTTCCAAACTGGAAGCCAAAAGACCTAAGCTTGCAATCTATACCATCAAAAACTGTAGGCAAGTATTAGTATTGGTAGTCAGTAACATAAAGTTTTGTATACCCTGTCCATATTAAAAGGCTGTTGTTAATATTGGTTTGATTTTGACATGCAAAGCTGTACTGTACACCAAATCATTACATTAGTGCTCTTAATTTACCTTCATGCTTGTTTTTAGAGTAATTTAACGACAGTGATCTTTATTTAGAATTTCTCATACTAAATGAAATGCATGGGGGGCCTGTGTGGCCCAGTCAGTTTAGCATCCTGAGCATCCTGAGCCTTTCTGCTCAGGTCGTGATCTCAGGGTTGTGAGACTGAGCCCCCAGTAGGGCTCTGTGCTTAACACAGAATCTGCCCAAGACTCTCTCCCTCTACCCCTCCACCCATCTAAAATAAATCTTAAAAAAAGAAAAATATATACATATACATATATATGTATGTATTTCATTTAGTTTATATACACAAAATGCTTTTCTTTTTTAAGAATACATATTTTATGAAAAAGCAGCACTTCAATATAAATATTAGGTGTCTATTATGTATCAGTTACTGTTTACAAGCTGCGATATTTATAGGAATGCTAATGATATGTAATAACACAAATCAGTAAACATTAGAAACATTTAAGAAATGAATTATTTTGACATACATTTGTGATAGATATATATTTACTGTATAATTACACATATAATTTATTATTCTTATTTCATAACTAACCAACAAAATTAAGACATTTACCACAGTTATAGGAGCAGAAATAAATAACATTTCCAAGAAAAATTGCATTCCATTGTGTGGACAGCACTATTTCAATAATGCATATATTTTTCTTTTTAATTTTGCTATCATGGCATTCAAATTTGGCACTTATTTTAATATGAATTTTATGGAAAAATGAGCAAACTTTAAAGCTGTCACGTACCCAACAAAATATCTGTCATTCATTTATCACTTCAATCAGTTGATTTTTTTTTTTAATTTGGAATTCTTGTTTTACTTTAATAGTAACACTTTTGTTTTGATGTGTAGTATAAATTAGGTCTGGTGCATCAAACTCATGATCTCTTGACTGTTACAATTTAACATAATGCTGAGTTAAGCACAAGCTGGATTTTAGAATCCTTAGGAAATATTTTAGCCCAGTAGGATGTACATTGTGGCAGTCAGAGAGTAACTGAAGATGTGGAAATAGCTCAGATATTATGATTGTTTTCGGTTATATTCCTGGCCTACAGGAGAAGCTCAACACTGTATTGAAGAAATTAATGAAGAGTAACCAAACACTTTTATCCTAGCCCATTTTATTTACTCCTAAAGAAAATGCCCTGTTTTATATATTCCTAACCTCATTTTTCTGAACCCATCTTCTATACAGACACAGGTTGTTTTTGTTTTGTTTTGTTTTTTGTTTGTTTTTTTACAAGACTTTATTTATTTGAGAGAGAGAGAGAGACAGAGATAATGAGAGAGAGAGCCTGAGCACGGAGGAGAGGGAGATGCTGAGCAGGAAGCCCCCACAGGGCTCGATTCCAAAACCCTGGGACCATGACCTAAACGTGAACCTAAGGCAAAAAATTAACTGGCTGAGTCACCCAGGCACTCACAGAGGTAGGTTTTATATAATTACATCTTTTGTTAAGAGTTAAATGTGTAGATATGAAAAGAACTAGTACTCCAGTGAAGTTAAGTTTTGAAATCAAGTTTTGTGCTGTCTCTATGGAACTAAATGCACACAATTTTAAGTCCCATTGCATAATAAAGTTTTAGAAGCAGAAGGAAACTTAGAAATGTTTGCTACAAATTCTTTATGTAAGGTCATATATGTAAAGGGAAATGCTCAATGCCTTATGGGTCATGGTGGCATCATTGCTTCTACAAGCCAAGTATCCTGATTGCATTAGATGATTTTATGTCAAAAATTACTCATAATTCTCATTTCTGCTTTTAATATTTATCAAAACATTTTATTTGTAAGTATCAGAATCTAAACATAAATGACTGTAGTTATTGATTAAGTTCTGAAGGTTAAATATCTGAAATTGCATATCACTATCATATGCTTCCATTGAAAAGGACTTGTTCTATAATGTGAAGGTAAATTGACAGGGGATACTATAAAGGGATAAAATTCATGGCTAAAGTTTCTTTCACATATTTTTCTTCTTCTGGATTTTCCTGTCTCTCTTTTATTTCACTGTAAAATTGTAGAGTCTGCCTACTTTACATTGGAATAACTCCGGGGCTACCAATACACAAAAAACACAGTAATCATTTCCAAGTTAGTATCTGGCACTTTTTAGTTCTTTTGTAAAGGAAGGAAAGAAAGGAAAATTAATTAACTTACGAAACTATCATATGTGTCAGTCACTTTCATTTTATTGTTATTTTTTAAAATTACTAAATTTAGGGGCACGTAGGTGACTCATTGGTTTAATTCTCTGCCTTTGGCTCAGGTCATGATCTCAGGGTCCTGGGATTGAGCCCAGAATGGGGCTCTCTGCTCAGCAGGGAGCCTGCTTCCCTGCTTTCTCTTCTTGCCTCTCTGCCTACTTGTGATCTCTCTCTCTGTCAAATAAATAAAAAATTTTTAAAAATTACTATATTTAAAGGTTCTATTTTTATATAAAATTTTGAATTCAACTGATTAATACCACATATTTAGTAAACTACAAATCTAAATGGCCTAAGAAAATTGAACAGAAGTTATCTGTTAAATATATGAACCAATTAATAAAACTTCACTATTGCAAATTATGGTTGTGGGAAGTAATATTTGGTTTTTACTGAGCATGTATAGTAATAGTAAACATATAGGAATACTAGAAATAATAATTCATTCAATCAAAACTTAACACATATTTATTGAACACATAATTTTTAAAGTAATGAATGGCTGAAGTCCAAGGAAAGATTTTTTTATCCTGATTTAAAGGTTATAATTATGGTTATATCCCCATGGAAATTAAGTAAGTGAGGATATTTTATGTTGTGGACTATCTTTTCTTTCTCAGATAAGAAATTTAAGATTTTCAGGTTGAGGCAAGAAATTAAGTCTCCCAAACGCAGACTCAGGGGTAAGAAAAGGATCAGTTACTATATATGTGGATTTTGGTACTTAAGATATATACTCAGCCATGAAGAAGGTTTGCAGTTTGAAATACAGACAATGTTATTCTAAAATAAATAAATTTTTCAATCATGTGGGTATGCATTTTGGCAGAAGAGCATGGGGTTAGAGTTCCTATCCTAACTCCCCTCATTCTGTTACCTTAGAGGAGTATTTTAAAAATGAGTCATTAATTCTTAGAGCTAGAAGGATGTTGATATAAAGTTGTGGGGTAAATAATAAAAAATAAATAAAACTACTAGTCCTGACTCAATAAAGTTTTATTTACTTTAACTATCAATAAATTTTGTTGCATGGAAATCAAAATTTTAGTTTTAGTGTTGATTCTCTGATGTTTACCCTACATATTTTTGGGGAAATAGGATTTTTTAAGTCTGTTGACCAATTCTATAATATTGTACATGATATACCCACAGTAAGCAAGTGGTAGGGTTGGTGAATGCTGTAAGCACTTTTATATAGCTGAGATGTTCCAACAAGATTTAATAGGTGGTGCTTTCTCTGCTTATATAGGAGTATTAAGGAAGTTAATTCATAAACCTTAGAAATTAAAAGATACTTTCAAAAGGAGTTCATGAAAGATTTCCATGGGTGCACTGGAATCATGGTATGGAGAGGTGACTGTGAATGTAGTAAGGCAGTGCTACAACATAGAGGTTTTTGAAACGTTATTCAGGAATCAAACTTTTTATTTTGGCAAGTTCTTTCCAAGCTTTTGTATATGCCTGCTTTACATATTATACTAAAACAGGAATCTCATTATTGTTGAAACAAAAAAGCTTTTTATTTTCTAAGAATAGTTATGTTTTCCAGCATCCTATAATTCTATTTATCATTTATATTCATCTTAAAGGCATACAGTTTGCATTAGTAATGTCAAGAGTACATTTTATTGCTTTGGCATTATAATACATTAAAAAAAGATAATAATTCCTTTAGTTGATAAAAATACTGTTTTGTATGTACATTTTACAGCAAAAGTAGCTATAAATGCAAAAACAATATTATATAATTTTAAAGAATAAATTGCTTATATAAACACAATAAAGACACTTTTGGTTAGTAGAAACAATTTGTTTTCCACTGTATAGAACACAAAGATAAAACATGATACTCATCCAGTTTAATATAATGAGATGATATGTTACATCTTTAAATGAACCTTGTGATTGATAGAAACCAAAATCTCATTTTTTATGTCTATCCAAATTATTCCTTTGTTATGCTACCAGAATATATTGAACCCTATAAGATCCACTGCAGTGATGATGTAACATATTCATTCATCTTTTCATTAATTCATCCATTTGGACTAAGGGAAATTTATTCAGTAATATGAAGGACATACACAAGTGGTTATTTAGAAATACACACATATTAAAAAGGGAATAATGTGACTGAGTAACCCAGTTGGTTATAGGAGTTCCAGGGACGTGAGGAGACTTTTGTTTATATTTTCAAATATATTCATATAAAAATGCAAAGTCATCATTTACTTGTAACATCCTCTATTCAGTCTAGACTTGTTTTACTTCTCAGGCTTTTCTCAATTCCTCAACTTCTCATTCTCTTCTAATTTGTAATTTGAATGAGTAGAGAAAAAAACCCAGTTTAGCATATTTAAGGAGAAAAATAAATTATTGAAAGGAAAGTCAGAAACCTGGACATCACCTCAAAGAACAGTGCTGGAAAGTGACAAGAGTTGAGATTCTGGAGGAGGAAGAATTAAGTAGGCAAGTGGGTGGGGTACTTCTCCCAGGTAGCCCCATGTGCCCCTGGCATGCATGCCACAAAGCAAACGTACCTTAAATAGCAATTCAGAGCTAGAGTTCTGGGTTAAGACCAAATACCTACCTTTCATTCATTCACAAACCAAATGTGGACTTCTCCTCCCTACTTTCAGAGCATCTCCAAAGATTCCATGTGGTTAAGGGAGAAGGGAGTGGTAGCATTTGCTTAACATCCTTCTCTTTATGACCTAACCATGGACCTAATCATGGAATTGTAACTCAGATTATAAGACAAGTGAGCTAAGAAACCATGCTCCTGGTTTCCACTCCTCTGTCTTCAGTAAGGCTTATAGACAGAACATTTTCTTCCTCAAGTCCTCCTTCAAACACAAAGCAGATTGCATTTGTTGTATCTGGAAGGCAGTTCTTCACCACTGATGTTGGTGTTTATATGAACTAATGTTCGCCTGAATAGCTTTGTTAGTGAACTGAATAGGACACAGAATTCTCTACTTAAACATTGCCATCTTTCAGAGGAGTGATAATGATTTAATCTGGCAGATGCACTCAAGTTCCGCTTTGGTTCCTCATGGCCATGCCTATACATAATTTCTTGGGGCCCAGTTTGAAAGGAGGAGGGAACTGTTCTCATCCCTATCAAATCCATCACCTCCTTTTTGTAACTAGTATATTATACATTCCCCTTACTGTCCTGAAGTGAAATTCATAGATAATATTAACTCCCCATGCAAGTATGCCAAGAAATCAATATTTTGTCCTAATTATATAATAAAGGAAAAATAAAAGGAAAAAAAAATCCTGAAAATGTACACTGAAAACTCCTGGAAGGTCCCCTCTGCCTAAACTATCTGACATAGATAGTGCAGTTTGTGGTCTCTAAACTTTTCCCCCTTCTGCTGCCCGGATATCCGGATTTTTAGCTGTCTCCATGCCTTAATACTTGGTACAAATGATTACCATCTGGGTTAATGAGTTTCTGACTTCCGTTTTGGGAAGCTGTATCCAGTGTGGTACCTACCTCTCTTTAATAATGTATACTCAGAATTCTGAGAATTCTGCCATCAGCAAGAAGGCATGGAAATGATCCAGTTCCACACTTAAGTATTCATTCTTAATCAATCAAAACAGCCAGATTTTTAAAAAAAATATTTTCTATATACTTTAAATGATTTGTGAAACATTGATATTGACAGCCAACTAAAACCAATTTACACAAATAGGTATGATGATAAAATATATGAATTAACCTGTACTTATTACTTTGATAGTCCTATGTACATTCTAAGTTCAATAATTCAGTATACATACAGGTAAAAAATTTGAAATGACTTAACATAAATATGTATATTCATTTTTAACTTTCAATAAGGTGGGTTTCTTCTGAAGGGTGTGTGTGTGTGTGTGTGTGTGTGTGTGTGTGTGTGTGTGTCTGTGTTTGGGAAGAAGTGGATAGCTGCTCTTAAATGAGACTATTGAAGCTAGGGAAATTGGTTTCTATTTCTTTTACATTTTCTCATAGTACATTCATAAATCTCCTAGAGTTGCCATAACATGTTATCACAAACTCAGTGGCCTAAATCAATAGAAATGTATTTTCCTATAGTTCTTGAGGCTAGAATTCCAAAATTAAAGTGTCGATAAGACAGCACTCACTATGGAACTTCCCAGTGGAGAATCCTTCCTTTACTTTTCCAGTTTTAAGTGGCTGTCAGCATTTCTTGGTTTCCTTGGCTTGTAGCCACATCATTCCAATCTCTGCCTCCTCTTCACAGCACCTTTTTCTCTGGGTGTTTCATTCCTCTTCTGTCTCTTATAGGATCATTGGTCATTATATTTAAGGGCTATTAAGTATCCAGGTTGATCTCATCTCAAGATCCTTAATTATGTCTATAAACACTCATTTTCCAGATAAAGGTTTGAGGGTTCACAGGCACGAGGAATTTGGACATAGACATATCTTGTTGGTGGCCACCATTTAAACCACTGGAGTACCATATGATATAATTTAAAATACCATTGAGTGACCAGTTTTACTTTAATTACTTATTATTGATTCTCTCAGTCTTTCAGCAAACACGACAAAGTATCTTCCAGGTATCTCCCAAACCTCAGAGAGTGCACTGATGAAACAAAAATGAGCAAATAAAAATCCCTGTTTTCTAAGAATTCATGATACACTGATCTAACATACGTATGTGTCTGTGTATATGTATATGTATGTGTGTATCTTTAAAAAACAAGGTATGGGGGCTTAAGTGGGTAGGAGAAGAATCAATGAAACAAGATGGGATTAGGAGGGAGACAAACCATAACTGACTCTTAATCTCACATTAAGTGAGATTAACCCCACCTTAGGGGGGTGGGGTTATGGACATTGGGGAGGGTATGTGCTTTGGTGAGTGCTGTGAAGTGTGTAAAACTGGCGATTCACAGACCTGTATCCCTGGGGATAAAAATATATGTTATAAAAAATAAAAAATTAAAAAAAAAGAAATCAATAAATCCTATAAAAATATATGTTTATATATATAAACATATATAAAAATATATGTTTATAAAAAATAAAAAATTTAAAAAAAAGAAATCAATAAATCCTATAAAAAAAAAACAAGGTATATATCCAGTAGAAATGCATGAAGGTACATCAGTGGATATAGGTAGTAACAGCAACTTCACCTTACTTAAGAAGTAGAGAGAAGATATAGGAAGAAGTATGGGAGGTAATGACACCAGAGTTAAAACTGGAAGTTGAGTGGGAAGGTTTCTGGGATACAAACAAAAAAGCTAAAGTTCATATGTGAATATTTATAAACATTTTTGTCTATTTTTCATATGATTTAAATCTAGTACATTTGAGTGCAGCAGTAATTATGCTGCATGTCATAAATAACTTGTGTAATTTGCTGCCAGTATATCCAGTTTACTTACTTATTTTTTTGAAGCCAGTAGATCAATGAATGTTATAAGAGACTTGGAAAAATTAGCCCAATAATATTTAAATGTCAATATTATTAATTTAAAAATTCATGAGAGTATTAGATATGTATCTTAGATCACATGATATTGACACTATCACTTAATGGATATTATTCATATTGAAAATAATTCTCCTAAACTATATAAAGATATTTAATTGATGTAAGCCATACTCATAATTATACATTGCACTTGATCTCTGAGAAGAAAGATTTTTTAAATCTCTGGTGTATTATCTTTTGTTTGAATGACACAATAACCTCCTAAACATTCAGAATTAAAATGCAAGTGGAAAAAATATTTAACAGTTACCTATGGTAACTGTAACAGTACAGTTAACAAGTAACAGTTGTAACAACTGTTACGACTGTAACAGCAACTGTAACAACTGTAACAAGTAACAGTTACCTTATGGGAAGTCACTCTTTTATGAATTGTATCTCACATAATATGTAATGGTATTGGAATCTGAGTGATGCCATTGCTGGAAGGGTACACAGTCCAAGGAATGTGTACAGCCTCTAGCATCTGGGAAAGGCAAGGAACAAATTCTGTCCTAGAAGGAAAGGAACACCTCTCTTTAGACACCTTGATATTAGTCCTGTATGGCCTATTTCAGACTTCTGACCTCTAGAACTGTATAATAGTAAACTTACATGGTTTTAAGCAACAGAATTTATGGTAATTTGTTACTGTGTATTAGTTTCCATAGGAAACTAATGCAGATTTCGGTTACAATCAGTAGGTTCTTTTTCACAGATTATTTTCATATAAAAGTTGAAGACTGAATTCATTACTGGCACCTAACTGTGAAGTGATTATTATACACTAAGTGTTTATTTGAGGGGTAGATAACTGCTGTATTGTCAGTAGAAAAACACTTGGGGAGTCACCACCTATGGCTCCGTGATTAGTTATCCAAATATGTATGACCATGTATTATTCTTCATTGCTGGGTTTTCCATAATAAACCAGTATGCAGTTGAGAACAGCCCTATGGTGGATTGTTTCTATAAATCTAGCCACCAACATCAATTTAAAAATGTTTGCTCCTATTCCTTTTTCTATCTTACCATAGCATGACAATGTGTAATGATTCAGTTATGCTATTTTCAAAATAAAAATGATGAAACTGAAGATTGTATTATACTGTTGAGAGCAATATTCTTATTTGTGACTTGCAATTCCTACTCTTGACAGTGAAAGCAGAACAATGTCTATTTTCAGAAAATGGCCTGTGTGCTTTGCACATTATGAATTAGCTCACAGTGTTTAGTTGTCTATTACAAGTAGTCAGAATGCCATAATAATTAAATGTTAATTTAATAGCAGCATTCTGAATTAGAATAAGTAGAATATGGCAAGCTATGAAAAGCATTTGGATTATAGCATTAGCGAATGTTTTAAAATGTTCTCTCTTACCCCATTGAAATAATAATTTAGTTTTACACTCTGGTGGTTAGGGGCTTGATGCTGTAAGAGCTTGACCTAGTATAAATTGCATAAATCACACAAAACGTTCCAGAACATCATGCTCCATGGCTGATGAGAACCATATTGTTCTGCATTTTTTTTTAAAGAAATTGAGCCCCAGCTATTTAATCAAAGAACATAGGCAACAATATCTTGCTATCAACTCTTACCACATGTATTATAGCTGATGCTGTCATTTGTAAATGATTACTTCCTATAATGTATTTTAAATTTCATTTGACCTTGATAAGACAAAGATTTTTTCCTGCTGAAATTAACATGCTGCTCACACCCACACCTTTTATCTTGCATTAAAAAGTACTTGACAACACACAATTGTACTTCGAACAAACCCATGTTTTTAAATAGCTTGTGTCCTATGTGTTGATCTTGGGCAATGATAAAGTGGAGACTGAACACCCATTTGTTAGGACAATTTTCCATTCAAGAGTTTCTTGTAAAAAATAATTTGTTCTTTATGTGTTCTCTCTCTCCAAATTTTTAGTATCAGGGATCCATTTTTCACCTTAATCTACTCAATTCTCCTTCCTCTTTAAAAGGAAGTGGAACTGCTACTGGTACATAAATTTTCTTTGCTGGGCCCAACATCTAATTAATTCCAGAAGAAAACCTCTTTCCATTAAATAATGGTCTGTATGTGGCCAGCATATTTCTAGGTCTCCCTGCAGGGGGAAGGGAATGATAGGAGTAAGCTTCAAAAAAGCATCACTGAATTCAGAGGCATACTGGGAAGGATCTTTGGCAAAAGGCTGTGCCCTCCTGGACTGTGTGAGGCAGAAATGTCCCTTCTGTGTTCCCCACCTTAAAGATGGGAATCTTTGATATATGAGAACATGCCTCATTCTAATTAATCAAATGTAGAATTCAGGTATTATTTAATGAGTTGCACAAAAATAAAGTTTTCCTAAAGATAAACGTTGTAGTGCCAGAAGATCTATATAATTCCTGTCATCAACAGGAATTCCGAGAATGAGAAATGACAAATGAGATATGAAAAATAAAATAGGTGTCATATAAAGTTATAAATGACACATTTAATGTTGCAATACTCTTCTATTTTTTTAAATTTATTTTTTATTTATTTTCGGCCTAACAGTATTCATTATTTTTTCACCACACCCAGTGCTCCATGCAATCCGTGCCCTCTATAATACCCACCACCTGGTACCCCAACCTCCCACCCACCCACCAATTCATACCCCTCAGATTGTTTTTTAGAGTCCATAGTCTCTCATGGTTCACCTCCCCTTCCAATTTCCCCCAACTCCCCTTCTCCTCTCTAACTCCCCTTGTCCTCCATTCTATTTGTTATGCTCCACAAATAAGTGAAACCATATGATAATTGACTCTCTCTGCTTGACTGATTTCACTCAGCATAATCTCTTCTAGTCCCGTCTATGTTGCTACAAAAGTTGGGTATTCATCCTTTCTTATGGAGGAATAATACTCCATAGTGTATATGGACCACATCTTCCTTATCCAGTCGCCCATTGAAGGGCATCTTGGTTCTTTCTACAGTTTGGCGACTGTGGCCATTGCTGCTATAAACATTGGGGTACAGATGGCCCTTCTTTTCACTACATCTGTATCTCTGGAGTAAATATCCAGGAGTGCAATTGCAGGATCATAGAGAAGTTCTATTTTTAATTTCTTGAGGAATCTCCACACTGTTCTCCAAAGAGGCTGCACCAACTTGCATTCCCACCAACAGTGGAAGAGGGTTCCCCTTTCTCCACATACCCTCTACCACATGTTTTCTGTCTTGTTAATTTTGGCCATTCTAACTGGTGGTAAGGTGATATCTCAATGTGGTTTTAATTTGAATCTCCCTGATGGCTAGTGATGAACATTTTTTCATGTGTCTGATAGCCATTTGTATGTCTTCACTGGAGAAGTCTCTGTTCATATCTTCTGCTTATTTTTTGAAATGCTTGTCTGTTTTGTGTGTGTTGAGTTTGAGGAGTTCATTATAGATCCTGGATATCAACCTTTTGTCTGTACTGTCATTTGCAAATATCTTCTCCCATTCCGTGGGTTACCTCTTTGTTTTTTTGACTGTTTCCTTTGCTGTGCAGAAGCTTTTGATTTTGATGAAGTCCCAAAAGTTTATTTTCGCTTTTGTTTCCTTTACCTTTGGAGACATATCTTGAAAGAAGTTCCTGTGGCTGATATCGAAGAGATTACTGCCTATGTTCTCCTCTAGGATTCTGATGAGATCAGGAACACGACAAGGATGCCCACTCTCACCACTCTTGTTCAACATAGTATTAGAAGTCCTAGCAACAGCAATCAGACAACAAAGAGAAATAAAAGGTATCCAAATTGAAATAAAAGGTATCAGACAGAGAAATAAAAGGTATCAGACAACAAAGAAAAATAAAAGGTATCCAAATTGACTTCTTCATTGAAGTCAAACTCTCTTCGCAGATGACATGATTCTTTATATGGAAAACCCAAAAGACTCCACCCCCAAACTACTAGAACTCATACAGCAATTCAGCAATGTGGCAGGATACAAAGTCAATGTACAGAAATCAGTGGCTTTCTTATACACTAACAATGAAAATACAGAAAGGGAAATTAGAGAATTGATTCCAAAGAGGTAAAGAATCTGTATTCAAGGAACTATAGAACACTCATGAAAGAAATTGAAGAAGACACAAAAAGATGGAAGACCATTCCATGCTCTTGGATCAGAAGAATAAACATTGTTAAAATGTCGATACTACCTAGAGCAATCTATACTTTTAATGCCATTCCGATCAAAATTCCACCGGTATTCTTCAAAGAGCTGGAGCAAATAATCCAAAAATTTGTATGGAACCAGAAGAGACCCCGAATTGCTAAGGAAATGTTGAAAAACAAAAATAAAGCTGGGGGCATCACGCTACCTGATTTCAAGCTTTACTACGAAGCTGTGATCACCAAGACAACATGGTACTGGCTTAAAAACAGACGCATAGACCAGTGGAACAGAGTAGAGAGCCCAGATATGGACCCTCAACTCTATGGGCAAATAAACTTCGACAAAGCAGGAAAAAATACACAGTGGAAAAAAAAACCATCTCTCAATAAATGGTGCTGGGAAAACTGGGCAGCTATATGTAGAAGAATGAAACTCAACCATTCTCTTACACCATACACAAAAATAAACTCAAAATGGATAAAAGACCTCAACGTGAGACAGGAATCGATCAGAATACTCTTCTATTTTTAACTCTATCCATTACTATCCTCTGTATACTTACTTTGGGATTATTTTCCACATTCACTCAATCTCTGTAATTTACCTCAAAATAAAACAATACTTTTACATAATAATTTTGAAAGCAATTTTACATGTTCTATTTTGTGATCACTCAAAGTATGGGGGAAGAAATAAGGGATAAGGAAACTTTTAGGAGATAAAAATAAATGCTCACAAAGTTAACACATTATTAATAAATATAGTCGGTAATAATTTTGCGGATTTTTGAAAATAGACCTTTTTTTTGGAGTAGTTTTAGGTTCACAGCAAAACCAAGTGGAAAGTACACAGAGTTCTTATAATTTTCCCATCCCCCACCCAACTACTTCCCCCATTGTCTGTGTCCTTTTCCAGGGTGGTACTTTTGTCACAGTTGATGAACTTACATTGACACATCATTATCATCTGAAGTTAGTAGTATACATGAGGGTTCATATTTGACGTTGTACATTCTGTGGGTTTAATATATAATGACATTATTCCTCCCAGTAATTCACTTTTTGTGTGAGTTAACAAGGTTCCTTTTTCTTTGCTTGCACTCAAGGAACCTAAATAGTGAGAGCTAGTCATTAATGTGGTACTGTCAGAGATAGGAATGAAATATTCAGATCTTTTGACTCAGCCTCCACTTTGCAAAAGCAGTTTATGCAAATGATTACTAGCACAAAATATGGAATATATTGGATACTCAATGAATTGTATGTAATACTTTAATAAACACATACACATCAATATTACAATCAATGGTAAAATGAAGTCTACAGTTTATATATATATATTTTTTTAAATTCACGAGAGAAAGCATAAACAGGGATCAGAGGCAGAGGGAGGAGCTGACCCCTCACTCCCCGAGCAGGGACCCAGACATAGGGCTCCGTCCCAGCACCCTGGGATCATGACCTGAGCTAAAGGCAGACACTTAACCAACTGAACCACCCAGGCACCCCTGAAATCTACATTTTAAAATGTGGTATTCTTCGTTCAGAATATGCTCAAATGCCTGGGAAAAAAAGTGTGTAGACATCTCAAAGGAGGAAAAATACTGGTATGAAAAGCAGTCTATCAGACAGTAAATGTGTATGTCACTTGCTGCCAAATAACCACAGGGTTTTTTCCCAGTTTCATTTTATTTTGAGCATGCTACTTAATGTATTTTAGTTTCAATTAACTCTTTTTACAGTGGGATTAATGGTTATACTTATTTTATGTGGTATTCAATATCTTTCCTAAGGTCTGTACATGTATTATCCTAATATTTAATGCTGACAAAATTCTGTGAACATCATAGGCCCACAGGCAAAGTGATATAATGAATGTAAAGTGCTTACATAATACCTGGAAATTAGGAATTACCAAAAAAATATTGCTACAAGTATTATGAAGGTCCTTGTGTTCTTGGGAAAATTTCTGTCAAATAATGGACAAAAATGAATTCTGTGATCTGTATCAGAATAATCTGATGATCCAACACCTGGCAGGCATACAGGAATGCACTGTCTCCTTGTTGATTTAATAAAATGTGATATCTCTATTTATGTTTTCATTTCCAAGTTTTATTCTCCAGCAAATTTCATCAAAAAAGAACTACCATTTTAGTTTATATAAATTTCAACTCATCTCTTCAGATTTTTAGTTTTTAATGACAAAGGAACATAGGAAGGATTTTATAATTTGCCCAAAGAAACCATCAATACCAGACAACACAGTTCATTACTGATCATTTCACTAGCAGTTTGGGCAGTTCAGGGAAGTGGTGGATAGGAAAATAACTCATAAAGGTGAGTATGTTTTTCAAAGTAAGGTCCCTAAAGACAGCTCATCTGGCTTTCAATCCCAGCTTCACTGAATCTCACTTCATTAACTCTGTCAGCTTGAGAAAGTTGCTTATCCTTTCCTGACCCTCATTGCCAGAGCTCCACTTCTCTTTTTTCCTGACATAAACTCTTCACGTTACCCTTCAAGTTCTCTTGCCATTTGTTCTCAGTATTTTCTGTTCACTAATCATTTCCTTCCAAACTTGAAAAGGAGGAAATCCTCATGCATGGCTTTAGGTCTTTGGTTTTTCGATCAGTATTCTCTCCTTAGTTCACCAAATCCATAAACGTGTGCTCAATTATCATACATTTATAAATCTCAGATGTATATTTCCTGCTCAGATCTTATCTCCAAGGCTCACATGGCCACTGTTGAGTTGCCTTCTAATATTCACCTGTTTGTTGAAATGGCAATTAAAATCAATAAGTCCAAATTTTTATTTATATCATTATTTTCCTTAATATGGATTTTCCTAGGCATTTATTCACTCCCCACATCTCTACCAGTGTGATTTTTAATTCCACTTAGCATACAGTATTATTTATATTGGTTTCAGGTATACCGTATAGTGATAAAATAATTCCATACATTAAATAATTACATACCTGGTGCTCATCACTGTAAGTGCACTCCTTAATTCCCATCACCGATTTAACCCAACCCCTGACCCCCACCCCTTGTAACCATAAGTTTTCAATAGTTAAAAGTCTGTTCCTTGATTTGTCTCTCTCTGTCTCTTCCCCCTCTCTTTTTTTTTCCCTTTGCTCATTTGTTTTGTGACATTGCACATATGAGTGAAATCATATGATACTTGTCTTTCTCTGACAGACTTGTTTCACTTAGCATTATACTCTCTAGCTCCTTCAGTGTGGTTGCAAATGGCAAGACTTCATTCTTTTTTATGGCTATATAATATTTCATTTTATATGTAAATGAATGGTTTTGTGCTTTGTCAGATGCTTTTTTTTTTTTGCATCTGTTGAAATGATCTTGATGTATCACATTGATTTGCAAATATTGAACCATCCTCAAAACCCAGGAATAAATCTTACTTAATTCTGGTGTATGATTTTTCCATACTATTGGATTCATTGTTATTATTTTGTTGAGGATTTTTACATTTAGGTTCACCTCTGATATTGGACTTTAGTTCTGCTTTTTAGTGGAATCTTCAACTGGTTTTGGGATCAGGGTTATACTGGCTTCATAGAATGAATTGGAATTTCTCCTTCCTTTATTATTTTTTGGAGTAGTTTGAGAATAGGAATTAATTCCTCTATAAATTTACCCGTGAAGCCATTTGGTTCTGGACTTTGGTTTGTTGAGAATATTTTGATTACTGGTTCAATTTCATTATTTTTTTTAAGATTTTATTTATTTATTTGAAAGAGAGAGAGAGAGATCACAAGTAGGCAAAGAGGCAGGTAGAGAGGGGAAGCAGGCTCCCTGCTGAGCAAACAGCCCGATGCAGGGCTTGATCCCAGGACCCTGAGATCATGACCTGAGCCAAAGGCAGAGGCTTAACCCACTGAGCCACCCAGGTGCCCTTCGATTTTGTTATTTCTTATCAGACTGTTCATATTTCTGTTTCTTCTTCTTTCAGTTTTGTTATTTTATATGCTTCTAGGATTTTACCCATTTCTTAGGTTGTCTAATTTGTTGGCATCTATTTTTTTATAATATTCTCATATAATTGTTTCTATTTCTGTGGTCTTGGTTGTTATTTCTCCTCTCTCATTTATGATTTTATTTATTTGAGTTATTTCTCTTTTTTTCTTCTTAAGTCTGGCTAGATCGAGGTTTATCAGCTTTACGGATTTTTTTTCCAAGAACCATCCCCTGGTTCCATTGATCTCTTCAACTTTTTTTTTCTGTCATTTTTGTCTGCTTGAATATTTGTTGTTTCCTCCTTCTGCCAGTGTTAGTCTTTATTTGTTCTTTTTCTAGCCACTTTAAGTGTAAGGTTAGGTTGTTTTTTTGAGATTTTTTTCTGCTTCTTGAGGTAAGTCTGTATTGCTATAAATGTCTTAGAATTGCTTTTGCTGCATCCTAAAGGTTTTGGACTGTTGTGTTTTCATTTTATTTGTTTCCATGTACTTTTTATTTCTTCTTTGATTTCCTGGTTGACCCATTGTTTAGTAGTTTGTTGAGAGTTGTTTAAATTCCATGTTATCTGTGCTCTTCACTGATTTTTTTCTTTGGTTGATTTCTAGTTTTCTAGAGTAGTGGTCACAAAAGCTGCATGGTATAACTTCCATCTTCTTGAATTTGTTGAAGCTTTTTCTTTTCTTTTCTTTTCTTTTTTAAAGATTTTATTTAATTATTTAGAGAGAGGAAAAGAGAGCATGCATCAACTAGGGGAGGGGCAGAGGGAGAGAGGGAGAAGCAGACTCCCCACTGAACATGGAAGCCCAGTACGGATCTCAGCGCCATGACTCAGAGATCATGACCTGAGCCGAAATAGGGAGTCAGACACTTAACAGACTGAGCCACCCAGGTGCCCATGGATTTTTTGTTTAGATGACCTATATATGATATAAGTGGGATATTAAAGTCCCCTACATTTATTGTATTATTATTGATTATTTTCTTTTTATTATTAGCAGATTTATGTATTTGGGTACTACCATATTGGGTGCATAAATATTTATAATTAGCATATCTTCTTTTTGGGTTGCCCCCTTTATTATTATTTAATGTCCTTCTTTGTGTCTTGTTACAGTCTTTATTTTAAAATCTATTTTGTCAGATCTAAGATTTTCTACTCTAGCTTTCTTTTGGCATCCATTTGATTTGCATGATAGATATTTCTCTATTCCCTCACTTTCAATTTGCAAGTATCTTTAAGTATAAAATGAGTCTCATATAGGCAACATATAGATGGGTTTTGTTTTTGTTTTTAAAGATTTCTTTTATTAATTTGACAGACAGAGATCACAAGTAGGCAGAGAGGCAGGCAGAGAGAGAGGGGGGAAGCAGTCTCCCCCCTGCATGGAGAGCCCATTGCAGAGCTCGATCCCAGGACCCCAGGACCATGACCTGAGCCGAAGGCAGAGGCTTTAATCCACTGAGCCACCCAGGCGCTGCTGGGTTTTGTTTTCTTATCCATTCTGTCATCCTATGCCCTTTGATTGGAGTGTTTGGTCCATTTGTATTCAAAGTAATAATTAATAGATATGCATTTATTGTCATTGTATTATTTGTTTTGTGGTTGTTTCTGAAGATTTTCTTTGATCCATTCTTATTTTGTCTCTTTCATGGTTTGCTGATTTTCCTTAGTGATATACTTTGATTTCTTTCTTTTTAGTCTTTGCATATTTATTAATGGTTTTTGATATATGATTACCATGAGGTTTGTCTGTAACCTCTTCTTTATATAGCAATTGTTTAAGTTTATTGGTTGTTTAGGTTTGGTTGTTTAAGTTTGAACCCATTCTTTATTCCTTTCCTCCTCATGTTTTTAGGCATATGGTGTCCTATTGTACATCCTTTTATTTTGTGAGTTCCTTGACTGACTTTTTTACAGAAATGTTCATTTTCATTGATGTTGTGTTTCCTACCTTTATAGTGTCGCTTTTGGTCTCTCATTTCCACTCAGAGTCCTCTTTAGTATTTCTTGCAGGGCTCCTTTAGTGATCATGAACTCCTTTAGTTTTTGTTTACCTGGGAAATTCTTTCTCTCTCCTTCTATTCTGAATGATATTCTTGCTGGGTAGACTATTCTTGGCTGCATATTTTCCCCATTTAACACCTTGAATATATCATGACACTTCCTTCTGGCTTGGGAAGTTTCTGCTGAGAAATCTTCTGCCAGCCTTATTTTTTTTTCCCCCTTGTAAGTTACTGTCTTCTTTTGTCTTGTTGCTTTTAAAATTTTCCCTTTATCATTATTATTTACCAGTTTAGTTAAAATGTGATTTGCTGTGGGTCTGCTTTTGTTGATTTTTGATGTAAGTTCTCTGTGTGTCCTGGATCTGGATGTCTGTTTCCCTCCCCAGATTAAGGAATTTTTCAGCTATTATTTCTTGAAACAAATTCTTGTTTTCTTTCTCTTTGTCCTTCTCCTGGGACTCCTATAATACAAATGTTATTACATTTAATGAAGTTGCTGAATTCTCATAAGTCTATTCTCATTTAGCATGATTTTTTTTCTCTTTTTATTCAACTTTATTGGTTTCCGTTACTCTGTCTTCTAATTTGTTCCTCAGCCTCTTTTATCCTCTATTCATTCCATCAAGCATGTTTCTCATTTTGATTATTATACCCTTTATCTCTGCTATGTTATTCTTATCTCTGTGTTAAGGGTCTCATCCTTCACTCTTTTCTCAAGTCCAGTGAGTATCCTTATGATTATTACTTGAAATTCTCTATGAGGTATGTTGCTTATATCTGTTTTGCTTAGACCACTGGTCTAGGCTTTGTCCTGTTCTTTCATTTGAGATAAATTTTTCTGTCTTCTCATTTTGTTTAAGTCTCTGTGCCTGTTTCTCTGTGTTAAAAAAGTCTGCCACATCACCTGTTCTTGAGGGTAATGGCTTTATGAAAAAGAGGTTTTATACAGCCTTCCTGTATGGATTCCCCTGTTTTTCAGGGCCTGGCACTTCTGGCACACATATCTCTAATGTATACTGTATGTGCTCTGCTGTTTTGTCTTAACCTCTTTATTCTTCAGACTAGTCCTTTGCAGATGCTCTTTGCTGTTGTGGGCAGTGTTTTGTCCTGAATGTGGCGTGTTTCAGCTACAGGTGTTCTTGTCTGTTTGTGAAATGAGACCTGTTGCCACTGATACCAGAACCGAGCCTACATAATACTCCTAGGTTAGGAGATGCAGCATTGGCAGGGGTTTGGGCTGGTCTTCTGGGGGAGGGGCCTGCCATGCTGGGATTGAGGCAAACATAACTGGGAGGGTTGGTTGCACTGGAATGCCTGTGCTGAGGGGCTTGATTTAAGCAAGTTGTGTAGTGAGTATGGATGCATTGCTGGTTCCCAAAGGTGGCACAGTGTTATGCAGAAAGGTGGGGGAAGGAAATGACACCTGCTAGTTCCTTTGTTCCCTGAGGGGTCTCTCTGTGAACGCTGTCTCTCTGGGATATGCTCTGAGATCAGCAAATAACCTCCATACTGTGTGTCCCAGACACTTTTCAGATCGCTGTTTCCAAGATTGTGTCTCCGGGTTGTTTGCCTGTCTTCTCTATAAGAGCAGTGCAGTGCCCTAGGGACTGGATTGTAGCCAAGCCTGCCACCATTTAAAATGCCAGGCTCTAAGCCCTGCTGGTTGCAAGAAGTCACTTAATTTGGACCCCCTCTCACTTTCCAAGCCAATTTATTTTCCCCATGCACTCCCCTGTGTTCTAGTCTGACTCTTGACCTTCCCTGTGAGTCTCCTCCCCTCCACGGGAGCACCATGATCAGTTTTTTTCCCAAACTGTGTCTCTGAACTTCCTACTTTCTTTGATGTGTCCTCTTCTCTAACTTTTAGTTTCGGTTGTAGAATTTGTTCTGTCAGTCATTCAGATCTGTTTCTTAGGTATTTAGGATGATTTGATAGTTACCTAGTTGTATTGGTGGGATGAGGCGAGCCTAGGGTCTTCTTACTCCACCACCATCTTCCTATCCTTTCTTTGGCAGTGTGAATTTTTAAATTTAGTTCTGAGTTTATTATCTCCTTGAAAAAAAAAAAATCACTGAACTTTTTTATTGCTTTGCCAATTGACCACATACAATTGAAGTGTAATCTAGTGCTGTGCCCAGGAAAAGGAACAAGTGAGTAATCAATATCTGCACATTATTACCAGCGCATATTATAAGCCAAAGACTTGGCACTTGAGTGTCAAGCTATCTGTTACTCTGTACTGTTTCCCTCTAAAAATATATTAACTGCATGTGTACTTTATAAGTTTTGGAAAAAATGTTTAAAAGCTGAGATGCTGAAATCCCTAATGTCATTCCATATCCCATAGGTAAGGATCCTTACCCATTTGTTATGCATCTGGAGACCTTTAAATTGTATTTCATATTTCTATATGTGAATATGTTATTCTATTTGCAATAATAGAATCACTGAGTATGTTTGGCAACTTGCTTTTTAATTATTTGATAGATTTCTATTGTAACATAAAAATATTTTCTAGCTGTTTTTAACATATTTTTGTAAATCTTTAACATTGCACAAAGCTAATATTTAAAAATGTAATTTGGTGGCGATCTTATGTTGTCGGTTGGTTATTTAAGCCTAGAGTTCATGGAAAAAGGCGGTTGGGTCTGGAATTATATGTCCTGAAGTCATCAGTTTATACATGTTTTTTAAACCAAATGAGTGCATGATACCACCTAGGAGAGAGTCTATAGAACACAGGATAAGTTCAATGTGAGACCTAAGTACTTAGTAAGGGATTATGCAAACATTACTATTACACTTCCAAATTTGAGAGATTCAGAGAAGTTTAATGTCAATAATATACTTCTGAGAAGTTATGAGGGTCAGAATGAAGAAAGGCTGAGTTCAAACATAGGTTTGTAAAACTTATGATAATACCCTGCAAGGTTCAATGAATGAAGTATTTCTTTCAGTGTTGTACTTTTTACATCAGTTATCAAGAAGAATATAGATGTAAAAGATAACAGGAACATGAAAGTGTTGTTATTATTATGTTATAACTATGTTTAAATTTTCTTCCCAACACTATTTTTTTGAGACATGACAGTAAAATTTTATTCAGAGTTTGTTCCTCCATTGTCCAATTTTGATATCCAGTATATATTTCTAAACACAATTTAATAGTAAAATTGTGTATACTGCTTTTGTGAAAAAGCCTCTGATCTTATGTTTCTTATCTGAATTTTACCCTCAACTAATTAAGTGTACCATTTGCTGAAAAGGGTCCAAGGAATCTGTCCTTCAGATGTTTTCTCAAAAGTGGATGAATACAGTTTTCATATATGAATGTTACTTAACTTACTTGGTGCCAGTTTTAGATTATGCAAATCAGCATAACAATGAATAAGAATCTAGATGATTAAAATATTTTTTAAAATATTATTTATTTATTTATTTTACAGAGAGAGAGAGAAAAAGAGAGATAGAGCTCGAGATCACAAGTAGACAGGCAGGCAGAGGGAGAGAGGGAAGCAGGCTTCCTGCTTAGCAGAGAGCCTGATGCGGGGCTTGATCCCAGGACCTTGAGACCTGAGCTGAAGGCAGAGGCTTAACCCACTGAGCCACCCAGGCACCCCAATGACTAAAATATTTTAAAATGAACACATCAGCAACTTTAACAACGTTTCTTTTTCTAGGGTATAATGTAATTTAGATGATAAAACACTCATAATTTTAATTACCTACTTTGAATTCCTTATCTCTTTTCTCCGAATGTGACAGAGATTACACAAAAACACTAATCCACTGTATTTAATTGTGGCTTTTATTATCCCTGACAAAAACCCAGTAGAATATACAAATACATGTCTATATATTTTAAGGCAATTGACTACCATGCCTAATTTCTCAGACTCTAAATAAATTGTGAAATATGAAGGCCCTACCCCAGAATACTTAGTGGTTGGCTGCTGTGCTAAATCGTGCATAAGATTAAATGCAGTTCTTCCATGACCATCAGTTTCCTTGGTAAAGTAGTGTTCCTGCAGTGTTCATTATGTTTTCTAATCTAGTTTATTGACAAGTCATGCCACGCCTTAGTCTTACCAATGGAATAATTTCACTACTATAATGAGGCCAACTGTTCTTAGCAGGATTCAGCTCATCTCCCTAATATTTCAACTTTTAGAAATTGAATGCATTCCATTGCTAAAGACATAGGGTCCATAGGCTATCACCATATGCCTAAGCACCAATTCAAAATGAATAATCTCTATTTTTGAGGAATTAAAGGTAAAATACTGTCTTCAACAAAGTAATGGAAAACGAATTCTTCACAAGTGATTTTGACAGTCACTAGGAGAACACATGCACACACAGTGATAAAGAAGAAAAATGGAAAACTGTGCATAAAATTTTGATGACACATTAATGCATTTAATGATATTTTACTGAATATTTTTAAAATGTAGGGGATTTTATAATTGTGTATAGAGAAAATGAATGTAAAAGATAAGTTATCGATTACATCTAGCAAAAAGTTAATTTCATTATTATTTTTCTGACAGTTTTGCTATTAGAGTAAAAAGCATGTTGTGAAAAGAAATCTATTCCATTGTTATTATTAGATATAATTTTATTAATTTTATCCCCATGCCCAATTCAGTTGTCTGGAATTGGTAAAATGAAGTTATAGTCTATGATACCATGGAAGTAAATGTAGCTTTGGAAATACTTACACCCAGTGATATCTGTCTAGATCTATTTGCATTCCTAAGGTTTCTTTTGCATTCCTGACTAAGCTGTCTAGAACCTGTAGGAGACATTTTTTTTTTTAAGATTTTTTATTTATTTATTTCACAGACAGAGATCACAAGTAGGCAGAAATGCAGGCAGAGAGAGAGGGGGAAGCAGGCTCCCCACTGAGCAGAGAGCCCGATGCAGGGCTTGATCCCAGGACCCTGGGATCATGACCTGAATTGCAGGCAGAGGCTTTAACCCACTGAGCCACCCAGGCGCCCCCCACAGAAGACATTTTTTGTTTAGAAAGATAAACCCCATCATTTTGGTTTGTAAAATTAGTGCTGTAGTATATAAATATTACTTCTCTGATGTAAAAAGTTTAGAATGTCATTAAAATCATTTAAAATTTCACCAGAGAATAATTCCTGCACTAAGAAATATTTTATGTTTTCTGAACGAAGAATGGTTTACTTAAAAATAAATAAACAAATGAGTGAACAAATGTATACATAAATGAATGAATAGCTGTGTGTATCTCTGAGGGAGCATATGAGCAATGTCTCACTTTCAGAGGTTTGTTTTGTTTTTTTCACTATATGCACGTATAAATGCACAATTTCGTCACTGGATTTCAGTCATTGGAAATTTATATTATTAGTGATAACTAATATCAACAAAATGTATTAACATTTCCTGTTTTGAACTTAAAATTGTTTTGCAGATGGTTTTATGATTTCAACTAATTTTCTCACTTACCTACTATTCATGGAGAAAAGGCATTGGGCTAGTTCACTATTATAAGACTTTAAGTGGCTTAGCATTTAAATTCCCTGTAATTTCTATTCTATCATATATATCTCTAACTTCTATATATTATATAACATCTGAAGTATGTGTTTTATGTATAATAATCATTTTATGTCTAAAATCAGAGGTCCTCTCATTTATATTTTGGCTCTGAACTCCAGTTTATCCATATATATACACATACGTATACAAATGTATATGTACTTAAAAAATTCATATATACATATGTATGTGTATATATATGTATATATGAATTTTTTAAGTTTTTTTTTATATTTATTTGAGAGAGAGAACTCAAGCAGGGGAGAGGATCAGAGGCAGAGAGAGAAGCAGACTCCCCGCTGAGCAGGGTGCCTGACAATGCACTTGATCCCAGGACCCTGAGATTATGACCTGAGGTGAAGGCAGACCCTTAACCACTGAGCCACCCAGGCGCCCCAACAGTTTATATTTTCGTACAGAATTCCTTCTTTGTTATATTTTCTCCTTTCTTTCTACCATTTCTCAGCATCTTAAATAATAAATACATACTTGTTAAATCATAAAATGTATTAATTTTGCCATAGTTAATCTAATTATTTGACACAGAAAATTTAATTTTGGTGATGAGTAAATTTATATTATTGTTATAATTTCAGCTTGAAATTTATTTTAGTGCGTTTTTCATGAATAATAAATTGCAAATGTGTTTTATTGATGTTTCATTCAATTATAGCACCTTATTAAGTGTCTACTTTATACTGGCCTTACTCTGTTTCATTTTGTAATTCAATACCAGCTTGGTTTGTCACCTATTAGTACAGTTCCCTATTAGTACAGGACAACATTTAGCCTAAAATTCAGGTTAGATAGCTTAGGAATATTCTGGCAATATATTAATTCTTCATTAAAGAGGAAAACAGTGAAAGTATCATCAGACCATACCCCTTTCCAATTGCCAGAACTACTTTAAAGCCCTGTGTATTAGATGGAGGATTCTTTGTCATAACTTGCATTTGAAGTGGGTTTAGTATTCGAGCCAGAATGTCTGTCGATGAATCTTGATTGTCTGCAAACTCAAAGGAAAATAAATCCTTCCTTTCAAACAACTTTTGCTTTTAAGGTCTAGTTATCAATGAAGAAAAAAGAGGCTTTTATAAAATAGTATTTAAACTTTCAATGTCCTTGTGTCATGTAAAAGTTTCATAAGAATTTCCATTACAAACACAGTTTTTGAAGGCTTTAGATCTTACTAGCTGAAATTTGGAACAGACATCTTCAGTCTCAAAACAGTTGTTATTTTCTTAAACAAGAAAGCAAGAACTGTATCATTTTTCAGTGGCAACAACAATAGAAAATAAACTGTAAAGAAGTGGGATTTTTAAATAGAGAGCACAGAAGTCTAAAACAGATTATTTGGTACAAATGCTGGAAAACATGAGATATCAAGAATTACAGTGTCTTGTGAAATTCAAATATAATACAGAATTCTCACTATCATCATTCATCTTCCCATTTTCATGCATGTTTTACTTAATCTTTGGTGATTTGCCTATTTATTAAAATCCTAAAATGCACTGCAGTGACCCAAATATGCCACAGATTTATTTGTAGTAATATGTTTAAATCACATTAAAATCTGAGAGTATTATCTGAGATCTGAAGTCTTTCAGGGCCCAATGTTTTATTATAAGATCTAATTCTATATCCAGGTATGCATCCTCATGATCTGGAGTGCATAGACAAATAAGTGATGTCTGAGTAGTATTCACAAGCCAGTTGAAATGGCATGATGATCTGTAAAGTTCTGGGAAACAAACAAGCAGAATATGTGTGTTCCTTGGCTCTGTATCTCCTCATTGAGAATCTATTTCATATATAGAGAGAGATTTCCAATCTTCCCTCGGCACCCCAAACCCTAACAAAATCCAGCCTTGCCTATGGCATTCAGTACTTTAAATGCATTATTCCTCTGCCCGCCATCATTTTTAAGATGATAGGCAAAAAGAGAAGCATATTTAGGAGAGACTAATCAAATTGGTGACAGTGCTTAGCAGCCAGTCAATTGTTAAGATCATTCTCACATCAGGATTTTACTTTCTAAGGCTCTTCTTGTTAGTGGATCTGCTTTTTTTTTTCTTCCCAGTAAGGTCTCTGGCCAGAGAGAGCCTAAGAATTCTACTCACTCTATATTGGTTATATTTAAAAAATTATTTGTACTAGCTTAAAAAATAATTTTAATAACTAAGAAGATTTATTTTTCATTAATTTTATTTATTCACCCATTTGAAAATAATTTCTGAGAATCTAATGGTATGAACTTATTTCAGAAACCAAACACAAAAACAGAAGTGAACCATAGTGCTTACCTTGCAGTAGCTTATAAAGGAAGAAGCAGATGTCTAAAGAGTTAAAGTGCTACATTAATTAATTATTCCTTCATTAATGCAGTAAGCATCTGTGCAATGCTTTCTGTGTGAGGTACTGGGCTTTGTGTTAGATAGACAAACAAAGAACAAATCCCCTGTAGCCACAGTCTGGTAAGGGAGATAGGCTCATGGACAATAATTACAGTACAATGTGTTTAGTGCCTTGATAGAGTTACACAGAGTGTTGCAGACTCAGTAATTCAGGAAATGGCTCAAATGGGGTTGTTGTTGCCTACCGTGGATCTTAGAGGATTAATAGACCCTTGACAAGCAGATGATGAGAGGAAAGACGGAATTCTAGGTGAGAATTATATATGAAGTTGCATTAAGTATTACAAGAATTGTAACTCATCTAGTAGAACTATGGCATAGTGTTTTAAGAGCTAACCAAATATTAGATTGGAGATATAGGTCCAGTTTATGAAGAGAATCCAATTCCATGTTTTATCTTACAGATACTGAGAAATTAATTATATTTTAACAAGGTTAGGAAGGGTTTATACTTAGTTTTGTTTTCTTTGTTTTTGGTGGGGGTATGATTGCTCAAAAAATGATTAGAACAGACAAAGGCAGAAGATAGGAAATACCATCTCAATGTCATTTGTATTATTTGGCAGAAATTCAGTTATCCCTCTTCCTAGACAACATGGTACAATTTTATGTTTTGTTTCTTTTTGGTTGATTGGTGCTTTTGACTAATTCTGTCCACTTAGCTGGGAGGGAAAGTAACATGATTCCCTTTGGGGTTGGTTCATTTAATTGCTGCTGAGAGAAACTACCAGCGTAATCTTTTCCCTCTCCCAGCATCTCAGTGAGGATGGCAAGCTGGAACAGAGTTTGCAAACAGCCTGTAGGGAAAGTACGGTGAGCAAGGCACGAAGTTTTGTTTCCTCGTTTGCAGCCATAGAGAATATTTCCTTTGTGTTTGTGGTGATTAGTGTTGTTATTTAGATAAAACTTACCTATCCCAGTTCACAAATGTACAATCACTGTGTCTCACAACTGAAGTAAACAGTTCCCATAACTAAAGCAAGACAAATTTCTGGAAATCAAACTTTATTGAGTAATTTATTAAGGACTTTATTGAGTAATTTTCAAAAACCTTTTTCCTATCAGGCAACACTAGGTTGTTTCTGAATTGTCACAGCAAACTCGGGACATGCCTTGACAACCTAGAAATGTTTGTCGTGGCAGGCTATTACCAAAATGCACGTACCTCTGAGGATCCTCTTTGCAGCCGAGGACAAATTTTCCCCAGCTTTTGGACGGTGGTTGTTAGAAGTCTGAGTTTACAGGAATAAGGCCACCTTAATTCTGGTCCTTCAACACTGCTCTGATTGTATTACCTTCTGCTACCTAGAGGCTTGCCACAACTGGATTACGCTAGTGACATCATATAACTATGGTTCAAAGTATCCCACCCCCTCTTTTCTAACAAAAGATCCTCTTTGTAATAACTTTTTCATCTATTAATAGATGAAGTAAAAATACTTGCCCCACCGTAGTTACTAAAACATCACTAAGTCTAGCATAGTCTTGCTCGCCATTCACCTTTTAATCTCTTTATTTGTGTAAGGTCTATGGTATTTCCTAACACCACAACTTATTCTTTGATTCCCCAGACACGAGGTGAGTGTTCAGCAATTAAATCGAGTTCTGATTCTAATATGGAGTCAGCACAGAATCCACAGTCAAGGGCGTGGTTCCACAACACTCACCCCCTTCAGTCATAATTTCAGGGTCTTTCATACTTCTGGCTGAACTGCTATAAATTTAGGGTTGCCATAATCCCCTCCTCAAGCTCAGCAGTTTGTTATAAGGGTTCATAGAGGGGCACCTGGGTGGCTCAGTCAGTTAAGTGACTGACTCTTGATCTCAGGGTGATGAGTTCAGACCTTGTGTTGGGTTCTGTGCTGGATGTGGAGCCTACTTTAAAAAAGGGGGTGGGGGGGCGCCTGGGTGGCTCAGTGGGTTAAAGCCGCTGCCTTCGGCTCAGGTCATGATCCCAGGGTCCTGGGATCGAGCCCCACATCGGGCTCTCTGCTCAGCAGGGAGCCTGCTTCTTCCTCTCTCTCTGCCTGCCTCTCTGCCTACTCGTGATCTCTCTGTCAAATAAATAAATAAAATCTTTAAAAAAAAAAAAAAAAGGGGGTGGGGGACTCAGAACTTGGGGATGCATTTTTAATTATGTTTACTGTTTATTACAAAGGGTGTTATAAAGGACACAAATGAACAGCCAGATCAATAGGTGCACAGGTCCTGCACATCGGAGCTTCTGTCTCTATAGAGTTGGGTGGGGTTTGCAAGGCATCTGGCATGTTGATGCCTTCATCAACCCGGAAGCCCTCAGAATCCTGTTGTTAGGGGGTTTTATGGAGTTTCACCACATAGGCATGATCAATTATTAACTCAATCTCTAAACCCTCTCCTCTCCTAAGACTGGGAGTAGAGTGGGGCTGAAATTTCTAGGATTTCAATCAGGGTTGGTTTTTCTGGTGACCAGCCCCCATCCTGAAGGTCTCTGGGGTCCAGCCAAGAGCCACCACATTGGAAAAATGGATGCTCCCATCATCTCTAATACTCAGAAAATTATAGGAGTTTTAGGAACACTGTATCAGGAACAGAAGACAAAGACCAAGCATTTCTTACTAATGCTACAAAAGGGTTCTTATTTTGGGGGAAAAATACCTGTAAAAAAAGTTAAAAATAATTTCTAATCTAGCCTTTATTAGATACCCTCTGGAGAATATATATATACAGATACATACACACATACACACACTCATACTGAGTAAAATAATAGTAACTTCTCTTAAGGTTCAAAATATTAAGATACAAGTATATTGCTTTTGTCAGACTTTTATTGATCCAATTTTAAAATAGTACAAATTATAATATGAGTAGTCTTTAATAAGTGAGCAACTATAATATTGTCTCAGGGTAATTAAGATCGAATTAGTTAATTTAAATACTTAAGCCAGGCATGATACATTTGTTTTTATGATGATGATATAAGTCACTTATTTCCTGCCCCACTGGGGTTATATTTATACTTATTGCACAGTTCTTTGTTTCTTAACTTGTGACCACAAAGAATCAAGCCCTAAAAATACTTTTTAGTTTCTGTCTTAATTTGGAGAGCTAAAGGGAAGGGTGTAAGCTCATGTGAGTCGAGAAGATCTGTTGTAACTTTTTATACAGGGTAGATCACCTTAATAGTTTACCTTGTATGACAATTATTTTTCTGAAAATAATAGGGAATGTTCCATATTAAATCCAGCAGTTAAATCATCTAGTGCCAAAATGAAAAAGCAGGGATGATACAGAAGACCAGGAAATGACCCCTACATTTATCTGGAGATGTACCATTTTTCTCTATCTAGACTGAACTTTTCTTGCTAGGAAAAAATAGTATTAGTTTACTTTCCATTGGATTTCAGTATTTTGGTACAAGCAGTAAGCATCTAATGTAAATGCAAAATAATATTTTTCAGGCTAGGAAGATATGACTCATAGGACAGTTTTCTGTATGTTGTAATCTTGAGCTTTAATGCCTAATTTTTTAAAAGGTTAAAACTATCTCCTGGATGAGTTTCCCATCCCTTGCACAAAGCCCTATAATAAAGGCACAGTTTGCATCTGTAGAGAAGAGGATCCTATGGGAAATAATGAGCTCATTGAACTGTTTCACATCAGAGTAATCTAAAGAGAAACACAAGTCAGTATTTTTCAAGGCATGATATATGGGCTTGAAAGTGTTATTCCCTTATGGATAAAATAATCCACTAGTGCTAAAATCTAGGCTCAATTTTACCTTGATACCAACAACCAAAACTATCCTAAAAAATTATTCTGAGGGATTTATTTTCTAAAGCAGGATGGACAGTAGTTTTACTTGTCACTTTTATTGAAGGGAGATTTGGAAAACATAGATTCTAGAATCATGGGATTTGATAATATTCTTTGCTTAGATGCTTTTCAATATCTTCTCTTTGGTGTTTGTCAGGCTTGTTTCTAGAAACTGTATGATCATGAATAATTTAATGTCATTAATTTTGAATGTTTACTATGTTAAAAGTGAGGGGAACATTTAAGGAACGTATATGTACATTTAATAAACATAAGGCTGTATTTGAATAAAGCAAGTAAATTAACTTAAAGAAAAGAAACACTTTCTCAGTAGTGGAAATTATACTATTCCAATATGCTCCAGACTTTGATAGGTACATAACATATATCTACATGTGTGATCTTAAAACAATGTCTTTAGTTCATATTCTTCTATATTGTTTTGTTTAGCTCATACTCTCAACCATTGATAGAAATAAAAGTGTTTTCATATATCTACCAGAAATGAGGATAAATTTGAATAAAGAAGTGGAGACAAATCTGAAAAGGTATTAAGTGGAGTAAGAAGTATGATTTTTGCTACATTTAACCTGCTTCAATCTTGTTATCCTCAGAACATACTATTTTTGTACAACTGAAATGTTTTCTGGGCTCCTGGGTAGCTCAGTCAGTTAAGCATCTGCTTTCAGCAAATGTCATGATCCCAGGGTCCTGGGATTGAGCGCCAAGAAGGACTCCCTGCTCAGCGGGGAGCCTGCTTCTCCCTCTCCCTCTGCAGCTTTTCCTGCTTGTAGGTGCACTCTCTCTCTCTCTGTCAAATAAATAAATAATATCCTTAAAAAAAAAAAGAATTGTTTTCTAAGCTATTCCATAACCTCTCGGTCTCCTGGCTACTGCTTTTTATCATCTTGTCCCTATTTTTTTTTTCAACATTTCACTAGATTCATCAACTCTAGTTTCATTTATACATTAGTACTAAGTATTTATTTGGCTTGTTTAACATTCCAGTGAGATAAAAATTTTCAATGTGTTTATTTTCCTGAATTATATGTTAGGTACCTGCTGTCAAAATGTGTCATTAATTTTTTCCACTGTAAACTTGATCTTGGGTTTGCACATAGTATGTAATTGATAATTATTTTTAATTAATTTAAGGCTAATTTGAATAATAGTACTTTGATGGTCAAATTAGAGTTGACATATACATAATTTTGATTCTGTTTCTTTCCTTTTCTACTTTCTCTGTTGGCAGTAAAACATTTTATAGTAACAAGAAATTGGGAAAAAATTATTGAGATTTTTAAAAAAAATACGTGTGAATTTTTAAATGGTGTATTTTGTTATGATTCCCTTGGTCAGTAATTTTGTTTGTTTATTTTCCACTTGTTCTTTTCAGGCTAATTTGTAGCAGCATTCCTAACATTAGTAATGGAGTTTGACATCCCTAGAGTAGTTTTATAAGCAGAAAGTTGATTTGGAGACAGTTTTATATTTAGAGAATACTCTCTAATTTATAGAATATAAACTAGAAGCCAGCCTTAATACTTTTTTGTTTACATATCCTTAACAAAGATCACAGTCATTATTGTGGACAGTCTGAATAGGTATAAATGGAAGTCTTACTAAGAATTTCTCAGAAAAAAAGATTAACCTGAAGTGTAGTTTATTTTTGTTTCTTTTATTCAAAATTCCATCCCTTGGGTATTTTAATGAGAAGTAGCTGTACAGAAATTTATAGAAAAAAGCTGCTTAAAAGGTACTTTAAAATTAGATACAATTACTAGAAGGTGCTTTTCTTTATACTAAAATTTCCATTATTACATTCAGTATGACTTTGAGGTAATAACCATGCTTTCTGCATATTCTTTGTATGCTATATTATTCAGTGAAATCACCTCTAGTTACTCATTTAAAATGGTATATGGCTCACAAAAGCAGAAGCAAGAGTTAGAAAATAAATGAAAATGCATTAGGCTACCTCCAAATCAATTCAAGTACTATGCTGAATGAATTAAATAATGCATTTAGAGAACTGAGGTACATGGTAATAGCAGTTATTCAATATATTATAATCCTGATAATCCCAGACAGATGGTGATGGTAAGCTTCTCCTTATATGATTTGGATTTAGTCACTACCACTTAGGAATACAGTGTATGTAATAAGTGTATGTTATTAAAGATAAAATGAGATGGTGCCTTAAAGTGAAATATTCATTAAAGGTAATACATTAGAAAAGAAGATCACTTGACCTCGTTTTGGGAAATATTCACAAATATCGCAGGATATTTACAGTTATAGAAGTATACCTGGAGATATTGTGTGTTCAGTTCCAGAGCATCACAATAAAGTGAATATTATAATAAACTGGGTCAATGAATTTTTTGTTTTCCCAGAACATGTGAAGTCATATTTACATTGTATGGTAGTCTGTTAAGTATGCAGTAATATTATGTCTAAAAAAAGTACATACCTTAAAAAAAAACCTTGTTGCTAAAAATTGCTAAGCATCATCTGAGCTTTCTGCAAGTTCTAATTTTTTTGCTGGTAGAGGATCTTGTCTCCATGTTGATGGTTGCTGACTGATCAGGGTGGTGGTTTCTGAAGGTCGGAGTGTCTGTGGCAATTTTTAAAAATGAGACAAAAATGAACATTTCATCAATGGACTTTTCCGTTCACAAAGGATTTCTCTGTAGCATGCAAAACTTTTAATAGCATTTCATTCACAGTAGAACTACTTTCAAAATTGAAGTGAATCCTCTCAAACCCTGCAGCTATTTTATCAACCAAGTTTATGTAATATTCTAAATTCTTTGGTTTCATTTCAGCAGTCTCCACAGCATCTTCCCCAGGAGTAGATAATATCTCAGGAAACCATTTTTTTTTTTTTTTTTTTTTTGCTCATCCATAAGAAACAACTCTTCACCTATTAAATTTTTTCTTGGGTTTGCAGTGGTTCAATCACATCTTCAGACTCCACTTCTAATTCTCTCTCTTACTGTTTCCAGCACATCTGTAGTTACTGCCTTCATGGAAGTTCTTGAGCCCCTCAAAGTCATCCATGAGAGTTTGAATGGACTTCTGTTAGTGCTGATATTTTGACATCTTCCCAAATTAAATTACAAAGTTTATTAATGGCATCCAGAATGATAAATCCTTCCCAGAAAGTTTCCCATTTACTTTGTGTGGATTCTCCAGAGGAATCACTATGCATGGAAGCTATAGCCTTAAAAAAGTATTTCTTCAATAATAAAACTTGAAAGTCAAAGTTACTCCTTGATCTTTGGCAACAGAATGGATGTTGTGTTAGGAGGCATGAAAACAAAATTTGTCTCATTATATATCTTCATTAGAGCTCTTGTGTGATCAGGTACATTGTCAATGAGCAGTAATATTTTGAAAGCAAACATTTTCCCCTGTGAGCATCAAGTCACAACAGTGGGCTTAAAATATTTAGTAAAACCATGTTGTAAACAGATGTGCTGTTATCTAGGCTTTGCTACTCCATTTATAGAGCAGCAGAATAGATTTAGCATAATTCTTAGGGACATGAGGATTTTCAGCATGGTCAAAGAAACACTGTCTTCAGCTTAAAGTCACCTGCTACATTAACCCCTAACAGGAAAGGTAACCTGTCCTTTGAAGTTTTGAATCCAGGCATCCACTTCTCTTTTCTAGCTATGGAAGTCCTAGATGGCATCTTCTTCCAATAGAAGGCTATTTTTTTTCCATATTGAAAAATCTGTTGTTTATTGTGGCCTCCTTCATTGATTAACTTAGCTAGATCTTCTAGATAACTTACTGTAGCATCTACATCAGTATTTGCTGCTTCACCTTGCACTTCAGAATTCTGAAGATGGCTTCTTTTCATTCTTTTTGTTTTTTCTTTATTATATTATATTAGTCACCATATAGTACATCATTAGTTTTTGATGTAGTGTTCCATAATTCATTGTTTACATATAACACCCAGTGCTCCATGCAATCCTTGACCTCCTTAATACCCTTCACTGGGCTAAACCATCCCCACATCCCCCACCCCCAAAAACCTTCAGTTTGTTCCTGGAGTCCATAGTCTCTCATGGTTCAACCCCCCCCCCCCCATATTCTACCCCTTCATTTTTCCCTTCCTTCTCCTAAAATGTCCTCCCTGCTATTCCTTATGTTCCATAAATATGTGAATTCATATGATAACTGTCTTTCTCTGCTTGATTTATTTCACTCATCATAATTCCTCCAGTCCCATCCATGTTGATACAAAAGTTGGGTATTCATCCTTTCTGTTGGTTGAATGATAATCCATTGTGTATATGGACCACATCTTCTTTATCCATTTGTCTGTTGAATGGCATCTCGGCTCTTTTCAGTTTGGCTACTGTAGATCTTTTCTTTAAAATTTTATTTATTTATTTGAGAGAGAACATACAGGCTGGTGAAGCAGCAGAGTGAGAGGGAGAAGCAGGCTTCCTGCTGAACAGAGAGCTTAATGTTAGGCTCCCCACGATCCCAGGATCCTGAGATCATTACCTGAGCTGAAGGCAGTCGCTTAACCAACTGAGCCACCTAGGCACCCGTGAAGATGGCTTCTTTTCATAGATTTCATGTAACTTCTACTAGCTTCAGACTTTTTTCTGTAGCTTCCTCAGCTCTCTCAACTTTTACAGAATTGAGGAAAGTTAGGGCCTTGCTCTGGATTAGGCTCTGGCTTAAGAAAATGTGGCTTGTTTGATCTTCTATCCAAAACTACTAAAACTTTCTCCATATCAACAAAAAAGACTGTTTCATTTTCTTATTTGTGTGTTCACTGGTCTAATTTCAATATTGCTGTGTATGGGGAACTAGGGAAGCCTGATCAGAGGGTGAGAGATGGAAAATGGCAGATTGGTGGGACAGCCAGAACATACATGATATTTATCGATTGAATTTACCTTTTATATGGGCATGGTTTGTCAGCACCCTGAAACTATTATAGCAGCAACAACAAAGATCACTGATCCAGGATCACCATAATCACTATAACAATAATGTAATCTTGAAATATCGGGAGAATTAACAAAATGTGACACAAATGACATGAATAAATGCTGTGGGAGAAATAACACCAATAGACTAGACCAATTTGGGATTGTCATGAACTTTCAGCAACTACAAAGTACAGTAAAGCAGAGCACAATAAAAAGAGACATTGATGACTGCATTAAAATGAAAATGCCCTTTTTGCAAATATACACAAATCCTAAGTAGCTATTATTCTGGTTCCTGAAGCAACAGAGAGAAATTTTGGAAAAGACTGCCTAATAAGGGAAATGATTTTCTGAAATAAAATTCTGTTCTGCAAGTTAAAATGAAGTACATTATTCTGGTATATGTTTTGAAGACAATAACACTAACCAAATGTATTTATTTTTAAGCATAAGGGAGATTTCTATTTGGTTTGTTAATTATCAGTTCTCATTAATATTCTACTCAGAGTTCCTATCTATAATGTTCATAAACTTTGAAAGTTCTGCTTTTTAAAGTCAGAATGAATTTCAAACAAATCAGTAGAGAATAATGGACCATTACGTCCTCATAAACTTGCTAATTAAAAAGAACTAAAAACCATTGCTTCTATGAAAAATCTTTGATGTAAATTCTAAGGTGACAGCAAAGTCAATGATATCATTCAAGGAAAGATGTCGGAATGACTGTTACCAATATTGATAAGTCATTTATGGAAATATATTTTAAATACATGTAAGGCTATTCTAAATACAGTATAGTGGTTTTAAAAATTTAATCATAATTGAGTCTAGATATATATACAAGAACTGTAATCAACACTGCTAAACAAGTTTACAGCATGTGTAGTACTTATAACATTGCTCTAATGGAACATGATTATAGTATATGATTTTTTATTTTATTTATTATATGATTCTGTTAGTTGGAAAAATTCCTTCATCACCTGAGAATAAGAAGTGTAGCTGTCAAACAGATATTGAAAGTCTTTTTAATTCTATTTAATTATTTGCTTAGTTTCATAAGGAAAATATTATGAGAGGTCAGTAAAAGTGCTATCCCTGACTCAGAGTCCTATTCTGCTGTTTACCTGTTTAGCATAATAGAATATTTTATCCAACTAAAGAGGAAATGAAAATTAATATCATCATTACCATCACCATCATCCTCATCATTGTCATCCTCATTATTGTCAACTTCATTAAGTGTTTGAAGTGCATATTTGTATTTTAATCTTCATAATAAACTTATGCTAGGTTCTGACATTCCCATTAAAAGGTAAGGATGTAAGGCTTACAAAGTTAAGTAATTTTTACATGATCAGCTAGTAAGCTGCAACTAGAGGATTAGATCCTTATGTCAAGTTTGTGTTCTTTTTTTTTTTTAAGATTTTATTTTATTTATTTATTTGACAGACAGAGATCACAAGTAGGCAGAGAGGCAGGCAGAGAGAGAGGAAGGGAAGCAGGCTCCCTGCTGAGCAGAGAGCCCAATTTGGGGGGGGGGGCGCGCTTGATCCCAGGACCCTGAGACCATGACCTGAGCTGAAGGCAGAGGCTGAAGGCTGAGCCACCCAGGTTCCCCTCAAGTTTGTGTTCTTAAACACCACAAGTCCTAGATAATTTTTTGAAACGACTGCTGGATCTGAAGAAAGGTATTTTTGTTTATTTCAATGAGTTCCCAGATACCTTTCCAACCATCAGTTGGGACACAGTATTAAAGCCCGATTTCTTTCTGATTTACTTTCCATAGAGTGGTAGAAATTGCTGTATCTTTCTGTTTGACATGCACCAAACGACCTTGCAACCTACTTCCACCATGTTCCCAATCATTCTGGCTTAAAATCTATTAAAGAGGACATCCATTTACCTAAATTGTACCCCCTCAGGTGTGGGTTTTGTTTGTTTTTTTTCAGCAGTTCCCTTGATAGTCATTTCTTTTGTCATGAATTTGATTGGGGGAAAACATTTTTTTTTTCTTAAATAAACTATTTTTAAAATATCTCCACATTCCCCATAGGAATTCTAATTTCCAAAAAGCTTAATCTGCTAGTCTTTTTTGTGGAGACACTGTTCTTTTCATATATATGTTCTCCTCCAAAATTTCTAAGGCTTCTTATCTTTAATAGGCGAAGCCTAAATTATTAGACATTCCATTAAGGGATTTTCATGAATTTTACCCTCAGCCCTTTATGTTGAAATATAGTTAATTTGGTTCACTCAATATATTCATCACATGTGATATGATTTTTTGAATATTTGCCTTATATATTCTTTTATTTTTTCTGGCCTTCTTTCATTTTTGCTTTTCAGAATCCAAATTATTTAATTTTCCTTCCCCTTTTGAAGATTTCCATGGAAATTTTTACAAAATTAGAATAAATGAAAGAAAATTAAAGCCTTACATGGAGTTATACAAAAGTAAGTAAGGTCAGTGCTCATGTTTCAAAAATTGTGAAGAATTTATACTGCGCATAACACACACAAGAAAAGATTGCAGGATGGCTCTCTAGCCTTAATCATAACATTATTTTAGAAGAAAAACAGAAGTCCACAAAGGGTCCCAAATAAACTTCATTATTATCAGTAATATAGAGCTGACAAAGGCAGGTGATAGATGTGATTTGAAGTATGTTGGGAGCATACCCTTATACTGCTGTGATCATTAGCAATTTAGCACAATGAGAGAAAGGCTGCAAGATCTTCATGGTGGCTATGGAGAATAGAAAAATACAGAGGTGTTTAATGAGAAGTAACATCAGAAAGAATTAACCTGGGCTAATATTACATCGGGATGGACAACCTAGTCAATCAATAAGACATTGGCTAAGTTGTCGGTTAGTGACTTCATGCCTACACACCCCATATGCAGCTCAAAGACAAATTACACAGTATACCCAGCCATCCATTTTTTTCTATCCAAACCCCTCAGGCTATATTGCTCATATGTTAAATGAATTTACCATATCTGTTTATATTCTTAAAATCAAAGGAACATATTCTAATGGCATTCAGGAAAAAAAAAATCAAGAAAAAATAGATCCTCCAAAAATAAACCCTAGAACAGGGATACAAGAGGAAGTATTGTATTTGAGAGGTATAGAAAGCATCCATATAGGAGCAAGGAAGGGAATGAGGTGGGAAACCTATAAAGAATGGGTTCTCAAGTCAGCTACAGCTGTGGGTTACTGGAGCCCAATCTCTTAAAAATGGTTTTAAACAGTAGGTCTGGGAAGATGGGGGCATACAAGGATCCTAAGCTCACCTCATTTTACAGATACAGCTCACCTCATTTTACAGATACAGCTAGATAACACTCCCCATCAGTGTAAACAACCCAGAAAATGATGCAAAGACAGGCAGGACTAACTCCACAGCTAAATGTAGAGAAGAGGCCACATCAAAGAGGGTAGGACAAGCAGAGAAGCAGTAGGAAGCTAGGAAGCTAAATGGACTTGCAGGACTGCCCACGGAAAGATGGGAGGAGCAGGCCCCACAGGGAAGAGAAGCCGACTCTCACACCATAGAGCTTTGAAAACCAGAGAGGCCAAATTTCATGAGTTGCTATGAACAGCAGGATTTAAAATCTGAAATTTTAATTTACCTACTGTTAGGTAGCCATGATGAAAGCCAGCTCTACTTCAGTGACTCTTGCCCAGGGAAAGGGAAAAATAACCACACATACCTGTCAGACTGTAGACCCAGCAGTGGCTGAGAGCAGATAGGTGCTGCATTTTAAACACTTTAAAGGCTTTGCATTGTCTTAAGGATAATTCCTGCTCCCTGGTAACCAATACAGGTCCCTTCATTTGTAGCCTTTGCTGACTTTTCCAGTTCACTCTCTTCTCCATCCTCCCCAACACATATGCCATCCACTCAGCATTCCATTCTTCTTTCTCATCAGGATCCCCAGGATATGATATTATTTATATCAATATGTGGAAGTTTTTTTTGTTTTTGTTTTTTTAAAATTTTAATCAATTTGTGGAATTTGAAGCCGATTCCCTTTTGCTGGTTCTGAGAAGGTATTTTTAAGTCTTTTTTTTTTTTTTTCTCTCCTCAAGCAGCCAAAAATAGCAAAGAGATCCTAAAGCTTCCCTGCCCCAAAGGATTTCCAACAAGCAGTAGTATCTGTGAGTCTTTCAAAGCTTCCTCACCAAGTATTTCTCTTTCCTAGTCAAAAACAGACTAGGATTAGCTTATTTTCCCTTTATCAAAATAAAACAAAACAAATTCTTTTTGAATGTGTACTTCTGTTTGTAAAATTCAAGGTTTTCTGCAACATTGGCAATTTGAGTCCGGTGCTCATAGGCATGATATAACTCTGTCTACACATATTAGGCATTTTCCTGCACTTGGGCTTTTCTAATTTTTTTTTTTACTGTAATAATATTAACTTTTTGATTTCCCTTTCTTAAACATGTACTTTCAAATTCATCTTTTTAGGAAGCCATGTCAATGTTAAAACCAGCCATTTTTCTTTCCTCTCTAAATTCTTTTTCCATGGATTGAATATAATAATTTGATACCACATCCTTATTTTCATCCTTAACAACTTTTCTTTTTTTTATGTGCTGTATTAGAGTCCTTCAAAGAAACAAAACCAAAACTTACATATATGTGTTTGTAAACCAGTGAGCCAATATTCGTAATATATATTCTGTGTATTATTATAGAGGAAGGTAAATCCCACAATCTGCTATTTACCAACTGAAGATCCAGGCAGGTTGGCGGTGTAACTCAGCCTGAATCTGAAGGCCTAAGAATCAAGAGACCTGGGTTTAATCCAAGTCCTGGTACTGAAAGAGATGAGATGAGACAACTCATGTACGCAGGCAGGAAGTGAAAATAGATGAAATCCTCCTGCCTCTATCTTTTGTCCTATTCAGGGCCTCAAGGAATTGGATGATGCTTACCCTCTTTGAGGAAAATCTACTTTACTGAACTCATGAATTCAAAGTCTAATCTCATCCACACTGTTTTAGATACATCTAGAAATAAAGTTTAATCTGGGCACCCTTTGACAAGTCAAGTTACATATAAAATCACAAGTCCATCCTTTGTCAATTTGACAACCATATACATCTCCCTAAATCATATTTAATTTCCAAGTAAAGACAATGACAATGTCCTCATTCTGCCTCACATGATGTACTGTCTGCTTAACAAGATACAATAGTTGATACAACTGTTCTGCCCAATGTGATTCAGATTGTCCCATATAAACCAAAAATGCACTAACACCTTCTCCAGAAGAGGAGGTAAAATTCGGAAGCCATGTTTACTCATCTCCTTGATACCCTGTAAATTAAATCTTTGGTGTAAAACTAAGAATACTGAAAAATTATGATATTAAATCAGTAATCTTATATTACATGATAGAGGAATAAGAAAGGAAATAAAACAAAGATGGACACACATATAGCAAAGTATATATGTATAGTATATAGTATAGTATAGCAAAGTAAGGGAGAAATACGATAATTATGTTCAAAGATGGACACACATATAGCAAAGTATATATGTATAGTATATAGTAAAGTATAGCAAAGTAAGGGAGAAATACGATAATTATGTTCTCATTTCTGCAATTGGTCATGTGGTCATACTGGGTATTTATACTTAACTATAGTTCTTTCACTACCCATTCTGTATTCTCTTTGCCTTTAGCCTGCACCTCAGCTAGTTACGCATCTTTACCTGGTGGGGTGACCCAAACCTTTATTCTGAAGGGTGTGAGCCATTATTAGTCTTACTTGGATTGAATTCTTAATAGTTTTCTATTGACTTTATTCACGGGACATGGCAATATTAAAGGACACCCACCATAAGGGAAGTTCCCTACTACAGACAGACTCCTCGTTCCCTCCGCTGTGGAGTACTAATCCAGTTTCCCCTTGGTAGTCAGAAACAATGATTCCAGCCATCATCATAACTTCCTTTTTTTTTTTTTTAGAGGGATGAGGAATCCAAAGTAGCTATGAAACTGGTTGATTTGCTCATGAGTATTACTTGTTCCAGGCACACTTGTTTACAATGTATTGGCATTTAAAATGTGGAGTTGTGATTAACAAGGTTTTTGTTTGTTTGTTTGTTTTTTTCACTTGGTGCTTGGAGATGTGCTAAAGTTTTAGAGATTTGCCCTAGGAGTGAAATTTATTATACATATACACTTTTTGAAAACTACAGCTTAAACAAACAAACAGAAACATTGCATGTGCAAATTGCAGTGCAAGACAGCATCATTTGATGTAAGAACAACTAAATTTATCCTGTCATATTCAGAGTCCTTGGCTCTTGAATTCTCTCTAGTGAATTTGACCAAGCATGACTCATCAAGGTAATATTTTAAATGAAGTTCATGCAGTCAAGCCTTCCTTTTATTTGTGATTTAAAAAAAAAAAGTAATATGGTATAAATACTCATTTTAGCAGACATGATGAGCCAAGTGAAAATACTAACCTCTGTCCCTTCTACCTTCTCCAGTCATGCAGAGAGTTTATTCACTAAAGAAATTGACAATGAAAACAATGCAGTTGTACTGTCCTTTATAGTTTCCCTAATCAAGTAAGATCTTATGAAGACCATTGATACGGAGCTGCTGACTGCCAAGAAATGCTTAATGTATCAATGTCATGATTGGTTCTGGATCATTACCAGTATCATAAAAAATCTTCATACTCACTGCATTGAAGGAGCAGTTCACTTGCTATCATGTGCATCTGTATGTTGGAGGAAAAAAAAGTCCCCCACATACAGTGCCTGCACAGCATTTACAGCACCAAGGAAAGCTAACAAAATTCATACTTAGAACTACTATAGCTTACATACATGCACAACACACACTCCATTCACAGCATAAAAATGCTGCCCCACAAAATCTTCCTTTTTATTTATTTCCAGGATATATTCTGAAATTATTGTTTCACCCCATATTCATTTTTAGTTCTTGTATATGAATATACATGAAGATCCCATCACCGTACCTGTTATTTTTGATTTCCCATAGATGATCATAAGTAAAATGTATAAATGTTTTATATGTTACATATCTTCATTTAATTACTCTGCATATGCTATATTACTCTAAAGTATACAGTAAATATTTTATAACTCACCATTTCACTGGAGAGACATGGATAAATCAAGTCCCTAGTGATGAAATGTTATAGGCACAACCTTTCTCTGTTGCTAGTCAAAAGTCTCTGACAGCGCTGCCTTGGGTTAACAGTGAAAAAAATTACATTAAATTAAATTAAATTTAAAAAAAGAAAAAAGAATATGGGTTTCAACACCAGTCATGATGAACCTGGAGTGCTAGTGTGTCACTGACTTTCTGCATGGCTTTGAGAAGTCACTTCACTCTAAGCATACTTCTTTAACCATAAAAGAGGATGGAAACTAGGCAAAAAACACCAGCTATTCTGAACATCAAGTGGGATAGTGTGTGTGTTTAGCATAGACCTGAACCTCATTAATTACACAAAAAATGAATGTTAATGTTGTAAGTCATTTGAGGAATTTTAGCTGCCTCTTTTTTTTTTTTTTTTTTTTAAGATTTTCCATTAAAGTAACCCCATAGTCATAGGATGAACAGCCTAGGTGAACTCTGACCTCCAACTGAGAGCCCTTTTTGTGAACACTCACAGATGAACAGATAAGATCTCACTTGTTACATCCTCTTACTGGTTACCCCATTAATTTCTAACTTCTTACCTATAGTAACGAGAGAAAGAAATTGGGAGTACCACAGTAGGAAGACCTTCATATAATCCAAATGAAATTTGATTTTGGCCCAAAACAAACATGTTAGAAATAGTTTCATGTAGACACAGGGCTGGGCATCTGGCTACTTAACCACTCCGGGCAGCTGTCCTTAATTATCTATGGAAAACTTCATTACCACCAAGTTTTTTTTCCACAAAGTAAGTGGCATTTATTTTGAGAAAATTCCCTTCTTCGCAGAAACTCCCTCATACCTCCCTTTTTGTTACATAGCACAATTTTAGTGAGTTAGAAGTTACAGAAATTGAGCTCAAATTAGATTAAGCAAATATAGTAATTATACTATTCCTGTTTTATTGACATAAAATTTATATATGACATTATATTAGTTTCATGTGTGCAACAGAATAATTTGGTATTTGTGTATACTACGGAATGCTTACCACAATATGTCTAGTTATCCATTATCACCGTATAATTGATACTCTTCACTCTGTTCACCCACATTCATCAATTTCAAAGAACCATCATTTCGTTTCATTGATCTTTTCTATTTTTTGTCTCTATTTTCTTTGTTTCCATTCTGACCTTTATTTTTCTCTTCCTCCTGCTCATTTGTGGTTTCATTCGTTCTTCTTTTTGTAGTTCTTTAATTGTAAAGTTAGATTGTTATCTTGAAATTTTTCTTGTTTCTCAAGGTAGGCCTGTATTGTGAATTTCCATCTTAGAACTTTTTCACTGCATTCTATAGAGTTTGGATTATTTTATTTCCATTTTGTTTTGTCTTAACTTATTTTCAGCTTAACCCTTTGATTTTCCCATTGACATATTGGGTATTCAGTAAACTGGTGGACCTATTGGTTCTTCAGTAGCCTGGTGTTTCATCCTCCACATATTTATGATTTTTCCAACTTTCTTTTTTTAATTGACCTGTAGTTTCATACCATAATGTCAGAAAGAGCTTGGTGTGACTTCAATCTTCTTAAATTTATTGAGACTTGTTTTGTGGCCTAATATACATGAGATCTGTCCTGGGGAATATCCCACGTGCACTTGAAAAGAATGTATATTCTGTTAGTTTTGGATAGATTGCTTTGTATATAAGTCTCTCTGGTCTAATGTGTTATGTAAAGCTGATGTTTCCTTACTGATTTCCTGCCTGGGTAATCATTGATGTAATTGGGATATTAAAGTCCTTTACTATTTAGCACTACTGTCAATCTCCCTTTATGTCTGTTAATATTTGCTTTACATATTTCAGAGTTCCTATGTTCCTATGAATGTATCTTCTCTTATTAGACTGACACCTTTATTATTATGTAATGCCCTTCTTTTCCTTGTTACAAAGTCTGTTTTCTATGAAATAAGGATAGCTACACCAGTTTTCTTTTCATTTCCATTTGAATGGAATATCTTTTTCCATTCCTTTACTTCACTCTGTGGTGTGTCCTTAATGAGTTTATTACAGGCAACATATAGATGAATCTTTTTTATTTTTTTAATCTATTCAGCCACTCTATGTCTTTTGATTGCATATTTAGTCCATTTACATTTATTGTGGCTACTGATGGGTATGTACTTACCACCACTCATTAATTGTTTTCTGGCTATTTTTGCAGTTCTTCTCTTTTCTTTTTCTTTTTCTTTCTTCCTAAGTGATTTAATGACTTTCTTTAGTGTTATGTTTAGATTCCTTTCTCATTATCTTTTATGTATCTACTATAGGTTTTTGCTTTGCGGTTACCACAGAGTTCACATATAACAGTGTGTATGTATATACACTCCACCCACCCACCCACACACACACATACACACACACACGTCTATTTTTTTTTTTAACATTTTATTTATTTATTTGACAGACAGAGATCACAAATAGGCAGAGAGGTAGGCAGAGAGAGAGAGGAGGAAGCAGGCTCCCTGCTGAGCAGAGAGCCCGATGCGGGGCTCGATCCCAGGACCCTGAGATCATGACCTGAGCTGAAGGCAGAGGCTTAACCCACTGAGCCACCCAGGCACCCCAACTATTTTAAGTTGATATTAACTTAAGTTTGAACACATTCGACAACCTCTACAGTTTTACCTCTCTCCCATGCTTCATGTTTTTGATGTCATATTTTCCACCTTTTATTTTGTGTATATCATAACTAATTTTGTAGTCATAGTTAATTTTACAACTTTTGCCTTTTAACCTTCATACTAGCTTTACTAATCGTTAATCCACTACCTTTACTATATAGTCAACTTGAAAGACTGTACTTTCAGGGATCATTTCTATAGTTTGTTACCATATATTCAACTTTACCAATGAGATTTTTACATCCAATATTTTATTGTTATTCGTTTATACCCTTTTCTTTTTTCAGCTTAAAGAATTTCCTTTAACATATCTTATAATGCTAGTTTAGTGGCGATGAACTTCTTTAGCTTTTTGTGTTTTTTTTTTCTTCCTGTTCAGTAAACTCTATCTTTTCTTTAGTTTTACTTGATAGCCTTGCCAGGTATAGTATTCTTGGATAGAAGGTTTTGTTTTGTTTTGTTTTGTTTCCTTTTCAACACTTTGAGTGAATATATCATGACAGTCTGTTTTAGCTGCAAAATTTTCTACAGAAAAATCAGTTGATTGTGCTATGTGGGTTTCCTTGTACGTAGCATGTTATTGTTGCTGTTGTTTTCTTACTGCTTTTAAGATTCTTTTTTTCCCCAAAAGTTTGTATTATGCCATTTTGCTATTACAAAGGACATAAATTAATGCGTTTTCACTAACTGAAGGAAATCTGAAGATTTTGTGTATATATATATATATACAAAAAGTAAAAGTAGCATCAGCATTTGTTTTGCACTGAGCCTTCATAGAGGCATCATGTGCCCTGAGCAGGAATGGCCCTGCCAAGCTCCTTCCCCAGGAACTACATTCATTTGATGTCATATTTTCCACCTTTTATTTTGTGTATATCATAACTAATTTTGTAGTCATAGTTAATTTTACAACTTTTGCCTTTTTCAGAATCTCAGTATTAAGCCATCATAGCTTTGAACTATGTGAGCATCTGTGCTTTATTTACATTTATTTTGTGCACTCATTAGCAAGATGTGCCCTAAGGTATTAGAAAAGCCTACAAGAGGTTATTTTTTTGGGTCTGGGAATACTAAAAATAAATAAATAAATAAATAAATAAATTGATTAACAGTAACTGCTTTTTTGCTTTACATCATTTCAGTTTACAAAGGGTTTCATAGGAACACTCTATTTTTGGATAATTTGGGGAACTTGGAGTCTAATTTCAGAGGTATTTTTTATGAAATATATAGTATCTCACAGTATATTTCTTACACAGCAGAAATATATGAATCTCGGAGGAGTTTCCATAGCTGTTCCAAAATTCAATATTCCTAAGTTTATATAGCCTAGGCATTATTTTTTACTTTTCTGCACATACACCCAGGTATTTAACAGAAAAGGTAAGGGGATACATTTAGGTAAGTTCTCTAGTAATGGAATAATCTAAGATACAGCTGAGGACTGGTTTTTAGTTTCCTTAGATAAATCACATCTCTGCCTCTACATGTCATCTGGGGACTGTCTTGTCATTTTTTACCCATATATTTTATTTCTGTTTGTGTCTATATTTATTTAAACATGGAACTCAGCACTTTCACTGGTTCAACAGGAAATCCATCATGCTATGCATTTGGAATTATTCATGAACAACTGAAAGTCACAGGGAAATCCATAAAGGGTCATGCTATTTATTGCACACCCTCTGTCATCTTACAAATCACTGTTATCCTCTCACCACCTCTTTCCTGCATTCCCCTTTCCATCTGTCCTCTTCTCTAACTACAATTTATCTTCTCTCCATTGTGCACAATTATCCTGCTTCCTCTCAAGCTTTTGAGATCAGAGCATCCATGACACATTTATGTTTTTCTATAAAGATTTATATTTCTTTAAAATGAATATTTACCTATCAGCATAAAGAATAAAATTTATTCCTCCCATTATAAATGATGATGTGGAATGTAAGAAGGATGATGTGGAATAGAAGAAGGAATAGCTTTCATTTGTGTGTATATATGTGCATTTCTATGCATGCACATATGTGTGTGCATGAGAGAGAACAGCATGATATATATATACACAGGATAGTCCTGTAACTTTAATAAAGAGAGATAATGGTGACCAGTTATTTTAGCCTGTATTCTCAAGAAAACAGGAAGACAAGAATTAAAAGTGCTTATACTTTAAGAATAAGATGAAAAACCAGAAAGATGAAGATGTGAAAATAGGAAGTGAGGCAAGGAAAGATGTTAAGCAATGCCAAATAATGCACTGCTGTGCTGGACACTGCAGGCAATGATCTACAACGTGGCATTCATGAAACTTCTTGGTCCTTGTTAACACAGAACTTATCTTCTGGAGAAAAAAAGGTGGGAAGATTTTTTTTTTTTCCACACAGCTACTTCCTAATTCTTAGTATAAACAGTTAACTTATTTTAGTTAGAGACAAAGAGAAAGGGAAGGTGAGGAACAATGCTTTATCTTTTAATAAGAGTGACTTCCGGGGCGCCTGGGTGGCTCAGTGGGTTAAGCCGCTGCCTTCGGCTCAGGTCATGATCTCAGGGTCCTGGGATCGAGTCCCATATCGGGCTCTCTGCTCAGCAGGGAGCCTGCTTCTCTCTCTCTCTCTGCCTGCCTCTCTGTCTACTTGTGATCTCTCTCTCTGTCAAATAAATAAATAAAATCTTTAAACAAAAAAAAAAAAAAAAAAAAAAAAAAAAGAGTGACTTCCAATAATAATCTTCTTAAACACAGAACCAACGATTTTGGAGGGTAGATTGTTCATTGTGTGGGACTATCCAGGCCATTCCTGGCATCCTTGGGCTTGCTCATTGATACAAGTTGTATTCCCTGTTACTATGACATCTGAAAATGCCTTCACATCTTTCTTAGGGTGGGGTAAATAACCCTTATTTGTGATCCACTATTAATCCAAATTATACTATATTTTAATCAGTGAGCAGCTCAGATTGAATCTTGACATTACTTATACTTTCACATCTAGTATCTATTTAGTTACACAGTCTTTTCTAGATAGGGTTTTGCAGATTTATTACATCAGTATGGTTACCAGAGAACCAAAAGCTCTTTTTCGTCTTTTTGTCTAGTCCCTAGACAAATTTACTCTAGTAAAATTACAAATTTACCCTAGTTAATTTACCTCAGGATTCTATCTTCAGCTTTGGTCTTATTCTTGCCTCTGTATTAAAATGATGTAATTGACTTTCCTGGTTTTAACTTTCATCCATATACTGAAGACTACTAGATATAAATTTCCAGCAGAGGATTCTCCATTGAGCTTAAGAAATGAATGCCTAATGTGCTCTGGCCACCTGTACTTGGATTCATTGAAGACACCTGAAACTCATTATCTGTAAAGGCAAATTCATATTCCTTGCTCCCAGACTGGTTTATATTCCCGTATTTTCTGTCTCATTTGACGGAAGATACATTTATTCTCTTACACATATTACCATATAATAAAATTATCCTTGACATTTTTTTTCTTCATTTCCCATATCTAATCCTTCAAAAATCTTGGGATCTTATTTTTGTACAGGAAAAGGCGAAGTCCACTTTATATTAGGCATCAGTCACTACACAAAGGCTTAAGTACTATAAAATCAACTGTTAATGTATAGCTGGTTAAAAATGTAATATAAATTATTTAAATAGTATCCTCCTACTGCTCTCATTTAATATCATATCTGGAGAACTTCTTGTGTTTGGTAGCTTGGTTTTACTGGCCACTAGGAACACATACATTATTAAGGGAAAAACACTTGACAAATATAATCAGAAAACACAACGTGAAGCAAACATGAGAAACATTATTAGTTCCTTTGTTGTTCTCACATCTTTCTTTGGATCTGTGAATGGGTTTGAAATGGACAGCTTTATTTAATATTAATAATTTTTCCTGGCTATGACTTGCTTATCCTGGTTTTGCTGTACTTTTCCTGAGCAATGAGAGTCTAAAAATTTTAATTTATGAACAAAGACTACCTTCTTGATCAGCTAACCTACAATCAAATTTATTTGATTCTTTGTGGATCCTTAAGCCAGATTTTCAATTTGTACCTTGAAAGCCCCATGCTGGCTGTAATAAAAACTTAATTGTGAAGTAGACAAGAGGAATGGATGTTTTTTGACAGTTTACTCTTTTCTAGTATATATATATCCTGTTTGGATCCTTGTTTGTAAATTTTCATGCTATGAGGAAAATGTAAGATTTTTGTTTGTTTGTTTTTTTAAATACCTGGTATGTTCTCTTTCTTTAGGTAAATTGGTGACCTCTATAGTATGTAAGGTTAAATCAGGCAAAACTTTCAGTATTGTTTTGTAGGACTACTGAATATTTACTTTCCAAATTTAGGAAAGGACATTGTATGTCCAGTTGTTATTAAGTCAGTGCAGTTCCTGATTAGAATTGGGTAGCTAGTGGTAGAGATATTTGCAGTTCCAGAGACAAGAAAAATTTAGATGGGACTAGCCTCTCTAGTGCCATTTTGCTGGCACTAGTTATTATCAGAGTAACTCAGAAGGGACTATCACTGGATAAAAGATGAATGTCCTAATTATTAACCTGATAAATCACAAGTGATAAAATTTAGAAGAGGTTTTTGTTTTTGTTTTCCTATCAAAATTCTTTATTAGTGTTGGAGTCATATGGGATCCAATAATAGAGGGAGCCATTATGGTATATGCAAGAGGTTCCACAATCCTAGAGTTAAGTTTTTACTTGTTAGTAGTCATTTAGAATGCTTTTGGACAAGAAACAATAGCAATAAAATTATACAAATATTAAGTTGTGATTGAGTTACTCTGGACTTTAATTTTTTTAATATTGATTTGGATTTTGATTTTATTGGCTCTTAGGTTTGGCATTTGTATCTAGGAAAAAGTAACATCTGAGGATAATTAGATCATGAAAATAAAATATTAACCAGATAAATTATAGTTTATTAAAAGAAAAACAGGAATGGAAGAATAAATTTCTAGGAGTCAAAGAAGTCAAAAACTTCTTTAATATTTCATTTGCAACTCTTTACTGATTAGTAATTATAGCTTGTTGCCAAGTATTGGCTTACCCAAAAGGAAAAGACATGTATTCCCTTCATCAGGTCTCACCTTCATAAGAAAAAGGTGAATGTGGTTCTTGTCTTGCTGAAGCCACCTCCATGCTGTCTCAGCAAGTAGCAGTACTGGGCAGAAGCGTTCAGCATTCTCAAAGAAGGCGAAAGCATTAATATGCCCACTTCACAAGTACAGTAAGTCTACTGGTCCATTCTCTTTAAGAATATTTTAGTATTGAGGTATGTAAATCTGGGCCCTAATGGTTTGGCTGTTGTATAGATGGCCAGATCGCCACATGGATCTGGTAATATTTGTGTCTGATAATTTTGATAGGAAATGACAGAGGACTCTGGGAGTCCTCTATAAATTATAAGCGTGCATGGCATAAACAAATTGCTTATAATTTCTTGAATATAGTTATTAACTCATAGCCTCATAGCCTTTATAGTTTTGATATAAGTATTTCTAATATTCCTTGATTTTCAAACTGGAATAATTTAATTAGACAAAATCTAGACAGTTTATAAACATGCAATTACTTTTTATTTTTTTAACACAAACTCATTTTAACACATCAATGTTAACTTTCACATCCAGGAAAGGACAAAATTATTTTTAAAAATGCATTTGAAAATACATTTTTCCTAAGTCAAAAGCAGATGGTATATTTAATATGAAGTTATTTCTGAAACTGTTTTGTTTTGTTTTACATATTCTAGCATATATTAAAATTATATTATCAATATCAGCACTAATTTTGTGAGAAAAGGAGACTTGTGATCACAGGTCATTCTTAAATATTTATATATTATAGCATCTTTACAGAAAATAACCTGGGGAGTTCAGCATTCATTGTAAAGATGGCTGGAAAGATCTTAATGTCAGTCAGATTAATATTGATTATAAAAAAGGACTACCAAAGACTTTAACACCTTAGATACAAAGATTAATTCAGTTACATATAACATCATATTATCACTTTTTTTTAAGGTAGTGACTTTTTTTTAAATAAAATTTTTTTTAATTATAAGGCTCTCTTTATGACAAGTATTTCTAAGATAAATACAGTTCAAGACAAATCTTTTTGTACCTTATCTTCTAGTTCATTTTATATATACCTGAAAAAATTTCTATTTTCAATGGAAAGGGGATACAAATAAATAATACAACTTTGGTTTTTTATAAACAGTATTATTCCAATATTGCTACACAGTGATATGTTAGTGTAAGCTATTGAACTAGTATAAAAATTTTGTGTGAAAATTATTGCCTTTCTTTTTAAGAGGGATAGATTTGAGGGGAATTGTTTTTGTGTGAGCATTGTTACTAAAGTTTTCTTTAGAAACTAAACTGGAATTAGTCCATATGAATATGCTTTATTAAAATATAATATTAATATGTAAGTTATTGTATTCTTCATAATATGTAATATATTGATATCAGGGGACAACTATTGATCTACCAGTCTAACCATCTAAAAGTATCAGGCAATGATATTTTAAATTTAACTTTAGACTGTTAAATAAAATCAGGCTCCCTAGAGTTAAAACAAATAATTTCCCATAGCACTCAGAATTAAAGTCAAAATGTACCTGTTAAGATTTATCTTTCTCCCACCAGTCTGTCCTCCTCTCCTTTCATTCTTGCTGATTTTAAATCTTTTGCCCTTCTACCATAATCAGCTTACTATTCCTGAAATTCACCTATGATGTCTTATCTATGGGTTTTTGCATTTGTTATTTTTGTCTGGAACATTTTTCTCCAACGTATCTTTAACACTTTGCCTCTCTCATCTCCTTTAGGCTCAAAAAATGCACTCTTACTGAAGTCTTTCCTCATAGCCTTATTTCAAACTGCAACCTCCTTCCTTAGCATTCCTTATTCTCCTCTTCCTAATTTACTTTTCTCTGAGCACTGATCACTAGCTTAGATGCGTATCATGTAATGTTGTTATTATATAGTGTTTATTTGCCATCTCCTTCCCAGTAGAATGTAAACTTTATAAATAGCCCAGTTTTGTCTATTTTGCTCAGTACTATGTCCTCTGACATAAATTAGTTGTTCAAAAAAATTTATAAGATTGATGAATAAGTAAATAAAAATACAAGGCTCAAGAAGGGGCATGATTTCATTGCTAATTGTTGTTTAGGACTGTCCACATAACATGACTAAGAAGAACATGAGTCATGAGCTTTCTTTAAAATTATTTTTAATCACTTGGTCAATATGAATTATACTACATATGATTTGAATAAATCAATTAGATTATAATGTTTTAGATAGTAGATCAATTGACCTATGGAATTAATTGCTTATAAATTAAAATAATTTCTGATTTTATTCATCAGATTGCACTTTTGTTCCTATTATATTTCCATTTCATTTTTAAGTGATACTAGATAAGAAATATGGGGGTGGGGTAGTGTGGTTTGTGGAATTAGTTGCTGTCCCAAAATGAGATAAGCAATTGAAGTACAATGAATATCTGGTATTTCCCCTTTGATTCAGTATTTGTGTGAACTTGAATATGTGAGAAGACTAAGTCTCTCTGGCGGGGGGAGGGAATAGCTGCTCATTAAAACCTAAAACAATATAGTCATATATGTTCCATCCTTGTTTATAAAATTAATAAAAATATAAGGAATTACCAAAAAATTATTGAGCACAAAGTCTTTTGGATTTGTATTAATAAAAATAACATTGAAAACAGATATTATAATTTCTAGTTTAATGTTTAAAACACTTTTCTGGAATTTAAAATTTTCCTTTAAATCTTTCAAAGTGTCAGTGTGAGAGGAGACCACTTACTGTTATAGATTTTAGTTCAATGGCTGATGAGGGTCTCCCAGAGTTTGTATGTCTGAATGAAAGGAGCCCAGGCTGTAAGGTAGATTTTTCCATGACCTAGAAATTTCATTTATTTTAAATTTGTAAGATTTCTAATGATATTTCATCTTTTTTTAAAATTATTAATGGATTCATCTGAGTGTTGGCCTTTATAAAGGTAAAGAAAAGATCTCTTTTGTATCTAACATGCAAAATGTTATATCCATTCTAGCCATTGTGTGAATTTACAGAATTATTTCCCAATGACCTAGGGATTTTCTTTGCTAGGTCTTACAAAGGGTACCAGATGCTTCTAAAGTATCTGACAGCAGCTTGACCAGAACTTGACCAATGTCATTTCTAGAGTGCTGCTATCCCGACCCATCCTGACCCTTGAAGCTACCCAGCAAGTCTCATGACAGCTTTTGCTCCTTCCTGCTGTCACTCATGGGAGGCTGGACAGGTCATAGATCCATGACCGTAGTCCCATAAGTTCATCACCTGACGGTTGTCTGACTGATATATTTGATCTCAGGCTCAAATTCCTTTCTGGCTCCAGGTTTGTTGACCTGCACTAATTCCCAAGAGGCCATTGGTCATCAGTCAGCACCAACAATTCAAGCCCAACTCATCCTTGGCTTTGATCTCCAACTCTCTAACCTGAAAAGCCAGAAAAGAAAACACAGAAAATTGGAATTGATACTTACTTGATCCGTAACTGCTTTAGCTGTCTGTCAAATCATACTCTATGATAAAGCCAGTATATGTCTGTGATCCCAAGTCAGGAAGTTCTGAAATGCCATCCTTTTTTTATTTCCAAGTGCACACTGGTATCAGAGATCACACTCTGATCAGAGATCAGCATGTCTAAGTTCTGGTGTATTTTCCCCGTTGTATTGCTTTTTGCATTTTTATGAAGCTTCTTTTATATACTACTGACAGTACCTTAGTAATTTGGCTGTTAGGTGTATTACTTTTTAAAGATGTGGTCTGTGCTGTAATCATCATCTTCTGGCCATCCTTGATTTTCTGATAAATTACTTGCCATGAGTCATCTTTGTGATTTATTATGTAGGTGAAATCTGGGTTTACATTACCTGAGATTTGTTACTTTTTTGAATTATAGCCGCACAAAGTTGCAAATGAATCATCTTCATAGAAACTGATAGAAATTACTGACCAACTCATATAGAGAGCCAGATTTTCAAATATTGGTAAGTTATAACAAATCTTATTGCCTGAGCCACCTGTCAGGTATTTGACTTAGTGTGACTTGCTTATGGAAATTATTCATCAGAATTGATTATAGATGTTTTAAGAGAATAGTTTTAAATTCATCCTTGAAAATTTGGTGTTTTAAAATGATTAAATTTTTTGGAGTTCTATGTAAACATTTTAATTTAATTCACAGAACTTTAAATTATATAGGTAAATACATCAAGACAATTGAATAAATGAAAAAATGATATTCATGAGGGAAGATATATATCCTAGAAGGCATTAATAATACATCTTAACTGTAGCATTTTCATATAGTTTTATTTAAAATACGGCATATAAGTTGTTTATGTTATAACTATATTTGCAGGAAATGCAAAGGCATACCCACACTAATAAATAACTGGATCAGGTTAGGTCTTAATAGTCCATACATTAGGAATAAAATCAGGAATGAAGCACTCAAATTAACATTAATAAGTGCAGAAAGAATTTTCATCTTATATATTTCTTTCCTTCCTTTAGATCTTACTATCAGTTGAGAAAGATGAATCTCTAGATGATTTTACTTCATACTTGGTATATACTTAGTGAATAATAAAACATCTGCTTTCATTTAAGACTGATTGATTTAATATTTAGAAAATTACAGGGCGCCTGGGTGGCTCAGTGGATTAAGCTGCTGCCTTCGGCTCAGGTCGTGATCTCGGGATCCTGGGATCGAGTCCCGCATCGGGCTCTCTGCTCAGCAGGGGGCCTACTTCCCTTCCTCTCTCTCTGCCTGCCTCTCTGCCTACTTGTGATCTCTCTCTATCAAATGAATAAATAAAGTAATTAAAAAAAAAAGAAAAGAAAATTACAGAAATATTTTGCTATTATATTTCATTGTTTGTGCTATGTTAATTGAATACTTATTCTGTGTGAGTAGCATAGAAAGTATAAGAAGAATAATTCTCTGTCCATAAGATGGACATTATTTTACTAGAAAAAGAGCATTAACAACTGGGAAGCCAGGATTAGTGTCTGCAAATTTGGTAGTAACACGAGTAATGGCCTAGATGGATCTAGATTTGTCTCATTCTGAGGAAGTGGTCACTTTCTAAAACTGTAATTATTCTCTCCAGCCCTTGATGAGACATTTTGATGGGTAGATAAATAGGAAGTTATGCAGATAACACATCTTTGCCTGCTATTACATGAAATTACTATGTTTAATAATGCAATTGGATACGACCAAATTAATTATGAAAATACCTAATTTCATGTTTGATCTTTTAGAAAGATCATCATTTTAGATGTGAGTTAAAAAATACTTATAAAATCTTAATTAATTCTATGGCATTTCTTCTTAGAAGTAATTATATCTAAATGTTGCATTCGTTCTCAGAAAAGGTAAAACATTTACTTTCTTGCGCACCTGGGTGGTTCAGTTGGTGAAGCATCTGCCTTCAGCTTAGTTCATGATTGCAGGGTTCTGAGATCTAGGAGACATCAGGTTCCTTGCTCAGCAGGGAGCCTGCTTTTCCCTCTGTGCCAATACCCCTGCTTGTGCACTCTCGCTCTCACAAATAAATAAAATATTTTTTAAAAATTTATTTTCTTCTTTTACGAAAAAATTAGAAAAAATAATTTTATTTTTATGAAACTACAAAAAGAACATTTTATTCAGATGACAGAATGATATACAGTCACATTAGATATGAAAAATTTATGTTGTGCAGTAAGTAAATTAAATAGAAAACAGTTATAACTTATACCCTCTCTGATTTAGAATTCTCATGGTCACCATGAAGCAGACTGAATGATCCATAATTGCATCTTAAATTAGACCTTTGAAGTGATTAATCTCCCTAGGCTTGCTTGTTTCATGAATATATTATTTTTATATTTTCAAAACAGTCTTTTCTTTTGAGAAATGTTAAAGACCTGTTGTTATTTTTCTATATTATGAAAGTACTTGGAAAGAATTTATTAGTGTACTTAGGAAAGGGCTAATAGAAATGACTTCAAGTTTGATCCAAACAAGCACAGTTTACTAGAGAAGCAGATGCTTTAGCAGCAGGGGTAGGAAACCTGTAGATTAAATCTAAAGGATTATAACAGAGCATATTTACTGAAAGCATCCTCTTTGATCCTCTAGTGCAAAAAGAATATGTAAGAATTAAAAGGTCAAAGAATGAGGGTGGAACTGTGAATTTAATGAATCCTCATGTATACATCCAAAGAGCTGTGAAAAAGCATAATTTGGAAATTAACTTTTCCTATAGACCACCTTTGTTTCTTGGAAAAATGGTGAAATTTTTAATGCTGAGTTGGAGGCTTTGAGATTAGAGTAAATTATAAAAGGGTGAAAAGACATTATTATGATTATAAAGAAACAAGATTTTCCTTTAAGAAAATGATACCATGTCGAGTTGGGGGAAATTGGAAGGGGAGGTGAACCATGAGAGACTATGGACTCTGAAAAACAATCTGAGGGTTTTGAAGGGACGGTGGGTGGGAGGTTGGGGTACCAGGTGGTGGGTATTATAGAGGGCACGGATTGCATGGAGCACGGGGTGTGGTGCAATAATAATGAATACTGTTATGCTGGAAATAAAAAAAAAATTAAAAAAAAAAAAAAAAAAAAAAAAAAAAAAAAAAAGAAAATGATACCAAATTCTGTAATGTTTGTATGAAAATTCTTCTTTCTTACTTACATTGTCTTGCCGAATTATTAGGTAGCTTTCTCACTGTAGATGAAAAATGAAGCCAGTGTTGGTATGGAAGCAGGAAATCTTTGTTCTAATAGCCTTTTTCCAGCTACCAAATACCTCTGTTTTTTATGCATGGTTCTGTAGATGTGTTGTCACTTAAGTCATCATAAATACCAGGTATAAACTGAGTGAGAACAAAAAGAAGAACTAATGCAATGGTTTAAAGTTGCATGTTTATGAAACTGCACATTCATTTGAGATTGACCATAACAGAAGAAAATAGGCAAAACTAGTGGTACTTATAGAGGTAAGAGATTAAAAAAAAAAAAAACCAGAAGCCGCCAAACATGAGGTGTCAGGTAAGTTGCTTAAGTGGGTCCACCATCCAAATAATTTCTCTTCCTTTTCATCATATTGAATGCCAAGGAGGCAGGGAATCAAGAATTTTATTTATTGTCATTGCTCTTCTATTCATATCCAGAAATTAGTATCTGTGAGAAGGGACTATTTTTTAAAAAATCACTGTGAATCAAAACAATCACCATTTTTGTCTTAAAATAATTAGATATATGTGTGTGGTGTTAAAATACATGAATGTGCATCCACATCTACTTAAAAAAATTAACACTTTTTAGAGTATTTATAATCATGAATATTTATTTAAAATGGATACTTTATAGAAGCCCTACTAGATATAGTAATTATGAAATACCTAGTGGATTAATATTTTTAACACAACCAAAATTATTAGAATATACACTAAATATATAGTGTCTTTAGTATATAAACTAAGAGGAAACACATAAAACAAGATTAGTGTTCTTAACTATTATCAATAACTTTGGAATGAATCTCTAATTGCTATACTTTTCTAATGTTAATATACATTTAAGCTATATATTAGGAAGGAGAATATATATCTGTGTATGTAAACATACAAACAAACAAATATATATGTGAGGGGTATTTCCCACTTTTAAGAAAAATAAATTTATTTTAAACAAATCTTTTTCAAAGAAGTATCTGTATTTTGAAAAATTATAGCAACCCAACATCCAGAATACATGCTAGGATATAAATACTGTACAAATAAATTGTACTGTATTTATAATTTATAAGTGAATATTTCCCGAATCATAAATGTTAAAACATGTATTGAAAAATATCCTTCAGGGGCGCCTGGGTGGCTCAGTGGGTTAGAGCCTCTGCCTTCGGCTCAGGTCATGGTCCCAGGGTCCTGGGATCGAACCCCACATCGGGCTCCCTGCTCAGCGGGGAGCCTGCTTCCTCCTCTCTCTCTGCCTGCCTCTCTGCCTCCTTGTGATCTCTGTCTGTCAAATAAATAAATAAAATCTTAAAAAAAAAAAAAGAAAAAGAAAAATATCCTTCCAAAATAAATACTTAAATTCATTCTAACACAATTTTTTTTTCTTCAAATTTGTATTTAAATTCCAGTTAGTTAACATACCATGCAATGTTGGTTTTAGGAGTAGAATTCAGTGATTCATCATTTATATACATACCCAGCGCTCCTCATATCAAGTGCCCTCCTTCATACCTATCACCCCTCTACCCATTCCCCCTCCCACCTCCCTTCACCACCCCTAAGTTTGTTCCCTACCTTTAAGAATCTCTTATTGTTTGTTTGCCTCTCTTTTATTCTGTCCCCCCATATGTTCATCTACTTTGTTTCTTAAATTCCACATATGAGTGAAATCAGGGTATTTGACTTTCTGTAACTGATGTATTTAGCTTAGCATAATATCCTCTAGCTCTGTCTATGTCATTGCAAATGGCAAGATTTTATTATTTTTGATGGCTGTGTAATATTCCATTTTGTATATATAGCACATCTTCTTTATCCATTCATCAGTCAATGGGCATTTGGGCTTTTCCATTGCTAGGCTATTGTTGATAATATTGCTATGAATGTCAGGGGGAATGCACCCCTTTGAATCTGTATTTTGTATCCTTTGGGTAACTATCTAGTAGTCCAATTGCTGAATTGTAGGGTAGTTTTATTTTTAACTTTTTTGAGGAACCTCCAAACTGTTCTCCAGAGCGACTGCACCAGTTTGCATTACCACAAACAGTGCAAGAGGATTCCCTTTTCTCCACATCCTTCCCAACATCTGTTGTTTACTGTGTTGTCAGTTTTAGCCATTCTGACAGGTGTGAGATGGTATCTAACTGTTGTTTTGACTTGTATTTCTCTGATGACCAGTGACATTGAGCATATTTCTGTGTGTCTGTTAGCCATCTGGATGTCTTCTTTGGAAGAGTTTCTATTCATGTCTTCTGACCATTTCTTAACTGGATTATGTTTTTTAAGTGTTGAGTTTGATAAGTTCTTTACAGATTTTGGATATAACCCTCTATCTGATATGTCATTTGCAAATATCTTCTCCTGTTCTATTGGTTGTCTTTGGTTTTGTGGATAGTTTCCTTTGCTGTGCAGAAGATTTTTATCTTGGTGATGTCCCAATAACTTCATTTTTGCTTTTTGCTTCTCTTGCCTCCGGCAACGTGTCTAATAAGAAATTGCTTCTGCCAAGGTCAAAGAGTTTGTTGCCTGTGTTCTCTTCTAGGATTTTGATGGTTTCCTGTCTCATATTTAGGCCTTTCATTCTTTTTGAATTTATGTTTATATTCTAACACAATTTTTTGTTCTAACACACCACTTTGAAACATTCTTTTAGTCCATTTCTTATTAATATCTTAGATGTACAAAGTTCATTAGCATCTTTAGCACTTGTAAGAACAAATTAAAGACAAAAGTTTTCTTCAACATGCAATTTGGGAAATATACTTTAACAACCTACTCATTAAACATTTCCACATTTAAAAAAATCAAAACAAAGCAAAGTGAAAATACTAATAGAGCAAAATTGAAATGTGAAACCCCTTTAAAAAATGGATTTCAGACTGAATGATTATCAGGCATATCTGGGCTTTTGATGTTTTAGAGTGGCAGGACAAATATGGGTAATGAAAGTGTCATCACTTTTATCACATCACGTGAGTTTGCAAAATGGACTGTAAAGCTGAACTTTGGCAAATAAAAGTTTTGTCAGATGTTGCTCTTCCATGTATAGATAAGAGTATATACATTTCTCCTTTATTCTGTAAGTGTGGTGGAATTTAATTTTGAATATTAAACCCCAAAATTAGCTCCTAGAATAACCAAACTTAATCTTGAGATATTCTGTTTTTTTATGTCTTTATTTAAGTGACTAATATTTCCACTAGTCATTTGTGCATCTATATTTATATAAAAGACCAGAATATAATTTCCTCTTTTTTTCACAATGTTTTTGTCCAGTTTTAGTTATGATTATGCTTATCTCATAAGGGAAGTGGGAAGATCCTCTTTTTATTTGTCTGTTCCTTCAGGGATTTGCGTAAGACTAGCATTATTTCTTTTTTAATTGTTTGCAGATATAACTGGTTAAACTGTCTGCATTTGGAGTTTTCTTTATGGAGACATTTTAAATTACTGAATCAGATTCCAAAATAAATACAGGACTATTCTTATCTTCTATTTTTACTTTTGTCAGTTTTAGTGGCTTGCCTTACACTGCAGTACAGAATTTTGCTGAACAAGGCCTGGTGGAACTCCAGAACAGCAATCTCTGGTTCCTAATCCCAACAACTATTTCATATGCCCACACTACCATTTTTCTGTTACAACTAAGTTTAAAGGACAATTTCCTACTTTTATGTGAGTTAAAAAACCACCACCACAACAAAAAAAAAAACAATTCCAATGGAAAAGTCAGAGGCAAATAATGAAAGCTTACCGTTACCAAGTGAATTTCACTTTTTTCTGTGTTCTTAATCACTACAATTAGTTTGCCTTGATTCTATTGTGATAAATTTAACCAGTTTTTATGTTCTTTAGCTTTCATAATTAGTTTCAGTAGGAGATTAGTAAGGTAAAAGTTACCCAAACAGGGCTGAAATTTGAAGTCCCTAAATTGGTTTCTTTGTGGTGTTATTCTGATGAAGCCTTCTATTTCCATTATCTTATTTTCTATTCTTATAACTCATTAATATTTATGGTTATCAACATGAAACATCTTCCTTGCAGAAGCAATTAAATGCATTGCTTATTTGTAAAGCCCTTATCTAAGATCTCTTTTTTTTTTTAGTGCCCAAGGAAGTAGAAACAATAGATTAAACACTTTTAGCCTGCTCTTAATTTAGCATCTTGCCTACATCAACAAATGGCTGCAGAACCAGCTCCATCAATATAATGCACACCCTATTAAAATTCTCTTTTCCTCACTCATATTTTTCAACATGTCTGAGAACTGTATGTACTATGAATTTTTATGAGGGAGGAAAACAGCTCTGATTATTGTGTTTAGTGCACAAAAGAAAGAAAGAAAAAATATTAACAATTGACATCTTCCTGATGCCATGTCACTTCTCAAAAGACCTCTGGATGAATCCTCGAAATGTTTGTCTGGCCAGATCTAAAATATTAATAAATCTTTTGAATTATGACTTATCCGTGCTGTCCACATTTTTTCTTACTATTTAACTGATTTTTTTTTAATCACATAATTTTAGAGTATGTGATTCCCTCAATCTCACATCCATAATTTGGATTGAAAGCATCATCAAAATATACACAATGAGAACTTTACCAACCTTCCTTCTCCACTTGACATTTATATCCTAATAATATGCACTAGCCATTACTTTTCCCCTAACTACTTGCTGCTGGAAAGCAATATGCTGATGACTGAACAATCACCCCCTAGTCTCTTACATCCAGTGCATGAACTTTTCTCTAATGCACTGAAAGTTAATGTTATGGATGGAAACATTTCTCTGGACAGAGCTTAATGGCCAAATGCTAAGTAATATTTGATTTATGAAATCTGTGAAAACGGATGGTACGTGTACTTATCCTTGAAAGCTAAGCTTAAAAAGTCATCATACCTTCTCTCTGAGGATTTCATTCACACTGTCTCTAGCAGAGACTACATTAATCTCTCATTTTCAGCGCACTGTAGCAGAACACATTTTATTTTAGACATTTGTTAATATGTAGTTGCCTCCATTAGGCATTTACCTACCTGAAAAAATAACCATGTTTTATTCATCCTTATGTCCAATAATGTCATACAAGGAAGAGTCCCAGGGTCAAATAGCAGGAATCAGTGAATGCAAGCTCTAGTCATGAAGCTATTAGTTTATCCATGAGATGTCTTTCCTACTGTTTTAAAAAGGTATACTTCACTCAAAATAACTGACCCAAATATATGAATGTAAAACTCTGTATAAACATTACTTCTACTTGACATATCATGTGACAATTCTCTGTGGTATCTGAAATTTTTAATATCAAACTTTGATTGTCAATATTAATCTTTTTCAGTACAAAATGTAAGGTTAGGTATTTATAAAAATGTTACTGGACACTTGAACTCAAATAAATTGACTAAGCAGAGGTGGGAAATGAAAATCAAATCACAAAACATTAATTAGAAGAAATAAAAAACAGTTCAAAGAAACTAGAAATTACTTTGTTAGATAAATAAAAGGAGATAATTACAAGGAGATGATCATGAGCTGGTTAAAAATATTCCAGAGAAAACACATTTAAAAAACTAAATGTCTATGTTTTGCAGCACATAAAACTGAGCAGAATTGAACATGCAAGTTGACTCTCATTTGCTGAATAAAAATTTGTATTGTGATAAAAAACATATTTTCAGAACTTCAGTTTTACTTTGTATTTATTAGCATTCTAAGAAAAAAATATCCTCTTTAGAGTACTATAGAAGGAATAGTAATTCAGTATAGATGCATGTAAAAATAAAGTTAGTGCTTTTTTTCGAGGGTTATTTCCAAATATTCACATGGGATTCACAATGTGTCACAGGCATTTAATGAAACCCAGTACAAATCTTGGCAATTTAGACACTCTTATATAAATGGCATGATTTGTATTAAAAAGCACCCTACCATCTCTCCTTGTTTATTTGCTAATTATTTTACCCAAGTAATGAAATGATATGGACTTTACAAAGCTTCATTACAACATTTAAATGAACATATTTGTTCCATTAACAATGTTGTTTTTTTAAATTACTTGGGTATTCCATTTGAAATTTAATTGATGAAAAGGCAGTAATTTGGTCAGTCAACAAAGCATTTACTAATTACCTACCATGTGTCAAGCCTTTTCCCCAGAGCTGAGAATATCAAGTGGAAAAATAAAGGATTCATGCCCTCATATAACTTATATCTGAATGAGAAGGATAGGCAGTATTTTGCTTAGTAAGTATTTTTATTCTTCCTATGTCTAGAAAACTGACTACAAATAAAATTTGCAGTGTTGAAAAATAGCAGTTGAAAAAATAAAATGCATGTTGTCATGTTTAATTATTATATGCATATTCTTCTTTTGATTTTAAAGTATGGCTCATTTATTAAGGTAATCAATATAAAAATAAATACTTAGATAAAATAATATGGTCTTAAAAATTGACATATCCATGATCACTGTAATAAATGTCTGCTATTTGGATAGATATACTCTAGTGTTAGTTGGTATTAATTGCAATTCTATGTATTTCTGAATTTTAGAAAATCTTTCCTTGAAGCTTGCCAAAAAATTTATATGTGAGCAGTAAGGTCATTGGAATGCTGAGTAAATAATTCATTTTTCTCTTCAGAGAATTATAAACTTGATAATGCAATCTGTAAATACGCTTTTAAACCAAATAGCTCAATCATGTTTTGGACAGAAGGCATCCCTGTGTAAATTTTATGAAATTAAAGTAAGGTATAATAATTTTTAGCAAAGTACATAAATACTGACTGAATTGCAGACTGATTTTTGCAAATGAGTTTCATTCTGTTTTTTTACAGAATTATTTTAAATACACATTTTTAAACTTTTTGCTAAATATATTTTAATATCATTGATGATGGAAGTTTCATATTGTCTTTTTGGAAATTCTACTTTATTTACATAACATCTACTCAAAAATCCTATGAAAGACTGCAGTCATCCAAGACTATATGATTCTTTTTGTCTTCGGGCTTAAACTCCCAAAATCCCTGACTATATAAACTGATTGTGACTTTTATTTAAAAAAAAATTTTTAGAGAGGGGGCTTAGGGGCAGAGAGAGGGGGAGGGAAAGAGAGAATCTTAAGCAGGTTCCATGCCTAGCACAGAACCCAATACAGGGCTCGATCTTACAACCCCAAGATCATGACCTTGGGGTCATGAAGAGCCAAAATAAAGAGTTGGACACTTGATCAGCTGAGCCACCCAGGCGTCTCAACTGACTCTGACTTTTTTTTTTTATTTTATTTTTTTATTTTTTATTTTTTATTTTTTTTATTTTTTTTATTTCCAGCATAACAGCTGACTCTGACTTTTAAATGGAGATTTCTTTTCCCAAAAACATGATTGCAAGTTAGTTGCCCATGAGATGGGACATTTAAAGATTCTGATATTTCTAGAACAGAAATTCAATTACTTTAAGTCATCAAATGCCTCTCAAAATTAAATATTCTAAAAAGAATAGACATTCCTCCCTCCAAAATGGAATATATTTGTCCATCTAAATCATTAACAAAAATACTATTTCTAAACTATTTATTTGGAGACTGTTGTTCATCCAACACTAATTATCATTCAGCCAATCTCTCCATTTACTCAGCAGCTTACAATGAGTAATTGAGTTGTGCCAGAAATTATTTTGGCACCACAGCAGGCACATACTTGATAAATGTCATTGACCATTGTTAACAAAACAAAGTGCTGTGCCTTCACATAGCTCCCAGCACATTAAAGTGCTGTTAAAAATTTACAACCATGAAATAAGTACTATAACAATGATTTGTAAAGTACAATGAAAGCAAATAAAAAAGTACAAGGATCCTTGCATAGAAACGAGAAAAATGAAATATGTGAAGATGAATAATAATATACCGGTTAGAGAGTGAAAGGGGATGGCATTCCAGATAAAGTGCATATTCAAGAGCATTGAAATTTAAAAGAAATAGGCACATTCATGAAATGGGAGTTATTTTTCCGTACCTGCGCCAGTTGCAGTGCAAGGTGAATACTAACGTTTTAGCACAAATTTGTAAGTTCTACAAAAAATGGAATATATATTATATTTCAGTAATAGTATTAGATGGATGAAATTAAAAAATAGTATCCAAGGTGTTTTATCAGTAATATGGTCAAATATTTTCCAAAATTTACCATAAATTTCTATGTAAAGCCATATAGTTTTCAATACATGATCTTTCACCTCCTCTTTACATACATCTTGATAAAATCTATAAACAGCTTTTAGCATAAACATATTTAGTTTTTAAATATGTTTTCTCTGTGAAATGAATCCTATATTCATTTAATTACATTGTAAAACATTTTGAATCTTCCACTATTTTTACTTCTTAAAGCTACAAAATGAAGAGAAATGGAAGAGAGAAAGATACAAAGTTAGGAATTGGGACATACCAGTATTGGGAATTTAGGACAACACTAGAAATGAGCTTTGAGTATTTGTGATGATTTGTAGCAATTATGGAAAACCAATTCATGAAATATTAATTTAAAAATATTTAAAACCATTTTACACATGGGAAACTACAAAATACTAATGTTATCTTTTATTTTTAATATTACTACATATGGACTATTTCTGTGTCATTGGTCCTATAGGCCACTCATGAATAAAATCAACAAATTCAATTTACTTTAATTCTCTGCTTTTCCAGATATTTACCAAACTCCGCAATAATTTAAATGATAACCCTAGAATTTACAGAAAGAACCGTTAGCTACCAGGATTTACCAGAATACGAATAAATGTATTATTTCAGTTCTGTTTTAGTAGTAGGAAATTTAATCTTTTCCAAAGATTCCCATTCTCAAATAATGCTGAAAATCACCAAAAACTGGTAAAAGATTTCTGTTTATTCATTTGTATATCTATCTTGATTTGAAGATCCCTGTGGAATGAAAGGGTTTTTTGTCTTCGTTTTTTTTTTTTTTTTTTAATGTATAATCATAGCCACTTCCCAGAGCTGCGTAGTTTCCCTGTGATCTCTCTGTTCCATTACCAGCTCCATAAGACTCAGAGCATTCCTGCTTTTTCCACTACTACCCAGAAAGAGCCCAGTATTCCCTTTGGTTTCTTCAGAAGAAGTGTTCTTTTTGCAGTCCTTTGAGCCTATGGAAACACATTCTTACTCTTTTTTACCATAGCTCTCTTCTTGCCAGATAGTATTTTTCTGTTTGTGCCAATACCACATTTTCTTGATGGCCATATTTTCGTATCATTTCTTAAAACCATGTGATATTAATTCTCTAACTTTGTTTCGCTTTTTCAGGTTGTTTATGCAATCTCAATTCCTTTGAATTTTATAATCAGTTTGTCAATTCCTATGCCAAAAAAAAAAAAGTCTGTTGTGCTCTGATCAGGATTGCATTGAGATATCTATCTATCTATCTGTCTAGGCAACTGATATGTTAACAGTAAGGAGTTTCACATTACTCATTGACAGGGTTTACCTCTCCATTAATACAGGTTTTATTTATGTTTTTTAAGTTACATGCTCTACTTTTCAGTATGCAGATCTTATGCATTATTTGTTGCATTTATCCTGAAATACATAATTTTGTACTATTTAATATACTATTTTTTCCAATATACACTGCTAATGCATAAAAGGAAAATGATATTTGTGTATTGATCTTTTATCCTGTATCCTTTCTAAATTCACTCACTTCTAGTGAGTAAAACTTTGGCAAATTTTGGTACCTTGTTTCTCTGCTCTCATGGATTATTGTTCTTCCTTGCAAGATAGTTGGTGTTTTGAAAATTGTTGTTTCATTTTTTGTCCCATTTTTGTTTGATTTAGGTAGAAGGGTAAATCCTATTCCTTTTACTTCACCAGGCTAGACATAGAACTAACCTGTGTTTGTACTTTAACTGTTTTTAAACTGTGTGTCTTAAAATTATTATTTAAAGTATTTCTTTTTCATTATATAATAAAACCATTCATTTTTTGCAGACTTTCTTATAATCAGTTACATCTAGAATTGGAGAAAAAAATAAATCAGAGCCAAACTTTCTGTGCTGGAACTCTGTTTTGCCTATGTAAAAGAAAGAGATCCATATGTATATCCTAAAAAGGGCCTAAGTAAATGGTCATTTTCTAAGTTTAGCAACCTGGCACATATTCTGGACAAAATTCTTGTGGATGTTGACCTCAGATACTCTAGGAAACAACCAAAAGTATCTTTAAAAAGGAATATATAAAAATCTAATCACTTATAAATGCAATACAGTGATTCCCAGAGTTATCTCCCCTGAATTATAAAAGAGACAACTGTGACTTAAAAACATGTAAATAATTTAACTTCTCTTATAATTTTGTAGTGGTTTATTGAACTGTGCAGAATCCCCAATGAAGAATCTTATTACTTCATACTTTCCCATATCTTTCAATAACACAGAGGTTTTTGTTGCTATACACCTTCTTTTGTGTTAGTAATGGGTTTTCTATATTTTTATGTATTATCCAAGAGAGAAAACTACGGTGTTTAAATGTTGGAGGGTGGGTGGGATGGGAGAGGGGAATGTATTGCCAGGGAGGGGATATAGGGTGGTATCTAGGATGTCTTTCATTCTTAGTGGTGGTCACACTGGTATGTTATATTTATGCTAATTTATTGCGCTCACAACTTGCACAATTTGGTTGTATCGACTATTAGAAAAGTGTTAGTTTATAGAGGTCAATGAACTGTTTTCTATATATGGTGTTTTCAGCAAGTCTATAGATATACTATATTTAAATATATACTTACGTACTACATGTAAGTCTATAGCTATATATTCCAATATGACTTTATGTATAAAAAATGAAATAATTTGGGTCCTATTCTCATTTTTTTCTAATTGGTTGGCAAATATTTTTGATTTGCAATATTTTGAGTGAATTTAATATATGAAGTTGAAGTTATATTCCTTAAAAGTGTGCTCTTCTGCTTTTCCTAGTAAGCTTATCAGATGACATTTATATATTGTATTGGTTTATAAACCCAGTTCATATATTAAAAGCATTAGAACCTGCCAAATACGAATCTAGCATTTTTGCAATTTGTTATTAACATTTTATATTTATGATATTTAAATACTTGGAAGTTTTCAATTTTTATATTAGAATTTTTAATTACTTACTCTTTATGAATTTCTCCTTGTACTTTAAGCTTACAAATGATCTTACCATTCAGAAATATTTTAATCTCTTTATTTTAATGGTGTGATAATGTCTACAAAATCTGTTTGTTTTCAGGTAATTTATTTTCTCAGAACAATATATTGAATAATCCAATAAATAAGACCACCAAGCGTGATGCAGAATAAGAGATTTATTTTAGATATTTTAGGTATTGACCTCAATTAATTGTGGGGACTGGCTATCCAGTCAATATATGGCTGCTGCTTGTACATTTGATGCCAGGCCTAAAATCAGCAAAACAGGCCATCTATCTAGAAGGAAGGGCATTAAAGAGGGGAGAACAAAGTCAAACTGGAACTCATACAGATGAAATGGAGTCCACTTGAGCCTCACTACTACTAACCCTCCACCTCTGATGAGGTTTGAGATTTGTGGGAGAAGCTGTCATGGAGCTAAAAGTTCTTCTAGCCCAGGAATAAGAGCAGCTCCAGCAAGGAATCAGGCAGATGCTTAGTAAGCTGTAGGCCCATTTGCTGCTCCAGGAACTGATATACTTGTCTCTAATTCAGAGAAGGGAAAGCGTGTCTGGCTGACACTCACTGAACTGTAGGCCTGGATGCACCCACTTCAGTGTGGCCATGGCCGTATGCACACTCAGCAACAGCCTCTAATGCCCGTGGCATATTCAGAGTGCAAAATGAAAATGGGTGTTTGTGCCATTTACCTTCCAAATTGCATTAACAAAATGTCTGTTAAGGCTCATTCTAACCTAGAACATTTCAGGGAAAGGAATTATGGGTAGTGTAGTTCTGTACTCAAAAGTAAATGTTCGAATGATATTCTTTTTGCAACCATAAAATGTCTCATCAGTAGAGCTTATCTTAAGGAAAACAGTGCTGTTTGCATCAGATTTCTTAAAATTTTAAAAAATTTTAACCATTTCACACCTCCTCTTATGTCATCCTCTGTATATTGCACAAACTTGCATTATTCTAATCATCTTTGTTCCTAGTATTTCTGTGTAGATCAAGAGTTCCAGTGAGCTTTTGTTTTAATAAAGTTGATCTTGGAACATGGCTTTGAAATCTCTCTCTCTCTCTCTCTCTCTTTTTTTTTTTTTACAGTGTAGGGCTTATCATGAGTCTGAAAAATAACTCCCTCATATTTTCAAGGGGTCATCTTTAAACCCTTCTTTCCTCTTACTTGTCATGGTGAATCAATCTTCAAATTCTTTTACATGTCCTTTGCTTTCCTTTTTCTTTCTTTTCTTTTCTTTTTTTCTTTTTCTTATCTGTTAGCATTCCAGTTACAATTCCTATAACAACCAGTATAACTTGTATACCTCTTCCCTCAGTGACCCCCAAGGTAACTATCTGATATTTCCACACTTTTGTCTGTCTTCCAACTCCTCTTATATTCACAACAAACTGATTTTCCTGAGCAAAATATTTAATACTGTTCCCACTGTTTTAATGGCTATGTTTTAACTTCCAAAACTGGCATTCAAACTTATCTGCAAATTGACTCTTTCCTAATCCCTTCCATTCCCATGCCAATTTCTTCTGTAGGGAATCCTCTTTGGTCTCTAGGACTTATGATTTAATTGGAGGAAAGATGGGTGTGGCAACTGTGGAACTGCCATAGAAATATATTTAAAATATATTTAGCCAGACAAACCACGAGGAAAACTATAGTACGATTTGTGTGTGTATGTGTGTGTGTGTGTGTGTGTGTGTGTGTGTGTGTGTGTGTGTAGTTTATACCTTAGGGAAGATTAGGAAATGTAAAAACAAACAAGAAAGATTCTGCAGTGAATATTTTAGCATGTATATACCTTTTACTTTTTTCTTTTTAGTAGATTAAGAGATGGGACCATAATTGTAAAACAGTCTTATTAGATTGATAGCCATTGTTCTTAGGGATACAGTGCTCTTTCGGGAAGAGGGCACTTACTCTGGAAAACTCACTTTGGGAAATTAGATTGACAGCCATTGCTCTTAGGGAATCAGTGCTCTTTCGGGAAGAGGGCACTTACTTTGGAAAACTCACTTTGGGAAATTCAGGGCATTTTTGATAATATACCTAAGTTACCTGAAATGAAAGATAAAAGGATTCTGGGGAAAAGATGCTCCCACTAATACTTACTATAACTTCCTTGTGTTTTAAATCTTCAGAAACCAACATGCCAGAAAGGATACAGAAAGCAGAGGAATCTCATTTGCCCTGACATTTCCAGACTAATTCTAATACTTACCCAGTCCAGGTCTAGACCTATCATAGTTGACAAGTAACTGCATTAAGAGGTATCTTAAACTTTTAATCATAGAAGGAAATGTAGCAATGTAACTGAGAAGCCAAATTAGAGATTTACAGCATATAAAAAAAGGAAGGGAAAGGGTGCTGAAAAAGCATAAAAAAACATTGCCAAAAGTAAAATTTTAAAAGCTTGCTTCCTTGGGTAACGAGGAAAGAGAAATATAATAGCAGATGGCACTAAATAGGCAGTAACTTTTAATTTTCTTTTTTTCTGTCATTACCTAAACTGTTAGCTCATATCAGAAAACCCAAATATGATATATAAGAAATAAGGAAGCAAAATTTCAGAGAAAAATAAAGAAAATGTGAACAATGGATCACTTAAACTATTCAGGTATATTTAAATTCCTAGCCCCAGTGGTTTCGAGGCATAGAATATATACAGTTATCTCAAGTTATGACAGAGTTATCAGCAATCATTTCTCATACATCAAGAAAGTATAAGGAGGGTACTAAACTGGAAATGCCAAAATAGATTTTTTTCTGTGTGTTCAGTGAGCCAAAGTCATGTCTTTTTTGATGACTTAACTTCATATTTAACAGATACTTTTGAACATCTATTCCAGGTTCTGACCTAGAAAATGGAGGGAGATTTAAAAAGAATATTCAGGGCCAACCTAGGAAAAAAATAGATTTGTAGTTGATATAGGATTGTGAGATTGAGAGTATAATGGAAGGAAAGTCCTCCTGTAGAGGTAAACACAGTGTTGCACAAAGAGAAAATACTCAGTTTTCACTGTAGGAGACATACAAATAAGACTTACAGAAGAAATAGCATCCAGGGTTCTGAGTGGCTCAGTCAGTTGAGTGTCCAGCTCTGGTTTTAGTCAGGTCAGATCCTGACCTGTGATCTCATGGGTTATAGGATCCAGCCCCATTTGGGGCTCTACACTCAGCAGGGAGTCTGCTTGAGATTCTCTCTCTCCCTCCTCCTCTGCCCCTCCCCCTACTTGTGTTCTCAAAAATAAATAAATCTTAGAAAAAAAAAAGAAATATCATCATAATGGATAAGTAGGTATCTGAAGGGTAGAGGGAAAAGCATTAAATGTATAATACTTAATATCTGTTATTTATTTAAAGAATAAGGAGTATATTGGAGTGACTAGATTATATGACATATATCAAGGAGAGAGTGGCATGGGATGAGGTTTTTAAGTTAATTTAGGGCAAAATTCTGTATGCCACAAGGAGTTTGTTTTTTAACCTGAAAACCTTGATAATACCTTTCTTTTTTTTTCTCTTTTTTTGAAATAAAAAGGTTAAAGAACTTTGCCCTGGAAACAATAGCATAAATAGAATTTATTTTGTACACCCATACAAAACCTTATCCTGGGATGCCTGGGTGGCTCAGTTGGTTGGACGACTGCCTTCGGCTCAGGTCATGATCCTGGAGTCCCGGGATCGAGTCCCACATCAGGCTCCCAGCTCCATGGGGAGTCTGCTTCTCCCTCTGACCTTCTCCTCGCTCATGCTCTCTCTCACTGTCTCTCTCTCAAGTAAATAAATAAAATCTAAAAAACAAAACAAAACAAAACAAAAAACCTTATCCACACACATATGGCCACAAATAGCTTCCAAAAAGGGAGCTGAATAGTTGGCTTTTGGTGTGATACCTACAAAGTGCAGGCAGACACACCCAAGAGCAGGGACTCAGCAGCTGTGCCTGCCTGTCCCCTGCGAGACGGGAAAGTTGGTTAGAGGCAAGTTATGTGACTCTGCACCAGCTGGGACCCCAGTAGCACTGAGTGCCCAGGAGCATGGAATGGCAGAGGTTAAGCTGGGGGCTGGCTGAGGAGCCAGGTAGGATTCTTCCGGATGCCATGACAAGAGGGCTTTATCCTTGACAGTAATAAAACTTTGTACTTTTTTAAGCAGATAAGTCATGGGTTTGAGGAAGATAATTTTGGTAGTATGGATGGGCAGAATTGCTTGAACCAGATAAAGACATTGATTTAAATAACATTGGCATTTAGGTAGCAGTTGTATCAATGAAGAGAGAATTGCCCCGTGAAGACGAGGTAGAATGCAAGGTAACACCATTGGTCAGTCAGTATGTTTAGTGGAGGTTAGTCAGTTATAAGTGAGGCAGTCATGAGAGTGGGTTGAAGAGGAGGCCAAAATTAAACAATGCCAAGTTATACGTGTAATGCTTTTTAGATTACAAGTGATATTTGAGTTCGTAATGCTTATGCTTGTTATCACAATTTTCCACTTGGAGAAGAAACTAAGATTCAGAAAATTTAATTGATTCAAAGCAAACTTAATAAGTAGAAAAAACATAATGTGAAACTCTTTTAGCTTAGCACTCTTTCACTATAATACAAGAAGAATAAAAGTAAACAAAACAATCAAAAACTCAAGAGTATTCACAAAAAACTTCAATATTTAAAGTGGTGAGTCCTTTTCCTGAATTTATGTTACTTGATAGTAACCAAGAAGAGATTTTTCATAGCTATCTTTGATCTTGTAGCAATTTTGAACAAACTATAAACCTAGGCTAGCACTTATTTTCTTAAATAAAATTTGTTGGCACTCGGCCATGTCCATTCATTTATCTACTTATGGCTGCTGTGGAGTCTAATGATGAGGTTTAGCTGAAGCAGAGTTGTAGGGCCCGCAAAGCCTAAACCATTTACTGTCTGGGTCATTAAGGAAAAATATCGGTGACTGCTAATTTTTATCCTTAACTCTGTGACCTAGTAATTTCTGCTTTATATAAACAGTTTTTAAATATATTAAAATATTATCACATATCATTGGGAGAAGAACTTAAGAATGGTGGTAAAAAAATAGGAAATTTATGTTTATTTAGGGAAGGTATAAAGTATTTCCAGATTTGCAGATATTACTGCAGTTACAATGATTTGTTTTCCTTAACTCCTCTATTTCAGTGATTTGCTTTTCATTTTTGATGGAGTACAACTTCTTTTATTATTATTTTTGGTTTTTATTAATTCTACCTTACTCAAAGTAACAAAGATTTTCCATTATCTTTTTTTCTAGTTCTGTCTTGTTTTGGAGGGGGTTAAATTGAGGTCTAAAACACACACTGCACTAATTTTACATATGTATCTAGGTATGTATATTTATATATGGACTAATAACCAATATGACCGGTCCCTCTCTCTCACCTTCTCCTCTCACTCCTCTTTCTTTCATACAGATATCCAATTGTTCTTACATCTTTTCAAAACTCTGTGCTTTCTCCACTTGGCACCTATTAGAAACTGAACTGTGTTCCTCCAAAACTCGTATGTCTAAGCCCTAATCGCCAATATGACCAAATTTGGAGATAGGCCCTTGAAGGAGGTAAAATCAAGGTCATAAGGTCATAAGGGTGAGGCCCTAATCTGCTAGAACTGGTATATTTAAAGGAAGAAAAAGAGATACCAGGGACCTCTCCCAGCACTTGTACCACAGAAGGTCCATGTGAACACACAACAAGGCAGCCTTCTCTAAACACAAAGAAAGTCTTCATCAGAAACCCGTCTTGCTGGCAACTTGATGCGGCTTCCAGAATTGTGTGTGTGGCTGGGGAGGGAGGAGGATTTCTGTTGTTTAAACCACCCAGTCTGTGGTATTCTGTTACGGTAGTCCAAACCACCTCTGTTATGGTATTCTGTTACAGCTGTTATGCTGCATAACAGCAACCCTGTCAAAAATCAATTGACTCTTAATCTCACAAAACAAACTGAGGGTTGCTGGGGGGAGGGGGTTTGGGAGAAGGAGGTGGGATTATGGACATTGGGGAGGGTATGTGCTTTGGTGAGTGCTGTGAAGTGTGTAAACCTGGTGATTCACAGACCTGTACCCCTGGGGATAAAAACATATGTTTATAAAAAATAAAAAATTAAAAAAAAAATCAATTGACCACGTATATGTGGGCGTATTATGTACTGTTGATCTATTTGTCAATTCTTAGGACACAACCACAGTCCACTGATTACTATGGCTTTATAAGAAATACTGACATCAGGTAGTATGTGTCACAACATTTTTGTTTTTCTTGATCCTTTACCCTTCCATATGAGTTTTAAATTCAACTTAACAGATTTCACCAAAATTCCTTGTTGGATTTTAATTATGATTGTGTTTAATCTGTTGATCAGTTTGGAGAGGATTTATAGCTTAAAAGTATTGAGACTTACAATCTATGAGCACAGGCTATCTATCTATTTAGGCCATCTTTGATTTCTTTCATCAATATTTTATAGTTATTTAAGTATATTGTGCATATATTTGATTGAATGCACACCTAATGATTTTGTGCTTTTGATGTATCTTTGAAAATACAAACAGTACTTTCTGGGTGGCTCTGTCAGTTAAGTATCCTACTCTTGGTTTCAGTTCAGGTCATGATCTCATGGGTTGTGGGATGAGCCCCACGTCTGGCTCCCACCCAGCAGGGTTCTGCCTGAAGTCTGTCCCTCTGTAGCCCCCCAACACCTGTGCGTGCATGCACATGCACACTCTCTCTTTCAAATAAATTAATTATAAAAACACAAATGATACTTTCTTAATTTTTAAATTTCCTATTCAATTTGAATATGTAGATCTTATTATTTTTCTTTTTATATTGAACTTCTGTCCTGCTTGCTTTGATTTTTAGAGTTAAAATTCCATGTATAAGTCACTAAAGTTTTATTAAGTTTCAAATTTTATAAAAACAGGTATATTTAAATATGTCTTAGTAATATTGTGCTGCATGAAAACATAAGGCTTTCTCTTTGTCTCTATTTCACTTGATTATGATAAAAAAAAATGTGTTGGTGGTTTGCTACATGTTGCTTCTATCCTGGAAGTTCGAAATATTAAAAAAATATATGATATTAGCAATTTTCCAGGTAGCCAATTTAGCTCAAAGTGGGAAATTCAGTATACTTAGAGTGGCAGAAATTATAGGGCAGGGAAGCTGCCAAGAGGAGATGAACACTTATAAAGAGTACTAAGATTAATATATATTAGCTAAATAAACAACAGAAGACAATATAACTGCAAAGAGAAGTTATAAAAGTCCAATATCCCAGAATGATGCCACTGCTCAATCCTTTCCTAAAATTCCAAATTATTCATAATATATATTAGAGTATGATGTGTTTTGTTGGTGAGGAAAAAGATTAGGATAAAGAGGTAGACATTACCAGCTAATGGAGGGCCTTCCTTCTGAGCTATGGAATTTAAAATCTATAAAACTGTAACAAAAGCAGAGGGAATGTATTAAATTGGAGAGATAATTTTAAGGGAGCAGATTGATACAGAGCGGTAGCCAAATAGATGTGGAAGCTGAAGGAAAAGGTAATTATTCAGATTGGGAAATAGAGTAATTTCTTTCAAGTTTTGTCAGTGGGCCTATAAAATCTCTACACTATTTCAATAATAGTGTAATAAGATTCTGTAATTTACTTTTTTCTGCTTATAATATATATATTCTAAACATTCTTGAGTTTATTGTTATTACTGTAATAGCTTATACGCTACTTTATTAAGTGGTTACCCTATACTATAGTTTGTTAATCCATTCTCTGCTGCCGACCAGTTTATCTCTGGTTTTTCATCTTTATAAAATTTGCTAAATGTCTATACTTTTTCCTCATTTTATATTTTCCTTAACCAAGGAGTAAGAAGTGTAGGGATGGGAGGAAAAGTTGTCAAAACTCTTAGGATTCTTTAATTTCCTTATTGCTTTTCTCTAGTAATGTATAAAAATTCCCATTATCCCATAAACTCAGAGTTTTTATCTGTACTGTAACCTTTTATAACTAACATTATTGGTAGAAAATTACTTTTGTTTAATTAGTGTTTATGTAAGACCATAGAACATCACTTAGTATATATGATAATGAATAAAAATCATGCATAACTTTATTCCTAAAATTATTTTTGCACATGATATTTTGAAAGATTAGACTCTCTGACCTCTAAATATATGCTGCTTTTTTGAAGTAAAAACTGAGTAGAATTTAGACAAATTCATCATTATGAAATTGAATTAGACATCCCCACCCCAACTTCAGGTAAATCCATCAAGTCAAAGAACCATGAAGAGCCTAATTACTGCTAGTGTAAGCCATGAAGAAATACCCTTTGGTATTTACTTTCTTAAGGGCAATATATGATATATTGAATGGTTTTCTCTTGGGCTTTTAAGAGATTCAGTGCTTTTTTTTTTTCCTTAGGCACATTAAATTTATAAGAGCGAAAGCAGACTTTAGCATGACTTATGCATAGTTACCTGTGTCAGAGGGGTTCTATGTGGCTTACCTTTAAGATTAAAAAAAAAAGAAGAACAAAATAAAACTTGATAAAGCATCTTGAACCCCTAGAGTAATGGAACAAAAAATGTGAAATAATAAATATAGATGATTTTACAAAACTGTTTTACAAAGGTAAAGTATTTTTATCATTCTGTCTACAGATAAATGAAATATATAAGGATGAAATAACACTAAATGGCATTTCATGTGTCTAGTTCCTAAATATCTATGGCAGACAAGTCTATAAATTATGGGAGCTAATATGAATACCTTTACTCTGAGGCTTCACTTAATCATAACTCTAAGGATAGAGTTTAAAGAAAAATTTAAGAATCTGAAAGTAAAAAATATCTACTTGAGAATTCTGAATTACAATCTTCATATAAAGAATACTGAATGATTTATAGCTCATTCAGTTCATCCTTCTTCTAACACGCATTACTAAATATTAACTTCATTTCAGGCCTGGTACATATTACCATGCTACAAAGATGAGGAAGTCCTTTATATTAATTCTGTCTAAAATAATTTATAGCATGTGATAACGTTTTGTATGCTGGTTGTATTTCTAGGCATTAGGACTTTACTTTAAATTTTGAGGTTGATAGGGGCACCTGGGTGGCTCAGTGGGTTAAAGCGTCTGCCTTTGGCTCAGGTCAAGATCCCAGGGTCCTGGGATCGAGCCCCTCATCAGGCTCTCTGCTCAGCAGGGAGCCTGCTTCCCCCTCTCTATGCCTGCCTCTCTGTCTCCTTGTGATCTCTGCCTGTCAAATAAATGAATACAATCTTTAAAAATAAATAAATAAAATTTAAAGTTGATGACTTACGGCAAAACCTTTAAGAAGAGGTATGTGGATTGAGCATAATGAGAATTTCTGGAGTACATAACTTGGCATCACAGACCTGGTTACCAAAATCAGAGAAGTGTCTAAGTAAAAGTAACATCATTCCAATGAAAACAGAGAGGCATAGGAGAGTGATCGCAAAAAAAAAAGGAGAATGCAGCGTTGTGCTATAAACGTAATAATTGAACACCTTTGCAAAGCCTTATATAAGAAGCCTAGTGCTCACCAGCAAGAACAGGAAACAATGGAGGCTGATTGCTTTTAGAACCAAAATATCTGATAAAAAACTTCAAGAAAAATTCTGAAGTAGAAATGTAAACATTGAGACACTGCAGATGCACTTAAACAGGATTAGAGTGGGCTGACACAAGAAAGGTTAATTAGAAACAGTTATAGGCAAGCTAAGCATTGATAACTGTAAATTTTATGGATTTTTTTGAAGTATTTAGAAATGCATTTGGCATACTTGCTTATTAAACAAGGAAAAAAATTTCCTTAAAATTAAATTCACTGACATTTATTAAAAACTTAATCTGGATAAAAATAACTATTAAAATAAAATTTTGGAGTCTGATTCATTAATTACTTTTTTTTAGTCTTTTTTTTTTTTTTAAGATTTTATTTATTTATTTGACAGATAGAGATCGCAAATAGGCAGAGAGGCAGGCAGAGAGAAAGGAGGAAGCAGGTTCCCCGCTGAGCAGAGAGCCAGATGTCGGGCTCGATCCCAAAACCCTGGGATCATGTCCTGAGCCGAAGGCAGAGACTTCAACCCACTGAGCCACCCAGGTGCCTCTGATTCATTAATTATTTTAACCAACAAAAAAAAGAACAAGATTTCCATATTTAAAACCCTCTGGTTTTCTACTCAAAGGAGAGCTACTGTTAATCACCCTGAGGTTCTATGAGTATAGTTGTTTTATTTACAAGGTGGGCTGGAAGTATCCACTTCTCTTAATAGTGAATGGAACAATATAGTCGCAATCAGTTAGCTATCATTTCACTTGAATGAATAGAAAAATCTATTTAAAAACAACAGAGAAAAGTGGACACAAGAGCCATGCTGAAGGGTGTTGGTGTGGCTCAGTCAGTTAAGCGGTTTAGCCTCTGCCTTCTGGTCAGGGCATGATCCCAGAGTCCTGGGATCAAGTCCCACATCTGGCTCCTTACTACGTGGGGTATCTGCTTCTCCCTCTCCTTCTGCTTGCTGCCTTCCCTGCCTGTGTGCCCTCTTTCTCTCTCCCTCCCTCTCTCTCTTTGCCTCTCTCTCTCCTACCCCCCACCCTTTCCCTCTCTGTCAAATAAAATCTTTAGAAAGACAAAAAACAAAAAATCAAGAGTCATGCTGAAGATCTTTGCTAAGAATATTGTCTGATGGTGGAAAGCTTTGTAGGTTTAGCTTACTCACTTTTAAATGAAATAATTCTATAGATAATAATAATTTAAATGCCTAATAGTTCTAAAATTCTGAGGCATGACACATGTAGTGAGTCCTTAAATTTTATTTTTTTTAAGTTTTTATTTATTTATTTGACAAATCGCAAGTAGGCAGAGAGGCAGGCAGAGAGAGAGGAGGAAGCACGCTCCTTACCGAGCAGAGAGCCTGATGTGGGGCTCGATCCCAGGACCCTGGGATCATGACCTGAGCCGAAGGCAGAGGCTTTAACCCATTGAGCCACCCAGGTGCCCCAGTGAGTCCTTAAATTTTATATACTGGTGCCTGAAGAAAGGAAGAACAATCAAATATAATAAAGAATAAAATATTGTTTACTTCTTTATATTTTTAATGTTCCATAACCACATGTGGGAAACATGAATTAATATATCTTAGGGGAAAATCATCTTGGACCTCTATTCAGGTTTTCCCTCAGCCTCTAATATCAGTCAAGCATGAGAGTACCCACAACATTTATCCTCCTACTACTCCTTAATGGTTATGGATGTTGCCTGAGGAACTCTACTGAATTGTCTTACTGTTCCTGAAATATCTATAAAAATCTCCCGTGTCTTCCCAAATAATTGAATAACTAATAAATTAATTAACATGTGTATGTATTTTATATAAGATGCTCTCAATTCAAAGGAGAAAACAAGTGAAGATAAAAATCAAATTAGATCTCTTACAGCCTTGATAAGTAGATCATAGACATACAGTATCTATAACAGAAAGGAGTTATGGAGGGGGGTGCCTGGGTGACTCAGTGGGTTAAGCATCTGTCTTTGGCTCAGATCATGATCCCAGGGTCCTTTGATGGAGCCCCAAGGCTCCCTGCTTTGTGGAGAATCTGCTTCCTCTCTCTCTGCTCCTCCCCTGCTTGTGCTCTTTCTCTTGCTCATTCTCTCAAATAAATAAAGAAAATCTTTAAAAAAAGATAAAAGAAAGAAGTTGTGGAAGAATGCAGGTTAGATCTTTATCAAATAGTCTTCTATGGGAAATAATTATTAAAACCTTGAAAGGGTAGGGGTGCCTGGGTGGCTCAGTGGGTTAAGCCTCTGCCTTCGGCTCCGGTCATGGTCTCAGGGTCTTGGGATCGAGCCCCGTGTCGGGCTCTCTGCTCAGCAGAGAGCCTGATTCTCTTCCTCTCTCTCTCTCCACCTGCCTCTCTGCCTAATTGTGATCTCTGTCTGTCATATAAATAAATAAAATCTTTAAAAAAAAAAAAACCTTGGAAGGGTAATATTTTTTATGCCTATCCTACTTATCGATGAAATGCTACAATAAAATAAAATAATAATAGTATGCAGAGACTATGGACTCTGAAAAACAATCTGAGGGGTTTGAAGTGGCGGGGGGGGGGGGGGGGTGGGTGGAGGTTGGGGGAACCAGGTGGTGGGTATTAGAGAGGTCACAGATTGCATGGAGCACTGGGTGTGGTGCAAAAACAATACTGTTATGCTGAAAATAAATAAAAAATAAATTAAAAAAAAAAGAAAGTAAATAAAAAAATACAAATTTTAAAATGTATCCTCTTTATTAGAGAATCTGACACTAAAAGTTAATAATTATTTCCTTCTCAGTGGGATTAAAACAGAAGAAAAATTATTCAGAAAGTACAGACTATTGAACATAACTTTCTAAAAATTGTTTATATACATAATTATTGCTTTTTAAAAATTATTTAATTCCAAGTTTAAAATCAATATAAAAATATTGTGTAATAAAAGTAAATTTTAAATTTTTAAATAATATAGATATTTATCATTATATGGGAGAACAATAATGATGATAAATAACCACACTATTTAACATACATACTCATTGAGCTATGTCAAGAATTTTTTTTTCATAGGACACTTACATAAAATTGAAAAGCAAGAACTGATGATGTAAATTAGAAACAATACAGTTTGTTTTCAAGTTTCAGTAGTCATAAAAAAATTATTTATATTATTTACATATTTTACCTAGAGAGCAAATTTTATCTCTCTTATTTGAATTTGTATTCTCAAGGGGGTCTATTTGTTTTCATGCTTTTGTAAAACTTTGAAATGTTTTGGAACTGTAGACAATTGTAAAAATAAGCGAACACAAAAAGTCACAGTGAGGATGCCTCAGTTCTAGAGAAGTGAAGATTCTCCAGTTTGTTGATGTGTGTTCTTTTATATACATAAACATACCAATGCATGTACCAATGCATATGTAAGTAAATACATAGAAAAAGGACAATTTAAATAGTCCATTGTCTTTTTGAAAACATGTGTTGTATTATCTGATAATCATGCTTAAATTTTACATTCAAAATAATACAAGTTACAAGTTATTGCTTTTGCCAATATTAACTTTGGTGTCGCCCACATAGCTGCTACCTGGCACCAAATACGGTTTCCCCACCTCGCAGTGTAATACCAGATGTAATACCAGAAACCATAAAACTGCTAGAAGAAAACATCGGGGAAAACTTCTTGACGTTGATCTTGGAAATGATTTTTTGGCTATGACATCGAAAGCACAGGCAACAAAAGCAAAAATAAACAAGTAGGACTACATCAAACTTTTTTAGCTTTTTAGCTATTGCACAGCAGGTAAACAATAAAAAAATGAAAAGACAACCTATAGAACAGGAAAAAAATATTTACAAACCATACAAAAAAATATTTACAAACCATATATATAGTAAGAGGTTAGTATCCAAAATATGTAAGGAACCAATACAACTGTAGCAAATAATAACCTCATGAAAAATAGGCAGTGGACCTATATAGGTTTAAAAAAAAAAAAGCATACAGATGGCCAACAGGTATATGAAAAGGTACTCAAAATCACTAACCATCAGGAAAATGCAAATGAAACTCACAATGAGATTTCACCTCACACCTGTTGGGATAGCTATTATTAAAAATAGAAGAGATGTCAAATGCTGGCAAGAATGTGCAGAAAAGGAAATCCTTGTGCACTATTGGCTGGAGTGTAAGTTGGTGCAGCCAATATGGAAAGCAGTATGCCATTCTTTAAGAAATTAAAAATAAAACTTCTGTATAATATATATGCCACTTCTGCATATATATCCAAAGGAAATGAAATCAGTTTCTTTTCCAAGAGGCATCTGTACTCCCATGGTCATTGTAGGATTATTCCCAATACCCAATACCCAAAATACAAAAACAACAAAAGTACTTGTCCACAGATGAATGGAAAAGATGTGATATACATACACAATGGAATATTATCCCGCCATAAGAAATTGTCATCTGTGACAATGTGGTTGAACCTGGAGAATGTTTTGCTATATGAAATAAGTCAAACATAAAAGGTATGATACCACTTCTATGTGGAATCTAAAAGAGTCAAACTCATAGAATCAGAGAATAGAATGTTAGTTACCAGGGCTTGGGGATGGGAGAAATGGGAGAATGTTGGTAAAAGAGTACAAATTCTCAGTTATAGATGAATTTTCTGGGGATCTAACATGCAGCATGATGAATGTGGTTACTTGAAATTTGCTAAGAGAATAAATCTTAAGTGTTCTCATCACACAGGGCAACTATGTGAGGTAATGGATGTGTTTATTAGCTCAATTGTGATAATCATTTCACTATATATATCTCTCTATATAGATAGATAGATAGGTACACACACATATATATACACATATGACTTGATTTTATATGTATATATAAAATCATCAAGTCATCAAGTTGTACCATTTAAATATGTACAATTTTTATTTGTCCATTATACCCCAAAACTGGCAGGAAAAAAAAAAGTGCATAAGGATACTAGAAGAGTGGTTGCTAGCAAAAGAATCTGGTAAGATCTGTCATATTTATTAACTTCACAGTAGGTGGAATGCTATAAAATCAAAATGTAAAGCTCAAACTACCTTAGGTTATTGTTATTATATGAATGCATTTTGGTGATTGTTTTGTTTTCAGGATTGTAGAAACACATTCATGTTTGTTTATAGGAGGGCTGAAATGTTATCTAAGATTTCACTCCCAGTTTTGTTTTTTTTTTAAGTTTTTATTTAAATTCCGGTTAGCATGCAGTGTGATGTTAGTTTCAGGTGTACAAAATAGTGATTCAACACTGCCATATAATGCCCAGTGCTCATCACAATAAGTGCATTCCTAATCCCCATCACCTATGTAACCCATCCCCCCGACCGACCTCCTTCCTGGTAACATGAGTTTGTTTTCTATAGTTAAGAGCCTGTTTTCTGGTGTGCTTCTCTCATTTCCCACCCTCTCCCCTGCCCATGCTTGTTTGTTTTGTTCTTTAAATTCCACGTATGAGTAAGATTTCACTCCCAAAATTAAAACACCTTTGAGCAATGTGAAGAACCTTGGAGACTTGAAGTTGTCTTCCATTTCCATGACATCCTTTCCTGCCTTAATGGGAAGAGCTGCACAGGTGCTTGTAGCTACTGATGCTACAGACTAATGGTTGCTGGGTATTCCTTCCCACTGTAAGCTGACATCATGATCAAACATCTAACAGATGGTGCCTGGGGACTATAATACCCGATATAGAAGTACATGACTTTCTGGAAGAGATTATGAATCCAAAATTAGTTCATTTCTCTGGATCTATCCTTTACTTTAAATTTCTTTGCATATGAGGTGAGATATTTTCTTATTTTCTTAAGCCAGTTGATTTTGTGTGTGTGTGTGTGCTTGCGTGTGCACGTGCGCGTATGTGACTTGTGTGGCAGCACAAGTCAAACTAAAGGATACACCCTCAAAAGTTTTGCTTCTTAGATAAAAAGTTATCATTTCTAAAGTATATAAGTGTTGTGCTCTAATTAGCTCCAAATAATATCTTAGCAATAATACAAATAAGATCTAAGTATTCTCTAAGCATTAACTTGTATTTCCTTTTAGAAATACTCAACTTGATAGAGAAAAACTAAAATCCAAATCTAGTATGTCTGACCATGGAGCCAAACCTGTTAGACACAATGTGATCTACTTCAAATCATAGAACTTATATGACTTTTCCCAGGGGACATATTTTTTTCACATTTTTAATCTTTTAATGGGACATCTTTTTTCCATTAAAATACCACCTGTGGGGGCTCCTGGGTGGCTCAGTGGGTTAAAACCTCTGTCTTCAGCTCAGGTCATGGTCTCAGGGTCCTTGGATCAAGCCCCATATCGGGCTCTCTGCTCAGCAGGGAGTGTGCTTCCTCCACCCCCGCCTGCCCCTCTGCCTACTTGTGATCTCTGTCTGTCAAATAAATAAATCTTTAAAAAAAAAAAATCACCTGTAACAAAGCACATACAGTTTCACAAGGAAGACTTTTCTGTTGATGGGTAGTATCAGTTCTGAAAAGGGAGGAACAATTCTTCCTTATATTGAATTCAAATTCAGTTCCTGACTTATTTATTCTAGTTCCATAACCATGAGAGACACAGGACAAGTGCACCTTTAATTCACATAGCCTCAACAATTAGAAAACATTGGGCAGGTCCTCCTGAATCTTTTCTTCTCTTAGTTTATACCACTAAATGGTGAATTTTTATGCATTTGTCTATACTTGTGTGCAAAGAAGCAGGAAACTGAGAGATCCACGGTTTCAGAAAATCCACATTCTCCTTTGTTGTACGAAATTATATATTCTTGGTTATAAACCAAGATTGGTTATAAACCAATTCTTGGTTATAAACCATATATATATGGTTATATAAACCCATATATATATGGTTTATATTATCTCTGAAAAGTAACCTGGTTTGGATTGTAAATTTTAAGGTCACCCTTTTTTTGCTAACCTTTAGAAATAATCACTTTAATCTGTCTTAATACTGATGACAATTTTAAGAGTCAATGGGGCACATATGTGAAAATTTTAAGTTATTGGGAGCTTTTTAATTTGTACTAATATAGTTGATAAGTAATGGATTATCCACACTTTGGAACCTAAATTTTATTATAATTTGGGGAATCTCTTTAAGAATAAAATAACACATAATTATAAGATTAGGTATGAAAATGACTTAATTTAGAAGGGGCCTTGATAAGTGGGAGGTACTATAGCTTAAGATGCATTCAGTTCATTAAATCTAGCTTTGAACTTAAAGTGCTGCTCTCTGAATCAACAATAAAAACCTACAAACTCAAAAAAAACCAAACAAACAAACCCAACAATCTACAAAGTCACTAGTGGAAATTTGGTATTTGCTTCTATTTAAGTTTCTTAAGGTAGAATTGCTAACATGGCCAGATAGACTAGAACATCAATAGGTGATTTTTTTCTGAACATGTAGCATAAGCAAAAAAATCATAGCTGTCTGAAATGTGTTAGCTGAAATGAAGAAATAAGAGAAGTATTTATTTTGAATTTTCATAAGTATGTCTAATTTAAATGAAGTGCACACAAATTTTTTCTTAATTGCTAAAAATAGATAAATTTAAATTAACAATTTTATATATTCCTTTTAATAATTTATGACAGTAGGAACCATTTTATTCTCTAGCTTTTTTTTTTTTATTCTTTTTGGTTTTTTTTTTTTATTCTCTAGCTTTTTAAGAGCAAGATTATAAGGAAAAAAATCTTCAGTTATTTCTGTAGAAAGGAGGAAAGTGGGAGGGTGAGAGGGCACTTTAATGAATTGGCATTAAAAAAAAACCTCACACAGTTGACTATCTGGTTTATTTAAGTTCCCAGGGCCTGTTTTGTTACATTTGAAACAGAGAACCTAAGGGCTATATATTTATTATAGGGAATTGAGCATATGTGAGATAACTGGAAAAATCTCTGTGTACGAAAAGAAGGTGTTAATTTTCACCTTCTCTAGGTAATACAGGTGGGTAGCTCAGAATAGACCACGGAACTCAAAGTGATTTGCAATCATCTGAGCTAACCTATAGACAATGCAAATCAATACTGGGGCCTCATCAGCTTGGTAGAATACCTTTAAAGGTGACTTGTAAGGGGAATTGTCAAAATTCCCTCAACTGGAGCGAGAAATGATGAATGTTCATGATAACTGTGTAAAAGGAGCCCATTCAGTACCCTATTTAGTATAAAACTCACTTTTTCCTTTGTGCTTCAAACTAATAAGGTTTTAAATACCCCTTTAAGCTCCTCTAATCGGAGAATTCAGGACACATTTTGCCACAGTTGAGGGATCTTTAACAATTCCCTCAGTCACTTACCTTTAAAGGTTACCAGGCAGTTGCATTATAAACTCAAGTTTTTAAAGGTTTCTACAATTCACATTATTTATCTCATCAAAGGATCATTTATTTAAAGAAATGAAATCACACAACCCTTCTTCCTGCACTGTGGTTAGTGCTTTTGGTATTTTGAAAGATTTTTTTTTGAACAGATGGGATATTTTGCTTAGGGAAAACTTACATTTGCTAGCTTTTTTTAAAACATATTTTCAAGATTGTCAAAACATTACAAAATCATTAGGAGACTCCCATGTTAGAGTCTTGTCAGACATTTCATTATAAACTTACATTAGGATTCCAGCTATTTTAAATCACCAACAGCTTCAGCCAAGCACAATCTGTTAGTGAAGTTGAAATTTGTTTGGGGAATGTTGTAAATGAATTGCTATAGTTGTAGTTCAAGAGTGTCAAAATGAGTTTGCTGATAGAGCTCTGTGAAATTAGACTGGAACCATAAATCAAGGAGAGCTACTAATTCTCTGAGATTCAGTGGCATATTGGGAATAATGTAGTTTGTGATCAATTCTTTCTCATCATAAGGTATTCCAACAAAGTAAAGTAAGAGGAGGCTAAGTATAACCAGATTTGTCATCAAATATGTAAGTGTATTTTAGCTTTTAATTGTTTATGTGTATATGATGTTAAGAAAATATATACATCTTGCTTTCCAATTGAGGACATTCAGTTTTTACTTCATGTCAATAAACTATGCAAAAGAATGCAAATAAGTGCTGTCCGATACAGATAAATTTGGTATTTTATCACCGAGCTTAAGCTAAGTTATACAACTATTTCAAAAAAGAATACTACATTTTAGTGGTTTTATAACAACGAAAGTTTAATTCCTATTGCTAAGTGTGCTTTTTATTCAGCATAAGCTCCATGTTCTCTTCACTCCAGAACTTAAATGGTAAAGAAGCAACTATCATCTAGGACCCTTGGCATTTTGAAGTCAAAGGGAAAGTATCAACGGGAAACTCTATGATAGCTTTTCAAATTTACCTCCCATTGGACAAAGCAAGTCACGTGACAAGCCTGAAATCAGTGTGTGGAAAAGACCGTTTTCTTTTTGAAAGTTTGATGTGTGTGTTTGGGGGAGGGGAAGACAATAAATATTTTGAAAAAACAGTGCAAACTACTACAAAATATAGGAAGATATAAATTTACTGGGGAAATAATAATTTCTGGATATTAATTCATAGATTAAGACTAGGAGAAGTTTCTTTTCTCCTACTGGGTTAGCTTTTCATTTAGTTTTCATTAATGTTTTCAGTTTGAGTTAGGATCTCAAGCCAAGATCCTAGGATTAATGAAACATTCATATACCCTCAGATCTCTATAATTGCATTACAATTATGTAAAACTTTTCAGACCAATGAATTATTCTGGACTAAAGAAAATCCAGCTTTATAGTAATTTTTATAAAAGACATTTCAATAGTAAGAAAAGTAGTAGGAAAGCATTTTAGTTTCAAGCTGGATTGGTGTTCTAATTCAAATCTCAAATTCTTACAAAGAGACATAAAATATATCCACTTAAGACACAACATTTGTACTATATAGAAATGTCAATGACCAGTTCATAAATTCATTTCTAGGTCATAAAAATAATGCTGGTTTTGACTTATAAATTCAAATTGTGTAGGCATTTAGAGTTTATGGAGTCTATCTACTTATGCTAAAATAAAATAAAAACAGCATGGTTAGGAGAGATTTCTGATCTAATAGATTTGTATTTTAATTAATTTTAATCTCCAAGATGCTTAAGGTATGTCTTAGCTTCTCTTTCAGTTGTGTTATTTGTAAATTGGAAATAGTAAGGCTTTTTCAAAATTATCTTGTGAGGTACATGTTCAATTTAAAGCAAAACAAAACAAAATTACCCCACTTTCTTTTCTTCTTCAGTGTACCCTATCAGGAAAAGGAAATTTTTAGAAAATGAGAATTATCTTGTGGGGGAGTATATTTCTGTAAAGATCCATATGTAGTCTGCTTTGCAGAGAAACATATCCCAGGGATAGTAATTTGAATTCATGAATGAATTCATAGATGGCACCTTTCAAGAAAGATACAAAGTAAGGAGCATATTTCCTACTTTCTCCCATGAGGTAAATACTGTTCAACATTAGTGTGAAATGAAGAACAAGTAATAATATCTGAGCAGGTATGATAGCTGGACAAATGCATATCTAGTTTTCCTCAAGTTAAGTAAAGGAGTTAAATTTATTATTTCTATGTTGTGTATTTTTCAAAACCACACATGATGTTCAAAATTGCAATTCAAAGTCAAATGCCATTGTATTAGCTACAAATATATCTACTTGCATTGGTACATGGACTATGCAGTGCCTTATATTAAGAGCTGGAATTCTAAGGGTTTGTTTACCTTTAATTGTACAAATTTAGAAAGATTTAGAAAGATGGTATATTGCAACTCTCTATAGTTCATGAATTAGTATTATTGTCTACTCTTAATCCCTTAATCCCTTAAGGATATTTTAAATAGGGCCTTTTAAGAAATTATGAGTACTTATGCAGTTTGATATTTCTGGATTGAAACACAATGAGAAAAAGTACAAATGACAGAATTTTTATGAATTAACATATGGGAGTCATTGTTTTACAGAAGGGACATAAAAATTATATTCATTTAACTTTTGCAACTGTAAGAATCCAGTTATGCAGTTTTTGCCCCTCAGAATGAACACATTTTAAGTCTTCAAAACCTCTCAACCCATGTAAAGAATTGAAAAAAAAATCCAATGAAGCACTGAAATCCATTAATGTTTCTTTCTAAGAGCTAATTTAAAGGGGCCACTTATCATATTGTTAGTTCCCATCAGTGACTAATTTTACATTATTAGTCATTTTGCAGTAAAAGGAGTGAGTGCAAAGACCTAACAATGGTTGTATAATTGGGAATGAAGTTCAAATCTAAAACTCAGTGCAGCTCCTTCCAAGCCTCAATAAGTGATTTAATTTTATTTGAAGTATAAGCAGGTATCTAACATAAAGTTCAGTGACTTTTATCCCCCTACATGCTTTCACTGTTAATTAGATTGTCAAAGGTAAACACAAGTTCACTAATGGCATATTTTCTCTAAATTATGAGAATTGAATATTTTTAAATTGAAAAGCTTAATAAAGATAAATAGCAATACCTTTGCCTTTCTGTGTGCTTCATTAATGTGTGTTGGGTATATTTGTGTTTTAACAATTGCTGTGGTAATTACTCTGTTTAGTGAACAGTAAATCTTGTGTAAAGAAACAGAAGGATATTAAACTCTGTCATTGCTCTTACTCAATAGAGGCAAAATTCCTTCTGAGAATGACTATACATATACATAAGGCAATATTTTTTTCTCTTGATTTTCTTTAAACTGGCAACAGAAAATTTAATAAATTTGGTATTTAATTCTGCAATAAAAATTCAGAGTTAAGCCGTGAAACATTTAATTATTTTCTTTAAGAAACAAAATTAATTGGACTTTACCCTTAATCTTCTAATAGCAAAACATTTGAGACATTCTTACATATTTCATAAAACATTTCATGAAGGCAAAGGGCAAATATCTGAGATAGAATGGAAAGAATGAGAAAATAGATGAAAAATAATGTTTAAGATGTGTTTTGACACTTCATTTTTATGATAATAATGTGTCTTCATATCTTTTACTTAACTTTGTAATTCTAATTTATACCAGTATTCGCCCATCTGCGGCTTCTAAAGGACAAAGTCATCTGTTATTAGAATTCTCAGGATATTATTTAATTGAAGTTTTGTGATTAATACCAAGCAGGAAAAAAAAATTCCTGGCATTTTCCTAATTGTCCTATGAGAATGGCAAACACAATTATGTATCTATATTCATTCTTAATTTGCTTCCTTTCTTAAAATTAGAAACTGTAGGATAAAAATGTCATTTAACTCTCAAATATAAAATCAACATGTCATGAGAAGTCATATTTTGATTATTTAAAAAAAAGTGTAGCTATTTTCTATTATTAAAATTTCATTTAGTTTGAACCTATGAGTATATATTGGAAAATTCAGCCAAAGAAATTGAAAACAGTATCATATGCAGATGCTTCATTTAAGAATAATTTAATGTCCTTCATTTTCTTTTAACTCATGCTCTAACATTTACATATCAAAGTAAAACTGGATTCTATTTAGAAGTTCACTTGAAAAAGATTTTAAATACGTAATTTAAATTTTTCCAAGTCATGCCAGCCTGTGAGTATTTTAGAGTAGTAGTTACAGCACAAATTTTATTGTCTCTCGTCTCATTTACTGTTACAGGAAATCAGCCCCTTGCTGAGTCATCTATTTATGTTAATCTCCAGTCAATGTTACTGTGCTAAAACCCTCCAGATCTGGCAACAATCACCACTTTGCTGTAGCCATTTTCTCCTCCCCTTTACTGACTGTATTATTGATGAATTCCAATACAGATGCTACATAAATGCACTTTGCTTCCCTCAGAAATTCCGATGCTTATGGTGAAAATGGAATCAATGCAGAAGGTATAATCATTGATGAAAGACTCTACAGGACTAAAAAAAGTAGAAAGGGGTGCCTGGGTGGCTCAGTGGGTTAAAGCCTCTGCCTTTGGCTCAGGTCATGCATGATCCAAGGGTGGTGGGATTGAGCCCCTGCATCAGGTTGTCTGCTCAGCAGGGAGCCTGCTTCCCTGCCTCTCTGCCTACTTGTGATCTCTGTCTGTCAAATAAATAAATATAATCTTAAAAAAAAAAAAAAAGAATTAGGAAGATCACCCTCTCATTTTCTCTTTTTTTGAATATTATTGACTTCGAATCAGAGCATCTCCAGTCGCATCCTCAGTGTTTCTCCTTAAAGAAGTAAATTCAGCAGCAGCCCAGTCGGGCTCCACCAATCATTCATCTGATGAGCCTTCCTTCTTTTCTCTACTTTTGGCAACACAGAAAACTCTTCTCCTCTGACCTCTCATCTGTTCATCAAACAAAGCCAACTATAAGTGAATTGTTAAACTCTGCTCACCCAAACAGCATAATTGTATAAAACAAAGAGCACGTGCTTGCCACAGCAGCCCATATACTACAATTGGAACAACACAGAGAAGATAAACATGGCTTCTTGCATAAGGATAATATACAAATTTGTGAAGCATTCCATATTAAATTTTTTTAAGAAGTTGAAAAATAAAACACTGATTTAATTTTGAAGAAGAAAAATCCATCTGTGACTTCAGGTTTCCACTACAGTATGAAAAGAACTTGGATATTAGCACTCCTGAGTTTACACCAAGAAAAGAGGTTAAATTGAAATTCGGTGACTTTCTTAGACTCATTGGAAATTTGTGATAACCATGGCACATGATCACTCCAAATTCTAGAGAGACTGCAAGTATAGAGAATCACATCAGAGATAGGCTTACCTAGAGTAGAAGGTACAGAAACCATAAACTGGTAGGACAACTTACATAGTCACTTTGGTGACTCGCTGGAGGCTGAGGGTTGATTAGCATGACTGGTGAAAGCTGCAGTAGTAGATGGGCCTTCATAATTTTGTAGATTTTACCCTTAGGAACCCACTAAATTTTAATAGTGAAGAAACAAGAAAAATCCTTATTCCGGGATAAGGGTTACATTTCTCCTGGCTGGGCAGGAGAAATGTTACCATTTGAAATGCATATAGATAATTCCACAAAACAAAGGCCTACTCTGCGGGGGAGGGTGGGGGGGCAGGAGGGCGGGAAGATTTTATCAGAGCCTTATCCCCCTGGAGCCAGAACAATTTTACAGCTGCAGGCCTACTTAGCCAAACTGTTTCAAATAAGGGGAAGGGAGGTGGAAGGCTTGGAAACACTTGTGAAGGTCAAACCAGGAACCAAGTTCTTCTAAAATGCCGGAGATTTAATAAGACTACAGATTGCTACCCATTACCTACTGTTTAGCATCACAGCAACAGGGCTCCAGCATGATAACATTGAATTATAGCTAAAAGAGCTGCAAGGTACAGGGTATATTTAGGGAGGTGTTTTTAGAAAAACCTAAAGACCATGGGCGAGACAAAAAGAAGGACGCTACAGAAATCTGAAGCTTTCGCAGTTCTCGCTACGGCAAATATTAAACATAGCCGAACTCCTTGCCAGATTAACATGAATCTCACACTGAAATTGTATTTATTTTGCTCTTTGTCAATTCATATGTCCAGTTTTCAACAATAATTTATAAGGCATGTTTAACAGGCAAGAAAAAAATACAGTTTTAATAGACAAAACAAGCATCAAACCAGACGCAGCTATACTGCAGATCTTGTAATTGCCAGACAGGGACATTAAAAGGACTATGACTTAATATGCTAGAATAGTAATTAAAAAAAAGCAGACAGCAAGCAAGGCAGATGGGTACTGTAAGAGGAGATGGAAACTCCAAAAAATGAGCTAAAATGAAACACAAGAAGCCAAAAACACTTTCACACAAATAAAAAAAGGTCTTTGATGGGCTCCTCAGTAGACTTGGAATGGCCATGGAAAGAATCAGTGAACTTTAAAATATGTCCATAGAACCACCCCGTCTGAAATGCAAAGAGGAAGAAAAAGACTGTAAAGCAAAAAAGTCTATTCAAGAACTGTGGGATAATTTCTAAGGTGTAGCATACATAATTGGCATATCAGAAAAGGAAGAAAGTTAAAAATATGCAGAAGAAATATTTGAATAATAATGTCAGAGAATATTCCAAAATAAATGGCAGATTCAAACCTTAGATCCAAGAAGCTCAGGGAATACTAAGCAGGATAAATATCCAAAAAATATATAGATAGGCAATACATTATATTCAACCTACAGAAAACAGTGACTACAAAGAAAATCTTGAAAGAAACCAGATTAAAAAAATACCATTCCTTAATAGAGGAAATGGATAAGAATTGCAATAAACTTTTTATCAGAAACCATACAAACAAGGAGAGAGTGAAGTAAAATATTTAAATACGGAATTAAAAACAAGAAAACCCCAAACATCAAAAACCCCACCAACTTAAAATTCTTCCTATATCCAAGTTATTCTGTAAAAGTGAAGGGGTGGGAAGTCATCAAAGAGGGAGGAAAACCATGAGAGACTCTTATCTATAGGAAACAAACAGGGTTGCTGGAGGGGTGGCGGGTGGCAGAATGGGGTAACTGGGTGATGGACATTAAGGAGGGCATGCGATGTGATGGGCACCGGGTGTTACATCCAACTGATAAATTGTTGAGCACTACATCTGAGACTAATATATACTATGTGTTGGCTAACTGAACTTAAATTTTTAAAAAATGTGAAGGGGAAATAAAGCAGACAACCAAAATCTAAAGGAATTCATCACTATCAGACCTATTCTGCAGTAAACGTTAAAAGTTTTTTAGGGAGAAGGAAAAGTACATAGGTCAGAAACCCAGATCCATATAAGAAAAGGAAGAGTGTCACAGAAGGAGTAATGAGGGCAAATAAAATCTTCTATTTTTCCTATTTTTAATGTAATAGATAACTTTTCAAGTAATGGTACAAATACATTAGGTGATTGTGGCCCATAATGAAATTAATGATGGCAATCGTCTAAAGAATGGAGAGGAGGAATTGAGAATACTCTATTATAAGGAGTCTGCATTACTCATGATATGGCATAGTATTATTTGAAAGTGGATATTGGTTAGTTATAAATACATGTTGAATATTCAAGGGCAATCACTAAAAAAATTATATAAAGAAATATAGTTGATATTCCAAGCTAGGAGATTAAAATGGAAATCAAATACTGCTAGTCATCTGACTTTGTGCTTTTATAAATTATGTTGTCTACTGTAGTTCTTTTGCATTTCCATATGAATTTTTTAATCATCCTATTAACAACAGCAACGAAAAAACACTATGCTTTTGTTTCTAATGCATTGAATCTTGGGTAATTTTGAGGAAAATTGATATCTTAACCATATTAATCTTTTAAATTCTCTCTCAAGAATGTTTTGTAGCTTTAGTGTACAGGTTCTTGGTTATTTTTCAGATTCATCTCAGACATTTAATATTTGCAATGCTCTTGTAAATGGTATTTTGAATTTAAATTTCTGATTGTTGACAGTATTAAAAATTATGATTGCTTTTTATATATTGGTCTTGTGATCTGTAGCCTTGCTAAACTGAATTACAATTCTGGCAGAATGTTTCTGTATGGTTTTAGCTGTGGCTTTTTATAGATGCCCCTTTTCAGGTTGGATTGTTGAGGAAGTTTCCTTCCATTCTTAGACTGCTGACAATTTTTTTCTTTTCACGTGGTGTTGGATTTTCTCTGGTCCTTCTCTCACATCTGTCAGGATTATTATTTGGCTTTGTCTTTTATTCTAATAATAAAGTATAAAATAATGATTAGAGCTTGGGCTGGGATGAATTAGATGAAGCACTTGGGCTTAAACTTTGAGATTGCTCCAGGGTCATGCAAGGTTGGGTACTTCTTTAAAATCAGCATCCTCTGCACTCAGCTCGCTCTAGTACAGGACCTGATACTGGCTGATTTTCAAATGTTACATAACCATTTTATTGCTGGAGTAAATCCCAATTGGTCGTGGATATTGACTTTTAAAAAAAATATTTTGTTGTATTTATATTGTTAATGTTTGGTAGAGATTATATATATGTATATATGTGTTTATATATGTTTATGTGTATATGTTTATATAATATATGTAATATATATTATATATTAGTATATATAGTAACATATATATGTAATATATATGTATATATAGTAACATATATAGTATATATGTATATAGAGTAACATATATAGTATATATAATATTATTATTTATATATAATAACATTATATATAATATACATATATGATACTAGGGTAATACTGGCTTCACAGAGGGAGTTCGGAAGTGTTTGCTCATCTCTGTTCTAGTAGTTTGTGAAAAATTGTTTTGTTTCCTTTAAATGGTTGGTGGTATTAATTAGTATGGCCATTTGAGTCTGGGCTTTCTTTCCCTTGTAAGAAGTTTCTTATTTATTAATTATATTTCCTTATTGGTAATAGGTCTATTAATATTTTATATTTATTCTTGAAGCTTTGGTAAATTTTGTCTTATAAGCATTTTCCCATTTTATATAATTTGGTTTTTTTCCATTTAATATAATTTGTATAGTTTGTTGCCATAAAGCTGGTCAAAGGAATTCACCATAATCCTTTTACTTTCTGTACTGTCAAGAGTGATACTGTGAATAGTGGAGTCTCTTTCAGGCTTCCTTTTTGTAATTTTTGTCTTTTTTATTTTTTGGTCAGTCTAGCTAAAAGTTTGTGAATATGGTTTATATTCTGTTATATTTTATAGTTTATATTACATTCCATAAATTTGGATATGTCTCTTTTTCTTTTATTTAGTTCAAAATATATTCTGACTTCTCTTGTGATTTCTTATTTGGTCAACATGTGTTTGTTTATTCCCCACATTAATGGATTTCCCATATTTATTTGTTCTTAATTTCTAAATTCTTCTCATTTTTAAAACATCGTAAATGATTTCAGTTCTTTTAAACATATTACAGAGTGTTTGAATACACAGGTCTATCTTGGAGAATGTATATGCCCAGCTGAAAATCCAATGTATTGTTTTACTATTAGGTAGAGGGTTGCTGTGACTTCAGTTAGGTCAGATTGATGGAGTTTGAATCTACCATATCCTTGCTAACTAGTAATCTTTTCAGCTGTATAAACTGAGTAAGATGTATGCAAATTTCCAACTATGAATGTTGTCTGTTTCTTGCTTAAATGTGGTTTTTGCTTCATTTATTTTGTGGATCTGTTGTTAGACGTGATAGGTTAATACTTGTTTTATCTTCTTGATTTGTTGACATATATAGGGTAATTATAAAATGTCCCCTTTTTTTATCTAACACTCTTTAAAAAAAAAATTCTTGTGTCCTTTTTTCTTTACTTGATTAATTTTTATTGATCTACCTTCTGGCTAATTTTTAAATATGGTTTTCTTTAGATCTTTGAACACATATACAATAGCTACATTGAAGGCTTTTTCTGCTAAGATCAACCTTATAGTCCATGGAGAGGAAGTGTCTATTGCCTGCTTTCTCATGAGTTATGCCTTCTTATTTCTTTGCATATTTTGTAATTGCTAGTTGAAAAATGGACATTTTCAATGTTATATTCTAGCAACTCTGAACGCAGATTCCCCATCACAGATATTGTTGTTGTTGCTTTTTGTTGTTTAGCGGTTTGCCTGGCCTAATTTTGTGGTATATATCTATACCAAAGAATGCAATCCCTGATTTGTCTCTGTCTTTCTCTGGTGTTTTTTTGTTTCTTATTTGGTCAACATGTGTTTGTTTATTCCCCACATTAATGGATTTCCCATATTTATTTGTTCTTAATTATAATTAAGGGTTCAGACATAAGCTCTGACATGCTTTTTTGGAGATAGGTTTTTTTTTTTTAGCACACTTTCTATAATTCATGATTTTTTTTTTTTTTTTTTGAGAGACAGAGAGTGAGTGCAAGCATTGGCGGGTGGGCAGGGTGGAGAGGCAGAGGGACAGGGAGAGAATCTCAGGCAGATGCCCCACTGAGCATGGAGACCAACGTGGGGCTCAATCTCACAACCTTGAGATCATGACCTGAGCCAAAACCAAGAGTCAGACACTCAACTGACTGAGCCACCCAGGCATCTCAATACATGATAGTTTTTAAGAGGGTCATATTCTAGTAGCATATGCTGATAAATACAATACACATTTATTGAGCAAATTTAATTAAAATGAAAATACAAATAATTCTTTGTAGCCTAAAATAAAACCGGTACATGTAGTATCTCCATTATATTATCAGCAAATTTCTAGTTTCCTACTAGCAGTAAGTCATTGTGTTCTATTAAGAAAATAAATGTGTTAGTCTGCCTTAGTTGTTCAAGAAAACATTCTGGAAGGATGGATGGATGAATGAGTCATTGAATGAATGGATCACTGGATGGATGGACTGGTCAACAGAAAGATGAGAGGGTGGCACCTGAGTGGCTCAGCCAGTTAAGTGTCTGAGTCTTGATCTGAGCTCAGGTATTGAACTCAGGGTCATGAGTTCAAGCCCCATGTTTGACTCCATGCTGGCCATGTAGCCTACTACTTTCCAAATAGGTGTTCAGGACTATCAGATATTCTTTCTTGCCTTGCTATTTTAAATTAAGATAGTTAATTCAAGAAGTGCTTTAAAATGTTACATCTATGTATATGTAAATCAATACGGATCAGTAATAGTGATGAATATTTGTTATTCCTTAAATTTTTATAAAGACAATTAAAGTACCAGAAATCAGATGTGAAAAGAAATGGAACTGGGTTAGTCTTCCATTAAACCTAAGCTAAGTTTTTGTGTTTGTGTTTTGTTTATAATAAAAGAATGTTAACCCAAACTCTCTGAGGAATTAAACACAAGTGATCTGGGATATTTTAATTGAGGGAAACATGTTTGTGAAGTAAAATTATGAGAATAAGTTTCTTACATGTAAGATTTAGTGCAGTGTCACCTAAGCAGGGACAGGTATTTTTAGGTCAATAGGAGATAATTTTCATGTTTGAGAAATAGGTCTTCTGGAAATTTACATCTATATTTTAAAATTCCTTTTTCTTATACATGTGAAGATATCAATAACGAAAATGAGGCCTATCTACCAGAATTTTTGCAAGCTATAGTATAGATCTTCTAAAAGATTATCTACCAAGTAAGAAAATAGGCAGGAACAGATGTGCAGAGATTTTCCATGGTCTGTGTGGAAGTTCTGCTTACTTCCTCAGAGAAGAAGAGATCATATAAAAGGCAGGAGGGGAGAGACTCAGGGGGAGGATATAGGAAGCATCTGTTACTTACAAGTAAATGGATCTGGACTGTTTTGGAATGTGTGGGAAGAAGTAAAAGAGTGACCGGTAATGGTTTCAGCATCCCAAATGTCAGTGTTTGATGTGGGGTAGAATAGGAGTTATTTCTTAAGACGTGGAAGAGGAAACCTAAAATGAAAACAATTTGGGGGGTTTTCTATTTAACCCAGTGGGAGAGAGAGGGAGGGGGAGGAAGCGAAATCTTCTCCAGGAAAATAAGAGCTGAAATGTAAAGTATCTGGCTAGCTGATCATCCCTTCTGAATGCTGTCTTCTGAAATGTGTTTACTAATGATTAAAACAGTGCGCCCTACCTACGCATGGTCAATCAGCCTAACCAATGAAATTACCGTGGAAATAATCTAGGGAAAGTGAAAGTAAAAATGAATAAACATTTTGTGTCGCTCTCGACCCGCAAGAACGACCCGTAGGCGAGGTGAGTGGCAAACTTCTTTATTCACAATCTTCAGCCGGGGACCCCCCCCAGTCTAAGACCCCCAAGTATATCTCCACCAAGTGCGAACTATATCCAATCAGAGTATACCACGACTAACAAAACTACCAATCAGAAGGACTATCTATGTGCACGCATCGTGCTCGTGAGCACGTATGTGACTCCATAGGTTTTCTTTGTTCTACAGATCATGCGCCTTTCCCTTGACTCCTGGTATCTATCAAACGTCACCCACGAATGCACTCACAGTCCTTGGGTTAATCTCTCACTCCTCCCACTCTTCAGGCCTCGCTTAGTACGTGACTCCCTGCATCTGCTCGCATTCCTTAGGCAAACTATCTACAGCCTTGGCCTCTTATGCCTTGCTTAGTACGTGACTCCTTGCTCCTGCTGCATGGCTCTCCACAATTTTGGTCTCTAAAAAGACCACTCAACTCGACTTATTTTTTACATGCATCAGCTTCTTTAATAACTCTATAAGTAAGGAATAATTATGCTGATTTATAAAACTCAGGTGATTTAAATAACTGGCACAAAGTGAGCTGCATTTTACAAATTCTGTCTGACTTCAAAAAGCCTGCCTTTTCCCTCTTCTACCACTTCCCATCTTTTTGGGAGGACATCAGTTATTTATCACATACTTTTCTGCTAACTGAAAATTTAAAAATTATAAATATTTAAAAATGTAAAATATCTAAAAATAAATATGTATTTATCTTACTATGCAGAATTTTGGCATGATCTAGTAAAATATCAGATGCTAAGGCGCTAGGTGGATTGTCTGTTTCAAAAAAAAAGACATGCATAGCACATGGCCTCAAATAGATTCTAACATGCAGATCCAAAGCCAGAAAGTACTTGTTGATGACCATATGTGTTAAGGAGAAAGTTTGTAAGATAATATATATGTGTGATCCAGAGAGGACTGACTTGGGTGTCCACAGCTTTTGCATGGGTAATTGCCATCTCTTTCTAATGATACTTTGGGGAGAAGACTAGGATGAACTTCCCCAGCATTAAAATATAGTAATCCTTTAACACATGTCTCCCCAACTATAACATTTCAAGAGGAATCTTAAGGGATAGCTGGTAGACAAATGGATATCACTGAAATATCATTCAAAAATATAAGCCAGGGATGCCTGGGTGGCTCAGTGGGTTAAGCATCTACCTTTGGCTCAGGTCATGATCTTGGATCATGGGGTCAAGTTCTGCATTGGGCTATCTGCTCATCAGGGAGTCTATTTTCTCTCTCTCTCTCACTCTCAAATAAGTAAATAAAATCATTTAAAAAAACCAAAAGTATAAACCAGGAGTAGACTCTTACTCTTGGGAAAGCTAAGATAGAACAGGAGTCTTAGCAAGGAAGTTTATGTTTCTCTCTGGGGGAAAAGAAACAAAAGTGGAGTCTAGTTGGCAGCAATGGAAGGAACCAAAGGCAGGCTGCCCAAGCTTTGAGAATAGCAAACTGCAGGGCAAAATCCAAACCCAGAAACTAGGTTCTTACTAATAATGGATGAAGCTGAATTATAACCCAAAAATTGAATTTTGAATTATCAGAATACAGATTAGTTTTTAGAAGTGCTTTAAAAGTTATTTCAGGAGTGCTTGGGTGGCTCAGCCAGTTAAGCATCTGACTCTTGATTTCAGCGCAGGTCATGATATCATATATGTGAGATTGAGCCCTGCGTCGGGCTCCATGCTGGGCATGGAACCTGCTTGTGATTCTGTCTTTCCCTTTCCCTCTGCCCTTCCTCACCCTCCTCTCTTTCCCTCTCTAAAAATAATAATAAAATTTAAAAAATTAAATACAAAAATTAAAACAACTTCAAAGTCTTAACTGTTTTGTTAAATTACTTCATTCTCCTTATACGCATGTAAAATAGGCATTTTAGAAATAGGGAATAGAGTAGTGGTCATTATTATAGTAGTGGTTTGTAATATAATTTGAGTGGTACCTCTCCCAAGCCATGTCTCATAGTTTTGAATGTCTACCATTAGAAGACAAAGTTCTTTTTTGCAAAGATCTTTGCTTTTCTTTTTTCATTTTTTAAAAGAATTTATTTATTTATTTGAGAGAGAGAGAGCAAGCAAGTAGGGGGAGCAGCAGATGGGGAGGGAGCAGGAGAAGAAGGTTCCCCACTGAGCAGGGAGCCTGAGGAGGGGCTTGATCCCAAGACCCTGGAATCATAACCTGAGCTGAAGGCAGACAGTTAACTGACTCAACCATCCAGGCGCCTCTATAGAGATATCTTCTCAATATCACTTAATATTGCATCTTGAAATGCAAATATTCTGGTAGGTAACACGCATTAAAAAGTAAACACTGAGATGTTTTGACCTTTTAGCCTGACAGGCGACCAGAGTTATTTTGTATGATTATCTGAAAGTTTTGTGTCATTTGTAGTGAGGAAGATAGGCAGCCATCACATCCTCAAGGAATGTTGAAAACAGATTACCAGAGCACTCTTAAGTCTGGTCTTACTTGTTTAGCTTCACAATAGTAGCCTTAGCTTCTTCAAATGTCCTGTGTAGTACATTGAGTGAGGTGTATATGCCCAACAATGTAAATTTCAAAATCTATAACCAGTGGCTTCTAGCGGCCATGAATAGTCCATGAATAAAACAGTGCATATAACATGCATGACGGTTGTGGTTATTATTGCAAAGTCTTTATTTCAGAGAACATTAGCAGCAATTTGTTTGTCCTTGAATTGTTCTATATTTCTGCTGTTTTGAAATTTTACAAAAATGGGTCATGTTTCTCACTTCTCTCATGAAATATATGAAGAGTTCGCTGAAAATTGACACTTTGAAACTCAAGTGACATGTGAAATCCTGAACATAAATGGGCTTGAAGGTAGATTGTGGTGAGAAATCATGAATGGTTGGACAATGAGTGTGAAAAACAAGTTAGTGTTTACATCATAACTTTAAGTTAACTTGAGGACAACACCTGGACCCTCAATACTTCTTTCTCCATAAACCAAATGATGGCAGCATGTGATAAAAATGATTATCTCCTTGATTAGGCAATATGATTATTGAAAAATGTTTCCTGTCAACAAACATATTATAGTTTATTATTGCATATTAAATATCCATTATCTTCTCTTACAAATTTATGTTAGTCCTAAATAAAGTTGTGTAGTATTTAAATTAAAAAAATAAACTCTTTATGGCAAAAACATTAGAATCAAATCTCCAAAAGCTCCAATATTGTAAATGTTTGTTAAAATTCCATTCTATCAACATGATAAGTAAATGCAAGAACACATATTTTTTGGCCCTCAGTGAAGATATGCTAGCATATTTTTCCAAGCATATTTTAAGGCACTTCTTATGCCTCTATGACTGCAGACAAATAAGGGGCTACCAAAGCACTGAAACTGTGCAATTCACCATGGCTCATTTGCACAGAAAATTACAGAACGTGGAGATCCTGGGCACAGAACAAATGCCCATTAGCATTAGACAGGCACCAAACACTTCAGTCCAGAGATGATTTGGCTGCAGTATTCTTGCCTACATGCCAGTTACGCTCTTATAATACAATGAGTGTAATAATAATTTAAAAATATGTTTATTAGATTCTAAATTTATAAACATTCATTTAAAATAGTTGGCAGCTGTGTCATGGTTCAGAAAAAAAATACATTTATTTAGGCAATTTTATGTTCAAATTATCATGCACAATCAGGCTTCAGTCCCAAGTTTTCCACAGAATAAATAACTGTGTGACTACAAGAAGATGATAAAAAATTTTTTTTCAAAACCTGAATATGACTGCATCTGATCATATGAAAAAAAAACAAGCTTGTAACAGTTGTTTTATGTGAAAAATTGTATTATGATATATTGAAATATTGGAAGGCCATACTAATAATCGAGCATTCCTTTAGTAACTCACTCAACAAAATTTGGCAAAACCTCTTGTGTGAAATTTGTGATGCAATTTTTTTAAAACTAAGAATGTTCCCAAAATCCTGTATAGTCTTCAAGCAGCTATATTTCACTGATTAATTAGCAGAGGATAAACATTTTTCCCAAAGCTAAAAAGAATGATAGAAGTAAAAGTATTCTTTCACTAGAATCTGTATATTACAAGCAATATGGCAGTAATAAGTATTAATTTAATCTCAGTAAAAGTGGTTGAGTAAAATAGAATTACGACTTACTTTCCACAACTCACACATTTTATTTCAGAATTTTTTATAAATTTCTCTATTTCCAACACTTAATTTCCATCACTAGTTGTCCCCCAACCCCCAAATTCCCAAAAGATGTCAAGAATCTGTATTTGAGGAAAAAATGATTTTTTTTGGACATTAAACATTATCATAAAATAATCTATGTACCTTTCCTGCTTTAAGATATTATTATGTGGTTTTGCATTATATCTATAATAGTTGAGCAAAAGACAATTTTAACAGTTGTATGGGAGGCATCTCTAAAATGGCCTCCAATGATCTTGCCTCATCATATTTATCCAGCTCTGGGTAATCCTTTCCCTTTGAGTATGTGTTGGATTTATTAATACTTCTAATGAATGGAAGATAGCAAAAGTTTGGATGTCCCTACTAATATTGAGTTACACAAAGACTATACAGTAAGTCTTAGTTACTGCTGTCTCTCTTACACACACACTTTCTCTAAGGAAAGCCAGCTGCCCTATTTTGCCTTATTGATAGGCCCATAGGACAAGGACCAGAGGAAGCCTCTGTCTTATAGCCAATGAGGAAAGGGGCCCTTAGTCTAACAGCTCACAAGGAATAAATACTGCAAATAGCCATGTGACTGAGCCCTGGAGTTAGTTAGCCTCTTCCAGACCTGCCCTCAGTTGAGGCTATGTCCCTGGTTGTCACTTTGAGCACAAGTACATGAGAATTTGAGCCAGAGACACTTTGCTAAGCTTTGTCCAGATCCCTGATACACAGAAACTATGATATAACAAATGCTCATTGCTTTTATCTCTAAGTTTTAAGGTAATGTATTATTCAGAAATAGATAACTAATACAAATTGTTTATACGATGCTAGTTTTAATTTTTCCCAGTGATGACATCTAAAAAATAGTACAGCTCCAGACACTTGCCTTTATTCTTACATCCTGAGTTCACAGCAACTTGAAAATATATTCAACATGAATAGATTCAGATTAACCAAACCCATAAGAGATCTCAAAATAATACTTTATAATTTTAAAAAGAATTAGAATTGCTGAGAAATAGAAGTGTCAGGACTTTGGCATTATATTGTTCCCATATACATATTACAAACTTAAAATTTTATAGACTTCAAATTTTCAATCTCAGGAAAAGTCTCTCTTTTTTTTTTTTGCTTCCTACAACTTCAAATTTTGAACATTAAATACTTGTATAAATTCCAGAGATAATGATATATTCTGCCTTTAAAAAAATCTGCCTAATTCCAAATAATTTATTAAAATAACTAAATAACTAAAGATAGTTTGATGTGTTTTTTGGAAGAAATATTGCAAATGCTGTTGGATAGAAAGTACTCCCTGTGTCTACATTAGCCATATGGCTTCGTGTGCTGTAAGAAGCTGTGTGAAAATAAGAGATTTGTAGAATTAAATAGCTGATAAAGAGAAATTATAAATATGGGAAAAACACATTATGACATTTAATTGATTTTTAATTTTTTTTTAAGATTAGTTATTTATTTATTTGAGAGAGAGACAGTGAGAGAGATCATGAGTGAGAAGAAGGTCAGAGAGAGAAGCAGACTCCCTATGGAGCTGGAAGCCCAATGCGGGACTCGATCCCAGGACTCCAGGATCATGACCTGAGCCGAAGGCAGTCGTCCAACCAACTGAGCCACCCAGGCGTGCTAGTAACAGGATATGAAGGATGGAAAGTGGTCTTATGAATCAAATTTTGATTTCAAACTATAGTAATGGACTTATATCACCTATCTAGATAAAAAGATAATAGAAAATAAAAGGGTAAAAGTAAATGCACATTTTAAGGGGAAAAAAGGTACTCTGTGCTTTAAAGAGGCAGTCTGAAAAGATTCCACATTATTCAGAGCCTTACAGCAAACAAATAACTTGTTGAAGCTGGTAAAAAGACTGGCCCGTGGGGAGGAGACAAAGGGAGAATGACTGTTGAAGATGATACCTGGGATGTATGACCAATCAATTCATTGCCTTTTTTGAGTCTTATGGGCAAGACTCTTACTCTGTAAGCTGGGGGACAAAATAAATGTCAAATTCTAATTTTTTATTTAATCTCATAAACTTCACGTTGAACTATAATCTTGCATGCTTGCTGGAAAACACAGTGTTACTATTAGAACTCCTTTGTCCTCCCTGGGGCCTATGCAATAATTTGGAAAGTACTGCTTCAGTGGGACTATTATGCACAAAATTTTAGACTGATCCTATTACCCCTGAAGCTTAATGTACAATCTAACAGGATGTATTCTGTGCCATCCCCTCTGAGGCCTTGCTACCTCCTTAGCAGGTGAATATAAAATAGAGCCTGAGTCATTGATACCACAAGCCTATCTGATCTCAATAATCTTTCAAAAAAAAAAGAGAGATAAAATAGAAATATAGCATCTTTCTTCCTATTTTAAAAGATGTTCTAAGGAAAAAATTAAAGCTCTCTTATTTTGTAGGTAATGTCCCACAAAATGAGAATTAAATGGGAAAAGGGCAGGAAAGGAAAGCTTTAAAACTTTTTAAACATTAATTAATATTCTGTGAGATACAAGAGGATCAGAGGACTTGCTACCATGCTGGAATGGGGTAGAAAGTGTTGAGGGGGACTACATAGAAGAAAACAAATTAGAATCAAAATAAACATTCAAACTATACTTTTATGAGCTGTTAATAGGTGTGATGAATACCAGAAAGGAGAAATAGATATAATCCTAAGGTTTGATAAACTCAAAATATAGATAGAAAAATAGGATATCAAGGCAATTTATAAAATTTTAAAAATTTGTTCTGAAAAGTATTTTGAAAGAATAATGTAAGAGATCACAAAAGGAATCATTTAAGGCCTCCAAGAATAGACAGAATTATGACAAACAAGATAGAGTTCAAGGCACTCTGAATTGACTAAAAGGGGGAAGTGGAGGCACAGAGGAAGGAACTACAAAATCTGAAAAATGTGTACGAGATGGAAATTTACTCAGAAAGAGAACTGGTGCATTGATGGATGTTTGTCTTAGAATGGGTGCCCTTGAAAATATAGTCTGAGGAGAATCTTATGTAAGTTAATACTTTGTAAAGAGGTATGGAGCCCAAGAATGCAGTTTTGACTGATTGAAAGAGGTAGTAAAACTGAAAAAGAAGGGAAACAGTTTTGGAGGTACATATTGAGCTGACTACCACTTTTTAATCTGTGTAACTTATAACTAATCTCAGAAACTTTATCTGGGGAGTCATGTTAATTTCTGGAAATTATTTCCATGTGAAGGAAGAGAGAAATAATTTATCTCGTGACTCCAGTGTTGCACTGATCAAATATTTTTCTCTCTGAGATAACTTTTCTGCAATTCTGGTTGTAAATGCATGAGCACAATGTAAGTCCAATGGTATCTTATGACTGTGTTAAAGAGAAAACCCAATATTGCAACATAAGTATTTGTAACATGGGCAAGAGACATGGTACTGATGATTATGCACAGGAGGTCATTCTCCACAGCAGCTAGGATGACACAGTTTGTCAGGTGTTCCAGTTCCAAGAGGATCTGTGGTGGTTCATAAAAATTGCTTATATAGTCTGCACTGGCAACAGGAATCAACCTTCATGCCTTCTAATACCTAGCACCCACTCTATAATATGGATCTCTTTTGGTGAAAAAAACCACATATTTTCACTACCTTCCTGAGAGGCAAAATACAAATCCATTTGTCTCAGTCTCTATCAGTGAGCTTTGGTTCCCACTGCTATAATAGCCAGTCCCAAGTCCATAATTGGTACTCCATCATTTTCTTCTTCAATCATCCATTCTAGCTCGTTTTTTCTCTTGTTCCATGCTTCAGTTGGTCTGGATTATTTGCCTGGTGGGAGAAAACCAGACCCTTAACTGTCTTATCTTTCTTAGATCCCATTTTCTGCAGTTGCCCATTTGTAGTTATTAATGAGATGGAAAACCAAGTCTTCACACAGTAAACTCCATAGATTTTAGGCATACTCCTCCTTAACCCCATTGTGTTTCAGTATCCTTAGCCTCTCATGATGATTAGTGTGAATTTTCCCTTCTTAGTTGTCAGTTATCAGCATAATAACTTCTTTCCCTGGTGGATCCTTATGACCCACCAGGGTAAGAAGTCAAAAGTGTCTAGGTAATAGTTAATTAGTTCAGTTTTTGGAATTATTCTGTGTTCCTTGTAATGTGACGCCTTACTCCAAATTCAAGAATTAAAATCTCTAGTAAGATAAGGCCCAATAATGCAGGGAAATAAAGCACAAAATTGGCAAGTGGGTTACTGGCAGTAAATGAAAGTGGCCAATCCTGCTTTTACCTCTGTGTTTCCAGACTTGGCTATTCCAGATATTAGGAACATTGTAACGTGTATTGGCCATTTGGTCAAAGCATATACTAGATCCTGGTGGACAGTGGGTGCCTCAGTTCTGCATGATTCCATCCCTAAAGTAACAGTTTAGCTTGGCCTTTCATAGGCCATTCCAGTATTCTCTGTAGCTGTATCTGGGTGACAGAGTATATAGTATCAGCATGATGATTTTCATGTCAAGATGATCAAGGTTAACAATGACCTGAAGAAGCATTGCCAAAGCCTAAGGATAAGAAATTGATAAAGCACTACTGTCCACCCCACATAAAAGCAAATTGATTTTGATCCTTTTTACTAATGGGGTTTGAAAAGAATGCATTCACTAGATTAATAGCTGCATAACAATTGCCAGGGGCGGTGTGGATCTGTTCCAATAAAGATGCCACATCTGGCAAAACAAATGGAATTGAGCCTTCCACTTGGTTAAATTTAAGATAATATAGTATGTGGCAATCTTCTGATCAGAGGAGGGGTGGGCACCAAATGTGGGGTGACTCGATCAGGTAGAGGGTGGAGGAGCAAGGCATGAAAGATTTCACCCAAGCAAGGCTGAACAAATGAGATAGAAGTTTATTGGATACTTTTCAAGGGAGCAGCATGCAGGACAGGAGGGGAACCACTGATTGCCACAGTGCAAGGGAGCTGTTGTTAAGGGAGAAGCTGAGGATGTATAGGAATGAATGGAATTGGCCCTTTCTGGTACCTGTATCCAGGTATAACCCACAGGTCAGCTAGGGCTTATGGATATTTTGAGGTGGGTTGCCTAATGGTCCTGTTTGTATTCAGCCAGAGGGTTAGGAGTCACTGTGCGCTCTTCTACCTGACTCGGGTTTCCATTGCTCAAGTTGGTTGCCTAAAAGCAGTCTTGATATAGAATAATCTATCATACTGCACCTCCCCCGCCAAAAAGGGGGAGAACAGAAAAATGAACAAAGGCATATATTATAGGACAGGAAATTGTATCTTCTTTAAGTATTTGGGGGTTTCGTAATCTCTGCCATTTCACCAAGTATACATAGCATGACTTCTGGTTTAGTGCCTTGGCTGAAATGGATGGGTAGGAATGAGAGGGATTTTCAAGACTTGTCCCTTATTCCTTTCTACTACAAATTAGGGGAACTGTGCAAGTGTTCAGCCAATTGTTTGATATGATTATTCTGATTTTGTTATCGAATACAAGGAATAACCTAAGAGTAGTGGAAGTGGTTGTGATGACAAGATTCTGTTTTGGTGGGCTTGGGATTTCTCCCAAACAACAAGCAAAGCTCTGGACACTAGTTGGATGTCCTACAATTCAACTTACTTTTGACACTGTCTACTTGGGAACAGCATCAGATTCCAAAGACCCAGGGTTGAGTCTTATGAGACTGCTTCCCTCCCCTCGCCCCTGCAACACACACACACCCAACTTGAGATGCGAGTTGGAAGACCCGTTTGTTCCTTGTGCTTCTGACCAACAACCACTTACAGATTGATGGTTCTCATGATGCCCTTCTTGGGTTCAGTTAATTTTCTAGACCACCTTATAGAACTTAGGAAACCTATTGACTCACTAGATTACTGATTTACAAAGGATATTAAAGAATACTTAAAAATCAACAGCCAGATGAGGACTTAAAAATCAACAGCCAGATGAGGAAATACATAGGGTGAGATATAGGGAAAGGGCACAAAGCTTCCATCCCCTTTCTGAGCACCAGTCTTCCCAAATCGCCACACATTCACCATCCCAGAGGTCTTCAATCCTTTGGGGTTTTTATAGAGGTTTCATTATATAGGTATGCTTGACTAAATGGCCAGTAGTGATTGAGCTTAAACTGTAGCCCCTCTTCCCTCTCTGGAGGTCAGGGGGTGGGACTGAAAGTTTGAAAGTTCATCCTCTGTTGATGAGCTGCCATCCTAGATGTTTATCCAAAAGTTGCTTCATTAACATTAAGAAAGACCCCTTTATGGCTCTCATCCCCTAGGAAATTCCAACGCTTTTAAGGAGCCAGAAATAGGAAAGAAGACCACATATATATTTCTTACTATAAATCACAATATCAGAGGAAGGCTGGCTGGCTCAGTCAGTTAAGCATCAGCCTCTTGATTTCAACTCAGGTCATGATCTCAGGGTTGTGAAATTGAGCCTCAGCTTGGGCTCCGCACTTAGGTGGAGTCTGCTTGAGATTCTCTCTCCCTCCCCCTTTGCTCCTTCCCCCCACTAATGCATGGACACTATAAATAAATTAAATAAATAAATAAATAAATAAATGAAATCTTACAAAAATTTTGAAAACAAGTTCCAATATCACAGTTATGTCTGTGCATTCACTGGAATGACTGTGAGATGGACTTGAGTCAAGATTTCATTGAGCAGGGGTACTTTATAACTCTACTCTGACTGAGAGACCATGATGGCATTTCACATCGCCCATCACCAGTTTCAGATTGCACCAGTATCCAAGGAGTCCTCATGATTTTCCCCGTTGTATATTTATGTTGGTAAATGGTTGTAGGTCTACTTAGAGAAAACACTGGAAAGAATGTTTATTTCATATTCTTTTAGAACACCACAGAACGTGTTCTCAAGGGACACAGTTTCCCTGTTAGTTGATAGACGGGAGATCTAAAAACTAGCTAATATTAGCAAATGAATAAGAAACCATTTATTTTCATTTTTGAGGTTTTTTTCTGTTTGCTTCCTTAATATATCCACTTTTTAAAAAATTCTACAAAGAACCAATAGTATTATCATATGGAAAGAATGCCATTGCTAGATCAATAAAAAGAAAATCATAACAGAGCTTGAAGAGTCACTGTTATACCAGGTAAAAGTGTTCTATATAGAAAATTGTCTTGTCAAAGGAACCATCAAACATAGTGGAAATTCTGTGAGACTTATATAAATATATCTTCAGTGATTCTGAAATTTAACACAGGAAAATAATTACTTGGGATAATATTTACATTTTTTTCCCAATAGCTGAACCATTTTGCTATTTGGCAGAGATAGAAAACATGGGAATTGAACAGCTAGATATCAGAAACTAGAATTTTATTGTTTTCTTACCAAAAAATTTCACCTCATAAGAAAACCAAATCAAATATATGTCAGTAAAATCACCAACTTAATCAAATTTATATTTTAAAAGAAAAGGGACTAATGCTCCAATTACAAAACAGATAAGTAGGAAGGCAACTAAATAAAAATAAGCAAGAAGGTTTTTCTCAGAAGTGATACCATGGGAATGTTGGCACAGATCAGAGGAATGCTTTTGCTTCTGTTTGTTGTTTTGCCCAAGATGATTTATATAGCACTGTTTCAAATTAAGAAACAAAGTGTTCCAGAAATTCTAACATAGGAAAATGATTATGATTAAATGGGTATCATTGAAATGTTAAAGATTGAGAATAGTGATTACAAAAAGAACATTTTTCAAAATAATGTGTGTAATCTTCAGGCGGTAAATGAGCAACAGTGTGTGATAATGAAAACTTGCCTATGTGATAAAATAAGAACTCAGGTAAAAAGAAAATGGTTTCAGATATTTTGGTGAGGAATAATGGAGACGTATCATAAATAATGTCAGAATACATCTCACACTTTCTGGCTGAAAGACATACTGTTTTTCCAATCTATTGAAAAATAACACACAGGAACAAAGTAATGACTAATAGTAAAATGTGTCATTTATTTCATGATTAGTTTATAAAATATTTATAAACTGTGTGCTAAGTTTCTTCCACAATGAGGACTAGAGCAAAGCACTTGTTTGTCAGGTTGTCATTCTCATGGGGAAGGTCGATCTCTAAACATTTAAATACTACAGTTTTATAGCAAGATTTTATGGAAATATACAAAAAGAACTTTATAGCACTATGTTACATTCTGTATGTCAGCTATTTTGAGAAATGTTAGCAAAGTAGGTCTAAAATATATAAAGAGGAAACTAAAAGAAAGCTACATCACACCAAAAACTGTTGAAGAGAGCTTGGTGAGACTAATTTTTTTTAAACATTTTAAAAATGTTAGTATTAGTATTTTACTTACAAATTTCTTTCTTTCTTATTTTTTAAGAAGATTTCATTTGTTTATTTGACAGAGTGAGAGAGAGCACCAGTAGGCAGAGCAGCAGGCAGAGGCAGAGGAAGAGGGAAAAGCAGAGTTACTGCTGAGCAGGGAACCCAATGAGGTGTTCAATCCCAGAACCCTGGGATCTTGACCTGAGCTGAAGGCAGATGCTTAGCCAACTGAGCTACCCAGGAGCCTCTTACTTACAAATTTCTTTAAAGAGAAGCTTTCAGCAAAGGAATTATTGATACAACTTCTTTGGAGACTATAATATACAATGTTAGGTATCATCCTTCATTTAGAAAGAGATGGGATATATTTTGAGAATACTTAAATACCAGTTAACCACAAATTTCGTAGTTATTCTATCTCATAGTAACCTGTTAAAGTAAATTTTGTTAAATAGGCTTCTTATAAGATGAAGTAACTTCATGTAAATACTCAAGATTACTTATAATAATTATCTCAAATATTCACTTGTAAACTTGAGACTATCATTTTTATTTCTAAAACGTTTCTCAAAAATGGTGTTTGTTAACTTGAACTGTGCTTCTTGGAAAGCTGAGCTCACCAATTTTCTTATAATTACACAAATTATTACAATGTTACTGATGCTTTTATAAAATAACTCAGTCAAAAAAACTGCATATGGAGCAGAACGGGGGAGGGGTCAAGATGGCGGAGAAGTAGCAGGCTGAGGCTACATCAGGTAGGAGGAGATCAGCTAGATAGCTTATCTAAACATTGCAAACACCTACAAATCCAATGGGAGATCGAAGAGAGGAAGAACAGCAATTCTAGAAACAGAAAATTGGCCACTTTCTGAAAAGTAGGACAGGCGGAGAAGTGAATCCAAAGCCACGGGAAGATAGACCATGGGGGGAGGAGCCGGCTCCCGGCGAATAGCGGAGCAACGGAGCACAGAATTGGGACTTTTAAAAGTCTGTTCTACTGAGGGGCATCACTCCAGAGGCTAAACTGGGTTGAAGCCCACGCGGGGTCAGTGTGGCCCCAGGTTCCGAAGGGTCACGGAAGGATCAGGGGTGTCTGAGTGTCACAGAGTTTGCAGGTATTAGAACGGGGAAGCCGGCTACAGAGACAGAGCTGAGAAGTGAGCTCTCAGCTCAGGGATGAACCTGTTGCAGGCTTGGTGAGCTCGGAGTGCGGCTGGAGGCCAGGGAGATGGGAGTTACTGGGTGCTCTTCTCTGAGGGTGCACTGAGGAGTGGGGCCCCAGGCTCTCGGCTCCTCTGGGCCGGAGACTGGGAGGCCGCCATTTTCATTCCCGTCCTCCAGAACTCTACAGAAAGCGTTCAGGGAATAAAAGCTCCTGAAAGCAAACCGGAGCAGATTACTCTGCCCAGCCCCTGGTAAGGGCAATGTGATTCTGCCTGGGGCAAAGACACTTAAGAATCACTACAACAGGCCCCTCCCCCAGAAGATCAACAAGAAATCCAGCCAGGACCAAGTCCACATACCAAGGAGTGCAGGTTCAATACCAAGGAGAGCAGGAAAATTCCAGAGGAGGAGAAAGGAAATCACTGAACTCATGGCTTTCTCCCCATGATTCATTAGTCTTGCAGTTAATTTAATTTGGTTTTGTTTGTTTGTTTGTTTCAATTTTTTTAATTATAATTTTTTATTTTTTTAATAAACATATATTATTTATCCCCAGGGGTACAGGTCTGTGAATCGCCAGGTTTACACACTTCAGAGCACTCACCATAGCACACACCCTCCCCAATGTCCATAACCCCATCCCCCTTCTCCTCAGCCCCCTCCCCCCAGCAACCCTCAGTTTGTTTTGTGAGATTAAGAGTCACTTATGGTTTGTCTCCCTCCCAATCCCATCTAGTTTCATTTGTTCTTCTCCCCCTTAACCCCCCATGTTGCATCTCCACTTCCTCATATCAGGGAGATCATATGATAGTTGTCTTTCTCTGGTTGACTTATTTCGCTAATCGTGATACCCTCTAGTTCCATGCAAGTCGTCGCAAATGGCAAGATTTCATTTCTTTTGATGGCTGCATAGTATTCCATTGTTTCAATTTTTTTCTTCAATTTTTTCATCTGCTAAATTTTTTTTAACTTTTACGCTTTTCTTTTTTAACGTTTTTAACTAGTTTATCTAATAAACATATATTTCTTTTTTATATTTTTTCTTTATTCGTTTTCTTTTTTTAATTGATTTTTTTCTAAACCTCTTTTTTTTTTTTTTTTAGTTTTAAATTTATTTATTTGACAGACAGAGATCACAAGTAGGCAGAGAGGCAGGCAGAGAGAGAGGAGGAAGCAGGCTCCCCGCTGAGCAGAGAGCCCGATGCGGGGCTCGATCACAGGACCCTGGGATCATGACCTGAGCTGAAGGCAGAGGCTGTAAACCACTGAGCCACCCAGGCACCCCTCCAAACCTCTTTTGATCCCTTTTCTCCCCCCCATGATTTGGGGTCTCTTCTGATTTGGTTAAAGTGTATTTTCCTGGGGGCTTTGCCACCCTTTCAGTATTTTACTTGCGCCTTCATATACTCTTATCTGGACAAAATGACAAGGCGGAAAATTTCACCACAAAAAAAAGAACAAGAGGCAGAACCGAAGGCTAGGGACCTAATCAATGCAGACATTGGTAATATGTCAGATCTAGAGTTCAGAATGACGATTCTCAAGGTTCTAGCCAGGCTCGAAAAAGACATGGAAGATATTAGAGAAACCCTCTCGGGAGATATAAAAGCCCTTTCTGGAGAAATAAAAGAACTAAAACCTAACCAAGTTGAAATCAAAAAAGCTATTAATGAGGTGCAATAAAAAATGGAGGCTCTCACTGCTAGGATAAATGAGGCAGAAGAAAGCATTAGTAATATAGAAGACCAAATGACAGAGAATAAAGAAGCTGAGCAAAAGAGGGACAAATAGCTACTGGACCACAAGGTGAGAATTCGAGAGATAAGTGACACCATAAGACAAAACAACATTAGAATAATTGGAATTCCAGAAGAAGAAGAAAGAGAGAGGGGAGCAGAAGGTATATTGGAGAAAATTATTGTAGAGAATTTCCCTAATATGGCAATGGGAACAAGGATCAAAATCCAGGAGGTGCAGAGAACTGCCCTCAAAATAAAAAAGAATAGGTCCACACCCCATCAGCTAATAGTAAAATTTACAAGTCTTAGTGACAAAGAGAAAATTTTGAAAGCAGCCCGGGAAAAGAAGTCTATAACATACAATGGTAAAAATATTAGATTTGTTGTAGACTTATCCACAGAGACGTGGCAGGCCAGAAAGAACTGGCATGATATATTCAGAGCACTAAACGAGAAAAACATGCAGCCAAGAATACTATATCCAGCTAGGCTATCATTGAAAATAGAAGGAGAGATTAAAAGCTTCCAGGAAAAACAAAAACTGAAAGAATTTGCAACACCAAACCAGCTCTACAGGAAATATTGAAAGGGGTTCTCTAAGCAAAGAGAAAGCCTAAAAGTAGTAGATCAGAAAGGAATAGAGACAATATACAGTAACAGTCACCTTACAAGCAATACAATGGCATTAAATTCATATCTCTCAATAGTTATCTGAATATTAATGGGCTAAATGCCCCAATCAAAACACTCAGGGTATCAGAATGGATAAAAAAACCAAACCCATCTATATGTTGCCTACAAGAAACTCATTTCAGACCTGAAGACACCTCCAGATTTAAAGTGAGGGGGTGGAAAACAATTTACCATGGTAATGCACATCAGAAGAAAGCAGGGGTGGCAATCCTTATATCAGATCAATTAGATTTTAAGCCAAAGACTATAATAAGAGATGAGGAAGGACACTATATCATACTCAAAGGATCTGTCCAACCAGAAGATCTAACAATTTTAAATATCTATGACCCTAACATGGGAGCAGCCAACTATATAAACCAATTAATAACAAAATCAAAGAAACACTTCAACAATAATACAATAATAGTAGGGGACTTTAACACTCCCCTCACCGAAATGGACAGATCATCCAAGCAAAAGATCAACAAGGAAATAAAGGCCTTAAATGACACACTGGACCAGATGGACATCACAGATATAATCAGAACATTTCATCCCAAAGCAACAGAATACACATTCTTCTCTAGTGCACATGGAACATTCTCCAGAATAGATCACATCCTGGGTCATAAATCAGGTCTCAACTGGTATCAAAAGATGGAGATCATTTCCTGCATATTTTCAGACCACAATGCTCTGAAGCTAGAACTCAATCACAAGAGGAAATTTGAAAAGAACCCAAATACATGGAGACTATACAGCATCCTTTTAAAGAATGAATGTGTCAACCAGGAAATTAAAGAAGAATTGAAAAAATCCATGGAAACAAATGTTAATGAAAACACAACGGTTCAAAATCTGTGGGACACAGCAAAAGCAGTCCTGAGAGGAAAATATATAGCGATACAAGCCTTTCTCAAGAAACAAGAAAGGTCTCAACTACACAACCTAATCCTACACCTAAAGGAGCTGAAGAAAGAACAAGAAAGAAACCCAAAACCCAGCTGGAGAAGAGAAATCATAAAGATCAGAACAGAAATCAAAGAAATAGAAACCAAAAAAACAATAGAACAGATCAATGAAACTAGGAGCTGTTCTTTGAAAGAATTAATAAGATTGATAAGCCCCTGGCCCATTATCAAAAAGAAAAGAGAAAGGACCCAAATAAATAAAATCATGAATGAAAGAGGAGAGATCACAACTAACACCAAAGAAATACAAACTATTATAAGAACATACTATGAGCAACTCTACACCAATAAATTTGACAATCTGGAAGAAATGGATGCATTCCTAGAAACATATAAACTACCACAACTGAACCAGGAAGAAATAGAAAGCCTGAACAGACCCATAACCAGTAAGGAGATTGAAACAGTCATTAAAAATCTCCAAACAAACAAAAGCCCAGGGCCAGACGGCTTCCCGGGGGAATTCTACCAAACATTTAAAGAAGAACTAATTCCTATTCTCCTGAAACTGTTTCAAAAACTAGAAATGGAAGGAAAACTTCCAAACTCATTTTATGATGCCAGCATCACCTTGATCCTAAAACCAGACAAGGATCTTATCAAAAAAGAGAACTACACACCAATATCCTTGATGAACACAGATGCGAAAATTCTCACCAAAATACTAGCCAATAGGATTCAACAGTACATTAAAAGGATTATTCGCCACGACCAAGTGGGATTCATTCCAGGGCTGCAAGGTTGGTTCAACATATGCAAATCAATCAATGTGATACAATACATTGATAAAAGAAAGAACAAGAACCATATGATACTCTCAATAGATGCTGAAAAAGCATTTGACAAAGTGCATCATCCCTTCCTGAACAAAACTCTTCAAAGTGTTGGGATAGAGGGCACATACCTCAATATTATCAAAGCCATCTATGAAAAACCCACCACAAATATCATTCTCAATGGAGAAAAACTGAAAGCTTTTCCACTAAGGTCAGGAACACGGCAGGAATATCCATTATCACCACTGCTATTCAACATAGTACTAGAAGTCCTAGCCTCAGCAATCAGACAACAAAAGGAAATTAAAGGCATCCAAATCAGCAAAGAAGAAGTCAAACTATCACTCTTCGCAGATGATATGATACTATATGTGGAAAACCCAAAAGACTCCACTCCAAAGCTGCTAGAACTTGTACAGGAATTCAGTAAAGTGTCAGGATATAAAATCAATGCACAGAAATCAGTTGCACTTCTCTACACCAACAATAAGACAGAAGAAAGAGAAATTAAGGAGTCAATCCCATTTACAATTACACCCAAAACTATAAGATACCTAGGAATAAACCTAACCAAAGAGGCTAAGAATCTATCTTCAGAAAACTATAAAGTACTCATGAAAGAAATTGAGGAAGACACAAAGAAATGGGAAAATGTTCCATGCTCCTGGATTGGAAGAGCAAATATTGTGAAAATGTCTATGCTACCTAAAGCAATATACATATTTAATGCAATTCTTATCAAAATACCATCCATTTTTTTTCAAAGAAATGAAACAAATAACCCTAAAATTTATATGGAACCAGAAAAGACCTCGAATAGCCAAAGGAATATCGAAAAAGAAAGCCAACATTGGTGGCATCACAATTCCGGACTTCAAGCTCTATTACAAAGCTGTCATCATCAAGACAGCATGGTACTGGCACAAAAACAGACAAATAGATCAACGGAACAGAATAGAGAGCCTAGAAATAGACCCTCAATTCTATGGTCAACTAATCTTCGACAAAGCAGGAAAGAATGTCCAATGGAAAAAAGACAGCCTCTTTAATAAATGGTGTTGGGAAAATTGGACAGCCTCATGCAAAAAAATGAAATTGGACCATTTTCTTACACTGCACATGAAAATAGACTCAAAATGGATGAAGGACCTCAATGTGAGAAAGGACTCCATCCAAATCCTTGAGGAGAACACAGGTAGCAATCTCTTCAACCTCAGCTTCAGCAACTTCTTCCTAGGAACATTGCCAAAGGCAAGGGAAGCAAGGGCAAAAATGAACTATTGGGATTTCATCAAGATCAAAAGCCTTTGCACAGCAAAGGAAACAGTTAACAAAACCAAAAGACAACTGACAAAATGGGAGAAGATATTTGCAAATGACATATCAGATAAAGGGCTAGTGTCCAAAATCTATAAAGAACTTAGCAAAGTCAACAGCCAAAGAACAAATAATCCAATCAAGAAATGGGCAGAAGACATGAACAGACATTTCTGCAAAGAAGACATTCAGATGGCCAACAGACACATGAAAAAGTGCTCCACATCACTTGGCATCAGGGAAATACAAATCAAAACCACAATGAGATATCACCTCACACCAGTCAGAGTGGCTAAAATCAACAAGTCAGGAAATGACAGATGCTGGCGAGGATGCGGAGAAAGGGGAACCCTCCTACACTGTTGGTGGGAATGCAAGCTGGTGTAGCCACTCTGGAAAACAACATGGAGGTTCCTCAAAATGTTGAAAATAGAACTACCCTACAACCCAGCAATTGCACTACTGGGTATTTTCCCTAAAGATACAAATGTAGTGATCCAAAGGGGCACGTGCACCCGAATGTTTATAGCAGCAATGTCCACAATAGCCAAACTATGGAAAGAACCTAGATGTCCATCAACAGATGAATGGATAAAGAAGATGTGGTATATATACACAAAGGAATACTATGCAGCGTTCAAAAGAAATGAAATCTTGCCATTTGCGACGACATGGATGGAACTAAAGGGTATTATGCTTAGCGAAATAAGTCAATCAGAGAAAGACAACTATCATATGATTTCCCTGATATGAGGAAGTGGAGATGCAACATGGGGGGTTACGGGGGTAGGAGAAGAATGAATGAAACAAGATGGCATTGAGAGGGAGATAAACCATAAGTGACCCTTAATCTCACAAAACAACCTGAGGATTGCTGGGGGGAGGGGATTTGGGAAAGGGGGGTGGGGTTATGGACATTGGGGAGGGTGTGTGCTATGGTGAGTGCTGTGAAGTGTGTAAACCTGGCGATTCACAGATCTGTACCCCTGGGGATAATAATAATATATTATATGTTTATAAAAATAAATAAACAAAAAACTGCACATGCTCTTATTAAAACAGTATTGGAACATATTCCTTCTTGCAAGTTTGTGCAAGTACAAATGATTAAAGAAACATGTGACACAATCATATTAATTTTCAAAATAAAATATAATACTTCAACAGAATTTCAAAATTTATGCATAGATTTTAAAGAAATAAAATATATACATAAATTTTCATTCTATGCATAAAAATGTACTTATTTTTAATAGTACCTACATATATAGTTTGTATAGATAAGTGTGCAAATCATACTGTCTTATCATCTGCTTTTATAGTTAGTAATTTATCATAAAATATTTCTATATTCATGAATATAGAAGAAATTAGTATGGATGCTAAAAGCATGGAATCCAAAGTTAAGCTGCTTGGGAGGACTCCTATCTCAGTTATTCACAAGTTATTAGACAGTGTGCATTACTTAACCTTTCTTCACGTAATGGAAACATGCTTACATATTTTGAATGTCACCTAATTTATTTGACCAATCCCAATATATTAGGAAGTATAGGGTTTCCACATTTGGTATTATAAGCTATAAATTTTATAATAAACAGCCTTGTGCAGATATGTTTATGTGTATAATTGTCCAGCCAATTCTCATAAGTAATGCCAAGAGGCAGATTTATAGATAAAAGAGGATGTGTATACTACAGATAAATATATTTTCATCTGCACATAACAGAAAACCCAACTATACAGGATTTTAATTGTGATTAATTATTCTTAGATAAGAAGGGGATTTAGGACATCAAAAATGCCAGAGTTGAAATTTCTGTAACTCTTACAAACTTTCCATGATGGACACATAAAAGCTCTTTACAACTCCTATTTTCATGCTATGTTTAAAGAAAGTACCTAGAAAGCCAGTTTTATGTAAAACAAGCAAAGGAATACTATTCTTAGGAACTGTTCCAAATTCTTTTACTTGGTTCTTATTGACCAAGGTTAAGTCATGTGGCAGTTTCTATATGCAAGGTAATGCAGGAAAGGCAGGAACAAGGCAGTCAGTGGAAAGGAGAGAGGACATTATATATACAGCTTAAAAAATCTGACAGTTGGGGTGCCTGGATGGCTCAGTCATTAAGCATCTGCCTTCAGCTCAGGTCATGATCCCAGAGTCCTGGGATTGAGCCCAGCATCAGGCTCCCTGCTCAGCAGAAAGCCTGCCTCTCCCTCTCCCACTCCCCCTGCTTGTGTTCCCTCTCTGACTTGTCTCTTTCTCTGTCAAACAAACAAACAAATCAATCAATTAATTAATTAATTAAAAATCTGCCAGTGCTCCTTTGTGTTTCTTAAGTAAATATTAATGAAAACCACTTTTAGTTTTTTGAACTAGTGTATCATTCCAATTCCAGTGATTTAAGGACTTTAAACTCTTGGTGTAATAGTTTTGATATATCAGTTTGGCCAGACTGAACTACAGTCCCCAGAATACCCTATCTAGTATGATTTCTTTTAGGTCAGGCCACAAGGAACATTCTTTAAGATAATTGAAGGACAGAAGGGAGTGGCAATCATTTTATATAGTATCCATATCTCTTTCAGTTATTCAAAAAATACTAATCTAGGTGCTGCTCAAGGTGATTTTGCAGATATGATTAGAGTCCTTAATCAGGGACTTTAAGTTAATCAAAAGGGTGGTTATACTCGAGGGGGCTGATGTAGCCAGTAAAAAAGCCAATTTAAAAAAGTGCTTTAGGCCTTCACTAAGTAAAGACTTCCAGTAGCCACTGCGTGGAACCACCCTTCGTGTGAGCTTCCTCTCCTCACTGCCCATCCTAAGAACTTTGGAGTTGCTTGGTCAACACCCACAGTTGTATGAGGGAAGTACTTGTAATAAATGCCAATATAAATACCAGTGTACATTTTTTTTTTTAAGATTTTATCTATTTGACAGACAGAGGTCACAAGTAGGCAGAGAGGCAGGCAGAGAGAGAGCGGGGAGGAAGCAGGCTCCCTGCAGAGCAGAGAGCCTGATGCGGGACTGGATCCCAGGACCCCGGGACCGTGATGTGAGCCGAAGGCAGGGGCCTTAACCCACTGAGCCACCCAGGTGCCCATCAGTGTTCATTTCTAATGATGCGTGACTCTTTCTCAGATTGAACTCTGACTGAAACTCTAGATACAATAATTATGAAGCCATCAGAGGGTGCATACAGCATGATTTAGAAGGAGCAGGCGAGCTAGAAGCAGCAGTATCAGCAGGATGGGGAGGATGGAGGAGCAGGAGGGAGGCAGGGAGGAGAAGGGGAGGAAAGGGAAGTGGAGGCAGAGGAGAAGGAAGAGTGAATTTTGGTACCAGGAAAACATTGTGCCATCCTTGATTTAACCTGACGGGGAAATTCTCCCAAGTTTAAAAAAATGAAAATGTACAGCCAATTAAAAAAGAGAGAGAGATGGGGCGCCTGGGTGACTCAGTTGGTGGAGCAACTGCCTTCGGCTCAGGTCATGACCCTGGAGTCCTGGGATCGAGTCTTGCATCGGGCTCCCTGCTTGGCAGGGAGTCTGCTTCTCCCACTGATCACTCTCCTCTCATGCTCTCTCTCTTTATCTCTCTCAAATAAATAAACAGAATCTTAAAAGAGAGAGAGAGAGAGAGAGAGAGAGAGAGGAAAGTAATTCTGTGATTGACAACCAATGAAGACTCTTCAGATGTTCTATAAAAAGGATGCCATCTTCAAGTATCATTATTTAAGACTTAGGATTTAGTGTAAATTTTAAATAGTGTCCCTGATTTATTTCCCCTGAGCAGAAATAAGAAGAATTTTAGAAAGTGTACTGAAAATTACAATATAATAAATGACTTGAGGAAAAATGATGCGTATGACACATAGAAAATACCAAATGGAACACTCTAGACTGAATAAGTACATAGATCAAAATGAGGAGCCTCAAAAGCTTTTTTTGTACAGAGAATCAAAACACCATGCAGAGGCCCCACCATACATCACTTGCATTCAATAAAATGATTACCCATATCATGGATTGCACATGATTCCCATCCTGTGGGATATTATCATTCTAAAACAATCCCTTTGGTTTCCAGTCATATATTTCTCAGAGAACCCCAAAATAAATGGCTCTGAGCACATATATGAACAAGGCAGAACTTACTTGATTCTTGTATTCAGAGGAAGCAAGCCAGGGAAATATAACTTTTATGGCTTTTTTGAAATGGTTTATTTCTGGGAGTAAAACATACTTAATTTATGTGTACAGAACATAACATGAGAGTTCTAAATACTAAACAAAAGCAACTATGGATGGTGAAATAGCACCATGTAAAGATAGAGGTGGGTATTTATATTTTTTAGGGTATATGTATATATAGGTGGGTATGGGGAAGTAATAGAAAATCTAGATTTTTAAAGTAGATAGGCTAAATTCAAATTCCAGCTGTGATTTGCTGCATATAGAACCTTTCACAAATTAATTGAACTAATACCTCATGTTCTTATCTGAAAACAAAGTAGGGATAAAAATATTACTTGTCAAATTTATAGAACTGTTTTATACAGTGCCAAGAATGTAGTAATAATGAATCTAATGTTAAGTACATGTTATTATCTTAATACTTTGAATATGTGTTTACTTTTCTTTTGCTATCTTATTTCTACTTCTTGTATTTTCTTTTAGTTAAATTATTTATAATAAAGAAGATTGGTTTAATGCATGCACACACATGTGTGTGTACTTCTTTGGAAAAAAAAAAAAGTATAGTGCCATATAGCATTTTCCAAAATAAAGCACTGTGAAGTAAAACCGGGGGGTATTTTGTAATGAGATAAAGATAAGTAAATCTTGGCTAAACTTGGGAAAGAGAAGCTAGAGGCATATGAGCAGACAATCAGTCAACTAACATAATTTTGGAAAATCAGTAGCAAAGACTACGGATGTGGAGAAAGAGATTGCAAAGTTAATTCCTAAATCACCTTGGCTCCAGTTGTTTTCCTTTCTGGCAGGAATCCCAGAGCCCATTATTATTATTACTGCTTTGTAAATACCCTCACTACTGTGTTTCTCTTCCCTTTCACTTTATTCACAAAACCTCAATCTTGATGAACTCACAGTCTCCTTTCCTGAAATTTGCTGGAGAAAGGAATGTTTATGTGTGTCTCTTGGTTTCATTTACAAATTTATGATCTGAATTTGACATCAGATATTTCATAGCAAGTCTCATGAGTATATTTTTTCAGTTATACTCAGTTCCACAACTCCCACAAACAGTATCTCCTATTTTATCATCCACTCTAACCCCCTCTCTCACACACTTCCTTTTCTCCCATGGTTGATGACAGCGCTACATAATTCACTTAGAAAATGGAAGGCAGCATTGGGGCGCCTGGGTGGCTCAGTGGGTTAAGTTGCTGCCTTCGGCTCAGGTCATGATCTCAGGGTACTGGGATTGAGTCCCGCATCAGGCTCTCTGCTCAGCAGGGAGCCTGCTTCCTCCTCTCTCTCTCTGCCTCTCTGCCTACTTGTGATCTCTCTCTGTCAAATAAATAAATAAAATCTTAAAAAAAAAAAAATGGAAGGCAGCATATGGGGACATCTTCAACCTTGCCACCATCAAACTCAAAATCCTATGTACCCTTTTATCTATTTTTTCTTGCCTTCCCTTCTTTGGAGAAAGTTTCCCAATGCATATTCCCTCTAACTTGAACTCTAAAATTTTAGTGCTTCCCAAATTAGTGCATATAAAAATCACTTGAGAGCACGCTTTATAAATATAGATTCCTGGATGATATCACCAGAGGCTCTTCAGTCACACCTTTTGCCATTCCAGTGTGGCATATGCATACACACACGCACACACCCACACAGGCATACCTACCCATGCAGTCTTACGTCTGGATATCTATATAAACACTCACATGTGCACACATACACCAATACACCTTTTCCCTCCTATATACACACACAGTACATAATATATGCTTACCCACACATACTATTTAGGCTGAATTGTGTCTACCCCCAAAAAAGTATGTGTTGATGTCCTAACTCCCAGTGTCTAAGAATGCGTCTGCATCTGATAATAGGGTCTCAAAGAGGTGATTACTGTAAAATGAGGTCTTATGGATGGGTCCTAATACAACATGACCGATGTACTTAAGAGACCAGCACAAACAGAGGGAAGACCATGTGAAGACCCAGGGAGAGAACAGACATCTGAAAGTCAAAGAGAGAGGCCTGAGAGTAAAATCAACACTGCCAACATTTTGACTGTGGACTTCTAGCTTCCAGAATCATGAAGGAATAAATTTTGGTTATTTAAGCCACCGAGTCTGTGATATTTGTTAACAGCTGCCCTAGCAAACTAATGCATACTTGTATATATGTATACACATATGCACACTGACTAGTCTTCCCTGAACACACACACACACATAGACATACACACATTCCAGAGACATACACACATACCCACAACACCGCTGTGGACAATCATCAAGCTCCCAGCAATACTAGTTTTATTTCAGCTCTTTTTTTTTTTTTTTTTTTTTTGGAACATGTTAAGCACATTGCTATAATAGGAGTTTTGGGCATAATCATCGTTTTGCATAGAATTCTTCCTTCACATCTTCTCTTGTATGATTTCACCTTTCAGGCCTCATCTTAATGATCACCTCTTCCAAGGACCCCAGTAGCCATCCTTCCTCTTCCTCTACATCATTATCTATATCCACCCTTTGTGTGTTTTATTCAAAGAACGTGTTACAAATTGAACTCTTATCAATTTTTGCCTTTTAATTTTGTTTTTCTTATTAGATCATGAAATAAATCATCTTTGTGATGGTAGAATCAATTTTGTTTTATTAAAAGTTCATATTCCTAGTGTTAGCATAATGCCTGGCACATAAGAGGTATTCATATTTGTTGGATATATGAATATAGGACATTCAGCTGAGTTCTTTTTTGGATAGTGAATCCTGTTTGTGTGTGTGTGTGTGTGTGTGTGTGTGTGTGTGTGGTGTTGTGTGGTATGTATGTCTGTGTGTGTTCTGCTGCAGGAGAAGGTGGGAATGAAAATGTAGAATAAAGTTGCCAGAGTAAGTGTCTTTTTTTTTTTTTTTCCCCCTCTGTTGACGTTTCCCAGAGCCATTTTAATTCCAGGTGCAAGTGAGGAATAATGACTCAGTTCACTACACTCTCTAGCATTCTATATAATTTGGAAGTGGTTGTTATGCATATTAAGATAATGTAAGCATGAGGAAACAGATAGGACTTGTGAATAAGTGGCTTTGGAGAACTTGGGAAAAGGCAGGCTGATATTACCTGGATGTTTCAAAATTGTGTGACAGGAATAATAATGTTAGTACCAGCAGGGAAGGAAATTCAAAAGGAGAACTATTGGGGGAGAATAAATAATAAAAGAAATTCAGTTTTATACATGTCACTTTCAACACTGTGTTAGATTATCAAATTGAATGGTCTAGATGGTTGAGCAAAATTTAGGTCTGGAACATGGGAAAGATTCAGGACTAGATGTATAAGCGTGATACTTTATAATATTTTTGTGTTCTCATTCAAGCCAGGGAAGGAAAGGATAATTTTTTTTATCAGCTGGAGAAAAGCTGTAGCTAAAATACCAAAGTCCTATGCAGCCTTCCAGTAAGTACGTAGGTAATGGATCTAAGTTAATGCAGGCTCTTGACTCAGCTCTAGCTTTCCTTCTAGAAAGATGCAATTTCCTCATTTTCTCTTCAACTTCAGCTATAATGAAGTCCATTTTAGTCATCAGTTGGCTTTATTATTTCTGGTGATTAAGAGGCATGTTTATTCTTTAGTCATTAATGGTTAGTTGATGTCAATGATGATATTATACAAGTATCCAAAAATAGAGTCAAGGGAAGAGGTTGTTACTCTTTGATCAAGCCTTCATTTCTTCATGAAGAAGTGAATTTTACAGAAGACAGATAAAGTCACTTAAATGAGAATGGTTTGATGAGAAAGGAGACAGTTATATTCCAGTTATCAAGTACTGTTTGCAGTTGAGAATGACTTGAGAGTATGGTCCAAATGGTGAGTCCTATAGACTACACTAATTTTACCTCCAGTAATTGATATAATAATGATAAATAATTATTTGTGATAATAAATTAGGTCATCTATATATCTAATTTCAATGAGTGATTAGCCAAAATATCAAATATGTAATGTCTGTAACTCATTCCTAACCTCACATAGTTATAATCATTTAAGAATAGGGCATTATAATAAGAAGAGTTATTATTATAAGATAGTCATTGTTGGTTGTGCTTGGAATTTAAAGTCTGTAAGGACAAAGGTGAGAATTCAACATAATGTGATTTAAATTGTGTCTAAAAATTGATTTGTTGCAAGAAATCCTGCTGTGTCTACAGAAACATTCTCTGATCTCCAATAATGATACCTTAAGAGTAACTAATGTTTGAAATATAACAGTAAATGTTTACAGGTGTTTAAGAAAGCATATAATTTTCATTCACTGCATAAATTTTTTCCAAATACACTATTTTTTAAAAATGACTTTTTATACTTAATTTTTTAAAAACAGCCATTATGTGGTTCATATCTATTTCATAATCTAACAATCATAGGATAGCAAATATGAATATTCCTGATCTGTACAAACGGAAAGTTATACTACCAAAATATTCCCAAAGATATTTGAGTTTTTAAAAATAGACTATCAATTTTATAGTTTCTCCCTGTGATGAAATTTGTAGGTACTCTCCCCTAAAAACAGACATTTCATTTTATTGCTTCCAGCTTTTTGGCAGGAACAAAAAAGTGAATAGCTAACACCTGGTTACTAGCTACCAGCCAACCTTGCAATTTCTGCCTCTGTGGAAATGAAGTTTGAATCTTAGAAATCAAAGTAAAATGAAAGTTTTGAAGCTTTAGTCTTATTTACTCGAATACAATGAATGCATCCAGAGAAAGAGAATTAAAAAAAAAAAAAAGGACTTGTGGAAAAATCCAACTTTACTCTTTTAATCCTAAAAGAAGAAACAGAAATATTGCCAGTTATAATTGCATTTGTCATAATAATACTCTTTATCCATTGTTAGTTTACTGACATTTTAAGACAAAATTATTTAGAACTCTGAAGATCTTAACTAATGCATGAGTTTTTCATGTTTAACACCAACTTGTAAATATTTAAGAGCAAAGTGTGATCAATATTTCATTTCATATCTTTATGGGAGAAGATAGCTTTGAGAAGGCAGTTCAAAATTTTACATTTTCTAAAATAGACTACTTTTTAGAGCAATTTTAGGTTCACAGCAAAATTGAACAGAAGGTTCAAGATTTCTTATATATTCCCTACTACTATCCATGCATAGCTTCCCTTGTCATCAACATCCTAACCAGAGTAGTTAATTTGCTAAAATTAATAAAACCTACAATGAATATCACTATCGATCAAAGTTCGTAATTAGCATTAGGGTTCTCTTTTTGTTTTGTGCATTCTATGGGTTTGGACAATTTTTGGTAATGTGTATCTACCATAAAAAGTGGTTTCACAGCCCTAAAATTCTTCTGTGCTCTGCCTGTTCATCCCTTTTTCCTTCCTAACCCCTGGAAACCACTGATTTTTTTTTTAATCATTTCCATAGTTTTACCTATTCCAGTTTGTCATATAGTTGAAATACACAGCATGCAGCCTTTGAAACCGGCTTGTTTCATTTAGTAATAGGCATTTAAGGTTATTCATATTTTTCATGGCTTGATAGCTCATTTCTTTTTAGCACTGAGTCATATTCTATTTGCTAGATGTATCACAGTGCATTTATCCATTCATTTACTAAAGGACATCTTGGTTGCTTCCAGGTTTTGCCAATTATGAATAAAATTGCTGTAAGCATTCATGCACAGGTTTTTGTGTAAACATAAGTTTTCAGCTCATTTGGTCAATACCAAGGAGTATAATTGATGGGTCATATGGCTATGTTTAGTTTTACAAGAAGCCACCAAACTGTCTTCCAATGACTGTAACATTTAGCATTTGTCCCAGCAATGAATGAGAGTTCCTGTTGCTCCACATCTTCAGCATTTGGTGTTGTCAGTGTTCTGGATTTTGGCCATTTCGAAGGCGTGCAGTGGTTTGCAATCATTATTTTAATTTGCATTTCCCTGATGACATAGGATATAAAACATTTTTTCATATGCTGATTTACCATCTATATATTTTCTTTGGTGAGGTGTCTGTTAAAGTCTTTGGCTCTGATTTTAACTTTACACTAATACTCTGAAATTAATACAGATTCATACTTGCACTTGGTATAAAACAGTATATACCTGAAGTAGCTTGAATAATATGAAACTTTAAAAGGATTTTATATTTTGTCATCAACTGAACTGTAGGCCTTGTGTTTTTCCAGAAACAATGAAAAGGCTGTCTTTTTAATGCAATGTAAAAGAGCAAAAGTAGTAGATAATGAGGTGAGACAAGGAGGGAAGCCAGGCATTTTGAAAATTTTGACTGAGTATCCTCACTTACATCTGAGTGAAATTAGAAGCAATTGGTGGATTTTGAGGAGAGAAGATAATCTTTCTAATAAAAATTCTTACTGTCTATCTAAACTTCCAATTCATCGGAGCATTCAACATGCTATTGTGAAAGCAAATGTCCAGGTGGCAAGTAGGCCACCCAAGGAATCTTAAAATTTGAGGGAAGGAAAGAACAACCTATTTTATTCTCACACCGAACATGAATATAACTACTTTGTCTAGTGTTTATTAGGTTAATAATTATATTTGTTGTTCTTTATGCCTCACTTGATTACTATTTAATCCATTCCATCCTCCACATGTTCTCTGTAACCTTTGGACTCTCTGAACTCCACTTTATTTTATTGGTTGATCTGAATCTCAGTTATTTTTATTGACCTCTTTCATTTATGTCAGATACTCACCACACTGTAAACTGCCTTTATGGGCTTCACTATGGATGTTTTTTGAAGCCTTTGGTCCTGTTTAGCAGAGAGCTCTTCCAGACACTTCATCCTTCCAACACACAGGGACACCCTTTGGAATATTCTGAAAGATTGGGCACCTGACATGTGGTGCTTTGAGAAGCAATCTGTTCCTCTATTGAGCACTTTCCTCCCTAATCTTTTATTATGGAAACTTACAAAAGTACAGTAAAAATTAAGAAATTTTATAATGTAAACCCATGTAACTACCATCAAGATACTAATGTTATCGTTTTACTGTAAATGCTTTGTTGCCTGCCTATCTGTCCTTCTATCCATAGCTTAATCCACTGTATTTTCCATTCTTCTGTGATTGGTACTGGGATGTTTCCAGTTTTAGGCTCCCTTGAATACAGTTGCTTTGAATATTTTGTACAAAATCTTTTTGTGAAAGTATGTTTTCATTTCTGCTGGGTACCTAGGAGTAGAATTTCTAGAATGTAATTAGTTTTAAAAGAAATCGATAGAACTTTCTCCCAAAAAGGCTGTAACATTTTCTATTTCTACTACTTTTTTCGTTCTTTTTTTGCATTATTCCAAAAAGAGCAAATAGATTTTAGTTGCTCCATAATATTACCATCATTTAGGGTCTTGTTAATTTTGTTCTGATGGGTATCTGCAAATATTTAATTGTAGGTTTTGTTGTTGTTTTGTATTTCACTGATAACTAAAGAGACTCAAAACTTTTTCACGTGCTTATTGACCTTCCACATACCTTCTTGTATAAAGTTTCTTTTTAAATCATTAGCTCTTCTATATTCGGCTTTTTTTAAATCATTGAATTAAATTTTATATATATAAGTGGATATTCAGTTCTTTGTCAGATACATGCTCTGTGAATATTTTATCCTAGTTTGTGCTTTGATCATTCTTTTCCCAATTGGGTCTTATAATGAACAGATGTTTTAATTTTAATGAGGCTTAATTTATCTGTTCTTTTTTGAATGTTACCTTCTGTAACCAAGCTAAAAATTCTTTGCCCACTCTCGTGATGATAAGATATTCTGTTGTGTTTCCCTGTAAAGTTTGATAGGCTTAGCTTTTGCATTTGGGTCTGTTCTTCATTTTGAACTACATATGGCATAAAAAGTGAGATAGGGAGAGTTTTTGCTTTTGTTTTTGTTTTCCATATGGATATTGAGATAACTAGCACTGTTGGCTGAAAACCATACTTTCCTCATTGGATTACATTGGCTCATTTGTAAATTCATATAATTATATACATATGGGTCCATTCTAGGCTCTGTATTTACTGTATTAGGTTCATTAGCCCATTTTTATGACAATTTATTCTACTTTCTAGATTTTTATAGTTTCTAGTATGTCTAGAAATCAGGTAATTTAATTCTTCCAACATTGTATCTTTGTAAGAGTAAAATTCTCCATTTGAACCTGTTAACTATGATTGTATTTGTATTAATTTATTACTTACTATTGATTGTATTTGTATTAGTTTATTGCTTTCTCAAAATCATTTGTCTACTTATTACATAGTGGAGCATATTAGCCTTTTTACCCCAGTGTCCTTTCATCCAAAAATTGGTTAGTGTTCTTTATTAATTGTACTCAGACTTGATGATCACAGTATATGAAGTGATAACTACTTCAAAGTGAATAAAGTGTTACGGCTTTAGCATTCTCCTTCCACACAACTGTAGTGCCTTTTGCTTATAGCACCTGCAGTAATTGTATAATTGCAGTAAGACCTGGGGGAAGGACCACTGTACTCATCATCATAGTAACAATTCCAGCAAAATTTTGATTCTTAGTAAATCTATTACTTTTTAATGTGTGATTATAGTTTTCCTTTCTTATTTAATCTTCATGACCATGTACAAATCATTTTATACATTTTACAAATTAAATAAAGTTTGGGAGACATTATATGACTTATAAAATAATACATATATGCTATATCATAGCATGTAGAGACACTCTATGTGTCTCAAAGAGATACTGCTGGTAACCCTAAGGTCTACCGAGCCTTCAAACATCTTTGCTGGGTTTACTGCTGAAAAACATAAAGTGATGATAAAGAAATAAGCAGAGTTGCAACTTTGAACAACTCCAGGACGTGTAGTTCATGCTGTGTTCTGTGTGGGGGTACTCTCTTTAATTGTGCGGTACACAGTATCAATTAGATGTTTTGTTTGTAATTGAATTTCTTCTCAAAATTACATCAATATAAATGGAACTTATCGTGTGATGAAATAAGAAGGATATGAAGAGGTCAGAACTGATTGCACTGATTTGATTCAGCATTTCATGGACACCATTAAGATCCTGTTTCCTCTGTTCTTGGACGTCCACAGTGGATCAAATTAATTTCAGTGTAAGATTGCTACCAAGAACTTCTAGGACTCCATCCACCTACACAGAGAAATAAGACTCACGTCCTCAGGCATATTCATTTTCTAGGATTGCCATAACAAATCACAACAAACTGGGTAGCTGAAAATTGCTGAAATTCATTCTCTCCCGGTTTAGACAGGCAGAAGTCCAAATCAAGTTGTCAGCAGGGCCGCGGTGCATCCGAAGGTTCTAGGGAAGTATTCTTCCTTTATCTGCCAGCTTCTGTTAGCTCCTGGCATTCCTTAGTTTGTGACAGCACAGCTCCAGTCTTTGCCTGTTTTCACGGGGCCTTTGACCAGTACAGCCTTCAGGTTTCCCTCTGGCTGACTTAAATTTTAGACAAGCTTCTTCCTGCCTCTAGCCCCCTGACTTTCCTCCTATCTTGGAGGAAAATCCAGAGGACATAACTACAAAAGTCCCTTCTCTCCTTTTTCTTAGAGCATTTACTTTAGAAAACTTGTAATTGCAAATTGTTTCTCTGCTCCTTTGAAATATACATCTGTTTCACAGCCTCTTGACAGTTTTATAACCCAGTACTGTCTTCCTCTAGGACCCGGGACCCAGTGCTATGAAATTCAATAATCAAGGAAGGTAGAGTCCCTAATTCCTAGACTCTGTAAGCATTTAGGAATCTAACTTCAGTGAGCACCTAGCTCCAGATTGTAAAACTACCTCTTGTCAAGTAGATGTGACAAAGTTTACTTTTCCTTTGTGTAATGACCATCACCCTCACCCCACCTCAACTCTCTTGCCAGACTGAGTTTTGGCCTCTTTCCCCTGTTCCAATGCCCTTTTATAAAATCTTTCTTGACTATTTAACTTCTACTAGTGCAATCTTTGCTTTGCTACTTTGTGTCTTCTGAATGTCTCTTTGTCCTTTTCTTTTCTTGTAAGGACACAAATTACTAGATCTAAAGCCCACCTTAAAGTCATTAGGAGACTTCTGGAGATCTTTGACTAAATATATTTGCAAAGACACTGTTTCTAAATAAGGTGACATTGTGAGGGACTAGGAGGACAATAATTTTGCAGTGACACTGTTCAACTGACTGCATGCTGCTTAAGGCCTATTTAACTCCTATACCTTCAGCCGACTTCCTCTTTTGCCTCATTGTCTAACTGGGGTCATATGCTCATTCTCAACTCAATCCATTTGGCCAAGAGAATGTCATTGAGCATTTATTGGATTAAACCTGGATTACTGAAATAAATCACCATGGCAAATAGCTTATGTTGGATTAAAAGAAGAGTTGGCCTCCCCCCCCCCCCCACCGCCCCCAAAGAGCCATATAATGAATACTGATGCAGGGCTCTATCCTCTGTTCAGCTATGCCACAGTAGCAGGAAATCAACTGTAGACAGTAACTAAATACTGGGTGTGTTTGCAGTCCACTAAAACCTTCTTCCCATAAATAGGCAGTGGATGGGTTTAGTCAGGGGGCAAAAGTTTGCTAACCCTGGATGGAATAATTAGCTTCCTCTTCTCCCTGAGTTGGCCAAACAGAGACTTTCCGTGTTCTTCAAAATATGGGGGGAAAAAATAGAAGTCTGTAGTACTTGGTAATTCATCCCTGATAAATTTAACTTCATTTTCAGGGTTTTACATTCAAAGAAGCCATTCAGCCTCCTCTGACTTACACAGATACCGTTATTTAAGTAAAATTTACCATACTGGTTTTAAGCAGCCATTCTCTACTTAAGTACATCACAGAATAGTACAGTTTATCTTAAGACTCTGGGTACTAAAAATGTATTCTTATTCATTCTGTGACAAGGACTTTATCCTTCTTTTCTCTGATAACAACACAGCAAAACAGTACTCATTTTTTTCACACATTGGCTGAAAAATGCAGGCTTAGAAAGCAGGCCCACATAAATTTGAAACCTGGGTCTTTTAAGAACTAGTGATCTTGTGTAATTTATTTTATTATGTGTACCTCTGTTTCTTGATAAATAAAATGGCGATTGTAATAGTACCTATCCTAGTGGGTAATTTCAATGATTAAAGTGTAAATGTGTGCTAAACTCAGTATCAGCATGTTTGGTATATTATTAGCTTTTTCAAGAAATGCTAGCTATTTTCCTCATTGTTTTATTTTTCATTAATGAAAAATTGTCAAATCTCCTATGGCTTTTTAGGTGTCATATCTAGGCTTTGAATCAAATCTCATAATACAGATTTGTGTTTTTCTACCATGAAATGCAGCATTATCAAAACATTTTAGTTTTAACATTTCAGTGAACAGTAAGCTTATCTAAACCATAAGTCTGTCTGTAATTCAGTCTTTGACAATTTTGCTCAAGGTGGAAATTTTCAAATTTTATAGGAATTAAGTGTTATAATTACTCAAAACCTTAAGTACTTAAATTTTATAATAAACATAAAAAGAAATTAATTTTCAAGACAAATTTGTATATATTTCTTGAAGTAAATCTATGCTTATTTGTAGGGTGACTGATTTTTTATTTTAAACCTCAGGTACAGGGGCACCTGGGTGGCTCAGTCAGTTAAGCCCCTGCCTTAGATTCAGGTCATGATCTCAGGTCCTGGGATAGAGCCCTACATTGGGCTCCCTGCTCAACAGAGACTGTGCTTCCCCTTCTCCCTCTGTCCCCACCTCCCCTTGTGCACACACAATCTCTCTCTCAAATAAATAAAATCTTAAAAAAAATAAAACTCAGGTACAGAGAATTAAATGAATTATTTTACTCAGTTGACATTATATAAATGGTTTGTGAAAGATATATGTATACACACATATATATGTGAGATATATAAGTTAGATAGATAGATAAGTAATAATATATACATTAATTTCCCTTCCCCCCCAAAGTGGCCAGTTTAATGATTTAATGTTTTTCCCATATGGGTATTTTTACTTTGTATTTATGTATTTTTCATTTACATAGTGTAGTGGCAGAGATTAATGATTTTCTACCAAAATTCATTATGCCCTTTTCAATAGAATGGAATTATACACTACATTTCTCTATAGTTTGATGTGTGCATGTGTGATAGTAAAAAGAAGTAATCCAAAACACTTCTAGGTCTGAGCCTTTAAATATTAGGTGTTTGCATTTTCTCACTTTCTACTCTCTGCTAGGCAGATGTGAAAGTGCTACAGTTTCAATTAAGCAACTAACACCAATACTCCAGGGCATTGGTTCTCAAATTATTCTTCCCAGATGTATTAGTCACCTTGAAAATTGCTAGTAATTGTGAGTATTGCAAATTTTCAAGCCCAAACCAGGGCTGCATGTCAGAAATTTGGGGAGAGGATTAGCAATCTGTGTTTAAACAAATCCTAAAGGCAATTGTGATGCATGTTGCAGTTTGAGAACCACAAAGCAATACCATAGGAAGGACCTGAGTCTTTGAATGAGTTTATAGAAAAGGCCAGCAAATCATTGTCTGCAAAGTTTCAGGTAGTAAATATTTTAGGCTTTTCTTGTTCTTTTCCTGTCTCCGCTTCTGTTCTTCCTCTTTTTCCTCCTCCTCTTGCTTCTTCTTCTACTTCCTCTATTAATCATTTAAAAATTTAAAAACCTGTGAGCATATACACAGATTATACAAAAGTAGGTTAGCAAAGAGTAAAATGGCTAAGGTAACTTTGGGTATATTATACAAGAGAGAAAAATAAATGTCTGTTTTTTCTAAAGTAGTATATTGTCAGATCAGTTATAGCAGTTTACAGACTCATTCAGTTTTTATTTGTGTATTTAAACCATTTATACTTATGGTTATGTTTAGTCCACCAACTTTAACCACAGACAACTGGATATATTACCAGAGAAATGTCTGCACAGTTCTAACAGAGAATGTGTAAAAGGTTTTATGTTATATGGCATTAAGGAGTTGAAACTGACATGTTCATGTCTGGGGAGAACACAGGCAAAATGTAGTAAGGGCACAGCATGGAGCACTTTTCTGTGGTTGGAATTGGTGGGCTAAACATAACCATAAGTATAAATGGACTAAATACACAAATAAAAGACAAGAAGAAATGGAAAAACATTCCATGCTTATGGATTAGAAGAACATACTGTTAAAATGTCTATACTACCAAGAGAAATCTACACATTCAGTGAAATTCCTATCAAAACACAATTAACATTTTTCACAGAGCTGGAACAAACGGTCCTAAAATTTGTATGTAATCAGAAAAGACCCTGAATAGCCAGAAGAAGGTGAAAAGAATCCAAAGCTGGAGGCGTCACAGTTCAAGACTTGAAGCTGTGTTTTGAAGTTGGTATCATCAAGACAGTATGGTACTGGCACAAAAAGAGATGCATAGATCATTGGAACAGACTAGAGAACCCAGAAATGGACCCTCAACTCTGTGTTCAACTGATCTTTGACAAAGGAGGAAAGAATATCCAGTGGAAAAAAGTCTCTTCAACAAATGGTTGGGAAAATTGGACAGCCACATGCAGAAGAATGATACTGGACCACTTTCTTACACTGTACACAAAATAAATTCAAAATGGATGAAAGACTTAAATGTGAGACAGGAATCCATCAGAGTCCTAGAGGAGAACACAGGCAGCAACCTCGGTGTCCTCAGCTGCTGCAACTTCTTGCTAGACACGTCTCTGGAGGCAAGGGAAACAAGAGCAGAAATGAACTATTAGGACTTTATAAGGATAAAAAGCCTTTGCACAACAAAGGAAACAATCGATAAAACTAAAAGGCAACCTACAGAATAGGAGAAGATATTTGCAAATGTCTTATCAGCTAAAGAAAGGGCTATTATCTAAAATCTATAAAGAACTTATCAAACTCAACATACAAAAAAACAAATAATCAAGTCAAAAAATGGGCAGAAGATGAACACTTATCCAAAGAATGAGGTATATGCAGGTATATCCAAAGACATACAGTTGGCCAACAGACACATGAAATGTTCATCATCAGGGAAATACAAATTAAAGCCACAGTGAGATAGCACTTCACACCAGTCGGAATGGCTAAAATTAAGAACTCATGAAACAACAGATATTGGTGAGGATGCTGAGAAAGGGGCACCCTTTTACACCCTTGGTAGGAATGCAAACTGGTTCAGCTACTCTGGAAAACAGTCTGGAAGTTCCTTAAGAAGTTAAAAGTGGAGCTACCCTACAACCCAGCAATTGCACTACTAGGTATTTACCCTAAAGATACAAATGTATTAATCCCAATGGGCACCTGCACCCCAGTGTTTATATCAGCAATGTGCACAATAGCCAAACAGTGGAAAGAGTCCAGATGTCCATTGAGAAATGAATGGGTAAAGAAGATGAGGTAGATATATTCGATGGAATATTAGTCAGCCATCAAAAAGAATGAAATCTTGCCATTTGCAGTGACATGGATGGAACTAGAGGGTATTAGGCTAAGCGAAATAAGTTAGAGAAAGACAAATTTTATATGATATGTTTAAGAAACAAAAGTGATGAACATAGGGAATGAACATAGGGGAAAGAAAAATAAGAGTAACAGAGTGGGAGAAAAAAGCCATAAGAGACTCTTAACTATAGAAAACAAATTGAGGGTTTCTGGAAGGGAAGTGGGTGGAGGATGGGGTAACTGCATGACGGGCATTAAGGAGGGCAGTTGAAGGAATGAGCACTGGATGTTATATGCAACTGATGAATTTCTAAATTCTACCTCTGAAACTAGTAATATTCTAATATTAAATGAAAAAATTCAAAAAATGCTCTGATCCATGCTGCAAATTGTTTTTGAAGAAATTATTCCAACTCCTACATCCATAAACATCAAATCAATACTTTGACTAATATATATATTTTAAAAGGGTTTATGCTGCTTTTACTTCCACTTAATTTATATTTTTAAATATTTTTCACATTTTGTACATGCAAAATATATGAAATTCATATGGCAACTAAAAATAATACTGTTAGGAAGAGTTTCGGTTTTCAGTGACTACTTCATGCTTTGAACATTGAACTTATTTTTGAAATCCACAAGGTATTCCTTGTTTTGCTCTCTAAAGGTCTTTAATTTCTTGCTCATCATTTCTTTCCATTTATTTCTATTTTTGCCATATGTAGTGTATACATGTATAGCTACACACCGAAATATAAATATATAGATCTCAGTATATTTTTATATTTTTCATTAGTATTTATATGTATATTAAAGGTTTATGCTATATTATTCTATTATTTATTATTATATAGTATTATAGTATTATTATATAGTATTATGTTTCTTTTTTTTTTTTTTTTTTAGATTTTATTTATTTATTTGACAGAGAGAAATTACAAGTACACTGAGAGGCAGGCAGAGAGAGAGAGAAGGAAGCAGGCTCCCTGCTGAGCAGACAGCCTGATGTGGGGCTTGATCCAGGACTCTGGGACCATGACCTGAGCCGAAGGCAGAGGCTTTAACCCACTGAGCCACACAGGCGCCCCAGTTTTATTATATTATCTACTTTGATGCTTGGAACAATATTGTTGCATAAGAGCAAGTGTTTCTCTAGGGTTTATATCTAGGAATAAAATTATCAAGTTATAGTTTTGCTACATAAGCAAACTTCCTCCTGACAAGTAACTGATAACTCTTTAATGCATTTTAAGCATTATTAGTACTCTTTCAGACCCAGTATTTTCAGAATGAAAAAAAAAGAAATTCATCTTATCAGTTTGTTCTGAGTTACATATTCTCTATACATTGATTTACCCATCGGGACATAACCATTTCCTCATACAAAATTTACTCACATTGTAGGGATGGTAATCAGTCTGAGATGCAGTACCTGGTACCTGAAGTCCTGTCAATCACCATCAATGATAGGTATGTGAATAAAATTTACTTTTGTAGAAGGTGGAGATGCTGGCATCAGGGAAGACAGATCTATAGGCTTATTAGAACGATGAACTAAAGTATCTACCATGATTATTTTTGTAATCTGGTCAGTTAACAAATGTCTACTTTCAAATTGAAAAAAAAAATAAGTAAAAAATAAAATTAATAAGATGGACAAATCATTTATCATAGAAGTGATTATTTTATCCATGTATAACCCCAAAGCTCCCTAATCGGCTCACCTCATTCAAGGGGTTAATTGTTTTTGAGATTAGGCATAAGTAAAACATGAGCAGTGTTGGAAATAATCTTTGGAATTTCACTGAATATGAATTGCAAGTATTCTAATAAATTCAAAATACGATCATCCTTACCTCAAATCTCAGAGTAATGCCTAACCATTCCATCTTAATAATGTTCTACATTGGCACTGTAAAATATTTTCAGGTTTTGAATGATACATTTTAGCCATTAATTCCTGTATCAAAATCATATTAAATAAGTCACTCTTCCCATTTTAAGTATGTCACAGGGGTATAGAATGTTAAATTGCTTGACCATTGTGTCAATATCAATTCAGGAGGAGAATAATGAGTAGAGTCCAATGAACACTATTTTGTCTATTGCTTGAATCATTTACTAATGGTGATGTGCCTTTAGGAAATATAGTAAGTAATATCATATTATGATGTCTGAGCAATGAGTTATAGAATGATAATTGTCTGATTGTATTATGCTCTGGAAATCCTATGCTCTGGAAATCCTATAATCACTTACTTACATAGGGAAAACTAAATGGGAAATTAACGAAATATCCCTTCTTTAAACGTGTCAAAGAGCAATTTAAGAGGAGAAAGTGATGCAGGCAGGCTGGGTCTGAGAACCCAGGGGAGGGTCCCACGTGACCAGCCAAGAGGGTCCTTGGTTTCATGAAGGATAGAAACCAAACCTGAGCCGGAGAAAGTGAAAACAGAGCTTTTTTAATAGCATGAGCGACAGAGAGTAGCAGGTGGAGTTGCTGGGAGACTCAGAATGGAAAGGAAAATAAGTCTCATCGTTGCTTGGGCCTCGGGGTTTTTATTGGAAAAAGTTCAATGGTGCATGTGTCTTCAGGAATCCACGGTAGGGTCCAATCCAAAGTGATTGTCAGGTGAACAATGGGTGTTATTCCATAAATTACTGAAGGTAGGGGGTACTGATGCCAGCATCAGCAGTGGTTTAGTTGAAGCTACTGTTCTGGAACATATTTGGGATCTGGCTCTTCTGGCCTAGCACAAAACTCAGAGGACAATTAACTTTCTTGCTTTCTCCTTGAAATGGCAATGTAGCTTCTTTGGCTTATTCAGAGGCAAAATATGGAAGACCAGTGTAAATGGAGCATTGAAGGAAAATAGCAGAGTTGGGACCTTTCCTCAGATGGAGTCACTTCAGAATACCTAGGTCCAAAGGAAATATTGAATATTAGTTTACATTAATCTCATGAAATAGTTTGTCTTCATTGTATAGAAAAATTCCTTCTTGGGGCGCCTGGGTGGCTCAGTGGGTTAAAGCCTCTGCCTTCGGCTCAGGTCATGATCTCAGAGTCCTGAGATCGAGCCCCACATTCCCACATCGGGCTCTTTGCTCAGCAGGGAGCCTGCTTCTTCCTCTCTCTCTGCCTGCCTCTCTGCCTACTTGTAATCTCTGTCTATCAAATAAATAAATAAAATCTTTAAAAATAAAAAGAAAAGAAAGAAAAATTCCTTCTTGAAATAATTTGCTAGTTCACGACCTTTGCATTGATTACACTTGAAAAAGGACAGAAGATCATAATGAATGTTAAATGAACACCTGTTATGTATCAGGCACTTTACCTGTGTCATCACAGTCAGTGCTCACTACAACCCCTTCAGGGAAGAACTAATAAATTTATTTTCCAGTGATGAAACAGAAGGTCATAAGGGCTATCTTATTTGAATGAATCTAAAACTAACATCATTCACTAGAAGATACTTATCATCTTATTTCCACAAGAAACAGAAATGCTGCCAAATATAATTTTAAGATTTTCCAGGAAGCTGATACTGGTTTAACAATATTACCATTGGTAGGATGGGTGGGGGGGATGAAGTACCTTCTAGAACATCTCATGTGCTGGGGCACCAGTCTAACCTTCTGCGTTGGCCATCTGAAGCCTGTTCCCAGGCTTCTCTGGTTCCCAAGTCCCTGATTATTCCATTAAACTTTACAGCCTCAGCTAGCTTCTACAAAACAGAATGCATTTGGCATTTTCCTTTATGAGAACGTGTCTTTTCCTTGGTGGCACCACCTAGTCTTTGTAACCTTCATACGGAGGAAATCAAAGTACATGACAGTATATTAATCAGAAAAATGGATTGTGCCTGCCTCATCCTGTCAATCACTTAATAAGGGAAAACAAATAGCAAAGATTAAATCACAGACCGCTCAAATGCTTCATACTTGGGATAAATACATTTCAGCTTTCAGAAAAGTCCATTATGCACCGTTTGGCTTTGATTAGCAGGGGGCATTTCATAAAGCATGAAATTCAGCTACAGCTAGTGGAAGAAAGAAGGAATGTGTGAGCATTTTCTCACAGTTTAGTTAAACAACTGATTTACCCCCGTCAAAAAAAAAAAAAAAATCCATTAAGGGCTCTGACAATTATGAATGTCTTTGGCAAAAAGATGAATTTATCTGCCTGTAAAGGAGATGTCGCTTGAAAAGCCCATGTCTGCAGCAAACAGAACACCAGCAGAGCATGACGATAAAGAACAATCCGTATTTGCTCTTACACAGGAGAGATCCACAATTGCAACTTGATTGTAATCCTCACCTGGGAAATCTGAAATCACCACCTGTTTTCTTTGGATGCTTGTGTGACACACTCCAGTTGTTTTCTACAGAATTTAGAACATTGATTTATTCCTATGGATACACTTGGAGCTTTCTTCAATTCAACTCATTTCCATTAAGCATCCAGCTCACTAGTTGGATTTATTAGAGCTAAGTAGATCGTTTTTATCACATTTATAATCCTAAGTATACATACTACATATATTGCTTCTACCCTAGGACTTGAATTCACACAAGTGTTACTCTTGTTTGTACTTCATTAAAAGGGGCAAGATACTAAACGAAAGAATAATTAGCTACTATGCATTCAGTGTCACCTTAAGAATTTTGGAGAAAACAGAACAAGTGTGATAAAACCACAACCACCACCACAAACTAATTCACTTCTTACAGGCCCTTCTACATTCCATTCTGAACATGTCATTTTTTCATGTTCAATCATTCTAAAGTATTCTATGGCAAGAATTAAAGAATGTTGATAGGCAAAACCTGAAACATAGCCTTAAGGTCATCTATAATGCCTATTATAAAGTAACATCTGTTATTTTTAGCATTTCATCTCTACTTAAATTTGCTACTTAACCTGGCAAGGTAAACTCTAACATAAGGGGCATTGCAGTGCCAGTAAACATAGATCCACAAAACTAGGCCCATTGTTATGATCTGAACAAAGCAAGTTAGTGGAAAAAAAAAAAAAGCTTGAGAACTTCTACGACACAAGCAGAAATCTGTCAGAACCCAGATGCTTTGTGAGGGTCTCGAACGTTGTTTATGTAACATTTATAATTATATAAAACAGTCTCTACTTTTTCTAAATTTGGGAACACTACTTTAAGGAAAATAATGTACATTATCAAATGAGAAGTTTCAAAACAAATTTAAGTGTGATTCTAGAATTATGTATTTGTAAAATGGACATAAAAGGTAGCAATACGCTAAAAGTACAAATGTTCGACAAATACAAAATTATGTCAAAGTTTTATCCTGAGCTTGATGCAATCAAGTATATCTAACCATTTTAATCTACTAGTGAATAAAGATTGATTGTGGCTAAGCAAGGTCTTTGTCAGCTCATACTGTTAGGGAATTTTAAGGATAGTTTGATTATTGTGCGAAAGGCCTAAAAAACTCAGTGTCAGTTTTTGCTAAGTGATAGTGCCATCTATTGGTTTTGCTTGTCACAATAGCGTGGTGGTTAAGGGCTGGAGGTGTCCGGTTTATAGACACACCTGACAGTTGTGACCTCATGAAGGTATTCCTAAACATAGATTCTGTCATTTAAGCTAAGCAATAAAAAAGAATCAACACTGTTATAAGTTAATGGAAATTTCACACTTAGAGGCACTTTCATTCATTTTTAGAGCAGAGAAGAGAACCTATTACTAGGCAAAATCATGTAGTGATTTAAATTATTATATAAATAGATAATATATATAAATATATATATCAAAAGTTCAAATGTTTAGTTAATCAATGCTCTGCACATATATACCAAATGCATTTTGTTCTCAAAAATGTTAGGCAGATTGAACACAATCAGAGCATTTAAAAGATAGACAACAGGAAAAATAGAAGAAAGTTCCTGGCTTGAAGCTTGAGGACTGAACGAACATAATATACAGACAAGCAGTTAACTAACAAAGGAGTTGGCTCAGGGTAGTTGCCACACATATTTTAAGATATGAATAAACGTATGTCTGTGGAATAGGGGGACATTTGAAGGAGGTGTTAAATTTGAAAAGGAGGAGGCAAGAAAAATGGAGGAGATTATCAGCTTGAAAAAGGGAAAGTACAATTCAGGATGAGATTTTGTTTGGCTTTTACACAGCAACCATAAATGTATCCTTCATTCTGAGAAATACATTCTTAGCAGCTCTAAAACTATCAATAGCTAATGTCCATACTGAGCATAGGAAAATTTGTGCTCATTCTTAGTGCAATAAAACATCTGATTTGGTCTGTGGCAGTATCAAAGAGTGGTTCCCATTGACCCCACACTGCCTTTAAAGAACCCCCAATAAAATGTGTTCTGTTGATAAAAGCAGAGAAGAGATTGTTGGCTATGTAATCACAGAGTTCTGACAAGTTTATGAAACTCTGTTATCTTATACTGCTTATTAACTCAGATGTGTTGGAATGCAAATCATATTAGAATATCTATTTAAAGAGTCAAGTACATTATTTTCCCTAGAATCTATAAAAATCCGTCTCAAGTTTTTAAAATATTTTTGGGCTAGACACTAGTTTTCCTAGGAGGTTCCCAGGATGCCCCTAAGGAGAGTGAGAAGCCTGCACCGGTGTAATCATTCATTTACCTGCCCTGCTCCCATACAATCAGAGTGAAACTGCTTTGATCTGAAAAGTCTGTAGATATGTGTTTGTGTGTTTATAGGTGTGTGTGTGTGTGTGTGTATATAGATACAGATATAATTTAATTCTACATACATATTTTCTTTGGGCAAGTGTTCTGCTGCTAAAAATACATTTAGAAGCTTATAAATTTAAACACGTCAATGTAAAAAGTGGAATTTGAATGCAAAAATATTGGGAAGAGGAGCTTGGGTAGAAGAAAGAAGGGAAGGTAGAGGGTAAGCATGCTATTTTCTGTTTTGGCTTTTGCACAGGAATACATTAAACTCTTCAGTGGCTCAATGTATGCCGACTTAAGCATGGACTTGGTTCAGGGTCTTTCTTGGCCAACCTGGGAGGGATCCGTGTCTCTGTCCATCCTGTTCATCCACTTGTATAGCGTGCTACTGCATACTACCTTCGAATTCCAAATTGTGTGGGTCTGAAAATTTTGTACTCGAAACACAGTAATAGTCTTGCTCAGACAGGATTCAGGCCTTACCTCATTTGAATTACTCATAACAGCAAGCATAATGTGGTGCTGGTAGTTTACGGTGAATATATATAACATCCCATAATTCCTCTCTCTATTTCTTTCCCTCTCTCAAGCATTCACATGCACATACACATGTTAATTGATTAATGTCATAGAAACATGGACAAAGTGTATTAACAGGCTTTATTCAGAATAGGAAATATAACAAGGTGAGAAGATCGGTGAAGAGATGATAGCGCCCATAAGAAATCAGAGTGTTTCCAGTTATACCTATAGAATATCACTGTGTAACTGTTAGAGTGACAAAAATTAGAAAAGTGATGAGAAGGATCTGAAACTAATAGGACCCACATGCTCGATGGAAGGAGTGAACACTGGTAAATCCAAGTGACAGAATTATTTGGCAGTAGTTCACACAATTGAATATGATTTATGTATACCCTAGGTCATGCAGTGCTTTTCCTTAGTGTATACCCCATAGCGATGTTCAACATGCCCTTTGGGGGACATTCACAAGGATAGCTTGTGCTTACTTGTTTCATTGATAGAGAGTTGAAACAACCTGAATATCTATCCCTGAGAGAGTGGGCATGTAGAAATGAATGGGCGGATGTCACGGAATATCATGCAGGAGGTGCACATGGAAGTGCTCATATATCTAAAATATGTAATAGAAAGAGAACGTAATCTACAAAAATCCCAACATGTTTGTGAATTTAAAATACACATGCAAAACAGTAACATATTTTCTACAAAAACATAGACAAATGCAAGTATTTTCACTAAACAGTGAAAAATGTGGATGGAAGGAAATATACAAGTAAATGAATAAAAGAGGCTTGGACTGTTGGCAACAGTGTGTATCATTGAGGAATGTGATTAACTCATGCTTATGCACCTGATCCCTAACTGGGAAAAGAAGAAAGATTAGAGTAGCCGCTTCCAATAGAATGCACAGAATAGAACATGCACGAATTGGAACTCGAAAGCAACATTAGGCTATTTGCTGTTGTTGTTTACCCCATCAGAATGGGAAATTTCTGGGTCTCAGATTTCCTGATGATCTCTGTGTGAACCAACCTTTCCCATCCATACTTAAGACAGGTCTTTTCTAATGCCAAATTCCTTTTCAGTTCAATTCCGTATCTGCTGTTTCATTTCATATCCCTTGGAAATAGTCCCCTTAAACTGGGAGAAGCAACAAAGAAACAGTTGGGCCTGAGTCAAGGCAGTGTCACATTCAAGAACTCAGTGTCTGCCTCCTTTTTTTTCCTACAGTGTCACATTTATCACAAGCATAAAGAAAATATTTTTCCTGCTTCTCCATCATTTTGGTGATTTTACCCAGAATGAAAAAGTTTTAAACAGAAGAGGATTCCAATTTCAGTTGTATTCAGGCCATGGACAGACATTTCTTGTGTGTATGAGCAACAAAGAAAATAAACAACAAGTCAATAATAGAGTGTTTTTGTTTCCATCTCTGTAACTGGCAAACTATGTATTACAGATGTAGAAAGGCCAACTCCTTATTTTTACTTCCTCATCATTAAAGATGAGGTGACTGACATAATGAACATAGCTCCAGTTCACTGAAGGGAGACTAAATCAAATATAAAACAAAGAAAAAATATTGTGATATTAAGCTAAACAGTTACCAACCCAACCTGACTGTTGCATGTGAGCAGAATTTCAGGATAAGTAAATTGTGAGGTTGTCTTTTCCAGATTATAGATGTAGGCCTGTTCCCACATTCAGTTAATTAACTAGCCTGGATGATTTTTTTACATTGGGGTATTATCAATGCTTCCCCCCCAAAAAATGCCAGCCAACAAGTTAGATTTTCTACATGCTATAGTTTAGAATAAATTACTATTCAGCTTATCTAATGAAAAGTACTGAAAGTGTTTAGAGTATAATTCTATTTTTGTAGGAGCTGTTTCTAAGCTTTGACATTATTTATCTTTTTTATTGGCTATATGAAGACCAGACTATGATTACGCTAATGGTCAGGAATTAAAATAATGTTCCTTCTCCACTGACACGAGGAACATTCACATCAAGTCCATTTTCATAAATATTCCATTCTTTAATCAAAGCATGTACCATGATGGGAAAAGAAAAAGACAAAGAACAGAGCCATAATTATCCTTAAAAGATTTGGTGGAAAGTTGATGTTATGCTGAGGGTTGAGTACCATAGCAATGAATACAAACTAATATCAACTCATATTTTTACTGTGTTTAACATACAGTAATACACTGCTGTTTCACAACAACAGTAGAAAATAGGAAGGAGACTTTTTTTTTTTAATTTCTATTTTATAGGTGTGGAAACTGATTCTGTTAATTTGTGATTCCGATTTCTAAATAGTAAGTCCTAAAAGTGAACTCAGTTATGTTTCTTCGGACTCCAGAAATTAACCATGCTGTGCATAGTCTTATGTTTAGACTAGCCATCATGAAGTGAGAATTCATGAAAAAAGATCAAGAAAATACAGGTTGTGTAAGTAAAAACAGCAATTTAACAAATTACATGAAATATCACACAATTAAATTTAGACTTGATTATGAGGGCACAGAGGGTCATTAGAGAATTTAAAGCAGAGAAAAGATCTGTGAAAACCCAGTTTGGGATGATTAATCTAGCAGAACTGTATCAAGTATATTGAAGTGGAAAGGACTTCGAGAGAACAAGAAAATAATGTGGTCATCCTGGCATGAGATAAAGAGCCTTCCCTATGGCAGAGGCAAACTGATTAAGGAGAAAAAAAAAATCCATATATATTTTAATTAATAACATAATGGAATCAAGGAATTAATGTAAGTAGGTTAAGAAAATGAGGTAGGGACAAAATTATATCTGAAAATATTCTTTTTGTTGAGGAGGTAATATTCTGAATATAATGTTTTTGTTATGTTTCAAATGCTTGTTTAACTTTTTTGTCCCAAGAAAAAGGTATTAATGGACTGTTAATGATGGTCCTCATCTAAAAATATCAAAGAGGTTAGTGGATAAGAGGATTATAAATAGAATTTCATTAAAATGGGGCATGCTAGTAGTTAGTAAGCTGTTGATTTGGTGAATGAGTTTTAAAAATATTTAATATTTGGAGGAGAGGTTACTTTCGTTGGATGGGTGTATGAGTGAATTTCACTGATGTCGATTTTCAGTGTGTGTGATTATATTTTTTTAACTGTAAAGCACACAAATTTCCCACTTTAGCCATTTTAAAGTGTGAAATTCAGTTGTACAATTGTCATTGCTGTCTAATCCCAGAAATGTTTTATTACCCCAAAAGGAAACTACACCCATTAAGCAGTCTCTCTTTATTCTCTCCCACCACCTGCCCCACCCCCACATTCCAGGCAAACATTACTCTGCTTTCTAGGCCTTTGGGTTTTCCTACTCTGAATATTTTGTTTAAAATAAATCATGCAGTAAGTATGTAGCATTTTGTGTCAGGCTTCTTTCACTTAAACTTATTTTCAAAGTTTATTCATGGTATAACGTGTATTAATCTTCACTCTTTTTATGGGTAAATAATATTCCACTGTATGGATGTACCACATTTTCTTTATCCATTTATCATTTGCTAGACACTCAGTTTCCACCATTTAGCTATTGTGACTAGGGCTGCTATGAACATTTATTTACAAGTTTTTGTTTAAACACCTTTCAAGTCTTTCATTCTTTTTGAGTAAAATTTTGTATATGGTGTAACACAGAGTTCACCTTCAATCTTTTGCTTGTGAATATCAGTTGTCCCAGCATCATTTGTTAAAGAAACTCTTCTTTCCCCACTGAAAGGTCATGACACCCTGTTGAGAATCAATTGACTATAGATGTATGGATTTAGTACTAGACGCTCAATGTCTACCCTTATGTTTTGATTACTGCAACTGTGTGGTAAATTTTGAAATTTTGAAAAGTGTGAGTCTTCCAACTCTATTCCTTTCTTTTGAGATTGTTTTGACAATCCTGTGTGGATTTGAAAATAAGCTTTTCCGTTTCTGCAAAATAGCCACTGGGATTTTGGTAGAGCTTACATTCAATATGTAATGACTTTGAGGAATATTGTCATTTTAATGATAATAAGTGTTCAAATAAATAAACACAAGATACCTTCCTATTTATTTGTGTATTATTTAATACTTTCACCTGTGTTTTGTAGTCATCTATTCCTAATTTGTTGAGCATTTTTATCGTGGATGGTGTTAGATTTTCAAATGTTTATTCTGTAATATATGTTCATTCACAAATGTTTAGTTCGACTGAGATGATCTTTTTTTTTTTCCTTCACACTATAAATGTGTTGTTTTACATTCATTGATTTTCCTGTTAAACCTCCTTTGCATTTCTAGGGTAAAACAAAACAAAACAAAAAAAAAAACACCACATGTCCATTGTGTATTATTTCTGTCTTTTTTAAAGATTTTATTTATTTGAAAGAAACAGTAAGAAAGAGCATGGGGGTGGAGGGACAAATAGAGAGGAAGGAGCAGGAGCAGACTCCCTACTTGGCAGGGAACTCAATGCTGGGTCTGGGGGGGTGGGGTGCTTAATCCCAGGACCCTGGGACTATGACTTGAGCAGAGGGCATCTGCTTAACCAACTGAACAACCCAGGCATCCCTCTGGGTATTATCTTTTAATGTGCTGCAGAGTTTGGTTTACTAATGCTTTTTTGAGGATTTTTACATCCAAATTCATAAGGGATATTGGTCCATAGTTTTATTTTATTGCATTTTTGTCTGGCTTTAGTATAAGGGTAATGCTGAACTCAGAATGAATTTGGAAGTATTTGCCCCTCTTCTGTTTTTTGGATCAAAGAAGAATTGGTATTAATTCTTCTTCATTTGGTGAAGTCCACCAATGAAGGTAGATGGTCCTGGACTTTTTGGTGTTGTTACGAAGACAGAGCAGAAGGTTGGAAGGTCAGCGTGTGTAGCTTTAATTACTGGAGGTAGAAGGCTATGAGCTAAGGAATGTATCAGACATTAAAACCTGGGAAAGACAAGGAAATGAATTCATCTCTGTGGTCTCCAGAACCCTGCTGTAGCCCTGCTGATCAAGCTTAGACTTCTGATTTTCAAAATTATAAGAGAATAAGCTGTGTTGTTTTAGGCCAGTAAACCTGTGGTAGATTGTTACAGCATCAATAGAAAACTGATAAAGCAGATATTTTACTTCAAAATAAGCAAATTCATCCTACTCCTCAGCCAGTAACTTATAGTGTGTTTTCATTGGGTGTTTGGTACTAATTATACCTCTATCATCTATGAGCTATGAAATTGCTTCCCTCCTTCAGTCTCTTTTTATGTCTAAGTGTTTATATCCCCATAATTGTCCCCTGTTTTACTGTTACAAATAGCCATGCAACATATTAACAGGTAAGTATATAAATACCATATCTTGTTCTCTGAGAGGCTATTTCTATAGCAAGTTATTTGAGGAATTATTGATTATTATGTCAGACTCCCTGAGCTTTAATCTGAGCCTCAGTACTTATTTTCTGACTTTGGCAAGCTTACTTAACCTCTTCATGCATCATACAAAGCGTACTACAAAACGTACTACAAACGTACTACATACATACAAAACGTACTACAAAACAAAAACGTACGTCATACAAAATGTAACTAGCCAAATGAAAATAAAAATAGTACTTGGTATAAAAGGTTGTTCTTAGGATTATATAAGATAAATATATAGATACTGATACACAGAATCTATTAAGGAATACTGTCTTATTTTCTGTATCTATGAAGACAAAATTGAAATTACTTTAAATTCATTCATTTTTTCAAAGATTTTATTTATTTGAGAGAGAGAGAGAGCATGAGCAGGGTGGGGTGGGGGGCAGGGACAGAGGGAGAGGGATAAACAGACTGCCCACCAAGCAGGGAGCCCAACACTGGCCCATCCAGGGCCCAGTCCTAGGGCCCGGAGATCATGACCTGAGCTGAAGACAGATACTTAACCAACTGAACCATCCAGGTGACCCTAAATTAGTTCATTTTATTTTTGCAGTAGGAAATTTAGTTTATAAACAGGAAACATTTCAGTAGAGTGTAAAGAATATGAAGTAAGTTTTATCTGATTTTTCACTAATATATCCTTAGTGATATAAGCTGTTTCTGGAATGTAGTGAATACTTCACAGATGTATGTCAAATTAATATTGCATTCATATACATGCCAAACTGCCCACAACATATACTTATGCATTCCTGAGCTTTTATAATTATAACTCCTGTAAAAATGAATAAAGGAAATCTCATTTAAAATGGAGTTAGTGGGGTGCTTGGGTGGCTCAGTGGGTTAAAGCCTCTGCCTTTGGCTCAGGTCATGATCTCAGGGTCCTGGGATTGAGCCTTGAATTGGGCTCTCTGCTCAGCAGGGAACCTGCTTCCCTTCCTCTCTCTCTGCCTGCTTCTCTGCCTACCGGTGATCTCTGTCTGTTAAATAAATAAATAAAATATTTTATTTAAAAAAAAAAAAAAAAAGGAGTTGGAAAGGCCTGAAGTGGCCGCTCTCAAACACATTCCACTCCTTGCTTGCCTCACAAGCTGGAAAGGTAATTGTTACCTTGAAAAGACAGGACATTTTCCAGGTAGGAATTTTATTTCCTGCTTTCAAGAAAAAGAAAAGAGTTATCTCGTGCTCTAATGGCAGTGCACTGCTTTCAGCCAACGAGAAACCTCTCCAACTCACTCATTTCATAAAATACATTTTATGAAAATATTTATTATTTCATTTTATATTTAATAAAATTTCCTACTTATACCACGAGCCAGGTCCTCAAAGTAGAGCTTCTGCTGTCCAGTCTGGTAAGTTTACTGATTTACTCATTCTCCTACCCTCAACCTAAGCCAGGACCAGTGCTTGGTGCAAGAGATAAAATAACAAAATAACAGAAAAAGGCTCTGTTAAACCTGCTACCTAGATTCCCTTCATAACTTGAGATACATACTCAGAAGTTTTCTTGAGGCTCATATAATAATCATTTATCAAGATGATCATTTATTATAACTTGTAATAATAACAATAATTGAGATAAGAACACTTGCTGAATTGTTATTACAGAGGATGACTCCAGGAAAAAAATAAGACAAAATATTAACATGTTTCCCTAACTCTAGAAATAGTGAAACTAAATATATTTAACTGAATTTTGTGGTTTAGTCAAGTAAACAGAAGTTCTTGAAAACTTTTATCCATTATCCCATATTTGCATATTGTTTCTATATTACCTTGTCTTTTACTTTGTTTAAATTTTTAATTTCCTCATATTCCTTTGGATGACTATAACTATATATACGCATTTACTTAAATATGTATGTGTATTTATGTGTGTGTGTATAATATGTATATACATGCATTTTGTGTACATGTGTAGATATCTTTATGTTTGTATACATATACACATTTTATATATTTTTATATATCTATGTGCCCTAATTATATCTATCTATGATAGAATAGTTATTAATGTCCTGCCTGGGTTTTAGTTGTCTTAATTTTGCTATTTGCTGGTAAATATAGGATGGTAAAATTTTAGGTAACATTTGAAACCAAAAATAGTTAGATACATTTATTTTGTTGTAAAATGCATGGTACTCTACCAAAAATATATGTATTTGACTTTATTTACTTTTTAAATGTTTTTCAGGTCATTATAATATAGACAAACTAAAAAGAAATGATAAACTGTTAAACCACACACTTACAATGTAAAAAGAAATTTGGGGTGCCTGGGTGGCTCAGTCAGTTAAGTGTCTGCCTTTGGCTCAGCTCATGATCCCAGGACGCTGGGATCCAGTTTTACCTAGGGCACCGAGCTCAGCGGGGAGCCTGCTTCTTCCTCTCCCTCTGCCCCTCCCCCTGCTTGCATTCCCTCTCTCACTGTCTCTCTGTCAAATAAATAAATAAAATCTTTAAAAAAAAAAAGCAATTCAAACTTTTAAAGTAGTAATTTTATAAGACAGGATATTCATGAGTTTTCAGGAGATGAAAAATATTAAACTGAATAATGGTAAATTTTTAATATTGTAGTAATTTAGGAATAAACAGACTAATTATAATCTGGTCACAAAGATAATGTTTTATCACTGTACCATAATTGGACAAGCATAATCTAAGGTTCTTAGTAGTTTTTAAATGTCTGTTTCAGTCCAACACATAAGTAGAAATATATAAACATTGAATACTTACTACACAAATAAATCATTAGAAAACCTTGATCAAGTGAAACAAAGAAATCTGACATTCACGTGTTCCCTTTTCGATGAATTTATTCTTCAGAAATAAGGACACATTTTTAATAATGGCTCACAGATTAATAAATTTGCCCAAATCCTAATCTTGAGAGAACTATGATGATAAAATATGTATTAAACATTATTTTTGCTTTCTTAAATCCTATATTAATCATGTTGTCTAAAATTAGAAAAGGAACAAATATTATTGTTAAGAAGTTTAAACATGCATAAAATTTGTTTTTATGCTTATAAATTAGACAAGATTAAGTGTCATGTTTATTTAAACATTGAATAAGCTGAATTAATTACAGAGTGCATGCTAAAAGCTTTGGACTGCTTTTCAAGTCAAGAATGATTTTGCCTGTTTATAGGATGATATTTGGCTTTTACTTTTCTTAAACAACCACTAAGCTAAGTTTAAAAAGTGAATGAATTAAAAAGTGCAGATAGTACAAAATATTACAAAGTCAACACATCAGTTCTTTTAATATAGACCTCATTTATCTGAAAAAGAATTAAGGGTATTGGAAACAGTATTAAAGGTATAAACTAATAATAGAATACAGATATTCAGAGTTGACAGCATCTTGTTAAAAGAAAGAGAATCATTCAAAATAGAAAGCATTGTTATAGCTTTGAAGGATATTGTAATCTGTAAGAAAACTCATGAACTATGCCCACACAGATTTAAAAAACATTTGAACATTTTCATTTTATTTTCTTCAGAAGGTAGGAAGTTGGTGGAATTCTGACTCCCCCCAGCCACTTGAGGACATGTCACGCAGTTTTTAGTAAATGCCTCAAAAAATGTAACCAGCCCTCTGTAGTGATGGACAAAAGATCCAGAATATTTTTAATATTATACTGTAATATTTATTATATTCAATATTAATATTTAAAATAATATTTTAATATTCTTACAGTGGAAATTATATTACCTCATCATTATATTTTAAGCTTGTTTCTTGTTTGATTTATCTTGAAAAATAAGTAAAAACCAGTACTATCTTATTCTCTATTTTATTCTTCCTTTTACCTCACTTTGCCTCCAATTTGGTGACACCATTTCTTTAATCATTCTCGAAAGATTATTGTCTCCAAAATTGTTCATTTGGAAGTCAGTCGTATCATGAGACTATTTTGTGAGTTACAATATTTTGAGTTTTATCTGTGGTGTTCCAAGGGGTTTTTTTTGGTTTGTTTGTTTTTTTAAGATTATTTATTTGAGGGGTGCCTGAGTCGCTCAGTGGGTTAAAGCCTCTGCCTTCAGCTTAGGTCATGATCCCAAGGTCCTGGGATCAAGCCCCACATCGGGCTCTCTGCTCAACAAGGAGCCTGCTTTCCCACCCCCCTCTGCCTACCTCTTTGCCTACTTGTGATCTCTGTCTGTCAAATAAATAAATAAAACCTTTAAAAAAATTATTTATTTGAGAGAGAGAGAGAGTGTGTGCATGCCAGCGGGGCAGGGGCAGAGGACCGGGGGACTGTGCGGGGGGGGGGGGGGCAGGAGGAGAGTGCAGAGGAAGAGGGAGAAAGAACTTCAAGCAGATTCCCAGGTGAGCATGGGTCCCAAATTGGGCCTTGATCCCACAACCCTGAGATCATGAACTGAGCTGAAATCAGGAGTAGGACACTTAACCAGCTGAGCCACCCAGGTGCCCCTGTGGTGTTCTGAGTCTTGATACTCTTTCACTTTCTTGCCAGGAACAGCTGTTATCTTGAATTTACCCTGGGTCTTATCAGCAAGTCCAGTCCCCAAGGAAGAGTATCAGACCCAGCACTTTCTCAAGGTAAGCTGTTGATCTAAAGGATTTTTTTAAAAGATTATTTATTTATTTTTTGAGAGAGAGTGAGCGATCAGGAGCAGGGGGGCAGAGGGAGAGGGAGAAGGAGAAACAAGCTCCCCACTGAGCAGGACCCTGGGATCATGACTTGAGCTGAAGGCAACTGTTTCACCAACTGAGCCACCCAGATACCCCTATCTAAAGGATTATCACATCCACTTATACTCTAGAATTTTGATTATTGGAAAATCTATCCAAACTCTTGATATATTAACATAAATGTGATTGAGCATATATGTGATAAGATATAGTGTGTTTTCATGGTGCTTTTTCATATTCGAAGTCAAAAGCTCATTATAGGATATTAATAAAGTAGAAGAAACTCTTATAACCAGTTCTTGTCAGTGATTTGTAATGTTTATTTAAGAAAAAATTATTTTGGGAATGCTCTATCATGTCTCTGGGAAAGACTGAAATATTATTTTTATAAATTAATCCATGTGTGTCTTGAATGATGTAATATCAGGATATTTGTTTCTATCTGTCCTTTAAGTCTAAAAAAGTAGCATTTTCTTTTTAAAAGATTTTATTTATTCATTTGACAGAGATAGAGAGATCACAAGTAGGCAGAGCAGAAGGCAGGGAGAGAGCGGGGAAAGCACGCTCTCTGCTCAGCAGAGATCCCAATGTGGGGCTCCATCCCAGAACCCTGGGATCATGACCTGAGCTGAAGGCAGAGGCTTAACCCACTGAGCCACCCAGGTGCCCCAAGAGAGTAGCATTTTTAATAACTCTTTCTCATCGTACCTTTTTTTTTTTTTTTTTTTTGCTAATATTAAGGAAATGGTAATTTTATTCTGATTTATGAGCAAAGTTGATTTTTTTAAAATAAATCATGAGGAAATATTTTAAAAATTAAATTGTTATCATTCACTGCGTGCTGAAGGAAACGAGTTGGTAAGGCACCATGGCTTAAATGTTAATGTCAGCCTCAGTGTCTCGTGCTTTCTTTGGCTAGCATGAATATAAAAATTCTTCAAGCAAGTAAAATTCTTCAGAGTAAATTCAATGACTGCTTCACTGCATAAACTCTTTAACATTCCTAAGTATCCTTTCTTTCTTTTCTTTCTTTTTTTCCCCATATCTACCCATTTTCATTGTGATCTGAGGAGATGTTACATAACTGATTTTTTGTTTAATGGTATATAATTTGAATAAGGGTGTTATTTTCTTTTGCTTCACAGTTGGGAGGATTTTCATTAATGAAATAGTTTGGATTCTCATTTTCTGTTTTCTTTTTATAGTAGTGGTTTATGGATGTTTCCTTCTATTTTCTCCTCATTTTGTAATGTGTTATTTTTATGCATCAGCAATAACATTTAAATGCAGATAGGGCGAGAGTTACCAAGTTTCATCTCTATTCTTATATCCATACCTCATTGTATAACCACTGAAACCATTATTATAGAGTGATTTATGAAATACCCCAAATCTTTTCCATATAAATGATTTCTTTTATTGGTGGGGAAGGCATCATTTTTTGAACCGTAATATACAAATAGTACCTTATACAAAATAAAATGTTCTATATACTGCTAAAATGTGCATCCAGAATATAAGCAATATAGTTCCATTTTATACATCTTAAAAGGTAGTAATTACAATAATACATAACTAAATAAAAAACCTAAACACACACATTATCATTTTTATGTGAACAAATCTATTTGTATCTTATATAAATAATTCAATGAATAATATAAAATACAAACTTTCTTGTTTTTTCCCAAATAACATTAGAATCTCAAGTCTGCCCTAGTATTATACCTATATAATATGTGTCTAATAACTTACACAGAAGAGAAAGAATATGAGTCAGCATCAACTTACTCATTAATGTCTAAACATTTATTTTTAACATGTTCTAGATGTGGTATAGGCCATACAGGGATGACTAAACCATAAAGCCTGCTAAATGAGTTAATATTTTTCTTCTACAGTCAAAAGTATGAAATTCTTCTAGATTCGTTCAAAAATTTAAGTATAATCCATATTTTTAAAACAATAATTAAAGTGTATTATACCAATATAGAAAAGAACACAGAGTAAAGAAAATATGGGCTATACTAAGCAGCTTGAAATAACTTTAGTCACATTTTTAGGAGGTCACGTCAAGCTATCTATGATTTACTGGAATCTATCGATTTCTTCATTAATGACAGGTGTACTACTGAGCTTCTAATAGTCATCCTTTTTTTTTTTTTTTTTTAAGCGATCCAGGCATTTATTTAGGAAAAACATATTCTGGGACAAGCAAATGACTAAAATCTGATAGTAAACAGACATCATCTCTCTTTCCCTGTCTAATTGGCAATCTAATAATAATATCATAGTATCATAGTATGGTAAGAGTTATAAAAGGTAGACACACAGGGCAATGTGCTGATAAGGACTAGCCATGTTTTATTCAGATGAAGGCTTATCTAAGCCAAGTCATGGACTATATCATGACTGAAAAACAGGAACTAATCCAAGCAGATGGGGAGCTGACAGAAAAAGTATGACATTCTTTTTTTTTTTTTTTAAGATTTTATTTATTTATTTATTTGACAGATCACAAGTAGACAGAGAGGCAGGCAGATAGAGAGAGAGAGGAGGAAGCAGGCTCCCTGCCGAGCAGAGAGCCCGATGTGGGGCTTGATCCCAGGACCCTAGGATCATGACCTGAGCTGAAGGCAGAGGCTTTAACCCACTGAGCCACCCAGGCGCCCCAAAGTATGACATTCTAACATGGGAAGAAATTGAAAAGATGGAAGTGAGAAAGAACATGGGAGATTCAGGGAACTACAATTATTTTTGCATGCTTTAAGGGTAGGGCATATATGAATGAGCACAACATAATACTTCTTCAAGGATCCTCGGCTGCGCTTACTTCAAGAATTGCCACCAGTGCTTTGTACTTACCTTTCCTAGGTAATTTTACTCCAGGAAACTCATTGCCAATCCCTGAAACTACATCTTGTTTGGAGCCACCCTTGCCAGTGCCTCAGATTTTCACTTTGTCATTCAGGATATATATATATTTTTTAATCAGCTTATTCCTTCTAAAGGACAGAATGTGCAGAGATCTTAGAAAATGATTACCTTAATTGGTCACAGATAGTTTTGTTAAAACATAATTTCTAGAACATTAAATCCCTTCTTGAAATATCTGTGTGTATCTGAAGATAATGATTCATTTATCCTTTCAGACCAGAATCAGAAAGGTCAACTTTTTTAAAGACACAAGACAAATCAAAGTACTCAGTTACTGTGTGTTCAGTATTACCTCCATATACCAACTTTATTTTCTATCTTTCTAAAAATTATTTAACTTATTTATATGAATTCTTTATATGAACATTAAAAACTGAACTATAGGTCGGTCAAAATGATAATATACTCATTGTTATCACGTCCCATTGAATCCACACAGAAAACCTGTAGATGAATAATAATATTTAATGAATGGAGAAATTGAGGCTCCAAAAGGACAAGTGTCTTTGATGATGCCAAGCTATTAAATTACAGAGCCAAGAATCAAACCCAATTCTCTTTGATGACAAAGGCAATTTTGTTTCTACTATTATTACATGTTGCTTACTACTTTTCTAAAAATTCTATTGCAATATGTGTCTTACAGATAGTTTAGATTTTTTCTTTATTTGGCTAAATTATATCATTTATTCTTAACCTAACAATAATTGTTCCTCTTATAAATCGGATCTAAAACAAGAAAGACATTCTGGAAACTAATTATTTTAAACTCCAGGTAATAAGGTTTCAGAGTCCATGATTCCGGTAAAGCTAGGTATTAGTTTGCACTTGGTGAGTTAGAGACCAGATTTATTTTCCCCCTGTAATCACTTACTTCACCTATGCTCTACTGAACATTCAGTTCCCCTTCTTTAATAGTTTACCAGGTGTGTTCTTCCTATCTCTCCATCCATTCTCCACCTGTGCCTTACTGATCTCTTCTCAAAGAATTGACTTATATAGACTTAAGAGTGATAGCTCTTGACCTCTGGCTTCCAGTCTGGCTGGATATTGGGAAGCTAAGTAGGAGAGCAGAGGTAGAAGAATAAGAGTAAGGTTCAGGTACTTGTTTTCCAGCTCACCTTTGACTGAAGGTCACATTGCTCTTAAAGTGGCCTCTGCATAAGATTCTCCTGTGAGTTTTAGTGACCATGCCTTTTCTCTACCCTTAACGTTCGCGTTAGTAACCATTTTGCTGTTATTAATCCAGACTACTATACTCTCCTGGTATATTTTTTTTTAAAAAACAACCTGTCCATGCTCTTGTTAATTATCTTGTTAAATTCTCCAGAAATTATACCAAATGAGTATGTCATCATTTTTTTCTTAGGACCTGACTGATTAAAATAACTTGGCAGAAGATCCCAAAACTTTCTGACTAGTTTTATACATTGGAATAGTCTCTGTTATTCAATTTAACTCCAACTCTTTTCTCTTTAAACCTGTTAGGTAGGGATGAGGGCAAAGAAAAAGAATAGGTATTCTCCTTTGCCATCATAGCTTACTCTTGGGTTGACTGTTTCCCTACATCAACTGGCTGCTGCAGGTGCCACTGTATACTGGTTCTGGTAGTAGAAAGGTGGAAAGATATCTACCCTGGCTGCAATTTATTTTTTTTAAGATTTTTAAAATTTATTTGACAGAGATCACAGGTAGGTAGAGAGGCAGGCAGAGAGAGAGAGGAAGGGAAACTGACTCCCTGCTGAGCAGAGAGCCTGATTCAGGGCTTGATCCCAGGATCCCAGGACCCTTGGATCACGACCTGAGCCAAAGGCAGAGGCTTTAACCCACTGAGCCACCCAAATGCCCCAACGCTGGCTGCAGTTCTAACAGCCAACATCAGCTCAACCAACTGGTCACCCCAAACCCTCTTGTTGCTGTGATTCTCACCCAGGAGGTTTCTTTTCTTTTCTTTTCTTTTCTTTTCTTTTCTTTTCTTTCTTTCTTTCTTTCTTTCTTTCTTTCTTTCTTTCTTTCTTTCTTTCTCTTTCTTTCTTTCTTTCTTTCTTTCTTAAGATTTTATTTATTTATTTGACAGAAAGAGAGCACAAGTAGGCATAGGGGCAGGCAGAGGGAGAAGGAGAAGCAGGCTCGCTGCTGAGTAGAAAGCCCGATGCCCAGCTCCATCCCAGGACGTTGAGATCATGACCTGAGCTAAAGGCAGCTGCTTAACTGATTGAGCCACCCAGGCACTCCTCAGCAGGTTTCTCAATCTCTAAAATGTTTACTTGAAGCTCTCCCTATCCCCACCCTTTATTTTATTTGCTTGTTACATATGGGGAGAAATACTCCAACCTACTACTGATGGCTTATGAGCAATGATTGCTTCTCTTGCCTCAAGCTACTATATATGAAGCCTGGAGAAGCAGATATAAACTCACTGTCTTGGAGGACTTTTAAAGTCCTGGAAAAGGTGTCTTCCCAGATTATTTTCAGTTTTTCCTTTTCTTTTTCTTTTTTCTTTTCTTTCTTATTTTTATTTTTGGAATCTGAGATATTTAAAGTCATTGTGTATTTACCATGGATCATACATTATTGGTGATGCAAGAGAAAAAGTCCCCCTTATTATATAGCTACATTTACCAAAAAAATGAATATACCATTCACTATAGCCTCTCAAGAAGTATTTATTAAACTCTCTCAAGAAGTATTTATTAAACTAAAGACACATATTTCTTTCCAATAAAAAGGTACATAAAAATGATATGCGATAGTCTATTGAATGTTCAATCAAATGGCTAAGAACAAGTTTTTATAGCAACAACATTAATAGTTCAATATGAGTGGCAGATGTACAAGAGATTATTAAACTTTTAAAAAATATATTTGAAAGTTTTAATAATGAATGATTTTGTTTTAAAGGGTCAAAACAAATACATCTATCACTATAAACTGTAGGTCTGAAATACACATTGTTGGTCCTCTTCCTACTACACTTAGAATAAAATTCCAACCTTCGAACTGATCTAGCCCCTGCCTGACTTACCACAGTCCCTCTGACTCGTTTTGATCCCATTGTATGGGTAATTCTTTTAGGTTAATGCCGAAGCCAAGTTCTTTCTTCCTGAGGTAATTTGCCATACTTAGAACTCTTTGGTAACATTCTTATTTCTGTTCCTTATGCCACTGACCCCTTGTCACTTTTCAGATTTCTTCCTAAGTAGTACCTTTTCACAGTGTTTTTCTATGATCAGTGTGTCCCAAAAAAGCTCCCACCATTCATGTAATTCTCTATGAGAGCATCCCGTTTGCTCCCTCTATAATCTGCACCACTGCTTCTAATACTCTATTGCCAGATCTTTCAATGTATTAACTGTCTTTGTTTTGTTCAACTTTGTATCCCTATCATGCCTAGTATGTAGAAGACACTCAAGAAGTGCCTATTGCATGATGAAATCTAGTTTGAATAAATCTAAATGAATAAACCTAGCTCTTTGCTTTCAAATAAGCAACAGAGTTGCATTGTGGTAGATGAAGAATTAGATCCCACTCTAAGATACTTTTTACCCATCAAGTTCTAGTGAAATGTTGTTTTAAGCTCTGGTATTTTAATATTGAGAAAGTTTTATGCAAACACCATCATTGTCTCTAAAATATTTTGTGTTTAGTTAGCCTCCAGTGTAGTTATTAATAAAACTATCACAGCTGTTTCATAATGTCTTTATTAATCCCATTAACTTTGAGTTAATTCAGATCTTCAGAAAACAAACACAAATAAAAGAATTCCCAATAGAATATGCAGTTGCAGTGTTAGCAAATACCAAATAAATCAATCAAGACAGCAGTTTACTCAAAGCTTCATTTATAAAGGTATAATCAACAACATTTTTTAATCCCTTTGTCAGGAAGAATAAATGTTCAATTTGTTTTCTGACCAGTTGCTCAAGTACCAAACACCTGTACTGTGTAGATACAGCATTAATCATTCTACCATCCATCTACGTCTTTTCTCAGTGTCTTTATCTTGCCATGATCGTCCTCAGCTTACTTTCTCAAGACTTTTTCTATGAAGAGTCTACATGTATATGAAAAATACAGTGTTGAGATCACATTTTTCATTATGGATGTGTTCAACTTCAGTTTACTTACATTGAATATTTACACAGTTACAGGCGATTTGGTTATTCTCCTATTAGTAAAAGAATGCATTTAAATATTTGAAATTCTCACTTCACACATAAAGTTTATGTCAATTTTGACTAGAGATAAAAACAGCAATTAAGTAAAGAAAATTACGAGAAACCCAAACAAAAGCCTCTCACCTTGAAATGATAGAGAAAAATAATCAGCTATAAAAACAAGGAAACAAACGACAAGCTATAAAATCAAACAGGAAAACCATGAAATATAGCATGTAAACAAAGAAAATGCTCTGGAAGTTAATAGTGAAAATAAAACCATAATGTTAGTAGCACAGAATGTGTGAGAAAAGGGAAGAAAATAGACTAAGATTCAGATAGATGGAAAGATAATACAGAGGATAAGAAAAGGAAAGTGGCACAAAGTGGATCTGGTCAGAAGCAAAAGGCAAAAATTGGGGGAGAAAAGAAATAGAGAAAGAAGGTTAAAGTATAAGAAAGTAATGTAAAGAAAAGACTAAGGGAAACCTATAGGGGAACTAAATAAAGTGTAAAGGGAAACTAAAAACAATGAAGAAAATGTTCACCCAAAGAACAATTACACATATTCATTAAATATGACCATTATATTTTATGTGCTGTAGAATAAATAGCCAAGTCCCTGGTTACTCCTGCAGTACTGGGGCCATAATCACAAATCCTAAAAGAGCCTCAGAAGCAATAAAATTAATGAGACATCTGGTACAGAGAATATGCTTCCGGCTAGAGTCAGTTGATGCCATTGGAGGAATGGAGCCAGTGTTTCCAGTTCTTCTTATCTTTCAGAAGTAAATGGGCATGTTTGACATTTTATGCCACCTACCCTAAATCTACTCTTCTCTTTTTCCTTGCAATTCAAATTTTGATTTGGGGGGCGGGGGGCAGCAAGTGCTCAACTCTAGTCATTATTCCTGGGTGCTTTCATCTAGAGATAGCCATATAAATCAACGGTGAACAGTGAGAGTAAATCCACTGTACTGGCTTCTGGGACTGTGGCAAAGTTTTGCTTTCCTGAAAAAGAATGCCAGCATAGCTGGCATCTTCTCTTTATCCCCCTTCCTTCTTTAAATAGGAGGGGATAGCCAGACCTGCAGCACCCATCATGGGCCAGTTAGACTTGATATTGCTGAGTGACTGAATCAACATCAATGATCTCTTAATTCTGATTTGTGTGTGTGTGTGTGTGTGTGTGTGCGAGAGAGAGAGAGAGAGAGAGAGAGAGAGAGAGAAATGAACATATTCAGGTAAACTATTAGTCAATCATTCCATCAGTTGAAGCCAAATATATTCTAAATGATATAGCAGAAATCTAGATTGGGGTGTGAATTATTTTAAATGTTAGTCATATTTTAATACTGTTTTTGACAGACGAAATATGTCAGCAGGCCAGATCCTGACCATAGATCACAAAACTGTGACCTCTACATATTGATTCATTTTGGCAAATGAGCCAAAATTTCCCGTTCTGAATGAATGTTTTGCATTCAGAGTAGCTGTTTGTAAAGAACTAAATTTATTCTGAAGAATTCTATTTGTATACTTTTATCCTTATTGAATAAAGGATTTATTTTATAGGTAAGATTTTTCACATCTATATAAGTATATTCTTCCTGTTTGCCCAGTGCCCTTGAATGTTGTCCATTGTCTCTTCTTTGATGTTCCTATTTATTTAATCGCTCTGTGTCCTCTATGAAATTGGGGTTCAATTCTTATTTTAATCAAATGTGACTTCCAAAAAGTAAGATTCTGAGATGTTCCCCACCCCCAACTTGAGAGATTGCAGAGGACACAGCACCAAGGGGTCAGCAGGGTTGTATAGCAGGGACACAAGGTGCAGTTATCACAAATAAAACCAAGAACCAGCATTTTGCTGGCTGTCATATAGGAAACTAAAGGTGCTGATAAAACACTATTAAAGTCAAACACTGAGCAAGTGTCAAAGAAAGCACATAGCATTTCTTTAGAATAAGTAATAAGAGCCCAAAGAACAGACGGTGCTATCACAATAAAGAGGATATGGTGGAATAAAAACTTTGGGCACATTGGAAAGAATCCAAAGAACTTGCATGAAACACAAAAGGACAAGTAGCCTGGGATAAATGTAACATTGATTGCTAGTTCCAACTGGCCCAGAAAATTTCAAGGTACTTATCAGAAAGAAACTAAAAATTGTATCTCTAACTATATGTATGTCATAATGTATATATTTGTCATTTAGTTAGGTATATGATAGAATGTATATAGTTATCATGCCTCACCAAGAATTCAGTTCTCATCAATATAATTTTTGGGGTATCCTGTGTTGAAGAAACTATGCCCCAAATATCAAATATAGATGCATGAACTGACAAAACATACTTCATGTTTAAAATCAAGATTCTGGTACATACGATAAAAAGAGTTAGGCAAGTAGCATTTTTGACAAAATACTGCCTTCACACATATTTATTTCTTTTGGCTGTTATACTAATATAGTAATTCTTAGTTATGTGAATTGTGTTAATATGAGTACATATATATAATTTGATGGTACAAGACATATATATATATGTTTGTGTATAATATATATAATTGTTGTTGATAATAAACTTTTTTCTTTTATTTCTACACACCATTCTAAAATGGCCTTTTAAATAGCATGTTATCCATTCTGTTTTTTTGTTGTTGTTATTGTTAGTGTTACTTATAATTTACAATAAAATTATAGGATGTTATTTTGTAGTTATCCTGAACTACAGTTCTATATAATCCTGTAGAACCTATAAATTTGTGGATAGTTTCCCTCAACATAGATAAATTCTTACTTCCTTACTGAATATCAATTAGGTTGTTTTAGTTCTACTTTGATGTTTTAGTTATACATCTGACTTGATGTCAGATAACATAGTGAATTGTTACTCTACAAAACTTATTTTTGTATTTTCTCAAAAATAATGACATATTTAATGGAAAATCTCTTTCCTGTGCCTGTTCCAAACTGATAAATTAGAAACCGTTCCCATGCCTTTGCACTGTCAATATGTTTTCTTGCTGGTCCACCAAGCAAACTTATAGCTAAAAGTCACAGTGCATATCTTCTGTTTTCTTATGTTTTGTCCAACTACAAAACCAAAAAAATTTAGTATTTGTTCTTCACAGTTTTATTCTTTCCCATGGAATTTATGCATACTCAAGAAAGTAATCTAGAGGTATATTTTCTTTAGACATGCCATATAAGCTCCCATATACATCATAATCTAGAGTTAAAATATTTGAAAGAACAATTACATTTAGCATGCTTATCCTTTATCTATTTTTGGTGAGCCCTAAGGCCTCTCTTTTAGACTCTGCTCTGTAATTCTCTGGTTGAATTTGCACGTTGCCTGATGCCTTCTTTTATGATTCTGACAATGGAGACACTTGGGTATTAAAATTTATGGGAAGAGAAGAAACTTCCTATCTCTAGTTTAAGCATCATATTAGCTGTAGAACACACGTTCCATTTCTTTGATCATTGTTAGCAACAGTCATGGTTATGGCTCTCAGAGGTTCTAACACCTGCCAACCATATCCTTTTGTTGTTGTTGTATGAGAGCTTTGGTCTAAGAACCAGTAGTAGTGCTGTGATTTTCTAGGAGATCTGAGCGCTGGCTGTGTGATGTGTTCCTCAGCTGTGATGATCAGTGTCTATAGCATGATGATCAGTTCCTGTGGTCAGTTTCTACAATATGGTCTCTAACCTCCTTTTTTTGTTGTTCTGTCAGCCCAGAAGTAATAACTGCTTCTTCCATTAATAATATCTGTGTTCAGGACACCTGGGTGGTTCAGTTGGTTCAGCATCTGCCTTTGGCTCAGGTGGTGATCCCAGAGTCCTGGGATCGAGTCCTGAATGGGCTCCCTGATTAGTGGGGAGCCTGCTTCTCCCTCTGCCACCCTGCCTACTTGTGCTTTCTCTCTCTGTGTCAAATAAATAAAATATTTTTAAAAATAAAAAAAATGAAAAAAAAGTAATATCTGTGTTATTAGGACACATGATCGTGCAGTCAGTTAAGCATCTGACTTTTGGTTTCTGCCCAGGTTATGAACTCAGGGTTGTGAAATCGAGCCCTACATTGGGCTCCATGCTCAGTTCAGAGTCTGCTTAAGTTTCTCTCCCCTTTTCCCCATCCCCTCTCTAAAATAAATAAATACAGATTTTTTTTAAAAAGTTTATTCAAAAATAAGTTTTATATAAAAATCTCCATTTTTGTCTTCCAGCTTTGCTATATGGTACAACTGATACCCTCTTTAGAATTTTCTTATTTAAATTTCTTATTTAAAATTTTTATGTGGGATTTTTTAAGCTTTACTGGTAAAACTGTAAGATATTTAAAGTATGCAATGTAATTATTTGATGTATATATACATTGTGAAAGAACCCCCCACATCAGGTTAACTAACACATCCATCATTATAGGAGTGAGGATGAGGAAATAGGCTTTATCCTTTCCTCTTTAGTGTACTAAGAGATCTAGGCAGTTACTACCTCTGCTCATTAGATTCAATGACCTTGATGTCAGAAATGTAATGAACCAGTACCATCTGTGGGATAACAAGGTGCCTAAGATCTAAGGACACTAGAATATAGTAAAGGGTTGACATAGCTCTGAGGCAAGTCTATGCAGATCCTTACTGCTACCAGTGAGAACAAATGTTTTGCTAGCTCTTGTATAGTGGTCTAGAACAAGGCTACAAATTAGAGCCATCAGACTAAATCCACAAGTCAGCTACTTTTTTTTTTCCCCTTAAGTTTTATTGGATCACTGCCATACTTATTCATTTATGTATTGTCTGTGACTGCTTTTGTGCTATAATAATAAAATTGAGCAGTTTTGTTACAGACCAAATATCCTATAAAATCCTAAAATATTTACTTTATGGCCCTTCATACACACACACACACACACACACACGCACACACACACACACACACACACAAATATTATTATACATATACACGTGTATGTATATACACATAAATATGTATATACACATAAATATGTATATATATGGAGAGAGAGAAAGAGGAAGATACCTTGTGTTAAATTCCTAGGGCTGCTATAACAAAGGACCACAAATTTGGCAACTTAAACAACAGAAAATTATCATCTCACAATTATGAAGGCTCGAACTTGAGATCACTAGTCTGATGGGCTGTGCCTCTTCTGAAGGTGCTAGGGAAGCATCTGATCAAGGCTGTCTCTGAGTTTCTGATTCTTTGGTTTGTGGCCGCAAAACTCCAATTCCCATATGTTGTTCTTCCTGTATGCTTGCATTTGCCAAAATTTCCCCTTTTCATAAAGATCTCACTCAGATTAGGGGCGCACTCTACTCACATTCTACTCGAAATGGACAACTACCCTACTTCCAAATAAAGTCACATCCCGAGGTACTGGGGGGTAGGAGTTCAACACATGAAATTGGGGTCACAATTCAACCCATAGCATTCCTCATCAGAAAAATATAGGCTTGATCAATAACCACATGTATATTCCAGAGGCTATATTGACTTGTTTCTAAAACTTGCCTCAGCTGGAAAAGTAGCTACTATTTATGTCACTCCCTATTTAAAGTTTACACTACTCCACAATCATTCCTTAAGATCCGTTCACCTACAGCATGGGCAAAAGAGCTATTTATTTATTGTTTTATTGTTGTTGTTGTTGTTGTTTTTCAAAAGAGCAGTTTAAATAAAGTTGTGATAGGAACCCTTAGCCCTGCATTTCTGAAGGCTTTGACCACAGCACTGGGATGTGGCATTGCTTTCTCTAGAGACATTTTCAGAGGCTTCATGTAGTGGGTGTTTTGTTTTGTTTTTTCCTGCCATAATAATTTACCCCATTAGAATGAGAACCAAATTTGGGTATTTTTTCTGTTCCTAAATATAACTATATTATTAGAAACTGTCTACATAACTAAGATATTTATGCAGACCCATTAAACACAGTATGAGATGAACTGGGGTCAAAACTACCTTTTTGAACAGACTGCCATAACCCCCAGTGTAATTATGTAATTACATTATGTAATGGGCCATAATGCCATTTATAAATTATAGGTACTAGTGCCAAAATCAGAATCAATGTCTAGAAATCTACTAAATCTTCCTTTTCCATGGTATACAGTAACAACATAGAAAAGATTACAAGACCCTTTGGAGAAAGCTTAAAGGAAGATTTATAATTTATATATCGGAAGAAACTCTGACATCCCTTTCAAATAAACTAAAAACTGAGTGAGAGGCTGTGACTATCCATTGTGATGATTCAAGTAGTTTCCACCTTATCCAGAATTTATGTCACATAGATCAAGTGAAACTTTAATAGATTGCTAATCTATTGAAAACTCTGAATCTTGCAATTAATTGGAATCTGCTGAAGATCTATGAGGTTCAAAACATTATACCTTCTTTGTTTCTAATGCACATTTTTGAATGTGTGTGCCCATCCTTTAATGTCTAAGTGTTTTGTCAAGCATCTACCATTCTGGAATCCCTCATCCTTACCCTAAAAAGAAAGCCTATCTCAATGAAGACTCTTCTGCCATCTTCCTCACCTGTATAGAAAGGAATACAGATGTGCATTTCAGTGATACTGCCCTCCCTGTCCATTCAGTCATGTATTACCAGTGCCTTAGAGAAGAATGTCCTCTCGGGCCTCTCTTGCATATAATCAGAAAGCAGATGGCACAAGATGCATGTAGTTCTATATTCCTATTTCCTGAAGCTTTTGGATTTTTCCCCTTTATATTATGTTAGAAAATTACTGATATTTCAGCCTCACTAAGTGTTGGCAATCATTAGGCCTAGATTTCAGTCAACAAAGCAAACAAATTATTAAAGCAGATTTAATGTATTAAATCCAGAAGCTCTGAGAAGTGTAGCCATATCAACAGTCTGGCCCCATCCAATGATACAGTCTGTATTCTTTCAAAATACATCCTTAGAATGTATATCCATGCATATTCTGCAGGCTGCCATAATAAAAATTAGCAAAAGCTGAGCCCTTTTGTTCTAGTAAAATCATCTCTCCCTTTATTATTTCCTCAGCTATCAGAATGGTAACTGCTTCTTGCAGTTACTAATCTTTGGATTATTCTACCATTTCCCCTTTTGCTATTTCAGCTTTCCAACATCATCATCTATTTAACCAACCCGTGGTATCAAATTCCCTCTATTTGATGTTGTTTATGTTTTCTGGCAGGACACAGACTAACTGAGCTACAGATGAATGTAACAGATTCAAAAAATTGAGCTGAAGATAATTTGGAATATGCTACATTAGTTTTGGTCTTAGTGACTTTGTTTTTAATGTTTAACTCTAGAGTTTTCTATTTTGATAGGTAAATCAACTCTGTAACAATAGCTTAACAATGAGAATGAAAATCAGTTCATCTTGTTCAAGTTTCCACCAAGTTTAACATGTCTTGTATAATCCTGATTGAAAGGTTCAATTCCTATTATTAAAAAATCAAAATTTTAGAAGTTGTTTTGTTAATTCTCATATTCTGCTTATTTATCTCTTTTTGAAGTTTCTAATCATTATTTCTTTTTCTGCCCACTGGATTTGCATAGCTGAAGCATAAACAGATGACAAGCACCTGGTAAAATGTTTGAACACAGCTATTATCTAAAACCTTAATCTACTTCCTTTCATAGCTCGAAGTATTTTAGATTGCTTCAATAGAAAATTCTAGCTTATTGATTAAAAAAAAAAATTCTGATCCACTTACCTGAAAATAAATTTGTGTTTTATAATATTAGAAATTTCTGATCACCCTCCTTCCATTTGTCTACCTCTTGAGGAGTATTTGTTCAATTTTTGTCTTTCTTTTTGGGTGATGAAAGTATCTGGAGCTAGACAATCTGGCAAAAATGTACCAAATGTCAGGAACTCAAGTGTTTGAGTTGGGGCTAGAAAGATAGGCATGATGCTGTTCTTCCTCTAGAGAATCATTCGGGATAGTTGAAGACTCTACGAAATCTCATGAGTAAGCCACACAAAAAAATTCATTCGTAAGAAAATGATATTTATAAAATACAGATATGAATATGATATTCTTCTTCATAAAATCCTTTAATGTCTTCCCATTGGCCTTGGATAAAATTCAGTTTCCTTGGGTCATTAAGAGGACCTCGTGTCCTCATCTCAGCTCAGCTCCAGTCTCAGTACTTTCTAGTCTTCATCTCATATGTACTCTGCTCTACCCCAACCACTGGGGCTTCTGTAGGTTTTTAGAGGGCATGATGTTCTTCTCTCTGGGCCTCCTCACTCCGCTGACCAGCCCGGCCATGCACACTCACCCTTGTTCTTTGGTTGTCTAACACTGCATCACTACATCATCCTTTCCTTTTCACTTCAATGTCAGCTTATTCTTTTTGCTTCCTTGCATAGATAAAGTGGAATTTCTTTAGGTTCCCAAGGACCTCTCTCTTTTTTTTAAAATTTAAATTCAAGTTAGTTAACATATGGTATACTATTGGTTTCAGGAGTAGAATTTAGTGATTCATCACTTACATATAATACCCAGTGCTCATCCCAACAAGTGCCTTCGGTAATGCCAATGCCCGTTACCCCATTTACCCATCTCCCAACTCACCTCCTCTCCAACAACTCCTTGTGTTCTCTATAGTTAAGAGTCTTATGGTTTGCCTCCCTCTCTGTTTCTGTCTTATTTTATTTTTCCTTCCCTTCCCCTATGTTCATCTGTTTTATTTCTTAAATTCCACATGTGAGTGAAATCATATGATATCTGTCTCTCTCTGACTGACTTAGCATAGTATATTCTAGTTCCATCCATGTCACTGCAAATGGCAAGATTTCATTAGTAATATTCCATTGTGTGTATATACGACCTCTTTCTGACCAGTTCATCAGTTCATGGACATTTGTGCTCTTCCCATAATTTGGCTATTGTTGATAATACTGCTATAAACATTTGGGTGCAGGTGCCCCTTTGAAACAGCATTGTTGTAACCTATGGATAAATATCAGTAGTGCAATTGCTGGCTCATAAGTTCATTCTATTTTTAACATTTTGAGGAACCTACATACTGTTTTCCATAGTGGCTGCACTAGTTTGCATTCCTACCAACAGTGTAAGAGGATGCCCCTTTCTCTGCATCCTCGCCAACATCTGTTGTTAATTTTAGTATTCTGACAGATGTGAGGTGGTATCTTGTTGTGGTTTTGATTTCTAGTTCCTTGATGATGAGTGGCATTGAGCATTTTTTCATGTGTCTGTTACCCCTTTGTGTGTCTTCTTTGGAGAAATGTCTGATCATGTCTTCTGCTCATTTCTTAACTGAATTTATTTGTTTTGGGGGTGATGATTTTGATGAGTTCTTTGTAAATTCCCATAAGTAAGCCTTCTCTTGTAATTCTCACTAAATGTTGATTTTAGTTATAGGTTTAGGGTCTCCTTTCCCAAGCAAAGGGTAAGCCCCATGACAGCATGGTAGATGTTTTATGTGGCAAAAACATGGACCATATGATGACCATGTCTGCTGTATGCAGAGTGCCTAGCAAAAAACCTAGAACATTTTAGGCAAAAAACAAACAAGCAAACCATTCATTGAATGAATAAACATTTATTTAGTAGAATGGATAATAGATGAAAATTATTAGGTATTTTAGGACAGATGAGCTAAATGCACTTGAAATATCAAAGGTGATTTTTAATGGGAAAAGTGCATTTAAGTTAGAACTAGAGAGATAAAGAAAAATAGAACAAAGTGAAATTCACCCTGAAATGAATAACATATGAATAGGTAAAACAATGAAGAGGAAATACTAGTACAGTCTTCCTTTTGAGGAATACTGATGAATTACTAGTGTTTTCACCAACCTATCTTATGACTCAATAGATCCTCTAAAAGAGTTCCATTCCTTGTATTTCTCTGGCTCTTTGAAATGTATGTTTTTTTCTAAAATCTAGTATATTATATATTTTTGTTTTTTATTTTTATGATTTATGTTTATTATTATTATTTATAATCACATATTCCTGACTTTAAAAATATATGATTTTGTCAACATTTTCTCATTGATCCCAACTGATGACTACAGAATCAGCAGTTCTGTTTGCTAATTTTACTTGTTATCAATAAGGTCACTATTGGCATTTTGTTTTGGTGATTCATCCTCACTGTGCAGAACTTTCTTGGGACCTAGAAAAGTTTCATTTGTGGCCTCTGGGCATTACTTGCCATTCACCCTTCATCTTTCGCAGTCATGGTAACCTCCAAAGCTCATACATTTGCAAACAATACTGGTCATTTCTGACCCGCAGAGAAAGAGGAAGTATTGTCTTCCTCCATTTCAGTACCATTTAACTTCTAGTAAGTTAGGAAGTAAATTTAAACATTTGTTTTGATGTGATTTTATAATAATATATCCATTTAGCTGAATATTTAATTATAGACATATGTTTTCTTGGCACACATTTTTTAAATAGTGTTAGAAAATAATCTTAATACTATCTGACCAGTTGATTTACTAAGAATGTTTGTATTAGTAGTACATAGATTTCCATAGAATTGTATGTATCCTTGCCAAATAGCATTGCTCCATCTACATTTATTTACAAAATAATTTAAAATTAAGATAAAAGTAATTAACACCTTTTTTTTTAAAGATTTTTCATTTATTTAGAGAGAGAGAGAGAGGAGGAGCAAGCATGAGTGGGGGTAGGAGGAGAGGGAGAAGCAGACTTCTTGCTGAACAGGGAGCGCATGTGAACTTGATCCCTGGACCCCTGGGATCATGATCTGAACCAAAGGCAGATGCTTAACTGACTGTGCCACCCAGGTGCCCAATAGTAGCCTCTTTTAATAAGAGTAATTCTGGTGTTCATCTATCTAAGTCACAGTATATTCATTAAACCCAGCCATGTATTGTTGGAAATAGTTTGTATGTATGTTGTATAAATTATATAAAGCCATTGCAGTATTGCACATTACTCTCTATTTTAGATTTTTTTATATATACTAAAAGTATCTTACCTAATCCCTATACTTCCTTTTGTGAGCTATCCTGTAGCTCCATCATTTTTCTTTCTTCTACATTAATACTGTATTTTATACTCTATTGTATTTTATAAAGCTGCTTTATCTCGGTACTTTTTTGGTTTGTTTTCTCCTCAAATTTTGCCTTAAGGTCTTTTGAGCAGTTGAGTTTATCTTGCCGATCAATAATTTAAGGTTTTCATAAAAAAACACTCTCTTCTTCTCCAGGAGCTCATTGCTTTGGTATTATAAAAACAACAATCAGAAGGAAAAAAAGTCCACTCTTTGAGATAATGTGGCAAGGCATTTCCTATATCATTTTTTTTTCCCCCAAAGTCATGGGCATAAATTTGTCAGAACCCTTAAATTGCTTTAAAAATTTAATACTTAGAAGAGAAAGAATACAAAGCATAAAATTAATATACACACATACATTGTGGATTTTTTAATTGTCGTACTGTTCTTAAAAAATAATTATATAAATACACCAATACAGATATATTTTATCTTGTGTGTTATATAAATCATATTTATAAATATAGGAACATGCATAAAGTACCTCATAGTTTCAGTATTTTAATAATATTTAAGATTTTTTCCTTCTAAAAGTAGTATAAAGATATTCCCAATATGGAATAAAGGGATCTAAAATATCTAGCTCTTCAGTAATTTTGCAATGTCAAGGAAGAAGAGTCATCAAGTATCTACTTGGTTCTAATTCAAAGTTTAAGGGTACATGGCTGTCAGGATTTTCCTAATCTGATATTGTCCTTGCCTTATAACAGTTGTAGTGATGTAGTTTTGGAATATAGGTGAGGTTTGATGGGGTGGGGTCTGGAGCCGCTGGCCAAGAAAGAAATCTTGAGACCTCTTTGGTGAAAAATTGTGTTTTATTAAAGCTTGGGGAAAGGACCCAGGGGCAGAAAGAGCCACACTGGGGTCAGGAGGAGCAACTGATTAGATACTTGGAGTTGGGGGACTAATGAAAAGGGAGGTTTTCAAAAGAACGTTCATATGTTAAAGAGGACCTACAAGACCCTTGAGGACTTGCATTGTCAAGGTTGTTTTCCTCTCTGGTAAGATATTAAGACAGTTGGGAGCTTCCTGGAGGAACATATACTCAGCTTGCCTCAAGTGTTTGTCCGTGGGCTGCAGGTTATAAAGTCATTTAATTTGATCTACATTTCCTTCTGGAAGTTAGGTTATTAATAAGAATGCTTCTTCTTTGTAAATCTCTGAGATATTTGTAAACTGAGGAAGACTCATGTCTTGCAGGGCTATAATCTCTATAAATTAACCATTTGTTTTTCCTTCCCTTAGTTTTCAGGGAGGCAGGAATGTCTGAGGAATGTCACACATATCACACCTGGGGGGCAGGGGAGGAGGGGGTTGTGGGTGTCAGCTTGTGCTTTGTCTTCAGCTTGCCCTCTGCTCCTTCATCAGGAGGAGGGGAGGAAAAATAATGTTTCCCTCTACTCTTCTGAGTTGTCCTGTAATAAAAGACAGATTAACAAAAGAAAAACAAACAGTAGTTTATTAACAGGTATCATTGTGCATACATGGGAGATTCCTAAAGAAAAATAAGTCACTCCCTGATATGGCTTATAATACAGATTTAAATACTATTTAATAGGGAAAGGCACGGGGGAAATAGACTTCTCAGGGGAGAGTAAATGAGTTTTGGGAAAAACGAAATGGGCCTACAGAAGAATAGATGGGAGGTATGAACATTTGTGACAAAATTTGTCAGGCTGTGGTGCAGACTTTGTCTCCTGTCCTATCCTGTCCCGGTCAGCTTCCTTTTCCCGTGATAAAACTCCAGGGCAGGGGATTTATAATTATTGAATTCCTTTTGGAGGATCTATCTTTGGGCAGATAAGGGGAGTTCAGAGAAAGCCACTCCCTGCATTTGCTATTTTTTGAGTGCCTCTAGCTCAAAATAATCACATAGAGAGCAAAATGGAGTCTCTCATGTCAAGCAGGAACCTGTGTCAAGCAATGATGGAGCAGTTTAAGGTACTGTAGCTAGGAGACATGGCGGGACCAGCGTCAGCTGAAACCTCAGAACTGATAAGGAGCTGAACCATAGGACATAGGACGTCATCAGAGACCCAAAACTGATTAAATCCCTTTAAAAAGGGGAGGATTTTGGCAGCAAACTCAGACTCTTCAGACCTGACCCCTCTATGTCTGGCCACTTCAAAAAGGCAACTGCTGCCAAAGGCTCTGCCCAGTTGATCTCCGAAAAGAACCGAGATCCTTTACTGCCTGAACATAAGAGGCAGTAAGTGCCGAGAGCTGATCTGGACCAGACCGAGGCCCTATCTCAACTGTGCGCCCCCATGAGTAAGGGACAAGGCAGGGCTAGGGTAGGGAGAGATGCAAAGGGGGCTCTGTGATCAGGCTCACAGAAATCCCAAAAATATGGAGGTGTGGGAAAACCAGAGGTAAGGGACAAAAAGAACCACCCTACCCTAGGCTTGGATGAGGACCACCCTGCCCTAGGCTTGTGGGGGTGGGTGTCTTTATGGTAATCACCTGTGACCAACAAGGAATAAGGAGACCCTAAAAAGGAAGTAAGCCAGAGAAGGTGTTATCACTAGTCCTTGGTCAATGGTGATTAACAATAGAAATATTAAGGTCCCTAGTTAGCTTTCTATGAAAGACCAACCCTAAAGTCCCTCATCTGAGGTTGTGTGTGTGTGTGTGTGTGTGTGTGTGTGTGTGTATCTTCAATTAATGAACTTCTATCTCTGTACTCACCTTTGTCCCAGAGATTCATTCTTGGACTCCATGACAAAGGAACCTAGCTCTCCTGCTTTATCTAGACTGACGTCATGTCTTATGGAGGCTAAGAATGAATCTCACAGACAAAGGAGAGTAAGTGATAGAAGTTTAAGTGAAGATAAGGAAAGAGCTCTCTCTCTAGAGTGAGAGGGGTCCCACAGGGTTGCCACTGAGGGCTTTTAGGGATGGTCTTTTATAGAAAGCTAATGAGGGAACTTAAATCTTTTTAACATTTCTATTGATATCCCCACTGAGCTAGGACTAATGCTAATACCTTCAATGGCTTACTTCTTTTTTAAGGTCCAGTAATTCTTTGTTGGCCACAAGTAGCTGTTATAACAAGACCTCACATCTGACACCTAGGACAGGATGGTCTCCTGTGTTCCCTTATCTCTGGTTTCCTTTCTTCTCCTGCATTTTTGAATTTTATGAGCCCGATTCCCAGGACCCCTACCTATCTCTTGCTTCCAAGCCCCATCTCTCCCTCACTTACTTCCAAGATCTTAAAGGGTTCCCTTGGAGGGCTATTTGCTTTATCCATAGCAAGCTAAAAAACCCAGCCTAGAAGGGTTCTATGATTGGTGATTTGTGAACTTCAATAGCCATTCAGTGATCAAGAACTTAAGTACTGGGCTTAGACTCCGTGTTTGGGATACTGCATTCATTTACGCTGCACCATGACAGAGAAATAGATTTTCTTTTTTACTACTTTTAAGCCACTAGATTATAGTTTCTATTATTAACAGTAGCTTAGTTTGGTCTACATGTGTGTACGTGTGTGTATGTTTATGTGTGTATATACGTGTGTGTGTGTGTGTGTATATATATATATATATACACAATCCAAAAAGAGAGTGATCAATTACTCTACCCTGACATTTGAACATCCAAACAAAATGATGCAGAAACAACAATCAAGACAAATTTTATACATATATGTGTGTGTGTGTGTGTGTGTGTGTAAAGTTTCTCATTTTGTAAAATGAGCAAAGTAGAGAAAAATGTAAAAAAAGCAATCATCTAAAGGATAAATACATTTTAATTGTTATGTATTAAGTCTTTTTCAGCATATTTTATACAATAGTCAATACAATTTTTAAATTTTGCTTTCTCATGTAATATACCTTATAAAAACTCTCATCCAAATTTCCATAGATATGTTTTACAAGCCTTATTTTTAGTGTTTCAGAATATATTTTACATGAGTTCACCATAATCTACTGTATGATTCCCCTACTGTAATCTTTTGATGCCATCTAATTCTTCATTATGTTTAAACTAAATGTGAAAAAATTTTCGTATACTTTTTATACCAATTATCTCAAGATAGAGTCTCAGGAAGTGAAATTGTTAAACACACATCACTTAAAGCTATTGTTGCATATCATCAAACTGCTTTCCCAAATTGTTTCACCAATATATGTCTAAAATATATCAGATTGCAAACTCTGCAAAGGTGAGGATATTTTATTTTTTCATTGATACGTCTTGAATACACACACATATGCACATATATTCAACAAATATTTGAGGACTAGCTGAATGAATGGATGATTCCAAATGGTAACCACATTTAATTAAGCAAGAATCGTTCAATTTTTATTGAGATGTTTGCATAGATGGACTTCAGGTAATCAATCTGGAAAAAGACAGGAAGCAAAGAAGCTTTTGAGGGCAAGAAAAAGGATGCATAAATATTGCATCTGTCTCCAAGTAAGGACAGTCTATTTGGCAGAGACCACTACTTCAGTTGCCCTAAAGCTGCAGTGGTTAATGTCCAACCTCATGTCAGTCCTTACATTTTTGGCTAAAGATCCAGAGTTCTGTTAGAGATTGCTAGCTTGGGTAAATTCAATTCCATTGTCTGAAATCTAGTTATACAAGTACAAAGAAGTACAAAACTGTCCTTGACTTCCAAACTGAGAGACAGATACCATAAATTATGCTACCGTTAAGAATATAAAACTTTAGAGTAAGTTCATTTCACTAAACAAAACAAGACAAAACAAAAGAAAGTCACCTCAAAACATACTACATACGGGAAAAGCCAAAAAAATTAAAATATAACTGTTCGTTATATCTATTCACCATTGACATGTTGACATAGTAACGTATAAAGAACTATTTGTAAAAATTCATTTTAAAAGATTTAATCCTTCCAAAAATTGGACTTATTAATGCTTCTCTAAAACTCTCAATATGTGTTTATCTCAGGCAATAAGATATTAGTTTATTCCACAATTCATATTTAAATGTGATTTATTGATTATTGTTTGTTCTGATATTGTAATCTGCTTTGAGAAGGAAGTTCACATTGTTATTGTTTATAGTCAATTCAGTTAAATTCACATACTCCCTATTCCGTCTGTTCTAAATACATTCTATGTAACTTCATTACATCATTACTTTTGACTTTTGAAGATGTTCTGGGAGTCTGGGACAGTGTAGTGTGACGAATTAGATTAAGTGTTTGTGCATATGTGTGTGTTTTTTATGTGTAAAGTTTCTTTCTCCTTGGGATATTACAGATTTTGCCTTTTGGGTTTTTAGCTCTCTTTTTATCAAATTATTTTCGCATATCATCCAGTCCTGTTCACATGTTATAAAATGAGAATTCTTGCATTCTCTCTCTCTCTCTTTTGTAAATATATATAAATATATACACACACACACTTATATATATATATAAATATAAATATATTTATATTATTAACAGTATATAATATAAATGTGTGTATATGTGTGTGCATGTGTGTGTGTATGTGTGTGTGTGTGTGTGTGTGTATACATACCTCCCAAATATGTGAATACATACTTTATGCACATGCACACATTTGGAGAGAAATATATGTATATGAAATCACAAATAATAAAATATATCATCGTTTGTATGAGTTTTATTCTAAAGATTTATTTATTTCTAAAGATAAGCAGGGTAGCTTTTTATATAGTCGCATTTTAATATTATTTTCTCTGAAATGATAAAAAAGGTCCTGAAAATAATCCTGACAGCTCTCTAAAACCACTTGCATTATCTTATTTTGTACTCAAAATGGATATTTATGAAAATTTAATGCAGATAATGAAGCATAGCATTATACTCTATCAATGAGGACACCAATCATGTGTAAAAATATAAAATGAAAAGGACTGTAATTTAATGGACTACACATAAATAACAGTCTTATCATTGCGCTTAGCCTGGTTTCCCATGGAAACAAGAATTATAAAACTACCTAGTGCTCTCACAGTCTAGGTAGCAAATAAAAGTTAAATAACAATTATTACTATTAGGCTATCAGTCAGACTGTCAGTCTCTGTAATGTTAATAACTTCGGCCTTAGCAGCCAGTTTCAGTAAAGTTTACAATGATCTGAGTCTCAGTGCCGAGTAGAAATATAAAACATCAGGAAAATAAAAACAAATCAATCAATTGTAGAGATGTATAAAGAACAAGTGACAAGAAAATTGCAGCAACTTTGCACTTATTCTTCATTTTATTTTAAGTATAGATGTCAGGTTTTATAACAAATTTTATGATGCCCCTTTTCAGCAGGGCATGTGAACCATTTTAAAGATGCCTATTGAAAAGAAATTTAACAAAATACATTACCTTCCTAATATATTTGCTTCCCATATCAAAAAATGCCCAGCAGATTCATAAACTGTGTGAGTAATAAGTGTTCTCTAATCTTCCTGCTGAGGGTCCCTATACCATCTTATGTGATCAGAAATTTTCTAAAATCATCAGCTATAAATACCATTCTTTTTCCTACTCGTTGTTTCCTTACCTCACATCAAAACCATGGTCTGCCACTAATTTTCAACAAAGTCCATGCTATCAAATAATACCTGTCTGTATTTTTATTGTGGAAAAAAGCTATTTGTTGCAATCATTTGTCAATGTCATAGGTTTGTTTTAAACCTGGCCTGTATTCCTCTTTTCAAGCCTTCTCTTACCATCTTCTTAGTGTGTAACAACTACACATAAAGAAAAATATATAAAGTCAACTTTGTGGGTTTTTTTTTTAATTCTCATCATTCTCTGTGCATTTCATAGAATTACATTTATCCCCTAACAGTGAAATCTACAAATTGCATTTTATGACAGTAAAACAAAGACTCTTCCAAAATTCTTTAATTTAGAAAGCTGTGTTTCGCCCAACAGAAGCAAATATAATCTTCTTATCTAAGAAAATATGTATCATAAATGCAGGACTTGTGTTGTCTGATAAGCTTTTTGCTTTTTAATTTGTGAAAAGTGATTATTTTAGCCTTAGAAACTATAATTTCAATTCTTATTTAAATAGCCAAATTATAATTCTGAAACTGAAATGTTAGGTTCTAGAATATATGTCTCCACTCTGCATAAATTTCTACTCATATAATCTCTATTTTTGAAATAATAAGGCATGTGTTTTATTTTGTTTTGTTTTTAAGAACAATTTAAGGCATTCTGCAATATTCTAGTTTGGAGAGTATAGTGTTTGGTTCTCTACATCATCTTGGAGCCTTTATATGTGTTTTATTTCCTTCCATTGACTCTTCATATTTACTTTTCATTCTTTATTTCTCAGATTAAATGCCACAATCCCCCAAAAAGCCTTCTCTAACTGCTTTCTCCCCTTAATTATTATCTTTCAGAGTATTATTCATTTCACTGATAGTACTACAGTTTACCTGCACTTTTTAAAATCCACTTTATCTATTAGAATCTATTAGAAAATCCACTTTATCTATAGATCTGTAAGGCATATATATCTGCATTATAGATCTATAAATGCAAAATATATATAGATCTATAATGCATTATACATATATTTATTTATCTATGTATCTATATCTATATCTATCTATCTGTAAATATATATATAAATGAATAATAAAATTTGGCCTCTTAGAGCCTAGATACATTCTGTCAATACACTGTGTCATTCTATGAGAGACATTAGGAATTAGTGGTACCTTCCAGGACATAAACAATATTCATTTATACAGTTATTTTATAATAATATTTATCCAAGTCTTACTCTACACAAAGAACTGACTTGACCTCACTGTTCTCAGTGTCTGCAATGCAGATATGCAGATAAGAAAACACATGGTTTTTGAGGAGAAAAAAATGAGAAGCTACCAGAAACAGATAATTTCCCAAGAAGGTAATAAGTACTGTGGGAGGAGAGTACTGGGTGCTGTGAGAGCATCATAGGTAGGGTCAGGAAAAACTTCAAGGAACCAGAAATGTGAAAGGATTTATCTGGTAATAACCAAGAAGAACTTTCCAGGAGGAGGAAAGTACATTTGCTTAAACTCAGAGGCAACTAACATCAGGGCATGTTTAAGGAATTTACCAGTTGAGTATAGCTTGATGAGAGTGTACAAGACTGACTAGCAAAGGATGAGCTGGAGAGGTAGGCTAGTGTCTAATCATGACAGGTCCCATACATGAAGTGACCTATCACAGAAGAAGTAAGTTTAGAGTGTCTTTTATTGTTATCTACTAAAATTGTATGGAAATACTAGAAAAATAAATGTTGACTTGAGTCTTTGAGATCTAATCATTCAATTTAAAGACCACATCATGGGAAAGAAAGCTGGATTTCTCATCCTATTTCTCACAAGTATACATACATGTTACTAGCTTTGCAAAGGAAAACTAGGATATCCCTGGATCCTGGGATCTGATGTATGTAAAGGACAGGGAAGACTTTGGGTATATTTCTTCAGTATTATGGAAAATAAGCCTGAATTTTCTGTACCCTATGTATATGATAAATGAAGGTTATTTCTACAAAGGGCCTCCTGATGTAGTTCAGGGCACTTCCATGTACTAGCTGACATATTTTTCACAAGTCTAACCCACTTAATTCCGTTCTATCTCACGTAGAGTTGTTAGGACAGAAATGCATTAATATTTGAAGAACACCAAAGCATAAGCCATTTTATGATTAAAAATACGTTTGGCCTATGAGTGCTATATGGTTCTGAAACAGCCTTCTCATTTGTAAAATGAATATGCTATTTGGCCAACATCTACTCCTACTTATAGGAAAGAGCCAGCACCAGAACCCAGATCTCCTGAATTTCAGTACAGTGTTCCTTCTATTATAGTCCGTGTTTCCCAGTAGCCAGATAATTTATGAGAGGATAATAGCTATCAAGTTTCTTTTTATGTGTATAACAAGAGGAAAACAGATGTGGGAAATTGAAATAAGTCATAAGGTTTACTATAGTTAGTATTTTAAGTTGTAATGATAGTAAATAAGGATTAAAGTATTAAATTTACTAATACCTTCCTGAGATACATACCTCGTTGAAAAATATAAGAATTCATCCCTTTTGTCGACATACATTTGTGAAATTCAAAGAGTCGCGTGAACAGACTACATCTGAAATATGTCTATAAGACAATGATTTAATGTAGAATTAAGATCATTGCATTTATTTTCAGTAAACATACTTGCCACCTAAAATTTCCTATACTGTCAAAGTAGAGCAGATTACCTCAGAATCTTGCTTCTAATGAACTGCTGGCAACAGCCATTAGTCTAGTTTAGTTTAGTCTGACACACTCAGCTTTGGGATGAGAACAAACGGATGTTTTGGTCTTGTCTTTAACTGTAGTGTGATTTGTTTCCAATGCCTATTTATTTTATTTCATTTTTATATAATGGTGCTCACTACTTTTGCTATATTTCATTTTGGTAGAACTAGTTTTGCTAATTTAATGTTTGAAATGGAAAGTCCAATAGGCCTATGTGGTTATCCACTATATAAAATATAAAAATTACATTTCGAAGAGAGATACTAAATTCATAGACACACAGGTACACAGAATACAGAGTAATCTAGATGATTTACAGATGAGTGAATCAAATAGGAAAGCAGCCCACAGAAATAACACTGCTACTTTTGAAGGAGGGGCATGTGGCCATATAAATGATGTTAAAGAAGCTGGAATTATGATTGGACTTTCTTAATTAGTTAATATGAAACTCGGCATTGTCTCTGGGTCTTGTGACCTTCATTTGGTGGTGCCTTTCAGTAGTTATGTAGGGACCCTTTTGAGAATTGAATTATTTACTCTTTGATCCATGATTAAACTGGTTGTTTCCCCCTAAATATTTTAGAATAGTTAATTTACAATGACTTAAAAAAAGAAAATTAAGAATTAGTGGTCCTGCAGCATAAAAGGTATTGTGGTATTTTATATTTAATAGAATGTAAACTTTAAGACACACCAATATTTTATGGATTAAAAGAGTTTTATGGATCACATACTGATTGTTACATGCACCTCAGTTTCACAGATGTGCAAATGTGGGAAAGGTGTGTTTTAGGAACATAAAAATGGGACACATGTAAGTTTAATTAAAATTCATAAGAACAAGAGAAACTTCTTCAGACTGTTCTGCAAAGATAATAATTCTGGAATGTCTGAAAAAAGTCCCTGGTAAGCAAATGAGTAAATAAGATAGCATCAAAAAGAGAGACATGATCTATTTTATTTGCTGCTACAGAAGGAGCAAACCATTAACAAGGCTGCGTTTTATATTCTTTACAGTACTAAACTTTTAAAGGCTGGGTAATGTTCCTTTGATAGTCACATCAGCCTTCACTGAGTCTCACAAAGCCCTTAGTTATTACACACTAAGGAAAGGATTTATAATCGTTCATAAATATGGCAAATGAATTGCATTATACCTGTCAACAGGACAAGCGAGGGAGCTTTAGAGAAAGGGATGTGAACTCTGCCATCCCTATCACAGAATCGTGGTGGCTTAGCACATCAAAACTTAGTTTCTCACTCACCTAAAGACAGTGAAAATTCTGAGATTTTGCATGGTAGCTCTTCTCAGCATATGGTGATTAAAGATTCGGCTGGTTTCTTCCATCTTTTGATGCAGCAGTTTCAATCTGTGTTCTCTGAGATGATTACAGAAAGAACAGAGGGAGCCCGGAGTTACACTGGAGCATCTCTCACAGTTCTTCTTCTTGGTCAGAGCTTTTCACCTGACCCCGTGGACTAACTCAGACCATCTGGGAAGTGTAGTGTAGTTCGTCGATAGTCAGGAATTACTACATTCCCAGAATATTTCTGTAGAACTCTTTCCTCCAGCACATATTTATTGGGAATATTTTTATGACATTGCTTCAGTGCTAATATGTAATGACATGAAGGGTAAAATGTATGCATATAACTCTACAAAAAAAGAAGATGAAAAACTGCGCTCTGGCCTCTGGCGAAATTTCCCTTCTATTCACCTGTTCCTCAATTTGAACCTGGGTCATCATTTTATTGTAAGTATCAAGCTTTCAGAATGACATGTATCTATTTACATTTTGATTTTCTACTTTCAAACCTATGTTCACTTTGAGACCAGGGACTATAATCTCCCCATGGACTATAACTGAATCTGTTATAGTATACACTCAGTAAAGCATAATATTAAGTTTAATCGATTTTTATTCAAAACTCCAGTAATACATCCACTTTTCTTTTTTATTTTTACTTTCTGGGAAAATTAAATTTCAATTCTCTTAATTCTTTTACTTCATATGAAATTTTCTCAAATTGAACTAATTTTATTAATACTGTTAAATATTGGAAAGTATGAGTTATAGATACCTGAGAAAATATGAGAAAATTGTTCATTGGTCAAATTCATTATAATAGCAAGTAGTTATAATTGAGGATATTACTATTATTTGGAAATATAGATTTGGATTCACAATTGATAGTATATGAACATGAAAAGCTAACATAAATTTGCCAGTTCTGTTTTTAGTCTCTCATCAGAATCAAAATCATTCAGTTCCGCTTTCAGAGTAATGTAGGTACTGAGACGTATATGGCATATAATATAATTGATACCAATAATGTATATTGATCACCATTGTAGAAATAAATTTAAGAAATTTATAAGAAATAAATTTAAGAAATAGAAGAAATAAATTTAAGAAATATGTGTGATCTTAATCTTTCAGATAATAGGAGAAATGTCATTAATGTTACTTTGTACTATTATGGATAAATGGAAATTTTCATTTAAAAATGATGTATGTTTCAGTGTTTTATAAAGATATCTCAATATACATGTGCTTTAATGTTTTACAGTTTATCACAACAAGTCTGAACATTAAGTGAACTTTGTTGCTTAAACAGAACTTATATTACTAAATCAACATAGTAGTTGTACCAAATGCAATAAATTACATGCCTTTTGAATTTAAAGCAACAGCAACAAAAGTCATAAATAGTTTATTTTTTTATATTTTATTTTATTTTTTTTTAAAGATTTTATTTATTTATTTGACAGACAGAGATCACAAGTAGGCAGAGAGGCAGGCAAAGAGAGAGAGAGAGAGAGGGAAGCAGGCTTCCTGCGGAGCAGAGAGCCCGATGCGGGGCTCGATTCCAGGACCCTGAGATCATGACCCGAGCCGAAGGCAGCAGCCCAAACCACTGAGCCACCCAGGCGCCCTAAAAGTCATAAATAGTTTAAGTTAGATTTTAAAGTTTTGCTCTCTCATTGTACATAAATGATGAAATTAATATATAATTAATAATAATCTTGGCAAAATCTTCCTCAGCAGTTCTGTGTGACAAGCACCATTCAGTCACTCTACAGATATTTACTTAATTAATCTTCAAGCAATTCTATGATAATAGATACTATTATTATCCCTGTTGCAGTTGAGGAAGCTAAGGCACAGACAGGTGGAGTAAATTACCCAAGATCTGGATCTTCATGATGTGAGTTCTTAAAACTTATACAAAGTAATATCTTTAAGAGTGCAAAATAAAAGTGGTCTGATAAAAGACTCAGGTAGTAGAGGCTGCCTACTATTTTGATTGTATAATTCAATACATAGTAATCAATTTAATATATTAAATAGAGTAGTGGAAGGAAAAAAGAAATATATACCCCCCCCAAAAAAAGGAATGTACGGAGAAATAAGGTAAAGTAATGTCAAGGCTCAGTCACAGTAAATTATCATGCTTATTTGCATTTATATAAATTTATATATTAAAATTTCTTATCAACTTTTGATAAATATACTAGAAAGAATGATTTGACTATATGTTGAAAAAAAGAAAATGTACTTTAAATATGAAGACGGATACAGGTTAAAATAAGAAGGATGGTGTCTTAGTCCATTCAGGCTGTATAACAAAACACCTTGGACTGTGTGGCGTATAAACAACAGAAATTTATTTTTCACAGTTCTGGAGGCTAGAAAGTGTGAGATCAAACTATCAACATTTCCTAGCCTTCTTCTTGTGTCTGGATGGGGCCAAGGAACAGTTTTGGGTCTCTTTTGAAAGAGCTCTAATCCCTTGAGGGTAGAGCCCTTATGACTTAATACCCTCTCAAAGGCTCTGTCTCCAAATACTATCACCTTGGAGATTAGGTTTCAAAATATAAATTTCAGAGGGACACATTCAGACCATAGGATTTAGAAAAAGATATGCTACAAAAATGCTAATCAAATCAGCTGGATGGTATCAATATCAGGAAAGGTATAGTTCATTGTCTAGAGTAAAATATAGAGGGAATTCTTTTTGACCTTTGGCTAAGCAAAGACTTAGATAGGACACAAAGTAACCAACCATAAAATAAAAGATGATAATCTGGATTTTGTTGACATTAAAAACATTTTCTAAAGACATTTTTATAAAAGTGGAAAGACAAGTGAATGGAAAATATGATTTGCCATTCACACATCTAGGAAAAGACAGTAATCAAGAAGAATAAATAGAAAAAAAAAACCCACTTTAAAAAACTGGGAAAAAAAATTATTTGACTAGACACTTCAATAATGAGAAGGAGACAGAAGGTGTCTGAGCAGGAAGTACCAGGAATCCTTCTCTCCACGTAGACAACTGTATGGCAGAATCTGTCTGATACAACTATTTTAGAACCCTGGAGTTTACTGAAGAATTATAACTTCCAGGAGAAAGCTTGGACTATAAATTGTTAATTTAGATCACTTTCAACTCTTAGCCCATAGCAGCTACCTATCCTCTGAAATGGCATGTCACTATACTGGATGTGGGTTAGGTGGTTCTGCACAACCATGGGTAATCTCACTGTTGATGATGGGTAATCTCACTCCTTCAGTTTTATGGACTCAGAAGCCTTCTCAAGAGAGATGAGTAAAGATTAGGAGAGGAAAAGCCTTGACCACTGAGTCAGAATGGAGATAATTGTCTTCAGATGTCACTTTTGATTTAGGAGGTCTCTCCAGATGTACCTCTTCATCCCCATAAAGAGACCTCCAATGGGAGGCACCAGGGCTAGAAATCACGATATATATAAGAACATGGCCAACCAGATGGCCTGAGTCCTTCAACACCTCCCTTTATAGACTGCAGTGCACCAGCTGAACGCCCAGTCTGGTATTGGGGGCAGGGGGGAGAAGAGGGGCATGCCAAGTTGAGCCTTTATAATCATCTCTGTGATTGGGCCTGAAAAATCACACATGTTTTTTGTCAGGAGCAGGAGCCCACATGCTTCACCAAAACTTTATGTTATTTTTCTTTTTATTAAACATTTTGCAGTATTTATAAGGAAATGAATAACTTCTCATTATTCTATAGACCTGCTTCTAATCAAATCTATGGGAATTGCCTGTACTTTGAAGGATCTCATTGGGAAAATTGAAATCAGGACATGTACCATTGTTTTAAGATCATTCATAGATAACCTTTCAGCTTACCACATGGCTATAATCTATGCAGGTTTTACTTACCTTATTAAATAAATTTTAGAAATTTGTATTTTATTAGAATTTAATAAGAAAAAATGGAGACACTGTATCCATCTCAAATGTATTAGAAATACATGCATCCTCTAGAAGAAAAGACTCTGAGGGTGAAGGACGTGGAAGCCAGCAATGACAATCTCAGCCCCCGCCCCAGCAACGCAAGGGGTTCCAGAAGCTCACCTGAAAGCTGTTGAGAACCTCTTGCCTGCTGTCCTCGTACACACTTGCCTGCAACTGCCTCCAAGGAATGTGACTTTGTCTGCTTTTGCACTTTTGTATCTCAGATAAGGGCCTCTCTCGGGACATGGATAGGAATAGGGGCATGGGGAGTATGAAAATTTACAAGAGAAGATATGATGCTTTATTGAAGGACTGGGTAGTGGAGTTAGTAAAATAGGATTGTCCATAATTCTACCATCTTCCATTCTTTACTCTTGGGTAGATTCTGTGCCTGTGGGACTAGTAAACTTCACTTTATACATGGCCTGAGAAGTAAGAGGTCCAAGAGGAGCTTAAGCAAGAGAGGTAATTAATGTGTTCAGTTAACTACAACCACGAGAAGAAAACACTTAAAGCAACATTTAAACAGATAGTTAATCAACAGTGTCATCTTTCTACATGGAGAATACTATTAAGGTTGATAAGTCCATAAATACATGAAAATTGGTAGAGAAATTCAACTGAAAGCCATTGTTACTTTGTAAAAAAAGAGATATTTTAGATCTTACTTTGAAGGTTAATATAGTACTTTACATAAAATATTAGTCCAGACTAATATATTTTTCAAGATGGTTTTGGGCTAAAAGTCATATTGCTTAGTAGAGGAAAAAGAGGAATGCCAAACAAAATATTCAGTTATTGTTAAACCTATTTAGGTGGCCCTTTTTTTTCTTCTCTTGTACTAAAGCATCCAATGCAGAGTTTTTGCCATTGTTTTTTATTTTTTTGTAGATTTTTTGCCTTTGACCTAATTCCTGTAAAAAATCTTTGCCACGAATAGCTCTCCATTCATCGGGTCTATCTGGGTAATGCAAGTCAATTAAATTTCAGCAGAACATGTAATTACTGTTGGGAGTCCCTCTGCAAGATTTTCAATTTCTCTTTAGGGATTCAGAACTGAACAATGAATAATTTTGGTTTAATTAAAATTCAAGTATCAAACCCCACAAGGCTCATTTTACAGAGACCTGCCAATCAGTCAATTGACAGACTCATAAAACTCTTGCTCACTCTGTGACTATCTTCTCCCCAATGTTATAACCCCCCAGTGAAGGACTTTTGTTTGCTGATATTTCATCCCACATATCTTGTAACTTGGCAATCTTATAATGAAAGAAGTGACATCCTATTCCAAATTAATGAGTTATGTGCGGTAGGCGCTGCAGTCCCAGTTTGCACTAGTCTCTCTGGCGTGATGTAAGATGACAAAGTGGTGGTTTTCTTTCTTCTTTCAGTATTATAATCTGTATATAGTTATAGTTTACATCTAAACTTGAAAAATAAATGACCTTCTAATAGAGACTATTAGCACATGTAAGAGGATATTTAGTCCCTTCATTATTCAATAAGTAGATGCTTACAGTCTGTAATGTTGGCACACTATTTGCTGAAAGTATAAAAGAGAATGATACAAGCCAGTTTTCCATCACAAAGGCCTAGGAGACTCGTGGGAAAAGCAAAAGATTTAATAAAAAAATAGTGTAATGTGAGGTAGGTGTGCTGTCTAGGCAAGTGAAAGGTATGACAAGGCAAACCCCCATGAGAAAGGATCAAAGAAACTTTAACTGATTCTGAACTGACACTTGGGGAAGGAACAGGAGATAGCAAGTCAAGTTTGCAAATCTGGGTGAATATGGAGAAGGAGAAGGTTATCCAGGTGAAAGACGCAGTGTCATTCAAGTCAGATATCCCATCTGAGCCTTGCTACTGAATAGGTTAAGTGAAGGCCTTGTTCAAGAGCGGAGTGAAGAGGAATTGAGTATAAATAGCATAAGAAAACCCCCGAAAGTGGCATGGGTGTTATTTGTGTGGTCCTATTGTGAAAATCCATGAATGTCATGCTGAAGAGTCAGAGTGATCCTCGGTATCCGTTAAAATTAACCTGGGGCCATAATATAGAAGTTTCAGTGGAACCATCTAGTTTATGAATCAGGATAATAGTCAAGAAAGTTAAAGAAGGGGCACCTGGTAGCTCAGTGGGTTAAACCTCTGCCTTCAGTTCACATCATGATCTCAGGGTCCTGGGATTGAGCCCCACATCGGGCTCCCTGCTCAGCAGGGATCCTGCTTCCCCCTCTCTCTCTGCCTGCCTCTGTACCTACTTGTGATCTCTCTCTCTGTGTCAAATAAATAAATAAAATCTTTAAAAAAAAAAAGAAATAAAGTTAAAGAAATGTCATGAGAACAGATTTGAATTCAGTCTTATTTCATGGTGTTATAATCAAAGTATAATAATTTTTTAAAAATCTATACTGTTAGGGTAATAGGTGTCGTATGTATGGGTGAAACAAGAACAGAGTAATGCAGCTTCTGATGTATTCTAGATATATGGCTTAGATGGAATCACAGAGGGGTGGCATAATGATTATAATAATTACATAGTAATGAAAGCATGTTTCTAAGCGTATTACCCAAGTTACATATTACAGAACTAATGTTAGCAGTTAATAATAGTAGGTTTTTTTGATGTGCCAAGCATTGTGGAAAAGATTTTAGCTGAAGTATTGACTTTCTTCAGAGCAATCTGATGGATTTTTGTTATATCCCCATAATAAAATGAGGGTTCTGATGTATAGAATGGTTAAAAATCTTTCCCAAATTCTCACAGTGCTGGAGGCAGGATTCTGAACAAGGTTCGAAATAACCTAAAACCAGTATTTTTATGTCCTAGGTATCCTACTTTTTAGTAAAATGAGAAAGCAAATTTGTAATGATTCTCGAGAGTGCAAAATTAAATTTTCAGAAGTTTTCTACTTTATGTTGGCAACTTGAATTCATCTGTGGTGGGGATGTTGAAACCATAGAAATCTACAAACATGACATGTAAGGGTCATTTTTTTGAACATTGACCAGCATATCTATAGATACAGTAAAGCCCACTGGGTTATGATCAGAAAAGAGACAATGAAAGTAGGGTCACAGAGTATGTCGGGTTCTCTATGTACACTCTGCAGGATACCGAAAGATCGTTTGTGTTGTGCTGTGATGAATAAGGAGAGGACTTGTCAAAATCATATCATGAAAGGGCCTTGCTTTAGGATGTAGATGTCTGGATGAGTCTGTGTTTTTTTTTTTGTTTGTTTGTTTTGTTTGTCTTTTGTTTCTTGCTTCTGTTTTCCTGGGTTTTTTTTGGGGGGGGGGGAGCAGTAGATAGGAGGAAGAAGAGTTGCTTGACTAGAGAAAGAAGAATTTGGCTTTTGTCATTAAAAAAATAAAGCCAGTATGTTGCATCATAATTACCAGAGGAAGATTATGATCATGTCATTAAAATGTCCTGAATATTGGTAGAAATTTTTTTCCCCTGCAAAATGTGCACAAGACACAAAGAAATGTCAAGAGCTCAAGCAGACTGCTAAAAACAGAGGTGTTGCACTCTTGACAAGTTATTGCTAACCAGAAGGAAAGCTCTGGTCTGAGGAGCAGTTCAAGTATAGATTCACATAAGTTTAGGCTAAAACTGGCAGAAAGTTTAAATGGCATTAGTTTAAAAACCAAGTGTTTGCTTCTTTCTTATTTTTGCTAACCTTTGGGTTGTAGGAGCTCAGGATAAGTGAATCATACAAAACGCGCCCTGTCTTAGCACTTTGATTTCTGTCTAAATATACTTGTAAGAGAAAGCACAATTTAATAAGAAAATAGAAAAAAAAATGACTGTACTTAGAATAATCTATTTCAGCCAAAGTTTACAAAGCTAAAAGTTTAATCATTAGGGTTGTTTGGTATCTAGATATATTTAGATTCTGAGTTGGCATGCTGATTATTAGGAAACTTCTAGTCATTTGATTAGAGATAATTAGTTTTAGTCTATTAAGCTCTTCCATCACGAAGTTGAACATAATTTGATTGTTCACACTGAAGTATGGTTTTTCCATGCAATAATTTTTGAATCTTTATAATTAGCAATTATTAAAATAAATACTTCTTTTAAAATACCTTCCTGATCCAAGAACTGATTACCATGGCATTACTTATCAGATGAAGAGCTGTTTAACAAATTGTTATTTCTTAATGACTCTGCATCTAGATATTAGGTCTTTGAATTCAGATTCATGGAGTACACATGATCTCATGCTGCATATTAAGAACAGGAATGACCATAAAAGTAGAGTGTTTGCTTTCCTTTCCTCCCATCCTAACATTTTAAACGCTATTTTATAAAAATCTGACACTGTATTTGAATAGCAATTTGGAATTTTCTAGATGCTTTCACAACTTGCTTAGTAATCATAGCTGGTCTAAAGGTGGCAAAAAAAGTTTAATAGAAACTTTACAATGAAGAAATCAAGACAGAAAATATTAATAAATGCTCCCCCAAAGTCATCACTGTGTGATTAAAAGCAAATGTATCCCACTTTTATTTAACCCTTTTTCCCCCCCACCATCTACCTTGAAAACTTGTAGCTTAGGTTTGTAAATTTGTACCATGTACCATTGTGTGACATTTAGATGTTATAATTAGAAAGGGAAAAAAGGGAGCAGAAGAAAATTAGAACAGAGAGGAAGAATAAGAACAATGAAAATAAAAGAAAGAAAAGAAAAATTTTTTGAGTATAGATATTTCTATAATTAAATAATTTCATAATGACTGAAAATGTTTGCTGTGAGTAATCAAAACTCCAGTTGGAAATTTTCCTCTATTTGTTTCTTGGATGAGTTTTGTTGTGAGCTTAATAACAACTGCTTTTTAAAAAAGTTGCAGCAAGAGTAACATTTTGTGAACCAAAAGTTGCTGAACAGCACTTTTCTTTTTTATTGGAACATTTCTCTAAGAACTGAGTAAATTAGAATTTACTCCACAATAATGGATAAAATAGATACACTTTGATCCAGAGGGAGTAGAAGATATACAGCATTATCCCCATATGCTCTTTGAAAATGATATTATTCACTTTAGTATTCAAACAAAGAGTAATTTGTAAAGGTTGCGTGCTCTGCAGAGTCATTTTGTCAAATTGCTAAATCTCACTGATTTCTTTAGGGACTGCGTCAGCCGCCATGCCATTCAGGACACATCCAGAGGGCAGTTCATTTGACAGTAGTTTGGGGAGACATATTTGTCTGAGTATCAATTTCCTGTCACCTTACATGCTATCTCTATAAATTATTAAAGCAATTGTAAGAATGGAGAACACAGTGATTTTCAAGATGCATTATTTCCTGTTCTGTATTTGACTACAATAAACGTAAGACTTTCCATGAAAGCTGTGATTAAAGCTTGCATTATTTGCTGACTACTTCTTGACCCATCTTTGTTGTATAAATATCTACCAGTCTGATAGGATTTTTCTTTGAGTTAAGCCATAAAGTCCCACGTATTTTCGTGGCTTAGTGTTTCATTTATTTGGCAACATTTTTATTTTGCAGAGAAGAATAAACCACAAGGAAGTTAAATGACTCTCCAAAATCATCTAGATAATTTGGTGGCAACGAGTGGAGGGAGAGGTATGGGGAGTTTTTGTCTCTGCTCCTTACTGTGTCATTTCAGGGGCCTTCGACATACAGTTGTTACAGATTGTATTGCATTTTGTTCAGAGAGCATGGACACCGAGTTATTGATAATTTTGCATTATTGATATTTCCTTTGTGGTTTAATACACGGTCTATGGTCTATACACACATGCACACACAAAATACTTGGTGTTTCTGTCTCTCTCTCTCTCTCTGTATATATATATATATATATATGATATTGCCATAATATATATATATATATAGATATACATATATATATAGATATACATATATCTACATATATATATATATCACCTGTACTTTAAAAAGATGTATTCTCCCTTTCTTTTGTGCAGTATTCTATGAATGTTTATTAAGTAGTATGTTTTGTATCTTAAATACTTGGTTTCATTTTTGACCTATAAGATTCCGAGCCAATAAATTTTAAATACTTTACTTGTGCACTTCTTTGGAGCATTTTGTGTGTATATATTTTTGGGTGCAGAAAAATTTGACATTATAATTTCTTTCTAGACATTAAGATATCTAGACATTTTCATCATTAAGAAAAAATCATTTTACTGGTTTTTGTCTTTATAATCTATTTTTTTATGAATATTACATCAGCAGCTTTTTTGTTAGTGTTTTTCTGATATACAATCTATACCCTTATGCACAATTTTTCTGTATATGATCAGGTTTTCTATATATCATTTTTAGATTATATAACATAATTTTTTAAACATATGCATTACAATCTCAGTGTTGAAGAAGTTATTTGATATTTCTACTATTTCATCAGCAGATATAATTGAATCCATTTTTCTCATCTTATTTTGTGTTTTCTATATAATACGATTTTCTTTTCTCTTTTCCTTTCTCCTATATAATTTAATCAAGGTTTTTTCATTACCTTCGGATGGTTCCAATGTTTCGAAATTTATCTTTCTACTATTTATATAGCTAAAACTTTAGGATTTTAATAGACATGCATGATTCATCATAGTCCAATCATATTATCTCTCAAAAACATTAATCTGTTTGTCCCCATCCCCCATTGCACCCTCGTTATTATTTTAGTCCAGTCTTATCATTAAAGATCCACAAATGAACCTTGTTGTTATGAATTTATAATCAATATGTATGCAATTTTAGTTTGATCGACTTTATGGAAAATTTCAAGCATGTACTAAAGCAAAGGAAGAGTAACGAGCCCCCAGGTAACTGTTGCCAAGCATTAGTGACCTCCAGATGCTATACAGCATTTTTTTTTTAAAGATTTTATTTATTTATTTGACAGAGAGAGATCACAAGTAGACGGAGAGGCAGGAGGGGGGGGGGGAGCAGGCTCCCTACTGAGCAGAGAGCCTGATGCGGGACTAGATCCCAAGACCCTGAGATCATGACCTGAGCTGAAGGCAGCGGCTTAACCCACTGAGACACCCAGGCGCCCTATACAACATTTTTTAATTTTTTTTTTAAGATTTTATTTATTTATTTGACAGACAGAGATCACAAGTAGAAGAGAGGCAGGCAGAGAGGGAGAGGAGGAAGCAGGCTCCCTGCTGAGCAGAGAGGCTGATGTGGGGCTCCATCCCAGGACCCAGGGAACACAACCTGAGCTGAAGGCAGAGGCTTTAACCCACTGAGCCACCCAGGCGCCCCTATACAACATTTTTTAAAAATTTGTTCTTCACATAAGCATTTTGTTGCAATATTTGAAAGACGCTACAAGCATTCACATCATTTCACCATAAACGCTCAATTTTGATGGCAAACAAATAAGACTTTGTAAATGTAATTCAAATAATACTGTCATTCCCCAAACGTTAATATTCTCAGTTATTATTTTCACCCAAAGCTTTAATTTCATTTTCTTCTAGAATATCTGATTTACACATGGCAAGTCTGCATTTATAATAATGGGCTTTCTTATCTTTTCATTTTCTTAACACTTACTATACCTTCCTGCCTTTAATAGTCTGCTTCCAGGTGAATCAGTTTGTATATTTTATATGTTCTTTGACTTTGGTTGATTGTTTTTAAAATCTGGGATCCTTAGGACTTTCATTCCTGAAAACTCACAGTCCTTATCCTCACAAATATTACTTCATTCTGTCGCCTTCTTTGGGGTATTTTATCAGACGTGTATCTCAAGCCCTTTAATTCTGTTCTCCCAGTTTATTGACTCCTTTCCTTATGTCCATTTCTCTGTTCTTCCAGGTCTATATTTTCTTCAGCTCTGTGGAAACCTCTTCAAGTTGGTAAATTCTTCACGTTTTAAAATAAACTTTTATTTAATCTCAGTGAGGATTTAATTCTTAGGACCATATACATTCATATCAGGATGTTTTAGTTATTTCGTGTTAAAATTTGTGTTCTTTTCAATACTCTAGTTCTTTTAATAACAAAGGCCTTAAAAAAAGGAAGGAAAGCCTGTCATATTTGACCACAGGAATGAACCAGTAGTGCCTTATGCTAAGTGAAATAAGCCAGTTATAGAAGGACAGATCTTGCATGATCCCACTTACATGAGGTATCTAACATAGTCAAACTTGGTTGCCAGGGAGGACCTGGAGGGTGGGGAAATGGAAAGTTGTGTGACAATATGAAGTTTTGGTGATGCAAGATGAGTAAGTTGTAGAGATCTGTGCATATTGTGCATGGTTGACACTGCTGTACTGCCCACTCCACTGTAATAACTCTTAGGCATTACAGGAGCAGAGGGCAAACTCTGCCTCTCACACATACATACACAAGCACACTCACAACCACACACAACCGCACACAAACGTACACATACATTATTCTACATTGTTCAAACCCTATATTATTGGCAAAACAATACATATCCTTATCTCATCTTAGTATGTATTGTCCCTAATATGGCGAGACCAGTAGTACTGCAGGATTTTCACCATTTCTTCATTCCTGTGCTGATTAAGGAGAATTATTTTTTGCCTTCTGTATTTGTGAGCCTTTGATGTGCAAAATCAACTTAATGTTTGAAGACATGAATTCAGAGTCTCTAAGGCTCACTTGATGGATTTATTTAAGTAGGGGATATTTATAGGCATGAGAACAAATGAAGAGATTCAGAAGTCTTAGGTGAATAGATTGAAAATTTAAAATTCAGCCCAGGCTGATATAGATGGAAAATTAAAAGGAGATTGTGAAGGAAGGAGAAATTTGGGGACATTCTAATGTGTGTAGTATATATAATACAAAGGAGAATTTTAGAAGTTCTTTTTGTGGTTAAAACACATTTTTGGCATTTAGAATTTCTTCTGTAGAGATTTAAAATCCTTTTCATTATAATTTGGTCCATTATAACTTGTTATCTGTGATGAGATTAAACTACAAATGGCTTGACATTATATAAGCTATAGCACTTTCAAACTTGTCTAGGCAAGGATGACTATCATGGGATTAGAACTTAGTAAAATTAAGTCTTTTGTTTCTAAGCTATGAACATGCCATAAAGGTCAGTTGTAAAACTGAATATTTTTTTCTCTTACAAGTTGTCACCGGCAATACAGTTATTTCAATTTTTGTGACAATGGCATGTGACCATTTTCTATGTAGCATGTAGTTAGAGTATGAAGTCATAAATTTTATATATATTTTATGCTATATTTATTAAGCAACAGTGTCTTACTGTCTAAATTTCTACATGGTTTCAGTTTCTAAATGTTTAGTTCAATATTACACTGCTTATTTTAACTTCTTGCTATGTTTAAAAATTAAGATACAGGCCAACGCTCTTTGCATAAATAGTGGTGATTTAAAGAAAAAAATGGGCACTGAATTGGAGTAACTGAATTGTACCGTATTAGTTTCTTATGTTTTCTTATCTTCATGATAAGAAATAATAAAGTCATGGTGGTGGCTCAGCAAATGTGTCATCAAGTAACCTTACAATAGTAAGAGAAATAAAAGAAATAATGAAGAGCAATTAGAAGTTTATATAGTTTTCTTGTTGTATTCATGAATAATTTTTATTGTATTTCCTGGTGGGAAAGGAAGGAAAACAAAACCAGTAACTGTCAACTTGAAGTAAAAAGTATTTTTATGAAAAGATATTCAGTAGCTCATAAAACTCGTCTTGGTCTAAAACCAAGGGTGGGAATTAGAGTCAAGTTTCTAAACCAGAGAGGTGTTCCCAGGACACTGCTGCTGGGACCATTGCCATCACACAATCACCCCCATGCCTCTGAAGCTCCAGCAGAGCCACCTCAAATCTTAAGTGGATCTATGCTCTTGATTCCAGCACTGGTAACCAATATTTATTGGTAAAAGTCTGTGATTAAGAATCTGAAGCTAAATGTGGTTGAGGTGGCTGAATAGAGCAAGAGGGATATTTTAGCTGCTCTTGTGTTTACACCAAAAGTGGAGCAAAGATATGTTTCCATTTGGACAGGTATGGGCAAGTGCACCATGGAGGGGTAAATTGACGCAGAAGACTGAATCCTAGAAAATATATCTGAGAAACCCATTAAAATACTTTATAAGGAAAATAATATTTACATTTGGAATCTACGATAACACAAGCCCACTTGATAAGTGTCAGTTTAGCAAGATATCCTCTCCCCCACTTTTGCCCATCTCAGACACATGAAAAGATGCTTGACATCAGTCATCATCAGGGAAATCCAAATCAGAACTACACTCAGATGTCATCTCACACCCCGTCAAATGGCTAAAATTAATGACACAAGAAGCTACAGGTGTTGGTGAGGGTATGGTATAAAGGGAACCCTTAACTCTATGGTTGGTGGCAATGCAAACTGGTACAGCCACTGTGGAAAACAGTATGGAGGTTCCTTGAAAAGTTAAAATTAGAACTATCCTACGACCCATAAATTGCACTACTAGGTATTTTTCAAAGGATACAAAAATGCTAATTCAGGGGAGCACATGCACCTTAATGTTTATATCAGCACCATCAGCAATAACCAAATTATGGAAAGAGCCCCTATGTCCATCAACTTATGAATGGATAAAGAAGAAGTGGTAAATAAATAAAAAGAAGAATGAAACCTTGCCATTTGCAAGGACATAGATGGAGCTAAAGAATATTATGCCAAGTGAAATAAGTCAGTCAGAGTCAGACAAATACCATATGATTTCACTCATGTAGCATTTAAGAAACAAAACAATTGAGCAAAGGGGAAAAAAGAGAGGGGGAGGCAAACCAAGGAAAAGACTCTTAACTGTTGAGAACAAACTGATGGTTTCCAGAGGGGAGGTGGGTGGGGGGGATGGGTGAAACAGGTGATGGGGATTAAGGAGGGCGCTTGTTGTGATGAACACCTGGTGATGTAGGAAAGTGTTGAATCACTATATTATACACATGAGACTAATCCTATACTGTACGTTAACTAACTGGAATTTAAATAAGAACTTAAAAAAAAAAGAATGAGATTGAGAAATAAAGAAGTAGGCTGTGGAATAAGTAATACAAGTTAGTTTAAAATGGTACTATAACTTGGGGCTCCTGGATGTCTCAGCCAATTAAGCATCTCCCTAAAGGTCAGGTCATGATCCTGGGGTCCTGAGATCAAGTCCCACAGAGGGCTCCCATCTCAGCAGGGAGGCTGCTTCCTCCTCTCCCTCTGCCCTTCCCTAACCCTTCCCCTTCCCCCTGCTGGTGCTTTCTCAGGCTCTCTTGCTCAAATAAATAAATAAATAAGATCTTTAAAAAAAAATTTAAGGTTGGAAATAAGACAACGGAGAGATAATTTATTCAAACTGAAATAATAAGGATGATTATAGAGAAAGAATTTGTTTTAGGTCTTGAAGAATTAGGGTTTATTTATTTATTTATTTATTTATAAAAGATTTTATTCATTCATTTGAGAGAGAAAGAGAGAGCACAAGCAGGAGGAGAGGCTGAGGGAGAGGAAGAAGCAGACATTCTGCTGAGCTGGGAGTCTTGTACGGGGCTCAATCCCAGAACCCGGATATCATTACCTGAGTTGAAGGCATATGCTTAACCATCTCAGCCACCCTGATACCCCAGAAGGTTTTACAGATGCTGAGAAATACGAGGCATAAACCCATGCTGGTAGTCCTGATGTTCTTATGTCTCTTTTACCAGGCACTGTGATCAAAATGAAGCTTCACTGTAACTGCCTTATATTATGAAGTAAATAGGGGCATATGATATTTAACTGAGTAAGTTTGGTGAAATTACTATCTGTGAGTTTCAATTTTCTTCTATTTAACATAGATACATTGGCCCTTTCTTCTGGCAGTGTTGTTCTGAGCATCAAATAAAATGAGATAATGTATCTGAAAATGTTTTATGGACTGTAAAGCAGTATAAATGTAAGGTATCATTATTATTTAAACTATAACTCAGATCACTCAAAGATCCTACTGAGATTTTCAAAGCACAGCAATAAGTGAAAGAGTAATAAATGATAATCATGATAAATGAATAAATTTCCATACCTGCAAAACAGTCATGAATTCAGGTGACTTGCTTAACTCTTCATTTTGTTGAAGTGTGCAATTAAGAAAATGGTATTAGATTACCTTATGCGGTGTAAGTGGGTAAGCTAATTAGTGATTTCAAAGTACAATTACTAAATAAGAACATTTTAAGAAGATACGATCAATTTTATATACCATTGGGTTGGAGTAATTTCTCCATAAATTATTTTATTTTTATATGTTTTTCTTTTAAATATGCACATTTGTAGTGTTAATTCTCATTTTTCGTGACTTTTCAAGCAAGTACATTCCAATCCTAACAATGTAAGTCACCTGCTGTCAAGCTTTCCATGAACTTCTTTTCCTTTACAATTTGGACCAGATTTCTTAGCACAGTATCTTAAATGAAAAAATTACTGTGCTTTACTAACTAATTCTTCAAACTTAAGTCATTTTACCTTTTTATTTTGCCATATTTGCAGCCAAAATAAATGATCATTTTCTTTACATACTTTATGCTTTCTTCATTTGCAATACCTTTCTAGCCCTGTATCTTCTTTTCATAATTTTATCAACTATTCAAAAGACAACTGGATTACCAGCTTCTGTGGGATACCATTTTTATTTGAATCAAGGCTGAAAGTAATTCCTCCTCATTTTTCTTGAAGAATATTTCACTCTTAAAAATTAGTTTACTTTTTTTATGGTTTTCTTACCACACTATTTGTTCCAATTTGATCATGAGTGGTTCTTGCTTATGGATATTTTTTATATTTTCTGTTTCTATACAAAACTGAGATTGCCCAAGACAGTATTATGTTATCATTTATAGAATTTGAAATAACTCCTAAAAGAAATGGACAAGGTTACACTTAATTGTGTACAAATATCAGGTGGGAGAAGTTGTTAAAGACTAACTCCATTTGCAGGCGAGATAGTCAGAGATAGATAGAGATAGTCTCTACCAGAGAACAGTGACTAAAACAGTAAAGGCTATGGTTTTCTGAAGTGTCTGTCATAGGCCAAATATTTTATAATAATTTTTTTCTGAAGAGTCGTGAAAAGTAGATATTCTGTCACCCATTTTAGAGATGAAGAAATTGAGTTTCAAGAGTAGATCTGTTTTTTTCCTAAATCACAGGACTGTGGGATAGATGGGATTTAAAGTAGAATAACTAAGGAAAAATCAGGAAGCACATAGAATAAATGAATAACACCACTAACCATTTTTTACAAGTATCCATGCATGGTATATATACCAAGGTGGACTGTATTCTTAGTCATAAAATAAATCTCAACAAGCTAAAGAAAAAAATGAAGTCATATAGAACATGGTCTAACTGCAGTGATATCAAAAGGATTTTCACACAATGGGCAACATGGTGTGATGGTGTTCTGAAGCCATACCATCAGCTCTTCCTAATTTTGGCATATATCATCAACTATTCTTAGGCAGATTTCTGTAGATGGGTCCTCTTTTGTCCTGTTAAGTATTATAATATTTAATTGTATTTTGGGAGTTTCATAGTGTTGTCTCAACAACAATGACAAAATACTACAGCCCTGTTTAGGTAGAAACACGATAGTAATATTTCCCTATTTATCCTTTTAGTATGGTTTCCCAAAGGCAAATCAATAATGATTGTAAAAAAAAATTGTCCCTGAAAACTTGGAACATGGATGAGGAGAATATGTAAAAAAGAATGAATCTGTTGAAAATCTGTTCAGTTTGGGGAATATCTGTTGGCGTGTGTTGATCAACTCTAGGAAATTTCATTTAAAATTTTTAAAATTTAAAAAAATGCCTTTAAGTGTAGTCCGTATACTGGTCATTGAATCTGAAAAGCTAATTCTTTTGGCAGGTCAGTAATAAAACAAAACAGCATTTGTTTAACTAGACTCTGTAACATAATTTAATGAACAACTTGATCTTAACATTTTAGGAATTAGTTCAGTTTCCTAAAAATTTTATTCTGAGAATAAATTTGAAACTATTGCTAATATTGGTTATTGGAATAAATGCATTATTAGATCAGGTAAGATGTAGCTCAAGATTCTGAATGTGTTTTTCCTCTAACTTCTGAGAAAATAAGCCAGACAGAAATTACTCTTTAGCTAACATCAATAACCTCATAATAACAATCCCCACAATTTTGTTCTTTGGACTTGAGTTTCTGCACCCAGGCTCCCGCGGGCTTAAGGACCCATCTTGTCCTCTGACCTTGTGTCTCACCAGCTTTCCCAGAGGCAAATCATTTTCTCTTCCTCTTGGAAATGATGCCAAGGTCGAAGCATCTGACTCTTTAATGGTGTGAGTGACAAAAAGTCTCTAGGCTTTAAGATGCAGTTTTAAAAGGGCCATAAGCAGGGCTAACATCCCTCAAGACCAAGGCTTCCCTCTCCTCCTGAGCCTTAAATTTATTACACTTTTATATTGATGTGCATGTTCCCACCACACAGTGAATGAAAAATCAAGCTGAGTTTGTCCCCAAAACTGAATGAGATAACCATGAACCTTAGGTCAGACAGTATGTGCTCCACATCCTCACCCTGTCTGTCTTCAGCCCCCAAAGATGCATAAGTTTAGCAGCAAGTATCTGGGGAAATTCCTGTTTATGATTTCTGGAGTACCTTTTAGTCATAAACAGTTGCTTCTAACCCAAGAGGTAACAACTTAATAGCTTTGAGCTTCTCCTGATACCAGCTACTTCTGGGGTTGGCAGATGTATTCTAACATCTGTTTTCATGTCATCCTAATTGTCTCATATGTCAAACAGCTCCTAGGGCCCCCTAGAACTGAGGAGTATACCTTCCACAACACAAGACTAATATCTCCATGAGGTTGATTTTACTCTCTCGTACTACCTAAGCTTGAGAAATGTGACCTCTGATTTCACTTGAATTAAAGTAAATTTTAGTTGAAATGGTGAACCTGCCCTTCTCTGCCAACCTCTGTCCACTCTCAAATGCCCTGACAGATTGAAAATAACCCCACCTTTTCCTTGACTACAAAACCCCCTCCTTCCTACTGTAGAAGTGCGTTTGTGTCATTCTCTCCTAGTGAACAGCCTGAAGGAGTTCCCATAGGCTTTTACAGAATTAAACCAGCATAATAACTAGGGTGACAGACTTACAGAAAATGTGTTTATGAAAAAATATAAATTGATCTATTACTGAGAAATGGGGGCTGTGACTTTTAAAACTTGCCTGGCTTTGTTCTGGTGTATTTGTTCACCTTTGAGCTCACTCAAAGCCCTAGTAATTGCCACCATAGACTTTAAATATAAATGGAAAATGTCAGCAGTTCACACATTTCAAAACAAATTTTCAAATCCTTCCCTAATTAGAGAACAGCGCTTTATTATTCTCTTTAGAATCACAGAAGAAGATGAATGGTGAGGAAAAAAGCTAACTAGCTAGGAGAGATGAGGCAAACTTGTTCTACAAGGAGCTGTGCTTTCATTTCTCTCCTGGTATATCTTATTTATGAGGTATCATTAATACATATTGGGTGGAGGTTTTATACAAGATGATCTGAGGGGGAAAAAAAAATCCTATTTCTTGCAGAAATATCACCCTGTTTGTTATCTAGTGTTTTATTATTTACCTGTCAGAGGCCAGATCAAAAGGTTTAGTCAGTATTCTTACATGCAAAGGGAGCTTTCCTTTATGCCATATTTGAAATTTCCTGGGACCGCCTATGCGTTCACATTTCTTCTGAGCAGGTCAGGTTGTTCAATTTTGCTTTTAATGATTCTCATAATTTAATTTACCTTTATGGGAAATTGTGCTTTATTTCAAAACAAAAGGTTCAGCAATTGGGAATGCAATACTACAAAATTTTCCATATTATGTCAATATCAATCCAAAATGTTGCATTTAAATTATTACCTATGGCAGTTGCTTTAACTTTTCATACTTCTGGTATGCTGTTTAGGATTCAGTCAGATGACTCAGCTATTCATAATTCTCTGTAAAACTCAGTTGCTTTATGCAGTCTTGGTCCTAGCAAAATTCCACCACTGACTGGGAGTATACCTCTTCTCCCAATTTAAAGCACTTGCTTATTTAAAACACTTCATAACATCGAAAGATTGGCTCAAAACCCTCAATATTTTTGTACAGAAGATGCATACTTCTCTGAGAAGTATTGTAAGAATGTATTTAAATTCCACTGTATTATTTATTATTTATCCCCTTTTTAGAACATCTGTCTCTCCTTGCATTTGATTTTGAATTCCTCAAGTGTCACTCAGTACATTAGTTTTTGCATCCTTGGCATATAATACAATACATAGCTGACTGCAGCAAAAACACTGCAAAAAAATAACCAGTAAATGAATGAATCGATGTCTGACTAGAATGACCTATGTTTCATTCATTTATTCAGAAAATACTTACTAAGCACTTTCTCCATGGCAGGCAAAACCTGGTTATACAAGTGTTAAGAAAGGAGACACATATCTATACTGGTTGTGCTTTAGTTTCTATTTGCCAAAAATGTGGTATGGATTACAATTTAAAGGTCAACCAACTTTTTATTTTTGTAAATGTATGGAAGTGGAGCCATTAACCATGTTCCTAGAGTCAATTTTTCACTCTCAGAATTGCAGCAGAAAAGGCAAGGACACTTGTGGAGATGATCATGAAACATATAATAGCTGAGTGGTAAACTTGTGAGTTTGGGTTTGGGACTCTGCTATGTATTACCTGTAGAGCCTGGGGCAAATTGCTTACCCTCTCTCTATGTTTTATTTTCTTCTCTACAAATAGGGAAATAAAATAGTTGTGATACGTATCCAAAGCACTGCCATGAGACTTCAATAAGTCAATGTATGTGAATAGCTTGGAACAATGCCTAGCACATGGTAAGCTCATGATAAATGTTAGCTATTATTATTCTTTGTAGGATTATTTGTCACTAATGAAAGCATTCTAAACTCTCACCACATAACTTGATGTTTAATTCATGGAGAAAAATATGGATGCCCTACCAATAAAATGTCCACTTATAATCTCTACTACTACTCTTACATAGCATATGACTCGATCTCTCAAACTCCTAATTCTTTCTTTAAAAAAATAACTGCACAGATATGTCTGAAAAAAAAAATGTTGTTACTTATTTTGTTTTGAGGGGAGGAGGATTGCCAGGTTTTATTTATGAATTTGTTTTTGTATTTGGGCCTGAGATCCTCAAAACTTGGGAAAGGAAGAGAGAGAATCTTAAGGAGGCTCCATGCCCAGTGCATAGCCTGGCTTGGGACTCAGTCTCACGACCCTGAGATCATGACCTGAGCCAAAGTCAAGAGTCGAATGCTTAACTGACAGAGCCGCCCAAGCACCCCCCAAATCTTTTGATGAGATTATGCAGCTGGAATGATTTTAGCCACCAAACTCCCAATTAACAGATGTAAAATAACATCAAGGTAATCTTGCAGAAAAGGGAAGCCTGAAACATATAAAAAGGCAAAGGGCTGCATGAGTTATTTTATAGAATAATGTATGCCCTCTCCTCCACCCCTCCTTACCAAAGTTTGTCTGGTGCAATTATTTTCCCACTCAAAATCTTATGTGGAGTTTTCGCCTCTGAATCTGAACATATGTGTGCACAAATACACTTCCCCACACACGTACACTTAATCATCCCACTTTCTGAGGTTGTCTCTTTACTCTGCATCTTTCATATTATTACTAAGTGTAAAGAAATTTACCACTGTATGTACATCTGTATTATTCTCCTTCAAATATGGTGTCTACTGAGCATCCTAGCACAAAAATTGTGCTCAATAAAGTTTTATGGAACCAAATTTAATTGATCAAAGTAAATGGAAGAGTTGTTAAAGTAAAGATAGAAGTCCAGAAGTCAGATACTGAATCTACATATAGAGGGAGTTTATTGGTATCAGGGCTGATTTATGTACAGCTTCAGACACCAAAATCTCTTTCTACCCATTCTTTTTTTTTTTTAATATTTTATTTATTTATTTGACAGACAGAGATCACAAGTAGGCTGAGAGGCAGGCAGAGAGAGAGAGGCGGAAGCAGGCTCCCTGCTGAGCAGAGAGCGCAATGTGGGGCTCGATCCCAGGACTCTGGGATCATGACCTGAGCCGAAGGCAGAGGTTTTAACCCACTGAGCAACCTAGGCACCCTTCTTTCTACCCATTCTTAAAACAGCTTCAGTTCCCACAAAACATTTACCTTAACTTGACTGTGAAAATTAATGATAGCATAGTTCTACCTCAGGTCTTTGAAAATACCAAATTCCCAGCCATCCTGTGACAATTCAAACATTGAGGAAAAAAAAAAATGGAAATAGAGAGGCTATAAGGTTATTGTAAGTAATATTGCCTTCCTTTATATTATTTCTATTAAAATTGTAGTTATAAAATACTATGAGCTAACAATTATAATGTCTGTATGCCTATTAACGTTTCCCCTGGAGTGTCAATAAAATTGAATCTCCAAATTACCCTGAGGACCTGCTATTGGTCAATTTTCCAGTTTTCAAAGGAGGCATATTATCACAAAGTGAGTTTTATTAATTTTCAATGACTCTAAATCAAATGTCAGCCTCTATGACTTCTTTTAAAAAAATGTAATTGTTCTTTCATTTATAGCTGTCGTCTAAGGCAGAGTAAAATTAAATTTCAACAGAAAAGAGGTAATTAGAATACAGTATGTCCTCTGGGATTGTATCCAGAGAGATTGTACTCTGTAGATTGCAAGATTTCTTGCCTCTGAATTTGATTCAAGGGCATGAAGATTTTCAGATTTAAATAAACTTGGAATTATAAAGTGAACTTCCAATAAAACTAGCAAATTAGTGATTATTTCTTCACTCCTTTGAAACTACAAATCTTAATTATAATCTGTTGTCTTAAAATCTCCCAAGTTCAGTATAATCATGTATAATATGTGGGGATTGGCAAATACTGACTGTAGCAGAAATATGACTTTCTTACCCACTTTCATAAGATAATCTAATTATTTCCTGAAAAAAGCACATATGACTGATGGTAGTTCTTAGGAAAAATTACTGATTTGGAGATACACATGTATATATATTTTTTCCATAGCAGTGTTTTATATTAAATGAAAAATGACAAGATTTAGACATTTTTCCCAAAGATATCCAGGCTCAGATCTGTTCACACTTGTTGTTTCAGACTTAGCATTTTCAGACTCCATTCTGCAAAGACAAATATACTTGTCTGTGGCCTTATCTCTCATTTTTATTTTTTTTTCTAGCTCTGAGATTCCAGTTCTGAGATTATGCCTATTCTTGGTATAAGAGAAAAGTAATTTTTATATGTGGAATGTAGGGGGTTTGAGAATTGATTAGAATAATGATAAACAATGAGTTCTCAAAAGGAACTCATACCTTACAATACATCCACTGCAAAGAATAGATTCAGCTTACTTTAACATAAATTTGTGTGATTTTGTTCGTGTGTATTCTTATGCTGTCCTTGAGATAGAAGTGAGTAATATTCTGGAGCCAGATCATGTAGCCTCTCATGAGCCAATTTTATGCATCTCTTCACAACTCCACATTCAACAATGTCACATTTATTACTTGAAATTGGCCATGATTTGAGTATTTACACCATAGAAATTGGCAAACAGCTTTAATCAGCTTCAGAGCACAGCTGTTGAGCATTTACCATCACAGCATTGGTGATACTACATGCCAAAACTAATAGCCTATAAATATAACTTTTGAATTTAATTCTGCAGTTACCCAAACCTAACTTTTAAAGAAAAATCAAGATTGGTGATGAAGATGTATGACTATTTTATTTCATCCATACTTTAAAGAGGGTGACTATATCCTGATTCCCTATGACTAGGATGTAGAATATAATTAAACTAAACCAGAATCTTTCATTATTTATGGAAATTTATAAAAGTTAATCTATCTTTCATACATGTGGCTGGTTTTATATTCTGCTTTCTCCCCTACATACAAATAAAAGGAACTTTTATTGAGCAGCTCTTTGGTGCCAGATAATATGCAAAACAAATTATTTATACACGTGCACACACACACACGCGTATTTGTATATATGTTTATTATATACATTTATATATTTTTTAAAAATATCATTGTAAATATATGCAAACTAGTATGGGGATTTTGTTTTGTTCACTGCTTAACTTGCAGAATAAAATAAGACAGATAATAGAAAATTCAAAAATTCAAAATAAAAGTCATGTGCCCTATTTGAATATATATATGAAGTTTCAATGTGCATTTCTATTCCTTATGTAAATTAATACACTCAACAGCTCTGTGAATTATATATTATGAGGTCCATTTTATGGATGCAAAAAACAATTTTCTTTTCCCACTGCCTTTTTGTCCCGATTCTTTTATCTGATTATATTTAGTCACTAAAAATGGTTATTATAGGATGAAGTTTCTAGGTTTATCTACAGTTTTCCTAGCCAGGACCAAATCAAAGTATTTATAATTCATAATCTCTACATGGAAGAATGTAGAGTTTTTAATAATAAATTTTTACCATAAAAGAGTCATATTCTTTGGAGCAGAATGGTCACAGTCTGGTTTATCTTCATTCTAACCTCATTAGTGAGAACTCTGACAATGCAAAATAGTTATGGTTCCTCACTAAAACATATAGAAGTCTGGAAAGGAGAATTAGATTAGTCAAAGTTCTCCAGAGAAACAGAACCAATCTGAGATCTATATCTATATTTGTATATCTATATATCTATGCCTGTATAAATATATAGAGAGAGATTATGGATGGTGGAAAGTCCAAAATCTGCAGTATGGGCCAGCCAGCTGGAGATTTAGGAAAGTAAATATTCAGAGTTGAAGTTTGAAGACATTCTGTGAGAGAATTCCTTTTTGTTCTGGGCAGAAGATATTTTTGTTCTGTTCAGAACTTCACCTGATTGAATAAGGCCCACTCACATAATGGAGAGCAATCTGTTTTATTCAGAGTTCACTTGTATAAATGTTAATCTCATCTAAAAGCACCCTCCCACTTGACACATAAATCATGGAATGCAAAATATATCATCATAGATGTAATAAGAAGTTTGCATGTGGATAATTATAGTTGGTCTTTGTGTCATATCCCTTCCAGGAGAAATGCGAATGGTCATACTTTACATGATGTCTACCTATAAGAGTCTGGGGAGGAAAACATGTCAAATAAAGAAAACGTATGATAAAATATTAGGAAATTCACAGCTACTCGTAATATCAACCTCTGTCGATATTTTTCTGTAACACAGTAGCATGCCAACACTTTGCCAGCCGGTCTTTGTAAACTGGCTACAAAAATGATATGCTGGTGTGCAAGATGAGTAGGAGTCATAATGTCTTCCTATTTCTGGCCCTGTGCTTGGAAAGGTGCTGTCTCTTGCAACTCAGGAAGGGCAAACATGATACCCTATACAAAAGGAGACATGTAAAATCAATCAAAATGTTTTATGCATGTAATATGATTTATTTTTTGCATTTTCCGAATTCTATTTTTTGTATTCTTATATTCTATCACAAATGAAATTTCCCTGTATTAACTTTTAGATTCTAACCCTTATTCTCCATTATGCCACTTTTTTCACTTATTTAGTTGTTGGTGGCTATTTTGTTCCCATCAGTGACTATTTATCCTCAGTGAAGCTCTCTTCCTTCTAAACTTTGATTAGTAGCACTTGAAACCGGGAGAATATGGCTGGTTGATTTTATGTCTTTATTACCAAAAATAAGTAATATGTTGTATTGGAAAGACAGAATAAGATGCTAGAAAGCAGTTTGGGTTGGGAATCAGATATGCCTGTTTGAATATGATCCCTAAGCATGCCTGAGTTGGAACAACTGTCTCAGTTTCTGAACCTAGTCATTAAAATAATAAGGTGGTGGAAGGAGCAGGGATGTGGAAATGTGTCTGTGTGATGTATGTTAGGTTATTACACCTGCTTTAAGGTGTGAGACTAAAGACATAGAGGTATACATAGCATTGTTTATTTTTTTTAAAGATTTTATTTATTTATTTGAGAGAAAGGAGAGAGAGTGAGCATGAGAGGACAGAGGTTAGTGGGAGAAGCAGACTCCCTGCCGAGCAGGGAGCCGGATGTGGGACTCGATCCTGGGACTCCAGGACCATGACCTGAGCCGAAGGCATTCACTCAACCAACTGAGCCACCCAGGCGCCCCTATTCGTAGCATTGTTATAGAACCTGGTAAACACTTTTGGAAGACCTAAGTCCTCCATGGGACTCTCACACTCCCACATGTTTTGTTAGTATGTCAAGATGGTAAACCCCTGACAGTTCATTCTGTGGGACTTCTGTCAGTGTTTCATTTCCATCAGTCAAGTTACCTCTAGAACAAAAAGCAGACTTTTTATAAAACAGCAGAGTCCTGAAGTTTAGTATTTCTCTCCTACAACATAAACCACTGGATATGCAGGCATCTGTTTGGGCCCAAGTTATGTTGCCTTTGTAGGACTGGGGATACAGGGGGGTGGCTATATACGCTGTGCCTGCTACTTGCTTTGCCAGTGTTAATAAAGTGCTTTGTCTTTGTCCCAGGAGGGACATACCTTTTGCCAGCAGGCATGAAACAACGAGAGGATAGCTGTTTGTCTCATAAGTAGAGTGAAATCAAATTTCTCAAAAAATGCTAGAAAAAAATGATTGACGTTGAAACACCAAAACCTATATGAAAAATAAAAATCAACATTGATCTAGTCTACTGACTCTAGTGCTAGATAAATCAACTCTCATTTGAGAGGTATTTTAGAGGTTTTCATTACTGAGATTTAAAAAAATATATTTATGACAGAGATGAAGGCTAAGATGATGACATTGGAGGCTCCTGAATTTCCCTTTTCCCCGGACACGGCAAAAGTATACTCATACACAGAAAAACCTTCTATGAAAGAAGTCCAGAAACTGGAAGGGGGACTTCTACACATGGGGCCACAGAGAAAATACCACATAAGATTGTATAAGAAAGGCAAGACACAATCTCACCATAAACCCTAACCCTAGCACAGAGCCATACAATCAGGAGGGAAACCCTAACTCCCATTTTATTCCTGAGGAGTCAAGGGTTTGGACTGCATGTCTAGCCCCTCAGTCTTTAAGGTTCCCACCTGAGGAAACAGCCAACAAAATGAAAATTTATGGAATAGAGGAAAATTTTCAAAATACCTATATGATAAGAGGTTAATAAACAACATATACAAAAAACTCCTATAATTCAGTATTTTTTTTAAAAAAAAAAGTAGGTAACTTGATTAACAAATGTGCATAGGACATGAGTTGTCATTTTTTTCAAAGAGGACGTATAAATCACCAACAGGTACATAGAAAAGTACTTAACTTTACTAAATCATCAGGGAAGCAAATCAAAACCACAAGATATCACCTCACACCTAACAGAAGGTCTTACCAAAAATGCAAGAGATAACAAACGCTGGCAAGGATATGGAGAAGACAGAACTCTTAAACACCGTTGGTGAGAAGGCAAACTGGTATAGCCACTATGAAAAAAAATTATAGAAATTTCTCAAAAAATTAAAACTTGAACTACCATATGATCCAGGAATATGGATCCAGAATCTACCATATGACCCACTTCTGGGATATATATCCATAGGAAGCTGAAACTCAAAAATATATTGTACTCCCATATTTACTGCAGCATTATTCACAATAGCCAACACATGGAAAAAAATCTAAGTGTCCATCAATGGATAAATGAATAAAGAAAATGTGATAAAAAAAATCTACAGTAGAATATTATCTTGCCTTAAGAAAGCATTTGTGACAACATGGATGAATCTGAAGGGCATTATTTAAAATAAACCAGATAGAAAAAGACAAATATTTACATGTGGAATCTTAGGAGGAAAAAAAGAAAAGAAAGAGATTAAAAGGAAAAAAAACAACAACAACTCACAGAAACAGTAGAAAAGTGGTTTCCAGGGGCACCTGGGTGGCTCAGTGGGTTAAAGCCTCTGCCTTCAGCTCAGGTCATGATCTCAGGGTCCTGGGATCAAGCCCTGCATTGGGCTCTCTGCTCTGCAGGGAGCCTGCTTCCTCCCTCTCTCTCTCTGCCTGCCTCTCTGCCTACTTGTAATCTCTGTCTGTCAAATAAATAAAATCTTAAAAAAAAAAAAAAAGAAAAGGTGGTTTTCAGGGGTTGTACCAGGGCAGAGGGGTAGAGAGAGCATTGATAGATGGTACAGACTTTCGGTTATAAGATAAATAGATCTGAGGGTTTAATATTTAATATGGTGATTGTAGTGATAATACTGCATTGTATAATTGAAATTTTTTAAGAAACTAGAACTTTTTGCTTTCACATACACCAAAAACACAAAACAAAACAAAAAGGTAGATATATGAGGTGATGGTTATGTTAATTAATGGAATGGTGGGAATCCTCATACAATGCATACAAATTGTCATGTTGCACATTTTAGATATATTATAATTTTCAGTTATACCTCAGTAAAGCTGAGAAGTAGAAAGAAATTATATTTATAAATGTTTACTTCTGCTTTCTTTTTTTGAAGTTTTAATTACAAGCTTAAATATACACTAAGAATTTGTCAGTTTTCATAGTCTTTATAACTTTTATTACTGTATTTCTCCCTCTGCTTCAAATTTATTCCTTCAAACTTGAATCTTTATTGAATTCATTCATTTTTTCCCCTTAGACTTGGATGTCTAAGTAAGAGTATCCTTGATTTCTTTTAATATTTTAGAGTTCTGAGATCGGTAACAGACTTAATGATTAGTATGTCAAGGAAAAGCCCAGGAAATTTGTATTTAGCAAGCAGTTGGATATTTTTTTTAATGATCTGACATTTTAGACAACACTCCCTTATTGTTAGAAACATTAAAGTTTTTAATCTATGGGTCTTAACAATAGTATACTAGTATACTATTAATAGTATACTGCAATAAAACACTGTCAAACATAGGCATTTTAGTTTTTGACTCAAGTGTCAAATGATAACCCCAAGACTGGAGTATGTAGAAAGTAGTATTTCTTATGTATTCATTATATTCATAGAAATTGTAGGAAACATGCTAAAATCTTTTCTCATTTTTGTCTAGAGTTAAATCTCTTTTTGATTTAGAAGAACTTAAGGTTATTGAATATTTAATGGGGGATTTAGATTGGGTAAAAATCTAGGATACTTGAAGTTTTTTAAGAAGGATGCTTGTATTAGTCAGAAATGAATGCTTTATACCACCCATTAATTGTGTTGGTTATGTTCTATTAATTTTGATGTGTTTCAGGAAGTTATTGTGACATTTCTAAAAGAATGTGCTTTGGATTTAGGCAACCTGCCACTTTTACCTCTGTAAAATTTGGGAAAATGTCTGTCTTTAAGTCTTAATTTCCTTGTCATTGAAATGAAGAAAATTAATCTCCAGTATAATTAGGAGAAGTAAACAAGATTCTGTTGTAAAGCACTTTGTAGAACGTTTGTCCCATACTATAGACTGAAAGTGTATTTCATTGATTTACTTCAAAAGCTTGTTCATATTTTCCATTGAACCCTGCAAGATTCATGACCTTAAATTTTGGAGCATAAATATTGGTGGTCTCAATTGTTTTATATTGATCTCATACTTTAAATAGATTACTGTAAAGTGGCCTGCTTACAAACTAAAAGAATTGGAAACTGCAGGACATACATCTCTCAATCTTTCTCTGATTGTAAGTAATTCACTCTATTGAAAAACAAAAGAACTCTGGCAAAAAAATATATACATGTAATAATTCATCTCAACTTTTTTTTCCTCTCCTGAATGATGGGTTTTAAATATTTTTAATAGATGAAAATTACTGAAAAGACACTCTAAATAGTATCTAATGTGTATTTATAATGATTGGCATGTATTTTAGAATATGTAAACATTTTCAGAGGTAAAAAGTTTTCTTTACAAAAGACCTTGGTCACATCTCACTTCTTAGTCATGTAATTATGCACTCAGCAGCTATTAGATTCTAAGCACTGTCCTAGGCACTGGACACATGCTATTGACTAAGGTAGACTCATTCCTGGACATCACAATTCTTTCCCAACCATTCGAGATCCTGGCCTTCTCTGATCCCTATAGAACTCTCTCTATTATATATTCTAGCACCAAAGCTAATACTTCAGGCTGTTCTCTATGTATGTGTCTTACTATAATGCTAAACATAGACTATGCTCAATAAAAAATGGACTAGTTGAATTGAATTAGACATGAGGTGCGTTGTAAATAAAAAACTTCCAGCACAGAGTAACATTTTCTGTTCTTTTCCAGACAATAAACCATACCACTAGTTGTTAGAAATACAAAGTAGAGAATTTTCAGCTCAGATTATTTAAAAATTAGTAGTATATTCTATACGTAGTGTATTCCACATTCATTACTCAGAACTATAAAAATTGCACAAATTCATCTGGACATCTTTCAGTATTTGGTTAGTTTTCTAAAGATTTCTTTGGAGAATTATGTGCTTTCTTGATCCGCTTCCTGTTTTTCATTGAGCTCTATTAAAACATTTACTTTTTTTTTTAAAGATATGATTTGCTCACAGATTTTAACAAACTGTTTTTCACAATAGCCAGATTTAAAGATTATTTACATTTTATGATAAATGTACTCTGTGTGTATGCATTGGTATATCTATCTAGCTATCTATCTAAATACCCTATTTTTAAAAAGGCAGCATATGAACTAAACTTTGAAAATATTCAAAGAATAACATATCCATGGTATTTTTTTGCAAACATATCTTCTGTCCTAAAAATATACTTTCATAAATCTACATTATGGATTTATAAAATAATACTAAATTTTATTTTACTATGTGTTTTAAAATACATGTATCTGGTAATAAAAGAATTTTATTTTTATTGTATAAATTTAAAATACCATAAATCTTAAACAAACTTTAGATCACCCATTATATTGTTTTCCAGATATAAACTTTATTAAGATTTTCTTTTATTGGGATGCCTAGGTGGCTCAGTGGGTTAAGCCTCTGTCTTCAGCTCAGGTCATGATCTCAGGGTCCTGGGATCAAGCCCTGCATCAGTCTTTCTGCTCAGTAGGGGGAGGCCTGCTTTCCCCCCCACCCAGGCCTGCCTGCTTCACTGCCTACTTGTGATCTCTCTCTCTCTGTCAAACAAATAAATAAAAATCTTTAAAAAAAAAAAAGATTTTCTTTTATTGCTTTCTCTCTGTCTTTTTCAATGTGTGTGTAAATCTGTATGAGTACTTACACATCTGTGTATGTGTGTATGTTTTTATATGCATGCATCTACACATATATTACATTTAATATATGCATATGGGTTGTGTTTACATATATACATGTTATACGTCATAAACATTTTATGTGGATTATGACATGGGCATGCTCAAAGGATGCACACTTTAGTATTTATACTCTAATTTTTAATTTAGCAACATACCGTAACCATTTTAAGTCAAAAATATATTTTATCATACAAAGTTACTATTTAACCAAGCCTCAATGGTTTTTTGTGGGGTTTTTTCTGTTTTTGTTTTTGTTTTTTATCAAGCCTCAACTGTTGAAAAGTTAAGTTACCAATTCTGTCATCACAAAAAATTCTATATAAAACCATCTAAGTAATGAATATTTGTGTTTAATTTTTATTTTTGCTCTTCTCTTACATTTATTTTTCTTCTTTCTTTTTCTCTCTTATCTGTGAATATAGCAATAAAATTAAACTGTGTATCCCTTATTTTGGTGGTGTTCATGCTCTTTGTAAGGTGAGGATAAACCCTATTGTCCTTCACTGATTTCTTCTCATTCTTGGGCCTTGACTCACTATTGGTGCACCTCTGAACACCACTCTGGATACTGGAAGAGATTTTTGGCACCAAGGTAGGCAGGCAAGTAGGCCATAGGAGTTTTCTGACAATTTACAGATTCTCTTCTTTGGAAATAATAGCATGATCAGTGTCTAGGGCATTGAAAAGGGAGGTGATTTTTTTCGGATGAAGGAGCTGATCCCCAAATGTTGCTTTTCACGTAAGAGAGAAAATGAAAATCAATTACAGGGCTTCAGGAGAAAGTAGAGGAAAGTAACAACAGCACACCTTTCCAAGTTTATCTTTGTATAAGGGTTAATGTAAAGAACATTTTCTAAGGTAAGAATAAGCCTACATCTTCTTTGGAAGCTCCAAAATCAGTCAACAAAGAGCAGAATAGAGTATTATATTGCGTCTAAGTGTAGATAATTAATGCTTTGTAAGTACAATAAGAATATTGAAGCTATTATGTTGTATTAAGAAATGAGTAAAATTCATTGTAATTGTAAATATCAGTGTATGTATGAATTAATCAACATTTAAACTTTCAGAGAGATCAAATAGAAACATAGATGCATAAACAGATACTTAAAAGGAATTTTACTGAGTATTTGTCTAGCTTAATTATGAAGTACGTAAGAATCATTGATTTATGAAATGCATAGATTTTTAAAGCTGGAAGAATCTTTACAAACAGTAATTCAGCTCCTTTATTTCACTAATTTGGTAACTGAGATTTAAAAAATGAATAGCAATTTATAGGAAACTTAATCTATAAAGCAAAATTTCTACTGTTTGAATGAATGTAAATTAAAATAACTTTGGGAACAATTCAATTTTTGAAAACTTACTAAGAATCGTTGGTAATACAGACTTTCTAAAAGCTACAAGTCAGGAGGAATCCTGCTTTTTTTGAAGCCTATTGAAGGTTTATAGCAAGTAAATGAATGTAATGCACAAGCGTTTACATGCATTTCTAATACAATAAAGTTAAGTGATATGTGAAGACTTCAGAGGAAAAGTCATAAATGCCATCATAAGTGGGGTTAGAATACAAATTAGGAACAATTTAGCCAGTTAGAAAAGCTAACGGAAAGGTCAAGGTATTCACGAACCATGAAAATTTCAATTTTCCTGACATTTCCTCCAGAGATGTGAAGCTCACAATATCCAAAGGAGCTTTTAGATTCTCTCTCAAAGACTAGAAGACATTCTTTTTTTTTTTTTTTTTCAGTCAATAAGCAACTAATAAGACAAGTGAATAGAGAAGCAGCAGTCCTAAGAAATTTAGTGAATATGGGAAAACCTTGGAGCTGCTTAATTTGGAAGATCTACTGATTTCATCATATCTAGATAGTTTGGAAGATATTCCAATTACTAAAAATACTGCAGCCTGAAGGAGATATACCAAATGTCAGAATGTTAGATCATGGTCATAATGAAGAATAGAAGCTAACTAAATTTTCATGCTGACATTAAGAAAGGCACATTCCAGTTATTTTATTTACCTATTGTCTTGGGCAGGTTATTTCATTTCTCTGAGGTTCAGTTTTCATATTTAGGAAAATAAAATAGGCATATATTCTTTTCAAGATCCTTAAGGACTCTAAGGACTGATGGAATATATGGAAGTTCTTGATAAATAGTGAATGCATATTGACTACCTTTGAAAAACATAGCCCAAAATTTAGATTGTATGATATTTTATGTGATTTGAAAAAATAATTGGAAATGAAATACAATTAAAAATAAAATAAATATATCACTTCCACGCTTACATACATAAAGATGAGTTGAGTTTTTTTCTTAAAAAAACTAACACTAAATCTTATAAATCTGATTATTTGAAACAAAAACATTCTTATTTAATGAAATTACATGTTCAAAATACTTTTTATAAAATTAGAATTTGGCCAGGTAAAGGAACACACTGTATGGTATATTTTGTAAAATCATGTCTTCATGCTGCATTCAATAAGGCCTATCCACTTTACTACAAGCAATATATTGGAATGAGGAGAAAAAGTAGTCTTGCAATGTACCTTTCTATTGCTACAAAAAAGGAAGAAGAGTTGGTTTTCATATCAAATTATATTTTCATTGAAGAATTGGAGAATTCTTTCCCCTGTGTATGGGGATAGCAAAGTGTAAAATATGGCTGTTTGGAGGCTACAGATGCTAAATGATATTCAAGGTATCAGACTAGAAATGGGGATACGATGAAAGGCCCCCTCAGTTTCTCTGTCTCTGAATGCAGAGTCACATCTGGCTGGTGTGTCTGCAGAGGTGATCTATACAGGTAGTATGCTGCTTCACTTCAGTGCTAGAGAAACTCAGAGAAAGAAAATTCTGGACATTTGGGAGCCCTTCTCCACAGTGCCTGCAGAAACTCCATCCTGGACTCACAGCTCTTAGACACTATTTTCCTGAAAGCTTGATGGGAAATTCTCAGAGCAAATAAGAGTGACCACTAGGGAGGGGTTTCTTAGAGTCCTCTCCTCAGGGACTCTGATGCAAGTAATAAAGGCTGTAAAACTGAATGGCAGGGAATATATGCTAGAAGTAAGATACAGAATATTAAAAGACACTTGGGTGGTGTCTAGTCTTTCAGTAACGGCAGACATGCCAGATATATTACTACAAGCACTATCAGGTATGTAATAGTTTTAATAATTTTTTTAGTATTGTATTTTTTGCTTTTTAATGTGTTGTAGTCACCAATTTAAAAATATACCGCAGAAATATACCCTATTTTGTTTTAACTGTAGAAGGGAGAAAATATATTTTCAAACGGCCAGCAAATACATGTAAATGTTTTAAATGCTTATCACAAAGGGTATCTTTAACATTTAGAGTACTACTCTGCCATCTAGAGGAAAACAGAGAGTCTGACACATAATAGGAGGAAATAAAACTAAAATGAATTCTTTATGCATAGAATGTAAAATAATGATAACACGGTAAATAAATAATGTAAAAGCTCCACAGACAGTGAGATTTCCCACTGAGCTTGTTAACATAGATAACACAGGCAATAATGATTAAAAAAAACATACAAATAAATAAATGGACACAGGCACACATGGCAGCAAAGAAGTAAAATGTGCATTTTTCAGCTTTATTGAGATACAGTTGACACATAATATTGTGTAAGTTTAAGATATACATGATTTGATGGTCACATATATTGTAAAATCTTTACCCCAATAAAGTTAGTTAACATAGCTATCACCTCACCTTGTGGTCATTTTGGTGTGTGTGGTGAGAAGTTTTAAAAATCTACTTTCTCAGCACATTTCAAGTATATAATACAGTTTTATTAACCAAAGTTACCATGCTGGACCTAAGAGCCCAGAACTTAGTTATCTTATAACTGGAAGTTTTTGTATTCTTTGACTGTCTTCTTCCATTTTCCCCCACCTTTGACAGACACCAGTCAACTGGTTATTTATTTTTTTAGTCTGATTTTAGATTCTGCATGGAAGTGAGATCACATAGTATTTGTCAAAACATGTACATATTGATCTTTGTTTATTTTTTGTTATAGAGACAGTAAGCAATTTTCAAATAAATTACACCTATGAATCATTTTCTCTCTTTCTCTCTCATGAAATTCTTTGGCTATGACTCTGCATCTTGGAATACAGTGTCTTAAGAGTTGATGTCTCCTTTCTAAGTGACTGACCTTTATATTTGGAGCCATACATATATTAGAACCTAGCTTGCACTCTAGTCACTTTCTTGCATACACAGCAAGAGAAAAGGGCACAGTGCATTCTCAGGTCTCTTCCATGGAAAGCTTAATTCCTTTCAAACATTTCTAATCTGTTATTGTTTATTCTGAACGAAATTAGAAGGTATAATGTTTAAAGATTTTTTCTGCTCTAGCAGTCAGTATGCTGGTTACTTAATAAAAATATATGTATTTTGACAATACAATGATATACAGATTTTAATGTATCCCTAACTTTTGTTGTCATTGTTGTTGCTCATCTGTGTTCAACACAGCGCATTCCAATTGAACTATTGTATACAGTGTGTGATTTCAGGCAAAAAAAAAATAAAGGAAGGTACATGGAAAAGTCACTCTCCACTGTATTGAATGAATTTATGTCAAAGAACAAGAAAACAGTCGGTAGCTATAGTAAACTCCTGTTGTCTTTTAAAAAGGTCTCTGTACAAATTGACATTTTTGTATTGGTCACCTTGTGAACAGAAGCTATTCCAATAAAAGTCGATTTACCTCAAAGCAAGTGTGAAACATGTAGTTTGTAGAATTGGCCTATTCGTTCATTTTGTGGCTAAAAAAAGAGGAAGAAAAAATCTTGCTTCGGGTGGAATCAAAATATCTAAGACAATGATCATCCTAAAATAAAATAAAATAAAATAAAATAAAATAAAATAAAATAAAATAAAATAAAATAAAATGTGTACTTGCTCAAAGTAATTAGGTAATAGGATCTACCAAGTCATCAACAAAGAACTCTTAGAAACTGTCTTCAAAAAGGAATATATTAATATTCTGTGATTCTTCTCACATAAAGAAAAGCATGCTCTTCTTCTGTATTATTATCTCAGTAAGTTTCATAGTCCCCTTCAGAATTATCAAATCTAAATATGTTTAATATGATCTAACTTTTAAAGACTTTTAAAATGTAAAATAAAATGCAGATGCAAAAATCTGTATAAAACCAAATCTAGGGGCACCTGGGTGGCTCAGTCTGTTAAGCCTCTGCCTTTGGCTCAGGTCATGATCCCAGGGTTCTGGGATTGAGCTCCGCATCGGGATCCCTGCTCAGCGGGGAGTCTGCTTCCCCCCACCCCCCACCGCCTGCCTCTCTGCCTACTTGTGATCTCTCTCTGTCAAATAAATAAATAAAATCTTAAAAAAACAAAACAAAATCTATATAGCTTCATGGATTATAAGTTTTGATAAAGCAAATACCACCAAAGTCAAGAAAAATAATTAAGCCAGAACTCAACAAGTCCCTCGTAGATTCAGATTCAATCTCAAAACTGGGTCTTTCCTGTCAAGTGTAGCCCTTCTCCTGACCCTCACATAAACCATTTCCTCTCATATCTTCATAACTTTGCATTCCAGCCCTCAGTTTAGTCCTTCCTGTCCATTTGGTTTTAATTAATGTGACTTTAAGTCTTGTTTAACCTACAAGTCTCCCTTCTATCCTTTTCATTTCCTTGTAACTAACCTGTTGAAAAGCTCGAAGGATTTTGTAATTTAGGATTTCCCACAGTCTGCATTTTGCTGATTGCACACGTACATACAGTTCGGTATGTTCCCCAACATCCATGTTTCTTGCAGATTGGCAGTCGCATTCACAGTTTCATTAGCGTTATGTACAGTCCCTTTGGCAAGACCTTAGGTAGTGGTGTATTTTATTTTGTTTCATTTTATATCAAGAGATCATTTGTCTCGGTGTTTTTATCAGTTACTGTTCTTCCACGCTTAGATCAATTGGTGCATAGTGCATAGCAAATTGACAATAGTGAAAAAGAAAAAAAGTGCTTCAATTACTATTTTTTTTTCATTGTACTATAACTCATTTTATTTTATTTTTTATTTTATTTTATTTTATTTTTTCAGTGTTCAGTGTTTCAGTGTTCATTGTTTATGCACCACACCCAGGGCTCCATGTAATACGTGCCCCCCTTAATACCCACCACCAGGCTCACCCCAACCCCCACTCCTCCCAAACTCAGTTTGTTTCTCAGAATCCACAGTCTCTCATGGTTTGTTATATAGCTCATTTTAAGGGGCAGAAATTTTATTTATTTTCTTTATATTCATTTTAAAGATAATTATTTGCTTCTCTATCATCTTCTGGAGTTGACCAAAAAGATACTCCTATTATTATTCTTATTAAATTATGAATTTAAATCAGTCTTATTTATTATATCATTTAAGAATCAAATGTAGGGACGCCTGGGTGGCTCAGTTGGTTAAGCAGCTGCCTTCGGCTCAGGTCATGATCCCAGCGTCCTGGGATCAAGTCCCACATCGGGCTCCTTGCTCAGCAGGGAGCCTGCTTCTTCCTCTACCTCTGCCTGCCATTCTGTCTGCCTGTGCTCGCTCTCGCTCCCTCTCTCTCTCTGATAAATAAATAAAATCTTAAGAAAAAAAACAACGAATCAAATTGTATCATATTTGTCCTGTGGAATCCTCTTCAATGTAGCACCTAAGTTCTTTGGTATATAACATTTAACAAACTGAAAGAGGAAGCATGCCCATTACTAGACATAAAGATTTTGTAATTCAACCTCTACTGTTCATACAAGTTAAATGGCCAGCACGCAAAAACAAACAAACAAACAAACAAACAAAATCCTCACCCCCCCCACCCAAAGAGTAAATCAACCACATTCAATAAATAAGGCCATCAGCAGAACAAGATATAAAGTGGGTCTAGATGTTGGAATTATTAGGAAAAATATATTTTTTAAAGATTTTATTTATTTATTTATTTATTTGAGAGAGAGAGAGAGAGAGAGAGAGAGAGCATGAGAAGTGGGAGGGTCAGAGGGAGAAGCAAACTCCCTGCCAAGCAGGGAGCCTGATGTTGGGACTCCAGGATCATGACCTGAGCCGAAGGCAGTCGCTCAACCAACTGAGCCACCCAGGCGTCCCAGGAAAAATATTTTTAAATAACTTTTAATATTATAAAGGATCAGTGGAAAAGGTGTAGAATATGCATTAACAGATATGGAATATCAGCACAGAGATAGAAACTATATGATTAGACAAATGAAAATGCAAATATATTTTATATATATATACTTGAATGTTTCATATATATATATAGAGAGAGAGAGCGAGTGAGAAAGAAAATGTCTCAGTGGGATTATCAGCAGACTGAATATAGCAGAGGAAAAAAATCATTGAACTTTAATATAGGTGTATTTAATTTATTCTGATGGAAAAACAAAGACTTTTTTTGCAATTAGGAAAAGAAACAGAACAGAAATATAACTGGTCTCAAGGAAATGAACTTATTTCAACTCAAAAATTTTTAGGTGCATGTTCATTAAAAATCTTATTGGTAATATGCAAACCACAAATAATACAAATTAGCACATGGGCTTGAATTTTCCTTCCTAAATCCAAGTAAAGGTAGCTCTCACTGTAACATGTCACATAATATATTTAATGCCTTTAAAAACTATTCACAAAATTAAGCTATTTCCATTATCTTTTTCTTTTGTTTCAATATTGCATTTTTAAACCTTTTGAAATAATTGGTCCATATAACATTTGTAAATTTTTATATAATTATGCCAATAGAACTACTCTAAATTTTATGGGAAATTCCAGGTTTTTAAAAAAAATTGTATGACTGTATTCTCTGCATTAGAGTAAAAATTATATAATTTCATTTTTATTTATTATTTATTTATTAAAGTTTTGTGGTTTTTTTTTTTTTTTTTAATTTGACAGAGATCACAAGTAGGCAGAGAGGCAGGCAGAGAGCAGGCTCCCTGCTAAGCAGAGCTCCATGCGGGACTTGATTCCAGAATCCTGGGATCATGACCGGAGCCAAAGGCAGAGGCTTTAACCCATTGAGCCACCCAGGTGCCCCCAAACTTATACAATTTTAAAGACTTGAGCTTCACTAAGCCCAGAAAGGTCATAATACATTTAAATATATTTAATCAAAGTTCAAAAATATGAAATATTGAATAAAAGGAATATTTATAATGTGTGTTTGTTCTCTAATACAAGATAGTTTTATCTTTTCTTATTTATTTAAAGAAGAAATTGATTTTCCAAGTTTAGAAATTATACCATTTTGTAGTTAAAATTGTAATATGTAATCTTGTAGATGTTAGGCAAACACTGAGAAAAATTCATTTTGTTTCAACTCCTTTGCTGAATAAATTGATTTCTCAAAAAAATTAAGAATTCAGAAACTCCCCAATAACCTGAGTTAATAATATTAAAATATGGCTATATGACATGGCTGCGACAGTTATAGTTCCTTTCACAGAGCTAGGCTATTTTCCAGATGAACTGTGGCCTCTGTTACAACTTTATTTCTACGTTTAGCTAAAAATTTCCAAAATGGAGTGAATCAGTATTCTTCTGTTGTTTCAATAGGTTTTGGTAATTTGCCTACTGATTAAAGGCTAGGATTTAGTTTAGGAAATCAAATATATATTACAGCAGCTAGCATTTTTTTCTGTCTTTGATCTGTAACTAATGATTCACAAACCTGCGCTCATCCTTAGATGAAAGAGAGTATTTGGCCATAGCCACTCTGATAGGACCATTTACTTTTTGTGTTAAAGTATCATCATATCAGCCCCATCAAGTCACACAATTATTGTATTGCCTTTATTAGGAAATGTGTACGGGTGATACTTTTCACCTTATTTATCTCTAACCCCACCAAGTTTTCTGGAAACTTTGAGTATCCACATTTATATTAATGTTTTTGTGTAACTTGATTTTAAGAATGCATTATCTTTAAATTTCAGAAAAAATATGAATCACATTTTTGGTCTGTTCAAATTGTTTTTTGAGTATAAATTAGAGTAATACTTTCTGGAAAGAAATTGGTTATATTTTGAATTTCTCTATTAGATAATATAAAACTTCTCTCTCACACACACACTTTTTAAGTTCATTTTGCCTGACATTTTATAAAGATGCATGTCTTCTTTTATCTGCTTATTCTTTTTTATCTTCTATTCTTTTAGGTTTCCTAATACACGTATATCATAACTAGTTCCATTTTCTAATTTGTTCCTCTTGCCATTGCTCTTCATGAAAATTCATGTATTTCTTCTAAATTTAGGATAATTTATTAGCCTCAGTAAATCAGTGCCTCCTTGGTATTATTTCATTTCAGTGTGTTATTTGTTTCTCTTGCGAGAGCAAATTCTCTGAACTCCAGTTTTGTACCATATGCAATAAAGGGACAAAAAAAAATCTCTTATATATGAAAGCATTTTCTTTTCAGAATCCTAAACTAATTCTTTTTTCCAGCCTTTATATCATTTAGTGTGTCTCTTGGTTTTTCTATATTCTCTTCTTGACAAATTCAATTTCTTGTTGGAAATTCCAGTGTATTCTACGAGGGACCTCAGAGATCTCTCTTGAGATACTTCTGTTATAGGCAAAGGCAGAAGCTTATGTTTACCTGATTTCATTTTGATAGTTGGCTGATCCAGTTTCAGGAAGCTGCTAACTAGGCATGCGGTCCATGCTTACAGCAGCTCTTCTTGTATCAGCTCTGGTCACTATGGATTCTAAGTCATACATAGGGAACATCTCCTCCCCTCTTATCACCACACTTGATAGCCTGGAGCATCTTCAGTGGCTTTCAAACTGGGAGTTTAGTAGGGCTCTTGTCAAGTTAGAATTCTACTGGGATGAATTGCCATGAAGAACACAATGGAGCAGGAAATGAGACATCACTGCTCAAGGTTTTATTTTGTTTATCTCTGTGTTTTAGTACTACATCAAAACTAGTTGGTGCATGGCTTCTCTTTTCTTAAGGACACAATTGTCCTTTTACAAAGCCCAGTATGACAATGCCTTAATCTGGCTGCCTTCCATGTCCAGTCATGGCTGGGGATGAGATCTGTGGCCAGTGCATCTCAGAGGTAGCACCTTCACTATTTTCTAACAGCTTAACTTGTCCCTACCAACAATGCCATTTCTTCACTTTGATCCTGTCTTCTGCTAATCCAACATCAGAGGCTTCCTAGTGCTGTCTTTGATAATCTCATTTATTTCCTTCCAGAAGGTCTCTGTTTAAAAACCAAACCAAGCCAAACCAATGCATCTCCTTTATCTTCTTTAATTATCTTCTTCAATTATGTTGATAACCTTGCCAATTCATTTCTTCATATCCAGTATAGAAATTCCTAGAAGTTTCTAGTGTATTGTTAAATCTCTTTCCTCTTCTGATTTAGGAATTTTACTCCTCTTTATAAAAAAGATCTTATTTATTTATTTGAGAGAGAGAGAAAGAAAGCATGAGTGGGAGGGGTGGGAAAGGCAGAGGGAGAGGGAGAATCAGGCTCTCTGCTCAGCGGGGTTCTATCCCAGGACCCCGAGATCTTGACCTGAGATGAAGGTAGATGCTCAACTTACTGAGCCACCCAGGCATCCCAAATTTTTATTCGCTTTTAGATTTCCTTAAAATACTGATGATTATTACAGACATGATTTTGAAATAATAGAAGGCCAAGAAGAAATTACTCATTGACATGTCCCAAAATATAATTTGTTTTAATTTGTTTACATTATTTTCTACGCCATATCTTTGACTAATAAATATTGACATATTTACAAATATACATAATGCTCAGATACAGTATTTTATATTATTCCTTAAATATGCTTAGTTGTCTATTTGCTAACATCTTTTTTCCCCTTCCGTTACATCATCTCTCATTCCCTCGCCTGCCCACTGCTGTGAACAGGATTAGTATTTAGGTGAGTGTTGTTCCTTGCTCATACATACATACATACGTGTGTGCATACTTGTATGCACTTTGGAATTTAGTGTTCTGTTGGTTGTTGTTATTTAATTGCTTCTTTTAAAAAACACACTACAGGGGCACCTGGGTGTCTCAGTCTTTAGGCGTCTGCCTTCAGCTTGGGTCATGATCACAGGGTCCTGGGATTCAGCCCCACATCAGGGTCTCTGCTCAGCGGGGAGCCTGCTTCTCCCTCTCCCACTCCCCCTGCTTGTGTTCCCTCTCATTGTCTCTCTCTTTGTCAAATAAATAAATAAATAAATCTTTAAAAAAATAAATTAATTAAAAACACACTAAAATAATACGGCTTTTCTTTCCATGTTACTTTTCTCACTTAACAACTTACCATGCAAATTCATCCAGATCTAATGACATAGGTTGTTTTGCATAATATTCAATATAACAAATGCAATCATTTTATTTAACTATTCTTCATTGGCATTCATGCTGTTTCTAGCTTTTATAGAACAAAAATATTACATAATATTTATCTCATTCTCTCTTTCTTATGTTTCCTCTTAGTACTATGTTCATATGATTCATTCTTGTTACCATAAGCACATCTAATTTTTTTTTAAAGATTTTATTTATTTATTTGACAGAGATCACAAGTAGGCTGAGAGGCAGGTAGAGAGAGATAGAGAGGCAGAAGCAGGCTCTCCACTGAGCAGAGAGCCTGATGCAGGGCTCCATCCCAGGACCCCGGGACCATGACCTGAGCCGAAGGCAGAGGCTTTAACCCACTGAGCCACCCAGGCACCCCAGCACATCTAATATTTTGCTTCTAAAAAGTGCTAGACCTCCAGTTACCTCCAACCTCCTGAACAACTAAAAGCAATATTGAAAAAAGACATCTTTATGTATTCTCAGATGGAACTATGTGAATATTTTCCTAGGATGTTTCCCCAGAATTGGAGTTCCCATGTCAGTGGGTATAGATATTCTTATTTTGACTAAATAATGCTTAATGGGATTACAGGTAATTCTAGAGTATTTTAGTCTAAAAACCTAAGCTATTTCCTAGTCATTCTAGCCAAGACTTTGCATTTTCTAGTTTTCTGTGTTCCTGAAGATTTTGTTTTATTTAATTCCAGTTTTTTTTAGATTTTATTTATTTATTTATTTATTTATTTATTTATCTAGGGAGAGAGAGCATGATCAGGGGGAGGGGCAGAGATAGAGGGAGAGAGAGAGAATCTCAAGTAGAGTCCATGCTGAATGGGAAGCCTGAGGTGGGGCTAGATCTCACAACCCTGAGATCATGACCTGAGCTGAAATCAGGAGTTGGATGCTTAACACACTGATTTTTTTTTCTTAAAGGAACTCTTCCCAGGACGCCTGGGTGGCTCAGTTGGTTAAGCAGCTGCCTTCGGCTCAGGTCATGATCCCAGGGTCCTGGGATCGAGTCCCGCACGGGCTCCTTGCTTGGCAGGGAGCCTGCTTCCCCCTCTGCCTCTGCCTGCCTTTCTGTCTGCCTGTGCTCGCTCACTCTCTCTCCCTTTGACTCTGACAAATAAATAAATTAAAAAAAAAAAAAAAAAGGAACTCTTCCCAATGCTTCTATCACAAGGTTATCCTCCTCGATTTTCTTCCAGTAACATCAGGGTTCTTTTTATTTTGATGTAGAATCCCACTTCTGGATATCATTTTATTTAGGAATCCAGTTGTGTTTTCTGCTTAGATGATTCAGTTTCCCAAAATTCCTACTGAAAAATACACATTTTTCTCTTAGATTTACATATTACATTTTAATATTATGTTATGTGTGTGTGTGTGTTTTTCTAACTCAATTTTGTTCCATTAGACTGTGTGTGTCTCTCCCTGTCATCAAAATCAGTGTTTTCCCCTAATGTCTCTGTATCATTAAAAAAAGGGGGAGGGGGACTCTGTAGCATATCTTCATACTCTTCAGATTTTTCAAGGATTATTTTAGTTATTCTGGACCCTTCTTTATTCATGTACACCTTAGAGTTAAATGTTTCTAGTTTTCAAACTGTTCAGCTGAATTGGTTTGCTAAGACTGCATTAATTTATGGTTTAATTTTTATAGAATTGATCTATTATAATATTAAATTGTCTCACTCAAGTACTTGTGATATCCTTCTATTTATTCATCATCTCCAATGCCTATTACTAGAATTTTAAATTTATCCCTTAAGTTATTATTGAGTTTTAGTTAAGTAATTCTGATATAATTTAGAAAAGTTCTTCTCAACCAACAGAGGCTATTTTTTTTAAGATTTTATTTATTTATTTAACAGGGAGAGAGAGATCACAAGTAGGCCAAGAGGCAGGCAGAGGGGGAGGGGGAAGCACGCTCCCTACTGAGCAGAGAGCCCGATGTGGGGCTCTATCCCAGGACCCTGAGATCATGACCTGAGCCGAAGGCAGAGGCTTAACCCACTAAGCCATCCATGTGCCCAACAGAGGCTATTTTGAGTGACATTATATAATGTGAAATGGAAGACATTGCTCTTTTTTGGATGTAATTTGAGATGAACACTGTTTAAGGATATAAACAATATTGGGAAACTTTTAGTGTCACTTACTTCCAATGATAAAGAAAACCTTTCTGACAGTTGGAATGTCTTTAGGCCAATAAAGGAATTTTCCTGAGACAGCCAATATTAAAGTTTAGGAATACATATTCATCTGGGTACAGAAGCCTTACAGTCTATGTATTTGCCTTCTCAGTTGCCTAATTTGTTTTGTTTCTGTGAATTCCAAACATTTTCCAGAAATTTCATTTGGTGAAATACAAGAACAACAAATTTCATTCCATGTGTTTGAGATCCACCTTGTGTTACCCAGGTGATCTCTCTACCAGGTCTTTCTCTGCCATGGATGAATGCAAGTGAGAGTTATTCACTTTTGTCTACCTAGCAGGGGAGCCTCTTTACCTGATTCCAGAATCTGGAATCAAGAGAAAATATAAAATCATGTTTACCTAGTTAGTTATATTTCATGGCTTAGTTTAGTTCTGAATACAAGTCCAGCAACAGCAAGAACTATAGAAAAGTAAGTTTTCTGTAAAGTAAGTTTTCTGGGGAGCTAAGAAGCTCCCCAGTCAATCAAAAAGAACCTTCTTGACTTTAGTAAAGTTTCTGATAATAATATAAATACCATGAAAAGAGATTCATTGTTTTGTTTTTGTTTGTTTGCTTTTGTTCACTGCTGTATACCAGTGACTAGTCCCAAACACAGTACATTCTGCATGTTCATAAATATTTGATAACTGAATAATAAATTTATTTCTTCTATGTGTTCTTAAACACTGATTGAAAATACTCACAAATGCTAAAAAAGTTGGTAAGCATGCCTATTTCACCAAAGTTTTTTCTTTGTATTGTATTACAAAAGAAATACAAGAGAGAATTTTCTATGAGCCTAGGTCATCTATTTTATCTTCCATTTATTTACAAACAGTATGTAATTCTTGCACTGACTAGGTATCTTTAGGGCTCTTATCTTTAGCACTTCAGAAACCTTCAGTTTTCCACATAATTATAATGATTTTAGGAAAATATTTCCTGGAAAATCTATAGTAAATTTGATACTTTGCCACTTAAGTGGACACAGACTCCCCCCCACCATTAAAGTTAATACGAATTCTATGTCATTCTCATCGAAAAGTAATTCACTCTGTCACTGATTCCCAGCAGAAGAATATAGATACATGCTGTTCCTCTCTGGGTCCTCCCCAGAGTATTTCAATATGTTTATTAGAGAAATACATCTAGTTGCTTTTTTACTACAAGAGCCCTTACATTTGGATACTCCTTAGGATGAAAACCATTATTCTGAAGAAGCTATGTACTTGCTAAGAGTAGTAGAATTCCAATAGAACGAAAGGTCACATTCAATGTATCCCCATTGGTAGAAATGTTTATAGAAATAGTTTATTGTCCCCTTCTAAGGGGTATAGATACAATAATTTCAAAGAGTAAAAGGCCCCATGATAAGACATTAGGGCAAATAGGAAAGCCATCAAAATAAACAAGCACTTTCAATTACCTCTGTTTCCTGAGATCATTTAGATAATTACATAATCCTCTAATTTATAGTTGAATATAAACTTGGAAAATTATCTAAATGGTCTAAAAGACAGGAAAAATCTGTCACTCAGGAAAGTGAATAATTTCTACTACTTCAGAAAGCATTAAACAATAACCACAGGCTTTGAATTTTGAATGCACAAAGATTGAGTATAATGATTTACTTTTCTCCATAATCAACAGATATTCATGGAAATTCCTATGGATATTCCATGGACTTGTGTTCAGTAAGTTTCATAATCACCATACATAGATGTAATGTAGGCTTTCAAGAATGTATCATTAACTAAAGTACTCTGTTTTACACAGCCTAAACTTTAGTACTTTTATATCTGGAAACAAAATTGTTGAAAATGAGGTCATTTGATAGTCTTAGCGAAAATGATTCTGTTTTAAAGTCAAAACTTTTTACTGGCCACTGAATGACTTTATCTCAACAGAAATATTAAAATACCAAGTGATAATCTATAATACCACCTATTCTAGAGGAACTTCCTACTTTTCCAGCACATCAAATATGTGTTAGCATGTTTTACTCAATTTGGGATATGAGGCATGTGGCTCAAGCAATAACATTCATCTCAGAGTATCTCTGGGTACCTATACTTCTGATGAAGAAAATGATGTAATTTCTCAAGAGATCACAAAAACTAAGTAAAGGTAATTTTCTGGAGTAAAATATTCTGTAATTTATAAAAATGGCAAAGGTGATAATGGTAAGCTGATTTTTTTCTTTTTTTAACAATGTTAAAATATTACCAACGTTTTTGCCCTTGAGTGATCTTCATTCACCTCCTGGGTTCTTCCTACATCTTATCAAGAAAGCATTCAAAAAAAGCTTTTAGATGAGTTAATGTCAAATGTTTGAGTAGTAGAAAATGGATTAATGCCCACACTATATCCCAACTAAGGCATGGCCCTGAAGTGGTGGATGGGCTCACAAAAAGTGGTCACTATATATGTAAATGCTTGAATTTCATGTTAATGCCTGCTATAAAATATCCACAACACAGGGGGCATGACTCACTCTCTAGATGTCAGCCAGGCCCTCCTTTTAGCCTTTAGGAGCCCTGAAAGGAAAGATTTTGGTGGAGGGAATGGAAGAGATGTCTTGCCCCAACAGTACGAGATTCTTCTCACTAAGCCTTATCAAGCTAATGCCATTGCTGAATCTCCAGGAAGCCTTAAAAAGAGACAGATGCTGAGCCCTCAGTATGGCTCCATTCCTCAAGAAGTCACTTGGTGTTAGGTTAATTACATTGAATCCTGTCGTGTTGGAAGAATTAATAATTTAACCTCATCTGCATGGACATTTGTCAATATAGGCATATCCTCACTAGCTGCATTGCCTGAAGTGCATCTGTCATCTTTGCTGTCTAAAGACTTGCAGAATGTCTGATTTATCAATGTGAGATCTTAGAGATGCTTCTCTGACCGAAGAACCTACCTATGCAAAAGAGTTTTAATGGGCATATGAATACCAAGTAAAGTGATCTTTTTCTATCAGCTGGAAGAGTGAGGTATAGCCTGTTGCAAAGTTCAACCTAAGAATCAGTTCATAGACAAAACCCTGGAGGTTAGAGACTTGTCCTCCAGACTATAGTATATGCACTGAATCAATTGCTGAGTCATAGGGCTGTGTCCTCAATAACTACAATATATAGGTCTAATGATCAAGATGTAGCACCATTTTTTTTTTCTTTCCTTATCTATTACTTAAAATGATCCATTTAGGGAGTTTTCACATCTTAAGTTTTTGCTGTATTGGAAGCCCCATTCTTAAGATTAGTAGACCAAAACTTCCCTTGGGAAGCATCAAAGATTCCACTGAACCAAAAACTACAATTACTACCTAGTTATTTTGACTTTCCCATGCCAGTGAACCCGCAGACAGAAAAATAAGTTGTTACATTGGCAGAGGTGACTGATCCTAATTGCTACGATGAGCTATAGTTGTGACTGCCCATTAGCACCAGGAAAGAACATGTTTGGAAGCACAAGAGTAGATTCACTGGAGTAATTTTGGCACCTCCATGCCTAATTATAAGAATAAATAGGCACCAGCAGTAACCACAGTCTTTGCAAAAGTAAAGAAACTAAGGGATTTAACCCCAAGAGTATGAAAACTCTGACAATCTAAAGATGTGGAAATGCTGGCTTAGAATGAAGGAAGTCTGGAATGGTCAATGAAAAACAGGGATGATGGCTATTAATTCTGACCTTACAACAAGTTTTTAGAGGGTATTATAGCTAGTTCTGCTAACCCTCTTATACTAAATATTTTTGAAGAGACTGTAACTGTTTACTACTTTGAAAGTTTTGTTGAAGACTCTACTTCAGGGAGGATACAAGTAGATGTGAATGGTGCAAGTGGGAGATCCTGCTATATGTTTTCGTGCCCCATCTCAGACTCTCTTGGTTAACTTTTGTGTACCAGAGATTGCTGGGGAAACCAGCTCCCCACTGGTTATAGCTTGACAGCAGCTCTCTTCAGGTCCAAATGGAACCTCATGCTTTCTGTCTTGAGGTTCTTTAATGTACTCTGACATGAGGCCAGAGCAAACCTGGAAATATGGCAGAGTTAAGTCTTGTAGGGGCAACCCATGACCGTTAGAGGATGACAGTGTTTCAGGGTGGGCCAGTCTGAGGTGCATTCTACTCAGTTCCCTCAAGTGTCCCCAGGGAGATCAAGCTTCTCTTGCTCACAAAATGCCTACTCAATAATACATCTGTAGACTGCCCTTCTTTCCTTTTTTGTTTCTCTTTCTCTACTTTCTCCAGTTGGTTTCCTGTGGTCACTTAACAGATAAGTTGCCACAGAGAACCCCATGTCTCCTGGTCTCATTTGGGAGAATAATTTAAGTTAGGACACACACTGATATCTAGCATGTTTGATTTTTTAAGATTCATAAAATGTGTTGTAATAGTGTATGTTGAGTCTAGGATTTTATGTTACTCATTAGTCATAAACTATTATTTATATGAGTGATGTTATTTTCAAATATTGTTTTTGAAAATTTATATTCTTTGAAAAATTTTTAATTCTAATTTTGTCTAAAGAAAAACATGTAACTGTCCAAGGCTATTGTCATCAATGTCTTGGAAATTATAAAAATACTAGTTAAAATTTCTTCAGTCAAGGTTGGGAATTTCTATTTTTGATGGAAAGGAAGGGAAGTGGGGAGGCATGGACTTGTTTATCAGCCAGCTAAACTTCTAAGTAAACAAATCCATGGGCTACACAACCTATGTTAAATTCTGCTATAGTTACAGAAAAGGAAATTTTAATTAGCAGCATTAAAAGCAGCAAGTGATTTTGCCCCTTCTCACAAAAAGTGTGAAAAACATATGTTTCTATTTTAAATGCATGGGTAATTGTTACTTTTAAAATGTTTATTGGAAATTATGATTTCTGTGCATTTGGGAATGGTATTATTCCAGAGTATTTTTCAGGTGATTGTAATACAGATGATCTGGAATTATAGTTAAAATACATTGATATAAACCATTTCATGTAATAATACTAGATGTTAATCTAGAAATATATTATAAAAAAGCTTTCAAAGAAATTCCAATAAAGAAGAAGAGTGAAAACTGGACCTATTGACAGACTTATTTTTAGGAAGGGTAAGTGTCCCAAATTCAAAAGATTCTAGGCTTTGTTAAGTTCTTGAATTGAGGGGGAACTTAATATTTCCTAAACATTACCTTTTATATTAAAACAAAGTGATACCTTGAAGTGCATTGCTTTTGTGTTTTGTTGCCTTTAATTTGTGCAGTAATTTAGATTTTATAGGTATAGTAAGAACTTTAAGCATGAAAAAATTGATATACTGTTTTATATGCTCATATTTAAATATTATTATAAATAATGTAATGTGAGGGGAGCCTGGGTGGCTCAGTCAGTAAGCATCTGCCTTTGGCTTAGGACATGATCCCAGGGTTCTGGGATTGAGCCCCGCATCGGGCTCCCTGCTCGGCGGGAAGCCTGTTTCTCCCTCTCCCACTCCCCCTGCTTGTGTTCCCTCTCTCCCTGTGTCTATCTCTATCAAATAAATAAAATCTTAAAAAAAAAAAAAGTAATGTGAAATCAGTCCAATTTTTTCTTCTTTCAAGAGTTCTGAACAGTTTTGATATCTGGAAACAGTTTTTACTGCAGTGGCAAAATTTCAATTTTTCCATTTGTGTGATGATGTTACAAGTTATATGAAATCTGAAAAGCAGAATGTGATAAGAGAAAAACTTTACTACTCAAATATAATAATACAGATAATAGACTCCAAACTCTATCCTTCCCTCCATCCCTCAGTATATACCAGGCACCTGAAAATTATCTCCCTTTTGTTGACTCTGTTTTTCCTGATGCACAGCTTTTGACTATACTATATCTCTGGGTTAGCACAGTCTTTATCTTTTTACCTTTCCTTACATGTTTATTTTCTGCTTTTTAGTTGTCATGGGATATATTCCCAAAGCTACCTTTACTTTCCCTTCATTGTATTTATTAAAAGTTTGTAGTCCTCTATTTTTGAAGTGATTTGATTAATGGTTTTCTTACTGGATTTTAACTTCTAGGAGAGTAAAGAAGGATGTCTGCTTCAATCAACACTTTAACTTCTGTGCCAGGTAAGCATCTTGTACATAGAAAATTCTTGATCAGAATTTGTCAAATGAGTCAAAGAACAAATTAATTAATATTTACTAGGATCGCTAGGATCCTTCCCATGTCTCTTCTTATATTGTGTATTTGATTTTTCTTGCCACTGTATCAATTTACCACAAGTTTAGTGCCATAAAACAAGAATAATGTATCATTTACATCTCTGTAGGTCAGAATTCCAGATTTTAGAGGCCACCCACATTCACTGGCCATGGTCCCCTTCCTCCATTTTCAAAGCTAGCAACATTGAATTTCTCTGACACTTTCTCGGTCATTACATATTTCTTACTGTGCTTGGAAGTGGTTCTCTTATTTCAAGAACTCATATAATTACACTTGACTTACCTGGATAATACAGGATAATCTCTCCATTTTAAATTCTTTAGCCTTAGTCCCATCTGCAAAATCCCTTTTGTTATATTAGGTAGCATATTCACAGATTCTGGGAATTAGGGTATGAACATCATGAGTGTGTGTGTGTGTGTGTGTGTTTGTGTGTGTATGATGCTTATACTTACCACACTTAATAATATTTAATGTCACCTCTCTTTCCATTAATTTAAATTATTAGCCTACTCTGTCTCTCAGAGGAACTCCTCTAGCTACACCAGGAAACAAAAACCAATAAACGTCTGTTTATTCACTCTTACAGTCAATTTATATTAACTGCCTCCTCTTTCAGTATCTAGTCACTTATAACTTAGTGGCACTAGATGGACAATAAAATATAAATAAATGTCTGTGGAGGTTAGGTGGCTATAATTATTAAAATGAAAAGAAAGAAAGAAAGAGAATGTATATAGAAAGTAAATATGGATTGGTGTTATTTTATACAGGATGGTCAGGGAACATATTATTGGGAAAACGAGATTCCTTGTCATTGAGAATGAGCCATTAAGAAGAGACCCAAAGGCCTTGAGAAATAAGAGAGTCAGTTATGGGGCTACCAGAGGACAAACATCCCATATAAAACAAACAAGAAGTAAAAGGGCTCTGAGATGAAAATATGCGTACATAATAGGGGAGTGTGACTGAAGTAGATTTATCCACAAGTGGAATGGTAGGAAAGCAGCAGAGATGTTACAGAGAAGTCAGGTGTTATGTGCATATGGCATTTTAGAACACGGCAATGGCTTTGGATTTTCCTTTTCTAAGATTTATTTATTTACTTTAGAGAGAGAAAGAGAGAGAGAGCGTGCATGTGAGTGGGGGGAGGGGCAGAGGGAGAGAATCTTCCAAGTAGACTGTGTTCTGAGCTACAAGCCTGACACAGGAGGAGTGAGGGGGCTTAATCCCATGACCTATGAGATCAAGACCTGAACAGAAACCAAGAGTCAGACTCTCAACCAACTGAGCCACCCAGGCCCCCCAGCTTTGGATTTTAATTTGACTAAAAAAGGAAGCTGCTGAAAGCCATAGAAAGCTGAAAAGTGATACAATCAAACTTAAGTTTTAAAAGTGTTACTGTGATATGTGGAAGGCAGTCTACAAAAACTTGTCTGAAAACAGGGAAACCACTTGAGAAGTGTATTAGGGTTCTCAGCAGAAGCAGAATGTGTGTGTGTGTGTGTGTGTGTGTGTGTGTGTGTGTGTGTGTGTGTGTGTTTGGAAAGAGAAAAGATTTCAGAGAGAATTAACTCAAACTCTTTCTGGACGTGGGAAGTCTGAAATCTATAGGGCAAGCTCAGGCAGGGTCTCTATGTTGCAGGATTTAAGTAGAATTGTTTCTTCTTCAGAAAACCTCAGTGTTCCCTCTTAAGGCCTCCAGCTAATTGGAGAGGCCCACTCACATTATGGATGGTAATGTGCTTTATTCAGTCTACTACTGATTTTAGGTGTTAATCACACCTAAAAACACCCACAGAAAACATGTTGACCGGTGTTTGACCAGACAACTGGAAACTAGCCTAGCTTAATTTACTCATGAAATGAACCATCACAGAAGCTTTCACAGTGTATCAGAGTGGAGGTGATGGTGGTGTGGAAGGGGGAGCTGGTAATAGGTGCAAAGGCCAATAAGAAGTCGTCAGATCTGGCTGTATTTTGAATGTTGAGCTGAGAGTATTTGTTGGAAGTCTGGATGTAGTCAACCACTTCTTTGTCCTCATCTCAGGCATTTTCTAATCAGATGATGACTTCTTCCTTTTTAAACTCGTTCTGTTTCTTTTCTGATACCCTGTCCTCCATGCTTCTCTCTGATGTATTGTCCTCTTCTTAGTCTCCTTTGCTGTTTTTTCCACTCATTTATGAATTCTAGTGCCCTGAAGTTCATTCTTAATCCTCACAACCTCTCTATCTGCATTCCTTCCCCATATGAGAACAACTGAGCTTTACATCACTTCTGCTCACTGACAACTCACACATTTCTGCAGCCAGGTTTGATTCATAATGTAAGCAGCAGATGTGTCTAGGACTTTCTTGACATAGCAACTTAAATAACGATTCTGTATTCAAAACTTCACATATCCAAGGTTAAACATTTGGTTTCCTCCTTAGCAAACCTATTTTCCCAATTTTGTCATCCCAATAATTATATAACACTTAAATAAATAGTAGGCCAAAAAAAATAGTAATTATTCCAAATTTTTATATTTACCTCCACTTCCTGTACCAGTTGAGTTCGTTAATAAGTTCTATCAGCTCAAACAGAAAAAAAAAATTAATCCATCTTCTTGTTTCCATCCTACACTCCCCTCTTAGGCCAAGTCACTGTCTTCTGCTACCTGAACCAAATCAGTGCCTCTTTTTGGGCCTCCTTGTTCCCATTTCATCCATCCTATCCTATCCTCTTAGAGCCATAGTGATCTTCTAAAAGATTTATAATTAGTTTCTGATTACCCCCAACTAAACTGAAAGACTCAGAGAAGAGCAACATGAATTATCAATTTTTCCCTCTCCAATTTTTCTAACACTGATCAATCTCAACAAGAAAAATGCCTAATAAAATGCCTTTTCCATAACAAGAAACAAAAAATTAATTATAATAAATTGCCAAATTTGATGCGTTATTATAAAAACATAGCACAAGGAAGTACTTGGAAAGTCCTATGTTGTTATTATGCTAGTTTATCAAGTATAGCCTATGATCTTATTTTCTTTTGATTAGTGACAACAGTGCTTGAACATTAGAACTCATGATTTAATTGGAATTTCCCTTTTCAGTAAATACTTATCCATGTGTTTCACAAAATGGCATAGCATGACTTTGGCAACATGCCTTGGAAGTATCTCAGAGATATATCTTATCTTTCTAAAAATGAAATAACACATGGTTGTGTGTTTTAATAGTGTTGGGTCCCTCAATAATAGGTCTGTGATTAAAGGAGTGACACTGATACAAAGCAAAGGTCAAGCAAAGCTTTATTTCGCGCCAAGCATCAAGAATCAAACCAACATTCGGGGCCGCACCTCTTACAAGAGAGGGCAACCTCTCTCTGTTTCACCGACTAACTTTTATTGAACAAAGGCCATGTGGTTAGGCCTGGCCACACACAGGTGGCCAGTGAAATTGCAACACACAGAGAAAGCTGCGCAGTCATGCTAGGTGACCAATTGAATTACAATTTACCCTAGTAGACAGTTGAATCAGCCTATCACCTTGTTCAGAATTGGCGCCCAAAAGGTGCCCAAAGGGCAGGGCCCATACTCCTTGGTAGCTAGGAGACAGTATGCGCCCCCACTGATTGAATACCTCCACCTGGCCTGACCCACCCTTTTTACTTGGACTTTGTTACCTGAGACTGGTTTCCAGGACTTGGGGGGCAGAGTCCATTTAAATTATTTTTGTTGGTTTTTTTGTTTTGTTTTTTTTTTTAATTTTTTTTAAATTTATTTATTTAACAGACAGACAGAGATCACAAGTAGGCAGAGAGGCAGGCAGAGAGAGAGGAAGGGAAGCAGGGCTCGATCCCAGGATCCTGGGATCATGACCTGAGCCAAAGGCAGAGGCTTCAACCCACTGAGCCACCCAGGCGCCCCTCAATTTAAGCTTTTACAACAAAATGGAAGTTCAACCAAGGTGGGGGTGCTCTGGCTGATTAGGCCATTACAATGGTATGCTTTATTAGAGTGAGAATTCTTATATTATCATTGTCTGAAAATGTTACCTTTCTTCAAAATATATCAGTTTTAAATGTAACCAGTAATAGCTGTACAGAATTACCTCTTGGGCTAATAAGGACCATTCCTTCCTTTTAAATGGGGAAGTACCGTATTATGTACAACATGTCTTTATTGAAGTTCTTTGCTTTATTTCAACTCTAGCTGCATTTTACTTAGCACCCTTGTTGAACCTTCATATCTTCACCCTTAAAAAAAGTCTCAAGTACTTTACTAAATACTCTCTCATTTAAGTGATGTAACCAAAGGTAGAAAAAGCATGTGATAAAATCTCCCTTAAACATAACAAGATGATCCAGTCTTATGGAATCAGTCTTTATAGGAAAGTATAAAATATTTATAGGAAGAAAGAATTCTAGATTTTACAAATTACAATAAATTTTAAAACATATATATATATATTAATTTTTATAGGAAAATGACAACTGAAAATAAATTATTTTGATAGCCCCCATTTCTTTTTTTTTAGATTAAAAATAATCATAATCGGGTGAGACTTTATCTTTTGGGGGGTGAGACTGCTTAAATATCACATCCAAAAAATAAATATTTTTAAAAAATTTTTGTTAGATTTATCTATACAATTTTTTTATCAATGCTTGCATTTCAGTAACATACATTTATGCATTTTTTAAAGTATAGCTAATTGCTAAAAAAGTTACAAATTATCATTATCATAATCATTATTAATTTAATTACCTATGACAAAGCTCACCACATTAAGGGATAAGAGGCTAAAGGTCAATCACATGAACAGTAGGTGAGTGAATCCAATAAAAGCTCTGGACACCAAAGTTTTCTGGACTGGCAGGCCTGTGCATATTGTCCCACATCAGTGTGCAATGTCAGTAACATGTTCAGGAGACAACAAAAGCTTGTCCCACATCAGTGTGCAAAGTTATGATGTCCTCAAGAGAGGACAGTCTTCCACCTGTACTGTTATTCTGTGAAATTTAACCTAATTCCAGGTAGTGTCAGGAGTCAGTGTACCCCATAATCTGTACTTTCTCTGTGAGGAAACCACTGGCATTCTATTTCTTATATACTCATAAAATGATTGGAAAGCTTATTTTAAGGTATAGGACATTTTTTCTTGAAGAGGCATGACTCAATGGGCTATTCCTTCAAAATAGTAAATGTGCATTTGAATTGAAGGCCATGTATGCAAAGAAGAGCTATGTTGGGACGTTTCAAGACAATTAAATTGGGAAACATTTTTGAGGAAGAGATTTGGTAATTTATTAAGTAAAATAAGCATCCATTGAGGACGAGCTGTATTCTATAAGCAGGGACACAAAGCTGGATAAAGATACAAAGTTTGTACTTACCACAGTCCCCTAGAACCATAAATCACATCAAGTCAGTAGCTGGGTATATACTTGGATAAATACAGTGTTATTTCCCTGGGGGACAGTAAGGGACTTAGGGTCTGACTGCTTTATGAAAAACTTTTCAGTTACTAGTAGGCAGATGAAAGAATGAATGAATACAGACATACAGACAATGGCTAACAGTGGAGAAAATCTTGTACACTCACTATCAGCTTTTAAAAAAATTGCATGCTTTGTGAATAATTTACGTATAAAGTATTGGAAATGTCTGACATAGGTCAGCTCCTCTGAATACACAGAGCCTTGTATAAGTAACCTGTAAAATAATTTTCTCAACTGCCCTGTGGTCCACCATCTTTTCTTTTGTAGTTCTGCTGATTTCCAATAGCTTGACAAACTATTTAATCTTCCCTTAAGGCACCAAATTTCTTAGTCATTGAGGTATGAGAATTAGTCTCTCAATGAGATGTCTTTTGAAGATTAAAAACTTGACAATTTTGGTCCTCTTTGCATGATTCCAGGACCCTCTCTACTTACATACAGACTTCTGGATAGTTCTAACTGGTCATTGATGAAGTGATATTCAAAGTATTTCCAGGAATACAGTGGACTGAGTAGTAAGATCAATATTCCTTTACAAATGAACAAAAATATGTGATAGTTAAAAAAAAATCTTTGTAAAGAAATTGATGAGTAGGAAGAAAGGGATTACTAGAATTAAAGAATTATCAGGCCAGGGTACTGGTGAAGTCTGGAATCTCCAAATAGTAAGTTGAGTCCTGTAGCCACTTTTTGTCTGAGGGGTATTGGCTTAAAAGGTGAGAACAGATTTCTGGATTTAGGTTAAAACTCTATTAGATATGATTTTCATATAAATTGGAGACCATAAAGTTACCTATGACAAAGCTCACCACATTAAGGGATAAGAGGCTAAAGGTCAATCACATGAACAGTAGGTGAGTGAATCCAATAAAAGCTCTGAACACCAAAGTTTTCTGGACTGGCAGCCCTGTGCATATTGTCCCACATGAGTGTGCAATGTCAGTAACATGTTCAGGAGACAACAAAATCTTTGGTACCTTCCCAGACCTTGCCCTATGCATCTTTTCCTTTGACTCATTCTGATTTGTATCATGTTGCTATAAAATTGTAATTGTAAGTATATTGTTTTCCTTAGTTCTGTGAGTAATTTTAGAGAGTCATCAAACCTGGGGGTTATAGGAATTACAAGAATAAATTTGAAATTCTCTCTATATCCCAAAGAATGCAAGGAGACAAACTTTTTCAAACATATTTCTACATGGAAGATTTCCCTTTGTTGCACTTCTTTGGAGCTCCATGAGTGGGAGCAAGGGAGCAAGATTCCATTTCTGGCTACCTCTACTATAAGGAGCTAACTCATCTCTGACTCTGACCCGAGGGAGACCTTCCTTCTACCGTCAGTTCATTGTTGGGAATACCGCTTAAGCCCCTGGTCATGAGTTGAGGAAAAGGGCTACCTGTTCATAATTTACTCATGTTTTTATGCATTCTTGGACCTAATTTTGCATGTACGATTTTTATTTTATAATGCTACCTGACCTGCTAAAACTTGTGACATAACCAAGCTAATAACAATCATTTTGTGAAGAAAGCTCATGATGATAAGCCCATGGTTATTACAGTGTCCCATCATAGAGAACTGTTAGGAGCCAGCGGCATGACAGCAGCTGCTTTGCGAACAGACTTTTCCTCCAGTAGAGGAATGAATGGCCTTATTCCAAATCCCAAGGGTCTTCTCTGAAACTCTCCTTTTGCAATATTCTAGAGATTCCATATGGCACACTATCGACCAGAGATACCGCTAGTATCAGTACATGTGCTGGGTAATGTAGCCACAGTGTCAGAACGGCTTGCTCTTCAGCCTCATCCTGACTTAAGTATGAATATTGTAATTGCTGATATAACCATCCAAGCTGGAAATATTGTGCATTATTCTAAACTAAAAGGAGAAAAACATTAAATGAAAGAAAATAAAAAAGAAAGGATTAAAAAGAGATTAAATAGAACAGATGAAAGAGTTATAGATACAAACTCAAATATGTCAAAAAATTACAAAATTATAAAATTATAAGCCTTACTGTTTTAGCTAACTCATGCTATATATAACCCCTCCTTCCAAGCATAGCTGGGCAGCTATACAATTCTGCTTTGGGAATTTATTTTAAATTCCATTTATAAGTCACATTTAAAAATCAGTTGTCTTCCAGTGTTACTTAGCAAAATAGTTTTGGTCAATTAATTCATTCACAAGTTAGCTAAGATTGACTTTGGGCTGTTTCCAAGGGGGTGGAATATATATATATATATATTCATTCCTCAAAAGGAAATGTTTCCCAAATCTTTGTATGTTCAGAAATATGCTGTACTCTAAATTTAGTGTGGACATTGACAGGAACAACCCAGAAAGCTAAACACACTTTCAGTCCCAAAGACTAAAGAACAATAAGACCACCCACCTTGGAAAAGAGGTAATACTCATATTGCCTGAGGGAAGAGTAAACTGGTGAAACCTTCTGGAAGTTAATTAGGAAATACATATAAAAGCCTTTAAAAATGTTTATACCCTTTGACCTGGCAATCCTTGTATCAGAATTTCACCTTAAAATAGCAATAAGTGTTGCAAAGAAACATTTATGAGGAATAATTGATTGTAACAGTCAAAATTTTGAAAGCTATTTAAACCTCCAAAAATACTTTAATTCATTTGTATTACATATGGAAAACTAACAAATCATTCATATCACATTTTTAAAATACTTTATTTATTAAGCAACATGCTCCTATGTATGGGATTTGGGGTTATATTAATTTCCTATGGTTTTTATATTTTTAGTTCTACAAGGAACATAATTTTATTAATAAAAAATTAAGCATTAAAATAATTATCAGCTACTTTTACATAAATTATAAGCATGTTAGAGCTTCATGAAGAAATCTTAATACTATCTCTGCATTTATTAAACCACAAAAAAGCAGGACATTGTCAACTATACACAGATGTACCAAACATGGCTCTTATTTAAAAATTAATATTCCTAAGTATAGTTACCATATATTGAATTTAGCAATAATATAACTTCATTATTTCCAGTGTGGCATTTGTAGGATTATATCTCTAAAGTAATTAATGTATATGTATGTATAAAGTAATTAATGTATAATGTATAAAATGTTTTTACATGAAATTTCACAAATCGAACAATTATTAAGGCATTTGTTCTAATTTTGTCTGGTGAACAACATATCTGTAAAGATTCCCAGGAAGGTAAACAAGCAGGGCACTCAGGGACAGGAATTACTCAGCAGCTGTGGAATCAGTGTCCCAAGCTGTGGGCACTGTGGTCGTTCCCAAGATGCTATAGTTCACTTCCCTGGTTTCAGACGCAGTGCTACATTCCTTTTCAAGATAAATTTCCAGGGAGAATTAGAAATAAACGTGTAAGCTAATGAAAGTTATGCTATTAGCTTTCCCTTGGGTTAAATGCCAAGCTTCTTCTTCTATGTTGAAGCTGGAATTTGGAAAATAAACCGGCAAGAATCCATGAACTCGATATTGCTGTGACACGTTGTTGGGGGCCCGGTTTTTATATGAAAGTAGGAATGACCTATAGCTATTCTCTAATTTAGACCATTTAAAGATTATTTTTAGACAGTCTTAGGTTGTAACACAAAAAAATTAAGAGGCCTAGAATAGCCTTTTTTTTTTTTTTTTTTTAGAAAAGAGTTTGAGACCTTTATTACCTGGCTTTGTGACTTACTATAAAACTAGAATAATCAAAACAGTGTGGTACTGACATAAGGCACAAATATAAATTAGAGGATCATGATGGAAAGTAAATATATATGTATGTGTATACACACACACACACACACACACATTTTATGGTCAACTGTTTTTTGCAAAATGCCAAGATAATTTAATGGGGGAAAGGATAGTATTCAGCAAATGGTTCTGGACAACTGTATGTCTTTAAGGGAGTAAATGAAGCTAGACTCAGCCTCATGCATCATGAAAGTTTGAAATAGATCATAGTCTTAATCAGAAATGCCACAATTATAAAATCTGTAGAAGAATTTATGGGGAGATCTTTGTGTCATTAGGCTAGGCAAGTATATTTCATTTAAGGAAATACTAAGTTGCAATTCATCAAAATTAAGATCTTTTGTCCTTCTAAAGTCATTATTAATGAAATGACAAAGAAGCCACAGGATAAAATATCGGCAAAACATATATCTGAAAAGGAACACGTTTCCACAATATATAAAGGACCATCGCCAATGAAGAGTAAGACAGTCTAATTTTAAAACAGCAGAGGTACACTTCACAAAGGGAGATGTATGAATAACCAATAAGCACATTAAAAGAGGTCAGACATCATTAATCTTCAAGAAAATAGAAATTAAAACCGTGAAATGTACGTGGCCACAATACTAAGTATTGACATTGATAAATAGGAACTAGAACTCTTATGTATTGTTACTAGGAATGTAAAACAGTGCAGCCACTTTGGGGGAAAGATTTTTTTGAGAGTTTCTTAAAAAGCGAAATTATACTTATCACAGAAGCAGTAATTCCTCTCCTATGTGTCTGCTCAGATGAAATGAAAACACATGTCTGTGCAAAGACTGGTGTACTCTGTTTATAGCACCATTATTTATAACTGCCAAATAATGGAAACAACCTATATATCCATTAACTGGTGAAAGGACAGATAAGCTTTGATATACATACAATGGAATACGAGTCAGCAGTTAAGAGAAACAAATTACTAATCCAACAAAATGAGTGAACCTCAAGAACATTACACTACGTGGGGTGCCTGGGTGGCTCAGTCGATAAGTGTCTGCCTTCGGCTCAGGTCATGATCCCAGGGTCCTGGGATTGAGCCCCGCATCAGGCTCCCTACTCTGCAGAGAGCCTGCTTCTCCCACTTCCCCTACCTCTGTTCCTTCTCTTATCTGTGTCTCTCTCTGTCAAATAAATAAATAAAATCTTAAAAGAAAAAAAAGAACATTACACAGAGCAAAAGTTTTCAAACACAATAGGCTACATATTATATATTCCCCTTGATGTGAAATTGTAGAAAAAACCAACTACAGAGACATTCAACATTTTAGTGTTTGCCTGAAGTCAAGAGAGAGATCAGGGATTGACTACGGAGAGACATAAGGGAATTTCTGAGATGATTGAAATGTTTGAGATCTTGATTGTGGTGGTGATGATAGGAATACCCACATTTGTCAAAACTCACCAAACTGTAGACCTAAAAAGGGTGATTTTAAGTGCACCTGTATCAGTTAAGTGTCTGCCTTCAGCTCCGTCATGATATCAGGGCCCTGGCATCAGCCCCTGTGTGGCTGGCTACCTGCTTAGCGGGAAGTCTGCTGCTCTCCTCAACCTCTGCTCCTCCCCACTGCTCCTGTGTTCTCCTTCTCTCTCTCAAATTAAAAAAAAAAAAAAAAAAAAAAGCAATTTTATTCCATAGAATTTTAATTCAACAAAGTTGTTAAAGATAGGTTTCTTTTTTTTTTTTTTTTTTAAGATTTATTTATTTATTTATTTGTCAGAGAGAGAGAGAGAGAATACAAGCAGGCAGGGGGAGCAGTAGACAGAGGGAGAAGCAGGCTCCCCACGGAGCAAGGAGCTTGATGTGGGACTCCATCCCAGGAGCCTGGGATCATGACCTGAGCCAAAGGCAGATGCTTAACTGACTGAGCCACCCAGGCGTCCCTAAAGATAGGTTTTTTTATAGTATCTTTTTTTTTGCTATTTACCTATGTAGCATTTTCCCCTCTTTAAGTTTTCTCATTATTTTTCTTCTAAATGGTTGAGCAAGCCAATCAGACAATTTGCCTCCTGGGAATTAAAAGTCTGGTGATGATTATGGGGAAACATAGAATTTCAAAGTGCTTCATGGAATGCTAAAGGTACAGAGGACAGAGTATGGGGTGGGAATCAGATAGAGTGGGGATATTTATATAGGGAACCCATATTATACTAATTCTGGATGGGGTCCTTAACTCGTACTTTTTAAAAGAAGCAGATGAAGAAAAAATAGTGGTGGGTGAAACTTCCCCAAGGAGATACGTCGGTGTCTTGAAGTAACAGTAGCAAACAAAACAGATGGGATGAGTTCTGTTTGTAAATACACGCATATACTACGGAGCATGGGCTGTTTGGGAAAGCAGAATTAGTTTAGCCTGTTTGAAGCATAAGAAAAATAAGTGAGGAAAAAGACGGAGAATGACAGTACTGATGGTATAGAGGTCAGTTCAGGAAGGGCGTTTGTGCATCTAGTGTGCCTCGCATTATTTGGAAATGAAGTAAAAATACCCTAGCCTCATGGATAATGTGTAGACAAATATCAGCATGAATGACTTAAATCAAGGTTTGTTCTGATGGGAGATATATGTAGGATCCTGGTTAAAGTTACTAATATGCAGAGTCATAGTCAGTAGTCTTTTGTGGGGAAGTCATGGACTTAAATTTTGGCATCACTTCACTCAAAAGAACTATATGACCTTTGGGTGAAAGCTTCATGGATACAGTTATTGGGCTTTTGGGGGGGGCATGAATAATGGTTTTCAATAATTTAACATATTTACTTGTCCTACAAAATGTACTTATTTTACAAATACTAACAAACACTAAGTAACTATGAATTACCATTTCCCAACTTTTAAAATAATTTTATAACAATATTATAAGAAACTGCAATAGTCAGGTGTAATTGTTGTACCAGTATGATTAAGCAGCATTTAAATTCTTGGGGCACCTGGGTGGCTCAGTGGGTTAAGTCTCTGCCTTTAGCTCAGGTCATGAACTCAGGGTTCTGAGATAGAGCCCCACATCCGGCTCCCTGCTCAGCAGGGAGCCTGCTTCCTCCTCTCTCTCTCTACCTGCCTCTCTGCCTACTTGTGATCTCTGTCAAATAAATAAATAAGATCTTAAAAAAAAATTCTTAGATATATATATTCTTATCTCTATTAAGAACATTTTCATCTCTTTGCACCTTGACTTTTTAAATATTGTTGGAAATATATACTCTAACTTAAACCTTAGCTTACAATGTTTAAATTTTAATGTAGCTGGTACATTAAAACTCTAAAGTGATATTACTAGATGGAGTCTAGTGTGTCCATAATGTGGTTTCTAGTAACCTGTTAAGTGATATATTTTTATTTTCATAATATTATTAAGTTTATCATAAAAGAGAAGGAAATCTTTTAGTCTCATTATTTTTTAAAAAAGATATATACTACCATTTAAACACTCAAAAATATCTGCTGCTGCTGCTCTTCCAAATCTGGACATTTTAATTTTAAACAAATATTTATAATTAGATCAGATGAAAGAAAAAAAAATCGACCAGATTGATACGCCTGATAATTTCACTGAAGAATTTCTGCTCTGGAAAGAAAGGAGTCAGTTGACACAGGCAAGGAGAGAAAAGTGAGAAACCTGCAAGATTACACTTTCCTCCATTGTAATCAAACAGACTAATTTTATGTGGTGAGTCATTAAGGGTATATAACTTTTAAATCTCTACATGGATCTTAAGGGATTTTTTTAAAGATTTTATTTATTTATTTGACAGAGATCACAAGTAGGCAGAGAAGCAGGCAGAGAGAGGGGGGAAAGCAGGCTCCCTGCTGAGCAGAGAGCCCGATGTGGGTATTGATCCCAGGACCCTGAGATCCTGACCCTAGCTGAAAGCAGAGGTTTTAACCCACTGAGCCATCCAGGTGCCCCCCTCTAGGGATTTTTTTAAAAAAATTTTTGAGCTTTTATTTATTTGAGAGAGAGAGAGAGAAAGAGCAAGGAGCCCGATGTGGGACTCGATCCCACATGATCCCATAGGATCATGACCCTAGCTGAAGGCAGACACACAACCAATAAAGCCACCCAGGCATCTCTCTAGTCAGTATTAGGGAAAACTTTGTTTTATTTAATATTATTAAATGCATCAGACAAAAATAATCAGAATGAGCCCTTGCCTACCAAGGTCATCTCCAAATTGAAACAGAGAGAGAGGAATAGAGAGAGAAATAAATAACTTTAATGAGGTATCTTTTCTTTCTTTTTTTTTTTAATTTTATTTTGTTATGAGAGAGAGACAAAGAAAGAGAGAGAGAGAGAGAGAGAGAGCATGAGCAGAGGGAGGGGCAGAGGGAGAAGCAGAATCCCTGCTGAGCAGGAAACCCACTGCGGGGCTCAATCCCAGCACCCTGGGATCATGACCCAGGATCATGAAGGCAGATGCTTAACCGACTGACAACCAGGTGCCCCATAATGAGGTATCTTGAGAAGGAATGTATTTAATAAATGTCTGTGTAGTACCTTGCAAGGAACCTGGCATATGAAAAACAGTGTCTGTTTTGTTAGTACACAGACACTACTAGTGACTACGAACTAACATTCTTCTTCCTCTTCCGGAGACCACAGAATTAGCCCCCAGGATAGCAAATTATTTACTGTTTAGGAAGTTTTTACCCTTTGCTGGAACCCATGCTAAATACTTTGTATGCATTTGCTTATTGAATGCTCAAAGCTACCTTAAGAGTTAGATAATATTTTTCTTCCATTGGATAATAAAATTAAAGTTTAGAGAAGTTCTATAACCAACCTGAATACACTTCATAACTGGCAGATTTACATCTGAATCTATAATTCTTCATCATATAACAGCTTGTTTCCTTGATAAGATTTTCTAGCTATATAGTTGTGAGATGAAGGCCAGGAAACCAAAAAAAGAAAAAAAAAAAGTTTCCTTCATGATTTCAGAGATCTTTCAGATTCTCCCCAAAGTAAACATTCCTTAGGAATATGTGTCCCAGAAACAGTGTTCAAGCTTTCCTTGAGGTCTGTTACCTTGGAACTCTAGAGCAGAGAGGTCAGCAATTTCCTTTTCTCTGTAAAGTTTCAGCAGGTTAAGTATTTCAGACTTTGAAAACCATGGGCTCTGTTGCAGCTGTTCCTTCCTCTCTACTGTGTAGTGCAAAAACAGCCACAGACAGTACGGAAATGAAGTTGGCAGTGTTTCAGCTAACTATTTACAAAAAAAAAGAGGCCTCGATTTGGTTCCTGTCCCATCATTTTCCACCTCCTGACCTAAAGCGCTCTATAGTGCTTGTTTTAGTCTACGCGGTAATGAATTGGAATACCGTTCTCAGTGGGATTTGCATACTAATTCCTACTTCTCCTTGACTTGATACAGTGATAGTGTGTGCATGTCTTTTTTCAATAGACTGGTAAATTCTTTAATGGTAAAGCTTGGGTGCTTTGAAAATCGTTCTCATTAGATTAAAAAAAAAAACACAACATTTAAAAAATTTTTCGACATATGACTTGAGTTAGGAAGCAGATTAGTACTTTTATGAGACAAATAAAACTCCAAGGAGCAGGAGTCATCATTTTCTAGAGTCGTCTTTTTCTAGAAATGGGGTTGATATAGTCAAGACAAGTCATAATGAGTGCTATTTTTGTTTGTTTGTGTTTTAATGGGAACTGGAAGATAAGATCAGTCTCAGAAGGCTTGCAGATGTTAAATAAAAGAGGTTAGAGGAACAGCAATAGTATTTGCACGCCAGAAGCTCTAATTGCCGTGACATTCCTTCTGTCCGTCTAAAACTCTGTTCCCAGATTAAATATGTAGACATTTATGAAAAACACACATCTTTTCCATTCATGGAGAGTATTGTTCAAAATACAAACAAATAGTGAGGAAGTATGATGCTAACAATTAGAAGTATAAAAGCTGTAGTTTCTTGGATGTCCCATTACCAATTCTACAGTGATGAACTGTGGAGTAAATGTTAACCTTAAAAGCTTTAGCGTGAAGAATGTAAAGCATAAAGATTACAAAAATATTCCCAGTTTTTTTAACCATTGGATGTGCCAAATAAAAATGTCATTTACTCTCATTTATCAACGCGTGGATTACAGCACTAGCCAGAAGATACCTAATTTTGAAATAAGCAATCCCTTTAATCCAGCCATATATGCTAATGTAAAATGAATCTGTTCTACGTTTTGTAAGGATATTTATCTTATTTGGGGAGACTTTTAAAGTAAAAGCAATTTCGGGGCACCTCGGTGGCTCAGTTATTAAGCATCTGCCTTGAGCTCAGGTTGTGATCCCAGGGGCCTAGTATAGAGCCCCTCATTGGCCTCCCTGCTCAGCAGGAAGCCTGTTCTCCCTCTCCCACTCCCCCTGCTTGTGTTCCCTCTCACACTGTGTCTCCCTCTGTCAAATAAATAAATAAATAATTTTATAAAAAGGTAAAAATAATTTTGTGATTAGCAGTTTGTGTTTTGGTTTCCAATTTTTCTGACTTATTTTTTAACCCAATCTTCATATATATATATATATATATATATATATATATATATAAAGGAAAATGTAATAGTGACAGCTAATGTAATATACTTCAGAAATAGTTGTGCGCCAATGACCTAGCATGGATTTATCAGTTGTTATTTGAAAAGTTCCTTGAGATTTTTGTAGTTCAAGTATACATTTAATAGTGATCATAATCTGTGTCTTTCAGTAATATACTTGACAGTTCTTACTACAGAATGTCATTGAGTAAAGTATTCTTGCATTTGTATAGTCCTTTTATTCATAAAAGGATACTGAGCCTGCCAACTGAGCATTTAAACTGATGACCTCAAGAAAGAGAAATAAAATTTCCTGTCAAATATAGCATTTCATTGACTAAAATTAACCAGTCAGGAAGCGACAGGTATTGGAGAGGATGTGAAGAAAGGGGAACCCTCTTACACTGTTGGTGGGAGCGCAAGTTGGAGTAGTCACTCTGGAGAACAGTATGGAGGTTCCTCAAATGTTGAAAATAGAGCTACCCTATGACCCAGCAATTGCAGTGCTTGAACTTTACCCCAGAGATGCAAATGTAGGGCTCCAAAGGGGCATCTGCTCCCCACTGTTTATAACAGCCATGTCCACAACAGCCAAGATGTCTAATGACAGATGAATGGATAAAGAAGATGTGATACACACACACACACAGAGGAATATCACTCAGCCATGAAAAAGAATGGAATCTTGCTTTACAATCATTATCTTATTCAATCCTGACAATTCTGTGGAATACATATATTCCTGTCTCATTTTATGGATGCAGAAACTGGGACTTAAACAGGTCATGCCACTTTCTCAGTTTATTAAGCACTTAATTTGTCTTAAGTTGGTTTTACACATGATAACTTATATGATGATGGTCACAGCAACCCTAGGAAATAGGCATGCATGTACACATACACACACACACACACACACACACACACACACACAGCCACATTTTTCATGAGTTACATAACCAGGCACTACTTCCTTTGCTTCTCTCTAAGACCAATCAATCAAGAGTGCCTTATCCATCTTTGTATTCCAGTATAAGATCAATAATAGGTGCTCAATAATTATTTTTTAGAAAGATGACAAATGAAAAGAAGAACAAATGCATGGCTATTCATGCCCTTTTATTTTCTATATAGTCTAACAGAAGTGTTTTAAAATACTAATGTTGGAAAGTAGATTAGATATCTCAATCTGTTGGAGACATTTTTGCTTTTTACAATCAAAGCTGAGTGATTTTCCAAATTATTTTCAACTTAATCATAGTTATTTTTAAAAATGTTAAATGACTTGTGTGAGAATGCATTCTTGTCTGGTTTCATTTTTGGCTAGTTCCCCTAGAGCCATGATTACAAATATAAGTTCAAGTGAGAGGTGAGTTATAATTTCTGCGCCCTGAGCTCTATTGAGGGAACTGTATGCGGTGCGGGTTACAACAGCTGGAGGTGGAGACTTCTGTGCTCTCTGTCCTCTGCTGCAGGATGGATCCACAAATTTGTTGAGAGGGAGGGGGCCATGTGGCTGGCCTGGGCCAAAGGAGGAGGAAAGAGGAGACAGTAGGACCACATCTTGGTGGAGATAAAGCACAGCCTTAGCCCAGCTGATAAAAAGTGTTGCTGATGTGTTTTTAGCATAGATTGTGGGCAAGTTTAGATTATTTATCACCATTTATTTCTAAGTTTCCTTTATTGGAGTGCAAAAATTACTGGAAAGTAATGCTTTCTGAAAAAAATAAATTTCGAATTTCTACCTAGTGGAGAAAATAGAAATCAGGATGTATTATTTTCCTAGGGCTGCCATAACAGAGTAGCAAGGATTGAGTGGCTTAAATAATAGTTGCATTTTCCCCAAGGTTCTGGGGCTGGGAAGTCTGAGATCAAGGTGTTGACAAAGTTGGTTTCTTCTGGAGCCTCTCTCTTTTGCTTGTGAGTGGCCTCCTCCTGTGACCTCACCTGGCCTTCCCTCTGCATGTCTATGTCCTAATCTCCTCTTCTTATAATGACAACCATCATCTTGAAATGGGCTCACCCCAAAGATCACATTTATCTTTAAGTACTTCTTTGAAGGTGTTCTCTCCAAATACAGTCACATTCTGAGGTACCCAGGGAATAAGAGTTCAATTTATGAATTATCAGGGACACATGTCAGCCCATAGCAGAGGATCATGTAGGGCTAAAAAATCACATGGCAAATAATCTGTGTTTTATGGCTCATCTTCTAATGTATGCAGGCACCTTAGACCCACTGCTGAGAGGGAAATGGAGGAGACAGTCTCACAGTAACTCTCCTGTGTAAATAAATCTCTCTTAAGTAAGCTATGGAAAAATATATTCAGATTAGGGAGAAAATTGACAATACAGTATCTTAATCTTCATTTCTAATAAAAATGAGGTGTAGAAATTCTGACCATGTTTAGTGGAACATTTTTCCATACATTTTTTTTTAAAGCAATTTACATTAAGTTTTGATCTAATAAAGCTGACATTATCACTTTATGGAAGCAATCCATTTAAGGGAAATCTAGTACAGTCAAAATTTTCATGATAGAAATGTGTCTGTGTAATTTTTTACACTGACATTTGTAATATTCATAAACATGTCGCAATACCAAGCTTGGGGCAGACCTTAGAGGCAGAGGAGCTGTGTTTTATTAGGTAATAAATTAGCATAACCAAATCTAATGTTTCATCCAATCCTTTCTGTGCTTAATGTCAAAAAAATTGAATCAGAACCACCATGTATTTTCCTAACATCTTACACTAATACCCTTGCTTACTTTATTTTGATTTATATTCCATATAGTATTATTTTCCATCAAGAACCTAATATGTGTATGTGTGTGTGTGTGTATATACATATATATATATATTGTATATATAGAGAGAGAGTTGAAAACCTATATAAATTCAAATGAGAAAGTTGTTTATCTAATTGTTCATCTTTAATGAAACACTAGAGGGCACCCTTTCCTTCTGTTAAAACATATTTTCTGCTTCTGAATTGTGCAGTAGAAATATAAACTGCTGCCATGTAAAAATAATATCCTTTTTATTTTTAACTTTGTGGAATTGATTCCATATTTAACTCATTTTACTTTTGATGATCCCCAAGTCACAGCATATTGTTTTAAATAATATTTAGTTCATTCGTAGCTGAAATTAATTATAATATGCCAGAAATGTCAGTGTCACAGACACAAACTGTCCTACTCAGAGCCAGATGTTGCCCTGGTGCTGTGATGGGGAGTAAAAATAAGTCTGTGTTTGACACTGCGTAGAGTGTGTATAAGAATAAGCCAGACTAAAATTCCTGTGTTTAGATTTAGGGGTTATTTGTCTTAAATGTGTTTTCCTATTCTCTGTGTTCTCAAATGAATAGTGTACTACTGCTAGATTAACTCACTGTTTTAAGCAGGAATGCAGTGAGACTGGCCTGGAGGAAATGGTAAGCATTGAGGATTCACTGAAGACCCAGATAGTAGTAATAATTGCCAAAACTTATTTAGTCTCAATTATGTCAAGCATTTTTCATTACATAATTTCATGGAGAACACTTTCAGTCTTTTGAAATAGCTATTACTATTTTTATTCTCATTTTATATATAACAAAGATACCGAAGTATGAGAGTAGTGCTATTGTATTCAACACAAATGATACTTACACATTTTGGAGAGCAGTGAAGATTTGACTTCATTCAGTATAGATGAGAAAGGATCAGAATTTTTTTTGAGATTCTGTGGGTTTATTTGTAGGTATGGGGGTTGGATTGGAGTGTGGTATTTGCAAAGGATGAGGGCAACTGAATATATTTTGAATCCTTGGTAAACTTGACAGTGTTCCCTGATTATAAAGCATGTATCCCCTCAATTGTAATCGAGTACAACTAGAAATCTGAGGAAATTAGCTTATTCACTTTCATGTATTATCTAGTCTATAATACTTAGGTTGAAACACAAGTCCAGACTGTGGTACAAAGACACTCCCCAAATGGTTTTAGGTTGGGATAGAGGAGGGCTCAGGTGTAACCTAGAGCAGTATACTGTCACAGATTTGATGAACTCCCAGAACAGTTGTGCAAAATTGAGACGGGAGGGAGGAATGCCATATATCTACAAGGAGACAGAATTGCAAACTGGCTTACAGAGACTACATGTTATATGCAAAGCTCAGTGTCCTCAGGCATCACCTCTTCCTTCCTGTGGAGGGAATTCTGTGCCTTTTGGTGACCAAAAATATATAAAAACTTCTTGGAGAATATTTGCCAAATCCTGGACTCTGACTTGCCAAAAGGCACAAGATTATGGAGGTCCTCATGAAGGTCTGAGCACTGACTCGTTGTGTCTGCTCCCTGTTGAATGCAGGTATGTGCAACATATATACACAGATACACACACACAAACACACACACACACACATACACCACAGAATAAACAACACACGTTTGGAAAGTTTAATAGAAAGCACTGTTTTTCTTAAACCCATCTTTGTAATGAATATTTTTCAGTCATTTGTGACCAGTTTTAAATGAGAATCCTTGTATTTTGCTACAGGCAGCAAGAAGTCACTGAGTGGACAGAGAAATTCTACACAGAGAATTTTTTTTTACAAGTTCAGACTTAAGATAAGTGTAATAGTAGAGATCTTGGTACTTGGGCTTTCCTAACCACTCAGGAATATTCTTTACATAATTTTCAGATGGGAAGAAAGAAGGATAGAAATTTTATAGTCCGTGATAATGGAATGTTGTTATTTTTAGAGCATCTGTATCAATAAGAGATGTATACATTAATTTTTGACAAGCAAAGTAGTGTAATGACTACTTTGAATTATTCCAGGACAAAGAAAAGGGGGAGAGATAAACTAAGATGGGCAAAAGTGGTGAACTTGGTATTATGTCTAAAGAGATTTCCAAGAAAAATGTTAAAGGTGCCATCTGTATTATTTTTTTTTTTTTGCTCCCTATAATAAAACACGGGAGGATGGTAATTAATTGCCTGAAGAATTCAAACAAACAACAAAAAAGGAACCAGAGCTGGAAAAAGTAAAGATTACTCAGAGGGTGGAACCAAGAGCCCAGAATTCAGAATCAAGAGCCCAGAAAGTGCAATCAAATTCCATTATACACAAAATAAATCATGAGGAGAAAGAGAGTTTCCTTTTTACTGAAGTTATTCCCAGGCCTTAAATCTAATCAAGGAACTCCCAACATTTGCTTGGCTAGATTTCATAACTGCTATGGATCAGTAACTTCTTTTCACTCTCCATTTCATTTTTTGAAGGATGATTCTACAGCTGTCAGCCTTTGCCTCTCCACCTATTGTATATTGGGTTTGTAGTGGCAGATAACTTGTGTCTTTAGTTACACAAATCCATGGACAGATGAAACAATGTCCTAGGAGGTACTTAAAGGATTACAGGCAAGATAAGTATCAGCCCTTGGATCTTAGTTATATGATGAGATTTTAGGCATTGCTGATGCTATATTTTCTGAGCCGATGTCCTAATAACACAACTCTCTTGGGAACCTTTCGTGTGAAGTAAATGCATTTTGCACATGGGAGGGACATGAATCATAGGGGACAAAGTATCAGACAATGGAAAACAGATTTGATCCCCCACCTCTTGGTGTTCACACACTTGTGTAACCTCCATTAAGTGTTGGAAGGACTTTTGACTTGCTTCCAAACCAAGAAAATGTGAAAGGTAATTCAGTATTTCTCTCATGATTATAGGACATTCTATAAGACTGAGTCTTGCTAGCTGACTTGCTATGTATATCCCATGTTGACTTGGAAGAAGCAAGTCTCCATGTTGTGAGGTGGTCTATGAAGAGGCTTTTGTGGCCAGAAACTATGAGTGTATGAGTGGGAGACCTCCAACCAAGACTCAGAAAAAGCTCTCTGTTTCAAGGAAATGAATTTTATTAACAACCAGAGTGAATTTGGATGTGAACCTACTGCAAGTAAATTCTTACTTACTTTCAGATGAGAACTGAGCTCTGACAGACACTTTGGTTACCTTGGTGGGGACACAGCTAAGACATGTCAGAACTCCTGACCTATAGGAACTAAGAGGTAGTGCATGCGTGCTGTTTTAAGTTGTTAGGCTTATAATTTGCTGTGCAGAAGTAGAAAATTAACACACTTAGGTTGATTTTTTTTCTCCATTTACCTATATAATATTAATCTTTCATGATGATCTTTTTCCCTAGAAACTGAAATGATACTGCCGAGATACACTTAGAAAACATTGAGATAGCATGGCTTCATATGATTCAATTAAAAGTGAAAGTTGTTTTTGTTTTGTTCATTTTCAGGTTTAAATGGGAAATTATATTCAAATTTATTTGGGTAGGGATAGTTATTGTTTGTTTTAATGTACTCCAATAAATTATTTTTCAAAAACAAAATACTGTATTTTGTATAAAGTATAAAATACTGACAATAAATAATGTATAAATAGGTGAAGAAAAAAAATGTTGTTCTTGACCTAGACAATATAGAGTCTACTTGATTCAGACATTGTTCCACCAGTTATGGAACACATAAACCAAATTGTGCTTAACATTTAATTATGCATTTGTGTATCATCAGTATCATATAATAACTGTTTCTTTTTTCCTATTGTTACGCTTTTGTTTTTGTTTACTTTTGTCGCAAAATTATTCTGTTTTGCTCTTGAAGAGATAGAGTGTAGTAAGTTATATTCATTCCATATCTCTTAATTTCCTTTTCATCTTAATTAAGAGAATTTGCTTGTATTATTCTTTAATTTGGGTCATTGAATGTGCATATATACAAACAGGAAAGTGCATGAAGAAATTAATAGTGATGGGGCACCTGAGTGTCTCAGTGGGTTAAAGCCTCTGCCTTTGGCTCAGGTCATGATCCCAGGGTTCTGGGATCGAGCCCCACATCAGGCTGTCTGCTGGGCACAGAGACTGCTTCCTCCTCCTCTCTGCCTGCCTCTCTGCCTACTTGTGACCTCTGTCTATCAAATAAATAAATAAAATCTTTAAAAAAAAGAAATTAATAGTAATTATCATAGGATGATGGGATATATCATAATTTTTATTATTATCTGTAATGTTCTCTATTTTTCTTACTTTTCACAATAAATACTTTTAAAGATAAATATAAATGTTTTATTTTAAAATAAAATAAAATCCGGTTGTTGTATGAGTATATACAGGGTCGTACCTTAGTTTCTAAATGCCAGTTATTCAATAAGAGTAGCCAGGGGCCTTTGAAGAAATAGCTTATTCTTGGATTTGGGTAGGAAAAATAAACTGTGAAACTTGAGTATACTGCAGTTTTATTGAAAGTAAATAAAGTTTGGAAAAATAGGCTGTTGGGTGGCTCAGTCTACCTTCAGCTCATGTCATGATCCCAGGGTTCTGGGATCAAGTTCCGCATGGCGCTCCCTGCTCATCAGGGAGTCTGCTTCTCCTTCTGCCCTCCTCCTGCTGGTGCCCCCAGCCCTGAAAATAAATAAATAAAGTCCTTTTAAAAAATTATTTTTAAAAAAGTTTAAGAAAAAAATAAGGGGGCATGAGACTCATGTCAAAAGGAGAAAGAATTATTCTGAACAAGCTCCAATAGTCAAAGCTGTAGTGATTTTAACAACAAAGTAAATAGTGATAGTATTTACTGCAATACAGTGAAAATTTATACTAATATAAATAAATGGTTGAATAATTTCCTTTAAAATGGGAGGAGAATGCACAATTTTCCTCACAGAAGACTTCCAAATAAATACATGAAGAAGATAGAAAATCACCATTAGAATACCATGGTAATAACTGCTGCAAGCAAAATCTTCTAATCAATGCTAAAATTAGCAGGTGAACTTGAAGGGAAAATATTTATTAAAATATTTATTAAAAACTCTAATTGTTTTAATGTATGTCCACAAATGATTCCCGTGGAAAATATGGAAAGAGAGTAAAAGTAAATTTACAGTGAAGAAACCAGCGAACACCACCTTAACTGAGTGACCAAGGTGAATGTTACTAGCAATATGTCATGTTGATATTATCTGTACCCTCATATGATATGAAGGACAGAAGACTTAAGTTTTTTGGTATTTATTCCCCAAGTGGATAGCTCAGTCTATTTATGAGAAAATATTTTACAAATTGAGGGAAACTCTACAACTTACTTGAACAGTACTCCTCGAAAGTGTCAAAATCCTAAAATACGCCAAGACTGAGAAGTTTTCAGTCTCTGGAGGATATCAAGTAGACATGACATAAAAATTCAGTGTGGAGTTCTGTAGTGTAACCTGAAAAAGGAAGAGGACGTTAGTGGAAAAACTGCCATGTTAGCTTTCTCTTGCCTCTGTAACAAATTGCCCTAAGTTTGGCTTCTTAAAAGGGCACAAGTTTGTATAACTTATCGTTCAGATATTCAGTAATCTGAAGTGAATCTTCTAGCTCAAATCAAGGCGTTGACAGAGTTGCATTTCTTTTGGAGGTTCTAGAGAAGAATTACATTGGTGTTTGGATACCAATTTTATTCTATGTGTATTTTCTATCATGAAAATTACTGTTTTACTGATCCACTGGTGTATATCAGACTGAAATACAGTTCTTTGTGATGGTTAGCTGACAGGGATAAAAGTCCTGGTTTTCAAAGAGTGCTATGTTATAGAGTGTTGCTGAGTGGAAGTAGATGGTGATACCACTGCTGTGCCTCACTGGGGTAGCCTGGAATCAAATACACATTCATTCTTGAGCTGTTGCTATCAATTTGGATGAGTAAACAAGGCATTAAAAAAAAAAAACACGTTTGAAGATTGGTTATAAGAGCATGTGGTGAAGACATGTCTGTGGTTGGACCTCCCAGAATGGGCACAGAATGGGAGGATAACTGTGTGTCATGTTAACGGAACCACTAAAAAGAAGTTCTCAGAAACCAAGTGGATAATATGACATGTCAGTCAGCCTCTTTCCCCAGCCACTGAATAATTGCTCAGTAATCCCAAATACAAAGTGTCCACTGTTGCAAAGTTGATGGCTATGCATGATTTCGATTACATGAACTTCCTCTCACCAAGCAGGGTCTGGATACTACTACTGCTAAAAGCCATACCTACCATCAGCAGAGACCAATGTCGACCTACTGATATGTTGCCATTTACTGTGGGGACTAGCTAGGACTGGGAACAAGTTGTTAATAGTGGATTCCTTCATCAAGGAAAGGGCAAAGATTTGTCCTCACTGGAATAGACACAATTCTAGATATGGATTCTTGAATACAAGGATCAGTTACAGTGTCATTTACAAGACAACATCCTGAAAGGATTTGGTTCTGTCTTACAGGAGGCAATGTGTGTTCTGCATCAGCAACCAATATATGGAGATGTCTTTCCCATAAGCCAGAATACATGGGAATGCATTGGTCTGGAAATCAGGAGGTGGAAGTGGGTGAGGCTCCTCTCACTATTAAAGGCTATCTATTCTTTTGTAGAAATCTTGTTTCCTTCCCCTGCCACTTTAAACTCCGTTGGTTGGAAATACTAGTTCTTAGTTTAAGAGTGCTTCTATATGAGGATATCGGCATCAGTCAGCTGCCTCCCTCTTCTGGAGCCCAGGCCCGTGAGTTCAGAGACCCTGACATTTGCACAGTAACACCCACCTCCTAGAAACTTGATTTTCAGCTCCATAGGAACCCTCCTCTAAATCTTTGAGTTTTAGAACTTCTAAGTTCTTGTCCTTGGCTTCTGCATCCTAACTCAGCTGCCTCCTGAAGTTGTTCCTTCTCTGACATGTTCGTATTCTCTCTTTACTTCTTTAATAACCTGGTGAACCAGTCTATTCCTAGTTAACAATTCTTCATATTAAACTCTGTTACAGTAGCTGGTCATTTCTGTTTACTGACCCGACAGGCTCCTCATTGATATATAATGAGCATTGACTCATGAAGCTACTTGGGGTATACATGAGTAATTGAAGGAATAGACATATTCCAGAATTAAAGAATTTACATGTTACAGTATTGAATTTTTGCACAGGATTATGAACTAATATATTTGTCACAGCCTTAATAAGTTAATATAACCTCGACTAATGGATTTCTGTTGATGACAGTTGAAATCATTCTTGTATTATTAATATGCTGCCAAAATCAACAACATAGTACAGTGTCCTAAAGGACAGACCATGGAACTGACTTCTGGAGTCCTCATCCCGGTCATTTACTAGTTTGAGCTTGAACAGATTACCTACTATCTCTATACTTAATTTTTTAAAATAGAGAAAAGAGTAATATCTTTTCCATAAGTCATAGTGATAAATAAATGAATTCAACAAAGTGCTTAGAAGAGTGATCCCTGATAGAAAATGTTGTGAATTTGACCACCAGAATATAAATAAGCTCTATGAGTTGAAGGACTTAGGACTTTTTCCTATACAGCTCTTTGCCTAGTAACTAAAATGGCTCCTGGTATGTAGTAGGCCCTCATTATTAATCATTAAAGGAATAAACTCATAAATGAAAGTCAAACTGCAGAGACTTCTGAGGTTGCGAGTTGAGCAATGGACACTGAAAATTCACCAAGAAAGTGGTCATCCTGGAAGAATGTCAGCCTGTTTTCCCCAGATAACACACTTCCGTATCAGAATGAATAATACGTTCTTTTATATTGGAACAATTTTAATATGTCGCATAAAATCATCTGTTCTCTCTTAGAATCACAGACGAAGTCTTGTTGCCTTTAAGTATGATACTTCCTGTAGAGTCTGAGAAGCATACTGAATTTCTATGCTAATCAAATATCACCTAGGTGTTTATGGCCAGAATTATTAACATAATATTTCTTTTGGTATGACTTCAGATGAAACAAGAGTTGCCATAATTTTTGGCTGCAGGGAGGATTTCAAAGAACTGAAATAAAGCTTCTAAGCAATTACACAAGAAAAACTTAGGCAATCACTCTAGGTGGAACTCAACAAATCCTATGACAATATGTTGTATGCTGACATGTTTCCTCCCTGAAAGAATAATTACCTCATACCAGAAAATATGCTTTGCTGCTATGTGAATGATTTTTCCTATGCTTCCCAAGGCTGATTCACTATATAGGTTTGCAGGCACCATCATCCTTTCTGTTGTATGTGTTCTAACTTGATTTAACTGTAAAAGAATTGTATAACTCAACACAAACTCATTCTGTAGCCCAGTTTCTTTTAGATTACAAGAAATACTGCTCTCCTAGTGCTCCTAGTGTTAAAAATTGCTGGCATTGCAAAAGTTCTGGAATTAGAGGGTGTTTTAAATACAGTAGTAGTAGTGGTGGAAGGAAACACTTTTTATTTTCGTTTTTGTTTTTGAGGAAAATAAATCAGTCCTTAGAATGATCTACTAGACCATAGGGATAAAAAATTAGCTCACGAATAATTGGGTAAAAATGATTTTTAAAAAAACCTGAATATGTATAAATCAGTGAACTTGAAGGACTTTCAAGATAAATGCACTAAATGGGTAACGCACCATAAGACTTAGGTTTAGGTTTTCCATGGACCAATACTGAAGCTAAGGAAACAAGAATTGAGGGGCATCTCAATTCTTGGTTAAGCCTCTGCCTTCCACTCAGACTCTGAGATCAAGCCTAGCATCCCGGCTCTCTGCTCAGCAGGGAGTCTGCTTTCCCCTCTCTCTCTGTCTGCCTCTCTCTGCCTATTTGTGATCTCTCTCTCTCTCTGTCAAATAAATCTTAAAAAAAAAAAAAAAAGGAAAGAAAACAAGAATTGAGAAAATTAGAAACCAGGACAGAAAATATTAACAAAATGGTATATACACCAAAACCATAATATGCTTTGATCAATTTAAGGCAACTTACATTTTTGAAGATTAAAAAAATAGTGTTGTCAAGTCTCACTACATTGTTCTTAATGCGTTCTGTGTTCCTTACAAGGTCATTTTCCTTTTGCAAATGATAACAATAAAAGTATCATGAAAATATTTTACCTCATTATGGGCTATTTTTTCCTTATAAGGAAAACACTACTCTGGCTTCTCTGAAATAACAATGTTTACCTTTCTCAGGGATTACTATGCACTAGGGAGATTCCCCCTTTGGTATTTCCCCCACTTCCCTCATCAAGCCATGTCTACCGCATCCTCCCCCGACAAAACTGCAGAGGCACCGTATCACAGAAACACTTATGTACCACTTTATACTTTACTGTTAGTAACAGAATTCAAACCCAAGCAAGGTTTAAATCTTTTGTTTTTGAACAGTCTCTGATTAGATTTATTTATTTATTTTTAAATATTTATTTGACAGACAGAGATCACAAGTAGGCAGAGAGGCAGACAGAGAGAGAGCAGGGAAGCAGGCTCCGTGCTGAGCAGAGACACCCCCCCTCCCATGCGGGGCTGGATCCCAGGACCCTGAGATCATGACCTGAGCGGAAGGCAGAGGCTTTAACCCACTGAGCCACCCAGGCGCCCATGGATTAGATTTATTTTTAATAAATTAACTTTGACCTATCTCCCTTGAAGTAGAAAGTAAGGGGCAATACCAGATAAAAGAAAAGTTAGCAGCGATGAATGGATAATTTATTATTTTTAAACTGAGAAATCTCGAAGGCTCTTAACCCATTAAATGGTAACAAAGCACCGGGGAGAAGAAATCTACAAAGTACTTGAAGAAATCTAAGTTGTTGACTGAATTTGCGGTTGGAGTATTTTCTTGGGAAAGGGCAGAAAACAGAACAATACCAAGGTTAAAGCTTCACATCTATTGCATATATGTCTTGTCAATATTTATTACTGGTGATCTAGTCTTCAATATGGCCCTTTTCTGCAGAAAATATTTGTACTTTTATCTTAAAATAATCTCATTACCCATTGGGATAAAACCTGCTGGTGGTGCATTTCATTTCACAATAGGAAAGAATAGGAGTCCCCAGATTTTTTCTGTAAAAGACCAGATAGTCTAGTATTTTAGGCTTTTCAGGCCATATGGTCTCTCTCACAACTACTCAACTCTGCCACTGCAGAGCAGAAGTGGCCAGAGACAATTCATTAACAAATGGGTGTAGTGGGGTTCCCATAAAAGATTGTTTATATCTATTTAAAAGTGAATCAAAATAGGTTTGCTGCCATCTCTTAGAATTCTTTAATTAAAAATATATTATATGGGGATGTGTATCTTTCTGATATATTACTGTTTTTCCTGTTTTAGGCACCATAGTATTTATTGTATACTTAGGTTACATTAATATTAGTTTTTGCTAGTAGGTTGACAATAGAAAGTTTTTTTTTTTTGTGGGGAGAAATACAAAAGATAATGAGATTTAGAAAATGCTAGAGCAAAGAAATGGAAGAAATCATTGTAACTCCTACTTCTCAGAGATAATAAATCTCCTAGTTTGAAAATAAGTTGATGTCACTTTTGAGTTGTGACAAAGAAGGATTTGACTTGCAGCTCATGGAAATTTCCTCTCCGTCAAATGATTTGCCATTAAAAAAATTTTCATTTTCTCAATTGTCTTACCTTAGAAATAGGTGACTTATGTTCATGTTTTAATCATAAGCACATTTTAGTCTTTAAAAAAGTAAAAATACTATTAAAAATTGCTTAAAGAGGGGCACCTGGGTCGCTCAGTGGGTTAGGCCACTGCCTTTGGCTCAGGTCATGATCCCGGGGTCCTGGGATCGAGTCCCGCATCGGGCTCTCTGCTCGGCGGGGAGCCTGCTTCCTCCTCTCTCTCTCTCTCTGCCTGCCTCTCTGCCTACTTGTGATCTCTGTCAAATATATAAAATAAATTCTTAAAAAAAAAATTGCTTAAAGAATCTAAATATTCTTTTAAATACCTAAATAAGCTCCTGCTAAACAGAATGACTAATAAATAAACAAGCATGTGTATTTTAACAAAAGTATTTTTAAATGTTAATTATCTTTGTGACATTTCACATTGATGTAATTATAATACACGCATGTTTTTAATACATGATTTGTAAGTGGAAATTAATTATAAATATGCCACATTTAAACTGTGCTCATTTTATTTTTTTAAAGATTTTATTTATTTATTTGACAGAGAGAGAGCACGTGTGCCGAAGAGCACAGGCAGGGGGAGTGGCAGAGGGAGAGCAAGAAGCAGGCTCCCCACTGGGCTGGGTTCCTTAGGCAGGGCTCAATCCCAGGACCTTGGGATCATGACCTGAGCTGAAGGCCAACACTTAGCCGGCTGAGCCACACAGGTTAGCCCCTACACTGTGCTCATTTTATAGACTAAGATATATAGACAGGATCTGATCAAAATGCATGGAGGTGGCAGATACATCAAATGAGTGGTGGATAATCTACCAGGAAGAGTTCATGATCTAGCTGGAAGAAGTTAGTCTAGTTGAGGTCTAAAGCTAATAGCATCAAGCATCCAACCAAGGTCTGATAGATACTACGATGGAGTTTGAGGGAGAGAAACAAAGAATTAAGTAGATAGTGAGCAAAGCTAATGAGTGTACCTACTGCTAGGCACTATTAATTACTATAAGCCAAGGATGGAGTTCAACATTTTACATATATTATTTCCTATATATCTCTCTACAGTCCATTGAGAATGAGTAAGTATGGACACAGTGGCTTAGAGAAAGTAATGTGGCAAAGGTCACATAGTTATTAAATGAGGAGTTGGCACTTAAATCTGTATCTCTCTAATGCCATTAACAATGTCCATTGCCAACACACTCTGGTAAACAAAGAGAGTAAAAGACAGAGGCACAGACACATTCTTTTTGTGAATATCTCTTCTTTTACAGGTTTTCTTTGCCCTCGAGCTCATTTGGAAGTGGGTGTGCTGATAAATGTTTAAGGATTGGGTACTGGCTTTACAGGGAACTTCTGTTTGGGGCCTTCGATGACTTCTGAGGTCATTGGTGGTTTCAATCCACAAATCTGAAGTCCAAACAAGCAGACTTGGGACAAAATGCATATCATCAACTCCCTCAGGCTGGTGCAGCCAACTGCGGTAGAGTTATAGAAGACCTCAACTCAGTGTTTCATGTTTGCAAGTTACCCAGAACCAAGGCAGACAGAGCTGATTGTCACAAAATACAGTATTTTTTTAAAGCAAGAACAGATAATTACCCATTTTTAAGAGTTATTCGTGAACTAGTAGGGCTTACTTGAAGAATATAGTTTGTTATATTTGATGGTTTTAGAATGAAGACTCCATTTAACAATATTCTTATTCATAATAGACCTAGACCTATAGGACTATCTATGCTTTGCTCTTGGTTGACACCAGTGAAACAGTTAAATGCCATTGACTGCCATTCTCACTCTGCTGTGCTTGGAAAGATAATGGATGTGCAGCTATGAAGAACTGACATAGGACATTGTCAACCTTAATTCACTTATTCAAAGATTCTCTGTTATTGCTCAAGAGCCATCAATGGATAATTCTTTCTTTAGTGCTCATCTGATTTGGGGGGTAAGGATTGGCACATTGTAGTCAAATCTTAGAAGAAGAAACAAGAGCTCAATTTGGACCTAAATTTGGTAATATCCAAGAATTACAAAATAGTAAACCAAATAATCATGAATATATGTCTTTCAATAGACTTCTATTCCAGTATTTCTCTTTCTTATGTTTCTTTTTGTCCTCATTTTCTCTTATTTCTGGCATCTATTTGTAGCAACTTTCTTTTCTTTTCTCTGAATAGCTTTTTATTCTTCTCTTCTAATGATTATACTTTACTGTCTTAATATCCAATTCCTGTTAGAAGCAAACCCTCATTTTATTTTTCCACTCGCTCTGCAGCAATCTCACACACTTGGCTTTAGTATAAAGCTCCTGGCTAATCACTCCGCCACTCTCTCACACAGGGAGCTATTCACAATCAGTACAAATCCCCAATTCAATTTTATTCAATGCAGTTCAATTCAGAGCAGCTCAATTCAATTCAGTTCAACTTACTCTACCACATGTTAGTGCCAATTCTAATTCCATCCCCCTTTTTTTCCCCCTTTGTGTCTCTCTCTCTCCCTCCCTCTCTCTCTCTCTCTCTGTAGATGATCAAAGCATACATGAGAAATAGATCTGGTAATTTGATCAATCATTCGTTTGTCCTTTCTTTAGAAGGTGGATGTTTACAATTGTGTGCCACTCTTGACTATTTCCAGTTTTCCATACACATCTTACTTAATGCACCGATACTCTTCTCTTTAGCACTTTTAATAATTATTTATTACTTCCAGAAGTGTTCCCTTTCTTTGATCTGCTCAGTGAACTTTCCATGTTGACTCCCAGTGACAGTTTCTTGTTTTACAAGGACAAGAAGTTACATAATGGTACAATTTGTCATTGCAATAAAAATTAATTAAAGGGCGTTTTTTGTTTCTAACTCAATTTTTATCATGCATAATGACAAAAAAAATCTGCCATATATGTCATAAATTACACATCAGCAAAAAATCTGAATTATCCCTACTGTTGTGCTTGTCATAATCCTTTTCTGCATGTCTGTTTTTCTCCCTCTCCATGTCCTTGTACGTACATCAGATCATTTTACTCCTAATGTTCTTTCTGGTAGTTTTTATTTTCTGTAAATTGAAGGAATCTGTCCAATATAATTTTTATTGAATGGTTTAGGCCAACTTTCTCTGTATTTGAAAACTCCTTGTTTTTATACCATTAGTAAATTACTTTCTAATTTATACAGTCATTAAAGTTTAGAGTTTCTGAATCAGGTTATATTTTCATTTTTGGTTGTTTCTGAATTCTGAGATGTCTTTGGAAAAGCTATGTATGTTATTACCATATAAATTTGTTACTATTTCACAAACAATCTGAAGATGGATATATTTATATTTGTACTTTATGCAAACCATGGAAGTGTTAGTGAGAAATATCAATTAAGTATTTATCAGGCAGCAATTGAGTTCAAGGCAGTGATATTATTTATTAATGAATAATGACAGTGGAGTTCTACACCTCTAGCCAAAGGAAAGAATATTTTATATGATTAAATGTAAGGGCAGGATACACGTAATTTTTTTTTTAAGATTTATTTATTTATTTGACAGAGAGATTGAGAGAGAGCACAAGTAGGCAGAGCAGCAGGCAGAAGGGAATGTAGAAGCAGACTCCCCACTGAGCAGGGACCCTGAAGCGGGACTCCATCCCCTGACCTGGATCATGACCTGAGCCGAAGGCATTTGCTTAACCACTGAGCCACCCGGGCACCCCATGGATACACTTAACCATTAAATATATAAGTAAAAGGACAGGATACCATTTTAAAGATTATTTATTTATTTATTTATTTGACACATAGAGAGAGAGAGAGAGAGAGAGAGAGAGAGAGAGCACAGCAGGAGGAGCAGCAGGCAGAGGGAGAGGGAAAAGCAGGCTCACTGAGCAGGAAGCCTGATGTGGGTCTTGATCCCAGGACCCCAGGACCATGACCTGAGCTAAAGGCCACCAGGATAACATTTATAAGTATTTTGGTACTATATGCTTTAGTCTACTCAGACTGCTGTCACGAAAATACCGTAGACAGGATGACTTAAAGAACAGAAATTTATTCCTCACAGTTCTAAAGAACAGAAATGTGAGATGATGGTGCCAGCCTGGTTGGGTTCCGGTGAGGGTCTTCCTCCCTTTTTTGCAGATGGCTCTTCTCACTTACCTTCAGAGGACAGAAAGAGAGCGAGACAAGGCAAGCTGTCTCCTGTCTGTTCTTAAAAGAGCCCTAATCATGGGGTTAAAAGAGGGCTTAAAAGAGCCCCAATCATGAGAATTACCCTCATGGCCTAATTACCTTTTAAAGACCCTACCTCTAAAATACAATCACATTTGGATCAGGATTCAACATACATTGGTGTGTTGGGGGGCAATAAACATTAAATCCATAGCAATACTTGGTACTTTTAAGAAATACAAGTAAGCTCAACTCTCTGTGTCTTAGTTTTCTCACAAACAAAAGGGGATAATATTGTTTTCTATCTGAAGCTTTGTCTTGAGGTTGCACAACACAAATAGAGACCATGAGAGATACTGCTGTTCATATTCCTTTATGGACAATATAATAGGGATTCATATTTATCATAAATTTTTCATGAATTAACATCACTAATATAGAAGACTTACTTGAAATAAAATTATGCTTTGGAAATTAAAATAAATATTCCCCATTGAGTTCTAATCAGTTCTGGGATATTTAATTTGAAAATTTAAAGTTTTACTTAGCTTCTATAAACAAATTAGAAAAATAATAAATTAGGTGAAGAAAGTCAAAGAGAAGAAAAATTTAACTATTATATATGTCACTATTTGACTAAAGGTTATCTAAGATTTTAAAAAAGCACTTCAGATAGAAGTAAGTCTTCTATTAAATTGTGGTGTTTTATCATAGCTCACATGAAATTGTGAGGTCAACTTTCCATAAAAACACAATGAGAGACCCTGACTCATGATTATTTTCAAGGCCTTCAGTTCCTTCTTCCTCTAAAGAATCCCTCCTGACAATATTGAGCCAGTATAGAACCTTTTGTGTGTGTGTGTGTGTGTGTGTGTGCAAATTAAATGAAGTAATTTATATATCAAGTGTGTAGGACAGTATGGGGCACAGGTAAGTGGTAACTATCATTATCATTCTGATTTTAAATCGTGTGATCATTCATCACATGAGCTCATCTTATTATGTCACTATTGGCATCATGCCTGTGAAAATTTACATAGTTGGAGATCCCTATTTGTATAAAGGCTCCAAATCAAACTTTTTTAAAAATGAGGATTTTTTTCTTATTTACCTCACAAAAGTATTTACCTCCTATGTTTCTTCCAAGTAAACTTTAGTGGTTTGATAGTGAGTCACATTTAGAATCAATTTCAGTTAGTAAGAAATGTTTTTTTCTTGTTTTCTTATGGTTATGACTTAAGATAACCCTTTTGATGATAGAAAACAGAAAGCTGATCACCAGAGTACATGTTTTGAATGCCCTCTAGTGGTCACTCAGCCTGTGACTTTCAAGGAACTTGCTATTAAATGCAGCCTAGAAAATCACGATGCAGATTTTCAGTTTCTCCTTGTCCAACAAGACATTAATCCTCAGAGAGGAAAAGTTAATTGCTTTTTTCTACAATTCTTCCAAAAACTCAAGTTAAAGCCAAATTCATTAATAATATTTTAAAATATATATTCTTATTTATTATTTTAACTGAAAGCCATTATGGAAAAATCATAAGAAATGATATAACAAATATCATTTATAGAAACCATAAAAATTGTTACTAGGGTAATTTGTTAGCAGATGTGAAGTTTTCTTCCATCACTGCTTTCTCTTCTCCTTCTCTTTCTTCTGACAGCCTTAGGCAGCTCCTCTTATTGCTGTCTTTATTACTTTTAGAAACATTCATCTAGATGATATTTTAACATTTACAAGTGCCTGATACTTATTAACAGCTTAATATAATTTGATAAGCTGCCAGAGGAATGATAGATTATCTGATTTAATGAGTGAATGTTTGAATCCAATCATAACTGCAAATAAATATCATCCATAAAGCATTCCAATTAGTAATGGAATCTAATTCATATTGATTTGTGTATTATATGATCTTTTTAAAATAAATACCTACAGCTTTGTTTGATAACTGATGGACATTCATAAGCCATCATATCTACATACATTTTGCTATCTGAACACATTTATGTAAGATTTATGAAGAACTCCTTTTTTTCTCCCTATAGGTTTAGAATTACATATTAAAATGTGATTTAGTTACTTTTTGGTTCATATTACTATCAGGAAAATTTTTTGGTGCTCATCATGATATTTTAGGAGTTACTAAGAAAATAAAGTAAAATAAATGTTCTCACTTTCAGGGAATTTATTTTCCAAAAATGTTAACAAAATAAACATAATAATTATATAAAACGTTTTTTAGTATTTCATCATTAGGCTGATATTTTTCCCAAAAACTATTTTCAGTCTAAGTGTTCTTTGCTGAGGATAACTTGTCAGACAGGAAAAAGAAAAGAAATGGGAAAATTTACCATGAGTGATAAGTATGATATTAAAATAACCATATCAAAAATTATAACTTACATTACCTTTCTCTAAAATGTATTCTTTCCTATTAATATTTTTTTCAGGAACAACTTTAGACAGACTTTTGAAAGGTAAAATGATAATGAGAATATTAAATGAATTAAAATCTCTATGAGCACCTAGCAGGATGCTGGATTTATAGAGACTGTGAAATATACATTAGGTATTATTATTATTGTAATAGAGCTTAGAAGTTCTTTATAACTATTTATTTATTTATTTTTAAGATTTTATTTATTTAAGATTTTATTTATTATTTTATTTTTAAGATTTTATTTGACAGAGAGAGAGATCACAAGTAGGCAAAGAGGCAGGCAGAGAGAGAGGAGAAGCAGGCTCCCTGCTGAGCAGAGAGCCCAATGTGGGGCTCGATCCCAGGACTCTGAGATCATGACCTGAGCCAAAGGCAGAGACTCAATCCACTGAGCTACCCAGGCACCCCAAGAAGTTATATATAACTTTAAAAAGAATAGACAAATAGAATGATATGTATAAGTATATAAAAGTTTTCCACGTGGGTATTTAATACCACATTTTACATTCTATTTTCTCTTGCTAATAGTCTGATTTGAAATCATAAAAACTAGAGAGAGTCACCCTCCATGTTGAGACTTATTTTAAAAATCCACTGCCTTATTTAACTTGGCTAAATTAATTCTGCTCTTATCCAGGGGTGGCCAGGTACTATTCCTCTCTCTCTCTTTTCTTTCTTTCTTTTTTTTAATATGTTTTCTTTTCTTTTCTTTTATTGTTTTATGTTAGTCACTATACAATACATCATTAGTTTTTGATGTAGTGTTCCATGATTCATTGTTTGCATATGACACCCAGTGCTCCATGCAATCCATGCCTTCCTTAATACCCATCACCAGGCTAACCCATCATCCCACCCCCATCCCTTCTAAAACTCTCCGTTTGTTTCCTGGAGTCCATAGTCTCTCAAGGTTCATCTCCCACTCCAATGTCTCCCCCTTCATTTTTCCCTTCTCCTAATGTCGTCCATGATATTCCTTATGTTCCACAAATAAGTGAAACCATATGATAATTGACTTTCTCTGTTTGACTTCTCTATTTCACTTAGCATAATCTCCTCCAGTCCCGTTCCAGTTGATGCAAAGTTTGGGTATTCATCTTTTCTGATGGCTGAGTAATATTCCATTGTGTATATGGACCACATCTTCTCTATCCATTCACCTATTGAAGGGTGTCTTGCTTGGCTCTTTCCACATTTTAGCTATTGTGGACATTGCTGCTATGAAAATTGGAGTGCATATGGTCCTTCTTTTCACTACATCTGTATCTTTGGGGTAAATACCCAGTAGTGCAATTGCTGGGTCATAGGGTAGCTCTATTTTTAATTTTTTGAGGAACCTCCACATTGTTTTCCAAAGTGGCTGCACCAATTTGCATTCCCACTAAGAATGTAAGAGGGTTCCCCTTTCTCCACAACTTCTCCAACATTTGTTGTTTCTTGCCTTGTCAATTTTTGCCATTCTAACTAGTATAAAGTGGTATCTTAATGTGGTTTTGATTTTAATTTCCCTGATGACTAATGATGATGAACACTTTTTCATGTGTTTGTTGGTGATCTTGAAAAAGAATGAGGCAGAATATTCCTCTCTTTCTAAGCACATCTTAAGGGATGGGTTATCCTGGAAAAAGTGTATGAGGTGGTTATGAGTTATGTCAACAGTTAACTATGGAGTTTATAGCTTAATATAAGTACACACAACTTGCAAATGTTCATGCATAGTTCAGTTTTATAAATGCATGGAAACTTAATTCCAAACTGAATGACTCATTTAAATATTGTTCACAACCCTTTATTGATATTTTTAAAGGAATAGCTATTGCATGTCTAGTCAGTATCCATTCACTTCTGAACTCAAAGAGAATAATTCATGCTGCAAATGACAAAGAGAAGTACTTATAATTTGCAATTTTGTGTAATATAGTCACTCACTCTAACCTGAAAGAGATGATAGTTTCTAGCAAGCATTCTTGGGGATGTAGCAGTACTATAAAGAAGCCTTTCTGGTACCTCCATATCTGAATATCTTCAGATGAGACTTGAAATAAGGGATTTAAGAGTTTTAATAAAATAATATATCATATAAAAACAGGCAATCCTACCACAGTATTTAAGTACCATTCTTACATGATTTATTTGAATCTTCACAGTAATCTCATGGGGTAGGACATAGGGATATTTGGGAACAAAGTCTTAGTTGAGTAAAGTCGTTTCCTCAGGGCTTTGCTACTAGTAAGTCATGTAACTTGTGAATCACATAACTCATTTCTGAGTACGATTGAGCTGTGACCTCATGTATCATTGTCTGAATGAAGTCTGTGCCAATCAAGGTGAACAAATGCCACATCTCCTCTGTCCTTTATGTTGTGTACACATATGTAGTATATATCGTTCCTTTGAGGATATTTACAATATCCACTACTTTTAAAAAATATATTCCATATCCAAAATTCTGGTTGAGAAATGTAGAATCTTAAATGGTGTTTACTCTTTTTCATAGATCGCTTCCAATAGCAATAATATAAATTCACACCAGACAATTAAGGGGATGATTTTACTTGGGTTATTGCAAAAGAGAGATTTTTTTTTTTTTTTTCATGAATAAGGCATGTCTCAAGGAAGAGGTTGAAAACCTAGGGTGTTTTTTTTTTTTAATTAAATTTAATTTTTTTTCAGTGTTCCAAAATTCATTATTTATGCACCACACCCAGTGCTCCATGCAATACATGTCCTCCTTAATACCCACCATCAAGCTCACCTAACCCCATACCGCCTCCCCTCCAAAACCCTTAGTTTGTTTCTCAGAGTCCACAGTCTCTCATGGTTTGTCTCCCCCTCCAAATTTTCCCCCACTTGCTTCTCCTCTCCATCTCCAAGTGTCTTCCATGTTATTACTTATGCTCCACCAGTAAGTGAGACAAGACTCACCCACTCTTCTTCAGTAACTCAGTTAAGATCCCTCTCCATCTTCACTCATGAGGTCTAGTTTTATGAAACCCCAGACCTCGTGAGTGAAAATGGAGAGGGATCTTACCTGAGTCTTTGAAGAAGAGTGAGGTGGGTGAGTCTTGTCTCAGAGCATGGGATGCCACAGAGGTCCTTCAAAGTTAAAACATTTTGAAACACAAAAGGATAAAACTAGGGGATTTTTTTTTATCTTTGCTGTTCTCCAGTAACAAGAATTCAGGCAAAGTTCAACATTAGCAACACACTAACATAGTCTCTCTGAAACATTAATTTTTTCTGGATTCTCTTCTTAGTCATTTTATAAAATTTTCACAATTGAGTTGACAAAAAGTTTATCACTGAAGATTTCAAAATACTAAAAATTGTCTATTTTACCAATAGCTCAAATTTTTAAAAATAGCCTTTCTTTTTTATATTAACTAAATCATACTAATGAGTACTATTTAATAATTTAGACATAATTTTCTTTAAAGTATTCAAATCTACTGAAGGATTTAAAAGAAATATGAAAATTAAAGAAAGACTCAATATCATGAGCTTTCTTTGTGTGCAAAAAAGAGAAATGCAAGAGAAAAACTGGAAAAAAACCCTGAAGATCCAAAAGTCAGAAAATAGATGTTATAAAGGGCAACATAAAAACAGCTTTTTGGTGGGGAGGAGTCAAGATGGCAGAGCAGTAGCAGGCTGAGACTACATCAGGTAGCAGAAGATCAGCTAGCTAGCTTATCAAACCATTGCAAACACCCACAAACCCAACAGGAGATCGAAGAGAAGAAGAGCAGCAATTCTAGAAACAGAAAATGACCACTTTCTGAAAGTGCACTGAGGAGTGGGGTCCTGAGCTCTTGGTTCCTCCTGGCTGGAGACTGGGAGGCCGCCATTTTCATTCCCGTCCTCCGGAACTCTACGGAAAGAGTTTAGGGAACAAAAGCTCCCAAAAGTGAACCCTAACCAATTACCTAGCCCGGCCCCTGGTAAGGATGTGTAATTCCGCCTCAGGCAAAGACACTTGAGACTCACTACAACAGACCCCTCCCCTAGAAGATCAACAAGAAATCCAGCCAAGACCAAGTTCTCTTACCAAGGAGAAGAGCAGAATTCCAGAAGAGGGGAAAGCAAAGCATGGAACTCATGGCTTTCTCCCCATGATTCTTTAGTCTTGCAGTTAATTTAATTTTTTTTAATTTAATTTTTTTCTTCTGCTAAATTTTTTTTGAACCTTTACCCTTTCCTTTTTAATGTTTTTTAACTAGCTTATCATAACCATACCTTTCATAAAAAAATATTTTTTGAACCTTCATTATTATAGTCATATTTTATCCTTCATTATATCTAACTTTATTTTTTGTATACACATAGGGTTTTTTCTTCTAAAAAATTTGGGGTACAACTTCTTCTAATAGATCAAAATATACCCAAAATCTAGCTCCAGGCTTGTTCTAGTCTCCAGCCCAAGCAAATTCTCTCCACTTTCTTTTTCTTTATTCTCCCAACCAACTTACTTTATCAACTCCTTTTTTAGAAATTTATTTAAAAAATTTTTTTTCATCTTTATAGGCATATTCCATCCCTTCACTGTGTTTACCCTTATATATGTTTTTTATTATTTAAAATTTTGGGAGGTAGTTTCTTCTAAGAGATGAAAATACTCCCCAAATTAAGTGGGTGACCCTGTTCTAGTCACCAGTCTAATATATATTTATTTTTCTTTTTAATATTTTTTCTTTGTTTTCTTTTAAAAAATTTTTTTTTCTGAACTTCTTTTTATCTCCTTTCTCCCCCCCACCCCCATGATTTGGGGTCTCTTCTGATTTGGTTAAAGCATATTTTCCTTGGTTTTTGCCACCCTTTTAGTATTTTATTTGCTCCTTCATATATTCTTATCTGGACAAAATGACAAGGCGGAAAAATTCACCACAAATAAAGAAGAACAAGAGCCTACTGAAGGCTAGGGATGTAATCAATACAGACATTGGTAATATGTCAGATCTAGATTTCAGAATGACGATTATCAAGGTTCTAGCCGGGCTTGAAAAAGGCATGGAAGATATTAGAGAAACCCTCTCTGGAGATATAAAAGCCCTTTCTGAAGAAATAAAAGAACTAAACCCTAACCAAGTTAAAATCAAAAAAGCTATTAATGAGGTGCAATTAAAAAAAAAATGGAGGCTCTTACTGCTAGGATAAATGAGGCAGAAGAAAGAATTAGTGAGATAGAAGACCAAATGACCGAGAAGAAAGAAGCTGAGCAAAAGAGAGACAAACAGCCACTGGACCACGAGGGGAGAATTCAAGAGATAAGTGACACCATAAGACGAAATGACATTAGAATAATTGGGATTCCAGAAGAAGAGAGAGGGGAGCAGAAGGTATATTGGAGAGAATTATTGTAGAGAATTTCCCTAAAATGGCAAAGGGAACAAGGATCAAAATCCCGGAGGTGCAGAGAACACCCCTCAAAATCAACAAGAATAGGTCCACACCCCATGACCTAATAGTAAAATTTACAAGTCTTAGTGACAAAGAGAAAATCCTGAAAGCAGCCCGGGAAAAGAAGTCCGTAACATACAATGGTAAAAATATTAGATTGGCAGCTGACTTATCCACAGAGACCTGGCAGGCCAGAAAGAACTGGCATGAAATATTCAGAGCACTAAATGAGAAAAACATGCAGCCAAGAATACTATATCCAACTAGGCTATCATTGAAAATAGAAGGAGAGATAAAAAGCTTCCAGGACAAACAAAAACTGAAAGAATTTGCAAACACCAAACCAGCTCTACAGGAAATATTGAAATGGGTCCTCTAAGCAAAGAAAGACCCTAAAAGTAGTAGATCAGAAGGAACAGAGACAATATACAGTAACAGTCACCTTACAGGCAATACAATGGCATTAAATTCATATCTCTCAATAGTTACCCTGAAATGGGCAAAATGCCCCAATCAAAAGACACAGGGTATCAGAATGGATAAAAAAACAAAACCCATCAGTATGCTGCCTACAAGAAACTCACTTTAGACCCAAAGACACCTCCAGATTTAAAGTGGGGGTGATGGAAAACAATTTACCATGCTAATGGACATCAGAAGAAAGCTGGGGTGGCAATCCATCTGTCAGATCAATTAGATTTTACGCCAAAGACTATAATAAGAGATGAGGAAGAACACTATACCATACTCAAAGGGTCTGTCCAACAGGAAGATCTAACAATTTTAAATATCTATGCCCCTAACATGGGAGCAGCGAACTATATAAATCCATTAATAACAAAATCAAAGAAACACATCAACAGTAATATAGTAATAGTAGGGGACTTTAACACTCCCCTCACTGAAATGGACAGATCATCCAAGCAAAAGATCAACAAGGAAATAAAGGCCTTAAATGACACACTGGACCAGATGGACATCACAGATATATTCAGAACATTTCATCCCAAAGCAACAGAATACACATTCTTCTCTAGTGCACATGGAACATTCTCCAGAATAGATCACATCCTGGGTCATAAATCAGGTCTCAACTGGTATAAAAAATGGGGACCATTTCCTGCATATTTTCAGAACACAATGCTCTGAAGCTAGAACTCAAGCACAAGAGGAAATTTGGAAAGAACCCAAATACATGGAGACTAAACAGCATCCTTTTAAAGAATGAATGGGTCAACCAGGAAATTAAAGAATTGAAAAAATTCATGGAAACAAATGATAATGAAAACGCAACTGTTCAAAATCTGTGGGACACAGCAAAGGCAGTCCTGAGAGGAAAATATATAGCCATACTGGCCTTTCTCAAGAAACAAGAAAGGTCTCAATTATACAACCTAACCCTACACCTAAAGGAGCTGGAGAAAGAACAAGAAAGAAACCCTAAACCCAGCAGGAGAAGAGAAATCATAAAGAACCAAGCAGAATTCAATGAAATAGAAACCAAAAATACCATAGAACAAATCAACGAAACTAGGAGCTGGTTCTTTGAAAGAATTAATAAGATTGATAAACCCCTGGCCAGACTTATGAAAAGAAGAGAGAAAGGACCCAAATAAATAAAATCATGAATGAAAGAAGAGAGATTACAACCAACACCAAAGAAATACAAACAATTAAACACATACTATGAGCAACTCTACACTAACAAATTTGACAATCTGGAAGAAATGGATGCAGTCCTAGAGACATATAAACTACCACAACTGAACCAGGAAGACAGAGAAAACCTGAACAGACCCATAACCAGTAAGGAGATTGAAACAGTCATCAAAAATCTCCAAACAAACAAAACCCAGGGCCAGACGACTTCCCAGGGGAATTTTACCAAACATTTAAAGAAGAATTAATTCCTATTCAAAAATAGAAATGGAAGGGAAACTTCCGAACTCATTTTATGAGGCCAGCATCACCTTGATCCCAAAACCAGACAAGGATCCCATCAAAAAAGAGAATTACAGACTAATATCCTTGATGAACACAAATATGAAAATTCTCACCAAAATACTAGCCAATAGTATCCAACAGTACCTTAATAGGATTATTCACCACGACCAAGTGGGATTTATTCCAGGACTGCAAGGTTGGTTCAACATCCGCAAGTCACCCAATATGATACAATACATTAATAAAAGGAAGAACAAGAACCATATGATACTCTCAATAGATGCTGAAAAAGCATTTGACAAAGTGCATCATCCCTTCCTGATCAAACTCTTCAAAGTGTAGGGATAGAGGGCACATACCTCAATATTATCAAAGCCATCTATGAAAAACCCACTGCAAATGTCATTCTCAATGGAGGAAAAACTGGATGGTTTTCCGCTAAGCTCAGGAACACGGCAGGGATCTCCATTATAACCACTGCTATTCAACATAGCACTAGAAGTCCTAGCCTCAGTAATCAGACAACAAAAAGAAATTAAAGGCATCCAAATCAGCAAAGAAGAAGTCAAACTCTTGTTCTTTGCAGATGATATGATACTATATGTGGAAAACCCAAAAGACTCCACTCCAAACCTGCTAGAACTCATACAGGAATTCAGTAAAGTGTCAGGATATAAAATCGATGCACGGAAATCAGTTGCATTTCTCTACACCAAAAACAAGACAGAAGAAAGAGAAATTAAGGAGTCCATTCCATTTACAATTGCACCCAAAACCATAAGATACCTAGGAATAAACCTAACCAAAGAGGCAAAGAATCTATCCTCAGAAAACTATAAAGTACTCATGAAAGAAATTGAGGAAGACACAAAGAAATGGAAAAATGATCCATGCTTCTGGTTTGGAAGAGCAAATATTGTGAAAATGTCTATGCTACCTAAAGCACTCTACACATTTAATGCAATAGCTATCAAAATACCACCCATTTTTTTCAAAGAAATGGAACAAATAATCCTAAAATTTATATGGAACTGGAAAAGACCTCAAATAGCCAAAGGAATATTGAAAAAGAAAGCCAAAGTTGGTGGCATCACAATTTCAGACTTCAAGCCCTATTAAAAAGCTGTCATCATCAAGACATATGGTACTGGCACAAAAACAGACACATAAATTGATGGAACAGAATAGAGAGCCCAGAAATCGACCCTCAACTCGATGGTCAACTAATCTTCGACAAAGCAGGAAAGAATGTCCAATGGAAAAAAGACAGCCTCTTCAATAAATGGTGTTGAGAAAATTGGAAAGCCACATGCAGAAAAATGAAATTGGACCATTTCCTTACACCACACATGAAAATAAACTCAAAATAGATGAAGGGCCTCAGTGAGAAAGGAATCCATCAAAATCCTTGAGGAGAACACAGGCAGCAACCTCTTCAACCTCAGCCACAGCAACATCTTCCTAGGAACATCGCCAAAGGCAAGGGAAGCAGGGGCAAAAATGAACTATTGGGATTTCATCAAGATCAAAAGCTTTTGCACAGCAAAGGAAACAGTTAACAAAACCAAAAGACAACTGAAAGAATGGGAGAAGATATTTGCAAACGACATATCAGATAAAGGGCTAGTGTCCAAAATCTGTAAAGAATTAAGCAAACTTCATACCCAAAGAACAAATAATCCAATCAAGAAATGGGCAGAGGACATGAACAGACATTTCTGCAAAGAAGACATCCAGATGGCCAACAGACACATGAAAAAATGCTCCACATCTCTTGGCATCAGGAAAATAGAAATCAAAACCACAATGAGATACCACCTCACACCAGTCAGAATGGCTAAAATTAACAAGTCAGGAAATGACAGATGCTGGCGAGGATGCGGAGAAAGGGGAACCCTCCTACACTGTTGGTGGGAATGCAAGCTGGTGCAACCACTCTGGAAAACAGCATGGAGGGTCCTCAAAAAGTTGAAAACAGAGCTACCCTATGACCCAGCAATTGCACTACTGGGTATTTACCCTACAGATACAAACGTAGTTATCTAAAGGGGCACATGCATCTGAATGTTTATAGCAGCAATGTCTACAATAGCCAAAATATGGAAAGAGCCTAGATGTCCATCAATGGATGAATGGATAAAGAAGAATTGGTATGTGTATACACACACACACACACACACACACACACACACACACAATGGAATATTATGTAGCCATCAAAAGAAATGAAATTTTGCCATTTGTGATGACATGGATGGAACTAGAGGGTATTATGCTTAGTGAAATAAGTCAATTGGAGAAAGACAGCTATCATATGATCTCCCTGATATGAGGAAGTGGAGATGCAACATGGGGGGTTTGGGGGGTAGGAAAAGAATAAATGAAACAAGATGGGATCGGGAGGGAGACAAACCATAAGTGATTCTTAATCTTACAAAACAAAGTGAGGGTGGCTGGGGGAAGGGGGGTTGGGAGAGGGGGGTGGAGTTATTGGGGAGGGTATGTGCTATGGTGAGTGCTGTGAAATGTGTAAACCTGGCGATTCACAGACCCTTCCCTGGGGAATAAAAATATATTATATGTTTATTAAAAATTTTTAAAAATTAAATAAAAAACAGCTTTTTGATACTTGTCAAGAAAATCAGTATAAAAAATGTGCTTCTGATTTGTGTAATTTTGACGTTTTATTTTCTGATACTTCATTCCATTTGGTTTGGTTTTTGGTCCTACCAGACACAATAGTGGCCAAAAAGATCAAGTTAAATTTTAAGGCAGTCAGAACTTGGTCATCTCTAGAGAGGATAAGATCCTAATGAGATGTCTGTGATGGATCCTCTCATACAAATATGCAAAATATTATTTACTAATGGACATTTTTATTAACTTAAAGATATAAAGTTACCATTTCCTTCCAGGTAGTGTTGCTCATAAACACTTCCCAAAGAGAGAACAGTCTTAAGCAAATATATAATAACTGAAGGTCATGCAGAAATCCCAAGTGGGCTAAAAAATGAGTCTGTTTTCCTTTATAATAGTGAATATCACCAGTTTGATAAAAAAGTAGGGGCCTATGGGTAGGTGTCGAGTGTAATGAGAGAGAAGCAAGGGTGATCTACATCAAACCTTAAAGTATAAAAGTTTGATCTAGATTCCCTATATTTTTTTTCTGCCAGAATCTGAGACAGATCACCCCAAAGACTTCTGTTCTTGGCTATCTTTGTTTATATAGTCACTAAGATCCAAAGCTTGTGTTGTTGTTGTTTTTTCTTTTCCTTTCTTTTTTTTTCTTTTTTTGCTATCCACCTTTCTTATCTACTGTTTTTGTTGTTGTTCTTGTTAAAGGTTTTATTTATTATTTTACAGAGATCACAAGTAGGCAGAGAGGCAGGTGGAGAGAGGAGGAAGCAGGCTCCTTGGTGAGCAGAGAGCCCTATGCCAGGCTTGATCGGGCAGCCTGGTGCAGGGAGCCCTTTGCGGGGAGCCCAATGCCAGTGCAGGGAGCCAGATGTAGGTCTTGATCCCAGGACCCTGGGATCATGTTCTGAGCCCAAGGCAGAGGCTTTAACCCACTGAGCCACCGAGGCACCCTTTATCTACTGTTCTTTAAATGAGTAAATATGACTAGTTTCATTTCAGGTGATTGTTAAAACAGACATACTGCATGTTTATACACAGACTCTTTCTCACTGTTGACACTGTTGAGTCATGTGGCAACTGAATGCCAAACTCTGAGGTTTGTCCCTCTCTACGAGCAGCAATGACTCCCTTCTGGTTTTACTGTCCCAGACTGAAAGAGTCCCCAGTTGTTTCCAAATACAAATAGCCATATTCTCTTTAGTTCTATGGAAAGTCTCCTTTTGCTCCTCTGTTAATCTCCTGCCATGTTATGGGAATGCGCTGAAAAAGAAGTATATGCAAATGACAGATGTTAAAACATTAAATTCTGGTTTATACATGATTACTGGAAACCTTGGTTTGACCTAATTTTCAAGGCAAATGCAGGTGCACAAAACATACACATGCATATCTATTAATTTGTGACAATTTCAAGCCTCTAGCTTTTAGAAGATCAGAACACACACACCATAGACACACACAAATCCCACACATAGAAAGATATGTATAGTTTAGTTACATGATGGATGGGGAGACCTAATATATTTTAAAACATAAATATGTTTTAAATAATATATATTACATAATGTATAATATATATTATGTAAAATATGTTTATATAAGATATAAATATATTTTAAATATATTTCTGTTTTAAGATTTTATTTATTCATTTGACAGACAGAGATCACAAGTAGGCAGAGCAACAGGCAGAGAGAGAGAGGAGGAAGCAGGCTCCCTGCTGAGCAGAGATCCTGATGTGGGACTCTATCCCAGGACCCTGAGATCATGACCTGAGTCAAAGGCAGAGGCTTTAACCCACTGAGCCACCCAGGCACCCCATATTTTAAACATAATATTTTTAAATATAGTTTTAGAATAAGCCACCCAATTCCAATCAGTGCTGATTTTTTTAAAGCCTGGAAAATTTATCTTATTCTGATCCACTTGTATTTGCTAATTCAACTGCTGGTGTCATTTTAGACAGCTCCATTCGTTGTGTCCGGTGAATACAACAGACCAAGGACTTCCTGTATGTAAATCCAAAGAAATACTTATTTCACATAAACCTCTTATGTAAAATGGAGAATAATAAGTTTTTAAAGTGCTTTATTAGTCACCAATATGCAAAATGAAATGTATCGTGAATATCTATAATGATATTACATCTTGAAAAATACTGAACAAATAAAAACTCCAAGATTAATGTCCCGACAAGTATGAAATAAGCCTCGTTTTAATACTGACCATTTATTTTAAAATGTCAGCAAAATCAAGTGCAACAGCAGAGTGCAAAGAGCGTTTATCTTCTTTCCCAGCAATTGAAACTGCCACCCAACTTCTGCATCTGAAAAAAACACATAACACAGTTTGTTTTTTATCTAATTGTAAATGGAAACTCCGCTCATCATCTAGGTGTAGGAAAGCTTAGTGCGAAAGTGACAGATCTTAGAGCATCAAGGAATTTGCACCATGGTCTCTTTCCTGTCCTCTGTCCCCTAGGAATCCTGATCACAGCCAGATGGAAGAAGCATCTGCTGCTTCACAGAGCCCAGGGACTTCCTGCTCTTCCTCTCTATATACAGATTTTTTACTCTTCCCACTTTCATCAAGAATACCAGATGCTACTGGCCATGACCTTGAGAAGAATTTGGTGTTTAGAATATATCTATTATAAATATTAAAGAAAAGACAGCATTAGAAACAGAGGGAGAAAAAGAGAGAATAGAAAAAGGGAAAGTAAAAAAGAAAAAGAGAAAGCCAGAAAGATACAAAGAGAAGGTAAGAAAGAGATGGGGGAAGAAGGATGGGAAAAGGAAGAAAGTTTTGTAAAACACTATCGCATTTCTGCACCATTTTCTCATGAGAATTACAGCTGCCTATATTTTCCAAATTTTCATAGCTTTCCAGATTTTACTTAGAGAAGAAATATAAAGCAATACCATTTTAATCAAGTATCTAGTTCTCTCAAGGTTTGTATAACAATTGAATTTTCTCTCTCCCTCTTTCTTTTTTATATTACTAATTAATTAATTAGGTAATATACAGGTTTACCGCCATAATTCATCTGTAAGTAGATTGCAAATAGCAGAGTATTGATTAAAAAAAAAGTCAGCTTTCTACTTCCTGTGTGAAGGAAGACACGATTGTTAGGTTGCATGATCTCTTGGCCCTCTTTGCTAAGAGCCGATCTGTTTAGCAGTTAAGAACTGCTGACAAGACATACTATTATCTCTTCAATTTCCTCTTCCTCTTCTTTTCTCCCTATGGGAGAAGAACATCTGTGTGCCTTTGAGGGAGTTAAATAAGTTATAACAGATCTCCTGCCTTTCGGCTTATTAAGAAGTGTTGACTTTTTCTACCTTGCTTATTCTTTGGGATTGAAGATTTGGGCAAATCCTACATCAAATACCATATCTATTCACTTAGTCATTAATTCATTAGTTTGTTTAGTCAACACACATTTATTGAGAATCTACTTGATCTTGGCAATGTGCTTAATAACTGGTATTCAAGCTAAGGACAAAGGCTTTTAGTTTTGGCATAAGTAATCAAACATTCAACTCAAAGTGTGATTTTCTTTCTTCAAGAGCCTTTTAATAAAAATGTAAAAAGCACTTTTGTGCATGCCTTCTAAAATAGTCTCAACTATCTGTGTGGTATGTATTCTTAAAACTAAATCACAAAATAAAATATGTAAGTATATTCTGACTGTACATTATCATTTGGAAACAAGAACTTTGAACATTGAAATATTGCTCTTAAGCTTTAAACAATATAGTATGGAAAGGTCTTGTATACTGTAGAAAGAGGTGTTAAGTAAGAGGGGTAGGGCAATAGTGAATAGGAATGAGGGAAGCAGCTCAGTAAGGGGATTTTAAGAATATGGAACTGAACATTAACTCCTTCTTACGCTTCTGACCTCCAAAGAACAAGCAGCACTCTTTGGTAAGGATGAATGTTTTACCAGGAATATTTCCAAACTACATCATCTTTCTGAACCTCTGAAAAATGACGATTATTAATACTACAAAGGTTAAAACCAATAATGTCTTAATCATTGAGCCAACACTTCATTACATGACAACGTAGGATGAGGGGAAAAATATAGATATCAAAGCCAGATCGACTTTTAGGAATTCTGACTTTTAGCCATTTAGGAATTCTGTTGACTGAGGCAAATTTACCAATGGCTCTGAATCTTAATTTCTGTACCAGTAAAGCATCAAGAAGAGCATGTCACATAGTAGATGTGGAGTAAATCATGATTATAGGAGAGAAAAGTTTTGTTTATTAACAAAAACCTCTTTGCATCATATTGAGAATACATATTAGTGTATTAAAGACTGTGCTGTAAAGATGCCCCTTACCTCCTTTATTGGGTTAAGTCAGTAAAAAAGTTTCATCATGGAGGACTGTTCTCAGTTATGTAGATGCCAAGTTCTTTCATACCTTTATCATTTTGTACAAGTTGTTCTGCTTACAGTGTCATCCTGATTTGTGACCAAGTAAATTCTTAATCATAGTTAAACACTGAACCCACTTTCTCTTTCTCTGGTCTCTCCTTCTTCATGCCAGAATAATCATGTCTTTTCTGCCCTCTCATAACATTTGGTGCTCTATAAATAATTTTCACACAGTATTTTGACTGTCTGTGTTTTTCAGTTCCATTTATTTGACTTATAATTCCAGTGTATTTGCTACTCTTTTGTTCCATTTTTCTTCTGGATGATATAGTACATCTTGTATACACCTGAGGCATCAATAAATATTTTTGTATGAATTGGTAAATGACTCTGGATGTTTCTGAGTGTAAGTGGTAGATGAAGCATTTGAAGGAGAACTCATTACACAAGGAGAGTGTCTCAAGGGAAAGGAGAAGCAGCCCCAGGGAGGGATTTTAATAAAGTCTTTCTTTGAAGTAATTTATAAGGAAAGAAGAATAAGTGACAAAGGTTTAGAAGATACACACTAAGGACATCGTAAGATAGATTGCTATTATAAAGAACAAGATTGAAAAAGCCTCCAGAAGAAAAAGGTAAAAATTACAAAATCTTATAGAGAAGTAGAATAAAATAATGACCAGAAGGAGGTCATTGAGTTTGACAATAAAGAAATTACTATTGATTTTGTAGAGAATATTTTTGGAAACATATGAAAGATAAAAGCCAAATGTCTAAGCATTCAGAAATGAAACGTAAGTGGAAAAAGATAAAGGTGCATAGATGTAGATAAGGCCGGGACATTGGGGAAGGTCAGGCTGATGTATGGGGAAATATTCATAATCTATTTCAAACCAAATAATATTTTTGTCTGATTTTTGTCACATTGAATGTGTAAGGATTAAAGCTAATAGAAGAAGATATAATAAATTTACTTTATTTATGCATTTTAAATTGTGTGGCAAGTAATAAGCCAAAACCCACTTCCTTAATTTGTAATTTTTTGTGACTGAAAAATATTATTAGTGAATTCCCAACATTAAATATCTATAAACATTGAATGCCATTCTGAATTCCACACTGAAACACTGGATTTCATTCTTCTATATCCAGTTTCAAACAGCATCTTCAATCTTGCACGGTTTATCTTAGAGACAACTCAAACTTAACGTTATTAAAAGTTAGCACTTGAGTTTTTTCCTATCTATAACGGTTCTTCCCCATGATATCACGATGTAGTCCATGGTTCAAGCAACACCACCACCACCACAACTGAGCTATTCCCACTTCTTTTCTTTTCCCCCAGCCTCTGTGCTTTAAACTCATTAACAAGTTTAATCGGTGCTTTTTTCAAAACATCTTCTAAATCTTTACACATCTTCCTGTTGTTATCACTGTCGTTGAAGCCGGAGTCCTCTCTGGCCTGGACGAATCCCTTCGTCCTCCCTTGTTCACTCGGTTCTTCCATACCACTTACTCTGTATACATTAAGCAGAGTTATCATTCAGTAATATATATCAACTCATTATTTCTCTGTCTAAAACCTTCAAAGGCTTCCCACTAGAAAACGAGAGGCCTTCCTTACTGACCTCAGCCTCTACTCATCCACACGCGGCACTAATGTTTATCCTCATAAAAGACAACAAGCTCATTCATTTCTCGGGGGTTTTCCACATGCTAGTCCTCCTTTTTTTTTTTTTTTTTTTTTTTTTTGTCTTTTCATTTCAGACTATAAGCTCCATTAGACCAGAATGTCCCTGTATTAGTTACCCTTCATGATTAGCACTGTACCCAGACCCAGTGCTAGAGCATTTTGTGGAATTTTTGCTTCCGGTACTGCTGTGCTAGCTGAGTTCAAAGCAACTATTCCACCAGCAAAAGCAAACAGAATAGCTGAACACAATGTAAAAAAAAAAAAAAAAAAAAAAAAAAAAAAAAAAAAAGGAGGGGGTAGAGAGGGGGATGGCAGGGCTTATGAAAAAGCTTCTAAAGCATAAAGTCTTAAGGGATCAAGGTAACAAGAGAGCAGGGCAGCTGACAGAGGAAATCTTGATATTTGATCGTGATTCTCCCCCTCCCCAAGTATGGGCCAACCTGAGAGCATGCATTTTAAAAGACTTACTCAATAAAATCTCTACCATTTTATGCTGACGAAGGGAATTACAGTTTAAGGCCAAAGAAGAGAGAACTCATAAGCACCCTGGGCTTCGATTTTGAACATGAAAAAGAGTACGTTTGTGTAGATAAGACATCTACTAACTCTCAAAAAACTGATACCCAGCATTGCTTTGAATGAGGTTATTCTCTGATTAAGTCAAGAGATTGCCATTCAGGTATCTTCCATAAGCAGAAGGTGAATTTGTTATTGAAGAAGATAGAGCAAAAGGCAGAACTGCAGGACTCAACTTCTCAGTCTCTGTCTCATTCCAAAAGTCTCTATTCAATCAACAATATCCAGGCAAGTAAAGTATAGGAATGAACCAGAAACTGAGGAAAGAATATCAACAGACCCATTGAAGATCAGATGTAAGAGTGATCAGAAAGGAACTTTAAAATGATTTTAGCTAGAAATTCCATAAGTTCAATGACAGGAAGGAGAATATTTGTAGAAAAGTGAAAACTGTTATAAAGTTACATTGAAACTCTAGAAATGAAAAATTCAGTAACAAGTTAAAAATGCAATATATGGGTTTAACAAGGAAGTAGAAACATATGAAAAGAGAATTAATTGGAAGATTGAAAAAATAAAAGGTATCTGTGGAAACAAGGACAAAAGAAAGAACATGCAGAAAAGAGTGTGAAATACACATGTATCTGGAGTCCCAATAGAACTGAGAATGAGGCAGGAAGCAGTATGTGAAGAATTAATAATTGAGTAGCTCCCATAAATATATCAAAGAATATAATAATGATGCGGTACAAAACTTTAAAATAAATATATGTAGGACTGTATATTAGGTTACATTGGAAAAGTGAAGTAGACCAAAGAAAAACAGGAAAACAGAAAAATCTTGAAAGTAGCCAAGGTGGTGGAAGGGACATACTACTTTAAAAGGAACAAGTCTAAGACTGACAGCTAACTTCTAAGCAGAAGCAGTAATACATAAAGGACAAAGAATGATGGCTTAGAGCATTTAAATAAAATAACTACTAACCTAGAGTTTTGTAAACTATGACTATATCCTTCATAAATGAAAGCAAATGATGACATTTTTCCGGCATCCATTAATTGAGATAATGTATCACAAGCAGAACCACATTTAAGAAAATGCTTCAGGCAGTAGGAAAACTACATCAGTAGGAAAAAAAACATCAAGGAAATCTAGAAATAAAGAAAAGTAAAGGGCAGAGGACAGAATACAAGGGGAAAAAATCAGTGTCTTGTAGGGTTTCAAATTTAGAATAAAAAATGTTATCATATACACAATTATCATATGTCACTCATATGTGGAATTTAAGAAACAAAATAGAGGATCATAAGGGAAGAGAGGGAAAAATAACACAAGATGAAATCAGAGAGGGAGACAAACCATAAGAGACTCTTCCTTTTTTTTGAGATTGTATTTATTTATTTGTCAGAGACAGAGAGCAGGAGCAGGGGCGGAGGGAGAATCAGGCTCCCCACTGAGCAGGGAGCCTGATGTGGGACTTGATCCCAGGACTCTAGGATCAAGACTGAGCCAAAGGCAGACACTTAACCAACTGAGCCACCCAGGCATCCCCCATAAGAGACTCTTAATCATAGGAAACAAACTGAGGATTGCTAGAGGGGTGAAGGGTGGGGGAAGGTGAGGTCACTGGATGATGGACATTGAGGAAGGCGAGTGATGTAATGAGCACTGGGTGTTTTATACAACGGATGAATCACTACTCTCTACCTCTGAAATGAATACATTTTATGGTAATTAATTGAATTTAAATTAAAAATAAAGATATTTTGAAAAGACTGTCTTTTAAAGGAGAAAAGTGAATTGAAACTGCTCTAAGTTCCTTTGATTTTATGGGAAGTTGCTGATATAATAATATATGCTAAATTTTTTTTTTTTTAAAGATTTTATTTATTTATTTGACAGAGAGAAATCACAAGTAGTCGGAGAGGCAGGCAGAGAGAGAGAGGGAAGCAGGCTCCCTGCTGAGCAGAGAGCCCGATGCGGGACTCGATCCCAGGACCCTGAGATCATGACCTGAGCCGAAGGCAGCGGCTTAACCCACTGAGCCACCCAGGCGCCCTAATATATGCTAAATTTTAATAAGTCTGATATATATAAGACTTTAGTAAGTCAAGGATTCATATATAATATTAAGTTAGCCATGAAAAGATTTGTTAAATAATGTATAAATAACAAGCTGAGTGAGAAAACCAGGGAAATAATAAAAGAACATTTTGTTAATCCAAAATACAAGGAAGGAGAACAAAAGTAAGAATAAATAAGAGATCAAGAATACTATGACAAACTTAAAACCAAAACATTAGTAAATATATTAAATATATATTAAAATTTAATCAAAAGAAAAATGTTCGTAACTGATTAAACTTAACAAATATTTGTTGTTTACCCTGGAATGCCTTAAAAATAAAGATAAAAAAAAAAAAGCTGAAGTTGAAAGAACAATAAGGGTGGGACCATGGAAACCCCAGCTGAAGGAGGGAGTAATAATTCTTTTGGTGGTAGAGTTTAACCAAGTAGTAACAGCAGAGGTAAAAAGATACACTTTGCAATGAAGAAAGACTTAATCTAAAGAAGAGATTTAATAGTTCATAATTATTTTCCAGTAAAGAGAACAATTATGTTTTAATGGAATTTCTTTCCAATCTGTGAAGTTATGTGAAGTAAATGCTTTTATTCTTAACATAGGATAGATTTCCAAACAGTGATAACAGTGCTTAGGGTAATAAGATTCTGGACAGATATGTAACCAAAGAATGCTATATTTCATAAGCTATTAAATGAGCATATATGATAGACAAACCAATTTTATATTTGAAGCAGCTTATAACACCAGTGCATCATCAGGGACCTATGGAGGTGAGGCCATTGGGCCAAGGCATCCTAAATCAGAGGGGGCTCTCTGGATGCCCAGAGAGATGAAGTGTCTGGTCCAAAGTCACACAATACAGGGTTATAAAACTGGCTAGAAGCTGATTCAAGGCTACGATCTAGGTCACCCAATTTTAGGTAACTTCTCTCTTTTAATCTACACATAATTCTATTTGATTCATGTATTTTTTCCTGTTAACATATCTGCCATAAAAGAAAGCAATTCATAACACTAACCAGCATTATATTTTATTGAGAAGGACTGACATGTACTGTAGTTCATTTCTTGGGCCTATATAGATCTTCAGTTGATAGTTGGAGTAATGAGATGACATTTATCTTAGCTGTAAATTGGCTGAGAAAAAGGCATCTAAAGACAAAGGTAAGCACATCTTCTACTACCTAAACTAATCTGTGCCTCAAAATTACTAAATTATTGGTATATACATATATTTTTTTATAGTTTAAAGGCTAGTAGAATACAAAAGTAGTACATAGAGAAAGCAAGTCAGGTCCTTCCTTTAAAAGAAAATTATGGCACTTTCCTTTCAATAAGGTAAGGAAATGTAAAACCCTGATTCCAGTATATTTTGCCATGGTCCTGCCTGGATAGATTTATGCACTAACGAACACATAAGAATGAAAAAATTAAAAAAGATCACTGTTAACAGAAGCAGCATTAAAGACAAAAGTATAATAAAAATATTTAAATAGCTTCATAGATATGAAACCAAGAAATTGCATTTATATATGTGATTAAATGTGTATTTATAGTGGTAGTTGGGTAAAAGCAGCACATACTGGGCATCTGTCCATTATCATAAACCAGCTGCTGAACAGTTAAATTGTGATTCATAAGTAGAATAAGGCCTGATAAATGAAAGTGACTTGTGCATATCTTATACATTTATTTTCTTCCAGAGACATCTATTATAAGTAAATTGACATTTAGCCTCGATTTTCCCCTTTGGGTAAAGCATCAAAGGATTTGATTTCACTTTTCTGAACATGCCCTACACCCAGTTAGAAAGTTACATGACATTTATACTCCTAGCCTTTATGATATCTGACCAGCAAAAGTAAAATGAAATCTCCTGAGACCTCCATTCCTTACCACTGCGAACATATCAACAAAGAGAGAACAAAACATACTTGTTTTCTGTTAGGTAGAAGAACATAATTTAGTACTATAGTGTAAACTGTGCTTGCTACTGAAAAGAAGCACATATACTGAAAAGGTATAATGAGATTTCATGAAAATATTTAACAAGGTGCATTATAAACATTTAAAGAAACATGTTAAAAAGCAGAGTGAAAGGGGAGCCTGGGTGGCTCAGTGAGTTAAGCCACAGGCTCCTGATTTTGGCTCTTGTCCTGATCTCAGGGTCAAGAGATCAAGCTGGCTTGGACCCCCACTGGGCGTGGAGTCGACTTGGGATTTTGTCTCTCTTCCTCTCTTCTTCCCACCCTGCCTCTGGGCTCACAAGCTCTTTCTAAACAAGAAGGAAAAAAAGGCACCTAAGAATTTGACACCCTTGTCTTTTGCACATTTCTTTCCCACCATGTTCTGCCCACTTGGGGCTGGAGAGGTGAGTATCACCTCTGGAAATAGATGTTCCAGCAGGAGAGAAAAGGTAAAAGGCAGGGAAAAGAGAGTGAAATCACAAATTTGGGCTAAGGAAAGAAGCTGTTTTTCACACTCCTGCTCCTCTTTGGGCCGGCTCTTATGCACTCTGTCTTGCTCCAGGCATCAGGGTGGATGTTTCAGAAGTGCCTACATCTAATCCAGAGAATACGAACACTAAAGCACAGCTGCTCAGAATCCTCCCTAGGGATCTTCTTCTCTTTTCTACTGAAGCCCAAAAGGGCCCTTGTGACTACCTCATAAGAGGGCTTTTAGTTGGGTTTTTAAAATTTTATTTGGTACAGTTGATTATAGTCTAAGAGGTCAGCAAGATTTCTTCATTACTCAGTTACAGTGAATACAATCTTTAGGATGTTCTTTACTTTTTAATCCAGTAACCATAGGGAAAACATTTATTCTACCTATCTATAAATAAAGACAAAGGTATAATTTCGTAATATTTTAATGTAGCTCATGCTTAGGATCAAAATACATATACAAAAAATTGATAGAGTTTAAAGAAGAAAGAGACAAATGTGCAGCCATCCTAGGATGTTTTAATTTGGACATTTGATTTCACTGTAATATGCTATAAAAAACAAGGTTTTGATACGATTATGATTGATGTTGGGATGATTCAGGGTGGCTGTATACAGGGTGTAAGTTTGGAAAGGTAGGCAATCTGGATTAAAAGTCCTTGATGGAATATCCCATAATGAGGAGTTCCTACTTTTTCCTATGGGCAATAAAGGGAATTTGGGGGGGGGGGTAATGACATGATCATATTTGCTTTTTTTAAAAAATATTTTAAAATTTATTTTCAGTGTAACAGTATTCATTATTTTTGTACCACACCCAGTGCTCCATGCAATCCATGCCCTGTTAAAATATTACTTTTGCAATGTATGTAATGTGTATTGAAATGAGGCAGTCTGGAAGAAAAAGAAACCAAATATGTTGATACTGTAATAATTTTTAAATAAATCTGTTTTCAAAACAGAATATTTTAGTGATGATTAACAGAACTGAAAAGAGCTGATTATTGATTGGATGATTGATTTGAGAGAGTAATGAAAGTTTGAATTCTCTGTATTGGCTAGTTAGAAAGAGGGCAGTGCCATTGACCTACCTTACAAACACAAAAGAAAAATGAGAATTGGAAATGATTATAGTGAGTTCTGGTAAGGACATATGGATAAAGATAAAGGAAGCCAGGGGAAGCTTTGTAGTGAATGTTTAGTATATAAATAATAATAAGCGCTAACTCAACATTTAGCACTTAGCTGTATTCCACTCTATTTTGCTGCTATTATAGTTGCAATGGTAAGGAATAGAATAGACATATTTTCAGGGTAGCTATATTTAGGGGGTTAGAGAGAGTAAAAGAAAACTGTAGTGTAATTTGGGTTGTTCAAGAAAGGACAAATACTATAAGTTACATCTGTCTATTATCAATATATATTTTTAACTCTCCATTCTTTGACTTTCATTCACACTAAATATGTAAACTTCCTCATGATGAGGAATAAAACGTGGTTAGCTAACTTGCTGATATCTAGTTTTGATAAGCCAGCTGATTGAAGAAGAAACTTAAAAACATAAGTTAAAAAAAGTTCAGCAATTTTTTGAATATTTTCTATATGTATTTCATTATGTTTAGGACATAGTTTATACCTATGACAAGACCAGGAAAGCTCATTTTATGTCACTAAAAAAGGTACTGCTGGGCTATGCTGGGTATTTGTACATGTTTCCCTGCTTGAATTTATTCCTAGGATTTTTCCTTATTTATTAAATATATATAGTCATATTTTTAGAAATGTCAACTCTTACAAATAATGACAATCTAAAGGAATACCTTCTATGTATGAGCTATTTAATTAAATAAAATTAGCATTTTACCTTCAAGTATTACTTCCCCAGTTTCCATTTTCAAGGAATTTTTTTTCCAATTATTTCCAATACCCAAGATCTTTAAGTTGAAACATTAAAGTATTACTAATGATTTTGAAGTAATTCTAATGGTTGTACAAAATCATTACTGAGCACTTTATTTTTTAAAAAATTATGAACACTTAATTGTGAGAGAATAATGTAATAACTGCCATATTAACTTTATGAGCCTAAAAGGGAGGTGGGGGGGGCGGGAAAGAAAAGTAAGTTAGAGAATATATATAAGTTGTGTGAAGAATGACTTAGTCTTTGGGTTGTCCAAGATTTGGAAAACATGTTTGAGTTGAGGTGTCTCTCTTTCTTTAATATCAAGGAATATAATTTCTCTGGTAAGAAATCAGCAATTATTTTTATTTTACTTACAGTGAAGCTCCCCTCCTTATTGAGGCTGTCTTGTAACAGCTTAGACAAAATGAATTCAGCCTCTTCAGTTTGAGGCCATTAAAACATTTCAGTACAGAAGGAAGTGAGATGGGCCTTCATGAATGAACCTCGGTAATATCTGCTGGAACACTTTTCTAATGTTGGCTAAAGTGCATTCCTGTGTATTTCCACTTAAGCCATCTGCCAATCTTAATGCTTATTCCTGAGGGGGGAAAACTTCCAGAGCTATTTTTCATTTAATTTGCAAGGACATCCTGTTTAGGTACTTATCAAAAGAACAGAAGAATTAATGCCAAATACCACAAACCCTAGTTTAGAAAACTTAATGGGTTGGACTAAAGTAGTAATGTAATAATGTACATTTAAAAGAAAATGTAACTTACTTTCTTTATATTTAGTAAATACTCAGAAAGTATGGCTGTTTAGGTCTAAATCCTTTTTTTTTTTTTTTTTTAACTGTACTTTGCTCTCTCTCTCTATTAAGGGATTTCTGGAAGAAAAAAGAAGTTGTTAACCTTTCATTGGATGGTGGCTAAATATTTTAGTGCCCTAGAACCATAACCCTTTGTGTTCCAAGATCATAAAATAAAATTCAAACAGCAATTTCTTTTGGAAAATAAATGATCTAATGTAAAGATCTTTTTATCATGTGTGATGAATAGCAAAAGAGCAATCTATTAAAAAATTGCAGTACCCAACTTTTTTCAGTGTTTCACAAATATCCTTTGCATTTTAATTATTTAGTTTAACTCTGTTTTATTCAATTTCACAATTTAACTCGAGAAATCCCCTATTTAACTCTCAATATTACTGTTTTAAAACACAGTATAAGAGAAAGGTAGATATATTTTGATGTTGGAGAACTTTTTATTCGAGTGACAAAAAAAGAAGATCCAGTGAAATCTTTGTATTTTATTACACTGGGACAATAAATTATATCTTGATTATGTAACTTTTTTAGTTCAACAACCTTATAAAACATCATCCTTTCTTTTATGTGCTCTACATAGAGATTTGCACTAAATAAGTTAGTGGAAACCAAAGTTAAGTAACATTTTAAAAACATTTGATCATATTGGGTAAACTTCACCACTCATTTGGGTTGGCACTGTGTAAGTAAAACATCCAGTTAATCTTTTTTTTTTTATTACATTGATTATGTAATTTGAGCATAAGACACCCAACAAGACTTAACTGAGCACTTCTTCAAGTTACATTTTACATGTAGGTGGAATATGTAGCTACTTAAATGACGTTATTCCAAAGGTTCTACTTCAAGGTCAGTGTTCCTATTAAACATCATATTATTATAGCTTATTTTTTTATTCCTATTAAAGGCTTTTTAGACCTTAAAATCTTCCAAAGTATAAATCTCTTAAAAATGTTAAGAATACAACGCTACTACTTTTCCATGTTTATTATATAAATTAAGATTTAGAGAAGCCCTATGCTAAATAAATAGGTAAAACTTAGTAAGTTGGTACTTCTGACTCCCAGTCCAATAACCTTTCCTTGGCATACTTCTGGCAAATAACATAGTAAAGCCTTACTTTGGTTCCTTTTAGGGAAGATTAATTGGAGTGGAGCAGATGGATCAGGTTATGGTTTCTCTAGTGAGACTGGGTCATGCAAAACGAGGGAGAGAAATTCAGACATAAATATTATTGAAACACACAGTGAGTCCTAAGGAGAAGTACCTCTGTTCAGAAGCTAATTACAAATGTAAGAGAGGTTTAAAAAAAAAAAGAAAGAAAGAAAGAAAGAAAAGAAAAAAAGAAAGAAAAAGAGAGAGAAAGAACGAACAAACCAGTGAGTTTAAATTGGCCAAAGACCAAGAAAACAAAGTGCAGGTAAAGAAGTCTAGTATCAGATTTATAGTAATTCATGGTCAGAACTAGCATGACTTACTCACCCTCTCTAGTTTGTTTTTAATGGATTTGAACCTGATGTAGTAAAGCTGTTCTTTGTATTAAATGTAGGAGTGGAGGATAGTCAGATTGTACAATGGTTGTACGATTATAGAAATAGAAAACAAGTTATTGGTTGTCAGCCGTTAAAGAGGATGTGGTGGTGGGAGGAAGTGGGTGTGGCCACAAAAGGGCAGCCTTTGAGAATCCTTGAATTGGTGGAAATGTTCTGTATATGGACCATGTTGATCTAAATATACTGGCTGGGATATTGTACTATAGACTTGCAAGATATTGCCATTGAGAGAAATTGGGTAAAGGACATGCAGGATCTCTGTCTTGTTTCTTAGAATTGTGAATCTGCAATTACCTCAGAAGAAACAGTTGAAAAAAAAAGTAGAAGTTGGTGGATTCACAATGGTACTAGGTAGGTTAATATACATTCTTTATAGGTACATTAATATACATTCTTAACTTTTTTTAAAAGATTTATATTATTTATTTATTTGACAGACAGAGATCACAAGTCAGTGAGAGGCAGGCAGAGAGAGGGGAGGAAGCAGGCTCCCCGCAGAGCAGAGAGCCCGATGTGGGGCTCCATCCCAGGACCTTAGGATCATGACCTAAGCTGAAGGCAGCGGCTTAATCCACTGAGCCATCCAGGCACCCCTACATTCTTTACTTTTGATAGATCAAGTAGACAACAATCTGATATAGTATACATAATCTTAATAATTAAATCAACAGAAATTTATTATAATTATATATAATTAATAAATATTAATTGAAATATTAACATGAATTTTGTATTTTTACAAATGTGTGTCAAACTTTTTAACTTGCAACGAGTGGCAAATTACCTCTACAAGTGCCTAGAAAACACTACGAAATAAACATATGACACACAAAAAACATGCTGTGATAAATCCATAATGTAACCGTATTTTCTGTCTCTAATATTATAAAATTATCTTCAAGTAGTTAAGTCAGTTATTAATGTTAACATATACTCAAATCTTGGAGAAAAGAGGAAATCAGGAATATAATAAGACTATGTAGAAAACAAATACATGTATATACTTATAAACATGTATATATATATTATTATATAAACATGTATATGTACATATGTATTATACTTGTAAACATTTATATGTGATATATATAGTAAAGAGACATATAGAACAAAAGGTGATCTGACATTTACATACATATTGCAAGGCTTTTGGAATGCTGTTATATTTCTACTCAACTCCATGAATACTCCCAAATTAAGCAAGAGACACTGAAAATATATAAGCATTCAGCAGGGACGCCAGAAAAGAACAACAAAGCAATCTAAATGGTGATAGAAAAGAAACCAAACATTAATGAATAGAAAAATGGAAAAATAAAAATCATAAATTCAATAACAGGCTCTTTTAAAACAAAAAAACCTGAAGGTCAAATTAGAAGAAAGAAAACATATATATATATATATATATATATATATATATATATATATATATATATAAAAGGTATATAACCATAAATTCTGAAACAAAAACAAATACAAAGCAATGTCACTTGCAGTTCTAGTCAAGTTAGTTTAAAATTTTAGCCTCATCACTATTTTACAAGATAATAAATTTACTAAAACCTGGACCAAGAGAATGAAATTTGACTTGACTCTCCATTAAACATAAATAAACGTTGAAAAGGCTCATATTACTAGTAATCACTTTTAATTTTCCAATAAATAGGTAATTACTATACAAATATTTTACTATTATTTTAACCTTTTATTACTTGCAATGAATATCATATTCTTAAAAAATGATAAATTTATACCATTACAGTTAAAATATATTTTCCTTGGGTAATTGAAGTTATTATAGTTTATTCAGGCTAAACAAAAACAATAACAAAATCTTCAACCCCTGGAAATTTGAGCTGTTATTCTTAGCTGTTAAAGAGAAAATAAAAGGTGAGCAATGAAAGTAATACCAATATTTTCCTGCTTTATTCTATTTCCAATGTTATGAAATTCCATAGAATATGTTTTTAAGAGCAAAGCACACTATTAACAGCCATTGGCAATGGCCTACATTTTTATTGATGAGTTACCAGTGAGACTGAACTCATCAGGTGAACTGGAGTCATTTGCATCCAGCAGAGATCTGAAGCTCTTCACACATCTGGAAAAATCTGGGGAAGTGTTAGTAACATTACAACTTTTAGGTAATTATACTATCAACCTCTTCAAAAATATCCAAATGGTAATATACAGTGTCAATCTAAGGAAGCTTAAATCTTACTTGGTAAGCATCGTTCACTAAAGTTTATATTAACATTCCTATAAGAATATAGTACTTAATCAAATAAGGTGTCTGGTTTGGGTTTAGGTTTATTTGGTTTTTTTAATGAATGGATGGCCCGTGGCTCCAGCACATTTGTTTCCAAGGCTGTCTTCCCTCCACTCAGTTGCTTTTGAACTTTTGTCAGAAATCGGTTGGACATATTTGTGTGAGTATTTCTAGATTCTCTCTTTTATTCCATCGATCTATATGTCTGTCCCTCCACCAATACTACATATGTTTAATTACTTTGATATTTAATGTCTTGAAATTCAGTAAAAATAGTTCTCTCACTCTCTCCTACGTATTCTAATTGTTTTAACTACTCCCACTCCTTTGCATCTCCATATTTATTTTAGAATAATCTTGTTAGAAAAACAAAACAAAACAAAACCAAAACTTGCTGGTTTTGATAAAAATCATTTTAAAGCTATATATAAGTATCAATTTGGGGGAACACTGTCATCTTTTCTCTGTTGAATCTTCCACTTCCAAACACAATATGTTTGTCCATTTGTTTGGGCCTTCTCTGATTTTCTTTTATCAGCATTTTGTAGTTTTAACATTTATAGTAAATGTTTTTATCACATTTACATCTAAATATTCACCTTTTCTTTTTTTGTTGTTTTTTACTTATTTAAAAGTGGTGGAAAACATTTTTTTACCTTGCACATCATAAAACAAAACAAAAAACAGATGGTGATCAGATTTGGCCATGGACCGTAATTTGCTGTCCCTTTATATAGACATCAACCAAATTTTAAAATTCAAGATATGAGATGATTTATTTGTTGAAATGAGCATATTTTCTACTGCTTGTTTAAAATGAACATAGAAAATTTCCATTTATGAAAAGTAGGAGACATTATGGGCATGTAGAGCTGTAGAGAGAAGGAAGCAGAATTAGCAAGAGAAACTCTTGGTTTAATTTGTGAAAGAAGATCTATGGGACAAAATTTAGAGGGCACTCTTTGTAGATAATTTGGGTTATAGAATATTTGAGATGTTCTTTGGATAAAAAAAAAGATACAGTCATATTTCTCTAAATTTGAATTGTAGCCAACTCCTATTGCAATGGAATTCTTACATAAAGTACACCCCTTCTTCAAGATTTCCAAAGTCTTGAACAGTGAGCTGAGAGGTTAACAGCATATTCCCCGTTTTCTTTTGTTCTACTTCCATGTTTCTTTCTTCCAGGTTTTTTTTTTTTCCTATTTTCTAACTACCTTGATTTGAGAAGGACAGTTTATCATTTAGTCTATACTCACCTTGTCTGTTCAATTATTGCATATCTGCCTTTAGAATGACTATTTTGAAAAAGGTACTACATTTGAGCACATCTTGGTAATTACTCAATTTATTCTCTTTCTTCATTAAATTAAACAAATGAAATATCAGAACAGTCCAATGGTCTCACATTAAATGCTAGAATTGTATGTGAAGTAATGTAATGATTATAGGATTCCTGTGGCTTTTTCTGCTTGGTTTTGGGGGTTTGAGGCCAGCTTTTCCCTATGTATAATGTAGTAAAAAGGTTGAACTCTGAACCTGTCTGAAAAAGAGGTGAGCCATTTAAACCAACATTTCACCTCAAATAACTAGAAGTTAATTGTTAGCTGTTAGGTCCCCCCAAAAATGGGTCCGTGATTAAAGGAGCAAGACTGATATAAAGCGAAGGTCAAGCAGAGCTTTATTCCGCGCCAAGCATCAAGAATCACACCGAACATTCAGGGACGCACCTTTTACAAGAGAGGGTGAACTTTCTCTCTTTCACAGACTAGCTTTTAAGGGCAAAGGCCATTCAGTCAGGCCTGGCCACGCATAGGTGGCCAATGAGATTGTAATACACACAGGAAACTCCACAGTCATGTTAGGTCACACATAAGTGACCAATTGAATTACAGTTTTACCCTATAGTAGACATTTGATCTAGCCTATCACCCTTGTTAGACTTGGCTCTCAAAAGGCCCCCAAAGGGCAGGGCCCATACTCCTTGGTAGCTAGGAGACAGTATGCAACCCCCCACTGATCAGATGTCTCCACCTGGCCTGATCCACCCTTTTATCTGGGCTTTGTTACCTGGGACTGGTTTCCCGGGTTTGTTTTTAAGTCAGTCCCCTGGGGGAAGGGGAGCAGGGACAGTTTAAGGGTTAAACAACAAGGTTACTGTTTAACCTTAATGGAAGCCTCTGGCTAAATAGGTCCTTACATTAGCAAGACACTCCAATGATTGTATTTTTTTCAGTTTTCACATGTATATCCAAGGGGCTGAGTATCAAATATGTTACTATACCAATGTTAGGTCAGACTTTTCATTAAACGGACTTTCATTAAATACTTTTGCTTAATAGAAAGAGTATTAACTTTAAAATGTATATTTTTCAAACTATATTCATTTTAGCAAATAAAGATTATTCCCTTCTAACATTTTCATAGTTTATTCAAGAATTGTAATGTGTCCTACTATATGATTTGATGTGTTACTGAAGATAATGATATAATCAAAATATTACCATTTTCCATTATTTTAAATTAAGGATTACTATAAGAAATGATAGAAGAGAATTCATTAAGAGACAGTAGAAGTTTGTAACTGATTAGGAAACAGTGGAAGAACACCACCTAAGCAGGTAATTTTTAAAAAGGACATTAACCCACAGTTGTAGAAAACAGATTTATCCATGAAATCACCTGATGGCTGCAACACCACCTGGAGGATTAGCTACTCTCTAACCAGGAAAAATCAAACAAACCAGAAAAATCTCTAGTCTTCTCTATAAAGCCCACTTGGTTATTTATTAATCAGCACATCAAATTTTTCAAGATTTTTTCCAATGGTACATGAATAAAGAAGTAATTGTAAGTTTAGAAAAAGTCACATTAGAATATATGTGCAATTGTTTCAAACTAAAAGGGAATGATAAATAAATTCAACATTTAAAAAAATTTTTTTCTGTATACTTGTGCTTGCCATTTTTTTTTTAACTCAAAGAATGAAGTTGCTTTTGCCCTGGCATTTTAAAATGCCACATTAAAAATGATCTGTGCAATGTCAAACTGAAATAGAATATTATATAAGGTCCAAATTTTTTTTTCTCCCTTTATGCCCTCTATTAAATCTTTCTAAACTTAAAGAATGAAATTGCCATTGTTCTGGCAATTCTAGGCATTTTGAAGTTTTTTTCCTATCAATTGGCCCTTTATACCTTTCACCAGAGGCCGGATGTTTGCAATTGCTGGCGGTTGTTGTTTGAGACACTGCTAATGGCTGATAGACTGGCAGCACACATTGAAAGAGGGAAGCTCAGAGCCTGGGAAAGGTCCCAGCACTGAATGCCCTCAGTCCTGCAGGGTAATTAGTTTATTGCGTACAAGATTAGAAAATCAGTACCAAAGATACTCTATCTGACCCACTTCTCAAGAGTCATCAAAAATTACAAGTGACTATATTATGTTTTTAAGCAAATATAAGTAATTTAAAAATACTCCTTCTTTCTAAACTAATCCAACAATACAAATATTCAGCAACATTCAATGCAATGTTCTTTGTTATTTTGACTCTCCCCCTTCTGGACTCTGAGTATATGTAAAATCCAATTTAAAAAATAAATCGGTTGCGAGAATTGTTGGAAAAGCACAAATGAGTTTACTTTAAAAGTGTGAAAAAGGTTTCTTGTTAATTATACAAACAAGCATACAGATCAAATTAAAAGGATCATTCACTGACAAATGGTAACTTCCAACGTACTTTTAAAACCAGGAACAGGAAAAGAAACATCACAATTCTGAAAAAAAAAATGTTAAAATGTAACTAATATGGAAAAACCGTTTAGTTTTCCCCCAAGGAAAATTAAAATTACTATGTGAAAGAGAGTCAGAAGTACATTTAAAGAAGTAGAAAACTATCTTTACTGTTATTGACAAGAAATAATAGTGTGAGTTGCTCCTTGACCTTTCTCTTCATTTCAGCGCTGGGAGCAAACATGAAGTAAATTTTCTGGAAGAAAGTTGCCCTATTTAAAACCTTAGAAGACTTTTAATGTGTATTGCAAGCTAGTGTGCTCTACTCATTACTAAAATAAGCTATGAGCTCAAAAATTGAATATTAAGCATACAAGTGGCAAATCTGATTTTTTAAAAAAGCAAAATTTCAAAGTACCACTAAAGATTATATTATTCTGAAAGATAAAACATATGTGGTATAGTGAGAAATTATATGTTTGGTAGAGGGATCATGTTGTCTGCAATTATGTGTTCAGAAGTGTATCATTGGTTTATAGAACACAAATACTGATAAGTCCCCAGAGAATATACACAAGTTGAAAGAAGCACACTTAAATCAAATTTACCTTTCCTCATATTTCATGAAACATTTCATATAAAGCATATCTATAATAATGATGATGACAACAATAACTAGTGTAATATGATCAGGTGATAAACCTATTGATAAAAAAGTCATGTCAAACAGTCAACATTTCATCATGCCTGTCTTAATGGCATTGCTGGATTGATTATTAGTAAAAAGATAAGGACTTAATCAAAACAATAAAAATTATCCAATGGCAAAAAAGTCATTTGTCTTCTACTTCTCCTATGGATGACTTGTTTTCCCTACAGAGAAGGGAGCTTCTGACTGGGAGGAGTCAGAATTTAGGTCCTTACTCTAATGCAAAAAATAGATAAAATAATTAGAAGAAAGGAAAACTAAGATTAATCTCTATAAAGATGCAAAAATCCTCAACTAAGTATTAGCGGATTGAATCCAACAATATGTAATATGTTGAAGCACCCAAATGGGGTTCATCTTAAGTAGGAAAGACTGGTTTGACAGAGAAATTCAGTTAATATAATCCTCTACATCAAAAGAGTAAAGAAGAAACATCATATGATCGTATCAATAGATGCAGAAAATACATTTGACATAATCTAATACCCATTAGTGATCTTTTTTTTAAAAATTTCAACGAACTAGGAATAGAGAGTATCTTCAATTTGATAAAGTACATCTATTTACAAATCATAAATAATGGTAAGAGACTGGACATTTTTCTCCTATGCATTAGAATAGGACCATAGTTTGTCCATTTCCTAAAAAATAAACATCATCTTATTTCATAATTCAGCAGTCACACACCCAGGTATTTACTCAACTTACACACACACACACACACACACACGTAATGGCGTGTAAATGTAGGTAGCAGTTTTATTCACAATTGCCAAAAACTGCAAGCAACCAGTGTATCCTTCAGTAGCTGAATGGATAAACAGTCTGTGATACAATAGATATTGGAGTCATATTCTGTAATAAAATAAATGAGCCATTAAGCTATGAAAAGACAAAATAACCCTTAAATGCAGAGTGATTAGTGAATGAATCCAGTCAGAAAAAGCTACATATTGTTTTATTCCAACTATATGACATTCCAGAAAGGAAAAAACTAAAAAAGATTAAAAGGTCAGAAGTTCTAGGGGGGAGGAGAGGGTAAACTAGAACGTGGTATTTGGGATTTTTTTGTTTGTTTTGTGTTTGTTTGTTTATGGCAATAACACCATTCTGTGTGATCCTGTCATGGAAATATGATATGCATATGTCAAATTTTTGACAATTTATTTTTCCCAATTTATTTTACAACTTTTACAACTTATTAAGCAAACAAGAGATTAAATATCTCTCATCCACTGATGCAATCTTCTTATATACATCCTGTTATTAAGTCCCATTTAGAACAGCTGAAAAGCTTTTAGCAAAAGTTTTGAAGATGAGCTCATAAATTTAATTTAAATTTCACCAGTTAAATTAGGTCAAATGGAAGGAACTCAAATGAGTAGCTACTCATCAATCAGAGCCCATTAGTTCGTAAGTTATCAGTCAACATGCACCCCCTGCCCAAAACTTAAACTCCACCTTGAATCAATTATTGAAAACCCACATGTAAGGAGGTGAAAGGATGAATTTCCACTCCTCAATTTCCAACCCCGGAAAACCTATATAATTTTAACAGCACAAAAGTTAACATCAATGTATACAAGTAAAAAAAAAAAAAAATTGGGGGGAAGTTGAGGAAATTCAAGGAAGGAACCCAGGCTTTGATAAGAGGATCTAAGTGCATCACAAATACATGAAACAAAATCACTGAATATGAGCGGGAGTGTGGACACAGGTGATGAGCCAAGTCACTTAGAAAATGAGTGAAGCCCATAACTGGAGGCAAACAAGACAGTCTCACGGTATTCTAGTTGATAAAGTTGTTTCTCATCTGATACTGTTATATATAAATAATGGAACTAAACAATTAAGTAAACAGCAAATAGTGTTTGTGTTGTAGTGTGTATTGTAGGGTTGTCTTTATGTTATAGTGTGAGTTCACGGTAAATCAAAGAAAGAAAGGTAAAATGATCCACGTGGTAGTGTTTTAGGGTTAGAGACATAGTATGAATTCATATTTAGCTCAATATGCATAGAGATGGTTACATATAGCAGTATCTATAAATACGTGTATGTACAGGTTAGTATACAAACAAATTTCTTTCCTCTATCAGCTAAAAGGGCCTAGAAGCTATTTTAAACCAGTAGCAACAAATGTAAATAGATCTTTATTCTTTTTTTTTTTTTTTTGAAGATTTATTTATTTATTTGAGAGAAAGAAAACACAAGCAGAGAGAGGGGCAGAGGGAGAGAGAGAATCTCCCCACTGAGCATGGAGCCCTTCACGGGGCTCAATCTCACAACCCTGAGATCGTGACCTGAGCCGAAAAGAAGAGTCAGATACTGAACCGTCTGAGCCACCTAGGTGCCCCCAAATCTTGATTTCTAACAACAGGATTCTCTAAATAAACAACTGATTCTAGGACTGGGGCAGAAAAGATTTAAGATGAGCCTTGATCTTCTTGTAATAACAGGAAGAAAGTCAGTGCTGAAACAGTAGCAAAGCCTACCCCTACACTGATGGGTACATGGTAGAGGGACATTGGAGTCAAACAGAAGAGCCTCCAATGGCCAAAGCTGGCAGAATTTGAGCAAGAAGATAAGACAGTATTAGACTGAAACCCCATGCAATAAATAAATATTCATGAGTTCATACTGATAAAAGTAAATTATTGAATAAGTAAACAAGTGATAAAGAAGAGACAGATCTCCCTAACAGAGAAAATAATAAAGTATGGAAGTACTCTGTCCTCAAGGAGTAAATCCTCCCTCATTAAAGGTAAACTGTAGAGACTCACTTCTAAAAATTTCAATTTAGAAATGGGGGAAAAGAAAGAATAACATTGTGGAGAAACTTGACAAATACTATCTCAGCCAAGTGATCAAGGTGAATAGTAACATTTGATAAATTATACTGATACTGTGTATCCATGTAGAATGTGTTGAAAATGGTAATTACCTCTGTGATTTTTTCATCCCTGAAATCCATACCTACAATCTAATAATGAGAGAAACATCAGACAATTCTCCATGAGGGACATTTTACAAAATGCTTGACTAGTACTCCTTAAGATTCTCATGGGCATCAAAAACAAGGGAAGTCTGACAAACTAGAACAACCGAAAGGAGACTAAGAACACCTGAAAAGTGAATGTGATGTTATATCCTGGGCAGGGTCCTGGATCATAAATAGACATTAGGTAAAAACTGAGGAAATCTGAATAACTGTGGACTTTAATTAGTAATAATGAATCAACCCTGGTTTACTAGTTATAGCAAGTTTACCATGGTAATATGCATTGTTAATAAAATGGGAAACTGGACATTGGCTAAGTGGGGATTCTCTAGATTAATCTTCTCAATTTTTCTGTAAACCTAGAGCTGTTCTAGAAAATAGGTCTTTTTAAAAAATTCAAGGCACTCTTAAATGAACATAACAAGTTTGTTCTTCGGTAAAATTTGCACTCGTTAGGAAAATATTTTATACAGTATGCATGACTTTTTGATCATCAAAGGCAAACAGAGATATTTCACAGCATATCTGTGTGACACAGCCAAAAAAAATATTTTTAAATATCAAAAGAAAAATATTTGTCATACTGCAACAGTGAGGGACAATGTGAAAACTAAGCTTGTTTTTACAAATTTTACACAGCTTACTCTAAGCTGAAGTGTTCTGGGCAAGATTCAAACTTTTCAAACTGTTTATGAACTGAACAAACAAAGCTTCCCAAGTCCATTCACAATTGATTCCTCAGTCTCTTTTCAGTCCTGAAGAACAGCTCTTTCACAAAGGCAGTACGTCTTCCGCAGACCGCGAAAGCTGACGTCAGCTGCTTAGGTGGATGTCGAAGCATTAGGGTTTCACAGTGTCTGGCAAATCCATCCTGGACACTCAAACATTAAATGAACACCATTTATGGACAATATGGAGAAATGAGAGTTCAGTGAAGATGCTACATGCAAAAAGAAATCTTTTTTCCTCTGCTTTGTTCAGTCTCTACTTTACTTTATGAAGCTTGGCCATAATAGTTACTCAAGAGTTAACAGACCTAACTATAAGAGGATGACCGGATTTTTATATAGTTCCTTCTAGTTCCAAATCTGAAATAAGACTTAAGCCCTCTGAAATTATGATTAGAATTTACCTGTCCGGTACCTCTACCTTATGTCAATAGATCGGAATCCAAATGGGAAATTGTATGTAATTGCATTCTTTCTGGCAAAAGGCTGTTGAATTGCAGAACACCACATGTAGAATGGTGGTCATGAATCTGAAGAAAGGCTGAGAGGTTCTCTGTTTACTTAGGAAAAGAACAAGCCAACTCTCTACCATTAAATGTTAAATTCCCTCTAGAAACATGTAGTTATATTATTTGAGAGGGGAAAAAAATCCTACCACCAAAACTTGGTAAGTCATAAAGTGATGATCTAGTCTTGGCTTTCTGTATGCCCTTTAACTCCAGCGGTCTAAATTTGTGTAGGAGATCTGCTGTTGTAGGTATCTTAAAAAGCACACGTGTGAAAAAAAAAAAGCACACATGTGTAAAATGTACACAGACCTAATTCCTTATATTGAAACATCTACCTATCTGTATATGTATGTGTGTGTGTGTGTGTGTGTGTGTGTATATATATACCTATATATGTTGCTATATACAATAAAACAACATTTATTTATACATAATGTATTATATAATGATATATAAAATATTGTACGTTATAAATAACATTATACAATAGCACATATATTAAAAGTTTTTGTATCTAAATGTGGAAGATTTCCATATTTACTATGCTCTCAATAAATTTATCTTGCTCAAATTGCATCACCTTTTATTTCTTGAAATTAATGTCTGTACTAGGAGTATGATGCATATTTATAAAGTTCAATAACATATAGAATATTAAGCCTTTGAAAACCAAAGTGACCAAAAGACACAAAGATTCATGCAAAAGTGGGCAAGAAATGTAAAATCATTTTGTTAGTTTCAAATCAACACAGACATTTATTCCCCTATGTGGGGTTAAGGAAACTGTTCAGGAATAATTCTGCCCATGTGCAATCATTTGCTGTACTACTGTGTGACCTTGGTCAGACTGCGCAACTACTATTATCTCTAATCCTCAGTAACATAGAGGTAATAATATATATGTTCTCTACAGTGTTTGAGAATTAAATATGATAATGCATGCAACATGCTCAGTCAGAGCCTCTTAAGGAATCTCTTCAAAGGGTGATAAAAGTCAAGGTTATGAATAAATTGTTTTGATTCTATCCAATTATATTAACAGTTGAAGAATGGGTTTGTTTTTGCAATAGCCCAGGGCTCTCAAGGCCTAATGGTAACAAAATGAAGGTTATATACTAGTAAAATTATACTTAGAAAAAATAATATTCTCTAACTTCTCTCATTTTCTGTTAAAGATATGTTCTCCCATAGGTTGAATGGTTATGAATGAATATACATATTTAATATATTCATATACATATATAGTGGCTCTCTTTAGTATATGTGCTGCCGAAGCGAGCACTATATAGTGGCTCTCTTGTTTTGCTTCTTATTCCTTATTTCTCTGTTGCCTCAACCATTTGCTTTATAATGCTTCCTATTTCCTGTACTATGATAATAGGAAGTTTTTTCAACTTATATAAATTTTTAAATAACATCTAATACTGAAAGCTCTGTGCTGATCATATTAACGATGTAGTAGGTCATAAAATATCAAAGGAAATAGTACTCACAAACAAATTAGCAACAAAACCTTTCTTCATATACATTTCATATCTCAAGATGCCATGGGATTGGGAAACAGAACAGAGTGAATCTGAAAATGGAATTAAAAGTGAGTGCGTATCCACTTCTTATGAATTATAAATTATTTCCTTTTAGAATCAGGCATAAATAAGACTTGACTCCATTAATGTGGTTAACTGCAAATAATCAACAAATTTTCAAAGAATTTTGCAAGCCAAAAGTATTTTTGCTTTGATTTATAATTGTCATTTATTTTATCCTAGGAACTCAAAAGACTACATCTGTTTTTTTCTTTCTTAAATTTTTACTTTTTATTTGACATATTTCAAACTTACTGATAAAGTGAAAGAGTAGTACAAAGAATTCTCATATATCTGTCCCTCACCAGGGGGCCTCACTGAAATTTTACCAACTGTCCAATTATGTATTTTATAGCAAAAGGATCCAACTCTCAATTATTGCCTTTAACTTTCATTTCTCTTCAGTATCCCTCATTTGGGATGGTTCTGACCTTTCTTGATCTTCATAAATTTAACAATTTTGAAAATTACAGGCCAATTTCTTTGTAGAATTTCTCTCAATTTGGATTAGTCTAATATTTCTTCAAGTATAATTTCAGGTGATGCTTTATCTGGTAGAAATAGTACAGAAGTGTTGCCATCTTCTTACGCCTGTGAGGTAGTACATAATATCAAGTAACCAATCAAAGTTATTTTATCTCTGATCACTTGAATAATGGTGCCAGTCTTAGCCAGTATGAATGAACTCTTTTCACCTTGCAATTTTTAAGTATTTGGGGGGATCTAATGTGAAGCTACGTGAATAATGTAATTCTTACCAAAACCATATTCCCTAGTTTTAGAATCCCTTGATGGTTGTTATTTGAATCAGTGGTTAATATGATGGCTGCCACATGGTGATTTTCTCATTATATCATCCTTTCTAAATCTGTTAGTTGATGTTCTGTTTTAAGGAAGGCATTCCTCTCCTCCTTTTATCTTTTTTTTTTTTTTAAGGAAGGCATTTCTTGTCACGTTTATTAATTTGTTCTAGATTTGACCCTTTACTTATTTGTAGCTCCCATTTCAAAGAATGAGAAACCTAGCCTTACTGCTCCAGCTTTGTGAGTACTGCTGGCCCGCAGCCCTCAGTCCTGTTGGAAATTTTCTTCCCTATGGATTGCTGCCTGGTCCGCGGCCATGCCTCCTTCTTGTGGGTAGCCTGTATCTAATGACTGCTTGTTGTAGGAGTATGAAAGTCCGCTCTGCCTGCCACATCTGAAGAGCCAAATGGCTTCAGTGACCCTCTTGAGGCAGACTGAGATCTTTGTTGTCGCTGCATCAAAGTCAAATTCTCCCTCAGCAACTCTGTTTCCACAGGTGTTGGTACCAAGGGTACTACTCCCTCATATGCTTACTGCAGGATAATCTCTTGACTCAGAGTATGCTTCCCTGGGGTTCCAATTTGCAACAGAAAATGTTTGCCTTGCAATAATTAATCATTATATCTTTTTTTATTTTTTTAAAGAATTTATTTGACAGATCACAAGTAGGCAGAGAGGCAGCAGAGAGAGAGATGGAGAAGCAGGCTCCCAACTGAGCAGAGACTCCGATGTGGGGCTTGATCCCAGGACCCTGGGATCATGACCTGAGCTGAAGACAGAGGCTTTAACCCATTGAGCTACCCAGGAGCCCCTAATCATTATATCTTATAGTATTAAGGAAATACAGACATGGAAAAATAATAAGTACCTACATAAGCAAAGCTACCAAATCTAATACACTATCTGCATTTAGCATAATTACATCTGGAGTCCATACACTTACAGACTATAGGTGAAATTAGTGCAACATATATTCTTAAATCCAATCTTTTTCTAATGAAATTGGCAATTATTTCATTCATAAGTTTGGTAAAAAAAAAAAAAAAAGTTTGTGGAGAGAACACATATGACAATGCATATAATAATACAAATGCTCCCCGAAAGTCTAGGAAGGAAGACAGTGGACATTTTCAACATTATCTTTTGGTCTATAACTTAATGTTTCACAGTAAGTGTATGGAGGTAGACTGCCTATGTCTCACATACCATAGGCATAAGTATGTGACCTTAGGAAGTTACTGAACCATTTTTAGCTTCAGTTTCCTTCAACAGACAATGGTGACGGTCTTTTTAGATTACTCAAAGGATTAAATAAAAATAATGCATGCAAAGTGCTTGCAGGAGTTTGTGGTACATGGTCAACATGTCTATGATTATTACTTGATGCGAGTCTCTTGTCAGGGACAGATGGCACGCAGCACGTGTTCTCGTGGTACTCGTGGTTCCAGAGGCAGTTGTGAGGTCATGCCAACAGCATTAAACCTGGAGTCTGGAGAATATGTGGAGGATTTGGGTTTTTACATTTGCTGGGTGATCTTGACTACTTTGTGTTATAGTTCAGTAATCTCAAGTATGGAGGAGATCTACAGATTCTTACAGATGCAGAATACTGTTAAAAAGATTAAATGGGTCTGTGGTCGGGAGAGCCTCTAATAACTGACACGTGGGAAGATAGAAAAGTGGGCACTCATAACATGATCCTGATATGTGCCTCACCAGAATATTGGTGAGTTGTTTAAGAAGCCATGGTTATGTGCACACCTTGGTACTCATCTCTCTATTTCACACAAACTAATCACTTCTGCATTGTCTTCTTACCGGTTTCAATTACTCACACTATTTCTTGTCAAGCTTAACACTGCTTCTGTCTGTATTGATAGAACAGTCATGAAAAAGTTTTAATCTCTTTGTCAGAAATCACTGTAAACATAGTGACTAAAGTCACCATTTCCTAAAAACATTTCAGGACCTTAGGCTATTTCTATGAGCTAGTTCCTAAATCCATGAGAACATGAAGATGCCATCTTCTTCAAGATGAATGTCCTGCTGATGACTTCCACCAAATTCTGCTATAGAATATCTATAAATGAAAGTTAATCCTTCTGTGGCTGAAGTGGGAGTTTCACAATCCTCAGTGGCTTTAGGTTAACAAAAAGAAATTTTCTACTCATATAGACAGAGAAATGTGTCTTGAAATATTAATCACCATGTTTTGTTTTTTTGTGTTTTTTTTTTTTGGATTCATCATCATTCAGCATCTTATAGTCTCTTAGCATCATCAATACTGGAGAAACGTCAGTATTATTAGCATGAAAAATTATTAGTATGAAAAGACCCTACAAACAAGAACACAAATACTTTTGTATTTCACAGATATGCCTTTTATTATTTTTAAATTGTATTTATTTATTTGAGAGAGCAAACATAAGCAGGGGAGTGACAGAGGGAAAGGAAGAGGGAGAAGCAGGCTCCCCACTGAGCAGGGAGCCCTATGTGGGGCTCAGCCTCAGAATCATGACTTGAGCAGAAGGCAGACACCCAACTGACTGAGCCACCCAGGTGCCCCCCCCCCAGATATGCTTTTCATTTTGTTTATTTACTTATTTAATTTTATTTTTTCAGTGTTCCAAGATTCATTGTTTATGCACCACACCCAGTGCTCCATGTAATACATGTCCTCTTTAATACCCACCACAAGGCTCATCCATCTCTCCAACCCCCTTCCCTCCAAAGCTCTAGCTTTTCTCCAGGATGGAGTTTGGTAGTAGATTAAAAAGAGAATTGGGGGAGCAAAATCACTTCTATCTGCTCCTTGGGGAGAAGAGGTAAATGTCACCTGGACAGGAAGGGAAATTCTGTCCTTAGAATGTGTCTAGAGGTCATCGTATTAAAGGGCTGGCCCTAGTGAGTCCTGGAGAAAATAGTGGAGTCAATATTCAGAACAGCTGAGCACCATCTCTGCCCATCTGAGCACCATCTCTGCACATCTGCTTCTGACAGAAGCAGACCAAGGTCTGCAGACCATCTTTTCCCATCCAGTGTTGAGGAACTCAGAACCCCATTAGTTGCCTTCTTGTCTATTCAGAGTGTCCCATTTGGTACCCAAATTGTCTAGCAAAAAGAGAACTTGCCTTTTCTCCAACATTCTCCTGAGCCTTTTCTAACTACCTTGCACAGACTACTCGTGTCTTTTCCTTGATTACCTGTACTCTGGTTCAGAGCGGAAGATCCAAAACAAGATAGAGTTCTTGTCCCCCCCCACAGTGGGGACAAAGGGAAGACCAGCACTAGCCCTTGATTAGGACAGTGGGTAAATCCATTCAGGTTTCAGATGCATAAGATTTTCTCTCTCTTTACATAGCCTTAACTTCAAAAGTTGTGGCTATAGAAGTTAAAATTAAAAAAAAAAAAATCCCTGTGCATTGCTGTAACAGAGTTTAGCTGTGCAAAAATACCTCCTATGAACTTATATGTAAGACACTAGGTGGAGATAAATATAGAGAGGTAAAGAAAATATATGTTTCTAGATAAATGCCCATAATTGTGACCTACTTAAGAAAATCGCTGATGAACCCACAATAGGTTTGATCTTCATTAGATCTCTTAATTAATTGCCTATTCTGAAATTGTTCGTGTTTTCAGGGGAAGGGGGAAGGGCATGATAAGCTGCAAGATCCTATCCAATTTAAAATTTTACATCAATGATTCAGGATGCAGGCTTTGATGGAACTTACAAGATTTTAGATTATATTTTCATCGTATAAATGTAATGAACCAAAAAGTATATATCTGCCTTATTTTTAGGAATTTTAGAATATATGAAACTTGAGTAGTAGTCTGAAAGTACATAAAACAATGAAAGCCATTTGTCTTTAATAACCGGATACAAAAGCATTGCTTATAGAAACGACACATTGCAATATTGGTGATTATAACTGCTTTAAATGAACAGCATGAAGTGTATCCTGTGCAATAATTCTTGATTTAGGCAAAGATTAGAGTGGAATATTTAGTCTGCCCATATGTCCTGAACTGTTCATTTCCTGTTACTTTGCTGGAGGCAGAAGCCAAAAACTTTCAGTTTTCTTGTCTTTATTATACATATGCCGGTTATTGCTGTTTAAGCTGACTTTCTTCTTGATGACCACAAGGCGACTTACTATAGTTGTTTTCCCAAGGGACATTAGCAGCAACACGTGTTTTTAAGCACATTCAGTGTTGTTTTGAGACTTTCAAATAACGTGGGAGCAATCAAATGTAGACTACACACGTGTAGCCATAAGTTAATGTAAACTTCTTTAGAGAAAAAGGACATAGTTGGTTTCAATATATAAGTTGCTCAGATTTAACTTCTTTATTAAAGTTATATTTCTACATTGCATTTGAATTTGATACAACTTATCTCACTCTATGTATGTTTGAGAGCATGTTACTTAAATGTTTATATCAACCATTCAACCTATCAAACCGTTCTTCAGAGAACTTTCAATAGACTATACACATAGGTAACTTCCTTATCTGGATTTGCTAAAAAGAACACCTACGTACAATTGTATAATGATTAGAACCAAAATTTATATTCAGACAGAATTAATTTATACTGCATCCACTGTTCAATTATATTTTAGTATATAATGTTTGATTTGATAAAGGGAAAGAGAATAGTTGGAGATTTTTAAACTTAATAAGTTCATTCAGAACTTCTTGAAGAATTTTGTTGCACTTACAATTTTTTTAATTGTTTAAATTAACATATAACATATTATTTACTTCAGGGGTACATGTGTGATTCATCAGTCTTACATAATTCACAGCACTCACCATAGCACATACCCTCCCCAATGTCATAACCCAGGGCACTTACAATTTTAAATGAACCTTCTTTTGTATACACATGTAATGCTTTTACAGGTTTAACACTGCCATTCATTATCAATCGTGCTTCAGTATCTGCTCAGCACTGTGTGGATCCAGGTTCCTTTTCAGAGCACGTTTATCCCCATAAGGCACTTAAAAAGGGATTTTATTTGAGGGTATAAGTAGTAAAGTCTCTGTTGGATGGTCATGAATGACTACCAACCCACAAAGAAAGCCACTGTCTTTTCTACGTTTGAGAACTGGACAGGGAATTGGGAAGCTATTCCTACAGCTGGCAGCTGGAGTAATCACAAGGGCACTGCCACAGTCAGGAACCCCATAAAAGCTGGAAGTCACCATGATCAGCAGCTGTTCCAGCTCCAGACCATGCCATACCTCTGCAGACCTTTGTCACTAACTGCAGCTCTGTGTCTTGTCAGACATACAGAAAGCCAGTGACGTTATGCTACATGTCTGCTAATACTGCCACAGAAAAATCAAATATATCCAGGAAAGCGCAGATGGTCAAAATTTCCCAGCAGCAGAAAGATGACCTCTGACTTCCATCAAATACTGAGCAAATGCATGAATTTACCAAATATGCATCATATCCAGAATTCCAGGGGTGACTGAGAATTGTTACTTTATCTTTGCAGCTTTTGCAAAACAACACAGATTAGAAGGAAGGAAGATTAGAGAACTCGTCTCCTGTGTTGATCACAGATATTCAGTATATTCTCTTATATACGATATTATATATATGTATATATATATATATATCTCCACATAAAAACACAATGAGTCAAATGACACTATTTTTTTTCATAAAGAAAGTAAACCTCAAGAATTTAATTTGCATACAACCAAACCTCTGTCATTTCTATGACACTCTCTATATGCCTCCACCTGACTTACCCTTTTTTAAAATGACTGATACCTTTCCTTTGCTCATCTGAAACAGATAATCTTTGATAGACTTTACATGTATTAACTGAAGTTCTCCCTTCTTTGAACTTACTAAACAGAATATAATGATCAGAATCAAATTTCCCATCTTTTCAAATATTTTTAACTCTTTATTTAGCCTTTTTTTAAAAAAACAACAGAATATATTTACTAGAGTGTGTCAGGTCAATGAATAAATTGGTGTCAGTTCTTCATATTGTAAAGATAGATAAGTTAGATATTCTATGATTATATTTATGAAACAATGAAGAATCATTGGTTTTACTTCATTTGGGGATCCTATTTTTCTTATGCAATTAGGATAAAAAATAAACATCTTTATAGTGGTAAAAATAAGAGAAGATCTGTGGGCTTCAAAAGACTAAAGATCCACAGGAGGACAGGAAGAGCCATTATGTTAGTTTAAGACATTATAATTTTATCAAATACTTTCTGGAAATGATCGTGTTTTCTACTTGTTCCTATAGGTAAAATTTGACAATAGGAGACATATTTTGTTTGCTTATATAACATCATTCCTCACTCCTGCTATTTGTCTTTAGTAAGATGAGAGTGTTTTTAAGGAAAAGTTCAGTGGGTCTGGCTATAGGGGTCAAACCTTTGTCCTTCAAAATCTCTACCCCAAATTGCTCAGTTTAATAAAGATATCAAAAATTAAGTATGATTATGAGTCCTGTTAGCATAAAATTAATGTTTCCAATTTTCTATGAGGTTTTTTGTTTTGGTTTTGGTTATGGTTTTGTTTGTTTTGTTTTTTGCCTTTTCAAAGTGGAGAGAGTAAGCAGAGTCGTTTATTTAACTTTTTGTGGCTCTAGTAGATTACATGGATTAAGGAAAAAAACAGACATAAGTGAAAGTAATTATGAAAGAATAGAATATATAAATCTAAAAATACATAGCAATAGTTCCATTAGTTAATATATGATAAGAGTTTCATCAGCTATTTGTTTTACATTAACTATTTTCCCTGATTGGAAATAATAACAGACTTTCATATACTGACACTTCTCAGGATGGCACTTTTATTCACATTGTATACTTTGCTATGAAAAAAAGATTTTCAGGGCGCCTGGGTGGCTCAGTGGGTTAAAGCCTCTGCCTTCAGCTCAGATCATGATCTCAGGGTCCTGGAATAGAGCCCCGCATCGGGCTCTCTGCTCAGCAGGGAGCCTGCTCCCTCCTCTCTCTCTGCCTGCCTCTCTGCCTGCTGTGATCTTTGTCTGTCAAATAAATAAATAAAATCTTAAAAAAAATTTTTTTTTTTTAATTCCTGCAGGTTTTTAAACCACATTTTGTTTTGGCCATGTCTTCTTTTAGTCTCTATAAAAATTATATTTGCTTGTTCTCCCATAGAGAAGGTTTCAAGTATTAAGAAGTAATATAACATAAATGAGGAAATTCTTTTTTTTTTTTTTAAGATTTTATCTATTTATTTGACAGAGCACAAGCAAGCAGAGTGACAGGCAGAAGGAGAGGAAGAAGCAAGCTCCCCACCAAGCAGAGCGCTCGACATGGGGCTTGATCTCAGGACCTGGGATCATGACCTGAGCCAAAGGCAGACACTTAGCCAACTGAGCCACCCAGGTGCCCCAAGAAGAGGAAACTCTTAACCAGCAAGACTAAAATAGTAATTTTAATAGTAGCCATGTGCTGTTTATGACACCAGTGTTGAATAGGATCTCTATGGTAGTTCTTTGGTATCTTTTGATCACCCCAATTTTTTTTCACCCCCTCTAAGCAGCAGGCTTATATCCTTTGGTAATTCTGTCCTCCATTTGGGTGGGATGATAAAACCCTCTATTATGGATGCCAGAGAGCCAGATACATATGTTCTTTCACTAGGATCAGAACCAGAGGTTGATCTGTAACTAGGTTGAACTAACAGAATCCTCTCCTTTGGGTCTTTGAATTTTGAGCAACTGACCCACTAAGTAATGTTTAGATTTCTTTCTTTCTTTTCCTTCCTTCCGTCCATCCTTCCTTCCTTCCTTCTTTCCTTCCATGATGAAGACTTAACAAGATTGTTCCTACTAGGAAACCATTCTGAATACTCCATAATGCTCTTTGCTTAGTCCTGCTTTGTTGCTGATTTGTAAACCTGATCTTATGGTCTTTGAATGAGTTTTTTAGACTTCTGATAATCTTTCGTAAACTTACAACCAAAGAATCTCAAATGAATCAGAAATGAGTATGGGAGAATGGAATATTAGCCATAAATCCTCAGGGAATATACAGTATTTGGAATTATCTCTTTAAGAATGGGTTAAAAAAAACATATTTTATTCATTTTCTAGAATGGAAAGTGATAGCATAAAGTTCAGTGATGAAATAATTAATATATTACCTACTGGAGCCATAGGTTGCTGCTACCATAGAAAGTTATAAAGAATATTAGGGACCAGAAGACCACAAGATAAGGTAGCTACTGATTATAGACAGTGTTGAGTAACTTGAAGCAGATGCAGACTAGTCCCTAAAGATGAAGACAAACGGGGAATTTCTGTGGACATATTAAAAAGTCTCAAGCTAGGGCGCCTGGGTGGCTCAGTTGGTTAAACGACTGCCTTCAGCTCAAGTTGTGATCCAGAGTCCCAGGATCAAGTCCCGCCTCAGGCTCCCAGCTCCACAGGGAGTCTGCTTCTCCCTCTGACCTCCCCTCTCATGCTTTCTCTCACTCTTTCAAATGTATAAATAAAATCTTCCAAAAAAAAAAAAAAGTGTCAAGCTTTGTAGTACAGCGCTGGAATTGATGAAAACAAAAGAAAATCTATCATCATATGGGTTGATATACAGTACTTACTTAAATTTTCAACCTACTAAATTATAGCTTTGATTGCAAAAGAGTGAAATAATTGAAATGAGGACATCTTTGAAAATCCAAAAGAGTAGAAGTAACACATTTATTTTAACCTTTTAGAGGCACTCACCAATAAATTTCTTTAGAATGGAGTGAGAGAGGTAGAGAATGTTAGAAAATAATGTGATAGGAATAGTAAGAGGATGACATCTTGTAGATCTTGTAATTGCAAGTACTTTGATTTTTAGTTTGAATAAGATGATTGTGAGCAGTGAAATGACATTACTGATTTACTCTGTAGTACTATCCCTGTTGTTTCAAACATTGGAAGGATAGGCTGGAAATAGGAATAAAATTTAGGGGATTTTAAAATAATTCATAAAAGAGGTGCTAGTGGTTTGAATCATGGTGATGGCAATGAAAGTCATGGAAAAATGGTTATAGTAGAATATATATGTATTTTTTTTTCAGAATATTTTCTAGAGGAGAGTCAACAGGTAAGTTGGTACATGTGAATCAATGAGTAAAGGTAATGAAGGTAATGCAGGTAATGAAGAGTGATCTCAAGATTTTTGGCCTCCACAACAGCATGGGTGGTTAGTCAGTAACAAGAATTGCCGGACTGTAGTGGAGGAACAGCTTCTGCTCCTGCATAAGTGGAATTATGAGGTTTCATGTTGGGCTTTATAATGCTCCTAGACAATCACATGACCATACCAAGTAAACAGTTGGATATGACAACCAGAAATTCAATTAATAGTTTCAAGATGGAGATACAAATATAGTAGTTATTAGTACATAGACCACTTGATACAAATGATGAAATACTTTGGGACTAAGTCTCCATATCTATAAACACACAGTAGTGCCTTATGTAATAGATACGTCTTCATCTGCGTAACATAGAAAACCTTCCATGGTAGTCAGAAGCCAGTTTATTTACTTCAAATAACAGGAAGTCTCCAGTTAGGGCATTCCAGCATGGATTTGGCTGCTTGAAAAAATTTCAACAACCCAGACTCCTTCTGCTTCACCAAAATTATTCTTTATCAAGCAACATTGGTTCTCATGGCTTTAAGATATTTACTTCCATTCCAAACTCATGTTGAATTCCAGTCAAGAGAAGAAGTGTAGAACCAAATTTAAAAAAAAAAAAAAAAAAAGCACAATTTCTTTCAGAAAGGTGCACCAGACTTTGATAAACTCCATTCACTAAAAATGTGATTTGGCCACCTGTTTCAGAAGAGAAACTAGAAAATGTAGTGTTTAGTAAGATTTCACATACTGGGGAAAGGGAAAGTTGACTAGATGTTGAATGAACAACTGGCAGTATCACCATAAGCCATAGTCATGAATTTAGTGGTGAGTGAGAGAGAGTAATGATTTCTTGGGAGTAAGAATCAAATTCATCTGGAATAGTTTTTTCATTATGCACTAAATGCATTAAGTGCACATAAACACATATTCTCTGCTACTGAGAGTTATTCTAGATGGCATTCTTTTTTGAAACATTCATTCCTCAAGAGTATGGTGGCATCATACTAAGAACTATTAAACTAGACCCTTCAAAAAGTTTAGGATAGCAGAGACCAAAAAAAAAAGACTTATTGTATGATACCGGGCAAATAAATTGCTTTTTAGACACTTTCAGTGTAATAAATGTCCCAAAGAACCAATTTCTACCTGTTATTAAACATGTTTTGTGTTCCATCTCTGATGTTCTTGCTGAAAGCACATTTTCACATTGTCATTATGTGCTCTGTGATTATATGAGGAGCATCCCATACAGCTGCAGGAAGATTTCTCAACCTGGTATTAGAAAAGGCAACACCCTGGTTCTTAGAAAAGAAAAAAAAAAAAATCAAAGTATCTGTTCTTCTTCCAAATTACATAATCTTCTTGAATTTGCTTCCTTACAACACTCACACACAAATGTACAAATGCACACGCAAGCTTGAACCATCCTTTAGATTCCTAAGAGAAGGATTATCATAATCGTAAAGTGAAATGTACCTTGTAGAAACTTGCAGTGATGGACCAAAAGATAGAATATTGTATTTTTCTAGTAGATTTTCTTCTCACCAATGACTCCTCAAACAACCTTTTTCTCAAAGACTATATGAAGAATATAATATATTCTCAAAGAATATATGAATTAGTTAAGAAAAAGGAAAATAAGGGAAATCTTTTCAGGAAAATGCTCGAGTTTTAAGATGGCAGTGAAGGAACCTCCCATATTCAACAGATTATTTATTGAATACTTATTATGTGCCAGACCCTGTAGATACAGTAGTCCTGTTACAATATTGGAATAGTACAATTTCTAAGATATCATAATTTTCAGAATGGAAATGGACATGTTTTTGAAATCCCAAATTTTTCATGACACAAAATACTTCTTAGTATTTTTAATATACTTTATTTGGGGAGAAAACTTCAGAATTTTTTGTACTCCTTATGACATTTATTGTAGAAATTACAGTTCATAAAAATAACACTTAATACTTTGTGAGCATTTACTCTATAGCAGCATTTATATTACTTATATTACTTCAAGTTCCTACCAGCCCTGTAGAGAGACATTATTGTGTCCATTTACAATTTGGATATTCTTGGAAAAATGAAAATAGTGATTCTTGATTACAGAGTAGGTGACCCATCTTGGATTTCAAAACAAAAAAAACACCCCATTCTTATTAGAACCCTAGCTCTTGAATACCTTACTTCTATTCTCACACCTAATTTTTACTGCATTTTTTTAATATATTTTGTTTCTCTACCAACTAGCTTAATTTTTGCCACCACAGATCCTTAGTTCATTATGTTGGCAGATTTTGTGGCAAAATGGTGCCAAGTGCAATGCAAAACTATGCCCAGGATAAAAACTACCACGCTCAGAGTTTACCATCTCAGGAGAGAAAGCAAACAAGTATAAAGGTCATTGTGATACAATTCCTTGAGTTTCTTCTGACTTCTTTCTTCCTCTCTCCTCTCTTAAGCACTCATCTTCATCCTCCTAAGCAGGTTCAAATTCTGTTTTCTAGATCCATGTAGACATTTTGAAGTCTAAATAACTGGCCACATCTTTTTTTTTTTTTTTTTCACTACAGAAATGTGTTTTATGACTGTTGGATGACTCAGGTCCCATGTTTACATATGCAATATCACCAAAATAATCAAGTTAAATATAAAATTTTTAGTGCTGCTTCAATTATTTATACATTTGCTAAAAATTGGTCTTGGAGACATATTTCACTTAATTTTTTCCCTGTAACTCTAGATGAAGATCCTGTTTACCAAAATCTCCTTTGGGACATCCATACATCACTTTTTAATTGTCTTATTTTATTTCTAATAAAGTATTTTCTTCAAATTTTAAGTAGATTTGATAAAAACAGTTTAACTCTCCAAAAAATAATTTTCTTATTCTAGCTTCTCTCTCTTTATCTGCTTTTCTCAGCCTTTTAAATATAAGTATAAAATAATTTTTCTTAAAGTTCAATATAATAAAAGACCCCTGAGTGCTTTTTACTATTCTCTTTTTTGCACATCCTTGGAAATTGCTAACAATGGAAATGTTTTGCAGTTCCTCTGCTGTTACATTTTTCTTCTTCTTCTTCTTCCTCCTTCTAACATTTTCTTTTAGTGTTACAGAAGTTATAGTTTAGAAGTCACCCCATTACCTCTAAATACATGTCAAAACCCTTCTGCAGACTTTTATAAAGGTAAAATTAAAGGTAATAGGGATCTTAGAACCTATCCATGGTCTAATGATTTTTTTTTAATCTTTCTGTATTTCATAATTTTTATTTTTATAATTATTTTTTTTCCTAATGATTTTATTCTGTAGATGAGAACAATTTTGCTGAGAGATAAAATAATGCATTCAAGTTTACATAGTTTTTCATGGCAGAACTGCACTGGAGATAACTTCTGAATTTTCTTATATAGTATAACAGTCATGATTCCACCTGCCTACTTACTATTGTTTCTTCTCCCCAGCATGCGAAATGAAGGGGAAGCTGAGGGGTCCTTCCATAGGGTTGTAGGATTTCTATCTCACTGACAGTATTTTAGAAAGTAGTTACTCCTGGCTCTGCACTAAAGTTCTCTTTGGAGAAGATCCTGTCAACCAAATGGGGTGAAAAGTAAGAAAAAAGAATAAATAATCTCTCTGCCACTTACGACAACATTTTAAAACAACACTGAGCTTAAATAAATGTTTTGGTGTACTTTTTCAGACTTAGGACTTCGCTGAGTTAGCTTAGAAGAAAAAAAAATATATATATGTATCACATTTCTAAGAATATGTTAAGATCCATAAACCAAGACTATGTTAAGATCCATAAACCAATCCTCATTTCCTTTGAATAATTTTTCTTTTCATATAAATGTGTCTAAATTTACTATTAATTTACTCTCAACTTTACTCTTAAAACCATATAGCTTTAAATTTTTTTTTTTTCAGAATAATAAGAGAAAACAGCTGTGTTAGAAGCATTTGCTTGGCTAAGTCACTAGACTGCTTTCAGTTTGAGTTGCATTATCTATTAAAAATATAGTAATTTATAAAGATATTTGATGATTAAACAATGTAATGTATGTGAATGCAATTTTAATTTTTGAAGATATATAGAAAATATCAGGCTTGATTATTGCACCACCATATTGCCCAAAAGGCCACGCCCACATATATAACTAACTATACAGTCATACGTGTTTATCTCTTCTACTGTGTAACATCAACATCTGAAAAGCTCAAAGTCACTTTCTCAGTAAAGCTTCTTGTGACACCCCCCTCTCTACTTTCTGGAAGAAAGTACAGAACTTCCATCACTTCCGTCCAACAGTACATTATCCAGTCCAATATTTAGGAATTTATTTAATTATTTACAAATGTATCTCCTTGAATTGGGAGATACCTACTGACTTCTTTATCTTGCTTTACTGTGTTTTAACATAAAACCTTGTGAGAACAGGATCCCTAAAGTAGGCATTGTTGAAGATCCAACATGTTTACATCCCTTCTTCCCAACAAATATAACTTGAGCTTAGAATTATCTAAAAATTAGTATTATCTTAAAATTAGTATTTATTTCAGTCTTCATTTTCCTTAATCACACACCCACATTTTGGAAATCACATTTCCATTTCAACTATTAAGATAAATAAAAACATTACCAGAACTAGAGGGGAAAGCACACAACCCCCTCTTCTATTTCTCCCTTCTGATGCAGTTGCTTACTTTCTACTTTAGTACATTATCCAGTATTTCTTCAGTTCTTCCAGAAACATGTGATGAGAAAACTCCTGAAAAGTAGTTAGTGCAAGTAAGTATAGAAATATAAAAGATTGGTATAGAGTCAATAAAAAAGGGGTGATCATATTTTTCTTCAATATGCTATTTAGCTTTAGAATGCTTAGAAAAAAACTCCAAATCTCCCTAATCTCCCTAAATATATTTAATATTAAATACCAGTCAAATTCTCATTGGTCCTACCAATAGCTATATTTTATTCACATAGTCTGTGTTTCTTTACTAAGCTCTTTATATATATTCTTATTTAATCTTGGTAAGTATCCGACTAGTTAGGTGCTAGTCTATCCTTCTTTTACAGATGAGAAACTAAGGATAAGGAAGTGGGGAAGAAATTCCTATAGCCATGTGACAGAACTGAGAGGAGATGAGATTTAACTCAGAATTTTCTGTTTCCAGATTTAAGATCTCAATCATTATTCTCAATCATATTTTCCCAAGTATCAGTAGAAATAGATCTGTGTATATATAATGCTCTGGTAAAATTTTAAAATACATATGTCCTTTTAAAATAAGTTTTTTTTCGGGATGCCTGAGTGGCACAGTGGCTTAAGCTGCTGCCTTCGGCTCAGGTCATGATCCCAGCATCCTGGGATCGAGTCCTGCATTGGGCGCCTTGCTCGGCAGGGAGCCTGCTTCTCTCTCTGCCTGCTTGTGTGCTCTCTCTCTCTCCTTCTCTCTGACAAATAAATAAATAAATAAAATCTTTTAAAGTAAGTTTTTTTTTCCTTGTATATGTTAAAAAGAGAAAGCTCCCCTGATAGGACTTTCTACATACCCAGTTGTATTAAAGTCTCCTTCACATTAATTAATTTAATTTAATAGAAAGTATTTTGTAAATGGAAAATCTCAGCATAAAGTAAAGAGTCCCTTGACTCATTTTTTAGTTTCAAAACTTCCACTCTTGACTTTTTTTACCTATTTAACAAAATACTTTACTCAACATGACTATTTCATCTCTACCTGTGGTATATACTAGCATGGAATTTGGCCACTGAAACGAGTTCATGGATCAGCTAGTTCAGCCTTCTAGAGAGAGTTGGCGAATGCTTTGAGTAGTCAGAGAGCTACAATGACCACAGCTCCCCTGTCCTTAGGACAGTGTGGATTTGGAATGCCACTGCCACTCAGCCAGCTTCCCCACCACGACACACTCCCAGGGACAATGTGCAATTTATAATGTAACCAATTTATAAAGGAGCACTCAATGAGAGCATGGATTTGGTTTTTCAAATTCCCATTCTACATTTTCACATTGAAGGATCAGATTTGAAACATTATATTCGGTAGAATAATATAAAAGTTGGGGGCAAAAGAAGCATGAAATGATGTTGATAATGATTGGTAAAATTTTAGAACTTGTTTTGGTAGTAAGCTTTAAAGTTTTCAAAGACCTTTTCCTAACATTTTAATGTAAGCTCATATCAACCCAATGAAGTACATAAGACTTGTATTTTCAAACTTTTTTTTTTAACAAGTGGTAAAACTAAAAGGTTAACTATCTTTCCCCAGATAACATATCCAGTACTTTGCTTGAGCCTTAAAACATATGTGTTTACTTCCTCTTCACCTCATAAATCACCTCTACTTCATATTCAATTGCTCAAGACATAGAAATTCAGTGATCCCCTCTTAACCCTGGACCTCAAAGGGGGCACCAGAATATTAGATCCTACAATTATTAGAAATTCCCTGAGGTAAAATGCAGCCATTCATAATAGCTCTCTACTGAGTCCATTTTGCTACTCACTATACTCCTCTCAGAATATTTAAGCCAGGAATTTATTTCTTTCAACTCTGTATTTCTGATGATGGCTGAAAATCAAAAATATGGTTTTGAGGAAATGTAGAAGAAAATAGAGTAAAAAATTAAGTTTTGTATGACTTTGTTAAGAGGTCGTTGAAAACCACACTTTATACTAATTGACAAAAATAAGGCCTTTTCCTAATTATTTTTCCAACTGTCTTCTATCTTAACAACTTCTAGTAGAAGTGGCTATACCTGAATCAACCATCTGTATAATTAAACTGAACATTCCCAAAATATATATTTTTCAAATAGAAAAAGTAATGTTTTTTATTTAGCCTTTTCAAGCTTTGGTTTTTTTCTCTATAGAAAGTAATAAGGAAAAACCACAAAAATGGAAAGACCTGCAGGGTCGTGTCAGGAAAGCAGTGCAGTGTCTAGAGTCCTTGTACGTTCGTGTCAGTCATCAAGCAGACACTGGCCACAACATGTAGTTAAAGGTCACTTTGGGAAGGAAGCAGTTAAACATCAGTAATTTCTTACTCTGTGACTCCAGCCATCCCTGGGCTTTCAAACTGCCACTTTCTTGGTGACAAAACCTACCTCCACTGAGAAGTTCCTACATCACTTAGGACAGTGGTTGGCCCATAGTAAGCTTAACATATATAAATAATTGATTGGAATTCAACTTTTCAACAAAAGAAGTAACGTGTATTTTCCATTTTCCTCAATACTACTGAAAAAAATAAATATATTTCTGATAAATCAAAATTATATTGCTGTCTTAAGTTCCAATGAGCTTATCACACATTAAAAAAATCACTAAAACATCTACAGTCTGTTTTATGAAATTGAAAGTCATTTGAAGGAATATGCTAAGCTCATAAAACCAAAACTTCAGACACTAGACCACATTCCTGGGGAAAGCAAGTGACCTTTTTCTCATGTTTGTTTACAGCAAGCAATTCTAGACTAAACTCCATTAAGTAGAGAGGGTCTGATGGTCGTTTGCTGTATACACAAACAGTGCATTCATTCTAAACACAATGAGGGAGGTAGGAAGTGCACATCACTAAAAACTAAAAAACTACACAAAAAAGCATACTGACCACTACATATTTTGACAAAGTAGATAATTAGATTAACAAACCTTGAAGATATTTTTAACACCTAGGCTAAGTTGTAAACAATACTATCCATTTTTGATTTTGCAATATTGAGTGCTACACAGAGTTAGTTTTAAATTGGAAACAAAAGCTCATTTAGAAGTTCTGCTTAAGAAAAAAAATGTTTGCATGTATAATTGATAAATGACCTACACTTCTATTCTGAGTCATTTGGGTTTTAATTTCCGTATTTATGAAACTTTCAAAGTATTTCCTATGTACAGAAATGTTTTTTTATATTCCAAAGCCTTCTGTTCTATAGTCTTTACATGTTTACTGAATAGAAAGAGTGGGTGTGTAATTTATAATGCTAATATTTATTTAAATGACCCCTTAAATAAGTTCAATTTTCAGTGGGTGTTTTCAAAAATATTTTTAAAATTCTATCCATTATCTGTATTTGAAGTTTAAATAATAAGTCTTTAATGCCCACTTTGGTGTATTAGAAATATATCACTTTATGACTATAATTTAGCCTCTGCACCTGAATTACTGCTTTTCTCTTTCAGGGTGATATAAAGCAATGTTGACTATTAAGAACATTAAAGCTGTGTGTTGCTATAGGCTCTATTAAGATGAACAGACCCTAAAAAAGATCATCAGACAATTTCTCTTCCTGGATTTCTCATAGAAATCTGGAGAAGGACAAAGAGGAAATTTTAACTATAACTGCCTTAAACTCTTAGAAAACTGGGGACTATTTACCTCTAAAAGAACTATGTTCCTGGGTTGGCTTTCAAAGACAATTTATGATTTCAGAAGTCATATCAAACAGAATCCCATTAATGGTCTTCTGGTTAAAAAGAGTTTTCTCTGAGGCATAAGACTTATTAAAAAAAAAAAAAATGGGGTGGGGGGCCCTGGGTGGCTCAGTGGGTTAAGCCGCTGCCTTCGACTCAGGTCATGATCTCAGGGTCCTGGGATCGAGCCCCGCATCGGGCTCTCTGCTCAGTGGGGAGCCTGCTTCCCTCTCTCTCTGCCTGCCTCTCTGCCTACTTGTGATCTCTCTCTGTCGAATAAATAAATAAATAAATATTTAAATAATTTAATTTAATTTAATTTAAAAAAATAGAAGGAGGAAGGAAGAATGGAGGACAAGAAAGAAGGAAAAGAAAGAAGAATAAGGGAAGGAAGGGAGAAGGAGAAGAAGGAAGGAAGGGAAAAAGGAGGACGGAAGGAAAGAAGGAAGGAAGAAGGAGAGGAGGGGGGAGAGCGGAAGGAGGAGGGAAGGAAAGCCGGCAGGGGATGACCTTCTTTTGGTTTGTTTTCTTCATTGATTTGAGGAGATGATCCATGTTGACTCCATAGCAACTTCAGTTACTCCCAGCTTCGGTCAATTTCCCAAGACTAAACAGGAGGAGAGGGGAATAAAAAGGAGAGGGAGCAGACTTCATATCAAAAAATCTGTGCCTTCCTTTTCTGAAGGAAAATATAGCTTCCACATATTATCAGACCCCTTATATATTTCACTTTAATTTCCCCAGGAAAGACATCATTCTTATGGCAAATATGTACTCAGGTGACTGGATTAATCTATGCCCTGGGTATGTTTTTGCTTGCAGTTTGCCAAGGGAAGATAAATATTCTTAATTAAGTGATAACGTTGAAAGTTACTGATCAGTATTTAAAATCTTCTACCATTTGAATTCCTTATGAGAATCAACTCTGGCTTTAATAGAAGGTGAGGTCCCTAAAATAATGACCCCATCTCTTTTCTTAGACTAGTATTTGGAAGCTGAAGACAAGGCTTGGTTTGTAAAGTTTGAGTTGACAGAACAGGACAAAGAAGGAGTAATATTGTAAAATCCAGAGGTGTGTTTGGAAGGAGCACAAATTATAAGAGCAAGGTAGAAAATGATATTCATGCCTTTATACATGAAGAGTGAACACACTTGTAAAAAACAGCATGCTGTTTCTCAGTATCTGCTAGAAAAAGCAAAATATACTTTACTATGAAAAATATTATATAGAAATCTTCTAAGTAAGCACAGATATGAATGAGTGATTCCTGGTGTGCCAAAAAGAAACTAAAATTCAAGAACCACTAAAGTACCCAGTACATTAAAAATTTTTTTGAAGTTAGGGCTTAATAATTTTCTGTAATGAAGAGAACTCCCAAATTATTCATCCCTGTTGAAGTACATATCAAAATATCGAATTGCTCAATTAAAAAAAAATAGGTGTCATTATTGGTATCAGTACCATTTTACCCCAAAAGTAATGCAAATAGACATTGACTTCAGTGACTTAATATCTCTGTCTTAACCATTTCTCTGATGAAAACACCTATTCCTAGATTATCCTGAAAGTCACCTGCAGGATAATATGTGATAACTTTCTGTAAACATAAAATCCTTCAAGTTTTTCTGTTACCAGATATTGAGAAGCATCCAGAATTCCTTCTTTCTTGTTTTTAATCATGAAATTGCTCACTGTTGCCTGTATTTTTCAAAACTCACGCATGATTGTTATTGTAAATACAATTAAGAAAAAGAGAACAAATGAAAGAGGGAAGTAGGAGAGAGATTTTGTAATTTAACACACTGTAAATATCAGGACATCTCTTTTTATTTCAAATGTAGTTCATCTGGGGAGCCTGGGTGGCTCAGTGGGATAAAGCCTATGCCTTCGGCTCAAGTCATGATCCACGAGTCCTGGGATTGAGCCTGGCATCGGGCTCTCTGCTCAGGAGGGAGCCTTCTTACTCCTGTCTCTCTCTGCCTCCCTCCTTGCCTACTTGTGATCTCTGTCTGTCAAATAAATAAATAAAATCTTTTAAAAAAATGTGGTGCATCTAAGTACATATTATTTTAAGAAAACATCTACCTTTACATGTAACAAAGAGGAAGTATTTATTGTTACTAAGCCAGCTACAGAGAAAGAATCTTTACATACATTACATACAAAGAATCTTTACATACATTACATGCCCACCTCGAAAATCTGCCTAAGAGAGAACAACTTCATTTTCTTAATGTTCAACTTATGAAATTCAGTGTCTGTATTTTAAACTTAGAAATCTAGTAATTTAAGAGCAGTTACAACCAAAGAAAATTCCAGTTCTATAGTGGATAAGTAAATACATACATTATAAAATATTCTGTCAAATCATAGCTTCAGGTATTTCATTGTATAAAGTCAGCTAAATCAATAAAACTGCAGATTAAGAGATCTTGCAAAATTATCTCACCGAAAATAGTACATTACCCAATTCTGTTAATAATACCAGAATTAAATTTTAGTACAAGAATGACAATGGATAAAATATTTCCTTTCTTGCAAATTAGCAGTCAGTTTAAGGAAATTGAACATTTGTTGTTTCCCAAGTTTGGAAACTGCTATAGAAATATAAATTTTCCTATCCAAGTACCTAATTTTTGTGACTCCAGTTATTACTGAATTTTTTCAAGCATTACAATATTTTAGTATGTCTGATAAGAAATAATACAGGGCAAAGTTACAAAATAAAACTATTTTCATCTTTTTTTCTATTATCTTTAATAGTTTAGTTTGTGTCTTTTAATTCCATCTAAATTTACATTTCTTCAGAAAAATATATATCCAGAAATCAAGCAAAGAGTAGAAGAGGAAAATGAGCCATTTTTACCAAACTGAGAAATTTAGTGTTTTGTTCAAGCAATGTTTTAGCTTCCTAGAGGTATAATTGACAAATATAAACATAAATATTTAAGGTATCCAAAATGATGATATATATACATTGTGAAATGACTTCTGTAACCAAGCTACTTTACACATCCATCACCTCACAGTTACCAATTGTGTGTGTGTGTGAGTGTGTGTGTGCATGTGGTGAAAACACTTCAGATCTACTCTCTTCACAAATCTCAAGAATACAATAAATACAGTATTATTAACTATAGTTACTACACTGTGAATTAGATCCCTAGATCTCCTTCACCTTAAAACAGAAAGTTTGTCCACTTCCACCAACATCTCATTTCCTCCAACCCCAACCCCCTAGTAACCACCATTTTTCTGTTTCTGAGTTTGATTTTTTTAGATTCCATGTATAAGTGAAACCATGAGCATTTACCTTTCCATGTCCACTTATTTTACTTAGCATTATGTCTTCCAGGTTCATTCATGTTGTTGCAAATGGCAAGATTTCATTCTTTTTGTATAAATGAACACTATCCCACAACACACAACACACACACACACACACACACACACACATACACACAATGTATTTTCTTTATCCATCCATCTGTTGATAGACATTTAGATTGTTTCCATATCTTGTCTATTGTGAATAATACTGCAACAAACATAGAGTACAGCCATCTATTTGAGAAACTTACTTGATTTATTTTGAATATATGACCAGAGGGGGTAATCAGATGATATGATAGTCATATGTTTTATTTTTTGAGGAACTTCTGTAATATTTTTCATAGTGGGCATACCATTTTTACTCCCCCAAACAGTACACAGGGTTCCAATTACTTCATAGGCTCACCAGCACTAGCTATCTCTTGTGGTTTTGATAAGAACCATCCTATAACAGGCAAGAGGTCAGACATCTCATTGTGGTTTTGATTTGCATTTCCCTGATGTTATTGAGCATGTTTTCATATACTTTTTGGCCATGTGTATGCTTTCTTTGGAAAAATGTCTGTTCAAGTCCTTTGACTAAGTTTTTTTTTTAATTTTTTTAAATTAACATTTAATTTATTATTAGCCCCAAGGGTACAGGTCTGTGAATCACCAGGTTTACACACTTCACAGCACTCACCATAGCGCATACCTTCCCCAATGTCCATATGACTAAGTTTTAATAAAATTTTGGTGGATTTTGCTGTTGAGTTGTATGAGGTCTTATATATTTTTGGATACTAATCTATTGTCAGATAGGTGGTTTACAAATACTCCCATTCCACAGGTTGCCTTTTCATTTTATTGATTGTTTTCTTTGCTGTGCTGAAGCTTTTTGGTTTGATGTAGTCTCACTTGTGTATTTTTGTTTCAGGTGCCTCTCCTTCTGGTGCCATACCAAAAAAAACATTGCTAAGACCAAGTTTAGAAATTTTCTCTATATTTTCTTTTAAGAGTTTTACAGTTTCAGGTTTTACATTCAAATCTTTAGTACATTTTGAGTTGATTTTTGTGTATGGTATAAGATAAGGGCCTAATTTCATTCTTTTGCATGTGGATATAATGCACTGTTCTAAGCACCATTTATTGAAGAGACTGTCCTTTCCCTACTGTGTATTCTTAGCACCTTTGTCACCAATAGTTGACCACATACGCATGGGTTTATTTCTGGGCTCTGCATTTTGTTCTCTTGGTTGTCTGTTTTTACACCAATCCCATGCTATTTTGATTACTACTGCTTTGTAATATAGTTGGAAATCAGGTTGTGTGATGCCTCCAGCTTCATTCTTGCTCAAGATTGTTTTAGCTATGCAGTGTTTTTTATGGTTTTATATAAATTTTAAGATTGCCATGGATGGAATGTCCAGTATATCTGTTAGGTCCATTGCTCTAAAGTGTGACTGATGTCCAATATGTCCTTATTAATTTTCTGTCTGAATGATTTATCCATTATTAGTAGTGGAATATTGAAGTCCTACTATTATTGCATTGCTGTCTCTACCTTAGACCTGTTAATATTTGCTTCATCTATATATACTTAGGTGCTTTGATGTTGGATGCATGTATATTTAGTTATTATATACTCTTGATGAACCGACACCTCTGTCATTCTGTAGTGACCTTCCTTGTCTTTTGTGACAGATTTTGACAAGGCTGTCTCGACTGAAATGAGTATAGTCACCCCTGTTCTCTTCTAGTGGTTTATCACTTGCATAGAATAGGGTTTTTCTTTTCTTTTTTTTTTTTAAAGATTTTATTTATTATTTGACAGAGAGAAATCACAAGTAGATGGAGAGGCAGGCAGAGAGAGAGAGAGGGAAGCAGGCTCCCTGCTGAGCAGAGAGCCCGATGCGGGACTCGATCCCAGGACCCTGAGATCATGACCTGAGCTGAAGGCAGCGGCTTAACCCACTGAGCCACCCAGGCGCCCCGTAGAATAGGGTTTTTCTATCCCTTCACCTTTTGCCAGCATGCTTCCTTAAAGGTAAAGTGAGTTCTTGTAGGCAACATATTGTTGATTGTATTTTTTTTTTTTTTTTACTAATTCAGTAACTATATGTCTTTTGGTTGGAGAATTTAATCCATTTACATTTGAAGTAATTATTGGTAGGTAAAGACTTACCCTTATCATTTTATTGTTTTCTTTGTTTCATAGTTTCTTTGTTCCTTTCTTCTTTTGTTACCTCCCTTTCTGATTTGATTTTTTAAAATTTTTGCTCAAATTCTTTTTTATCTTTTGCATATCTAGCATAGGTTTTTCATTGTGATTACCATGAGGCTTACATAAGACATTTTATACTTTAACAATCTATTTTAAGCTGATAACAACTTAAATTTGATTGCAAACAAAAACTTTATAGTTATATTCTCCCCCACCATATTTTATGTTATCCATGTTGCTATTTGCATTGCTTTCTTTTTTTAAAAAAAAATATTTTATTTATCCATTTGACAGACAAAGATCACAAGTAGGCGGAGAGGCAGGCAGAGAGAGAGGAGGAAGCAGGGTCCCTGCTGAGCAGAGAGCCCCATGCAGGACTTGATCCCAGGACCCTGGGATCATGACCTGAGCCAAAAGCAGAGGCTTTAACCCACTGAGCCACCCAGGCGCCCTACATTGCTTTCTAATGCGTATCCAGTGGCTGGAGTGGGTCCATGTGTTGCTTCATGGTATACAGATGGGACTGAAGGTGGCAGACCTGTCACCCAAGGCATGAGGTGGGAGGGCTTCTCCTATGTCCCTTAGTGGATGGTGCTGATGACAAGACCAAGACTTAGTGGGGTTGTAGCCAAATTCCTAGGGGATATGGCTGTTCTATAACTAGAACCATGGTTCATAAGCCAGCCATCTGGACATGGGCCAGCCTTCTTAAATGACCTTCCTTTGTTGTGGGCTCCACCATGGCTTCCAAACTTCCTACCTGGATCCCAAAGTTCCCACAGAAGCACCTTTGTCCATGAATGGCTGCCAAATTATTGTTACTATGGTGGGATATGAGGAGAGAATCTCTTATTCCACCATCTTGCTGCTGTCCTGTTTAAGCAAATTTCTAAAAAGCATGTTTAAATTGGAAAAAAAAAAAAAGGAATCTCATAACCATTTTACAATCTTTAGGCCTTAGAAAAAATAGTTCAGTATTAAGAGATTACAAAATAACATTTTCATAAATATTTTAGTACATGCACATTTTTCTTTTCCAATAAACTTAAGTAGTAATAGAAAGTTAATAGGTTTATGCTGAAATCCCCTCATGTTTCTCTTCATACCACCCAGTTACAAACTACTAGGAAATTTGATTAAATAGGTTGACAACTGGATAAATCATCTCCAAATAATAGAGATAGAGCATTATTAAAAAAACAACAACAAAACACACTTCTTAACTTTTTTTGTCCATAACCAACAAACCTAGAGCCAAGGAAAGAGTCATCATATTTATTTCATTGCTACTCATCTATGTCTTTTGGGCAGCGATACAAATATTCACACATATTTTACTTGTTGTTTAGCTGGATATTAAATAACATTTGAAAGCAAATTTAAAAAATGAGAAAGGATGCTTCAAAACTATCTTATAATTGAACGCATAAGTTGCTGTTGTGATTTCTTGGTCAAGATTATAAAATCAGACAAGGAACATGCGCAAATTAGGACTGTTTTTACCTTACTTTTTTGAGAGAAATTGAGACTCTCAATTCTGGCTGCACTAAGAAGAACTTTTGAATGTTGTTACCATGCCAAAGCAACACCGGAACAGCTACGTCGGCAGTCTCAGGCCAGGGGACATTTTCCATTTCATAACTCATTCCCCAGATGTATGATCATACCTCATATACACAGAAAACAGAACAATAAGCCCTTAAATATGCTCATGGGCAGTTTTTCACAAGGGCAAGTTCACAGGATACCATGTCTGCCTAAGGAATTACTCCCTTGCTTTCCCTATTTATTCTGAAATTACCCATTTCCCAAAGAATTAAAATATGAGAAAATATCCCTCACATGGTCATTTTATTTGGAAATCACTTTATCTGTGTCTGGACACTGAGTTTTCACAAGTTGAACTTGAAGTGGGCTTTAATATTTTTTTTTCTCCATAAGCCATTTTTGCTGGTGGTAAAATTGCTGCAAGGCTTTCTATCTCTTGCTGGTATGCCATTGCTAAATGTATGTCGAAAGAGATTAAAAATTTGTTACTCTATAACTCCTTAAGTTAATACTATAAAGTAAGTAAGTTTATCACAGTCCCATAGGAATAATGTGGATTTGTGGAGAATGCAGACATTCTGGAACTCTAGTCATCATGTTTCAAGAAAGGATGCATGTGAAAGAATCCAGATCCACACCAAGGGTTTTTTAGAGCAGGCTCCATCTAGACTGGCGGAAATCATATCTGCCAAGGAATAAATATTTTCTAGATTAATAAAAAAAACTTTCTTTAAGAACACTGTGTTATAACAGTGACCAATAAAATGTCAAATCCACAAAACTGGTTATCTGCCTAATGAGGTATACCTCATGAAAAATTCTGAATGTAATTAAGGATCAGCTATGTTGCACAACTGCATGGTTTCCATTCACATAACTTACAAAGTGAATGCTACCCAAGTTCAGCTAGGCAACAAGTTCTTCTGAATTAACCTCATCTTCAGGTTGTAATTTACAAATAAATGTTTCTTCTCAACCATTATGCATTATATATTGAAATGTTTTGAAAACACATATACTCTTCCATGTTATGGTTGATACTAGATTTTAAAGTCCAAATGCCACATTTTCAAGGAAGCTGTAATCATTTAAAGTTATTTTGATGGGGAATATAACACATGTTTTTATTAATAATTCAACCAATTTAAAGAGCTGTGAATTAAAGCACAGTGATGAATATTTGTGTTTGCCTAGTACTCCTTCACTTTTGGAATGGTGTCTGAAATATCCTTTTTGGATTCTTACTTCTTTCAGCCCATGTGATCTGCTCCAAGATACAAAGGTGGGCATAGGATCCAGGCCTGTACAACATGAGCATCCAAGCTACAGATATTGTTCAGATGAGGTATATAATCCAGATAGCATAGATTAGAGTAATCCCAGGAGTTCAGGGAAACTTCTGCCTGCACCAAGGGGGACTACTTTGCAACAGCAGTGGTTCTCTAAATGTAACCCTCCAGACCAACAGTATCATAATCACATGAATACTTGTAAGATATGCAAATCCTCAGGCCCAACAACCCCAGACATATTGAAACAAAAACTCTGGTTGTGAGACCCAGCAACTTACCTGTTCTGTGCACATTTTTGCCATCATGACTTCATGCAGTGCTCACAATGCTATTACCCTCTTGCTGGATATTTTAATTGGCTCCTTTCTTCAAGAACTAATTCAAAAGCTTTCTCTTCCATGAAGTCATTCTTGATTGTGTTTTCTACTCATTATTTTCTTTGAATTTTGTTTTTACTTTATGTGTGCCATTTCCAAGAATTTAAAATGACTCAACTTGCATTATTTATAATGCATTTATATGCATATCTCGTTTACCCCGTTAGCTTAAAACTACTCACAGAATAAAAGAGAGGCTTATCCATGACTGTGTCTCCAAATGTAAGTGTGGATGAATGAATAAATAAATGAAAATCCAGAATTTTAAAAAAAGTAAGGTGGGTGGATGAATTAGAAGAACTAGAACTTCTCACTGAGGATTTCATCACTGCATCACTGAGGACTCAGTCATGTAAAAATGTAAGTTATTCTCATATTGGTCCAGGAAGTAAGTGTAATCCAGATAGTCAGAACAGGTATGTGTGTGTGTGTGTGTGTGTGTGTGTGTGTCTGTGTGTGTGTGTCTGTGTGTACACTGACAAGTTTGGTGTGTTCATTCTGAAAATTCATCAAGCTGTATATATATAATTTGTGTACCTATATATACTTCAGTATTTTAAAATCTAAAATATATGTATTTCTGAGAGATATTTCATTCACAATTAATTTTCTTTATTAAATACTTTTTCCCAAGTACCTAAGAATAAGGCTTCAATTTTGTATAATCTTTATTGCAACAGCTTTTAAATAAGGTATGAAACAGTCTTTTTAGTCTTTCTCTGAAATGAAATTAAGTGAAATATGCTTTTGGCATTTATGAATGGGAACAAAAGGAATTTTTAATATAAACATGTTCTAAAAAGGTCATTGACGTTGAAACTCAGAAGACTGATGTTCCCATTTTATATAATACTTCTCCTATTTTTAAACCTGTTCATCCTCTAAGGTGTCAGATTTAACAATTAAACATTTTCATTCTGATCTCCTGGGAGAATTTTAGTCTAATCACCAAGATAATTCTTCTTTAAATATTAATTAATCAAAATTTAGCCAAGCTATCAGCTGAGGTTACTGTGTGCTTTGATATTTGGATCAAATGATCAAGCTGGCTCAAGTCCTCATAGCTAGTTTTATGGACTATCCAATGCCCTAGATAAGGTTTCAATGAATTTTTTGAGGAATTGTGTTTTCACACTGATTTCCTGCTCCCTTTGGCTCAGTCTCTTTACCATCTTGAGTTCTGTGACTGTTCTCTTTTATCTGGTCTGCATTGTCCAATCTCTGTGTTATCTGCATCCAAATAATATTCATTTTATTTGTAATGATTAACTGTGATCACCTGCTAAAATTTGTATTGAGCTATAAAATTATCTAAATGTGTCTTCTTACTATATTTCCTCCAAAAGGGTATTGTGACTCCCTCTGGGCCAGCCAGATAATTAGATATACTGAAATATAAAGGCCATTGTTAATCCTTACTATATTTTCATTTCAACCCAGCATTTCTAAGAAGAATCAATAATCACATGAGGCATATTCTCGAATTATACACTTTTCAAAATATCACATTCTGAGTATCATTTACGATTTGGAATAGAAGACCATCATTTATGATGAGAAGAGAAAATTCCCTTCTCATTCAGTACCTCGTAAAATTGTCATGTTCCCAAAACTAGTGTATTTCTCAGAATTAGGAGTATTTAATGTACTTTTGACTGTAATCTCATATAGTTTGGACTTTATTTATTTTTTTAAAAAGATTTATTTATTTATTATTTGAAAAAGAGAGAAAGAGTGCTAATTGGTGGAGGGTGGGGGTGTAGAAGGAGAAGGAGAGAATCCCAAGCAATATCAACACCCAGCGCAGAGCCCCATGTGGGACTGGATCCTAAGATCATGACCTGAGCCGAAGCCAAGAGTCTGATGCTTAGCAGACTGAGCCACACAGGTGTCTCTCTAGTTGATCTGTTTATATTATATTTTTTCCAAACTTTCCATGTCAGAATTTGTTTTCTTTTTTAAAATATTTTATTTATTTATTTGACACATGGAGAGAGAGATCACGAGTAGGCAGAGAGGCAGGCAGAGAGAGAGGGGGAAGCAGGCTCACTGCCAAGCAGAGAACCCGAGCTGAAGGCAGAAGCTTAACCCACTGAGCCACCCCGGCGCCCCTCCATGTCTGAATTTCTTATCAATTGTATTTACTATACATGTAGTTGGTAAATACAATTTGCAGTATAGAAAAATAGGAGAAAGCTCTGCAGCTCACAGAACAATACATTCTAAACCTTAAGAATAAATATGATGCTTTACTTGATTACTTTATAATCGGTTTCTCTGGCCAGAAAAACTACTTACACAGAGAACCCTGAGTGCAGTATTTCAAAACCAGGCGCTCACCTTTAGTTGCTTATCACTAGTGTTGAACATGTTCAGATACAGTCTGCAGGATCTGGTCTTTGGGAGACCCCACAGCAGCTATGGAAGAAGAAATATGCAGCTACAATTTATATTACAAGGAACCCATTGCCATAGCAAACACTGACCTATTGCATACCTTGTCCATTTCCAAACGATTGATTTTTATCATTTATTTGGTTGAATACTAATAAAAATCAACAGCAGCAGCAAACGCAAGTCATGGCTATCTATTCTAAAACATGAGGATGTGGAAAGTTGGAATATAAAGGAGTAGAAGATTATATCAAGGGTAACAAATGAAAAAGCTGGTAGAGCTTTGTTGAAATTTAACAAAACAAGCTTTACTGCACAATCTCTGCTTAAGATTAAAAGGGCCACATCATAATGACATTTTTTGTCAATTTCCAAGAATATGTGATAATTATACATGTATTTGTACCTGATAATATGAATTTAAACTATGAAAGCTATTAATTTAATAGCTTTATTATTTTAATAGTTATTATTAATTTAATAAAACTAAAAGGAGACATAGACAAATCCACAATAACAGTGAAACATTTTACTAAATAATTGCTAGGTTATGTAAACACTTAATAAAAATATAGAAGTTTGAATAATACATTTTTAAAATATATCTTCTGGACATATGTAGAATGCTAGCCATCAAAAATACTGTATAGCATTATTTTCAGGCACACATGCAAGAAACATGGTTATGTAAACACTTAATAAAAATATAGAAGTTTGAATAATACATTTTTAAAATATATCTTCTGGACATATGTAGAATGCTAGCCATCAAAAATACTGTATAGCATTATTTTCAGGCACACATGCAAGAAACATTTACAGTTATTGACTAAAAATAATGACCATATGGTAGATAATAAAGTAGGTCTTACAAAAATGCCCAGAGAGTGAAATGATACAATTTTTTTTCTAACCATAATTCATTGTATTTGAAATCATAAGCAAAAACATATTAGAAAATGGCCATACTTATTGAATATAAAAGTAGTTTTCTAAATAGCCTACCTATAAAAATCATAGTAGAAAATAATAAAGTTTTGAAATAAGCGACAATAAAGTAACTACATACCAAAAGTTTTTTGATGTACTAAAGCAGTACTTAGAGGAGCACTTACAGTTTTAAGTGCAAATATTAGGAAAGAAGAAAGGGTGTAACACTAACATATTAAGAACCTATTCAGTATATTATAAAGTGGACAATAAAATAAAATGAAAAAGTGAGAAAAGTAATAAGAGCAGATATTAATAAGACATATAATCAAGAGAACAAAAGTTCCTAGAGCATAATACAATTGCTAAATCACTGGCGAGACTCACAAAGAAAATTTTAAAAAGAAAGGCACAAGTCACAACTAGCCAATATAAGGACATCAGACATATGAAAGATAATGAGAGAATGTCATAAAAAATTATCTGCAAAATTTGAAATGGACAAATCACTAGAAAATTACAACTTACAAAACTGAAATCAGAAAAGCTGAATAATCCTATAAATTCTTTAGTTAATCATTCTATTTTGCCAACATTTCTCTTTCATTTTTTGTGACTATTTTGCATTTTTCAACCGTACTTAAAGCAAAATATGTGTGTCTATGAATAGTTTATGTAATTCTTCATTTAATGAAAAAAAGAGGAAAGACTAAAGAAACCCATGAAAAGAATGCCAGTGATACCATAATCAACAAAAGGCACAACATCTTGGGATGCATGCTGCCCAATATCTTTATTGCTATGAGTTTATAAACTGTGAGACGTCAAATGGAAAACTTGCCACAGAATGCATTAACTATAAAACTTTGTGAGAGTGGCTCTCATGTGATAGTGCCCATCTGTTCCTGAAGCAAAGGAAATCCTTCAGAAGTCTTTTAAATCATAAGAAAACTGCAAGAAAAATAAGGATAGTTAATGAAACTCCTTGTAAAGTTGAGTTCTTATAACCTGATTTATCTAAACTCAAGTTATGAATCTACATATTTTATATAAATACAAAAGTATGTAGAAGAGTACTTAAGTATAGCCAGTTTTAGCTATGTTTACATAGGTAGTTGGGTTGCTGTATGCCGTTGCACAGAATAAAGAGGGGACAGAGGGAAGTAAAGAGAAAAATAAAACTTTAAAAATAGCCAGGTATGATGTAATCTAATTCATGTAAGATAATAAATATAAATAAGTCAAATTAAAAATAGAACTGGATATATGATAGTGAGAAACAAAGACTTTTGTAGTAATTTGCTGATTATGATTATGAATATATCAATTAAAAACCCAAATTATCAGTGTGTGTTTATAAGTTCTATAAGAGCAAGAACAAAGTTCTGAGGAGATAAACAACAACTTATTAACATTAGATTGATCAAAGATGGGAGATTGAAGGGGGGGGTCAGATAGAAGATGATTAAACTGCCAGCACCTATTTTTTTTAATATTGCACTTTTCTCAATACAAAAAAGTTCACATGTTAATTTAATCATGTCATATTATGTAGTTTTTTTCACATTAAATGTCTTATAATTAAAAAAAAAAGATAGTGTTTAAAATCAAACTGAACCTAGGGCACCTGGGTGGCTCAGTCAGTTGAGTGTCTAACTCTTGATTTTGGCTCAGGTCATGATCTAAGGGTCGTGGGAGAAAACCCCACCTGGAGAAGGGAGTCTCCTTGAGGATTCTTTCCTGCTCCCACTGCCAATCCCCCTGATCAGGCAGGCTCTCTCTCTCTCTCAAATAAATAAGTATATCTTTCCAAAAAAACTAAAAAAAAAAAAAAAGTAAAATCAAACCAAATTATAAATTTGAGCCATGGCTCTTCCACCTATAAGTTTTTATCCTTCAGCAAGTAACTAACATCTTTGGGTCTCAATTTCCTCATCAGTAAAATGAACATAAGAATAGCAACTATGTTGGAGTATAGAGGAGTTAAAAGATATCATATGTGAAAATCACATAAAATAGAGCATGACTCCTAGTAATCAATCACTAGTTGGTAGCAAATTTTATTCTTTCTGTATAGAGGAGAAAACACTTGAAAGCCATCTAATCAATTGGGATTTGGGAAGCAACCATCATTCTAATCCTCAGACCAGATTCTGATCAATTTAAAAAATAAAAACAAAGATGGAAGCCCACAATATCCCATTTATTACAGATAAAACCAGTTTACATAACATCACGAAAGCCAAATGAAATCAACAAAGGGGATTACCCCAAGCCTGAACCTTGGAGCATTCCACCACTGGACGTTTTAAGTCTTCAGATTCAACACACTTATTTGGGTCAGTAATCTGAATGGAGAAGGAAACACAAATGTGTTGAGTCCATGTACTGGACTTCTGGAGCTTAACCCATCTCACAGAACTGTGGACAAGTTTTGGCACCCATCAGCTAAGTAATTCCAATCAACTAGATAACTCCAGGGTAGTCGTAGAGGTGGGTAGGTGCCACCAATGCGTTGAGGAAAAATCCTTCCTCAAGAAAACCAGAGTTGGGAAAAGGATATTCTAACACTCTCCAGTAGTTTTCAAACATTGTATTAGAAAAAATCTTTTTCTTAAAAAAGTTTAATCTAAGGCAATTCTTTTTTTTTATTTTTTTAAAAGATTTTATTTATTTATTTGACAGAGAGAGATGACAAGCAGGCAGAGAGGCAGACAGAGAGAGAGGAGGAAGCAGGTTCCCTGCTGAGCAGAGAGCCTGATTTGGGGCTCGATCCCAGGAGCCTGGGATCATGACCTGAGCTGAAGACAGTGGCTTAACCCACTGAGCCACCCAGGCGTCCCTAATCTAAGGCAATTCTTAATACTTAAAACCACTTTATGTAAAAGTTAATCTTAAGGCAAATCTCAATTATAAAGCTACTTAAAGGAGCAAGGAGGAGAGGAGAACCCTATTTATTCTGGGTCTCAAAACTCATTAATCAATGCTAATTAATCATAGTCCCTACTTAATTTCTTTTAAAATAATTCTGATACAAAAAAGGGGGCAAAGTTTATAAAATACAAATAGCACATATTTTAATTATTGAATTTATTTAATATATTTGAATTTCCTTTATTTTGCTTAATATATATTAATCTTATTCTGGAAACTGCAGTGAAAATACATTCCAATTAAAGTTAACAGACAACACTCTGGTTATTTTTATTACATCACTTAGTCCCCTGTAATATTGGCTTTCCAGTCAGAAATTTTGTCATTTATTTTGGTGTAATATAACCCATAGTAGAAACTGCACTATTGGGTGCATATGGTTACAATCTTACACATATGTGGAAAAATCATTTTTCTTTTATTCCATACAGCTAAAAATCATCTACTGACTTAAATTACAGGCTTTGAGGGAGAAAGAATATAGCTTCACTGAAGGAAAATTTATACTAAATTTCAAAAGTGGCCTGTTAAAAAAAGAAATTCTACTTAGTAATTTGTAGATAAGCAAAATTTATCTGTAAAATTTTTCAAACTCATACTGAGTATTCTATGATACATATCCAAATTTATGGTGTTATCTTGGTTTCACCCTGAGAAAAGCATCTTATGAGCAAGAATGTCTTTGCAAGCCTATAAAAATGGATTGTATAAAAATAACGATATCTAGTGACACCTGTTCTCAATATCAACAAGCCAATGGTTAACAGGCAATTGGAATTTTCCCCAATATATTATTCTTAGAATCACTATCTTGGCAATATTGGCTTAAAAAGCCCTGTAAAGTTGGCTATTGCCATATAATGACTATTTCAGCTCTTGTTATAAGTAAAGTCATATATGTATGTGTGTGTATATATGAGTATAAATATATATTTATATATGCATGTGTATATACATACAGATAAAATATACATACATATATGTATATGTATATGTACAAACATGTATAATGTACATAGATACACATATATACATATATAAATGTATATTTATACTCATATACACACATACATATTTGTATATACACACATATACATATACATATACATATACATATACATATACAGATATGTATATGTATATGTGTGGCTGTGGGGGAGGGAGATGTTGTGGGTAAGAAGGGTGACCAAGAAAATTTGGTTCTTTGGGTATTTGGCTTATTTAAAAATAAAGGACGGCCCTGATAGATCAACCGTATTGAAGCTGTCAGTGTGGTCATGGAAGGGAGAAGTGGGGCTCTAGGCAGGACCCACCATAGATAGCTCTAGAGTTTGGTCTTCAGCATGTATATGGGTGACAGAGAGGATGGGGAGCTAGGTGTCCCATCTTAGCATATGCAAATGCAAATATCTGATGGACAGCACTCAAGCTATGTTTATATGATGGAATTAAATTAATTATTTCATAAATAATCATTAGTAAAGGCCAAATGTGGCTAAATAGACCAGACATTCAAAAATAGATTATTTGTGTAGTTAAGGTGGTAATATTAACTTTTAGACTATTTAATTTGATCCCAGTGAAATATTAGGTTAGAATGGAATATATCATGCTTATTGCTGAAAAAAAAAAGATTTTAGGATAAAATAATTTTTGGTGACCATATTTAAACTGATGTGATTTGAAATCTAGAACAGAATTTCCTACATTTAAAGGTTTGTACCTTGTTTTTTTTATATTACTTGAATTTCCCTACAACATATTTAAATTATCACGTATATAACCACTGATAAATGATGATTTTGTTATATAGTTGCCTCTTGGCTGGTGGCAACTATTGTATTCCACACAGAATTAAAGTGAGTATCTGTAGACCTGTAACACTTCCTTCTAGAATTACTGGCAGCTTCATATAAATAAATACAATGCAGTAATTTACCTTCTATACCCCTGTGCCTCTCCATCTGACGTTCTGAGAGCTTTCAGAAGAATACACCTAACTTTCCAGTTTGTTGTCAACATGGATGCATTGCATTTAAGATTTAAAAGGCACTCTAAAGAATATATGCTTAACCCTTCCTATAGAAAGAAGTGTTGATCTGCTCATTCTAAAGGATTCTCCGGTTTGTGCCCTCCACGGCTATTGGTTTTGCTATGCACAGGAAGAGGAAAGGAATCTTCTCATTGTACTGAGCATATGTGAATAATTTCCCTATATCCTCAGGGTAAGAGACAGCAAGAGGTTACACTCCAGATATTTCCTGAAGAATTTGGCCTTTAGTTCTGATCAAATCTTTCCCCAGATACAGCACTACATTTAGGGATGTACAGGATAATAAAGCTATTTTACTCCATAAGAATAGTTCAAATTCATTTCTGCTTAAATAGTTTGATGTAGATTTCCCTGAAAACCTCCTCCTTTTTTTCTTCTTGCTCCTCTCCATAACTTTACAGCAGTCTGCTCCTCATTATACATATCCCTAAGAAATGTTTAGTCTTAGGAAAAATACTTAACATTTTTTCCAACGTAACAGAGAAAGCTATAAGGAACCCTCACAATACTAAGTGGGCAAAAAAATCTGTGAATGTCAGTTGACTTGTGAAAGAAAATGCCTTAGATTAGTGGATCCTAAGCTCTTGGAGGAGGTAGAGGAATAGGAACCAGAAACCGTTTAAGCTATTGTCCTGAGAACACCAGCCCCGTGGAGATCAACCCTAGAAACAATGTTCATTACATGATTTTTTAAAAGTCGGAAATGAGGGTGTATATGAATCTGAACACTTGGTTTCTATATGACGATTAAAACACAGAACTGCTCTGGAATCAATTAAGCTAGAATTCACACCTTTTTTGTATCAGGTAGTATATACTACTGAGTGCCAGCAGAGGCAGATGGAGCATAGTTTCTGCTCAAAAATACACAATCTGTTAGAAATGTTTTGTAGTATAAAAAAAGGCTCTATCTCACTCTTAAAACTAATTTAAAACACCTTTCAAAATGCAAAGAAGAGGAAAGGCAACACAAAGAATATTAACTAGTAAAGAAATCAGGACGGATTGAATAGAAGGATAAGAAAAGGAAAGAGACAGCTAGAGGTAAACTTTAGTACACTATGTTCACTCTATAAATCCCAAGAAGTAGGCCACAGATCTGTGACTATTTCAACAGTCAAAACAAAGTGGGAAATACAGTCAGCTTTGTCGTTCACAAATGCAAACATAATTAAAAAAAAAAAAAAAAACATTACTCAGAAGAACACACAATGGCAAAACATGCTCTTCAGCCGGCTTATCTATGGCCCTGTAAGTGTGTTCTTGAATATCTGTTCTCTTGTCAGGAGAGAATCAGGGGGCTGCGTGCATTTCCCAAAGTTCTATGTGCATCACTTGCACTCAGGGGATCCTGAGAGAATAATCTCATATTTGGAGAAATGGCTGAGAGAAACTGCACCAAATCCATATTATAATGGTGATGATACAAACTCCAAAGCTTGAGGAAAGGATTATTCAGTAAGCAATATTTCTCCTGAATGGTGTGCCTAGTAATTTGTGGTCATATAGTATTTTTTTTCCTTAATGAATAAAGAAATGCTCCATATTACTTTCTGTTGCTGCTACACTGCTGTGGCCGTTATCACAAGGAGCAACAAAATTACATAAAAGAAAAATTAGGAAATTAAAAGAAGAAGTTAAATAATCAGAGGGGACACATCTTTTGAAGAAAATAAAATATGAAAAGAAAAGTAAATAATAAGGTAATGGACAAAGAAGTAATTAAATAAATATAACAATGGAGAATAAATATGATAAGATAAAGTTATAAAGAGTAAAAAGACTACAGATTTTCCATAGAGAAGTTTTAAAGTAAAGGTATAAAGCAAAAGAAGTAAATGGGCTGCCTCTCTGCTCAGCAGGGAGCCTGCTTCCCCCCCATCTCTCTGCCTACTTGTGATCTCTGTCAAGTAAATAAATAAAATCTTAAAAAAAAGAATAATCAAGAAATTCACAAGCTTTGATATTAAAAAATAAAATAAAAAATGTAATATTCTTTATGATAGTGAATTTGAAAGAAATTTAAAATTCTGAACTACAAAGCAAGATTTGTTCTTAATAAACATGGGAAAAATAGCCAATGAAAAATGGAAGAGCAGGTGACAGGAGTCCCAAGAATATGCTGACTCAGGATGAAGAGTCCCAAGGCAGACAGGTCAGAAACTCTCTTCCTCTTGTCACTGAGTTAGTCCCCTGAAGGAGCTTGTAGACCAAATAAATGGTCCTTCAGAAGTAGGCAATTGTTCAACCAAAGGGAGAAGGAATTGCCTCTACTACCTCAGTCACTGGCAAATTGTAACTTAACATTCTTCAATGAGCTCTACCAGTGAATTATAATTTTTGCATTTGCAAAAAATTTAAGGAAATGGGAGAATTAATACTGTTCATTTTGAGATGTTCCCACAGGACAAATTATCTTTTCTTTCTTTCTTTCTTTTTTTTTTTTCATTTGCATATATCATGTCTTCACAACTCTAGTGTTCCTGAGTTGTGGACATACTCATTGATTACTTAATTGATTTTTTTTTTTTTAAGAAACACATCAGGCAATAATTGGATTTTGATCTGAATCCATGTGACTACCAGAAGAAATTTTTCATCCTTTTTACTATTCTTAAATTTGATGAGAAGAGATAGATTAGACTGGGTATTGAATCCCAAATGTTAAAATTATATGAAAGGCCTCAGAAATACTAACTGATTTAGGAAATATAAAAGTAAATATTCCTACTAGGTAGCAAATTTAGGAAACTCATCAATCCATACTTTTGCATTAAAATATTATATGTGTTAAGAAAAATTTAGAGATACGTCATAAGTATTAGCTGTGATGGTCTCAGATATATTTTTACTTCTTAATTTTATAAATAATTCTGCCTGGATTAAATCTGTTTCATACAGATGCATGATAAGGACATTTTCATGTATATAAACTATGTGCATGTATGTAAAATGAAGGACAGATAAATAAGTTTGTGTAAAATTTGTGTTAATGTTAGAATATGAAGACAAGCTAGGAATTTTGAGAGCTTTTCTCTACGTACTATGTAGATAGAGTGTTTATCTTAACCACCATACCTCCTACTAATAAGTTTACTGAATGACCTATGTATATGTTCTTGCCCTTGTTCAAACAAACAGGCTAGAGCTTGTGGTAACACGATGACCTTACAAGTACAAAATACACACTCCTCGAACATATTTGAGACATTAACTGTGATAAGCAGAGAGCTCAGCCTTGTGTAATCTGTCAACAAACTAATAAATTACTTCAGTCCAGGGAGAAGGAACTTCCTTCCCATGACCATCTGCACAGGGGAATAGGTTAGTAATTAGGATTCCAACAAAACTGAGGGTTTTGACAAGATACGCAAAGGTTTAATACTTAAAGTTAAGGTCTAATCCTTTTAGGAACTGATTAACACACACTTAACTTTTTTTTGGCATTCTATCTGTAAATATTAAGAGATTACTAAGAAATATGATCAAGCAACAGGAATGTCCATTTAGAGCCCTACCCTGAATTCAATATAAAGTCCTGTTTCCACTGACGTCAAAAGGAGTGTTCTTTCTCTAACGGAACCACACTTGGGTGCTTTCTTGATTATTAAATAAAACCCAAATTTACTTAACTCTCTCACAAAGGATTAGTGACTTAAGCCCTTTAGTATATATTTTGGCCAAAAAACTGGAGTCAAGAGACCTGGATTCCTATCTTAACTTTTATACTTAAGAGCTATTTGACTTTAGGTAGTACCTCTTTCATCAAGAGCATCCAAAATACCTTACCACAGCAACTTGTTGGACAAGCTGCCTAAAAAGGAAGGCAAACAGCCTACAATTTGGTTGGGAATGAAACAAAATGTTCTGTTCACCTGCCGTCTTTGAAATTTTAGCTAAAATTCACCATTAGACTCCTTCTAAAAATCCACATTGAAGTTTGGACTACAAGCTGATAGAAGTAGGTTGTGATTATCCTAGAGATGCGATTCTTTATCATATGATATGCCACAGGTCTGTATTCTTGATTTACTTTCATACACTTTATCCAATGATTCACCAAACTACAGAGGCTTCTTAAGGATGACCAGAATTATTACTGACTATATTCCAGGGCCTACTACAACAAATGCTGAAAAAAAAAAAAATATATATATATATATATATATATATATAGTCTTTTAGAGAATTTTTATACTTGATCTTAGCCAAAAGGCCAAGAAGTGATTAGAGAATTTAAAATTCAGCTTAGATTTACTGATGAGACTTTAACATGAGACTCACCAGTTGTTAGTATAAACGATATTGCTAGGTAATGGGAAGATGGAGCTTTGCACAGAATTATTTTTTATAAACCAACACGGCTTTAATTTTATGATTTGGAACATATCTTTTTTTTTCAAAAAAGAAATTATTAATCAAGAAAATAAAAATTTTAGTTTCTGTGAGTTATGAGACGAAGTCATAAAGGCTATAATAAAGTGGGATTACACATACCGATGTCCAACTATGACTGAGCTGTTTTACCAAGTGCATCAATCCTGTTCCATTTAGAAAAATGAATATTCAGAAGAATAAAGGAAAGGCTTTGGATAAAAATATATGAAGATATCATTCATTGTTGAAAATTATAGATCTATGACAAAGAAGACTTCAAAAAGAATAATGTTTGTCATCTAATTTAGATAAACAATTTCTATTTTTATGAAAGTATTCATCTTTTGTTAAAAATTGCCAAGAATGTCAAATTCAGTTCAATGTGCCTATTACATTTTAAGGCCAGCCATATTTTAATGCATTCCTTTGAATGTTAACTTTTCTTCCCTCATTTTTTGTATCTTTAAGATCTGCCTTTCTTCTAGAAACTCTCTGCCAACTGTGTTAGAAATATGAGCCTAAATTATAAGACATTCTATTTGTGTTTAGACATCTGCTTTTTTTGTGGTTTCCCCTGGAATTGGAATTACAGTGTGTCAGACTCTCCTTCTTATCACCCCAAGCTTATTCTCATTGTTGTCCATGACACAGAGAGCCCACCACAACCCCAGAAGAAACCACATCAACAACCCTAGCCCATCTCCCATACTCCTTGTCCTCTACTTGGTGGTAGAAATTAAAGCCTTGCCCTAGCTTGTGTTTGTTGTCTTCAGAATAACTACTAGATTCTCACACTGTTTTCTTATGTCTCCCTCTGTCCATAAGTCTTCAGATAACACTTCATTGCAGGGGGATACTGGATTCCAAAGGCGTTCGTTCCTACCAGTTGTTCTCTTCTTACTCTCACTGGAGAAGCAGTAGGACAGAGATTCAGCTTAGGTCCCTATACAACCTAACACTAGCATTGCTCTAGAAATGGATTACTAAGCAACAGCCAGTGAGAGAAATGATCTTCCTTGCTCTAGGCTAGAGCATTGCCCAAATAACTCCTAAATATTCAACACTATTAGGGGATATTACAGCTTGCCCTTCTCGTAACTAGTACTGTTGTCTAAATCACGAGTGAGTATGCCATTTGCTACATTCCTAAGGCAACCTCTTCCTTTAGGCCAGTTTTTCAGCAGATTTATGGCTCCAAATTTGTAGTTTTTCTATTCTGTATTCTCTAATCTGAATTTATCAGTTATGTTATTCAATCTGCTCATTCCATGTTACATTAGGTATTGTGATACACTTCTTATATATAATTTTGGTTTTATTAATCTCCATTCACAGATGAGGAAACTGAAGATCAATGGAAGTAACTTTTCTATATTCTGAAACTAATAGTGAATAGAATTTGATTGATTTCTATTCTGCTTGACATTCAGTTCTCTCTCAATATTCAGTATGCTGTATAATAACTTAACATACTATAATGAATTCTGTAGTTGAAGTTCCAAAATGTAAAGGAAGGAAAGGAGGAGTGACTGCATTTTTTTCCCTTAAAGTTTTGCCAAGTGGTATCTAAGGGTTAAATACTCCCTTATGGCATGGAAACACAATGATGAGCAAGGTAGAAACAGCCCATTCCTCCCTGCAAGGACATATTTCTATCAGCTCTTCCCAAGTGTTTCTCAGTCTTTCTCAAAGTCTGCCTTGTCACTGAAGCATTCCAGAATCTTTTTTTGCAGGGGCACATGGGCCCTTCAATGGCATTTGTGCTTCTGCCCATCTGTTCTACTCAACAACTTTGATTCTATCTTTCTAGATTTGTCTTAGAGAAACAAGTCCATAAAGCCCAGAATTTGTTACCTATAATTTCCCCATTAGCTGTCCTTTGTCCTATTCTGCTGCTGCTCCTCCTCCTCCTCCCCCTCCCCCTCCTCCCCCTCCTCCCCCTCCCCCTCCTCCTCCCCCTCTTCCTCCTCCTCCTCCTTTGCTCTATTCCAAGGAAGATCTAGGGTCAAAGGAGTCTGCATCTTGAGAAATTTTTTTCCCTAAAAATCCAACTATAAAGGGTCAATTGTTATCTCCTAATAGTATTTTAAAATCAGGTAAAATCTCAACTAGACAAAATCCCTGATACCTTTTCAAATATTCTCATTTAAAATTCTAATATCCATCCTTAAACCCTAGTGCTGAACATACATAATAAATTTCCAAGCCCTGGGGCGCCTGGGTGGCTCAGTTGTTAAGCATCTGCCTTTGGCTCAGGTCATGATCCCGGAGTCCCAGGATCCAGCCCCGCATTGAGCTCCCTGCTCAGAAGGAAGCCTGCTTCTCCCTCTCCCACTCCCCCGCTTCTGTTCCCTCTTTCATGGCCTCTTGCTCTCTGTCAAATAAATACATAAAATCTTTAAAAAAGAAAAATAAGATAAAATAAATTTCCAAACCACCCCCCTCCACAACACCCTCAGGTTTCCAAATAATAGCTAAATGTTTTAAGAGTGACCCAGTTATATGGTTGTATACAAAATTTTCTGATTGTTTTGCAATTCTATTATTGAATCTTTTATTAATTTGTTATCCTGCTCATTCCTGGACCATTTTTGTTTCAGGGGCTCTAAACAAATTAAATCAGTACAATTTCTTTATCCAATCTTGAGAGAACTTCCTTCCACTAAAAGTGTGAGATATGGGCCCAAATTGCAGGCAATCTGCATCCCTTTTTAGTCTTCCATTGTTTATTTTAAATCTCAGAATGTCAACTTACAAAATAATGAAACATTATTATATGTTACAAACTTTAGTTGTAGAATATTGATTTAGCAAAATACTGCTGGATTTACATATATCATGCAATACTACCAAAGGTATTTTTTATTTAGTTTATGAAACGAGCAACATTGAAAAAGCTAAGCTTCTACGTATCCTTGTAATTAATTTTCCCTTTAACAGCTGAGGTCAAATTCCAAGCATTACTTTTGTATATTTTTCCCTCTTGAGTTGAGATTTAAATCACTGTTTGACTTTATTTGCTCTTCATCATTAGATAGTCTCCTTAACAAAGGCACCTTGGCTCACAAGCATACAGATACAATCATTTAACTTGTAACATAAATTGATATCTGGGACATGTCAACTGAAAATCTTCGTTATTTCCGAAAATTGCAGGTGCTATGAAATGCAGCCAACTGGGATTCATCTTCCAAAGGATACTGAGTGTGACAAAAGCTTGCAAGAATTACTTCCAAAATGTTTAAAAATTAGAATTTGACAAAGGATATATTTACCAAGTACAACTAAAGTTTAAATATCATGAACTTATTTTTAACCCCAAACAACATAAAATTTCCAAAACCATTTGTGCTCATCTATATTGTTCTTAATACTTATCTTGGCAGGAAGAGAATTTGGAATGAAAATATTTGAAATCTGGAATTAATCAGGCAGCTTACCCATCTAAATTCTGACCATCTAGATAAAGATTTCAAGCAAAGTTATTCATATTAACTGGTCAAATTCCAGCTAGCTCAAGCTATCAAATAAGATATTATCTTCTTTTTAGCCTTACACAATAAATTAAGTATAAATATTTTATCTCAATTCCAATATTGCCTGCATGTGTACCAAATATCTAAATCAGGATAAATGTTGATAAAACTGTGGTTCAAAAAAAAAAAAAAAAGGTTCAAAACCCCTATATGCTCTGTTCTTTGCCAATCATATGAAATTGCTACCCTGTTTATAATTTATTCTATGTCTGAAACACAAAGATTTATACATATTTTCTTTACCAAATAGGGCTTGCCTGTTAAGATTATATATTGGGATAACTTTATTTGGAAAAATATGATGATAAGAGCCTGAATTATTTTAGTACTTCCTAATCTATCCTTGTTTGTTTTTTTTATTCACCCATGAGAAGTTTACATAAAAGAAAGGAAGAAGCAACAAAGCTTTGCAATTATAAACTACAGAGTAATCTAAGTCTAAATTTAAAGATTAATAACATAACTATGGTCATAAATTCAACCATTTTAACTTAAAATCTTTTAGAACCAAACACAAGTATAGGATATTGAATTTATTTTATACAGTGTAACTCCCATTTTTTTTGCATAAATTTCCAAATATTTCAAGATATTTATACCAACAAATTTGAATCCATAGGTGATGGCCAATCAGGTTGCGATGAAGAGGCAGAAGTTAAATAATGATTTCATTTGTTTTTCCTTTTTTAAACTTTTTATTTAGAAATAATTTTAGATTTATAAAAAGTTGCAAACAGTACCAAAGAGTTCTGAAAATCCTTTATTAGCTTTTCTAAATGTTAACAAATTATATAACCAGAGTACAATTATAAAAATTAAGCAATTAATGTTGATACAATACTATTAACTAATCTAGATACCTTATTCAAACTTACCAATTGTCCACTACTTTTTTTTTTTTCACTGTTCTGATAGCCAGTCTAGAAACTGTGGTTGCATTTAATTTACATTTCTCCTTGAGTCTGAGTCATACATTTTTTGGCAAGAGTAACACAAATTAGTCGAACCCTTCTCACTCCATAGCATCCAAGTACAGGATGACTACATCTCATATTAGTGATAGTAACTGTGATAACTATGTTGAGGTGGTGTGTGCCAAGTTTTTTCCCCATAAAATTATTATTTTCCACTTTAGTAAGCATCTTTTGGGGAAATAGTTTGAAATTTGCAAATATCCCATTTTTCATAATACTTTTCCCAACTAATTTTACCATACAATGATGATACTTTACTAGAACTGTTATTGCAGTGTGTCTGCAGAATAATGGCTTTCTCTTTCTATGATTCTTTTTATATTCAAATTGTACTATAAGAAAAAGTCCCTTTTATCTTAAAATATAACTATCTACCTGTCTATCTACCCAAGTACCTTATTTATTATTTGTTTATTGTGTTAGAGCAAACTCATGGATACTTACTATAAAATATTACTATCTAAAGTAATTACTGGTTAAAAATGTCCCAGATATGGGCACTGGTAGCTTTTTGCAATTGTCTCCTGAGTTCTTTAGACATGGCACTTTTTCTTTTTTTCAGCAGCTTCTTACTTTCTGCAATTCCATGATTGATATTCCAAGTTCATCTTATTTTTTCCCTGACTCAGACCTAGGAGTATCAATTTCCTTTTGTTGGAAAATGATATTTGTAAATGAATTTCTGGGTACTAGATTTGCTCATTGCTATTTAGTATGATTCCTTTTAGAATATGCTATGCTTGGAAGGAAATATATGTATGCACACATATTCACATACATCTATATTGATATCTGTGCATATTTAATTTTTTTAAAGATGTATTTATTTATTTGAGAGAGAGTGAGAGGTGGAAGGCAGAGAGGCAGAGGGAGAAGCAGACTCCCTGCTGAACAGGGAGCCTGATATGGGGCTTGATCTCAGGACCCTGAGATCATCACCTGAGCAGAAGGCAGATGCCTAGCCAAATAAGCCACCCAGGCACCCCTTCAAAATCTTTTATAAACATGATTCAAACATGATTTCATATTAATAGTTTTATTACTATTAATAATTTAAAAATAAAAATGTAAATAAAAATGTAAATATTGCTCTCATTATCTACCACTTATTTCCCAGTGTGAGTTAAATGGAAAAATCTGACCTTCTTTAACGTCCCTTTATGCTCCCCACTTATAATTGTCTTAATAGTTCCGCTATATTCATTTAGAGCCATATGAAATAGTGTTATAATTTTGCTTCAACAATGAGATATAATTTAGGACACTCAAGAGGAGAAGAAAAATGTCTTTATGCATACTTTTGTTCTTTGCATTGTTCTTATTTCTCTCTTGATGTTCCAAGATTCCATCTTTCGTCATTTCCTCTGTTTACATAACTTGCTTTACTCATTCTTTCACATCTGCTGATAACAAATTTTCTTTGCCTATGAAGAATGCCTTGGTTTTTCTTTAGTTTCTGAAGAATATTTTCCCTGACTGTAGGATTTGGCATTAAGCATTCTTTTCTTTCAACACTTAAAAACTGTTGAAACCCTTCTTTTTGGCATTCATTTGGCTGATGAGAAGACCACTGTTATTCAGATTGCTTTTTCTTTATAGGTAAGATGACTTTTCTGATATAACTGCTTTCAGTGTTTTTGGTTTTTGTTGCTCTTGTTTTTGTTTTCCCTTTCTCTTTGGTTCTCAGAAGTTTAACTATTATGTTTTTGATGTGGGTTTGTTTGGGTTCATTCATTTCAGAATCATTCAACTTTTTGAATATGTGCATTTATGTCTTTGGACAAATTTGGAAAGTTATCTACCATTTTACTATGTACTCTTTCTGCTGCTTTCTCTTTTTCTTCCCTGTCTGGAAATCCAATGACCAAATGTTAGATCTTTTGTTATAGTTTCACTGGTTACTGAGGCTCTGTTCAACTTTCTTTCTCAGTCTGTCTTCTCTGTTGTAGAGATTAGATCATTTCTATTATTCTGTCTTCAAGTTCACTGTTGTTGTTTTTTTTTATTAACATATAATGTATTATTTGCCCCAGGAGTCTTTGAATCATCAGGCTTACACATTTCATAGCACTCACCATAGAATATACCCTCCCCAATGTCCACAACCAAGCCACCCTATCCCTACTTCCCCAACCCCCAGCAACCCTCAGTTTGTTTTGTGAAACTAAGAGTTGCTTATGGTTTATCTATCTCCTGATCTCATCTTGTTTCATTTTTTTCCCTCTCTACCCCCCACAACCTCCTGCCCTGCCTCTCAAGTTCCTCATATCAGAGAGATCATATGATAATTGTCTTTCTCTGATTGACTTATTTCGCTTAACATAGTGCTCTCTAGTTCCATCCACGTCATTGCAAATGTCAAGATTTTGGGTTTTCTGTGGATGCATAGTATTCCATTGCATATATATACCACATCTTCTTTATCCGTTCATCTGTTGATGAACATCTAGGTTCTTTCTGTAGTTTGGCTATTGTGGACTTTGCTGCTATAAACATTCGGGTGCATGTGCCCCTTCGGATCCCTACATTTGTATATTTATGGTAAATACCCATTAGTGCAATTGCTCCGTCATAGGGTAGCTCTATTTTCAACTTTTTGAGGAACATCCATGTTGTTTTCCAGAGTGGTTGCACCAGCTTGCATTCCCACCACCAAGGTGTAGGAGGGTTCCCCTTTCTGTGCAACCTTGCCAGTACCTGTTGTTTCCCGGCTTGTTAATTTTAGCCAATTTGACCGGTGTGAGGTGGTATATCACTGTGGTTTTGATTTGTATTTTCTTGATGCTGAGTGATGGAGCACTTTTTCATGTGTCTGTTGGCCATTTGGATGTCTTCTTTGCAGAAATGTCTGTTCATGTCTTCTACCCATTTCTTGATTGGATTATTTGTTCTTTGAGTATTGAGTTTGATAAGTTCTTTAGAGATTTTGGATGTTAGCCCTTTATCTGATATGTAATTTGCAAATATCTTCTCCCATACTGTCATTTGTCTTTTGGTTTTGTTGATTGTTCCCTTTGCTGTGCAAAAGCTTTTTGATCTTGATGAAGTCCCAATAGCTCATTTTGCCCTTGAATCCCTTACTTTAGGTGATGTTTCTAGGAATAAGTTGCCGTGAATGAAGTAGAAGAGGTTGCTGCCTGTGTTCTCCTCAAGGATTTTGATGGATTCCTGTCTCACATTGAGATCTTTCATCCATTTTGCATCTATTTGTGTGTGTGGTGTATGGAAATGGTCCTATTTCATTCTTCTGCATGTGGCTGTCCAATTTTCCCAACACCATTTGATGAAGAGGCTGTCTTTTTTCCATTGGACACTCTTTCCTACTTTGTTGAAGATTAGTTGACCATAGAGTTGAGGGTCCATTCCTGGGCTCTTTATTGTGTTCCATTGATCTATGTGTCTGTTTTTGTGCCAGTACCATACTGTCTTGATGATGACAGCTTTGTAATAGAACTTGAAGTCTGGAATTGTGATGACACCAACTTTGGCTTTCTTTTTCAACATTCCTCTGGCTATTCGGGGTCTTTTCTGATTCCATATAGATTTTAGGATTATTTGTTCCATTTCTTTGAAAAAAGTTGATGATATTTTGAGGGATTGCATTAAATATGTAGATTGCTTTAGGTAGCATAGACATTTTTACAGTATTTTTTCTTCCAATCCATAAGCATGAAACATTTTTCCATCTCTTTGTGTCTTCCTCAATTTCTTTCATGAGTACTTTATAGTTTACTGAGTACAGATTCTTTGCCTCTTTGGTTAGGTTTATTCCTAGGCATCTTCTGGTTTTGGGTGCAATTGTAAATGGGATTGACTCCTTAATTTGTCTTTTTTCTGTCTTGTTGTTGGTGTAAAGAAATGCAACTGATTTCGGTACATTGGTTTTATATCCTGACACTTTACTGAATTCCTGTATGAGTTCTAGCAGTTTTGGAGTGCAGTCCTTTGGGTTTTCCACATAAAGTAGTATATCATCTGCAAAGAGTGAGAGTTTGACTTTTCTTTGCTGATTTGGATGACTTTTATTTCTTTTTGTTGTCTAATTGCTGAAGCTAGGATATCTAGTACTATATCGAATAGCTGTGATGATACTGGACATCCCTACCATGTTCCTGACTTTAGGGAGAAAACTCTCAGTTTTTTGAGAATGATATTCTCTGTGGATTTTTCATAGATGGCTTTGTGATATTGAGATTTATATGCTCTGTGCCTACACTGTGAAGAGTTTTGATCAAGAAAGGATGCTATACTTTGTCAAATACTTTTTCAGCATCTATTGAGAGTATCATATGGTTCTTGTTCTTTCTTTTATTAATTTATTGTATCACATTGGTTGATTTGTGGATGTTGAACCAACCTTGCAGCCATGGAATAAATCCCACTTAGTCGTGGTGAATAATCCTTTTAATGTACTGTTGGATCCTATAAGCTAGTATTTTGGTGAGAATTTTTGCATCTGTGCTCATCAAGGATATTGGTCTGTAGTTATCTTTTTTGCTGGGGTCTTTGACTGGTTTGGGGATCAAGGTAATGCTAACCTTTTGAAATGAACTTGAAAGTTTTCCTTCCATTTCTATTTTTTCAAACAGTTTCAGGAGAATAGGTATTAATTCTTCTAGAAATGTTCAGTAGAATTCCCCTGGGAAGCCATCTGGCCCTAGGCTCTTGTTTGTTGGGAGATTTTTTTTTTTTTTTGTATTTTTTTTTTAATTTTTTTTTTTAATTTTTTTTTTGTTGGGAGATTTTTGATGACAGCTTCAATCTCCTTACTGGCTATGGGTCTGTTCAGATTTTCTATTTTTTCCTGGTTCAGTTTTGGTAGTTTATATTCTCTAGGAATGCATCCATTTATTCCAGATTATCAAATTTGCTGGCATAGAGTTGCTCATAATATGTTCTTAAAATTGTTTGTATTTCTTTGGTGTTAGTTGTGATCTCTCCTCTTCATTCATGACTTTATTTGGGTCCTTTCTCTTTTCTTTTTGATAAGTCTGGCTGGGGGCTTATCAATCTTATTAATTCTTCCAAAAAAAACCCCAATTCCTAGCTTTGTTGATTTGTTCTACTGGTTTTGTTTCCCTTTCATTGATTTCTCCTCTAAGTTCTCTTCTCCTGATGGGTTTAGGCTTTCTTTGCTGTTCTTTCTCCAGCTCCTTTAGGTATAGGGTTAGGTTGTGTACTTGAGACCTTTCTTGTTTCTTGAAAAAGGCTTGTATTGCTATATACTTTCCTCTCAGGACTGCCTTTGCTGTGTCCTACAGTTTTAGAACAGTTGTGTTTTCGTTTTTATTTATTTCCATGTTTTTTTTCAATTCTTTAATTTCCTGGTTGTCCCATTTGTTCTTTTGTACGATGTTCTTTAGCCTCTATGTATTTGAGTTGTTTCCAACTTTCCTCTTGTGAATGAGTTCTAGTTTCAAAGCATTATGGTCTGAAAATATGCAGGGAATGATCCCATTCTTTTGATACCAGTTGAGACATGATTTGGGACCCAAGATGTGATCTATTCTGGAAATGTTCCATGTCCACTATGAAAGAAGGTGTATTCTTTTGCTTTGGGATGGAATGCTCTGAATATATCTCTGATGTCCATCTGGTCCAGTGTGTCATTTAAAGCCTTTATTTCCTTGTTGATCTTTTGCTTAGACGATCTGTCCATTTCAGTGAGGAGGGTGTTAAAGCCCCCTACTATTATTGTATTATTGTCAATGTGTTTATTTAATTTTGTTATTAATTGGTTTATATAATTGGCTGCTCCCATGTTAGGGGCATAGATAGTTAAAATTGTTAGATCTTCTTGTTGGACAGACCCTTTAAGTATGATATTGTGTCCTTCCTCTTCTCTTATCATAGTCTTTAGCTTAAAATCTAATTTATCTGATATAAGGATTGCCCCCCCCCCCCAGTTTTCTTTTGATGTCCATTAGCATGGTAAATTGTTTTCTAATCCCTCAATTTAAATCTGGACGTGACTTTCAGTCTAAAAATGAGTTTCTTATAGACAGCATATCAATGGTTTTTTTTTTTTTTAATCCATTCTGATACCCTGTGTCTTTTGATTGGGCATTTAGCCCATTTACATTCAGGGTAACTATTGAAAGATATTAATTTAGTGCCATTGTATTGCCTGTATGGTGACTGTTACTGTATGCTGTCTCTGTTCCTTTCTGATCTGTTACTTTTAAGCTCTCTCTTTGCTTAGAGGACCTCTTTCGTTATTTCCTGTAGCTCTGATTTGGTGTTTGCAAATTCTTTTAGTTTTTGCTTGTCCTGGAAGCTTTACATCTCTCCTTCTATTTTCAGTGACAGCCTAGCTGGATATAGTATTCTTGGCTGCATATTTTTCTCATTTTGTGCTGTGAATATATCATGCCAGTCCTTTCTGGCCTGCCACATCTCTGTCAATAGATCTGCTGCCAGTCTAATATTTCTACCATTGTATGTTACAGACCTCTTCTCCCAAGCTTCTTTCAGGATTTTCTCTTTGTCACTGAAACTTGTAAGTTTTACTATTAGATGGTGGGGTATGGACCTATTTTTATTGATTTTGAGAGTGGTTCTCTGTGCCTCCTGGATTTTGATGCTTATTCCCTTTGCACATTAGGGAAATTCTCTGCTGTAATTTGCTCCAGTATACCTTCTGCCCCCTCTCCCTCTCTCTTTCTTCTTCTTCTTCTTCTAGGATACCAATTATTCTATTATTGTTTCATCTTATGGTATCACTTAACTCTCAAATTCTTCCCCCATGGTGCAGTAGTTGTTTGCTCTTTTGCTCAGCTTCTTTATTCTCCATCATTTGGCCTTCTATATCTCTAATTCTCTCTTTTATCCTCATTTATCCTAGCAGTAAGAGGATCCATTTTTTATTGCACCTTATTAATAGCTTTTTTCATTTCAACTTTGTTAGATTTTAGTTCTTTTATTTCTCCAGAAAGGAATTCTCTATTATATTCCATGCTTTTTTCGAGCCCAGCTAGCACTTGATAATCATCCTTATGAACTCCAGTTCTGACATATACTAATGTCTGTATTGATTAGGTCCCTAGCCACTGGTATTGCCTCTTGTTCTTCTTTTTTTTTTTTTTTTTTTTTTTTTTTGTGGTGATTTTTTCTGCCTTGTCATTTTATCCAGATAAGAATAGATGAATGAGAGAACAAAATGCTAACAGGGTAGCAGTGACCACCCCCCAAATATATACTAACCAAATCAGAAGAGACCCAAACTGGGGGGAGAAGAAAGGAGGGGAAAGAAGAAGAAGAAAAAAAAATAGGAGTGTGTGTGTGTGTATGTATAACTGGCAAATAAAACAGAGCTACACATTTGATGGGTGTATTTTGTTCTGTTAGAGGGAACTACCCTCCAACATTTTAAATAAAGAAAAACCTATATATACAAAAATAAGGGTAAACATGATGAAGGGATGGAATATGACTGTAAGAATGAAAATTTAAAAAGATTCTAAAAAAAGTGTATGTAAGAAGTTTTTTGAGAAAAAAAAAAGCACAAAAAGAGGAAAAAAATGTGATCAGTTTGGAGACTAGAACAGTCATGTGCTAGATTTAGGGTATATTTTGATCTATCAGAAGAAATTGTATCCCAAAATTTTAAGGACAAAAAAACTTGTATGTATACAAAAATAATGTTAAATACAATGAGGGCTACAATATGACTATAACAATGAAAAATTTAAAAGATTTTTAAAAAGGTATAGATAGGATTAAATAGTTTAAAAAAGAAGTTAAAATATGAAAGAGGAAATTTTATTTTTAATAAGATAAGAAAAAAAATTAAACTTTGAAAAACTAAAGAATCCTGGGGAAAAAGCCAGGGATTCTATGTGTTGCTTTCCCCTAGCTCTGGAGTTCCACAGTTCTGGTCTTTTTGTGACCCTGTGGGTCCAGAAACCACACTGTCCCTGCAAGGGCTCCACCCCCTGCTTAGCCTGTGGAGCGATGTCCCTCAGTGGAGTAGAGTTCTAAAAGTTCCGTTCTGTGCTCCACTGCTCTCTCAGTTGCTGGGAGTCACCCCTCCCCCTGCAGCCTTTCTTGCCATATGTTGCCTGGGATTCACTACTCTACCCGTCCTTCCTTCCAGAAAGTGGTCGATTTTCTTTTCCTAGAATTTCTGCTCTTTTTCTCTTCAATCTCCTGTTGAGTTTGTAGAAGTTCAGAATAATTTGATAACTATCTAGCTGAATTCCTGTGACCTGATGATATTTAGGTCTCCTACTCCTCCACAATCTTGCTCCTCCCCCAGGTTCACTGATTCTTTCTTTTGTCTCCTCCATTCTACTGTTTGATTCCATTATGATTTTTTATTAGTACTATTTTGATTATCATAATTTTATTTCTAAGATTTTCATTTTGCTCTTTTTTATGTCTACTGCTGTATTTGTTTGGGCTTTCTATCATTTCATTTATTTCATGCATTTGTTATTGCATATTGAAGCATTTTATGAAAATTATTTGTCATCCATTTAGCGTCTTTTATCAATCTGTTTTATATTTTCCTGATTCTTAATACGATGGGTGATTTTCAATTAAATCAGACACTTGGAGTATTATTTTGTAAGTCTCTGGATATTATCTAACCTTCTATTTTAGATTTTTCTTTTGGAACTGCTCCATCAGGAAAAGGAGGGAGGCAGCCTTTTTACTGGGTTAGAAGTCTAGTTCTCCAATAGGTCTTCATTGACACCTGAGCTGATCAGGTGCCCCTAGTTACTACGGGGTGTAAGTGACAATTCAAGTTCCCAAATAGGTCTCCACTGATACTTCTTATGAGATGTGGAAAAGAAGCTCGTCATTATTGCTTTCTCCATGGCTTCCAGTGATACCACAGAGTGAATAGCCTCTTTACTTCCGGGGATGGTGAAAGTCCTGACTCACCACTATGCCTCCTCTTACAACACCCTGGCAGGTAGAGGGAAGGGTGCTTTGTCACTTCCAGATAGGAGCAGAAGTCCACCCTTCAGGAGTATTTTAGAGTTTATCTTATATAAATTTGTACATTTCTTATTTTGTTTGTCTTGAAATTATAATCTTATTTCTTGTTGATGTAAATGGAGTTTTCCTTACTGTTGTGCCTTCAAACTGGTTATGTTTGTGTGTATGGAGGCCATTGATTTGTTTATGTTAATTTTATATCCTGCTACCTTACTGAGAATTCATTAAGGTATTCTTCCTTTGTCTTTTAGGGACAGGGTATTCTTTTAAGGGAAGGGTATTCTTCCCTTGTCTTTTATTTAGTGGAAATGTCTGTATGGATTACCCATTAAGTAAGAAAGTGACTTTAGAACTAAATCATATGTATTATATCATATTAAGAAAGTGTCTGGAAACTCCTATTTTCTTGAATCTGTTTTGTAAATCAGGCGTAAATGTTGAATTTCTTGAAGACGTTTAGCATCTAAGAATTTTCACATACTTTATTATTATGTGATATATTAATGGAAATACTAATATTGAACCAATCTTGAATTTCTGGAACATATTCAACCTTGTCGTAGTATATGATTTTCTTAATGTGACTTCAAATTCTGTTTGCTAATTTTGCACTTAGAATTTTGCATCAATAGTAATAGGTAATATTGGTCTGCAGTATTCCTTGCTTGTAATATCTTTGTCAGATTTAGTTATCAATAATATATTTGCTTTATAAAAATAATTAGAAAGTACTCACTCATTCCCACATGTCTAGAACTGTTCATAGAGCATTCAGCTAACCAGATTTCAGAGTCAAGTAGCCTAGAGTCATTGAAGTAAAGATAATCAGGTTGACAGAAATCCCAGGAGAGAAACTGGGACCAGCAGAATCTTATAGAATCCTGACAAACCAGAATCAACAATGTTCTAGGAAGAGAGAAATTTCACTCTCTTCTGAGGAGACTGAGGAAACACTGAGGAAAACACTGTATCAGCAATTGTTTGAATTAAGACCTCTTAATTCATGATACACATTCACAATAACATAGTTTGTTTCTTCTTGGATTACTGTACATTTATACCAACCAATTTTCACTAAAGAATACAATCTGATTACATATGAATCATGGATCATATCTAGGACACTGAGATATGATAGTGGGCTTTACTAACTTCCCAGAATATTGGTTTCATCATGTATAAAATGAGAAAACTAACAACCTGTATTAAATATGATATATGAGATAATTTGAGTGAAAGTAGTTAATATTTAGCTAAGAGCAGGTGTTTACTATGTTGTAGATTATCCTTTAGTTTTAGAAGTTCTACTTGAATGAACAATAATTAAAAAGTCAAATAACTTGAGAAAAATACTTGTAACATATTTCAAAAATATTTAATATGTTTACTATACGAAGCATTGGTATAAATTAATCTAAAATTTTGGAAGACTGCATAAAGAAGTTGTGACCCCAGACTCCCTCTTAAGTTAGGTACAAACACTTGTCTCCTTTCATTTCTGTCAGAAAAGAAGGCATTTACTTTCATAAGAAGATTTAAAGAGAGGGTATATGCAGTCAGTCACCACTTATAGCAGTAGGTTGGGAGGGGTGTTAGTGATTAAAAATGGAAAATCTCTATATTAATATGTAGTCTCCAGTGCCTTTTAAGTGCTTATAAGTCAAGCTTATAAGTCTAGCTTTTGTCTTCCCTCATCTAAGCCTCAAGTAGGAAATTAGAGGGAGTTCTTAGGAGGAATCTGGCCAAGAAAAATGACACAGATACCAATATGTGTGGATTTTACAGTAAAAATGCCACATCCACATTTGTTGATTCTACTATGTAAGCATCTCTGTTGAAATGCTTTGTTCCACTCCAAACAAATATCCAATTAACATTTCAGCATCTCATTCTTAAAAGTAAATGGATGCACCGGAATTAATAGACATGCAAGTATGTGAAAGATACCAATGCTAATAAACAGGAGAAAAAAGTGGGAATTAGAGGAAATAGAAGCAATTCTGGGAACAAAAGAAAATTGCAAACAAGCAAACAAAAACTGTTATTAACATTCTTAGGAAAGGGGTATCTGGGTGGGGTCAATCATCAAAGCATCTGCCATTGGCTCAGGTCATGATCCCAGAATCCTGGGATTGAGCACCACACTAGGCTTCCTGTTCAATGGGAGCTTGCTTCTCCCTCTCTTCCCTGCTCATGCTTTCTTTTGTGATCTCTCTCTCCCACTCTCTCCCTCTCTCAAATAAATAAAATAAAATAAAATTTTGGAGCACCTCGGTGGCTTAGTCAGTTGGGTGTCTACCTTTGGCTCAGGTCATAATCCCAGGGTCCTGGGATCAAGTCTTGCATCAGGCTTCTTGTTCAGTGTGGAGCCTGCTTCTCCCTCCCCCTGTCTACTGTTCTGCCTGCATGTGCCTGCTCTCTCTCTCTCTCTGTCAAACAAACAAATAAATAAGTAGAATCTTTTAAAAAAATTCTTAGGAAAATGAAAATTTTGAGTTGCATGAAAAAATAATATGCGATAGAAAAATCAAAGAACAGGGAAAAATAAATCTTGAAAAACTAGAATAGCTAAATAATTATCAAAGATTTTATCAGAAACTAGGTAACATGATTAAAAATGTAAAATAGGAAAGAAAATATAAGAAAACTAGACACTCAACACAGGACATGCAAACAGAACTACTGGGAAATTCAGACACAAGAAACAAAAAAGAAAACAAAAATAGAAGATTGTCAAAGAAATTATCAGGGGAAGTTTTTAAAACTGAGGGCATCAGTTTTCAAATGTCAAGGGCCTGCTAAATGCTGAGAAAAAAGTACATCAAGGCAAAAGATCATGAAATTATAGGGAACCTCAAGCTAAAAAACAAATCCCAAAGGCTTTCCCGAAAGAAAAAAAAAAAAAACAAGAATGCTTGTGTGCCTTAGTTGGTTGAGTGTCTGATTCTTGGTTTTATCTTTGGTTTTGGCTCAGGTCATGATCTCCTGGTGGTAAGACAGAGCTCCCTGGGGGCTCGCAACTCAACGTGCCCTCAGATTCTCTCTCCCTCTGCCTGTCCTGTCCTCACGCTTGCATGCTCTTTCCCTCTCTCTCTAAAATAAATAAATAAAATCTCTGAAAAACAGGAAAAAAAAGAACAGTTTATGCAGGAAAGACTAGATTCAGCATGATGTTAGATTTCTCACTAACAGCTAGATGGCAAGCGAAAACAAGACAACATCCTCAACATTCTGAGGAAAAACGGTCTCCAAGATCAGTTTCAGTACTCCATCAAGCTATTAGTTATAAATATAGATCAAATTAATAACGTATCACCCTAACAAGTATTATCTCACTTGCACTCTTTTAAAGAAAGCTCACAGGAGATATGCTCCCAAGAGAAGCGTACCAAGAAAGAAGTCATGGCTTTCAGGAAATAGTAGATCCAATCTAAGAGGGAGATAGTGATTTATAGTAAGGAAATTTTCAAGATGAGAGTGGTGTAGGTATGCTCAGAGAGACCAATTTAGATCAGAATAGCAAACAGGAGAACTCAACAAAGATCTCTTAAGAAAAAATATGATGAGCTAAATAATTGCCTGATGTAGAACAGGTGTGAATAAATATCGATTAAACTAAAATCCTTACGTGACAATGTTGTAAGAATTGGTATTGGGTTATATGTCAGGGGGAAATGTAACGGTAAGCTCCCATAGTAGAGATTCAGTAGATAATGTGTAAAGCAAACACCCAGAATGAAGAGATTTTAATATATCATTTAGATGTATAGAGGTAAATCCTAAAAGAACACTAAAATAACATGACGGACTTTGGAGTGGCTGGAATCAGGATATGCAGGGGAAAGGCAAGGGGCTGCTATTGTTCATTCTAAGATTTATTAAATTATTTAAATATTAGAACTGGGCACATATTAATCAGATAAAAATAAAATGTCAATTTCAAAATAATTTATAAGCAAAAAATATTTTAATAAAAAACAAGAGAAGAGAACTTAAAGAAGATTAAAAGCTGAAAGAGCAAATAGCAAATATGCATTTAAAAAATTGTCAGCTCTGGGGGTGCCTGGGTGGCTCATTCGCTTAAGCGTTTGGCTCCACTGGACATGGAACCTGCCTAAGATTCTGTCTCTCCCTCTGCCCCTCCCAGACCCCCAACTTGCTGTCATGGGCTCATTCACTCTCTCAGAAAAAAAAAAAAAAAAAAATCAGCTCTGTTAATGATCATATGCTTTTGAAAACACCAAAAATAATTTTGACTATTAACTGGTATATATATCCTCCTTCAGTTTCTTTTTGATGTTGCTAATTTAATTTTTGCATTCAGGGGTTACTGTTTTCACCAAGAATTTGGGGTGATTACCTTGGTTGGCATTTCTCACAAGTTTGAATTGTCATTGTAGAGTTCTGACATTTTAGGTTTACTCGTGTTCCTTGGAGGTTTTCAACCTAAAGTGTCCGTTTACATCCCACTGTGTAAGTTGTAGAGAGAGGAGACAAGATGAGTTATATGAAGGCTTATCTGCACATCTGTTTGTACAACTCTAAATGTGTAATTGTGGTGTTTAGTGGATGTTGGATGGGATGAAGAGAGAGCTAAGTCCTCTTCTTGCCAGTTTTTTTTTTAAAACATGGACCTAGACACACATGAATTCATTTATATACACTTATACATAGATAAAATGGTGTATAAATAATAGATTTCATATATAAGTGCTTATTTATACTAATATAGACATATTTTTGTTCACTGAGCACCCCCTTCGATTGTCACCTGGATTCTTATTCTTTCTCTCCTATTCTTTCCTACTCACATCCCTCACGCACCCCCATCCATGAAATCTGTATTAACAACTTCGATATTATGTATTTGTGCCTATGCCTAATCAACATTATACAAGAATATATAAGACAATATACATATCCCTGTATGTATATACATACACATATTAGGGAAGTTTCATCATGGATTTATAAAAATGACACTAACTGTACATGCTTTTCTTTATTTTCTTTCCTTGCTTATCATTAAAGCATGGAAATAGAGTTAAATTGGATAAATGATTCTTTCAGTGCCTGCATAATAGTTTACAATGCAAATGGACTCTTTTTACATAACTGTTTTCCTGTTGAGAGTCATATTTTACGGTTTACCTTCTAAGAACCAGACTGAAATGAAGCCATAACCTTTTATTCATAATTTAACTAGTAAACTATCTTAAACTAGTTAAATTGAATATTTGGTTCAATGATAATTGATATCATCTTTTTATTATATATCATTGGCTAAATTCTTTTCTCTCTCTCTTTTTAGTATAAATGTAGATAAGCTCTTCTCTTCTGTGTTTGAGAAGACGGAGTTCGGAGTTAAGAGGACGACCTGTAATATGGGCCGTAGTCCCGAGGAACACAAAGGGAGGAAAGGTGTCGCTGGGAAGCCAGTGTCAATGCATTACAGAGAGGAGGGAGACGCAAGATGCATCTTCTGGGCCTTCCATCCAAGCTCTGCTCTAGTTCTGCAGCTATAGAATGAGGATTTCGGTTCATGTGGCCCGGAAACTATAACGCAAATCTATCACTCTAACAATGCTCCCAGGGAAACTAACGTTCTTTCCGGTTTCCTTCCCTGCCTTCCCTTCTCACCTGTCCTCTCCTCTCCTTTATTTCCTTTTAGCCGGCTTTGCCTTCTCCTTTTTCATGTTTCCTTTTTTTCCTCTTTCCCTAGATAATTATGTCAGATACTTTCCTCCATCCCTTTGCATACAGCCTTCATTTAGCCTTGCCCTTTCCGCTAGAAGAAAGGATATCATCAACTTCCTCTTCTCAAATGTTTTTGAGATTAAAATTTGTGTCAAATAGATTCCACATGACACATACTTAATGCGTTCCCAGATGTATAAATTGCTGAGCAGCTATATCTGAATAATGACTTATGTGATGACTAACCCCCTTTCAAATTAAATGTGTATTACATTTACCTCCTTTCCACAGACAAAAAAGCCATCATTTATCTACTGATAGAAAAAGAGGTTGGGGAATGCTAACGTAGAAGCACGCCAAAAGCTGTCTGAGTAGAGCTGGAAGAATAGTAACTGTTAGTCCACATCAGGGAAGGCCCCAGAAGTGGTGGTGGTTGGGAATAAAGAGAATCTATAACTAAGAGAAAGAATCCAGATGACAGAAAGACTAGCTTGAGGGGAGTAGGGAGAAAGTGATACCAAAAGGAAAAGTGGAAAAAAGATATCTGGCATGCAGTCAACTCAGGGAAACACAGATCAAAAAAGCAGAGGTAAAACTTACTCAGGACTAGCTGAGGAGGAATAATTTTGCACGGGGTTCCAGGCTGGAAATTGAGGGAACTATCAAACATGACCCAGTGTATTAAGAGGAGCTTTGAATGTCCAGGTAGGGGGGCAATTAAGAGAGCAGTTTTAACTAACATACTAACAGTGTATATTCCTGAAACCCAGATGGAAGAACCTTCTCAGCTTAAATGGCCAGAAGTTAAAAACGATTTCATATAGGTGACCTGAGTATCCAATTGAAGAGCAATGCATTCAAATTCATTAACATGTCTTCCAGGTCTGTATCAAATGAATCCTCTGCTCATTCAGAAAGCAGAGATAATATCCTCATGCAATGTACAATTGAATCATAAGTCTGTTTTGTACCCTTGGCATTTGATAGAAAATGACTAGAATGATTTATGTTAGCATGCTGATTTGTATATGACTACAGTGTCATTGAAAAAGAACCCTACTGCTTTCTGCCTTTCGTGGTCACAGCGTGAATGAGAGCAGTGGCATAACTAAGAACCCTTCTGTTGGATATGAGGCCTACTTTAAAAAAAAGAGAAAAAAAGATTGTTATCGCTTTCTAAAAATGAGCCGTGCCACTTAAAAATGCAACTTTAAAGCAAATATTGTAACTTTTTAAATAAAATTATAAAATTTCAAATTAGAAACATTGGTCACTAGCTGATTAAGAACGGGAATTTAAGGCCTGAAGGTGTATTTAAGAAGACTGTTTTTTCTATGTGGGTAATACAATTGATGGGAGCACTTGGCTAATAATGGGCGCTTAAAGTCCATGTATGAGTCAATAAGACTTCTTAATGTGTTCTCTTAATGGACCATTACTTTCTATTTTGAGGGTTATCAAGGCTGCATTATTTATTTAGTTATATATTGGATTTAGAAAGTAAGCTCTCAAAGCCTAGCTGAGAATAGCATTTATTGAGTACCTACTCTTCTAAACTCTTAAATATAATGCACTCATGACATGGCCCTTCTCTTCTAATAGCATGATTATATACTGTTTTTAATATACTTATTATTTTTCTATTTGATAATATAATTCTTTAATAGCCATATGGGAACCTCCACACAGCTAGTTAAACCTGGAAAAACTCTTAAAGGGAGCAATGTGGGTGAGCTTTTTCTCCCTTGAGCCACAGGAGGTTGTAAACTTCTTTTCTTTCTGTTAAAACTCATTTCCCTTCCTGGTTCCCACTTTGTCTAACATTTTATTGTAATGTTCCTGGAATCTATTTTGTAGACTTTTTTGTTGTTGTTATAACTGTGCATTGCAGTTTCCATTTATATTGTTTTCCCTTAATGAATACTGTGCCTTTCAGAAAACAATTATACTTAATCTTTTGTATTATAATTATGCATCCTTTTGTGTGTAATAGTTAATAGAAGTATATAAAGGATATAAAAGATCAGAGCTTCACTATCTTGGGACTAAATAATGTTTACATTTTTGATTTTGCAAGAAAAAACATGTGATTTGGGCCAGAAGCTGTCAAATAATAGAATTTCCAGCTTTTAAAATATTATCTCTGGGAAGCTTTTTGCAATAGCCTCCATCTCCCACTCAATTCCAATTTGTAACCATCTGAATCTTATAGTCTTTATGCCTTGGTAGGATTTGTTTGATTCTTTGTAGTTCCTCTAATTCTTTTCCCTGTCTTCTGCCTTCCTGCCATTAATCAAACAATTAACAAATACTTTGTCCACTTTGCTGAGCTGCAAATGCTATACACGACAGTAAAAATTCAATAAGTGCTTTAAAGGGACCTAGAGTCTAATTAGGGAGATAAAAATATCTTAAATGGATCCATTAAGAAATTACCACCATACAAATAATAATAACTAACTTTCAAAGTACTTACTTTAATAACTTTGTACACATCATCTCATTTAATGACTCCAAGTCCAGAAACTTGCCTCTCTGAGCTTAGGGTACTTCCTTTATATACAATCAAGGGATCTTATTACTGAATAGTACAAGACATTTTCCAGAGGAGTGCAGTGAAGGGACATAGATATAAGTGTTAGATGGAACAGCCAAGGCAGGCTATATGGGAGGAACAAGGTGTGGATTATTATTGAAAGAATTCATAAATGTTTGCTACCAAATATATGAGAAAGTAGTGAAACATGGATATAAATGCTTGTGTATTTCAATGAGTATCTTTTAAGGATAAAGCATGGGAACACTCACCTACAGAAGAGTTACCTATAACATCGAAAACAAGCTCCTCAGAGTATGGGGCTGCATTTTAAAAAGCCCAGAGAAATCTCAGGAACACTTAAATGACCACACACTAAACAAGGGAAAGGATGCAGTATATCTTCAAGGAAAATGGTCATATGAATCCGTTTGATTTAATGACAAGTAAAACACGTCCCAAACACACATGAAAATATGTGGGACAGGATTATATTGGGTATGTAAACAGAACCAAAAGCAGCTGGACAGAGCTTCATAAAATAAGTGATAGGGTTATCCATCAGAGAATGACTGGCATGGTAAAAGGCAATAGAAAGAAGATGCTTTGAGCAGCATTTTAAGAAGAGATTTTAAAAATAAAAAAAAAAAAAAAAAAAAAAAAAAGCTAAGTGGTGAGCGTGTGTTGGGAAGAGGCAAAGATTTTACCTAGTAAAAGTGGTGCCGAGAACCACCAGTCGTCATCAATGGAAATACGAAAGTAATGTATGCATTTTGTTTTACTAGCCATGAATATTCATGAAAATACTACCTAAAAGATCTATTGGTGTCTGATGACTTTTAACATTCACTTCAACAACATTTTACAGATGTTTAGTTAAGAGCAGTTAAAGAATATTCTAAATTTGAGTTGCTTTTCCTTTGGACATTTCTGTGTTTGGTTAGTGATTATCTGGAGTATTTTCTTATTTTATGTCACCCTGCCAGTTTACTTACCAGTTTCAGGAGTTCACAGTCATCCTGCCTTTCGCCCTCCAGACACACACCCTTTCATGTTACAGACCTCTCTTTGGGGTCCCTCTTGTCCTTCCTGGAGCGCCTCCTTCCTGCTGTTTCACAAGACAGCTGTTCTTCGCTGGTGGTCTTTGCTGCTGCTCCTGATCCCTCTGCATTTTCTCAGAAGCAAAGGAGAAACAGGATAACAACCTTCTTTTTCCACTTTTATTTCAATTTGAATTATTTGGTGGACTGTGAGTCTCTTAAAATCATAATTCAAGAAAAAATTGTGATAGAAGGCCCTCAAAAGAAGACACTACGAACATAGACTATATCCTTTCATTGAGAAGGCATTTTTGCCTGATTGCCACTGATCCAGATTAAATTCCTGCTCAGTTAGGCTCTTGTTTGAAACTGTTCACAACTAATAATAACCAGATAATAGTAAAACAGCGTAAAATGATTCTTTGAACTATGTGTGGGCTTTAGTTAAACAATATCTTGATGAAATACCTCAATATTTTTATGATAATGCTACTATTATCATTATTATTATTATTATTATTATCGATTCTTCTGAGAAGTCCAAAATATGCATTTGCTCAATAACTTACCCTTGAGAAAGATTGAAAGGATCTCTATTTTCCCCTATTTAGGGACAAATAAGCTTGAACAAGAAGAGATCAAACAACTCTCTTTACTCTTTGTTATTTAACTCAGATCGGAATCTAGACATTCCAAAGCTGGATAAGAATTACAGCTGATCTCTAAGGTTCAAGTATTTTTTTTTTTCCTTCCTCTTTTGGAAATAAATAATTGCTACCTGTTCTTTTCTTAGAACCATTAAATAATGCATATGATGTAGCCACATATATAAAGGTATCCCAAGAGTAAAAATCTGAATTTTATGACCATAAACAAAGACAGTAATATCATTTATGAACAGATATGCAATAATGTCTCTGCTTATTTGGTATAAAGTGAACATAAGACAAAAATTCTGAAATATTAGTAAATATTTTTAGGTCAAAGAGAAATATGTTTTTCAATATAAAAATTCATTAAGTATAAGGAAAAAAAGAGGAGAAACATGAAGTAAGGTAAGGAAAACGAAAGGGAAGACAGAGAAGGGGCAAAGGATAGGATTGGAAATAATCACCTGTAACTAGATCTTGATGTAGAGATGCGTCCTCCCACAAATTACAGGAATTAACTAACTGGTCATTCTTAATGTGTTCATTCACTTAGTGGATATTAATTAAGGGTATTCACTGCCCTGGCCCCATGCTAAATGCACACCCTCTCTAAATAACAACACAAGTAATTTCTTGGATTCCCTTTCAATTATTCTTGAATCTGAGTTAAAACTAGTGTATCTAATCAGTGATTCCCAATAGCAAATCCCTGAATCTGTACTAGTCAATGAAACAAACATTAATCAAAATTTTGTCCAGATTATTAATATACATAATATTATATACATATTATTTTATACATAATATTATGAATTTTTACTAAGTGTATGTTCTTCCAACTTTTAGTATAAAAACAATCTTCTTTTTATAACATAAAAGCTATAATAAGTGGTAGAATTTTTTAAAATTTCCTTTCCAGAAGAAATTAAAATTTGATAACCTTAAAGGAAAAATACATTAAAAAACAGACAAAAATCCATCTTAATACAGCTTCTAATTTAATGGTGGAAAAGTAAAAACAATTTTCAATACAATGTAATAAATCCTAGAAGTGAGGATATGCCACTGTGTTGGGACAGAGGAAGAAGGAATGGTCTCTCTTGGGATGTCATGGGAGAATCTGAAAAGGAGATGACACTAATCTGGTTCATGAAAGATGAGTAGAATCCATTATTTAACAAAAGGAAGAATATCCCAGGTAGAAGGAACAGTGCAAAAGCATAAAGCCACAGAAGGCAAGGGTGCATCCCAAGAATGGCTAACAGTTTGATATGGCAGGAGGGAAGGGAGGAAAGGGGAGGGTCTGGGAGGGGGGTAAAGCCAAAATGAGGTCGCACAAAGCTCCTTACAAAATGCTGATTATTGCAAGCTTGCAGTTAGAGAGGTCATTCTGGTGGTGTGTAGAACGAACAAGAGAACTAGAACAAAGATAGAGAACAAGTGGTGAACTATCATAGGAGTTCCATACAAAGGATGACAGGGGCCTGAACCAAGGCATCAGAAATGAAATAAAAAATAAAAAATATCCAAGAGCTGTTCAGAAGGTAGAACAGACAGGAACATGTGAGGAAGTACATGCGAAGATTGAAACCCTGGCAGATGAAATGTATTCAAGAGTAATTGCTGAAGATAATTTTGAAGCATTTAATCTACTATAAACTATATAGTAAATAAACTTCAAAGAAGAAAGTTTGTAAGGGCAGTTTTAGAAATAGTGAGGTTAAGGTCTGTGGAATATCTATATGTCCTTTAGTTAGAGTGGAAGACAACAGAAAGACCTCGAATGGCCTACAAAGACTCTATAAAAGGTGAAAGTAGTAAACATCATTCTGTTTTATACACTTGTACTTCTCAGATATTCTAAAACACAGTTGCCACCTCTTGCTATCTCATTTATAGTAAATTAATTGCTATAATTCATTAAGCATTATGTTTATGAATGATCTTTGCTTTTGAAAGACTGATTCAAGTTCAAAATCATGAAAACATTTTTATTATTTTCAGTTAGCCAACATATAGTACATCATTAAAACATTCTTAACATCTGATATCATGAATTAGATAAAGAAGTACTTTGGAAATTACAAGGAGATTTTATATGTTTTATCTCCTGAATCATCAGAAACCCATGAAATATGAAACAAAAGCAATATAATCAATTACTAATAAGTAGCACTTAGCTTATGCAGCACCTGACACATATTAAATAATTTAATCTCACATATTAGTCAGGTAGGTGTTAATATTATGTTACTATTTACATAATATTATGTTACTATTTACAGATGAACAGAGTGTGGCACAGATAGCTTAAGAAAGTTGTTTGGGTCACACAGCTTTTAAGTGGCAAGTTTTGACCCAGGCCCTCTATGTTATGTTTGTAACCGCTTTGCATTCTATACTGACTACGCACACACACACACACACACACACACACACACATTTTTTCCCATTTTAAGGATATGGAATTCAAGTCCAAACTTTTTCTGTTGCTTTTCTTTAGTTTTAGACAAAACACTCAAGTTCTGCATAAATACCTATGCAAAGCAAGTGATATTAAGAACAATTTTTAATAAAATTATTAGAATAGGGACAGTAATGATTTACCATTTCCATCATATAATTTTGCTCTAGCCATTTTTAAATGGGAAATTAGCTAACATTGGTGGTGATACTTGATTTAATATTATAAGTTAATACATTCCTTAGTACCATTAAATTAACTTTTTGAGAACAAATGCACATACTGTTTTTTAATATGTGTTTTCATGTCTGAATGTATGTGATTATTTTCTTCCCAAGGCATTCAATACAAATCACACCTTCTAGCATGGACTCAGTCTTTGTTATGAAACAACATGATAAATCCTCCATTAATTTTAGAAATGTAAAATTTAGTGACAGAAAGTTTAATTATGATGCAATAATTTTAATTGTTTTGAAATGTTTAACAAATGTTTATTTTTGGAAATCTGAAAGACTGTGTTTGGAACTATCCCGAGGAAAAAAAATGATCAGTTGGAATGTTTAGAAGTACTATAAAGGTATTTTCACCATGATTATTTGTTTCTGAATGGAAAAAGAATTTGTCTTTTACATTTTATATCATTTATAACCCAAATCTTGATGAATACAAGTCTAATCAGCAATTGCAGGCTTTTCACAGTATCATTAATGATCAAATTTGTGTAAAACATAATTTACTTTTGCTCCCTTAAGAAGAAAAGAACAGACTCTTAATATTGATGAATAAAGTACAAACTAATCAGATATTTATTATATCCGAAACTTTTATTCTTAGTGTGCACACATATTAACTAAATACATTTTCATCACAATCACTCATTCACAAAAATGCACCTGTATTGTAAATACCAGGCTGGTATAAAAACTTCTGTTTCATCTTGGGTGGTCTCTTTGCCCAGGTTTGATTAAATATGTCTTTTCACAACAGGTGACTTTTTAATTGTTTTCTTATGGCAACCCATTTATTCCTCAGGCTTTGTTTGGCTTGCATTAGTTTTCAGAGTTAATGACCATGTGTGAGAACATGCTGAGTACAGGTGGCCAATGGCTTTGCAGAGAATGTGGGTGTTATAGCAAATTCAGCGGGCAAGTGATTTAACTTTACCAATTAATACTGTGGTGAATAGTTCCCTAACCCTCAAGGCCTTTCAAACAGAAAACAAGCTCAGAATAGGCACTTGGTAATGCAAGTATGAAATAAAGAATAAAGCAGCTTGTTCTTTGTATTTATTGGGCTTCCTTTCTTTAGTGGGCTCTGAGTCTTTTCCCTTGTGCGGCTTAAGGGCTCAAATCAACTTTTTCAGAGTGGCTTCTTTTCTGTGTGGGCAGTTCTATTAGTAAACTGGGCATTTTCCTCCCTCTGACTTTTTGTATCTTTTATTATTCTTCTGGAAGCCTGTCAGGCAGGATAGCAGCTTGAGTTCCTGGGGCTGCCTTGTATTTCCTCTTAAGCAATAGGCATGGGAATAACAATAATGAAGAGTATTATGATCCCTAGTACCCGAGATAAATTCTAGTTATTAGCTATCCTAAAGATAAATTCATTTGAAGTTGAATTAGTAGTAAAATAATTATGCATAGGCAATCCCGACTGAGAAGAACCAAAAGGAATGCTGAGATCTTTGGACTACCTTGGTTGCGAGAAACTAGCACCAAACACAGATTTTTTTTTTCCACTGGGTTTAACATTTTCCCCCCTTTCTGACAAAAGGAACATTTGTTTGCAATTAGCTTAGGTAAAGGAAATAGCATCTGAAGTTTTGTTTTCCAGTTGGAATGACCCCAATGACCAGCTATGAAGACACTTGGAGTATTTGTTCAGTCTTGGTTAGGTATGTGTGGGGGCGGGGCTACTTTAACAAACGCAAGTGTTTTTGCCAAGTATTTGTAAATTTCAAAATTATGCAAGTACAAATTATGAAAAAAAATACTTAAAAATGTTTTATGTGAAATTTACTGAATTCAACTACAGTGCCATCTCAGGATTGTAAAAACCCTTTGTGCTTTGTGATGTGTGATACATTGATAAGTACCAATAAAGATAGCACATTTCTACAAATGTCAGTATGATGACCTGCCAGAAATTGGGGAGAGAGGAAGTTGTAGACAATGCCTACAAATAGTTGAACTTCATTTTAAACCAATAAGAAAATAATCAAAAACCATGTAATCTACTAGGAAATCTATGTAAGTTGTACTGAATCTCATTTCCTTTCAGCACATCAACTAATTCCTCTATTATCAGTGATAAAGAAGGGGTTGGAATTTTATTTGCCTTTTTTATAAGTAATTACATATCTTCAAAATGATTTCAAATGTTGGATTTTCAGATGTAACCGTTCAGACTCTTTATTTGTGACCAAACATTGAAACTTTGAATACAAATAGTATTTATACTATTTAAAAAATTAAAAAAAATATATAGCCTTGGGTCATCTGGGTGGCTCAGTCAGTTAAGTATCTGCCTTCTGCTCAGGTTGTGATGCCAGGGGTTCTGGGATTGAGCCCCACATTGGGTTCCTGCTTCAGAGGGAAGCCTGCTTCTCTCTCTTCCCCTGTTGTGCACTTTCTCTCTCAAATAAATAAATAAGTATTTTAAAAATTATATATGGAGACTTGAATTCTGACTTATATCAGTTAACTTTAGTTGTTACTTCTTTAAACTTGAATCAATATGACTTAATGGGGAAAAGAAGGCTTTAATACTAAAATACTCTAAGAAAAACCTAATCTGTTTCCCACCTTCTACTTCCTCCCCTCTTAATTCAGTGTTACATGGAATATATCTGTGCTTCTGAGTATATTCATTTTCTAAACAAAGGAGTAAAAAATAAGTTGAGAACAGGAAGGGGTGATTCTTCTCTCCCGGTTTTCTGATAAGAACATTTCTATAAAGGCTAAGTTAGAACATTGTAGCATTGGGGCAGAAGCCAAGATCTCTACTTCAAGCTTGGAAATGTTTACTAATGTGACCTCACATGTTCAAAGTAAAAAAATGTTTTTCTTCTACCTTGCTCATAATAGTTATGTGTACCTCTTGGTGACCTTCAGTATTCCCTGCAGTAAATTGGTAGCCAAAACACTCTTGTCTTGAAAAACAACTAATAGAAATTTAGATTCTACCAGAAATTAAATGAGAGCAGAGTGTGAATCAGGGACTGCAGAGATTTAGTGGCTGAATTGAACACCCGAGACAAACACATTTTAAGTGTATTCTACCAACTCTGTTCTAGAGCTTCCTTCCTCAGTTCTACAGTTACTTTGATTTTTTTCGTTAGCCTTGTAAAAAGTCACCACTTTTTCCAAGTTGAGTGAGAAGACCTCCAAAACTTCTTCTTTCGCAGGAATGAATTAGTCTTTTTTTTCCCTTAAGATTGATTTATTTAATGAAGTAGGGAGGGGCATAGAGAGAGGGAGAGAGAAACTAGCAGACTCTGTTGTTAGTACGGAGCCTAACTTGGGCCTCGATCCTACGACCCTGAGACCATCTCAGCTGAAACCAAGTGTTGGAAGCTCAATCAACTGAGCCACCCAAGTGCCCCCTTTTTAAATTTCTTATTGTTCTTTCATTTTTATTATAGAATTTACAAAGCAATTTCCACTAAAAACTTTAAGTATTTTGATGGGGGATTTTAGTAATTCCCTGTAGGTTGAAAAAATTGATAACTTTAGGATAATGAATTTTCACAGTTAATAATACATTTGTCCATCAATTAAGTCTTTGTTATTAACTTTCAATAAAGTTTTAAGTTTTTTTATAAAAAGGCTTATATATCTTTCGTTAGATTTATCTGAATGCTCTTTCTGTTAGTTACTATTTTTTTTTTTTAAAGATTTTATTTATTTATTTGTCAGAGAGCGAGAGCGAGCACAGGCAGACAGAGTGGAAGGCAGAGTCAGAGGGAGAAGCAGGCTCCCTGCGGAGCAAGGAGCCCGATGTGGGACTCGATCCCAGGACGCTGGGATCATGACCTGAGCCGAAGGCAGCTGCTTAACCAACTGAGCCACCCAGGCGTCCCTGTTAGTTACTATTTTAGAGAATATTTTCTAATCACTTTTTCTTATTACAGTTGATATATAGAACTTCATTGATTTTCTGTATTAATTTGTATCCAGCAATTTTACCAAACTCTTTTTATAATTCTAGAAACATACCTTTATATATTGGTATTTTGGTTGTTTATTGCTTCATAACATACTCCTCTAAAATATGGTGGCTTAAAACAATATTTTGTTATATCTCATAATTTTGTGGGCCACTTTGACTTACGGGTTTCATTCCTCATACTGTGCTATACTGCTTTGATGTCAAAATTATGCTGGCTTCGAAAATGCTCACTGGGGGGATTTCTAGTATCAGCTCCAACATGGAAAGAGCTTGGAAGTCATAATTCTCATTGTCACAATAAGGAAAAAAATGAACAGAGTAGAAATCAATGATTTTTCATAGGCCCCTCAGAGAATTGAGTTCACAAGGCAAACTACCCCTTCAAGATCTGGAGTGGTAAATATGTATAGTCAGAGCTAAGACCAGCTTACCAAAACCTGAGCACATTGGAGACCATAATCAGACTATAGAATAATAACAGTGGATTATAGCTTAAAGTGTATAAAATACAGACCCTATTTTAAAAGGGTTTCTTAAGGAACCCCAAGGACAACAGAGGAGGAAAAGCAAAGCAAAACAAACAAACAAACAAAACAATAAATCATAAGGAACCAAAGCCTCTGGCACCTATAGCAATATCATGCATGAAACACAGCTTAGTTCCCAGTCATAGTCATATAAAGCCTGACAAAAAGCCCTAATTATCCCAGGTCCTATTCCTTGTTACTTCATGTCCAGCTTTCAACAAAAATGTACATAATATGTTAAAAGTCAAATAAAAACAGTCTGAGGAGACAAAGTAAACATCTCTGAATCTGTTAAAACTGTTTTTCTTGAATTCTTACATAGGAATTTTAAAATAACTATGATTAACATATTAATAACCCTCAAGAAAAGTTATGCTGCATGTAAGAAGAGATTTAATGAAAGCAGAAAGAAGAAAAATAAATAGAAGATAGACATAAAAATTGTTATAACAGTAACAAAAAATAACTTTGTTAGTCTTGTCAGTAGACTGGGCACAGATAAATAAAGAATCAATTTGCTGAACTGTATGTCTGTCCATAGAAACTTTCCAGACTGACACGTATATAAAAAGATGGAAAAAAAGAATATCCAAGAACCATGTGACAATTACAAAAGTATAATATATTTATATATACAAGTAGCAGAAGGAAAAGAAAGAAAGAAGGAGCACAAAAAATATTTGAGGCAATAATGGATAAATTTTTCAAAATTAATGACAGACACTAAACCACAGATCTGAGACTCTAAATAATCACCAAGCACAATAAATACCAAAACATCTGCATCTAGACACATACATTCAAAGTGAAAAAAATCCTGAAAGGAGTCAGAGGAGGGCTGGAGGGATACTTTACTTATAAAAAAATATATATCAGCCTTCTCATCAGAAATGATGCCAGCAAGAAGAGGGTAGAGTAAAATAAAATGTTGAAAGAAAAAAAAGTGAATCCAGAATTCTGCACCCAGTGAAATTATTCTTCAAAAGTGAACGAGAAGTAAAGACTTTCTCAAGCAACAACTAAGAGAATTTTTTTCCAGCAGAACTGCCTGGCAAGAAATAGTAAAATAAATTCTTCAGGGAGAAGGAAAATTACATAGGTCAGAAACTTGGATCCATGTAAAGGAAAGCATCAGAGAAGGAATGAATAAAGTTAAATTGTTTATGTTTCTTCTTATTCTAGACAACTGTTGAGAGAAATAATAACAATTCTATTAGGCAATTGTGATGTATGTATAAAATTAAATAACACCAATGTGTTAAGAAAGGGGAGAGAGGGGGCGCCTGGATGGCTCAGTGGGTTAAGCCTCTGCCTTTGGCTCGGGTCATGGTCTTGGGTCCTGGGATCAAGCCCCGCATCGGGCTCTCTGCTCAGTGAAGCCTGCTTCCTCCTCTCTCTCTGCCTTCCTCTGCCTACTTGTGACCTCTCTCTGTCATATAAATATTATAAATAAATAAAATCTTTAAAAAAAATCTTTAAAAAAAAAAGAAAGGGGAGAGAGGATTGGGAATACTATATTATAAAGTGATTACTTTGCAATGGGTGATATAAGATCAGTTATATATGGAAAAATCTAGAGCACCTACTTAAAAATTTTAAAAGATGTACAATTGATAAACTAAGAGATGAAAGAAAGTAGAATCATGAAAGTTGCAACCAACAAAGGCTAACATTAGCAGATGCTGGAGAAAGGATGTGGAGGAACAAGAACTCTCATTCATTGTTAATTGTAATGCAAAATGGTACAGCCACTTGTAAGACAGTTTGTCAGTTTCTTACAAAACCGAAAATACTCTTACCATATAATCCAGCAATCATGCTCTTTGGTATTACTCAAAATAGCCTGATTTTTATTTATTTTTTATTTGAGTGTCATTGACACATAGTGTTACATTAGTTTCAGGTATACATTTTAATGATTTGACAAGTTTATACACTATGCTATGTTCAGCACAAGTGTAGCTACTATCTGTCCCATTACATCACTATTACAGTATCATTGACTGTCCTTCTCTCCTTAACCTGTTTTGCCCAACCCCTTTGCCCGCTATGCTCTAGCAAACATCAGTTTGTTCTCTGTATTTATAGTTCTGATTCTGCTTTTGTTTATTCATTTTCTTAGATTTTATCTATGAGTTAAATCATAGGGTATTTGTCTTTCTCAGTCTGATTTATTTCACTGTACTTCCTAGATCCATCCATGTTGCCTCAAATGGCACACTCTCCTTTTTGTGGTTGTGTAATAGTCCATAGCATGCATATATATATATATATATATATATATATATATATATATATATGCGCCATGGTTTCCTTGTCCATTTGTCTATTGATGGACACTTAGGTTGCTTTCACATCTTGGCTATTGTAAATAATGCTGCAAAAAATAAATAAATAAAAATAATCCTGCATATATCTTTTTGGGTTAGTGGTTTCATTTTCCCTGGATAAAAACCCAATAGTGGAATTACTATTTCTATTTTTAGTTTTTTGGGGGAACACTGTGCTATTTTCCACAGTGGCTACAATGGTTTACATTCCTGCCAACACTGCACAAGTGTTCCCTTTTTTCCCACATCCTCGTAAACACTTTTTTCTTGTGGTTTTGATACTAGCCATTTTGACAGGTGATATTTCATTGTGTTTTTATTTGCATTTCCATGATAATTAGTGATGTTTAACATCTTTTCATGTGTCTTAGAGCCACCTGTATGTATACTTTGGAGAAATATCTATTCAGGTCCTCTGCCCATTTTTAATTGGATTATTTGTTTTTTTGGTGTTGAGTTTTGTAAGTTGTTTATATATGATATATCCTTATTGGATATATCATTTGCAAATATTTTCTCCCATTCAGTTAGTTGTCTTTTTTTCTTGATGGATTCCTTCTCTGTGCAAAACCTTTTTATTTTTAATTTTGTTTCCTATAGTTTATTTTTTTATTTTTAGTTTATTTTTAATTTTGTTTATTTTTATTTTTAATAGTTTATTTTTAATTTTGTTTCCTTTGCCTTATGAGACATATCTAGAAAAATACTGTTATGATTGATGTCAGAGAAATTATTTCCTGCATTCTCTTCTGCAATTTTTATGGTTCCAGGTCTCATATTTAGGTCTTTAATCCATTTCCAGTATATTTTTGTGTATGGTGTTACAAAGTAGTCCATTTTCATTCTTTTCCATGTAGCTGTCCAGTTTTTCCAACACTAATTATGGTTTAAAAGACTGTTTTTGCTCTCCATTGTATATTCTTTCATCTTTTGTTATAGATTAATTAATCATATAAATGTGGGTTTGGGGTCTCTATTATGTTGCATTGATCTGTGTGTCTGTTTTTATGCCAGTACCAGACTGCTTTGATTACTGTAGCTTGGTAGTATATCTTGAAATCTGGAATTGTGATACCTCCAGGTATTCTTCTTTCTCAAGATCAGTTTTATTATCTAGGGTCTTTGTGGTTCCACACAAATTTTAGTATTATTGGGTCTAGTTTATGAAAAATGTTCTTGGTATTTTGATAGGGATTGCATTGAATCTGTAGCTTGCTTTAGGTAATATGGACATTTTAACAATATTATTTCTTCAAGTCCATGAGCATGGAATAAATTCTATTTGTTTGTTCTGTCTTTAATTTCTTTCAGCAGTGTTTCATAATTTTCAGAGTACAGGTCTTTCATCTCTTTGGTAAACTTTATTCCCAGGTATTTTGTGATTTTTGGTGTAATTATAAATCAGGCAGGGTTTGTTTGTTTGTTTTTTAATTTCTTTCTTCATCATTGTTGTTAGTGCATAAAAACGCTACCAACTTCTAGGTATTAATTTTGTATCCTTTACTGAATTTGTTTATTACTTTACTAAATTTGTTTATTGCCACTTTACTGAATTTATTACTTTCACTAGTTCTTTTAGTGGAATTTTTGGGATTTTCCAATGTATAATACCATATCATCTATAAATAGTGAGCTTAAAGTCATCTTTACTAATATGAATGCCTCTTTTTAATATTTCTGTTCTTTTTCAGTTTTTCACCATTGAGGATGATGCTATGCTGTGGATTTTTCATATATGGCCTCTATTACGTTGAGGCATGTTCCCTCTAAACCAATTTTGTTGAGAATTTTTATCATGAAGAATGTTGAATCTTGTCAAATGATTTTTTCTGCATCTTGAGATGATTGTATGATTTTAACCTTTGTTTTGTTGATGTGGTGTATGACACAGATTGACAAATATTGAACCATTCTTTCATCCCAGGAATAAATCCCACCAGATCATGGTAAATGATCTTTTTAATATTGTTGCATGTGGTTCGCTAATATTTTATTGAGGACTTTTGCATTATGTTCATCAGAGACATGGACCTGTAGTTTAAATTTTTTTGTGGAGTCTTTGGTTTTGGTATCAGGGTAATGCTGGCCTCATAGAATGTATTTAAGCTTTCCTTCCTGTTGAATTTTTTTGGAATATTGAGGAAAATAGACTTCAGCTCTTTTAGTTGTCTGGTAGAATTCACTTGTGAATCCATTAAGTCCTTTTAGGGGTTTTTGTTTGTTTGTTTGTTTTGGTTTTTTGTTTTTTTGATTACCAGCTTTATTTTGTTACTTGTCTGTTCAGATTTTCTATTTCTTTCTGGTTCGGTTTTGGAAGAATGTATGTTTCTAGGAATTTATCCATTTATTCTGGTTTGTCCAGTTTGTTGGCATATAATTATTCATAGTGTTTGGAGCTGTGATTGCATATGCTTGTTACTCTTTTAAACCATGGCATGTCTTCATCTCTCTGACTATCCTCTTGCCATTCTCTCTATCTTTGGTTGTTCAGTAGCTGTTCAGTCAGCGCTCAGTTCTTCAGGAGAAGTTGTTCTATTAATAGGTGTAATTTTGTGTGTTCCATGGAGGAGTTGAATTCAGAGTCTTCCTATATCAGGCGTGTCTTGAACCCAAAGTGGGCATTTTAGATGACACGGACAAATTTATCAATAATTTCATAATTTATTCATTCTTCCTCTCATGCTCTCTGTCAGTATATTCTCAGCATAGCAGCCAAAGGGATCCTATCTTGGATGTTCTCTGAGAACAAAAAATATTCATTTCCACTGGATTTGACATACAGATGTTCAGTGCCATGTGTTGGTTGAAAAAAGTATGCCCTCTTGAGTTTAGTTTCATGCAGCCTATGCTTTCCACCCATGAGACTTCAGTTTTGAGCTGCAAGTCTCCAAAGTAGCCTGAGTTTTATATAGGCAAAGACAATTCAGTGGGGGAAAGGATTGTCTTTTTAAAGGATTGTCGTTTTATATAGGCAAAGACAATTCAGTGGGGGAAAGGACTGCACAAATGGTCTTAGAGCAATGGGAATCTACATCAAAAGAATAGGAGAAAAAAGAATCTGGACACAGATTTTATACCTTTCACAAAAATTAACTCAGAATGGACCATAGAGTGAAATGTAAATTAACATTTTTCCTATAAAGGAATATACTATTCAGAGAATAAAGAGGCAAGCTGCAGGCTGGGAAAGTGTTTGCAAAACATATCTAATAAAAGCCATGCATCCACAATTTATAAATAATTCTTACAATTTAAGAAAATAAGCAACCATATTTAAATATGGGCAAAATAAACATCTCCTCAAAGAAGATGTACAATACAGATGGCAAACAGATCTATGAAAAGATACTGAACATCATATGTCATTAGGGAATTTTAAATTTAAAAAAAAAGAGAGAGAGAGATTTCACTACACAGCTATTAGAATGGCAAATTCCAAAACACTGAAAACAAAAACAAAAACAAAACTAACCTCTCCAAATTTTGGTGACAATGCAGAGCAACAGGAACAATTACTCATTAGTGGTGAGAATTCACAATGGTTCAGTCTTGCAACTCATACCTTGGCTGTTTCTTTCAAAACTAAATATAATCATACCATATATACCAACAATTACATCCTAGGAATTTACCCTAAGATGTATAGAATTAAAAACTTTTGTCTACATGAAAACTTTTACATAATGTTTATAGCAGTTTAATTTATAATCACCAAAATCTGGAATCAAAGAAAATGTCCTTCAGTAGGTGAGTGGAAAATTATGGTATATCCATACAACTCAATATTCAGTGATTAAAAGAAATGAGTTATTAATCCACGAAAAGACCTTAAATGCATATTGCTAAATAAAAGAAGCAAGTCTTGGGGTGCCTGAGTGGCTCAGTGGGATAAAGCCTCTGCCTTTGGCTCAGGTCGTGATCCCAGGGTTCTGGGATCAAGCCCCACATCGGGCTCTCTGCTTAGCGGGAAGCCTGCTTCTTCCTCTCTCTCTGCCTGCCTCTCTGCCTACTTGTGATCTCTATCTGTCAAATAAATAAATAAAATCTTATAAAAAAAAAAAAAAAGAAGCAAGTCGAAAATGCCATGTATTCTATTACTCCAACGATATGACATTCTGGAAAAGGCAAAACTATAGAGCCGGGAATAAGAATAGTGGTTTCCAGGGATTGGAGGGTGACAGGATAAATAGAAAAAAATGCAGGAGATTTTTTGGGCTGTGAAACTATGATATTTTAATAGTGGTACATGGCATTATGCATTTGTCAAGACCTATAAACTATACAACACAAAACGTGAGCCTTAATATGAACTATGAACATGAGTTAGTGATGGGCTCATTTATTAATTGTAACAAACACCACAATAAAGCATAATGTTACTAATAGGGGAAATTCTATGGGGTGGGGGATGGTGGTGTATGGGAACTCTCCATATTATATAGCCTCCCCAGCAAGCTGTTCTCAGTGTAATTCAACTTCTTATGTGGTGACCAGAGCACCCAGAGAGAGGATTGCACAGTAGTGGAAATGGAAGCTGTTGGTTTCTTAAAGCCTGGGCCCAGAAATTGGTGTATCTTCACTTCTGCCATATTCTTCACAGAGCCTACCAAGATTTAAGGATAGGAGACATAGAACCTAGCTCTTGACAGGAAGGGTGTCAAGCAATTTATGACCTTCTTTAATCTACCACGTTGTTAATGAGAATGATAACATTATTTCATCTTAATTATAATATTTACTTTAGATATTATAAATGATTTTATGCCTTTTACTAACTTAATGAAATTTTCTTCCATTCCTAATTTGATATTTAATGAATTAATGTTGAACATTTTCAAATGCTTTTCCCTTATCTACTAAGATGATCATATGGTTTTTCTTCTTTATGATATTAATGTGGTGTATTACTCAGTATATAGATTCAGTAATGTAAGTGAATCTCAAGTAAGAATTGCTTAAAGAAAATAAAAGTTTCTTTCTTTCATATTTAGTAGACCAGGCATGAGGAATGCCTTTTGCCTCCATTCTTCATTGTGTCTACAAGGGTATTGTATTTATATCAACATTTTGCAAGCAAAAAAGGAAAAAAAAATGTTGAAATCAGGTATGCTGCTGCTTCCTTTTATTTAAGAGGACTGAATGGAAGTTAAATGCATCACACCATCTGGCATCCTTTTGGCCAGAATTTAGACCTAAGACAGCATGTATTTGCAAAGAAGCCTGGGAGATTAGTGTGCTGTTCTGGGAAAGTACATGCTCACACTAAAAAAATTAAAAATAAATTTTAAAAAACCCACTGTATTTCTAGAAATACATATTTCTTGGCAAAATTTCCAAGAAGAAACTTATATGGAAGAAACAGAAAAAAAGTATTGGGACAAAAACTAGTCTTGACACATAAGGTGACCTACAGGAATCAGTTTCCTAACATTAAACCAAGGTTGCAATTCTGTGATAAATGCAATTAACTCATGCTGAATTGTTTTTTAATAGTGATGATTTGATTTATTGCTGTTTGATTTAAAACTCTTTTTTTTTTTTTAAAAAAAAAACTTTTTTTTTATAAGAGAAACTAGCCTATATGTTTCCTTTCTTATAGTATTCTAGTCTGTTTTAATATCAAAGTTATGGCACTCTTAAATTAATTTGGGACTAAAAAGATTTTTTTTGAATTTCTCTTTTTCATATACATTGGTATTAATTCATTGAAGTTGGGTCTCTTTATTTCATGGTTGTACTACCAACCTAAAATCACTTTTTTTTCTGAGTATACAGATAGCCTATATGAACACAACCTGAAATGAGAATTAGTTGTTTCTCTTCTCCTCCAGATACCAAGTTGAAGACAGATTTTCTTTGCTTTGTTAGTTTTTATTTGTTTTTCTGTCACTTTCTGTTTGGCAGCTTTGTTTCCCTCTTATCCTTCCAATGCCAAACTATGGAAAGAACCAAGAAGCCCTTCAACAGATGAATGGATAAGGAAGATGTGGTCCATATACACTATGGAGTATTATGCCTCCATTAGAAAGGACAAATACCCAACTTTTGTAGCAACATGGACGGAACTGGAAGAGATTATGCTGAGTGAAATAAATCAAGCAGAGAGAGTCAATTATCATATGGTTTCACTTATTTGTGGAGCATAACAAATATCATGGAGGACAAGGGGTGTTAGAGAGGAGAAGGGAGTTGGGGTAAATTGGAAGGGGAGGTGAATCATGAGAGACTATGGACTCTGAAAAACAATCTGAGGGGTTTGAAGTGGCGGTGGGGGGGTGGGAGGTTGGGGTACCAGGTGGTGGGTATTATAGAGGGCACGGATTGCATGGAGCACTGGGTGTGGTGAAAAAATAATGAATACTGTTTTTTTGAAAATAAATAAATTGAAAAAATTTAAAAAAAATATCCCCCCTTTTTTTTTTCCAGCTTTACAGTGGGAGTCCCTTATATGGGTTCTGAACTCTAGGCTGGACTATCTCCTTAGACTAATTCCCATACAACTAACAGAGCAGAAAATTCAAGGTATCCAAGTTTTTTAGTAAGGTCAAAGTAGGTTTTGATGATTGGTTACTTTCTGGATGTTATCATTTTTTTTTTTTTTTTCTCTGTGGGATTCTTTGTTACCTTGCCACTTCAGCAATGCCGGTATAAACATGTTTGGTCTTACTGCCACACATACTCTAGCTTTTTAGCTTTTTCAAGTGGCAAAGTCAGAATTTGAGGTCTACTTTACTGCCAGAAAGAGAAGTGATAAAGGGTGTCTAAAACACCTCTCTTAATGCTCCTTCATTCACAGTTTCTGTCATTAAATGGGGTCAATTATTTAACTCCCTTATCACATATATCAATGTAATTAAAATTTGCATATTAGTTTTAGCAAAATATATAAGTAAACAATGAAAAAGTAATTAAGTATAATATTCCAAATAATTGTTTAGTTCATATTTTAAATGAATGTGTTGCCTAAAGCATATATCATATTGGGGGCACCTGGGTGGCTCAGTGGTTTGAGCCTCTACCTTTGGCTCAGGTCACGATCTCAGGGTCCTGGGATCGAGCCCTGAATCAGGCTCTCTGCTCAGCGGGAAGCCTGCTTCCCCACCGCAACCCCGCAGTTGCCTCTTTGCCTACTTGTGATCTCTATCTCTGTCAAAAATAAATGAAATCTTAAAAAAAAGAATATATCAGATTGTATGACTTAATTGTTCATAAAGCTTTCACTGCTCATAGTTGCTTAAAGAATGCTGGTTGTATGCCTCAACTATACATTAAAAAATTCTCAGGGCGCCTGTGTGGCTATGTCAGTTAAATAGCCAACTCTTGATTTTGGCTCAGGTCATGATCTCAGAGTTCTGGGATTAAGGCTTACATCCAGCTCCACGCTCAGCAGGGAGTCTGCTTCAAGATTCTTTCTCCCTCCCCCTCTCATTCTGTCCCTCCCCACTGCGATCTCTCTCTCTCTCTCTCAAATAAATAGATAAAATTTTTAAAATCTCAAAAATGGCCTCAGTGCATGTTTCTCATGCATATAGTTTGAGCTACTACACAGAACAGTCTACATTGTTTCATGAAAATTACCTTCACTGACTTGCCTTGCTGCCTGTGATACTGAGACACTCTCTACCTGGATTGAGTTTTAATTTTACATACACCTATTAAAATCTTACTTTCTATTAATGTTTCAGTCACATTGCAGATCCATTAGCCATATGTAATATCTCCTCATCCATATTACCAAAACTAATTTTCAAAAAATTTTCAAAAATGAACTAACCTTATGATTCATATTATAATCTTTATTCAGTATTGCCTACCTGTTTCTCTAAACCATATCACTTCTGAGGACAGAGATCATGCGTCGATCACATTATGATCTCCCTAGGAATCTAGAACTCCACTCATTAGTGTACTTATCAATATACACTTACTGAACTCAATTGTTTTTCCTTCTTGCTGTTTCTGTGAAATCACAGTGCAATAAATATAGATTCCTAAAGTAATCTGTGTCAAACATTGGAGATATTTTCCACTGACAAACTTAAATAAAACAGAATAAAACAAAAATAAATAAATAAATGAATAAATAAATAAAATAGCAAGCAGAGAGGACACTCTCACAAGACAACAAGGGGAGTTTCATGAGTGGAAGGATTTAACCTGAAAGGCAGGCGTCTCTGTGGGCCTCTTGGAACTCTGCAGCTGTACTTCTGGCTGCAGTCTACAGTTCACGAGATATTTTCTAAGTCTGTTGTTGTTATTAATTTGAGGAGAAGAGGTCTCTGTAGAGGAAAAAAATCCAAGATTTTTTGTTTCCTTTTCCATCACTCACAGTCACTGTAATGTCAACACCATTTAGGTCAAATTTCAGGCATTCAAAATGTGCAGCTTCATCCAGCTGCAAGAACTAAAACTTTGCAAGAGCACTACAGCCTGACCAATAAAATATGTCTGAGGGTGTTAGTAACAATTAGCAGGTGTGTACCTTCCCCAGAAAGTTTTCATATGACATGAAATGTATAAAGTAGTATACTTGGATTTTATAAGAATTACATATAAACAAATATATATCTGTTTTTACTAAAGGATCTCAAAGAACTGGAGTTATTCAACCATATGTGTTACAAAGAGGCACCTCAACCCTCATCAGAGATTCCTTCTTGGGTAAGGTCACTGGGCTCTGCTGCCCAATAACCTGCCCTTGAATCCCTTCTCTTCCATAACCAGAAGGATTAAAATCTTTTTCAAGTTACTTATTTTATCCAGCTTTTGGTTTCTTCACATATAAACTGGAGGTAATGATATCAAACTGATGGTGTTATTAGGAGAATTCAACACAGTAACACAAGTATTGGTTCTACGCCAAGATAAGCAATCACTAAATGTTAGCAATTCTTTTTTAAATCATGTTATCATTATTAAACTACAGACCAACCGCTGTCCTTCTGCCTCTCTCATGTCTTCTCTTCTGTCTTCATCTTCACCATTTTGTCCAGTAGCTTCATCATGCACACTCCTTCTGGGCCATGAGCCACACCCTTGCTCTCTACTCTGCCAACACCCACACAATTAATCAGGTCCATAATGCACTTACAACCCGCTTACATCTCCCCCCTTCTTTGTTCTCCAACTATTTCCACCTTACCAATCCCCACATATCACTAACCCCTACTGCCCAATTTCTCTTCCCATGTTTGTAAACTGAAGCAAATCACTAGACAATAGTGACCAAGCCAAGTGACCTCAACTGGGCTCTCATTGTATCTCAGCAAATCTTTTATTTATCACTTGTTGACTCCCTATTGCATTCCTCGCCACAGCTGTTCCAAATGTTTCCGCTGCACTCAAGTCTCTAATCCCAGTGCTCCTCCCTGGCCTCTTAGCAGCACATAACCTCACCTCCTACTGAGAAAATTGAAACCATCCCAACCTAAGCTTACCCAGTTGCCTCTGCTTCAACTCAAAAAATCTGTGCATCTCTCCCTCTTTGCTTTTGCATTATCTTGAGGAAATCATTTCCTTTGCAAGAAAACAGCATCATGCTGTGGTGGAATGCGTTGTGTTGGAGTCAGACAAAGTTAAATACTCTTTGTTGACATGCTGTGACCCTGACAAGTTTTCCAGCTTCACAGCCTCAATGTCATGATCTCCAAAATGGATGTGTAATTTTCTACCTCACGGGGTAATAAAGGGTGATTAACAGATTTTTGGCAGATTGTAAACATTTAACAAATTATGGCTATTATTATTATTTGAGAAGCTGAAGCTCTTCACCTGCATTCTTGAGTCTATCCTAAGAAATATAGCAATGATGATAATGATGATGGTGATAAAGGTAAATAGTAATCTCCATGCCTTTTGTAGTAAGTTTCTTCCTCAATTAATCTCTATTCTTTCTTAATTCTGTAACCCAACCCAGTTCACTGAATATTTCTTTCTACTTTATATGTGGTCAAATATTCCTTTTCCTTTGAGAGAAAAATTAAAAGTCTGCCCTCCTTTCAAGTTAAGATTCCATTTTTCAAACTTTTTTTAAAAAAGATTTTATTTACTTATTTGACAGAGAGAGTGAAACAGCACAAGCATGGGGAGCTGCGGAGGAAGAGGCAGGGAACCCCATGGGGGCTCTATTCCAGGACCCTGGGATCATGACCTGAGCCCAAAGTAGACATTAACCAACTGAGCCACACAGGCACCTCTCATTTTTCAAGCTTTGGCCAAAATCCTTGAAAAAAATTTATGCCATAGCTCTCATTTTGTCTTTTCCAAATAGTTTTTAAAACTCTTTAATGTAACTTCCCTATCCTACTCCATCTGCTCCTTGAAAAACACTGTTGAACTCATACTCCTACATACTCATACTCCTACATACACCATCATTTCCTCAGTTGCCAACCTCAGACTTTTGTAGCTCTTATTCTGATTCATGTGCTCCCTTCTGTGGTTTCTGTAACTTTGTACAAACATTGCTCTCTTCTTTCTCTTTAGCCTTTACATGCTATTATTGTTCATTCTATTGCCAAAATTTAGCCGTTCTTCAATGTTCAGTCCTTGGTTTTATTCCTGTATTTTTCCTGAGCAGTCATATTAATTCTAATAGCCTTAATGATTAGATTCTCATAGTGGATGCTTATGCTTGGGCAATTTTGTGTTCTCTGCCACATTTTTTTTTTTTGTCTCCTTATCAATGTAAGACTACTTGTATTTTAAGTTTGTATTTGTTTTAATGTTCCCTTTTCTACTTTTTTAAAGCTTCATGCTTATAACTGCTTGGAAGTCCTATCTAAATTAAAACTGAGCATGAAAATATATTTATCTTATTTCCTGGAAAAATTGCCTTTTCCTTTTAGATACTTAATACTATCAATAATTATTTCATATTCTAAGTTGGCCAAGTTTGAAATAGTGAAGGTATTAAATTGACAGCAATTAATCATTGATCTCTACTTTGTGGCAGATCTGGGCACACAGCAGCGAGCATGACAGAATAGTTCCCAAACAGTCTAATATGAGGATACACACTGAACAATTAATACAAGTGTTAACAATATCAGAAAGGGGAGTAAAATATGCAGTAAAGTTTTAGATAGGAGTGAGACTTAATTAGTCTGGAAAGGTGTCACTGAAGGTTACCTGAAGGTAGAGCTATGCATAGTGAAGAAGCAGAGAAAGTTGAAGAATGAAAGCAGAAAGAAGGCTATCATGAATCCTTTAGTTTCTTTTTTAGATATTGGTTGCTATGTATAGAGATGAAACTGATTTCTGAATATTGATTTTATATCCTTCAACTTCATTGGATAGTATTAATTAGTCCTAAATTTTTGGTGGAATCTCAGACTTTCCATATATAAAATAATGTTATCTGAAAACAGAGACAATTTTACTTTTTCTTTTCCAATATGGTTGCCTTTTATTTCTTTTTCTTGCTTTATTGCTCTGGCTAGGACTTCCATTACTGTACTGAATAAGAATTGGTGAGAGTGGGCACCCTTGTCTTGTTCCTGATCATATAACAAAAGTTTTAACCCTTCAGAGTTAAGTATGACACTAGCTGTGGGTTTGTCATATAGGAACTTTATTATGTTGAGGTACATTCTTTCTATACCCAATTTGAAAATACATGAAAAGATGTATTTGTCAAATGCTTTTTCTGCATCTATCAAGATGATTATACAGATTTTATCTTACATTCTATTAATGTGATGTATTTTTTTATTTTCTTGGGTTGAATCATCTTTGTATCCCAGGGGTGAATTCCACTTGGTCATAAAGTATAGTCCTTCTGTTGTGCTGTTGAATTCAGTGAGCTATTTTATTGAGTACTTTTTCATCTATAATCCTTCAGAGACATTGACCTATAGTTTTCTTTTCTTTGAGTATCCCTATCTGGTTTTGGAATCAGAATAATGCTAGGTTTGTAAAATGAGTTTAGGAGTGCTTTCCCCTCTTCACACTTTGGGGAGAGTTTGAGAATTAGCATTTACTCTTCTTTAAATGTGCAGTAGAATTAATTTAAGAAACTTTCTGATCATGGGTTTTTGTTTGGTGAGAGGTTTTTGATTATTGGTTTAATCTTCTTACTTGTTATTGGTTTGTTCAGATTTTCTATTTCCTTTTGATTCAGCCTCTCTCTTTTTTTCTTGGTTAGTCTGGCTAAAAGTTTGCCAACTTTGTTTATCTTTTCAAAGAACCAACTCTTGGTTCTTTAGTCTTTGGTTTTCATTAATATTTCTTGTTCTTTATTACATTTATTTCTGCTTTAATATTTATTGTTTTCTCCCTTCTGTTAACTTTGGGCTTAATTTGTTCATTTTCTACATTTTGAGGTATAATGTTGGGTAGTAAATTGAAGTGTTTCTTTTTTCTTAATCTATTTGTTAATAGCTACAAACTTTTCTCTTTGAACCCCTTTTGTTGCATCTCTTAAGTTTTGATATATTGTGTTTAAATTTTCACTGGAGAATGGGGAGGAAGCTGATGACAGAAAGCATTTTTTTAATGGAGAAAGCCATAAATTGTAACATTATGAATGTATGGGTATGTGATTAGTATTCCTATCCGCACTCAATAGGTAATGTATAGATTTGAGGAGGAAGGCACAAGGAGAGATTTTGCAGATCCATGCTTTGTTGTTGTTGGTCTAAACTGGGTGCAATAGAAGAGAGACACGAGACAGCCTGAAGGTAGTTACTATGAACATATAAAGTGAGAGGGAAAAAAAATGAAAGGATATTTGATATATAATTGGATTAAACATGTTCAAATGAGAATGGGATTTGACTGGAGAGAAGGAGAATAATGAACTGGAAGAGGCTTGGAGATCATGAGGATCTCTGACTACAGTTACCAACTCTGATGTATTGAAATATGATACAGCAAGCAGTTTCCACTGTAGAAAAAGAATGACATCATGAGAGATACAGTTTCATATAAGGCAAATAGAAGGATGAAATACTTAGAGAAGATTATAATAATACTTCATTTTGCTCTGATATCTTAATTGGTGTATAGCAGAACACACTTGTGAGAATGAAGGAATTATCAAACTTAGATCAATCATAAATTATTGACAATAATTTTTAAAAATTTATTTCTAATAAGAAGTTGTTATAGTATTGTGCCTTTAGATAATAGTAAAAAAGTGGGAAAAAAAATCAAGAACCCTCAGATCTCCATGCTTCTTTTCTTTTATTCTAGAATTTAGATAAACATACAAACAGATGTTTATATTGATAAAGTTGAAAATTATGAATTCTCTTCCAGATCTCAAGTTCAGAAATTTCAAAAATTTGAGCCACAGGAAACTGATGGAAGATTCACAGCAGGATATAATTGCTGAATTACATATGTTTGAGTAGATCATTCCAAAATGCTAAAAGAAAGTCAGGAATAAAATTATTATTCACCATATCGTTAAACTCTGAAGAATTGTAAAATAAAAATTTGTAGTAATAGTTAATATTTTTCTTCTAAATCTTGCCTTTATGGCAAGTGCTTTTGAGATCCACTTTATTGAAAAAATAATAGTTTTAATAATAGTTATAACTTTAAAAAAACACATTATATAATTTTTGAGACAAATGATGTTTGAAAATATAAACAGCTCTAGTTTGTGCTTTATTGGAAAGCAATAGCTCCTGATCTATTGATGTAATTTGTATTAACATGGATTAGGTGTGCTCATTATAGCTGGACTTATCCTAGTGTCCAAGTCTATATGGGCTCTTCACTATGGCAACAATGAGAAGACAATAGTTAGGATGATCACACTGAGCCACCCAGGCACCCCATGTCCGTGTAACATTGATAAGGACGAGGTACTTCTCTGAACTTTGCTGAACTTTGATGCACTTAGCCTATAGTGGTTTTTTTTTGTTGTTGTTTGTTTGTTTGTTTTCTGTAAAATGATAGTTCTTCCCAGTTAGATCAAAGGGTAGAACTGGAAATCAGATGACTTGCTGAAATTCTCTTCTTTTGTGATGAGCATTAGTCAGTGTCCTTTGTTAGGAAGCAGCTTAATAAGTAACTATTGTGAAAAGCACATTACCTGTGTCATCAAAACCCAGATTTCATCCACTTCTGCCATTTATTATATGTATGACCTTGGACAAGTCATGAAAATTGCTAAATTTCAGCTTCTAGCATATAAAATGAAGATTCTATTAGTGTAAAAGTTGAGGTGAGTTTTAGAATTTATCCAATTATCTTTTTTTTTTTTTTTGACAGATGGAGATCACAAGTAGGCAGAGAAACAGGCAGAGAGAGAGAAGGAAGCAGGTGCCCTGCTGAGCAGACCTGGATCCCAGGACCCTGGGATCATTACCTGAGCCGAAGGCAGTGGCTTTAACCCACTGAGCCACCCAGGCGCCCCATCCAATTATTTTATACTATTTTTCTATCACAAATATAAAAAAGTAAAAACAAATAACACTTAAAAATCTCTATATTTCCAAAAAGAGAGAGAATAAAATAAATTTATCTTCACTGAGGCTGCAGTTTGGCAGTACTCAAGAACACTAATTCCAGAAATTCTAAAAACAAAATACAAAGCAGTAGATGGTATATACTATGCAAACAGTACTCCCCATACTGAGCTTTCTAAAACATTACACAATACTTCAGGACTGTCTCCAACTAGCACAAAAGCTCAATATGGCAAAATGAACAGATCTGCTATATTGGATAACCAGCCTTCCACTTAACTGCCTTTAGCTTTGTTCTTGGGCAATACCACACACTAGTTCTCCTTTTCTTCCCAATAAGAGGCCTAATGGAATATAGTTGTCTATCTGTTGCACTGGTTTTGTGTCCCTTTTCACACATCTACTCCCAAAACACACAAAGTGATCACATGGTAACTTTTGCAAGAGTAAATGACTTATATTGATTTGAGGTTATACATTGAGTCATTTGATTCATGTAAACATCCAATTTAATAAAATATTTATTTCACACCTAAGGAAATGCAAGCTAAATTATGAAGCCTGAAAACTACTATAGGAAGGAGTGATTTTTAATTCTGAATTCCTGGACTAGCAAAATGCTCGTAAGTCCAATTTTGGCAATGCCTGAAATGGCATCTTCCTTAATAATAAATACTTACCTAGGATATCTCTGCGCATTATTCAAGCCAGTTTATATACATCAATTTATTAAATCTTCATAAAAACCCAATGATGACATTCCCTGCTGTGATCAACAAAATCTCAACTCCATCTCTGCCACTGTGAATAAATTCTAAATCTCTCTCTCTTTGCAGCATTCTCAAATTTCAAAGTACCTCTGGGAATCTATGATTGACTTAGCCTAAATTATGTGTCTAAAAGCTTAGTTGCAGGGAGTGAGAGATTATCTGCTCCCCATTCACCAAAACTCACATAATAAAGAGTTTTCCCTAAATAGGATGGTAGTTCAGAACTAGGTGGCCAAAACATGACAGATATCCTGAATAGATACCATCTTTTTGATTACTCAATAGGTACATGCCTCTAGCTTTCATAGTCACTTTACTATAAAGACTCTTATATAATAATTCAAAGTTTCAGACAGATGAAAATATCTTCTCACACTGTCAAAAGTGAAGGAACACAGAGTCCAATTGCATATTATCTCTAACTCAGACTACAGAATCTGTAGGTGATAATCAATCCCCTATTTTTATCATGGCCCTATATCCTACAGTGTATGTACTAAATTCAGGATATAAATATGATAAATAAATCCTACTTACACATGGAGAAATAGATAAAGCAAACTAACTGTTGGGAAAATATGGTGTATTCTTAGGCACCAATCATCTTTGAATAACTTCCTTGTGTTTTAAAAAAATCAACACATTGCGAGTCATGTTATACTAAGTAGAACTGAAATTTTGAATTTCAGACTCGAGGAATGTTAATAGTAGCAAGATTATATTTCTCATGCTGAGGTGGTATCAGTATTGGGATTAATAAGAGACAATAAGCATTGTAGTAAAGTTGATTTTTTTTCATGTGATATTTTTAAAAATAAATAAATTTATTTATTTATTGTTTGTTTGTTTGTTTGACAGAGATAACAAGTAGGCAGAGAGGCAAGTGGTGGGCGGGGTGGGAAGCAGGCTCCCTGCTGAGCAGAGAACTGGATGCAGGGCTCGATCCCAGGACCCTGGGATCATGACCCAAGACGAAAGCAGAGGCCTTAACACACTGAGCCACCCAGGCACCCCTCCATTTGATTTTGAGAGGAGGCCAAGAATAGGCTTTCCTATGAGGTAAATTTGGAGCATATTTTTAGATATTCATCTACAAGTTTAACCTCAAATTTTGTTTCCTCCAATTATCTTACTGATCATGTTAAATTCTAATATTCTTTAATGTATTATATTTTTCTTAAACTAGCCACCACATTTCCACTTTTTTAACTATAAAAATGACTGAGAGAATATTGGCCCTGGAAGTGGTCAAAGGTAGTAGGCATTCAATGATAAGAATCCAAGATATGTTGTTTGATATGCATGGAACTCAACCTACTAAGAAAACAACCACAATCGGAGAACAGTTCTCTAATAGTCCCTGACATGCAGTGGCAAAACAGTGTCTTGTTATTACCTGTGTTCTCCTGGGCCCAGGAATTTAAGTCTTGATTAAATAGCTGTTATGATTAAATAAAATGTTGATAATGAAATTCTAGAATCATGGTGTCAGCTTTCCTTTTTGTAACTGACTTGTGGGGACAAAGAATGAGAACAAAGCCCTAATTCTTCAGGACCCTATTGAATAAGTCTTTATCACTTGTAGCAGAAGCTTGAGGAAGCAAAATGAGTTAGCAAAATAAAATATTAATTATACTTGCAAACATATCCGTTGATCTTAGGAAACAGGTGGCGGGCAGTGAACTGAGAATTAGAATAAACTCATTAAGATTAGGTTATATGAAGGAGTTCACTATGAGCCACTAAATCCTGTGGAGATTCTCTCATCTGAGAAAGCAACTAGTTTCTTCTTGCCTTGTTTGAGGGCTCTGTAATGAATGCCTAAGGCATTTACCCTACAAGGACAAAACAATTTTGTTAAGTGTCCCATTTTTACCACCTGGCATTACTTTCAAACATATAACTAGAATTCAGCTCCAACCCTCTCTGGGAGGAGAGTAGAATTCCAAACCTAAACGAAATGGTTTATATATCAAAAGTCTCAATTTCAGTTTGTTAATATAGTGAATGATATTATTTGGTTATTGAATTGTAAATTATTTATGGATTCTTGGGATAAACTATACTTTATATATTTATGGATTTGTTCTCTAAAATTTTGTTAGAAATTTTTGTATCATGTTTATAAGGGATATTAGTCAACATTTTGTGTTCTTGCCATCTTTGGTTTTGATAGCAATTGGAAAGCATTTCTCTTCAATTTTCTGAAAAATTGTGTGTAAGTTAGAATTATACCTTCCTTAATTTTTTGTTTTAATTCACCTAATTTGTTTTAATTCACTAAATATTTAATTCACTAAAGCAGTCTGTATTAAGTTGATGGTCATTTAAGTTTGACCCCTTTCTTTACTCCTCTCTTCACTACATTTTAGGTATTTGGTGTCATATTTTATATCCTTTTATGAGTTCCTTGATGGATTTTTTTTTTTTACAGAAATATTCATCTTTATTGCTTTTCTGTTTCCTAGCTTCATTCTGTCATTTTTGGTCTTGTATTTCTACTCAGAGAGCCTTCAGTATTTCTTACAAGCATGGTTTAGTGGTCATGAACTCCTTTAGTTTTTTGTTTGGGAAACTCCTTATCTCTCCTTCTATTCTGAATGATAGCTTTGCTGGATAGAGTATTTGTGGCTGCAGGTTTTTTCCCTTTAGCATTTTGAATATATCATGCCAGTCCTTTCTGGCTTGGAAAATTTCTGATGAAAAATCTGCTGATAGCTTTATGGGGGTTTCCACTGTATGTAACTCTCTTCTTTTGCCTTGTTATTAATATTTTTTCTTTATCACCATATTTTGTGACTTTAATTACAATATGTTTCAGTGTGTATAGCTTTTGTTGATTTTGTTGGGGGCTCTCTGAGCCTCGTGGATCTGCATATCAGTTTCTTTCCCCAGATTATGACAGTTTTCAGATATTACCTCTTCAAATGAATTCTTTATCCCCTCTTCTCCTATAATATGAATGTTATTATGTTTGATGGAATCATTGAGTTCATTAGTCCACTCTTGTTTTGCATATTTTTTCTCTCTTTTGTTCAGTTTTACTACTTACCATTACTCTTTCTTCTAATTCATTCCTCTTTTTCTGCTACCCTGTTGTTCATTACATCAAACATATTTCTCATTTTGTATATGGAGCACTTTATCTCTGTCATGTTATTCTTTATCTCTGTGTTAATGGTCTCACTGAGGTCCTTCACTCTTTTCTCAAATCTAGTGAGTATCCTTATGATCAATGCTTTAAATTCTCCATCAAGCATGTTACTTCTATCTGTTTTTCTTATATCTCTGGGTGTGGCCTTATCTTGTTCTTTCATTCAGGACAAATTCCTCTGTCTTCTCATTTTGTCTAAGTCTCTGTGCCTGTTCCTGTGTGTTAGGAAAGTCATCTATATCTCCCATTCTTGAGAGTAATGATTTTATGACGAAGAGGTCCTGTAGTACCCTGTCATGTAGAATCTCCTGTTCCCCAGGGCCTGGTGCTTCAGGGAGTGTCTCCAGTGTAGGTTGCATGTGCTCTACTGTTTTGTCCTGGCTCCTTTATCCTTTAGGCCAGTCATCTGCAGAGGCTCTCTTTGCCTATCGTGGGGACTGTTTAGTCTCTGGCCTGAATATATCAAGTCTTAACTAGCTGTACTCTGATCTGCTTGTAAAATGAGACCCATCACTGCTGCCACTGAAACCGAGGCCTCACAAAACTCCCAGGTGGGGAGATGCAGTGTTGGCAGCGGTTTGGGCTAGTCTTCCAGGGGAGGGGAGTCCACTGTGCTGGGGCTGAAGCAAATATGACTGGGAAGGGCAGTTCTTCTGGAGCACAATGGAAGGGGGTGCTTGGTGTAAGCAAGTAGCGAGTGTCAGTGCTGCACTGGTCACTGCAGGTGGCTCTGTGCTTATGCTGAGGGGGGGAGGGGAAATGACACTGGTGCCATGTCCTTTGTTCCTAGAGGGATCTCTCTATGAATTCTGCCTTTACAGGACATGCTCCATATTGGACAGCTAATCTCTCCCCTGAGTGCCCCAGTGATTTTCAGCTCACTGTTTCTACACTATGTCTGCATGGTATTTGCCCTGCCTTTTCTTCAAGAACAGCCCCAATGTCCTCTGAGTTCGTCCACAACCAAGAATGTTGATCTTTCAAAACTCTAGGCTTTAAGTCCCGCTAGATGCAAGCACTCACAAAATTCGGACTGTCTCTCACTTTCCAAGCCAATTGCTATGAGGATTTGTTTTCTCTGAGCGCCCCTGTGTACTAGTTTGTTTCTCATCCTTCTCTGTGACTTTGGCTCCTTTGGCTCCTTTGCTACCACAGGGGCCATGATCTGTTTCTCTCCCACACTGCATCTCTGCACTTCCTACCTTCTTCCATGTGGCCTCTTCTCTACCTTTAGTTGCAGAGTTTGTTCTGCCAGTCTTCACATAGATTTCTGTGGTATTTAGGATGATTTGATAGTTGTTTAGTTATATTTGTGGGACAGGGTCCTCCTATTCCATTGCCATCTTCCCTTCCCAACTGTTTTATTGTTTGCACTCTTTCTAGTAAACTATCTTTGTTCTCCTAAACATAATGTGTTTTTTCTCTCTGTCTGATTTGAAGATTTTCTCTTTATCACTGCTTTGGTCCAATTTAATTAAAATTTATCTTGATTTTTAAAATTATATATTCAACACCTATTCTGAAATATCCTTAATCATATATTCTACTAGTAATAAAAACCAATTATATTTTTACAGATATAATTGTGTCCCCAAATGTTAATTCTTATCTTAACATTACTATCAACTTATTGTAATGCTTTTAACTGCTCCTTAGAAACTATTAGAATAAGTTTAGTATCTGAAGCATTCAGTGTTCAAATCATTAATTAATGATGCTATGATGATTTAGTAAGTGATGCTTCAATGTTTCATTTAGCTGGACTATATTTCTAATGTTCTTGGACTTAGTGGAGATTTTCAGAACTATTAAATTTTTGGATAGTTTAATCAATCTGGAAATTTTTATGTCATTATGTCTTCAGATATTCTTTCCTGCCACCTCCCTTTCCCTACCTAAGCCAAATTTTATGCTTCCAATTGCAATTATAATTTTTCAAATTTGTCCCAAAGCTCATGAATGTACTGTCTTTAGTTATAGATCTTTTCCCTATGTATTTCATTTTGTGTAATTTCTGTTGCCGTGTCTTCGTATTCACTAATCATTTCTTCTGCAATGCATAGTTTGCTGTTAATAACATTCAATGCATTTTTCATCCCAGACACTGTAGTTTTTTCACTTTTAGAAGCTTGGCTATATTTTTATGTCTTTTCTGTCACTACTTATGTATTCATTTTTTCCTCTAGCTTTTTGAACATATGGAATACAGTTGTAATAACTGTTTTAATGTTCTTGTCTGCCAATTCTAACATGTGGGTCAGTTTCAATTGATTTCATCTTCTCCTCATTATGGATTGCATTTTCCTGCCTGTTTGCATGCCTGATAATTTTTTATTGGACATCAAGCACTGTTAATTTTACCTTGTTGGGTGTTAGATATTTCTGTAATCCTATATTCTCAATCTTTGTTCTTGGATACATTTATGATACTAAGACCTAGTTTGAGACTTTAGAACCTTATATTTAAGATTTGGTAAGGTCTGGAGCAGTGCTTAGTGTATAGCTAATTATTCCCCAGCACTGAGGCAAGATTCTTCTGAATACACTACCAAATGTTCAGTGAATTATGAGGGTTTCCAATCTGGCTGATGGAAATACAGTTTGTTCCCAGCCCTGGGTAAGCTCAAGTTACTATATTCTAATCCTTTCAGGTGGTTCATTTCCAAACCTCAGGTAGTTTTTCACATGCTTACACTGATCAGTACTCTGATGCACCCTTGAGGAATCCCTCTACAGATCTCTAGAATTCTCTGTGTGCAGCTTTGTTATCCAAATACTCTATCTTATGAAATCTAGCTACCTTGTTTTCCCTGGACTATTAGATCTGTCTTCTGCATCAGGAAGTCTGCTTAGCTCTATCTGGGTTTCTCCTTTTCACTCTGTAACCTGGAATTTCCCACAAGTAAGTAAACTTAGGCAGTTTTAGGGTTCACCTCATTTGTTTTCCCTATCTCAACGGTCTCTGTTTTCTGTTGCCCCATGCCCAATATCTTGAAAAGCATTGTTTTATTTATTTTGTTCAGGTGTTTCTCTTAGGGAGGAAGATAAATCCAGTCATATTAATTGCATATTAGCCACACATACTGGTCAGAAACAAAAACTTCTCTAAAACAGATATTTAATAACTGGCACTGTCCCCATGTTGCCTTTCCAGTTCATGGAATGAGAGCAATTTTGACCACTGAAATTTCCTGGAATTTACCCTACCTTTCAAAATTGCAAGCTAAAAGTAATGTTATACTCCTAGGGGAATCAATGATTAATGACATCATTAAAACTTTAAAAGATGCAAGAATTAAGATTCCTATTATACTTTCATTTAAGTAGACTATTGGCTAGTACAGGTGATGATTATTCATAGCATATGCCAGACAGTTATTATAAGCTTAATCAGCTGTTTACTCCAATTGCAAATCAACACAGATCCCACGACCTATCCTGCATTTATGAATCTTTCAAATACTATAGTGGAAATATCATTCCAATAGGACTTGACAATTCAGAATTACCAGTTGTCATGGATGACTTTGTAAGTTATTTTTATGAATAGGGAGATGAATCCTGGAGCCTGACACCTTTGTAAAGTTGCCAGTGTTCTAATAGTTCTGCCATGTAGGTTAGTTACTATATGATGAAAAAAAAAATTACTGCATTTTAGTACTATTCACTAGGTATGTTTCTTGGCATTTGAGAGGTTACATATACCACTTTGGATATAATGTTCAGAACAGACTCATCTATCAAGTTGACCCTAAAATCTGCCAACTTTGAGTAAAACCTACAACAAGATAAAACTCTCCAGCTGGTCCAGGCTGCAATGTTCTGCCACGTGGACCTTTCATAGTTCAATAGCACTTCTGTATGTATTAATAGGAGGCACTTCAGTTTGTGCTTGTATTTTGAAAAAGTAATCAAGGCATGTAAAGGCATAATTGTTTTTTAAAAAAATGGTTCAAGGAAAGGTCAGGGGTGAAACACATACCAAAAAAGGCACACAGGAGACAAAATTAGGGGAAGAATCAAGAAAATGAAAAAATAGAGGGACACTGGATTTTTCTGGATGCACATTCTAATCTAAGTCATACTCCAAACCCAAACTCCATCTGTCCACCTTAGTTTTCTGGAACAAAATCCCACTCATTCAGACCCACCCGTCCTCCACAAACAACTCCTTTTCCCCAGACAATCTTACCTCCCACACTTAGAGCAACATCACATATCACTTGGAATTTGTAATGATTTTTTTATTTTGCACATCACTAAAACATTTGCCTCTTAGGCAACAGGATAATCACTTTGCTCTCTGCCAAATTATGTACTTCTTTTTCTCATCTGAAGGAAATAAATAAATTAATACATGGCAGAAGAAACTTGACAGCACTTACATCATCTCCAGATACAAAATGTGTATCTGTGGACTCTAAAGGAAGGACAATATAATTAGGAATTTTTTGTAAATGGAAGTCAAGAAATGAAAAAAGTTGAGCATTAAACCCATTTACTTTTTTAAAAAAAGATTTTACTTATTTATTTGATAGAGAGTGGGGGGAACAGCAGAGGGAGAGGGTGAAGCAGGCTCCCCACTGAGCAAGGAGGGCAATTTGGCTTGCTCCCAGAACCATCGAATCATGTCCTGAGCCAAAGGCAGACGTTTAGTCGACTGAGCCATCCAAGCACCCCAGTTCGTTTACTTTTAATGATACTGTGCTAGAACTATTTGAAGGGGTTGGGGGAGAAAGCATCTCTGTCTTCAAGAGGAGCCTTTGGAAAAATAGATTTCTTAAAAGGATCTCAGATGGATCTCTTTTGAACATATGTTATGTGCATACCCAATAATTATATCTAACTTTTCAGGTATAAATAAACATAAAACTTCATAATGACCTTCTCTGTGGTATTTTAAATATTTAAATACCAGTACTTTTTTAAAAATTAAGAAAATCATGCAGTAGGCTGTAATACTGATAATACTCACATTCTTAACTTTAAATTGTAATGCCTTTTGACACAACTTGATAAGATCTTGGTCTTAACAGTCTTGTTTTAAGTGTTGACACTTTCAACATTACATGCTGAAAACACATTAAGTACAATATTTTTGTTCATACTTTATATGATGAAAAACAAAATACAGTATCTTTTTACTCATGAAATAAAAGTTCAGTAAAGTAGACACACACTTCTGAAAATGGAGTTAAATAAGTATTTATCAAGTATTGCTATCAGTTTACTTTGTCGGTAAATGTCACGGAAGAAGAACATTTTTGCAAATATCTAGAATTCCATTATACAGAAACCTAATTTATTGCTATATGACTTTTTTCAAAATAGACTTTCTGCTTCTATTCATCAGTTTTTGCAAGAGCAAGTAGTTCTTATAACCTATTCTAGAGAATTGGGCAGATCTGGATTTGACATCTAGCATTTTCTTGTTGTTGTTTACAATTAGATCAAATTATATAAACAATTTTGCAAATGGCAGTGGGAATCTGCTGCGCCTACCTGATAGATTAATATGCTTGGCTTTGAACCTAGGTCATAGTAACAAACCAATGAATAAAAATGTTAAAGTTTTGATTCTCTTTTCTTCCCCTTCATCACCCTGTTCTTCTTCCTCCCTCTCTCCCTACCTTTTGGCAATCATCATTATTGTTAACCTAAACATTGTCACCATCCTCTTTGTCATTCCTTATTTATTTGCAGTATTATGAAAATAATGATATGATGATAAATGTATCTACCTGCACTTTCTAAACATGGGACATATAGGCTATGGTTATTCGTAATCCTATCAAAACTATGCATGAGAGGAAACAAGAACCACTTCAAAATGCTTGAGATTTCAGAGGGATAGAAGGGAACAGGTGGAAGTCTAACTGCTCCTGGGGGAACACTGAGGTATCTTGATCTGTATAAAATACAGCACACTGGATTGATAAGGCACACTGCTCAGAACCATTTTGTAAGAAAAGTGTTTATCTAATTTGCTATATCTGGTCTTTTATACACACACACACACACACACACACACACACATAAATGTATGTATGTATATATATAATGATTTAAATGTCAGAGAAGTTCACTATAGTTAGATAACTCTCTTTAATAATGACCTGTTAGAGTTCTTGGTAATTTATAAGGACGCTCAACTAATCAAGCATGAATACACCATACTTAGAACTCACATAAATATACAGGAACTATTAAAAAATACATAGAAGCTAAAATGATATATCAGAATCCTGCAGCATAGTTCTATTATTAACCAACATCTCACTAATAAACTTGAAAAAATGAAGCATGTAGCCAGGAATAGCTAATGTAATAGTTTTATTTGGACTAACCCAGATTCTCTTGCTATTTTCTGGACCTCCTGTGTGGCCAACTCTGACCCTTGATGTTCTTTGAATGTATTACTGACAGAAAGTAAACATTCAAAAATGTCAGTGCTTATTATTGTTATTTGAACTGCTCTACTTATTGATGATGTGTTTTTATTTTTATGTGGTTGATAAAAATTCATGTTTTAAATACAAAACACAATTATTCTCCTCATTATTCTAATTTAAGTCATGTACATACGAGAAACAAAGGAGGCACAACTGCTCTAGTACAAAATGTGTTTGGCACAGGCATGTTTGCAATTCATTGAGGAAATACTTTCCAGGATTGTGAGGAGAATTGTTTTTTTTTTAATTAATTTTTAATTTTTTTAATAAACATATAATATATTTTTATCCCCGGGGTACAGGTCTGTGAATCATCAGGTTTACACACTTCACAGCACTCACCATAGCACACACCCTCCCCAATGTCCATAACCCCACCCCCCTCCCCCCAGCAACCCTCAGTTTGTTTTGTGAGATTAAGAGTCACTTATTTTTTGTCTCCCTCCCAATCCCATCTTGTTTCATTTATTCTTCTCCTACTTCCTTCACCCCCCAGAGGTGAATTGTTTTTAACTCACCTAGTTTTGATGGAAATAAGATTATCTTCCACATTTGGTGTTTGGACATTGGGTACCCAAATTTGGCTGTACATCAAAATCACTGGAATAGTGTTTTGAAACTCAAAGATTTCTGATTCTGTAACTCTGGGGTGGGGCCTATAATGACTGAACTTTAAACAATTTTTCATATGATTTTACTATATAGTAGGAACCAAGTATCAAAAAAAACTGGTCTAAAAGTCATTTACATTTTTACAAATAAATCCTCTCATACAAGATTCATTGTCATGACCATACTCAAATGATCCCTTATTCCAGGCATTTGTATTTGCCCTTTGATGGTATTTGGTTATTTCACACAATTATAATCAGATAATTATGGGTTATACTTGAAATCTGATTTCTTAAGAGGTACCCTATTTCTACCTCCATGGCTGCAGATTTACAAGAAAAGGCATGGATCACATAGCTAATGTTTTCTTAGATGAATTGGGAAGAATTACCTATCACAGAAATAGACAAAGCTTAACTTCATCCTAAGAAAACTATTTTGTTCTAAGGTAGACAAAGTCACTCATATCTAGAACACTGACACGATTAAAAAAAAAAAAAAAAAAGTTTGAAACAGCAGGAACAAAATGTTTTTTAAAGCTTAATTTACCCAGAGTGATGTTCTGATAAACCTCACAGTACATAAAGAAGCGATTCATGCCTACATTTAGCTTTCTTTTTTCTTTCCTTTTTTTAAAAGATTTTTTAAAATTTATTTGACAGAGCGAGAGAGAGAGGGAGAGAATGCACACAAGCAGGGGGTGTGGGAGAGGGAGAAGCAGGCTCGCCGCTGAGCAGGAAGCCCCATGTGGGACTCAGTCCCAGGACCCTGGGATCATGACCTAAGCCGAAGGCAGGCACTTAACTCACTGAACCACCGAAACATCCCTATTTCTAGCTTTCTGCTTGAATTGGGAGGTCTGGGATATCTGTATGACATGGTCAATGGTTTGGTCGCAATATCAGTGATCAGACTTGTGGTTACCTAAAGGACTCCTAAGGTTACCTAAAGGGTTACCTAAAGAATTACCTGAAGGGTTACCTAAAGGGCTGGAGGACACTGTCAAGAGTTTTAACTGGGTGGGCAGACCAGGAGAAAGATGAGACCCACAGGTAGACTTTCACTAGTAACCCAGACAGCAGTGTAAAACTCTTCCTCTCAAGGCAATGTCATTGCTGGTTCTGAGAGAAGCTTATTTCTTTGACAACAGCCCTGGTCTGAAGCAAAGAAAAGCTGTTTTCATTTATTTGAAAACAGTATGGCCCTCTTTATTACAATAGCTTTTTCCTTCAAACCGAGGGTTGCAGACAGCAGATTCTATGCGGTTCCAACAACGACACATTTCATCAGGGGGCAATGTTCTCTCTCAGTGTGTTGAAAACTCCCTGGGGTAATACCCATCCCATAGCTTAGATTCTGTGGAATGGCTTTCCAAGACTTCTTGATACTCACTACTCCTATGTTATATTACCTAGCATTATAGCAGAGGGTTTGTTCGGATGTCTAAAAGGTCTCTAATCTATGCTTTGACACCAAGATAAGCCTAGAAAAGTGTAAAACTGTCAGATAAATCACTTTGAAATACAATGATTTATCTGAGTGTGTATTCTTCAGCATAATTACTGCTTCTGCTTTTAGCACAGGGCATTGTGTATCCTTTCAACGTAGACCATAGCCAGTGGGTTTTTGATGCTGCAAAGGCAATTAAATTTCCATATCAAGTTCTCCAAAACTACAAACATGTTTAGTAACAAAAGCCAAATGTATTATAAGGGGTCTTAATGTATAACTAGGTACTTTTAACATTTAGCTTAATCTCCATCATGGCATTTTAAGAACAACCATAGAATCCTTAGGACTCTAAAAAAATATATATATATATGACTCTAGAAAAAAGTAACAGGTAGAAGTTTACTGCATACCTCTGTTTCTCTAACTGCCTTATTTGACTATTTTTTTCTCTCTCTCTGAATTGTCTGTCACAGGTAAGCAGATTATTAATACTTTCTCTTCAGAGTGTGTACATAAACATATATGTGTGTATAGATATCATCCATATATAATTGTTTTTCACATTGTTTGCAATTTAAAAAGAGAAATGAAATTAATTTCTATGTGGCCTTGGCAAAAGCATCATTCATTATTTCTAAGACTTTACAATAATAAATAATTTACTGAATATCACTTTCACCTGATGGGAAATTAATATTCATATAATGCCACAAGGCCCTGTTTGAAAAGGACCTAGGTGTAAAGTAGATTCTCTTTCATTTCCTCTTCTGTGGTACTGATTTTGATTGTGGAACAGAAGGTATGAATTTATTACATGATGTGTGATTGAGTAACAGCTGTCAGTAATTGAATGCAGCAAAGTTTGTAATGAAAACTTGAGTCATGAAAAATTTACCTGAGTTTTGTTTCACTACAAAGACCCCAAATCAATCTAGGTTATTAAAACATCTGGCTCAAGTTTTCAGTTTTTGCCATTGTGAAAACTCTACCGCAAATAGCTATTTCTACAAGGGGAAACCACTTAATTTTTTTGTTGTTATTGTTCATGAATTTATGGATTAGAGTTGCTTTTCTGCACAGTGATAGAATGTTGTGTTAATACATTTTATATTGAGATATTTGCACTTCCCTGAAACAAAGACCCAGATGATTAAAATTATTTTTTCTAGGAACGAGTCTTTGTGAATAAAATAGCACATCAGCTTTCAGGATTTAAACTATATATATGTATACACACACACACACACACACACACACACACACACATCAATTTATTTATTTATTTATAAATATTTAACATCATGTATTTATATAAAAATACATATATTATGTATATTTATATATAATTATGTATAATATACATAATATGTATAACTATATATAAATATACATATGTGTATTTATATTTATATGTATATAATATGTATATAAATATATACATTTATATATAATATATTATATATTATGTATATTTATATTTATATGTATATAACATGTATATACATATACATATCATGTATATTTATATATAGTTATACATATTATGTATATTATATATAATTATATATAATTATATTATATACATTATATATAATTATATTATATATAATGTATATTATATGATATATATGTGTGTGTGTATATGTTAGACAGGATTTTTCAACCATTAAACTGTTGCCATTAAATTTCAAAGTATTCTTTTCTCCAATGAAGAGGAGATCTTGCCCAATGTTTTAAACCTTGTTAAAATTTGCCCAAATAAGAGACCAATTTTAGGGAGTATATGTTACCATTAAATGAAAAGTCAAGAGATCTGAATTCTTCAATGAATGCCTAAATAATACTTTCACATATCTGCTTTATTACTCTTTTAAAAAGGAAGACTATTACCTGAGAATCAGAATCAGAGCTATCAAGATAGTATAAAGCTTTCTGAAATCAGGTAAATATTATTTTCTCCAGCATAGAGAGGAAAAGTCCAGAGTAAGGAAATACACAGAATATTAAAATTCAGGTGTCCAAACTTATGAAGAATATAACAGGATCACTGGGTGTGACAAATGAGGTAAGTATAGCAACCTCATATTTTGTTAAAAATCAGTGTTACATTCCTCATCTGATTCACCTTAATAACCCATTGCACAAGTAAATAAACATACATATTCCACAAGGTTTCATTATCTTTTGGTTTCTGGAACAAGAACTTTCCAAGAGTTATTTTTATGATGAGGGTAACATTCAGATGCAAGTGCTTTCACTTTATAACAATGTCCTTCCATCTCAGGACTGGAGTTATTAAGCTGATAGAAGCTTGATTCAGATAGACATATGAACATCCACAGAGAATATTTTAAAAGAGGTATTAAAGTAATTGTCAATAAGTCATCTACATGTAAACAGTTTCCTTTGCCTTACATAGCAGGAAAAGACAAGTTTATGGGCTAAAGATGATTTAGAACCATTGACTGAAGAGGGTAGGCCACTGACAAAAGGTTATGCACACAAAGTGTGACTTAAATTTAATATAATCAGATTTAGTTCTTTGTTCTCAAGGGCTACACTTTTACAGTTAGACAACCCTCATTGGGACCTATTTTATATAATAGGAAAATAATAGATTGGATAAGATAGGTTTAACTGCCAGGCAAAACTATCTAATTTAACTATAAACTGTTATTATTAGCAAAATAAAGTTTTGAAAAAATCAACCCTTTAGCAGCTAATAAAGACAATAGTGGTTTCTCTTTAATATGCCCTATCATCATTAAATGGTTGAAACAAACTGAAAAATTTAAAGGAAAATATTATAAACTTTACTTTACAAACCCTTTCAGGTTCAGGGTACCTAACATTGTACTATTTGTTTTGGATCTTTTATTATCTTTGAACTGTTAATGCCTCCCTGATTTTTCTGCCCCCTTTCTCTCATCTGAGGTATTCAGGAACCTTTACTGCCTCCTTTAACTTTCTAGTCAAAATTCAAGTGCTTTTAATTTAACCCACAAGGCCATTCGTGATGATAACCCTACCACTCTAATTTAACATCCTGTTACTCTCCTACCTGAATTCTTACTTGAATTACATTTTCCTCACTAGTCTATGTGATTCAACTGCCTCTATTCCGTGTTCGCCTGGAACCCTGTAAATGCCTTTATCATAGCTACTGTCCCACTAGATTATAAAGATACATTCACTTACCTGTGTTACCTAGTTTAGTAAGTTTCCTCAGGATAGAGATTACATAATTATTGGTCCAAATACTCATAAAAAGTTTAGTGCTTGCTTCACAGGTATATTTGTTAAATGGAAATTTCTATATGTAAAATATCTGTATTAAAGCCCAAATTCTCAAAAAGTGCATAGATGCTTGCTAAATGAATAAGGTTCTAGTATCATTAAGAACTAAACAAGCACTGAGTAAACTTAAGACTTGAAGAGAATAAGAGTGGACATTCAAAATTATTTTAAAATGAGAAGATACCAATTTTATGTTTAGTTACTGTTTTATATCTCCAACTTTAAATGGAGATTATTAGTAGCTGCTTATGTGAAATTAATATTTATAAAATTCATATATATTTATATAAAACAAATATAAGCTGCTAATCAGATATCTGATTTGTACATTCCTAATAATAATCTATTTTCTCTCCAAAATGGAATGGTCAATTAGATAGTTTTGAAAAGATAAACCACCTTAATTTTTTCACTTTTACATTTTTGTTTGTCTCAGCTCACTTCTCCTTTTCCTACTAATTACCGTAGACACCCTGAAAAGATTGTTATGGCAAGTAATAAAGTTTTAACTGTAAGGTGTTCAACCCAAATTGAATAAATAATTTGAAAATTCCATGCCTTGAACAACAAGACTAGCTTTATTATTCAAAAATGGTCTGCTTTTACGGATGCTTTATTGCTTCACATGAAAAAACGGGTGGAAAAAAAAAAAACAGATACATTCTAGGAACTAATTTTCTCTAAGCTGTGCTTCAGTGCTTTAAAAGAGAGAAAGAAATATATACGGGAACAGCTGTTACTGCTATATCAAAGTACTAAAGTGCTGGCCTCGTAGGGTCCTAATTATTGGTAGTTTACCATAGCACTAGCCTTAGCTTCTGCAAAAGCGCTAGCAGAATTGACAGCAGGAACACACATGATTTATTCATTAAGAATGATCTATAGCTTCCTGCATTTTAAGCTCCGGCACAAACACTGTACAATGCCATGTCATTCAGCAAGAACTGGTCTGAGACAGGAAGCACTTTAGCATGTTTACAGAAATATCTTTTAAAACAGACTTAACTATCAGACAACCCCCTTGCAAAGCCCTCCCTCACCCTTAGAAACTCGGGTAAAAGATTATCACTCCGCACTCACAAAAATCAATTTTGGAGACTGACAGTTGTTCCAGACTGATGTTAGATTTCCTTTTTTCCTTGAATTGAATTTCCTGTAGACTGTGAATATGCTAACATTCACCAGGTGCTTTTTCCTGACTCCAGTGATTTTTTTTTAAGCCATTAAAAATCTCCCTTATGTTTTTATCAAGTATCCTATGTATACAATGGAGAAGACTGTGATGGATCGTTGTTTAAGAACTAACAATTGGTGAAAGGCAAGCCTGCCAATTTTTATATAGATAGTAATAGTGATAACATTAGTAATAATATGAAGGAACAGTTGAGGGCACAGTGAAAGCCAGGCATCTGCTTAGCACTTTGCATGCATTACCCATTTAATCCTCAACTGAAACTCTAAAAAATAGTGTTCTCTCCAGTAACCAAACCTCCCACTGAGGCTAATATATGCTGAGTATCTTGCCCAAGGTGACAGAAATTTCAAGAGCAGTAATCGACAACAAACTCTGAGAAACCAAGACCTGAGTTCCCAATTGCTATGTAAAATTATATTCTTGTTTTTTTTAAGATTTTATTTATTTATTTGACAGAGATCACAAGTAGGCAGAGAGACAGGCAGAGAGAGAAGGAAGCATGCTCCCTGCCGAACAGAGAGCCCGATGTGAGGCTCGATCCCAGGACCCTGAGATCATGACCTGAGCCGAAGGCAGAGGCTTTAACCCACTGAGCCACCCAGGCGCCCCTACATTCTTATTTTTAATAGTCCTCTCATTCTATGAGGAAATAATACATGAATCCATCACCTAAGCAAGAGAGATTATTTCTATGTGAATGATTTTCAAAGTTGTCTCCAAATCCTAGCACTTTCCTAAGCTGCTGATCTGCGCTTCCCAAAGCCTAAACCGCTCTGACGTCACTGTTGCCCCTTTATACCAACACTGCCCCCACCTTCATCGAATCCCACGTGCTTCATCTTTTCTCCAAACCAATTCAGACTTCAAACAAAACTTATCATGGATCTTCCCCAAACCTCAGATGGAATTCTTTCTCTGATTTGACCAGCCACCGTCAGAGGAGATGCAGCAGAAGGGGCAAAGGATGGCTTCGGAGGTCACAGTGGAAGCACTGTCGGGGCCTCTGTCGCCGTTCTCTGTTCTCACTCACTGCTGTGCTCTTCCCTCAATTCCCAGCGTCTCCCGACGCATAGGTACTTGTGCTCTGGTGTCTCATCCTTCTTTCCTCGTATAACGTGCTCTTGGTGAAGGATCCGAAGCAAATGAATGAACCAACAGTCTGGATGCCTGCTCCCATTTACTTTTAGTCCGTTCCTTCTGTATTTGAATTGTAAGAAAGGACTAAAAATATGCATCGAATGATAGATTTTCATTTATCACAATCCTAATGGGTAGAGGTTTCACTGAGGGAAGAGCCCTTTGCTTATCTTATTTTACACTTGGAGCACATTGATAGATACTCCGTCTTTAGCACATTCTCCATAGAAGACTGAAGCAAGACTAGAAAAGAGATTGAGATGTGAGAAATCTCCAAGAGTTGGTTCTCTTTCTATTGTGTCTCCTATGCAGTGATGACGGAGGTCATCGGAACAGTAACTGAAAGAGACCCTCCTGGGTTAAAAATGAGGCTCCTTGAGAATCTCCAAGTGGATGAATGCATTTTAAGTGGTTGGAGAAGAGGCAAATCAAAAAACAAATTGGATTTTAAAATCATTGAGCACCAGGAATGTTAAAGAGTCTGGGGATACAAATGTACATAATAAGAATTTTACATTTTTAATAGTATCATGCCTCAGCTCCTGAACATTTCTTGAGAAATTCTCCCAAATGTACAGATTTGTCTGGTCATGTGTGATTGTCAAATCACCTGGGGATTTAATGCTTCTTAATAATCTCTGACTTTGGGGGCACCTGGGTGGCTCAGTGGGTTAAAGCCTCTGCCTTCATCTCAGGTCATGATCCCAGGGTCCTGGGATTGAGCCCCCCATCAGGCTCTCTGATCAGTGGGGAGACTGCTTCCCCCGCTCTCTCTGCCTGCCTCTCTGCCTACTTGTAATCTTGGTCTGTCAAATAAATAAGTAAAATCTTAAAAAAAAAATAATAATCTCTGACTTTTCCTTAAGCAATTTTCTTTGTCTTCCTCAAAAATTATTTCAAACTTTAAAGTTTTCCTACAAGCTTTTCCTTCTCCTATTCCCTCTCAGTGCTCTTTGTAAAGGTATTGGGAAAGTTCTCAGCTTTCGTAATGTAAAGATGATGTTTGGGAAAGAAATCTCTATGAAGTCACTCGGAAACACTTCACACAATGTGTATTACTATTTATATTTATATTCATTAAAAAAAATACATAGTGGCAAGACTGAAAATGAAGAGACTTGATGAAATTTTACTCTAATTCTCATATTCAGTTACTGAGACATTTTAGAAACTGTTCTGTTTTCCTTAGTATCAGTTTTTAACATCTTTTCAGTGCAATTCTTTTAGAACTTATAAACCCTTACACAAAATTTAGTACCTGATGGTATACTATCAGATAGGATTCTCTACTTATTTTCTGTTTGCAAGCTTCACTCTTCAATGAGATTGCAACTTTCTGTATGTTTCTCAGAGTAGCTGGCATAGTGTGAAGCAGGTGGCCATCAGGGCTGATTTAAGAAACCTGTCTTTCGGGTGCCTGGGTGGCTCAGTGGGTTAAGCCACTGCCTTCGGCTCAGGTCATGATCTCAGGGTCCTGGGATCGAGTCCCGCATCGGGCTCTCTGCTCAGCAGGGAGCCTGCTTCCCTTCCTCTCTCTCTGCCTGCCTCTCTGCCTACTTGTGATCTCTCTCTGTCAAATAAATAAATAAAATCTTTAAAAAAAAAATAAATAAAAAAAAAAAAAAGAAACCTGTCTTTCGGGGTTCCTAGGTGACTCAGTCAGTTGAGTGACTGACTCTTGGTTTTGGCTCAGGTTGTGATCCTCAGGGTCATGAGATTGACTCAGAATCTGCTTGAGATTCTCTCTCCCTCTCCCTCTGCCCTTCCCACTCATGCTCTCTATCTCTAAAATAAATAAATAAATCTTAAAAAAGAAAGAAATTTGCCTTTATCTTAGCCTTATTTCTGTCATAATGTTAGCTGATAATCCGATATGTAATGAGAACTCACTTGGTTAGATTTAAAAGGGTAGAATTTCTGAAACAAAGCCAGACTTTATGCATAAGTTGAAGGATTTGCCCTCTGAATTTCATGAATATCCTGTGACTTTAATGCTATATAGTAACTGGTCTTTTTTATTATTTATTTGGATTACTGACTGCACTGCATAAATATATGTATATGTTAAATACATACATACATATATGTATATGTATATATATATATATACTTAATTTCTACAATTCCAAGGAAAATTTCCTTTAAAGAATTCTATTTTTAAAAATTACTTAATTTCAAAGACTAGAAAAATAATTTAATGTAAACATGTAGTTCATGATCAATATATGTGGAATATAAAAAGTCTGAAGCATGATAAACATTGCACAGTAGGTTTATATATTCATTTTTGTGGTTTATGGGTAGTTTATTATCTACTTTTTACTAACCTCAAAAGAAAACAGTGTCTTTAAGAAACATCAACTTTTTATATTAAATCAGAACAATAAACAACTCATGGAGATAAGGATAACTTCATTAATGATGATAGGAAGCTGGCTCGGATATAAGTAATTTCCGAGTCTTATCTTTTGTTTTTAGTCTCAACTTCAAAAGAGTAATGTGAATCAGCTTTTCCTTCTCCTGCTTCCTCTCAAGGCTCTTTGTATTGGGGAAGTTTTAGGTGCTGTGTAATGTTAAGATGATATTGGAAAGAAAATATATTACTATATTTTTAAACAGTATGTATTTCCATTATAGTCTATTGACAGTACTACGAGGAAAAGTATTACCAGAAAAAGGAAGCCATGACCTGAGTCGCTGTTCAGCAATTAAAAATACAAATATGGGTTTGTGATTTTCTGTTGCTGTGATACATATTTTAATCACAAGAATAAAGGGTATGAATACCCAGAACTTTAGTTATTAACTGTTGAGTATTAAGTGTGAAATATTTGTTTCACAATATTGAGTGTGAAGTGATTTGTATGCCTTTGAGAATATAACCTAGAAGACAAAAGCTTAATAAAGTCAGGTGAATGTAATGTTAAGAGAAGAATATTTTGCTGAAATAAAGTTAATGTAGAATGAAATGGTAAAGGTGAGTTCTGTTAGAGGGTTAAACTTACTTTTTTTCCCCCTCCTCTCCTTTCTCTTTATTCTGTCTTCATCTTCTGAGATTCCTTCCCACTCTAAAAATGTGGGAATGATCAGTGGGCTAGGAACAGCAGCACCTACCCTCCCTCCAGATTCTAGTTCTCAGTCCTATTTACTTATATAATAAACTCTCTCTCCTCACTCTGCAACCCATGCCTCCCCCTCCGCTCATGCCATCCTAACACCGCATCCCAGCACACTTCCACGGCCCTCTTCCTCTAAGTTACTTTCCCCCAATAGCCCTTACGACTACAGTTAGGTTCTCAAAGATCTTAGTCTTTTTTGTCTACAAGAAACTCAGTGCTTTAACTACCAAAATTAGCATAAGTCATTCAGTAAATGAGAGAAAATGTAAGTGACAGGAATTAAAAGAATAAATTGTCTTTTGTCTGAAAATCAGTATAGGATTATGCCACACCCCTATCTGTGCATACATAAGCCTCATATGCCTGGGTATTTTGTGTGTAGAGAGGAGAATTGTTACTTCCTACATAACAATTGTGGAATCTGAGACAAATATCTAAACAGAACCAATGGGAGTTTTACAATCCATTGTTCAATAAAGTTAGCCAAGCTTTTACAGATTTGACTTAGTCCAGTCCAACTGATGGGCAACGTCGCTGCAGAACTGGATGGTATCTAGAAAGATTAAGAGCAGGGCTCACAGTGGGTGCATGTCCACGAAAACACCCACAGAGGGCGCCTGGGTGGTTCAGTCGGTTAAGTGTCTATTTTAGGCTCAGGTCCTGATCCCAGGGTCCTGGGATTGAGTCCTTCACTGGGCTCCCTGCTCAGCCTGGAGTCTGCTTCTCCTTCTGCCCCTCCCCCTGCTCATGCTGGCTTTCTCTCTCTCTCTCTCTAACAAATTTATAAAATATTAAAAATAAACAATCAAACAAAAAACACCCACAAAACTAGGGCAGAGAAGAAGATTTGACTTTGAAGTTGGGTGCATTCAGGTTCAAATTCCAGTTTGAACACTTAGTATTGAGTAACCTCGAGCAAGCTTCCGAGCCTTTCTTGAACTCTTGTTTCCTTACTTGTAAATTGAAGTAATAGTATTAACCTTTAAAAATTGTCATGGAGATAGAATGAGGCAACACATGCATTCCATGTACCAAAGTCTAAAAGCAGTTGTTTTAATAAAAAATAGCTTTCACATAGTTGCAAACTGAGCTGTCAAAAAAAAAAAAAAAGAAAGAAAGAAAGAAAAATAAAAAGAAAAGAAAGACGCACAAACACAAATGCCATTCACAGCATAAAACATTTAAACTGATTATTTCTGGAGGAAAAGGTTGAAAAGATTAAAGAAAAAGGAAGACTTAGGCACATTAACTAATGAAAATATCCTCAATAGGTGGTTAGAATTTTAATATGTAAAGTTGATGGGAAAGGAAATTTCAGACAGAGAGAACAAAAGTGCTAGAATATTTGGACGCTTTAATACAGATAAGTGGTACTGTTTGATCAAAGTGTGTTTAGGTCTGGTCATAAAGAATCTTGACAACCACACTAGGAAATATAATTTGGTTCTTGATGCATTGAAGAGCAACTGACATGTTTTGAACAAGTAAATATAATCAAATAACATTTCTTCCTTTACCAAGGTTTATGTCTCCCTTATTTTGATTTTTAAAGCTAACGATCCTACTAATTTTAAAGCTAATGATCCTCAATTTTCTCCTTAAATGTGTAAATTAAGAAATCATATATATTAACAATTATCACAAATCCTTTATAGCATTACAAAATGTTTGTAAAAAGTATTTTTATACCCTTAGCAATGCTATTTTAAGAATTTTGCCACAAACATTCTGATATTGAGAACTAGTGGTCATGACCTATTTTTAGGTGCTTTGTAAAGAAAAATCTTCCCGTATTTGAGAATGTGATATTATCAGACCCCTGCCCCCCCACCCCAAATTTCTCTGAACTCCTGATGAACCATTCTTCCTCTCTCCTCCCTGGAGAGGCCTTGTAGGTTCTTTCAGAACAGATGAAACTTTCTTGCTACTGCATAATAAACAGGCCGATCCCCTACCCAGTAAACATTCTTTGGAAAGAAAACAGCTGGTATATGAAAGAGAAGCTTGCTCACACATTTCAAGATAACTTCCGATTAGATTTATCCTTAGATTATTCCAACCCACAATGTTTCTGGCTTGAATATAAAACATATTGAGTGTTTCAGGAAGAAATGTTTGTTTCTGAATACCAGGATCCGTGTTCAGCCTAGCAGAAAGGTCTCTTATCTCTTTGGGCTCCCACAGGCCTGTGGAATAAAAGTGAGTTGTGCATCGTTGGTTTGCTGTGGTCTCTGAAACCATATCAAACTGCCTGTGTCATGCTCTTCATTCAACAGATGGAAAATATTGCCTTACAGCTCAGTGCCAGGAAGAGAGGCTCATTGGGAGAGGTGAATAGGAGCCCAGAGAGGCGTACAGGCCATGTGCATTCCAGGGAGGGGTGAACGGTCAAGGGAAGTCGAAGTTCACTGAGGCAAGACAGAGAGAAATGGCCAAGCTGCTTTTGTGATTGATGATCAGTAGAATGCAAAGGAAGAAGAGAAAGTAAGCACAAAAAAGACATTTTAGTGTGGAACACAAGCATTAATAGTAACTATCACAACCGGCTCTGATGATGATTTATAGTGTGGCTCTGAGGCAAATCTACCCATCTGGAGCTATTAATAATATGCAAACCAGGAAAAAAAATCTCAAAAATAAAAGAGACTACATTACAACCACAGAAGTTCTTTTGGAATGTTACTACTTCTTTCAGCATTGTATAGCCTCACAATATCTAAAGTCATCCATCTAGATACAGTTGCACGGTGTCATGGGGAATTGTAGTTATAATCATGATTCCCACCAAGCAGAATCATCTGTCCAATTCTCGTTAACTTCCACGTGTCCTGGACTTGTATCTCTTTCTGAAGCTCCCCCTTCAATCTGGCTGCTTTTGTATTTCCTGATTTTACTTTCCTCCCTTAATATTGCATATGGTATCTGCCCTCCCTAAAACTGTATTGAGAAGTGCAGACTTAAGGAAATGATTCTCTTGATATCTTGCAAATCCAGATGGTGGCAGTCACTAAACATACTCCACTCCACTGAGGGGAAAACTACAGGCTTTGCACAGGGAGAAGAAATTTGTAATTTACTCAGTTCATGAAGAGGCATTCCTATTTCTGTATGGCCTTTATATTAAAGCATGCATAGACCATTTTCAGGGCAGAGTGTGGGACAGGTAGCATCAAATTCAAGTGGTCACCTGAAATTCCTGAGTACCCTAATAACTCTCAGAACACAGACATGTTTTTTTTTTCTTTTGGTAGAATGGCTTTGTCCACACTGAAGACCTTTTGTAACAAGGTAGAAGGGAGATGGTTGATGACTAGATGACGATGATACACAGTAATAGGATACCTTTTCCCTAGTAATGCTGTAAGTTAACATTTAGTAAGTGCTTACTCTGTACAAGGTACTTCAGATTTCTATTCATCTCTTCCTCATCTCTATTGAATTGTGTCTACTAAGCAGTCTCCATTATTGGCTATAAGTTTTTTGATATGGAAATGGAGACACAGCTTCAAAGCCATACAGTCACTTTGTGGCAGAACCAGTGGCCCAATTTAAGCAGAGGTCAAAAGCCCGTGCCCTCAACTGCTCTACCACGTAGCTGTCGTGGGGGAAAGAGCTCAGATTATGAACTTAAAGCCAATCACATTGGATGCTTGTGAAATGAGACAAGAAGGACCTTTCCCCCCTTCCAACATGAAGAGTACATTTTGTTGTGCCCCCTCCAGTGCTCAGAAGCTCAATACAATTATTTACAAACTGTGACGCTACGCCTGGGACAGAAGGGCATGGCGCATGTTAGAGCTGCTCAAGTTACTCCACGCTGTTTGACACACCCCTGCAATAACTACCCAATTCAAACTACCCAGTTTCATCTCTCCTCTTCAACCTTACTAGCTTTTTACTTTCTTGTGGGTTGTTAGTTGTTCACTTTTGATAATTCACCTCATAATCATTGTAAACATTTAATCTTTCATAATAAGATATTTCAGTCAAACTCTGAAAAGTTTATACAGAAACACCAGAGAATATTTACAAGACTGGTCCAGTGTTGTGATCACTAACCATCTTATTTTAGACATGGAAACAATTTAAAATACATTCATAACTATAATCTTAAAAATATTTGAATTTATCTTTGGTACACCAACTTACTGATATATTCTACCATTCGGGGTAAAAACGTGCGCAAAAGCAGTATATTGACACTTTTTTTTTTTTTTTTTACAGCAACCATTGACAACAAAATAAATGAGTATGGTGATCAGCATGGTTGCGAGGAAGGGTCTCCATTATGTTACTTTAAGTAGCAGATGATTTTGCATCAGAATCTGTATGGATAGAAGGAAGACAGTGACCACTAACATGGGACCAGGTCTTACAGAAACTCAATGCTAAAGAACCATGATATATGGGGAAAAAACAAAATAGAAGGGTTTAATCAGGATTTAAAGTGTCCTCACCTTAGTGGAGAACTTCTCTTGCTAACAAGAGCAAGGAGTCGCTGAGGTCAACAGTTCCACCAATGGCAGATTGTCTCTGTCTTAATCTTGTTTACGCTTCTGCGCTTGAATATCACACTGCAACTTAAATGCAAATTCCTTTACTTTTGTGGTATGTCTATCTAACACCAGGCCATTTTCATATTTTATAAGTAGATATCTTCTTTGGCTTTGTGTTATAGATTTTTTAAATGTAAGTATTATAAACTCTTATCTTTCTGAAATAAACTGGATCTCCCTTTCTGGCAAGCCCCAGGAGAGAATTGGCTTCTTAAAAATGCATTTAGGAGATAACAATTCACCTGGAGGTAGGCAACCACAGGAAAGCTAATTCAAAGCTTTGACCACATCTTGGCCCTTGCTTGGTGTCATTGTAATTCTCCCAGCTCTTCAAAGTGTCTTTCACAACAACTTACAAAGTAGGAAAAAGAAAAGGTTGCTTGAGAGTTAAGTATTCAAACCTCAGTGAGTGATATTTCAGACTATTACATAGGAGCAACAATAATCAATATGCTTCCTACTTAGGCAGATTTTATTTTCTTAGCTTAATTTTGAAAAGGAATCCTATGCCTGGAGAGCTGTTTTATGAAAGGGCATCGAATTCCAAATCTCTCTCATTCAATCCCAGGAAACTTCCTTATTAGGAAATAGTTAATTAAGTCATGAGTTAGTGATGAGTTAATGATTCGCTATTTTTTTTTTCTTAGAAATATTTAACCTGGGAGCACCTGAAAGGCACAGTCGGTTAAACATCTGACTTTTGGTTTCAGCTCAGGTCATGATCTAAGGGTTGTGAGATAGAGCCACGTGTCGGGCTCTGTGCTGAACGCAGAGTCTGCTTGGGTTTCTCTCTCCCTCTCCCTCTGCCCTTCGCCCCTCCCTCTCTCTAAAATAAATAAATAAATAAATAAATAAAGTTTGACCTGAAGATTACTGTTTCTTTAAATCAGTTTTAACATTAACTTTCAAGTTTTGAAGTCTCCATCTGCTTGGATGTCTGGAAGCAGGAATGTGGGTGAAGCAAGAGAGAAATTCCATGATGTGAATGTAACCGAATATTCCATTTACTAACAATATTCTTCATGCCTATCTTTTTTTGGCTGAGAATACTTTAACATCTAATCTCAAACCCTATTTTGTTATCCCCTTAAAGAATACAGTTGTGAGATTAAAATGGTATAGTAATTCTGTTTGTCAAAATTTGTTACCTGGATCCCATATGTATAATCCTGATCTGCTATTTTTTCAGAAGAAAGGGAATCAAGCTTTGTAGTCTAATGAAAGAAAATAATAAGCATAAAGGAAATAAACCATGATACGACAATGGAGCATATTCACATTAAGTGTCAACACACAAGCATTAATATGTATTACTGATGAAAAATGATCGTATGTTTTCAGGGCAGAGCTTACCATGAGACCAAGCTTCACTCATGAACAATCCCTTCCTGACTTCCTTTCAACAGAATTTACCTCCCCACACAATCAAACACAAATGAACCCATGTGCACACACATACACACACCTCTGTGATTAACTATGATTTCCCTCTCCCTGCTCATTTCTGTCTCGAATTGTTTCACTTAGAGAAATTTTCCAACCAGATAAGCTTAAAATATAAATCATTTGAGTGAGGAAATTACTACATAAATTCATAGTCAAAGTAGTGAAGAAGAAATTTTTAAATTTATGGAAAAATTATTTGTAATCTCAAAGGACTGTCAGTTGATTCTTTTACATTCTATTGTATATTATAGCAGGACTCTACCTACAATTTCTGACAGAACAGAACAGAAAAAAGTCTGAATGAGTGGAGGAAAGTGAGACTGGGGAACTAAGCTATACATACTGGATAACATTTCCAGAAGAAAATAAGAACAAATTCAACAAAGATTCAGCCATTTTTGTTTTGTTTGTTTTGCTTTTACTTTTCATACTCCTACATTTGCCCTTTACATCATGCTTTTTCTATAGTGTCTCCATTCTCTGTAACCCTTGGGGATACCCACACATGTAATATATGTACATATAAAATATAGGTATATGTGTGTGCATATATATAGTTATATGTAAGGGTGTGTGTGTGTATACAAAATTAGGCTAAAAATAAAAATCAGTTTGACAATCTAAAAATAGATGCCACATCTATGTTTCCAAGGACATGTATTATTAGCATGAGTTTTCACATTGATGATATCTCTTTACTTACCCGCTGTTAATCCTTTCGGATTTTTTTTAAAGACAAAAACCTTGTGCGTGTTATTTGTGTGTGTGTGTGCATAAATAGAAATCTAAAAAAAAAAAAAACAAATTGGTATCTATGTATGAATAATTATTGAAACTCATATGTGGAATTTAAGAAACAAAACAAATGATCATAGCAAGGGAAAAGGAGAGAGGCAAACCAGGAAACTATGGGCACCACGATTATTACATACTTTCCTCTGTCTCTTGATCTTAAAAAAAAAAAAAAAAAAAAAAAAAAACAGAGAAATAGCCTCACAGAAAACTATATAATTGGAGGCAGAATGAGGGGTAAAGCTCTGCACTAGCAAATCAGTAGCAAGACCCACTGCTGTGTTTTGTTTGATGCTGAGTGGTTCCTTCACATCCTAAGTCTCTAGGTCCCCCTCTTCCTTCTGCCAGTCTCTTTGCATAGAACAACATTAATAGGTTCTGATACATAAAATCTGATATTGACAATAGATTCAATACATCTCACCTCTGCTAAATTGAATTTGAAAAGTAGGTGGTTTAGGCAAGACTTACCCATATTCTGTGTCAAAATTAGAGTAACCTAGGATTACTATAAAGGTATATAAAGTCTATGTGACAAAAGCATTTTTTTCTGAGAAAAAAAAAGAATAAGCAGAGAATAACCAATATAAAATGAAAGCATTAGAGACAAAGATGGCCCTTACCACTTCTGATGAAAAGGAAATTAAACATGGTAAAATCTTGAAAACAGTAATTAATCTGTAAGAATACAAGCAGACAAACATTGTTTAATTTAAAAATGAATGGCTTGAGTTTTCCGTCACATTCTTCCTTGTATAAATGTAATCAGAATTATCTCTGATGTTGAAGAATAATAACAATGACATTGATAGCAAACTTAGATGGATTCAGAAAAATTCATTAATAAAAATTTATTTTACAATGGTTTTTAGACATTCTAAGAGTCACTTAAAGAAAGTAATGTTGCTGGTGAGACATCACTAGGAAGAAAGATAAATTATTTGATAAAACATCAAGATAAAAGTAGAAATTGAAGAGAGTGTTACTATTAAATCTATAGGATATAAAATAATGACATATTTGATCATATCCATATTATTAAGAGCATTCTTTCACTTTTTTGGTGGGGGGATAAGGAAGAGGGAGAGAGAGAATTTTAAGCAGGCTCTATGCCTGCTCAGAGCCCAATGCAGGGTTCGATCTAACAATCTTTAGATAATGATTTGAGCTTAAATATAGAGTGGGATGCTTAACTGACTCAGGAGCCCCAAGATCATACTTTCATTTTTTATGCTATTATGATGACACATTGTTTAGATAAGTGGTTGTACAGATAAGTTGTTTAGATAAGTGGTTCCCAAAGTGTAATCTCCAGACCAACAACATCAGCATCCTTTGGGAATTTGTTAGAAATGCCAGTTCCTAAAGCTCACCCAGACCCATTGGGAGGTGGAGCCCCACAATCTGCATTTTATGAAGCCTTCAAGGTGATCCTCACTCAGCGATAATTTATTCCACTGGTTTACATAAGGCACAAAGGAAATTAAATTATTATTTTCAAATTGTAAAAGAATACTAAAAAAGGGAGGGCATATTACAACAAAAACTAATTTTGTAAGCATATTTTCCCAGAGTTCATATAAGAATAAAGAGATACTGTGTTATATTAACAAACACTGCTTTGAAACTAATATTACTCTATATGTAAACTAACTAGAATTCAAATAAAAACTTCAGACATTTTAAAAAAGGATGTGAACTTTTCCAAACTGTATAATTGAAACATGAAAGAGTAAACATAAATCATATAGTTAATTATATTTTGTCAAAAAATACAATTTTTTGTATTTCCTATAAATTTCCTACATAAGAAAAGATTATAAATACTAAAGAAAACCCTTTATGTTGATCAGTGTCCCACTTTTACTTTCCATGTTTACTAAATTTGAAGAGGACATGCAGTGGGTGACATGAAGAATGTCAGATAAGATTAAAATTATGTGGTAAATAATAAACCACTTACAGCTTTTGATATCAGTTGGAAAAATCAGTCATTTGCTATTCTCCATATGGTATAGCATTATCTGACTATTCTTAATGGTGGTAACAGTTGCTAAATAGTCACCAGGATATGTACAGAAGTGTAAAATATTCCAATTTTTGCCAATTTGATACCAATATGTTTAAAATAAATGACAAAAGTACCAATTTTAGAAAATAAATAAAAATGCTGCCTTAATTTCAGGGCACTTTGAAGTATGTATAAAGCACTTTTTCATACATTACCATCCATACATACATTATTGCCTTGGTAACACACAGATTATTTGTCAAAATATATCTTTATAACAGATCAATTTTATGGATACTGAACTTTAGAAAGGTCTGAATATTCATAAAATAATTTATACGGATGAGTGAAACATGACACTGCATCTAAGAAAATGTGGCAGATATGAAAAAAATGGGTACAAAGTAATGGTGTGTTTCAGGGATGGTAAGGTCTGGGTATAACTGTTGCTTTTTTTCTGTTCTTCTTCTTTTTTTCTTTCTTACTCTTCATATTGGATGACCTACAATTACCCACAGGGATACTTTCCAGAGTATAATTTTTTGACAATGGGAAAAAATTATTGTAGCCATATTACGAATCTTATGTGACCTACATCCTTCATAAGGAGAACTCTGAATGAAGCTTTAATGCTTATGAATACTTTTAGTTTCATGGCCTATTCGTTATCCGTAGGAGGTGGGTATTTAATCTGTCAAACATTTGTAAAACACCAAAAGCAGTATGGCCTTTGACCTGGGTCACTAAAATAGTACCCCATTCTAGCGACTTTTTTGATTTCACCCAGCAGGTCTCATACATTTGTACCGTGCCTTATGAAGCATTTAGGCAGAGTATGATCTTTGACTTCTGGCCACCTGTGTCCCATACTTTTTGTGTGAAAGAAATAAATGACAGGCTTGGAGATTAAGTCCAGCTCTCCTTTTTTTATTCAGGTGTGTTGCCAGCTGAGTTGAATGACCCATGGGTGCCTTAAGTTATAATATTTTTTTACTGTTGTAATTTGTAGCAATGCATGTGTTACTGACAAATTATCTTAACATTCTGTGTCACAAATGGATTCTAGTCTTTAGTAAGCAGGTATATCAATCCAATAAAAAAAAAAACTAACATTGCATGCACACATACATAGACATCCTTAATTACTGCATGTGTTTTCCATATTAATGTCATCATCGTTGTTTTTAAATCCAGGATCTCTGACATTTTGAAATGATTTCCATGAGCTTACAAGAGGATTTTATATATTACTATTCCAGAACCTATCCTGGGGATAACATTTGGAGATTGTGTTGTGAGCAAGTTTCACTTTAACAATTCTGAAAAGTTCTATGAGAATCAACAACAAAAGGGCCTCACTAATAAAGCATAAAATATAAATTACCCTTTAGTTTCCTGTCGCTTTAACCCACCCCATCAAGAGATAATTGTGGAATCTCTACTGCATGTCAAGAACTTTGCCAGGCACTGTGGAAAATATAAAGATGACTTTCTTCCTTCCAAGAGTCTGACAAAGGAGCTAAGACAGATGCACAAATAACTATAGCACAGGATCAGATTGCCCACGTTCCAAACCAGGGGTGCAAGCCACGTTTTATGAGGGCTTGGCTAAAAAAAGATGAGGGGAGACTTCCTGGAAGAGGTGGCATTTATCCTAAGATTTGGATGGCGTATAGGATTTCAAAAAATACAAAGAAGAGAGAAAATAACCCAAGGGGAAGTAAATAGGATGAACCATTAAACAGAGAAAGAAAAGAACTGGGCCTTTTAAGGAAATGTCAAATAGTCCATATTATACTGATAATAAGACAAGTGAAGAAAATTAGTGAGACTTCAGTTGGAAAACATGGAGGGAGCTGGACTAAGGAGGATATTAAATGCCCTGCTCTCTCTGGTGACTTATTTCGCTTAGCATAGCTCCATCCATGTTGTTGAATCACTAAATTGTACAGCTGAAAGTAATATTACACTGTATGTTAGCTAACTGAAATTTAAATAAAACCTTTTAAAAAAATAAAAAATAAATGTATGTTAAGGAATTTTCATTTTATAGCAATAAGGAGTTGAGAGTCATCAGATTGTTTTAATCAAAGGACTTAATTTTGACAAGAGATTTTGAAAATAAGATTGCACAAATGGAAAAGGTCGCCACTGGAGTCGTATAAAGCTGATTTTTATTTCCAAATCTTAAACCTCTGAGAGATATGAATAAGTATTCTTGTGCTTCAGTTCTCTCCCCTTAACAGTTAGGAAGAATTACTTTCCCGTCAGGGTCCTTGTGAGAATCTATTCAGGTAATATGTACAATGCTTCCGAACAGAGTACCTGGGCTATAGTAGGTGAACAAAAACTTTGCCTTTCCCTGTTTTCCAAGGGTTTCATGAATGGGGAATTAAAGACTGGAAGTAAGAAAATAAAATGTAACTGTGAACCAAGGTGCTAATAGAATATCCATATTTTACTTTTTAAGAGAGGCTCATATAAAATATAATAGGTATTCAATATAGATTTACCTACATGTTTATAATTCATACAGTATAACAATATTTAGCTGGTCTAATTTACCCTAATTCATTTCAACATCAAGGATGAAAAGTTGAAAGTTATGGTTTAATTTCAAGTCATAAACCTTAATCATGTCGATAATGTGTTCCAGTATTTGGTTACCCAAGTTAAGTGAATCTGCGCATTAATTACTTTTTTTAAGTCTCTCAATTACGTTACACAACAGACTATTCTACTTTGGCAAAATTCTACACAGTGTTTTAATCTTTAAAAAAAATGTTTCTTAATCTTTAAAAAAAATACTACCCCCCCACTTGCACATACATAGAAAGATAGTATTTTACATAATCTTTACATGTACATAAGAAATAGCATGGACAATTAAATCAATTTGTTAATTTAAGAGATTGTTAAATTAATTTATGAGAGTAACAGACATTTAACTGTTTTGTTAATTTTTTCTCATATAAACAGTTTGAAACATGTACACAATTTTTTGTACTATGTCTCAGTTCAAGGAATACATAAAAAAATCAAAATGGGTCACTGCGAAGGAATAAATGTCTTCTGTCAGCATCCGATCTAGCATCCCAATAGACATCCCACAAAAACTCCTCTTTAGTGAACTGAACTGCCTTTCTAAAAATGAAGTCATTAATAAATAATGTGACTTCACAGTCTCCTGATTTGGCTGTTTGCAGAGGCCACCAACTCTGTCAGAATGTGTCATCTGAAGTTTGTTATGTGAAGATGACAGGTGCTGAGATACAAAAATGTAAATGAATAAAGCTAATAAAATTTAAAACACGTATGTCCTGGACTACCAAATCTGACTTTCAAATTTTGCCTTCTTAAACCAGTCCCCGACCCATAGTCCTCTCCACCATGTTCAGATCTTCTCTTGTGAGTGTCCAAGATTGTAAAATGAAGCTGGCAAGGCCCTGAGGCTAGAAACCTGATTGACAGGCTTGTAGAGCAGGGGGCAGGGGCTCTGGGCACAGCTGAGGGACTGCAGGACTGTGGAGAGAACCTCCACACACAGGTGATGCACTTCCTCTCTGGAGAAACATCACCTCACCCAGGCCCTCAGAGTAAAGGCGCTCACATTTGAGCTCTGTATGTAAGCATTCCTGCATCGTGCAGAGTCTCAGGGATACCCGGTGGGTCTCTGCTTACCCTACACAAGACTTATTTCAGATTTGAATTTGGGGTTATTCCTATATAAAAAGACTTTTCCGGGTGCCTGGGTGGCTCAGTGGGTTAAGCAACTGCCTTCAGCTCAGGTCATGATCTCAGGGTTCTGAAATCGAGCCCCACCGCAGGCTCTCTGCTCAGCAGGGGACCTGCTTCCTCCTCTCTCTCTGCCTACTTGTGATCTCTGTCTGTCAAATAAATAAATAAAATCTTTAAAAAATAAAAAAAAGACTTCCCACTTTATTGAGGCATAACTGACATACAAAACGCTGTACATATTTAATGTATAGAATTTGATGAGTTTGGAGATAAGCATTATACTTATGAAACTATCACCATCATCTATGCCATAAACATATTCATCACCTCCAAAAGTTTCCTCCTGCCATTTTAATTTATTACCTTTTTTTAGTGATAAGAACACTTAATATGAAATTCACCCTTTTATCAAACTTTTGATATTGCTTACCGTGGGCGCTATGCTCTATAGTAGATATTTAGGACTTACTCTTCTCACATAACTGAAATGGTGTGTGTACCCTTTGGCAAACCTCTCCCAGGTCCTCCTCCCCTCAGCCCCTGACAACTACCATTCCAAGCTCTGCCTGCATCACGTTCACTTAACATGGGTTATTTCTGTAAGTTTCTATAAATGTGGCAGTACTTGTGCTCATATCTGCTGAAACCTGGAATGGATTTGTTGCCAAAGAAAATCCATTCATTTCTGAGTGACCAACATGCCCTTACAAATTTGCAACAACAGATTTTTTTTTTTTTTTTTTTTTTTTTTTTTACTTTAAGAAAATAGGGGATGCGGGGTGTCTGAGAGGCTCAGTTGGTTAAGCATCTGCCTTTGGCTTGGGTCGTGATCCCAGGGTCCTGGGATAGTGCCCCGCATTGGGCTCTCTGCTCAGTGGGGTGTCTGCTTCTCCCTTTCTTCCTCATTCCTGCTCTCTCTTTCAAAAAAATAAAGTCTTTAAAAAAGAAAGAAAGAAAGTAGGTGATGTATCAACTTTCACCAGGGAGAATTTACACAGTATAAATCCCACATGTAAACATATTCTAGAAATATAACAATCCAAATAAGTGTATAACCATATGGTCATAGTTTACGGAAAATAGATGGACAGAGGATGACCATGGACAAGGGGGGTATATCCGGTCTTGAATTTCCTTCCTTCCTTATCACCTCCCTTTGCACCCTTCACACTTTTCCTTTGTTCTCCTTCTTTTCTAATGATTGAGAATGGAAATTGCTGCAAGTGCTAAATTTAAATCAGAGGAAACTAGACTAGGTTCGGACAAAATCTGGTTTACATCCTCGATGCAGCCTTGATCTTCTAGATGCTGGCAACGATCTTCAGTGACACACAAGTAGAGGCCAGAGATCTAGATAGCACTGCAAAATCAGGGAGATGTATATCCATTACCTGGAAATCGTGATTTTACTCCTTGTGTAATGACTCGAGTTGCCCAGACTTGAGAATCACTGGTTTAGTAATCAGAAGAGGAACCTGAAGAGTCAGTTAAAGCTGGTGCAGTTCATTGCTGGCTGTGTGATTGTAGATTAAATACCTTAAACTCAGTTTCTTCGACTGTGAAATGGATAGGGTTGTTGTGGAAATATCATAATGCAAAGTGTTTACCACTGAATTCTTAATAAAGAGTAACTATTCTTATTTATACTTTCACACCATTTAACTACAACCACTTCATTACTAGGGCATTTGCTAGATAAATATAAACTGACAAAATTTTTAAAATAATATTTTAGATAGACTGTAAAGGTTAGCTTTGAAAAATGAGAAAAATAAGTAATAGTGGCCTCCAACAGACTTATACAGATTTTTAGCATTCCAAAACAAAACAGCACGTTAAGAGATTTTTATTGACATTTTTTAATGGTTTTACCTAATGTCTTTTTTTTTTAAATGGGCTGAAAACTCAACGGAGAAGACCTGTACCTCCTGGGGAAGTAACTAAAGGGTGTGACAAAAATATGGTACCACAGTAGGGGAGTGTGTAATCATCTGTGATCTCTATTTACTGCATCCTGGTTGAGAATTAGCTTAATATAGGAAGCAAAGTTTAAAAATTTAAAACTTAGGTGATTGAAATCTTCATATTCTCAAATATTAGATGATCAGTGTGAGATTGCAAATAGTTGCTTCCAGATGAATGAATGAATGGAATGACTGTAGGAGTGCTTTTATTAAAACGCACAAATAATTTGTTTGCCATATTGAGGGAGAAAAATAAACTCTGCTAACTCATCCTCTATATAAAGAATACTTCCTTGGATAGTTATTTCTGCTTCCATTATTTTTAGCTTAAAAATAAGAGAGAATTGTGTAGAAAGTAGATTTGATTCATGATAATATTTTTACATAGCTTGAGACATAATTCTGATTAATGTCTACAGTCATTGGCAAGAAGTAAAAGGAAGAGGAAATGAAGATTTTTTCATAAAGTAACTTATTTGGTACATGAAATAGAATTCTACATCCTTTAGATTAAACACATTATTGAAATTGGTATAAAATATATTCAAGAAGAGAGCTGACTCAGACTCTGTTTAAGACAATGTGGTAAATCAGAGGTAAACAAGTGGGGGGAAAGATAGACTTTGAAATCAGACAAAACTGGGCTTAAACAGAATTCAGAAGTTTACTTAATTTCTCTGATTCTTGTTTTTATCATCTTTAAAATGGGGATAACAATGCCCATTTCACATGGTTTTCTGAGGGAAAATGAAATGTAAAATATGTAAAAATGATCATTACAACACTTGCTAGCATTCATTATTTATTATGATGGGTATTGTATTAAATGTCTTATATGTTTTACCTTAGCCCTTTAAATCTCAATAACCAATGAGGTGAGTGCTGTTACTTTCCTATTCTACATATGAGAATATAGGGACACAGAAGGGTTAAGTATCTTTATCAAGGACAGCAGCCTTTTCAGTGTAGAGATATGGATATAAGTCTAGTCCATTAAGCTCTGGAGCCAAAACTATATCCTATAAATATAGAAAAGAAGATAAAAAATTATGAAGCAACTACTAAACAAACATTTAATAGTGCATAGGATCTGGAAAACTCAGTGTGGTCATCCTCCATTTTTATGATCTCATTTCTTTCAGTTATGAACAAAAATAAAATGTTATTATTTAAAATGGGTACTTGGGCATAAATAAATTGACACCATCACCCAGTTATCAATGCTAAAAAAAAAAACTACCACATTAATACAAGATTGTTAGAAGCACCAACTCTAAATTTTCAATGTAAATCTTTCCTATTCCTACTTTAAAGAAAGTACACAAGAATGCTAAATATTAGTCCAGATGAAGTTATTTTAAAATATTACAATATTTAATTATAGAGTATAATATTTAGGGTATTTAGGTATAATATATAGGGTATTATACATATAATATATATGTATATATTATATAAAATATATTTAGGTATATATATATAGGGTATAATATTTAATTATATGCTTTTATAGGGAAAGTAGTGTGACTCATTACTATATTAAATACCACAATTCCCTTTACTAATAGAGAGGAAAAAGGTAATTTTTTATAAAATTAAAATTAATCTCTAGTTACTCTATTCTCCATTCACACTTTTTTTATTAACCTATAATCTGTTTGGATATTTTTTCAGCTTTATTGAAGCATAATTGACAAAATTGTAGGATATTTAAGGTGTATAATGTGACGATTTGATATACGTATATGTTGTGAAAGAATTCCTGCAAAAACGTTGATTAACATATCCATCACCTCACCTAATTATCTCTGGGGGTGGGGAGGATGAAAACATTTAAACTCTACTCTCTCAACAAATTTCAATTATGCAATACAATACAGTGTTATCAACGCTGGTTACCATGTTGTACATTAGATCCTCAGATCTGATTCATCTTATAACTGTAAGTTTTTACCATTTTACCAACCACTCTATTACTCGCATTCCATCCCCCCGCCCCTGCCCTGGGCGCTGGCAACTACTTTCCTACTCTGTTTCTAGGAGTTTAACTTTCCCTTTACTTTCTTTATCTCAAAATCCTTTAGTGTCATGTAAGACTTCATATGAAGCATAAAAATCAACATAATAGGAAGGAAAGACGAACTTGACCACTCTTTGTGTATGCACTCTTTGTATGTTTAATATTAACCAATGGAATATTGAAATCTTAGAGAGGTAATGAGCATGTTTTCTATAAAAGGGAAAATGAGAGAAACTGAGGTTGAGAAAACCCATCCAAGCAAGTTGTCATGGCTGCAACATATCACTGCAAATTAATTTGCTGTATTGTACTATACCTCTCTCTTCAGTCCTTAGTTCATGATATGATATGATGAAAATATATCTTTCACCTGTGTCAGAGGCTTCAGAGCTGACAGCCATACCCTGGGCCTCTATAACTTCATTTGGATGACAAATGTCACCTAGGAGACCTCTTGAGAAATAATTCTGGTATACATTGCCCACAAGGGATATCTGGACATTCATAATAAGCATGCTTTGTTTTTCATAATTATATCTGGGCTTACTTTGACATATATTTGTCATTAATCAGTGTATATCTATGAGGAAGTATATTATATTGATACCACTTATTATGTATGTGTTAAATTATTAACGCCATAATGAGAAAATAAAATTTATGGACAAAACATACTATTAATAGCTCACTGTAAAAAAAAAAAAGCTGAGAAAATCTTTACAAAATACCTTTAAAATTTGTGCTTCAAAAAACAAAGAGAAACTTTTTGGCAAAATTGTTATCATTTTATTTACAGTAATAGTGTCTACCAAATAAATTTCTGTGCATATTTTTTGCAGTTACAAAGGAGTATTTAGTTACTTCCATAACATGAGACAGTTCTGGGTGCTATGGAGAATACTTAAAAAAATGATGCAGTCCTGTGTAGGAGATGGAGCATGATAAAAAGTAATCATTGTCATACCAGTTAGGATAAATTACTAAGAGGAAAGAAATTAAATCCAGATGGGCTCAGGAAAGGTTTCCAAATGGAGATGGTGTTTAGACCAGTCTTTAATGCGTGGCCATTCTCTTCCACGCCACATTCTTACATATATCTGTACCATACATCTGATTAAAAATTACTGTACTTTGTCATAGTTAATATATCTGAACTCTGCTTTTTAGCATCCCCAATTCTGCCTAGTTTAGTCATCTTCATTTTGTGAGGTGAACTATATAATGGAATTTCTTTCTATCTCTTTGCTGACCAAAATCAACAGATATTCACAGGTGGCTGTCTTGCCTCTCTGAAGAAAGAGTAACATCTTCCATTAAGTGAATATTAAAGGCTACTACCAGTGTCTTATTTTTAAAAATCTGTTTAATATCACAACTAAATATTTATTGATCAATACTTGTGTTACAATAATGACAGCTTAAATTTTACAATTCAAATTTCATGTTTATTAAACTCCTTGAATGAGTTGGAAATTAACTTGGTAGTATAATTTTTCATGTATGTCCTATTAAATTGGTAATTAAGTTCATAGCACAGCTCCTACCATAAGGTAAGCATCATTATCTGTCAGATTAATTTAAAAATCGCTTAGGAGTCCCTGGGTGGCACTGTTGGTTAAATGTCCAATTCTTGATTTTGGCTAAGGTCATGATCTCAGAGTCCTGAGATCAAGCCCCACATCAGGCTCCACACTCAGCGAGAAGTCTGATTGCTCTCTCCCTCTGCTCCTCCCCTGCTTATGTCCTCTCTTTCTCTCTCATAAATAAATTAAATCTTTAAATAAATAAATAACACTTATTTCCATATTTAATTAGCCTCTTCTTGGAGCCATTTTCTTCACACAGCTTGCCGTTGTCTAAAGCAGCACGTATAAGAACAGTACAAGATTTGAGTAAAACACTCTTGCATAAGGTCAGTGGACTGAATGAAAGACTGCAGGTGTCAAAATGATCCCTGATCTTCTTGTTCTAACAAGTCTTGATATTCACTGAAATCCAGAAGAGAGAATCAAGAGCAGGTAGATGGGAGAAGAGAAATGTGAGTCTGAGAATGTTTGAATATGAGATATTGATAGGCCATGAAAATATGAAATAATTATCTGGAATTTATGGAAAGATTCATTCAGATGTTGTCAATATACTCAGGAAAGCTGAAGCAACAGTGAAGACTGAAAATTCTTAAGTATGTCGGGTAAGAAGAGAGGTCATCAGTAGAGAGCCAGTGTTGTCTAACACAGATAACTGTGGTAGAGCATGTTTGTCGATGCAAAGCAGGTCCTACTCTTTTCTTGCACCTGATTGGCTGACTAGGATGGAAGTTAAAGGGGCTTGGTTTAAGCTGCTGATTTAATATCTCTCTCAGCTTGACTAAACTATAGACAAGCAAACAAAACCACCTGCCTAGAGGCAGCACAACCCTCCTCCATGGGAACAGAAGCTCTTACACTCAAGACCTTCTAGACCTTCCCCTTTATACTTTTTCATTTGCCTGTTCATTTGTAAAAATTTTTTTTAATGTAAAGACTCTACCACACCTTGAAATTTCATAATCTATCTTAGATATCTGTGCATACCTTTGCCACTGAACCCACATATTTTGATAAATATGTGAGTTTTTGTTTACATCTGTTTTAAACTGTGCTTCCCTTTCAAAAGTCTGGAACATAGTTTATATTTGATTAATTCTTGTCTTTACACATTAAAAATGCACATATATATCTACAGTAAAGGACTATGCTGAGGATAAAATGGGATAATGTATATGAAAGCATTTTTTTAAAATCGAAGTTTTGGGTATTTTGTATGTTGTATGTGTGTGACTAAAGTTCTTCCATTCCCAAATCTTCCTGGAGTATATCAAATTACCACCACCACACATCCCAGAGTTTGAGCCAACTATGAGACAACAATACAAAAAAAGATACAAAAAGGAATGCAGCTCAAAAATAAAGAAATATGGAGACACTTTCATTACAGCATATATGATAAAAGCAAATATGCTAAGAAGATGCCCATCTTAGAAGACTATAAGTCTTCTTGTCTTGTGCATGCTTCGAACACAAGACCCAAAATGACCTCTCTGCCACCTTCACCCTCATGTACCATCTGAGGTGGAGCTAAATGGACTGAATGAATAACAACGTCAGGCTGTTAAGGGGGGAAGCAGTACAGCCCCAAAGGTATGAAGCATGGCAGTTAAAAGGAGAAGATGTAGATAAAAGCGAGTGAAGTGTGGTTTCCTTCCTATAAGAAGAGTGGGCAGGCAGAGCGTGAGAGCTGAGATCAAAGCTCCACACTTTTGAGAAGCTAAGATGATACATTGAAAAAAGGTATGTGCAAGCTCCAGACATCACTCGTGACAGATGTTGTTTAGGTCAGAAGATCTGACTAGATTACGGTGACTTTGCTGAACTAGCTCCGTATTACAAATTCAATGGTCAGTCCACATTCATCCTCTTAAGTAACATCTAGGTAATGTTTGACACCACTGTTTACTCCCTCCTTTTTGAAACAACACCCTGTCAGGATCCTTGTCTACCTCACTGGCTGCTCCTTTATTTTACATTGTGGATACCCCTCACCGCAATTCTGTGAGATTTTAATGCACACATTGGCTTTTTGGTTTATTACTGAGCCAATGACAAGTTGTACTACCATAAAATAATAGACAAAATTATATATTTTTGTTAAGTGATATTTAAATGGCATTGAGCATTGTAATATGTTTCAAAAATTCAAAAGAAATTTGAAGAAGGAGTATGGCAATTTACTCATTACTAATCACACACTATTGTAGGTGTGTCAAATTTAAAATACCCACATTGGAGGAGTCAACATTTCATTCAGCTATAGTCTGCCATTTATAGAAACCACAGTATTATAATGAGTTATACCAAACTTTCTGCTTTTATCGTTTTGTTTTACTTAATTTTTAACTTTTAGTTATATCAGTGTTAAAAGCATAAGAAAATTTTATACCTAACTTTATGTTTATCTACATTTTTAAAAAATTGAAAATTATGTAAGGTGATGCTTGTGTTTCATAATAATCTTTCTGTCGTGTTGCTTGTATTTTAAAAATACTGTATAGAAAAACTGTTATTCAAATTAGTTCATGTTATAGGGAATGAAAATTCCTATAGGTGGTGACACTATAAAAGCTGATTGCTATATCATAGCATAGGAACTCTAATGAACAAGTCAATAATTTTGATTGTAGTAATGATTTTAGTATTATACTTTGACCTAAAATTTTCAATAATTAATATCATATGAAAAGTTTTTTCTCATTATGATGTTATGAATCACAGAAAAAAATGTCAAAAATCTATAAGGAGAAAAAATATCCTTGGATTTTGTGATTTGATGTTGCAAAATATCAGAATTTCTAAGACTACTCCCAGTAGTGGTTTTATTATGTCTATACAATACAAAGAGTGTGGCCATTTGGTCAGAATTTATTATATACCACTTTGAGGCACTTTAACAAATGGTTACAAGCTGGTTGAATCCTCTAATAGGGCAAACATAACTGATTTTGTTGGTATAATTTGAGGATGATAATTGGTGACAAACTCAGGTGCTTTGTTAATGGAACTGGCATGGACCACTCCATTGCAGTAATTTTAAGGGAGATCTCCATGGAATAACAGGGTTCTTACTTGGAGCTTTGAGGCCAGCTTCTTGAATTTTTCAATTGATTGCCTTCTTTCTACTTCTACAGTGATCAAGTACCTTTTCTTATCTGTATAAATGTTTGTTTTATCCACCAGTATCTGCATCATTGAACATAGTGGATATCTTTAAATCTTATATAATACCCAACACAATGCCTTACACATATTAGGCACTTGAGAATTATTTTCAAAAATCACTTAGTGAATTTTAGTTGTTTTATTTTAACATCTATATTAAGTATATGTTTTTTTTTTCCTAGCTTTTAAGGTGCAAGGGAGAAAAGAAGTCATTTATGTATGATTGGTAGGGATTGTCCTGCCAGTTTGTTTGTATTCACCAGGCCAGAAGGACAAGAAACAACTCAACTATGCCTGTATCTCAGATACATTAGAATTGGCCTACGTAATTCTGTATGATTGCAACAGTGACCTGTCTGAGCTCTCCTAGTGTTCAGATTCCCGAGTTTACCCTGCTTATTTGTCCTTAGACACTTCCTTGGGAAACTGACTCTTGATGAAGGTGAAGATATACAATTCTCACTCTGTGTCTATCCATCTAAAAACTCCTGCTTTGAGCCAGCATTTGGATGATGAATTCAGATTCATTAATTTTACCTTGCATGCTGTGCTATTTTTGCTTTCCTAATTTAAAATTTTTATTTTGATTCTGTACCTGCTCTTGTTAATAACCTGAAAATTCTTCATAAACTTTCACAACCTCCTGATTGGGGACTCTTTTCTCCTTTTGAAACAGATCCCTGTGTTTTCATCCCTTACGCATAGACCTGTTTGAGGAGTTCTTCTATAACCTCCGTTGCACCCTCACTCCCAACATTGTTTTGATTAGAGATTAAAGAGGAAACAAAGCTAACTGTTCTAAAATCTCATCTTCACCCATCTGGACATTTTAAAATTAGCATATTAACCCATCCTAGTAACTATTAAGAGTTGAGCATTTTATAACTATTGTAACTATTCCCGTAATATAAAAACATTAAGTGCAACAGGTAAAGTGAAAACTCTTCTAAGATACAGAAATAATTGTCTTGTGGCTGTAATCTACTTTGAATGTTTCAATGATAGGGATGTTATCCTAACTCCAAAAATATATTAACTTAAAATATATTGCAGAAAAATCTATAATGATAACTTTATAGAGGACTGATCTCTTGAGTCAACAAAGCCATTGTAATGTTTTCAGCATTATTGTCATGAAAATTTTACTTCTCACAGTTATGAAGACACTCCCACAAAATAAATGAATGAATACCAAAATCTATCTCTGCTCCATAATGATGCTACTTATCATAAAACAATTGTTTTGCTCACTTTCATAGTTGATAAAAATCTTGTTCAACACAAATTTACTAGACAATTTTTTCACTGTATCATTCATTAATCATAATCATTCCTGATTTCTTTTCTTTGGTTCAGATGAAGCACTGAAAGAAAGGCCACAAACTCAAGAATTGCCCAAATAACAGGCAGCATGAGTTGGGTTCTACAACTTTTTCCATGAGACAGGAAGCAATTGAATGTCTCCATAGCTTTATTGAAAGTTTTTATAAGTCTAGACAAAAACCTACACGGAAACTGCCTGTAACCTTGTAACTACAGAACAAATGTGTGCAGAATGACTCTCCATGGAGAGTCAATAAATCCAATTAGACTCCTGATCTCTAGAAGTAGACCATTTATTTGTTTGTAACTTAGTTACAATTCCAAGTATTTTTAGGTCTTGATTTAAACCTCCCAAAAGTGGAGATTTCATAAATGAGTTTAAAAAAAAAAAAAAAAAAACCTTTGCAGATTAACATTATTGATGTTTTCATGTTTTGTTTTCTTTACTTACATTAAAACAGATTTTATTAATGTTTAAATAAATAATTATTGCATGGAAATGCATGGGTATTCAAAGTGCTTTTCATAAGATTGGAATATTTATTTTAATATTATATTTATTATACAAAGACAAGGACAACAAAGTGTTAACCAAAAACCAGATGTCTTTGTAAACCATCAGTACTATTATTATAATTAATTGTCCATCCTTACATTTGAAATTCTCTTTTAAAGAAAAAGAGTAATAAATTAACTATATTTGGCTTTTAGTAAAGTTTGGTTTAATCCTGTGTGCTATATCTGTCATTACACCAGTATTGCTAGACCTAATAACATTTAAATAGGCTATCAGAGGAATGGAAAATTATGTACTAGGACAAGCAACAGAAACCAGTGAGAGCTAGCTTAGGTAGAAACTGGTAATTCCACATAAGGACACAAAAATTTTCTTGGAATAAGTCAATACCTCTGAAGTTTCAACAAACAGAAGATGACAAAGTGGCCAGACTCCTCACTACCCCTGCATATCTGCTATATGACACCTGCTGTAATATTTTTTTCTCTAAGCAAATGTACTTTCTTTGTTTCTCTCATCTAGAGGGCAAATGGATCATGATCTTGCATGTTTTACGTCCAGCCTTGGTCTTAATTCCAAATATTGAGGAGGGACTATACTTAACTCTTTAGTACTCCCTCCTGATCCAATTATTTATAAAGAGAGACCAAGGCCATGTTCCGGCCAAAGATAATGGACAGTGTGATGTAAGATACGCTGTCCATAGGGATTGGAGGTAGTTTTTGGAAAAAGCAGAATCATGGTGAACTGGGAAGGCACGTGATGCAAAATTGAGTCAGTATTATTATCAGATTTGATTATCTCATTAATGAAAGGATTTTCATAGGTATTTTGAAAAAAGTTCATATATAAAGAGCTTTCTGCAGCTAGAGGAATATAAAGATTAGGTAAATATGGTTCCTGCTCTCAAAGTGCTTACAGTTGGATGTTTGCAGTACTTGAGAAATTCTCTTATGACCTCACTGTCTGCTTTGAGATTATCATGTATTAGTGGTACAAAATAAATACTAACTGAAAAACTAAATACGTATCTCATTTTAAATATATATATATATATATATATATATATAAAATGCACACATAGGTATATATGTATCTTTGCTAATAATGGTCTCACTAGACCAAGAAAACAGCAATGAGGGGTAAAATATATAAGAAGTCAAGGAACCGTTAACTTAGAGCGTGGTGTGAGTCCTATTTTACAGATCTGGGAGATCTGTAAGATACAGAAAAGCTGATCCCCTAACTCTCCTAAAAGGTCGAGAAGGCCAGCTTTTGGTAGTCCATCAACTATTTTGTCTTAATTGTGTTCTACAACTAATAGAAAACAACATCTACAGCAAGTGTTAAATGCGTGGGGAAAGTCCCCTTCGCCAAGGCGTCAGCCTCCCTTTTACAGCCGGGCTCTCCTCCTCGGAGGCTTACACAGATCATACCACTCTAAAGCCAAAACCACCCAAGGCTTCATAACTCAGAGTGAAAGACAAAATCTTCCCAATGGTGCCAAGATCCCACAAAATCTGTGCTCCTTCTGGACTTTCTGGAATGGTCTAGAACCCTCTCCCCACCCCGTGCCTGCTCTTCTCACCGTCCTTCACACACCGCTGGAGCTTCCGCTTGCTGTTCTGCTCTTTCTTCGGATCTTTGCGTGGTGCTTTCCTTCTCTTTCTTCGGTTTTCTAAAACAACACTTCAACATCCTGGCTTTTTCTATCCCATTTGCTTTATTTGTCTCTGTATCCGGCATACTGCATAGTCACTGGAACAGAAGCATGAGGGATTTAGTTTAATCTAATTACAATTTTTGTCATAGAGATTGGAGGCATTTTATAAAAACACAGAACCAGGGTGCCTGGGTGGCTCAGGGGGTTAAGGCCTCTGCCTTTGGCTTGGGTCGTGGTCCCGGCGTCCTAGGATCCAGCCCCACATTGGGCTCTTTGCTCCGCGGGGAGCCTGCTTCCTCCCCTCTCTCTGCCTGCCTCTCTGCCTACTTGTGATCTCTGTGTGTCAAATAAATAAAAAAAAAAATTAAAAAAAAATACAGAATCTAAGGAAGTTGTGAAATTATGTTGTGAGATCTTTTTAAAATGTTAGGTTCTCACCTGTCTGGGAGAGTTTATGAGCAATCTACCCTAAAATTAGTAAATAAGTCGAAGTTACTTCACATGGCTGTCAAATTTTGGGGTGGCCCAATGGAGAAATGGGACTTGGAATCAGAAGAACAACATTTGAATATTAGTGTTGTTACTTCCTTGTTCGTCATGGTGGGGAAGCTCATAAAATAGTTCAAAAGCTATTAGTAATAGAAGCTTAAAGTAGGTGCATAAATAAATGAATGAACTTGTTAAGCCACCTAAACCTACTTATTAAATGAAACTAAAGCTTATAATATCTGGTTCATATAGATGTAGTGAGGATGAGATGAAATGTTCTGTAAGCTGGAAAACAACCTATATTAGTTACTATTGTTGGTAATCAGGAAAATAATAAAGTAAATGTAAATAATTGATATATAAATAATTTTTTATTTTTTAAGATTATTTATTTATTTATTTGACAGAGATGACAAGTAGGCAGAGAGGTAGGCAGAGAGAGAGAGGAGGAAGCAGGCTCCCCACTGAGCAGAGAGCCCAGTGCGGGGCTCGATCCCAAGACCCTGGGATCATGACCTGAGCCGAAGGCAGAGGCTTTAATCCACTGAGCCACCCAGGCGCCCCTGAAATATAAATCACTTTTTAATAAGATTATGCAACCTGGTGTGAATAAAAACACTTGTCAACATATTGATAGGTACAAATATAATCACAATAGAATTGTGAAATAAAATAAAAAATAGTAATAGTAAAATTTATATAGAATTATTATGTGCCAGCTACTGAACTAAGAACTTTACAGCATTATCTTTTGAATCATGACAGCAATCCTTTGGGGCAAGCGACTCTTATGCCAGTTTTACAAATGAGAAAACTGAAAGAACAAATCTAGTACGGGCTTCAGTGATGACTGGAATTGGTAAGTTCACTATCACTTATTATTTTACACACTCCTGTTGATCTTGTTGATCTCAATCTAGAATTACATGTACCCTTCATATAGCCAATATCTTTTTCCTCTTTGACAGTGGAAATATTAAAGGTAGGAAAAATTAATAATATTTGCTATGATTTAAAAATAAACATACAAATTCCTCCTCATATGAAAAAAAGCCATCGCAGTGAGTGAGAGAAGTGTGAAGCCAGGGTGTTTGTATAAATTTGAAATAACTATATACAATAGGATACATCCTCAGTGGCATTTGTAACTTTTATTACAGGATGTGCATCTTAAGGAACTAGCAAATAAAAGCCTTCAACAGTTCCAGGCCAGCTGTCCTTTCCAGAGCATAATGGCTCCTGGGCCCTCTGCCCCACCAGAGGTCACTGCACCACCTGCCAGACAAGGCTGCCAGGTGTGGAGGGCAGGTCCTCCCTCCCCCAGTGGTGACCTCCTTGCACACAGTGCCTTCCTTCCATGGGTCCTAAGGGAGGATGGTCATCAATATAAGTGAGCTTTCTGCTGCCGTAGAATCCGTAGAACAGGCAGGAGGTGATTAATTGCCCAAGTCCTAGAAATTATAATACAGCTCCTCTCATGCTCAATTATGTGAAAGAGCAATAAAAATTACTGACCAACTATGCTTTAAATGTGGTTGAAAGAAAGAAGCCCAATGTCCAGAATATAACAGAATTGCCAGCATCTTTGATTTCTTTTATCACCTGAAAGATTAACTCCACTATGAAAAATTTTTAGGTATTACACACATAGCTGTGTTTCTTCCACGATGTGATTTTTTTTTTTCCAACATTGCTGACAAGAAAGAGTAAAATGGTTTGAGGAGGGTGAAAAAAACATAGTTTCTGGAGAAACAGCCATCTGATTGTGACCTAGCTCTTGCATATTAAACAGGGCAGATTTGCTTCTTGTCTCTTAACCTTGGAATTACAGGAAGGTTTTGGAAAGGAAATTAGGGTTGAGAAGAGGTGAGCGTGGGCAGGTGTGGTTCGTCTGTGTGACACACTTCTTACTGGCACTGTGCCCAGAAATTTTCTTATGCCCCTTTGAAATACGGAGGCTGTATAAAAAGCTTTAAAGAAGTCAATTTTCCTGAGAAAAGATGCAAGTCAGGACAGTCAGGATAAGCCAGGCCAGTGCTTGTTACAAGATCAGACCGGACTGGGTGCAGGATCATGGTCGGTGCTATGAGAAAGGCCAGGAAGAACAGTGAGATGAGATACCCAGAGAAGTCACTGGCCCTAAGTCACTGGGGGGTTTGGGTGTTGGGGGCAAGTAGAAAAGGCAATTTGAGGATGTGGAGTCAGAAAGAACAATAGAAGAAAACACCTGTTATTTTAAGTCAGAGATTAATGAGCCCAAGGATTTGGAGACTGGGAGATTAAAAAGAAATATGGGGACTTACCCTAAAGAAACAACAGAATGTACACAAATACTCACGTGCAAGGGAATTTGTTGCAGCATCAGGTGTAATATTGAAATTTTTAAAGTGATCTGTATATCTATATACATTCGTAGGATATAGGAAATACATATACGCATATATATGATATGTGTGTGAAGAAGTATATGTCAGAACAATGTATAGTCATTAATAGTTCTTTTCTTACAATATTTTAAATCTGAAAAATTAAAATTGAAAAATCATAAAGCAACATTTACTCTTATATATTTACATACATAAATATGTCATACATCTATATACATATGTGAGAAGAGAATGAACACATCAAGTTGTCAAAAGTGCTTTTCTCTGAGTAATGGAATTATATATGATTTTAATTTACCTTCTCTATCCTTTTTGGTGTTTTTTAGATTTTCATATATTACTAGAGTTCTCCTTTATATTTTCTATTTTTTTCATTTGAAATGTCATTCATGAACATTTTCCAACGCTTTCAATACTACTGAATACTATTAAATAAAGCACAAAGATCCCCTGCTCCATTTCCTCTCAAGCCTCCATAACCCTCTGAGTCACAATCTCTTGGTAACACCCTATTTATACCTGTTTGTTTTTATTTATTTTGTTAGTTACTATGTGAATTCCAAATAATATGTTTATATTATATGCTAGTTATTCTGCAATTATGGATCCTTTTCCTACACTTTTTGCTCTTCTCTGCACCCTCTGAGGCAAATTTCCTTGGGATGTACTTTTTAAAACTAATTGCCAGGTTGATTCTGGTTGAATTTGGCCGATAAGAAGGACAACCTGGATATCGGTGGTGGGAAAAAGAGAGAGGCTGACTTGATTCTCTCCACATGTTCCTCCGAATTGATCCAGAATCTAACTGGCTGGTAGCCAGCCCATCCTTAACACTTACAGCTTTCCGTAAATTCCACTATTTTCTTTCTCATGATCCCTTCATCTGTCCATCTATCCACAGCTTTCTGATATTCTGTTCTCTCCGTGCTTTGTCCCTGAACACAGCCCATTCAAAACATCTGAAATGAATTCTATTTTCTGTTGGGTCCTGGAATGGCATAGTATGTGGTATCAGGAGGGCCCTAGGAATGAATCAAAACCTTAAAAATGTGATTAAAGGATAAGGGTGTGGGGAACACAAGGATGGCCCCCTTGTCCCACAGAAATGCATCGTGAGAAATCTCTGCTGTGAAAGCGCTGTGATTACTTGGAAATCACCACAGTGGTGTGCGATAAAATACCAGTGGAGGGCAAGGCTTTAGGTGACCGACTGGTGGATGCTTATGACCACTCTGACGCCAACAGTGATGACAGAGGTTGTGAGGGAGAGGAAATAGGCTCCTGTAGGGGACAGTAAAGAAGATAAAATGAAAGTGATAACCTCAGAGACTTCAACCACCGACTCAAGGTACTTCTGGGAAGGCAGGAAGGCTTCTATGATGACTTGAAAGTAATTCTTGCAGGGAAGCATGGCGGTATTTAGTTCCCCTTTACTTTTATAACAAATTGCCACAAGTTTAATAGCTTGAAACATTATTTATTTATTTATTTATTTATTTATCTTACGGATCTAAAGATCAGATGTCTGGAACGGGTCAGATTGTCCCAAGATCAAGGGGTGTCAGCAGGGCCATATCCTTTTTGGAAACTCCAGGGAGAATATACCCCTTTGCCTTCTCTAGCTTCTAGAGACCACCTACATTTCTGGTTAGTAACCACTTCCTTTCTTTTTGAAAGTCAGCCAGTCACATATTAAAACCCTCTTTCTGACTCTGTCCTTGACTTTCGTGCTTCCTTCTTTCACTTATAAGGACTCCTGTGACTCCAAGGGGGAAGTGTTGATAATCCTGGATAATTTCTACATCTCAATACCATTACTCAGTCATATCTGCAAAGTCCTTTTTCCATGTAAGGTAACAAATTCACAAGTTCTCGGTATTAGGACATGAACATCTTTGAGGGTCATTGTTCTGTCTGCATAGTGGCTCAGGATAAAGCCCCAAATCTAAATTATGTAATTTGCAAAATTACAAGCTCATTAAATGCCTGACTCACCAAGTCTTCCATACCAAGGATGGGCACTGGTTTAAAAGGAATGTGGTCCTTATTCTTGGAATGGGAACATTTGGGCAGACAGAGATAGGTCTGAGAAACATTTTCTCCCAAACCCATCTAAGCCATCCTTGTCAGAAGCAGCTACCTCCTCATGTGTCTAAATAAACTGCTCTCTTTCATTAAAAACTTTCATTAGTTGTGCCCTCAAAGAAGGCCTCTTATCCTTACGTCTTATTCAGGTTCTACCACTCCTCACTGCTTCCATACTCATTTAAAAAAAAAAAAAAAAAAAAAAAAAAAAAAAAAGACAGCTTCTAGAATGTCTCTGTGGGGGAAAGGATTTGGTACATATGCTATCCCGTAAAAGATAATGAATATACCAAAGAGCTTCTAAGGCCTCATTAATATGTATCAATAAGAGCCTAGGGAATATGTATGAATGATTTCTGAAAATTATAGTCAAATGAGATGAAACATAAGGTTAGATTTGTTTCAATAAAACCATAGGTGCTCTAATTGTGACTCTAGATTTAATGTGTAAATTTTGAGTAGCAATTAGTGACAATTTGGTTGGTTAATTGACACTTAGTTTCAGTAACAGTCTCTATTCAATGTGTCTGAGACTCTGGAACTTCCCCGGCATCCTGTACAGGAGAAAATCCAAAGGCTCTGGGAAATGGGAGTGTCGAGGTAGATCTACAATTGGTGCAGCATACTCGGCTGCCTTTAACCAGATCCATCTGGGAGGATTCAGAGAAGGCTTCCTTCATGAAGACATTGGGTTGGGGCGTCAGCCTTTTTGTAAAGCTCAGTAGTGAGTGTTTTCTGCAGATTGGTGATGATAGCCGGGAGATGCTGCCATGGAATTGGGCTCACTGTTTGCATTATAAGTGAGAGAATCCCACAGAAGGAGAGACCAGAGATCACATCTAACCTTCAGATACAGGATGGGAACAATTACTATAACAGACAAAAGAAACAGAGTTTCTAATCTGGAAGGATCTATAGTTGTGGCTGATTAATGACTGTGCCCTTAAGAATGAAATATATGAGAAAATACATAACATGTATCCTGACGAATAGGATCAAAAACGAAACAAAATGAAACTCTGGGTCTGGCAAGTCGAAAAGTGACCTGTGTCACGATACTGGAAATTCATAGCTTCAGACCCAGTTTCTAATCATATTGCTTTTTGTTGATTCTGTGCATCTTAATTGATGGGAAATATGGGTCCCCTGGAATAAGGACCTGAGTTAGGACCACAAATTATGTAATTTCCTTGTATTCTTCAGGGAGCTTCTTAGGATTTATTTGCATGGCCCCTGCTTTGGTAATGTTTTCTTATTTTAGGATTTCTTTTTGATATTTATGCAGGAACTACACTAGTCATTTTTTCAGAAAGCATAATAGGCAGCATGTCTTACCTTGCATATCTGAATGCGTGTAAAACATGTTGTCACACCGCTAGTCTAGTCGAATATAAAACTTTGGATCAAAATATTCTTCCTTATGAGGTTTATTCTTCCTCAAGAAGTTTTGAAGACACAAGAATTGTGTTTTTTAGTTGGATGCAGATCTGTTTCTTATTAAATTATAGGTAACATGGTTGTTCTGTCTTCTTGCATTGAGATTTTTTAGAGGGCTTAGTTGGCACACAAAGGCTATCACTTAAGAGTTCACCAAGAAGAGAAACTAGCATAAATGTGTATAGCATAAGAATTTAAATATTAGGGGTGCCTGGGTGGCTCAGTGGGTTGAAGCCTCTGCCTTCGGCTCAGGTCATGATCTCAGGGTCTTGGGATCGAGCCCCGCATCAGGCTCTCTGCTCAGCAGGGAGCTTGCTTCCCCCTCTCTCTCTGCCTGCCTCTCTGCCTACTTGTGATTGCTGTCTGTCAGATAAATAAATAAAATCTTAAAAAAAAGAAATTAAATATTATAGCATCTTACAGAGTTGTGGTAAAATTAATTGGCTCATGACATTTCAAATGTTAGTGAAATTTTTATCTGCTACTTGATATTATGATCTGTTGTTACTGTAATACTAATCCATAATCAACTAGAGACTTTGCCTACAATGCATGTGCACGCCCTGGATTTGCCTTCTGTTCTCCCCCAAAAAAGTCTAGTATAGTAAGTCTGGAACATGTATTTGCATGTTTACCATGCATCCTGGGGAATTTTGACCATCCTCAAAGTTTAAGAAACATTTTTTGCATATTTGTCTCAGATAATCTGCCGTGTAAGAGGCACTTATTAATTATTTTTGAATGAGTGGTCAAATGAAAGAGAACAAATGAATAAAAGCACATTTAAAGGGAACCAAGGTCTGAGACCCATTGTGAGTAACACTTTATTTATAGATCTGCAGATTTGATGAATCAACAGAATATCACAAACAGTGCATTGTAGCAGTGTAGGGGTAAAGATGTATCAATCCCTCTGAATCTCTTTCATTAACAAAATGGTAGCCCTGCTCACCAGGTTCTTCCAAGGAGTGATTTCTTTACTATGTCGGTTTCCCAAGAAGAAACTTTAAATAAATGGTTCTTATTCCATAAAGTACTTTAATCTTACATCTTAGACATACAATTCAGTGTATAGTACTTACTTGATATTGTTGAGCAGTACGTCCATACATCTTTTCTTTCCATCCCCATGTGAAAGTTGAAGTCATAAAATGAATTTGTACTTGTGCTTACTTCAGCATATTATTTTAAATGGCATTATGTTTCTTTACTACAACAGTGCTTCTTGGATGCTAGCTGAGCCACAAAAAGCAAGAAGTAGGGTTTTTTTTTTTAAGGAAGAAAATAATAAAGACATATCCTAGTGAGATTTAGCTCTCTTTCCCCTACCCCTATTTTCTACAGTAAGCTTTTATAAATTCTGATGAGGAAAAAGTGTTTCTGAAACACTTAGAAGACTCAGCTCAAATGTAGTCTCTGCTCAGAATGTTTCTCCCAACTTTCCAAATTGTACCCAAATAATCTCACATATTTCCTCAAGACTTGGGAAGATCTCTGGTAACACTTAGTCCTCTTCAACCCTGCATTTCCTTCCAACTCCACAGGGCCCTCCCCAAGTCCCAGGATGAAAAATCCAGTCCGGTAAGTACACATGAAGAACAGAGTACAGTCATCTAGTTTTCGAATGCCCAAGATGCCTGGCCCTGAATTTTAAGAGGCATGCGTGACCTGCTTCATTCTGATTCCAAGTTCAAAGATAACAGGCTGTCCTGTGAGTAAGCAGTTAGCGTAGTTTTTTGTTTGTTTGTTTGTTTTTGTTGTTGTTTTTAAAGATTTTATTTATTTGACAGAGAGAGATCACAATTAGGCAGAGAGGCAGGAAGAGAGAGAGAGAGGAAGGGAAACAGACTCCCTCCTGAGCAGGACCTGAGATCATGACCTGAGCTGAAGGCAGAGGCCTAACCCACTGAGCCACCCAGGTGCCCCAGCCTAGTTTTCAAGAACTGCTTGATCCCTTCAAGCGTGAAAGTCCCACATTTCTGGGGATGTTTAGCTCTGTCTTTGGGTTTTCTAGCAGTGTCTCACTAACAGGCATGATCTCAGTCCCCTGCTTGATATAGGTCCCCAGGAGCTCCACGGGAAATTTTGAGTTAAGCTCCAGAATCTAAGTAAGCGATGGGAAGGCACAGTGTTTGGAACTGGAACTAGCTGGATTCTAGTAAATTGAGACTAAATATCAGGATGTGATATCAAATCAGATGCTTTAGGTGATGACAAGTGGAGAAAATCAGCTTGAAAGCCTGGCCTGTCTTCTCCTTTGGTATATCATCTACTCACTAGTCATCATAAACTACTGGGCAGATACTCATAGGCTCGGACATTTGGCAACTTGGGGGCAGAGTTTCCCGTAGTCAAATCAAAACCTGAAAGATGCAATGTAATTTTCATAGTAAAACTCTGAGATAAGAGAATGGGTCTTGAAGGTCAGATTTTGCTGGAAAAGAGAAATATGCAAATCTCACCTAGTTTATGATATAAAATACCTGGAAAAACACATGAAAAAATTCATAGGACTAACTTTCACAGGCATGAAATTACCGGTCCTGAATTTTTTCATATTTTTGTTTCACAAAAGACAGTATTAGACAAGCACATCTTACTAGTTCCAAAATAATGTGTGACCCCAGCTTTATTGTCCCTTCAGTATGTGTGGTAGGAGGACATAAAACATCAAAATAAAGTCTGGATTGTTAGAGAACTGGTGTACATAAGGAATGCAAATGTCCACAGGACAGCAAGTTTTGGGGCCCCTTTAGTCCGTGATGAGGGGACTGCTTCAGGCTGTGTTGACACCTTATATCTAAAATATGAACAAATCTGTGGAAGAATGGAAAAATCATATGCTTCTCTGTGAGATTTTTCTAAGCTGATGAAGTCTAAAAAATCCTCCAAGAAGTATCAGGGGAATAGAAAGATTGGAAACTGATGATTTAGCCTGTTCTAAATCTAAGCTTCGAAGAGATTTAAGAGAGAACTTGAGCTGATTTTTTCAGGGTGCTGGAGTATGAGGGCACTCGCCAAACCCCAGAGCTTCCAAATTTCCCTGTGGTTTGCCACAGAACAGATAACATGGCCTGGGCTGGTTTTCTACTGCAAAGGTAGAGTAGTCTGCAGGGGAAAGCTTGCTATAAAGTGAGAGGAAGCTTCTGACCCTGAGTGGCATTAACTGTAGGACCAGGGAGGGCCAAGATTAGGGCAGAGAAGAGCACACAAGAAAGGGAGCAGAGCACCGCAAGGCAGAATATCCTGGACAGAAAGACTTGAAGAAGCAAGTCTTCAGTTTAAGATAACTAGTTCACTCACTGCTAACATTACTCTGACCTTGTGCCCAAGCTAGCAATTACAAGGCTGTGGAGAGAAGCATTTTATTCAGAAAACATTGCCTCCGGAAACCCTTCGATTTGCCAACCGGGACTCAAAATTATGAGACTTCATGCGCGTACAGATTGAAGTTCTTGGTTCCGATTCACAGGAAAGCTTCAAGCGTGTGTTTAAGGCTCACGCTTTCACCATGGATATGTGTCTCACAGGCATATATTGTATTAAGTGCTGGTTAGCTGCCCTGCCGACTAAGTTTGATGGCCTGAGAAAAGCAATATAGATACCGGTACCTGGTTCATGGGTCCCAGGTTTCCCACAGAGTGGATAATATAAACTGTAATCAATGAGAGAATTGAATTTAATGGCATAATAGAAAGTGAAAAGAATAATCTGGAACATTTTGCAAAGGCTGTACCACTATTGACAGCAAACTAGTCCTCTGGGCTGTATCGAACGAAGTCAGCTAATGCATGAAACGGAGGTGCAGGCAGCTCTGCTATTTCATAGAAGAGAAAATCTCAAAGAGTAGAGAGTAACCAACAAAAGTAACATTATTTTTTTTTAAGATTTTATTTATTTATTTGACAGACAGAGATCACAAGCAGGCAGAGAGGCAGGCAGAGAGAGAGGAAGGGAAGCAGGCTCCCTGCTGAGCAGAGAGCCCGACTCGGGGCTCGATCCCAGGATCCTGAGATCATGACTTGAGCCGAAGGCAGCGGCTTAACCCACTGAGCCACCCAGGCACCCCAAAAGTAACATTATTCTTAGAAGACTGACAGAAATGACAAATGGAACCAGGGTAAATTTCCTAAAGTCAGTGAATGCTACTCCAGAGCTTCAGTTCCCTACTTATGAGTTCTTTACTGTAACCTTGATTGCTGCACCTGGACTCTGGATCGTGCACCCAACATAACCTACACATCACCCCAAATATCGTATATGAATAAAATATGAAAGCATTTTCCAAATACCTGTAAATAACATATTAGCAGAAGAGTCAGTTCATCTGGCAAACATGATATGTAGCAAAATTTTATTAGACAAGAGTGACAAAAATGTAACCAAAATTTCAAAAAAAAAAAAAAAAAGAAAAGAAAGAAAGAAAGACTAAAGAAGGAAGGAAAGAAAGAAAGAAGGAAAAAAAAAAAGAAATGGTTTTCTCATTAAATTGAAAACTCTAAGCATAACGTCTTCTGCCTCTCTGCATTGGCTCCATTCTTGGGCAGATTTTAACGACGACAAATGCCTGCCAGCCATTCCAGAAACTCTAGTCATAAGCATGACCTCTTTCTCAAGGGCTCGAATGAACATTCTGGAATCGAGACTCATTGGCTTCATCAAGTCCCACCATCTCTGAACCACTGTGGCCAAAGGCATAGACTACTCTGATGGTCTCATCCATCTGCACACAAAGGGGCAGGGTTAACATAAAAGTAGAGAAAGTAAGGAAAATTAAAGAACTGTAATAAAACAGACAGGGGATGTTGTACTGGCAAAAAGAGTTTTCTGCTAAAATGTGCTTAGATTTCATCCCTCAACAAGGGTAGAAAAACAGCATGAACACAGCATCATAGCCTTGGCCTTTTAGGGGAAACTGAGACTCCTGTCCTAGTACTTTACACATCTACCAACCAAATAGGACCTGCTCCTGCCTCCCCACTCATCCTTCTTCCATCAAGAATGGGCCATTGTCAAAGGCAAGAAATGCTATTTGGCCTCAGTGCTGATGGGTAGAGAGTTTTTGGTGTGAAGCTAGGCCCCGAGTCAGTAGCGGTGGGATCTGCTCCCACACATTTGACAGAAGAGACCAGTCTGGGGCCAGTTCCCTTGGGCAAGTGCCTACGGAGGTGACCCGACATTGGGACCCAGGGCAAAAGCCACATCGTGATGAAGACTATGCACCAGCCTGGCCTTGTCCTTTGTGCACATCTCAGGCACATGGCATGTGGGGCAGTTGGCTTGAAGGAAGGACTCAAGTGGGTGATCTCCCGGGTCCTGACCCAAACACCATCTCTTTTCACCCTCTAACGTGATTTCCATTTGGCCGGGTTTCCGCAGATCCTGTATGTGCAGGGAACTTGGAAATGAGGAGACCAGCTCTCCAAAAGAAAGAGTGGCCTCGGATGTTTATGGAAAGCTGCAAGCGCAGCTGGGCCTGCTGAGAGCTGTCCCACGTGCAGCACGCAGGTCTGCTGTCAGTGGGGAGAGGGATTTATTTCTCCTTCCAGACAGGCTCTCCTGGGAACTCTAAATGGTAAAAGCAGTGAACTTCCATATGGGCCAGGGTAGGCCCTAAGTACTCGCTGCAGATGGGATTTTTTGGCCGTGAGCCTCCTCACCTTACTTTGAACCCTGTATTTCCTCTCCTTTGCCAGCTGTAGCCTGCATCCAGGATCAATGATGGATTTGTAGTAGGACTAAACTGGGGGGATTCTCGGAGCCTGCTTGAAATATCTGGGAAGCACCCGTTCCATCACGGGCCAGTCCGTTAGAGAGGCCTTCGTTTCTGAACTCTTACAGAGGATGGACAGAGAGTCCCGTGAAAAGAAAACATTCTGTTAATATGCATGACTTGACCACAGAACATCAAAAGCCAAGCCTGCTTCATTCTTTTCTGTTAGAGATTCGCTGCATTCAGTAATCCCTCAGCTCGGTGGCAGGTCTCAGACACCTCTTTTGTGGGTCAGCCTCACGGAGTAAAGGATTTCCTCCCTTGAAACAGGTTTCTTCTTCTCGGATTTAGGAAGATGAATAGAAGCTGTTGGGGGCGTGGGGCTGGGAAGGAAAAATCAGTAATAATTAATTTAGACTGCATTTAATAAATAAAAACCATGTGGGACACCTGGGTGGCTCAGTTGTTAAGCGGCTGCCTTTGGCTCCGGTCATAATCCCAGGGATCCAGCCCCACATTGGGCTCCCTGCTCAGTGGGAAGCCGGCTTCTCCCTTTCCCACTCCCCCTGCTTGTGTTCCCTCTCTCGCTGTCTCTTTCTGTCAAATAATAATTAATTAATTAATTAATTTTAAAAATTGGTGTATAGGTGTTGCTTACATACAGCCTTCCCAGGAACATAGTCTATGGCGGGTTTGGCGCCCAGGTATCTTCTCTTGCTCATCTGTCATCCCACAGCCAAACACCTGTACTTGAGATTCACTTCTCGGATTAAAAGGCCACTGGAGCTCTAAGAATTGTTCGACATTTCCAACAGCAAGAAAGAGGAAGAATTGAAAACTAAAAATGCCCACCTTGAGCGATCAGTTCCCGGAAAGTGCCTGATCTATTTTTTTTTTTTTTAAAGATTTTACTTATTTATTTGAGAGAGAGACAGGGAGAGAGAGCCTGAGAGGGGAGAAGGTCAGAGGGAGAAGCAGACTCCCCGTGGAGTCTGGGAGCCCAATGCGGGACTCAGTCCTGGGACTCTAGGATCATGACCTGAGCCGAAGGCAGTAGCTTAACCAACTGAGCCACCCAGGCGCCCTACTTTTCCTGCTTTTGTTGGTGAGCTGATCACACCGCCTCCACTCGCTATAGCCGGCTGAATGTATCTTCCAGCTACGTGCAGTTTCAATCTGAATAAAACGGGTTCAAACCAACAGTCTCTGCTACAGGATGCAGTCCCCCGTCTCTTTAAGCCCTGGTCTTCTAGGTTTCTGATACTTTTCTCCCCTAAGAGCAAAATCAGCATTCCTAGGTAACTAAGGCATGATTATTAAGACCATTGGATTAAAAGAGAAACGAAGGCTGGGAAAGATCCTGGCTTCCAAAAGAAGTCAAAGACATCCTTCTGCCTCCTCCTTCCCCTTCCGGGACTCCTTTTCCCTTCTCCAGTTATTCGTCAAAATCAAGGGCAAAGAGTTTAGTGGGCCACAGTGCTGGCGCTGGCTCTTTCACTTTGACAAATCGAAGGATGAGTCTTTCAGCCATGAGGAGGGCACACTTTTCTCTGCAATTTCTCGCCAAAAGTCAGCCCACTCAACCGAATATCCTAGGCTATTGCGCCTGTCAACAATGTGCTTTCAGATTCGCACTACCTCTCCCCTGCTTTGCTGTATATTGCGGGAACTGCATTCCTCCGCTCCCTGCTCCCTTTATGCGCCGATTCTTTTTTTTTTTATTATTATTTTTTATTTTTTATAAACATATATTTTTATCCCCAGGGGTACAGGTCTGTGAATCACCAGGTTTACACACTTCACAGCACTCACCAAAGCACATACCCTCCCCCATGTCCATAATCCCACCCCCTTCTCCCAACCCCCCTCCCCCCAGCAACCCTCAGTTTGTTTTGTGAGATTAAAAGTCACTTATGGTTTGTCTCCCTCCCAATTCCATCGTGTTTCATTGATTCTTCTTCTACCCACTTAAGCCCCCATGTTGCATCACCACTTCCTCATATCAGGGAGATCATATGATAGTTGTCTTTCTCCGCTTGACTTATTTCGCTAAGCATGATACTATGCGCCGATTCTTGATAGGAGCAGCCAGTAGGAAGTCCCGGGGAAAGGCCAGGGAAGAGAAGGGAGAATGGTGGATAGTCTATGGCCTTTGCTCTCTGTTGCACGTGTTTCTAGTTCCCAGAAGAGAGTCTGCCCTCTCCTGTTCCAGTTTCTATCAGACAGGCCTCACTGTGGTTCTCGCTCTCATGTATGGCCTTGGCATCTGGGTTCATATCATTTTCTCCCATTGTTCCTCCATTCCAAGCGTAGCAGCTTCTAGTAGCTAATCTCTGGGTTGCCTTATTGTCTTTGGTTTGCTTTCTCTACTCTTCCGTCATCTGTGCAATTGATTTTCTTCATTAAATGCACTCAATTTGAATAATCAAAGCTACTTTCTGGCTGTATTAATCAACAAGTTCAGTAATGTTAATTTATAGACTTAATCAATTTTGAAATATGTTACAAGTCATAATGTTATATGCAAAGCATTATGAGACAAGAGTGGAGCATGGACTTCTACTGAAAGTCTTCATGTCTATGCTACCCTAGTAGATACAGGTCTCTGTTGAGTTTCAATCCAGTGGTGCCATCCTGACCTCCCCTGCCTACGTACGTTGCCTTCCCATTCTCTGCTCACGGTTCTTTCCCATTCTCTGCTGTCTCATGTAGACATGAGTCTGCTCTCACTTCAATTCATTTTCTGTTGAAAGAGTCATAGCCTCTCTTTCTGATGCTTTTTGGGATTGAGAGTGGCCTTGGAATGAGGAAAATGTTTCAATAAAATTGCTTATTTAAAAACCAATATTTTTGACTGGGGTTGGGTTGAGAGTGGGGATTAACAGTAAAAGGAGATGAAGGATCTTATTGAGGTGATGAAAATGTTCTCAAACTGGATATGGTGAGGATTACATACATTGGTAAATTTACTAAAAATCATTATTGTATAATTAAGTGGATGAATTCATGGTGTGTAAATTATCCTTCAATAAACTTGTTTTTTAAAAAGAAGAGAAACCTAACAGAAATAAAGATTCCTTAATTTATCTGAAAATTTGAGACTCAAATGAGAGGCAGGGATTTACAAATTGATAATTTTTTTAAAAAATTCTGATTCTCTTTCAAAGCAGATTTGTTTTAAAAAGAAAAACTGCTTTTCAATAAGTATCAAACTATGGGCAAAAAGTTCAGTATTTATTTGTGAATATATTTAAAGTGTTTATTTCAATTTCTGAAATTTTCAAATGTGTCACTTATTATTTACTGCAATGATAAAGCTTGCTTTTTTAGATTAAAATTTTATTTTAATGTCTTAAAAAATAGTGAATAATTGTTTATTTAAATCCCAAAGTTCATTTTCTTCTTGAGCCAGGCATCACTCACCTATTACCTGACTGGGGTTGAAGGGCATTTCTTGAAAGAATATAACAGCAATCAAGTGACCACTTGTCAGAGCCTGTTCTTACTTTATGCATGTGTAACACTGATCATTTTATATAGTGCTGAATTTAACCTTTACAGCAATCTTGTGAAGCTCATTTATTAGAGTATTCATAGTTTAAAGATAAGGAAATAGATAGTCAAAGGACAATGGTTCAAAAGTACATTCTGGGGTGTCTGGATGGTGCAGTCAGTTGAGTGACCAACTCGTGGTGTCAGCTCAGATCATGATCTCAGGGTCGTGGGATGGAGCCCTGCATCAGGCTCTGTGCTCGGCACAGAGTCTGTTTCAGATTCTCTCTCTCTCCCCCTCTGCCCCTTCTACCTGTTCCCTTGCTCTCTAAAATAAATAAATAAATAAATAAATAAATCTTTTTTTAAAAAAGTAAGTTCTGAAAATCACATAGTAATTGCCCAAACTGAGCATCAGTCCCAGGCATTATTGATCTAATGCCCATACTTTATCCATTAGTCTGTATTGTTTTCTTTAGTAGCGAACTGTAGGTGACAGATTGTCGCATCTGCCTTACAGTCAATTATAGATACATAACAGTCATATTTCTGAGAAGTTGCATTAAGAATAATGAGTTCATATCTTTTATCTAATTAGATTGCATCATTGTGGCCTTAGAAAATTTGAAGGTGAGATTGATAAACTGCTGGTCGGAATCCTTCAGAGATAATAAGAAATAGACATGGCACTAAAAGATAGGATAATCATGTAATTGAGTATACAAACTAGGACTCTTAATAATTTTTCTAGGATAAACCAAGACTATCTTGAGAAAACTGGGAATATGGTCACCTTTCCCAAAACTGGAGATATAAACCTATCACATGAAGAAAGGAGTAATGATATTATGTCTCAAACTATAACCCAGGAAATTTTGATATGAAATTTCCAGATAATAAATACAGAAAAGATTATTAAATAGATTATTGGTAAGGATAAGCATAAGTTCCCAAAAGTCAGGTTGTGCAATTCCAAATGTAACTCCAGTATCAGCTGAGTTTACAATGTCCTCTTAATGTAAGGATCCATGTCTTAAGGAAATTCTCAAACATTCAACAAGTTTTCTGAGAATTCCAGAGAAATTTACACTTTCTTGGACATCTCTGGTTTAAAGGGTCTGAATCCAATTTCTGCCTGCTGAGATCCTTTTTCTTTCTTTACCTCTGAAAGCAATTCTTTATCTCTGCATTGGAATCCATACAATTAGAAAACTCAACTTTTTCCTTAGTCTTAGCTAAAACAAGCTAACAAGCACCACTGCTACTAGTAGTTGTTGTTGTTTGTGTGTAGAACATACACTCAAGGCAGGAGAGCTGGAAGGAATTTACAGAAGAAGATGAAAAAAAGAATTAGGGTGAACTGTGCCTCTTACTGCTTAGATAATCTTGGTCACATACTTATAAAATGATGGCGCCACCTCAGATAACTGGAATTAAGTAATTAATGAGATAAGGTGTATTACATTAGCACAATGATTGGGCACAAAGTAAAAGCCCAATAAACATTAGTTGTTAATATTATTTCATTCTTCAGTTAAGAAAGTAAACAAATTAAAATTTAGTCTCTATTTATAGAAGTTCTTTAGCCTGTTTGTAATGATATTTGGACCATCTTTTCTCTTTTCTCTGTCTGCTCTAATCTCTCTCCTTTCCATTCCCTATACACAAAACACATGCGCGCATGCTTTCGCATACCGAACAATTCTATTTTCTTTGACATCTATTGACAAACCAAATTCTGAAATTTCTTTGTTCAGTCTAAGATCTAACCAAGGCTAAGAATGTTATAACTACTTGGAAGGACCTGCTTAAGTGAGGTGATGGAAAACCATCCTGGTCTAGCTCCACAAGAAGTAGAAAAGCCACCTTTCTTCCAGTTACAGAATCTCATTTCCTTCCTAACCAAGATTCCTGAATGAATGTGAGAGGACTTGAATTCAGATAAAGATTCCAAAGTCAACTATTTCAAGAGCTCTTTCTATAACCAGGCATAAAAAGGAAAAGGGCAACCAAGTAATATTATACTTTGGTAAATTTGCATTTAGGGCAAGAATTGGAAAAGCTTAGTCAAGGCAGGCAAGAAGAGTTATTCAGAACAAATCTGAGTCCAAACACATACAGCTAGCAGATCTGGGAAACTTAAGGGTCCGAAGCCAGGCAGAATATGAAGACGTAGATGTATATGGAAACCAATAGTTAGGACGAGAAGGTGGTTTCGGCAAAGCAAACAATGAATAAAAAAAAAAATTTTAAATTTAAAAAAACCAAAGTCAAAGCAAATAGAATAGATTTAACAAAAATTATCTCAATTTGTAAACAATCCTTCAATCAGAGAGAACAATCTTCAGTCAGAGTTGTTACGGGCTCCTCGGTGAGGCTGTGGGAAGCATAGACTCGGTAGTAAAGTGTCAGGACTGAGAAGGAGGCAAGGGAAAGAAATGACGCCAAAGCCACATCAGCACCCAGGATGGTGACTGGTGCTGTGAAGGCAGTAAGCTCTCCTTTTAATAAAAACTAGAGAGCATTCCAGCAATTTGTCTCTTGCCTTAAAGTGGTTTCTCAAAAACTCTGTACTCTTAAAGACAATTATTTCATTCACCTTCTTACTTTACAATCAGTTCAGAATATCAATGCTGAGAAGATCATTCCATTTATCTTTTTCATCAATGCTTAGAATGAACAGGACACATCTTTTGACTTTCAAAACTGTGTGTGATAACACAGAGTAGGACGTACACCCAGAATCTGACAAAGTGTTATGCTTACTTCAATCAGAAGGCATCATATTTGCTCTAGCACTCAATAAAGATATTTGAATAATTTTCATATATTTTGAAAGTACAAAAGCATGAAAGAATAGGTCAACTGAAAACTAGTTTATTCATCTTAGAATATCATTTTTATAGAACGGAAATAATAAAGTACATAATTCAGTTTGACATTTCGATGACCACTGTCTCACTAATTTCTCAGAGAACTCATCTCTTCCATCTGCAGTGTCCTCTAATGTAAACCCCAGGTCTTGAAAAGAAGTCAGGAGAACTGCCTTAAAATCCCAGTTTTATCATTTGTTGACAAATGACTACAGAAATTTCACTTAACCTCTATGCTTCTCGGTTTTTCAACTCTAAAATAAGGGGAAACCATTCTGTTAATTATTTCAGATCCTTTCTAGCTAAAATAAATAAAGGAAAGAGAGGAAGAGGAGAAGGAGCAGGAAAGGGGGGAGAGAGGAAAAAGGAGAAGAAGAAAGAAAAACTTGGAGAATATTTTCTAAATTATTTAATTGCCTCTTTACTGAAGCATACTCAGAGTTAAAATTTTGTGACCATATTTTCTTTTTCTCCTGAAGGGAATTTTTGTTTTCTGATACACAGAACTACCTCTTTTTCCAAGTTTTCTTGTCTGAAAAGCCATGATTCTCATTTTATGGCTGATAAAACTGAGCTTGAGATAGAAAATAATTCGCCAAAGATAGCAGCATTAAATCCTACCAGTGATGATACATATATGTATCGTTATTACAAACGTTCACCTCAAGACATCTAATATTTTTAATAAAAGATATTTAAAAGTGGGCAATTCTATGCTGCTATTGAAAGGTTACTGGGCTCGCAGCCATCATAGCAGCATTTATGTATCTTGAAAAAATGTAATTTATTTTTGATAACGGCTCTTAAAATCTTTAAAATACCCGCTTTATTTCATTTTGACTCTTGGAATTCTGTGCTGTTATAAACAAACCCAATATGATACATTTTAAGGTGGAGTGCAGTAAGATGTGTGGGTTTCTCTGTGTTTCTTTTCTTTTTCTTTTTCTTTTTTTTTAACAGTGGGAATCAATGCTTTTTCATTTAAGGCTACTGCATGCATCAAACACTTCTGCATTTATTGTAATTTTTAAAAAAAAACATCACCTTTTATAGTTGGGTGAACAGATTTTTGTCCTGCATCTGTCCAATTTATTTGCTTTTTAAACATTAGCCTATGGTAGTAATTTATGTAGAATAAAAGCATTAAAAAGAAAAAAAAAAAGTGGGCAATTCCACATATTTCAATGTAGTTTCAAGACGGTCTATGTATTATGTTAAAGAAAGCACTCGGACGGCTAACATTTGTTATGGTGGGATTTTCTCTGCACAGTCAGAAGATTCAATGCAGGAAATAAGTTATCAATCCATTAGTGTGTATTTTTTTTTTCCAAGTCTTACTCATAACTTCCCTAGCTGTCATTTCCTAAAACCATACTTTACCTGGAAATTAAGCTCTCCTTTTATCAGACTCAGCTGGGGGTTATATTATATCAGCTTTAATGCCTCTCTAAAAATGGTACTACACATGGGTTTGTATCACAAATGGAAAATCTGAGAAAGAAGGACCTTTTTCCATGTGGCAGGCTCATAAAACTATCACTTTTAACAAACAACTTGAATTCAAGAGAAATTTGCAGAAATCTTTTAAGCACATTCATGGTCTTAGGAGGAAGTGCTAATACGGAGGGTGTCTGCTCCACTGCAGCTGCTTGATGTATAAAAGCATAAACAACCCTGACTCACTCTGGGGAAGTTATAATTACCATATGGAGTGTTAAATGTACAGACACTTCGTAAGGACCACTGCAGTAGCTTAAATTACAGTCATTATGCTTTCCCCACTCCCAAATCTTGCTTTAACGCCTGCTGAGGAGAAGAAATTAAAAAAAAAAAAAAAAAGACCCTTACTCGCTACCTTTCACAGTCAACTCTGTTGTATCTCGCGAATAAATATACATTATCCGTAATAAACCACTACTATGCAGATAATGAGAGGAAAACAAAAACTAGCAAGCAAATTTTTCCTTCTATTCTAAAGATTTATTAGCGTTGTACCTTTCCATCAGTTGTCCAGCCCATCACTTAAAAAGGCATCTTACAAGACAGTTAGCCTTTAGTCAACATCTCCTCTCATCCAGACTCTGTACGTTGGAGCACAATATCTGAACAAATCTCAGAGAATCTTCGCTCTTCCGGGAAGGTGTCCTGGAACCAATGGGAATGCATTGCTAGCTTTTAAGCAATATCAGAGAAGACTTATCTGCTATTCAGTGTGGCTAGGCACCATGCTAAATATTCTAAATATAACAATGTAGTTCACCCTAACAGATTCTATGAGAGACACCATTACTTTTCCTGTTTTGCAGTTAGAAAAGCTGAGGCACAGAGAGCTTAGGCAACTTGCAACGGAGTTACATGTAATGGAGTCAGAACTTAAGCACCCAGACTCTCAGGTTTGTACTACTGTAATTCTCAAATGGCAAGATGATATCAGCACTGAACTTTGAGAAGGCTGTGGAATCATGTACCGTGTGTCTCTGAATAGGGACACAACCAGAGGACTGCTAATTAGAGAATTAGTAGCCATATTCCAGCCATATTCCTGGAGAGCAATGCGTGTAAGAAAGGATGTGAAAGTGATTTCAAAAAGAATGTGGTGGCCAACTGGACATGGAAAACAGAGAAGAATTTAAATATCACTAAGGATTTGTGCCTTGGAAACTGGGAAGATGTCGTAATGGCAATAGCGATGACTAAAGGAAGGCGAGAGAGGAAGGCAGGCCAGATCCTATTCAAACTTCCTGTCACCAGGGAGAAGCTGTGTAGCATGTCCACTTTGTGGACACAAAGCACAATCAGCCGTGCTATAGACATCAGCTCTCTTTCTAGATTCTATCTCTTAGGTTAGCCAGGCATGCGTCAGAGACAAACTTTACAAAGTGTTTTCAGAGACAGCATGTGCCTTTGCAGTATTTTCCAGTTGCATCTGTCAATATGTATTTAACCTTGCGGAACTCTCCTGACATTCAACGTATTTAAGTCTTCAGACTAAGTGTTTAACAGAGAAGGGTCCCCATGCCTTGTTATCCTGTGACATAATCCATCCCTTCCCTCTTTAATTCCTCTGAACAAAGTCAATTGTTTTTGGCTGTTGGAAATTCTTATAGAGCTGAACAAGAAACAAGGCTAAGTGAATCACAAAGGTGGAGAAACCAGCCAGGGGAGTGCGAGAGCCTGCGCAGGTAGGCAGGTGGTCTGCAAATGCCTGCTAGCAGTTTTTCTTCCAGTTGGCATAGAACATCTGTTTCTACAGTGAAAGGGTGTGAAGAAAATGACTCAAGTGGTAAGCACTGACATATGCAGGGGAAAGGAAGTGATTTATTTTATATTAAGATTGTTACTGTTGCAAAAATAAAAGCACAACCTGAATATGTCTCTGTAACACTTGTATAATATGCGTGTGTGTTTAAGAGAAAGATTGTATATTTTTATGAAATCATAACACAATAATACAGGGCTCTGAAAATCTAATTAGCACAATGACTAAAAACAGGAGACCTGTAAAAAATGGTTTTCTGAAATAAGGGTAGAATTCTACTAAGAGTTTAGAACTAAGAAGAGAGGCAAGGGAACTTAGAAAAGTAGGAATTATTCATTTCCATCAGCTAGAAATGTTTACGAAGAATGTTTACTAAGAAAAATATCAAATAGAAATATTTTAAAAGAAATGCTGATTATAAATCCTCACTATATTAATTTAAGTACTCACTGATTAAGTTAGTTACTACATATTTAGCTATTAGAATTACTGAAAGTGACAACATTTCTGACTGAAGTCAGTATCATTATTTTAGCCTCACAGAATAAGTGTATAAAAAAACAAGGCAGGTAATGGAGGATAAAGATTGGTCTTTCTAGATGTCAAACAGTACAAACCATTTTTACAAATAAAAAACACAAGTGCCATAAAGTGAAGTGACTTTCCCAAGATCACAGAGATAGAAATATCAGAAAGGAAGGTTGGTTTGTGGGATTTTTAGCAATAGTAAATGGAGAACTTTCTGTGGAATTGCGATGAGAAGTAAGAGAGGAGCCATATTGTCACAGTCCCAGAAGAAAGGGAACTGGGTGAAGAATGAGGCCTGAGGGTGGGGATGGGGTGAATTATCAATTCACATGAAAGGCATGGAAAGTATATTGGGTCGCAGAAAATAAGAAAGGACCAGAGAACAAATTTGCCATAAATCAACAAAAAGCAAATGTGATGTGAATTAATCATTTATTAAAATCCCTCTAATGAGAAACGAGCTTTCTGAAATCTGAGGAAACACCATACTTATTAATGCAGTTTAACTGGGTAGACACAAAGCAGGTAACCTTGTAGGTAAAGATAACAATGGGAGATATTGAGCATCTGATATAAAACATTGTTGGTATATTACTTTTAAATATTTGGCAAAAATCTTTATCTACCAGAAGTGGGTGAGAGGCAGAGAGAAAGGAAAACTAAACTATTGTTAAAAAACACTGAAATGAAGAGAAACAGTATGTGAAAAAAAAAAGCTGCCCAAATTGTTTTTTCTGACATAATTTCTCAGATATTTATAGAGTAAAACATGGAACAAAAACTTTATTGCTACGTTTTAGAAGATGGAACATTTTGGATAGCCACTCTGACCTCCAGAATCTCCTCCAACCACAGGGGTGTCACGTGGTTTCTGTACAACAGTGCTCCTCCTGCCCAGTTTCTGTCCCTCCACACAGTTGACTCCCCTGCCCCCAACAACACTACATCTCTTGTTGTCAGTGTACTTCGCTTATAGTGAGTATCTCACATTATATACAATTATTAAGCTTACAAGTGCTTTTCTTGTCATGAGAATAATGCTGTTGTATAATAAGGTACGGTAATAATAGTAGTCACACATTTGTGACAAATGGGATGAAGTTGTATTGTCATACAGACAGATGCAACAGGGGAAAGCTTTTCAAGTACTATCTTCAGAAACAATGTTACCAGGGCTTACGCGAGTGCTTTCAAGGTAGGGAAAGTAAATGAAAAGCAGATTTTTCTCCCTAACAAAATTGCCAGTGGGTAAGGCAAAGGTTCAGGAAAACAGGAGGTTTCTAATATATTAACCACCCATTCAATGTCTGGCAGCAATTAGGAAAATAAACAGGATCCTGAGTTGAATTAACAACACCAATTAAACTTTCCTGCAAACGCATTTATTCCGATAACTAGTGGGACAACATCTGGAAAATTATTCACAAAAATGCCTGATATTTTTGATATTCTCAAAGAAAACAAACAAAAAATTAAAAATAACAGATGTGTAGGTGGTATGGACTTTGTACCAGAAGGTAATTAATTCTGACTTTTGTCACAATTTTAGACAAAAGTCAGAGCATACTTTTTAAATGTTTAAAAGGTACAATTGCCTTTTTAGCCTATTTTTGTAGGCAAAGTGCTATTTCTAAATATAAGCTAAGATGCAGAAATTCAAAAAATTATATTTAAGCTAGATACTTAGAACCTTACAAAACTGAAAGTGAGGTAGGGATATTACACTTAACAATGCACATTTGAAAAACTTGACAGAAACAGTATTTTTGAAATCACATAAAATCCTTAATATTTAAATATTTAAATATTTTTAAAATAAAGACTACACTGCATAAAATAATTCTTCTTTTATGTATCTCAGCTGCATGTTAGGAATCCAGGTTATGAATATGTTCTATTAAAAAGCTTATCGTAAATTTTTTTTGAAGTTTAGAAATCATTTCTCTATGGAAATCACAGTAATGGTAGTTTGCTTTTTGGAGACCTTGATAGTCTCTTTAATCTATGTGCCCAGAAATATAGTATCAATTGCATCGTTTCAACTATGCCTCACCAATTTTCTTTAATCAAAAAATACATTCCAAATTCTAATTTAGAAGGTAAGGAACCATCAGAAGTCTGATAGTGTTTGTTTGGGGCAGTGAAATGACAGGAGATAGGCTTCAAGAAACGTACTCTAAAAGTCCAAACACAATGAATTGCAAAGGAAGTTGGTGGTCACCAGGAGAAATTGATGTTGGGAAACCAGTCCTAAAATATGGAAACAATAAAGGCCAAATAAGATTGCACAGCATTGGAGTTTGGAGCTGAGAAGTATTTAAGAAACCTAAAAATACCTAGTCATGTGAAAATTGAGCTAATTTATAGTGGAGAGCCAAACAGCAAAAAGTTAAATAAGAGTCTTGAGTTGACCATGGATAAATAGAAGAATGGAGATAGAAAGAGTTGGTTTGGCTGGGAAAATGAGGAATTTAATATTTCATTTAGCATATTTTGTTTGAGATGCTAGTAAAATAAAATTGATGATAATTACAGGAGTTTTAGTTTTATCCTAATTCTGAATGAGATAATGGGACAGAAGAGAATTTGGAGAAATTGGATGTATTTAAGGGGTTATGGAAATGAGTGGTGAAAATGAATTCAAAGAAAAACTTGAAGAATACTCCTTCCGGGAAGCCAAGGAAAAGTACGTGTCACAGAAGGGCTTGGTCAATAAATAAAATATCTCAGAATGGTGGGTGAAGATGAGAAATGAAAAAGAACCAGTAGAATCTTCAGACACTGCCCATTCTTATGCCATTTATTATTCCCCAACTTGTCTGCATCTAGTTTTGTTTTATTTTTTTTTTAAATAGGGTTTATTTTTACCATCTACCTCGCAAGAAGATACCAGTTTTATCTTGGTGAAATAATATTTCCGTTATTATAAGTCAACTTTTATTTCATTAGACTCTCTTCTAGGCTTTGCAAGTTTGTCCAGGAAATTACACAGTATCTGGGATAATGACTGGCTTGTAGAAATCACTGAATAATGGTATATTGAATAAAAGTCTGATATTGGTATAGAGGATATGAAGGAATGATTGGGAGTAAAAATGAAAGGGGCTTGGGGAATATTGAGACAGTAAAGTAAGAACTCTCCCTGATCAGTCTGATCTGTCTATAGATATAAGGAGAGGTGGGGCTTTGGAAAGATGTGTCACAGGTTTGCTCAATCTTACCTCAAAATTCATTAGATTCCATTGCACTTCTTTAAATCTTTCACTGTTAGGTATGTTCACCTTCACTTCACAAATTTTTCTGAAGTCCAGAATTCCATTTTGTCCAAGTATCAGTTTAAAAAGTCAATAATTCCCTTAAATATTGCTTTGTTTTCAAATATAACTTGAAACTTTAAAAGCCTTTAGCTAATGAAAAGCCACATACAGTACTTTTGAAATCCTACCAAAAAAATCTATGCCAATATATGCAAAATATTCCTGCAGGTTACTAAAGCCACATTTAATAAAAATGTAAATCCAGTAAAAAGTTTCTAGTAATTCTGCTTAATTAAAATTTTACCCATGTATAATGAATTATTAGGAAATATTCCCTTATTTCTTCTTACCAACACCTACATGGCATGGCTCTCTCCTCACCTCTGCCCCACTGTTACCTTCTTAATAAGTTATTTGTGTTTCTGACAAGGTAAATTAAAGCCAAGTTTTTGTGTTATTCTGCCCTCCTTCTCACCCTTAACCTGAACTTGGCATTATGACAGTTTGAAAAGAGAGCGATGACGTCAACTCTTCTTTGAGCTTTTGAGTCCCTTCCTTTCAATTTCCTCCAGTTTTTCACCCATCTTTGGTTACTTTCTTTGGCTCTTGATGGAAGGTAACCAGCATGATAGAATATATGAGTTATATAAGGGGTTTAACTTTGAATCATTAAAACCTATACTTGTGCTCCTAAAGTGACTTTCAGAGCCACATGGGGACTTCCAATGCTCAGCACCTGGGATTTTGGTGTCAGGAGCAAAGGCATTACAAACTTGGGATCTGCATTGCTCCTTCTTTCTCCTTCCTTCCTTCCTTCCTTCCTTCCTTCCTTCCTTCCTTCCTTCCTTCCTCTCTTTCTCTTTCAAGTTCATCTTCTTTCCATATATCTGCCAGTCTGGAGAATCCCCTTGAGCAGATATTTAAAGGAAATTTGCATTACAACCTTCAGGTGTTGGCTGTATTTCCCAAGACAGTTGTCCACATCCTCTGTGGATCAACACAGGTCAACTGTGCTTTTCCCCCAAAATCCTTTATTTTCTCAAATTTGAGTATTTTCGGCCTTGGGTAACTGTTGTAATTTAATGGCAAATATTCTTCTATGCAAGTCATATCCTTATAATAGAAAAGCTTGACTGTTCTCCCTTTAAGAGTCTCCCAATCTCTTTAGATGGGTCCTATTTGTAGACTTCAATATGGCTTTTACCTCAGTCCTGTTCTCCTTTACTTAAAGGACAAATATACCTGGCCATTGATCTATTTTGTTGTTGTTTCACATGGGTCGTCATTCAGTTGCTACATCAAATCCTGTGTGTAAAGATGCTTCTGGGCCTCACTGAGTTTTTTCCCAATTTCCAAAACTTTAGCAGTAGTTTTTCACTCACAAAGTTGTGAAGTTTGTTTCCTAACTGTAGTTTTCCTTCTTAACTCTTATTAAACCTGACTCCCAGATTGGGCTGCTTCCATGAGGATGAGCTTTTGTTTTTGGTGATACACTTAAGTTTTTCCTTCAGCTGATAGAAAGTCTTCCATGTAATATGTGTCTAAGTTTCCCTTCATCTTTGTTAACTAATTCTGCTCACTTCCTGTGGTTAATTCATATGATACAGCTAAAATCTTAGTATTTACTACCTAATATCCATTGGGGGGTCCTAAGTGAGCACAGACCACCATAGGAAAAAGAAAAATGCATCTCTGGATGTTCAAGCCAAGAGAATTACCATGGCTACAGTTTTCATTTTTCTACATTTATCTTCTTTCTTACCTTCTCCTCATCCAATCCCCGAAACTCACAAAGAAGCAGAAAAGACCTTATTTGAGAGCACATTGTGGGGTTGGTTCTCAAAGAAGTGCCACACTGAAGCTTAAAGTTTATCCTGACAAAGTTGCCTCTGTTCCTGTAAGGCAGTGAAGATCCTGATGAGGAACGAGAAGATACTGAAGTGAAACAAAATTAAAATCACAAGGGATAGAATCTAGGCAGCCAGTTTTGTACCTATCAGATCTGTCTGGTACCACCAGTCTGAAAACCAAAAATTTACACACTTTGTCTATGCCTATTTTAATGTGAATTTGTCTTAGCCCTAGAAACAAATCTTCTATTATCACCCAAACTAGATTATCATTAATTATACGCCCTGAATTTAATCTGTTCCTAATATAAAGACCTAATTTCTCATAGGTAAAAGATTGGTTTGAGACCCCAGAGCAAGTCTCTTTCATTATCCTCTTTGAGGAAGATGAAAGATAGATGGCCGGCATCGTAAATCCTGAAGTCCTCTATGTCTCCGACTGAATCATGTGTGAAAACACAGTAGACAGTCCAGGAAAATCACTATTGTTAGTTTTAGGACACACAATGTATAGCACAAAATGTTCCATATCATCCTTGCCTTGGATTCCATGTATTTCCAGTCCTTGACCCCAAATAAGACAATAGGACAGAAGAAATAAAGCAATTTTTAAATTAAATCCCAACTAACCTCACTGCACTGTTAGACACGTAAGATAGAATAGGGGCATCTGGTTGGCTCAGTCAGCTAAGCATCTGACCTTGGCTCAAGTTATGATCTCATGGTCCTGAGATCCAGCCTGCATGGAGCTCCATGCTCAGCGGAAAGTCTGCTTCTCCCTCTCTCTCTCTCTCTGCCCCTTACCCTGCTCATGCATGTGCGTGCACACTCGCTTTCTCTCTTTCTCTCTTTCAATCTCTCCCTCCCTCTCTCTCAAATAAATAAATAAATAAAGTCTTTCTAAAAGGAGAGAGCTACAGGGTGCCTGGGTGGCTCAGTGGGTTAAAGCCTCTGCCTTCGGCTCAAGTCATGGTCCCAGGGTCCTGGGATTGAGCCCCGCATCGGGCTCTCTGCTGAACTGGGAGCCTGCTTCCGCCTCTCTCTGCCTGCCTCTCTGCCTACTTGTGATCTCTGTCTGTCAAATCAAAAATAAATAAATAAATAAATAAATAAATAAATAAATAAATAATCTTTAGAAGGAGAGAGCTAGAATGGAGGGGGAAAGAATCATAAATATTTTTATACAAAATAATGAATTTTGTTTCTCCTTAAATTTTGATAACTCATTCAAAGTAATGTTGTTTCTTTTTGGATATTGTGAATATCTATGAAATAAAATAATTTAAAGAAATATTTCAAATAAAAAGCATTCTATTCTGTTTCTCAATGTGGTAAGATCAATAGCCTGACAAATTTTTCTATCCATGGCAAAAATGGATAACAGGAAATAACAGGAAAGGGGGATCCATGGACAGGTGAGATCTTTCTCAAGAATCATGAAAACTGGTAACAAGAGTATACAACTATTTGATCAAAGTAGGATCAACACTAGATATGAAATTAGAAGATTATGCTCTTGAACCCCATTTTATAATAGGAAAAACAAGGCCCAAAATAATAAAATTAACTAGGCATAGTGAAAAACTGACCACCAGGTGTGAAGAGCAAGTCTGTTGACTTCCACTACAGTATTTTTTCCATTGCATTGTAAGAGATGCAGTGGTTGTTTTTGATCACCTTGGGCTGCATTTGTTGTGTCTGGGGAATCCTCCACCTGGTATGACAAAGCATCTCCCATAATTGAAAGTTGAAAATGCCAGATATTTTTGTAAGCTCCCATGCAGCTTAGGTATGGATGCATGGAATCAGCAGTCAATCAGGTGCTCTCAATGTAGACTTCAAAATAGAAACAAGAAAAGCAAGGGTTTGCAGACCTGAATCTGGTAAGAGCAGTGGAAGCAGAAGCAGAGTCTTGATGGAAGTCTCACATGATTCTGGAAGTACTGCCCAGGGGCTGTCCAGTGATGCTGGGTTCATAGCGAAAGCTGTGGGACTTTTGTCCTCTTGTGGTGGCAGTGGTGTCTTCACAGCCAACTCCGAGACCTTGTTTTGGCATGTATGATACAGAACAAACAGCAAAACTGAGAGGTGCCTGAGAATAAATAAGTCACATAGATAATGAAGCTTTCTGCCTTAGCTCAGATGCAGTGCTTTTTCCTTGTCCAACAGGCCGATGAGCTGTAGATCTGGCTGAAGTGTGGTATAAACAGCCATTGACTCCAGCAGACCTTACTATATGGGGCTTGATAACAAGGAATAAAGTTAATTAGTTGGTCATGTTTTTCTTCTTTCAGTCTCCATGTTTATTTTCTTTTTAAATATGTGTTAGATGTTAGAAATTGATGAAGTCAGAAATGAAAACATAGCAAAAGGAAAAATTAATTTCTTAATATATGATTGTACAGATACAGTCAACCTGCAGGGAGAGGACAAGGAGTACCAAACTACCTTAAGAAATGTTCCTAGTCCAGCCACTGAAATTAAACAACTCAAATGTGGACTGATCATTTGGTTGCCATTTACAGAACTATTCTAAACAAATGACTGTCATGAATCCAGCTTGCTTAAAATAGAAGTCTGAAAGATGTTGTTGACACAAGCTCCCAGCATTTTTTGTTGTGTTTTGTTGCTGTGCACTGGTGTAAACAGTGCCCATGGTTCATGGAAGGTATTGATGCAACATCTAGTGAGAATTAAGGCCATCCTCTCTAACAGTAATTTCTGTAGCTTCCAAAATAACACCACTGTCTCCAGCCTCTCTGAGCTTTCTGGAAAAAGTGATCTGTGATAGTGTGATTTATAATTAAAAATATATATAATTAACCCTAGAACAGCATGGATTCAAGAGTCATGGATCCACTTTTCTGGATTTTTTTTTTTTTTTTATCCAGTATGGTACGGTACATGTGTTTTCTCCTCCTTATAATTTTCTTAGTGGAATTTTCTTTTCTCTACCTTTATTGCAAGAATACAGCATATAACAGATATACAAGTACATGTTAATCAACTGTTTATGTTATCTGTAAGGCTTCCAGTTAACATTAGATTATTAGGAGTTAAGTTTTGGGGAGGTCAAAAATTATACTTAGGTTTTTGACTGCTTGGGGGTTGGCACCCCTCACCTCGGCATTGTTCAAAGGTCAACTGTATTTGTTTTTCATCCTCCTCCTGGCAGAGAGCTCCTCAAACCTTTGGAATTTCCTAAGGGAGGAGAGCCATTAAGATTTCTTTTGTTATGTTAATAAGAGATGACTTTTGGACTGCACCTAGGGATGCGAAGTTCGTTGCCCAGGAGAACCAACAATGTGATTAAAGGTTCCTAACTTTCAGTTCCACCCCTCTGACCTTTGGGGAGGAGAAAGGGTGGAGATTGAGTTCAATCAGTCACCAAGGCCAATGATTCAATCAATCATCCCTTTGCATTGAAGCTTCCATAAGAACTCAAAGGAACTGAATTTGGATTGCTTCTGAGTTTGTGAACATGTGGAGGTGCTGGGAGATAGTACACCTGGAAAAAGCATGGAAGCTCTGGTACCTTGCCCTTAAACAACTCTTCCACCTGGCTACTCCTGACTTACATCCTTTTATAATAAATTGGTAATCAAGTATGTGGAATGTTCCTATGAGCTCATGAGCCACTCTAGCAAAGTAATCCAACTTAAGCTGGGGAATAATGGAACCTCTAAACTATTACCAGTTGGTCAGAGGGTCAGAAGGAGAGGAGACAACCTGGGCTTGCAACTAACAGCTGAAAGGGGGCAGATACTTTCATAGGACTGAACCCTTAACCTGTGGAATTTGTTGCTATCTCCAGGAAGGAAAAATGCTTCTTGGTGTGGGGAGCCCCACCCTCATATTGGAATTAGGCACAGAAATTTATAGATATTTTATTTGTAATATGTGGCTTTCCTGCTCCAGAAAATGAGACACTGATAAATTTCCCTATTTATAATAACCTTGCATACTGGCCTTAGCAAATTATATCCCTAGGAACACAAAACAAAAGAAAAATTGGTGGAAGCAAAAACTACATTTAATACATATGTGATTATAATTGCCTCATGTTTTTGCAAACCTGGTATCTTTCCCTTCATCCTTGATTTTTGCTGATTTCAACGTTGAAGAATGCCTTAGATATTTTTTTAAAAATATCTTCCACAATTCCTAATGTAGTATCTTGCATGTAGGTGTCTAATTATTAGCTAGTGTCAATCAAATCTTGGTGCAAAATATCAATCCATTATCAAAATTATATTCAACTATTCTTTCAACTTAACAGATTTCCATTTATAAAATGCCAAAACAAGGAATATAATCAATGTGTGACAAATTACATATCCAAATTTTCTATATTAGCAAGTCTAGAATGTAACATGGAACAAATCATGAATATTTGCCTTTTTTTTTGTTCAAAAAGAATGTCATCTGGAACTACCTTGCATAAATTCTATGTAATTTATTGCTCATTCCAGCAAATTCTTCTTTATCTTAATTTTCTGGCTTTATTTTACCTACATACAAATTTCAGTACTGTAGTATTTTCTATTGGATAAAGCCAAGCAAAATATGAATTGGAAATAATTTAATAATACCAAAGAGTATGTTTCATTAAGTATATTAAGAATTTTAGCTATCTTGATGTCATATTATACTTAGCATTGTAGAATGCGGTTGATTAATATTGTCAAATAAAAAAATAAAATTTTATTAAGTTAGTTATTAAACAAAAGTAAAAATTTAAAGAGCATCATTTATTTTCACAGCCGTTATTTCAAGGCAGTTTCCTTATATCATCAAATCATATTTATGAGTTGGATATTAGCTTTATTTTATACAAGAGACATTGCCAATGTAGAAGATTAAAACTTACAAAGTAAAGAATTAAGCAAATATTCAAATACTCATTTTTTTTCACCCAACTCTGACTTAGTGACTGTCTTGTAGAATTTAATGAATATTACATATGGACAATATATATAAAAGTTATTTATTTTCATCCCATAAAAAATTCCACGACTTTGGGGACACATAGGTGGGTCAGTTAGTGGAGCAGCCGACTCTTGATTTTGGCTGAAGTCATGATCTCAGAGTCCTGAAATTGAGCCCTGCCTCAGGCTCCAGGCTTAGTGCAGGGTCTGCTTGTCCTTCTCCCTCCCCTACTTCTCTCAAATAATTTAATAATACCAAATAATTTCCAAATAATTTCCAATTATTTCAAATTATTTCCTCCCCTACTTCTCTCTTTCTCTCAAATAAATAAAATATTTTCTTTAGGAAAAAAAAAGGAAATTCCACTACTTTGAATTATGTGAATTATACTTAGTAAAATAGTTTATCTCACCCCCAGTCATTTAGAGAGAATAAAGGAAATTATCTGTGCCCACAAGGGGGAAGTGATATGAATTCCAGTGAACAATATTCTATACCTGAAATTTTTCAGGAATAAAGCTTCATCAAGAGAACAGTTTCTTTAGCCTAATGTCCTCCAGGTTCATCCATAAGCCAGTCAGAGAGGAAACAAATACTATATGATTCCACTTACACAAGGTATCTATAATAGTCACACTCACAGAAACAGGATCAATGGTAGTTGCCAAGGCTGGCAGAGGCAGGTATTGAAATAACTGAGGCATTTTCAATGAATATCAGGTTTCAAAGTTCTGGAGTTCTGCTGTGGAACATACTGCCTATCACATATGTGCACAATGTCGAACAAGTCTATCAGCGCCATTTTTCCAACACCATTTGCTCATTTCATGTCTCTGTGTCACATTTTGGTACTTCTCACAATATTTCAAACTTTCATTATTATTATATTTGTTTTGGTGATCTGCAACCTGTGATATTTGCTATTACTATAGTGATTGTTTGGGGTCACCCTGAACCATACCCATATCATAGGGCAAAATTAATATATGTTCTATGTGTTCTGCTTTACCAACCATCCATTCCCTATGTCTCTTCCTTTACTTGTTTTTTCTCTATTCCCTGCGATACAACAGTATTGAAATTAGGTCAGTTAATAACCCTAGGTTATGGTATCTAAATGTCCATGTGAAATTAAGAGTCACATGTCTCTCACTTTAAATCAAAGCTAGAAATAATTGAACTTTGTAAGGACAGTACGTCAAAAAGCTCAGATAGGCCAAAAGCTAGGCCTTTCGTGCAGTTAGCCAAGTTGTGAATGCAAATGAAAACTTCCTGAAGGAAATTAGAAGTGCTATCCAGTGAACAAATGAATGATGAGGAAGCAAAATAGCCTTATTAATGATGTAGAGAAAGTTTTAGTGGTCTGGATAGAAGATCAAACCAACCATAACATTACCTTAAGCCAAAGCCTAATCCGGAAAAAGGCCTAACTCTCTTCAATTCTGTGAAGTTTTAGAGAGATAGGGAACCTGTAGAAGAAAAGTTTGAAGCTAACAGAGGTTGGTTCATGAGGTTTAAAGAAAGAAGCCAACACCATAATGTAAAGGTGCAAGGTCAAGCAGCAAGTGCTGATGTAGAAACTACAGCAAGTTATCCAGAAAATCTAGCTAGGGTAGTTAATGAGAGTGACTCCATGAAGAAAGATACTCAGTGAAACAGCCTTTTATTGAAAGAAGATGACAACTAGGACTTTTCCAGCTAGAGAAGAGAAGTTAATGTCTGCATTCAAAGCTTTAAAGTACAGGCTGACTCTTTTGTTAGGGGCTATTTCAACTGGTGACTTAAAACTAAAGCCAATGCTCATTGACTATTCTTAAAATCATAGGTCCCTTAAAAAAAAGAAAAAGAGATTCCTTTCAAAATATTACAGCTCATTGACAATACACTTGGTCATCCAAGAGCTATGAGAAAGAAAAACAGTGAAAAAAGTGTTTCCATGCCTCCTAACACAACATCCATTCTGCAGTCCATGGATCAAGAAGTATTGTTGATTTTCTAGTCTTATTATTATGATGTTCAAGTCTTATTATTTAAGAAATCCATTTTGTGAAACTATCTATAGCTAGATACTTTTCTTCTAATGGAGCTGGGAAAAGTAAGCTGAAAATATCTTGGAAAGGATTCTCCACTCAAGATGACATTAAGATCATTCATGATTCATTAAAAGAGGTCAAAATATCAATATGAACCAGAGTTTGGAAGAGGTTGATTCCAACCCTCATGGATGACTTTGAAGGATTCAGACTTCTGCAGAGGAAGTAACTGCAGATGTGGAAAATAGCAAGAGAACTAGAATTAGAAATGGAGGCTAAGATGTAACTGATTTGCTGGAATCTCATGACAAAATTTAACAGATGAAGAGTTGTTTCTTACAGATAAGCAAAGAAAAGTGGTCTCCAGATGGAATCTACTTCTAGTGAAGATACTGTGAAGATTATTTAAATGATAACAAAGAATTTAGAATATTACATAAAATTAGTTCATAAAACAGCAACAGGGTTGGAGAGGATTTACTCCGATTTGAAAGAAGTTCTACTGTGGGTGAAATGCTATTAAGCAGAACTGCATGCGACAGAGAAATTTGTTTTTGAAAGGAAAACCAATCAATGCAGGAAACTTCATGGTTGTCTTATTTTTAATAACTGGCATAGCCACCCCAACCTTTAGCAGCCACCACCCTGATCATTCAGCAGCCATGAACATCAAGGCAAAACCCTCCACCAGCAATAAGACTATGACTAATTGAGAGCTCAGCTCAAATGGTGGCATTTTTAAGAAATGAAGTGTTTTTAATTAAGGTATGTACATTATTTTTTTAGACATCATGTTACTGCCATCTTAATAGGCTACAGTATAGTGTAAACCTAATTTTCATATGGACTGGGAAACCAAAAAACTCATTTGACTTGCTTTATGTCCATATTTGTTTTACTGTGGTGGTCTGGAACTGAACCTGAAATTTCTTCAAAGTATGTCTGTAGAATACGTTAGAGAATTGTCTTTCCAACCTTTCAGGCTACATTTGCATATAGTCTGAGCAGACTCCTGCAGACAACTTCGAGAAGAACTTGAGAAGGAAAATTAGAAAGATATTTGAAAACTGGAAATGGAAAGCTGTCAATAAATAGGGAGTTTTCCCCTTTGCTGTAGCTCAAATTAAGTGGACCTACTGATATAACATGGGGTATCAAAAGCACAGCTACAGTTTCTCAAAAATGATCTTCAGATATCCTATACATTAAGTTAGTGGTTTCTATGTACCAGGTACCAAGCCATTGTTCCTGTTTTTTCTTTCACTTGCAACATATTTTGAGATGTTTATGTATGAATATGTTTTCACAATATAAAAATGCAAGTAAACTCCATGTAACATTTATGAAGTCCTTTTAAAAAAAATCAATTCTACTAAACTATATTGATTGCCTGAATTATTTCCTTTTCAGCCAGTTGTTGTGCATTGTAGTTCACAGCCAGAGGTTGAGAAATTGAATATAGCCTACTAAAACATCTGGCCTGATCTTGGTCTATAAAACTCCATAAGATATTATGTTGCTGATGTTATTGAATAGTTCAAATGCTTGGATTAGATTCTTATCAAGTAATGTCAGCAAATCTTTTATTTAATCATTGCTCAATACTCTTCATAAAATTCAGAAAATATTAGTGATATATATTAATTTCTGTCCAGATTAACCACATCCTTCCTTTGTTAACAGAAATTTGAAGCTCTACATTCTTTGTTTTATTCTGCATGAGTAAAATAAACCACAATCTAGGAATTAGGAACTACTGAAATTGGATTAAATTGTTCTTGGTTCTAATTACTTTGATTGGAGAAAAATAATATGCATCGAGGTCCTGAAAAAATATCCTACGCAATGACAGACATATAAATAGCAATGGCATAATTGGCTCACAACATCCTATGATATCAAAAGATTTCATCTTAAACTTCAAAGAATCATGCTTTCTTTTGTAATTCCAGAACTGTCTGTGATTACTTTCTTTGAGCAGTTAGTGTTTATTAGCAAGGAAGTGAAGTTAGATTGACATCACATGCCTTCCTACACAAAATGTGGGCCTCTGGACCAGCTGCGTGAACATGACCTGAGAGGCTGTTAGGCTACTCCCCAGATATACTGAATCACGTTCTGCAATCCTTGAATATCCTCATGTAATTCATAATCACTTAACTTTTGAGAAACACAGCTCTAAATGCCAGGGGTGTTTTGTTTTGTTTTAATTGAAGGTATATCTTATTTGTGGACTCAAGGATGGATAATGATGATGTTCTGTGCTTTACACCAGTTTGGCCATTAAGTTTTTTTTTTCCCTGGCTTGCACAACTGAGAAACAAGTCTACTGGGCAGCTACCCAATGACTATTCCCAAGTTCCTCCCTTATATCTTTATTCCTACCCCTTTGACAAGGCCAAGGTCTTGATAAACAATGAGAATATTCAGTCGCATGGAGTGAACCAGGACTATCTTAAACCAATTTCATTTTTTCCTTTAAGATTGGTTTGGGCTTAGCCAGTAACAATATTCTAAGCAGATTTATATTAATCTTGCATTGTGTGAATCCTGTAGAAGGTATCTGTACAGAAGTAGAGTTCAAAGTAATTAAAAGAAATCAGTAAAGACTAAAAAAAAATAGTGTGTCAGAATTTGGCGGGGGGAGAAATATAATTCAACTATGAAGTAGTGATACGTTTTTCTCTATTTTTAATGTGTATTGCTATTCTTTTTCATTTAAGAATGCTTCCTGCTAATGATCTTATTATCCATAGACAAAAATGTGTTCTGAGGAAATCAGTGTATCACAATCTTAAACTTAAGAGGTCAACTATGTTGGAAAAAATATGTCTTCTCTCATGTGAACTTTTGTATTTTGGAAACTTTTATGAGATTTGGAGTTGGTTAAATGAGTAATGTTGGCCTTAAATTTAAGGAAGTCAGAAGGCTCTGTGTTTGACAAGGAACCTCAGGAAGTTCACAGAGCTAAAACCACGCTGCTTTTTTTGTGGACCTGGGCAAAAGACAACACCAACTTGCTCAAGGGATCTCCTTTCCCCTACTGGCATAACCTCGGGAAATGGTTCTACCAATGGTCCTACCTCTGCAACTTTCTAGCTAAAATATCTGGAAACCCTAGGCTTTCAATCTCCAAAAGAATTATCTTTCTCAAAATCAGATCCCTAAATATCAAATAAGTGCTCATGGATTTAGCAGGGAAAAACAACACTGTATTTTTAAAGTTGGACATTAATTTTCACTTAGTCTCAGAGAAAATAATGGGCTATATTAAGATTTGTTCTTTTAAAATTTAGGAACGTTTCTAGTCTGTGAGAACTAGTGGTTATTTTGTGAAGAAACTGAAATCAGAGAGTTTAAGTGGTTTTCCCAAAACCACGAATTGAGAATATGGTCCTAATTTAAAAACAAATACTCACCTAATTAGGGCCCAGATCATGACTAGACCCCATGTTTACCTTAGTCTTATGCTTCCCCCTGCCTCTTACTTTCACAATCATCGATATCTCTACTAAATCATTTCATGGCTCACAACATATATTCATTGTGTATTAGTTCTATGAAAATGTATGCTTGATTTCAGACTCTGGACATATGTAAAAAAAACTCACTGATCCTATGGTTGCTTTTTAACAACAGGACAAGAAACATCAAATTCTAATTGTGTACGTTCTTGTTGACTAAAGAAGTTTATTACCGAAGTTTTTGATTAGTCATAGGGTGAATATAATGATTATGTATGTTGCTGTTATATGAGTTGCTGAGCCTTGTTCCTCTAAATAGCTAAGAATTTCAGTTATTCTTTTATGTTGTACATGTTTAAGTACTTCCCAGTAAGTACTCTCATCCTCCTCCAAATGCCAGTTGGTTACTGTGGAGACATAAATGTAAGCTAGAAAGCAATCAGGCCACTAATTGATACAGACAGTCAATTAGGGCTTCAAAGGAGCTGGCCCAGTGTTTTACACATGGAGAACATGGGAGAAAGATTATAGTTTGTTATGGCGTAATCTCTGTTGCTTCATTGTGGGCTGGAGTTATACATGCTTCTGGATGGTTTCTACAGAAACTAAGCAAGTTGCTCACTGTTTGCTAATGGGCCGGTAGCATTACGGGAAACAATGATATTGTGTGATTTGAACCCATTAGCTTTCCCTTTCTAAAGTTCCAGACTGAACCAATTCCGACTCTGTTCAGGTCAAAAGTCTTCTTAATCTCTGTGTTATGCTGATCAAACCTCAAACTGTCGGGTCAAATTATTTCCATTGGGCCAGTTCTATTTGTGATTAATTAAAATTTCTTCTTGATTGCATACAGTTCTTTTAAATGTATAATCCCTTTATTGTGTAGCGAATTGAGAATATGGTCCTAATTTAAAAACAAATACTCATGTGGGCCTCTCAGAATGATGTAAGCCACCAATTTCAATAAAGTGAAGAAAGAAAAATAAAACATTTTATTATTTTTACATGAGCATATGAGTGAAAGAGAAAATAATACCTGACTTGCCTATCATTAGCAATTATAAGAATTGATTAAAGGGGGAAAATGCTTTATATAAATAAAATGTATATGCAGAGAGCCTTGATTCTGCATTTTTATCCAGCAATATTATAGTTTTAGAAAAATAATTATGGGAAATTTTTAAAGGTGGCAAGCCTCCTCTTTAGACTATAGCAATTTAAAAATTCAGGTAAATTTTCCTTAAGATATAATGCAAATGAAGAATTGATCTGAAGTTTCATTCTGTGTGTATGCATGTAAATCTGTAGGGGTTAAACACATGATCATTTATGTTCTGTTTATTATAAGAAACAAGTATCTTTTTATTATTTTATTTGTTTTTTACTTGCCAGGAAAACACATCGATTTTGTGTGAGCTAAAACCATGCATGCAAATGTCGTATTATCCAGAAGGTTAGTTAAACATCACCCTTTCCAAAAATAAAGTCAATTTTCTCACCGTCAGTGGCTTTCCCAAAAAAATGAATATAAGGTAAAGCAGGTGAACTTTACAGTGGCGAGAGCTAGAGTATTGCTGAGAACAGCAAAGGCAGCCATGGACCAGAATTCAGGCACCTTGGAGTCCCTGCGATAATGGACAGTGAGGAAACAGGTGAAAAGGGAGAAAAGCAAAGAAGCAGGAAGAGGTGGGCAAGAGATTCAGAGAGGGACTAGCAGACAGTCATGTCAAGGAGGATGGGAGAAAAGGAGGGCTCGTGAAAAGCTGACAAACTCTCAGATGAAAGAGGACAGACACATGAGCCAACCAGCTGCGGGTGGCTAGGTGTCCCAGGTGCGGAGCAGAGGTCACGTGCTTGTTGGCAGGTATCCAGACCCTGGCTGCCTCAACTTGGTCACTGGTCTGAGTTGGGAGTAAGGGGATTAGAGTATATGAAAGGAATGCACAGTGCATTTGCAGTAGACATATCATAGAAAACAGTGTGGCAAGCAATGAATTCTTAGGTGGCTTCTAACTGAGCTGAGTGGTCTGGAAGCCAACAAATAAAGGAGACATCCTTACTCAAAGACTTGAGTCAAGAAGAATCTTCTTAAAATCTTTGTATGGAAACGTTACCATGGCTCCATAATGTACACTGTACTATTTAAGAAATGGGAGGCGAGGGGTTCCTGGGTGGCTCAGTCATTAAGCCTCTGCCTTCCGCTCAGGTCATGATCCCAGAGTCCTGGGATTGAGCCCTGCATTGGGTTTCCTGCTCAGCGGGAGGCCTGCTTCTACCTCTTCTACTCCCCTTGCTTGTGTTCCATCTCTCACTGTCTCTCTCTTTGTCAAATAAATAAAATCTTTAAAAAAAAAAAAAAAAGGAAGGAATAAAGAAAGAAAAGAAATGGAGGCATTATTGCTTGGCTAGAGCATTTATTCATAATGGAGCCAAAGAGGACTCTGCTACTTGTTAGCTGTAAGACCTTGGGGGAAGTTACTTAACCTCTCTGTGCTCTCATAGCCTCATCTGTAAAACCTGTATGTAATAGTTCCTACCAATTATTAAGATGATTGAATGAGTTAATATGTGTAAACCGTTTAGAGAAGAGTATGGCACACAGTTTATCATAGAAACTCTTACTCAATTCCGTTAAATAACAAAGTTACATTTTGCATAGAATTAACTTCCTTCCATTTCTCTATCCTTTACACATCTGGGCAACCAGATCCGTTTCCTTGCTTATGTTTCTTTCTGCCATTCAAATTCTTATGCAAAGGGACTTCCTGGCTCCCCCACAGGACATTCCCCCGTACCCTTCCTTAAAAGGGAAAAATCCTTAAACAGAAAAACTTTCCAAAACAACGTCTTAAGTAACCGCCCTGTACTGCAGACTTCCGCCTGATACCAGACTGAAGACATGTCAAAATAATGGCATTCTTTCTTCCAAATCTGAACTCTTCTACAGGATTTTCTTGCTCTTGGCAACTTTCTGATGCCTTTCAGTAGTTTTCAAAATATTCTGTCTAGAGTTTATGGTTATTTTATCAGTGAAGGTTGATCCATTAGGAACTTACCGAACCTCAACTGGAAGCAGAGCCTTTATGTTATATTTTTTTAAAGATTTTATTTATTTTTTTGACAGAAAGAGAGAGATCACGAGTAGGCAGAGATAAGCAGAGAGGGAGGGGGGAAGCAGGCTCCCTGCTGAGCAGAGAGCCCGATGCGGGACTTGATCCCAGGACCCTGAGACCATGACCTGAGCCGAAGGCAGAGGGTTAACCCACTGAATCACCCAGGCGCCCACGTTATATTTTGATAAGATGGGGTGACAGGGTAGGGATAGGCATTTAATGTGGGGCCTTTCCTCAAATGTATGGAGATCATTTATTGTCCGTTATAGGCAAGAAACGGGCATCAACGTTGAGTACAAATTCTAAGTGCATGGAAATGTCAGTGGGCTAGAGAGTAATAAGTTACTGGGCAAACTTTGTTTTGGAAGCTTGTAAACATCAGAATCTGAACGTATTTCCTCTGGAGCATTACATTTCTTCAGAGGAGGATCATTTAGCTGCCTGGCTGGGATGTTGCTTAGCTACCAGCAAACTTGGCATTGGTGTGTTTTAATGTTCAGGTATGTTATTTTCACTTGAACCTTCATGTCTACCTTTCTCTGGATCTGAAGAAACAGAGTTTGTAGTATTCCAAATGAAGTTTCCCTAGAAAAAAAGATATGGTCTTTCCTAAGGAAGGAGTGGTCGCAATCTCAGTGCACATGGTAAAGGTGTGAGCTGGAAGGTCTAACTGCTTCTAATATAAACTTTCAAACAACTCACTGTTTCCAGACCTTCGTTCTAACCTTATAGTCCAAAACCCATTATGTTTATTATTTTATTTTCTATGGTTCTGAAGTGAATCAGCCACTGGTTTGATTCTTTCTCTGTAAGCACTTAATTCTGACCTTCCTTCACTTTGCTGAATCATTTGCTAATCCCTTGTCTGATTTCCATTTTCATAAATTTGGGGGAGATAACAGGTTTTTGACAAATTAGAATAAAAATGTCAATTGCAGTTGTTTCTTGTTCTTCTTTTTGCAAGGGTGAATTTTGAAAGAAGAGGGTAAATGTGTTTTCACCCCTTTTATTAAAGTTGGAAATACCCTCCTGGTATACTTGTAATCAACAATGTAGAACTGAAGTACCACTTTAAAAAATTAAATTAATGAAATCCTAGTATATCGTCAGTGGCACATTTTAAAATTAATTCAAATCTTGCCATCATGAACATGTTACTATATGCAGTATTTATACACTATACTTTCTGACCTAGGAAGATTTACGCGTATTCATAATATATTTTACAAATATACACGGTTTGTGATTTCAGAAAAATTGAATTTTAATTGGGAAGAGCAGACATTATAGATTTCAAAACAATATACAAACAAGCCCCAACTTACGATGGTTCAGCTTAAAGATTTTCGACTCTACAGTGGTGTGAGAGCAATATGCATTCACTAGAATTCATACCTTGAATTTTTTTTCATTCCTTGAATTTTTAATTTGGATCTTTTCTGCAGCTAGTGATGGGCGTAATGGTCCTTTCTCACATGACAGTGGCAGCTACAGCTCACTGCCAGGCACACATTCATGAGCATAAACAACCAGTACACTTAGAGCCGTTCTGTTTTTCCCTTTTAGTCACTCTAACAAATTGCACGAACTATACAACATGTCATATAAAATAGGCTTTGTGTAAGATGATGCTGCCCCACTGTAGGCTAATGTAAGGGTTCTGAGCACATTTAAGGCAGGCTAGGCTAAGCTACGTTGGGTAAGTTAGATATATTCAATGCATTTTCAACTTCTGTATTTTAAGTATAGTTGATGACTTACGATATTTTTGATTTACGACGGGTTTATTAGGACATAACCCCATCGTAAGTCAAGAACACCTAGATAATCTTCTTCATCAAGAGGAAAGATGACATAAAAATTTTGCCTCTTAGAAATGCTTATTTCGGGACGCCTGGGTGGCTCAGTGGGTTAAGCCGCTGCTTTCGGCTCAGGTCATGATCTCAGGGTCCTTGGATCGAGTCCCGCATCGGGCTCTCTGCTCAGCAGGGAGCCTGCTTCCTCCTCTCTCTCTCTCTGCCTGCCTCTCTGCCTACTTGTAATCTCTCTGTCAAATAAATAAATAAAATCTTTAAAAAAAAAAAAAAAAAAAAAAAAAAAAAAGAAATGCTTATTTCTGGGGCACCTGGGTGGCTCAGTGGGTTAAGCCTCTGCCTTCAGCTCAGGTCATGATCTCAGGGTCCTGGGATCGAGCCCTACATCGGGATCTCTGCTCAGCAGGGAGCCTGCTTCCCCCTCTCTCTGCCTGCCTCTCTGCCTACTTGTGATCACTCTCTCTCTCTGTCAAATAAATAAATAAAACCTTAAAAAAAAACAAATGCTTATTTCTTACATAAAGGGGAAAAAAATGAGAAATCTGTACTTGTTTTCCATCATCGCCAACTTAAAAAAAAAAAGGAACCATCACATTTAAAAATCCTGATTTTTTATCTTGCTTGAAAAATCAGAAGATTGGTCACACCAGTTCCTTATTTACATACAGATGGCAACATCTACAGGCATTGAGTAAATGGTGTCCCCTTTAGCCACCCCATGTGTTTCTGCTTCACTGCGGTCCCCGCCTGGCCCTATACATTCCTGAAAGCCAGCCCACCTTAGACACTATATTATTTGCCTATTCTTTACCGAGTCAAAACAACATCCAAAAGCTAATCTGTTTTATATTGAACTTTGCACTTAGCATAGATTTTTCCCAAGAACAAATGAATCATCAAACCCTGAAATATGACTGTATCATTGCAACAATTATAATGTTAGCAGTTTTCAAAACATGGTGGACAGATAATGACTGTTCTTTAAAACTTCCCAACTATTTGTTAGTTCATTTTAGAGTTTTTGTATTTACATTACAAAAATAATGATACTTTTCTTGCCAGTATGAATAAATACGTTTTAGAAAAACTATATATCACACATTTAGTGTCTTATCCGAAGTATATAGTTAAATGGAACTACATCATCCATTTGAATCTTAGCTAAGAAAAAACTAAAGTGGGGTGCCTGGGTGGCTCAGTGGTTAAGCGTCTACCTTCAGCTCAGGTCATGATCCCGAGGTCCTGGGATAGAGCCCCACATCGGGCCCTACATTGGGCTCCCTGCTCATCAGGAACCCTGCTTCTCCCTCTCCCACTCCCCCTGCTTATGTTCCCTATCTTGCTGTGTCTTTCTCTATCAAATATATAAATAAAATCTTTAAAAAAAAAAAAAAGAAAAGAAAAACTAAAGTATTTTAATCAGCTGAAATCTCCCCTGCTCCTTTTTCTTCCTGATCTCCAATTTAATTTCTAAAATAGACCTCTCCCTTACCCCCATTCCCAATGACCAAAAGCTTCAGTGACTCCAGCAAGAGATACGTGTCTCAAATTCTCTTCAAGAATTTAGGGAGAGCTCTTCCCAACAATTTCCTCCAGCTCATAAAGGCATCATCAGTTTTAAACAAAACCCCCAAATTGTATTTTTAAGCATCCTTAAGCTACTTGGTGGTATAAAATTTATGAAGCCAACCTATACAAGAAATGTACTAATGAACGATATGTTTTTGCATTAAATCTTTCATATTTTCAAACACAGTCAGATATGCCCCTTATCTCTTTCAGTCTAAGCCGTGTGCCAAAATGTCCTTGATTTACTCTTATCTCTCACTCTGAGCTGAATTCCTCAATTAGAAGACTCAGCTAATTTTTAAAAGATAATATTATATATAATGCTGAAGATCCAAGTAATTTATTTTTTTGTTCTTATTGGCATTATTGAGTTATGAAATACTGAAACCTCGTTAGGCCTTGGAGCCTCATCCTAAGCAGCATGAGATCATTATTCCCAAATAAGCTCTGTGCCCTGATTCTCCTTCCATGGAGGACCTCTCCCCCAACAATACCCATCTGCCTTCCCAAGCATACTTCCATTTTAAGTAGCTTTCATCTATATGTTCAGTCTTTTCATCATGTTCACATCTCCTTGTCTTAATCAAGGCCTCACTTCCCGTACACAGTGTTAAAACCTTGTTCAGCGTACATCCCTCTCAAGTGGACACAGCTCATTCTCATCTACGCTACCTGCCACAGGGTTCAAACGCTTGGAATTAAATATGCTTAGTTTTCATTTGTGTAGAGATGGCCAAGATTTGTCTAAAGAAGACCTGAAGGCTTTGATCCCAACTTATTAGAATCAAAGGACTTCACGTTTGTTATTTCCACTTACTGATTTTCTTTCCTCATGCAAGTGCCCTTTATGAGGCTTTTAAGGCTTATGTATTCCAGAACATACCACTCATGATAAGATTAATTTTACCAAATTTTTACTGAATCATAGAACTAAAAATCACACTGTTTACAAGGCTATTAGATAGGATAGATTTTTCAACAGTGACACTATTAACATTTGAACTGGGTAAGTTTTTGATGTAGGGCTGTTCTGTGCATCGTAAGAGAGTTACCAGCATCCCAGACCGTAACCACGATGTTGGCAGCATCTCTCCCCACAATATTAGTGGCAACTAGTGATGTCTCCAGACATTGCTAAATGTCCCCTGAGTAGAACCTTGCCTCTGGTTGAGAACTACTGGCATAAAGGAAATGATTTCTTAAAAATCTAATTCTTTCCATCGTGGGACTTAAACTTGACCAACACATTAATTCAGTGTGCAGCTGCGGAGAGGAAGGACAAGAAAATATTAAATAAGAAAACTTAAATGCTCAAGCCTGGAAATTTAGTCACAGTAAAATTCCCCAAATAATAGATGCATTAAAAATTCCTAGAAATCTCTATTCAGGTCAGTGTGTCTGAAACCAATGAATTATGAATTAATTTCAAAATTATATATTCGTTTAATTGATCCTTAGCATCACAAATGGATTTGATTAGGTTATTTTCATTTTGTAGATAATACAATAGAGAAAGAATGATAAAAAAGCATAGACCGATTTAAGTGGCTTCAAATGTAATGGATTCAAAAAGGAATAAGTGTATTCAATTGCAAAAAATAGATTTAAAATGTCGTAAGTATCTATAATTACATCATTTTCTTTTCTTGATATGCCACTTATACTAAAAAAACAGCTATTTATAACAATCTACTTATTTGGTGAGAAGTAACACAAAATCAAGACTGAATCATAATTGAATATAGTGTAATGACACATACAAAGGTGCCAAGAACCATAATTACCAGTTGATGAAGATGAATAGTGATGTCAAAGTAGCTAAATTTGCATCAGAACTGTGGTCTTTTCTTGTATTGTAATATTTCTTTTGAAGAAGTAATAGCTATTATACTTGAACTATAAGTCTTACCATAAAGTTTGAATTCTGGCCTGTCCAAATCAATTTCTCAAGTATACTCACTGAGTACAAAGCATGTTAGGACTACTTTAAAAAACAGATATTCTGATGCCAACTCGGTCTGCAGCTGTTGCACCTGAGGGCTGTGACTAACTCCTTCTCCCCTCCCTTTCCTGTGGGTGTTTGTGGTAGGAAAACTTATGATCTCCTGGTCATAGTGGTGTCCAGAGGATAACAAAATATCAAAAAAAAAACTGGTTTTTTAAAAAAGCTACCATAAATCATCTCCTTTTCATGTCAAATATAAGCATGGTGAAAAGTGAACAATTTATGTACTAAATTTATACTTTGATTTACATAGAACCAAATACATGAGTTTCACATTCATCCCAAAGTTATCCTAAAAGACAGCTTAAGTGACATTGAAACAACAGACCAAACGCTTGTATCAGGAAGTTGTTTCATTAAATCCACAGACTATTTGTATGTAATTTTGAATTTAGTTTTATTCTTAATTAACCATAACTGACTGGCCTAATATTTAAGCCATATTTCAAAAGAAAAATGGGTCTTTTAAAGAATGGAATTTTCTATGTGCTTTGGTGAGTGCTGTGAAGCGTGTAAACCTGGCGATTCACAGACCTGTACCCCTGGGGATAAAAATATATTATATGTTTATAAAAAATTAAAAATTAAAAATTTTAAAAAATGCAACTTAAAAAAAAAGAATGGAATTTTCTTTAATTTTAGAAACTAATAGAAATGAATCAGCTCTTGAACTATTCCTGATAGGCAAACAATTATGCAGTGAATTCCCATTTACAGTAAAATTTATGATTTATCTGAGATTTTAATTTTTGACTACATAAAAAAGTGAGTTAAATTCTTCACAGTCTCCCGTCTTCAGAGCAAAAAGGAAGTGCCACATGGTAGTTTAGAACTTAACCTTTGAGTTAAATCTCTATTTGGATCTTGTTTCCACCGCTTATCCTAGCTGTGTACACTTAACCAACTTTCATAAGCTCCAATATTCTCATCTGAAAGATGACCAACATCTGGGGCCTCTGAGAAAATTAAAAGAAGAATTTTTAAAAAATGCTCAGCATGGTGATTGGCCCAGGATAAATGATCAAAAATTATTTATATTATTATTGCAAATAACTTTTCATAAAAATTAATTCTACTTTGGGGTGTCTAGGTGGCTCAGTCAGTTAAGCATCCAACTCTTGGTTTTGTCTCCGGTCACGATCTCAGGGTCCTGAGATCCAGCCCTGCATGGGGCTCTAAGCTCAGTGCTGAGTCTACTCTTCTTCACTTGCTGCCTCTGCCCCTTCTCCTGCTTACATGTGGCTCTCTCCCTAAATAAATAAATAAATAAATAAATACATTAATTCTTTAAAAATTACTTATAGTTGGACATTCTATGAAAACATAAATTGCCGTGTGTGCTTTAGGTAACAACAATTTTAAGTCACATGCCCTTTTTTGGGGGAGGGGGTCTTCTTTTGCTTTGATTCAATAGGTAATGAGAGAAATACTCTAATGGCAGTGTTGCTGGTGGGAAGAAGCTTATCATTCCATAGGGTTTTCAGGGTGCAGTTGTGTTAAAAAATGAATAGCTCTAGGGATTGTGCTGTGAACCTTACAAGGTCAAGAGATTTAATTTGAAAATGTGCCTTTATTTTTTTCATTCCATAATCATCTTCTTTTTTTTTTTCCTTATGCCCACTGGTTCAGGATTCTGGTTTTCTGCTGGTTCCTTATCTAAGAACTTGAGGACATTCAGGTATTTAGGAAGGTGACAGAGGATATTAGTCAACTATTTAAGTTCATCTGCAGTTTGCATCTTTAAGAGGTACATCTTTCTAACTCAAAGAATGCCTAAATAGATACCAGAAGAAGTTAGGATCTATTTTGAGTAGTATTAATCTGTTTGCTTTATTAATCAGTTGGTACTATGGCTACCTTCCCAACTACCCCAGTCTCTGTTTTATCAACAAAGAATATCTATGCTTTTTCTTCTTCTTTTTTTAAAAGATTTTATTTATCTATGTATTTGTTTGTTTGAAAGAGAGTGCACACATGAGCTGGGAAAGGGGCAGAGGATGAGGGAGAGGAAGAGGGAAAGAATCCCACGCAGACTCCAGGCTCAACATGGAGCCCAATGAGGGGCTCGATCTCACAAACCTGAGATCATGACCCGAACCAAAACCAAGAGTTCGAAGCTTAACTGACTGAGCCACCCAGGCAATTCTAGGCTTTTTCTGTCCCATAAAATTCACCAAACTAAACATTGACCAAATTGTAGCATAGTTAAGACTTTCATTCTTCACAGAGACCGGTGAAAGCATTTCTCTACTCCCCTTCCCACACACTACCTAGGGTTGCTTCGAGTACTCATGTGTTAACATCACTTTTATCTCCTGTGCTTAGGGAATTTATGTTAAAACTACTGGTTCTATGTGTATTTCCTCTGCCTGGTCCTATAGCAAAATTTAGAGTAATGATATAGTTTAAATAATTTATGTTAAAAGAAGTACATATGTATGGGTCAGCCATAAAATATTATTTACTCCTTTATAAATAAATGGAATAAATGGGAAAGAAACAAATAACAAGGTTCGAGGTTTGGAAGAAAGTCACTAAATAAAACTAAAGTAGAATAACACATTTATTTTCTTTTCACATAGGCCTGTGGATGAACCCAACTTTACAACAAGACTCAAAATAAAATGACATTTTAGAAATAAATACTGTAAAAATTTCAAGTGTTTTTAATAGATGAGGTTTTAAAGATGTGCGTCCTCAATTTAAGGAATTGTTTTTTAAAATCCTCCTTTCCACTCCCTTACAATGTTTCATGAAATTCAATGCACAAATATAGGTGCATCCTGAAGTGTCAAAATATTATTTTCATATGTTGGGAGATTTAATCCATGCCTCTCTTAAGTAATTTAGTACTTGTTTGCTTCTAAGGCTGAGTGCATTTTGGAATAACTTTGTGTTAGCTACAAATAACAATCTTTTCAAGCCTTAGCAACCAGGCTGTGCTTTAGCAAAAGCTTTTGAAGAGTTTCTTTCACTGCCTTTGCCCCTCCTCCTTCTACATGTATCCAGGTCCTCACTATCCCAGTTTCAAATAGAGAGAGAGAGAGAGAGAGAGAGAAAGGAAGGAAGGAAGGAAGGAAAGAGAGGAAAAGAGAGAGAGGGAGGAAGAAAAATTTGTTTGAAATGAGGTTGTGCAGTTTTTCATAGCTTAAAAGTATATGAAAGCCAAATGTACAACTTATTCACCTGCTTAACATACAAATTTGGGGATATACGCCTTCAAAAAACAGCAGGTTTATTGATTATAAAGATTCCAGTAGAGTCTTTTTGTTTGTTTTGGTTGGGTTTGGGTTTTTCTTTTCCCCCCCTCCAATGTGTGCTGTTTTGTGAAGAAAGAGAAGAAAAGTGATTTGGAAATGAGCCACCTTTATTTTAAGTTCCCCAGTCAACATGTTGCCACAGCAACCAAAGTTGCTATCTGGGAAAAGACAGATGTCTTTGCTTCAATCGGGATGCAAAGCTTAGAGAAGGAAGAAAGAAAGCAATGAAAATTCATCATTTCATTATTCAAAATGTGAATTGCTCTCAGTTGGCTATGAGCCATAGTTCTTATCCACAGTATCCTTCAAAATACATTCAAGTCCCCCAATATTGCAATACTTCATTTCCATTAATTAAATAATTACATCCAACACTGTCTCCTGATTCAGTTGAATTCATTCATTGCCAAAAACGTTCGTTATTCGATTTAAAGTAGTTCATATTACTGTGCAGTGTATTGACAAAGATGATGTTTAACTTTACTTAATATTGGTTGTGTCCAGAGAAAGAAAAAAATGAGGACTATGAAAAAAAAAAAAAAAACCCAAAACCAAAAACAAGCAGAAGGAAAGGACTAGAAAACCACCTACAATTTTAGTTAAATATGGTTGTTTGCCTCTGTATGCTTATTCCTTCTTACCCCTGAAGCTTCTCTAAAATGAAGATAAAGCAATTTATCAATGTTCAAACTAACAAGGACAAAAGAAGAGACAACAGTAGGCAAGATATTACAACAAATTTTTGAAGATGGGAAACAGAATAGTAAGTGAAGTAACACAATACAAGAAGTTTCACTCAAACTCTCTGGACAGGATACTAAAGAACAGTGAGCAAATTTAGATAGAATTACAAATAGCTTCAGTTTCAAGGTCTGTAGGAGGCAGAGTGTTAAGGTGGAAAATAAAGTGCTTGGTTGTAAAAATCTTCTGCAGGAAAAGTTGGGGCTTTTAACTTCTTTTCTCTGTGTGTTCATAGGGTTGAGGGTAAGGAGGACTTTCACTTCTGAAACTAAGATACCAGAGCAATGAAGTCAAGAGGGAGGGGTGACCCAGGTCTCAAAATAGGAAAGCTAATAAAAAAAAAGTTTACATATTACATACTACACATTAATTTCATTGTTTGGTATTTGCATTTTTTTTAATTACTAAACTCTTTTTCAGAACAATTTTAATATACCAAGAACATGTGCAGGTATACAGAGTTCCCATACATATCCTCCCTCAGAAACACCATTTCCCCTTTTACTAACATCCTGCCTTTTGGTGATACTTTTGTTACAGCTGATGAACCAATATTAATACATTATTATTAACCAAAAGCCAGAGTTTGTATTTTCTTATTCTTTGTGTTGTACTGCTCTATATGTTTTGACAAAAGCATAATGTCATTAAAACATCATTCAGAGTAGTTTCCCTGCTCTAAAAATTCTCTGTGCTCTGCTTATTCATCCTTCTTTCCAGTGACTCTGAACTTCTGCCAACCGCTGACCTATTCACTGTCTGCATAGTATAGCACCTTATCCAGAATGTCATATAGTTGGAATTGTATGGTATGAGCCTTTTATACTGGTTTTGTTCACTTAACAACAGGCACTGTCAAAGCCAAGGTGACAAGGGAAAGTGAAAATATACATGGTACTGAAAGAAGATTTTGAGGAAGATTATATAATTTTGAATACTGCTTTAAGCAAGCAGTATCTTACATAGATGGATATGTCCTGAGAGCAGATGCCCAAATCAGATTATTAAAGCCCACAGGCTTTATTAATTCCATCATTGTATTTATCACTTACACATGTTTCAGCTATCCCATCTAATTATTTAAATTTTCTCTGTAGTAAAGAAAAGCAATGCTCCTGACCCAATATGAGAGTAAATACTTTACATTTTCCAGTTATTCAAATATATTTTCTCATCTGGTTTCTACAAAGTGCATTACCCAAGAGCCAGTCTCGGATAGGGGCATAATCTATAATGTGGATTAGAGAAGGAGCTCAAGGTGTACCAAAGGGTTAGATCTGGTTCATAAGCCTCATTTTCCCAACAACTGAGTTAAGCAGTACCAAAGTTCATTCAGCTCAACATGGCAGAACACATTTCTTGGAAATATCTTTTTGGATGACTGGGTTCTTCACATAAAAAGGACAATTATTTTTTCCAGAATATTTGAGTATTAACTTATTTTTTTCATAATTGATTACATATTATAAACTGAAAAGTTCACCACAATAATAATCACATATATAGACTTGAAGTTACAACACAGTAGGTCATATGCTTTTTAAATGTTGGAATTTATCTGTATTCTCATGGAAATAATTAAATTACCATGTGGCTATATTTTGTCACATATGTTACATTTAAATAGTAAAATAATATTAGTCACCTGTTTTGCATTATGCTTGCATTACTTATTATACAAAATATGTTACACGGGTCATAGTTTGTTTTGACTATTGAAAAACTCTGCCTCCCATGTTTACTGTTATAACCTAGTATTTGCATGAGAGTTTAAGAGTACCCCTGGGAATTTCTCATATTGACAGTGCATCCCAAATTACCAGACTCTACATTTGGATATCTATGATTTTCCTAAAAATTATGTTGAAATCCATGTAGCCAAGAAATTATCCCTTTGGCTATTCATCAGAGGAATCTCGGGAGTTTAAGCATTTCTATTCTAGGGCTGAAATAATTTACTCTTTGAAAGAAATGTAAGTAAATAAAACAAGCTCAAAATTGCCTTTAAAACTATTACTTTGAGGGGCACCTGGGTGGCTCAGTGGGTTAAGGCCTCTGTCTTCGGCTCAGGTCATGATCCCAGGGTTCCGGGATCGAGCCCTGCATCGGGCTCTCTGCTCAGCGGGGAGACTGCTTCCTCCTCTCTCTCTGCCTGCCTCTCTGCCTACTTGTGATCTCTCTTTCTGTGAAATAAATAAAAAAAAAAATCTTAAAAAAAAAAAACTATTACTTTGAAAGGAAATGTTACCTACATAGAAGATCTTTAGTGAAACCAAATGCTTATTTAACATTTTTAACACATTAGGAGCCACAATATCATCTATGTAAATAAAAACTTGAAAGCATCTCATAAGATTCCCTCAAGTTACAACATTGTCTTTTAGCAGAATCCAATGTAAACCTGTTCTGTTTTAAAGAATTGCCCCCAAGAAAGACTATTCAAGACATTTCTTTTAAGGAAACAGGTCAGATAATTGTATTATCTAATCTATGGCTCTCAATCTGTTTTTTGATCATTCTTAATGAAAATGAATGTGAATAATGACCAATCTCTGCACAGAGTTTGAATTGACTGGAAGACCATTATTGAGTAAATTTCCGGCCTGATTTTCTATGAATCCATCTCAATGCATTTCCTCAAAATCCATCATGTGGGGATGAAGTAGACATGTTTTTCCCTGTTCCTTGCATTGTATACATCTAAACACCATAGCATTATGATCAGAACCAAACATAAGAAGACTGAGAAACGGGAAAAAGAAGGCAGGACAGCAAGGTGCATTGGGACCCAAAGGATGACATAATGATGAGTTCCCTGGATTTAGTTTCGTTTTCTTTGCCTCATATCCTGGACTTGGAGTTAAAGAAGCTGGCAAACCAGAAATTCCAACAGATGCAGAAACCCACCCCCTACCCCCCAAAAAAATCCACAGAAAGAACCTGTTCTCTCCAATCAAAAAACCAAGATGGGCAACCGAGCAAGATAAACACTTCTAACAACAATGCTCTATTCAAGCCAAACACCACAGGAAAAATGGTGGCCTAATCCCCATCTGCACCAGCAAAGACAGAAGGAAAGCCTAAACATCCACTCCACCTCGTAGTAATGAAGTGTCCTCCATCCATCTGCTGGGGTGGGATCAGAAGAGACCTAGTGGAGAGTGAAGACTTTGACCTACTCCTACAAATAACGAGGCCATAAAGGTCTGAAAAGACTAAAACAGCCATCATAAAGTTGCTTTAAGAAGCAGTTATGAACACATGTAAACAAATTAAAAAATACAAAAACTCAAAAATATATATATATAAACTCAGCCAAGAAATAGAAGATAAAAAGACCACCAATGGAGCAGGACAGTATAATGACTGAAATTTTAAAAATGCCATGATGCGCTCAAAGACAAATGAAGGAGGATGATGAAGGAATCAGTGAACTTGAAGGTTGAAAATAGAAATAAGCAAATCTAAAAAAAAAGAGAGAGAGAGAGAGAGAGAGAGAGAAGAAAAGAAAAAAATAAGCAAATCTGAATGACGAAGAGAAAGTAGGCTAAATAATAAAATAATGAATAATAACAATAACAGTTTCAGGGACCTGTGGGACTAAATCAAAAGTCTAACATTTGCATCATGAGAGTCCCAGAAAAAGAGGATAAAGAGGAAGAGACTGAAAAGTACTCAAATATGGCACAAAGATTTCCACACCTGACAAAAGAAATAAACCTATACAGTCACAGAGTTGAATGAATCAGAATAAACCCAAAGAAATCCCCACCAAGACACATCCTTTTCAGACTTCTAAAAATAAAGACAAAGAAAAATCTTGAAAGCAGTAAAGGAAAAACTCATGTTATCTATAGGCAAAAAACAATTTGATTTCATACTAGATTTCTTATCAGAAGCCATAGAAATCAGAAGGAAGTGATGCATTTTTCAAGAATGAAAAGAAATGGCTATTGCTTTTTACACTAACAACCCAAAATTCTATATCCAGTGAAATATCTCACAGGATGCTAGCAAAAATGAAAGTATTTTAAAATGAGGAAAAACTAAGAAAAATTGCCTCCCAACCTACCTTCAACATCAAATCCTAATAATCTAACCTCAGGTGTTCTCTCCGGCATCCCACCTAAGCAAAATCTACCTAAACAGGGGAAAGAGTTTTTACCCTTAGTAGTGAAAAGACACAGAAACCTTAAATATTTTATGCATCACTATAAAATTGACTGTATACATTTACATTTAAATGAACAATAATGTTTTTTAAAAGTTAATCTTCTTAATGTGCTCATGAAGTGTAAGAGAATGGTCGAGTTTCATTCTTCTATACATTGCTGTCCAATTTTCCCAAAACCATTTATTGAAAAGAATGTATTTTTTTCCACTGTATATTTTTTCCTGCTTTGTTGAAGATTATTTGACTTTAGAGTTGAGGGTCCATATCTGGGTACTCTACTCTGTTCCACTGGTCTATGTGTTTGTTTTTGTGCTAGTACCATGCTGTCTTGGTGATCACAGCTTTGTAGTAAAGATTGAAATCAGGTAATGCAATGTCCCCAGTTTTGTTTTTTTTCTCAATATTTCCTTAACAATTTGGGTTCTCTTCTGGTTTCATACTTTCATACAAATTTTAGGATTGTTTGTTCCAGCTCTTTGAAAAATGTCAGTAGAATTTTGATCGAGATGGCATTGAAAGTATAGATTAGTCAGTATAGACATTGTAACAATGTTTATTCTTCTGATCCATGAGATGGAATGGTCTTCCATCTTCAATTTATTTCATGAGTGTTCTGTAGTTCCTCAAGTACAGATCCTTTACGTCTTTGGTTTGGTTTATCCCCAGGTATCTTATGGTTCTTGGTGATTTAGTAAATGGAATCGATTCTTTAATTCCCTTTCTATTTTTTCATTGTTAGTGTATAAGAAAGCAACTGATTTCTGTATATTGATTTTGTATCCTGCCACATTACTGAATTGCTATAAGAGTTCTAGTAGTTTGGGGGTGGAGACTTTTGGGTTTTCCATATAAAGTATCATGTCTGTGGAAAGAGAGAGTTTGACTTCTTCTTTGCTAATTTGAATACCTTTTATGTCTTTTTGTTGTCTGACTGCTGTTGCTAAAACTTTTAGTACTATTTTGAACCTCAGTAGCGAGAGTGGACATCCTTGTCATGTTCCTGATCTCAAAGGGAAGTCTGTCAGCTTTTCCCCATTGAGAATGATATTTGCTGTGGGTTTTTCAGAGATAGATTTTATGAAGTTGAGGAATGTTCCCTCTATCCTTGTACTTTGAAGCATTTTAATCAGGAACGAATGCTGTATCTTGACAAATGCTTTTTCTTCATCAATTGAGAGGACTGTGGTTCTTCTCTCTTCTCTTATTGATTTGTTCTATCACAGTGATTGAGGAGATTATGCTGAGTGAAATAAGTCAAACAGAGAGAGTCAATGATCATATGGTTTCACTTACTTGTGGAGCATAAGGAATAACCCAGAGGACATTGGGAGATGGAGAGGAGAAGTGAGTTGTGGGAAATCGGAGCGGGGAGACAAGCCATGAGAGACTGTGGACTCTGAGAAACAAACTGAGGGTTTTGCATGGGAAGGGGGTGGGGGATTGGGTGAGCCCGGTAGTGGGTATGAAGGAGGGCACGTATTGCATGGAGCACTGGATGTGGTGCATAAGCAATGAATTTTGGAACACTGAAAAAAAATTAAATTTAATTTTAAAAAATTTAAAAAATATGTTCATGAAGTATAATTCTAAATAACCTTTCCCAATATTGTCATAAATACCTAACCAGATTCAATGAATCTCCTGAACTATCACAAATTACAAATTCTGAGACCCAGAGTGGACAAAACCAGTTAAACCTTAGAGATTCGACCCCAGCACTTCAGGTCAAAATGCTTGCTCTAAAGATTTTAAAGCTAGAAACATATATATATATATATATATATATATATATATATATATATATATGTATTCAAATTTGGTAAATATAATATGTGATCCATCCTCAGACTCAGATTCTCGTGTAGATAATATTTGATGTGCAAGTTAAGTATTTGGCAATGTTCAGTATGGATTTGGGAAATCTGCTTACAGTGTGATAATCTGCTTAGGGTACTCCTCTCCTTCACAGAGACTAAACTCTTTATTCTTTAATTTGTTCTTTTAAATCCTCACCCATCTGTTATTTGCTCTTCTGATACCATTTTCTCTGATAATTCCATGAGCTTTGTGTTTCCTTTAACAAAATTCTATCTTACCTGTTGTCTCTCACAAACCAGTGTGGATGTCTGTATGTTTGTGCTTGTGATTGTGTACTTGGATGTGTATATGTATGAAAATATGTGTACTTTTGTGATTCTGTATCCTTATATGTATGCCTTTGTATGTGGGTATTAGTCTTTGTGAATGTGTTTAGGTGTATAGATAGGTTTTTATGTGTTTGAGTGTTTATGTGTGTTTGTTTGTATTTATCTATCCATCATATACTTTTAAATGTTTTTCTTCATTTCTACCTACCTAGTTACCTGCCTATTATCTGTCTATAGTCCAAATCAAGAATCACTCACACCTTATAGAATATTCTTTCACTTAACAAATTTAAATGACCATCTAATCAAAAACACATGCCCAACACCTAAAAGGCACTAGGAACTATGTCAGTTACCATGATTAAGCCATTAAAATGTATAGTTTCTGCCTTTAAAAAACCCTCTGCTCTTAAATATTTTTAGAAAATTGAGATTATGGATGTGCAAGTAAAATATAATGTATTTTAGTCATTTAACCAAAATTATACAATCTTACGAAAATTCCTCAGCATCTCATTAAATAAAATCTTTACATTTCTTAGGCTTGCACATTAGATTCTAATAATCTGACTCAGATGTTCTTTCCAATGCCCAATAGCCCCCTTGAATGACTTCCTGACATCGAACTTGTGTTTTGGTGGAATCAAGTACTTCACCATTTCATAAATACTCATTCCTCCTCAGTTGCCTCAAAACATTGAACATGCTATTCCTTTGGGGCCTATCCCTTCTCTTCGAATTTCAGTGCATTTAATCTGAACCACTTCCCCAAACTAGGACAGATTCCATAGTAATTTATACTTCATTAATAGCCTTCCTTTTGATTGTACTTCTCCCATAACAGTTCCATTATCTACATAGGTCAGTCAAAAATATATAACTAGCATGCCAGAGACATGGCTATCACTGTGTTAGGCAGTGGGAGACAGCCATCAACAAAAGAGACACTGCTCCTACCCACATGGGGCACACACATTAAAGCCCAGCAGTAAAGGTGGACATTGAACAAATTATTTATAATAAGTACATAATGAAGAATGAGTCAGTGCCATGAAAACAGATACAGAAGACTATAAAACCTTGTAGCAAACATGTTCATGTGATTTATGCGGAAGAACATCGCTAAATGGCAAATGCTTTGAGAGACCACATACTTATGGCATCTCCTGTGTATCTTGTATAAACAGGAGGCATTCAAATAATACTAAATGGATAGATATTTTTAAAAATACTAAAAACATTTGTTCAGTTCATCGTAATAAGAAAGTGGAAAGACTGCTTGTACAACTAGGCTGCTTTTCATTCTACTTTTAACCATGATGTAGCAAGCAGATAACAAGGTTGTCATACAGCTTTACCATATCTTCTTGATTGCAGTTACATGAGGTTCTTAGCAGATCATGCAAATAACACAGAAATCAAACTATGGTTTTAGAAAATAGCCATAATTGTTGTTCTGTGACTTCAAGAATCAACAGCATATTCTAAAAGAACAAAGATGCTCACTGAATTAAAAAGCTTTACAAGTGCACTTAAAGTACTACGATTATTCTGGGCATAAAATAAGTCACATTAATTCAACAAACATCACGGTCTGACATGTGCGTGGCTATCCACTAGGCCAGATATCTCTCTGGATTCAATCTCAACCAGAAGGTCATCCAAGAAAAAGCACTGCTACTCGGAGACATCATTAGACACTACCATTTCTGAAAATCGACTTCAATTTCAACTTAATTATATTGCATTTCTTATTTTGTCCTAATTTTAATACAGAAAAAAATCTGATTTGAGCATTTTTTTTCTAAAGGATTTTATACACTCACTGCCCAAATTTAGTGAAAGTGATTTATAATGTCTGTTTTCATGAAGCTAGGTTCAAGTAATAATGATAATATACTAGCAGATGGATAGGGCAGTTTAATCACCAGACTAGTAATAATTTGATTTCCCAAATCCAATACGGATGTATTCATTGATAAATTAGGTGTGAAGTGAAGAGAACATGAAGCCCTACAGAAAAGTTATTTTCAAGCTCTGAGTTACTATGTGACTTCAAACAAATATGGGCATTCACCCCACTCTCTTCTTAGATTATTTCCATGTATTCTATTGAGCAAGTAAAACGCAGGATTTGAACACTATCCAACAGATCCTATTACTTCCCCTCGAAGTCTTCTTTTTTTCAGTATGTTAAAATTACTGAGATGAAAAGAATTTTGATAGAAACTGAAACATAATGGGAACTTTTGATTTCATGTCATCTAAATAGGGTACCTGAACTACAGAGGCCAAGAAATTTGTCTTTTTTAAATAAGATTTAAGAGATTATGGTTTTGAAAAAAGAGTAGAAAGAAGGCATCTGATACAGAAAAGTACAAAACATATGAGAAAATATCACTAAAAATCCCAATACCCATAAATTACTATAATTAGCTTGCTATAAATAACATTTCAGGCCTATGGCCTTACTATAGCCATACTAAATAGAAGGTTATACAAAAAGAATGATTAGGTGGATGGATAGCAGATATGGATAGGTGGATGGACAGAGGGACATGGTTTTCTAAAATCTACAAAATATTATATTTGCCATGACAGTTAAAATTAAAATAAATTTTATTTATATTTATTGCATTTAAATTAACCAAAGAGGAACTGAATTAAAAACAAAGACATTTTCAAACTTTAGTAAGTCTTTTTTCAGCACAAAAGATATCCTTTTAAGTATTGTGAAGTTAGAGTCATTTTAACATTTTAATTTATACATTATTATTTCACTTGCTGTTACAAAATATTAAGATTTTTAAGACTGTTACTATTCTTTTGTCTTATGAACCTTTTTTTTTTTAAGATTTTATTTATCAGAGAGAGAGAGAACAAGCAAGGGGAATGGCAGGTTGAGGGAGAAGCAGGCTCCCCCCTTAGCTAGGAGCCCGTTGTGGGCTCAGAACCCTGGGATCATGACCCAAGCTGAAGGCAGACGCCCAACAGACTGAGCTGAAACTTTTTAATTATGTTCTTATTTTTATATTATCAAGGCTTCAAATAATTTTTTCTTTTTAAATCATAATTCCAACCAGTATATGATCTTGGTTCTGTTTTTGTTTTTAATGGATTCAATGCTCACCACCAGCTGCTTTACCATACCTTCTGTGTTTCTAAGGACTTTATCTGTATGTACCTTTTTGAGACCAGATTCACTTTTAGGTAGTATCAGTGCCAGTTTAGCCTAGTTTTAGCAACAGTTAAAAAAAAAATCAACTCTCAATGTCTTAACATCACACACTTATTTCTTGCTTATACTAAATACTCAACCCATATCATTAACGATCCAGTCTGATAGAGACTCCACCTCAATAACTGCCTGGATAACTATGGTGGTAGAAGAATGGGATAGCTGGGAATAATTCAGTGGATCCTAAAAGATGCATGTCATTTCCACTCATGTAGAAAGGGAAGTCCAATCCTACGATACACTCTAAAGGAGGAGAACTGGAATATAATTGTGAGTATCTCCAGAGATTACCACAGTCTAACCTTCTGGTCACTGATATTTGGAACACTCTCTTTCTCGCATTCTAAGCACACTCCACGGAGACAACACACAAGTCCCTTCCAGTCACTTCATCACGTTTGAGAAGCAGGTCTCTGGATGAGTCGTGGTAGTCTCTCCATTGGGAAACGATCCATGCCCATACACGTTACATTCAGAAGTGGCTCCTCTTGAGTTGAAACCTCTGAACTAAAAAGACGTTATTTCACCCGTACACATACAATGTAAAATGGAGAAATAGGAGTAAAATGACCTCAAAAAGCAACCTTGTTGCTAAAAGAGATAGGGGATAAACAGCAGATTGAGGCATGCAAAATTCTGAAATACACTAGGCAAGCATTTTGAGGCTTATCTACCCTGAAGAGGGAGAATATTCCTTAAATAGGCCAATTCTGTTCCCTGGATATAGCTCCTTTTGTCCATCATCCTCCATACACCTTGGCTCATTCCTCTGTGAGGTTCTTCTTTCCCATTGTACATGGGCTCTAAAAGGATCTTAACTGGTAGTGACATGCACAAAACAAACCAATATATAGATCATAGGAGTGTCAGAGGGAGAAGAGAGAAGGAAAATGGCAGAGGGCTTGGTTTTTCATGATGTGATCTGTGCTTTAAATCAGCATTTGATATGCAGTATTATTTCCCCCATGATCAGAATTCATTGCTCAAAAAATGTCAAAAAACAAACCCAAATAACCCTTAGTTAAAGCATTTATTCTTCTCATTGAATATTCTCTTCTTCTGGTGAAGATGCCAAGGAGAATACTTTTACCAGAGAATATAATGGTCGTTATATTAAACTGGAATTTAAGATTGCTGGCTGGTCATTTGGGGCTTATCATATCACTGAGGCAATGGAAGAGAAATTTACTGTATTGACTGAGAGCTTCATCCTGATTATCCCAGAAAGAGGGCTGTGGCCAGAAGACAGAAACAGGAAGATGTATGTCAAAAGACCTCAGAGATCCTATTTTGGGTTTGTTTTATTAATTTTATTTTGAAAATTTTCAAATCTACATAGACTATTACAATACACATCCATACCCCTTCCTCTCTATGTATCAAATTTTAATATCTTACCACATTTCTTCATCTCTCCACAGATGATATATAGGTGACAGATAGATAATACATACATACATATATACATACACACATAATAGGTAGATGGATTATTTTTCTGCTAAATCATCTGGGAGATGATTTAGATAGACATCATTGACTTGGAGACATCATTGACTCCTTAATATTAAATACTTCTTCATATTATCTCCTAAGAAGTAAAACATTGTTCTACATAAACATAATGCCATTATCATCCTTAATATGTCATCCACACTTAGAACTTTCTAATTATCCCCAAAATAAAGTCGTAAGATAGTAAATAGTCTTAAGCTGTAAGCCTTTCTACTCTACATCTGAAGGAAAGCAGAAAAGGCTGGAAGTAGACCCCTCAAGGTCATAGAAACTCATCCTTAGATTCCCAGTCCAGGATGAGATCTTAAAATAAAAGTATGGTCTCCTCTGCAGTGCAATGACATTATAGGTGTTGCAGATATCAGGTCACTGAGCCAAGGGCGAATAAGCTTCAGACCTGATGGTGATCCTGTCAGTTTTCCTCTCATGTCCCCAGGCTCACCATTTCCTATAACCTGTAGAAACAGAAAGCAACTAGAAGAATCTTTTTCAGGTTTCTTACACAGGTGGAAAGTGGGACTAGTGCCAGCCAAACCCCTATATTCATGCAGTTAAATTGGCTGCCATCCACCATCTCACACAAAACACTTACTTCATATGACCCTGCAGGAGTAACTTCCTGACTACCACAGGATGCTAAAAGTACAGCACACCCATGAATTCATCTGACTCATATGTATTTCTATTTCATTTACAACCACAGAGATTTTTATGCTCTGCTTAATCCCACCTAAGGGTTTTTAGTTTTCCTTTCCATACTTCATGTATTATCTTTATGGGTATGTCACAGAAAATAGGACATTGAAGCATAAACTATTTGCAGCATATTCATTGGAAGTAATTACCAGGACCACTATATATGGTTATGGATAACTCTGTCATTTCTTCAAAGCACAGGAAGAACTACATTAAGAGTGACTAGGGGGAAAAAATCTAGCCTGATACTTCACACCAAGTTGTGTACCTGTCCAAGGGCTGCATGTGTCCATAGGAGAAAGCACCTTTTTCTAATTCAAATATAATTTGCTTACCAAAATACATGTTCATAGATATGTGCTGGTGAGAGAAGATATCTTTCCTTTACTACATATAAAGGCAGCTTATGGGCTTATGATATTCTTGGTCATTTTATTCACATAAAGGTTTTTTCCTGAGAATTGTGAAAAGGTAATGATATTTTTTTTCAATCCCCACATAAAATTGATAAAGAAACTAGATGGAAAACCCAAAGTCCTAATGATAAAGGGGTCAATTCAACAAGAAACTGTAACAATGCTAAGCATATACACATCTAACAATAGGGCTTCATATATCATGAAATAAAAAAAAAAACTATAGGATTGAATGCACAATTCAGTAGGAGACCTCAACACTCCTCACTCAGTAATTGATAGACTAAGTATGTAATATATTGAACTAACTGACGTTAGTGCACTCCACTCAATAGCAAAATACACCTTCTTTTTTTTGAGTGCATATAAAATACTCACCAAGATACATCATAATTTGGGCCCCTCTACCCCCAAAAGGAAAAATGCAATGAATTTATAAAGGATTGAAATCATACGAAGTATGTTCTCTGACCACAATGTAATTAATGTATGAATCAACAAAAGAAAAATCCCCAAATATTGGAGAATTTAACAAAAATATTTCTAAATAACTGATGTATCAAAACAAACTCCCATAGAAAATTAGAAAATATTTAAAATTGACTTAGAATAAAAATCCAACTATTTTAAATTTGCAGGATACAGCTAGAGAATTACTTAAGAGGAAGGATTTGCAATGTAAATATATTTGAAAAAGCAAAAAGTCTCAAATCAATTATCTAAATTTTCCAATGATCTAAAATCAATTATCTATTAATTATCTAATCAATTATCTAGAGTATAGATGGGAATGTAAATTGGTACAGCCACTATGGAAAACAGTATGGAGGTTTCCTAAAAAATTAAAAATAGAACTACTATATGATCCAGCAATCCCACTTCTTGGTATATATCTGAAGGAAATGAAATCACTATCTCAAAGAAATATCTTCACTTCTGTGTTTCTTGCAACATTATTCACTATTATTATTTACAATTGCAGCAAAGACATGGAAACAATGTAACTATCCATCAATGGATGAATGGATAAAGAAAGTGTAAGGCACATACACACACCACAATGGAATATTATCAGTCACAAAAAAAGAAGGAAATCTGCCTTTTGTAACAACATGGGTAGAATTTGGAAGGTTATGCTAAAGTGAAATAAGTCTGACAAAGATAGACAAATACTGTCTGATTTCATTTACATGTATTTTAAAAAGCTAAACCTGGGGCACCAGGGAGACTCAGTCGTTTGAGTCCAACTCTTGATTTAGGCTCAGGTCATGATCTTGGGGTTGTGAGATAAAGCCATCCACCGGGCTCTGTACTGTGATCAGAGCCTACTTCAGATTCTCTCTCCCTCTTCTCTGCCCCTTCCCTCCCTCTGGGGATTGCCAGGAGCTGTGGGTGGGAACAATAGGGAGAATCTGGTGAAAGAGTACAAGTTTGCAGTTATAAGGTGAATAATTTCTGGAGATCCAATATAAATCATGCTAACTACAGACAATAATATTGTATTAAATATTTGAAAGCTACTAAGAAAGTAGATCTTAAATATTCTCACCACACATAAGAAAGACAATTATATGAAAAGAGATGTTAACTAACTCTACTGTGTTAATCATTTTGCAACGGATACATGCATAAAATCATCACATTGTATCTCTTAATCTTATACAAAGTTATATGTCAATTATATTGCAAAAAGCTGGAAAAAATAAAGTAATAAATGATTCCCAGAAGATCCTGATTAAAGGAACAGCAAAGTTATTGACTCTAGGAAGTAGATAGTTTGGTTTTCTTTGAAAAAAATCAGTCTAGTTCCTAAAACAGGCTATATTAATAAGTATTGGTTTGTCTTTTTATTAAACAACAGATTGTATCATGCTTACTCACTTGAACTACTTTGTAAAATAAATAATCTAAATATTTGTTTTATAAACATGAAGATATAAACATTTGATGTGACAAATAATATGTAGTTCTTTATAGAACTAATAATGCTATTAAAAACCTAATTAATCAGTTTTGAAGGATAAGGAAAAATATATTACCTAAAAAACTATTAAATAAAAGTATGCCAAGTTTATTTTTAAAATATACCGAGCAATAATTAAAAGAATTATAATCATTCTGTAACCTTCAATGAATCAACAGGTCAAGACAGTATCGATGACTGCTAACAAAAACCAAAATAAAATAAAAGTACAGAAACTATAAATAATATGCCTCCTGATGAATAAGCATATCGTAACTTATAAGCTAAACAAAGAGATCAAACCTGAGTCTGATCAAGCTTCTGGGTCTAGATACAGGAACCTGGGAGGACAGAAGAACTTTCAACAGTTTGAAATCAGCAAAACCCGGGGTGTAGGAAACTGTAAATAGTCCAGATTCTAGAACAGATAAATTATAAGGAAAATAAATAAATGAAAATGATACCTGTAAACTAAAAAAAAAAAAAAAAAATCAAATTAAAAATAAATAAGCATGAATAAACTACCATCTAAACATTTACACCTGTGTAATAAAATATGAAGAAAAGTGCAGAAAGAATACTATAATTGTTAGTTTTGGAGTGATGGAAAGGTTTTGTCAGGGATGGGGAAAATGGAGTGTCTGCTGGGGAGGATGGCATCATTCTAATTTTTTTTTTTAAACTGGGTGGTGATTATGGATGTGTTCGACTTAAAAAAAATTATTGAGCTATCCATTTTTTTTATATGGCCTCACATATTTGTTTCATTTTATAATTAAGGTATTAAACCCAAAAAACAAAGATGAAACAAAATAAAACAGTTCCTGAGAATTTGGTGTCAATGGTGTTGTCATAAACATGAAGTACAAAGTTGACTAATATGGCCTTTTTTTGAGAAGTGGATGCCTGAAATGGAAGTACTAGTGGATCATTTAAATATGATGAATATTAACCACCTTGATCTTCATAATCATTCCACAATATTATGTATATCAAATCATATTAAACATCTTAAATTTATAGAATTATATTTTTCAAAGAAATAAAAATACAATTTAAATACATACATACATACATATATATGTAATCTGACACATGCAACAGTGGAAATACTCTTGTTATCAGAGTACTTAGTCCAGGCTCAGGTATAATAGCATCTAAATAGGGGAAAACAGCATCTAAATTGAGAAGGAGGGGCGCCTGGGTGGCTCAGTGGGTTAAGCCGCTGCCTTCGGCTCAGGTCATGATCCCACGGTCCTGGGATCGAGCCCCGCATCGGGCTCTCTGCTCAGCGGGGAGCCTGCCTCCTCCTCTCCCTCTCTGCCTGCCTCTCTGCCTGCTTGTCATCTCTCTCTCTGTCAAAAAAAAAAAAAAAAAAAAACTTAAATTGAGAAGGAATTACCCAGGAGAGTATATGAGGGATGTTCTACAGAAGTAAGGGGAAAAGCAGAAAAGAAAAAGCATGGTACAAAAAAGTCCTATAGAAACTCATAACTGGAACATAAAAGATATAGTGGAAAAATATCAAATTGCACATACCTACTTTGAAATAAAGATGCCATTATGACCTTTAAAATGAATTTACATGTGCACTTCCTATTTCCTAACATATTAATATAAAACTATATACCGTGATGATGCAAACAGCTTAATACTGCACAACACATTGTATCTGGCTGTAGAATCTTCAATAAACTAAAACAATCAAATCAGTTCTTTCATCTACAATAATGATCACATGGCAGACACTTCAGTATAGTCTAGTATATGCTGGTGATTTTAGAGATAATATTAGATTAAGTTGCTGGAAAGATAATCTACTCTTTTATACTTGTGTGCAGATAGGCAAATGAGCATGGCATAAAATATAAGTCTATTTCAATTGAATCAGTTTTTGTGATATTTTTTGTTGGTACATCCAAGAGTCTAGCCTATCAGTCGGTCTTTATTTAATGAAATCAATAACATGTTGACATCTATAAAACAGATTCCTTCTGATGTAAGTAAATATAAACTCATCATTTGACAAATATTTAAAGCCTTGTTGGTTATCTTATACTGAAATCTGAAATGCTCACCAAGCTGAATATATCAAATATATGCCATTAAAGAAAAAAAGCATGATTTTCAGTGATTACCTCATTCCCTAATATAAATCCAGTGAAGAGTGTTGAAATATAGAATATAGTATGTCACTATGAAAACATACTCAGGTAAGATGACATTTTCTGTAAGAAGACAGTATGAGGAAGTGATTATTAGATAATGATATTTTAAAGGCTTATATTGATTGACAACTACTAAATCTAGAGCTTATCTATCAAACCATGGATAACAAAGAGGTGTACAGAGGAAACAAGTTAAATTGCTTGTTTCTAAAGCCAAAAAAGTTTTCACAGTGGAAGCTAGACAATCACTAACAAACTCTTGATTCAATGTCCAAGAAATCCAATAAAAGTAGATGTTTATGAGGTGTTTCTTTCATAGCATCATGCAATCAATCACTTAAAAATCCTTTCTTCCAAATAAAACTTTCATCCTAGAATGAGTTATAAAAATCCATTTAAATATTGCTTTATCCTTTTTAAAAATTGGCATTAAGCAAAATATCAGCCAATAAAAAAACAAAATAAAGGTGAAGACATATCCTTAAATATGGACAAGAATTATTTATGATAGAGGAGTGGGATAAAATATTATTCATAGGGAGAGTAAATGCATCCTGTCTTGGAAAGAAAGGTTAGGTCAGAGGCACAAATTAATTGTGATATTAAAAATAACTTACAGGAGAGCCACTGTTTTGGTAAGATAGCATTTTTGTTTGTTTGTTTTTCGTTTTTTAATGGGTGAAGAAAATACTCATTTTTACTTAACCAGTAAATTAGTATTTATAAAGTAGCATATTATAAAAGGTATATACGGTATAAGCTATATATGTCTTATACTTAATATCACTTACTAATTTGTGCAGGCCCTTTTTTGTTCCTTTAAACATTTACTAAACAGAGCTGTTGTGTTCAGAATTGATTTTGCTGTCTCAGCCACATTAGGCTGAGATGCTTTTTAGCTTTCATCTGAATGAACAATTTCCTAGTTAGACACACTGGATTTGGAGTTGGGTCAATAAAAGCTTTACTGTGTCCTTTCTCTTTCCTCTTAGAGCTCACAAAAGAGACCTAAATTCCATTCATCCTTTCACTTGCCACAGTGGAATCTTTAGCAATGCAATTATGGGTTGAATGAAGAAACATAGCGCGAAATTGGCAAAGAAACAAATGGGAATTCTCTATGTCCTATACTCGCACCCTTGAAGATTTGTTACCTCTGGGTATGCATGTAAATTTGTCTAACTTTAACTATTTGCCTTTACTATGCTTTGGGAGCATAAATCCTCATCAAAGGTTCAGTGTAATCCTACCGCATCTCATGTGGCTAACTCTTAAGTTATTTGTAAGGAAACCAATTTGATTGGATCCTGGTATTTAAATTTTAAAGTTTTGACTGGACTGAGTCAGAGAGTCAGAAAGAAGCTTGATCAGACTCCATCTGAATGGTGTCATTCAAAGTGATCAAGTATTAAAAAGTCAGAATTTTTTTTAATATTCATAAACATTTATAAAAATTATTTTTGAAATGTCTATCCTATTTTATGTATTGTGATATAAGCACCATGAAATACTGAATCATTTTATCTGGCACATTTGAACTGAAAATAACCAGTCCTAAACTATCAACAGTGAATGAAAACCATGCTATTAACCTAATATGCTATAATTACAAAAACAATGATAGTTCCTAAGGAGAAAGCATGGCCGTTGTGTTAATAAATCCAACAGTGATTCCACAGCTTGAGTACCAAATGGTGTTCCACTCTACTGTGTTTCACTTAAATCCAAAAAGGATAGGACCAGCTTATTTCTGAGATGGGCAGTGTTTTTTGGCTTATAGACTTTTTAAACCTTATCAGATGCTTTTTCTTCACAAGATGTAAGAAAATATTGACTTATTTTCTCTAATCCAAGTTCCTTTTAAAATTTCTTTCTAGTGGCATAAATAATGAAAAAACTATGAATACTCAAGAGAGAAAAAGGAAATAACCAGCTAGAAGAAGGGCAGGGAAATATGTAAATGAATATTAAAAATTCAGCTCATCAATACGAGAAAGACAACAGTGGCATTTGATGATCAATATGTAGAAGACATGTTTAGCAATAAGTAAAAATAACAAAAAACTAAATGAATTTATTTATTCAACAAATGTTTATTGTAGAACTATTCTACATCAAGCACTGTTCAAGTTTCTAGAATATAATATCCTAAAAAAAAAAAAAAAATCAATGAACAAAATAGCCTCATGTCCCAAACTCCATGGCCCTTATATTTCAATGGGGAAAGATAAATAATAAGTAAACTGTTTATTATGCCAGACATTGATGTGTACTTTGGGGAAAAAAAAGGCGGGGGGGAAATACGGAGGAGAGAACCAGTAGAGATTAGTACTGAACTGCATGCCTTGGTCTTTCTTTATTGAGGAAAATTGACAGATGCTTATTCCTAAATATTTATTGGAAGTAAAGAAAATAAACCCTCATGTAAAATTAACCATATTTATCAGCATAATTTCCTAGAATGGGATTATATCCATAAATGAGGTTGAAAAACACATAGGTGAAAGTGTAAAACTCTTGGGGAAAAGGTAAAATTTATTATTTCACTTCTCCCGTACTGTAGGACTATAAGGTCATAGTGTGAATCAAATCCAGGTAAAAGATCATAAATGTTAGTCTGAGAAATACAGACCAATAAGTATCAACTTCTTGATGAACATGCGAGTTTATATTAATGGGTGGGCCAATGAAACAAACAAAATAAGTATGAAAAAAGCAAATAGTTTCTGTAAAAAAAAAAAACAAACAGAAAAATCATGCTCACAATACGTGGATTCTTTTGGAAATAACTAAAATGTAACTGAGAGGAAATCAGTGAAGATGACTGGTGTAGACTTCCAAAAGAGCTGTAATATGATTCCATATGAAAGATAACTTTAAAATGAAAGAATATAAAAAGGAAATATTTGTGTAGATTTGGGATTGACTTAGAAGGATGCTGAGGTGAGAAAAAAGATTTTCAAAAAGATTTCCATCAAGCTGATGGAAATAAAGCCATCAATTCATATTCAGTAACAGTTATTGAGCACCTCCCATATGCAGGGCAAAATACTAAATATTAAATTACAAAGATTTTTTTAAAAAATATGGTTCCTGTATTAATGTAGTCATCTGCCAGGTGGTTGGGACTGTGATATGAAGAGAGAATTACAATGTCAAGCGCTACGCACGTGATATATATATGCCTACAATGTCTTGAAAGCATGTAATTCAGGCTGGGAGTGGAGTCGTGCTTCTCAAAACAAAGATGGCTTCATTTCAAAGCCTGTGGGCTCTCTCACCACTAACTACTGAAGGCACAAATTGATGGGGAGTTGAAGGAGTTTCTGGGAAGAGAAGATGTTGTATTAGTCTCAGGTGATTCAACAAATTTATATACTACGCTGCTGTGCTTGCCACAGTGTACCTACCATCTGTCACCATACAATGCTATTACAGTCCATGGACTCTATTCCCTATGCTGTACATTTTATCCTCATGACTGATTCATTCCGAAACCAGTATCTCCCAATTCCTCTTATCCATTTGACCAACCCCTACCTCATCCCCCTTGGCAACCATCAATTTGTTCTCTGTATTTATGAGTCTGTTTCTGTTTTTTGTTTGTTTTATTCATTTGTTTTGTTTCTTAGATTTTACATATAAGTGAAGTAATATGGTATTTATTTTTCTCTCTCTTATTTCACTTAGCATTCTACCTTCTAGATCCATTCATCTTGTCACAAATAACAAGATCTCATTCTTTTTGTGACTGAATAATATTCCACTATAGATACATATATCTATATATAGAGATATATATACACCTCTTCTTTCCATTCCATGATAGATATAGATAGAGATAGAGATAGAGATGTAGATATAGATATAGATATATATACACCTCTTCTTTATTTATCAATGGAGACCAGTTGTTTCATATCTTAGCTATTATAAATAATGCTGCAATAAACATAGGGCTGCATCTATCTCTTTGAATTAGTGTTTTCATATTCTTTGGGTAAATACTCAGTAGTAGAATTAATGGATCATATGGTATTTCTATCTTTTAATTTGAGGTGTAAACTTCATACTGTTTTCCATAGTGGCTGGGCCAATTCATAATCCCACCAATAGTGCACAAGTGTTGCTTTCTGTCCACGGCCTTGCCAACACTTGTTTCTTGTCCTTTTGATTCTAGCCATTCTGACAGGTGTAAGGTTTCTCATTAGGGTCTTGATTTGCATTTCCCACACAATTACTGATGTTGAGATCTTTTAATGTGTCTCTTGGCTATCTGTATGTCTTCTGTGGAAAAAATGTCTGTTCAGGTCCTCTGTCCATTTTAACTGGATTATTTGCTTTTTGATATTAGGTTGCACAAGTTCTTTATATATATATATATAGGACATTAACCCCTCATTGGATATAACATTTGTGAATATCTCCTCCCATTCAGTAGGTTTCTTTTAATTTTGTTGATGGTTTCTTTCATTGTGCAAAAGGTTTTCATTTTTTTATAGTCCCAATAGTTTATTTTTGTTTTTGTCTCTCTTTCCTGAGGAGACATGCTAGAAAAATGTTGCAAAGGCCAATGTCGGGGCGCCTGGGTGGCTCAGTGGGTTAAGCCTCTGCCTTCAGCTCGGGTCTTGATCTCAGGGTCCTGGGATCGAGCCCCACATCGGGCTCTCTACTCAGCAGGGAGCATGCTTCCCTCTCTCTCTCTTTCTCTGCCTGCCTCTCTGCCTACTTGTGATCTCTGTCTGTCAAATAAATAAATAAAATCTTAAAAAAAAAAAAAGGCCACTGTCAAAGAAATTACTGCCTGTATTTTCTTCTAAGAGTTTTATGGTTTCAGGTCTCACATTTAGGTCTTTAATCCATTTTTAGTTTTTATGTGTGATTATGTGATATAAGAAAGTAACCCAGTCTCATTCTTTCACATGTAACTTTCTCCCCAGGGTGTTCTTAACTTAAGCCTTGGAATTCAAACATTGAGGGAAAGAGGATATTTGAGGGAGTAATATTTTGCAAAAGCACAAACACATGAATTATCTGAAAGCATTAGAAGAAGATTGGAGAGTTTTACCTGGTTGGAACAAAGAGTATATGTGTTATAACTAGACAGATGGACTTGTGAAGGGTCTTTCTTGCCATATTAAATATTTCAGTTTGCATAGAACATGGATTTTATGTAAAGGAAGTATAGACAATATACCATTGGAAAATTTATTGATACCAAATTTTGAAAGATTTTGAATACAAAAATATTTAATATGTTACCTGGAAATCAAGGACAATTTATTGAGGGATTTTGAGGGAGAAAGTTTAGAAAGCGTTGCTTTAAGGAAATTCAGTTAACGACAGTATCCAGAATTGTTTCAGGGAAAAATGGTTATACCTATGAAGATAGAATCAGAGGAATCTCATGAGAGTGATAAAGAAACAAATTTAAGTGGTGCCTGGCTGGCTCTCTCAATGGAGCATGCAACTCTTGATATTAGGATATTAAGTTCAAGCCCCACGTTGGGTGGGTATAGAAATCACTTAAAAAAAGTCTTAAAAAAAAAAAAGAAACAAAATTAAAATGTCAGAGGAAGGTGTCAAAAATGACTCCAAGATTTTGATTTATGTGTAAATTATAGAGAAGGAAAAAAAAAACAGTTCTTATCAACTGAAAGTATAAGAACTAATATTAGAGAGGCAAAACATAATTAGGGTAAAATCCTGTTTACGTACTATTTGGTATATTTACAGAATGAAAAATGGAATGATATTCTTCCCATTACAAAGTAATTTCTATTTTATATTCCTTGTAAGATATGGGGTTTTTTTTCTGCTTTTGATTTTTCTAAAGAAACTTTTGCAAGTTTAAGTCTCCATGCAGCTCTAACATACCCAATTTCCTCCATTTGATCCTTAAAAATCATGGAAACAGGCTTCTAACAGCTGGCACTGGTATCTTCCCAGCTGTTCTTTCTCTTCTCAGCACCTCAGGATGTGGTATTGGGCAACAGACCAGTCTAGGAAATAGCCTTTACTTCCCATGATATTAGCTCTCCTGATTGTAAGACAAGAACAGATGTTCATCCCGAAAAAAATGAAGGCGATTAAGGCGTGGGAGTATATTTCCTCATAGGCTTCCATCTGTACTGACCTCTACCACAGACAGATTTGCCTGCTTTAGACAGAATGACTGGCTCCAAACTTTTAAGAGAACATGCTGATGAGTCAAGAACTGAGCCCTTGAGCAGAGACTACTTCACTGAAGGACATAGTCCAGCAAATATTGTAGTTTTTCTTCCCACTGCCTTCCCCTTTAGTTTGGTACAGGCTGTTTGTTGTTGCTTAGTAGAACATGCATTCTTGCTCCAAATTAGCACAAAACAGACTTTGATATGGATGCTTATAGTGGAAGATATGTTCCTATTTCTGTTAGTTCTATTTACCTTCCTTTTCTGCCCCAGGGTAGGTTATTCTACAATTTATCATCCATTCTAACAACATTTTGGTAGTAATAGTTATTTGAAATGAAATGAAAAAGTGCTTAGGACACGAGCTTATCCAACTGAATGAGATTTTTCTAATGACCTCTTCTCTGTGCTTTCTAAAGAGTTGGTTATAGGATGTGAGATCTAGGAAAATTCCATGTAGATTTTGAAAAACTGTAGTTGAGATGATTCAAGAACTTTGCTGGATTTAGTAGAGTCTTTTGTTCCCCAGTGAAAATGGTGTGTTCTCTTTCTTCTATTTTTTATTATTACTTGAAAATTTTTCATATGTGTTATCGATTTTAGTATTCTCTCTTTTGGTTGCCCATGAACTTGGAGACCTCATTTTAGCTTTTATTACCACACTCGAAGTGTTCACAATCTTGACTGCATTTTAAATTTTATTTTATCACTTTAAGTAGTATCTATCATTTAGGAAGTTATTTCCAAAGTTCTCCTTACTTAAAGCACACTAGACTCTCTCATGAAAACACACACACACACACACACACACACACACACACACACATCCGGTAGAAGTAATTAATCACCATAAGATATATTCTGTCTTTTTTGTATGTAATATTTAAGGTAAGAGAAAATTCAACAATACCATCTAATATTGGTATGCCCAACTTGTCAGGTAATTGTTAATCATTCTTTCTGTACTTTGGAGGCAATAAAGTGTCATTGGAAAATGTTTACTAAATTTAAAACTAAAACTCATTTGATTAAAAATACAAAATAAATGCCACTGTATCCACAAATCATTGTATAGGAGCTATACCTTGCCAAAAATAATTTACAACCTATGTCTGAATAAAAGAAGTATAAGCCTAAAAATTACTTAAGACTATACATCAATATTGGAGGAAATATGTCAAATCCAAATTATGAATTTTAGTCTATGGGTTGTAAAGGGAATACCTTAAATTTTCTGTTTGTTGTTCTCAGTATTAAAAGATAAGAAAAGCAGTATAGGGACAGCTGGGCGGCTCAGTTGGTTAAGTGTCTGCCTTCAGCTCAGGTCATGATCTTGGGTTCCTGGGATTGAGCCCTGCATCAGGCTCCCTGCTCAGCAGAGAATCTGCTTCTCCCTCTTGCTCTGTGCTCTTTCCCTCTCTGTCTCTCCCTCAAGTAAATAAAAATCTTTTGAAAATTTTTTAAAAATTAAATATAAATAAAAATAAAAAGAGAACAAGTATCCTGTGAGTTTACAAACAAGAAGTACTTGATCAGAAAACAGGTAACACTTTTGAGTTGGTCAAGGAAATGTGACCACAAGTATTTTTCATGCAATGGAAATCTGGGTCACTTAGCAAGGTAAAGCTTCTGAGCTACCAGGAAGTATGACACCCCTTCTTATGAAAAGGCCTTAAAGGTGAGAAGTCAATAGACACAAAGTTCTGCTTTCGTGTAACCACTCAAGGGAGAAGAAGCATGAAGCCCCAGGTCTCTCCACAATCAATATGGTATAAGACAACAGCAATGCACATTCTGCTTTCTCCCATGATTATAGGAGTCTCATTTATAACTCTAGGCTGATCCCCTTTGGGGTAAAGGGAAACTGTAACAGGACCCTTGCTGAAATCAAACTATGGTCCAAAGGTACATTATTAACATTACCCTGTCACCAGCCACACCTGCCCTGTGAGATAATCTCACCTGGAAAACAGAAGAGACACTGGGGAGATGAGAAATTGGTGTCACTGCTTCTGATTGCCTCTTTATATATCAAGTGCTTCATTTAATTGATGCATATAGATAACTCAGGGAAATTAGAAAACATTTGTTTTGCTATTCAAACTGTCCCACAACACCAGCATGACTTGGTTGCTTGCTAGAAATCCAGTTTATCAGGCTATATCCCAAATATAAAATCTGCCTTTTAAATCCCAGATCAAAATCTGCCTTTTAAAAGGATACCCAGATAATTCATATTCATACTAAATTTTGAAGGACACTGCTGTAACTCAAGAGCCAAGTTAAAGTTCAGAGAGTTTAGCAACTTGCCCAGCACAAGCAGTTGATGATCTAGGGGTCATTTGTAAGTAGAGAACATCTCATCATTTTAGATATAGTCTAATGCCTAAATAACTTAAAAAAAAAAAAAAAAGAAGAAGAAGAAGAAGAAGAAGGTCTAAGGAAATTAAGGTCAGCCTTAGGATTCCTACAGAAAAAAGGATTTTTCAGCTAGGGTCAATAGGGTATATAGCAATTTAAGCCATTTAAGAAATGTTTTGGGAAAAATTTTATCAGAATGCCTTAGTTATCTAGGACTGCTGGAACAAAATACCATATACAGGGTGGCTTAAACAATAGATATTTATTACTCACAGTTCTGAAAGCTGAGAATTTTAGGTCAAAGTGCTGTTAGATTTAGATCCTGGTGAGGGTCCTCCTTATGGATTGTAGATGGCCACCTTCACAGGACGCAAGCAGCTCTGTTGTCTCTTCCTCTTTCTATAAGGATAAGAATCCTATCAGGAAGGCCCCATTTTCCTGACCTCATCTATACCTAATTACCTCCCAGAAACCACATTTCCTAATACCAACACACTAGGGGTGAGAGCTTCAACATATGAATTTTGAAGGAACACAAACATTCAGTTCATAATGCAAAACATGCTGAAATTATCATTATCACTAAACAAAATACTTATTTTCACAGGGAAAAATATTAGACATCAAGCTCAATTCAATTTAACAATATAGATAAAAAATATAGACAAAATATAGATAAAAAATAAACTTTTTTTAATTACTAAAGAAATATAAAAATAGACATAGGTAATAGCAGAATTAGAAATCTTAGAAGGGTACCCCTCAACTGACAGAGGAGCTGTCCTCCAAATAGAACTATTTTCCTATGAGCTAGACAATCCTAAATTGAATGAATGAGCTGGGGAATCAATCAAGGCAGTTCACTAAGTGTTTAGGGAAAAAATGACTAGAAATCTCCATGCCAGAGTACATACTACTAATACACATGTGCATACATGCTGTGTGTGCTCATCTGTGTGCACACACACACACACACACACAGTGGAACTACGTTATTTTTATTGATCAGTAAAATCAAAAGCTGGCGTTTTGAAGAATCTAATAAAACACTCAAATTTTTGCCAAATTGCATTTTTTTTAAAAAGTTGAAAGCACAACTTTAAGCAAAGAGATGTATCATAACTATAGATATGGAAAATATTTCTTTCACTGGGAAAACAATTCTAATTGGAATTTAGAATGAGATCCTGCCTATTAAAACTGACTGATACAGACACGTACAAAAATGAATTATCTATGAATCACCAAGTATTTCAGGAAACCAAAAGTATAAAATAATAAATTTTCACCAACAGAATGACTATATTCAAGATGCAGATGAGATAAAACAAAATTTTACTATAATAAGGATCCACAAAGAAATTTGGGGAACTTTTAGCATTCCTAGAAAAACTGTCATTAAGAAAAAAATAATAAAAATAATTAGAATAAAAAATACTGTTAAGATTTAAAAATAAATAGATATGGTGCAGTAGTATGCATTTAATGGAAGACTGAGTGAGCTAATGCAAGTGCCAAGGGATTTCCACAGGAAGGCAGCCAAAAAGGATGAAGAGTAGAGGCACCTAGGTGACTCAGTCAGTTGAGTGTCTGACTCTTGATTTCAGTTCAGGTCATGATCTTGGGGTTGTGACATGGAGCCCGGCATCCAGGTTGAGTGTGGAGTTTGCTTAAGATTCTCTCTCTCCCTCTGCCCCTCCCTTATCCCTCTCCCTCTCTATTTAAAAAAAAGAAGAAGAAGAAGAGTCAAATGACATGAGAGAAATAGAAGGTAGGCTCAATTCAGACATCGATCCACATAGTAACAGTTCCAGGAGGGGAAATGGAAAATGGAGGAAAGGAAATAGAATAATAATTCACATAGAATGTTCAAAAGCTGAAGAAAGACAGATTTAAATTAGATTCAAACTTTTTTAAGAAAATCTTGCCAAAATGTGAGTTGTTGTAAAATAAAAGCAAAGGGAATCCAAAGTAAACTTATCTTCTTAAACATAAAACACACTTCAGTATTAAAATAGGGTTACAAAGAATATCAATTCTAAAATTAGAGATTATTTAGAAAAGCACTATATATCAAAACCTGCTGAATAGGACTAAAACAAAAAAAAAAAAGATTGACAAAAATTAGACACTCACTTCAAGAATCAAGAGAAATGGATTCTCTGGTGAATTCTACCAAACTTTCAAAGAAGAAATAACACCTATTCTCCTGAAGCTGTTTCAAAAAATTGAAGCAGGAGGAAAACTTCCAGACTCTTTATGAAGCCAGCATTACCCTGATCCCCAAACCAGGCAAAGACCACACCAAAAAGGAGAATTTCAGACCAATATCACTGATGAATATGGATGCTAAGATCCTCAACAAGATCCTAGCTAATAGGATCTAACAGCACATTAAAAAGATTATCCACCATGACCAGGTGGGATTCATCCCTGGGTTACAAGGATGGTTCAACATTCGCAAATCAATCAATGTGATACAACAAACCAATAAAAGAAAAGAGAAGAACCACATGGTCCTCTCACTTGATGCAGAAAAAGCATTTGACAAAATCCAGCATCCGTTCCTGATTAAAACGCTTCAAAGTATAAGGATAGAGGGAACATTCCTGAACTTCATAAAATCTATCTATGAAAAACCCACAGCAAATATCATCCTCAATGGGAAAAAGCTTGCAGCCTTCCCATTGAGATCAGGAACACGACAAGGATGCCCACTCTCACCACTCTTTTTCAACATAGTATTAGAAGTCCTAGCAACAGCAATCAGACAACAAAGAGAAATAAAACGTATCCAAATTGGCAATGAAGAAGTCAAACTAGGACCGACAAGGCCTAAAAGAGTATGCGACCACCAAGCCAACACTGCAGGAAATATTAAGGGGGGTTCTATAAAAGAGGAAAAATCCTAAGAATATCATTGAACAGAAATATGGAGACAATCTACAGAAAGAAAGACTTCAAAGGTAACACGATGTTAATAAAAACATATCTATGAATAATCACCTTCAATGTGAATGGCCTAAATGCACCCTTAAAATGACACAGGGTTGCAGATTGGTTAAAACGACAGGACCCATCCACATGCTGTCTACAAGAGACCCATTTCAAATCTAAGGATACACCCAGACTGAAAGTGAAGGGATGGAGAAGCATCTTTCATGCCAATGGGCCTTAAAAGAAGGCTGGGGTAGCAATTCTCATATCAAATAAATTAGATTTTAAACTAAAGACTGTAGTCAGAGATACAGAAGGACACTACATCATTCTTAAAGGGACTATCTACCAAGATGATCTAACAATTGTAAATATCTATGCCCCCAATATGGGAGCAGCCAATTACATAAGAAAACTATTAATCAAGATAAAGAGTCATATTGGGGCACCTGGGTGGCTCAGTGGGTTAAAGCCTCTGCCTTCAGCTCAGGTCATGATCCCAGAGTCCTGGGATCAAGCCCCACATCAGGCTCTCTGCTCGGCAGGGAGACTGCTTCCTCCTCTCTCTCTGCCTGCCTCTCTGCCTACTTGTGATCTCTGTCTGTCAAATAAATAAATAAACAAAATCTTTTAAAAAAGAAAAAAAGATAAAGAGTCATATTGATATGAATACATTAATAGTAGGAGATCTTAACACACCTCTCTCAGTAATAGATCATCCAAGCAGATAATCAATAAAGAAACAAGAGCATTGAATGACACATTGGACCAGATGGACCTCATAGATATATACAGAACATTCCACCCTAAAACAACAGAATACTCATTCTTCTCAAATGCACATGGAACTTTCTCCAGAATAGATCACATACTGGGACACTAATCAGGGCACAACCGATACCAATAGACTGAGATTATTCCCTGCATATTCTCAGACCACAATGCTTTGAAACTGGAGCTCAATCACAAGGAAAAGTTTGGAAGGAACTCAAACACTTGGAAGCTAAAGACCACCTTGCTTAAGAATGCTTGGATCAACCAGGAGATCAAAGAAGAACTGAAACAATTCATGGAAACCAATGAGAATGAAGACACTCTGGTCCAAAACCTATGGGATACAGCAAAGGCGGTCCTAAGGGGGAAATACATAGCCATGAAAGCCTCTCTCAAAAAAAATTGAAAAATCCAGAATACACCAGCTGTCTCTATATCTTAAAGAACTAGAGAATCAACAACAAATTAAATCAGCTCCAAACACAGGAAGGGAAATAATCAAGATTAGAGTAGAGATCAATGAAATAGAAACGAGATACAGTAGAATGTATCAATGAAACTAGAAGCTGTTTTTTTGAAAGAATCAATAAGATTGATAAACCATTGGCCACTCTAATCCAAAAGAAAAGAGAGACAGCTCAAATTAATAAAATTATGAATGAAAAGGGAGAGATCACAACTAACACCAAGGAAATAGAAACAATCATCAGAAGTTATTATCAACAGTTACATGCCAATAAGTTAAGCAACCTAGATGAAATGGATGCATTCCTGGAAAACTATAAACTCCCATAATTGAACCAGGAAGAAATTGACAACCTGAATAGACCAGTATCTAGTAACGAGATTGAATCAGTGATCAAAAACCTCTCAAAAAACAAGAGCCCAGGACCTGACAGATTCCCTGGGGAATTCTACCAAACTTTCAAAGAAGAAATAATACCTATTCTCCTGAAGCTGTTTCCAAAAATTGAAGCAGAAGAATCAAGGAAAAATAAAAAATGGGACTCAACTCATAACAGGAAGGAAAGAATGAAGATAAAAAAACAAATCCCATAAAAATATAATAAGAAGACCAAAAATATATAAATAAAAACAAAAGCTGATTTTTTGAAGAATTTAGTGCAACAAACCAAGTTTTTGCCTCTTAAAAAAAGTTAGAAAACACAAACAGCTTTCAGAATGGAAAAGCAACATAACTACAGACATGGAGGAAATTACTTTAATTATAGGAGATCACTATTGGTAACTTTACATCAATAAATTAAAAAAACAAGAAGTTGAATTCTGAGGAAAATATGAAATAAGTAGATTGACCCAATAAAAACAGAAAATCATTGACGTTTAAAAGATCCTACTTTAAAGATTTTTTTTTTTTTTTTTTTTATCAGAGAGAGAGAGGGAAAGAGAGTGAGCACAGGCAGACAGAATGGCAGGCAGAGGCAGAGGAAGAAGCAGGTCCCCTGCTGAGCAAGGAGCCCAATGTGGGACTCGATCCCAGGACGCTGGGATCATAACCTGAGCCAAAGGCAGCTGCTTAACCAACTGAGCCACCCAGGCATCTCTAAAAGATCCTACTTTAAAATGCATCAAACCCGAACAACTTTACTTGCAAGTCTTTCAGAACCATCAAAGTAGAGTTAAACTCTATGACATTAAAAGGTTTTTAGAAAATAGAAAAATACAGAAGTCTTCTCAAAGTTGGCAGCATCTTCATGGCGAAATGTAAATGGTTAGACTTACAAAAATATTCCAGTGAAATCCCATTGATAAAAACAGACATAAAGATATAAACAAAATTTAAAATACAGTCCAGCCATGGATTGGAATAATACTGGTAGCCAAGGAGAGTTTTTCTCCAGGAATGCAAGGACTGCTCATTTCTAGGGCATCTCAGACCAGTGTAAGTATATGAAGTAGTTTATAAGACTCAGAGAAGCTCAAGGCTTTATTGAGATGTTGCATCTCTCAGGACCTGAAGAACATGTATGTAACTCCCTGAGCCAGAGCAGGACTGCAGCTTTATTGGGCAGGGAAAATAGCACCCCCCACCCTCCCCACCCCGACCCCACATTTCTTTGGGCTGATCCAGCATGCGCTTTTCTTCATCTCTGCCTGCTGCTGAATTTATGGTTGGGATAGCTGGAGATTGTTTGTGCCTATTGCTTGAGATCACTGGTAAAATCCCACTCTGAAAACTGTCAGTACAATTCTTTCAAGATCTGAGTTCCCAAACGTCCTGATCTGTCTGTCAAGATTCAAGGGAAATAGTGAGTAGAAAACAAACAAACAAACAAACATGAATGGCAGATGCAGGGTGGGGAAGACAGGAAAAAATGAGAAAAAAAAAAAAAAACGCAATGAGGCAAAAGTTGAAGCAGGGGACATTTGGTTTTTTTGTTTGTTTGTTTAATTCTTTAAATACCAAAATGATATGAATAGACTTTAAAATATAATCTAGGAGATCATCTAGACAAATGCTGAAAACACATCACATACACAAAATTTAATAATTCATTATCTTTTGAAATGTATCTACCAAAAAACTATAGCATTTACCACTTATCACACTTCATAGATAAACATTTTTTTATTTTTAATTTATTTATTTGACAGACAGAGATCACAAGTAGGCAGGGGGTGGGGGGAAAGCAGGCTCCCTGCTGAGCAGAGAGCCTGATGTGGGGCTTGATCCCAGGACCCTGGGATCATGACCTGAGCCGAAGGCAGAGGCTTTAACCCACTGAGCTACCCAGGCGCCCCAATAAACATTTTTTAAATACAATCCCATTAAAGGCACAAATAAGATGAGGCAGTCCACTATTGTGGACATCTTCTGTTATCTGCTTAACTCCTTTGTTCTGTGAAAAATCACCCCCTCCTATGGGGAGCTGCTCCCCACAGCAAGACAACCCCATCTATGGCAGGGAAAAAGGGGCCACCACTATCAGTCCATTTTTTAGGGTTAAAATCTGAATGAGCCAAGACAATCATCATTCTTTCCTAGATTTTGTTTTTGTTTGTGTTTCCCCGACTTAAGTGGAACAAAGGAATTGAATTCTAGCTAGTGGCAGGCTTTCTGAGACATGAAACATGCAACTCTCTGTATCCAGGGTCCCTCTCAATAAGGGGGCAATCAATAGGTTTAGAAAACGAGGCCCAAATGGAGAGAAAATTAAAAAGAAGCTAGCGAGAACATGCGTCCTAGTTACGCTTATTTCTGGCTTAGAGTGTCCTTTGGGCCAAGCTGCCTTGACTTCAGGCCAGCTGCAAATGTGTGAATCTCCTAATAACTTCCCCTTTGATACCTAAATTTATTCAAGTTAAATGTATGTTATTTGCAATCAAAAACATCCTGACTGAAATATCATCACTACTACTCAACATTGTTCTTAGGACCCAAAAAGTGCAGTAAAAGACAGAAAATGAATAGAAGAAATAAATACTGAAAATAAAGATGTGATTATGTGAAGATGGTGTTTATATCAAATCTAAAATGAAGAGAGATTCAATTTAGAAATATTTTTAAAATATGAGCAAATGTAATGTTGCTTAAGGTAAAAAAATAAAAGTAAAACATAACTCTTCCGTGGATTAGCAACAAGAAATTAGTAAACATAATAAAAAGATCCAAATGCAGCAAAAACCCCATGTTCCTAGATGAGAAGACAAATATTAAGATGTTTTTTCTTTAAAAATAAATCTTCCCGGTGATAACATCCTAAAATGTCAGTACTTTTCACCTCTGGGTAAGGACAGTTGGAGACAGATGGAAAGGAAGTAGAAGGCGAAATCTTTCCTTCTTTAGCTTGTTTGTTTTTGTATTACTTGAATTATTACAAGCATGTATTCATCAGAACTTTTGTAATCCAAGAAAGCAATGGCATGAAAAATATTTTTCAGCCCTAATGTTACAAATCATGTAATTATTTTACAAAATGAGGGGTGCCATGATTCCTCTAAGAATATTAATCAGCTCATGAAATAAAACTTGCTGTGTGCCTTCCTGCTTCCCCAAACTGGAGGTCAACAGACAGTAAGTTCCTTGAGAGCAAAAACATGTTTCATCTTTCTACTGCAGTACTTACCGCAATAGTGGTTTTTGGGGGGTGTTTAGTAAGTGCTAATGCGTTTGTTAAGTAAATACATGGTCTAGAAGAATGTAGCTGTTCTGGGGCAATGCACTCACATCATAAGGCCATCTATCTGCCTTTATAAGACACAGGATCCCCTAGAGGTACATGGAAAACTCTTTTCTAAGTGAAAATGCAAAGTTTTTAAAGACTTTCTCTTATAGCTTCTCAGATGACCTTTTCCAACATGTAAAGAAATAGTGATGGGGAGAAAGAGAATGATTTTAGCACATGATATAATTGATTTGAGAGGTAGGGATATAGGCTAAATGTGGGGAGATACAGTCAATGGTCCAAGAATGAGAAGGATATCCTTTTAAAGTCTGGTGAATAAATCATTTTTTATTAATTAACATATAATGTATTATTTGTTTCAGGGGTACAGGTCTGTGAATCATCATCAGTCTTACACAATTCACAGCACTCACTGTAGCACATACCCTCCCCAATGTCCATCACCCAATAAATTGATTATTAAAGAAAAAGTTCTTCCCACGTTAAGCAGATTCTAGCAATGTTCCCATGCAAAGAATGTATCCCTCAGTAATAAGACATGCCAAGCTAAGTTAATTCCAGATGCACTGTATGTCATGGCAATAAATGCAGTATATGGCTCAGATGGAAGATAAAAATATTTCATTAGTTTCTTACCATTAAATTAAATAACAACATTAAATTTTCAGCAATATGCATACTTATAACTGTTGAAATGTCAAGAATAGTCCATTCTTTTTTTATCTAAATCTGAGACTCAACCTTCAAGAACATTTGCAACAATATTTTACTAGCAAATGTATTTTTTAAATGACAGTAAATGCTTTACACTTAAGCTGAAAATTATTTATAAATATTATTTCCTCTCCTAGATACATTCATTCTTTTGTAATAAAGGACAATAGTGAAAGAAGAAAATATTCCAAGATTTGCTAGAAGCAGAGAGCTTGATCTCTTTAAGATGAAGGAACTGTCTCCAAAATCAATACTGTAAATGACATCTTCCCCTTTCTTCCCCTTTCCAACAGAAAGATTCTACTTTGAAAAGCTAATGCTGGAGATTCACGTACAGCCGAAGCCTTGTCCTATAGTCAGAGTTGAGCCTATCCCAAAACAGTGCTTTGAGTTTCTGAAACTGGAAAGAAAGAGACTCTGTATCAAGACTCTATTACTTAGATGATATAAGGGAACATTTCTAAGCATACTGAGATATATTTAGCTTTACAATGAACTGTTTTCTTCCAGTAGGTTTGGCTTCTTAACTATAATGAGCTAAAAGATATCGAGGATAATAATAATAACTAATAGTAATAATAAACTAATAATAAAATGCTAGCATTTTTTAAAACACTTGGAACAATGCTCTATTGAAGTACTCTCCCTGTGATAGTTCTTGCTACACCCATATAGAGTAGTTGCTATATTATCTCCATTTTGTGGATGAGAAATCTGATTAGTTGAAAGATAAGTTTAGCCAAGTTGTTCTGTCAGGAGATGGCAGAACTGAGTATGAAACTGAAGGCTGACAAACACGGGAGTTCCTTTTCATGTCTTTTCCTGTTTTTTGTTTTAGTTTTTGTTTTTGTTTTTCTTTTTGTTTTTGTTTTTCCCATTACCCTCATAGACCCACCATTCATTCATCCTTTTTTGTTCCTTATCCTTTCTTGGACTACATTGTTTTTCCCGAGGTTACATAAGAGAACCTCGGCATGGAGACCTTAATAATCCTGGATTTACTATTTCATGGCTGTTACACGTCACTGTACTTTTTAACAATTAAAATCTTTCAAAATCAAATTTTCCTTCGAGGTTAACACCACCTCAAAGATTTGGTGTCTTCTTATCATTCTATTCCCTGCTGCAATCTGGGGAAACTCAGGAGTCATGTAGATGACTCTTGTGAGACCCGATAGCTTTTCACTTTACTGGCCCCTTAACTGGGGCGACTTGATTTTTCACTCGACTTCTGCAGCCAACACCATCCTCCACTGGTAAGTGCTTTCCACCTCAACAAACAGAAACTCCAATGTCCTTTCTCTCCTCTGACAGTAATTTTCTGTTGTGCTAAGGTATTTTTAACCCTCTTGGTTTGCCAAATACATCTCCGGATACATCCCCCTTCCCTGTTTTTAAGTCCATTTAGACCTTGTTCTTGATAATCTGTTACCCTGGTCTTCTTCCAAAGTGTCCTTCTGCAACTCATCTGCGCCCAGGCTGCTAGGCACAGCTCAAAAAAAATCAATCAATCAATCAATCAGACATACACACGCAACTATGCAGATCATTAGATTATTCCAACAAAACTTTATATTATGCATTTCATCTGTTCTTCCAGAACTATGTAGCCATCGATTGTATATTCCAAATAAGCTCCCTCTCCCAGTCCTTTCAGTGGCCATTCCAAGCTTTCGCACTCACCCTCATGCTCTGTCCCCACACGCTCTCACACTTTCCTCCTCACACAAAAGGTCAGAGGTGATTATGAGCCCATCCCCGCCTTCCTGCTTCCTTACCTTGTTGACCCTGTCACCCGGGAAGTAGTATCCAGGCTATTCAAGTATCGGCACCTGAAATCTCTCCCCTCCAGAATCTATCAGAGGACTGTCCCAACATTCCTGTGCATCTAGCCTCACCTTCAGATGGCTCTTCTATGATAGCATATAAATATCCTCAAGTCACTCCCATTAAATCAAAACAAAAAACAAAAACAGACCAAAAAAACAAAAAAAAACCTTGTCTTGTCTTCACACACCTCCCTAGATTTTTGCCTCAAAACTTCCTTTCCTTTCATTACCAAATATTTTACAAAGCAGCTTCCCTCATTGTCCCTACCTCAACCCCCTAAAATCCAGCATCTGACCCCAGTTCCTAACAATGACCTTCAAGTGACTAAATCTGATGCCTCCTCATCCCTGACCTTCACAGCTGCCCCTGAACTTGGTTAGGTTCCCTACCCTGAACTCTCATTATGGGTGATTGCATTTAATACCTCTCCTCACAGTTACCTCTTCATGTGCCTATCTTACTTACTGTCCTCCTTGAATATAAAACACCATCCATCAATATCTGCAGATACTTTCTTCCAAATCCTATCTCTGTCCATTGTCTCATTTTCAGTCCAGTACAATTCAGGCCATCAGTATTCCTTATTAAAAGAAACTGTTATGTTACAATAGATTGTTTATTCTTCTACCTTTAGCACTTCCAGAATAAACTACACACCAAGTAAATGGATCGCATTGAGTGATTGAACATACATACACACTGTGATTTACTCCATGTTCCCCAATTTTCTCAGGAAAGCAATGAAAATAATGGAAAGGTGAGCTAAGACAAGACCTAGTGGATTGGGGAAAGGGATTCAGAGATATCCAGGGAGGGCCATATGAAACTTACAGTTCAGGCATGCAGGTTACTGTCAGGCTCTCAGCCTGCTTCTTATGGGAGCCACAACGTTGTGTTAGCACAAGGTAAAGCACAAAGAAGGTACTGTCATCCAGAGTTTTCCAGATCAATCAAGGCCTTAAAAGATGACTTTCAAAAATCTCTTTCTCTAATAAGAAAGTTATTTAAAAAAAAAAATCTGGTCTGTTTTTGTTCTTTTTCTTCAAAAAAAAAAAAAAATTTAAAAAGTGACCACACTATACTGTTGCTCTGATGAATTCCGAGTATGGTGAGCATCTGATGACTGAACTGGCGTGTACCGAACAGAATGCTCATCTCCCCGTCAATAAAAAGCTGCATCTGGTCTTATGAGGCCATTTCCTTCAGAGCTTCATTTTATTTGTGCTTGAAATTAGGACATAAAGACAGTGTTACAGCAGTTATAATATCTTTGTATAATACATTTTTTTTCTTAAATTACTTTGTTTCTTATACTTGGATCCCTATGCAAATGTGTGATCTTGGGCAAGTCACTTGGAGAAGAGGGATACATGGAGAGTACTGAACCAGATGATTTCCAGGGACTCTTCCACCACAAAAGCACAGTAGTCCTTTGCATGCGTCTCTTTTTGCAGCATTCAGGGTTAATGAGCTCTATCACTGACTCTGACCTCAGAGGGAAACTGACTCATAGGAAGACAACAGTTGCCAAGCACCCCCCTCAATACTCTCCCTGCGAAGATGATCACTCCCTGTTTAAAACCCTGCATATTTGTGTCACTGATTAGTGCCTGTAGAAGTGACACTTTTGCTAGTGACCAAATGCCAAAATTACCAAGCGATAGAGGGGGAAGAGACCCTAAGGTATTATCTAGTCCAGTTATAGCCCTTGGACCCCAGTGATGCGGGTGCATTCCTGAACCAATTTCAGTATTCCAAATGTCCAGTGATAATTCTTCTACATTTGAGGACAATCTTGTAAAGTTAATCAAGCTAAATTCATGAGTTTAGATATAGGAGATGGTCCCATAAGGTTGCTTTTTAAATAAACTATTATAGTGTAAGACACTAGATGTAATAAATGCCCTGAATTATAAAGAGCTATTATTCTGAAGATTTTTATTCTGGATTTCAAAAATTGTTTTAATGTTCTGTATTTAGAACCAGAGATTATTTTAAAATGAATGACAAGTAATATAAGATTTTCTCTTAGGAAGAAAAAAAAAAAACTTAATCATAGCAAAGGAAATTGTGTTGTTGTTGGAATAACCCTTTGAATATGAGAAGGAAACTCTTGATTGTATAACTAGAATGTTCAACCGCAGGTGCTGGCAATAGGAAGTTGTTCTTACAAGCAGAACTTTCACAGCACGGGAAGTACTAGATAGAAGGATAAACTCAGCGTTGGCCCTCGTACTGACTGCCGAGATGGCTGAAATGACGTTCCAGTCACTGTGGGGACCACCCTCCCTGCCTGATGCTCACATGACACAATCACAGCTGGCCAGGACCCTAGGGACCTGAAGACCAGGCTCTGACCCCATATAAGAATTTCTTACTGCGTGTCTCTGACAGATGGCCTGCCTAGCTCCAGCAAAAATTCAGAACTTCAAAAAATAGCCCTGCTCACTTCTGGACATTTTGAGAGGTCAAAAACTTTCACTGAACTTTATCAAAATTTCTATCATTGGACCTTTCCCTGCTGGTCCTAGGGTTGTCACACACACACCAGAGACCTGAAAAATCTATTCCTTTGATAGGATAACTTTTGTGACATCTATTATCAAGCCTTCCCTTCTTGGGACAAAACATTCCCAATTTTTGCAATGATTTCATACTTGGCATAATTTCCGGAATCTTCACAATCTGTATTTTCCTATGCTAAACAAGTTTGCCTTTCCAAAACTTGCCATAAACTGTAGCTCCCCATAGCTGTAGTACTCAGATGTAGTTTGACCAGTAAAAATGTGATGAAACTATTCATTCCTATTAATAGTGAACTACTAATTTTAAACTATGTAGCTGTATTAGTCAGCCTAAAAATAGAACAGATGGGCCTTTTCTGTTTTTAGTCATTGTTAGTTCCCATTAACTTATGGGGGGAAAAAGGAAAATCTTTTATGCAGAAAATGATTCCAAATAAAACTGATTTTTAAAACACATGGTTTCCTTGTAAGCTTTCCTACATTCCACTCATACTTGCAATATAAATAATAAAATAGTTTGGCTTAAATTTAAATAGCAAGTAGACATGCATACATGAAAAAAAGTACAAATTTTTACTGAGCTAGATTAACAAAGCAAATATAAAAATGTCTTCCTGGTTAGAAATGCTAAATATTATAAATAAAATTAAATTTCCTAAAAATATTTATTAGATGGATGTATCTTATATAATATTACTTATGGAACTTTTTAAGAATCTGAATAAAATGTTTCTAAGGGTCATTGAAAAATATGTGGGTAGAAACAGACAAGCACTTAAAAAATAGTGAGAGTTCTTATCTCTAATCGCTAAGACACAATGAGACTTCAAAGTAAACAATGGGATCCGTGTCTAGAATATGTAGAAATCATAACTCATTGCCTTGAAGCAGACCATGTATTATATTAGAAGATATATATACATATATGTGGCTTTTAATCACAAATCAGTAGAGACATAGAATATTAATCCAGAAAATTCTGACCTTCATTTCTGGTGGGATGATAAAATTGGCATAATCTTTCCGGAAAAAATCTTGGCAATATTTATCAAATCTTCTCAAAGAGTCTACATTTTTATGCAGTCAATTCCTATCTAGAACCCCTAAGAAAATAATCAGATATTTGGACCAGGGCCAGTACAGAATAAGTTACTTAAATAGGGGAAAAAAAAGGAAAAAAATGTATAAATTCTGATTTATAGTAAGAATCAAAGTTATGTACCATATATTAACAAACGAATGCTGGCTTCTGCAAGAAGCAACCTCCAGACACAATGCTTCAAATATAAATGAGTTTATTTTGTTTCTGTCCAAACCAAGTGTTTCTGACCAGTGATGGCTCTTCTCTCATTTGTGATTCAAGCACCCATGCTCCTTCCAGCTTGTGACTCTGCCATTACTAATCTGGGGCTTCCAGTGAAGCTAGTTTCTGTCTAGCAAAAGGCAAAAAAGCCTTTGGAGTAACATCCACAGTTGGATACAATGTCAGTCCTTCTGTCCATGTTGTGTGTCCAACAATACAATGTCAGTCCTGTCCATGTTGTGTGTGCAGGAATTCATTCAGAAAGCCCCCTGTGGGGGGCACCTGGTTGGCTCAGTGAGTTGAAGCCTCTGCCTTCAGCTCAGGTCATGATCTCAGGGTCCTGGGATCGAGCCCCACATCGGGCTCTCTGTTCAGCGGCAAGCCTGCTTCCCTTCCTCTCTCTCTGCCTGCTTCTCTGCCTACTTGTGATCTGTCAAATAAATGGATAAAATCTTTAAAAAAAAAAAAAAAAAGAAAGAAAGAAAGAAAGAAAGAAAGCCCCTGTGACTGCCGGAGGGTCTCGGAAGGAGAGCTGAGCTACATGCACGGGATAGAAACTGGGGGTGAACAAGAAAGCTGCAGTGGCCCAGCCTGCCTTTGGAGCTCCAAACTGTACTTTTCTCTCCAGGCAGAGCACACCCACCCTCTCTGCTGGGGAAACACCCACGATGCCCATCTCAAAGTCTAGGATCTCTAAATGAGAGGCAGTTTTCTCCATCAGGTCAAGAATGAGACTTCTTGTGGTCTAGTGACCTATGAACTGAAAGGATGATTTATTTCTTGCTTCACAGATAGATAACTTGGGTGGGGCTGAAGGAGAAAAGAAACACCATTTGGAAAAACTTAAGACAGAAACAGGGCAATTGCTAGTCTTTGGCAATGGTGAAGTCTTCCTGAGCAGACATTTGGGAAGTCTTCCTGAGCAGACATTTGGGAAGTAGAGAGATTATTTTAGGGCTTAAGCAGTGAAAGATTGTTTTTTTTATTTTGCCCAGGTTCATACCTTTCCATCAAGTGCCCATGAGGCTTCTGTTCTTTTGCTTTCTAGTCATTCCATGTACTAATTACTGCATGCAAAGTTCTTTTCCTGATGCTGTACTTCTCTCTAATTTAGTTGTGGCTACCTTGAAACCATTTGGAAAATATGAGGTGGGTCAGAAGATATCATCCTTAATCTACTCTTTGCCATAGAACTAATTTGATTTCATTCCAGGGACAGATCTGTTCAGCCTATGGTTTCCAGCCGTTCCCAACCTTCTTTTACAATTCAAGATGTGGTAGTCACTTTCCAAGCGTATAAACCTTTCATATCTGGATTCTGTCTGTTCTCACCATTTCCACTTGTGCTCCAGCCTAAACTCATTTCTATTACAATAATTTTTAATGCTTTTTTTTAAAAAATCAGCTTTAGGGCGCCTGGGTGGCTCAGTGGGTTAAGCCGCTGCCTTCAGCTCAGGTCATGATCTCAGGGTCCTGGGATCGAGTCCCGCATCGGGCTCTCTGCTCAGCAGGGAGCCTGCTTCCCTCTCTCTCTCTCTGCCTGCCTCTCCATCTACTTGTGATTTCTCTCTGTCAAATAAATAAATAAAATCTTTAAAAAAAAAATCAGCTTTATTGAGGCATAACTGACATATAGAATTGTTAAGATATTTAAGCAGACATCATAGTGATCTGATATATGTATACATTGTGAAAGGATCCCCCCAATCCTCTTAATTAACATATCCATCACCACATATGTTTTTGTGTTTTGCTTTATTTTGTTTTGTTTGGTGAGAAGATTTCTGTTCTATTCTCTTAGCCAATTTCAGTTCTACAATACAGTGTTCACTATAGTCACAGTATTTCACATTAAATCCTCAGAACTTACTCATTCATAGAGCATTTTAAATTTTATTTTTCTTGCTCCTTTTTAAATCTCCAGCTTCTTGTCCTTAATTAATTCAATTCCATTCTTTGTAGGTTAGTGTTATGATGATTACTGCTCTAAATTTTATCTCTGTAGAGCTGAATCTATGGGACACAGTCTTATATGTAGAATATATATATTTTTTAAAGATTTTGTTTATTTATTTATTTGACACAGAGAGAGAGATCACAAGTAGACAGGGGGCAGGCAGAGAGAGAGAGAGGCAGATGCAGGCTCCTCGCTGAGCAGAGAGCCCGATGTGGGGCTCGATCCCAGGGCCCTGAGATCATGACCTGAGTCGAAGGCAGTGGCTTAACCCACTGAGCCACCCAGGTGCCCCTATATGTAGTATATTATCATGTTTCTTGTTTTCTGAATTTTTTTTTTCTTTTGGAGCCAAGAGGAAATAGAAGATAGAAAACATTTAGATATGTCCAAATGGTCAGGTATTTTTGTTCATTTCTAATTTCAGTTGTATTTTATTATATTATACTCAACTTATTTGATTTTTACTATTTCAAATTTTAAATATGTTTATGCTTTTATTTTGGCCTATTATAAGTTCATTACTTTTGCAAACGTTGTAAGGGACCTTTGCAAAGAAGATATATTCCCTGTTGGATATAATGTTTACTACTAGTCTTTATATAACGATGTTTCATTCACAAGTTCTTTTTCCTCTGAATTAATATTTCAGCTATTGGACTTTGTCTCCAAGTATTGTTTTCAGAATTACAATTTGTTGAAATTTACAGAATTACAAGTTTTTGCATAATTATGTTTCCATTTCCTTTGTATGTGTCTGATTTGCATTTGGTTAAAGAATTCTTGATTAGGGCCCTGTAGGGTCTTCTCACTTATGATTAAAGAAATAGGCCATCTGAGTTGTTTCTGGAGAGATATGCATTAGCTCTTGACATCCAATTTCATTTAGGCTCAGGCTGTTACTGTTTCTGAAAGATATTATATATGGTTTAATAATATGGGTATTCCTTAGTTTATTATAGTTAAGGTTAATTTTCATTGCTTTTGATGATTTCAGTAATTTCAGGCAGAAATCTACATAAAAGCAACTTCATTCTCTTACCAGAACTACATGGTGTGCTGAGTCTTTGCTGTCTAAAAATATCTTCTTTGTTGCTTTCAGACATGAAATATTATTTAGATTAACACGTATACTTGAATCACAGTATTTTTCTTTTGTCCCTTGAATTTCTCATTGCCCTCTTGTACCTGATTTTGCAAAATCTGAAGAGACCCTTATTTTTGCTTTCTTTATAAGTAACCTGTTATTTATTGTGCTTGAGTATTTGAAATCCAAGACTTACTCCAGGATGGTGGAGGAAAGTATATTAGCTCTAATTATCATATTCCTGCAAGGTTCCATAAAATTCGAACAGTGTTGTCATCTCAGTGAAACACTTTGAAATATTCTCTGCCCCTCTCCACCCTCCTCCTCATGAAATGAAAGCTACAAAAACTGAGGGAGCTAATACTGTCCTATGGGGTGGTAATATAAAGATAATTGCTCACATTTGGCCATGTACCCGCTTCTTCTCCTCTCCGGTAGGTACCTGCCCATAAAAGTAAAACGTGTTCTTTCTATTTCTGTGCATGGTAAACTGCTTCTTTGCAGAAAGATCTCCTATCTCCTGCTACCTATCTGTAACTGACAGGTAAATTCATGTTAAGACATTATAATACACCCAATGTCCTCCAAGACATAATTTAATGCTACAGTCAAATGTCCAGCTGGTTCTTGCATCTATTTCAATTAACAAGAAATCAAAGGTAGGCAGAGAGGTAACTAAGTTTCTACAAAACCCCCAAAGATAAATCTTTGTTTTATTTATTTTCATTAATTTTGTTTTCTTGATCCCTGGTGAACTATTTTGTTCTGCAGATATGAACTTTATTATTATTATTTTTTTTTTTTGCAATTCTTTTCAAAGAAGAGGTGGTGCTGGAAATGTGGGTTATTCCAGATGGAGAATTGCATGTTTTCATGACCTTCTTTCTCTTTTGTTTTCATGTGTGCATCTGTTTGTTCAACTCGTGAAGGACTACGGCAGATTCTAGGCTCTGCTTCCTTCTGCTTCTCCATCTTTCCTGGTGTAGGAGTAGCATTGTCCCTTCTCAGATGGAATTCACCTCATGAAAGGAGTTCACAGGAGCCATTCTCTTGACTGCTCCTCTCTGATATCTAGGCCATCTCTTGTGACAGCTTCTGCCACCAAAACTCAGCCTGAGTTACTGGGCTGCCACTTGCCACATTGATAAACCATCCCTCCTGGGGTATGAACACCAGTGCTGAGATGACTCGACCTGTTACTATCACCTGAGTGACGGCATCTAATTAGCATGTTGCCCTCAAGTGCCTTTCTCTAGCCTGATCTTATATACTCAGTGCCCGGCTGAAATTCTTCAAATGACTGTCAGTTTGGTGACTTTTATGAGGTTAATCATAAATGCAAGTTGTCCCTTGTTCTGTAGTTCAGAGGAGAGGAGATGATAAACCACACAGGTCATCATGCTCCCACCTCTCATCATAATTCTTGAATTACAAACTTTAGAGGTAGTAAATATCTAGCTCTCTAAAACTTTAGGAAAAGAAAAAAGCAAGTTTTTGTTTTTGGTGTTTTGTTTTTTTTTTCCATAGCAAACACACTCTCAGGGCTTCTCTGCCCATATTCAAATATGGAGGAATGATTATAAAGCTATAAGAAACTGAACTGTGCTTTCCCACCCATTGTACAACTGAACAATTTGTGTTTCTGTAATACATGGTTTTGTTAATTAAATTACTCTATATATCAAATCCTTGGGAGGGAGGGAGGGAAGAAAGAGCAAATAGATTGCCTTATTATGAGTATTACATTTTTGTCTTACTTGCTTTCACAAAGAGAAGGGACATAAGATCACATAGGCCTGAACCTTATCTGGACCCTCAAAAAGATACGGCAAACTCCTATGAACTTCTAATACTATTTATATATTGTCCTCATGTCAAGTTTAATGTAAATGAACATTTATTTTACTAATTTGTTAACAGTTCTCTGCACCTGAACAGCACCCGCATTGCCAGTCACTATTCTGAGTACATAATATCGTACTAAGAGAGCCCACTGGTTCTCAAGACCAGAGATGCAATGAGTCATTTAATTCGAAGATACTGGATAGGATCTAGATGGAATAGGAATGCCAAAACCACTGACAGTGTTCGAAATCGGCTTTTGATTAATGATTTTTTTCACCAGTCCTAGGTATTCACAAATGGAATGTAAAAGCACTGCAAAATAGGAATAAAAGCTAACCAGATGTCACTCTGTCCAGCAACCCACCAATACATGCCTCGCATGCACTTTCCATATCTACAGATGAAAGTAAATTAGCTATAATAAGCTGCTAACTGGGCATTATCTGAGGGCTGGAAGAAGTCCTACCATTTGGAAATGCAAAGATATTTAAATGAATAATACTAAATCTACTGTAGCAACTCTGAGCCCAAAAGCAATTTGTATTTTGTTCTTGTACATGCTGATGTAACAGAAAGAACATAATGAGCTGAAGTTTTTCCCCCAAAGGAACTTGACCTCCTTAGTGGAAAAAAAAAAAAAAAAGAAAGAAAGAAAGATAAAATAAAAAACAGCTGTTTGGCCTAGAGGAAGAAAAGATTCCCCAATGACAAATTTACAATCAAGAGAAAATCAGATCCAACAAAATGAAATAAAGACAGCCAATAGGATTGTCTCTAAATTTATATAAAATAGTTTTAGTATCAAAGGACAGGAAAGAGAAATGTCTCTAAAAAACCAAATGTTACAGTAACCCCCCAAAAGGAACAAAGAGGAAAGAAGAAACAAAATGTAGTACTTGTATATATTATGCATTTCTGAACTTTCTTTAAAACTGCCACAGAGTTCCCATATATCTTTAGCATATATTTAACATAGTTACAGCAAGGATGGACAGATGTGCCCATCTCTAACCACACCACAACCTGCATCTCAAACATAGAAACATCAGATATGTCCTTTAACAAAAAATAAACAACTTCTCTGAGATGATAAGTAAATGAAATAAAAAACATGATGAAAATTATAGAGCCTATTTCTTCAGCAATTAAATTAAAACCAAAGCATGCAGAGGAATTCGAATCAGACGTGGTAGTGAAATCTGGGTCTGCATTGATCAACTGAGTCCTTCCAGAACCAAACTGACTTTCTTTTTTTTTTTTTTTCGTATAAAAAATTATTACCGGGGCGCCTGGGTGGCTCAGTGGGTTAAAGCCTCTGCCTTCGGCTCAGGTCATGATCCCACGGTCCTGGGATCGAGCCCCGCGTCGGGCTCTCTGCTCTGCAGGGAGCCTGCTTCCTCCTCTCTCTCTCTGCCTGCCTCTCTGCCTACTTGTGATTTCTCTCTCTCTGTCAAATAAACAAAATCTTAAAAAAAAATTATTATTACATAGGAACGGCACAGGTATTTTTAGTTTGCAATCTTTGCTCTCTCATAGGAACAGCCTAGAATCCTAACACAGACCACGTGCCTGCACTGAGTTACCACACAGGTTATTGTAAAAAAAACCCAAGTGCCTCGCAACCTTGTACAGAGTTAAAATAGAATTCAGGATTTGAAGATGACTCAAAAGTCTCACAGTATAATCCCAAGACCTTTGTTTAATAAATGCATTTTATTTTAGTTTGCTTTTGTGTGGAACCTCAAAAGATAGGGTTCATTTTTCAGTCAATTGATTCAGTTCAGTTCTTCCCGTGGGGGTGGAGAAATTAAGTCATCATAGTGTTAGGATCTGATGGTCCCCCAAGGACTCCACCTGCAGTTATCACTGTGTGTGCCAGCCCGAGATTCCTGTCATTAACCCTTCCTTTCACCTGCCACAACAGGAAATGGGTATGAACATTGCGTGTGCTTCCTTCTGAACCAAAATGAAATTTTGCCAGACTGTCCTGTCAGAGCAGTAGCTTGAAGGCACATGTAAGTCAAAGGATGAAAACTTTGGAGATTATTTTCTCTTATAAAACATGATTTTTTTTTTCTTTTTTTAGTTAGAGAAGAACTCCAACTTGTTAAGATAAGATTTCCTTTAGTTAGCTCTTAAAGCTTTTAATACTATACCAATTGCTTGGTGTTCCCTAAAGATATACATACACAGAGGCAATAAAAAGCCCATGTGTAGGATTTTTTTTAATTGATATAATAGCAAAAATGGGGGTGTAGGTAATTAATGAGAACATTTAAAAAATTGCTTTCAAATATCCACACTATTCCCAATGGCAATAAATGATTTCTGGGTGAATAATAATGTATACACAAAATGAGTAATACCTGGGCCACGTTTTCAAGCATATGCTTATACCAAAAAGAAAGAGAATAAGGATGATTGCATCTCAAATCAATAGGAGAAAAGAATTGCAGATGTTATGGCTCCTAACCACAGGGGCGGGAACCCCAAAGCAAGGAACCTCTCTGTTGGCTGGAATTGCTGAACACACATCCTGAAACAAAGAGACACGGAAGCTGGACAAGAATTCTGGAGTGCCGGGAAAGGCAAAGCAAGCCTCCAAATTGAAAACTCACAGCACTGCCTCCATTTGCTTTACCTGAAATTTAAATTCTGTATGACGGAAGTTGGTGGTCTTTCTGACTAAATCAGTGGGGCGGGGAGAGGGGCAGTCAGAATAGCAATAGCAAATAACTTTTGGAGCCAACAGAAGGAAAATTGCTTTTCTATCATGGGACTAATCATAATATTTGCACATAAATGTGAAAAACAGAAGAGAGCTTTCGAGGGGCTGTTACAGATGGTTCATGTAGAAGAGCTTTTATCCATATGAGAATCTCAAAGGCAACCTTGACCACACTCATAAGGAAATAGTCACAGAGGCAATAAGCCATATAGATGGTTCTGCCAGCCCACAGTGGATGGAGAACACGTTTTGAAATATTAGCACCAGGGTGCAACAAGATTTACTAAATGCGCTTTAATATATTCAGATTTCTGTGTTTTGAAGGTACCAGTTCCAAAATGTTTCCCATGGAATTTATGCAGCAGATTCATTGCTTAATAGACATGGGGAAATACATGAATTATTCTTGAATAAATGCAGGAAAGTAAATTCACTCTAATTTAAATAAATGCAAGAATAATTCATTTTATGTCCCATGTTTATTAAGCAAATATATATTGCTTAATATATATTTAATATATATTTATATATATGTACATATACACATATGACCTCAGAACAGCATAAATGAGCGCAGTGTTGACATTGATACGATTCCAGCCAAAAGTGAAAACACTTGATTTGACATTTTATGTTTTTCCACCCTTATTCTCAATTAACGCCAAATGTTCCTAATTTTTTTTTAATTTTATTTATCTTTTTGACAAACACAAGTAGGCAGAGAGAGAGGAGGAAGCAGGCTCCTCGCCTAGCAGAGAGCCCGATGTGGGGCTCGATGCCAGGACTCTAGGATCATGACCTGAGCTGAACGCAGAGACTTCAACCCACTGAGCCACCCAGGCGCCCCTGTTCCTTATGTATTTTTTAATCCTGAAGATAGCTTACAAGCCTACCTTCCCCCGATTGTTTGCTTGCATATCATATAATTGGATATAATTATAACAAATCTTTAACAGATTTAAAAGGATTTCAGTGTATTTTGAACTGAACTGACTTTAAGAGGAATCCAATTTGTTATCACTCCCTGAGGTAGTATAAGTAGATTTGATAAAGACTTAAGTATTTTGTTCTAACTGAATAAAATAGTTATTTCTGAAAAGGCTAATATAATCTTGAACTTTATCAATTGAAGATGACATCTAAAATGAGGAAGCTAAGAATCTCTCTCTACTCTGCTTAGATCATTGTTGAAATATTTGTCCACTCTGGGGACTGTACTTTCAGAAAGACATCAATGAATTTGAGTTTCTTCCAGAAAAGGGTGTTGTATTTGATAAGGACATTCAAAATTATGCTCAAGGGGAGCCATTGGTTGAGATAACCCAATGGACCTGGTAAGCCCAACTATTCCATATTTCTGTGAATAAATTCAAGTTAGATTATGAATAATTTTCTTATATAATGCATGTCAAGTACATCGAAGTGAGAAGTTTCATGACTTCTCATTCAAGTTGTAAGTCAAAATCCCATGACTTAATAAACCAAATTTGAGTTCATAATTTAATTATGTCAGAGATCTAAAATGTGCATTTTAGCCTCACTTATTTTTGGCAAGAATTATGACTTTTTTCTTCCATCTATAAAAAACAGAATTTTGACACTCTTATTATACAATATTGAACTTTTTACAGGAGCTCAGTTCTATATTCTGTCAATGTCTAAATTTTACAAAGCAAATTCTATTTTGAGAATATAATTAGAAGAAAGGAATTTTTTCACAAAGGTTAAAAATATTTAAATATTTCCAGCAAGGAATAGGACATTATAGTTAGGGTGATAATAGATTTGAAGGGTCTTCTCCAGGAAAAAATAGGCAGGATTCAGATATGGTTGTGTTTTGAGGAGGAGGAATGTCAACGAAGATACCTGTCCCCCATTCTTTAAAAAACTAAGGTGAAGGAAAAGATGTTTCCAGAATTACAGCATTCCACCAGAACTACCATATATATATATATATATATATATATCCATATATATGTGTGTGTGTGTGTGTGTGTATTTGTATATATGAATATATGATATATATATATATGTGTATATATATATACACATACAATATGTATATATTTGAAACATCCCCTAAAGTTTCACTGAAAGGACTTGCCCTTCCAGGAAAACACATTTTATTTTTTCTCTATACCACAACACTTGCCATGTTTTTTTCCCCCAACAGAACATCAAGCTCCTTCCCTTAAAATCCACCCTTTCCTCCCCAGTGAAATTCTGCCTTCTTGAAAACACACCTCAGCCATCTAGGCAAAGCACACACTGTAATTTACTAATCCACCTTCAGATCATTTCCATGTAGACCCACTGCTTTCCCTTCATCCTTGCCATGGTCGCTTTTACTCTGGAGGTCTTCGTCAATCACCCCTTTTCTTTATCTCCTAGTGCTAGGACAATATGCAATTGTTTCTTCATTTCATTCAGTTACCTGATTATTAGATATTATTTCTACCTGTGTGGTTGAATTAAGTATAAAACCATTTCTACCATATCCCTTTGATTAGAAAGTTTTCTTTGTTTTCACTTTATTTTCCTATTTTTCTTCAAAAGCTTTTATCACCACAACTAGGGGAGCAATAGAGTGAATATTGCCTAGAAAATGTTGAACGCCTGCTGGAAAAAATTTACCTAAACTATTCATAGCCCTGTGCAAATATAAAATATCAGCAGTGGGTAATTTTTTTGTATTTGTTACATTTCTCACAGGTTGTATGTAATTCCTTCTGTGAAGCCTACATTTATTAAACAGCAATTCCAAACAAAACCAAATACTGCAAAATAACTGGATAGAACATATATCAAGGAAAAAAAGGCCTTTAAGTAAAAAAAGAGCAAAACAAATTGGGGATGTTTATGTGATAGATTTGAATTTATTTCCTTAGAAATTTCCCTCACTTACCCATAAATGCTTATGCTGATTAATAGGGTACTTTTCATTTTTTATTTCAACTCCTCAGAATCTCTGAGATGGGAATTTAGGAGTCACCAATGGTCCCCATGATAACTCAAATGAGGAGATAGCATGCTTAGGTTTTTGAAGGAGGTCCTGGTCAACCAATGTCAAGTGACCTCTGCTGAGTCATGGATAAATGAATAGCCAATCAACTGATTGTCAAGGAAATATTTTTTTTTTGTCTTGAAAAACAGAAGAATGATACAATACTTTATGCTTTACCATTTCCCTGAAAGTTTTATCTGTTCCTGCCCCAGAACTGATGAGAAGTTTATTTTTTCTTCTAAAAGAAAAGTAGAAGAAGAGGAAGGGACTACTCCATTTAGAGATAAGAAATGTTACCTTGCAAAAACAGAATGAACAAAGGGATTATACAAGAGGATTGTAATGGAGGCTTTCAAAAGAACTTCACTCCAATATAGGCCAAGCCCTATTCACTGCTTTCATCCTAACTTGATCAGGAGTAGAAAGCTTTCCTGTTGGTAAAACTAATTCACTCAGAACTGATGGCTTAAGGTCTCAGCATAGCAAAAATCCTTCTCTGGAAACAGTTGCTACTGTCTACATAAAAGCTCTTTCTGTCATAACTTCTTTAAAGTAAAACATATAACTTGCATTCTCTTTCTGAACTCATTCACTGTAAAGACAGGATTCTGATTATTTGTATGACCTATGTTTTAATGTCACTACAAAGGTTAGTTTACTAAGTGCTTATAGATTTATTTCCTAAAAATGAAAGGTAGGCTTCTAAAATTTCTGTAAACTGGCAAGCTATTGCCAATGGAGAAATAATGTTCTGGAATTGAAAAACAATGCGGGTATTTGGAAATATTTCGAACCATAATGAAACATTCAATATTGTGTTTTAAATTTTAGGAAAAAATGAGTGAATGAATGAATGAACAAATGAATGAATCCTCCAGGAAAGGATCTTTGGGGAAAACATGCAGATGACTTTTTAGACTGCTTTTATAGAAATTGTAAATCAACTGAAGCAAAAACCTAAAAACATTGTCTTTATTAGGGGTCATAAGTCCAATTAGAGACCCGTGACCAGTTCTGGAACATTTCTAGTTGTGTCTTTAGCAGAGAATGAATTAGCCCTTCATGCATATGCCACTGTTTTGAAGGAACAGAACTCTGACCAAAAGCCCAGGTCCTTGTCTTTAAATATGTTTTTGCATTCGTATTCTCTCAGTTTTTCTTCTGAGTAATTTAAAGCATTGTGTGGTTGTCCCTTTTGTGAATCTTCCCATCCTCCACATGGGAGAAGAATACAATAAAAGATCAGGGTGACTTATTTCACTTAACATAATACCCTCTAGGTCCATCCACATTGTCCCAAATGGCAAGATCTCATCCTTTTTATGAATGCATAATTATGTGTGTGTATGTGTGTGTGGGTGTGTACATCTTCTTTATCCATTCCTCTATTTATAGACACTTAGATTGCGTTCATATCTTGGCTATTGTAAATAATGCTACAAAAAACACACGGGTGCGTGTATCTTTTTTTTAATTAGTGATTTTGTTTTCTTTGGGTGAATACTCATTAGGCTGCTTCTATGGTTTGATAACCATCTGTGTGCTAATAACTCATAAATCTTATCTACAGCTTCAAATTTTCTCCTGAACTCCCAATTTCTACTTTTTACTGAGCACAATTTGTGTATACCACAGACACAATTTATGTATGCCACAGACAAAATCAATTTGTCTAAGTATGTACCTATTATCATCTCCTACTTGTCTCTTCTCCTGTTGTAATCCCAAAATCAGGAAACAGCACCGGCTTCTACCATATTGCCCAGTCTGGTGACCTCTACGTATCACCAACCACTCCCCACACACCCACACAGCCCCTTATCGTTGCTTCCACTATTACTACCCCAATCCAGACTACTATCCTCTTTTGCCCAAACCCTTATTTTTCCCCAGTGTCCTAAATATTCACTGTTTCCTTCCAATCTATCATTCACATTGCAGTATAATTTTTCTAGAACATTTTTCTCAATAGTAGTATTTCAACAGCATCACTTCACCTTTGAAAAATTTCAAATTCCTTGACCTGATTTTACAATGGGCTTATAATCAGAGCCCAGCTTTCCTTTGTCACTTTCTCCCTACTAAGTTCCACCCCAACCTCAAACAGACCTTTGTCCAGTTCCCTTGGAATTATCACACACGCTCCATGTCTATTTATCTACATTGCCCTCTGATGAAATATTTATCCTCCATTGTTCCTGCAGCTAATTCCAACTCATCCTTCAGGTTTCAACCAAGAGGTTTTCCTGCCATAAGTCTTGCATGATCTCCTAACTTGGACTTTCTTTCACCATACACACAACACTATACTATACTAGAATGGTGTAGTATACTATACTAGAATGGTTTTGTTTATCCCAATGTGGCTGTCAAGCTCAGAAAGAACAGGGAATGTGTCTGTCTTGACCATCACAGCAGTCCCAGATCCTGGCAGCCAGAGCTATTGGCACTTAGAAGTTACTCGACACATTAGGGTCAAATAGATGAATTTTTTAGGGCAAAGTCCAGAATATGAGTTTAGTCCTAACTGTCATATTACTCGTTAGTTCATTAGGTCAAGGATAAAGTAAAGCAGGTGCCAACATCTGAGGCTGTTTTTAAAGATTTAGGGAACAGATTTTCAGAGCAGATTTGAGTGGTTTTCAGTCTCCTCTCTTAGCAACTTAGAACCACCAGATATCAATTGGTAGAAGGCTTTTTGACACCAGAATTTAGTAAAAGCCAAACTATTTCCTAAAAATGTCTTTCATCTCCTTATTTGTCATCATTCCCAATCTTAATAGAGATGTTAAAATAAATTTTAATTAAATTTTCATTGCTTTCTGATAATTAAAGATTGGATTTCTATTGTTGTTTCTGGTCAACTCTTTACTTAATAAAGATTGATTGACTCAGCCTTCCACCTTGAGATCTGGAATCAGTTTACTGGTAGTTTACTGAAACAGAGCCAGAGTTGTCCTTATTCATTTGACAGAAATAGCTGTGTGTGACAGTAGCTGTGTGATTTACGATGGACTAACACTAATTTACTGATGGAATTGGATGGGTGGGTTTAACTTTCTCAAAGAAAATAATGAGGCTGATCTAAGTCAAGCCCACTATAATCTCGGATCACCAATTCATATTTCAAACCATACCTTTAACTAACATCACAGTTGGGGTAAATGCTATTCGAAGCAACACACTAAAGTTAATAATTAAAATTGTGGCTTTGTGGTGATGAGGCAATTTTAATTTCATTTCTTTCTATCTGGTTATTTCATATTCATTTATAGGATATGTGTAGCTAGTAATAAGCTGGTTTTCATTACTTCTTTTCTTCATGTAGATAGACATGGACATATAGATGTTATGTGGAGGTATGGATAACGGTATAGAGGTAAATAGATATAAATATGGATATGATATAGTTACAGATGATTCAGATAGGTATAGGTATAAATCTGAGATATAGAGAGAGATATAAATGTAGATATACAGATATATATAATGCTGTTTTTTCTTTGTATCAATTTCTGTAAACTGTCATAGTGTTTAGTGGTATGCTTTACTTAGGATTACTTGTATGCTTAAGTGTCTCGTAGTATTAATATTTAAAAACATTGGTCCTTTGAGAATTCACTTTTCTTAATTTATCATATTGTTAAAAATAAGGAAATGGCTTAGAAGATTTCAATCCCAAACCTTATGTGAAATTTCCACTTTTAATGCCACAGATTCTAAAACTAATACTTTTTTTTTTCTTTAGTATAGCCCAGGTCTTAAATGTATAGTACTCAGGTTGTTTGGTTTTTCCCTCAGAAATAGTAAGGAAATCTTGAAGTTCCTTTTTGTAATGTTCACTTACAAAGAAAGTGATGCCTATATATGTTTTTGTGACCTGGACTTTTAGAACAGCTCATTAGTGCCATTTAGCATGTAATAGATATTTTGGCTGAAGAAGTTTATGGGTTTTACAAATTATTTCTTCCTCCCACACACCAAATTTAACAGTTTTATAGTCTTTTACAACTTCCACCACCATTCATGCACCTCATCATTATACCAAGAGCCAAATTTTAATGATTTTTGTTGCCTCTAGCACCAAATACATGTTCAGAAGTGATGCACCCCAAACGCTGATTAAATGCCAAACTTCACTGATGAAAAACAGGTCCACTGCGTAAGTAATGATGAGTGAGATTTCATGCTGTTTTCCTGCCAACAGACCATCAGAAAGGGAGTTCAGTTCATATAAAAACAGGCTTCTACCAAACAAGTCAGGATGGCTGGAAGCCTTGGTAAACATGTAAATGAACTTGATAACCCTCCCTATTTGGAGAATTCGTGTAAAATACTCTCCTGCTTGCTTTATTTGGCTTGCTTTAAAATGTCAAGGGATTTGCAAGGGGGCCATTAGCTTCGAAAACTCCTAAATTAACTAAATGTGTATTACAAAAGCTGACCAGGACCTGAATTACAATATGCAGGGACTCTTGAAGAAATCTGAGAAACACAACAGAATCTAATGTTTTATCAAGAGTAATGTATAAGGTAGTTAAAAGGTACCATTATTATAGGGCACTACGTAAAGAATTAGCTTCATGAAGAATTGTATCTTGTTATCTTTAACAAGATATAACAATATGCTCTTAATAATAATAATATGTATTTACTGATCACCTTGTATTTTTTAGACCCAGTGCTATGTTATCTGCATACATGAACTCCTATAACCCATACAATATTTTCATGTAAAGAACACTATTCGGTTATTTTATTTTACTTTATTTTATTGATTTATTTGACAGAGAGAGCACTCAAGCAAGGGGAACAGTAGAGGAAAAAGGAGAAGCAGGCTCCCCGCTGAGCAGGAAGCCCAATGCAGGGCTCCATCCCAGGACCCTGGGATCATGACCTGAACCAAAGGCAGATGCTTAACCATCTGAGCCACCCAGGTCTCCATTATTCTCGTTTTACAGGTAGGAACCCTGAAGAGCAGAGAAATTAAGTACCTTGCTCAAGCTCACGTAGAAGCTTTGTATTTAGATCTAGAATTCAAATCCTGATATATTGGATCCAGATTCCTCTCACCATACGATAAACACCACACCGCATGCACCTACACATACCCAATTTATAGTTCATCCATTCCTTTTTTAAACTTGAATTGTCATATTAATCGTCTGAGTCTTTTTAGAACCAAATCCCTACAATTTGTTGTAACTGAAACAAGAAGGGGAAGAACTTGAGTGATTTACAAGCCACTTCCTGAAAGATGGTCATGCTGTGATGTGCACACACATAGAGCTGTCCCCTTTCAGGGCCGAGCTGGTTCTGGACAAAACGAGACAACCGAGTTTTGAGTTTGAGCTTCTCCAAGGTTTATTTTACACACCATCCCCACCACTCACCTCCAGAAAGTGCTTGCCCTTCTTCTTTCTTACAACTGTCAAGATATCCTTTTTTCTAACCTAACTCCACTGGGTTGGACAATGACACAGGTTTGCTGATGTCTTTATGTAGCTTTCCAACAACACATTTTATAAATTGCATTCTCTGTATGTCATTCTTTCATGTCTTCATAGTAAATTTCTTCTATCTATTAAAATTCAAGAGATTTCTATTTTCCCCAGTGAGAGGAAGTCTGTTACCCTAATAAGAATTTTTCTGAGTGTTTGACCAAACTAATAGTAGATGCAAACCTTTGGGTCAGTGCTTTCCTTTGCCTAAAAACTGTTCTTTTCTCTATCTAATGCATTCTGTAGGTTCCAAATTTTGTCTATCCCTCTTGCTTCTAACTAGCTCTTATATTTAGTGCCTGAATAATTCTGATTCAACTTTACCTCTAACATTCACAATTTTGACCCATGAAGTGCATGTGAGAACACACGAGCGCACACACACACACACACACAGACACACACACACACGCCCTTCTGGATGCCTTCTTATATGAACGATCTTTTTTGCCTCCTGGATACTAAACTTAGTATGATGGCTAGCCTCACACTGCCATGACTACTCAGCTCATTGTACAACCCATTTCTGTTAAATTTCATTGCACCTCAATAGAGCAGTAAAAATCAAAGTGTTGTTTTTATAAAATATCAAATATTTTGCAAAATACTATCATTTTCTTAAAATAACCATTCTGATTTTTTATCATTTCATAATGATGAAAAATTGCATCAAATATTGTTCCTATAAAAATAAGTTAGGGGGTGCCTGGGTGGCTCAGTGGGTTAAAGCCTCTACTTTCGGCTCAGGTCATGATCCCAGGGTCCTGGGATGGAGCCCCACATCAGGCTCTCTGCTCAACAGAGAGTCTGCTTCCTTCTCCCTGCCTCTCTGCCTACTTGTGATCTCTTTCTATTAAATAAATTTTAAAAAAGAAAAGAAAAATAAGTTAGTAAGGCAATTTGATTACTGGGTCTTGGTTCCAGCATAAAGGACATCTTTAATTTACTTAATTTTAATTGTTTTATAGTATACTTTAATTATACACCTAAAAGAAATTATTTGAATATAATCTATACCTAAATACAAGAACTAAGAACAGAATTGATCTGTATTGTTAATAAAGTAAGAGAAAGGTAATAGTGTGACAACTAGGCAATTTATTAAATAAGAATTTCTAGTGGAAGAAAATACATATTACATACTTGATTATGAAAAAAATACTTAAGTGAACATGCTTGAAATTGGAATTTAAAAATACATATAAATTTATCTTTTAGGAGAAATTAGAAAAAACAGGAAGTAAAAAGATGAGAATAACAGCAGTAAAGAATTAATTATAAAAATGTATCGAAGTGGGCACCTATGTGGCTCAGTTGGTTAAGCGACTGCCTTTAGCTCAGATCATGATCCCAGAGTCCTGGGATGGAGTCCCACATCGGGCTCCCAGATCCACAGGGAGTCTGCTTCTCCCTCTGACCTTCTTCCCTCTCATGTTCTCTCTCACTATCTCTCTCACAAATAAATAAATAAAATCTTTATAAAAACTTATCAAAGTGCTATTTTGATGAAAAAGTAAAATAACATGGAATTGAGGTTAAAAAATCACCAGTAGTAGAACAAAATAAAAAGTAACAATATTAAAAAACAAAAACAAAAAATAAAAAACAAAAATTGTGATAATATTTGAACAAATCTCTGAACACTTTAGAAGGTATTAAATTTTGCTTTCAAAAGTTGCTAGGCAGCAAATAAAAATATTTTACTTCAGAAGATTCTCAATTCAAAGAAATGGCATGAACATAGAGATCCAAAACATAGAAAAATGCAAATATAATAAAGATTTCATTATTCTTATTACCATTGACAACAAGAAACTTACAACAAATCTGAGAATAAAAAAAACCTGGGTATAAAACTTGCTTTAGTTGAGCGTAACTTGAGTTACTTATCATGAACACAGATTAGTAAAATAAAAAATTAATTGTCCTTCATTTTAAAAGAGTATTATCTTCGATAAAATCAATTTTCAGGAATTAAAAATCTAAAACTAGAATAATATAGCCCTTCTGTTTCTTCATATCTGTGTGTCCCTGAATGGCGTCGCCAAGGACTTCAAAGGGAAGCTACACAGAGGCATATTAGAGGTTCTGGATTCTAAGAAACCTACCTCGTTAGGAAGAAGCAATGCTGTCTTTCATGAAGCAACATCAATTTTTAAAAACCTGTCCTGGGGTTCGTAGTAAGCCTCTAGAGCAAAACCAAAGAAGTCTAAAATCATGCCCTGTTTTTTGGAGCGGGAGGCTCTATTATTGGCTATTAACCAGACTTAGCACATAGGGAGGAAAACATGCATATAATAATAAGTAAGAGTAGGGATAAGGATTACATGAAATCCAAGGATGGGCTTCAAAAGCAAAATGACCAGAAAATGATTTTTTACAATTCGGAATTTGAACTTGACTTTGAAAATAGGCTTACATTAAGGTAGAAAAAGATAAAAGAAAACCAAGAAAGAATTTAAAAAAAAATGTATAATGATCCAGATATAGCAACACCCATTCTCATGGAATAGTGAGGACCAGCACCTCAGAAGCAGTAGAAAATAGGGTGGTTATAGGACAGAGATGGATCATGAAGTTTTGAAAGGAAATAGAGTGTTTTTATTATTTTTTTTAAGATTTTATTTATTTATTAGACAGAGAGAGATCACAGGTAGGCAGAGAGGCAGGCAGAGGGGAAGGGGGAAGCAGTACCCCCACTGAGCAGAGAGCCCGGAGGCTGGATCCCAGGACGCTGGGATCATGACCTGAGCCCAAGGCAGAGGCTCAACCCATTGAGCCACCCAGGCGCCCCTTACTATTATTACTTACAGCAGTAACCACGTGTATCCCCCATGCCCATCTTCCCTCTTCAGGGTGATGGAAGAGAACCAAAGAGACACTGTATGTGCACAAAAAGGATTTTTACACCACAGGAGTAAAAGCCCAAACTCCAAATTGGGAAGATTGCATAGGCTACCTAGTGCCCTCTCCCCTCCTCTGAGAGGGAAAGAAACCTTTGCTCCCTAATGTTTTACAATTCTTTGGAATGTGAACAGATAGCCCCAGGTTTTATCTGGATTTTACGCCCTTGGAAAAGCAAGCACATTTAGAAATAAATCTCCAACTCTGTCCAAAGCGTTCTCATTATCTGCTCAGTCATCTTTTACTTTTTACTTCCTTTAATCCAGCTTCCAGTTGTCTTTGCTCAGAAATCTCTGAATGTTCAAAAACATGAAAATATGCCCTTCCTAGGCATCAAGCAGGCCTAAATTTAAATCATAGATCCATAATTTACCAGCTATATGCATTTGCACGGTGATTTAATATCCTTGAGGCTCAGTTTCCTCAACTGTAAAATAAGAATAACCCTTTACAGGAGGTAGCATAAAAGTTGTTGCGCAATGTAAAAGGGACAATGGCAGGTAAAGAACTAAAAACGTTGCCTGGCCCTGTCGTAAGAGTTTAAGTCATTTAGCTACAATTATTTGTATTTTGAATTCCAGAAAGCAGCCTCTAAATTTTCTGTAACTAAAATATGAGGGCATTTACAATTAATAAGCTTGAGGTGGAAAATGGTGTTTAAGCACCGTCACTAAGAGCACACAGTCTTTGGGATGAGACAGTCCTGGATTTGGGTTTGAATCCTGCCTCTGTCATTTACTGACTGTGTAACCTTGAAGGGAAGACTTGGAAGTTACTCTTGGTTTTCTAAGTTTCCTTTTCCTTATATTTAAAAGGTTGGTAGTGATACTTCACTAGGATTGCTACAAAAATTAAATGAGACAGTACACAAATAGCATAAAACCTGGTGTATATTAAGCTCTCAGTATGTGTTAATCCTTTTTATTATTTTAATTGTTATTGTTATTACCATGGGACACCTAGGGAGGTGGGTTTAGAAGTCAAATTTAGGCAAGAGGATAGCCAGTACACTCTAGGAGTGATACAAGGCTGAGAGCCCAGAATTCATAGGAAAGAGAGGGTGCTAAGCCTGTCTAGAATTGTGAGGGAGGGGCACTTGGGTTGCTCAGTTGGTTAAGCGACTGCCTTAAACTCAGGTCATGATCCTGGAGTCCCAGGATCAAGTCCCACATCAGGCTCCCGACTCAGCAGGGAGTCTGCTTCTCCCTCTAACCTTCTCCCCTCTCCTGCTCTCTCTCATTCTCTCTCTTACATAAATACATAAAATCTTTTAAAAAAAATAAATAAAATCTAGTAGAATTGTAAGGGACATTCTGGCTTTCTCTGCTTGCATTTACTTCAGAAAAGAGTCTCTAGTGTTTATAAAGAACATGTTCAATCGTGTTTTCCCAGATGGAAGTGGTCTACGCTTAATCACGGCAGAGGATTGACTAGAATTCTAGTGTATTTCTAAAGTAATGGAAAAGATGGCAGAGAAGAGAGCAACGTGTTTAACCCGAGTGGACCAGAGTAAACAAAGAAAGAGCCGGAGAAGAATTTTTCATCCTATTCAGTGAAATGGTCATATATTCCACTATTTCCTGAACACAAAGAAATGAATCAAACATCATAAGTATTTACAAAATACGAATGACCTAAAAGAATGCTTTATAATAATTTAGAAAATAAAACAAATAGGATACATATGATTTTTTAAAACTGCAATGATGTTATCCATTCAATGTCTTTTTTATGAATATGAGTCTCAAAATGCTCACAAGTAAAGACATTATATAAAGTGATGAAAATGGAAAGACCATAAAAAACTCATCAAAGCTTGAGGAGGGAGACAAGAGACAACTTTAAGATAGAAATGGGGAAGACAGTATGGCTTATGATGCTGATTCCCATTTGTTATCAAAGATAGTTTTAAAAGCCATTTTTTTTTTTCCAGTAGAGTGTACTTTTTTTTTTTTTTTAATCTGTCTTAAGTACAGGCTTTGGTAAACATAGAAACCCACAAATGGGTGGCTTTAAATGGTACTTTCCCACAAATTTCCTGGAGAATCGTTTTCTAACAGCTAGAAAGTTTCTTTTGTCTTAGAGCCTTTTATTTTAAATTAAATTGAGAACAAATTGCCTATTACCTCTTCATGGTATTTCTGCACTTAAGACACCAGGAAATTCTATAATATGATTCCTTTTCAAAGAAGTTAAATAGAACCCTTATATTAATAATCATACCAATTTCTATACCATTTACAAAATTGATTCTGCCCTTACTAGTTTCAATCATGTTCTTCAGATTTGGATCAGTAATTCAATCCTTAATGCTATTGAAGAGTTTAAACTGGACTTTCATAAGCCCTGCTATTTGGCTTTGTTTATATAACTGGGGGGAGAGCAATAAACACACATGCACACAGTATACACAATACACTATGTATTACCCTCTGGCCTCACCTTATTATTCTACTGTTTTCTCTGTTACTGGTTTTTTATCTTACTGTTTTACACACACACACACATATATTTTTTTTAAAGATTTTATTTATTTTAGAGACAGAGAGAGAGAGAATGCACCATATCCATGTATGAGCACAGGTGGAGTGGGGGCAGGAAGAGACAAGAAGACTCTGGGCTAAGTGTGGAGTCCACGGGGCTCTGTCCCATGACTCTGATCTCATGACCTAAGCCAAAATCAAGAGTCGGCTGCTTAACTGACTAAGCCACCCAGGCTCCCCACATATATTTTTAGAAAACACTTTATCTGGGACTCTAAACAAATCAGTAACAAGGACTTAACATCATTTAAAAAAAAAAAAATGGTTACCTCATTTCTCAAATATGCACACACAGATGTATACACACATATACACACACATCTTTGCTGCTTTTAAAAATTAATAATTAATTGCTTTGGAGATCTAAAATATGTATAATTTGTAATTATATAGACTGGTCAGTGTTTAAAAGAATTGCCTCAGTGGTTCAGTCAGTTGAGCATCAGACTCTTGGTCTTGGCTCAGGTCATGATCGTAGGGTCCCGTGGGATCAAGCCCCACATCAGACTGAGTGCTCAGCAGGGAGTCTGCTTGTCCCTCTCTATCTGCTCCCCCATTTCCCGTACCCCCACTCATGCTCTCTCTCCCTCTCCCTCCCATAAATAAATAAATAAATAAATAAATAAATAAATAACATCTTTCACCAAAAAAAAAAAAAAAAAAGAATTTACTGGTGAAGATATTATCATATGCATGTTTTTTCTTGTTCCTTTTTTAAAAAGTTGTTCAAATCACACTTTGCTCCAGAACAGCATACAACTCTACTAGATGCCAAGATATAATACATACCTAAAATATATCCACTTAAAGATAAATGGACCTTTCTAAAGATTCTATGTTTAGAAAATATTTCAGGGGTGTTTTAAACCAATAGTAATGGAAAACCACTTTAAAAGGATGTCCTTAAAACTATACTCAACCACTTCCTACTCATTTAAGAAAATCCTAATTTTTAATAAATAATTATTCTCTAAATGTTGACAGAGTCCATTAAGCAATATATAGCCAAGTGCAACTGGGACATTTCCAGATAGATAAGGCGTGTACACCCCCTCTGTGAGAGGCAAAATAATGGCACACTAATGCTGCCCACATCCAAATCCCCAGAGCCTGTGAATATACTTTATACAGCAAAATAGAGTTTTCAGCTGTGATTTAATTAAGGATTCTGAGAATGGGAAAGTTATCCCAGTTTACCCAGCTGAGTCCAATATAATTACAAAGGTCTTTATAAGACCAGAATCAGAAAACGAGGTGTGACGTTGGTCGAAGAGGTCAGAGTAATGCATTTGCTGGCTTTGAAAATAATGGAAGAGGGCCATGAGCCAAGGAATGTAGGTAGCTTCTAGGTGCTGGAAAAAGTCAATGAACAGATTCGCCCCTAGATCCTCCTGGAGGAATGCAGCCCTGCTGAAGTTTTTATATTAATCTAGTGAGATTTCTGAGATCTGAATGGCAAGAAAATAAATATGTATTCTCTAAGTCACTGTTTGTGGTAATTTGTTATAGCAGCAGTAGGAAATTAAATCAATGTCCAAAAGAAGTGCTCTATACTTGGCTTTCCACTTTCTTTCTTCCTATTCTCTCTCAGTCCCTACCCCAACTAGTCATTCTTCCTCACCACTCCACTGAACATGTTCTTGTAAACGTCAGCAATGACCTCTACATTGCCAAAACCATTAGCCAGTATTCCTGTCTTGCCTTCTAAACCCATCAACAGCATCTCACACATTTGAACACATCTTTTTTTGAAATGTCTTTCTGCTGTAGCTTCCAGGACAAAACTGTTTCCTGGTTTCCTCGTCCTGCTTCTCAGTCTCCTATGAAAGAACCTCCTTCTCTTCCAGCTTCTAAACATCAGTGAGTCTCAGGGAGCAGTCTTCCAACCTCATCTCTATCTATAACGTCCTTCCTAAGCATTCTCATGAATTGCCATAAATTTGAATACTATGTGTAGCCTGGTAACTCCCAAATGAAGAGCTTCAGGTATACAACTGCCTACTTGACCTCTCTTACATTTCTTTTAGGCTTTTCAAGCCTAACATGTTTATAAGCAAACTGTCAGTTATTCTCCCTGCTCTTCAACATGTTTCCCCCATCTTCCCCATCTCAATAAAAGGCGCCACCATTCACTGAGTTGCTCAAGAAAAAAACTCAGGGGTGTCATTACTCCTTTCTTTCTTATACACTTCATATTAGAAGATCCTGTTAGCTTTCATATATGTGGAGGGATGACTAACTGCCACCAAAGTTTGTGTTTCAGATTTCTGCTTTTTGTTAAGCTACAGAAACTAAAACAGAACAAATAAGATCTGTAGGACATTTTCAAATGATCTAATATACATATAATTACAATCCCTAAATGATGGGAGAAAAATAATAGGACAGAAAAAATATTTGAAAAGAAATAGTTGAAATACTTGAAAAATGTCTAAGAACTTTCCAAAATTGATATAAAAGACATAAAGACATCAATCCACAGATGCAAGAATCTCAATGAAATCCATGCAGAATAAATATGATAAAATGAATCATGCTCAATCTGCTAAAAATCAAAGATTAAAGAAAAAATCTTAAAGACAGCCATAGTCACAGATATACAATAAATAAAGGAGAAAAATACAAATGATGTCTAATCTCTCATTAGCATTAACAGAGGCAAAAGACAATGAAATAGCATCTTTAGAGTACTAAAACTAAAATTAATCATCAGCCTCTACTCCTATTATGTAGACGAACTAATAGAAACAAATGAAAGTACACAAAAAAGTTTTAGAGACATAACGGAGAAAATCATCTTTTGCAGATTTTCACTATAAGAGAGGCCAAGTTATTCAAGCTATAAATTGTCCTCCAAATCCTGGCTTAGATGCATCATAAAATTTTGATATATAGTGCTACTGTTTTCATTTAACTTACAATATTTTCTAAATTTTCTCAAAATTTCTTCCTTGATCCATGGGTTATGTAGAAAAGTGTTATTTAGTTTCCAAATAATTTGAGGGGTCTTAGATATGTTATTGTTATTGATTTCTAGTTTAATGATACTGTGCTCAAAGAACATACTCAATACTTCAATACTTTCAATACTTTGATGATTCTTATTGAGAATAATTTTATGGTCCATCATATGGTCTAATTAGGTCCACCATATGGTCTAATTAGATAAATGTCCCATAGGTGTCTGAAACCAATGTGTATTCTACAGAGGTTTGGAAGAGGATTTAATTAATGTCATTTAGGTGAAGGTGGTTGGTAGTGTTATTCAAATATTTTATGTCCTTACTAAAATCTTTTTTCTGGCATTCTATCAATTGCTGAGTAGGGTCCTGAAATCTCCGTCTATCTATGATCATGGATTGCTTTCTTTCTCATTTAGTTCTGCCAATGTTTTCTTCATGTGTTTTGAAGCTGTGTTATTAGGTCCACACATATTTAGAGTTATTAAGACTTTTTGAGCAACCATTCTATCAATACTAAATGTGTCCTATAATACTTTTATGCTTAAAATCACCTTTTCTTGATAAAACTACAGCCACACTAGCTGTCTTCCTTGCAGTATGTATTTTTCAACCTTTTACTTTCAGTTTGTCAGAGTCTTTATACTTCTAAACAGCATGTAGTTAGGTCTTGCTTTTTTTTATCCATTTTGACAATCTCTGTTTTATTTGAAATTTATTTCTTTTCTTTTTAATGCAATCATTATTCTATATTGGTCTAATATACTATATATATTTTTTTCAGTTTAGCTTATTTGTTCTTTGTTCCTCTGTTTTTACCTCCTTTATTTCTTTTCGATGCTTCAAATATTTCTCCTTGCCTTACTATTTCATTTTACCTTTTATTTTGATATGTTTTCAAAATATATTTTGATGTTTAACTCCTAGAAATTATAATATGCATATCTCAGTTATCAGTCCACCAACAATCTCAGTACTTCACAAACAATATAAAAACCTTACAATCACTCTATAATTTCATTTATTCCATGCTTAACTTTTGTGTTCTTGTTAACCTATGTGGATTTCATGCCCCTAGACTCTTCCATAAATCAGAAATAAATTTCCACTTTCTTTGAAGTCATTATACATTTGGGATCTATTTGTTATCCAACCCAGTACAGCATACTTATCAAATACAACTATCAGAATATATCCCAATTCTGACCAAACCTCACTTTCTCCACCTCTATGACTTTGGTCTAATACATATCTACATGGACTTTCACACTAGCTTTCTAGATGATGTCCTGCTTCCACTCCATCCATTGCCTTAGTCTATTGTTCTGATATTTCAAATCCGTAAATCAGATCATGTCACACATATTCTCTGCCCATTACTTAAAACCCTCCAGTAGCTTAGAGTAGAGGCCTAAATCCTCAGTCAGGGATTAAATTAAAAACACTGAATAAGTAATAGAGTAGCACCAATCAGCCTACCCCTTACTGATGAATCAATCCTGAGGGAAGAATCAGTGCATTTGCCAAGGCAAAGAGATAATAAGGGACTCTGAGTAGCAGCTATATACTCAACAGTGTGGAAGTGTTTCATTGGTTCAATAACGAATTTGGTTGTATCAGAGCAAACAGGCTGAATTTAGCATGGCTTACTAGGTCTTGTATGTTCTGACCCCAGATTCCTCTTCAGCTTCACATTCTACCCCCTTTTCTTTCTCTCCCTATGCTTTAGCAATATTGGTCTTAGTAGACATGTGAAACACACATCACCTTAGAGCCCTTGTGCTTGCTCCTTCCTATACTGGGAGGTTTACATGGGACATTGCCTCATTTTATAAGTTCTGTGCTCAAAGTTCACCTCCTCAGAAAGAATTCTTTTGACTCTCCTATCTATAGGAACATCTCCTTCACTCTATATCCCCTTGCCCTGCTTTATTTTTCTTCATAGCCCTTACCACCTCCTGATATTACCCAACATTGTATTTGTTTTTGCTGCCTCTCCCACTAAATTGTAAAGGCAGGGATGACAAATGTCTCGCGTACAAAGAAATCACTAGCACCTATAATAGTTCCTTCTGATTACTGGACATCACACTTCAAATGATCTGATGACTAATATGTTATGCTGGTAATAGACATAATGGTCTGTCAATGTAGAAGAGATGTTTCTTTTGAGACAGCATTTTGTACAAGTCATAGTGAAAAAGTTCGGAGCCACAAAAGACTGACTGTAAAATCAGGAACCAAGATCCAAAGTCAAGGCAGTGATGAGGAAGCTGGCTTCACAAACATGCAGATTTTTTTTTTTTCAAATATTCAACAGAAAACATTTGGAAACTCCTAGGCTCTCTTCTGAAATAAATTGTGTTGAGGATGAAGGGATAAAATTTGTTTATAACCGATGGAGAACACAAAGTATATCGGGTTGCAAAGTAATAGACTTAGGATGAAATTTCCTATCATATGTCCAACACAGACATTTTTACATGTGCCTTTTTAAAATTTCTTACTCTGGTACTAATTTTAGAGGAGAGTAAAACTGGGACTCAATATACTAAGTAGGAGACATTTAAACATCATATGGTATAGCCTTGTAAATTTGCTAAACAATTTCCCCAGCCTACTAATATACACTCCTACTTCCCCAAGAAAGTATTATACAATTTTAAAAAGAAATGACCCCTTTCCAACTGACTAAGCATGAACTAGTAATGAAAATTAAGAAATGTATTCCCAGTTGAGATACGATCTTATAGAAGGCTGCTACTATAAGGATGTAAGATATTAAGTAGGCGGTATCAATTATTAAAATAAAATTTTCCTGTGGTTTCAGTTCTTAGCCATTGTGTATCTGCATGCTTAAATCTAAAAAGTTTAAGAAGATTAATCATTAAGATTAAGGGCAACGTCGATTCACTTAAAAGTGCTGTTTTTTTTTCTGGTATCTGTACTAAATTTATAATCAATTTGTAAAAACCAGAATATTAAGCAGTATAGCTTCAAAAATAATATCAAATGTTATGCTTTTAATGTCATGATTATATGAGGAACTGTGGCAGAAAAAAATGTAATACAGATAAGCAAATTGCTTAAGGTTTTGGAAAAGTAAGCATTTCCCCATTTCGGCAACATCTCCTCTAAACTTGAAGAGAAACAGAAAACAAAGAGTATCTTCAATTTAATTCAAGGGGCAAACAGGGTGCATGAGCCTGGGTTTGGAAATATAACAACCAAAGAATATTATCCACAGAGTCCACATGGTGGACAACAGATGGAGTGGACGGACCTTCAAAGGAGTAGATCCCTTCCAAGCCATGTAGTCAGTTTCTCACATCCAATAAGAGATGCTCTACAACCACCCAGTACTTGGAAAACTATCTCCCAAAAAAAAGGGAGGACTCCACCCCCAAATATCTCATCTTACTTTCTCCCACCTATTCTATTTTATTATGCAATTTCATTACACAAACATTTATGAAAAGGAAAAGTGAAATGACAAAAAGACAGATATCCACCGTAAGCATCAAATGTTATTCCAGATTTATCTGTGCGTACATACATTTTACAAATATTTTATATTAAAATGAATGTTATTTCAGACAAGCATTGTAGTTGAAGATCCACAATGATAGGATAATCTTATGCTTTTTGAAAAAAAACTAGCCATTCACTTAGATGATTTTTTTTTTTTCTGAGTCTTTCACTCTCATCTGACTTGCAATTTTGAGGGAGATACCATGGAAATTGGGGGGGAGGGCTTCATTTTTATTATATTATGTAAATTTTTCAAATATAAATTTTCTTCTAAGAAACTTCCTTGACGTTCACCCTCATGGCCACTCTGGTTCATTTCCTTCAAATCACGGAATCACATTGTTTTACTTGGTGCAGCATGTTGTTCACATTCCTGGAAATAACTGATGTACTTGTCTCATAAAACACTGGGTTTTTCTTCCTGCAGGTGGCACTGTACCTGTGCCAGGTGTCCCTGGGTGGCCCCCTTGCCTATTTAAATGTAAATTATGTAGCTATGAGAATAGAACTGCAGGCACTGTTATAACAACCCACATTAAAAATACACTGATGTCTAGAAACCAAGTGCAGGAATTTTTCATTGTTTTGGGAATAAAGTTGGCATTAGCATGGGCAGAATGTCATTAACGGAGGCCATTAACTGGCCATGCCATCCAGGCAAAGTGTATCAACAGATTGAGGATAAATTCAGAAGAGTGGTATGTTTATAGCCAGAGCTCCAGAGCACAACCGAGAAATTAACAGATCCACAGTGGATACTAGTTTCCTTTTGCACTTTTCCTGCTCTATTCATACTCTATTAACATGTAAGTGAAATAAGTTCCCTTTTGCTGTAGTTGAGTCAAAGCTCTGTTGCATTTTGTTTTTATTTTTTATTTTTTTTTATTTACAGAGGCAAAGAGGGGGAGGAGGAGGCAGTGGAGGAGTAGAGAGAGAGGGAGAGAGAGAATCTCAAGCAGGCTCCTCGCCCCTGGCACGGAGCTGATCCCACAACCCCTGGACCATGACCTGAGCCAAAATCAAGATTCAACACCTCACTGACTGAGCCACAGAGGCACCCCTGTCGTGTTGTTTTTGAAGTTCACCTAACCACTACTGCCATTCACAAGCTCAGTTTTATTGCCACTCCTGTCCTTGTCCTTAAGGCTTCCTGGAAGAGTCTGACAGCATCTGAGCTGCGTGTGAGATGTCCTCTTGACTAATCAAAAAAATCACGTTACTTTCTTAAACTTCTTTTCATTCTTTTTCTTAACATTTCTGCTCACTAGACTCCTCCCCGACTCACTGTATAGCTGTTTTTATCAGTTTGGTGGCCAGCATATTTCCACCAGGTAACAGTAAAGCCAAAGGCTTTAGGGAAAGCCGAGATTTTTAGTTTTATAATAGCGTCCTTTTGAAAGAGTAAAAAGAAAGCATGGAGAGACATTGCAAGAATGATAAATATATGTATCTTTTTCATTATGTGTTGAGCATTAAATCCCAAATGCAGCTTGTTATTTGTTAATGGTAACTTAACTGAAAATGGATATTATAAAATAAAGCTAGTTATACTGACTGCATTACTGGGAGGTAAGAAATGTCCTTTTGTTAGAAAAATCAATTTTTCTACAGAGACAGATTTTTTGATCCAGTTTTTCAGTTTTCATGAACATCTGTGAGCTACTGACTTTAAGGATTAGACAGCTGATACCGGTTTCTGTCCTGAGGAAGTGAGGTTACTAATAGATTAGTTTTTACATTACATTTGTGTTTTCTTTCCTTACAAATTTTTCTGCATTGCTTCTAAAAGATTTCTGGTTTCCAAAATGTGAAGCTTAAAATGGACAAGCTACTGTGATTTCTTGATGTGACAAAATTTCTACTTTCTTCTCACATTTCAATCATCTGTTCAAGGAGTATGTGGTTCCCCGAACAAGATAAGAGGATGTTAGTTGACCATGAATGCTAACAGGAAAAATAGATGATACTAGCACAAAATTAGGAGAAACTTGAATTTCAAATCACTTTACCTTCAGTGGTGATGGTACAACTAAAAAAAATTATTAAGACAAGGAGTTAAAACTGGTGTCTTAAGTGTAAAACACTTTTTCTCAGTTGGAAGACTCTGAAACAAGTTTTATCCTTTGTACTATATTGTGACACATAGTATTTGGGAAAAATACTTTAGTCAATTTTGTCTTAGTTGTACAGACACTCTCTTACCTTGACCTTAATTATAAATTGAATGTGCGTTCGATGTTTTAGTTACACACTAGACTAATGACGATCTTACAGATCTAACTTTTAGTAGCCTTCATAGGAAGCTTTTTTCTAGAAATCTGTGCCAATGTTGAGCTTAATTTGTACTTTGGAAAACAGTTTGGTTTTATCCAAAAAGTCTCTCTAGACTGGTTAAACTTTGCTATTTTCTAAACCTACTTTTTCCATCCTATAAACTAAAGATAAATGTGTAAGTGCTAAGAATGGAATGTCTGGTTGTTGCTTTTTTAAACATATACTGTATAGAGAGAAAAAATTTCAAAGCGCCACATCAGTTATACAAATGACTAATCCCCCCCATTGGGAGAATGGATTAAACCAGTTTTGTCTGTATACTTCAGGCAATCAAGGCAGTTACACAGAATTGAAAGAGAACCTCTCTAGGATTCATGGAAATGAAATATAATGAACAGCTGCACTTAGGTGTTTTGTGGGATAGTCACTATGAATATAATACCATGCCCAAATGGTTGCATCTCTAACCATGTTACTTACAAGCAGTTTCTGATGACCAGATCTGCCTTGTACCAGCACAGTGATTTATACGCCCCTAGAGCACACTCCAAAATGTGCCCCCTGAACGCCCTATACCCCCCTCACCTATTTCCATTTCATCAGCTAGCATATTTCCCTGAAGGCAATATGAATCTTGGCCATGACTAATTGCTAAAACTGGTATGTAATGTTACCAAAAGTCATTAGCTGGTGCAAATTTGGGCATCTACAGGGTTGGTTATAACCAAACCTTGGTTATGACATGGATTCTGTTGAGAATGAGACGAGCCAAAAATCATCAACTGGAGCAGCTAGTCCCATAAGCAAAAGGCAGGTGGATGTGACTGGTATGAAATGCCCTTCCCAATCTAACTCTGTAGGTATTTAGAAAGCCTTCTGTTTGTTTAATCCTGTATTGTCCAAGGCTACAGACGGTAGGTCAAGTTTAATAAGGAGCCCACTTCCAATTTGTAATGCCCTCTTTTAGAGCAAAATAGTGTCATGGAAAGAACTCTGGGCAGTAGATCAGGAAATCTGGGACGAATCCAGGGCATTTCAAGCCCACAAAATTTATCAAGTGCTGACCAACTAAACATACATACATGTGTTGAGGAAAGCAGGCTTTGAAGAGACGTGTCCTTTAACTGAGGATCTTCCACTAGTCAGCAGGAACTGATACAGTTTCCCTTAAACCTTCAGTGCCTCAATTTTGAAAGTGGAAACAATTAGATCTCCTCCAGCATATTTCACATATATATCATAAAGTCCATCAGACTTACAAATGAGCATAAAAGCATCTAGTCTTAGAGAGATCACATCCCACAAGAAGAAAACCCAAGTTAGTGTCAATATGTACTTTAATCCACATTTGTTTGGCCTTAAATGTTGCTCTAGTGATGACAATAAAATAAACAGGACTTGGGCTGATGTTTCCTATGTTTTGTTTTTCTACAAATGATTTCTTGATCGCTTCTATTTGTTTATGGTAATTTTGTTCCTATGAACAAATTATTTTTTAAAAAAGAAAATGTATTAGAGAACTATATGTAAAATAAAAGTAAGGAGAAGTGGAAGGATTCTTTGAAAGCCTCAATGAATAATCCTTACTGAGAAGTCAAGCACAGTTTAGAGTATATATAGCCAGTATCAAGGTAGATTATTTAGGAAATAAATGCCACAAAATGAGAATCAAATTTGAAAAAAAAAATGGGGGGAGTGAGGGAGAAATGAGAAACAAAGAAAGGAAATCATTAACAGGATGATTTTTTCCTGCTACATCTCTTCTTCAATCATTTTTCCCCAAGCTTCTCAGGAAGGTGCTAAACTGTGGGCCAAATCAGAGGTTGCCTCCATGGTGTGATTTAAGAAAACATTAAAGGAAAAAAAAAAAAAAAAAACCTACAAACCAAAATTCTCTCTTCCCCTTGTCTGCCACAGAATCTTTATGTGGGTATCAAGTAATAATAATAATGGGATTAAGAAACTTCAGGGACTTTATTAAATAAAATACTACTATTCTCTAGGAGGCACTGTACATGAGGCCATCATCAAACACTTATATCAGCCTATATGAGATTGGGCAAGTAGCCTTGTGTGAAGAAGCTGAAGGGAGAGGACAGAAGATTTTGAGAGCAGAGAGGGATTTGGGGAGGTGGCACCTGAGTGGGAAAATCTGGATGGGGTTACTCAGTAAGAGAACTAGACCGTCAACAGCACCATGAGGAACCTGAGACTCTGGGCTGTAAAATGCCAGAATTGAAGAGGAATTACAAGCAGATGGATGAGGAAGCTTGTCAATATATTACTATTTCACAAAATTCCTTAAAGCCAATCCTCCCGTGAATGTTTACTTCAGAGAAATAGCTCTGTTCTTTAAAATCTCCCATGTATCATTGTTAAACTTTCCATAAGATTCTTTTTTTAAAAAGACATTATTAATTAATTAATATATTAATTAACTTAGAGAAGCAGTGGGAGAGAGAATCTCAAGCAGGCTCCATGCGGACCCCAGGCTTGATCCCACAACCCTGAGATCATGACCTGAGCCAGAATCAAGTGTCAGACACTTAACTGACTGAGCCATCCAGGCACCTCAACTTTCCAGAAGATTTTGCTAAGGGTTTTAAGTCAAGCAGAGAAAGTCAATTATCATTTGGTTTCACTTATTTGTGGAACATAAGAAATAGCATGGAGGACGTTAGGAGAAGGAAGAGAAAAATGAATGGGGGTGATATCAGAGGAGGGGATAAACCAGGAGAGACTATGGACTCCAGGAAACAAATGGAGGGTTTTAGGGGGGAGGAGAATGGGGACATGGGTGAGCCCGGTGATGGGTGTTAAGGAGGGCACATATTGCATGGAGCACTGGTTGTTAGACAGAAACAATGCATCATGGAACACTACATCAAAAACTAATGATGTACTGCATGGTACTAAAGTAACATAATAAAAAAGAGAAAAAAGGGATATTCTCATTTAGCAGCCTTATTTTTCAAAGACTCCTTCATACATTTATCCATTCATCATTTGGTAACATATTTTTGTTGACTGCCTAAGGGTAAAGCCTTTGCCATGTTCTGAAGATAAAACAATAAACAATGAAAAAAGAAGCTGCTTCCCACATGGGGTTTACGGTCTAGTGGAGACAAACTAGTAAACAGGTTAATGAAAGAATAAACGATAAGACGTGCAGATGAAACCCCATGGGCGAGAGTCTGCAGAGACGGAGCACCAGGTCAGCTGGGGAAGGGACTTCCCGAGAGTGGCTGCATATCAGTTAGGTTCTGAAAATGTATAAAAGGCAGAACGAGAGAGAGAAAGATAGCCGAGTGTTCTGGATAGAGAAAACTGTATGTGTGGAGACCAACAACAAGACAAAACATAGCACAATTAGCAAAAACAGTCATTTTGTCTGGTGTGTAGAGTTCAAAGTTGTGGCATGTTCAGAGATGACACTAGGCTGGAGGTCAAGTTCCAGAACATGAAGAGCCTCAGAAGCCAGGCTAAACAGGGGGTATGGCCTTTAAAGAGCATTGAGGAGCCAGGGAGAGAGAACTGGATGCAGCAGGGTATGGAGTCAGGCTGATATTTAACCAGATCTCAATAAACACCACGAGAATTAATGTAATGATGAGCAAAAGAAAAATGACACAAGCAAAAGAAATCCATCTTGGAGAAAGTAAGTAGACAGGTGAAGCTACCTCTATAAAAACCAAGGGAGTAAAAGAAAATAAGAAAATAGAATGAGAGTAACAGGCTTAATGGTTGCAGGGGCGGGTATGTGCTACCATCAATAGAAAAGAGTTCAACATGCTTATTGGCTGAAAATAAGGCTTCAGAATGACAGTCAGGAGAAAAGAAAGGGGATACTCTTGAATGAGACAAAGAAAATTTCTTCCTCTGAGATTTGAAGAAAATAGTAGGACTGGGGATGGGAGGAGGGGCTGGGCAACAGGAGTGTGCACTTTCATGACTTCAATTTTCTCTAGGAAGTAAAAGACAAAGTCACTGATTAAAAGGCCTGGAGCAACACCGATTGAGGAAAGGGGTAGGATTTGCAATATCTGCTTCAGAGAAACAAAGCTGATTAGAAAGGGGAGGAAAAGTATTGCCAAGGAGAATATGGGTTCAATTAGGGTTGGAAACCAATTTCTAACTGTTGATCCTCTCAGGAAAGGACAGATCTTGAAGACCAACCTTTTTGAGACTATCCATGGGGAAAGTTCATAAAACATAGTCCCGGGGCCAAGCTAGGTTATTCAAAATATTGGATAATCAGTTTAAACATAACAACTCTTGGAGATTAGCTTGGAGCTAGCAGATGAAGCTGGTAAAAATAAGCACAGATGCCAAAACTGGAAACAGGACAAACACAGATGGAATGAGGAGGCAAAGGGTCATAGTCTGAGCAGTACAGGAGAGAACAAAGCCTGCGGGCAGTAGAGGCTTGACTCAGGAGAATGCATTTTGTAGACATGGTTATTTGGCTGCTGGATTCATTTTGCCTGTGGTTAGGTGAGTTCCAGCTAAGTCCAGACAGGACACTTACAAGGGTATGCATGGCTTCAAGATACATGATTTTCTCTAGCAATCTCCATGGCCCTGGAGTAGAAACAAAGAATGACTCAAAGAGGTGAAATAATGCGAGATTTCATATGGGCTGAACAGGAATGTTGGAAGATCAACTAACACAATGATCCAGACCAAAAAAAAAAAAAAAAAAAAAATTTTTTTTTTTAATTTTTTTTTTTTTTAAAGATTTTATTTATTAAAGTAGTGTTGGCAGAAGTTTGCTGATAGACCAAAGAACAGGGGACTGAATGGCTGTGGACGAGTGAAAGAAGGGGAGTGAAAAGGGTGGTTATATCTCCTGAAAAGGCAAGGCCACGTCCCAAAGCAGTTTTCCAAATCAATTCTGGATATGAGTAACATGTAACCTGCAATTAAAGTTTCTGCTGTACATGGGCAGTGAGGATAAGGAAGAAGTTGGAAAAAAGAGAATATGATGCTTCTTTTCATATTTTCCAGTTCATTAAAAAAAAAAAAAAGAATGTCAATGCTAAGCGAAATAAGTCAATCAGAGAAATGACAATGATCATATGATCTCATTCATATGTGGAATTTAAGAGACCCAACAGAGGATCCTAGGGGGAGGGAGGGGAAAATAAAGATGGAATCGGAGAGGAAGACAGGAAGACAAACCATAAGACACTGTTAATCATGGGAAGCAAACTGAGGGGTGCTGGAGGGGAGGGCAGGGGATGGGGGGCGTGGGATAACTGAGTGATGGGCATTAAGGAGGGCACGCCATGTTATGAGCACGGAGTATTACATAAGACTGATGAATCACTGAACTCTACCTCTGTACTAATAATACCCTATGTTAACTAATTGAATTTAAATTTTTTAAAAGATTGTCAGACGACTAAAAAGATCAGATTTTGAGTATTTTCAGTGAGCATCCAGAGGAGTAAGTTTAGGGCAGAAAGTAAGAATATTTCACAAATAAAAGAGACATCTCAGTTTAGGTTCTTCGACATAAATGGTTGTCCTTTGTCACTGACCCTTGCGGTACTACAGACCTGAGATGGAAATCAGAAATTAACTATGGTTTTCATGGTACTTTGCTGTCCACAACTCTGTTTGCCTTCTACTATGTTCAGTGACCCTCAGGGTAACCCTGTGGGAGAGAAACAATGTTGCCTCCTTCCCGGTTACATAGAAGTGGAAACTAGCACAAACAGGTCCCTTAAGCAGAGATTCTTCTGGCTCTAGAGCCCAAACTTCTTCCCTAATGCCCCACATTATGAGCAAGACAAGATGTACATCTCTGTGTCAAGATGGAGAAAAACACAGAGCTTTCCTGTCAGGTAGAAACATCAGCTGCTAACTTCAGACACCATATGAATAAGTGGTGAGAATACTACTTTTGGTTTCCTGGTGTCATACATGAATAAATCTATAGTATTTAATAAGTTATGAAACTACATTGCTCTTATGAGGAAATGTTATCTCCTTTATCACTCAATACTTTGTGTAAGCATAAATCTATAGACTTGGCAGAATTCATAATTGACCCTATCTGCCCACGACTAAGGCTCAATTGCTGTTCATTACTTATAAGAGATTCCTTGCTGCTTTTCTATTACGTCATTTAAAATATTGATCTTAGGTTATTACCCATATGATCATGAATCAAACTCTGTGTGTTTACCTGCTGCAGCTGAAGACACTGATCTAACAGTGCCATAATATAGAATTCAAAGTACTACAGCTCCCTAAGGAAACTTGCTGAAACAGTTGGACCTACTTTGAATCATTTGTTTGGTTAATTATCAATGACTCCAAAACGGGCCACTGTAAAAGCTTTCTCAGTAAATTGCTTTCAAAGCCTTGGGCAGTTTGTAGACATTATACTGCTCATACATGCAACACAAGGTTCTCTTTGTTTATTGCCTTGTTTATTACACATATCCTTGCACTTTTCACTAACGGTTTGTATGCAGCCCTCGTTCATGATCAGACTGCCCAGATAGCTTCATAGTCTTCAAGTTCCCTCAGAAGGGGTTTGAACTGAAACACAAGATCTTTACCATCATAATAAACACACCCATCAGGTCCCTATGGATGAAGAAGTTAACCGTGCCACTCTCCAAGTCCTTATTACCCAATATGTTTCTTCAGGCTTCCAGGGCCCGACCGACATTACCACATCATATGGCTGTTGCGTCCCTTATTATCTTATTATCTTCCCTTAATATCTGTGGCAATTCAGATCTTATCCAGCGTGTCTGGAGGAAAGGTGACCTGGATGAGACTTCCAAAGATGTTATCCGATGCAGGCAATGAAGCTCTCATGAAAATCCTGATGAAAACATAACATTGACCAAAAGATACTGTCTTTGTTCCAGGAAGAAGATGGACTGCTTGGATTTTTAGTTCATGTTTTGTTTTTAATGTATGCGAGGTGATTTGCATGGTATCAGCTCATCTAGTTGGAACCATGATTTTCAGAATTCCTTCCCAGTTCTGAGTTCCTATGAACCACAAGAGCTCTTTGGGGTGATAGCTGAAAGGTGGAAAAAAGCAGTGGCCGTATCCTTCTACGGTGCAAAGGCCGGTGCGGGCTGTAGGGTGTTGTTGCAACTGGGGTGCATGGTTTCGGCTCTGGGGCTCCCCCTAAGAGGACCTCAGCCAGCCTGCAGCAATTCCAGTGGCCACCAGCTCTCCTTGTCTCTAGCGGTGTGAGAAGCTCCTGTGGCAACAGTAGCATTTGCGCTTCTGATTCACACTGGGCTTCCTCTGGTTTCTCTGACTTTAGGGCTCACTTCTGGAGTGGGGTTCCATGGTGAAGGACACCAGCCTCACACCCAAGTCACCAGCAGTGTTGATGTTGAGGCTTGGCAGTGGAAAGAGACCTCTATGGGTTCCAGCTTCTTTCATGGGCACAAATTTGTCCTGCCCCTCAGCATCTTCCAGTCACTTCACCAACTTACCTCCCCCGTGGCCTCCCCCGCTGACCTCAGGCTCAGCATCCAATGTAGAAGAACAGCTTATATAAACTGCTTAACTAGTTCCTGTAAATGCATAAGGTCAAAACCCTATAATTAAACCCCCTGATCGCTTTTACTCCTAATGGCTCTGTTTCTCCAATCCAAACTTAACTAATAATATTTCCATATCTGTTATACTCAGGGGGATGATATCTGCCAAAATATGCTCCAATAATATATCTCACGTAACCCACTAAAATTTGGAGTGGTAAAGGAGAAAAGCCCACATTTATTGTTTTAGATTGATATTTCAAAGTTTCTATCCTTTTAAGGAGTTTTATTTTTGAAACAGTTTCCCATGGACAAGCTATAAATAATATGAAATTATTAGAAACTTAAAATTACCTCGAACACACCATTCTGAGAGCCACATTCATGCAAAAATTAATTCATTCATAAGAGAACAGTATTCTTAATTAAGACATGGATAAGTTTTGTAATCCAAACCATTGAAAAAATTTTCTAATTCTGACATCAAAAAGAATCAATTCTTCCTATATTGGGGAAAATAAGAGAACTCATTAAAGTCATTCCAAGGACTGGAAGACTATTTAAGCTGTCAGGGAAATAGAGTGAAGATACTTCCTTTAGGTAAGTGCAACCAACAACAGAGCTAAAAAATTATTTATGAATATGAATGTTCTTCCCAATACATTTCCCCATATAAACTATTAATTTAATTTATATCATATAATTTTTTTGACACAAAGAAAATTCTATGTAATGTCTGGGTTAAAATTTTAGATTAATGGGCAGGCTCACACAGGTACCCAGTGACCACAATATAAGCAGAGTTCAAAGGACCATGGCCTTTGTAAAATGATGGCATTATTTCAGTAGAAGGATGAAGAAACACATTTCAGAAGAGGTGGTTACCCTTGAAAGGTAACCCTTGAAAGGTAAATGAAGTTTCAAAGTGTAAAAATAGAATCACAGATATGGGCATCAAAAGGAGAAAGGCACTGAAGTACAAAAACACAGAGTCTGTTGGGAAAAAAAAAAGCATCTGAAGTATAATATATACATATAGGGGAGCAATAAGAAGTAAATCTGGGAAGTACTTGCAGCATATTATGGACTAGAGAGCCCTGAATGCCAAACTAAATAAGATTGGTTTTTCCCCCCTTATTTTATTGAATGAGTATTCCAAGAAAGCACCTCCTAAGAGAGTATCCTGGAGAAAATGACTGACTTGGAAGTTTTATCTAGCACTAGTGTGTGGGTTGAAGCAGATAGTGTAAAGGTTAAGAGTTGTGGGAACCACTTCATAGACAACAGGACAGAGCAAAAAGAAAGAGGACCTGGAAATTCACCCTAAGTATGAAGTTCACTATTTTATTATAAAACTGGGGAGGTTAGAAGGGAGAATAAATGAAGTTTCAGGGCCACGTTCATTTTAATTTCATAAAACAGAAAGTAAGGTCACTTTTGAGAAGAAGGATGTTGAAGTTACAAGAATTTGTTTACTTGTTTTTATGGAAGTGTGGCTGACAGGTGATGTTACCTTACTTTCAGGTGTACAACACAGTGATTTGACAAGTCTGTACATTTTCCTATGCTCAACACAAGGGTAGCTACCATCTGTCCTCATTCACTTACGATACTGTTCACTATATTCCCAATGCTGTACCCTTTGTCCCTGTGACTTATTCATTCCACAACTGCAGACCTGTATCTCCCACTTCCCTTCACCCATTTTGACCAAGCCTTAACCCAGCCCCTCTAGCAACCATGTGTTTAGTCTCTGTATTTATGCATCTGTTTCTACTTATTTGTTTTTTGTTTATTCATGTGTTTTCTTTTTGGATTCCACATATCCCATTCCATTTCATGAGTGAAATCATATGATTTGTGTCCTTTCTCTGTCTGACTTATTTCACTCAGCATCATACTGTCTAGGTCCATCCATGTTGTCACAAATGGCAAGATTTTGAGGTCACAACTTAAGGAAAATAGAAAAGGATGATGAATCAGTGTCTGTGATAGCATTTCTCCAACACCTTTGTAGTTCCAGTAACTGTCCTGTCTGCTGTACTTGGTCCATATTGTTCCCACTGGAAGGCCCAGCTATTCTATCACAAAAGTGCCCCCTTGGCTACAGCTGATTGGCCCAGATCTGGGCACCAGGCTCAACTATAACCAATCAGAGCATGCACCTAGAATTTTCTGCAACTGGGCCATAAAAGTCAGTGTTTTTCTAGTAATCTAGGTTTTACGAAAGAAACCAGAATGTCATGTCCTACTGGCCTTTCACTGTGCTTCCCATGTTTCCTGCCATGCAGAGGAGGTGTGGTCTGTGCCAAGAAAAATTTAAATGGATTCATAAATAAGATAATAAACACGCAATGGAGAGAGATGGAATGTAATCCCCTGATTCCAGGTGTTACCGAGGACTGTCCTATTCCCCTCCTTTTACTCTCTAAGACATCCCAGAAAGATTTTAACAAATTCCCCCAATTGCTTCAGCTAGTTCAAGCTGTTTTCCTGACACTTGCAATAACAAGGTTGCAGTAAAAATTGTTTCAGGGGAGAAGTAGCAGTAGAGCTGACTAGGGAGACATCTAAACATTACAAGACAGTGTCAAGTCACAGGACCCAAAAGAAGCTGGGGAAAATAAATGGTAACAATGTTCATTTGCTTGATGTGCAAGTTTCTGCAGAAGCATCATGTAGCCCGGGGCTAGATGAGGAGAAGGTAGACTGCTGAATTGATTAAAGTTTGTGATTTTAATTGCAACGGAACTCATTGGAAGGGCAACATGACACAAGGTTAGTGATATTGACAAACATGATTAAAGCTCAGGGTAAAGTGTCTCTCGAAGGGAATGATGAAATCCATTAGTGATATCTGCCCTGACCAAAGGAATAGGAAGTACAAGCATGATTTTTAATACATTCCCTTTCTCCTCTTCAGGATCTAATTTTAAACTCCATGACACTTCCAGTAAAACCAAATTAATGTAGCTGCCCAAGTCAAGATTATAGTTAAGAAACTGATCCAAAATCACTGAGCAAAACTAAGAGTTTTGTCATTTATTTTGTTTGTTTGTTTATAAAAAAAGCAGGTATCTAGGAGACAAAACCAGGTGGTATATCCTAGAGATAAGATACTGTAAGAAATAGTCACACAAAGAAATGAAAAGTCTGCCCTTACGTCATAGGAATTAAAAAATAGGTTAAAAAGAGAATTATGTACGTACTATGTACAACTTACATATTATAAAAAGAAAAATAGTAACTGAAAATACCAAAGTTCTGTAGTTTCCATTTCTATGTTTCCTGTTCTATAAGATTTTGAAGTGGAATCAATTACTGTTGGTGTCGACTTGAATCCTCTCACACTTACCATTTCAGTACCTGCTGTCTGTACTTCCTGCTGCCTACACCTACGTTTTGTTGCCTATGTATTTTATCTGGCTACCAAAGCCACTGTGGCCCAAGAATTCACACCCCCAGAAGCATCCCTCAACCAGTGTCAGAAGGGAGTTTGGTGTGGAAATATTCCAGCCTGCTCTCCCCACCTGGTGGTAACTCTAAAATACACCCAGATTTTCTCATTAAAGCAAAATGTGGTTATGGCCAGTAATAACCTGCTTGCTAATGAACTTGTTATTGGCTGCCTTTCCTTCCCTCTTTCACATTCCTTCTCTCTACTGACATTTCCTGAAATGTTCTCTCAAATAAGTAATTTGAACTTGAATACTTGTTTCAGGATTTGCTTCTGGGGTTATGCAAACTACCAAAAAATTCAGGATAGAGTCAGAAGAATAGTGTTGAATCATCATTCTGGGACTTCTTTTCTGAGAGTTCAAGATTTGAAGAGTTTTATTCTCTGGGCTAAGAGAAGTTTCCTCTCTTTGATTTTAGGTAGTTGAAAGGTATGTAAGATCTTTGCAATATTAAGACTTATACAAAATTGAACAGGTTATGAGAAGACGGTTAATATTTTATTAAGTAAATTTTTTAAATCTATAAATGCAGGTTCCTAATCATTACAGTGAAACTACCTGTATGTTAATTGAAAAGTTGTTTTGGTAGGTTGTGCCTAAAACATTGTATAAGAGCTATAAACAATATACAATATCATAACTTTGGATTATACACTTAACCCTTGAACGTGGGCTTGAACATCATGGGTCCACTTACACACCCATTTTTTCTAATTAAAACAGTATAATATAGGTAATGTACTTTTTCTTGTGATTTTCTTAACGACACTTTCTTTTCTCTAACTTACTTTAAAAATATAGTATATAATACATAGAACATTAAAAACACATATTAGGGACACGTGGGTGGCTCAGTCAGTTAAGCATCTGCCTTCAACTCAGGTCATGAACCTCGTGTTCTGGGATGGAACCCTGCGTTAGGCTTTCTGCTCTGTGGGGAATCTGCTTCTCCCTCTACCTCTGTACCTCCAGGCCGCTCATTCTCTCTCACTCTCTCAAATAAATAAATAAAATATTTGAAAAATATATATGATATATATATATATAATATATATAGTATATTATATAAAAATGTGTTAATTGACTATAATATAATCAGTAAGTCTTCCAGTCAATGGCAGACTATTAGTTAAGGTTTTTGAGAAGTCAAAAATTATACCCAATTTTCAACTTGGTAGAGGTTGGCATCCTTAACCCCCCACATTGTTCAGGTGTTGACTGTATTAACTTGTAACAATTCAGGAGGTAGCTAAGAAAGAGTACTAATGTAACTCACCTCTCACAGCTGAATGGTTTCATACAACTAAAATTTAATTTCACACTCTTAGTATCCAGTGCAAGTGTTCCAAGTCCAGGCTAGCAGGACAGCCCTTCCCACCCAGTCAGCCAGAAACTTCTGTTCTACTTAACATCTACTCAGGTTATTCCAGGGACCTTCCCCAATCCAGCCAGCAGGAAATGGAACAGGGCAGAAGGAGTGAATCAAGTTATGGAGCAGGCCTAGAGAAATAGCTTATTTCTCTCTTTCCTTTGACTATATCTCAGTTATCTGACTGCAAGAGGGGGAAGCAAAGAAGCATTCCTACTGGGAAAATGGGCACATACTTCCCAGTGACAGCTCTGCATTCGGAAGAGAGAGTACTCACTTTGGCAAATCTCTTCCATAACAAATACTTCTTTTCCTTATGCAAAATAAATATGCTAAATAAATTAATAATATAAACAAATGGCAACTGAATGTTAAGTCAAAGCATTTTCAAGAATTAGGGGAAAATGTATGAATATATCAAATATTCATATTCTTATTAAAATAAATCTTAACTAGTTATTAAAATTTCTCTCCTTAAAATTTATGCCAAAAGTTTACCTAAGTATCCAAAACGATAAAAATATTTTCTAAATTCTCAAAAAGAAGAAGCTTATTTAAGAGTTCAAACTCTGTAATGGAAAGTGCTAATATTTCAATCACTTTAAAAAAATAATCCATACTTGAAACATTTCATTTGTTTATATAGGTCTTCTCCTATACCACTTACTTAACTCTCAGGTAACTATGTACAGTGAAATCTAAGAAATTCTTACATCATTTTTGTCACATATTTGTATATTCTTCCTTTGGAAATATTAGGAGCATTTCAGAGCTGCCCCCCTATTTCTCTGAATACGCTGAGTGCAATAAGTCAAGCAGAGAGAGTCAATTATCATATGGCTTGGCTTATTTGTGGAGCATAAGGAATAACATGGAGGGCATGGGGAGATGGAGAGGAGAAGGGAGTTGGGAGAAATTGGAGAGGGAGACGAACTATGAGAAACTGTGGACTCTGAGAAACAAACTGAGGGTTTTGGAGGGGAGGGGAGTGGGAAGTTGTGTGAGCCTGGTGGTGGGTATCATGGAAGGCACGTATTGCATGGAGCACTGGGTGTGGTGCATAAACAATGAATTCTGAAACACTGAAAAGAAATTTAAAAAAAATAAATAAAAATTAAAAAAACAAAAACAAAAGCAAAAAAAAAAAAACCTGTATTTTCACTGACCCAAGGAAATAAATGCAAGGAGGCAGAGATTATAGACAATTTAAAGATCAAAATTTAGACTCAGAGAAATATACAGTCACACTACCAGAAGTTGGAATAAATGGTTTACAAAACCAAGATTTCTGTTGTGAAGTTTGCTATTTCCTGGCCTCTTAATTATTTATCTAGTAACAAGCATTTGCATTAACACATTCATTACAATTATCCACATGTGGTCTGTTAAAAGAGAAAACTATGTACAAAATACATTATTCTTATTTCTTTAAACAAAAGCCAATATTTATGCTGTGAGCTAATTCAGAAACTTTACAAAGTTTCTGAATTTTATAAAGTGGAGTCAAGCTGCATACCTAGGTGATGCTAAGACATTATGTTGTTATAGATTTTAAGGAAAGAAAACAGCTGTAACACTATATTCCTGACATATTATGATGCTTGTTAACTCTTAAAATTTCTCTATTGACTTGTGATCACTAACATTGATTAAGTTGCTTTAAGTGCTTTTTATTCTGTCTGATACTATTATTATCCCAAATTTATAGGTGAGAAAGCTGAGCTTTAAAAAGTTAAACCTCTTGCCCAAGGTCACACCAATGGGAAACAAGAGAGTTGAGATATGAACCTAAGTCTACTTGACTGGCTTCTGTGCTCTTACCTGTGATGCCCCGTGATCTTCACCAAAAGTACATCACTATCTCTTACTCAGCAATAAGTACAGGTTTAAAAACAAAGAACCAATTTAATGAAAATGAGCCCAGACTAATGGGGGGGGGTGGAAGAAGATAATAAAAGGAAATTAGGCACTTCCATATTAGTAATCCTACTTCATTGTTAACATGACAACTCTTGAAGATGAATAACATTTTCCCTTTTAAGTGAGATAGCTAAGACCTAAACAAGTTGGATGGTGTGTCCAGCAATATCACACAGCAAGAAAGATGCAAAGCCAAGCCTCAGACCCAGGCCTTTTGACTTTCTATCACTACACCTTCTGCTGCCCTACAGAACCTCTTAGAAACACATGGTCTTCTCGTTGAATATTTTCTTTCACTTCTTAGCACATAAATTTACCTATACTTCAAGTCTTGCAATATATTAAATATGGTTTTTTCATTTCCTTCTGAAACAGATCCACCAATCAATGTAGTATTACTTTGCAAGCAGTGAATGGAGATATTAGTCAAAATCCAAGTCTGTGTCTCTGGAGGGATGGCTTCTATCAGTATGATCAAAAAAAAAATGGGGAAGGAAACATGTACAACTCTGGAAGTTCATTTCTCTTGCTCTGTTCTATAATAGAAATTGGCAGCCTGTTTTAAAAGGACAAGAGTAAGAATATGAAAAATAAAACCTTGAACAGGAAGTAAATACAGTGATTGCAAAAACAGTAATAAGGTTGGAGTTATGTAACTGGCACTAAAAGTGATTATATGTACACATGCTTCAAGAGAAAACATGTATTCAGAATGTAATATGGGTTGGATTATGAGGAAACCAAGCATTCTAATAGTGTGAAAGTCTGAGGAAAGAGTAGGGATATAGTATGAATTGCCCAACAACAACAAGAAAAATATCAAGAAATACAATATCTGGGATGAGAAAATGAATGGAGGAGAAGTAGGAGAAGAATTTTCAGAAGATGTAGCACCCCAAATGGCAGGAAACTGACAAAATGAAAACACTTTTTAACTGCTTGGGACAGCTTAAAAGCTAAGAGCAAACATGATCATTGCAAAGAACTTAAATAGATTCAATTTTTACAAGAATTATGAAAAATCACAATACAGGAAATAACACCAAAAAAGAGTGAATGAGATAGAAGGGTAATTTTTAGAGACTTTTACTCTGACACTCCAATTTGATATTAGACATTAAAAAAAAACAACAATTTTATAGAGAAGTATTGTTTAAAAGGCATAACTCTACAATACAAACACATTTTTATCTTCAACGCTATTTCATTGTTTAACGTGATACCCAAATATAGAGTAAAGAACTCCAATTTTGACAAAAGACAGAAAAGTCAGATAACAAGAATGAAGACTCCCTTTTTAAGGCTGCATGCAGCATTTCCTATCAATGTGCAAACATAAAACTTGTAAAAATGTATCTCAGGTAAAACTTGCTTTATCATTTTTCCAGACAATTGGGCAACAGAACTGTCATTTGATCTGTGCTTAAGTTCTTGAGAGAACCAGAAACATAATGGACTCCAAAACACCTTAAATTGCTGGCATCGTGAACACTTCCTGCCTAATTCTGTTGGACAACAGAGACAAAGTAAGCCCTGTAATTACATCCCAGCCTGATCTATGCTTGCAGTCATGTAATTAATACTTCCTCTGTAAAGCAATGGAATAATTTAAAGAGCAGATATTTTTCAACCATGGTCTGAAAAAAAAAAAAAAACAACCTCTAAGAGAATACATGTGCATTTTAGCTATGTACAGACCCTTCTGGGATTCCATTTGCTAAGAGAAATTGTAACTAGATTCTCAGAGCTTTCATTGTACCAAGAGATGGAAATGATACTTCCTTCCTGCTAACAGCTATAGCGGGGGTAGAAGAAAGGGTGACTGGAGCCTATATTTATTCCATGAGGGTTTATGAAAATGGTAAACATAATCTCAGTTCCTGGCTACCTGAGCCACCTCGTGTGGTGCCAACCACATTTGTGGAGCCTCGGCCAGAAAATCACGGCAGAAATCTGGCTCCAGAGGTTAGACTTTAACTTACAGGGTGGAAATAAGACACGACTCTCCAACAAATCTATACTGACTTCCCAAATCCATTCATGGTCTCCAATGTCCATTTGTATAGAGGCATTCACAATCATGAATGTAGATCCCACAAATTCAGAGACACATATACAAAACTAGAGGAAAGAGGAAGTTCAAAATGGTAGAATTCCAGATTTGGGGTCACCTCAACACAGTAGAAACAATGGCAAAAACAAATTGCTTGCTTATTTGACTGGATTACCCTATAACTCACATAAAAATAATCTGTTTTGTTCCAGCAGAAAAATATAGTTCTCAACTATATTTTCATTTCCAGAGCAACTTGACTTAATGCATCTTTACTCTCGTGGCTTGATTGGTTCCATTTTATATTCAGAAACTCAACTGATTGGCTCATAAATTATAGAGGCTCTTAATTCTAATTTAAGAATTATGCCAAGAAAAGCATGAAATTTTAAAGATAATATATGACTCTGCATGAATATTTAAAGGCAATAAGCCAGATTTACATTCTGTGAAACACAAAATAAAAATCTTAACAAAAGAACAAAATGATTGATAGAATACATCAAAACACACCACCTTTTTGGCACAGTGATTCTGAGCTCACATACAAATACTCCCCTGTTCTGAAGGCAAGCTCACAGAAGAGGGAGTCCCTCTCCATTGGAGATCACTTTATTTTTCCATTAGAAAAGAGCAAATGGGATTTTTAATATACTTTTGGCTTAGAAACTCTGAAATTTAATACATGTTCCAATTTGCAAAAACTGGAAACACAAAATAGGCCAATGGCCCAAGTCCAAGCAGACTCAGTTTTCTAGAGTCAAAAAGTAAAGCACAGAAGTGGTAAGAAAACTCTCTAAAATTACCAAGAGTAATGAATATTTTAATTGAACATTTTATTCATTGAAATCATTTTTCACTTACCAGTCTCATCTCACAGACAGAATCCATTTAAAATTATCAAAACTATTTTTTGGAAATTTGTTAGATTAATAAATAAAGAATTCAGTAACAACATCATTCACTCATTTGATATTTTCTGGGTGAACACAAGCTATGTACAAAGCCCTGTACTACAAACCATGGTCAGATACAACTTAGGAAACAATAACTGTAGGTTAAAAATGGGGATGTTTGCCCAGAGATTATTTTGAGGACTCAAAGGTTTAGTTCTTCATCTGAAAGCAAAGACATTCTTCTCAAGTGTACAAGCAAATGCTCTCCAATTAGAGAAAGAGAAATGTGAGTATTTCAGTCAGGTCACAGCAAAGGAGAGCACCATGCACTCTAGTTGCACAGAGAGAAGAAAGCTGTTAACATAGCCTGACTTGAATACTGTTAGCCTCTGCAGACAACCTTACCAAGAGAGGAGATTCACTCTGAAGGGCAGTGGCAGGGTGGTAAGGTTCTCTGCCAATGCCTCTTGCTTCGCACTTCCCATTTGGATAAGTCAAACCACAGAATGACCACATTCGTAGACTTGTGTAGCCTCATCACAATTAATATTTCCTCTTCTCTAATGCCTACACCACTGTTCTTTTATTTACCATTCTAGTTCTTGAAACTATCTTTTCCCATCTCTTCTCTAGCGTATTGTTACAGTTCACTCTTTAAATACTGAGATCCTCCTGCCTAAGAATCCCATCATCTAACCCTCAATCTCTCCTCTGAGTTCCAGATCCAGGTAGCTAACTCTTGACTGGACAGCTCCTTTGGGATGTCCCTTGAGTACGAAAAGTTAAACACAACAAAAACCGAAGTCGTCATCTGTAGCTTCAAAACCTGCCTGCCTTATGATTTTACTGACTGCTTTGTCAATAATACAACCAACTCAGAAACACAAACCTAAAATCTGAGAGAGAGACTGACTTCTTCTTTTCCTTCATATTCCAAAGAGAGACCAGGTACTGTTGATGATAACTCCTCATTTATCCCTGGCAGGCTTGGTTTAAACTTTCATTATTGTTTTTCATTTACTTATTGAAACAGAAAGATACTATGCCAACTAAACAATGAAGGAGGCTTGAAAAAGTGTCTATACTGGAAAAAAGACAAGCAAATGCAGAATCTTATATTAACCTTGCTTTTATGTGGTATCTCTCAAACTCTCCATAGCTTTCTACTCTATCTATCCTTGACAGAGTCATAATCTTCTCATCAAGACACTCTTCAACTAATTGAAAACCCTCCACTCATTCCTTATCACCTATAATCCAGTAATAGATTCCTGAAAAGGATTTCAATGAATTTAAATTCCCAAAAATGAATGTAATTTTTCTAAGAAAATTAAGGGACAAATGAATTGCAGTCCTTTTGAGATTTAAGCTCTGAAGACAGAAAAGCAAGGATGTCAAAGCTGCGTAGGAATGAAAGTCAGAAAATGAAGAGAATGGAGTGTATCATCACCCAGAAGCCATGAACGTAGGTGAAAAGAAAAGAGAGGAGGAATCAGAGCAAAAATGGGCAAGCAAATCAGTAAAGCAGAGCTCTGGCAGTCAGAGCCTTATACCTACAGCATTTGATAAAGAATTAAGTCAAGGAAGAGATTATGCTGAGTGAAATAAGTCAAGCAGAGAGAGTCAATTATCATATGGTTTCACTTATTTGTGGAGCATAACAAATAGCATGGAGGACATGGGGACTTAGAGTGGAGAAGGGAGTTGGGGGAAATTGGAAGGGGAGGTGAACCATGAGAGACTATGGACTCTGAAAAACAATCTGAGGGTTTTGAAGGGACGGGGGGTGGGAGGTTGGGGTACCAGGTGGTGGGTATTATAGAGGGCACGGATTGCATGGAGCACGGGGTGTGGTGCAAAAATAATGAATACTGTTATGCTGGAAATAAAAAAAAAAAAAAAGAATTAAGTCAAGGAAACTCAGAAATGATTATTAGGGGCTGGAGTGACATCACAGTGTTCAGCAGCTCCTAAAGGAGGTTCCTTCGGGGCACCAGACACATGCTCAATATGTGTGTTCCTTAGCCTGTCCATAAGAGGCAGAGCTCTTCCTTGGTTTGTACTTTCACAAAACATGCTGCATAGCCATTGTCCTAAAACCTGTCTTGAACTGTAGAATTATAAACGTGGATTGCTGAGCTACCCAAAAGGCTGTATTTCCTGGTTTTCTGGATGATGGCTAAAGCCAAAAAAAATAGTGATGGTCTCCAAAAGGGCAGACACAGGTCTTGCATTTAAGCATCCTTAAGCCCTCCTAATAAATATCCATACTTTCCGTATGTCATCCAGTATTACAGTGATGTATTTTATTTACTCCTTCATTAAACAGAAATCATGTTATGTCAGGGACTGTCTCTATATCAACACAGAATTGAAAACAAGGGTTTTTTTTAATAAGGTAGGCCCTTAAAAAGGATAGTAAAGTGACAGGAGTTCGGAGTTGAACTATAAGAGCTCACTTTACAGACAGCAGGGAACTGAATATATATATGGGAACGGGCAAAAGTTATTTTTGACAATGTGGTGATTGTATTAAGGAAAGGAAAAGTGAATTGGGGGAAATCAGAGGGGGAGATGAAGCATGAGAGACTGTGGACTCTGAGAAACAAACTGAGGGTTTTGGAGGGAAGGGAGGTTGGGGGGTTGGGTGAACCTGGTGGTGGGTATTAAGGAGGGCACGTATTGCATGGAGCACTGGGTGTGGTGCATAAACAATGAATCTTAGGACGCTAAAAAGATAAAATTAAATAATTTTTAAAAAGACAGTCAAAATCACTGGGATTATTTAGGTCTGCATGAGGTAAACCAAGTAAGCAAACTTGTTTCATCAACTGCCTTTCTAATTCATTAAAGAAAGCCTAAATTTTGAATCCTAAAAGACTTGTAAATACCTCTTAATAGCTTCAACAGTTTCCCTTTTGCTATTTGCCATTTTTGAAAGTTAACCATAATTAATGTTAAGTAGTTTTATGAAGATCTCTTGCATTTGGACACGGGCCACATTTGAAGTTTGCCTGTCTTACTTTACAGGTCTCATTTAGAGAGAACCAAGAATTCAAATAATTCAAGTGCCATCAGAACTATCCATCTCTCCTCTGTCACTCCATGGGTCACCTTCATCTCTTTCTTTTTTTTTTTTTTTTTTAAGATTTTATTTATTTATTTGACAGAGAGAGATCACAGGCAGGCAGAGAGAGAGGAGGAAGCAGGCTCCCTGCTGAGCAGAGAGCCCGATGCGGGACTCGATCCCAGGACCCTGAGATCATGACCTGAGCCGAAGGCAGCGGCTCAACCCACTGAGCCACCCAGGTGCCCCCTTCATCTCTTTCTGTCCCTTCACATCCTCCCTTTTCTTCCTCTCCTCTCATTCTGTCTCTTATTCTTTCTACTGTCCTTCTCCCAGGTTCCACCCCCCACAGAGAACCCCCCCCCCTTGCCCTTCTAGCCAATGAAACATGACGTGTCAATTTGCAACTGCTACTTCCTTTCCATATTTCTTTCTTTCCATATTCCATATTTAATTTCCATATTAAAACTGTAGCCACAATAAATGCACATGGCAACAAGATCATACTAGAGAAAGGGTGCGGTGGCCGGCTGCGGCCTTACACCCATAACTACACCAGTCAATTTGAGGCCAGGAGAACGAGGCGCTGTAATTTCCCCAGTTTTAAATTAATCAACTATTCCATAGTAAAATGGAATCTCTAGGACAATGAAGTGGCCGTAAGGCACGGTTTCCAGCTGAAAAGGAATTTTTTTTAAAGAATTAAATGTGACACCCACAGATTCAGCTGTTATATAAATTGGTATTCAGTAACTTAAGCATAAATTTCAACAGTCTCTTGTGTAAATAAAGTCCAGGCTGCTTAACAGACCTTATGCCCAGCTTTATTTCCATTGTTATTTGTTTAATGTTCCCAGTGCTGTAATAAAACATTAAACAGTGGTATTTAACTTCTTTGTGTGAAGTAATTTTTTGTCTAAATGTTTTTAATAAGAAGTGGTTTTCTTTAAAGTAAATGGGATGTTCACACCACTAAATTTAAATTGACTTTTATGAGTGAGAATGATTTTCTCAACTTATTGTTGAGAACAGTGCTTTAAATAAGTGATAATATAGCAGCTATGTATTTAATATGATAATGGCCTTATTTAAGAATTTTTTTAAAGTACAATCATGTTAAAATCCCATCCAAATTCTATAGAATTGGTACTAACCATTTCACAAGAATTTTAAAGATTTTTATTTATTTATTTGACAGATGGAGATCACAAGTAGGCAGAGAAACAGGCAGAGAGAGAGGAGGATGCAGGTTCCCTGCTGAGCAGAGAGCCTGATTCGGGGCTCAATCCCAGGACCCTGGGATCATGACCTAAGCCGAAGGCAGAGACTTCAACCCACTGAACCACCCAGGTGACCCACGAATTTTAAATGACATCTACTGGAATAAGATTTTTTAAGTCCATAAAAAGAATATTACATTTCCCTGTCATATAAATGTGGATCTTAGTATGATTTTTATGATCTCAAAATATTTAAAAATTAAGTAGATGAAAATATTAAGTAAATGACTACCATGAAGATAGGGTTTTTTTAATCAGAAATCAAATTTTGAGTTTAAGTAACATTTTCTACTTTGTCCATAAAACTCGCATTCAAAAATTATAGGGCTTTCAATCTTTTTCCTTAATTGTCCTCAATAAGGGAGAGGGAAGTATTTGGCCAGGCTCCATGATCCCCTACATGTACTTGTGAAAAAAAGCTGTGAAATCCTATGAATCTACATCAGAAGAAAACACCATTCTATCACAGACTCCATCCCAACTGGTCTTCCTAAAAAGAAAATAGGAGACAAAGAATGGGCCAGTAATTTCCTGTCTAGTCTGTCCTTCACTGTCTTTCAGACAGAACCCAGTTCAAGGGCTATTTGTTGATGACACCTGACATAATATACTGAGTAAAGACCTCTATGTGAGTTGTTACCACACCCGCTACAGGCTGTTTGGACCCCTTTGCTTAACAGACATGGAAACACTGGCAAATAAAAGGGTCTTTCCAGAAACTATAGACTCAAAGAGTTTTAACCTCTCAATCTTCTTTATCAAACTCTATCGGGAACAGGAACTAAGGAGACGTGGAAAAGAATGTGCGAAGGAAAGTCTCATCACCATCATCAAAGCTAGGTCAGGGGTTATTATTAAAATACCTGGGGGGTGCCTGGGTGGCTCAGTCAGTTAAGGGCCGGAGTCTGGGTTTGGTGATTCAGGTCATGATCTCATGGGTTGTGGGACAGAGCCCCGCCCTGGGCTCCACGCCCAGCACTCAGCAGGGAGGCTGCTTCAGATTCTCTTTCCCTCTGCTCCTTCCCCTGCTCACACACACTCTCTCTCTTTCTCACAAATACATAAATAAATCTTAAAAATAAAATAAAATACCGGATGGGCGCCTGGGTGGCTCAGTGGGTTAAGCGTCTGCCTTCAGCTCAGGTCATGATTTCAGGGTCCTGGGATCAAGTCCCACATCGGGCTCTCTGCTTGGCAGGGAGCCTGCTTCTTTCTCTCTCTCTCTCTCTGCCTGCCTCTCTGCCAACTTGTGATCTCTGTCTGTCAAATAAATACATAAATAAAATCTTTAAAAAAAATAAATAAAATAAAATACCAGAGATAGAGAGAGAAAAGATGATAAATAAATAGATAATTGAACCCATTCTCCCTGCCACCCCACACAAAAAAAAAAAAAAAATCAAGGAGAATATGCAAAGAAAGGAGGAGGCAGAGTAAAGATTAAAGAAAACTAATATAACTCATAAACCAGTGCATGGCATATTTATCCAGGTCACATATGCATGAAGAAAAATAGGACTAAATGGTGTATAAGTTAGCTTGTTAATAGTGAAGCATAAAAAAGTATTGGCTTTTTCAAATAAATTATTTCTATCTTTTGTGGGGTTTTTTCTGACATTCCTTTACTTTTAAAAAAAATTGCTCTCAGTGTAGTTTCTAGTATCCAATGAACCCTCTTTAGCTAGATCAACTTATAAAGTTTAATCCATTATCTTGTCAGTTATAGTCTTTGTCATTGTAACGCACATAAGACTGTGGAATAAAAAGAGACTAAAATGAGTTAAGTTTAACATGTGAACATGAATTATCATTTTCTTTTTTCAAGTAAAATCTTGATGAGTAACTCACTGTCAAAACAATGCACTGAGACATGAGGAAAACTGTCAAATTAAAAGCAAATTAGTATAATAAATGGAGAAAAATAGACTATGACGTGAATAATTCTGGGGAGAATAAAAAGCAATGAGGATAAGTTTCAATATAGCATCCACTTAATTTTAACAGCAGAAAGAAAAACAGATCAGGACATGTATATGGGAATAAGGAGAGTCCTTTTAAAGCCTTCATAATAGCTCTCATGAGAAATAGTTTTAAATTTATATATATGAGAAAAGCAGGTATTGACCATCCTCTAAGGAACAAAATCCTCATCCACAAAAATAAATTATTTTTACCAGGTGATTAAATCTTGCTATTAGCACAAAAGACTATTTTCTAAATCGATTTGTGCTAATCTATTTGCCACATATGATTGCAGATTCGGACCTAAGAAAGTATTTTTCATTGGCAAATTAAGAGTGTGGTTAAGTGTTCACTGCTTTTGAATTTAAAATATTTCTCCCTGTTAATACCTTTTGGCCCCCTTTAATAGAAAAACTGGCTATATTTAAGGCCTGGAATAATAATAAAGGAATAGAAGGAAATAGGAGAACTAATTTTTTTTTAATTTTTTTTTAATTTTTTTAAAAAAATTATTTGATATGTATGTTCTTGAGATTTATAAATTGTTATTGTTTAAAAGAAATAGAAATAACTAAGTGATGAGTTTCCCTGTACCGTCAAGCTCTGAGTGTACATGACGGTAAACATCTCCAGTAAAAAGACAATTGGGGGTGAGTTTTACAGGTGAGTCTGGACTGAGGGAGCAATGAAAATTCCTCAATAAGCACAAGGATCTCAGTTAAGCCTCAAAAAACTGTTAATTTTATTCAATAGTTCAGCTTGAACAGTGTGAACGTGTAAGTTGATAGAAGATACACTTGAAATCAGTGAACACATAGCTATGAACAAAAATATAGTGAGAAGCCCCCTGTGGATCAGAGACCATGTAGAATTGCTCAATAATGGAAAGAGGCGGGGAATACAACGAAGAGGGACAATGTAACCCAGGAAATGCAAGGAGAAGCCCTAACGTCCAGATGCTCCGTCATGGCCCTGCAGGCCTGGGAGCCGTGGAGCCTGAGCAGGGAAGGACATTCCAGGGACCCCACCAGCCTCATGAAGCTGCTCCCTCTCCAGGGACTGAGGGGTCAAGATCAAAGATAGAAGACAAGTGCGGAGCTTGCGTTCAAGAAATAGCGCAGCCCTGCATGGCTGCCAATGCCTGGAGACAACAAGAAACATTCAGAACAAAAATACCAGCCTTTTAAAAAATGCGTTTGTCTCAGAATGTCATGGAAGAAACAAGTAAGTAAGTCGTAGCAGAAGTTCTCAACACTTTTATCAAGTGCATACACACTCCAACACCGTCATCTTGGATGCAAACATCTACACTCAAGGATCCAATCATCAACCATGTTTTCAAGAGCTTTAAGTCTTCCCCACTATCTTGTTTGGTTTCATTTTGTTTTGATCCAGCAGACTCGTTTCCCTCCCCAAAACAGAGTGGAATACAAAAAAGCAGTTTGCCACCATCACCCCCAGTAATGTCGCAGTCTTACATCCCTGGGGTAGTACCGGCTTCTTTGCACCAGCAGACAAATGCTCAACATAAGATGCTCAATCAAATGAGTCACTCTCTTTGTAAAAGTCAAAAGCATATACGTGCAATATTACATCTCGATTATCCATCCTGGGCTGAATTTTATTTCATTTTTATAGATGAGAGACTCACAAAATCCTTTTCAATAACTACTTCCTGAGAAAACCAGCCTTGCATATCCATGATTTAAGTGCTTAGTCAAATCATTTCCTCTAACTAATATGAAGAGCGCTGAAGGCAATGCAACCCAGCTCAGCAATTCTACCTTTCATAGGAGTCAACATTCTGAATGTATTTGTGACATTAGGAAAGGAAATAGAGACTATCAATCGGACTTTCAGATCCTGCTTTAATCAGAACACATTCAGGAAACAGTCTCAAAAGCCAGAACTTTCAATGCCCCTGTTGAAGAAGGGTTTTTTTTGTTGTTGTTTTGTTTTGTTTTCTTAAACTGATTTGCAGCCCACAGAGGAAGAACAAATACTGGCTATGCTTTCTATTTAATTTGGTATAAGTTCATAAAACAAATTGCCCAGATAATTGGACATGTCTTCAATTCTACACTACATTTTCCATAGATGTAAACCAGATTTATAACTTAGAAGTGCAGCAATAAATGAGCATAGCTTGTAATAGACTTGTGCCAAGCCTTATGTCAAAGTGAAATAAAAAATGAGACTGACCACTTTGAGTAATCAAATCTGTCAGCTCAGTTAACTCCCTCTAAAGTATTGATGGGAAATTCTAAAGCCTGAAAAGAAAAAGTTTAATTATTTCTATAAGTACAAACATACACAAGCAAGAAACAGCTATTTTAAATAAATTCCCTAAAAATAAACTTATCATTCCTAAATTCTATAAATGATTTTTCTCTGTTACTCCTATTTTTCTTCCTTTGGAGAAATTAAAACCTTCTCACACATGGAAACTACTATCTTGAGCTAAATTCCCACTTCTCTCTGAGGAATTTTTCCACTCCCACTTAAATCAGAGTTGGCAATTACGCTTTTCCAGACTGGACCGTCTGGTCACCATTTGTCTGGTCCCTGTTCCAAAAAGAAGAAAAAAAAAAAGAAAGAAAGAAACAGAGATCAACAAAATTATGTTGGGAAATATAAGGTGGTTTTAGACACATCTGTTCATCCTGTGATAACTAAATAAATCCCGTTATTATAAAGCAAGGCTCAAACCTAAAAGGGTCCCCTAATTGAATTCTTCCTCTTCATGGTCATGAAAAGGGAAGGACATTAATGGTAATAAAATGGGGAAAGCAGAATTTCCATCTGCAAAGACTTTCCTAAATTTATATACTTCTTCAGGCTATTTGCCAAAGGCAATGTTCCAAAGAAAGTAGGTTTAAATAATACCCAAATTCCAGGAATGGGAAAGATAGATGTATGAATACGTAGAGATCCATTGAGATTAGTAGCACATTTCCAGGGTTTGGTTTGTTTTTTTAGAAAGAAAAGCTTCTGTGTTTTCAAAGAATAAACTATTTTTTTCTAAAATCTCTGCTTTTATTAGTACTTAAGTAAATTATTTTACTCTCCATTGTTAAAGTATCCAGTTTACTCAAAACAAATTCATTATCTTCCTTCTGCTCTGCTCTTCTCTACTTATGTGAGTAACAGAAACATCAGTCACCATTTGGCCAAACTAAAAACCAGGTAATCATTCTTGGTTTCTTCCTTCCTCTGAATCTAATTAATGATAAAAACCTGGTAGCTCTAACTATCAAATATTTCTCAAGACTATTCTTTCCTCTGTTATAGTGACTGCTACTCACTTTTCTTTCTGCCTAAGTGCTCCATTCTTTCCAGTTCACTTCTCAAGGTCCTACCTGAGATCTTTCCAAAGGCAAATGAAATCACTTCTAGCCCCCTCTTAAAATCTCTGAGTGACTCCCCAGTACCTGTACTAAAGTACAAATTCCTTGGCTTAGCATACATAAATCCCCGCAAACACCTTTCTGTCAACTCACCACCTACCACTTCCTGAAAATCTGCAGTGTTTCTGCTGCAGTTTCCAAGACAATCCAAGCCCTCTCATGATCTGTGTTGTTGCACACCTTCTTCTACCTGTAATACCCCGACTGGCTTATTGTTGAAACCTTAGTTATACTTAGATTGAAATCAAGCATAACTTCTGGAACCTTCCTTTGTTCTCCCCACCGCAGTGCTTAAACATCCCTTCTGCATAAAAACTCATCACGTAGCAGTTCTATGATGGTAAGTTCTGGTTTTCACCTTCTCCGAAGGTCTGAGCTCCTAAAAAATGAGGACCAAGTATCTTTTCCTCTTCAATGTCCCAACACCCCAACGACAATAAACACTAAGTAACTGTTTATAAGCTGAAAGAATAAAGCAATAAATGAATGACAGATATATAACTGAGCTAGGCAATGAAATCTCTGCTTCAACTCTGGTCAACATTGTGCAATTTACATCTTCGTAAGTTAAATGGAATTGGACAGTTTGACCAATTGTCAAGATATTTTGACAAATTACTGAAGTACATTGGATATCTTTTAATATCTTTTGAGTTCATGAACCAACACAATAAAATAGTCCCACTGATTTTTAATTGGCATAGATTTATTTCCCCTTAGAATTGGTTCTGTACTGCACTGTCCCCTTAGTTTTTGTGTAATGCTTTTACTTACTACTTTTAATTTGTTTACTTTCCCTTCTTTCTTGGCCTTAAAATTTAGAGTTGGATGTCACTTTAAGTGTATCTTTCCCTTTCTTTATAATTTATCTAATGGAATTACATGCCATTAAGCATTTAATAAATATTTTTCTACACTAATTTGTGAATGAACCTTTGGAAATAGAACCAAGAGAAAAGGAACATGAATATTCTTCATGTTGTTCTGACTTAATCTCAAAAAATCTCACCACCCTTTCCTCTCTTCCCACCAATCTTTTTATGTTATACTTCATTTTCTGTGCTCTGCAATTGGAATAATTGCTCTGCAATTTCTTTACAGATGAATATAGGTCATAAAAATATATAAACTTTGGGGGGAAAATAATTCACATAATTTTTTTAAGATTTTATTTATTTATTTGACAGAGAGAGAGAGATCATAAGTAGGTGAGGGATGGGGGAGCACACATCCTGCTGAGCAGGGAGCCCGATGCAGAACTTGATCCCAGGACCCTGAGATCATGACCTGAGCCAAAGGCAGAGGCTTAACCCACTGAGCCACCCAGGCGCCCAATTCATGTAAATTTTTTAAAGAAATTCATGTAACCTGAAGTGCTCACTAGGAAGGTTGTTTGGGAAAATGGTACTTTTTTCCTAATTTCATATATTTTTTTTGCTTAATTTTTCTTTTTAAATATTTGAGGCCTTATCCGGGCACTTATCGCATTAACCCGAATTAGGTGGTTGGCCCTCAGGAGAACTCTTCTACCTTCTTCAAGCTCTTTTGACATACAGTGGTCTCTTAGAAACCACTCACTGCTGTGGACTATTTTAACTCATAGAAATGATTCAGCCCTCAGAATTGCGCCTTCCAAGAACAGAGGCAGGTCTTGGATCTTAATTCACATGCTGCCTTTCTTTTCTACTAGCATATCAGTTTGAAGCTGCACCGACACGACTCGGTACAGATAACTCGCATGTTTGCCTGGGTTTCAGCATTTACTGTAATGTCTGCTTCTTTGAAATATTTATTTGTTCTTTGAAATTATTTAATTTTTCATTAAGTTCTTGAGAATGAGAAACAGTCATTTTTCTGAAGATTTTTACTCTACTTTTATTTTTTATTTTTGTGTTTCTGCTCTAGAATGAGCAACACATTCTAACTAACGGTCCTCATAACTAGGGCACTGTTTCTGAGTTCACATTACAACTCCTAATCCACTCTTATTGATGGCAAGATTGATTTCTTCACTCTCTCACCTCACATATGAAGGTTGTTACAAAGTTGATGAGGATAATCAAGTCATACTGGAAAGAATGTTCTGGACCGTGAATATGCAGCTGCAATGAGGAGATATTTTGGCACTTCCAGCATTATAAAAGTTAGAATGATTAATAAGAAGAAGTATGGAATTGATCTACTGAGAATAGTATAATCCCTTCATGGTTATTAAGGGATGTGTGAAGCACACAGAAATAGATGTAGATTATTTGTTACTGACGGGATTCATGATTCAATTTTATCACTTTTAGAAACTTGTGTTGGTTTTTGCATTTTATAAAACATTTAAAAGTTGAGACTTCCATGCTCAGAGCAGTGTTCTTATGTAATGCTATATTTTATGAAGCTATATCAAAAACGTATATGTTCTAAATACAGAGAAACACGCTGGTGATTGCCAAAGGGGAAAGGAGTGGGAGATGGGCAAAGTGGGTGAAGAGGAGCGGGGGGTGGAGGGTACAGGTTTCCAGATATGGAATGAAAAATGAAGTGTGTATGTGAGTGTGTGTGCGACACGTGCACACACGCTAAATGTCCTAAATTGTACAGCAGAACCAATGCATGCTTACCTCTGCTTTTTCACGTTACTAAAATAACTCAGGATTTTAAGGCATTAAGTGAGAAATACAAATATCACGCAAGAAACAGTATTGCAATGCAGTTTTGGAAGCTAGAAGACAAACTGACCAAACGTCACTGCATTAGCCCAGAGGAAAGGTGAATTCCAAGACATTCAGGAAGAATGTCCAGAAGCAGAAGCAGAATTATTGGTACCACAAAACTCAGAAATCCTCCAGAATTGCCACCACTGGGTATCCATGAACCTAAAGATAAAGGTAAGGTTACTATAAGAGGATTGTTGACTGTCTCCAAGCGGGGAACCTAATCCCTGACTGCATCACGGAGATAGGCGACTTCCTCTTCTGGGGAAGGCTGGGGTTTACTTTCTGTGGAAGAGGAAGCAGAGGGGATGCTGCGGAAGACAGCACAGGGCCCAGCGAGGGCATTCCTAACTTCGTGGACTATGCACAGAGCCCTTAAGGTCTCTCTCTCCCCTCACCGAGCTCTATGAACACTAGCAGCCAGTACTAGACTCTTCTGCTGTGAGGCTGGATAATTCTTCTCTGGGGAATCGAACCAGACTGAGAGAAAAGACCTGAAAAACATTAACAGGCAGGAGTTCACTGACCAAATAGCAGGGCCAGATCACCCACCAAGGAGGTACACCAGTTGACAAGCCCATAAGTATCTAATTAGATGTTTAGTGAGTCATTCTTACATATTATGAGCAGCCAAGTATCCCCAGGCATCTGAGGAAAGCCTCTAAGGTGAAAGACGGAGCCCAAACAAACAGAAGTAACAAATGTGGAGAAAATAAAATGATGGAAGCAGTGGGAAACTTTAAGTGTGTGTATGCATTTAACATCTACCTCCCAGAGCTAGGAAATTTTATTTCCTTGGGAATAAAAAAAAAAGACTATGATATTAAAATATATATATATATATGTATATATATATATATATATATGGACAAGTAAAAGGAAATTTTGGAGATTAAAAAGAGGATAGTAGAAATGATTTTTAAAAATCAACTAGAAAATGTTGAGTTTTAACTTAAAGAAAACTCTAACATATAATAAAAATCCTAAATGTAGAAAATTGAATAGGAAGTAAAATATATAGCACCAATCTAAGAAGTACATTATCTGAATATTGGGAGAACCAGAGAAACCAGAAGAAATTATGGTAAGGAAATTATCAAGGAGATAATTTAACAAAGGTTCTGAAACTGAAGTTCAGAATGAAAAGTCCACAGATGCCTAACATGAAGTGGGGTTGGGGGAGACTCACACCACTGATATCTAAATTTGGGTGGCTCAGTGGGTTAAGCCTTGGACTCTTGGTTTCAGTTGGGTCACCATCTCAGGGTCATGAGTTTCAGCCCCACACTGGGCTCTGCACTCAGCCCAGAGTCTGCTTGAGATTCTTTTCCCCCTCTCTTTCCCTCCCCCTCCATGACTCCCCCAACTTGTGCTCATGCGCTCTCTCTCTCTCAATTAAATAAATAAATAAAATCTTTAAAATAAAATAAAATTTAGATCATGGATGAAACTTCCCGAGAGAAAAAAACCGAATGGCATCAAACTTGCCAGCAGCAACGCTAGATAAACAAATAAAACCAGTAGAAAAATTGGGAATATTATTGCTATCCTATATTTTTACAGCAGCCTAACTAGAAATAAAGTGTGAAACTGGAATAAAGATGTGCCGTGTTTATAAAATACCACAGACTTGATCTCCCTGAGGTCTTTCTCAGGAAATTAATAGAAGACATGTCACCAAAAAAAAAAAAAAAAAAGATATAAATCAAGAAAAAGAATGACATGGACCAACACATAGGGGAATTAATGCATGTGAAAAATGATGGGAATTTCTAGGATGACGGAGAAGGAAGATCCCTAAACTACAATAATTATGCAAGGGGCCGAGAGAGTTATTCCAGAAGAGAACAGAAGGAGAAAACTGTTCTACCATATCTCAGAGAAGATAAAATTAATAGAAATGCCAATATGTTTAAAATATTGGAAGACATTTATACTTTGGCAGAGTTTAGAGATAAATAAATAATAGGTATATAGAAAATCAAACAACCAAAACAACATACCTACACATGCAAAATTCTTAAAGGCAAAACCAAGATAAAAAGTATCTAATGTGCAAGGAAATGTGCACATAATAATTCATACGAGTTAGCTGTGAAAAATACTTATACACTTACTATAATGTAAAAACTAATTATTGACCAAACAAACAGAAATAAACATATTGGAAAAATGGGAGAAGAAACTGAGGAGTTTAGGGGTTATGAAGGAATTAAATTTCATTTTTCACTGTAGAAAGAGAATAGCAGTTATTAAAATAATTTAAGACTACTTTTTCCAAAATATATAGCTAAATATCAAAAATACAAATAAAAGATTTGAAATTGATTGGGAGAGGTAGAAAAAAGGAGAGAGATAAAGACACTTTTCCATTAAAAGCCTTGTAGAAATATTGGCATGTAAATTTGTATCCAAATTACACATTTACTTATTTTACTTCCTACTTATTTGTTTTAAAAGTAATTTTAAGAAATAATTTTGTTGAAATCGAAGCATTGAATGCTTTTTTCTTTTTCCTTTCTTTCTTTCTTTCTTTCTTTCTTTCTTTCTTTCTTTCTTTTTTTTAAGAAACAGTATGTCATATTGGAACAAGCTTGGAACAAGTTCTGGGACTGGAGAAAGAAGCTCTTACTTAAAACTAACCAGGTCTGTGACTGCTGAGTGTTGAGGTTGATGAAGTAATGGGCAATTGTAGTAATTGAAACCAGAATCTACACTAATGGTTTTTTCAGAGGGAATTTTTCTGGTGCCAAAAAAAATGTTGGGAAAAAAATTACAAGATACAAGTATTGAAAAGAGAAAATTATAAGGTTTGGAGCAGATAGGTAAATTAGCATTAATCAATCATGTGTGTTGAACACTTTAGTGCATATCATCTTATATAATGTTCTCAGAAACTGCTACCTTCAAGAGGCTCAGATTTTAAGTAAGAGGGTTTGCACTGATTATATCACCTGTCTTTAGAGTTAGAGGAAGCTGTCTTTTTTCCTTCTCAAAACTAGGTTTTGTGCTTGATATGAACTTGCTCCAACAGTTATATTCTCTTTCCGAATACTTTTTCTTTCCCACTTTTGGTTCCTAATTGATGGGCTATACACATGCTCAGAATGGCTCTCCCACTTTTTTTTTTTTTTTTTAGAGAGAAAGTTAAGGGGGGAGAGCAGTTGGGAGGAAGGGCAGAGGCCAAGAGTGATCATCTTAAGCAGGTCCACACCTAGTGCAGAGCCCAGTAAGAGGCTCTATCTCATGACCATGATATCATGACCTGAGTTAAAATCAAAAGTCTCACTCTAACTGACTGAGCCACCCAGGTGCCCCAATGGCTCTCCCATTTTACAGATTAACTAAGTAATCAAAAAAATCACAGCCTACCTCATCACGTCCACTCATTACTACTGCCGATATTATACCAGCTCCCCCCTTGGTAACGACGTCTTCAGAAGAATGGTCTGAAATTGCTATCTCCACCATCTGCCATTAACTTCTTCAAATGATGTAAATTAAGTCTTCCCATGACTCTGCAAATGTTCCAGGAAATGTCATCATTTTCTAATGGGTTGCTTTCAGACCTTATTTCATTTGACTCATGGGCACTCCATGTCCCTGTTAACCTGCTTGCGGTTCCCTTTGGTTCTCCACTAACTTCTAAATATCCCTCAGTCTCATCTGCTTGCTCACTGCTTGAAGCTCTGTGTCCCTCACATCTTCGTCTTTGATCCTCTCCTCTTGTCACCAAACAATCTCATCCCCGACTTTAGCTAAAATAGGTGCCCAGACACATACTTGATGAGAGCTTGATTAGAGCTTTTAATCCTTGACTAGAGCTCTTTAAATGACAAGAATTGTATACAGAATTGCTCCCAGATCTCTTTAACTTTCTGGGTTCCCTGTTTTCTTGAAAACTATTCTAATTCACATGAAAATAAAGGACCAACCCTGGGAATAATCCTTCTCCCCTTCTTCATCCTGAGCCCCACAGCTGTCCTCTACATGCACAAATGGCCAGCCTGTCTCCTTTTCTTTGTCCAACGCCTTCTTCCCACCCATTGGTGTCTCTTCTCATAGCCTCATCTCACCAGCACTTTCACAGACAGCAGTAAAACCCCATTCCCAGTGTCAGCCCTCACATCTCCAGCATCTTTAATTCCTCTTCCACAGTGCTATGGAGGTTGTCTAAACTAAAACACAAATTCTGTCATTTTATTCAATGGCTTGACATTTTTCAATAGCTTCCTGTTACCTGTAGGATAAAGTCCAAGCCCATATATGGGCTATATGATATATCAATATAACTGTTGGTCCAAGTTCATATAGCTATAGCTCATGGCTTTCCATAATCAGGCAAGTAGTTACTTAACCCACCTGACCTCTTGCTGTCACACTTTGCATTCTACACTGTAACCGTGATGTATTTCTTCCAGGTCTGGGTTGCTTACCTGCACTTCTGTTCAGATCCCATCTTCATTCCAGAATTGCATTCTCCTTTTCTTCCCCATCTTCCCCAGCTGGGAACATCTACAGTGAAAATGCTTCTTCAGAGGGTGTCTGGGTGGCTCAGTCGTTAAGTGTCTGCCTTCTGCTCAGGTCATGATCCCAGAGTCCTGGGATCGAGCCCCACATTGGGCTCCCTGCTCTGCAAGAAGCCTGCTTCTCCCTCTCCCACTGCTTGTGTTCCCTCTCTCGCTGTGTCTCTCTCTGTGAAATAAATAAACAAAATAATTTTTAAAAAATAATAAAAAATAAAAAGCTTCTTCAAAATCAATTTTGTATGAAGTCTTCTAAGATTCCCCCCCAACTAAGTATAACCATTTCTTCATTGCATCTCCACTTATCTCTCAGCATAACTGCATTTTTAGCAAAGAAAAATTTTTTGCATTTGTATGTTGGACTATGAACTCCTTTAGGACATGTTTTGTAACATCTGGTTTCACAAAGTTCCCACAAAATAGTAGATGCTTACCCTAGGAAACTCAGAAAGCTCTAAATGTCCTCTACATAACCAAAAATGTATTAGCAATACAGCTCTAGGCAATTCTTTGCATGGAAGCTGGTATATTTTGAGTTATGTTGTTGCAAATGACAAATTTCATTCTTTATGGCTGAGATATATAATGGATATAATATTGCATCATATACATATTACCAAATCTTCTTTATTCATTTATCTATTGATGAACATTTATGTTGCTTCCATATCTTGGGTATCGTAGTTATAGGAGATATGTCATAGATAGGATCTATACACAATAGATTTTTAAGACAATATAAAAAAGAATATAAAATATCTTATGCTGTGTGAAATAAGTCAGACTGAGAAAGAGATACCATACGATTTTACTCATATGTAAAATCTAAGATACAAAACAAGTGAATAAACAAACAAAAAGCAGAATCAGACCTATAAATAGAGAACCAACTGATGGTAGCAGAGGGGATGTCCTAGGGGTGGGGAGGTGTGCAAAAGGGGTGAAGGAGAGTGGGAGATACAGGCTTCCAGTTATGGAATAAATAAATCACTGGAATAAAAGGCCCAGCATCAGAAATATAGTCAGTGATATTGTAATAGCATTGTAGGGTGACAAATGGCAGCTACCCTTGTGGTGAGCATAGCGTAACATGTAGAGAAGTTGAATCATTATGCTGTACACTTGAAACTAATGCAACACTGTGTGTCAACTATATTCAAATAAATCTTTAAATCTCATGGATAATGTCTATATTGATCACTTATTGAAGTGATATCGTTTGGGTAAATCAAGCTAAAGCAAATACATTGCAGGCTTGTCTTTGCTTTTTTACAAAAGTATACCTGCTAGAAAGTTTAAAATTACACAGATGGCTCTTATTTGTGGCTGACATATTTCTCTTGGACTGTACTTGCATAGAGGTTATGTGGGAAAGGGTAGACAATAAATATTAATTGAATATGCTCTGTGGGTTTTCATTTATGATCTTTTATCTTGGATTCACAACAATTAAAGATAATTTCAAAAAAAAAAAAGAAAATTTCAATGGCTATATTTTTGAATTTTAATTTTTTTTTCAGTGTTCCAAAATTCATTGTTTATGCACTACACCCAGTGCTCCATGCAATAGATATTATTCTTAAATCAGCCAGTTCCAGGAGACTCCATGTTTTCTTTCTCTTAAACAAAATTCTAAAGGCCTGGGTAAATATGGAAAGGGTTTCCCCTCCCCCAGCATTGTCAGTAATTCTATGGATTTAATATTAGTCTAAGAAAGTGAAACAAAATTTAAGAACTTCTAAAGAATAAATATTGTATTATCAGTTGTTCCTGTATAGAAAATGTGTTTTTAAAAAAATCTGTTTTAAAAGCTGAATTATTAAAGCTGTAAAGGAGAAAACTGGTATCATTACCTGCTCTACTAATTTACATTGCGATAACATGTGGACAGACTATGTCCTACCCTTCCTGGATATTTTTAATTGGTATGCCCTCTGCCTTTCACTAATGTATCATATTTCTTTCATTATCTATAAAAGAAGCAAGTGTCCTTTCACCTTGAAAACTGAAATACCTCTTCCTGATACAATCAGATGCTTTCCAACCCCTTTTAAAAGAAAGGAAATTGCTTCTCTGGCGGCCAGCCATCATGAAGCTGAGAACATGTCTCTTGGTAAAGGTAAGGCACCCTAATGAATGACTTTCTTTTGAAAGAAGGAGAGACAATCCCTGCAGTAATTCAGTACAAGCCGCTGTTATTTAGACACTAATGGAAGAAATAAAAATAGATAAATAAAGACACAGCTTCCCATGTGTAGCTGTCAGAGGTGACAGTGAGATAGGAAAGCATTTCCAACCAATCAAAATGTGGAATTTAGTTGCTTAAAGGAACAGGACCAAAACCCATTTTGGTACTTTGGGTTCTTTTCTTTAATATATGGCCAGGCTGCACTCTGAAAGGAAGAGTGAGTGGAAGGAAGAAAAGAAAGAAGGGAAGAATCAAAGCAGTAAAATCTTTATTGATGCACACATCTGCTTTGAAATATTATACTTTACTGAGAGGCCAGCTATTATGTTGCCCTCATGAGAAAAGACCACAGGTTTTGTATAGTATGTTGATGTCACATTTGGTACAGCTGTCATTTAATACTTGTTTCCTCAATTTGTGGTATTTTTCTTAGATACAGAAAATACAGAATTGTCATTCCTTTACTATTTGGTTTTTCTTTATTTTGATATCATTTATTTTACTCTAACATAGAAGGCCAAGATACACAATTCAGAACAAATACATTAAACTGCCTTAAAATTTTGCATGATCAAAATTTACATTGTTTCTTTCCCTTTGATGCTTTATACTTAACTGTTTGGTTGGTTGGTTAGTTTGGTTTGGCTTTGGTCTCTATTTTATTAATGCTTCTACTCTAAACCTTAGTGGCTGAAAGCAACTGCCATTGTATTCCTCATCATTCAGCAGGTCAGGAACTTGTGCGAGATTTATAAGAGAAAACTTGGTTCTTGCTCCAAACGACATTGGCTACACGGCTTAACTGGGCCTGGAGGTTTCAAGATGGCACAATCACATATGTGGGGCTCTGATTTTGGCAACCATTCCCCACATAATCTGTCTCTGAATTTGGTAGTCTTAATCTACTTTTATCACTTGGTTGTCTAGACTGAGCATCTTTCCAAGGGTAGAAATAGAAACCCCAAATTTCTTCACACTTAAGGCCCAAAGTCATACAATATCACATATGTTGCATTCCACTGGTCATTGCAGATCACAGGAAGAGCAAGGAGCAAGAGGAGGGAAAGGAGACGTCATCTCTTGATGAAAAGAGGGATAAAGTCACATTACTAAGGGGCTGGTAGGACAGGAGGAATTGTAGCTGTCTTTGAAGACAGTATGCCAAGAACTTGTAAAATAAATGAGAATTTTAAAAGTAAAGAGATGGATTCAAAAGGTTCACATTTATATAGATAATTGTGTTGTGAAAGAATTTAAAGAAGCTACTGCTTCTTAGATCATCTAAGATCTAAGATGGTTATTCAATCTTTTTTGAAAAAGGGCTATTATCCATTTCCTTATAGACTTGAAATCACCAGGACATGAGACTATTGATAACAAAGTCCCAAAGGAGTAAGTTGAAAGTGAAGTAAATAGGTGTGTGCATGCTATGACCAACAATATTGTCACATCGAGTCAAAATGAGGAGGCACATTGACAATTTCCTTCACTGCTATTACCTGAAAAGAAAATTTAAGGCTACTAAATTCATTAAAATTAGAACTTTATGACTAAAGTTTAAATTAAATTATTTGCTTCACATGCAAATAATTTTTTCTAAAATCCCAATAATTTTTTATCAAAGAAAAACTGAACTGTGCAATGTTACAATTAAGAATATTTTTAACGTAAGGAAGTGTGAAAGCTACCTGCCTATAGGGATTTTTTTAATGATACTCATAATATATAATCTTAAATTCCTTCATTTGTAAATAAGAAACAGTACTTTATAATCTTAAATCCCTTCATTTATAAGTAAGAAATAATCAAAATACATCAGAACTCAACTAAAATTAGGAAAGTAAAAAAAAAAAAATCCTGAAATAATGAAAAGACAGAAGTTAGTAAATTATAGAGCAAAATAACAATAGAATTGAAAAGTAAATTCAAGAGCCAGAAAAAAGATTTAGTCAAAAAGACTAATAAAATACACAAACTTCTTCTTCTTTTTTCTTTCTTTTCTTTTTCTTTTTTTTTTTTTGAGAGGGAGAGAGAGAATCTTACTCAGGCTCTATACCCAGCATGGAGACTGACACAGGCTCAATCTCACAACCCTGAAATTGTGACCTGAGCTGAAATCAAGAGTTGGATGCTTCACCAACTGAGCTACCCAGGCACCCCCAATACACAAACTTCTAACAAGATTATTTAAGAAAAAATAAATAACAAATGTAGACCTTTGAAAGAAGATATGACAAAAGAGATTTTTTTAGTTATAAAGGAATATTAATAGAGTTCTATGATACAAGATTTGGAATTTTTTAGTATCAATTATTTTCAGAGAAAGAAAAGATTGGAATTTATTCTAGAAGTATTAGAAAGCTAAAATAGAACTCTGACCAGTGCAGTGCTTGCAATATTTTCAAGAAAATGCTTTCAACAGAAAACTTTATTCTTCCCATGTATACTTATCAACAAATTAAATGAGTCAAGAACTACAGTACTATTTAAATTGGTCAGGCATAGAAAAATAGATGAAACCATCTTATTTTCTTTTCTTAAAGAACTTTGTATCATTAAAGTTATCCCCCACAGGAAAACAAGAAACCAATGTTTCCTAAAGAGCATTCTACAGAATTCTAGTTATCTAGGATTATACTAAATATTCTTTGGGAAAATTAGGAGTCTAGTTAAATATCATTAGAATATGTTAAGTTTAAATAAGTAAAGTAAGTTTCTAGCTATAGGATTTTATTGGAGTATTTAAGTGATAATGGAGAATATAAATATGTGATCACTGATTAAACTACTTTAAATATGGAAAATTTTCTCTCCAGACAAAAGTTCTGAAATATACGACTACAAGCCTACCTAAATTATACATAGAGTAAAATCTTCCTGAATCCATGAAACCCACTATCTTACAATAACAACACATAATAGCAAAGTATAGTTAATCCCAATAATAGAATAATTGTTTAATAGAAAATAAGCAAACATAATCTATTACATCAAAAATGAGATAAAACATAGACAAGATTAGTAGAAACTGAAATACATATGATTAAATTCAATATTCATTTATAAAATCTCGATCAACTATGAATAAAGAGATAATTATTTAATATAGGAAGGAATATCTAGAAAGAATAGATAAAAATGATATCTATCTTAAACAATAGTTAATGTCACATTTGATTATGACAGAAATATTTCCAATAAAGTCAGAAACAATTACCACTATTACCCACTATTACCACTATTAACATTATTCTCTACATTAGCAGTTTTTAGAAATTCCAGATGATGAAAAAAGATAAGAAAAAGAATTAGTTTTACATAGGGAAAGATGATTAAATTGCCATTTTTTGATGATGACATATACTGGAAGCACTTATATGTAATGAGGAAAATGACAGAAGGACTAAAAGAATATCCATCCAAATACTAACCATAGATTTTGGAGGAAAGGATGGAATCTTGTTATTTATATCTTTGATCTTTTCTGAGTTTCTTAATCTTTAGACAATGAAATTATAAAAATTTTATTCAAAATAGTATATTATTTTCATAAGTGCATCTGGAGTTTGCAGAAAACAGCTTGGGATTTCTTCGTCTTAACCTAGTTCCCACAGGTCATAATTGAGAATACTATCATGGTGAAGGTGCATTTATTCTCCTAAAGAACCAGCTGTAGGTCAGTCAAAGTGCTTAAAATATCCTATCCACCAAGGAGTCACAATCTCTTTAGCCATAACTGGCAATTTGAAAAATATGTGTTGCTGTTTTGAAGGAATTTTGAGAGCATTTTCACAATTTCTTCCCAAATGTCCCTATAGTGAACTTTAGCTGTTGACCCTGTTCCATTTGGATCTCTAAAGAGCACAAATTCACCTGCTGGGGGCCATTTTGTGGTAGATACTATAGAGAAAGCTCCATAAGAATTTCAGGATGCATTTAGAGATTTAAGAAGGGTCAAAAAAGTTTACACCAGCTGAAAACAGAGAATCTTTTTCATTCAAACCCAATATTTAATTCAAACCCAGAAGATGTCTTGACATGGCAAATTTTTAAGCTGTCCTCAATTAGTTAATAGTCATGAATATTATCTCCAATTCACTGACCTGAATGGTAAAGATACTCTTAATTTTTTTCAAAGGCTAATTGAAATGAACGAATTCATTGATATTAGTAATGACAGAGCTAATTAGATTAGGACAACGATTATCGAATGGAGACAGTTTTGCCCATTCTTCCTCCCCTATCCCCAATGAAGGAAACATTTAAGAATGTCTTGAGATGTCTTGGGTCATGGAAACTAGGGGTAAGGGTGCTATTTACATCTGGATTTAGTCTGCTGAACATTCTAGAGTGCACAGGATAACACCCCACAGCAACAAATTACCTGTCCTGAAATGTCAATACTATCAAGATTGAGATACCTTAAATTAGATAATATATTAAGTGGTGTATATTGTGTATATTGTGGTTTCTTTAGAGAAAACTTCTATTTTCCTCCCCAGGAAGCAATGCAAATGCTTTTGGAAATGAACTGACATGTAACTGGGAATATGTATATGATACTCTTTTTTCCAAGTTTTGACTCATTTGCAAATAAGTTAGTTATATTAACTAATTTAAACCTCACAGCAACTTTGTGACGCACTGTGGCAGGAAACTAAGCTACCTTATTAGCCATCTTTCTCATCTTCCCCAGTCTTGAAATTAGGCACATTGTTGCTCACCCATAGAACATGTTTCTCCACATCCCTTAAAACTAGGGGGGACATTTCAGCAAAGATAAGGATGTAATATTTGTGCAAATACCTATATATTTCCTATAATATAATTATCATAAGATCTCCTCATCCTTTTCTTTTGCTAGATGGAGATGGTGAAAATTTTAGTAGCCATCTTGGACCCACATGTTGCAGCTATATGTGAGATTTATAGTACCACTTTCCTACTCTAAATGCTCGCCTACCTTCGGACTATTATGTAAGTTAGAACTAAATTCCGTATTTTTTTTCATCCATTGTAGTTAGAGGTTTTGTTATTTAGCATATTATTCTATACTCTAGCTGTTACACAGAGGAACTGTCATTATCACCATTTTAAATATGTAAATCAGAGAAATTAAAGCACTTAACCAAAGCAGCAACTAGCAAATTGTAAAGGCTGAGATCAAACTAAATACAGCTTCAGACCCTGTGGTGTTGACCATCATTCGCTGTTACCTCACTAGCTAGAGTTTGCAAAAAGTCCCTGTAGTATAGAACAGATCAGCAAAACTAAGTGCTGACCTATGAAAGAATTAATAAAATTGATAAACCCCTAGCCCAACATTTCAAAAAGAAAAGAGAAAAGACCCAAATAAAATCACGACTGAAGGTGGGGAGATTACAACCAATACCAACAGAAACATAAACAATTATGAGAGAATATTATGAAAAATTATATGGCAACAAACTGGTCAATCTGGGAGAAATGGACAAATTCCTAGAAACATACAAACTACTGAAGCTGAAACAGGAAGAAATAGAAAATTTGAACAGACGCATAACCAGCAAAGAAATGGATTCTGTCATCAAAAATCTCCCAACAAACAAAAGCCCAAGGCCAGATGGCCTTCCAGGGGAATTCCACAAGACATTTAAAGAGTTAAAGAGTTAATACCTATTCTTCTAAAATTGTTCCAAAAACTAGAAATGGAAGGAAAACTTCCAAACTCCTTCTACAAGGCCAGCATTAATTCCAAAATCAAAGATCCCACTAAAAAGGAGAATCATAGGCCAGAATCCCTGATGAACATGGGTGCAAAAATTCTCAAGATAATATCGAATTGACTCCAACAGTACATTAAAAGAATGATTTACCATGATGAAGTAGGATTTATTCCTGGGCTATATGGGAAGTTTAATATTTGCAGATCAAAGTGATACACCACATTAATAAAAGAAAGGATACGAGCCACATGGTCCTCAATAGATGCAAAAAAATAAGAGGATTTGATAAAAATCATCCTTCATTCTTGACAAAAACCTTCTACTGAGTAGGGATAGATGGAACATACTTCAGCATCATAAATGTCATATGTGAAAGACCCACAGATAATAACATCTTCAATGGGGAAAAAACTGAAAGATTTTCCTCTATGGTCAGAAATAAGACCGGGATGTCCACTCTCACCATTACTATTTATTTATTTATTTGTTTATTTTAAAGATTTTATTTATTTGACAGAGAGAGATCACAAGTAGGCAGAGAGGCAGGCAGAGAAAGAGGAGGAAGCAGGCTCTCCACCAAGCAGAGAGTCCGACATGGGACTCGATCCCAGGACTCCAGATCATGACCCGAGCCAAAGTCAGAGGCTCAACGGACTGAGCCATCCAGAGTACCGGAAGTATTAGCCTCAGCAACAAGACAGCAAAAAGAAATAAAAGGAATCTGAACCAAGAAGAAGTCAAACTTTCACTATTTGCAGATGACATGCTATCCTATATAGAAAACTCAAAAGACTCCACAAAAAAACTGCTAGAACCACTCTGTGAATTCAGCAAAGTCACAGGATATAAAATCAACAGACAGAATCTGTTGCATTTCTATACACCAATATTGAAGCATCAGAAAGAGAAATCAAGGAATTGAGCCCATTTACAATTGCACCAAAATCCATATGATACCTAGGAGTAAGCCTAACCAAAGAGATAAAGTATCTATACTCCGTAGAACTTACGAAGGAAATCAAAGATGACACAGAGAAATGGAAAAACGTTCCATGCTCATAGACTGGAAAAACAAACATTGTTAAAACACATATACTACCCAAAGCAATCTACATTCTTAATGCAATCCCTATCAAAACACCACCAGCATTTTTCACAGACCTAGAACAAAGAAACCTAAAATTTGCATGGAACCACAAAATACCTGAATAATCAAAGCAATCCTGAAAAACAAAAGCAAAGTTAGAGGCATCATGATTTACAAACTTCAAGCTGTACTCATCAAGACAGTATGGTACTGTCACAGCAACAGACACATAGATCAATGGAACACAATAGAAAACCCAGAAATGGACCCACAACCAGAGGGTCAATTAATCTTCAACAAAGCAGGAAAGAATGTTCAATGTAAAAAAGATAATCTCTTTTGGGTGCTTGCGTGCCTCAGTTGGTTAACATCCAACTCTTCGATTTTGGCTGAGGTCATGATCTCAGGGTCCTGGGATTGAGCCTGGCATTCGGCTCCCTGCTAAGTGGGTAATCTGCTTGAGGATTCTTTCTCTTGGCCCACCCCCATGGCCTCCTCCACTCATTCATACACTGTCTCAATCTCTCTCTAAAATAAAAATAAATAAATATTTTTTAAAAGACAGTCTCTTCAACAAATGGTGTTGGGAAAACTGGACAGCAAATGTGGAAGAATGAAACTGGACCACGTTCTTACACCATACACAAAAACAAATTCAAAACAGATGAAAGACCGTAAATATGAGACAGGAAACTATCAGAATCCTACAGAAGAGCACAGACAACAACTTCTTTGACCTTGACCAGAGCAATATCTTACTGAACGCATTGCCAGAGGCAAGGGAAACAAAAGCAAAAATGAACTACAGGTACTTCATCGACATAAAAACCTTCTCACAGTGAAGGAATCAATCAACAAAGCTAAAAGGCAGCCTATGAAATGGGAGAAGATATTTACAAATGACATATCTGTTAAGACCAGTATTGCACTCTAAGTTAACTAGAATTTAAACAAAAAATTGGGGGAGAGGGGGATATTGTAGTATTGTAATAGCATGATTTCAAGAAAGCATGATTTCAAGAAACTCCGAAAAGATTTTCTGCAATATTTTTCAAAGGGAATTGGCATTTACAAAAGAAGAAGGGGTGGGGATAGTTACATTACATCTCAAGCAACCGTCACAATTCCATTGAAAATTCAAATTTATCTTTTTCTCTAAATGGAAAATTAAAGAGCTTTAAACATCTGATTGAACCATGGAACTCTTGAATGATCACGAATTAGAACTGGTGATCTACACTGACTATAGGTACCAGTGCCTACTGGTTTGTTGGGCATGGTACAGATCACTACTAGCTAAAGGGTAAGATGAACAGGAAACCTAGAAACAAAGCGCATTGTATGCAAAGCCAATAATTTATTAAAGAAAAAAAAACAAAACAAGAAAACTCCCATGCTATTTAATGGAAGTAATCTTAGCCTCCTACTGCAAAAGAGTGCAACTATTGGTGTTAAATAGGAAGTGCCATAGTACCAGCTTTAAGCAGGAAATTGTTGGCTTCACAAATTGTAAGGAAAAAATAGTAGGATGTAATATTTTAAGGAGATATAAAGAACCCAGAATTTTGAGAGCTGTAGTGCTGTATAGCCAGGTCTCATAGGAACCAGACAAAGCCATCAGAAACCAAAAGCTCCCTATCTCCCCCTTGGGATCACATTTTCATGCATTTCTGCTTTTTCCACCTCCCCTCTTGCAAGGGTCCCTTTCCTGCATCAGCTCACACATTTCTCCAAGTGAGTACTTACTTCAGCCCCTCTACACGAGAGCAGCTCTTCATACATCACTGTGATGATGTCCTTAAGGTTAACTGCCTTGGGCAGGTCTGTTTTCCAATTCTAAATTCCTAAGAGATGGATCTGATTGACTGTCTTCACATTTTTTTGAGCCAGGCTATGCAAGTCATAAGTTTCTGCCTTACTGAAACACTGACTTGCTGCCTTGGGGTAGATGCATATCCCTGGGCCAATAAGTATCTGCCAGATGGTCTGGTCACATGGCACATGACCGTAACACACCTACTCATTATCGAGCAAGGACCTCAGCAACTTCCCAAAGAAGGAACTGAGGAAATAGCAGGCCATTATAAACAAGTCTGGTACAGCTTTGATAATTTTGTGCAACTGAGAAACCATTTTCAAGTCAGATACCAATCAAGAAACAATTTTTTCTGCCAAATATGTTAGAATGAAATACGCCTGTTGCAGTGGGAAAGAACACAGAGGCAGCTAGGCAGAGCACACAGAACACAATAAAGCAGAACACCAGGGTACACACAGAACGTGTGGGTAGAGAGCAGGGCTGCAGCACTAACAGAGAACGAACCTCTATCAGATAAGATTATTGAAGTTTTGAGTAAAAGAAATCTACTGGCCACCTTGGGTTTGGGTAAATGAATCTAGGATGAATATAGGAGGAGCCCACAGGACTAAGAAGAAAACTTGGGAAGCGATCAGATAGTATTTAGAGTCTAACTTAGAAGGAGCTACTTGAGAAAGTTCATCCAGGTGCTACAGGTGGAATGGAGAGGTCCAACCACTTTCCATCTGTCATTCTGACCACTACTCAGATTCTCAAAATTCCAAGAATTCCCAACTAGACTTGAAGAAAGAAAGAACTAGACCTTCTGCTAAATTGTACCTAAAGGTAGGACAGAGAGAGTTCCCCAGAAGGAAACTGGATTCTACTTACAAGTTAAGGGGGGGAACGGTTGTTGGGATGCTGCTGCTGCTGCTGCTGATGTCCAATATAGAAACTATTTCTTGAGTAGTAAACAATTAGTAGAGGCAGTTGGCAAAATATAATGCTGAGAACAGCCTCTTCAAGAATATTACTGACAAGACTGGTTAATAAAGGTGAAATCTGGGGCACCTGGGTGGCTCAGTGGGTTAAAGCCTCTGCCTTCGGCTCAGGTCATGATCCCAGGGTCCTGGGATGGAGCCCCACATCGGGCTCTCTGCTCAGCAGGGAGCCTGCTTCCTCCTCTCTCTCTGCCTGCTTCTCTGCCTACTTGTGATCTCTGTCTGTCAAATAAATAAATAAAAATATTTAAAAATAAATAAATAAAGGTGAAATCTGAACAAATGAAGGTAAAACTGAACTAAATCTTCCACTGGAAATAAAGATAGTAGCTAAAATGTACATAGCAGTTCCTATGTACTAGACACCTTTCCAAATACCTTTCATTTATTAACTTTTTTAAATCTATACTTCAAACCCATGAAGTTGTCAGTCAAGTGCCATTTCGGGAGAGCAGAGTGAAACACGGAGAGGTTAAGTGAGTTACATAAGAAGCAGCTGACCTGGGATGAAATCCCGTGCATCCATCTCCATTCCACTCTCTCTAAGAATCCATTGCGAAGGTCTTATGAAAGGAAAGGAAATGTTCCACAGAAAGATCAAGAAACATAGAGAAGAGAATCAGCAGAACTTAGACAAAATGAGAGGAGAAATCTAAAATTAGATGAAACCAGATCTCCTGATGATATGTCAAACTAAAGATTTCACTGACTTTTTAGTTGAAAGAAACATAGGCACCAAGGGGAGTATCTACTGCATATTGCTTATGTTTTCTTGAATCTGGAGGTGCCAAAGTTCATTATACAGTTGATTTCTTGTTTCAGATTGTAAGGTTATACACTCCCAGCTAATATGGTCCTTCTATCTTCCCAGATTAAAGCATTCCCCATAGTGGACACCTCCAACAAGAGTTGTTAGGCATAGTTGAAGTGCTGACAGAGACTTGGATATTTTCAGCTTGTGCAGTTACACGAGGAAACATTTTGTATAGTTTACCATCCTTCTCTTAAATAATATTTAAACAAAAGAAATTCCTGCTAACCAGATTAATCTCCTTCTGGTTTCATTCCAGGAAAATAAGGGTATGAAAGAGGGTGAGGGCCAGAGAGAACCTGGTTATAACAGTCTACATCCCTTCATTGGGCAATCGTTTATATTGCAGGCTTAAGAATTTCACTTCTTCCCCTTCCTGTTTGTCTTCAGGGACAAATTAAATGGAACTCCAAATTGAAATTGTTTGTAAACAACAGAGAACTATTTGGTTGGTAGAAAAAGCTTGTCTACAATTTCAGATAAACTGAAATCCTGTGTACTAGAAATAGCCAAACACTGGTCCTAAACTAACAAACTGACCCTCTTTTTGTCTCCATCTCGGGTTTTCTGCTTATAATACAGGTAATTGTCCATGGAGGGTAGACTAAATTGTACAGAGTTCATGAATTCCACCAACAGTACACGTTTAACCATATGCTAAATAAAATCAGGAATTTTGGTGTGTTCTATTTCCTGAATCTCCTTTTATGTTCATACCTGAATTGCTTCAAAAAAGTGAAAGAGAGGAAATAGATCCATCCAAGGGCAAACAGTGATAGATTTCTAAGGTGGTTTATCTTTGCCTTCCTACTCTCTCACACTTCAAGAACAAACAAATCTCCTTTTCCTCTCTCATAAGAAACACTGAGCTAAAAAGAAAAAAATGAGAGGCCTCAGAATGTCACTTATGAGTTGACACCAAATTTTTAACCAAGTTCTATCTTCTAACTTTTTCCCTCTTGTCATTTTATTTTTTATTTTATTTTATAGGGATATAATTGACATATAACATTGTTTAAGTTTATAGTATACAATGTATCGATTTGATGCACTTATGCATATGAAAAAATGATTACCACAGTAGGGGTAGTTAACACCACCATCACATAATTATCATTTTTTTCTGTAGGAAAACATTTAAAGTCTACTCTGTTATATACTTTATATATACTCAAGTATATATAATACTTATGGTTAACAATAATCATTACACTGTATATTAGATCCCCAGAACTTATTCATCATATAACTGAAGTTTCTATGACCATTATCTTCCTTTTCCTCCACCCTCCAACCTTAGCAACCACCATTTTATTCTACGTTTCTATGAATTCAGCCTTTTAAAATTTCACAAATAAATGATACCATACAGTATTTGTCCTCTGACATATTTCACTTAGGCTGATAACCTCAAGTTTGTCATAAATGACAGGATTTCCTCCTTTCCATGATTGAATAAAATTCTTTACCTATTTATCTGTAGATGAATACTTTAGTTTTTTCATGTCTTGGCTATTGTGAATAATACAGCAGTATATATGGGAGGACAGATATCTCTTCAAGATTCTGATTTCATGGTGCCTTTGTGGCTCAGTCAGTTAAGTACCTGCCTTCAGCTCAGGTCATGATCCTAGGGTCTGAGATTGAGCCCTGCAATGGGCTCCCTGCCTAGAAGGAAGTCTGCTTCTCTCTCTCTGCCCTCTGTGCTCTCTCTCTCTCTCAAATAAATAGGTAAAATCTTAAAAATAAAGATTCTGATATCATTTTCTTTGAATTTATACCCAGAAGTGGAATTCCTAGGTCATACGGTGGTTGCATTTTTTTTAAAAAACCTCATACTCTGTTCTATAATGGCTTTATCAATTTACATTCCTACGAACGGTGCACAAGGGTTCCCTTTCTCCACATCCTTACTAATACTTGTTACCATTTTTTTCAATTATATAACAGCTGTGAAGAAATATATCATTTCAGATCTTTCACCTCCTAGGTTAAATTTGTTTCTAAGTATTTTATTGTTTTTGATGCTATCATGAATGGGATTATTTTCTTTATTTCTTTTTGAGAGATTCTGGTGTTAGTGTATAGAAATGCAACTGATTCTCCATGTTGATTTTATATCCTGAAACTTTACTGAATTTGTCTAATTTTTGTGGTGGAGTCTTTAAGATTTTCTATAAATAGGATCATATCATCTGCAAACAAATACAGTTTTACTTCTTTCTTTCAAATTTGGATGCCTTTCATTTCTTATTCTTGTCCGATTTCTCTAACTAGGACTTCCATGTTGAGTAGTAAAGGTAAGAGCACGCATTTTTGTCTTTTCCTGATCTTAGAGGAAAAGACTTCCCAGTTTCACCATGGAGTATGATGTTAGCTGGGGTTTATTATATATGCCTTTTGTTATGTTGAACTACATTCCTTCTGTACCCAGTTTGTTAAGAGTTTTTGCCAAAAAAAGATGCTGTATTTTGTCAAATGCTATTCCTGCGTGTGTTGAGATGATCATATAATTTTTACTTTTTATTATATTAATGTGATGTATCACATTTATTGACTTGTATATATTGAACCATCCTTGCATCCCAGGGATAAATCCCACTTGATAATGGTTTATGATCCTTTTAATGCATTATTAAATATGGTCTATTAATGTTTTGTCGAGAATTTTTGTTTGTATATTCAGCAGAGACATTGATCTGTAGTTTTCTTGTAGTGTCCTTATCTGGCTTTAGTATTGCAATAATTCTGGTCTCATAAAACGTGTTTGGAAGTTCTCCCTCCTTTTCAATTTTTTGGAAGATTTTGTAAAGGGTTGGCATTAATTCTTCTTTAAATGTTTGGTAAAATTCACAAGGGAAGCCATCTGCTTTTGGGTTTTTCTTTATTTGGAGATTTTTGGTTACCAATTCAATCTCCTTACTAATAATTGTAAACTGTTCAGACATCCTGTTTCTTCATAATTCAGTTTTGGTAAGTTGTATGTTCCTAGTATTTATCCACTCTTTCTAGGTTATCCCATTTGTTGGTGTATAATTGTTCATAGTATTCTTTTATGAAGTTTTGTATTTCTACGACATCAATTGTAACATCTTCTCTTTCATTTCTGATTTTATTTTGTTTATTAGAGCTGAGAAGATTTCCCTTGGCCATAAGCTGTGCTGCCTTGGGAGCAGGTAACGCAAGAAAAGTAAAACTGTTAGTTTTACCCTCTCCAATATATCCAAACTCATACTTTCTTTTTCCTCCTACGGTGTGTTGGAACTTCACTACTGAGAACCTGGACTTCCACAAAGGCTGTCTTTATGGGTGATTGTGTAAGACAGTGTTTTCCAGGAGTTTCCAGACCATAGCCAAGAGGGACTGACACAGTTCATGGACCACTGCAAGGTCCACAGCTGAGGCTGAAATCTGTATGCCTATCACATGACATGTGAGTGGGCAAGACTCCTCTCAGGTCATGTGGCATATAGTGCTAGATCCTGCAGCCCTTACAAAGTCACTTCTTTCCACAGATGGATGGCAAATTATTGTTTGGCAGAAGTGGGGGGGAGGCACAAATGAGTGACATCCTATTCAAATCAGGCAACGCGAATGTTACTCCCTTTTCAGCTGTTATTGAACACATACTATATGCCAGGCACAGGGCCAGTCAACTTGTTTGCATTATTCCAGTTAATATGCTGACAATAATTTGATGAAGCACATTGTATTATTATCATTATTACTATTGTCAAATGAGAAAACTTAAAGAAGTTAAGTAACTTATTATGAACAACCATTTGTAGAACGCACACCCAATTCTACTGGAGTTTAAAAACGTTGAGACAGAACATGGTGTGAACAGGCCATTCTTAGCTTTCCAGTCTTCACTGCTCAAGGATTAGTTATTATGTGGTAGGTGCTATCCTAGGCACTGGAAGTGTAAATGAATAAATAAGTGAGGGAGTTTATATTCTGGTAGAGAAAGCAGATAATCCGAGGGTTTTTTTAAATATGTAATTTTGAGTAGTAGTAAGTGCTGTGACTATTCAAAGGACATAATTAGCTAAAGAGTACGTGGCAGAAACCAAATGATAAGAATAACCCCTGAAGAAAGGTCTCTCTGAAGAAATTACATTGAGGCTGAAATCAGAATGATAAAAAGATACCAGCCATGTAAAGGTCTGGTGTAGACTATTCCAGGTAGAGAAAGGGACGGTGAATATACTCTAATGGAGGAATTTGCAGGGCATATTTTAAAAGGTAGAATAATCCAGTATGCTTGAACCATAGTACAAAAGTAGTCTCTTGTTTATGTTTCAATTTTGCTGAAATGAATTAGAGAAGCAAGCACAGGCCAGGTCATGAAGGGCCTTATAGGCCAGAGGGGAGGTACATGGATTGTACACCAAAGGAAATAGGAAGCAAGAAAGTAATTTGATGTAACTCAAGTTAAATATAACTTATTATAAAGATACAGAAATAGATAGAAATAGGTAAGATGTATCTCACCCAGGTTGCTAAGTTGCAAATGGAATAGAGGAGCAAGAAGAGAAGCAAAAAGACTGACAAGGTTCTTGCAATAGTCCAAATGGGAGATCGTGTTGGCTTTGACAGGGTAAATGGTGTGAGGGAAGGAGACTTCAATACAGATTTTAAATGTATATTGTATGTACAATTGCCTGGCTTCACTGAAGGATTAGAAGTGGACAATTGGAAAAGAGAAGTCAGGGTGCCTGGGTGGCACAGACAGTTGAGTGACTGACTCTTGGTTTCAGCTGAAGTCTGATCTCAGGGTTGTGATATTGAGCCCCAGGATGGGCTCCACGCTCAGTGCAGAGTCTGTTTGGGCTTCCCTTTCCCTCTCCCTTTACCCCTCCCCCACCTCTCTCTTTCTCTCTCTCTTTAAAATAAACAAAGACAACTTTAAAAAAAGAAAAGAAGAAAAACAAGGATGACTCTTACATTTTGGGCCCAAGCAATTTATTTATTGGTAGTACCATTAACTGAAATGTGGAGAAATAGCTCCTGACATCTGTTATGAGCAGCATGGATTAGATTCTTATTTTACTGGGGCACATGACCTAGTCAGAGTGTGGAAAGCGAAATGATAAGGGAAGTCCATAGACCCAGCTTTACCACTAATGGTATGACCTGGAAGCAAATCACTTCACCTTTTAGAGTTTTAAGTATAAAACAAGATCAACAGATGTCGTGAAAAGAAGGGCATCTGTACCCCAATGTTCATAGCAGCAATGGCCACAGTCGCCAAACTGTGGAAAGAACCAAGATGCCCTTCAATAGACGAATGGATAAAGAAGATACGCTCCATATTTACAATGGGGTATTATGCCTTCCTTAGAAAGGATGAATACCCAACTTTTCTATCAACATGGACAGGACTGCAAGAGATTATGCTGAGTAAAATAAGTCAAACAAAGAGACTCAATTATCATATGGTTTCACTTACTTGTGGAGCATAAGGAATAACGGAGGACATTGGGAGATGGAGAGGAGAAGGGAGTTGGGGGAAATCAGAGGGGAAGACAAACCATGAGAGACTGTGGACTCTGAGAAACAAACTGAGGGTGTCGAGGTGGGGGCGGGGGGGTGAACCTGGTGGTGGGTATTATGGAGGGCACATATTGCATGGAGCACTGGGTGTGGTGTATAAACAATGAATTTGGGAACACTGAAAAAAATAAAATTAAATCAAATTTAAAAAACAAAAACAAAAAACAAGATCAACAGACTAATAACCCTTTCCTAGTAATGCTTTCCCAGTATCCCAGACTATATCTGAACTCCTATCTTCCATGCTTTTTGTGCACAGAACTGCTATCTCAAATCACTCTCCTGTGTTTCAGCTTATTTCTCACCCCTGTTCCTATCATATCTCTCAATATGCATATTCATAGTGACTGCTTTTTTTTTTTTTAAGATGTTATTTATTTACTTGAGAAAGAGATGGGGGGAGCAGAGGGAGAGGGAGAGGGAAAAGCAGACTCTCCAATGAGCAGGGACCCTGACATGGGACTCAATTCCAGGACCCAGAGGTCGTGACCTGAGGTGAAAGCAGACATTTAACTGACTGAGCCACCCAGGTGCCCCAATAGCAAATGCTTTTTTAACTGAAGGGTGAAAGATTCAGTAAGGCAGAGAAGTAACACAGAAGCTTTCCCATGAGCAACTGTGGTTAATCATGACAAATCCGTCTGCACTGTACTAGCATGCAAATTTTCCAGTATAACATATATCCAGCCCTTATCCCTTTTTACAAACTATCGTCACTTATTACCGCGTTACCGTATCGTATTACCGTAAATCATGAGTGTCCATCCTCCATATCACTTTCTCCCTGGAGATCATCTCTAGCATGCATACTCCTCAGCTGCCAGGACTTTTAAAGCCTCGAGAGCTGGTAAATTGTTCCACGACCTATAGAGCCGACCTGATTTTTGCTCATAGGATAGATCTTAGACTATTAAAAATCATTAAGAGAAAAGTTATCTTTCTTTTCATTACATTTCAAAGTAAATGTCTACGGGTAATAAATAAGCATTTGGGGTCATTCAAATACATACTATTGAAAGATACCTAAATCAATCTGACAAAGTCTGGAAAGTTTTAAGTTGACATACAATAGAAGTTGATAATATTTTTTTAAATATGTATTTATTTATTCGAGAGGTGAGCGGATGCAGGAGGAGGGGCAGAGGGAGAGGGAGAGACTCCCAAGCTGACTCCCTGCTGAGTGCAGAGCCCCACACAGGGTTTGATCTCACGACTCTGAGATCATGACCTGAACCAAAATCAAGAATTGATAACTTAACTGACTGAGCCATCCAGACACCCCATAAGTTGATAATTTTTAAAATCATGCTTAAACTACAATTAAATAACTGGTGCTGTCATACTAATCCTTCACAGTTACTATTCCACAATCTGTCGAAAGAATTGGAGATGTAAATAGTTTAAAAAAAAAATTAGACTAGGGTACTATCTTATATTATACGTGAAGATATATCCCAGATAAGTTACAGAAAACAAATGTAAAAAACAAAATTAAAGCAGAAAAAGATGATATAGGTTAACATTATTGTAATTTTGGAAAGAGATTTATCTAATTACAACACAAAACACAGACACAAGTAAGAAATTGATACATGTTATCACATTATAAAAACTTCTGCATAAAAAAATTAGAAACTTAAAAAAATTGAAAGAAAAATATATGAAATATATATAATATCCAAAATACTTTGATAATTCCTATAATTCTATTTTAAAAAGGAATTAACTGAACCCAACAGGAAAAAAAGTTGTGCATGGAAATACACAGAAGAGGAAATAAAAATGCCAATAAACCTGCAAAAGAATGTTAACTAGGAATAAAGAAAATGAAAATAAAATACATATCATTTTTCACTCATTACACTGGAAAAATATTTTTAAATTTATAATATCAGTATCAGTGAATAGGTGTAAACACAGATATTCTTATCATCTCTGTATGAAAATGTAAATTGTCCAAGACAATATAAATGGTATTTGTTTGTAATAAAGAAAAAAAACACAGATTTCCTTCTATCCAGTAATGGTCTTCATGAAAGACAAAAGGCATGAACAAGGTTTTCTGTATAATAAGTTTATACTAACATAAAATGCAAAGCAAACTAAATGTCTATCAAAAATAGAATGAAACTAAGCACGATTTTATAGTATGTGAAGACATTTAATGACCTCCAAGAGATACTATAAAGAGAACATTACATGTAAATACATACAATACTGTTCATGTTTAAAAATTGTCAATTTATATTGTTTTGTGTGTATACATATGTATGAAATGTGTTTTAAAGTTTAGCAAAAGCATATGTCAAACATCTAATCATGGTCAGTGTTGGGAAAGCAAATGGTAGGAGGTAGATGGGGCTACCAAAAAGGCCTTTGCTTTATCTGTCTTGTTTACATCTTTTGCAATGAGAACATATTTATGTATGAGTTGAGTAACTAAATTAAAAACTAAAATAAATAGCTAGAGGAAACTTCTTAGGTTTAAGTCAGAGAACTAAATCATTGTCAGACTTAGCCCAAAGATCACATTTAAAAAAAAAAAAAAAAAACCGCACTAAATCTATATCCAAGCACAGATTTCAATATCCGTATGTTGAGAGGCTGAAAATAAAATGAAATCCAGAATAAAAAATCACAGGATGCATTCATCTTTATTTCATTCTGAATTAGTACACATGCACTAATATATAAATAAATTACTCTCATTATTAACCTTTATTCATTTGAAACCATTGGAAAATGATGTGAAGAAAAGAGAAACAAGACATATTCCTGAGGCTCTCTTACATAGTTCAAAAAAGAACATGGGAGTAATCTAATTAGCAGTAACTGTTTATAAAAATCAAGTCTTGTGTACAAGTCCAAATATATCTTGCTATCAGTATAATCAATGTACAGGTAGTGAGTATGACTTAAATCAATTGCAAGAGCAGAAGTGATTCCTGTGGTTTTCTTTCATCATTTATAGACACCATTTCAGACTATATGACATAGTTTAAAAAATCATATATGTATGAATATATGTATATAACATATTTGTATGTATATATTCAAACCCAAAAAGAAATTATAAAAAATCACCATTAGTAAATAAGTAAAACTTTAGCCATATATAAGACAAAAAACATAGTTTGGGACCTATAACTAATTTTTAACTTCAGAGGTTAAACTTAAACCAAGAAAACAATGAAATGGAACAGCTCTAAATCTCAAGAGATATTGAAGAAGACAGAGCATTAGGGCAATGGAAAGCCTTCTTAAGCATTTATTAAGAATTAACCAGTTATCCAGCTCTATATTATTCAGATATCACTTGAGATTAAAAGAAAAAGATGTAATTTTCCAGTAACAAGTTATTAACATGAATAATTTTATCCATATCAAAAATAAGAAAAATTAAAATTGTTCATGTGCTCCAAAGTCTTAATAATATAATCAGAAGATTATTAGAGTTATTGTTCAAGTTTATCTTATTGAACTAAAGTCTATGCAGGCACTTCCAAGGACACCTTGCAAGTGATAGGTATTTATTGAGCACCTACTAGATGCAATACTCTGAACTAAATATAGAAAATGGTGGTATAAAAATTATAAACAAGATCAAGATATAGTCCATGTTCATTGGGAGTTTGAACTCTAAAGGAGAATATAATACAAAATAATGTCATTGATAATTGGTTAATGATATATTATGCTGAGAGTAAACAATTGGTAATCTTACCTATTCAGAAGGTGTGAACTGGAGTCAGTAAGAAAGGATATTTAGGTTAAATTGTGAAGGATTAGTAGGAATAACTAGATAAAGTGGATGGGAGATGGCAGAAAAGTGTTTCCCAAAGAGGGAAAAGCATCTGTCCTGAGGCAGACAAGAGAACAATACTGAAGGATGACCAGAGATCACAGCTCAAGAGAGAGCCCTGCAAGAGATGAAGCTATTGAGGTAGGCAGCCCTCAGATCAGATAGGACTTTATAGAAAAATTAAGGATTCTGGATCTAAGGAATAAATAGGAGTCATTAAAAGGGTTTTAATTAGAAAAATGATGTAATAAATGTGTATTATTATAAAGATATCTTGACTATTGTATTGAAGACTGATTAGAAGGGATCAGTGCTACATGTGGGAAAATCAAAGAGAAGGATTTTACAATATCCACATGAGTGGGGGTTCAGCTATGTTGAAGATGACTGGGATGCAGAGATTCAAGAGACTAATATGTAGGTGGAATGAATAGGATTGAGTGTGTGGAGACAGGAGAGAAAGAGGTGATGTTCATAATGTCTCACAGATTTGGGTCAGGGACATATGAAAAATCTATTAGGATTCTTAGTATGGGTACAGTGTTTGGAGACTGCTGGTTTACATAGCTTTCCAATGCAGTACCTGTGAAGATCATTTGAGAGATCATTTGGATAATACTCTGTAGTCATCAGGAAAATTTATATTCTGAAGACAATCTCCCAAGGATCCCTAGAAACTTTTCTGTGGAGGTATTCCTTGAAAGAAGCTTGAGCTTCTGCACCTGAGAGCACTGATATTAGCTGAGTGCTCTACAAATACTGACGGAAGCAGTTCTAAGTCAGAGGAGGAAAGAAGAATCATTGTCTCCGGGAACCCCACAAGAATGACAGGGAACTCAGAGGATGCCAGTAAGAGCAGGGGAAGAGTATTTGTATCACATTCCTTTGCTAAGTATTTCTGGGGAGGAAGTTGTTTTCTTTAAAACCCCCCTAAAAGATGCCACTGATTACCTACTCATAGAGTTGGAATTCCAGAAATTCTTGATCAAGACTAGAACCTGTAACAATTTGATATCATTCACTGATTACTAGTAACAGAAAATGTCAAGAAAATGAAATAGGATGTGGAGTACCTGGGCACTCGGTTGAGTGTCTTGATTCTTAGTCATGATCTCATGGGTCATGGGATCAAGCCTCTCGATGGGCTTAGCTGCGAGTCTGCTTGAAATATTCTCTCCCTCTATCCCTCCCCCAACTTGTGCACTCTCTCTCTCTCAAAAAAAAAAAAAAAAAAAGATAAATCTTAAAAAAAAAAAGGGAAATATGATGTAGGCATCTAGTTGATTTTGCCCATGTAAAACATCAGAATAAAACATAGGCATAATAAGAATGGTGTAATAATGTATTCTGAATAAGAAATGCTTACACACACAGAGTTAGAAATGTTTACTAAGATACACGTCCATATAGCACGTCTTGGTTCCTTTTTATATAACCCCCCACTTAAATATCTTATTAGTGGATGATAATTTTTTTCCCGAGGCTCCTCCTTTGAGATACATTTTAAAAGAGAATTCTTAAGCTTCGAGGAGTTATCTTTTGTCCTACAGTTAATCTCTTAATAAGACCAATTTAGCTGTAATATAAATGGTAATGCATAGCATTCTAGTCACCGCACAATTCTGAACTTGCTCAAAGATTGCATTTGAGCAGACTGGCCTTACCCGTGGGCAGAGTTGGTTAAAAGACACTTGGTATGGTTTCAGAACCATAGAGAAAACTCGGGTTTTTGACCCTTGTTAAGTGTTCTGGAAGGAGTTATTTAAGACTTTGTCAACACTTTAGAAAGCCTATTGTATGTAAGAAGTCCATTAGACTACCCTTACAGTCTATCTGAGGGATACAGAAGTCAGATGTGGGTAAAATGCATAACAATAGCAAGGTTACATTTGCAAAAGACAAAATCGTCATAAAATGAAAAGCATGACTGACAATTAGCAGAATGAGCTAGAGCATCACCTGTGAATGAGGCGTATTACTAGATATGAAACAATAATATTTCATTTTAATTTCTTGGATTGTCTGTTTCTTTCTTTTTCTTTTTTTTTTTTAACAGATTCATACTACCATTACTGGTTTAATTTCATCTGCCACTGTTGAGTGGCCTGCCATTTGGAATGAGTTTGCATTCCATCTGTTGCAAATGAAGGATTTGCAAGTGGCATTATTCCATATTATCTTAAGGCGTTAAGGTGTCACTAGCCTTCAATTAACTCTAGCTAAGGATTTTTTACCAGGAGCCTTCCTGATGCCAATTTTCATTCAATCTTTATAAATGTTTATTAATACAATAGTGTACAAATTCTTCTTTAAGTATTGAACATGCCAACAGGGTTATTTGTTTTTCTGCTTCTCTTCTCCCATATTTGAGCATGTTACATAAATATGTCCACACCTAAATCTGTCCCATCTTGTTGATCCATTTTTAAAATTCACACCTTGTCTTGTATAAACGCAACCCAACCATGAAAGTAATTTGTTCATGAGTCATAACTTGCAAGCATTGAAGTAATTGTAAAAGCATCTCTTGTTAGTTTGCAATTAGGGTATTAAGTTTGATATCATGCTGCATTATATTTTAGAAGAAGGGTCATAAAGGGTTTTATTTCTTAATGCTCAATAACATTTAATCAGAAACACATACAAAGATAAAGCTAAACATATATTCATTTCAACACCTATAAAAATAATTAGCCTTCCTGAGTGTGTCATGGCAGATGGAACTGTTTCCTTAGAGAATTTGTATAGAACACATAAACTGAACAGGGATCTATAGGCATACCGTAATATGCTATAATGGTCTGTGTATTTGATTAGCATAATATTTTTAAATGAAGCTCTCATCTTCAATATCGGGGGAAAAAACGACCTGTTGTAAAACCGTGAATTTGAACCAAACATGGCTTTAGAGTTAAATCTCTTTGTATCTGGCAGGGAGTCCAAGACTGTATAATTCAAGCACAGGAGGATTACAATGGTGAATACACCCGTATTCAATATGATGTGATGGTATCCCTCTACTTCACAGATTAGGAAGGCCAAGAACTAAATTTCTTCTAGAAATCTATGAAGCAGGCTAAGTTCTAAGTGCATATCACTTGCCAAAACTCTCCTGATACAGCAGTGTCTCAAGTCAACTGGAAAACCTTTGGTAGCAGAAGCGATTTCTCCTGTGTTAGTTATCTCATTTAATGACTCTTCCATCTCATTCACTTGCCCTATACCAAACGTCCTTAATATCTGTCAAAGCTATCCCCTGTTCCTATTCTCCATCAAAAACATTTCCTACATTGGATTTGTTACCATTTCTTACCACTTATTGAAATAGTTCCCGATTGATCTACTAGTTTCCAGCTTAATTCCCTTCCAATTCATTTGCTACTCATTCGAACACAAACCCCCTCATGTCATTAGACTCAGAGTCTAATGATCTCCTTGATAACTCCAGGACTCCAGCATAACACTTCTATTTATTAGCTTTAAGCTGCACTCTTTTCAAAGCTCCTTTTCCATGATCATGCCCACTTTGTGCCTATACTCAGATACCTTCTGCTCCAACTTCTCTACACATGCTGTGCTCTCCTATTTTAGAGCCCTTTGCTGAGAATGTCATTCAAAAGTTAGCTCAAGTATCTCCTCCTTCCTGAAGATTCCTCAGAAAGTATGTGCTACACAGGAATGTGGGATGTGGTGAAAACTGGCTCTGCAAAGCAGCTGGTGTTTGAAAGTGCTGGGATCAAATTCTAATTCTCTGACTAGCTGTTGTGTTCCAGAAAAACTGGTTTGTCCCCACACATCATGGTCAACCAACTCCACCCTCACTAAACAGCTGCTGCCACCAAAGAAGGAGACGGACAGGAAGTCAATGCCTGAGTACCCATGGTCCTTCATACTCTGGCTGTGCCAATTTTTCTTTTGATTGAGATATAATTGGCATAGAGCATTGAGTAGTTTAAGGTGTATAACATGTTGATTTCAAACACATATATTACAATATATATAACTCCACTCTAACATGGCTAACACCATCATTTCATATAATTTTCATTTCTTTTCTGTGGTGAGAACATTTAGAATCTAGTCTGCTAGTAACTTGGAAGTAAGCAATATGGCGCTGTTAAATATAATCACAATCCAGGATTAATTCATCTTCTAACTGCAAGTTTGTACCCTTTGACTAACATCTCCCCACAATTCTGAGAAGAACAAAGCTGGAAACATCACACTTCCTAATTTCAAAACCATAGTAATCAAGACATATAGTACTAGCATAAAAACGGAAACACAGAGACCAAAGGAAAAGAATGGAGAGTCCAGAAATAAACATGGCATGTCAAAAGCTGATAGTTGACAAGGGAGCCAAGAATACTCAGTGGGGAAAAAATGTCTCTTCAATAAATTATGTTGGAAAGAATGGATAAACACATACATAAAAATGAAATTAGACCTCTATCTCACACCACTCACAAAATTAACTCAAAATGGATTCAAGACTTAAGCATAAGACCTATACCCAAAAAAAATCCTTGAAGAAACCATAGGGAAAATGCTCCTTGACATTGGTCTTGGCAATATATATCTATATATATATCTATATCTATATATATATATATATATATATATATATAAAAAACCAAAAGCACAAGCAAAAAAAGCAAAATTCAATAAATAGAGTTACACCAAACTCAAAGCCTCTTAACAGCAGAAGAAACAACCAAAAAATGGAAAAGGAACCTGTGGAATGGGAGAAAATAATTATAAGCATATGTCTGATAGGGAGCTAATATACAAAATATATAAGGAACCCATACAAACAAAAGCAAAATAATAATAATAATAAATAATCCTATTAAAAATGGGCAAAGGAACTGACATTTTCCCAAGAAATAACTAACAGGTACATAAAAAGCTGCTCAACATCACTAAGAATCAGGGAAATACAATCAAAACCAGATTGAGTTATCTCCTCACACCTGGCTTTGACCATTTGCAAGCTTGCCAGCTGTGATCTTTCAGGGCTTTGCCCACAGTTTAACCCAGTCTTGCCAGCTCAACTATGGTTCTCACTGGTTCCTCTTAGCCATTCTGGATTCCTACAAACCATCTCTGGTACCTCTTCTTGCCTACTGCCTCTATTTGGACATACAGCCCAATCTCTAACCTTGGTTTACTCTTTAAGTTGATATATAGAAATAGAGATAGAGATAACAATACACACTTTTCTGATGTATGAATGTATCCTCTACTTCAACTATAGTTTTTGCCCACATTAATTTGACACGTTTGCATTGCCTTGCATCTCTCTAGCTTAATCTCCCCTCTGTCTCTTCACTGTGGTACTCATAGCCTATTCTATCTGAGTCACATAATGGCAAAAATTATAATTCATGGTATACCTCCTATGTCTGAGTCCGAACACAAGACATTTTGCATATGTTGTATTATTTAACTTCCTAGAATCCCAAAAGTAGGTATTACTTACACCACTTTATAGCTGAGGAAATGCAAGCAGAGAGGTTGAGTACTTGCCTAGTCACACCTTGTAAGCAGAGTATTACTGCACATACACATACCAAGTCAAGCCAGAGAAAGGTGGAAGAATAGAAAGTCTGTGTGTGTGTGTCTGTGTGTCTGTGTGTCTGTGCCTGTGTCTGTGTTTGTATCTAGAGGGATGAGGAAGTGGTGATCAAGGAGGGGAGAGAAGTAAAACTTAAGGAGAAAAACAGCATACCTGAGAGGGACTTATAGAGCATAGCCCTCTATTTTTAGTATTGGACATGACACATCTAACCCCAAATCTCTTACCCAACTTATATCTTCCAACCACATTCCTAGATCTGGACCTCAAACCAGAAAGGCTCAAATTTCCATGGCAATTTCTTCTGCTGTCCAGACCCAAGGAATGTCTGTTACATACAGGTAAGTGTAGGCGCTTTAATCCTAAGTGGTAGAGTAAACAAGTTGGAGCCTGGGGAAACAGAAAATGGGAATCAAGACTATTACCAATGGATCATTGGCTGCTTTGCTGAGTTAAAGAATTCTGTAAGAAAAAATTGGGGCCAGGAATTTTTTGGCCAGGAATTTTGAAAGAGGTGACAGCAGAATATAAACAGTACTCAGCCAGAATTCAAAAGGAAGTTAACTGCAGGAATCTTTATTTCCCTGCAGCTGGAAGGAATAGTTGAAAGAAGAAAAAAAAATTGGACTAGCTAGAACTGTCTCCTTCAAGATTAGAGCTTTAGGAAAGGTTCTGTGTTGTGAAAAACAATCATTACAATAACACAGTTACTATTTAATAAATACCTTCTTTGTGCAAGATACTTTGCCATCCTGATCTCATTAACCTTACAACAACCTTATAAAATGGGTAATATTATTCCTCTTTCATATGTAACAAAATCAAGGTTGCAAAAGGTTGGGTAACTTGCCACCTGAGTCAGCGTTCTCTGGAGAACTGGAACCAATAGTATGTACATATATCCTACATTTTAAAAAAATATATGTATGGAAAGAGGCTTATTTAAAGAATTGCCTCACATGATTATGAAAGTTGAAAAGTCCCAAGGTCTGCAGTCAGCCACTTGGAGACCCAAGACAGTCAATAGTATAATTCTGGTCCCAAGGCCTGCAGGACAAGACCCAAGAAGAGCTAATGTTTCAGGTCAAGACAGAAGGCAGGGAAAAAAAAAAAAAAAAAAAAAAAAACAATGTCCCAGACCTAAGGCAGTCAAGCAGGAGGAATTCCTTCTTACTCAGCTTGTAGGTTATTCAGGCCTTCTACTGATTTGATGAGGTCCACCCAGATTAGAGATGGCAATCTGCTTTACTAAGTTTATTGACTAAAATGTCAAACTCATTTAAAAATACTTTCACAGAAACATCCAGAATAGTATTTGATTAAATATAGGGATGTCTTATGACCAGTGAAGTTAACACCAAAAAGTAACCATCACTTACATAAAGATATTTAATTTGTAAGTGCTGGAGATGGGATTTAAATCAGGTCTGTCCTCTTCAAAGGCTGACAGCTATATGTCTCTGCCAGAAACATGGAAACACAGAATTGCCTAGAATGTATGATTTTGTTACTTAGAAGATCTGTGCCAAGACCGCAGAAAAATTAGTCAATGAGTGACTTAACACACACACACACACACACACACACATTCATAACAATACACAGACATGCACACACAATTTTAGAACATTAGCTAGATTTGTAAATACATTTAATTTTTGTACCTGAAAAAAATTAGGTATGGTGGATCTGGAATGCCTTAGAAAAGAAGAAAAGGACCAGTAGTGCTGAAGGCGCTGTGGGAGAGGGAAAAGCCAGACACCTGGATTTCTTGCAGTAATGCAGGACAGTTTTTTCCCAATGGCCACAAACTCCACTATTTCAAATAAATCATTTGTCAGTTTGATTATAGTCAAATAAAAAGCAAAAATTGGTTTGAAAATCGTTCTCCCTTATACTTGCAATGGTACCTTTCTAACAATGTCTCAAGAGAAAAGGGAGAATCAAATTTTGGGGGGTAAAATAAGGAAGTCAACCGCCAAAATACAGGTGATCAGTAATCATATTCTGTCCAGACAGCATAATGACTTTCTGGAAATTGAACATCAGGAATATATTAAGGAATTAGCTGCCTAAAATAGGTCAATTCTATTTTGTTCCCATGGTTTCATGTGACATTATATTCTCCAGAGGGAAAACATAATGCTCAAAATGTGCCTGGTTCAGGATGTATCTGCATGTATAGAGATTATAACTTCTTGTTAAATGAAAACTATTTATATCATAAAACCCACTAACTGATATAACCATATGCCCTTCCCTTGGTACAATTTCGCTAACCAAATATGTACTATTTTTAAACTTGTCTGAGCATTATGAACAAATCAGTGAGCTTCTAATTCCATCAAAATCCAATGATAACCTTTCAAGATTTCTTCAGCACCAGATGATTCTGGGGGGACAAAAAAAAGAGAACATTCTTGATTACTGAAAGATTAAAATCCAACAAATTGGGAGCAATTTGATTCCTAGGAAGACTGTATGTCTGAAGAGTAGTAATCTGTTTTGATAAACTACTTCTTAAAAAAAGATACTCTGAGGTTATGCTCATCATCTGTCTAATTTGCAGAAATTTGCTGAATCAAGCAGGCCTGACCCAGTATACTTTGGCTTCTTTTGCTCTCTTTGGAGAAGTGTCAGGTAGTAACATACTATTTAAAATGGGAAGCCCTAAAAATTTATTTAACATTTTACTAAATATGTGGTTGGAGGTTACCATTATGAATATATATAAAGGTTAAAAAATGAATATATATAAAGGTAAAAGAAATTAAAGGTGGGGTCAAAATATCATGGCTCACTCTTTCACAGAAAGGGAAACTACAGGCTAGATGGGACAGCCACAGACTAAGAGTTAGACTTGAACTCTAAATCATGATCCAGGCCTGTCATGGACTGTGACACTACCCATGTCATTGTCCTGAAGTCCTTTTTATATGCAAAACCTAATTTGAGAATAATAGTTACTCTGTATTTCAAATGCATGTTAGGATAATGCTGTAGAGAAATACCAAGGAAGAGAATGGATGAGAAAACACTTACAGTGACAATGGAAAAAGACTGAAGGATGAGAAGGCAAATCAGAATAAAATGCTGGCATTAAAGATCTTGATAAAGAAAGGTAAAAGAAACAAAATATGGAATAGAGTCAAAATAGCAAAACCATGATTCCCAGATTATCCTAGTTGTAGACGTAGTGAGGAGGAGAATTTGGAGCTTCTGGAGAACTTACTAACATTGCTGGTGGAAATGCAAACTGGTATCGCCACTCTGGAAAACAGGAGGTTTTCCTGTTTCCTGTGGAGTTTCCTTAAAAAGTTAAAAATAGAACTACCTTAGACCCAGTAATTACACTGCTAGTTATTTACCCAAAGGATACAAAAATACTGATTTGAAGGGGTACATACACCCTGATGTTTATAGCAGCATTATCAACAATAGCCAAATTATGGAAAGAGCCCAAATGTCCATCAACCAATGAATGGATAAAGAAGAGGTGGTATATATATACACCACTCTTCTTTATATATATAATATAATGTATAATATATAAATATAATGTGCATATATATATAATAGAATATTACTCAGCCATCAAAAAAGATAATGAAATCTTGCTATTTGCAATGACATGGATGGAGCTAGAGTGCATTATGCTAAGCAAAGTAAGTCAATCAGAGAAAGACATCATATGTTCTCACTCATATGTTGAATTTAAGTAACAAAACAAATGAACATAGAGGGAGGGGGAAAAAGAGAAGGAGGCAAACCATAAGAGACTCTTAACAATAGAGAAAAACTGAGAGTTGCCGGGAACAGACAGGGGTGGGAAATGGGCTAAATGGGTGATGGTTATTAAGGATGGCACTTGTTGGGACAAGCAGTGGGTGTTATATGTAAATTATAAGTCACTAAGTTCTACTCCTGAAACTAATATTACACTACATGTTAACTAACTAAAATTTAAATAAAAACTTGAAGTATTAAAAAAGATGGAAGCTCCTACAGAGAAAATTTAATGCTTAAAAGTGCAAAGAGGAAAAATGTAGTATGAAAAAGGGAAAGAAAAACCTCTGTTTGGTGCTATCTGGTGTTCACCAATTTCCCAAAAGACCGCAAAGAGGAAAACAAAGATCCTCAGGCACACAATAATCAAAGTGTTCTGTAGCTTATTTATATCTCCACATCTTTTTATGTTCAAGAATGTTTACTTAGTTCTCTCATATGATATAAGAGAGCAGACCAGAGAATCTTAAAATATTTTTTTGTTGAATTATAAACAGGAAAAGATGCAAAGAAGTTAACTATTGCCCATGTAGGGATTAGGTTATGAAACTTTGACTAAAAAGACACTGGAAATATTTCCAAGACACATTTTTGCAATGATTCAAATGTCAGGGTTGTATGATGTAAGCTTGGGAAATAGCACACTGATTTATTTTCAAAGATTTATTTGGGGAAAAGCATCAGAAATACAAGCTGAAATTTATAATAGCACTGTTTAAAAATCCAAAAAAAGGAGATTGTTTATATAATATTAAAAATAAAATATCTACTAGAGACAACAGCTTTCTGTGTTCAAAGAAGACTATAGTGTTAGAATTCACCAAATAACTTCATAAACTGATATAAAATCAGCATAAAACAATAGGAGCTGAAGAGTAACTAAAAAATTGCATGGCTAAACTAAGCCACCCACATAGATAGATTCTTGATCCTTTAGCTCCATAAATCTAGTAGGAATAGGAATGAGTCAGTAAGAGGAATAGCAACTAGCAAGATCCGGTAAATAAATAGCTGGTGGATGGATTCACTTCCAGGTTGCCTTCTTTGTTCTATAGACCTTGCTCCTATAGAGGTCTATAGAATATTTATATTCTATATAATAGAAGGTCTATAGAGGTCTATAGAGGTCTATATAATATTTTACTTGAAATGGAAAGAAATATATGCGGATTTGTAAGGGAAAAGATCTTCTAGTATATATATATTTGTTTCAGGTAGTGCCTTATGATCACCACACTGGTCAGAAATGGCTTCGACCCTCCAAAACATCACAGTAAGGGAGGCTGGACTCCCTTACTAAGGAGAAAGTACATGTTAGTAGAAGTGAAAAGGAGAGGAAAACAGCACATTCCCTGGAAAGATCCAACACTTCATTAATTCATGTCACTGACAGATCCCTTTCCTGTCACCTCATTCGACTTCATAAACTCCATGCCTAGCACTGCTTAGTACATAAAGTCTACAATATTGTACAAAGCACAATAAACATTTTTTGAAAAAATTAATCTCTCATATAAACTGCCATTACAATCCCAATAAAAACTTTTTGAAAATGATTGTTGCTGGTCATCTTTACCAGTACAATGGAGGATATAAGGCATTTCTGACCACTGTGGTTGGTGAGTTTGCCTGAAAGTTCAATTTTTTATTCTTTTTCCCTTTTAAAAGACCATTTGTAATAATCAACATTTTTTTTATTATGCTTGATTTTTAGTACTCTTGATAAATATCTTATTATTCTTTCTTATTTTGGGCTGCTTTAACAAAATAGTGTCTCATAAACAACAAACATTCACTTTTCCTGGTTCTGGAGGCTAGGAATCAAAGATCAAGATGCCAGCAGTTTCAGTGCTTAGTGAAAGCCAGCATCTTGATTCATAGATGGCCATCTTTTTGCTGGCCCTCACATGGTGTAAGAGGGAAGAGAGCTCTCTGAGGGGTGTCTCTTATAAGGGCACTAATCCCACTAATGACAATTCTACCCTCATGACTTAATCACCTCCCCAAAGCCCCCAGTCCTTACACCATGACACTGGGGATTAGGTTTCAACATATAAATTGGGAAGATATAAACATTCATGTATGGCATTCTGCCCCTGGCCCCCCAAAATTCATGTCTCTCTTGAATGCATAATACATTCATTCCATTGGAATAGTCCCCAAAGTCATAACTCATTCCAGCATCAACTTTAAAGTCTAAGTGCCAACTCCCATCTAAACATCTTCTAAATCAGATACAGTTTAAGACTTAAGATATAATTTATCCTGGGGCAAACTGCTCTTCAGCAGTAAACCTGTGAAATCAAACAAGTTCTATGCTTCCGAAACACAATGTTAGAGCAAGTGTAGGACAGAAATTTCCATTCCAAAGGGAAGAATTAGAAAACAAGAAAGGAGTGATGCTATCAAGAAAATCCCAAATCTGACAGGGGAAGTTGCAGTAGACCTTAGGCTCAAGAAACTATGCTCTTTGATTCAATGCCCTGTCCTGCAGGCCCACCAGAAAAGAAGTCCTGCCCTTGCAGACTAAATCATTGACCCATAGGCCCATAAACTAAAAAACAAGAGTTATCATTTTTATGGTGTATTCTTGTAGCCATAGAAAACTGATACAGGGTTTCACTCGGGCCTTAATTAAATCATACCTGTATCAGTTAATAACCTCATTGCTGATCATCTTATACCCGGTCAAGCTTTTATACTCGTTTTCACATATAACTTACAATTCTGGTTGAAATATCTGCCAAGTATCTTGTGTTCTCCAGCTGGTCCTTCTGGTCCATTTGAGAATCTGATGCTAAATATTGAAGCAGACACTTTGCCATGAACAGCCTTATGTGCTCAGTGACTTGGCAGACCCCTAACAAACAATAAGTCTGGAATGTCGAAGAATTCTTAGAAACTTATCAACTTGACCAAACATGGGCAAAATCAAATTCATAACAACCAGGAACTAACAAAATAAAATCCGTGTGTAATTTTTAAAAATAGTTACATAAATCATTTCAGACCTTGACTAAGAGCTGTATTTTTAAATTAATAATTGAAATCCTTGTACCTTAACATCTTAGTGACTGTTTTGTGTTTTCCAATAACAATGATATTTCAAAAATGGGTATTTCAAATATCTTTAGTCAAGAAGTTTCAGAACTCACACATAATTTTCTGCCTATTTATTCTATCCAAGGAAAGCACATTTAAAACAAGATGCTTAGCTTTCCCAATGAAAAGCAAGTTAAATCTTTAAATAGAATTCAAGACTGTATTCAAAATATACAGTAGACCCTCAAGATACTATACCCTGAAAGTGACATTTAGACCAGGAAACTGGAAAGAATTGGTAGCCCTCCCCATATAAAGATGACTACATGCAAAAGAAAATATGGCAATAAAATGAAAACTATTCTTTCTGGCAATTCTCCAAGACCTCTTATTTCAGAGAACAGGTAGCTAATTAGTTTAATGCTGAAATCACTCAACTGACTATCCCATTGCATATTTGTTAAAATAAGAAAAGCAATTTTGTCCAACAAGGCACATTTTGGGAAACAGACTGGTTATCAGCTGGCTCTGGACAATACTGAGTAGTATGGCTGGAACCAGAAGGCAGGTTTTTATATTTCATTCTCCCACTCTAGCATCCCTTCTTGTGTCTTTAACCACATGGAATTGGTAAAGGATTGAGCTGATCTTCACATACTACCTCTAGATGTATTTGCCTGGTGACTTCTCTTCCATATAGTTTACACTTACTCTTTGGGGAAAGTTTTAGAGAAAGCATTCATGCTGAGGTGTAAGTGACAGATGTCTGAATTGATAATGCTCCTTGAATACCTCTGCATTTTCATTTTTTAAATGGAATTTGATTTTGGCATTCCAGCTATCCTTGAAACATTAGAATACAAAAATTCACTCACATAGCATTTACCATTTCATTATATTTACCCCCTGCAAAAAAAATATATATATATATGGCTTTGAATGATCTTACTACAATGACAGGCTTTATGAGTTCATTTAGGACTGACCTGACACATGAAAATGCATCTTGAAGAGTGACACTCATTTGTCAGGAACCCATAAAAAGTTATCATTCTTTATTATCTTGCCTTTCAGTTTTTCTTCCATGTCATTGATTTCTTCCAAATCTGATCCATGGTCTTTCATTCTGATACCTTAAATTATCCTGGGTGTTCAAGGCCTTTCATCGTTGACCCCAACAAACATTCCAAGTTTCCGAAGGTTCATCATCAACTATTTCCTTCTATGATGTCACTGCTTCAACCAACATATTTGCTTCCATGATGTAAGTGGGTTTGTGCGTGTGTGTGTGTGTGTGTGTCTGCTGTTACACATGACCCAAATGCATAATAGGGAGGGATTTCTTCTCTATTGATCTAAATCTTCTTTAGTTTTGTACACAGTTCAGATCTCACCTCTTTCTTTGAATTGATGGCAATTGGAATCTTTGTACTTTTAATGTCTGAGTGCCCATTTTATATTTACATTTCTAGTTAATGTTGATATTTTAAAAATGAAGTTTACAAGATAATTATACTTTTATTCAAGAAGTTTTAAAAACAGCCTGTGGCTATCTGCTTGTTTACCCATTCTAGCCCAGGAAAACATATTCAGAATGAGATAGATTTCCTTTTAAGAAGTGGTACCATTCTGGACCAAGGTGATCTGAAGTGATCTGTCCCTTCTCTGAATTATTGTAGCCATTATTATATAAAAAACTAGTTTGACTTATTTATTGACTATCTTTGATATTTTCTCTATACTCTCTTTTTTTTTTCTCTATACTCTCTTAAACAATTATTTAAATTTTATTTAGCTACATGTATTTAAATCCCCTTTACTTAATTACCTCAAGAATTTTTTGAACAGCAGGAACAGTGATTATTTTAATGTTAGCCCCAGAGGGGACGTTCACCTAGTAAATAAATTATAAATATTGTCTGGCTTCACTGTTTTTATTGTTTGTTTGTTTGGGGGGTTCATTTTGGTTTCACTGCTTTTTAAAACACACCTAAGAATTTTTTGTATATGTAACTAAAATAAAGAAACTTAATTCTTCCCTTTTCATTTATGGAGTAAGTGTAAGAAAAAGGACAATAAGAAGGTTGTTCAGGGATATAAGAATTATAAACCATCACAGCTCTTTTATATTAATATTAAAATTTTTCCTAAATTTGTTGTTGATGCCCTTTTCATTAAATTGTTAACAAGTTCCTAGTATAAATCTCAATTTAAATAAATTTACTTCCATATTGTTAACAAACATTAATAACAAATAATTTTTAAACTACTATGCCATAATCATTTCTGAAATTTAATCTCCATGAGCTCTTGCTGTTTATTAACTGAAAGTTTAGCTACAGAAGAATGATTTAATATGTGTTTTTAGTGGCCAAAAAGCTAGCAGTTTTTCTCCAACTTAAAATGAGAAAAGTGCTCTTTTGCAAGGAAATCTCTTAGAACAAATCTCATTATCAGTAATAAGAGACATTCACTTTGAAGTTATGTATCACTCTTTAAAAACCACAGTTATTGGGGTATCTGGGTGGCTCAGTCGGTTAAGCATCTACCTTTGGCTCAGGTCATGATCTCAGGGTCCTGAGATCAAGCCTCGTATCAGGTTCCCTGCTCAGTAGGGAGCCTGCTTCTCCCTCTCCATCTGCCTGATGCTCTGTCTACTTGTGTGCCCGCCCACGTCAAATAAGTAAGTAAAAATCTTTAAAATAAATAAACAAGTAAAAACCAAAAAGATTGTCATAGAAAAGGAAATAAAAATAATAGCATCAATAAACGGACTTTTTGTTCAATGATAACATCAAATTAATCAACATTAAAAGCAATCTGGGTGTAATAAAAGAAAAGATAGCCAAATGATTTCAAACAAATACTCTTTTTCTTCTGGATAATACAGGTTATAATGTATTATCTCTCAATTTAGATGATTTTTTTCTTCTAATTGGTCTCATACCACGATTAACAGTACTTTCTACACCTTGATGTTTTTGAATTGCTTAGAGGGAAAAAAAAACTATACCTAGTAAGGAAGAAATTCATGTAATTTTGGAATCTCCGCTAAGTCAAAGCTAAGCTTTTAATTCTGACTAAGTTTAATATTTTCCCAAATCCTTTTTTTTTTTAAGATTTTATTTATTTATTTGACAGAGATAGATCACAAGTAGGCAGAGAGGCAGGCAGAGAGAGAGAGAGAGGGAAGCAGGCTCCCCGCTGAGCAGAGAGCCTGATGCGAGGCTTGATCCCAGGACCCTGAGATCATGACCTGAGCCGAAGGCAGAGGCTTAACCCACTGAGCCACCCAGGTGCCCCCCAAATCCTTTTTTTCATAATTAGATTTTAGAATACTCCTTAAAGCAGTTAATCAATTTGCCAAGAGCAGTTAGTCTCTCCAGAAGGTGATACAATAGGAAGAGCTCAAGCTCTGTTGCTTTTCTGACAGGCTGGACTCCCAGTAGCAGCAGTAGTCAGATCAGCTGCAGTGAGGGAAATTTCGTATCACTGAGTCCATGCTTGACCTCAGTATCTGTTACTATAACCACTTCATAATGAACCGATAGAGCAAGCAGGGGATTGGGTGAGGAAAGATGTGATTGATAGCAACAGGGTAATCTTATCTAACTGATAACTGAGAGGCCCCTCCACAGAAGGGTCCTTCTGGGAGCACAAGTGTTCTCATACCTTGGACCACAGCAAGAGGCCCTCTATATCTCTCTTCCCCAGGCCAATCTGTCATCAGTCCTCTTGCTTTTTTCTCCTAAATCCCTGATTGGTCGATGTAGTCATCAGCTACTCGGTGTGCCCTGGTGGTGACTGACTGTTCTCTCACCAGGAGACTTTTCTTTTCCCTTCAATGCTGCCCCTCAGATGGACTAGACAGTAAACTAGTCCTCTGCCATGTGGGCCAGCAACTTATTTATCATCTTTGGAACAGACTCAAATTTCCCTTCCTCCTAAGTGAACTGTTCATTGGAACACCCCCACAAGGCCATTCTAGAGGGTCATAAGCAGAGCCATAAGAACAGGTACATCAGGTCATGCAACTCTCTTGTGCTTTTGGAACCTGATAAATCTGGATTTTGTATTTATCACTTCGGTTTGTTGGTGGAGAACTCTTCAGCACACCCAGCTCAATGCCTGAAGAACAAGGTAGGAACAGTTCATTTTAGTAGCTCAGGTTGCAGTTACCAGCTTGCAGTATCTATCTTAGACCTGTTGCAAACGAAGGATAGTTAGCTGAAGAAGACATAGCAATGAAACCTTGGTGGTTTTCCTGTAGTTCTCTTACTTGAACTTGGACGTGCTTTATATAACACATCAGCCTACGGAAGATATCACAAACCCCACTGGATCTGTTGCTTCATACGGGTCAAGGGGAAGAACTTCTTGTACTACAGCCTAGATCTGCCGGGACGCCTTCTCTTGCTCTGGCTCCACTATTTGTAAACAGCTTTGTAAGCAGTTCGTTTGATAAACATGTCAGAGCCACACATCCACATGTGTTACATATTAATCTGAAATCCAAATAAGTCCACAAACTCTTGCATCTCTTCCTTATTAGTATAGGATAAAGAGGGCCCCGAGTAAGCTTTCACTTTGGAGGAGATAGATCTCAACAAACTCCCGACCACGGGACCCCCAGAAATTTTAAGTAGCAGATCTTTGAATTTTGTGCGATCTATCTATCCTTCATTCTCTTTCAAGTGCAGGTATTATGAGAACATTTATTTTACTATTTCATGGCCCTAGCAGCATGATTTATATAATCTATAAGCATTATACCCTAAAAGATGATAGGGTAATTAAAGAAAAGTCTGGTGATGTTTTAAGGGATGATAAGGTAATAAAAATCCCTGAGTACTAAATTATGGCATGGAGCTAGAGAATAACCAAAAGTGAAGGTTCACATTTATCTCGATCAAATGAATGCAAATTTCTTCTGGTGAGCTCTGCCTATTGGAATAGAGACCCCTCCTCCAGCACCACCACCACCCAAAAAAATGTTATATCCATAGCTACAGAGAAAGTCAGCTTCTAGGTATGCATTGATTTGCCTCGCTAAAGAGAACCATATGAGGGACAATTGGGGCTGCCTTCGGCTCAGGTCATGATCTCAGGGTTCTGGGATCAAGTCCCATATCGGGCTCTCTGCTCAGCAGGGAGCCAGCTTCCCTCTCTCTCTCTCTCTGCCTGTCTCTCTGCCTACTTGTGTTCTCTCTTCAAATAAATAAATAAAAATCTTCTAAATATTTTAAAAAAGAGAACCATATGAAATAGCCACTGAATGGAGTCATGAGATGCTTATAAATACTATCATTCATTTTCATTCCTAAGATCTACCTACCTGTCTTCCTCACAGACCAAACAGGGAGGTTAATGAAGATGACTTAGAAATCATCTTGCATGGCTAGGATCTTGACAGTGGCTCTCTTTTCTGAAAGTCCCCCGGTGATGTGGCATTTCTTTTGCCTTAGCATTTTGTTAGGGGACAGCCTCTACAGTCTCCACTATGCCACTGTCACTATAGCAGTCTTAACCATGTGTATCAGGGAAAGATTAGAGAATCTGCCACTTTCTGAATATATCTCATTAAATTATCCACACAGGAACTAAGGAATGAATCATAGTATAGGTTTGGGGTCTTATTGAACCTGAAATGATCTTTGAACAACATTTTATTCATCCTCTGACATCTACCTGACCATGAAGTGACTCAAGGCTGAAGGCCATGCTTCGACTCAGCAAACCTAGGGGCTTATCTGGTTTTAACAGAGATAAAGTAAGATTTCAGGGCCCTGACCATCTATTTTGATCTCAGGACTACACGATCACTTACCCAACACCAAAGATCACTGTAGGCCTGACCAGCTAATAGAGTAATTGCATTCACCTCGCCTCTATCATGTAAGTAATTCTGTCTGGCCTCGATTCTGATGGAATCTCAACATCTACACTAAAACCAGGGAAGCCCATGCCATCGATAATGTCAAATGTGTATGGCCCCAGCCATAGATCACCAGAGAATAGCATCCACGGTGCTTTTCAAAGACTCTTGCTCTCTTCTCACTAATTTATATCTACAGTTGAATGAAGGTAATGTCTCCTGGCTCTCTGGGGACAAGTGAACATAAATTACTCCCACATTCTTATCTCTGTACGATTTTGGATTCCTCCTCCATTATGCAGACAAATTTCTGTCATCTCTACTTTATTTAGCATAGACTAGCACTAAGTCCATTTCCTAAAGAGAATTTTTTTCTGATTAAAATTCTTATCCTGCAAAACTAGGAACTAGTGTAGGGGTGGAATACAAAATTCATTAGCTAGGTAAGTGCCAACAGTTTACCTCCATGAACCTGTGCTTCGAAAATTACCCGAAAACGTGCTCTACCAAAAGAAAATACAAAGACATGTGGTGCAGAAAACAGAAGATCAACAAAAGAAAGGGGCAGAGAAAATATACAGGATGATGCTGGAGGCAGAGGTCAGAGGAGAAGAGCTGTGCACCAAGACAGAGGGCAGCCTGCCTGGATTTCAACAGGTCAGCGAGCACCAGCAGCGATTTCTTCAAAAATACAAACATGTCACCTAGACAGCTGATGCGTATTTGGGGCTTGAATTTGGAATAAGTATACATAAAACCAAATAAAAAAAAGTTAGTAAGACATTTAACAACTCCGTCTGAGAAATAAAAACAGTTAATGGTATATCTTAAGCTTCATCACCAGTGATTCGTGTTTCCCTAGTCATTATAATCTAAATCCTGAATATTGGTCTCACTAAACTGTGTTGTAACTATAACAACAGAAATGCAACACAGGGAAGGAGAGAGAGAGAACTGAGGATAATGAGGGACTAGAAAGGCAAGCTTCATTCTTTTCCATACCAATAGTTAACACTGAAAAATCACAAGGTCAGTAGGTAGCAAAATAAGAATTTTCGAGGGACTGGGAAGGAACAGGGGGATAAGCAAGAGCCTAGAGGACCAGTGCATGCCGCAAGCAAACCTTGCAGAATAATTTGGATATTTCAATCATGGGCCTGAGTAAACTTGATACAAGTAAATTCTCCTTTGCTTAAGGGGAAAATGATCATGAATAGGTATAGTACAGGTATCCAAAATAATTTATTGAGTGTCAGGCAAATTTCATCACACCCAATCTTGACAAAAACTACATGAGATAGAAATTACTTCCGTGTTACAGATGAGAAAATGGGGACTCAAAAAAGATGAAGTAACCTGCCCAAAGGCTCGTGGTTAGCCAGTAGCGGACCCAGGAATCACACAGGGAACCATCGGGGGCCAAAGTCCTTGTTCTTTCTATTCTAAATGCACTACCGTCATAAAATAATTTTTTTTTAAAGATTTATTTTTTACTTATTTATTTATTTGACAGACAGAAGTCACAAGTAGGCAGAGAGAGAGGGGGTAGCAGGTTCCCTGCTGAGCAGAGAGCCTGATGCGGGGCTCCGTCCCAGGACCCTGGGATCATGACCTGAGCCAAAGGCAGAGGCTTTAACCCACTGAGCCACCCAGGCACCCCCAGTCAAATATCTTGATAGAATGGTTAAAGAAGCCTTGGGCTGGGCCTGTCATGAATGGACTCTAAATGTATTGTGAGGAACAGAAGAACGTCCTGGCTGAAGGAACAATGCCGGGTGTGCTGAGAAAGGCTGAGAACAATCAGCCTAATTGTAACAAGGTCACGTTACACAGGGGGAGGACTGATGTTTGTTAGCTTTAATGTGGAGATGGCATTCATTCCAAAGGATTTCTTCTCATTAATATCAGGGGGAATCAAGAACACTTTAGCCATTATGCTACTTCTTTTATTTATAAAATAAGATTTTTCTGACAGAAGGACAAACACTCATCCATCTGGTAAACCCTCATGTCACAAGAACAGATGTTTAAATGACCCACAACAAGAAGAAAAGTAAATACAGAATAAGATCTCTTGCCAAAGCAAATTATCGTAACAGGAGCATCCGTCTCTCTTGCACAGCCAAGAGACTGTCTGCCTAACTAGGTTAGAGGCATGGACAGAGGCCTCTTGTTGCCAAAGGGAGCCCATTTCCATGTAGCATATCTGTCTTCAAAACAAAACCACCAATAAAAACAAGCACTTCTATCTTCTTCTATGGAAGTTCTAATCTAACAGTAACCTAAAATTGTTCAGAAAAGCAACTGGTTGACTCTTGATCAAAACATTCTTGCCAGGTTTATCTTGAGGTTTATGAAATAATACGACTATTTGAGTTCCTTCCAATAAACACTTATAGTCTAAGAACTTTTTAAAAGGCTATTTCTCAAGTCTCTGTGACCTTCTCTGGACTCGGTGACGTCATCTCCGTGAACAGGAATGTTATATAATTGCGGGCTTGGGCTGAATTGTTTTGGATAATGTTCTCTATGGACATACATTATGAAAACAGTACTTAGATTTGTTCGTATAATTATCACATAAAGCATTCGGCTGTTAACTTAGTGGGTGTCAAAGCAAATTGCAGGCATGGGAAAAATCTGCAGATGTCCCGCCAATTACTCTAAGTACTATTATAATAAAAATCGAATGACTTGGATGGTTAGGTTAATAACATACTAAGAGAAAAAACACTTGCCTTTTAAAAGTAGTTTGGAGTTATAATGCACTTTCGTGCAATACTGTGCTAATCTAACAAAGACTGTCTTTTGGTCTCAGATCCTGACTTGGCATGCTGAATGAGAACATATTATTCAAAGTTTTTGCCTATGGCCAAGCTTTAAAGAAGGTAATTATGATTCCAGGTATTTGAGCAGAAAAGAGGTTCAGCTGTTTACACATTAGGCACAATAGGTGAGCTGTTACCAAGGTTTGAAATAGAAATCTCAAATGGAAAAGAAAATTATATAGGCTACCTTGAAAAAATCATAGTTCGATCAAGGTACATGTCAAATCGCAACTTACCCTAAAATACCTACACAATAGAAGCATATTTGTAAATTGTCTCTTTCTAATAAAGCCTCGTCGGGTATGAACTCCTGCTCTTCTGCAATCCTGTTCATCCCACATTTGCCATATATGCTGTGGAGACGAGATTCTGGATGCCAGGGTCACTTAAAGCTGCGGCAGAAATAGAAACTAAATGTGCCCCAAGAGACCTTTTGCAGCCCTGTAGTAGAACTGGGTCAGGAACTCACACCCTCCCTTTCACTACTTCAGGGATCAAAACAAAGAACTTGAGGATGGTGGGCGGAATCTTGTATTCCTGTCTCCAGGCTGATAAAATCGCCTCTGACTCATATAGAGGTTCAGAGCTCAATTTTTAATTTTCCACACCCTTCCATGCATAAGTCTCATTGGATTCCCCCGAGAATCTATGAGTCAGGCTCTTTGAGATGACAAGGAGCAGAGATATGGCAAGTTTACTCTGACTGATGAGAGTTTTTGTAAGAAAACACCCAGAAGTAGGTAAGGAAACCATCTTGGTGGCAGTCAGATGGACTCCTGCCTCTCTGGGTCTCTTCAAGTTTCTAAGGAATCTATTATCTGATTAATGTATTTCGCAGTTCTTTGAAAGAAATGATCCGGTTGGGGTCAGTCAAGCAGAGCTCACTGAAGAACAGCCCTAAAAGACAGAGTTCTCAATCCAGGCCACCTTCTAGATCACCAAGTTCCCAGGTGCCCAGCCTGTGGCTAGTTGCTACTTGGCCATTAATAAGGAAGGAACGAGCTTGTAGTAGCCACATTCCAGAAAGGGGCTGTGGATATTCAAGAATGATGTGGAATCCAAAGCAGTTTAAAGCCAGGCTTCTGTTTTCAGATTGTCTGCATGAAATCCTGAATTTACTAGACCAAGCCCACACAGCCCATGGAAGGGATGTGATCTTCCTACACCTCGGTTTCCTTATCTGTGAAATAAGTAGATTAGTATTAAGTATCTCATAGCAATCCCACGATTAAAGGACATAATCCATGTAAAGAATCACACAGAGAGCTCAGATAATATAATTGTTTAGAAAAAGCCATTAAATCATGCTTAACTATTAGTCATTTGAATATCCCTTTGCATACCACTAAAAATCTCAAGGGCCACAGTAAATACATGTATATTTGGAAAAGCCCTGCACGTGAGAACTTTGAAACTCTGGCTTGAATCCTTTCATAATGTGAAAATACTGTCCTGTTTGGTTCTATTTTTCAATTCTATACAGAATTTCTGTATATTGGACTTGCCAAAAATAGGGGCATACTACGGTTAAATCTGGATGGTCCCTGAATTTATGAACAAATGTATTTTTTAAAGTAATATAAAACGAATATCGTTAAGGTACATTCACACCTTGTTCTTGTTTTTTTTTTTTTCACACCTTGTTCTTGACATGCAGAATCATATCTACATGTATCATTATTGTTCAAGGACTCTTTCTTTTAAGGAAACAGAAATAAACAATAGGAGGCCTTTTATCATGAGCCCTGGTGCCCATGAGAAAGGCTGTTCAACTTCTGCCCTCACGCAGCTTGACAGATACATGCAACAAAATAGACACCCATGGTCTCGGTTTTAGCCCGATCTAGGCCTTAATTCCCACCTATTAGTTCTACGACTTTAGGGAAACTAAGTAGTCTCTCAGAATCTCAATTCCTTCAGACAAATTAAATCATATTCTTGGGGGTGGGGCTCGGGTACCATATTTTTTAACTCTCTGGTGCCTCTGCTATGAAGTCAAGTTTAAAAGCCCACACTCTAGGGGCGCCTGAGTGGTTCAGTGGGTTAAAGCCTCTGCTTTTGGCTCAGGTCATGATCCCAGGGTCCTGGGATGGAGCCCTGCATCGGGCTTTCTGCTCAGCAGGGAGCCTGCTTCCTCTCTCTCTCTGCCTGCCTCTCTGCCTACTTGTGATCTCTATCAAATAAATAAATAAAATCTTTAAAAAATAAAAAAAATATAAAAGCCCACACTCTAAAACTAGTGGTTCTCAGACGATAGCATACACCACAGTCAGACTGCTAACACCCACCTCCAGAGTGTCTGACTCTGTAGACCCGAGGTGGACCATGGGATTTGTACTTCGGACAAGTTCCAGGTAACAGTGATGCGGCTGGTCCAGGGACCGTGCCTTGCAAACTACGCCTCTGAACGCATCTGCTGGTCCCCCTGGAGAGGCCCCTCTGAACTACAGCTATGAAGGCCCAACAACATCTTGCTTCAAGCCAGACTCCCTCATCTCCTAATTTTTCTTTTCCACTCCCAATGCTTCCCTCAACCACCAAGAGTATTAATGCTCTTTGTCTGTGTCCATTAGACATTCCTTATAATTATTTATAATCAAAGCTTCAAAACCAGAATGTTATTTGTTTGTAACTCCACCGTTTTTCCCAGTCTTCCAGTCGCCCTAAGGGCAAAACCTTGTGCTCTATGCATTTGGGTACTGCTGGCTTTGAGCAAAATGCCTGTTGGCACATAGCAGGAGCCTAATAAACAGTTTGTTGAATGTAAATAGCCCATAAGCCAAAAATACTTATCCAATACCTAGTATCAGACCTATTTCTCTGAAAAGGATTAGCCTGAGTCAAGGAGAATGTAAACCTTATCATCATTTATCAGGACTTTTCAGTTATTTCAGGAAACGTGAACGGTGTTTTGCTTGGTAAGAAGAGGCACATGTTTTTATAGCCTTGTTCTTGCTAACATTGTTTCACACCTCTGTTCCTCAGTCTGACCATGCTCCTCTCTGTCGGCCTACTCATGCTGAGCTTGCTACCCACACACCCCCCGCAAGCACTTACCACACTGTAACAAAAACATACCAAATTTTCCAGACAGGGGTTTCTTACTTTTTAAACAATACTAAAATAGAAAACATCAACGTGAAAGTTGACCCTCTTCAGATCTATGGTCTAGGTAAGTAAATAAGTTGGAAACTACAACAGAAACGTTCAATTGAGCCCCGGTGATTCCCACTGAGGTACTTGGCCCGAAGTCTGAGGAGTGTGTCTCCTTAATAAGGTGGAGACCAAGACTGTGCCTGTTATCCTTTAACCTCGGGGTCTGTTTATAATTTGTTATTCATTAAATAGCTAATTCTTTACCAGGAGGCCCAAAGCTAGCTATCTTTGCCATGATGGAGTATCCTAAGTCCTGTTGCTGCTTGTTCTGCCCTTTCTTTGGCAGATAAACTGCAAGTGAGCTCAAGGAACAAAAGCACTCAAAATGCAGATACAGAAACAGAAGCAGAGGAAGAAGAAAAAGAAGATGATGAAGAAGAAGAAGGAGGAGGAGGAGGAGGAGGAGGAGGAGCACTGTGACAGGAAATGTGCCAAGGTCTAGCTCTGGAAACAATCTTGAGTAAAACAGGGTCTTGGTCATTGGATCTCAGCGGGCTATGGGGGAAACATGGCTTTGTTTGTTTGCTTGTAGGTTGTTTGGTTTGGTTTGGGGGATATTGATACTGATATTAATATCCATAGTGTCGTGGTGGGCAGGAAAGATGAAAGGCCAGAACCGGCTAGAGGAAAATGCTGGGTTATTTTACTCCAGACTGCAAGAGACTCGGAAAAAATGTCAGAAAGGGGAAAGTGCCTGGAATGAAATGTCTGGAAAACAAACCAACAAACAACCCAGTTAGCATAGTAGTTTAGGCTTAAGAACAAAACTTAGGGAAGACTCCTCCTTCTTTTTAAATGTAAGGAAAGAATATGAGTTGGCCTACTTAATGGAACTGTTTGAAACCCTGCCTATTAAAATTTCCTGGAAGAGTTATAAACCCATAATTCTCTTACTATTTTACCATCTTCCTAACAAATCATATGTCGAAATCTCCAGGCATGTTCCGCTAATCCTAACGATCTCCCACCCCCGTAGCTTCAGTCACCTGACAAATATTTTCTGCAGGCCTACTGTACTTAAAACTCTCTACTGCCTGAAGAAACGGACACTTGGGCGCACACGCGCGCGCACACACACACACACACACACACACACACACACACACGATGGATTCAGTCTCTGTCCTCACACAACTTTTAAGTTCCAGAAAACCTGATTTTAGAAATGCATTTAAGAATACATTTTTTAAAAATTTTAAAGATTAGACCATCTTTATCATGAAGATTTTTAGAATTAATTATAAGCAGACAAAAGAGGCTAAGCAAGTCTCTAAATGGTGGCCTCTGGATACTGAGAGAATAACAGAGACGCAGAAAGACAGTTTCTGTGTGGTGAGTAAATTCTGCTTCACAAGGAATCACCCCCGAGCCATCATCCTCACACCCCAGAATCTCCTTTGAAAGGAAGTTACAAACATCAGTGAAGCCAGTAGGAGCAAACACTTGAATTATTACTTTAGAGTCATAAAGAAACTCATGGGGGCAGAGAGCCACCTGTGTTTCTTTGTTTTTATAATGTGGATCAGGATACAAAATTGCAGAATTTTTGCTAAGAAATTTTTAAGAATATGATATTCATACTTTATTGTATTGCAGAAAAGAGGAATAATGTTCCCCCTCACTTAAAAAAATCACTATCCCCCCTTTTACGTATAAGTTTGAACAACACAAAGTATACTGATTATGAATCTGTATCACACACAAAAAAAATTGCTATAAATGCAATTTTCTGCTCACCAGAAATTGTCTGCCATGTGGCTCTTTGTAGAGTTGTGTTCCTCTCTTAAAGCATTAGATTCACTTCCGTTCACCTCTAATGGGTTCTGCAAATTTTTGTATTATTTTCAGGGAATACATTCCCGCCTTTGGTTATCATGCTCCAGACCTTGGACCCAGAAAAAAATTTTAATGTAGCCAAAGCTTAGTATGTTGCAGCCTAGCACACCACATACTGGAGTAGACTGTACTATACATAGCAAATAGTCAAGGGTGGTTTCATTGAAACAGAGCAAAAATTTTCCCCTTGTTATTTTGGGATATTTCAAAAACGTGCCTCTGAGCTTTAGCATGGGGCTTGATTAATGCATGATTTCCTCTTTAAAATTAGAAACAGGAATCGAGAATGAAGCTTAATAATTTTCATTTGCTCTTCTTTTCCAAGCATTCTAATTAAGGCCTGATTCCCAGACCTGATTAAGCAGCTCCTACATCTGACTGCAGTTTTTAGTTATCCCTGCAAGGCAGGAAGCTTATTTGGAGTGAATGGGAACAATCTGGGAAGGAACAATGAGACTGTGGAAGGCGAAGGGGTGGGGGGCAGTGGTTGTTTGGTTTTGGTTTTGCTCTTAGAATCTGTTTGCCGTGTCCCTTGCAAAGTGCAACAACACAGTTCAACAGAGAATGTCAAAAATGTCATTCTAAGTAAAGCACCATTACTTTAGGACTCTCAGAGCATTCTGTGAAGAATATTCTAGTTTCCTTTGAATTCCTTGAGTGCAATGGTACAAGAGTAATATGTACTTTAATACTTTGTCTTAAGAAAATGTAAAAGATTCATGTGCTATCACTATCCAATGCGCCTTTTCTCTTGGATTCATTGTAATCAGAAAATGAATTGAATGTGTATCTTTTATGGCTTTCATGGAGCAAAAAGCTGAATAAAGAAACAGTAATTATGGGGGGCACCTGGCTGGCTCAGTCGGTGAACCTGCAGCTCTTCACCTCAGGACGGTAAGCTCAAGCCCTGTGTGGTAGAGATTACTTAAAAAATAAAATCGTTTTAAAAACACAAACAAACGAGTAATAGTCAAACACGAGCTCCCTCAAAACCATTTTTCTCTTTGAAGATAATGGCCCTGAATTATTTCAGAACATTAATTTTTGAAATATTATAAAGTTGCACTCTAACATAGCCAGTGGCCATTAAATGTTTCTGGCTAATATGTAGAAAATCGATAACTAAGTTGCCCTTGTATCAAAGGAGTACAAGCTGAAACTTGTCTTATGCAAATTATATAATCATGTATGAGTAAACTCAATTTCTCAGAAGCTATATAGATGTCCTCCCCCACCCTCATTTCTTTTTTTTTTTTTTTAAAGATTTTATTTATTTATCAGAGAGAGAGAGGGGGAGAGAGCGAGCACAGGCAGACAGAATGGCAGGCAGAGGCAGAGGGAGAAGCAGGCTCCCCGCCGAGCAAGGAGCCTGATGTGGGACTCGATCCCAGGACGCTGGGATCATGACCTGAGCCGAAGGCAGCTGCTTAACCAACTGAGCCCACCTAGGCATCCCCGCCCTCATTTCTTAAATGAATTTTTAGTTACCGTGGCAAAGTCAGGCCATGACTGGGGTCCAAAGCTGAGACACAGAGAGCCAGACTTCGCTGATACATTTCTCTATAGCTCATCTCAGCATTTCTATCCCTTCCATTCTACTTTGCTACCTCCTAATTCAAAGAATACCTGCTTGGCTTCAGCTTCCCGGGGTAACATGAACTTGCCCCAACTACTGAAATTACGAAGTCAGAGTGTTTTACAGAGTCCCTTCCTTGCCATCCCCATTGCCAAGAGCCCATATCAAACCAATATCCCTTTGTTTCAGGGTTGGGTTGTAGTGCCCTAATTGTTTTCAGTGTTTCCTTTCTCCCACTATCTCCCTTTCTTTCCCATTCTCTCTCTCTCTCTCTCTCTCTCTCTCTCACGTCCACCTGCAAATTGGAGTCACATTGATTTTCCTTAAACACCACTTCATTTACCTTATTTTCCAGTTTAAAAATCTCAGCTACATACAGATTGATCATCAGGAACCTTTAAATCCTACATGCCTGGCTACCTCTCAACCTCCCTCCCAAAACAGCCTTTACCATTAATCCTTGCTTTTCCAAACCCTAGAAACATCTCAGATCGCTGGTGGCTCTTCTCAGTTCCAAATACAATAGGTCTGAAGTGGAGCCTGGGATTCAGCTGTGCCATCGTTGCTAGTGGTACAGACTACATTTTGAAAAACAAAGATTTAGACAACTCTTCTCTTTGGTCATGGAAACACTGGCCCCTGTCAAGAGCTTATTTGAAGGATGAGAAGAGAGAACTACATGCAATAAAATATCTCATATCTGATTGAATCAAGTTAAGGGCAGGGAAAATTCTAAGTTCTTTTCAAAAATTATACAGTAGTGCATGTTTGATTGATAACTGTGTACACATAAGCTGTGAAATTACCTATATCCTATGGAAGTAAGGAAGGAAAGAAGGAAAGATAGAAAGCCCAATATGAACAATTGAAACTTCTGAAACAATTGTCCAACATTTTATAAGCTACATAAAACCTAAATACTACCACAAATAACATGACCAAACTTTGTCTGAATACTGTATTTCTGTCCTGGGCATCAAGCATTTATTTGCTTTTGCTCAGTCACTGCCCTCCTACTTGCAATGATCCATGAGCTGGATTCTCTCCATTTGTTCCACTAACCAGAGTCCAACACCCTTTAGCAAATGGGATCTCTTGCCTCTTTAAGTCTCTGCATCACTGGAAAACTAAAATTATGCTCTTCAAAAAAATCCTCTAAGGCCAATGCTATAGAGTTATATACTTTTATTTAAAGCATTCTTTTGTTTTAAGAGGTCCATGATTTCTACTTTGTTTCCTAAATGGAGTATTGACAGAGATCAATAATCCAATAGAACAATCTGACATAGCATAGGAACAGCTCTTAATTACACTGGCTAGAAAAGTGGTAGAGAGTAAAACTCATCAAATCTGCATGTTGTTTCAAATACAAAATTATTAAATATATAGTTTCATGTTTTTACTGAGTATTCATGATAGAAGTTTGAGTTCTCTGCTCTTCCACCTGGGCTGCCAACATGCCATCCAGACCAAGGAAGACCCGGAAATTTTGGACCCACAGGAGCCATGGCCATAGCCCCATCTACAGGCACCGGAAGCTCCCAAAGAGGACTGGGTGATTCGGGAGGCACGGGTCACCACAGGGTCCACCTGGACAGATATCACCCAGCTTATTTTGGAAAAGCTGACAGGAGACATTACCACTTATAAAGGAACCAGAGCTTTCTGCCCAGCTGATAAACTGTGGGCCTTAGTTGGTGAGCAGACACGGGAATGCCACCAAAACCAAGGCTGGAACTGTTCCTATCACTGATGTGGTGCGATCAGGCTACTACACAGGTTTGGGAAAGGGAAAGCTCCCGGAACAGCCTGTCATCGTGAAGGTCAAATTCTTCAGTAGAATTGCTGAGGAGAAGATTAAGAGATTGGTGGGGAGGCCTGCATCCTCATAGCTTGAAGCCATGTGGAGAGAGCGTCATTTAATGCTAACAGGTGCTTTTCAAAAAAAAATAAATAAATAAAATAAATAATAATAATAATAATAACAACAGTAATAATAATAGAATTATCTGAACTCTGGAGCACCAAAGAAAGCTTTTATCTTATGGAAGATGGATTGGCATCTCAGTAGGTCTTCCGTAACTATAGCTCAGTTTTTATATAGTGGAAAATTATATAAATTTGATAAAGTAAGCATTTCCATATAATGGGAACTAATTTTTTCCATGTGTACTATTGCATCTTTTAATTGACCATAAAATTATAAGCACCACCTGTTTGTCTTGTAATAGACCGTCCTCAACCCCCAGCTAGTTTGAATTTCATGTTACTTGATCCATGAGTGGACATGTCATGAAGCAAGCTAATCAAAGACCTTACCTGGAATTGACATACGAACTTGAGAAGAGAAGTTCTAGTTCTACCAGGTTTGCTAATCTGAGAGAATGTGAATCTGGGCTTTCCAGTAGCCCAGTAAGAAAGAGTGTATGAACTCAACTGTATGTGATCATATGAGGCAGAGGAGAGGAAGAGAGAATGGGAAGGAGAATAACAGTAAAATAGGTCGGGAAGTGAGCGGAGAGAAGGCGAGAGCTTTGCCAGTTCTGAACTTTCGTCCCAACCAGTAAGGTCCTAATCCCCGAACTCATCTTTTGATCATGTGTACTACCCCAGCATCCTTTCCAAACTCAAAATACAATGAACTCCCTTATTTTGGTTAATCTAGTTCAAATTAACGTAATATGATTAATATATCACATCCTTCTAGGACACATTCAGTTCATTATTTGGGGTGTGGGTTTGTTTGTTCATTAAATTTCTATTTTTTTACCTGGTGCATTCCATTAAGATACACTGTGTGTTTATATGGCCATCCTCTCTAGTTATTCTCTATAGGGTAGTAAGTACCCAATTTTATGGGTATATTGTCTTCCAGTTGAGACTAATAAAACTGGAATATCTTCAAAATATATAACAAAGAAATAATATTTTTTCTGATTCTTTCTTTCATATCTGGTCCCAAAGCCAAGAGAAGAAAAGCTATCCTGCGTTTCCTCTTCCAGTTACCCTAGGTGCAAGGTTTTGCCTGTATGGGACCCACAGCAGTTGACAAGTCAATATATTTATGTGCCAGAAAATGTGCAAGGGTAGAGTCCTACCTAAATTTACATAGAAGCCAACAAACTTATCCTGAAGACAATCCAGAAAATATACTTGTCCATTTTTCTGAGTGTTCCTGATGAAAGCCATAAACTCAGAGTAAACATGGATTCCCCAAATTGTTACACTTGAAGTGGCTGCAAAATTAAAGACTATTTCCTTTTTGAACAAGGTCATCTAACAGAGTCTGGGAGCAAAATCAGACTCCCTGAATAAATAGAAGAGAAGCAGTGGAGAGCCGGGGGGTCCTCAGCCCAAGAAATTGACTCCAACGTTCAGCTACGTCTAAGTTTGGAAGCCCTTGTTGGAAAATAAAGCCTACTCTAAGAAGAAAAGTTTGTTGGGTTTTTAAAAAAAAAAATCATAGCAGTTGTCCTGAACACATGTCTCCAAAATATGAATCATTTGATCTCTATCTCAGCTTTCCCTGAGAAGCATGGGTTAATGGGTTGAAAGTACCTTCCTGTGGCACCTCTCTTCCTAGCAACTCCACAAACCTGAGCCTGTCTCAATAGATAGGGTCATGTCTGCACTTCCTAATCCTCATTCTCGCTGAGAGAGAGAAGCTCTTCATCAAATCAGTCAAGGAGAGCAAAGAGTTGAGGCAGTGGAATTTTTCTGGCACAGACTTCATGGTGTTTCTCGTCAATAGCAGTGTCCCTGATCAGCTGGGTACAGCCTCGTGCCTGCATCTCCCTCCCCCAACAAGCCGGTTCTCTCTTCCCTCTCTCCTCCACCCTCCCCTGCACCACACAGCAACCTTCTCAGGTTGGCCACACTCTTGCCTTTTGGAATTGTCTTCCTTGCTGTGATGAGAGGAGCTTTCTAAAAAGCTTTGGGATTTTTTTTCCCCCTAAGGGAAGACAGCAAAAGACCGTTCTCTGAAAAACAATCTGAGGGTTTTGGAGGGGCAGGGGGTGAGAGGTCGGGATACCAGGTGGTGGGTATTATAGAGGGCACGAATTGCATGGAGCACTGGGTGTGGTGCAAAAATAATGAATACTGTTATGCTGAAAATAAAAAATAAATTTAAAAAAAAAAAAAAGACCATTCTAATGTTTCACAAAAGACACTCTCCTCCATTGTGCTGCAAATTTATACGTTGGTCTCATCTGAGAGAAAACAGCCTATAGTGTGACCCTTTCATGTGTGGACTCTTACCTCTGCCTATTAGCAGCTGTGTGTCCTTAATTTTTCCATGCCTCTGTTTTCTCGTGTGTTAGTTGGAAAAAAGCAGTAATACCTCCAGCATGTCGTTATGGTGACAATTAAATGCATCCATATATGTCAAGTTTCAACACTGCTTGTCACAAAGAAGTGGTCTCTCAGAGCGTCCTCTCACCATGGCTTCCTGCACTCTCCTGGTCCCCCCTCTTGCGACTCTGCACTCGGCATTGACGCCTTCTCCACACACCAACGGAAATTAGAATCCTTGGCTCATCAATGGAAATTGACTACTGAACGGTTTAACGCCATTTTGAGAATTCCTGTTTGTTACAGAAACAAAATAAAATAAAAGTTGACACAGTCAAGAACTTCATCTTATCACAGATTTCAGTCCAGGATTGAGAAGCAAACTCAGTGTGGTTATTTTCAACTCGATATGATTAATATAATGTCAAAATGAGCTTAATTTTTCTGAGGAAAATGAAGGAAGAAGAGAAAGAAGGAAGAGGGAGGGGAGGGTTGGGCAGGGGGAGGGTTGGGCAGGGGGAGGGAGTAAAACCACTCTCAAGAAAATCATGAAACTACATCAAAATTCACTGTAAAACAATCCCACTTCGTATCCTATTAAACTCCATAGGAAATGACATTTGCTACAGTAAGAAAAACAGATGGTGGAAGGAGAGAGGAAAATAAAATTCTTTGAAAACCGAGAATGAAAATGCCACTGCTAACACTTTGGGTCCCTCTGACGTGTTAATATATCAAGTTATAGCCTCCAAGACAGTCACTTTCTTCATCACACGCATGCCTTCCAGCCTAAAATAGTCCCACGGGGCTTCTAAAGTAAGACGTGTGTGGTGTCGGGGACGTGTGTTTGTGTGAGGTTGCATATGAGTTTGTGCGTGGGGCCAGGACAGGGAACAGAGGGGGTCATTCACGCCCACGAGGCAGGCAACCCTGAACGGGACACTTTGCCAGCAGCCCAGTGATTCATCTTCTTCTCAGGCACAAGTACATCAAGGCCTCTGTTTTGCTCTTAGTTCACATTTGTCTTCCTTAAACCAATGAGTCATGAGTTGGAAATATGTATGAAATAAGCAAGATGAATATGTCACTGAGTTATTTCTGGTCATTCCAATATACACATCCTAGGACATCGTGCATTTGAAAGTCAAATTTTTTAATATGAGAGGTTTATACAAAGGCAACAGAATTGGTTCTGTAAGAAAAAGAAAGTCAGGTGCAAGAAGAAATGGAGCCTGGTAAAACAACGAAGTCTAGGTGCAGAGAATCAAAATTTCTTCCAAGGAAATTGCACGAATTCTTGGTCACTCGAATTAGCAGAGAAATAGTCTTGCCAAAGTTGAGGGCTGGGAAACAAATGAGATGTGGTCTGTTGTAAAGCTGTCACACCTCTCCACGGGAAAAAAAAAAAAAAATGAGGCTGATATGCTAACAAAATTCTTCTTTTAATGCCTTCCCATCCAAAGCTAACTACCTGAGAAATCGGGGGATTAAATAATTGAGTTTGAGCATGAGAAAACAGAACCTGGGAAGCAGCCATATATAAATAACGCCTCGCCTAGTAATTACCAATGCAGGGCACTCTTCATTTACCCATTTGGTCAGCAGTCACCTGTGGGGCCCTGACCACGGGCCCAGTTGGAAGTCTCCCAGGCACTGAGGACCTAATGGTGCACCGGCTGATGCAGGCCCTTTCCTCACGGACCTTAGGCTTCCCAGGTCAAGGTATTTAGCAGATCATAACAGGAATAATTTTTATGACAGTAAGTGGTATGAGGGAATATGGGATAGAGACATGAAGATTTGAAATGGAGGGGAAATCCCAGGAGCTGAAGGATGAGAAGGTGTTGGCAAGAACATTCCAAGCAAAGAGAGAACATCATTGTCAGTCCCTGTGGCTGGAAGGAACGAGGTTTCTGAGAAACGGAGAGAGGAGCGTTAATAAGAAATGAGGGAGACGCGGGGCACAAGGCGGGGGAAGAACAGAGGCTGCATGCGGGAAAACCTGCCAGGCCCCGCTGAAGGCTGTGGACTCTTTCCAAAGAATCATTACAAGTTACTGGAAGCAGGGGAGTGACACAATCGGATGCGCTGTTTTAGAGATAACTAGCTCTCATGGAAACAATGTGGTAGGGAGATAAGGAGGGACAAGAGAAGAATGTTTACAGAGCCTATTGGACGCCAACATCTTGATCCAAGATGATGGTTGTGGAGATAGGAAATGGAGAAATTGTTGTGAGGGTTGAGAAGCTTTTATCAATAAGACAGTGACTGTCTTCTGCCATACAGAGCAGGATGAGAGAGAAAAAAGAAAGGAGAGGTGGGGTCTGGGAGCTCTCTTCTGTGAATTAGAAAGAAGACTTCCAGGGTGCCTGGCTGCCTCAGTCTGAAGACCACGTGACTCTTGATCTCAGGATCACGAGTTCAAGCCCCATGCTGGGTGCAGAGATTACTGAAAGTGAAATGAATAAAAAAAAATTTAAAAAGGACTTCCTCTCTGTGTCACATACATACTTTTATACTTCTACTAGTTTCCCCACTCTTTTTGTTCCCTTTCCCCCACTATTTTATGTGAAGTGGTGGTATCTCTGGTTGGGGTCATGGAAAAGCAAAGGGAGGAATGGATATTACCCAGCAACTGTGGCCTGACCTAGATGTAGTAACTGATAAGATTTGTGTGGTTTCTGTCTGGGAAAGCAGTAGGTACAGCCTTGGTTTTATATAGAATAATTTATTATGTTACATGCAAGCAATTTTTTCTTCTTGAAGTATAAGTTTAGAAGGAAGGATGTGCTGATTTTAAGCAGCCAAAGGGTATATACTAATATAGACAAATGTCACTTTTTTGGCTGCCCAGCATCTGACCTTCTTCTGTACATTTAGGAAATTTTTTATCTTATAAATCTTGATGGGAGGTATATCCTACTGTAGAAGCAAAAGATGCCAGATACATGACCAACCCAGCTGTTTTTGCAGCTAGTGATGGACCCATCTCCTATGCTAAGCCAATTAGATGTACCCACCATGTGTTATAAACCAGAAATTAACAATGAAAAGAAGGAACAGCTGAAACTATGCCAGCGCTGGCAACATCAGTGTCTGTTTCTTGGGGATGGCAGAACGAGGGGATCCCCAGGAACAATGTAGGTGGGATGCAGATCAAGGTATTGCCCTTAGCAGTAGATACAATTGTATTTTCTCCTAATGTGTCTTAAGTTGTGGATCTCGCATCAAACGCAAACCTCTTTGTTCTGCCTTCCCAGTGATTCTGAGATTCTCAATACCCTTTCAATTAATTCCTTTGCTCCATTTCTATATGGCCTTTAAACTAAAACCCTTAAGGAATACAATAATGCTTCACAGCCCACTCACTGGATGGTTTAACAAACTGAAGAACATCCCCCACATGTGGATGGTCAATTTAGTGGTCCATTATATATTTCAGAAGATCTCTTTATGTGACCTATGTCTTCATTCAAGAGCCTCAGTTTTTACTGTTTGCTGTGTTTGTCACTTCTTTAAATTTATAAAAACAGATCTTTTCCCCCAAATACACATGGGCCATTATAGGAATTTCAGAAGATGATGGGTAGAGATTTGACTCCAAACTCTGAGGCAATAAATGTGAATTTTTTAGCTGGTATCTCCTTGATATTCAGGCCAACAGACATGCTTGCACCCACACTGCTGACACAGAAACTTGCCCCTTGCACCACCTGCCAGAACCCAGAAGGCACATGAATTCAGGAGTGTTAGCCAAGAGCAACACAGGAGCAACAGTGAAGGGAAAAGATTTAATGTTACCGCAAGCCAAAATGGAGACGACCAAAAGTACATAATTCCAGGCTCCAATTCCCACACATTCCTCAAGTGATTCTCTTTTGGTGTAATGAAAAATCCACCAGGCAACTGGACATGCTCCTCCACCAGAAGTCTAGCTGAGACTGACAATCCTGCAAGCATTATCACAAAAGGGGTTGGTGGACCAGCGACTCCTTCAACATGACCTTGCGGTGTTGATAATATTCATCCTCCTCTCCCTTCTTAGCAAGGCAGCCTCTGAATGGTTTGGCAAAGATCCATGACCAAGTTCAGCTCTTGATTTTAAAAGGCAACCTCTTATTCTTTGCAGCCAAATTTATTTCATTTCCTTCTGAACTATGGAAAGCTCCTAATATTCCATTAGTTTTAGCTCCAATGTCTACTCAGTGTCAGAGCCATTTGAAGGCTCCACTCTGATTTTACAGTTAATGGTCTTGGCATTGCTGAGGCTCAAGACAGCGACAGGAATGAAATGGCAGTAAAGATTGCTGGCTAATTGGGGCCACCCCGCTGGAAGAAATCTTTACAAGAATAGGGGCTCTGACTTTTTAATTCTATATCTAACCCTCTCATCCTAGGTGATCTCTGACTCTCTAGTTCCATGAGTTTAATTATGGTCTGACAACACTAAATGTATTTTTCAAGCGAGGATTTAACCCTTAAACTCCAGAATCATATACCCACCTGCTTACTTGACATATACACTTCATTTCCAACAGGTAGGTCAAGCTTACAATGAAACCAAAATAAAATAATATTTTTATTTAAAAATAAAACCAAAGCTTGATTACCCCAGCACCTTCCCCCATTGTGTTTCTCCCCTAGTAGTCTCTACCTCGTTTAATGGCGGCTCCATTCTACCAGTTGCTCAGCCCAAAAACTTAGTTATCCTTGACTTCTTTCTTATTCTTAAGCTTCACATCCACAACTTCAAGAAATCCTGTCAATTCTGTCATTGAACTAGATCCAAAATTTTACCAGGGCTCACCATCTCTCCCACCACGACCCTAGTACAAACTGTCATCACTTCTCAGAGGAGTCATTTCAATAACTTCTTAATTGATCTTTATGATTCAATTTGCAACCCTCCCCCCTCAACCTTCACTAAAGTCATTCGGTCTTCCCTTAGCAAAGTTAAACCTCAGGATGTAGATTCTTGTTGATTGAAATTCTCTTGTGGTTTTTTCATCTCACTCAGAATAAAATCTGAGGTTTTTCTCATGGTTGGCAAAGCTTTTCTTGCTATGGTCCTTACTTTCCTCACTGACTGCATACCCTCCCATTGTCTTCTCCTACTCCAGACACACTGGACTTCTTGTTTTTCTTGTACATATGGGGCATCCTCCTACTTGACATTCTTTGTGTATTGCTGTTTCATCTTCCTGAAATGTCCACCTCCAAATTATAACCTGTAACTTCCCTTACTTCTTTAAGGACCCTTCCTGACCCGTACATTTTTAGTACATGTGCTGCTGAAGCAAGCACTCCTGACCCCTACATAAATATTGCCTCTCCACTGACTAACTTTGCATAGCCTCATTATGCTCTATTTTCCTTCATCTCACTTATCTCCATGTTTTTACTTACGTGCTTATTTTCTGCTCTCTCCCAGCAGGTCTTACTTCACGTAAGCAAATTCTGCTTATTTGGTTCACTGCTACATCCTAACACCTATAAGAACATCTACCCATAATAAACCTGTACTCTATATTTATTGAATAAATAAAGAATGGAGATCTAAGAAGGGATCCTTGAAGGAACATTCATTTTGGAGGATTTGGGGGATAATAATAAGAGTAGCTTATAAAGAAAACTGAGTAGTCTCCAAAGAGGGGAAAAATAAACCGGAAGAGTTCAGTGGCCTCGCTGAAGCCACAGGAAGTGACTGTGTCCCGCTGCAGGAAGTGGTTAACACTTGAAAATGTTACAGAGTGAGATACGATTGCAATGTGAGAAGAGAGGAGAGAGACTATTAAGGAATCCAGGTGAAGCAAAAAGAGGGTTCATAAAGGAGACAATGATCAACCCTGTCAAACATTGTTTATGAATTAAGTTACATCAAATGCTCATTGTGTTTAGAAAACAGAAATTTTTGTAACTTTAAAAGAGCAGTTGTGGTAAAGCAGTAAAAATAAGAATCTGACTGCAGTGGTCATAATAAGCTTCAAGGAAAGATAGAAAGGAAGTAGTAAGCACAGAAAATTTTCTGTAAAATGAAACAGAATTGAAGTTGGAGTAGGATGTATGGTCATATGGGGTCATTTTTCTTTTTTTCATGAAAATTTTATTACATCTATGTCTGAAGGTGATAATAGTCTTGTAAACAAAGAAAATTAATTATGCAGTAATAGTAGATATAATATTTTGAGTATTGGATTCCATTTTCCTTCCCTACTCAAAGACATCATTCTTATCCTTGTCCTTTCTGAAGCCATACATTTTTAATTCACTAAAAAATACAAAATAATCCCACCCAATCTTGCCATCTTGTTTTTAGTCTGCCTTTTCTCATCTTGCAGTACATAAACAATTGTAAATCTTGTATGCAATTAGGTTAGATCATTGTATAACCAGGTTCAGACACTAAGCATATACTAAGTGTGCTGATATTTTTAATTTAGAAAAAATTTTAAAAGAAATTTCAACTTAAAAGAAATACTCCTTATGGGTGCCTGAGTGGCTTAGTCCATTAAGCATCTGCCTTCAGCTCAGGTCATGATCCTGGAGTCCTAAGATTGTGCCCCTTGTTGGGCTCCCTGCTCAGTGGGGAGTCTGCTTCTCCCTCTCCCTCTGCCCCTCTACCTGTTTGTGTTTTCTCTCTCTCTCTTTCTCTCTCTCTCAAATAAATAAATAAAATCTTAAACAAAAATTCTCCCTATGATAATTTCATTAATTTTATAATCTGCTACAAGGTCATAATTGAAAAACACCAACCCAGGGTCTGAAAATAAAAAGTCAGTGGCTGATGGAGGATGAAAGCAAAAATCTTTGAAAATGAGGAGGTCAAGGATTTGAGAAACCAGGGTAATGGAAATACACTCAGTAGAGGCATATTGAAATCACCAAGAGTTTGGCAGGATTTATGTTAACAAAAGAAAATCAATGAGCCGAGTGCTAAATCTGGAAGAACTGAGGTGATATGGCTCAAAAGTCTTGGGGTGGCTGCCACAAAAAGGCATGCTGGGCGGCAGAACCTATCTGTGTCAGCTTCCATGGAATTGGGCATTCCCACTCTGTATACTACATGTGGGTGACAACATAGCTCCTACCACCTTATTAATAATCAATTTTATGTTAATGGCTCAAAAAAAAAAAAAAACCATCACATCTCTAATGTTGCTCTGTCCTCTGAACCCCAAACTCAGAATCATCCCCTTAAATGACATCTTTGTTCATTCTCCCACAGGCCCTCAAATTAAATATACCCCAAATTAAAGGAATCACTTGTTCCTGCCTAACTGCTTGAGAAAGAAATCTCAATGCCAACCTTAATTTTTCTCTCACATCCCACAGGTCTGTAAATCACAAATCCTATATGACCCTCAGATCTAACCATTTCTCCACACTTTGTTGTCACAATTTTACTTCAGGAGCCCATCATTTCCTGCCTGGGTCTCTGCAGTAACATCCTTGTAGGCACCTGTCTCCTCTCTTCCCCTGGTTTTCAGGGGGAAGATTGATTAGGGAGGTCCACTTATTGGATGTTTCTTTTTGTTATTATTATTCTTGCCACCCAATTTTTCAGTATTTCCAGCTTAAAAGAATTGCCCTATTGAGTGAAGCTTGAGGACAGCAGGACTCACTTCTAGCATAGCAATGGAATGAAAACAGATTTTTTTCTTCTCTCCATCTTCCAGTACCTAAAGCATGTTTAGGATTGGCCAGTTTGACACTTGCACTCAGGACATTGAATATGGAGCGAATAATATGAAAGGACAGTTAGCTGTGGCATTCAAAAACAGTGTTTAGGACCCAGAGGTGAAAATGGTACTTTTTAAAAGCAAGGCCAGTTCTAGCAGTAACATCCTAAACAGATTGTTATAACACGTCACATTGGCTGTGGCCCCAACTGACAAGACTCCATTGGTTTCCACACATTTTCTGAATCTGGTTTTCCAACAATCCTGTTGATTCTCTAAATATTCCCAAACCTATGTGAAATATTCTCTTCTGCTTGAGCTAGCCAAAGTCATTTTCTATTGCTTACAATGAAAATTATGACCATCAGAGACCAATTAAGAAGTTGCTCCAATAATTTAGGATAAAAGAGGATAGTGGCCTGAATTAAAGCAAGGTTAATGGATGATGGAAAGTAGGGGAGAGGGTAGAAAAATTAAAATTAACGTTAAAATTCATGGGAATTTATCGGATATTGGGACAAGGAGAAGAAAGCGTCACTGAGGATGATTTTTAGCTTGGGTAAATGAGGTGTTGTCAGTACCTCCAAACACAAGAAAGAATGGAGAAATAATAATAATAAAGGAGGTAGGCAGATGGGAGAAGAGCAGATTTGTGGTGGTGGGAGTAATTACCGTTTTAAAAAAGTTGAGTTTGAGACTTTAAGACGACATTATGGGAGACATTGAGTAGACAGATGGATAGAAGTATGAATCTGTGGGAAAATGTCAAGGATAAAGATAGAGGACTGAAGTCACCAGGAACTGAAATCATGAGAGGAAATGAGATCACTCTGGAAGAGTTCATAGCATAAGAACAGTGGGTCGAGGATGGACATCTGGAGAATGCCATAATTTAAGAGATGAGTTTAGAAAGAAAAGACTAGAAAATAAATCACTAGAAATAAACCACAGTTTCCTTTCCTGATGAGATGGTATGACTAAAATTACTCTTTCTAGTTTCTTTAGGCACACAGAGCCCCTTGAAAACAATTTTCTTGTCTTTGGCAGCTCTTTCTCAATGAACAATGATTTCAAATAATTATTACCTGCCTAGAGTTTCTACCCCAAGATCCAAGCCCTGCATTCTTCATCAGCAACATCTACCTGCAAAGTCTGAAGAATAACAAACCCCTTTACATTTTAGAAAACACTTTCAGAGGGAAAATTTCAAAAAGTAACACAATGAAGGAACCAGCTATCTATCATTAACACTCCTACATAGACCTCTTATTTATGCTGGAGTTCTCCATTTTCCCCCAGGCCCACCCTAAGTGTACCGGTTCTAAAGAACCAGAGTCCTAGTCCATCTATCTAATTAGGTTCTACTTGACCAACAAGGGTTTCTACCACCTCTTCCCTCAGTTTTTAACTTTATTTTTTATCTTTGTTACCTCTTACCAAACCAATATCACTGGTTGAAGATGCAGACTATGATAACATAAAAAAATTGCCTGCAATCACGTAGCCTCCTTTCTATCCTTCTCTTGGTTTCCAGTAGCCTTCTAGTATTTAACTGATGATGCAACACAGCTTTCACTGATGTACAGGAGGTGGTAAGAAGGAAATTCAATCTATGTACAATTCCTCCCTTTTTCCCTTGTCTTCGAGTGGAGGGAGGAAGAAGTTGGTGTTATGTTCTACAGACCTGTGATGATTAGTCTTATGTGTCCAACTGACTGGACTTAGAGATACTCAGATAGCAAATAAAACATTATTTCTGGGTGTATCTGTGAGGGTGTTTCCAGAAGAGATTAGCAATTGAATCAGTGGACTGAGTAAAGAAGATCACCCTCACTGGTATAGATTGACATCATTCAATCTGTTAAGGGCTTGAATAAAACAAAAAAGCAGAGGTAGGACAAATTTGTTTTCTGCTTGAGCTGGGATATATATTTCACTCCTGGTTGTCAGGTATTTGGTCTCAGACTGTGGCTCTCACCACTGACCCCTCTGGTTCTCAAGCCTTCAGGTTTGGACTGAGACTATATAACTGGCTTTCCTGGACCTGCAGCTTGCAGATGACAGACTATAGGACTTCTTAGCCTCCATAATTGGCTCACTGGCTCATGCAAGCCAATTCCTCATAACAAAGCTCTTTCTATGTATTTGTATATATCCTTATGGTTCTGTTTCTCTGGACCCTGACTAATACAAGGTCCTAGATAGGACAGAGAATTCCTAACAAGTGATAACCCAAGCATAAATTTATATTACTGTGCTGAAATTCAGATAAAGCAAACACATATAAGAATATTGAATTCAGAGTACTCAGATATTAATATTGGTATTAAGTTTCAAGTCACAGAAGCAAGAGTTTAGGTCAGAAACAAGAATATTTGAGGAGAGAGGAATCCTTAGGATTTGCACAAAACTAGGAAAACATTTACAATTTATATAAAGATATACAGTAAGGTTTGACTTGCTTAAAAGTCAAGGGAATGGGAAATAGCACCAATGAAACTCTGGAAAATATAGACAGAAGAAGAGGAAGCAAAAGGATTGAGCAAAAGCTATTTGAAAGATACATTAAAAAAACATAAGCAATGAGAGAAGGACTCTAGGAAGAAGAAAGGAAGTTGGTATCAACTGATACCAATGGAGAGAGACCAAATAAGCTAAGAACTGAAGTAGGTCCACTGATTTGACTGTGGCAAACAACTTATGTCCTTGAGAATAGCTGTATCTGTAAAATGATGAGGATGGAAAACAGAAACCAGGGGGTTGTCAAGTAAATGAGAGAAGAGGAATTGCAGAGACCAAGCAAATAATCCATTTTAGACTATTGCAGTGATAAAAAGAAAAATAATGAAATGATAGCTGGAAGAAGATAGACACAAAGGGAGGTTTGTTTCTTTTCTTTTCTTTTCTCTTTTCTTTTCTTTTCTTTTCTTTTCTTTTCTTTTCTTTTCTTTTCTTTTCTTTCCTTTTCTTTTCTTTCCAGAAAGGGATTTAAACTTTCAACATGTTTTTTTCTGATATCCATCTTGAATTTCTTGAACAACAAAGAGAATTTACTGACCCTTTAAGCAAAATGATCCAGAAGTAGAGTTAGCTTCAGAAATGATTTGATTTTCTGTTTCTCTGATAAGAAGAAGTTACTAGAGTCAGTAGTGGGGTCAACTTTCCTAGATCCTCTTGATTTGCCTCATTAGAGGTTGTTAGTGAGGTGAGGAAAAAGTTGGCATTGGACCCAGGGAGAAAACCGAAAGATGATTCCACTCTAGTATACACTTTTGCTTCAATATCCAACATCCAAACATACCTTTCATCCCAGATACACACTTCCAAAAATGCCTGTACCTAAGTGAAATATATTCCCTCCCTACCTCAATGGAGTGAATTCAAAATCCTTTCAGGTACTGTATCTAGGACAAACCCAGGTGTAGTCTTCTCCAAGAACCCCACTAGTAGCTAAAATTGAGAAGTTATCTACCACACAATATCTAACACTTATTGGTGAAGGGAAAACGTGGTAATTACAATAAAACCTCCCACCTGAGAAAAAGAGGAATTGAAATGAAAGTGCTCTCTAGCCATTTCTAAATGGAACAGTTCCTAGGACAACTTTCTGGGACAATTTCCTTGTTCATTCCCCATCCCACTGCAACATCAGACAATTGTATGGCTGCTGTATCTGACCTGATTACTTTCTGATAGTGTGACCTATTTTTAGCTAGGTTTGGTTGGTTTTATGGGGAAACACTGCTGTTTTGGAAATTAAGAAATATTCTTATCTGTTTGTTTCTAGCACATATCAGGGGCTAATAGTTAAAGCCATAGATGTTATCTAGTAAGAACTGCTAAACCCAGACGTGGGCTGAGAAATTCCTGTTTCTTACTAGGTCAGCATTTGTTTCTACTGTACTCCTCAGTACTGTAATCCTCAGTCTAATAGTTAACTGTACTCCTAATCCTCAGTTTAATAGTTCCCACCCCAAATCACATGACTGACAGGAAAATATAATGTGTTCCTTGACCCCCATGGCTGCATCCCAGGTATTTCACCAAAACAGGACCTTTACATTTTGACAGACAGTGAAACCTCACCAGAGGAACCAGAAAGAAGATTGGAAAATCAGTCCCCTTTCGTACCCTAAATTTATCTCTTGCTAAGTCCTCTCCTTATTTTTGTTTATATTAACCTCAGCTTGGGGCCAGAAATTAGATATTCCAACTCTATGAGAAACCAGATAACTGGATTCTAAGTGATTTTTGGTAACAATCTACAGGCTGAAGACCCTCCTTAACAAAACCTATTTTCTCACCTCTCAACCTTCCGAGGCCTACTTTCAGAAGCAGATCTCACTGTCATAGGACATTACTGAACGTCACACTTCAGCATTCTGACCTTTCTTACATGATCCATATCCCAAAGCCCAGCAGGCCATGGTTTGGGAAAGTCCTTTGTAACTACAGATAGAAAGCCAACTCTCCAGCACAAGGCAGAGCAATTCTCTCTTTACACCTTCCTTGGTTCAGCCAGTTCCACATTTTTACTCACAACATCCAATTTTCTACTGCTGAGGTCAGGATCAGTCAAGTTCAGTAAGACTCATTATGTTGCAACAAAAAAGGGTTAGAGTTTTTGCTTGGTTGGTTGATTGGTTGGTTTTTGTACGGTGTCTCGTGCATTTGAAAAAATTCAGAGACAGTAGGGTCTTTAGGTAATCTTTAATCAGGTCTCCATTCCTTTACCTCTCTTGAGTCTGCTCATCTCTGTGCAGGAAGTCTATCCCAGACTGGCTGATTATACTAATGAAAGATATGTAGGTTTCACATTTGCATATCACAGAAACCTTGAATTTCCAAAACATTCTCTGGAATTTGACTGGATCTGTGACTATCATGAATCTACTACTGAACTAAGCTCTAGGTCCAGGAGGACAACATAAGCTGAGTAATCAAACCTTGGCAACATTCTCCAGAACTGAGTTCTTCCACTCAAAGGTGCATAGACTCTCAAAATCAGAAATTAGAAGCTGGAAGTTGTAGTAAAATTACAAATTTCAGGAACAATGAAGTAATGTCACCATAATATTCAAAAAGGAAAAAGTGAACACACAGTAAAAGAGGATTTACTCAAAAAAGTAAGATCTTGTCACCAAAGAGGAGGTAAATCAAAAGTTAAGTGGAAAGGATTATCTTTACATAGGAAAAAGGCACTTCATATTGGAACATGTTAGCTAATTAATAATCCTGATTGTATTTTACGTGAAGCATCCCCATTGTCTGCATTTCCAAAGCCAATCTGTCTTGCCTGGAAGCATTTATCTTGGATTTTATTTCAACTGAAATTTTCAAGATAGCTGTAGATTCACATGAAGCTGTAAAAGAGATAAACTAATCGATTGATCGATCGCAAAGAGATGTGGTATATACTTTACCCTGCTTCCCTAACAGTGACATGTTTATAAAAGCTATAGTAAAAGTAGTAGACAAGATATTTACATCGATATAACCTGCCGCCTCTCTTGGATTTTGAAACCAATTTGACAATGTAACTGATTCCTACTTCAAAAATAGGGAGCATAAAGTTCACTTGAAGAAGTTTTTGTCTGACAGCCTTTATCGCTTTTGAGGAAAAATGGTCTTTGGATAACCAAGTATATTAGGAAAAATGAGAAAGAAGGGGACTGTGGTAAATCATATTGAAAAAAATCAGTATTTGTCAAGAAAATACTTGCATACATAGTAGTCCATATTAAGACACACACATATATATGTGTGTGTGTGTGTCTTTATATATATATATATACATATTATACATACATATGTATATATATACATGTTATGTATATATATATCTTTCCTATTAATAAGCCTGAGAAAATGTGATAAAAGCAATTATAATAGCATTTCAGAATGGACTGGCTCTAAATCAAGGTGATTAAAACAGATTATTTCCAAGTTTTAGCTAATTGTAATTACTTATAATTACTTTCCCTTGCTTAAAATTTCTTTCACAATGTAGTCCAAATTCATTAAAAATACCATTGTATTTTAGCACCAAAATAAATGCGAAGAGTGAAACGAAAACTACCGCAAATGAGGTTTGGCCAAACAATCTTTAAAAAAAGAAAAAAAAAGTGACAAATAACATTTTTCATCCAATTTGTCAGTAGGATTCTGCAGAAAGTTTTATGTTGCTTCCTCAAAGGATCTGAATGCATCTATAGAAATGGAAAGTCTAGGGCTTAAATAGAATTATTTTTAAATAAAATATTATCTTTTAACAGTCTCTGGAACAAAAGAAGTCCTAACTTCTTATTAATTTTATACTTTCCCAATTTTGTATCTTTAAAATCTATTTCTAAATTAAGTATTTATCCAGACTTATTATATGAGTTGATATGACTTATTGAGACCTGTTCTATAGCTCTGCCTGGATTCAGGAAATCTGCTAGAAAACAAAACAGACATAGTTCTTCTGATCATTAGCTTCCATGTTGGAAAAAAAGCAAAAAGTTTTAAGGAAAAATAAAAATTCTCTCCCCCAAATTTCTCAAATATGAAAGAATATTTAAGCAAAACTTCATACCTATTAGGAGAGACCCTTCTGTTACTATCATTTAACCATTTTCCTGAATGGTTAACTCCCCTCCACCAGCATTCACAAGGCTCTTTAAAGCACATATAGGAGCACGTGGGTGGCTTGATCTATTGACCGTCTGCCTTCGCTCAAGTCATGATCCCCAGGTCCTGGGATTGAGTCCCCCTTCAGGTTCCTTTCTCAGGGCGGCTCTCTCCCTCTGCCTGCTGTTCCTTCTGCTTGTGCTCTCTCTCTCTCTCAGACTCTATGACAACTAACTAAATGAAAACCTTAAAAAAATTTTTTAAATAAAGCTCATATTATTGCCTTGAAGTTCACTCCATGAGATTCTGGTGATTTTTCGGGAAGCCCTAGAACAGTGACCTTCCTAAGAAGCAGTTTCAGTTGAATCCTGGAGACCTTCTGCTTGTCCAACATCTGTTTGGCTTGTTGTTGAACCAAAGGTGACAGTTAGGCCTTTTCTACAGTTTCTCTGCTAAAATCATTTAGGAAAATAACAGATTTCACTGACATATAAAGACAGGAAGACCTATAAATGGTTTTCCATTCAAGCAAAGCATCCATTCAAACTAAATACTGGATTCAGATTTTTAAAGCCCTTTAAGCTAACCTAATGGCTGTAATTTTTTTTTTTCCCCTCACAGATCATTTTATTTAATGTAGGACTCCAGCTGGCCCTTTCTTTTCTCTATCCATCCCTCTGTGTAACCCCTGATGTTTCTCACTCTCTTTAGCCTCCTGTCCAAACAGTTACAGGCCTGCCTTTGCATCATGCAAATTTATCAAATCCCACATCATCCTGCTCTTCTAAAATACGATCAAGGCCCTAAACAGCAAATTCACCCCTCTGTTATTACATCATGAGTATTTTTAGAGAGAAAGAGAGATCTGTAGTTAACATGGAACAGTTGATTCCACTTCTAGGTGAAACAAGTGAAAATATGCCTCGTATTTCTAGGGAAAGGCATTAGCTGAGGCACAGGCAGTGGAGAGTGAACATTTCTCTTCAGTGAAGAGACTTCAAAAGAAACAAATGAAAGACATCACAGGACAGTAAAATACGGTGAAATTTGCCTTCACCGGGGTGCCTGGGTGGTTCAGTGGGTTAAGCCTCTGCCTTTGGCTCAGGTCATGATCTCAGGGTCCTGGGATGGAGCCCTGCATGGGGCAGTCTGCTCAACAGGGAGCCTGCTTCCCCCTCCCCCTCTGCCTGCCTCTCTGCTACTTGTGATCTCTCTCTCTCTCTCTCTCTTTGTCAAATAAAGAATAAATAAAATCTTTTAAAAAATAAAAATAAATAAATAAAAGAGAAATTTGCTTTCACCATGATCCCTGCCACTCCACTGTTTTTTTGGACACTGTGTACCTCAAGTGGGAAGTAGGACTAGAAAACCATCAGTCATTCTGGCTGGCAGCACCTCAGAGTGTGGGAGGTGAGGAGATGAGAGCCCACACCGCGTCAGAAGAGAACGAATGTAGTACAGAGGAGGGGTGCTAGCAAGACTCATGCCTAAGTTAGCACCAGACTTGGCTGCAAATAACAGACAACCCAAAAAACAATGCCTAAAAGGAGGGGTGAGTGTCTCTCAGATAATAAGAATCCCACAGCCCTAGGAATCCGGATGTCGCTCTTTTTGTCTTCCATCATTTTTTTAGCATACAACTTTCATCCTAATGGTCACAAGACAGCTGCTCAGTCTCTCAGCATCGCAGACAAAGAGAAAGATGGGTGCAAGTGGAAGAGTAAAGTTTCCTTCCTTACATGGCTTTGCCTTCTTCCCTGACAAGAAAAGGAGGGAGGGCCTCCCTCAGAGTTTCCCTCACCACCTCCTTGCCCACAGTCGTGTTACATCATCATCACTCTGGCTTATAGGAGGTGGGATGGTGAGTGTTGTTTGTTTCTTAGATTATGTAGAAGAAGAAGTCAGTTGAAAAGGAGTTTGGAATGGGCTTTGAGAGGGTCAGCTTATCTGCACAACTAGAATAGAGGTGAGTAAGAACTTTTCACCATATTGAAGACCCAAGGAAAGAAGAGCACAGTGTAATATGCTCGTGAGAAAGGCAAATTCACGTCAAGGATTCACATGCTTACTCAGGAACAATAATTTTAACACATCAGTGATATCAAGTGAGATGAAAAGTTTTTACTATCGAAGTTACTTGAGAAGTTTCCAGTGTTAATATGGTATCTACCCAAATATAATATATTTATTATATACCCAAATATATATCCAATATATTATATACCCAAATATATATTTATTATATATTGATATTATATATATATTATATATATACCAAGCATGTACATGTATGTATATAGGTGTACAAAGGAAAGAGGGGGAAGAGGAGAAGGAGAAGAAAGAAAGACAGTCAACTCTTTGAATTTGCTCAGTGACAAGAAAACCTGGAACTGTATTTCAAATACTTCCAGAAGTATTAGGAAATAAGAATATGAAATTGGGCTAGAGTCGATACAAGTTAATCTGAGAACATAAGAGAATCAATGGATTATGGTTTTATATAAATAACCACATTACCTCCAACCTACAGCACTGTTGGTCACATATTTGTTGATTAAGTAATTCCTTTAAAAAATTTTTTTTGAAAAGTCAGGCTCTAATTCCGATCAAAATTCCACTAGTATTTTTCAAAGAGCTGGAGCAAATAATCCAAAAATTTGTATGGAATCAGAAGAGACCCCAAATCGCTAAGGAAATGTTGAAAAACAAAAATAAAACTGGGGGCATCACGTTACCTGATTTCAAGCTTTACTACAAAGCTGTGATCACCAAGACAGCATGGTACTGGCATAAAAACAGACACATAGTCCAGTGGAACAGAGTAGAGAGCCCAGATATGAACCCTCAACTCTATGGTCAAATAATCTTTGACAAAACAGGAAAAAATATACAGTGGAAAAAAGACATTCTCTTCAATAAATGGTGCTGGGAAAACTGGACAGCTATATGTAGAAGAATGAAACTCAACCATTTTCTTACACCGTACACAAAGATAAACTCAAAATGGATAAAAGACCTCAACGTGAGACAGGAATCCATCAGAATCCTAAAGGAGAACATAGGCAGTAACCTCTTTGATATCAGCCACAGCAACTTCTTTCAAGATATGTCTCCAAACGCAAAGGAAACAAAAGCGAAAATGAACTTTTGGGACTTCATCAAAATCAAAAGCTTCTGCACAGCAAAGGAAACAGTCAACAAAACAAAGAGGCAACCCACGGAATGGGAGAAGATATTTGAAAATGACAGTACAGACAAAAGGTTGATATCCAGGATCTATAAAGAACTCCTCAAACTCAACACACACAAAACAGATAATCATATAAAAAAATGGGCAGAAGATATGAACAGACACTTCTCCAATGAAGACATACAAATGGCTATCAGACACATGAAAAAATGCTCATCATCACTAGCCATCAGGGAGATTAAAATTAAAACCACATTGAAATATCACCTTACGCCAGTTAGAATGGCCAAAATTAGCAAGTCAGGAAACAACATGTGTTGGAGGGGATGTGGAGAAAGGGGAACCCTCTTACATTGTTGGTGGGAATGCAAGTTGGTGCAGCCACTTTGGAGAACAGTGTGGAGATTCCTCAAGAAATTAAAAATAGAGCTTCCTTATGACCCTGCAATTGCACTCCTGGGTATTTATCCCAAAGATACAGATGTAGTGAAAAGAAGGGCCATCTGTACCCCAATGTTTATAGCAGCAATGGTCACAGTCGCCAAACTGTGGAAAGAACGAAGATGCCCTTCAACGGATGAATGGATAAGGAAGATGTGGTCCATATACACTATGGAGTATTATGCCTCCATCAGAAAGGATGAATACCCAACTTTTGTAGCAACATGGACAGGACTGGATGAGATTATGCTGAGTGAAATAAGTCAAGCAGAGAGAGTCAATTATCATATGGTTTCACTTTTTTGTAGATCATAACAAATAGCATGGAGGACAAGGGGAGTTAGAGAGGAGAAGGGAGTTGAGGGAAATTGTATCATGAGAGACAATGGACTCTGAAAAACAATCTGAGGATTTGGAAGGGGCTGGGGGTGGGAGGTTGGGGGAACCAGGTGGTGGGTATTAGAGAGGGCACAGATTGCATGGAGCACTGGGTGTGGTGCAAAAAGAATGAATACTGTTACACTGAAAATAAATAAATAAAAAAGTCAGGCTCTAAGAATTTTTCCAGAAAATTTCAGATCGATACAAGAGAATATATTATTTAAATGCTAACACACATTTTAATAATGTGAAACTTGTCCTTGTTTCAAGTATTTTTTATTTAGATTATATGAATTAAAGCACCAAGACAAAATTAACCAAAGTAGGGATAAATAATGTTGTTTTAAAATACATGAGATCTGATGTTATTTTCTGCTTTTGAAAGAACACCAATAATATTTTCATCACTCTAAAAATATATTTTTACAAGAGAAGTTGTTCCAGTTTCTCTTACATTCCAACATTTCAAAAGCTCTAAATTTGATCTTGAATACTGGTACTGCCATAATGCTAACACCATTTTTTTTTAAAGATTTTATTTATTTATATCAGAGAGAGTGTGAATGAGAGAGAGAGAGAAGAAACTGAAGGAAAGGCAGAAGGAGAGGGAGAAGCAGGTTCCCCACTGAGCAAGGGGCCCGATGTGGGACTCAATCCCAGGACTCCGAATCATGACTGGAGCCAAAAGGAGATGCTTAACCAACTGAGCCACCCATGTGTCCCCACCCTTTTCAATAAAAACATGCATAAAACAGTGGATCAGGACACATTAACAATAATGAATGAATGAATATTCTAGATTATTACTCGTAGTAAGAGAATTGGAGAAGAAAATATATAGATAGTTTTGTAAACTTGCTTTATTAGGTCAAAGGACAAATTGATTTTGTTACCTGAATTATCTAGGTCCTCCGAAAGCAAAATAAATAAATACATAAATAAATAAGAGGCTCAATTAATGTTCCTTGAGCCAGTTGAAAAATAAAAGAAAGCATTGGGACAGGGCGCCTGGGTGGCTCAGTGGGTTAAAGCCTCTGCCTTCGGCTCAGGTCATGATCCCAGGGTCCTGGGATCGGGCCCCACATCGGGCCCCACATTGGGCTCTCTGCTCAGCAGGGAGCCTGCTTCCTCCTCTCTCTCTGCCTGCCTCTCAGCCTACTTGTGATCTCTGTCTGTCAAATAAATAAATAAAATCTTTAAAAAATAAATTAATTAATTTTTAAAAAAATAAAATAAAAGCATTGGGGCACCCGGCTGCTTCACTCAGTGGAACATGCAATTCTCGATCTGGGGGTTGTGGGTTAAGGTCCCATGCCAGGTGTAGAGATTACTTAAATAAATCTTTTTTAAAAAGAAAGAAAAAGAGAATAACTAAATGGGAATATCTCAACTTTGAGTATTTTTCAAAAGTATTCTCAATTGTTTAATAATTATGAACAATAATTCTTAAATCTAATAATTCTACTCCTAAAAGTCTATGTTAAGGAAGTATCCTATAATGCTGGTAGATCAATTGATAAGCACATTGACTTCAGTGGTTATTTTTTTTTTCATTTATTCATTTAAACATATTATTCAAAGACTAAACACCTGGGACTGTTGTTCTACGCATCACGGATACAGTGGTAAACAAAAAAATTGTCCTTGTGGAATTCCATTCTCATTGAGGGTGGGTGACACAGATATAAAGAAACATAGAAAATGTAAAAGTCTGTAAGATGGTGACAAACACTACGGGGAGGAATAGAAGGAAATGAATAAATAAAGCTGGAAGGCTGTAGGGAGAATCTCTGAGTTGATTAAAGCTTTGTGTTGATTGAAAAAAAAAGTAAAGGGGGTGCCTGGGTGGCTCAGTCAGTTAAGCATCTGCCTTCAGCTCAAGTCATGATCCCAGGGTTCTGGGATCTGCCATGTGGGGCTTCCTGCTCACCAGGGGGTCTGCTTCTCCCTCTTTAGCTGCCCCTACCCCCGCCCCATGCTCTCTCCCTCTCTCTCACTCAAATAAATAAATAAAATCTTTAAAAAAAAAAAAAAAGTGAGAAGGCAAAGTTCAAGTAAAGGCCTGAGGAGGTGGGGGAACCAGCCATTAAGCTTTCCAGGAAGACCATTCCTGGCAGAGGACATGCTGGAAATGCTGGAGGTACAGTGAGATTGTCAGATTCAACAAACAGAAAAGAGGCCAGTAGAGCTCAAGTAAAATGAAGAGAGGCAGAATAGAAGATGAACTCAGAGACATATCTGGACACCATATCATAAAGAGCCTCATGAGCTATCAGTAGGACTTGGAATCATAATTACAAATTTGGTTATAAGAAACTCTCCAAATGAAATGCATAGTACATTAAGGAAGAGTTAATATTTCTTCAGGATTTGGGGCTATAACATAGATATTAAAAACGCATGTATAAATGATTTCTTAAGAACATTGGAAAACCTTGTGGTAGGATGTTAAGGTAAACAGAGCCCCATATACACTGTAAAAGAATTCTGCTTTCAAGAATCTTTAAAAAAGCTAGAGAAAATCATGGAAGGAAATGTATTTACATGTGAAATAGCCAGCAGTAAAACTAGGGATGTTTTGTTTTCATTAGTTTATTTTTCCCCCAGCCTCCTTTCTATAGGCACATAGAACTTTCATAATCAGAGAATAATTACAGCTAACTTCTTTTAATTAAATGAATATTTTAAAAAGGATGAGACCCGACGTAACCAGCTCTACACAGCCATGTCTCAAGGAGAGCTGTGACTGTGTATCCCTGGTTTAGCAGCTCTGGCCTCATTCCTCTTGTATCATAGGAGTTGCCACACTATTTCTAGTGACTGTCTGTGCTACTGTTTTGAGTATGTAGAGAAATAGCTGAGAAAAAAATTTGGATTCAGGTTCTTGGCAGAGACTAGCTGCTTAGCGCTGGAGGCAAGCAAAGGCTCAATTCTGAGGCTTGATCTGAGGTTACTTTCCTCACCTTTTGGAGAATGCAAGAATTCTGGCATAGAGCTGCTTAGTTTTCTCGATCTAATAGATTTGCTATGAGAGACAGTTTAGAATTTATCAGAGATCCTAGGAGGAGGCTTCAAATGAGATCTTTACCTACTGATTTATTAGATGGACTTGCGCAATCTGACCTCTTTCTGTTTTAGGGCTTCTTGAACTCTGAAATGAGATGGCTGACGACAGGGACAGGAGAGGGGAAAGCATTAAGCAACCCACATGCAGACATTGCTCAAATCCAGGCTACGTTCATATCACCTCAGGTTCTGTTTGGTAATAGATCCGTCAGCAACCCTTCTCAAAGGGTAAGAAGGAATAGAATTAAAGAAAAGTGTAAGCATATTTTTTTTTTTTGAGAAATATTTATTTATTTTTTTTTCCAGCATAACAGTATTCATTATTTTTGCACCACACCCTGTGCTCCATGCAATCCGTGCCCTCTATAATACCCACCACCTGGTACCCCAACCTCCCACCCCCCGTCCCTTCAAAACCCTCAGATTGTTTTTCAGAGTCCATAGTCTCTCATGGTTCACCTCCCCTTCCAATTTCCCCCAACTCCCTTCTCCACTCTAAGTCCCCATGTCCTCCATGCTATTTGTTATGCTCCACAAATAAGTGAAACCATATGATAATTGACTCTCTCTGCTTGACTTATTTCACTCAGCATAATCTCTTCCAGTCCCGTCCATGTTGCTACAAAAGTTGGGTATTCATCCTTTCTGATGGAGGCATAATACTCTATCCCCAGGGGTACAGGTCTGTGAATCATCAGGTTTACACACTTCACAGCACTCACCAAAGCACATACCCTCCCCAATGTCCATAATCCCACCCCCTTCTCCCAAACCCCCTCCCCCCAGCAACCCTCAGTTTGTTTTGTGAGATTAAAAGTAAGCATATTTTTAAAAAAATAAAGCTTTTTGAGGAAAAAACATTGTAAGTCCAGTCTATGGAGGTGCAGGTTTATATGATATCATGTCAATAACATGTACATTAGGAAGGACATGGGTGGACTCGGACTAAGGAAGAGTGGAAACAGACCAAGGAAGGACAAAACATGATACAGTTCCCCAACACTTAGTGTCTTTCCAGGGTACACAATCCATACAATAAATCTATAATAAATTATCTGTTTCCTCTATGTAAATTGATATAACTTTCAAGTGTGTTATCTCCCTCCATTTTCCTGGTAGCTACACATTTGGAGCTATAGTATAAGAAGAATCCCCGGACATGAAGAATCCAAGCAGACAGAGGGCATACTCCTACTAAAATAGACAATACTAGTGCTGACTTATAGGACTTCAGAAAATAAATGAGTTCCTAACATAGTATCAGTAAGTCTAACCATCCAACTTGCAAGGTAATGAGTAAACTTCTACCAACCCAAGAAGCAATGTCTTCATAGGTCTCTGCAGAGACCTGTTCACTGTTGTAGAACAGTGAATTAATTTAAACAGCTGATAGTCATAGACACACTCACACAAACACACACATGTATTCTTTTCCAAGCCATAAGCAGAGCCAAAATGTCAATAATTCCTGTGAAAATTAAATGATGCCCAATTTTAAATTGACTGTCACAGAAATTCAGGAAGAACAAACAAATCGCTTTCTTTTCAGCTTTGGAAATAGCTAGAAAGATAGGTGGATGGATGGATGGATAGATGGAAGGATGGATGGACAGCTGATTGGATGGATAGACAGATCAATTCATTCATTCATACACACATACATACATACATACATTACATTACATTAACTATTTCAACTGTAGCAAACTAATGACCTTGAAACTTTCATGGCCAAAGCTAAGTGCTGATAAGGGCTCAAATGAGAAAGGATTTACTTCCAAGCTCCCTCAGGTTGTTGGCAGGTTGTGGCTGTAAAAGTCAGGGAAGCTTCCTTCCCTCAGAGCCAGTAACAGGGAGAGAGAGAAACTCCAGTAAAACAGGTGATACACTCTATGGCATTATGTTCAAATAGCCCTATCCACCCCATCACTTTTGCTGCTTTCTCCTGGTTAGAAGAAAATTTCCAATCTTGTCCACATGCAAGCAGAGGGGACTTAGTCAAAAATATAAATACTAGGTGTGTGGGGGGGTACCTTAAATCCTGTCACTGTGATGCCTAATGTTTCAAATCTGTCCCATATAAAAAACATATCCACTCCCTTCCAAGGTTTATAGGAATCTCATCACATTATAAACTCAGTTATGTGTCCAAAATCTTATCATTTAAAATAGATCGAGGTATAGATAAAGCTCCTGGGTACAATCCTCTAAGTACAACTTTTGGAGCAAAATTTCTTTCCATTTTTGGACCTGTGAAACTAAAAAGACAAGTCAACTGCCCTCAACATACCCAAAATGCAACGGTGTGATAGACATAGGATAACAGCTATAGATAGTCATATTCAAAGGGGGGAAAATGGAAGAAAAAAGAGGTCACTGATCCATAGCAGTTCTGAAATCCAGCTGGGAAAATGTTGGGAGTTCATTTATCATGTTTCAAAGCCTAGTCATGACTTCAGTATGCAGTACCTCTCTCTCTCTTTCCCTCCCAGGGTTGCTATTTAGTGACTAGTATAATGTGACTCCATCCTCTGGGCTTTTGGTTCCTCTTCAGAAAAGTAACATGTATCTACATCTGAGTAATCGTATCAGCCTGCTTCCTGCTGCAGCATTTTGAGCATCTGACAGTCTGCTTTCATTTTGCATTCTTTGGGTCCAGTGTAATCCAAATTGGCAGTGGTCTGCTACAATAATTTTCTCAAGAACTTTGCAGGTCTCCTGTGGATTTTTAAGGAGGTTCACTCTATTAGAAAAAAGCTACACCCATGGATCTTTATGAGATAAACTCTTCTCTCCCTTAGTCTCCTGCTGATACAGTTGAAGGACAACACCCTAAAACTTCCTATAGGCTCCCTGGTTTGAAGGAGAGAATCTGGGAAGCACAGCCTTAATCTCTTGAAAGGGCCCTTTGTGTGACTGACCACTCCATGCTTTTGAACTTTCTGAGTTTTAGCAAAAGGTTGTAATATCACACCCTCAGCCTTTTCTCTAAAGCATGGTTTTTTGACACGGCTTAGACACCGTATCTTAATTTAGTAATTTGCCACGGGGGAAGCTAAGAATTTTCAAGATGATCAAGTCCTGTTTCCTTTGTTTCACAGCCCTTCCCTCAATTTATCTCTCTCCTCTCACCTTTTACTGTAAACAGGAAGAAGAGAACAGGTGGCTCCTTCAATACTTTATTTAAAAATGTCCTCACTTACAAGTTCTACCTTACACATAATTGCAAGAAACAACTTTGCAAAGCTCTCTAGCACAAAATATCAAGGATCCCCTTCTTCCAGTTTCCAGTAACACGTTCCTCACTTCCTTCAAGCCTTACTGAGCAGTGTCATCAAATCCAGATTGTTAACTAACAGTCAATTGAAAGAAATGCAGTCTTTCTCTATCGTGCTCCTCAAAATTCTGCCAGCCTCCACCTACTTTCTGGTCCATTTCAGTTCCTTGTACAGCAAAACTCCATTTCTAGGTGCCAATTACATCAAATCTACTGATCTACGTACAATATATAATTCATTTACAATGCAGAAAGTTAAAGCTTGTTTTCAGAGTTGCCAAAGCAGAAGCAAATTCTTTAATTTACTAAAGTAGTGTGACTTCAAGAGAGGTTGGATGTTACATCCTAAAAGTAAAATGAGAATTCAATCCCAAGAAGAGAGTAACTGTTTACATTTTGGACCAAGAAAAAAGATATTACTAATCACTGCAAGAACCGTGTTGCTGGCCAACATCTTGCTCATCAGGACACTATAGGTAGGAAAAGTCACACTGAAATAGTAACAAAACACATTAATGTGAGTGATTTAGTGAAAGAGGTATAATCACTTGCTATCATGGATTCTGGTAAAATGGCATCTCCCAAAAGCTTGCCAAAACTTACAGATGATGGCATAAATTCTGAAGCATATGGTAATCAGAGACTAGAAGCCAAAAATTATAAATTAGATGTTGGAATGTTTCTTTCAGTACGTGACCACATTTCATATGGTAGCCAAGCATCACTAAGGAAACTACTGCTAATGTTGATAATGTGTGATTGGCAATCAAATCAAAGTGTTGCTTTGACCAAACTTTAACCTCTCCTCTCAAATGATTATTACATATTTCAAGGCAAAAATATCAAACCGATTTGACCCAGATTGCCATGTGACTGATGGTGTTCAACTGCACTGAACTCTATATTTAAATCCTTCTCAAAACTCAGCTACTTCTGAAGAATATTTCTTTATTAACTATAGGTTTGGTTTCTAGCAGACTTAATACTTCCAGCCCAAGTACTCCAATCCCAAAATGCACATCTGATTCAACTAAAGTAGTAAATTCTGACAAGAAGTAATTTCTAAAATATATCCTTCTGAACACAAGTAAGACAGTAGCCCTCAACTATAAAATCATCAATGTTGTCACATCTGCCATTCAAAACCTTCTCAATAATCCATCATTAATTGGGTTTTGAATTATTCTTCCTGCTACTGAAGTGGTATTTATTATAAAATACTTTAAAAATACCAAAAACATAAAGAAAACATGAAGATGATGTTGAAACTGAGGATGCTAATGGTAATCATGACCTAGACATGATCCTTGTAAAATGCATATTTGGTTTTGAATTTAATGTCCTAAAATTAAGGATCCGTACTGGATCTTTTCAAGTTGTGTTTTGAAAAACTTCATGAGAGTTTAATGAGTAAATGGATGATGTTATCATGCTTTTTCAGTGAACAGTTGGATTTTCTTTAATATGAACAGTGAAGCATTTTTTAGTATTACCTCAAATATAAGAAATAAAGTTGTCATCATTTGTTAATTTAAATATACTTAATACTTTATATCATTGCATCAAATAGATAATTGATTATAAGAAGCACCATTATATACCACTAAGGGGAAAAAAAAGGTACTTCCAATTAGTCTATGACACAATGCTTTTTTATGCTATAGAACTTATACACTTATTAGAAGAGTTCTTTTAGACTCAGATACAGATTTTTACTGTATATTACTCTTGTGCATATATAAAAAGGAATGTATCACTAAAATGTATCAGTAAGGGTATTTCAAATTACTTTAGATGCTCTTCTAAATCACATTTTGATTATGTTTCATTGATAATAGGAGTCTTTCCACAAAAGACCCCCTTGTGATGGGCCGATGGGTGTCATGCACATTCCTTAAAAGAGCACTCGACCATTGCCTCAAAAATTTTCTTCCAGGACACTGACCTTCATACTGTAAATTTTCTTCCTTCCTGTATCTTACCATCAGTTTCCAAGAAAGGAGTTTGGGATCAGTTTCATGCAGGTAATTACAACTGTTTCATAAGTATAGCAATTTCTAAGATGTTTTCCATCATTAGAAGAACATTGACTTCAGAGATTTTTAAATGTTTTTAAAAAGAAATTGTTGTCCTGGAATTGACGAAATATAGAAAATACATGTTCTTATTTGGTACAATGGGCACATTTAGGAAACATATTAAGACTGGTCCCAAAGTGATTTTTTTATAGCTACTTAATAATTGCTTAAAAATAAAGGGATATAATGGAGATACTGAAAAGTTATATCATAAATATAATCCTTTGCCTGAAGCATTTCCAAGTTTTTCAGTCCATAAAAGGCTTCATGTTTCAACTGAAACATATTTCAAATGTCAAGTCATAATGGCATGCTCATAGGACTGCAAATGTTACAAATAAAGGAACAAATTCTCTCACAACATATATTGCCAGTAACCATTTTGTCCCAGAAGTAAAACAGATTTTAAAAAGTAGGTATTTTAGGGCAGGGCACCTGGGTGGCTCAGTTGTGTAGGCATCTGAGTGTTGATTTCATCTCAGGTTGTGATCACGGGGTGGTGGGATCCAGCCCAGAATCAGACTCTTCAGTCAGTGGGGAGTCTGCTGGAGATTCTCTCTCCCCTTCTACCGCTCCCCCACTGCATTCTCTCTCTAAAATAAGTAAATAAATCTTAAAACAAAAGGTACTGAAACATGGCCATGCTCATTCATTTACATATCACCTTTGGCTGCTTTTCCTCCTCAATGTTAACAGAGTTGCCCAGTTAAAGTACAAACTATGCCCTGCAAAGCCAGAAGTTTTTATTAGATAGCTGTTTGCAGAAAAAGTTTGCTGATCCCCTCTCTCTAGAGCAAGGTAACAGCTTCACTTTCTCCTTTGTACCCTACACCCTACAGCCCACTTTCAGGCCAACTTGTTTTCTACTTTCATAATGAGGAAACTCAGATTTTTGTTTAATAGTAATGTACTATTTTATAATACTTAGAAAAAAAACCTCAAATGTTTCTTAGAGTAGATGGGGAGTTGGGGCACCTGGGTGGCTCAGTGGGTTAAAGCCTCTGCCTTCGGCGCAGGTCATGATCTCAGGGTTCTGGGATTGAGCCCTGCATCGGGCTCTCTGTTCGGCAGGGAGCCTGCTTCCCCCCCTCTCTCGGCCTGTCTCTGCCTACTTGTGATCTCTCTTTGTGTCAAATAAATAAATAAAATCTTAAAAAAAAAAAAAAAAAAAGAATAGATGGGGAGTTTGAATTCAAAGCGATTATAAAATTTCCTTGTGCTCCTACATCAGACCAAGGACTACAAACAACATTTCCTTTGCAATCTGGTTGATTGTCCTCTCCCCATTCCCTAATGTTACAACTAAGATATACTTGGTGTATTTTGCCTAGAATAATACCCTCTAGATCCATCCACATCATTGCAAATGGCAAGATTTCATTCTTTTTGATGGTGGAGTAACTATAAAGAACCAAGTGAAGGTTGGTGGAGGAGAGGTGGCGGGTGCTAAACGGGTCATGGGCATTAAGGAGGGCACTTGTGATGAACACTGGGTGTTATATACAAGTGATGAATCACTAACTTCTGCTCCTGAAACCAATACTACACTACATGTTAACGAACTCAAATAAAAAATATATATATACATATACAATATACATATTATACATATAACATATGTATATGTATTTTTTTAATTTGAGTTAGTGTATGTGTATATATACACACATATACATATATATATTTATATACACCAAATATATATATTTGGTAAATTCACTTCTGTATTTTCTTTTTTTTTTTTTTTAAGATTTTATGTATTTATTTGACAGAGAGAAATCATAAGTAGATGGAGAGGCAGGCAGAGAGAGAGAGGGAAGCAGGCTCCCTGCTGAGCAGAGAGCCCCATGCGGGACTCAATCCCAGGACCCTGAGATCATGACCTGAGCCGAAGGCAGCGGCTTAACCCACTGAGCCACCCAGGCGCCCCCACTTCTGTATTTTCAAGGAGAAATCGCAACCCATGGCATTCACAAGGAATCAGATCAAGATAAACCTTATGCCAAAGAGACGTATTTTGGGTGTCATATTGTGCTGTCGCTGAAGGCCATGAGACTGAGGAGGTACTAATGCTACAGCAGCCTATACAAGCAAACAATAATCTAAATCTGTAAACGCCTCAAGGTACTAACCAACACTTGAGGAAAACCCAGTCACAAAAAGCCAGTTCGGCTTTAAGCTATCATTGATCCATGACTTCCCTACTTTGCTTCCACCTTCTCCCTGTAAGTCTCTGTACCAAGTCCTGTTGGAGGAACCCTTCTCACCACTTCTAGTTTGGCACTGTTCAATGTGAATCAAATTTTGTTCAAATAAACTCTCAATTTTTATGATGCCTCAGTTTACTTGTAACCCTTAACTAGGGTTCTAGGAGGCCCAGGGGAGAAAAAAAAAAAAAAGAAAAGATCAAGTCAAAAGAGCAGCAGAGAGGAGAGGGGGCAGGAAAAAGATAGGCCCTAGGTCCCTGATTCCAGTCACCATAAAGACACCCACTCCTGTTTTGCCCATAGTTTATATACAGCAGCCAAAAAATGTGCCTCTTTTTCTTAAAGCAGCTCAAGTGGTATTTCTTGCAACCAAGCCTCATGAATGCCAAGGCCAGAGGACCTCCAGGGAAGGCAGCCGAGTTCACTTACTGTATGGATGTCACACACCAGTGTTACACCTTCGAGGCAGCAATGGCAACAGAACCTGATGTGCCTTTCCCACTTTGTTGTATTAAGCTTTCCCTCCCTTCCCTTTTAGTGGCTTGGGAAATTTAAAAAGATTTTTTTTTTTTTTTTTTTTTTTTTTTTTTAAGAAGGAAAGGTATTCACATAGCAATTAGCCCAAGGTGCCTCACTGAAATTGAATTTGTTATTCACTCCTCAAAGTACACAAACTAATCAATCACACAGCCCTGCGGTCCTTTTATTTTTCCTATCTGTCTATCTCTGCTTCACATCTCCAACTATTTAATGTCTGAAAGTTTAAAAAGTAATTTATGCAAGATCTGCTATAAGCGTTGAGCTTCCCATGCCGTTAGATGTAAGAAAGGATCAAGTCTTCTTCAGTCTTGAGGAAGGCAAAACTGTAAAGTGAGGCAAAAGGTAACACACGTAAGAACCAAGTTTTTTTTTTAACTTGGCTGAACCTCACTGCTTGTGCATTTCATGTTTTGCCTCTGAGAATAGAACTTATTAGCAACCCCAAAGTAAAAAAGACAGGATATTTTCAACAAGGGCCTCGCTCTGCCAAACATCCCGGAGTTTGTCTCCAAGGACTTGAAAAGAAAGGAAAGAATGAAGAGCGGAAACCATAAAGCAGGCAGTCCGGCTCTCATCTAATTACTGAATGAATGGCACAGTTGTTTGGTCTGATTGCACTAAGCTAGTTATCCACTGCTAGCTTCATTGACAAAAAGGGAATCTACACAAATTATAGGGAAATTCAAGCACTAAAGGAATGTTTTGGTTCAGAGGTTTGCAATGACTATTGGCTTTGGTTTTTGGCAAAGTCTGTCTTTGCCTTATGAACTCGGCTGTGCTGGGTCAGCTTGAAGCATTCCCAAAAGCCTACAAGAGGACAGACTTCCTTGTCATCTGTATCCCATCAATAAATTAAAGTGATGTTCTCCAGCTCATGTTTGTTTCTTGGCAGGCTAATCTACAATCAGAAAAAGAAAAGCCTTTCATTTGTGGACTCCAGCTAAAGGAAGGAAGCTTTTGTATGTGGATTCACCGGAGACCAAAATATTAAAAAGTGGAAGAGGAAAACCATATGTTGCAGTTCTCCAAAGTGAGCAGTGCAAAGTTCTGGTGAAAGCAATGCTTGAGTTCATTACACAGAAAAGCAAGTCTTGTACTGTGAGAAGAGGGTGTACGAATAACAACACTGAATCCTCCCAATGCTATAAACATTGACATTTTAAGTCGTATTCTGTTTTCTTCTATTTTTTTGTATCAGAAAAAAAATAAGAATTAGATATTTCCAGAAAACCTGAACTGACGATACATTTTAGCATAATGCTTTAAGATTTGCACTCCAGTTAATAAGGAAGTGAGGAATCCAGAGGAATGGAAATCGAAGATAACATTCAGAAGCTCATAGAGATAGTTGTAGCAAAGCTACTCCCTTTGAGATAGTCGGAGTGAAGCTACTCCCTCCCTTACAGATAATCATAGCAAAGCTAGTTGACAACTGGTAGTTGCAGCAATTGAATCCAGATTAAAGTAGACATGGCAAAAATCACCGTGCTGATCTGTGATCATAGCCTATTCAAACGTGTGCTGTTAAGAACTTTTCTTAAACTCTCTTGCTTCTCCAGGGGTTACACTTGCCTTCAGATCATTTGTGAACAAGTGCACTGATTAGAGTAGAGTTGGTGTGATCCTTCAGTTGCTTGTAGTGGAAAGCCTGGGGATCTTCTGATCCCTTCTAGCTTGAGCACATTTGTGTTTGGCATCTTTTTTTATCCATTTGAAGCAGCCAAGCAAGAAATCCTACTTTAACACCTGTATCCTTCAAACAGTATGACTTCCAGCAAAAATTTTCAGTACGTTCAGTGGTTCAGCTCCTTATAGAAGGGAAGTGATTTTGTTGCCTTTTTGTTGTAGAGTCATTTAGAAAGACTAGCAGCAGATCAAGTGCATAGAACATGATTAGCAAGAATGTTTAATAAAAATTTCATCGAAGAGGTTCATCGGACAGAAATGTGGATCTGGTTTGAATACACATTTAACTAGTTTACTGTAAAGAGGACTAAATTACAAGTTAGGAGATTTGTTCCTAATTCTGGCCTTACCTAGTGGTGGATAATATAATCTCCAAAACAAGACTGTCTGTCCTTGAATCCTGGCTCTGACACTTACCCAGCTGTATGACGGGGGCTAGCTACTTAACCTCTCTGAGCCTCAGTTTCCCCATCTTAAAATCAGAATTCAAAGAATACTCACCTCATAGGGTTGTAAAATATCCAGTACACAAGTACTCTATTATAAGTGTTTGCTCAGTAAACTATTCTTCTCTTGACAACAAAGATTAGATCTTAGCCTTACAAGCCAGGGATTTTTCTTTATGAATAGAGATAACTGATACTTCCCATATCATAGAGTTCTCCAATGAGTAAATTTTCTCATCTTTGTACTATCTGCTTCCAGATACAGGAAACACAGACATGAAGGAATAGCACGGAACACAGAATTTAAAGTGGTTGTAACAAATTTCTATCAGGAACTACTTCAGATTATGGACAATTGAGTACCATTTGCCACTGAAGAGAGGTTTGTATCTGACTAAAAGAAAGAATTCATTAGAGGACCAAAGAAATTTTCTTTCTAAATGCCCAGAAGATACATCATTAACCTCTTCTCTGTGGCAAATCAAGCAGTAGGGGATAATGATGAGCATTTCAAAGAGAGTCTTTGAGAAAGACTAACATCAAATCAACTGTAAGAAGTCTGATTTGTGACTGTAGGTAAATAAATTCTCTTTGAAAGATAATTGCTTTCAAATAAAAGAAATCATTAGCTTAGTGTTGGTTTGTTGTTGCTGTTTTTTTCAAATTACCTACCATCACAATTCTCTGCTGTTACTCATTTGAACAGTAAGGGAAAATTTATTCTTCTTAGGAAATCTCCCTTAAACAAGTAGACACAATTTAATTTCCCTTCTAAACTCATCTTTTTCCTGAACTTGAAATTTGAAAGAGTTCTGTTAAGATCTTTTTTAAAAATTGTTTTGTTTCTTTTTTTTTTTTTTTTTAAGTAATCTGTCTGCCTAAGGAGGGGCTCAAACTCATGACCTTGAGGTCAAGAGTCACACGCTTTACCACCTAGATCTGGCTGGGTACCCCAAAAGAGTTCTTAAGACATCTTCCAAATTCAACTCATTTGAAACTTGACATCTATAATAGGGCCAGTATTCAGTATATGGTCCCTGCTCTAGAAGTAGCAAAACACCCCATTTCTAGACACTTCTGATTATTATTAAAAAACCTTTCATAGCAATAATGGTTAAAAAATTTGCAAAAATAAAATGTGGAGGGGGAGAAGCAAGATGGTGGAGGAGTAGGAGACCTAAATATCATCAGGTCCCACAAGTTCAGCTAGACAGTTATCAAACCATTCTGAACACCTACAAACTCAACAGAAGTTCAAAGAGAAGAAGAGCAGCAATTCTAGGAACAGAAAATCAACCACTTTCTGGAAGGTAAGACATATGGATAAGTGAATCCAAGGTGATAAAAGGAAAGAGAGACCGTGGCAGGGAGGGGCCAGCTTCCGGAGAGCGGTAGAGCAGCAGAGCACAAAATCGGAACTTTTATAAGTCGGTTCCAATGAGGGACATCATTCCAGTGGCTAAACAGGGGTGGAACCCTCTTGGGGAGGGTGTGGTCTCAGGAACCACAGGGTCACAAAAAGACCAGGGGTGTCTGAATGTGGCAGAGCTCCCAGGTATCAGAGCAGGTAAGCCGACTGCAGAGACGGAGCCCAGGTGGGGCCTCTCAGCTCAGGATTACCTTAAACTGTGATCCAAGGCACAGGCAGGCCACTGTTCTTCAGGTAGGGACCCCAAAAGCAGCAGATCCCGGGAGACTCACCGCCCTCCTCTGGGAGGAGCAGTGTGGGAGCATGCTGCAGGAATCTGCTGGGTTTGGGACTCCAAATGGGGTTGTGCAGCAGAGATAGAAATGCTCAGTCACAGACTGGGTAAGCTCAGAGTGCAGCCAGAGACCACGGAGATGGGAGGGATTGACTGCTTTTCTCTGAGGGTGCACTGAGGAGGAGGGCCCTGAGCTTTTGGCTACTCTGGGGCTGGAGACTGGGAGGCTGGCATTTTCATTCCCATCCTCCAAAGCTCTACGGAAAGCGTTCAGGAAACAAAAGCTACCAAGAACCAAACTGAACAGTTTACTTAGCCTGGCCCCTGGCAAGGGTGGTGCAATTCCGCCTCAGACAAAGACATTTGACAATGACAGAAACGGGACCCCCCCTCAGAAAATTAGCAAGAATATCCAGACAAGACCAAGTTCACTGATCAACGAGAACTGTGGAACTCCAGAGCTAGGAAAAAGCAACACATAAAATTCAGGATTTTTTCTCTTGGTTCTTTAGTCTTTCAAAGGTTAATTTTTTTTTTAATTTTTTTTTTCTTATTCTATTCTTAAAAAATTTTCCTCTTTCCTATTTTAACATTTTTTAACTATTTTACCTTATCAATATCTTTTTAAAAATCTTTCTTAATTTCTACCATTACAGTCATATTCTATCCCTTCATTGTATTTAACGGTATTTTTTGTATACATACAGGTTTTTCTTTCTTTAAAATTTTGGGATACAGTTTCTTCTAATAGATCAAAATATACCCTAAGTCTAGCAGATGGCTTTGTTCCAGTCTCCAGCTTGATCACATTCTTTCTTCTTTTTTTCTTAACCAAATTCTTATGAATTCCTTTTTTAAAGTCTTTTTTAATTTTCATTTTTACAGTCATATTCCACCCCTTCATTGTGTTTACCTTATTTGTGTGTGTGTGTGTATATATATATATATATATATATATATATATATATATATATACTGGATTTTCTTTCTTTAAAATTTTGGGGAGTAGGGCGCCTGGGTGGCTCAGTGGGTTAAGCCGCTGCCTTCGGCTCAGGTCATGATCTCAGGATTCTGGGATCGAGTCCCGCATCGGGATCTGTGCTCAGCAGGGAGCCTGCTTCCCTCTCTCTCTCTGCCTGCCTCTCTGTCTACTGTGAACTCTCTCTGTCAAATAAATAAATAAAATCTTTAAAAAAAAAAATTGGGGGGAGTAGTTTCTTCTAATAGACCAAAATACACTCAAAATCAAGTGTGTGGCTCTGTTCTATTAACCAGTCTAATATATAATATATATATCTCCAAAGAGGCAAAGAATGTATATTCAGAAAACTATAAAGTACTCATGAAAGAAATTGAGGAAGACACAAAGAAATGGAAAAATGTTGCATGCTCATGGATTGGAAGAACAAATACTGTGAAAATGTTTGTGCTACCTAAAGCAATTTACACATTTAATGCAATCCCTATCAAAATACCATCAATTTTTTTTCAAAGAAATGGAAAAAATAATCCTAAAATTTAGATGGAACCAGAAAAAACCCTGAGTAGGCAGAAGAATTTTGAAAAAGAAAGCCAAAGTTGGTGGCATCACAATTCTAGGCCTCAAGCTCTATTACAAAGCTGTCATCGTCAATATAATATGATACTGACACAAAAACAGACACATAGATCAATGTAAAGAGCCCAGAAATGGACCTTCAACTCTATCATCAACTAATCTTTGACAAAGCAGGAAAGAATGTCCAATGGAAAAAAGACAGCCTCTTCAATAAATGGTGTTGGGAAAATTGGAAAGCCACATGCAGAAGAATGAAACAAGACCATTTCCTTACACTACACACAAAAATAGACTCAAAATGAATGAAAGGTCTCAATCTGAGAAAGGAATCCATCAAAATCCTTGAGAAGAACACAGGCAGCAACCTCTTCAACCTCAGCCGCAGCAACTTCTTCCTAAAAATGTCACCAAAGGCAAGGGAAGCAAGGGCAAACGTGAACTATTGGGACTTCATCAAGATCAAAAGCTTTTGCACAGCAAAGGAAACAGTCAACAAAACCGAAAGACAACTGAAAGAATGAGAGAAGATATTTGCAAATGACATATCAGATAAAGGGCTAGTATCCAAAATCTATAAAGAACTTATCAAAATCAACACGCAAAGAACAAATAATCCAATCAAGAAATGGGCAGAAGACACCAACAGACATTTCTGCAAAGAAGACATCCAAATGGCCAACAGACACATGAAAAAGTGCTTCACATCACTTGGCATCAGGGAAATACAAATCAAAACCACAATGAGATACCACCTCACACCAGTCAGAATGGCTAAAATTAACAAGTCAGGAAAGGACAGATGTTGGAGAGGATGTGGAGAATGGGAAACCATAGGTGGGAATGCAAGCTAGTGCAGCCATTCTTGAAAACAGCATGGAAGTTCCTCAAAAAGTTGAAAATAGAGCTACCTTGCAGCCCAGAAATCACAGTACTGGGTCTTTACCCTAAAGATACAAATGTAGTGATCTGAAGGGGCACGTGCAACTGAATGTCTACAACAGCAATGTCCACAATAGCCAAAGTATGGAAAGAACCTAGATGTCCATCAACAGATGAATGGATAAAGATGTGGTATGTGTGTCACACACACACACACACACACACACACAGAGAGAGGAATACTATGCAGTCAGAAAAAAAAGGAAAGAAATACTGCCATTTCCAAACACTAGAGGATATTATGCAAAGGGAAAGAAGTCAATCAGAGAAAGACAATTATTATATGATCTCTCTGATATGAGGGCAAGGGGTTGTGGGGGGTAGGGAGGGAAAATGGAACAAGATGGGATCAGGAAGGAGACAAACCATAAGAGACTCTTTTTTTTTTTTTTAAGAGACTCTTAATCTCAGGAAACAATAGGATGATAGGGAGGGACAGGGTGGCTGGATTATGGACATTGGGGAGGGTATGTGCTATGGTGAGCACTGTGAATTGTTTAAGACTGATGATTCACAGACCTGTACTTCTGAAGCAAATAATATATTATATATTGTTAAAAAATAATAATAAATAAAAATGTGGAGATATCCTTCAAATTATGCAGGAAAATATTTTTTGTTGGATCAATGAGTACATTGCCTTCTATAAATCCACTAAAATCATAGAACACTAAAAGAGATACTCATATTTATCAGTTTTTCAAAAAGTTGTTGACCTCTTATGGTTAAAATATAATAGAAACAACAAGACAAAATAAATAATAGATTTAACTACACAAAAACTTGTGATAAGGCAGAGAGTTAACTGACCAAAAATATGGATGAGCAATTAACATAAAAGTTAATACAAGGAGGACATAAATGAAATATTCAAGTCCATGCACCTGAGTGGCTCAGTAGGTAAAGCCTCTGCCTTCAGTTCAGGTCATGATCTCAGGGTCCTGGGATGGAGCCTTGCATCAAGCTCTCTGCTCAGTGGGGATCCTGCTTCCCCCTCTCTGCCTTCCTCTCTGCCTACTTGTGATCTCTCTCTTTCTGTTAAATAAATAAATAAATAAATCTTAAAAAAAAATTTCAAGTCCTTACCAGTAACAAACAACATGCAGTATTTTAAAACAATGAGGTATAATTTTATGCCTGATAATAATTATTGCCTTTAAAATTATATAATAGTTTCTGACTAGTAGTAATTATTAGTTATTGCCTTTAAAATTAAGCAATGCAATGCTGACAAAATATACATACACAGTGTTGCTGGCAACATACACTATATAATCCTTTGGAGAGCAGTTTGCCAATATATAGCAAAAAAAATTAGATTCATTTTTCTACCAATTAGCTTCTCATGGGAATTTAAAAATCCAAGGGAAATAGGTCCTATCTATATTTACATACTCAAAACAGTATTTTTTTAAATGGCTAAATATTAAAAACCACTTAGTGGCCAGCAACTTATCCTTTCAAAAGAATATCTAAAAGCCATTTAAATTTATTTATTTATTTATCTATCTATCTATTTATTTATTTATTTATTTGACAGAGAGAGAGAGAGCACAAGTAGAGGAAACAGCAGGGAGACGGAAGGAGAAGCAGGGAGCCCAACGTGGGCCTCAATCCCAGGACCCAGGATCCTGACCTGAACTGAAGGCAACCACTGAACAACTGAGCCACCCAGGTGCCCCCTAAAAGCCATTTTAAAAAGCTAAGTGTGGGAACAATGTCACAATATTAAAAACAAAACAAAACAAAACAAAAAAACAAAACAAAAAAAACACAAAATTCCTGTGTTGTTGATGAAGTGGAAAACAACCAATTTAAAATTATAGCCACAAAAAAAATACAAATCTACAAACAATGGTAAGGAAATAAATAAAAAATTCCAGAGGCACCTGGGTGACTCAGTTGTTAATCATCTGCCTTTGGCTCAGGGCATGATCCCAGGGTTCCAGGTTCGAGCCCTAAATCGGGCTCCCTGCTCAGCAGGAAACCTGCTTCTCCCTCTCCTTCTCTCCCTGCTTGTGTTCCCTCTCTCCCTGTCTCTCTCTGTCAAATAAATAAATAAAATCTTTTTTTAAAAAAAGTTCCAATAACTGCACTAAGGTTATAGGATTATTGATGATTGTTTTCCTTTTCCTTTTTCAATAATATTGTTACATGATTTTTTATAATACGGAATAAAAAGCCTCCCCTCACTGGGGGTGGCCAGGTTCTCTAGCTCGTAGAAATGGACTCAGTCCAGGACATGGAAGTGAGAGACAGAGAATTGCCCCTGGCTCTAACTATTCCTAGGCACATACTCGGTACCACTGTCCCCACGGTTTGGGGAGGCATACCAGTAAAGTGTGGACTTTTTTTCTTTAAGCACCTTCCTGTGATTTGCCCCCAAGCCATTGATTTCCATAAGCGTTGCTATCCTAAGTGCCAGGTTCATGATTCTTTATTTATAATGCCTCTTGTCTTCATTCTTTCTCCCATACTTTTTCTAAACCCTGTCTCATTCCCTCTGAATGATTCCAGTGGCCTCTACACCCCTCTCCACATCTTCCATCATTCCCCAACGTTAGTCTGCTCTGCACACGACTCTACCACCAGTTCCATCATTCAAAAACAATTCTGCATTACAACTCTCCTGCTAGAACACACCAAAATGTCCCCATTTACCCGCTACATTAATCTGAACCCCTGACAAGTCTCTCCATAGAAGACTAACATTCGGTAAGTCTTATTATCATTGTTTTCCAAGCCTGCCCATGAAGACTTTTCTCTAGTTAGTCTTGTCTTCTCACTGTATTCCGCTTCCACTCCTGGTGGTCTCTCTTGCTCTCGCTCTCACTCTCTCGCTCTACATACATACACATGCACCCAGACAGACACACACACATTCACCATCAATTTTTAGTCTGTCCTTTTTACCCTGGGAATACCCTCCTCCCTCCTCTCGGGTTGCCTTCATCTTATTTTTCCTTCTTACCTTGATGTGACCTTTTTCTGAATTCCTCTATCATCTTTCCATTCAGTTTAACTAGCGCTTTCTTATCCATCGTCTTCTTTTTGGAAATTGCAACTTATTTTCCCTATTTTATAAATAGCTCCTAGAATCTACTATTAGCCCACTAGTCTAACCGGTGACTAAGTTATAGTATTTTAGACAGTACCGCATTCTGGGAGCTTGGAGTCATCCTATATACAAATTAGAAAGCATAAGGAGAAAAAGGGATTCCTTTTTACTGAAATTCAGGAGTCTAAAAACTGAGGTAAATTTCTGAAACTTTTTAAGTTTGTCTTTGTCACTGTTCCAATTATTTTTTTTATTGTGTTATGTTAGTCACCATAAAATACATCATTAGTTTTTGATTCAGTGTTCCAAGATTCATTGTTTATATACTCAGTTTTTTTTTTTAATTTGTAAATATTTTAGTATTATTGAAAGAGGAACTTTTCTTGATATAACCACAATACCATCATCACACCTGCAATATTAACAAGTATTCCTTGATGCTATCAAGTGTTCTGTCAATGTTCACATTTTCTCCATTGTGTCAAATTATTTCAAAACAAAATTTTATTTAAAGTAAGCTCTATGCCCAGTATGGGGCTTGAATGCACAACCCTGAAATCAAGAGTCACATGCTCTACCAACGGAGCCCGCCAGGTGGCCCTCAAAATTTTCTTGTTTTGAACCAGGTTCTGAGTAAGACTTTTACACTGCAATTGGCTACTATGTCTCTGAAATGTTTTTTTTGTTTTTTTGGGTTTTTTTTTATTTATTTATTTATTTTTATTTCCAGCATAACAGTATTCATTATTTTTGCACCACACCCCGTGCTCCATGCAATCCGTGCCCTCTATAATACCCACCACCTGGATGTCCATCAACAGATGAATGGATCAAGAGGATGTGGTATATATACACAATGGAATACTATGCAGCCATCAAAAGAAATGAAATCTTGCCATTTGCGACAACATGGATGGAACTAGAGCATATCATGCTTAGCGAAATAAGTCAAGCAGAGAAAGACAACTATCATATGATCTCCCTGATATGAGGAAGTGGTGATGCAACATGGGGGCTTAAGTGGGTAGGAGAAGAATAAATGAAACAAGATGGGATTGGGAGGGAGACAAACCATAAGTGACTTTTAATCTCACAAAACAAACTGAGGGTTGCTGGGGGGGAGGGGGTTTGGGAGAAGGGGGTGGGATTATGGACATTGGGGAGGGTATGTGCTTTGGTGAGTGCTGTGAAGTGTGTAAACCTGGTGATTCACAGACCTGTACCCCTGGGGATAGAGTATTATGCCTCCATCAGAAAGGATGAATACCCAACTTTTGTAGCAACATGGACGGGACTGGAAGAGATTATGCTGAGTGAAATAAGTCAAGCAGAGAGAGTCAATTATCATATGGTTTCACTTATTTGTGGAGCATAACAAATAGCATGGAGGACATGGGAACTTAGAGTGGAGAAGGGAGTTGAGGGAAATTGGAAGCGGAGGTGAACCATGAGAGCTATGGACTCTGAAAAACAATCTGAGGGTTTTGAAGGGACGGGGGGTGGGAGGTTGGGGTATATACTCAGTTTTTAACACTGCTTCCTCTCATTCTGGAAACCATCTCTTTAGAAACTCAGGGCTTACATGTCTCTTAAGTCCCCCTCCCTCCCACTAAGGTTACCCAGTCAGGTCTGCCTTGTGAAAATTCCTAATTCTTCAGGACTGAGGTGTTACTAGGGAAAATAATCAGGTCCAAAGTGCAAAAGAAATTTTTTCTGGAGTTAATATTTTCCTTCTGCTGAAATCTTTGTATCAATGAACAGCACCACCCAATTATTCAAGCCAGACATCTAGGAATTAACTTTACTCTTTTATCTATTTTCCTGATCTTCCTTATTCAATTGTTCAAGATCTACAGAAATTAACTAATCTCTCTTCCATATCTCAGAAGTATATATATATATATATATAGAGAGAGAGAGAGAGAGAGAGAGATACTGAGAATACATACCTATACTCAAGTATCAACAAAGCAACATAAAAGAGGAGTCTGCAGAAAAATTAATTTAGTGCTAAAATAACATGATTATAAAACTAAAAAAAATTAAAAACAGAAAGAGAAGTGTGTGTGAAAATATCATTTCCAACATTATGGAAAATCCTAAAAAAACAATCATTAATGAAAAGAATAAAATAAACAGTTCAAAGCAATTAGAGAAAAGAACATAAATACTGATGATGACATTCCGACATGAGGCTAACTGGAATTTCTGAAATAGAAAACTCAACAGTTGAATTCTCTGGGAAAAACCTGCATAATCATTCCCATCTGAAAAAAACTGAGAAATAAAGTAAGTCAGTGATAAAGAATCAAAATATCACCACCATCCATTATAAAAGCTAAGCATGTAGCTTAGCTGAGCAGCCAAATATACCTGCTCTCTGAATCATGGTATTCGACATACTTACCTTATCCACTAGGCAATGTTGAATCAGAACAGACCATTTCTCCTGAGAGCTAGGAGGATCATGGGCAAACACAGGTGAATGGCTGCTCCCCAACAGGTGTCCACTCTTAGGAGGAAGAGAGGCAGAACTGACGTAAGCATCCCCAATTTATTTCCCAAAATTGTCAACGATAAGCCATTCTATCTGAGGATAGAGCACATAAAGAGATGGACAGAGGCTTACGCTAATGGAACACACATTATAAGAGGGCCATTATAAGTTCGCTCTCTGTGGACGGGCTCTTAAAATGTCTGGCTAATGGGATTTTAGAATTGTTTCACTGTGTGTCTCCCAATGGTCATCTTTCTCAGCAGGGAAGTTTGCTGCAGTTACTCTACCCAATACCGTCATTGTATGTTGGATATGTAAAGGAGAGAAAACTTACCACATTAGTCCTAAAGTCTCTGGACCAAAAAACACCATTTATAGACCTGCTATAGAGACTACAGCACATCCCTTGATACCCTCAACACTGTATTTGGTGTCATTGCTCTACGGGACTTTTTGGTGGTTCCCCCCACCAACCTTGGGGTGGGAGCAAGTATATTTTGCACATAAAAATGAGCCTGAAATCACACAAACGTAGTGATCCGAAGGGGCACGTGCACCCGAATGTTTATAGCAGCAATGTCTACAATAGCCAAACTATGGAAAGAACCTAGATGTCCATCAACAGATGAATGGATCAAGAAGATGTGGTATATATACACAATGGAATACTATGCAGCCATCAAAAGAAATGAAATCTTGCCATTTGCGACGATGTGGATGGAACTAGAGGGTATCATGCTTAGTGAAATAAGTCAAGCGGAGAAAGACAACTATCATATGATCTCCCTGATATGAGGAAGTGGAGATACAACATGGGGGGTTACGGGGGTAGGAGAAGAATAAATGAAACAAGATGGGATTGGGAAGGAGACAAACCATAAGTGACTCTTAATCTCACAAAACAAACTGAGGGTTGCTGGGGGGAGGAGGGTTGAGAGAAGGGGGGTGGGGTTATGGACATTGGGGAGGGTATGTGCTATGGTGAGTGCTGTGAAGTGTGTAAACCTGGCGATTCACAGACCTGTACCCCTGGGGATAAAAGTATATGTTTATAAAAAATAAAAAATTAAAAAATATATATATTATATGTTTATTAAAAATAAAAAATTTAAAAATTAAAAAAAAATGAGCCTGAAATCAAATATTTTGTTGCACAGAAAGACTGTAGGAGATATTAGGGTATGTTCTGCTTCTTTCTCCTTCCAGGCAAACAGATGGATCTTATTTTCCTCTCGTGTGTGACTTGCTTAGACCAATAAAATGTAAATGGAAGTGCCACATGTTTCTTCTATGCAGTAGCATTAAGAGCCAGAATACAAGTCACCACATTCCTCCTCTCATTTTTTTGCCTTGGTGATTATGGAAGCCTGTGTTGAGAGGAAGCATCCATCAGCCTGTGTCCCTGAAAGACTGTAATGAGCAGAGGCCCTCCAAAGGATGTAGGACATGTGGCAAGTGTAAACTATGAAGTTACGTTGTGGCTTTCTGCTGTAGGCTTGAGTGGCTGATGTCAAGATGGACAAGCTCAAAAAACCCAGGAGGGTGGTGCTGGTCCTGGCAGGATGTTACTCCAGGCACGAAGTGCTCTCATGAAGAACATTGATGCTGGCACTTAAGACCCTCCCAACTGCCATGATCTGGAGGCCGAAATTGACCACAATCCCTGCAAAGTGATAGTTGCCATGAGCAAGAAGAAAATTGCCAACAAGTCAAAGATCAAGTCTTTTGTGAATGTTTATAACTGTAATCACTTCATGCCCACATGGTACTTGGCAGATATCCCCTTGGACAAAACTGACGTCAACAAGGATATCTTCAGAGACCCTGCTCTTAAAGACAAGGCCCGAAGAGAGGCGAAGGTCCTTATTTGAGGAGAGGTACAGGACCCGGCAAGAACAAATGGTTCTTCCAGAAACTGTGGTCTTAGACCTAGTTTGTTTCAGTCATTAAAAATATCCCAAAAGTAATAAGTAAACTAAAAAATAAGGTGCTGTTGCATTGTGCTCAAAGCCACTGAGATCTAGGGGTTGTTTGCTGCTGCGGCATTGTCTAGTACACTGTGAGGTGTATGCTGCTTTCTTGCAAAGATTAGAAATTTGCAACAGAGGCAGCTCTAGTCATCTGGTCTTATACAAGGGACCCTCTCTTTTTCCCTTCAAGTGGACTAAAAATCTCTTTTTTATTCACCCACTGTTGAACCTAATATGGATTTTACCAGGTAATACAGCATCCAAAAATTCTTATGACTCAACGTTTACAACGGTATACCTCAATGGATATTGTCTCTTGGTGTAGACTGGCTTAGGCATTTTTTTTTTTTTTAAAGCCTCCAAGGGGCCCCTGGGTGGCTCAGTCCTTAAATGTCTACCCTCAGCTCAGGTCATGATCCTGGGGTCCTGAGATAGAGCCCCGCATCCCCACTGAGCAGGGAGCCTGCTTCTCCCTCTCCCACTTGCCTTGCTCATGTTCCCTCTCTCGCTGTGTCTCTGTCAAATAAATAAATAAAATCTTTTTAAAAAATAAAAATAAAAAGCCTCCTAATTAAGTTCTCATCTTGACTCCACATTTAACTGCCAGAATCATCCCTAACACACTCCTAATCTAAAGCAGCTTTTGATATTTCTTACGACGGAACTCAGCAAAAGGCACTATCCATGAGATGTTCCAGATTCTGCAAGGCATTTTTCTACAATGTCTTTTTCTCAGTTATGTGGGTTTTTTCCCCCACTCTACTCCTGGCAGGCAAATTCAGCTGGATTTGTGTCAGTCTACCTGGTACTGACTACTTGAGCCTAAGAGTAAGAGTATAAAACCAAAATCTCAGCTCCCTTGCAGTTCAAGTGAAGAAAATGCAGGGTAGAGAGATGGCCAAAAATGCTTAAAAGTCCTCTAAAGAATCTCTTTTCTCTCTTTTTGGAACTTTGATTCCAGAATCAGTTAGTTATTGCTATTTGACCAATCATCTTAAAATTTAAAGCTTGAATTTTCTTGCACCATACACAAAAATAAACTCAAAATGTGAGACCTGAAACCATAAAAATCCTAAAAGAGAACATAAGCAGTAATTCCTTGACAACACTGTAGCAACATTTTTCTAGATATGTCTCCTGTGGCAGGGGAAACAAGAAAAAAAATCAACAGCAATAATCAACTACTGGGACATCAAAATAAAAACCTTCTGCACAATAACAATCAACAAAACAAAAAGATGACCTAGTGAATGGGAAAAGATGTTTTCAAAGGATATACCTGATAAGGAGTTTGTATCCAAAATATGTAAAGAACTTACACAACTCAACACCAAAGCAAAACAAAAACAAAAATCCAAATAATCCAATTAAAAAATGGGCAGAAGACATGAACAGACATTTCTCCAAAGAAGATATCCAGTTGGCCAACAGACACATGAAAAGATGCTCAACATCACTCATCATCAGAGATATAAATGCAAATCAAAACCATTATGAGATATTACCTCATACCTGTCAGAAGGGCTAAAATCAAAAACACAATGAACAAGTGTTGGCAAGGATGTAGAGATAAAGGTACCCTCACGCACTGTTGTTCTAATGCAAACTGGTGCAGTCACTGTGGAAAACAGTATGGAGTTTCCTCAAATAATTGCAAACACAATTGCCATATGATTCAGTAATTTCACTACCAGGTATTTACCTTAAATGAAAACAAAAACAGTAATCTGAAAAGATATATATGTATAAATATGTATATATATATGTATGTGTGTGTGTGTGTGTGTGTGTATGGCAGCATTATTTACAATAGCCAAAACTTGGAAGCAACCCAATTGTCCATCAATAGATGAAGGGATAAAGATGTGGTATATATGTATATGCAGTGGAATATTAGCCATAAAAATGAACAAAATCTTGTCATTTACTACGTGGATGGACCCAGACAGTATAAGGCTGTGAAGTAAGTCCGTCAGGGATAGACAAATACCATATGATTTCACTCATGTGTGGAATTTAAGAAACAAAACAGATGAACAAAGAGAAAAAGAGACAAAACAAAAAACAGACTCTTAACTATAGAGAGCAAACTGGTGGTTACCAGAGCAGGGGATGGCATAAGAGATGAATGAAATAGGTGAAGGGGATTAAGAGTACGCCTATCATGATGAGCACTGAGTAATGTACAGAATTTTCGAATCACTATATTGTACTCCTGAAACTAATGTAACACTATACAGTAATTATACTAGAATTAAAAAAATTTTTTTCTTTAAATTTTTGAGGCTTACAACACCAACTATTTATTATTTCTTATGGATATAAATATCAGCTTGACTGTTTTGTTGACCTGGGCTAGGTTTAACTGTTCTCATTTGGGGTTTTCCATATGTTTGTGGTCATCTAAAGGAGTAGGTCAGAGACTCATGACTCATTTTTGTTTCATGTGGTCTCTTATCCTTCAACAAACTCTATAGGCTTGTTTTCATAACAATGGCAGGATTCCAGGAGAAGAGTAGAATACCCAAGTACTTTTTCAAACCTCTGCTTGTAACATGTCTGCTACTATTCTATTGGCCAAAGAATATCATACAGGCAAGGCCAGAATTAGTATGGGAGAGCACTATCAAAGGGCATGGCTACAGAGGACATCAGAGATAAGGATCTTTAGTGCCCTTCACGCATTAATTGATTATTACTAATTATTACTAATCATTCATCCCAATGTATTAATCAGTGCAATTAATGTATCAGATAATGTACCTAGGAAAATTTAAGTTTGCATAACAAGCTGTGTCAGTTTATACTTTAAAACCTTTGTCCTGGTGGTTGCTAGAAGGGCAGGGGATAAAATAGGTGAAGGGGATTAAGATGTACAAACTTGCAGTCGTAAAATAAACAAGTCATGGAGATGAAAAGTACAGCTTAGGGAATCTAGTCAATATTATAATAACATTGTATGGTGACAGATGTGACAACACCTACAGTGAGGAGCATTAAGTGATATATAGAATTGTCCAATCACTGTGTCATACACCTGAAACTAATAATGTCAATGAGACTCAATAATGAAAATTTTAAAGATTTTCATTTATTTGAGAGAGAGAGAGAGAACACATGTGCATGCACATGGGAGGAGGGGAGAGGGAGAGAGAGAATCCCAAGCAGATGCCCTACTGAGCGCAGAGCCCAACGTGGGGCTTGATCCCGCGACCCATGAGATCATGACCTGAGCAGACACTTAACCAACTGAGCCACCCAAGCACCCCCATAATAAAAAATTTAAAAATTTAAAAAAAAAAATTTCCTAAAACCTGCTTATAGACGTGGCTGGCTCTGGCCACCTACATGGTTGTAATTTGATGATGACAGTTCATAGCCTACCCACCAGAATCTGTGCACCTTTGGCCCTAATTGACTCTCTGTGTTCCTAGCAAGAAATCCCGGCTCCCACAAACTCTTTTTAATGGCTTCACAGTCATCTACACACTTGGCACCTAAGGTGTCTATATCCTCTTGATAAGGAAGGGAACAATCCATGGGCAGGGTTTTGTTATTTGTTGTTGGTGGGTTTTTTTAATCCTGAAATGTTCCCTGAATTCATAGAAACTGTCATCCTGTGCATCAAGCCCCCATGCACTATAGTTATAGGCTTCCATGGACTGAGTGTTTGTGTGTGTCTCCCACAAAATTCAGATATTGAAGTCCTAACCTACAATATGATGGTATTAGGAAGTGGGGTCTTGGGGAGGTAATTGGGTTTAGATGAGTTCATGAGGGTGGAGTGTTCATGATGAAATTAGTGCCCTTATAAGAAAAGGAAGACACCAGGGCTTCCTCTCTCTGCCAGTGGGAAGGCAGCCATCTGCAAGCCAGAACAGGGCCCTCACCAAGAATTAAATCTGCCAACACCTTGTCCTTGGACTTCCCACCCACCAGAATTGTGAAAAATAAATGTCTGTTGTTTAACCCCCCTAGTCTGTGGTATTTTGTTGTAATAGCTCAAGCTTATTAAGACACAGACCACAGTCAAATACCATGCGCCTAAAAACAGTAGCATTAGAAAGATAGTATAAAATAAACTATGAAGTATCAAGGTCAAAACAATCTATACACACACTAAAATCAAATGTCCAGGGGTGTGTGGCTGACACAGTTGGTGAAGCATGCATTGATCTTGGGGTTGTGAGTTTGAGCCCCACGCTGAGTGCAGAGTTTATTTAAAAATAAAAACATAAAAAAAAAAAAAAGTTGGAACACCTGCGTGGCTCAATTGAGCATCTGACTTGATCTTGATCTCATGGGTCATGGGACTGAGCCTTTTTCAGGCTCCCCACTCAGAGGGGAGTCTGCTTAAGATTCTCTCCCTCTGCCCCTGTTCCTATTTGCACTTTCTCTCTCTCTCTCTCAAAAATGAATAAATAAATCTTTAAGAAAAAAAAAAGCAGATGTTCAAAGCTATATCTAAAGCTTCTTCCTGTGTAATTTTCACCTCCAAATTCTATTGTTTGTCATGTCATGCAATATTTCTGACTTATACACTAAATGCTAAAGATTTCAAAGGGCTCATAAACAGCACCCCACCTTCCTGCTGAGATTATTTAGAAATTGAAAAAGAAGACATTTCAGCTTCTGGACAACCAAAATAATCACCTTTATGGTTGATAAAGGCCAAGCCAGAAGACACAATTTAGAGTGACAGCCAAATGCACCTGCTAACTGAAAACTAAAATTAGTCAGACTTCTTTATTCAGGCATAGGCCATACTGATGAGAGTTGTAGTCTTCCTGATTTGGGGGGCGGGGGGGGAGCTCTGATCCAGTAAGAATTAGTGCACAGAAAGTTAAAGTTACCTGCTTCCTTGTTCTTGCTTCCCTAGGATTTATATTCTCCATAAGAACAAGAGTCAAAATCAAGCCAAGCAGATTTAAGTTATTCATGGAAAACACAGCGCTCAGATGCATTACTGATTGCTCTCTGGGACAGATTTAGTAAAGGAGTGAAAGGACACTAACCAGGCAACCTCCACATTGAAGGATCTAACTCCCTAAAATCAACAAATAGAGTATGAAAAACACTCAAAGGCATAATAGGAAAAAATTCCTGCGTTGAAGGAAAAAAAGAAAATATGCACATTAAAGTGGAACACTGAGTTCCACTTCTACTCATGAAGAAACTCAGTGAAGGCTATGTATGTAGCCTTTTCAACAAATGGTACTGGAACAATTGGACACAAATTATTAAAAAATGAAATTTGATGCAAATTTCACAACTTATATAAAAATTTACTCCAAGGGGCACCTGGGTGGCTCACTGGGTTAAAGCCTCTGCCTTCGGCTCAGGTCATGATCTGAGATTCCTGGGATCGAGCCCCATATCGGGCTCTCTGCTCAGCAGGGAACCTGCTACCCCACTCTCTCTGCCTGCCTCTCTGCCCACTTGTGATCTCTGTCTGTCAAATAAATAAATAAAATCTTTTTTAAAAATTTACTCCAAATAAATCACAAACTTAGATGGAGGAGTGGTTATTGAAGAATTTTAATGGCAAAAAAAAAAAAAAAAAAAAAGTCCTTAACTAGTAACTGGTTTGAAAGTATCTTTTCCTGCCAGATGTATCAATGTTGTCTGGCATTGGTCTTTATTCATTTATTCATTCATTCGTTCGTCCGTTCATGTATGTCATTCTTTTTGAAGGAGCTCAATACAAGGGAAAAAGAAGTATTTGTTCTTCTCCAGTCATTATAACTGATGATCTGTACCACGTTAATCTTCCAGAAGAGGTAACAAAGAGCCTCGCTTGGGGTCCTCCACTGCTGGGTGCCTTGCATATGCACCTAGCACTATGCATTGGCTGGATTGATGACTAGTTCCCCAGATACCTCATGTCTTCTTCTACATTGAGCTATAGGGACAGAACTTCCTTGCATCTTTCAGGTTCTTGGTAATTCTGCTCTCACTTTAGTGATTTTTCTCCAAAGCAGCAGAGAGAGAGAGAAAGGAAAAAAAGGCAACAGCAATAATATTTTCATAACCATAAAAGGCTATCTGGTTGCAGGTCTTCTGACTCTTTGCCTGCTTTCTATTGCCAAACAGCACATTTATTAAAACATACCAAAAGCCAAATAGGCTGGTTGCTGGCAGCAAAGTTCATTTAAAGACCTGAAGTAGGAAGATTATAGAACTGGAGAGCTATGGGAACTACTTTCTGTAGAAAACTAAACAGCCAGGAAAGCACTGGAGCTTTTGTAACTGTAAGAAATTGGTGCAAACGTTCCAATGCATCTGACACACCTTCTCTTTGAATGTGGCCCTATCAGAAGCTATATTATCAATGATGTACTAATACCAAAAATCAATATGAGATATTAGCAATGGCATCCTGATAATTAGATTTAGAAATTATCAAAACTGCATATTCTATTGCCTGTAAGTTACTGTTATTCGAGCTCTTAAACTTTGTTTTAGTTTAAAAAAAAAAAAGAAAATAGGAAGAAAGGAAAGAAGGAAGGAAGAGGGAAACAGAGAAAGAAAGAAAGTAAAAGAAAGAAAGAGAGGGCGGGCAGGGAAGGGAAGGAAGGAAGGAAGGAAGAAAGGAAGAAATGTCCATGTGTATGTTCTTGTTTTCTAAATCATCTCTTAATGAGCTGGATTTGACACTTTCATAAAAAGAAATCTTAGATCTTTCTGCCCAGCTTTCAACAGAAAAGGATTTATTTCAACAATCCTTTTCAACAGAGGATCCCAGGAGCAGAACCAAAGCGAGTTGGTGAGCTCCCAGTTAGGCTTTGTGTCCTGTCCCTTGTTAAGGACTATGGACATCTGCTCATTCTCAGGTGCAGTCAGTGTTGTTTCAAGCCCAATCTCATGGCTAGTTCATCCTATAGAAAAATGTAGGCACTGGCAGTAAGTGGACTTAAGATTTGCAAGAAGCTTTAACAGTTTACTGTTTTTACTGTTTAAAAAATGCTAGCAACTTGTGCATCTCCTCGGACACAAATCCTTTCTCGCTTTATCTAATCATATTTGTGACGATGTTTCTGACAATCTTCTAAACAGGAAGAAAACCGGATTACTTTGGATTTTACACAGACTTTATTACAATAGAGATGAGAAATAGATATTTTTACCCCTTTTTCGGAGGCATAGGAAAGACCCACTAATACCCTCCAGCCCTCCTCTCTAGTAAGTGGAAGAACAGAAACTTGGATTTAGGTTTCCTAAACAAGTCCACCAAGTTTTAACTCTGTTCAAAATGTAATAACAACCCCTCATATAGTTATAGGAGGCGATGTGGAATTATCTAAAGCATTTCACATGCACCATCTCTATCTAATCCTAGAAGTACCTATGTTATAAAGCAAGCAGAACAAAGTATTGCATCTCCATTTTACAGATGTAAAAACCAAGGCCGGGGGAAAGGGGTAGGCAGTGGCCAGGTGAGATGGAGGAGCCCGGCTTTGGGACTCCTCACTCACACGATTCCAGTTCCTTCTGCCACTCATACTTCGCTTCTCACGGAACTGCTTTCTCAGTTTATCTAATTAAATCTGTCATATGCAGTTCTGCCTCCGTACTTGAAGAAAACTGGACTACTTGGATTTTAAGAGGATTGGGGGATGTTTTTATAGGCTGAAAGCTTCTGTTGAAGAGTTCTGCTCAGCAGGACTTGTAACAATAAATGAAGAGGATGATGACGAGGAGGGGGAAGAGAAAACAACCAGCAATTATTTACCATGGTGTCCAGAATTGTCCTTAGTGTCCCAATCTTGAAGCTCTGTGCCTGGTCTGTTTAAAATACCATTAGCGCGGAGCACTTGGTCGGTTCAGTCCCTAGAGCATGGGACTTTTGACCTGGGGGGCTTTAGCTCAAGCCTCTCGTTGGGCCTAGAGTTTACTCAAAAAAAATTTTTTTTAGTTAAAAAATAAATAAAATGCATTAAAATACTGTTAGTGTGGGCTTAAAATATTTTTGATTGCATCATTGCAGTAGGGATCAATACTTGAAAAGTGTCTTTAAATAATCTGTGAAGTTTTTATTCAAAAAATTAATTCTTAAAAAATTTGTAACAAAAAGTTTTGTAGGCACAGAGAAATTCCAACAGCTGGTTCGTGTGAGCTAGAATCATTTGATGTATACCCTTAGGTCTTTTTGACATGGAGAAGGTGAAATCATGCTTATTTGAAAATAGAACTGTTAAAGATTGTGTCAAGACAGTTTCTTTCCTCCACCTGATTCTTTACCATAACAACAACAACAAAAAAAGTGTACTCCAGCCCTGTGTGGTATCACATGAAAATCTAAATGTCCTTAAAATTTTCTTGACTCAGTCCAAAGAGTGCAGAGAGAGCTAGACTTCACTGAATAAGGATACAGCTGTGACTCAGAAGGTTTAAAAACTTGTCTCCAAACACTAATATCAGTGAATATGAGGACCTTTGTAGAAAGATGAGAGAATCACGTTTCCCTCTTTTTGCAAGAAGGCAAGCTTTATTCTTGCTAAAATAAATTCCTATTACTATCAAAAAGGAAAGGGGTGTGTGTGTGTGTGTGTGAAAATAATTTGCCAACTACAGGGCACTATTCACATGTTTTGTTTTGTTATCTTATTTATTTATCTGACAGACAGAGATCCCAAGTAGGCAGAGAGGCAGGCAGAGAGGGAGGAGGAAGCAGGCTCCCCACTGAGCAGAGAGCCCGATGCAGGGCTCGATCCCAGGATCCTGGGATCATGACCTGAGCCAAAGGCAGAGGCTTTAACCCACTGAGCCACCCAGGTGCCCCCACATGTATTTTTTTATCATCACCCTATTAGGGAATTAAAAATGTCCGTTTGTTTGGTCCCCTTTAGCCTTTCATGTCTGATTACTGGGCAACAGAGCTTCATGGATAATAAAGGTGAAATCGCCAATAAATATTTTTTAAGAAAAAAAAAATCTAGCTATGTCAAAGTTCTCAGAGTTCCACGTTGTGCAATAAAGCCACCGGCTTTGAATCAGTGCCATGACTCTAGCACCTTGTGCCAGAGACTACATTTACTCAGGGTCATTTGGGCAAAAGTAATGAAAAATATTAAAGCAATGTTTATGTAGCAGATACGCAATATCAATCATGTTATGTACATTGGTGATAAGAGTAAGGATCGGGTTGTTTGGGAGAAAAGTGACATTTTCACTTAAGTAGTGGAAAATTACCAGTTGATAGTGTGTTGGAGTTCTGTATTTAACTTTATTCCTTTATTCTTTCTTCATGCAGCTCCACTATAAATAATTACGATAGCAAAAAAAAAAAAAAAAAAAAAAAAAACTTAAAAATTTAAAAGGGTCATCAGAAATGTTTTTTAGAAGTGATCTGGGAATCAAAGTAACGTGGTGATAAACTATAAATTATACATTATCCAGTCTGTCATTTCTACGATGAGATAAATGGGCAAAGTGTCAGAAAAATAACTATGCTCAGAAAATGCTGCCTAATTGTCTTCTAATGGCAGACGGCTGTTCAGAACCTACCTTTCCAGGCCTTACTCAGTTACAAAATTCTAGAGACCTGGGATTGCAGCAAACACCCTGCTTAGCAATGTATCACAAGCTCCAAAGCCACCAATCGGTTCAAGTTGAGAGTCGTTTTGTGGGCTCGAATGTGGTTTTCTCTGAAATCCACTAAGCTGTAGTTATTCCTCAAACCCCTGTTCTGCTGGGTCCATCCCAGCAATGGTTTTTCTGTATTGGTTTATTCAGTAAACTTTTAGTGAGGTCCTTAATTCCCTACCCAACTTTTATATCTCCTGCCCAAAACAGTAGCTCTTGGTACTGTATTTTTTTATTTCCAAACTGAATGCTATTTCCCTAAAACACAGGGTTCCCAAAATAATTATGAACCCTAAGTACCCACAAAAGCCTAAGTAATCCATGGTATACCTAAAAATTGTATTTCAGTGCTTCCAACTACTTCCTTTTTCATGTTATTTCCTTTGGAGAAATGTATTGAATTCTCACTAGTAAAGCCAAGGGAGAATATCTCCTCTTCAAAGTCACAGAAACATTTACTTATCCTTTAAGAGACAGATGTGAAATCAAACTTACTGCCTACATTGTTGTCCCAGGCCCTTTACAAAAGTTATCTCATCCCATGTAAATAGTACACAGGTTTTACAAATGGGGAAACTGAGGTCCAGAGAGCCCAAAGCGAAAATAAGGAGTAAGTGATCCAATTAAGATTCACACCATTGACCGTAGAATTTCATAATTCACACCTTCCAAGAACACCACCCTGCCTTTCAAAAGAAGAGGCTGGAGCCAAAGTCAACTACTGCCTGGGTGTTCTAAAGGAGGAACAAAGGGAAAATATTCCTGTAATGGGCTGAATTGTGTCCCCCACAAATTCATATAGTGAAGCTCTAAACCCCAGTGCTTGAGAATGTGACCAAATTCGGAAAGAGAGCTTTTAAAGAGGTAATTAAATTAAAGTGAGACCATCAGGGTTGGCCCTAATCCAATCTGATGGGTATCGTTTTGAGAAGAAAATATTAGGACACACAGAGAGCCCCAGAAATGCACATGCACATGCTCAGAAGAAAGACTGCATGAGGACAGAGTGAGAAGGCAATCATCTGCAAGTCAAGGAGAGGGGCCTCAGAGGTAACCAAACTTGCCAACACCTTGATCTTGACTTTCAGCTTCCAGAACTGTAAGAAATAAATGGCTGTTGTTTAAGCCCCCTGTCTATCATATTTTGCTATGGCAGCCCCAGCAAAATAAGTCAATCTGCATAGTAAGCAGTGCTGGGTATCCTAGCCACTCAAGTGGGATGAGTTATTTGGAGGCCATTGTTGAATGATGCAATTCATTTATTTTTCTAGACTTGAGGTTCAATTTCCATGGAACTTCCTAGAGGAACCAAATCAGTCCTATTTCTATTAGATCTTCAGGTATTTTCTTTTCTTTTATTTTAAGATTTTATATACTGAGTGAGAAAGGGACAAAGAGAATGAGTGAGGATGAATCGGGGGAGAGGCAGGGGGAGAAACAGGCTCTCTACTGAGCAGGGAGCCCAATGTGGGGCTCTATCCCAGACCCGGGGATCATGACCTGAGCCAAAGTCAGATACTTAACTGATTGAGCCACCCAGGCACCCCCAAATATTTTCTTTAGGCACAGAAGACTACATCAATGAACGGGACTGGAGATGGAGATCTAGAATGAATGTGACAAAGATGTCTACAACATACCCGATGTGAGTCGCTCGTCTTCCTATTCTGTGGAAGAACTCAACTTTACACTCCAAGGTGGAGGTGAGGTAGGGGGAGATTTAGCTCTATCAAAACTCTTGAACAACAGGATTTGATAAACTTCAGGTTTGGTGAATATGGAGGAACTGGAAGGGTAGCCACCCTCAAAGGGCATGGAAAGCCCATGGACTTTCCCCCATTTACACCTTGCCCTGTGCATCTCTTCCATATGGTTGTTTCTGAGTTGGATCATTTGCTACTAAATCAGTAAATGTGAGTAAATATATCCCCGGGTACTATGAGCCATTCTAACAAATTATCAAAGACAGTGGCAAATGCCATTTGGACAGAAGGACAGGTAGCAATTTAGACTTGCAATTGGCATCTGAAGTGAGGACAGTCTTGCGGGACTGAGCCCATGACCTGTGGGACTTGAGGCTATCGCCTGGTCATCTGAGAATTGAGTTAAATTTATAGGACACTCAGCCAGTGTCCACTGAGAATTGGAGAATTGCTTGGTGTGGGAAAAATTCACACAGCTGGTATTGGAAGTATTGAGAATAGAGGAGAAAAACAAAGTTTCCTTTTACAGTACTCTAAAAAGTTCCTAGACTTTGGGTTGCCTCAGAACATCATTGGTCTCCCACTGCCCGCTAGAAAGGGAATAACCTACAGCTGGGCAAGCTTCCTGGCATTCTTCCAGGATACACTCACACTATCCAGGAACAGGAGAAAGCACCAGGATCCTGTCTTGCTACAGGCAGCACTTGCCACAGTGTAGATCCTCATCACATCAAGCCTCAGAAGCTCACAGTCCTCTGCTTCCTCTGAGAACTTTAACAGTTAAGATACAGAATGAAGTATTTAATCAGTACTAAAGACACATTACCTTCTTCTATATCATATGCCTTGATACATATGCCTGGTGACTTTGCATTAGCACATCAGCTTTTGATTTCCCCTAATGTACACAGAGGTTGACCTGGAAAACTCTTTTTCCCTTCATCTACCCATTCCAGTCCTCTGGGGTGGTAACAGAATGGTGCCAGAATTGTTACTGCATTTTGAAAATTTGTTTCCAAGAGATGGCATGGACAACTCATTTTTTGGATATTGAAGAAAGTATAAGCTCCTCTGAGGCTTCCTGGGTGAAATCTGAAACCAGTTCCTGAATGCAAAGGACAGGAAGAGACCCAAGAAAGGGACAGGCCTCTCAGGTTGGTAGGTGGCAGTTTTAATAAGCAAAGGAAACTTCCATTTAAATCATGTCTTGGTGAGCAGCAAGATAAGGTGATTCCTGCACCTGCCCACCAAATTTCCCAAAGCTTGTACAGAGACCGCTACTAGGTCACATATACTGTGCTGGTGTTCTCAACACCAAATCATTATCTCAAGGTCATGTCCTTGGAGCAGACTTTGGGAGCGGGAAAGGCAAGTAGAACCTATATTCCAAGGATGGGGCGGGGTGGGGGGAAGCCTCTGAGAGCCCAGGTCCTACTCTTGGATCAACCAGTGGCCATGTCCTTTTGATGACCTTACCAAAGCCCCAATTCCCTCCCTAGCTGGTTGTTATGGGGGCTAGTTGCCTTGCAAGAACGCATGCCAGGATTCATGGGGCTTCACCCTGTTGCACTCAGTGTGTTGCTCCCTGTCTGCCCATGGCCCAGGGCACTCACCTTAAGGGTGACCAAAGACTGGAGACTGTGGGAAAGCAGAAAGGACAGAAAGGGGATCAGGAGGGAGGTCAGAGATGAAAATCAGTCCTCCAATACAATTATCAGCTCATTCTCTCTTGTCAATGAAAGAGTTTAATAATGCACCATTTTCCTGGTCCCCTGGACAAGCTAAATGTTAATGCCAGGACAGCCAAGAAATGCCTCAATTCTGAATCAGGACTGAGAAAATGACAGTCTCTGAAGGTAATGCTAGCACATTCCCAGACTTGAGGGAAACTGCCAACCTAACACCCACTTATCTGACATCACCAGTACATGGGCATCAACTTTATTTCACTAGAACTCAACCCTTTATCACAAATTACTAGTATCATATTTTTCAGAAAAGCATGTTCCTTTACTAAAGATTAGCTCCCACTTGCCCATCTTTATTTTTCATCCATAATGCTCTAAGATGAGCTAGGTTCTCTTTAGGCCCTCAGGGCAGGAAGGTATCTCTGAGGTGGTGCAGGAGATGCCCCCCTCCTTTCTCTCCATTGGCCCCTGGCCCAGGCTGCTGGCAGAAGTGCACACGTTACACCACTTGAGAAGCCATTTATGAATATGGCCTTTGGGGGAGCTGAACGGGGTCCAGAACTGGAGAGGAGAGCAGCTGCACCAAACAGCTTCGCCTGAGCAGTCTCAGACACACCATCTTTCTGGGAAGAGCAGCCAAGAACGTGTGGGGAGCCAGGTAAGGCAACAAGGTGATGCAGAGAGCAAACCAAGTCCACAGCTCTTCTCTGAGGAAATCTGAGGAGGGAGGTGCACTTTGCTGGCTACCTATCCTCCAATAATAGGAGGTAATGTGCTTCTACTGGAATTCTTCAACAACAACAGCAGCCGTAAGAGAGTTCCTTAAGAAATCTCATTTGCCAACAAACACTCCTTTTTCCTCTCACACAGCAGAGAACAGAGAAGAAGTTGTGAAATGATATGCCCCGGTCATGCAACAACATCTCAAACTAAGGATTCACAAAGGAAGAAAAGAGGGATGGTTTTCTACTCTCATTTCTAAAAGCTCCCATTGTTAATCCACTAACAAGAGCCAATTATCTGGAAAAATAAAAGACTCATAAAACTACTATAAATTAATAACATATTAATTAATTAATTAATTAATTAATATTATTCAATGTTATTAATAAAATGGAATAAAATGAGGCATTACCCATGGCTACTTGCAGGAAAAAAATTTCACTTAAAAATAGATTTAGGGGCACCTGGGTGGCTCAGTGGATTAAGCCACTGCCTTTGGCTCAGGTCATGATCTCGGGGTCCTGGGATCGAGTCCCGCATTGGGCTCTCTGCTCAGCAGGGAGCCTGCTTCCCTCTATCTCTCTCTCTGCCTGCCTCTCCATCTACTTGTGATCTCTCTCTGTCAAATAAATAAATAAAATCTTTTTTAAAAAAAGGTAAATAAATAAATAAATAAAAACAGATTTAGCTTAAGGGTGACTGGATGGCTCAGTAAGTAGAACATGTAACTTTTGATCTTGGGGTTGTGAGTCTGAGCCCCACGTTGGGTGTAGAGATTCTTTAAAAATAAAATCTTTTAAAAAATAGATTTAGCTTAAATATATCTCACCATACACTTCTCATAAGTTAGATTCTAGAGCATAGATAATAAACAGAAAATAATTTTAATAAACATATAACTTAGAATTTAGAGTAATGTATTACCTTTGGTGCAGCATAACACTCTTTTATCAGACATATAAGAAAATTTAACTAGACATAGGAAAAATTATTAATTTCCCCATTTCTGAAAAATAATGAAAGACATTTGTTAATGTTTTAATAGTCTAATATTAAATATTTCTTCCATAAAACTGAACAGAAATTTAAAATCGATCATACTCCTACTGCTGCCATATTTATGATTGGAACTCCCTTATGCATTTGATGGTAAAAGGAACTCCCTGATAAGCCTACACATGGATTGACAGCCTCCTTCACACGTGTACAAAATCAAAACATTTTTGAGGAGGAGAGGCAAGATGGTGGAGGAGTAGCATACTGAAATGATATCAGATCCCAGGAGTTTAGCTAGATAGGTATCAAACCATACCGAACACTGACAAACTCAACAGGAGATAGAAGAGAAAAACAGCAACTCTAGGAACAGAAAATAGACCACTTTCTGGAAGGTAGGACGTGCAGAGAAGTGAATCCGAAGCTATGGGAAGAGAGACCACAGGGGGAGGGACCAGATCCCGGCAAGCGGAGGAGCAGCAGAGCACAAAATCAGAACTTTTAGAAGTTTGCTCCACTGAGGGACGTCACTCCAGAGACTAAGCAGGGATGGAGCCCTTGCAGGGACAGTGTGGTCTCAGGTCCTGCAGGGCCACAGAAGGATAGGGGGTGTCTGAGTGTGGCAGAGCTGCCAGGTATTGGAGCGGGGAAGCTGACTACAGAGACAGAGCTGAAGAGTGAGCTTTCAGATGGGGGTTACTCTAAACCATGATCCAAGGAACAGTCGGGCCACTGCTCTTCAAGAAGGGACCTCACAAACAGCAGATCTGGGGAGACTCACCTTCCTGCTCTGGGAGGAGCTGTGTAGCAGGTATAAGGTGGGTTTGGAGACTCCAAACAGGGCCGTGTGCCAGAGATAGAAATGCTTGGTCACAGGCCAGGTGAGCCTGGAGTGTGGCTGGAGACTAGGGAGAGAGGAGGGATTAACTGCTTTTCTCTGAGGGTGCACTGAGGAGTGGGGCCCTGAGCTCTCTGCTTTTATAGGGCTGGAGATTGGGAGGCCGCCATTTTCATTCCCATTCTCCAAAGCTCTACAAAAAGCATTCAGGGAACAAAAGCTCTGAGAGTGAAACCAAGCAGATTACTTAGCCTGGCCTCTGGCAAAGGCGGTGCAATTCCACCTCGGACAAAGTGATTTGAGAATCACTGCAAAGGCCCCTCCTGCAGAAGATCAGCAAGAATATCCAGCCAAGACCAATTTGGCAATCAAGGAGAACACTGGAACTCCAGAGCTAGGGGAAAGCAATGCATAGAATTCATGGCTTTTTCCCCATGATCCTTTAGTCTTGCAAAATCTTTTTTTTTTAACTTTATTTTTTTATTCTATTTTTTTTAACTTTTCCTCTTTCCTCTTTTAACATTTTTTAACTATTTATCTTAACAATACCATTCTTAAAAAAATCTTTTTGAACCTTCATTATTATAGTCAAATTGTATCCCTTCATTGTATTTAACCTTATTTTTTGTATACATACAGGTTTGTTTTTTTTTTCTTAAAAATTTTGGAATATAGTTTCTTCTGATAGATCGAAATACACCCTAATCTAGTACATGACTTTGTTCTAGTCTCCAGCCTGAGCACATTCTCACTTTTTTTTTCTTTCTCCAACCAACTTATAAATTCCTTTTTTAGAATTTTTTTTTAATTTTCATCTTTACAGTCATATGCTATCCCTTCATCATGTTTATCCTTATTTTTATATACATATAATTTTTTTCTTTCCTTAAAATTTTGGAAGGTAGTTTCTTCTAAGAGGCCAAAATACACCCAAAATCAAGTGGGTGGTTCTGTTCTATTCACCAGTCTAATATATTATTTTTTATTTTTTTATTTCTATTTCTTTTTCCCCCTTTTTTCTCCAGTGGGTTTTGGATATCTTCTGATTTGGTTAGCATACAATTTTCTGGGTCTTTCCACTCTTTTAGTACTTTATTCTCTTGTTCATATAGTCTTATCTGGATAAAATGAGAAGGTACAAAAGCTCACCACAAAAATAAAAAGAACAAGAGGCAATACTGATGGCTAGGGACATAATCAAGATGGACATTGGTAATATGTCAGAACTAGAGTTCAGAATGATGATTCTCAAGGTGCTAGTTGGGCTCAAAAAAGGCATGGATGATATTAGAGATACAATTTCTGGAGAAATAAAAGAACTAAAATCTAACCAAGTTGAAATCAAAAGAGCTATTAATGAGGTGCAATAAAAAATGGAGGCTCTTACCCCTAGGATAAATGAGGCAGAAGAGAGAATTAGTGATATAGAAGACTAAATGATGGAGAATAAAGAAGCTGAGCAAAAAAGAAACAAATAACTACTGGACCACAAAGGGAGAATTTGAGAGATCAGTGATAGCATAATATGAAACAATATTAGAATAATTGAGATTCCAGAAGAAGAAGAAAGAGAGAGGGGGGCAGAAGGTATATTGGAATGAATTATGGTAGAGAATTTCCCTAATATGGTAAAGGGAACAAGCATTAAAATCCAGGAGGCACAGAGAACACCCCTCAAAATCAGTAAAAATAGATCCACACCCCGTCATCTAATAGTAAAATTTACAAGTCTTAGTGACAAAGAGAAAATCCTGAAAGCAGCTCGGGACAAGAAGTCTGTAACATACAATGGTAGAAATATTAGATTGGCAGCAAACTTATCCACAGAGGCCTGGAGAGAGAAAAAGATTCCAGGACAAAAAAAAAAAAAATTAAAAGAATTTGCAAACACCAAACCAGCCCTACAGGAAATATAGAAAGAGGTCCTCTAAGCAAAGAGAGGTCCTAAAAGTAGTAGACCAGAAGGGAACAGAGACAATAAACAGTAAAAGTCACCTTATAGGCAATACACTGGCACTAAATTCATATCTTTCAATAGCTACCCTGAATATAAATGGGCTAAGTGCCCCAATCAAAAGACACAGGGTATCAGAATGGATAAAAAACCAAAACCCATCAATATGCTGTCTATGAGAAACTCATCTTTAGACCCAAACATACCTCCAGATTTAAAGTGAGGAGGGTGGAAAACAATTTACCATGCTAAAGGGCATCAAAAGAAAGCCGGGGTGGCAATCCTTATATCACATCAATTAGATTTTAAGCCAAAGACTATAATAAGAAATGAGGAAGGACACTATATCATACTCAAAGGGTCTGTCCAACAAGAAGATCTAACAATTTTAAATATCTATGCCTCTAACATGGGAGCAGCCAACTATATAAACCAATTAATAACAAAATCAAAGAAACACATTGACAATAATACAATAATAGTAGGATACTTTAACGCCCCCCTCACTGAAATGGACAGATCATCCAAGCAAAAGATCAACAAGGAAATAAAGGCCTTAAATGAAACACTGGACCAGATGGACATCACAGATATTTTCAGAACATTCCATCCCAAAGCAACAGAATACACATTCTTTCTAGTGAACATGGAAATTCTTCAGAATAGATCACATCCTGGGCCACAAATCATGTCTCAACTGGTACCAAAAGATTGGGATCATTCCCTGCATATTTTCAGAAGACTATACTCTGAAGCTAGAACTCAATCACAAGAAGAAAGTTGGAAAGAACTCAAATACATGGAGGCTAAAGAGCATCCTACTAAGGAATGAATGGGTCAACCAGGAAATTTAAAAAGAATCGAAAAAATTCATGGAAACAAATGAAAATGAAAACACAACTGTTCAAAATCTGGGGACACAACAAAGGCAGTCTTGAGAGGAAAATATATAGCGATACAAGCCTTTCTTAGAAACAAGAAGGGTCTCAAGTAAACAACCTAACCCTACACCTAAAGGAGCTGGAGAAAGAACAACAAAGAAAGCCTAAACCCAGAAGGAGAGGAGAAATCATAAAGATGATAGCAGAATCAATGAAATAGAAACCAAAGAATAGTAGAACAGATCAACGAAACTAGGAACAGTTTCTTTGAAAGAATCAATAAGACTGATAAACCCCTGGCCTGACTTACCAAAAAGAAAAGAGAAAGGGCCTAAATAAATAAAATGATGAATGAAATCAAACACCAAAGAAATACAAACAATTATAAGAACATATTATGAGCAACTCTCTGCCAGCAAATTTGACCATCTGGAAGAATTGGATGCATTCCTAGAGACATATAACTATCTACCACAACTGAACCAGGAAGACATAGAAAACCTGAACAGACCCATAACCAGTAAGGAGATTGAAGCAGTCATCAAAAATCTCCCAATAAACAATAGCCCAGGGCCAGATGGCTTCCCAGGAGAATTCTACCAACCACTTAAAAAAGAATTAATACCTATTCTTCTGAAACTGTTTCAAAAAAATAGAAATGGAAGGAAAACCTCCAAACTCAAGTTATGAGACCAGCATTACCTTGATCCCAAAACCAGACAAAGACCCCAGCAAAAAAGAGAATTACACACCAATATTCTTGATGAACACAGATGCGAAAATTCTCACCAAAATACTAGCCAATAGGATCCAACAGTACATTAAAAAGATTATTCACCACGACCAAGTGGGATTTATTCCAGGGCTGCAAGGTTGGTTCAACAGCCACAAATCAACCAATATGATACAACATATCAGTAAAAGAAAGAATAAGAACCATATGATACTCTCAGTAGATGCTGAAAAAGCATTTGACAAAATACAGCATCCTTTCATGATCAAAATTCTTCAGAGTATAGGGATAGAGGGTACATATCTCAATATCATCAAAGCCATCTATGAAAAACCCACAGCGAATATTATTCTCAGTGGGGAAAACTGAGAGCCTTTCCCATAAGGTCAGGAACACAGCAGGGATATATCCATTATCACCACTGCTATACAACATAGTACTAGAAGTCCTAGCCTCAGCACTCAGACAACAAAAAGAAATTAAAGGCATCCAAGTCAGCAAAGAAGTCAAACTATCACTCTTTGCAGAAGATATAATACTTTAAGTGGAAAACCCAAAAGACTCCACTCCAAATCTGCTAGAACTTGCACAGGAATTCAGTAAAGTGTCAGAATATAAAATTAATGAACAGAAATCAGTTGCATTTTTATACACCAACAGCAAGGCAGAAGAAAGAGAAATTAAGGAGTCAATCCCATTTACAGTTGCACTCAAAACCATAAGATACCTAGGAACAAACCTAACCAAAGAGGCAAGAATCTGTACTCAGAAAACTAAAAAGTACTCATGAAAGAAATTGAGGAAGACACAAAGAAATGGAAAAACGTTCCATGCTCATGGATTGGAAGAATAAATATTGTGAAAATGTCTATGCTACCTAAAGTAATCTACACATTTAATGCAATCCCTATCAAAATACCATTAATTTTTTCAAAGAAATTGAACAAATAATCCTAAAATTTATACGGAACCAGAAAAGACCCCGAATAGCCAGAGGAATGTTGAAAAAGAAAACCAAAGTTTGGTGGCATCACAATTCCAGACTTTAAGCTTTATTACAAAGCCATAATCATCAAGACAGTATGGTACTGGCACAAAAACAGACACATGGGTCAATATAACAGAATAGAGAGCCCAGAAATAGACCCCTCAACTCTATAGTCAACTAATCTTCGACAAAGCAGGAAAGAATGTCTAGTGGAAAAAAGAGTCTCTTCAACAAACGGTGTTTGTAAACTGTACAGCCACATGCAGAAAAATGAAACAGGACCATTTCCTTACACCACACACAAAAATAGACTCAAAATGGATGAAAGACCTCAATGTGAGACAGGAAGCCATCAAAATCCTTGAAGAGAACATAGGCAACAACCTCTTCCACCTCAGCTACAGCAACTTCTTCCTAGAAACATTGCCAAAGGCAAGGGAAGCAAGGGCCAACGTGAACTATTAGGACTACATCAAGATCAAAAGTTTTTGCACAGAGGCACCTGGGTGGCTCAGTTGGTTAAGTGACTGCCTTCAGTTCAGGTCATGATCCTGGAGTCCTGGGATCGAGTCCCGCATTGGGCTCCCTGCTCAGCAGGGAGTCTGCTTCTCCCACTGACCTTTCTCCATTCATGCACTCTCTCTCTTTCTCTCATTCTCTCTCTCTTTCAAATAACTAAATAAAATCCTAAAAAAAAAAAAAAAAAAAAAGCTTTTGAAGGAAACAATCAACAAAACCAAAAGATAACTGACAGAATGAGAGAAGATATTCGCAAACAACATATCAGATAAAGGGCTAGTATCCAAAATCTATGAAGAACTTAACAAATGCAACACCCAAAGAACAAATAATCTAATCAAGAAATGGGCAGAGGACATGAATAGACATTTCTCCAAAGAAGACACCCAAATGGCCAACAGACACATGAAAAAGTATTCAATATCACTTGGCATCAGGGAAATACAAATCAAAACCACAAATAAGATATCACCTCACATCAGTCAGAATGGCTAAAATTAACAAGTCAGGAAACAACAGATGTTGGAGAGGATGCAGAGAAAGGGGAACCCTCCCACACTGTTGGTGGGAAGGTAAGCTGGTGCAGCCGCTCTGGAAAACAACATGGAGATTCCTCAAAAAGTTGGAAAAAGAGCTACCCTATGACCCAGCAATAGCACGACTGGGTATTTACCCTAAAGATACAAATGTAGGGATCCAAAGGTGCCCGTGCACCCGAATGTTTACAGCAGCAATGTCTACATTAGCCAAACTATGGAAAGAACTGAGATGTCTATCAACAAATGAATGGATAAAGAAGATGTGGTATATATATACACAATGGAATACTATGCAGCCATCAAAAGAATGAAATCTTGCCATTTACAACTATGTGGATGGAACTAGAGGGTATTATGCTGAGAGAAACAAGTCAATCAGAGAAAGACAATTATCATATGATCTCCCTGATATGAGGAATTTGCAAGGCAGAGTGGGGGGTTTGAGGGAAACAAGATGGGATTGAGAGGGAGACGAATCATAAGAGACTCTTAATCTCACAAAACAAACTGAGGGTTGTTGGGGGCGGGTGTGGAGAAGGTGGTTGGGTTATGGACATTGGGGAGGGTATGTGATATGGTGAGTGTTGTGAAGTATGTAAGCCTGACGATTCACAAACCTATACCCATAGGGCAAATAACACATTATATGTTAATAAATATAGTTTTTATAAAACATTTTCAAGTCATACTATCCAAATACATGTATTATACAACACTGAAGATAGGATTTAGAAGTTGATTTTCACTTCTTAAAATCATTTTTACTGTATCTGGTTTTTTGTAGCCTTTCTCTTTTAAATCTTTTGTGTATGTATTTTTTCTCCTACTCTAAGAAAATACATAAGTAGGAGCACCTGGGTGGCTCAGTTGGTTGAGTGTCCCAGTCTTGATCTCAGATCTGGTCTTGCTCTCAGGATCAAGAGTTCAAGCCCAGTGTTGGGCTCCATGTTTTGTACTTAAATAAATAAATAATAGAATTTAACTACACAACTTTAAATAGTACCAGAATACACAATAGACAATGAAAGGTCCCAGCAATACCACTCACAGGGCCAAAGAGTCTGGTGTTTTCCATGCAAACCTTGGTTTTAGACCGCCTGTGTTCAAGTACCAACTTAGCTACTTGTTACCAGTGGGATGTTGGCAGAGTTACTTCCAACCATAAAAAGAGATGATAACAAACCTACCTCAAAATGTTGTGAGTAATCAATAAAACAATCCACATAAAACACATAATATGGTACCCAGCATATACTAAGAGCCCCATAGATAATAGCTCATCATTATGTTTAACAGGTGGCCACCTTCAATGGCTTGGTTTAGTTTTAAGTCACTTTACTCTTCTCAGTGACTTAAAGATCCTTTCAGTCACTTCCCTTATACAGACACTGAGGTTTCTTTCTGTGAATTCACAGGAACCAGATTCTACGAATTACAATTAAATCCTTGAATCAGTAGAAGCAGAAAACTGAAACAGCATCTGCTCTGTTTCTCCGCTACCTGTTGGAATTTCCTTACCAATTATTCATGTATTACCACTGGAAACAAATGTGATAGTCCCCCTCACAAATTGTCTTCCTGGACAATTTTGACATAGATTAAAAAAGGCTTGTGCAGGTAAGTCATTCTTGGCTGATACCTAAAGGGAATAGACCTTCTCTGCCTTTTACATCCAACATACCTCCTGGGCCTTCATGGATCCAGCCCAGAACACATTCATTCCCCGTGATCATCTCGGGGCTCCACAAATCGCCCATCAGGCTCTCCATCGCACAATCCCTTGCGACCGAAACACCATGAAAGAACCTGATGCTGGCATTTCAGCGATGATTCCTAACGCTTGACCTGCTCTGCCAGTCCTCCAGTCTGGAGGCTGCCAACACGGGCTGTGCGTGACAGTCTACCGTGGTGTGTGTACCCACAGTCAGTTCTGCTATAATGCTTGTTTGGGAAATGATAATGTATTCCAATGTAACTAATAAATGAGGAGAAATTTTAGCATAATGCTAATTTTGCCTTGGCTCCTGCCAGTTTCATCACCAGGCCCGCACAGAAAGTGCACCCGACTGAACAGAGCCCTGCACGGACCAACAGAACGCAAGCACGCACATTCCCCTCGTAGATCGTGAGCGCTCCCTTGCTGTTCCATTGTTGCATTTCATGGACTGCTGTTTCGTGGACTGCTGTTCCGTGGACTGCTGCCGCTTTCTACACCTGCTCTTCCAGCTTTCCATCCCGTCACAGGGAAACTCCTTGCCATAAGAGCTCACAAGCTGCCACCCCAGCCCACTGGCCACATGACCCTACTCCCCTCCTTCCATTTTTTCCCTCTTCCCTCTCAGCCTATTTTGTACTTTTCTTTTGTTCTCCACTCTTTTTCTCTCTTTATTTCCCTTTCTCTCACTCTTTTTTCCACCCCACCCCACCCCCGTTGTTTTCCTCTGGCACAGAGGGTGGCAGCCATGGGAACCAGGTGGGCATGCTTCCGGAGCAAGTAGGAATGCCCACGGTCACAAAGGAGACATTTTTCAAAGTGAAGTGACAGATTTATCGCAGTTGATGTAGTTCTTCGCCACTTACCATGGATAAAACTGTGCTTTTTATTATGTTCCTGTTTTATGGAGCACTGATGACGTTTGGGGGTGTTTGCCCCAATCACAGCCCTGTAGCTTCTATCGTACGATTTTTGCATGGCAGGCTGAGTCTTAGGACCCCATATGTTAGGTGTGGCAGAACAGACAGTATCTATCATCTCTACAATTGATTGAGCTTTTATCAGATTTTCAAAGAAATCCACTTGCTTTCAAAAAAAAGTCAAAGAATTTTTGGTCCAGGGAGTTCTCTCCAATAGAAATGTGAGTCATTTTATCTAAAACTTTTTTGAATAATGAAAAGGTACAAAGAAACAGGTTAAATGAATTTTAACAATGCTTTTTTTTTAACCCAGCTATCATCATTTAAACATATAGTCAATATAAAAAATATAAATGAGATATTTCACCTGTTTTGTACTATGTCTTTGAAATCTGGTTGTACATTATAGCACATTTCAAGTTCAAGGGCTCGAAAGCCACATATGACTAATGGCTATTGTTGACAGTGTATTCCTAAAGGATTCCTGTCCTTCTAATGAGAAGGAGATGGAAACAGAGAAGAAGATCCCTGATCCAATTTTTTTTTCATAGATAAGGTAGTTAAAGCTAAAAGGTAGCTTTGAAAATTAAAGAGGACCTGAAACAAATCCACCAGCCCTTATGTGCTTTCTAACCTGATTTAGATTAATGTCTTGCTTAGTGTCAGACTTGTTGTCGTCCAAAGGTGGGGAAAACATGCATCCATCTAAATACGCAATCTATTCCATGTGGAACTCCTGGGGAATACAGAGGAAGTCTTCCCTTGACAAACTACATCTCTTAGACTGTGAGGTTTATGAGCAAACTTTTGACTAATAGTCTTTCTAACAATAAGAAACACTGTTTTAAAAATAGCTCTAGTGGGGGCACCTGGCTGGCTCAGTTAGAAGAGCATGCAACTCTTGATCTCAGGGTCATGAGTTCGAGCCCCGCACTGGGGGTAGAGATTACTTAAATAAATAAACTTTAAAAAATAGCTTTTGTGAACAAAACAAGAAAAAGAAACATATTGAAGTTGATTTATATAGGACCAAAAGTTCATAATGAATTTATTCATAAAAAAATCAGTTCATAAAGAACCCATCTTAGACATGTAAGCTTTCAATGAGAAGTTTCCTACATTCAGTTGCTTCTAAGTATCAATTTGATGATCAGCAGAACACCTTCATAGTTTTCTGAAAAACTTTAAGGCAATTCTTTGTTCATGAGAAATACTGTACAAAAGCCAAACAGAGGAGTGCCTGGGTGGCTCAGTCATTAAGTGTCTGCCTTCAGCTCAGGTCGTGATCCCAGGTTTCTGGGATCAAGGCCACATCGGGTTCCCTGCTCGGTGGGAAGCCTCCTTCTCCCTCTCCCACTCCCCCTGCTTATGTTCCCTCTCCTGCTGTATCTCTCTATCAAATAAGTAAATATTTAAAAAATTTTTAAAAAGCCAAATTGGGGGGGGGGCCTGGGTGGCTCAGTGGGTTAAGCCTCTGCCTTCAGCTAAGGTCATGATCCTAGGGTCTTGGGATGGAGCCCCACATCTTGCTCTCTGCTCAGTGGGGGGCCTGCTCCCCTCCTCTCTCTCTGCCTGCCTCTCTGCCTACTTGTAATTTCTGTCTGTCAAATAAATAAATAGAATCTTTAAAAAAATAAATAAATAAAAATAAAAAGCCAAATGGGTAAAATCTAAGCTTCCTTCCCTCCCCCCACCATTATGTGGATTGTTGAGCTCTATAGAGCAACACTGGGAAAAAACAAAACAAAACAAACAAACAAAAAAAAAACAACCATCCCCTAACATCTCTGTCATTTAGAATAACCTGGGAAGAAAATTAAGTGAAGCACTTAGGGAAATGCAAAATATGTGAAAAGCAGTCCTGCATTTAAGAAACTTAAAATATATCATCTGTAAAGATAGAACTAAACATGAACACATAAAAAAAAAAAAAAGAGAAAACAATGATATGAGAACAATGGTAAATTGTTCCCGTGGTAAATGTAAAAGTTGAAGAAGAGGTGTTCTGGTCTTTTTACTCCCTAAGCTCTAATGCAGAGTGACTTTATAAGTAGGCTAAGTGAACGTAAGTCCACATATCATGGTCTGAGAGGCAAAGTGCATGACCCCCTTTCCAATAATATCTCCTAAAATTCCCACTTTGGGGCAGTTAGCTGTGTGACTTGTAGGCCCTAACTGAACACATACTCCTATGTACAAACCCTCTCCAAACTCAAGATGAAGGAACATAGCAGTACATTGGGGTCAGTGTCAACCCTGACAGCTCATATCCCATGACCCAGAATAGGGACCCTGCCATGAGTCCTCCTGACCCCAGAGCCCAGCTGCAGGAACTGTGTCTCTTCCTGACTTCGGTTCATGGCCTTGTACTCCAGGTCTTCCACAACACAGTTCTGGAATTCGTGCACCCTGGAGATAGCCTCATTTTCAACAATCATTGCTCTCCCCATTCTTTTCAGAGTCTAGAAACCTCCTAAACTCCCGTAACTGAGGCTGGATCTCTGCCTCTCCCCAGCTCTGTCACTTGCCTAAATCTCTACTGGCGTTTCCTGGGATGTTAGGATGATCGGACTCTCCAGCTTATCGAGGATGGGTAAAGTTGGTTTATGAGCTCTGGCTTTCTACCCTGTTATTTCTCCTCCACCATTCCCAGATAACCCCTGACAAAGATGATTTTTTGAGAGGAAAGCATTGTATTTCTATCAAAGAAATATAGCTCTTAATCTCCCCTGACGATTAGCACCTCCCCATTTTTTATTGCCTATTGCTTGGAGCTTGCTTAATTCTCTGCTCCATTCCCACGGGCCTGTCCATTTTCTAGAGGCAACCTTTCCCCGGTCTTACTGGCAGCACTCTCCCTGAAACCTACCATTACAAACACTTCCTGTAAAAGCTTATAGATACTCCAGACTCCCTATTAAATGCATATATCCCTAGGGGAGTCGGTTTCATGTATTCCATCAGCTAATAGAAAAAGTTGAACATGTGTAGACAGAATCTGCATATTCAACACATTTATGACACAGAATATAGTATTATAATAAAGAATATAGTAAAGATTTAGAAATGATTTAATACTTTGATAAGTATTTGATAAGTGAATAATATATATGCCTCAACATACTCTGATCTATGAAAGTCAGGATTCCCAGAAAACCAACTGATGAATTCCAGGAATTCTAAGAATCTATAGTTGTAGTTCAGATAGCAATATTGATTAAATTAATGGATTTCCAACTGTCTTTTATATAGGAAGATATAGGTTACAGTAATGATGTAACAAGGTATTTAATAAAAAAAGAATAATTGTCCAGTGATAATGTCACTCCCCCATCAGTATTACTTACTAGTGTAAAGATGTTCAGATAGCCTACTGACTATTTGATTCAGTTACTGAGTTAGTTATATGACTAATACTCTTCCCAGCAAATTAAGAATAGTTTGTTTTATGTCCTACTGTATGATATGAGAAAGGAAAAGTTCATTTTTAAAAAGGACTATAGGGGTTCCTGCTGGCTCAGTAGGAAGAGCAGAAGACTCTAGATCTCAGGGTTGTAAGTTTGAGTCCCACATTGGGTGTAGAAATTACTAAATAAATAAATAAACTCATAAAAGTAAATTTAAAAAAGGTTATAATTATCTGGCCCAGCTACAGTATCACTATTAGATGTTAGGAAAGACTCTATTTTTCACAAACGATATTGATACTTGCTTTCAATCAGGGATAAAACTTGTAGGGATAAAGCGTGTTTAAAGATCAAAGAATCTTAATTTCCTTTGCAGTCTTTTCACACTCTGAAGTTGGCGAGCTAATTGTTGCAGGAAACCAGCAGAGGGAGCACCAACCATTGTTTTTTTTGTTTTGTTTTTTTTAATGTGTTTTCTAAAAACAAAGGGGACTGTCTTTTCTTCATAGATTTTTAGACCTGTTATCAAGATTGGCAAAACCCTTCTAAAAATACAAATATGATTTGCGACTGCTAAATATTCTCTCTGTTTTTATTAAATCAGTATTGAAACATTTTCTTAATGTTTTACTTCAGAAAGTAATACATTTTATATGAAGTGAAACAAATTTTTTTTAAAAGTTTAAAAAGTGAATAAGCCCTTCAAATCCTGTTTATAAAGAGACTGGTATGTGTCTTTTCATATCCTAATTCAAACAAGTAAAAAAAAAAAAAATGTAGGAGTTCTTCACTTGCTTGTTTCTGTTGTTGTTGTTGTTGTTGTTAATGGGGTCCTACTAAAAAAAAGGCCTTTCTGTAGGTAGCAAAATAGCATGAAACATCCGTGGATATGCAGTGGATTCAAGAGGAAATATCAAATAAACACAGTGTCAAGCCATATAGAAACCATGTGTGTACAGGGGGTCAAAGCATACAACACCAAAATGATATCACTGCCTTCCAAATGAAATAAACCTAAACATGTCTGAATGAACATGTGGATCTGGAAAAACAAATAAACACAAGTCAGAATGTGCAATGCCCTGCTTAAAACACCCGGAGGAATACTAGGTGAATTAATTTCTGGTATACAATTTATATTACCAACCTCTTCACAAAAGGAAAATAAAACAAAAGCAATATTTAAAAAAAAAAAGTGGAATGTATTAAAATGCATTTTTTTTTCAAATTCACACTATTTCCCATATTCCAACTGATTTAGGGTACCAAATCCCTTTCCATTCAAAGTGATATTCCATTCAGTTGCATCATTTAACTGAGTAAGAAAAAGGATGTAGCCATAGATATGGCCAGAAGAGGCCCTCCATCCATCCCATTCCATTGAGAGAATCTCCAGATTTCACTGTAGTTTGCTATCCTTATCCAATTCCAATCTCACCTCTTTGCAAAGAGAACCTTCAGAATAAGTGGTCCCAGATCCCAGAGACCCATCTAGATGCCTGGTAACTGTCTCTGAAGGTTTATCTTTGTAAGCCCAGGAAATGTGCAGAAGCTTCCTTAACCCTGGCTGTTACCCTCCATCCAGTTAACCCAAAGTGCCCTCCTTGTTTTCCTCTGGGTCTCTGAACACCCACGTTGGACATAACCTACTAGAGGTATCCCTTTGCCATTTCCTAGGCACCTTGATCTCATAGCAGGTTGCTGTGAAGAAAGCATTGCAGGGGTGCAGTTGGAAAGGGAAAGAGAGGGATAAAGAGAAAGAGGGGAAGGGAAAGATAAAAAGAGCGAAAGAGGGGTGCCTGGGTGGCTCAGTCAGCCGTGTCTGCCTTCGGCTCAGGTCATGATCTCGGGGTCTTGGGATCAAGCCCCTCATGAGGCTCCCTGCTCAGTCATATGCTCTCTTTTTCAAATAAATAAGTAAAAATCTTAAAAAAGAAAAAAAAAGAGAGAGAAAGCAAAAGAGCAAAAGGAGAGGCTGAGGGCAGGCTGACAAAGGTAGGAAGGGAAATTGCCTACATGGAGGATTATAGAGAGAATTCCTTCCGGGAGTGGGGAGTAATTAATCAGCTGTGGTTTCCTTTCCATCTCCCCAAAGCAGAAAAAAAGTCATTTTATCTGATTTATTTTTTCCCCTTTTGCTAAGGGATTTAGGGATCAAAAAATTTTCAATAGCCACACCTTTGTGAGAAAAATAGAAGCACCCAGCCTACTGCTCCTCACTTGAGAGATGAGAACGGAGGCCTGGAGAGGTCAGAAGCCTGGCTCAAGGTCACAGGAAAGGCAGTTACCAAGTTAGGATAAGACCCTGGGTTCTTGACTCCAGCCCTTTACTTTATCCACAAAGTCAACACAAGCAGTCTAGATTTGTTATCTCGCCCCCTTCTTTCTCAAAGGCTGAGTGACAAAGAGTGCTTAGTGTGATACTGAGTGTAAATGACAGCACAGGAAGTCCATTCTCAGGGCAAGCTGTGAGACTGGCAGCTGAACGGGAGGCTAGAGAGCAAGTCTGTACAGAGCACTTTCAGTCCACACTCGCTATCTCGCCCCTACTGTGGCCAGAGTCCGCTGGGGCCAGGGGGAGGGGTGGTGAGGCTGGGGGGGGGGGGGGGAGACACCGGGAGGTTCAAAGTCCACTTAACTCATCAACTCCTGAGCATCTCTTAGCGAAGTGAAAGGCTGTGACTTAACAAGGGGGAAACGAGTCATCTACAGGACTGGGTATTTTGTGTCATTTTAAATGTCATTTATATGATAATTCACGTTTTTTATGGATTGTACTATATAATCATTTATACAATCGTGTAGATAACCATTGTGCAGATATTCAAGGAACATTGTTTTCTGACATGGTACTAACCTTAGAATTCAGCTCTTGGAAACATGTTAACACAGTTCTCGAGAAGTCTATCCAGTCACGTAGCACATGTTTGAAGCTTAAAACGCTGAAAGTAAAGAAATGTTACATCAAAACAGGTTCAGTGTGAATATCAACCATATATGGAAGAAACATTTATATGGAAACCACACCCACTGCTGTATTCACAGTTCTTTCAGCTGAGAACTGGTGTAAAGTGTGTTGGTCTAGCTTATAGCACAGAAACGGATTTATTTGTGCTGTTACGGCACTGTCATTTACTTGAAATACAAAAAAAAAAAAGAAGTAGATGAAGAAAAGAAGAGAAATAGGAAAGAAGCCTATAGTGACTTAATTCTACTGTAAATTGAATTTCATTATTATCTTCCTGTAAACATACCTTTTATTACAAGTGTTTTATGACAAATGAATAATCTCTTTAACAAAATGAAGGAGAAAAATAAACTTATTAAAGGACAACATCCCAAAGATAATTTATGATCTCTCACTTAATGCTAAATTGTGACCACAAATTCTTTTTTAAATTTTTAGGTAGCAGTGCAAATATTGCATGACTGGGAGGTTTGACATAATCTTTATATCTAATCTTGACTGTTCAATTGTGTTTAAAATAACTAAAAGAGAGGTAGTGCATCACAATCTGACAGACCCTCAAAATACATTTCTTTCTTAATTCTAAATGTCCACAAATTGTGAAAAGCTAATCTCTGACATGCACACTCTGAGTGATCATAAAACATCTCCATATAGAATGGATCTGTTCAAAATATCAGTCATCTATAAAATAAAGATAAATAGTAATCATCACAGATGGGAATTGTTTTACGTTACCTACTTATATCCAAATTTCTAATTATTCTTAATGTCAATCAGAACTTCAAAGATTTTTCCAGAATCTAGAGAGCAAACATAGTCAATGAGGGAGACGCACACAGAGACACAAAGAGACAGAAAAAGTCCAAAATACTTTCTTAAAATACCAGACTACTTCAGTTACGACATATGTACTAGCTTGGGGTTTCTAAATTAACAGTCTGAAGAAAAACTGCCTTGTCATCATTACTTCAAAATATATGGATCTCACGAGAAACAAATATGTGAAGCTATAGATCTAAATCCAAACTCTCTCTGTGAAAGAAAACAAATTTTAGCTGTACAAGTGCAGCGACTTGACCAATCCACTAGAAATTACACTGAAACTCTTCGGACAGGATAGTAAACTCATTTTCCTTTCCAAAGGGAGGAGAGAGAACAGATAAGGGACACTCATGGAAGCAAACAGAATGCAAAACTGAAAAGCCTGAATAAAAAAAGGCCGATGAAAGCATAACATTAAAAAGAGAAGTGTTTAGCTGTTAAATCATCCAAATTGCTTTGCCAAATTCTGACATGCTTGATTTCCTGTAGAAAAAAAAAAAAAAAACTCTTTTTTTTTTTTTTGTCTTTGAAAAAAAAAAGTGAGGAAAAATAACCAGCTGTTCCTTGTATAGTTCAGGAAACAAGTTTGATTTATTACTTTAAGGTTATTTTTGAATGAGCTGCTTGTGGCGGCCAGAGTGCAAGAAAAGTCACTGAGGCCTGTCCACTTGAAGGGCTCAAACTGTTTCCTGAACAGTCCTTCTTCACTCGGCACCTCCGACGGCTATTATTGACAACGTGTGACCGGGGCCTTCCAGGATTTTAAAACAGCAGCCAAACAATCGGGCTGTCAATTACCTTTTCCCCTGTTGTGAAAAAGGGACCCAAGACAATGCAACTTCTCAGCAGGGAGGTGTGCAGCTCCGAGTCTGTAACCCACTCTGGCACCGCTCGGCATTCAAAACCGAGTAAATGGTTGGTGCCTTCACTTTTGTCTGCGTGTGTCAGCTCAAACCAGAATGACTGCAAGGTAGATGTCTCCATGGAACGATTTTTACGTTCTTGCTAGGGCAAAGTTGACTCTGTCTGTTGTTGTCTCTGCATCTTGTGGACATTTTTTTCCTAAGATCCAAACAGACACAAAGGGGAACCCCCCCCCCCACCGCCCGCCGCTCCCAGCCCCCTTCTGCAGGCTTGTCCTCTGGGAACGCCCAACTCTCTCTACCTATATTGTGGCTTAAAAAACTTCCTGTGGGCATTGATGACTTGCTGTGAGGACTGTCCATCACCCCGCCCCTTTGTCTGGCAGTCACTTCCATTCGAATTTGACTGACTGAGGAAGCCTGAGTTATTTGTAAAGAACAACAAGGCTTTTCATTCATAATTTTAGTAGGGGGACAGGGTGCTAATGACTGAGCTTGAATAACTAGGGAATGTGGTATTCAAGGCAGGAAGAAGCCCAACTGGCTGCCAAATGAGAAAAGGAGAGGGATGTAGGTGAAAAGCGCCTGCGTAAAAGCCCAACAATGACAGGAGGATTGCACGTATATACAAATACAAATCAAGTTTTTAAAAGGTGAGACAATCGAAAAGGTGGAATCAGGAAGGAGGACAGGGAAAATCTAACAGGATTTCATTAGCTTGGGGGTCAAGTTACATGGCAGAGTTTACAGAATCCGAAACCCATAAACTGTCTATGGAGGAAGTGATCTTTTCTTCCACTGTGGGTTCTCCTACAAAAACAAAAAGTTAAAAAAAAAAAAAAAAAGTAAAACTGGTTTTCACTCTCTTTTGGTACCTTTCATATGTTCAGACAAAGAGAGTTTGTTTTCCAAGGGTATTCAGCCTGGCAATCAAGTCTGGGTTCCAAAGAGCTTACTTTCAGGGGTTTCTCCTCAACTTAACGTGCATGCAGCATAAACACAATATGTAATAATTTTACATACCTGCTGCTTCCCAGGAGGAGAAATTGTGAAAATGTAAATTTCTATTTGAATTTAACTGTATAACTATCATGAGATTTATTTTTCTTACTACAATAATAAAATTGTGGTTTAGGTTTTTTTAGCAAGAAATTGACATTTTTATATGCATGATTTTCTTCATAGATTCATAGGAAATAATCGAAAATAACAATGTTGCACATTTTAAATCTATTACGAAGTAGCAGAATGATGCAAGCTGCTTTTTGCAAAACGGTGTAATTTCCTAAGTAAAGAATGTTTCCGTCATTATTAGAAAATATTTACTATGTCTCTTTTGTTAAAGCAAGTCAAATAAAGGTAAAATTGAACACTAACAAATGATGATTTATCTGGAAATCAGCACAAACAGAATTTCAGGCAGGGAGACTCTTTAGGTCTATCTAGCTTTACAGAGTCTCTTAGGACGAGTCTTAAGGAGTACTAAGGCTGGCAGACAAAGTTCAGACTCTGGGCTGGATGCCTAACTTACCCTAGGTTCATAGGTCACAAACTGACGCAACAAATATTCTTTAAAACTGAGGAGCTAACTACAACCACCACATGGTTATAATCCATTATCTCATTTCATTCTGACCACCATCCTATTCGGATCAATAAGGAAACTGACGCACATTGCCATTTCAGTACTTTCCAACTATTTCCACGTGAGTACCCAAGGCAAAGGACTATAAACATGCTCCTGGAGCATTCCAAAAGTAACCTCAAGTAGGGCTCAAGTGGGATTTCATCATCATGGTTGCCCTCGCCATCATCATCATCGTCATCATCATTTTTAGCTGCTTGTGTCTTAAGAATATAAGTGAGTTGAAAAGGGTGCTCCATGTTTATCTTGTGGCTTCCTGTGCCCCCTGGTATATCCCGGAAATCCTTAGTGTTCTTTCCCCTGGCTTTATAGAGGTATAATTGAAAAAACTGTAATATACTTAAAGTATACAATGTGATGATTTGATATATGTATACATCGTGAAATGATTCCCACAACCAAGTGAATTAACATGTCCGTTACCTCACATGGTTTCTGTTGTTCTTTCTTTTTCTTCTTTTTCTTTTTGGTGAAGTGTACCATACACTTTTATTAACTATAGTCATCGTGCTGTATTGTAGATTCTGAGAACTTATTCATCCTATAACTGAAAGTCTGTACCCTTGCACCAATCTCGTCCCATTTGCTCCCCCCTCCTCCCCAGCCTGTGGCAACCACCATGCTACTCCTTGTTTCTGTGAGTTCAAACGCTTAGGTTTTTGAGAACAGGTTTAAATAATTTACCTCAAAACTTAGAAGCAATGATTAATTAAGAGTTCAATCGCATTCTAATGATTCTAGGTTCAAAACCAGGCAAAGACCACCATGGTCTTTGATTTATCACCCCTTGGGACTCAAAGCTTAGCCCATAGGACCATGAATGACAGACAGATGCCATGATTGACCAGGACCACATCCGGGCCAAATCATGATGTTTGTATATTTTGTTTTTCACTCCAGACTTCCTTGTCAACTGTGTTGGCCCCCTCATGTGGATATAAATATTAATAACTAAACCTCTGGGGTACAAAAAAAAAAAAAGAAGAAGAAGAAGAAGAAGAAGAGGAGGAAGAAGAAAAAAGAAAGAAAGAAAGAGAAAAAAAAGAAAAAGAAAAGAAAAGAAATGAAAAGAAAACCTTTATTTTAGGATTTGGTGATTTCTGTGTTGTAAGTGTACCCACCTTGGCTGATTTTCAAACCTAATGTCACTAAGTGCAGAGATGAGAAGATATATCCAGGATCAGCTCTTGCAAGCAGGTACGAGCCTGTTCTAGCATCTCCATCTATCTATGCTTTGTTTGATGTCTATTCCATTTTCTGTTCTTGTTCTCAGTGAGCTATGAATCTCCATTATGGTTTCATTATAATAATATAATGACTTTCATTTATTGAAGAGTTATTATAAGTCAGACTTCTAACATTCTACATGCATTATTCATTTAATCCACACAATGATGCTTGGACATAGGAATATTTTTATCCCCAGTTTTTACTACCACTATGGGGAAGGGAATTAAAGCAGTAGAAGATTGGAAAATTTATAAAACTTTCCTCCTTGAAATCAACCTGAATCAGGCTCTATATAAAAGATCTTACTATCTGATTTGTTTTTCAATCTCCCAGTAGAATTCTAATATGCAGACAGAGCTGAGAACCACTGATTTTGAAAACAAAACAAGGACCTGTACTACTTGAAAAAATATATATCACAACTTTCTAATTGAATGTGGCTAACTATATGTTAGGTCTTAGATAAAGCTTAATTCACACTTCTATAAAAGATTTTTAAAATAGTCATCAATTATTAACCATAAGGGGGATCTGATGAAAAGTGGTCACCAAAATACACTAGATATTTTGGGTAAAATCCCCACTGTTACTGAAGTATATTCAGTCATTCCCAATCCCAGCTGATTTGATTTATAATACTTGCTGAGCTATAATGCTAGTGACCACCACATGGAAGATATCTTTTGCCCTTTAAGTACCATGGGCTCAGGATATTTGTATTATCTTAAATTTCAGGAGTATCATGATCCACTCATAACTGGAAAAGTGGTCAAGAAGGTAGGGCATAAAAACAACTTATTTTAACAATTCTATAAAGTTCTTGAGAAAAGCATGTCAAATACATGAACAAAATCTTTTTTTTTTTTTGGCCAAAATCCTGGTCATGTCTGAGTTTGAAATGCCCCTATGATGTCTTGAATATACTTATAAATTTCTTTAGTGCCATTAAAATATTTTACCTTCTATCTAGAAGTATCTTAGCTGAACTATAAAGTTACAGTACTAGAAACACAAGGGCCTCAGTATAACCCACACTCTCAGTATATATTCAGAGAAATGTTGCTTCTTTTTTTTTTTTTTTTTAATTCATTTGAAAAAGAGAGAGAGAAAGAGCACGAGGTGGGGGGTGGGGAGGCCGAGAAAGAAGCAGACTCCCTGCTGAGCAGGGAGCCCAATGCAGGGCTCTATGCCAGCACTCTGAGATCATGACCTGAGCTGAAGTCACACACTTAACTGACTGAGCCACCCAGGTGCCCTGAAAAATGTTACTTTTAATAGAGCACATAAAAGTTGTATTGTCAAGGGGGCGCCTGGGTGGCTCAGTGGGTTAAAGCCTCTGCCTTCAGCTCAGGTCATGATCCCAGGGTCCTGAGATTGAGCCCTGCATCAGGCTCTGCTCAGCAGGGAACCTGTTTCCCTTCTTCTCTCTCTGCCTACTTATGATCTCTGTCAAATAGATAAATAAAATTTAAAAAAAAAAAAAAAAAAGGTGTATTGTCAAAATAAGAAAATGACACACCTGTAACCTGTGGCCCAAAGAGATCAACTAGCGCACAGCCTTGCTCGGGAGCTGCCTCCTTCATGATCCTCGTTAGCATTACCTCCACTGGGTCCATCCACCCTCAAGTCTCAGGAGCACCCAGCTGAGGAAAACTGGCTGAGCAGATTCCCTTGAAAGGCTTTCTGGTATCTTCATGGCTACCTGCCTCATCTCTTCATTTAGACTGTCAGCTCCTTGCTATCAGAAACTAGCTGGTTCACATCTCAGACCCATTGAGGGAAGCGATAGAGCCAGCAGCTCCCAGCCCCAGGCCACGAAGACAGGAACTCTGCTCCCAGAAGGCCACACCATGTTGATATTAAATAAGACTGCTTGATACGTACTTGCTGTTATTAAATAAGAGAGAATACTTAATATCTACTCGATTTCCCAGAATGCTGTAGACTAGGACTTGTTTCATAGTGCAAGACTCTAACCCTAAGAATTGTGTTTGATTGTTATTATTCTGAGTCATGCGCAAATTCACCTTTACACGATCACAATAATCTAAAGAATTGAGGACAGGGAAATATCACAGCGCTCTGATGTACAACAAATACCTCTGCACATATCGTTTAATGTAAGTGAACATACATCTTCCTCCAAACAAGATGGAGCTTCAATACCATTTCAGACACAAGGGTCCATCCACAAAATACACAGTTACATTCAGTGTGGGACAAGCCCCCCAATGTTGAAGCCAATCTCAAATAAGAAGGAACTCACATTTCTCAAGCCTGCAGATTTCTTGAGCAAGGAATTCAACGAGTACACATTCCAGTCAGAAACAACCACAACAGCTAAATAGGTCCCTTCTTCCCTAAAGTGTTTTACCTACTTTGAGGAGGTTATACATAAAAACAAATCAATGTAAGGTTAAGACTTCTATCGAAGTACTATTAATAGCTGAATATAGCTAAATACAGTCATTAAAACTTGTTCCAAACCCAGATTCTTATTTCCACATGAGTACAAACAAATAAGATACATAAAAAAAAAAGCAAATTGTGCTTACTGATTTTAAAACTTTGAAAATATAGAGGCAAAAGAGTGATTTTATCAAATAAACTATCAAACCCAAGTTAGTTTAAATGATCACGCTGACTTACGGAGAGTACCCCATAGGGTAGGCTTTCTAGAGATACTCTATATCATCCAATCCTCCCAGCAACCCCTTTACAAATGGGAACTAAAGTTAATTATCCCATTCATTCTTCATTCATTGACTCATTTCATCTGAAAATTATGTCTGAGTTCCTTAATTGCACCAGGCCCTTTAGTGCTGTAGGTAAAACAGTAGGCAAAATCTACTTGGATTCCAGACCTCATGGCGTTTAGAACACAGTGAAGAGGACAGTTATTAATCAATCACAAAATCACATGTATGTTTGTAACAAAGAAGGTCAGGAGAGGAAAAAGGAGACTTGACCTACTCAGGTCAATAAAGCTTCCCTGAGAACAAAACAACTGATATATAAAAGAGTAGTAGGAATTAATATGGGAAAGGCCAGAAAAGTGAAGGGGGGGATGCGGAGAGCATGTACAAATGCCCTGTGACAGAGTAGATGTACTTTGGAGCAATTAAAAGGTAGTACTTACAGCTGTGGGGTGGATAGCAGATGAATGTGGTATACCAGAAGGCTGAGATGGGAAAGAGGCTGGACCGTAGGACCTTGAAGCAGGGTTGAGGACTTGGATCTTTATCCTAGGAGTAACAAGAAGCCAGAGTGGAATTTAAGCATTAGAAGATAGTGATCAGAGTTGCCCAAAGTGGCTAGACCAAATCCAAATTCAGATGTCTTAAACTCCCAAAGCCTCCAGAACCTATTAGGATATTTGTGATTTCAACCTGCAGTATCATTTTATTTTAGAATTACAGTTAAAAAAACAAAGATTAATAATTTTGAAGATTTAATTTCTAATTTTTCAAATGCATGATTTTAGTACCTTTTAGGGTATAATGCAAGTACATCTCTGCCTAATGTCAAACCAGGGTGAGAAGACTATTTCTCAAAAGGGCAAGGAGATTTTCACTTAAAATGTGAAAGTCAAAATTGTTCATTAATCAGTGCCTTTCTTGCAACTGTGTTTAAAATGTGTCCTTGCTCTTTTTTTTTTTTAAGTTTACGTGTTTTTAAGTCATCTCTACACTCAACGTGGGACTCGAACTCAGAACCCGAAGATTAAGAGTCACATGCTGCTGACTGAGCCAGCCTAGCACCCCCGTGCTAACTTTCCTTTTCTTTTTTTAAGATTTTATTTATTTATTGGTCAGAGAAACACAGCACAAGCACCAGCAGGGGAAGCAGCAGGCAGAGGGAGAAGCAGACTTCCCACTGAGCAAAAAAAAAAAAAACCTGATACAGAATTCCACTGTGGGATCATGACCTGAGCTGAAGGTAGATGCTAACTGACTGAGCCATTCAGGTATAGCCCCCGCCCCACCCCCGGTGCTAACTTCTTAACTTGAAGCTATGGATTAGTACTTAATTTTAATTATTAAGATAATCATATTTTTGCCAAATGCACTTTTCAAAGTAAAAAATTCATAAGTTTACTTTCACCTATATTTTCTAGCTACCCTTTATCAGCCTATTTATTAATTGCTTTATTAAATAGTTTAAGAATAGCTTTTCCCTACAAGCTTCCTTCCTATTGCATAATACTCCCATTAACATTTACTCTAACTTTATAATATTTACTATTTCAGTGAGTAAAAGTCATAGCCTTAACAAACTTGATTCAGTCACTTCCTGATAATTATGCAAAACACAATGATAATTTCCAGGCTAGTACAATGACTCTTAAATTCTGTCATTAAGAAAATTACAAAAACTCTTAATTTGCTGTTACAAAATTAAGACAAAAAGTATTGACTTACTTTAATTGCATTCATTCAATTCATTCATTCATTGAAATGTGCTATTGAGCGCCTAAGGTTTACAAAGATTAGAGTGTGTGTTTTCTTTTTTTTAAGACTGGGAAGGTGAAGAATCTTTCTATTTTAGTTTCAGGCCCATAACAAAGAAAGTACATGGCAGCTGTGATATACATTCCCCAGATCCCTGGAACAGTCACACTCAACACAGAGTGTGTATAGATAGAAAAGTCGTTTCGTATAACACCACAATATTCTCAAATGATTCACAATTCCCTATAACTTCAAAACACTTCCTTTCCAAAGAAACAAATTAAATTTGCATGCACTCTTATTCCATTTACCGAATTAAACATTTTTAGATTTGACCTGTTAACTGAAATTAAGTCAGGGCTTGCTAGTATCCTCTACATTGCGGTGTCTGGGTCATCAGAATGACTTTAGTGGAATCTTTTCAACTACATCTTCCTTAGAAAACAAGTTGAACTTCCTATGTTCTTTTGATCAAGTGTCCACATATTGAAAAATGTATAACCCAAACCTCCTATTTGTTCAGAGTTTAAAATCTTCCTACTGCCATTAGGCTTCGCCAGTAATATCCAAATACTCATTTTAATTTCTGATTTTCACTTATAAACTTATAATCCAAGCTTTAGCATTGGGTTTAAAGATTCTTGAACAAAGTAGATCAAAAGTTAAAAACAAACAGAAAAACAAATAAACCTGGGGCTACTCAAGTAAAGGCAAAGCAACAAGGCAGTGTTTTCACTGATCAGAATTTCTTTGCACACATCAGTCCTACAAAGGAAAAAGCTTAATCTAGAGTTCAAGGGACAAATAAATTAGAAATACTGAAGGATAACTGGAAGGCAAGCCTGCAGGGACAAGGGGCCCCGCCCTAAGAGGAAACCATTCTTTACACCACCCAGGAAGGAGCCCTCCACCCTTTCCCCATGATAGGTGACAAAATCTGATTGGATGACAGGCAGAGGGAGGGTTAATCAATTGAAACAGCCTGCCAACAACCCCATTAAAACCCTTAGACTTAGGAACTCTGGTGGTCAACCCTTCAGGTCCCCTCTGTTGTTGGGAACCTTGTACTATCACTTTGCTATTGCTCAGTAAACCCTGCTTTGCTACCCACCACTCTGTCTGGTCTACTTCTTCATTCTTCCAAGCAGTGAGACCAAGAACTGTGGGCACCAATGGAGAAAAAAAATCCTGCAACAATATAATGAGGAAAATCTTATTGGCCAGCAAAGAAATTGTGTTTTGCCTTGTTTGAGAACTTCAATCCACATTTGATTTTGCATAAATTGCAGCAGGAATGTGCATGGATGTAACAGGAAGATTGATTAACCAGTTGAAACCACCAGGTGGATTCAGGTTGAATATAAGATCTCCGAGAAAGACAAGACTCACAAGAGCCTCCAGTTCAAAGTCATCTCATCAAGACCACTCCTTCCCTGGGATAACGCCCTATCTTTCTCTGAGTTTAGTTAGGGATAAGGGACGTCTTTGAAGAAGGTCAGATGCGGAGATAAACTGTTTCCGGTTCTTCAGGCTGTATAGATAAGAACCCTAGTAGTCTATTTTGAATTCCTTTGCAACTTTCAGTGTAGTTATTCCCAAACCCTCCTAGAGACAGTATCAATAGAATTTGGAAAATCAAAGCCATTCAAAATTGAATGACCACAACCATGGCCACCAAATCAAAAGGTCCATTATTGCAAAGCTCTTTAATTTAGGAAGGTTCTTCCCAGAAAAGACCACGCATAAATTAAGTTTTCTATTGCATTTGGGATGTGAGGAGAAATGATGGTTGAAAGACCTAGATTGTTACTCTCAGAAGCAGTACACACTATCGTGTTCTGGGGCCAGTTTTAAGTGTGAATACATAAATAAATTGCCTTGGTTATAAAGCAAACACAACAAAATAATAACTATTAATTCTTCTTTGTCTCAAAAACACGTCATATCCCTGCAAAATTTCTCTTTGGTTATCAAAACTGAGTCAGAACCTAGTAAGGCCAAGTGATTTGGTCACTCTAACAAAGAAACTGGAGCTAGAGTTGTTTAAAGCTATGTTCTCCCTTGCCTACGACACGAATCAAAAGCTTAGATGAGGAAATGTAACCTTGAAATTCTGAGTTAACTCAGCCAACATACCTACTGGTAAAGAAGCATGTCTACACTGCCTCTGTGGATGCCCTCTACCAAAAAATAGGGGTTGCAAACTTCACAAAGGTTTATACACAGCCCCATTAAAAAAAAGAAATTGAGGATAATTATATTCATAAAATGAAGTAAACCCAAATAAACTAATGCAGAAAATAAAATGAGTGCAGGGATGAGATCCTAAATATATGACACGCTGTCCTGTTCAAGAGCTGGGATTCAGAAAGCATATTACTTGGTGCAACCTGAGAACTTAGGAATGGTAAGGGTGCAGCAAGAATTTCCATGGATTCTGTATTTTCAACATTAGGCAAATGGCAATGCCTGTTCGTGCAGTGCTGCCTTCCTAGAACCTTGCACAGCACCTTTGAAAATGGGGCTTCACTCTGAAGTTTTACATAACATTCTTTCATAATCCTGAAGTATCTTCCAGAATGAACCCCAGTTATAATTTTGGAATGCAATGTGAAAATTAATTTGGGTACACGTTGCAAGAGCTGCACCAAACACTTCATTATGTCTGTATACCCACGTGCAGACACACAAACAGCATTCCTCTCCAGGATTATAATTCACTATAATTTGGGGTAAATTTGGGGGCACAATATATTGATGTATAGTCTACATCTGAAAAAAAATTTTTCACTAAATAAATAATAAAGAGCAAGTTAGAAAGAATGCAACAGGTTCTTGTTTTTACCTTGTGCATAAGTGATAGGTTACATGTTTTTCCAGTCAATTAAACTGGAAGCTGTGGGGGAAGGAGAGGAGAGCTAGCTTACATGGGATTCTTTCTAGCTCATGAGAGATAAATATAAATTCCTAGATTCTTTCCTATTGACTCATTAAAAATATAAGGTGCTCTGACCAGCCAGAAGCTCCTAATTTAAATCCAGCTTTGATCCAGAACAGTGTGTTTTCGCAAAGCTCCTGCAGCGGGGTGGGGGAGTAGCATGGGTACTAGTGTCTCCTAAGAAGCAGCCATTGGGTGCAGGGGTTTGAAAAGACGAAGAGAAGGCTTTTCTTCCACCTGCTCTGCCAGAGACTTGCTGCCCCCAAAGGGGCATCGAGTTGCCCACCAGCCTTGCACACCTTGGCTTTGGCACCCAACTCCTTTGCATTGGTAAAAGCTGGAGTTCTTTCGAACCTAGGTATCTCATCTCATATTCCACACGGAAGGTGTCCCAAGAGACGGTAGGAAAAGCTATCCGGCTTTTGTTCATTTTGAACCAGCCGGCCTAATACACATTTTAGAGCGCAACCTCCCTCCCCGGCCCTCATCCAGTACCGGGTAAAGCCGACTGCACCAGCCCCAGCCCCGCGCCAGTCGGGCGCCCCCTGGTGGCCGACTGGGCCATAAACGCAGAGGCGCCTGTGTTCACCCCGAGGCTCAAAGGACTTGGGCGTGGGGCGGGCTGCCCGGGCCGTGGAGGCCCGGTCGTCCCTTAACCTAAGCCCCAGGGACACGGCAGAGCCGGACGATATAGCCTCGTCCACCCTTCCCGAGGTGTGGGGGACGTAGGCCAGCACCCGGAAATAACACATGCCACTTCCCCTGCCATCTCTTGTTCCAAACCCAGGGCGAGTGGGGATCGCCCTAGAGAAACATGGAGAAGGCAGGGCGAGAGCGCAGCGCGGCGGGGAGCGCGCCTGGGGCAGTCTAGAGCTCGAGCCCGAGAGGAGGCAGCGAGTGCCAGGGTAGCTGCAAACGGACCTGAACTGGAGCCCGAAGCTGGGAGTCAAGCAACACGTTTTCCTAGCACTATTTCAAGAACTCTAACCCCGCACGAGGGCAGGTGCTATTCGGGAGGTTTGACCGTACTGCCCTGTAAAGTAAGCACATTCTGTAAATTATTAGAATTCAGTGTCAGGGGCGTGGGGCGGGGGGTTAATTTCCCACCGGTGTTCCCACGTACAGGCACGTTTCTTCGTAAACGGACGGCAGTTAGAGCAGTGCATACCTATGCATTTTCTATCTTAATATTTCTACATCTTCAAGCGGGAAAATGCATACCGCCTTCAAAATGTACAGTAGGATCTTCATGGGAAATATTCTAGGTGACAAGGGAGAGTCAGGAATGAAGGAGGATGACCCCTGGTTAAGTGAAGGACGTCTGCCGTGGAACAGTAAGCCCCCTCCCATTTCAGAAGCCCGTCCTGTCGACCTTGAGTTATATCGTGTCTGTGTTATTAACTAATTTTTAAAAGGCTGAGACTGTAGAATGTCCTTCAGTTATTGCGTCAACCAAAACAGATCTTCAAAAAACCTCCATCTATAGGAGCTAACTCTCCTTGAAAAAATAAAAGAAAATCTCCTACTAAACTAAAAACTCCAGAGCGACACCATCAAAAGCAAATCTCGGTCAGAGCATAAAGTACTTGAAACCCGAATCTGCATTCCGCTCCTCTCGTACACGGCTCCGAGGTGGGGGAGGCGGTTTGTGCCGGTGCCTGGTGTATAATCGGGTTAATCCAGTAGACAAAGAATAAACCAATAGCCCTCCCACCTCACTTCCCGCTCCCCTTCCCCTCCGCCCCCCTCTCCGCGTCGCCCCCTCGAGGGGGAACAGAAAAGAAGAGAGGTGGGCTTGAAATGGATTCCGAACAAACTCTTAAAACCTGCAACTTGTTGTTTTAATGCGAACACTGAGTGGCCGGGATTCGTTTTCAATGTTCATTCCCTTTTCCCAATGGCCAGGAGAAAGTTCCCTAAGTCAGGGCGAGCCGAAGGCTCGTCCTCATGGCCTCTGGGGAAACCTTAAGGTCAGTGTTTCCTTGAAACTGGATAAACTGACCCCGCCGTGCCCAGCCCGGCCCCGCGGGCGCCCCGCGTGACGGCGTCCGGGCGGCAGGACCGGCCCGGGGACGCGCGGGGCGGCGCGGTTGCCCTTTTGAATGCCTCCTGCGGCTCGGAGCGCTGGCGGGCGCTGAAGTGTGAGTGAATGTAGCCCCGCGGAGCCAATGAGCTGGGACCGGATGCGATATATCCTCTGGGACAACAACTGCTCTGTTCCGCCTCGGATCCACATGACGCCATTTACTGCTGCCGCGGCCGCCGCAGAGCTCCCTGCCTCCGGAAAGGCGAGGGCGCAGGCCAACGGCGAGCCCCCCCGGCCGGGCCCCAGACCCTCCTCCTCCTCCTCCTTCACCTCCTCCTCCGCACCCACCGCCCCCGCCTCGGCCTCGCCGCCGCGCCTCCACAACGCCCAGTCTGCACCGCTGAGAGCCGCGCGGCGCAGCGCGAGCGGAGGAGAGGGGCCGGCGGAGCGCGCAGCGCCCAGGCCCCCGCGCCCGCCCGGCCCGGCCCGCGCCCCCGCGCCGCCTCCGCGGCGACGCGGCCGCGGCCGCACGGCTTGGCCATCTGGCTTTAGGTTTTCTCTAAGGCGGTTTTCTTTTTCTCCTTCGCTCATCTGCCAGGAAAAGAGACTAGCCGTTGGCGCTTCGGCCTCCAGTTCATTGAGAAAAAGGAAATACTCCGCGTGCGTTTCTGGAAGGGGGGTCGTCCCCAGCCCCGAACCCCGGAGTGTTCATCGGCTGGGGACTTGGCCCCGGATTTTCCTCCTTTTTTTTTTCCCTCCCGCCGATTGCTCGGAACTTGGACTGAAGCAGAGTTTGGAAAGAAGGGGCGAAAAGTTTGCATCGGGGCTGGATTTTATTTGCACATCGCAGGAAGACGAGAATCCAAGGGAGAGGGGTTGGTGCAAAGCCGCGATCACGGTGAGGCACGTTTGGCTCTTCCCCTCCTGGCGCCTTTGCCGGCGCGTTGTGGGCAACATGGAGTAGGTGCAGCCGGACCAGGAGTGGGCTCTGTCTCTCCTCAGGCCTCCCTTTCTCTAAACCCGCAGGTTCCCCGCGGGGATCCAGGGAGCTGCCTGCGGAGCTGCCCTTGATCCGAGCTCGGCCTGCCTCGGCGGGGGCTGCAGTGCGCGCCGGGCGCGGTGTCGTCCCCAGCCCCAGGACCCCACGCGCCCGCGCTCTGGGGGGTTGGGGTGGCGGACGGCTCGTCGCGGGTCGGCTGCTGGCCCTGCCTTGGCCGCGAAGTCGGCGCAGAGAGCGGGAGAGGGAGGGGGAAACACTTTGTGTTTTCCAGGTCCCCGTTGTAGGCGCCCGCATTTCTAACCTGTTCTTCTCCAGGGAAGGCAAGTCCCGGGTGAGCCCGTCCCGAGGCAGGGGCGCCGGCGGGACTGAGGGCGCGCGGGTCGCTCGCCTCACGGGGGCTGCGGAACCCCGCGGGTGAAAAATGGGCAGGGTGCCGGCTACAGAGGGGAGCCGGTGCGGGTGGAAGCGTCGCCCTGCCGGGCGCCGGGTCTGCGGTTCGGAAGTGCAGCTCTCTCTTTTTTCCGTTCTCTGTGGTTGGCTTGGGTCACGCTTTTTTTTATTTTTGGAAGATTGGGCTGACCTACCACAGGAAGAAAGTCATCAAGCGGTCGCGATCGTTTTCCATTACCTGAAAATAGGTGGCAAAAGAGGCTAGGTGTTGTTGTTTTGTTTTGTTTTGTTTTTTTTAATTTCCTTTGATGGCCTGATCTACTTTTTCCTGCTTCTGCTGCTGCCTTGAATTCGGAATCTTGTGCGTTTTTACAAAGCGGTTTCTGTGTTTGCCCCACCCTTGTACTGAAGTCCTTTCTCCTTAATCCTTAGTCTGATCACACACTGTTATTAATGGAGGTTTCTAACCACTTTCCGGGTGGGGAATGGGGGAGTTTGGGGGGGTGGGCGGCGGGAGCTGCAAAGGAGGCTAGGAACGGGCAATAATCATTTTTGTTTAAAAAAAAAAAAAATCTCTCCTACCTCCCAAAGATGCTACTTTCCAAGGCAAGCAAATCTTCGCGGAAAGTTTCCAGCGCAGAGATCTGCGTGCTGCACGCCTGGCTTGTGCAGTGGGGCTCTGGGAATTGCTCCTTCTTTTAAAAAAGCAATTTTTCTTTCACTTTTTCTCTCCACTCAAAAGGAGATGGGGTGTGCAGATTGCAGGCAGTGCCCCTTCGGACAGTGCCTGGTGGAGTCGCACAGCGTGCGTGGGTTCGACCTCTGTCCCGGCAGTGTGTCTGAGACATGGCTTTTGGCGTCAGGGCTTGAAACCTGTGCCCGACATTCGAGGGCCTTTGCCAGAACGCCCTGCGGTGGGCTGCGTGACCTCTGCCTGGGGTGGAGTGGTTCCCTTCGGGAGCTGGCAAGCAGTTCTCTGGGGTGGGATATATTTTAGCCGGGAGGTAGAGAGGGGGAAGTGTGCTCTAGCGTTTCAAGGCACGTCCCCTACCGAGGCGTCCCCCCCACCCCCGCTCCGCGCCCCGCGCCTTCCAGTCAGTCTTGGGATTGTGTGCGGGGTGAGGGCAGCTTGGCCCCTGGGCTGTGTCAGTTTCCCGGGAAAAAAGGCCCCCTGGGGATCCGACTGTGTCCCACCTGCTGGGGACGGTGTTGGGATGCAGATAGAGCCGCTAAACGGACGTTGTCTTGTCTTCCTTGCTGTTGGAAGTGAGATCCGGTTTCCAGCTCTGCCTTGGTCCGAATTGGGAGGCGTGTGTCACCTGCCTGTGTCTCTCATAAAAATCGGGGGCCCGTTTTTGTTCATTGTAGACTTAGCAAAGGGGGGTGATAGTTTGGACATTTATAGAGAGATTGCAGGTTAAGCGATTACATGTCAGAATGAGAGATTGGAGACGTGACACGAATCTTTGAAACACTTCCTGTTATCCCCAGTCAGTTTAGGTTGTAAACTGTTAAGTTTTGGGAAACAGGCAAAGCAGTTAAGATTTTTGGACATAACTGATTTCTAAAACAGGGAGAACAGTCTTAGGTACAGAATTAAAGATGCTTTCTCAGGCTATCGATTGTAAAATGTTTGATTCACAAGTTGTTGAGAAGTTGAAAATAAGTTCCTGTCTTCTTTTTGATGGTTGGTCTCATTTTCCTGGCACCTAACAGGGTTGGAATGGATTTGTTTTTAGTTTATAACTTTTGCTACTATATAGTTAATAATGCATGACTGTTGTGAAATTTATAACTTCGGGGGGGGGCATGTATTTGCTTTTTTGCAAGTCACATTCATTCTACGGTATTCTAAAAAGTTGCAGGATACTTGCTAAATTATAATTAGAGGTATATGATGTAAAAGCAGAGTAAGAACCAAGAATTTCTAGGCTGCATTTATTGATGTTTAAGGCAAAAATGACCACGACAAAGTTAAACCCATCTCAGATTTTGAAAAAGTATTCAACTTTTGCATCTGGTGGCAGCAGTGATGTGTTCTAAGGTTATTTTCTTGCAGTCTTTACCTTGAACCTGAACCTTGCAGTTTTATGTTTATTTGAACAGAGAACCATTACTTACGTGATTGAAACAAAGATCAGCTTTGCGTTAACTACACATCGCAAGGTTAAAGGACTGTCAGTACCTGGTCATAATTTTTACTTTCTTGTATGGCAGTGATGATCGTGTATGGCTATTCTAATTCCCTCCGTGGCCACTCCATTTCAAATCCTGTTCCTCTAGAAGAGTGGAAAGCGAAGAGTTAATTCAGGTGGGCGGAGAGTGGGAAGTATCCTGGAGTGTAAACCAGCTCTTTCCTCTTGGTTTCTGCAGGAATTCAGATGTGTTCTAAGCCCGCTGGAGTGACCACACTTCCCAGACCTGATGGAGGCCAGAGCTCAGAGTGGCAGCGGGTCCCAGTCCTTGCTGCAGGCGTCCCGTGACATTGGCCGGCAGCGTGGGGAGCCCGACCCCAGAGATGCCCTCACCCAGCAGGTACACGTGTTGTCTCTGGATCAGATCAGAGCCATCCGAAACACCAATGAGTACACAGAGGGGCCTACTGTGGTCCCACGACCTGGGCTCAAGCCTGCTCCTCGCCCCTCTGCTCAGCACAAACAGGAGAGGCTCCACGGTCTGCCCGAGCACCGCCAGCCTCCCAGGCTCCAGCAACCACAGGTCCATTCTTCTGCACGAGCCCCTCTGTCCAGGTCCATCAGCACAGTCAGCTCGGGGTCTCGGAGCAGTACAAGGACAAGTAACAGCAGCAGTTCCTCTGAACAGAGACTGTTAGGACCGTCTTTCTCCTCGGGGCCTGTTGCTGATGGGATAATCCGTGTGCAGCCCAAATCCGAGCTCAAGCCAGGTGAGCTTAAGCCCCTGAGCAAGGAAGATTTGGGCCTGCATGCCTACAGGTGTGAGGACTGTGGCAAGTGCAAGTGCAAGGAGTGCACCTACCCTAGGCCTCTGCCATCAGACTGGATCTGCGACAAGCAGTGCCTTTGCTCAGCCCAAAACGTGATTGACTATGGGACTTGTGTGTGCTGTGTGAAAGGTCTCTTCTATCACTGTTCTAATGATGACGAGGACAACTGTGCTGACAACCCGTGTTCTTGCAGCCAGTCTCACTGTTGTACACGTTGGTCTGCCATGGGCGTCATGTCCCTCTTTTTGCCTTGTTTATGGTGTTATCTTCCAGCCAAGGGTTGCCTTAAATTGTGCCAGGGGTGTTATGACCGGGTTAACAGGCCTGGATGCCGCTGTAAAAACTCAAACACGGTGTGCTGCAAAGTTCCCACTGTCCCACCCAGGAACTTTGAAAAACCAACATAGCACCATGAATCAGGAATATGACAGTAATAAGGATTGTTCCTTTTTTTTTTTTTTTTTTTTTAACACATATGCAACCAACTAAATAGTTATAATCTTGGCACTGTTAATAGAGGGTTGGGATATCCTTCGCTGTTTGCAGTGAAATGCTTTTTGTCCATGTGCCATTTTAACTGATATGCTTGTTAGAACTTAGCTAATGGAGCTCAGAGTTTGGGATAAGGAACTTGGGGACCCACGTGTTGCATAAGCTAAAAGCAACAGACACTCCTAGGTAAAGTTTTTGTTTGTGAATAGTACTTGCAAAATTTGTAAATTAGCCAATGACTTTTTTTCCATTGTTTTCTCCAGAGATAATGTGCTATATTTTTGTATATACAGTAATATTTGCAACTGTGAAAAACAAGTTGTGCTATACTATATGGCACAGTCACAAAATATTATACTAATATGTTGTACATTCGGAAGAATGTGAATCAATCAGTATGTTTTTAGATTGTATTTTGCCTTACAGAAAGCCTTTATTGTAAGACTCTGATTTCCCTTTGGACTTCATGTATATTGTACAGTTACAGTAAAATTCAACCTTTATTTTCTAATTTTTTCAACATATTGTTTAGTGTAAAGAATATTTATTTGAAGTTTTATTATTTTATAAAAAAGAATATTTATTTTAAGAGGCATCTTACAAATTTTGCCCCTTTTATGAGGATGTGCTAGTTGCTGCAAAAGAGGGGTTACAGATGCATATGTTCAATATAAAATAGAAAATATATTAACGTTTGAAATTAAACTGAACTGTTTTGTCTTATTTTACCTTTTCTTTGTTTTTGTTTTTGTTTTTGAAGTGAAAAAACCCAAATTTCATGTCAAGACTAGCATTTCAATGAAATCGTTTCACTTACCTACAAGGCTCTTTAAAGGGGAGATTCAGGGATTTTTTCCCCCCTAGAGATAATTCTGGTAATTGGGAGGAAAATAACTGAGCACTTGACTCGGGTGTATTAATCCTGAGATCATTGTTCCTGTTCTTTCCTTTTACAGACTGTTGGCTTTCCTCTGTTTTGCATGTTTAAAAAAAAAAAATGTTTAATTCATTCTGGAGACTTCCCTAAAAGATTAACAATTAAGGTTTTTTTCTTTACATACGGAATTAAGTATTATGAATAGCCATGAGGCTAATTCAGGACCAGAAAAACGAGTTTAGTACAACATTTATTGACTGTCCTCTGCCTGGTATGAGTATACACAGATCAATGCTTGTAACTGAGGCAAAAATGTTTTCTTGACTTAGCTGATTGTGGCTATGTTTTTTCCAGCCGGTATGGTTTTAGACTTAAGTTTATCACCATGATACCAAAAGTTTCTTAGATTAGAAATGACATGAAAATTTTAACTTGTTTTGATTCAGGTGTTGGCTGTCATAAAATCTCATCCATTATTGGCCTAATAATTGAAGCCCAGGGAAGCCAATGGAGAGGCCCTGTCTTATTAAATCAAATGTTCCAGAAAATTGTTAAATTCCACTTTGGGAAAAAGGCGCAATACAGCAAAAAGCCAGTGTGTTTGCATTTGTCTTCTGGGAGCAAATACTCAGCAAGCTGCTGCAGCCCGTCTCGACAAATCCTAGGTTTACTTACTTGGAACAAGTCATTTCATTAATTAGTCACTTTGTGGATGATGATTTTTTTTTTTTTTTCTTCTGAAGCACAAGCTCTTGATGCCAAGAATCACCGGAAGTCTAGAAAATGATTTACCTATCACTGTTTAATCTTGTTTCCTGTTCTGGGGCTCCTGCTCTGGTCTTACCCTAGTACAGGTTGTCTTCTGTTTTGTTTTTTAAAATTAGCTTTCAAGGAAATACACAGCCTCTTAAACCAAGACATTGCTCTGAACTTTCTCCAAAAAACACAAGGTTAAATTAATTGAGAAATTATTTACTCTAGTTTCAACTTGGGATAGTGAGCATTGCAATTCTAATACTCTTAGATTGAAAATCCCTGATGATTTATGAGAAATTAATGTTGGAAAACAAGGCAGGGTTTCTTATTCATTGTATGGTTATAAGGATTTATAAAGCATAAAAATTTTGACTAATTAGCTTTATTCCTCAATAGCTGCCCTATGCACTGATTGGACTTATCAGTATAGAAATTGCAAGTCACTTTTTTTCAGCAGACAAGGAGCTTCCCAAGTCTTCTATAGACATACTGCATCAAATGAAGAAGTAGGTTAAGAACTCTCTGCTGTGGTTATTCAGAGTTGTATGGTGTGACCTAGCTATTTGTATTTTTAAAAAATCACTAGTCATGTCTGGTTTGAGAACTACTGACCTAGGAATTGACTTCTAATTCAGTGCCCCCCCCCCTTTTTAAAATGGGATAGATGTAAAGCATAATTCCCTCCTTTGAACGTAGAACGTAGTAATAACCAACTGAAATTAGAAGATCTGTGTAAGTATATATTAAGTCCTGATGAAAATTATTTAAAGATTAATAGGAAAATTGGATTCCTCAAGAAGCTTCCAATGAAACTATTAAACATTTAGTATATATACCATATAAAATTCATTTTCAGAATATGGAAAGTTTAAGTGTTTATACCTAAACAGCTGGTACTCAAAACCTAAGTGTGTGAAAGTGCTTTTAAATGTAGCATGTCATCTCATTGAGATGGAGGGATAACCAGGTTTTTAATCTCTGGTTCTTGAAGATTCATATATACATACATTGAGTTTATAATCCAGCTGCCTTTATTTTGATACCATGATAGGTTAAAGGTAAGAATGATACAGCAAACAGTTGATTGCTAAGCATTTAGGGAGATCTTAGCTGTATTTTCTGGTTTCTTGCCCTTTTTATTTTATTTTTTTTAGAAACCTGTACATTCTCTGTGTTGACACTCATTTAAGAATGACAACATGATCATTGTTAGTTAAAACATTCATTTATGTGTGTTGAGATTTTTTTTAAGGCCCTGTCCAATTTCTACCATGTTGGGGCAAGCTCTGGGACTTGTCAGTGAAAGAAAGCCAAAACCAAGTGCATGTACTCACAACCAAACTTCTGGCATAGCTTCTTTCTCCAGAACACTTTGTCTCAAAAAGAGACCACTTGTGTCCCGGTTGTGTAAGTTAAGACACTGATGATGCCAGAAACGAATTTGATCTTTGCACAGTGTTGTGAGGTGACTGATGGGCAGTTGATGCGTTTGATGTCATTTATTAACTCTGAGCAGATAGGTCAAACTTTTCAAAGGTTTAATGGGCTTAGAGTTTCACTTGCATTTATATCCACAATTGGGCATTTGCGAATTCCTCTCTTAAATGTGCACAAGGACCAGAGGCAGGTGCAAAAGTCCCAACTTTAGAAACTGGTTAAACTGTAGGTCAGAAATAATTCGTCACCTTGGGCAGTGTATTTCTTGCTATTCAGTAAAGAAAAATAAGAGGGCGTTAATTTATTAACTGATACATCAGTATTGTATCAATCTTGGTTTTCAATACTCACTATGGCAAAAGTTCCGTTAATTTCCATTTTAGTTAAGACAGTTGCCATACTTCTCTGGGACATACCAGGGGTGGGTGTTCATCAACTGAAGACCAAAGCAGAATTTTAAAGATTTTATTTATTTATTTGACAGAGAGAGATTACAAGTAGGCAGAGAGGCAGGCAGAGAGAGGAGGAAGCAGGCTCCCCGCTGAGCAGAGAGCCTGATGCGGAACTCGATCCCAGGACCCTGAGATCATGACCTGAGCCGAAGGCAGCGGCTTAACCCACGGAGCCACCCAGGCGCCCCAGAATTTTAAAACAACTGCTAACTAAACAAAGCAATGTTATACATCTGGAATATTTAATCACTGGTATGGTCGTTCCTGGAAGGATAAAGCTGTCAGACTGTATTCACCCTATACTTGGATTATATTTGGGTGCCCCCACCCCATACATCATGAGACAACCATGCGAATAATGAGAGACAAAATGTGAATACCGCTAGTGTTAGTGCACCTCTGGTTAAAATTAAACTTGAGATGTTCACTAAGAGTCAAAAAAGAAAAAAAGGGAAGAAAAGTACAGCAAATAAAAGATTAGCTTTGAAATTATCCATGGCTAGTCGATGTTTCATACTGTTAAAGATTTTTTTTTTCTTTTTTTGAGAGAGAGAACACAGGAAGAGGGAGAGGCAGAAGCAGACTCCCACTGAGCAGAGAGCCTGACATGGGACTTGATTGCACCACCCCAGGATCATGACCTGAGCCAAAGACTCTTTTTTTTTTTTTTTTTTTTTTTTTAAGATTTTATTTATTTATCAGAGAGAGAGAGGGGGAGAGAGCAAGCACAGGCAGACAGAATGGCAGGTAGAGGCAGAGGGAGAAGCAGGCTCCCCGCTGAGCAAGGAGCCCGATGTGGGACTCGATCCCAGGACGCTGGGATCACGACCCTAGCCGAAAGCAGCTGCTTAACCAACTGAGCCACCCAGGCATCCCTGAGCCAAAGACTCTTAACCAACTGAGCCACCCAGGCACCCCCAGCGTTTCACATTGTTATCTAAGACTGCATTTTGACTGACCTGAAGAATTTTTAATGAGCCAAGCTCAGGTGGCAACTAACTTTTTTTTTCTCTCTTCTTTTTTTTTTTTTTTTTTTTTTTAATGAACTGTTAAAGGAAATTAGAAAGAAGCCTGTCACCTAGGCCTCTGGTTTGGCTAGAGGAGGCAAGTAAGACTTTGGCAGAACTTTTTCTTTTTTTTTTTTTTTAAAGATTTTATTTATTTATTTGACAGAGAGAAATCACAAGTAGATGGAGAGGCAGGCAGAGAGAGAGAGAGAGGGAAGCAGGCTCCCTGCCGAGCAGAGAGCCCGATGCGGGACTCGATCCCAGGACCCTGAGATCATGACCTGAGCTGAAAGCAGCGGCTTAACCCACTGAGCCACCCAGGTGCCCCTTTTTCTTTTTTTTAATAAAGATTTTATTTATTTATTTTACATAGAGAGACACAGTGAGAGAGGGAACACAAGCAGGGAGAAATGGGAGAGGGAGAAGCAGGCTTCCCACAGAGCAGAGACCAATGCAGGGCTCAATCCCAGCACCCTGGGATCATAACCTGAGCCAAAGGCAGACACTTAACGACTGAGCCATCCAGGTGCCCTGACTTCAGCATACCTTAAAGGAGTTTATTTCTCAAAACAATTCTAATGCGCAGAGAAGAATAAATAATTTGGCTTAATACAAGGACCAACATGGAATAGAATTTGGGCTCCAAAATCATTTGGCATTTCGATTTTATTTGAATGTCTACTCTCCACAAATCACAGGGCTAGTCAATGCAGTACAAAAAGAAAGTTAGCACCTTTAATGCAAGACAGGACTTTCGTAGCAAAGGCGCAAGCAAGGCACTATGGGAATACAGAAATCGGAAAAGCACTGATGCGTTCTCAGTAGTGGGTTTGGTCTCCAGGTCTTTGCAATGGCTTTAGCTACTCAAAAGCCAGAGTTTTGCTAAGAGAGATGCAACAGAGTTGGTGTTAACTCATTAAACAAAAACTATGTTCACTATGCTCATATCCTAAATCCTAAATGAAACTTAACAATATTTGATTAATATTGAAACAGCTTTATCCCACTATGTTTGTTCTTAATTTTAAGATTCATGATTCACTAAAACCCCTCCCTTAAAAAAAAAAAAAAATACAGGGCGCTTGGGTGGCTCAGTGGGTTAAGACTCTGCCTTCAGCTCAGGTTATGATCTCAGGGTCCTGGGATCGAGCCCCACATCGGGCTCTCTGCTCAGCAGGGAGCCTCTTCCCCCTCTCTCTGCCTGCCTCTCTGCCTACTTGTGATCTCCCTGTCAAATAAATAAAATATTTTTTAAAAATATGGATAAAACATACATTTTTAAGATACACAACTATGAAATGGTTTGAAATTACTTGTTCTACCAGTGTTTGCTGAAATTTACCTCTGGTCATTAACCCATATTTTTTCCTTGCTTCATTACCTAGAGAAGGCTAAATACTTCTTTTTTTTTTTTTTCTTTTAAAGATTTTATTTACTCGACAGAGAGAGATCACAAGTAGGCAGAGAGAGAGAGAGGAGGAAGCAGGCTCCCTGCTGAGCATAGAGCCCGATGCGGGACTCGATCCCAGGACCCTGAGATCATGACCTGAGCCAAAGGCAGCGGCCCAACCCACTGAGCCACCCAGGCGCTCCAAGGATAAATACTTCTGAAGAACAGATTGGGGATAATCAAGCAGAGTAGAAAAAAAAAAAAAAAAAAAGCGACTGTGATAGTGTGAAGAGAAATGGTTGAGCTTTGGAGCAAAGCTGCCTTTGCTAAAACACAGTCTCTGAGACCTGGCTGCTCAGGTTCACGTGACTCAAGGTCCAGATGACCATCTCTACTCAAGGTAATATTTACATATTTTGAAATGGTGGCTTTGTGCTCCAAATAACATCTGGTTTACTGATTTGCATCAATAGGACTTACAGTCAAGAGGGCTCTGATGAATTCCACACTTGCACTGACTCTCATTACTCCCAAGTTCTTCATGGGCTCAGGGCACTCTTTGTAGCCCAAACCTGGTTTTCCTGCTCAAAAGTAGGCACAAAGTAGTCCTATTATGGAGCCGCTCATACCAGAAAACCGGTCCTGAGACTTATGTTGGAAAGTCGTCTTTGTCTGTTCAGAACAGCATTTAAGGATGCATATCTGTTGGTTGCTGTGAACATAAAGCCTAATGACCAAGGGGCCTAGCACGTATCAAGCAGTAACACCTACACAGCCCTGAGATACATCTAGTACCCACCATGTCGGCAAGCCAGCAGTTAGGATGTTCCAAGGGATGTTTGTCTCTGATCCATCACTCTGCTGGAGGAACTGTCCAGGGGCAGCAGTGACCAGACAGTACATCTGCATTCAGGTCTAGATGTCACCTGGATTCTGACCTACACAATTAGAATATGGCCTCACTGATTTAGTTCCAAACATTCATCAACACTCTACCTTTAAGCCTAAACTTTGGAAATAGATTCTTTTACAGGCTATTGGTCTGATAGTAGTCATCTGTGAAAAGTCACAAGAAAACCCACTCGTGTGTCTTCTGGGCCTCCGCCCTGCCACATGAACAATCAGAACTATATATAGGCCCAGTGTGCAATTACTTGTTCCTGAGTTCAGTAAGTGGGGGAGAAATGCATTTCCTGGGTCTGTGATTGTGATCTAGTGAATTAAGAATGATGTTCATAAGCCCTTTGGAAGTTAATAGTGTAGGACTTCAATTCTAAGTCATAGCAAATCATGGTAGCATTACCATGCTTGCTGTTCTGAGCAATTCAATCCCTCAAGGGACACTTGGCAAGGTCTGAGACATTTTTGGTTTTCACTACTGGGTGTGGAAGACGGGGGCTATCGGCATCTTGCAGGTAGAAGCCAAGGATGCCGCTAAACTAGAACAGTGCCCGAGACAGTACCCCATCACGAAGAGTTATTTAGCCCAAATGTCAGTAATGCTGAGTTTGAGAAATCCTGCTATAGCAGAAGCTGGGGGAGTCGTGGAAATATGTAATAGATCCTCTGACACATGCTAAGGAAAGCTGTCCGCTGTGTGAGGGAGGGTGAGGTCAAAGGACATGGGGAGATTGCTGGGGCCAAAACTTTGGAATTTCCATTCTAAGTGCTAAGCCTCTGAAATTTTTCTTATGGAAAAATGCCCTACCTTTGTAAATATCTATATGTCCAGTATACCCACTTTTCTGTAATACTTGAATTTCCTGAGGTTTGGAGAGAAGCCGCTATGCAAATCGCCTCCTCTGCTACTTGTTAGCCTTGCCGCCACAGGCAAGTTATTTAACTTCCGTAAGCCTAAGGTCTTCTCTGACAGACAGTAACTCTTGACCCAAAGGTTGTTGTGAAGGTGGAAGCGATATGTGTAAAATGTTAACCCTTGAGATTGGTATGAAGTAAGTACTAAAGAAGTATTTACTATTATTTTGTATTTCAGTTGATTTGTTTTTTCTTAACCTAAGACACCGTGTTAAATCCCAGAGATAGAAGACAGTATCTCCTGCCCTCATAGAACTGGTCTGTAGGACAACTAAACAAATGTTTACTATAGAGTCTAATACATGCAATAACAGACTGAAAATACATCTGTGGAGGAAGTGATTAATTCTCTCTTGGGTGTGGTATGTGGGGTCAGGAGAGTTTCTCAGAGGCAGTAATGTCTGCAAAGGAACTTGAATGAGTTTCTAAACCTGAGGGGGTGGGTAAGGAGTCCACAGACAACCAGGTGCGAAAGAGGACGTGACTCTTTCTTAAATATGAAAGAAGAATTGACGTCCGGCCAGATGGATTGGTAAATATCAGATGTTTCTTTATAAGAGATTTTAGTCCTGAAAATTCGTTTCTAATAAATATGTATGTATATACACGTATGTGTATATACACATGAACTCAAGGGATGCAGATCTTTAGAATTTTTGATGTGATTGTTTCTGACATTTCTTAATGGACATAAATTTGTTTCAATTAGCAAACTTAGTTAACTGGCCCACAAAATGTTCAAGATCCCTTTGTTGCAAAAAAAACATGCCAAATGAAAACCCTACTTTAGGATGATTCTGTAAATGAAATAATTAGTTATCCTATTCCAGTTTTAATGAAGTTGTGGTATGAATACTATCTTTTATCTTAAGCTATTTGAAAGTTCTTGGAGAAAAGGTCTATTATCAATCATTTAAAATAATACTCTAGTTTTAAAAACTTGTTGCATTGTTAAGACTAAATATCTTTTCAGAAGCCCTTTCTTTCTAGATCTATCTTTGATTGTTACTAGGTACCACCTAGTACCTAGTGTTATTTTCTTCCCACCTATCTATGTAGTTGACAAATTGAAGCAGACATTTAAAGTAAACTTCTACTGAAAAAAGACACAAGTAAATGCCTTTGTAAAGCAATGAAATTTTTCATATAACAAATTACTCTAATAATTAAGCTAGAAGTCTGAAAATGAAAGTGTATGAGACTGTTATTGTAAATTTTAGCCACCTCTAAGATATTAAAAGTGTAAATTTCATATGGCTAACGAGGAGGGACATTGGCCATGTCTTGAGCAAGCTACTTAACCTCTCAATGGCTCAGTTTCTTCCCTGCAAATAGTAGGTGATGATACATACTTCAGGAGGGATCTAACAGTGAAATCAGAAATACCCTTTAAATAAAGTAACTTGTTAACAGGCAACTATTAAATAGATATTGTTAATAATGTAGTTATATGTTCAATATACTATACTTCTCCAAAGAGAATATATACATGTGTATATGTGTGTATATATGTGTCCACGTGTTTATGTAAGCATACAGACTTTTGCACTATTTCTACTGAAACAAATGGCTGTGTCATCAGATTTATATACTTTAGTTTTATCCAATGTTAATTTGAGAGCTCCATCAGAAAGAAAAACTTCAGGAATTCATTTATAGTCCCAAGTACTATATGTTTACATTAACAATCTCACAGTTGGATTTATAGCAATGCTACCAATTTAGGTGTTGTTTTGGGGAGAGGGGGATAAAGGAGGGGAAACTAGCAGTAGTTGTCCATTTGGGGAGAGTCAGCACTGGCATATAGGAGATACTCAATGAAGATTGTTGATGAGTTAATGACTAAATGAATGAACTCGATAGAAAATGAAGGTATAATAAAGCTAAGAAAGAGAAGGTATGAATACACGGCAAAATGTAAATACCAACAGAATGGTCTAGATATAATATAGGTTTTCAATTCTATGATGAACATTTGCATGCTCGTTCATGCATCTCTGAAACCAGGATGCATCTTAAAATGAATGATGTTCTACTGTTGTCATTGGCTAGGCAACAGTCCTGCCATACTTAACCATTCATTGTTTGCACTGCCTTGGTCTTTGGTATTCATATTCGTCTACTCCAGTTGATGAATTGTTGCATTGTTGATACTACACCTGTTAAGTTTGTTGTTTACAATATCTTCATGAAACAGCATAGAAACAAGAAGTTATCATGTACCCCAAAAGCAAGGGTATTAAGTATTGTGTAATTGGCCTTAAACTTAATAGGAAGTAAAAAATACTTGTTACTGGAGAAATTATTGTGGATCAAACTTTTCTTCAAAAAACATGTAAGTACTTTATAGGACCTTAGAAATGGAGAGACCCATAAGTACATGGATAGATGAGAGAAATTTCAAAGCAATGCTAAACTAATATGACCAATTTATGTACCTCGGAAGACTAACGGTAAGATTCAGCACTACATTCACTTTTTTCATGGTTCAAAAATATGGGTGTTTGTTACAATTCATGGTGTCTTAAATTTTCAATCTGGGGGCGCCTGGGTGGCTCAGTGGGTTAAGCCGCTGCCTTCGGCTCAGGTCATGATCTCAGAGTCCTGGGATCGAGCCCCACATCGGGCTCTCTGCTCAGCAGGGAGCCTGCTTCCTCCTCTCTCTCTGCCTGCCTCTCTGCCTGCTTGTGATCTCTGTCTGTCAAATAAATAAATAAATAAAATCTTTAAAAAAAAAAAAATTTCAATCTGGTAGCAATTTGAGATATTTACAGAGATGAGCCATGTTCAACCAGGGAACCGAGGACAGATGAAGTTTTGCCTGGCTCTTGAAACAAATACATAGTCAAGAGATGTTCCGGAAAGCCAAAAATCAGGATTGAGCAAATCCCGTTCAGGGGAGAGAGAATGGATGGGTCTGGCTGACATGCACATTCGTGGAAGGGAGAAGCGATAATGAAGACTGGAAACAGATTTGGCCTCAACTCTGAGGAATCTGAATGTCAAACTAAAGAACCTGGATTTTATCCTAACATGTCTTCCAAAATCTATTTTTGGCCATTCCATAACATTTTCCAATTGACAGTAAAAATGATCCTTCAAAAGCGTGTTGTAAACATTTTGATCCCTCTTTAAACAGATGTGATGACTTCCTTTTGCTCTTTGAACAAAGTTCCTGTTCTTTCAAGACCCTGAACGATCTGGTTCTTCCCACTCTGATACCTATCGCTCTGCCTCTTTATAACCTAGCCACCAGGCTCCATCATTCTCTTTGTTTCCGACGCCAGTTTCTTTTCTCCCTTCCACACACCTTTCACAAATAGCATTTCCTTTACATGGAATCTTCTCCGTCCTTAACCTCATCCTACATCCGTTCACCTGGGAAACTCTTACCCTTCCTTTAAGATTTAGTGAAAATGATACCTCGGAAGGAAGCTCCTTCTAACCCCAATGTAGATAACATTCCCTTATATTTTGCTGTCATATTATTCAGTCTTTTTCTTTCATAGAACATAATGTCAGTGTAGCTATATAATTATCTGTGTGATTATTTGTTGACTTTCTGTCATTAGACCTTTTTTATTTGGTTTACAGCGAGGTTTCCAGGGCTGAGCCCAGCACCTGGTACACAGGAAGTGCTCAGTAAGTATTTGTTGAGAAATGAATGAATGAATTCAATAGAGAGTAAAGATATACTAATGGTTTCTAAGAAAGGAAAGATATGAAGAAGTAGTCATTTTGGAAAACACAACTGATTATTTTAGGTGAAATAAATTAGAGAGTAAGAATTTAGTTGGAGAAAACTTAGGACTTCCTCCTTTCATGGCTGTTTATGGAGGCAGCTGTGCAAAGTTACTGCTCTTCCTTATTTACACAACTATCCTACTGAACTCATTGTCAAGTTTTTAAAGACAGAAATGAGGGGAGCAGTGGCTAGAGCATGTGCCTTTTTGATCTCAGGGTCATGAGTTCAAGCCCCATGTTGGGCAAGAAGCACCCATGTTGGGCGTGGAGTCTACTTTAAAAAAAAAAAAAAAAAAGGACAAATGAAAACTACTCTCTTTCTCCTATGCTTAATCTGTGATAAGCACAAAATAAGTGTACTTTAAATAACATTCAAATGAATTTTTTTAAGTTTTGTTTGTTTGTTTGTTTGTGTTTTTTTCAGTAATCTCTATACCTAAGATGGGGCTCAAACCCATGACCTGAGATCAAGAGTTGGCCAGGCACCCCCTACAGGGGATTTTATTAACACAATCCAACTATTATAGAGATGAATCTATTGTGATTTTATATATACATTGCTTATCTTAGGTGCTCATGACTCTTCAAAATATCTTTTTTCCCCTCAGCTGAGCAGCTTCTGTATCTATTTCATGAACCCAAACAGAAATATGGACTAGACTTTCCTAGTGACAGTGAGTTAGATTGCAGAATTGGAAAGAGACTTATCAATTTTTTTGAACCTTCAGTAGTAGTCAAATTGAACCAGGAACAACTTCCCTCATTAACCCCTTCCCTGCCCCAGAGCATTCAGCTAGCCTGAAGTGAAAGTACCTTCAAACGCCGTAAAGACACACACCAAGTCTAACAGAGATATACTTATAACAAGAAAAGGAAAAAAGAAAAAAAAAAGCATTTTGAATTCTGATCATCCTGGGTAGCACTTATCTAGTCTGTGTTTATTAACCGTATGGAGATGTTAAAATGCAGATTCCAAACAATAGATCAAGGGAGGAATCAGAGATTTGCATTCTGATGAACTCCCAGTGATGCTAGTTATACAGATCCTACAGGTCTGCTCATCACCCTCTGGACACTGTATTAGTCAGGGTTGTCCTGAAAAACAGAATCAATAGGATACACACACGCTCACATGCAGACACGCACAGATTGAGATTTATTTTAAGGAACTCACTAGTAAATATGGAGGCTGACAAGTCCAAAATCTGTAAGATGGGCCAGCAGGCTAGACACCCAGGAAGAACCAATATTACAGTCCAAAGTCAAAGGCATCTGCTACTAGAATTCCTTCTTTCTTTTTTGGAGGAGGTCAGCCTATTGAGGCCATTCACTGATTAGATGAGGCTCACCCACACTATAGAGGGCAAACTACTTCACTCAAAATCTGATCACTTAAATATTAATCCCATCCAAATAACACCCTCCTGAAACACCCAAAATAATGTTTGACCAAATATCTGGGTGCTATGGCCCAGACAAGATGATGCATAAAATTAATGATCACAAGCAACAAGGATCTAGGGAAACACATTAATTAAAAATAGTTATGTCTAATCGGCTTTGCCTTTAGACTTTTAGCAGTACGTCATATATTCACTGCCTGATGACAAAAAAGTGGGGCTTTTAAAAATGTGACCCTAAACCTGTTGTATTAGGCAGAAAGCTATATTTAAAAATGTAAAATATATTTCTCTTCCAAAAACTGACATTTCAGATATCCCGATATACATAAATAATTTTACAAAAGAAGAATTTTTTAAAATATTTATTTATTTTAGAGAGAGAGAGAGCGCACACAGGGGGAGGGGCAGAGGAAGAGGGAGAGAAAGAATCCTCAAGCAGACTCTGCACTGAGTGTGAAGCCCAAGGCAGGGGCTCAATCCCAGGACCTCAAGATCATGAGCTGAGTCAAAACCAAGAGCCGGCCGCTTACCTGACTAAACCACTCAGGTGCCCCACAAAAGAACAATTTAGTGACTAAACCATCTATGAGACCTTTAGGGGGTCTCTAGGGAAGCACCAACAAAACTGTTTCGATGCAATGTAACTGTGACAGTCAAGATCACTGACTTTGGAACCTGGTAGATGACATCTCATGTTGGTGCTTCCACCTGCTGGCTGGATGGTGGCCAGGGGGTGATTACATTTCTGAAAATCAATTTACTCATATATAGAGAAGGATTAAGACTATTCTTTCTGTGGATTGTTTCATTATTAAAACTATGCTCTATCACCTCTGTCTTCGTTAAGTTTCTGGAAGCTGAACAGGGCAAGGGGTATTGTATCCCCATATCTAGCATGTGCCTTAGATACGCAGTGTTTGCAGCATGAACACATGCCAGTAAACAAAGTATTTACTAAATGATAGCTTTGGTGGTTAGAGAGCCATGTCACTTCCTTTGCAAGGTTAAGTAGAATACAAATAAAACCATTTTTAGTTAAATATCATTACGTACCAATGCACCCTACCTTTGTTTGTTCCCCTTGAGTTCTAGACCCAAAACTTAATATGGAAATTGGGGCTACATCTGTGCAAAACATTACATTTTACTGAGCAGAGCCCTACTGTTGACTTGTTGCTCTCCCACGGAATGTCTCATTTTGGTCTTTGATCCTCACAGCAAACCCTGAGATGCTTGTAGGACAGGTACTCTTAGTCCTATTCTACGTGAGAAGAAAGTGGAGTTTCTGCAGATGAGCAAGTGAGCAAGTGAAAGCATCGTCAAGCCCAGATTTTGATTCCAACTCTCATGTTTTGATCATATCATAGTTGTTTATTCCTATCAATGCCGGCAGAGAGACATCTCTTAGATGCATTCTGAGGGTGCCTGGGTGGCTCAGTCATCTGACTTGATTGAAGATCAGGTCATGATCTCAGGGTCTTGGGATCCAGCCTGGGGCTAGGCTCAGTGCTCAGCATGGAGTCTGCTTAGCATTCTCTCTTCCTTTCCCTCTCCCCATCCCCTTCCTCTCTCTTTCTCTCTTAGGGGAAAAAAAATGGATTCGGCACTCGTGATATTTTTGTTCCGGTGTCTTCATACACAGGTAACAAGTTCTCTTTTAAAATTTGGCTATCACAAACTATATTCGTAGATGGTATCTAATACTATTTCTATTGTAATTGCCACACCACTGCTACTCGTCCTTCAGTGATTATTGATAGGTTTGGAAATCTATCTAAAGAGAAAGCCATGAGAAAATTTTTCTGTCTTCTATATGTGTTGCATTTTAATGAATCAGAATTGAGAAAGTTGTTGAAAAATATAAAAGAATTTTCTCTTGGCTGTTGAATTTAAGAATAACTTATATAATAGTTGACTCAAAATTTTCCACTCAATTCCCTAGTTAGTTACCATTTGGAAACATACCATTTTATTTTAATTGATTTTCTTAGTCCTAATAACTATAGAATACAATTGTGACTGTTCTAATCAGACTCATCTAAACATGGAGAAAGTGCTATGAATTCAAAAACGAAAACACTGAATTTCATACTCTATTTGAATTTGGGAGAAATACTAATAAAGTTTGCCCAAGGAATGTACTGGAGTTAAAATTGGAGGCTTCCAAAATTCTAGGATGGTTACTACAGTAGGATTTTTTTTCTTTTTCTCCCCTGTAGGAAATGAAAAGATATGGTCTTACTGAGCGTGGCAGATCCATTTTTATTGTTTTAATTTGTTGTTAGTCTCATACATCATTTAACTCTAAGATTCAGATCTGCAAATGTGCTTATTCAAAAGAATAGAAGAATCTAAACTTTTCCCAAGTGCAACAGATTTGCAGGTACATTTAGATACATATAATTATCTGCTCCTGTCACCACCACCCCACCATCCGCCCAAAAAAACATTTTTCCTAGGACTTCAAGTTTATTTTTTTATAAGAAAATTCCTTATACATACCTTGAAGGCAGAGATGAGGCAGTTACCTGACAAAAATCTTTGCTACCAAGCCTGAACTTTAAGCAGTAATTTAAACAGTAAATAAATTCTGCTAATGGTTATTAGATTGCTAGCTGGAGAGGTTCATAGAGGGAGTAATTCTAATTAAACAGAGAACACTGAAGAAAGTTGAAACATTTCAAGAGCAGATTTTGTCTCCCATGCTTCATTAGAATTATAAAATCAACTTCTAAAGTGAGGACAACCTTTCAAAAGACTGCTCTTTGTTGTAAAGAGGTTGTATAACCTTCATTTTCAAATTTTGCAAACCTTTTTCAGCAGCAAAGGGTATTTTTATTGCCCAAATCCAATTAAAACCATGCTAAATCACCCTGTCCTATTTTAAGTTAACAGTAACTTATCTCCCACTTAGATACATAAAAAGGCTGACTTCCGCCATTGTAGCAGAAAGTAAGAATTCCCAGTGGTTCTTCTATAGGGCCTGAAGGAGTGGGCATCTGGCTAATTTACCTTCCTCTTCACCTTGCCTCCTATATGCAGAGGTCACACATCTTGTAGCCCACTAAGTATAATTGGTAAACAAACATAGATGAAAATCTTGGTAGAGGCACTAAGTAATTGATTTGGTCTGCCTGATGGTCAGTCCTATCAACTGGAAGTTTAACTGCATGATACATGAAGTTAAAACAAATGGGTAAGGTGCCAGGCTGGCTTAGTGGATTGAGTGTCAGACGCTTGGTTTGGACTCAGGTCAAGATCTCAAGGTTCTGGAATCAAGCCCTGCATTGGGCTCTGTGCTCAGCATGGAGTCTGCTTGTCTTTCTCCCTCTCCTCTTCCCCTTGCTCACCCATGCTCTCTCTTGAAAATAAATAAATAAAATCTTTTTTAAAAAAAGGGGTGACTGGGCTCCTGGGTGGCTCAGTGGGTTGAGCCTCTGCCTTCAACTCAGGTCATGATCTCAGGGTCCTGGGATTGAGCCCCACATCGGGCTCTCTGCTTGGCAGGAAGCCTGCTCCCCCCTGCACCTGCTGCTCTGCCTACTTGTGATTTCTCTCTCTGTCAAATAAATAAATAAAATCTTAAAAAAAAAAAAATGGGTGACTGAGTTTTGTGGTCATAATAAACTATGAAAGTTTACAGATAAAAATTGTGTAGTTGCATTTGTTATGTCCCTTCCTCCACTAATATAAATGAGCTAGCACTAGCTTGATAGCCCTGCCTGGATTCTTTGATCCGTGTTCATCCTTCAGGTATTAAAAACATGAGAGTATTTAATACAGGAGAGGCTGTAGTATCTCCATTCTTTAATATAGTATAATCATGATCATTGGAAAGAAAAGCTTAGACATTGAGGACAAAACCACTTTCAAATTTTTAAACTAGCTTGCTAGGGGATCTCTCTGAATGTGGAAGATAAGGAAAAACCCCTGTGTTATTCTCTGCTTTGAGTGTCAGGTAATGAACCTACCAGATATCACAGCCAGAAAGAGGACCAAGTGCTTAGTTCTATCTCCCTCACACTTCCACGCAGTTACTCCTCACTCTGGTTGCTCCATGCAGAACCAGAACAAATTATACTACACTTTTGTCGTAGATTTTGTCAACATTATCAAGGTAGTCTGGTCCACTGCAGAGAATATACGTGCTGGTAGGGAGCACACCTATAGCTAAGACTCCTGTGAGTCACTTTATTTATTTTTTTATTTGCTTACTTTACTAAGGGAGTAATTACCTCCAAAAATAAATAGTCCTATTTATTTATTTTACTTACTCATGGGTAAGGTGTCCCAGAAAGAGCATGAGCTTCTGAGTCTGCAGTACCCTAACTTGATCCCTGCTCTACCGCTCACTTGGGTGAGTATCTTAACCTCTCTGAGTTTCTTCATCCTGATTAAGGAAAAAGTAATACTTACCTCTCATGTTTTATGAGAATTCATGGTCCTTTTTTATCTCCAGTTCTCTTTATATCTCCCAATCATATCAGTCTCTGAGATGACAGCCCGTGTCTCTCCTGTTAACCACGGTTTTGGTGTTTCAGCCTCAGATTTGTTGTGAAGCAAGACCCACAGCCTGAATCGTGTGAATAGTTCTCTTCCTCCAGCAGGGCCCTTGTCATCCTGCTCATGAGGATGCCTGCAATGAAAGTCCATTCCTTTTTGAGGAGCATGTTGTGTCTCTCTTTGCCAGGGTGACCAGCATTCCCGGGGGTTGCTCATGTGTCAGGATGTATCCTGACTCTGGATGTATCCCTCGATGCTGCTTTGGAGACACTAGGATGTAGACATTATCTGAAGCATAATCACATGGTAAAGACTCTCCAAGTTCAGGCGACGCTAAGGTTTAGTGTAGTCTCTGCCAAATATAATTGATGGGAACCCTTCCTTTTTGTAGTTACACGATTTTGTATCCTTAAGGACATACACCTACACCAAGGGTCAGCACCTTAATCTTGGACCATGAAAAGGAGTTCTGGGATCTAGCACAATCAGATCAACTTGCCATACATGCAGAGCAAAGGCAGTATGGGGTCCTGAACCACTAGGTGGACATAATTCATCCTACAGCCCACCGAAAATGAAGCTGCAGTAACCACACTAGCTTTCTCTATTTCCTTACGTGCTCCCACACCCTTTGCTTCCACTGCCATGAATTCAGTCTCCCAAAATAACAGGAGCAAAGGGAGTAACTACGTAACACATCCCAGAGTGTGTCCTATCCCGAGATCAGCCTATCGCTGGTATTACCCCAGATCTGCTTCCCTGCACCCTCACTTTTTTTATCACCCGTTAACACTTTGACGCTTGTGAGTATAAATCGCTCATTGAAAGACAATGATAAGGATGCTGTATGCCATGGAAACTCACGAAGCAGTTCAGCAGAGACAACTTACAGACAAAATTCCAGGACAACAAAAGCCACATCAAGGAAGAGTGCCTTATAAAACGGAACTATTTTGTAATTGCTTGATTGCCCAGAGAAAGGCTTTGTTCGTTTGTATGATACAGTAAATTACTGGCAGTAAATAGTCTGTGCGAGTGCTTTGCACCTTGGTTGTGAAGCTGTCAGCCTACAAAAGGCATTTGTAGTATATTCTTCATAAATCAGAGAATGTGGAGTGAATGGAGCAACAGTGAGGAGAAGTGGATTCTCATCCTGGTCCTGTCACTAACTGTAACAGCAGGTAAGTCATTGGAGGACTGGATTTCGATCATCAAAATCCTTTACCAAAATAATCCGCTCTGATTTTAGCAAAGGGAAGCATAGAAATTGGGAATAGCTAAACTCTTGCCTTGTTTTCCTATCTAGTCACCAAGACACGATTTGCCTTCAGTTTCTTCAACCACTCATAGCATCCCCAAAGTGCATGCTCAACGCTCCACGTTATCCAGAAACACTGTAGGCTGTATTTTCAACACAGGATAAATGGGTATCCTATAGAGCGCACTGCACTGGATTTATATATGCCATAAATAATACAAATAAAGGCAGGCTGGTTGTCATTTTAAAGGACATATGCTCAAATGACTAGCTTTTGCTTAGAGAATATAGTTCTTTTGAGTAAAATGCTACTCTACTGCTTAAAAGTGGCAATTTTCAAGAGGTAACAAAATTGTTTCTCTCATCAGTAAGTGGTTTCTTGTTTTTGTTCTGTTTTGTTTTTATTGAAACTAATATTTCTGGCCAGATTTCTTCTTTTAGCCTGAAAGGTCTAGAATAGTCTCTAAAGTGGGGTCGGAGTTCTTAGGTGTGTACAGCGAACCACTGGTGTGGTTTTTTTTTTTTACTTTAAAAATACTAAAAGTTAATCTTTCTTAATTTTTGACATAGGGATGCACACTAGTGACTTGAAAAGTCTCTTCCAAGTGTCAGACAGTCACTCCATGCACCGTGAGCAGGCTTCCGAGGGAGAGTGGAACTGTTGACACTTTGCTTTTAGTCTGCACTGACGTAGGACAGTCGTGTGCTCTGGGTTAAGTGCACTTGCCCATTATATGATCCAGTTTGAACTAACATAGCTGAACACTCAACACCTGAACAAAAGCTTAAAAATTTAATTTAAATAATGCAAGCACAAATAAACAATAAGGAAATGACATAGTTGATTTTTTTACAGCAAGTCCACATTTTTCATTGGTAAAAATACACAGAAAAAAAAAAAAAAAAAAGCAATAACCTGCAAAGAAATTGGGGGAAAAGAAGAGTGTGTGGAATTTGGACTTAGCTTCACTAGTATTAGCAGTGAAACACACCTGAAGTGTTTACTTTATGTAATAGTACTTTATGACATTTCTCTTTCTCAACATGTCCAACTGTCAAACCAATTACCAATATTAACTGAACCTGACTCAGAAATAAAATTTTAAACAGCTGTATCACAAAACATTAAATTAATTTTAAAATTAAGGGACACCTGGGTGCTCAGTGGGTTAAGCCTCTGCCTTCAGTTCAGGTCAAGATCTTGGGGTCCTGGGATTGAGACCCCCATCGGGCTCTCTGCTCAGCGGGGAGCCTGCTTCCACCTCTCTCTCTGCCTGCCTACTTGTAATCTCTCTCTCTCTGTCAAATAAATAAATAAAATCTAAAAAAAAAATTTAATTAAATATATATTCAATGATTATAGCATTATTATTTGTAGTAAGAACAAATTTATTTTTGTACCATCAGTAATACAACAAAGAATTATTTTAAAACAGGCCTTCTCCTGTTTTTATTATATCCTTTTTCATTTTGACTTTTGCTATATTTTATTATGGACACAATACATTAATATAAAGGATATTCCCGTGGAATATTTATAAGTTATGACATAGTACAATCTAAACATTTACTGGTGGGTTTGTGAACAAATAATTTGGTTATCACTGAGTTAGAAAATTACCTACAAGACTTTGAGCAAGTGTCTCAGGTATCTTATCTGTACATTGAGGATAATAATTGTACCTGATACATACAGTTTTTGTATTAAATGTGTGTGTATTTATGTTTGTGTGAGTGTCCTTTAAAAGGTGTTTGGTAAACAGTATGCACAATGTTAATGTGTTAGACATTCATTCATTCATGTTGTTATTTTGTTCCAATATACTCTTCTGGAAAAGTGTCTTGATAAGTTTGAGCAAGGCTGCATACTCATCTTTTCTTAGATATTTGCAAAACAAATTACTATGTTAATAGTGTTGAGACTTCCTGAAGTAAAGGAATCTGTTTGATTTTATTTAATTCTTCATTTTTCAGATGCCCCAGAGGCCTGTTTTTTAAGGAGCATATGACTATATCTCAAAATACAGTTTGGAAAAACTGCCTTTCTGATGATTTATGTCTTGACTTAATACTGTTCTGCTACCTATGTGTCATGAATATTAAAAGTTCAAATTCGTTGATACCAATCCTCAGTGTCTAAGATCCATGCGCAGAGGAAACTCGTACGTCAGTTCTGATTCTGATCATAGCATCTCTCCTTATGGTAGTGGTTCACAGAAATCAAAAAGATATCAGGACAATTCACTCAAATAATAGCACAGTGGATACCCTAAGACAGAAAGAAGGAAGGAAGGAAGGAAGGAAGGAGAAAGAGAGAGGGATGAGGGAGAGAGGAAGGAAGGGTGGAAGGAATCAACCCAAATAATAATAATGATAATAATAGTAGTAGTAATAGCAGTAGCAGCACAGTGGCTTCATTTGGGAGGTGAGGGGAAATTCTAATCTCATTGGACTCAAATTCTTAGGCTGTTAAAATAAACGAACTTAAACATCCCTTGACCTCTCTTTTATAGGGCATGAATCAGGTATGAATGTTGCTGAGAACAAATTTAGCAAGAGTCTCTCCAGGGAGCGTTTGCAAAGTACAGTGCACCTTGGTTAACTCCTTCAGAAGAATGAATTTCCATTTCCGTCTCTGGTGCTTAAAGCTAAGTCAGCCCAGTAGAAGAATCCTTGTTCCCCTTCCCTCATGGGAAAGTCACATTTCCTTCCAATGTCCTGTAAAAACTTTTAAAAACAACTGTCGACATTAGCTAGTGAAACTTCTAAACCTTCCGGCAAATAGCAGAGGACCTGGGGAAGCTTTCGAACACCCTTATTTAAAATGTCACTGGAATCTTCCCAGTTCTTTCTATTCTTTTTTGTGTGTGTTTTAATAACACTCCCCTAGAAATTCACAATGAAAAGCATTTTAATATTAGTGTTTCTGAAAAAAAATGTATAATATTTGATGTGAAAAACAAAATATAATGGAAGAACCTCTTTAAACTGCTTTAAGAAAATTTAATAGCCTTAAATGAATAGAATTATTTCCAGGAAAAACAACAATTCATAAAGGGCTTTTTCCCCCCTCCTTTTTAAAAAATAAAATTGAGCATAAAAATGTGTTTCATAAATCAGCAAGATGTGTAAATAAAAGAAGCTATGTAACTTCCTGGATTAGGAAAAAAAAGTCTTTTTAAAAACTCAATTTATCTATTTGTAAGAATAAATATAGCATATCTGAAGTATACATAATTGTAAAGTCACAAATAATTTATTCTTCAGAGTGGCGATTTCCAAAATTTGAACAATTTCCAAATTTTCAACACTGTAAGTAATATATAATTGAAGACTCTTTTCTTTAAGTTACAGGGATGGTGAAAAGTATTTTTCTTCTGAAATTCTGTCATAACTAGTTTATAAATTTGCTCAAGTTAAAAGCCAGATATTTCAAAATTAGATGATTAATGAGTTTGTTTCTTTAGTTCATGGGTCAGATAGGGGTCTGAGTTAAAGATTTCCTAGAGTTTATGAAAAAGAAAATGCATCCTTCCACCTCCCTTTCTGCCTAAGAAAAACTAAGACACCCCTCCTGGTTTCCCAAACACAGCAGTCATTTGGGGATCTGGCTTGGAAAAGGTCAGAGCCTCTTATTTTCCCAAAGAGAGCTTTCTACAAGCTTCCTTCCTGAAACTCAGAACTGATCACATAAATCTCTGGCTCAAATTCAGCCACACCGTTACGACCTCTACGACCTCTACAAGTTGACCCTTTCTGAATCCAGCTACTGCACAACATCGCTCCTTCCTCCTGCCACCCCCACCTCCCCACCCCCACCCTGCCCCACTGTCCTGACTTTACCCTTCCCAAGTACATTCCAAGTCCCTAAACTGATATTCATCAACTACTATTAAAAACCGTTTTCTAGGGGCGCCTGGGTGGCTCAGTGGGTTAAAGCCTCTGCCTTCGGCTCAGGTCATGATCCCAGGGTTCTAGGATCGAGCCCCACATCGGGCTCTCTGCTCAGCGAGGAGCCTGCTTCCTCCTCTCTCTCTGCCTGCCTTTCAGCCTACGTGTGATCTCTGCCTATCAAATAAATAAATAAAATCTTTAAAAAAAAATTAAATAAAATTAAAAAAAAAAAAAAAAAAAAAAACGTTTTCTAAGCCTGGAATTCCCATCTTCCCTTACTCTCCTTAGCTGTACCTTAACTTCCACTGTGAATCCCAACCCCTCTAAGACGACTTTCGTGATACCCTTAGCTTTCCTTCAATGACCACAGCACCTGTTTGACCACTGGTATACCTTGGATTTTCCCAGGATTCTAGGCTGTTTCATTATCTCCTCTTACCACAGATTCTCTCTATGGAGTGAAGAGTACCCATGGGGACTCCATCCCCAGTACCATGGGGATGGAGTCAAGTCATCCATCCCCATGGTACTGGCTACTATGGAAATAAAACTGATTACAAAATTTATATTTTCAGCTCCAAATGCTCCTCTGAGCATTTCAGTTAAAAGCTACTCCCTGGGGCACCTGGCTAGCTCAGTGGTAGAATATGCTCCTCTTGATCTCAGGGTTGAGGGTTCAAGCCCCATGATGGGTGTACAGATTACTTAAAAATATAAAATCTTTAGGGACGCCTGGGTGGCTCAGTTGGTTAAGCAGCTGCCTTCAGCTCAGGTCATGATCCCAGCGTCCTGGGATCGAGTCCCGCATCGGGGGTCCTTGCTCTGCAGGGAGCCTGCTTCTCCCTCTGCCTCTGCCTGCCATTCTGTCTGCCTGTGCTTGCTCTCTCGCCCTCTCTCTCTGATAAATAAATAAAATCTTTAAAAAAAAAAAAATCTTTAAAAAAACAATAGCAACAAACCCTGCTCCTTGGTATGCATGCCCGGTATTGAATGCTATTTTCTGCCTAGTCACTGGACCTATACTCCAAAATCACCTTGACTTATCCTTCACATCCAATCGGTGTCCGAGTCTGGTCAACTTAATCTCACAAATGGGTCCAGTATCTGTTCTCTTTACTCCATTCCCATGGTCAGACATCAGATTTTGCTCATTTCCTGCCTGGAATATTGCACTGAGCTCCTTGGTTGTTTTCTCTTTCCAGTTACCCCTGTTTTGCCTTTCACTTATTGTCAGTTATCTTTCTGAAACAACAGTATCATTGAGAAGGTCATTTCAAAGTCAGGTAGAATTGAAAAACTGGATATGCAAGTAAGGATTTTCAACTAAGTGTTTATCCTTGGAAAAGATACATATCTCTTTAAGCTTCAATTTCTTCAAGGGCCAATGGAATAAAAATGGTACCCATCTCATAGCACTTTTGTAATAACAGAACAGTATAATGCACATAAAGCTTTAAAAACAAAATTCATTCTACAAAAATACTCTGCCAAAATGCTTCAAATATGAGCTTCTATTACATTATTATCATCATTATCCTTACTATCATACTAGCTAAATTCCTCGGTGTTGAAAGGGTGAATTATTAGCTACCATTAGATTAAAAAAAGGTCTTTATTAAATAGGGAAACTAATAAGAAGCAGGTTGATTGCAAATCAATGCCTGCAATTTGGGACATTTGCTCTTAGAACTCATAGTTGAAACTATTTCTTCCTTTGTCCACAGTATTTTAATTTGTCGTTAGTCCTCTCCCAATGGGCTGCACACAAGCCTCTAGCTGTACTGATGGTGCTCCTAGGACCTCCAAAGTAAATTCAACTTTCTGTTTTAAGGCCCATCAATCCAAATACAGATTCCAAATTTGATGAAATAAATTCAACTTTTCTGCTGTGGTGATATAAGGGGCGCCCAGAATTCAATGTACATTACTCTGCAGCCTTAAAAAACCAAGTTCTTGGGACGCCTGGGTGGCTCAGTTGGTTAAGCCGCTGCCTTCGGCTCAGGTCATGATCCCAGAGTCCTGGGATCGAGTCCTGCATCGGGCTCCTTGCTCAGTGGGGAGCCTGCTTCTCTCTCTGCCTCTGCCTGCTTGTGTTCTCCCACTCTCTCTCTCTCTAACAAATAAATAAATAAAATCTTAAAAAAAAAATCCAAGTTCTTTATTACCATATTCAAAAAGTTAAGACACTTCATGACCCGCCTTCATTGTACATGTCTAGAGTCATGTCTCCCCATCATGCCAGTTCCTTCCCCCAATGCAAACAGACTTTAACATGTCAGCTATGCTTGTAAAATCATGTTTTCTTACCTTAATGTCCTGCCTTAAGAGTCCTCTTCTTCCCTTATTTTGCCTAGTAACACATTGTCTTATTCTCCTAGATCCATCTTGAATGTTATTTCTACAATAAAGGCATTCCCATGACTGATTTCCCTACCTATCCACAACTTTCTTTTCAACTCCCATGCACCATTTTATTCATCACATACATGAATAAATTACATCACAGTGTAGTTAATTTTATGTATCTGATGTCCCCTGTGTAGATTATTAGCTTTGTGAGGATCACTAATCTCTGTGCAAATAATGTCTAGGATAGCACCTGGTATATAGATATTAACAGGATGTTTACTGAATGGCATAAAGACTGTAGTGATGTTTGGTATCTCTTCTGTTAATTGACTTGAAGCTACCTCCAACCAAGTCTTCCCAACCAGATTGTCAGTTCCTAGATGGCAAAGACCATTTCTTATTCTTCTTTGTATTTCTCAGAGGGCCTATAACATTTTCACCATAGTTGTTGTTCAACTTATTTGGATTAGTGGCTTACTAGTAATTGTTTGACAATTTGGGGATGTTTAATTATCAAGGATTTGAACAGATAAATGGGTGTACCCAAGGTGGGTGGTATAGGAAAGGTAAAGAAGATAAACAAAATACCTGGTTTCACAATCCACTAATCCGTACAGAAAATGACGAAACCCTAGGCCCCATTTGGCAGAGTCAGGATATTCCCTTTTTGAACATTCAAAACATCTAACTCGGGGCGCCTGGGTGGCTCAGTGGGTTAAAGCCTCTGCTTTTGGCTCAGGTCATGAACCCGGGGTCTTGGGATCAAGCCCCTCTTCGAGCTCTCTGCTCCACGGGGAGCCTGCTTCCTTCTCTCTCTCTGCCTACTGTGATCTCTGTCAAATAAATAAATAAAATCTTTTTAAAAAACAAAACAAAACAAAAAAACATCTAACTCATGTGCTAGGTCCAGTGGAGGAAATAGGCATAATCTTTCCTTCCTACCCCTTTCCCCAGCAATATACCTTCAAAGACCTCAGCATTTCTATTTCTTCATCATATATACAAGTTAGCAATTCAATTTTATGATATACGGGGTATTCCGAAGTAGTTTAATTCAATTTAATATAGATAGGGGGAAACCAATGATGCTGCAAGCAAATAATGTAATTTTTACTGAGTTGGGGTTATTTATTAAATAATCTGAAGGTTTAGATAAAATTAATGCTCTCTAAGAAAATGTGAATTAACAAGATCTATTCAGGGAGAGTGAAATATGAATAAATGGGCAACCATAGAGACAATTGGAAAAGGTTGCTAAAGATTTATACTTGAAAGAATGTCAGGTACCAATAGATTTATAGGCTATTCTATCTATACCATAATGATAAAGAAATTGTCATTCCTATGTTATTGAAACTATTCCAGGACACATGAAGTGTTCTGGGGAGTAAAGAAATGAAATTTCTCAATTAATTTTACAAAGATAGCAAAATAATAATATTCAACTAGATAAAGATGTCTCACAAAAGAAAAACATAGATCAAACGCGTTTATAGAGATAAAGGCAAAAATTTTCAGAATAGTATTAGAGAATTAAATGAGGTGATTGATTAAACCAAATGAATCATCACCACACAAGGTTTCTGCCCAGAATTCAAGATTAGGTCAACATATTTTAAAGGACTAAAGCATGTGACTATTTTGATATTTATGAAAAAGGAACTTAGTAAAATTTAATATCCATTTATAATAACAAATTTAAATTAATTGAGAGTCAAAAGAAATGTCCTTAATAAAGAGTATATACCTAAGCAAATGATAAAGTATCAGAATGAAAAAATGAAACTGAAAATCTCCACAGAATCAGAGAGACATACCAAGGATGCCTTCTATGTCCATTGTTCTTTCAGTGATTCTTTGTTGAGTGACTACAATGTGGCTAGCTCTGGAGATTCAGGGCTGAACTGAAAACCTCTTTCTTTAAGGAGCTTACATTCTAGAGAACAAGACACAATTAAGATAATTAAATAAAATGTATATTAGAAAACATATATACATATATAGTGTATATTAGTGTATAGTGTATATATAATGTATATTAGAAAACTGGAAATTAGAAAATTAGAAATTAGAAAGTTCTAATGTATATTAGAAAACATATATATATATATATATATATATATATATAGTGATAAGTACTCAAAAGAAAAAAAGCCATGAAGGGTTGTAGAAGTGCTGGAGGGTATAATGATTATAGTTTTAGAGAGGTAAGACAAAGAAGGCCTTACAGAAATGAGAGTATTGAAGTAAAGACCTATAGGAAGTGAGGAAAAGATTATAGATCTTTGAGGAAGAAGCCCTAAGTAGAGTGAAGAAATGAAAGGCCATGAAGAGGAACAGAGATGCTGAAGCTGGGTGAACCACAGGAGGAGCTGAAAGAGGCTGGGCTTGGAAGACAGTGAAGACAGATCATATAGTGACTGCCTTGTAATTCGTGGAGTGGACTTTGAGGGGAGCTTTTGCAGGGTTTTGAGTAAAGAAGTGACAAGAAAGGAAGAGAAGCATTCCTGTGTTGTACACAGATGACACAGGGTCAAGGGCAGAAAAAAGTAGACCAGCTGGAAGGTTACTGCAATAATGCAGTGGAGAGATGGAAGTGGTTTGAACTTGGGGTGGTCAGAGTGGAAGTAAGTGATCCAATTCTATTCTAGAGATTGAACTGACAGGATTTCCTGATGGACTGGATGTGTGGTATGAAAGAAAGAGAGGAGTGAAGAACTCCAGATCTCTGGCCATAGCAACCAAAATAATAGAGGTATGCTAAATAAATAAATAAATAAATGTAAAAATAAATTTAAAAAATACAGGTGTGCTGATATAGAAAAGAATGAAAGAGAACCAGAATTGAGAGGAAATACTCAAAAGTTTAGTTTTGGACATACTAAGATTGAGGTATCTATGAGATTCCATGGCAGAGATATTGAGAAAGCAGTTCGGTGTGGAATTAGGTGGCTTAGAAGAAAGGTCTCTGTTAGACATATACTGGGGGTCATTGGCATGGAGACAGAATTTAGTCATGAGACTGAATGAGTGACTGAAACTAAACAGTCCTGAGAAGCATTCTTTTGTTTATGGGTGGGGATGAGGAGAAGGAACAAGCAAAAAAGACTGAGAAGGAGCAGTCAGAGATAGAGGAGGAAAACTAAGACAGTGTGGTGTTTTGTAAACCTAGGAAAGAAATTATTTCAAGAAGCTAAGGAATAATCTGTAAGGTCAAATGTTGCAGGTAGGACAAAGAAGATGAGTCCGGGAACTGACCATTGGATTCAACCATGTGCTGGTTACAAATGATGTTGACTGGAGCCGTTTGTTGTTAAATGTTGAGTTTAAAGAGAAAAATGGAAATAAAGACATTGGAAGCTGTGGGCATAAGTAAAAGAATTTTTCTTTAAAGAGATGGAAAGAAATGAGTTGGTAACTAGAGGAAGAATTGGGGTCCAAAAGGTTTTGTTTTAATATATGAAACAACATGCTTTCGGCTCAGGTCATGATCCTGGGATCAAGCCCCACACCTCGCTCTCTGCTTTGTGGAGAGCCTGCTTCCCCCTCCTCCTTCCCACCAGCCTCTCTGCCTACTTGAGATCTCTATCTGTCAAATAAATAAAATCTTTGTAAATTAAAAAAAAATTTTTTTAAGGGTGATAAATTTGTGAAGAAGATAAAGGAAAGGGGGTTTGGGCTCCTAGGGGAGGTAAATTATGGGAAGGTAAACTCACAGGGGGAGCTAATAGTAGATAAGGGTTATTTCAGTAAAGTTTATCTGTGCAGACCCATCTCAGTGCTTACTTCTGTCTCCAGTGATAATGGTTGTGTTTCCTCCTCCTGGTATGGGAAAGAGGAGGGCGTAAACTTTCACAAAAAGAAATCTATGACCTACTTTTAGGCAGATACAGTCAAAGTTCATCTTTATTGTACTTCACATATATGTTGGGTTTTTATTTATTTTTTTTTTTAATTCATTGATGGTTTGTGGCCATTATGCCTTAAGCAAAGTCTATTAGTGCCATTTTCTTTTCTTTCTTTCTTTCTTTCTTTTTTTTTTTAAAGATTTTATTCATTTATTTGACAGAGGGAGAGATCACAAGTAGGCAGAGAGGCAGGCAGAGAGAGAGGAGGAAGCAGGCTCCCTGCTGAGCACAGGGCCCAATGTGGGGCTCGATCCCAGGACCCTGGGATCATGACCTGAGCCGAAAGCAGAGGCTTAACCCACTGAGCCACCCAGGCGCCCCTCTTGGTGCCATTTTCAACAGTGTTTGTACACTTTGTAACTACGTATCACATTTGGTAATTCTCAGAATATTTCAACATTTTTATTATTATTATATTTGTTATGGTGTCCTGTGATCAGGAATCTTTAATGCTACTATTGTAATTGTTTTAGGATGCCATGAAACACACTATGTAAGACAGCAAACCTAATTGATAAAGGTTGTGTATATTCTGACTGGTTCACAGACTGGACATCCCCCAGTATCTCTCCCTATCTGCAATCCGCCCCATTCCCTGAGACAGAATAATATTGAAATTAGGCCAGTTAAGAACAATATAATGGCTTTTATGTGTTCAAGTGAAAGGAAGAATCACACATATCTCTCTTTAAATCCAAAGCTAGAAATGACTAAATTTAGTGAAGAAGGTATGTTGAAAGCTGAAATAGGCCTAAAGCTAGGCCTCAAAAAGTTAGCCGAGTTGTAAACACAGAGGACACATTCTTAAAGGAAATTAAAAGTGCTACCCCAGTGAATATACAATGGTAAGAGAGCAAAACAATCTTATTGCTGATATGAAGGAAGCTTTAGTGGTCTGAAGAGATCAAACCAGCCACATTTCCTTAAACCAAAGCAATAGACTTTATCTCACAAAACAAGACTAACAAACATGCATACCTTAACATACCAGTGGCAAGCACGAAATGTTACTGTGGCCTAGTGAGAGAAGGCCATATGAATGTCCAGCAAGACCCAGAGTCCAGTAAATGGGGACAGCATACTGGAACTGGGGAAAGGGATTCCAAACATCTAGGGATTTCAGACTGAACCAAAGTGAGGTACTCAAGTTCCAGATGGAACCATTTACCTTCTCAAGCAGACCTACCCAGCCCTGGGCTGGAAAGCCGATTAGATCAGGAGCTCAACCCAAAAGGAACAGAGCTCAGAACTGAAAGAGAATTTACCCACAGCCCTTGATGAACTCAAAGGGTTTACAGGGTACCACACGTGTGTTTCTCATGTACCAGAAGCCATAAGAAGTCTGCATCATTTGCCACCAAATCTATTAAACAACAAACATTCAACTGAGTACATTTAGAGGTCAGATTGGGTTTATTCAACAATTCATAAATTGGACAGCATCCCATCTAGTAACAGAAAAGAGCTCTGCCAAGCTGTAGAAAAGGAAAGGTTTTTAAAGGAAAGGGGGTGAAAAGAATGCATTGTTTCAGGCAAAGTCACCTTCGTAAGGGGCATGAAAGGGCTCTATCAGGCAGGTTAGCTCACTAGCGCTGATCAGGTAATTCTATGTCTACTAGTTAATGGTTATGTTCCTGTGGGTTTAAAACTACAGTTAAGCTAGGTGTTATGTCTTCATTTGCTGACGTGGGGTTTAGCACAAGTGACTCCATTTTGGATCCACTATCTCCTTTATAACATGTGGTATTCTTAACTGCTAAATATTGTTTTAAGCACGAATATCATAAACTGTACTATTCAAGACGCGGAGAAAGGGAAGACCATTTCTGTCCTCAAAAATTGCATCTGTCTTGAGAAATAAGAGGAAAGAGGACCAAGGTCATGGATTGGGTTTACATAGGAATGTCATAAAACAAAACAAACGGTCAAAATGTTCTGTGGCCCCACTTCCCCTCCGATGCAATAGAAACATTGTGGATGTAATTCCACAATACATGTAATGACTCATTTCAGGCATGCCCACCATACCCTACAAATGCGTCCATCTCCTAGGCACCCCCACTCAATACCATCATATAAATGCCCACTTTGGATATAAATGGCCATTCTGGATTTACAAACTCTCTCTCTGCTTTAAGGACATATTCTGCAATTACAACTTGTTTGTCTAAACTAGTCTTACCCAAAACTGAAGAGATGAGCACGTGTCTGGTTGCAGGGCACACAACACAAATTAAAGGCATTTAATAAATAATTATAGTACACGATTTATGATCTTTATCAGCATTAAAGCAAAGATCGTTCTCTCCAAATTAGGAAATGCACTCTTAAATAAAACAAACAAATAAAAATTAGCTCTAAGTGATAATGTGCTGTTGGGGAGTCAGGAGTTTTAGTTGTCAAGCTGTACATGATTGTTTTCTAAGACTCTAAGACAGCTTCCAACTCTCTAGTTCTGCTTCTAACCACTGAGGTAGCATCATGCTTAAAAACATAGATTTTAGTTTGATAATGTGTATGTACATTGCTGATTGCTTCATTTACAGTATTGATTTTGGGATATACACATTTTGGGGTATCCAAAGCTTCTGCAAACTAGGATAAGGCTTGCTCTGCCATCGATCTCATAATTATTATAAAAAAACTGTGGCAAGTCTCTGCCTTCTCTGCTGTTGATGGCTAGATAAGGTAGAGCTAATTAGAAAATAAGATTCAGTCTTCCAGCCGGACTCACCTCCCAAGTCAAAACCCAGCCAAGTGTAAATGCAGTAAAACATGATTTGCATTGAGCTGAAAGTAGTGACCAAAGGGGTTGGGGTGTGGGGGGTTAGGAAATGCACTAGTCAGCTAATGTGAACCTCTTTTTTTTTTTTTTTTCCTTAATAGAAAGTCAGCTACTAAATTATTCAACGTCATAGTCTCTCTACTGGTTTTTTTTGTGTGTGTCTTTGCTTTTGTTTTTGTCAATCATAGGCCCTAGTGAAACCAATATTTAATTTTATCATTGTACCCTATAAAAGGAAACGCGATACCTTTTTTTTTTTTTTTTTTTTTTTAACCCGGGGAACTCTTGATTGCAAAGCTCTATTATTTGGTGAGGGGTAGTTTCTAGAAGGCAAAGAGTTAAAGACGTCACTTTAAATGACAAAAGCGAAACACTTTACCCCACTTTCAGTCTCTCATTTATTCATCCTTTTCTTTGTGAACGATTTCAGCTTTCTAAGCTCTTCAACTACCTGCTCCTAATTTGTATTCCTAGGAGAGGCCTGGCTGGTTATTTTGCATTTGTGTGCTAATGTGGATGAGCTTCCTTCTCTGGGGGAAGGGAGGGGAGGAAACCACAGAGCTGGAGGGCGGTGGGAGTGAAGGTGGAGGCTTTGCCCAGAGTCCTGTCGAATTTTAACCTTGAATACCTCTTACAGAGCTTCCAGCCAAGTCTTCCCGATTTTGAGAAATAACACACCCTATTCAACTCCTGTGTATACACACATTTGAATGAAATGTTAGCCAAAAGTGAAATATGGATTTAGAAAAATTATTTGGTTATAATAATAACTAAAGGATAATAATGTGCAAGACCTTTCAAGCATATCAGTGCTTCAGGAGAGCTCTTAATAAGGCATGAGAGAGATAGACTTCACTGTTTTTAGTGGGGAAAAAAGGAAAGAGGAAGAATAGTAAATATTTTCTTAAAAGCAGAGCATTTTTCTCTGCATTAATAGAATATGAAAAACAAAATGTTCACAGAAAATCATTTTAATTAAAATGATCATATCAGACATCTTTGGAGTTTACAAATACTAATGCCCTAATTTATTTCATTCTGTTTCTGAGGGCACATCCATCAGACTAAATGAATTAAATACTTCTGATTTGCTATTTGTAAAGCAAAGTAACAGTGTACCCTCATATTTATAATGGAGTAAATAGCAGTGCAAACAAGACAGCTCCATAATGAGTAATTAGTACATGTATTTTAGCTTTTAAGTAACTAAAGGGGGTGCTGAAACACCCACCGGAGGAGTGGCTGTGACCCATGATGGGGGTGTACTTATTATAAACCAGCAAGTTAGGGGGAAATTTCATATTTCTACTTGCCTTATCCAAAATCAGACTTCTAATAAAGGCACAAAGTATCACTGCCCTTGCCCAGTCAGTTGTTAGAGGTCATTTTGTGTGCCCTTTTTGAAAGAGAGAAAATCATATCAGTTGACATAAAAAAAGATTTAAGATGCAATCCTGACAGTGTTATCTGAGGGAAATTGCAAAAGAATCTTGGGGGAGAAAGCCATTAGCTATAGGATGTCACAAATTAGTGAACAGTATTCTGGAGTACAGATCAGAAACCAGAGATCAATGTTCAAACTTTGCATCTAATAGAGTATCCTCAAATAATCATTTGACTCTGTGACTTGGCATGTCTTTGAACTCTGTCTCAGTGCTTTTGCTTCTTAAATTGGGCTAACTGTAAAAGACAGAGTGACAAAAATGTTTTAAAAAGATATAAATAGCTTTAAAAATATCAAAAAGGGGATTATTGTCTTTCTTCTACTAATGCAAATAGTTACTGGTTGATTTACTCCCTTCTCCTCTGTAGTTTTACTAATTTAACATAGTAATAGTTTCCCTCCATGCTGTGTTTATTTTCATCCTGGGAACTTGCTTCATGGACGCATCTTGAAATTCCAGCGATCTATACATGACAAATACAGGAATTCACAATAAATGAAAACAAATAATGCTTAGGTCTCAAGTCTCTGTCAGATCAAGTCCAGTATCTGGCATGTGGTCCTTTCCTCCACTAAATGAACTAAAAACTGATCATTCTCTTCATTCATTATTTATTCCATTATTTACTCTAATAATTGTTAACACATTTTTGCCAGATAGTATGTCAGGAAGACCAGTATTTTCATGGTGTTGCAAACAAGTGGAAGACGTACATATGTCATACTATTACAGACTAAGTAATAAGCAAACCAGCAGGTGTGTGCCTGAGAAACTATGGAAGTTTACAGGATAGATAAGGAAAGAGCAAAAACAAAACAAAGCAAGACTCTGGAGGTGACAGAAAAAGTTAGAAAACATTCTGAAGCCAGCGGCCCAGACATTCCCATATGAAAATTCTGATTCCTGGGGACATACAAGCTCCTAGGAATAAGATTATTAAAGAAGCGAGCAAGAATAAAGAATAACTGTTTTCATTGGAGGAACTGTTACATTTGTAAGTGACTGTCTTAGAAACAGTTTGCTTCATTTAAAGTGCTTTCATGAAAATGAGCTATTTCCTAACACTTCTCTTGTCAGCATTGAACCAACACAACAAAGTTTGTTCCCACGTAGCTCTAAAGCCTCATCCTCAAGAGAATATGACTATCAGAGAGTGTTTATGATAAATGTTGTGGGTCCTTAAACCATGTGTTGAAGTTACTGTCCTTTAACGAGGAGAATATTTTATGTGAAATTTTTAAATTTACATAATTATATTAAAAATTAAATTATAATATAATTATAATTTTATTATAATATATAATATTATACTCGACTTGATCTGACAGAGACTTGAGTCCTAAGCATTATTTGTTTTCATTTATTGTGAATTCCTGTATTTGTCATGTATAGATCGTTGGAATTGCAAGATGCACTATATATATTATATATTATATATTATATATATTTTATTAATTAAATTATAAGTTATATTATATTTTATGTGAATATTTTAAAGTATAATTCGAGGTATATTAATAAACAGAACAACCATGTCCAGTGCTTTTTTGCCCACTTTTCTATCCCTGTAGGTTCCATCTCACATTAACTTTGCCACACAAATTATAGTGCTCTTTCAAATATATTACTTCCTTTCGCTTTCCCCCTGTAGTCTATCTTTCTCACTGCTACCTGCACTATCCTTAAAAATAACAAATGCAGGGCGCCTGGGTGGCTCAGTGGGTTAAAGCCTCTTCCTTTGGCTCAAGTCATGATCCCAGGGTTCTGGGATCAAGCCCCACATCGGGCCTCTCTGCTCAGCGGGGAGCCTGCTTCCTTTCCTCTCTCTCTGCCTGCCTCTCCGCCTACTTGTGATCTTTGTCTGTCAAATAAATAAATAAAATCTTTAAAAAAAAATTTTAAAAATAACAAATGTAAAACTCCCCTCTTTCCAGACTTCAGCAGGATCCCTGTTTTCTGTAAAATCAATCCCTAATCCTTTGCACTGATGAGCCTTCCTGGCCTTAACCCACCTGTCCCCCAGCCTCATCTCCTGACCCTCGCCACCTCCTCAAAGGTGATGTCTTGTAATGATTTACAATCCCTTTTCTTTCAGGACCGGCGACTTTGAACAAGTGCTTTTCTTCACTAAAAATGCAGCTCCCTACAATTCCCCTCTATCACTTCCAAGGCTTTCCCTGACTCCCTTGCCATAGTTAGCTGTGGTTTCCTCATACTTCAAACATGATGCTATCAAAAAATTAATTTACAGGATAGCCAATACTTGCTAATATGTGTGAGATTAAAAACAACAACCATTAAACCAATAAAAACCATTACCCAGTCTTTTTCCAGGTTCCAGGCACTGAGATTTAAAAACTCTTAGAATTTTATGAGTATAGGAATGACTTTCCTTATCCATAAGGAGACCCCTTCACTATATCTGAGTTTATGCTAATGAAGTGACTCAAGGTGTGTCTTTCGTTTTAAGGGAGGGGCTCTCCACAGCAGAAAGACCAAGTAAGTGATTCAAAGACTAGAATTTGCAGCCTTATCTCAAGACTCTCAGGAGAGAGGAAGGAATGGAGATTGAATTCAATCACAGTGACTTGATTAATCGTACCTAATGAAACCTCAGTAGAAACCCTGCACCTCCAAACTTAGTAGAGTTTCCTGTTTGGTGAACACATGGACGTGCTATGAGAGGGCCATGATCCCGTCACACTGCTTGCCACAACAGCTGCACTATTTCCACTATCAACATGCATGGCTCCAATTGTGCCACATCCTTCCCAAGATTTGTTGTTGTTGTTATTTTAATGTAGCCATTCTAGTAGGTGTGAAAAGGTATCTCATTGTAGTTTTGATTTGCATTTCCCTAATGATTAATGATGTTGATCATCCTTCCCTGCGCTCTTTGGCCTTTTGTATATCCTCTTTGTTAATTGCCTATTCAAATTATTTGCCCATTTTTAAATTGGGTTGTCTTTTGTTATTAAATTGTGGCAATTCTTTATAGAGTCTAGATATGAAACCTTTATCAGATGTGTGGTTGACAAAATTTTTCTACATTTCCATGGGTATTCTTTTCACTCTCTTGTCATGTGAACATTTGGTGTTATGATTAAGAAACTGTTATCAAATCAAAAGCCATAAAAATTTGTATCAGTGTGTTCTGAGAGTTTTAGTCCTTAAATTTGTTTGTGATTTATTTTGAGTTCTTTTTTTAAGTGGTATGAAGATCTAATTTCTTTTTAAATTTTTTTTTTTTCAGGTGGATATCCAGTTTTCCCAGCACCATTTGTTGAAAAGATTGTTCTTTCCCCCATTAAGTTGTTATCATTGTTGAAAATCAATTGATAATTGAAATGAGGGTTAATTTCTGGGCTCTCAATTCTATTCTATTGGTCCGTTTATCCTTATGCCATTACCGTACTATTTTGATTACTATAGTTTGTAGTAAATTAAGAAAAAATTGAGAAGTGTGAGCTCTCCAATTTTGTTCTTTTGTTTTCCAGATTGTTTTGATTATTCTGAGTGTGTTGAAATTCCACATGAATTTTAGGATGGATTTTTCCATTTCTGCAAAAACAGTTTGGGGATTTTGATAGGTATTATACTGAATTTGTGTATCTTCTTGGATAATATTCTCATCTTAACAATACTAAGCCTTCTGATCCATTAAACACGAGATGTTTTTCCACTTATGTATATTCACTTTCATTTCTTTTAGTAATGTTTTATATTTTTCAGTGTACTAATCTTGATCCTTCTTGGTTAAATTTATTCCTGAGTATTTTATTCTTTTTTGATGCTATTGTATATAGAATGCTTTAAAATTTTTCTTTTTGGATTGTTCACTTCTGATGTATAAAAATGCAAATGATTTTGTATTTGATTTTTTATCCTTTAACTTTGCTGAATTTATTAGCTTTCACTTTTTTTCATTTGTGGATTTTTTGGGTTTACCACATTTCAGATTTAGTCATTGATGCTCAAAAATAGTTTTACTCCCTTTCCAATTTGTGGGACGTTCATTAATTTTTCTTGCCTTATTGCTCTGGTAAGTGTATAATTTTAAGAATAATGGTTATATCTCCTTGATGGCTTGTATCTTTTATCAATATATAATGTAATTCTCTGTCTCTTAAGTTTTTTCTTTTTTTTAAAGTAATCTCTACATACAATATGGGGCTCCAGTTTACAGCCCTGATATCAAGAATTGCATGCTCTACCAGCTGATGCAGCCAGGTGCCCCAATTGTCTCTTAATCTTTTTGATTTAAAATCTGTTTTGCTTGATAATATTATTGCCACCTCTACTCTGCTTTGGTTACTATATGCATGAAATTTTTTTCCATCCTTTTTTTTTTTTTTTTAAGATTTTATTTATTATTTGACAGACAGAGATCACAAGTAGACAGAGAGGCAGGCAGAGAGAGAGGAGGAAGCAGGCTCCCTGCTGAGCAGAGAGCCTGATGCGGGGCTCGATCCCAGGACCCTGGGACCATGACCTGAGTCGAAGGCAGAGGTGTTAACCCACTGAGCCACCCAGGCACCCCATCCTTTTCTTTTTTTAAAATTTACTTTTGTATTTTAAAAATTTTTAAGTAAGCTTTATGCCCAAAGTGGGGCTTGAACTCATGACCCAGAGATCAAGGCTCCACTGAGTGAGTCAGTCAGGTGCCCCTCCATTGTTTTAGTTTCAACCTCTATGTGTCTTTGTATCTAAAGTGAGTCTATTAGAAATAGAGAAATCTTTTTTAAATAAAATATCTATTCTGCCAGTTTCTGTCTTTTAGTTGGAAAGTTTAATATGTATGTCTAAAGTCATACATATTGTCTAATTTGCTGATAAAGAAGGACTTACTTCAACCAGTTATTCATCTTCTGTATGTCGTATTTTTTTAATTCAATTCCTATATTAATGACTTTTTTTGTGGTTAGTTTTTTGTAATGTACCATTTTGATTCCTTTCCTTTGTCTTCTGTTTTGTTGTTGTTTTCTTAGTGATTACCTTGGGAATTACAATTAACATCTTAAATTTATAACAATCTATTTTAACTAACACCAACTTAGTGTAAATAGTATGAAACATTCTAACCTTACATGTCTCTGCCCACTCCTGTTATATTATTAATGTAACAGATTACATGTTACCATGTTGTGTGGCTATTAACATACATTTATAATCTTTGTTCTACACATTTGCCTTTTAAGTCATAAAAGAAAAAAGAGCAGTCACAAAAGTAAAATGATATACTCTTATATTTTTATAGAGATATATAAAATGTTTTTTATTTTTATATTTATATTTATCTTCTATATTTCTACATTCAGCTATCTTTATCACTGTTCTATATTTTGTCACATGGCTTCTAATTATTGTCTGCTATCCTTTCATTTCAGTCTGAAGGACTCCCTGTAGCAGTCCACTGGTAACAAACTCCTTTAATTTGTTAATCTGAGAATGTCTTAATTTCTCCTTTATCATTTTTTTAAAAAGATTTTATTTACTTATTTCAGAGAAAGAGAGAGAGAGAGAGAGAGCATGAGGAGGAGGAGGGTCAGAGGGAGAAGCAGACTCCCTGCCAAGCAGGGAGCCTGATGTGGGGCTCAACCCAGGACTCCAGGATGATAACCTGAGCCAAAGGCAGTTGCTTAACGGAGCCACTCAGGCGCCCATTTTCTCCTTTATTCTTGAAGGATATATTGCCAGATATAGAATTCTTGGTTAACAATTTATTTTCTTTCAGTAGTTTAGGTAATGTTATTCCATTGTCTTATGGCCTCCATGATTTCTGATGGAAAATAGCTGCTAATTTTATCTATAATCCTTTGTACAAGACAAGTTGCTTCTCTCTTGTCACTTTCAAGATTCTCTTTTTGGTTTTGTCTTTAAACAATTTGGCTATAACTGATGTCTTGATGTTGACCTCCAGGGCTTTAATCCTGTTTGGAGTTTGTTCAGGTTTTTGAATGCATAGATTAATGTCTTGGGTCACATTTGAGAAGTTTCCCCTTCTGTTTCTTCGAATATTTTTTCTTCCCCCCTTCCTTCCTTTTCTCATGCTGAGTCTTCCATGATGCAAATGTTGGCATATTTGATTGTGTCCTACAGGTTTTGTTAATTTTTCATTGTTCTTTTTTCTTTCTGACTCCTCAGACTGGGTAATTTCAATTTCCTTATCTTCAAGTTTACTAATTCTTCTGCTTGTTCACATCTACTGTCAAACCCCTCTAGTGGATTTTTATTTGAGCTATTGTACTTTTCTGCTCCAGAAGATCTATTTGGTTTCATCTTATGATTTCCATCTCTTCATTGACATTCTCCATTTGTTTAATTATTGTTTTCCTGATTTTGTGTAATTCGTTTTCCATGATTTCCTTTAAATTAAATGTATTTAAGACAGTTGACTAGTCTTTGACTAGTAATTCCAATGTCTGAGCTTTCTCAGGGGTAGTTTCTCTCAAATTATGTTATTATTATTCTTGTGAATGAGCCATGTTTTCTTGTTTTTTTGTACACACTAATTTTTTTGTTGAGGATTGGACAGATTGAGTATTAAAATGCAGTAACTCTGGAAATCAGATTCTCTCCCTCCTCAGAGATTACTTTTGTTCCTTGTTGAGGGCTATGGTTACCCATTTGTACAATGACTTCAATTTTTACAAGGTTTGTATTCTGTATATGTGACCACACAACATTTTGTTTCATTATCTCTGTAGTCAGCCTGTGACCTATTTCCTTAAATACCTGAAATATATATATTACATGTGGCTAGATCTTCCAGTAGAATTGGTTGCCAGGGACTTCCCTGCAGTCTGAGGGGGATGAAAACAAATATAAGTATCTGGATTTGTTCCCCAGAGAACTGCCAAATCTTCCAAAACATACAGTCCTAAATATGGGAAAGATAATGTTCTTACTGCCCACCTTAGAACTGGTCAGTTGCTCTAGTATGGGCTGCTATATCCTTGTCTGAGTGGGGCTGAGGAATGAGGTAGATAGCTGGTTCATACAAGTCACTCTCTACCAGAGTTCAACAGCCTCTCTCCTTATCAAGTCCTCCCTTGGTTACTATAGTATCTGATCATGTTCCCAAGTTCTAAAATAAGTGATCCTGAGGGTTTTTTTTCCCAAGTCCAATGTATTATTCTTTTGGTAAAAGGATTAACTTTTGGGGCTTCCTGGTATGCTATTTTTCATGACATTGCTCAATCTATAGCATCATAAATGTGCATTTTACTATAATCTTAGGGTGAGTAGATCAATTTAATTGGTACACACAGTGTGTATTTTTGTGTATGTATTTCTGCGTGTGTATTTCCCTAAATACCTTGCCTTTTAAAATTCTAACACATTTTAAAAAATTATTTTTAAGTAACCTCTACACCCATCTTGGGGATTGAACTCAAACCCCAAGATCAAGAGTCATATGCTCTACTGACTAAGCCAGCCAGGCACCACTCTAACACTTTTTATAGACCAATTCATCTCAGAATCTTCAAATCTGTAAGTTTTAGTAAAATTTACAATAAATTCTTCTTATAAATCCTAAGTGTTATTAATTTGCCTAACCATTATTGAAAGAGATCATTTAATTGGATAGTATAGATATATTTCCTTTTATAAATCTTTCTTCATAAATAGAAACAATAAGCTTGGTCATCTTTTTAATTTGGTTATACTGTGGTTTGAATCAGTCAAAATGTTAATGTAGTTAAAATACATGTCAATCTTCATACTGATGCAGGCTAAAAGATTTTCATTTAGCACTCATTAGCTATGCAGACCTTATCAGCTATCTGTGGGAATTTTATAGTGAGTACTAGATTTATTAATTTCTAGATAACTATAAACAGATTCATTTGATTTAGAACTGTATGTGTGTATTGAAAGCATATAAGACATTTTGATAGCTTGGGAGTTAGAGTTAGCAAATCTTTATTCAATACTGTTTGTGTGTTAAAGCAAAAATATGCCAATGTTTGGCCTATGGTGCACTTAAACCTTGGGAAGATGATCTTATATGCTTTAATGTGTGATGTGGAAGATACAAAGGCAGATATGAAGGAAAACTCTGTCTTATAATCATAAACAGGATTGGGCTCAGGTGTTTTAGCAAATGAGAAAGAAGTGGCTTTGAAATTATAATGACTCACATGTCACCCTGATTCTTTCATAAAGAATCTGAGAATACTTATCCCTCATAGCAGCATATGTTGGAGGACAAAATAGGATATATAAATTTACATGTAAACCAATAGTTTGGTTATAAAGCCCTTATTTTTTGTTTGCACTATGATAAAGATTGAAAGAAGTTTCATTTTATAGCTCCTGCTGTTCACTCATTTACTCAATTATTCAATCATTCATTAAAAATTTATTAAGAGCCTATTGTATTTTAGGCATTAGGGATACAAAGATGAATACAATATGGTCCTTGAAATTTCTAAATTAGTTGGGAGCACGTAGTGGCACAAATGAAACAATTAGCTAATATGATAGTATTGAAGGCTGACTTAGAAGTGGTGCCGTTTTATGTACAAGCAGAACTTAACACCAAAGGAATCTATTCATTATGTAGGCAGAGTCTGAGTTATTTACAAGAGACTAAAAGAGATGAATGCTTCAGTATATTCTGAAAAAAATAAAAATAAAAATGAAATCTGTCCTGTTCATTAAGCCTAAGTTTGCCTGATATCTTATTGAAGTTACTCAAAGAGAAAAGTCTTATATCCTGAAAAAGAGAGGTGATTGAACAGAGTAGAATCACTGGGAACAGAATTCTTTAACTTGGTTATTTTCATTAGGGTTTCTCTGAAATCAGGTAAGGAAGTGATTAAAAAAAAAATGTTAATATGTCAAATGAATGGATACAGAAGCCAGATTTCATGGTCTCCCACTGGCCAAAATAAAGATAAAAATATGTAATGATAGTAACGGATTATAAATCATTGAATAAAGTAGACATTTGTGAGATGATACTGATATAATAAATGAATAAACTGAAAATTTAATGAGGAATAGGGTCTTTCCTACCTTCCAATAATGTCTCCCACAAAATGCTTTTAAATGTAAAGGAACAAAAATAACTCTATAGTAGGAAAATCTGTCAGATACCATCTTGATCAAGAGACTAAAGTGAATATCATTATATGCCACTAGAGAAGGTGCAACAAGTACTCAGAATCACTTTGTGATATGCCCGCCAAAGATGCATAACTTGAATATAATGAAGAAGAAACAACAGCAAAACAGAAATTGAAGGCTACTCTGCAAAATAAGTGGCCTAGAATTTTCAAAAGTCTTGATAATTAAGCATAGACTGAGGAACTCTTCCAGGATGAAGATTAAGGAGACATGACATGTAAGTGAGATGTGTAATTCCGAACTGGATCGATTCTTGTAAAGGAGATTATGGGGTCAACTGACAAATATTAAATGGTGTCTGAGGATTAGATGGTGCTAATGTACCAAGGTGAATGTCTTAATTTTGATGACTGTATTGTGCTTAGGGTGAGAAAATGTCCGATTTGTAGGAAACATACACCCAGAATTTGTAGTAATAGGATATCAGATCATCTACTAGTTCTCAACTGGTTCCGGAAAAAAAATTCTTTGTTCTGTACCTACAACTCTTAAATATGTTTGAATGTCAAAATAAAATCATATTTTACTTTAATAAAAGTAAGATCTGGGACTTTGTTGTCAAATTGCCTTGTTTCGTATCTCAGCTTCTGCTGTATGAGCTTAGTTAAATCCTACAAACTCTCTGAACTGTTGCTGCTTCCTCGGGGAAAAGGGTATCGTAATAGTAACTTTTTAAAAAGGTCATCTTAAAATTTCAGTGAAAAAGGACTTCACATAGTTTCTGGTTCTTAGAAATTATTTTTCTTCACTAGAGGTTATTTTCCTTAGTTTTATGTAATAAAATAAAGGACTTAAGTTCATGTATAATTCACTACAAATTAGAACACATGTAGAATTCAGTTTTTCATATTAAAGGGTGAAGCATTATACATTTTTTAGTCATTTAATAAAGAATCTTATCTTTCATCTTCAATTTTGAATCCAAGATATGTTTTGGTTAGAATCCATCAGATGAATAATATAATTTAGTTAACCATATTTAGTTTCATGTACTTTAAATGCCTCTATAACAATGTTGGATGCCACCAACTTCCAGTTATGGAAATACCCATGTATAAATACACACACACTTTTACTGCCAGAAATATTAAAGCATTATGGATGTCACAGTGGCAGAAACTGTATTCAAATCAACAATAGATGACAGAATAAATTTTCATATTTTTAAGTTTGTACCTTCAATTGGGAAATTCAATGTACTGAAGAAGAGGAAAGATGTCTTTGGGTTTTGTTTTTGTTCTTGTTTTGCTGCTGTGACAAATTACTACAAACCTGGCCTAAAATAAAATCCATTTATTATCTCACAGGATTGTAGATACAGATTTGGGTTTGTTTCAATGCAGTTGGCTCAATTCTTTGCTCAGGGATTCACAAGGCTGAAATCACAGTTTTCTCCTGGGCTGGATACTTAAACTTAGAAACTCTGGGGGAAAAGTCCTTTCTAAGCTTGTTTAGATTGTTGGCAAAATCTAGTTCTAGCACACACAGGTAGGACTAAGGTTCCTGTTTCCTTGATGGCTTTTGTCTGGAAGTCATCCTGAGATCCTCCAAACCACCCACATCCCTTCTTATGTAGCTCCATCAACCTTGGTGGGTCAGGTCCTTTATACTTTGAATCTCTCTTATTTTCTCTTATGCAACATCTAGAGAAAATCCTTTCCTCTTAAGTTTTGTATGGTTAGATCAGGCCCACCTGCGTAATCCATTTTTTAGGCCAATGGTGCCATACAACATAACACAATCATGGGAGTGATTCACCTTCACAGGCTCCAGTGACTAGGGTATGGAATCTCGAGGACAATCCCTAGAAATTCAGCTTACTAACAGAATTTATTCTGATTAAGGTTTACATACTGGGCGGGGACGAGGGGGAATATAATGCATTATTCTGTAAGATAATATTAAATTTTTTATGGTCAATTAACAGGCATAGTTTCTTGAAATGTTGGCAGCATAGGTATATATACATAAATGATAAGAGCAAAAAATTGAATTCATAGGAAGAGAATCTTCCTCAGCATTACTTCTTTTGGATATAAGTACAACATATGTAATTTTGAGGACATTTGAAATTACGCATTCTGCATAAATATAAAGTTATTTCAATTTTAACTTAGAAATTTAGGTTTAGTTAAAACAGAACTCTTTCTTTCACATCTTCTCTGATTCTTATTCTTAACTGCCATAATTATTATCTACATAGATATAAAAGTCAGGAGGCAAAGAAAGATGGTTTCCTGGAGGAGGCTTTAAGATGATTCTAGAGTTACTGTTGTCCAATTTTGTCTTTGTCGCCACAATGACTAATGTTTCAAAATATTTTTGAGGATTGTATATTAGAAAGCAGAAAATGATAACAACTCATCTGAGCAATTACAGATGCATGAAGCAGTGTAAACAGCGGCCCTTAATATAAACAATAACCTGCAAGTCTAGGGGCTTTCATGAGCACATCCCCCAGGAGTGCCTGAACCTGGCCAGCCCCTCCCCCATGGTACTATAGCTCAGAGGCTTGGCTTAGGTGGGGTTGGAAATGCCCTAGAATGGCTCTTTGTTGATTTTCCCTCGTGCTAGAGCCTAGTGTTGCTGTGAAGCAAAGTGCTATTGAATTTGCTCACTCAGGCAGAACACTCAACAGGAAGGAAGGAAGCAGCCATTCTTTCTGGTCCTATTGTCTGACCACCCGGCTTAAGCAATCAAACAGCTCTGTGGCCATAGCTGGATGCTTACAAGCCTGTCATGGTTTTTTTTTCTTCTTTTACCCCTGGTGGGCACTGGGGAAGGGGGGCAGGGATGGATAGAACCTGACTCTTTATGGTTTTCCCTTATTTTTGGTGATTTGATGACATCTTTTCATGACTCACTTTCAGGTACCCATTTTTCTAGCAGCAAAAAAAGAAAAGAGAGTGGATGAGTGTATGTTTTGGAAGTGGAGTAAAGATAGCATCCTTTCTTTGCGGATGTATTCTGAAAATAGGAAGAAGTAAACATTTGATATCACTAATACATTTTGAGATTAGTCATCTTTTTCTTTTGAGATTAGTCATCATTTTTGAGTAAGTTTTCAATATGCTGCCAACTTCATGTCTTCAGACAAGTCATTTGTCCTCTGTACTTCAGTTTTGTTTTCCTTTTTACTTAATAGAAAAAGGATAACAACCTAACCTTGCTTAATTTACAAGGTTCGTATAATAATCAAATCTGTAAAGATAGAAAAATACTGCATTATCCTAAAATATAACTGTAGAAGTCTCCTGAGGAAAAGAATGCCTCAATTAAAATTTAAAAACCAAGATGAGGAAGAAAACTTTATAACAAGAGTTACTGAATAAAAAGAATAAGTTTTGTCATTGATATAATCTGTTTATAAATTATTGACAGCTGCCTTTAAAGTTTGAAAAGTTTCTCCCAAAACCGATAGCCTGGGGATGGCCATAAGGAAGAGAGTGGTTAGTAGAAATCTACACTTGGCAGCATACTTCTATGCATAATTCTCAATTTCTAAGTACAGTTTTAAAATGCATTAAAAGGCCAAAACTTCATATGATTATTCTTCTTTTACATATGAATTTTAGGGGAAATGAAAATTTAAAAATCAAATACAATTTGAAGAGTAATTATAGTTAAATTTTCTGAGGGAAATGGTGTCTTCATTAACATGAGCTTTAAATTTAATTTCTTTTTTTTATGAGTCCTAAGTAACTATAATGATTATAGTTATTCAGAAGTCATGAGGAGTTTAAATTACTCTGGGTTATTTGGGGACTTTCTGATAGTTTCTGAGGAAACCATGCCATAATGTCTCAGAAGTAATCACTTTTAACATTAAGTGGGGGAGAATGGCAGTGGCTTTTGAGCAGTGAGGTCGTCATCAAGACTGGATGATATCCTCTAAGGAACACAGCTGAAGAAATACACTCATTTGATTTGCATGGATTTTTCCCTTTTAGGGGCCAAATGTCAGAGGAAATCTATGGCTACCTTGTTAGTCTAGAATTGGAGCGTCTAGAGCGGAGTTCAGAAGGGCACAGTGAGATAGCACCTGCTGATTTTGGCACCTCCTTTTCTTTGATTTGCCACTTTTATAAGATGGGCAAGGATTGCTGGCTCTCTTGGCTGTGCCCACTATTCTTCACATTATCAATTCAGTATTTGGCACTATCGGTGTAATTTTCCCAAGTAGAAGTCAAAGGAAGGTGTTTAGGAAAAAAATGGAGGACCCTTGAGTAGAAAACCTGTTTTACCTGCTCCTTAAGGCTATCTGGACTATCAGAACAGTAACGGGAGCTCATTGAAACTGAGAGTCTTCAAAAAACCCTGAAATCTTGCCATTTGCAATGACGTGGAAGAAACTGGAGGGTATTATGCTAAGTGAAATAAGTCAATCAGAGAAAGACAATTATCATATGATCTCACTGATATGAGGAATTTGAGAAATAAGGCAGAGGATCATATGAGAAGGGAGGGAAAAATGAAACAAGACAAAACCAGAGAGGGAGACGAACCATAAGAGACTCAACCTCAGGAAACAAACTGAAGGTTCTTGGAGTGGAGGGGGAGTGGGAAGGATGGTGTGCTGGGTGATGGCCATGGACATTGGGGAAGGTATGTTCTATGCTGAGCACTGTGTATTGTGTAAGACTGATGAATCACACACCTGTACCCCTGAAACAAGTAACACATTTTATGTTAATAATAGTAATGGAATTTAAAAGTTAAAAAATAAAATAAATAAAAGGGTGGAAAAAAAGAAACTGACAGTCTTATAGAGATTAAAAGAAACTAGTAAATCTTTAAATGTAGGTTAAGTGTAGATATTCCCTTGTGCTATGATTTATAAGGCGGTTTGGAGAGCATCCAACTCTGAAAACCTATTTAGCAAGTTAACCCATTATCAAAACTTGATCATTTTGATGTTTTTACCTTGGGTTATCATTCTTCTGGGTTAGGGTCACTTCTTTTTTAGAATGAATTTGTTTTCCAGGTTCTCTTTCTTAGGGGTGAGTTGATACGAAAACACCAGAGCCTGCAGAGTAATGGAAGAAAGTTGCACTAAAAAAGGAGAAAGTTTACCAGAGAGAAGGGAGAAACACTGAAAAAGAGATTTTTTATTAAAACTAGGTTCCATGCCCAATGGGCTCAAACTCACCACCCCGAAATCAAGAGTCATATGCTCTACTGACTAAAGCCACCATGCACTGCAAGAAGTTTCTTTAAGAAGCATTACAATGAAAACCACCATGAGATACCACCTCACAATAGTCAGAATGACTAAAATTAACAAGTCAGGAAACAACAGATGTTGGCAAGGGTGCAGAGAAAGGGGAACCTCCTACACTGTTGGTGGGAAGGCAAGCTGGTGCAGACACTCTGGAAAACAGCATGGAGGTTCCTCATAAAGTTGAAAATAGAGCTACCCTATGACCCAGCAATTGCACTACTGGGTATTTTCCCTAAAGATACTCTTATAGGGATCTGAAGGGACACGTGCACCCAAATGTTTATAGCAGCAATGTCCGCAATAGCCAAACTATGATAAGAGCCCAGATGTCCATTGACAGATGGATAAAGAAGACGTGTTACTACACACACACACACACACACACACACACACACACGAATATTATGCAGCCATCAAAAATGAAATATTGCCATTTGTAACAACAAGGATGGAACTAGAGGGTATTATGCTAAGTGAAATAAGTCAATCAGAGAAAGACAATTATCATATGATCTCACTGCTATGTGGAATTTGAGAAACAAGGCAGAGGATCATAGAAGAAGAGAAGAAAAAAATTAAATAAGACAAAACCAAAGAGGGAGACAAATCATAAGAGACTCTAAATCTCAGGAAATAAACTGAGGGTTGCTGGAGGGGAGAGTGATGGGAGGGATGGGGATGGACATTGGGGAGGGTATGCATTGTGGTGAGCACTGTGTATTGTGTAAGACTAATGAATCACGGAACTGTACCCCTCAAACAAATAATATATGTTAATAAAGGAGGGCACATGAGAAAACACACACACACACACACACACAAACAAAAAAACAAACAAAAAATGATGCATTATAATGTACTTGGAGAGGAGCAAACTGATTTTATGTAACTTGCCCAACAGAACAAAGTATAATATTTTTTAAAGGAAATAAAAAAGCTACCATGTAAAATTCACAATGTCCAGAATTCAATATCAACCACAAAAATTACTATGCATACAAAGAAGTACACAAATGTGATCTACAGCCAGGAAAAAAAAAATGGGCAAGAGAAAGAGACCCCAAATGGCAGACATAGTAGAATTAACAAATAATACTAAAGTGGCTCAAGGATTAGAAAGGAAAGCACAAGAATCATGAAGACAACAATGAAAGATATAATGAGAAGCAAATGGAAATTTAGCTTAAAATGTACTATCTTACACAAAAATTCACATTATATGCACATTATATGATAAAAAAAAATTATCATTAAACTTGAAACATACTATTAGAACTACAGAAAATAAAACAGGGCTCCTGGTTTCCAGTTTCTCATGTAAGGAGCTTAGATAATCATCCCTCCATCTTAACAAGTGAAAAACCTGGACAAACTGAAAAATCAGCAGCTCTTCTTAAATCTTTCAGAGAAGTGATTTTCCAGGATAGGCTACCACCCCAAAACTGGAGGCACAGGCATTTTCAGAGAATTACAAATAATCAGAGCAGAAATGCACAAGCAGAAATCTAATCAGGCTCAGATAAAGGGGGGAGATTGATTTTATTAGCTACTACTTTACATTGTTTGCATTTTTAGCACATATTATTTTAATGAATGAATGAATGAATGAATCAGTATTTTAATTCCAGTATAGTTAACATATAATGATACTAGTTTCAGGCGTAAAATATAGTGATTGAACAATTCTATTTATTACTTAGTGCTCATCATGATAAGTTTACTCTTAAGCGCCTTCACTTGTTTCCCCCATTTCTCCACCCACCTCCCTTCTGGTAACCATCAGTTTGCTCTCCATAGTTGAGAAGCTGTATTTGGTTTGCTTTTATTTTGTTTTTGTTTTTGTTTTCTGGTTTGCCTCATTTTTTCTTTGTTCATCTGTTTCTTAAACTTCACTTATAAATGAAATTATATATAAAGGCATTTGTCTTTCTCTTACTTCACTTACCATTATACCTTCTAGATTCATCCATGTTGTTGCAAATGGCAATATTTCATTATTATGGCTAAGTAATATTGCATTCTATCTATCCATCCATCTATCTTTATCCATTCATCTATCCATAGACTTTTGGGCGCTTCCACAGTTTGGCTATTGTAAATAATGTTGCAAAAAACATAGTTGTGCATGTATCCCTTTAAGTTAGTGTGTTTGTATTTTGGGGGTAAATACACAGTAGTGTGATTACTGATAGTAGCATAGTCCTATTTTTAGCATTTGAGGATCCTCTATACTGTTTTCCACAGCAGGTGCACCAGTTTGCATCCCTACCAATACTACATAAGCATTCCTTCTTCTCCATATCCTTATCAACACTTGTTGTTTCTTGTGTTTTTAATTTTAGCCATTCTGAGAGATGTGAGGTGATATCTCATTGTGGTTTTGACTTGCATTTCCCTGACATTTGAGCATCTTTTCATGTGTCTGTTGGCCATCTGTATGTCTTCTTTAGAGAAATACTCATGTCTTCTGCCCATTTTTAATTAGATTATCTGTTTGTTTATTTTCCAGTATTGACTTGTATAAGTTCTTTATATATTTTGGATACTAACCCTTTATTGAATAGGTCATTTGCAAATATATTCTCCCATTCAATAGGCTGTATTTTAGTTTTGTTGACTGTTTTCCTTTGCTATGTAGGAACTTTTATTTTTTTTTAATGTAATCTCAATAGTTTATTTTTGCTCTTGTTTCCCTTGCATCAGGAATCTAGCATAATTAGAAAAATGTTACTATGGGCAATGTCTGTGCTCTCTTCGAGGATTTTTATAGTTCCAGGTCTCATGGCGAAGTCCTTCATCCATTTTCAGTTCATTTTTGTGTATGGTGAAGAAGGTGGTCCAATTTCATTCTTTGGCATGCAGCTGTCCAGTTGCCCCAACACCATTTGCTAACGAAACTTTTTTCCCATTGCATATTCTTGCCTTCTTTGTTGAAAATTAATTCACCATATAGTTGTTTATTCCGGGCTTTCTATTCTGTTCTATTGATCTATGTGTTTATTTGTGTGCCAGTACCATACTGTTTTCATTACTACAGTTTTGTAGTATAACTTAAAATTTGGGATTGGGGTACCTCCAGTTTCGTTCTTCTTTTTCAAGATTGCTTTGGCTATTTAGGGTCTTTTGTGTTTCCATATAAATTTTAGGATGCTTTTTCTACTTCTGTCAAAGATGCTATTTACATTTGTAGATTGCTTTGGGTACAATGGACATTTTAACAATATTTGTTTTTCCAATCCATGAGAATGAAATATCTTTCCATTTCTGTCATTTTCGATTCCTTTTATCAGTGTTTTATAGTTTTCAGAGTATGGGTCTTACACATCTTTGGTTAAGTCTATTCCTAGGGTTTTTTTTGCTTTATTCCTAGGTATTTTATTATTTTTGATGCAATTGTAAATGGGATTGTTTTCTTCATTTTTTCTTCTGCTACTTCATTATTAATGTATAGAAAAGCAACAGATTTATGTATATTGATTTTGTATCCTGCAACCTTACTGAATTCACTTATCAGGTTTTGTAATTTTTTGGTGGGGTCTTTATAGAGTTTTCTATATATAGTGTTATGTCTTCTGTAAATAGTAAAAGCTTTACTTCTTCTTTAGAAGTCTGGATGCCTTTTCTTTCTTTCTTTTGTCTGAATGCTGTGGCTAGGACTTCCAGTATTGTGTTGAATAAAAGTGGTGAAAGTGGATATCCTTGTCTTGTTCCTGATCTTAGGGGAAAGTATCTCAGTTTTTCACCAATGAGTATGATGTTAGCTGTGGGTTTTTCATATATGGTCTTTATTATGCTAAAGTATGTTCCCTCTAAACCTACTTTGTTGAGGTTTTTTTTTTTTTTTAATCATGAATAGACATTATACTTTGTCAGATGATTTCTCTGTATCCATTGAAATGACCATGTGTTTCTTATCTTTTCTCTTGATGTGATATATCTTGTTGATTTGTGAATATTGAGCCACACTTGCATCTGAGGAAAAATCCCACTTGATCATGGTGAATGATTTCTTTAATGTATTATTGGATTCAGTTTGCTAATATTTTGCTGAGGAATTTGCATCTATGTTCGTCGGAGATATTGGCCTGTAGTTCTCTTATTCCGGAATGTCTTTATCTTGTTTTGATATCAGAGTCATAATGGCTTCAAAGAATGAATTTGGAAGCTTTCCTTCTTCTATTTTTTCTTAATAGTTTGAGAAGAATAGGTATTAGCTCCTTTTTAAATGTTTTATAGAATTCATCTGTGAAGCCATCTTCTGGACTTTTGATTGTTGGAAGTTTTTGATTACTGATTCAATTTTATTGCTGGTAATCAGTCTGTTCCAATTTTCTGTTTCTTCTTGACTCGATTTTGGGAGTTTACATATTTCTAGGAATTTATCCATCTCTTCTAGGTTGTCCAATTTGTTAGCATATAATTTTTCATAATAATCTCATAATCCTTTGTTTTACTGTGATGTCAGTTGTTATTTCTCTGCTTTCATTTCTGATTTTGTTTGAGTCCTCTCTCTCTCTCTTTGGGTAAGGCTGGCTGAAGGTTATCAATTTTGTTGATTTTTTCAAAGAACCTGCTCCTGGTTTCATCAATCTGTTCTCTTGCTTTTTAGCTCTATTGCATATTTATGCTCTTATCTTTATTACATTCTTCTTTCTAGTTTTAGGATTTGTTTGTTATTCTTTTTCTAGCTCCTTCTGGTTTAAGATTATGTTGATTATTTGAGATTTTTCTTGCTTCTTGAGATAGGCCTCTATTGCTATAACCTTCCCTCTTAGAACTGCTTTTGCTGCATCCCCCAAATTTTGGACCACTGTTGTTTCATTTTCATTTCTTTCCATGTTTTTTTTAAAATTTCCTTTTTGATTTCTTTGTTGATCCATTCATTGTTTAGTAGCACATTAATTAATATCTATGTATTTGTGTCCTTTCCAGATTTTTTTCTTGCAGTTGATTTCTAGTTTTATAGCATTGTGGTCAGAAAAGGTGTATGTTATGAATTTGTTGAGACTTGTTTTGTGGCCTAATATGTGATCTGTTCTGGAAAATGTTCCATGTGCACTCAAAAAGAATGTTTATTTTGCTGTTTTAGAATAGAATGTTCTGAATATATCTGTTAGATCCATCTGGTCCAATATGTTATTCAAATCCACTGTTTCCTTGTTGATTTTCTGTTTGCATGATGTATCCATTGATGTAAGTGAGGTGTTAAAGTTCCCTACCATATTGTTTGACTCTCAATTATTTTTTTTTAAAGATTTTATTTATTTAGAATGTGCACCAGCGGGGGAGGGGCAGAGGGAGAGGGAGAGAGAGCATCTCAGACAGATTCTGCAATGAGCATGGAGCCTCTTCTTTTTAAAGCCAAATGTTATGGTGATTTTTCCTCCCTGTGGAGGTTCCTTGTGCCTGGGTTCTTGATGCAAGGGTCTTTTTCTCTCCCCATTCTGTGCCCCCAGTGTCCCTCTCTTCCACAGATAGTAATGCTAGTCTTTTTTTTAATTCCCAGCTGTCTCTGCCTTTCCTGCGCTCTTCTTTACATTTAGCTGTAGAGAGTCTATTCTGCCAGTCTTCTTTTCATTATCTGGATTATTTACACAATACAGATGTTATCTAGTTGCATCCCTGGGTCAAGTTGAGTTTAGGGTCCTCCTACTCCACCAACTTCCCCTGAAGTTCTGAATGGTCTTTTAGTGTGTGTGTGTGTGTGTGTGTGTGTGTGTATTTTTTTTCATAGCTACCTAATATGATTTGGGGGGGTTGCTGAGTACAGTGTACTTTATTGATGGTACATGACAAGGTGGAGCTTCTCAAGCTCCTCCCTTTCTTTAGGGGAACTGAGATGGAAACTGTGGAGGTCAGGAGATTCTCAGTGTGTTGGCAGATGAGTTGGGGGAAGGACAGTCCAGCAACTGAGGGCCTCTCTCTTACTCTTGCTCTTACTCCTTGGAGGCCATGTGGATCATAATGTCCACCACCTGGTTTCTGTAGCCAAATTTATCATGCTACCAGGAAATACATCTGACAATGCTCATTGAGAGCAATGCCAGACATAGCATCGAAGGTAGAAGAGTGGGTGTCACTGTTAAAGTCATGGGAGACAACCTGGTCCTCAGTGTAGCCCAAGATGCCCTTGAGGGGGCCCTCCAATGCCTGCTTCACCACTTTCTTGATATCATCATATTTGACGGCTTTCTCCAGGCAGCAGGTCAGATCTACAACTGACACATTGGGGGTAGGGACATGGAAGGCCATGCCAGTGAACCTCCCATTCAGCTCAGGATGACCTTGCCTACAGCCTTGGCAGTGCCAGTATAGAAACAAGGATGATGCTCTGGACATCCCCTCAACCATCATGCCACAGCCTCACAGAGGGGCCAGCCATGGTCTCTGGGGTGGCAGCGATGGCATGGACTGTGGTCATGAGTCCCTCCACAATGCTGAAGTTGTCATGGATGCCTTAGTCAGAGGTGCCAATCAGTTCATGGTGCAGAATGCATTGCAGACAATTTTGAGGGAGTTGTCATATTTCTCATGCTTCATGCCCATTACAAACATAGGGGCATCAGCAGAAGGAGCAGAAATGATGATCCTCTTGATCCCATACTTCAAGTGAGCCCCAGCCTTCTCCACAGTAGTGAAGACCCCAGTGGACTCCACAACATACTCAGCACCAGCATCACCCCATCTGATGTTGGTGGGATCTCACTTCTGGAAGATGGAGTTGGGCTTTCCATTGATGACAAGTTTCCTGTCCTCAGCCTTGACTGTGCCATGGAATTTGCCATGGGTGGAATCATACTGGAACATGTAGACCATGTAGTTGAGGTAAATGAAAGGGTCATTGATGGCAACAATATCAACTTTGCCAGATAAGACAGCCCTGGTAACTAAGCACCTGATACGGTCAAATCCATTTATTCCAGCCTTCACCATCCTGTCTCAGGGATGTAGCTGGCACTGCACTAAAAGATGCAGCTGTCTGTCAAATGGGGAGGAATGAAGAGCCCTAACATGATTTTTAAAGTTAAATGAAATATGTAGACCCCTCAGCTACAGCACCGAGTCAAATCTCTTTCTCTCTAATGACAGTTGAAATATTTCAGGAGTTGTTTTGTTGAAGCTGCAAGACTCTAGTTTTCTCATCTGTACCCTCCCATTATTGCCCTCCACATGCACAGACTGTCAATGTTCCTTAAAAGAATGCATTGAGAATTGGATATAGTGATTTAGATAGGATTGTCCTGTTGTGCCAAGGGCAGGAAACATCCTTCTCTGTGAATGTGGAGACTACAGATCAATTCAGCAGCCCAACTGAGAGCAATTTGTGAATCTCTTATGACTTGGCAATTCTATTTCTATTGAATTGTTCTTTACAGTCACTTTGCACGTGATTCACAGGAAGCCTGTTTTCAACTTATAAAACTCTTAATTATGAATGCGTTCATCTTCCATTTCTGTTTCAAAATAGAAAAAATTTTAAAAATAGAAAAAAATGAAATACTTTTATCTATTTCTCCTTGTTAGTTAGCTTCACGCCATCTCCCCTAAGCAAAATTCTTGCCTGGGGGTAGAAATAAATTAAAATAAAATGAATTAGATTAAAACTTTGGAATGGCTGCTTTAACAGAGTTAAAAAAAAAAAAGGGTCCATCTGCCCCCAATATCCAGTTGCCCTCCTCATGTAAAACCCCAAGATGGCAGGTCGTTTGGGGGAATAGAGTGTTCTCATCCATGAAAGTCATATAAACATCCTCTTACCTCCACTAGTAACTTCAATAATGTCTTCACTGGCACTCTAACATCTCTCATCTACTTGACTTTTTGTTATGCTCCCTTCCTTTATCCACATTATTAACGACTTTCTACAACCAATTTCTATGTTCTGGCCCCCATGTTATAGATCAATGCTGGAAGGTTATGAGAAAGTGTTGGCTGATCTGTCAAAATTCCTTTCCCTTCCTAAAATTGTTTTGTTAATAGTTTTACTTCTATGACTCTAATGTTCCTGTTTTATACCTCTCCTATAACTTTTTTAATTTATACATTTATTTATTTTTAAATTTACATTCAATTAATTAACATATAATGTATTATTAGTTTCAGAGGTAAAAGTCAATGATTCATCAGTCTTATATAATACCCAGTGTTCCTTCCATCACATGCCTTCCTTAATATCCATCACCCAGTTACCCCATTACCTGCACCCTCCCCTCTAACAATCCTTATTTTGTTTCCTATGATTAAGAGTCTCTTATGGGTTGTCTTCTCTGATTTCCTCTTCTTTTGTTTTTTCCTCTCTTCCTCTATGATCCTATGTTTTGTTTCTTAAGTTCCACATACCTGTCCTAAAATCTTTTAGTCTACGATCCTGTTCTCTACCCTGTTGGCTGTCACTGAGCATGTATAATTTGTACCTATTTCTGAAATTCCAATGATTTTCAAGTATTGTTCCTCCTTAGGTTTTCCCTTTCCAACTTCCAATCTGCCAATCCACTGAATGTTGTTACTAATTAAGGAGATAGCATAATTTTTCTACTTTTCCTCCCACACACTTGCACATACATACAGAAATTACAACACTCAACAGGATTTCCCACTAATGGAGGATGGTTGGAAAAAAGGCAGACATGGGCAAGGGGCCCCCATCCTAAGAGGAAAATACTTTTAAAAGGAAGAAGACTCCAACCTATTATTCTATCCTGCCCTGGAAGAAGCCCTCTGTCCTTTCCCATGTAAACAACTACCTGATAGATGTGCATGTCAACAAAACCTGATTGGGTCACAAGTGCATGGAGGGTTAATTAGATTAAGACAGCCCACAAACAATCTCATAAGAACCCCTAGATTTAAACCCCTGACTCCCTTGCCTTGTTTTGGGACACTGAAGGGCCACCCAACTCCAAAACTCCAGGTATGATTGGCTGAGGCCTCTGTCACAATTCTCTCCTAGTTGCATTTCTCCTTTTGCTAGGTCCTGATTTCTTCACTCTCACAAGTGTTTTTCTCTCATGTACTTTCCAACAAACCTCCTACATGTAAATATATACCTTAAAATTTGTTATCTTGAGAATGTAGCCTAAAACAAATATTGAGTTACAATCCTAACCAGGTGAGAAATACACATTCCTTTGCTGATATAATCATTTGAGAAAGGACAATTTTGCCATAATTCAATTTTGACAGCTGGAAAAACTAGATTAGATTTTATTTTTAAGAATCACCACTGTTAATTTACTCACTTATTCATTTATTGTCTTACCCATTTGCTCCTCTAATACTTGACTGTCTACTATGTGTCAAATTCTGTGCCAGGAAAATACCCAAATAAGAAAGTCTAATGCTGCTTATTAAATAATAGGGTATCAGTACTCTTCCAGAAGAAACTATATATAGTAGTTTCCTCCAAGTTTAATGCTGCCAAAGTAGTTATAGTTATTTGTTTCTCCTAATTCCACAGGGGATAGAACTTTCCATTAAAATGATCTGGTGTTAGAAAATGTTATCAAGGATATATAATCTAGACAAGCCTAGGGAGAGACAAAATCATAAACACAAAGGACAATAATTATTAGGGTATTGCTTTAGTATATTTTTTCATTGCTATTACCAGAGCTAAACTTGGAAATCATATATTTTTATTTTGGTATCAGGAAAAAGAAGAAAATAATTTTAACAAATGATTTTGTATTTTTGTCTAATGTCTAATGTATACAATGTATAATTTTTGTATAATGTATTTGGTTATGACAAATTTCAAACATACACAAAAATTGATAGGGATACATAAGCAATCTTTCTATAACCTTCAACCATCTTCCTTTGTGGCCAATCTTATTTCATCTATACCCATATCTGCTGCTTCTGCTCTCATATTATGTTGATGCAAATCTCAGCCATTGTATATTTACATCTGTGTTTCAGTATATCTCTGTAAAAGCTAAGGACTCTTAAACCTCACATTCAGAATAAAGTTACCTGTCTGTAGAAGTAAGATATAGTAAGAGGATTGCTAAGGAATTGCCCAGAAGACTTAGAAGTTTTCCACATCCAGTCAACACATTCTTAATGAATGAGAGTTGGAGGCACTGAGAACCAAGAGGTAGCAGGTTCCAGGAATGCTGGGGCTTATGTCAGCCCCTATGAGAACTTTGGCTACTACTTGCAGTGAGAAAGGAAGATATGAAGGGTTTTAAGCAAAGCAGGGATAGAACATCACTCTCATAATTTTAAAAGGATTACTCTGGTTGCTGCTGTATTGAAAATGGACTGTAGAGGTTCTGGAGGAGGAACAGAGAGACCAGTTGGATAATGTTTCTCACAATTTATTATGCATATAAATCTCAGGGAATCTTGTTAAAATGCAGATTATGTTTTACCAGATCAAGGACGAGGATTGAGATTCTGCATTTCTAACAATCTTCCCAGTGATGCCCATCCCTGTGATATATACACCAAACGTTTAGCAGGAAGTTAAGAGATCATTACAGACATCTAAGTGTTAGATAATATGGCTTAAAGTGGTCAAGGTGGAAAGTAGTAGGCTTGTAAGAAATGATGGGCTGGTCGGTTTATTTTTAAAATGTAACTAAGAGGATTCCCTGGTGTTTGGGTATGAGGGATGAGAAAAGACAAGTCAGAGCTCATTCCAAAGTTTTTAGCTTGAAACAACGGGAGGGGTAGGGAAACATGGAGGAGGAGCATTTTGGCAGGAAATCAGAAATAAGATTTTTGACATTTTAATTTTGAGATACGTGTTAAACCTATAAATGATGAAGATGAATAGGTAATTGAATACATGAGTCTAAGGTTCCGTGAAGTGGTTAAGATTGCAGCTGACATTTATGGGTTTATGCGTATTATTTAATATCATGAGAATGCACACCAGTTAGAGAATGAGTGCAGATAGAAATAAAAAGAGATTCTAGGAATGAGCCTCGGGACCATCTGACATTTAGGGGTTAGAAAGATGAAGGTAAACTAGCAAAAGAAACTAAGAAAATGCAGTCCCAATTCAGGAGAATGAAGATAGTTTGTGTCCTTGAAAATAGTGATGAAAGTGAAATCAGCAAGACGACAGTGAGACTAACAAATACAACATCATTAGGTACAGATAAAGGATGCCCCATAAATTTACATTTAATCTTGAGCGTTTTAAATTGAAATTGAAATTTCAGGTCATGAAGCTGTCTCAGGAACTGTTTAGGAAGGAGGGACTATGTACTTTATAAAGCTGACATCGTTTCTATATAACATCATTTGTTCTGAATTAGTCAATTCACTGAAACAACTAGACTTCAGTAAATAATTGGCTTACATTTTCTTCTTATCTTAAATAGACTGTTTACAATAAATAGTTATTTTGACATTATGCATAACTTAAAATATATTTGTCCCATCAGGAAACATGGTAAACTTTTATTTTTGGATATTACATGATGTGTTAGTACAAATCACCTGAGACCTCGCTTGCATTCTACTGTGTGATCTTTGTCTCATCATCTGCCTCGGTTTCCTCATTAATAGGAGAAATTAATCCCTGTCTTACCTAGGTCACAGAGTTTTTATAACAGTGACATAAGGTAAAAGTCTTCTATGAAGATGTCAATATTATAGGAATAATAGTTGGGGTAAATTGGAAGGGGAGGTGAATCACGAGAGACTATGGACTCTGAAAAACAATCTGAGGGGTTTGAAGTGGCGGGGGGTGGGAGGTTGGGGTACCAGGTGGTGGGAATTATAGAGGGCACGGAATGCATGGAGCACTGGGTGTGGTGAAAAAATAATGAATACTGTTTTTCTGAAAATAAATAAATTGAAAAAAAATACATGTTTATGGAAATAATAGTAATAAAAGAATCTCCTTTACTCAGCTTCTCAGTTGGGGTGATTTGTAAGTATATCTTGTGAGTTTAGTACTTTTTTCAATGTTATATGAAGGACTCACAGGTCACTAAAGTTATTTCATCATTACTTAATCATCTTGACCCATACAAATGCAATTGCACATGGTGTGAGCAAATTTTTCAGAGTTTTTGATAACAGGAAGGAGAAGATATTTTGTATTCTAGAGTCAGCTGTTTTTTCCCATCATATTTCTAACATAGCAAATAAGAATATTTATATTGAGTCCTAAATGGGAAGCCTCCATGTTTCTTTTCCATATCTGGAAATAAACTCTCTTCGCTCCTGCCCCTGAGTCAATAAAATGCCATTTTAGGGCTCAAGATTTATCATAGGAAGATGGAAAATGAAAGAAGTAAAATGAAAATAAAAGCAGTAGCAGCATGAAGGCATTTCTCCCTCTCTTTTTCTTCCTTCCTTCCTTCTTCATCACCTCTCTTCCAACCTTTTTTTAAAACAAACAAAATTAGCTTTATGTGCTTCAGACTAACAGTGGGAAGTTACAAGAAATAACTGTATCAGTCAGGAAGAGCTAGGTTATGTACAACAACAAACAAGCCTCCAAATCCCTGTAACTCCAGAAAAAACATCCCCCGCTCCATAATTATTCTACATGTTTAAGCTGTTCTTCAGGGGGCCTTTACTCACGGTCATCACTCTGGAATTCAGGTGAGTGAAAATACCATCCTGATAAGAGCTTCCATGATTATTAAGGCAGTGAAAGGGACACTGAGAAACATACATGAACACTTCAATTTTTTTCATGGAAATATAGAGACTACTTGTGCACATATTTCTTTGACTAAAGAAGTGATTCATTTGTTCCTAACTTACTTTGTGCCAAGAAGGATGAGCATTAGATGGCCCAATTGTGGCCACCACTACTATTTGCTGAAGGAGTGGGGTGATAATAATAGTTCTTACTCATAGGTAATTGTGAGGATTTATATTAACATGTAAGCAAACAGTAAGCTCTATTACATGAATTAAAATTAAAAAAATGATTCATACAATTTTTTTTTTTTTTTTTTTTTTTTTTTTTACAAAACTAACAATTTACATTAAGACTATGATTGGCTAATATATTCTCTGGGAGACTTATTGTAAAAAAAAAAACGGGGTGGGGGCAGGTTTTTCTCAGGGCATTTCTTTTGCACTAAATTATCTCAATAATTGTCTTAACTCTCCACTTTACTTAAGGAGTTCTTTCTAAAGCAAGGTTGTGGTTTGGCAAGTAGCCAATCATTTGGATAGTGAAATAGACAATTCAAGCCATTGCATTAAGTAGGCTGGCTGGAAATCTGTAGGCCTGTCTGGAATGATGGGAGTGAAGAAACTACAAAACCTTTATGCATCTGCACTTGATGGGTTAGATTGCTCTGTCTGGACTCTCGTGTCTTGCAATTTCCTTCTAATTAGATCCCTTTTCCAGGTTATGCTAACCTGATGCACATGAAAAATAATGTGATCACAAAATATTCAAATCCTAGAAAAGCTTGTTGTTTTTCTAAACTATCTGGAATATGGAAGGGGATTCAGGAATATTATAAACATGGTGATTTATAAAAACAAACTAGAAAATAATAATTTTAATACATATAAAATCAAGGATGAATACAACCAGATGTAGAAAACCAGTAAGAGTCTGAGGGTAATAGAGTTTTGTTACATCAAAAGGGGAAAAACCATATTCTCCGGAAGTAAATATTATTATTAGGTATTTTTTTCCCAGAACCTAAAGAAGATTATAGTAATGTATTTTATTTCCAGAAATTAATAAAAATAAAACACATGATGTCCAGAAGATTCAGTTTAAAAGTTGCCTTTATAGAAAGGAAATACTCAATTAACAATTATTGCCAAAAGAAGAACTTATTTCCTTGAGTGAAAAATAAAACTAGAAAGTCAAAAAACCGATTTTCTTTTTTAGATAAGCAGTATTTCTAACATTTCTTTGATAGCCTTGAAGAGCTTATGAAATTAAAAACTTAACTTTTTTAAACAGAAGAGTTCATTCTTTTTACTGAGCAAATTTCTTAAATGATTGGAAAAAAAAGATTGGAAAAAAAAGGTCAAATAGAGAACAAATATCATTTCACAGATATAATTTTTTATCAACCAAAATGAATAGATTGTCTGATATAAATTCTTAAAGAAGAATGCCCTTGGAGAGATGTACATACAGCTGCTACTGTTCTGTAAGAAGCTCCCCTTTTGAATCAGAGAAAACTTTATTGTCCTCAAGATGGTGTGGGTTTTTTTCCCCAATAGTCCTTTTCTTTCTTCCTTGCGATTGAAGATGCTAATTATTATAAACTAATACACTCAGATTTTTATAAAAGCAGATGTTCTGAGTTTTAAATTCAAATCATATTATTAAGAAGCATCCTTTTACTCATTTTTCTCCTCCTTGTCCTCCTTCTGTCCTTTATTCTATTTTCAATTCCTTTATTATTCACAGATCTTTTCATAGATTTCCGTCCTTCAGAAGATTATGGTCTTCTAATGTTAAACCACTTAAATCTGTCCTTCTAATGGAAATGCTTTTTTTCAGTGGTTAAGAAGTACATTGCTCCTGATGCAACTGAGTCTAAATTTCCTCCCTCGTTCTTTTATGTAGCTTTTAATTTTTTCACTGTTCCTGCTCTCCCTAAATGCCATTTTGCGGTTTGCTTTCATAATAACTTTGCCAATATTACAATCCCAGTTATTTATATGATATTTTACAGCTTTATAAAGCACTTTCATTTTTGGGGTTTATTTATTACAATTTGCGTTTTCTAAATGTATTTGTTAAAACTTTTTTTCACGTAGAAAATGAGTCATAAATGAAGCATAATATTGTTGGAGACCATCTATTGCCAGAAAGTTTTCTTTAAACTACTTTCAGAATTTTATTAATCCTGGAGTTAAAATCATTTCTGAAATACATTAATCCTGGAGTTTAAAGCCATAAAGCATTAACTGTTATCATAATTTTTCACCCTAAAGTTACTTTAGATAATGGTATGTTTGTTTCTCTTTTCTTTTCTTCCTACAGGCTCTTGGGGATATCAACAGTTCGGTCTGGAAGAACACTGCCAAGATGGTAGCTTCTTTAAAAGATAGGCATTTCTTGGGTGATATCTCTGGCTGTAACTGTGTGATGGTCACACACTGGACTGATTTTACAGTGAAAGCTAAAATTATGAATGGAATGTTAGTATATTTTTTATTCCATCAGGACTCTCTTCTTGAGACACCTGGGCGGCTCAGTGGGTTAAAGCCTCTGCCTTCGGCTCGGGTCATGGTCTCAGGGTCCTGGGATTGAGCACCCCCGCATTGGGCTCTCTGCTCAGTGGGGATTCTGTTTCCCCCTCTCTCTCTGCCTGCCTCTGCCTACTTGTGATCTCTCTCTATCAAATAAATAAATAAGTAAAATCTTAAAAAAAAAAAAGGATTCTCTTCTTAGTGCTAAAGAGTACTATTTAGTATGATTTAGTACTTTATTGAGAAAGAGTAAACATAAGAAAAAATATCTTATTAAAACAAGTTACTACAGTTTAATTTTTGTTGTGAAAGCAGAACAAAGTGAATTTTAGTTTGTTCATAATAATGAACACAGCTTGGGATATTTCTTTTATTTTAGGAGATTTGAGGAGAACATATTCATAGCTGAATTTGTTACACTGAAATCTCTCTTCAGATACCAACACTGTGTCTACTATTAGAGTTAGTGGGAGGTGGAATTAGCCATGATGATGTGTTGGCTGTCAGATAGCACTTTTATTATCATTTTTCTAAGCACTTGCTCTTACTCTGCCCTCCTAAGGGTTTTGATGTAGGTACTGTGTAAGAAATTATGCTTAACCTTAACAGCTTAAACCATTTATTATCTCACAATTTCTGAGGGTCTGGAATCCGGAAGCAGCTTTTCTAAGAAGGAGAAGAGGCATCATCATCCAATAATCTAATCTCAGAAGGAACATACCATTACTTCTGTTGTATGCTGTTGGTCACAGACCTGCCCTAGTATGATGTGCTAGGGGGCTCAATATGGGTGTGAACTCCAACAGGTGAAGATCACTGGAGGTCATCTGGGAGACTGGCTACCACAACAGGCAATCAGACATTATACAGATAAACCACCTGTGAGGCCCAACTGCCTTGTTGTAGATCATACACCTAATTTTGCGGCTTTTGACTGTGGCCATAAATTTTCTACATGAGAAGCTCATGTTCTTCACAATTTTTTTTTCCCTCTATAATCATTGGTTTTTATATCATGATAAAAAGGTACCAGTTAAAAAATTAAGTTACTCAATTCTAGGAGATTTTTTTTTCAATTTCTGACTGGCTGGTTTTTGAAACAAAGTGAGGCAAGCTGTACTTGGGCCTTTCTTCCCAGCCAGACATTGAACTAGGACACTGTTTAGATAGAAAATGTAATGCCTCCTGTTTAATTTTGGATCACAGTCTCCTCTCTAGTTTCAATTGATACATGAGCCAAACCAGAAATTGCAACGATGGAAGGTTGTGACTGCAAAGGCCCTTTATGTCACGAGCACAGAGATATTTAAGTTATACGAGAGAGCAATGCGAATGGTGTCTTCGAGGAAGCTTAAATATGGTTAATGTTTGTATCCACAGAGCAGTAAGTGAACAAATATGTGGTAATTATCAGGATAATTTTCAGAATCGTGAGGTCAAGCCATTAAAGAACAAACTCATATATCTAGGAACTTATTGTAATCAAATTGCTCATTGACTATTTCCATCATAAGATTGCTATCGGCAGCACATGGTACTTCCTGCTAATTATTATACCTAGCTTGGCACCCGTGGTCCTCTGAAATTGAGTATTTACCTTTCTCAACAGTTCCCATTCCTCAGTTGCTGTGATCCATGCTTGATGATTCCTAACATTGAAAGGATTTTCTTGAATCTCTATTCCTCACCATTTTTGTGCACACACTCACTCATCTGATAGAAGCAAAGCAAATGTACTGTGCCAGGCACAGGGCTAGATGATAGGTGACAAAGAGAAGAAGACAGACCAGTTCCCTCCTCTCTGCAGGAGATATACATGAAGAAATAATTGTAGGAAAATTTACTAGATTATAGTTTTTAAAAATTGTATGTTGGAAGAAGACCAAGGGTTGCAACGTTGTACGAGGAGGGGGGTCTGACCTAATGTGTAGGGGGAGAGCAGTTGACCCGGTCTTCCCTGAGGAGGTTTATAATGGCCAGAAGCTTACTTGAGGATGGACGAAGGTAGACGTTCAGGTATGTTTAAGGTTGGTTTTTTGGACATGCAATTAATTTAAGTGGGAATTCTATAGCCAAGTGCGAAGTTACAGATACTATGTTGCTATCCTTCAAACATTACTGTCAGTGTTTAAGCACTGGCCAACTGTTTCACACAAATGCCTAAAAATAACTTAGTATACTTTGTGATTCAAATTAATGTACTTATTCATACATTTCATAACTTTTGTTAAAAATTGTCTCATGGTAGGGCACCTGGGTGGCTCAGTGGGTTAAGCCTCTGCCTTCAGCTCATGTCATGATCCCGGGGTCCTGGGATCGAGCCCCACATCGGGCTCTCTGCTCGGCAGGGAGCCTGCTTCCCCTTCTCTCTCTGCCTGCCTGTCTACTTGTGATCTCTGTCAAATAAATAAATAAAATCTTAAAAAAAAAAAATTGTCTCATGGTAACAAGAGAATAAATCTTGGAACCGGAGATCTGGGGTTGAATCTTCACTCTGACATTACTGTTTGGGGGAAGAACCTGAGGCTCTTTGAGACTTAGTTTATTCATTTGTAAAATGGAGACAAGGATACATACTCTGAGAGCTGTTGAGATAATGTAGGAAAAGTAGAGTTGGTCCTTAGGCAACATGGGTTAAATTGCATGGATCCATTTACACGTAGATTTTTTTTTGGATAAATATAATAGAGCACTGTAAATGCATTTTTTTCTTCTTTCTGATTTTTTCTTTCTTTTTAAAATATTTTTATCTATTTATTTGAGAGACTGTGAGAGAGCGAGAGCATGAGAGGAGGGAGGGTCAGAGGAGAAGCAGACTCCCCGCTGAGCAGAGAGCCCATTGTGGGTTTCGATCCTGGGATTCTAGGATCAGGACCCAAACCAAATGCAGACACTTAACTGACTCAGCCACCCAAGTGGACCGTTTCTGATTTTCTTAATAACATTTTCTTTCCACTACAGCTTACTTTAATAAAAGGTATGTAACACATATAATATACAAAATATGTGTCAGTCAACTCGTTATGTTATTGATAAGTCTTCCAGTCAACTATAAGCTACTAGCAGTTGAATTTTTAGGAAGTCAAAAGTTAAACAGAGATTTTCAACTGCACAGGGCTTGATGCCCCAACCCCTGTGCTGTTTGAGTCAACTGTTTTTACTGAGAGTTGGGGCATTGCTGGTCCTCAAGACATGGTGGGTATCGTCATCATCATTATTATTGCTATTATTATACGCCAGGGTGAAAAATAAGCCAGATAAACTTGATCCATAGTACTTGTTCCATAATTCAACTGTGGATATACCATTAAAGTTTCAGGATCTTAATACAGAATTCTAGACCTACATTTGTAATTATCATTATCCCAGAATACTGGACTACTGTGTGCTCTGAAGAGAATGTGGTAATATATTCTAATTCAATAATTAGAGGTATTGAAGAACCACAGGTTGTGCATAAAAGAACAGGAAATGACTAAATAGCCTTGATTTTGGAAACTTGTATTTATGGTTATGCTAATGTATGTAATTAGAAACTACTTAGTGAAACCAGGAGCAGTGGGACTTGGTGGGGAGAAGGAGGCGGAGGCTTCAAGAACACTCTCAGCCCTGCCACAGATCCTGGCCTAGTGTTGGTGACAAGATAGTGAAAGATGGTAAGCAGAGGTATGGTGTGGGCAGATTGTGTTTGAGAAGGCCTGCTGGAGGCAGGGGAGGGGCTGGGGGTAGGTAGGGTCATGGAAGATGGCCTGAATGAGAAGCAGAGGAGATGGTGATAGATGACCTAGCATGCTGGGTGAAATTTGCTGAGGAACGGAACTGGTGAGGAAATTTCAAAGCATTATTCTAATTATTATTTTATTATTTTAATGAAAGTGAGCAATGGTGATGGCCTGAACAAAGGCGGAATTAAAATGAATTTTAGGAGGCAAAACTGGAAGGAGGTTTGGCCAAATTGGATGGAATAAAGGAAGGAGCATGTTTAGGGAAATGGATGACTCGGAGATAGCAATGGTGTTGACAAAAAAGCAAGGGCAGATTTGGAAAAATGTGTTTCAAGGGTAAATGTCGGCCAGATCTGGTGATTAAGTGGAAGGGTGGAGGCAAATGAAAGACTCTTGGAGAATCGTTTTGAGCAACAGAGTGTGTTTAGAAGGGAAGTTTATAATCTCTGCCTTAATCCAATCTGTTGACTTTGAAATGCTTATGGGGCAGCCGGCTGATTCTAACGGGTAGATGCGGGATGACAGGCGTCAATCCTGAAGACAGAACTCGGGAGGCTATAAATGGATATGTGACAGCTGACCATAGGTGAAGGACAGCTCCTGGGAAGCACTGATTGGGAATTAACTTCTATGTACCCTTATTCATCAAGTGAGTATGCTCACCAAGAAACATCTTTCAAATGGGTCTCCTTTATGACGTTTCCCCAGCCCAGGATCCTGATTCAAGCCCTTTGCTATCTCCATCTCAGAAGAGCCTCCTGAAAATATTATCTGCCCCCAGTTCCCTCCCTTTGTGCCATTAGAATTTTCTTTCTGTAACAAAAATCTGTGATCATCGAATTTGTTGAGTAAAGCCTGGTAATGCCTCTTCATTGGGCACAGAGGTTACAACCCAGCTTTTGTAGCATGACAATACAGGCTCATCTTGTTCTATACCTTCCCATGGGCTCAAGTCCTCACCAAGCTTCACAGCGTCTCCTGCACACATCTTAAATGTCGAGTATGCAGTAGTACCATGAGCTACGACTCAGCCTTCAAGTGCCACTCAGGTGCCATTCTGTGTTCTGACCTTTTCCCTGACTCTGGAACACTTATCTCATTCCCAATTCAGCCATGTATGTGTATGTGCACATCTACATCTGCTTTCACATTTGTTTACATTTGTGTGACTCCTTTAAAGATAATTGCATTATCTTTTTCATCTTGCTGTCCCACTGCTAGCCCATAAAAATCATCCAGCACTTCTGTGAACTTTAAACATAATTGAAGCTTAAGTTGCAACTGGTGATTTTAAATAATATTAACCATTTCCAGAAAAAAAAAAATCTCTTAGAAAAACATTAGGCACTTTTTATTCCTTATTAACTAAATAGAAAAACAGTTTTTCCTAATTACCTCAGGGCCATCTATCTTTGAAAGGATCAAATATAGAAGCACTGGGGTGGCTCAGTCAGTTAAGCATCTGACTCTTGATTTTGGCTCAGGTCATTATCTCTGGGTCCTGGATCAGGCCAGTGTCAGGCTGCGTGCTCAGCAGGGAATCTGATTCAGGATTCTCTCTCTCTCTCCCTCTTCCTGTTCCCCTCTCCCTGCTCAGACTCTCTCTCTCTCTCAAATAAATAAATTAATCTTAAAAATAAATAAGTAGAAGTGTCAAATACAGTACAGAATACATTGGTGTTTATGTACACACACACATAAATTTCATAGAAAATTAACACAATGATTCAACAAATGAAAATAGCCTTTACAAAATAACTGTTATCACCTTCTCTGGTTATAAAAAAATGTACATATTCACTGTAGAAAAAATAGATACGATGTAGTTCTAGCACTACTTCTCTCTCTCTTCCTTCAGGCTTAGGGATGGGAATAGCTCCTGTCTGTTGCTAACTAAAAGAAACACCCTGCTCTCCACTTTATAATTAGAACTTGATTACATTACACAGTTTAGTGTAACATGTCTGTCCTTCTGGAACGTGGACTGATAGACCCCTCATTCCTCTCAGTTTTCCCAACAGAACTCCAACTCGGTTTATGTATCCACCTTTCTGCGTCTAACTCATATGACTCAGGGAAAGATGACCTCCATCTTCAGCTCTAGGGTGAGATCCCTATTGGTATAGGTTATCATGAAAGTCTCTTCCCACTTACTAGAAATGAGCCTGAAAGACCAGCCTTAAAATAATCAGGGTGCCGGTGATGGCCATCATGCCACACTGGATGGGTATAGAGCCCAAGGTGTCCCCAGTCACACGGCAGAGAGAAGTTTTATTTCTTGGCTGAGGAAACACTTTTATCTCCTATCTCCGCTGCTGAGTCTGAACAAAGAAAGCGATCCTCCTTGTTGCCGGGGGCTATCTCGAAGCCCCAGAGGGGAGCCAGCCTGAGTATGAAATTAACCTAAAAAAGAAGGCCAAGAGCATGGCCAAGACAAAACCGAAGACTTGATCACACCGAACCTGGAGCCTGGCTTACTTCCAGATTCCTGTCCCATTAGATAAGGTGGTTTCTTATTTTTAAAGCCCACTTGAGGAAATTCCTGATTCTTGCAGCATAGAATTTCCAAACTGCTATGATTTTGCAATAGCTAATATTTATTGAGTGCTACCTATTCGACATGCACAGTACTGAGCACAATAAACCACAGGGCAGGGGCTATTATTAGCCCTAATGTACACATGAGGAAGCTGAGGTTCTGAAAGTTTCATGAATTAGTCTTGGCCACAGAACTATTAAGTACTTCAGCTGTAATCCAAACCTGGGTTTGTGGGACTATAGCCTTGATCCTTTAGTGCGTGTCCCAGGGTGTGACGTGGGCTCACTTTTAGACAGCCGCAACACAACCATACCTCAGTAACTCACTTTCAAGCAACTAACTGGGGCATTGCTGGAAGATTCCCCTCCAGATTACCTCATATTCTGATAAAAGAGATAAGGCAAGTGAGATAATAGAGTTCCGCGTCAGGCACAGGGTAATAGTAAAGAAATGCATGGTGAAATGCAAGCCAGGGAGACGATCTGAAGATGAGAGTACTGTTCACAGGGGTGATGACAATAGTAATTTACAGAGATCATGCAAATACATGGGGAAAACGATCAGATACAGGCTTACATGAGGTTCTAGGGTCCTTGCCAAGGGAAATGATTTGTAGATGATCTTACTTGATAAGAATATGCCAATATCATATTTTCAATACAAGTTTGAAATGAAGTTTGAGATTATAAAATACCATCAAGACACGTTTTAAAACCTGACTCATCAAATCAAAGCCCTGTATTTACTTGACCTTTGTTTTAGCGTCAATACATACGTGAGCCAAATTGAATTTCCAGTCATGTCTGAATTATACCTTCAAAAGTTCAGTCTAGGACTTTGTTTCATCAGTCTTGCCACCTCCAACAATAGTTTGCATTTGTTCATAGACGCAGATCTCTTGGTTCTGATTGAAATTTTTTTTTTTTTTTTTTTAAGGTTTAAAAGGAGAGAAGTATTGGCCTGAATCAAGCATTTGTCTTTATGGGGCTGCTGTTCAAGTGGTGTGACTGAATCAGACGAAGCAGCCTCATGTAGGCACTTTGACACAAAGAATTTCAGAGCCAAGTCTAATGACAGCATTTACTCTTAATATGGATGATGTGAGAACAGAAACATAATGTTTATTAGCCGCCCTTACAAAAACAGTAGCTAAAAGAAAGAGCAAAGAAGATGAAAACGGGAAGTACTCAGCAGAGAGCTCCCATTTTTCTTGTGAAATTAATTCACATTATAGGGTGTGCTGCCTTGAATGAATTTCCTTCCTTTTACACTCCCACTTAGCTTTCCTTTAAGTGTCAAATGAAGCGGGTGGTGGAAAATGCGGTGCACCAGTCATTTTGACATTCCTTTGCAAATTAGTCAGGCTTTGATAGTACAGGTCGGCTCTACCAGGCAGGGGGGCTTTCAGCTTTGGGAATCTGGCAGGAGTTCAAGAGCAACGTGTTGCTTTGAACTCACTTGTTAGCTGTGCAAAATAAACACCATCCACCTTGCAATAAAAAAGCATCAGCCGGAGAAAAAAAGAGAACATTCTAAACCCCTCCCTGGAGACTTCAAAACCCTCGCTGGGGCTGCTAAATTAGGACAGGAAAAATAAGGCCTGCTTGTGAAAAGAAAGGAGGGGGGAAAGACCTATCCTTCAACAAACACACACAAAAATTACAATCACCAAGAACTAATTATGTTTTCATGATCACAAATGCATTGAGAGTCTGAAAGCTCACGGACGCATCCTGATGCTGCTATAAAATGTTTCCTGGCTAATTATTTGCCAGTACAACTGTTCACTTCCTGTGGTGGATTTATGCTAAATCCTGTTATTAGTCTTGCTCTGCAATTGCCATTGTCTATGACTAGAAGCAAGGCTGAAAGGCTACAGTCAGCCTTTTATTACACAACATTGAATGGAGATTTGACCCAATGTCCGACCACTTCCCCCCTTTGGTTTTTATGTGAGCTCGCTGAGCCTTTTCCTATAAATCACAGGGTTCCAATGAACTTTTACTCTTTTTTCTCTCCTTTCAACTCTACTACTTTGTGTGTGTGTGTGTGTGAGTGCACACTTTAAAAATAAACCACGCCATTTCTTTTCCTCTTTAGCAGTAGTTAAAACCTTTCATCATACACAATTTCTACAGTTCTTGCTCCAAAAAGATGTATGAAACCCATTTTTGATGACTTGATATAGGTTGGTGCTTGAAATGGGGAGCAGTAAAAATAAATAAGATAAAGCAATCATTAAAATAATTTACATTTTAGCAAGGATATACTCATAAATAAGTGTAATGTGCAAACTGTCACAGCTATAGTAAAATGAAAAATTATAGTAGTTAGAATAAAAATGAAATCCTTTCAGCAGAAATCCAACTAAACATTTTCTAGAATGTTTGATATGATGGGGATTATAAGCAAATTCAATTATACCTTAAATACAAATTCTCCTTCAGATAAAATTAATACAAGTATTGTGAACGACCTAAAAGAAGTTTTTGCAAATATAGCTTGTCCTTTTTTTTTTCTTTCTTGTAGTTTGTACTATTCTAAATCTCCAACATACCAATGTAGTATTCTTGATTTGTGGTGCTACAAATTTAACCACTTTATTTATTTATTTGTTTACTTATTTATTAAAGATTTTATTTACTTACTTGACAGACAGAGATCACAAGTAGGCAGAGAGGCAGTCAGAGAGAGAGAGAGAGGGGGAAGCAGGCTCCCCGCTGTGCAGAGACCCCCCAATGCAGGGCTCCATCCCAGGACCCAGGGATCATGACCTGAGCCAAAGGCAGAGGCTTTAACCCACTAAGCCACCAGGCATCCCTAACCACTATATTTAAAAGCTAGTCTCAGATTTAGAAATCAAATACTAAAGATTTATGGAGACTGTAGATTATTAAGAGTAAAATAGGTTATGAGAAAGAAAACTTAGAATGATTACAAAGGCTTGATTTCCAGGTTATTTACTCCATTTACCCCTCAGTTTTTTATGGTTGCATGCACATCTCTGTTAATCACTCTCTTTAAAAATGGTTATCAAAATCATATCTGCAAGAATTACAGGAGAACTCCTTGCCAGGTTTTAAAATTTTCTCACAGATCTTTTTCTAACATTCATTTAGATGATGATAAACACTTTGAGAATCTATCTTCATTGCAAATACCCTTTGTCCCTGAATTATGTTAGAAAAGTTCATCCAGAGGGACATGTGTTCTGTCCAGATATTTTTCTATTTAATTATAAAGTACGACAGGCAACCAAAACCAGGCACAGGTTAAAGAATTTATACCATAGCCAAACTATGGGATACTACATAGCCATTAAGAAGAAGAAGAAGAAGAGGAGTAGTGGGGGCGGGGGAGGAAGAGGAGAAGAAAGAGAGGGGGGAGGAAGAGTGGGGGGGGAGGAGGGAGGAAAGAAAATGGAAGAGAAAGAAAAGAAAAGAGAAAGATGGGGGGAGATAGGTCTACAATGTGTAAAAAGATGTCCATGATCACTTTTGAATGAAAAGAGTTAAGTAGCAAATAATATGCATAGAAAATGTCATTAAAACAACAACAACAACAACACAAAACCCTGTATAAGTGTTTGTAGACACAGAAGAAATCTGGAGAGTTAGGTACCAGCTCATGAACAGGCCATTCCTAAGGACACAAAAAAGAAGGACATAAGAAGGCCATTGTCACTATTTGCCTAATATTACCTGGTAGTGTTCGCTTTTTTTCAAAAGGCACTGTCCATTTAGTATTAAAAAATAATAATTAAAGGCAGAGCAGCACAACGAAAAGAAAATGTGATCTAGACCCACACATCTTTGATTTGCGTTGGTAGTGGGTGGCAATAGATCTTTCATTTCTTCAATAAAATATATGAGTTCTGTTTTATTAGAAACCCATAAAGGGATGTTTTCTGAGGACACATCTCCTCTCTGAAATGGTCTGTGAAAAATGGTCTACTATGGCCCAAGTGTCTCCTTCACACCTTATTTCCCTCTAATAAAAAGTGGAGATGGGTATTGAGAATCCTGGCTACATTCCACAGCAGCAAACAGCTCTGACCTTCTGAGGGCATGTGAGTGTTTCCTTCACGCTCAGAATAGGGGTCAGAAGGAGGTTTGGATAAACAGAGGTAAAACTCTATCCCCTCAGTACCCCCATCACACTCCCTTACTTCCGGAGCTCTTTTCTTGTGCATGCATCCCTCTACCTCTCCACACACCACACCCTCCAACGCTCACACTCGCCGCCCCACCCCCACTTTGTTCCTATTCCTCTTCTAGTCCTGCAAAGGCCCTGATCTGACGCTTGTGTTGAGTGTGTTTTGAGTTGGATGGTGCATTATTTTCCAAGAAGTCTAGGACCCTAGATCATGGAATGGTGGAAAGAACTTGGGAATTGACTTTGAACCTTGACATTTTCTTATTTATATAACCCTACAGGAGAGTCATTCTTAGCTAAATTTTAGACATTTTAACATGCAAACCTGCCTATATCAGTGTTAAGGTAATTTGTGTAATAGTACCTCCCTTACAGGTTTGTGTAAAAAATAAATGCCTGTCACCTTACCTAGCACATAGTCCTCAGTAAACGAAGAATGAAAAATAGGTATTAATATTACAAATGGCAGCTATCGATAGTTTTTTAAAAAATATATATTTATGTAAGTTTCCCTGGGATTTTAGTAAACAAGTCTGAGGATCCGGTAATTTCTTTATTCTGTCTCTGGGGCCAGCTGTGTGGATTATATACTACACCTGACTGTTGTATATTGTATTTATTACTTTTTATAAGTAACAGTGCCAATATATGATCTTAGTGTTAATTTTCATGTAAAGTCACATATCTGAATTCCACTAATTGAACCAGGCAACTTCTTCCCTGATACCTTGAAACTTGGAGAGATCATAAGCCCCCAGGTATCTCCCCAGTTAAGCTGAAAATAGCATCTGTAGAATATTTCCTTGAGGTTAAAATATTTTCTCTGGGAAGTGATAATGAGTGCCAGCATATGAAGTCATTAACATCATGGTAGGAGTTAGTTCATGAGATTAGCTAGATTTAGCAAATTAGAAACCAAGGGGAAAGTAACATATTTGTCAAAGTCTATTGCCCAGTAGGTGGATTTGTAGAGCAAAGAAGTGTAATTGACAGACCTGGCTTGGAACCTGGCTAAAACCCCTCTTTGCTATATGACTTTGAGTCCATAATTTAATCTCAGTTCCTTCATTTGTGAAAAGGGAGAAAAGATACCCACCTAAGAGTATTGCTGTGAGGATAAAACACAAAAGATTTTTTTTTTTTAATTATAAAAGGCACTTGGTAAATATTAGTTACTTTTTTTTGCTCCATTAAACCTGGGCCTTCCTTCCTACAATGGCTTGGCTTCAATTCAGTAGATCCATACTTGAGAGCAGATTATATTCCAGACATTATAATAGGTATGAGAACACAACATGTAAATGGATGAATGAAGGAATGACTGGAGCATCCAAGGAGCTCAAGCTGGGTAGGTGAGCCAGATGGATGAACACATATTTATGCATTAGCATGATAGGAGCTATGGGCAAGCACATAACTTGGGTGCAAGGAGCATGGAGTGAGGGAAATATATTCAGAGGACAAGACCTTTGAAAATAAAGAACTATGAAGAAAATGAATGCGAAAAGAGCGGGCCAGAATGTCAATAGAGTGAACCACATGAGCAAAAGCATTTTTGCTTTTGCATTTTAAAGGAAAAATGAAATCCTGATGCTCTGGGAATACTGAGAACAGGTACAAGGGAAATCAATACAGGAAGTGGTTGGAATTTCATAACACGACATGGGTCATGTTATGAAAGGTCTTACATATCACGTTAAGGATTCGGGGTTTTAAACTGAAAGAAAGATCACTATGCCAGGGAGTGACAAGATCTGTTTTGAATTTGAGAGAGATCATTTTGAGAACAGTAGATGGATAGGAAAGAGTTGAGTGAGTGGGACCAACCTGATAACTGTGCTTCCAGCAGGGACCAGTTCAGGTTTGGTCATTGGACATGTAATAAATATTTATTGAGTACATTCAAGTGATTCAGAGACCAAGTCAGGAGAAAAATGAGAAAAATAAAAGGCAATGGAAGTAGGGGTGGGTAAAGAATCGGTTATGAATAGACTAATATGTTTAAGATAGAGGGAAAAAGGGGACAATTTGCAAATATCCTCAGTGTGCATGCTCAATTATGTAAATTTAATGTATGAGAATAGCATTATTCTTAGCACTGTGATTTGGTTACTTGATTTTTAAAATAGAATTTTCCTCTCGAAATATAAACATATACCATAAAATTAGCTCCTTTAAAATGCAAAAAGATGGGATTGGGAGGGAGCCAAACCATAAGTGACTCTTAATCTCACAAAACAAACTGAGGGTTGCTGGGGGGAGGGGGGTTGGGGGAAGGGGAGTGGGGTTATGGACATTGGGGAGAGTATGTGCTATGGTGAGTGCTGTGAAGTGTGTAAACCTGGCGATTCACAGACCTGCACCCAGGGGGATAAAAATATATTATATGTTTATAAAAAATAAAAAATTAAAAAAAATAAAATAAAATGCAACATTTAAGTTATGTTTGATGGAAATCATTTCCCTTTGTATACAACAAACTAAGTCAGATTCTGCTTATCATCCATATATCCCTTGTATCCACTAATTCTTTGTGGAGAAGTTGACAGAATTAATTTCTTAGAAACTGCTTGCAATTGCTTGGATTAATGATTTATCTACCTTGAATTTATCTGCCCAAAAACACATTAAAGAGAGCAATTCCGACCCAATATTACATCAAAATCATAATAATTATCATCATTGTAACAATCAAAAGAGTCCTTTTTCAACACATTGCAAAGCCCTGTCTAGTTACAGATATCATTATCACCCATTAAAAGTGGCAACAATTGTTTTGGTCACTGAGGAAGAAGCAGCAAAACGTGTAGGACCCAGTCCTTTCCCCCAAAGAGATTATAGTCAGTGGGGATTCAGAGAAGAAAAAGAAAAATTTTGGTAAAGGGCCAGATAGTAAATATTTTAGGCGTTGTGGGCAAAGAGACAAAAATCAAGAATATCATGTAAGAGAGTTAAATTTTCTATATATTTTACATTGATAAAATTTTAAATAATAATAACAACAAAGTATAATTTTTACAATATAGATCTGCTAATAAGAGGCATATAATTTTGGGGGGGAGGTGATAACATTTCACATAGGGTTCAAAATTAGTTCTCTATCATCAAAATTGATTGCAAATGTTTATTTGCTAAAGCCGATTTGTAAAATGTATATGAGACTTTCTATATTTCTCCTTTAAAAATGTCCTTTCAGACAGAAGGTAACCATTAGTGTCTGAATTTAATTGAGGATATTTATCATTTGGAGGGCGTTTGGAGCATTCCATTAGATTCTTCTCTTGATATTTTCATTTTAGCATGTGATTACATTGCTGATTATTAACTTCCACTTGAATGTTGGGAGCTCCTCTATTACACATTTCAATGGGTTTTTGAAATATGGAAATTTCCTCATACTTAAATCACGTTTCAAACATGTCACTGGAGCTCAGAAGATGTATCTACTACACATTTGTGTAGGAAGGGGGATCTTGCTCCTTACTTTAACCTTTGCTGGAAAGGGAAGTGACTAGAGCAGCTTGACATTATTTGTGATTCATTTTTATCAAAATGACTTTATTGCAGTCCAAGTTTCTCAGATAGTATTGTTTGACCTTGTAATTGTAGGTTGAATTCATAAAGAAACAACATCCAGTCCACAGCAAAAATGAACTTCCAAGGCCATTCAGTGTTTGAAAATAGTGGTTGAAGGTAATTCTCATTCATAAAAATTAAAAAATCTTGACCCTGAGCTTAAAAAAAAAAATCACAATAAAACTTTCTCACTGCTCTACCATCAGATTTCTGTGTGACAGGCCAAGTCAGAATATTCCTCTCTTATTTATGACAAAAATTCATGGAACTGATGATGATGGTTAGCCCACAAGAGTGAAGGAAGTTTGCTGTTGACACTACTGGTTTAGAAGCTTATGGTAGATTAATTTTCTGCAAAGCTCTGCTGATGAAATAATACAATGAATAAACATAGGCTTTAAACATTTTACATTTTCACAGACTTCCCACATTTTTAAACTAAATCATTTTCTGCTCCCTGCACATTTTTACCACTATGACTTTTAACACATCTTAGCAGATTCCAATTGAGATTGTACTGAAGTTGTGTTTTTTCAACATCTTTGAAAATATTCTTGCCTATAGTTGTTATATGCTAACTCTTCATAGAGGTTAATTCTTTAGCCACTTCAAACTAAGCATTGCCTCCTCAAATAAAAAACAGCTGAGCAACATTTTAAACATCTGTTAATTCATCAAAAGACAAGTAAAATTATTCAAAAATCACTTGCTTTGTGTATTATTCGGTTATTGATGCGGCCCTCAATATTCTCAATTTTTTGACTGAGCATTCTCACCAATAGGTTACTATTCTTTTTTTTTTTTTTTTTAAGATTTTTTTTTATTTATTTGACAGACAGAGATCACAAGTAGGCAGAGAGGGAGGCAAAGAGAGAGGGGGAAGCAGGCTCCCTGCTGAGCAGAGAGCCCGATGTGGGGCTCAATCCCAGGACCCTGGGACCATGACCCGAGCCAAAGGCAGAGGCTTAACCCACTGAGCCACCTAGGCGCCCCATAGGTTACTATTTTTTTTTTTTTTAAGTATTATCTTTTATGAAAATTTCCATATTTTTTTAAAGATTTTTATTTATTTATTTGACAGAGATCACAAGTAGGCAGAGAGCCAGGCAGAGAGAGAGGAGGAAGCAGGCTCCCTGTCAATCAGAGAGCTCGACTCGGGGCTCTATCTCAGGATCCTGGGATCATGACCTGAGCCTAAGGCAGAGGCTTTAACCCACTGCGCCACCCAGGCGCCCCTATAGGTTACTATTCTTAAACAAGCTTGTTTTCTCCAGACATGTTATATCAAAGTCAGTTTAATTACATCACCCTCAATAAATACGTTTTCTTGTATGGCTAACAGATACAATGTTTTTGATTGCAACTCACTGTAACACTTCATTTTGTGAAAAACTTCTGCTAAGATGGGGTATTTTGTTTTAGCTTTTCTAATTTTCCTGCCTTCTACTCTCCTGCAAGCTGAAAATATTTTAATTAGTACTTTGCCTAGTAATGTTGAAGCATACTATCTTTTAGTATAGCTATATTGTCTTTGAACAACAAAACAGAGCTTTGCCATTTAATTTCATAACAAAATAGTCCACACTCAACTGTGCCTTAAATGTACGATATTCAACATCCACTTTTCTTTTGTTTTCTTGTTTTGACATGATGGATTTAATCGAATAAATGCCTCAGTGCTGCAATGCCTTTGAGTTATCACCATGTCCCTGCTATTTGTACCATGCTTAGCAGCAGTGTGAAGTGAAAGAGTATGTCCTAGATTGTCCCAACTACCCACCTTGCCTTTGTAGCATGAACACACCCAGGCAATACTGACTTTTTTTATCCTTTTTTAAAAAGATTTTTTTTTCCTTAGGTTATCTCTATGTCCAATGTGGAGCTTGAATGACCAACCTGAGATAAAGTCACACACCCTACAGACTGAGCAAGGCAGGTGCCCCCTTCCCCACAGTATAGAAATTAATGAGCCTCTCTGTATGCCAAAAAAATCTTCATTTGTAGACCCTAAAATTTCACTTTCATGTAATTTTTATGTCTGAAATTTTTTGATTTTTAAAACCACTTTAAAAAGATAAAACCTGGGCATTTGGGTGGCTCAGTTGGTTAAGTGGCTACCTTTGGCTCAGGTCATGATTCCAGGGTCCTGGGAAGGAGCCCCGCATCGGGCTCCCTGCTCAGGAGAGAGCCTGCTTTTTTCTCTTCTTCTGCCTGTGGCTCTGCTCACTTGTGCTCTCTCTCTGTCAAATAAATAAATAAAATCTTAAAAATAAATAAATAAGTAAATAAATAAAAAGATAAACTCTATTACTGGTTCATAAACTATATAAAATAGGTGGCAGGATGGGTTTGGTCTTCAGGTTGTTGTTTGCTAATCCCATCTAGGATGTTGCCTGGTACGTAGTAGGTACTTGACAAATATTCGTGGTTGAATGAATAAATTGCAAACTATAGTGCACTTGTGAATCATACTCACTAAAGCAGCTGTTCCTGATATCCAGCCCCTAATCTGACTTAGCAAGTATGGCAGGTACTTTTCTTTCTTTCTTTTTTTTTTTTTTTTTTTTTTTAAGATTTTACTTACTTATTTGACAGAGAAAGAGAGATTACAAGTATGCAGAGAGAAAGGAGGAAGCAGCTCCCTGCGAAGCAGACAGCCTGATGCGGGGCTCGATCCCAGGACTCTGAGTTCATGACCTGAGCCGAAGGCAGACGCCTAACCCACTAAACCACCCAGGTGCCCCTGGCAGGTACATTTTTAACAAGCACTCTTGCCCACCTGGACCCTGACAGTGCTCAGACCATTCTTTGGAAAAACTGCTGTGTTTCTTAATTCCTTTAAAAGTTCTCAGATTATTTTCCTCCTTAAATACATTTTAATTAATCCTTGATAAAAAAAATTGCAGTGTCTTAATTATTTTTTCAATATTGAAAAATATGGGGTGTCTGACTAGCTCAGTCAGTAAAGCAAGTGACTCTTGATCTCAGGATTGTGGGTTCAAGCCCCACATTGGGTGTAGAGATTATTTAAAAATAAAATCTTTAAAACAAATACTGAAAAATCCACCTTAATATTTAAATTAATTGTCTTCTGAGCAGAAGGTATATTAATGTCATTGGACTAAAAGAATGTGATTATCAATAGATAACAAAAAATTAAATATATATTTTATTTATATTTATATATTAATATATAATATCCAAACAAAAATTATCTATATCTGTATTTCAAGATGCAATGGTAAAAAAATCCTTCAGACTTGATAATTTGTCAGTCTTCCTTGGGTCTGGGCAAGCAATTTTCTAATTAAGGATGATTTACTAAACTTCATGGCTGCTTTCCAGGACTCAGGTTTATGAAATGGGGAACCATTTCAGATTTCATGAGAGGTCTGCAAACCTTATTTGCGAATCTGTTTTTTCATTATTTCAAATTAAAATCAGCTTTGAAGTATGTATGTAGGTAGTATGCCATATGTTGGGTATGACTTGAGAAGTTCTAAAATACCACACGGCTTTCTATGTGTTAGATGACAACGTCAGAAGGTTTTGTCTTCAATAAGACTTAATTATCACACGTTTCATTAAAAAAGGGATATTTGTACCATCAGCCCATGGAAAATCTAAACATTGTCAAGAGGTTGTACTAAATGACTGCCAAAGGGTCTAATAATGTTGAGATTCTATCATTTCATGTGGCTATATTTTTCCTGAATATCTGGTTCAGATCCAACGGTAGACAGAAAGTAATTTTCAATTATAGAATGTAGGAAAGATAATGCTTATATGCCTGCAAAATTTTAAGAGATAAAAACATAAAGATTGTGTACTTCATACATTAGACAGAGTATGCATCATATTATATTGAAGTATTAATGTGAGTTAGAGAATTGGAGGGAGTCCTAGAAATGATGGTGGACAGTATTCACCAGAGAAAACATCATGTCATTCAGCTACTTAAAATCACTAAGCCCTAAGTTTTGATGCAACCAGTACAAAACAGTTTTGATGCAACCAGTACATAAAGTTATATATGTGTCTGAATCAGACAGGAGGCTTTTGCATTAATTTTGGATGACTGGGTAGAATTAATCTCACAAATGTCTGCTGAGACTCAATGAAACCATAAAAAATAATAGATGGCTATCCAGCTAAAAGCGACTCCTAAATGAGAGTAGTCTGATGTAGTTTATCTGAAGACAGATAATTTATATGATATAAACTTAGATGGTTATATAATATTTTGGGGATTAATGTATTGGTAGAGACTGAGAAGATAATAACTCACTGTTCATCCTGAGATTGAGAGGACTATATTAGACCCTTAATCCTATCTACCTGACAGATATTACTGCCCCATTTTATAGAAGTGGATACAAAGCTTAGAGAGGTTAGGATATTTGTTCAAGGTCATGTATAAGAGACAAGTCTTAGATCCAAAGCTCTTCTTCCTACCGTATGTCATTAAAAATCTAATTTCTTGACCTTTAGTTTGGATAGCATTGAGTAATTATTTTAGTGGATAACACATTTTCCACTTTATAACTTTCATGAGTCATTTAGATATAAAATGATAAATGAGTCACGCATACTCCCTCCCTCCCTAACTTCCCATCCTCTTCTTACCACCCACATATTTATTAATACACTGCATCCATGAAGGTAAAGTAGTTTTTAAAAACATGAACTCCTGAGTCACCATGCCAATCAAAATATAAGTTATACGTCAAGTAATGTTTTCTGTTCTTGATGTTAGTCATAGAACAGGGTTGGTTCTAATGTGTATCATTTATTTATTCATTTTGACGACATTTGTTGGTTTCTTTCAAGACAATTGCTGCCTTTAGATTACTATTACTGAGATTAATTTCATACTTCAGTGCGCTAGACGGAATAACAGTCTCCCAAGGATACCCATATCCTAATCCCTGGAAGCTGCCAATGAAAGGGATTTTGCAAATGTGATTAATTTCAGAATCTTGAGATGGGGGTGGATTCCTGGATTACTGCTTGGGCCCAATGTTGTCAAAAAAAAGTCCTTAAAAGAGGGAGATGGGAGGATGGGAGTCAAAATACAGATGTGATGGACTTCGCAGATAGAGAGAGCGGCCACATGGCAAGGAATGTATATGGCCTCTTCAAGCTGGAAAAATAAGGAAACAGACCCCTTTCTCCCACACTCTCTAGAGGAATGCAGCCCTGCAAACACTTTGGTTTTGGTCCAGTGAAATGTGCTGCAGATTTCCGACCTCCAGAACTATGAGATAATAAGTTCGTGTTGTTTTAAAACACTAAGTGTTGTTTAAAACACTTTAAAACATAAAGTTTGTGGCAATTTGTTATAGCAGCAATAGAAAACTAATACATTCAGCAAATCTTCATACGAACAAACTTGATGAGCAATATTTTGCTGAGATATTGTAGCTTGTATGTGGTCACTTCTGAAAAACGATATATTTTTAGTAAAATCTTGATAATTTTTTAGAATCACATTTCAAACGGAAACTTCAGTTTGCCAGTAGTTTAATGAAGACTAATGGTTTGTAACTCTTTCAGGTCCTGAACATCTTCTGCCTTATTATTTAAATCATCATCCTTGGAGCAGTGATACTGTGGACAAAAATTAAATGTTTCTCATGATGACACTTTCTTCCAAGGTTGATAAGTACCAATGAACACATTTTAAAAACCACAGTCTGCCAACCCTTATGTATGAAAGTCATATCCTATAGGACAAACTTTAGGAAAATTATAAAGCAAACATGGTAAGATTCAAAATTTTGAGACTCAAAAAATGTTTAATGACTACATTCTATTAATATAAAATATATGAAATCTCAATGTTAGTATGGCTATAAATTTTTAAATAGGATAAAACCAAATTTTGAATTAAATGGCATTAATTTGTTTAAATTAGAGGCAGGTAATGTTTAACATTTAAAAATCGTGTTTTTCTGATTTGGTTTAGAACCCCACTGTATAACTAAAAAGAATCTTTCTAAATCCAGTTTTGAAGCAATGGGCCAATGTAAAATTTCTGTAAAACCATAAAAAACAGAGTCAGTTTGGTACATAGGAAATTTAGATGGTATTAATAATTGTTAAAATTTACTGAATGGTGAAAGCATTCTAAGTGCACGTGTAAGTACACTGGCCACTGCTTTTTTCCAATTTTATAAAAGGCACAACTGAGGTAGAGAAAAATTAAATAATTCACTCAAGTTCATACAGCAAATATGTGATAGACCTAGGGTTTGTAAATGGTACCTTAGTTTATAGTATGGGTCGCCAACAGGTAATGGCTCTCTATAGTAAGAATTGACTAGATGATTTTCATACAATTTTCAATTTTAATAAAGCATATAAAATAAATAGTTGAAAATGATTTAAAAAAATTAGAGTACAAAATGGCATGCAATAAAATTGTCTCTTGACTCATGTATCCCCATACTCACCTCTGAGAATATACACTTTAACTACTGATATTTTTACTTTCTCTAGTGGTTACATACATAGATACAAATAATATGCTTATACCACTATATCTTGTTTCATCAATTTTAGTGTGAAAATATCTTCCTTTTGCCCCCATCCCTGATATAGAGTTGATAATGCATTCTGATCTCAAGAAAATTTCCCCCTAACACCTGAAAGGGTTTGCTCCAAAGACATATTAGTACACAGTATAGGTGATGAAAAATCTCTTAGTCTGTAGTGCGATCGTCCTTCTTCTGTTATAAACAAATGTTTTTCCCTTCTGTCCAGAACTTTTCAACAATCCTCTTTAACTCGATGTGCTGAAAATTTCACAAAAATGTATTTTAGATAAGTCTTTTTTTTTTTTTCCTTTAATCTTCCTGGAAACACAATGGGCTTTTTCAACCTAACTTTGAAATAGTTAATACCTGGAAACTTGTTCTAATATACCTTATGTAATTTTGTGCCATCAATTTTCTATTTTTTTTCTTTTTGGAATGACTATTAACTAAGTTTTAAATTTTCTGGAATGGTTCTCTATGTTGCTCATGTTTACTTTTAATTTTTATTTCATTTATTTCAGTGTTGCTTTATATTATACAAGATTTTCTTGATTGTAGCTTTCACTCATTGATTTTTGTTGTTGTTGTTGTTTAAAGTTTGGCAATCATATTTTTTAGTTTCTAAGAACTCTCTTTAACTCTTTTTTTTCCCCCCTCTGGTTATTTCTGTGTTCATGAAATAAGCACTCAAATCTTTGAGCATAATATTCAAGACAAGCCTTTTTTCTATTCTCTGAAGATTTATATTTCCTTATAAAATATAAGGAAATATATAAATTATATTTCTCTTTTAAAACAAACTTAGGAAACTAGATAGTACATTACAACTTTTAAGAATGTGGCCTCTGGGAGTTAGACTTCTGGCTTTCAATCTCAGCTCCATTGTTTATTAACTATGTGGCTTTGGACAAGTGATTATGCTTCTAATGTGACTTAGTTTCCTCAACTGTAAAATAGTAATTATAGTACCTATCTAACAGAGATTTTAATTCTAAGAGAATTAAATTAGTAAAAAAATGTAAAGACATGGGCTGGTATCTATCATATAATAAATACTAATACATCATAGTTTTAATTATTTGTTCTCTATGTTGGCCTAATGATCCATGTTTTTCTGTTTTTACTGAAAAAATGAAGGCCTGGATTATTCTAGGTGACCAGTGGAGATCTAGGTAGCTGTGCTATAGATAGGTGAGTTTCCACAATTCTCCCCCAAATAGGAAAGCTACTCAGAATGAAAATGAGCTTCTCCAACTCTGGTGACAGACTTCATCTCACTACAGTGTGGTGCTGTGTACAGGAAGAAATCCAGAGGTCAGCTGGGCCTTCAAAGGCTAGAGTGAGGGGTGTTTGATCTTCCTTATCCATAAGGGAAGTCTTAGCTTTAAATGGGAAGTTTGTGAACTCCACCCCCACTCCCCCTGTTCTCCTAAAATCTTTCACTGTTCTGCCTGGAGGTAAATGCTGGGCTGCAAATTCCAGTCTTTCTGCCTGCAGGAGGGCTGAGGACGAGGGTTGGTAAGGTGGAGCAAACTGTAGGCAGAAGTTCTTCTAATCCCCCCGTTTTAGTTCCATTCCTCCCTCCTGCTCTCCATGCTATCAACTCTGAACTCACAGTGCCCTGCCCAGAAGACAGGCTCCCACCAAGCTTCCTCACAGGTCACTCTGGAATGCGGATTCCTCCCCTTTTTTGATTTGGTCAGCAGCTGTCCATTGCTCCTATCTTTCCAAGATTTGTTGAAATCTCTTGTTTGCTCTTGACTACACCCTCTTTCCATCTTCCCTTTACTGTTATCAGTTTATTCCCTGTTCTACGTACTTGGAGTCATTTCATTGTGAAGAGGGAACAAAGGTTGTGCCTCCTGATGGACTAGTCGTGCTTAGAACAAAACGTTGAGATGAACCATGAGAGACTATGGACTCTGGGAAACAAACAGAGGGTTTTAGAGGGGAGGAGTTGGGGGGATGGGTGAGCCCGGTGATGAGTATTAAGGAGGGCAGGGATTGCATGGAACACTGGGTGTTATACACAATGAATCATGGAACACTACATCAAAAACTAATGATGCACTGTATGGTGACTAACATAACATAATTTAAAAAAAAGAAAAAAATAGAATAAAAAATTTACCCCACCCCTGTCTCATTTAACTTTCATGAACTTCTATAATTATATAATAAAGTACATGTTATTATTCCAACTTCATATATGAAAATTTTAAAAGTTTCAGAGGTACCTCAAGAACACATGACTAGTGAGTGATAAATACCATTTAGATTCAAATTCAGGTCTTCCTAATAAAAAGAATTGCCAACTCTTGCCCTGAAATACAAGATTGTGGACCCAATATGAGGATGAACATTATGATGACTTAATATTAAGCATTTTGAAGAAAATAAAAATAGTAATCATATAGATTTTGACACTATGTAGACAAATTACTAGGATTATTACATGAATTTTTAAAAATTTAAGCTATGGTCTTCTATGCAGTGTTGGTTGGTGATGGCATTTGGATTCTCTAATAGTGGAATCCAATACTCAGGGAGGAATTTGAGTCCTGTGATTTGAAAGGTCTACATTGTGTATTCTTCATTGCCCAATTCCAGCCAGTGTTTGTTACTAGCTCAGGCAGTAGAACCTAAGCCACAAGAAGACTTTCCCATTCCTTTCCAGTGCCCTTTAGGTAGCAAAAGCCCTCAGTAATGTTTCTCCAGAAGCAAATGCAGTATGACGTGGAACCTAAGTTAATTAATCCAGTACTCAGGCAGAGGTCTGAATTATTATCCCAGATCCACATTTTCTCTTAAAGACATCATGAGAAAAATGCTTGAAGTTTATCATCATTTTTGTGAATTTATAGCAAAAACATTACTACTAAACATAACAAGCCAAGATCTTCTTGGATTTCAATTTAAGAAAAGGAATATGCTGTTATTATTATTTCAAAAATTACCTGTTGTGTTACCTGACAACAATATCAGTAAATGCAATCTGAGAGGAAAAGGAGATTATCTCTGTGTTTCCACAAAATGCAACATTCAATTGTTGAGTCTAGTTCTATGTTTGAAAGAAATCATCAAAAAATAGATCACTGATTCCTTTGTTATTTTTTGGATGAAATTTGTGATTTTAGTATTATAAGGAAAAGACTGTGGAGGATAAAGCATGCATGCTTCTACTGATGATTAGTAGCTATAACTAGATTGTTTCTTTATGACCACATGAGCAATAAGATCAAATCTTGTCTGTGATTAGTTCTTTCTGTTGATACACTTTTGACAATTTGAAAATCTTCAGCAGTTTGTGCATGAACCAGTCTTGAAAAGCAAAGTAGAAGTACTCAGAAAAATAAATGGTCGAAGAAAAAGAGAATTTCCTAACCAAGTCTGAAAATACCATTATCGATCTAGATTTCTAAGACAATGTATTGATACAATCTTAAGTTCTTACAGGTGCAAATCATTACTAGTGTCCTGGGCAATGTCATTAAGATTTTTTAATACATATACAAAGGTCTGATTTTATTACTCCTCTGGTTGGTATGCTCAGCTAAATAAAGTTTTAGTGAATGAATGTGTGACTTTTTCTTAGCTGAACTCTTTTATTGGCCATCTTTTCTAATTATTAACATCACTATTAATTTTCATATTTAAATATAGAAATCTGTCTATGCATGAGAAATAATAAATGGGGTCCAATTTTTACAGTTAAGGACTATAGCTGAATTGAGAAATAATCACCTATGTATTTCAACAACCAGTGCTGTAGCCACAATATGTCTGCCTGCATTCTTTATTTCTTTTAAGTAGCTCTCCTTGTGAAAGATTTTATTTGTATTGCTGCAGTCAAAGATAAGTGCACTCAATGGCAAATTGGACATGGAAAGTTCTCTGGAAGAATAAAAAACACATGTTCCGACCATCACCACCACCACCACCATGTTCAGATTTGAACCCTAAATTTAAAACACTTAAGAAGCATCTAAAATGTAATGTTGCTATTTATGATACAGCAGCTTCTGATTCTAAGATTCCCAAGTTGCCAGGATTTGCTAGAAAACAGTTCAGTTATAGAATACAGAGGAAGCTAGGTATCTTCACCTCCAACTCACATTGCAGGGGAATCAGTCTCTTTTAAGTTCTATAATGACTATAATTTTGTACCTATTTCATAGGAAGGCTATTTATTATAGGATAAATTGGTGTCAGTCAAAATGTGTTCAAATAGTTCATCTCTGTTCCTATGGTAATACAATCAGGTCCCAAATAAATTCCCACTGTAATCTGCCCACATTCAAGTTGGGGGGGAAAAAAAGTATATTTGACTGATTTACCTCTAAGGCCATTCTTGAGAATAGGCAAGACCCCTTCCCCAAACTTAAAGTGCAAATGTGTTTCAGATTACCCTCTCAAACACATACCACCCAGCTGACTTGTTTAAAACATATTGATTCCCCACTAGGCAGCTCCACCTGGGAGGAACTGATTTCTACCTAACGATGTCAATTTTTGCCTTTCTCCTGGCCAAACACACACAAAGACACACACACATACACACATACACTCGAGTGAATGTTTTCACATTGAAACTGAAGATGTAAATGAAGGCCTGCCGTCTCTGTCTGGTTCTAGTTACAAGGTCTGTTTGTTGACATCACAGATGAAGGCCTGCTGGGTCTCTGGCACTGTCTACTTCATTTCCCCTCTAATTAGGCTTTGCCCTCAATTAAGTTAATGATGCAACTTTTCCTATAGATCATTTGCCCTTTCAATCAATTAGCAGAATATGAGGGTGCATCCCTCCTTGGCTTGGGATACATTTGCCTGAGGGCAGACTGCTCAGCTCCCAGAAGTACCACATAAGCAAAAGCAAGATGTTTACTACCATATAATATGTTATCCTAAGAAAACCAGGCTTCCTAATGGAAGTCTTAACAAGACCTCATTTCACTCAATATTGATGTCTGTCTGGGTAGAGAATTTATCTGAAATACTGAAGCAGGTCAAAAATATTGATGGATGTGTTATGAATGTAAGGCAGTTCAAAATAAATTTAGAGTAAATATTTTAAGAGAGCAAATAAAGACTCCTATAAGATCAAGCAGAATTAGGAAACACACACACACACTTAAGTAACCTAGACAAATCACTGAAGTTTTCAGTATTAGTGGAAGAAATCAAAATGATCCCTCTCAGACAAGATCACTTTTCTTAGCCTGTATTTAAAGATTACAGAATGGATTTTAAAATAACTTGGTTTTAAATAATAAAAATAACCGTAATGAGATGATTGTAGAACTCAAAAGTCATCTATCATTTGAATGATGTAAAGATCAAGATTTGAAGATAAAGTTGACTAATGTTTTCTTGAAAGGTGTGAAAATTAGGTTAAGAAAAGACAAATATGGAAGTTTTGCATTTCACTGAAAGGCAGGACTGTAAGCGAGAACCCTCACAGGGTTCTAAGCAGAAGAGAAATACTGACTCCGTAGGGATGACAAATCTTTCCCAGAATATTGTTTGTTTGACAGAGTGTGGTCATTCCGTGACTTCTACAGAGGTGTGTTTACCTGTAATATGTGATATCCACTTTTAATGAAACAGTACTTGGCTTTCGATAGAGACTTCTGATAAAGAGAAACACTTCCACTGACAAGTTTTAGAAATATTATATTACTAAGAGCAGCTAAAGGAATGGGGTTTGCAGATTTTTCAGAAGAGAATATTAAAAAAGACTATTTCAAATAATGTAAACATGTATGGAGAAATGCTGTTACGGGCTTCTTATTACATGGAGTAAAGCAGGAAGGAGGTCTCTACTAGAGCAGAGATTTAAAATTAGACACCAGAAAAGCATTCTACCTGGAAGCATTATCAACAATGCATGCATAGCACGTTGAGGATTCTTCTCCAAAGATACTGAGCACAAAGGAGATATACTTCTTGTTTGAAGGGAATAATATGAGAAACTTTTCTCCCTTGCAAAAGGAAGAATCGGGTCACCCCTCAGGTTGCTTTCCTTGATGCCTATGGACCTTTAATCTCTGGTCTATGTGTCGGTACCCAGGTGAATGCTGTTTGCTTTACACTGTGATCTCCAGCAAGGCAGAGTCATTCCAAACCCTGTATACACAGCATCATACCTGGAGAGAGGAGGTGGGTTGCACAGACAGCATTAAACTCCATGCCATATTTGGGCTTGGGCCTGATGAAAGCTAGGAGCCGTGGAAGGTTTTACAGCTATCTGTACTGAACAAGTTCAGATAATGTACCTAACTCCCCAGGGCTATTTGGCTTTAGATTTTCAACTAAGCCTCAGGTAAGACTGAAAACAATAATGGGCTCACCTGGTCCTTACTTTCCTATCTAGTCAAGTCCAGCGTGTTCAAACATTAACTCATTGTTTCCCCTCAGAGACAATGTCCATCTTCTTTCTACTTTGCTCCATTGGTACCCACACAGAAAAGCAACAATCACAACAGAGCACACCAACAGAGAAATAGAGCCTGTCTACCCAAGGTCCACTGAACCCTAGAGAGGGGAAACAGCTCGAGTCACATAGCCAGTCGAGGAGAGCAATGGTGTCCCAGCACAGTTAGAAATTACCTGATAGCTCAGGTTCTTTCCCCATAATCAAAGTAAATGATAATTTTAAAAAATGAGAAGAACAGTGATTTTCAAGTTACTTTGGGATATAGGGTCCAGCTATAAGTATGAATCAGGGCACTGAACCCTACCACAGAAAGAGATGTATACTGTCTGTGTCCTTTGTTTCACTCCAGAGGAAAGGGATTCAGGGAATGAAGAAGAAAACGAGGCTTCAGCAACCATTCTCGGAGAAGGCATGCAAGTTTATATGCAATAGGATGAAGGCATTTTAAGCTGCCATGGCCTTGGGTGTATCAAAGTTGCAGCTTTTGGTACCAAAGGCATAACTCAATGTTCACACAATTAGACTGCTACCCTGTGGTCATTTAATACAATTTATTTGATCTTGGGCCAATGAATGAAGAATCAATCTTATTACTTCCATTAATTCTTTTATAAGAGTTTGGAAGTAGCCGGAAAGGAGGCACTTGATTCCCAATTTGAATATATATGCATCGTGAATTCACCAATAATATGAAGCACAAACCAACATAGCTTGGGCTATAGTCTGCTTCACCCTCCTTTCTCTGTGATCACTGTTTCACTAGGAACCTCATCTGGCCTTTCTCAGATTACTGAACTCTCTCTGAGACAGGACTGGTTCTGCTTTTTTAGTGCATTTGGAGTGCCAGTGTGCTAAAATTTTAAGTAGACACAACGCTCTTTCCACCTTTAGCTCTGAAGTTAGCTAACGGCGCAATGCTACACAACAGAGCAATGGACCAATAAAAATTCTGAGTGCCAAAAAACTTGATGCCCTCTGTGAACACTTTCTTTATTTTTCTTTGTGTGAATAAATACTTTCCTCACTCCTCTTTGGGTAGTCTTCCAAAGAGAAGACTTCTAAGGTAGGTTCTTGCTTGTTTGGCTCATTCTTTGATTCACGGCAATGACTCCTCCACAAGTCTTTTTTTTTTTTTTTTTAAGTTTTATTTATTTATTTGACAGAGATCACAAGCAGGCAGAGAGGCAGACACAGAGAGAGAGAGAGGAGGAAGCAGGCTCCCTGCCGAGCAGAGAGCCCGATGCGGGGCTCAATTCCAGGACCCTGAGATCATGACCTGAGCTGAAGGCAGAGGCTTAACACATTGAGCCACCCAGGCACCACCCCCTCCACAAGTCTTTAATTTGTACCATTTTCCTATTTATTTTTCTTGAAGTACCTTTGGCCCATTATATGTAATAATATATTATATATTATTATAGGCTACACAATGAGCTGGTGAAAAATTCACAACTTAGAAAAAATCTCCAGGGACATATCAGGGATACTTGAGGTAACTGTAAAGCTCCATCTCAACTTCCTCAAACAGAGGGATGATGTCCAAAGTATTAATCTAGAGAAGTCCACATTTTGTCATTTTTCAAGTTAACCATTCATGTTACTTTTTTCTTTCTTTCTTTTTTGACTAGCTTACTTTTTCATATCCATACACAAACCAGACCAAGGCTAAGCTGATTTTGTGGACAGACATTCTTTGAAGTCTAAGCAGACAACCTTCCTCCGGTCTTTTATGGTTGTATTTGATCCCTTTGCAACACCCTGCATCTTTAGTGTCCCGTTCACTAGAGAGCAGCCACCCTCAGCAGGGAATTTTAAAGTTTTCCTCTCTTTTTTCAAAGTCTGTACTGTCCCCTCTTCCGAAGGATTCATATCTTTCTTCCCATCTTTTCCTGTGGGGGGGGGGTGGAGAGGCTTTTAAATCTCCTTTTGTGATCCAACACCTTCTCCTGGGTCATTCCCCATAGTTTTTATTTTAACCAATTCTCCTAAAACCGATGTCAGTGGACTCAGATTCTCTGAGAACTTACAAAAGAGAGAAAATCCACTTCTGGGTTTTATGTTGATAACTGACAAAAATGGGTTTCATGTTAACTGACAAAAAACAATCAAGATCTATTTCGAATCGTTTTGCCATCTCCCTATGAGGTAATTGACATTATGAAAATTTTACAGATGAAAATAAAATTAAGATTCGGAGAAAGGTGGGGGGGGCGCCTGGGTAGCTCAAGCAGTTGGGAGTCTGCCTTCTGCTCAGGTCATGAACTCAGGGTCCTGGGATCAAGCCCCGCATCGGGCCTCCTGTTCAGCAGGGAGCCTGTGTCTCCCTCTCCCTCTGCTGTTCTCCCTGCTTGTGCCTTCTCACCCTCTCTCTGTCAAATAGTTAGATAAAATCTTAAAAAAAAAAAAAGATTCAGAGAAATTATATGAATTTTATAAAGTCACACATTCCTAAGGGGTAGAGCCAGATTCAAACCCAAGTATTTTGTTTCAAAGCCCAAATAGCACATGGTCTCCCAGAGAGATAAAGCAGCTGTGGAGATTGTAATTGCCACTCTCCAGTGATGTCCCCAGGGACAGGTAAGTCACATAGCTTTATTTGTTTCTATATCCAAGTATTCTCCACGCTGGTGCTTCGTAGCTTTTTGTGCGTTTTTATGTTGTCAGTTTCCCTAGCATGGAAACAACTGTGCTTCATGGTTGCCGACATAGAAGTAAAACTGAGGGGTCCTAGACCAAATCCGATAACTTAGTTTAATCACTAAACTTAATTTTATTCTCAACTTTAAGTCAGTGGGTATAAGGTCTTCACATAATTACCAGAGCATCCTTAGTTAAAGCAGTGATGTGTTTCTTCCTTTTTTCCACCTGTACCTGTTTATCTGTCTTAAACACTCACACACACATATTTAGGTCATGTCTTACCTATGTATATATATATGGTTATGCATACACACACACAAACATATGTAGGTATAAGTATATGTAAGATTTGAATGCAAAGAATCTTTTAAAAAATACTCCAGAACTTACATATCTAAAGGAGTGCAGCTTCCTACAGAGTGGTTTCATACTGAGGGAAGCCATATAAATCATGATGACTATATTGCCATAATTTCAGTTTTTTCAATTCCTTTTTTGGAATCCTCTTTCAGAACCCTTGAGTTTGGGGGACAAAGTGAAGAAAAGGTAAATCTCTTTTTGTTGTGCTTATTGATCAGGCGACAGCACAGTAGAGAGAGCATGTAGTCTTTAAAAAGAGTGACTCTTTCTCTGACTAACTTATTAGTCTTTCTCTGACTAACTTATTTCACTTAGAATAATACACTCCAGCTCTACCCACATTGTTGCAAATGGCAAGGTTTCATTCTTTTTGAAGGCTCAATAATATTCCATTAAATATGTATGTGTGTGTATATACATTATATGTATGTGTGTGTGTGTGTGTGTGTGTGTGTGTGTATCCATTCATCAATCCATGGACATTTGGACTCTCTCCATAGTTTGGCTACTTTGGCTAGTGTTGATAATGCTGCTATAAATATCAGGATATATGCACCCCTTTGAATCTGTATTTTTGTATCCATTGGGTAAATACATCATAATGTAATTGCTGGCTCATAGGGTAGTTCTATTTTTATTTCTTTTTTTAATGTCTTTTTAAAAAAGATTTTATTTATTTATTTGACAGAGAGAGAGAGCACAAGTAGGCAAAGAGGCAGGCGGTGGGGGGCGCGGGGAGGGAAGCAGGTTCCCTGCTGAGCAGAAAGCCCGATGTGGGGCTTGATCCCAAGACCCTGAGATCATGAACTGGGCCGAAGGCAGAGGCTTAATCCACTGAGCCACCCAGGTGCCTCTATTTATAATTTTTTGAGGAACCTCCAAACTGCTCTCCTGAGTAGCTGCAGTTTGGATTCCCACCAACAATGCAAGAGGGGCACTCTTTAAATATCTATCATGATATCCACGAGCAGCTTAGAACTCTGAACTCATTTTGTATGCCTTTTTCTCGCCACCATGAAGCTTCAACCGTGCTGATTTGCTTTTGTTTCCTCAAATACATCAAACTTGGTTCTGCTTGGGTTCCCTATATTGACTCTTCTCTCTTCCTGGGATCTCTTTTCCTAAGCCTCACATAGCTTCTTGATTTAGATTTCAACTGAAATATTACTTCTTTAGAGAAATCCTCTATAGTGACTGAATGGTGGTCCATGTCATAATCTTGGAAACTATGTATTTGAATTAATTTGAAAAAGGGTCTTGGCAGAGGTATATAAGGATTTTGAGATAAGATGAACTATATTACCCAGGTGGACCTAAAACAAATGACAAGTGTTTTCAAAGAGACATGCAGAGGAAAGACATGGAGAGATGAGAAGGCTATGTGAAAACTGAGGGAGTGATTGAAGTTATGCAATCAAAAGTCAAGGAATGTCTTATTTTTGGAACCTGGTAGAGGCAAGGAAGAATTCCTTGCTAGAACCCTCGGAGAGGGCACAAACCTGATGACATCTTGATTTTGGGTATCTGGACTCAAGAACCATAAAAGAATAAATTCATGTTGCTTTAAGCCACCACATATATGCCATTTATTATGACAGCCCTAGGAAACTAATGCATCTTCACTGAACATCTAAAGTAGCCATGCAGGGACACCCAGGTGGTTCCGTCAGTTGAGCATCCAACTCTTGATTTACACTCAGGTTCTGATACCAGGATCATGAGATGGAGGCGTGCATCCACACTCAGTGGAGAGTCTGGCTGAGGATTCTCTCTCTCTTTCTCCCTCTGCCCCTCCCCACAAGTCTCCCTCTAACATAAATAAATAAATCTTTAAAAAAAAAAAAAGTAGCCCCGCATTCGCCATCATTAGTTCATTTTCTTCAAGGCATTTATTACTGCTTGGTTATTTTTTTCTGTTTCCTTGATTTTTTTCTCTCTCTCTCAAATGTAAAGTCCAAAGAAGCAACTATAGTCTGTTCTGTTCATCTCTATAGCTTTAGGCCTACACTCAAATCTAAAACATAGCAAATACCCCGTAAATATTTATGGAATGGATAAAGAAAGCATATGCTAGGATAAATAAAGCAGATACTTTATAAATAAAGGGGGATTATGTCCATCTAAGGTGTTCATGATTTCATAATTTTAGTATTTCAAGATTATTTTTTGGATATAAAATTAGATGCCATTGGTAAAGGAGTTTCATTTTAAGTTCAGGGTTTTAAGAAAACCGGTATGGCAGAATACACTATGTGGATGTGAAGGGAAGAAACTGTAGAGAACTTTAGTATTTTGGAGGGAAATAGTCTAGTTGAAAGTGATGAAGGCCTCTCTAGGGTAGATGTGCAAAGGACAAATGAAAAACATATATTGATTACAAAGCAAACCAATTTTTTTTTTTTAAAGATTTTATTTATTTATTTGACAGAGAGAGAGAGATCACAAGTAGGCAGAGAGGCAGGCAGAGAGAGAGGAGGAAGCAGGCTCCCTTCTGAGCAGAGAGCCCGATGTGGGACTCGATCCCAGGACCTGAGATCATGACCTGAGCCGAAGGCAGCGGCTTAACCCACTGAGCCACCCAGGCGCCCCAGCAAACCAATTTTTACCTGAATAAAATTGACACATGGCAAAGTTGATGTAACCAGTAGGAGATTTTCATTTACTAGTTCAGGAAAATTTCGAAGCTGTCCATGAATTGTGGTCTTGAGCTTACAAAACTGCATCAGGGACTTACAGATGAATGTTTATATTCACCCAATAAATGAATAGTTCTTATTTATTTATATCTTTTGAGTGATTGATGATGTGTATGTCTGAAGGTTGAATGTACCTGGCTGATTATAAAATAAGTATTTCAGAGGGCATTTTCTGTGAATCAATGAGTCACCTCAGTTCTTTCAGTTTAATAAATTCTAACTGGATGCCAGAGTGTAAGTCATACATTTTATTAAGGCTATTATTGATGGCTATTTTAGAATAGCAGTAGAAATCCAGTAAATTATCACTTATGCCTAATGCATGCCTTATTCTTAAAAGGAGATTTTCTTGACAAATGGAAATTGAAAATGCATCTGAAACATTTCTTGGGAAGACAGATGTTATTGGTTTTGATAATTATAAAGGATAAAATACATCAGGTATAATTACAGCTTTCCTTTTTCTGGCTATTTTCCTATATGTAATAGAAATAAATCTCTATTGAAATAGTATTTCCTAAAATTTGATTCTACTATATTAATCTAAATAATAGTCAAAGCAAATTAAAGCCCTGAGATGAGAAGCAGAAATGGATCAGTAATCACATTATGCAAAGAAAGAGCAAAAGAGAGGGTTTTCTTGCAGGAATAGAACTTGTTGTTTGTTTTATTGTAGAGCTCAAATACAGTAAAAGCTACCAAATCAGAAGTTTCAGTTATGATGATTTTTCTTACACCGATCCATAGAAATTTATGTTACGAATCATATATTTTTTCTAAGTAATTATAGGTAATTTGAGGAATGTAAGATTTTAAGCTTAACTGTTGAAACCCATGTTATACTTTTTTTTCCCCAAACAGTACTTTTTTTCAAAGTATTTGAGAAAAAGGCTTTGTACTTTATAAAATTGGGATGCTGTGAACAAGTCACCTTACTGATGAAGGAATAAGCCTTGTGAATGAAGTAGGAAAACCTGGAGAATTGTGATATGTGTGTGATATGCCTTTCCTTGAAAATGGCAGTTGAAAGCCTCTAAGATCAGATCATGAAGTTTGGAACCAGATGGCTGGATGTTCAAGGAAGGCTTCAAAATGAAGTACTAGAAGAATAGGCTGTGCTATGAAATGTTGAGATCATTTGAAGGCATTTGGCTACAGAGCAAAAAGTGCTATGCTTGTATTTCACACTTGTACATGAACTTGCATCAGAGAATAAACTTGAATAGAGGCAATAGTGAGTAGTAATGAAAATGGTATACTAAACATGAATTAAAGCACTCCCTACTCATGTTTCCATCTAAGGACTAGTCCAAACACACTGGCTCTGCTCTCCAAAATCCCAGCATTCAGTCACACGTGACCTAACTTCTTTGTCCACCTCTGGCCGTGGCCCATTTGAATCTAAAAACAGCCTCTTTATAGCTCATTTGAAATTAAAAATCTATGTCCTAGCTCTACAGAAAGGATGTAATCACCAAGTCTACATCTTCATAAAGATTAAAGTTGTGCAGGAACAGAAACAAATATTAAACAGTAGAAGTTAGTCGGTGGACAGAGGGGCATGGGGTTGATATATGGAAGAAGGAGACACCATGACAGAAAGACAAAGAGAAGATCAGGAGCTGGGCTGTAGAACTAAGTGATGATGGTTGCTTTGAGGTTTTATTAAGCTTTCCTACATTCTATCCAGCATGTTCTCCCAATAAACTCCTTTTTTCTGGCACAATCTGGACAGAGTAGAGTGATTAACCATCCCAATTTTTATGTGACGATCCTGGTTTTATTAGGAATCCTCTTTATCCCCAGCAAACTGGGGTAGTTTGTCACTGTTAGAGTCTCTATTTCTTGCAGCCTAAAGAATCCTGACTAGAGTTAGTTCACTTACAGAACAAAAACAAGAACCAACAAATAGGTTGGTAAAAGTTTAAATTGCTAAGATGAGCTTCAGCTAATTTTGCTTCACCTAATTTCAGCTTCATCTAATTTTGCATTATATCTTTTCCTAACACAGAAATGAGACCCAGAAGAGTTGACTACTTAACCTACAGCAAGGCTATAAACCAGGTCTTATAAAACTGAATTCTCTGATATTTTACCACTTCATACTGTCTTTAAAGCTTGTTGTTGCTACTTTTCAGACTTTTTTTTTTTTTTAAAGATTTACTTATTTATTTGAGAGAGAGGGAGGAAAAAGTGGGGAGAGAGGAAGAGAGAGAGTGTTCTTGAGCAGGTAGAGGGACAGAGGGAGAGGGAGAAAAATCTTCGAGCAGACTCCCCACTGAAAAAGAAGCCTCACATGGGGCTTGATCCCAGGACCTTGAGATAATGACCTGAGCCAAGATCAAAGATCAGATGCTCAACCGACTGAGCCATCCTGGCACCCCTACTTTTCAGACATTTAAAAAAATTTCTGTGTAATTTATAAGTCTCATAAAGAAAATTAAATAAATCAATTGGTATGCTACTATTTTATACACTATTTTCATTTTATGAAATATTTATATAGTGTATAAATTTTGAAGCATGTCAGCGGTACTTTACTATACATTATATATTGTATTATACACTGTATATGTACTTTAAGTCAGCACCTCTCACACTTTAATTTGCATATGAATCATTTTACCTGGAATCTTAACAAGATACAGGTGCTGATTCAGTACGTCTGGAGTGAGGCCTGAGATTCTGCATTTCTAACCATTTCCCAGGGGATCCCAATGCTGTAAGGCTTTATGTGAGGTCAAACCTGGATGCCTCAATTATTTTCATCTACAACAAGTTTAATTTTCACATCTGAGTTTCCCTCAGATTGGAAGAGTGGAGAAACAGGGACAGCAAAATTGGGTTTGGATATGGAGCAAGTCAATAGGAAGCAGACTGAGAAAGCAAATCAGTGGTTCAGCTGCATAAAAACCAGATATAATCCAAAAGTTCTAGGACCCCATAGTTCAGGACAGTCCAAAGTCTAGATATCCAGAGGTGTGGAGCATATCTTGGCAGCAGACCAGAGCTAGGCACTAGCAGCACACAGTCTTGATCAAACTACTGTGTGCCAATGACCCTAGAGAAGGCTTTGGGGATGACATGATGAGTGAGTAATGGAATGGTCCTCAAGGAACTCAGTCTAGAGGGGGAAGTTTGAGAAGCAGGTGACTAACATGACTATGTAGAAAGAGAAAGTATAAAGGGTCATTAATTTAGACAGTATATGATGCAGCTGAGGTCCAAGTAGGCTGATTGAGTCAGAATCCATGAGGGACAGGAATATAAGAGCTAAGATGTAGGCATGAAGCATTCATATAACCAGGGTATGTGGGTGAGACTTGATATGCAAGGAATTGCATGTAAGGTATGGGGATTTCAAACGGTGAGTAGTGAGGCAATATCTTATGAGGCCAGGACTCCTTGACTAGGGCAGAGATATGATCAAAGAAAGGGCTGGGCTGGACCCCAAGTGCAGCCAAATTAGTGTGCCTGATGGGGAGAAGCCCAGTACCATGTACTTGGAGAGGAAGACCCCAAGTCCGGTACCATGTACTTGGAGAGGTTGACCCCATCAACCTTGGGGTAGATGCCTGTCTTTGGCCATCTTCAGTATGGAAGTAGCTACTTTTGGGCTGATCTCAAGACAGCTGAAGACATTCAAACTATGAGTCCCCTGGGACTGAACGGTAGCAACATTTATCATTAGAAGAACCCTGCTCCACTGGTAAAGGAGAGACAGAAGTTAAAATTGAACTAAAGAACCAGAGAGCTTGGAAAGGAACATAGCAAAATTTGGTAATAACCTTGATTTTAACGTACATACTAGACATCTTAGCAAATGGAGTTACTTAACCACCAAGAGATATTTCTTTATAAATTTATATACTAGAGAAAAACAGAAGACACAGATCAGAGATTATAAATTTGCTGTATATGCTGAAGATGGGGAGCCGACAGAGTCTTCTGGCCTAATGTGTATTTTTTAAAAAATCAGAAAATGCTTTTTCATGTAAAAAAAAAATAATAAGATCTGGCTTCTTAAAAAAAAAAAAAAAATTAGGGCATTGCCACATGGTTACAACAGGCTGGACTGAGTAGAACTCTTTTGTCAGGACTCACCATGGACCTCTCCAACTAGTCCTATCTGGACATTTTAGAAAATTCAGTTTGTTTCATGCCATCTGCACCTTGACATTTGTAACCAAGTAGGCTTGTTCTAGACTAGAATGAGAAAAATGAAAACAGTGACCTAAACTGGGAAGGCATACTCTGTTTCAGCTCATGTATCCACCCAACACATATCAATTAAACAACCAGTAGAGCCACCAGCTACTCTGCTAAGACGTAGGGAGACAGACCTGAAAAAATTTCAGTCATTGCTCTCATGGGGCTTACAATCTAAAGGGAAAGACAGACATCGTGTAAATAATGATAAGTGTGTATGATATATGCTATGCTATGATATGATGTAGAGTAGCATGCTGGAGAAAAGCTGAATATTTGGGAATATCTGCTGAGCCAACCTGATGAGGTATCATGGAAGTTTCTGAATAAATGTGAGCTGATTGTCTGGGTCTCTCCAGGATTGCCTACAGTTGGCCCAGGGACATGACTCAGGGCTTATAGCTTATCACAGATTGTTTCTGGTTTTTTTTTTTTCTTTTTTAAGATTTTATTTATTTATTTGACAGACAGAGATCACAAGCAGGCAGAGAGGCAGGCAGAGAGGGGGAGAGGGGGAAGTAGGCTCACTGCAGAGCAGAGAGCCTAATGCGGGGCTCAATCCCAGGACCCTGGGATCATGACCTGAGCCGAAAGCAGAGGCTTTAACCCACTGAGCTACCCAGGTGCCCCCACAGATTGTTTCTAAAATTGTTTATGTTACTAAGGTGCTGTATACAAGGGAAAATGTGCTAAAGAAGTAGAATAACTAATTCTTTTTCAAAGTTTTGGTGTTTTGGTCCTATCTCAGTAATGCTGCAAACAACCCATGATCTTTTTGCCCAAGGAAAATGACTCTGTTGGGCAAAGCATAATGGTTATAAAATTAATATCTTTCCATTAAAAAGTATAAATTGAAAAAGATTCTAATGGCTAACACAGTTATCTAACAAGTTAGAAAAAGACGAAGAAGAATTTTATTTTTTGTCGGAATGACAAAAATGCATGGGTAGCAATAATGGTATTGATTGAAATGAAACCTTGGAAAGAAATTCAGTCTGGAAAAGGAAAAGCATGTTATTTGATCTTTATTATCTTCATCAAAGGCTTCTGTAATTCACAGTTTGAGAGCATTTTGTGAGTATCACTGACCATTTCACAAAGAAGAAAAAAACAATTAACAAGGTGCATCTTATAAAGATAACTGTGAACTAATAGAAATGAAACAGAACAATGAAATCCTAAAAGACTGATTTTTGAAAAATCAAAATGTCAGTTTACAAATAGAAACTGCTTAATACTGGCTGTTTTGCTCCTGTGGAAAAAACATAGTAGTTAAGTATATGGACACATGTACACACAGCAGATCAAGTATGAACAACATACATTCTACAATGAAACCCCTGTAGATCATTTTGCACAGTTTTGCATCATGATGGTTAGTTTGGGAGTATAATTCCTGGCATAGCTTTTTTTCATGCTTTTTACAGACTAAGCTAATCATACCAACAAGGAGTCTTGTTATGGTTAAGAGAATCAAACCTACAAAATGTGGATTAGCACAGATTTTCAGATTTTTTTTAAAAAATTGAAAACCTAGAGATTTCTTGACCTGGAATGAGATATGGCTTTATAGTATCAAAGCAATTATTGTTTACAGATCATTCATTCAGCTTGTGGTTACTCTGATCATCTGTTTTCCTTCTTCCTCTACTAAGCAGCCTCATTACAAGTACAACATTCCTTTGAAATGTTGTTTTATTCATAAACTAATTTAAAATTTGAAGCTATGCCATTATACAATGTGTTTATTTGGAAATTAAAAAGTAATGTTGGAATTACTTGATTCTTCTTCCTTAACAGTAAAATGAGTGGATACCCTTGACCCATTTTCCCCCTTTGGCAGTTCAGCAAAGCCCAGAGTCCTCTTCTCAGACGACGCATGTAAAGCACTTAGCATAGGGTTGGAGACATTATTCAATAAATGTTAGCATTTCACTAATTTAATAAAGTAGGTAATTTTAATAAATGTGATTAGTGGTTCATTTCAAATGACAGTGTAATCATACTAATTTCTTTTTTTTCCTGTTTCTATGCTTCATCTCTATGAATATTTAGCAAGGATTCTACTCACATTTACAGTGTAAAAAAGATGCAATCAATTTTAATAAAGAGACTTCTACATTATGTACCATTTGTTACAACACTTCTAGTATAATTATCTGAAATAAATTTCAATTACACTTGAAAGCTACGCATAATCCAGTTCAGAAAGACACTTGCAAATGACCTTTGATCTTTATTTCAATCAGTTACAGTTAAAATAATTCTCTATTTCCTCCTGCTGACAACCATCCTGATGGCAGGTTAGAACTACCAGTTGTGCAAGAGGTGAGTTATAGTTTAAATGAACCATTTATGCAGTAATTCAAAGAAATCCAATACTTACAATTTGCTACTACTTTGACTTTCATATGTTTTTAATACCTGCGTATCTATTAATCTATTTTATCTATCACCTATCTACCTCCTTCCTGGGATTGAGTTGGCGATACCATATTTATCCAACAGTGTATGGAAAGATCTGTAAAACAGTACCTTTAATTCTGGGCCACTTTACAGGGGAAACTTCAATGAACTAGAGGAAGGGTCTGCTTAAAGAAACACAATGATGTCTCACAAGCCACAGTGGCAATATTTAGTAGGGGAAGTGACGAATTTATTTTTCAGCTGAAAGTCTGAGGAAAATTTTTAGGTAGAAAGTACAAGGTATAATTATGTGGCTTGGAATTCCGCCAGGGCCCTGGAATTCATACCTCTTCACTTTCAAGATGTGTCACAGACCCTTTAATTACCTGAAGTGGATCAGGACCTCTGTTTGCTGTCTATCCCATCAAAAAGAAGACACATCTTGTTACACATTTACCTGACGCCCCTTTGAACAGTAAATTTTGCTGAGCAACATGTAGAAATCATCTTAATCTCTCCTACTGAAATATATACATATTTAAATCCTGATTTATATTATGGCAAGGTGGGAAGCATTTTTTTTGTGGGAGAATGCCCACAGATGCCCATGGGGTTCACAGACAAAGGCTTGAGACCACTATCTCTCAGGAATTGGATGACCTGCACTTAATGTTGACTTAGTTGTCTACTTACTAGCTATCAGCTCCTGGATGTGTTAGTTACCCTTAATTTGAGCTTTTGTTTCCTCATCTACAAAAAAAAAAAATCAACATCCATATTTTTTAATATTATGTAAGTGACATAGTGTTCAAAATGCTCTTAGCCTCATACATGGAATATAGCAAACAATCGTGTGATGTATGCGTTATGATCGTTATTTCCAGGGCCTTCTCTAAGAGATCGTTATTTCCAGGGCCTTCTCTAAGAGATCGTTATTTCCAGGGCCTTCTCTCTTCTCAAAGAGAGCGTGAACCTAATTGAATCTCAGTTACTGAACTGTTCTACAAGGCTGTAATGCCCTCGTCATCCTTTGAGAGACATGATCAGTTTTTTTTGTCTTTATATAAAATAACCCCGATTTGTTTTTTTGTTTTGTTTTGTTTTGTTTTCCTGCATCCCTTCCCCCCAGGCCAGGGTGTGATAGCAGTCTGGTGCCACATTTCAACATGCTTATTGTTATACTATTCTACTTCTTCTTTCTTTTTTTAAATTTCTAAGCTGTGAGCAGAGTGTTCAGAGAGCCAAATATCTAAGGATGATGTCTAAAAGAACGGTTGTTTGGTTAATAGAAATAGGGTTTCGATACAACAGAAGTATTTCTACTTAACCAACATTCAATTTGTAAATATTTACAGATAGAAAACAAAAGAAGCTACAGATGAGAGCAAAAGTGTGGCAACTCCAACCATCACCAATAGTGTGTATATCGTCACTTCAACGCTCTCAGTGGGATGTGGGAAAAATGGAAGAATGTCACTTACATTTCCCTAAGCTGATGCCCTACTCTGAAGCAGAGCAACTAGACATACGTCTTTGTCCTGCTTCTGAGCCACAAATTTTTCCACTTTAAACCACTCTCTTTCTATCAATGGCTTAGTCAAAGTAGAAACATATTTTTTTTAAAAAAATGTTTTTCACACCCACCCCTTCTTTATGGGGCCTCACCATTGATTTCCAGGAAAGATGCATGATATGATATTAGCATTGATGTAGGATCACATAAAACTTTGGGAAAATCAGATCACCGATTCAGCTGGCCTAATGTGAACCATGTGAATTATAGGGAAAGGAATCCATGCTAATAAGTTTAGTAACAGGGAATCTAGACTAGAAATGGAAGTCATCTGGCCCAACACAAAGTTCAGATACTGAGAGTCAAGGTATAACTTCAGGGTTGAGATGTAAAGTCAAGATGTTTGCTGAAGGGCTTGGGACAAGATCAGAAAGATGAGCACAGAAGGGACAAAGAGAAATCTCTAGTATGGTCAGAGACAAGGGCAGCAGACTGTCAAGAAACAGAAGACACAAAGGCTGGTGGCCTGAAATCCAACAGAACAGTAGGAACCTAGAGAAAATACATCACTGAAGCAGGAAGAAAACACACTTCAGAGAACAAATGTGGGGTGCTAGAACCTAGATCCTAGGAAGTCCTGCCAGTTTCTGTCCCATTCCCACAGTCTCACTATGCTTTCCTGCTGTGGCAGGATCAGTAAGAGTGGGGCCCTCCTGGACTCTGTTTGTGTGGCTGCTACATTTTCTGTGGAAATTGACAATGGGAGGTAGGAGTGGCAGCTCTGTCTGGCACCAGCCTTGATGCCGAGGGGATGGGCTATGGAGAATGAATATACAGGGGAAGTCCATTAGAATGACCAGGGGGAGATGGCCCCAGAGGGAAACTGGAGGTCCCCAGAACTTGGGAAAGATGCTAAAAGTCTTCAAAGAAGGATGCAAGAGCACCAAAGGCAAATTACATTTCTTTACAATTTTGCCAGAGACCTATCCCTAGCTCTAGAACTATTAACTGGCTTATTAAGTCTTTCATTTTTAAATTTCTAATAAAGGAGTACACTTACAGACCCCACAGATATTCTCAAAAGATACCTTTTTAAAAGTCTCAGTGATGAATATGTGTCATCAGTAATAAAGGCAGGGCTGTGTTCAGTGTGAAAGCCGAGGCTTGGAAATGGCTATTTGACATTTCCAACAATCTTGTATAGTTTCTTACAAGTCAAGCATCAATAATGCAATAATAGTGCTTTAGAATAACTCCAAAATCTGTTACCATTAAAAGTAGTTGTCTGTCTTGAATAGATGTCTAATTTTGAAAGGAAATGGCTTTACTTTCAAATATGAGACAGCTGTAAAAAATTATATGTATGTACACATTTATGTACAGTACCGACTCTTCAAAAGAATTCTTAATGGAGAAAAAACATCTATCTGTTCTTCAAAGACATTATATAATAATCTTATATATATATATACATATATATGTATATATTTATTTGTATGTTGGGAGCCTATTAAATTCAATGTCACTGCCATATCTAGCTATAGAAATATGCTTCTAAGTATGAGAAACAAAGATGAATAACTGCTTAATTCTTCCATTGAAACAATTTCAGTACATTTTAATGGAATTCATGCCTAATATTCCAAAAGAAAATCATCCTGCTAGCAGAACAATCCCATACATCACCAACCTTCCTTTCTTTTTCTCTTCTTTCCTTTTTCTTTTCCTCTCCTTTCCTTTCTTCTCCTGTCCTTTCCCCACTCTCTCTCTCTCTCTCTCTCTTCTTTCTTTCTCCATCATAAATGCTATTATGCAGCACAGAACCAATGGAGAACACATAGCTAAAAATCACACATCCAACAACTACTTCTTGGATATCCAATATGCTGTAAGGTACTGTGACTGATGTAGATACAACGATGGCCTAGACACAAACCCCACTGTCATTATTTACTAGTGTGGAATCAGACAGGAGAGAGGACCTTTCACTAAGACATGCGGAGGACTGAGAGACATGCTGCACCATGGGAAAACACAGGAGAGTCACAGGATCCCTGCTTGGTGGTGAGGAAGACTTTCAGCAGAAGTGGCATCTAAGTGGAGACCTGTGACTGAATACAAGTCACTACCCGTTGTTGGTCTAGGAGAGGGAAAGAAAGACAAAAGTGTTCTAGGCAGTAGAAGTATGTATTCAAAACTCAGAAACAAGAAAGACTTTGAAAGGATTGCAGAGTTGAGGCTTTGAGTGTACATGGGGGCGGCGGGGGGGTGGGGAGCTGCCTGTGGTGCGATGGGTAGGGACAAGGTGGAGAGGTTTTGTAACATATGCCATGGACTTTCAAATGGACTTTTGACTTTAGGAAAGGTGAACAATAGATAGGCTCATGAATATGTATATATTAATCATGTCCAGATTATCTAAATATCCGGGATGCCTCATAACATGTTTTTAAGCCCATTTGTGAAAATCAAGACTAATTTAGCAGCATAAAGAAGCTTGTCCAGTTCATAGGCAAAGATCTGTATAAGCCACAGATTTGTATTTGTTTTTTTCTACCAATGACTAAAATAATGTTACAATGCTTAAATGCAGACTCAACAGACTTGAGAAATATTTTGGAGTCGTAATGTAATATACTACATGCCAAGCACTCAGCTGAGCACTTTGTATGCCTTATCTCATTCAGTTCTCACAATAACTGTATGATAAGCTTCCTATTATCCCTTTTTTAAAGATGTACAATCTGAGGCTGAGAGGGGTTAAGTAACATGCACCAGGTCACACAGATAGAATGGAGCCCAGGCAGGCCGCCCCCAGGGCCCAAGTTCTTACCCACTTCCTAGATCCCCCACTCACATTTTCAGCTAAATGACATGAATGTTATGGAAATAAGACCACATTCAGAGCCAAGAGACAGAGTCTCATTCTGGTCATGTTCTTCGAAGTCAAAACAAGATAAAATTAAAGTTTTAAATCATTTTAAGGAACCAGAAAATGGGGGCTCAGTAAGTTAAAGCCTCTGCCTTCAGCTCAGGTCATGATCTCAGTGTCCTGGGATTGAGGGACCCGCATCGGGCTCTCTGCTCGGTGGGGAGTCTGCTCCCCGCCCACCGCCTGCCTCTGCCTACTTGTGATCTCTCTGTCAAATAAATAAATAAAATCTTTAAAAAAATTAAAAAAAAAAGGAACCAGAAAATGCATAGAAGAGAAACAATATCAAACCCGTTCATAGCCAGTGACCCAGAGAGTTTGTGTTAACATTGTAGAGTTTATTGAATGCTGCTATGTGTGCACAACTAGACTTGGTTTTACAGGAACCACCTTATTGAATCCTCACAGAAGGTTACTATTATCCTTACTTTATATAGAGTAGGACACAGACTTAGGGTGAACACATAATTGAATCAAAATTATACCGTCAACGATTATGTGATTATATCCAGATATCACAATTGGATCTATTTCATTGCAAACTCATTCTTGTGACCAGTTTGCTGTATTGATTCATTTCCCAAGGTATCTTTTCAAGTATTTATTTCTAGACATAAATATCTATACATCAATGCACATTTTAAAAATAGAGAATACTGGACAAATAATTTTATGATGACATACTGAAACTTTCCATGTCAATGTATATGCATTAGTCACAAATATTTTTCTATGAACCATTTTTAAAGACTATATAGTGTTCCAATAAATGAACTGTCATGATTGGTAAAATACCTTAAGTTTAAATATTCATGTTGAACCAAAAAACAAACAATTTGATTAAGAAATGGACAGAAGACCTGAATAAGGATTTTTCTACAGAAGACATACAGATAGCCAACAGACATATGAAAAGATGCTCAATATCACTAATCATCAAGGAAATGCAAATCAAAACCACAGTGCGGTATTACCCTATACCCTTTTAGAACAACTAAAATGAAAAAGAGAAGAAGTAACAAGTATTGGCAAGCATGTGGAGAAAAAGAAACCCTTGTGCACTATTTTCTTCTTAAGATTTTATTTATTTATTTGTCAGAGAGAGAAAGAGGAGAATACAGGCAGAAGCAGTGACAGACAGAGGGAGAAGCAGGCTCCCCTCTGAGCAAGGAGACCATTGAGGGACTTGACCCCAGGACCCTGGGATCATGACCTGAGCTGAAGGCAGATGCTTAACTGACTGAGTCATCCAGGCATCCTCTCTTGTGCACTACTGGTGGGAATGTAAATTGGTGCAGCCACTGTGAAAAACAATGTGGATTTTCCTCAAAAAAAAAAATTTTTTTTTAAATAGAAATACCCTATAATCCAGTAATTCCACCCCTGGATGTCTACCCAAAGAAAATAAAAACACTAATTGGAAAAGATATATGCACCTCTATATTTGTTACATTAGTTAATATATCCGAGAAATGGAAGCAACCTAAGTGCCTATCAATAGAAAATAGATAAGGAACTTCTGGTACACACACACACACATATTATATAGCCATAAAAAAGGATGCAATCTTGCCATTTGGAAGAATATGGATGGACCCAGAGGATTTTATGCTTAGTGAAATAAGTCATACTGAGGAAGACAAACACCATATGATTTCACTCATATGTGGAGCTTAAAATAGAAAATAAACAAATAAACAAACAAAAAGCAGAATCAGCTATAAATACAGAGAACTGATCATTGCCACAGTCAAGAGGGGTAAAGGAGAATTGGAGAAACAGGCTTCCAGTTATGGAATGAATAAGACACAGGAATAAAATGTACGGCATAGAGAATATAATCAGTGATGTTATAATACCATTGTATAGTGACAGATATAACTACTTGTGGTGAGCATAGCATACTATATAGACAAGTTTAATCACTATGTTGTACATCTGAAACTATTATAACATTGTGTGTTGACTATACTCAAATTTTTAAAAAATTACCAAAAAAGGAAACAAAAAATACTTATGTTTATCCCAAATTTTGCCATTTACATCTATATAAAATTTTTATTCTAGTCCCTCTTAAGTTGAATAGGTATAATAATATTATTCTATCCATCATAGGGTTAGTATGAGGACAGAATCAAATAATAGGGGCGCATGGGTGGCTCAGTCTGCTAAGTGTCTGCCTTCCATTCGGGTCATGCTCCTGGGGTCCTGGGATCAAGTCCCTGCTCAGGCTCTCTGCTGGGCAGGGAGTCTGCTTCTCTCTCTGCCCCCAACCCTGCTTTTGCTCTCTCTCTCTCTCTCTCTCTTTCTCTCTCCCTCTCAAATGGATAAATAAAATCTTAAAGAGAATCAAGTAATACTTAAGAGTAAGTCCAATCATGGAAAGCAACATACTACTAAAATTTCTCCTCTCAGGAAGGAGATATGCCTAGGCAGTAGGAAAATGAAATGGTCACTTTGTGCACACAAATGAAATAATGACACTGTGAAAAGTCTCCACTGTTCTTCATTAACTGTGAGTTCTATGCTTTACTATCCAAAACAAAACAAAAAAAAAAAAAGTAAGAAATTTTCATTTTGTTTAACAGTGAAACAGATTGCCAAAAACGTTGGCTAATTACATAGTTGGTTTACGAAAAAGAATAATAATAAAACAAAGGGATAACCACAGATTGTGAAATTGTAACTATGCAGTCCCTGGGCTGCTTGGCAGGCAGACTGACAATAAAAGAGAAGAGTTAAACCTTTTTCCTACAAATAACAATGTATCAATAAATGGTTCTATAAATATTTAGACTTCCACCTTAGCAGCAACATAGATTATATAAGCAAAGCTAAACACATACTTCTTTCTTCTTGAAAAATCCGACTCAAGTGTACAAATTACTGATCAACACAGGTGTGTGATTAGGGATTTCTCATTAGTAGATTCAGAGGGACGTGATCACGTTTGTCTACAGACTGGTAGAGAGCCCCAATCCCATATGAACTGGTACATTAGTGGTACAGTAGTACTTGATCTTGAAGCACAGCGAAACCTCCAGCACCTCTCTCCCCTCAACTTTCCATATCTTGTGGGTCAAATGGACAAGCCCTCTTAGATGCTCTATAACTCTGAGTGGAGCTCCCTCTTCACTGCCTTGCAAAGTAAAATGTGCATAGAAGCGCCCTCCCCCCGCCCATACTGATTCAAGCTTAGAATCATAGATCTTACATCTGGAAAGGGCATCAGGATTGACTGTTTCTCTGTGCATGTCAAATGTTATATAGATCATTTCCATTTTACCACTAGGCACAGGGAGACTTGAAGAATTAAATGACTTGTCCAGAGTCTCCCAGGTAGGAGATCCAAAACTGAGTTTTCTGACTCCTTGGGTAATAAAATATCAAAACTGACGAAGGTTTTAAAAAATATATTTTAAAGAAAAGGATAAAAATGTATTTGTCTTTTCACATAACTCTGCTTTTATTTTAAGTGAGCACAGCACTGTTACCGCTACTTGACTCATAGGGAAATATGTTCTGCCACCAAATTAACACTGTTTTCCAGATTTGTAAATTAACAAACCTGATGAGATGCATCTGTTTTCAGATATAGACAGCCTAAGAAAAAAGAATCACAAAGTACTTCCTAGATGCACGCAAGTGCCCCTACAAAAATGCAAATAAGCAGTGGGAAGACCCAAAGCCAGGTGTCAGAGAACCGAAGACAGGAAGTTAAGTCATTCACAGGAAAGGGAATCAACCTTCAGCCTGGGGCTGCTGGGTCATGAGAAATGAAAAAGACAGAAGATAATCAGAGAAGTAAGGAAGAAAAAAAAAATGAAATGTGAGAAAGGCCACGGGGGCAGGGGGAACATATATATATATATATATATATATATATATGTTAGAAAGCAAGAAGACTAGAGCTCACCACAACAAACAAAAGGCAGAAGAGGAAATGGTATCAATTTTAAAAGTTCACGTAAGAAAATATACCTACTTTTAATCAGATCCTCTCCATTTTCCCTCACAGCAATGTTCCGTTTGGCTAGGCAGCTCGCTAACCGATTGCACATGCCACCTCCTCTGTAACTTTCCTTAAATTATCCCTGGTTTGAATATCTTTCGGAAACTTTCAGTAAATGAAAACATTGTTTTTCCTCCTTTTGAGTAACTTCTTCCATAACTTTACAATTTAAGGTTTTTTAAAACTCTTTTTAATTGCTAATCAATAGCTTCTATGATGCATAAATATTTTATAACCATTAAATTTATTCAGCAGGGATTGTCAGCTGCTCCCTGTGCGCCAGGACCTGTTTTAGGCACTGTATTCTTGCTGGCTTTCCGTCAAGTGGCTCTAAACACCTTTATGTAAACTCAAGTAGCATTCAGTTTTGAAAAAAAAACACATAATAGTTTTAGGTCTGCAGGAAAGTTGAAATGATAGAGCAGCATTCCCACACAGCTTTCACTCAGTTTCCCCATTGTTAATATCTGACAACGCTGTGGTCCATTTGGTACAACCAAGAGCCTGATATTTGGACATTACCATTAACTAGATTCCACACTTTGTTTGATTTCACTTGTTTTCCCTAAGGTCCTTCTTACTGTTTCAGGATCTAACTCAGGACACATTCCATGTAGTCATCATGTCTCCTTGGGCTCCTTTGGTCTGTGACAGTTGCTCAGACTTTCCTTGTTTTTAATGACCTTGACATTTTTGATGAGTCCTGGTAAGGTGTTTTGTAGAATGTTCTTCAGTGTTGGTTTATCTGAAGTTTCTGCCATATAGTAGGGTTATGGGTTTTGAACAGAATGTCACAGAGGTTTATCAGAGGGTAGATGACATCAAAGTGCTCTACCACACTGATGTTTCCCTTGATCACTTGGTTAAGATAATGAGTGCCAGGTTTCTCCCCTGCAAGGCTACTATTTTTCCCTTTTCATATTCTATTCACTAAGAGAGCCACTAAGTCCAGCCAGCACACAGGCCCTTCATCCTGCTATCATTTCTTCAATTCTCACCAAATCAAAGACTATATTTTCTAAAGAAACTCTATAAAGACAGCAAGTAGATACCAGGGTATTGTGTAACAGCTGTGGTAGAGAGGTATGGTATAAAAAGGTAGACCATTTTACATAATACTAGCCCTTATTATGGTAATATAATGACTTCAAGAAACAATAAACAAATAACAAACACATTTGAATCCCTTTCAAGTCAAAGGCAACCAAGAGTGAAGTCTAAATTCCATAACTGAGGATTCATTCATTCGTTCACTCAACAAAAGCAGTAGCAGGGGCACTAGGGTTGCATTAGGGTGTTAGATGGAGCCCCTGACTCATAGGCTTAATGATCACTTTTACTACAGAGAGAGAGGAGTGTCAGTGACTTTGTAGGAAGTCAGTCAGTCTGGTTGAATTTAATTAGTCAATTTTACTTGGGCCGACCAGATGCTAATGAGTTAGAACCACATAAGGATTAAATTCATTGAAAGATCAGGTTTTAACTTGTCCTATACTAATCACCTAAGGGCTTTCCTCCTGCAAAGTTCCCTGAAGGCAGCAATAGCTAAGTGGTTCAGGCCCTGGATCCTGATAGAGGGCTGATGCAGTGAAAAATGTTGCACATCTCCCATATCATGCAAGCTAGGACTTCAACCCCCCTGATTATGCCCAGGAAGGGCTGGTGTTACCCCAACCATGAATCCTACAAGCCATGGCACCACCCAGCCATGTCATATAGCTGCAACCATATAGCTGGGACCCCCAAGTGTTTGCTTCTCTAACCATGAGTGTTTGGCTGATGAACCAGGGCTGGAAATTTTCACCCAGGAAATTTCTATTGGACTTCAGTCCCTGACTGTGCCAGGGAGGAGCTGTTATTTTCCAGTCACTCAGTTCAAAGATCTGAGGTTTCTCTTCTGGAGACTGACCTTCTAGAGCCCCGTGTACTGCTCCAGGATGCTCTAGGCAGTGGAAAAATCATACATGTGCTATTACTCCTATCTCTGAATATTTCTCTTTTACAAAGCCTGTTCTGGCAGTCTGAGTAGTGTGCCGCTTGACTGTTGGTTGGGTTTCTATGTCATTTCCCAACAAAATGAGTCATAGAGATGTCACAAGTCAAGGTTAAACTTTGCCAAGACCTTGGGAGATACCTATCCAAGGTACACTAAGGTAGTCTAAATGGAATCCTCCTATATGGTAGTAGAAGAGACCAGGAAAACATTGCACAGTTAAAGTAAAGACAGACAAATCTACCTTGAGTCTAGCAGAATCAGCAGGTGTAACCCAATTCCATAGGTGTATATTTTATAGAAGGCTACCACATGGCCTTCCAGGGCTCATTCACTAGGGCCTTTGTGGCAGAGTTTGCTGCAAACTTGGTTACCTGGAAGACACAGCAGAAGCCACCTAGAAGGAAGATGTAGGTGTCTGGCCTCATGTTACACGACCCAGTGAGTCATCATGGGCCAAAATGGATTCCTGTCGGCTGGAAAGAATTAATGCGTGTATCATTTACTGAATATACTCACTGTGTTCTTGGCATAGTGCCAACAGCATCACAAATACATTATCAGCATATACTTGTCACCAAAACCCTGTGTTAGGCACTATTATGTCCCTATTTCTGAGATGAGGAAACTGAGCTTGGAGAAGTTAACCAATAAACTGAAGGTCATACAAACTGGAAGGTGATAGAATTGGGGGGGTTAAGCTAAGCTGTCTATCACCTAAACTCTGCTCTCAGCTTTTTGATCCTCCTTCTTCCCCAGTTAAAGATAGAGGAGTGTTCGTGGAGTTGGTGCAAAGAGGGAAAAGGCCAATACTCTTGGGGAATTGTGACTGGCTTGGGGTCTTCCGCCAAGGCAGCTCAGAAATTAAGGCTCTCACATCAAGCATTGTCAGAAGTCTAGTTTTTCTCTGTCACAGGTTGATGTGGCCCATGGCAAGAATTATACATGTCAGGGCTGAATATATGTTACTAGAAATAGGTTACTTCAGGAAGTCAGATCTGCACAGCTAAAATAGAAGTGAAGGAAACTGGAAGTAAGATACAGCATTCTAATCTGTGGCTGAATCACGCACCATAATTGAGACTTCTCATTGCCCACTCTTTCCTCCTTCATTTTGCAAATGTCTCCAACTGTGACTCATCATTTTTGCAGCAACACTACTCCTTCATATTTCTTTTTCTTGTCTTGCTATATTCTTCATCAACTCTGTCCTTTAACTTTTCTAGGAATATTCTATCGATTATTGAAATTATCAGAGAGGAAGGTAGAGGAAACAGTTCTTGGAGAAACAAAAGAAATCACATTAAATAAATGATGGTCTTCAGTAAAACCAGAGGTTATAATTCTGTTACTGATATTACTGAGGACATTATGTACATGAATTTGTTCAACATGGTTTTTGTTTGTTTGTTTGTTTTTTAAAGATTTTATTTATTTATTTGACAGAGAGAGATCACAAGTAGGCAGAGAGGCAGGCAGAGAGAGAGAGGAGGAAGCAGGCTCCCTGCTGAGCAGAGAGCCCGATGCGGGACTCGATCCCGGGACCCTGAGATCATGACCTGAGCCAAAGGCAGCGGTTCAACCCACTGAGCCACCCAGGCACCCCAACATGTTTTTTAAGAACCTAATTTTGGGCTGAAACTATTCTAGGGGTTGGGTATATCAAAAGAAATAGGACACAAACCTTTTCAGGTATTAAGGACTGAATGTTTTTATCATCTTCAAATTCATATGTTAGAGTTGGTCCTTTGAGTAATAATAAGAACATGAAGTGGAGCCCTTGTGAATGGGATTGGTGTCCTTATAAGAAGGGCCATGACAGAGATGACTTATCTTCTCCTGCTGTAAGAGGATACAATGAGAAGACAGACTACTATGATCCAGGAAGAGGGACTTCACCAGGAACTGAAGTGCCTGGTGTCTTGATTTTGGACTTCCCAGTCTCCACAATTGTGAGAAATAAATTTCTCTATGTCTATGGCATATGTCTATGTCTATTTCTCTATGTCGGTCTATGGCAATTTGTCAAAGCAGCCTGAGTTGACAGGACAATGGGTAGGCTGAGACGTAAAAAGACAATGTCAATAAAATGTGATATCAAGACAGATATCTTTATCTCTAGCTGTATCTCTCAACAGTTGCTACAGGAGCTCTTTGTGCAACCCAGGAGTTACGGGAAAGTTTCTGAAGGGAAAGATGATATCTGAGCTCATTCACTAACGGTGACTTGAAATTAAGAAAAGGCAGAGAAGCAAGGGATAGGGGAAAGGGTGTTTCAGGCTTAGAGAATTCAGTAGATGAGCAAAGGTACAGAAGCACGGAAACCACCAGTATGTTTGAAGAACTGTAAGTAGTGCAATGTTGCCAGAAGACAAAGTCAAGGGGAGTGAGAGTTGGGAGTAAGGCTGGGGAGATCGTCAGGACCACGTTAGGGTTTTATGTCTGTTAAGGAGCACATACGTCATCATTTCGGTGATGTATGATGGAATGGCCTAGAAGGATTTTAAGAACGAGAATTCCCATAATCCCATAGCATTTAAGAGCCATCACCTGGATGCCCAAGACAAGGAGAGATCTGACGGGTGGAACACAAGAACTTGGGAGAGGTCTAGGGGGCTTGCCTTGGCCCATCCTGGTGTGAATGGAACAGACATAAAGCTGTCAGCCTTTGGATATAGGAATTGTGTGAAGTGCTGAGAGGAATACAAATCTTTACTGAGGCTTTTCTTGAGTTGCTGTTTATGAATAGCAAAGGCGATTCTAATAGGAATGTCAAAACCCTATAGAGGTTTTTTTACTCCTCTATTTTCACAGACTCCTGTGGACTCCAGGGCAGCATTTTCTTCCTTTGCTGTGGGTCCTGGGATTCGGCAGCCTTCCCTCTCCACTAAGCCTAGCATTTTGTTGGTTCTTGGGGAAAACGTTTTCTCCAGTCTAGATGTGACAGGGGTCTCTCACCCTTCCTAAATATCTTCTTTGCTTTCTACCCCAAAGGACAAATGATAGCTTTTCTTCACAGTAGCCATGATTGTAATCAATGGATAATGCCAGCCCTAGTTGATTCATGTCTCCCCTTCAGCCAGTCGCTGTTTGTGGCAAACATCTGGCATGAGCTCCGTTCAGCTGGAGCACTAAAAGGTATAGGAGACAGATCGACGAGATCAGAGAAAAACCAGGGAGAGGAAATTGGTAGGAGCCTGAGGCCGTGCAGCTAAATGCTGAGCCAAATCATACCAGGGTTAGTGTGTGCTCAGAACTTCACCACTGAGACTGCTGCTACAGTGCTGGATTCGGAACACTGCTGTGAGAGCATTCTTGATGAATTTCTAATCGTTTATGAGCCATTGTCCTGTGCCTTCAATGCTCACATTCCTAGTTGAGAGCATGTGTGGTCCTGGCTGCTGGGAAGCCACAGTGGGAAGGTGGGAAGCAAGGTCCTGTCTTCCCCCTCCAACTCTGGGCCTTCTTGCCAAAAAAAAATTTTAAAGGGTATTTGAATTATATTAAGATATTTCTTTATCTCTATATTTTTATCTACACACACACACACACACACACACACGTGCACATGCTCATACATATATTTTACACCCGGCAGACAGGAAGTTCCATGAGGATAGAGAGTGTTTCTTTTCATTCACTGTCACATCCTTAGTACCAGGCAGAATTCCCACCAGACAAAAGTAGAGTAAGTACTCAGCAAATATTTCTTGGATGAATGGGAAAATAAATGAATGGATGTAACTTCTTTAAAAAAAAAAAAAGGTATTTTATGTCTAATCACTATAGGATTTTAATAAATCTAAACCACTTGGTCCTAATCTACAGTTTCTAAGACATGAATAGACATTTTTTTTTTCCAAAGAAGACATCCAGATGGCCAACAGACACATGAAAAGATGCTCAACATAGCTCACCATCAGGGAAATACAAATCAAAACCACAATGAGATACCACCTTACCCCCGTCAGAATGGCTAAAATTAACAATGCAGGAAACAACAGATGTGAGCGAGGATGTGGAGAAAGGGGAACCCTCTTACACTGTTGGTGGGAATGAAAACTGGTACAGCCACTCTGGAGAACAGTTTGGATGTTCCTCAGAAAGTTAAAAATAGAACTACCCCATGACACAATAATTATAATTACTAGGTATATACCCCAAAGACATAAAAATAATGATTTGAAGAAACACATATACCCCAATGTCTATAGCAGCACTACCAATAATAGCGAAATTATGGACAGAGCCTGAAAGTCCATCAACTGATGAATGGGTAAGGAAGTACAATGGAATATTACTCAGCCATCAAAAAGAATGAACTCTTGCTATTGCAACAAAGTGGATGGAGCTAGAGTGTATTATGCAATAAGAAATAAGTCAGTCAAAGAAGGACAAATACCATATGATTTCACTCATACCTGGAATTTAATTTAACAGAGGAACATAGGGGAAAGGAGAAAAAAAGAAACAGGCAAACCATAAAACAGACTCTTAATTATAGAGAACAAACTGAGGGTTGGAAGAGAGGAAGCGGGTGGGAGAAGGGTAAATGGCTGATGGGGATTCAGGAGGGCACTTGTGAGGAGCATTGGGTGTTGTATGTAAGTGATGAATCACTGACTTCTACTCCTGAACCTAATATTACACTATACATTAACTAGAATTCAACTAAGAGTTTGAAACATTAAAAAAAAAAATGTGAACCTTGAGAAACAAAACAAAAACAAACAAAAAACCCAGTTAATAAAATCACAACTTTTGTCCAAATCCTTGAGAAAAAGAAAAAAATCTAAGGAATATTTATTTTAAAGAAAAATAAATGTTCTAAAAATTAAAAAATAAACAAACTACTGGGTCCTCATCTACATTCCTAACTCCCTTCTGAGACAGTACTTGGAACTGCTCCCATCCTCTTGCTTATTTCATGGAGTTTCCCAAGCCTGCCCCCCACCCCCAACCCCTCCTTTGAAACCTCAGACTCTAGCAGAGGTACTGTAGACTACTTAGTCTGTGCTTTTCTCCCCACCCCCCAAACCGATCAAAGCAGTATCATCAGCATTCTTAAAGACAACTGGATTGTTTACCTTTTCTTGCTCTCCAGACTTGGTCAGACCCATCTCCAGAGAGGGAGAGAGCCTCTGGTGGAGGGCGAGACCTGTTGCCCTTTTTCTTCCAGAAGGCAGGGAAGATGAACAGCAGCACCCTGGGGCCTGTTTCAATGTGAGTTGGCAGTGGATCTGGTACACATTTTGGGCTGCTTGGGATTTGAAGCCGTTGTTTTCTCTGAACAACAGCAATATTAAAATGCTGGGGAAATACAACAATGCTTGGAGACAGATGATCTATTCTTTGACCTTCTGATTGCTTTAAAGTGTGTGCTAGTGAGGCAAAGCCAAATACCAACAGTATAAAATAGGGCACTCTCAGGACATTGAAAACTGAAAAGTTATAATAAAACTGTATCTAAGACTCAAACACGAGTATCCAGCAGATGATATTGCAAGTTAGAAGATTTAATGACCATAAAGTGTGCAGTTTAATGTTATTAATCTGTCTTTAGAAATAACTCTCTTTCTGGAGGATTTCTTAATCTAAAGGATTTTGAAAACATGCATGCACTTCAAAGAATCCACCAGTGCCCTTGGTTTCTTGATGCATATTACCTCTGAACGTGTGCTTGCTAAGTTTTATGACATGGGCTATATTTTAAAATTCCTCTAACTTCGGTTATTGGTAGTTGCTTGCTTTAACCAGGACTCATAACTCTCCCTGTTGAGAATAAAACTTGTTGTCAGAATAAAGCACATTTGACTCTTTCTGAGCTGCCAACATGTGAAGTCTTGTGGTTAGGTATTTTGGAAAACTGGCAGGTTTTGTTTACATATTGTGGTCTTTCTCCAAATTTATCCCACATCCCACACCCCGCAAGTCTAGGAGCCCTTCCAATGTAATTGCTGTGGCACAAGTGCGAGGCAAAAAGGCTTTCGCAGTTACCAGGTCCTTCCATCTCTGAGTCAGACGTGGCCAGCGCCAGGAGAGCATCCCTTGCCTTAAAAAAAAAAAAAAAAAAAATGCTGATCTACAGAAATACCTGAAGCTAATTTGCTGTACAAATGGAAACCTTTTCTTCTCTAGATTGGATGCAGAGAATTTTTTTTTCAATGTTTATAATTTAACAATTGCTTAGAGCCTTTCATCTGAAAGCAATTTACGTATGTTGGGCCCAATTATCCTAACATGCTTAAAGCTTACCAGTATTTTTCCTCTTTAACCTTGCTGCATTCATCTCATTGGATGGGGCCCTTATACCCACGGCAAACCTTAAACCTAATCATGGAAGTGCTTTATGGATTAAGATGCTAGAAGATCCCTCTTGCCAAGGAAAGAATAACATCTTGGAAAATGACCGGGTTTCTACTGTGTTCTTCCTACAGAGGTTTGGTTTTCAACTAAATTTAACCATTTCATATGATATTCATCCAGAAGAGATGTTGAGTCATGAACTCACACTCACTTTCTGTTACCCTAATTCTGGAAGGAAGCAATGTGTCTCATCTGCAGCCAATATATTATCTTAATGCGGTGCAATCCAGCAGCCCAGGGATACGCGCTCTAGCCTTTCGTTAAGATGTCTTATTCAGTCAATTCATTCAAGGAATATTTCTTGAGTCCTTACTCTGTGCCAGGCACTATGCTAACTATGGAAAAGCAAGATACTTTTGTGTCCAAGAGTTAATGATGCTGAGATAATATACATACAACCAGTTCATTGTAATACTGTGATAACCACCCTGATGGGAAAACTCAGTTCTAGAAAGGGCGTCTGGCCAACATGGAGGACATGAAGGAAGGCTCCCCAAACAGGTGGGAGATAACACGAGGCATGAACTTGCATTAGATGGAAATGAGGGAGGAAGGGTGTTCTGGGAGAGTAAGTGGTAACATGCTAGAAAGCCCAGCACTCTGGTGTTTGAGAAACTGGAAAACTTTCATTTAGCGGAAGGGTAGAGATGAGGGTTTCATGCGGTAGAAGATGTTGCTGAAAGAGAAGTAAAATCCAGTTCATTAGGACCTTGTAAACCAAAAGAAGGAGTTTGGACATTTTCTTAAAGGAAATGAGGTGCCACGAGAGGACCAGATACAGAGGAATGGTAGAGATTGATTGTACTTTTGTAATGTTTCTGCGGCACTGTGTGGAGTAGATTGGATGGGGATTGAAGCTGGATCTTTGCTATCATAAAGGAGAAGGATGTTGATTGTTCTGGAATTATAGTGGTGACCGCAGAGGTAAAGAGATGTTACTCAATGGAAAATCAGTTGGGCGAATCTGTGGCAGTGACTGAGAGGTGTGAGAGAGATCAGAGTCAAGGGTAAGGCTCAGGTTTTGCTTAGTCATTTCCCTACTGTCACAAATATAACACCACTGGCCCAAAGTTCACAAATTCTCCTAGGTAGTTAATTTTGTGGAACGTTATTGCATGGGATCTTCTTCATCCTCTGCAGTCCTGAGAGGATTCAAAATATCAGGCACCTGGATACTCTTGCATGTTTAATAAGCAAGTTAACAGAAACCTAAAATACAACAGAGAAACTATCTGAAACGCTAAGGGGCATAAGACCTGAAAAATTCTATGTAACTAATTCTGGGTCTAGAGTCACCATCCTGTGCAAACAAAAACTTTCAGCTCGTAAATGACAGAGCGGACCGAGGTCTGGAGCAAAATGTTGTGTGGGGAATCCATGTCTGTGCCATCACCTTCCAGTAGTCAGGCTGTATCAGAGCCCTAGGGTCCCGTAGGGGTGTCTTTGCCCTGCGTCACCATCCCCCCTTCTGACCCACACTCAGACCCAATCCCAGCATCCCAGCATTTACCGTTTCCTACCAGGGAGATTCGCAGAATATTGCATTTTAAAAAAAAAAAAAAAAAAAAAAAAAAATTACAGGAAAAGTTCGAAAGTCACCACTCTTTATAACTGTCTTTCTTAAGCTTAGAGAGTTCCTGGCTCTGGGAAGGTCACTGTATCTCTCGAGCTCCATCTTCCTCAGCAGCAAAATGAGATCACAATGTTCTCTGCTATGTCACAGGCTCCTTGAGATGATCTAATGAGGTTATTTGTGTTACAGTGCATGTTAAGAATCAATTTTACTGAAGTATAATTTTATGTTCAATAAACTGAATCCATTTAACATGTACAATCTTACAAGTTTTAACAGGGCATGCACCTGTGAAACTGTCGCTACAAAATTACAGAATTACAGAATATTTTCATCACTCTAGAAGAATCTTTGTACTCTTTTGCAATCCATCCCTCCTGGTCCTCCTCCTCTTGGACCCCTCCCCCTCAAACCGCCCTCATTCTGAAGCCTCTCATTGCTTTCTGCACTATAGATTAAGCTTGTATTTTCTAGTATTTTATGTAAATGAAATCGTACAGCCTGCACTATTTGCCTCCGCCTTCTTTCAAGTAGTGGGACAATTTTGAGATTCCTTCATTTGTTTTAATAGTGTACCATTTCTTTTAATCGCTGAGCAGTATTCCATTGCATGGATGTGAATTTTCTCTCTTCACTTATTGACGGACATTCAGGTTACTTCCTGGTTTGGGTTATTGTGAAATATACCTGCCATGAATATTTGTGTGCAAGTTTTCATATAAACTTAAAGTACTATTTGGACTGTAAAATGGCATTTAATGTAAACTTTCATGATCCAGAGTTTAAAATAGTTCTGGCTTTTACAGGAAATTTCCATCTCAAGTGAGAGCAATTTTTGTTTCTCGACTTCTTAGGACCGAAGGTGGGGTGGACACGTAGAGCATTTCCCTGAATGCTGTCAATGTTCAGCTTTGTTTAAAAAAAAATTGCAACATTTCTTATGATAGACTTGTGAGAATAAAATTTATTTGAAATATAAAATTGAAAAGTGCTATAAATTTTTAGAACATCCTAGAGCCCCTTGTGAAAAGTAGGTTTTGATCAATATCAAAATGATATTCGGATGCCAGGCTGGTATTCCTTTGTCACACGCACTGAAGTCCCTTTGGCTCCATGAGATCTGTGCCCATAAATTGAGAAAGGAATATATGCAGCATTTGTGTTAATGACAACAGAGTTATTGCTCCGATCAAAGGCATCTCACTGGGGCCTTGCCTGGGGAGTCAGAATTGACATCTTACTTGCTCTTTGACTATTGAACTTAAAGGAATATCTATTTGACTCTGGTCTCATTTTCTGGCCTCAAGATTCTGGAATCTTCTCAAGTTATGTTGTTCCTGAGGAAGTAGATATAAACTAAAACATATAGTTATTGATGCTCTAAGGGTGAAATGAATCCAGTCCTTGCCTCCTCCTTGAAGCTCTTCTGGATTGCCAAGAAATGTAATTTTATCCTCACTCCTTCCCTTACATGAAAAGAATGCTTTCCTTGTTCAACAATGTTATGTGAAATTCTCTAACATAAATTTTTATTTTCTATTCCAAGAATAGAAAATTGTTGTTGTTGTTGTTGTTAAAAAAGCAGAAGTCATTCCATATATTTCTGATAACCATTAACCCATGTAAGTCAGCATTTCTTTCTTTTTTTTTTTTTTTTAAGATTTTATTTATTTATTTGACAGAGAGAGATCACAAGTAGGAAGAGAGGCAGAGCAGAGAGCCTGATGTGGGACTCGATCCCTGGACACTGAGATCACGACCTGAGCCGAAGGCAGAGGCTTAACCCACTGAGCCACCCAGGCGCCCAAGGCAGCACTTCTTAAACTCTTTTCAAGCTCTTGTATGTGCTTAAAAATTACTGAGCGCCCCAAAGCATTTTTTATTATAGGACATATCTTCCAGTATTTAATCTATTAGGCCTTAAAGCTGAGAAAAGCCTTAAAATATTTGTTTATTAGTTCATTTAAAAATACATATATTACCTGTTCAAGTCAATAATGCATTTCCAGGAAAATATTTTCTCGAGCAAATATGCAGTGAGAAAATGTAGTGGTATTGCTTAATATTTTTTAAAAATCTCTTTAATGTATTGCTAATAGACAGCTTCTCATACCTGCTTCTGCATTCAACCTGTAATATCATGATCTCATGTGACCTCTGAGAAAATCCTCAATGCCAAAGAGAGAAAGAGAGTGAAAACATCAGAAAATGTCTTAGTAGAGCTACAAAAATTGTTTTAACGCTGCGGAGCCCCTGAAATAGTTGGGAGACACCCTTTTCCTCCCCAGAGTCTCTAGGATGAATTCTGAAAATTGCTGTTCTTGGCACTGCCATAATATGTGAATGTTTTACCAGCAAACGTGTTTGTTCAATATAAATGAAGTTAATGGAAAGCAACATGCTTGGATTTTTTTTTTATTTATCAAGTCTTCACAATCAGTTATAACTAAATAGCTCATTTGTTGATGATTTTGTAATTGGTTCTGCTGTTAGCTATCTGGGCGAGTGAGGCTCTCTAGGTATATAGATACACAAATATGCAGCAAGGTGAGCACCCTTGCTGTGTAAACTCTCACAGAACTTAATACAGTACATTGCATATATATATATTTTTTTATTGTATCAACTAGAAATACTGACTTAACTTTGTGGACAGCTGCTAGTGTCTTTTTATCAATGGGATCTCATTGTCCAACACCATTCCTGGATCCTAAGCATAAAATTTGTTGAATAAGATAGACTGAAGATACCCAGACTTACTGGTGATGCATATAACTATATGATATGATAGTAATACTTTATTGACAAAATTAAGTCCAAACTTAGAGGTGACAAATACTAAATGTTGATATAGGCACCTGAGTACACATTGCTACCTGACTTCCAACTTAGCTGGTGCTGAAGTGGGCCTTACTATGATGGGATGCCCTTGAGAGCAGTATTTGTTTGTTTGCTTGTTTGTTTGTTTGTTTGTTTCTTTCTTTCTTTCTTTCTTTTTTTAAGATTTATTTATTTATTTGGAGAGAATGACAGCATGGAGAAGAGAGGCAGAGGGAGAGGGGGAGAGAGTTTTAAGTGGACTTCCGGCTGAGCTTGATCCCATGAACCCAAGATCATGACCTGATCCAAAACCAAGAGTTGATGCCCAACCAACTGAGCCACCCGGGGGCCCCAGGAGCAGTTTTTAAGGAAAGAGTTTCAGAGCAGAACCAGAAGTCAGTTTCAGCAAGATCTTCCAAATGCAGCAAACCAGACAAGAAGGGAATGGGATGACTGAAACAGGACTCCAGCAGTAAGAGCAAATTGGAAATGCCAAGTAGGAAAGATATAGGAAAAAGGAGAGGTCAGAAAATTATATGAGCGAGTGTAAAAAGGGGCCTGGCCTAGACCAAGTTATGGTATATAAAGACACAGGAATAAAGAGAGAGTTTGATTTAGGACAAATCTTCTCTGACGTCAGTCATTCATGAAAGCATACTTCTATGCATAAGTCCCGTGTCCCTGCCTTGATTAAGTCTCAAGTGGCCATCATCTCATGACATCTCATGATTTGTGAATCTTTAACTCAATGATATTTGATGCCATATTGTTACAAAACTATCCACTGGGTTCCTGGAGACTCAGCTGGGTCTTTAGATTTAACATTCTTGGATCCTCTCTCCTTCCTCCCTGCCACCCCTCCCCCTCTCTTCCTTCCTCCTACGTTTCCTCCCTTTCTCTTTTTTTCTTTTCTTTTTTTTAAAAACTGTCTGCCACTTTATCCTGTCCTGCTTGGTGCAAGTTTCAATTCTGTCTTTACATCTGCATCACCCATGGAACCCAGCCTCACATATAGTGCTTCCTAGACCAAGTCTCTAGAGGGCTCCAGGCTTCTGTAGGTCTATTGTTAGTATAATATAGTCCCAACTCTACAAAGTGTATCATAACTCGTTGGGTCTTTTCCTGGGTGTGCACTTTCAAAGTAGAGTCATACGTGCATGGAATTTCCTGAATGACTCTCAAGGGCTTATCATGACTACAGCCAAATGTTGAATTGGGAGAGTTTCCCAGAAAAATATGAGAATATCCATAGTACAAACTGTGGCAAAGCACAAAATGCTTATTTTTATTAGTCACCTATCACAGTTACTGCATGTCCCCCCGCCTCCCGGAATGAGATTGCAAACTGAAGCCTGAAACTAAGCTCACTCTGTTTTCCCCACATGTGTTCTTGCTGCGTTTCTACCTTCTCGCTAATTTTCACACCAGACCCTGAGTCCTACAGATTAACCGGTCTGATGCACTCCATCCTTTCTCTTGTTTCCCCCAATACAGTGAGTTGCCACATCTGCTTCTCCTGCATCTGCTCTCTTACTCCCTGGTGACATTCCTCATCAACTCCCATGTGGACTATCGCAATGCTATGAATCCCTGCTCAATTTCATTTCCACTGAGCAGCAAATACTTGTGCCGCAGCCAGGGTAATCTCCCAAAAACACATTCAGATAATGCTGTGCTCTTATTTACAACACTGTCCTAGCTTTGCGCTGTTGAAAGAAATGCACTCCAGTTCTACAGCCTGGCCTCTGGTTTCCATGTACCTCCGACCTTTTCTCGTGTTGCTGTCCTGTGTGAGAAGTGCCCATCAAACCCGTCTTATTCTCCCCTGAGCATACTTGACCTTTTTCATGCTCTCCTGTACTGTTTCTGCTCATCTTTTTGCACTGTTCCTCCTTCTGAATCTTAGCTCCAGCTAGGGATTTGATGCTCGGTATTTGTTCAAAAGGAGTGAATGAACCAATCCTTTCTTCGTTACTTATATATTTATGTAAGATGGAGAACCACAAGCTAGGTGTTGATATAAGTAGTAGGCACTGGATGGTCGAACAAGTTTGTCCGGAGGTAGCTGACTGAAGGATCCCTGTGAATCTGAAGGGAAAAGAGATGTTTTTGATGAACTTCTTTTTGCACTTCTCCACACCCTATTGGATCTCTATTTTCTTCTTCTTTCAGAGTAATAGTTCCAGCTAGACATATGGATGCTCAGCTAGCCACTGTTTTTTCCAGCCTTGCTTGCAGCTAGACATGGCCATATGACTAAGTTTTGGCCACTGATCTGGGGATAGAATTAATGGGTGTCATTTTGGGGTAGACCCTTAAAATAACTGGATGTGTGCTCCTTTAGGCTCTTCTCCCTTTGCAGATGCCTGGGAAATGGTGCAACTGGAGTGCAATCTTAGGTCTACAAGTGGGGCTTCATAGAAGATGACAGAGATACCAGTAGCCTTAGAATATCCACTGGACCCTGACCTGTGAAACCTCTATAGTTGGGAAGTTTCATTTGATAGCACACTAGCACATTAGCCCTAATTAGTACACTCTCTTCTTTTCTTAAATATAACCAATTTTGTTCAGGATGATTATGTGCTCATTTAAAGTTCATTACCTCCCCAGAACCCCTTGCAACAGTAGGTGGGCATAAGATCCATTTCAGACTGTGAGATATGACTGGAATATTCCTGGGAGGGGCTTCCAGAAATATTATTTTCTTGATTAAAAAAAGGATAGACTAGACTAGCATATGTCATTTTTCCCCCTTGTCTTTCATTATTATTTTCCTGCCTGGAAACCATTTATGATGCTATTGTTGTAGCCAACTCCTTATTTGAGAATTCATAGTCTCAACACCTCAGAGTTTCATCTCACAACACCTAAAATACTGTTAGGTTTTGTGCTTCCTACCTGTGACATTCCAGGTTACCAATGTAATAAATGGCCATACATTTAACTAAAACACTGAGTCATAAATTTGAATTAGGCAAGGCTTTGCTCCTGAGAACAACCCAGACTCATTACCTCATTAGTCAAGGAAGAGTAAAAACCAACCAACAATCTTGTAGTTTGATTTTTCTCACTTATGGATAAACTTATTCCCAAGTAGTTTAATGGGGGAAAAAAATTTTGGGAAATTGTATGAACCTTTAGCTCAAGATGAGGCAGTAATATGTGGTTACTGAGGAAAAGAATTGTAAATTTAGTCTACCCAAATAGAAATGCATTTTCCAAACCAAAGACTGTACTTTTATGATACTTTCTTCAGGTCAAGGCATAAACCATCATTGAAAAATTAGGTTATGTTAACAGGTTTCAAATTAATTTTAATTTCAGTAACTCGTCCAAGATGATTAAATATGAGTAAAACTGGTAAGAAATTTATAAGAAGTTTCCAGGGCAAAGTTGTTCCCTGTCACACCAGTGAAGAGAGGAAAATGAAAACTGTTCAGATATAAATCCTCTTGTGAGAAATCATAAGGCAATGATAAACCAATGATAAACATTCCTCACTTTCCTTCTGTCCCATCAGTAGCTTCCGATGAGCCTAATTTCAAAAACGTGTCCTGAAGTAGCCCGCAGCCTTCTCCATCTTCATGTCTGCTTCCTCAACCAAGTGAGTGCCATTGCTCATCCAGACATCCGCAACCTCAATGACCTCCCTGCTTCTACATTTGAGCCCTATGTTCTCTACGACTACCGTACCAGAGTCATCATTTGTAAATGCAAGTCATGTCATATCTGTATTAGCTGCATTATATAATTTGTCATAACAAACCAAACCATTTCAATGGTTTAAGACAATAGAAGTTTATTTCTTGCCTGGGTTCCTGGTTGATGAGAGGCTTTCCCCCAGGCTAATTTCATCCAGTAGCTCTGACATACTTGGGGGCATCAGAGTCCTCTATTTCCAGCAAGAGAAGGACTAGGGCGGGTGGGGGAGGCACAGTCTTCTTTGACACTGGCCTGGGAAATGACGCAGAGCATTTCTGTTCACATTCCACTGGTGAGAACTGGTCACTGGGGCCCACCCAGATGCTCCTGAACGTGGCACTCGAATCTTCTATAGACAAGCATATGGTTGATGTTACAACTAGAAACCCTAATCTAATTACGGCTTATAAAAGCTCACATGAATTCAATTCTACTTCTGTCTCCAACATCATTTTCCATTATACTTCCCCAAGCACAATAACTTCAGTCCTCATTGATTTCTTTCCGTATTTTGAGCACAGGCTGTTTTCACCTCAGATCCTTTGTGCTTGCTAATCCCTCTGCATAGAATGTTCCCCACCCTTGTTTGTAAGTCTCTCTCCACATGCAGCTCTCAGCTCAAATAACACCTCCTCAATTCCCAATCATTTTATCTAAGTAGCCACTCATCTGATCACTTACAATGATTTTTTCACACCATTTATCATTAATATGTATTTTATTTCTATACTTGCTTATTCTTCCTACCCTTTAAGCACGATGAATGCTAAAATCTTTTATTTATTTATTTATTTATTTATCAGACAGAGATCACAAGTAGGCAGAGAGGCAGGTGGAGAGAGAGACAAGGAGGAAGCAGGCTCCCCGCTGAGCAGAGAGCCGGATGGGGGCTTGATCCAACGCTGGGATCAGGACCTGAGCCGAAGGCGGAGGCTTTAACCCACTGAGCCACCCAGGTGCCCCAAAACTTTTATTTATTGTAGTCCACTGTATTTCCATGGCCTGGCACATAATAAATAGGTAATAAAATCTGCTGAATGAATAAACAATATAATTAGTTATAGAATACTTATTTATTTATTTGTGTTATAGGATGTTTTAATTTTTCAATTCCTTTAGGGGAAATTATGTTTTTAAAGATTTTATTTATTTATTTATTTGAGAGGGATAGAAAGCCAGAAAGAGAGCAAGGGGAACATCAGAGGGAGAGGGAGCCTGATGTGGGGCTTGATTTCAGGAGCTGGAATCATGACCTGAGCCAAAGGCACGCATCTAACTGACTGAGACACCAAGGCTCCCCAAAAAGAAATAATTATGAGTTAACATAATTGGGAATTGTTTTCTGATTGATGGATCAAAACCTTTAAGGTTTATTCTATGATATACTTAAAATATATTTAGAGTTCTCATATAAAAAAGCATTCTGAGTACCATATGAGGCACGCAGATAAGTAAATACATCAGCCAACGTACACTTTTTTAGGTAAGAATTGCGATGAGTGTAAGAGACATAAATGTTTGAGTAAGTTACTATAAGCCCATTGAAACTAAACGCAGTGCAGAATAAAAGGAAGAAGGACCATAAATGACTGAAGGAACATGGCAAAGTTCTGTGGAGGAGGTACTTTGAGATGGTTTTCCAGGGGAGTTAGAATTTTTTTTTTTTTTTTTTTACATTAATAGGATTCTATTCTCATCACCTTTCTTTTCTGTCACTGGTGACAGAAAGTTCCGAGAATTACTCCAGTCATCTGCAATGCTGTGTGTGATTAGGTTCATCCTGAGTTTGGGGGGCTATTTTTTGTTTTTCTTTTGTTTTTTTTTTGAGAGCACTCCAATGTGAGCACAGAAGGCAGGGGACAGGGAGGAACAGAGGGACAGGGAGAGAAGAAAGAATCTTAAGCAGATCCCATGCCCAGCAGGAAGCCCATGGGAGGGCTCTATCTCAGGACCATGAGATCCTGACCTGAGACAAACCAAGAGTCTGACGCTTAAGTGACTGAGTCCCCCAGGTGGCCCAAGACTCAACCTATTTCTATGAAAATGTCAGCACACGGCTTGGAGAGAAAGCTTTGATGTATTTGAGAAAACCTCTCAGACCGCCCAGTCACAATGAAAGTACACACAACCCCACCTGATAGCTCCTGGAGACCCGGGGCTCCTCCCTCTGCCTTTTTACTTGATATTTCCACGGCTGTAAAATGGGCATGACTACAAATCGTGCTCTTTCCCACAGAGAGCTTTTATGAAATGCCATGAGAAAATATTTACAAAGCACTTTGAATTTGTGGTTAAAATATTCCTGGAATATCTAAGTGAATACAGAATTGGGGGTTTAAAGATCAAAGAACAAAGTCTGATAAATGATATAGTTCAGTTTTGGCCTCTTTCATTCAGCTTTCACATTTCCTGGAATTATTATCACCTTCAGTTTTTCCTGTAACAACGATTTTTATGATTTTTTTTTTCCTGAGAAACTGTATTACCAGTCTTTTAAATGTTCTGTAAACTGCAATTTGTCTTCTGGCAAAAAGTCTTCAGAGGTGATTGGATTAGGTCCACAGGAGGATTTGACAGCAGCTGTACTCTTTATCAGCGGTAGAGGAACACAAGACCAAGAGAAGACTCCTTAATCTCTGACTTAGCAGCCAGGCCTCCTGCCTGAGGCCAAGGGCATCGCTTTCCTGAGTCTTGATGCTGGTCAGAGCACCCCTCCTCTGGTCTCAGTCTACCTTCAACTCAGAGCCCTGAAATCTCTTTCCATTTCTTCTCACCTTCTTGTCTTGTCATCCCATATTCTAGGCCTGGATATGCCATCACTTTACTCAGCTCCTTTGCCCAGTAAAAGCAACTTATGTCAATTTATGGTTTTTAATAGTTGACATGGACAAAGATGAAATTAGAAAATGAATAGAAATGGTTAACAAATGCTTGGGAATCTTGGTCTTAGTATAATAGTAACTAATAGATCTTAAATTTTAGAGGCTCCATGTATGGTTTCTTCCACCTCAATAACCATGAGGAAACTATATGTGCTCTAATGATCCAGGCAAAGTCCTGTGTCTCTTCTGCCATTACCAAATGCCCAATAGGTTTTTAATCACTATGCTAGCCTGGCTGTTCAATGAAGACTCAGATTTGACTTCAAAGGAGAACATAGGCTAGTGAGGGGTAAAAGAGACATTACAATACATCAGGTTAGAGAATCAAAGGTAGCCAAGTGGCAGCCCAACCATTACATTTCTGGATGGGTTATGAGAAGATTCCCAGGGGAAGTGACAGTTGAAGCTGGTTTCATTAGGTGAATATGCCTGAGAGAGACCAGGAGGTTTGGGTCATAGAGCCACCCAGGCAGAGAATCATCGAAGGGATGGACTTTGAATGGACTTTGAATTTGCTGACTTTTGGGGAATAGTTTTGAGCTGAAAGGCTCTTTGTCTCCAAGAAGACAGAAAGAGGAAAAATTTAATCGCATTCTGATTAGCTGTACCTGCTCTGACCTACAGATCTGTTTCTCTAGAGTGAGGCCTACTAGGTAGTAGCTGTATTACATAATAACACATATTTGTATCACATTTTACTTAAGTGTTATGGAAAAATTGTTCTTGTCTGATCCTTACGGCAAGCCTGTGAGACAGAGATGATATCATGTACCACAATCATTCAAAGTGTGGCCACTGGGGTCCAACAGGACTGGCCTCAGATTCTCCTAAATTGGGGGCATTACTTAACTTCTCTGATATTCAGATTTTTTTTTTTTTAATTTGCCTTTCACAGGTCTGTGATGTCACACTTTGCTGGACTGATCAGATTCCCCCAGTATACCTCACATTCCACTTGACTATAGGAAAACCAAAATAAAATTAAAAAATAAAATCTCTAGTTTAATTTTATTTTGTCATTTTAATAATTTCTACATCTTGTAAGATCACTGTAATTTTGACATGTCTATTCTCCCTTTCAATCTGTCCAGTGTCATCTTTATTTTTAGACATTTTTTCCTGTCCTTTCCCTAAACAATCCTTACTCATTTTTCCTTTCCTCCTAATATATCACCATTATGTCCTTTAATTCTTTTATTTTTATTAGGCGATCTTGCCTCCCAGTGGTAATTATGCATTAAATTATTATTTTTATTTATTTATTATTTTTTAAAAACGATTTTATTTGTTCGTGTGTGTGTGAGAGAGAGAGCGGTGAGAGAGAGAGAGAGAGAGAGAGATGACATGACCAAGGGGGAGGGCTAAGGGATAGTGACAAGCAGACTCCCCTCTGAGCAGGGACCCCTGTGGGGGGGCTGGATCCTAGCACTGAGATTATAACTTGAATGAAAGTCAGACGCTTAACTGAACCACCCAGTCATCCCCAAATTATTATTATTTTTTAAATCAAAGGAAGTATATGTGTGTTTCATAGTGTTTAAAAAAAGAACATTTATATACAATTTACTGTTGTGGGCTATTCTATTATTCTATATACAATTTACTGTTGTGGGCTATTACTATTCTAAGCATTTTATAAATACTATTCATTCAGCCATTGTGATAACCCTTGCAGCAGGTGTTACCTCGAGCTCTGTTTTACAAACCGGGGGAGATGAGGCGCTATGATGTGAATTAGCTGACTCTAGAGATTCGTAATTAGGCAGTCTGCTTCCAGACTCCATCGTATTAATGCCTTAGCTATGCTGCCTTTCAGGTGAGTACTCTCTGTTATTTATTGTTTACGGTTGTTGTTTTCTTTCTTCCTTCCTTCCTTCCTTCCTTCCTTCCTTCCTTCCTTCCTTCCTTCCTTCCTTTCTTTCTTTCTTTCTTTCTTCTTGTAGTATCCCATTTTTGTTTTTCTTGTTGCAGTCATCATTGAAAAGATGCATTTTTTTTCAAACCCAAGGACTGCAGGAGTTTCAGACCGGAGGAGTGGCCGGAGCCCAGACGGGCTGGGGCAGTTCTGCACCGGGTGGCGTAGCGCGGCGCGTCAGTGTCTGCAGTCAGTGATAGAGGCAGGTGCGGGACAGTGCGAAGACCATCTTGAACCCCGTGGTGGTCACAAGATAAACTGCTTCCCTGTACATGTGGCTCTTCTAGGAGTGATTCTTTATTTAGCTCTTCCCCCTTCAGTGTCTCAAAATCAGTTCGGGTCTAGGGTCGCTCTTTCTGCCCGCAGACGCACCCAAATCGCGCGTGGCAAGTGAGGATCTAGATTTAACCACTGCAGCTCACCGCTCATGCCTAAGAGTTGTCATTTTGCTCTTTCTGCTATGTGCAGAGCCTGGCCCCCTGCCCGATGCTGGAGAATTCACTCCGAGGCACTTTCTCTCGGCTTCCTCCCACACAGCCCCGGCTCTGCCTTGCTCCGTCTCCACGGCTTTTGGCAGCCCTTACGCCTATTTTGGGCTCTGGAGATTGGAGCTGTCTCTTACTTTTGCTGAAAATGGAGTTTGCATTTTTGTTTCCCATTCTCCTTGTTGCTTTTGGATGTTCTCCAGCAGGAAAGGGGGGATATGCTAACTGCATGGACCACATTCAGACCACAAGTGCCCTCTTTACATTTTTATACTTCCATTTCTGCCTCAAAGAGCCTTAAATTAAAGTTACTAGACCTCTGACAAGGATGGCTAATAAAATGATTATAAAGTTTTTCATGAATGAACGGTTATTACTGAGAGAATGGAAGAGAGTATTAACACTGCTGGCCTCATTTGATTGGGCTCACGCAGCCAGACTCTATTGAAATCACTTTTTACCCTATTCGCACTGATGAATGTTACTAGTGTGCTGTTTACTTCCTCTACCGGATTCCAAATGAATGCAATTAAAATTCTAAAGCAAAAAACCAAACCCTCTTGCCCTCATTTAATGCACACCTAAAGCATCTAGACTTTGTACACAGTATCTATTCATAATATGCCATGATATAAAATTAAAAATGCCCGTTTTGTCGAAAGCTTCTTTTGTGATTATTACTGAATTATTGAAAGCAAAGTATGGTTATCCTATGTCATTTTAATATAGTATGTAACAAAATGGAAAATACAAAAACAAAATAAGCTCCTGATTAATAATCAGCTAAACATTTATTTTAGTCATTCTACCCATTCTCAAGATACGCCGATCAATTGAGTTTCTATGCTTAGATGGAAAATCAGAAATCGGTGTCACTTTCTCCTCCAAATTTTAAAACTATCAAGAGAGAAACACTGTTTAGAGCCGTGCTATTTTCAGAAACTCATGAAACACTCAAATTGCAAAGAGGGGAGAAAGAAAAAGGAACACAATTCATCATTCTCTTGACTTTTGGACTTGAGGACTCTTTTCTGATTTCTAGGTAAGAATACTACTATCCATGTTTGTGTGTGTACATTATTTAAATCTTTATATAAATTCCTCTCCATGCTTCATCCCATTTGACTTATTATATAGGTAGGTTCTAAGAGTCCATTTCCCTTTTCATTAAAGGGACTTCAGAAACTTGTAGCAGGAAAGAGCTAATTTTAACGATGCTAAATGAAATTGATATTTAAGTTGAAACATGGTCTCCTTCAGCTCTCAATCTCCCATAATTCCTTTTATGCCTTAATTATGGTCTGTCAGGCCTATAATTTGGCTGTAATTTGCTTCTCTGAAAAAAGTTTAAGAAATGAATCATTTGTTTTTAATCCTTATTAGTGAGATTTTTTTTTCCCTCTCAATTTTCTCACCTTCTAATTTTCGATACAAATGATGAATCATGAAGTCACTGGGATTTTCCTAAGCACGTTTGGCAGCCTCTTCAAATTTTTTGCCTATAAAAAAGTCTAATTTGGGATTTTTATTACAGGAAGACATCATTTATGGCTTGAATAAAATATGTGTTAGTCAAACAGATTAAGTGAAGAACTTCTATATGATGTAAATTGAAGAAGTTTATATTGTTACATTATGATTTTTTTCTCTTCATATCCTTTTATCTTACTTCATGTTGATAATTACTGCCATATGTTCATTCTAAAGCTGTCTAAATTTAAATAATGAATAAAGTCAAAGGAACACCTTTTACAAATTAGCTTCAGAATTACATGTTATATGACCCAACCAGATAATGCAGAATATTGCAATGCTCTGGTTTAATTTGAAACTTTGAGTGTTGATTATGTTAGTAGGTACTCACTATTCAGTGAATGAATAAATGAATGATGTTAGGATCTAGGACAAGTCGGGTGACCAACTCGTTCCAGGTTTGCTGAGATTGTCTCTTGTCCTGGGAAACTCTCAGTACCTGGCAACCTGAATGATTGGTCACTCTTGAAAATAGAAGTTTCCCTTGCATACCTTTTGCTTTGTTTTAGAACAGAGGTCAGCAAACTATGGCCCTTGAGCCAAATCAACCATAGCCTGTTTTTGTAAAGAAAGTTCTATTGAATGGGCGAGTGGGTGGCTCAGTGGGTTAAAGCCTCTGCCTTCGGCTCAGGTTCATGATCTCAAGGTCCTGGGATGGAGCCCTGCATCGGTCTCTCTGCTCAGCAAGGAGCCTGCTTCCCTCCTCTCTCTCTGCCTGCCTCTCTGCCTACTTGTGATCTCTTTCTCTTTCAAATAAATAAATAAAATATTAAAAAAAAAAAAAAAAGAAAAGAAAGTTCTACTGGAATACAGCAATACTCATTCACTTATGTATTGTTTATCACTGCTTTCCACTACAAGAATAAGTTACAACAGATCATATGTCCTGCAAAGTCAAAAACCTTACTACTGTTTTCTCCCTTGCAGAAAAAAAGTCTGTAGTTTTACATTCCATATTTTCATTTACACATTTTACGCAACTAAGAGAGCATGTTTTAGGAAATTACCTTTGAAAAGGTGTAATTAAACTTTATCAAGTATATTACTTTTGATATGGGGGTAAAATAAAACATATTCACATTTCATGACCTCCCACTATATGCCCAGCACTGCGCTAAGTTTTAGAAATAATGTCAAAATAAAGAAGACACTCTGTTCCCTTGGGGAACTCATTCCATAGTCAGGAAAGCAAGCAGGTAATGCTGGAAAAATATAAATAAGATGTAAATATCTGCAAATGTATTCGGGTGAAGTATTTTAGATCGAGTAGGGTAATGTTTTGAGATCGTGATCTATCTGCTGTTCATTACTTCAGAGTAGAGATGAGGGAAGAGCAGGAATCTTGGCTCTTTCCTCTTTTCTTGATTGAAGATTGAGACTTGCACCTGCCACGTAACACTGTAGCAACTATGCTGTCAGGTAAAGCTTCTCTTCAGTATTCTCAAGCACTTGGACGTTAGTGCTAGCTTGACGGATATGGAACAAGCAGTACCATTCAGGATAAGGTTTAGATATAAACCAAACTTGAAAAAGATGGCACTTAGGATTAAGAGTTACTAGATCTTATGAGATTTCTTAGTGAAAACATTGACTCAGAAGAAAAAAGGAGAGAAAGACAGACAGAAGGAAAATAAGTTGATCCAGATCAGAGAAATGATGAATGAAAACAATCTTGAATAACAAAGGCTTATTAAAATCTTACTTTATGGTATTCTTTGAATCTGGAATTCAGCTATGTCTGAATTCTATGCTTGTATATTTTAGCGAAGGGAATGACTAAATCCCATTTTCTACTTATGTCCATTTTAGTTGATGTTTCTGTCATTTGCAATACATAAATCTCAACCCATAAATAGTGCTTCTCAAATATTTCCCCTGAAATGACAGAAGAAAATAAAAATGAGTAATATGTGGAAGCTTAAAAGTATATCTCAGAGAAGCACAAAGTATGTATAAAAATGCATTCAAGGGGCGCCTGGGTGGCTCAGTGGGTTAAAGCCTCTGCCTTTGGCTCAGGTCATGATTCCAGGGTCCTGGGATCGAGCCCCACATCGGGCTCTCTGCTCAGCGGGGAGCCTGCTTCCTCCTCTCTCTCTGCCTGCTTGTGATCTCTGTCTGTCAAATAAATAAATAAAAATCTTTTTAAAAAATTTCACTCAAATCTCCCATTATTTTAAACTTAGTGAGAATTTTGCATCATTCTCCATAATATCTGTGGGTTTTTTTTTTAAATAAAAAGAAGAATGCATGTTGCAGAAAGAAAGCAAATAATAAGCATGTTCTACAGGCCTCTTTACATAAAATTTAATAAAAACATTTGCAATTGGTAGTATTATTGTCATTTTACATGTGAGGAACCTGAGGGTTGGTGAGATTGAGTAATTTTTTCAAGGTTACAGAGCTATACATTAAAACAACAGTCTTTAAATCCAGATTAAAATTTAATGCTGTATCTTAACCATTGTTCTGAATCTCTACACTGTCATGGACCAGAAAGGACAGAGTGGAGTGTGGCATCAGAATGAAGATGCGCTAATCCATGTGTCAAGTTCATGTCCAGGATAGGGAAAAGAGAGTTAAGTGCAAGAAGAACAACAAAAACAACGTCTTCGATGTGAGTATCTAATATGCATCAGACACTGTAAACTAAAAGGAGCGAAGGAAATACTGGAAATGCTCAGAAGGAACTAACAATAACAAAGCTATAGGACCTCACGCGAGAAATCATCCTCAGGTATGTGTCTCGACATTCCAGTCAGCATTGTTGTACCGCTGAACTGACTGGGTGTGTTGAGCTCTAGAAACAATCTGGAAGGGGAGCCTGGGTGGCTCAGTAGGTTACGCATCTGCCTTTGGCTCACGATCCCGGGTTCCTGGGATAGAGCCCCACCTCGGGTTCCCTGCTTAGGGCGGAGTCTTCTTCTCCATCACCCCGCACTGCACTTGTGCTCTCTCATTCTTATTCGCTCTCTCTCAAATAAATAAATAAATAAATACATAAAATCTTTTTCTTTTCTTTCTTTCTTTTTTTTAATAGAGAAAACGATGTGATGGAATGGGTAGTGTAAGAGAACTACAGAAAATAAAGGGTGAAATAAAGGGCACCATCTTGGGAGACCAAATCACCCTCTACCCTTGTTGGGTACTATTTCTACCCCTCCTTGTTGGAGACCCCAACTGGGAGGACTTCTGGCTCCATTTCATAGCTATTTCAACTTTGATTATTAGTTCTCTATCCAGGAACCTGTGACTCACTGGCTGAACATAAGTAATAGCAATTATCAGGTATGTTTTTAACATAGAAATATATTTTTAAAATCACTTTGCCTGAAAAAAAATATTACATAAGGATAGAACATATTTTTGGAAAGGTACATCCAAGAAAACTTAATATATTAACATATTATGTAAATATCCACATATACTTTGTGGTCCATTTTTTTTTTTTTTAGCATAAAATATTTGCGGCGTGCCCGAGTAACTTAGTCGTGAAGTGTCTGACTCTTGATTTTGGCTGGGGTCTCAAGGTTGTGGGATTGAACCTGACTGGGGCCCCACACCCAGCAGGAGTCTGCTAGCCCCTCTCCTTCTATCCCTCCCCCTGCTCATACACATACTCTTTCTAATAAATAAATAAATATTTAAGAATTTTATAAAAAGTAAAATATTTGTTTATTTACATGGCAAAAGAGACATGAAAAGTTAGTTACTATCCAGTTAATAATCCAGAATTTATGAAGACTAGGAAACTAAAATTCTACAGTGGATTTTTTCCTATTTTTGTGAAGGTGGAAGGGATAAGCAGAATATTGTTTTGTTCATTCACATTACAACAATGAACATTTGGGTGGTACTCTACAGTGCATACAACTCCTGCTCAAGTTACCCCATTTAGTTCTCAGAACAGCCCTTTAAGGTAGAGGGTATCATACTCCTTTGAGAGAAAAGGAAATCAAGACCCGGGCAATTTAAGTGACCTACAGGAGGTCATATTGATGGTAGAGTAACAACTGAAGCCTATGCCTGGACTGAGCTCCTTCCTTTTCCATCCCATCATCACTTCCCTTCAATCGATACAATGTAAAATCTGCATGAGTAGAATTTCTAAATAAACAAACCAACCAGCAAAAGCCCAAGATGCTGCAATGAATGGGGTGGTGTGTGTGTATGTGTGTGTGTGTGTGTGTGTGTGTGTGTGTGCAGATATTTGTTTGAGGTCCTGATTTCAATTCTTTCTGGATAAATACCCAGGAGTGGGATTGCCGGATTATATGGTAGTTCTATTTTTAACTTTTTAAACTATTCTCTATAGTGGTTGCACTATTTTACATTCCAGCTGCAGGTGTCTAAACATTCTAGTTTCTCCGTATCTTCACCAACACTTGTTATTATGTTTTATTTTTAATTTTTCAAATTTTTACTTCTTTATTATAAAAAATTTTTAAAGATTTTATTTATTTGACAGAGAGAGATAGATCACAAGTAGGCAGAGAGGCAGGCAGAGAGAGAGGGGGAAGCAGGCTCCCTGCTGAGCAGAGAGCCCGATGTGGGGCTCGATCCCAACCCTAAGACCATGACCTGAGCCAAAGGCAGAGGCTTAACCCACTGAGCCACCTAGGTGCCCTTTAATAAAGATATTTAAAATTTATTTGAAAGACAGTGAGAGAGAGAGAGAGCACAGAGAGGGAGAAGGAGAAGCAGACTCCCTGCTGAGCAAGGAGCCCAATGTGGGGCTCCATCCCAGAACCCTGGGATCGTGACCTGAACCAAAGGCAGATGCTTAACTTACTGGGCCGCCCAGGTGCCCCTGTTTGTTTTAAGGTAGGGCTCCACACTGGGTGTGGAGCCGAGTGTGGGGCTTGAACTCATGACCCTGAGTTCAAGACCTGGACTATAATCAAGAGTGGGACAGTTAACTGACTGAGCTACTCAAGCACCCAATATTACATTTATTTTGTATTGAAGACCATTCCAACAGGTATAAGGTGATTTCTTATTGTGGTTTTGATGTGCATTTCTCTAATAATTAGTGATATTTAATCTTTTGTATACCTGTTGACAATTTGTATGCTTTCCATGGAGAAACATCTACTGATGTCCTTTGCCCATTTTTTAATCAGGTTATTTGTTTTTTTGCTACTGAGTTGCAGGAGTTTCTTGTATAGTTTGGATATTCATTCTTTACCCGATGTATGATATTTGCACTGTAATGTCCAGTGCATAATTATTTATAATAGCTAAGAGGAGGAAACAAACTAAATATCCATCGGTAGATGAATGGATAAAAAAAAATGTATGTATGTGTCTCACACACAAGTATTATTCAGCCATAAAAATGGAAATCCTATCCTGTGCTATAACATGGATGAAACTAACCCACATTATGCTAAGTGAAGTGAACCAGTCATAGAAGGACAAATGACACACTCTTCCATTTGTAGGAGGCATCTAATGTCAAACTCACTGAAGCAGAAAGGAAAATGGTGGTTGCCAGAGACTGGGGGGAGAGTTGCTGTTCGATGAATATAAAGTTTCAGTCACATAAGATGAAAAAGTTCTAGAGATCTGCTTATAGTTAACATTGGGCTTATAGTTAACAATACCTTCCTGTACCTTTAAAAATGTATTAAGAGGGCAGATCTCATGTTATGTGTTTTTTACCAGAACAAACAAACAAACAAACAGGAAGGGATGAAAGCTCTAAAATATAAATTTGAGAGACACCTGGGTGGCTCAGTCGGTCGTGTCTGCCTTCGCTCAGGTCATGTTCTCAGGGTCCTGGGGTCAAGCCCTTAATAGGGCTTCTTGCTCAGCCAGGAGTCTGCATTTGCCTCTCCCCCAGCTCATGCTCTCTCTTGCTCTCTCTCTCTCTCAAATAAATAAATAAAATCTTTTAAAAAAGTAAAATAAAATCTAGTCAACACGTAAGTAGACTATTTCTGAACACAAATCCGCTGCGGATAACAATTCCGACTATTACTCTGGTCCTGTCTTTGTTCTGCGGACAGGCGGTTGGGGTGGCGATGCCGGAGACCCTGTGGGGAGAGTTGGGCCTAAAAGGGACCAGAGGTGAGATCCATGCCATTAACGCTCACCTCCCTTCCATTTGCCATCCCGGTGTGGCAGATGTGGCTGGCTCCTTTGCTGTTCATCTGTATATGCCCTCAGAGCGTAGCTGCCCTAAATTCACCTCTTTTTCTTGGGTGGGGGGGGATGGGGAGTGGTGAGTCTGTATGACTTTCCTCTCCGAAAGTCACATTACGACTTTCTAAAAAGGAGTTAGGAGGTAAGCTTTTTCTGTCTTTTCTTTCTTCTTCTTTTTTTTTTTTTTTTTTTTTTAATCGACAGTCAAGGAGATCTCTGGTTTTTGAGAATAAACTCTGTTACATTTTCAGCTACGAATGACTGGCTCTCTTAGGAAATACAGATGGACAGAACTTGGGAGTCTGGAAAAGTGTGGAAAATCTGATGAAGGTGTGGACCTAGCCAATGGAAAGCGTTTTGGTGGGTCTAATGATTTTGGGAAAATCTCTGCAAGGCTGGAACATTTTGCCACACATAAGTGGTTATTTCCTTAGCCTCTTCTGCATTCACTGAGAGTTCTGTGTAGCTGGTCAGAGAGCAAGAGAACTGAAAAATAGTCCCAATATGGGTTTGTCAGGAAAGATATTTCAATTCAGCTTTTTCAAATGTATTGCGTGTAACAAAGCCTGTATTTCTTTTTCATCTCAAATGAAATCTGCCTCATTCTGGTTCACTTAACTCTTGGAAACCTAGTTTAATATGTTCAGAAAGCCCTTTGAGGGAGCACTGTGAAGGCTTTCACCACCGCCCCCCCTCTGTAGAAGCAGGAAATCTAGTTCTGCCAAATGCAAATGAGCTCAGACTCCAAAAGGCAACGTTTCAAAATGTAGAATGCTACAGTTTTTAAGACAGCATGCCCTGCACAAATGATATTTGGGGGTCTAAGAAACTATAGAAAGCTATTGCAACATATTTAAAATTTGCCATTTCAGAAATACTAATGTTTGCAGCACATCTCAGATTTCCGTCAGCGAATGACAACAATACCTTCCCTTCATCTTTATGGTGGCTTCAGAACCTCCCGGCGGTCTACAGAGCCCCCTGTTTTTAGAGTTGTCTATGTTCTGTTTTGGAAGAGAAAGGCCTCTCCCAGATTCACACGTCATAGGTGAGCGAAAGAAATGCAGTTGCCTACAAGATGGCATTGGGGTTCCTGGAAGAAAATAGAAGCTGGTTTCTTAAGAGTTACAGCTCTCCCTGCAAGGGTTAATGGAGCCAGGTCCAAAGACGTTGGGCAACCACAGAAATAGGATAATAAATGTGACACTCTCAGACTATCAGTAGCAAATATTTGAGCTTATCAAATAACGGAGGAAGTAGTTTCGTTACAAATAAACCAATCTCTCATAAAACAAGTTTTCACACAGGGTCATTTCATTGAGCTGGAGACAGCTAGAGGCCACTCGTAGGCAGAACTCCCACTCTGTGTACACTGGGTAACAGCCCCTCATGATTAATGGACAGCCAGGGGGAGGCTGTGTCCCGCGGCTCCGCTGAGAAATGGAGCTGGGCCCAGCCATAAACAGCATCTCAGGATTATTGCTAGGAAGTGACTCATCCTCTGGGAACATAGCTGGATTTGTGCTCTCTGTCCCTCACCACCGCCTTCTTTCTCTCGCTCGCTCTCCCTTTTTTTCCCTGTATAGCAGAGACCATCGTGTCCTAGAAACTATAGTAGATGTCACTGCTTGGCACTCGCTGTGCAAAGAGAGGACAAGTATGTGGGTGTGAGGGGGAGGTGGAATGCTACTCTTAAAGTAACAGGGACTGTGCCGGCTGGGGCTCTGTTGAGATTAGTTTGTTGAAGGCATCTCATTTGGATTCCAGAAAAAGCACAAACACTGTGTGAGGGTAGACCAAAAGAAAAAAAAAAAAAAAAATTAGAAGTCCTTTTCTCAAAGTAAAATTCTCATTGAGATTCAGAAGAAATAAAATATATCCTGGCACGATTTGATTAATTTAGCTTGTAAAAAGAAAAAGATAGAGAGCTGCCAACTCCAGGGTATGTAAATGCCATCTCTACTGAAACAGAAAAATGCATATGATATTTCTATATTATGATATCATGGAAAGTTTGTTTTAGTCCCCCAAAGATTGTAAAAATAAAACATCTAGATTCTATGAAATACAGAAATAGAAGTATAAAACTGAACAAATTCGACCATGATACCACCATTCGAAGGCAACCATTATGAACACTTTATTTTCTTCCAGTCCTCTTCCAACATATTTAAAAATAGACTTTTGAGACCTTAACCATATGTAGAATTTCAGTTTACTATTTTCAGCCAACATTTATCGTGTTATTCAATCTTTCCTCATACATAAGTTTAAAGCTGCAACATACTAATTTTGCAATTTTAATTAACAGGGTACTTTTGGAATAGGTGCATGTTCACGCTAAAAGCCATAGTTGGCTGCTCTGTTTTTGAGATGTATTTATTTGCTAAAAATTATACTTAATCTGTTTCTAATAAAAACTGAAAGGAAAATTCTATGCTATTATTCTTATGGTTAACTCATTAACTTTAATATTGAAAATAAATATTCTGGCAATTGAATTTTCCACAGAACTAGAAAAGAATTAGTCCCGATCCCTTAGCCTTACAATGTACTTAACCCTACTAATGCTCTTTCCGAGTGCATAAGCCCTTATTGAGGGCTACCTTTAGATGTCAAGATGAATTTAAAAGTGAAGGCATGACATTCACATTTGCCCACGCCCCCTCCCACTCCCTACAGTACCTGCGTTTAGATGCATTTTGTTTATGTGGGACATCTGGAACTAGTTTTGATGACCATTATCTTTTCTGGGTTCCTGGACAAATGTCCTCCCAACCAGCCCCGGAGCCATTATATGTTCTGAACAGTAACTCCACTGTGTCTCTCCAACAATGCCTCTGCCTTTCTCTTATTTAACCCAGAATAAAAGTTATGTTGTGAGTGTCTGCATAGAAATATGGCACCGAATTCACTTAAAATATTAAACTTGCCTTCGCTACAAGGTAGGTCCTTTTCCTGGTCCCAAAACAATGTCCACTCGGGGTAAAAACACTGTGGTAGCCTCGTCCATGCGGGTGCAAGCCCACGGAGGCTACTGCCTGCTTCCAAAGCATGACACACCGCTTGTTTCCAAGCAGAGTTCCTCTAGATTGTACTTAAGTTTGATACCTATGAGGTTTCTATTACAGGATGGAAAATAGCTGCCTTTTAGAATAAAATCCAGGCTTGCCTAGATTGTTTTCTTGATCCAGAATAGATATAACTTAGAAACTGTTTGTAGTTTTAAAAGCTGTTTCTCTTTGCAGAAACCACACCAAGTGTAAATAGATTTACATACATTTGGTCAGAGCTTACTGAGAAAGCAAATCCCAAATGGTGAGGTATATTGTACGTGCAAAGCAAAGTTTTAGCTTCGTGTCTCAAAGATTTTAAGTTAATGGTAGCTCTAAGTTATAGGGAGGTCTGCAAGGTCAAGAAACCAACATTTTAGACTGTGGATTTGAAGAGATATTAATACATCTCTACCCACCTCCCAAATCATATGCAGCTAGGAAAAAACACTTAAACTGAGTAAACCACTGTATAAGGATAGAAGCAAATAACCATTTATTGAGCACAGACTATGTGCCAAACTTTACTTACACTTAAATATTTTAAAATGTTATGATAATTCTTTTGGTTAGGTGTTGCTATCCTAATTTTATCAATTAACAAGCCAAGGGTGTAATTAGTAAAGTCAGAAAGGTCAGTCATCTCAAATGTGATCAATCACAAAGGAGATTTATTCACTTTTTAACACATTAAAGGTGCTTTTCGTGGCATATCTTACAATATTAAAACATAAAATTAGGAAGTGAAATCCAGTCAGAGAAAGAATTCTCCCAAGAAATTCTAAAGGTGTGTTTATCTAAAGATACAATATTGATTTCTTCTGAAACTTCAAAACTGGAATTTCTTCATAGTTCCCAGGGACTATGAAACTGTCCTATCATAGAATAAGGACTTCATGAGGATAGAATGCTAGGACCATAATTTGAGGTTCCCATTCCTCTTTTGTTCCTTATCCTAATGAATGAAGCGCACGTCCAGTGTCCCCGTAACTGCTCTCACTCTTTCTGGGTCATTCGACCCAATTCTATTTCTGTATGTTCAAACCCCATTTCAGTCAGTAAAGCAGAAGATTTGACAAGTCTTGGAAGGGAGGTAAAAGAAGTAAAACTTGGGGCAAGTATGCAGAGTGGGTCACAACAGCAGCCTCTATTTCTCTAAGGCTTACTCTCTGGTCAAGTTCATGCCAAGTGCCTTGCCTATAATTCTCACAGCAATGCCGGTGGCAGGTATCCAGTCCTCCTTAGTTTGAGTTTGGTGTTCAGAGAGGTTTAAAAAATGCCAAAAATAATAGCTAGGAAGTGCCAGAATTGTTATTAAATTCAGATCTGACTCCAAAAAATTTTTAAATAATGGATCATATTATCCTCTAATAGTTTTACTGATTTTCTAGTACTCTCATTTATCATAGTTTAGAGGCAGGTATTGGCAAATAAAAAAACTAAAAGGACCCAAAGGCACCATACCTAAAAGTTTATCAAAAGACTGGATTATTGGAGGAGTACTTATGTGCCTTATTCTCCAGATCTTGAGAATGAGCTGAGACCATCATTACTCTCTTTTGGATATATAAGAGTTAAGTCAGAGGTATAGACTAGTATTTTCTGAAATCCCTTTGGTCACTGAAAATGTGTGCTCTGCACTGACCACCTCTTTCAGCTGAATTTTCCATAAAGCATAACTAGCACAGTCATTTAAAGGAATAAAAGTGCTTGGTGAGGGGTACCTGGGTAGCTCAATGGGTTAAAGCCTCTGCCTTTGGCTCAGGTCATGATGCCAGGGTCCTGGGATCGAGCCCCACATCGGGCTCTCTGCTCAGCTGGGAGCCTGCTTCCCTTCCTCTCCCTCTGCCTGCCTCTCTGCCCACTTGTGATCTCTGTCTCGCTGTCAAATAAATAAATAAAATCTTAAAAAAAAAAGTGCTTGGTGACAATATAGAATTCTTCACACAATCCCATTTATCCTAAGGTTCCTGATGAGAGTTGCCTTCAAACTAGGAGAGGAGATAGTGGGAAGAATGTCCGCTGGCCATTAAAGAACTGCTTACTCTCATTGGTTTGGTTCTAGAGACTTCCTCAACTCTCGGTATTTCCTGAGATGATATGAAAGTCTTGGGAGGGCATGCTAAATGAAAAACCACTCTCTGGGGTTGTCAAGAGCCAGGAATATTTCTGTCTTTTTTCATATCAGATTTGCATATGTTATACTTTGCGCTTGATATAAATCATCCTGCAAATAAGAGAGCTGTTATCGAATACTCTGGTACTTTCCAGATTGATATTGAACAATAATGTTTGTCTCCATCTCCTGAATTTGACTGACTCAACTTCAGGATACATACACACTTTTATTATAGAAACAATACTTTTGCAAATGCTAATTCATTTAAATTGTTTCCCTTAAGTAACATTCCTTTGGCACGGTTTCAAGGCTGGACTGGAACCTATCACTTCATGATGGGGTGGAACAGGGACCTGATCCTGTAACAAAGCAATGCACTTGAGAAGCAGATTTGGTGCAGAGAAAGGCTAAGAATTGCCAAATCTTTTGACCAGACCCTGCTTGACCTCATTCCTTCTCCTCTCTGCACACATGCACACAGTAGTCTTCAACTTTCCACAATAACAGGAAGACCTCCATCACTGGGTGCTCCAGATTTACAGAGAAAATATCTACATTTACTGTTAAGGATTGGCCTAGAGGAGGGAGGCATTTGGAAGGAGGGAAGTAGTACAAAAGGGAAAAGCCATCCTTTTCATTCAAGGGGATTGTAGGAAGAGAAGAAGAACCATTAGCCTTTGGAAATATATTTGTATGCCCTAATATTTTCATTTTTATTAGCATCTGATCCTCACTGTTGAAAATGCATCATTTGCAGGGTGCCTGGCTAGCTCAGTCTGTTACACATCTGTCTCTTGGTTTCGGCTCAGGTCATGATCTCGGGGTTATGAGATGGAACCTCAGGTGTGGCTTGCACAGGGTGTGGAGTCTGCTTAAGATTCTCCCTCTCCCTTTCCCCTTGCCCCTCCCCCCTCAAAAATGAAGAAAATATATTATTTGAGATAGCAGTCGATAAGCAAGGGCTGTGATGGTTCCTTCTCCTTGCATCGGAGACCTTCAGATGGTTATTAGCAGGTACTGATGGACTTTAGGAACATCTTGGGGTTCATTCTAATCCCTAGCCATCCAGAGAAAACTGATGAGATGATTAGAACAAATGAATTTCTGAAACTGTTTAATTTATGCAGCTCGTTGCCAAAATGAGTCCCAGCCTGACGTCTCCAGTGAATTTTCTGAATCTGCTGGCACAGCAGTGGGCTGGAAGCAACCGTTCCCAACCCTGCCTATGCATTAAAACCCCCTGGTGAGCTTGGTCAGCCACCAGAATCCAGACCCTAACTGAGACAGTTAAACCAGCACCTCCAGCGGGTGGGGTGGGGGGAGGGGGAAGGGGGTCCTGACACCAATATGTCTGAAAAGTCTCCCAGGTGATTGTAATTGTACAGCCAGGACTAAGGATGACTTAGTTTGGTCCAGTTACTATTACTCAACAGTGGCAAGCAATTTTCATTCATTGACCTCATACCTGAGTCAGCTACACTAAACTGTATTTCTTATGGCTCAAGAAGATAATATTTTAAGCACAGGATATTTCTTTTTACAGAAGATACAGTGTCCACTGATTTCATGTTAAAGGAGATCAACAATGAAAAAAAGCACACATTGAGGCAAAATGAGTACTGTTCTGAACAGGCACACATGCTCTGATATTTGTAAGGTAGGACTAAAACTGAGCTTCTCAACCTTGGCACTATTGACATGTGGGGCCAGATAGTTTTTTTTGAGTGGGGAGGCTGACCTGCACATTGTAAGATGCTTAGGATCTTCCTTGACTGTTGCTCACCAGATGCCAACAGCACCTCCCTCCGAACCGTGACAAACAAAAATGTCTCCAGACAATAGAACAACATCACAGGGATCCAGACGTTTGCTTATAAGAGGGGGAGGTAGGACAAGGCGAAAGTAGGCAAATGCTAATCCTGGGGGTTAATCCATTACAGTCAAAACCGCTGTCAAGATAAGTACAATTTCCAGTCTAGCCATCCTTGACAGCTACTTCCTCTTGAGAGCCTTTTCTCTTTCATTGTGATAGTCACTGGTTTTAAGGAATGCAACTGTCTGTAACTCAAGAAAGTGAGGTGTCAAACTGGGGTCTGTTTAGAACTCCAGGTATGGTCTGGAAGGAAGACTTTAAGATGTGACAGAATTAACCACAGCCTTGGGTTTTCATTATTTCCCTCTAACTTGCTCTTTTTAGAAGACAAGCATGTGCAAAATTAAAACCAATCTGGCTCTAGCCCTTTCTGTGATGCTACAAAACATATTTCATCATTACTGATTTATCCCATTTAAGAAAGCAAGCCGGTTAAGCTCAGTGTATGGGAAATGCATCAGCAAGAAGACAGGAATCTTGTGGTATTATATAAGAAGGCAAACAATCCCTTTTCAGTATAGGTAACTTCTGTTTGGGGATATTAAAATTCCACATTGAATCTATACTGGGGTAATCTCTTATAAAACGTTCTGTGGAGTAGCTGTAATGTAATATCACATGGAAACAGACAGTTGGGGGAGACTTAAGAGGTCAGCTGGTACAAAACACAGTTCAAGCAAGATCTATATATACCCACGGTTATAGGATCCATGATTCTCATTGCTAGTTTCAAAACTGCTCTCTACTTTTGGGGACATAAGGGATGCTCTCCTCTAAACTGACTAAAAATACTCAAGTAAGCTTTGTAGCTGTGTAGCCATTAGTGTACCGCATATCCCACAGCTTTAGAGATAAACAAAGAAACAAATAAGAAATTGCTCTTTTCCAGGAGCCTGAAGAAAGCTGCAAGCTTTTTCTAATGGAGAAGCCCAACAGAGGACTATCCTACTCTGACAAGAAATTTAAATGTACTTCCTTGGTTCTGAGCCTGCCTTTATTCTTTTCTTCTCTCTTCAAATAATATTAAGACACTTGCCTTTTCCCCATATGCCAGCCTCCTTCCAGCTCTATAAAGAAGATGGAAATCTATCCAGACTCTTACTGAACTATGAGACCCACGAGTTCGTCTACTTGACATTTTTGCAGTGTTAGGCAAAGAATGGTCTAAGATTTTATTATTTTTTTTTTTAGGGAAGAGGGTGAGAGATCTCTCTTCTTTTTTTTTTTTTTTTTTGGTCCTGACATATAAAGACTTACTTTAGGTGGGTGTATCCTTCAAACATGTTGGGTTTTTGTTTTTTATTTTTTACTTAAAATTCAGTGTGCTGATAATTGTACATGTTTGAGGTTACCATTTTTCATGGTCAGACATGTCTTAGTTTACAGATTTGTTACTTGCTGCTATTAAAAGCAATGTGTGTCCTTTGTCACATTACTCTAGTGCCTCAATATAAAGCCATAAAATTACTGAGTAAAATAAAATGTCTAAACAAAGAAATCTAATATAATTTTATCATGTCTCTGAAATTAAACTCTACATACTTAATCTTAGAAGGTACTTGGATCTGGTTTTTCTGTCATTTTTTTCTTTCTTAGTAAAACACTTCAAATGCGAAATGAGTTTAAAAATGAGTGAAAGATGAGTACATCTTAAGACACATAGGGTTTCCCATATATAAGGTTTGCCGAACTCTCAGTTAAAAGGCGAGTCTCATAGGGGAGAAAGGAACTCCAAATACCAAGCACTCAAAGCTAATTTGATTAATCAGATAAACCTTAGGAAGACTCTGGACATTCCAGAAATATTGTCTGGAAACGAACTCAATTTACTTTATTCCCAATCGCTAACATGTTTGGGCATCCTGGGTCCAGGATTTCAGCTGACTTGCATTTTCATTCACAGTGACCTGTTTCTTACATCTGTCCTCACATTGAAAAAGTATCCTCCTTTCCAGAATTCACACAATTGTGTCTCCGAGTTGATGCTGGTTGCGCCAAGAAAAAGGTTTTACAGTAATGAGATCTAGGGGACAAAGAAGCTGCTCTGAGGTAGACATGCAGGGTCCTGGGTGGGGGGAGGGGCTGCCATGTCACTCAGGGGCTGTAGTGTGCCACCATGGCCACCTTCCATGATTCCCTTGGACCCCGGTCAGAACTTAGGACTGAAAATGCTGGGGAAGTTTCTTCTTTCCCTCCTCACGGCCTCCCTTTCCCCCTTCCTTCCCTTTTTAAAGGGAGAGGCTGTACAGAAGGTGGGTAGGAACTTGGACTTTGGAGCTAGGCTGCCTGAGTTGAAACTCACTCTACCACTTGCCAGCTGTTTAGTCTTCGGCAAATTATTTAACTTCTCTGTGACTGCATTTGTTTATCTGTAAAACCAATGTCCCAGAAGGTTATTGTAAGGATTAAATGAGTTAATATGTATAAAACTCTCGTGGCACTATCTAGCATCTAGAAAGTACTCGCTGGGAAGAAGGAAGGAAGGAAGGAAGGAAGGAAAATAAAATGGTGAGGGTGGTGGTTCCTGTTGTAGAGATCTCTGATGCTTGGGACAGTCTGTGTGCATGGCCAACACAACCTCCACTTTATTTCACCCACGTCCAAGCCCTAAGGAGGTTGATGAACACATCTGATGTCCATTTCCAATTTCCCAGGAGGGCAAATATGATTAGCCCCAACTTGTGCTGGGGATCCCCCACAGAACTGAGCCTCTGTAACCCGGAGGCTGAGGTCTTTCGCTAGGTAGGCAGTTTGAGGGATCCACTCTGTTTGTGGATAGTTCTTAGCCAAGGGGGGCATGACTGAGCAGATCCCTGTAAAGTGCCCACTGACATTATTGTCTTAGTCTGCTACGGCTGCCATAATAAAATGTCACAGACTAGGTGGCTTAAACAACAGAAACCTATTTTCTCACAGTTCTAGAGTCTCAAAGTCTAAGATCAAAGTGCTGGCAAGCCTTTTCTGAGGCTTCTCTCTGGCTTGCAGATGACTGCCTTCTTGCTGTGACCTCACATGGTTTTTTTTTTTTTTTTCCCCTGTGCCTGAGCATTCATTGCTAGTGTCTCTTCCTCTTCTTGTAAGGACACCAATCCAATTGGATTAGGGCTCCCCCCTTGTGACCTCTTTTAACCCAAATTACTTCTTAAAGGCCCTATCTCTAAATACAGTTACAGATAGAGACGCCTGGGTGGCTCAGCTGATTAAGCATCTACCTTCTTCTGCTCAGGTCATGATCGCAGGATCCTGGGATGGAGTCCTGCATCGGTCTCCCTGCTCAGTGGGGAGCCTGCCTCTCCCTCTGCCTGCTTCTCCCCCTGCGTGTACACTCTCTGTCTGTCAAATAAATAAATAAAATCTTAAAAAAATACACAGTTTCATATGGATTAGGGTTTCACCTTAAGAGTTTTGGGAGGTGGGGGAAGGACACAATTTAGTCCTTAACATTTATCTTAGAAAAATAACTTTTGTGGGGTTCCTGTCTTAGAAAATGGTAGAAAACAGAATTTTCTGGCCCTTAACTTAAATTTTAATCTTAAATCCTTAGATGATTATCATATGAGGAAGTGATGGGGCAGGGATAAAAATTCTCTTCAAGCTATTTATTAAAGTGACTTATGAAAAAAAAAATAAAAAAAAAAGTGCTGCTAGGGTCATGTGGCTCGCTCTGTCAGTAAAGGGTGAGACTCTTGATCTCAGTGTACTGACTTCTAGCCCCACCTTGGGTGTAGAGATGTTGGGAATGTTGTCTACTCTTCAGGTTACTATATTAAAATTAGGAGGGGGGTTTTTTCCCCCCCAAGTGGAATAAAATCCCAGCTAAGCAACAAATAAGAAAAAACAAATGTTATTAATTTAAATAGAAATTTATGCAAAAAAAAGGCCAAATGACTAAATTCTAAATTCCTATAAAAGTTATTTCTTTTTTGGAAATACTTTTTTCTTCAAACCATAATTGATACTGTCTGCTTGGAAACAATCCTGAGACTAGCTGGGTTACTGGAAGCCGTGTAGCTTAAACTTAAATTACAGTAATGTGTTGCCTCTTCCTATTAATGCTACTTGTACCAGCAGAGACAACCTGAATATCTTTCTATCATGCTACAGGCTAATGCTGGTAGAAAGATGCTCTAAGTCAGAAATGGGAGCTGAGAAGGATATGTGCACATTTCTCTGTGCAAAGTAATGCATGGACATTTTGATTTCCCTCATTGGGTTCTTGGGCTAGGTTAAGGTAGCTCGGTGCCCATGAGACAAAGTTGGCTTCCTGAGCTTGCAAGGACGATGGTGGGAGATTCAGTAAAGTTCATACCATGAGGCTTGACTGGAAAGAGACAGTTTTTCCTCACATGACATTCCAGCACTACTGTTGGCAGCTACTTGAAACAGTGCTTCTAGAATTTATTCGATTTTAATAAATCCCCTCTCTTTCATTATAGTACGGAAGGCGCTGTCCTAGGAATTGCAGAGATGAGAAGGTAAAATAAAGTTGGCCCTCAAGAGAGTCACAGCTTTCAGTAAGAGAAATCCAAATTGACTTCTCCACTTAATGCAATGTAATATGTTGGAGATGGAACAACCATCTGGAAGTGCAAAATGAGACAAATTTGTAGATGAGAGAGATGTGTAGACACAGCAAACCCACTGCCTGGAGTCCACTGCTGGGTGTCCATGGCTCTGTCCCAGCACACAAACCTCAGCAGTGGGGAGTGATGCTGGTGGCTTTTCACCAAAGCACATGAGTGGCTTTGGGATGATCAAGTAGGAGGAAGAGAGAAAGGCATTTGACATGGGAAGTCAGTATTAACTTTGCTATGAATAAAAAGCTTTATTTTTTCTTTATTTTTTTTTTTTTGCTACCTAGAGGCCAATATTCTAGGAAACAAAGAGATTTGGCTTTCTGGTTGTGTTTTAGGGTGGGAGCTTAAATGTAAGGAATGTGACAACAACAGAATGGTTAACAAAGAAATCCTTGATGTTACATTTATTAAATTTATCCTCCATTTCTCAGATAATTAAGGCATTACTATGGCATGTATGTTTATTAGCCTGTGTTTACTTTATGATATTGTATTTTGCATATATTATAATTGAATTTGCATAGCTGAACTTTTTTTTTTTGGCATAGCCACTAGAAACTTGAAGTTTAAATACTCCTTTTTCTACTAACAAAGCATCTGCTGGAAATTACTGTTTTCTGAGGGCCATGCTTTATTTAATGTCAGAATTTAGATATAAATTTAGATCATTGATCTAATACTGATTTTTTTTTAAAGATTTTATTTATTTATTTGACAGACAGAGATCACAAGTAGGCAGAGAGAGAGGCAGGCAGAGAGAGAGAGGAGGAAGCAGGCTCCCTGCTGAGCAGAGAACCCGATTCGGGGCTCGATCCCAGGACCCTGAGATCATGACCTGAGCCGAAGGCAAAGGCTTTAACCCACTGAGCCAACCAGGCACCCCTGATTCTTTTATGCAAGTGCCACTGACTTAGCAAATTCACTGGTCACCATGATTTGATTTGGAAGTTCTGGACATGGGGGAGCTATCTCTGCAAAGTCCTGGGAAGGGGATAGCCGTCGGCAAGCCTGACTCCTGTACTCCGATCATTCACAATTTCTTGAAATATGCTGACGAGTTTGAAATTGAAATGGCATGTGTGATGACAAATATGTATGACAGAAATATTTGGTGGCAGGACTATCTGAAATATATTTATCCAGAAATTATGTGAAGATAGACACCAAGTTGCAGTTTCTTCAAGTGACTATGTCTGCCCAAGCAACAGGAACCAGACAGGGTGTGAAGAAGCTCTAAGACCGCACCCCGCTCCCCTCATTCTGACCCTTCAACTGGAGGCTTGATGCTTCCTCTCCTTACTTGGTCTTCCAGTCTCAAGGGCCAGTTCTCTAACCATTGTCTTGATTCCTTTGGATATAATTCTGTTTCTTCATCCCTATTCCGTACTACTTCAGGAAACATCTCAATTTGCCGTAATACACAGAAATTAACAAACATGCCTTCAGTATTTTTCATTCATATTAATGTAAAAGCTAGGGAGCTTCTTAGAATATCAGGTTTTGAGCTTTTGTTTTTGAGGTAATTTAGAAAAGTAAATTTGAAAACATACCTGAAGCTTATCCATTAAGAGCCAAATACCATTAATAATCAGGTGTGTTGACACTATGTCTCTCAGGTTGAGACCAATATCAAACACTGATTTTTTTAAAATAGTTTTTATTAGAGTTTTTGATATATAAAAATAGGATTTGATTTTTTCATTTTTTGGGTTGGGGGGGTGACCAGGGAAGGAGGCAAACCATAAGAGACTCTTAATCTCAGGAAACAAACTGAGAGTTGCTGGGGGCGGAGGGGGTGGGGAAGGGATAGTATGGCTGGGTGATGGACATGGGGGGAGGGTCTGTGCTATGGTGAGTGCTGTGAATTGTGTAAGACTGATGATTCACAGACCTGTACCCCTGAAGCAAATAATACATTATGTGTTAATAAAATAAAATAAAAGGATTTGATATGCACACAACCTCAATTAAAAAATAAAAAAATAATAAAGTACATGTCATCTTGTAATCACTTTCTAGTTTTAGCCTAGGTGTTGTCAATAAGCTGGAATGGTGGTGATGATTTAGTGTCATGTGGAAATATAAAATCTCATGCTATTTCAGCACATTTGATATGCTGGCTTTAACTTACACATTTTGACAGGGTCAAAGGATTTTTCTGAATTCTCTGAAAAGAAAAATCTGCCCAATATCTCTGGCTACTAAACATCTATGACCACCTATTGCTTTCCTGAACTCCCAAAATACCTCCTTTGTACCTTTATTAAAATAGCAATTCATACCTTGGTTTATACCTCTTTGTATTTTAGCTTTCCCAACAGCCTGTAAACACTTTGAAGTCATGAAATATACCTAATCTTTCTTTGAATGCCCCATAACACCTATCCCATGAGTCAGGAAGTGTTTATGGGATGGGTGAAAAACAAATAAGAATAACGGACACTGTTATTTATCTACCACCATTCCAAAACTGAATTTGGCAAATTCGTATTGGCTCGTAACTGATTTTAGAAGCAAAGTTTTATGCACAGGGGGGTCAAGAAGAGTAATGCACATTCCTGAATGAAGGATAGTGATGACTTCAAAGCCACCAGGAGACCATTTACTTTATCTGGGATCAAGGACTCTGCATGGATAAAAGGCAGAGGAAGTCCTACTCCTTGAAAACAAATGTTTTCTTAACATAGAAGTTTGCTATCTAAAGCTTCTTTAATTCCTTGGGTTCAGCCCTATGAAATCACTTTCCTTGAAGTTTAATCATCCCCAAACCCATAATAATAATTTGGAGAAAGATAAATTGCCATAGAAAACATAGAATATGGTAGAATGTAAGTCTAGCATTAGGGAGATTTGACTTGGTTATAAAACTCATCCGTGGAAACACTGTGCTTAGTTAGAGCTGATGTGAATTCACTCCCCTCTCCATTTGCTTCATGGTACCAAGAGCATGTAGAGAGGCCTTTGCACAGAACGATGGACAACCATAATTCCTAAGTTAGTTAAATTAAAACAAGCATTTTCATACATATAATGTTTGGTGTTGTAATTGTTTTTTGTTTGTTTTTATGTTTGCATTTAGAAAAGTGACAGCAGAAAATAGACAAATACATGATTTGTTTAGGAAAAGAAATTTGAAAACTGGTGAAGAGTCGAAATACTTAATCCCTGATCAGTGAAATTCTTCCAGACTCTCATTACACCGACCTTATCTCTCTTTTTGGCCTCGGATTTGGCAGCTGTAGCAGGGATGGTGGTTTTTACGAAAAGTAGATTTTTTTTTCCTTTTAAATGTCCATGTATCTACAAATGTGGAACTTAGAATTTCAAAATATGATAAAAAATTTTTGTCACTTTATAGGTTTTGATTTAATTTATTTTAGAAGCTTCACCATTCTTTTGCTAGTAGCTGACAGATCCAATCCTGTTCCCATATGCTTTCTGCTATTTAAAAAGAAACAGTACACAATTGCCTCCGAGAAGCACCATGTGTTTCCAAAGTGTGAATCTGAAAAGTATCCATCTGGTCTTGCTGGCATCTTTCTAAATTGTATGTGATTGAAAGAAACGTATTCAACATTTTGCAACTCTTTGGCCAAATGAGGACGATAATAAGGTAAAGATCTTTTTTTCATTTCCACTTCTCGAAAATCAAGTCTGTTCCTTCAGCCTGGAATACCTCGCCCACCCTTCCACCTGGATGGCCCCAGTCACCCATTAAGACCCAAGTCCCGTGTTGTTTCCTTAGTGAATTCTCTGTAACACCAGCTCTGCGCTGTTTGTACAACTCTACTCATACTGGTATAAAAATGCTTATTTACTTTGATTAAAATGATTTCTTTAAATATTGCCTCTCCTATAATCTGTGAACTCCTACAATGGAAGCCAGATGGTCTCCAATGCAATTTAGAACAACAAAATACTATTACCATATTCCAAACACTAGTCTAGAGCCGGCAGAGACAGTCTTGAATAAACAGAGATCATTTTTTGCCCTAAAAAGATGACAATCCTAACTGGGAAGAAAAAATTGGGCAACGAATTGCAGTTAAAGTGGATGCTCAGTGGGGAGAGAACTACATCTGGAAGCTTCAGGTAGACAAAAATAAATTTGGAAGTCTTTTCATGTTGTTGCTATTATTAATACTTTTGTCTTATATGACATAAATATTTAGATTAATTTTGTAGATTTGTAGAATCATTGGAGGGATCAATACTATTTCACATTTCTTGTGAAGACGATGAACAGTCACTGAATTATGGGCTAAGCCTAGTGCTAGGTTTTATACCTGTATTACTTTATGATGATATGTAAACCCTCCATGCAGTTACTTTATCGTTTTCAAACTTAAATTAATCCTAAAAATAAGACTTCATTTCAGATTTTTTTTTACATTCATTTCAGATATCTTAAGAGGGAGATACATTATATTGAATCATTATAGTTTTAAGTACATAATATTAAAATATGTCTACATGTTAACTAAGTAGAAATAATAATTTTATGGTAAACTAAGAAATCAGCACATCTTGCCACAAACCATTAAGGGCAAGGTGACTTCCTATTTATTGATCATGTTGAAAAGCATAACAGGATCAATTGTTAGGAAGAACAATTCAGTAAAAAAAAGTTAGTCCTTCAGATTTTGGTCAGATCCATTATCACAGAATTCAGTTCATTAAAGAAATAATCTGTCTCTGCCTTAAGTGGGGACACCTTGATTATGGCTTCTACTAGAGACTAAATTCCTCTAGGGTAACCATCATCTCTACTTCTTCTGAACTTCATCACAGCCTTAGGACTAGAACATTACACCAAGTGAAATTTGGTAGAAGCTAAAGAAATCAACTTTGACCCTCTCTTCATACTATTCAAATGCAATAATTTAATTAACATGCATTCTTTTCTCCCTGATGCAGGCATCACTGCTACCGAACTCTGTAAAAGGGCACTTTTGCTCTACAAATGTAGGAATTATCTCAAAGTACAAACACTTCAAACTAGAAGAGTACTAAAAAATATGAATTTCAGGCCCTCTTTGGAAAGCTAGTTTCTGTGCACGGTTGGTAGGAAGAAACTGCCTACTCTTCAGGAGAGATGGGGGACAGGGGGTGTTGTTACAAGATTAATATGGGAGAAGCTTACAAGATGTGCTGGAAGGGAGAGAAACGAGATTGGGATGACAGCTAGAAAGCAGTGATATTGAAAAAGTTAAGCTTTAATTTCTTGTGAAAAGAAAATTTACTTCTTCAATTTTTGAAAAGCAGTATGTTAGGCATCAGTTGGAAATCCAAATTATTGTCCAGCAATATTGAGTATATTTGCTGCTATACCTGTTTCGGGAAAGCTCTGCTGAAAGTTGTGTGATCTTCAAGTTAGTGTAATGAAGAAGAAAACCCCTTGAAAATCTCTCACTTTGTCAGGACTGGGCTGAGGGCAGATGACTCACAGTATGGATTCAAGTTAAATCATTTAACCTTTTTTTCTTATTCAACCCATCTGGGAAGCTGAATACAACACTTCACTAGGAAACAGATGGTGCTCCAAAGCTAAATTTTCCCAGATTAAAAAAGAAGAAGAAAACCGTGTTATAAGCACCAAAGGAACCAAACGTGGAAAGAGACCAGGGATTAAAAGGAAAAGAGCTATAAACTGGATCAAGCCTTTTCCTCTGTAAAAAATAATGGAATACTTAAAAAAATCAGCCCTGTGAGATGACTTGGGACAGAATTAGGAAAATGTTTCCCAAGCACCATATGTGTAAAAGGTAGTCATGGTTATTAGTACATCTGAAAAGTAAAATGCTCTTTGCTGGCACAGAATTTTGTGTTCATTTACCTATCTCAGAAAATGAATGTGATTACTTTATAGAACTTTTGGGTTATCTATTTGACATTTGTAAAGTTAAACACTAATAAAAACATTTCTTGAGAAAATTTATGGGATTCATCTGAGTATAGCTCAGATGAAATTTAACACTAATTGACAAATGAAAAAAATTTCCAACTTGTTGCAGAATAATTGTTTTCTAATCTATGTTATACAAACACACACACACACACACGTATATATATATACACACACATATAATTTTATTTATTTTTGGCCTATATATGTATATGTGTGTATATAATATATTAAAATATAATATATTAAATATATCAAAAATATATGTTCAATAAACTTGCATATTAATTGCTTGAAAGAAAGGCAAGACATTGCCTTTCGCTAACTTTGGGTGATTATGTTATTGTACGTAAAAGTATATTAAGTTCAAATGTGCTTATATGCCAGTATTTATATCTGTCATATTTTAGGGAAGAAGAAATGTCCTGTTGTAGCTAAAGCTACAATGATGAATAAAGTAGAACATAACAAAGTATCTATACCTTCTTTCTAGACTGGTTATGATAAACTTGGGGGTCATTAGCTTACTATTTAAAAGATGTTGTTCATAGAGGAGGCTGTGTATTAAACCCGCAAAATTCACATTGTGGGTGTCCAGATGCAACCGTATAAAAACCCAGACTGGACTTTGAGTCTGGGACTGCCTCCAAAAAGAGGTTCCACTGTGGTTGAGGCAAATAGTACTTTCTTAACCAAATACAATCTTTTTTTGATTAATTCTCAACATCCTGTATGTATTTTTCTTCAAAGAATCACTTTTTTATTGGACTTGGGTCCTATTCCTATTATGGAGAAATATAGATGAGGCATGGCTAAATGGCTAAGAAGCAATGAAAATTGAAGGGCAAACACTTCTACTTTTAAGAAAAGAGAGTTCCATATGTCTCTTACTCTAATTTCCTATTGGGAAAAGATAAAAAGCACTGACTATATTATGGCTCTCATTTTTTTTTTTTTAAGATTATATTTACTTATTTGTGATAGAGCAACAGAGAGCCCAAGCAGGGTGAGTAGCAGGCAGAGGGAAAGGGACAAGCAGGCTTCCCACTGAGCAGGGAGCCCGATGCAGGGCTCCATCCCAGGACTCAGAGATTCTGACCTAAACTGAAGGCAGATGCTTAACCACTGAGCCACCCAAGCACCCCTTATTATGGCTTTTAATGTCCACAATAATGAATGTCCAGATAAACATAAATTCTCCAGTTTAATACAGCCCCTGTTCAAGGCAGCAAATGTATCCTTGGGAATGTTTGCATAAGTAAAGCCAGTATAAACCCATTCAATTTCTTGAGACTTGTAAACCAATCTATGGGTCCCTTCATTACTCTTTTTTGATGATATATGTTCAGTTATATTTATAAAATATGTATTTTAAAATATATATTCAATACATTTGCATATTAATCATTGTGTATATTCATATATACACTTACACACATCTGACTACATTTGCCTAATTCTTTTCCCTTAATAGTAAAAATATTTTTCCAAAGAAGTACAAATGGCCAACAGGCCCCTGAAAATATGCTCAGCATCACTAGTCATCAGAAAATGCAAATCAAAGCCACAATGAGATATTATGTCACACTGTCAGGTTGGCTAGAATCAAAAGGCAAAAAAAAACAAAAACAAAAACAAGTGTAGATTAGGATGTGTAGAGCACGCTTCCTACATGGCTAGTGGGAATGAAAATTGGTGCAGCTATGATGGAAAACAGTGTGGAGGTTCCTTAAAAATTAAAAATAGAAGTACCGTATGATCTAGCAATTCCATTTCTGGGTGTTTGTTGGAAGAAAATAAAAACATCGGTTTGAGAAGACATTATGTATTCCAAAGTTCACTGTAGGATTATCTACAATGGCCAGACATGGAAGACCCTAAGTGTCTGTCAATAGACAAATGAGTAAATAAGATGTGGTATCAATACACACACATACACACACACACGATAGAATATTAGCCATAGAAAGGAATGAAATCTGCCATTTGAGACAACATGGATGGACCAGAGGGTATTATACAAGTGAAAGAAATCAGACAGAGAAGACAGATACTATATAATTTCATTAACAGGTCAAATCTAAAAAAAAAAAAAAAATGATACAAGCAAATGAATCAACAAAACAAAAACAGAAACAGACTCATAGATACAGAAAACTAACTGTTGGTTACCAGAGTGGGGAGAGGTTGAAGAATGGGTGAAAGAGAAGGAGATTAAGAGGTACAAACTTCCAGTTGTAAAATAAGTCATGGGTGTGTAATGTACAGCATAGGGAATACAGTCAATAACATTGTGATAATTTTGTGTGGCGACAGATGGTAACAAGACCTACCGTAGACATCATTTTGTAATGTATAAACACTGAATTAACTATGATGAACACCTAAAACTGACAGGAAATATTGCATGTCAATTATACTTCATAAAATTAGTAAAATGAGTGAGAAGGAAATCAAAAATTAAAAACAAAGGATAAACCATTTATATGAAGAATTCAAATTCCCCAATAATATTGAACTTATGATTCAGTTATATTTGGAGAAAAGGGGGCTTATACGCCAATCTCGAAAGCATTCTTTGCGAAGATGTGCCTGTCACTGGACATAGACCTCCAAAGATCAGTATTGGTTCCTTAGCCTGTAAGAGTCTTTCGTAGAAGAGATTCAGCTGTACTTTCAGGTGGTTTATAAAGGAAAATGTCTGGAATGTGTGGAACCAGCATTCTGGCTTCCGGTATATCACATCCAGCAAGTTCTCAAGACTCTGGTTAGTACAAGCCAAAGTTGCCTTTCATGGAGAGCCTTGGCCGTTTTAGGTGACACATACTGACTTTTCCATCATTATCTCTAGGGTATCTACCTTCATATAACTTCTCTTCTAATCCGAATAGCACTTCCTTAGTAGCTAGTAATGAAGTTTTCTCCCCTTTTCCCCCCACACTGATCCCAACACATGACACGCTATTCGGGCTCCGTGTGGGTTAAGAATCATTTATAATCCATCGCTATAACCAGAAGCAAATCAAAGTTCAAAACTGCCATTGGGTAAGTAGCGAGGCTCACTTAAGAGCAGTATATTTACATTTATATATTGATGGTCCATAACGGAAAATATGCCGAGTATAAGCTCATATAAACATTTTCAAATCATTCCTACTCTCTTCATAAATCTACCATGAAATCTAGCATAAAAGCATCTTTGTTGCTGTGTCTGTGATTAATGTTAAAAATGACTAATGTTGTCTGTTGTTATCATTTCTCTCTGAGCATCAGTTCTCTCCATATACAAATCACACTTTGCATTTCCCTTCCTCATTGTACGACAAGAAATGCAACCACAGTGGATGTAATATGAACTCACTGCCATTGGTGGCTTCAAGTCTGATGCACTCCACAGCTACGCTAAGCTTACAACTCCCAGTGGTTGGAAACGGACTTCAAATTTGGAACAGATTTAGAAGGAAGATGGCAACAGCTGTTTAAATGAGAATCCTCTAGATTATTGTCACAGCTCAAATTTTATTTCAACTCTGCTATAGTATAATGTCATTTAAGTTAGACCATTAAAAAAATATATTTTATTTATTTATTTGCGAGAGAGAAAACAAGACAGAGAAAGAGAGAGTAGAGACAGTGGGGGAAGCAGCATAGGAAGAGGGAGAAAGAGACTCCCTGCTGAGCTGGGAGCTCTGATGGGGTGCTCCATCGCAGGACCCCAGGATCATGACCTGGGCTGAAGGCAGCCACTTAACCACCTGAGCACCCCTAAATTACATCACTTTAATATAGATAACCAAACTTATAGCCACTCATGTGGCTAATGGTTGTATAAAATATGCATTGTCAGGGTTATTCAGAAAACTGCTGACAGCATATTTTCAGCACACCATCAAGAAAAAGAAAAGAAACAAACATTTTTGTATACCTTCTACTTTCTAGGTACAATTAAAAAAAAATACTTCATTTGTTTATTTGAGAGAAGCAGACTCCCCACTGACCAAAAAGCCCCACCTGGGGCTTGATCCCAAGACCCTGAGATCAGCACCTAAGCTGAAGGCAGACATTCAAACCAACTGAATCATCCAGGCACCCCTAGACACTGTGTTAATAGCTTTTGTTTCATCATCTCATTTAATCTTCTAAACACCCTCTCACATAGACATCATTATACCTATTACACAGATGAGTAAACCAAGGCACAATAAGTTTAAATGACCCAGTCTTTGGTCTGTATAGATCCAAAGTCCTTACTCTCTCCACTATAGTGTATCATCTTCCCCAAGAAAGAGAAAACTTACCTTTATATACTCCTTAACGCTTTTAGACCTCTTAAAGACAAGTATTTTTATCTTGACTTACAAAAGCTCCTACCACTATATCGACTTCAAAAGTCCTTTTCAATTCCATGTGGTTTGTTAAGGGGCATTAGGATTCCCCAGGATTAGTGCTTCCAAGTTCTGAATTTCCACTCAGAGCTTAGAGGAAGAAATAGCACAGATTTCCTTGTCTGAGTTTCTTTTCTTTTTTCTTTTCTTTTCTTTCTTTCTTCCTTCCTTCCTTCCTTTCTTTCTTTCTTTTTTTTTAAAGCTCCTCAAATAAAATGAAACCTCTATTTTTCAGTATGTTGATTATTTTTAACTGTGTGCTGATAATAATTTTAAATTTCTAATATTATTCTTAAATCACTATCTTGCTTGAGTTTTTGAGTGCAACTTTGTGATTAAATTTATTCTCTTAATCATTATGTGTCAAAAGAAAAGGCATCCAGGCTTCTATCAACCTGGCTCGTTTGACTTCTGCTTTTTTCCCTTTTCTCTCCTTAAAATTTTCTTTTCCCAAAGGCAGAACATTAAGAAAACCTTGACTTGGTTTGAAATTTTCAACAAAATGGCTAAAAGTCATATAGCATTATTTCTTTTCTTTTTTTTTTAATATTTTATTTATTTATTTGACAGACAGACATCACAAGTAAGCAGAGAGGCAGGCAGAGAGAGAAGAAGGGAAGCAGGCTCCCTGCTGAGCAGAGAGCCCCCTGGGGGGCTTGATCCTAGGACCCTGGAATCATGACCTGAGCCGAAGGAATAGGCTTTAATCCACTGAGCCACCCAGGTGCCCCTTTATTTTCTTATTATAGCTTTTATAAACAATATTTCTCAACATCTAATGCAATCAAATGAATAATTATTGAATCATAAAAGATGGGAACAGTCTAATCTGAACTAGACATGTTTAGAAATTAACCACATCAAAAACAAACAAACAAACCACATCTAAGAATTAAAGCAGGGGTGCCTAAGTGGCGCAGTTGGTTAAGCGACCAACTCTTCATTTTTGGCTCAGTTCATGATCTCAGGGTCCTGGGATCAAGCCCCTCACCAGGCTCTGTGCTTAGCATGAAGTCTGCTTAGACTGTCTCTCCATCTGCACTCTCCTCTGCCCATGCTCTCTCTCTCTCAAATAAATAAATCTTTAAAAAAGAAGAATTGAAGCATTCCTGATGATCCTCCTCTCCTACAACAATTTAAGTGATATGTAAATAATTTGTGTATTAATCACATTTTCAATCAATATCAATCTATCCCAGCCAGAGTTTCCTAATCTAGCCCTAATCTAGCCCAGTGTCATTAAGGGTTCTGTGGAAATAAGTTTTAGGGATGTTCTCAATACTCCATTGATTTCTCAGGGTTTCATATTATACATCTATTCAAGTATTTAATAGCAACTTTGAGAAAATCTGCTGTAAAGTTAACTTTAATTTGTTTTGGTCGTGAAATTCTTCTTTGGCTTTTTAACTTTGCCTGTAACTACTGATTCTTAGACCAGGCATTAGGAAATTTTGGTGTAATCATTTGCAAGTGGAAAGATTTTTATACTCTGTAATGTTTTAAGTGCTCATTAATTAATTTTGTAGCTAAACAAAAGAATAGGATATATGTGATTAAAAGAAACAGAATATCTAAAATTTCTAAATGTTAAACAGAAATTTCTAAAATTTCTAAATTTTAAACAGAAAATCTAAAATATCTAAAATTCATAATTGATTTTCATTACTCTAGTTGATTTTCCCTTAATAAAGAAAACCAGTAGTATTCAATTGCATTTTCCAATAGTTATTTTTTTTTATTTGGGAAATAAGTAACACTGAGTTTTCAGACCAAGAAAATCCCCTAGACCTTAACCATTCTCTAGTGCAACCAGGTTAAACTCTTTAGAGAGTTCTCTAAGGGCTCCTTATCCTTTGAATATCAAGAATTAAGTCCTTGAAAGGTACCTGGATGGCTCAGTCAGTTAAGCGTCAGGCTCCTGATTTCAGCTCAGGTAATGATCTCAGGATTATGAGATTGAGCCCTGAGAGTGGCCCCACTGCATGTAGAGTCTGCTTAAGGTTCTCTTTCCCTCTCCCTCTGTCCCCTTCGCCTGCTCCTCCCCACTGCTCACAAGCACACTTTCTCCCTCTCTCTCCTTTTCTCTCCCTCCCCCCCCCCCCAGATCAAGCTAGGTAGCAAGCTACACAAGGATTCCAAAAGGGAATCTGTTACAAACAAACAAGTCTTTGTGGCTGGCCAGGGTCTTAAGTTTCTACATTGTTGTGTTCACTTTCAGCTGCAAATATGAAAAGCAAAGATCCAACTTCCTGTCCTTGTACCTCCTATCTAAAGCACTATACTCATATATAGGAATGAGAAATTGTGTGCTCTTGAGGGAGATCATTCAAGCATCTAGACAGAGTTCCAAAAATACCATTCATGGGGGTGCCTGGGTGGCTCCATCCGTTAAGCTTCTGACTCTTGATGTCAGCTCAGGTCGTCATCCCAGGGTCATGATCTCAAGGTCATGGGATGGAGCCCTGTGTCTAGCAGGGAGTCTGCTTCTCTCCCTCTCCCTCTGCCATCCCCAGCTCATACTCTGTCTCTCTCAAACAACACACCTTAAAAAAACCAATACCATTAGTAATCTCTCTGTTTTTTCACTACATGTGTATTAGAATGACTAAAACAAAACAAAAAACACTGACAGTACTTTTTACTTACTGACAGCACTAGCATTACTTGAAGAAGGGGCCAGAAAATGGACCTCTCCTAAATTGTTGGTGGGCATATGAGATGGTACCACCACTCTAGAAGTTTGGCAGTTTCTTACAAAACTAAACACACATTTATCATGCAACTCAACAATCATACTCCTTGAGTTTTATTGTAGAGAAAATGAAAATTTATGTTCATGCAAAAGTCTATACAAAATACTCGTAGCGATTTTAATTATCCTAGCTCCAGAGTAGAAACAACCCAAATGTCCTTCAACGGGCAAAGGATAAACAAATTGTGGGTAAGGCATACCACGGAATATGATTCAGCAATAAAATGGAACAAACTGTTATTATCTGCAGAAACATGAATGAATCTCAAGGTAATTATGTTAAATTTTTAAAAAAGCCAACATCAAAATGTCATATACTATATGAGCCTATTTATATCATTCTTGAAATGAAAAAACCATAGGAATGCAGAACAGATCAGTGTTTGCCAGGTGTTGGGGAAGGTGAAGGGAAGCTGTAAAGGGTACCACAAGGGAGCTCCATTGTGGTGAGTTCTGTATTTGATGTGGTAGAGTTCATATGAACCTATACATGTAATAAAATTTCACAGAACTATAACACATACACCCAAAAAATGCACCTACAAGAACCTCTGGAATCTGAGTAAAACTATAGTCCAGTTAATTGCATTGTCTCAGTGTCGAATCCTGGTTTTGAAAAATGTATTATCGTTTTTCAAGATGTTACCATTAGGGAGAACTGGGGGATGGGTCCAGGGAAACTCTCTGTACTATTTTCCAACCTCCTGGAGTTCATAATGTTTTTTTCAAAATAAAAAGTTTTAAAAAACTGGAAAAATTTCATCTGCTTTTTTTAGGAGGTAGGGTATGGGAGAAATGGGTGAGGAGGGTCAAAAGGGATAAGATTATAAAATAATGAAGTCACGGAGACTAACACATAGCATGGTGACTGCAGTTAACCATATGGTAGCATGCACAGGAATGTTGCTAGAGGGAGGAAGTCTGAAAAGTCCTTGTCACAGGAAAAAAAATTGCAACAATGTATGGGGACAAATGTTAACTAAACTTATTGTGGTGATCATTCTGCAATATATACAAATATTGAATTGTTATGTTGCACACCTGAAACTAATATGTTATGAATCAATTCTATGTCATATCATGTTATATGTCAAATAGAAAAAAAATTTTCATCTGATTTTAAGAAGGCTTATGTCTTGGGTCACTTTTGCAGACTCAGCTATGTAAAAGAAATACCCCTGCCAATCTTAAGTGTTGTGTCTGCCTCAGAACTCCCCATGATTTTGCTCTTGATAAAATTCCATACAACAAAACTCAGAGGTAAGACTTATGTTGATGTTTTTGGTTATATGAAGCTAAGTCAGGCCTCACAGAGAGCAAATAAAGATAATTTTCAAATTTAAATTTAGAAAAGAGATGTTATCTAAACATACTGTCTAACAATAATGGGATTTAACAGGGAAGGTGAGGATTGCATTGCAGTTTGGGGGACAATAGCCTTTAAGTGAAGAGGGAATTAATTACTTATTAACATTTTCCTTGGTATGAATGCATTAGAGAAAAACCAAAATAAGATAATCATGCAATGTGGACAATGATCTGATTAAACGCTTAGGGGATTCACAGTGTCAGATGTGTGATTCTGGGAGTGGCGCATGGTAGGATTATCAGGGGAATTCAGTAAGAAGTTTTAAATTTCTTAGGGATGATCTGAAGATCTAAAAAATACAAAGCTGATAAAAATAAAAATGCCAGGCCATGTTTAGCATATGGCATGAAACAGAACAGGCTTCTTGAGTGACCTCTAGAGAGTCATTTATATATTTATCCAAACTTGCCTTGGCCATATTTCCTTTATGCAGCATTCTAGATGATCAGTAAAGTAGTGAAAAAATACATAAATTGCTTAAAATAATGTTTTCATGGTCCAGATCATGACTAGATCTCCAGCTACAAATGTTTCTCACTTTGCATCATCTTAATGACCCCTGAGGCATTCACTGTCTCTACTCTCTTCTAGGCACTCATTCCCAACAACTTGTCCATTTGAATGTCCTACGAGACTTACATAGTCATCTTAATATATCAATACTGAGTCCATGGTTTGTTCTTACAAACTTGCTTTTTGTTTCTGGAGTCTCAGTCTTGGTGAATGGTGTGGACGTCCATCCAATCCCCAAGCTGAAATACCCGTTCCCTTTTGCCCAGCCCTGCCTCCCAGTGCCACACGCTGCCCATCCTTTCTTACAAATGTTTCCAAACTCAGACTCCACTGGCTATCGGAATTGCCATGCTCACCTCAGCACGCCATCACTTTTGTGTTAAAACCTTCACTGGCTCCGTAAGACTAGATTTTAACTGTTCACAACACAAACAAGAAATGACAATTACATGATGTGATAAAAGTGTTATCTATTACTATGTATAATGAACACTACTGTAGTAATAACATTCCAATATATAAAAGTATTAAGCCAACATATTGCACACCTCAAACCTAAACAATGTCATATGCCAGTTATATCTCAATTTAACAACAACAGCAACACGCCACCACTAACAACAAAAAAACCCCATTGGCTCTGTGTGATGTTGCATCAGTTTTCTAAGGTGACCACGACAAACTACCACAAACGGAGTGGATTGAAACAGTTACCTTACAGTTTTGTAGGTCAGAAGTCTGACACAGGTCACACTGGGTGAAAATCAAGGTGTAAGCCAGGCTATGTTCCTTCCTTTAGACTTTAGGGGAGAATAAATTTCCTGCTCATCTGACTTGCTGGCAGAATTCAGTTCCTTCTGGTGGTAGGACCAATGTCCTCACTTACTCTCTGGCTGTGGCCCTGGAGTTTGTTCTCAGTATCTAGAGGCTGCCCACATTCTTTGGTTTGTGGTTCTCTTCCTCCATCTTCTAAGCCAGCAACATGTGGCCAAAACCTGCCTGTGTTGCCTCTCTCTGACCATTCTCCTGCCTTTCTTTGACCTGACAGACGTTCAGCTTTTACTGGCTCATGTGATTAGATTGGAGGAATCTAGGATACTCTGGGACAATCTCTCCATCTCAAGATCCTTAATTGTAATTATTTGTGCCACGTCCCCTTTGCCATGTAAGATCACCTACTCCTAGGTTTGGGAGATTACAACAAAAATGTCTTTGGAAACCGCTATTCCAACTTCACAGGCGTGTTGAAGTTTCAGAAAAGCTTATACGTAAACTCTTCTTTTAGAACAGAAAACAACTGCGAGCGAAAGAACAGGACTCAAGACAGTTTGCAGGTCGTAGAAATGTCAGCTTCACTGGGGATACTGCCGATTGACAGATGTGACCTTAGATCCATGGCAAATGGCTTTTCAAAAACTTCACCCCTGAATTAGACAGGTTTTTCCTACCAAGACACTGGCCAGTAGCCTTAGACAGAAGATGCTCCTGTGAGCGGACCTGTGGAAGAGTGGCACTGTGCATGTTCAGTTCCATCCCCAAATCCATCCTCCCCGATGAACACAGTTCCTCCGAGGAGTGTGAAAGGGATAGGGGGACAGGACAGGACAAGTTCTTCTCCATGAAAACATGACAGAAGTAGACAAAAGGAGACAGAAGGTCCCTCATCACAGTCTACTGACTGAATCCACACTTCAAATACCATCTCTTTCACAGTCAACTCCCACCCACTCTTTTATCTCCTGTCACTGCCCCTCTTGAACCCCGCATTCCTGCACCTGGGTCTTCTCACTGTTCCCAAACATAGCAATTCCCTGCTTTCCTGTTTTCCATCTTCTCTACCTAGACAATCTCTCCAGTCTTTGTGGTAAACTTTTACTCATTTTTAAAGGCAATAGCGCATGTTTCCTCTGAACACAGCTCTGTAGCTCCCTCCAAACTCCCTTCTCTTGAGGTCTTACCTCCTCATGGGTTTTCAGCATCTCACAGTGGTTGGATTTGGGACCTAATGGAATCTCATTAAATGTTTTTGAATGATCTTCATGTTTTGAGTGATATTTATTCAAGAATTTCTCTTTGCCTTTCTGCCTTCCTCTTGAGGGAAAGGATTATATCTTATTCATCATTTTAGCCCCAGCACTATAGCCATGCCTAATACATAAAATGTTCTGCATAAACTTCTCTTAAAAGAATATGTAAATTAATGATTTAATTGGTTCCCTCCAAAGCAGAGTATATTATTAGAGATGTCTGCATAATTATATCTGGATTCTCTGGTGTATTAGTTGCTATTTTTGAAGGGAACTTCTAATATATAAATCAAGAGCCCTTCTTGTGGCCAACAAAGTCCTAAAGGGGTCTGAGGACATTCCTTGCCCTGAATTCCAAACATACTTTCCTGGCTTGTTGCCTTATTTTGTTTTGATTTTATAGCTAGTATAACTACATATGTAATGCTATACTAATGTTATGCTATATTACGTTAGGTTATGTATATTATATCATGTGATATATTGGTTTATTTTCTTTCTGTGCATCTGTACCATAAGCCCCATAAGAACAGTGATTTTGTTTTATTTAATATCTCAAACAGTAGCTGCTATATAATAGGCATTAATTCATCTTGTTCAATGAATGAAAGAATGAATGAGATACAGTGGAATGAGAGGAAAAAGTAAGACTTTGAAATCAGAGAAGACTGGGTTAAAATCATAGTTCTCTGCTTTTCCTAGCTGTTTGGCCTCAAGCAAATCATTTAACATTTAATAATGTTAAATTCTTGCATGGTTGGTGGGATATTGGCAACAATATATATAAAATATCTGGCACACACTAAGCATTCAAGAAATGGTGGCTATAATTATGTCACTTGCTTTCACAGTTAAGGACATTATGTTAAAATTATTAATGAAGATGAGTTTCCTTCATGCTGACCAAGTACACCTTTGTGCAGCCTTAACCGGGAATGAAATGAAATTCTAGGGTGTATACCTGATTGCAATCAGCAAAATCAAGTATCTTTAATGAAGTGTCATGATAACCACCAAACTTATTAAGAATACTATGAAAGGATTTTAAATATTCCCAAGAAAGAAATATTTCAACGTCATCCAAAAATCTCTCCAAGTTTCCTGTTCAAACCCTGCAACATTCGGCCAAGATGGCAGTTATAAGGCACCTTGGCCTCCGTAAAACCAAAATGACTTTTTGGGCACATACAGTCTGATTCATTTAAACCAAAAAAGAGAAAGAAAAGAAAACCCAACCTTTCAATTTCCAGAATGTTCTGTTGCATCTGCATTTACTCTAGATTCTACAGTAAATTCAATGACAGCTTTAAGTTAGATAATAATATAGATTTTTTAATGTTCCCTTATCTTGATTATTTTTAAATTACCCATATTTTATATCTGGTAGCTTATGGATTTCAATGAAATTTTTTACCCATCGTGTCTGTAGGTTAGGCAAACATGGACACAGCAGATCCCTCATCTTGATTAAACTTGTACCATCCTATAAAACAAGGCTAGTTTTCACTCTGTTGTTGAAGGAGTTGTGGCCCAATGCAATCTGACCCTCCTACAGCTCAAGAATTAAAATCTGGTTGGTATATGACATCATGGAAAGTACACAGCTTTTAGAAAAGTCTGATTGAGCTCAGATCTGCAACGGGCTGTGTGTCCTTGTCTATTCTCTAAGCCCTACTCTTCCTCACCTGTAAAATGGGGTTATTAGTCTTACACAAGGCTATGGCCAACACTCAAATGAAAAACCTGTATGTGTGGGGATCTTTAAATGTACTTTATACATTTTTAATATCATGGGATTAGAGCATAAGTCTCTGACAGAGTTTAGCAGTCTTCTAATACATTTCCATATATCCCATGTGAAACAAATAACAAACAAAACCCCCCAAACATGTGATATGTCATTTCTCTTTGTTTTCTACTCCTCTGGTTGAGTGTTATCGTGTTCCTGAACCACCTCTAAAAGGCATGTTCTACCTGCATTACTGAATCATAATCAACTCATTTATTCATTCAATGGATATTTATTAAGCACCTATAGTAGGCCAGACAGTGTATTAGGCATTAGACTTGCATTATTGAATGAAACAAGTAAGGCTTTTATTCTCTTGGGAAAGCCAAAACCCCACAAAACTGAATAATAAAGCAACACAAAATAGTAGGTATTTGGATTAAAATTTGAGCTATAATGAAAATAAAACAGGGTGATGTGTTACCGAATTACTTGGGGCATTGATAGAAGGGTGTCTTAAGGACACTACTCTTAGAAAAGACTTAGAGAAGACCTCTCTGAGAAATCAACAAACTAAAACCAGGATTAGGAGTCACCTCAGTAAAAACCGCAGCGAGTGTTGTGGATTTTGTTCTGTATTTAGTGGAGGATCCGTGTGGAAGCTAAGAATACAACGTTTTGTAAGGGGGTAAAAGTGGAAACAACGAGATGAATCAGAAAGCTGTTTATCATCAAGGAAAAGCAATAAAGGTAAGAGCATAGAAAAAGATAAAGTGCGGGCCCTTCTTCAGAGAGACAACCAGGGAAGCCGTATCTAAGGAAGACTGTTGGAGATGGACTGGAGCGCAGAGAGGGAGGAAAAGTATTTCAGGTTGCTGGAAGAGGCTAGTGAGAAGGGGGTGGGTGTAGGAGGCAGAGATGACAGTCTCTGCAGATGGAGTGGATGTGGGGTGTCCGGGGAAGAGAGACGGTCAGGGTTGAGTAGTTCTACTGACTCAGAGAAATCTGGGTGAGGAGATTTTTGAAAGGATGGGCAAATTGAGAATTTATTTTGTGTATGAATGTTCATTTTAATTATCTTTTGAATATACCAAAGGAAATCCGCAAGCCTTTTATTAGAAAACCAATGACAGCCTCCTTCTCTGTCACGGCAGAGAAGGTGCCTTTTCCAAAGGCTGTCAAACTTCAGCTGCTACCCCCACTCCCCTGCCCCCCTTGCATGACAGAGAAGGCTCCAGGCTGAGGGCTCTTGCTGAGAAAGTGCCCATCCAGGAGACACCTGCCCCAGATTATGACCATGGAAGGCAAAATCACAGCATAAAGGCATGCTCTTGAAGAATCAAATTTACTCAAAGTTTGAGGGAAAACCAGTATTTTCACAAAATAAAAAGAAACACAAGTAAAAAGATTAAGATATGGAACAGAGTGAAACATTTGCATGGATTTTAAAGATGAAAAACGGACAAAAAGTTACAATAGAAATACACAGCTTTCGTGTATAACACTTTAGGAAGACAACTTCTACATAAATCAAAGGAGAGATGTTATCCTTTTGAAATAAAGAAAATGAGAATTATTGGTTCTTACCTCTAGTTTAACTGTTTAAAAAGAGAAACATTGGAGGAGGCATGAAATATTTTGTAAACTAGAAACCGAAGACTTGTATGGCAAACTTGATTGATACTGACACATCTTTAGGACTCAGGTTAAGAAATTGATTGCTTGGGGCACCTGGGTGGCTCTGTGGGTTAAATCCTCTGCCTTCCCGGCCCAGGTCTTGATTCGAAGGTCCTGGGATAGAGCCCCGAATTGGGCTCTCTGCTCAGCGGGGAGCCTGCTTCCTCCTCTCTCTCTCTGCCTGCCTCTCTGCTACTTGTGATCTCTGTCAAATAAATAAATAAAATCTTAAAAAAAAAAAAGAAAAGAAAAGAAATCGATTGCTTTTCCATCACCGTTTTAAAACACATAATTACCCTGTTTAATTAGTTTATTTTCTATTTACTCTTTTTATCTCTATAATCATAATTCTGAAATCAACAGTATTCTGTTTCTACAGTTCGGCAAGCAATCTGCTAATTAATTAATTAGTTTTATAGAAGTAAAAGCAATCCAGGCATTTCTCTGGCATCATATACAAATGAAATTGGTCACTTTTCATTGTTTGATTTTACGTAATCCAATGATCTGCAACTGAAATGCTGTAATACTTGGGGGCCTGGTTTTAACCTGGTAAAGTCTGAGCAAATGTCACTGTCTGGATTCTGCCGTGCCAGGCTTCCCGGGGCAGTTTAGGTAATCTGTTATTCAGATATATCTGCAGTGCCAAGTTTCTATTTATACAGGAAAGGAAGTGATTTTCTATTTGTCCTCCTTAAAAGAAAACCCTGAGGGACAGATTATGGTCAGAGTACTAATGGTTAAGTTATTGAGGCAGAAATAACTTGGGCAAAAAAAAAAATATATATATATATGTATATATTTAATATATTTCATTTATATAATATATATTTAATATACTACATGTATTTCATATAATATATATATATCATATATATGAATGAAGTGGTCCCAAGAGGATTAACATATAAAACTCCTCCACATCAACCTCATTAGAACTGAATGATGATTTTTCTATTGTAAGTACACTGCATTTTTATTCACAATGGTATTAAGAAAAAAAAAGAATAATTATCTTTTCTCGCATTTTAACAAAAGATTTTACAATGACAAAATAGTTTACTGAAAATAGCACTTGAGAGGTCTGTTATAATTCTATTGTTACTTTTAGAGCAGATGCCATGTCACATGCAAAATGCCAAGACCACAGAAAAATATTTTTAGCTGGGTAAAAATATGTGACATTTAAGGAAGAAATGGTAGTGCTTTGATTCATTTGTTAATTGAGCACTTCAACATTTTCTATACACAATTGTTTGAGGTTAAAGAATGTAAAAAAGATGCAGTCCTTGCCCTCATGCAATTTATATTTTTAGGCAATTGAGATAAACTGTTCTTTATAGCTTCTGTGGGAGGTAAGAAGAATGGCAGCTAGATCAAATGTATTCTCAGTACGTATTCCTAGTATTGGTTTTAATATGACAAAAGATGATAGCTCAGGCTGGGCATAAAGGGAAAAAAAATACCTTAAATGACCAAAATGAGCTGGCCTGAGTGAGGATAAGCTGGAAGTGGGAGAGAAACCTTGTATGGCGTAGAAGAAGCTTATGCAACTTTGAGGAGAGACTAGATAGATGGGGTTTTAGAGGAGGACAGAGATTATGTCAACTTGCTGGCAAGTTCTATTTAGCAATATTTAAGGTAAAGAAACGTAAGATAGGCTAGAAAAATGTTCAGACATGTTCAGAGCATAAGGTCTGGATGTAGACAGAGAATGAAAGCAAATACTTTAAAATTTTGGAAGTCTTAGAAGTCTATCATATATGGACAGCAAAGCTACAGATAGCAAGACAACTACACGTGTGTACTGTAAATAGCACCTCAATAATTTTTAAACACAGACACACATACAAAAACACTGCCATTTAAAAGTAAGTTGTCTTCTGTCTCCTAAAATGAAGACTTAAATTTCATTTGGGGAGGGATTTTTTCATTATTCTGTAAACATTGTTTCATTTTTTCGTAACATTGAAAGTGGAGGGTTTAGCGGGAGAGGGAGAAAGAGCAAGGAAACACTCATAGCCTTGGGGAAGAGCTAAGTGCAAAAAATTAAATCAAATATATATCCTACAAACATAATGGCTGGGTTGTTCAGTTTAGAGTTCTAGATCGGGTGTGTTGTTAGGAATTGCAGGTCCCTGATAATCTTATTTGTGATCGTCTTTCCTTTCCTAAAAGTGGGTCTAGATTGTTTCTACATGTATACCGTGTCTTACTGTCAGGAGGTATGTCTATCTTCCCTTGCCGAAGCAGCTACCTACTGATGATGGATGAGGAGACCCTGAAGTCTGAAAGACATAATGACCTGAAGTTCCCTTCATCTTAGAGCCATGTGTTATAGAGAGTAGACGGATATTTACTCAGCCCATCCTGGACAGCCCTAGGGATCTCTCACATGTAAAGATAGTTAAGACAAATAACATACAACTTGGTAAAGGTACTGAGATTAAATCATTATATTCTCATGACTTTTTATAGTTATCATAATCCTAGGCATAGAACAGGGTATATCTCTGTGGTGGGTGAAATAATGGCTCCCAAAAGAGGTCCAGGCCTGACTCTCCAGAGCCCAAGAATATGTTTTGTTACGTGATGAGGGAGAAATTAAGGTTGCTAATCAGCTGACCTGAAAATAAGGAAACTGTGCTAGATGGTCAGGGTGGATCCGATGAAATTACAGGGCTCCGGGAGAACCAGAGGAGATGTGACAATGGAAGCAGTGATGGGCAGTGTGACATGAGACAGACCCCACCCACCGCCGCAGGCTTTGGACGTGGAAGAAGGGACGGCAAGCCGAGGAATGCGGGTAGCTTCTAGAAGCTGGAAAGGACATGGGAACCAATTTTCTGCTAGAGACTCTAGAAGCAGGGCAGCCTGCCAATGCCTTGATCTTAGCTGATTGAGAATCATTTTGGACTTCTGACCCCAACACTGTAATTTAATACATTTGTGTTGTTTTAAGCCACTAACTTTGTGGTAGTTTGTTACAACAGCAAATGGAAACTTATACAATTTCAAGTGCAGCAGGTTACTGAACACCATCATCCCAGAAGACAGTCAGCTTAGGAGCAGGAAGACAAAACTATGGGGACAAGCCTGGATTGCAATTTCTCCTCTTCCTAGGCATCAGAGGCCCTATTTTAAACTTCATGGGATGGAGATAAGCAGAACACCAGTATGGTGGAGAGTAAGGCAGCCCTCATTAGACCCAGAGTGAGGCAGAGAAGTGCCTGAAAAGTAATCATAATGGGGCACCTGGATGGCTCAATCTGTTAAGCTTCTGACTTGATTTTGGCTCAGGTCATGATCTCAGGATTGTGAGACTGAGTCCCAAGTTAGGCTCTGCACTGCTTAAGTGCTGCTTAAGGCTCTCTGTCTCCCTCTGCCCTTCCCCTCCCCACCTTCTCTAAAAGGATAAAGAGAGAGAGAGAGAGAGAGAGATCCCAAGCCATGATCAAAGACTTGCAAAGGTCTCTTTCTTTCTCTTGAAAACTTCTGCAGAGTATCATTAACCATGACTGATTGGTAACTCTTGGCTATGCAATGAGAAACTGAGCATGCTCAGTAGGGAAAGCATTTTGTCCCTTCCCCCAAAGGGTAGTGAGGACCATGGCAGTCATCAGCAGAGAACAGCACATCCAGCAAAATGCTGATGCCACAGGAGGAATGTGTAGGAGTAAGATCAGGGTGAGGCAGGGGTGGGGGGAAGTAGGGGGTAAAGGGTTGGCATGCCTGTGCATTTTTTAGATACTCTTACAGAAAAAGCTGGGTGTAATATATGACAATGCTCACCTGGGATCAACCTCAAGTTATCATAATTTGGGTTTAAGCAATAAATATAAGATTTCTGATTCACAGTAATGAACAAAACTACAAAAGAAAAAATTAAGAAATTTAACTAAGCTCAGAAATGACATGGACAAAACTGACCTGAAACAGAGCACACTGGAATGGAAGATCACATGAGAACATCAACGCCAAGCAATAGAGCCACAAACCGGGGGCACCTGAGTGGCTCAGTGGGTTAAGCCTCTGCCTTCGGCTCAGGTCATGATCTCAGGGTCCTGGGATCGAGCCCCGCATCGGGCTCTCTGCTCAGCAGAGAGACTGCTTCGCCCCCCACTCCACCCCCATCTCTATCTGCCTGCCTCTCTGCCTACTTGTGATCTCTGTCAAATAAATAAATAATAAAATCTTTGGGGCACCTGGGTGGCTCAGTGGGTTAAGCCGCTGCCTTCTGCTCAGGTCATGGTCTCAGGGTCCTGAAATTGAGTCCCACGTTGGGCTCTCAGCTCAGTGGGGAGCCTGCTTCCCTCTCCCTCTCTCTCTCTGCCTGCCTCTCTGTCTACTTGTGATCTCTGTCAAATAAATAAATAAAACCTTTTAAAAAAAAATAGAGCCACAAACCAAAATCTGAAAATTAAAAAAAAAAAAAAAGGAGTGGGAGAGTGAGAAGCAGGCTCCCCAAAAAGCAGGGAACCCGAGGCAGAACTCTATTCCAGGGCCCTGGGATCATGACCTGACCCAAAGGCAGATGCTTGACCAACTGAGTCACCCAGGTGCTCCAAAAGCAAATATTTTTAAATGTTAAGATTTGTTAAAGCCAAGTAGTGAGTTTACAAGTATTTGTTAAAGGTATTTTTAGAGTTAATTTTTCCTAGTATGTCATAATTTTGAAATTCGATAGAAAAAGCAAAATAAAGATGACTTTACTTTGATGGATTGATTAGTGTATTTTAGATGCACGAGATGGAAGAATACTGGAAAGGACTGTATCTTATAGATAAGACAGCCTTGTGTCAATTACTTATATGATTAAAAACACTAAGAGGTCATTTAAGTGAAATATCAATCATGTGACTAAGGACATGGATTTTGAAAAGTCTTTGGGACAACTCAAGCTCACCAAAAATACAATTTTATAAACTGAACAAATGTAAGCTCCTATAAATCAGCACTGAGAGAGTGTTCAGTATAATTGAATTCTGTTATGGTTTCATGCTTCAAGGGCTTTGAAGAAAAGCTTTTATTTCAGTTTCCATGTTCCTATCCATTAAAAGCAAAACAATTTAAAGTCTTTGTTGCAAATCCTAATGCCAGACTATCAAGAGGACTGATTCAGAAAAAGTAAGATTTAACTACAGATGAGTCAATATTTTAAAACACAATAATAAAATTTGTATTATTACTTTCTTTTACTTTATGCTTTTTGAAAAGAACTGTTTAAAAGTGTGCATTTTCTTCACATTTGATCTTCTGATTTCCCAACAAAAAGAATAATTTATTCTAGAATTACCATCTGAATTAAAAACTTCCGGATAAATGAATTATACTACCTGATCACTCACTGACTTTTAATGCTTAACATTGCATGTATACAACTTAAACTTACCCACTAACAAAACTCTAAATTCTATTTTTAGACGATGCCTTCTAATAGTACTTCTATCTTAATCTTACTTGAAATATTTAAAATTTTATTTTATTTTATTTTTAATTTTATTTATTGATCTGGCAGAGAGAGACACAGCCAGAGAGGGAACACAAGCACGGGGGGAGTGGGAGAGGGAGAAGTAGGCTTCCCGCTGAGCAGGGAGCCCGATGCAGGGCTTGATCCCAAGACCCTGGGATCATGACCTGAGTCGAAGGCAACCACTTAACAACTGAACCACCCAGGTGCCCCAGAAATATTTGAAATTTTAAAGTAAATTTTGTATGTTAAATATCCTAAGATGACATGTGTTTTCAATACAAAGTGAACAAAGCAAAGAAATATCGATGGTTATTTAATAAAGAACCCTTAGACTTGTGACATTGAATCTATCAATAAACAAAAATTTCCAGGGACCTACTATCTACCCAGGATTTAAAATAATTATAAAAGATTTAGAATATAACTCTAAGAATATCAGCCAATTAGAGTTCAGGGTGCTCAGCCCAAATGGTAAAGCCTAGAGCCCTTCTCCATTGCTAATAAAGAAAATGCCCGATTTATTTAAAAAAAAAAAAAAGTCTATGCTTCTTATCTAATCATTGGCATCCACTTATAGAATTGTAGTTGTGTTGGGCATAAGTTAACAAAATACTGCAGCCTTTTATCAAGGAAAGAATACTCATTGCAATTAAGGGAGAAGAGAGGGCACAGATGGTTGTTAAGAGTGACACGTCTAGAACCAAAGACTACAAGGAAGGTTCCATTTAAGGTCAAAAAGGAAGGCCTTTTGTAGGTACTGGAGGGAGGAATGTTTGTTGTGGAAGGAACTTCATGCTAACAGTTTACATCTCAAATACTGTGTAACAAAGCAGGATTATTCTTGAGTCAATATTAGAAAACCTTCATGATTCACCCTGAGAACTGAAGATAACTATTGGTGACCAGTCCTGACTCGGGGAGACATAGTCACCTCATCTGCCTTCACCAGAGCCATCATGTCACACCTGGCAAACTCGTCTCTCTCTATTTAAAGACACAATGTTATCATTGGCAGAATTATTGATGACTGGGAAAAAAAAAATACAACTCCTAGAAAAGCCCAAATAGACTGGCCACGCATTCAGTCCAGCAGCAATGGAGAACGATGCTCCCATCAACGGCACGGAAGGACAGATTGTAGAGACAGCCCAAAGTCAAGAGAAAAGCATGAAGAATGCAATTCAACTCTCATGCTCTAAAGAACTCAAGTATAGAGAAAAGTATATAATATCATAGGCACATGAATTGAACAGATAACCATGTTTTGCCGTATTTGAGTTAGAGCTGTCTCATTCAAAACAAAATAAAACAAAACCCACAGAGTTCAAGGGCCATCCCAAACCCTTCCTTGTCACTAATTTTCACTATTCCAATATGGTCTCTACACCTGCCATGCACGTACTCATGCATATCCTACTCATAATTTTTCTTTTCATGGATTTTAATGACATATCAGAATCAGTAAATAAAATAACAATTGTCTGAAATAAAAAACATGGGTTCTTAGAAAAACAGAAATTTGTTTAAAAGAAGGATGAGGGGGCGCCTGGGTGGCTCAGTGGGTTAAAGCCTCTGCCTTTGGCTCAGGTCATGATCTCAGGGTCCTGGGATCGAGCCCGCGTCAGGCTCTCTGCTTAGTGGGGAGCCTGCTTCCCCCCTCTCTCTCTGCCTGCATCTCTGCCTACTTGTGATCTCTGTCTGTCAAATAAAAAAATGTATATACCTTAAAAGGAGGATGAGAAGGAAGAGGACAGGAAAGAGGAAGGAAGAAAGCATTTGACAATTGACACATTGATGCGTGGTTTCTGGGTATCATGGAAAACGTGTCCATCTTAGAGGCCTGCCCAAACATCTACATTTCAGAATTCTTCCCTCTACAAACTATTCTAGGTCTCCAAACTGAGAAGAGAGATTCAAAGACAGAGAAGAAATGCAGATTTTTTTTTTTTTTAATTTAAGAAAGGAGATAGAAGAAAGCTTTAAATCTCAAGGTTTAGGAAGTACCTAATTAGATAGAGGTTTAAAGTTTAGCTATACTATTCTTTTAAAATGACCATAAACTTTGGGCTACAGGTAGGTTCCCTTCCAGGGATCAATGTAAACTTTATGGCAACACTTCTAGCAAGTTAAAAGTTGTTCAGAACGTTTTGAGTTTATAGGACTGTATTTAGTCCCAGTCATACCCAAGCCCCGGGGATTGAAAAGCAGGGAAAAAAAATAAAAAGAAAAAAAGAAAGGAAAAGAAAAGTCATTCTCTGGGGTCAAATATGTACATTGCAAAGGGCTAATGCTGATGAGGGTAAGGTCCCACAGTCAAGCCTTATCCAGGAAATCCCTCTCCTCATCACCTTACAGGAACCTCACATGCCCGTCTCATTAAAATCGGTGATGATGAAGGATGACGGAAATTACTAAAGCAAAATATCTCACTGAAGCACCAAAGTTGCTTAGATACTTGAAAATGATACCACACTGCGCCTGTTGATAGGCTCTCATTACATTACTGAGATACCGCTTATCAGAGAATCAATTACTTGAGCAAGGAGGACAAACACGAACAAAATTTATAAACTTGAATTAGGGAACAGAGATTTTTGCATTGCTCATTAAAGTCCAAGATATATTTTTTCTTTACTAGAAAGATTGTTGTCCCAAGGGGTAGAATTTGGGCGTTGTTTACTGGGTGCTCTTTCCTGGACTCGACAAAAACCTGTGGATGAAGATGTTCTTGAACATTTTGGTTGGTATTATGGGTTCAGTTGTGTGCCCCTCAAATTCATATGCTGAAGTCTTAACCCCCAGAATGCCAGAATGTGACTGTATTTGGAGAGAGGTCATTAAAGAGGTAGTTAAGATTAAGTGTCATTGGGTTGGGCGTCCAATTCCAATATGACCAGTGTCGTAAGAAGAGGAGAGTGGGACACACACGCAGATGAACGGCTATGTGAGGACACAGGGAATTGGCCAACTACATGGTAAGGAGAGAGGCCTGAGAAGAAACTGACCCTGCCACACCCTAATCTCAGATATCTAGCCTCCAGAACTGTAAGAAAATAGATTTCTGGTATTGAAACCACCTGGTCTGGGTTACTTCATTACTGTAGCCTTTGCAAACGAACACAGTTAATACCTAGTACCTTTGGATTTTACGGTTTGTGGCCACGTAACCATCTCTACAAGTCAGCTACAGATCACATGCAACTTCTTTCTGTGTCTTAATACCAATGAATCTAGAAAAGTTGCAATCTCCATTGTTATTAAGGACTAAAATAGTATTTTTATTAGAAGACTTTCCCAGATAGCTAGAAATACACGTTAACACTAAATTCTAGTTCTTCCTTCAATCCTCAAAAAGGGATGATTGGAATAAATTTTTAAAAAATCCTGTACCTAATATGAGCCCTGTTCAACTTGGTTATTGCTAAGAAATAATATAGATTCATTCTAGGTAATGGCTCCTTCTTAATTAACTGCCTGCCTTCTTATCTAAGGTTGGTTGGTTGATTTGTTGTTCGTTTGTTTTAACCAGGAACAGAACTACCTGAAAAATAATTTTTAACTGACTGATAAAGGAGTAATTCATTATGAATCATATTATTTACAAAGACTTTTTTTTTAAGATTTTATTTATTTCTTTGGCAGAGACAGATCACAAGTAGGCAGAGAGGCAGGCAGAGAGAGGGGGGGAAGCAGGCTCCCTGCCGAGCAGAGAGCCCAATGCAGGGCTTGATCCCAGGACCCTGGGATCATGACCTAAGCCGAAGGCAGAGGCTTAACCCACTAAGCCACCCAGGCGCCCCTACAAAGTCATTTTTAAAACATTCTTAGGTCGGGTTAATTTGACATCTCGTTATTGAGCACTTACTGTTCGCTGGCATTCTCTTGTAGGTGCTGGAGATATACTGAGCAAAATAAACTTGTCCCATGAAGCTTAAACTCTAGTGAAGATACACAGTTAACCATCGCGGTGCTATGAGCACTTAACAGCATCAGTTTACTTGATTGTGAAATCTAGGGCAGGGGTCTGCCAATTTCCTTTTGGAAAGGGCCAGATGGTAAGTATTTTAGGCTTTGGTGCCACACAGAATATTGTAACTACTTGACTCTGTCATTACATAGCAAACGTGGCTATAGACAGTGTGTAAACAAAAGACTTTATTTATGGGCACTGAACTTAGAATTTCTTTTACTTTTCCTATATCATGAAGTGTTTATTTTTTGGTCCTTTTCCCAACTATTTAAAAATGTAAAGCTCACTCTTGGCTGAAGGTCACAGCGAGGGCATTGCAGAAGACTTTTAAGGATGGGAACCTGATGGGGGCGGTGGGGAAACAAAACCAGACAAAGGCAGAGTGGGTGCGGCGAGGCAGGAGTGCCCCCCTGGGTACCACCGTGCCCTGCGAGCCCTAGAAAACTGCGGGAAGAGAGCTTGCCCTTTGTAGAAGCTGTTTAACCTCAACACAGGCAGCCTAGGGGATACATAAGAGGAGAAACTTCCTGTCTCTCTCAAATCACACAACATATGTGTGCACCTACTCTGCCTACCAGGAAGACTGGACTGACTCTTTATATAAGCTGTGTGTAATTATCACTTGACTCCCTGTGCCTGAAGGCCTGTGAAAGCAGCAAATGATTCCCTTATTCTCTTGCTACTTTGATGAAGCAATCACATGAGTGCCGAAGAAAAAAAAAAAAAACAACATCTCAAGCGTGTGTTTATTTAGCAATGCTTTGACAGTAAGTTCTAGATGCTCTTTAGCTCCAGTGGTATAACTTTGTGTGTGTGTGTGTGACATTGGACAACTCCCTTCACTTCTTACACACACCCATTTGCACCTACTAAGTAAAATTACTACCTACCATCAAACCTAACCATACCGACCCTTAAAGAACACAAAATATTTTGTCATGCACATCACAATAAAATCTACAATTTTAGAGCAATTAGATGAATATGTCACTAAGATCAGGTATTAATAATGTCCAAAGACTATGTCCCTACTCCAAATTATGACTCTTAGACAATTTACTGGGTTTATTATTACACATTTGAAAATAAGATACAGTTTTCACTATTTGGTGGCTGCCCAAACAAACGTGCTGTGATATTTCAGAAAGGAAGCTATGGTTGTTTTGTTTTGTTTCTTTAACTGCTGTGGAAAAGAAAGTAGATTTATTTACTTTCTAGCGGCATTCGATTTTACTCAGTATCAAATTTATCCTATGTGCTAAAATGTAATGATAACGTGGCAAAAAGAGAGCATATGTTTGGCCCTGGGTTCAATGCTTGAGTGGAGATGCAGCAAAAAGTTTTTCCTGGTAACCAGACCAACACTGTGTGTCTGCCACACTGTTATACCACAGTCACTAAGGTGTTACAGGGCTGTTGAGGGTTTGAATCCACATTGGTTAGTAAATAAATAAATAAAACAGTCCTTCTGCTCATTAGGAAACCATCCAAAGCTAGGAAGAGAGAATCAGGTTCCTAATTTCCTAATTTATGAGTCAACCACTTACAAAAAAAAAAAAAAAAAAGAAAAAAGGAAAAAAAGAAAGAGGCAAAGCTAACACAGTCATTCATGTAGCCTTTCCCCATACTGATCTTTTTGGAAAAATAAATTCCTGCAGGAGTACTCAGAATCACTACTAGTAAGTTCTATTACACTGTCAGACTTAGGAGAAATGAAAGCCTCCCTGGGACTTCAAACATGAGACCGAAGAAATGATTATGGCAAATTGTTGTTCCTAATTCATTAAGATGATTTATATGACATGCTGTGTAATTGAAAAATGCAAAGCGAAAAAGAAAAGTCCCAGTAGTAAAGGAGCTTTATATTCAAGATAAATGGCATAAAACCGGAAGAATGGGCTCCATTAACGAGTTCTCCAAAGTCAGCCTTCAATTTAGTCTTCATTGTTGGCAAGATACTGACCAATGGATAGTGACTTTCCAGAAAATGATGGACCACAATAATGAAATTCTACAGATTGGACGTCATGCTCTTGACCACAAGATAGTTGAGAAGACGCAATCTCTTTTGCTTTTAATTCTCAAAAGCAAGAGTTTGCTTTAAGGGTTTAAAATTCCCCATTAAAATAACCTTTTATTCTAATCTCATTGTCTCTTTTGCTCCTGGTTCCCTCCCTTCACCTCTCCTCCTGCCCCCTCCAATTTTGATCCATTCTGGTCTCTTGGCATTGTTCTGACATTTGCTTGGCAGAACATAAAACAACAAATATGTTCAATTTGAGTGGTTTCCTGCAATGTTATTCTATCAAACTGGCAATTTCCGAAAGGATTTAGAAAGGAGTGTACAATTCCTCAGACACCGGGGAGGTCCGTCAGTGATTGCCAAAGCAGTCCTTGCTTCTAGTGGGTCCTAATATCTGAGCATATAAAAACATCCCTTTTTCTTAGGTTTATTTTTTAGCTTAACATCAAGCAGACTTCAGACACCGTCTAAGTGGTCTGAGAGTGCTATATTTAGCTCCTCGAAACTCAAAGGACTTTAGGGTATTTTGGTATGCATGGTGCATGGAGACACATTTTTCTTCCCAGCAGTCACGTAAGGTAATGAAATGTTAATCAAGATGTTTAAATTATATCTAATGGATTGATGGCCTCACATAGGGACCAGATGCAAAATTCATTAAAACAGGCTCCATTGATTCCCTGCATAGTCATTTCCTGCTCCCCTACCCAGCATTTGCCATTTCCAAGATGGTGGCAGATTTGGAAATTTTATGATTCGATTGTGGTTTGGCTTGGATTCAAATTATAGGTTCTGAATTTGATCAAACTAGACATCTAATGCCCCAGGCAGAACAGTGCATGCCTACGTCAATGGTGGCAAGATGTACTATAGCACAAGCTTGAGACAGAATCTTGCAAATTCTTAGGGTTCATGATACGATACTTCATGCCCACGAAGTACCTGGGCCCTAAAACCATAATAAGTTAGTATGACTCATCATATATTATTGTTTCAGGTCTTGGAAGGCTGGAATCTAGCAGCATGGACTTCCTGTGAGTTAATGCATTTGTGTTGACCAGTGTGTATAGCAAACAAATCGCTTACCGGCCATCCTCTGCAGAAGTAGCTTAAATGCTAAGTACCTGTGACCTGTGGGACTCCTCCTGCTCTGCCGTCGTTGGCTACATTCACTGCCGTTCCACGTCAGCTTCTGGCACTGGGTTGAAAGATTCTGCAGGGTACTTCTTGCTTTAAAACCAGAGAAATGAGCTTATGGATTCCTGCTCAGAGGCTATTTCAGTACACAAACCCTTACGTTTTTATCTTTGATTAAAAAAAAACAAAACCCATCTCATTTTATTCTCTTTACACAGACCATCTACTATTCTGAAATAAGCCTGGGGACTTCCAAAACAACCTTTAGGCTTCATGCTGTGCAACAACATGGCTTTTTGGCAAAACATCCTGGCACCAGGCATTGTCCTAACTCAAGCATTATCAACAGCAGTCAAACCCTTGGCTCTGGAAGGGCCCCTCTAAGTTTGTCCTCTCCTAAACTTCTGAAGCCTTGGTGCTCCTAGAGCAGAGAGAAAGACGCTGTGCATTATGGCCTTGGCCTCCAGCTGTCTTCTCGTGCATGACTCCCAAGTCCAGTGTTCCTTGGATTTAAAAAGTCTCCGAACAAAATGTATTTTGGGAGAAATGTGCAGAGAGGACTCGGTTCTCTGGGGTCAGCTTGAAACTACATGCACTTGAGAAAGTCATGCAACCTCTCGAGCCTTCCATTTATTCGATTACTCAAGTGAGAAGTTACATACAGTCCATGACTTAAAAACAGGAACAGTGACTGGATCCATATGCCAAAAACTGAAAAAAAATTGAGTTAATAGCATAAGTATTGTGGAAATGCAGAGGGTGGTCAACTCAAGGTGTTTAATCATTCCCTCAAAGAGGAATAATATTCTCCTTGCCGCTGCGATAACTTTCCAGCCATCACTTTATTGTATGCGTGTTAATCCAAAGATTATACTGGGCATTGGGAATTTCACCTCTGCGTTTGGTATGAACGAGGCCTTAAAGACCCACGTGCTCTGGAGAACTCTCTTAACTGCTCTGGGACTCACTTGCTCTCTACCTTGAAAGACAGAAAGGGAAGATTGATTTCATGATCTCTAAGACCTCTTCCACTCCCTTATTCCATAAATAAGTTCTATCCCTGGGGTGCCAGGCTGGCTCAGTCAGTTAAGCATCTGCCTTCAGCTCAGGTCCTGATCCCAGGATCCTGGAGTCAAATCCCGCATCAGGCTCCCTGCTCAGTGGCGGCGGGCTCAGCTCCCTCTCTCCCAATTCATGCCCTCTGTCGCTATCTCTGACTCTCTCTCTCTCTCTCAAATAAATAAATAAAATATTTTTTTTAAAAAATGGGTCCTATCTCCATCATGGTGTCTTTAGAAAAGTTAAGGAAAGTAAACATAAGATAAGTAGGAGCTGGGTTTTCTCATTGGTGTGGCAAAGGTTTGCCTCAAATCTGGAAACAGGAAAATCTTAGGATTAGATAATAGGAAAACAAGTGATTGTATATATGATCTTTCCTTAAGGTGTGCTTTTTCAGTAAGACATGAAAGTCTTCTATTAGAGTTTTTTTTAAAAAAAGATTTTATTTATATATTTGTCAGAGAGAGAGAGAGTGAGAGAGAGCGAGCTTTAGGACAGGTTGGGGAGTGGCAGGCAAGGGAGAAGCAGGCTCCCTCTGAGCAGGCTCCCTCTGAGCTGAAGGCAGACCCTTAACTGACTGAGCCACCCAGACCCCCCTCTGCTGGAGGACTTTAGATGTCAAATACATGGCTACTGACTTCTCAGTGTAACCTGAAGTCTCTGGCCTCTTAAATACACCTCTCTCTGCTGTTTTTAGTATCTAACTGTCCAACTTCATTCAGCACCAGCTGAAGTGCCTCCGTTCCTGTCAGAACCTCTGTAACAGATAGGGTTATTCCCTAGTCTAAGAACAAGATGAAATAACAAAACTATTTTGCCACATTTGACTACTCCATCTGGCATATTCCCTGCTGCCCACCCCCCCCTCCCACAGCTGTCCCCACCCCCCTTCAAGCCCCTACATCTATTTACTTCACTTCTCAGTGAGGTAAAGTTTGGTCTTTTCTTGGTCCAGTGCAGACAGCTGACAAGCCAGACTAATAGCTACACTTAGGAAAGCAGATAACATCATTGTAACAGGGGATGGAGGCTTCAAGTCTACAGTTTTATTAAATCCCCAAATTGCATCCCAGTTACAGTATCTCTGGTTTGTGTTTTATGCATCTTAAATCCATCCCAAAACTTTAATAAGAAAAGCATGCTTTTATTAAAACAATATTGAAATTGTCTATCCTTTCGTGTGTTTACTTTCTTAGAATCTTTGAGTTTGATTTTTGTGAAGAAAAGTTCTTGTTTCTTTTTTTTTTTATAAGAAACAGAAGAAATATATCATATATATGAATCCTGTAGTATGATTCACATTTTAAATAAATTCATTTTCGGAAAAGATTTAAAACAGAGCATTTGTAACTATAAATTTTCAGAGGAAAGAGTTTTCAAATATTGTAAGTATCATATATATTTGAAAACATATATAAAAATATATTTGTATATGTTTGTGTCCGTGTGTCTTGTTTTCAGTAGAAAAAAATGGCTGGATTGTTTTAATCAAGAATTTGACTCAATAAACTTGAGAAATCAAGATCACAATTATAACATTCTCACAAAATTGCCCTCTCATTTAGGGAAAAATAACTTTTCTTAAATGTCTTAATTTGTCAAGAGGCTTGTCTTAAAATTGAATGTGCATAGTTCAGTAATTAAAGTATAGCTCTTTCTATTATAAAAATTGTCATTATTATAAAAAGTTAGCAAAGAAATTAATAAAATAAACAATATTTGCTGAATTCTATACATTTTCAAATGTCTATGATACATTGGCAAGTGATGTATATTCAGTGATAGTACTTATCATATAGGCATTTTGTCAACAATGACCTCAATTAGATTGTATACCTAGGGGGCGCCTGGGTGGCTCAGCGGGTTAAGCCGCTGCCTTCGGCTCAGGTCATGAACTCGGAGTTCTGGGATCGAGCCCCACATCAGGCTCTCTGCTCAGCAGGGAGCCTGCTTCCTCCTCTCTCTCTGCCTGCCTCTCTGCCTGCTTGTGATCTCTCTCAATAAATCTCTCTCAAATAAATAAATAAAATCTTTAAAAAAAAATAGATTGTATACCTAGGAATTCATAGTTCACAGAAATGAATTCTGATGAACCTAACAGTATTTGAAAAAAAAAAATCTCAAAAGGGCTAAAAACTATTAATGCACAAGATGTCATTTCCTTTAAAAATCGCACTATAAGAGCTATCTGATTCAGAAATAACAACTGACCTTCTGATTTGTGTATAATATTTAATGCTTACACAAATTTTGCCAATTAACCTTTGTCTTGGAATCAAATTTGAGTTGTAAGATTTACTGTGAATCTTTCCCAAGAGCAATAAAACGTGACTGCTTAACCATGCAGAAGAAAGCAGAAATGGGATAAATATATAAATTCTTCCCAGTGTGATTGAAGACGTAAAACATGTGTAAGACATCATAATTGTTAAATAATACAGTCCTTTAAATGATAGATCCGAAGGTCTGAGAATCACTTCTCCTTCTATTGTTAATCTAGTTTCATTCATTCAGGCAAATCCATTTCTGGAGTCCCTTCTATCTGTTAAACACAACACCAGACACTGTGGATATGTAGAAAAATAAAGTAGGGACTTCTGCTTCTCCCTGGGAAGTTACAATAACTATAACAGTATGTATCAAAAGCAGAATTACATAGAGGCTAAAATAGTGGTTGTAAGGGGGAAACGGCAGCAGCCAACCACAGTGTTTGACAACGTGAACGCAGAGCCCCACCGGGTGGGCTCACCTCCCAGCTCTGCCATCCGTTCGTTACCTGTGTTACTAACTGCTCTACGCCTCATCTGCAAAACTGGGAACGATGGTAAGAGGAATGGTCTCCTAGGGCAGTAATGATGGAAAAATGAGTTATTATTTGTAAAGTACTTTGAATTCTACCTGGCACATATTAAGCAGGATGCAAGTGTTTGTTAAATAAAGCCCTGTGGTTTGGGAAAAGGGTTAGAAGAAACTATTTCGAGCTGTGTTTCATTTTTTATGGTGAAAAAAGAAACATGTTATCCAGACCATGTACTTACTCCGAGGACCCAAGAATCTACCATAAAAGAGGAATTCTTCCATTTAGCCCAGAAATCCTACATGTGGCAATCCCACGTGGAATTGTGTTGATGAAAATCAGATTGCTTTAAGTTTCGTAACTATATGAATGCTCCTTCTATAGTCAACTTTCTAAATTCTTGGGCCCTGATTTTTAAAATAGACACCGAAGGGAAGAAACTCTTAGTCAATGCTTATGGAAAATGTGTTCAGAACATGGACTGTGTCTACACTCTTCGCAGAACTCTGGGCTGAGGAATTCCTACAGAATCAGGTCAGCTCCTCTGAGTTAGTACTGCTGCTCTATCAAAAAATTGGCAGCCACCTTCCCTAGATTGGTTAAATCTCCAACACCAAAATGGTCTCTTTAATAAAACTAAGTGAGAAATTCTGAATGCTAGGTAAACTCCAAACTCACCTCTTCCCCAGAGTGCATCCTGGTCAGAGTCGCAACTGTCCCTTAGAGCCCTTCTGTGGTCATGAGAGAATTTCTCTGCAGGGAAGCAGAACTGGAAGGAAAGAACAACTTTTCAGAATATTGAAGAGCAGTAGATCATTCTCTACTTTCCCTTACGGTTCTCGTGTTTTCATTACCACTTTGCAATAAGGGAATCTGCTTTATGTTATCTTCAGTTGTAACATCTAGAGATTTGGTATTTCCACAGTTAAAACATAAAATGGTTCTAATATTACGTACTAGATAGATTTCAAACATGACTGAATGTTATACAAGGCTCTCCTGGATACAGGCATCTCTCCCACCCCAAGCTCTAGAGCTCTGCCTCTCCTCACTGACTAAGGCTGATTAAAAATGGCCACATGTGCTTTGGCCCTTCTCCAGTCAAAGCTAGAGCCCATGTCCCTTCCCCTATATCTGGCCGGGTCTGCAGCTCCTTCAGCCTGAGTGGGGTGGAATTCTCACTGGGGTGGTTTCCAAAGACAGGCCTTATGAAATTCACAGCTTTCACTTCCTGTCTCTTGGAACTACAGCTAAATGGGAAACTGCCATAAAATGTATGACTGTCCCGAGACCGCCATTCTATCAGAGAATCCCAGCTAGCCATGTGGAATGACCATGTGGACAAGGAGATGTCTAACTAGGGTCTGTCCATTCTAGGCATTCCAGCCCAGGAACCAGACTGCAAGGTAAGAAGTCTCCAGATGAATCCAGCCCCAGTCACCATCTTGCTGCAACTGCATGAGAACCTCCAGCCAAGCCAGTCAATCTCCATAATTGTGAGAGATAATAATAAGCTGTGGTTTTAAGCACTTAGTCTTGGGGTAGTTTTTCACAGAGTGATTGATAACCAAACTAGTCCCTGGAACATCCCTGTGCCCCTATCAAATCCAAATTACTTGAAGTTACCCTAGCACTCTGAGTTGCTTTTAAACAGCTTTTCCATCTACTCTTCCCCTCTTCTTAGAGAGTTCCTGATTCAAACATCAAGATTCAGTATAACCATTATACCCATTATAAAATTTCCTTTCACTCATCACCTGTAAATGTAACCCTTGGCCAACTTTATGGATGTATGAATGTAGTAGGCATGTATGTATTTAACAAACACAGATAGCATTTTGTTCAAGTAGTTAACCCACTTAGTCCCCGTGTTACCCTCATTTTACAGATGAGAAAACAGAGAAGGCTCAACAGGAACTTGGCCAAGATCAGATGGATAGTCCTTGGCAGAACCATGACTCAAACTCAGAGAGTCAGACTCTGGATTTTGTGCCTGTAACTACCACAGGATGCCTCTACCTAGACTCTGTGTGTGTGTGTGTGTGTGTGTGTGTGTGTGTGTGTGTGTATTTGAGCAAAGATATCGTCCCTCTAATTTCCCACTATTTCCTCAGAATCCAGAGTATCCCCTGATGCATAGCAGGACTTAGTAAATATTTCTCCAAAGATGTGGGTAAATGTGCTTTCTTTTTTTCTGCATCTTTACTATGGACACAAATGGAATCCACCCATTTTGACGATGACCAGTCGTTTGCTTCATGACCACTCCCTAGAGTTATAGCAACAGTGCAACCCAAGTCTATCAGTATCACCCCACCCTTTTGTTTATTTATTGGTGCCTGAGTATATCTGAGCTCCTAAAAGCATCCTGTAACTAATGAAGGGCACTGTTTCCTGCTAAATTACTATTTCCTAATAATTTTCTAAAAAAAAAAAAAAAGTGGTCAAATTCTAAATTGTATTAAAATTGATATTATGATGCTTGAAGCCAGTATTAACTATGGTGGTGGTTATGTGGGGATTGCAGAGGTCCTTCATAGTTGCCTAAAAGCTAGAGAAAACTTTAATGAAATTGAGGATTCTTGGTCTTTCTTTTCTTTTCGCTTTCTTTCTTTCTTTCTAAATAAAATCAATGACTTTCTTTCTCTATCTCATCTATCAGCTTACCTTTCTTCCCACCTCATTTCTTCCTCGATACATCCCTATTGCATTCAATTCTCTCTCCTCCAGCTCTCTCTCTTTTCTTTGTCAGCACATTTCAGAAAATATTTGATACAGGTCATCATACGCTTGTTCTCTTGCTAGGGATCTTACCTATTAATTTCATTGCATTTTCTTTATCCTTCCTAGCACTGCTGCAGGTGGGGTCCCTATTCTTTCTTACCTTGACCTCACAGTAACCTCACACCCCTGTATCCCACTCTCCCTGCTCTAGCTTCACATCTACCCTGTGACCAAAGCAATGTCTCCATGGCATTATGTTCTCTACTAGGGATTCAGTTTCCTTCATAGTGCTTGCTCAGTCCATATGTGACTCAGAAATAGATATTTTCTAGATAGAAGCCATATCTTTGAATTGTTTAACAATGGAAATAATTGGTAGTCACCATTAATGGGATCTATAAAGTATGAAGCATTCCATTTATAAAATATCACATAAAGGAAGTACCTGACTTATTTATGTGAAAAGCCTAACTACATTCAGTTAAATATCTGCTTCAGACTAATGTCTTCTGTAGTTTATAATGGAGGTCTTGGGTTAGAAGGGCTATTTTGTTTTGCCTGGTCAATAGCATTTCTTCAGCTCCTAGAATTTAGTATCATAATCATCTTTCCCACAGGGGAAAATGATGCCCACATTTTTGTGTGCACAGAAGATACTATCCCCATGAGTTCTTGGAGTCAGTTCTGGTGTCCCCAAATGTCTGGAGCAAGTGTTTTTGGAACTGATAAAAAAAATCTGCTGAAACCTCCTCTTATGACTGATGCAGATTGTTTCTCAGTTAAAAAAAAAAAAAAGGCAAACTAAAAAAGAATTTTAGACTTAGAAAGAGGTAGCATAGTTCAAGAGTTCCCATAGACCTCACTTCACTCCCCCTCAAGCAAAGATCTTACATGCTCACAGTAAAACTCTGAAGAACAGGGTATGAACATCAGTAGGATATTATTAACTAAGCAACAGTTCCTATTTGAATTTCACCAGGTTTCACTAATGTTCTCTTTTCTGTCCCAGGAACCCACCCAGAATTTTCCATTGCGTGTAGGGGCTGTGTCACCTACCCCTGTGTCTGTAATAGTTTCCTAGTCTTTCCTTATCTTTCATGATCTTCACACTTGAAAAACAGTGACCACTTATTTTATAGACTGTCCTTCCATTTTATTTGTCTGCTGTGTTCTCATGTTTGGACAGAGGTTATGTAATTTGAGCGAGAATGTTAAAGAAAATTCGTGCTTCCTCCTTCTTAGTGCATCATATCAAGTGATTCATTACGCTGATATACTGTGGTATTAATTGGATCATTTGATAAAGTTAATGTCTTCCAGGTGTCTCCACTGGCTAGTTACTATCTTCCCCAATTTTTGATCAACCTGAAAGCCAGACAGTTTTGGTTAAAAGGACACATGTGTATATCTGAAACTAATGTAACACTGTATGTTAACTGTACTGGAATTAAAACAAAATGAAATTTTGAAAAGGGCACATGCTTGAGGTTAAGCAGATCTGGATGCAAGTCCTGGCTCTGTCATCTTCTGTTTGTGAGATATTAGAATACAGGATCTTGAATCTCATTCTGGGTCTCAGCTTCCTTGGCTGTGAAATGGGGGTTCTACCAATACCCTTCTGTTGAGAAAAATGTGAATCCCAGTTCACAATGTGGGATGTAGAAAAAAAAATGCCAATTTCCTATTTTCCTTTAAATATACATGAATCTGCAACAGTCCCAGGGTGCCACAGAGCCCCCAAGCAATATGACAGCCACATTGGTTACTCATCCACACTGGTTACCTTGGAGCTACATGCTCTCCCAGCTCAAGGAGACCTTTCAGGTTTGGTGGCCCAGCTGCATCAAGCTTTACTTTATTTGTGGGCATTTCTGGTGAGGCAGAGAGCTGTTACATTTGGGAGAAGTTACTCACTCTTAGGACATTAACATTTCTGGGGCTTTTTGTAAAGGTGGTATGAGGATTTGCAGTGCTCTGCGGATCCACCAATATGATTAGGGGAAAGTCCTACCTTCTTTTCTATTTTTCCCCATCAAAGGTATATGTTTGTATCTCTCCCAGACACCTGAAACAATTGAAAAGGTTAGATTTTGATCAAAGTTTCTAGCTTCTACTCTGCAAGTATCCCAGCTGTAAAGAATGCAACCTCTGGAGAATCTGGACAAAACCCCCCAACGAATAGCTCAAAATGTGACTATGACACAATATCCTGTTACATAGTTGTGCAAGTATCTTGGCTGAACCTAGACTTCCCACCCCCCAGATGTTGGAAGATATGCATGTATCCAGAAAAGCAAAAGAGCTAGTTTTAAAGGTAACACAGTGTTTCTCTTTTGTTTTGTTTCTATTGAGGTGGATTCTTATACTAACTTCTGGGAGTAAATTGCTCCTTTATTTTAGAAAAATTTTTTTTTTGCATGGGCCTTTTGGTTATGCAAAGATAACATACAACTTTATTCTGGAATGAATAGGCTATGACAATGTGCTTCCAAAAGCCGAATAGCACCACTTCATATAAAAATGTCATCTTCCAAGTGGACAATGCTGAATTTTAGGAGGTAGCTTATTTTAGGAAAATGCAACTTTTTCAAATACGGATTTACAATGAACTGACTCCAGAATATATTCCTTATTCCTTGAGAGTTCTGTGCCTTTGATCTTATTTAAGTCCTGGAGTGGAGTAGATGATCAGACTCCTGAGAACAGTCTTAGACAACTACCGAATGACACAGAGACATGACCTCCCCCCACATACTGGGGTGGTGGGGGGCAGGAAGGTACATTCAACAGAACTGCTGACGTTGAATAACATACAATATGCTCAAGATGTACACATGGCAGATAACTGTTTTGTAAGCAGTTCAAAGGTAAGATGATACCCCCTACGGATGCCTTTCCCTTGAAATGATTGGATAGTTTCACTGTAAGACATCCCAGAGAATATCTGTCCTGAGAGAACATAGTGATTTGATAGGCAGACTCTGGACTGGTAAAGGTAGAAATGTTCCTTTCTTCCTTCCGGTTTGAGGAATAGATGGTCCCTGGCAGAGAAATGGAGTAAGGGAGATGCATTCGAGATCTCTATCATGGCAGATGGTGGCAATGGGTGGCAACCCATCCTTACAACATGGTGGCAAGACCACATCTAGACAGAAGCATCCAGAAGGGGTCTTTGATGGACACACATGGCCTGTAGACTCTGAGAAAAGCAATATCTGACCATCAGTTTCAAGATCCTTTTGTTCTCCTTAAGACTTTAAGCAATGGTTAGGTCTCAGCTACCATTCAGAGGGGTGAGCTAAAGGTTGGTGCACAAAATCAAGACCAGCTGGTATGGGGGGAAAGCAGCAGACTGAGGGAAGCCAGGAAAGTCCTGACCCTACAGTGGAAGAAACAGTTGACTGAAGGGTGATTAACAATCAGGGCAAATATGGGGAACTTGTAGGCCTTCCCAAGCCAGAAATACTTGGCAGTTAGGAAAGAGGAAACCTGGTAAGACACTGTACTTTCCAGTGTCCTATGTGATCAGGCTCAACCAACTGTGATATGAACATTAAAGAGTGACCTCAGAAACTAATAAAATGGGGTGTACTTAGGTAAGATTAAAGTTACATAAACTTTTTGACATTAATATTAGTGTATTTTTCCCGACTTCCTTTTTTTAAAATTTAAATTTAGTTAGCCAACATATAATATTACATCATTAGTTTTTGATGTAATGTTCAATGACTGATCAGTTGCATATAATACCCAGTGCTCATCACACCTCGTGCCCTCCTTAATGCCCATCACCTACTTACCCCATCCCTTCCTGACTTCCTAATAAGTAAGAGAATCTGGGAGAAATAGGGAAAAGACTTGAAATAGTCACAATGAAGTGGCTCATTTATGAGCTAACATTGAATTTTCATCTCATAGATCAGGTGCTACTTGGAAATGGTTGTGGAATATGGAGGGATATGATCTTCTCAGGCCACCGTAGACTGGAGGATTATAGCCAAGCCTATGGACGATGCCTAAAATGATCTCAAAGCCCTCTCATGTTAAACGTTAAATGGTAAAATAAGAAGTGAGCAATGTAATCTCAATGTGAGAGAGGACATCTAAAAGGCTTCTGTTTTAATTCTGCCCTTTGGCCAAAAAATAAATCAATCTTGGCACACTTGCAATTTATAGAAAGAGCTTCGTAGGTATTCACACAGTATTCATACAGCAAATAGTAAAAAAAAAAAAAAAAAAAAAAAAAAAAAAAAATCTCTTCCCTATCTGGTGATTTCTGAGTAGATAGGAAGAGAAGGTGGCCTAAAGGCACATCTTCTAATGCAAGGCTTCCTAACTGTGCCTCTGCCTCTTTAGAACTTTCTTCTAATTTATGATTTGCAGATAAAATCTTCCATAAACTGAAGCCAAAGTTTTTTTTTTTTTTTTATCTTACTCTCCTAGTACTAACTGCTAATTTTTATTAAATTCTTTCTCCAGAGCAAACGATTCTAAGCAATTCACATTCATTTTTCTCATTTAATCCTCTAGGTTCTATTATTATCCCCATTTTATGAAAAGGCGAATGATGCTTAGAGATTAAATCTGTTCTCAAAGTCACACAATTTGCAGGTGTCAGAGTCATGTTTGGGACCCATGCCTTCTGACCACAAGATAACACACTTCATCTTTCTTCTGAATGTTCTTCTCCTTCTCTTCTTTCTCTGCTTTCCCAATTCAAGATAAATTTCTGAGCTCTAAGTCAAGGCCAAACTGACATAGTTTCAGTGAGAAGTGTTATTGTACCTCCAGAATCCCCCAGGAGGTGGTTAATCTAATTGACAATCCATTAATTCACTAAAAATTGAGTATTTAGTAAGGATTTGCCAAGGCGGAATGCGCTGGGACCCAGGGGAGATGGCACTGCTCTGTCTTAGGAAACTCATCGATGGGACAGGAGATGAGAGCTAAATAAATAACATGCACAAGTGCGGGAGCCATCATAGACGTACACAATGTACGGATGTGGGGTAGACTCTACCTTTACAATGTCTCTGAGGAAGCTACAAGGGCCTGAACATATGTAACAAAGCCCAATTCATCCATCATATATTAGTGATTTCACAGGTAAAATAATTCCTAAACTAAATTTGCACGACGGACTACCCATCACACTTGCCTTCTCTCCTTTGGCAACTATGTGGACTAGTCACTCGGTATATAAAATATCAAAGTCAGCTCACTCTATGGACAACCCCAGTACCCCCCCCACACACACACATACACACACACACACACACACACACACACACACACAATCCCCACAACCACTGTGCCTATGGCCATGGTGCCTTTATGATATTGATATCACAGCTCCTTGAAAGGTTCTGCATCTGTATTTGAACAGCCTTTCGTAGTTAGGATTATTTGAAAAAGACTTTCCTTGTCAGAACAGTGCCCAGACTCCGAGGCCCAATGAGCAGGAAATTGATCTCTTGGCGTCTGTCACAGAAGTATGAAGCTCTGCACGGTCGAGTGTCGTGTTACGGGTCGCAGGTGCATTTCTGAGATGACGTGCTGATGGCCAGGGGGTGAGGAAGCCCTGTTCTTTTTTACAGCTGAAGACAGAAATGTCACAAGGACAAGGAGGACGACTGGCATGCCTCACATTCCTCAGTGTTCAAAACAATCAAAGGTGGGGGAATGAGAGAAAAATCAAATTTCTACGAAGAGATGTCAGCAGTAAATTTAATGCAGGTGCAATATTCTCCAAACAAAGGACATTTTGTTTCTACCTTCTGTGGCTTCATGAAAACCTGCCCCTGCCTCCTCCCTGCTTTGTGTTTTTCTTTTTATCAGTGTAAGGTAGATTAAAATGCTGATATCCTTCCTTGGCAAAAGTATTTTTAATGTTCTTAGTACAACTGTTGAAGAAGTATTAACTTCCCCCCAAAGCTTAGCTTCGCTGGGTGTAAAGGAGCTTTCTCTACCCTAAGGTTCAATTAGTTTGTTAAACTTTGTATTTTCCTGATTACCTCCATGTATTACAGTGACATGGTTTTTACCATTTGTTTTTCCATGTATCTCTACAAAGAAAAATCTAAAAAAAATGAATACTAAACATTTACTTTACCCAGAATAGCAAATTTATAAATTAAAAAAAATAATGAAATATCCACTGTTGGTTAATATATATTTTATAAGAGACAGAAAATTGTAAGTTATTCATCTTCCTTTATTTAGGCTATCATAAGCAGAGAGATGGTAGAGCAATCAAGAAATCAAAAGGTAGGGGCGCCTGGGTGGCTCAGTGGGTTAAGCCGCTGCCTTCGGCTCAGGTAATGATCTCAGGGTCCTGGGATCGAGTCCCGCATGGGGCTCTCTGCTCAGCAGGGAGCCTGCTTCCCTCTCTCTCTCTGCCTGCCTCTCCATCTACTTGTGATTTCCCTCTGTCAAATAAATACATAAAAAAAAAAAAAAATCTTTAAAAAAAAAAAAAAAGAAAAAAGAAATCAAAAGGTATGACTTTCTGATTGGTTTTACTTAATAATTGCTTAGAGATTTGGAGACTCTAGTCGGCTAAGAGTTTACTATAGAAGGATCTCCTACGCATTAATGGAGCTTATGTTCAGACCTTACACAACTTTATGAGGCCTTAACAAGGAATCAGAGAGCATTTTAAATTTTCTTGTGTAGGGATTCACTTAACTGGGGACACATAAGTGATATACCATGGATGTCATGATGTTCTTCTTCTAGGTGAACTGAGAAACTAGGCAGTAGGAAAAGTTCCTGTATGAGGACAGTTGTCAGTAACTGAACTATAAATGCAAGTGACTGAAAATTATGATGCTATATTTGCAAAGTTCCTAAAACTTGCAAAAATAAGACATTTCAATCCCAACTTGCTGCAACTTTTCATCCAACATCCCCTGGCAAGCTCACAGTATCTACCCTTCTCACCTGAGTGACAATGGCATTTCGGGGGCTGGATAAGTTCAAGATACAACATTATGGTTTGCAGTCACTTCTGTGTGTAGTTAAGTCTTGTTAGCTGTCCTGGTGTAGAACACTCTTACTGATTGCTGTGCCAGCTCACCTAAAGGAATAGCATGACAACATCTATAGCCTATCAATTAATGAGTGTCCCTAATTAAATGAGTCACTGCATAAAAACATTTGAGATGCCCTCTAATCCTATAGTTCAAATATAACAAAAATTTGATATTTTTTTGGAAATTGACCCAAACCAAGACATTAAAATTATATTACCAATACCAGGTTGTATAACTGAAATCATCATTTCTCAACTGTAAATGATGAAAAAAATTTTTTCATCAACCCTGAAAGAAGACTGAATTATCTTCCAATGTTTCTATAGAAAATATTACAAAATATTATTCTATGAAAAGGCTATTAAAGAGCATGTAGCCCTAGAGTATTGGATAAAACATGCTACAGAAATGGATCAGGTAATTAATAATGAAGATACCATGTTGCTCTTCTGAATTTTTTGATAATTGATGTTGTCAATTTTTAAACATTTCTGATTGATGTATTTTTTCTCATTCTACATGAATATCCACTTTTATAATTGATTTCAATTTTATTGTTTTCTATTATTTTTATTTAAAAAGGTTCCCCCAGATTATTTAAGTTTCAGGTCCCATAAAATTGGAACTGCTTTGAGATTGCCAAGAGATACTTGGAAGAGGACTTTTTATTGACCAAAGATCGTAACATGGGCAATCAGCATTTAGTGTCTGGCACAATATTGACTGTATCTTACATGAGTAGTCAATAAATGTATTGATTGATGATTAGAAAAGTTCAGATTTTTAAAATGTAAAGACAAACTACTTCAAAATTTTAGGTATTTCCTTAAATGTTAAGGATAAATTAACACTTAAAATACTGAGGCTAAGGGAGAGAAATCTGTACTTGGGAGGTCAAAACTAGGTTTTGAGTCTTGAGTCCAATGCTAGGTTATATGAACTTAGAAAACATAGATACCTGCTTTGAATACCAGCTCTATATCTGCAATGCAGAAATACATTAGAACTGCTTTGAAAAATGGATGAAATTATATTTCAAAAGCATACAAGTTTCACCCATTTTTTTATCCAGCCACCAGTGTGGCCAGTGTGAGGAAGCTTTGAGAAAACTGGATAAGAAGACATTGAAAAGTAGGAGCAAGAAGTAAAGGTCTTTCCTGTCCCTTCCTTCTTCTGCCTTCCACCATTGTTCTTTTCTTTTTTGCCCTTTCCTTTCTTTCTTATTCACCTGAGGCCCTGTGCTAAGAATATTAAGAAAGAGATGGCCCCATAAATCTCACCACTTTCACATTTGAGACTACCAATTCAAATTGGAGTAAGGGGAGTGAATGAGAAGTCTTCTAACATGAATAGGCTATATTTTCTAAACTGTTCAATGACAGGAGATGTAATGGTATTCCGAATTCCTTTGGGACCTGAAATCCTATGAATTAAATTTTATGTAAGCTAAAAATGTGACATATCACATTGCATTCCATCTATTAAAGACATAAGCCCATCTATCTCCAATCCCCAAATCATTTCTTTCTACTGGATTTTCTCTCAGCTAAAAAATTTTCAAAACTTGATTATCTTAAGGTGGAAAAATAATACATTTTCAAAAGTCTTAACCTGAACTCCACTATTTTCTCCCTTCTAACTTATCACATCATATTTCTTCTTCCCTTTAGCCCAACCTCTGAGCTGAACTGCCATTCAGGCAGCTAACTTTGTCAACCTCCAGACACCAAGCTAGCATGTTATGTTCTTTTTGGAGGGAGTGGTAGAAGGAATTAATTATTTTTTCCCAGTTATATCAAGAAGTAATTGGCATATGTTACTACATAAATTAAAGGTGTACAGTGTGATCACTTGATTTATATACATTGTGAAATTATTACCTCAACAGGTTTAGTTTATATCCATCATCTTATCTAGATACAACTAAAAAAAAAAAAGGAAAGAAAGAAAAAAAGAATTTCTCACTGTGATGAGAATGCTTAGGATTTACTCTCTTTAAAACTTTCCCATATATCATGTAACGGTGTTAACTGTAGCCATCATGTTGTACACTACATTCCTAGCATTTTTTTATCCTATAATGGAAAGTTTGTACCTTTTACCACTTTACTTCTATTCCCCCTCTCCTCATCCCTCACCTCTGGTAGCCAAAAATTTGATCTCTTTTTCTATGAGTTTCAGATCCTTTGTTTTTTGTTGGATTGTTACTGAGATCATATAGTATTTGTCTTTGTCTGACTAACTTTGCTTAGCATAATACCATCAAGATCCATCCATGTTGTCAAATGACTGGATTTCCTTGTTTTTATGGCTAAGTAATATTCTATTATGTGTAATGTCTGTGTGTATACATATATATGCATGTGTATTTATATGTTGTGTGTGTGTGTATATATATATGTAAATACACATATATCCCACTACTTCTTTATCCACTTATCTATTGATGAGCATATAGGTCATTTCCATGTCTTGGTTATTACAAATAATGCTTCTGTGAACAGAGAGGGGTGCAGATATCTTTTTGAGTTAGTATTTTCATTCCTTTGGATATATTCCCAGAAGTGAAATTGCTAGATCATATGGTTGTTCTATTTTTAATTTTTTCTGGCTCTTTTCATACTATTTTCCATAGTTGCAATACCAATTTACAGTCACACCAACAGTGCATGAGGGTTTCCTTTTCTTTACATCCTTGCTAGCATTTATTTTCCATCTTTTTGATGATGGTCATTCTAACAGGTATGAGGTGAGATCTCGTTGTGATTTTATTTTGCATTTCCTTAATGACTAGTGATACTTAGCATCTTTTCATGTACCTACTGGCTATCCATATATCTTCTTTGGAAAAACATCTATAAGGTCATTTGCTTATTTTTTAAATAGGATTATTTGGGCTTTTTTTTTTTTGCTATTGAGTTGTAGGAGTGCATGCTATATTCTTTTTTTTTTTTTTAAGTTTATTTATTTATTTGACAGAGAGAGAGAGAGATCACAGGTAGGCAGAGTGGCAGGCAGGGGTGGGGCGGGGGGGGGGGAAGCAGACTCCCCGCTGAGCAGAGAGCCCGATGCAGGACTCCATCCCAGGATCCTGAGATCATGACCGGAGCCAAAGGCCACCCAGGTGCCCCAGCATGCTATATTCTTAAGGGTGATTTTGTTTTTTGGATTTTATTTGGAAAATATATGTATCAAACTTGTCTTTAGGGAGCAGCACATAGGGAAATTTTGTGTAGCATCTATTTCTGTAATATTGTATAATTATAACATTACAGGAATAGATTGAATTTGGTAAAATGAGCATGTTTTATTTGAATACTCAAGTAAATAATTAGGACAGATGAAGAAAGTTAATTCAATAGGGATATATGAATTGATCTGAAGAGTTTCACTTTACAAATGCTATTATAGTAGTATGTCTATTGTGTCATGCTGAAGAATATTTATGTTGAGAAATACATATATCCTGGGAATATATTTTTCTAATTCCTTCTGTGCTGAACCTAAATGCTCATTTAATGTTTGTTGTACGTTACTAGAATCTTTGTATAAATTGCCATTAGACAATATCATGAAATCTTTAGAAGTCACATTAACCCCACAAATTTGAGAATATTATGTAAATAAACAAAGTTAATCAGAAACTAAGTAATTTAAACCATGAAGGAATAGATTCTTCCTCCACCCAACCCCCATCAATCATTTTACATTTAGGAAAAGAGCAAAATTCATTGGATGCGTATGTATATATATGTGTTACACATATTTAAATTAGAATAAAATAACAGAGGCATTTCAATTTTTCATTATTCACATATTTTTCATGCATTAATTCTTTCAATAAATATATATTGAAAATCTATATATGTAATCTATGTAATAGTCATTGGTCCATGAACTGGTGCTGTCACTTTAAGAGAACGGGGCTTCTCCCCTTGGCACATGCGCCTTTAAAGGAGTTGCATGCAGAGAATTATGAGAGGGTAAAAGGATATACCCCCAACTGTGCCTAAAGATAGTTCAAAAAAGATTTGATAAAAGAAAAAAGAGATTTTTACCAGAGTCTAGAAGGAAGAGTAAATATTTGTCAGAAAGATCCACTGGGAAAGAGACACATGTTCAGTCATAAACATTTGGTTCAACTGTAACCACATTGAGTATTGACCAGATGCAAACCAAGGGAAAATGGCAGGAACAATTCAAATGGTGGGGTCTGCTCTTTCTTCTTTCCTCCTTAAGCCAAGTTCTATGAGAGATAAATGAGCTCAGACTACAGTTATTAGACCATCTGCAAGCAGAGACCGGTTAGCAAAGTAACTTGGCCGAGAGACAAAGTTGAGTGAAACGCGCATGGTTTGGGCCTTAGAGGGTTGAACGAGCTAAGTTCTTTGTCTGAAATAGAGGACAGCTTAGAATAAGCAGTTTTAGATTGGTATCTTGGGGCTTTCCTACATCCCTTCTACAAAGGTTCTCTGCCAAATACAGGGAGTGATCACTGGAAAAAATGTTACTTGAAATGTTTGTATCCCTATCCAAGGTTGTTCTAATTACCTTAAGGCACTGACCAGGAGAAGTTTAGGAAAATGGTCACAGAAGCCATTAAATAAAAGATTTTAATGCATAAAACTATACCCACACGGCATCTTTGGCTGTAGTTACTCAGAGAATTGGCTAAAGCAGGCAGACTGTAAACCTACTAAGTTTTAAGGAATCTGTATTGTCTAAACAAACAAACATCCCAAAACAGGACAACATCCCCCTCTAAACTATTCAAACCCCAAAGCAATTCTTGGACCCTGAACTGCACTAAAAGCAAATACAACCCTAAAGGTATGCTCCTACCCCAAAGCTCAATGGTCAAACGTGCTCAAAGGCGGCAGTGAAGGATAATAGACTAGAGAAATCTTCCAAGGCACCCCAAACTGAGACTACCAGCTAAGTCAATGACGAGCTGTCATTATTCTTATCAGGAAGATCTGCTATATGCCATGAACCACTGACTTCACTTTTTTTTCCAAATGTAAATTTTAATTCCAGCTAATGCAACATCACCTACATTACCATGGTATCTTGGATATTCTACAGGTGGATAACTAGATTACTGGTTGAGGAGATATTACATCTGGCTTAGATTACACAGTCCCAGAAATTCTTTATCTGACCTAGAAGAAAAATGGCTATAAATTTAGGATATAATTTCCTGTCAGGAAAGTGGTATTCCTGTGTTTGAGTGGGAGCCAACACTGGGATTCTAGCTGAGGTAATTCTTCGTTACTGGAGAGTATTCCGCATGTTACAGGACAATTAACATCCCCAGCTCCCAGACACCAAATGCTACTAATACACAGTCCTCTCTAGTCATCCTGATAGGTGAAAAGGACTCCACATATTTTATAATATTCTGTATGGGGTGAAATACTGAAATAAATGTGTATACAGATGTTGGGGATCCATGCTATAGACATCGAAAGATACAAATAGTTGTCCACCAGATGTATATTTTTATCTTCTTTTGCACTAGAAGAACCCCACTTTTATTTGGGTGAATCATTGTATCAAGATAAAATACTCATGCTCCCAGATGCTCCTCTACTTAACTGAACCCCAAAGAAAGTATACAGAAATCACTAGATGGGGTTTCTAAGAAAATATTTAAAAGTAAGCCAAGCTCTGCTGACATAAGGCCTTTTGTCCACTCTCTTTCCCTTTCTTGCAACATAGATGGGGTTGTTTGTGGAGTTTCTAGAACTGTCCTGGATCCATGAGGCTGAAAGTCATCCATTAAGTTTGGCAGAAAAAGAAAAAAGGAAAACCTGAGTCCTCTGTGGGGTGCTTGACTACTGTATCCAACTAGTCCACTTCTCTCCAGACTTTTGATGGGAGCACAATAAGCCACTTAATTGTTTAAGCCTCTATAGGAGTTTCTGTTACTTGCAGTCAGACTCAGTTCTGATTGGATACAAAGTAAGAACAAGTGTTTTTGCCCTAATCTCAAAAAAGATTTCATGGCTAAGGGAAGGGAAAAAAGGAGTGGCCGAAAAGAACAATAGAGTAAGTTATAACTGCACTTTTGAGAAAGGGATTTGAACTCTGTGCCCATAACAGGCTGACTCCTAGGAGGGAACTCCAAAAACCCAAGAGTGGGGGTGATCAAAATGAAGAAGGAAACTCCTGCTAAATTTGCCTTGTACCCCAATGAATCTGAGATTATTTTGCCAATACCACATTCCTATAATTTATAGGAATGCTCAAGGTAAATATTATGGAGGAAAAAGTAGGGCTCATCACTGTTATGAATTTTTTACTCCTATTCAATTTGAAACATCCTATGTTGCTATCAGAGGACATTTCTTTCGGTAGCCGGTGTACTTTACATTTATTCAAATGAATTGGTTGAGATGCCGAATATGAACAGTTCATTGTAGGCCCAGATACTCCTGAAGTACTAAATCCCAAGAAAAAGAGTAAGAATGGAATTAACTTTCCTTTCTTCAGATTAAGAAAATATGCAATTTAAAGAGGTAATTCGCCATGGTGCTACACTTGAAGTTTAAAGCGAGGTCAATTAGTAGTGTCTCATTCCTGCAGCATCTCACTCTGGAAATGTCCCTGCAAGAGTTAAATGAAGCTGGAACTACACACTAAAAAGCCCACTGCAACAGCTGCTCTCAGAGCTCCTTCTGCAGAAAGAAAAAAAAATAAGTTTTAATTAAATTGTATTAATTGGTTTAGCTGATCTGGAAATAGAGTAAGGGCTCTGCTCTAATTTTGTTTGTTGGCTCAAATCCACTTATCCTTGACATGAGAATAAAGGAATGAAGCAATAAAATGCCTAGAAATGCCTTGGTAGAGACTTTTAAACTGTCCAAGGTTAAAGAGTGATGCTATCTCAGAGATGAACTTAAAATTCTGTTGCCAACTTAGAGAAGTCAGAAGTGCAAGCAAGAAAAGAGTGTGATTAAAAACCCTGCTTCCTTAAAGCTCTGCAAAGCTGCAAAGAAAAGGCAGGCATTCTTCCCATAATAGTGAGCACTTGTTATAAAGAAAAGGAGAAGGTTGTGAAAGCGTCAGGGTATAATGACCTTATTTCAGGCCACTCAGCGTAAGTTTTCGTATATAAGGTAATGAGGATTTGTAACTGAGTGTAGCTTCACAGTTTGATGTTGCTCTGCGCAAAATACATTTTATGATACTTAAAACCATACCTGAATCTATGACCCATGCCTGTGCCACAGCACTGATCACCGTTATTTTAAAAAGGTTATTATTTTATTTTTAATTTTTTAAATTTAAATTCAATTAATTAACATATAGTGTATTACTAGTTTCAGAGGTAGAGTTCAGTGATTCATTGGTCTTCCGTAATACCCAATGCTCATTATATCACAGTCCTCCTTAATTTTAAAGGCATAATGCTAATACAACCTAGACATTTTTTTCTTTTCTGCTTCCAAGTTCCAATAAGTTAAAAGCTTGAGTATAATCGCAATTACCAGAAATCATTCTTGCAGTAGCAATATTCTGTGATACACAGAAGATACTCTACATAGAACAGTTTGAACTCTGCTCTCTAGAAAACATGCAGTTAAAACTTGGTGTGGATAAAATACATGCAGGACTACGAGGCTGCTACACAATGAATATTTGTGTCTCCCCAAATCCCTGTGTTGAAGCTCTAGCCCCCAGTGGGATGGTATTTGGAGATGGGGCCTTTGGGAGGTAATTAGGGTTAGAGGAGGTCATGAGGGTGGGGCACTCATAATGGGATTAGTGCCTTTAGAAAAGGAGATACCAGAGAGCTTGCCCCCTCTACCTTCTCACTCTCCCTCCCTCCCCACTCCTCATGCAAGGACATAGTGAGAAGCTGGCCAGGAAAAGAGTTCTCAAGAGAAACCAAGCATACTGGCACTCGGATCTCTAACATACAGACTATAAAGCTCTAAGAAAATACTTATCTGTCATTAGACTACCAGTCTATGGTATTTCTTTGTGGAAGCCTAAGCTAACACAAAGTCAGTAGAGAAAAAAACATAAATCAACAGATGTCATTTGTAAGCAAATGTTCATAGTAATGAGATTGTATCTCTGGCTTTTCGTTTCAGTCCGTTACTGGACTCTGAGAGTGTCTGATTATTAATCTGTGACTGCTCATCTTTCACACACTCCTGCATGGTGATACATTTTTTTCCACAGCACGACAACTGCTGAAAGGAAACATCTAAGTGTTGTGACTCAGGCAGGTGCTTTTAGTGTGCGTTTCCCATCTGTCCTGTGTATTAGAACAAACTGTGCCTCCAGAACTCAAATCGTGTCTCTAGAAAGAGCTATATTAGCTATTTCCCTTCTGGAAGGTCCATGTGGTTATGATTCATGAATTGTGGTCAAGTGGTGGTATCGTGAGACTGTGTTCTCTACTAGGAAGAGGAGAGGCAGGAGCAGATATTAAGGTGGACATGGCTTCAGGAAGGGGCCAATACTGAGCTGAATGCAGGAACTTACATGGGGTGGGGCCAGGGGTAGCAGGCAGAAAGAGGAGAATTAATACACAGAAGAGCAAGACCCCCTTCCCCCTTTCCTTATCTACGCAGCCATTTGTCTGAGATTTTTCCCTTCTTCTTGGGCCCCTGACTGACCCAAACACACACACACACACACACATACGTTTTAAAAACCCAAAATGCCTGGCTTTGGAAAATTCTGACATACAAAGCCATATAGATAAGCTCAGTTAGATTCTGACCTTTTCCCCAAATTATCATTGCTTCTCTCCTTCTGTTAAGGCTGGTTAAAAGATTTAGTGGTCAAGGGTGAACAATTCCTTGCCCCCTCCACTACAGTGGATAGTTCCTGAAGGCTGTCCTCAGGTAAGTACCTAAGGGTGAGCCCCCAGAGGAGAAGGGTAGAAAGACACCACTTCTCTCTGACAAGCCTTCTCAGATATTATCTCCTGGTCAGCATTAGAGCCTTTTAATGCTATCATCTCTCTTATGATTAGAGCAAAGAGATCTTCAGAGTCACAGTATCTTATTTTCCTACCTTCTTGGTAAGGGTGAGGAACCTTACAGGAAAGGGAAGATTTCTCCCAAATAGATTCAAGGCAACTTCCCATATAGGTAGGTTTCTAATTCCAGGATGAGTGCTCTAAGTCCCAGGTTACTCAGTTTTCTGAGGGAGCAGAAAATAAAAACCCAAATGCTAAAGTATCCACAGTGACTCCTTACCACTGTGAGCTTGTGCAACTATTCTGCATTGTGCAGTGATGGTGCCCTCACTCTTTCCCTCTTGTCCAAGGCAGAGGGTCAGCTTCTCAGGGCACTTGTATAGGAGGTGTTCACAAAATCCTTTAGCATCTCAAATAAACTTTTCATCTGAATATCCCTTCTAAAAGAAGCTTATAGCTATATTATCAAAATAATACTTCCAGGTACTAGTTATTTATTGCTATGTAACATGTTACTCCAAAACTTAGCAGCTTAAGATAAAACACATTTATTACATTACAGTTTTGTGAGGTCAGAAATCTGGGCACAGCTTAGCTGGGTACTCTATTTTGTGTTCTCTAATCTCTCTCCAATCACAGTGTCAACACAGAGTCTGCTGTCTCATCTGAAGGTTCAATTGAGGAAGGACCTAATTTGAAGCTCAGTCAGTAGTGGTGGACAACATTGGTTCCCCCATAGGTTGTTGGACAGCGTCCCCCATTCTTCACCAGCTGTTGACTAGAATCTGCCCCAGTTTCTGGCCAGGTGGGCTTTTCCCACATGGCAACTTATTCATCAAAACATGAAAGTCAAGAAGGTGAGATAGAAAGTTTGCTAGCAAGATGGCAATTATGATTTTTTGTAATCTAATTAGGAAAGTGACATCCTCTCATCGTGGCTATATTCTACTGGTTAGAAGCAAGTCCAGCCCACACTCAAGAAGAGGGAGTTATAGAAAGCTGCACATTCCAAGAAGTGGGGGTGATCAGGACCACCTTGGAGACTGCCGATCACACTAGTCATGAGAGAACACTTAGAAGGTACAGAAAAATTAAAAGAAGGCTATCAGTGTGGCAGATAGTCAACCACTCACCTTTATATTGTTTCTTTTTTTTTCTAGTTTTGGCTTCCAGGCATACGGTCAATATTTTTAAACTTAGTTACTATCACACTCTATATGATAAATCCAGCTTTTTCAAAATGTTACCACTAAAGTAAATTAAAATAACTTTATTCAATTGAAATAATTTAATTTAGTGTAGAGGTGTTTTCACATTATTATAACACTCTCTAGAAACAGTTATAATGTTCGTATTATAGCACATCATGGTTATTATTCTTTAAACATTCCTTTGTTGCTGGTATGTTCTAATTCTTTCCCTACTCTAAATAGGAACGCTGTACATCTTTGTGTACTTGCTTTTCCCCTATAGCTTGGCATTCCCTTCTAGTGGATTCTTAGAGGTAATATTTGAAAGTCAGGGTTATGTTAAAAATATTTGATAAAAATTCTAAGCAGTTTCCAACATCCCTAGTACTCAAAGAATATGCGGAAAGGTCCTATGTGACACCTCAGATGGGTTATCCACATAAGGGAGGTGCGAAAAGAGCTAAGAAGTACTATTTCAGGAGAAAGCAGTGAAAACATGATAATGCAGAAAATGGGGCAGGTGAGAGGAAGAGATGTGACTTGGATGAGAGTCAGTGTCTCGAAGTTGGTAGTTGAGGGCAAACAACCACCGAACTAATAAAGAGGTAGAGGATGGGATGGCGATATGTAAGAGGATGGACAAGAGAAATGAAGATAAAGGCAGCTAATGGGAAGGATGAGTAGATTAGCCAGGCAAATACTCCAAGATGAGTCGCCGCATCCGATATTCAGCTATCGGTGACAAAGGTGGGCACTTGGTCGTGGGCACAGGTCAGAACCCCAGCTACCAGGTCAGAGCAAGGTTAATTGGATGCTGATTAAGCCGAACCACCAAAGCAGCACTCCTTCAGTTTCCCTCAATAACAAAAGGATAGTTCCCGACATCTATAATTCAGCTGAGTCTACTGATGGGATTTAATTGGACAGTCGAAAAATGAGGGGTTGGAGAATAATGCTGATACTTTCAGCAAGGATTACTTTGTATGATGGGAACAAAGGCCCTGTGAAGTGGAAAAAAAAAAAGAGTGCTCAAAGAAGTATGTGAAATCCAATGAATTAGAAATAGAAAACTATCTAATTTTTAAGAGTTTGAATTTCCATTATGTTCCTGCACTGATTTCTAAAAATCTGATGAATGAGAAAAAAGAAGATGTCCACCTGTATATGTGGGCTTTGCACCAAATATCATGAAATTTGTCCCTGAGCAAAAGAAAAACATCCTATTAAATAGGCTTAGGGTTCAGATGACAAGTATGTTGACTTAAAATAAGAAAAGAACAAAAAATAACTTTCTCCATTGGTCAGCAAGATCTAGCTAGAAGAATAATTCAATTTATTTTCTCTCTCCTAAGTGAGATAAAACCATTGTGGCAACTATACTTAGAATTCCACTTCTCTCTGAATAGATCTGTGGTGGAGAAAATACAACACTAAGAGAGAACCCCCATATCTCAGGAAACATGGTTAAGAGAGAAGGCTCGGTGAGGAGCTATGCCTTCTTGGGAGGAATAGGGCAATGTGACAGAAGTTCTGAGCCCAGCTCATATACTGAGGCTGAGAGTTTGGGATTCTAGCCAGAGTTTGGGATGCTGTTACATGGAGACTCCATGCTACTCTTTCATCTCTCCCTGGGGCATGAAATAGCAGGAACCACAGAATGAGCTCTGATCCAGGAAGGGCCAATAATATCACATTCAGAAGTCTCCCAACCATTGCAGGAGAAGGGTACCAATTAGTGAGCATATCTTCCCTTGGACTTTGGTCCTCAGAATGAAGGGTAGGTATTTGGTTCTATCCCCAAATAAACGTGTTTTCATTGTTTGTAGGGGCCTGCCCTAAAGACTATTCATTTTGGCAGAAGTCTGTTGGTGGGAGCCTGTTGTAAACACTGCTCAATATGGTAGAAGCTGCGTGTGGGCAGACCAGAAAGAATTCAATAGAACATCTTGTAAAATACTCTTCCTAGTTCAGGGGTTAAATATACAGCAATCCACATGGAAAACTTGGACTTTATGACAAAAACCAGTCTGCTTATGTGAGCTAGCTGGGTACTGAGAGAAAGAAGTAAAACATAGACTAATTATCATTTTGCAGTTTTAATGTGATCACCTGAGAGAAATTTTGAATTACAGAGCACTTATTACATAGTATTGGGATCACTAAATAATAAAAACAGAATGTGGAATGTAGCCAAATTTCTACCAGGAGATAAACTCTCATCCTTTAATATTATTTCTACACACAAATGGATAAAAAATAAACAATAAACTCCCAAAGGTAAAAAAAGAATAACTAAAGTAAGTCACACTGCAGAAAAATATATTTAAGATAAATATAAATTTTTCAGATAAATGCAAACTATTGAGGTGAATTCTCTTTCTGAAGCTTCTAACTACTGCCTAAGAACCACTAGTACTGATGTTATTAAAGCAAAAAATCTTCCAAATACCACGAGACTTACATATGCCATTTACCTAGAGTCATTAACTGTTTCCTTTCTACTCTGTGGTTGCCTTTAGGACAGGCTCTGTGTCATATGGTCTCCCTAATGTCTAACTCAGTGCCAGGATGCTCAATAAAATTTTATTAACTGCATATTTGAAAAAGTAAGCTCTAATGCCATATATTCTTTATAGCATATATATTTTTGATCCAGTTTGTCACATAAATATTTGGTCAATTTTAATCTTTATTAGGATCTCATCTCATTCTTAATTTTTCAGTACAGAGAATTCTCAATCTAAATGATAAAAGCGTATTTATCCTGGCTCAAGAACAATTACATTGTACTTTTCCTTCTATCTAACCTTGACTAATTCTCACATGTATTTCAGAAATATGAATAACGCCTTCATGCAATTCATGTAAGGCACAGAAAATAGGTATCATTATTTCTGTCTTAATGACAGATTTTGAGGTTAGGGTGACTCATGAACAGCTGAGCGGCCAGTCAGTAGGAGAAACCAAAATAGAACGGAAACGCCTCCATTCCCACCCCCACGCTCAAACCTGAGCACACCCTCCTTGGGGGAGTGAAGCGTGATGCCCACCCCACCCCCCAGCCCCAGTGAACCGTGAAGGCTTCCTGCAAGTTAATGAGCTGCGGAAGGAAGGGTCGCTCTTCCTGCTGTCGATCCGTGAGCACAGCTCACTCTCAAATCTAGCAGATAATAAAAATGGAAGTCTGGGAGAATTTAGAAAAGCAATCCCCTTAGATACCGAGCCAGGTTTCTTTGAAGGATGATGATTCATTTACCTTTAACGGATTATTTTCAGAAATCACCAACCAAGTCACCTTAACTGAGTAATGTTTACATCCCAGAGAATATAACCTTAAAAGGCAAAGTACCTTGTGTGTCAGATGGGCATATCCCAGCCTGTTTTATTCTCTAGGAGGGGAAAAATATTTTATTATTGGTTTCCTGGCTTTGTTTATATGCAAAAGAGTAGCAAGATATGCTTCTGGAGCTGGCTAGATACCTATGTTACTTTAAAAACCAAATCAGCAATAGACTATAGCAGGTGTCAACATTTGACTTGCAAACAAATTATTCTGGAATTCTTCAGGAGCTTAAGAATATTCTTAGAATACTCTAGGAGCTTAAAGGTAATCTAAAAAATGTGTTTAAAAAATATTCACAATAGGGCACCTGGGTGGCTCAGTGGGTTAAGCCGCTGCCTTCGGCTCAGGTCATGATCTCGGGGTCCTGGGATCGAGTCCCGCGTCCGGCTCTCTGCTCGGCAGGGAGCCTGCTTCCTCCTCTCTCTCTGCCTGCCTCTATGCCTACTTGTGATCTCTCTCTGTCAAATAAATAAAATCTTTAAAAAAAAAAATATTCACAATAATCCTGTACCCACAAACAAAATGGCCCTGAGTGGACGGATTACAAATTGCATCTGTAATGTGTTTGATCAAGTTAAGATGCTCCTTTCCCTCCACCGTCCAATTCAAATAATGACGTTGTCCAACGCAAATACTGGTTTCCAGTAACTGAAGTCTTTCCTTTTCCTACACCTCTGTAACTGGAGGCATGCAAGTGTATCTGACTTACTGAGGCCGCTTTCATAATTCCAGTGGGTTGGGTTCTAAGAGAAATTTTAAGACTGTTTTCCTCTCCAGCATGTCCTTTACCACAGAACCATAGCTTACAGGGACCCACACCTCCCGAATACGAGAGAGGGATAATTGCTGAAACCTTTGCCTAATTCACCCAAAACTTTCTGGCGCTCTTACTGTCCACACCACGCTCACATTGCTCTTACGTCTCCTCACATCTTATATCGTGGCTCCTGCTCGTTTTGATTTTCTCCACCGTGCTCAAGTACCTGCAGTTCTTTGTCTTCATTTCACTACTCCCTGAATGTAAACTTCCAGAGTTTATGTTTTCCAATGTCCAACCTGCCATACTTCCTCTGGAAAAACAAACGTGAATACAAAGCAGTCAAGCCATTGGGTGTAAGGACAGGAGCCTGTGAAGGAAACACTTAGGAAATGCAAACCAGGCACGTTGAACTCACATTTGGCCATACACAGCCCAAGTCTGATAGAAGGACTTCAGCCAAAACAGAAGGCTCTTGCGGTGAGACGGCTGATATGGTCAGGCTGGAAAAACCTCTCCACTCCTTCCTGTGGGCACCTGAATTCCACACAGGCTTGCAGAAGGCAAGAGTCACTGAATAACGATTCCTCAGAGTGCTCTGTGTGCTTGTCGGAGGCCTTGCACATGGCATGTGGCTCAGGACATGGTGATTTCAGTTCCTTGAGCAAACTCAGATAAAATAGGGGGGGAAATGTTTCCCTGCTTATCCTGGACACTGTCCCGTGAAAATGAGGCAGTACAGTCAAGTAAAGTTTTCTAGGGAGTGTTAGTAAAATGTCACATTATTCCAGTGTAATCTAGCCCGTAGGAGGCTCGGTGGTCTCCTCTAGTGGCTTCCACAGCCTGCATATATATATATATATATAATATATAAATATATATATTAAAGATTTTATTTATTTATTTATTTGACAGAGACAGGGAGATCACAAGTAGGCAGAGAGAGAGAGAGAGAGAGAGAGGGAAGCAGGTTCCCTGCTGAGCAGAGAGCCCAATGTGGTGCTTGATCCCAGGACGCTGGACCCTGAGATCATGACCTGAGCCGAAGGCAGAGGCTTAACCCACTGAGCCGTCCAGGTGCCCTCCACAGCCTGTATATTTGAGGTGCACACAAGAAGTTGCTCTGGAGACACACATTTCCTTGTCCTTTGAGCTCATTCAGTGGAAAAATTGTATTTGGCCAATCATCCATTTTAAAGTCCCTGTATCCACACAAGTTTTGATGACAATTTACTTCTTTCTAGAAGTTATGAGAAGAGTGTGGATCTTGAGAAATTTTAATAATATTTCAGTTAAGATTAAGGAGAGACCTAGGGAAGCTGGCTATATCTGGAGTAACTCCACTGCAGGAAAGAGATTCTCGGGACAATTCTTTCAATTTGCAGTTTGTCCTGAGCAGCTCTGCCTAACTGAAAATTCTGTGAGCCCAATAGAACACCAACCAGATACTCTCACTTCCGCCCATCTCAAAGGGGAATTTGATGTAATGGTTGAATTGTCAAAAATATGGCAATGCTAGATGGAAGCTGACCATCAGAATGAAACCCACCTCTAGAAATTCTTATTCTGACAAACGTGTTCCCTTCTGGAAGATCTTAGATGAGATTCAGAGTATCTGGGGAATATCCTGAATTTATATGTCAATTAATACAGTGAAATTCACAAACGGGTACATATCCCTGTTAAAAGTTATCCTCTAGAATCTCATTTCATTTTTACCTTTCCTTGTTTTTTTCCTTATCAAGATGTTTTTTCAAAGACGTGCTATTACTTTTCCCATTGCTATTGCTTCTTCTTCTCAGTTCAGCCTACTCCCACAAATGCTCATTTTTTTTTATTCATTCATTTAACAAATATTTGCTAAACTACAGTCCTGTTCTGAGCACTAGGGTAAAAATAGTGAAAAGAAAACAAGATGTATTATTTCAAGAAGTTGATGGTCTAATGAGGAAACATGATCAAAAGCTAGAAAACTAATAAATAAAATGATGTCAGATAGTGATAAATGAATAAAATAAACAGTCTAATGGATCTCAGGTATGTCTTTCAAGTACACAAAATGAATTAAATGGATTCTAGGTATGTTTTTAAAAAGCTTACTTATACTTTAGACATAGGGTATGGTGGAAAAGTAAGTATCAATGATTTTAGCTTAAAAATTAGAAAATGGTAAAAAACATTTCCTAAAATGGAACAAACAGCTTTGGAGGGATAGAAGAAAGACAGAGCCAATAATTGTCTTAAATTTGAGATGTCACCATGGGTACTCAGCAGTGAAACAAGGGACAGAGTTCCAGTCTGGTGAGTCGTCAACCTATAGGTAGTCTTTAGGTCAATGGGCCTGGCTACCATCATTGGTAGAGAAGACCAAGGCCAGAGAGTTAGATGACTATGAGGTTTTCTTAAAGGCTGCACCTGGATTAGTCTGGCCTAGTGTGACTGGGAAGTGCCATTTTAAGCCTACACTTGAAAAATGATTGGTTAAAATTTAGGAAATCATAGGAATCAAAAAGAGTAAATAAGCAGAATAGCTATGCAAAGGCACCCAGCTGGGAAGAAATTTGATATGATAAAGGCATAAAAAGAAGACAGCATGACCAGAAAGCAATGAAGGAAGCAGGAAGCAACTTTCCCATCTCTGTCACATGATCCAGAAGAATACTGTGAAGGACAAACAGAAAAGAACTTGGAGTCCCAAAGATCTCAAGAAGGGATCCGAATCTAAGGGAATCAGACACCATTTGGGATTCCAGCAAATGGTTCAGGATGTTGATCATAAATGGGAACCCACATCTAGGGTAATTCCTGGTGAGCGTTGGCTTTTAGGCTTTTAGCAGTGAGGCTGGGCCTGCCAGCTCTGGAAAGTAAGGTTGGGTGGACACTTTGGAATGCCATAGCACTATGTACTGCTCTAATGATATTTATCACTTCTTTTTAGAATGATTCCCACAACTAGGTTGAAAACTCACCTATTGGGGTGATTAGGTGGCTTAGTCAGTTAGGTATTCAACTCAGGTCAGGATCTCAGGGTCTTGGGATCGAGCCCTGCATTGGGTTCCACATTCAGCAGGGAGTCGGCTTGAGATTCTCTCTCTCTCACTCTCCCTCTGCCCCTCCCCCGCTCATGAGTTTTCTCTCTCTTTAAAAACAAATATATCTTTTTCTTTTTTTTTTTTAAACTCACCTATCAAACTTCTGCAGGCCTAACATAATGCTTTATTCCCACTAGACACTCAGCTGATGAGTTCTTTAATTCAAGTGAGTAGTGTTAGGGACGCTTCATCTGGAACAACAGTCCTATATAAGAGTAGCACAGTGGCCAAATCCCATCTGAGGTTTCATTGGAGGAGTGAGCAAGTCCACAAATACAAAAAGTAGATTGATGATTGCCTAGGGCTGGGGGAGGGGTAGAGGGAGAAACAGGAAGTGACTGATAAAGCATACAAGTTTTGGGGTGCCTGGGTGGCTCAGTGGGTTAAAGCCTCTGCCTTCAGCTCTGGTCATGGTCCCAGGGTCCTGGGATCGAGCCCCATATCAGGCTCCCCTCTCTCTCTCTGCCTGCCTCTCTGCCTACTTGCGATCTCTGTCTGTCAAGTAAATAAATAAAAATCTTTTTTTTTTTTTTAAAAAAGCATACAGGTTTCTTCTTGGGGTGATGAAAATTTGTGAAAATTGTGATGATGATTGCACAGCTCTGTGAGTAACACTGAGGACTTTAAATGCATTCAGTGGGATGGCATCTCCATAAAGATCTTATACAAAACAACGGGAAAAGTCAAGGGACTTGCCAGGATAGTCTCTATGACACACTGTTATTTTTCTTTACCAATGAAGCTCTTAAGGAGCATAAGAGAGTTACACAAGAACCAGGATGGCCCAGAATGCTGAACACCACCAAGTTCTCCTTTGAGTTGCTCTCTTGTGAAGACTGTTACCTGCGTGGGCAGGATATGTTATCAAAAAATTAAGAGGAAAAAAAAATGGTCTCAGGTTCCATTCCCTTTAAATCTTGGTAGGATATGTTATAGAGACTTTTAGAGCAGGGATTTAACCTGAAATCTTTAGGTCTGGAAGGGAAGGAAAAGGCATGAGGAGGGATCCATAGGTCACGTCAGATTGCAATTGTCCAAACGTTGTACGCTAGTTGTGAATATGTGCTTAGCTGAATAATTGTGGAAGGCACATTTATAATGGTCTCACAGGACTCATTGCCTACCTCCCGCCCCCATCCCCCCAAAAGAAGAATGCTTTAAAATTTTGAAACATAAAATGCAGAATTAAAAAAACAAACAAACACCTCCTAGTTTAAGATTATTTTCTTTCACTGGTTGGGAGAAGAGAGGTGGAGGGAGGAAAGGAAGAGAAAATAGAGGAAGAACACTCATTCCCAGTTTCTGAAAGGAGGAAGCACTATTTCCTAAGGCATAATCTGAATTACACTCTCTAGAGCAGGAAAGGCTGATGAAATATGCTTGTTGTCTCATCTTTTCCTGTAATCATTTTAGGAGAGGGTATGGTTTGCAGGGGTGAAGCACCATCTCTGATGAAGCAAATGAAATGAATGAGAAAGCCATACTTCATCTCAACAGTGCAAATCAATGTTATCCCTCCTTCCCCTCTCATTGAAGATGCCTGCCGCATTAATGATTCATGTTGAACCATCAACTCCGTACAGTCACACTGCGAGAACACCAAGGCTTTGCTTACACATAATTACTCAGAACTGAGTAGGAGGAAATCCCTGTCTCGGATCATGGGAGATAATGGAATTCCAACTAAGGATGCCTTGGCAAAGTAGAAGTACTTTCCCTTGGACCTTTGAAATCCTTAATGAGTTGAATCATGTCAAGTAACAAAATAAACAAGGATGAGAAACATCAGTTGGGTTGGGTCCAAAGTCTAGCCTGCTTAAGATTGGGCTTCCCCCAACATTGCTTAAACATTATACAGTTTTCTATCAGCCAAGCCTGTGGTTTCATTTCATTTTTTTTTTTTTTTCTTAAATCAGATTTCAAAAGCCAGGCACTAGCTGATGGTAATTAGGAGGCATCGGTTGAAGTTTATTCTTGCTGTTCTTTCCAGGCATGCATAATTTTTGTGAAGAGAAAAGAAAATCCAATTATCCCCAAATCCAGCCAGTGTGGCTCATCTGCTCTTATGTTAGATCTTTAGAAATGGTTCTTAACAGTTGAAACGAAGACATATGGTACCTGAGAACAGCATCTTGTAACCTTGTTTATAATATTAAGGGGGAAAAAAGCCCCATCTTGTGACCATTAATATCCCTCTTTATGAAAATCTGACACAAGTAGTATTGATTCTATAAAACCTGTGACATAGAGCTTGCTCATAGCGTAAGGAATTTATTGGTGATTGTATTTCTAAGTTCCCTCTTACATTTTAAAGGATTCCCTTAAAAATGCTCGACTTGGAAATTACCAGGAACACTCAGATAACTCAAACCACCAACATCTGATACAATATTGGGAGAACTCAGATTCCTCACATCAAGGAAGATAAGAATTTCTACCTAACTTGGCAAAAGTTCAATCTATGTGAAAAGAGTTCAATAAATTATCTCACTATTGAACCATTGGTTGAATTTAGAAACTTCATTGATATTTGAGTCCCTGCAAATACTTTAATATTACGAAAGTAAATATATATATATATTTTTTTGTAATAAAACATGCCCTTTGTTATTGGGATTAAAATTGTTTAGGTCAGGGGTGCCTGGGTGGCTCAGTGGGTTAAAGCCTCTGCCTTCAGCTCAGGTCATGATCCCAGGGTCCTGGGATCGAGCCCCGCATCGGGCTCTCTGCTCAGCAGGGAGCCTGCTTCTTCCTCCTCCCTCCGCCTGCCTCTCTGCCTGCTTGTCATCTCTGTCAAATAAATAAATAAAAATCTTAAAAAAAAATTGTTTAGGTCATATATTCCTTCTATAAATATTAATCTCAGGGTATCTGGGTGGCTCAGTGGTTTAAAGCCTCTGCCTTCGGCTCAGGTCGTGCTCCCAGGGTCCTGGGATCCAGCCCCGCATCGGGCTCTCTGCTTAGTAGGGAGCCTGCTTCCCCTCCCCTCTCTCTGCCTACTTGCCATCTCTATCTGCCAAAAAAAAAAAAAAAAAAAAAAAAACTCGAAGGAATAAGCATGGCATTAAAGACAAACCATACCCAAAGGTTAATCACTTTTTTTGTTCAAGAAAATTTTCTTGTTGCAAGTGAAAACTAAAAAGAGAAACTAACAAAAAATAAATAAATAAAATTTACATTTTTAAATGAGCCTATCTTGACTTCTTTTGAGAAAAACATTGTTCAACAACACTTTGGGTATATAATCATTTTCATTACCCACCTAGTTTCTGAATAGAAATGCGGCTGTGTTCTCATTCCTTTATGTCATAGATATGCAGAAGGACAACTCCCAAGGTGGCAAGACTCTACCTCCAGGGAATTTCCTACTAAATGTATCTCAAGGCATTAATTATGGAAGGAATATTCCAGTTATACAAATTGTTATTCTTGTCTGGATTATAGTTTGATCATACCATGTTTCTGCTAACAGACCTCTAACAGACTCTGTGGGAGCAGAAAGATGAATAAGGCATAATGTCTGTTTTCAGGAATTCACAGTTTCGGGTGGAATGTTAACAAATACATAAAATAACAATATAGTAAGGGCGTTTGAGATTTAATTAAGGAAATATTTATTTAAGGGAATAACATGGCCAGAAGATGTAAGAGTTGATCTGAATTTTGAAGAATAAGTAGGAGTCTACCATAAAGATTTGAATTTTGTCTGGTTAGTTTATTAATGTATGTTATAGACCCTGAAATATATTTGTTAAATGAAAAGAGGTAACTAAATGCTAAGCTACTTTTTTTGACATATTTGTCTTTCACCGTTTTTACAAGAGCCTTGTGAAGTGCATAAGACTATTAATGCTTTATGAATAAAATATAGGCCCAAAGGAAGTTGATCCAGGGAGCTGAAGACCTGAAACCATATCCATTCTTCTGACTCTAAGGCCTTTATTCTTTCTACTCTGTCTTCTTATTCCCTCACCATTCTTTTGAAATTCCTCACTGCTCCTATGACAAAGTGGACTCAGAACAGATTTCAGCAACAATTATTTATTGATAAAGAGAGGTGTATAGCTTTGATGGCAAAATTCTAACACACCTTTGCCAAGCACTCCAACAACCCCCAAAATGGGGTCTTGATTCTTCTTCAGTTGGCCCCTGCCTTTTCCCTGCCTTTATATTTCCTCTGTCAGGGCCAAACCATCTGCTCATGTGAAAACAGCAGCATGTAACCTTTAAGAAGCCAATAGTGCCCAATGTTGATGATCTCACCCCTGAGCTACTGTTAGGTGAGTGTCGAGAGTGGAGGAAGAAAAGAAGACAAGTCCAGAGCCCTCTAGGAACTTCAGGAAAGCCACTTATCTCTTAAACAAATACCACTGATGACTCTGCAGGTTCTTTCTACAGACCTTTGGGTTGCCCCAGTCTACTTTCAGAGCTTCAGAGTCAAGGCTGGGATCCTAATTTCCATGAGTACATTAATGTATCTCTTGAATTACTCTCTTCCAGAAGGAACTGAAAATCTTGTATTCACTTTTGGGGTTGCCCAGGTCCTTATACTTAAGCACATGCCAGGTAGTCTAGAGGCAAGCGGCGCAGGTGTTGGGGTGGGAGGTGAAGTAGTGGCTGGCAGAAATGCTCTGCCTTGAATTCTCACTTCATATTCAATAGGAATATTCACTTCATATCCTTTTCATATTCACTAGGAATATCTCAAAGATATTCCTAGAACATTCCATGGACCCTTTGTGGCTGGAGTGATGAAAGGACATTTCTGGGTGAGCTGGTATATTTCACACAGTGTTCTCCATGAACATGCTTTGCATGAATGACTCAGGCAAGGGGAAGCTGCATAGAATTTTGGTGCAGAGAAAGAAAAATCTGTAGTCTACTTAAGCATGAGTGTACTCTTTCTGTGTTAGCTGAGTAATGTCCTGGAGGTGACTAGCCCAAGGAGAAGCCAAGGAGTACAAGTCAGCCTCTCTAACTTTAAATGCAGACATAGATGAAACAAGCATGGGTAGGAGACTTAACTTCTTTGGGACTTATTTCCTAATCTGTGAAGCAGAAAAAAATAATGCCTGTTTTATCCATTGGACTGGAGTGGTATGAAAGACCATGTGCAAAATCAGGCTGACCATTATTTATTGAATGTTTGGTGAAGGAAGAATGAGTAAAAATACAGCCATCAGGGAAGGTGCCCAAAGGAAAAAGAGACTGTTCAACCCATGTTTAGTGTCTGGTGCTAGGGATGTGGTAGTAAACTGATAATGTTCTTGCCTTCGAGGGCTCACATGGTAATTTAGGAGACAGACAGTAAATAATGCACAATTATACAATTAGAATTCTGATAAGTACCACAAAAGGGAATTATGGTATTAAAAGAATATGCAAGAATAGAAGATTTAGTCTAATCTCTAAAACAGGGTTCTATCAGGGAATGGCAATTCAGTTGAATTAGGAAAGTCGAAAGGGGAAGGTTGAAGTGGCAAAGATGTGGGAAGTGCTTTTTAGGGAGAAGAGATTCCATATTCAAAACTTTATGAGGCAGGAAGCACATGGCAGGAATTTAGAATTGAAAGCAGGCTGTTTGGACTAGAATAACAATACCAAGAAAAACAGGAGGGTTGGGGAGGATGGTTGCTAGAGAAGGCTGAGAGGTAGGTGGGAACCTGCTCATACAGGGCCATGGAGGCCATGGTAAGGATCTGGAATGTTTATCTTCAGAAAAATGGGAAGCTTTTACAAATAAATAGCAGAGATAATATTGCAAACCATATATCTGATAAGGGGCTAATTTCCAAAATATACAAGGAACTCCTATAACTCAATAGTAAGAAAACTAAAAATTCAATTTAAAAGACTTTAAATAGATGTTTCTCCAAAGAAAACATACCAATAGTTAATAACTATATAAAAAGATGCCCAGTGCCACTAATTATCAGGGAAATGCAAATCAAAACCACTTCAAAAGATATCACTTCACACCTGTCACCATGGCTGTTAGGGAAAAAACAACAGATAACAAGTGTTGGCGACTACGTGGAGAAATGGGAACGCTTGCGCACTCCTGAGAGGATTGTAAAGTTGTGGAGTCGCTATGGAAAGTAGTATGGTGGTCCCTCAAAAAAATAAATAAATAAAACTGCCCTATGATCCAGTAATCCCACTTCTGGGTTTTTATTCAAAAGAACTGAAATCAGAATCTTGAAGAGATATTAGGTCCCTCACACTCACCACAGCTCTATTCATAATAGCCGAGGTGTAGAAACAACCTGTTCTTCAATGGATGGATGGGTGAAGTAAACAGGATCTATACATAGGACAGAATATTATTCAGCCTTGTAAAAGAAGAGGGTCCTGCAATATGCGACAATGTGGACAAGCCCTGATGACGTTAGGCTAACTGAAATAAACCAGTCACAGAAGGACAAATACTGTGTGATTCCACTTGTACGGGGAATCTAAAATAATCACACAACCAAGAGTAGAGAAGAGAATGGTGGGTGCCAGGGGTAGGCACAGGAGGAAATGGAAGTTTTCATTCAATGGGTCTCAAGTTTCAGTTATGCAAGGAGAATAAATTCTAGACATCTGCTGTACAACAGAGTATCCTTATGGACAGTCCCCGGCTTAGGATGGCTCCACTTATAGTTTTTCGACTTTATGATGGTATGAAAGCGATACACATTCTTTGAATTTGGATCTTTTCCCAGGCTAGCGATACGTGGACCGATCCTCTCATGATGCTGGGCAGTGGCAGTGAGCCAAAGCTCCCAGTTAGCTAGGCAATCATGAGGGTAAACAGCCAATACCCCGACAACCTTTCTGTACCCACACAACTATGCTGCTTTTCACTTTCAGTATTCAAGAAAGCACTGGAGACACCCAATACTTTATCATACCACAGTCTTTCAGTTAGGCAATTTTGCCCAACTGTAAACAAAAGTCAATGTTTTGAGCATGTTTAAGGCAGGTGAGGCTAAGCTGTGACGTTTGGGCGATTAGGTGTATTAAATGCATTTTCAATTTACAGTGTTTACACTGGGTTTGTTGGCTATATCCTCATCATAAGTCAAGGCAGATCTGTAGATACGAGTACTGTATTGTACACTTACAAATCTCCTAAGAGGATAGAACTCATGTTAAGTGTTCTTGTGGCCATATGATTTAAAAAAGAAAAATGGAGAGTCTTTAAAGGTTTCAGTAAGAATGTCAAGATCAGGTTTTGTTTTGCTTTAATTACAGTGAAGGCACAGCAGAGAAGACATTCCTGAGGTATCAGCTTGCAGAAGGGACATGAGGACGGATATCTGAAAGCAGAGGCTCCTGTTCCTTCTTGCTTTGGCATGGATGCCGAGGGGTCCCATTCTGGTGCCTTTTTTGGGCCTGCCCTCCCGAGTAGAGTCTGAAATTTTTGTCCTGTCATACGCATCCCATCAGACTTAACTTTCCTATATTCTATCCCTCCCAAATCTCTGTACAACAAAGGAAGTGTGATGACTTCTTGATATGATGTTGATGGATGGTAAGCTAAGCCAAGTAACATAGCTATTTTCTAACAGTGCTGTCACTATCTTTTCTGATTATCACATATTTATTAAGCCTGTGTAATCTAATTATAGTGAAAGGTGAAAGATTTATATGATCTGAACAGAAATCAGAGTATTGAATATAATCTAATTATACAAACAAGTTAAAGATAAATAAATGGAGGGCAGATAGACAGATACATCATATCAATTAATTTACTTCGTGCTGTAAGAAACAGAAATCCCATATAAGTCATGAGAGCACACGGCCCCAGGCTGATTAACTGTCCATTCATCATTCGAGGATTCTGTTATTTCCTTTTTTTCCACCCTCCTGTCCTCAACATTTGGCAAGCTCTCCTGATGGCCATGAGCAGAATGTAGCACTCTTACAATAAACCCTATCAGCCCAGAGCCAGAAAAAGGATTTACCTCTTCCAGATGTATCTCTCTGAGAGATAAGCAACTTTTCTCAGAAGCTCCCCCACCCCACCTGGGCAGACTTCTTCCGCGTCTCAGACTAAGTCATTCTCAGGGCAGAGCTGGAGAGGGGGTGGAATTATTCTGAGTTTCAATTTATTAACTTAATTATCCTCAACTTACTAAAATTTTCATCCTGGCATTGCAACTGGAGGCAGGCCTTCCTGAACCGAGAGTCTAGATACAACCAGGATCTTTGATTAAGGAGAAAGGAGAATTGGCTGTCGGAGGGCTGAGACTTCAGGAGTATCTGTCTCACGTGAATATTCAAGGTAAATCACAAAACAGTTGAGCAAATGAAGGATCTCAAAGTGTAGTCTTCAGGCTGCAGCATTAGCAGCACTGGCGAGCATGTGAGAAATGACAGTTCTGCAATCCTTTGCAGAATCCACTGAGTCAGAATGCCTGGCAGTGGGCCTAGAAATCTGTGCTTTAAAAAGTTTACCAGATGACTGTGATGCACAACCAAGTTGGAGAAACATAGTTCTAGAGTTAGAGAACGTACTAGAAGTTTTAATGACACAAGAAAAGAGTTCAAAATATGGGGCTGGGGTATGGGAGAGAGATCAGGTCTGGGACATTGGACAGATCAATTAAAACAGGTGCCTTGTCTCCTGGCTGCCAGAATAAGAAAATAGGTCAAGACCAGAAAATGCCCTGCAGAAACTACTAGGAGAAGATAATGATAAACGGAAGCCGTGGGAAGAGTGTCCATGCATGAGAGAGTTTAAGTTTAGAACTGGAATTCTGGAACATAACTAGGGAAATAATGACTTAGAATGGCCAGAAGATATGCTATTTTATAGATCTAGAATAACAGTGATAGCCTCTTTCTCTGGACATTGTCAGAATGCTGATCCAACAACACTGAAGCAGCTGCAAACAGCCAGCAAATCAATCTAGAGAGATTTATATTCTAAATGGCAAATACTTCGGCAAAGCAGAACTGCTGGGAAGGGGACAATTTTCTTGTATTGTCTTTATTTGTGGGAATAAGTGTGGAAGCCACGTACCTGTCGTAGATGTTCAAAGGGAACACTTGAACAGGTTGGCGTGTTTGAAATATGCAGTGTAGGAAATCTAGCACACAGTTATTGTCAGGACTACTGTCCGAAGCAGGTCATATGGAAAAGGAATCCAAGGACTTCTGCTGCCTTGGCACATCCCAATGTCGAAGCCACTGAATGCGACAACAAAAGACCAGCCTCAGCACAGAGGGGAAGGGAGGGACAGTTCCCAAGGGGATTGTTAGTACTTATGAGGCTAAAGAGAAAAACCAGCGAGGCTTTACACAGTAGGAATAATTATTTCCAGAGTGCCTTGGCTAGCCTCACCCTTATCCAAAAGGTACTGTACAAAATTGGAAATTACTTTGTGTTTTCTTTAGGTTTCTTCTTAACCAGTGTTCTCAAAGCATCAGGTGCATCTGAATCACCTGGAGGGCTTGAACAAAAGCACAGCCTCTGATTCAGTAGGTCTGTTAAGAGGCCAGAGAATTTGGGTTCCTAGCAAGTTAGAAATGCTGTTCGTTCAGGGTCACACGTTGAAAGCCACTTAAGTACTAAATAAGGTTTTTGAAGTTAAGCTATTTTTTGGTATTTTCTACTTTTCCCCTGACACCACCCCCCCAACCATGAGCACTCTAAGACCTAGAAATTGCTTCATAGCCTGAGAATCCCGAGGGGATCAGTGGATGAAGGCAGCAGGTATAATATCAGGCCTGTGGCCCCTCTTGGCCAACATCCAGTTGCACTTCTAACCCTAGAAGAACAGAGAAGGAAAACCCACAGGTGTGACAATTCTTTTTTGTTTACCAGAGGAATGAGAGCTTCTTAAAATTCAAGCTAGAATGTAGATTACATTCTAGGAAACAAATAAGGAAAGAAAGACAAGCTGTAACTGAAAATGACTTCATTGATAAAAGTTTTAGAAAATACCATTGTGAACTAACAGAGAAAACTGGATATATGAAGTCCTGGAAATTAAGTTGACCAATAATATATAAGAATCGGAACAAGCCATGAGACATAAATTTTTCATGATTTTAAAAAGGATGCTCAGTTTTACCAAAGATGGCTGAAGCTGGACTAAGTAAAAAAATAGTGACTAGGATATAAGTTATAGTCATTTTTTTAAATGTTATAACTCTGAAGCTTTTTATTTGAAAAAAAAAAAAGTAGTTCAAGAACTATTCATGTGGGGGCGCCTGGGTGGCTCAGTGGGTTAAAGCCTCTGCCTTCGGCTCAGGTCATGATCCCAGGGTCCTGGGGTCGAGCCCCGCATCGGGCTCTCTGCTCAGCAGGGAGCCTGCTTCCTCCTCTCTCTCTCTGCCTGCCTCTCTGCCTAATTGTAATCTCTGCCTGTCAAATAAATAAATAAAAATCTTTAAAAAAAAAAAAAAAAGAACTATTCATGTGAAGATTGGAATAGCAGGATAGCCATTTTAAAATGTATATCTATTTTTTAAAGTAAAACTTTTTATTCCAAATATAAAAGACTAATATTTTATTCCAAATATAAAAAAAAATTTTTATTCAAAATATAAAAGACTAATTCTAAAATAAATTTTTAGAAAATTTAGAAAATTTGACTAAAATTTAAAAATATTTATCCACAGTATCACTATATAAATACAAGTATTAATATTATTCTATATTTTAATCTTTTTTCTAAGCATCACTTTTATATAATTTTGATACATAATTGACATAATTTTTAAATGTGTCATTTCCCACATATTATTATAGGAGTGTTATCATATTATTACAAATAACTTATTAGCATATTTAATGTCTATATACATATTCATAGGGGAGATGTATCTCACTTTACTTAAATTTCCTTTATTGTCAGACACTGTTTCCCCTTTCTCCCTCCATTCTAAGTAGTACTGTTGTACATAAAACTTTCTCTGTATTTGATACAATTTTCTTTGGATAAACTCCCCGATTTACTTGTCGGAGGCTTAGAAATTTAAAAGACCCTTTCTACATATTGTCAAATTATTTTCCAAAGAGGCTGTTACATTTCTCTCTCCCATTTTCCAGTATTGAGATTTTCTTTAATCACTGCCAATTTGATAAGTAAAAACATTATACCTTGTTTTAGTTTTAATTTGCATTCCATTGTTTACAAATAGATTAAATATTTTTTCATGTTTGTTAGTGAGACACACTTTTCTTGTATGCATTTCCTGCTGACATTTAATTCACTTAACTTTCAATTCAGATATTCATATTTATTCATGAGAAAAGAGGAGTATGGTTTTTTGAGAATAAAATAAAACCTGAAAACATAAAACAATTTAGTTGATGTCAGAGAACCAAATGCTAGCTACAGAATAACTCAGGGTTTTAAATTTTGATCTTTGAAGCTCAGATATCAATACTGTGTTTGAGAAAAATAATTTCAAAGGAAAACAATTGTCACATTAGGATAAGTAAAGGTCACTGCTCTGAAATCTTTCTTAGCATAAGCACAACATCAAAGAGGTGGCAGGTTTAAAGACTGTCACCCTCAAAAGGAAGAAATATGCTCAACATTAAATGGTTTAAGTTCTTTCCCTACACAAGGGGAAAAGGGTATAAGTGCTCGGTGGTAAAAATCCTAAATGACTGCTCCATCTTTCCCAAATTCTTCACCGGCCACTAGAATGAATACATTCATCAGACCACAGTTAACCAAAGATTGACCGGAAGAAAGCAAGCTTGTTGGTCATTCAGTTTTCAAATTTCCCTGCCTGGGGGGAGGTGACTGGAGGGTGTCAAAAAGGCCAACACAACACCTGGATATAAAGTGCATCTGGAAACCTCTTTGTTCAAGATTCATCCTTTGAAGGAAATACTTGGTTTGGCCAATGGGGCCACTGATCTCTGGGGCTGTTGACAAAGGCCATAAACGTATGCCCATTCTTCTTGTTCTGTCAACAGCCTTTGACATTTCTATTTGGTCCATCATAGATCAGTCAGAGGAATACGTGACTTCCTTTCCTTTAAGTTCAGCAACTCCAAATGTCTCAGAAATTGATTTTCTTTTTTCTTTCTTTCTTTCTTTTTACAATTTAATACTTTGCTATTCTTCTTAAAGAAGTGTGGCATAGTTAAAGCTACATGTGCATGCCTATGTTTCGTGGGGGGTTTTCCCTGTTTAAGAAGATGCCATCATGATGTTCTAGGTAATACCCTGTTTGACTAATTTATATTAGAAGAAATTCACATATTTTAGAGAAATGCAATTTTAAACAACTAACTATGCACAGCTTTAATGTTCACCCCTCTGAAATCTATTTTATTTGCATCAACTTACTTGTATTGAGGTAAATACTCTCTTAGGAAAGCTACAGCAGTGTTAAGGACAGCACAATTACTTCATAAAAAACACAAAGCCCAAACCCTTCTAACATTTAAGTCTCTGTTGAGTGTAGAAGTATGTGTGTAGCTATCCTAACATTTCTGTCTCCCTTTCCTGAATGTCAAGTAGAGGGTATATAAATAAATGATAAATTCCCCCTTTCTCATATCTCTTTTGGCCCCCTCTTCTCTGAGTTCTCCCGTACACTGTTTATTGTCTCCAGGGAAATCTTAACAGCTTTGGTTTCCAAAAGCACATGCCCTTAAAGAAGTAGTTCTCCACCAAGGGCAAAAGCACCAGGGCCACTGGGCAGGATCTGGAGATAATTTTCAATTTTCACAACTGGAAATGCTATTGACATCTGGAGAGCAGAGACCAGGGATGCTGTGAAACATCCTACAGCGAGCAGGACAGCCCCTGCAACAATAGAATATCCAGTTTCAAATGCCAATGGTGCCAAAGTTAAGAAACCCAACCCTCGAGCAGCAGCAACAACCCTGTGTAAGGACAAAATAAGTGGGAGGAAAAATTGTACGACAGTTGACTTCTCCCCTGCTGTGGTCTGGAAAACGATTCATTTGTGCAGGAAGGGAGACAGGACGGATAGGAGGAAGCAAGTGGAACACAGGGAGGCTGGGAATCCCAGAGAGAAATGCAGTCCTTCTGCCTTCATTCTGTGCTTCCTAGGTTGGGGACTCAGGAAGAGAGGGGATGACTGTGTGTTTACAGCAGATGGGACTATAAAGAAATGATGACCCCTCCTGTGTGGGCCAGTTACTGAAGGCCAGATAAGATGATGACGGATGGCTCAACAGAGGCACCTGTACTCAGGTACTTCTCTGTAAGTAGAAGGGAAAGGTAAGGGAAATTGGACAACGGAATAAATTTAAGGGTTTGTTTTCTTTTGTTTTTTAAGTGTAAAATTTGCACATCACAGGCTGTGGTCTGGGATTAGTTTATGCTGTGAGTAGAAGTTCTGTTCGGAATTAACCAAATCAATTGTAAATGGATTTGTATAAGTCTATCTCAAATAATTCGATTAAGAGCAATCCTTTCTGTTTTGTTGCATTGAATTAGAACAGGTTATCACTAAACTTTCAACATGATATTAGCATTTGATTCTGTAATCCCCACCCCTTCCATCACTAAAAGTGTTCCAGAATTCTACTCTGTGTTTATGTATCAGGCCCAGTGACATAACTGAAGACCGTTTGATGGGTTTAAAGGCAGGGCTAACTTAGTATAAATTATCTAGTGGTTCAAAACTATTTCAAATGCTGAACTGCTGTAATCTTTTTTTTGTTTTAATTTTATTTATTTATTTATTTATTTATTTATTTATTTATTTGACAGAGATCACAAGTAGATGGAGAGGCAGGCAAAGAAAGAGAGGAGGAAGCAGGCTCCCCACTGAGCAGAGAGGCCGATGTGGGGCTCGATCCCAGGACCCTGGGGACATGACCTGAGCTGAAGGCAGAGGCTTTAACCCACTGAGCCACCCAGGTGCCCCTGAATTGCTGTAATCTTAAGGAGACTTTAGGGTTCAAAAAAAAAAAATTATCTGGTGTAAGAAGTATAGTTTGTGGGTATTTGATCTGGCTAGTCTTAAAAAAAAAAAAGAAAAGAAAAGAAATGCACGATTATGTAACTCCCTGTCACAGATACCTCTGTTAACTAAAGCCAGTATTAGCTTTCAAGGGTGTCACAGTTCTATTGATTTGAATCCCCACCCAGAAACCTAGAAAATTTACCCAACTATTCATCAAGAATTCTGGACACCATTATCAAAGGAAAGGGACACGTGTTGGCAGAGGACTCACCACCATCTGCTGCCAGCCCCGGCAACAATCCAATGTCTGTATACCAACCCTGAGCCAGAGGAAGGCTTTGTTCCTGTAGGACATCTACTACATTGTCCCCTCTGGGCGCAAGTTGCTCTTCTCCCCCTTCCAGGGGCCAATGTGTTTGTTTGTTTTCTCCAGATCGTTTGGTGTCCTTATCTCTCACTGGAGACTCGATGTTAAGAAGAGAACCTGAAATTCTCTTCCTCAGGGAAAACAGTTGTTTATTAGGCAATCCTTCATATTATATTCATCTGCCATCAGAGATAACCAACACTGACACCCACTCTACTTTCTTTCCAACAAACCTACATCTGGATTGGATAGCCATCCCTAGAGCATCACAGCTTAGGGCTAACTCTTCGTTGACATTGATAATGCCTCCATGGACTTCTTGAGACTCTGGGCACATTATAAAAATTGAATAAATAAACACATTATCCTGATATAAGGTCATGCCATGGAGTCCAGAGATAACAAGTTCAACCAGAGCTCAGAGCTACATAAAGGCATTTCTAATGTACAAATCAATCTCCTCTCCACTGATTATATTTTGTCCTCCTACACAATCTGGAATTACTGGAAATATGCCATATTTTCTTCTTTTATTGGGTTATCTAGAAGCTGCTTTACTGTTTATTCTGGAACTTCATTCTCATCTTGACATGTGAAAGTGAAAGAGATTGAAGTCATTCCACATCTACACAGAACTTTATCCAGCATTACCTTCCACCCTTACTGAAATCGTCTATCCAGTAGGGAGTCACCGTTATGTTACAAAAGTGGAATCATTATAAAATGTCATTCGCAGAGGAAGAGAAAGTTAGGAGAGCCTTAAATAGAGGATCATGAGAAATGCCATGGCATGGAGGAGCAGATGTGTTTAGCAGAGGCTTCACAATTGCCTCCTATTTTTTTAATGAAAGATTACAATTAAGATACTTATATTATCCTTCTTCTATGAAGGAGACACCCGGGGGGTGGGAGAAAACCAGATTTATGGGTAAGGAAGAACAGTACCAGTAGGAAAGATTGTAGGCAGCTTGATGCTACAGAAGAATGGGAAACAGAGCCATCTTGGGAGCTATGTCTTCTTGGCCAGGTCTCATGATGACTCCCTTCCTGGCAGTTGACAATTTCCTAGATCATCTCATTAGAAAGCTCTCCTAAATGAAATGTTTTTACCCCTGTGCCCCGTCTGAGGAGACGGAGTCCTTTTTTGATCTGCACAGCTTTTGTAGCCCATCTCTTGCCGGTACTGGTTTGAGGCCAAGCAAATGCTTTTGGGATCGAACAGGATTTTGAGTTTCTAGTAATATCATTTCTTCAAAACTCTAAGGGACTTTTAGTTTATTTGCTTCTGGTCAGTTGTTTGTGTTAATAGCCACAGACAGAAAGCTTGTGGAGTGAGAGTTTTTAAGACCAAACACACAGGTCTTTTACTTATTGCCCCTGGGCTCTGCCCAACCCCCTTCTCTCATGTTTCAGGCTGGCTCTCCTGAAGCCGGTTGAAACAAAGACCTGCGGTGGGAGACAACACTCCTCATCTGATCTTTGCCACTGAGCTGGCTCCCATTGTCTGACAGAGAACGCTGAGCCGCAGGTGCTTGGAAAGACTCACAGGCACCATCTTATCTTCTGCTAAGTCTGCCCTATTTGCAGCCTTTAGTTAGAACCGCCTCAGTCTAGGGTACAAAAGCAATCTGCTTTTTCAATTCCATAAAGTCCAAACTACTGACTGTTGAGTGCAACAGTTAAGAAGATAAACTTCGAGCTCAGATTGCCTAGTTCAAATTAGGTTCTTCACTTAGAAGATGCGTACTGGCAAGTTACTTAATTTCTTTGATTCTCATCTGTAAAATGGGTCTAAAATACTGTGGACCTCATTTTGGTGTTGGAGGTGTCAGTTAACGTAAAATATAGAAAGCATGAGAATGGTGCCTGGCACATTGTAGGCATCAAATATGTGTAGTTAGTATTACTTACCAATAACTCCTGGTTGACCTGTATTACAGGAAGCAGTGGTTGCCAGACTGGTTAGCTCACACCTCAGTTTCTTTCTTTTGTAGACTCTGCTAAAGCAGCAACAAGTAGCAAATGTAGGATAATAAAGTGAATCTTTCCTACAATTTCCCCTAATGTTATGGCCACAGCATGCACTCTGTGGTCTAAGATGTCATAGTAATTGTTTCATCGAATATGTTGCCTCAGCATAACAAGAGGCGTTTTTTTGTTTGTTTGCTTCCATTGTCTCAGCCAGCAGCCTCTAGATTTTAGGTTTTGTCATGGCCAACATTAAGATCTTAAATACCTAAAGCATAAACACGCTGAATCTTCTTTTCTGTTTGCATTAAAGCCTGGATTGCGGTAGTTGAAGGATGGCATGGTGATTCCACGGGCAGATCTGTAGGATCTGTTGCTTTGTTGCTTCCGGTTTTCCATGCCACTGTTGCTAGAAAGCTTTCTTCTCATCACAGTTCACGATGAATAACTAGCCATCACAACCACCTCCAAGCAGCAACGAGGAAGAGGAAGTTGTGTCCTGGAAGTCGAATGCACATATCCAGAACCTGTCACAGGGCCACACCTACTAGCAAGGAACATTGGAATGTGTGGTGTTGCCTCTAGTGTCAGTATGTCAAACAAAAATACCTAAATGTCATCTTTTCATTTAATTTCTCTTTACTCCCTACTGCCAGAAAACGTAAAATGGGTACTTACATATTCCATAAGAAATAAAGTAAAAACCCAATAGCTTGTATCAAAACGATTCCATCCTGGAATAGCTTGTGGTTTTCCCTTAAGATATGATTGTGTTTCCTAAAATTGGAATTAACTTGCATTTGAATTTTTTAAAAATAAGGACCAAACTTATTGCATGTTTATATAACATACGGTTGATAGAGGCTTTATTTACAGAAACAAAACACCTATTTTAAAACCCTATATGCTTCCTAAACTTGCAAACAGCAGAATTATATTTTTTGGAAGGTTTCATGACCAAAATATCTGGGTTGAAATGAGACAGGACAGCCTACTATATTTGAACATTCAGAGTGAGTGCCAAAGACTGAACATCTTCCATTAATTTTTGTTTTCTTTTTCTCTTTCAGCTTATCTTCATGAGCCAAAGAGATAAACGCTTGGGGTTTTATAACTGCCACAAAACTTTGAATTAAAAAAAAAATGACAATGAGCTAAATAAGAATAAGCAATATATAACTGGCTTGTTTTCTTTCTTCATTAACCAACATTGCTGTGTCTGAGCCTAAGCTTTTTTTTTTTTTCTTCTTCTTCTTTTTTGGTTGGTTGGTTTTGTTTGGTTTTGTTTTGGGTGATGTTCAGCATTTTGTGTCCTGCTAGGAATTTTAATGAATGTAAAACAAAAACACTGGTACCAAGCTGAGCCCAGTGGATGAATCAGGTAGGCGTGTGTATTCACAGCACTGATTACTGACAATTTTCTTGTGCCATTGTGGTCCAAGTATCGGTCAATCAGACGTGTCACCAGGAAGGCATATTTTTTCAGAGATCCTGGGCATTTAGAAGAATATGTATATTTCAGGGGTGGAATTGAAGCAAAATTTGCGAGGCCACCAAGCAATTATGAAACACTCTGCCGAGTTCCTGGTTCAGAAGCAATAGAAGTGGTAGCAGGAACCAAGCCAGAGAGAGCGTCTGCTTTGGACAATAACTCTCAGGCATGCCACTCGAGAGAAAATGCTTCCCCACGGCCATGAGGCATTACCTATTTCCTTTTGCAGTTAGTCCAATTCATAAACAGAGGAACAGCTAATTTATTTTTCTCCTTCATCTTCAGAATACGCATGTGGGCAACAGGTATCCCGGATTTATTAGTGTAACGTACTTTACAACAAAAAAAAGTAATGCCTCCAAGTTCCCATGGGGCAGAAAAGAGACATGATCTATTTGGACTGCTTAGTACTTATTTATGTCCTACTTTAACTTGTCCAGAAAGGAGTCAAAGCAATTTACTTAAACTTTCCGTTTAACCCACAGCACCCACCCCCATCTTAAGGGGACTTCAGTACCTCGGTAACTTTTTCCAGGTCTCAGTTTTGCAAAGTCCAAAGCTGGGATAAACTTTCCTCGGCCTCTGCTTTGAAATTCTTCAAAGGTTCTCCGGGACCCACTGTCAAGGTCTTGAACAGGGTATCAAAACCTTCTGTGCCCTTACATCTTCCTGCCACCGAACTTAACATTTGCCCTCATGGCAAATGACTTAGCCAGAAGCAATTTAATTAAACTACTGTTAAAAACACTTTAGTGTGGGGCGCCTGGGTGGCTCAGTGGGTTAAAGCCTCTGCCTTCGGCTTGGGTCATGGTCCCAGGGTCCCAGGGTTCTAGGGTCCTAGAATCGAGCCCTGCATTGGGCTCTCTGCTCAGCAGGGAGCCTGCTTCCCTTCCTCTCTCTCTCTCCCTGCCTCTTGGCCTACCTGTATCTCTGTCAAATGAATAAATAAAATCTTTAAAAAAAAAAAATTTAGTGGGAAGAAAATGCATCCACATGAAAATGACGTTTAAATGATGAAATGGAGTTTTTAATTGTACAATGTTTTGCTAGGCTTTGTGTGTATTAAAGTATTTGTGCCAATTTTTAGAACTGTTAGTACTTTTTAATTTATAACTCATTTTGTCTTATATTGCCACATAACAAAAATTTGAAATAGTAAGCATAACTGTCCACTGTATTCTTTGTGTTTGCCCTATTGTTTTGTTTTCTGCAGTAATAATTCATTGCTTTTTAAAATAATAAAAAATGATGAAAGAAGCCACCTTTTAATGAGTGTGAACTTATTGTATTTTAGGTACTGTGGCAAATTTGGGTGTCAATTGTCTGTTTTAATCCTTAATAATTTTGTGAAGCTAATGTTATGAATACCATTTTAAAAATGCAAAAATAGGAACTCAGAGATGCTAAGTTCAAATTCAAGGCCATATTGTGGCTATTTCCAGAGGGGATTTTTACATAGACCAACCATGTTCCTAAGTAGTCATTGTATTTCTCGCTACTGATAGATATTTAGCTTGTGCTTTCAACTGTGATAAATTTAGGTTGTGCTTTCAAACCATTAGTTCGAAATTTTAAAGAGCAAAATTTAAAAAAAAAAAAAAAGCTGTTTTACAAATCAGTAATCCTTCAAGCTAGGTGAGGGACTATTTCATAGTGTGCCAAAATGAGCAAACTTTGAGGGAAGAAAGTAACCAGAAGCCCTATTTGAACAACAAAATAATTGGAAGCAAAGTGTTAGGCTGATCAGCTTTTTAAGAAATTCATAACCAAATTACTTTAGATAAGACAAATTATCAAGAGTCCCAAGGCTCTCACAGGCACGTACTTGGCACCCTCATCACTTTGGACCAAATACTCTCCATACACAGCCAACAATTATTTGGATCTTGACTTTCCCCATGCTCTGGAATTCTCTTCTACTGTTTAGTAGTTCTTGTTAATTCTTCAAGGTTTGACTCTTCTCTCCCTATAGGCTTACATTTCCACCCTGAAGATGAGTTAAGGCCAATTTCATGGCGCTACCACATCCAAAACACATAATAGTCAACACAGCAGATCAAATAGCCAAGCCAATATGGCTTTGGCCAATCTATGGCCTTGGCCAAACAAAACAGATCCAGCTTCGCAGGAGTACCAGTGCACACCAGCTAAATATCTATTGCCAGTGGGATGCCTGGGTGGCTCAGTTGGTTAAGCAGCTGCCTTCGGCTCAGGTCATGATCCCAGGGTCCTGGGATCGAGTCCCACATTGGGCTCCTTGCTTGGCAGGGAGCCTGCTTCTCCCTCTGCCTCTGCCTGCCACTCTGTCTGCCTATGCTCACTCTCATTCCTCTCTCTCTGACAAATAAATCAGTAAAATCTTTAATAAATAAATAAATAAATAAATAAATAACTATTGCCGGAAAGATCGTGGTATGTTTATCTCTTCAATAGGTACCCAAGCTCCTTGATGACAAAAGCCATCTGATTTTTAATTTTATGTCACAGTGTATATGGGCTATACTGGAGCCAAATTAGGATAGCAAGGGGAGGTTAAACACATTCACCTCTTTCTTTGATCTAAAATGCTCAGAAAACTCCTTACCTGTCACAGAATATGTAGTGACTCACAGAAACATTGGTTTACTTCCATGCTTGATTTTCCTGGAGTGCAGAAAATACCACGCACAAGAATATGGAACTTTCTCACCATTAGTGTTTGATATATGCAGACATATATGGTAAAGGGGTGGAGGCGGGGAGCAGGAACCAGACTTTACTAACTGTGGGGCCCTTCATGGAAAAAGCACCACGTTAATTCTGGCAGGCAGCGCCTGGTCCCTCAGCTTGGCCTACATTTGAAAGGGACCAGTAGTTCCAGGTACAAGGGAAATGGCACATGGCTAATTCCCCATTCAACATTCTCCAGACCGGTCTAGAATATCTATGCCCCAAACACAGAAGAAAGGTGTTTTAAAAATAAAATTAGGGGGGTACCCGGGGGGCTCAGTCAGTTAAGCGGCTGCCTTCAGCTCGGGTCATGATTCCAGGGTCCTGGCATCGAGCCCCGCATAGGGCTCCCTGCTCAGCAGAGAGCCTGCTTTTCTCTCTCCCCTTCTCCCTGCCGCTCTGCTTACTTGTGCTCTCTCTCTAGCTCTGTCAAATAAACAAATAAATTATTAAAAAAAAAAAAAAAGCTACGGTCTTAAAAAATAAAATAAAACAAAATAAAATAAAATTAGGATATCACCAGGGGCCCAAGCATTTCTCTGTGGGATTCACCCCTCCCTTGTAAAAGGCACTGATGTGAGAAAGATAGACATCTCCTCCACCCCGGAGAAAGAGTGTCACCAAAATCCAAAGTCAGATATGTAAGCGTTCCAGGAGAGTGTGGAATTCCCATCTCTCAGGGTTGCAGACAGAGAGGACATCTTCATCACAGGGATGTTACATATATTTCTACAGCTGTCCTAACAAATTACCACAAACTGGGTGGCTTGAAACAACACATGTTTATGATCTTACAGTTCTGTAGGACAGAAGTCTGACATGAGTCTTACCATGCATACAGTCTACAGTGATTCAGGATTACACAAGTTAAATAACTGACTTCAAATTAGCTTTGCTTTACTCTCTAATTTCATACATAGCTCCTTGAGAACCAAAAGCTGGATTAGGATTTGCCAGTGATCAAAATCATGAAAAGGGAGGGAGGCAGTTGCTTGTATTCATTTTAAGATCCTAACCAAGCCACTTATCTACATTTAAATTTATAATTTCCCAATCTTTTTCTATCTTCCAGAAATGTTACAAAGAGAAATTATAACCAATATGGTTGCTCCTAATTATAATAAAATTTAAAGTTAAAATTGAGAAGAAGACACAATTAAGTGTTTCGTGGGGCTAAATTTCCAGTTTTAAAAGAGCCCAGTTTTCTGCATTTAGGTTTAAATATGTTGCCCTAATTCAACCCAAGCCAACCAGATTGCCTAGCAGTCAACTTTAGGCAATCTCCTTTGAGAACATTTAAATTAACATGTCAAATATTTCTATATGAAATCAATGGTGCTTAAAATAATTTGTGGTCAAAGAATTTTGAGGAATACTTCTATTCATCTTTTCTCTACTGTTGTTAATAAAATCTGCCTATTGGTTAATGTATTTGTTTGGGGTCCACTTGTGGTAGAAGTTAAGAACATAAAGATAAAGAAGTCACATGCCTCCTTCCCTCTGCAGCTTGTCAGTAGGTGAAGGTAACCAGGTGTGGTCCATGAAGAAAGGCAGAGTAAGGAAGTTGACAGGTTGGATAATGAAGGTTGATCGTGGACGTGCAACTGGGCATGATCATCTGGGTCACAATGTAGGCAAACTGTGTGCCACTGGTGGTGAGTCAGAGGCTCAGAGGAAGGGTTGAGAGGCAGACAGGAGAAAGGCGGTGGTCAGAGATGCCTCGGAGGTACAATATCATTGAGGTCAAGAGTATGAGCTTTATACTCAAGTAGACACAGGTTGTTTGAAATCCTATGTCTGCCAAGTTATGGTATCTCTGTACATCTCAGTGCCCTTTTTTTCTTTAAAATGGGAACACTAATAGTAATTCCTCATGGATTTATTGTAAGGAACAATGATATAATGCATGTATAGTGTTTAACATGGTGTCTAGCACTGAGCAAATCTTCTATGGCAACTGGCTGCCTTTAAAAAATACTGTCAATATAGGGGAAAGAGGAAGAGAAAAGGGAGAGAAGGAAGGCAAACAGGGGACAAAGAAGGAGGAAGGGAGGGGTGGGATACCCAGGAGCTTGTGTCCTGGATGAGAGAGCTCAGGGTAAGCCACACATCCTTGAGCAGAGCTTCAGGGCAACAGGAAAAAGTAAACCGAAGAGGAAAGAGAGTCACCACCTCATATGGAGAACTGAGTTGACACTGAGAGAGAGACCAAGGACACTGCCTCCATTGAAGCTCTAAAATAAATGAAGTCACAAAATGCCAGGGAGAACAGTGATGTAGAGAAACCTCCGACATGCCCCGGAGCCCAAGGCACACATCCCACAGTCATCAGTGGGAATTTCAGAGTAACAACTCATGAACACAGGGTGTCTCCTGGAGCACAATCCCTTCAAGCAAGAGGGACAATCTGAGGGAATGTGGAAGCCTAAATATTTTGCTTGTATCGTGCCCTCTGGTTTGGGAATCTGAACAAGTCTCACTTTGCAGGGAGCAATCACAGGGAAATGGTACTAACAGTCCTAGAAGAGTGAGATACCTTCTCAAGGAGCTCACAGTAGAATGTGGAAAAGATGAACACGCAAATATAAACTACTTACAGTGGAGCAAACCATAAGAGAAGCACATGCCAAATGTTTGAGAAAAGAGCACGATCAGTTCTGCACGGGAAAGACAGGGAAGGCTTGCAAGAGTATCAAACGCTGGAGTCAGACTTGCGAAGATAAATTCACCAGGCAAGGAGAGGGAAGTGACACCGAGCATGGGGACAGCATGCCAAGTCATGCAGATATGAAAGTGGACAGCAACTTTGGGACACCAGATGTGGTGGTTATAACATCAAGGGTATATGCATCAACAGTGAGGAGGAGAGCTAAGGAGACGGGAATGAAAGGAAAGCCTTGGCTGATTTGGGATGCGTTTTCATTTGTCATGTGTATCGATAAATCAGTTTTTAGAAATATATTGTTCAGTGTGTAATAGGTCATAATAATTATACAAACGTGTAGGTATTTATAGGCATATATTAATGTACCATTTGCAGAGAATGTCCGTCTTATTTAATTCTCACAGCAGAACAGGAAGATAGGTTTTGTCGTCCTTGGTTCTGCAAATGAGGACAAAGTCTCAAAGGACATTAAGTTGTATGCCCGGGGTTGCTGCGCTTTGACTGAAACCAGCTGCCTCAGTATTCATTCATATTCAGCAAACATGTACTGAGTTCCTACTCTACTGCCAAGTGCTCTGATAGATGCCGGGAATACAAAGAATGCGCAAATGAATACACAGAAAGAAGGGGGGAAACTAATACATAAACAATGAATTAAAATATAAGGAAGTAAAAATTACGATAGGGATGTGCATGAGATCGTTACTCAGAAAACACACAGAGGAGCATGGGAAGAGCTGCCCAGAGCAGATGCCACCCGAACTGTGAGTAGGTGTGGAGGGTGTGGAAGAGGAGAAGGCTGTTCCAGGCATGGGAACTGCATGTGCAAAGCTACAGAAACACCAGAGAGGATGACATGAAACCAAACCCTGAGACGCTCAGGGAGGATGGTCTTGGGTTGCCGATGAGAGACGTAAGAGCCAGATTAAAAACAGCCTTTGCAGTCCATGCTCAGGGGTTTGGATTTTCACGCTGGAAGTGGCTGGGATCCCCTGGTGGATTTTAATTTTGTGAGCGACAAGATCAGATTTGTTCTTCAGAAAGCGCACTCTGGCAGCAGTTCCGTGGGTGGAATGGAAAGTGGTTTCCCTGGAGACGGGCAGACCTATTAGGAAGCTACGACAATAATCCAGGAGAGAGAAAATGAGGATAATGGTCGGAGGAGGAATGAGCAGATTCAAAGACATTTTGACGGTAGAACTGATGGGCAGGAGAGACGCACTGGACATAAATGCCGAAACAAAAGGGAAGATTCAAGAATGATAGTCAAATTTCTGGTTTGGACATCTAGGTGGATAGTAAATCATTAATCAAGATGTAGAATATGAAAGGAGTAGCAGATTGGGAGAATATTATAAGTACACGTGGGATGCGTTGAATTTGAGGTGCCTCTGGGACTTCTAGGTGAATATATCGTGCATGGCTAATATATTTAGAATTTAGACGAGAGATTATGGCTAAAGATAAAGATTTAAGAATAATTGTGAAATATTTTGTTGTTGAGGTTCTGACAATCTCCAAAACCACAAGATCTGGGTACTGTTGCTTCTACCCAATTCATTTGCACCATCTCTGAAGGAGGTACTAGCTCAAGCTTTGTTCCAAAGTACAAATTAGCATAGCAGCTCAGTAAACAATGTCTCTGAGCTTCTGGAAAGAAAGATGTTCAGTCACCATAAGGCTCAGAATTAATGAAAAGTCACAGAAATAATAGCTCTATTCTCCAGTTGCTTTTGAACCTCCAATCACTCTTTGGCAACAAGGTAAGATTTTACAGAAACTGCTGAAAAGATCTTCTGGTAAATAGGGCAGCAAAAAGAGTTTGTTTTTTAATATTTGTTCTAAACAATATATGTGGTTATATTTTGAAATTGCTAGTTCACATTCCTGACCTGAATTCCTTTTCTAATTGGAAAGTCAATTTTGATTTTGATTATAGGGTATCATTTCCTTAGAAAAATCTCCTGTGAAGTTAGTTCCTCCTCATTATGTTTTTTTTTTTTCCTTTACCAGATAAAATGACAAGAATCAAATGGTATGTGCTATGTAATGGATGCAGTTTGCCCATACTTTAATCAGAAAACTGTTCTTAGAGGGAAGAAAATATTTTTGCTCAGTTGTGGACAAACACCAACAACATCAATTTAAAAACCAATGAAATTAGTACGTCTTTCAGGTTGGTTAGAAATGATTATAATGTTAGGTCAGAGTCTTATTGTCATGAATGCTTGGAAAAACACTGAAAATCAGTAATTCATCGCCAAACTGGGATAGTTATGAAACCATCAATCCCATTACTTTTCCCTTCCCTACCCTACACTTCCAAATTTGGGTCACAATTAGGGAAGGGAAGAGGATTCATTTGTCCTAGCATTTGATTTGTCACCAGCATGAATATCCAACCTCTGTGTAGTGTTTGAGAGGGAAGAAGGAAACAGGTGTATGGCATATTTAATCTTTTCCAAGTTTTCACGGTAATCTTGTTCCGGGGATACACAGAACTAATAAATTTAAAACCATTGGAACAATAATAATAAAACTATTACAGAGTAATTATGACATGATAAAAGTGCTGTAAGTATTTGATAGTATTATTTCCGTTTAGATAGATCTCCATTTTTTTACCTGAGGAATCTCATACTCAGGGAAGTTTCATATTTATCCAAAATGATGTAGCTAGTAAGGGTTGGGTTCTGGTTTGGAACAGTTTTGCCAGCGTCCAGAGCTTACACTTGTTCCATTATTCTATACTGCCACTTAGTGACAAGTACACTTAGCCCTATTGAAAATAATATTCCCATATGGCATATTCATGGAGATACTGCTGAAATTGGTGTATATAAAAAACCAGGCTTCTAGCCGTTGAGAGCTGATTTCATAATCTTTCAACCCTCCTGTGCCTTAGTTTTCTCATTTGGAAAGGAGAGATGTCGTGACTGCCCTTCCTTGCCAATATACTATCATATATAGCAAAATATAGTAAAATACATCACAGTTTTTCTAGCACCGCTTTCATACACATTATCTCATTTGGTTTCAAAACAGAGCTAATAAGACCTAATAGAAAACACACTGAATTTCTAGTTTCACAAACTCGGAGGCATTAAGTGAATAAAATTCTCCATGTCTCTGTTTTTTTTTCCCTTATAAAACTACAGGTGAATTAATATTCTCTCTGGGTCTTTTAGCGATCTTATAAAATGGTGTCGGTAGGGATTATTCCTAAATTTAGATGTGGAAAAAGACTCGGGGAAGAGCAATGGTTTCCCCTGAGAATGTCTAACAAATACATTATGCAATCCTAGGACCTGGGTTTTTTGACTCCTCGTGCAAGTCCCTTTCTCCTCTATTGAGCTACATATTTATTTTGATGGGCAAAGACACACTAAGGATATTCGATAGGAGTGATACTCCAACTCACCAGACGATTGCTTTGCTTTGAGATAAACTGATAAACTTCAAAGTAATTAGCATTTATAATTGCTACGCTGAGATCTGAGTGACATGGGTGACCTGCCCAAAGAAATGGCCGGCACCAGACTGCGTGAGTTGTTCTTCATCAGCAAGCTTAGCTTTAGAACACGCGAGTCCACCCGGCGTGTACCTGAACTGCCCTCTTGAAACAAGGAACAAGTGTCATCTTTCTCCTGAACTGGCTGCATGGCTGTGATATCACTTATCTCCTGATATTCCAAAAGGCAATTGTGATCTCTGCCATCAAGGCATTGGCGATCCGTTTGAAGAAAACGAAGTTGACGTTAAGCACCTGGCAGTTTCTAGCATAGCTGGAATGAACAGAAGCGTCCTTAAATCACCTGGAAGACCAGTGAGTACTCTATAATGTTCCTCAGTATTGAAGCTGGATAAGAAGTCACAAAACCTCAGGTTTCACAAAAGCAGAGCTTCAATGATCAAAGCCAGCAGGACCTTGGGAATCATCGAATTCCACCACTCTATTTTATAAATGAAGATTTTGTCATCATTTGTCTGGGAAAGAGAAAAAGAGATCGGAGCTAGAGTCTTCATTAGCCAGTTTGTTTTAGGGAACTATAGAAGTTAAACGGGTGCTGGAGAGACACCAACCATATGAGAGACATTCTGCGCTTTCTAAATACGTTGATGTTCTTCCATATAAATCCAAACTCTTTTGGTATTGTTTCATTAGCAAGTATTCCAACTTAGAAATGTTGGAAACCAAAAGAGAGGTAGTAAAATGCAGCAGTCCCTCCTTTCCTTTCTCGCTCTAACTATATCCTCATCAGGTGCTTCTCTGATACATTCTTCACATTGTTATAATTGACTATGACCTTCCTGAGGCATCATTTTCCTTCCAAACACAGTCCAACAAGGCAACTCACAGCCTACCTGCTGTAGACTTGTTTGTGTAAAATTCACACGCTGAAATCCTAACCCCCAATGTGATGATATTAGGAGGTGGGTCTTTGGGGAGGTGAGAATGAAGCCCTCATGAATGGAATTAGTGTCCTGATAGAAGAGAACCCAGAGAGCTCTCTCACCCCTTCTGCCATGTGAGCACACAGAGAGAAGGCGGCCATCTTGGAGCCATGAAGCCGGCTCTCACCAGACACCGAATCTGCTGGTGCCTTGATTTTGGATTTGCCGGCCTCCAGAACTGTGAAAGATAAATTCCTGCTGTGTACGACATCCACTCTATGGAATTTGTTATAGCAACCTGATCAGACAAAGACACCACCCACGTTCTTCTGATAATGTTTTTCCCCTCTCTCCACCCTGACAGTACGTCAGTTGCCCTGTGTCACTATCACCAGTTTTGACTTAAATAATGGCAGGAATGCAAGGGCTTTTGGAGCAATTAATATGCAGTCTATTGGATCTCTCTCAAATAGAGGATAGCAATTATCCTAGAGAACAAAATGGTACAATCATCAAAGCTATGTAGTGGAGGCTTTTCTCTAGACCATGCCTATCTCGAGCTCAGAAGCCTTCTCCATCCAGCTCTACTTAATCACCCTGGGTGTGCACTGCTCCCAGAGTGGTCTTCCACTCACAGTTCCAACTGATGAAAGACGATGTGAAAGGACGCTGTTAGTCCAGGGAGTCCGTCTTTCAGAATGCAGAAAATGAAAGTGGCTCTGATATCACTACTTAAGATAACACCTAAAGTTGTTTGGTATGCCTAGGAGAATATGATTTTCCTGAGAGACCTGTTGAACCAGTCTTATTACTCTGTACATTCAATATCTATAGCCAGGACATAACTCCTCTCCCAGCCCCAGGACAAGCTGGTGCGATAGCCTAATTCTCTCCCTCTTTCCACCCTTCAAACTGCAAGATATTATTTTTGTGTGTCTTTGCTTTTTCAAGATTGCCTTTGATGCTCAACATCACCTGGATAAAATCATGGGTGGGGCAAAGGCATGCGGAGAATCAGTGCCCTGAGTCCAGAGCCTCTAGGGAGGGGCCTGGCTGCAAAGCTTAATAAGGAAAGAATCATCTGTTATAAATAATTGAAGAGACAGAATTCACAGGAGTCTGAAGAGAAAGTGGAAATGCATGCCTGCTGCTTCTCAGGGAAAGCATAAACCCCTCGCATGAAGTCTTGTTTTCTAGTTAATGAATTAAAGAAATAATCAAAAATGGGATATAGATCTGAGTGACCACATCATAATTCACTCATTCCCCAAAATGACATTACAGTACTGAGAATTTCTAGGGATTGATCTTTCTAGAGAAAGATGATGCCACTGAGCCACCGATAATTCTCAATGTTTTCAGCAGCAAGAAAAGATTTGTGGGATGCCTGGATGGTTCAGTCAATTAAGCGGGCTGTCTTTGGCTCAGGTCATGATCCCAGGGTCCTGGGATGGAGTTCCACATGGGGCTCCTTGCTCAGCGCGGAGCCTGCTTCTCTCTCTGATTCTGTTTGCCACTCTGCCTGCTTGTGCTCTCTCTCTTTCTGACAAATAAATAAATAAAATCTTTTAAAAAATAATAAATAAAAAAGGAAAGATTTGCAACATAGCAAATGAGAACTATTTGAAAGTATTAACCTGTTTCTATGAATCAGAGAACATCCCATGGAACTTTTAGCCTCACTAGTAGGAGTTTTCAACCATCATCCCTGACACAGCAATTCCCATACTGTTACACACAAGAAGGAATACACAGGGTTGATGAAACTCAAAAATAACTAGTGTTTGATGCTCCTTCCACCTTCCCCCACCAAAAAAGCCAGTTTTGCTATGGCAATTCTTAAAAAACAAAACAAAACAACAACAACAACAAAAACCCACAGAAAACTACAATTGTGTAAGAGATAAAATCAGATATTGAAATAGCACACACACACATACAACCTACTGTATTAAGACCCACAAAGAAAAGGGAAATACTATGATTAATTTCTAAACATTTTCAAAAATAATCTCGGGGCGCCTGGGTGGCTCAGTGGGTTAAAGCCTTTGCCTTCCGCTCAGGTCATGATCTCAGGGTCCTCAGATCGAGCCCCGCATTGGGGTCTCTGCTCCGCAGGGTATCTGCCTCACCCTCTCCCTCTGCCTGCCTCTCTGCCTACTTCTGATCTCTGTCTGTCAAATAAATAAATAAAATCTTTTAAAAAATAATAATCTCAATATCTCTAGATTGCCATTCTCTAGATAATATATAAGCTGAGCAGATATGTGGTATAACATTAACAGATGTGAAATGCATTTTACTAGTAAAATTTTACCTGAGCGGGGGAGGTAAACTCTTTTGCTATGAGGAAGTAGCTTCTATCAGGCTCATCCTTCACAAACAACAACTACAAAATCTGTGTATTTTTAAAAAGAGAAGGAAAACACTACACATTACGAAGGGAAACCAATGCAGCCAGGATTTGAAGATTCTAGACCCTGAATCCTTGAAGATCAAGCCTCAAAGCAGAGAGAAGGGAAATACTTTGAGGTGAATCCCACAGGGTTTCAGGGAATAAGCTGGTTTGGACACAGAGCATGGAAACAAAACAGAAAACAGTGGCAAAGGGTTTATAGTCTCCCACTACACTGTAATGATAAAACTTGAAGTTTTACTTGAAGAATTGGAAAATATTTGGAAATGAGTGACATGTGTACAATGTAGGAAGAGCAGTGCTTAAAAGGGAAATTTTAGAGCCTTAAATACATTCACTAGAAAGAGAAAAAAGCTAAAAATCACATACATTAAAATATAGCAAAAGGATAATATGAAATTTTTAGAAATTACTTTTGTTAAATTAAATTCATTGGAAAAGCAGAAATTATCAAAATGGATACAAATAAAGAAATTTAAAAATTTGAATGATGCTATTATCTATGAAAGAGATTGATTTCAAAATTAAAAATCTTCCCTGGGGCACGTGGGTAGCACAGTTGGTTAAGCATCTGACTTTTTCTTTTTTTTTAATTTTTTATTTTTTATAAACATATATTTTTATCCCCAGGGGTACAGGTCTGTGAATCACCAGGTTTACACACTTCACAGCACTCACCAAAGCATCTGACTTTTGACTTTAGTTCAGGTCATGATCGTAAGATCCTGGAATTGAACCCCATATCAGGCTCCACGCTCAGAGGAGTCTGCTTAAGACTCTTTCTCCCTCTCCCTCTGTTCCTCCCACCACTCTCTCTCTTTCTCTCTCTCCTTCTCTCTCAAATAAATAAATAAATCCCTAGAAAAAAACTAAAAACCTTCCCACAAAGAAGACTCTGGGCACAGATGCTTCAAAAGAGGACCAGTCTAAATACCTTAGGAAGAAATAATTTCAATCATGCGCAAGCTTTTTTTTATAGTCTAGATAGAGGGGATGTATTTCCCAACTCAAGTCATGAGGCCACTGTAATCTTGATAGGAACACCTGACACCTTACAGGAATACCTGACAAAGACATTAAAAAATAATAATAATAAATAAATAAATAAAGGAAAATTATAGATCTTTGTGAACAGAGGCACAAACATACTAACTAGTATCAAATTAAACCCAACAATATGGGAAAACATAATATATCCCTACAAAATTGAGATTAAACCAAGAGAGGGAAATTGATTTATCACTCATAAATCAATCACTGTCTTCCATTATACTAACAGAAATTTTTTAAAAAGCACTTAGCCCTTTTAATAAATGCAAAAAAAATGAAAACATTTATAACCATTCATGCTTGAGACAAAACAAAATAACAAATGCCTCTTAGAAAAACAGAAGTAGGAGGAAATTTCTTTATATAATAAAGAGCATCTCCAAAGAAAACTTATGGCAAATATCATACTTAATGAAATGCTGAAAAATTTCTTTCTGAGATAAGGATATCTCAAGAGATAAGGATAGCCCCTTGCCATTTCCATTTAAGAGTTTCTTGGAAGTCCTACCAATGCAATAAGGTAAGAAAAAGAAATAAAATAAATATGCATTGAGGAGAAGACAAGAGAATATACATAGAAAATCTGAAAGATAAACCATGAGAGTCAATAATTGAATTTATCAATGTCAGTACATACAAAATCAATATATAGAAATAAATTATACTCATACAATAACAATAATTTAGAAAATAAAATTTTTAAAAATATAATGTTATTTATAATACTATCCAAAAATTAAATATATAGGACTACATCTAACAACAGTGTGCAGGAGTGAAAACTAGAAACATTATTGAAAGAAATTTTAAAAGACCTAAATCAATGTTCCATATATTATGTCCATGAATTAGAAAATAGTATAAGTCATTTCTTAGTTTGATCTATAAATTCCATGCACTCCTAGTCAAAATGTCAACAGGTATTTTTGTGGAGTTTGAAAAGTTGATTTAAATCAATGTGGAAATGTTGAAGACCAAGAATAGCCATGATGACCTTGAAGAAGAAAAGCAAAGTGAGAAGACCTACAACACCAGATACTAAAATTTACTTACAGCTATTGTAATTAAATTTATTATTGAATAAAGGATAGATGATAAATTTATTGAAAACCTTCCAGAAATATTTGAGAAACAAACCCACATATATACAAATACTTCATTGATGAGAAAATTATTCTCAAGAGCAGTGGAAATGATAGTTTTCTTTGACTTCCTTTTCTGGAATAAGTGATATTATGTGAATTGGAAAAAGAATAAAAGTAAACCTTAATCCCACCTTGCTATCTTATATACAAAAATGAATTTCAGATGCAATGCATTTCAATATGAAAAGTAAAACAATATATTTTCTGGATAATAATATAAGGGAATATATTCATGAGTTTAGAACAGGCTAAGAGATCTTTTAAACAGGACACAAAGATGCTACCCATAAGAAAATAATAAGTGGGACCTCATTAATATAAGAACAGCTGAACCACTGATGCTAGACCCTCCCATCTTTTAGAAGAAGCTAGAATATCCAACTTTAAAAAAATCATAACATTTAAAAATTGAAAAAAAAAACCATAAGGGTAAACTAACCATGTCTAATTAGCAAAAAATCTTGTGGTCTAAAACAAAACAAAACATAAAAACATTAACCATATTAACAACATGGATTCCCTCAACAGAGATGCAAGAGATCATTACTTGGTTATAATTCAGTTAATACTGATTCATATGATGCAGGAATAGGCAAAGAACTAAGTATGTTCCACAGAAAGCATTTTAAAATTCCAAAATGGTTTAAAATAAAGTTAATCAAAATGTCTGTGAACATCTGGCTTCATTCTTTTTGGTTAAGCTTTTCTGAAGCACTGTTTTGACAGTGGCATAAAAGGGGAACCAAGTAAACGTTGAAAGACCATCAGGGAAAAAGCAAGAGAGTGTATGAAACGAGCATAGAGATCCCACCTCAAAGAATAAAGGCCGGAGGAATGTATTCCGCATTTATGACAGAAGTTTGACTTAGAGCTCTAGCTCCTATCATGCCCTGTGACTAACAGATCATGTTATTAAACTGTGTGTATGCGGATGGGAAAGGGAAGGGAGATCTAATTCCAAGAAGAAGAACAGAATAAGAATCACACCCCATCACCCAGAGGGATAGGTTATTCAAGTCCAGAAGTATAAATAAATCAGCTCCCCAAGTGAGACTGTCCAATTTTGAAAAAGAAAAACAAAACAGACAAACAAAATCTTCCCAAGGCTTCATGTGCTGCCATTATAAAGCAAAAAGACTGAGCTCCAGAATGTTGGGTCCAGCAAGCAGGACTGGCTCCGGAACTCGTGGTGCCTCGTGTAAAAGGAAAATGCAGGGTTCCTTGTTCAAAAATTATTAACATTTTCCATGCTCAGCAACAGCGGAGCTTTACACCACTGCAGGGCCCTTCTGGGTGCCGGGCCCTTCTGGGTGCCGGGCCCTGAGTGACTAGTCCATGAAGCTGACCCTGTTAGCCAGCAAAGACCGCACACAAACATCTAGATTTTCTTCCACATCTGCCTACAAGGAAAACCACCCCATCAGCAGTGTTGTCAGCAACTAAAGAGAACTACGGTGTGAAGTTTTAGGTTGCATGTACTTTTCATAGGTTAAACAGGGGATCTTACCCTCACACTGAGTCTCATGTGCTTTTATTCTAAAACCGATAGCTTGCTGATTCAAGGCTGTGATTTCCAGAATACATTCCCGTTGCTGTCTCCAGTCTTGTGCTCCTTAGACCGCCCAGAAAGAAAGCATTGTGTGTGTGATGATTTTTTTTTTCACGCCCCAGTAAGCTTTCAAATGGGCCAATCAGAAATGTTGCATGTGCACATAATATCTAGCTTGCTTTAATTCCATCAATTAATATAGAGAGACTATTTAGAATATTTAATACAAAGAACAAAAGAATGCTATTACATGAAAAATAGAAGAACTAGTTTCAACCGTGTGCCATTCCATCCTGTTTTATCCAGCCACTTTGTGTGCATGGATTTTGTCCAAGAGATAAATCTTTCAATCAGAATTTTTTTTTGTGAGTTGTAGTCTGTGTCCTGTCAGGCTGTGTATCCAAATTGCAGGTGAATTTTCTCCTCTTGATTCTGCTAAGCTGTAAAAGGGCTGGCAGAGCAAGAAATCGTAGATGTTTTATTCATTCTACGCACTGAATAAAATGGTAAAAATATTTTTTTTCTTGCTAAACACAAAAGATCTGTCTCTAAGGGCAGACACTAAAGACAGGACAAAGCGGAGATCTTTGTTTTACCCGAAGGACATAAAATATACATTTAAAGTTACATTTCAGAGTGTAGTTTGCTATTTCTTAATCATTAGGAAACACATTTCCAAATCAATATCGATTCTTATTTAGGTTTCTTGGAAAGGAAGAATGAAATTGAATATGAGAAAATGAGACTGGTAGTAAACAGTAAGAAAGGGATGTTTAGGGGCACCTGGGTGGCTCAGTTGGGTAAAGCCTCTGCCTTTGGCTCAGGTCATGATCTTGGGGTCTTGGGATCGAGCCCCGCATTGGGCTCTCCGCTCAGCGGGGAGTCTGCTTCCCTCTCTCTCTCTGCCTGCTGTTCTGCCTACTTGCGATCTTTGTCAAATAAATAAATAAAATCTAAAAAAAAAAAAAAGAAAGAAAGGGATGTTTATACTTTATCTTCTGCAGTCCATCCTGTGAAGTAATAATGAAGCCAGGGGGACAGACGATAACCTAGCTTTTATGTGCTAGGGAACCCTCACCATCTCAGATGGTAGAAACCACTAAGGGAGAGTGGCTGCTGCAGGGGGGAACAGAGCCCCCGATGCCTACTTTAGGGATAGTTTGTTACAGGAGGAACTTTATCACATGTGTACAAGGTGAGGAGTTACTGCTATGGGATGTAGAATTAATCTCTGCCTTGGCTGGGGTTTCAAGCAGAGCATACTGGAGGCTTTAGCAAACTCCTTACAGTTTGGGTTATTCTGCCTCTTACTGCCATCTTTGAAATTGTTTCCACATTGGATATTTGGTTTCCTGCATTCCCACCTTACATACGTTTCTTCCATGCCATTTGATAAGCGCAGAAAATAAAAGCCCATTTCTACCTGTTTGGGGACCTTCCACTGCACCTTGAGAGTCATTGTCCATTACTGCTCCTTTAACCGCTTCTCCTCCCCTGTTCCCATCTTCTTGGTCTCTTGCCTGGAACATTGTAAAGACCTTGACTGCCCTGGTTCCAGCCTTCTTTCCTTCTGATCTGCCACTCAAATAACGTCTAGCTTCTCGTTTCAAAGTGCATATTTCATCATGCCACTCTCTTGGCTTACAGGATAAAATCTTGGCTCCCCTATAGATTCAAAAGGAAGCCAGCAGAGTCCAAGGGGCTACAGGAGTAGAAGGAAATCTTAGCCAAGTCCACGTACATTCATTCATTCATTCGTTTATTTATTTTATTTATTTATAAGATTTCTCTTAAAACCTAGATGTTTGTCAGAGAGAGAGAGAGAGTACAAGCAGTGAGAACAGCAGGCAAAGGAAGAAGCAGTCTTCCTGCTGAGCAAGGAGCCTGATGTGGGACCCAATCCCAGGACCCTAGGATCACAACCCCAGCCAAAGGCAGACGCTTAACCAACTGAGCCACCCAGGCAGCCCCACGGACATTTATTTAATTCCCTACCCAACCCTGGTGTACCAAAGGCTAACCCCAGTATTCACGGATACTCAAAACTACACTGAATGGTCTTGCCTCAGATTTAGAGACTCTTGGCTCTACACTCTAACCTCTAGAAATTGCTCAGTGTTTCTGGGTCATCCCTGGCTTGCCACCACCTCTGTTTTACTCCAAGGGATCCTACTTTCCAGGAAAAAAAAAATTCTAAGCTGAGTCAAGAACACAGATGGAGTTTTAACTGATGAATACCAGGGCTATCCTAAGGGAAAGGAGATAAACCAGACTACCTGACTTGTTCAAAGTTTAGGCATAAACCAAGGAACAACAGAAGTGCAAAGGCTCACGTGTGGTGTGGGCCAGATCAGCAGGTTCAGCATTTCACCGGATTTGTAGTCAAGGCCCACGCATGCCAACTGTGTTTTTATCTGAAATGTTCCTTCCACATCTACCACCGGCAATCTAACATAGATTCCCCTTGATGAATTTGGGGCGTCAGAATCTGAACATATCTCTTTCCAACAAGGTCTACCAGCGAAGACTATCTATATCATATGAGCCTACAGTGAGGAGTTGAACCATTTCACCTAATTACATCAAATGAATTTAGTGAAGAACAAAAGGGTACAACCCAAAATGAGAAATCACATTACCCACCCCTGAATTTTTTAAGTTTTTTTTTCCAAAATCATATACTAATATAGTACTCATGTTAAGGCTGAGCAGAGGATATTGACTCTCTGAAAGATCTTAACAAATTATGTAAACATCACTTTATTTGCAGTGTAGAGCCAAATATTTCCTATTAATGAAAGATCTCTTTACCAAATTCCCATAATAAAGCTGTTTATGGTATTTTCTAAATGAACTGAGTTACATCAGTCCTCAATGCAACACTGTCGCCTTGTAGCTTTAGGAGATCTTTTCATACTCCACAAGGGATTTTATTTAAGAACTAGTCTTTTAACAATTATGTCTTTCTTAATATTTTAACAACTTTACAGACCTCTTGGGGTGCGGTGTTACACTGAAGCCTCTTCAAGCTTCACAAAAATGGATATAAAAACTCTCAGAACTATTCCCAGAACCAGATTAATCCTTCATGGGAGAAACTTCGATCATGTGACCACACAATACATCATTTTCTCAGTAGCACATTAGGATTTCTGTATAAATCAATGTCTTCTTTTGTTTTCTTTACTTCCTTTCAGTGGAAGAAGTTTTAAAATGAAAGAAAAAAAAAAAATCCTTACCTATATATAGCCCTTGGTAGCAATTTAATAACTGACAAGAAGAGGACTTCATAACCATGGAGATACTCGTTTTGACATGAAAATACTCTGTCAGAATGTGAACTCTGCTTCAATCCATGAACAGATACCATTTCCCCAGATGCTTTTTGGCGAGACTTCACAAGGAACTTGTTTTTATCATTTCAGTCACTTAAAAATGAACAAAAAGCTAATGCAATTGAGGCAGCAGAGCTCACAGGTCTGACAAATGGATAAAATGTTCCTTTGCTAGATGTTTAAAAAAAAAAAAACCACTTTAAAACTGCTCCTGACATCCTTGTATGAGTGCATACATGCACCACCACCAGGAAATCCAGCTCCGACTTGTTGCTTCTAGAACTCCTTTAATCTCTCCTCCCTCTCTCTGGCATTAGCATGTTTTCCATGACGGCAGTGTGAGTTCTTATAAATGAAGGTGCTGACATCTGCACTAGTGTCAGGGCCTTCTTCCTGATGTCTCAATATTTTTGGAAAGCGTGATTGCCAAACCCCCTGACCACAGAAATCACAGGATGGACTTAGGATTTAAAAGTCTGACCAAAAATAATTTTAGGCCATGATGAAAGGACTCAGTCCAATCACAACTCCCTTTCAGAGGCACTGGCTAAGCTCTGTATCCTAACGGACTACAGAGAACAGAACCCACAACGTTGTTATGACTATGTTTCCAATAGCTAATTCTGTTGAGTTTAAGAATCAGAAAGAGCAGACTGACCGAGGATAAAATTCTCTTCAGTACCAATAAGAAAATAAAATACATTCATTAAAAAATTTAGGCAGGAGAGGACATGCCTGGGACATATTCTGGGAGTCCACCTTGATCAGACAGATACCATGTCAGACCCTCACATATGCCATTTGCATTAAGACTCAAGGAGTTTCTGAAAAATACAATGAGAATTCATGGAACGGATGGTTGTTGTGGTCTCAGAACATGAACGTCGCTTAGATGAATATCCTTGAACAGAAGGTTGAAGTAAAGTCTGTTGACCTAGCTGGCAAGGAAGATAAGAAGAGGTAAGTTTCCTGAGTTCTCTCCTGGGCATGGTGGTGTAGCACTTGGCAAATACACTCTGCCCCAGGCCCTAGGGAATCTGCCCTAAATGATTTTAGGTAATGGCTTGTAAATGGTAAGGACAGAGTGGCTTTGGGGATAAGAAAAGTCTTAGAAAGAGTGGTATTCTCTTCATGTGAAAGACATGTGTAGAGAGAAGATATGCCCAGAGTGGAATGACAGGGGTGAAAACAGCGATGGCAGTAACCTCAGTGTCCTTGTATCTGTGCCACCTTATGCTTTGCCAGTGGTGTAGAAACCACTCAACAAGGCCGTCGAATGGCACCAAGTGTAGTCAAAAGGGGGGCTGGGGACAAATGTCTCCACTGTAGTTCTAGGGGCCATTGGATAATAGATCAATGGCAGATGGGCCTTTGAGAACATGATGGCTTTGGAGAAGGGATCAGTGTGGAGAAGGACAAATAACCACATCTGAGGGTAGAAGTAATCCCATGGCCTCTGGGGCTTAAATGGCTTGAGTAGATTTTTTTTTTCTTTTTTTCTTTCTTTCTTTCTTTTTTTTCACTTTGCTTCAGAGCCAAAGTAGTGAGGTTGGGCAAGAAAGACACGGGAGGAAATAGTTAGCATCCTAAAACCACATCATTGGAAGTTTTAAAATATGGTTTCCTCAGAAAATTAATGCAAAAATGTAGATTTCTCCAGCTATCATAAAAACTTGAATTCATCCTTAGTTATAATTTATAAATCTCCAATAAGATTTTCAGACTCAACGAGGGTTTCCACTTTTTTTTTTTTTTATGGTATCCCATTTGGTATAATCAACAATTGAAGCATCGAACAACTAACCAGTTGGGTCTATCCATGTTATAAATATTCACCTTAGGAATCTCAATTCCATTACTGACCCTTCCATCTTTCTCTCAAGACCTCCTCTTCCTCTTCCCTGCCCTGCAGAGGCTGTCACCACTATTACCTCAATGGCCCAAGCCAACAAACTAGAGAGTCTCAAATCTTATTTTGCTTTTCATTCATTCATTCCTTCACTTACTCACTCACTCATTCATGTATTCCTCTTTTTACTCAACAAATACCATATGTGTGCAGAGTATTCTAATTAGTACCAGGATAAACAACTCAGACCACAGCCCTGTAACTATGGCACCATCCTCTTCAAGTCAATCACCAAGACGTTTTGATTTAGCTTCATGAATATTGCTTCAATCTGTCCCATTCATTCCATCTTCACTCCCACACCGTAGCTTAGAACAAGGTTTATTAACAGTGGCACTGTTGATATATTGGGAAGGATAATTGTTTTTGTAGGAGGTGGGGGTGGGAGGGGTCTGTCCTTGTATTGTAGAATATTAAGCCATGACCCTGGACTCTACCCACTGGATGTCAGTTTTACCCACCCCCAGTTGTGACAAAAGTGTCTCCAGACATTGTCAAATATCCCTGCGGAGGGACAAAAACCTATCTTCATCCCCACCCCACTGAGAACCATGATCATCGCACTACTATATTTCTAAAATGAACTCTAACTAGTATCCTTTCTTCCTATCTTCTCCACCAATTTGGCATGCACATTATGGGTACCGCCATTTACTTGGCCATTTCTAAGCCTGATCCCCTCGTCCTATATTACAGACAAGGCAGTGGAGTCTAGTGGAGTGATTTACCCATAGATGAGATAAGTAGGAGCCAGTATTCAAAATGAATATCTGACTGAATAAAACAAACAAAAAACCCGTGCTTTTATCCAATAAGCAATACTCTCTAGATTCTTTATTCTAATATTAAGAACTAAGTATGCTTTTCTCAGATTAACCTCATTTAATGGCTCCCTATGGCCTGCATGGTGAACCAGGCTTTTCAGGGCTTGAAACTTAGCCAGCTCTCCGCCTCCATCTTTCATCTCTACTTCCATGTCCTCCTCTAGACTCCTATTCTATTGATCTTTGTGTTTTTACTCAAACACCTGTGTTCCTTCTGGTTTCTGGGATCTTTCTCATGTTTCTCTACTATCTTGAAAGCATTCTCTTTGCTCTTCTCTAAATCCTATCCATTCTTTAGAACTTAGTTCAAGCACTATCTTCCTGAGAAACCTTCTCTGACACCCTCAGTGTGTGTTGGGGCACCACTATTGTCTCTATGGCACACCCTGTAAATGTTGCTATTATATGCTTCATCACAATGCAATTGTTGAGTTCATGTCTTCTCCCATATTGATCTCACTTGTCAAGGGCTGTGCTTTTAACTATTTACATGACTTTGGGCAAGTCATGAAGCCATTCTAGCCTCAGTTCCTTTCTTGTAAAATGGGGATAATAGCTGCTTTGTTACTTTGTTGCCAAGATTAAATGAGGTTTCTTTTTTTTTTTTAAGATTTTATTTATTTGTTTGAGATAGAGAGTAAGCAAGAAAGAGAGGGAGCACAAGTGTGGTGGGAGGGACAGAGAGAGAGGGAGAAACAGGCTCTTCTCTGAGCAGGGAGCCCAATGTGGGACTTGATCCTGAGACCCTGAGATCTTGACCTAAGCCGAAGGCAGACGCTCAACCAACTGAGCCATCTAGGTGCTAGTTATATTAAATGTTTGGGAATATTCCTAGCACATGTGGATGCTATCTATATATGCAGCAGTTATTATTATTTGAATTCCAAAGATCTATTACACTCCCGACACATGTTGGAAACTCAAAAATCACTGATAAATATCTTGATCACAACCTCCAGGGTAATTCTTCAGCTGAAGTTCAACTACAGTGAGGCATAATCAATGTTGTGTCTCCCCATGATGGGATAGAGCTAATCAGTTCAGACAAGGGTCACGGTTGGATTGGACCTTCACTGGTGGAACAGGTAGTCATTCCTCATGCTCCACAGCGAGTCCAACAGATGTGAGAATCTTGCAAAGGTGCATTTGAGACTCCAGACCCAAAGCTGATGCTTTCTGGAACTATTGCCTTGGAGGAAAATGAGAAACAGTGAGGTGGCCCTTTACCTCACTTTTGTGTACTGTTTCTTTTTGTGTGTTTGTATGGTTTTTATCTATCTTTCATTCTTCCTTTTTTTATTTCCTGGGAGCCATGTTTTTTCTCTTTTTAAGTCTCCTTTCTTAAACTCTTTTTTGTGAGTAGATCTTTCTGTGGCTTCCCTGAACAGTTCAGAGTCATAAAGAATCAGAACAATTTTTTTAAACCTGCTTATTATTACCAAACAATTTGCTTCCCCAAACTCAAAGAAAATTGTTGAGAATGTTACTACAGACAAAAACATCAAACTACTCACCCAATTACTTGGAGCAAGAGCTGGCTTGGGGGCACTGACTGACTCAGTCTCATCAGGAAAAGGTTTGCCATTTATCTTCTAATAAAAAATTCTCTTACATTTTTTACCGAAGACCAATTGTATGTGTGCTTTTACAGTCAGTGATATTTTCCATCTTTTATTAAACTCTCCATTGAAAAAGGCATAGACATTATAAGAAATGATGCTATTTAAATGCAAATCAAAGCTCTTATCTTACGTAGATCCATCCTTTCCCATAATATTTTATTGAATTGCTTGATGTGCCAAATAAAAGATTGCATTGTCCTGTGTTAAAAGAATTTCTTTCAAAAACAGAATTGTACACTCGAGGGATAGATTATAATTTCTTTGGGAAAAGTCATTCTGAATTTTCAGACTTTGGTGTAATTGAAGTCTTATTCTTAACATACTGGTAACATAGTTTAGAACTTTAAAATACATTTTATTATTGGTTAAAGATTCTTTTAAAAATTTCCACACCAAATGATTTATTTTTTAACCAAATATTTTAAGTTTGAAGTTAGATAAAGTTACCTTATCTCTCATAATTACAGATTACCCTCATTTAATTTAGAGAAATGTAGAGTACTGACCATAATGATTTCACAAGTAATTTTTTTGTCATATAAGAAAGTGTTAGACCAAATCACTATAAGAACTGTGTTAGGCCTTTTCTGAATTAAAGAAGTGGCTTAAGTTTACCTAGTTTAATAGTCATTAAATTTACATATTTTTCTCTTGCTAGAAATGCCCAAAGTTGGATTAAAAAGAGATTGTATATAAAATGTGTGTATACATATATATGCATAGATGTATATGTAATATATGTCTCTGTGTGTGTGTATATGTATATATGTTGTCTATATATAAAATACACATTTTCTTGAATTAGAAAACAACTTTTGCTCTGTTTGTGTGTTTATTTGTAAAGGATTCTTGGCCTATACTTAGTAGTAGCTTTTGCTATTTTGTGTCCCTTTAAAGCACTATGAGTTAATGTGATAATCATTTATCACATAAAATATAGCTGCTGATTGTGATTGAGGATCATGCCATGACAGTAGCAATCATTGTTGTTAATGTTCATTTTAACCAGTACAGAAATTAGGAGTCAAAAGTGGGAATTGGACTTTAGGGATGAGAATATAAATGCCTTAGCCTTTACCTAGCTTTATAAGCCTTGCATACACACAAATAAGATCTGTTCTTCCTTTAAACACATACTTTCTTGGCATCGCTACATACTGGGCACTATACTAGGTGCTGAAGATATAGAGAAAAAGACAGACATTTTTTCTGCCTTCACGTACAGGCCATTTTCTCAGGAAAGACATATTTACACAATAGAGTATAATACAGGTTCTCTGTTCTTAAGGGATATCAGGGAAAGTTTCCCACAGGAAATGATTTTTTAGCTGATGTCTGAAAGACAAGGAAGTTTTGACTGGTCAAGTTTGAAGACGAAGGAGAGGAGATAGGCAAGAGGTCCAGATGTATCAAGATCCCAAAGCAAGAGATAGCATGGAAGCTGAGAGAAAAGAGAAGCGTTTAGTGTGACAGTCGCACAAGCTGTGTGGGCAGAGCTGGAGGAGAGCAGGTACAAATAGGAGATGGGTTGAGGAGAACCTTAGGAGCCATGTTATGCATGTTATGTTTTAATTTTGTCTTAAGAATATTGGTGGGGGGGCGTGCCTGGGTGGCTCAGGTGGTTAAGCCGCTGCCTTCAGCTCAGGTCATGATCTCAGGGTCCTAGGATCGAGTCCCACATCGGGCTCTCTGCTCAGCAGGGGGCCTGCTTCCCTTCCTCTCTCTGTGATCTCTTCCCTTCCTCTCTCCTACTGTGATCTCTCTCTGTCAAATAAATAAATAAAATCTTTAAAAAAAAAAAAAAAGAATATTGGTTGGGGGGCACGCCTGCGTGGTTCAGTGGGTTAAAGCCTCTGCCTTTGGCTCAAGTCATGATCCCAGGGTCCTGGGATTGAGCCCCACATCAGGTTCTCTGCTTGGCGGGGAGCCTGCTCTCTCCTCTCTCTCTGTCTGCCTCTCTGCCTACTTGTGATCACTCTGTCAAATAAATAAATAAAATCTTTAAATAAAAAAAATATTGGGGGGCAGAATATTGGGGAAATTTACAATGGGTTTGAAGTGGGAAGTGGCACAAATTGGGGAATTGACATTTACAGAAGATCATTTAGGCTACAGTATGAAAAATGGATTTGTGAGGATTAAAAATAGATGCAAATTATGAGGCATTTTCAGTGGTCTAGGTGAGTGACAGTGATGGCATAGATTAGAGTGATGGCATTAAATGCTGGAAAGATTAATAGGACTGAAACAGATTTCTTTTATTCACTATTTATTGACTTGGGAATTGATTAAGCAGTAAAAGAGAAGTCATACATGGTCCCCAGTTTTCTGGATTGGGTAGCCTTGCTACCATTCACTGATTTAGAAACATTAGAGGACACAACATTGAGAAAATGATGGGTTACATTTTTGAAATGTTGAGTTCAAGCTTCTTAGATACCTCTGAGCAAAGCTATCCAATAAGAAGTTGTTTATGTAGCTCTAGTTGTCTGAAAATAGACCAGACTTAGAAATACAGATTTGGGAGATATTTCAAAGAGCTGCTAAGAGAAATCCCCATGTTTTCTCTTTCATCATAAGTAGGCCACATTTCCCTGTATTTTTCACAAGTAGATGCTGCAATGTGACTGAAATCTGACAAGGGAATCGAGAAGAAAACTACCGCACTTATAGACCAGACCTTTAAAAACCTTTCAGGTGTGCTGGTCCATGCTCTTTTTCTTTTTAGCAAATGTTGAAGTTGGCAGAACATCTGTTAGCCTGAGTTGCTAAATAACTGAGTACATTTTCAACTATCCAATCCTACTACCAGTCAATATCTAAACTGAATTATGATCCAGGAATTATATGCTTCGGTGGTGAATTTTTTACAGCAACAAAGTTACCATAAGTACCTCAGGAGCCTTCTGATGTGTAAAAGATAAAGACCTGAAGTGTCAGATGAGACTGTCCAGGGAGAGAGTTGTCTTAGTTTCTACTTGCTGCTGTAACAAATTATCAGAAACTTCAGAGCTTGTAACAACACACATGTATTAGTGTTTTGGAGGTCAGAAGTTTGAAGTAGGTGTTGCAGTTTCAAGGTGTCATTCCTTCTGGAGGCTCTAAGAGAGAATCTGTGTCCTTACCTTTTCCAGCTTCTAGAAGCTGCCTGTATGCTTCCAACCTCTGTTTCCATTACCACATCTCCTTTAAGAACTCTCGTACCTTCCTCTTTCCTTCATAAGGACTCATGATTACATTGAGCTCACCAGGATAAACCAGGATATTCTTTCATGTCAAGAGTCTTCATTTCATGATTCCCACACAGTCCCTTTTGCCATGTAGGGTAACAATTCTAGCAATTAGGATGTGGATCTCTCTACGAAGGCACCACTATTTCCCCTCTACAACAAGGTGTAGCAATAAAGCATCAAAGGCAACATTTTGAATGGCACCAATTTAAAAGATATGGGCCAAGGAAGAGGAGACAAAGTAACCATGGATAAACATGTAAAGACAGTTGGCAAGGGGGAGAGGGGACGGACCAGGGAATGCTGTGACATAGAAAAATATGAATGAAAGTATTTTTTTTTTAAGATTTTATTTGTTTATTTGCCAGAGAGAGAGAGAGGGTGAGCGCAGGCAGACAGAGAGGCAGGCAGAGGCAGAGGGAGAAGCAGGCTCCCTGCAGAGCAAGGAGCCGGATGTGGGACAGGATTCCAGGACGCTGGGATCATGACCTGAGCCAACAGCAGCCACCTAACCAACTGAGCCACCCAGGAGTTCCTGAATGAAAGTATTCTTAAAAGGAGGAAGCAATCAGTGTTTTGTTTTGTTTTGTTTTGTTTTTGTTTTAGTGAGAAATCCAGTAAGATAAAGACAACAAATGTTCTTCCAACTTAGCTATAAGGAAACCATTATTGGTCCTTTAAAGATCTATTTGAGTGCAGCAGTTAAGAATGAAGGGTTAAGTTGTGTTATAACTGGAAGGTAGCACTGTGGAGATACCAGGAAAGACAAATGTTTGGAAAAGATGGCCTCTAAGTGGAAATATATATATATATATATATTTGAGTAGAGAGTGTCCCCCCACTAGAAATATATATGTATATTAAGTGGGCCAGAAGAGAGTTATTAAATATAAATAGTGATATAGAATAACTAGCTTTAAACTCTTAAGGAAAAAGAAAATCTCTTTTTAACGGGAGAGGGAAGAAGAGGATAGAGTTGTTTGTAAGTAAACTGAAAGAATTACTGTCTAATTACTTGTTATCTCCATGAACCAAAAGACCAGATCAGAGGCTGATAGTGAAAGGGAGCGGGGTGGGTGGGGCTGTAGTTGGAGAGGGGAAGTATTATCTGAAATCCCCTGTGGAATGAGAGCGTGTTGAGCAGGAAAAGTATGATAGTGCTGTCTGAGAGCTGCAAGTGTTTCACTGAGATGGAGGACAGAAATTTATCACAGACCAATCTTCAATACTGTTTGATTTTTCTCTTAAAATGTCCATGAATATCAAAGCAGAGAAAGTCGTAAGTACATTCATTACAACTTGACCTGTAGGTCTTCTTCCTGTCTCAGTGTAGTGAGAAGGCAATAGAGTAAGAGGCTTTAGAATTGTGGTAAACAAAGGTAAACAAAGGGATGGCATGGGTGGGGAGCTAAGTAAGACAAAAAAGACCTAGTGGGGAGAGGGACAAAGGACTCTAAAATACAGATGCCAAAGAGGCTAGAGAACTTGTGTATTGGGAACAGTAACATGAGGAAGGGTAGTAGGGGAGGGGGAGAAGGGAAGAAAGGGAGAGAGTGAGAGATGGTTGGGAACACATGGTTAAGAATGAGTGTGAACTTTTTATTTGAGAGGTAGACCATTCCGGACCTGACAAGGTTTAGGGTGTAGCCAGAGGGTGGTGCCTGAGTCAGGGAAAGTCCTCTGAAGGTGAGATGGGCATGGGACTGTGCAGTGAGGTTGTCAAAATGAGTCATCCAGAATTATGTCAGTCCAGAGGATGGAGAAGATGACTATGGGCCAGGTGTTGAGGTCTTCCGATGGATTTAATGACCATATCATCCAAAAAGAGACAAGAAGAGAAAATTCCAAAGCTGCCCAGAAGGCAAAACACATTTTAGCAATTACCTAAATAATTCAATTGCAAAGTCTTTTATAGTTTCTTAGGAAAAGAAGATTTTGCCTGCATTAGCCTAAATGAACCCGCCTGACAACCTGCAATATCCTAAATTATTTCTTCTGTCTGAAGAGTCAGCACACTCTTAGGCCACTTCTGGTCCCATATGGCTTTCAGGCCTGAGGATGGATGAACACTGGACCCTATCGCCAACGAAAAGATAACAAGAGAATGCTGGCAACTGTCTTCTGTTAGGACAGTCATGTTGTAAAGAAAGGGTCACGGTGGAGCTGGTTGGATTAGAGAATGGGCAATGGCACTAAAAGTATCCCTGCCCCAACTCTGCAGCTTGCCCTCTGAGCTGCAAAGGAATTGCTTGCTCTCATGAGCTCCCGGCCCCATGATTCAGCCTGATCATAAAGAGTATGTTTCAAAACAGCTGTAATACCTTATACTGCTCAAGGCACTCAAATGCGAGATAAGCTGGCACCTTTCTTGCCCTTCAGGAGCGAGCACTTGAGTGCATAATTTGAGCTGCCTAAGAGAATAGATGAAACCATTTAGTTTAAACTTCTACTTGATATGAGTATTGCATAAGTAAATTAATAACTGCTTTTAAATGATGATAAACAAGGAGATTCTTTTTCTTTTTTTTTTTTAAGTAGCCCCCATACCCAGCATAGAGCCCAATGTGGGGCTTGAATTCACGACCCCAAGATCAAGACCTGAGCCAAGAGCAAGAGTCAGATGCTTCACCAACTGAGCTGCCCAGGTGCCCCTAAACAAGGGGATTCTTAAGAAAGTGTCCATAAAAAAAAAAAAAAAAAAAAAAAAATCACCATCTATTTCCTTTTGGTTCAAAGAATTATAGCACCTACTGACCACCTGCCATGTACCCAGAACTGAAGAAAACACAAAAAGAAAGTACATGTACTTTTTTTTTTTTTTTTTTTTTTGCTGAGCACACTTGTAGGCTAGTTTGGAACATGTATAATATATATTGAACATTCATAAAATATGAGATTTTATCAGCTAACAAAACCATCTGAAATAAATAAATGACATGTATTATAGGAGGGTTGAACTCTGCTCACTTAGAGGTTAAGGAATGGGGAAAGCAGCACATCTACAGGTGAAGCACAGAATCCTTCCATAAGTCGTAACAGAGGCTTGTAGGAAAGAGAGGAGGAGTCATCCACAGGAGAAGTTAGGGACATCCTTTCCAGGGACATAAAATTGGAACCAGTTTTGGAAGACATTACAGAAAGTTGCTAAAGAGACTTGAGGGAAGGAGAGAGATCAACCCTCCCATTTTTAGCCTTCTCCAAAGTTGTTTTCTCTGATTAACATCACTCTGAGTTCCTTTGCTCAATAATCCATAATCTATTAAGTACTTTTAGAAGCAGAAACTTCAGATATTCTATGATTCAGAAATTAAGTGGTCAACACTGAAATCCATTTTTTTTTAAGTGTTTTAGAGCTCATACAGTTCATAAGGGGATAAAATGGGACTAGAGAAATCCATAAATGTCTATGGAATGAATAATCATCCAGATTAAGCAGTGATGGGACAAAATCTGTAGGAGAAGAAAAAGAGGTGATAAAAGCAAAAGTTCAACACTGTGCACTATTTCTATTGGTTATAACAGCACTTATATTTATTGTTCTTAGGTTTTTACTCGATGCCATCCAATACCATAGTTATTAAACTAGATACAACTTGGTTGAAGTAAGGTTTATTATCCTGTTTCCTTGCACAAATATTCTGTGCTTGCTTATGATATTTTTGAAATTACAACTGAGTCATTTACCTTGGGTGGGGACCCCAGGCCCGCAGTGAGCAATTGTTTATTGGGAGGGACAGGAGACGCAGAGTCATGCTCTATGGTGAAACCTCCCCGCCTCAGAAGCTGATAATCAAGATTTTGCTTTTTTAGTTACTGGAACAAAGTGAGAACCAGATATGCCAGACCTTAACAAAAATGTCCCTAATGACCCAAATTTTGCAAAATGGAGAAATCCCACCCTAGCATACTCTAAAGCCAGCAGTAATGAAACTGATGGGACTCCACAAATGTCACAGATAAATCTGAGTATGTAAGGAGCTAGGAAGTCATCACTCCTTTGTAACAAGTAAGTCATCACTCCTTTGTAACAAGTAAGGAGCTAAACAACTGAAAAATCAACTCTTGTTAGATCTGTCAGAGAAGTAAGGTCACAGAGAAAATCACTGCCCTCCAGATTGGAGCTAGAGACAAATGCAGAAAATCACAACTTATTAGAGCAGAAATCCACAAGCAGAGACCTCCATGGGAACCAGTGCAGGACTAAAAAAAATTCTGAACTGTTATAGATTAAATGCTGGTGGCTCCAAGAGGACCGACCTGGGGGTTAAAAACTCCCAGGACCCAAATATAGGGGACGACCCACACTTTTGTGCAAACACGGAGCAGGACAAGTATCCCCCAAAATTCCACCTAGGCATCTATCATTTTCGAAAGAAAGAAAGAAAGAAAAGAAAAGAAAAGAAAAGAAGACCATTTTACCTCCAGGAACTCTATAAAGTTCTCAGAGTGAATACTGGAGAAAAATCCCCTCAGAGTTCCACCAGGGGGAGGATAAAAGGAACTATTTTCAAATATACTGGAACATTCTGCTCTTTTTAACAAGGCCTACCTTGAGAAGAAAGCATTTTTGCCAGAGCCTAACCTGATAGGGTCTTATCAAAGCTGACTAACTTGGGGAAGGGAAATATCCCAATCCAGTTCCTGCTACTCATTCAGCCCCACCTCAAGGGAAGGGATTGAGAAGCACTGGCAAAGTTCATAGTGCATGGGTACAAGCACCCCCAAAAGACTGACACCTAATCCTAGGACTACAGAACACTTCTCTCCCCCCCCCCACAATACCACTACTAAGCCCGATTTATGAAGTTTCTTTAACTGAGTATATTGTGTGCACCTTTCATCCACCACCACAACAAAACTACAAGTCATACTAAAAGGGAAAGAACACAATTTGAAGCCACTGAACAAACATTGGAACCAGAATCAGATATGTTAGAGTTATCAGACCAGGAGTTAAAAACAAAAAGCAAACAAAAACAAAAACAAAACAATTATAATTCATATATTAAGGGCTTTAATGCAAAAAATAGATGACAAGTAAGAACAGATAGTTAATGTAAACAGAGAGATGGAAATTCTAAGAATAATAGAATAAAAAAGGCTAGAGCTCAAAAACATGGTAGCAGAAATGAAGGCCTCTGATGGTCTAGTTGGTAGACCAGACACAGCTGAGGAAAGAATCTCTGAGTTTGAGGATGTGACAGTAGAAACTTCCAAAAAATGAACAAAGACAAAAAGACTGAAAAATAGAACAGAGTATCTAAGAACTGTGGGCCAAGTGCAAAATGTATAACATGAATATAATGGGATACCAGAAGAAGAAGAAATGGAGAAGGGAAGAGAAGTAATGTTTGAAGCCATAATGATTGAGAATTATCCCAACTTAATGTCAGATACCAAACCACAGACGTAAGAAGCTCAGAGAACACAATGCTGGATAAATGGACATGCACACAAAAACTACCCCTAAGCAGCCCTAGGACTACAACCACCAAAACAGTAAGGGGAAAAAAAAAGTATAATTGATAGGCTAAGAAAAGAAAGAAAATCAAATTATATAAGATGATCAATTATAAACAGCATGGAGGTTCCTCAAAAAGTTGAAAATAGAGCTACCCTATGACCCAGCAATCCCACTACTAGGTATTTACCCTAAAGATACAAATGTAGGGATCCAAAGGGGCATGTGCACCCACATGTTTATAGCAGCAATGCCCACAATAACCAAACTATGGAAAGAACCTAGATGTCCATCAACAGATGAGTGGATAAAGAAGAGGTGATACACACACACACACACACACACACACACACACACACACACATCTACATGGAATACTATGCAGCCATCAAAAGAAATGAAATCTTGCCATTTGCAATGACGTGGATGGAACTAGAGGGTATTATGCTGAGCGAAATAAGTCAATCAGAGAAAGACAATTATCATATGATCTCTCTGATATGAGGAATTTGAGAGGCAGGGTGGGGAGTTGGGGGGCAGGGAAGGAAAAAATGAAAGAAGATTGGATCAGTAGGGAGACAAACCATAAAAGACTCTTAATCTCACAAACAAACTGAGGGTTGCTGGGGGTAGGTGGGTAGGGAGAGAGTGATTGGGTTATGGACACTGGGGAGGGTATGCGCTAAGACAGATGAAATGTGTAAACCTGATGATTCACAGACCTGTACCCCTGGGGCAAATAATGCATTATTTGTTAATAAAATTAATTTTATAAAAAAGATGATCAATTACAACCACAAAAGGCAGGAAAAGTATGGACAAAAAATAGAAACAAAAAACAAGGGCAACAAGAAGAAATCAGTAATAAATATTATGGCAAGTATTAATTGGACTTTACTGGTAATTACTTTGAACACAAATGGTTGAAATATGCCAATTTTAAAAATATAGATTGTTAAATTGGATCAAATAAACAAGACCCAACTGCATATCGTTTGTAAGAAACCACTTTAAATATAAAGAATAGGTATAGATTAAAAATGAAGAGATGGAGAGAGTTACACCATGCCAACACCAGTCAGAAGGAAGAGGGAGTACTATATTAATTCAGGAAGAGCAGACATCAGAGTGAAAGTTATCAGAAATAGGGAGAGGCATAATATAATGAATGATAAGAGTGTCACTATCCCGCAAAGACATGATGATCCTTAACTTGTATGTGTCTAACAGTAGAGCACCCAAGTACATGAAAAGTACATGAGACAAAAACTGACAGAAAAGCAAGAAGAAGCAAATGAATTCACCGTTGTAGTTGTTGTTATGTCTCCCCAGCGTCCTGTTGGCTATGATAGTTTCTCAGACTTCCTTGTTTTTTATAATCTTGATACTTTTAAGAATTATTGGTAAGGTATTTTGTAGAATTCCCTTCAGTTGGGATTTGTCTAAGTTTTTCTCAGTGTTTCTGGGAGAAGGAACACAGAGGTAAAGTGTCACTTTCATATCAAGAATACATACTATCAATATTACTTCCCATGTTGATGCTGACCCTGACCACTGGCTGAGTTAGATTTGTCCACTATGAGGTTCCTTTTCCCTCCCCCACTTTCTATAGGTGAACTTTCTGGACTAGATTTTCTTGAGTGCAAACATAGATCCCATCTCAAGTTTCAGAGTAAGATTAGTTGATATTACTGGAAAAAAAAATCCCCAAATAAAATATTAAGTAACAAGGAACTGGCATAATTTTTCCCATTTAAACTTGAGTTTGCTTTGACTCCATTTTCTCAGGAAAATGGCACATAGGGTCATTCTCAAGTAAGGTCATCATTACAGTAAGTTTTTTAGTTAATGCATATATAAACTATCTGATAACTAGAAGAAATCAGATTGCATTTGTAAGAAAGCAAAGAGATTATATTTAACATATATACATATGAACACAAATAGGGTGCAGACAAAGAATAGGAGAAAAAAATCTGTCTAAAACTTAATGAAAGATCACTGGTCATAGCAGCTAGAAAAGGGTGTTTTTTCTATAGCAAGATGATCTTTGATCATCATTTTTTAAACAATACTTATAACAGGCATCATTTAACTAAAATGAAATTAAACCAAAACTAGGAAGTTATGGAGAAATAACGCTAAATCATTTTTTTCACAAATTCTCTTAACAACTTTTATATTCCTTGAGTTTCTTTCTTTCTTCTTTCTTTAAATGTAATCTGTAATAGGACATTTTAAATGGCCACTTCTTACAGTGGACTTAAAAAGAGTGGGTGCCTTTATTAAGGAGTCCCAAAAGTTCAAACTTCTGTCTGGGTTAAAATTGAAATAAGCATTTAAGCTCTCTGTTATTTCATTTTCTACTGAAGTTTTAACTAATATAACATTAGCAAAACTCTTACATTGGTGTGAAACCACAGTAGGATTAAGAAGCAACTTAGAGGGGCTGCTCCTCAGAGTTCCAGTCTGAAAGGTCAATAAAACTTACTGGAATAAATCAGAAATATGGTGCCAGTTGGTTCAAGTTTCCTCATTCAAATTCTTAAATAACCAAAGAAATAGAAGTACCTTGACTGAAAATAGATTTCCTTTTAGGTTCTAACCTATATACCCTCTATAAAGAACACCATAAACTCTGAAGTCAGATGGAACAATTCATATGAAGTTAGCCATCTTAGCAGAATTCTTCAAAGCTAAAAATGTAGTAAAAAAATTTTACTAAGGAGAAATATTTGATTACCTAAATTTTGGGAGTTACAATACATCCTAAGAAGTTTGTGTGATTTGAGAAATAGCATGTAATAAGAATATGTGACAAATTCTTTATTTTGGTTGATTTATTTATAAGATTTGTGAATTGTTAAATAGGATTAATATATATAATAAGAAAGAAACTCTATGAGGTACAGTGAGAAGCTCCCCATTCTCCCTGCCCCCCAGCTACCACCTCATTCCTCAAAAACAATCAGTTTCTAGTTCCTTGCATTAACTTCAGGAGAAATTTCATGCATTTGTAAACTTATCCACAGGAATATTTTATATATAGCTTTATGCTATACATATTATTGTATAAAAGATTTGGAGACCTTTCCATATCATAATTATAGAATTTCACATTTTTAAAATGGATTACCTATTATTCTGTTATGTTGTTGACTCATAATTACTATAAAACCCTTACTGAGGGATACTTAGTTCCTTATAAACTATGGCTATTATAACTCATGCTCTCAGTAAATTACATTTCTATCATATGTAATTCCACATATATTCCATAATACTTACAGAGAATTCCCTATTACATTGAATTTTTGTTAACTGGAAATCAATTTCTCTTTAGAATCCAAATAAGTATTAAGCTAATATTTATAAAATATCAATTTGAAAGGAGATGTGAGAAGTTAGCCCAGTAAGGACCCTCGCATGCACCAACCTTGTCTTGGGGATTTTAGTGCTCTAAGATGGTTCACATGTACCTGATACACAAGTCAAGATATCAGGTTGGAAAAAAGGGGGACTTTTTAAAAAGATTTCTGAATTTATTGATATGAAGCTTTTTGAAACACTAGGGAAATTAAGTCCTATTCACTTATACATTTCAAAAATTATCAATTTCTTGACATTGGAGCTCCTCTGGAAATTCCAAGGCTTATGGCTACCATGCATACAGATATAAAATGGGTAAGATCAATAACAACATTTGGTGTGCTGAGGTATGAGAAAGCTTGTCCCACTCCATCCACCCGAAGGGTTAAAATGACAAAGACCCATCATCTTACATCCATGATCTAGTTACTATAGGTCAATAGGCTTCTGTCAGTCCTAAGGTAAGAAAATTTCCTGCCAGCAGGGATGAGATACTGTTTGAGAAAACAATCAATACATCTTTCTCGATATTTGCAAATGACAGTACAGACAAAAGGTTGATATCCAGGATCTATAAAGAACTCCTCAAACTCAACACACACAAAACAGATAATCATATAAAAAAATGGGCAGAAGATATGAACAGACACTTCTCTAATGAAGACATACAAATGGCTATCAGACACATGAAAAAATGTTCATCATCACTAGCCATCAGGGAGATTCAAATTAAAACCACATTGAGATACCACCTTACACCAGTTAGAATGGCCAAAATTAGCAAGACAGGAAACAACATGTGTTGGAGGGGATGTGGAGAAAGGGGAACCCTCTTACCCTGTTGGTGGGAATGCAAGTTGGTGCAGCCACTTTGGAGAACAGTGTGGAGATTCCTCAAGAAATTAAAAATAGAGCTTCCCTATGACCCTGCAATTGCACTACTGGGTATTTACCCCAAAGATACAGATGTAGTGAAAATAAGGGCCATCTATACCCCAATGTTTATAGCAGCAATGGCCACGGTTGCCAAACTGTGGAAAGAACCAAGATGCCCTTCAACGGACAAATGGATAAGGAAGATGTGGTCCATATACACTATGGAGTATTATGCCTCCATCAGAAAGGACGAATACCCAACTTTTGTTGCAACATGGACAGGACTGGAAGAGATTATGCTGAGTGAAATAAGTCAAGCAGAGAGAGTCAATTATCATATGTTTCACTTATTTGTGGAGCATAACAAATAGCATGGAAGACAAGGAGAGTTAGAGAGAAGAAAGGAGTTGAGGGAAATTGGAAGGGGAGGTGAACCATGAGAGACTATGGACTCTGAAAAACAATCTGAGGGGTTTGAAGGGGTGGGGGGTGGGAGGTTGGGGGAATGAGGTAGTGGGTATTAGAAAGGGCGTGGATTGCATGGAGCACTGGGTGTGGTGCAAAAAACAATGAATACTGTTACGCTGGGAAAAAAGAAAGATACAGATCTAGTGACAACAAAAGGACCATATGTACCCCAATGTTCATTAAAAAAAAAAAAATCTTTCTCATTAACTGAGTTCCTAAAGGGCTGCCAAGGGAATAGACAAGTGAAATTCTGAGATGTCCCTCGATTGGAGCAATAACTTGCAATGGACTGTGAAGTCCATTAACTGTCATGTCCATATGGACTGTCAAGTCCATAACTTGAAATGTTCTGTGAAGAACACAGAATCAAACAGAATACTTTAGAAATGATATTCATTGGGTCAATGGACCAAAGTCCTACTGTAAGAGACCCCAGGAAACACTATAATGAAGGACTATGATGAAGGACAGGGATAACCAGCAAAATTTAATCACTATTATTTTGAGTTCTTTTTGTTTAGTGATCTATATAACAAACTTTTTTTTTCTTTTAAAAGTTCCAATTTAAGGTACTTTTATTCTTGTTAATCAAGTAAGTTTCTTATGGATATTATTAAATATGATATACACGTTGTTAGGTTTTATTTAAAAAATCATATATTAAAAATCATTTTAAAAACCTGTCCTTATCCTAAGTAAGAAAAAAAAATGCCAAGTGATCTGAATAGACATTTCTTCAAGATATACAGGCTTTCAATATGCACAGGAAAACACGCTTGACACCATTAATCATCAGAGAAATGCAAATCAAATCTATAATGAGAAACTTCTCCTGTGGAATGGCTGGAATCAAACAGTCTGATAGTAACAAGAGCTGGCAAGGACGTGGAGAAACAGAAATCCTTATGTGCTGCTGATGAGAATATGGAATGGTGCAGCTACTTCGGAAAATAGTCTGACAGTTCCTCAAATGATGAAACGTGTAGTTACAATAAGACCCTGCAATTCCACTCCTAGATATATACCCAAGAAAAATGAAAAAGTATGTCCACACAAAAGCCTATGCATGGATGTTTACAGCAACACCATTCATAATAATCAAAAGGAGGAAATCACTCAAATATCCGTCAAATGATGAATGGATAAACAAAATGTGGTAGAGCCATAGAATGGGATATTACCTGGCCATAAACGGAAATGAAATACTGAAACACACTTAACATGGATGAACCTTAAAAACCTTATGCTAAGTGAAAGAAGCCTGTCACAAAACACCATATATGATTCTATTTATATGTAAGTCCAGATGAGGGAAAGCTATTGAGGGCTTGCGGTTGTTGAGGGCCGGGAAGAGCAGGATAGGAGGTAGAAAGGAATTGCTAAAGGGTACAAGGTTTCTTTTTTCTTTTTTAAGATTTATTTATTTATTTATTGGGGGGGGCACAGGGGGAAAGAGAGTCTTTTTTTTTTTTTTAAGATTTTTTATTTTTTATTTGACAGAGATCACAAGCAGAGAGGCAGGCAGAGAGAGGTGGGGAAGCAGGCTCCCTGCTGAGCAGAGAGCCTGATGCGGGGCTCGATCCCAGGACCCTGGGATCATGACCTGAGCCAAAGGCAAGGCTTTAACCCACTGAGCCAGCCAGATGCCCCAGGAGAGAGAGTCTAAAGCAGACTCTGCATTGAGCCTGGAGCCCTACATGGGGCTCTATCTCATGACTCTGAGATTATGACCTGAGCTGAAACCAAGAGTCGGGCACTTAATTGTTCCACCCTGGCGCCCCCTGGGGCTCTCTTTGAGATGGTGAAAACATTTTTTAAAATTGACTGTGGCAACGCTGGTTTCTAAAACTAAATTTATACTGAATTGAATCTATGAAAAACCAGGGTATTGTACATTTTAATGCGTGCCTTAGACGGTATGGGAATTATCTCTCAATCAAACATTTTTTAAAAAATCACCCACTCTCCTAGGGGAAAAAAAAAAAAAGGAAAAGGAAAGAACCTGTCCTTGTTACACAGTACTGCTTCTGCTCTTGCTTATTTAGATAATCTCTGGTTTCTGGAAGAATTAGCAGTTTTGTAATAAGACAAGGACAGTTTTACAAAGAAGGAAATAATGACACCAGTCTTTGAAACTTCTACATAATCAAGCACCATTGAACATTCAGCAGTCTACTGTCAGAAGCAGCTTCTGCCAGCATTTATGAAGAATGGGTTACACTGATTTCTGAGTTGTCAGAATGAGAAAAAGCACAGCTGCTTTCAATGGAAAGAAAATTAGATTGAAAGGAAAAGTGGCAAAAAACCCTTTCCTATTGTTTGTGAAAGTCCCTTCTTCTCCAGGTTGCCTTAGTTCATGGGCTTTCAGAAATGAAACCCTTGACCTGATATTTCTGTGTGCAATTCACAGCTATTTCTGCCCTGCACATACAGAAACATCAGGGACACATTCTTCTCATCTCAATCATTAGCAAAATTGAATGTTTATTGTGCACTCAATCTGCAGTCTAGTGTGAGATGGTTATTTAGGAAGGAGAAAACTTAGACAATTTCTTGTCACTAAGAGGAATGTCAAAAGCTTTTCTTCTTTCAGGGCAGTCTTTTTCAAACCCAAGCCCCTAGATCTGCATATCTTTCAGGCAGTGAGCTAAATGCTCTGTGTAGATTCTCACTGAATTTCACACCAATGCAATGAACAAACGTGTTAGTACAGATGCTTAAAATGCATGACAAAGCTGGCAAAACAGTATACAAAATACCCATAGACTCGAAGCCAGGAAGCAGGAAGCAAGCTGAGAGCAATGGTGCAGTGGATCTTAAAGTTCTTATAAACCAGTGAACTGTGCAGGTTTAAGATGTTCTTTTAAAATCTTATTTGATTTGACTTCCAGTAGAGTTAACATGCAATGTTATATGAGTTCAAGTATATGCAAGTTTAGGTTTTTAAGGTAAAGTACTAAAGACATGATGTTGGGCTAAAGAAACATCGAAGTTGGAACTAAGGATCCCCCGGGCATAAAGTCAGCATCTGAAGAGTTACACTGTCCGTAAAAAGGTAGCTTAGAAAAATATACCTAAAAGCAAGGAGAGTCCTAAGAATGAACATCTTGGTTCCAGCTAAAAGCTGGATTGGGAAAAGTCTCCCTTGAGAATTTGTAACCAAAGTCAGCTCATACATGGGCTTGGGATTCAAATTTATACAACTCACATGGTTTAAGAAACCCCAAGCTGAGAAATAAATTCAAAATTGTACCCAATTTGAGGTTGCCTAAAAAAGAATAAAAGAAACTCTCTAGAGGAAGACATATGATCTCCAATAGGCTTCACATAATTGCCAGGTATAGAGTCCAGAGAAAGATGAGCTTACAATCCACAATTATAGAAACACATGCCCAATCAAGCCAATTTGCAAGAAGGGGTTGGCGGAAGCCATCAAAACAGAATTAGACCTTCTCTAATTAGGACATTAGATACCAAAATTATCAGTTACAGGATGAGAGAGAATTAAAAGAGAGAACCTTTCTGTCAGGGAGAATGAAAGGATTGACTCACAGCTAAACGAATTTCTGAGCAACACATATTTTAAATATTTGAGCAGTATAAAAAGTTTAATATAAATAGATGTATATAGAACTCTGTACACAACAAATAAAGAATGAGTATTTTTATCAAGCGTATATAGAATGTTTATGAAAATTTACCATGGGCCAGACCATAAAGAAATATCAATAATCATCTAAGAATAGATATATATTAACAATATGTGGCTTTATCTGCAAAGGCCCTATATTCAGCTCCAGCCACTCCCAACCAAAGTTCCTGAACACTCCTGCTAGCACAGAGATCCAGCAGGACGCATTCCCCACTGCACCCCTAGAGATCCTAAGGGAGCACCAAGCCAACTGCTAAAGTCCACCAGCAGATCTGCCAGCCCAGGGTCCAAGGAGACACTCCCACGTCTGATCCTGGAGATCCCAAAAAGGCCTTATACATGGCTCCAGGCAGCCTCCCACAAAGCCACAGTTCATGAGCTGTGCTCCTAGCCCAGTAAACCAGCAGCAGATACTTCCATCCACACCCCTGAAGATCCTTTAGAGGCTAGGCTCATCTTCCAACAGCAGTTCGAAAGCAGTCCTGCCAGTTCAAGGACGACCAGGTGAGAAACACATCTGGGCCTCCGATCCTAAAGGTGCCTATCCTTGTTTCCAGCCCCTCCAGCCAGGTCAGGGAGCCGTCCAGACAACCCAGCAACCTGGTGGGAAATACACCCCTTCTCGCCTCAAGGACCAGGTATATAGACTTCAGTCTTGGCTGTAGAAACTGCCCAAGGGGTTCAGCTTCAGCCCCCAGAATAGGTTCTGGGAATCTAATATACAGCATGGTGACTACAGTTAACTCTACCGTATTATATCCTCAAAAGTAGCTGTGAGAGGTGATCTTAAGTGTTCTCACCACACACACACACACACACACACACATAATTGTATTATATGAGGTGATGGATGTTCTAATGAACCTTAGGGTGAGAATCATTTTGCCATATATATGTGTATCATCACAGATCATCACAGAGTACACCTTAAACTAACTTACTAAAGCTGAAAAATATAAAGATAAAATTTTAAAACCCTGCTGTTAACCTTATTAAAATAACATAAATTAAAAATACTTTAAACAATACCACAAATACTGGATATCAAACTGTTTAGTTATTAAAAGCAATGTTTAGGGGGGAAATCTCATGTATTCTTCTCTGGATTCGTGTGTCAGTTTTTCTAAGGTTCATATCTAAAGACTGGAATTCCTGGGATATAAGACATGTTCATATTTAACTTTAAAGATAATGTCAAATTGTTTTCTAAGCTTTTTGTACCAATTTACATTCCTATCAGCAGTTATAAATACCATTATTTATAATAAACTTATTCCCAGATTTCTGCATCATAACAAAATATTAAGAATAGAATAAGTTCCAAATTTTTATGTTGTAAAAAATCCTAAACATTCTTATCAATATTTTTTATGTTTTCTACATTTTTTTCATGGTATAACTTCCTGGGATTGGAATGCTAGAGTAATAGCAATACACATTTTAAACTCTGTTACATATGTTTCATTATCCTTCAGAAAAATCCATGTCAAAGTATATTTTTGCCATATGCTTGTCCACACAGAATAGTATTAATTTCTTCTTTCTTTGCCAATCAATAGTAGAAAATAGTAGAAAAATGATATCTCATTGTTGTTTCTATTTCTATTTATTTAATATTCAGCAGGTTTGAATGTCTTTCCAGAGCTGTATTGTTCATTTGCATTTCTATTTTGGGATTTGCAATTTAAATTATGAATAATTTGAATCAGTCTGAGAATATATAAAACAATCCTGTAGGAAATGTCAAAACCTATTACATTCTTTATAATAAACTCTTCATATTTTACCCCGATATTTATATACAACTTAAGCAACAATGATTTGAGGTCACCAATACTATGGTGATAAAAACAGCCAGTTTATATTAAACTTTTGTCATGTGCTACACACTTGGCTAAGGGCTTTATACACCTAGTCTATTCATTTATTTAACTGTTAATTCAACAGGTAAATAAGGTTATTTATTATGTTTTCAGATAGTGCCTAGTTGTGCAGTGATGAATGAAACAAACTGTCCACCCTTCTGTAACTTGGGATGATGGATACTAAGTAACTAATTGAACAGATCATTAAAAACATGAAGTATAAAGGCCTGGGTGGCTCTGTCAGCTGAGCATCTGCCTTCGGCTCAGGTCACGATCCCTGGGTCCTGGAATTGAGTCTTGCATCAGGCTCTCTGCTCAGTGGGGAACCTGATTCTCCTCTCCCTCTGCCTGCAGCTCTGCCTACTTGTGCTCTCTCTATCAAATCAATAAATTAAAATCTTAAAAAAATACATGAAGTGTAATAAAAGTAGAGAGCACTAAATTAGAGATTAGCATGGGCCTATGTGTAAACAGGATAATTTGCAAAGGCCTCACAGGGGAGGAGGCATTCATGAAGGGCCCTAATGCAGAATAATGCAAAAATCCAGAGAAGGGAAGAGCTTCCTTGCTGAGGGAAGATCGTGTCCACAAACCTCCCTCAGAACAGTGAGAAGCTACAAGAAGGGCCATGTGACAAGCATGCAGAAGTGAAAAAGGGAAAGATGTGAGACTGGATTAGAAACATCAGCAAGGACCAGACTGCACAAGACCACCAGGGCCAAGGGGAGGAGGCCACTTCATTCCTAGAGAGCAGAAGTGCCCAGCATGGCCTTGACCTGCCTGTGAACAAAATCATAGGTTAACGGGCACCATGCTTGTTTTTATTCTACAGAAATAGAAGGTAAATTAAGTTGCATTGTTTAAAAAAGATACAGTTATCACCCTCTCACAGTTTTAAGGTAGCTGAAAAACAGGAACTTGCAGAAAACATGTATTTAATATCCCTATCACATTTACCTTCCTTTAAAGTGTTGAAGGGAACACTTGAGTTGGGTGTGCTAACTCATGCTTTTTTAATGAAATCACAAAAAGATATCTATTCCTTGAACACACATGCAGTTCTCTAGTGTTCGTTGAACATGAGGTTCCCCAGAGCGTTTCAAGCATCAATGGATTTACTGGAACTTTTATAGGAACCGTCTCATGAGATAATAAAACATCTCTGCAGTCCGACGGTAGTACCCACATCTTAGTCATTTTGACGACACTCTCATCCTGCTTCATCTGCTTTTACAAGTTCTTGGGGTTACAGTAAATTGTGTCTGCCTACGGTTCCCCATTCTTATTTGATCCCACAAAATTCCCAAGACTTTGGCCAAGTATTTTTGTCTCCACTTTACGGCTAAAGAGAAGCAAGCCAACCTCACTGAGCTTCAGGTTTTCACCTATAAAATGGAGGCAGTAACTCACCCTGCCAACCTCTCAACCTTACTAAGAAGAGCAAATACAATAATGGACGGGAGAGTGCCTGAAAAACTAGAAAACATCTAAAAGCTATTGCTATATTACCATAAAAGAGGACACATCTGTATCATATACATTACATTACAGATGTTCAGGAAAATGTCCATATTATCCATGTTGGAGCTACATCTTGTTCTGAGGCCCCATGGTAATGGACTTCAATGGGGGGCAGGGGAAAGACCTAAACCTGCCAGTTCAGAGTGTCTCAATCTCTTCCAGCTTAAAACACTCCCCTTTTAAGTTAATTCAATCCACTTTGGGCAAAGAGTTAGTCAAAGTTGAAACTCCTCACCAGGGTTATCTCACCTGAGACAGATTTCCCTGCTCTATTCCCAGATAATGGTGAGCACGGGGGGAAGCTTATAATCCTAACGGTGTTATGGCAGAGCCCCTGCTGCTGATCTATCTCCATATTTATATTTTTTATTTCCTTGTCTCCATATGTAGGTTTCTGTCCTCTCTGCATCTCGTCATGAAGTTCAAAAGCTAGCGGAACGCTAATTTCTTCTGTCAGCCGGACTGTGACCAGCTGTTCACATCCTGGCCCTCAGCCTGACCTCCTTTCTCTCTGCCCTACGCATCTTCTGAGTCTCAGCCTTGGATTCCATCTGACCCTGGGTGAGATGGTCCTCTCTTCAGCCTCTGGTAGGGGTCCCCCTCTTCCCTCACTGCTGCTGCCGCATCGCAGTCCTGCTGGCTCTCAGCCTTCGGTGTGCATGGAACACATGGGAAATGTTAGATCTCTCCAGTGCTACTAACAGGTGCTAGGAACAAACGGAGCCCTTGAGCACTCTTTCTCCCTCCCCACCATGCCATGCCATCGTTTCTACACTTGCTGTAGCTGCTCCCTGTTGGGAATTGAAGCAATCTGCCAGGCTTTCTTCACCCAGAATCCCAAACTGGAAGGAAGGAAGGGAGACACAAGCCCATTCTCTTCTGGTTTCACAACTATCGTGTTCTTTTTTTTTCATCTTCCGATCCTCACCTTGAGTTTCAATGGAAAAATGGGAGAACACAGAATGTTCGCTGCTTCATAAGCCTCTTGACAAGGTATTCTCCTTCTCTCCTACTTCTTTACAGGTATTAAATAATAAAGGAGTAAATCTGCTGATCAAAAAGGCAAAAACATGCATGGATATTCTCCGCACTCCAATCTCTTACATGTCTGCCTGTACTTTAAGGCTCTTCCGAGCCAGACTCTGTCATGTCTCTTTGTGCCAACCGCATATAGTCCGTTGCCTGGAATGGACACTCACTAAAAGCTGTTGTGAGTGAATCAGTGATTCAGTTTCCTTAACTTACTGGTAAAGGAACTAAGGGGGAATATTTTGCCCAAGTTAAACAATGACTTCCAAGCTTAGCTGGGGCCAGGTCAACACTACTTTTCGACACAACATACGGCTTTTTGCCTCGTCTTCCTTAATGGCCGGCAACCCTGAGCCCAGAATATAAGATCTAAAATGTAACTAAGGGAGGCAGAAAGGAATACCAGGTCCAAAGTTCCCCCGTGAAAGAACTGAAATGTGCGAGTATTTGAAATTAAAAATACAGCGGAGTCTCCTCACCCATAGTTTCACTTTTTGCATTTTCAGTTACACGCGGCCAAACGTGGTCCAGAAGTGGACTATATCCTCTTCTTGACATGGGCTCACACTTCACCTCTCTCCGTCTCAGCACCTGGGCATTTTATCGTCTCCCATCTCCACAAGAAGAAGGGTGAGTACCGTACAATACAATAGTTTGAGAGAGGCCCCACCTTCGTGTAACTTGTATTATGGCACATTGCTGTATTGTTCTATTATCTTATTAGTGATTGCTGTTAATCTGCCACGATGCCTAATTTATAAATTAAGCTTTGTCTTAGGTAGGTATGTATAGGAAAAAACTTTGTACGTATCTGCAGCTTCAGACTTCCACTGGGTGCCTTGGAACGTATCCCACTTAGATCATTTTTATTTTAAATATATTTTATATTATATCATTATATCATTTTTATATTATATTATATTATATATATATTTATATATTATTTTATTTTATATTGCTATCTCCGAATAGGGATCTTAGAAAATGCTGTGTTGCGGCCGCGATCAACCAGATCAACCATTTGTGGTTGTGGGTGCGGGCAGTGACAGAAACTCTTATTAGCCATTTTCCCATTTTATATATGTATAAAACTAGGACCATCTCCATACTACATGAAAGGCTGAAATGATATGACAGTCTATTCCCCTGAGTGTGTACTTCTCCTATTTGGTTGATTTAAAATTCATTACTTGTTGAAAACAGCAACTGACCCCCTCTCCTTCTAAAAGATCAACCACATTCAGAAAGCCTGTTGGAGAAATGGCTATGTATGACGCGTGGAGAAGTAACAAGATTTTATTTTATTTATTATTTTTTTAAAGATTTTATTTATTTATTTGACAGACAGAGATCACAAGCAGGCAGAGAGGCAGGCAGAGAGAGAGAGAGGAGAAAGTCCCTGCTGAGCAGAGAGCCCAACGTGGGGCTCCATCCCAGGACCTTAAGATCATGACCCAAGGCAGAGGCTTAACCCACTGAACCATCCAGGTGCCCCAGAAGTAACAAGATTTTAAATTGAAGTGCAGTGGTGTTCAAATACGGCATTTTAATAAACACACACCGAAGAAATTTGGGGAGCTTAAAGCTTATGAGTTTGAAAGGTTATTTTCTGAATGAACAACAATAGCACTATTCTCAGGAAGCATACCACAGAGAGAGGTGGGATTTTAGATCTCTTTGTTTATGTCTCTGAAGGGGATTTAAGCAATCTGCTTTTGTACATTACGCACGGTAGCAGACCAAAGCATGTAGATATCAGTAGGGCACATTCATAACACGAGTGGAAGTCCTCCTCAAGAACACAGTGGTGGGCAAACAGGCAGAAGCCCATTGGCCCCCTTAGCTCGGGACCTTCTCAGTTCACCTTCTTCTCGTCACCCCCTATTGTTTGTTTTCTCCCTTTGTGGGGACCCAAAGACCAGGTAATATGTTGCCGTTGATGGTTTGGGGGCTCCAATTTTTTAAAAAAGATTTTATTTATTTATTTGAAAGAGAGAGAGAGCGTGCATGAGCAGAGAGGAGGGACAGAGGGAGGAGGAGAAGCAGACTCCCCACTGAGCAGGGGGCCAGAGGCTGGGCTCAATCTCAGGACATGGGGATCATGACCTAAGACCAAGGCAGACACTTAACCAACTGAGCCACCAGGTGTCCTTAAGGCTCTAATTTTTTTAAAACAATCACACACATGGGTACTAAGCAGCAAAGTACTCCACACCGAGCGATATCATCCTCAAGTATTAAAATTTGTCATCAGAATTGTTTTCCTGTGCAGACAATAAAATCCGACTGCAGATAGTGACATAGCGTGTGTGTGTGTGTATGTGTGTGTGTGTGTGTGTGTGTCTGTGTGTGTGTGTGTGTCTGTGTGTGTGTGTGTCCTGTCAGAGAGGAAAAAAGCACTTGTAAAATTCTTAGAAACCAAAAATGCATCAGTGAATAGGCCTTTATGTTGGATATTTATGGGGAATTTGGTTTGTTTTCTGATTCTGTTTCAACTTTTAAGGAGCACCGTTAATGTGATTAATTAGCAAGAATTTATTGACTCGAAAAATCTCGACAGCCAAACATATATGATTTTTTTAAATGTATTTTTTCAGGTGAAACTATAAACTGGAGGCCTAATTAAGACCTGCTGTTTCCTGAAATGTTGTGTGCATAGCTCTGGGAAGGAAAGTTGCGTGGAACTTTACTTGAAGGGGTACATGTAATCCTAAGAGAAAGGTCCCACCATTTTATTCACTTCTTTCAAACGTAGTTCTTACTTAAGAACCATGCAGAATTTATGCCCATGGTGAGCATGAAAGCCCGAGATGGAGCTGGCTTAAGGAAAACTCAAATCAGCTCAAATGTCACGAATTGAAACCTTCAGTTGTTCCTAACCAACATTTCCAAATTTTCTCATTAACATTGTGATGAATCATGCAAATTTAGGTGGGTTTTTTTTTTTCTTCATTTTCTTACATGTTTTCTTCCCATTACTTTGCTGAGAATGAAAGTCAATTGCAATTTATGCAATTGCATAAAAGAATGTAAGGGGCACCTGGCTGGCTCAGTGGGTTAAGCCTCTGCCTTCGGCTCAGGTCATGATCTCAGGGTCCTGAGATCGAGTCCCACATCGGGCTCTCTGCTCAGCAGGGAGCCTGCTTCCCCCCTCTCTATGCCTGCCTCTCTCTGCCCACTTGTGATCTCTGTCAAATAAATAAATAAAATCTTAAAAAAAAAAAGAATAAAAGAATGTACATATTTCTAAAACCTGTGAAAGTTTCATCAGTTTAGCAACTTATTCATATGGTTTTCTCCCCAAATGTCACTCTTCAGTGGTGATGAACTTCTGAAATCAGAATTGTTTCAAAAGAACAAGCAAATGTTTTTTATTCACTTGAAGGAAACTTGTTTCTAATGCCTCAAATAGAAGATGTGAACTACTTAACAACTTGAGAACAGAAACCCGTCTCACTGCTGTCATTCAGCTAGACATTCTGAGCTGATAGTTTTGCAAACTTATTAAATAGTCAGACATTGGGCGGGGTGGGGGGAGTCACAGAATTTTTTTTTTAATTTTATATTTCTTAAAAAAACCATGCTGTGAAAAGAAACTTGTCCAGCTTGCAAATCTCACCAAGAAACAAGTTACTTCCTTTAGATAACAAGCTGAGTATCAGGTCATAAAGGATCAACTAACAATTCACAGTCCCAGCGCGTAATTCTGTAGCCTGAAAGCTTGGCAAACCCAAACCCCTTACAGATAATACCCCACACAAAAGCCCCTTTTTCCACTTCATGGGAAGAGCCGCAGTATGTGCCTTCCTAAACATGGAGGGGGCTAGAATTTCTTCCTTGCCTTAATAATACCATACAGTGCATCTGTCCAGCGGCTCTTGCCCCGGAGAGACCTTGGTTATTTCCTATAGTGATTCTCCGACCCCCAGGCCACACATGGGCAGAGCAGCCACGTCAGAGCTGCTCCTGGCACCAAGGAAAATTATTTGCCCCGAGAGGCAAACACAGCCCAGGCAGTGTCCCAGAGTCTCAATCCCTCTCTTCTGTGTTATAAAAGGCCCTATTGTAGAAACACAAATCACTCAGGATGGCATGTACAATGTCTAATCACTTAATAGCTACTGGTCACCCATCGGGGAAGGGCCCCATACTAGACACTGTCTGTAGTCGATTTGCTGGAGGAAGGCAAGGGAGTATATGACATAAATTTACATTCATCTCCCGTTCTAGCCTGTCACACCATGGCAAACACACATCCTTTGAACAAGTAGAAAATTACAACAGTAATAACGACGCAATTCTTTGGATTTGGATCTGTGAGTAACAAACAAGGTAAGGGACAGAAAACCAGCTTGGTATTCACGCAGATCTAGTTTCGAATCTTGCCTCTATAATTAATCAACGGTGTGACTTAGGGAAGTTCACCAAATCTGTCTGGGATTTTCTTTCCTTACTTGCAAAATGAAAGGAATATGTTCATCCTAAGTGCCGCGAAGACCATGTTCGCTAGGACGCAGAAGTACCGAAAGCTGGACTGGCATAGGGGAGGCAGGGCTCAGTATTAGTCTCCTTCCCCAGCTCTAGAATTCTAAATGTTTGTCAAGATGTCTTATACACGTTACTTCATTGGATCCCTACACAAATCCTACTCATAAATATTTTGATCTCAGAGGCAGAATTTTCTGTCTTTAGATTTCTTATCTTTCCCTTTTAGGAAATTCTGTCGACAAGATACACTTGTTTTCTCCAATGGGTTCTTCCATGGGTTTTACAAAGTACCTGAGGCAAAAGAAAGGGTTAATTTTATCCCCATGTTCCAGATGTCTTCAGCTCCTTAGTAACACACTAAGAACAGTAAGTCTTTTTAATGAAAGTGAAAGGTACGCATTGTACTTAAATCTGGAACTTTCTCCCCCTGAAGAAATGCTGTCACTGGGACTGCCGTCTGCCCGTTGAGGCAGGGTGAGATGTGTTTTTGCTCAGGTTTACCTTTTTTTTTTTTTCCGGCCCATTTTCAACCAACTGCAGTGGGTATCCAAGCAGTTAAAACTACATCAGCACTAATAGCTATGAGCTCATCTTGTATAAAGACATTTTTAGTTAAACACCACAATCTTGGGGGGAAAAAAGTTAGCATGCTTAACCAGGCTGGCTTGGAATAGCTCACAATATGACGCATACCACAGGAAATAGAGTGGTATGAGGCACCTACAAAATATTTTTCAAACAAGTCATTGACGCTGTAAGCCCCATGCCTCAGCTTTAGGAAGTCACTTATTAAGAATCAACACCAGCCGTGCCAAGCTAAGCTTTTGCTCTTGGTGATTTTCCAATTGAATATTCAGGGCCCTGTCTCAGTCTTGTTTTCAGGGGAGTACATGCCTGGAATGTTAGCAAGCTATTTGCTGGAAAAAATGCCCACAACAGGCCCAATGTTGATCACATTAATACGTTTGAGTGGGTATAGAGTGCAAATGATTGAAAATGCTTCCAGATCCCCGTAGCAGGGGACAAAGCAGGCTCTGTTCTCTGATCTGATGGTCATTTTTTTTCCAGCAGAGGATGTGGTGCAGGCAGAGGGACGAGTGCCAATCTCTGTCTAATGGTTCCAAACAGGGTCTGGGCCTAGCTCTCTGGATGCTGATGAGTGGGAAATGAAACACAGATGGGTCAGATGGGTAAGGAGAGGGGGTTTACAGGTCAGACCCAAGAGTTGGGATAAATCAAGTGCTTATGAGGTGCAGAATGGCACATTGTTTGAGTGAATGGACAGGGAAAAAACATTCCAGCATTGTTCAGGCCCGAGAGTGAACTCTACGCTCTTCTTCCCAGACCCGTACAGGTCACAGAGAGCCTCACCGCTGGGACGCGTGTGAGCCACAAACCTAAATGTGGCCAACCGGGGCCTAAAACCTTCTCCCCTCTGCTCCCCAAAAAGCCGATTTTGTTTTATTACACGTGAGATATAATTTACCAGGAGAAATGTTTGGGTTCATGTGCCAGATCATAGAGAGTCAGATTTGGGGTTCCCTGGGGATCTCTGAGGAGAAGGTGAGTAACCACAAATTAATAGAGCAGGGAAATAAAGTGACAAAAGAAATGTTTCACTGTGCCTGAAATATTGAACCAATTTCCCCCTTTTTAGCCTTTTCAACTTTTGCTCACAAATCAAAGAGTTAGCTCGCTCAGCTCGGAAAACTCGGCAGAAGCCTGCGGTGCCTGATAACAACAAAGAAAAAACTCGGTATTCTTCCTCAGTTTTAAGTGTCTTCCTAACATAGGAAAACACAGTGGTAAGGGCTTTTTGAGACTATTAGAAAATAATCCAGGGGTGCCTGGGTGGCTCAGTGGGTTAAAGCCTCTGCGTTTGGCTCAGGTCATGATCTAAGGGTCCCAGGATCGAGCCCCGCCTCGGGCTCTCTGCTCAGCAAGGAGTCTGCTTCCTCCTCTTTCTCTGCCTGCCTCTCTACCTACTTGTGATCTCTGTCTGTCAAATAAATAAATAAAATCTTAAAAAAAAAAAAAGAGAATCCAGATATACGAGCCTGATTATTTAATGTGAGGTGATCGTAAGATGGGTCGGAGGAAGCGTTTTCAGGAGGGAACAAAACCAGTGGGATGGGAGGACCAAAGTGTCCCATTGAGAGAGGGACCGAGAGTCCTGGTGGCCCGCAGAATTAGAAAAGGGTGAAAGCTGGGCATTAATGGTTTCTTTTTTAGAGTGACAGAAATTATTTTCAGAAATTTATTTTCATACCAGCCGTGTTTCCACTTTATGGACTTGACCTTTAACAGAATATCCCACAGGCAAAGCTGCAGACGGTGGTTGTCCACAGGCACTGGGGGGCTCCCGCCCTGAGTATGAAGAGCCTCTCCGCTTACCAATGGGTGCGTTGCAGCTCAGACACGGCGAACTGCCAGCCTCCAAAGTCTCGGTGCAACATGTCTTTAAAAGTCCAGGCACTTGCCTTGTTATTATTTTCATAAGTTGGTTTAATGAGGGGTAGTGTCATACATGTGCATGTTGTCTTATTTCCCACTGTTTAAGGCCATTTCAAAACTAATAGCTGTACAGCTCGTAATTTAAAACTTTCCCCTGATCTTCTTCCCTCCAAAATTCTCATTAAGTCTATGCTCTGAGTCTAAGAAAGGAACCTCAAGACTAAGTAACCAGTCTGTAAAACAAATTTGAAAACCGACATGACACAAGCATCAGTGTTTAGAGTTGGAGGGGGAAGAAAAAAAAAAAAATGACTGCAGAGAAATGTGTAAGCTTGTTCCCTGCAAAAACATAAAACTGTTATTCATGGAAAGAAGGATAGACCCATAAGAAACTAATATCCGGTTTGGGATATTTGCTCTTTTCTTTCCAATAATTGGGATTTTTTTTTCCAGTTCCTTTTCTCTTAAGAATAATAATTAAAAAAAAAAAAAACAGCTGTGGGAAATATCTGTGGGTGATTCTGCAAGCAGGGGTCATTCTGATAATACTTAAATGACTCCTTGTTAGAACGTAAAATCAGAGATAATTCTTTTCAGAAAAAAATACACGTCACGGGATCGGGTTCCCAGAGACACCTGGAACACACATCCAATGGGATGTCTGAGTGTTGGGGGGCAGGGGGGAGGCCACCACAGAGCTCTCAGCTTGACTTTCTAGATTAGAGCCTCAAGTATGAATAGAGGAGGGGGAGTAGCGGAGAAGCCTCTCGTGTTCCTGTGAGGGTATCTAGGCCACCTGGCTTCTCGCCAGGACTTACCAGAGGATGGAAGGTAGCCTTGCAGGCTAGAAACCGCCAGCCAAATCTCTGTGACTGAGACATAAGCCTAACGCAGGACGCAGAAGCTTTCAAGACAAACCCCCTCAAGGTTGGAAATCAACCTTGCGAACGATGAGGCTGCTGTTGCCTCCAGCCAGTGGGGCCCATCTGCTGCCATGCCTGACTGGCCCCTCCCACTCTGAGGGATATGGCCCTCAGGGTTACCAGGCCAGAGAAAACACTGGAGAAGCACAGTTCTCTAGAGCAGTGGAATGAGTCCAACATCTCTCCCATGCCTACCTTATCCTGTAGTTAGCCTGGTAGAGCAGACCATGATAGAAATCAATCTCTTGAGAGGGTCCCCCAATTTTATGAACTCCAGACCCCACAAAACCTGAATCCACCCTTGGGATTGCCATTTATGAGGTGGAACCATAGGGAGAGTTTTTGAAGACGGAAGGGAAGTAGACCGTTGCTTTCTGGAGGTAGCGGGCTTGACGGTACCCATGTGGTAGCTAAATACACCGTCTGGAGAATGGGACCGAAATCCAGCCCTTCAGACCCCCAGGACCCCCGGGACATGACTGTTACATTACATCACAGAGCTTTAACCAAGAACCAGTGGTTTTCTTTTCTACCATAACTTTTGAAATAAGGAAGCATCGACTGACAGATTATCTGCAAAGCACACACTTCACGATGTTTTCAAGTTTGGGGGACAGATTTATGTCCCTCCGACTCCCTTTCGTCCATGGACTCTCTGTTATCAGAGAGTCAAAGGCAGGTGTTCACAGAGCCACTGACCAGGACAGGATGTGTCCTGTGACCATGAAACACAGCAAGGCTATCTGTACTGTAAAGGGGTGGTCACACCCCAGACTCGTCCTTCTTAGGAGAAGTTCAAGACGCTCCATATAGGGATAATTAATGCCTTGTCTCCTTTGAGGAGATGCCCTAATGTTACTATTTTTATAAGGATTTTTCGGGAATGAATACAAGGAAAATACCGTCATCCTGAAGATAAAAATTAACGTGCAAGAGGTACGTGGTAGAGATTACATGCAAATGAAGGACTTCTGCCACCCTGTCTACCAGACCAATAACACAACCCGTACACCAGTACACCTCCGTGGAGTCACTTTACAGAGCTTCGGTGTTTGCTGTATGCTTAATTAAAATCCTACTCTGGTGGGAAAAACCAGATTTCCAAATGGCGACTTTATTGATTCAATAAAATTTAAGAAATTCTGCTTATGGAAAAACTCATTAACCAAAACTAATAAATAAGAGTTTACCCTGCAGTCTGGTTCCTCTTTATTTGACAGAATTAAAAATCACTCTGGAGCAACTTAGTTCATTTTTCACTTGTTAATTGAACTTAATGGTTTAGTAATTCCCTTTCTGTTCTAAGCTTTCTAGCGCTTCATTCTTTCTGGCAGCACTTACATTCGGTCGCTCTTAACTTTACAGAGCATATATTTATATGGAAGTTTAACAGAAGTGACGAGCGTGAAGCGTGAAGCGGGGGAAACACTGAGAACCTTTTACTTGGGCTGATGCAAGGACTCAGGGCACAGCCCTTGGGGGCCGTGTCATGTTGCACTGCCCCGTTAGAAGTGTTCTCCAGCGAGGCCTCAAGGGCCAAGTCCATGGGAGGGACAATTTTATTATCGAATGCCCCCCGCCCCACAGCAGATTTCCACTTCTGCTCAACCTCTCCTATAAGAAATTGCCAAAGAGCCAAAATTGTGCACGTCCTGGATAAAAGCTTTCAATTTTGCCCTCAGACACAAAAATTTCCCTCTGGAGGGCTACCATTGTTCACTTTCATTGTTTCTTTGCACAACAACATATTTGGGATCTACTTTTGTGTGTTTAATTGCGCATCTCAAACTTAACCATCCCACCTCCCTCTGGTCGGACCACAGGAAATCCACAGAAAAGTGGCTGACAATTATGAATGGCCAGATTGGTGGCTCACATCAAAAACCCTCACCGCATATATGAAGAACCAAATTCCTCATCTTTTATGGTTGGGATTTGTTCCTTGGCCTACCACAACTTGAAAAGTTTATTCTTCAGCTATTTTGACCTAAGTATCAAGTGGATTAATTTTATGGCTTTTTATTTGCATAGTTTCCTCCCAGTTTTGAACTGACTTCCTGTATAATTTGGCATCTTGAATTTTTACTTAACTTTTTTATAGATATAGATACCTGACATACTGACATAATTCTCCTGAAAACACAATTATAAATACCCACATAATATTCCATCATGTACATAAACCATAAAATACTTTTTTCATTTCTCTATTACTGGGCACTTATGTTATTCCCAGATACATTATGCTGTTTGATTCTATTCATGATTTCTTTTTCTCATGTGTTTATACAGATAGTTATTTCTGGTGCATAAGAAAGTTATTAAATACATTTATCTTGTGCCAAGTCACTTCACCAAATTTTTCTAATAATTATAGTCTCTACCAACGAAAGTTATTCAGTTGATTCTTTACTTTCCCTGCAATGAGCCAAAAATATACAAATAATATATAATAGAAATAATATGTATTTTTTCCTTCCCTAAAATATAATTTTATTTTTTAAACTTTAAGTACTTCCAAAACAATGTTAAGTGATAACACTTATCACTTATTGAATACGTATTACATCATGGGCCCTGCCATAATTTCTTAATACACATTATGTATTATTTATTATTCCATTACTGTCTAGATTTTTTACTAATTTTTTTTAAATGCCTTCAGTTCTTTTAATAGCGATAGGTTGTTTGTTCAAAATATAGTTCATCACGCTCAGGCAAGTAACATGTTCCTTTTTAAAAATAAAATTTTAAAACAGTCTTTAGACTTCTAGAAAAGTTCTGAGGATGGTACAGAGAATTCTGTACATGCTTCACCAAGTTCCCCCTTATTTGACAACTTACATCATCCTGGCACATTTGTCAAAACTAAGAAATTCACATTGGTACATACTATCAAATAAACTTGATTTACTTCAGAATAAATCAAGTAAATCAAGCCTCCAGTTTCCCCACAAATTTTCCTTTTGGGATCTAAGATCCCATCCAGGGTACCACATGATCCCGAGTCCTCTGATCACCTTAATTTCTTACAGTTGTGACAGTTTCTCAGCTTTTCCTTATTTTGGATGACCTGGACAACTTGGAAGAGTCCTGGTCAGGTATCTTGTGAGATGCCCCCCAGTTTGAGGTTGTAGGATGCTTTTCTCAGGGGTAGACTGGTGTCAAAGATTTGGGGGAAAGAATGTCCCACAGAAGCCTCCTTCTTATCAAACCGTATAAGCAGGTACACGATATCAAACTCAGTCTCTGGTGATGTTAACCTCGAAGAAGCCAGCATTTGCTAGGTTTGCCTACTGCAAAATTACTATTCTTTTTTCCTTCCCATACTCTATTCACTCAGCCAGCTATGAAGGCAGGCCCCCACTGAGGTGAGGAGAGGCTGTCTCACTTCCCAGAAGAGCAAATGCCGACATATGTTATTTGGAATTCTTCTGTAAAGCAGACTGGTTCCGTCTCCTCCGTTTACTCATTTATTGAAACATGGATTTATATTAGGATGGATCCCCAGATGTTTACTTGATGCTTTGGGCTCTAAGCCAATACCACAATATTTATTTTGTTGCTCAAATTGTGCCAGTTCTGTCCAGGAGGCTCTTCCAATTGGCTCCCACGTCCCTTTGACATGCTCCGTTGTTTGCTGTTGTTCTGTCGTGCTTTGCTCCCTCTGTTTCTCTGAGAGCTTCATAACTGTCTGGCAAGATTCTCCAGGCTTACCTTGTCATTTCTCTGCCCCAGCCCTAGAAGCCGCCCTTTCTCAGAAGAGTATGGATACCTTTCATTAGAAAATGGTATTTAGAAATGAACATCTGGGCACTGCATGTTCTATTCCTTTTTGCTTTGAAAGGGCTTTGTTTTTACCTTTTTTAAAAAAATTGTAGTAATATGTACATAACATGAAATTTACAGTCTGAACCCCCGTTACGGGTACAGTTGGGAGGCACTCAGTGTAAGTACACTCATGTTGTTGCGCCACCATCCCCACCATCCATCCAGTGAACTCTTTTCATCCTCCCCAAATGAGATTTTGTACCCCTTAGACAATAACTCCTCACTATCCCCTAACTGAGCCCCTGGCAACCACCACTCTAATTTCTGTCTCTATGAATCTGACTGCTCTAGGTACCTCTAAGTGGAATCAAACAGTATTTGTCCTTTCATGACCAGCTTATTTCACTTGACGTAATGTTCTCAAGGTTGAGGCATGTGCCATAATTATCTTACTTTTACAGGCTAAATGATATTCTATTATATGTATACACCACACTTTGTGTATCTGTTCATCTGTTGATGGACCCATGGGTTGCTTCCAGCCCTTGGCGATTGTGAATAAAGCTGTTGTGAACGCAGGTGTACAAACATCTCTTTGAGTCCCTGCTTGCGATTCTTTGGACCTTATACTTAGAAGTACTAAATCATATGGTGATTATACGTTTCATGTTTTTTGAAGGAACTCCGTACTATTTTTCACAGCAGGTGCACCATTTTACATTCCTATCGATAGTGCCCAAGGGTTCCCATTTCCCCACATTCTTAAGCTCCCAACCCACAGAATGTACAACACCAAGAGTGAACCCTCAGGTAAACTACAGACTTTGGGTGATGCTGATGTGTCAATGTAAGTTCACCAGTTGTAACAAAGGCACCATTTCAGGAGGGATGTTGATAAAAGGGAAAGCCATGCATGTGTGGCTGGCTGGGGGTATATGGAATATTCGTGTAGCTTCCTCTCAATTTTGTTGTTAACTTAAAACTGCTTTAAAGATAATAAAATCTTCTAAGACAAAATGTTAAAATAAACAGAGTATTTCCCAACATTTTCCCAGAGCTTCCATGGGTCCACTGAATGACAGTTGCCTCTAGGGATTGAAAGAATTGCATTGAGATAGTGTCATCTGAAAGAATTAAGATATTTATTCGAACAGTTTCGAAAGAAACCATATTTATTTGACTTCTTTCTAGAAACCGATACTAGTAACCCCCTCATTGTAGTTATTCTTCTGTTTCACCTGTGAGTGAAATAGAAGTTGGGGTTCCTTTATTCAATGTATGGAGAGCTATTTGCCATGAAAATGCCATTTAGGCACTCACTGGTGGTATTTAACACAACCTTTAAAATAACTGGTAAGAGAGTAAGCTGACAATTCAGCAAAGCATGTCGGGAGGTGAACAAACTTTTTGACACCGTATTCCCTTTCTCTGACAAACTAAGTAAGGATAAATTTGTGAGGATGAAAAAGCTTTTTAAATTGGCTGCTTTAACAGCCTCTTCCCACTAGAGAAAAATCTTTTCTGTCTGATGAGGCTAAAGCAATCTAAATGGAAATATTGGCTCCCACCGATTTCTATTGGCTTTGATGATAAAACCTTCTGCCTCGTCTATTTCCTTTTGATCTAGTTGAAAAAGGATGCTGGGAGAGGCTAGCACCATGCTCCCTCAATGACCAGCTGCTGATACAGCTGTGGCTTGTTAAGGCCACAGGACAAGGAAAAGTTCCAGCATGCTTCCTGTTTTATCACATTCTTAAGTTAACATTATATTACTGAGAAAAGTGATATCCACACAGATGCAGAAATACGGAGTGTACTCAAGGCCAAGTGGACTATAAAAACAAGGACACTGCTACATATTTCAAGAAATTAGTATGATGTAAAAGCTTATCAACAGAACGTTTATTCCCACTTAGCAATTTGAAACAAAGATCGGCTTTTAGATAGTTTACTTGTCTAAGATTGATGAGGAGATAGTTTAAATTCTCTGGAGAAACACACTCTCTGGTCTCAAGAATCTGGACGGATTTGCATCCCAGTACCAACCTCAGAGGCTTAAGAAAGGCCACAGAAGGCCTCCAGCTGATACCGGGGATCTGAACTATGACTCTCGCTGCTTCCTATTAAGAAAATGAGAAGCAACTCACTTTTTACAAGGTGTTAACTAAGCTTGGCTGAGCAGCCCAACTGAAAAATCAAACATGCCCAAACACTTCATGTTTATAAAAACAAACTCCATTAACATGCCTGGCTTCCCTTTCATAAAATTGCAGATGATTTACTGCATATCTTAGTGCCATCCAATTTTCCTGTAAAATGCATGTTCTGTATTATGTTTGGCACATTTTAGGAAATCAATGTGTAATTGTTGAATTGAATTAGAATTGATGTGTTTTTTATAAAAATTGTAATGAAGGGTTTTACAGAACCTGAACTACCCAACTGGCATAGAACAGAGTATTTACACAGGCTTATAAGAACTGGCATGTGGTACTAAAAGGAAGTTAAACTTTTTTTTTTTTTTTTTTAAATATCACAGTGTTCATCCTTCCAAAGTTGGACTTAATAGGAAGACAACCAAGATTCCTTAACACCTCGTTCCATTAAGTCGGGCCTTATCACAAGTCATTCAAGAGTGATCTAAGTGTCTCCTATATACCCGATTAAATTATTCTGGTAAACTCAATTCTGGGACTTTTATTAATTTCTTAAAATATTTCTAGGATAATGCCTGCTATTTCTCTTTACCCACTTAAAAAAGACGCTCAATAATAAAGAATATGTAGCCATCATCTCTGTATCCATCCACAGAAACCCAATATACAGAGTTGATGCCCTCTGTTTACCCAGCTCTGATCACATTACCTGCCCTTCCCCATCAGCAGGAAACATTTATCCAAATCTTAATTCAAATTTGCTCACTGACCTGTGGCTGGGAAACAGGGAAGCATTGTAATAGGTTCACAGTGGAAATTACTTTCACTTTTAATTTTTTGCAAAGCACGTGGATGATTTCATGTACTCCTTAGAAGACACTGGTTCTCTTAACCCTACTGTAGATGTATACTTACTAAACCTACTGAAATGTTGGCTAAGATGAAACAGACATGGGAGAGTCTTCACACCCCATGCTTTTCTCATTTCACAAGCTATTTTGTCCTCCTCCCCCTGCCCCTGCACAGGACGGTCCATGACTTTCTCCCAACAGGACCCAGTGCATTTTTCCACCCTTCTCCAATCTGTACTGGTGTCCTAAAGAGAGAAAATTTGGTAATGGTAAGATCCACAACTGTCCAGCTACTTCTCTATGGTCTGTTCCCAAGTGGGCTGCTCACACCCAGGACAGGAAGAAGACACACCATTTGGTTGTAAAAGCCATGTGAATTGATATTTAAATGTATTTTTCCCTAAAGCAAGGAAGAAATATATCAAACAATACTATCAATGTTAAAAGAACTACATTACATGTAAACTCATAAATAAATATACATATATTTTTGATGCGCATTCACTATTTGTTTTTAACTCGTAAGGATTTTCAATCAAAAAAGTTTGAACACACGTCCAAACAATTCACATTTATTATCTGTGTGACCAAAGAAAAGATAGCTTCAAGACATACTGCATAATTGTAATCACATTCAGATCATACTTATGTGCTACTTTATTTGACAGATTAATATAAATTATTTTACCCTGTACTCATGTATGGTGGTATAGTATCGTTCCCCAAACTCTTAGTTCAGGTAAGCAAATGAAACTAAACATTCACGATTCATCACCTGAATGTTCTAGGTCTTAACACTCACTGCTAAAAACCACACAGGAGGACTAATTGTACAAATCACTTTCAGTGCCGAAGTCTTTTTGTTTTTGTTTCGTTTTGTTTTGTTTCAGAATCAGGGATTAAGATGTCTAGAAGAATTTCTCAGGTAAATATATAGACAAACAAAAATTATAAAAACTTAGTCTTTAAATATTTATAGAGCAACTACTATACTGAAGATACAAAGAGTAATAAACATTAACTGAGCATTTGCTTTCTTCAAGTGCTAGGTAATGAAGATTAAGTGATGAGCAAATAGCATTGGTGATTCCTGTCTTCAAGGAGTTTACAAGCTAGTGGGGTGGAGGGGAGACAGAAGAATATAAAATGGAGCAAGTTTTATGGGTGGCTCAGTCGGTTAAGCGGCTGCCTTTGGCTCAAGTCATGATCCCCAGGTCCTGGGATCGAGCCCTGAACTGGGCTCCCTGCTCAGTGGAGAGCCTGCTTCGCCCTCTCCCTCTGCCTGCCGCTCTGCCTACTTGTGCTTTCTATCTGTCAAATAAATAAGTAAAATCTTTTTAAAAAAATAATAAAAAATAAATAAAATGGAGCAAGTATTTTAAGCAAAAGATGAATGAAATCCTAGACTGTGTTTCTCCACGTCAACGCCTCTGCTCCTTCTTTCAGATTTCCTCTTCTATGGCCACTACTCCAAAATAGGGATCCCTACTCTTCTCATTCGCTTATATCTTGGAGGTCCCTAAGTATTTTTCTCTTCACCTTGAATTCCCACCTCTGCCTCCTCGTACTTTTCCTGACCAACCTCATTGAGTAACAACAGATCATAATGAGTTTAATTTGATCCTGGTTCTTCTGAAATGCTTCCCTGGAGATAGCATGTTGTGAAAGAGAGAGCCATAGAAAGTCCTGAAAAAAAGGAGGCCTGGAGCAGGAATTAGAGGCACCAGAGCAGAGCATCCCTGAAGGGAAGGATTTTTATGAAGGAGGTGTTGGAGGGAGGCATTCATCATTTCAGATAGACCGGCCAACTCTGAAAGGCACATGTGCGCAACTCCATGGGTCCTTCTCTTATTGGCCATTTCCTTTCACTAGAACGATTCTGAAACTGTTCAAAACAATAATTGTTTTAAGTATGTGTACTGGGTCTCTTAGATTGGAAGTCTCTTTAAGGGCCGCCTCAACTTCCTTCCAATTTACTAAAGCGTGCCCTCTCCCCTTACAGCATAAGAGGCAACGCAAAGCGAGCACTTACTCCTTCCGGAAACGTTTTGTGGCTCCTACCCCAGACAAGTCCTGGTGATAGTGATGAGGAGGGCACAGGGATGTATGCAGAAAGCAATAACATTCCATCTCGACCAAGAGAATGAGGATTATGTTAGCTCCCTCTTACAAAACGTGGAAATGTTGTACTTTAAAAAGGACTTTTAGATATTGCTTTCAGCCACATATCATGCAGCACTGACAAATATAGAGTGTCAATATAATATTATGATGTCTCCAACCCCCATCATCAGTCACAGACTTATCTGTGTTACACAGTCTCCATTTCAAAGCGTTTCAGGGACTCTCCGATGGGTAGTGATTTAGGAAGAGCTGAGAATAGTTGCACATTTCCGATAGCGTTGTGGGTGTATTTTGTGGGAATGATGATGAAGATCATGATCATGATGGTAATGATAAGGTCCCCAGCTGTCTGCTGAAATTCCTTTCTGGGAAACAGCTGGAGATTCATTCTCTAAAGATCGCATCTGGCTTGATTTGCCAGCACTCAAATCCCACTGATCTGGTTCTGTTCTAGCCCTCTGTACTCCCAGTTCAAAGAGCAGGGAGGCCTGTAAAGAAATTACTACCATATTGTTCAATCGGCCACAGTGAGCAATATATACGATTATAATTAGGAACACATTAAGGGAAGCAGCTCAGTGGAGATAAGCTGCTTGACTGCGTACGCTTTTTGATGAGGGCTTAGCGCCAATCCGAGAAGAAAAAGATTAAATGTTTGTTACCAATCCTTTTGAACTTGTGGCAGGACATGTGGTAAAGCATTTTTGATTCAAATTAAAAGCATCCTAGGATAAAAATAACCCTGTTCTCCCAGGCCTTTCCAAGTGAAAACCATTTGGAGACTGATTTATTGTAGAGCCTTTAACCTCTTTCCACCAGCATGATTAACGTAAGCATTTCTGAATCCCATGTAAGCCCGGACAGGTATTTGTCTTGTTACACATCTGTGAGACAAATGGCCATACAAATTAGACACTCAACAGATGTTAAGTTTTCAAAGGCCGGGCAAATTTAATTTGACTGCGCATGTAAATGAAACGCTCATTGCACTCTGAGGTCAGCGATGTGGGTTTCAGGTAGAGAGGGTGGCTGTGCCCACCGTCACCAAAAGGCCAGCAATTCAGGAACCCTGAAGAAGGAGCTTCCTGAACCAAGGAGAAAAGATAGGCTGCTGCTGTCGCACCACGAGAGGAGAGCACGGGGAAGGCTGAAAAAGAAAAGGTCTTCGACCATGTAATCAAGAAAGATTTTCCATGGTCATTGGCAAGAGAAAAGACAAGGTGACCATGTTAAATGTTCTAAGCTTCCATGTCGGGAGGAAGCATGGTTTCGTGGTTGCTTCTGGGAATGGGGGAGAGAATGTTTGTGCCAGATCCAGCCTCTGATTTCCTCTGCGGCCATGGGCAAGTCTTTTAAGCTCTCTCTGCCTGTTACCTGTTAAAACTGGGATATTGGTGTTTATCCACTGCATAGGAATCTGAGGTGGAACATCTTTTTTTGTTTGTTTGTTTTGCTTTAGCTTCAAGGTAGAATTTAGTGATTCATCAGTTGTATATAACACCCAGTGCTTATTCTGTCAAGTGCCTTCCTTACTGTCCGTCACTTAGTTCCCCTGTCCCACCCCCTTCCCCTCCAGCAGCCCTCAGTTTGTTACATCCTTCCAAACGGATTGCTGATCTCTTGAAAATGGTACTACAAATTGTGCATGTCATGAATCTGGGAAGTTTGTTACCATGTGACGCCATCTGCCGAAGGAATACTTGAGTTTAAGTTGGTTTTAATTATATCACGTGTAATTTTAATTTCTACAAACAGTGAAGTCCTCAGAGACTGATTTTTAAAAACTCAATTACAGGGCACCTGGGTAGCTCAGTGGGTTAAAGCCTCTGCCTTCAGCTCAGGTCATGATCCCAGGATCCTGGGATCCAGCCCCGCATCAGGCTCTCTGCTCAGCGGGGAGCCTGCTTCCCCTGCCCCACACCTACTTGTGATCTCTGTCTGTCAAATAAATAAATAAAATATTTAAAAATAAAGAAAGAAAGAATAAAAACTCAATTACAATGTTTTCTCATATTCTCTCATTCAATCTCACCTCCCAGCCCGCTAAGACAGACAGACACATATACATGTATACATTTTCCTTCCTCCCAACAAAATTCTGGGAACTTTTCCTCTCTGTATAATTTCTTCCCTGGTAAGGCAGCTATAGGCAATAGCAGCAACGCTCAACTTCTAAAGGCAATAAAAATCAATAGTTAATTCCACAATCGAACTTCTTAGCACTTTCATTATCAAACTGTCAAGCTATCCACATTCTATTATCTGAAGTAGCATATTCTAAGTTCCCAGGGATATTGATAAGAGGTTTTTGGTTTTGTGGTTTTTTTTAATAATTTATTTTATTTTATTTATTTGACAGAAAGAAACTAGGCAGAGAGGCAGGCAGAGAGAGAGGAGGAGGCAGGCTCCCTGCGGAGCAGAGAGCCCAATGCGGGGCTCGAAGTGGGGCTCGATCCCAGGACCCCGGGATCATGACCTGAGCCGAAGGCAGAGGCTTTAACCCACTGAGCCACCCAGGTGCCCCTGGTTTTTTTTTTAATTTATCTTTATTTATTTATTTATTTGATTTTTTTTAAAAAACTCTCAGTCGTATCATTTTAGTCCTATCATATTTGGTTAAACCAATGTCATTCCAATAATGTACATTGTAAAATTCTAAATGGAGGCAAAGATTGAAATATTCTCCTAACTTATTTATATGCCTTTACCATTGAATTCTGTCACACCTGTTCTGATGAAGACAATTGGGGGAATACTCATTTCTAGGGTTTTGTTGTACTTTTGCTATTGGTGAGAAAGGCAGGGAAGTTATTCCCAAATCCAAGTGAGATAGATAGAGAATGAGCATTGGCCTTTAGAAAGAAGATTAAGGGCAATGGGCAGATAGAGTATTCCTTTCTGCTTTTGCTTCCACCGGGAAGAATATGTTGCTATTACTTTTTTGCTTTGCTTTGTTTGCTTTGATTATTTCCGCAGGAATCATAATACTAAAAATATTTGGAGCAACCCAGCTCTGTGCCAATTACTAGGGGTCAAATAAACCGGACCTGTAGTTTACTATAATTTTATGAATAAATGCATTATGTTTAAATGACCCTCCTTGTTCTTTGAAATGTCAGTTAGTCAGGAAACTCTTGCTGTTTTCTAGCCACTGGTCAGGGAAAGGAGGACTAAGGACTCCCCAGCAGTGAGAACAACTCACTGTCTCTCTACTACGTGGCAATGTCAAAAGGAAGTTGACATCTTTCAGGTAAAAGAGGTATCAATGAAAATCCATTAACAACTTATACAGCTGATAGCTAGGTATCCACGGTGCCCTTCCTACGAGTACGGTGATATCATGTGTTTCTTGGGTCTGCTTTCCCCACTAAACCCTGAGTTCCTTAAGGTCAAAGGCCAAGTCCTATATGCATAGTTGTTCCTGGAATATTCCCAAACACCTGAGTCATAGTAGTTACCTGTCACACATTTATGGAATTAAATTGACATCAAGTGACTTGGAACAAGAATATTTATTAAAAATATATCTAGAGTACTTCGTATATGGAGGTTGAATCTTGTTTTCAAAGTGAAGTAGAGAAATTCCATATTTACCTGGGTATTTCTGGCCAGAGTATACAGCTCATTTGTGGTTTAAAGATAAGACATAAAAGCATAAACTCTTCCTACTATTTATGCTGAGTCAGAGCAACCCTGCTCAAATATCATGTTTTCCTATACGAGTTATTTTTCTCAATCAATATGAGGAGCTTTACTTATATCCTGAGTAAATGTCACTATTTTGTCATAAACTGTCAGAGTGATTTTGAATTTTGATTCTTCTATCTGTCTTGGAATTATTTATTCCTCAGTGCCCTGTGTCATCTGGGAAAGTGATATCACCTAAAAGTATGATAAAAATTTTTAATTCCATTAAAACATTTAATTCCATTTTTTATCCACTGATAAAAAAGCAGTGGGACAAAAATAATTTTAATTAATCAGCGGTTTTGGAATGTGGGCTTTAAGTTTGCAGTTATGTTCTCATCCAGTCTTCCTTTCTTGAACAGACACAAAGATATCCCAAGATGTATGCCAAACCTTTCGCTGATGAGGACAAGTTTTCATTCTATTATAATTGTAAATCTGCTACTACTATGACATCAGTCTCAGAGGTGACACCTATATTTTGGTGATAGCACTCAAACAAGCAAGTGTGGTATGCTTGAGACTCCTGAATGAACAGAACAATGCTGGCCAAATCATGTCGCAAATGCATACCGTCCTGCTTCTGTCTTTGCTGACACCATGTTCATATTCATGAAAAATGGCCAGAAACTTAGCTTCCTCAAATTTCCTTGCTGTTAAGCTGTTTGTGACGTGAATCCCATACTTTGTAATCTCGTAATGTCTCCTCTTTCCTCTGAAATGCCAGGTAATAGCCACAAAATGCCTTACATCCAGCATCCATCAGTTTTAAGAAATTGTTAAAAAGTACATATCAGTGGGGCGTCTGGGTGGCTCAGTGGGTTAAAGCCTCTGCCTTCGGCTCAGGTCATGATCCCCAGGGTCCTGGGATTGAGCCCCGCATCGGAGGGGGTGGGGGGGGGGTGTCTCTGCTCAGCGGGGAGCCTGCTTCCCTTCCTCTCTCTCTCTGCCTGTCTCTCTGCCTACTTGTGATCTCTGTTGAATAAATAAATAAAATCCTTAAGAAAAAAAAAAGTACATATTAGAGAATTAAATGAGAGAATCCCAGTATATATGAGAATTTAATAAAGACAAAAGTAGAGGTTCAATTCATTGACAAAAGAATAGATTACTTAATCACTAGCAATGACACAAAGAAAAAACTTTAACAGGGGCCCCAACCTTATGGCATTTCATTCCTATACATTAGACAAGAGTAAATAATATGTTGATTTGAAAAAATTTGAAGTAGTACTAGAAGACTTCATGCGCAATTTTAACTGACATTTTAGGGAACCAAGAAGTTATAGAAGAAAAAATAAATATATTGTACTTCAGAAAAACTAAATTGACAGAAGATGTCATATACAGAGTCAAAAGACCAACCTAGAATAGGAAAAAAAAAAATGCTTGTAAACCAAATAATAAAGGAATAATATATAATACTCATTACCAGAGATAGGTATTACATACAAACAAACAAACAAAAGATTGAGTTCAGGCCTGGGATAGTTATATGTAGTTCATGGAAAAGCAAAGGCAAAGAAAACAGTTACATGAGCAGACGCTCGCTCTCACTGGTAGTGGGCAAGGGAACATGTAACGGCACAATAATATGTCCGTTTATCAGGGCGCCTGGGTGCTTCAGCCAGTTAAGCATCTGCCTTTGACTCAGGTCCTGATCCCAGGGTTCTGGGATGGAGCTCAGGGTTGTGCTCCCTGCTCAGCGGGGAGTCTGCTTCTCCATTCCCCTCTGCCCCTCCCCCTGCTGGTCCTCTCTCTCTCAAATAAATAAATAAAATCTTAAAAAAAAAAAAAAAAAAAGATGTTCCCATCATTATGCAGAGCAGCTTTTTTTTTTTTTTTTAAGATTTTATTTATTTACTTGACAAAGACAGACACAGCAAGAGAGGGAACACACGCAGGGGATGTAGGAGAAGGAGAAACAGACTTCTTATGGAGCAGGGAGCCCCATGCAGGGCTCAATCCCAGGACCCCAGGATCATGACCTGAGCAGAAGGCAGACACTTCACGACTGAACCAACCAGGCACCCTGGAGAGGACTTAAAAAAAAATAAAAGTTCCTTTATCAATTTGCCCTCAAACTAGTAGAGATTAGAAATAAGAATACATTATAGATTTGGATAAAAGGAAATAGTATGATTGGAAAAAAGAAAATGAGAACACCCATACATTGCTGGAAACATGAAGTATTCCAGTCTTTTTTAGAAAACAAGGTGTCAAATACCTATTAAGCTAAAAATGTTCTTCAATCTATAATTCCCACTCCAACCACTGTATGGAAATGAAATAGATAGAGAGATATAGATATGAGTATTTCATGAAGCATTGCCTGATTATATTTCATGTTGGATTGTTTCAAGTTGCAAGAAGAGACCCCAGTGGAATCAAAGGAAAGCCTACCAATGAGTGAATGGTTGAATTTGAGTGGTGTATTCTCACCATGCTCTGTAACACAGCCACTAGAGGCAAGAGAGCTGGACCATCCGACACGGTAGAAGTATTTTCATGTGCTATTAGTAAGTGAGCAAGTACATTACATCAAAGTCTTATTATATAATCTTATATTTATAAAAAATATAAATAATTCCTATTATACACGGGCATAAGTGTGTGTGTCTATATGTATGTACACATACAGATATTTACACATACATGTATGTATATCTGTGTATATTTTTACTTGCAATTACACAAACATGGTAAGATAACTAAAACATGAATATTTTGGTTATTATGGGTCACTGGGGGTCAAGAGGAGTATGAGGAGAGCAAGAAGGGATCCCCCCCAAAAAAGTATAAGAGAACAGTACTACACTAAACCCTCCAGCATATATATAGTTAAATACATATATATATATCATCACACTTAGTATTTTGCAAAATAACAGAAATATGTTTAAAGGAATGTTTGACTAAAAGTAATGAAAAGGGACTAAGCACAGAAACCTTACGAACAAATCAAAATCCCATTTCAAACAAGGTGAAACTGTTAAATTACAAATGAATTAAATACTTTCTGACACTCAGAGTAGCTAAGTCAACTCTATGACAGTACAGAGATCACCGGGAGCTTTCTCAATAATTGTCTCACACAAAACTCACGACCCTGCCTATGATTAAATATAAGGATGAAAAACGAGGATCAGGAAATGCTATCATTAGACATGGCTTGGAGCCAATTTTGTATATTTAGTTTAAGAAATTGATACGCTACCAGGTCAGATTTTAAAGTCGTCTACTAAGAGAAAAGGTTACATTATTAACTTTCATTCACCATTTCCCGCCCTCTCACAAGGCCACAAAATCTAAATGATGCTAAAAGCAAACCACAGAAACGAACGCTTAGAAACGAGGAGCCGCGCCTGAGAATTTCAGTATTCTACCCATGAAGCTGTGGGCACTAACATTCTTTCAAAAAGACCCAGCTGAACTGAGAATGAAGAATCACAGCTTCTAATCTCGGCTTTGCTGAGAGCCTGCAGTAGGACTTTGAGTCAAACACTTGACCCTTCTGAGCTTCTGATTCCCTGTAGGTAATAATCCTGGCCTTATCTCCCTCATTGTTTCAAAAATAAAATGAGAAGGATGATTTATGTGAAAGCACTTTGAATAGTAAAATGTGCCATATTATTATTCAAACAAGGTATTATCCTCTCAAACCTACTTAGCAAGGGGTTGTAAATGAAATACTGCATATTAATGCGATCCGGGCTTCAGAGAACTTGGATTCTCTGGGCACCATTACAGTCGCGACTGTTTTTCAGCACAGCATAAATTATGTGCTCCAAACAAGTCTTCAATACCCTTCGGAAGCCTGAGAGGCCAGTGTGAGGCTGCTTAGTGCCCCCCATATAGGTACCACTGGAGAGAAAGGAAGAGTGTTTCAGAAACACAGTGAGCAGGGTCTGCCTGCCAAGTCTGTGCTCGAACTGCAGTTTCTCATGTGCACGGGTGCTGAGAATAAAGGAAGCATGTCTAAAAACCCAAGCCTGGGCAGGAATTTCCACACCCTCTGGGTATTTCACCGAGTTACTATTACACATGCGTATCCGCGCAGAAGTGTGAATATACACAAACGTGACATTACAAAAGCAGATAGCTTTTCCAAGTTACACACCCAATTCACCAAATGGCATCCGTTCCACAAACCGGATTTGCTATTGTAATTGGGTCCTTTTGCAAGCATGTTTTCTTGGTTTTTTTTTATTTTTTTATTTTTTGCATTTTTATTATTAGAGTCATTAACCCAGTTTGGGGCATTCTAAGGTCTCCCCAAAGTGTGCTTTTTCATGACTGCATTGTGTAGGTTACATCTCAGGAATGATTTTTCTACTTATAAATCTCAGAAATGTCTGTGTCGTTTGTTATTGTTATTATTGTCTTTAAAATATTAGAGTGTTGGAATGAGGCAAGACTTGGAAAAATTGGGTCATAGATTTTCTCAATCTGGGACCCTGACTCAATCTGGGAATTCTCACGGGCGTTTTATTAGAACCACTGAATCCGCTCATTACCTGTGAGGTTTCAAAGGAAGTCAGATCTCTCAAACAAGGTTCCCCTTGTGTGTCCAAGTGCACCTTGGGCTTTATTCTCCCCACAAGCCCATAAAGGTAATAGCAACACACTCTGGGCACACAGTAAAAAAGAGCCTCATTCCTGGCAGCCAAAGCCCTCAGGGCTGTCGTGTTTCACTCATCATGGCTTCTGGTGGGCCTATGACCACCAGGAAAGAGTTTTTCTCCATGCGATATGGCTTAGGGCTGAAGGGTCAGCATTATAATGTCCAACATCAGTTTGAACTGACATCCCAGCTCAATCACTTAGGTGACTTGGGGCAAGTGTGTTAACCTCTTGGATCTGATTTCTCATCTGGCTGAGGGGCATAATAGTTTCTAACTAAAAGGATGATGGTGGAGGAGGAAGTGAGATCGGGCCTGGAAAGTGTTGAGGACAGTACCAGACACGCCATGGGCGCTGGACCGATGGTACCTGGAAGGGCATGGCCTCTCACCACTGCTGCAGTAGGAAACTCAATAGTTAGGGAGGCATCTAAGCCCATCAAAAGAAAAAAAAAAAAAACAAAAACATACCCAAGCTTAAAGGGAGGCAAACGATACACACCAATTAGTAAGCATGGAACTAACCAGACAGCTTTCCTATCCAGAAATCACACATAAAGCTACATAAAATCTATACAAGGAAGCCAGGAAGACGGGGTCTCTACTCGTCCAGGCAACTCCTGGGAAGCTCCATGGCAAAGCAGGAAGGGAAAAATGGATCTAAAAAAACACCTCTGAAGCATTTGTACATGGAGCTTAAGATGCACACGGCATTACAAAACACCGTAGAGCCATACGTATTATCTAGAATTATAAACTCTCAGTTGGAAGCACTCGTCTCTCTGCCCTCGGTATGACTGCTCGGCATCATGGTAGCTTCAATTTTTAGTCTTTTAAAGACGAGATCAAGCTTGTTTGCGTGTTCCTGTGGACGTGGTGGGGACACAGCTCTGCACAGCTGAGATCAAGAGAATCCTGATTTGTAACATTTGCCAATTTCCATGGTGTAAATACTTCACCCGAGACTCACCGAGAGCAAAACTGAGAAGAGACACAGATGGCCAGTACTAGTGGGCACCAACCTCACCACTGCGTAAGTGGGACAAGCATGGGGGTGACCGTCATCCAGCTAAGTTTCAGTTCTCTAAACCCATCAGGTCATTCCCCCTCGAAGTTGTCTGATTCTGTTTCTCTCTTCAGCCTGAATTATTTCCGGTTGCTTACTTTTTCCCACTGATCTTACCTTCTTGTCTCTGTGTCCCTCCACGTCCTCTGTTATGAATTATGAACAAGCTGTATGCATCCGGCTGACTGTAAAAATATTGAAAGAGAGGTGTACAAAAATCAGTCACGTAGGATGATACGGATACCTGGATTTCCAAAAATCCCATTACAAGATGAGCTTATTTTAATCAAGGTCCACTTTAGTATGTGTCCAGAGTAAGTTGCCGATATTCAAGGTCAGGTCAAGGTCAGGTCCTTACAAGCACACACACGGCCCATTTCCAACACGTGTTAATATGGTCTATCAACTTCTCTCTCTACCCAATCCAGCCTGCATGCTGCTGCCAGAAATGTCTTCCTGAAATAACACTTGGATCACATTCCCTGCTCAAAAATTCTAGTGGTTTCTCAGTCCTTCAGAAAAAGCCCAAACCCTTCGCCTCAAGGTCTCTCATAGCCAGAACGCCAACGGCTTCAAGTACCCACATCGCTCATGATCTCTTCACCACAGCCTGCTCACCATCCTCTCTGCCCTTGTATGCCTGTCTTCCTTTATGCAGGAAACGTTTCAATCGACCTTTGATAAACTCACATTCTTTTTCTTTCTGACCTCAAATGCTTCCTTTTCTGTGACTCTCTTCTGTCCACTCTGATTTGATCTTCCCTCCTCTGAACTGGTCCCGCTGTCTTGTCTTGACCTCCCAAATTACTCATGCTATACACTATTGGTGTTAAAGCTGTTTATATAAACTCCTCAGATGGATTACCGATGTGGAAAGCACCAGGATCGTGTCGTTGGCCATCCTGCCAGCACTCTCCAGTAGAACTTTCTGTAATAAGGTAAATGTTTTTTTTTTTACCCACACTGTCCAGTGTGATAGCCATTAGCCACACATGGCTATTGGGCACATGAATGTGGACAGCGCAACCAAAGAACTAAACTTTACCTATTTCAAGTCATGAACATTTAAATTGAAATTGTCACAGATGACTAGTAGCTGCATATTGGCTAACACAGCTAGACCCTGTATAGAATGTAGTGCAGTGTCTTCTATTTTGGCTCTGACCCATATTTGCTGAAGGAATTGATGAGATTCCCTTATGTCACAACCTAACCCCAAAACTGCTTTCTAGCTCATCTCTAGCTTCTAATTATTTCTTCCTACAGTTATAGCCACTTCATTATCCCCCAAAACCCTTCTGGTGACAACAGCCAAAGGATGGAATTTAAGTAATTTAAGTAATCGTAAGTACGCAGTCTACTTTTAGCCCTCTAAGGCTCAAAGGTAAGGGAATGGGGCATTGGAGAGCCAGCTACTTCTTTTCACAGGCTCGTCTCCCCTTTTAAGGGCCAGTGTGCCAAAGCCTCCACATCAAAGTCAATACCGAGACCTTCTAGAAACTGTCCTACCACTTTGGGGTCATTTTTGCCGTGCTATTTAAGTTCAGTGAAAGTCTAAATTTCAGTTTCTCATAGCTGAAACATGGTTAACTCCTGGTTAGAAAAAAAAATACAAAATAATTTGCAGCAAATAACCTCATTTATTTTTGCTCATTCACTTGCACAGATGGGGCAACAGTTCGTTTGCAATTTAAGGAATTTAAAATAATGTAAACACTCTGTTTCAGCAATGTTGAAGAAAAACTAGAAAATTCTTCCTCTCAAACAACTTGGAAAATGCCTCACTTCATTGAGAAACAACCCTGAATAGAATTTTAAAGCAAAACGGACCTTAGACATCAATGAGCCCAGGGCACCCATTCTACATTTAACAAATATAATCACTGCAATTTAAAATTGTTTTCATAAAGCTATTAGTAAATCTTTACCTACAGCAGAGATATCTAGAAATGTATTCTATTTCTGCAAGCACTCTCCATTAATTAACAGAACCCTGACTTATAGGACTATTAAAATGTCTTTTATTTAAAATGACCAAATTAAATTAGATCCCTTCACTTTAGAAACATAAGAAGTAAAATGCTGTTTTCATTCTTCACTCTGCAGTAGTCATTTAGAATAAGGTAATGTAATAACATCTGCCTCATACAAAAAAAAAATCAATTTCTGTAAGAAAAGGAAACATTTACTTATTTGCCTTGTATTTTTATTAGACCCTGAGCTTCGCAGATGTCACTTTCCATGAATAATTCACCCCAAAATTTGGCTCAACTCTTTACTGGCTTCCATTTTTCAGGAGACATTTAGCATTGCATCACATGTCCTAATGTGCACGTGTCACACACACAAACTTAGTGTCAGATGTAATTAAATATTTTATAGTACAACTTGAGTCACAACAGATACTTTTCATGAAGTTCGTATTATCCTACAAATATTCTTAATAGAAAAATTAGAAAACACTTGTAGGCAGCTAGTTATTTTGTACTTTGCTTTCCATTCCTGAATAACCTTTGACTTTCAATTACATTGTGTTATGGGACTTGCAATGCTACACAATGATTACATTGTTCTACGGCAAATTCCCAATTTTGATATCAAAGGGAATACAAATCTTCCTCCAAGATAATGATACTAAAACATGTTCACTGTCAAGTGGCAATTTTTCTAGCTCTAAGTATAAATACTAGGCTATAAAAAGCAAGACGGGGCACCTGGGTGGCTCAGTGGGTTAAAGCCTCTGTCTTCAGCTTGGGTCACGATCCCAGGGTCCTGAGATTGAGCCCCACATCAGGCTCTCTGCTAGGCAGGGAGCCTGCTTCCCTTCCTCTCTCTGCCTCTCTCTGCTTACTTGTGATCTCTCTCTCTCTCTCTGTCAAATAAATAAATAAAATCTTTAAAAAAAATAAAATAAAATAAAAAGCAAGACATTTCTGATAGCCAGATTAACCATATGGCATGCTTAAGTAAATGCAATATTGCTCTTTCTAAAGTCATATAGCACTCAAACTAAGCCAGAAGATGTTACCAGAATGTATAATCAGGTAGAGGTTATGCATCCCCTTATGGTGTAGAGAGTAATATATATATAATTATTTGAGTATAATGTATATAAATTTATATGTAGTGTCCTCATGAAGAGCTTATGAAGTTGTCCTACCTCTAAAATTTTCCTATACTCATTCACCTTCTTTGGTTTTCCTTACTCAGGTGCTTAGAAACCCCCCTTCTACACAAAATACAAAGGTCCTCTTTGCTCAGCTTGTTTTATTTATCTCAGATTACGAGTAAGTGACAACTGTTTTCTTAGAATATTACAGGTTACTAGAAATAGTTTCTGTTTTTTGTTTTAATTCTGGGTGTAGCTTCCAAGAAAATCAATTGAGTCTGACATAAACGGATATTCCATACTCGAGAAATGCCTGTATCCATGTAACCTGTTGGACAGATGAGCTGAAGGGCATTTCGGGTTCGTGCATCGAGCAGAACCTGTTCTAAAGTCCTGGGACACTCATACTTCAGTTGCATGTTCACAGTCTAAAAACCTTCTTCACTTGCAAATACCCAGCGTGAGATCTGCCCATATTTTAAACAAATTAGTATATGTTATATTCAAGGTAACACACATTTGAGTTGGTTAGTGTGTTTCAACAGTATCTAGACCATCGGAAGACAAAAATGTGGGTCTCGTTAATATTCACAGCTGAGCCTGAGATTCAAAGCCAGGCCCAGGACATAATTCATTAATCAATTGCACAGACCAATAAAAACTTCTTCTCATGTTTAAAAATTAGTCCAAAAAAATTGTTTAGGGGACACCTGGGTGGCTCAGTTGTTAAGTCTCTGCCTTCAACCCAGGTCATGATCCCAGATTCCTGCTCAGAGGGAAGCCTGCTTCTCCCTCTCCCACTCCCCCTGCTTGTGTTCCCTCTCTTGCTGTCTCTCTCTGTCAAATAAATAAATAAAATCTTTAAAAAAATTTTTTTTTAAATTGTTTGGGTATAGTAGAAAATCCCACTAATGAAGCCAAGTGGCCTTTTTTTTTTTTACTATGAGAAAAAACAATATTTGAATACCTCATAAAATTTAGAAATATATTAATGAGTCAGTACAACTTCGCATTAGGCTAGAAAAAAGAAAATATTAAAAAAGATGTCAACAATATTATTGCTATTAAGTCAAACCAAAAAGCACTCTGTAAAATACTAAATACAGCATGATGTAATTTTTTCTGAGAGGCAGTAAATATAGAGAACAAGCTGTTAGTGGTGATTATCTTCAATCAGTATAGTTTCTTTTTGAAACCTCTCTGTGCTTTATCACTTTTTCTGTAAGTAGGCATTCATTATTTAAATTATTTAAATTTAAAAAAACAACTATGGACGAGCTAGTAGCAGTGTATTCTTGGTGTCAGCAACAATAACAATCATAATGATAGCAAACTTCAGTGTTTGCAGTACGTCTAAATTTTTGAAAGAACACCCTGTTTGCTCCAATTATGTTTATTTTGCCATAGGAAAATACTGCTCTAAAACCCCATTCAATATTTACCCTTGGTTGGATATTTCATATTCACACAGTCAATCCACATTATCAAATCTGATGAAAATATCCCATATTTTAAAACGAGGTTTTCAGTCGACTGTGATTCACTTCTCATGAGTTGGTCTCACGGCTGAGTCATCACGCCTCTACCAGAGACCTGATGTTGATGATGGCCTGAGATTTTTTTCTTGACTGCCTATTTGCTGAAAGGTTACCTACAAAGTCCCTTCATCCATTCGTGGATGGAGCAGCTGCCATGGGCCAGGCACGTCACCTGGGATACGTGCATGAAAGATACAGACATAAACATCACAAGATTCTGTCTCTTCTGGTCAGGCATGCTTGGTATACATGTGGGGGGATGTTGGGAGAAAGCAAGGAAGATGTGAAAACTAATGACAATATGGTATGAGAGAGGTTAATACAAATTACCAGAGGAATAAAGGTAGAGGGAGGCCTTTCCGGAAAATAAAGACACTCTTCTGAGTCTATTAAAAACAAATTACGAGGGGCGCCTGGGTGGCTCAGTGGGTTAAAGCCTCTGCCTTCGGCTCAGGTCATGATCCCAGGGTCCTGAGATCGAGCCCCATATCGGGCTCTCTGCTCAGCAGGGAGCCTGCTTCCTCTCTCTCTGACTGCCTCTCTGCCTACTTGTAATCTCCATCTGTCAAATAAAAAAAATCTTTAAAAAAAAAAAAAAGCTAATTACACCAAAAACGAAAAACAAAAAACAAATTATGAATACAAATGTCCACTAGGATCATACCACTTCAGCTCCCATGAATGAATCAAATTAATTTATATATATATATATGTATATATATGTATACACACACACACACACATACATACATACACATTAGGCATAAAACTCAATGGAGCTTAAATTCTCCAGTGATCTCGTATTGGGGAAGTGTGTGAGGGTGAGGAACTTTATGTCCTCATTTGCACAATTCTATTGGCAAGTACAGTGGGAATAGCCAGGATATCAAGTAGTGTATTTCCATGCTGGGTAATTCTTAATTCCTAGTTTTTCCATGGTTCCTTATATGAGAAAACACACCTGGCCACTTCATAGTTGAGAACTTTTTCCCTGATACAGAAAGGTTATTTCTCCACCAATGAGAGCTAAGCCATAAAGTTTATTGAAATAGACATGGCCTAAGAAATGTTTCAATCAGAAAGGCGCTTAATGGAAAGCTTCTTCTCGGAGCATGGCAGAGGGGAAAAAGAAGCACAGAAATGGTAGTCAAGAATGGCAGAACCAGATTCTGAAATGTCTAATACCCAGCCCCCCACCCCCACCCCATCCGGCGCCAACAGCTTGGGTGACCCACGAACACTGGAGTTAGCAACCGCCTTTCTCTGGTACAATCTGAGGGATGAGGAAGTTCCCATCTGTCTCTGTGTCTCAGCCAACTGCCACCGGCAGGACAATGCAGCAACAAGAGAGATGTCCTTGGAGAGTCTGCAGTAGCAGTTTTCAGGGAGGGGTATGCCTGAATCCTGTGAGCTCCAAAGGGGGTCCGCAGGGCATCGGGAGGGCTGGCGGAAGTCTGGGTTGGAAGCAAGGGCAGCAGAGCATGGAGACAGAAGACTGCAAGCCAATGTCTACACCCACAAACGTCAGGTGTGGATATCAGCGTGATCCCTCTCAAGGCCACACAGAGCCAGCCACATGTCAGCAGACCCCAGCGGGCCCGGACAGACAAACTTCCTCACCGCAGAGCCCGAGAACAGCCCACAGAACAAGGGCCTGCATTCATGGAAACCCGACTTGCCCACCGCCACAGGATTACATGATCTCCCTCAGCCCCCAACCCTGAGACATATGACACCATCAGGGGAAGAGCAGGGAAACGGTTGAGAAATCTGAAAGACTGAACATTTACCCTAAAGAGACTGAGTCATCCAAAAGAAATGATCTAAACAGGAAGAGACAGAAATGCAGTTAATTAGCAAGATTAAAGCACCTCACCCAGACCCCTATGCCCCAATCAGCAGAATTAACAAGCTCAGGGAAAAATTAAATCATTATCAAAAGATTCCCCCAAGCTTCTGAAAAGCCTAGAGAGGGAATTATAGGAAGTCAGAGTCACAGGGCTAATGTCATCTATCCTATTACACTAACACTCAGGACGCAAAAGCCGGTCTCTTTGAAGCAAGGGGACCCTGCCCCAGTTGACAACTTGGACTGACCATGATAGAAAAGATGAGAGCCTCAGTCACTAGATCTTTGATGTCAGCATAGATCATTTATTCCTCAGTTGCTTGCTGCCACTTGCCTTGCCTGGCAAACCGGATGGCCAGCGACAATGGCTAGAGCCCCAAGTATCTATCCCCCCGTTCAGTTGGTCTTACTACCCCCGACTCACATTCCCTGATTTTTAGAAGATGGATAAGAAGAAAAAAGTGGATGGTAGTCATGAATTGGGTAGATTTTTTTTTAGTAGAGTCTAAAAAAATCTGGGCTGGGAGCAGGCAGTAGAACACACAGCTGGTACTATTTTGTCACCAACTTTCCACTTAGCATCCACCATTCGGTGAAAAGAGTATTGTCAATTAAGTTTGGAGTGCTGGGCTGTGGAGCACGAAGCAGACTTCTTCTCTGAAGGGCTACCCCTAATAAACCTAATGGGCACAGAGCAGTGCTAAAAGGGCTAGCTGTTACAGTTTCCCAGACATATTTCAGGAGCCTACTGCCACTGGCTGACACCAGCTCACAAGATATTGTGGGCCTCCCTTCCCAACTCTGAGATAGGCAATGTTACTGGTGGCCTGACATCAGCAATGATGGGAGCATTTACACCATAAAGAGTGGCAGACACTAATGGGACTTTTTTCCTTTCCCTGGAGAGTGGGTTCTTAAACATTAACCAGTATACCACTGTCTCAGAAACCTCTTGTAAATAAAACATTCCACAGCATTGGTGTATTAGTATTTTTCTATTGCTGCTATAACATATTACCGCAAAGCGAGTGGCTTAAAACAACACAAATACATCATCTCACGGTAAGGTAGAAGTCTGACACCATTTCACTGGGTTAAAATCCAAGCGTCAGCACTCCCTCCCAGGGGCTATAGGAGAAAGTATATTTCATTGCCTTTTCCTGCTTCTAGAGCCATCACATTCCTTGGCCTGTGGCCCTTCCTCTGTGGTCAAAGCCACAAACAAGAGACCTGGTGCTTCTCATACTGCGTCACTCTGACATTCTCTTCTGCCTCTCCCTTCCACTCTCAAGGACCCTTGTGATTATAGTGGGCCCACTTAGATAATCCAGGATAACCTCCCTATTTTCAAGTCCTCTGTTTAGCAACCTTAATTCCATGTGTAACCATAAATATCCTTCGCGATGTAAAGATCCGGGGCTTAGGATGTGGTTATCTGTGAAAGGCCATTATGCCGCCCAATACAACTGTGTTCAAGGAACACATGTTAGGGAGAGTCACAAAAGCCCTTTAATGGAAAGGGCATAGGCTACTCACTTTTCTAAATCATCTTGTAGGAAGTGTTCATCCCCGTAGAGCCTCAGTGAATTGCTCTATGAAATGAAGATATTTATCTAATCTTTATCTTTTCTTTTCTTTATCTAAGTTGTTTGGTCAAATATGATACTAGAAGGGACAGTATCTTAAAAAATGATGCGGTCCTATACCAATATGTCACTATTTTTAATAATACTACAAGGTTTTAGTAAAGGCCAAAATAATTCCCATAACTTAAAACTCCATCATCCCCTATCTGCATGTTCTCAGAAAGATAGGGTTGGCTCTGGCCCATTGCAAGGAGGGGAGTGTCTAGCAATATGGCTAAGGACATGTACTTGGACTTCAATCCCCAGGTCACTTCACGTTTTCACCTGTGCCTAGATCTCGATGAGACCTCCTAGAGTTCTTTGATTTAATACAAAATCTGGGAAAACTCAGGATCTTCCAGGGCCCTTTGGGAGTAGAATTGGACAAATTCCCCACGATGGGCCACTTTCCTTTCTCTCCTGCTTCAGCTGGGTACCATTTGTAAGCCATGAAACACAGACAAGTGGGCTCAGGTGGAGTAGAGAATAGGGAACATTTTTAATGTCTGCTCCCTTTCAGAGGTGATATGAAACCAAGATCCTTTCCAGAGAGAGAGTCATAGAACTAAACACACTGAATCCGAAGTGCTGATTACTGAGTTTATGCCTCTCTGTGTCTCAAATAAATGAGATGGCTTACTAAAATGTAATTTTCACTTTTTGCTATTTATATCTTTGGCCCTTTGTCTTCTTTTGCCTGTTACGTTACCACCATCCTTGATGAAGAGTAGATGCACAGCTGGAAAAGAGATTAAGGAATGTAGTTTTTTGTTTTTTTTGTTTTTTTTAAGATTTTATTTATTTGACAGAGAGAAATCACAAGTAGGCAAAGAGGCAGGCAGAGAGAGAGAGGGGAGGAAGCAGGCTTCCTGCGGAGCAGAGAGCCCGATGTGGGGCTCGATCCCAGGACCCTGAGATCATGACCTGAGCCGAAGGCAGAGGCTTTAACCCACTGAGCCTCCCAGGCGCCCCAGGAATGTAGTTTTTAATGAACTATAGATTTTACATGGAAAATAAATCTTAATAAGCAATGTATTCATTTAACTGTGTAAAATTTTGAACCATTTTACCGTCCTGTGAAGAAAAACAAGATCTCTCTGGATGTCTTTGGCAAAGGCGAGTGATTTTAAGTTGTTAGTTATCAGCCTCTGGTAAACCTGATCGTATCCCAGTTTGGTTACATAATCTACCACTCCCTGGTTTCTGGAAGGGGTTCTGCCTTTGGAATCTGTGTCAGGTTATGCTACCATCAACAAAACCAGCCAGGCAAGATGGTGACCTGGGCATAGCTAAGATTATGGAACAGAATCATGTTGTTTTGTCATGAGTCGATTATGAGCATTGTGAGTGTCAGAGTTCGTCTTTCATTTGGCTTTTCTGATAACCCTATCGGGATTCAGACTAACCGGTCCTAAGCTTTACTACAAGGATCCAGCAGGGAATTGTAATAGCAGCAATGTGTTGGCTAAAAGAGTCTTGAACCAGCCTTGGCCACCAGCCAGGCTTCTGTGGGCTAGTCCTGCCCTTAAAACACTGTGACATGGGGCGTCTGGGTGGCTCAGTGGGTAAAGCCTCTGCCTTCAGTTCAGGTCATGATCCCACGCTCCTGGAATCGAGCCCCGCATCAGGCTCTCTGCTCGGTGGGGAGCCTGCTTCCTCCAATCTCTCTCTCTGCCTACTTATGATTTCTGTCTGTCAAATAAATAAATAAAAATCTTAAAAAAAAAAAAAAAACCACACACTGTGACATGTGAGTTTTCATCAGCTTTGCCTTCTTGAAAATGACAGAAGCTCTTAGACTAGAAAAGTATGAAATGTAAATGCATCAGGAGAAGCAGCAAGGCTTCTAGACACCTAGAGTTGTTTCCACAGAAAAGGGCAAAGAATCATTGAACACTAAATCAAAAACTACTGAAGTACTATACAGTGGCTAACTGAATATCATAAAAAAATAATAAAGAGAGAAAATTCTAAAAACAAAAATGTATCATGTGGGAAGAGGGAGAAATAATTATAAAATTTGAATGGGGACTTTCTTACAATTTCTTATAAGTATTTTCAAAGTAGGTATGTATATCTGACTTTTGGGTTCTTTTTTTCTAGGAGGAAACAAATAACAACATCTGAGATTTCTTATTTTTCTGCTTTTTCCAAAAAGCTTGGCTCAGGCCCTGGGCTCATTCAACAAGGGCTAGTATGCTCAAAAAATCATTGAGCACAACCAGCGTGATAGGACTGCTCAATTAAAAACAGCTTTGTAGACTTCCAAGAGAACAGGATTGTTTTATGCAAAGACTTCAGCTTATAAAACAGATCCAAAAGTATCCCTAGGGCAATTCTGGGAACTCCAGAAACAGAGGCCTCAGCAGGTGTAGGCTGGTCATGGGATGTTAAGGTCTAAATTTGCTCAAGGTAATCTAATTCCATTGAAATGGAATTGAAATGTAACCAGCACATCCTGGATTCATGTACCATTCCAGATTCTGCATAAGACACCAGGGCTCTAGTGAAGCACCAACATTGCTTTGATGAAATCCATGGCTTGGGAGCTAGAAGAAGGTGAGAGTTGGTGTCAAGGCACCTAATTAGGTAGAAAATATTTCCAAGACCTAGAACTGAGCCCAATGCTTCACTTTGGCCAAAAAGCACACAGCTGTGAAAATGGACCTCAAAATGTCTCATCCTTTTTGAACCCCAGAGAGACCTCTGGACCTTCTTCCCACTGTGCTTTCTCTACCTCATCACCAATGGAACTTGATTCTTCCCCTTAAGATTCACCTTCACCACTGAGTGTTCCTTGTTAATATCACCCAGTTCCAATCACTGGCACATTCAGGCTCAGCTGCCCAGAAGAATGGCTAAACGAGTCACACGTTGGCATGTCATGTGTAGCTTTCCACGGTGCTGCAGCAGCTGGACATTTTTGAGAGGATGCATCTGGTTGTCTACCTTTTCACATAAGATGGTAAATTCCTTTAAAGACCGTGACTCTATTCTCTTCCTGCGAGGATTCCGCACTTTCTTGCAAAACATATAACACTTAGGGGTATTCCTAAATCTCTTATTATAATGTTAATACTTTTCCCAGAAGCAGAAGTTTGAGCTCTTTTCCACCAACTGGATACCAATTTACTCTGTTTAAAAGAAAGGGCAACAAGTTTGTGAGAGACTTTCTTCAGGGACGGTGGCCAGACATATGTAGCAGATTGGAGATGTACAGTCTTTTGGAGAAAATGGGCCAAGCAGGCGAAACCCTTTCCCAAATGTCAATGACTCTGGAAAGAAACACTCCCAAAGGGTCCTAAGAAAGTTGAAAGAGATTAGGCGGAGTTTGGTAGTGGTATACATGACACACATAACCAGTTAGCACTCGGCGACGTTTCTTTCATCCCTCACTCATGTAGGTGAAGTGTGTGTCACACGTTGAGTTGGAAGAACTGCGTGCGCATAGAAACAGAGTCCATGAGGAAACAAGGAAGGACTAATCTGAGCCTTATCCGCAATTCTGAAGAAGGCTATTTCAGAAGAAAACCAGTCCTCCTGGGTCTGTTTTAAAGCCTGGCCAGAACCTCCAAAACTGGCCCTCATCAAGAGAGGAGGTCTGTCCTTCCCTTGAATTTGGGTGGGCTCATGAAAGGCTTGACCAGCGGGGTACAGGAGAGGTGACAATATGTGATTTCCAAAACTAGGTCACACAAAGCCCCATGGCTACCATCTTTTTTTAAGGTATTTTTTTTTTTTTAAGATTTTATTTATTTGTCAGAGAGAGAGCGAGCGAGAGCGAGCACAGGCAGACAGAGCGGCAGGCAGAGTCAGAGGGAGAAGCAGGCTCCCTGCGGAGCAAGGAGCCCGATGTGGGACTCGATTCCAGGACGCAGGGATCACGACCTGAGCCGAAGGCAGCTGCTCAACCAACTGAGCCACCCAGGCGTTTTTTACAGGAATAAACACTCACAAGCACAGAGTCATCATGTCAAAAGTCCAAGAGCCCAGCAGCCACCATGCTGTGAGTCAGCTCAGACTACATGGAAAATCCCTGAGTGGGAGTTCCTGTTGCTAGAACCACCTAAGTGAGGCCTTTGAGTTCTTTCTGCCATATGCCAGATATAGGTGTGAAAATGATTGAAGCCTCTAGAGTTTGAATCGTGCCTGGTTATTCAAATCTTCCCTTCCTGAGGCCTCAGATATTGGGAAGCAGAAAATGACTATCTTTGCTGTGGCCTGTCCAAATTCCCGAGTCACCAGATATATGAGAATAAAATACTATTTGATGCTTCCCTTCTTTTTCTGCTGATGGGAAAGATTGAAAAGACAGGGCCATTAAGACTATGTCATTTCACTGACTATCCGATCATCTCATTTTCATGATTCAGTGGCAAATATTTAATTATGCCCATTCTCAGAAGAATGAACATTGAGTTTACAGTTCCCCATGCCAGAAAACATAGTTTCCTGTATTTTGCTAAGCCACCAGAAAAGATTTTGTCTCTGGTTGTCAAGTTTATACTACTTGGTTTTTTCTTTATGGGAGCAGTAGGACACAGAGAGTTTCTATCTTGGGGAAACTGAGGACAGATCTACACCCTCATTCACAGCTGGTGGCCTGATGCAGAAATAAAGTGTCAACCCTAGCCTGCTGGACCATACTCAAGAGATCAGGCGTCCGACTCCGTCCCTTGAATAAATGATTAGTAATAAGCAGCAAAGTATCTATTACTGAAATAACAAAAAAGCTCAGTGATACTACTATATTAGCATACCAGCTGAAGAAAACATTTTTTACCTGAAGATACATTGGCTAGAGATTCTCAGAATATTCATATTTTTTTTCAAATATTGGAAGGAACAGTATTTAGAGTAAGAAGAGAGGAGAAGTTAAAACAGGAAAAAGGCATAGCAAGACCAAAAAAAATCCAAAAGAATGCTGACTTAACCATTCTGAAAATGAGTCCAAAGTTTATTACATTTAGTACCAGGTGTGCTCTGTTTATTCCATTGAATAAATACTAATTGAGCTTCTATTTATGTAACATAAATATATCACACTTAAAACCCTTTTTAGGCTGCAAGCCAAAATGCAACATATTTCAATATGATTAAAGGTAATTTTTATTACTGAGATTTAATAATATTTTCACTAACTAGAACTGACTTCATTGTTTTTATAATTTTAGTAACCATTTTTTAGATACCTGAATTCCAGACACTTGGAATTCCCAGTCTTGTGATTTGGCCTGATTAAACCAAATAGTCAAATTATTTTAAGAATCTACCTAAGATAACCTTAGCATTAATATATTTATTAATTATTGAGGGGTGGTCGCAATTTGTTAAACTTTCGTTCTGCTAGAGCCCAAACCGGTTGCTCACCTGGACCTCACTTCCTCTTAGACCCAATTCTGGGATTCCAACTCAACTTCATGGTTGGATAAAATAATTTTAAATCTGACCCGTTGGACACGTCACTAATTTTGTCCATCAAGGAAGAAAACATATAGAAGGGATAGATTATAATCAGGTATTCACGAGGCTAAGGATCACTAAAGAAATCTGGATTGCTCCAGGGTTCCACTCAAAGATGTGGTCAGAGATGCCTTCCCAAGACTTAGGAAAACTAACTCAAAAACACCAATTAGCAATAGGAAGGCAGTTGAAGGAATATGGACACATATGTGCAAATCCATCAATATTCCTAGGAAAAGTATCAAAACACACTGAGCAATGTCATGAAAAACAAAACACTTCTCACCAAGAACCCCTTTGTCATTTTTCCTTCCCTTTTGTCTCTGTAGTTGATGAGATTGAAGAGCTGTAAAGTGAACCACCTTCAGGAATCTACCCAGAAGCCCATAGCTTAGCCATCATGTTTCCTAGACATGGTAGAGAGAGCAGCTGTAGAGTACCACAGATTTCTAATTCTGAGCATTTCCACTATGCCTGAGTATCATTTCCACCAGAAAATGTAACTCTTAAACATTTAGCTAAAGTTTCTGACATTGTAAATCCAGCCTTGTAGGCAAAAACCTTTGCTCTAATCCAATAACTTTTTTCTATGCATTTGGAGTATCTTTGGGGTGCTTACCATATTCAGAGTACCCTATATCATTTATGGAACATGCTTGCCCCGATGAGTCATAGAAAATATCCAATTAACCATATGTTTCTTAATGAACCTATCTCTTATAAATTGGTGGGTAAAAATTTAAATAGTACTGAAGGGAGTGGAAGAGTACAATATGAAAAATCTCAAATTAATGCCAAATAACAAGCTGAGTTACAGAATAAGTTTTCTTCTGGTTAAATGCCATATTATTAAAAAAATACTTCCTTACCTATTTTTTTCTCTGCCTTTATTTTCATTCAAAGTTTGTTTGATACTGACCCCTGGGTTAACTAGAAACTATAAATTTGACTCTTTCTTTAATTCATGCAATCTTAAAAATGCCTACTATTATTAAGGCATATATTTGTAATCACGCTCTTGGAATTTTAATTTGCTAAAACAGTAACCTTTAGAACCGCTTTCTTATGATCACTTGAACAAACGTGTATCTATATTGCTATTTCCAGCTCCAGTTGGATGCACCTGGCAATGAAAATGAAATATAGATTCAGTTCATATGGTCAGAATTATTTCATTAGGCTACTTGCCCTGTTTTTAGAAACAGCATGAGGCATGTATTTAAATTATTCCCTTTTCTCTTAAAAGGATAAAACCTTTATTGAAATAACTTCCTCCTTTTTCAGTCAGCTAGAAGAGAAAGAAATGAATGAAGCACCAGGATTCAATGAATGCTGAATGCAGCCACTCATAACCACGTCTCAAATTTAGTAGTGTTGGGACAAGAGAAGAAAATGTATAAAGAATCAGCTGAAGATACATAATAGACCAACTAGACCATGAGTTAATTGCCTAAGGGTCACCTAGGATTCTTGATTAAAATCAGTAACATCTTGGGGCGCCTGGGTGGCTCAATGGGTTAAAGCCTCTGCCTTCGGCTCAGGTCATGATCCCAGAGTCCTGCGATCGCGCCCCGCATCTGGCTCTCTCTCAGCAGAGAGCTTCCCTTCCTCTCTCTCTGGCTGCCTCTCTGCCTACCTGTGATCTCTGCCTGACAAATAAATAAAATCTTAAAAAAAAAAACCAAAAAAACAGTAGCATCTTGATGTAACAAGTCTACAGGACTTCCTCCCTCTCCCCACAAACTCCCACAGACTTTGAGGGGGCCTGCTGGTTGCCTTGGTCACAGGAAGTTTTCTTCCTTTAATGGAATCCCTCCTCCCCCAACTCCTAGCCTCTTGCTTTAAAAAAAAAAAAAAAAAAAAAAAAAAAAAGGAGCCTTTGCTCAGCAGACCAGTTCCAACTTTTTTTTTTTTTAAAAGATTTTATTTATTCATTTGACACAGAGAGATCACAAGTAGGCAGAGAGGCAGGCAGAGAGAGAGAGGAGGAAGCAGGCTCCACGCAGAGCAGAGAACCCGATGCGGGACTCGATCCCAGGACCCTGAGATCATGACCTGAGCCGAAGGCAGCGGCTTAACCCACTGAGCCACCCAGGCGCCCCAGTTCCAACTTTTATTACTCTTTTCTTTTGCTCCCAGCAGCACCGAGCCCAGGGTCTGATGGCAGCTGATTCCACTCACACAAGAATCTCCAGAAGAGCTACCAGAAATGCGGACAGCCATACAAACGCTACTGGCTGACAAGTTTCAGAGGAATCTGCTTAGGAAACTGTGACTACGTATCACAAATGTATTTATCTTTCTTTCTCAGATGTCCTGAAGGTGGGGTTCTTAATTGCAGGTCGGAAATGGGAGGAAGGGAGTCTAATGGGAGGGACACAGCAGCAACTTGGCTTCCCTGCTTGGCGATTTCAGTTCCTTCTACTTCTGAGTATTATTTTTATCCTTCTTTGGTCCCCCTCCATTAAACTGAACATTTCTGAAGAGTTAGAAATGGGTCTTATTTTTAATAACCACACATACCTGGCTCTTCGGTAATTTTATTTTATTTTATTTTATTTAAAGATTTTATTTATTTATTTGACAGAGAGAGATTACAAGCAGGCAGAGAGGCAGGCAGAGAGAGAGATGAGGAAGCAGGCTCCCTGCTGAGCAGAGAGCCCGACTCGGGACTTGATCCCAGATCATGACCCGAGCCAAGGCAGCAGCTTAACCCACTGAGCCACCCAGGCGCCCCGGTAATTTTATTTTTTTAAAGATTGAAGGGGGCCAGAGGAGAGGGAAGGAGAATCTCAAGCAGACCCCATGCTAAGCGTGAAGCCCTACCCGGGACTCAATCTCATGACCCACAAGATCACTACCTGGGTCACAAGCAGAGACCAAGAGTCCAATGCTTAACCAACTGAGCCACCCAGGCACCGCGTCTATGATTTTAATGCTCCAGGAAAGCACCACACTATTCATTCCCTCCCCTCCCAACCAAACCAACACCTTGCCCCTACTGGAGCCAAGCCTGAAATTCACTCTTAGAACTTCACTTTGTTAACCCGGTAATTCTCTACTCAGCAGAATTCAGCATATATTCAAGTCACCCGTTTTCATTTTTAACGCACACAGAATTCCTCCCTCTGGGAGAGTTAGCAACACGGTTTGGGAGAGCACAGTGATCTCTGCAGCATGAGAAGACTGACCAAGATTTTCGCCCCCTGTCTTTCCAACCTCTCTTCACTACACACCCCCTACAAGAAACACCCTAAGATTATGTTGAGAGTTACTGTTTTGAACTAAGTCTGTGATTAACCGAAGAAGTTCATCGAATCAGCCATATACCTTTCACTGACATGGCTTTTACTTCTTTCCTTCTTATTGAAACCTCAAGCAGCTTTCAGATTAGAAGAGCCACCTTCTAAATGCACCCTTGAGGCTTCAAGCACAGTAGGCGCTCTCCTGTCTCGAGTTGATCTTCCTGATTAACCTCCTCTCACTCTTCCTCTCACCCTTCATGATTCAGTCAAAAGCACCATTCTCTAGGAATTCTTTTAAACCCTCCACGACTGGATTAAATGCTCCAGTGACATAAGCACCCCTTGGAAACCTTCCGTATAGCACTTCTTATCACACTGTATCTGGAATGAGGAATCTGGTTCCTTTTCTTTTTTTTTTGGTGTTTGACTGTGGATAGCATTTAAGCCTCACCCTCTGCACTTTCCTTTGTGTCCCACATTTGGACAAGGCGATAAGAAAGCTTTGGTGCTCCTCCCTTTGGCGCCAGCAGGAGATTTGAACCATGAAAGCCCCTATGTATGGGCACCCACCTACCCAAGCACTCTGTTAGTCCAGTAAGTCTCCTTTCCTTGTTCTCTCAAACCATTTCAGATCTGCTGGCGAGGACTGCACTGTGCACCTCAGAGACCACAATTCTGTAAGCAGCAGAACTTCTCACAGCCCTCTGTGTGTGTGTGGCACGAGAAGTCTCAACATCCCAACCAAATTTTGGGTAGAAGAGCCCATTGCCATTGACGGTTTCCGTAACAGAATTAGAATCACTGATTCTCTTACCCATGTTCTCCTGTACATTACAAGTTCTTTGAAGATAAGAACTGTACGTTGGTTCAGTTACCTTACAGTATAATATGTTCTGTACCTGATACGGTGGTAGGGTATCTGGCACAAGAGTAGATGTTCACTAAATGTTGGCTTGTTGTACTAAAATGCATGTCTTCAGTCAAATCCCTGTTTCCCGGAAACAAAATATAAATAAATGATACTTTTATGGTTTTAAGGGAACTCTAATATCATCACATACAACCTAATGAGGTCTATATATTGCATCATTACCTGTGATGACAAAACAAACACACAGAGGGTTTTAGTTGTTGATGCTGTTTATAGTAAGAAGTTTCAAAGAGAACCGACTAAGGTATAAAACTATCTTTTGTGGACCAGGCTGAGAGGTAATGAGATTATGACCCTGGGAGGCATTTAAATAGGCATCACTTGGAGATGTCTAGTCCACTCACCAACGCTTCAGTGTGCTATGTTAGGATTACCATTGATTTGGATAGCTTGAAGAACCTGGAAGTAATCACGGACACAGAGCCAGGTAGCAAATTATACATACATTTATTACACATTTCACAATTATTTCAAAAATGCTTTCAGATGGGATGCTTAAATTTCAAAGCAACCAGTATCAAAGTTAAATCTCTACCGGTAGCTGACTTTAATAGCTGCCAATAATACATTCGGATCATCATCTGCATCAATTACAAGAATAATAGGTAAAAACTCTGGTCAACTAACTACGCACGGGAGTGAAATGAAGCAATCCTCCCCCACTCATCACTGATCTGCACAGACAGACCCCAACCCTGCTTCCTAGCCTTCTGTAGTTCCTTGGGCCGATCTCTGTTGGAAGAACATATTATACTGTAAGGTAACTTCCCATGGTCTTTGCCATCCTCCTCCACACTCATATACCACAAAACACAAGACCGTCTCTTGCTCATTGCCACGTTCCTAGCTCCTAGTATAGTGCTGGCCATCATGGCTGCATTTTGGCTTGCTGGGACTCTGAGCACTAGAGCCTTTAGGAGCACTTTCCTCCATAAAAAGAAATGAATGATGGTCTTTTATGACGCTGTTGGGATAAAGATGAATACATGTTATATATGAAAACATTTTCTTGGACCTAAAAGTTCGGTTTTTTCTTGTGATTATAAAAGCAATTAGAATATTTTTCTGAGCTCCTAAAAATATTGTTGACCTTAATGGTGAACAGGTTAGTTGATATGACCCTGCTGGTCCTATCAAAGACTCTCAGTCTCTGTTGAATGAAGGGATGACAGGTGGGAAAGAAAAAGAGGATGCAACCAGAAAAATACACAGAGTCCCAACACACATGATCAGTCTAATCATCTATCCCTCCCCATACGCACCCATTACACTTGAGGCTGTTAGATCCAAAAAAGTGGGATCTCTGTTGCATATCAGGGTGTGCTACTTTTCCGAGTGTCATCCTCAATATTTTTTTCCAAGACCCTTCTTGTGCCTGAGACCACCAGGGGCCATAGCACCATCTGGGCTGGGCCTCCCCAGTCTTGGTCAAAACCCACAGGGAGGGGCGCCTGGGTGGCTCAGTAGGTTAAGCCCCTGCCTTCAGCTCAGGTCATGACCCCCGGGGTCCTGGGCTCAGGCCCCACATTGGGTTCTCAGCTTGGCAGGGAGCCTGCTTCCCCCTCTTTCTCTCTGCCTGCCTCTTTGCCTCCTTGTGATCTCTGTCAAGTAAATAAATAAAATCTCAAAAAAAAAAAAAAAAAGCCACAGAGATCTGTTTCTGTACCCCGCCCCTTTTGAGATGCCATTCAGCTCTGTAATCCTCCTAACCCACTTCCCTCAAGCATTAGGTTAACTAGTGCTCTAGGAGCTCCAAAATATGTGCCTCTGCAGCAGCGGTCCTGGGGTTCTGTGGCTGGAACAGAGTTCCTGGGAGTGAGCTGGAATCAGTCATTCCCACTGGCCAGCACGGTAATCAGGCTGCTGGTTATTGATTTACATAGATTCTTATTCACAATAGCTAAAGGACAAGATTCTTTCAGACTTCAGCAGTGTGTGGCCTCTCTGCACCTGCCGACCACAATATAGTCTTGGGTCTTCGGCACCAGAGGGTGGTAGGTTGTACTGGCATCCTTTACCCAGGGCACCCTTCCTGCCCATGGTGGCACTTAGGATCATCACCCCACCCCCTTCACAGCTCGGCCTCATGTGCCAGGCAGTCCTCCAGCGTGGCCACACCTACCTATTCCTGGGATGTCCATTGCTCCCCTTCCTGTCCACATAGTGACAAGGCCCTCTCTGCATTGTTCTTTACCCATGCTGGGTGAGGAACACACTTTCCTTCCAGGAATCACTTTTCTTACTCTGTCCACAAGCCCTTGTATATTCCTCTTGATGGTAGGCCATGTGGGGAAGCCAGGGGGATAGTCAACATTAAAAGATGTCCCGATCTAGGAATGCAGTGATTATGGCCTAAAGAATTCAAGAGGTGACATGTTTGGAAGATGTATCTGTTCTATGTTTATGCTACAAAGTTCCTTACAATAAATTCTATATGACCAGAAAGTGAATCATTGTTCACATTTTCTGTGTGTACTGAATAAGACTTGCGTTTGTGGGCAAATCATCAGTAACGGCCAAATACAAGGTTTGAGAGAATCCTTGAGAGCCAGGATTTGTGGAATGGGCAGCAGGAGGTAGGACACACGTCAGGAGTCATGCTGTAGCCAGCATCAAGTGAATGAAATCCATGGTACTGGTGAAGTTTAGAAGCACAGAAATCAAGATTGCTTTAATATAAGCAGGATCCAAACAGCGATGGCATTATGAATTAACAATCATTGCTCCCTTATTCTCATGGTGGAAATTATTACATTTAACAATCAAGAAACTGAAGAGAGGATGTCTGAGTCTGAACAGAAAAGGGACAGTCTCCAAACACTAGAAAGAATCTTCCTGTGCTCTGATTGGACCATAAACCAATACAGGAGTGCCTCTTCTCTATAATCATCGTCGAAAAAAGCTATGCGTGACCTCAGTGTTGCAATGCATTTTTTGAAGTAGTCATTATAGAACGAGAATTTAAATAAAAACTTGAAACAAACAAATAAAAGTTTGTTTATAGACACAGACCCTCGGAAATACAACATTTGCCTGGGGCTCTGCATACTGCAGGGGTGGTCTTAACTCCGGAAAAAAAAAAAAAAACAGTTGGAAGGATCCTTCCTTCTTTCCATAGAATACGTTCCTGCAAGGATACCTTACCTATCTGTAGGATTTTTACCTTGATTTCACCTGGGCTTTAAGGAAGAAGACTAAGGAGCAGGAGGGACTATGTAATTAACACATCAAAGCCGATGCCCTTCCCCCCACAACACACCCTGCCAGTGACTATGGGCTTTAAGCCTTCAGGCCTTTGCAGTTTATCATTTTCATGGGAATTACCAGAAGTACCCCTAAATAATAGCTCTTTGAAGAATTACAGTGAAACTCAAGCCCTATTGAAAGGATCTGAAAATTGTGCTTTCACAGTAGAGAGAAAATATTTTCTTTTCCAGGTGCCACTAGAAGAAATGTAGTCATCATCACAACTGCCAGATTTTCAAAGAATCTTTCCAAGGATGGGTCTCTTTGTGATCTTACTATCAGCTAAAGCAAGCAGACCTTCCCATCGGAGAGAGAGAAGGTTGGGGCAAGGAAGCAATCATCATATTCTTAAGTGCCTTTGTAAGGACCTGATAAAATACCACCCTTTCTGACACTTTCCAATCCCTTTATTTCACTCCCAGCAAAAAGAGCATTCTGTCAGCCAAGACAGAATCAAGAATACAGTTGTTGAAAAATGAGGTTCTCCCCCGATGAGAAGAGTCAAAACAAATCAAGGAAGCACATGCTTATGTTTATGAAATTCCCTCTGATGAATTTATGGTGAAAAACACAAGCAGGTAAGACATAGCAAGAGCGAGCCGAGCTCTTGTTAATTAGGAAATTGCAGACGCACTCTGCAAATGTCTTCAGAACGGTGAAGATCTGCTACTCTGCCTTACACGTACTTGGTTACACGGCCCGGTGCATGCTAACTCACATTTCTGATCCTAAAGCCCAGTGTATTATTTCAAATAAAAAACTTCTATGTTTGTAAGCCTTGAGATTCCACTACATTAAACTATCCTTCAAGTGTTGAGTCATGTTTCCCACCATTGTAAGTCATGTTTCCCATCCTGATAAGATGAAACATTAGCAAAGAATAATAGTTGAACTGTAAATAGTGTTATCAGGCTAAATACTTATAACTTAAACAACAAGAACTTGAAGAAATTGGAAGCTGGGCTTGTTCCTAACAATGGATTTGAATAGAGAATCAAGGACCCACTATACAGAGGAGGGCTGTTATTAAGGAATTTCTGCAAGAATGAAGAGGGAGTAACATAAGAACCAAGATGAGAGATGGTGATGTGAGGACTTGGATATAAGGGAGGCCATCCTGAAGAGGAAGTGAGTGTGTGGAAAGTTGTGGTCAGAGCTCCAAATCTAATTTATAACAGGAACCTATAAGGGCAGAAAATAATTCAAAGAGTATCCAGTCAAGATACTGTGTAGGCAGAACAATGCCCCCCTCCAGGTGTCCGCATCCTAATCCCCTGATTTTGTAAATATGTTACTCTACATGGCAAACGGCACTCGGAGCATGTGATTTAAGACTGTTGAGAGGAGAGAATTGTCCTAGATTTTCCTGGGAACCCAGTGTAATCCGAGGTCCGTATAAAAAGGAGACAAGAATGTCAGAGTGAAGAGAGATCAGAAGGTGCCAGGCTGCTGGCTTTGGAGAAAGGGAAGATGCCACAGGCTAAGCATGTAGTCAGCCTCCAGAAGCTAGAAAAGGAAAGAAAACAGATTCTCCTTAGAGCCTCCGGAAGAAACACAGTCCTGCCAATATCTTGATTTTAGCCCAGTATGACAGGTAGGACTCCTGATGCCCAGAACTGTAGCATAACAAATTGGTAGTGTTTCAAGCCACCGCATTTATGGGAATGTGTTATGGCAACAGTGGGAAACTTAATCCATTGTGACTCTTGCAGTCTAGAGAATAAAATAACTTGCCCAAGTTAACAGAGCTGGCGAGTGACAGCATAGAGACTACAGCCTAGACATTGAAGGGGACAATTCATCACATGCCACTTTTCCAGATTTTGTCCTAGTGGAGAAATAGACACCTGCCTCCTTTAGACAACAAAACTGGGGAAGTTGTGTTAGCATAGTCTGGGCTGGAGGCCCAACTGGGCTTCTCAGTCTTTCTCCCCTAAATTGGCCACAGACAGAGCTGCTGAAAAACGGTAGATGCAACCCCCCTCTGTCTATCCTCTTTGAAGGATAGAGCTTCCCCAGAGAGGCTCAGAGGCAAGGAGAATGCCAACAGTCTGCAAGCAGGAGTTCCCAAGAGAGCGAAAGGGTTACAGATCACACCTGGACAGTGACCTCGACCCTATTAAACCCATCCAAATGGGAAACACCTGAGCCAGGGAGCCTGAACGCACTAGAAGTAGCTTCTTCCCCAGCCTGTCACTGAGAAGGCAGACACTAGAAGTAGCTTCTTCCCCAGCCTGTCACTGAGAAGGCAGATGTGTGGTGAAGTCCCTCTTAAAGGCAGAAGGCTTGCTGAGGACAGTCATGGTGGCCTACGTTTCTGACCTCACTCCTGCCCGGTCTTTTCAGTCTGCAGCTCAGTGGGACCTAAGAGAACTCATAAGGAGTGAAGGAATCTCTTGATGAAGGAGGAATTTTTTTCTTTTCACTTTCTTACACAACGGGCATTTGTATATTTGTATATTTGTAACAACAGCACGTTTCTCAGGGCACCTAGTTGGCTCAGTTGGTTAAGCATCATACTCTTGGTTTGAGCTTAGCTTGTGATCCTGGATCTGGGGCCCCCACTTTGGGCACCGTGCTCAGCAGGGAGTCTGCTTGAAGATTCTTTCCCTCTGCCCCTCCCCCCACTAGTGTGTGTGCATGCGTGCCCTTTCTTTCTCTCACTCGCAAATGGATAAACAAATCTTTAAAAAAAAAAAATAAACTGATGTCTTAAAATTAATAAATTAAAATTAAATATTTATAAATAAATTAAATAAATAAAATCAAAATAAATTTAAAATTATTTGTGGAGGATTGAAGATTACATGAAGAAAGCAAATATAAACACAAGAATGGTCCCGACTAAAATATAAATGTATTTTTTTACTCTACAGAAAGTTCTGGTCTCCCCCTACACTGCTCCTTTTCCAAGGCAGTTTGCGCTATGTCATCAGAACTTAGCACAGTGCCTGACAAAAAAGCTCACTAATATTCGTTGTGGGGGATAATAATAACAAGAAGGCTATCAGTTTTTTAACTATATTTAATGAATTCCTACTCAAACACTACAAGGTAAAGATTAGTATTATCACTCTTATTTTATCAATGAAAACACGAAGGAATAGAGAGATTTGAGAAGATGCTGAAAGCAACAGAGCTGGGATTTAAACCAGGCATCTGAGCGCTGAAGCCTTAGCTATTGACTGGTGCACACTAGTATTTAACAGCCAATCTTAGGCCATTAGGATATGAAGGTTCTGAATGAAGGACTACGAACAGCTAGGAAACAACTCACAGAGAGAGTTGCCTCATTTTCTTTCTAGAAAAACAGTCACAGCAACATGGTTTTATACGTGGAAAATAAATTCCTTCACTACCCTGTGGCTTAAAATTGTAGAAGTCTTTTTTAAATGTAGTTTAAAACACATGCAGTCTAAAATGTCAACCGTTTGTTGTTGTTATTTTTCTAATAATTCATGCCTGTAAGTTTGGAAAAGATTCCCCCACACAGGCAAATTCTAGGTATATATGAGCATAAGAGTCATGTGACAGAGCAACTAGAAATCTGTGAGGAATTACGAGATCGGCTGTCTAATGGATAAACCGTGTACTAAACCTTAATCCAGACTGTACTAGGAAAACGGTTTGCTTTGTTACATGGAATGCTGTATCTCAAAAAGTGAGACACCACTACATAATATGAATCCCCCTCCACCAAAATCACCTAGCCACAGTGCACAAAGAAGAGCAGCTAATGGAAGTACAACAATTCCTTTGGAGAGTCATTTTGTCAATTTTCTTCAAAGATCGAGAGGCTACTGGATCTTTGGAGCTGGAATGTGTTGGTTGGTTTTAGTCCACATTCTGTGAAGCAGTTTCAATGGCAACAAACTCACACCAACCTGGCTGGAGCGAATGGAAATCGAAATTACTTTAGGTTTCCTTGAGGGATCCACACTACTATATACAATTTTAATAGAGTGGTATTTTAGTATAGCAGGAAGACGCATACCTGTGGTGATTTACACATGTATAAAGAGGTACGTACAAGAACAGTCATAGCACTATTGATGGCAAAAAGAAAACAATGACAACAACAACACCGAAAACAACCCAAATGCCCATGAACATGAAACTGGATGAATCTATTATGGTTTATCCAACAAAAGGAATAATATACAGCAAAGAAAATGAACCATTTACAGCTACACACGTCAACATGAACAAATCACAGAATCCAAAGGATGGGTGTAAACACGACGCACTATATACCGTAGGACACGTTTGCACAAAGGCCAAAAATAACACAAAATGACAGTTTGGATACAAATATATCTGTCATAAAATAACCAAAAAGGACATAAATAAAACAGTGCTTATTTCAGAGCAATTCAGAATGAGATGCAGAGATGGAGAAGCACATAAGAGCTTTTAACTGCATTGGTGAAATGTGTACGTATAAAATGTATAATGTCTTAAACTGGCTACTTGTATTATTCTTTATATCGCACACATATGTAGGTTACATGAGGAATAGTTCATCATTTAAGGAATTGGTAGACCCAAATAGCTTGCCTTGTCAGACACTAACTAGCTATTCACCACCATTTCTTTTGTCTTTCTGGGAGCTGGCCTCCAGCTTCCAGCTCCCCATGCAGTTAGGTGCCACCTAGCTGTGAGTTCTGGACCAGGGAGGTGGGCAGTTCTGGACCGGGGAGGGTGGATAGTGCCACCAGGCCTGATCCAGACGGCCAGCCTGGCACCAACCACGCTGTTCTCTTCAGGCTTCGGGGCCAAGTGGCTAGCAGAGTCACTGCCTGGCAACAAAACCCTGCTCCCACCCTGCGCTTACCTGTGTTGTAAGCCGCTGAGATTTTGGGGTTTGCAACAGCAGCTACCTTATTCCTACCCAATACACTTGCTATAAGATGATGACCGTCTAGCCTGAAATTGAAAAGCTCCAGAAATTCAGAACACAAACTGAAGTCTATTCCAAAGAAACCAATCTCTCTGCGGCGAGGAAGAACGAAATTCCAACCCACCTAAGAAACTGGGGCCAGAAGTTTCCCTTCTTAGAAAACAAATAAGCTGAAATAAAGTTAATCCTACTTAAGAAAAGAGGAGAATTCACAGGTTTTAATTCAAGCTAGTTTCTTACTGCTGGTTCTAGTTCCCTTGTGAGGCATGGAGAGAGCCTTCCTATTTAAGCGTTTGGAATCAAGAGACCAGGCACTCACACAGCAATGAATGATGGGGTCATGCCTAATATTCCACGGAAAGATTACAAGGAAAGGATGAGCAATTACCTCTCGCGCCCATATGCTCGCAGCTGCGGAAAATAACATTTGGAGCAGAATGCCAGCAATAGCTGTATTTTCTGAGTACTTGCTTTAAGCCAGGCATTTTTATCATCATCTTACAAACACATAGATCCTCATAACTGTGTAGTGCCCTTATCACTGCTTAAAAGACAAGGAAACTGAGGCACAGATTGTGAAGTACAAAGTTTAAGTTTATTTCAATGTTAAGGAACAGAAATGGGATTGCCCAAAACATGGGACAGTTATTTCCCCTTAAGTATATTTGTTACACAGAAGCCCCAGTCCTCCTTGAGTTTTCCCTCAAACATCCAGTGGGCCCAGGAATAAATGACAAATAGCTCCAACTGAAAGTAGCAGCAAAAACTGAAGCCCAGGGGCACCTGGGTAGCTCAGTGGGTTAAGGCTCTGCCTTCAGCTCAGGTCATGATCTCATGGTCTTAGAATCGAGCCCCACATCAGGCTCTCTGCTCAGTGGGGAGCCTGCCTCTCTGCCTACTTGTGATCTCTCTCTCTCTCTCTGTCAAATAATTAAAAAATCTTAAAAAAAAAAAAAATCTGAAGCCCATCCCTGCTCTCTAGAAGCCCAATAAGGGGAGCAAAGAGCAGATGGGGGAGGAGCGTGCTGAGAGCAGTTTCTCATTGTCCCCACCGCCCCTCTTGCTACTGCTTTCGAAAATCATCAACCTGATTTGGAGCATGTTTAGAATCCCTTATTTTAAAACAAAAAAAGTAGTAATAACCATGTCTCAAGTTTCTCTTGGGTGTATAATGTTCCGTGAGATGTAAAACAAGGCTGGCATCACTTGTGAAACAGAGTCCTCAGCTCCAAGTTCCTGGGATGCAGAATTCAACACAAACATGTCAACTACTCCATTGGATCAAAGAAAAAAAAAAATCAATATCCTGTTTTCCTGAACCACAGAACGACTAATTGCCTTTAAGTGGATGGTATATTTCAGTGAAGTTCGATGAGCTAATTGCCTTCCTTCCCTTTTCAGAAATCTGTCACAATGCAAGAAAGGGAAGTTGCTTCTCTGTTGATCAAGACTGCTTTAGGAAAAACATAACATGTATGTCCTGCAGGTAAACCAAAAAAAGAAGTGAAGACGGGAAACAATGAGCAAGCGGACATAAAATATAATTTTTAAGGTGGGTAAAGATCTAGCAACTCTGAGAATGGCAGGAGTTGAAAATCATCAGAAAATAAGTCCGTGGGTCCCTTTCGCCTTTACCTACCCCAGTAATGAAGCCAACATGAGACAAGCGCTTGGTCTTTTTTCCAGGCAGGGCTGTAAACATTTCTACATGTATTATCTCACTGAAACAACCAAGTTTTAGATGAGGAAACAGACGCAGAAGGCTTCAGTAGCTCATGCAAGGCCACCAGGCTTTGAAGAGACACAATGTTTAAAAATGCCTGGGTAGGTGGAATGCCTGTGCTGTACACCAGAAACTAATGTAACACTGTGTGCTGCTCTACCTCCATAAAAAAAAATGGAAAAAGGCTCTGGAAACAAACAATGCTGGTGAGCTCCAGCAGGAAACCACCTCTAAGCAACCACCCTCTGGCTTGCTTCTCATCTTCCCATGACCTTAGTGAATGCTGAAGGGGAGGAGTCCGGGTATGCCTTTGTGAAGAATTCTGCGTGCGCTGCAGTCCTTGGGCATGCTATCTGGGAAGCATCTTCCTGAAGGCTATGAACAGAATTATAGCAGCAGTGGACTGAGGCTTCCAGAAGTCCTACCAGAAGGCATAATAGTGATCAGATAGCGTTGACTGATCTCTGGTGCATCATGTGGGGAGAGCATGGAGGGAGAGAAATCGAGAATGCTGGTGTGAGTGTGAGAGCAGAAGGAGGGATCAGGGGCAAGAAAAGTAAAAGAGTAGTAAGGATGATTTTACAGTAGCTTCTAGACGATCGTGAGCCATACTGCAAATAGGTATACTATCAGATAAATTGTATGTGATTCTTTTAGAATAGCATTACAAGAGACCAAAGACGTCTGTTCCCCCAATTGCCGGAGTTAAGAAAAGTAAAGGTATGTTAGGTTAGGCAAGTTTTAAGTGATCCAGCTGCTTAATGTCAGGGCCCAGAAGAGAAATCGGGCTTCCTAACCTGGAGTTCATTGCTCTTTCCATAACCCTGTGCCACAATGTCTAATAAACAATGTCAGGTTTTGATTGTCAGCATCTAAATTTAATATGAGCAGGAGACAGCAAAGGCTTCTGGAGCTTCTAGATGGCTTTTCCCCCATCCGTGTGAAGTTGCTAATAACCTGCTGTCAGTGAAAACAACCCTTGTCGGCAGCTGAAGAAATGGATTGGAAAGAGGGGTTTGAAGTCACGTAAAAAACACAGGTGTTGCTTTGTTCAATTAAAGCCTAACAAGAAGCTTAGTGGGATGAAAGGCTGGGAGGTGGGAAAGGAAAAGGAAAAAGTGACGTCATCCTCAGCTGGACTTGTCAGAGAAGGGGTAACAGGGAGAAAAGAGCTTCCTAAGCACTTCCGAAAAGGGAACTGGAAAGCTGGGAATTCACAGGACGACCTTTCCTCCACAAAACAATTCACATGTCGGAAAGACAATTTGTGAAAAGATTTCCTGTGTTTTTCAAAAAAATGCAAGTAGGAAGTCTTGGTGGTTAAAATTAAAGATTAAATGTTGATGGAAGCCAGTAACAAGTTATAAAGTTGAAGGCCTTTTTTTTTTTTTTCATTTTGCTTTTTTTTTGGGGGGGGGGGACCAGAGGGATGGATTCCGTGTAATTCTGCACTGTACGACAGCGGACAGGACGAGGACAGTACGAGGCACTTGACCTGTGCTCCTGTCGGCACAACTGAAAATGTCTTTTTGGTTTTTAATAATGATAATTTACTTTTCAGAAGTTTTACCGACAATAGGCAACGTTCCAAAACTAGAATGTATTGTGGACCACTGACGCTTCACTTGAACCCTGTCCAATTCTAGTTAGGAATTCCATTTAATACAGGAAAAAGCAACCTTTATTTAGATCGCTTATTTTGCATACCCCAAGGCAAGGAATTCTCAGGGCCTGAAGAACGTATTGAAAAGCCAGGGAGAGAAGCATTACTGTAAACTCTTTGTCCCATTTCCCATCTCCATCGTCTTTAAATCCAGGTACATTTGTAGTAGGAATTTGTTCTGTGAAACCCCGCAGCAATATTTCTCTTCATCTCCATGACAACGGCTCCCTATCAACTTCTGAAGGAACTTGCCTGTATTGTAAACAGACCTCTCTTGGCAATTGGCCTGTTTTCTTTCTCTATCTCATCTTCCATCTGCTCAAAGGCTTTGCTTCAAAAAGAAATAGGTTGCAGGTGTGTACTTTTTCTTTCTTTACCTCCTCCCCCTTTGTTTCTGAAAGAGGTCGATCTTGGAGATTAAAATTCTCTCAACCACTGACTTTAACAATGTCACAGAGTGAGGCTGAGTACCTGTGTGTACCTGTGAGCCAACACTGGGGGCACGATCAACGCGTGGCGCGCTTGTTTCCATTTTCGCACACGTCCCCGTGGAAAGAGGAAACTAACACATTTCATGAAGTGAATTCTAACTGCAGAATAAACCCACAAAAGTATCTGGTGCCAGTGAAGAATGAATCAGAAAAAAAGATTGTTTTCAGGATTTTTTCTTAAAGACTAACGTGCCTATCATAGAAATAGTCATGGCAGAAAGAGGCCCTTACCCGTCATCAAGGTGAGAAAAAAATATTATTTCCTTTTGGAAAAAGAAAAGAAAAGAAAAGAAAAGAAAAGAAAAGAAAAGAAAAGAAAAAAGAAAGAAAGAAATCTCTTCTGTGTTTAACCTGAAGTTTTATGACCTCAACATGGCATACAATTTTAATCCTCAGGGCTTGGAATGTAGGTAACTGGTCGAACACAATCAATTTGACATTTTTATAAGTTAATTTACTGATACTCTTAAGTCCTTTTTAATTCACTGTCCCGGCTACTGGATTATGCGACCTGCTAGAGGAAACAATTGCCTGACATTATGCCAGGTACAAAAAAAATATAAGAAAGTCAGCAAAAGAAAAAAAAAATGAGAGAGAGATGCATTTCCTTTAACAAAACACCAAGTCTGAACAGAGATAACGGGAAAAAGTAGTTGGTTAGAGTTTTAAGAGAGGTTGGGGCCTAAGAATCACAATCTTATATCACCACTGAAAATCGTATTTTATTTGCTCATTTTATTCTGTTTTTAGTTTTCCTCCTGGGGTTCCTGAGGAGTGACTACCTCACTGGTAATATCAGAAGAAAGATCTTTGATATCTCCAGAAACCCCTGATTTGGCAAGTTCAAGGGTCCTTCTTATAGTTTATAGTATGTTCATGTCTTTATCATTTTGTCATATGCTCTAACTTGTACATATACTTGCTTGTTCGCTCAAAAATTGAGTGCTTACAAGGTGCCAGGCACTGTGCTAGCAGCTGGCAATGGGGTGAGAAACTCCTCTCTTGTCCTGAGGCCATTTTAATCAACTAACCACAAAAACATATGTAAAACGAAGAGAACTTTTGTCCTAAAAGATTATTTATTTATTCCTGAGAGAGACAGAGAAAGGGAGAGGGAGAAACAGGCTTCCTACTGAGCAGGGAGACTTATGTGGGACTCGATTCCAGGACCCTGGGACCATGACCTGAGCTGAAGGCAGACGCTCAACTGATTGAGAGACCCAGCTATCCCAATAAGTGAACTTTTAATAGAGGAATTTGACATCTAGCACTTAAAAACAAATTTAAGAAAGACCTCACAGACAAAGTGAGGCTTGAGCTAAAATTAGAGGACGATGTAGTCGTCAAGCCACAGCCATATATGCTGCATTTTCCATCTGTTTCTGCTTCGTAATAGGATTTTAGTCCCACAAGAGCAGACTAGGCTGTCTTGTTTGTCACATCATCCTTAGGGCCTAAAACTGTGCCTGGAAGGAAACTTGACCGCAAGTATTCATTAAATGAATGAACTAAAATGAGTTGAACTAAAAGGAGAAAGGGAAGAGCAATTTAGACAGGCATTTGCAAAGGCTCTTTAGTTGGATAAATCATACCATATGAAAAAAGCCATAAAACTCAAAAAAGGGACTACAGGTTTGGAAGCCTGGGATGCTAGCGGTGCTTCAAGCTCCTCAGTGATAGGGCAGTGGGATCCATGGGCTTCCGTCCCCATTTGCCTCATTTATGTTTTTACTGGGCAGCCAGTGGGTTGATCTAGACTGTAATGCTTTCAAAGAAACCACCTTTGTGTAAAACCTACCCTCTCGTGTCACTGTTGACAAACCTCCCCTTCCTCCTCTTTTTCTTCTTGTCCTTCTCTCTATCTCCCTCCTACCTGTCTTCCCTCTTTCCTACTCCCTTTCTCCCTCTTTCTCTTTCTCCCTTCCATACCTCCCCCGTACCCAGGACCATGCAGAGCATACTCTCCTCTAAAAATGTTTGGTGCCCACGTGTAAATGGTAAGAAGAGAGGTGAGAACAGAAAATATACTGACCTTGAGTTGACCGGGTCAACATTAAATATCTCTGAATGACCAGGATGTCTCCCAGATCCCAACTTTAAGAAAAGACGCCCTCAACCCCGAGCAGGCATCCACATCAAGGGAGAAACTGAAACAGAATCCTCAAAAGAAGTTACCAACAAGGCGAGGCGCCTGGGTGGCTCAGTGGGTTAAGCCTCTGCCTTCAGCTTAGGTCATGATCTCAGGGTCCTGGGATCGAGACCCGCATCGGGCTGTCTGCTCAGCGGGAAGCCTGCTCTCCATCGCCCTCACCCCTGCCTGCCTTTCTCCCTACTTGTGATCTCTCTGTCAAATAAATAAATAAAATCTTTAAAAAAAAAAAAAGAAGGTACCAACAACAGCATTCCAACCCTGCAAATGAGTCCTGTGTGTGACCACATGTGAGTACACAGTACGGGTGTGAAATAAGGGAGGCTTTCTGAAGAACACTCAAAGTGTTTTAGTTTAATTTGAAAGAGAAGAAGGATCTGGAGCAGAGGTAGAACAGAGAACTACTTTTTCTTTGCATCGTGTAAATGTTTTCAAAACCGTGGACCATTCGGGAAAAACGAATCACCTCCAAAGCAGAATCCTGACATGATCATCATAGCTCAGTGGAAAATACAGCAAATAAGTGCCGCCAAAGGGATGATTGTCCTTACTCTTTTTCCAGGGTCAAACAGGAGGCCTTCCCCTGGTGCACCGAAGAAATGTAAACTCTCTCCTCCAAAGGACAGGCAATGAATTCAATAGTAAAAGCCCACGTTGTGAGCAAATTTCCTCAAAACTGGAAAATGTCTCGACCTACGCTACAAATGATTAATCTCGGTATTCACCTTGATGTCTTCTCTCCTCAGCTCTGTGCAGGAATTCAGCACTGGGATGAATCATTAACTGTTTCTTTCAGCACACATACCATAAAAGTTTAAAACCTATTCCCCAAGACCAAACAAGGCTAATGTTTTGTTTGTGAGCCCTTTCCTACCTGAAGGCACAAAAATAAATTCACACTGGCTGTAAGTGTGTGCTGTGAGTGTTTTTCCCTCCGTGTGGATCAGCACCTGCTAGTCTGGTCTTGTGTCTCTTTCAGTCTCTCAGATAGTATTTCACTGCTGAGAGGCCTTTGAAAGGCAACAGATAACAAACCCTCTTTAGTCCCTTGCATTTCAATAGAATAACCTGAAACTTCTTATCATGAAGGCCCAGTCAGACCATGATCTTGGGGAGGGGCTGGGGGTTCCCAGGTCCTAATTCCATGTATAATGTGATTTCTTTTAAACAAAGAATGGGCTAAACTAAAGCCAGGTTCATGCCCCCAAATAATTTTATACAGCAGTGCCAATGACCTGCAGAGGTCCCGCCTGTTTTCCTGGTTTCAAGACTTTAGCAGTCTGCAAGACATCTTCTGCCCTCATGCACGGAACACACACAGAAGAAAACCAGCTAGACATCAAGGCATCAAGGGCCCTGTTTCGGGGTTGGGGGTGGGGGCTGCAGAGTAGTTACACTAGCACACATTTGCAGAGCTTCCAAAGAAGATGCCTTTTAAATAGCCCCTGAACAAGTGGAACAGTCCTATAGTGAACTCAGTCAGTTATGGAGGAACAGCTACCTGTGACCAGAACGAAGAGGGTGTGAGCTCGCCACGCACACCCAGATTATGTTAGACATTCATGAAGCCGTTTCAGGAGAAAACCGCTAGTCGAGCTAAAAGAGCTTTGATTTCCAAACACGAACAAACCAATGTGTGCGCACGCATGTGTGTGCAAGTGTGTACAATTCAAAGGATCCCTATCCACAAATAGACCATTTACTTGGCATGTCGTGATTTGCAAGAAACTAGTACTTAGTAAACTGCCCGCGCTTGGAACCGTGACTTGCAACGCATGCAGCCATCATTCATAAATACGTATCCCAGCAAATTATAGGTGCTACGCACACATTCTTTGTCGGATGAATGAACAAATGAATGAAGGAGCAAACATTGTTGCCCATTGTGGGCAAGCTGAGGAATTCAGCAGCACAACTCTGCGATTGGCTAGCATGTGATTCTCTTCTTGCTGGGTACACATGTAATCTGTCATGGTCAATTACAGTTCTGGCACGGCCAGCTAGCGCCTCTCTGACTGACCAGTGGCAAGTCCATGAACCCTTAATTCCATTCTTATTTTTGTAGCTTGCAGATACAGACTGACCATCTTCTTCAAAACGGATACAAAGCTAAAGGAGCTACTGCTGGACAGATCAACTTAATCTAGTCAAATTGGGTCCTGTAGGTAAATCCACAGAAACGCAAAGACCCGTGGTTATCAGGGCCTGGGGGCAAGGAGGGAAGAAGGGGAGGGATTAGAGAATGTCTGTTTCATGGGTACAGAGTTCCTTTTGGGGTGATAAAAATGTTTTGCAACTGGCTTGCACAACATCATGAATATACTAAATGCCACTGAATTATATACTTTGCAACGGAGACTTTTCTGTTCTATGAATTTCAACTCAATAAAAAATGTCTGTCATCATATTTACAGTTCTACGGCATGTTTCTGCTAAGTCTGTGAAAAGAGTGGTATGGTGAACGTTGCCTAAGGACCTGTTTGAAAAGGACAACGATTATCCCATCTTCGTTTTTCAATAAACACACAGTAAGTTGACAAAGAACTAGCGTGGCTACTGTGACAAATGTGGGGATATCCTGATAAAGTTACACTGATCTGAGTCTAGACCCGAAATGAGGGTGAATTTCATGACTCAGTAAGGCAGAATATTTCTGGCAAATAAATCATTTGCCTCCTTGATCGTCTTAAAGAGAAACTCACTAGTATCCATGCTATGAAAAACAATAATGATCAATATTAACTGAATCGTGGTCTATTCACACACATTCTCCGAAAATAAAGATTTCTTTTTCTTTTTTTTTCTTTTTTTTAAGATTTTATTTATTTATTTGACAGACAGAGATCACAAGTAGGCAGAGAGGCAGGCAGAGAGAGAGGGGGAAGCAGGCTCCCCACCGAGGAGAAAGCCCGATGCGGGGCTCAGTCCCAGGACCCTGGGATCATGACCTGAGCCGAAGGCAGAGGCTTAACCCACTGAGCCACCCAGGTGCCCCTGAAAGTAAAGATTTCTCTCAAGTAAGCTCTGTTGTCACAAATACATCTGAACTTCACAAATCTCGTTCTTCAATACGTCAACAATTATTTATTGAGTTCTATGTAGATAGTATGTACTTGGCATTACTGCCAGACTCTAAAGGGTAAATGGAAATGAAAAACAGGTTTTCATCTCCATTATTTTATTACTTACCAAGTTGGATTTATCAAACAGACAGTATCAAGTGGTAATACTTGGAATTAGGCAAAGAAATGCCACATAACGCTGCACTTACATAACTTTTGGCAAAATATTTCTGCATATATTACTCTTACAGCCAAGATGGGAGACAAGCAGAGCAGGATTATTTCCTGCCATACTACAGGATAGGAAGCTGCAAGAACACACAGTAAGGTGTCCATCCAGGATGGGAACCCAGGTGTCCGACCCCTAGGTTGGTACTCCTCTCAGGACAGCTGCCAGGGGTCAGACCATCTGAGCTCTGCCGTGAACTTGGTAGGTGAAAGCAAGCAAGTCCCTCCACCCCTTGAATTTCCATTTTCTCCACTTAAATGCAATGGTCGGGGCCCATTTTCTCAAATGTGTTCTTTTTCAGCCTGTGTTGTTTCAGTAAATGCAACAATTGCACGTTTATGAGCTAATCATCCTTCCCTGTCATTTCTTAACCCCGGTGTGCCTTTTACCTTCGTATAACTCAGTCCTTGGCTAGCGGAACATACGCTTGTGTGTGTGTGTGTGTGTGTGTGTGTGTGTGTGTGTGTGTGTGAATGCTTGCTAAATATGAAGTTTGTGTTTGCAAGGGCACTTCCGTTCAAGTTGGCAGACGAAGAATTTCCTCAAATCCCTCAGCCTACAGCATAGCAGCTTCTCAAGGTCATGCCTGTCTTATCCATCGGTAGCATTCTTCCTTGTCTACTATATCCCTTGCTGTACATAGCACTTTGGTCCTGGCAACATGCTTTTCCATCTCTTGTCTCACTTAACATCACTAGTACCAGGCAAAGGCTCAGACGAAGCCACACTATCTCTCCCTACACTAACACGGCCCTACACCTAGTCCTATTGTTCAGCTACAAGGATGAGACAGAGATAAGACAGGGTGGGAACCTGACCCAGTGACAGCCAATCAGAAAAGCTTTTGTCTGTAAATCTGACCAGGGGTGATTCACCAGCCACCAATCCCAGAGGCTTTCAATGGGAGAACAAAAAGTGCACTGTCATCCCAAAGGCTTTGCTTGGGTTGATTCCCTTGTGCAAAGAAAAAAAAAAAAAAACAAAAAAAACTTAGGCTAACTGTCAAGGGCAACTTCAGAATTCCCACCAAACAAAGCTCAAGGGAGAAGAGTTCGAAGAGATAAGCTAAGTGTATTGCTTCTGCTGCTCTACGGTTTCAAAAAGAAGTAGAGACAAATGGTTGCATAATCCAGGGTAACCTGTCCCCAAAAGAATACCCCAACAACCTCATTTCTCTTAAATGTCAACAAAATCATTGTAAATAATCAAGTGCAGCATTCGCATTGCAATTGGAGACAAATGTGTGCGTCATTTCCTTAGGCCGTCCCTGGTTCCTACCATGCCTGGGTATGGGAAAACTTCATTTTTTTTTTTAACTTGCCTACTCCAAAATATCTTTAAAAATATAATATCAAGCAAGCCTCTCCTTTCCCTTGGTTAAATTTTTGAAGTTGTATTCCCATGGCCTATGATATTATCACACTCATAAACTTTATATTCTAGAAGAATGCCCAGGAACACCAAGTGTGCAGAAAACCAAGGTCAGGTGATGTGAGTAGGTAAGTATTCCAGGGGGTGGAAGATGGTAAAGAGGTGACCTTCTCCATCCAGAGAAAGCCTCTTACTGCTCCTGTCGACAAGGGACTTCCAGAGGTAGAGGGGAACAGTATTAAACAAGGGAAGCAAGAAAAAAACACAAGAAGCCCAAAAAACAAAATCCGTGGCCCCCTACAGCATACGAACACCGTGCTTGGGGTCCGACTGCTTTCCCTCCGTGTCATTCTTGGTACTATTACTTAGCTCGTGTTCTCATTAGGTGTGACATGGTACAGCCAAACGGACCCTGCAAAGCTGATCCGGAGATAACCGAGTTCTAACTGTAGCACCGAGCTCTGACATACTATTAGATGTCCTCGGCCCAGTCATTTTTCAATTCTTTAATCACTGACCACTCCACAATTACTTAATATGTGGGTAATGTTTTCCAAAGGCTATGATTGATCCTGGTGCTGAAAGCCTCGCTCATGAAGCCCTTCAAAGAAGGTTTACAGGCATCTCCTGACACAGTGATTTCGGCGATTTGTTCCCTAGGACACTGCTCCCTGGACGGTGTCTGTTTGGGTCGGGAATGGGTAGCTGACCTAACCATGACCATCTATCGGCCTTCCAGTAGTTTCTAAGCTAGCTGTTAAGAAATGCCCCAAATACTTCTTTATCCTGAATAATAAGCCATTGAACCACTATAAGAATCTCTCAGAGCGGGTGGGGGTGTCGGTTAAATGTCAAGTATGAAAGAGGGCAATGTGTAGTAGAGCGCAAGAGAAGGCAGGATAGAGATACACCCATATGTACACGCCATGAGGGATAGATTCCATGCTTACATGTAAACTGAACTCAGTGGAGAGACTAGACAACGGATAGTAAAAGAAGGAGGCATCTTGGGGTGCCTAGGATGTTCAGTTGGTTAAGCATCTGCCTTCGGCTTGGGCTTGGGACATGATCCCAGGGTCCTGGGACTGAGCCCCACATCACCCATCTGGCTCCCTGCTCAATGGGGAATCTGCTTCTCCCTCTTCCTCTGCTGTTTTGCCCCACCCCTCACCCCTACTCGTTTTCTCTCTCTCTCTCTCAAGTCAATAAAATTTTTTCAAAGTAGACATCTTTTCCAAGAGAAAAAGGTTCATCAGTTTAATAAATGTTTATTGCACATTTTTCCATGTGTAACAATACTAATGGTGGGAGTGCCTGGGTGGCTCAGTCATTAAATGTCTACCTTCAGCTCAGGTCATCGTCCTAGGTCCTGGGGTGGAGCCCCACATTGGGTTCCCTACTCAGCAGGAAGCTTGCTTCTCCCTCTCCCACTCCCCCTGATTGTGTTTCTTCTCTTGCTGTGTCTCTCTCTGTCAAATAAAAAATAAAATCTTAAAAAAAAAAAAAAAAGATACAAATGAGAGCAAAACAAAACCCATGTCCTAATGGAGTCTCCTGAAAGAGCCAGATATTAATCAAATAATCATGCTAACTGGTCAAATCTTGGAAGATAAAACCACAGGGAGCTACAAGATGGGGCTCACTATGTAGACTTCTTGTGGTGGTGATATCAGCAGGGAGATCTGAACAAATAAATGGCATTTAAGTGGGCAAAAGTAATTTGGGAAGAACCATGCTCTCATGGAGACTTTGGAAGAGTAGGGGGCAGGAAGAGAGAGCAAGGTTAATCTAGGAAGTTAGGGAGAGGCCAGATCATACCAGGCCCTGGAGGACATATTTAATGATTTGGATCTTAATCCCAAGAGCAGTGGGAAGCCATCAAAGGATTCCGATAGGGAGAGACCAGCTGAGATGTGCATTTAAACTGACAGCTGTGACTGTCATGTGGGAATTAACGGGAATGGTTTAGAATGGATAGACCAGTCCAGAAGCTTCTGCAGGAATCCAGGGAGGGGGATGGTGACAGCCTGGATGAGGGGGCTCTACGGTATCCTGAACATGTGTGCCTTCCCGTGGGGAAAACACTTAATTTGTCTCTGCACACAGACTGTATGGCACAATCCTGGCACCCGGTCAGGAAATGGTTGTTGAATAAATGAAGATCAACTCTACAAAGTCAGCGGTCAGTAATGGTGCCACAGGTTTCCTCTTCCACAATGAATATCCCCGTGAGAGAGGACTAGTGGTAGCATTTCGGGTACTACGTTACTCTCTCAGAGAAAGTATTTGAGAGCTAGGGAGACCTAACCTTTAGCCCCTCAAAGTGACCCCATTAGAGGTACCTTCATCCAAGATGCAGAACAGAATACGGGTTAAGATCGGAAGGTTCTGGAATCAAAGGGCCCAAATCCACCTCACAATTAACCAGTTTCTCGCTGTGTTAAAATAAGCTACTATCTCAACCCTGCCTCCCTTTTTTCACTTTAAAACGGAATATGAATAGTATAAATGCCCAGCTCAAAGGATTATTGCGAGGACTGCCTATGTTCATAAGCTTGATTATCATCCTCACCTAGGCAGCGAGCTTCTCAGAGAAAAGCGCTCTTAGCAGACAGGGCCTACGACATAAACTCAGTGATACTGCGTCCTAACCCATCTCCCTGAGTTTGAGGATTTCATCTCAGCATGTTTGTTTCAGAGCCATCTTTTCTTCCCCGTCTCCTAACATCTTTTGTATCCTGAAAGGGAACATTCTTCTCACCCTGTAATTATCAGCCTTTCCATCAGCTTCCTCTTTTCCTGTTCCAAACAAAATTATTCAGTCTGCTTACCTTCCCCCCACCCCGACAAATCCTGCCTGAATTTCAAAGTTAATTGCTTCTACTTCCATTACACACCTGCCTTGCTTTATTTTGTCTATTAACTTTGCTTTCTTGTAAGTAGATTGTATCTATTCCGCTTGTCCCCTTTCCCTTATTAATGAACTTCCTAGCCCTGGCAGCAGTTGAAGAGTTATCCTTCAACCCAGGCTTCTCGAACCAGTCTCCAAATTCTTTGCTGCTTAGGTGATTGCTTCTGGCATCGTCCTTGCCAATTCACCTTTGTTAAGCAACTCTTGTCTCAGAAAACATCCCTTTCTGACAAAGCGCAGGAGGGAATTATTCCTCCCAACAATTTTTTTAACTGCTCTTTCTTTTGAGTGGGCTTGATTTTCTCCTCCCTTTGAATGTCTCCTAACATGCGTCTTCCAGCTCGCATTGCGCATTGTCCATACCTCTGGCAGGTAAAATGAGAGAAGAGCTACACGTCCAGGCACTCTTCCAAGAGGAATCAAGTGAAAGCCCACCCAGCTCTGTCCCTCTGGGTGCCTCTGAGCATGCGCTGCTTTCCTTCAGGAAGATTAGCTCTGCCTTTTCCAATTTTTATGCCCCACTGGCCTTCCTCACCTTCCATATCCTAATGCTGTATAGGCTGATTGTTCTTCTCCTTAATTGTACTCTTCACACTGATTCTATCTACTTATTCTGGACCTAGTTTCACGGTTCATTGCAAAATATTCATCTCCCTACCTACCCCCCACAACCTCTTGGATTTCTTTATATAATTCTTAAACAAGCTCCTTGGGCTTTTGTTGGTTTCGAATGCATTTTGATGTGGGGGCTCCTTCTTGTTTTGTTTTTAATGCTTACTTGTACCTCTCTAGGGGTGGTTATCGTGGAAGGTTGTGGTTTCCAGGGCTCTGGGTTTTGTTTGGCTGCTTTTCTGCCCTCACTTCTCAGTGCTCAGTTTAGTTGTTTCCTGACTCCTAATCGGTGATATTCAAATGTGTCTCCTTATTCACAACCTGTTCCGTACGGAGAGAGAGTACTGGGTTGAGAATGAAAGACTCCTAGGGTGGAGAGAACACTGGGTATTATCTGGCCCAATCTCCTCTCCACCACTGATGTCCTCCTGCCTGCATTTAGACACTTGGAGTGACAACAAGCCCGTAGCTCTACGAGGCAACACTTTCCACTTTCAGACATGTTCTGCAAACCACTTCCGCATCATTAAATGAGATCCAGCTCACTGTAATCTTCTCACACACGTACCACGCCTGCCTTCTGGGGTTCCACGTGACACGTCTGCTTCCCACTACCCATCAAGTATTTCAGGTGTTTCGCAATAGATGCCCTAAGTCCTTGGCTACTACTCTCTTCCAGGCCAATTATCTCAATTTCCTTCAACAACCCATCAAGTGTCTTGGCCTCTTCTGCCCTTATACGCACCTATAGGGTTCTTACTGCTAATGCCCCTTCTGAACTGGCCTGAAGTGCAATGTTTCCCAAGAATCTGACCATCTCAGAGCATGGTGCAAGGGTGACCATTCTGCTACCTTAAATAGCCTAAAACCACATTAGCCTTCAGGCATCCTTACTTTCTAGTGACTCATACTGTTTCAGTCCTAATTTTTAAACGAGTTATTCTCAGATCAGATGTCCTCTACCCCAGAATAGCACCGCTCACGTTTAGAATCAAAATGTAAGGCTTTGCACGCAACCTTATTAAACCGTCTTTTGCAAATCTTGAGACTTTTTTTTTTTCAACTTCTCAAGTCCTTTTTAAATTCCCACTCTAGTATTGAACATTGTCATTCTGCCTCCGCTTTGCTTCCCCTGTAAGTTTGGTAAGGACTTCTATATCGTAATGCAAATCATTAGCAAAAATCTTGACAGAGGGAGGGCTAAGCACACAAACCAGAGAGCCCCACTCAAAGTGGGGATCAATGATGTCCATCAGCACTCCTTCGGTTCACATATCCAGGAGCTGTCACTCTTTGGAACACACAGCACCGCCCACAGCTCATTAAGTGGAATACAAAGCTCGGCTCCACACCATGATTATGATAATAGCTAACACGCATTATGGGCCTATTATGTGTCGGATGTGTTTTTCTAAGAGGTCTACATGCATTAGCTCATTTAGTCTCTGTAATAACTCTATGAAGTAGGCCATGTTCTTATTCCCACTTCACATGTAAAGAAAGTCGGACACAGATAGTTAAGATGCCTGGTCAGACAGTGGTGACATGGGGATTTCAGTTGAGTTCTTGAAGACTCCAGAGCGTGCGGTCCTAACCCCATCTTGAGATTCTGTCAAACAACATACAGAACTACACAATTTTTATGACTTTCCTGATTAACCAAATGAGTGCTTTCCAAACTCAGAGATGGGGCCAGTTTAATGTGAATTCTAAGTGATGCTAAGGGAAAACGAATGTGGCTTTTAGCGATCGCAACCTCCTTCTAAGTCCTCACAAACTAGGTCTTCGGTCATCCGTAGCTCGTGCTTGGCCAGGAGAAGCCAGCGTGGATCACGTCAGGACGCACAGTTGTTCCTTCTCCGCATGGTCCACGTGGTAGGAACTACCCTTCACAGCTCATGGGCAATGATTCAGAGACCACATTTCTGCTACTCCCTGGGCTACCCTCAGAAATAATAAACCGATTTAAATCCCCTCAGAGACAGACCAGTTTAAATATCTGACCTATCACTCTCTAATCAGCCCATCTTTGTTGACCCTCAGTTCTCTCTTAACCCTGACAGCTGTGATCCTCAGCTAAAGGACATCCCCCAGGCTTAAAGAAAGAGAGAGAGAGACACAGAGAGAAACAGAAGTATTTCTAGTATCTTTCTTTCATCTGAAAAGCTTACAGCATCTTTTCCCCATGGTGAGCTTTCCTCTATTGTCCTGGGGGATTATAACAAAGAAAGCCACCGTAGCAGTGTATCTACTTTCCTATCCAAAATATGGCTCAAGGGAAGATTTTTATCGAAGCATATAGCATGCAAGGATGTTTCATGGACACAATATTGTTCTACCCAAATATCTCCTTGCACAGTCCTTGTAGGAGAAAACAATGCTATGTGTAGTCCAGCCACACTGACACAGTTTACACCACAGGTGGACCCGAATTGGAAGGGCCAAGGCAGTCAAAATCAATGGACAGGGATACAGAGCCCAAGGGAATCAGGGAAGCTGAGGGTTCACAGCCACTGGCAGAGGAAAACAACAGAAGCCAAAGAATGAACGAAATATGAGAAGATAAGGACCAAAGAAAAGAGAAGAAGGAATAGGGAGCAAGAGATCCCTATGGGCTGGGGTAATTAGCATGGGTCATGGGGATCTTTTAACAGTCAGCTAGCTTACCTTTCCAGATCCAACTCCCAACATTTTCCTCCCATGACCTCAGTATACACTCATACTGAAACATTACCCCTAACTGAGCATCCTGGGCATCAGGACCAGATCATTTGTGACCACATCATGGCATTGTGACCCTCTGCATTCGTTCACGTTAAAGATTAAGCCAGTAGAATGCTTGGTGCCATGCCTAGAACAGAGTAGTTGCGTGGCCTTCGTTATTATTTTCTTTGTGGGTCAGTGACACTCAACAGAAGGAAAAACACACTTTTGTTTTAGATACAGTCCTGCTCAAAGGGCCTTGCAGAAAATGGCTGGGATGTGAAAATCTAAGATCGACCTTGGAATGACCTTGAGCAGGGATATGAGTACATAGAGAAAGCTGATTCAGATAGTTTGCATAGACAAAGCTCCTCAACTCTTATTTCATGCTTAGTATGTGTACTCCCAAAATATGCCTCTACAAGCCATTGTCTACTTTTTTTTTTTTTTTTTTAATAAAACCACACATTTGATCTGGAATGTGGTGCTCCTTATGGATGCAAAGAGCCCTTTCACTGCTGCAGCCCCCCATACTTTTTTTTTTTTAAGATTTTATTTATTTATTTGACAGGGAGAAACACAGTGAGAAAGGGAGCACAGCAGGGGGAGCGGGAGAGGGAAGAGTAGGCTTCCTGGCAAGCAGGAAGCCTGATGCAGGGCTCGATCCCAGGACCCTGGGATCATGACCCGAGCCGAAGGCAGACGCTTAACTGACTGAGCCACCCAGGTGTCTCCCACCCATATGTTTTCAAAGAAAATTTCCAATAAACATTCATTTAAAAACAAAAAAAAAAATTTTTTTTTTTTTTAAAGGGAAAACTTTGGAGAAACAGCTCAGTTGGTGAGAATCTAGCAATACAAGTTGTGTCTTGGGTTTGAGCTCTTGAATACCAGGCAAGGAGAGAATGTGACGCTCACGGTTTCAAGAGAAGTCCTGGGGAGACCCTTGTTCAGATACTGCTCCTAAAACAACAGAAGTGGTTTTTGTCTTTAGAGGTTTCAGGACCAGTTAAATCCAACAGAAAGAAAGAGAGGGAATGTTTTTCCCGGCCACTTCTCTCGTCACTGGCTCTCAGCATCCTGGCTTTGTGGGGGCAGAATCACGTGACAGCCCCATCGAGGGGGAGAACATGCGAACAGCCCTCTCTCAGATGTGCCTGCAATCTGTAAATTCCAGCCAAGCCAGATTCCTTCTCTCTCCCCAAAACCGTTGCCAGGCATTAACACCAAAAGAATTGTACTGCGTAGACTTTTTAAAGAAATCAATTACAAACCTCTTTTATTAGCCAAACAAATCCAACTACCAGAAATATTTTGTGGGCAACATTCATAAAGACCGACAGTTGTTTTGCATGACATTTACAGGCCAAGCTTCTTTATGCGCCGAGGTAGAATATGATGAATGAAATACAAGTTTTCACAATACACCACATTTTTTCTCATGCTTCCTCTGTGAAGGATTGTGAATGCTAAAGACCAGTGATGGAGGACCAGAAGCCAAAACAGAATTCAAGGCCATTCTCACTGACAACATTGTAAAGTTACTGAGGGAACAGCAAGATGAAGCGGCCCTTTTCTTTTCTTTTTTCTTTTTTCCTATTCTTTCTTTCTTTCTTTTTGTTTTTTGTTTTTTGGTTTTGTTTTTGTTTTTAGTGTCTAGGAGAAAATATTTAGAAGTAGATTCTGCTTGGGGAAAGTTTTGTGAACTTCAAAATCAATGCAAGTAGGCCGAAGGAAAGAAATACACCTGATATCCCTAAAGGGTGAAGCTGAATTTTCATGTCCACTAATCACAAAGGGAAAGTTAGAAACACAGGGTCTGTGAAGAATTGGGTCGTGTATAAGAAGACCCCACATTCCTCCATTTGTTGAGTTCCTACCAGTTACAGGTGTCCAGGACATTTGGTCAAGATAATAATAATGACCGGCTGTAACAGACGCATTCCCCTTTGGGGGAATTCCAGGTCATGTACTATTCTGGACCAAAATTAGGAGAAAAGTCCCAGTCTTCTGCAGGAAACCCCCTCCATGTCGAAATAGAAGGAAAAACCGAGTCAGTGGGCCAGGTGACCAACCCTGATAGGACACAGAGTACCCATTCCTTCTCAGCCCTCTCCAGATACTAGGAAGCTTGTACACAAAAACCTAATAATCAACTTTCTGGAATATTCTCCTTGAGAAAAGCTAGCATCTCAAACAGAATGTGTCTAAAGCTAACTTGATCGCCTTTCCTGACAGTCCTATTGTTCTTCCTAGGTTCTCGGCCTCCATAGAGACCCACTTAGCTCATCCAAGCTGGAAACCTCTTTCCTTCTGAACAATTCATACCCAGTTCTCACCAAGTCCGGCTGATTCTAGTTCCCAAATGCCTCTTAAACTGTCCCTACTTCTCCTTTCCGTTGCTACTCCCTAGTTTAAGTAGAGACGATCACGGACATGGTCTTCAGCAGGTGTCCCTGTCTTGTCTTGACCCTTCACCTCTACCACCCTCAGTGCACATTTTCTGGCAGCAACGAGCATGATTTGGAGAAAATGTGATCATCTGAAAAGAATTCCTTATCACTTTTAGACACCAGTCTGGGACCTCCAGAAGCCAAAATCAGATATTCACTCTCTAAGTTGCTAAATTATAATTCCTACCAAAATAACAAGCCCATAGGTCTCTTGTGCAAAAAGATTGGAGAAGTGAGACATCTTTACAGTTGGAATAGAACGGCTAGCTGCAAAATTTTAGAAGACTTACAGAACCCCCAACCCATATTTAAACACTTATTTGTTCATTTCCTGCAACACTGTCTCCTCATTATTGCTGACTGTGTGGCCAGCCCTGGACCTCAAAGGCATCCAAAGATAAAGTGTGATATCCGAGTAAGGAAGAAAGAGTTATTCCCAGACGGTTACTTACATTTTTTTGAAAATCGTCATCTGAATTATGTCCTACATTCTGAAGATATTAAACCACAGAGGAGAAAAGATCATTTTGGACTGGGTGGCAGTCACGATCGATGTAGGCGTAATCCCCATAGTGGCAGCACTCAGTTGTCTTTGCCTTGGCACCTGGCTATAGAGTTCAAGCCAGTTGCTGGGCTAGTCAACTCAAACTCAGATCAAACACAGAATCACACTAGGTGATACCCAAAGGCCAGAAAATCCTTCTTTTATGTGGAGGATACTCAAAAGACTTTGGGAAGAGTAAACTACCTTGGAATGTCAACCTCCTTTTCACTGGTCCCTCAAGTGGATACTATAAGGAAAATATTAGGGAAAGAAGAATCCAGTGTTTAAAATGTGCTTAAGGGGTACATGGGTGCCTCAGTCAGTCTGCCTTTGGCTTAGGTCATGATCCCGGGGTCCTGGGATCCAGCCCCACATCAGGCTCCCTGCTCAGTGGGGAGTCTGCCTCCCCTTCTGCCCCTCCCCACCCCTGCTTAGGTTCTCTCTCATGGTCTGAAATAAATAAAATCTTTTAAAAAAAATAAGATAACATATGCTTAACTGGGTTTGGTAGTTTGGCACTGTTGCCTGTAGAAGATTCAACTGAAATGGAGAAGAGAGGAAGTTGGAAGAAAACTGGATATAATCCGAAGAGGCAGAGTGCCTAATTTGGAAATCAGATCTGAGAAAATGATCTGACCTGCAGATTTGTCCTATTTAATCTTGGGGATGTAGGTATTAAGCTGATGGTCTTATGAGATAGGCAGAACCTCCAGCTGTGACAAACAGAGGCCCGACCCCAGCACCCCGCAAGAGGGTCATAGCATCTCTTCAGACACTGGACCCAACTCAGTTCTCGGGCCCAGAGCAGCCAGAGACTGCAGGAAAGGCTGGGTAGTTCTGAGGACCCGTCCTCTATTACTACCACACAGCCATACTGTGAATCTTGTTCCTGTGTGTTCCCCAGGTGGAAAGGAAATCCTGCACACTGTGATTTCTCTTGGCTTCTGCCTCTGAGGGAACGCTTAGACCTGGAGTCTCAGAATGCAAGTTGCCGTGGGTTCACTTGCCAGACTTTCTTCTGGCCAGGCAGTAATACTCGAACTTCCTTTGTCTTTGCAGTGGGTATAATGAAACTCAAACACATCCTGTGGACATGGCCCCCATTTCTCAGTGACTAGTTGTAAGGGATATTCCCAGGAACTGCCAGAATTGCTCACACTGGCCTTTAGCCCTTGAAGTAACAGCGTGGTGGGATTCATTGGTTCAACTCCTTCCCACCCAAAGAGCGATGCCGCAGTACCACTTCCTGGGGAAAAGTGAAGAGGCTGGTACCATTCAAAGTCCTCTAAATGGGCAGGCATTAGCTTTTCAGGTTATCACTCGGTTGTCCACATCGGCCTGGCTCAGAAGTGAGGTAGGCAGACACCATAGGAAAGGAGATCACTGTGGAATGGAAGTCTTTCTCGGAGGCAACCTGGAAATAATATTACAGAGTACAGAATAATCTGAAGTGGGCATTGTATTCTTTACTTTGTGTAAGAGAATAGGTCCAAGGCATGAATTCCTTTGATTCCTGGGAAGTGGCTATTGATCTGGGTCCACAGGCAAGAACATGGAAAGAGGAGTGTTGGCGGTTGCTGATAAGAAACTCTGAGAAAGAAGTATGTGAATGGACTTCTCAGAATGATCTAGACCTGAAAATATGGTATATCAGGGCAAGTCTCTTCAGAGCATGCTTCCTGCATTAGAAGTCTAAGAGAAAATAGCCAGTTAGTGTTCTGACTTCTTTTGTCCTTCCAGTGGGGGTACTGGGACTTGGACACACCCCGCAGCATGTCACTAGTTGCTCAGTGTGCACAAGATCCCTTTAATGGATAGCAATCATCTTCCTTCCCCAAGCAGCTGGGGGCTTTCTGAATAGAGGCCATAGTGGCTCCCAGCACATGTATATATCCCATCCCCACAGCTGATGGCCCTACTTCTCCAGCCAAGTACCAACTTTGACAATAGTAAAGTGATTCTATGCCACAGTTCAAGGAAACCAGGTAGAAACCAACTAGGGTCCCCTTGAACCCCTAAATTGCAATGATTTTTTTTCTCCCTGAAATAGAGGCCAGTTTTTCTTGTCATATTATGAGAAGATTCTTTTTTTTCCCCTCTTTATTCTTTTTCTTTAGTCCTATTTTACTGGATCTAGAGAATGTAACCAGAGGCTAAATTTAATTGTTATTCTGTATGCTAAAAAATAGTATCGTCTCATGACACAACTAGAAGCAGAATAAAATGTGCTCTTTGCCTCAGTGAGCATCTGATGACAGAGGGAGATAGAATTACCCCCCCCCCCCAAAAAAGAACATAACAAAATGGATGAGGACGTAGAAAGGAGTCTCGGGAAATAATGGCTTCTAGAGGGAAAGCCTGCTGAACATGAAAGAGTCCAGAAGAGGTGACAGGCAGGAAAACAACCTGAGCTCCATGGGGTGATATTTACTTGCACAGAACGAAGCTGAGCTGGAGGGCAGGCCACGGCGGGGAAGTTGCAAGAAGAAAGTGTACATGGGAAGAAGTAGGAGGACGCATCAGAGATGTACAGATCAACCTAGGGTTGGTGATCTTCCATCTAGAGACAGACTCAAGTCTAAGACTTAGAATGCCCCTTCTGTTTTGTAGGAAGCATGCTTGCAAAATCATCACGTTGTCTGAAGCGTCACTTTAATATACTTTAAAAATTCATTCTTTTCTCTTCTGCCTTTTAATATCACACAATTGATTTCAAAGTCCTCTCGATTCCCAAGGAAAATGTCTTATCACTCCCAGCTGCTAATGCTCTTTCGTAAGAGGAGGTTTTATTCAAACCTGATAAAAATGCAAAAGAACAAACAATATTCTGCTTTCCATTGCATTTCCTTTCACCCAAGGTTTTTAAAGCACTTTGAAAATATTAATTATATCTCTGAATAGCTGTAAAATAATATGACTCTTCCATCATCTATTTTTGTAACCAATGAGAATAAAGCACAGAGCAATACAACCACCGACTCAAGTAAACGAGGATCCTGGATCCGGGCGAGGAGCCACGATATCACTGCATCACTGCACAAACTGGGAACTAAGGACATAGGCCTCGCAGATTAAAAGGGACAAATTCTTTTCCCCTCCTTAACACATAGAGGATTAGCTTAATATTCAGTATTTCTGCACCTGTGAAGTAGGCATAATCACACTGAATGACTGTGAGAGATGTTTACATCCTCAACCAGAGAGAAGGCAGAAAAGGATACTTGGCTATTTTCCCCTTATTATTTGTCTTTTGATGAAAAGCACTTTTTACCAACAGGACACATTTTGGCAAGAATTACTTTCCCCAGACAAAAAGGGAATGAGCTGCATTTGCCTGAACTAGAAAATGCAAATTGTCTCTTTTGCCATGACTCCTATCTCTAATGTTAAATGAACTCATACCCTAGAATTTCCAGGAGCATTTGTCGGGGAGTTAGAGCCCCAGCCCCCCTGTGGAAAGGGTTCCTTTGCATCCAGAGTTCCTTCGCATTTTAATCCAGCTTCGATTAAAGAGCATTCTTGGATTTCCAGGAGAGTGTGTCACAGTTGGTAGCAGGTGGCGGGGTAAGTAAACGTCACGCTACAGCCACATTTCCTCCTGGCGATGACGGTGCTAAGTTATGAGCAAACATGGTCTTCTTGAAATGAAGAGCTCTGCGAAAGTGACCACTTAATTAGGGGCATTTAAATCTCTTGATGCCTTAGCTAATTCACTGGCCCCCCTTTTCTTAGCCTAAAATAAGCCATCTAATCTAAAACATGAGATTTTTTTTTTTCCCGGGCCAACGAAGCCACAATTTGTCACTCCGGTCATTTAGTGCCACATATTGCCATTAGTCTCCCTAATGTAGTGCAAAGTCATGGTTACGACATTTAGGGTTTCTGGGTAGCCAATTTTAATGAGGAATAAATAATTTCTCCTGTTCAGCTAATACCTGCTGTTGTAGAAAGGTAATCCAAATGTCACTGCTCCGTCTCCTTATTGAAGAAAAAGAGTAATGGGCAACATCTGCTTTGAATATGCTCCTGTGGGGGGGGGGGGGTCTTGAGATCTCTCTTCTAACCGCAGAATGATCTGTGGGGGCTGGGAAAGAATTTGGAGGCCCGAGGAACTCCAATAGTGTGTCACTAGAACAACAACACAAAAATCTGGAAACTCAGGGGAAAAAAGTCTGTCCCATCCTTACTGCTTACAGGTGTACACGTTTCTGCTTAAAACAATAGAAAAGCCCTCAGAGTAGGAAACAGCACACAACAAATGCATTTAGGTGCTCTTTAATAAACAATGTAATAAGAAGGACTTTGAGGGATGGTTGGTTCCTTCCACCTTTAGTTTTGTCCACAGAACTGGTGGGAACCCGGGCAGAACGTTCATAAACGGACAGATTTACAACCTAGCCTCTGTAAAGTACCCCCAAAAGCCACACCTCCAACCAGTCACCTTCGTGCTGTGCTCATCACCTGTGCTGCCAGGGGGCACGGGGTCAGAGGCTACACACCCTTGCTTGCAGCCATCGGGTAAAGCTTTTCCCCATTTCTCAGAAGGCGAATGGCTTGTCTTATTTCTTGGCTTTTTGCTTTGCTGAGATGTCTGGATATTTACTTTTCTTCCTTTTTGGAGGATATGCCCAGACTTCTCTAGATTCAGAAAAGGAAAAATAAACTCAGATGATGAAGCAACATAATGTGACACTCTCTGGGGTCGTTGACATCTGCTTTTTCCTGTTGTGTTTTTAATCTGGCCTTTTTTCCATATGAATTTGCAAAGGACCAATAGGGCTTCTTTTAAATACTAAGTCACACTGTAATGTCCAACTGTCTTTAGGAAGAATATGTATTACATATGCCAGGCATAGGAAGCAAGACTTTTATGCTTGTAAAAAAAAAAAATGGAGAAGCTTAATCAGTTCTTCAAACTGATAGGGAGTTAGCAAGAAAAAAATGAAAAGAGCTCTGTTCTCTTCTCTTTACTCTAGGTTTCATTATTCATTGAGGACCTGTATTAGTCAGGGTTATCTAGGTTAGATTGCAATAAAAACATAAAGAAAAAAACCTCTAAATCTCATTGGCTTAGAACAATAAGTTTACTTATTTGTTTTGGGTTTTTTAAAAAAAGGTTTAACATCACTCTGTGGTTCAGATGGCTGCCCTGGGTTGCGCTCCAGGATACTAAACTGACTCTCTCTGCGCTGTGCTGTGAGGACAGATCTCAACGTCACTGGTTCCATGTTGAATCTTGTGAAGTAATGGTTAATTGGTCACCTTTCCTTTTAAGGCCATCAATTAAAAGTCTCTCTTTAAAACTAATTTCAAAAAGTAACTTGGGAAAGGATGGCAGAGGATACTAATTATCTCGCACAATTTATTCTCTGATTCTTTGTGAATTTGTCAGGCGATCTTTTACTTGTATGTGGTGTGTGCTGGGGTTTTTTTTGACTGCTTGTTTTCTGACAGGCCGCTTTCCTGTTACGGATATGGGTACATAAAGCTTCCCTTCAAATGCATGATGAATCACCCTCATCTTTTCATGGTCTTCCTTCAATGCAGCCATAGCAACTGGCAAGAGCCAGCAGATTCTATAAATTTTATAATTACTTCTTTTCCCCAAAACTCTCACATGCCTGAGATATAACACTCATCAGTTAATAGTGTATTCCCTTCCTCTAGTATCACAACCGGTTCACAGCCAGTGAAAGTTTAAAAAATTACACTACTATTGCATGTCAGTTTGCTTCCAGGGATGTGGTCCTCATTTCCAGGCAGGAATGAATCTACCTTCCAAAATCCCCTTAGAGTTTGCTCTTAAGATCATCTCAAGTGCTGGTTTCTCAGGAAATAGGCAGCAATGTAGAGATTTCATGGAGAGGGTTTACTGGAAGAGCCCTTGGGAGCAATATCTGTAAGGAAATGAGGAAGTAGATTTGGGCAGAGGGGAAGTGAACTGGGATGGTTTCAGCAAAGGTCTTGGCTGTCTTGGCCAATCCTATCATGGAGTATCGTGGGAGCTGGGCATTTCAAAACAATTCTCTTTAGTGAAGACTTCATTACCCCACTTTCAATAATGGATAGAACAACTGGCCAGAAGATCAACAACAGAGGATCTGAATGACAGTATAAAACAACTAGACCAAACAGATAGCTTTTGAGCTTTAAAACATCTACAGAAATCCTCAAAGGCATATGGAACATTCTCTAGGATGATAAACTATAAAGCAAGCTTTAGTACATTTAAAAAAATAGAACTAATACAAAGTATGTTCCCTGACTACAGTGAAATGAGAAATCAATCACAGAAAGAAATGATGAAAACAGAAAAGGAAGAAATGATAAAAAAAATCCACAAATATATGGAAATTAAACACTATCCTCCTAAATTAACAATGTGTCAAAGAGGAAATCAAAAGGAAAATTGGAAAATACTTTGAAATGAATTAAAATGAAAAAGAGGATACTAAAACATGTATGGGATACACCTAATGCAGTGCTTAGAGGGGAATTCACAACCTATAAATGATTATGTTAAAAAAATATATACCTTCTATCAATAACCTAAACTTTCATTTTCAGGACACTGGGAAACGATGATTAGCTTAAACTTAAAAGCAAGTGAAAGAAAATAAATCAGGGGTGCCTGGGTGGCTCAGTGGGTTAAAGCCTCTGCCTTGGGCTCAGGTCATGGTCTCGGGGTCCTGGGATCAAGCCCCACATTGGACTCTCTGTTTAGCAGGGAGCCTGCTTCTCTCTCTCTCTCTCTGCCTGTCTCTCTGCCTATTTGTGATCTCTGTCTGTCAAATACATAAAAAAAATCTTAAAAAAAAAGAAAAGAAATCAAAGATTAAAGTGGAAATTAATGAAATAGAAAATAAAAGTACAACAGAAAAAAGGAGCAGATAGCTTCACTGGTGAATTCTATGGAACATTTAAAGAGAAGGTAATACCAATTCTTCACAATCCTGAGAGAGAGAGAGAGAGAGAGAGAGAGAGGAAATACAACAGGAATGAATAGTTCCCAAATCATTACATGAGGTCAGTATTAACTATCCCGTGTGAAATTAATAATGGGAAACCTCACTAAAATGAGTTTGGGAGATTCAGTAGGGGAGTGCTCATTCCCTGTCACTTGCCAATTGCATATCTAGCAGGAAGACACGGATCTTTCATGAGGATGCTACTTTACTACCTAAACGAGAGGCAGAAAGTCTTTCCACCATCCACCTCCATCCCCACTCCCATAACTGGCCAGCCAATGAGAGATAACTCATAACTAGCCAATAAGAAGTCTCTACACTTCCAACTCCCGGTTTACCTCAATGGACTTTTTGTTTGTAACAGCCTTTCAAGGTACCCTTTTTCTCTATAGAAGAGTGAACCTCTCTGTGTTCCTAGACTTGCCTGTAGTTTTGCTTGTCCCAGATTGTAATTCTGTTATTTCTGAATAAACCCTTCTTTTTCTAGTAAAATAGCTGGCAGGGATTTTTTTTTTTTTAAATAATAATTATTTCTAAACAGGGGTGCCGGGGTGGCTCAGTTGTTAAGTGGCTGCTTTTTTGGCTTAGGTCCTAATCCCAGGGTCCTGGGATGGAGCCCCGCATCAGGCTCCCTGCTCTGCAGGAAGCCTTCTTCTCCCTTTCCCACTCCCACTGCTTGTGTTCCCTCTCCAGCTGTGTGTGTGTCTCTCTCTGACAAATAAATAAATAAAATCTTTAAAAAAAAATTAATTCTGGGGCACCTGGGTGGCTCAGTTGTTAATGTCTGCCTTCAGCTCAGGTCATGATCCCAGAGTCCTAGATCAAGCCCTGCGTGGGGCTCCCTACTCCGTGGGGAGCCTGCTCCTCCCTCACCCACTCCCCCTGCTTGTGATCCCTCTCTCACTGACTCTCTCTCTCTGTGTCAAATAAATAAATAAATAAATACTAAAATCTTAAAAAATTATTTCGAAATAACTTGAAGTTTTATTTTTAAGATTAACACCTGATACAAGTGGAAAAAAAAAAAAACTAGAAGAAAACTATAGACCAATATCTTTTATGAAAATGGAGACAGAAATCCAAAACAAAATACTAGCAAGGCAAATCTGACGTTAAATAAAAAAATTACACACTGTGACCAAGTTGGATATATACCAGGAAGGCAAGATTGGTTTAAAACCCCAAATCAAGTAATATAATACACTGTATTAACAGAATTGGGGCAAAAACAATGATGTCAACACATGAAGAAAAGGCATTTGACAAAATCTATCCCCTTCTTTGATGAAAACTCTTAACAAAATATGAATAGAATGGAACTTTCTCAATCTGATAAAAGGTATGTACAAAAAATCCAGAGCTGACACCCTACTTAATAGTGAAATATTGTATGCTTTTCCCTAAGATCATGAACAATACACAAGGATGTCCACTTTTGCCATTTTTATTCAACTTTGTACTGGTAGTTCTAGCCAGGACAATTAAGGAGGGGGGAAAAAAGTATCCAGATTGGAAAGGAAGAAATATAAATTTCTCTATTTAGCAGATGAGATGATCTTGTACATAGAAATCCTAGAGAATCCACTAAAAACTAGTACAATCAACCAAAGAAGTTGGTAGGTTTGCAGGGTATAAGATCAATAAGCAAAAGTCAATTCTATTTCTATACGCTAGCAACGAAACAATCTGAAGAGAAAATCAAAAAACAATTTCATTTTCATTATCAAATAGAATAAAATAATAAATTTAACAACAGGAGCTCAAAACTTATACTCTGAATTACAAAATATTGTTGAAAGAAATTTTAAAAGATCTAAATAAATGGATTGTTTATGGATCAGAAGCCTTAATATTGTTAAGATGGCCGTACTCCCTGGGTTGCATATTCAGTGCCAACCCTGTCAGAATCCTGGCTGCCTTTTTTGTAGAAATTGACAAGCTGCTTCTGAAGTTTTTGTATATTTTTAAAGGACACAGAACAGCCAAAACAGTCCTTAAACAGAGGAATATAGTTGGAAGGCTCACACTTCTCAATGTCAAAACTCACTACGCAAAGCAACAGTAATCAAGAAAGTATGGTACTGGCACACAGATACAGGCCAACGGAATAGAATGGAGAATCCAGAAATAAATGCATGTGCTTATGGTCAACTGAATGGTACCAAGAACAGGTAAAGAAACGGAAAAGAATAAATCTGAACTATATGTTATAAGTCAGGGAAAGCTCTAACAGTGGGATTGTTTCATAGTTGCAAGCAGCTCTATGCTCAGCTTCATCTGATTGGAATTCCCCCAAGATGCTCTAAGATGGCAGAGTCCCATTCTGATTAGTTGGGACACTACTTCTATGTGGCACTCATGCCTTATCACCAGTAAGAAATACTAGTTATTTTGGTTTTTGCAGAAGCAAAGAATAATACTTTCCATCTGGCCTTCTGGGCTGTGAAGAAACCAATTCTCCTCACTTGGCCATTAGTATAGGAAACTCCCTGAAGAAAAAAAGGTGTGGAAAGGTACAGCTTAAGTCTTCCTGAGGCTAAAAGAAAGACCCAAGCTCATTATTTCCCTGGTAAAGTTGACTGAGTCCTTAATCAACAATAAGAAAACCTTTCCCCTATGAGAACCATGGCTTTGGCTTCCTTGTAGCCTCAGAGGAGCTATGTCTTTCTAGAAACAGAGGGCAGAGCCCCCATTTGACCAGTCTCAGCCTCTGAGCTGAGGCTCTGAGTGAGAAAAATCACTTGTTTAATTCAAAGAAAAAGCTATCTTCCTTCTGCTGTCAACCACAGTTTGCTAGCATTGTAGTTAAATCCAGTATTTTTCCTAACACACAATATTTAGGAAAGAAGAGAAAAAGAATTAAATCACGCAGGGAGGCAGAAAGTGATTTTTACCTGAATCCCTCAATATTCATACCACTTTCCCAGGGAGAGTTTATTTATTTATTTATTTATTTATTTAAATTTTATTTATTTATTTGACAGAGATCACAAGTAGGCAGAGACACAAGCAGAGACAGAGGAGGAAGTAGGCTCCCTACAAAGCAGAGAACCCAATGCGGGGCTCGATCCCTGGACCCTGGGATCATGACCTGAGCTGAAGGCAGAGGCTTTAACCCACTGAACCACCCAGGCGCCCCTCCCAGGGAGAGTTTAATTCTAAATGTCATTTAGTTATTTCCCAAGGTAGAAGATGATAGCAGCCTATCTGAGGACAAAGAGAACATGCTACATTACCGTACCTCTCCCCGCCCCCCAACTTCTGCCCACCCTCCTCTGGGCAGGTGTGTCCTTGCCCAGAAGCCATGAAGAGGAGGACATAGGTGCTTAAAAGTCACTCTTATAGTTCACAATAAGCATTCTTTACATTCCTTACATTTTAAATACATCAGGTTCAGGGGAACACCAAAGAAAGAGCTGTTCTTTTATTAAGTAGAGTGAGTGATAATGGACAACGAGAAAAACAAAAAGGATTTCCATGTCATTTTTTACCTCACTTCTCCACAGAGAAGTCAATTCCAGTCTGATGACCAGTGCACAGGGGCAGAAGTCACACCAGAGAAAGGAGAAAGGTGAATCCATAGCTTTCACATTTTTAAACGCTCTCAAAACAACAGGCACGCTTTGCAGAAAAGGCTAGAGGTTTTGAAGGCTCTGCCTGTTAGTGTCTTAGAAAACTCCATTGGACCATGTGAAACACATTAAGTCAGATACTATGAAGTCATTAACAATCTCAGACTTCCTTAAAAACATGAAAGAATCCGTATGTAAAGAAATCTACAGAGATCACAAGGAGTAAAACAACAGATAGAGAGAATGGTCTTGAATCCTACTCTTCTAGTCCTTGGGAAGTAGAAAAGGATAGAAATCTTTTGGCCCCAGAAAGTCCCTAACCTAAACCTTGCCAATAAAATCTTAGTACTAGATTTTATGTTGATGGAGAACTGCTAGAGGTGAGTTGATAGAGCCCTAAATCCCATGGTGGGCACCAAAAAAATAAAAAATGACCTGGAGGTAGACCAAGAAGATTCTGATTACCCCCAAGAATATACACTCAGCAAATTCCTACCTGCCCTTCATTCCAAGATCAAATGTAAGAGATGCTGTTGTGAGGGGAGGAGTCAAGATGGCGGAGAAGTAGCAGGCTGAGACTACTTCAGCTAGCCGGAGATCAGCTAGATAGCTTATCTAAAGATTGCAAACACCTGAAAATCCATCGGCAGATCGAAGAGAAGAAGAACAGCAATTCTGGAAACAGAAAAACAACCACTTTCTGAAAGGTAGGACCGGCGGAGAAGTGAATCCACGACGGGAAGATAGACCCCGGGGGGAGGGGCCGGCTCCCGGCAAGCGGCGGAGCAACGGCGCACAAAATCAGGACTTTTAAAATTCTGTTCTGCTGAGGGACATCGCTCCAGAGGCTAAACCGGGGCGAAGCCCACGCGGGTTCAGCGTGGCCTCAGGTCCCGCAGGGTCACAGAAGGATCAGGGGTGTCTGAGTGTCGCAGACCTTGCGGGTATTGGAACGGGAAAGCCGGCTACAGAGACAGAGCCGACAGTAAGCTCACAGCTCGGTGTTACCTTGAACTGGTCGCAGGCTCGGAGAGCTCGGAGCGCGGCCGGAGGTCAGGCAGACGGGAGAAACTGGGCACTGTTCTCTGAGGGCGCACTGAGGAGTGCGGCCCTGGGCTCTCGGCTCCTCCGGGCAGGAGACCAGGAGGCCGCCATTTGTATTCCCGTCCTCCGGAACTCTACGGAAAGCGCTCAGGGCACAAAAGCTCCTGAAAGCAAACCCGAGCGGATTACTCACCACGGCCCCGGGTAAGGGCGGTGTAATTCCGCCTGGGGCAAAGACACTTGAGAATCACTACAACAGGCCCCTCCCCCAGAAGATCAACAAGAAATCCAGCCGAGACCAAGTTCACCTACAAAGGAGTGCGGTTTCAATACCAAGGAGAGCAGCAGAATTCCAGAGGAGGAGAAAGCCAAGCACGGAACTCATGGCTTTTTCCCTGTGATTTTTTTTTAGTCTTGCAGTTAATTTAATTTTTTTCTTTTTCATTTTTTGTTTTTTTTTTTTTCTCGCCTTCGGGTAAAATTTTTTTTTTTTAACTGTTACCTTTTTCTTTTTTAACGATTTTTTACTAGTTTATCTAATATATATATTTTTTCTTTTTTACATTTTTCTTAGGTGTTTTCCTTTTTTTTTTAAATTCTTTTCTTTTCTTTTTTTTTTTTTTTTCTTTTTTCTTTTTTTTTCTTTCTTCCTTTTTGAACCTCTTTTTATCCCCTTTCTCCCCCATCACGATTTTGGATCTCTTCTAATTTGGTTAAAGCATTTTTTCCTGGGGTTGTTGCCACCCTTTTAGTATTTTACTTGCCCCTTCATATACTCTTATCTGGACAAAATGACAAGACGGAAAAATTCAACACAAAAAAAAAGAACAAGAGGCAGTACCGAAGGCTAGGGACCTAATCAATACAGACATTGGTAATATGTCAGATCTAGAGTTCAGAATGACAATTCTCAAGGTTCTAGCCGGGCTCGAAAAAGGCATGGAAGATATTAGAGAAACCCTCTCGAGAGATATAAAAGCCCTTTCTGGAGAAATAAAAGAACTAAAATCTAACCAAGTTGAAATAAAAAAAGCTATTAATGAAGTGCAATAAAAAATGGAGGCTCTCACTGCTAGGATAAATGAGGCAGAAGAAAGAATTAGTGATATAGAAGACCAAATGACAGAGAATAAAGAAGCTGAGCAAAAGAGGGACAAACAGCTACTGGACCACGAGGGGAGAATTCGAGAGATAAGTGACACCATAAGACGAAACAACATTAGAATAATTGGGATTCCAGAAGAAGAAGAAAGAGAGAGGGGAGCAGAAGGTATACTGGAGAGAATTATTGGGGAGAATTTCCCCAATATGGCAAAGGGAACGAGCATCAAAATTCAGGAGGTTCAGAGAACGCCCCTCAAAATCAATAAGAATAGGCCCACACCCCGTCACCTAATAGTAAAATTTACAAGTCTCAGTGACAAAGAGAAAATCCTGAAAGCAGCCCGGGAAAAGAAGTCTGTAACATACAATGGTAAAAATATTAGATTGGCAGCTGACTTATCCACAGAGACCTGGCAGGCCAGAAAGAGCTGGCATGATATTTTCAGAGCACTAAACGAGAAAAACATGCAGCCAAGAATACTATATCCAGCTAGGCTATCATTGAAAATAGAAGGAGAGATTAAAAGCTTCCAGGACAAACAAAAACTGAAAGAATTTGCAAATACCAAACCAGCTCTACAGGAAATATTGAAAGGGGTCCTCTAAGCAAAGAGAGAGCCTACAAGTGGTAGATCAGAAAGGAACAGAGACCATATACAGTAACAGTCACCTTACAGGCAATACAATGGCACTAAATTCATATCTCTCAATAGTTACCCTGAATGTTAATGGGCTAAATGCCCCTGTCAAAAGACACAGGGTATCAGAATGGATCAAAAAACAAAACCCATCTATATGTTGCCTCCAAGAAACTCATTTTAAGCCCGAAGACACCTCCAGATTTAAAGTGAGGGGGTGGAAAAGAATTTACCATGCTAATGGACATCAGAAGAAAGCAGGAGTGGCAATCCTTATATCAGATCAATTAGATTTTAAGCCAAAGACTATAATAAGAGATGAGGAAGGACACTATATCATACTCAAAGGGTCTGTCCAACAAGAAGATTTAACAATTTTAAATATCTATGCCCCCAACGTGGGAGCAGCCAACTATATAAACCAATTAATAACAAAATCAAAGAAACACATCAACAATAATACAATAATAGTAGGGGACTTTAACACTCCCCTCACTGAAATGGACAGATCATCCAAGCAAAAGATCAGCAAAGAAATAAAGGCCTTAAACGACACACTGGACCAGATGGACATCACAGATATATTCAGAATATTTCATCCCAAAGCAACAGAATACACATTCTTCTCTAGTGCACATGGAACATTCTCCAGAATAGATCACATCCTTGGTCCTAAATCAGGACTCAACCGGTATCAAAAGATTGGGATCATTCCCTGCATATTTTCAGACCACAATGCTCTAAAGCTAGAACTCAACCACAAAAGGAAGTTGGGAAAGAACCCAAATACATGGAGACTAAACAGCATCCTTCTAAAGAATGAATGGGTCAACCGGGAAATTAAAGAAGAATTGAAAAAAATCATGGAAACAAATGATAATGAAAATACAACGGTTCAAAATCTGTGGGACACAACAAAGGCAGTCCTGAGAGGAAAATATATAGCGGTTCAAGCCTTTCTCAAGAAACAAGAAAGGTCTCAGGTACACAACCTAACCCTACACCTAAAGGAGCTGGAGAAAGAACAAGAAAGAAACCCTAAGCCCAGCAGGAGAAGAGAAATCATAAAGATCAGAGCAGAAATCAATGAAATAGAAACCAAAAAAACAATAGAACAAATCAACGAAACTAGGAGCTGGTTCTTTGAAAGAATTAATAAAATTGATAAACCCCTGGCCCGACTTATCAAAAAGAAAAGAGAAAGGACCCAAATAAATAAAATCATGAATGAAAGAGGAGAGATCACAACTAACACCAAAGAAATACAAACTATTATAAGAACATACTATGAGCAACTCTACGCCAATAAATTTGACAATCTGGAAGAAATGGATGCATTCCTAGAAACATATAAACTACCACAACTGAACCAGGAAGAAATAGAAAGCCTGAACAGACCCATAACCAGTAAGGAGATTGAAACAGTCATTAAAAATCTCCAAACAAACAAAAGCCCAGGGCCAGACGGCTTCCCGGGGGAATTCTACCAAACATTTAAAGAAGAACTAATTCCTATTCTCCTGAAACTGTTCCAAAAAATAGAAATGGAAGGAAAACTTCCAAACTCATTTTATGAGGCCAGCATCACCTTGATCCTAAAACCAGACAAGGATCCCACCAAAAAAGAGAGCTATAGACCAATATCCTTGATGAACACAGATGCGAAAATACTCAACAAAATACTAGCCAATAGGATTCAACAGTACATTAAAAAGATTATTCACCACGACCAAGTGGGATTTATTCCAGGGCTGCAAGGTTGGTTCAACATCCGCAAATCAGTCAATGTGATACAACACATCAATAAAAGAAAGAACAAGAACCATATGATACTCTCAATAGATGCTGAAAAAGCATTTGACAAAGTACAGCATCCCTTCCTGATCAAAACTCTTCAAAGTGTAGGGATAGAGGGCACATACCTCAATATCATCAAAGCCATCTATGAAAAACCCACCGCAAATATCATTCTCAATGGAGAAAAACTGAAAGCTTTTCCGCTAAGGTCAGGAACACGGCAGGGATGTCCATTATCACCACTGCTATTCAACATAGTACTAGAGGTCCTAGCCTCAGCAATCAGACAACAAAAGGAAATTAAAGGCATCCAAATCGGCAAAGAAGAAGTCAAATTATCACTCTTCGCAGATGATATGATACTATATGTGGAAAACCCAAAATACTCCACTCCAAAACTGCTAGAACTTATACAGGAATTCAGTAAAGTGTCAGGATATAAAATCAATGCACAGAAATCAGTTGCATTTCTCTACACCAACAGCAAGACAGAAGAAAGAGAAATTAAGGAGTCAATCCCATTTACAATTGCACCCAAAACCATAAGATACCTAGGAATAAACCTAACCAAAGAGACACAGAATCTATACTCAGAAAACTATAAAGTACTCATGAAAGAAATTGAGGAAGACACAAAGAAATGGAAAAATGTTCCCTGCTCCTGGATTGGAAGAATAAATATTGTGAAAATGTCTATGCTACCTAAAGCAATCTACACATTTAATGCAATTCCTATCAAAGTACCATCCATCTTTTTCAAAGAAATGGAACAAATAATGCTAAAATTTATATGGAACCAGAAAAGACCTCGAATAGCCAAAGGGATATTGAAAAAGAAAGCCAACGTTGGTGGCATCACAATTCCGGACTTCAAGCTCTATTACAAAGCTGTCGTCATCAAGACAGCATGGTACTGGCACAAAAACAGACACATAGATCAATGGAACAGAATAGAGAGCCCAGAAATAGACCCTCAACTCTATGGTCAACTAATCTTCGACAAAGCAGGAAAGAATGTCCAATGGCAAAAAGACAGCCTCTTCAATAAATGGTGCTGGGAAAATTGGAAAGCCACATGCAGAAAAATGAAATTGGACCATTTCCTTACACCACACACAAAAATAGACTCAAAATGGATGAAGGACCTCAATGTGCGAAAGGAATCCATCAAAATCCTTGAGGAGAACACAGGCAGCAACCTCTTTGACCTCAACCGCAGCAACATCTTCCTAGGAACAACGCAAAAGGCAAGGGAAGCAAGGGCAAAAATGAACTATTGGGATTTCATCAAGATCAAAAGCTTTTGCACAGCAAAGGAAACAGTTAACAAAATCAAAAGACAACTGACAGAATGGGAGAAGATATTTGCAAATGACATATCAGATAAAGGACTAGTGTCCAGAATCTATAAAGAACTTAGCAAACTCAACACCCAAAGAACAAATAATCCAATCAAGAAATGGGCAGAGGACATGAACAGACATTTCTGCAAAGAAGACATCCAGATGGCCAACAGACACATGAAAAAGTGCTCCATATCACTCGGCATCAGGGAAATACAAATCAAAACCACAATGAGATATCACCTCACACCAGTCAGAATGGCTAAAATCAACAAGTCAGGAAATGACAGATGCTGGCGAGGATGCGGAGAAAGGGGAACCCTCCTACACTGTTGGTGGGAATGCAAGCTGGTGCAGCCACTCTGGAAAACAGCATGGAGGTTCCTCAAAATGTTGAAAATAGAACTGCCCTATGACCCAGCAATTGCACTATTGGGTATTTACCCTAAGGATACAAACGTATCCAAAGGGGCATGTGCACCCGAATGTTTATAGCAGCAATGTCCACAATAGCCAAACTATGGAAAGAACCTAGATGTCCATCAACAGATGAATGGATCAAGAAGATGTGGTATATATACACAATGGAATACTATGCAGCCATCAAAAGAAATGAAATCTTGCCATTTGCGACAACATGGATGGAACTAGAGCGTATCATGCTTAGCGAAATAAGTCAAGCAGAGAAAGACAACTATCATATGATCTCCCTGATATGAGGAAGTGGTGATGCATCATGGGGGCTTAAGTGGGTAGGAGAAGAATAAATGAAACAAGATGGGATTGGGAGGGAGACAAACCATAAGTGACTTTTAATCTCACAAAACAAACTGAGGGTTGCTGGGGGGAGGGGGTTTGGGAGAAGGGGGTGGGATTATGGACATTGGGGAGGGTATGTGCTTTGGTGAGTGCTGTGAAGTGTGTAAACCTGGTGATTCACAGACCTGTACCCCTGGGGATAGAGTATTATGCCTCCATCAGAAAGGATGAATACCCAACTTTTGTAGCAACATGGACGGGACTGGAAGAGATTATGCTGAGTGAAATAAGTCAAGCAGAGAGAGTCAATTATCATATGGTTTCACTTATTTGTGGAGCATAACAAATAGCATGGAGGACATGGGGACTTAGAGTGGAGAAGGGAGTTGGGGGAAATTGGAAGGGGAGGTGAACCATGAGAGACTATGGACTCTGAAAAACAATCTGAGGGTTTTGAAGGGACGGGGGGTGGGAGGTTGGGGTACCAGGTGGTGGGTATTATAGAGGGCACGGATTGCATGGAGCACGGGGTGTGGTGCAAAAATAATGAATACTGTTATGCTGGAAATAAAAAAAAAAAAAAAAAAAAAAAAAAAAAGAAAATACCTTTGATAAAAATAGGGGTAAAAAAGCAACGGGGTTTGCTAAAAGCCCCAATTCCCTTTTCCCTCAGCTTTACTGAGGTACGATTGACAAATAATTTAGGTTTTGGACCACAAAACAAAGGGACTTCACGTTCCTTTTCCTGGGGCATGTCAGTTGGGTCCCACCCTTATAAATGGAAAATGACAATGTTTTTGACACTTGAAACATAGGGAAATAAAATACCATTGATATCATATCACCAATAAAAAAAAAAAAAAAAAAAAGAGATGCTGTTGTGGCAGGCTTGCTCATAAGCTCCCCAATACCACAGCCTGGTCCTCCTGACTCCCCAGAAATTGGTTCATCTTCCATCACCTCCCAACCCCAACTACACAGGGCCTTCAACCAAGGAAAGTGGGCTACCGCCAATGCCTAAAAGCCAAATGCGTACTGTGTGAGGCCCTTGCACATGGCTGACCCTGGGCTTGGAAGATGGAGTAAGGAGTAGATCAAGAAGTGGATCCCTCTTGGATCAGAGAAGAAGAATCATATGTTCTCCAAGGACAAGGTTAGGGGAGTAAAGAAGAATGTTTGAGTCTACTTAAGCCAAGATCAGCAGAGCAGATGGCGAACTATGGCAGCCAAGAGCATGGACTCCTGTGCAGGATGGAACTTCTCCATTTGAATGCCCCCTGGGTACTCCATAAAGTTTCTGCCCAGACCCCCCTACCCAGCTTCTCTGCACCATAATCCATCATGTACAGATGGAAGTAATAGAACCTACCTTACAAAGGACTAAACAAGACATTGTACAGAAGAAGAGCCCAGCATAGGGCAGGACTCTAATAGATTCTCAATAAATGTTACTGCCATAATGTTCCCATTACATGGTGAGGGGGCCATTATCCAAACAATTCTTCCGATCTTTCCCGTTCTAAATGTCCCCTCCTGGAGCACATTCTGGTTTTGAATATATTTAACATTAAAAAGGGATAGAGACGTCCTCTGGGAGATAGAGGCCAGTGGCCCTTCTTACCTGACAGAGGTCCCCTTCTTGTGATTTGCTTCAACAATCCACTCAAGCCTTCTGGTCTAACAATCCCAGTTCAGATTTGAAGAAAAGAGAAAAGGGGACTTTCCCCTTCCTTTTCAGACTCATGAAAATGAATTGCAAATCTCTTCTCAGAGGAAAAAAGCAAATTATGTTAATTACTCAAAGGACAAAGACCCTGCTTGTCAAATTAGAAAGCAGATGCTCTTTGGAGGAGTGACAAAAGGAAACTGGGGTCAGAGAAGTGAGATAAGGAATAGCGGGCCCATCGTTCTGGGGAAAAGGCATGGCAGTGGTAATCCACACCAGTTAATCCGTGGAGGCAACACCTTCCAGAACAGAGACATGAGAATGGTCTTCATTCCCCAGACTGCCTCTCCACTTGGCCCCTGGACCCTGGCAGTCCCTACCCTAGGAGCAAAATACTGCTGAGGACTCTGGGCAGCTCTGGCCTCCATGAACTAAATTGCCATGTACAACACGTGGGCCCTCACTCCTGATACCAGGCTCAACAAAGCTCCAAGCTTAGAGTCCCAGAAAGTCCTGTTGATTTGGGATTGAACCTTTAGGAGAACACATTTGGGTACTGTTTCTCTCATATGGAGAAACTGTGGTACTCTGATGGGAAAAAAAAGATGAAAATAGGGATGGACAAAAATTTTAAGAAGTCCCTACAATGTCTAAGGTACTTGGAATATTTAATCTGGTAAAACATTAAAGTTGGAGCTGTTTTTCTACATTTTCCAGGCAAGGAACAGGCTCACCAAAAGTCAAAGCCAGGCTTCAAATGCTGGGCTCCAAATCCTTTCTGGTACTTTCCACTACACTGATTTGTCACCCCTCCCCTCCACGGTATTACTGCAAGCTGGGTATTATTCTGTTTCTGGCACTTTTATGACCTTTTTCTCACTTATAAAGTTTGGAGATTGGAAAAAGAAAAAATCACCTCCAAGTTACTTTCCAGCTCTGTCATTTATTAAAAAAGGAAGGGCCTTCCCGCAACGTGGAGGCCTGAGGATAACAGGATTCTGTCAACGTTTGGAAACACCCTGCCCCCTCACTCAGGGCGGAAGACAAAGCTGGTATCCATGGGGGAGCTGGTCGTGGGCTGAGAAACCAGGCAAGTGTGAATTCTAATCCTGGTGCTGACACTGACTTCCTCGTAATCCTCACGGTCACTTTGTTTCTGAGTTTCCATCTATGCAACAAGGTTAATAGGACTCATCAATCTCCCAGGAGGGTGTTCACGTCTGTCTGCTCAGCATTTGCAAGGAGCTAAAGCCTCATTTCTGAGGGCCTGGTTGTAATGTGGGGATACCCTAAGAAAAAAAAATCATGAATGCTCGGAGGCACGTAGTTGAAAACGCCTTTAAAAAAAAAAATAAATAAATAGCGTGTTTGAACCTGCTCAGTTATCCTGAATATAAAACTCACTTTGAAAAGCAGGAGGTCATTATTGGTTCAGCTATTAGAAGAAAAAGTTATATAGCTGAAGTCGAACCTAAGAAAAAGTACAGGGTAAAAGGGGTTTTAGAATACCAGGCATTTTGGAGGTCAACAACTCCAAAAAAAGCAAGATAATATTTCTTTTTTTCTTTAAAAAAATTACATAATCTTTATCAACAGAATGATAGACTGAATTGGAACACAGGATAGTAGTCTTTTGCATCCTCATTGAAGTGATTCATTTTTTACCCTGAAGAAACATTCTGGAAGACATAGAATCATTCAGAATTGGGACACCTGGGTGGTTTAGTTGGTTAAGTGTCTGCTTTGAGCCCAGGTCATGATCCCAGGGTTCGAGTCCCACATCGGGGTCCTTGCTCAGCAGGAGCCTGCTTCTCCCTCTGCCTGCTGCTCCCCCTGCTTGTGTATGCGCTCTCTCTGACAAATCTCTTAAAAAAAGAATCATCCAGCACTTGCAAATGTGTCAAGAGTTTGAATGGGTGGAAACAGCCAAGCATAACAGGAACTCTCCAGTTTCTAGCCTTGTCTACAAGGTGAAATACTGTGCCAGGTGATTTTCATGTTGCCACGCCTTTTGGTAGGTGACCATATCTCTATCTATACTCATTCATATGTTGTTACTGAATGTGCTCCCAGAGTGCACAGCTGTTAGCCTCAGGAAGCTTCTCCTAGCGTGCTGCGGGGAGGGGGCCTGCCGTGGAGAATGGGAGGACCCGCATTTGTGCTATTTCGATCCTGCCTGTTATGGGAAGCAAAATGTTCTGTTGTTCTCCATACCTTCTTACCATCACCAGGGGCTGGTCAAGCCTGCACTCCCCCCTAAGAACGGTGAGATGTGCTTTGCTTTCATTGTATGTTGCTCTTCCGCATGATTTTTCTTTTTGCCATCCTGAGCTGAATACCCCGCCTGCCTTTCTCAGACTGTGGTCAATCAGGGACTTCTTTTTCCCACTCTGGACTCCATTCTGACATCACGGAAGCTATACAAACCACAGCGTTAGGCAAACAAAAGAATTTTTCATTTTCTCTTTCATTCAATAAGGCTCCATTTTCTGTCACCCTGCAACCTTTTGACCTGTGTCCTAATGGCACCAGTCACTCAAGGGCAGAAGTTCAGCCGCAGGTTAAGTCTGTGTGTGTTTACGCTGAGGAGAGGCCCTGTTTGCACTCACTTCCTGTTGTCTGGGGCCTGCACATTGTAATTGCTCTCTCAGAGCCCTGAGATCCCACCTGCTGAGGGAGCTCCTTCCCCTGAAAGACAGGTTCAAAAAAAAAAAAAAAAAAAGGAAAAGAAAAGAAAAAGGCTATTTTCCCTTCTTCCTTCCAGCCACCGAATCCTCTTGTCTTTGCCACAGCTGAGCTGACACTAGCCAGTCTTACCTTCAGATGGTGGAAGAAATAGGCACTGGGACACAGAGTATTCTGTCTGGTTTCCACAGTTCCCCAGTTTGCATTTCCTAACATCTACTGGTCCGTGCATGAAAAAATACTCAGGGTCACTATTTTTCGGTGTTTAAAACAAACGAGAAACCACTGAAACATCACAGAAACAGGCTGAATAGGGAACATTCTAGTTTAAATAAGAAAGTCACACAATTTCCTTCCAAGGATTTTCCTGTCTGCCCACTCTTTCCACCTCACCTTCTCTTGCTCTACTCTGCCATCCTACAACGTTGCTTCCAGGAGATCAGTGCTCTAGCTGCCACTGGTATTTCTGTAAATAGCTGACCAGTTACAGAATGTGTTGCTCTGTGCGAAAGTTCCTTGGCTCATGCATTTGTCTAATCCACCCAATGTATCCATTCAACCATCCATCTCTCCTTTTCAGTCAGACCCAAGCTCCAGAAAAGCAAACAAATGTGAACTACTATGAATAGTGCAATATGGCTCCAGTACAACGCGGAACAATGGGGATGGGGGAGGGGTGGGAACTCCGGACTGGAAAAGGACATGTGTTCACCAACCTGTTCCTACTGAAGAAATGTGGGCTACATGCTGTGGCTTAGCTCTCCTATCTCCCCATAGACCTCCTCTGCATAACCCACACCACGCAAACAAGCATGGTGTACACGGTATGGCAGGACCTTCCAGGGACTCCATTCCCTCACATTCAAGTGGCCCCTGAAAGATACCCCAGAGAGAATATTGAATTTGGTACTTCTCCAAAAACACTGATTTACAGTCCCTGCTGGTTCTCTTTCCCCTCCATGTCTGTATGACAGACTCAAAGACCAGCAACGCGCATGTAATTAACTACTTGACCTCTGCTCAGCTATGGGGACAGATGATATGTAATGCTTCCTTCCTTCTATCCATCTTTGCCAGGATCCCAAGTTATGCGTGTCCCTCTATTGCTCAATCTCTTGTTTCGTCTTCCCCCATATGGTGTGACAGATCACTACAACAGACCGTTATGGACGGGCTCCCGTGTGGAAGACTGCCCTACTGAGGCAGATTAACGATCATCCTGGAGCAGTGCCACGTTCTGTTTTCCAGAATGTGGAGGCCAAATCCGGATGCTACTGAGGAGGATATAAAAAACCCATAGACACTTAATTGTGCAATGTTATACTTCCCGATGCCAGCTGGTGATCAAATTATGAGATGAAACAAGAGGATTTATAATCCTTGAAATTTCATCTGAGCCTGTGTTGTCACAGAGGCAGTCCTCACCATATGGTCCGCCCTTTTTGCAAGGTTCCAAGAAAACCACCAGGGCGCTGGGTGCCAAGGGTTAATTTAATTTTGTCTGTTTGCTTCCTATTATAGCAGGAGATAAGATGCAATGAAATACTCCCATTCCATTTATTACTTTTTCTTTGAATCTATGTCCTCTTTAAATATTAAGTGGTTCTTTCCCTAAAATTTGTAACTCTTCCCTAAATGGTTTCACATTTCTTACTGTAAATCTTTCTTCATACAGCTGCTCCATGTTTTTCGTCTGTCATAGTTTCCCGGCATAGGATTTCTGTCATTGTCCTCATTCTTCTTTACTATAAGCACTTCCAGAATTTTCATGGTGACTGAGTATTTTTCCCATCTCTCTCTAAATCAGGGATCTTTGCCAAAATATAAATATATGGGACATAGTTCTCTACTTACGGTTTTGTCCCAATATCAACAAGTAAATTAACTTATGTACCTCTCCCCCAAGGTTCTTCCATATCTGTGTACTGAACTCAAGAGACAAAATGTCTCATTCAAGACGTAAATGGTAAACCTCAGGCATTTAGGAGATGCTATCTAAAAATTAGTGAGTTAAATTTTAGGTAAAAAAAAACATGGATCTTCGAGAGGAGACCTAGAAAAGGAAGATAATGGCCAGGCTGGAAAAGATTAAGATATCTTTGGTTGGATTTCATGGGTTAAGCGTTGCTCAAAGATAAAGCTGTGCAGAGGTGCAGAGACTTTTTAGTAAACAAAAAAGTTTTAAACAAGCAGGAAAAAGAAGAGAAATTTAAGACCGAAGACGCAGACAATAACTTGAATAAGTCACAAAACTGAAGCAAAAGAAAGTGAGAAGACTATTGTTAGTGAAATTTCAATATTTGTTGATTTAATTATTTGAAAACGAAGTTTATCATAAAAGGAACTATATTCAGGCCAAAAAGGATATAAAGAGAGAAAAATAGTTTATATCCTTAGAAATCCAATTAGGGATCCAGTCAGGATAAACAAGTAGAAACGTAATGAAGTAGATATCCCCCACTGACCATACCCCAGTGGTCTTGTGTCACAAGAAAAGAGGAGGCAGAGAAGTCACCATTATAAGCAGAATAAAGCCACACTGACAAATTTAAATCCCAGCTCTGTCATTTACGCAGCTGGACAATTTAGACAATTTATTACCCTTCTCCGTGGCTTAGTTTCCTTATCTGTAAAATGGTGATTTTCCCCAAAAATTGATTATGGGAACCAAATGTGTTTGTGTAATTTACAGTCCCTGTGTGTGTGTGTGTATGCGCCCGTGCGCGTTTGTATTCTGAAACTGTTCCTGACACACAGGAAACACCACGTAAGAATTTGCTGTTGGGGGCTGTGTTACTATTGGACAGAGCCATGAAGCATGAAGGTATTATTACTATTTTTACCTTTGCAAAGCCCACTGGCTTAGGGATAGCAATAAAACTTGGGACAACTTTAGCTACATTTACGAGATGGAAAAGGGGAGAAGAGCCAAAAGAAGAAGGGAAGCATCGGGATGCATTAAAAATAATTTCTGTATGGTTTAAATTTTTCCCAGTGCTGCATCCAACCACACCTTTATCCCCACATTTTTTTAGCCCCTCAACTCCTTGTAATGGGACTAAGTATGCAACTCACTGCATTCATTCAATGACTGACTTCCATCACCCTCTGGAAACTACCTAGGATATTTGCTATTTGTAATAAAAAAAAAAAAAAATTTTTTTTTAAACCAGATTAGGTCCCAGTCCTGAAACTTCTACTTAAATTTGCCCCAAATCTGAGAAGCAGCTAAAATTTCTGAAAAGTAGAGATGAATAGAAAAGGTTGTCACTGTGGAGGAAACAGCTTGAGCAAAGGAACAACAACAAAAAGAAAACAAGAGGGTAGGTCCAGAGAGAACATAGGGGCGAGCATACAAGTTCATCTAAGTAACGTGAAGAAGGAAGGAAGGTTGGACAGGACAGACACGATGAATGCCAAGGTGAGAGCCCCATGCGTAACCCGGGAGGTGACAGAGAGGGACATGGGGGCCTCTGGAGACCACTTGCTGGTGTTCATGATGTAGAAGCAAAAGGTTCAGGAGTCAGAAGATCTGTTCACTAACTAGAGAGCCTTGCTCGTGTCCCTTGGCTTCTCTAGCCCTCAGTCTCCTTATTGTTTCAATTTTTAAAAATATGTATGGAACTCTTACTATGTGCCAAACACCATGTTTGGGCCCCCTAAAGAATTCAAAATGGAATCACAGCATCTGTGCAATTAAAAAGCCAAACTGAGAGACCTGCCCAGCACATCCCAACGCTAACAGGTCATGATCTCCTAATCAGTTTCCAGCCAACTGGATTGCCACCCCAGCTTGTGAAGGACAGCCAGAGTATTCACCAAATGTTCCATAGCGTCTGTAGACTGTTGAACTCTGAAGAGTTTTTTCTTAAGATCTACTACTGCTGGCCTGGCAATCATTTTACTTTTTCCAGGTGAACAGGTGAAGAAAACTTGATAAAGAGTGATTGATTCTCTATACTGCCTGAGAAATTAATTACATATGAGAATGGAAAAAAAAAAAAGATTGGAGGTATAATAGATAATGATCATCGGGAGGTATGTTATCTTGTCTAATTTTAATCAACTTTTGAATGATAGAAATAGAGATTTAACTGGTTGGTTGATTAATCCTTTTTCAGTTTGTGTGTTTCCAAGTGATCTGTGATTCTTTCAAATGTCTTTCTCCTTTCAAGAATCCCTGGCAAGTTGACATACATATGGTGAACATATGGCCTTCTCCTAATTGATTTAATTCAAAAGAGGACCCAGGGGAAAGCTCTGAGCACTATCTGTTTGAGAGCTTTGGGGAATGTTTATTTCGGAGTGAAGGGTATGAGTGCGATACCATCGGAGCCGCGCACTTGAAATAGTACCCGCACATGGTCGGAAATATCCGCGGTATAAATCATTAGGGTCATTTTAACCCAAAGTCTCTGAATTGGCAGAACAATATAAAAATATATTTTTAAATAAAACTGGGAGCGATTGCGATGTTTATTTCAAGAAATTAAAAACACGGCTGGCACTAAATTCCCCCACTTGTGAAACTGTCACTCCCCAGGTGAAACTGCGTTGCCTAATTAACTGACACCATCCATTTAGAGATCAATTTGCCTCCATTCCAGCATGAGCCTCTGTTTGCCTAATGCATCCTCCACCTGATAGAGATAATTGTGCAGCTAAACTACGGCGGAAGGGATGGCGCAATCGACTGCATTCCTTCCCTACAGACTGCTATAAATAAAGCCATGTGTCTCTCGTCTGTTTGCTAAATGGCTCCTAGATGATAGTCATCCAGCTGCAACCGAACCAAAACCAAACTGAGTTTACTCTCTTTATTGTCCTCACTGGGTTGGCTCTAACAATAAAGTCAAAACACCTGTCATTAGCGGATGATGACCTGATGGGTTTGGAGCTTGTCTGAATACTTAACATGGGGTCAGGGGACCACATTTTTAAAATGTGACATCTGGCCATGGCCCTATCAATCTCTCTGTGTCAGCGGTGTCCTGTGCTGATGCTTATTTTGCGGTGCGACAAAAATAAGGGGCATACTAGATCATCAATCCCTCTGAGTCAGGCACAGGACATTTTTATTTTATATCTATAGATGTTTAGTGAAGTATGTGTGTGTACACATAACCCATATTTTATATATGTGTGTGCGTATCTTATATGTGTGTCTTTCACTTTTTGTCTCTTTAGCCCTCAGCCTGACACGATCCTAATAAATGCTGAAGGAAGGAATGGGTAGGCACTTACACAGTTTACATAAATCACCATCCAGTGGATAATTTTACAGTGGCAGGAGCCCTAGAAATACTATTACTAAAAATAATATAGCTACTATTCATTAAACTTTTACAAAGTCCAGATACTAAAGAAAATGGGCTTTGGACTCAACACTCCATCTCATTTAATCCTGATATCCATGCTATGAGAGTGAGTTTGTTATTCCTTAGATTATAGATTAAGGAACTGGGGTGCAAGGAGCTTAAACAACGTGCCTAAGGACAAATAGGTAGTAACACAGAATGCATATAATCTGCTGTAACCACCAAGCTATTTCAACTCAGGGAGCACTGTCAGTTCAGGAGATCTCACTGGAAGGCTTAACACTATTTTTGTTGGAGCAGTGCGATTTCACTTACACGCTTCCTCCTCTTCTGGGAGTTAATTCAATCATAATAAATTGCTCTGGCAAATTGTTAATGACCCTGTATACATAGACTGTAAAACAGAAGAGGTGGGGATTGGGAACTTTGACTCTGGAGAATGGACTGCAGTCAAGCCCGGAGTGGGACAGGAGTAATGAAAGTACCCTTGTCCATTTCCACATGCCTGAACGATGCTCAGAAAAATCATTGGACCCAATTAGCAACCTTAGGGGTCATCTTCAGATCCTTTGCAGTGGGAGTATCATTGCTTCAGCTCCACAGAATATTTAGGAATTTTCCATGAGGAATTTATCCTAGGGAAGAAGCTTTTAAGATCCGCTTTGTAGAGCACGTCCCAACGTGTGCTCATGGATTTTGATGTTTTGTAAGAGGGTGTAGCAGAGTGCCATTGAAAACAGCACCCCAGCCAATGACCATGAATCAGAAATTTCTTTCCTAAAGCTCACATGGCCACAACACCAAGAGAAAAAGAAAGAATGGCTATACTTCTCTGTGCATCGTGATGGTATACCTTGTTCGACCCAGTGAAACCCAAGAGGGAGAGTTCATCCAAATATTGTTTTAGAGCTGAATCTTAGCTCACGTTATTTAATTCACACAATACCTCCGATGCCGTTCCTTAATCAGCTGGAACTTGAACCTTCATAGTTCCTACAATTAACGGTCTAAATACTTTGAACACAAATTGCGCACTTAAAATCTCTGCACGCTACAGCTAAAATGACTCAATAATCGGAATACTGTGGACGCACGGTAGAGGCCTCCTTGAGATACCTTTGGCAACATCTTTATTTGTGAATAGAAGCAGAACCAGGGGCCCATCCCCTTTCTAAAAAGTCTTTTCACAGAACTGCCTTGAAGCCATTCTAGTTTTCTCTCCTCAACATTTTCTTTACTACCTAAGGCAGGGTGATCCTCTATTATGGAATTTTCTGGACAGCAGAGTTTTAAAGATCCTTCTCCATAGGCCACAGCAGCATATTCAGGCTGGTCAGACCGTGTGTCCCAGTTTGAAGTTTGAAAGCATGGCCACAGGACATATAAGGAATGAGTGAGCAGCATCATGGGAACACTGTGCAGTGGTATTGCAGGGTTTTTAAGGGACCAGGAGGAGACTGATCGGACTAAGGGAATTCACACCGGAGAAGCTAATATAAATACTTCCCTTGCTAAGGAAACACAATTCAAGTAAATATTTGCCTGGTGAACAATTTACATTCTTCCTTTCCCATAAATGTCCACCTTTCATCAAAGATCCACTTGTCACCTGCACAAATTGCAGGTGTTGAAGCCGGGTCTGTGACCCTGAAGACCATCTCTGCCACTTCGGAATGACCTGTGCATCCAAAAATGTGCCCTACGTCTACAAGCAGTTGAACTTCTGAAGTTTTCTCTGAGGAGCCATGCAGCTGGCTCACATATCACCCGGGGGTCAGGCCACTGCTCTCCGCAGTGCTCTGGTTTTCTGATTAAGAGACACCTGTCATGCTGGTCACGCCGTGGGAAGAGCATGGAGCTGGGATGCCAGCCACCGGCTTCGGGGCCTGACTTGGTCACCAGGGATGTGTGGGTGTGGGTTAGTACCGTTGCCTCTGGGCCTCCACTTCCTCACCTGACACATGATTACATGAGCTTGAAAACACCTGTGATTTTATGATTTTTACAACCCAACATGATAATGCTACCTACTTCAGCCTCTTCTAAGAGACTCTTTGGAAACATTGGGTATTAGATGCCTGGGAGGCTATTACTCTGTAGAAAATAATTCTGGATAAAATTTTGCTAAGAAAATGAGTCACATCCACCCTCCAACATGTCTGTGGAATATGACGGACATCAGGAACCACTACGGACCGTTTTACATGAATCAGTTCCCTCCATTGGCCAGAGCGCCAAGGCTTTACATTCAAGCATACTCAGTTTGGCAAACTTGGTTCAGCAGATCCTTAATAGATATAAGCTAGGACCAAAAGATCAGAGGAACTTATTTTATAGGAATGAAGAACTGAAGAAAAGTAGAAAATGACCATTTTGTCTACTTGGAGCATTTTGTCAGAGTGAGTGGGATTTATTACGCAACCAGGACAACTTGCAAGAGGCAGGGCCTTCAAAGGAAATTTTCTGCAGCCTTTTAGAAACGTCCTGGGTCAAGGTAATTTACCACCTCAGCCAAAATAGACCCCTCCAGGGTCAACTTGCTCCTGTCCAAGCAACAGCTCTGGTTTGAAAGCCACCACCCAAACAAAAGAATTGCGTTCGCCTCCTGAAACACTGAGCATATATATACCGCGACTCCCCTAAATAGACTTAAGAATTAATATTTTCATGACAATTTACGCTTCCAGCAATTTCACCCTCCCAATTCAAACGTCACCAAATGAAAGTCAGAAGACATTTCATGCAGAGCAGGTGTTCTGTTTGGCTTTATCATTATAATTTTCTCAGCACAGGAAATATTAAAGGCACACAACAGACTCAAAATCCAATTTTATCCAAAATCACAGGGCTTGACATGCTGGAAGCTTTTAAAATGTTTTCCAAGTTAAGTAACGATGAGAAGCTATACAACCTGCACCTGTAAATCCAAAGCATAAAATGGAAACAGGCAGCCATTCATCTGTGTTCCGTTTGGGGCTATAAAACTGTCCTGGGACACGCTGAGGAGGCAGCTAGTGGTGTTTCCGAGTACAACGTGGGTTAGTTCCTAATATGAGGAAAATGTAGGTGGCAGAGTTGAGAGATAGCCAGTTTTAACCCCTCAAAAGCAGATGCTGTTTTGTGAACAGAAGTTTTTAAAAATATTCCATAGCCCTAGTGATACTGGCTTTCTTTAGTTCCTCGTAGAGTTCAATAGACCCTTCCTGGTTACCAGATCTCCCCATGCAGAATGAACGTAGGCAACCCCTCCCTACGGCAGTATCTTCCCTCCAGAGAGTCTCTGGTTTCCTTCTTGCTGATCACCAAGCCCACAGTCTCTACAGCTTGCCCTCTCCTCCAAGGTGTCCACACATCCAGGTTGGCGTGGGAACATCTTGGTATAGTCTGTTGTCTTGTCAATAATTATGAATACCACTGCCTTTTGTTCTCAAAAGTGCTCCATTTCAGAGAATAAATTATAGGCTGCCCCACTTGGATCTTGCCTTTTTCCCTCCCTCCTTCTATAATATCCATAATACCTATTTCTGCATCTTCAAAATACCATGTCAGTATGACTGTCGACCAATCAATCTCCTAGCCCCACTCTCCCTTCCGAGCTCTGAACAGTTCCATTCCATTTCTGGGCTACAAATGTCCATATGAGAGTCCTTCTAGAACTTAGACTCAACAAAAAATAGTCTTCCCTCTTTCTCAAATAGACTGGTTTTTCTCTGCTATTATTATTTCTGTTAAAGAAAGTTAATAAAACTCGATATTATAAAGTCAACTTGCCAACAGAATCATATGTCATTCCCCATAAGTTCATCTGGATCAAGATGTTCCAAACTCATTTACTTTCCCCACCACTAGAAGCAGCTTTGGCCCTGATCTCCTCTCTTTCAATACTACAAAATACTCACAGCTACTCAAAAATTAGCAGGGATTCCAAAGGACCACTAAATTCATTTCCCTTTAGTCTGATTTTCAAGACCTTACCTATTATAGCTTCAACTCAATTTGTTGATCTTTTTCAGCTCTAATATTCTGGGACTTTATGATTCTACATATCCTTCCTTCCTTCCCAATAGTAATCACCTTTGTATTCTAGGCTTTAGGTGAATGTATCTACCTACAAGACAGGTTACAGAGAACTGAGAACAATCTGTAATTCCTTACTTCTATGACCTCATCTGTGGTATTTCTTGAGCCTGGAATAATTTCATCCCTGATTCTACTGTTTTAGTCTGTCTGTTCTTTAAGGATCTATTCAAATTCACTTCTTCAGAAAGCCTTTCTTTCTTTCTGTCCCCAATAAGTAATGTTGTAGCCTCATCTCCATCTTCCACTATCACCATCATTCTGTATTTTCAGGATTCTATATTATAATGGCCTCTAGAGTCTTCACCTCCTTTCAGTCTTAGCCACCTCAAATGCACTTAGCAGATTGCTGCCAGACTGATTTTTCCAAACGTAAGTCTTATCGTAGCATCTCCTACCTGCAAAGCTTTTAATGATACTCTTTTGCATAGAATTCAACTCAAGCTCCTCAGGATTGCATACAATAAACTGGACACACTATCTACCTCTCCAAACTCAAGTCTGGCATTTCCCAATTTCATACTTTATCTTTCTGCGACACTGAGCCTCATAGCTTTTTCCAAACAAGCTACTCGGTTTTTTGCTAACCCCTCCTTCCCGAGTCCTCTTCTTCCCTGTGTACCTGGATAGCTCCACCTAAATTTCACTCTGATGATAACTCACCTGTGACACTGTATTTGGTCATCTACTTTCTTTGCTTTCTCCACTCCAGAAAGAATTAAGTACTTTATTCTCTCGGTCTAACTAAACAGGGCTTGTATTATTTCAGTTATCAAAATGCACTCCATTTGCTTATATTTTCTTTTTTTCTACCAGACTGTGAATGCTCCTAAAGGCGGAACTCACATAGTGGTTGAGAATACAGATGCTGGAGACAGAATCTGGGTTTAGATCTTACCTCTTGCTACTCACTAGCTGAGAGATTTTATGTATCAGTTAGCTATTACTACAACAATGCTGCATAACAAGTAACAAAAAATTGTCAGTGGCATGTATTAATATTTTTTTGTTTGAGTCTGAGTCTACTAGTAGCTCTGCTGAATTAGGTCAAGTTGACTGAGCCTAACTGGACTTGCTCATGCATCTGTGATCAGTGGTGGGTTGGCTGGGGCTGGTCACTCTGGGATGCCCTCAACTGAGAGAAGACATTTTTGCTACTTTTATCTTCCAACAGGCTTGCCCAGACTTGTCCTCATGGCAGAGGCAGAGTTTCAAAAGAATTGTAAAGGTATACATCACCTCTTGAGGACCAGACTGGGAATAAGCACAATGTCATATTTGTTCCAACCTACTAACCGACACCAATAAAACCCAAATTCTAAAAGTGGGAAAATACAGTTGCAGCAAAGTCATATTACAAAGGGCATCGATGCAGGGAAGTCACTAACTGGGGCCACTTTTTCAATCTACCACATCTTGGGCAACTAAAATTTTAATAATTAACACATTTTTTAAAAAGGCATTCACTGTATGTCATGCCCTATTTGATACACCAGGAATATCATAGTAATGCCAACAAAAATCCTCTTCATAAAAAGCTTAAATTCCAGGGCCAGGTAGTAGGTTAAAAAGAAAGCCAACTCCATCATTTATTAGTAGTGCTAAGTGTTAAGGAGTGAATGCATACAAAGAAGGGAAGGAGGAGATGAGCACTTGAAATATAAAGGAAATTTTAGAGAGGGTGACTTGTAAAGGGGACATGAAGGGGGTGTGAAGGGACGAGAGGACAAACCGTGGGGTTGACTTCCTTGGGGAAGCCCTTGGAAGGTTCTGCAGAAGTGATGTAGGAAGCTATTGCCACAATACCTCACTATCCTGTCACAGATCTAACATTCTTCAGATCCCAAATGTGCCTGCAAACCTAGAGCAACTTGGTCTTTTTCGTTCCTGCCCACTTTCCTCCTCTCTTTCCTGTTCTCTTCATAGGGATGACACACAAAGTTTCCAATACACACTTTCAGCTGCTACCTCGGGGGTCCATGCCTTAATTGCCACTCAGTTTCTCATAGGAACCAGCACCTTTGGGACATTTTTAAAAGCTATCTCTGAAATATAAAGCATCGGAATGACTCAACCTCTTTGTATTATTTAAAACAATTTTAGACATTCCACAGACAACAAGATGTAATGAAAGAAATTGTAAAGTTCATTACTTGAGTTCAAATGGCATACCCACTAATCACCTCAGGAAAGTGGCCAAAGTGGCCTCTAGCTCTGTACCATCATCTTGGATAGAAATACTGATCGTGGCAAGGATTCCATGAGACTGAGACAGCGTATGCCATCCCAGAACAGTGTCCGGCATATACAGTAGTGCCAAATCACAATGGGTGACTTGGGGATGGGGGAGATTTTAGGTGTGAGTGAACCTATAAAAAGATAAAATTTAAGTTAATTAATGCTAACATGGGGTTAATTCTGTTGTAGATCACTGAGTCTGAGTTAAGCTGGACTGATGGGAAGTATCAGATTGGAGCTCATCACAGTGCTTTGTGGGTGGTTTGGACATTTTTCAACTCTGAAAACTCTGATATCCATCCCTTAAACCCACCGTTTGTCCCTGCCCTGGGCAGACTGCAGTTCAGCATCTGCAGAGTTGAGGTTATCACCTTTGGGTCTCCATGTGGTTAAGGCTTCAAGATCAGCCTCTACGTCACGGCTGGAGCTCCTACTTTATCCCGATGGTCCTTCAGGTGTTAGGCTTTTTCTCCTTTTTGGTGTCATCATTTCCACTATCCTCAAATCCCCCAGTTCTCTACTAGAAAAAATAATATTTTTACCAAAAAATAAAAGTTCAACTCACACAAACTCCAAACAACACTGTGAAATCATGTCAGTGTGTAATAAGGTTGTATATTAAGGGCCCTGTATATAAACAACTTATTCTATAGATAAGATTAGAAGATAAGTTAAACAGGACAGGAACTTGGAATCAGTCCAATAGAACTAAATACAGCAATATTATCAAGGTGTTCTCTAGGGCCCTGGCATCAATTTTATAATATAGAGAAATATAGACATCCATTGAATAAGTATTCATCCTAACCCTAGAACTGTATACATCAAGCATTATGGGATTAATTTGTAAAACTCATTCTTGTTTTTTTGTTTGGTTTTTCTGTTTTTCTTCTTCTTCTTTTTTTTTTAACCTCTGAGCCTAGAGCTATGGAAATTCATTTAGTATTTAAGATTAAAAAAAATCTATTGAGCCATTAGTGTATGCCAGTAGTGTACTAGGCTCAAGGGAATAGATTGTAAACAAGACAGATAAGGTCCATTATTTCATAGGGCTTATATTCATGAGTCTGTATCTGAGAGTAGAAGAAGATAGGGGAAGCGTTTTATTGTAAAATAAGCAAGTCAGGGCACCTAGGTGGCTCAGTGGGTTAAGCTTCTGCCTTCGGCTCAGGTCATGATCTCAGGGTCCTGGGATCGAATCCTGCATCAGGCTCTCTGCTCAGCACAGATCCTGCTTCCCCCCGCTCTCTGTCTGCCTTTCTGCCAACTTGTGATTTCTCTCTGTGTGTGTCAAATAAATAAATAAAATCTTAAAAAAAATAAGCAAGTCAACACACATACAACAACATAAGCTATAATAATTTCTATGGAACTATACAATAGTGTAGAGAGGAAGAGTGTGATATAGTGGGAAAAGGGTTGATGGTAATAAAAATAGTTAACATTTATTGAGTGCTTAGTCAGTGATAGGCACTGTATGTGTGGATCCACACTTATCTGGTGCTTCTAATGCCCTATGAATAAGTACGTTAATCTTATTCCCATTCAACAAACGGGGGGGGGGGGGGTTCTGAATGTGGCACAAAGTTAAGTTACTTAAGGTTTGCCTTGCTGCTAAATGGCAGAACTGGAAGTTATTCCCAAGATACCTGTTTCCAGAGCCTGGGTATCCACCTGCCTATTAAACATGAATGTAACCCCATATGACTGCCATGGAAAAACTGAAGTCAAATGGAAATATTTCAATAACCATCAGGAAGATATTTCTAAATTTACAAATTTACAATTTACATGTCAAGAACACAAATTTCCATGGGTGGGTGGTGCAATTTTCTTTCTTCCCTGGAATATAAAAGGTGGAAGAAAAAGAATAGGAAAGTTAATCAGCAAGGTTAATTAAGTTCACTTTTTTTTATCTGATCATTTTAGAGTAACAATGTGAGTAAGTTAGGGTAGTTTTATGAGCTATATGTACATAATGGGCTAAACAAATCTAAATTATTTTTAAAAAGGTATTAGTACCCACTGATATAATTATTATTAATAGCCTATTATACTGATGATGACAGGAAAATAATGTATGGTCTTGGAACAACAATTAACTTCACTTATAACATGTTGTATTAGTGTCTTTTATCGTTAACTTTCTTCCTTCACCTAATATGGTATCACCTCTTTTCCCTGTTTTGAAAAGGGTCATTATCCTTATAGATAACAAACTTTATTTTGAGATTTTGAACTATGGCTTACCCATCCTCTCAAAATGCTTTTGTGGGCTTGAATGTGGACACACTAGATTTGGAGAACTACCTGCTCCAAACGTTGCATGAGACAGTCTAATTGGTGTCTGTACTTTGAGCCTTCTGATGCCACGAACACAACCATTAGGAACTGATTCAGGGGTATCGAACTTCATTGTCCACAATTCAATGACTAGTAAATACACTTGATTAATTTAAGCATTTAAATTATAATTATACATGTGGATTATCCCACTTAACTTTATGAGCTATCTCTACACAGCTGGTCGTTCTTATTCTACACAAAATTATCACAGTTTGATTCCTGAGCCAAAGACTATCCGAGAAATCTTACATCTTTAATATGACAGTTTTACAAGTTGATCTGTTTTTGAAAAATAGGGTGGTGGTGTGAAAAATGGATACAGATTCAGGTATATATACTTGTGATTATACACATGACTTCGGCATGAAGGTGGATATCAAGTTTAAGCCTCTAGTGACCATTCTTACGTACATCAGCGAGACCACGTATTAGAAGGAGACTAAGATTTTTGAAACCTGAGGTTTGAGAATGTTGCAAGTCAAAAAATTATTCTGGGTTGTCAGCAAGTCTAGATTCTGATACATGTTGATAGCAACCGGCTTGTCCCATAAATATAGCGAATGGACGTGTGACTTCAGACCCACAGGCACGCACCGATAACCCAGCCTGACGTGGATATAGGCAACCCTTTATGTCTATTCTGACTTTGGCTTTTGCAGCTGCTGTTTTCTCAGTGTTGTCTCCGGGGCAGTTTCCTGTTGCCATAGCTGATGGCCTGCCCACGCCTGCCTGGGCCTTTCAAGTGTCAACACACTCCCAGGCCGGCTGCAGTGGTCAAATGCTTGTTAATGAGATACAGCAGCCGGCGAGGGGTGAACCACTGAGACGGATAAAGGAATTGCACTGGTGCAGGAAGCGATGCCTTTTGAATCTTTTCAGCAGGGTGAAAGCTTTCAAATCAAAGAGGGTATGTTGTATTCATTAATAAACCCAAGTTCCCATGCAGTCACATTAAAGCCAGCAGTTTAACTTTGCATCAGACAGGTGAATTCCCCCCCCCCCCCCCATTTTACCCTGGAAGACAATGAACAAGAAAACAAGGCTTTAGCTTGGAACAAAGCGGCACTTCCTCATCTGTGGGGCTGACCGGACTGCTAAACAAGCAGGGGTTGCTGCATTCTTTTTCAATTTATCCTTTTGTCCGTGTGTGTGTGCGCGCGCGCGCTCACGCGCACGCACGCGTGTGTGTTGCAAAGCGCATAGCAACCACTCCTGCTCCCTTCTCTGGAGTCTTTTTAGCTCCAGCGTTTCCTTTTTCCCTTTCCTTTCAAAACTGACTTGCAGAAACAGAACTCACAACTTAACAGCTACTTGCGAGGAAAAGAAATACATGGATGTGGATGTGGGCCCACACTGTCTCAGACGGGATAAGGCTGCGCACCTGTGCCCGCCTGCCCCATCGCGACCTGGAGAGGAGGCCACTTCTCCAGGGAGAGTGTGGAAGCTGGCAGCAGCATGAGACGGCTCCAACAGCTGGGAGAAGCCAGAAGGAAGGAGCGGGGGAGGATGTAGAAAGTCTCTAACTGGCAGGAAGTCCTGAAGATAGTGTTGAGGGAGGGAAGTATTATTATTCTTAAGTGCTACAAAGTTGCACTCAGAGAATGAAAATAGCCACAGTAAATAGCATCAGAGATGGATTATCTATTTTGGGGTCATCTGAGAGAATTCAGAATGAATGACAGTTTTAGAAGCAGGATTGTATAACTTGGACCAGCTGAGAGTTAAAGATATTCTTGCCTCTCACTGTCTCCATTTTTTTTCAACCATCTTATTTAGCTATTAATTCACCAGGGTTAACTCAGCACTCCAAAGCAAAGTCAGTATCTATGTTTTATCCTAATGACATTTTTAACTGCAAAGAAGACTAACTATCCAGAAAAATAGAGTGTGTATGGCGGGGTGTGGGGGGGGGGGGTTGTGCATTCTTCAAAGTGCTTCTGTTTTTAGGATATTCACAAATTGATTAATTTTGGGCTTCAATTCATCGGAGAAGGCCTTTAAGCTATAGAAAAAGAGAAATGAAAATCCCATTTCTTAGGTCTTCGTAACAAGGTGTCAGACACCAATCTAGGTAGATGCTTAAAAAAAAAAAAATGTGTATATGAAAGGGAAGTCTGGCAAAATTCTGCCCAAACTCAACAATTCATATTTACTTAAAAGATACTGTCCAATGACTGTTTTTTTTTCCCCAAAGATTTTATTTATTTATTTGACAGAGAGAGATCACAAGTAGGCAGAGAGGCAGGTAGAGAGAGAAGAGGGAGGAAGCAGGCTCCCTGCCGAGCAGAGAGCCGGATGCGGGGCTTGATCTCAGGACCCTGAGATCATGACCTGAGCCGAAGGCATAGGCTTTAACCCACTGAGCCACCCAGGGGCCCCCAATGACTGTTTTTTAAAAACCTCTTCTCCTCCGCCTATACCCCAAGTTCTGCACACCTCTGAGAGGCTGCTGAGTCCTGTCCTCTGGCAGCAATCACAGCTGACTCATTTGGAAGCATTGCCTCTCCCCTGGCACCCAGGAATTTGTCTCTTTTCTTAACAGCACCCAGGCCAACCCCCTGAAATGGCAAACTGGGTATCCCCCAGTAGCCTATAGCGCTCCCTCCCCATGAGAGCTGGAACACAGAAGCACGTATCCAAGCCCCAAGAAGAGCTCCGACTTGCACTCTTGCCTATATTCCCTTGCTTTTGACTTCATGGATCTTAGTACTTCTTGGAAAAAGCAAAACACTAAACAGCACAAAATCATTACAGTTACTATGTAAAACAAAACAGAAACTGCATCCCCCAGCGCACACGTGCACTTAATGTACGTTTGGCATTTGATACACTACTGCGTTTTGTTCTGGGCTTTTCTGCCTCCCCCCCCCAATTCCAATTTACACCATATTCTCTCATTTCTTTTGCTTTCTTCTTTTTCTCCCCCCTTGACTAAGAAGGTTTTGACTTAAAACTGAAAATATTCCAAGTGACAAGTAAGTAGCCCCTTCTCAAATAAAACTTGCAATAACGTGCCTGGATTACATGAAGGAATGCTGGAGGGGATCCCAAAAACCGGCATTTGAATAGTCAACCTGACAGAATCGGAGGACACCATTGAAAGGGCTCCTGTTACCTGACTGACTTAGAGCTGATCAGTGTAATCCTCAGGACAATACATGGTCTGACTTCAGGAACCTGCTGCCGTACCCCCTGGTGGGGTGGGGGGAGCTGGAGGGAGCCACTGAGGATGTCCCAAGCCTCTGCCTGAGTAATGGGACATGAGCTGCCTTTCCCTCTGGCTCTGCTTCTCAACAATGAGAACCAAGACATTTCATAGAGTGAAATAACTTAGATTTATTAAGGTGAGTAACCTCAACATGGAGACACGAAGAGAGAGAAAACCACAGAAAGCCATCAAGAGCTCGTGTCCAAATCCCAGGAAACAGAGTAGCAGTGAGGGTAAGTTTCTTGGCAGAAAAACCGGAATGGTCCAGAAAGAAGTTTTCGGAAAATGTTTGAACCAGTCTGGACAGAATGAAAATGTTTCTAAATGAGCTCTTTGACTAGTTTTCTCCTGGACAAGGTAAAGACCAAATGAGGGGAGAGTAGAGGGGTGGATAAACCTTTTAAGAGTAACAGACTTTCCTCTGGTTATTTAGCCCATTTCTGAGAATTCGTCTCAAGACTCTTTGAAGCATTAGAATGCAGGAATAGATACTTGATGGCTATGACTCTTGTCACCTCCCGGATCTGGGTTGAATTGGTAAGTGGCACAATATTAGTCTTAGTATGAATAGCGGTACCTTCTGTCAAATGTCCCTCCCACTCAAGAAAAACATTCCCAATATTTGCTACTGACACTTCTTAAAAAGAACATGTCTATGGTGAGATTCTCGTTTGAAACTGTTTAATCACAAAGAAGGGCACATACATTTACACTCTGGCCTTACTTTGTTTCTGCCCACAAGAAAGAGGAGAGATACAGAATACCACTCTCTTTTGTATTTATATCCTGCCACCAGAACTTAACAAAAATAAAGGATACCAAAGGGAAGGAGAGGAAAGGAAGTTGAAAATTAGAAAGCATATTCTATGGCTTCAACATAATTCTGAGTGAGATTAACAATCTTCAGTGGCTTGAATAGCAAGATGGTCCTGTCGACTATCAGCATAGGCTACGGTTAGATTACTATTTCTTATCTCTTGTTCAAAGCTCTACTTCAAAGGACTACTATCAATTGTTCAAGTAGACAGCAAAAACTTGTAATGCCTTAGAGCACTCAAGAGTGAGGCAACTATGAAAGAATTCTTTCTTGGGTTAGAGGTAGGTTTGATGCATGTTGAAGAGAAAGTGGCTGCTAATCTAGTCACAGTGCCAAAGTACTGACGAGTGACTCGGCACAGAAGTTGTTCCGTGGAAAATTAAGGAACTTAATTAGAAGTCACAATAACAGAGTGTATGGATCAAACAAATTAATTCAACGCTAGAAGAAGCTAGACATTGTATCCCACCAAACCATTCAATTTACTCTAGTAATTTTCTTAATGATTCATTCATTCAACAAGTATTTATTGAGCAACTACTAGCTGCCATGCTCTGGTAAGGCATTGGCAAAACTGCAAAGAACAAAATAGCTGAGAATCCTGCCATCACAGAGGTTACATCCTAGAAATTACTATCATTTTGCTACACAATCACGACAGCCATGCAGAGACTGCCACGATGGGCCTTGGTCAATCATCCTGGACATTTTTCTCTAAAAATAAACATTTTTTAAAAAGATTTTTATTTCTTTATTTGACAGAGATCACAAGTAGGCAGAGAGGCAGGCAAGGGCAGGAGGTGGGGGGATGCAGGCTCCCTGCTGAGCAGAAAGACTGTTGCATCCCTTGCTGGATCCCAAGATCCTGAGATCATGATCTGAGCTGAAGGCAGAGGCTTAACCTACTGAGCCACCAAGTGCCCCTAAAAATTGACATTTAATATATAAAGCTGAAGCCTTATGATTAGTCTAATCTACAGAGAAAAGATTCCTTTTATGGGACATAGTACTGTTAATCACAGCTTAACTTGATAGTATATATGTGTGTAAGAAGAAGGAATTTTAAAATGTGGACTACAGAAAATAATACAGAGAATGGGGTTATTTTTAGGAAAGGAGGTTGGCCTTCCTGGAGGCACTCTATTTTTTTCCTCAAAATCACAGAGATTCCAGAGGGCAATTTTTTCTAGAACCCCCTAAGATACTTCTTTTTTTTATTTTTTATTTTTTTTTAAAACAGAGTTACTCTGTTTCTTTTTTCTTTTTTTTTTTTTTTAAAGATTTTATTTATTTATTTGACAGAGAGAAATCACAAGTAGACGGAGAGGCAGGCAGAGAGAGAGAGAGGGAAGCAGGCTCTCTGCCGAGCAGAGAGCCCGATGCGGGACCCGATCCCAGGACCCTGAGATCATGACCTGAGCCGAAGGCAGCGGCTTAAACCACTGAGCCACCCAGGCGCCCCCCCCCCCCTAAGATACTTCTTCATGGACCAAGTGCCTGCAGTTTACCCAACTTAAGGCAAAGGAGAAAAGCATCAAGAATATGCACCGAGTATAGGGAATTTATAGTGAAGACTGAGTCTAAGGATACAAGAGAAGCCTATGTGTTACAAAGGAAAGATGGATCTGGAATTTAAGTGTTTTTAAGTACTGATTCTACGAAATATTGTTTTGTGCATAGAAACAGACCAAGTTTATTGGAGAAACAGGTATTACCTAGTGATGCTAAAGCTTAAAGTCAAAAAGTAGAAAGGCAGCATCCTTAAATATACACACGTGTAAGTATTATATATTTAAAATATGTATATATAAATATATATCTTATATATAAGCTATGCCTTGTTCCATTTTATATAAGCCTTGAAACCAATAATAAAATAATCATTGGGACAAATCCTTATCTTTAAAGATAAGGATGAAAGGATTAAACACAGTATACTGTATTTTCAAGTGCAAGGACAACAAGGAAGTTCTCTGTAGAAAATGCCTATCTGTTTGAAGCACTTTCTTTACCTTTCTTTCATTTCCCCACCTTTGCCTTGTGTTAGACTCTTCCCTCAGCAGTGCCCTAAAAGGTATATGATACTTTTGTTTTCCAACACATTCTCTTGAGGCACCTAGTAACTTTTGCTCAGGATTCTAGATGGATTATAGCTGATTCGGTTATATATAAAACATTGCTTTTGTAGGTCGATGTCTATGTATCTGTTCTATATCCTCTTCTCCTCCATAGAGCACACTCAAAAAACAACCACCACCACCACCACCACGCCCCCTCCCCCAAGAAAACAAACCAAAACAAACAAAAAACTCTAATAGATTCATTGCAGGCTAATCCCAAAGGAGGAAGTTAACCCTTTGGTTTTTTCTCTCAGGTAACCTCCAGCTCAATGTTAAGTTGTTCCCATTCAATTTCAGCTTCAGCCATCTACCTTCAAATCAAAATTTATGCCTCTTGCCAGAGTTGTAACATAAAAAGGCCAAACCTCGTTTTTCTCAAATTATTGGACATCTATGCTATCGATGCATCTCTTCCAAACTATGTTTTATTTTCAGCTCTGGTTCAGTGAGTTTCACTGTTGGCAGGCATTAAAACTTGTGTTCCCAAAGTGATGCCATTTCTTTTTCCCTTCAAACTGGTCAAGACAGCAAAGGAAAACTAGACATTTTCTTTGCATAATAGAAAATAACCCAACTAAATAATTCACATAAAAGAAATTCCCTTTGGAAATTAGGAAGTCAAAGACATTTGGTTTTGCTGGGTAGTCAAAGGTCTGTGTTAGAAGCAGCTAGTCTTCCACTCAGTATGACATCTCAGGGCATGGAGAGAGGCCTAGTGAGTGCAAAAGCATTACTTTTAGTTCTCTTGAGAATGAGAAACACAAAGACTAGGTCCAGCTGATTGAAACGGGGCTGATGCCACCCACCGTCTCCTCAGTAGACTGAGCCACAAGTTACATAAACCAGAAGGATGATTAATGTGTTTCAGGTTAGTCATGCCAAAATATTGTGTAGCAATCACCTACAGACATCCGGCTAAAGTCCATATTGCCTCCACTGTCCCAGAACCTAATGGATTGTAGGAAGGAATTGTTAGATACAGGTGTCCCTCATCTAGGAAAACAAATTACCAAAATTCCAAACTCTCCAAAGAAGTTCCTATGATATAGCTCAAAATGCAATAGGATTTTCCCTGCAAGTTACTCTTAAGGTATAAGCTGCTTTATGCGTGTAAGCGTTGTTTGATTTGCAAAAACTTGAATTGCATTCAATGTTTCTGGGGCACATTCATTGTGTAAAACAGTACATGAATTGAAATTCCACCTTTTATTGAGTGATCAGCACAGAGGAACTGAAGGGAGAATATTAAGGTTCAAATATCCATTTTACACAAAACCATGGAGAGCCAAGGATAAGCCATCTGACCACAGCAGCCACAAATGTAAAGACTGAACCCAACCATGATCGCATCTTAAACTTCTAAAATACAGATTTCAGGCACTGCAACTTCTTAATCTATTGAATGTTGACTATATTGTGTGAATCATTCAACAGTCACAACTCAAGTTTGACCTTTCACTTTCTTATCTAGAGAAAATTTCATTTTCAAGTATCCAAGAATATTTAAACTATTCAAAGTATTTCAAGAGAACTTTTGGCACATGTCACCCAAGCTCAATAGCTAACAGTTGCTGCCACCTATAGGCCCAATTTCAAGAGAAGGAGCTGGGATTTGAGCAGAGGCTTGCAAGGCTCAACAAAGCAAGTTCTTCCTGTCTCAGGGAAAAAGACACATTTGGTACCCATTGACTGTTGATCCTATTCACAGAGAAAAATAGATTTAGATATGACAAATTTCACTGACTCCATCAACCACAATCTCTTTAAACCACCTGGGGAGAGCGGTGGGCTGCAGAACTTTAAAGCAGCAGCTCCTCTGCCCACAAAACAAACAAATGACAAAAAAGAAATCAAGTTACCAAGGTCTTCAGTCACATCACATTGTAATTGTCAGGGCTATACAATGATGTGAAAACAAGGAGGGATTTTCCTTTATGTCAGTTAGCATGTTATCACATGTGAGAGTCTGAATTGTTTTAGATAGATTATCTCCCTTCTGGAGATTTTGTGAACTCTTCCCTGTGAGACCTTACATCTATCTTTAACTATATCTACGGATGTGTATGTCTATATAATTACATAGATTATATTATTATATTTAAAACTGTCTTCTAATCTTTAAACTGGCATGGGAAAGTAGTCATTATTGTTTCCATTTTACTGATCAAAAAATTCCTAAGGCTGGGGCACCTGGGTAGCTCAGTTCATTAAGCCTCTGACTTTTGTGATTTCAGCTCAGGTTGTGATCTCAGGGTGGTGAGACTGAGCCCCACCTTAGGCTCTATGCTCAGCAGAGCCAGCTTGGTATTCTCTCTCTCCCTCTGCCTCTCCCCGCATACTCTCTCAATGAGATCAAGTGCCACCTCCGAATCTGTGCTCAGCAAGGAGTCTACTTGGGATTCCCTCTCCCTTTGCCACTCCCCTCCTATTCCCTCTCTGTAAAATAAATAAATCTTAAAAAAAAAAAAAAAGTTAAATCTCAGCTGCAGGACTTTTTGTCCATCAGTAAATTGGAAATATCATTTTAAAGACTAGAAGACTTTTAAAATCTATATTTATATATCTAGTACACACAAATGTATATGTTTATTCACTGAATATATTCTCAGAGAATAGCACACAACAAGCTTATAAAAATGTTAGCTCTGTAACACCAATTTTATGATATCTTCAAGTCATTTCACAATTGGACTTTTGTTTCTTTGTAAAGTGAGGAGCTTAGACTAAGTATTTTCTGGATTTCTCCTAGACTAAATGTTCAAGCACAAGGTTTGTGAGTCTAGTATACTCTCTACTTATACCAACTCAACCCATTTCTGTATTTGGGCTACACTTATGCTGGATAAATGGTTGATAATCAATGCCCTCCAGCAATGTGTTCCCCCTATATTCCAGGACACTGCAAGACCAGAGGAGGAGGAAAGTCTTCATGGTTGATGTCTATTTCACTATTTCTAGTACAATTGTCCCCTTGTTATGAGCTAAATTGCATCCCCCTCAAATTCATATATTGAAGTTCGGATCCCCAGTATAGGTGGGACCTTTGAAGAGTCAATCAAATTAAAATGAGGCCATTAGGATGGGCCCTAAGCCAATCTGACTGGTGTCCATATAAGAGGAAATTTAGACACACATGAAGACACAGGGGTAGTACTGACAGAGGAAAGATTATGTGAGAATATGGTGAGAAGTCCCTAGAAAAAGACAGCATTTGAGCCAAGAAGAGAGGTCTCAAACAAATAAACTAATCCAGCCAACACTTTGATCTTGGACTACCAGTCTCTAGAATGCAAGACAGAATACAAGAAAATACATTTCTGTTGTTTAAGACCCTCAGCTTCTGGTATTTTGTACGGTGGCCCTAGCAAATTCATGTACCTCTTGACCCAACTCTGACTTTGAACAAATTACTTAAGTTCTCAGATTTCTTATCAGAGAAATACAGATAAGAAATATATAAATATATAAAATACAGATAATACTTTGAAAGCTATAAGATTTAAAAAAAAGATGATGTATATAAATGGCTTCCTATGTTGCTAACACAAAGTATTTACTCAAACATTAATTATTCCACTTCCTGAATTCCTCCTTTGCTGTCAAGTGAACTTGAATAATCTTTGGAACGTAATTTCACATTTTTTTTTTCCTCCCAGTAGTCACTTGGTCTATGTGTACGTAACTTGACAAAATATTTTAAAATAAATATTGATATGTGACATCTTTTGTGAATACACATTAAATGTAATTAGTTATATTTAACAAAATATTTTGTTGGAAAGAATATATTCAAAATGAAAACTATCTTAATCCAGACTGTATAGGTACCATATCCTGGTGAATTCTTCATACAGTCTTCACCACTTAGGTAAACACTTCAAAGTCTAACTGTTCATTCAAATACCTTAGGCATACATGTTTGCTAACCTAAAAGCCTAATATATGATCAAGATCATCTTAATATTTTTTTTTTCTCTTCCCACCTTCTAGCAAGGCTCAAAAATGTTGGAGCTTGCTTCTCTTAGACCTACCCTCTTCTCTCCTCCCACACTCCACCTTCAATTATATCCTAGTCCTTGTCTTATTATTAAGTCTACAGTTAATTCAGTATCTTCCTTATACATTTTTAAAAATTTACTTCTGCAGATTTTATGAACTTGCAAAGCTTAAGGATAATAAAAACAAAATCAATACCTGTACTTGTAAAACTATACTAATTCAAGGAAGCGAAACTTTCAATAAGAACACCTTTACCTTTTTTATTCTTTTGGCCCAATTCCATGATATTTTTATTTCTCTTTCCTCCCTTCCCCTCAGAATTCAAACCAAAAGCAGATTCTTCCCAGAAGTCCATGAAAAAAGAAAAATAATGAAAACAAATGTTAAGTTAAACTTTTTGCAAACTTTGGAAAATGAGCTGTTCTGGTTCATTTCAAATTTTTTGGCAAAGATCCAGAGTCAAATAGGAACCAAGATTATACATCCACAGTGAAGAGTGGAGAAGGTACATGGTAGAGACCTGACCAATTTCCATTTAATTAAAGAGAGTGCTAGCTTTGGTAAGTTTTCCCCATATAGGACTTAGGGAATTTTAATTATTATAGCTGCACCATCTAAGATAGTAAAGTAATAAAGTTTTCAAACTGACAAAAGCTAGCATAACATGACAAAATTTAAAAAATCTTAACTTTACCATAAATGGCAAACACATAAATGAGAAAAATAACTTGAAATTTAAAAAGGCAAAACTTAATCTAGTTCTTTAGGTACGGGTAGCACCAAATATGACTAGTTATTTGAGAAATGGCAGTTGTATAAAAGAGGGACAATTCAAAGAATAGAACATTTATTAAAATTCCAATTAGTATCTTTGGTGGACACTGTTGTTTAGTTGACTCAATCCCATTTGCAATTCCTTCTTTTAAAAACCTTCCAATGATTGGTCTATGTAGCCATGTGGCCCAATTCTGGACAGTGATCTATAAATAGAAGTCACTGAGAACTTTCTGGGGAGTTTTTGTGTGTTTTCTCCCACCCATTTAGCCTTAAAGGGCATTTTAAAAAAATAGTTACCTTTAGGTAAAAAAAAAAAAAAAATCTATAGATTCAGTTCAGTCTTTTGTCTTTATCTCTTCTTGTTTGGAACCTAAAAAGATGCCTAAAAGGGTAGTAGTTCTCTTATGACCATTTAGAGATAAGCATGTTAAACATGGCAGAGCCCAAAAATGGAGAGATCTTCTTTACTAAATCGACTTCAGTCTGCCTATCCCCAGATTCCCCCCTCAAGGGACAAATAAACACCCTTGTTAACCAAGGTGCGGTAGTTGGATTCTCTACTGCTCATCACCAAACACACTTATAACTGATACAAGGTCCTCAAAGCGATTAATAAAGAAATTCATCCAGAAAACAAGAACACATTGTAGTGAAAAGGGAAGGACAGGTAACCTGAAAGAATTCTCGTGATTGCAACATAACACTGGCAAATTTTTAAAAATAGGACTAAAGGGGGCACCTGGGTGGCTCAGTGGGTTAAGCCTCTGCCTTCGGCTCAGGTCATGATCTCAGGGTCCTGGGATCCAGCCCCACATCCGGCTCTCTGCTCAGCAGGGAGCCTGCTTTCCTTCCTCTCTCTGCCTGCCTCTCTGCCTACTTGTAATCTCTCTCTGTCAAGTGAATAAATAAAATCTTTAAAAAAAAAATAGGACTGAAGGATGGAGGTAAAATCAATTTCTCTGATTATAAGACAAAAAGCAGAGATAAAAATCTAACAGCTCATAGAAATGGAAGATAAATCCAGTGGGCATATAATCTGGCCCCATAAGATCTCCAGAGAGGAAAGAGAAAACAAATGAGAGAATAAAATTTTTAAAAATAGAGAGAAATTAATTTTTCCCCTGAAGTGAAATAGAGCATAAATGCCAAAATGAAAAGAACCATTCCAAGTGTCAAACATGAGTGGAAAAAATACCTATGCCTTAGCATTTTATAGTGGAGATTCAGAATTTTCAGAATACTGAATGGATCTACTAAGCTTCTAGGAAAAAAAAGCATTTCATCTATAAAAAAATTCTCATCAGTCTGTCATCATCAGAAGATGCTCTTAGAAAATGTAGCAGTGTATTTTAGGTTTTACAGGCAAATTATTTTCAATGTAAAGTTGTACAGTTCGATGAACTGTTATTTGAGTACAAGGATATGATAAGAGTCTGATTCCACTCTTGGTATTTTACCCCTGACAGTTTTCTTTCCTTTTTTTTTTTTTTTAAAGATTTTATTTATTTATTTGACAGAGAGAAATCACAAGTAGATGGAGAGGCAGGCAGAGAGAGAGAGAGAGGGAAGCAGGCTCCCTGCTGAGCAGAGAGCCCGATGCGGGACTCGATCCCAGGACCCCGAGATCATGACCTGAGCCGAAGGCAGCGGCTTAACCCACTGAGCCACCCAGGCGCCCCCCCTGACAGTTTTCTATCTCTACCCTTCTCTCTCTCTCACTTGCCCCACATTCAGGCAAACCTATAAAAAGGACCATGTACTACCTCTCTCAGCAATGGCAAGAAGTTCGTACCTTCCCTCTGACCTTACTCTATAAACTTCACTCAAGCCATTTCCAACTGGTTTGGGTACCTGTCATCCTAATCTCCCCAGAAATCTTCATTATGTGAGTAATAAATGTTTCACACTATGTTGTTGTATGTATGACATCGATTTCAACATTTAAACTGATTTTGCATGGGAGATTGATTCTGCTCACTTTGAGGCAACAATAAACGAGAGGCTAAAATAAATATATTACCTAATATACAAAGGCCTGAGAAACCCAACTTTCTATATTTTTTCTATGTGTCTTTTCTATGTATCTTTCTGAAAAAACAAAACATACAAAAAAAAAAATCAACAACAACAAAAACAAAAGTTGATGATGTTCTCCAGAAAAGTATAAAATGTTCCCAGGGTGACACCCATCTTAGAAAAAGAAATGTGTTTCAGGACAGAGAAGACTTAATCCAAGAATAAAATGCAAATAAATCTGGGATTTATATAGCAAGGCCATAAATGAGTTAGACCAAATTAGAACCAGAAGTCAGAACTCCAAATAGCAGAATTTCTAGAATAACTTCAAGACTAATGGCATGATCAAAAAATTTAAATTTCTTAGTGACACAAGCATGTTTCTTATGTCAACAAACATAAAGGCAACTGAAAACTTCAGCTGGGAGAAAAGCTCAATAAAAAAGTTATCATTCAAATGGAAAGAAAATGAATTTGAGAAATGATTTTAAGTAATTGATGATATGAAATACAAACAAAAGAAAAAGAATCCATCTGAGTTTGATATCTACTTAGTGATACAGAGTTATTTCTTTCTTTGTGTGTCAAATTATACTGTTTGGTTCTTCAGATAAAAATTTATACATATTACATGATGAATACTCTATTATGTTTCAATTTTAGACTCAATGTGTAATTAAATCATAGAGGATATAGGTTCAGATTACAATGTCATGAAAAACCTTAACAATGAAAATATTAGTTAACAAATATCTGAAACAAAGATGGAGAGAGTAAGAGGCTATAAGAGTTAGATATTGTGTATATACATATACACATATGAAAGGTATGTATATATAAAAGATTGCGTGTACACTGTGTCAACATACAATCTGTTTATGATATCTTTAAATGAATGGACGTTTTTAATTTTAATGATGCCTAAGTATCAATCTTTCCCTGATGATGCTATCCTGGGCCGGTAGTTTTCTTTTAGGGAAGTTTTAAATTATGGATTTGATTACATTTATAGGCTATTCTGATTTGTCTGTTTCTTGTTACGTCAGTATTGGTAAGTTAATTTTTAAGGAATATGCCCATTTCATAGGAGTTGTTAAATTATTATAATAAAGTTGCTGGGCACCTGGGTGGCTCAGTGGGTTAAAGCCTCTGTCTTCAGCTCAGGTCATGATCCCAGGGTCTTGGAATCAAGCCGCACATCAGGCTCTCTGCTCAACAGGGAGCCTGCTTCCTCCTCTCTCTCTCTGTCTGCCTCTCTGCCTACTTGTGATCTCTGTCAAGTAAATAAATAAAAAAAATCTTCAAAAAAACCCAAACAAATTATTATAATAAAGTTGCTTATATTATCTTCTTTCCATGTGTATACATGTTTGTGTACATATTTAATGTTTTAGTATTAAAATATATACACACAAAATCTCAATTTTTAAATTTATATATATGTATAGGTATAAAATACATAAAGTATTGCCATGAAGAAAATAATGACAAACTAATATTTAAAAAGGGTAAAAGACAAATATTCTGTTTCCTGACCTATATAATATGAAAATAATATCTACTATGAAGTTAAATTTAAAAAACCTTTATAAAAATGAAACATAAAATGAAGCAATTAATATAATTTTATTCTCATCTAATATTTAGATGATCCATGTGAGGAGTAATCAAACAAATATGGATGTTACAGACTTAAAAAAAAATGGACTAGTCCAAATTTTCATCTTTTAACTAGATGTATTGTTGTTCTATGAGTACAGCCAGAGGGAGAAACAGAAAATGAAAAAAAAAAAAAAATTGCGAATGTAGACAGAATATATGCTCTTCCAAATAAATTTAAGCCAGTGAAGAAAATACAGTCCATATTTACTAATTTTCACTAATATCAACTCTTTACTCTATCAAGAATATGTCAACTAGTCTCTAAAAGAAGAATGTCTTCTGATCTCATAGGAAATATCTTACAGATTCAAAGCTACTCAGATAGAGAAAAAGCCTTTAAAAATAGAAGAAGAAGAAGAAGAAGAAGAAGAGAGAGAGAGAGAGAGAAATCTGACATGAAACTGGTCTTCGATCGAAAAGAACAATAAAACTTGCAAAAATAAAAAAGTATTGGAGAAATCTATTAATGGTACTTTAACTTTTAATTTATATCCTAGGATTCATCTAGGAATCCTATTGTTCTTAAATGACTTAGAAATTGATGTGCAGAGAAATTTTTTTTTTTTTTTTTTTTTTTAGGGAGCTCTACCCACCCAATGTGGGGCTGAACTCATGATCGCAAGATCAATGGTCTCAACCTCTACCAACAGAGTCAGCTGAGCTCCCCCAGAAATGCCTTTTGTAATAAGGAGTATTGGCTGAGACTATGCTCCCAAGTTTTTGCTTCCTTATAAAACCTTAGTTTTCTGGAATTATTGAATATGCTCTTATTTTATTTTAAAGATTGCATTTATTTATTTGAGAGAGAGAGAGAGATGGGGAGAGAAAGCACTAGCGAAAAGGAGAGAGAGAAGCAGGCTGTCCACTGAGCAGGGAGCCCAATGCAGGACTCGAACCCAGGACCCTGAGATCATGACCCGAGCTGAAGGCAGATGCTTAACCGACTGAGTCACCCAGGTGCCCCAAGCTCTTCTTTTAAAGGGCAAGTGGACCCTTTCTATAGAGGTAGAGCCTAAAATTCTGTGTTGAAACTCTTTTTTTCCCCTATTCTTTTTTGAGACATGGACCTTTGGATTATTCAATGTGAAAATCAAGATCTTTTCTGGAATTGTAAGATCTTAAAAGATGGGGGACTCAGCCAAGATGGCCAACTGTTTTCCTGTGGCTGGAAAGTAGACGTAAAGGGCCCAAAGTTCAGATGAATGGGTTCTAAGAGGAAAGTGGAAGTAAGCAAGGCCAAGGACAAGCTGGAGTGGAAACAGGGGGTGGAGAAGCACATTTAGGGGGGGAAGTTGACAGAGAATTGGCTGGGGTAGGGTAGACTACATTTGTTTCATCATTTTTTATAAAAGCCACACATGTGTCATTGTTAGAGGCTGCATTCTAGACACAGATAGCCTTGGGGTAGAGAAGGGAAAAAATGGAGATGACTGAAGAAGAGAGAATAACCACGATCTTCCAAGATTCCATCAAGTTAGTTGCCGTGTACCACTCAGTTTGAAGAAAATAAGGACTCTTATTAAAACTTGTCTCTAAAATAAATTTCTGTTGCAGTGTTCAATTAACTAACATGAACAGTTATTTATTTCCTAAGGTATTATATTCCACAATTCAGATAAGATAATAAATAACTTTAAAATGAATAAACCTAGTGTTCTGTGTAAGCCAAAGTTTGCTAGGATATACAAAGCAAACCCCTGAATAACTAAAGAAAAATGGAAATTCATTGATACATTAGGAATCATCTTAAAAACAACTTTTTGGGGTACCTGGATTAAGCAGGTGACTCAGTTTTGGCTCAGGTCATGATCTGGAGGTTTGGGATGAAGCCCTGCATCAGGCTCTGTGCCCAGTGGGGAGTCTGCTTGAGGATTCTATCTCCCTCCCCCTCTGCCAGTCATTTCGATTGCATGTGCATGTACTCTCTCCCAAATACATATATACATACATACATCAAACTTATTTCCCCTTTACTTTCTGAGAAACGGTATTTTAATAGTAGGCTTTGGTATTCCTTCAAGATAAGGGAAATTCTTAACAGCCTTGGAATTCAAACTGTACAGCCCTGAAATTCAAACTCTAGCTTCCAATGAGAATCCATGGATGGTATCTATGAACTTTCTGAAACTATATAAAAATATTGGTCTTAAATGCATTTTAATGAATTTTTTTTCTGAGAGACTATTCATCAGTTTATCAGATTCTCAAAAGGAATCCAGTATCACCAAAATGGTTAAAATCACCAGCAGTTCCCAGAGGGGGCCACTCCCATTCTATTGGAATAGACCACCCTGGAGACCCTCCCCGCTGAGCTTCTGCAGGAAAGAACCAATCGTTCCCATCAAGTTGCCCTTCCTCTCCCCAATGGGAGGCACTTCTTTATCTCAAAAGCACAGAGAGATGCCACCCTCTCTCTCATGACTACCAGTCACGTGGAACAAATAGTGGGTAAGCATGGCCTCTTCTTTTCCTTCTTCCTTATAGGAATCAGGGCCCTGGGTCTGCCTTCGGTGGGGTTGGAGAGGCAGGCCAGGACCCCTTGTGCCACAGACCATAGTCTGGTTCACAGACCCAGCCCTCTCTGCAGAAGGGTTGCAAGGCTGTTTTTGGAGGACCCATATTAGAAGGCTCCTTGGCTTGTCCTTAGGGTCTTTTCACATTCTTTGATTCAGCTTTAATTTGGGAGCCACAACTTTAAGAATTGGACCTCTATTAGGATGCCTGGGTGGCTCAGTCATTTAAGTGTCGGCCTTTGGCTCAAATCACGACTCGAGGATCCTGGGATGGAGCCCCACATCAGGCTCCTTACTCAGCAAGGAGCGTGCTTGTCTCTCTACCTGCTGCTCCCCCTGCTTGTGCTCTCTCTCTGACAAATAAATAAATAAATCTTAAAAAAGAAAGAAAGAAAGAAAGAATTGGACCTCCATTCATATTGTTGCTTCCCCCACCTCAATTTCAGTGTTTCTTCTTCACCAGTTAGAGCCCAGAAGGGTAGATAAGCACATACCTGAGAACCCAGAACGGGGGTTGCAACCTCTAGAATAGTCTTTGCCATTTGCAGCGTATTTTCACATCTATTCTTTCCTTTACTCTTTGCAATAACCCTGAAATTTAGGTCCAGTATTATTGTTACTGCCATATTGTTACTGCCATTGTTACTGCTGATGGGCAAGGCTGAGGTTTCCAGGCAGGTCACTGGACTCCAATACATTGTTGTTTACGTTTCCTTATCCCCACAAATCCAAAGCCAAGGGTCAGTCCCCTGAGGGCGGTATGTGCCCCTACAGTCCATTCAGAGATCATGATCTGATGAGAACCTGACATCCTTCCAGGAAAGTGTTTTAAGTGGCCGCCCTTTAGGGAGCCCCTTTCCCCCTGACACTTAGACAAACAGCATTACCTTCCTTGTATCAACCCCATCACTGCTATGACTTTAACTGGCAATACAAACGGAGACCTCACTTTCCAAAATACAGAGAAGCCGATGTTAGAATAGGTAGAATATTCTACCTATTCTATGCTTTAATGCTTTTATTCGGATGCTTCAATTCCCACAGATGAGCACCAGAGAAAGAAACTAAATTAACTCATTCCTGACTAGCCCAATAATATGGAACTATTATTAATGTCTCTTGGCTGATGAGAAGCAGGATATATGTCCCAAAGGTCTATGAGGGCAATTGGGAGATCAGGCCCCACTATGATGGAGCCACACTTTAATATGCTTTTGTTACCTGTCTATTTGTCTAAATTCCCACTAGGTTCCATCTTCCTGGCTGTATCAGTTTCTCTCTCTCAGGCCACTTTCTCCCAAGCTCCTCCTCCTTTTCTCCTCCCCTGTCTCAGCTAGAAGCCGTCTCTTCTCCTCTCTATTCTTCTGGGCTCGGAGTGATCTGGCTTTTTACTTGGGTAATCTTAAAGGCTGCTTTTTGGAAGGATCCCTAAGGAGAGGATTCTATGAGAGACAAGAGGAACTAGACCACTATCTACACAGGAGGGACTGCTTAATAACTGGGATGTGAAACGGGGTTAACATTTGATTAAAAACATAGCTTTGGAGACAGAGATGGACGTTCCAATATTCATATCCCAGCCCTGCCACACATACTTTGTCTAGATCTCTTAAGTTGGCCAAGCGTCAGCTTGCCCATTTGTCAGTATGGGGATAACAGCGCCTACTTCCGGCTGGTCTGAGAGCGGTGGTGTTTATAATTCATTGATCACAGCCTGTTACAGGATTCTCTATTCCTTCTCCTCTCCTGCTGCTTTGACCAGCCAAAAAAAGGGGGGGGGGGCTTCTCCCTTTCATTGCTATGAGATTAAATGAAATAATATATGTAAAATGATTTCTACAATGGCTGATAATAGGTGTTTAATAAAGGAAAAAGAGCATTTTTTAGCATAAACAAAACTATTTTATTGCCATTTATCTCAGTGATGGGTGTTCGTGTGCCATGTTATCCCCTGCCCTTGAAACTTCTTAAAGGAAGACCTTTCATCTTATATACCTTGGCGTTTTTCTTAATACTCTGCAGTTTGCAGAGAGATCCTGTAAAATTTGTAGAAAGTAACAAGGGATTTGCATGTCATACCACGTCCTCACTGTAGGATTGATCTCATTATTTAGCTATGACACCTGCCCCTCACATTCAAAGTTGATGTCTCTGACGTGTAACAGACGGTATGTTCCACAGAGCGTGGAACAGTGACGGTCTCCCAGCGTCACTGCTGTGCTTCAGGACTATTGGAATGAAGCTGCAGAGCCCTGGTCAGGCTGAGCAACCTGCAGAAGACAGGGCAAGGCATGGGGCTGCTCCACTTCCCCCTTGTCAGCATTCTGTTCAAGGGACCCAACGGAGAAGGGATGGTGACCTCGGGAGTAGAAGGCCACCAGTCTGAGAGGGAGACTTTATTCTACCAACAACTCACCGTGGCCAGAATTCTTTTACTCAGTACTTTGTTTTTCAGAGGAAGAGGATTAATTTAAAAAAAGAGGAGGGGGAATAAAAACCTCCATCGTAGATCTTCCAAGGGTCTATTTTGAGTTAGCGACCCTTCCTTTGCAACAGAACAGTTGAAATCTCCAGGGGTAAAGGTACCAAACCAACTGATTTTAATGATGGTCAGTGTGAATCGGGCTTTTCCAAAATGTACATTGGATCAGACTGCCCGTGGTTCAAAAAGGCACTACATTTTTAAACGGAATGTTTTAAAGGTAACCATAAACAAGAAAGTGCTTTTATGAGAAGACCAGTCCAAGATACATTCTATCCAAGCAGAAAATAAACTTCTTTTTTTTCCCACTTTAACTGCTAATGAATCTGAGTTTTTTGTTTGTTTTTGTTTTGTTTTGTTTTCTAAGTGCCAAATGACCTCTGCAAAGAGTCTTCCTGCTGATTCTGAATGAATCAGTGGCCGGTAATGCCATTGAGCATTCCCCATTGAAGAGGAGTCTGCAAGCCGGTCTGACTTGATTAGAAACCAGTGACAGTACGTGTCTTCATATTGCAGGAAACCCTGCAGAATGTGCCTGGTGTGTTGAGAAAATCCCATGTTTTGTAAATAACCTCCCTCAAGTCTGATCTGAAAGTGCTCTCTTCCTGATTTCATCAATAAGGTTACTATGTGACTCTAAAAAATTCCACTGCTCTAGGAAAACTTCTGTTTCCTTTTATGCCCAGATTTAGCAGGTTTTTCAAAGCCCTTCTTATTAAGAAAAGTTGTGGCTGGAAAAATGGATAAGTAGTTACAACTATTCCAGGAAACTATAAATATTCTGGTTTAAGCCATTTAAGAAATTATCCTCTCCTTTATTGTCTCCCAGGGCCCACCTACAACCGGGTGCTGCCCTCCCAAAGTGAAGTGGATGGTCCTAAATGATCATAGGTGGGTTTTAAAAAATAAACACAAAATTAGTTTCACACCTACTTAGACAGCTTAGAATTTTAATGTGTGAAGTATGCCAGGACTCTGCAGTGAAATAAAGCTTTGCATTCAAACTGATGTCAGCCAATCAGAAAACAGTACAGAGCGCTGCCCATTTCATAATTAGGGAGCATTACTCCAAGTTCTAGATTTTACTTATTAATGAATAAAGCATTTCTTGACCCAGTTTTGCCATTTATTCATAAGGACCTTGTTTTCAAAAAGTGTTAAAATAGCATGAAGGCCCTGATTTATGCCCACCAAATCCAGGAAATTCAAAGTTAATCCTCAGAACTATTTGTGTCTAGTTTTGCAGCAAACATTCTATATAAAACTGCGCTCTGTTCGAGGATAACACAGAGGAACGAGACTACAGCATGGTTCCCTGCAAGCTTGAGTTTTTCAGCGTCAGATCTTTACATTGTATGCCAACATGTTTTCTACTGCATTTCTGTCTAAGCTGTAGCCTTATTTCAGTCTTTTTATTTTTTCTCTTAAAGATTTTATTTATTTGAGAGAGAGAGAGAGAGAGACAGAGTGAGAGAGCATGAGAGGGGAGGTCAGAGGGAGAAGCAGACTCCCCATGCAGCTGGGAGCCTAATGTGGGACTCGATCCCAGGACTTGGGGATCATGACCTGAGCTGAAGGCAGTCACTTAACCCACTGAGCCACCCAGGCACCCACCTTATTTCAGTCTTGCTTGCCTGTTGTTGGCTAATACCTTTTGACGTCCACAAGACTGCATCGGACAGACAGGAGCAAAGTGCACCCTTGACTGGAATCCCATGGGGGGTAGGAACCCTCAAACTGTGGCAAGTGAAAACATGTCCAAAGGGTCCCTTTTTTTCTCCTTTGCCAAATCCTCTTTCTGGAACCATTTTTAAACATGCCAGATATTGACCAAATGTTCTTTGTGAAAAGAAAAGACCACCCAAAACAATCAGAATGTGAATCAATAGACCATCATTTCTGTTCCCTCCTCCACAGAATGCCATCTGGCTCCATCAAGCTGGTCAGAACCCTCCTTATCCATCCTACAGTTACCATTCAGAGGCCACCACTTTCAGCAGGTTATCCCTGTCTTTGTGTCCCAGTTTCCTCAAGTGTGACATTCCTGGAAAAGATTCCGCTTTCTAAGGTCTCCTCTTGAAATGCTGTCTCTTTGTAACCTTCCCAGTATACAGTGACTTTCCAGCTCTGAACTTCGAGAATATTCCTCTGTCCTGTTCATCTCTGCCCAACATTTACTGATTATGTGAGCTCAATTCCCAGCTTTACCATATGCTAGCCTAGAAACTCTGAGCAAGTTACATAATCCCTAAGCTTCAGTTTCCTCATTCGTAAAATGCTGATCATGATGGTTGTGGCATACACTGCAGAACTGTTTCAGGGACTTCAGAATAGAACCCATGTAAAGAGCTCACCACAATGCTGACAATAAGTGCTCAATAAATTTTAGTTAGAGCTACCTCTAGCTACTTTTTCATATGTAATTTTCCTGTCATCCCAAACATGATCATAAGCTACTTGAGACTGAGAATACATGATGTTTATATGCTCATCTTGCTTATCCTAACGGCCTAAAAATAGGAATTCAATAGTATTTTGTTGATTTCTTGAAAATTACAACTTTATGTCTGATTTTCAGTCATTAACTACCATGTCTTGAGTTTTTCTATATATGAAGCTATGAGTTCTGCCAATTCAACCTTTAAAGCCATACGAAGTCTACCAAAAAGTTATTAGAAGAATTCAGAATTTAGTAAAGTTACAGAATATAAAATTCATACCCAGAAATTTGTTGTGTTTTTATACAATGATAATGAAGTAACAGAAAGAGAAACTAAGAGTAAATCCCATTTACAATGCTAGCAAAAAGAATAAAATGCCTAGGAATAAATTTAACCAAGGAGGTGAAAGACCTGTACTCTGAAAACTATAAAACACTGATCAAAGAAATGGAAGATGACACAAATGGAAATATATTCCATGGTCGTGAGCAGGAAGAAGTAATATTAAGAGGTCCAAACTATCCAAAGCAATCCAGAGATTCAAGGCAATTCCTATGAAAATACCAACAGCGTTTTCCACAAAACTAGAACAAAAAGATACTAAAATTTGTATGGAATCACAAAAGAACCCAAAGCAATCTGGAGAAAGAAGAAAGATAGAGGTATCACAAGCCCAGATTTTAAGATATACTACATAACTATAGTAATCAAAACAGTATGGTACTGGCACAAAAAAAGACAACAAAATTGATAAAACACAGAAACAAACCCATGCTTATATGGTCAATTAATCTACATCAAAGGAGACAATAATATGCAATGAGGAAAAGACAGTGTCTTCAATAAATGGTGTTAGGAAAACCAGACAGTGCACACAAAAGAATGAAATGGGACCATGTCCTTACATCATACACAAAAATAAACTAAAGTGGGTTAAAGACCTAAATGTAAGATTTTAAACCATAAAAGTCCTAGAAAACAACACAGGCAACAATTTATTTGATATTGGCCTTTTACTAGTTAAGTCTAGAAACAGTTTTCTAGATTTCTCTCCTCAGGGAAGGGAAACAAAAGTAAAAATAAGCTATTGGGACTGTACTAAAATAAAAAGATTTTGTGCAGTGAAAGAAATCATCAACAAAACAATAAAGTAACTCACTGAACGAAGATATTCACAAATGATATCTCCAATAAGGGGTTAATATCCAAAATATAAAAAGACTGTAGAACTCAATACCAAAAAACAGAAAAACAAAAACAAAACAAACAAAAAAACAACCCCCCCAAACCCGAATCTGATTTAAAGATGAGTAAAAGACCTCAATAGACTTTTCAAAGAATACACAGTCAATAGACACATGAAAAGATGCTCAAAATCACTAATCATGTGATGCAAATGCAAGGGAAATGCAAACCAAAATCACAACGATCTATCATCTTACATCTGTCAAAATGGCTAGAATCAAAAAGAAATGACAAGTACTGCTTACGGTGTGGAGGAAAAGGAACCCTCATGCACCGTAGGAATGGTAGGAATGTAAATTGGAGAAGCCCCTGTGGAAAACAGATGTAGGTTCCTCATAAACTTACAAATAGAAATATCATATGTCCAGCAATTCTACCAGGTAATAATCAAAGACAACAAAAACACTAATTTGAAAAGATATGCACTCCCTATGTTTATTGTAGCATTATTTACAATAGCCAAGATATGGAAGCAATCCAAGTGTCCCTCAATAGATGAATGGATAACGTTGATGTGGCATGTGTTTATACACACACATATATATTGCACACACACGCACGCACACACACACACACACACACACAAGAATATTACTGAAAGGATGGGATTTTTGCCATTAGCAACAACATGGATGGACCTAGAGGGTTTTATGCTAAGTGAAAGAAACCAGATTGAGAAAGTCAAATACCATATGATTTCACTTATATGTGAAATGTAAAACAAAACAAAAAGCAGAAATAGACCCATAAATACAGAGAACAAACGGAAGGCTGCCAGAGGGGTAAAGGGATAACCAAAATGGGTGAAGGGGGGTAGGAATACAGGCTTCCAGTTGCAGAATGAATTAATCACGAAGATAAAAGGTGCAGCATAGGGAATATAATCAAAAGTACTTAAGAGCGTTGCCTACTGAGCAATGGTAGCTACAATTGTGAACATTGCATAATGTATAGATTGGTCTGATAACTATGTTGTACACCTGAAACTAGTGTAATATTATGTGTCAACTCTACTTTAGTTTAAAAAAAATGTATGGAGATAAAGATTCATGATACTAGTTCAAATAGTTTCTAATTTCATTGCTATTGAAATAATTTTAGAAGACTGGTCTAAAAGCAAGAACTGAAAAAAGGTTGAACTGAGCATGATATCAGACTGCTTGGAAGCCATCGTTTTCCTTAGTACAATGAATATTCAAGAATTTTGAGTTTATCTGTGTTTGGCATTTTTTTTTAAATTTTATTTATTTATTTGACAGACAGAGAGATCACAAGTAGGCACAGAAGCAAGCAGAAGGAAAGGGGGAAGCAGGCTCCCCGCCGAGGAGAGAGCCAGATGCGGGGCTTGATCCCAGGACCCTGAGATCATGACCTGAGCCGAAGGCAGAGGCTTAACCCACTGAGCCACCCAGGCGCCCCTGGCATTTGGTTTTGAAAGAAGGGAGGAGAGAGGGCTGGAAAAAGAAGGAGAAGTACAAAAAGATCTACAGGAAGAAAGGAGGAAGGGAAGGAGGAAGAAAGCGGAAGGTGAGAGCAGACAAAGGGAAGACGGACAGGACGACAGAAGGTGCTCCACTTGGGGTTGGGTGATGGGGAGACAAAAAGAGCGAAGCTATCGTGTCTCTGAAGTTGTGGAGAAAGCTCGGTCTAGGTCCAAATGTGCAGTCTGCTTACCTGCTTACCTTTCCTAGTAAATGTTAACCAGAAACATGAGAAGAACCTAAAGAGGGTTTCACTCAGAAGCTAAAATTTGGCCAAATATTCCATTCTATGACTGTTCTTCTTTGATGGAGATTGCCATCATGGAACAAAGGAAAATAGGTCGGCAGACTAAAGGAGCCGCATTCAATCATCATTTCTACCCCGTCTGACTTTTTCACAGGGGCCCCTTCGGAGGCTGAGGTGTACACAGACGTGTTTTTTAAAGACTTTCACCCAGTGCTTTACCACCCCCCTCTCCCGCTCCACACATCAGAGACTTCTAAAATTCCAGGTCTGGCAAAGGAAAAAGAAAGGGCCACAGTGACTTCCCAGCTAAACGCGCCTCCCGAGGAACTAGTGCTGGTTCATGAAGAACTTTCAAGAATCTACACCGAGATCTTCTGAGTTGCTAAATAGTCAGCCTTTCAGTTGACTTAAGAACACAACGCTCTTAACCAAACCCTGGCCCCACTGGGGAAACCAATCAGACACCAGGCTTAAAACCTCAAAAGTGACATGAATAGTTTTCTGTGAATCAGAGGTAAAGGGTGGCATTGTTAGGAATTACTCATGTTTTCAGGCAGATTGGACTATGTAGAAATTGATTAACACACCAAAGTCCCACTCTACCCACATTTGGGGGGAAAAGGCTCTGCTTCGCATCTACACAGGCGGCTTATCTCTGCGGGCAACAGGGATTTTCAGTCAAGAGTAAATCTGTTTTGTAGAGGAGGCATTAGCAAAGATCCCTGTAAGATAATAATTTTCAAAGTCAGAACTATCACAAGTGGGGGTTTTTTGGTTTTAACTGCAAATGTAATCAGCAAGCTGCCCCTCTGACAGGCCCTCAGATTTACTGGATGCCTCGGCTCCCACAAGGGAAGAAATCATTTCCTGTGAATTCCAAGTCCTGCAGGTTCCTGAAATGGAGCCATTTCCTCTTGTTGCTGAGCGCCCTCCCTGACTATCTCTCCAAGGGCTACATTCCTCCGCTGCGTCGCTGTGGACATCCCTGGCCCGTTTCCATGGAGGCACATAGCAGGAGACTCTTGTGCTGGGTACTGGGCCAAGAACTTTTCACTCTTAGAAAACACATTGGCCTCTAGAATTTCCATGCTATTTGAAAACAGATACTTCAGTTTTCAAGGCGTTCTCTTGTGATACATGCAGCTCTATTATGACTTAAGTCAGGCCATGTCACAAGATGGAAAACCAGAAATGAACAAGGGTTAGAAGAGCAGAATTGACATCAACCTCCCCAGGTGTGTTTCCATTGTATGACTGGGGAACAACGCCTTCATGTTCTGAAACCAGGACAGAGTGTCGCTGAGTCAGATGGCTTAAGCTTGGAATCACAGCCCTACCGCTCCTAGTTAAGCACCTTGGTACGTTTCTTGACTTAGAGTTCTGAGTCTCAGTTTCCTCATTTGTACAATGTAGATTTAAAAAACAACAACACAACAAAAAAAACAAAAAACGACTCCTAGGGTGGTTATGAGAACAAAATGATATAAGGTAGAGAAGAGGCCGAGAGGAAGCGGTTGATAAGCACGCCTTCCCTGACGTAAGGTCAGAGTGGCCGAAGGACTTGATATCAAAAGAGAGTCATTACGGAGATGAAAATTCATGTTTCCTAACCTGTTTAATGACCTGTTAAACTAAATCACCTCCCTACCAAGTGGTTGCCTTTCTCCAAAGATTTTTCAAGAAGTTAATCCTCCTGTCATGTTACAGTCAATTGGCTCAAGAATGTTAAGGGGTTTTTTTTTTCTTTTCTTTTTTTTCTTTCTCCTTCTTCTTCCTTAACTTGGGAAAGTTTGAGTTTATTTAAAAAGAAAAAAAAAAGTTTTTCTCTGCCATCATCCCTGCCCTGGTTTGCTCCTTGAGCCCTTCAATTCAGCTTCAAAAGCCTGTGGCTCTTTAGTTCTCCCCCAGAATCCTTCCCGACTTTGTTTATCAAGCCCCCGCCTCTCTCCAGGTTCAGATCAAGATCATCATATCACACTCCTAATCAATATCGCCCTCCTCATTTCCTCTGAAATGCGTAGAATTTATGGACTGTAGGGAACAACTTTACATTTAATTACATCTTATTACTTTATTGGTTTGTGGATTCATTGTACCTCCAGCTAAGTAAGTTCTCGGAGCACAAAGACCACTTCCTGTATTCTTTCCCATATAATTGCCAACCTAGCTTTCCTCTCAGAGTAGGTGCTCATCAAATGCTTTCTAGTGAATTGCTGACTATTAATAATTGATGCAATTTCATCACAATTACCATCCACCTTACATCCACCACCTACACAGTGTCCACCAATGGGGCTTCAACTATGGCAGTATTCTGTCCAGTGCCAGGCTCTCTCAAGCTTGACCTTTGACCTATCATTAATATCTAGCTACTATCCCAGCATCAGCAACAATGTGGCAATCATGTTTCTAGTTCCTAGGCACCGAACTGGAAATTCACAGTCCTGGCCCAGAAGTATATGGGGCAACCAGACATTTGAGTATGTGATTTTTACTATAAGAAACAGATAGAGCCTAAGATACAGCCTAAGCAGAACTTTAGCCTAAGATAGAGCCTAAGCAGAACATGTTATTAGGGCCCCACAAAGATGCCTTGGAGCTTAACTTCAAATACTATAAGACATCTGGAAATTCATAGATACAAGAGGCATGAGTAGGTCAACTGGGATACAGACTAAGTGTTTCTTGAGGAGGGCAGTGCATTCACATTGCTGGCCCATTGCTGATCTTCTTTGTGCTGAGTATCTTCCTTTTAACTCTTCAGACCCACTTTCCACCTCTCTTGCCTCAGGAAATAGGTCTGCATGGACTGCCTTGACAAATTCCCCAGCCCTTTTGCTTTGTGTTGGGTTCAAACACTGAGGCATGGAGCAAGAGAACAAATGGAGGGATGAAGAGAGGGCAGGGAAGCTGGCGTACTTACTCCCTTGACTCCTTTCCCTTGAATGCTGGGCTGGGATTACTTGCAGCCCTCAGTGGGGCATCACAGCTCCTGTCGGACAGCCCTCCCCCCCGCCACAGAGCTCTTCCCCCTTCTCTCTCCAGCCTCAAGGAATGGCTCCTTCCTCTCACCTCATCAGATGTGTTGGGTAAGGAATAGCCCCACTGCAGTGCACGGTCCTTTGTGGTTTCCCTATTCCCTGCCCATTTATTAAAAGCTCAAATTCCCTAAACTGAGCTTGCTACTAGTTCCCTGTCACACTGTGGAGTCCTCCCCTTTACAGCCAAATCCCTTACATGAGTTGTCATTACTTATGGTTGATGCTGTCTCCCTTTTCTATCTTGGAAAACTCCAATCACACTTCTGTTCTACCACTATCCTGAACAGTGACATGCCCCCCAGTAGCCAAAGCCAAAGCAGGCTTCAGTCCTCATCATTCTTGGCCCAGCAGCAGCACTGGACTCAGTGAATCTGTTCTTACTTCTTGAAACACTCTGGTCACTTTACTTTAGATGTAATATACTTTATTGGGCATTGTTTGTGGTTCTTCACCCTCCTTTGCTGTTCTTCTTCACCTTCCTTAACATCTAACACCAAAAATGCAAATATCCTAGTCTTTGGACCTTTTCTCTTTTCTAGTGACACTTGCTCTTGGTGATTTCCTTCAGTTCTGTGGCCTTAACTATTATCTCTATACCAAATACTTCCACACTCAATCAGTTCATTCTTGAATACCATGGGTTTGAATTGCGGTCCACTTACATGCAGATTTCTTTCAGTAAATAGAGTACAGTACTGTAAAGGTATTTTCTCAACATTTTCTCTAGCTCACCTTATTATAATATTAAGTATATAATACATTTACAAAATATGTGTTAACCAACTGTCATCGGTAAGGCTTCTATTCAACAGTAGGTTATTTAAGTTTCAGGGGAGTCAAAAGCTATATCTGCAGATTTTTGACTTCCTAGCAGGAGTGGTGGGCTGGGGGTGTATGGGGGTCAGTATCTCTAACCCTCACGTTCTGCAGAGATCAACCGTAAGTCCCATCTCCACCTCTCCTCTAAGCTCTGGACTATATAACCAATGACGGAACATCTCAATCAAAAGTTACTTCTACTTTAACATATATAAAACCCAATACTTTTTTTTTTTTTTTTTAACTTGCACATGTGTAGATGACACCTCCATCCATCTGGTTTCTCAGGCCAAAAAAACTTGGAGTCATCTTTTCTTTACCATACTACGTATCCAATCTATCAGGAAATCCTATCGACTCTGCCATCCAAAGGTCCAGAAACCCAGTGGCTTCTGAATGGATCTCTTCAGTGTAACTTCTAACCTTGATGAGAGATTGCCTCCACTCTTTCTTGCCCCATCTCCAACAGACTCCTAGAAGAGCTAGATTCCGTCGTCCAACCGTTCAAAACTCTAATGGCTTCCCATCTCATTCAGAATAATGCCAGTGTCTTTCCAATGATTTACAAGGCGGCAAATCATCTTGTCTCTGGGTATCTCTCTAATCTCACACCCTATTGCCATCACAGATCATCTTTGGTAGTTCTTAAGCACACCAAACATGCTTTCCCCTCACAGGCTTTGCATTTATTGTCTCCTCTTCCTGGAGCATTGCTGAAATATTCTTCTGCCAAATATTCACAGAGATTGCTTCCTGGGTTTCTTTATTTCTCTGCCTAAGTCTTCCCATAAGGACCTTGTCTTGAAAAGCACACTAGTCTCACCTCAACACTTCCTTAACGGGCTCCTGTTTTTATAGCAGCGATCACCACTTGCTATATTTTATGTTCATTTTTTATGTCTTTATAGCCCTTTTCTTGCCCCTAGAATTAAGCTCATTGAGAGCAGAGATTAATTTATTCTTTACCATATCTCCAGCACATAGAACTATGCCTGCCATAGTTTCATCGAGAAATGCATTTAATGAATAAACGGATGAATGAAAAGACATGTGTGTTTTTTCTTTTTAAATGATTATGAAAATTGAAACACATACAAATTAGAGGAAATAGTGTAATGCCTCCACATTTATTCATTAGTGAGTTTCAACAATTATTAATATACATTTAACCTTGTTTTATTCTTCCTCCTCAACTTCCCTCCAACCCCATCCCACTAGACAGTTATAAAGCAAACCCCAGATGTCCTGTCATTTAATCTGTAAATTGTGTATTTTAATTGTCTTCCAAAAATTTATACTATGAGCAATGTTTAAAATGCCAATTTCCTCATCTCCTGCTCATACTAGCAGATATGATCATATAAAAATAATCTTTTCCAATTCTGTTGCTGGAAAAGTCTCAATTCTTTTATTTTTAAATTAAAAAGAATGAATTTTTAAAAATGGGGTCTATGATAACATCACCTCTGTCTGTGACCTCTCACAATTCCAGGATACATATAGACAAACGTATTATATCTTTCCTTCTCTTTTTAAGCGTTTGCCTCACATAATGATGCATCATGACTCCTATAATTATAAGATCAGCACCCTATCTTAATCATCTCCATGCATACAACTAAAAGGCATATTGGAAGAAACCTAACTCTTCTGGAAAACACTCCTTTCACAGAACGCGGGTATGAAGTGAGAGAGAAATTGCTGACAAAAATGCACGTCCCTAGCCAGCGTTTTTTTCCAGTGGTCACCTCCATAGATAACCTTATTTAAAAAAAAATCTCTCTGGAGAGTTCCCTCCATCTTTAAAGCCATCTTCCAATTCTGGAAGGAGAAAGCTAGTCCAAGGTGCCCCCGGGCCTCTCGTCTGCTGAGGGACTAGAGACAGATTGCATCCTGGCAGGGCAAGCAGGGTTCGGGTCGGCGATCTGGCAGCCACATAGAACAGCTCTGTGACTCTCTCTGGAGAAAGCCTTCTGTTCTCCTAAGTGTTAGCATATTAAGCATCTACCGCATAGAATGGGATGGGGAGGGGGTTGGAAAAGAAAATGTGAAGACAAATGGGGATATTTAAAAGCAGAGAAGAAAATCCAGTGCTCAGAACAGCATTCTTTAACTTAGACTAGCTATAAATTTTCTCTCTTGGTGATTTCCTGTCTTGGAAAGAACCTATTAGTGGAGAAAAAAAAAAAAAAAAAAAAAAAAAAAAAAAAAAACAAAAAAGGCAAAAAAATTAACTCTGTTTTGTTATTTTTTTTGTTTTTTTGTTTTGTTTTTTGTTTCATTTTGTTTTCCGGGGTAAGTCTGGTATCATTCGTATCTGTGACATGCAAAGGTGGACTTGAAAAAATCTCCTTTTGTCATTTTCCAGAAAGCTTGAACACAACCTACTTCAAAGACACAAAAATAAATTTGCAATCTGGGTGGAGGTTAAGGAAGTGCTTTTCTTGCCTTTCCCCCTACTTGCTTTACCAACGGAGCTTGAAGCTTCTCAGTCTGTCGTCACATTTAACTCGACTTCTTTCCTGCCAAGAATCGGAGGGCTGAGTTTCCGGTTACACGGGGAGGAAGAAAAATCTTCGTTGTAATTTGGAGACCCCATGCAAGTAGATTTCTGGATGAGAAATTTATTGCTTCTCCTCACTGAGGGACAGAACAACGGTCAACAACCTCCATACTCCCCATGAACAGAGTTTCTAATGGTGTTTCTAAGCAGCCTCTCTGGGCGTCCAGGGCTCCCGCCTCTCACAGTTCTGAGGGACCGACCCAAGCAGAGTGGTCTTCCCATGCGTGCTCCAGGGTCCTTCAGAGCCCTCTCAAAGTAGCTGCCGTCCAAAGGTCACAGACTGGCCTTCTAGCGTATCTGCCCAGAGCCACCTTGGGAACATAAATCTGAATAATAATTTAAGTGACAGACTGCTGGCCATTCGCTCAGCACCTGGACTTATGCAAGATAGATATTACTCTACTAATTGCTACCTTGGCTGGGTCGAGAGTCCTCAACCCCCAGAAGAGTCCTATCCTAGGCAGGAATCAATCATTTTAGCCCCAACAGAAAGCACTGGACCTGCCTCTGCAACAACATGACTGGGAAGAAAAGAAAGAAAGAGAGAGAAAGGAAGGGGAGGGAAAAAAAGCTAGAAGTCTGCTGCTTTCATCACAGCTGTTTCTTGGTGTCATTCCAGACACTGAAGGTACCAGCTAATGTCACACAGGGACTCCTCATCGGATTATCTTGACAGAGGGAGATAGGTTTCAGTAGTACTTCCCATTACTGGCAGGTGTGTTTCTGGAAATCGCTTCTCCTCCTTTAATAAACTTGTATTTTAAATATACTGGGGAAATTCCCTACTTAGAGCATTCACATTAGGAACTTAAGAAGTGAAAACTCTTTTTCAAAATCAGATCACTTATTTTATCTTGTTTTATTAACGTGGTACTCTCCTTCACGAGTTAGATAAAAACCAGAATTAAAAGAGTTATGTTTAAATAGAACCTGACTCAGAAGTTAAAATAGATAGTTCTACTCATTTGTAAAAATAGCTGGATGAAGAAATAATATACTGACGTTGACTCTGACTAACCACACAGTTTGCAAATGGTTGATGTGACTAGAAGTTGGATCCCCTGGCGCTAACGTTATTACCCCTGAGGAAAGGAAGAAGTTGTAACAGTGCCTCATTTAATGAATTATTTGGGAATAAACTTTCAATAATGACGTCTCTATTTTAAAAAGAAATAAAAATACTTGAGAAAATAACAAATATTTTGAAGATAAAGCATTACATAGACTGCCTTCTGTTCCGCACACTTGTCTCTCTTCCTTGATGCCAATCCCACCTCATCCCTCTCTATTGCCCTCTAAAGCTATCGCTTTCTTCTCTATTAAAATGAATCATTTAATATCAGCTTGAAGAAAACCTGGTGTCACAGGTTTCAGGGTATCACCCTAAGCCACATCAGCGGGGGCGGCGGGGGCCGGGGGGGTTGTGTTTTTTAATGTATTGAAGTTTTTGCTTCCCGTGAAGAAAACTGCAGACATACGTAAACAGATATCTTTTTTTTTTTTTTTTTTTTTTCAAATCATGAGTCTCTCCTCCGTGACCTTTTGGTGTCAGGGTGAGGGGCAGAATTAGTCCAGGATAACTCTTGTGTACTTATTGGAGCTCCCTGTTCTGTCTCAAGTTTTCTTTCTGGCACGTTCTTCTCTGACTCAAAGCCTATCTGTTTCCTCTCTCCTTTCAACCTCACTATTTTCGGTGCAGCTCCTCCTCCTTCCCCCACAAGATTCACATTTGATTTTGCTTCTAATACTATTTTAGTCCTATGATACTTTTTATCTCATGTGCATTGGCAAAATTTTCATAACTTCAGAACCGACTCAAATATGCCATGAACATGTGCACAATTTATTCAACTCATTAATTAATGAGGACACCAGTAGGTGGTAAAGTTGTTTCCAAAAACATTTTAAGAAACTATTTCCAGGCGATAAGGGATACAAAAATGATTATCAGAGTAAGCTAGTTTGACACAAACCTGATTAATGTCCTATAAGGTAAGAAACCATTATGTATCTTTCTACCAGACCAAAATCAGTTGCATCTCTATAGAAGGAAAACTGCAGGTAAGCGTGTAACTCCACACATCCAGCACCAAGCAATAATAATTTGAAAGTAGACAGTAAGGAGTGCCTGGGTGGTTCAGTGGGTTAATGCCTCTGCCTTCAGCTCAGGTCACGATCCTGGGGTCCTGGGATCGAGCCTCACATCAGGCTCTCTGCTCAGCAGGGAGACTGCTTCTTCCTCTCTCTCTGCCTGCCTCTCTGCCTACTTGTGATCTCTGTCAAATAAATAAAATCTTTAAAAAAAAAATGAAAGTAGATAGTACATTGGCCTATGAAGTAAAAATAATTAGAAGATGGGTCTAAAATAGATATTAAAAGATAATGCAGCCATCCTCTGAGCCTTGCATTGGATGATTTTTCTGACAATAAGAATGCAAATCCTATTGCTTTATGATTATTGTGCTCCAGTGTATAAAGTTTTTGGCAATATTTAAGAAAGGTCATTAGAACATAGGGTTTCATTAGTTGAGATACCAATACACCACAATCACGTACTTTTTAACAAAAATGTAGGAAACATGTTCAACTGAAATAATTTGCTAAAGAAAACATCTGTCATCCAGACAGTGGAACTCATCAGACCGGTACCCTCAGGGGAGATGGTGAAGACAGAAAATCTGAGTAATCAGGAACCATGCCTGATAGGGATCAGGGCAAGCTAGAGGTTGGGAAATGGATTTAAAAACTGGGATCAAGGAGCATGCAAGGTTGGTAAGCGATAAAGCAAAGCCTAAGGCTAGAGTAAGTCAGGTGTCAGTAACCAAAATCTTAATGAGCCAGTAGGTCTCAAAGGTCAGGATGGATGGGGTGGTCAGATAGACAAGGCCAAAGCACTTAGACTAAATCAAGGGTGCCACCCAAGAAATGTGAGAGATTTGACCTTAGACTGTACTTGACACGCTTCTTCTACGAACACAAGAAAGGTTGCTTAACACCAGGGAGGAAGGCTCCATCCCAGGGTCAAGTGCTGCAAAGCTATGTGGCCTCTTCTATCTGTTCCACTGGTTAGAAATTGGAGATAAATTTTGACAGCAGAAAAAAATAAGAGACAAGAGAATAATATTCCTGTGTTCCTAGAGTGCTAGTCAAGTGATCTATTACCCTCTCAAACTAAACTGCCTGTAAAAGAGAAAACTAAAATGAGGCCAATGCCTCCAGAAATGGATTTCTGAGATATTCCCAAGGTTTTTTTTGATCCTACTGACCTGTCTTCCTGACATACTGAAAGCATAAATCCTATTTTTGCATAAACAAGAATCTTAAGTCTATTTTGCATAGGCAAATATATATTCTCCTTTCTCATTTAAACGACTTTGTTTTGGAATGTTTTACTTGCAATTCAAAGATGCGTAAGACAACCTGAATCAATCATTTCGGGTCTCCCCATCTCCTTTCCCAACACACAGTAGCACAGAACTACATGGACAGTCAGTACTCCTTCTCCCTTAGCTTTTGTCAACAGTACTAGGGTTTTTTACATCCACTTCTGGTGAAAAGTCCAAGAAATTACTGAGCAAGAGGGGTTAACTTTTCATTTTAAATTGTCAAATAGAGTCTGGGCTAATTTATGCAACCGTGAGTAAAGGCTGGGTGAGTTAAAGTAAGGAGTCAGGTATAGAATTAATTAGAGGGTGACTTGTTTATTTCCTCTGTCCAGAAAGGGACAACGTGGCTCATGGGTGAAAAGGAAGGACTGGTCGAGAGGTACCGTAAGCCTCAAGCTTATGACATACAAACTATTTCAGGAGAAGAGTACAGGGAACTGAATTTGTGTGACTTAGACGCTGCCTTTTTTTTTTTTTTTAAGATTTTATTTATTTATTTGACAGACAGAAATCACAAGTAGGCAGAGAGGCAGGCAGAGAGAGAGGGGGAGGCAGGCTCCCTGCCGAACAGAGAGTCCAACACGGGGCTTGATCCCTGGACCCTGGGATCATGACCTGAGCCGAAGGCAGAGGCCTCAACCCACTAAGTCACCCAGGCGCCCCGAGAAGCTGCCTTTAAGGTTTTATTTCCACTCCATGCCTTTTGCTAAAACTTTTTGGGAGAGAAAGCAGGATCTGCAGACATAACTTTAGAACACCGAGACTTGCAAAGCAAGAGTGATCTTGACCTCAGGCGGGCAGAATACCTTTGATCTTCACCAGCCACTGTAGCTGCCTGAGATTATCTCAAATGCTAACCAGCGAGAAAGCATACCCAGAGCGATACTAAGTCCACTACCTGCCCTGTGCAATGATCCCTCACAGGCGAATGGGCTGCTGTGAAAAGTGATTAAAGTCTACAGGAGGTAGGGAAAGGAATTCCTGTCAGAGGAACAGTTTGCCCCCTGAGACTGCCTGCTGCTCAACGGAGATGGCTCATCTGCCTTGTGTATTGACTGTGTTTCTGTTTGTAAGTTTAGGAGTAAGATCCAGAAATACGAAGAGGAAAAGGGCTAAAATTAGGAAGTCAGGGAAACGAAGCGAATCTGAGTAGGAAAAAAAGAGGCAATACGGAAGCTAGATTCTGTGAGAGGAAAAATCCAGAGTGAAAAAAAACTAACAAACAAATTCAAAGAAGTGGCCTAAAAAAAAGCTTCACAGAACAGAAGGTTCTCATTCAAGTTTAGAAGTTGTTCTATGGGAGGTGCTCAATGTCAATATTAATTCCAACTTCTCTCCTATAAAATTATAGTAACATTTGCCCTCCCGAGTAACAAAGGCCTCTTTTGTTGAGGGAGATGACCTAACCCGCCACACGCATGAGAGGTGGGCCAAGGACGAGTCTGTTGGTAGGAGCGTATTCTACTTAATTCTTCATGATCAGTGCTTAACTTTGGTGAATGAAATGGTGGCATGGAGTAAACTTTGTGAAGCTATTTAACGCCAAGAAAAGAAAAAGTTTCTGTTATCTTAAATTCAACCTTCAGATTGTTGCCCAACCCAGGTTAGTTGTTACTCAGATTCAAGAGGAAGGAATGAGAAAGGGTAAAAATAAAGAAATAACAATCACAATAATAATTTTCAATCACTAACTAATCCATTCTTTTCACTGTCCCGATCTGTCTCCACTGTTCTATTCCAATCCCATTCTCAAAGCAAGTTACTGTGAGTGGTAACTGAAGCCAGGCAGATGAAGGAAATTGCTTCAAGTTAAACAAGCAGAATTTGTATCCAGGGATATAAGTCATGGTCGCGGCAAGAAATAGATGGCACATATACAAATCGGCATCTGGAGCCCTTCATAACTGAACAAGGAAGGTGTAGGAAACCAAGGAAGTACTCAGAGCTGGTTCTAGCACAGCCATTGCTGTCTCTGGCTCCGAGTGCCAAGGAGGTCGTGCTTAATCGCACGTGCTTATCCGCGTGGAGAGGATCCTCCTACAGGAACTAGGACTTCTTCCAAGGACATAGCAGCCACGGTGACTGCAGAGAGGGCGCTAACAGGTTTACTACCCTGACCACACACCCATCCCTCTTTCTGCTGGTGCCCAATATGAAGCCAATGCTTTTTAAGAGCAGATTGCTGGGGGCTTTCTGACCCTTGCTCCTGAGTGAAGGCGTATAGCACGCAAATTCAAAATTCAAAATCCCAGAAACTAAGAGGCCCACGAGACAACAAGGACATGGAAATCTCCAGGATGCTTAGACTTCCCCCAAGTTATACAAATTAAGGGTTTAAGACTATTATGTATTGAAGTCAAGAGTTGGAGACAGTCCATTTGATACCTGGTTTGCACAGAGTTCACTTCGATTTCAAAAAGTTCACTTTTCAAAAGAAAAGTTCACTTTTTCTTTCACAAAGAGTTCACTTAGATTTCTTTCTATCAAAAGAAAACTAAGCCCCTTCTCCCAACCACAGAGGTGGTATTAAGAGGAAACTTGGTTTTAAACCTCTTCTGCTTGGTCTAGGCTAAAAATTCCTAATGCCAGACCATGAGCTAATGACGGCCAATTGTGACGTTCTATAGGATTTAGGAAAATAAGAAAAATTATCTGATTATTTTTTCATAAAGTGAGATGTATTGAATTTTAAGGATTATCCTTTATTTGGGTCATTATTAGATGAAACAGTCATTACTTTTTATTTTTTAACAGCATTATTTACAGTTTTAAAGTTTGTACCCCAACTTCTAAAAAGTTTACTGAATTATATGAAGTTCTAACATCTAGGAATCACTTCTCCAGATACACAATTCTGGCTTGCCAACCCCTCAGTGGGCATGCTGGCCTGCTATGATCTTCCTGATGGTGAAATTTTGGCAGATATACTATCAAGATCCCAGACCCCGTAACTGCCCCTAAAGAGACAACCCGGACTCTCTTAGGTACTCTATTGAAATGCTCAGAATGAGCCTTTTACATATTGGGGCAGTCGGTTAAGCGTCTGACTCTTGATTTTGGCTCAAGTCATGATCTCAGGGTGCTGGGATGGAGCCCCAAGAGTCAATGAGCTCCCAGCTCAGCAGGGAGTCTGCTAGAGGGATTATCTCTCTTTCCCCCTGCCCCTCCCCCTACTCGCACTCTCTTCCTCTCTAAAACAAATAAATTTTAAGGATTTATCCATTTGGGGAGCCCGGCTGGCTCAGTTGGTTAAGCATCTGCCTTCAGCTCAGGTCATGATTCCAGGGTCTTGGGATAGAGCCCCGCATCAGGCTCCCTGCTCATGGGGCAGCCTGGTTCTCCTTCACCCTCTGCCTGCCACTCTACCTACTTGTGTTCTCTCTCTCTCTCTCTCTCGCTCTCGCTCTCGCTCTGTCAAATAAATAAGCAAAATCTTTTTTTAAAAAAATTATGTACCTAAAGTTAATCTGCCACTTTCCACATTCAAATAATAGGAAGCCAACTGTCAGTTATAGATATAAAGAAAGGAGATTCGACGTACATAACATATAAAAACAGTGTCTAGTCCCATGTCCTTCCACACTGGCATAGGCAGTGAGGGAATGCACCAGACCTGGCAGGAAAAAATCTGAGGGCCAACGTGGGTTAGCTAGAGCAAATGAGACTTGGTAGGAAGGAAAGTGGTCTTGGAAGCCTCAATGGGGATATTTCATCCTTATATGAAGAGGACTACACTATCTAAAACGCAAAAACGAAGTAAAAAGCTGGATTAAAAGTAATAAAACACGTGTTTTTCAAGTTTAAGAAATCACCTCTTTCATCATGTCTAGCTCTATGCCTGATATGTCAGAGTGTGTGTGTATGTGTATAAAAAATTTGTAACAGATCTGTCTTACAAACACACATAACACCAATTTGTTGAAATACAATTGGCATATAAGGAAACAATTTGAGCATATATATTAAGCATGCATATATATAATTTATATATATCTTCCCTTCCTCAAGGAACTTAAAATGTTTTAAAAACAAAAAATACTATATAGGAATGAACTAATTAAATGATGCAATAAAGACAGAACATGAATCAAACTCAAGAAAGAAAAGAAAAAGAGGTGTGTGTGTTGGAATGATTCATTTCAGGAACTTCACGAAGTAGAGGAGAGAACATGTGAAGATACAGCAAATGTAACAGCAAATAAACCAGCCCTTCTGGATGGAAGAGGCAGGATGGGGGTGCAGGCAGGAGGAAACTAAGTTTAGGAAGGCGCTCCAAATCCGTCTACGGGAGGACTTACATGTAAGACAAAAAACTGAAGCGTTTCCTCCTCCTCGTTTACCAGCTCCTTTTAACATGTTCTCCTACTCCCACTCCCAATTTCTCTCTACTGAATTCCACTGACCCTACCCCTTCCTCAAAAGGAAGCACCATGTACCAGACACGAAGTCCTATGAGCAGTCATTCAAAACTTAAATTTTGCCTTTGCAAAGATGTGCTGCTTGAGCAGAGCAGAGACGGTCTGGACAGACCGCAGGGCTGGCTGAGGCCCAGGGACCCCCAAGGGTTCTTTAGCCAAATGAACATTTCAAGATTGACATTGATCACAGAACTTCTTGGATTCCTAGTATCTTTTTAACCTGCTGAACTATCACGGGGACTCAATATGAAAAGTGAAGTCACGGGGAGAAAGTAACACGATGAAATTCATTTTAACTAGGTATTTTGGGAGATTATATCCCTTGCAACATGCCTTCGATGAATTACAAGGCTGCTAATACTTACCTGATATTTACCTTTACTATTACCTGTAATTTTGATGGGAATTTCTGGGCATTTTAAAGCCCCTTTAAATCCAAAGGGATAATGAATTATGATTATCAAGCCTTATTTACTACTCTGCTGTCACTTCCCTAATATTTTTGGTTTCACGGTCTTCTGTGTCTGAGATAATTGTTGGACAATTTCCCCCTTCTTTCTGGTACACTTAGAGTTCAATTGGAGTGCACACCAACCCTCTCCCCCTTGAAGGAGTAACAGGAATGTTCATGTCTTGTTTTAACAAGTGAATGATCTGCCCCGACTTCAGAGTCAGAACTTCACACTGTAAAAAGGAGACCATTATGTTTCATTTTTTACCCTGTGAGAAAAGCAGGATATGTCAAGCCTCTCCTTAAGTTTTTTTCTTTTATCCTACGAGTCCCTCTCATGAGCTAATTTCTTTAGGAGACTATATAAGCCCCTTAAAGAGCAGTACTGTTCCCTGACACACACACTGACGAGCAGTTAATCATTAATTTTTCACGGTCCACATCTGCTGTCTGCTGGACTGTATATCGTTGGAGAGACTTCCTTCCATTATTATAAACACTGCTGTGCGGGGGTCCGTGTGGGATCTTTATCTCAACTATTATCAGCAGTCCAGACAGAGTCTGATGGGCTCCCTTTAACAAGCCCAAGTTAGAGTTCAGGAGGCTACAACCTACATGAATACCGTTGTATTTTTTAATGACAAAACAACAGCTGCACGGGCAGCCTCGGCGGCGGCACACCCTGGCTGCTTCTGTGCAGATACTAGAAACAGGTGCACCTCAGGCTGGAAGCCATTGTGCTGTGTGCCACTGGGGGAGGGGGTGGGGGAGTCCGCGGGGAAAGCACAACACTCATTTCTTCCTCAAGGTCCACATACAACAATGCAGCCACATAAGAGAATTCAGAAACAGGGTCTGCTGAAATACCAAAGCTTCCAAAAAGCAATAAAGGTGGAACTCGACGTTGCACAAGAGAGAGGACTTTCACTTCACTCTTGGTGGGCATGCTACCTTATGGAAATCTACGGGGCCAGCTGTGTGCATAATAAAAGTTACTTTTAAATGGCAAACAAATGAGATTCTATCCTCTTCCTTCCCCTTCTTGGACTGGGTCTGGTCCTCCGGCTTTATACCACTTAGGGAGAAGTTGAAGTTAGGGTTGCTGTGGGAGGAGAAGAGGCAGATTTGAATGGGATCCTGTTCCAATGACGCCTGGCAGCCTCACTCCCGGGGGGCGGGAGGAGGGGGGGTGTCCGCGCCAAGACCGGAAAGAGCGAGCCTCCGAGCCCCGGACGCCCGCACAGACACCCGCACCCGCATCGGGGTGACTCCTCCGTGGGAATGCCCCATAGAGGTCAGTGCTGTGTGGCGATGTCCACCCGAAAGCAACGTGCACAGTTCACTTGAACATTTATACTGCAGTCACCGAGAAGGGGGGAGGTATCGGCGATGGTCGCACAAAGCGCTCTGTCTGCAGCCCGCAGAGAGACGTGGCCCTGTCATCCGGTCTGGCCATTCATCTTTGTGTGTCCTCACGGCAGAGGGAGTCTGAGGAACGGTACACGCCCCCTAAAACACCGGGGCAGCTGTGCTCCTGGGGTCTGCGCCGTCTGCGGCACCGTCCGGGCTGCGCTGTCGGAACTGCTGTCGCGGGGAAGGGCTCAGAGCTCGCTTTCAACCTGCCCGGTGGACCGCGGTCGTGCCAGCCTGTCCCCACCAGCTCTGCCTTACGCAGGGCCTGACCTCTCCCCGGGACTCACCGTGAGGTCAGCAGGGGTCCGCTGGGGAAACCGGAGTCAACCTGGAGGGCCACTATGCCGCCCCACCAGCACTGCGGACCTGGGGAAGCTCTCCTTGGAGGTGCCATAGTCAGAGACAGCCCGGATTTGGACACTGAGAATTCTCCAGGGATGTAAAGTTTGAGTAGAAATAATGATTCTGCCACTACTTTTCATGATAGAAGTTTTACATTCGGTCTCTGCAGCTGCGCTCCTGGGGACCCAGGGGGCTGCATGGAGCGTGGACCCTTCCCGGAGGCCAATCTGCCTTCAAACCTAGGTCTGCCACCGGGACCCTAAGCAGGTTGTCTCAACTCTTTATTTCCTGCATTTTAAACTACCTGTGGGCATACTGTGTTGACTAAAGGAAAGAGTGGATCCCTGAAAGTCATATATTGTTGAGTAGAGGCAAGCGTGTCAAAACCAGGGGAGTGAAACCAAGAGGAGAGTATCCAGGCCCCAAACAGCTCGAAAACTAACCATCAAGAAGTTGAGGAAGACCAGTGACAAAGAACAAGGTCGAAGTTTCTAGAAGCCTTGGAAGTACCCAGACAGCTGGAAATCAAGTGGCGGACTTAGTGATCAAGACACATGCTTCAAAATCCTGGAGATCCAGTAAAGAAAAACCTTCAGACCCAAGACCAGAAGGTCACAGGGAGCAAACCTTGCATCTATTCCATCCCAACCCGGCAGAAAGTGATTTGAAGTGAGAATGGAATTGGGCCTATGTAGGTTCTTTAACCAGTGAGACCAAGAGAAACCTAGCAGTCTAGGTGAAGGGTAAGAAGAGGAGTGTTTTAACACTACTTATCAGCTGTCACTCACTCTCTAGGTGGTGCCATCTAGTCTGTTTCCTGGGGCTGAGGTAACAAAGTACCTTGAACTTACTAGGGTAAATCAACACATGTCATCTTAATCCTTGTGGAGGTCAGAAGGCTCACTGGGCTAAAATCAAGGTGTCGGCAGAGCTGTGGGCCTTCTGGAGGCTCCAGGCAAAAATCTGTTTCCTTGCCTTTCCTATCTTCCAGAGGCTGCCTGCATTCCTTGCCTCATGGTCTCTTCTTCCGTTCCCAAAGCTGGCAGGCAGCACAGGCATCTTCCAGTCTCTCTCTTCGTCTATTCTTTTTTCCCTCTCCCTGTCTCTCTGACTCTGGCCCTTTTTAAAGGACCCCTGTGGTTACACTGGCCTCACAAGGACAATGCAGGGCAATATGCCCACCTCCACATTCCTAACTTAATAACACCTGCAAAGCCCCTTTGTCCATGGAAGCTAACTATTCATGTTTCAGGGTTAGGATGTGGACATCTTGGGTGCATCCTTATTCTACCTACCACCACTTTAAACAACATTCTGACAACTCTCCACTTCCTGTTTCAAGCTGAGACCTTACCCCTGAGCTTCAGACTCAGTCCTCTGACTTCCATTTTCTGGTTCTGCGGGTAAGGAGCATGGAAGTCACCACTGCATGCTAACCAATAAAAAGTTGCCAGAAAGACTGGGAAATCAACTCTCTTGAATCTGGTAAGAGAGGAGAGGGTACAAGGCTGAGCACTCCCAAGATTGGAGAGACAGGTGAATACAGGAAGTTATTTCTTACTAGAGCAGGGTTCCTCTGCAGGACCTGGATCAGGGTACGGACACCTGAACTGTAATTGATGAACTCCTAGAGCCTCAGTGTGGACAGCACTCGGTGTTAAAAACTGGAAGATGGGGGTGCCCAGGTGTCTCGTTGGTTTAAAGCCTCTGCCTTCGGCTCAGGTCATGGTCTCAGGGTCCTCGGATCAGAGCCCTCCATTGGGCTCTCTGCTCAGCGGGGGCCTGCTTCTTCCTCTCTCCCTGTCTGCCTCTCTGACTATTTGTGATTTCTGTCAAATAAATAAATAAAATCTTAAAAAAAAAAACCTGGAAGACCTCGCAATCACAAGGACTGAGGTTGGGGAAGTAGGGGGATCTCACAGTCTACAGCACTGTGAGATTTTCCAGCAGGAGCTCAACCAGGATGCTAGTTATGGTAAATAGGTAAATATCTAAATATCTTTCAGAGAAAAATCCCCACAGGCTTCCAGCAGGGGGAGGGGGAGAAACCATTTTGAACTCTGCTACAGTACTTTGTTCTTCCTAACAAGGCCTGGCCTCAGGGGATGCTATTTAATCAGAGCCTAATCAACTGGGGTATTATCAGAATCTAAATCAACTGAGGAAAGGGAAATACCAAACTTTAACCCACTGCAGCCATTCTTTACTGCGCAAGAGAGAAGATAAAAAAGTGAGAAGCACTTGTGAAGCTCAAGGTGCCGAGACACAGGCTTTCAAAGCACTGGGAATTAATCACGGGATTCTAGAAATGCCTCCCTGCCCGCATACCTCACCACTACATTTCTAAAGCCCATTTACAGCAGCTGTTTTTACCTGCTACATCGTGTCTAGCTATCAAGTAGAAATTACAAAGCATACCAAAAGACAGAAACAAAACAAAACAACAACAACAAAAAAACCCCAAAAACGCAGTCTGAAGAGACAGAGCAAAGTGACAGAACCCGACATGGCAGGGATGTTGGAATTATCAGACCAGGAATTTAAAACAACTGTGATGAAAATACTAAAGGCTCTAATGGATAAAGTAAACAGCACAAAAGGACAGATGGGCAATGTAAGCGGAGAGGAGGAAATCCTAAGAAAGAACCCAAAAGAAATGTTAGAGATAAACACTGTGAAAGAAATGTAGAGTGCCTTTGGTGGGCTTAATAGCAGACGGAACACACTGAGAAAGGAATCTGAGCTTGAGGATATATCAACAGAATTCTCAAAAGCTGAAATGATTGTAAAGACTGAAAAAAAAAAATATGCAAACCCTAAGGGACAACTACAAAAGCTGCTATGTATAAAGGGAATATCAGAAGGGGAAGCAAGAAAGGACCAGAAGCAGTATTTAAAACAATAATGACTGAGAATTCTCTCAAGTTAATGTCAGACAGCAAATCATAAATGCAGGAATCTCCAAGAATACCAGACGATATTTGCAAAAATCCCCAAACAAACAAACAAACAAACAAGAAACAATCAAAAAAAGTTCCACACCTGTCCAGCTCATTTTCAAACTACAGAAAATGAAAGTTAAAAAAGAAGAAATCCTGGAAGAAGCCTAACATTAAAAAATGATAATAATAAATGAAAGTAAAAATAAAATAAAATAAAAAAGAAGCCAGAGTTTGAAAAAAACATGTGTAGAGGAACAAAGAATTATACCCAATTTCTCCTCATAAACCATGTAAGCAAGAGAGTGGGATGAAAATGTTAAAGTATTGAGAGGGGGAAAGAATGCCACCAACCTAAAATTCTGTACCCTGTGAAATTTTTCTTCAGATGTGAAGGAGAAATAAAGACTTTTTCAGAAAAAAAATTGAAGTAATTGGTTACTAGTAGACCTACCCTGCAAGAAAAGTTATTTAGAGAAAAAGAAAATAATCTAGGTCAGAAACTCAGATCTACACAGAGTAATGAAAAGCATCAAGGAATAAATGAGAAAATAAAAACACATTGTTATGAATTGATCTAACAGATAAGTTTGCTACAACATATATAAAATATATGCTTATGTATTTATCTCTGATGTGTACATACTTATGTGTGCTCATGTATGAGTGAAATAACAATGGTGCAAGGAATAAGAGGAATTAGGATTATTAAGTGTTAGGATTATAAAGTATTCACACTACTTAGAGTTATTGAAAAGTAAACTTAGATTATCTTTAATATGTATTGTAAACTCTAAGGCCAACCACTTAAAAAAAGAAGTATAATTGATATGCAAAGGAAGAAGATAAATGGAATCATAAAATGCACAATTAAAACCACAAAAAGCAGGGCACGTGGATGGTTCAGTCTTATGGGCATCTGCCTTTAGTTCAGATCATGATCCCAGGATCCTGATATATAGCACCACATCAGGCTCTATGCTGAGCTGGGGAGTTGGGGGGTGGTGAGTCTTCTCCTTCTCCCACTCTCCCTGCTTGTGCTCAATCTCTGTCAAATAAATAAATAAATAAATAAAATATTTAAAAAATAAAATAAAACACAAAAAGCAGAAAAGGAATGCAAGAAGAAGACAGGAAAAAAGAAAAAGGGCAACAAATAGAAAACAGTGGTACTTATTAACCCAACTATCTTAGTACTTTGAACATCAATGTTCTAAATGCACCATTTACAAGACAGATTGTCGAAGTGGATCATAAAAAAACAAGATACAACTATATGTTGTCTACAAGAAATCCCCCTTTAAATATAAAGACACATAGAGATTAAAAGTAAAGAAAAATATACCACACTAACACTAACCAGGTTTAGTCATCCAAGAACTTATTTCTTATCTCTATCTAGATTTCTACTTGACATCCTGAACCCAGTATGTCAAAACCAAACTCCTGGATTCCACAACAACAAAAATCCCACCCACCCACAGTAAAACCTGTCCTTCCTGCAGCTTTCTGCTTCTCAGTCCATAACAAGTACATTCTTTTTGTTGTTCAGACCAAAATCTTGAAGCCTTTCTTGACTCCTTTTTCCCACATTTTACAACCAACGGACATACTTGCTACCCTGTATATTCATACAAAGAGTTATACATAAATGCTTATAGCAGCTTTAATTTTGGAGCACCCAAATGGAAACACCTTAAATGCTCATCAACAGGTGGGGATGGATAACAAATAGTGATTCATTAGTATAATATTATACTACCCATCAATAAAAAGAATAAACTACAGACACACTGAACACACAGACAAATCTTAAAATAATTACGCCAAGGGAAAGACAGGCAGACATAAAAGAGTCTTTATTACATCCACTAATTTAACTTTAGAAAACCCATACTAATCTGTAGTACCAGTAAGCAGATCAGCAGTTGACTGGACATAGAGATGAGTCATGGGTAGGGGCTGGAGAGAGAGATTACAGAGGGGGACAAGGAAACTTTGGGTGTGATCCTATGTACACTGTCTTGATTATGAAGATGGTTTTACAGTGCATGTGTATGTCAAAAGCATATTAAATTATATACACTTTAGGTATGTGCAATTATGGTCTTTTGGTTATAGCTCAATAAAGCTGTGAAAAACATGACTGCCATTAAGAAAACATTCCTTGTTTTTAAAAAATGAGGTTGTCTTCTCCCATATGGGAAGGTATGTATTGAAGTCATTCACAATTGAAATAACTGCAGATATTTTGCCAAGAATGCATAACCATTAAAACTGCTGAAACTGTCATGATTTCCAATGTGATATTTTGCTGTTTACTTCTTCTTCAGAATATAATTTTCATTCAAAAAAGAGAGGATAGGAAAATGACAAGATTAAAACAATTTTAGAAGGAAAACTATTCTTTGAAACTATGGTTTTTATGTAATTTTTAAAGCAAATAACACGCTTCCTTTTCCGGAAAAATGCCAGAAAAGGCAATCTGTAAAAAAGATAGAAATGGGGTTCCTGGGTGGCTCGGTGGGTTAAAGCCTCTGCCTTCAGCTCAGGTCATGATCTCAGGGTCCTGGGATCGAGTCCCGCATCGGGCTCTCTGCTCAGCAGGGAGCCTGCTTTCCCCTCTCCCTCTGCCTGTCTGTATGCCTACTTGTGATCTCTCTCTGCCAAAGAAATAAATAAAATCTTTAAAAAAAAAAAAAAAAGATAGAAATGACCAACCTCCAGTTGCAAAACACCTAGAAATTCTGGCTAAAAACTTCCTGCATCCTCTAAAACACAAGGCAAATTTGTGAGGAAAGGGGTGGAGCTTTGACATACCAGAAAAGGACTGGGGAAAGAATTACAAACCAAAGTGGAAACTTTTCAAAATAAAACTACCCCATCCAGGACGCCTGGGTGGCTCAGTTGGTTGGACGACTGCCTTCGGCTCAGGTCATGATCCTGGAGTCCCGGGATCGAGTCCCGCATCGGGCTCCCAGCTCCATGGGGAGTCTGCTTCTCTCTCTGACCTTCTCCTTGTTCATGCTCTCTCTCACTGTCTCTCTCTCAAGTAAATAAATAAAATCTAAAAAAAAAAAAAAAACTACCCCATCCGGTTGTGTGTGTTCATCTCCATTCTCGAGAGACTGAATTCTAATGCCTACTTTGCGGACAGAAAATACAGCCTGGGCTTGCAAGGAGCAAGAAATTGTAAGAACCTCGTGTAACATCAGGACACGTAAAAGACTATAATCCCACTAGTGGTCAGAAAATAATAATCCACCCAATAACACAAGATGACCATAAGAAACCATGGCTATCTCCATCTAGACTCTGGAGGAGAAAAATAATCTCCCCTGAGAATTCCTAATTATGGGGCAATCACTCCCACAGATTGGGGATTTGAAATTCTAATGTCTATGGGGTCCAGGAAGCCTAGAATGAAAAATTAATGTTAAAAATTAACACAAAGTCAATAATAACTTGGGATGCCCAGCAAAGGCAAACTCAAAACTCCTCTAGAACGACAGGCTTTTGGATAGGACTTCTCACAGATGCAGCCCTGCTTATGATGAAGTCACAATCCAGAACTACAGAAAGCAGAGCAGTCCGTGTGAACAAGAGACCGCAGACCCAGCAGCATTCCTAGGATCACCACTTTCATAAAATCCAAATAGAACTTTGATTAAAAACTAGAAAATGAGTGTGTTGAGATTGATTAAACACATAACAGAAAGACTCAAAAACATTAAAAATGACATATTAAGGAAGAGCAACTTTGAAAAAGAACCAAGTGAAGTTGCAGAAATTTTAAAAAACAAACAAACAAACAAAAAAACACCCTACTGAAATATAAAGCCAAATGAATGGGTTTCCCATAGGTGTGACCCAGCTCAAGAGCACATGGGTGGTGACACATACAGCAGAAGAAATTACTCTTACTGGGCACAGAAAGTTGATGAAAAAATAGGAGGCCTAGAGACAGAATAAGCAAATCCAAAATGTGTCCTAAGTTATTTTCAACAGAATAGAGATAATGTCAAAGAGGCAATCATGAGATAGAGATAGAATTTTCCAGGATTTATGAAAAGACATGAATCATAAGATTCCCAGATCATGTTTAATCCCAAGCAGGAAACATAAATAAATGCACCCCAGGCATAATGCCGTGAAATCACTAAAGGCCAGAGGGAAAGAGACTTAAAAGTCACCCAAGAAAGTCAGATGGATGATTACACAGATAAAATTAAAATCCAGGAAGACAAAATAGCTTCCAAGTTCTAAGACAAAATAAATCATAATAAAACTCAATGATGCTACAAAGAGCTGGAATCTTTGAAGAATGAGGTAGTTGAATCAAGCAAACATTCAAGTTATTTTGAAATTATCTCTTTAGGTTTACATTTACATTATTATTTACATTATTACATTATTATTTACATAAATAATAAACCCCTTTATAAAATACATTATACCTATTCCTGAATCCATATTCAAAGCAAAATTACTATAACTTTTCCTTGCAAGTCTCAAGAAGTGTGCCCTAATTGAAAAACAAAACAAAACAAAAAAACAGAAGTAGGGGAGCTTTTGGTTCAAGGTAACAAACGTGATAGATAAGTTGACTATTTTCTCAAAAATCAATGTACAGAAATCAGTTGCTTTCTTATACACTAACAATGAAAAAATAGGGAAATTAGAGAATCGATTCCATTTACTATAGCACCAAGAGTCATAAGATACCTGGGAATAAACTTAACCAAAGAGGTAAAGGATCTATACTCAAGGAACTACAGAACACTCATGAAAGAAATTGAAGAAGACACAAAAAGATGGAAGAGCATTCCACACTCATGGACTGGCAGAATAAACATTGTTAAAATGTCTATACTGCCTAGAGTCATCTATACTTTCAATGCCATCCCGATCAAAATTGCACCAGCATTTTTCAAAGAGCTGGAACAAACAATGCTAAAATTTGTATGAAACCAGAAGAGAACCCAAATTACTAAGGAAATGTTGAAAAAGAAAAACAAAACTGGGGGCATCATGTTGCCTGATTTCAAGCTTTACTACAAAGCTGTGATCACCAAGACAGTATGGTACTGGCACAAAACAGACACATAGACCAGTGGAACAGAGTAGAGAGCCCAGATATGAACCTTCAACTCTATGGTCAACTAATCTTTGGCAAAGTGGGAAAAATATACAGTGGAAAACAGACAGTCACTCTAATAAATCGTGCTGGGAAAATTGGACAGCTAAGTGTAGAAGAATGAAATTTGACCATTCTCCTACACCATACACAAAGATTAAACTTGAAATGAATAAAAGACCTCAACACGAGGCAGGAATCTATCAAAATCCTAGAGAAGGACATAGGCAATAACTTCTTTGACATCGGCCACAGCAATTTCTTTCAAGATATGTCTCCAAAGGCAAAGGAAACAAAAGTGAAAATGAACTTTTGGGACTTCATCAAGATCAGAAGCTTCTGCACAGCAAAGGAAACAGTCAACAAAACAAAGAGGCAACCCACAGAATGGGAGAAGATATTGACAACTGACACTACAGACAAAGGGCTGATTTCCAAGATCTATAAAGAACTCCTCAAACTCAACACTCAAAAACCAGACAATTGTGTCAAAAAATGGGCAGGGGGCGCCTGGGTGGCTCAGTGGGTCGGGAGCCTGCTTTCTCCTCTCTTTCTGCCTGCCTCTCTGCCTACTTGTGATCTCTGTCTGTCATATAAATAAATAAAATCTTTTTTAAAAAAAATGGGCAGAAGACATAAACAGACGCTTCTCCAAAGAAGACATACAAACGGCTAGCAGACACATGAAAAATGTTCATCATCATTAGCCATCAGCGAGATTCAAATCAAAACCACATTGAGATACCAACTTACACCAGTTAGAATGGCCAAAATTAACAAGACGGTAAACAACAAGTGTTGGAGAGGATGTGGGAAAAGGGGAGCCCTCTTACACTGTTGGTGGGAATGCAAGCTGGTGCACCCACTTTGGAGAACAGTGTGGAGATTCCCTAAGAAATTAAAAATAGAGCTATCCTATGACCTGCAATTGCACTCCTGGGTATTCACCCCAAAGATACTGATGTAGTGAAAAGAAGGGCCATCTATACCCCAATGTTTATAGCAGCAATGGCCATGGTCACCAAACTGTGGAAAGAACCAAGATGCCCTTCAAAGGATAAATGGATAAAGAAGATACGGTCCATATATACAAAGGAGAATTATGCCTCCATCAGAAAGGATGAGTACCCAACTTTTGTATCAACATGGACACGACTGGAAGAGATTATGCTGAGTGAAGTAAGCCAAGCAGAGAGAGTAAATTATCATATGGTTTCACTTACTTGTGGGGCATAAGGAATAACAAGGAAGACATTGGAGATGGAGAAGAGAAATGAGTAAGGGGAATCAGAGGGGGAGACAAACCATGAGAAACTGTGCACTCTTGAGAAACAAACTGGAGGTTTTGGAGGGGAGGGGGATGGAAGTTTGGGTGAGCCCGGTGGTGGGTATTAAGGAGACCACGTATTGCATGGAGCACTGGGGGTGGTGCATAAACAATGAATTTTGGAACACTGAAATAAAATTAATTAAATTTTTAAAAAATCCCAGTGAAATGTCAGTAAAGACGTATAAAAGAGGATATATTCATCACAGTGCTGAGAGAGGGCGGCAATCTCATCGGCATACCAGAGAAATCACAAATTACCAGAAGAGAGCTAACATATGGGAATCTTATTTTCAGTTAGCCAGAGTGGAAGAAGCTGAAGTCCAGGAAAAGACCAAGCCGATGTGGGGAGCTTTCTTCTTGACTGTTAGTGCAAACGTGGCTGATTTAGAAAGCAGGAACAGGAGGCAGGAATCAACCTACTGATAATAGAGCAGTAATAACCTACTGATAATAGAAACAGCTGGGCCGGATCACCCCTGCCTCCACCTCTCTGCCCCGCCTGCAGAAACAGGACTGTTGGCATGAGCTCTAAACCAGAGATGAGTTTACTATTGAAATCCTGTCATCCCCAGGGGAGTGCAATGTCATCCCCAGAAGTAAAATCCCTCTCAGTTTGATATTTACAGTGGGAAGCTGTTCTATCTTACTGTTTTCTCTCTCACAGCAAGTCGGATAAAGCCAAAGGCAGGTTTTTCAGAAGGAAAGTCAATTCATTGACGTAACTAATATGCAGAAGTGGTAATGAGCTGAACCTACTTGCTTCTTAAAACAGAAAAAATAATTAGAGGCTCCACAAGAGTGGGGGGGGAACCCCAGCTAAAACAAGAATATCATGGTGCATATCCGAGGCAAACTTAACTGTGAAATGATTTTGAGCATTTGGTGAAGTAGGAGAGGAGGCATTTAACACTGACTTTGGTTCTCCTTTGAGCAGTACAAGTTCTGTAACAATTCATTCCTTTCTTTATAGTCTACTAATAACAATAACAAATAATTACTGTTCTTCAATTTTAAAATAAACCTACTGTCAAGGCACAGAACACTAAACAACAGAGCCAGCAAGGTGTTTGGCTGCTCAGTTGGGGGAGCCTGTGACTTTTGATCTTGGGCTGTGAGTTCGAGCCCCACCTTGGGAGTAGGGATTACTTAAATAAATGAGAGCAAATAAATAAATAAATAAATCAGAATAGAATGCACATTTGTAAACTTTAGCAATGTAAAAAGATACAGCTAAGAGACATAAAAATCTGGAAAGGCGGGATAAAATATAAGGAAGAGAATGAAGAAATTGAAGTTAAAGGATTGAGAAGTAGAAGTTTCAGAGATTATTGTGTTAAATTATAAAGGAAATTTAATAGACTATTCAGTACAGCAAATAGAACAAAATCATGGTAAAGAGGGAAAGGTAGGAGCTAGCTAAATTCTTCCTATTTTATAAAGGGATTTAATACCTAAAGCTGACATATCAAGAAATAGGGCCTTTATAAACATATTAAATAAATCTAATAATCCCTGGAATGATTTTATGTCAGCTCTAAAGAGAGCAGAATTTTTACTCTCTACTTTATATATTTGTGGTTTTTTATTTCATGCATTTATTCTTTTTGCAATTAAATGTGTATCCAATAATAAACTTATACAATTAAATAAGAGTGAGATTATTTTTATTCCAGAATATTTTTCAAATTTCATATACAACCACATGTTAAAATGTTTGGGGAAAAAATTTTAATTTGAGAATTATGACACATTTTTTTAAAGATGAAAGAACACCTCAAGATATAAGTATAATTGATCAGATGGGAAAAAGTTGTAAGTTTTAATTTTAAAAAGCACAGAAGCATAAAATTATATTCTGCATCTTTCACTTGCTCTGTGCCCAAAAGTGATTTATTACTGATTCTGTTTTCCCAAATCCTGTAAATGAGCCTAATGATATCTGTAAAAGTTGTTGGCAAAATTAAATGATTTCAATGAAATCACTAGCCTTTTGTAGATGTTCAAAACTGCTAGATTATTCGTGGCCATATCTATATCATGCCTACCTGTCTATAGACGAAAGAACCCTCTCAAAGGAATACGATGGAAAGACCACAAATTTTTAAACAGAGACTTCAGTTCAGAGACGTGGGTCTGCTATCCTGTGAGTGTGTGACTTCCCACAGGTAACAGACTTGCCACTTCTCACGTTCTACATTTGGATATGGTGGGCGGTGTTCTAGCTCAGTGATAACTGCGGTGGATACCAAGGTTTATGGGCTGGCTGCTTTCTCTTACACAGATGATCCCAAACAAAGGAGATGTTGTATCTGGGATTTCTTTTTTCTGTCTTTTTACTGTCTGTAGTGGACATCTGTCACGTAAAATAGATGAATCTGAACTCTTTTATACGTTTGGGGAATGAAAGCCCCACTTCTTCAGCCTTGGCTGAGATCCAAGAGCAAAAGGAGCTGAATCTGTTGGGTACTTACTTCCCCAGCCTCCTCCTCCCTTGCCCCCAGGGTAAAGTATGTAACCTTGACTCTGCCAATCAAAGCAGCAGACTTAGATTCCGGAACTGGGGCACGGGAGAGCAAAGGTCTGAGGAGTTCACATTCCCTCTCCCTGGCAATGCCTATAGTAGCAGACTAGAAGAAAGCTCAAATTCCTGATGCAGAAGCAGCTGCACCGCCAACTGTCACTTCTGGGGATCAGAGGGAGTGAGAGTTGCCACCTACTCATGAAGGGCTTGGCAGCCCTTCCCATGACTTGGTGAGCTCACCAATTTCCCCTTGTTTACAACTTAAGAACCTGACGGGTACGCTGTAAAGCATCATTTCCTTAGATTATTCGTATCTCTCCCCGCATCCTGAATCCTGCAACCCCAATCTGCGTCTAGAAGATCCCCCGAAGAAACACGGTTCTGTGGGACAAGAACATGCAACTGTGATCAGAGACTTGTGGTTAGGATCACTAGCTGTCACCGGGAATTGGAGAGATGCGGAATCTGGAAAAGGGGGTCTTCCGGACGTACAGAAAAATGGACCCTGAAGTTCAGGAAAGGAGTAAACCTCATTCAGGGACTGTACTTCCTCTTCTGAGGAAGGAATGACTGTGTTTTGGGTTGCGCACAGGATAGTTGTATTATATTAAGTGGAACAGCAACCCCCTTTTGGACTTTTCTTAGAGATTAAGTGTGGTTTCCTGAAGTGGATACGGGTGCCAGCATCACAAGGGATGGACTTGTGATGAATTTTATGTGTCAGCTTGACTGGGGAAGGGGACACCCAGATAGGTAGTACACCATTTCTGGGTGTGTCTGTGGGGGTGTTTCTGGAAGAGATGACCATTTCAGGCACTGGCCTGAGTGAGGATGAGCCCCTTCACCAGGGGCACACACGCCATCCCCGAGAGCCTGAATGAAACAAAAAGGCAGAGGAAGAGAGAATTTGCTCTCTGCCTATATTGGGACACATCTTCTCAGGCCCTTGGACAGGCCTCTAGTTCCAGGGCCTTCATATTTGGACTGAATAATACGATGGTCTTTCCTGGTTCCCCAGCTTGCTGACAGCAAGATTGAAGGCCTACTCAGCCTCCATAACCTCATAAAACAACTCTTATAAGAAGTCTCCATATTTATGTATGTATGTATGCATGTGTGTATATACACAAGTGTATGTGTGTTTGTATATATACACAAGTATATATGGGTGTGTGTGTATAAACACGTGTATATGTGTGTATATACACAACTGTGTGTGTGTATATAGACATGTATATTTCTCTAGAGAACCCTGATACAGAGCACTAAGAAAATCTTTACTAGCTAAAAGATTGATTCCACAAGTCTTTAATTGATGCACTGATTGCAACTGAAGAGAAGTCTCTGGAGGTTTACTACTCCATTGCTGGTCTTTCAAGAGTTTTATCTGATGTAGCTGAGATATTGAAGGCCTGCTGATAAAACTTCTGGATGACAGAAGAGAGCTAAGATCACTAGAGCCATAATGCCTATAAACCTGTCAGTCCCCATGGCATCCAGCTATATACTAGGCTAAGCAAGTAGACTCCCCCCATTGGCTACGCTGAGAGTTTGGAGGTTATAGTTTTGTAATAACTTTTTCAATGCTTCATCACTGTATTGGGGCTAATATATTATATCATGAGCATTCACCAGGTTAATATATGTAAACTAATTAGAATAAGGCTTGGTACACAGTCCATGTTTGATAACTGCTAGCTACTAAATTTTCATTGTTATTCGACCTAGCTAACAAAGACCTGGCTTTACATTCCCAGGGGTAGGTGGCTGTAAATGACCATAATAAATTTCATAGGTACCACAGATGCGGTTCCCTGACCACAGAATCATTCAGCCTGAAGGGAGGTGGCATTACTGAGGGAACCACTATGGGGCAGAGGACTTGGTGAGAACTGTTCCAGCAACAAAACCTGCCAAGAGACACACACGTCATGTAGAAGCTCATATTGCTCTGTGCACCTGGTGAGTGTTTAATAAGTATCTGTTGAATGAATAAACAAGTACACATTAGGTGAATAGCTTAGAGCACATAGGCCATGAGAAAGGCAAGAGCCGTGGGGTAGATGTGTATGTGTGCATAAGGCTAGAGTGAGCTTGTCGTGACTAGAGCAGGTGGAAAGTATTAGAAAATAGAGAAAGTAAGTGGGATAGAGAAAATAGATGAATCAAAATGATCCACTGATGAGAATTTTTTTTTTTAATTTTGAAGAAAAAAATGCAGAATCATGAATACCAAACAAATGAGTCTGGACTAAAATCCAGGAAGGGGAGGGAATGGGAGTGAGGGTTTTAGGAAGATTTTAGAGAATCATTGGGCAACTTGGTGAAGGAGTCACAGAGGTAAGAGAGGTCAGCAGCATGCTATGGAAGTAATTCCAAAGCAGGACAAGGACAGTGATACGTTGAGATAGAGTCCAGATATAAAAGATCTTATGACCTTAAACATTAAATGACTCAATTTCCATTATTTAATTTGATTTCAAACCAGAGAGTCAAGCATATGTATTATCATTTCCAAGGGCTTATAAAGTCAAAAGTATGAACTATTCATGGTTTCAGATATAAAAAACTCCATAAATTTGAGAAATTAAACCACTGAATAAGTAGTCAGGATTGACCAAGGAAAACATGCTATCGTGTTCAGGAGTCTAGAGGTAAAATTTTCAAGGACCGAAAGGTTGGTTTTCAGCTTACAATCTAAGCTACTTAAATGGAAAGAACTTTTCTAGATAGGTCTGTCCAAAACACCCAGAAAGGTGATATCGAATGACGTGTTTACTGTAGATTTGTGTTAGTTATGAGGACTGTTTAAAATTTTAAATATTTTAAAACCATGCCAATAAAATAGAATTTCAAAATTTTCATTCTGTTTAGGTGTTTCTAAAACATGAGCTGTGCCTTCTTCCTAGAATTCACACTCACATAATCTGTTGAACTTGACTTAGACCAAAACCCTTGGATTCATCATTAATTTCTTGATTTATTGCACATCAATCCATCAGCAGGATTCTACTTTCAATACATATCCCAAATCCTGACACTTCTCACCACTTCCTCCACCAACACCTCATCTGAGTCACCACTGTCTCTCACCAGGTGCAAAAGCCTTCTAACTGGTTGGCCTGCTCCCACGCCATCCCATGTTAATCAGTTTTCAGAAGGACAGCCAGAGCAATTGTGATAAAAACCCCACTCTTTAAATACCCCACATTCTGTTCTTGAAGCAAGACAAACACAAACATGACTCTGGGCCTTTATACTTGCCAATCCCACTATCTGAAATTTTCTTGCCCCAGATGTCCAAATAGTTTACTACCCCCGTCTTCCTCCGAGTATTTACTCTGATAAAGGCTTTTCAGTGATGAACCTGATAAAAATGGACCTATCCCCATAATATTCTTTCTCCTCCTTCTCTGCTCTTCTTTCTCTGTAGTCGTATATATCCCACATACGTTCCAGATACTGTACTCATTTTGTTTATCTAGAAGAAATTTCCAAGTGAGCAGAGATTTTTATCTTTTACTCACTGCTATATCCTCCATGCTTATCATATTGTAAGCAGGCAATAAATAGAGGCTAAATCAATGAATGAGTATTAATTTCAGTATAATTCAGTATTTTATCAATTGTTCGTGAGGATTGATCAGAAACAGCAAGGAGAAATCAGGTCCTTGAAATGCCACTGATACTGTTGAAAATCAGGAAGAGAACACCCTGGGTTGAGAACACACACTTACTAAGCACATGGGTGGCCACACCACCTCTACCACGTTCTGGCCATAGTACGGAGGGAATGTTACTCAGTCTCCCTGTATTCTGTGTCACACACAGAAAAATATGTGATAGCTCTTGGATTCTCAATAAGGTTGAATGCAATATGCTTATCAAGTGTTTCACATAGTGCATGTCACACAGAGATTTGTAACCATGATTACATATCATTACAACCACATGGTTAGTATAGTAAGAAAATGGATAGATTAATCCTCTGGGTTTCTTTGTCCTTGTTTATACCTAACCCAGTCAGCACAAATACATTGAAATGAACATATGAGGCACTAAATTTCTTTCAGTTCACACTTAAAAGAAATGATAGGATAACAGAACTGGTCTATATTTTTATCATGGTGGCGGTTACATTACTGGATGCATTCATCAAAACTCCGAGCAATACAATTTAAAGGGAACGTTTCACTGTTAAGTTTTGACATTTCAAAAACAAAAAGGGAGTATTAGGGCAAATGTGTGAAACTAATCACAATAGTTAGAATTAATTACTTGCCTCCCCACAGTGAAGAGTAAAAAGCATGAGAGAAACCTGTCTAATCACATCAGAGGTAGCTAATTTCCCCTCGATGCATGGAAGATTGCTCAGTTTTCTAGGTAAAAACAGCTATTTTAAAACAAAACATGTGCAAGTGTTACAAAAAAATACACTGCTTCTCTTGTCTCTTAGACTTAGGCAGTTAGAAGCTTGATCCAAATATATCAAATACATGTATAATCTTACAGTCCCTAATGCTTTGGAAGCAAATGTAAATTCATCTAAAAATAGTTCTCAAATGTAATATCCTCCAACGTTCATGGTTACATGGTAAAGAAACACATCCAAATTTTTACTATTCCTTTAATGAATTAACTAGTGATGCACAGCTCCGAAGAACTTTTAGACTTTAATAGTATTGACAAGCCTAATGAAATTTACACAAATATGTATGAATGAGAACAGAAAAAATGTGTTTATGTATGTTTATAGTTCAAATGACCCAGTTTCCTCAAACATGAAAGCAGCTAGAGTTTCTGATGCGGCTATACATAATGTGGTCAACAGGGAGAAGAGAAATCAAAATCTGTATTTTTAAAAGAGTTTATATTTCAAGGTAAGCTTCCATTTAACTCACTTATTAATTTTCCCTGAATATTGACATGTGGACTGGCTGCCAGATAAGCAAAAAACAATTGAAAATTTTTGGCTTAAAGCAAATAACCAAACTTTTATAGAAAATTTCTCACTAGTATGTACCTTAAAAGAAAGGAAAACCAACAGTTGGCAGTTTCTAATCCCTGTTTAAGGACTCAAGCCAAGACTACTCAGAGTTTTAGCTAGATGCACTTAAAAAAATTTTATAGATATATCTGTATTGGTTTGCTACATATATATATATATATATAGATATATAATGTCTATATAAGTCTATATAGTATATATATATAAGTATATAGACATATATATATTTATATTTACATATATGGCAGAAACAGGGCCCATTTGAATTGAATTTGAACAGCTGTCTGTGGTGTCTAGACCATAAATGATGCTGTCTTTCAAAAACAAAATGCTAAGTATTTCCACGGCCTAAGAAAGAAGCACAAAGTGAACTCATTTCTTTGTTAAGCTATTAGGGTTCTCCAGATATTTCTTAACACCTGTCTTAAAGAAATATTTTGTTTAAATGGTGAAAAGATTCAAATCAAGAAATAAGGTCATTATGAGGTTGAATTCCTCCACTGATATGTGTAGGAGGGTAATTGGCAAGGGGTAATTTTTTTTTTTTCCTAGAGAAGGTAGTCCAATTGCAATTTAATAAAAGGCAGATGGCTTATTGGAGAGAGTTGGTTAGAATCATGGAAGATATACAGTTCATTTTTATTGTGAAATCTATTTGTAAACACCAGCTCAAGTATAATTTTTACATTTCAGACACGAATATTAATACAAAGCAGAGTAGTTGATGGACAATCCTGCTTCTTGTGATGGAAAACTCGGTCTTAGCCTCTGATCAGCTCCACTGACAGTGGCATAAAGAGCTTCTAGGCAAGCCAGAATCTGCTATGGTGTGGTGATGATTTAAAATGGTTTCAAAGCAGAGATGACACATGAGTATAAAAGTAGAAATAGTGTGTTCCCAACTCCTACGGGATCTTGGTCTATGCAACAAGGAACAGTCACCTAGAAGTTGAGTATTGTGCACATTTCTGGTTTCCACCAATCACAAGAGGCATGGTCAATTTGTACAATGTTCAAAGCAAACCAATACAGATAATTAAAGCGGTGGAAGAAAAGGCCTATGGGCAGAGGTAAAAGAAACTGGAACCACCTTATTTAGTTCCCCCAGGGCAGAGATTTTGCACCTTATTTCATTTATATCACTCAGAGAAGCGAGTACAAAACTCCAGGTGAAGTGAGTCCTTGGTATAAACCTGTCTGTTGGCCAAAGAGGGGAAGAGTGAGAAAAATGATACAGTAACAGGGTTGCTTTGTTTGTTTGTTTGTTTATTTATTTATTTATTTGTCTGAGACAGAGACAGAGCCAGGGAAGGGCAGAGGGAAAGGGAGAGAAAAATCTTAAGCAGACTCTGCACCCAGCACAGGACACTCTGCAGGACTCCATTCTATGACCCTGAGATCATGACCTGAGCCAAAATCAAGAGTTGGATGCTTAACTGACCGATCCACCCAAGCCACCCCAAGGGTTGTTATTTTTTAATATGGTAACCTGCTGTCGGTCTCCACCCAGTAGAGAAAGCAAAATCTAATCAGAATAGGTTAGGGTTCACCTGCCGGGTCACCAACTTGTTTCAGTTTGCCTAGGACTTTCTCCAGGTTTAGCAATGAAAAGATCATCTGGAGAAACTTGTAACTCCTGGGAAAACCATGGCAGTGGGTCATTCTGACCTTGTGGATGCTTAAGACAGGAGACATTCTCATCAAACTGGGAGAAGTTGGATAAACCCCACCTGAATGAAGAGGAAAATTAAGTGTCCTCCATGGGACTTTCCAGTCATAGGTTTCTATCATTGTCACAGTCACTACAGTTATTATCAGGGACAATAATGACAGTGATAAAATAGTAATGACTATATTTTCTATACCTGTCAAAGTGAGTTTGTGCTAACATTAGCTCACCAAAACCCTATTAAATGTGTTTCAACCCTGAGCAGAAGCGCTAAGCACATCCCACAAAGTCATAAGGACATAAATGTGAACCACAAAAATGGAGTATAACGATTACTTGCAGTTGCATAACAAGCCAGTCTATGCTCGCTCATGCTTGAGGTTGATCAGGCCAAATAAAACACGGCTGAGTGGTTAACAGGTCTGGGTATGCAGGTCTGGGTATGAGGGCTTATTACTGATAAAACAGTCCTGGACAAACTACAAACCTCTCTAAGCATCTGTTTCTTCATCTATAAAATGGAGATAATGTCACTACCTGCTCCTAAGAAATTTATAAGACTTTCTTTAGTGAGCCCTACTGCAAAGTGATAGCATAATGGAAAGCAGGTCTATGAAACAAGACCATTATTGGGTTCAGGAATTGAGGTCTCTGGTTATGATAGGTAACATTTTAAATAATTTCTATGTGCCAGAAACTTCCTCAGTACTTACACACACTACACATTGAATATAACTCTGAGGATTATTATTCTCTTCTTTATGAAATAGGTAACCGAAGTACAGAAAGTTTAAGTATTTTGCCCCAGATTACCTAGACAGAAAGCAGCAAAGTTCATATTTGAACCTGGGCAACATAATCCCCTAACTTGTACTCAGACACTATACTGTCCCCAGTTTACGTTCAGATGAATCATGGGGATATGTGTGGACTGCACACCATTTTTGAAAATACATAAACACAACTTCTTAGTAAAATTTTTCATAACTTTCAGTGGCAATGAGGTCAAGTTTAAATGCTCTGACAAGTACTTAAAATACTTTGCTGATTTTAAGAATGGAATATTCAGACCTTCAGACACAATTCAAAGTGATAAATATATAGTGTATCCAGTCCAGTTTTCATCTTATCTGAAACTCATTTCTATTAGCACTATGTGCTAAATAACCATGGGATAGGTTTGAATATTCCAGATTGAGTTACTCACTGATTTATGAAAAAAGCTACTCCTAGTGATAAGTCAGCTTTAGGAGTTAGATTTTTATGATACATGTTGATTTGACTTTCAAAAGGGTAATAGTTTATAATGGACTAAATTTTCCCCAAATAACTGCAAACTCTCAAAAATATATAAATATAAAAAAACACTACTTGGAGGCACTGAAGGGCGAACTAAAATGGATAAAAGTGATGGGAGAGGATTGGAAACTCAAAGACAAGAACAGAAGGTAAAGTTTACCTTTATATGGCTTTTCACTTAAGTTGTCTCCCACCCATTTGGCATGGAAAGACTAGAACTCATATACAAAGCCATAATTTTATTAGCACGAGAAGCTCAGAATCTGGAGTTGTCAGACAGGGTGGAAAGGGAAGGAGAAAAATGTCTGAAATAATCAAACAACAGAAAGGGAATAGAAAGATCTTCATGGATTTACTGGTGAAGTCTATCAAACACCTGAGGACACAATAATAATCATCTTATACAAACTCCTTCAGAAAAGAATAAAATACTTCATAACTTGCTTAGGCCATCCTGAATGAAGCCTTATATGAAAACTTCAAGACATTGCAAGAAAACTATAGACCAATATCCTTCATTCTTAATAAACAAAAACAAATGTCCTTCACAAAATATTAGTAAATGAAATCCATGAATAAACAGGGGAGGGGAGTCAAGATGGCGTAGAAGTAGCAGGCTGAGATGACATCAGGTAGCAGGAGATCAGCGAGATAGCTTATCAAACCGTTGCGAACACCTACAAATCCAATCGGAGATCCAAGAGAAGAGCAGCAATTCTAGACACAGAAAATCGACCACTTTCTGCAAGGTAGACCGGCAGAGAAGTGAATCCAAAGCGACAGGAAGATAGACAGCAGGGAGAGGGCCAGCTCCCAGCAAGTGGTGGAGCAACCGAGCACAAAATCAAAACTTTTAAAAATCTGCTCCACTGAGGGACATCGCTCCAGAGGCTAAACTGGGGTGAAGCCCATGTGGGGACAGTGTGGTCTCAGGTCCCGCAGGGTCACAGAAGGATTGGGGATATTTGAGTGTCATAGGGCTTGCAGGTATCAAAGCAGGGAATCCAGCTACAGAGACAAAGCCGAGGAATGAGCTCTCAACTCGGGGTTACCTTAAATTGTGATCTGTGGCAAAGGCCACTGCTCTGTGAGTGGGGACACCATAAGATCTGGGGAGACACCTCTGGAAGAATGCAGGGATCTGAAGGGTTTGGAGACTCCAGGCGGGGCTGTGCACCAGAGACCGAGAGGCTTGGTCACAGGCTGGGTGAGCTTGGAGAGCCAGGTGGAGGGCAGGGAGACGGGAGTGATTGAGCCGGACCTGAGCTCTCGGGTCCCACAGGCCTGAGACTGGGAGGCCGCCATTTTCATTCCCGTCCTCTGGAACTCTGCGGAAAGCGTTCAGGGAACAAAAGCTCCCAAAGTGGAACCTGAGTGGATTACTTAGTCCGGCCCTTAGTAAGGGCGGTGCAATTCCACTTGGGGCAAAGACACTTGAGAATCACTACAACAGTCCCCTCCCCAAGATGATCAGAAAGAAATTCAGCCAAGACCAAATTCACTTACCAAGGAGAACAGCGGAATTCCAGAGGAGGAGAAAGCAAAGCATGGAATTCAGGGCTTTCTCCCTATGATTCTTTAGTCTTGCAAAGTTAATTTTTTTTTAATTTTATTTTTTTCTTCTGCTATTTTTTTTTATTTAGCTTTTACCCTTTCTGCTTTTAACGTTTTTTAACTAGTTTATCTTAACAATGCCTTTCAAAAAAAATCTTTTTTGAACCTTCATTATTATGGTCATATTTTACCCTTCATTGTATCTAACTTTATTTTTTATATATACATAGGTTTTTTTCTTCTAAAAAAAATTGGGATACAACTTCTTCTAATAGATAAAAATGTACCCTAAATCTAGCACAGAGCTTTGTTCTAGTCTCCAGCCTGAGCAAATTCTCTCCACTCTCTTTTTCTTTATTCTCCCAACCAACTTATCTTAACTCCTTTTTAAGAATTTTTTTTTAAATTTTCATCTTTATAGTCATATTCTATCCCTTCATCGTGTTTACCCTTATATATGTTTTTCATTCTTTAAAATTTTGGGAGGCAGTTTCTTTTAAGAGACCAAAATATTCCCAAAGTTAAGTGAATTTTAATTTTAATTTTAACACTGTTCTATTCACCAGTCTAATATATACATTTTTTTATATTTTTCCTTTTTTTTTAATTTTTTCTTTTCTTTTTTTTTTTTTTCTTTTCTGAACTTCTTTTTACCCCCTTTCTTCCCCACACAATTTGGGGTCTCTTCTTATTTGGTTAAAGCACATTTTACTGGGGTCTTTGCCACCCTTTTAGTATTTTATCCATTCCATCATATATTCTTATCTGGGTAAAATCACAAGGTGGAAAAACTCACAAAAAAAAAAAAAAAACCACACACACACAAAAACAAAAACAAAAACAAAAATACAAGAGGCAGTACTGAAGCCCAGGGACCTAATCAATATGGACATTGGTAATATGTCAGATCTAGAGTTCAAAATGACGATTCTCAAGGTGCTAGCTGGGCTCAAAAAGGCATGGAAGATATAGGAGAAACCCTCTCTAGAGAGATAAAAGACCTTTCTGGAGAAATAAAAGAACTAAAATCTAACCAAGTTGAAATTAAAAATAAAAACAAAAACGATTAATGAGGTGAAATAAAAAATGGAGGCTCTTACTGCTAGGATAAATGAGACAGAACAGATAATTAGTGAAATAGAAGACCAAATGACAGAGAATAAAAAAGCTGAGCAAAAGAGAGACAAACAACTACTGGACCACGAGGGGAGTATTCAAGAGATAAGTGATACCATAAGACGAAACAACATTAGAATAACTGGGATTCCAGAAGAAGAAGAAAGAGAGAGGGGGAGCCAATGGTATATTGGAGAGAATTATTGTAGAGAATTTCCCTAATACAGCAAAGGGAACAAGCATCAAGATCCAGGAGGCACAGAGAACCCCCCTCAAAATTAATAAGAATAGGTCCACACCCCATCATCTAATAGTAAAATTTATAAGTCTTAGTGACAAAAAGAAAATCCTGAAAGCAGCCTGGGACAAGAAGTCTGTACCATACAATGGTAAAAATATTAGATTGGCAATAGACTTATCCACAGAGACCTGGCAGGCCAGAAAGAACTGGCATGATATATTCAGAGCACTAAATGAGAAAAACATGCAGCCAAGAATACTATATCCAGCTAGGCTATCACTGAAAATAGAAGTAGAGATAAAAAGCCTCCAGGACAAACAAAAACTAAAAGAATTTGTAAACACCAAACCAGCTCTACAGGAAATATTGAAAGGGGTCCTCTAAGCAAAGAGAGAGACTAAAAGTTGTAGATCAGAAAGGAACAGAGACAATATACAGTAACAGTCACCTTATAGGCAATACAATGGCACTAAATTCATATCTCTCAATAGTTATCCTGAATGTAAATGGGCTAAATGCCCCAGTCAAAAGACACAGGGTATCAGAATGGATAAAAAAACAAAACCCATCAATATGCTGTCTACAAGAAACTCATTTTAGACCCAAAGATGCCTCCAGATTTAAAATGAAGGGGTGGAAAACAATTTACCATGCTAATGGACATCAAAAGAAAGCTGGGGTGGCAATCCTTATATCAAATAAATTAAATTTTAAGCCAAAGACTATAATAATAGACAAGGAAATACACTATATTATACTCAAAGTGTCTGTCCAATAAGAAGATCTAACAATTTTAAATATCTATGCCCCTAACATGGTAGCAGCCTACTATATAAACCAATTAATAATAAAATCAAAGAAACACATTGACAATAATACAATAATCATAGGGGACTTCAACACCCCTCTCACTGAAATGGACAGATCATCCAAGCAACAGATCAACGAGGAAATAAAGGCCTTAAATTACACACTGGACCAGATGGACATCACGGATATATTCAGAACATCCCATCCCAAAGCAACAGAATAAACATTCTTCTCTAGTGCACATGGAACATTCTCAAGAATAGATCACACACTGGCTCACAAATCAGATCTCAATTAGTACCCAAAGAATGGGATCATTCCCTGCATGTTTTCAGACCACAATGCTCTGAAGCTAGAACTCAATCACAAGGGGAAAGTTGGAAAGAACTCAAATACATGGAGGCTAAAGAGCATCCTACTAAAGAATGAAGGGGTCAACCAGGAAATTAAAGAAGAACTGAAAAAATTCATGGAAACAAATGATAATGAAAACACAACTGTTCAAAATCTGTGGGACATAGCAAAAGCAGTCCTGAGAGGAAAATATATAGCCATATAAGCCTTTCTCAAGAAATAAAAAAGGTCTCAAGTACACAACTTAACCCTACACCTAAAGGAGCTGGAGAAAGAAAAGCAAAGAAAGCCTAAACCCAACAGGAGAAAAGGAATAATAAAGATCAGAGCAGAAATGAATGAAATAGAAACCCAAAGAACAGTAGAACACATCAATGAAACTAGGAGCTTGTTCTTTGAAAGAATTAAAAAGATTGATAAGCCCCTGGCCAGACTGATCAAAAAGAAAAGAGAAAGGACCCAAATAAATAAAATGATGAAATGAAAGAGGAGAGATCACAACCAACACCAAAGAAATATAAACAATTATAAGAACATATAATGAGCAACTATATCAGCAAATTTGACAATCTGGAAGAAATGGATGCATTCCTAGAGACAAATAAACTACCACAACTGAACCAGGAAGAAATAGAAAACCTGAACAGACCCATAACCAGTAAGGAGATTGAAGCAGTCATCAAAAAATCTCCCAATAAACAAGAGCCCAGGCCCAGAGGTCTTCCTAGGGGAATTCTATCAAACATTTAAAAAAGAATTAACTCCTATTCTCCTGAAACCGTTCCAAAGATAGAAACACAAGGAAAACTTCCAAACTCATGTTATGAGGCCGGCATTACCTTGATCCCAAAACCAGACAAAGATCCCACCAAAAAAGAGAATTACAGACCAATATCCTTGATGAACACAGATGCGAAAATTCTCACCAAAATACTAGCCAATAGGATCGAACAGTACATTAAAAGGATTATTCACCATGACCAAGTGGGATTTATTCCAGGGCTGCAAGGTTGGATCAACATCCACAAATCAACCAATATGATACAACACATTAATAAAATAAGGAACAAGAACCATATGATACTCTCAGTAGATGCTGAACAAGCATTTGACAAAGTAGAGCATCCTTTCTTGATCAAAACTCTTCAAAGTGTAGGGATGGAGAGTACATATCTCAATATCATCAAAGTCACCTATGAAAAACCCATAGGAAATATCATTCTCAATGGAGAAAAAACTGAGAGCTTTCCCCCTAAGCTCAGGAACACAGCAAGGATGTCAATTATCACCACTACTATTCAACATAGTACTAGATGTCCTAGCTGCAGCAATCAGCCAACAAAAAGAAATTAACGGCATCTGAATTGGCAAAGAAGAAGTCAAACTATCACTCTTTGCAGAAGATATGATACTTTATGTGGAAAACCCAAAAGACTCCACTCTATATCAGCTAGAACTTGTATAGGAATTCAGTAATGTGTCAGGATACAAAATCAATGCACAGAAATCAGTTGCATTTCTATACACCAACAACAAGACAGAAGAAAGAGAAATTAAGGAGTCGATCCCATTTACAATTGAACTCAAAACCATAAGCTACCTAAGAATACACCTAACCAAAGAGACAAAGAATCTGTGCTCAGAAAACTATAAAGTACTCATGAAGGAAATTGAAGAATACAAAAAGAAATGGAAAGATATTCCATGCTCATGGATTGGAAAAATAAATATTGTGAAAATGTCTATACTACCTAAAGCAATCTACACATTTAATGCAATCCCTATCAAAATCCTATCAATTTTGTTTTCAGAGAAATGGAACAAATAATCCTAAAATTTATGTGGAACCAGAAAAGACCCTGAAAGCCAGAGGAATGTTGAAAAAGAAAGCCAAATTGGTGGCATGACAATTCCAGACTTCAAGCTCTATTACAAAGCCGTCATCATCAAGACAGTATGGTACTGATACAAAAACACATAGATCAATGGAACAGAATAGAGAGCCCAGAAATAGACTCTCAACTCTATGGTCAACTAATCTTTGACAAAGCAGGAAGAAATGTCTAATGGAAAAAAGACAATCTCTTCAATAAATGATGTTGGGAAAATTGGACAGCCACATGCAGAGAAATGAAACTGGACCATTTCCTTACACCATACACAAAAATAGACTCAAAATGGATGAAAGACCTCAATGTGAGACAGGAATCCATCAAAATCCTTGAGGAGAACATAGGCAGCAGCCTCTTCAACCTCAGCGGCAACAACTTCTTCCTAGAAACATCACCAAAGCCAAGGTAAGCAAGGGCAAAAATGAACTACTGGGACCTCATCAAGATCAAAAGCTTTTGCATTGCAAAGGGAACAGTCAACAAAACCAAAAGACAACTGACAGAATTGGAAAAGATATTTGTAAATGACATATCAGATAAAGGGCTAGTATCCAAAATCTATAAAAAACTTATCAAACTCAACACCCAAAGAACAAATAATCCAATCAAGAAATGGGCAGAGGACACGAACAGACATTTCTTCAAAGAAGACATCCAGATGGCCAACAGACACATGAAAAAGTGCTCCACATCACTCAGCATCAAGGAAATACAAATCAAAACCACAATGAGATATCACCTCACACCAGTCAGAATGGCTAAAATTAACAAGTCAGGAAATGACAGATGCTGGTGAGGATGTGGAGAAAGGGGAACCCTCCTACACTGTTGGTGGGAATGCAAGCTGGTGTAGCCATTCTGGAAAACAGCGTGGAGGTTTCTCAAAAAGTTGAAAATAGAGCTACCCTATGACCCAGAAATCACACTACTGGATATTTACCCTAAAGATACAAATGTAGTGATTCGAATTGGCACGTGAACCCGAATAATTATAGCAGCAATGTCCACAATAGCCAGGCTATGGAAAGAACCTAGATGTCTATCAACAGATGAATGGATAAAGAAGAGGTGGTATATCTATACAATGGAATATAATGCAGCCATGAAAAGAAATAAAATTTTGCCATTTGTGACAATGTGGATGGAACTAGAGAGTATTATGCTGAGTGAAATAAGTGAATCAGAGAAAGACAATTATCACATGATCTCTCTGATATGAAGAATTTGAGAGGCAAAGTGGGGGGTTTGGGAGGAAAAAATGAAATAAGATGGGATTGGGAGGGAGACAAACCATAAGAGACTTAATCTCACAAACAACTGAGGGTTGCTGGGGGAGGAGGGGAGGGAGAGGGTACTTTATATGATCTTGGACTATAAATATTATTAGGTCACCATAGGAGGCATTACCACACCTTGAATTTTCTTCATCGTATGTTATAACAGACAAGTTGTAGAGCAAACGGAAGATGAAAGGATGTGGATGCAAGTGACATCGTGTAACATTTTACCTCACTGCACAGCTCAGATATGAAATTACCAATCACTTCACTTATTCACTTTTTATGTATAATACATACTATATAAAATATTTACATGTATTATGAACAATTAAAAATGAACATCCAGGGGCACCTGGGTGGCTCAGTGGGTTAAGCCTCTGCCTTTGGCTCAGGTCATGATCTCAGGGCCCTGGGATCGAGCCCCACATCAGGCTCTCTGCTCAGCGGGGAGCCTGCTTCCCCCTTTCCTTCTGCTCGCCTCTGTGCCTACTTGTGATCTCTCTGTTAAAGAAATAAAAAATTTTAATTTTTTTTTAAAAATGAACACCCATTATCTACTACTCAGCTTAAGAAATCAAATGATATTTTGCTGGTGAAGCCCCTGGGCTCTCCTTCCCATGAGATTTCCCTCATCATTCCAAAATAAACACGGAATTGTGTGTTTACCATCCCTTTGATGTACTTGATAGTTCTCCAACACAGCAATATATTGGTGAATATGTTTCTGTACTTAATATAGTTGGTATTATTGTATAATTTGCTGTTTTTTACCCAACATTATGTTCTGGAATTGAATTCATGTTAACATGGGTAGCTATAATGCACTAACATTTACTGCCATAAGTTATTCTATGCTATTGCAAATTATCCAGTCTCCTCAGAGGAATTACTTGTGTTGTGTCCAGCTTGTGAATACTATATTAACGCTGCTGTAACAGTGAAAATGTGCAAGAGTTTTGAGAATGTTTTATAGAAGCTCAATTCCTAGGCCATGAGTCAATAGATATGCAACTCTACAAGACAATACCAAATTGTTTTCTAAAGTGATTGCACCAATTTACACATCCATCAGTTGCATATAAGAGATTACCAAACATGATACTGTCCAATGTCTTAATGTTTGCCAATCTAAGGATGGAAAATGCTACTTCATTGTGGTTTTAATTTTGCATTTCATATTACCAATGAGGTATATATTCATATATTTATTGATCACTTATATTTCTTCTTGTAAGAAAAGCTTATCTGTGTCTTGCCCACATTTTCTATTGAGTTGTTTCTTGTATTGACTTACAGGCGATTATCTTTTCTGGACCTAAATCATTTGTTGGCTTTATGCTTGCAAATACGTTCCCCAGATTGTGGTATTTCTTGTCCTTTTTTTAATGATACCTTTGATGAACAGATGTTTTTAATTTAAGCAGAGGTGAATTATGGATCTTTTCCTTTATGGTTTTTCCTTTCTGTGTCTTGTTTAAGAAATATTTCCCTATCGTGAGGTCATAAAACTATTCTCCTATATTTCCTTCTAAAATTTTTTTAGTTTTGTTTTTTACATTAATGTATTTGAAACATCTGGAATAAAGTTTTTAGTATAGTGTGAAATAGTTTCATTTTTTTCCATATGGATAACCAAAACTCCCAGTACAGTTTATTGACGAGTTCATCTTTCTCCACTGCTCTAGTGTTTCGCTCATTATATAGCAAATTTCTAGATATAGATAGGTCACTTTCTAATATCTGTACTAATATTACATTTATAAAATGTTACAGTTTCATAATAAGTTTGATATCTTTAAAGTAAACCATCTCCCATTGTTTTTCAGTGTTGGCTAGTCTAGGCCTTTTCCTCTTTCATATTTTAGTTTGTCAAGTTCTATGAAAAATCCTTTTGTCTACTGAACTTTGATTCTACAAATCAATTTATATAGATGATTTTAAGTTAAATCCTTCTATACATTGTTAGTGCACAGAATTGGAATTCCTTTTTCAAGGATGATTTTACATATACTACGCTTGGCAACTTTTGCTATTTGTTATTTAGGGGATTGTTTCAGCTGCAGCAGCGCAACTTGAATGACTTGAAGAGATTTTGCCAATTAGCTAGAAGAAATTATATGCCTTATATGTATCTAAGCTTATAATCCATTCAGGACTGATATTTTTATGCCCCATGCGTGCCAAGTATGTTTTTATATGGACATCAGTAAGTCCGGTACCATCTATTAAAAAGTCCATCCTTCCCTAGAGGGAACAGGGATGCCATCCTTATGAATCAAGTTATCTACATCTTTCTCAACTCTGTCTATTTCATTCATCTGTCTGTGTATACTTGGGCCAACGACACACTGTCTTCATTATAGTCTTGACAAAGGAAATCATCTCATTTTGTTCTTCAAGATAAAGTTTATTATTTCTGGCTTTTTTGAGTAAATTTGAAAGAATCTATACTAATTTGAAATTTTTGTAACTTCCTGGTAAATTTTATAAAATTTCCCTTTTTGGCTCCGAGAATGCTTTTCACCTAAATCTGTATTAGATAGTAGTGTATGGTATATTAGGTTTTTAAAAATATGTTGCCTTCTAATGATATATCATTTTTTTACTTTCAATTTTTCATATTCTAAAGTGTGTCTCCATTTAGCCAGAGATTTTTAAAATCTAGGATGACAATCTTTGTTTTCTTATTTAAGTATTTTTTCTGTTCACATTTAACACGGTCACTAATACTTTGGGTTAAATCTATATTGTTAGACTTTTTATTTGACCTATATTTTCTATATTTATTTTTCTTATTCTTTTCCTTTTTGATTTTTTGAAATTCAGATATTTATTGAGATAATCATACATTCACGTGCAGTTTTATTATTTTTTTTTTTAAGATTTTATTTATTTATTTGAGAGAAAGAGAGAATGAGAGAGAGCATGAGAAGGGGGAGGGTCAGAGGGAGAAGCAAACTCCCCGCCGAGCAGGGAGCCCAACTCAGGACTCGATCCTGGGACTCTGGGATCATGACCCGAGCTGAAGGCAAGTCACTTAACCAACTGAGCCACCCAGGTGCCCTCACATGCAATTTTGAGAAATGTAAAAATGTAGAAGATCCTACACTTTGCCCAGTTTTCTCTAAAAGCAATATACTGCAAAACTATAGTATAAATATCAAGACCAGCATATCGACATTGATACAATCGAATTTTATTCAAAGTTCCACATTTGTGCTCATTTGTGCGTATTTGTATTAAGTTTTATATAATTTTATCACCCATGTCAGTTCATATATGCACCATAATTGAGATAATGAATAGTTTCAACACCACAAAGATCATCCATGTTGTCCCCACCTCCATCCTTAATTCCTAACAAGCATTAATCTGCAATCCATTTCCAAACTATTGTCATTTTAAAAATTAAAAGGGCTATCCTTTCTCTATTACTCTATTTCTCTTTCATTTTGCACCTTTGCATGGGTTATTTCTGGGCTTTCTAATTTGTTCCAATGATCTGTGGAACACATCCTTCCACCAACATCACAGTCTTTGTTCATGGTAACCATGTAATAAGCCTCAGTACTGGATAACTCTCCCTACACACACACACACACACACACACACACACACACACTTTATTCTTATTTACAAGACAAAAAAGATGCTTTAACTACTCTAGGGTCTGTTCCTTTCCATATAAACTTTAGAATAAGTGTGTATACACAAAACACTTGATGGAGTTTCAATAGGAACTAAAGTAAAATTATAGATCAATGCAGGAAGAATTGACATGTTTATTATGTTAAGTTTTCTACCCAATAAATAAGATGGGACTCCCAATTTAATTAGATCTTTGAGTTCTTAAAAATTTTGTGATTTTCAATAAATACTATACTTACTTTTTAACTGTATACCTAAGTATTTCATTTACAAACGTGATTGTAAATACTATGTTTTTCTATTTCAGTTCCTATATGTTCAGTGATAGTACATAGAAACAGGATATTAAAAAACAGAATATGAAATTTGCACAGAAATCAATCCTAAAACCTTATTGAACTCAGTTCCTGGGGATTTAAATTCCTCTGTATTTTGGTAAAGACAATCATGCCATCTGTAAAGAAAGATAGTTTGATTTTTTTTTTTTCCTCATCTGTATGCCTTTTATTTCTTATTCCTGACTTGTTCTAGTTTTATGTTGAATAAGAATGGCAAGAGCAGACATCCTTGTTTTATTTCCACTCCTGGGGAGATGAAGAGAACACTAAACCTTTCATCAGTAAGAATGAGGTTAGCTGTAGGTTTTTTGTGAAGGCTTTTTATCAACTTTAGATAATTCCACACTGTTCCCGTAGAAAGCATTGTCATGATTAAGTGATTTTGTCAAATTCGTTTTCTGCATCTACTGAAAAACAATTTTTATTCTTTAGTTTGTTGATATAATTGGAAACCAATGAAAGTGAACCACCATAATTATAGATTTATTTCTCCTTTCAGGTCTGTTAGTTTCTGATTCATGTATTTTGAGGCTCTGTTGTTTGGTACATATTTAGAACCATTATGTCTTCCTGATTGATTCTTTTGTCATTATGCCATCTTCTTCTCTTGCAATTTTCATTACTCTGAAGTCTACTTTGTATCAACACAGCCACTTCTGTTTAGTTGGGTCATGTTTTCTTTATTCACTCTGCAAATTTTTTTTGATAAATAATCCATATTTAAGCAGTTTGTCTTTTAATAAACTTAAAATTTGTAATTAAATTTACTTAAGTTGGGAAAGATGATATCTTTTTTTTTTAACGTTTTATTTACTCATTTGACAGAGATCACAAGTAGGCAGAGAGACAGGCAGAGGGGGGTGGGGGAAGCAGGCTCCCCGCTGAGCAGAGAGCCTGAGGTGGCACTGGATGCCAGGACTCCGGGATCATGACCTGATCCAAAGGCAGAGGCTTTAACCTACTGAGCCACCCAGACACCCTGGGAAAGATGATATCTTAATTAATATTCCTGTAAATACTAATGACTTTGAGCATCCCTCAAATACAGATCTTTCTTTGACTTCCTATCAAACAAAGGCATTTCTATATATTTTCAATCAGAGTATCCTGTCATTTTTAGACATTGTATATATCTTTCCGCCATAAATCAATTAACTTCATTCTTCATTGGACAGAAACCCTTAATATCTGTGTTCCTATCCATTGGTTTTTTAGTTATATAGTTTAATGGCTTGTACTTTTAACATCTTATTTAAGTAGTCCTTCACTTCTAAGTAACAAGGATGTTCTCTTACATTATCTTCTATTAACTTTACAATTTGATTTTCACCAGTTAGGTCTTTCATCTGGATACTGTTAAATCAAAGGACAGATTTATCATTGTTTATATATTTAGACTATTTAGCTTTAAGGGCAATCCTTGATAGGTTAGGGTAATTGATAGAACACAAAAAGACATAGGTGCTAACCTACTCTTTTCTGATTCTTGTCCCTTCTACCCACTTTTGACTTCCTGTGGATCACCTGAACATATTTTAGACTTTCATCTTTATTTTTGTTGCTTTTAAGTGCATTTCACTTTTGCAGTGATTACTCTGGATACTATAATATTCATATGTGACAGTCTGCTGATACCAACATTTTACTACTCTGTGTGAAGGGTGGAAACTTGACTTCCATTTACGACTCCGCTTAGTTGCTTTTAAATATCATTATCTTTGGTATCAGATGAAATTAGAATTTTTGGTTTAATCATCAAGTGGAATTTGTAAAATCCATGAGAGAAAGGAAAGTCTATATTACATATTTCTGTTTTTGTTATTCCTTCCTCCCTCATGATATTCCAAGATTTCTTCTTTTATCATCTCCTTTCTGTTTGAAGAACTTCCTTTAGCTAATCTTTAAGGGTAGGTTTGTAGCAACAAATGCGTTTAGCTTTCCTTCTGAAAATTTTTTTTTCATTCCTAGAGGAATGAAATGAATATATAGTTTTACTATATATAGAATTCCTAATTGACAGTTCTTTTCTTTCAGCACCTGAAAAATATTGTGGGTCTCGCAACCAAGCCCAGAGTCTTTTCTGAAGTCCAGCAGGTGGTGAGACAGCCCCTGCAGGCCGATATGTGCCAGAGGTGAAGATTAGGACTGGTGCAACTCAAATGCAACACCCTCAAGACCTAGCCAGTCCCATCTTCACTGAACAGACGGGGAATTGGGCTCCAGGAGAGGGGACCTCAACTGGGTCACTATTGATGCTGTGTGGAACCGGGAGGGAGAATGGACCCTGAGACTCCATACCTGTATTCCTCCCAAGGCAGCACTTAGGTGCAGAGCCACCTCTGGAATCCAGAGGACCCAGGGTCATCCCTGATGGGGACAATCCCTAACTCCTAGCTGGGTGACCTTGGGCAAGTCTCTTCTGTGGGAGCCTCCTTTCCCTCTTGGCTTGTGTTTGAAGATGTGGCACATAGCACGTATTCAATAAACTGGTTTGGATCCTGATCTGAAAGGACAGGGAATAGCTGATCTCAAACCTTTAAAATTATTTGTGATAACTTATATATAAAATACAAAAGAAAAAAAAAGGTCATGTCCCTTCATGGTTGCAGATGGGAAACTGGCCATCGTTCAAATTGGTATTATCTTATAGGTAATGTAGTGAATGCATAGTTTCTTTATGGCTGCTTTAAAAGGTTTTTTTTGTTGGTTTTTTTTTGTTTTGTTTTGTTTTTTAGTTTTCAAAAGTTGAAGTATGAAGTATCTTGGGATAAATTTCTTTGGGATTATACTGTTTGGGATTTGCTCAGTGTCTTGGACCTATAGATTTGTGTCTTTCACCAAATTTTGAAAACTTTAGCTATTATTTCTTCAAATACTCTTTCAGCCCATTGTCTCCTTTTCTGAGACTGCAAGGATACAAATACTGGGTCTTTGTCATGGTCTGGCAGGTCTCAAATTCATCTCCATGTTGGCATCAATTGATGGACTATTTCAGGTTGTGGTTGTTGGGTGGGTTTTTCTTTTTTTTGGTTCTTGCAATGACAAGTAATTTCTTATTGTATAACGGACATTTTGTCTAATGCACTAGGAGACTCTGAATACTGCTTACAGAATTTACTTTAGAAGGTAGTCACCCCATTTAGGTTTAGCCTATGGGTCTTGGCCTACTTTTGTTGTACTGTGATTCCAATACCATTTTAATTTTAAGTGTTATTTTGGTTTTCTTGGTTTGTTTGATGCTAATGGAGCACACACTAGGGCCTGGTGGTACTGCCTGATGAAGCAAAAAGGGATTCTGTAAATTAAGCTGTTAGGTGCCCCCTAGTGGACAAGAGGTATAATGAGATTCCCTTCTCCCCTTCTCCCCATTCCCCCAGCATTCCAGGTGGTAGATTTTTTTAAATTCCTTTTTTCCTTCTATCAGCTTCATACTTTACATACTTTTATGAATTTTTGTTTCCAGTTGCTCTAGAGATTACAAGATTCAGACGTGCCTTATTAATGTCTATAAATTAGTATTTTTATGACATAAGAACTTTAGGACTCTTTCATTGCATTCACCTTCTTACAACTTCTGTGCTTTTTCATTTTATAATTCTAGATATGTTCTAACCCCCTAAGATAGTATTTGTTCTTTTATAGCTGTATTTGTTTACTTTTATCAAATGTTTGATCTTTTTATTTTTATACACCCCTATTTTTTTCTTTCCTGAAGAACACCCTTTATTACTTCCTTCAGTGTTCATGTTATCATGAAGAATTCGCTCAAATTTTGTTTGTATGAAAATTTCTTTGGGGGTGCCTGGGTGGCTCAGTGCGTTGAAGCCTCTGCCTTCGGTTCAGGTCATGATCCCAGGGTCCTGGGATCGAGCCCCACATTGGACTCTCTGCTTGACAGGGAGCCTGCTTCCTCCTCTCTCTCTGCCTGCCTTTTGCCTACTTGTGATCCCTGACAAATAAATAAATAAATATTTTTTAAAAATTTCTTTAGTCCACCTTTGTTTTTACAGAATATTTCCACTAAATATACAATTCTAGATGTTATTTCAGCACTCAATATATCATTCTATTGTTCTCTGGCTTCCATTACTTCCATTAAGTCATAATAACACTGAATTGTTATTTTTGTTCTTTTGCACGCAGTGAGAGTTGGTAAAATTATCTCATCAGTCATTACCAGAAGTAGAAGTTTATAATTTCAATAATCTTATTTCTCTACTAATAGTTCCACAGGCTTTTTTGTTGTTGTTGTTTCTTGCTTATTTTTTCCAATTTCTTCTTTTAATTTAATGTTACATAGAATTGTTTTATAGGGTCTTTCAGATCATTCCAGTACCTAAAGTCCTTGAGGATATAAATATATTATTTTTCCTCAGTCCTGTCACTTGTTTCCTCCTATTTGGGTAATTGAGTTTTTTAAATTTTAATTTATAAAAATTTATGGAAGTCTGGGTCTATAAAGCTTTCCCGTAAAGAGGCTTGTGTTTTCTTCTCTTGGGTGCCAGACTACCCTCTCTATCTGGAATGATCTTTATTTAGCGTATTAGAGCTTGGGTTTGTGAATTACACTGGAAATATAAATTTGCCCTCCAGAACCATTTGAGAATAAATGTAACAAGTATACATAATTCTCCTGACAGCCAATTAGAGACAAATAGATTTAATTTTTGCTTTGAGCAAGCAGATTTTTTTTTTTTTAAATGGCTATGCTTTCACTGAGGATATAGTCCCTTCAAGAAGCCCAGGATTATGTTAAGGTCTTAAATCTGGCTGATCTCCTTCCAGAGCCACATGGTTTCTTCCATTCTCTCTCACATCCATTAATATCCAAACTCTAAGTCCCTGATTTTGACATTTTCTTCCAAGGCAATTCAAGCTTCTTCTACCTACCACTCTTGTTTCAGCTAATTTATGCTTACTTTCTTTTTTTGTGTGCCCTGGAGGTTTCTCTTCTTTATGGTGTAGGCAGTAGATGTAAAAGCATTTTTGCTGTTGGCGCTGCTTATCTAGAACCTACATATTTCTCAGCGTAAGGATCTTTTAGAAAATGCAATCCATCCATACTGCTAAAAGGAGTCACATAGAAAATACTGAGGCACCTGGGTGGCTCAGTGGGTTAAACCTCTGCCTTCAGCTCAGGTCATGATCTCAGGGTCCTGGGATCGAGCCCCGCATCGGGCTCTCTGCTCAGTGGCGAGCCTGCTTCCCTCTCTCTCTACCTACTTGTGATCTTTGTCAAGTAAATAAATAAAATATTTTTAAAAAAAAAAAGGAAAGAAAGAAAGAAAATACTGAGTAACTTTCTTAACATTTCATTAACTGATACACGTTTTAACTTGCTTCAGAAAAGCAATGAAGGAAAATCCTTCTGTCATGTAGGTTAGGCTTAGAACCTATGGTATCACTTGGAAGACCTGAAGCTGGAAAGGAATCCAGCTTCAGCTCTTCCAAGTGATACCATAAAGGCCCTAACAAAGTGAGGGGGAACAATATTTTCCTAGTGAAGATGCTCGTAATCCTCCTAAGCACCCTCAAACCAAACTATTTCTAGGGCTTCCATCTCAGGTTCTTCAGATGGTTAAACAATATACACAGATTACTCCTATCAACTTCATGAGTAAAATTTCTGACTGATGGAATTTCTTTCCATTTGCTGGCCAAACTGTTCTTTCCTCACTGTTATATAGACTCCACATAATGATTAAATATCCATACCATAGCTCATTTAGAGACAAATTCTTGGCATTACCAATGACCCATTTAAATACCAATTTTTCCCATTCCAATTGTCCTTTTTGTTCCTCTTACAGACCCATTAGTATACTACTTATAACTACATAGAGCTTAACATAAGTCACTTCTAAAAACCAAGTAAGTCTAGCTAGAATAACTTCTGTAACTGCTTACTAAGTAGACAAAAATCCAATGCAAAACTTCTTGTGTGTCTTTTGCAATGAGAGAGAAGGAAAAATACACAACCATCTGCTATAGTTAGAGCAAACTGGAAAACCTCTAGAGATTAACTATATTGGACACAAACTTGGAAAAATATCAGTCTGATATGTTAGAAAAATAAAATCCTGAGCTGCTACCCAGCTTCTTTGAGAAAATGTTTTGCCATTTCAAATATAAATACATGTGGTAATAATCAATGCCTACAGTTTTTCTAGATTACTATTAAAGACTCATTCTAAAATTAAGGCATTTATTTTTATTGCTATAACTTAAAACAAAATTCTAACTTAAAATATAGACCTTTAGACACTTCAAATAAAGAGTTATTAGCAGAATATAAGGAGAGAAAAGGTAAAGAGGAAGGTGAGGGAAAAAAAGAGGAAGAGTAAAAATGTGAAAGAAAAACAAAGAAAAGAAAGCATAAAATGGAAAAGAAAGTATTGGGGACAGAGAAGTAGCCAGAATAAGAAAGTTGGAGGTTTAGAAGCAACAGACAAGGCTCTTACGAAACTGACACATGAACAAGAGCTAAACTTTTGTTTTGAAGCATTGGGATTTCAGAGATTTTAATTGCTCAGGCTTGCCTGTCCAATTAAATTGTTATCTTGGTGAGAAATTCTGATAAACACCAAAAAGGCCTGGCATTGACTTACCAGTTGGAAACCAAGCAGTAAAGAAACATCTGACATAAATTTTTAAAAAAAGATAGTAACATATTGGATTACACAATAGCAAAATAACAAAACTGTTGCCTGTTTTTCACATGACAACAAAATCTCAAGATCTAAACATAACTAGAAACAATCAGAATGTTGTGTGTTACCTGCTGCTGCAGTATTACAAGAAAGTGATGCACTTTAAAAAGAATTGACTTGTTTCAAGCAGGACTAGAAGAGAGCATAGAAGTTTAGGAAAGTCTACAACTACTAAACCCTTAATAATAAAAAGTTGATAAAAGCTTCAAAAATTAAAAAAAAAAAAAAGTCCAGTAAAAGTTCCCAGTCAAACAAAATAACAACCTTGTAGCAAAAATTGATTAAGGGTCCTAACCTCCAACCCATGCTTAATGTCTCAGATAGCCTCAGGTTATTTCTGTTATGTTCAGGGAGAAATATGGGAGGAAAAAAATTTTTTTAAAGATGTTTTAATTTAATTATTTGATAGAGTTAGAGAGAGCATAAGCAGGGGGAACGGCAGGCAGAGGGGGAGAGAGAAGCAGGCTCCCTGATGAGGAAAGAGCCCAATGCAGGACTCATCCCAGGACCCTGAGATCATGACCTGAGCCGAAGGCAGCACTTAACTGACTGAGCCACCCAGGCACCAGGAAATACTTTTTTTTTTTTTTTAAGATTTTATTTATTTGTGAGAGGGAGAGCTTGTGCACACACACAGGTGAAGGGGGAGGGGCAGAGGGAGAAATAGACTCCCCGCTGAGCAGGGAGCCTGATTCAGGACTTCATCCCAGGACTCCAGGATCATGACCTGAGCTGAAGGAAGGCAGTTGCTTAACCAGCTGAGCCATCCAGACACCCAGAAAATCATTTTAAAAGGAAAATAAAAGCAAATATGAGAAACAGTATAGAAAAGAACTAAGAAAGAATATGGTTATTGGCACATGAAACTGATTAGAAACAATAAGATCACTAGCCTATAACATTTTTTGAAAGAGTTATACTGACAAAGAAATTGCAGGCCTGGTGTAAGACAGCCCTCAAGCAAGATTGATCTGTGAAAGCTGTGGCTCCTTCAAGACATCCATCCCAACATCTACTTCAGATGAGGTCAAGGGAGATATGGACAGGCAACCACCTCCCAGATGATAGAACCAGGGGCCATGAACCAGGGAGATTCTCCAAGAGAGTAGAACTAGGACTAATTAAGGAACTTCCTCTATCTCCAGAACAGGTAACATTTTGTTCTATCTAGTGAATCTGAGTTGCTGTACACCAGTAACTGTATTAGCCATTCAACTTCTTAATGGAAGTGTTTAGGGTGTTTATTCAGTCTCTGTTACACCAGTGTAAGGGGGAGAGGGGAGGATCGAAAATTTGCTATTTTAGACCATGAGTCACTGAACAATGAGGAGTTTCTTCTCACTGTAAATCATCTGTGAGATTCTGCACTTTGAGCAGGATGAATTACTAGATGGGACTTTAGGTTGTATCCCTTGCAAAAACCATGTCTTCTGTGCAAGAAAGGAAGAGTGGAAAATATACTTGGTGGTTGGAAAGGCGGACTGTACTGGTATCTTCAATAAAGTTCATTTTCTATGTTTCTATGTTTCCCAGGATCCTTTTTACACTTAAGTATGGACATATGAATCCGTTTGGACCAACAGGAATAGGACAGAAATGAAACATATAATTTCCATGACTAGATACTAAAAATATCGCAATCCTCCACACTCTCTTTCTGTATCAACAAGCTGGAATGAGGAACAGAGGTTTCTGAGGCCCTGTGGGAGTGTACAGCCATGAAATGGAAGTAGTTTGGTTCCCTGAATGACCGTATGGAGCAGTGACACGCCCACCATTACCAAAACGCATTGCAAAAAATAAATGCTTATTAGGTTACCCACATGGAGATTTTGAAGTTGTTATGGCAGTTAATCTACTTTGGCTAAAATGACTTTCAGACTGAATACTAAAATTTAGTGTCAATCTTCTATTTTCTCTCCCTTCTTACATAAGATCACTTATATAATAGGTCTATTTTGATACCAAAATATCTTTTAAATACTCCTCTTTCTCACTGTCTCTATTGCCACTGCCTTCAGGTCCTCATAATCTTACATCAGAATTACTGATATAGTCTTCTACTTAATCCCCTTACATTCCATTCACTGCCTACCCTAATTCATCCTGGACACTGCTTCCAGAAAATCTTCTTAAATCCAAATCTCCCTACTCAAAATCTTCTAGTGTCTTCTAAACACCTTCAGAGAAATTCCAAACTCCTTATCATAGACTATAAAGACTTCACAATTTTATCTCTGTCTACTTCTCTGGCTACATCTCCCCACCCTACTTCACCACATGTTCTCAAATTTCTTCCATACAAAAATATCCCCTAGATCTTCCAAGTACATGGCTCCCCTTGGTGACTACTTAGAGCCTGGTTGCCTGCTTAGGGTATGAACAGAAAACAGATTCCCATTCCCACAGTGTTACTCTGAAACACTCCAGATTTATCCACTGGTACCCTTCTTCCTCACCTCTCACTCCTCACTTGTCAGCCAGTACCCCAACTTCTTTCTCTCTGTTTGTTGCGGAATCCTTGGCCCTCTTCCTTGGTCCATTTTCTGTTAGTGGCTAACTTGACACTTCTGTGTAGAATAAGGAATGGTCCTAATTTGCCCTCACACTAGCCTGACTCCACTTGACCTCATCCTTTAATCTTACATTCCCGTTGACATCTTTCAGGATAATTCCCCCCACTCTGACTAAAATCTACTCTTTCTGCTACTTCCCAACACAATCAGACCTCCAAATTTCTACCTCCTCCCCCCACGCCCTGCCACACACACACACACACACACACACACACACACACACACACAATGGAAGCCTTACCTGGGGTTGAAACAAGACAAACACAGGCTTCTTTGAACTTCTAGTCCAGTGTCCATACTTACTTCATTTAGAGTATGCCCTCCTATTTTGCCAGCAATTCCAAGTCATCTTTAAATACAAATTCAGACATTATCTCCTCTATAGAATTGTCCTTGATTCTTGTTTTTTCTTTGCCATACTCCCATAGCACCTTCTAAATAGCCCTATTTTATTATTAATTTCATTGTGTTTTAACATTTTGTTTACTGTTCATCTCTAGAGAGTCAGATCACTGAGGGCAGAACTTTTTATATATGTAGCCCTGAGTCCTAGCATAAAGCAGGTGTTTGGTTAAACCCATAATGTCGCGGACACCCAAAACATAGTTGAGGAAGAACAAAGACAGCAGGATTCAGCTTGACAAGGATTAGTCAAAAACACACTAAGCTAGGTCGAAAGATGTAACTCAGTAACTATTTCCAAGAGCAATGTGCAAGCATCTTAAAATCCCTAGAACACGGACTCACTAGATCAATAAGGATTTTCCAACTTCAAATTCTAAGCTATCACCCAGACATATCTGTCCCATATCAGAAGTGATGATAGAAAGGAACACACAGATTTTTTTTAAATTTTTTTACTTTTGTAAAGATTTTTTTTTCGTATTTGTCAGAGAAAGAGAGCACAAACAGGGGGAGTGGCAGACAGAGGGAGAAGCAGGTTTCCCACTGAGCAAGGAGCCCAATATGGGACTCGATGCCAGGGTCCTGGGATCATGACCTGAGCCAAAGGCAGACCCTTAACAAACTGAGCCACACAGGCGTCCCCACACCGAACAGCTCATCTTGGACAACACCAGATTCTGCACAGAGCTTCTTTAGTGCTTGGTAGGATCTGTGACCACCCTACTTTCTCACACATTAGTAGCAACACTTTATTAATCAGAATTTTATCACCCATCGTCTTTTCTCCCTCGTAAAATCAACTTCTTGATGGCCTTCTCTAAACTAATGCAGATTTTTTCATACTTGATTTGAGAGAGAAAGACAGAGATAGCAAGAAAGAGCATGAGCAGGGAGGAGAGGGAGAAGCAAGCTCCCCATTGAGCAGGGTGCCTGAAGTGGGGCTCAATCCCAGGACCCCAGGATCATGACCCGGTCTAAAGGCAGAGAGTTAACTGGCTGAGCCACCCAGGTGCCCCTCAACTGTATTTTTATGATTCTTGTCTGATTATCGTCCAGCTTCCAAATCAGCAAGAGCATCTTCAAAGGTTTGCCATTTCACTGATAGTTACCACGGAATATGTAAACAGAAATACGTTGGTTTTTAAAATCATTATTTCCAAGTCAGAAGCTAGCTGCTTCATGAGAAAGATCTTACTCCTAGGAGAAAATTGCCAGTGATATTTGGCTTGATTTATCCTAACTTGGATAAGGGGCCAAATCTGTCATAACTGATACTTGCCTGAGCTTGTATCCAGAGAGCGAGGAGCAGATACATGTTATCAAGTCATTGTCTCATTACTCCGTCAGTTTTGTGTGTGTGCTGGGCAGCGCTGTGTCTGTCTACTCCCAGCCTGAGAACCAAACCTTAATGCCAATAGTTATCAGGCTTCTGGGGAAATGGCAAAAGCTAGACTGTGGTAAGATTAAGATCCAACTGGCTATGAGAGGATGTTAAGAAAGTTTGGGTGAAAAAAAATTGGCCTGGCGAACGAGTTGCTTTTATGCTCCTTTAACATGTTTATAACTTTTAAAACATACACACACACACACAAGTATATCAATTTTTTTCAGAAAGAGCTGACATTTCACAAGCCTACTAGAAAAATTTTTTTATGTAGTTCTAATTATTGATGACAGTTAGAAATGTATCTCAAAGTTCCCATTAGAATTAGAAATGGGTCTTGAAGTTCCCTTTAAGTATATAATTATAATGCATCTTGAAGTTCTGGGAAAGTAACTTTATCTTATTTCCTTTTTATTTTAGGAAAATTTTTAAGATCAAAACAATGTCAGAAATATGTAGAATGGGGATTTTGAATAGGAGTTTCCTTGCTTTCCCAAAGGGTCTTCATTATCAGGGGTCCGAGATCCTATTTCCTCCTCTATCAGCAGGGAGTTGCAGAAATGACACTAGCCAGACTGTGGGAACAAAGACCAAAGTGTGAGCTCTCCATGCATTTTTCTCCATTAAGCCAGACCCATAGAAGACTGTGGTAGTTTCTGCTCTCTTTGGCTTCATTTCCCCACATATGCAGTTTTTGTAGGTTAAGATATAAATCCTATATTTCTCTGAAATTCAAGAAAAGCCAGACATTCCATAAGATTCATCAGGCAGCTAACCAAATATGTAGTCTCTTGGTGCCTAGGAATATTCAACAACAAATGTGGTAATTGATTTGGATATTTCAGTGACCCAATTTCCCTTCCTTTAAATTTAGTATCAGAGGAAAACTAATGAATAAACACATTCATTTTGATACCTTTAAGAAATCTACAGCAGGGCGCCTGGGTGGCTCAGTGGGTTAAGTCGCTGCCTTCGGCTCAGGTCATGATCTCAGGGTCCTGGGATCGAGTCCCACATCGGACTCTCTGCTCAGTGGGGAGCCTGCTTCCCTTCCTCTCTCTCTGCCTGCCTCTCTGCTTACTTGTGATCTCTCTCTGTCAAATAAATAAATAAATAAAATCTTTAAAAAAAAAAAAAAAGACAGAAATCTACAGCAGTCTCCAGTCCCTCACTGACCCCTTGAATTCCTGAAAGTAGGTTTTCCAAAATGGAATAACATATTCAAGGACTGGTGAAAAAAGGTAAACAATGCCTGAATAAAATTCTAAAATCTAATCACCTACTGAAACTTCTCAATCCCTTAATTCGTGAGGTCTTTAATAGTGGCAGCAAATTCTCTGTTATTCTTCCCATTGATATAGCTCCAGTCTAATTTCCCTCTCTTCGAACCTGAGCTGGGCTTAGTTTGTTGATTTGTCAGTAAAATGCAGCAGATGGCTTGTTTCAGCACTAGGTGATCAGAAGCCTTGCAACTTCTTCCCAGAGCTCTTAGAACACCATGTGGGAGCCCTGAGCCACCATGTAAGAAGTTGGACTACCTTGAGAGCATCAGGATATAAGAAGATCAAGTCACATGGAAAGGTCCTGGAGACACCATGTGGAAAGAGCAAGAGTCCAAGAAGCAATCAAATACATGAGTGAAGAAGCCGCCTTAATAAGTAGATTCTCTGGCTCTAAATGCCTCAACTGATGCCCCAAATGGATCAGAAACAAATTGGCCACAGAGCTTTGTTCAGATTCCTAGATCAGAAAATCCTGAGGAAAATGAAATGGTTGTTCAACATCATCATGTGTCAGTGTAGTTTTGTAGCAATAAATACAATAGATCAGAATTTGGTACCCGAATTGGGATGTCCTTATAAGCAAAAAGCTAAAACAGGTAACACTGGCTTGTGGACCCAGCAGTGAGCAAAAAAATGGAAAGGGTTCACTGGACTTGAAGGACTGTGGGGAAATCGTGACCAGAGGCTGGAGAAAAAGGTCCCCTCTACTGTGTAGTGGTAGAAGACTTGGTAATGTGAGGTGCCACCCTAATTTGCAACAAACAAACAAACAAAAAAAAACAACTAATGAATGGAATGATTTATCTAAAGAGATTTCCAGATAAAATGCTGAAAGTGACAATCAGCTCATTATAGCTATAGAGGATAATGTTCAAGAGAATTAAAAAAAAAAAAAAAGAACTGTTCAGATTTCAAACAGAATTGAGAAGAAACATAAAGGAACCAGGACTTTCTGGATTTAAAAATAAGTTTTTAAATCCTAGTTTTTCTAATTAGCAAAATGCTCAAAAGAAGAAATGGCTCCCAGGTAAATTCTAAATCTCAAACACTACCAGTAAAGCATCCCCTTAGGGGTAACCATATCGGAATATGGTTAAGAATTACTGAAGGATGTATATACCAGGATGTATATACTGAGAATCTTAAGGTCCTGCTTCTCAGATCCTCTTCCAGACAAAATCTTAAGGCTCTTGTCTCTAAGCATCTGGACTCCTGGTCCGAGGTTTAAAAGCAAACAAAACACCTATTTTGGAAAGAAGTGTGGTCTGGCTTTGAACCAATGGAGTGGATTATAATTTGATACATTAAAACCCACAAAGTTTTCAAAGGAATCATATTAGTTTGAACTGAAATTACAAAATGAAAAGAGGCCTTTGAACCTTTGAATTTCTTTAGGGAGAGAGCAGGCTAAGTAAACTAGTCAGCTGGAAACAAGGGCCATTTCTCATGGAAAAGGAAGCAGGACTCAGTGGCAGAACCAAGAGTCCAGGGGGCAGAGCAAATGGCCAGGAAGAATCACCCTCAAGGGTCAGGATGTGACCCTAAACAAGAAGTGGTTACACATGTCCAAATGAAGTTCATCATTGCTACAAACCAATAAGTGTATATAGGACTTCTGCTTTCCCCATTTTTGAGCCAGGATTCAGTGGGGTTCTCCCACCCACTTCTACCATTTTATGTCCAGTGTTGGGAGAGGGGAAAATTTGTCTCTGGCTCATACATCTTCAGAATTGCACTCGAGAAACTTCATCTGAGAAACTTACATCTGGACCTGATTTAACTGATCAGAACTCAAGCCAATGCTGAAAAGAAAGGAGATAGGGGCAGGGTGGGGGTAGTCTTTGGGATATGTGAATGCTTTGCGTGTTGCAGGGAAATATAAGTAACTTGTGGCCAAAAGGCAGACTGTGAGGTTAAAGGTGTCTGCAAATTCTCTGTTACTTTCCCCCACTGGTGTTAGTGACTTGCCTGTCCTATAGAATACAGTGTAGGTGACATACTAGAACTTCTGAGGCTAGATTATGAGAAGCCTTGCAGCTTCTATCAGGGTCCATTGGAACACGTTCTCTGAGAGCTCTAAGCCACCAAGTAAGATATCTAAGATCTTAAAACCACCAAGTTGTCACAAACCTGTACCCCTGAAACAAATAATACATGATATGTTGTTTAAAAACAAAACAAAAAAAAGATGAAATCGGAGAGGGAGACAAACCATAAGCGACTCGACTATAGAAAACAAACTGAAGGTTGTTGAAGGGGAGTTAGATTGGGGGATTGGGTAACTGGGTGATGGCATTAGGGAGAGCACATGGTATAATGAGCACTGGGTGTTACAGGCAACTGATCAATCACTGAACTCTACCGCTGAAACTAATACTACACTATATGTTAATTAGACGAATTTAGATAAAATTTTAAAAAAATAAAATTAAATTAAAAACAAATATTATCCTCAACCTCCAAAAAACAAACAAACAAACAAACAAACAAAACCCCATCAAGTTGTGAGAAGCATAAGTCATCACAGAGGCCCTATAGGGTGAGACACCATGTGGAAAGGCCAAGGAGCACAGAGATGCCAAAAATGTGCATATAAAGAGGCCATCTTGGAAGTAGGGGTTTCCGCCTGAGCTGCCCTTGATTCAAACATCTGGAGCCATTCCCAAATTCCTCATCTACATTATTGTGGGGGTGGGGAGGAGTCATTTCATTTAAGCCCCTAAGTTTGGAGAGTTTACTACACTCCAATAGATAACCAGAACGTTTTCCTTGCTTCTTTTCCCATGATGTTGCCTCCCAAGTTGAAATCTTTCTATTTTAGAATCTTTCCCATGGATTTAAACTTTGGGGCTACAATATGATAACACACACTTCTAGAACTACCCTCATTGTGGAACTCCTTTTATAGCTAATGTTTCTCCTTTCATATTAGATACCCGTTTATAGAACATTTTACCGCAAACATGAGTGCTCCTTATTAGTTTATTCTTTCAAAACATGCTGCCAAATCTGAACTCCAGATTTGTAATTCCAGAGTGCCCTGCTTCTTAACCACAGCATATGCTGATGTTACTCATTAGCTGGTAAATGCCACTTTGCTCCTGTCCTTTTTGATAAAGCATATAAAGCCGATAAAATTTCAGCAGACTACGAAGCTGTCCCAGCTGCTACCAAGTGCGAGAGACACAAACTGTCTCCATCGAACCCTGCCCCAACTGCAGATTCATGGACGAAATAAATGTTGTATTTCAAGTCACTACGTTTTGAGAAATAACAGACTTTGAATCCTATGAAGAAGAAAATTTTTCTTCCTCCCGTTCCAGAAACATAAATATCCCTGTTACAACCTACAGTTATAGGAGGATGGCGTACTTGAAGGAGAATGACAATTTTCCTTGGAGATCACCTACTCCAGACAATCACCCAATCATTGCCGACCCCGGAAAGAAGACTGCTGTTTTAGGAAACGGATGCTCCATGTTTATTAAATATAACAGGGTTTTTCTGGCCAGGCTGGAACAGAGACGCAGAAGGCCACAGCGTGAGGTCAGTCCCAAACCGCTCCCCACACATGCTACAACTCATGGACTCCCATCCACAATGGAGGATGTTTTGTTTAATTCATCTGTAGAATATTTACCGAGTGCCTGGGGTGTGCTAAGTACTATTCCATAACCTGAGCTTACAACAGGAGCAAAATAATATCAATTAAAAACAAACAAGCAAACAAACAAAAAACCACAACAGCTTTCCTAGGCCTTACCTTCTCTTCAGGAGCAAGAGAACAAACAGTTGAAGAAGACCATGTGTTAGCGAGGATCATCCTGTAAATAAAATAAAGGAAGATGGGAGAGCCAGGGAGGGAGCAGTTCCAAATATGAGAAGATGGCAAAAGACATGAAAGCTACGTGGGGAGCCCTGTGGCTACTTGGCAGAGGAGGGAAGAATTCCAGCGAGCAAGGACCAGACAGAAGGGGTATGTCTGGTGTTCTCCAGCAGACGTGATAGATGGGACCGTACATGGGGAATCTGAGAAGACAGAGAGTAACAGGGCCCTTATATAATCGGAGTGGCTCAGACTGACGCCATGGTGGTGAGAAGCACAAAAGCCCCTGTTGCAGGCGCAAGGGGAGGTTGTACTTGAACCACCGCTGGCCCTGCCTCTTGGAGTCCTATGCACTACAGGAAGGGGCAGCTTGTGTGGTGGAACTGAAAGCCCTGCACCTAAGCCGCTGAAGGAGACACTCCCCACCCCAACCCCGAGATCCAGGTGCTGACTGCTGACGCCCAAATAAGGACATATTGCAAGGAACTCAAGCAACAGGACATGGCATCTCCTTTCCCCTTGCACATAACAGCAGTCTTTACCTCCACATCACATCAGAAACCACACTTTTCGTTCTTGAGATAGAGCAGCAGCGAGAGAGCTAGTGAGAAAGAGCTCACGCCTGTGGAGCACAGGGCAAGAGAGGGAGAAGCGGGCTCTCTGAGCAGGGAGCCTGATGTGGGGCTTGATCCCAGAATCCTGGGGATCATGACCCGAGCGGAAGGCAGCTGCTCAACTGAGTGAGACATGCAGGTGCCCTGAAACATACACTTTTTGAAGCACTTTTTATTTTGAAAGAGTCTCAACTTACTAAAAAGACGCAAAAATTGTACAAGTCCATTTAAAAGTCATTTGTTAATGGAGGCCTCATGACCCTTGAATACATTAATGTTTGCTTCCTACAAACAAGGACGTTCTCCTATGTAATCTCAATATCCTAAAAATAAGAGCTACATATCTACCTCTGATTCTTAGACCCTACTCACGTTTCGCCAATAAAGGGACTATATGTTCTTTACTTATTTATTATCTACTGTTCTTTTCTAGGCACTGCTCTGGCCCCTATTTCAGACAGATGCAATAGATTTGTGAGTAAAACAGAGAAAGATTCCTGCCTTCACTAGAGCACATATTTGAGGGGATAGAGAGAGAAGAAGAGATCTAAAAAAGGAACACATGATAAGTTACATAGTATATTTGAATTATATAGAAAACTATGGGGCGGGGGGGTGGTTGCAGTGAAACAAGATAAGGTAATCAGGGGTGGTGGGAAGAGAAGTTTTAAAATAGGGCAACCAGGGTTGGCCTCATCTTCTCCTAAATCTCCAGCGGACTTGAAGGAACAAAGGCATTTTGACATGTCAGAAATAGTCTGGGTAAGTGTAAGTAAAGTGCATTGAGTAAGGTGTGAGACACAGGAGATGAGGCAGCAGAGAAATCTAGGTCTTTGTAAGGACTCAGTCTTGGGTTAAGAGTGACATCAGGAGCCAATGCAGAATTTTTAGCCAAGGACTGAAATGAATGGACCGTTGGGATGACCAGCCGCCATGTTGAAAAACAGACTGAATGGGGAACTATGGCAAATGCATGGTGACTCGTTAAAAGGCAATTGAGAAATCCGGGGAAGAAACTCTGGTGGCCTGTCCATGGTAGTGGCAGTGGTAGGTGAAAACTATCCAGTCTCTGTGCCTCTGTGCTGGGAGGAGACAAGTGATGACACTTTTAGGGTACTAGAGGACCATCCAGACAACCCAAGGAGGGTAAGTGCCACCATATGAGTGACCTCAATGAGTACAAAACGTGCAGTAGCCCAAGGTGGTAGGTCCAGAACTCCAGGGAGTGGGACCAAAGAAATCAGGACCACAGTTGTGATGATCTTTATCCTGAGTGCCTGTTTGCTGCACTTAACTACATAATTTCAAAGGTCTGGCATGACACAGCCCTAGAATTCTGTATTGAAACTACTGATGCAGATTCCCCAGTGGCAAAACCTCAAAACGTCACCACATTCATTGTAGTATTTTGTCTTATCTGCTTTCACTCCAACCAAAACAGAGGGAGTACAGTTGACCCTAGAACAACATAGCTTTGAACCACATGGGTCCATTTGTATGTGGATTTTATTTATTTGTTTATTTATTTATTTGTAAATACAGTTCTGTATTCTCTCTTCCTAATGATTTTGGTAACCTTTTCTCTAGTTTCCTTTATTGTAAGAATAGAGAGTGTATAATACACATAATGTAGGCACTACATTGGGATTTCTCTCTCAGATACTTTTGGCGGACATTTATATTGGGGGGACATCTTTTCAGTTAATACCCATTTTACTAACAAGGTGAGGCTGTATGTTTCAGGAAGTAACGTGGACATGTGTACTAACACAGAGCTTTTCTAAGGTAATACCCTCCCACAACACAATTTTCCATTGGCTTACCCTCTGTTCGGAGAGGTAGAGTCAGGCCTCATTTCTCCAAACATCTACCATTTTAATGGAGAATAAATAAATAAATAAAGGCTGTATAACAAAAAAGAGAAGACAACCACGTTTGCCTTACTCTAATTCTTTTTCCCTTCCAAAAGGAGAGGCCAACTGACAACTGACAATGCCCTCCAAAATCTTCAGAAACCGTCAGGGACTGAATGTCTAATATTTCAAAAAGCTTCTTTTGATGGGGGATTTTAAAATTCTAATCTATTTTTAAAAATTCATTAAATGAAATGGATTATACATAAGGGTGGGTGAGAAACACAGCTAAGTGGCTTCATTTCCATTTTCAGAATTAACATTCTCTAAGCAGAAAATCTGTTCTCCATTTTCTTCTTCCATATCTACTCAGTCATTTGGTCTGGACTTTAATTAAGTGTGAACATTCTGGGGGCACCTGGGCACTCAGTAGGTTAAGCGGTTAATCATCTGACTCTTGGTTTTGGCTGATATCAAGCCTGCCTCTGGTTCCGAAGTCCAGGAACTCAGCTGGGGGTCTGCTTGAGGTTCTCTCTCTTTCCCTCACCCTCCCCCTCTGCCCTACTCCCCACACAGGCTCTTGCTCCTTTGGGCACACATGCATGTATGCACTCTTGCTCTCTCCAAAGTAAATGAAATAAAACCTTTTTAAAAAATGGACATTCTGGAACATTTTTTCCATTCCTAGTCTCTACCTTGATGCCCCTGCTGCCCTCATTTACTTCAATTACAGTAGTAGGCCCAGATTAGACTTTCTGGGACAAATCTTTCCCCTTCTCCCTGGCTACCAAATTAATCTTCCCAACACACACTTTCACTAGGTCACTCCCTTGTTCTGTAACCCTCCATAATTCCCCAGTGCCTACAAAATTAAGACCAAAAGCTGTACATAGCTGCCCCCTGGTGGTCACCTGCTGACTCACTGTGCTCAATTCAGACATGACTTGGGCCACAGAGAAAAATGGTTTTTCATGCAAGATGGAACACCTTTTTATTGTCCTTAAAAGGGCCAGCTATGGGAACTTAAGAAGGAATGAAGAAGTCTTTGCTTTCATATTTATGAGGAAAAAGCACTCAAGAAGAATAACCTTGTGATCCCAAGGAGACTCTACTCTCATGCATGGCTCCTTTAGAAGGAACTCCACATGTTCAGGTAGGTGTATCCCTCTCCATTGTTTCTACCTTTGAGTACTATACCAACAGTGGAATTTTCTGGAAAAAACATGACAATTTAATTGGTCCCTTTCCCTTATTTCCTAAAAGCACAATGCTATACATTAAGATTCCATTCTTGGAATGAAACATAAAAATACCCAAATTAATCAGAAAATAAACTATTAAAAACAAAAAATTTGCTTTTATACACATTAAAAATATAAAACTGAACATTTAATGTCATTTCTTAATGGCTCCTTTGTGGGATATTTTTCTTTTTGTGGTCTGGACAACACACCTTATTAACATGTAAAAATGGAGAAGTTTTAACATAGAACTATTTGGGGTCTCTGTTTCAGCTGAAGTCTTAATATAAGTAAATTCCAACTACTCTGACATTTAAAAATATAATCTCATATCACTTACACAGAAGTAGCAAAGGAAGTGGCTAAAAAAGCTGGTTGTGACATTGACCCCTCAAACCCACTGTAAGGTATAAAAAGGTTAAAATTGAAGAGCTGAAAGGAATTGGAAGTTAAGGGGAGAATTTCTTTAGAGACAGTTGTAATTGTGCTGAGTCTTCATCCACCCCCGTTTTAAGAATGGAATGGGAGGATGGTATGGTCTTCTAACCTTTGGCCTAACTATAAGGACTTTGAGAAGACCATAAAACCATTCAGAGAGCTTGCAGTGTGTCCCCTGAAGTTTGAGGGACAGGGAAGACTGGTGTGTCTGATGCAACTGAGTGACCTAAAGGACAAGAGTTTGACTAGAGCAGCAGAGTACAAACCATGGTTTGAAAAATAGTACCATTCTTATGGACAAAGAGTCTCAGAAGTGCATTTTTAATACGCTAAATGTGGGTCAAGCAAGTGGCAAAATCATCTTAGATCCTGTAGAAGAGAACTTCTGGGAGGGGAAAATCAAACAAAAAACAAAACAGCAGCAGAAAGCTACTAGACGAACTGCTAGAATTCTCAGGGAATAACAACAGAATCCGAGGTGATCATGACAGAAGATACATTCATCCACATCAAAGAAACTCATTAATAAGATCCAGTGGGACAATACGGAGTGGAAAGAGGTCTTCAAAGAACCCAAGCATCATGAGATCTGCCATGGTCAAAGTCAACCTCTGTCATGCCAAAGTCATTCAAGAAAGATCCCTTCTACTCTTCTTCACCCCTCCCCCCCAATTAACTCTAGAGAGGTCAGCCCAGTGACCACTGGAAAGGAGTAAAGACACAAGGCATGGAAACAGAGAAGGAGATAACCACGCCCTCTAATCCCAGTGTATTTGACTAGACCTATTTTTCAACTTGGATTCTTGGTAATCAAAATTGTCTAGAAGAGTCTGTATTACTGAGAGTGACCAAAAAGGTCAGGAGCCAACTCTACATTTCATCTGGAAGCAGGAAAACATTCTAATTGTACTCAAAATTCGGACAGTCTTGAAACTTCACTGTTAACATTCAAAAATGGTAAACATTGGTAGGGGGACAGTTTTTAGGTCATTTCATCAAATTTCTCTACTTCAGAAGTTCCTTATCCTTCTGTTCAAGAGCTTCTTATTTCAAGAATATTTTATGATCTCTTGTTAAGTTATAATTCCAGATATTTTATAACACAAGGATTTACATACCATAAAATTAAGAAAAAAATTCTGGTCAACTAAAAAGAATTATTTTAAGCTATCTCAATTATGACTCATGCAAAGAATTTAAGATTCAGAACTTTATGAAAATTTTTCATTGTTCTTAGGTTTGGGGTTTTTTCCTGCAGTGTCTGTCTGAACATGTAAGAACAAAATTTGCTTGATTTATCTGTACTTTATGAAAATTCTCCTTGAGTCTGGAAATGTAAACCTCAGAGTTTGGATCATTATCATCTTAAGCCCCCAGTTAACTATAGAAGTGAAAATCGGTCTTAGATCTTTTTTTTTTTTTTTTAAGATTATTTATTTATTTATTTGACAGACAGATCACAAGTAGGCAGAGAGGCAGGCAGAGAGAGATAGGAAGAAGCAGGCTCCCCACTGAGCAGAGAGCCCAATGCAGGGCTCGATCCCATGACCCTGGGATCATGACCTGAGCCGAAGGCAGAGGCTTTAACCCATTGAGCCACCCAGATGCCCCTGGGTCTTAGATCTTATATTACAACTTACTATGAGTCATGGCAAATTCAACACCCAGTTTTCAATCGCCATCAGGACTAAGAAGATACCCACATACTGAACACTCAGAAGTCCACAAGAGGGTCTGTGATCATTCTCTTTATCTCTGTTTAGCAAGCATCTACTGCTAACTGAGGAAATAGGTGGGAAACAGGGAGACGGTAGGTGGATACTAAAGAGAACTCTGCACGGCAGGTTCATCTTCACTCAACATCTATCATTCAGCTTATAAAGTGTAGAGATAAAATTGGTTTCATTCTACATTCTAAAGGACACATGTGCATTTTCAAGTATGAATACTACTATGTCTAGAATTTGTACAGTCCTTGTTTATATGCTAGACTATAATTTCTACAAGACAAAAAGGATGAACACTCTTTAACTACCCAAAGATATGGAAGGTTGATCTTGCTAGGTGTGAGTAATCAACTAAAAGATAATTCAAACTGAAAAAATAGTAGGAGATAAAGGTAGATAAGCTAGGTAAAATGTGGCCTGATCATAGAGATACTGACTTCCACCTCTGGTCATCTAGTCATGACAGTAACGGGATCTAAATTTTCCCCACCTGCTCTACTTGCAAAAAGGGCGGCGGGGACAAAATATATGAAACACTTTTCAGACTTCTCACACTTCAGACTATAGGACAGTGACTTTTGAGAGAAAGTAAACAGGGTGAGGTGCGCAAGTGACCCAGCTCATTCCCGTCTCAGTGTAGAGAGTTTTCCAGTATGGGGGAGAGAAGAACCCAAATGGAGCTGACAGTCTCCCTGAGTAGAAAACACAGAGTTGAAAATCACAGCAACTAGAATTAGCTGGGCAGAGTACATAGAGGGGACATACATGGAAAGTAAGCTCAGAATTCTACAGAGGGCTGCCTGGCTTCTTTGAGTACTGAACACCATGCGAGGAAACTACTGAAGCCAGAGAAAGAACCTCCTAAAGAAGGAAGAATAATTTCCAGAGCTCACCCAGAGCTAGGAGGAGTTGCTACTCCCACCAGCCAGAGTAGAAAGACCTCATGATACAAGGAGCCTTGAGGAGAATACAGAAGGGTATTGCCTTAGTAGTGGTGCCAAATTAGACACAGACTACAGGCTACTCTGGACCTGCCTAAGAATGCTTAAAAGCAAGCCTCAAAAGGATCAAACTGATGCCAACCAACTTAATTGCACCCCAGAGCAACACCCAGAAATAGTTAAAGTACAAAAAAAAAAAAAAATCTAGCACTCGACATTGTAAAATTCACAATATTTGGCACTTAATCAAAAATTATCAAGCATGCAAAGACTATGACTATGAGCTAAAACCAGAGGGGGAGAAAAAGAATCCTAAGCATCATTGGAATAGTGTGAATTTTTTTCCCTGAAACTGGAAAGTGGGAGGGCGGGGGGAGGGGGAGGTTCAGGAATGGGAAATAAAACAATTATAGTGAAAAACACCAAAGACAAAAAAAAAAAAAAAAAAAGAACCGCAGTTATCAGCCTTAGTTAGAAATCTAGAAATGAGCTAATATGCCATTTAAAATCTGCTGCTCTTGAATAAGGAAGATATGAGATGTTTTAAATGTTTGAGCCATTGGATTTAGCACTGGGTCCTACATATGGCCAAGCCTGAAGAAAAAGTTTAAAAGCTCCATTGTTTTCTAATTAATGTAGCTTAGAAAAGAATGTTATCATAAACCAACAAAGGAACGGTAGAAGATAAGATCGGCCTTGGAGATGTGGAGTGTGAGGTCATTGTGGGGCATATCCAGTTGAAGGCAGGCCATAAGGGACTAGAAAAGGGTGGAAAAGTCAGAGTAGATGGTGCCAAGACATCTGCCACCAGCTCTTACCGCATTCAGAGAATCTGAAGCCTCAAGGCATGTGGCTTTGTTGCTATCCTATACATTGTTGAGTCACCTAAGTTAAATCCAAAGAGGAAACCCTATTCAATAGCTTACCTTTATGGAAAAACTAGACTTGTTTCTGAATAATCTGAAATGTCACAGAGAATTTCCCCTAAAATGGGGCTTCCAGAAAAGCCCAGGGCCCAAAGTCTTGCATCTTTCACCACCGCCCATGGATCCTTGCAATGACCCTTGCTCCTCTGCTCTTGGCCCTCCTCTGTGTGTCCTGCTCACCTGTATCCTTATGCAGCACTGGCCCCCCGGAGTGGGCTCTCTACTGACTAGTTCCAGGCACGCTCCATCCTGCCTCATGGCTCGCCCCCTTCTCAACCAGCGTCGTAGTAATTTTCCAACAAGGTGATTACCCTCCCAGGTGTGTATCTCATGCTCTAAACTAGGACCCCATAACCCTGACTAGGAGAATACCAAACCAGTGAATTGGCATTTAATTTCGGAACCACAGTCTTACTGGCTACATGGTGTCCAACTTCACCTGATAGGTAAATCCAAAAGAATAACAGGCAGTCCTTTCCCTTAAATGTCAGAGGCTGTTTACTTTAGCCACTGTGCTCATTCTGTCAGTGCTATAGAAATAGAAAGAGCTATCATGTCCAAAGCTTAGTGTTCCTTTCACAACACTTGTTATGAAGAACACTTCTATGGTCTCTCAGTGATTATCAGCCTGGAATCAGAACCATTGACCACATGGATTTAGTTTCCACTGTAATCTTATTAATTTTGTTTTGTGCATATTTAAAGTTTTTACTCTGAGGGGGTACCTACAGGCTTCAAGATACCAAAATCACCCAAAAAATGTTAAGAAAGCCAACAAAACCAAATGTCTGAGATTATTTGTGGGGTTTAATATATTTTGGATGTTAACCCCTTAACAAATGTATCGTTTGCAAATATCTTCTCCCACTTAGTGGTTCCCTTTTCATCTTGGTGGTTTCCTTGACTGTGCAAAAGCTTTTTATTTTGGTGTAGTCTCAATAGTTTATTTTCACTCTTATTTCCCTTACTCAACGAGACATACCTAGAAAAAATGTTGCTCAGGCTGATGTCAAATTATTGCCCATGTTTTCTTCTCAGAGTTTTAAGGTTTCAGGTCTTACGTTTAGATCTCCAATCTATTTTAAGTTTATTTTTGTGTTTGGTGTAAGAAAGTGGTCCAGTTTCATTCTTTTGCATGTAGCTTATCAAAAACAAAGGACTGACTCAAAAATGGTAAGAGACCTTAAGATATTTTTCCAAAGGTAGCCAACAGACACGTGAAAAGATGCTCAACATCAGTAATCAGGGAAGCACAAGTCAAAACCACAATGAGATTACATCTGTCTGAATGGCTAAAATAAAAAAGACAAGAAATGACAAGTATTGGTGAGAATGGAGAAAAATGGAACCCTCATGCACTGTGGGTGGGAATATGAATTGGCCAACGTCAATTCACAAGCATATGCAGCCCTATGTTTTACTGCAGCATTTACCATAGCAAGATACGGAAGCAACCCAAGCGTTCATCAACAGATGAATGGATAAAGGAGATGTGGTGTATGTATGCGTGTGGTATGTATATACACAGATGTGTGTATATGTATGTGTACATGTATATGTATATACTTGTGTATTTGTGTACATCAAGGGAGTATCACTCAGTACTAAAAACAAAACAAAACAAAACAAATAAAATACTTGCCATTGTCAACAGCACGAATGGACCTAAATGGCATTATGCTAAATGAAAGAAGTCAGAGAAAGACAAATCATTTCACTTATATATGGAATATGAAGAAAACAAATGAACAAAGTAATGAACCAAAAAGACAGACTCTAAAATACAGAGAACAAAATGGTAGCTGCCAGAGGGGAGGAAAGTGAGGGATAAATGCAATGGATAAAGGAGATGAAGAGGCCCAAGCCTCCAGCTGTAAAATCAGAAAGTCATGGAGATGAAACGTACAGCATAAGGGAATCTAGTCAATACTGCAATAAAAGCAGTTGTCTCATTAGAGAACTCTGTTCCTGGATTAACATATTTGAGATACTGACCATCTACAAAAGGCATATTGATGTTCTCTCGACCGTTTCTACTGATCTCTCAACTGTCTCCCCACCAGAACGTCAGTCTTGTTCACCAAATCTCCAGACCTAGAACAGTGCCTGGCTCATAAGTTACTCAGTAAATATGGAATGAATGTGTACATGAATAACAAATGAACAGGAGGACTAGGGAAGCTCCAAGACTAAGCTAGATACTGACTCCAGATTTTTTTATGTAGTACCGCACCAGAACGTATCACTTTCCTGAATAAGACCATGTTTTCCCCTCTCTTCCTGAAAAGCCCATGACAAGAGATGCCAATTAGAGAGAAGCCTCTCCCAGTCTTTCTCATTCAGGAAGTTCCCTTCACCCCAAGCCAATGCTGCATTCCCAGTCTTCCTCCTCTGTCCTTCTGGAGTCAGGTGACACCCTGCCTTCACTCACCCTCCACGAGTGACCGACCTTACTGGGCAGCTGCTGGAGATGTCATTCTCCCAAGCAGTAGCGGTGCCCAGAACTTCTGGTGAACAAAATTCCCCATCCTCCTATACAGACACGAAAGGTTCAATAATACTGCAAGACGAAAAATCGTAGAGCAGTTCAAAGGAGAGAAGGACCAGAAGTTGTCAAGAAAAACTTCACGGCAGGCTTGTGCCTCAAGCTGGTGCTTGAGGGATTAAGTTGCAAGGCGTTTGCACCATGCCCTGACCCAGGACAGGGCCCCATGCAGTACAGATCAGCATTTGTAGCACTCAGGGGCCAACATGCGGAGCTGCTCGAGAAGGGAATTGGAGCTACTATTTAAACAGGCCCAGAAGGATCCTCAGCACTGTAGGTCCATTCACAGCTTTAGTTCAAATAAAGCTACAGTCTGAGTTCTCTGAGTAAACTTCATCACCTCTCAAACACTTATCCCTTCAGCCAACCGTTGCATATTCCCTGATTTATGAAATCTTTAGAAGGTGCTAAAGGGCCTGGAGGAGGATATTCGGTTGCAAATTCCTCAGTGCCTCCCTGCTCTGGGACTCTATAATGACAGGAATGCTAATATTTGGCATTTGACTAGAACTTTCCATACAAGGCACCCAGAAACCCTTCCCACAAATTATAATTCTTAATTAGAATTTTGTATTTTAAAAATGGTTAAGGCCCCTTGCCCCTCTACCATTTGTCCAGATTCTGGTCCCATAGTACTCAGCTTCTTAACTTTAGGTAGGATATCTGAGCCTACAATCCTAGAGTCATTCCTATTTCCAATGGGCCCTGTTTCAAACAACAGAGTATTTTCTGGGATGGCTACCACCACGCACTGATCGAGTTCTTTGTCAGACCCAGGCTGGTCTCTTAAAAAGGAGAAAAGAAGGTCCTAAAGAGATGGAAATAAAGTGAATGAATTTAGAATTGCGAGGGGAGAGTGGGGCAGGGGATGAGGGGTAGGAAGAAGAGGATGTAAGTTCCAAACCATGAAAGAGGGAGAGTAGGAGACTGATGGGCTACAAGTTAGCTCAACAAAGCCACTGGAAGCAATGGAATGACCAAAGAGAAAGATGGTCCCTGAACCCAGTGAGCTTACTGGACACAGGTGTCCAGTAAGCAATGGAAGCAATGGAATGACCAAAGAGAAAGATGGTCCCTGAACCCAGTGAGCTTACTGGACACAGGTGTCGGTAGAACCAACTTCACTGCTCAGAGCATCAATCTGAAGAGTGATGGAGACCAAAGTTGCCCTAGAATTTACGTTAATGACACTCTTAGAAAATATGAGTTTTATTTATAAATGAGACCCAAAACATTAACTATAATTCTTTGATCTCAAAACTCTGCTAAACATATAGTAGAAAATTCAGCAAGTTTCTAGTCTTATCTATTCTTCCATAACCTTGGAAATTATTTCCGAGAATAGCTCTCATGAGCCCTCTCTCCACTGTTTCTAATCCTGTCTTCCTTCTTATTGGAAGCTGATTAGCTTCTCTTCTTTCAGCTCAAAGCAACTCAGACCTGCTTCTACCCTCTTCTGTGGTGTCAGCTTGATCCCGCCTACCACCTCCAGCCCCAGCATGAATGCCCATGGCTCTCCTCCTCTTCCCCTCAGAGAAGAAGCTCATTGCCCATATAAATTCACCATTTCCCTGCAACATAATCCAGCAACTGGGTTAAATGCTGCTGAAATTCATCATTCTCCCAAATGTGTGTGCTTTAATTTTTAATTCCTAAAATCTGCCTCTCAACTACTGACTGTATTTCTGCCATATAATCTGTATCTTTCTTAATTTAGTAAGGTGGGGTAGTTACAGTCTGTGCAAAGAAATGTATTACAGTGATTATTTCCCTACCAAATTACTCTCTTTTATAGTTGTTTTTACTCTGAATAATAGAAACACCCTAAATTCTATAATTTTCACTCCACAATGTCTTACCCCAACTCTGGGCATCTTGTCTTGAAAATAAAGTATTAATTTTGGTTCTTCTTTCCAGACTTAGTTCTATGTAGTCAACGTTTTCATGAAAATATAAACAAAAACTACAGATTCTTTTCCACAACTGGATATTTTCAATCAAGTCACTTGCCTCAAACAGAGAACCCAGAATAATGAAACATGTGTTTGGCTCCCTTTCAAAAGAAACACTGCTTTCCTGTTCCTCTCACTGCCAGTCCCTCAGCCAAGCACTGATCCCTGGGGATCTGTGAAGTTTCCACATCTCACTTATTTTACCGCTTAAGAGAAGGCATCTTTCTACGCTAACTAGCACTAACTGATGAGTTTAGGCAAAGCGCTGTCATCTTCATTAGGATCATTCGCCTGGCCTGGGATTCTTGCTCCCTTTCAACCATCTTCATACTTTCTGCTTTGGATTCAAAAGCTAATAGAACAATACGATAACCTCTGTGAAATAAAAATGAACCTTTCCCCCACCAATTAATCTCCCTGTCTTACTGAGAGACATTTTTTCACTAAAACTAAAGATTCTTTCCTTAGAAATCTGTCAAATTAATTTTGCCATGCTGTATAGTGGAAGGAGCATTCAACTCAGCCATAATACCTTGGTCCTATTCCAGAATTTTGCCTTAAATTATGCAGTTCTCCAAATTCCACTGGCTCTCAATTTCCTCGTTAGTAAAAATGAGCAAGGCAAGCTACACGATTCCCACAGTCTTGGCAAACTTCATTATTCATTTATTGAAAACCTACTGTAGCCAGACACTGTGTTAGGTGTTGGGTATATAAAATGCCATGGCCTCCAGGAACCCACATGGTGATGGAGATTGAAATATACACAATATCCACAGGGGAAAAGGACCTGGGGAGAGGTACACAGAAGCAATTTGAGCTTTTCCTGTGAACGGGAGCAGGGGCGGCACAAAAGGGAGAACAGCTGGACAGGGACTTGGGGGATAAGGAGTAGTCTGGCAAAACCAAAGGGCAGGATGGAGGGCTGAGGATGGGGAGAATTCTACACCTGGAGAAGAGCAACAGAATAATCCATTGTTACTTTCTTAGTCTTCCCCAAAGCACGGATACATGAAAAGGGATGGCATTTGGACACAAGAGAGACCTCTGGGTTAGCTGGAACTCCGCACATGGTGAAGAATGACACAGATGAGCCAAAAAGAGAACCCGCGGCAACACTGAGAGGAATCCGAGGTGTTGTCAGGATTTGGGCTTTCTCCTGGGCAATAGGAAGCACAAAGGTTTTGAGTCAGTAGATGACAATGGCAGCAGAGTGGGGATGGGCAGATGGCAGCAAGTCTGGCAACGGCAAGATCATCGAAATGCTCCTACAAGCATCTAAGCAGGAGAGGAAGAGGGCACAGAATGAGGGGGTGGCAGGAGACTCTAGAGGAGGAACCAGATCGGACAGATATTTCTGAGGTATGATTAACTGACCTTACTGACCATTAAATGTGGTTAGAGAGGGAGAAGAAGGAACTGGGAGACTATTTGGGTGTCAGTTCCACTCATGAAGACGGCACATGCAGGAAGAGGAGCAGTTTGGAAAGACAAGATGTTCATCTGGGGACAGGTGGTGCATAAAGCTTCTAGAGAACACGCAGGTAGAGCTTAGCCACTCGGTAGCTGTACAGTCAGGTCTGGAGTTTGGGAAATAGGTCAGTGGTTGAGGATTGATATGGACATTGGTAATAACATACAGAAGGTAGAAGTGTGTTGACTTTGTTTCTTCTCCCCTTAATGTTTTTCTTACTTTCCCTGAAGAGAACTATTAAAATTAGGGGCTCCAGAAAGGCTTTTGGGTTGACTGAATAGGTAGTTATTATGTTCCTACTTCTCAGAAAACTCAGAGGATGGAAGGCTGCCTTCTCTTACAATCTGGTTCCTTCTGAGAAAGATTCTAGATCTTACAAATGAGAAGTAATTCTTTTCAAGTTCACCCCCATTAAAAATCGCTAAGCAAAGCATCTTTGTCTAAAGCCATACCCACAAGATAATTTTCCTAGGATCTTTAAAGAGAAATATCCATAGTTAAGAGGTTAGTGGATTGAGAAAAATTATAGAGCTGTAGGTAGATTCAAGAAAAATACCAATGTGTTATCTGAAAGTGGGGATTCATCCTTCCACTCAAATACCCAAATATGCATTAAGATTGTTGTCATTTAAATTGGGTAACATTGGGGTGCCTGGGTGGCTCAGTGGGTTAAGCCACTGCCTTCGGCTCAGGTCATGATCTCAGGGTCCTGGGATCGAGTCCCGCATTGGGCTCTCTGCTCAGCAGGGAGCCTGCTTCCCTCTATCTCTCTCTCTCTCTGCCTGCCTCTCCATCTACTTGTAATCTCTCTCTGTCAAATAAATAAATAAAATCTTTTTAAAAATAAATAAATAAATAAATTGGGTAACATAGAAAAAAAAGTATGAATTCATAGAAACCCATAACCTCCCAAAACTTAATCAGAAAGAAATAGAAAATTGGAACAGATCAATTACCAGCAATGCAATTGAGTCAGTAAGCCAAAAAAAAAGAAAAAAAGTCCAACAAACAGAAGTCCAGGACCAGATGGCTTCATAGGTGAATTCTACTAAATATTTAAAGAAGAGTTAACACGCATTCTTTTCAACTATGCCAAAATAAACAAAAAAAAAAAAAAAAAGAGGAAGGAAAGCTTCTAAATTCATTCTACAGGGTCAGCATGACCTTGATGTCAAAACCAGATATAGACACTCCTAAAAAAGATCTACAGGCCAATATCTCCAAGGACCATAGATGCAAAATCCTCAACAACAGCAACAAATATCCTCAACATGATATTAGCACATAGAATCCAACAATATATTAAAAAAAAAAGTCATTCACCACAATCAACTGGATTTTATTCACAAAATGCAAGAATGTTTCAATATTTGCAAATCAGCATGATACATCACATTAACAAGAAAAAGGAAAAAAAACGATCATTTCAATAAATCCCCCCCCCAAAAAAGGCATTTGACAAAGTACAACATCCATTCATGATAAAAACCCTCAACAAAGTAGGTTTAGAGGAAGCATCCCTCAACATAATAATAACCATAGAGGGAAAAACCCATAGAGAACATCAAACTCAATAGGGAAATACTGAAAGCTTTCCCCCACTATGGTCAGGAATAAGACAAGGATTACTCTCTTCACTTTTATTCAACATAGTACTAGAAGTCCTAGCCAGAGCAATCAAACCAGAAAAAGAAAAAAGCCTCCAAATTCCTAAGGAAGAATAAAACCTTCACTATTTGTAGATGACATGGTACTATATATAAAGAAACCCTAATGACTCCACCAAAAAAACTACTAGAACTGATAAAGGAATTCAATAAAGTCACAGGAATCTGTGACTAAATCCTGTCACTAAACGACAGGAATCTGTTGCATTACTATACACTAACAATAAAGAAGAGAAATTAAGAAAATTAAGAAAACAATCCTGTTTACAATTGCACCCAAAATAATCATAAAATACCTAGGAATAAACTTAACCAAGGAAGTGAGAGCTCTGTACTCTGAAACTTATAAAACACTGATGAAAGAAATTGACAACACAAATGGAAAGATATTGCATGCTCGTGGATTAGAATAAATATTATTAAAGTGTCCATACTACCCAAAGCAATCTACAGATTTAATATAATCCTTATCAAAATGTCAAAAGCATTTTTCCATAGAACAAATCATCCTAAAATTTGTATAGAACTATAGGAGACCCCAGACAACCAAGCAATCTTGAAGAACAGAAATATAATCCCAGATTTCAAAATATACTACAAAGTTGAGGTAATCAGAATAGTATGGTACTGGCACAAAAACAGACGCATAGATCAAGAGAACAGAAGAGAGCCCAGAAATAAACCCACAATTATATGGTCAATTAATCTTGGACAAAGGAGACAAGAATATGCAATGGGAAAAGTTTTTTCAACAACTGCTGTTGGGAAATCAGGACAGCTACATGCAAAAGAATAAAACTGGACCACTTTCTCATGTAGTATACAAAAAAACTCAAAATGGATTGCAGACCTAAATGTGAGGCTAGAAGAGAACAGAGGCAGTAATTTCTTTACATCAGCCATAGCAACATTATTCTAGGTCTCTTGAGGAAACAAAAGCAAAAATAAGTTTCTGCACAAAGGAAATAGTCAACAGAACTAAAAGACAACCTGTTAAATAGGAGAAGACAATTTGCAAATGACCTACTGAATAAAGGGTTAGTATCCAAACTATATGAAGAACTTATACAAGACACCACAAAACAATCCAATTAGAAATGGACAAAAAACATAAACAGACGTTTGTCCGGAAAAAGATATACAAATGGCCAACAGAGACGGAATATTATTCGGCCAAGAAAAAGAATGAAATCTTGCCACTTGCAACAACATGGATGGAACTATGAGTATAATGCTAAGTGAAATAAGTCACAAAAAGACAAAAACTGTGTGATTTTACTCATCAGTGGAATTTAAGAAACAAAATAAAGAAAAAAAAAAAGATAACCCCAAAACCAGACTCAGCTCTAAAGAAAAAACTGGTGGTTACGAGAGGGGGGGTGGATGATGGGGCAGGATGGGTGGGGGGGAGGTGGTGAAACAGGTGAAGGGGATTGAGTATACCTATGATCAGTACTGAGTAATACATAGAATTTTTGCATCACTATATTGTATACCTGAAACTAATATAACATTCTGTTAACTATACTGGAATTTAAAAATTTCTTTTAAAGATAAACTTTTAAAAAGCTATCATTTGCTGTAAACGCATGAGGGCAAGTATTGGGGAAAACACTGTGGTTTCCAGCCTCAGTGGGAGAGATGTAAATGATGACAGGTGATAGTATCCCAGAGAGAAAATGGCAAGACAAATCTCTAGCTTCTCTGTCCCTTTGAGGTGGGAAAATTTAAGATTGTAGCTAGAGTGATAAGGAACACAAGTAACACAAAACTCCAAATCTCCCCAGTTTATGCTTAGAAAATGATGTCACCTTGTAATTCAAAATACACTTAAAACTGCCATAATTTAGGGGTGCCTGGGTGGCTCAGTGGGTTAAGCCACTGCCTTCGGCTCAGGTCATGATCTCAGGGTCCTGGGATCGGGCCCCGTGTCGGGCTCTCTGCTCAGCCGGGAGCCTGCTTCCTTCTTTCTCTCTCTCTGCCTGCCTCTCTGCCTGCTTCTGATCTCTCTCTCTGTCAAATAAATAAATAAATAATCTTTAAAAAAAAAAACTGCCATAATTTAGATGAGAAAAATACATTTTTTATAAGACTTTATTTATATGACAGAGCAAGAGAGCACAAGCGGGAGTGGGGGAGCCGGGAGAGCCAGGGCAGGGGGACAGTGGGGAGGGAGAAGCAGGCCCCCTGCTAAGCAGAGAACCTGGTGCAGGGCTCTATCCCAGGACACTGGGATCATGACCTGATCCAAAGACAGACGCTTAACCAATTGAGCCACCTAGGTGCCCAGAGAAAAATACATTACTCAGACTCTATCTGCTGGTAGTTGAAGTTGAAGACATGAAGGCAAGTGTTTTCCAAAGAATATTTACATAGAGTAAGAAGGAAAATGGGTCAAGGATAGAACCAAATAATATACTAAGATTGGCACGTAAATGGTTTTAGGTAATAGACTATTTGATAAACTGATTATAGCTATAGACTTCCTCCAGAAAAAAACAGTCACACTTTAGGTTGAACTTAGGTTGAACTTAAAGAGATTCACTGTCTCCATGATTCAAGGATTTGAAATCAAGGAGAGGGGGAAAAAAGGACACAAATAACCATTTTCCATTTTGCTATTATAAATCATAATCTTTCCAAGAGTACAAACAGTCAGTAAATGAGACCCTCATGGTTTTTGTTTGTTTGTTTGTTTTGATTTCCTGCCATTAAGAAGTCACTGTAGTGTTTCTATGAATGGAAAGACACTGAGAATTGGAAAAAAGAACAAAATGTTATGTGTCTATTATACTTCAATAAAAAAGTATATATACATCCCTTACATGAGATTCCATACATACACAATCCCATTAAATGGAATACTGCAAAGCAAAAATGAACTACCAATACATGTGATCTATAATATGAATGGCTCCACAAAACATTCTACTATGTTAAAGAAGGTAGGCACAGAAGACTACACATTTTATGATTCCATTTATAGGACAGGTCCAGAAAAGGCAAATTTATTGAGACAGCAGATGAGTAGTTGCCTAGAATTGGGAGTAGGAGTGGGTCCTTCCTACAGACAGACACAAGAGAACTTTGGGACGTGACAGAAGTGTTCTAAAACTGGATTGTGGTGGTGGTTGCACAATCCTACAAATCTACTAAAAGTCTTTCAATTGTATACTCACAACGAGTAAAAATACTGTTTGTAAAATAAACCTCAATAAAACTATTTATTTAAAAAAAAGGTGGTCTCTGGAAGCAAAGGAACACCTCAGGATTATAAAATGCAACACTGATATTTCATAGGCCATTGTTTCAGCATATTTGAAGTTTACATTATAAAATTTTTCTGTATCAAATTATGGACAATCAGATTGGTTCTTTTCAAGGAGTGCTATTACATTAACCCACTGAATTGCCTTTATAAAGATTAGTCAAATAACTATCTTCCATTAACTACTCTAGAAATCATTATAATAACTTCCAGTGGTCAGGAGGGAATGTAGGACTATGTGGGGCTGATATCCTGGACAAGGTATTCCATGAGGATGTTTCCATTGTGCTACTATCCCTTAGATAATTGGAGTGGTTTGGCTTACCATAAATAATTTCTTTTTGTCGTTAGTAAGTATTAGATGAAGTAAAACCATCATCATTATGCCATCAGGTTGAATTTTAAGACTTAGGCTTGTTTTGCTGGCTTTTAGTACATTTATATTTGGCTTTCTTGGGAATTAACCACAGACCATTACCAAAAACAATACCAAGGCTTGGAGAGCCAAACAGAGAGTCTTAGCAAAAACAGTTGAGGAGATTCTTACCAGTGTTTCCCCAGACTTTTGCCCTGAATTCCTCTAATACAATGACAAACATATCTATTTTTAAAAATCAATAAAAAGAAAAAGTGTCTGGAAATATTTCCGCAGGAATCCTTGGAACTCTCCTCCTCTTCTCCCCCTCCTGTTCCACGACAGGACACCCCACTGGATGCACACGGCCTCCACAACAGGACACCCCACTGGATGCACATGGCAAGTTATTAAAACTGTACTATTTAAAAAACAAACAAAAAAGTTCTATCATCTCTAAAGAAAGAAGAAAGATAGGGTTTCTTTTTAAATTTTAAGTATATCGTAAATCTACTCTACCACTACCTTCAAGACTCTGAGGACCACAGTAGGGACAGATGGTTGGGTATACTGGTGGTGGGGAAGATTGTCTTTGGAAGTTTTTTACTTAAACCTCATGTGGGAGAGGGTAGATTTAGGGATTACAGGTGGGAGGGGGAAGGGTAGCAAGTGTCCTTTGAAAAATGAACCCAGATTAGTTTACGCACAGGAGTTAGAGGTTTCCTCCTTAATATTATCGTATCACTTTGAATAGAACTCTTTTGGTGTTTACCATAATGTATCGTTGTCTATCTTCTAAACTAGATGGAAGGCCTCTAAGACACAACTGGCATTCCTGGTGTATTGCCTTTCACATGGTAAGGGTTCAGTGGAGATGTAGAGAACTAATGTATCTAATAAAACTGTAAAAAGCTACTATGGAAGTATTATAAAATTAATTATGGAGTAAAATTAATTTATTGGAACAATTACATTGATTAACAACACATTTTACCTAGAGAGAGCATGTTCTCATTTTTCTTATTCAAGGAGTTTATAAGGTTGCATACTCAAGAGCCACATACTTATTTATGTAAGCCAGTTGTTTATGTCCATGAGCAGCATACTGTGTGCCTTTAGCAGCAAAAAAGTCACGTTGTCACTAGAAGTTTGTCTAAGTAATGCCATGTCAAGGAAACTTCCCAACATGCTTACATAAAATTTCTCCCTGGTCATTATATTAGGTCAAGTCTAGATACAAGACTTGCTGTATGTCATGCTTCTAATTCTTTGCACTGTTGCTTTTATCTGTAACAGTTGCCACTGGTTTTGCAAGCCAGTCAACCTGTTATGGTGAGGTCAGTATTTGTCCAAACTGTTCAACAGTTTCTCTTTATTAGAGGTACCTTACCAATAGATACTTAGAACTGACAGAAGCCACGTGCTTTGGAAAAAGTCTAATAAAGTGTACTAAATAAATTTTATGATAAACCAACTTGATGAGACCACCTCTTAACTCAGGACCATGATGTTCACAGGAAAATGGAACTCTCATGACTAATGGATCACCGGTAAGAGAAGAAATGAAAGTTTCTCCCTTCTCTTCAAATGTGTCTATGAGGCTAGTTTCTATCACACCTAATGTATATTAAAGCCGAATCTATTGATTAAATAAGTTACCACTTGCAATTTCATCACTGTGAAACAATAGGAAAGCCAGACCTAAAATCAACTGACATAGATCTGCCCAGAATACCTAGCAGAGGAAATGGCAACATTCCAAATGACTGCATTCGGTGACATTCACTGAAAAACAGAGATAAGGAACAAAAGAAATTATTGTGGACTTTCTTTATCCTGGATAGTTAAAGAGGATGTTTACTTCCACTCACCTTAATGACCACATACCAGAAGTTCAATATCTGACCTAAAGTAAACAGACCTTCTTATGATTTATTTCATTGCGTTTCAGCTTTTCATGAAGATTCCAATGAGTCTGAAGCCTGGAAAGATGTGGATGGTCCTAAGCAATGGGGGGAGCTCAAATATTCAAGGAGAAAGATAGCATGGCTCCTTGTTCAAACACATTTTTCCTAAGTAATCCACAGTGGCAGTGGGAGAGAAAATGGTGCCCTTTAGAAAATAAGGACTTGGCTAAAGTTAAACTAGCTTTAAGAGAGCAAAATCCAAAAGAATGCTTGAAAAATAATCTTTGAGAAATTCAACCAACTCTACTCCACTGTTAGAGGAGAAGCAAAAAGTACAGAAATACACATTTGGGATTCCCTTTAAAACTTCTAAAATAAAATGTAACCATAGGTTGACTATAACCTGTATTGTTTACTTAAATTTTAAAATCCATATTTCAAGGTATATATACATATATATAAGTATATATATATATATATATATATATACACACACACACATATATATACATATATATATATACACACACATACTTTTCCACACATACTAAATGCAATTTAAGAATTATTTGCTATCAAGGGGATAGGAAAAATTTGTTTTTACCAAACTTTTTACTGAGTAATAGAGGATTTGACTCAAAGATGAACCTAATTTATTCTAAACTCAAAATACATTCACTGAAATAAAACTGAATTCTTCCCATGGTCAAATTATTTCCCCACCCCTTGAGAATAATTTGGGGTCTAACACACAGATCTGAAGAAGAACCCAGATTTTTGTCACCTACTCATGGTGGAACCTGGGGTAACTGCTTAAGTTTTCTTAGACTAGTTACCTCATCTGTAAGAAGAGGAGAATAGTAAGTACCCCCCCGGAGGGGTCACTACAAAGATTATAAGAGATAACATATTTAGAGTGTCCGGCACATAGATACACAGTAAGTATCACTTTCCTTCCTTCTTCTTGTAACATTAGAAATAAGACTTCTTATTATCTCTAATGGGTTTTTATGGGCACAAGATTTTGCTGGTATTCTAGGAGTCAGCGGACAAGGAGCTTAAACTTCTATGTAAGTGAGGAGTTTGGCAGATAAGGAAAGGTTTTACTTTCTCCCTCCTCCCCCCATTTTTTTGCATCCCCTCCACAGCCTTTCATAGGAGGGGGACTTACAACTTCTGCAAATTATTATTATGAATCTTGAATGAATGTCAGTATTCACAAGAGTGAAACTTTGGATTTATAATCATCTACTCTGCAGAATCAGACACAAGACAAAAGCCAGCCCCTTGAGAGTACAGTTCTGGTTCTTCAACAGAGAACCAGAAGGGGCCTTTCTATTTGTACATGAAAACTGCAACAGTCTGGTACCCTCTAAGAGCACTGGCTTTGAAGGAACTGGTAAACAGCATATTTCGCATGGCCACTGGGATTCTTATGACAGCTTCTTGTCATAAGTACCTAGAACCATTTTAAGAGCAGAGGACATCAACTGGAAGCAGACAGAGTGAGAGAGCAAGACCATGGTAGATTCTACTCAACAGACTAGATGGTTCCCCCTGGGAGACTTTAGGAACACATGAACCCAGGGGAATTTTCAGGAGGGACTTCAGTTCTGCAAAGGACAAGCAATGGCTGAAACAGGTCACATTTGTAATAACAACAGTGAATGCTGTCTGCCAGGCACATTACATGTCCTTTACTCCTCCTATTAACCATGTGAATCCCACAACTACCTGGAGAGCCAGTCACTATTATTCCCATCATAGAAATCCAGGCTTGACCAAGGGTACGTAGCTAGTAAGTTGCAGAGCTGGCCATATAGAGAGGCAGTGAGGGCACCGGGGTCAACATTGTTAACCATGATGCAACACAGTCAAGTTGATTAAGCTTAGAGCTAGAAGTTAAGGGCACAGGCAATACACTTCCAGTTCTGTGAAACTGTATTATAGTATGAAGCAAAGACAAAAAGCTACCACCAAATGTTTATACCATTTACCTCTGAGAGGAGTCTTACAGGTAGCTTTTTGATTTCTTCTTTATGTATTTTTTTTTGGGTATTACCCAACATTACTGTCAAGAAAGATAATGGGTATTAGACGTTATTTTTAAAAGAAATCTTATAATAGTTATTTACCTTATACAGTTCTCTTCTTTGTGGCACCTTATAAAGATAATCCTCAAATCTTAATTTTATAATGCCATGAGGGAGGAAAGTACAAATTCCACTTGATAGGTCAGGAAATTGGGACAAAGAAAACAAAGACATTATTTACCCAATAGTAAATAAGGTCCAGAGGGGTAAATATTTGGGAGGAAACCATGAGTGTTTGTCAAATAGTAATCAGATTTTTAAACTATGTACCTAAAAAGTAGAGCCAGAAAAAGTGAAATAGATATCTGAAACACTACAAAGAGACTTAATGCAGATTTCAAAACAAAACCTTAGCTTCATGAGTGCTAACCTAATGAGTCTGAGGAATTCTCTGCTTATTACTGATAGAAGCCTTGAGTGATGCAACAAGGGCTCACATTTTCACTGGGACAGTCCTGGGTTTCAGTGGACTCTCAGTGCAGATTCTTGAAAAAGAGACTTTGTTCTAGGTTCTTCTCGGAAGGCAAACTGTGGGGTGTTTTGAGGGACAGCACCACACCACTTAACACCTAGAACAGAACTCTCCAGCAGAACATTCTATTTCTTCCCCATCCAGTACAGTAGCCACTCATTACATGAATTTACGGGGCACTTGAAATGCGGCCATGTGGCTGAAAAACTGAACTTAAGTTTATTCGATCATTACTAATTCAAAGTTAAATAGTCTTGTATGACTAGAGGCTCCCATCTTGAACAGCAAAGGTAAACAGCTTTCTCACATATTATCAGTTTAGGACTTGTTTCTCTTATTCATTATATATATATACATATATATATATATATATGTATATATATATATTATAAATGTCAATTCTACTCTATTAACAGTTCTCATAATTGATATTCACTCCCTCCCCATTGCCTAAGCTACAAAAACATACTCCTTAAAATACATACTTGGGTGAAACTAACTTGGGTAAGTTTCTCCTATAGAGAAACTAAGTTTATCAGAGTTCAGAAGATTGTCTGTTGCAGGAACACTCATTTAAGTTCCTACTTCACACAGAATGATGGCACTTGACCTTGGTCAAGCTTGAATCAGTGCTTTTTTAAAATAACAGCTTTGAGATATAATTCATAGACTATAAACTTCACCCCATTCAAGTATACAATTTGGTGGGTTTTAGTATATTCAGAGTTGTGCAGTCATCACTATCTAATCTTAGAACATTTTTATCAGCTCAAAAAGAACCCCTAACCCATTAACAGTGGCACCCCGTCTCCCCACGGCCAGCCCCTGGCCGCCCCTGATCTGCTTTTGGTCTTTGCACTCTTGTCAAACCATCTCGGTCTTTGAACCACAAATCTGTACTACATAAGTTTGCTTTTCTTCCTTCTCTTCATTTATTGCTTTTAGCCACTTTAAATGTCTACTTTGCTCTGAATTTCTCCTTGCCTATGCATACGAGCCCCACTCCTGTGCCCGAGTTCTCTAACCCACCCACATTCAACGTGCTTTCATTCTCTTAACTCCAAGGCTCAGAGGCCACAACCATCTCACCAAAATATGATAAGTGAGGAAACTAGCATAGGCTTGAGGATCTGGGGCTTTAAGAGCCCGGGATTGGTAGGGAGAGTACAGGTAGAAGAGGGTCTCTCAACTTCAATTCCGTGTGCTGTCCGAATAGCGTCTTTGCCATCCCGGCCTCGGTCTGGGACTGCTCCAGTCCTCAGCACCTAGAACAATGCCTGGCAAACAGCACCCATGCTGTGAATCACCGAGGGACAGAAGCAGCAAATGTATTCCTCTAGGATATGTGGTTACAGACCGATCCTTCCCACAGAGCCACCTGGCCACAGCCTTCCGTATTTTCCTTTAAAAATTGCCTAATAAACGGCATCCTGGTGCCTGAAAGACTGTACGGGTAATGTGAAAAGAGGTCAACCTGGGCGTGTTTCTCCTACATTCCTGCATCCGGTGAATTCTAAATTCTTCTTTTTGGTGAACACCAAACCATGAGGAAGGCTGTCTTGTAATCACGTGACTACCCAGAAAATAACTGACTTTATATTCTTCTGTTTGGGGGAGGTGGGGAAGAGGTAAACACTTTAATGTAAAACTCACACTTACTGTTTTTGTCCATGTTTCTGAGGCACCTTCTTTTTGGTTTACTCCCAGACCAGTCTTAGCCTGTGTATGCGGAGGCTTTGCGGGTCTTCCGTGATATTCTTAACGTGTAGACAGGTGAGGGGAAGGAAGAGGTGTGCTTAGGGAGAAAGCTGCAAGTCTCCACACAAACCTTTCTTTCAGTTCCAGTATGAAAACGGAGATAAAAAGCCCAACTGCAGACATACTGTACTCAGCAGGAGCCAAGAGCTACCTTCAAGATTGGCAGTTCCAAAAGGCATCGACAGGAATCCTTTTGGTAATTACCAGTTGGGAAATGTCATCCCATTGATTGTGACAGACACGAAGCAGCTGTGCTTTGTTGAGGGAGAGCAGAGGCTGGGCCTGGGCAGTAACAAACAGCGGGCCAGCTGCAGCCTGCTCTCGACTTCCGCCCCACAAAACTCTCCCGTTTAATACTTGCCAAGCACTGAGGCAATTAATCACACGGTAGAAGTGGATCTCCAACGTCTGAAATTGCCTGTTGAAGATTAACTGAATCTATCATATTTCTAGCCTTATTTGGGGGCGGGGGGGGGGGAGTGGGAGGTGAAGAGTGTCTTTTTATCGTGGAAAGATTCTCCGTCAAATTAATTGCAAAAGAGCTCGGGCCAGTCATTCCTATTCTGACTGGAATTTCAAGAAGAATTATATCTGGCCAGAAATTCTTATTAAGTGAGAGACAGAGAGAAAGGATAGAGATATTTGCCTTAATGAGTTCCTGGTATGGAATCAAAGGTATAGGGCTCAAGCCAATAAAGGTGTCCTTAGGGCCTAGGCAGCCATTTGGAGAGCGATTTTTTTTTGTATGTTATTTGTATTATATACTATATTCTGTGTGTTTAGGTTTGGGGTTTGTTTTGGTTTGGGGGTTTTTTTTGGGGGGGGGCTTTTTTTTTTTAAGTAAGTTCCACACCCGGTGTGGGCTTGAGTTCACCATCTGGAGATCAAGAGTCTTATGTGGCACTGAATGAGCCAGCCAGGCTCCCCCTTTATTTTTTATTTAAATTCCATTTAACAAAACAGTGTAATATTAGTTTCAGATGTACAATAAAAGCGATTTTTAGTTTATTCTGCCTACTGTTTGTATAAAGCAGCTTCTCTGCACAGACACCCACCCACCCCACTTCCTGTATAGAGAATTCCAGGTTCTGGCAGGGGGCACAGGCCATGACCCTCACCCTCAGGGAAGACTGGGCCTCTAAGCTGTGCCTATGGTGCTACTCTCAGCCTTCTAGAACAGCTACTGCCTCGGGCTTGGGGAATGACTCAGCCACGTGCTGCAGAACCAACCACTGCCCTCCAGCTGTGGGGGGCAACTCACCTGGGTGCCTGAGGCATTGGGGACTCCAGCCCTGGGATGGGGGTGAGGGGCAGTGGGCATCACCAAGTGTTTTCATGAATCTCAGGACCCTGAATGGTGGATCTTGGGCAAACCCCGGGGTATCCTTCTAACTACATCATCCTTACATACCCCAGACCCAGGCCTTCCTGTCTGCCCCAGGAGACTGTCTTTTCTAGAGAAGGAAAGGTCTCCCTTCTAATCCTACCAGAGTATCTCGTTTGACTCTGCTTGCTCATTCCTTTACAAGTGCCATCACTGCCTGATCTAGAGGCAAGTTAACTTCTATTTTAAACTATTCATTTATATAACATTGAATCCTGCCCAAAATGCTGCTATTTTTATTTTTTAAAATTTGTTTATGTAAATTTCCTAACGTAAAAACTTAACATAAAAACCTAATGCACAGATGAACCCTCCTTAAAATAGAATCAAAGACTACAGGTTCTTACATGGGGGAAGAAAGCTCAAAACATATTGGAAAGTGAAAAAAGCAAGAACAGAAGGTTTTCAATGAGTTCATTTCCTGAAAGACAGTCCTACATAGAAAAAATAATTTGGAAGAATATGCAGTCGATTGTTGAAGGCAGCTGTCTCTAGGAGGAAAGATTATTGAGAACGTTTTGCTTCTTACATTTTTTTATTTCTGTATTGTCTAAAATTTTTTATGACAGATCTTGATAGCTGGGGGAAAAAAGTAAGATACAATTACTAGGCAAAGCTAATCATTAGCTGTGATTTGAAAACACAGAAGTCCAAGCCCCGAGGGCCTCACACTCCAGATACGGCCCCCAGAATACCAGCAGCAGCCTCACCTTGGTGTTTCTTAGAAATCTAGGATCTGGGGCCCCTTTCTATTTCCATATTCGTATTCACAATCAAGTGGAAGGAGCTCCAGCCACCCCTAATAACTATTACTTCCTTCATCTGGTGCGTTTAATTCCTTTTTTAAAAAAGAAGTTTTAAGGGAGCCTGGGTAGCTCAGCGGATTAAATCCTCTGCCTTCAGCTCAGGTCATGATCCCAGGGTCCTGGGATCGAGCCTCGCATCGGGCTCTCTGCTCAGCAGGGAGCCTGCTTCCTCCTCTCTCTCTCTCTCTCTGTCTGCCTCTCTGCCTACTTGTGATGCCTGTCAAATAAATAAATAAAATCTTTATAAATATATATTAAGTAAATAATAAAAAAGAAAAATAATTAAAAAGAAGTAAACTTAGAAAAATATCTACAGCTGCTTTATTTAAGAGCTTGAACTAAAAAATGAACAGGTTTTCATAAAGACAGATTTTCAGCCATTCAAGGGCAGTGAACTGGGTTTCCCACTCCCTCCCAGGAAAGAGGGGCTGCTCTGTTAATGGAGATGGGAGTCAAAACTGGTCAGAAGACGTAATCAAATCAAAGACAAACAAGCAATCAGTTGAAGCAATATGTAAAATTGGTAGGAACACAAGGTCAAAAGTTATCTGGCTAAAGAATATCCAAAATACTGATCCGAAGGGGCACATGTACCCCAATGTTTACAGCAGTGCTAGCAACAGTAGTCAAAATGTGGAAAGAGCCCGAAAGTCCATCAGTTGATGAATGAATAGAGAAGTGGTATGGATAACAATGGAATATTACTCAGCCATCAAGCAAAATGAAAAATTTCCCATTTCAGTGACATGGATGGAGCTACAGTATATTATAGTAAGCAAAAAAAAAAAAAAATCAGTCAGAAGGAGAAGAAGGCCATATGATTTCACTCATATGTGGAATTTTTTTTTTTTAAAGATTTTATTTATTTATTTGACAGACAGAGATCACAAGCAAGCAGAGAGGCAGGCAGAGAGAGAGAGAGAGGAGGAAGCAGGCTCCCTGCTGAGCAGAGAGCCCGATGCGGGGCTCGATCCCAGGACCCTGAGATCATGACCCGAGCCGAAGGCAGCGGCTTAACCCACTGAGCCACCCAGGCGCCCCTCATATGTGGAATTTAAGAAAACAGATGAACATGAGACAAGGTGGGGAAGAGGGAAGCAAGTCATAAGACACTCTTACCCATGGAGAAAAAACTGAGGGTTGCTGGAGGGGAGGTGGCCAAGGGATGGGCTAAACGGATGATGGGTATTAAGGAGGGCACTTCTGTTGGGCATGGTGTTATACGGAAGTGATAAATCTCGAAATTCTACTCCTGAAACCCAAGTTACATTATATATTAACTAGAATTTCAATAAAATTGGAAACAAAAAGAAATGCAGTTTTAAGAAAAGTATCCGATAACATCCTTGCATACCTTGCTGACGTTTTAACCACTCAGAAGTAGAGGAACGATACTGGAACAACAAACTGTGCCCTTAATTGTGACCATCAAGGAAGAATGAGCTGGTGATAGAAAGACAGGAGTTAGAGGTAGGAAAGTAGCACTGTCCTACGGAGCCCTAAGATATTAACAACAACAGAAGGACAATGGGTACAGATAGACTTTGGATAAGTCAAATTGACCTGAGTCTAAAATGAATACAGCTCAGCTAAGTGTAATGTCCCAAAGGCAAGTCATTTTGTCTATGCATCAGCCCATAGCCCAGATTGGGGAAACATGTATAAAGAAATGTGAATAACTCCAACATGAGCTTTCTGGTGATTTGCAGTTTTAAAAGGTCATTTACAAACAATCAATGGATGGGCAGATGATAAGGCTTTAGAACACTTCCCTCCAATATACTTGCACAGTTGGTCTGGGGCCTCTGTGAATGTGGAAGTGATATTTGCAATTTTATTCATAAATCCAATTCATAGGAGCGTGGACGAGTTGATGTAAAACTCTTGGGAGAGAGTGATCTGTGTGCTCCCTTGGGAACTGAAGGGTTAGTTGCACATTGCCAATAGGAGATAATGACACACTATTCTACTCCTTTTCTGAGGGAGGAAAATAAAAGGCTAGATAAGAAAGGTGCTTTGAAGTAACATTACATGCATGACTTTGGTGGACAGGCCTAGAGACTGGGGAGAGAGAGGATGCACCGACCATTTAAGAATCAGAGGCCAGTCGTGCCTACAATCCTAGAGCCTGCCACACATCTGGAACATTTCAATAAAGGCCTCGGAGATAAGATTGACAGCTTCATGTCAGGCACAATTAGAGGAACCAGGGTTTCAATCCCCGATACATGAGATGAAAGTGAAGCAGGACAAAGGCAGAAATAATAGCAACTCTTTAGATAAAAGTGAATAGGACAGAGATACTTGTGAAATAAACAAGAGAGATCCACCAAAGCCATTCTCCTTTGAACCCCCAGCAATGTCCGGACAGCACTCACGGACATCCCAACACTCACAGCTGAAGAAATAGCCTAGCAGAATCTTCCATCCAGGATTCTAGTCCTTACCACTTATCATTTCTAAAGAGCATTACCGTAGCTTAGCTGATCCTCATAAGACCTGAATGAAAATATATGGAGATCGTGTTTAATATGGTTCTAAAACACATAGCTCTTTTCCACTGACCAAAAACAAACAAATAAAAACCCCACAAAAACAGAAACAAAAAACAGACAAAAAAAAAAAACAGCTTCTGATTAAACTGACTAAAGATGCTGCATCATTAGAATTATTTAATATATGGTCTATTTCACTTGGATTTCATTTTCAACTTAAAAACTTTTGAATTTGTTTCAACCAAGTGGTATCTAAAACAACAGAATGAAATGCGTTGGCTTCTAGTTCACCTCTCTTAAAGATTTGAGGTGACTTTATAAGCCAAAAGCATAACTAAAGTTAACAGAAATGTAAAGAAAAATTAGAACACAAGAAGAAGAAAACAGAAAATATGACCACTCTGTGCTTTAGGGTTTCCAAGATTTCCATGAATGGAGTTACAAACCCTGCCCCAGTCTTCCTGATTGAGAATAAATGTTCTCCTGACTATGAAAATATTAAACTTCTACCTACAAAATGATGTAGTTTGTTTGCTTTCTTGCTTTTGTTAATATTATGGACAAGGCAGGGTCAACATTGGTCTCTGCACTCTTTGAAACACTATAGCACTGATTGTACTACGCAAAGTATGTTCCCAGGACCAGGGGCATGGACATCACCTTCCCCAGGCCCCACTACAGACTTGAATCAGGAGCTGCATTTTTCTTTTTAAAGATTTTATCCATTTATTTGACAGAGAGAGACCACAAGTAGGCAGAGAGGCAGGCAGAGAGAGAGAGAGAGAGAAGAAAGTAGTCTCCCCACTAAGCAGAGAGCCCAATGCGGAACTCGATTCCAGGACCCTGAGATCATGACCTGAGCCAAAGTCAAAGGCTTAACCCACTGAGCCACCCAGGTGCCCAGGAGCTGCATTTTAATACGATCCCCAAGAGATCCACACGTATGGCCTGAGGAGCACAGATCTGTGACATTAATGATCGCATGTCTTTTTGTTTTTACTTAAGTGTGTGGTATGTATATATACCCAATTCTAGCAAATTAACAATTCTTCAGGGAAGAAACTAGCTTATTCCTTCTTTCCCCAGGATGCTAAGCATGCTAAGAACATTGTAAGAGGTGAAGAAAAGTGTGAATAAGTTTAAAAAGAATGATTATAAAAGTAAAAAAAATTGGACAAAGAAGATAAAATTTATACAATACCAACATCACAGTGCAGATTATATATTTTAACCTGATATTATTTTAAATAATGACCAATATTTATGATTTATGGCAAGTCTGGAGCACCTTTTCTTTGTCACAGGCCTATGAGGTAGTCACCCCATTTTATAAATGGAGAAACAGATTAGAGATTAAACAAATTGTCCAACTGCTTGAAAGTCTTAAAACTAGAAATATAAACTATCTGATTGTGAAAAACCATATTCTTAGCCATAACTCTCTAATGAGAGCTTTTGATCTCCAGATTCCTGAGGGATATAAAGCTCCAGGACCAAATACTGAGATCTGGAGCTAGGAAAATTCACCATTAATCATGTGGTTGGATCTGTTCAAAGTTGGTAGCTCACAACATTAAACAATTGTGGCATGCTTATATTTTTGTGATTATATAGTTTGTGATTCTAAAAAATTACAGGTCTGTTTCTTCAAACTGGAAAAGTATGTTCCAGGATCAATGGAGTTGTGAAGTAGAGAAATGAATTGGTTAATTAGAGAAGGTAAGAAAGCTTATGATATCCAGGCCACATGAATATTTCATGAATATTCATCCCTGGGGATGTTTTTAAGTAGAGAGTACCTATATCTCCCCAGACAATAGTTGTCAAATATAATTTATCCATTCTATAGCTAGAGAAACTCAGGGTCCGATAGGTTGAAGCGAACAAAGGGCTTCTCCAGGTGACAGGTGGACTCATCAAGATATCCATGTTTGTCATGACCCACTACATTCTCTCTCCTATTGTCAGGCCCATGACCTGACACCTGATTGGGTCTAGACCCCATTCACAATTCACAGGAGAAGGTCTTTTAAATAAGGGATCGAGTTGTGTGGGTGTGTTTCTCAGTCAAAATGCATCTTCTCTGGATGGTTATACATCCTTAATGAGGAAGTGGGTTTCTACAGAAGCAATGAGAAAGACTCTAGGTGGAGTTGTGATCACAAAAGGCAAAGTTGACCTCTTCATTTGTGAAGAAGGATTATTTATACCACTTCCATTGCTTAGGTAAGCCACTTACCCTTTGGTACTCTGGGAAATCACTCAAATCAACTACCGCAAATTCAGAGTTCCTTGAGACTTGGTGTCTGAGTTCTTTGTATTACTTTGTCTGACCACAGGACATATCTGGTGGACATATTACCTGGGAAATCAAGCCTAGTGTAGCATAATGTTACGGATGATGAAGGCAAGAGGAAATGGACACAATGTGTTACAGGAAGAATAAGCTCTACAGGAAGGCAGTTTCTTAGGGCATTCTGAGCATGACCATGAGGATGACAGAGGGCAGTAGAGTGCAGGGGCCATCAGGGACTGGAGAAATAGGACCAGTGGGCCAAATCCACCCCGTAGCCTGTTTTTATGCCCCCCAAGCTAAGAACAGATTTTACATTTTCTTCTTTACAACCCTTTAAAAAAAGAACCAACAGATCATAAATGGTATAAAGCCTAACATATTAAACATCTGCCCACTTACAGAAACAGTTTGAAGATCCCTGGTCAGACTTTGATGCCACCGTACCCGAGATCAAGTCACATTAGAACATCTTAGTAGTCCAAGGACCTTGGGGAAGCCACTTAATTATGCTATAATTCAGTATCATTTTTAAAATGAGAACATAGTTCTTGTGTCCAGCATAATGAAACTCTTTTTATTTACGCTGAGGCAAAGAAAGCGAGAAAAGTGAGATTGGTTTAAATGGGACTTTCTTGGGGCACCTGGGTGGCTCAGTTGTTAAGCGTCTGGCTTTGGCTCAGGTCATGATCTCAGGGTCCTGGGATCAAGCCCCACATTAGGCTCCCTGTTCAGCAGGAGGCTTGCTTCTCCCTCTCCCACTCCCCTTGCTTGTGTTCCTTCTCTCACTGTCTCTCTCTCTCTCTCTCTCAAATAAGTGAATAAAAGCTTTACTAAAAAAAAAAAAATGTGACTTCCTATCTATCTTCTCTATTTTTATTCTTCATTATATTCCCAGCACTTGGCAGAATACTTGGCACATACCAGATGCTCAATAAGTATTTATTGAGTTAACACATATCTACATGTTTAATTCTGGAACATAAATTTTAGGAAATTTATGTTCCAAATTAAAAATATTGGATACCTGTTGAATAGACAAAATATTTTTAAATATTTTTAAATAATATTTTAAAGACAAAACCCCTTTGAAATAAAGGGGTTTAATGTTTTTGTAAATACTGAAATATTTACAAGAGATAAAATGTCTGGGATTTGCTTCAAAATAATATGATTGCAGTAATTGCATCAACTGTTAATTAGGAAAGAGACATGTCCCAGGCAGAAAAATCCAAAATAATTTATGTAAATACTTCCTCAAGGAGGAGGAGTGTAATCCCCCTCTCCTCAGGCATGGGCTGTGCGTAGTGTCATCCCCAGTATGGAGGTGGGGGCAAAGGGTCAAGTAACTCTATAGTGGACAGACCCAAAAAACATTAGCTCTGCCAAGTGATCAAGGCTAACATCAATCAGAAATCATGTTGATAGTATGTATCCTGGGTATGATATGATGAAAATGGCACTCGACCTGTGTGGTCTTCCTCCTAGTAACCCGTACCCCAAGTCTATCATGAGAAAAACAGGAGATAAGTTCCAGGTAAGAGCCATTCTACAGAATATTCTAAGTATTCAAAACTGTCAAGACCAACAAAAACAATGAAGTCCAAGAACCCATCACAGGCAAGTTGTATCACTGTTCTAAAAATATTTTTAAAAATACAGGGAGGGAGAATTGGTGAGGGAAGAGATGAAACAAGATTTAGTTCAGCGTAATTACTGCATTTGACTACAGATAGAGAGATTCACTACGCTGTCCTTTCTACGCAATAGGCTTAAAATTTTCCATTGAAAAGGTGTTTTTTTTTTAAGAAATAACTTTCAGTAAGAAAATGAGGTTAAAAAATACTGTCCTTGACTATATTCCACCCCACTTTCTATTTAAACATCAATAAAATTACCAGCTATTAAGAAACTTATTTCTAAAGTTTGGTTTGATATACTTAATCAATGCAAAATATCACTTACTAAATAAAGTCCTCTCGTGATATTTACAACTACTGTAGACAGCTATGCTCTTTACTGAAATACGTTTGTGTATATATATGTGTGTGTGTGTGTGTGTGTACAGAGGAGAGGCATCTGTTTCTAATTCAACTATCTAATATTCTTAAGTAGACTTATTTTCTATCTTTAAGATGACAGTTTCATAAAACTTCACTAACTTCATCCACTAGGCTTGGGATCAAATCTGTGCTAATAAGCTGGTGAGTATAATTCAACATGCACCAACTCCTAGCTCACATATTGTACTACATAATGGATAATATAGAATTTTTTGTTGTTAAAGGTGAATCAATGTCAAAATAATGGTACCTGATAGGTTACAATCTCTTTAGAAAGGATCCCCAAACAAAAACTATTCTCATATTCATTCTTTAAGATATTTTACTCTCAAAAAACGAGTTAAACTACCTAATCAAACGCAATAAAATAATAATTAGAAGAGCACCTCACGATAATGGTGGAAGTCATCCATTTCATAAATAAGAAAACTGCAGTAAAGACAGGTTAAATCCAAATCCGAACTCACAGAGCTGGCGAGTGACAAAGCCAGATACATCAACACGAGGCTGAACAAAGTTAAAGCCCATGGTTTTCAATTCTATCAGATGCCTTTCTTCTGAAATCTTCTGTATGGGACTCAAACGGAAAAATCTAAGTCACACCATTTAATTATAGTCTGCTCCCTGTCTTCTCCAGCATGCAGCCCAGTGGGCCAACCGTGGTGTTCTGGTAATTATGCCTCCAAGTTAGAAGACACAGGTATAGCCTGGGTTTTGCTCTTGTCCCTCAGGTTCCCTGTGCAACTCTTACATGTTTGTATTTGTCTCAGGTGTGACATTCTTCTTGCTGTATTACTTGAGCCCCCAACAATTGTGTTCACTTGTTGCCACTGGCATAGTTGTGGGGCTTTACTGGAGTTCCCTCCTGACAACACAAGGGAGTTTTCCTATCATTTATCAGCTATGCTAGACTGATGGTTGTACAAAATATCTGCATTTTTAGAAGATTTTATATATCTGAGAGACAGAGCATGTGTGCACATGGGGGGAGGGATGGAAGGAGAAACAGACTCCCCCCTGAGCAGGGAACCCAATGTGGGGCTCGATCCCAGGACCCGGGGGATCATGACCTGAGCCAAAGGCAGATGCTTAACCAACTGAGCTACCCTGGCGCCCCAAGGCAGGGTATCTGCCTTTTATCTGCATTTAAAAGCAAGGTTGACCCTATTCAAGAAATTTCCTGCAATCAGAATTATGTGGGAGTTGCACACTTTGCTTTCTTAATGCTGAGAGAAATGGACAATATATATATATAAGACAATAGGAGAGCATGGTCTCAGATTTCCCCTGTCATTTCACTCACCTCTTTCATATATTCAGTCATTTATTGGCAAATTTTTATGAGACTCACTTCATGCTTGATTACACTAGAAGTGGCTAAGGGACTCACTTACAAATGTAACGACTGACTTAAGTTTACACGGTTCACCTGGGGAGAGGAGACATGGCTCCAGGAAAGTAAAAATGAATTAATTATTAAAAAATGAGTAACATCTTCAGCCGATTACTTTGTGTCTACCGCCTTTATGAAAGGATGCAAGTCCTTCACACCTGCTGCATGAATGGCTGGTGAAAGAGTGAATAACACCTATAAACCCTGGAAGCTTCCCGAACGAGAAAGTTACCACCTACAGACTCCACCAAGGGAACACCAACAAGCTGCATTAATTTCTACGGGCAACCAAGGAGACTCTGCCCTGAAATTATTAGCGTGGCTTCCCAGTGACAAGGGCCCTATCTTGCCAGAGCCCTCAGTCATGGGTCCAGTTCTCAGAAACACTGAATTCCAGTGCCCTCATCAAAACGCGGCAAGTTTTTGAAACTGGGCATGCTCTAGCTTCACCTACAAAAGACCCAGCAGATTTTCTGCAGAACAAATGCCGGCAGAGAGAATAAATGTGAGGGCCTTGACAAAAACAACTGTTAGCACTATTTAGAGAGCGCCAGCAATGTACAGACTTGTCCTCACTTGCCGCGAAACCCAGGAGCTGCTCGGCGGAACCGTCCTTACTCACACAGGAGACAAGCCTCCCAGCCTGGCTCATGATGGGTCTTGTCATAATTCAGCTGGAGCCACTCGTAAGTATCCACCTGTCTATTACTCATTAATAGAGACAGGATGTCAGCTGTTTCCGTGAGCTGGAGAAACACAAGCTTTTACCACCTTCTGGCTTACCCTCAAAGTAATGTGAGAAACAATAAGGCAGACAAAGATTTAAAAAAAAAAAAAAAAAGGATAGGAAGATGCAATGTCAAAAATAAAAATAAATCATCGTTGTCTGATGGATGCAGAGATTACAGCCTTCAACTTGTTGTACAGGTTTTCATGATTCAACTTCTGCCGTTTGGTCAGCTTAGAAGATGCAGAAAAATAGAAGTCTCCAAGCTGATGTACAGATTAGGAACTTGTACTCTGCTCACGCTGCTCTGTATTTTGATCTTTGGTGGTTGCTAACCATGTCGCTGATAGTTAGATTATATTACTAGTGCTAACTTCTGTTTGGGCACTAGATCGTTTATGTCCTAATATGTCTAGTTAGGATACAATTAGAGATCTTCCAATTTGAATATGAAACGGGAGTGCTTCCAGTCTTCAATTCCAATCCCCTAAAACACTTCCCACGCGTGTTAAAACAACTAGCGGCTGTAATGAATCTATGCAAAAATTCAGGGGTTTGACCCAACAGAAACTTATTTCTCTCTCATCTAACGGTGTCAGGTGGGAAAACAGAGCACTTCCCACCACAGGGGAAGTCAAGGACATGGGCTCCATTCATGCTCTGGCTCTCCCATGCCTTAGAACTGTGTCCTCTCGGGATGCCTGGGTGGCTCAGTTGGTTAAGCGGCTGCCTTCGGCTCAGGTCATGATCCCAGCGTCCTCGGATCGAGTCCCGGATCGGGCTCCCTGCAGGGCGCCTGCTTCTCTCTTCCCCTCTGCCTGCCCCTCTGCCTGCTTGTGCTCGCTCTCACTGTCCAATAAATAAATAAAATCTTTTAAAAAAAAGAAATGTGTCCTCTGCATTCAGTGGTGGGAGGGGACAGGGAGCATGAAGAAGGCACAGCACTGATCAGATCCCTTGGCTTACAAGGGACACACATCACACCTGGGGCCCGACCTAGAAGCAAGGGGACTCGCACATACGGTCCCGGCAAGCAGCCCCATTCCACGGAGTCTAGACCTTGGGAGGAAGGGCGTGAATTCTAAGGGACAGTAAGCTACCTCTGCCACAAGCACCAACATAGACAGAGTTGCTGTACAAAGCAAATTATTCCCAAAGGCCTCCCGAAACTCATCAGGTAATGCCTGAGGTCTTACAAAGTTTTCATTTATTCGGGTTGAGACTGTGACTGCCGGCTGTGAGGCAAACATTCATCTGGGTGTTCGGTTATTTACGTGGTGAATGCCTTCCTGCTCTTATTATTTTTTTATTTCTTTTTGCAGTGTTCCAAGATTCATTGTTTATGCACCACACCCAGTGCTCCCTGCAATACGTGCCCTCCTTAATACCCACCACCAGGCTCACCCAACAGCCCATCCCCCTCCCCGCCAAAACCCTCAGTTTGTTGCTGAGTTCACAGTCTCTCATGGTTCGTCTCCCTTCCGATTTCCCCCAACTCCCTTGTCCTCTCCTTCTCCTAACGTCCTCCATGTTGTGCTCTTTTTTGTAGAAGAAACTGGTAGGGTGAAAGCACTAGGACAAGATGGGAACCTGAAGCTATGGCAGGGCAAGGAAAAACCAGGAGCAAGGCTACAGTATCCCTCCTCAGAGGCCTTCTCAAACCTGTCGCCAGAGCCCTGGGACCTGCACAGGCACCTCTTCGACTATCCCCAAAACTAGGGGACAAACTCTGACCCTGGCCATGGAAAAGTCTGGATCCTGAACTCAGGCCTTCTGGAAACTTATGGTCTTGCCACACCTATGCAGTCAGGCCCTGCTTCTGTGCCTGGGACCCATGCTTGGCCTTTCGTGGCCTTTTGACAGCTACTGTGCCTTCAACGGTTCCTAGAACTTGTTCCTTACCTGCATATCTAAATAAGGACTTCACTTTGCATGACAGTTTCATGAACATCATATACTCCTCACAATAATGAGCAGGCAGGATTATTCCCCTTACAAAAATAAACAGAATTACAGTCAGGTTAAGTACTCGCTCCAGTAAATACAGCTGTTATGTGGCAGAAACAAGGCCAGAAATCAGGCCTCTCGTACCCACCCAATGCTCTTTCTACTAGAAAATACTGCTCTGCTAGACACGCTTCTCCCTTAAGGCCTGGGACATGGCTGCAGGTGTATTCTCGAGCCCTGTGTTGAGCTCAAGTCCTGTTTTTTGAGGCTCTTCTCCCCCAGATCATTAACTATGTATCACTCCTAGGGGCTGAGCACTTAAATGACCACTCAGGCTGCTTCCCCTCATAGACCTCATCAACAGGTCTGTTTACCAACAACTCACTGTGCAATTTCCCATGATGAGGAGAGCCACAGAAGGAACAAGTAGTGTAAGAGAAGAATTCCAGGTGGCCAAGAGGAAGAGATGGGCCGAGGAAGCCCACCGTAACGGGGCTGGCAGGAAAGCCTGTCTGAGAAGTGGTCATTCAAGTCAAGACCTGAAAAATGGGGAGTCCGCAGCGAGAAGAAGGTGGTGGGATCGGGGCAGTGGCTGGGTGTCCCTGGGCCACGGAAGGGCTGGACAGGTGCAAGGAATGGGAAGGAGGTGGGTCAGCGGAGACGTATGGAGGACTATGGAAAAGCAAGCAAGCCCGATCACGGAGGAGATGGGATTTCACTCAGTTGGCACCTGGGATCCACTGAAGGGCTGTGACCAGGAAAGGGAGGGGATTCCACGTGCTGGGCTATATTCCATGTGCTGAGGACAGAGAGGAGGCAGGCCAGGGACAGAGGACCGGGCCTGGAAGTGTGGTCGCAGCAGATCGATGGAGCCCAGGGCACAGAGCAGAGATGTATTGGGGAGGTAGAGTAACAAAATTTGCTTGGAGAAGAGAAAGGGAGGAATTCCATTTCTTTTGGGGCCTTTGGCTCTTGCAACAAGCCTCTAAAGGCTTTTTCAGGGGTTCACCGGCCCCGATGGTACAACCTGGCTAAGCTTTTCAAGTGGGGAGGCATGGGACTTGGCTCATGTTGTAGTGTCTGTGTTTCTCAAGTCTAAGGTGCATTTCTTCCATATTTTAATATTACTGAGATCAGGATGTGTCTTGACGTCCCTCTCAAAAGAGCGCTCCAGAGAAGTAAACTGTGACAACACGGTCATCACTTGCAAATCTATGAACTGAGCCTAGGATAGAAGGCATCTGCTTATCAGATGTCAAGTTACCCAGGTTATTTGCACTGATCGTAAAATGTACTGATGGTACATTTTAACATGTTTTATCTACCGTGTGCCCAGAGATGACTGTACAAAGCAGTCTTGAAACAGTAAGGTATTATATCTTAAGAAATAAATATACCACAAACTTGACTCTGGAAAATTGTTTTAAATAAAAACAATGAGCTAGCATTTTCCAGGCTCTAAACCCCAAGAGCCACAAGAAGACAAGCTGGGACTAAAGAGGTAGAAGACCTGGCTGAAAGAGTAGTCATGGAGATGTATAAATCCACTGCCCACCACAGCAGGTCTCGTATGAAAGGCAGACTAAATTGCTAGATCCCAAGGGTTTCAGCATAGAATTTTCAATGCAAGGAAAGGTTAATTTGAGCCATTCAGATACTAAGCATCCATCTGACTAAAATGTTCAGCCAACTTTTAAAGAAGCTCTTTGAAGTCTAGTGAGATGAAATTCAGTTAATTGAAGTAAGACAAGCCAGATCTTTTGCCCGTACTTTGATTTTTCACTGTCCTAGCAAGAGGAGAAAAAGGTTTTGATGCCCTTATTTCAGGAGAGGAACACCCCCAAAGAAAGCTAACCAGAATAGCCACGGGGTGTCTAACATGTAAACTCTGTCCATCGGCCATCAAATATGACAATGAAAGAAAGACCGAACCACTCTTTGTGTTCAGAGGACTAATTCAGCCTGATCTCTGGGTGGGTGACCAGAGCTGGTAAGAAGCAGCCAACCTATATACTGTAACTCTGGGCTGGGGAGACAAAACTTAGCATAGAAAACTGGCATCTTTAGTCAGGCATAGCACTGATGTAAGGACCGATCCCAACAAACCATAATGACCTGTGCCAGGAACTACGGTGTGGAAATAAACAAAGGCCAACCAAATGAGAACAGGCAAAGGCTATTTATTCAGAGCTTGCTTTCTACAGCAAGTGAGTCAGCCACTGTCATTTGCACTTTAGCTGAGACTCAAAGGCAGGCTGAGGGCTGGGAAAGCTTTATAATGGGAAAAAAAAAGAAGCCTGCAAGTATGCCCTGACTGGGGGCTGTTGGCAGGGGGCACTGGAGGTAGGCTGACTAGAAGCAGGGCATCAGATGGTTGGCTAGGGATCCATACTTCGCATTCTCTGGTTGGTCCTAAATTGGAAACAGAAACAAATCAAGAAAGCTGTCAGTTACTAATCAAGTCTTGGCCATATGGGGCTGGTACAGGGGTTATTTTGGGGGGTGGGGGGTAGGGCCGGTTACTAGAGATAGTGGTCTGACTCATAGATAGTAGGCCGGTTTCTCAGCTGGTTAGTGGAAAGGAGCTGGGTTTCCTGGCTGGTTGCTTCAGACTGTGGGTCGGAGTTCTATTTTCTGCATGTCTTAGCCATTATGCATGTGTATATTTCCGTTTCTCTGGGTCCTGGAGACCTTGCCCCGCTAGGGGAGACCAGCAGGAGCTCAGGCAGAGGAGGACCACACTTGGCAGCACACCCTTTGGCATGAAGAGCAGGCGTTTCTAGCAGGCCAATTCCTACAGAAGGACGATGTATGGTACTGCTGTAAGCAGAGAAGGCACTTGCTGTGGGACTTAGCCAGCCAAGTACAGAGTAAGAATTTATCTCAGAAGTTCTGAGGAAGCTTAGGAAAGGAATGCAATTAAATATGGATCGGAGATGGACTGGGGGCTGGCTGGACCGCAGAGAAGGTAATTCAGCGAAGCAGCCAGAAATTTTTGATGGAACAAAACCCCTTTGAAACACCATCTCTTCTATCAAGTTTACTATCATCACCACCTAGGAGAGATTTATGAATGTAATTAAGCAAGAGTTTTTTATCACTAAAAAAAGGTTAGCAAATCGGACTGGGTTTAAAGTTGGAATAGCAATGACAGCCTCACGTGCAGTGTTGTTGGACATACCCGTGGTTCCTAATTAAAGTAGCAGAAAATTATATATACGCTTCATTGTAGGAAAAGTTACAAAAATCCAAATTCAGGAAATAAAAATGGCATCGACACATTTGTGAAAAGGTTCAACAAGCATCAAATATTCAGATAACGCAGACAGGATTGAGGATTTCCTTGAGAAAGGGTCTATTCCTCCTTAACATATTTTAGTTGAAGACAACATCAGCAAAAACTTGTGGATCACAAAGAAATTATTTGAAGATACACAGTGATTGTTCTGTGTTGACTTCACATATACCAACACTGTACTCACTGTTTGCCTGTTCTGAGCAAGGCATGGTCATTCTTCCTAAGAATTAGAATTCCATCTGTGATAAATACTGTGTTACTTTGTGATGTGTTCTCAAATAAATGTAATACCCACAAGAGGGTATTATTCCCATTTCACAGATAGGGAAACTGAGGCTTGGAGAAGCATCGACATTAATCAAAGTCACCCAGTTATTATGTGTGAGAACAGTTTTGTCTTCCTCTTCAAAACTCTTCCTACAGTTTATTTCCATGTGACCATCTTCCTTAGGGGGAAAATATTTGAATGGGACTCTTCTCAGATATACCAGAGTATTAAAAAAAAAAAAAAAAAAAGGTATATTTCAAACTACTTACTTGGAGTTTTGGGGGGAAATATTTTGAAATACAATTATCTTTGAAAACGGTCTTCAGAGCCAGTTTATAAACTGAAAAAGATAATGAGTGTCAAGCTTATAATCACCCCTCACAATGGGAATGAGCGAGCGGCTCCTTCCTCCCTGTGAGTTCAGGGGCATGAAAACGCCTCCATGTCCTCGCAGATAAGGCTCGCGCTCACCCACTGGGTGAAGCATGAAATTCCCCCAATAAGAGCTTTAATCCCTTTAACTTAAAATTTTGATCCTGTGTTAAAACGGGAAACTCTGCGAGCAAAGGACGGAGCTGGATCGCGTTACTGCAACTTACCCTAAGTCTCTTATCCCACTGCAGAATGCTCACTTAATCGGGTTTTTCTCACGTTTGCGCCTTCGTTTAAAAAACAACTCCGTGCTGGAATGTTAATAGAGGGGTCTGTACAGAAGTCCTCACTCGCCCAAACTAATTTGTATCTTCTCAGTCGTCATCTGGAAATCTCTTCCAATTGGTAAAATTTTCAAGCCAATAGAAAATTTTGTAGTTAGGTCTTCTCACCCTGATAATCACTCCTTTTCAATCTCTTGAATTACACTCTTTACAGATTAGCATATGGTTTTGGAGAACCAACATGGTTTTATATGGAAACTTGTTTTATAGGCCAAAAATCCCTAGGAAATTTTAATCTAATCTTTTCCACAAGCAGAATTACTGTGATTTTACTTAGCACAAGTCGAGGTCTTTAAGAATGTATTTGATACAATTCTTTTGCTGTTCCTTTTAGTAACCATACAGATTTATTTTACCAACTACAACTGAAACATAGACACACACACACAAAACACAACACAACACAACACAAAAACTCATTTCCAAATCAGAATGTGTTGTTTTAGAATTTAGAATGAATGTTTTTAATCCCCTTACATGGTGAAAGTCATGAGCCCAACCATTGAATTTAGTGCATAAACAGTCCTAAATACTTACTATATATCCCCTTCACTTAGCGCTACATAGAAATGTACAGAAATAGGAATAGAAAAAGAGACCATAACATCTGTGTTATTGTGGGACCAGGACTTCACACATCAAAACTGACCATATTATACCACCATTTTGTTGTTTCCCCAAATTCTGTCACTCATTTAACATTGACTTTATACTTGCAAAAGATCATCGATAGAAAAGTCTGCTATCAGAGGAGCACAATTGAGGTTACATAGTTTGCTCAGACTAAGTCTTAATGCAAGTGTCAGTGAAAACTGATCAGTCTCACACCCAGCCTGCAATGATCAGTATCTGAAGCCAAAGGAGGAAAAGAAATCTATAGTCACATCCATTAAGTATTTAACCTTGACTTTGTCCCTACTCAACTGATCTTTAACTATGAATATTAAGGGTAATTTAAAAATTGGAAGGAATAAAGCAAAGACAAAGGAAGGGACAAGGGGAAAAAAGTAAAACAGGTAATCCAAAGAGGACTGCATCTGCTTACATAAAAAATGAAAAATAAAAATAAATTTTAAAAATAATAAAATAAAGGTGGACCTTCTTTGCTTCTCCCCCACCAAGCACAGGGTTAAATAATTTGCAAGGAATGGTGAAGCAAAGAATTTTTGCTTTCTTCCCACATTCTCCACCTTTGAGGTCTCCATACTTTCAGCGAGGTTTTTGGTTCATCAAATCCCCTCCTCATCGTCTGTTTAAATGACATTAACTTTTGCCCACTGGGAATAGGACTGATATTATCAACTTACTTAACAAAGACTATGAAATTTGAGACAGACTGTGGGAAAATGTCAGCTCAATGGATAGTACTAGATTTCTGTTTCTCTTTTCTGGGCCAGAATGTCAGAGAGATAAGTCTCTGAATTCACACGGGTTGATTTCCCTGCCCTGGCTGCACACTGCATGGCAGATGGCCGAGGGTGGACTAATGTTCTTTAGTGACTTAAGTGTGGGATGGAACCAAAGCCAACTTATTATCTTCACTTTTTTTTTCTTGATCAGAAAAACAGCCTTGAAACTCATGACCCCATTCTTAAACAGTAAAACATCTTAAAAAACAAAACAAAACAAAACAAAAAACCTGGGGTCATTTGAAGTAACAAACCAGGGAGAGACCATTCTAGGAGTTTAATTTTCAAGCTGCAAAGATTATTCTAGAAGAGCAAACGCTTTTGATAAATAGGTATTTTCCAGGCAATATTTTTCTTTCCTTGAAAAAGGTTTTCATTTTGTAGTACTATTTGCTATATATATAATATCACATCCTTTGATATATGTTTTATATAGATTGTATATAGAGACATAGGCTTTACCAATATATTAGGGACTCCTGGGTGTGTCTCTCCTTGATCACCTCTGCCTTCCCTCCAAGGGCAATCACCATCCTGAATTTATCATTCTTTTGTAGTTTTGCTTTCTTATGTGTGAATCACTGAACAGTTTAGTTTTGCTAGCTCTTTAAGTCATGTGAGTAAAATCATGAATTGTGCATTGCTTCTTTCACATATTTAAGATTCATCTAGGGTGACATTTAAAAAAAATTTTTTTTTTCAGGGACTCAAAATTCATTGTTTATGCACCACACCCTGTGCTCATACAATACGTGCCCTCCTTAATACCCACCATTGGGCTCACCCAACCCTCTACCCCCCTCCTCTGAAACCTTCAGTTTCTCAGCATCCACAGTCTCTCATGATTTGTCTCCCCCTCTGATTTCCTCCTACTCACTTCTCCTCTCCATCTCCTAGTGTCCTCCGTGTTATCCCTTATGCTCCACAAGTATGCAAAACCATATGATAACTGACTCTCTCTGCTTCACTTATTTCACTCAGCATAATCTCCTCCAGTCCCATCCATGTTGATACAAAAGTTGGGTATTCATCCTTTCTGATGGAGGCATAATACTCCATTGTATATATGGACCATATCTTGTTTATCCATTTGTCCATTGAAGGGCATCTTGGTTCTTTCCACAGTTTGGCAACTGTAGCCATTGCTGCTATGAACATTGGGGTACAGATAGCCCTTCTTCTCACTACATCAGTATCTTTGGGGTAAATACCCAGTAGTGCAATTGCAGAGTCATAGGATAGCTCTATTTTTAATTTTTTAAGGAATCTCAAAAAATTGTTTGTTTTCCAAAGTGGCTATACCAACTTGCATTCCCACTGACAGTATAAGAGGGTTCCCCTTTCTCCACATACTCTCCAACACATGTTGTTTACTGTCATTAATTTTGGCCATTCTAACTGGTGAAAAGTGGTATCTCAATGTGGTTTTGATTTGAATCTTCCTGATGGCTAGTGATGATGAACATTTTTTTCCATGTGTCTGATAGCCATTTGTATGTCTTCTTTGGAGAAGCGTCTGTTCATGTCTTCTGCACTTTTTTTTTTGGACATGATTATCTGTTTTGTGTGTGTTGAGTTTGAGGAGTCCTTTATGGATCTTGGATATCAGCCCTTTGTAGTGTCATTTGTGCCTATCTTCTCCCATTCTGTGGGCTGCCTCTTTGTTTTGTTGACTGTTTCCTTTGCTGTTTGGCTTTCATTCCTTTACATATACTGCCATATATTATAAATATACCAACTTTATTTTTCTATAGTTGATGGCCATTTGGATTTTTTCGGATTCTTGACTCCTCAGAATCATGCTACTGTGGACATTCTTATACATATCTCAAGACGTTCCTGTGCAGAATTCTATCAAGGACTCCTGAATACAAATTCTACTTTTACTGGATAGAGGGAAACTTGTTGCAGAGAGGGTCTACCAATACTCCCACCAGCAATGAACAAGGTTTCCATTAATCTATATCCTCTTTGACACTTTGGTATCTTTTTTTTTTTTTTTTTGCAAGTTCAAGAAGTGTTAAATGGTATTTGAGTTTTATTTCTTTTTACTGATTACTAATAAAATTAAACATCTTATATGTTTATGAACAAGTCACATATCCTTTTGTATGAAAAGATGTCTTTTATCTACTGTTTAGTAAATTTGTGTTTCACCTCTTGATTAGTAGGACCTCTTTATATAGGCTTTATATATTTATAATACCAATTCTCAGTTTTAGGTTTGTAACATCTAGGTTTTTGTTCATCTTTGTTTACTTTGTGGTATCAAAAGTTATTCATTTTAATGTGATAATTCATCAATTCTATTTATGGCTTACACTTTTGGTGTCTTAAAAACTTTTCTTACTTAAAGGCCATACTGCTAGTATATTGCCTTCTAGAAGTTTTATAGTTTTGCCTTCCACATTGAAAGCTTTAATCCTCGAAATGAATACACTCAGCTTCTCTTAACGGTATTTACCTAATCAGTATGGTTTTCAAAACTAGAAAACTTTGGTACAATACTATTAACTACAAAGCTTGTTAAAATTTCAGTAGCTTCCCCCGCCCACCCCACCCAACTAAGATTCTTTTTAATGTTCAAGTATCCAATCCACAATCACACATCTCCTTTGTCTGTGTTCTCCGTCTCCCCTAATCTGTCACTGTTCTTCAGTCGTCTCATACCCTGACAGTTTTGATGAGTACTGGTCAGTTATTTTGTAAGATGTAGGTCAGTTTTCATCTTTCTGGTGTTCTCATGATAATGAGATTATAAATTTTTTTAAGAATATCATAGCTGTGATGTTGTACCCTTCTCAGGTTTTTAATGCCAAGAGATTTAGGTCAACAGCTTAACCATGATCACTTTGGTAAGCGTTTTCCAGATGTGTCCACAGTAATATTTTTCCTTCTGAAAGCTCGGGAGATACTTCGGTCTGTTAGTATCCTATTTCTTTTTATACTTTTGCCCGCTGATGTTAGCATTATTGTCTCACAGTAATTACTAAGGTCTTTGTCCATATAATGTGCTTATATTTCTATCATTCCTTCTATATTTATCATTTGAATTCCTCCATAAGAAAGGGCTATTCCTTATCCCATTAATAGCAGTATGGACTCATTAATACCTAATCTAAGAGCTGTAATCAATACTATTTGCAGTTTTGTTCTTCAGCTGGGTCCAGTTTGGGACACTGGAGCCTCTTTCCCGTTAGTTCCTGCATTGTCTTGACATATCCCCATCTTTTTATCTTTTTTTTTTTTTTTTTATTGTGCCCTCTTGCTACCTTTGCTTTGTAGAAGAGTTTTCAAAAGCCTGATGTCAATCCCATAGTTTTGCCTTTGAAAGTTGAATGTTTTTACCTGAAGGTCTTGACAAGTTTATATTAATCTTTGAAATTTAAAAATTTGATTTATATGTCAAACCTAAAATAACTTATCACATCATCTGAAATAAGGGATATTTCTCTCTTCCGTGTCAATATGTCTTCATTCTCCGTCCTCTTCCTCCATCTGCCACTCTGGTCCTAGCACGGGCTAGACCCACTTTCTTGATTATAGTCCAGTCTCATTCGCTGCAAATAACTTTCTATAACTCCTGGCTCTGTGCTGTTGGCTCTGCCCTCTGAGTCATCCTTCCTTATCCATAAAAATAGCCCGAGGTCGCAGCAGAGTAGATTTCTAAGCTCCTTTCTGTTGGCATTAAGTTGGAAATTCAAAGTCCTCTCTTCATTTTGTGCTGGCTCTGCCCCCTTCAGTCCAAGCTAGGATAAGCAGACATTTAACTTAACAATATAAAATGCTAAGACACAGAGCAATAAATTACAACTATACTAATCACTTATACAAAGAGATAATTAAGAAATAAGCAGTTTTAGACTCATCGGCAGATTTCGGTGAAATGCATAATCTGCTACTTGCCAGTTCTGCTAATGTGGGCTCATGAAAGTTCGGTTTCAGTTCTACCACTCTAAAATGTAGACCAGGGATGTAGAAGGGTAAACATTTAAAATATTTCTGGACCTGCTCTACAGTGAAAACTAAATACGCTTTGGCTATTAGCAGACGGTTGTTATTCCTTTCCACATAGCGTTTATATTCAGCATGGACACATTAACAGAAGATCAGCAGCAAGAATTGGGCAAAGAAAAAAAAAAAGAGCGACAAGCTATTTAGCTACTGACCAATTTTTTTTTCATTTTTTTTTTTATTTTTTTAAAGAGAGCATGTGTGTGAGGAGAGGGGCAGAGGAAGAGGGAGGGCTACAATCTGCAGCCGGCTTTACACCCCGTGCGAACAGATCGCAGGACCCTGAGATCAAGACCTGAGCAGAAAGCAGGAGTCAGACGCTCAACTGACTGAGCCACTTACGTGCCCCTTGACCAACATTTTTAATATTATTAGTGATAGAAGTTGTTATAATTCTATATGTTTCCTTTTTATTATTTTATCATTTTTTATTATTTTTATTCTTTAGGTAAAAGTGGCACCATCTAATGGGGGATACAAAACAAAAAAGGAAAGAAAGAAAAACAAAACACCAAGCAGAAGTTAGGTCTTAGCTTTTTATACTGGCTCCTCCTCTGACCAACAGCTACTTGGTAGGAGTAATTCAACTCTCCTGAGGCTTAGTGTCTGGATCTGCAGGACAGGAATCCTCACCCTGTCCAGTTCTCTGCACGGTTACTGTCGCTATTCAAACAATGAAGCTGCCAAAAGGAGTTAAGAACCATTATAGGGACACGTGGGTGCCTCAGTCAGTTAAGCATCTGCCTTGGGCTAGGGTCAGGATCCCAGGGTCCTGGGATCGAGCCCCACACTGGACTCCCAGCAGGGAGCCTGTTTCTCGTTTTCCCTCTGCGGCTCCCTCCTCTCTCTGTTTCAAATAAAATCTTTAAAAAAACAAAACAAAAAAATGAGTAGAGAACCATCACAGAGTCCCTACTGTGCACCACTTGCTTGATAAACATCATCCCGTTGAGACCTCTCGAAAACACTGAGAAGTATTCTGAGCGACTTACATATAAGGAAACAGACTCAAAAAGTCTAAGTAACGTGTTTGGGGTTACTTGCTAAAAATGGTAGAACTAGATTTGAATTGAGATGGGTCTCCAATCCACACAGTTTGGGACATTGTACTTAGAAAATGACCAACCTCTTGGCATTATGTCCCAGATCACGCTAACCAGGCTGAAAGGTGTTGAAGCAGACAACTCGCTGAGTGGGAAGCCAGTAGGGCAAAGCCAGTGCTGGGAGGACTATCAGGGAGCCAGACTAGAGGGGTGACAGTAGTGCATTTAGACAGATAAATGTAGGAACTCGAAAGGAAAGGAATGGAATATCTGGATGGAGGGTCATCCATAAGGGACTCGGAGGTGAGGAGGCTTGCTCCAAAGCAGATAAAGGTGTCTCAGCATAAGGAAATAAGAACCAGAGAGTGGGACCTCTGCCTTGGGTCAGAGATCACAGAGCAGGAAATATTTATCCATTCTGCTCACTTCTGCATTCCCTATGCCTACCAGTGGATGCTCAACACATAATTATTGAACAAAGGTAGGGGTCCAAGAAGACAGAGTTCTAGAAAGTTACTGAGATAGTGAAGCTCAGTTATCGGAACAAAAATGTCACTTCTGCCTAATTGTAATAAGGACTTATTGCAGAGTCAGTTAATAGATCCTAAAGGAATCTCACTGATGGTTGAAAATGACCTTGGAATTCTGGTAAGGTTTGACCTGCAGGTGGCAATGGACTTCACTACAAGTGATAAAGAACTAAGAAGGCAGGCCGGTGCGCAACCTCATGCCTATACCTTCCCTCTGTTTTTATCTTATTATTATTTAATAAATGTGCCCACCTATCCTAACCCCATTCCAGCTGCCTGTAATGCTTTCTACTTGCCACCTCGGTCCCAAATCCGTGAGTGTGGGTTCTGAAAATGGTTTTTCAGATTTCCAGATCCTACTTCTGCAGTTCATCTTGGGAGCAAGACCCTAGTTCTTAATTCCAGCCAGCTCCTTGGAATTCAATTGGTGTTCCTAGGGGCTCAAGTTTCTGGTGGCCCTTTAGTTGAGAATCAGGTTTGAATCTGGGTTTTGTACCTTTTCATACAAAGGATTTCCATCACTGAGAAGGAAATATCATGATACATCATTACCTCTCCCTGGCAGACAGGAGCTCCTCGTTGGGACTGGACCTAAAGGCATTCCTTGGTCTGTGAGGAGAGAAGAGCTCTGCCTCACACAGTCCCATCTTCAATTTTCACTTTCTCCTCTCCATCCTCGCCATGTCATGGCTCTCTCTCTCTCCCCCCCCCCAACCCCCCTCTCCCTAGAGCCCTGCAGGAATGACCATCTTGTTTCATGGCCAGAATGCACTGCTCAGGAGATGCAGGTGACAGTCATCAAGATAAAGACCTATTTCCAGATAGGAGCTCTGGAAAGTTGCTTTTCTTCCAAATCTCTTAATTCAGGATAAGAGAGGGGTCCTACAAACCATTATGAAACTTCAGGCTTTGATTTATGGAAATTACTCTCATCTGTTCCAGTTACTTTAAAAAGGCATATTTGCTATCTCCAAATACTGCGAAAATAGTGGATCAGCTGAGGTGGACAGATGAGTTAACAGTGTTCTGGAAGGAAAGAACAGTTAACCAGCCACCAGCGCTATGGGGAAAGAACTAGGCTTGGGACAGAGAATTTATATTTATTTTTGTTATGATCTGCTCAAAATATCGACTAGTCATAAATTTATCTATCCAACACAAGAGTAAAAGCAAGCATTATCTTCGTTTTAACACCTGTTACATACAGAATGCAAGTACTCCTAAAATATTTACTGAATTTGAGTGATCAAATTAATCATCACAACTCCCCCGTATTAGCTCAGAATGGCAGAGCACACAGCAGAACACTTTGTTCACTTTTTAGAATATAACTAAGGGAAACACTAAATAGGTTTCTTTGGGGACAACATAAGAGGCAGCTAGAGGTCATCGGTGAGTTTAGATTTCGATGTAGGACCAGGAAAAAAGCTCTTATCATAACTATATTTTTTCCATAGAGGACATAGACACACTTGCCCTTAGAAAATTACTAAATATGAAAACAAACACTAATGAAAACCTCTGGGCTCCTTTTTGGCTCCTAACATATACTCTAGAGTTCACACTATGGTTATCAGGAGAAATCTATGAAAAATAAAGCTGAACAGACCTGCAGATCATCAACTAGCTCAACCTTGTCAGGCAGGGACAAAACCGGAAGTGCCCTGGGACACTGACTGACAGCAGTGAAAACTGAAGAAAACACTGAAAAAATAGTGAAAAATTAATGAGGTCTGTATTCCACCAAGGCCAGTATGGGAGAAAACTGATCTACGTATTTTAGGTTTCAACAAACGGCTATGGTCCAACAGACTTTTTAACCTTTCTGAACTGTTTATACAATCGTGATAATGGGCACTGAGGGTCATCTGGAGAGATAACGTTTCAAATTGTACAAATTACGTCCCCGATGTCCTAATATCAAGGTTATTACAGTTCAAAATTGTACAGCGGACCACTAAGGTCATAAGTTAGAGGGAGAAAGTCCAACTGTAGTAAAATTCTTTTATTTTCTAGGGCTTTTTACTATAGACTAAAACTGTAGTAAAATATGTTTAAGGTTTGGCATTGGAAATATTTTTAAATGCACATTTTCATATTTAGTGCATTCACATTGATATATAAGCCATCCAGAACGCTTTTCATCTTGCAAAACTGAAATTCTACTGCTATTCCCATTAAACAACTCCCCATTTCTCCTTCTGCCCTAGCCCCTGACAACTGCCATCCTGTCTCTATTAACTGGACCCCTCCGGGTACTTCCCATAAGTAGAATCATACAGGTTTGCGACAGTCTTCTTTCACTTAGCATGATGTCCTCGGTGTTCATCTGCATTACACGCCTGTCAATTTCCTTCCTGAGCCTGAACATTCTGTGGTGTATGTACACTACCTTGCTTATCCACGTATCTATAGAGGGACAATTACACTGCTTCCACCTTTTGGTTGTTGTGAATAGTGCTGCTATGAACTAGTCTGTTTTAAAACCCTACATTGCACGGGGCCTCCAGCCCACATTTGTGAAAAGACTGCAACATCAAGTCCCTCACATTTCTGCTGAACAGGAAGACTTAACCCCCCAGAAGGGATAGGTCTTCTAAAATAGTAAATAGCAGAGTTCCAGACTTTATAGTCCATGCTCAGAAATGCCTTTTTTTTTTTTTTTTTGCTATTTTATGTTTTGTTATTTTAATGATGTCTTCTATCGTATCATCCCAAACCATTCTGTTAGGTCAACATACATTTAACACCTATCGGTTAGGTCTTACCAGCCTGTGTTCCATGTTCAATTCTAAGGAGAGAGTGCTAACTACATGTTTCTTGAAAAGACGACAATCACCATGACCGTTATCACAAATAAGGTTAACAGAATAGGTAGATACAAATGATCTTTTTGAATATAAGGATATACAAGAAGAGAAATAGAATTGAAAAAATTGAGGCATTCAAAGAAGAAATGTAACCATATCCAAACATGGATATGCATATTTCTAAACTCAGATTGCCATAAAACAAGTACTCTTTATTACACTAAGTCACTAGAACAATTGTCAGAGTAGCACGGTTACTGTTCTCTATGCGCAGCCATGAAAAGACCTGCCAGAAACTCAGGGCTCAAGCTTCTACAGGATTCAACAGAGTAGGCCCTGACTGGAACATTCAAATTAGCTTTCAAGGGACACCAGTTTAATCAATCTCAGCATATTTTTGAGGAGCCTAAAGATTAACAAAAAGGGTAGGAACAACTACTATTAAGATTTCAATCAAATGATTAGATGTGGAGTCACAAAGCCACTTCCTGAAATGCAGTGTTGGTATATTCAGAAGGAGAAATCTGACATTGTTATCTTTTGTTCAGGGCTATGGGGATATTTTTCTAAATTGAGGTATAGTTGACATAAGATTACATTTGCTTCACGTGTACAAGCTAGTGGTAGGACAACTATGTACAGTATGCCATGCTCTGCACAAGCGTAGTCACCATTGGGGACATACAACACTCTTACAATACCATTGACTATTCCCTCTGCCCTACTTTTCATCACTGACTCATTCGTAACTGGAAGCCTCTACCTCCCACTCCCACCCCATCCAGGGTGCCCATCCCCCTTACCACCCTCTTCTCTGGAAACCACCAGTTTGTTCTCAGTATTTACAGGTCTCTTCCGATTTTTTTTAAGATTCCACATGTAAGCGAAATCTTACGGTATTTGTCCTTATCTGACTGGATTTCACAATTTTCACGTCAGTATAAATGATCAACAGACAAATGTGTGTACAAACCTGAAATCCCAAAAGGTCACCGAAGGAAAGGAAGAGAAACTCTTATTTAGAGAAATTATATAATTTGCCCAGGGTCACAGAGCTCCTAAGTAATGATGCAGAGACAAACACTCAGTTCTATCTGAATCTCAAACCCACACCCCTCCCTTACATGATCTTAAAGTTTGAGAAATTTTTCCTCCAGTATTACTGTGGTAGATGGTTACATTTCAAGTAGCTATATTCTTAGCAACAGCTTTTTTTCCAAATACTTCAAAGTTTCAGCCAATAGAATCAGGAGAATCAAATCATTATGTGCTCAAGAACAAGTGAGAGATTAAACTATATGTCCCAGTTTCTGGGTAGCTTCATAGCTCGAAGTTACTAACTATTCTAGAACGTTGTTGGAGAGCCTTTAGCAAGTTAACCGCTTATTCTATAGAATCAAATAGCGTATGAGCGGATGGGCCAATCATCTCACTGTGTTATCTACATTTAGTGACTAATAAGAATTTGTTGAATAGGTGAGTAATTGAATGCCTAAATATGAATAAATGTTTAAAAAGTAATGAAATGGCACACAATCCACTCTGGGGGTTTCAGAAGAGACAGGAGTGTCATTTCAAGACACATGTTATGATCCAGGAACAGGGGCACCTGGTTGGCTCAGTCACGTAAGCAACTGCCTTTGGCTCAGGCCATGATCCCAGGGTCCTAGGATTGAGCCCCTGCATCAGGCTTCCTGCTCAGTGGCGAGTCTGCCTCTCTCTCTCTCTTTCCCTCCCCGTGTCCCTCCCCCTGCTTGTGCTCTCTCGCTCGCTCACTCACTCTCTCGCTCGAAATAAAATAATTAAAACCTTTAGGGTCCAGAAACAGAAGGTACTTTTCAGATTCAGTAGACCTTTGAAGCACAGAAAATCCAAGAAACAGCCAAGCAAAAATCAGATTCTATCCTTTCGTAGAAATTTAGTTTAGCAGGTTCCCACCCACTGAAAGCTAATGTAACTTTCCCCTTGCCTAAATCTTCATGATGGCTGATGTCTGTTATCTTAATCCAACAAATTTCAGGCCAAGCATCAGCCTCCAGATTATTTGAATTGTTCCCAGTTAATCGACAGGTACTTCTTATACCATTAACACCTCTCTTTCCTTAATTCTTAACCTCTTAGTCCCTGAAATCTACTTGTAAACCTCACAAGCTAACACTATATAATGATTTTCTCAAACTAGGGTTGAATGGGTGAAGTACCAGGATGTCCTGTGAGAGTTTTTGAACCTATACATCCCCGCCCACATCCTTCTTCCTGTTTTAATGTGCTCCTATAAGACACTTGCAAAAATATCAAGATCGTAACCTATGAACTTTGAAGAAGTATATTGCATCCTGGGGCAAGGGACCATTGTGTACAGCTTGAAGAAACCCCCAAGTTCTCTTGATACAATAACTTCCTGAAACCTATGCCAGTGGCCCTTGGCTCTTCAATTTCACTGACCAGGGAAATGTACAAAGTATTCCCACAAGAAAAAACACTCAGAATTAAAGCAGTTTGGAATTTAAGACAATCCTTCAATGCAAAACCTTTAACTCCATGAAAAATTCTCTTTGCTAGAACAAATGAAAACTTTCTCAAGCACATCACACAGGAACCATTTCAACCCATATGGTCTACAATATGTAATTAGCACCTCACTAGTTACAAACCAAGCTTCCTTCCTTCCTGCCACGATCTTCACCATGCCCAGAGAGAAAGAAGAGGAATTATTATATCCATTTCAAGAATAAGAAAACTCATGCTCTGGGTGAGTCAACGTGCTGCCAGAGGCAACATGATCAGGAAACAGCAGAGTCAAGAGTGGAAACCTAGTCTTTTCTGTGGAGCCCAGAGCTGAGTGTAAGTATTTAGAGACCTCTAATGACTTACAATAGAAATCTTGTCAACAAAAATCTAAGACTAAATTAGGGTTTGTATTTTGTAGCTCGGAGTTTTTATTTCTTTTCCTCATGAGTGATTTTACTGTATTCTAGAAAGTATCTCTCCACAAGACCTTGAAAAAGAAATGTATCCTTCACCACAGAAAGTTTGAGAATCACTGTTGGACTCTAATGTTTCTCCCCAGTTCAGACTAACCCTTACATGGCTATGGGTGAAAATAAGTGTACTAGGAATTCCATATGCCATTTCAAAGTTCTTTAAGGAAAGCAAATATTCCCAAGTTATGAGACTTTTCTAACCATCCTCTAAAAAGGAGAATATAATGCACAAAGAGGTAAAGACTACTCTTTAAAATAACTGAGGGGCCAAGGGCAGAATCTGAAAGTCAAGGTTAAATGTTACCATCAAGGAGGCAGGAGGAGTTTGACAATGGCATAGTTCTTTCTTCACGGCACATTAACAAAACCATAGGCCAGCACCGACCTCTCCAGGTATTGCCTGGTGGCCAGAAACTCCCTTAAGTCGCTGAACCTCTCTACTAGAGAGAGAACACCCAGTGCCTTCGTCACCTTGGGTCACTCTATGGGTCAGGAATAAATGGCATTAGAGGCGTCCCTGGAACCCAGCCCAAAATGAATGATGGTGTGATTTGTTTAAAACAATCCCTGTGGCATTTTGTTTGTTTATGGGGGGGTGGGGGTTTGCAGCACGAGAGGCACCTGTAATACTTGTATTCAGGTTTGATACAATTTACAGCATTAAAAAAAGATTATTTTTTGAGGCCATAAACTATGTTCTGCAGTCTTTATATAAGGTACCTTGGTCCTTGGACACCAAGAAGTTTTGAAATAGAACTGCTGTGAACATTCTTGTAAGGTGACTTATTTCATATTCAGGTTTATTTTCATTGCCTTAATTGTCAGGTAATTACACTTCTTTGTTCCACCCCTAGTCACCCTTTGCCTTCCTTGGTGTTTATACATCCAAATAATTGGAGATGGCTAACAAGGCCTAGCTTTGCTGTCTCTAAGCCCAGGTGAATCTACTTAATTCCTTTACCTATCTCTCCACCCCCCTCAGTCATCTTCCTGACTTCTTGTCTGAACGTTTTCCAAGAAAATGTCCACATCTTTCCTGGTCTCAGGCTCCCAGAACAAATGTGGTTTTCAGGTGCCATTTCATCAGATCCACTTCCCTACCCTGAGGTAAATCTCTTGAATTCCTCACGTCCCTTTAGTCTTTTCCCCTGTTCCTACACCCAGGGTGGGTCCAAGGTATTTCCCTGCCCAAGGCAAAAGGACTGCTTTCCTTCTGTGCCACGGAATTGGATTCATTTCAGAAAGGTGAACACACTCTCCTCTGCCCTTCCCCCACTTCTGCTTCTGAATCACAGATGTCCTGCTAAATTATCAGGCTACAAGAGGCTGTAAATAAATCCAAGGTTTTTGTAGTATTTGGAAAGTTCACAAGCTCTAGAAGGCGGTCATATGGCGTCTGGCAATTCACTTAGTTTCTAAAATCCTCAGCGTCTTCATCTTTATCAGTGAACAATAAGAAAATGCATATAAAAATAAGAAAGTATACATATTATTTTTATCACCTGTGGAATTACATAAAGTAAGACTTTCTGTTTTTTGTAAGTCAGGGTTAAAAAAAAAAGAATTAGGTAACAAAATGCCTTAGTAAAAGCAAACACCACATAAGGGAAAAATGCTGCTAGTAATTTAGACTTCATGTTTTCTCCCTCAAAAGTCTTCAAAATCATGAAGGAGTGGTTGTTTAGAGAAATACTCAATCAGCTCGAGCTCTATAAGGGCGGACTAACCAGCACACACCTTAGTGTCTGTGTGTTGTCTCTCCCGTTACTAAGAAGGCTTTGTGTATCTGTGAAGCCTCATATACTCAAAAACCACATTACAAAAGCTACCTTTCAGTCAGGGTCCAAAGGGAAAGAAATTTAGAGTGCACATATTATCAGACTCCTCTAAAAGCTGGCGGCAGGGGGCGGGGGTGGGGGGAAGCTATTTTTTTCTACAGGAAATGTTTAAATAAAGGTGTTTGCTATAGCTTTAAAAAAAAAAAAAAAGACCATTTTACAGAACATACCCAAGGTTGAACAATCTCAGCTTTTTGTTCAAGACTAACAACAGTTTTTCCCACATCTTTTCCAACACCTTCTTCGCCACCTTTAAAACTCTCCTTGTTGGGTGTATCAGCCTACTTGCAATTCCTACTTGAAGTTCCTGCACAGCCTTCCACAGGATAAAGACCAAATTCATAAGAAAGGAGAACTCACTCACCGCTCCACTCCCTTGGACCTCTGGAACATAAGAGACACTGGGCCAGATCCCAGTCTGGGACTGAAGCCCTCGCTTCCCATTTACTGGGTGTGTGATGGCCAACAGTTCTCACTTGTGTCTACCTGCCGTAATTGTCTTGCCCTGAAGATCACCACCCCAATCACTCACCCGGTGATTGATCAGTTAAAGACGCTGAAGGCCTTGACACTGGCTGAGGCCTTCATCGCAAGTGCGTTATAGTTTCCAGGGCCCAATCCTGCTTCCTTCGTTTTCCCCCTAGATTTTGAACTCCTGCACTCCCCAATACATTTCCTGCCCCGAATAGTCTCAGATTCTGCTTTCCAAGAGTCCGGTGTGGTCTAAGGAAGCTGACTTGAAGTGGAATTTTAATTATGGATGAGCAGCTGGCCTGCTGGTCATAAGGACCCCCCTCACTGGTAGCGGGGGAGCTCCAAAAGCCGCTCAGAGGATAACAGTGCAAACTTGTTAAAACCCTTACTTGTGGCCACCTGAGTCTATGCCCCAGTGGAAGGGGACATGGGAGCTGATACAATACATCAGACACCTGGAATCAACTGATGCTTTGGGGAAAGCCAGTAAAGAGCTGAGAGTAATTAACTACCAATTAAAATATAAGTGTTCAAGCCAGGGGCCTCCTTAAGCAGTATGTAAAAAGAGTCTTGGCACCTGGGTGGCTCAGTCCGTTAAGGGACCAACTCGTGATTTCAGCTCAGATCATGATCTCGTGGTCCTGAGATCAAGTCCTGCCTACAGGCTGGGCATGGAGCTTGCTTAAGATTCTCTCTATCCCTCTCCCTCTGCCCCTTCACCCCCATCCTAGGCCCATAAGCTCGTGTGTGCTTGTTCTCTCTCTCTCTCTCCACCTCCCTCTTTCCTTCTTTTTTTAAAAAAAAAAAATGACTCTCATCTTTTACAATGTGAAGATATGAAAATTTTAGGATTAGACCAAGGACTTAATTCAAGAGTAGCAGAGCTCCAGGAAACGTGGTATTTTCCACCTTGTCCTGTTCACTACTCCAAGGTCAGGGGCCTGATTCAGCAGTAATGGGAACCTAAGATATGGGATGGGGATGGTTGAATTGATACATTAAAAATAAGATCTTGACTCCTCACATCTTCCTAAGTCCACTGGGCCTGCAGAAGTTAGCCCACTCCTCCCTGTTAAAGGCTAGTGATAGACCTCCCTTTCTCAAAAGTAAGGAAATTCTGCCTAACACAGTCACACACCACTCTTGGTCTGCTCCCACCTCCTGGCCACCAGACTCATAGAGCTAAGTCAAAATATACTCCCGCTGAAGAAGTATCGTGTCTGCGAACAAAGAGATTATACTTTAATATTGCTGCAGGACCCCACGATGTACCAGGAGGAACTGGAAGAGTATGGGACCAAGTTCTGAGAATAACTTCATCAGTAGGAGCAGACCATACACCCCGCCAGCTTAGAAAGAGTCTCTGCTCCAGCAGCCCTCTTCTGTGATCCGGAATCTAACATGGCAGCAAGGATCCAGGGAGAATGCACGAAGATGTTCCTAGCATAGCTCTTATTAAATGGGTAGAAATGCCAGAGCTATAGTGGTTAATAATAAAGGAATCAAAAGACTTGGAAAGCGGGCATGTTACAGTGGAATGAATAAATGATAAGAATAAGTGAGTAAATGAACAGTTTAGCTTTCCTTGGTAAGAGACAATCACACACGGCAGCCTGAATCATCTTTCTAAACCTCAAATCTGATCACATCACTCTTCCTCACCACATTCCAAATAAAATTCAGCTCATTGTTTTTGATTTATTATATATTTCTTAATTTTTTATGATGTGCTCCTGGGAGATACTGGTACTCAAACAGTATCTGCTGAATAAATGAATGGCCATATAAGAGCTCAAGACTCAGCTCTTCCACTGCCTTCTCTTCCAAATGCCTCTCGTTTAAAAGGCCAGATACAATGACCTCACCATTCCCCAAATACAACAGGCCTTCACAGCCTCTGCCTTTGTACAAACTGATCACTTCACCTCAAATGCTAGTTCAACATTCTTTCATTTGCTGACCCCACGAATATTGATTGTGTGCCCCATACACACGCACTGCCAACTCTTTATGGCATCCTGAGAAGGCATTCTAGTCTCTCCCAAGCTGAGTGATGTTCTCTGGGCCGCGGCACTATAGATGTTCCCCGCTAGAACTCTCCCCTTTGGATTGCTATTTGTCAGCTTCCAGAATCTTCTCTACTTCACTAAGTATCCTCAGAGTAAAGAGACCACTGACTAGCTCCCACCCTGACAAATAAAAAGGTGGGGGCTGATACCTATTGATTTTGTCTGCCTAGTCTCATTATCAACATTCTTGTAGCAACACCCCTACTTCTTTTGGGGAACTACCGCTCCACTCTTGCTCCCCACTCTGTGTGGTTCCACCTGGTAATCACAACTGATTAGTCACAGATGTCACACATGCCCTAAGTCACAGATCTCTGGCTAGCAGAGCATCTCCTTGGACATTGTGCTTGGTCCACGGATGGGCAGGTGATTCAAGCCAGATGAATAAGAGCCCTTCTCTTGGGACATTATATATGGACCCTGTGAAGGGAGAAACCCCCTCTTCCCTCGGGGTCCACTAACTTAAAGTAGCTGGTGGCCATGACCACCTCCTTTCACTATGTGGAGGAAATGCATTTAAAATAGGAAAAATGTGACCAACCAGGAGAGAGAAGCAGAGTGGGGACAGTAGGTCCAACAACACTATTTCAGTTTCTGAAATCCTTGAAGCCAGATATACCCCTAGCATTCAGGTTAATCATCCAAAAAAATTTGAGTGACCACAAATGAAATTAAAAAAAAACTTTCAAAATAGTGTTCATTATCAAAACTCAATTCAAACATATTCAACTACGCCATAAATTATCATTGAGCCTCTATTATGTGCTGGGCACTCTTTTAAATGTAGGCTGGTACAAACAAACGCCTCTTTTCATAAAAAAATTCCATTTTACAATGCTATTTGAAACTAGTGCTTACATCCAAAAAAGTAAACAAGCCCTTAGAATCTTACTAAATACTTGTTTTTTGGGGTGATAAACCCAACCTTCTTTTAAAAAAAAAAAAATTATTTCTTTATTTAAGCAGGGGTAGGGGCAGAGGGAGAGGGAGAGAGAATCTTCTGCAGACTCCCCACTGAGCATAGAGCCTGATGAGGCTGGATCTCACCACCCTGAGATCATGACCTGAGCCTAAATCAAAAATGGGACACTTAACTGACTGAGCCACCCAGGGGCCTTCAACCCTCTTTGACTGTATTTATATCCTTAGTTATTGGGGTAATTTCTACTCTAACGTGAAAGCAAATAATATTTTAAAAAATTGGCATAGATATTCAATCAGTAATGTAAAAGTCAGCTGACCAGTACATAAAAATATATAAATTTGGATTAGGAATAAAAATGTATACGTGAATATTTACCCATAAAAACTGAGATTCATTTAATTCTTGGTAAATCTAGAGGTAGATAATAAAAGAATCATATTGCTTTTCAAGGATCTCCTTTCCCTGTTACCCAAACTCACTGACAAGTTTTCCCTAAGAAAGATTAGCATGGAATCAGTGTGCTAGATTTCAAACTTGTGGGGTCAATGTTCCTGTTGTAAACATACAGCCCAAAACTTAACATCCCTAAAGATGTGCGATAGCCCAAACAGAATACGGGATTCCTACCACCTCCCCACTGTAAATCTTGAATGTAGAACTTTGCCATTCAGGGTGTAAATACTTGAGGTATAAAATCTTGTAGAATAACTCAAAACTGTGACATGTGATTTTCTGAAGAGATCAAATGATGTAGCTGGTAGTTTCAAGTGAATCACTTAGCTAGAGCTTTGTATATTTCCTAAATCGAGCTATGTATCAGAATCATAGTTTTGTAAAACCATACCTATCTGGGTACTTACCTACTTGTCAGGCAAATTCTGAATCCATGGATCTGAGATAAAGCCTGAGGAACTATCCTTTTTTCAATTTCCAAGATCATAATGATGCAAAGGCAGGTGTCATATCTAGAAAATACCCCAGAACTTCCATAAGAATGAATCTTTCTTTTTCTCTCTCTTATCATGCATACTCAACTTTTTTTAATGTCCATGAAGTGAGATATAAAACTTGAGTTAATATTGAAGAGACTGTTATTTTGTATCATGAAGATATACTTAGGAAATGTGACATATTTCCATACACTAGAACTGGGAAATTAATGAAGATCATAGACTAAAACCCTTTCAAATATCAAGCATCTACCACATCTTATAAATTTTAAGATTGCAATGGCAGCTATATTTTTAAATCATTGAATTTTAGAATTCAAATAGTCTTGAGAACTCATTTAGTCCAACTCCCTCATTTTATAGAAGAAAAATTAGAGCTTTTAATGTTAGCATATTAACAGATTTCATGGGACAAATGAACTCTAAAATGTATATTTTACTGTAAATTTTTCGAATTTTGCTTTGGTGAGCACAGCCATCTCCCAAGTCACGAAAGCCTTCAAAAAATACTGAAACTGATCCCTGTAGTCCATCACAACATTGAGTCAGTAAATAAGGAGCTCATTTCATCTTTTAAAAACTTCGCAGTTGGCAGGCGCACCTGGCTCACTCAGTCAGTGGAGCACATGACTCTTGATCTTGGGGTTGTAAGTTGTTTAAGCCCTGTGTTGGCTGTAGAGTTACTTAACAAAACAAAAAACAAACAAACAAACAAACAAAAACCCTCTCAGTTGGCAACCATGACTCTTCTCTCCATCTGTTGAAATGGTCAGTTGACCTGGTCATTTATAAAACCTCTCATTCAAGTTGAAAACTCTTGATAGATTGTTGTGTTTTGCTCTAAGATGGAGCGTATTCTAAAACAGAGTAGATCATGACAGAGGTTTGTAGCTCAGGTTGACTTTCAGGAAACATTTAAGCCTTCTTAAATTTGGTTATGAATCTGAGCAGAACATGTAACTTTCTAACCATAACAAAGTGTGTTCAAAAAGAATACTAGTGATTGGTTTTCAAGAGAATTCTATCTCAAGTGAAACCGATATAATATTTTTTGTAGATATGCAAATATTGATTCATTTATATACAGTGCCAGTTTTTATAACATTAACATTAAAGATGCCACAAAATGATACTAGTCCTTAAAAGTTATCTTTAAATATTTAGTGTCTTTCTTTTGGGGCCACCCAGGTGGCTCAGTCGGTTAAGTATCCAGCTCTTGGTCTGGCTCAAGTCTTGTTCTCAGGGTCATGAGTTCAAGTCCCATAGGAGAAAAAAATGTTTAATGCCTATGTAATTGAGAACATTTGTAACCTTATGTGGCTTATAGTATGTCACTATTTTATATAGCAACACTCCAAAGAAAACTGTCAAGCTTAGACTAAATTTGTACAAGGCAAGATTCAGTATGAAACATATCCCAGAACACTTTGGACATTTTTAGCATACATAGGTAGTTGGCCAGAGACAGAATGTTCACAACAGACCTACTCTAAGTCTGTAGGGTCGTGGTCTGGTTATAAAACCTGAAAGTCACATTTAGGTAGCATATGTCATTGGTCAACTATGCTTCAGACTGTGGGAGAAATATTCCTGAATAAGTCAGTGAACTTCTAATTTGTAATGGAGGGAGAAGACAAACCAGATCTGAAAGGTTCAATTTGAAGGGAGATTGTTTCTCTTACTCATTAATACATTTATCCAATAATCTTATATTAAGCAAACTAGAAACTTAGATCAGGAACTTTCTGGTAAGAAGTTAACAGGTTAATATAATGTAGTCTTGTCTGTCTGACATTCACTAACATGGAAAATGAAGAGTTAATAGTTCAGTCTGAAAATTAAGTTAGAGAAAGAAAAAAAGGTATTCTCACTAATTGTTCATCCTATAGAAATTACTGAGACAATTATTTAGGAACTGTAGTGAGATTGTCCTCTGAGATTTTCTAAATAAGGAAAATAAATTGCCTTTTGAGTCTAAAGTCAGAAGCAACAAATCCAACAAGTACAAAATCAACAAGGAATAGATTACCCATGTGTGAAAGAAATTAAAAAAAAAAAACCTTTTAGGTTGGCATGATTCCAGAGGCCATTGAATATATCACAAGCTCTTGATTTTTCAGGCAGTACCTAAGCCAACTGGAACATTTTGGGGGAGTAAATAACTCATCCTGGTTAAGCATAGGGTCAGGTCTGGGGTACCAAACAGGAAGAGATCCCTGAGTATTATTTAATTTTGACAAGAGTAGCTCTTTCCAGGTTCTTTTATTCCCATCAGTTGTCCTAAATGAATTATATATGATATTAATTAATTTCTAACACAAGAGTAGTAGATAAGAGTGTGGAAATTTTTAAAAATAGTGACATAAAATACCCTATATCCCTCCTATCCCTATATCCCTCCTATATCCCTACTAAATAATACATGTTTAGTAATTTTACCCTATCGTATCTGAAATTTCAAGAAATAGTAATTTTTTTCTATGTCATCAAGTTTGCTGACTGCCTGAATCATATCAAAAGTAAAAATAGTGTATTAGGGAAAAACAATGCCATGTACTATGCCATATACTTTTCTTTTTAAAAGAAAAGAGTGGTTTGGGGGGAAAAAGATCTCAATATCACATTAAGTTTTTTAATCTGGCTCTATTAAAGCAATATTTGGTATTTATGTGAAAATATTTCCAGTTCAGAACTTCTTTTCAACTCCTTTTCCTCAGTCAACAACTTTCTCCTTCCAAAAAAGTCTCTAACCTTGCTTAGGCTGTATGATTTTTCTAAGAATGTTCAGCTCTCAAAATCCCGGTATCCCAAACATTCATGTTTGAAAAAAAAGGCAAAAGACAGAAGAGCTCAATATAACCAGTTTAATTTATTTTTCCTATTTAGAAATGAGAACTATTTGAAATTAAAAGGGTTGGTGCTGTATGGAAAAATCCTTGAGCCATATTGCACAGTATAGAAAACACTTAGGACATTTATAATACAACCTTGTGTTACCTTAAAATGCTGCTTTTCTCAAAAGAAAAAAGAAGTTGAAAGAACTCACAGAAAAAGACCTCACAGAAAAAGACCTCATCATAATAAGATTAAGAAATGAGTTTTAAAAAAACAAACTATACCTGAGAAGAAATCAAATATTCCACACATATACTTGAGAGTAAAATTTATGTGAGATCTTCCTAAGAAACTGGGCTAAGGTAGGGAACACAATCAACTATGTCAGTCCTTTGAACATGAAAGTGGAAGCACATGAATTTTTTGACTAAAATGGTAAATATTATCAATATATGAGCATTGCGTGGCTCACTAGCTAATGTTCTTGGCAACAGTTTCCCAACTGACACAGAAGTCCTTTTAAGTCACTCTTGCAACTCCTGTTTTCCATAGAACATACCCTGGAGATAAAAATACGGTCATGGTAACAGTATTTTCCAAATCCATCCCAGTTGAGCAAATGCAACCCATTTCAAATTTTTCAACAAGGAAAAAGTCCCCAATATGGGTCTTCTTGGCTATAGTTTCATATTTACCATTTTCTTTCTCATCTATTCTGTAGTGACAGCTCCTATCACTGCTGAAGCCAAACACGGCAGCTACCTCACTATCATTCACAGAAGTGGCCATCACCAATGGTTGTCAAGGAGACTTATATATTGCTAAGACTCATCAACATCCAAGTCAAGTCTTCCTCATATTATAGGTTTGATCTCTGTGCTGAGTCCACCATCTTCTCATTCTCCAAAACGGTTGGCACCAGGGGTAATGAATGAATCAATGGATATTTCTGGAAAGTGTTTATTTTCATGTTTATGGAAGCTGCTATTGTATTCTCTTTACCCTAGAAAATGTAGACCAAGTCAGAGGAGAAGATGCTCTATATAAGATCACCAGCCTTCTCTAATTCTGGCCTGTTTTCTGTCAACCAAATGAGAGCATTTTGACCTCTCTTAGGATATTTCTTTCTCAAGAGGATTCAGAGCCCTCATGGAAATAGATTCCCCCAAAGACCTTCCCCACCTATCCTCCAGACATACATGGACTCATCTGAAGCCCTGACATTTCCCCATTTAACTTCCACATAGACTTACTATCATCAACATAAATACTGATCAAGCCAAAGATGTACAGTCATTACCGATGACTGGTAATTCCTGCTTCCCTTTTCTCCTATATGCGCTCCTCAGCAAGACATAACAGCATCAGGCACAAATACTTCTTAACTCTGACCCTTTGCCATTTAAATTTCCCTGAGAGCTTCCTGGTTGGTTTTACTGTTCCGGCTCTTGTCCCTGTGCTTTCCATTCCCCATGCATCAGTCAGAGTAATCATTTTATTTATTTTTTTTAAAGATTTTATTTATCTATTTGACAGATCACAAGTAGGTGGAAAGGTAAGCAGAGGGGGGCAGGGAAGCGGGTTCCCCACTGAGCAAAGAGCCCGATGTGGGGCTCAATCCCAGGATCCTGGGATCATGACCAAGCTGAAGGCAGAGGCTTTAACCCACTGAGCCACCCAGGCGCCCTCAGAGTCATCTTTTTAAAAGTGATCACAGCCTTCCCTGCACTGCAGTGAAAGAGAATCCAAACTCTTTACCATGGCCTTCAAATCTCCATGTGATCTGGCCCTACCCACCTGCATTATTTATCTATTGCTGAGTAATGTATTATCCCAAAAACTCAGAGGCTTGAAATAATATTTACTACCTGACAGTTTCTGTAGGTAAAGAACCCAAGAGTAGCTCAGCGGGGTCCTCCGTTTCAGGGCACTTCCAGGCTGCCTTCCAGGTGACAGAAAGGGCTGCAAGTCATCTCAGGGCTCAGTGGGAGAGGATCCTCTGCACATCCACATGCTTGTTGGCAGGATTCAGTGCATCGTGGCGTGTTGGTCTGAGGACCTCCATTCTTTACTGACTATAGGCCAAACATCCCGCCAGTTCCTTACCACATGGGTCTCTCTCTAGGGCAGCTCACAACTTTGCGATTTGTTTCACCAGAGTGAGTCAGAAAAACAGGCAGAGGAAAGGGGAGAGAGAGAGTGCAAGAAGGAAGTCACAGGTTTTCCCAACCTGGTCTCAGAAGTGGCATTCCATCACCTTTGCCATATACTGTTTGTTAGAAGTGAGTCACTCAGTCCAGGCCAGACACAAGGGGAAGGCATTGCACAAGGGTGTGAACACTAGGAAGTAGGTGTCCTTGGGAGCATGTCAGATGCTGCGCACCATACCTGCTCTAACCCCATCTCCCAGGCCCCTCACCTTTGCTCCTCCAGCTCCCGATACACTGGCCTCCGTCCTTGCCTTTGAATATGCTAAGCTCCGCTTTACCTTACCGCCTTGCCCTAGCTGTTCCTCTACCTGGGAATCTTTGTCCTAGACCTACCTGTGACCAGCTCCCTCAACAGTCCATGTCCCTGTTCAGACATTCTGTCTTTCCCTGAACACACCAGCTAAACATATCACCCACCTCTAGTCCCTCTCTATCCCATTACCCTGTTTGATTTGGGGCTTGGGACCAAGTCACCAAAACAGTCACTCCTTCTTTCTGATTCTTTCTAGAGCGCTAGAAACAAAACCAATCAAATCAAAACAAGCAACAAGAAAAACACGTAGAGCTGGCCAAAATAACAGGCAGATAGTGGACTGAGTCCCCATAATTATGAAGCATCAAATAAATCAAGGGCAGCCAGAGCCCCGCTTTTATCTGCTCATGGAACTCATGTCGACTTCTACGGCTCCCACGGGAACTGACTGGACTCGCGCAGACACACAGCAAAAAATGAGTGTAGCAAATACATTTTAGGATGTTTTCCCCAAATTAAATATCTGTACAAATTAATAAAGTTAATGGAGCACTAAACTCAAATTTTCCATTCATCCGCAACACACAATCAATTAAACATATACTTAAGAGAAGAAATTTAAACGCTTGATTGGGGTGCTGGGTGGCTCAGTGGGTTAGGGCCTCTGCCTTTGGCTCGGGTCATGATCCCAGGGTCCTGGGATCGAGCCCCACATCAGGCTCTCTGCTCAGTGGGGAGCCTGTTCCCCCTCTCTCTCTCTCTGCCTCTCTGCCTACTTGTGATCTCTCTCTCTGTGTCAAATAAATAAATAAAATTTTAAAAAAAAAGCTTGATCCCTGGAACACAGGTGTTGGCCGACGTGCTGCCAAAACAGGAACAGTTCCAAGTAAGGGGTGTACACGTTGGAGAAACTAGCCCTTTTAAAACTTAAAGCAGTGAGGAATCCAGAAAGTTTGGTTAACTGTGAGAAGTCCTTCACTTCATGGCAAGTCAGAGCATGCAGAAAAGTGAGAACACTTTCATCAGATTTGCCCAGTGGCTCCTCACAAACTGAAAGGCCTATTTGGCCAGAATCTTTGTACTTCCCAAAACAATGACACAAGTGAGAATGGCACATGCCCAACATGCATAAAGATGTTTCCATTCCTCAGGGAGTTGACTTCAAAAAGCTTCAGGTTTCATTTGCAGAAGTGAAGACAAGATCTATACGAGTAAATAAATATTTGTTTAGGTTGTCCTTTTCGACTGTTGTTATGAGAGAGAGACTTGTTAGGAAATATTAATTTGCTGATTGTCATGGCGTTACCTGAACTGGGTGGCTTGGCATTGCTACTGGAGTCCCAAGGCCACAGCACAGCAGACTCATCCTTGGAAATACAGCCCCAGGATTCATTAGCAGGGTTTTCCAAACAGTGCTGGGAAACAGCAAGAACGACTTCAGTTATATTTCTCAGCCCAGTCTCTTGGGACAAAAAACAGACTTGGCATTGCTAGGATTCATTTACCTGCTCTGCTTTTTTCCCCCTAAATATTGGCAGCCCCAAAACTGAGGAGTGCCTTCAGGGAACATTTTGACCAACTCTAAAGACCAAAAACCAAAAAAAGAAGAAATTCAAATTTATACTCGAGCAGAAGAATATGCCATACCCTTTGGTAGAAAGGCAAAATATCAATTGGGATTTTTCTAAGTTAGTTTACAAATGTAGCTTAATTGTAATAATCATACACATGGAATATTTTAACTAGATAAACTGAACGGTTTTCTGGTTAATTTAAATAAAAATTTAAAGCTAAGACAGTAAAAAAACTACAAAATTTCTGAAACGACAATGGTCAATGAAGACTAGCCCTCCTTGATATCAAGTCAAATATAAAGCTCCAGTTATTCTAAACAACACGGTTCTGTCATATGAACATAAAAACAGATCAACAGAATGGAACCGAAATTGCAGAAATAAATGTAAAAGAGCTTAATATTTGATAAGTAATACTTCAAATCAATGGAGAAATAGTGTTTGATAAAACTATTGGATATCACCAGGTAGCAATCAGGGAAAAAAATTTTGGATTCCTTACTTCATAACTTCCATTAAAAGAAATCCCAGTTCAGTATTTACCCGAAAGATACAAATGTAGTGATCCAAAGGGGCACATGCACCCAAATGTTTATAGCAGTAATGTCCACAATAGCCAAACTATGGAAAGAACCTAGATGTCCATCAATAGATGAATGGATAAAGATGTGGTTGGTATATATATAGATGGATAGATAGATATGTATCTATATATAGATAGGTACTGGTATATAGATATAGGTATCTATATATATAGATAGGTATCTATATATAGATATATCTATCTATATATATCTTCTTTATCTATATATATAGTGGAATATTATGCAGTCATCAAAAGAAATGAAATCTCGCCATTTGCGATAATGTGGATGGAACTAGAGGGTATTATGCTTAGCAAAATAAGTCAGTTGGAGAAAGACAACTATCATATGATCTCTCTGAATGAGGAACTATCATAAGATCTCTCTGATCTCTCTAATATGCAACGTGGGGGGTTTGGGAGGTAATAAAGAATAAATGAAACAAGATGGGATCAGGAGGGAGACAAACCATAAGAGACTCTTAATCCCACAAAACAACTCTTAATCCCACAAAACAAACTGAGGGTTGCCACAGGGAGGGAGATAGGGAGAGGGTGGTGGGGTTATGGACATTGGGGAGGGTATGTGCTATGGTGAGTGCTGTGAAGTGTGTAAACCTGGCAATTTAGAGACCTGTACCCCTGGGGCTAATAATACATTATATGTTAATTTAAAAAATTTTTTAATTAAATAAAAAAAAATCCCAGTTCACATTTAAACATGAAAATGTTAAGGACATTAGGAAAGAAGTATTGAAAATTTTAAGTAATCTTTGAGCAGGCAAATCTTTCTAATATTTATAAAAGTTGAGAATTAAATTTGATGACATAACAATATTATAAATGTGTTTGTGTATAATATAAATCAAGTCAAGGTGCCAAACATAAACTGGGAATAATGTTGGTGGTACATGCTTACAATAGGGAATAGTCTCTTTAATACAAGGTGTTGGGAAAACTGAACAGCCACGTACAAAAGAATGAAACTGGACCACTGAGTTACACCATAGACAAAAATTAACTCAAAGTGCATTAAAGACCTGAACCTAAGAACTGAAGCCACCAAATTCCTAGAAGAAAACATAGGCAGTATGCTCCTCCACACAGGTTTTGGTGATGATTTTCTGACTCTGACACCAAAAGCAAAACGACAAAAGCAAAAATAAGTAAGTGGGGCCCATCGAACTAAAGAGCTTCTGCACAGCAAAAAAAAAGCATCAACAAAATGAAAAGGCAGCCTAGGAAATGGGAGAAGATATTTGCAAATCATACATCAGATAAGAGGTAAATATCCAAAATTTATAAAGAATTGATATAACTTAATAGGAAAAAGAACCTGATTTTAAAATGGGCAGAAGAAAAAGAAAAAAAATGGGCGGAAGATCTGAGTAGACGTTTTCCAAAAAGGATACAGATGGCCAATAGGTAAATGAAAAGATGGTCAACCTGACTCATCAGCCAGGAAATGCAAATCAAAACCACAATGATATATCACCTCACACCTGTCAGAATGACTATCATCAAAAAGATCAGAAGTAACAAGTGTTGGCAAGAATGTGAAGAAAAGGGAACCCTTGTGCACTTTCAGTGAGATTGTAAATTGGAGCAGCCACTCTGGAAAACTTTATAAAGTCTCTTTGAAAAACTAAAAGTAGAGGGGCGCCTGGGTGGCTCAATGAGTTAAGCCTCTGCCTTCAGCTCAGGTCATGACCTCAGGGTCCTGGGATCCGAGCCCCACATCGGGCTCTCTGCTCAGTGGGGAGCCTGATTCCTCCGCTCTCTCTCTGCCTGCCTCTCTGCCTACCTGTGATCTCTCCCTCTCTCTCTGTCAAATAATAAATAAAACCTTTAAAAACAAAAAAAAAACCTGAAAACTAAAAGTAGATCTACCATAGGATCCGGCAATTCTGCTTCTGGGTATTTATACCAATTAACCAAAAACAGTAATTCAAAAGATAAATACATCCACATTTATTGCAACATTATTTATAACAGCCAAGATATGGAAGCAACCTAAGGGTCCATCAATGGATGAATGGATAAAGAAATCGTGGCATGTATATAATATATACAATGAAATATTCCCCAGCCAAAAAAGAGAATGAAATCTTGCCATTTGGGACAACACAAATGGACCTTGAGAGTGTCACGCTAAGTAAAATGAGTCAGAGAAAAACAAACGTGATCTCACTTATAAGTGAAATCTAAAACAAACAAGTCAAACAAAACAAAACAAAAAAACAAGCTCATAGATACAGACAAAAAATTGGTGGTTGCTGGGGGAGGGGAGTGGTTGTGAGAAATAGGTGAGTAGGATATTAAGTATTAAAAAAGAAAGAAAAATAGCATTCTTGGGATAGACTGCATACTCGTAACAAGTAGGGAGATTAAAACACTAGAGGTACATATTTATTATGTGATGTAATGTAAAATAGTTTGCGGAAATGCTTTTGAGACACCATATCTATGGTGGTAAGGAACTCCTTTTGGATCTAATCATTTAAATATAATAAATAAAAAAGAATTATAGTCAAAGTTACATAAAAATAAATAAATAAAAATTACGAAAAACAAAATTTTTTAAAACGCTATTAAGCTTTACCTTATAGAAACACAATTAGAGACCTTATGGATATAGATGGTTAAACATATATGTGGTTCACTGAAAATTTACAGCTATTCTGAAAATATTGCCCTATATATATTTGTAAAGAGTAGGGTAAAAGATTTTAATCTGTAGTCTGTCTAGTTAATAATCAGAGAGGTAATATTTACACACACACACACAGCCAAAAACAAACTGGGAATAATACTTGCAATTCATATTTTAAAAATATGTAATTATCTAACATCAGGAACTTCCAGATATTGATAAGAAAAGTCCAATAAAAAGTAAGCAAAATTTAGAAACAGCTAAGTCAAGAGTAAATAAAAATGTCTCTAAAAATATAAAAAGATCTTCCAATGAAGAATGATTTTTTTAAAAAGATTTTATTTATTTATTTGACAACCAGAGATCACAAGTAGGCAGAGAGGCAGGCAGAGAGAGAAGCAGGATTCCTGCTGAGCAGAGACCCCAATGTGGGGCTCGATCCCAGGACCCTGAGACCATGACCTGAGCCGAAGGCAGAGGCTTTAACCCATTGAGCCACCCAGGCGCCCCTGAAGAATGATTTTTAAACACTAATTAAAACTATATGGAAATTCCATTTTTCACCCATCAGATTGGCAAAGTTCAAAAAATCTGGCGAAGTACAATGATGGCAAGTACATAATGAACCAGGAATTCTATTGCTGCTCATGGGTGTGTAGATGAATCCAACCTTCATGGTAAGCAATTGGCAGTGTCTACCAAAATTTAAATGCACATATTTACGACCCAGAGATTCTACCTCTAAGAATTTACCCAATGTAAATACTTGGGCTTGTGCAAAATGACGTTTCTCTAAGCTCTTCCCTGGAACATTGTTTATATCAGCAGAAGTTTGGAAACTAACATCAATTGGCATTGCTTAAGTAAGTGGCTGGTCATCTAAACCATGGCAGACACTCTTACTTAACTATCCACTGATCATTCTCCAACTTCTATTTGGCTATTAGGCCATAGTGTTCTCTTTTTTTTTTTTTTTTAAGATTTTATTTATTTATCTGAGAGAGAGAGAGCATGAGAGAGGGGAGGGTCAGAGGGCAAAGCAGATTCCCCGCTGAGTGGGGAGCCCGAAGCAGGGCTCCGTCCTGGGACTCCAGTTGCTCAACTAGGCAGTTGCTCAACCAACTGAGCCACCCAGGCGTCCCAGGCCATGGTGTTTTAATCCTGTCACCAACCCCAGGAAATTAGTCTTGAAGAGCCTAAATCAATCATGGTCATTTCATTCTCCTTGGAATACAATAAATTCTCCAGACCACTGTCTCTGAAGGAATCCAGTGGTTGGGGGATGGGGCCAAAAGGAGAGATTTACTTTTCTCAAAATACCCCTTTGAGGGGACCTGGGTGGCTCAGTGGCTAAAACCTCTGCCTTCAGCTCAGGTCATGATCCCAGGGTCCTTGGATCAAGCCCCACATCTGGGGGGGGGGGTCTCTGCTAAGCAGGGATCCTGCTTCCTCCTCACTCTGCCAGCCTCTCTGCCTTGTGATCTCTGTCTGTCAAATAAATAAATAAAATCCTTATTAAAAAAAATACCCCTTTGAACTCCTTGGATTTGCAACAAGGACCTGTATGTATGGGAAAAAAAAAAAAACCACCATAAACTTTGTAAATAACATTCTCCTCCCTTTTTAAATTTTAAAACCTGAGGCCTAAAAATGAAATTCTCACAGACTTTGAAAACTGTAGTAGAAATCCAACCTGAATCTACTGTCCTCTAGCTGTAAACCACAGCAAGGCCCAGGCTTTCTGGAAGTGAAGTTTGCTGTCATTTATTTTAATAGCATCTCTCCCCACCCCAGTGAATATATAGAGGCTGATGACTACAAAATTAAGCAAGCAAGTTTAAATTCTGTCTCCACGATCCTTACCAGCTCTGTGACTTTAGTCGGATAATAACTGAACCTCAGTTGATTATCTTCAAACAGACTAATAATGAAACCTCAAGACTATGAGAATTCAATTAGTTAAATTAGATTAAGCCCCCGAGCTCTGTGCTGAGCTTTCATGGCTGCTCTAGCGACTGTTTGTAATGTGCTCACTGAATTAAAGGAGATTTAAGTGAACTTTCAGTTCAATATTTCAGGAATTTTTCAGCATTTCTCGAAATAATCAAAAACATCACATCAGTGGTCATTAAACTAAGATCGGGCTAACTTCTATTAAATTAGCAAACGAAGAGTATTCTAGGCTTTGCTTCTCATACTTCCAGTTTACGAGAACGTTAGACTCACTGGGCAGGTCTGGGAAGGTTCCCTTGCCTGGGTTCCATCTTTGAAGATTCTGGCTTCATTGGTCTGGGCTGCCATCTGAGCAGCAGAACTTGAGAGGGACTTCTGAGGAGCTCCAGCCTAAGAACCCCTGACCTAGGCTCTTCACTGAATCATCTGCTATTAATTCAGTCATTGTTATTCTCATCATGTTGGTAGAGGTTTTGAAGGTTTATGCATTTCCCCCCAACAGAGGAGAAGTTTCATCAGGGCAAGAATGTTCTCTTTTCTTTTCTTTTTTCTTTTCTTTTCTTTTCTTTTCTTTTCTTTTCTTTTCTTTTCTTTTCTTTTCTTTTCTTTTCTTTTCTCTTCTCTAGTATTGTATTCTCTTCTCTTTTCTTCTCTTCTTTTTTTCTTTTCTATTTTACCTCTGTCTTCTATCTTCCCTTTAGACTCACTAAGAACCTAGCTGACTCTCAGTCTTCTCTGGTGATTGATCTGCTCTTAACGGAATACTATGCAGCCAACCAAAAAACACAAAATCTTGCTGTTTGCAACACTGTGGATGGAACTAGAGGGTATTATGATAAGCGATAGAAGTCCATCAGAGAAAGACAATTATCATACGATCTCTCTGATATGAAGAATTTGAAAGGTAGGGTGGGGGTTGTGGGGGGCAGGGAGGCAAAAAATGAAACAGGATGGGATTGGGAGGGAGAGAAACCATAAAAGACTCTTAATCTCAGGAAACAAACTGAGGGTTGCTGGAGGGTGGGGGGGAGGGATAGGTTGGCTGAGTATTGGACATTGGGGAGGGTATGTGCTATGGTGAGTGTTGTGAATTGTGTAAGGTTGATGATTCACAGCCTTGTGCCCCTGAAACAAATAATACATTATATGTTAATTTAAAAAAAAAAAAAATTGAGGAGCGCCTGGGTGGCTCAGTGTGTTCAGATGCTGCCTTCGGCTCAGGTCATGATCTCAGGGTCCTGGGATCGAGTCCCGCATCGGGCTCTCTGCTCAGCAGGGAGCCTGCTTCCATTCCTCTCTCTCTGCCTGCCTCTCCCTACTTGTGATCTCTCTCTGTCAAATAAATAAATAAAATCTTTAAAAAAAAAAATTGAAAAGTCTGACAGCAGCTAGAGGCCTCCCTCCACCAGGGAGAGTCTTCCTCCTCAGGTGGGAAACTTGCTTAATGAGAATGGCAGTCAGGTGTGGCACATGGGCCCCACCGCCATTGCTCCTTCTACAAGTAAATATTTCAGAAACGGGTTCCATTCCCAGTCATAACAGTCATGTTCCCAGTTGCTTTTCTTTTCCTCCCAATTATTTTCAACTTTCACTGGATTAAATTACCACACACACAAAACCATGCCCAGAAGTAGCCAACTACATTGGTTTGGCTTTCAGATATTTAGGGAAGGAATGTGATATAGCAGAGGAACACTGGATTTGAGGTCAGGACATGGGTTCAAGCCCTGCTCTACCACTTATCGCTGGGGAGTCACTTTGCGCCATAGGCAGACCTTGATTTTCTACTTTATAAGGCCAGTGATGATAATAGAGCATTTTTAGGATAATGAGATCATTTGGGTGAAAAGCACTTCATAAAATATAAAGCCTTTTCCAAGTATTAATTATGATTCTGAAAGGAATAAGTGAAAACCCTAAGCAACTGAATATATTGATTGTATTTAACAATTATTCAGCATCCCCCATTTAGAACTGAAAAAATTCCTCTTCGATCTTTCCTTGTTTGCCTAACATCAGATTTCACATCCCTGTCTAAAATTTAACTTGGTTATTTTTATTCCCAACACTGAAATAGAACTAAAATGTGCCATCTAAACTCAAAACAGGTATGTTACTATCGAGATAATCCTTTTCCAATGAACTCTTCAGAAGGAAGACACAATATAAAAGGCAAAGGGAAGGAAGCTGATAGGTACTGCTCCTTCATTCATTCTGCGGGACCGTGTTACTGAGAGCCTGCAGGGGCAGGGGCTGTGGGAGGATTTGTGGTCGAAGTAATGACCAGGACAGACACCGGTGGAGCCCCAGTCTGGTAGGAACACATGTGATAAATGTTACAACTGGGAAAGATGGCGATCATCAGTGGCGTATTCCACAGAGTCAAAGGCTGTAAGAAGAAAGCTTAAAGAATTCACCAGTCCAAACAGAGCTGGGCAGGACTGGTGCCCAGGCATGGAGAACAGGAAGGTCTGGGCGAGAGCGAGCATGGTTCGTTAGAATAACTGAAAGATGTTCAGTGTGGCTGGAATGTATGAGGGAAAGTGGTTGAGAGAAGAGCCTGGGAAGGTAAATATTACTCATAAGCCATGGAAGCCCTGTCAAGGAATTTGGATTTTATCCTAAGAGCACTGGGAAACCATTAAAAGACTTGAAACAGGAAAATGATATAATCAGATCCCTAGGGGTTTCGTTTGTGGGTTTCGCTTGGTTGCAAGGCAGAGCACGCATTTGAGAGGAGAAAGAAGAGGTCAAAGGGACCAGAGGAGAGGGTTTGTGACCCATGTTTGTCTTACATGGTGACAGAGTCTGAGAGACGGAAGGAAGCAGTCTTTGTAAAACTTAAATCCGGAGTCACCTGGGTAACTCAGACTGTTAAGCCTTTAGCTCAGGTCATGACCCCAGGGTCCTGGGATCCAGCCCTGCACTGGGCGCCCCGCTGAGCAGGGAGCTTCTGCCCCTCCCCCCCGCTCCTGCTCTCTCTCCCTCTCTCTCTCTTAAATAAATAAAATCTTAAAAAAATTTTTTTTTGAAATCTCAAATCTGATCATGTTACCCCTATGCCTGAAACTCTTGAAACTTTTCCCATTGTTCTTAGAATAAAATTTCAAGAACTTCTAACGTGGCTTGAAGGGTGCTTTGTGTTCTGGCCTCCTCCCCCTTACACGCTGAACCTCTGTGTTTCTTGTATGTGTTAAGTTCTTTGGACCTGAGGGCCATCCTATACAACAAGCCCAGAAACTTCTTACAGATCATGATTGGTTCACTGAGCAATGAATGAGTGGGTGGTTTAGGGAATATGTAGGAAGTCAAATCAACAGGACTTGGAAGGGGGAGGGACATCAAGGATAAAGCAAAGTTTTCTGGCTTGAGTAACTGGTTGGTGTAGGGAACATATGGAAAGGAGACACAGTAGATGTTCCATCTGGTTTATACGGAATTTGAGGTGGCGGCAAGATATCCAGAAGGGGGCGCTAACTAAGCATTCGGATCTAAGTACTTAGCACATGCCAGATTCGGTGCCAGGCACTTTCACGTGTATTAGCTTGTGTAATTAACCAAAGCCAAATGTAGATAAAAACAATTAACTATATGACCTAATTTTAAAGTAGGCTCTACACTAATTATGTTGATCTGGACTATGAATAGTCTACACCCATTCGTCTGAGGAAATGAGCATTTTATCCTGAAGGAGTTAAAAATTAATGATTGAATCACTTCATTTCCAAAGTATCCCAATGGTATGATTATGGGAAGACTTAAAAAACAAAAACAAGCAGAGATGAGATGGTGAGGAATTTTATCCCCATGGAGCAGTTTTAGCCTGTCCTGGTCTTTTGCATGAGTAATGGGGGTGGAGGGGGCAGTTTATTGTAAATAAGCCCAAGAGCAGTAAAGAAGATAATGTCCTACCACTTCCACCTCCAACAACACTCCTCATTCCACATTACCTGCTGCACCAATTTCTGTAAGGGCTTCCCCATCCTACTTTTGGCAAGGTATTAAGAGGCCTATCAAGTATTTCTTCCACCAGAGTTTATATATTTTGTGTCTCTGTGTTGCACGTGAGGTGCACCATTAGCATTCCAGAATATATTTCCACTGCACCCATGGAGCCTTCATACTCTAGTTCCCCAGCAGTGGGACTAAGCTCTTTGCTCGCTAATAGTTTAGAAAAATGCTTCTCAAAGTACAGTCTGCAGCCAAGCACACTGGAATCAAGAGTGCTGTTTTCTTAAAATGTAGGCTTGGCCCCTAACCATCCCTCCCCTGCCCCATCTACTAAGTCAGCATTTCTCAAAATGGGGCCCAGGAGTCTGCATTTTTTTTTAAAAAGCTATCCAGGTGTTATTTTTTCAGACTAAAGTTTGAGAATGTGGAAAAATATTTTAAGGATGGTAAGTAATTTTCATTACACGTTTTGCTACCACAAATAGTTACGGAATATCTCTTCCCAGAGAAGCAATATACCAGAACAATAAACAATAAACACATTAAAGAAATAAATTAAAATTTGAATCCTGAAGTAAAAACATGAGACTGTTTGAACACTCTGAATTAGACCCCCTGAGAGAAGGCTTTAAAAGATTTTACCCAACTAGTAGAGTAATTGGTGGGGAACAGAGTTGCAAACATTTTACACAGGGCAACTAACTATAGGTAAGCATTCACTAATTACAAAAAATAAGCCAATTGAAGAAGGTACTTTATAATTAAGATGTTAATGAGAGGAGGAAAGATTTATGATACAGAGTAATTTCTAAGTTATAAGGTTTTTGTTATTAGATTATTTTCTGTTTTGTTCATGTGTTTGTTTTTGATTAGCACTTTTCAAAGAAGTTTCCTAAAAGGAATGGCAGAATTGACTTAGTGAATGAAACTCTCAATTATTGCTGACAAGCTTTTATCCAGAGTCTGTATCATTACTCACTGAAAAATCATATGTGTTTACGTATATACACATATATTTAATGTATACACATATATACAACATACAGAGGGATACGTTATATGATACTCAACCCAAATAGGGATATTTCAGGGTGGTTGAGACTCTTTTACTTTCCAAGGCAAATAAGTCCTGTTATTTGGAAGATGCTGAATAAAGGGAGGTAGGAGACGAGATCTTTGCCTAATCTGTATGTCACCAATTTGAAAAACAGAAGAAATGCCATTTTTGTGAACTGGTTTCATTCACAGAGCTGCAGTCTTTTTGTTGTTGTTCAGATACTAAAAGGTTCATTTTTAAGTACTTTTCTTTTGCGAAATAAATAGAAAATTCTATTATCCATCAATTAAACATAGGTAAGAAGTAACAGACATTGAACAGAAGAGAGATACATATTATGCATGCAAGGAAAATTAAAACTTGGATGTTGGGGAAGGGAGGCATGTGCTTTGATGTACAAAAGAACCATTGTTCGTGTGGGACAAAACCTTCCCAGTATGGAACAGAGATAAAAAGGAGGGAGTTTCTAGCAGATCAAGGTCAACCGAGATCTATGAATAACATAAATGCTATTAATCTAGTACCGAATGAATCGAGGGAGTTCAGCAGGGTATGGTGATGTGGCAGAGTTCGTGGCAGGAGTGTTTTATGTCACTTTGTATTAGATAATAAGCATATTCATCAGGATCCCTAAATACTCTCCAAACTGGCACAGAAGAAGCTTTAAGGAGCTTGAGAGAACAAATCAAAGAACTTCGATCTGAGGCTCAGCAAGGTAATAGGGATGTTCAAACAGGGCAGCAAGTTTAGATATTCGCAGGCATCTGTACAATCTTACTCTGCAGGAAACAGCGTGAGAAAGGATTTCTTAGTTGGATGGCTAGCCGCTTGTTGTGTATGATGGCGCCTCCCGCATTATGTCCTCGTTTATTAGATGGAAGAGATGCCGACGGTAATACCTTAAAAGACTATATGCCGGAAAACATGGGATTCTTTTCCTCTTACGGCTAATTTAAAACGCCCAATAAGCTGTGTCTCCTTTCTTCAGGGAAACAGTAAAAAAAAATCACTAAATAGGTATCATTCTCTTCTTCCAGATTAAGCTACCTGAACCCTCGGGATCCCTTTCATCTAAGTTATACTGAAATACACATTTGTTGAATATATTGAAATACATATTTATATAAAAAATAGATATTTTTTTACATTCCAGACCCGTATCCTTTGAAAGCAAAATATGAGGATTTTGAAAAAAATAATAATAATAACAAAGGAAGAGATTTGAGAAGAAAACAGAGGACTTGTAACCCGTAATAATGAAGAATTCTTAGAGAAAATAGGAAGAAAGCAAAAGAAAAAGGAGACAGGACAAAATGGAAGTAAAGAATTAATATAAAGATAAATTTTTTTAAAGTAGACTGCAAAGTTACACAGTTTTCACTAATGGATTGCATTTCCACCTACGCACCAAGGCATAGAACTACATAAATACATTGAAAACTCATAAAAAACAAGCACTCTAAAAGATTAGCCCGTGAATAACATCTTATTTTGAATGTAGCTGGCATATGTACTGAGTTCCTACCATCTAGACCCTATCTCAACCTTATTCATTCATTCATTCAACAAATATTAAATGCCTTGAATTAGGCATTGAGGATACTACAGTGAATAAGACATACATAATTATTGCCCTCATCAAATGTCTTGTTTGATTGATTTTGCTGGTTACAGTGGGTTAACGAGTGTTTTCCAAAAATTCAAGCCTACCCAGAACCTCAGAATGTAGAAATAGGGTCTTGTTAGATGTAACCAAGGATTTGAGATGAAGTCAACCTGGGTTTAGGATGGGCCCTAAATCCAATGTTTGGTGTCCTTATAAGGGAGCAGACACAGGTAGACACAGAAAGACAGTGATGGGAAGATGGAGGCAGAGATTGGAGCGGTGTAGGGACAAGCCAGGGAATGCCTAGAATTGCCAGCAGCCACCAGAAACCAAGAGAGGGGCGTAGGATGGTTTTCCTTCGGAGCCTCCAGAAGGAACCAACCCTGCTGAAACCTTGATTTCAGACTTTCTGGCCTCCAAAATTATGACAGAATAAATTAATTTGTTTTAAACCATCAAGTCTATTGCCATTTGTTAGGGCAAACCTGGGAAACCAATACAGCGGAAGACAGAGTGAACGGAAAAATCAGGTCACAGACTAGTCTCTTTTATCACAGCTGTCACTGAGCATGGCAGTGGCCTGGGGAAACACAGATGTGGATGTCTCTAACAAACTCCTCAGTAAAGGGACCAAAGAATGAGGGTAGGTTTGCTAACAGGGTCACAATTAGAGTCTGAAGAAACTCTGATGCTGTCCAGAATCATCCTATTCATTTTACAGCTGAAGAAATTGATGTGCTCTGTCTTTTGGCTTCCTCTCTCCTTTTCCGCAAGTGGGATGCAGATGGTCCTATCTCAGGCAGGAAATCTGTCTGGCTGACACGCTGAATGAATCAGCTGGGTTCCTGGAGGGATGGGGAGGGAATGTCTTGCCAGCAAGATGGTCACTAGAAAACCCATTTACTGGCCAGTTGTTCTAGAGTACCTACTCTGTAAGTAGGGAGAAGTCAGAAATATGGGAGAAGTCAGAAATAGGAGCTCCTGTCCTTGAGAAACACATACGCAATCCCAAATATGAGACAACACATTTAAACTCTAAGTAAATTCAAACAAGTACCTTTTTGGTTCCCGGTGTTAAAACTAAAGACTCAAAACAAGGAAGAAGAAAAAGAAACTTTAGTACAATTCCCATCAGTGACATTTAAAATAAAGGCAGGACTTTGCTCTCTGGCTTACAGCAGACTAACTGTACTTAGGAAAACCAGACAAGAAGGAACACACACACACACGCACACACACACACACACCCCTATTTAACAGTGCTGAAGAACTATGGAAGTAGCTCCTTGAGGGGTCAAGATCCTTGAAAGGAGAAAAGTTAATGAAGAGGGTGGGCAGAAAGTGACTGCTGAGGTGCAGAGAAACAGAGCAAAACTTTCAGTGGTCTTGTGGAACCAGAGAATCAAAACTGAGAGTTCAGGGGCGCCTGGGTGGCTCAGTGGGTTAAGCCGCTGCCTTTGGCTCAGGTCATGATCTCAGAGTCCTGGGATCGAGTCCCGCATCGGGCTCTCTGCTCAGCAGGGAGCCTGCTTCCTTCTCTCTGCCTGCCTCTCTGCCTGCTTGTGATCTCTCTCTGTCAAATAAATAAATAAAATCTTAAAAAAAAACAGAACTGGGAGTTCAGGAGGATCGAGAAACCCAAGATACAAGAAGCCAGGATCCTAGAGAGAAGGGATCCACAGGGAAATACTCCAATGGTCTGAGCCACCCTTCCTCTCGGACAGTTCTCTCTTTGTCTCTGGTGCAGGCCACGGGAGAGCGATGCCGATCCAGAAAGTGCTTTCTAAGAGGCTGAAACACTGAGAAGAGCTATTGAGAACCTCATTACGCTAAGGAGAAAAAATAGAGTTCAGGGTCACCACGGTGGACATGCCCAGGCAAATACTCCAGGGTTTCACTTGAAACTTACTACACCTGAGATGTAAGGGCAAACCCTAAAGAGTCAGGGCCTTACAGACAGACACTCAGGTTCAAATGAGTGTCCCTCCAGTGGGATGAAGGTGACCTGCTCCTCCACTAGCTGCCTTCCGGAAATAAAACAACATCCTCCCTGAAGAAAGAGAGTATCACCTAGACCTTCCATAATTTTGCCCAAACCTTCCTTGGACGATGATCACACACACCCACAGAGAGAACTACAATTTAAAAATACTAATAGAATCAGACACAGTTGTGATTCAGGTATGGAAATGATCAGATCCAAATTTTAAGGCAAAAGCAGACTTTTCCTGCACACACACACACACACGCACACACACACACACAGACACACACACCCGCGAGAGTTCATCCAGTGTCACAGACAAACTTGTCATGCATCAAACTAGAATGGGACCAGGGCGCCTGGGTGGCTCAGTGGGTTAAAGCCTCTGCCTTCGGCTCAGGTCATGATCCCAGGGTTCTGGGATCGAGCCCTGCATCGGGCTCTCTGCTCAGCAGGGAGCCTGCTTCCTCCTCTCTCTCTCTCTGCCTGCTTCTCTGCCTACTTGTGATCTTTCTCTGTCAAATAAATAAAATCTTAAAAAAAAAAAAAAACTAGAATGGGACCTGGCTGGGAATCCTGGTAACTCAGAAAAGGGCTTCTTCTCTGAAGACGCTGTCAGTGTGGAGAGACCTTGAGTCATAGGAGGGAAGTCTGACTGCTGTCCCAGAGGCTCAACCATTAGCCCTTAGTGAGGACTCACATGAGGTCAGTGCCTCCCCAAAACTCCCGCAGGCTTGAATTACTGCACAGTCTTTGAATTTTTCAAGTAAAGCTGAATTCTGTGTGAGGACAGGCCTTAGGATGACCCGGCTTAGTGGTCAGCTGAAGACGGGGCGCCCTGAAAATTACCAGAGAGTTTCCCACGCATTGCCGTGGGGTCAGACTCTGACACAGACTATAGGAAGGGAGAAAATGCATAGATTTAATTAAGATCCTTTTACTTTTATTCACCAGATTCTAGGGGAGGACATGGAAGAGGGGGCTTGGAGAATTTTAGGCCCCCTTCCCTAACTTTCCCTGTCCCTAACCCTCAATAAGTCACAAACTGAAGAATGAATAAAACTGAGACAAGCCTCCACGTTACTTAATTCAGTGTATTTTCTTTGGTTTTTTCCCCTCTCCTTTCTCCTTCCTGAGTTCCCTCCATGGACACTGCATTTTATCCCCTTCCCTTAAGGTACCTTAAAGCTAGGCACGCTCCCCCCACCTTTCCCCTAAGCACTGGCACAGACCTGTACCTGAGCTAACAGCTTCTGGAACTGAGACAGTCAAGCGGAAAGGAAACTGAGGGGGCGCCCGGCTCCCTCCACCGACCGCATGAAGCACGCTCAGGGGGAAGGTAGGGCTGGGGCCTGACATGGGCACACACAGGAGCGAACCATTCTGTCCCCTGTACCAGGACCCATGACAGGCTTTGCTCTGGTCACATCTGGGCTCTGTGTGTCCTGGCAAGCTAAACACAAAGGAGAGGGTATTACCCCCTCTCACTCCCTTCCCATAATTACTTTTAGTGGTGAAGCAGTTAATGCGGTATTCCTGCTCTTGGCTCAGAGTTTTCATTCTTTCTTGGCACCGTTTTATCCCAGGAGACAATAGCAGATTGTTCCTGGGGTTCGCAGAAGGATCCTGTTCTGGCAGGCCAGCTTCCAGTCAACAAGCTTGACAGCCTCCGCGAAGAACGTGCGTGTGCCGTGTTTGAACCTGACTTTCAAGTGTCTTTTCTAAAGACAATCATCCTAATCACAACCTGCAACTGTGTTTGGAACTTGCACAAAACTGAAACCAAAAATACTCCCAAGACAGTGTGAGGGAGAAGCAAAGAAAGAGAGGAGGTCCCAAAGAGTAGGCCAGGAGTACCGAGCAGGCTACTGAAATCTGGACTCTCTTCACATTACCTGATTAGAAAAAGCCCTTCCCTTCCTCATACCTCTGACCTGGTGAACAGCCTTCAAACAGCTAAATTGGGTAATCTTAACCACAGCCATCACCCCAATGAGGATCTTTCTTGGCAGGAAGGGAAAGTATGTAAGTAAAGCAAAGCAGAGCTCCCTACTCAGGCCTGTGGGTGTGTCCCGAGCCAGCAACTGCCCCCTGAGGCCTCAAGTAACCCCCTACCTCACCACCCGCCCCTGGCCAGTGGCCATTCTACTGAGAGCGGGAGGGAAAGCACCACACAGATCAGATCATCTTCAGGAAAGGCTGTCCTGGGGAACAAGAAACCTGAACTTAGAGAAACAATTACCAAGACCTTCATATAGTCACAGTTCATAAAGCACGAAGAATTTTGGCCTAGCATGTCTCAAAAATGTATGTGAAGAAGACAGATTTTAAAGATAAGGAAGCAAACTCATGGAGATAAAGTGACTTGCCAGAGGTCACAAGGCTAACTAACAACAAAGCTAGCTATTAAAATAAACTTTCTAGGGGAGAGAAGACAAACCTATCATGCAGAAAAATTCCAAATAATTTACTGAAATGCTCTGCTCTACCTCACTCCCGGCTCTTTGAGTGTGGGCTATGCATAGTAACTTCTTCCCAAAGAGTAGGGTGTGGAATGGTGTTCTTCACAAGGAAGAACCTAACAAACACAAGGTCAGGCAAGTGATCAAGGTCAATACCAACAGCAATGAAGTCATGTTGATAGCACTGACCCTAGATTTGATGTGATGAGAATGGCACTTGACCACAACCGTCTTCCTCCCCCAGACCCATAACCCCAGTCTGATCATGAGAAAAACGATAAACACATTCCAGTTGAGGGACCCTCTACAAACACCTGAACAGTACTCCTCAACGTTTTCCAGATCATCAAATGCAAGGAAAATCTGAGAAATCATCATTGCCTAAAGAAGCCTAAGGAGACATGATGACTAAATGTAATATGGTATTCTAGGTGGGATGATGGGACAGAGAGAGGACATTCGGTAAAAATTCAGGAAATCTGAATAAATCATGGATTTCAGTGAAAATATACCAATACTGTTATAACAATGGTAACAAATGTACCATAGTAATGTAAGATGGTAATAACAGGGACTCAGCTTGCTTTTGCTGGGCATTAGACCCCCAAACACCTCATATACTGCCTGGTATATTGTAGGTACTCTGCAAATATTTGTGGAATGAATGAAACTAGGTTCAAGGGTGTTTAGAACTGGCTTGTCTAAACATACAGATTCAAACATTCAATCCTAGGTCAGAAAGGATGGTAAAAATATTTAAGTTATCAAAATAGGAACGCAAGATCCCAGAGCCCATGTTCATTGGTAAAGTGTTAATTCAGATGGTGGCGTTAAACATGGTCATTTAAGAACAACGCGCAGACAAGAGCAAAGTTAACAATTATGACCTGGAACTCACATCACAAAGGAGAAGAATAGAAGAGTCAATGAATCCTACGATACAAACAATGTGGGGTCACATGAAAAGTCAGGCTTATCAGTGTGTACTCACAGAAGCACTTTTGGAGCCCACACATTATCTCTTCACTCCTGTGGCTTCTCAGCTTTATTCAAAATATTGTGCACAAGTTGAGATTTCCTACAGAAACAAGACAAAATAAAAAAATGATTACAGACTAGAACACAGTCCTATGAGGAAAAGTTTAAAGGTTGAGGAAGTTTAGCCAGCAAAGGGAAGAGCTTATAAGTGACTTGATAATAATCACTTAATATATAGCAAGTTTTTGTAAGGAGAGAACCGAGCACTTGCGTGGCTTGACAGAAAACTAGACAAGAGAAATATGAGCTTAAATTGCCGTGAGCCTTTATCGTCAGAAATGTCCTCTTACAACCCGCATAGATTTAAAATTAGAATGGTCAACCATCTGGTCGACACAGCCTACAAGAAAGAAGGGTGACCCTCAGGAATATCTTTTATATCCTTGTCAATCTAGGATTATATTATCTAACTCAGTCTTCATTCTGCACATAAATGAAAAGATGGCTACAAGGCTTCCTTCCATCACCAGCCAGACCACAACCTTTGTGTGGGCAAAAACTACATCTGTTTTGCTCATGTCTCTCCTAAAGCACCTAACCTTAGTGCCTGGCAGCGAGTGCTCCAGAAATACTTGCCAAGCAAAAAGGTAATAAGTAAATCAACATTGAACCACGAAAAAGATGACCAACTATATTCTGCATTTTTACACTTAAGAGAGTATGAAGTAAAAGAACAAGAACAAAAGAATGCCACCATCATTGACCTCTACTCAAGCATCTGAAAGAACTTAGATACTCTAAAAAAAGCCTAGAGAAAGGCATCAACTCGGTGCCTGACACATTATAGACTTTGTAGCAAATGGATTCTCCAAAGATGTACACATTTGGCATGATCCATCCTACAGGTTCTTCTTATCAAGTAAGACTGACACATTTCCACTGGGGTCTGTTTCCTCTTCTTGAATCTAGGCAGAAATACCTTATGACAGTCCCAGAAGTTGCAAAAATGATGCTGTGCAATTTCTGAGACTGTCATACAAGGAAATATATGGCTTCTGCCTCTTTCTTTCTCTCTTACATAGGATGCCTACCCTTGAAGCCCAGCCACCGTATTGGAAAGTCCAGGCCACATGGAGAAGCCAGACGTGGTGACATCAGCATCAAGCACTAGACATGTGAGTGAATGAGCCTTCAGATGATTCCAGTCCCCAGCCTTCGAGTCATCTGCCTGTGGTCCCAGTCAGCATGAAGCCCTCTTGCTTGTGCTATGCCTGAATTTCTGATCCCGCAAAATTGTAAATGGTAATATATGATTAGTATTGATTCAAAACACTAAGTTTGAGGTAATTTACTACACAGTAATAGATAATTGATACTAGTACTTACTTACTAAATGTTAGCTTAATTGGTTTAATTGATACGAATATTCCCAGTTCAGCTACACAAATTTCCTGAATACCTTCTCCTAAATGCCTGGCACAGTATTAGGACCTAGGAACATACACAGTTAATGCCCCCCCCAACTAGCTTCCTCTAAGGGGATTAAACACAAAGAATAATATTCATTTCAGAATAATATGATCTATCTTATTTATTATACTAGTAGGTCCTCCGTGGCTTAAACTGGTATCCTAAATCAGGAAGCAATTCCCCTGTGCCCTGTGCCCATGGGCACCTATTTACTTGACCTGAATGGCATGTGGTGTCCAGGCTTTTCTAGTGAGGTGTGGGGAGGGACACGTAGGCAAAGAAGAAGGCAAAGATGACATTTTCAGTGCCCTGAGCGTCCTGAGGAGAAAGGGAGGGATAGAGAATGGAGGCTCATATCTGTTACACAGCCCAGGCCCCATTCTGAGTCTGAGGGAGGAGTAAATTGAGAAGTGGACAGAGTTAAATAACTGAAAGATCCTTCAAGACCCTCAGCAACGGTAGGGCTGTATCAAAGGTGCAGCGGTAAAGCCACGGTCTACAGGACTTCAGGTATCATGCTATGGTGTTGGTGATTTGTCACTGAATTAATACAAAGCCTAGGTTGGTTGGTTGGTTGGTTTTTACTGAGCTAAGACATAACATAAAATTTACCATTTTAGGGGTGCCTGGATGGCTCTGCTGGTTAAGCATCTAATTCTTGATCTCAGCTCAGGTCTTGATGTCAGGGTCCAGAGTTCAAGCCCCATGTTGGGCTTCATGATGGGTGTGAAGCTTACTTTATTTTTTTTTTTTAACCATTTTAGCCGTTTTTTAGTGTAGAGCTCAATGGCATTAAGTACATTCACAATAATGGGCAATGACCACCACCATCCATCTGCAGAGAGGAAACTGCGGACCCATTACACAGTTACTTTCCGTCCCCACTCCCTCAGCCCTCCCCCAACACCCCCACCCACCTACCTGCTATTCTACTTTCTGCCTCTACAGAATGGGACTGTTCTAGGTGTTGGCTTTTCAAACTCCAAAGCTTCCAGGTGAAATCGGAAACTGGCCCAGTACAGGGAGTGGCAGGAGACCAGGAAGAAAGTGGCAGGGGCAGACCCTTCCAGACTGCTAGGCGGCAGTTTCCATAAGCAAGGGAGCTGACGTAGGAGTCTTGCCTTCAGCAGCCATAAGGCCAGCCCAGTCCCGCACCTGCCTACCAGAATCTTAAAGGTTTATAAACACCGTAACGGCAGCGTTCGGCCTCGTACACTATCTGGATGGTCTAAACACCACATTGCACTCTCAAGGCTGTGCCCTGGAAAACCAACCCCCACCCCCACACACCCCTCACCCCCAGGACTGTAAGCGAAAGGCACATTCCAAGGACAGGGGAGGGGTGGGCAACCTCTGATTGCCCAATCCAGATTGGGGGCAACCAGAGGTCATATCCCCTCCATGACCTCCACATCCTCCTACCCTGCAGCCCTCCCCACCAACTCTTCCAATCTTACACGCCCCTCCCAGTCTAGAAGTGTGCCCGAGCCCTCAGCAAGGGGTTTTCTTTGCCTGGGGGTGGCTCCTTTGGTAGCTGTCTGGCTGCATGGGAGGCAGATACCCCAGTAACAATTTAGGACAAGCAAGAGGAAACACAGACTATGATCAGGATTCCCAAAGTAAGAATTTTTGCCATGAAGAGCCCCAGGATCTGAACTTTGATTTATTAAAGATCGGATCCTTCAGGGCACTTATTGTGTTCTTGTGCAATTTAATAAAGATGATTTATTAATCATCTATTTATTTATAATCATACATTAGTATGTGTGAACACAATGATATTCTGTTTGGATAACGGCATAGGTTCCTCCTTGCAAGGCACATAATAAGGACAGATGTTGTGGAGGACAGTTTTTCTCGTTAGAGACATTTCAGTGTTCAGTAAAGACTGGCTTTGCCAACTATCATTGAAAGCTTATCGGGTGAATTAATAAGGGCTCCTAGGTGTGGTATAATGTCCTCTACAGAGGGGACAGAGACAGTGGGCAAATGATCATACCAGTAACAAACCAAACGTGCCCATCTGGCCTTGAGAAGAGGAAGGTCAGTGATTTTTGTCGCCATGCGGTGGATTCTCCCCTGTCTCCAGGGACAACCCAGGCTGCAGCGGCTCAGTCAGCCCCATGGAAGCAGGGCCAAACATTTGTGCACTACAATCACTGGGTCCCCTCTGGGGCCACCCAATAAACACCTGGAGGGCATAAGCCGTCACGCTGGCCCAGTCGCTATCCCTCAACATGACAGAATGATTACACAGTTCTAGCAGCGTTCATTCCAAATTTCTGGTATAATTGGGTTGGTTCTGTTTTGAGTGATTTTTTCCTGTTCCCAACATCGGGATGCCTGCGCGCCCAAATGTCTGGGGTGAGCCCCCAACACCCAGATCTGAGCATAGACACCCATGGCTGTCATGGTGGTATTTTTCAGACCCTTCCGATTAGCCATGTGCTAGGGCTCCTATAGAGAAAAAGGCTACCCAGGTCCAGGATTATGGATAGTGGGTGCCACAGGCCAGGACACGGATTCCTGGATCAGTATCACAAATACATCCAGCAGTGGCATTACGCTAGATGTTGGATTACTTGGATGTATTTTCAGAGGTTCCCTCAATTCCCCTGCATCTACAACCTCTGTTCAAGGTCTCCCAGCAAAATGCTGCAGGGTCAGTCCTTGCTACAGCTGGCTGGGCTTTTGGGTCAGATTTCACAACCACAAAGATTGGCCGGAGTACCCATGTCTTACATCTCCAGCCTCAGCTGGGCCCATAACACTGCCCATTAGTTCTTCCCTCATCCTACAACTCCATGGCCCACGGTTGCAGTGGCTACTTTAAACCCTTTCCACACCACCCAGACCCCCAGACCTCCCTGAGCTCTCTCCTCTCCCCCCACCTCTTACATGCAGGTTCCCCGACCCCCATCATTCACATGGCACCTTCATGACTTCTGCCCTCATCGTTGACTCTGGGATTATCACTGAATGTTTTTAAGTCATTAGAATGTTTAATTTATGTATGAGCAATAACATCCAGACGGGCTCCGCTGTGCCGTATGAGCTATTTTTTCTATAACACAACTCTTAAAAATGTTCATCCACACACCACTTAAGGTGAACCATATGGAAGGTTCCTGTAATTGGGAAAACGGGGCTCTGTCAGTGAGAAGATTAAAGGCACCCGCTCAGTCTCGCCAAGCTCTCTTGCGACCGTGCCCCTGAGATGCTGCCATCTGGAATCTTCACTCTATCACCTGTTGTCCTACGAGGAAATGCGATCCAGCAGGAATCTCCTCTCTCCCTTATCCTGACCTCTTCCAGCTCTTCTGGCTCCCCTGGCTCATACTAGGACTTCCTCACCGGCCCCTGCTGGAGTCCCAGGGCTCTTCTTCCCTTACCCACCTCCTCAGACTTAGCGCTCAGCAACACTCACCTGCTTGCGATTTGACATCTGTTTACTTCTGTCACCTCCTTACCATTGCTCACTGCCTTTTCTCTGTCTAGAATTTTCTCTCTCTGCCTCCCTTATTCATTTAGAGAAGAAGAAGAAAAAGGAGGAGGGGGAGGGGGAGGAGGAGGAGGAGGAGAAGAAAGAACTTATGGACCTTAGAGAAGAGATTGTATTTCTCTTCATGATCTCCGATTTGAAATGGACAAAGCCTATGTAATTTTGCTCAGTTTACCACAATCCTTCATTCCCAGCCACTGCTCTTCTTGAAGTATCTATTATCAATTTGTCTATATTATTTCCATTCTTGCATCAAAATGCCTTGTGGATTTATAAAATTGGCAATAACACTATTAAATCCAAAAGCTCAGTTCTGAGCAACAAGTAAAAGAAATGTGTAAAAATGTCTTTTGCCACAATATAAAGTCACTCTCAGCAGATGTGACTTATATATTTACAGGCAACACAAATTAAATATTTAAATCCTGTCTTACTGATAAATAAACTGCTAACTTCTTCAAGAGATGGAAAACAATAAAAATATTTAGAAAGCATATTATACTTAATATAATGATCTTTTGATTACCAATAACTATAGAATTACTATATCTAATATAATATATTTTTAAAGATTTTATTTATTTATTTGACAGAGAGAGAGGTCACAAGTAGGCAGACAGGCAGGCAGAGAGAGGGGGGAAGCAGGCTCCCTGCTGAGCAGACAGCCCGATGTGGGGCTCGATCCCAGGACCCTGAGATCATGACCTGAGCCGAAGGCAGCAGGACCCTGAGATCATGACCTGAGCCGAAAGCCAGCCAGGTGCCCCTCTAATATAATATTTTTAATTTGTTCAAATTATTTGGCCAGTGTAATCTGTCCTAGAAGACTTCAAATGGATGAATCCTGTCATAAAAGTTCTTGTTCAAGACAATATTTGCCAAAAAAAAAAAAGCTAAAATCTAAACTCAAAGCTGATTTTTAAAATAACTCGACAATGTTTATAAGGAAAGATACTCCTTTATAAAAAAAAAACTAAGCATTTTAAATATCTTATGAAATCCTTTCCTAAGTTTTCTTTTTCCTAAGTCGCAAAGAACGGGAAATTTAGTCTACCACCTCAGCAAATCTAATAGAATGCCAGCAACTTTCTATGACAACATTAAAACCCCAGAAATTATAGGGTCTTTCTTTCCTCTCATAGACTCTAGTTTCCACTGTATCCTAGATGATGGTTGTTGAAATCAGGCACATTTCAAATACTGTTCTTTCAGAACCTGCCTGTACAAATATTAATTTTAATGTTGCTCACAGTTTTTCTTGAAAACTGCTAAGCTAGTAGTTAGGAAATGATATTTTATGTTTTAAGATTCTGAATCTAATAATGCCTTATATTTTTTAGTTTTTTCTAACATCATTTGTTTATCTTTGGTTTATCATATTTGTTTATCACTTCATCTGCACCATAATCCTATGAGGTAAGCAGGGTTGTGCGGCGGGTGTCCCTTTCCTTTTGTTCCACTTCTTTCCGAGAGAGTGTTGCCTTAGCCTGCATTTTGGGAGGCCGTATGCTTCGGGGGAAGCTGGAGAGTCCCCCATTTTGTCAGTCTCGGCTGTAATAATTATATTGCTCTCGCCAGTGATTGGTTTAAGAATGGCAAAGAGATGCAAAGGAACTTTCTGAGGGGCCTCTGGAGAGGTTTTAAAACACACCTGGAGGGAAGCTCTCTCTTTTCTTACCTCTGAGTGTTATAGTCACAGAGGAAAAAAGTGAACCCATGAAAGGTTGTTGGGCCCAAGACCCACATGTTAAGGTAATTGAATGGAAGGAGTAAAGAGAAAGGAAAAATACTTACGACCAGTGGACAATATATATAAGATAAACATATATAGAACATATATGAATGTACAATAATCATGGGCTGCCATAGATCCTTTATGATTCAACTAAAACTACAAAGCAATAACATACCTTAACGAAAGAGGGTCTAATGCCAAAAACATAAAAAAATCAGATGAACTATAGCCACGTACATGACTATGAATGACTCTCAGCATGGGTAACAGCCATCTGCAGAAGAATCCACATAGGATGGCTGCATTTACATAATATTCAAAGCCAGCCAAAACTAAAAAAAAATCTCTTTGTTATAAATACGAAGAAAAGCTATAAAGAAAAGCAAAAAGATCAAGGGCACCTGGAAGGCTCAGTGGATTAAGCCTCTGCCTTCAGCTCAGGTCATGATCTCGGGGTCTGGGATCGAGCCCCGCATCGGGCTCTCTGCTCAGCAGGGAGCCTGCTTCCCCCTCTCTCTCTGCCTGCCTCTCTGCCTACTTGTGATCTCTCTCTGTGTCAAGTGAATAAATAAAATCTTTAAAAAAACAAAAAAGCAAGAAAATGATAAACACAAGTTCAGAAGTTCCCTTGTGGTGCATGTAAAAGGACAGGATCAAGGAGTGTCCGTCCACAAGGCCTTCAAGGGCGTTGGGATTATCCTGTTCTCAAGATGGGAGTTGGGAGACGGGTGTCCATGTGTTCATGTTACTGTTGTTCTTTTACATTACAGCTTATAGGTATTCTTGCACAGTATTCAATATGTAATTCTAAAAAAAACTATTTACAAAGAAAAGGAAATGTTGTCAAGTGACCAGTTAGGACACTTACAAATACTGGACTATTTTTATTTGGAGAACAGAGTTACTATGACTCTTTGAGAAGTGTAAGGCCTCCTACACTAATCTGACGTGGTGGGATCAGATCCTGGGTCAAAGCAACTCGGAGTTTTTTGCTCATGTCTGGACATGTGAGGTGAACAGGCTTCTAGTGTGAGGTTTCGTGTTTGCTTAGACGTCAGGCTGTGTTTACTACTGTAGCTGCCGGGTGTCAGAGGCTTAAATTCCTTCTACCATCATTATTTTTGTCTTCCGTTGTCTTTGGGTGTCCCTAGACACTCCTTCTTACATCGGTTTTGAGGTTTACTGTCCTTTCTGTTATAATCCCTGGATTACATCAGGAGTGCAGTTTATGTGGCAGTAATGTGTGGGGAGAGGGTAAGGGTTCCATTAGTCTTGTGATTAGGTCTCAGTCTGTGGTGAACCTGTGCCACGGGATGTCATCTTATCAAGAGCTTCTCAACTTCCTTCCTGCCTAGTGAAACAGGAAGGCTGGGGACGCCTGTGTGGCTCAATCAGTTGGGCATCTGTCTTTGGCTTGGGTCATGATCCCAGGGTCCTGGGATCAAGTCCTGCATCAGGCTCCCTGCTCAGTGGGGAGTGGGCTTCTGCCTGTCCTGCTCCCCCTGCTTGTGTGTTCTTTCCCTTTCTCTCTTTTCTGGAAGGAAGGAAGGAAGGAAGGAAGGGAAGGAGGAAGAAGGAAAAGAAAAAGAAAGATACAGGAAGGCTGGGGAAGGTACAGTTGGGTGTTTCCTTGCCCCTAAGTCAGGTGGGCTCTGGTCAACAATTTCCCTATAATTCTCTGGGCAGATTTCAAAATGACTCACCATGTCCTGCCACCAGAAACACAGGATTTTTCTCTGATCTTCACCCAAAGAACTTGGCAGGGGCACTGGGAGATAAAACTAACAAAAGCAGAGCAGACCCTCTAAGACAGAGCCCCCTGGAGATTTCAACTCTCCAGCTCATCTACGCTGACTCTCCAGCAACTCATCAATTAGTGAAGCTTTTCTACCCTGGCCCTGCCTCCTGCACGCTTTAAACTATGATTTTCTGTATTCACCTGTCTCTCCAGTGCTTGAGGCAACATCTTACCTGGTGAACTCCATCCCCTGAGAGATCTAAGTGCCGTTCTTTATTTCAGTTTCTTCAGCTTTTTCTTGTTGTGAGGGCAGGAGAGACATGCAAGCTCTTTCCATGTCTGACAGGAAATGGGTAGCTCACAATATACTTTGTAGACTTCTGAATTTTAGAAATAAAACTTTATAAGTAAGACATTTACAGTTTCTTCCCTTCTACCTAAATATACCTAAATATACACTTACAGTCTCCAAGGGAAGAGGCAAAGGAGGAAACATCCAAAGTACTGGGATGGGCTGGGATGAGAGGCTTCCTCCAATGGCCAAGGCATTGGGCCACTGGCCCCCGATGGGTGACTCCGTGGGACAGAACAGGGACCCAAAGAGCACACCTGTGCAAAAGGATATGCTGGGCAGTAAGTGCTCTTCAATACTTGGTATTAATTTCTTAAATACCATTTTACAGAATTGACAGAAACAAGCCCTAAAAGAGTACCTCATTTCACTCTCAAGCAGCAGCTCTAATGTTTTCTTGTAAGGAAGCACATTGGCAGGTACAAATATCCTCAATAACAGGTTTAAAGGGGTGCCTGGGTGGCTCAGTGGGCTAAAGCCTCTGTCTTCGGCTCAGGTCATGATCTCGGGGTTCTGGGATCGAGCCCCGCATCGAGCCCCGCATCGGGCTCTCTGCTCAGCAGGGAGCCTGCTTCCCCCTCTCTCTCTGCCTGCCTCTCTGCCTACTTGTGATCTCTCTCTCCCTGTCAAATAAATAAATAAAATCCTTTAAAAAATAAAATAAAATACATTAAAAAAAAAAAGAACAGGTTTAAAATGCTGTCAGGAACAGTTTCTCTAAAACGCAAAGACAGGTTTGGGAAATCCTCTTATCAAACAAGAAATATTTTTAGAGACAGATTTTTTCACAACAGTAAAGTGTCCGATCCACTACAAGCACCATAACAATTATAATACTGTATGTCCAGTGACCAGGCTTCAAAATGTTATACAAACAAAAACCTGGCAGAATTACTGCAGCCCAGCCACTGTGGGGCCACAGGCTGGTTTAAATTTTTGAGAGAAACACAGCCCCATGTTTCCAACAATGCACAAATGACTCATTCAAATTAGTTTCACAACTTCAACACGAGATCACACTCTATTTGTTTCCGTAACACCATATTTTTGTGAAGCTGAGTTGTCAGTGATTGCTGTGATTAAATAAATAAATAAATAAATAAATAAATAAATAAATAGATAGATGAGCAAGCACGACCTGGAAACATCAATTTGGAACAGGAAACAGGGATGGCGGTGTCTAATCTGATCTCAAGGTTCGAGAAGTTCTGAATACCCAACAGGTGCACACATGTCGTTGGTAAGTAATTATGGTTATCTAAGAACAAACTCAGATAAAAGAACGAAATTATCTTTTTTCTATTTAAAGAAAAAACATCCAGGGACCAGGGCTAAGTTCTGCCGGGGTGGCTCAACCACCTTTGGAGGCTGATTTCAGAAAGAACCTTTGTATAGTGTGTATGTGTGTTTTCACATGTTTAAAGGAAGAAGGTCAGGGGAAAAAGGGCCAGCATCTGAGGCAAGACCTTCTGATTGCACCCAGGACACTATAGGAGGGCCTTGTTGCCTAAACAGTTTCTAGTAAATATATAAGTAAGTAGGCATTAAGACACTTTGGGTTTTATAGACCAGAAACTGATCTAGTTAACTTAGGCCAACATGATGGATTTTAGAGAAGCTGATGAGATCCAAGATTTGCTGAAACCCCAGCTTTCAGGACCCACTCAGGGCTGTTCTAGAAACCCACCACATGAGTTTACAGGCTATCAGTTACCAAAAACTCCTAGCCCCTGTTTTTAAGTTCTGAATTTTCTGGAACAGAAAATCTGATTGGCCCAGCCCGGTCAGTTGTGCACCTTTGGACAAATCAGCTATGTCCATGGGACTGTAGAAATCCAATGGTTGGAATAGCACCTCCACGATCAAAGCGGAAAGCTCTTCTCAAAGAACAGATACAGAAGCAGCTTAATAAGGACCCAGTATTTGGGATACACATTTTTCTGCAAAGGGAGAAAAAGCACAGTTTTAACCTATTGGCTCCTCTGAACCAAAGTCCTCATTTAAACTTAGTTTTATGTTACAATATTTTTTTTTCTCCACAAAGGAAACTACTGTAGCAGCACTCACATTTATGTCATAAGAACGCTGTGGAAACTGAGCGGGATCCCCTTCCAAAGGCATTAAATCTTGACGGAACGAATTTATAAAATGAAAATTTCCCTCCAAGGGTTGATACTTAACCTTTTACATGTGAGTATTTTAAGATACTTCAGTTTATTTGGATGTGTAAGGTTCTGATATAAATTTTTGACCAGGTCTTTATACTAATGACTATGCATTAAATCTCATAGCCTGCAAGTTCAGGTTGGCCAAAAATATTGATTTTTCTATAACTCAACTTACTTTCTTCTTTGAGTCCTCATTTCATAGATGACATAAAATGAATGCTAGTCAAGCAGATTTTCCTTGGCCAATTCAGAATGCTTTTCACATCCCCTTCTATTTCTCCAAGATTGCATCAAAGGCACAGAAAGATCTTTGACATCCAGGCATAGGCAACAAGAGGCCCAAGCTGGCGTTTCCTGCTGGTCCTCAGGTTGACTGGTCTCTAGTGTGGGGCATCTGTAGTCCACACACCATGGCCATAGTTTCATCACTCTTGTCTTAACTGTGGAGAGGCATAGGTACGGTAGCCCACTCTGCCTGTTTTTGTGCCCATCCTAGGGACGGGGTAATGTTGAGATGTTCTCCTTACCACCTTGCCTTGACCTCATGACCCACACCACCATGTAGGAGAAATCGGTTTCCCACCAAGGAAACAAAGCAGAATTCCAATGCCCTCCTGGAACCTTGGGCGTGTGCATGGAGCCCTCCATTCTCTCATACCATCCCCTAATCATGGCTCTGCTTGTCTTCTCTCTTCTTCCCCCAGATGGCGAGAATCTTGTCTCGTCTTGGTAGGTGGGCTTCCTGGGTCTTTGGAAGAGCTTGCCACACCTCCAGTTTGTGACATGGTATCACACTTCAGTTCTTCAGAGTTCTGATTTTTGACACTAATTTTCTTACAACTCAAAAAACTTTTTTTTTTTTTAATGGCTATCCCTGCCATGAATGTTAAATGTGTATTTGGGAATGTGAAACTGAACATAGACTTTTTTTCAAGCCAAACCTCTTATGTGTTGGTCCTTCCATTGCTGTGCTATGAACCACACACTGAGAAGTGTTAGTATCACCTCCCCTGCTGCCTGACTGAGGAGCACATGGTAGGGGTAATAGGAGAGACCCCAAAAAAGGAGCATGGATTAATATTTTAGGCTATTATCTCCATGGGTGAAAACATTTTACAATTATTTTTAATGTTTCATTTCAAGATAAGTATGATATTAAAAATATAAGACATTTGGGGCTCGTGGGTGGCTCAGTGATTAAGCCTCTGACTCTTGGCTCAGGCAATGATCTCAGGGTTGTGAGAATGGGCCCCACGCTGGCTCCATACTGGATGTAGACCCTGTTTGGGATTCTCTTTCACTCCTCCCCCTCTGCCCTGCCCACCTCTAAGAAATAATTAAGACATTTTCCTCTAACTTACCATGAATACGTGAAATAGAACAGTTATGAATGATTATCAACAAATAGCAAACCTATTCATGAAAACCCTGATCGATTTTATTTTCAGTTTAATTTTTACAGGTATTGAGGAACCTTTGTTGAATGAAAATGTTTCTTAAATAGATTTCCAATGGGACAAATGCACCCAAGGAAGAGCCAAAGCCCCCATTTGACCTGTCCAATTTGCCCTCCCTGCACGATACAAGTCAGCGTGGCAAGGATGCCGTGGGCATCCACCAGGACCTGGGCTCTTTCCACGGAAGGAGCAGTTCAGTTTGCTCTGGGAGCTGAACATTCTGACTTGTGTGGGACCAGCCCCACACAGGCTGCCTGCCTCCAGCACTTCGCTGCATCTGCTTCCTCCCTTCGTGCCATTCCTTGGCCTACCAGCTTCTCTTCCTTTATTCTGGTTTCCTGAGCCAGGTGACCTAAGTCAGCTCAGCACATTAGTCCGTCCTTCTATAAAAACCTGAGGGGAAAGAATAGCATCTAGAACTTGTCAACTCATCTCTGCTTGTGGCCCCGCCAAATTTGGGGATGTATTTCGCTTTTGGGCTAAATGCCAACTAATGGTTGAGCCATCCCCAGGCCTCCCTTACTCGTTAGTCTTCTCCTCACATTCTGTCTGTCAGGTAAGACTTTTTGCTGGAAACAGAACACAGGTGGCAGCACAGAAATATGACTCAGCCTACTTGACAGTAGCTTGACCATAAGAGTCCCCGGAGCTGACCAAGCCTGACGTCATACTCCATACAGTTTATAGGCCATGATTTACCATTGCTGGACAATGATCGTCTTTGTTATTTAACTATTATATTATTCACTAATATAATACTATTAGATGATCTTTATTTTATGTATCAGTTCATCATATCAAAGGGTGTCATGAACATCTTTATAAAGGATTATTTATTCACTGAAGTCTTTCTGTGTGAGAAATTCCCATAAATGAGATTATTAAAACTATGACAGACCTTATGACAACTGTATAAAAATAGATGTTAGGGTAAAACACTGTGAAGACAAAAGAGAACACAGTTTGCTTAAACAATAGTAACAATTATATGGGGTCAAGACATGGGAAAAAATGAGCCAAAATGAAATTGTATCATGACAATGAGATTAGAAGTGATTTTTTTTTCCCCTAAAACTTATAATGTTAACTTTTGCTGGAATTTTTTTAGAAAAACCACTGAAGTCTTCTGATTTTAGGGACACATGAGTTTTTCATTGAAAAAGTATTTATCCTTACTGGTTAAAGAGTACATGAAAAAAGAATGTCGTTTCTTCAGAGCATTATAGTTTTTCAAGGACATAATCAGGCTTGTATTGTTTACGTTGTTTACTGGGGTTTCAGTGTTTTAAAAGTATCCAATGAACAATAACAATAACAAAAACAGACTCAAACTACCCTGTTTGTATTATCCTGTTCATACAAACATGTACATTTGAGAGCTTGCAATAATGGCTGATCTACTAATTAAACATAATTCAATAAAAATTTTTTCATATCTTAGTCTTCGGTCATTCAGATTTATATTTAATTCACCTTTTGTATGTTCATTCCAGAGGAAGGACAGAATAAACAGTAAGAAGGAAATCATACTGAGGGTTAAGCTTTGTTTGGACAGGTAAGTAAAATATTTTCTCTATTTGTAAAATCGTCTTAAAAGATGGCTAAGAGCATTAATGCATTCTAGTTGCTTATTTTAAGACTTTATTTATTTGAGAGAGAGACAGAGAAGAGAACACAAGTTGGGGGGAGGGGGGAAAGAAGTGAAGCAGGGAGCCAGACATGGGGCTCGACCCCAGGATCTGGGATCATGACCTGAGCCGAAGGCAGATGCTTAACCAACTGAGCCACCCAAGTGCTACTCTAGTTGCTTACTTTAAGTCAAAATATAAAAGATACCAATCCTGGGACGCCTGGGTGGCTCAGTTGGTTAAGTGTCTGCCTTTGGCTCAGGTCATGATCCCAGCGTCCTGGGATCGAGTCCCACATTGGGCTCCTTGCTCGGCAGGGAGCCTGCTTCTCCCTCTGCCTCTGCCTGCCACTCTGTCTGCCTGTGCTCGCTCTCTCTCCCTTTCTTTCTGACAAATAAATAAATAAAATCTTTAAAAAAAAAAAAAAGATACCAATCCTTTCTTATTTTTGTTCCCTGGTATCACCATATGTCACTTTATCCTTCAACAATATATCCTTCAATAAAAAAAAAATGTGTTCTAGCATTTAATAAGAAGCTTTTGTTTTATGGCTAAAAACTTGCACATAGGCTAAAGCAGATATATATATTTTTTTTAATCAAAGTGCCTAACACATCACCCCCTTTTAAAATGCTTTTTTTTTTCTTTTCCGGCTTTAGTGAGATGTCATTGATGACGTTGTAATAGCAGTAGGTGTTCATCATTTTACTCTGAAATCACAATACAAAAATGTCATAGACTACTATTGTAAGTATTGGTGGTTGTTTTTCCCCCCTTTGGCTGATAAGTGCACTCAGTGTGACATGTGTGATTCCTGCCTTGGTAAGGCTCAGCAGGGAAAATACAAGGAAAGGGAAGTTACAAGAGAAAAAGCGACAGAGCCCCCTATCAAGTTGCATTTGCCAATCCGGAAGGGAGTTTTGCAAATAGGGCACTCATTAAAAGTTTATATGGTAAATTCAGGAAGGCTGAACCTGAGGAGAGCAAGACTGAAGGTTTTATAGAGAGAGCATTCTGGGTGGGCATAAGCATTGGGCAGAACCCCAAAGTTCACATAAACCATTTCTCTGATACTCATCTAGCCACTTGGTAAGCATTCAGTTATTACTTACCCTTAAGTCAACACGTCTGATCTTTCTCTCCCCCTTCTTCTCAGGCATTAAAAGGAGACAAACTTGGTTATACAATTAAACAGGTCATTCATTCCTATACCCTTTTAACAGATATGTGAGTGCTAAAGATTGCCAGACCTACGGGATGGGAGTAGTGCAAAATAAATTATTTAAAGAATTAGCAGTGGTTTTTTCTTCACTTAAGAATGTCAACCCTTTCCATTTTTTGAAAAATGTTTCAAATTCACCCAGAAATCTGGGGAATAATCAACATCAATATACACGTGAGATGGAAATTTTTAAGATTTTTAAAAGCATTTTTAATTTTTACTGACTTGGGCAACTAAATAGATGAGCTACTTACTTAGGAAAATATAAAATACTTCTCCAGTAAAAGCAAAACCATATGCCTACTTCCAAGAATCTTCCTGGCTTTATTTTCCAGATATTTCCAGAAAAAGTCCCCAGTATATAGACCCCATTGTACATCTTGGTGCTTTGGTCTTATAATGCAAGACCACTGCTTCATGGTTCTCTAGATAATCTTGCTCCTTTCCTCCCATTCTCCTTTCTAGCTCTCATCTCAGGGGCTCTATCTTCCACATGTGCAGCCAGCGTCAAGCTCAGGGCACAAGGGCTCCAAGGCTTCACCTGCTTCTGTCTAGTCACTTGGATTTCTCTCCAATCTAAGTTACTCATAGGATCAAATACTTATTTTAACAGTCACATGAGCATTTCTTGACTTTTTTTTTCCTGATTTAGATTTTAGTAAGTGTGCAATTGAAATCCTTGTTATGATGAATGATTTTCGAAGGAAACCTGGACATTTCGTGTTAAGTTATGAGACTCTGGACCTTATTGGAGCCTCTGTTGTAGCTGACTTTCTCTGGCAGGAGAAGAGAGTTGCTGCTTCATTACTTCCACACAGGAAAAAGTCCAGGCCCCTGCTCAGCCCACACTGACACCCAAGGAGCAGCCTCCCCCGCCCATTACAGCCGAGGAAGGCAGGGTGTTCCAGCTCCACACACAGTAACACTGAGGTGGCCTTGTTATCACTGGGTGACAAAAGTCTTGCCTCCCACTAGGCTTCCTCTGATCCCCAAGTGCAAGCTCCTTCCTTGGCTTTAGTCCAGTGGAGGGTGGAGTGCCTTGTTTCTGCCTGCCCAGAGTTGAAGTCTAGACTCCGTACTTCATCGGTTGAGGTTGGATAAGAACACGGTTTCCTTCCTGTGGTGTTGGCTACAGCACAGCAACTGTTGTCCAAAAGTTTTCTGTCTTGTTAGGTTGCCCCTTTCCTGGTCTCTTGGGTAGAAAGATCAGAGTTTTGCTGGGGCCTTTCTGCGTCTGCACCCATTGGAAACTCCAGGTTGCTGACATCTTTGGCTCCATGTCTCGATATACAAGGCAAAAGAAAACTCAGGGAACTCACTCAGGTGTTGTTTCCCAGGTCCTAAGGTCCCTAGAAGAAAGATCTCTCCATCCTTTTTCTTAGGTCTGTTTTATACAATGTTCAGGGTTGTTAGTTGTACTCAGTGGGGGGAACAAAGTATGTCTACTCCATCTTCCTAGTAGCACGGGTCCTCAGATAAAATCCTTTCATCAGTCTTACTTTACCTAGAACAAAATCTGGAAAAGCTATACCACTATGACAGAATCACAATTTTCCCTCAAACTCCATTTATGCTTAAGGCTGAAAATATAGCTTTCAAATCAGTTTTTACCAAATATGTGAAAGTTCATCCTAGGTTGAGGGATATCTGCATATTCTTAGGGGTGTGCACTATACTAAAGATGTCAATAATTGTCTTCCCATTTCTCCATTTCTGAGCAAGAATCTGCTTCAGATGAAAGCAGGTCTGACCCCGCCCTTCCCCAGAGCCCGATGACACCGTGGGTGAGAACCACGAAAGAACAAAGTCCAGGGTGCCTGGAAGAGAGGCGCACGAAGTTGTATCTCCTAAGAGTTTGAGGTTGAGACACAGAGAGACTTCATAAGCTAGCTTCTGTGAAGTTCAAGGTCAGGTCAAGGGCTGAGGCAGGCATTTGGAGATGACTACTATGAGCTAGGCACAAGAAGGACAAACTGAAGAAATCAATCTGCAGAAAGAAAAATAGTAATTAAGCAGACACACAGGGAGGAGGAGACAAGAAAGCCATGTTGTGGGTCCCAGAGAAGACTTGTGTGAACGTGATTCTGACTTGAGTCCTACTCGCTATTCAGCGCCTTGTTCCAGGTCCTTTTGCCTATAAGCTGCATTTCCCACCCTTGGGTTTTCCGAGTCACCACATCCCTCTATCCTAATAGCTTTCCTGAGCTTTGCAACTCGAGGGTCTGTGTGTGGAGATTGGGTGAGTTTGGGCTTTTGGTCCCACTACTATAACTCTCCACATGGAGCCTGTTTCCTACCACAGCTCCAGAGAGACACTCTGCCACCTAATTACGCCCATAACACAGGTTCCCTTCCTATGCATGTGCCTTCTTCAGGGTCGTGCAACCCTGAAGAAGGCCCCAGATCTCATCTACATGTTTGCCTTCTCTCCTTCCTCTCTCCCTCCTAGCTTCCTGCCATGTTCCTTTGCTCACTTCCGTCTCTGTTTTTCAACGTAACTGCTGAAATTCAGAAGAACACAATGGGAATACAAAAAAACCAAAGAAGCTGCAACGGGCCAACTGTTGCCAACAGGTCATCAAAGGAGACAAGTTAAAGCCAGAAATAACCAAAGCACATTTGGGGGGGGTGGTGGTAAGCATTTTCTAAAAGAAGGTCCAACAGCTACAGAAGTTCAAACAAGATAGATACCAGCTCAGATTTCTTTTTGCTACATCATGCAACTGCCCACAAGGACATGATAGAACATGTCTGGCATCAATAACCAACTGAAAATGGGCACTGTGGAAGATACTATTGGGAGTCCTCAATCCAAATGATGGTACAAAAATCATACAACCAAGAAAATAGTTAACTTATTGGAGGGGACAATAGCTTATTTTTAAGAGGATAAATCTAATATTTTCTGAGCCTTCTCTGTACAATCCCAGTGATACCTGTTCAATCCGGCAAAAAGCAAAATCCTCTTTTTTTTACACTGAATATTCCACAGTTGATTTATTCATTCACCTACTGAAGCACATCTTGGTCACTTTCAAGTTTTAGCAATTATGAATAAGCTGCTATAAACATATGTGTGCAGGTTTTGGTGTGGACATGAGTTTCCAGCTCCTTTAGATAAATACCAAGGAATGCCATTGCTGGATTCTGGAGTAAGAGGATGTTTAGCTTAGTAAGAAACTGCCAAACCATCTTTCAAGGTGACTGTACCATTCTGCTTTCTAACCAGCAATGAATGAGAATTTCTGGTGTTCCACAGCCCTATCAGAATTTGGTGGTGTCAGTGTTTCAGATTTTGACCACACTAATAGGTCTATAGTGGTATTTCATTGTGGTTTTAATTTGAATTTCCCTGGATGACACAGGATGTGGAATAATTTTCTATATGCTTATTTGCCATCTGTATTATTCTTCTTTGGTAAGATGTCAATCTCTCTTTGGCCTTTTATTTATTTATTTAGACTTTTTTTTTAATTCAGGTTGTTTGCTTTCTTATTGTTGAATTTTAAGAGTTCCTTATATATTCTGAATTGTAGTCCTTTATCAGGTATGTCTCTTATAAATATGTTATCCCATTCTGTGAACTTGTCTTCTCATTCTCTGGTCTTTCACAGAGAAGACGTTTCTAGTTTTCATGAAGTACAGCTCATCAATTATTCCTTTCATGGACTTGGTGTTGTATTTTGGAACAGTCATTATGATACCTGAGGTTATCCAAGTTGTCTTCTGCGTTACCTTTTAAGATTTTTATAGTTTTGCATTTTACTTTTAGGTCTATCACCCATTTTGAGTTACTTCTTGTGAAGAGTGTAAGGTCTTCGTCTAGAATTTTTTTTTTTTTTTTTTTTTTTTGCATGTGGATGGCTGGTTGTTCCAACACCACTTGTTGAAAAGACTACCTTTGCTCCTCTGTCCAGAGATCAGTTGATAGTATTTATTTAGGTCTATTTCTGGGCTCTCGATTCTGTTCCATTGATCTATTGGTCTCTTCTTTCACCAAGACCACACTGATTTTGATTTGATTTCTGTAGCTTTGTAGTAAATCATGAAGTCAGGTCAGGTCAGTTCTCCAACTTCGGTCTTCTCCTTCAATACTGTATTGGCTATTCTGGCTCTTTTGCCTCTCCTTATAAACTTTAGAATCAGACTGTTGACATCCACAAAATAACTTGCTGGGATTTTTATTGGGATTGCATTAAATCTATAGATCAAATTGGAAAGAACTGACATCTTAACAATATTGAGTCTTCCTATCTATGAAAATACCCTATCTCTTCATTTGTTTAGTTCTTGAATTTTATTCACCGGGTTTATAATTTTCTTCATAGATCCTCTTCATATTTTGTTCAATTTATACTTATTTCATTTTGGAGAGGTGTTAATGTGAATAGTATTGTGTTTTTAATTTCAAATTCCACTTGTTCAATGCTGATATAAGAGAAAGCAATTTTTTTTATTAACCTTTATCCTTTTATTAACCTTGTATCCCTTTAATAACCTTGTATCCTTTAACCTTGCTATAATTTCTTATCAGTTCCAGGAATTTCTTTATTCATTCATCTCCACTGTGGAAAAAAGGCAGTTTTATTTCTTCCTTCCCTATGTATATACCTTTTATTTCCTTTTCTTGCATGACTACATTAGCATGGACTTTGTTGAAAAGAGGTGGTGAAAGGGGAAATCCTTGCTTTGTACCTGGTCTTTGTGGGAAAATTTGGAGTTTTCACCATTAAGGATGATGTTAGCTGTAGGTTTTTGGAAACTATCAAGTTGAGGAATTTCCCCTCTATTCCTAATCTACTCTGAGTGTTATCATGAATGGATTATGAATTTTGCCAAATGTTTTGTCTTCATCTATTGATATATTTATGTGATTCTTCATTTTAAGTTGTTGATGTAATGGATTACATTAAGTGATTTTTGAATTTTACGCACTGTTGGAATTGATTTGCTAATATTTTGTTGAGGATATTAATGCCTATGGTCACAGAAGATACTGGCCTGTGGTTTTCTTTTCTTATAATGTCTTTGGTATTAGGGTAATGCTGGCCTCATAAAATGAGTTGGGAAGTATTCCTTTGGTTTCTATCTTCTGAAAGAAATTATAGAGAATTGGTACAACTTCTTCTTGAGATGTTTGGTAGAATTCTCCAGTGAACACACCTGGCTTGGTGCTTTCTTTTTTGGGAAGTTATTAATTATTGATTTATTTAATACATATGGGCCTAGTCATATCATCTATTCCTTCTTGTGTGAGTTTTGGCGAATTGTGTTTTTTAAGGAATTGGTTTATTTTATGTAAGTCATCAAATTTGAGGATACAGGGCTATTCATTGTATTACTTTATTATCTTTCTAATGTCCTTGGGATTTTTTTTTTTAAGATTTTATTTATTTACTAGAGAGACGGAGATCACAAGCAGGCAGAGAAGCAGGCAGAGAGAGAGGAGGAAGCAGGCTCCCTGCTGAGCAGAGAACCTGATGCGGGGCTCGATCCCAGGACTTGGGGATCAAGATCTGAGCCGAAGGCAGAGGCTTTAACCCACTGAGCCACCCAGGCGCCCCTGTCCTTGGGATTTTTAATAATGACTCTCTTTCTTTTCTGATATTAGTAATTTGTGTCCTCTTTTTTTCTTAGCCTGGCTATACACTTATCAATTTTGTTAATCTTTTCAAAGAACTAGCTTTTGGTTTCATTGATTCTCTGAATTGATTTCCTTTTCCCAGTATCATTGATTTCTACTTTAATTCTTATTATCTCCTCCATGTAATTTGGGTTTAATTCACTCTTCTTTTTCAGTTTCATAAGCTAGAAACTTAAAATTATTGATTTTAGCTCTTTCTTCTTTTCTAATATGTGTATTGTCATAAATTTCCCTCTAAGCACTGCTTTCACTACAAATGTGGTAAGTTGTGCTTTCATTTTCATTTAGTTCTAAATACTTAAAATTTTCTCTTGAGATTTTTTATTTGACCTATATGTTTAGAAGTATGTTATTTAAATCTTCCCATTTGGGGACTTTCCAGTTATCTTTCTGTTACTCATATCTATTTAGTTCCACTGTGATCTGAGAGCAGACATAGTGTGATTTCTATTCTTTTAAATTGTTAAAGTGTACCCTGTGGCCCAGAAAGTGGACTGTTTTGGTGAATGGTCCATGTGAGCTTGAGAATAATGTGTGTTCTGTTGTTGGATGAAGTAGTCCTATAGAAGCCAATTATATGCCATTGATCAATGGTGTTGAGTTCAGTATGCCCTTACTGATTTTGTCTGCTGCATCTGTCCAAAACCCTCCTCTAAAAAGACTTCTTAAAAAGTACACTTGTTATGATGTGCACTGGGTGTTATATAAGGTATGAATCACTAAATTCTACTCCAGAAACCAATATTACACCATATGTTAACTACCTAGAATTTAAGTGAAAATTTGAGAATAAAATAAAATAGGCAGCAAATTAAAAAGGCAGCAAATGAATAAATGACTTCAAATATAAGAATTCAGATAGTCTTGCACTTAAGTCTTGAATATCGAAGATGGCTAATGAGCCATCTAGTCAACAGCTAGTCTCATGGGACGTATGTTGTTTCTGATGAGCCCAGTAAAGCATTTCTCTTTCCCACCTTAAATATGTAAGCTATAAAACAAAAAAAGTGGCATGTGGAGAAATTAAAATATTAACTTTAGGGATACCTGGGTAGCTCAGTTGGTTAAGCATCTGCCTTCGGCTTAGGTCATGACCCCAGGGTCCTGGGATCGAGTTCTGCATTGAGCTCCTTGCTCAGTGGGGAGCCTGCTTTTTCCTCTGCCTGCCGCTCTCCCTGTCTCTGGCAAATAAATAAACAAATAATATTTTTAAAAATAAAATAAAGTATTCATTTTATTTTATGTCACACAGATTTAATATCTTTGCTGATAAAAGTTATCTCCTCTGAGAGCTGCCTCCTGGAATATAGAGAAAAAGGTACATTGTCTCAGATGTTGTACCTGAGATACAATGTACCTGGGATCAGCTCACCTTTAGATGAAACCAGAAGTTCTACTGACATCACAGAAGATAAGGCCATCCCAGTAAAAAAATCTATGTGGAATATCTATGCTGATAAAACTAGATTTGAGGGCATAGTTTAGTTAAATGAACTCAAGAATTAGGCAGATATACCCTACCCAGCTCGTGTTAGACTTCCTCCCTCGCACAGGGGCAGAGCAGACCTTGCCCTGAAGAACAGAGCACAACTGGAACTCCTGTGAGCTGCTAGCTCCCCAGAGGAAGAAGAGAGTCTGAGCAGAACATACCTAAGTATTTACATTTGAAATTTACCCATCAAATAAATTACTCCCCAGAGGAAGAGCTAATAAAGAGGGAGGTCAGGAGTTACACTAATTACATTTCGTCCACATGGAAGAAACATCAAAGGTGGTGGAGGAATGTCCCCCCATCTTCCAACAGTACAGTACACCTTTTAAAAAAAATTAAAGATTAAAAAACCTCTAGCTCACAAATTGTAAAATATTAGCATTCCTAGAAACATTTTTCCTAGAATCTGAGGACCCAGAAGTTTGTCAGATGTAAACAAATGACTGAAGTTAACACACAGAATGGAGCTCACATTACAAGTAATTTCTCTTTCAGAATTTTTTATATTTGGCCTTTTCTCTTGACTTCAGACAACGATAAACTAGGTTTGTGTTAGCAAAGAAATGGTAAAGGGGGAGGAGGGGAAAAGGGAGAAAGGGTAGGAGGTAAGGGAGGCAGAAACAAAGAGGAGAGAGGGGAAGAAATAATCACTATGAACAAGTAGGTGTACAGAGTCCCGGATCTTTTTTCCTACATTTCTTCTGTGTTCTGCTACACAGAGTTGAGCAATCAATGTCAGAATCTGGAAACTGAAGTCTTATTTCTATAGGAATTATTACATATCCTTTAACTCTTCTCTGAGAAAATGATTTTTTTCTGGGGAATAGTTTGGAGTGAGAAAATCTGTATTTCTGACTAACATTAAGGGGATGGGCAAAGCAATGCTCAAAGCTGTAATCACTGCAAACACATTTTTAGGGAAGTGTCTGTGCAAGCTTCGCTGGTATGGACGCCAATGAACCTCTGAGTCATTCGTCCTGTACTACACTGAGGGCAGAACTCAGGGCAGGTGAGAGACAGTGAGTGTTTTGGGGCCCGTTAAGCATTAGGGTCTCTACCTAGAAACCTCCTTGGCTCTGAAGAATCAGACTTCGTTTCATTTCTGGAAATACAAACCAGTATCATACATTTGAAAGCTGGATCATTCCAAAACGGAGTGTCCTTTCGCACGTGGGCCATTCTCATTTGCTGTTTTACCAAGCAGTAATTGGAATATGGCACCCGCTTCCCCTCGCAAAGTTTTGTTGATGGGTAGTGTGGGTGGCATCCAATGATCTTGGGGATAGTGGTTGAATTGTGGCTGCTGACATTTTCACTAAGGCCATTTCTGGAAGCAGTTGTTGGGAAGTTAGTCACCCCATGGGACTCCCAACAGGAGAAAAAAAGAGAATGAAGGCATGAGTAAAGTACATGTAAATCCAGTAAAACCACTGAGTTGATGGACAATCCGCAAACCAAGTACAAGGAGCCTGGATGGTCAGTGACCCCTGTGGGCAGGTAAGTCTTATGACTCTTTTTTCATGTTGGTGGTTTCTGATGACCTGAGCAGCTTTTCTGGGGAAATGGATGGCTTTGGGGAAATGGACGATTATAGCTGTGTATCAGTTTGACTTGTTCTTAAATATCAGTAACAGAAACCTTACTGACAATAACTAAGAAATTATTTTTCTCAGTGAGCAGAAAGTTAAAAGGTAGGCAGGTCCAAGACTCATGCAGTGCTCCGTGATGTCAGCAAAATCAAGGCTCCTCCTTCCTTCCTGCTTTGTTGCCTCAGTGGCACAAGATAGTTGCTTCAGCTCCAGATGTCACCCTTTAGTTCAAGTAAGGAAGAATTGGGGCAGAGAGGAGGGGCTATAAATGTCTGTTGGTTTAGCCAGAGAACAGTGACTGCCACATCCTGGAACACAATTTTGGTCCTGAAACAAGGGAAATTAATTTTAAACCTAGAATCATTTTGGTCTTCCCTAAACCTACCCATCCTGGATAGTCTTGTCAACCCCGACCGCTTTCCTCTGAATAAACCAGTACCAGAGAAATTCTTGCCAAAAATAGACCTATCAGAAGATCAGAAAGCAGGGCTTCTAAATGCCACAAATATCAGATCCTGGACTAGCCCAGTTCTCATAGGCCCAGAAGCCACAAGCCATCCCTCAGGTAGAGACTAAAGAATCAAGAAGAAAAGCCCTGGTTTATTACAAACAAAGTGCATTTCAGGAAGAAGCAGTCATCTCCTCTTAGAGCTGCCTCCTGGAATACAGCAAAAAAGGCACATTGTCTCAGACATTGTACCTGAGATATGATGTACCTGGGATCAGCTCACCTTTAGATGAAACCAGAAATTCTGCTGACATCACAGAGAACAGAGCCATCCTAGTAAAAAAAAACTATGTGGAAAAAGTCTGTAAGAGTATATCATAAATAGTTAACAGTGGTTACTTCCGGAGAGGGAGAAAAAGATTGGAAGATACGAGAGAGAGAGCACGATTTCTTCTATATACTTCTTGTGCCATGTATTTGGAGAAGAGGGTGCCTGCACCTCGTTAACTTCTGAGGTCTGTAGTACCTGCGGTGGCTAAGTGATGGTTCACAGAGACAAGCGTAAAACCTAGGGCTTGAGTTTTCAAGCGCCACGTCCACTAAAAGCTCTGTAGTCATGCCAGGCATGGATCCTAGCCTCGAGCAGAAGTGAGAAGGCATGAATGCTAATGACCGTGCCACACAGCAGAACATGGTTGGCTAATAGAGAGGCTCCGATGAAGCCCCATGAGAACCGGAAGAATGGTTCCTTCCTTTCGAGAAGGATCGAGAATGGCAGAGCCTCGTGCAAGAGATGGTCAAATACGACAGGTTGGTGATACATTTAAACATACCTGCCCACTTCTCTGTTCTCTATAAGCTCTAGTTCCGGTGTCACCTCTGCAGTGAAGGGTGTTCAGGTTCTCCCTGAGATCAAGTGTTTGGACCGGGGATTTCTGTCCCCACCTCACATTAGCACATTTTTCTGAGTATAGATCTCCCTCCATTTCACTCTGAGTTAAATGGCAGAAGGCATTGTAGGTCTCGTGGTGCATCCACAGCCTGGTGGTAGCAGCCATCCCGTCCACCCCTCCAATGGACTGAGCTGTACTGAGTGTTGGGGAGGCGTACAAAGTTGGGTACGATTTAGTATCTGCAACTGAGGATAGTAATGATACTATCCTCTGTTAATCATAACTGACTGCAGTTATGATTACTGCAGTCAGTAATAATAATGCAGAGTCCTGTGTGCCTCGACAGGAAGAATACACGGGGCCATGAAAACCAAGAGGACTGGGTCAGACTGAGAGGATGAGAGAGAATGGACCTTCCCCAAAGAGATGATATTTAAGCTCATTTTGAAGAAGGTGGAAAAATGAATAGGGTGGGTGACTGACCTGTGAAGGCAACACACCATCCCTTTGGCACTCAAAAAAGAATTTTCTTTAAAGATTTATTTAGTTGAAAGAGAGAGAGACAGAGAGAGAGGGAACACAAGCAGGAGGAGTGGGAGAGGGAGAAGCAGGCTTCCTGCTGAGCAGGGAGCCCGATGTGAGGCTTGATCCCAGGACCCCGGTATCATGATCTGAGCCAAAGGCAGACACTTAACAACTGAGCCACCCGGTCATCCCAGGTACTCAAAAATTTTTAGTTGACCCCAATTATCAGGGTAGAGTCTAGGAGACCTAATTCCCATCTAAGTATTTCCCTTCCAAGGTAAAAGACATTATTGAAAATAAATTCAGGATTAAGAACCCACAATAAAAGAAAGCCGATGAGTCCTTGAATTCCTGGAATCAGAAACAACCTGTCTATAAACTGTTTTCTGATCACTTCTCAACCAGGATTTCAGAGCACTGGCTCCCTGAGGAACAGCGGTGCGGCACCAATTACAGGTTTCTCCCGCTCTCTGGAAGCAGGGCATTGCTACAAAACCTTCGCCAGCCAAAGCGTACAAAGTGAAGAAGCGATTACCACGGATCTATATGAAAGCAATTATCATTAAATTTATTACCACTTATTTCTGAGCATTCCTAGGTCCCCCAAATCATCTCTCTCGGGCTTTTCTGACACCTTAGGACACATCTTGCTAACAAATGCACAAATCAGGTTAAGACACAGATGCTCACAGATGTAGCTCAGAGCTCCAGGCTCGATGCTTAAGGGTAGGTCAGGGGAAGAAGCTAGGAGTGCCCACTGCCCCTGTAATAGCTCACAGCAAAACAAACACTGAATGCTATTTTTGCTTTTCACCTTTCTTCATTAAAGCAAAAATCTTCTTTGAATTTCTTCCGGTTCACGGAAACAAGAACCAATGTAGGTTTCTCATGAAAGTGAAGTGGCATACCATGAACTTTCAAAGAGTGGGGGGTACCTGTAAGAAGTAACATCATCCCAATTCAGTGAAGCTCTGAGGGACTGGTTTTGGGGCCTCCACACTTTGGCCTGGAAAGGTCTGTGTGAGCTACCACCCCACCAGCTGGAGTGTTTTACTGCTTGTCAAACAGGCAACTCCCTTCCCCTTTGCATGACTGTGTCCCTTAAAATCAGTTGTCACCTAAGGTACTTTTGCTTTGACTCCACTTGCTGCAGAGAAGGTATGAGGAACCAACACTAGGTCAGCATGATACTGTTATAAGCACCCTTCTCGGCCAGTGCAAGGTCCACATCAGGCAAGGGCTGATTTCAAATCCTTGAGGCATCTTCTGACACGGCAGTCTGGTCAGGGAACACAGTGAGCAAAGCAGTCAGAATGCCTCTTCCTTCTGTATATCTCTCACCTAACTTTCCCAACATACTGCGCTTCCAACAAACGGGTGAGGAAACTGAGGCTTTGGTTAAGGAAATTGTTTGTGCCTGCATGGAAGTTGACACTGGAGTTCAGGGTTAGTTAGCCTGGCTCCAAAACCCAGTCTTTCTGTTGCATAAAGCTGCTTCTCTTAATAATCCAGAGGTTCCTCAACAAGAGAGGAAGGGAGGTAGGTGCTAGTAGAATGAATTACATTTCTTGAGGCAGGAAAAATCAACTATGTGAATATTAATCCAATTCTGCTCACTTTACAGGATTATGGAGAAAACCACCAACACTTCTATTCTGTTCCAACACTCCCACACTGCTCTGCGAAGCCAGGTTGTGTGGATAAAGGCCTGAAAACCAGAAATGCTCTATTCGAAGAGGTTATAAAGAACTCAAAAAATGCTCATTAACTCTTTAGGATCTATTTTATGTGACTTTCCCTTTCCCTGAAAGAAGTCTGATACATTGAGCCTAACACTGTACCTCTCCATCAGCGAGGTACAAGGAGATAGCTACAGAGAGCACACAATGATGAGAAAGAAAAGGAGTGGATTCCTACCAGACCGAAATTCCAGAACTTCAAACTAGGGAAGGAAATGTGCCCTTACAGGACAGGTGTATTGCACTGGACCCTCTGTAATGGAAGCTAGAATGTTAATTTCCCTCAAACTTCCAGTTGATTATAAGGCACCATTTTGAATAAGAACCCCAGCTCTAAAGAAGAGGTCTGAAGAATCCTTCAATCAAGAGTTCATCCCTGGAGGGGCCCCTGAGTGGCTCAGTTATGTGTCCACCTCTTGATTTTGACTTGATTTTAGCTGGGGTCATGATCTCAGGATTGTGGGACTGAGCCCTAAGGGCTCCATGCTGGGCATAGATAGAGCCTGCTTGGGATTCTCTCTCTCCCTCCGCCCCTACCCTCCCTCTCTAAAACAAATAAAAATAATAAGTAAAAAAAAAAAAAAAAAAAAAAAATTCATCCCTGGAAATCCCACTAGATTAAGGAAATGGCTCCTTAAATTGGACTCCCTTTATCTTCTAGAAGTCTGTAACTCTGAATGAACAGATCCTGTTTTCCACAGTCTGCTGGTCATCTTAAAACCTGGATTTAGGAAGCGATAATTCACACTTACTCCATCATCAATGCTTACTAGCAGTTAAGGGTTTTTATGTCTTGGGGTGTCTGGCTGGTTCAGTTGGTAGAGCATGCGACTCTTTAATTTTAGGGTCAGGAGTTCAAGCCTCAAGTTGGGCGTGGAGCCTACTTAATTAAAAAAAAAAAAGTCTTGAGGTCTTATCTCTGAATAAGATGAAAACTAAAAATTTTAGAGTCCAAATCCCATCAATTGCCTAGGCAAACCAAATCACCAACATGCAGCAATTCAGACGGCTGAGAAACTAAGTTTGATGGGAAAGGAATGATAAATTTATTTCCACACTAGGGATTTACGTACAAGTACTGTTCTTGAATCTCTGAAGAGCTTATACTTTCCAACAAGGTTATCTGCTATTTTTCATAATCTGTGTGCAGAGGTTCCTCCAGATTTCATCTGAGCTTTGGTTAAACTACTGTTTTACTTGCTAATTTTGCTATGTTTCTGGTAAAGCTAAAAGAAGTTATGCTGTTAAGGATAACCTATATCCCTTCTTGTGTCGCTGAAGGTAAAATGTTGACCTAAGGAAAACAAACACAAATGGGAGCAGGAAAGTAATACAGTGACTCTTCTTCCAAGTGTGAGAGATAGAGAAGCCACCTCTAAGTTTCTGAGAACCAGAAGTGTATGATTTTGGCCTTCCATAACCTCAACTGCTGCAAAAGGAATACTCGAGGGGAACCTGGGTGACTCAGTCCATTGAGCGTCTGACTCTTAGTTTCAGCTCAAGTCATGATCTCAGGGTGGTGAGATCGAGCCCGGCACTGGGCTCTGCGCTCAGTGAGGAGTCTGCTTGACATTCTCTCCACTTCTCTGCCCCTCTCGACTCTCTCTCTGAAATAATCTTTTTTAAAAAAGTAATACTCTATTTAGCTACTGGATTTTTTTTTTTATGGTTTTCATGAAAATCAAGTGAGTTTTAGAAGCTCAATCTCTCAAAACAAAAATAGAAGAATGAAAGCTAAGCTGAAAATATCAAGAAAGAAAAGTTAAGGGTGCCGTGGGTGGCTCTGTCAGTTAAGCATCTGCCTTCGGTTCAGGTCATGATCCCAGGGTCCTGGGATGAGTCCTGCATCGGGCTCCAGGAGCCGGCTTCTCCCTCTGCCTGCTGCTCTCTCTGACAAATAAATAAAATTTGGGGGAAAAAAACAAAGAAAGGTTAAAACAACCAAACATTCTGAGTTCAAAATAAACATTTTTTGAAAACTTTATCACGTATGGAATGAGGTTTTTGATTGTCTTCTAAATAATCTGTAGTTTTTGCATTGTAGGTCTTATGTCCCAAAAGAAAATACAAGCCCGTATTACCACTGACATTCTGCAAAGTAGCAATGAACATAAATTTCCACAAGGCTGATTTTTTGGCATGTATTAAACTCCAACCATCTCCTAACGTTCAAATTACTGTGGCAAGTTTAATATTGTTCCATACTCTAACTTAATTCCATGCCAGTTGTTTTCATCTCAAATGAGATCTACCATTTAAACATTTTGTGAGGCTCGGATGGCGATATGTTGTGACTCTAACACTGATTTTCAAAAGGATGCACAGTTTCACATTTCCACATCTATAGAACTTTATTAATAAGCAAAACACATGTCAGCACGTTTTATATATGGGCAAGGACATTCCTATAATAGTAATTGGCACATTATCATCTAACAGTTGAACTTTATCAAGAAGGAGATTTTAAAAATAATACACTAACATTTCATATGACTATTTGAAGAGTAAACAATTAAAATAACATTTAACAGCAGTTTTAAAATATAAAAGCTCATCGTTTACTGTTTACCATAAGCTGGAAATCATTCCAATACAACTTCTATTTAAAAAGACAAACAAAAAACTACGCATATTCTACAGGCCAGACAAATGGGTTGACTAGGAAAGGCTGTGACAGTAATTAGCTTCTGACCTAATACTCCAGTTCCTTTTCTCAAAGGGCAGTGGGTTTAGGCAGTCACTTCTCAGTAACAGAGTTATACATAGGGTGATCATGTAATTTATTCTCTAAGTTAGGACACTTTCGAGAGAGGAGGCACTATTTAAGCTGAGAAAACAGAAATAATCAGGGCTGAGGACAAACTAAGGACATACGTCATTCCAGTTAAATAACAGGATCAGATGCACTCTCGTTACTTTTGTGCTTTGGGGGACTACAGACCAGTTGAAAAGAAAAATGTTAAATTAAAAAACCCTAATTTTTTTCTCCAGCTGGGCTTTTTGGATTTCACTTTCCCCTGTTGTGGGTGGTTCTGCTAGAGTATTAGTGATTATTGTCTTAACAGGTTAAAATTTCTGAACCACCCCAAAGGCATGGGAGATAACTTATAGACTCAAAAGGCTAGAGATTAGTATTTTTTCTATTAAAGAGAAATTTTTATTTTAACCGAGTATAATTAAGATTTGCCTTTTAATTTTAAATTTCTAATTTCAAGCCTCAACACACTATACAGAAAAATGTATTTTTACCTTAAGTTCAGTTGATTTCATGTAAATACATAAAAATGGATTCTCCTAGCCCTAACTAGCTTATTCAAATGTAATAAAAATAATTTAATAAATATCTGCATTAACTTCCAAGCCCCAGGTCATATTCTTTCAAAAACTATTTAGACACCCTATCAAAGATTCTGATTTGCAAACTTTAAGACAGAGTGCAAAGACGGTTTAGCATCCCCCAAACACAATAGCAGCTCTTTTATCCAAGCTCACAGGGAATGAAGAAAGTATGTAGAATTTGATAGGTCTGGAAGAGAATGTTAAAGTTTTAAAAATAATATTCTATGCCCCTGACTGGATGATGAGATTTAAGGCTACCACTGAATTGTACCAATTATAGGAGATCAGGTAACATGCACACTTGATTTAAGGGGGGGGGGAGAAAAATCAAAACAAAGCGTGAAGTTTTTGATATTGGATCAAAAGTGACACATCCATATTCAGAAACCAAGGATACACACCACAAAAACTAAAATAATAAATTTTGTAAAGTGATGTGATAGCTCATCTAGTAATCTATAATTACCATATATAATAGCTTAATTTCACTTAAAAGTTATCACAAAAATGAAGTATAGGTCGACAGCAACTTAGTATGAGATAGAGAAGAAATCTAGCATGAGATTCCATTTCTTTTAAGTACATTCTAATTTTAACTTCCAAATCAGGCAACTAAATATTTTTTCTTTACCCCCATGCTAGTTTGACTTCAAGGGATACAGAGGTACTTCATTAAACAACAAAAATTCTATGTAAGGAAGGAGAATGAGTGAGAGAAAACAAAAAAATAGGAGGCTCAATTAGCAAAACAAAACTGCATGTTTTATTTATCAAAGACAATGAAATAAATCAGAAAATACAGAGAAATACAAAAGAAGTTATAAAGCATAATTTATTTTTTCAGAAATGGAAAAATGTCCCTGAATAGTTTTAGATGTATCTTTTAGTAGTAGTGAGTATCTAATTATAAAAAAACAACAAATTTTATATGTTCTCTATAGCTGTATTAAATGATTTTTAAGTTTAAAAGATGATGTAATTCCCATCATTTTTAATGTTGGCATTCAAAAACAAAAAGAGAACTGAAAAGAAAACAGATGAGACATAAAATGATTTGCAAAATGTAGTAGCTTGTGAATGTAGATTCCAGTTGTAGTAATGGTCACATACACACATACTCTTGCCACACACACACACACACACACACCACACTCCCATATTCCACAGACACATTTCTGTAACTTGAAAACAGATTATTTTGCATATCTTAATTCAAGATATGATTTTATGTTAATTCTACAATCATAAAGCAAGAAGCTATTAGTACAAGTTCTGATTTGTTTCATTTAACAAACTAAACATCTAAAGAAAAAATTATTACAATGAAAATTGAAAGATACTTTTATTGGCTTTTTAAAAGACAAATGCAAATGAGAATATCTTATTCAGAAAATTAATTTTCAAAAGTGTCTTAAATGAAATAAATATAATATCTAATACAATCTCTTCCTGCAAGACTCTCTAAGATGGCAATCTTTAAAACCAAGCTTCTCGACTGAGAATCCCTAAACCTGACATGTTCCTTAAAAAGAAAACAACAAAAAGATGTTCTCTTAAAGGACATGTGGAATACCCATATCTTCTTAAAATCTGTCCTAAAACAAACTATCTTTAACATTCAGATTTTCTCTATATATTAAGTTCACTTAATTTTAAATTAATTGAAAAGATATCCAGACACAGTTTCTAAGAAAACAATGCAGAAAGTAATTTATGCATGGTTATTTACAGAAGGAGTTTGCTAAATAATAATGTAAATATCATGTTCAAAAATCTGACAAAGCTTTTCTATAATCAGCACAGCAGTTTTCAAAAAACTATATAAAGGGCGTTTCATGTGTAGAGTTACTAGATGAATCTAGGAGCCAGAAACTAAAGCATTTGACATGGTTAATAATTTCATTTTTATTATACTAAATGTCAGGTCAGAAGTCAATGGCATTTACATGCTGGAAGACTGTTTCTCACTCACCCCTTTCAATTAGATCAAACACTGATTAACTGGACTTGACTGCTACAACTTTATAGTTTCTTTCAAGTATACGCAAATCTTTTACATGGGCACATACGCGAATGTGCAAAACAAATGAAATTTAAATATTTAAGAGAATGAACAGAAATGGCTTTTAAGCATAAACCATCCTGCCATTCAATTTTGAAGATCTATCTTTTCTTCACTAATTTGTCTTCTGCTTTTAGTAGTCTTCTATCCTATTAAAGTTGTAGGTTTACAGATGATCTGGAAATTTCACATTGGTTTAAGAAAAGAATGTCTGGTCGATGCAGTCTAGGGACAAAGAAAGAATTAGTCTTATAGTATATTAAGTTGCAATTGTCTATATGATAATATAATAAAAAACATTTTATAACAGTATTACATCAAGTCTATAATGTCCTTTTGGTAAAGATAATATAAAACAGAATATATCAGAACATATTCCAAAGTTTAAGCTTCTAAAGGAAAACATCTAGAAAATATTTACATTAAATTTTAGACTCCTGAAAATGCAAGTAATTACACCGAATAAATTACTTTGCCTTTTATCTTAAATATTGATACACTCTTACTGTTACTGCTTGCAAAGACATTTTAGTAGTTAAAAAGAAAATGTGACACCTTCCATGTAGAGGTAAAAGAACATTTAAAAGCATACTTTAATATTTTCCAGAAATAAAACTGTACTCTTCAGCAGAAATAACTAAATTAGATTATGTAAAACTCCTATGTTATAAAGTTTAAGCAATCAAATCCCAAACCATACAATTTATTTACAAAAAGAACAGTTATAGTAAGTTTGAAACATTTTATACTTGTAGATACATCTAGAAGTTAAGTGTTTTAGCAGACACTTTGCTTACGCATTTCAAATACTTTAAAAGTTCAAGTCATTTATAGACAGGAAGTATATGGCAAAAATAGTATAGAGGGAGGAGATATTTCTAAGTCATATATCCAGTAAGGAGTTAATATTCAAAATAGTTAAAAAGAACCCACACACAACTCAATAACTAAAAAACCAAATTAAAAAATGAAATTAAAAAATGAACAGAGGGGGCACCTGGGTAGCTTAGTGGGTTAAAGCCTCTGCCTTTGGGTCAGGTCATGATCCCAGGGTCCTGGGATTGAGCCCCGCATTAGGCTCTCTGCTTGGGGTGGGGGGAGGGGGTGGTAAGCCTGCCTCTCTGCCTGCTTGTGATCTCTGCCAAATAAATAAATAAAATCTTAAAAAAAAAAAAATAACAGAGGATCTGAGTAGACCATATTCCAAAGTCATACAGATGGCCATCAAGCACATGAAAAGAAGTTCACCATCTCTAAACATGAGGGAAATGCACATGAAAAACAACAAGATTATCACACCACTTCTGTCGGAATATTCACCTATAAGTAAAAAGATAAGAAACAAATGTTGGTGAGGACATAAGGAAATGGGAAACCTTGTAAAGTGTTGCTGGGAAAGTAAATTGAGGTAACCACTCTAGAAAACAGTATGGGGGTTCCTCAAAATATTAAAAATAGAACTATCCTATGATCCAACAACTCCACTTCTAGCTATCTATCTGAAGAAAATGAAAATACTAATTCAAAAAGATAGATGCACTCCTGTTAACTGCAACATTATTTACAAAAGTCAACATATGGAAAATAACCTAAGTGCCCACCAACAGATGAATGTTTAAATATATAGGGTATGTGTACGTTCCATATATATATATATATATATATATATATATATATATATATAATCTATGTATGATGTCATACTACTCATATATATGGAATACATATACAGGATGGAATACTACCCAGCCATAAAAAAGATCTTGCCATTTGTGACAATATGGATGGACCTTGAGAATATTATGCTAAGTGAAAGAAGTCAGAGAAAAACAAATATTGCATGATTTCACTTACAAGTTCAATTAACAACAACAAAACAATAATAACATAAAATAACACCTATACTCATAGATACTAAGAACAGAGTGGTAGCTATCAAAGGGGAAGGAGTTTGGGGATGGGGGGCAAAATGAGTGAAGGGGATCAAGAGCTACAAATTTCTAGTTACAAAACAAGTAAGTCATGGGGACATAAATTACAGCATGGGGAATACAGTCAGTAATACTGTATTTGTATTAACTCTGTATGGTGACAAATGGTAACTAGGCTTATTGCGGTGAGCAGTTCACAAAATACACAAATGTCAAATCACTATGTTGTACACATGAAGCTAATATTCTGTATGTTAAGTGTATTTCAATAACAAAAATAGTCTATTATAGAAAATAGAGATATGAGATCTCCTCATGTGCAGAAACTACTAGCGAGCTGCATGCAGCCTCCAGAAACTCACTGGATAACTAGTAAGACAACCTCTGCTCATTTCTTTATTCCCATTTATTCAAGTTGAAGCCTTCGTTGTTGATACGAACTGACAGACATTAAGGAAACTATCAGAGCTCCTACTTTCTTCATACAACTTTTATTCTTTGATCCAGTTTTTTTTAAGATCAGTGCATGGAAAATTTCTTTTCAACCACAAATTTTTTTTTTTTTAAACCACGTCTGGATTTCTCATTGTTTTATACAAAATCCCCATCCCTTCTGTGTAAGTGCTTTGTTGTATTTTGTTTCTTCATCCTTTATATTGTGTGCTAATGGTTACTTATATCCTGTGGTTAATCCTTAAAAAATAAGTTTCGAAAGTCTGACCTAAAGTTTTTTATTCATTATATATTTTAAAAATTAAAATTTATGAAATTCAATTTTAAAAAATCTTAAAAACTTCACAACTTACTAAATCTTAATTAGTTGATTGTTAACAATATAACAACATATTAAATATGCTAAGCTTAAGTAAACAGTAAGAGTACACATAATATTCATCTGGTGAATATGAATATCTGAAGGGAATAGATTTAATATATATTTCTTACCTCTATAATAAAAAGAAATATCTTGTTCTATGAGCAGCTGCCATACTTTCAGACATGTTTCTGACTTTTAGATAATTAACAAATCCTCTGAAGAAAAGCAGCAGGCCTGAAACCGTTAAAACAATACAGCTGCATTATGTTCTTATTCAGAGAGGGCAACAATTTAAAACAGACAATTATAAACAAGATCCACTTGGCTTAAGGAATTTAATCTGTAAAATTCTATTCATTCCATGATATTTTACACTATAATGATAAAATCATGAAAAAATATAATAAAAGTTTACTGCCTTCTCAAATTCTTTCAATTTGTTAGGTCCAGATGCATCTAAATTTAAATAAAAATTAAAGTAAAGCAAATTCAGTCATGAAAATCCAGAATTACACAAAAATATACATTTATTCCACGATTTCTTAAAATGGCAAAGATACCTAATGCATTTAAGCTGATTTAACTCAGGGAAATCCATTTTTACATGAAACTTTTCAATTAATATAACGACTAAGCAAACTAACACATATTTACTGATATAAGTTATTCAAGAAAGAATATATGCAAGTAATTTGCTTACAATTGTGGGATAAAACCAATAAGCCTGTCTACCAATATCAAGTGCCTGTCATCCGTGAAATCTGTGTTATGTGTTATTTAAATAAAATTTAATTATTATTTTTATTAAATAAAAATTTAATTATTAATTCTTATTTTCAAGTAATAAAAAAAGACTAATTTGTAATACAAACTTAGATAAGAAGAATCAGGAAAGAATTGGGAAGCAATTACTCTAGTGATTTCTTAAACAATGTGGGACAGATCTTCTATCTATCTTAGTATTCTCTATAACAGGATTTTTTAAGTAACAACCATTTACATAACAGGTATCCTTAGTAATTAATAAAACAATGCCAGTGAAATTCTTCAAAGCTTCAGATGGAAAATATTAGCAAAGTAAAAAAACATGAGCATTAATAGTAAATTCTTTGATACACTTTATAAACATAGAATTCTAAGGGAAACATTTAACAACTTCAGTAAATTTTTAACTAGATAATGGGTGGGGGCAAAACAAAAATAGAAAAACGTAAGATATACATGCATGCAACTTTCCTCATCAAGAGTCTGTCAATTTAAAATGCAAACTCCCAAACTAAATTTGTACCCCAACTCCAAGACAGTAACCAAAGCACTATAAAAAGAAGCATGGTTATAATAAAGAGAAATGATGGAAGATACACAAATAATGACTTAAGCAAGTGGTATAAATTTCAGCTAAATCTGAGCCCATCTGCTTCCCATATCCTCACTCCTTCCATTGGTGACTCCCACTCTGAATTCCACCCTCATGTTCTTCCAGATGCTGTTCAAAGATAATGGTATTGTGATCCAAATGTAAAAGTATTATTGAAAAATATAAACCAAAATTATTTGTGAAATCCCTACTTTTGTCTATGAAAATTGCTGTTTCTAAGACTATTTTGTCCTGCTCAGGCATTTTCTAAAATAAGCCAGTTCCTATCTAGAAACCAATCATTCAGCAGCTATTGTTTCTCGGTGTTCTACAATGTACTCAACATTCTTCTGGGTATATGTGAGAGGAACATTTTTACCACGGATTAAATTTTCACAATTCCCTAAATGCTAGACTGTGGTTCTGATGTGGAAATGGGGTGGTCCTCTGCATTTCACTGGGCCCTATAGTTGTCCTCCTAACATTCAATCCTTACAATATTTAGAAGCAAATATACTTATTTAATATGCTTAAATACCTAAAAGATTTTTTGTATTTTTTCACTTTTAAGTAAGAAACTCAGTAACAGGCACAAAATTCAGGAGTCAGAACACAATTAACAACACAAAAACTGCCTAAACCCTTTTAAGAATCTGGCTTCCTAACAAAATCATAGAATAATTTCACTATTAATTGTTAAGAGAAAGAATACAGGATCTTTACTGACCTTAACTGACCACTAAGAATTTGTTTTCCTAAAGATCCTAAAGATCCAACACCAGGAATGAACAAAAACTCAATGAGAACACTGCCACCTACTGAAATGCCAATATTTTCTGGTACAATTATGTTACTAAAGAAATGTGGGCTTTTAAACTTCAGTAGAGAGGATATTCTTCATGTCAGTAAATAAATCTGAAATGTAGATTAAAGGCATTACATGATTTTGAGACTAACTTATCATACATCTAAAGTGAAAATCCCTACAACAAAAATTGGAAATTCATAAAATTCATCAATATTAATAAAAAAACATGCCTTGTAGAAAGAAAACTTAACAGAAGTACTGTGATCACTGGGCATGAAGCCCTTCCTTATGCTTGGCTGATTAATGATTAATGCAGGGTACATTTCAAAAGTATGAAGAATGTTTCAATACTCCAAAAGTAAGAAAATGCATAGAACATCCAATTATCCTACTCTCAAGATATCCTAGGATCAAAGAAATTATGCCATGTATATTTTCCAAAATAAATGCTGAAGACAATTTTTTAAATCATTTCAGGATTTCAAGTTTTGCGATATTCAATTATCATCCAACTACTGATTTTTTAAATTGACAGACTCTGGATTTTCAATCAGAAATCTAGAGGGCAATGTATAATTAATTATCCCAATAGCTGAGATGATATTAAGTATTTGGATATGAGAATTTTATAGTAAAAAAAAATTATTTCCACGTTAAGTTTCAATACAATGTATTTACATCTTACAATCTGGAGAAATATCATAGTTAAACGAAATGCAAATTCAAAGTTGAAATGCATTAGAAATAAACTTACCAAGTACAAGAAATATCCACCAAAGCCAATACTGTCCATTGAAATATCCAGTAAAATAATCAGAAAACTATGGAGTGAACATAAATATATTAACCATATTTATATACCTAAATTTGAAAATCATAAATCAACCTCAGTTTCAGAACAATTTACTTCAAATCATCTCTTGCACTTAAAACAACACAAAGAGGAAAAAGATGCTTAATGACATACATAATTATTTGAGGAAACAAACTTTAAAATCTTTTATATAATAACAAACTTATACAAAATATTTTAGAAACAAAAACCAGTTTCAAAATTGTAAGAAAGGTAAAATCTATATATCTGAATCCAGCTTTCTCATTAAAGAGTTCACATGTCAGTTCTTTTTTCATAATCTCTCAAAGCCACAACTACCATCCCAAATACACTACAGCAACCCGCTGCTTTAGATATTAACACCAAAAGCCACATTAGTTTAATCTTATCAGATGGGGATGTTTGCCTGACCTCTAAAAAGAAGAGCTTTTGACCTTCTGTACACCCCCTACTGTTAATCACTGCCAAGAATACTAGGCACATAAAGACCCCCAACTCATTAGAGTCTTTTTATTTTCAAACTAGATGCTCCAGTATTCAGTTCCCAACAGTGAGCTGAGAACAGCTAAATGAACCTTGAAGTGGCATTTCAACAGTTCTTATTAGTGACCATGGTAGACAGTTTTATACTCTCTGTGAAATGAGAATATAAACAGGCAGCTGGAAGGCAGAGTTTGAGGATACTGAACATAGGTATCTTTTCCTTGATTAGCCTCTGGAGGTCATGATTTATTATTTAAAAAAAAAAAATTTTTTTAAGTCAATCTAATTTTCTCCAGTTACTTCAGATAATTAGTTCTTCCCTATTACCCTTTAGCACCTAAACAATGTTCCAAATGTTATTTTTTGAAAGTGTTTTATATAACCTAGTCTAAAACTACTATAAATTACTTTGTTTTATTTACTCTGTTTCCATTCATTGACCTCCAAACTGAACCCGATTTAACTAAAAATAACTTTGTCAAATGGAGATTTGCCCTCAAATCTGAAATTAAAAGTACCTCGAACTTTATTTTGGTAACTATTTCCAACTATTCATTGGTAATTTCCACAAAAGTTTAAAAATCCAATAGGTTTGTAATAACTAAAGTACTTATAAATTGTAAATAACAACACTATTTAGGAAGCATATGTACTAACGATTTGTTTTTTAAAATCTTTTAAGTATTTCTACAGGAAGTATTTACAATTAATAAATGAACCGTAATCTAAATTATTGGCTTAGGGTTTTAGAAATTTCAAAAATTAAAATTTCTAAAGTACCATTACCATTAAAATTTCTAAAGTACCAGATCCCACACACTTCTACGTCTTTAAAATATGTACAAGGGAGAACTAAACAATTGGGGAAATATAGCTGGTAAAATAGGACTGCAATACACATTTTAATCAAGTGACTAATAATTAGAAATAGAAGATTTTCATATAGGCTTTAGAGTGTATAAGAACGAAAAGAAATAAAGAACCAAGGCAATACATTTTTAACTTTCTAATTTTTAAATATATTGTAGAAAATACTTAATAAATAATAGTACCTGGCAAGAGGCAACCAAGAAAGTAAGAACATCATTCTTCACCAAAAATATTTACCAAAGCTAGTCTTTATTTACTCCCAAATGAAAAAATAAAATCACTTTCACCTTGAAGTCAAAGAAAGACTCACTATGTAAAATGGTTACCTAAATAAGCTTTTGGGCTCATTACTGAGTGAGCAAAAATGTTTTAAAATACCTATAGTCAGAGGGCTGAGCCAAGTTGGGGTTTTTTAATGAGTAAAAATCATGTTGATTGGCCAATCACAGGATGCAAAAATCACACTTTGGAAAATAAAGTTTTCCAAACTGACACTAAGAATTTATCTAATTTTATATTATTAATATACACCAGTATATTAATTATATTTATTATTTACATTCTACTTTCAAAAAGGGTTGTTAGTTTTTAACAAAACACATATTCATTTTTAAATAAACAATAAAAAACACCAAACGCCTTAGAAATAATACCAGAATCAGTGAGAGATATTTACACTAAATCTGAGTGTCAACTCAAAAACAAAAAGAAAAGCTATGACTTATAAATTATAAATTTATAAATTACTTATTGCCTAATAAAACAAAACACCAGGCTTCGAGAAGAAAACCTTTCTCTCAGCACTCCACAGGGCATTTACCGCTTACAGCATTGTAAAGAAGTCAAAGTACAGTGGCACAGAGGCAGGACAGAATTAGAACAGGCAGTGAATTGAGACCAAGCTAGATTCGAATCCATCAAACTCTGGGATAGCAAGCAAGTTACTCAACTTTTTTCAGTCTCAGCTTCATCATCAAGAAAGTGGCTGGACTATTATGAGCATCACAGATACAAGTAGGAGTCAAGAATTTGGTGTTTGTAATGAGTTATGCTCAAAACATAGTACATATTCAATGAAAGACAGCTATTATTATTTGATAAAAAAGATTCTTAAAAATCTTTTTCTTGTATCAGTTCTCAGTATACACCAAAGGCATATTAACCTTAACCCAATAGCAGTATTTTTTTTTTAAAGCACATTTTGTGTGGGTTTTTTTTTTTAACTTATTTATTCATTTGTAATCGCTACACATAATGTGAGGCTCAAACTCACAATCCCAACATAGAGAGTCACATGCTCTTCAGACTGAGCTGGTCTCGTGCCCCTCAGTAGTGGTATTTTAAAGGGAAATGAAACAGTTCTGGTGACCAAACTTGATGCTAATATATACCTCAGAAAACTCTGAGAATCCCCAGTCTTTGAATTTAGGCTTCCCATCTTATCACATCACATTACTTACCAGATAAACAACTGCCTCTCAACTAGGGGTACTATAAGAGAATTAGGCCCTAACACCCTGAAAGCATAGGTTGCATACTATGGACTAGACTTTTTTTTTTTTTCTTTTTAAATGACTCCAAATACACAAACTTATTAAGTTTAGGGGAGTTGAGAAAGCAGTCCTCAAATTATTTTTGTGTTCTGTGACTACGATGAGAGATCCATTTGAATAATAGTTATTATTACTAACATAATATAGTTATAGTTAGTAGTAATATTATTACTACTATATAATATTACTATTATAATAGTAGTATTATTACTAACATAATAATAACCACTAGACACATCTAGCTTCTTTTGAGGTTTTTCTAGTAATCACTTCTGCAAGGGCAGGGATTGTGCTTTATCTTTGTGTGCTCCCTAACACCTTAACAGATTTATGCTCATGGTGAGAATCCTCCTCATTATTTTTAAAAATGAAATTAGAAAAAGAATCTGTCAGGGAGCTGTTCTTACACTGGCTCAGATTCTGATCATCTGAGAAGAAGGCAAGTCACAGGTACTACCTAAGAATCACTGGATTAATAACCAAAACCTATAATCTGGTCTGAGCAGAGCCAAGGTCTGGTAAGATTACTAACACTCTGGGAAGTGGCAGGCTTCAAAACAATGGAAGAAACACATTAAGCCTATAGTTTGTTTTTTTTTTAATCAGTGTAATGAGCTAGGTGCATAACTGAAGTGCCTGCAGCACTTAAGTAAAGCTAACATTTTAGTATGTGATTCTATCGAAAATTTTAGGAGGATGTGACTTATTCAGTTAGAAATCAATGTTTACATAAATGTGATTTGTAGAAATTTAGTATTTTATCAATTGTACAATAACACTGAGATATGTGGGTTACATTTAAGAAAACTTATTAAAACAATAAATAAAACCACTTTTTCAAGTGACAGTGTTGTATCGTGTAGTGTTGTGATCTCTGTGGTGTGGGGCCCAACCAGGGCATGGAGCCCAATGTGGGGCTTGAACTCATGACCCTAGATCGAGACCTGAACTGAGATCAAGAGTTGGATGCTTAACCTACTGAGCCACCTAGGTGCCCCAAAACCACTCTTGATCATTCTCCTAGGCCTTATCCCAAAGAAACCAGGGATAAGGCTTTATAAAAAGAAGCCAGAAAGGGCCTTTGAGAGACAAAGGGAAAGAGCTGGGGGAAGACTACGCTAAGGATACTACCATGGAATGGTTATGGAAAATTATTTTGGGACAAGCTGCTGAGAAGAGAAAAAGAAAAGGACTTAGCATTATCTCCCTACATACCATCTTGTAAGTGATAAGAAACAGACAGAGGGTAAATTCCAGAACAACAGGGAAATAAGAAAGGTGGAGAAGGATCAGAAGGGAAAAAAAACTTCTGAGAGCTACCTAGGAGGTCTTAGTTAACTTTTGAGCTCTTCATGTTAAGAGCTCAAAGGAAAAAGAGCTCTCAAGGAAAAAGATAATTAAATCCTTGAGAATTTCACTAACCAAAAGAAAATGTTCTGTTTTAACAGAGAGCAGGCATGCGTGCGCTCTATCACATGAGTCACAGCCCTGGCTTACCAAGCACCTGCATTTGTGCAGCAGCTGGACACGTGCTTCAACAGTATTACCACTAGACCACACAGAAATCCTAACAGGCAGTATCACCAGCTTATTATGAAGAAATGCTCACAACAATTTAAAAACATAGTTAAAACACTGATATAAGTAAGAATCAAACTCAAATTTTTTACTTCAAAGCTCTTTCCACCTAGTAACAAGCTCTCATGTAATAAAGTTACAGAATGTCCACACCACAGAGATCACTACAGTAATAAGTATAAAAGTTAAGAATATGTCTCAAAATAATTGATCCATATATGTGAAACAAACATTTATGAACCACACAAGAATTTATAAATTTATAAATTTTAATTTTAGAGATAGAAGTGATAGAGGCTATTAAACACTCACCCTAACAATAAGAATCCATTTGATCAATGAAAGTCCAAATCCACAGATGGCACCATACCTTCCAGCTATGGTATTGGTGATACAGAAGGATAAACAAAATCCAAGCCAGTTGAAAATAAATGCCACTAAAAGCAAGAGAAATAGTTCTTTTAAAGACCACATTTTGGACATAATATTAACAGTACTTCATTGTACAACGGAAATAACAACTCCCTTTCTTTTGACTCTGAACCAATTATGTCTTCTTTATACACTATAGTTTACCTCTTGCAAATATATTAATTATTAACTATAAATTAATAAACAGATAAGCTTGGTTTCTTGTCAGTTTGATCAACAGGAATCAATTCCTTAAAATTTATCACCAATAGGTGAAGCTGCATTTTTAAACCACCGAAAAAAACCAAGTCACAAGGTAGCTCCCATGTGACCCCACCCAAGAATTCCAACCTAACCAACCAACCAACCAACCAAATTGGGCTTTGTTTTTTAAAGCAGTATTAAAGATGAGCCAAATAAATTATAAAGTATTTCCAGAAAAGGTACTGTTCATTGCCTCTTCCTCCTATCTGCCTTTCCCCCTTTTCAGGATCCACCTACCTATAGAGTATTTTAAGGAAGGCTGGACCCCATACTTAACCCCAAAAGGTGGGTCCTGAGTAGTCTGGGAAAATCACAGGAGGCCTAAACTCCCTGTCTTTTTTTTTTTTTTTTTTATATAGGACTTCTGAACAGCATTTTTTGGTTCTTAAAAACACATCGAGGAGACAGGGGATGGAATATAGGTTAAGTAACAGTGGCTTTAAATTGATCATTGTTGAAACTGAGTGATACATACACAGATGTTATTATAGTCTTGCCTAGTTTGAGAATTTCTACAATAAATTTTTTTTTATTTTAAACTCCTTATCCACTGGATGTCAGTTTGGATGTAACATCTGGAACTGCTACAGGGATTGTGCTATCAGGATGAGGATTAAAAGTGTAACTTCACATGGGTTACGGAGTGAAGAAAATCAAAGAAAAGCAGAGCCCCAGAACTGATACTTACTATGGCTGAGGTCTGCTTGTCTATGGATTTTCTGTTTTGTGAGATAATCTCCTAACTATTTAAAACAGCCAAGTAAGGGTTTTCTGTTACTTGTAACAGAAACCATTCTGACACAGGTCCCTGAGCTATAATCAGAGTGCCTTATCTTCCAAGATATTAACATTATCAAAATAATAATAGTAACAGTAATACAACTGAAGATCAATTTGAGCAGAACTTTGGTCCTGTTCAGTGCCTTTCACTCTCAATATTTCTAACCAACCCTCAGGGAAAAAAAGCAAATTACCTGAAGAAATGCTGATTTTTTCAGAATTATGAAGACAAAGAGGAAACATTTTAGGGTAAGTTTAAATGAAATAGCTATTTCTTCAAAGCAATTCCCCTACTCTGATAATTTCTTCCTTCCTAATGCCTGCTGGGCACAGCTTTCTTGATCATTTATGGTAAGCTATGTTATATAGTACAACAGTCAGGAGAATAAATTTTGAAATAAGAGACTTGTGTTTGAGTCACAGTGTGACATGTATCACTCATGAGACTCGCTGCTGACTTTGTGAGCCACAGATCTGCAGGACCTGCTTCACAAGTCTGGTAAGGGGATTAAGTGAGATCATGAACCCGGGACTTGGTGACTGCTAAGAAATGTTAACCATTATTACTACCCATACAAAATAATATTTTTAGAGTAGGTTTTATCTTTTCTGCAAAAAAAAAAAATTTCAGGAGACACTACTGGAGATAAAACTCACTTACATTCTACGTTTTCTTTTTTGTAAACCTAGATACTGACCAGCATCTGGCTATCCTCTACATCTGGGCTATCTAATGCCACCAGCCACACTGCTTTTTCCACTTGTTCCAGGAACCCACCCTACCCTACAAAGGGGACTATTCAAATTTCAATTAATTAAAACTAAATTTAAATTTAAAATTTAGTCCATCAGCCACACTAGCTACTTTTGAAGCACTCAACAGCCACACTGAGCTTTTAACTATCATACTGGACATCAGAGATAGAAACTATCTCCATGGTCATAGAATACAGTATTAGATACAGCTGCCCTGCATCTAATTGGTTAATATTTGTATTATCTGTGGAGAAAAACATGCAACTGCTGATCAAAAAATAATTTGATATTTAAAATAATGTACATTAATGAACAGCAGTAGAGATTCCCAAACCAGTGTGCCATATATGTGCTTAGTGACAGGCTGAGAGAGCTCCTCTCTTCCTCCTCAGCAAGCAGATGAGATCTGGGGCAGAGCACAGACAGCCACCAGCCCTGAACACCTTATTCCTATATTCCAGTATGCTATAAATATTCTATCATTTTGTAAGCATGTCACGTTGTTAAAACATAGGAAGCACTGATGGAGAAAATACAAAACAGCAAAATATTCCAGAAGTGCATTTTTACCTCTGCGTATGTGTATGTTTAGTTTTGGGGAAAATTAATTCAAACACTGTTTTCCTCAAAGCAGATTTACCAATATCTACTATACATATAATTATACTCACATCAGAAGAAAGATACAAAAGAACAAAAAAGTACCTACCGAGTCATTGTGTTTTCTTTTTGCTCTCTGATAGGAATATGGATTCCTAGAAGCTGTGTTCATGTGATATAATGTGTTATGGACCGAACTGTATCTCCTCAAAATTCAGAGACTGAAGCTCTAACCTCTTGTGTGACTGTATTTAGAAACAGGGCCTTCAGGAAGATAATTAAGGTTGTAAAGGTAGAGCCCTAATCCACTAGGACTGGTGTGTTCATAGGAAGAGAAGAGACACCCACATGTAGAGAGCACTCTCTCCACCCACATGTAGAAAAGAGACAATGTGAGGACATGGAATAAGACAGCTGTCCACAAGCCAGGAAGAAAGCCCTCACCAGAAATCAAATTTTCCAGCACTTTGATCTTGGACTTCTAGTCTCCAGAACTGTGAGAAAATAAATTTCCACTGTTTAAACCATCCAGTTGGTGGTATTTGTCATGACAGCTCTAAGAGACTAATACATAACATTATGTATTCTGCACCTGGCTTAAACACTGGGAAAACGGTGAAGCTGGTACCTACTGAAGCACAGATAGCTTCACTTTTTATGCCCCTTGGCCTGTAAGATAGCAAGCAGAGCTGCACAGGTCTTTAAAATATAGAAAGGGCAGAAACATTCAATTCTAAATCCTCTATGACATGCCTGAGTTGGCAAAAAAGAATTTAATAAATGTATGATAAACTTTTAGTGTGTAAAATCCATAAAATTAAGAACAACATAGTAGAGGCAAGCAAACGTATACATGCCTAGAAAAAAAGACAAGAACACTTTTCTCTTAGCTGTACCTCATTCATGCCACGTTTCCCTGGAAACCTAAGACAAATTCGGAAGCTTAAAAGATGTAAGGCATCTATTCCCCACACAGCAAGGCCCAACATGGAATCCAAAGAAGCAAAAGACTTATATAGGCTTACATAGCCTATATTCCTTAGAAAAAGTTGGGATAGCAAGCAGCAGGAAGCAGGGCAATTAACTCAGAAAAGTTGGTGAAAAGAATGCTTAGTGTTACTCCAATTACACTTTCCACATTCACCTTCCCAGTGCACTTCTTTATAAGAAAGTGAGTCAGGTTAACGAGATTTGAAGGAAGGCTTACCTTCTTTCTAAAAGGTGAATGCTCAAGTAAGGACAGAGAAGGAGAACATTACTACTACCTTAACCTAACAGCAATCTGTAATTTATGACATTCCACATATTTTAACTTAACTGATCATCACATTAGTCTTTTAAGAGCAAGGTCAAAATTAATTCCACTAACAGGAGACTTAGAACAGTAAAGTACCACATAACTCACAAAGCAAGAGTATAGGTAAGACAGAAGCATCCAAGTCTTTCACTCTCATAGCCAGTGATCTTTTTATTATACCACCCATCTACAGAAAGAGTGCAGCAGGATAACCTAGAAGGCAGTATTAAATGCTACAGTTTACTCTTTAATAAGACTTTACTTTTAAATTTACAAAAGCCACAAGATACTTATTAATTACAAAGGGGAAAACTTTATAATGAAGCTGGCAGACACCACCTTAACCTGATGAGAACTGACATCACCATCAACAAGACATAACCAGATCACTGCCTCCTGATATGATGCACTGAGAAGGGCAGATCATTTCTATGGTATTCTTAAAAAAAAAAAAAAAAAAAGAGGGAGAGAGAGAGAAGGGTAGAAGGAGGAGGGAGGAGGAGGGAGAGGGAGGGGGAGGGGGGAAGAGGAGAGAAAGAAGAAGGCGGTGGCAAGGAGGAAAGAAGAAATGCATAACCTCAGTCTAATCACGAGGAAATATTAGGTAAATCCATATTGAGAGACACTGAACAAAACAACTGGCCCATATTCTCCAAAAGAATCAAAGTCATAAGAAACAAAGTAAGACTAACAAACTTTTCAATTAAGAGCAGACTAAGGCCAGACTAGAGCAAAATGGCAATGAAATACAATATATAATCCTGGACTATAAAAAGGACACCAATGGAACAACTGGTAAAAACCAAATAAGGTCTGTAAACTAGTCAGTACTATTTCATAATGTTAATTTCCTAATGTTGATCATTGCACTAACATTACATAAAATGTTAACACTTGAGAAATCCACACGAAAGTTACATGGCAACTATTATTTTTGCAAATTTTTCCTTTTTTAATTTAAGGATGAAAAGTTTAAAAAGTTTTACATTTTTAAAAATCTGGTATTTGTTTTGAAAATAAACAAATGAAAATCATAAATGAATATACATATAATACTAACAACGAGCACTGATTTCTTCAATCACAGAAAAATACTCAATACATATAAATGCACCAAGTTTCAAAGACAGTAAGTTCCTAGACAAGGAATCAATTTCACTAAACTTAATTCTGAACTGCATACCGGTAAATTTCTCTCTTAACCTCAAGCGATTCCCCTCATTTAAACAATTAGTCATTAAGAAAGACAAGCTAACATTTTTTAGTTTTAAGACATTTCAGCTAAATTATAAGCAATGAGATGACCAAAACAAATTTTTTCTTATAAACAAAGTAACTTTAATAATTTACAAATATTATATGACTTTCTTAAGGTATAATTACAATTTTTTTAAGATTTTTATTTATTTATTTGAGAGAAAGAGAGAATGTGTGTGTGTGTGTGCACAAGCTGGGGGAAGGACAGAGGGAGAGAAGAAGCAGACTCCCTACTGAGAAGGGAACCTGATGTGGGCTTGACCCCAGGACCTTGGGATCATGAGCTAACCCAAAAGCTGAGGCTTAACTGACTGAGCGACCCAGGTGCCCTATACTTTTCCCTTTCTGGATTCACTTACCATATACAACATCACCTAAACATAGCTTTATCTGGACAGAACAAGTAATCAATGTACTGTTTTTCAGTATGTGTAATGTGTAATGCCCAGATAACCTCTTTAAGAATTGTAACTTTTATGATTTGTCCATAGTAGGTGCTCAAAACTGCTTATTAGTGAATACAGATGCTCAATATCATCAATCCTTGGGGAAATGCAAATTGAACCACAATGAGCTATTACCACATATCCATTATAACAGCTAAAATTTTAAAAATTGTCAATACCTCATGCTAATGAGAATCAGAGCAACAGAAACTCACCACTGGTGGGAATGCAGAGTGGTACAATCACTTTGGTAAGACAGTTTGGCAATTTCTTACAATTCGGAATTCACATTTCAAAACAATATTCTAATTCCTTTTAAAATTACAACAATTTAATATGTCTTTAACTATGTGTCCCTCGAGTCTAAAAGGAGATAATGGGGGTGCCTGGGATGCTCAGTCAGTAAGATGTCTTGTCTTGTTGTGATTTTGGCTCAGGTTCTTGTCTTAGGGGTTGTGGGATCTAGCCCCATGTGGAGGCTCCGTGCTCAGCAGGGAGTCTGCTTAAGATTCTCTGTTCCTCTCCTACTAGCCCCTCCCCCACTTACGTTCTCTCTCAAATAAATTGAGACATCTTTAAAAAAATAAAAAGGGAATAATGCCAATTAATTTTTACTACATGTATTACATAAATAGTATAAATAATAGCTAACTAATTTTTACCATAACTCACATATATGAAGATTCACACATGGTACAAAAGGCTAAACCTTACAAGAAAAGTTTTCTGAACAGAGTCCATTACATTTTTAAGCATTATAGTTCAAGGTCATTTCCACAGACTATCAATTATCCAATAGACTAAATCTTAATTTCTAGCTTTTAACTAACAAATAATTGACTCCCATTCCATTGTCTTAAAAACTTTTAAAAATAAGATCAGATACAAGCAGATTATGCATAGATAAGGCATTCTGCTGTGACACTTTAAGGAATATGAGAAGCAAAAATTATAAGGAGATACAATATATTTCTTTCTTTACATTTTCTGAACATCAACATGCTATTATTTTACCAAATTTATGTGTAAACTTTTTAGGATTACATGTGGTAAGAGACTGAAATGTGGATGATGTAAGAGAGAAGGGAAGAATTAAACCATCAAAAAGTTCTGATTTGAAATATTTTTATTGATATTCACTGCAGTTTTATTCACACAACTTATATCACTTGAACTGTTTAAGTTATAAACCATGTTAAAGAAAATGTTTCTGACAAGAAGTATTGGTGAGGATATGGAGAAAAAGTGACCCTCACACGGTGTCAGTGGGAACGCAAACTGGTACAGTCACTGTGGAAAACAGTATGGAGGTTCCTCAAAAAGTGAAAAATGGAACTACCCTATAATGAAATAATCACACTACTGGGTATTTACCCCAAGAATAAGAAAACACCAGTTCAAAAGAATATATGCACCCCTATATTTACTCCTTATTTACAATAGCCTAATTATGGAAACAGCCCCTGGGGTTCATTCATAGATGAATGAAGAAGTGTGTAACACCCATACACACACACACACACACACACACCACCACCACCACACAAAGTGGTATTATTCAGCCATAAAAAAGAATGAAATCTTGCCGTCTGCAACAACATGGATGGAGCCAGGTGAAATAAGTCAGAGAAAGACAAATATACCATACAATTTCACCTGTATGTGGAATTTAAGAAACAAAACAAATAAGCAAAGTCAAAAAAAAGGAGGGGGGAGGGGATAAGCCAAGAAACAGACCATAAGAGAACAAACTGATGGTTACCAGAGGGGAGTTGGGAGGGGGGATGGGTGAAATAGGTGAAGGGGACTAAGTACACTTACCATGCTGAGCACTGAGCAATATGCGAAACTACTGAGTCGCTACACTACATTGTACACCTGAAACTAATACAGCACCATATATTAACTGTACTGAAATTAAATTTAAAAACTTAATAAAATTTTAAAAATAAAATATATTTCTGAACCACAGAAATAGAAAACAGAATCTAAATAATAGCTATTAGATAGCTGAAGAAGCATGAAAAACATAACAAGCTGCAATTTGAAGAACAGCCACTAGATGGTAGTGACTACAAATAAATCTATGCTTATCAAAGCAAATAAGCTCAAACACTAGGCTACAACCTACCAGAAAAAAATATATGAGGAAATGAAGCCTGAAAATAATTTATAATTGTGGTGCAGTATTTGTAGAATATGGAGCATTAAAAAAGTTATAAAGACATCACTTAGTAAAAACATAGAAAAAGCAGGTAATTTAAATATATGAAATATAAATATGTATTTACATTAATATACCACCAGAGGTCAAAACTAAAGGCAACTAAGTGTGCAGGTTACCAAACATTTGCAAGACTGTTTTTATCATCAAAATGTTTTCAAATCTAAAGAAAAAAAAAGGTTAAAAAGAAGATAGTAGAAGTGAAATATAGAAATAGAGAAATAATCACTAAGCTTTGAGTCATACAGATGTTATCAAATCACATTTTTATACCTAAGAAACAGGTAAATTTAAATTTCCTTTTCTAATTAAGATTTTTAAAAGACATAACCATCGAAAGGATTAGTATTTACGCTAATCTTTTTACAAACAAAGTATGTGTGAAGACTGTTACTAATAATAAAGGTTTACCTGTTCAACTAAAACGAAGAACAAAATTAACATTTACTAGACTAATAGTACAAAACAATAGTTATTTGTAGTCAAAGTACTCATTTCCCTTCCATGGTACCTACAGGTACATCATATCTAACTACAAATTTTAACTAAAGAAACAAGATTTAAATACTGTATATACATTAGCTGGTGGCCACGCATAACACTAAATTTGAAGAGAAAAAGGTAACTGCTTTCCCACTCACTGACCCACTTCTGAGTGGTTATCTGCTTCAGTACTTCAGCAGATGAAATGGAAGAAGGAAAAGAAGCAAGAAAGCCTTTCAAAAAGGAGAATTAATGATTACCCAGACATAAAAGTAACTCAACTCAAGATACGTATTTTCCTTATTTTCTATTTTTAAAGTACTTTAAATAAGTAATTTCTCACTTTAATTACCAAAATAAATTTTATACTAAAATGAGTTAAATCAACATTCTATGAGTGCTTGATCATTTAACCAGATTGAGGACAGAAATTTATCATATCTAGTGTAATAAATTTACTTCTACAAATACTGGATTTCAAAAACTTAACTTTAGCAATTAAACAATTCAAGTGTCATAATATTATATACTAAGTATACTATCTGCCAATCCCTGTGTTACGAGCTGAAATAAAAGACTGTAACACAGTCTGCCCTCAAAGTATAAAGTCCATTTTACAAATTCAGGTATTTAAGAATTCTGCAACACGTTAAAATAATCATACTTAGGTTTCTGATCTTCTAATTCCTTACCACTCCCCCCAGCGAAGATATGTTTGCATTCTTTTGTGTCTCAAATCACACTGTTCCAGCTACCCAGAATATTTCCTTTTCCAACCCTCCTTCCTGCTTAAAGACACTCAAATGGAAGTCCTTTGCTCCAAAAGCAAAATTTATAGTTTCATTCTGTATGCTTCTACATCACTGCATGGATATGAAATATTTCTCATGCAAAAACATATTTAGCTGACACATACTTACATAATTCCACAGAGTCAGCATCTAGCATTATGACCACAATACACAGCTATAAGTATACTAAATACTAGGATTTTTATTCCATCATATGACCACATAGTTCTTTCTCAGGAACAATTTCTATTTTAAACAAAGTAAACACACAATAACAGTATTTGCCTTTCTTCACTAGGTTACTTTAAATACACACACAGCTAGTATATGCAAAAAAACAATCTGGAAATGAAAAATCACTTACTGAAAAATGCCAGCATGAAAATCCCATCATTACCCACTCTGAGCTGGTCTGCATCACTAAAGTCATCTCTTGGTTGACACTCTTCCTCCTGAATCTGTAAAACACATAACATTAGAAGAGCCCACTAAAAAACTAATTGTAACTTTATTAAGTATAAAGATTAGAATTGAAATAAAATCAGATATTCTCAACTTGTACAGACAAAATGATACAATTCGTACGTCTGGCACAAAGTATGTATTCAAAAACATTAGCAAATAATAATTTTTCATGAGCTCACTTGAAAAGAATAACTTTAAAAGAAAACAAATAAAGATAAAAACTGAACATTAGATTAATGAAAATTTTATCAAGAAAGATGTGACTGACATACTTGCATTGAACGGGAAAGAGGAATTTTCATAATCAGTGGTGGAATCTACACTGGTATGATCTCTATGGCTGGCAATTTGGCAATATTTATCAAAAATATGTAGGGCACCTGGGTGGCTCAGTGGGTTAAAGCCTCTGCCTTCAGCTCAGGTCATGATCTCAGGATCCTGGGATCGAGCCCCACATCGGGCTCTCTGCTCCGCAGGGAGCCTGCTTCCCCTCTCTCTCTGCTGCCTCTCTGCCTACTTGTGATCTCTCTCTCTGTGTTCAAATAAATCAATAAAATCTTTAAAAAAAAAATGTACAACCCACAACTATATGGCAAATTAATCTTCAACAATGTAGGAAAGAATATCCAGTGGGAAAAAAACAGTCTCTTTTTAACAAATGGTGTTGGGAAAACGGGACAGCAACATGCAAAAGAATGAAAGTGGATCACCTTCTTACAGCGATCACAAAATAAAATTCAAAACAGATTAAAGACCTAAATATGAGATAGGAAACCATTAAAATCCTAGAGGAGAACACTGGAAGTAACCTCCTTAACATCAACTGTAACAACTTCTTACTACATGTGTCTCCTGAGGCAAGAGAAACAAAAGCAAAAATAAGTTACTGGGATTTCATCAAAATAAAAAGCTTCTGTACAGTGAAGCAAACAATTGAAAAAACTAAAAGGCAACCTATGGAATGGTAAGAGATATTTGCAAATGACTTATCTGATAAAGGGTTAGTATCCAAAACATACAAGAACTTAAAAACTCAACACCCCAAGAATGAATAATGCAATTAAAAAATGAACAGAGGACATGAACAGATATTTTTCAAAGAGGATATCCGATGGCCAACAGACACATGAAAAGATGCCCAACGTCATTCATCATCAAGATTTCCCGAAAACTACACTAAATATCACCTCACACCTGTCAGAATGGCTAAAATCAACAACACAAGATGCAATGGGTACTGGCAAGGAACCCTCCTGCAATGTTCGTGAGAACTACTGCAACCACTCTGGAAAACGGTATAGAGGAAGGTTCCTCAAAAAGTTAAAAATAAAACTACCCTACAACCCAGCAACTGCTCTACTAGGTATTTACCCAAAGAATACAACAATACTAATTCAAAAGGGATACATGCACCTCAATGTTTACACCAGCATTATCTACAATAGCCAAATTATGGAAACCGCCTGAGTGTTCATCAAATGATGAATGAATAAAGATGTGATGTATATATATGGCAAAATATTACTTAGCCATTAAAAAAAAATGAAATCTTGCCATTTACAATGACATGGAAGGAGCTAGAGAGTATTATGCTAAGCAAAATAAGTCAAAGAAAGACAAATACTACATGATTTCACTCATATGCGGAATTTAAGAAACAAAACAAATGATCAATAGGGGTTAGAAAGGTGGGGGGGGGGCAAACCAAGAAACAGACTCAACTACAGAGCAGAAACTGATGGTTACCAGAGGGGAAGGAGGTTAAAAAAGTGATGGGGATTAAGGAGTGTGCTTGTGAAGAGCACCAGGTTTTGTATATAAATCTTGAATTACTAAGAAGTATACCTGGAATTAATATTGCAGTATATGTTAACTGGAATTTAAATAAAAACTCAAAAAAAAAAAAAAAGAAAAAAATGTACACACCCAATGATTCCAGCTCTTGAAATACACTGTACAAATATACAATATATTCCCACTTACAAGAAATGATGTATTAAAGATAATTCATTGTAGCAATGTTTTTTGGATTTGCTCGCTTTTTTTAGAGAGAGAGAATCCTAAGCAGGCTCCATGCCTAGTACAGAGCCCGACAGAGCTTGATATCACATTCCTGAGATGATGACCTGAGCCGGAATCAAGAGTAAGATTCTTTCTTAACAGAGTAAGCCATCCAGGTACCCTGCAGCAATAATATTAAGAGCAAAGATTAGACACAATCTAAATGCCCATCAGTAGTGGGCTCTAGTCAGGAGATAATTCTCTACGAGTCCTTAATATTTCCATACATCTTTGAGGTATACATCTTTGGCCACCCTTCTTTTGTACTATCTTTTCAAGGCTATTTACATTGCAGACAGCTTTGGAAGAGTGTCGTTCCCCAGAAGAGAGATGTGGGCATGCGTAGTGACCATTAGAAAATAATGGGTTTGGGGTGCCTGTGTGGCTCAGTCGGTTAAGCATCTGCCTCTTGCTCAGGTCATGATCTCAGGGTCCTGATCTCAGGGAGGAGTCTGCTTGAAGAGTCTCTCCCTCTGCCCCTCCTCCCATTCTAGTGCAAGTTCGCACTAGTGCACGTGCTCTAATAAATAAATCTTCTTAAAAAAAGAGTTCATATCTATAAATCTATTTAATCATCCCATAATTTGCATGCAATCCTGCACATCAGAAAGAGGAAATAGTAGAAAACAGTGTTGTTCCCAAGTCTCCTGGCTACTACCTGTATTCTCCCAATGAGCATGGATTTAAGAAAGGTGAGATTCATTTACAACTGAATACATACTCAAATGCTAATTGGACCAGTTTTCTATCTGAATCAGGTATAGAAACCCATACTCAATCATCTTTTGCCAAAAAGAGGGTGCTGGAGCACTGCATTAGAAACTGATGAATTTAAGAGTCTTTATAAGTAAGTCTCATCTGTTCAATTATATTTTGCTTTCCATGAAATTTTCCACAATCTTCAAAAGCTGGCATTACAATATCAGAAGCAGTTGAAAATGGAAAATTTTTCTTCTGGACATGTTCCAGTTCAGACTGGGATCATATTACTTTCTAAAAACAAGACACTAGAAATGATGACAATGAAAGGTTGGGGTAGAAATATTTCAGAGTTTTCTCTCCAAAAGGTAAAATCACCCTCGTGCTTTTCCCAAAGCAGAAAGCAAGACAATGCTTGCTTCTTTCTCTTCAGAGTTCTATAGTGTGGAAGTTAGGGCAGTAGAGGTCCCAAGATCAAGTAGCATCCTTTTAAGGACATTTGCCATTCCCATGGTCTCCAGGGAGACACTCCCTGAGAAAAAGAGTTAAGCTCTTCTCGTTCATGGACAGTGCATGCATGCAAATAATGCATGTACAACCATGTATGTGCAAAGCAACCTAAAACTGATTTTGACAGAAACTCCATACTATGGATCTATTCTCTTTCTCCCTGATTCTCTCCTCCAAGTATCAAAAATCTTTATTGACTGAGTTATATTTTATGCCACTGTCTTAACAAAGACTTACTTTCACCCTCCTAGGGAAATGGCATAAATAATAAATTTGAGGCTTACTGTCCTTACTTATGTGCCCAAAGCTATTTATGTTGACATTTAACTGTGTGTTGGAATATGCGAGTGGGAACAGTCATGGAAAGGGATGTACTGATGAAAAAAACTCATCCAGGAAAAAATGCTCACCTATCAGATAATCTGCTCGCTGGGCTCTGGCCTAATGGCAGAAGAAGAATGCTTTACATAGAATCACCTTTCTCTCCTTTTGTCCCTCACCTGATTCTAGCTGTTTGTGTATAGTGACTTTTTGGTGTCTTTTCTTAAACAACATGGGATGAACCCAGGAATCTGAAATATCTCTAAAAAGTCTGAAGCAAGAAAAAAAGGCAACAAACTCTAGCCCTGCTTGCAGCCACACTAAATGTAAATAATGGGGGCCTGGGTGGCTCAGATGGTTAAGCATCTGCCTTCAGCTCAGGTCATAATCCCAGGGTCCTGGGATGGAGCCCATCCTCTGGCTCTCTGCTCAGCAGGGAGTCTGCTTCTCCCTCTCTTCCTCTGTGGCCTCTTATCCCCAAGTAAATAAATAAAATCATTTAAAATAAATAAATAAAATGTAAATAACTTCCATCTATTCTCTGACCATAGAACAGCATGGATGCGTCTCACTGGTTCTCCACTCCTGAGACAGTCACTCCTTTTACCAGAACGAGAATATACACGTATCCATCACTGACTCTACTACCAAGACAGTAAGAGAAGGTAGGACAGGTGGAATCCTTGACGTTCTAAAATCTAGGGTGGGATGTGTAAAAGGACACACACACACGCACACACACACAAGTGAGCTGACAAACATAATTTGAAAACTCGTAACTTATTTCTCTGTGATTTTTAACCTAACGCTGAGCTCATTCGTGGAGTTACACCAGACTGGCTCTAATACATACAAATGAGTAGGGGAAAAAAGATTATTTATGATTTTAATTAGGGATCACAGAATCTAAACTATATGAGAAGGGAGATAAGGAGTTCAACAGAGAAGAGGTCGATGGGGTGGAGCATCTAGAGTGAACAAGTCAGAGGATGGGGGGGCGGTGAAAGCACATGAAAGGAGAGAAATCAAGACTTGGGAAAGGTCCTGGTACAGATAAGGATGAGGAGTCCCACGAATTAAGATGGGCTACAAAGAAAGATCAGTAGAAACAGAAATAAATAGAAACAGAAATGAGGTAAAGGAATGGATAGGACAGTGCCAATTTCACCAAAAAATAACGACACACATAAATAGGAATAGAGAAGATACTAAATAATAATACGTGCACACTCTCAAACTCAGAGAACTATTTTTAACATTACTAAAGGTACTAAGAATCACCAAAAACGATATTCTGGAAAGGAAGCCATCAGTTGCCTTACTCTCTGGGCTGTCTCTGCTGCTGCGGCTGCCATGGCAGCAGCTTTGGCCTTCTCAGCTTCATCGTATGTAGGAAGGGAGGTAGCGACACTGTAGGGAGGTGGCACAGGATAAAACTCACTGTAAACTTCTGTATCTGAAGAAAGGGGTTAAAAAAAGGACAACCATTAAACTATTTCATAAAATGTTTACAGCCAAAAATGTAATTTAATAACTTGCAACAGGCCACTAAAGACTATTACTGCTTTTTGTAGTCCTATTTTATAAGCTACGTAACATAAATTACTACTACAACGTATATGGTTACCAGTTTAGCCCCATATTTACTATAAAGGGAAAAGACTGATAGCTATCACCTGCAGGCTGATATACAAAACAAAAATATCAAGAATGGAAATTCTAAAAATCTGCGTACAAGGGAAATGAGAAACTCACCACATATGGGCATCCTCTGTACTCACTGCTATGCTAAAAGAATTTAATTTACTTGCTCATAATCTCATAGCCCAAAAAGCAAAAGTATCAGGAATAACAACATTTACATAGTACTAACCATGTAATATACTACTGCTATATCCATTAATCTTAGCAACTCTGAGGTCCAAAGAAGTAATCTGCCCAGTATTGCACAACCATTAAGTAGCAGAACCCAGGGATTTCCTGAATGCCAGTATCTGTTCTGATAACACGTGAGGTTCATTTTTCTACATGTCAGTTTTAGAAACTGCCTGAATCTCTTCAGCAAATTCAATATTTCTCTTTGCTAAAAACAAAACAAACAAAAACTGAGTATTTTTAGCTCCTTTTTACTCTTGTACTCCCTTCCCATTCTTCCCCATATCTATCTAGTTTTTTATGAAGAATTTCTCCCCCTCCCCAACTTTTAAACTATTTTTGAAATGTGATCTCCAGAAATATAACACAGTAGAGTAAGTGCAGACTGCTAATTAAAAAAAAAAAAAAAAAAAAAACACCACCTGCATTACTTATCACCAAATTGAGCGGTACAAGTAAAATGATACATACAGGTCAATAAACTGATTAGACTTATGCTAGAATCACTGTCATGAAAAACAGGTAAGTTCTCATAGGAGTTCATACTATAATGTCTGACACCACTTCTGTGATTTCCTTATTGTAACTATAGTATTTGTACATTTTCTCCATCAGAATTTCTTGCATTTCCAACACAAAAACACACTTCATTCTAGCAATACTTTTCCTATTGTATTGTAATGGATATAGACTTTAAAATAAAATTCTTAAATGCTATCAATAAGAGCGAAGGATCTGAAGCTGGGCAACTTTTATTCCAATGCTAGTAGCAGTGTAATACTGAACGTTATCCACCAAAAAGGCATAAGAATCATAAACTCTTAGAAATGACTGGTTATTCAGATGTAAAAACACAACACACAGTCAAGTAAACAGATTTCTTTAGGTCTGAAGACTAAAACAGAAGAAAAATTTAAGTGAAAGCAATGGTTATGAATTTTAAGGCACTAACATTAAAATTAGAAATTTAAAAACTGGAACAATGACATACATTATCCAAGAAGAGAGAGATCTTTTACATTAACAACAGATATGTGAGTTTTCAAAAAGTTTTAACTCCCACAACAGACAAAAATATCCTATCCAGTAACAGATGAAACTGGGGAAGGAGCACTGTTTTACTACTGCTTTAGTTTTCACTGCTTAATTCCACTTATTTTCTGTCTACCCTTTACGGCAGTGGTTCTCAAGCAGAAAACTTAACATCTGAGGAGCTCCAGTCCCAGCTCCTTAAGTTGTATGACCCCAAGCAAATCACTTAAGCACTTTATGAAGCTCTATTTTCTCATCCATAAATCTGAGCCAGCAAGGCTATTACTTGCTATTATATGACAGAATTTAAGAGTATTTAAGAGGACTCTGTAAACTGTAAAGCATTATACAAATGTCAACTATTATTACTGATGCTGCTCAGATCTATAAAACCAGTCAGAAAATGACCTACTGAAAAACATAAATAATCACTGAAAATTGGTCCTGCTGATGCTTCAAATAAACACTAAGAGAAGCTGAAAATTAGTATCAATGGTTTTCATTAAAGAGACGCAAACTTCTAGAATGACTTTCTTGTGCTCAACTACAGTCATTTTAGTACAGATGTAAAAATAAAATTCTGGGACCAGAATAACACAGATTATAAGAATGACTGAACAACCAGGTAGGTAGCAGGCTCCACTCGTCTTACAAGTGAAAATTATCTAACCTTTAAAAACGGCACGCTTCATTTTCAAAACTATTCTAGAGCAAAGAAAAATGAGAAGCTTCTCAATTCGTGCTATGTTGCTTCCACAATATTAATACTAAAATAATAAGGATAGTACATAAAGATCCCATAATAAAACTGCAAAGCTTCTAAAAAATATTAACAAATCTAAATACAGAAGACATTAGAACACAGTGACAATTTATTCTAGGAATACAGAAGTTGACTGGCTTACAGAAATCTATTAATAACATATTTAATTACATAAAAAATTACAGGAGAAAAAAAACATACAATTTTGGATATAGTCCCAAAAAGATGACTCCACGGTTTCTGGCCTCCTGGAGCCATTTCCGGAAATGAAGAAGAATGACAAAAGGAATGGTCTGGCATTGGAGGGAAAGACAGTAGGCAGCTGTGACAGCGCTGAAACTTACTCTATTCTTTGAAACTCTTCCCACCAAGAGGTCAAGACTAATTCCTCAACTGTCTTGAATAAAGATAAAACTTAGTGACTCACTTCTAACAAACCAAACCTGGCAGATGTGATACTATGTGACTTTTGAAGCAATGCCAAAGCAGGTGATACAGCTTCTATCTGGCTTTCAAAATGCTTATTCTTGGAACCCAGCCTCCATTCAGTGAGGAAGTGCAGGCCACAATAAGAGGCCACACAGAGATGTTCTAGCCAACAGTTGCATCTGATGACCTAGCTAAAGCCTGCATCAGCTGCCAAATACGTTCATAAGGAAGCCATTAAGGTGACTCGAGCTCCAGGTCACCGAAAGACGATAATCACATGAGATCCTGGGAGAAAATTCCATAACTGAGCCTAGCCCACCATAAAAACCGTAAGAACAAATAAAAATGGTTGATACTGTATTTCATTTGGTCTGTTACACAGCAGTGGCAACGGTGGCCACAACAAAAAAATTACAATTTCTATCTTAGCATCTTCCATCATTTAAACACAGATAGGCATCAGCAAAACAACTGATTTTCTATTTTCTTTCTTCAAGACTACCAATAGTTTGGGTTTTTTTGTTTGTTTGTTTAAGGGTAGAAAATTCACTGAACTATATTCTGGAAACTTGAAGAATAATGAAGAAAATTTAGCCCGTTATAAATTTTAGCAAGCACCAATACAACTATTAAATTTTAAGACAAATAAAACTGCTATAAATCAATATAAAAACTGTCATACTGGGCACTAAATAAGCATAGTGATCAAATAAACATTATATACAAATAAAAGGAGTAAGCATCTGCTAATTTATTAGTGAGAATACCTTCATACAGAAGATGATTTTCAGTAACTGCATAATATTATAAATGAAAAAAGTAAATTAAAAAATATTTAAAATATGGTTTTGTATACTGTTATAAGTAATCTCTAAAATATTTAGAGATTACTTATAACAGTATACAAAACCATATTTTAAATATTTTTTAATTATATAACGATTAACTTTAAGAAACAAGTGTTGGTGAGGATGTGGAGAAAAAGGAACCATCATGCACTGCTGGGGGGAATGAAAACTAGTGCAATATGGAGATTAAAAAAATTAAAAATGGAACTACCCTGGGCCAGCCACCTGGGTGGCTCAGAGAGTTAAGCATCTGCCTTGGGCTCAGGTCATGATCTCAGGTTCCTGGGATTGAGCCCCACATTGGGCTCCCTGTTCAGTGCGGAGCCTGCTTCCTCCTTTCCCTCTGCTGCTTCCCCTGTGCTTATGCTCTCTTTCCCTTTCAAATAAATAAATAAAATCTTAAAAAAAGAGAGAGAGAGAGACTACCCAATCCAGTAATCACATGACTGGATATTTACCCAAAGAATAGGAAAACATCAATTCGAAAGAATATATGCACCCCTATATTGACTATAACATTATTTACAATAGTCAAATTATATAGTGGATAAAGAAGATACACACACACACACAATGGAATTATCACTCATCGTTTTAAAAAAGAATGAAATCTTGCCATTTACAACAACATGGATGGAGCTAGACTGTACAATGCTAACATAAATAAGTTAAAGACAAGATATCAGAGAATTTCACTCATCTGTGGAATTTAAGAAACAAAACAGGCACAAATCAAAAAAGAGACTATTAACCACAGAGAATAAATAAGATGGTTAGCAGAGAGGATGTGAGTAGAGGGATGAGTGAAACAGGAAGGAGATAGAGAGTACATTTATTATCATGAGCACTAAGTAAAATAGAGAACTTCTAAATCACTATATATGCCTGGAACTAATGTAACAGGAATATAAGTAAAAAATTAAAAAAAAATTGTATGATGATTAACTTAGCATTATTGGGAAAATATAAATTGTGGCCAGAGAAATAAATAAGGGTAGTTCTTTAGAATGACCAGAAAGGATAAAATGAATAGTAGGAAGCAGGAAACACTGCCTTGTGTCCAGGAATTACTACCATGTGTATATGGTCATCTTATGTATACCCTTCACCTCTGTTCACACACACCACATGTCCGCTCACACCTTATTTTGTAACTATGGAGGTAGGTATACACAAACACATATGTGTAGATATACACACACTTATGCATATATCTATAGATAATGTGCATCTATATACATAAATTTATATATATACACATTCATTTATTTCTTACAAAAGGAATATGCCACTCTTGGAAACAGATTCTAGTAAGCATAAGGAAGTTTACACTTCTTTTTTTTTTTTTTTAAAGATTTTATTTATTTATTTGACAGACAGAGATCACAAGCAGGCAGAGAGGCAGGCAGAGAGAGAGAGAGGGAAGCAGGCTCCCCGCTGAGCAGAGCGCCCGATGCGGGACTCGATCCCAGGACCCCGAGATCATGACCCAAGTCGAAGGCAGCGGCCCAACCCACTGAGCCACCCAGGCGCCCGGAAGTTTACATTTCTAATTTTTTTTTAAAACAACAATATAAGACAAGTAATATCTGAGTTAATATTTTACAAACTATCCTTTGGAAAATGTTTTTTGTAAAAAGAAAAAAAAATCCTTAAACCTAGAAGATGTTAAGAGACTCTATAATTAAATAAAACCATACCAGTTTAAAAAAAAAAAACAAACTGAGTTACTAAAAATATTACTCGCTGTCTCCTACTAAAAATAATACCTGAAGTTGTAGGTACTTCCACAGTAATACTACTGTAAGGTGGAGGAGAAGAGTCTGTTTCAAGTACTGATGCTGAAGGAGCAGCCTGAACGCTCTGCGGCGCTGCATTTGAAGTCGATGGCTGCTCTACAGCAGATGACTCAGAATTATCCTCTTCATTGTGAAGCTAAGAGAACAAAGAAAAAAAAAACATTAATGTCATTCGGATTATTATTTTTAAAAATTTTAAGGAAATTTTTGAAGATTATTTCAGGCAAAGGATCACCTTTTAGCTAAAAACAAAGTGAAATAACATTTAAAAAGAACAAAACTTTAAAGAAACTAAAGCAGTCATTAAGAAATTTAGATTTTGGTAGTTTCTTTATAATAGAAAAGGAAGTTCAAATTAAGAATTTATAAAGAAAAAAATCATGACTACAAACAGATTCAAATTCATTCAATCTTACAGTAAATATTGACTACAATATATTAATCACTGTGTACTACAAAGAAAAGTAAAGCACTGGGGCGCCTGGGTGGCTCAGTGGGTTAAAGCCTCTGCCTTTGGTTCAGGTCATGATCCCAGGGATCTGGGACGGAGCCCCGCATTGGGCTCTCTGCTCGGCGGGGAGCCTGCTTCCCCCACCCCCTCTGCCTGCCTCTCTACCTACTTGTGATCTGTCAAATAAAATATAAAATCTTGAAAAAAAAGAAAAGCATCTAGTAATTAAACCACCATACCATTTCTATTACACTAGTATCTAGAATAATTGAAAATGTAACCTGAATTAATAAAATGAAATAATAATAAACATTCCAAAAATGTAAAATACTCTAAAGGAGGTCTTCTCAAGTACCAAAAGAGTTACTTATAAAGCAAGATGAATCAGTGTGTATACAAAATCCTGGATGTCCTTCAACACAACAAATTTATCGAAAGCTCAGGAAGTGCAAGATAATATGCTGGATCTGCAATCATTTAACTCATTTAATCCTCACAACAAATCTATGAAATAGAGAACGTCATCCCTGTTTGACAGATTAAAATGGGGGTGGGAGTGGAAACAACCTACGAAGTACAGACACCTACAGTAACTTGCCAGACATCAAAACAGCTAGAAAGAGTAAGGCCAAGAATCAAACCCAAGTGGTAGGGTTACAGACTTCTTACTTTATAAGTAATCTTTTAAATGCTCATTTGTTAGGCGGTGATAATAACTACATGTAGGCAACCTAACTGTAGGTCAACCAAAAGCATCAGTACTTTAAAAAGAGGCTCATCAGAAAGGTACTATAATTAATCCTTAGATATACTTGGAAAGAGTTATTATTAAATTTTTTAAAACATTTTTATAAATCCACCAGAATCTTGGTTTGGAGAAATACTACAGGCTTTCAATGTTATTCGATTTTCATATTTTAACTTATTCTTGTCCTTTAAGAAATTCCATGTTAAAAATAATCCCCCAAATAAATTTTGTCACAGACAAAATCTGTAGACACACAAATATGAGTTTTGTGATGTGGTGGGGGGAAAAAAAAAAAAAAAAAAAAAAAAAAGAAGAGCATGCAAATTCCTGCTCTGCCTTTTAGGAGCTTTTATAAACCTCTTCTCTGTGCCTCAGTGTCTTCAAGTCTAAGTTCTACATGCAGCCAAAATCCTCACAGACTTATAAAATAATATTTGAAAAGCATCTAGCACTAACACCTAGCACACAGGAAATAACTAGTTTCCTCCTTCTTCCCCTTTAATTCAATATGCTTTATAATTTGGTGCTATCAGTTCAATAAATAGTCATTCATTTGCCTCTAAATACAAAGAAAAATTTACTTCACTGCTGTCTGCATGTCTTAGTGAGTGATCACACTAGAACAATAGTGTGAGTTCATAAATTTTATTTTACCAGAACTGCCATAAACATATCTAAAATCATTTCTCAAGTTAATAAGACGGGTTTTTTCCCCATAGTACCAAGGTTTAGGTAATAAAATTCCATCACAGAAACTGAGCTGTAAGGTCAAACAATCATAAAGTAAATTTTCTAGAAGGTTTGTATTTACTTGCCACAGTTTTCTGAGTTGGCACTACTTGAGCATTCTCCTGACTACCTGTATGCTGTCTCAGTGTCACCAAGCATCTTCCATGTTTCCTGTAACAAAGCACCCAGGAGAATTCCTAACTCAGTCATCCCTGATCATACGTCAAAGAGCAAAAATGTTAGATGAGCAAGTTAAGGCAAATAAAAGTAAGGTATAGATATATACTTAGCATTATCAACTAAACAATTAACAGTGATGGTGTCAAAAAAGGAAACCACTGTTCCATCTCTATCCTTACTGCTGCAAATGTGGATGAACTGTACTAAGGAAAAAGATCCTGTAGGACAAAATTGCTCTCCTCTGGTTCCTCATAGGAAATACTCCCTACGGTAACAAATACATGAATGTGCTCCCCAGAATGACCAACTCATTTTTAAAACCCTTCCAAATGTTTTCAGGGGCGCCTGGTTCTGTTGGTTAAGTGGCTGACTCCTGATTTCAGCTCAAGTCATGATCTCAGGGTCCCGGAATGGAGACCTCCCTCCCCACCACTGGGCTCGGTGGGGGGGGCGGGGGGGGGGGGGAATCTGCTTGTTCTCTCTCTTCCCCCGCCTCGGCCTCTCCCTGTGCTGAACTGTCTTCCTAAAATAAATATTTTTTTAAAATGTATTCAAATAACTGCACTAAAAAGAGTAATTACAGAGGGGCACCTGGGTGGCTCAGTCAGTTAAGCGTCTACCTTCAGCTCAGATTGTGATCCTGGGTTCTGGGATCAAGCCCCAATATGGTCTCCCTGCTCACCCGAAGTCTGCTTCTCCTTTTCCCTCTGCTCTCCCGCTCATGTTCTCTCTCAGATAAATAAACAAAATCTTTAAAAACAAACCAACACAAAAGAGTAACTACAGAGACTTTTACTTATAATCTCAGAAGTAAAGCTTTGGAACTTGTAAAACACCCCCTAAATTATTTCAACTGCCCTATCTCACATTTCAGTTTCATTTTTACAAAATTATAATATACAGTGAACATTTGCCATATATCAACAGTAAAACCCAATAACTCAGTCAATAATCTCTACCTCTATAACAGAGAACTTCCAAAATTCAACTTTTTAATTTTGATATTTTTGGTGCCTCTATAAATTAACACACTCTGGTTGCCTTTTAACTAAATTCATTCAAAAGTTAGAATCAAACTACATGTCCACCAAATTAATGCCATTTGTGGAAATTTTTTCTTATTCATGCTATCCAATGGTTCTATTTCACATTCTATCAGGATTATCATAAATAGCCAAAACAAGGGGAGGGGGCAGAGATAAGTGGGGTGGGAACTACATATATACAATACTGAACCAGGCTCTGTCTCCTGTCCACACATCACCTCAAAAGTTATCTTCCTAGCTTGTTCTATTTTTGAGCCTTCTGGAAAATACATGGGCAAGAGCATATGAATACTAAAATATGTCTTTAATACAGTGATCAGGGTGATGAAAAGTTGCATATAGAGCCACCATTTTTTAGCATGAAGGATAAAAGGATGACAAGAGGGCGGGCTGTCTTAAATGTGTCTGTAGTTAGTCCTGACTTGATGTGTACCAATCACTTTTAACGGTAAGACAATCATAAGCATTATGATTAAATCTAGCTGGAAATCCAGCCTTCCCATGTGTAAACTACAGTTTGGTTTCCTTTAATTGGCAGCTCTCCTTTACTGTATACTTCAGTCTATCTTAAGATGATAAAAGATTAATAACTGTAACCTTTGCTTTTGAGAAGCTAGAGACCTCACTAAATGTTTTCTAAATACATCAAAATGACAATGTATGGAGGTACTAAAAAGTGTTGTTCAGCAAGCAGTGTTTGGAAAAATGTAGGTTGTTTAAAAAAAGGGGGAGGGGCGTGGGTGGCTCAGTGGGTTAAAGCCTCTGCCTTTGGCTCAGGTCATGATGCCGGGGTCCTAGGACCGAGCTCCGCATCGGGCTCTCTGCTCGGCAGAGCACCTGCTTCCTCTTTTCTCTCTGCCTGCCTCTCTGTGATCTCTGTCTGTCAAATAAATAAATAAATAAAATATTAAAAAAAAAAAAAAAGTATGTGAAGAGGTATTTTGTATACTGTCATATTCCGACTACACTTAGTACCAAAAGACAAAAACTGGGAAGAAAAGTTCGTAGTTGCAAAAAGTTAAATGTTAACTCAATAAAAGATCTTTAAAATTTTAATTAGATCCCCCCCTCACTAGATTTTTTAAATTATTAGAACACTAGCTTTTCTTTAAGACAACAAATACCTTCAGGCAGATTTTGGATGACTCCTTCAAGGCTGCTGTATACCTAGGATGACCACAGAGCTATTTTTCCCAGGACAATCCTACTTGACACCTATTACTTCAGGGCTCCATTCGATTTAGCATTTTCTCCGCCCCTTCCATTCTCAAGAAAATTGAATGGCCAACCTACATAATGGGATTTTTGCCCTTTGTATGATATTAATAGATCACAAAGGCTCCTTGAACTCTAAGATGATAAGGCTCTAGCAAAAACCTATGGTAGTCTCTATCATTCTATGTTGCCTTATTTAACACCTGAATTAGAGGAAAAAACAGATTAGAGTTGAAATAAAATCAACTGGTAGAGTCAAGCTACCTATTTTAATCACCCAAGAATGAAGTGAGCTATCTTAACTGTGCTGCTAGGGATAAGGTAATAGCAGGAGCTAAGAAATCCCTGCAGAGAGCCAAATGATTGAAACCAATATGCTCAGAAGACAGGTTCCCACAAAGCACTGCTGCTTGGCAAATGAAGCTAGATTGTCTACCAATAAAACTAAATTACAGTAGTCCACCTAATGTACATAAACACACTATTAAGTACATTAACACAATTGTCTTAATTTTAGGGATTTTTACACTAAAGCTTTGCTGTCTCTGGACATTTTTCCACTAATGAGAGCTAGCTTATGATAAAGCAAAAACATAAACAATGAGGGAAGAATGTATAAGCAACAAATGAGTATTAATTTAAAAAACAAAACAAAACAAAACTGTGAGGTGGCAATCAAGCCCAGTTTTCCGTTTCTTCTCTTGAAAGTACAGAATTCTAGTTTGGCTTTATATTTCATATTATAAACATACTTCTGCAAGTAAAACCTTTCTTCTTAGTATGAAAGAATATCATTAATTCATGGTGTTCCACAAAAAGTACCATGAGCTCCAGATGCTCCACCACCTGAACAATTCTGCAAAAAAAAAAAAAAAGTTTAAAACCAAGCCTCATCAGATATTTTATCATGCCACAACTAAGCTTTTAAGTAAGTAAGGGTTGTTTCATGGGGGGGGGTGGGGGTTGTTTCATTTTAAAACTGCTATCGTCTGCTCACAATGTGTCAACTAAAAAAATAACATGCAAAAGAGTACATACAGTGTAAGTGAACGTTTAAAATGATAAGAGAGATGTTATTTGTGTAATACACATGTGCAATCAAATTTCTGGAAAGATAAGCAAGAAACAGCAAAGAGCTGCAGGTGAAGAAAGTGACTTCATCATTCTCTACTATTTGAATTTTTTACACTAAGCATAAGTTAATTTGAAATTTTTAACTTTTAATAAACCCAAAATGCAAAAAAAATGAAACCTCTAGTTTCTATCTTGGTTATCTCAAAAGCAATGAGGTAATAAAGGTAAGCACTATATTCTATGATAAAAAGCTTTCTCCAACATAAAATATTACATAATATTGTAATAGTTCCCCTAGGTTTATGTATATGCAATTTTCCATTAAAAATAACAATCTGGAATTGTAGCAAAAAAAATAGACACTTGAAAAATGTACTAAAGAATATCTGTTTTCTTTTTTTAAGGAAAAATCAGGAGGGGTAATTAATGGGACAACAGAATGATTAAAGAATAGAAGGCAAAATGTATACTGCCAGACTAGACTGTTTCTCTGAGCTTCAGACCTATACATCACTTATTAGTATTAATTCATTTCTTGAAACATTCAACTTAATCACATACCAAAAAAACAACTCTGGGCTATATATGTTCAATTCTTTCCCTTCCATACCATACATTATATGCCTAGCTAACTCATACATTATCATTCAGATCTCAGATTAAAATCAAGTTCTCACAAAAGCCTTTCCCATCTTCCAAAAGTAGAATAGGACCCTGATGTAATCTTAAAGCATCCTATTCTTTACAGTACCTATCACGAAAACTATTTATGTAATCATTCATTTACAATCTGTTTTCCCAGCTGCAGTAAGAGTTTTACACAATGAAGGTTATATCTGTCTTGCAAAGAATTATCAAAATAAAAGCTCCAAAGTATCTGAAGTCAGCCTTGGTTAAAATTTAAAAATTAATTAAAATTAAAAAGATTTTAATTCTTTTAAGATAGGTCACCAGTCAAACAGTGTAAAATTGGAAGCCTTGAGAGAGAATAACCTTGCTAACCTATGTACTTTGAAGTCTTTAAGAGCTAGTTACTAAGTAAACTAAAGGACAAAAAGTTGGAGCATATTTACACCCCTAAGACCAGCAAAGAACAAAGAAGAGAAACAGATGGGGTAAAGATTTTATAAAGTTCTATTTTCAAAAGCAGCCACCCTCTGGTTAAATTTCTTTTCATAAGCTAAAGTTGCGATGTAAATATACTAGACCCTAAGATTTCCTCTTTAAATATGAAGGGTTTGTTTTGGTTTTGTTTTGTTTTTAAGATTTTATTTATTTATTTGACACAGAGAGAGCACAAGCAGGCAGAGTGGTAGACAGAAGGTGAGGGAGAAGCAGGCTCCCCGGCCGAGCAGAGAGCCTGACACTGGACTCACCTGAGCAAGGCGGACACTTAACGACTGAGCCACCCAGGTACCCCAATTTGAAGGGTCCTATAGGGCACCCTCATTAATTGCATTCATAGCTCTTTAATTAACAACAAATGTTGTGACCTAATTCTTAAATTGTTACAAATAGTAAGGTTTTTTTTCAAAGTCTATTCAGCTTACAGGGATCTTACCTAATATTGATTTATTATAAATGTGTCCTACAAGGCTATCTTCTTACCAAAAAGTCATTATGATCTTAACTCAGACTGTTAACAACCTGCCTGACCTCACAGTCCTCAAAAAAAGGAGGGGGAGGGGGACAGAAGGAAAGAAAAATATTTAAGCATGCTGGATTGATGCCTTCTCATTACTTCCTTTCATCTAAAGATGTCTGTCTTCAGGTAACTGCTTGTCAGCCTTCACAGATCTTCTCAAAATCTCCTATCTAACAATCTAGCTCACATCAATTTAGTATGAAAGACCATAATATATGCCGTAAATGCCTATACATTTCATCAGAGGAAGATGCCACATATTTGCAGTTTTATACCAAAATATGTTACATATAACAATATTTTAGGTTTGCTTTATAAAGGTTGCTTTTTTGTCTGGCCACTAACTTGGATTTCTGTCTCTATTCTACTTGACTTGATCAATGCAAATAACTTTTTGAGATCTGTTAGTGATTATACTATGGTCTTAAGCATCTAGGATATCTGTGGTAGACATGTGATGGGTCTTTCTAAAATCCCTTCCTCCTCCTTTCATTACAGATTCACAGTAATTTAGGTAAGACTGAGCCCATCCCACTCAAGGACCAGACCCTGACTGACTACATCAATGAGGACAATTCTCTCCTTTGGCACAGCAGCTGGTTCCCAACCAGCAAGAGGTTCCTTCTGGGCAGGGTGCCTGGATCAAGGGTGGGCAATAAGATAACCTAAGATGATTCACTTAACGGATCCCCGAGGTGTTATAAATGGGGGGTAGGAGGGGAGGACTGATGACTAGAAAAAAACAGATGCAGCTGGGAGAGAGATGAGACTCTCATCTTCCTTAACGCAGTTAGGAAACACATTGCACTTTTTATTATTTGTCTAGAGTAACACAGATAGTAATTTCTAAGACAAACCCAACTTCCATTAAATTATTCTTCCTTAGAAACAAAGATGCGGAGCAATTCCAGTGTTTAAGATTTCCTTAAGTGTCTTAGGGCTCATAATTTGGAAACCCCAATGAAAAAGATGTTCCTATGCATGTTTCAAAAGCAGAAAAAAAACTTAATGTTTCAATTGGTAAAACTATTCAAATCCTCGGTTTTCAAAATATTCCAGTGGCCTGATTTTTACAAGCTAACATACTAGTATTCTAACATAGGCATTAGTAATACAATGACAATATATTGCCATTGATATTATGTTAACTTGTAATGAAATATTTTGTTTCCTTAATCAAATTAAATAAAAAGGCACTGATAGATTTTCTGATTTGCATGCACCAAAATAAGTCAGCAAATGTGGTATTTAATAAAGTTTAAAAAAGCAAAACTGGCTAAAGAGTATGCTTCATGAGATCTCAGACATTAAAAGAGAGTAAAAACATCAAGATTCACATTAGACATGAAATAAGACCCTTTCAGCAATCAGAATCTGAACATCAAGAGCTTTTAAAAGCAAAACTATTTAGGCACAAAAATGAAAAACAAGAACTAGTAAATTCTAATTGCAACCATCTCCTTCCAGGAAACTCTCTCCTGCAAGTTTGTATGTGCTTCATGATGCCCTGGGGACTTAGGGACCCTTGGCAACCTCTAATTAGATTTGGGGATGTTTCTACCTTTCCAATCAGATCATAACCGTCTGAAATTTAGGAAGTATGCTTTATTCATCCTGGTATCTCCTAAAACAGGTAGCCGAGTTTAGAGCTTCCAGTAAACTTCACTGTTTTCTAAGCCTCCCAGTTTTTCTTTTACCAAAATGGGGAAGGGAGCCTAGGCAACTAATGGATGCACAGAACAACTCAAGATCACGAATCATCCTCATTTATTATTACAATCTCCTCAGTGCTTTACACATAGTAGAAACCTGAAATATTTATTAAATCACTCAACTTTATGGGAACTCACGGTAACTTAATAAGCAAGTGTTGGGCCTAAAAGCTTACCACATCAAACCATGTTTGTTTGTTTGTTTTTTTAAGATTTTATTTATTCATTTGACAGAGAGAGATCACAAGTAGGCAGAGAGGCAGGCAGAGAGAAAGGGAGAGGGAAGCAGGCTCCCTGCTGAGCAGAGAACCCAATGGGGGCTCGATCCCAGGACCCTGAGATGACAACCTGAGCCTAAGGCAGAGGTTTAACCGACTGAGCCACCAAGGCACCCCTTAAACCATATTTAAAACAAAATAAAAACCCTGAATTGTACATCCTAAACAAGAAAATAAATTCCAATCGCACATCATCCAAGTCTTTAGAACAACTACACTAGAATCAGCCCTTCTTACCACCGCTAGGCAAGATAGCCAACAACAAAGAAATTCAAAAAAATCACAAGCAGCTATCCTCTCCCACAACAAAAAATCAATGAGTTAGCAAAACTAAGATCACTGAGGTCACTGAATTAGAGATAAACTACCTGAGACTCTGCACATGTTGATAGGCTGCCAAGGGTCCCTAAGTCCCCAGTGACTTAGAGCACAGAACAGTAACAGTCATACACAGGATTTTTATTCATCAAAAAATAATTTACTATAAAAGAATACAGGTAGAGAACCAAAAATAGGTCATAAAGGGGGTGATGTTTTGATAAAGGCTAGTAGAAATGAATACTCTAGGAAAACAAATGTTACTGGAGAAAAAAAATAAAACAGTGTTACCATAAGGAATATAAATTATTAAATTATAAAAGAAAATATTCCTAATAATGAAAAAAGCAGAAACTGTCTGTTAAAAAGGATGGAGTTGGGACTCAAACTAGTAAAAGTATGAATTCACTCAACTGCCCTAAAGAGCAATGTGGCAATTCCTAGTAAGGCTGAAGGAGTGTAGGATGCAATGATTCTACTTCCAGATATCAACACTGGAAAACTCCCACACTTGGACATTAAGATGCATGTACAGGAATGCTCACAGAAGTACTATTTGTAATAGCAAGATACTGAAAACAACTGTCTGCCAGTAGAAAATGAGCATTACTCCACGATTTTCAAATTGGTAGATCAGATCTAAATGAATCTGCTAGATGAATAAAGCAAGCTGGGGAAGTATAAACAGCAAATACAAACACAAATACATATTTTCAATATGTATTTCAATTTTCAAAATGTAACAAATACATTTTCACATAATCTAAAACTAAAGCGTCTATTTTATGTAGTATAAATATCACAAAAATTATATAGATCAGTTTCAAGATAGTGTTCAAGGAAGAAGGGAGAGGCATGAATGTAAGGCTTTAAAATTATCTTCCTTTAAAAAAAAAAAAAAAAAAAGCAAGGGCTGCCTGGATGGCTCAGTGGGTTAAGCCTCTGCCTTCAGCTCAGGTCATGATCTCAGGGTCCTAGGATCAAGCCCCACGTTGGGCTCTCTGCTCAGTGGGGAGCCTGCTTCCCCAACTCTCTCTCTCTCTGCCTGCCTCTCTGCCTACTTGTGATCTCTGTCAAATAAATAAAATCTTAAAAAAAAAAATTTTTTTAAAGCAAGCAAAAAATGTTCAAAACCTGAAACATATATGCCAAAATCCTATTATTCCCATTTGCCATTATCTCCACAGTGGATATAAAAGTACCGTTATATTACTTCCTGTACTTTTCTTTATATTTGAAATGTTCCATAATTTTATTTTTTTTCCATTAAGCAATTTATTTTTTTAAGATTTTTTTATTTATTTGACAGAGAGAGAGAGAGGTCACAAGTAGACAGAGCGGCAGGCAAAGCGAGAGAGAGAGGGTAAGAAGCAGGCTCCCTGCGGAGCAGAGAGCCTGATACTGGGCTAGATCCCAGGACCCTGGGATCATGACCTGAGCCGAAGGCAGAGGCTTTAACCCACTGAGCCACCGAGACGCCCCAAGCAATTTATTTTTTTATTTTAATTTATTTTCCAGTGTTCCAAGATTCATTGTTTATGCAGCACACCCACTGCTCCCTGCAATACGCGCTCTCCTTAATACTCACTATGCTCACCCAACCCTCCACCCCCCTCCCCTCCAAAATCCTCGGTTTCTGAGTCCACAGTCTCTCATGGTTCCTCTCCCCCTCTGATTTCCCCCAACTCACTTCTCTCCAACTTCCAATGGTCTCCGTGTTAATGTTTACATTTTTTACAAAAGTTGAGCTAGCCAAGTTGTCTTCCATGTATAAAGTATTTAAAACGCCCATGACTCCTTGAAAAAAAAAAAATTACTTCATAATGAAAACCAGGCAATCAGAAAATGAATCAAAGAAAAAGGAAAGATACGGTGGCTAGCACTGACTCCTCTTAAATACAGAACTAATGCTAAATATAGAGCTAAAGACTAAATAGCTGCTGGCAAAGAGAAAGGAAACATACACCCTGAAAAAGTAAAAATGTATGCAACATAAAAATCAGGAAACAGGGAAAAGAGATGAGAGAAAGTATTAGTATCAATCACCTCATCTATCACAGCAGGGATTTATTGTCTATTATCTAAAATTAAAATATACTGCTTTTTAAATTACCCTAAGTTCTTACTGGTTTTTGTATTTTTCTTAATTTTCGTGCCATTTTACATAACCTAACGGCTCTGTTAAAGAAACCTTAATCTAGAATTCAACAGTTCTTTACGATATTTTCCCTTGGTATTAAATTCAAACAAAACCATATTTCATGCTGTCATTTTTTAAAACAGCATAAGTAGCATTATCCTCTTTTTACAACATTCTATAACCACAAATGAAATCATCCTCACCAAATGCTTACCTAAGTTATTTCTGATTCGTAAGGTATGGATGCCTAGATTGCTTCTTTCTTTGTACTTAAACTGCCTGTATTTTTAAAAATCAATATACATCACTTATTATAAAAATTAAAAAGGTCATTACAAAAACACACTTATTTTGAGACTACATACTAACTAATCAGAAACTTAAAACAGGATTCTTTATAAAGCTGGTCAACCACAGTACTATGATAATGGAAAACTATAAACAATCTAGTCATCCAAAAGAGTATAAACACACAGTATCAATATAATGGAACACTTTATGGCCATTTAAGATGGTGTTTCTAACAAGATACTTAATTACATAAGGAAATGGTCATGATATTGTATTTAAAAAGTAACAAAATCGTGTGTGTGCTAAATCAAATTATTCTATTTTTAAATTAAAGAAAGTTACAAAATGACAGCTTAAAAAATGGGCAGCATGAATGCTTGCAAATTGCATTTTTTGTTTCTTTGTTTTTTACTTTTCCACTTTTTCTAAGTTCTCTAGAACTCAGATGAAAGTAAGAAGCATTCTTTTCTGTTCTTAATGTAAGACAGTATGATACATTAAAGATTTCCATCTATGCCTAATGGAGTAAGTTTCTCTAAGTCAGAAAACTGACACGGTAAAATTTCTTAATGATACTGAAAGAAAAAAATTACCACACACTCTACATCCATTCAATAACCTTTTATAACCATTATCTTTATAAGAAAAGAAAGTTGGGCACATAAACCCTGATATGAGCACATTTGCTATTTTCTATCAATCAGTTAACTGTACTAAATACCAACATGTATCCATTTTAGTTTGATGATTTTCTAATGAAACCCATTTTAAAGGTCAAAATGGCTCATAAGGGCTTTTTCTTTGTCTATTCTCCATCTATTAACAGATTTTTCTTCATGGTGTCCTTTTGCCTTTGCTAATCACATTACATATTCACCTACATAATCTACAAAGACATTCTTTTTTCACAGTAATACTATCTAGCCCTTAGTACTGCAACTGTAAGGATTGCACACTAACACTGTCAGCAACATGCCACCAATGTTCCAACTGCTTTATTCAACGACCCAGCTGATAAAGGACTCCCAACTTTCCACAAACAACTCCATGAGAAAATCCTCATTAAGCACCCAGTACAGCAGTACTAAGCTACTGTGGCAGTAACTGTTGTGTTGGTCAGTGTGCTTCCACTACAACCCTCTGTGTAAGTGTAAACAGTACTTCTTCAGCCCAACCCAACTCTTAAGAAATCAGATACTTCACGTTATCTAAATGCTATATGGTAGGAAAGTGCAAACATGATGGGGACATATCAAAGGACATAGAAGGATGCACCATCTGGTCAAACCTGAGATGAGCTGAGCCTCATAATAAATGATAATAGCATCGGATTATAACTAGTAGAATAAAATAAGAATCCCATTCACACTGACATAAATAAATAAAGAGGACAAAAGTAAAATGTCTCCTTTATAATTCTAAATAAAGGTAGAAGAAATGACAGAATTAGGAAATCACCATTTGACAACCATCATAGTTACAACTATTTTTCAGGCAATAATAACCAATGAACTCTAAAGCCAATGGGTGAAAATTAGAGGGAAAAAAATGGACATTTGTAGGGTATACCATAAAACAGCCAATGCAAATCTTTCCAAAACACTGTCATTAAAGACTAAAAAGTTTAAAAAAGACTAACAGAGGGGCACCTGGGTGGCTCAGTGGGTTAAGTAAGCCTTCTGCCTTCGGCTCAGGTCATGGTCTTAGGGTCCTGGGATTGAGCAGGGAGCCTGCTTCCCCCCTCCTCTCTGCCTACCTTCTCTGCCTACTTGTGATCTCTCTCTATCAAATAAATAAATAAAATCTTAAAAAAAAAAAAAAAAGACTAACAGACACAATACGCACAGTATTTAATCGAGAACTAAATCCTGATATTGTAAAAAATGTATCTTCTTTCACTCAAAGATCTTTGAGAAACTAGTGAACTTTGTTTACAGGTTCTATTTTTATACCACTTTAACTGATTTCAGTAATTTGCACTGTAGTTTACAAAAGAATGACTTTGTTTTTAGAAAACACACACTGAGATGAGATATTTAGATGTAAAGGGACAGCATGTCCGCTATTTACTTTCAAATGTTTCAGAAAAAAACACAGTTATATGTTTGTATGTGAACATACATATAAAGAGATTATCACAGAGCAAATATAATAAAATGTCAACGTTTGAGGAAACTGGATAAATGGTATATAAGAATTCCTTGCAATAGTTTTCCACACTTCTCTGTAAGTCTAAAATTATTTTAAAATTAAAGTTTAAAAATGCTATATAATAAGAAAAAAGAACAATATATTACATAAAAACCAACAGATTAACTTAAACTCTACAATCCAGGTTCTAACAATTTTCAATCCAGTGTTAGAAATCCTGTAGATCGTGAAAAACCTCTACACCTTCCGTCACTGTACAAAATGATTTCTCTATATTTAATCAAAATCTAACTCTCCCTGGATGGCATTATATTCCTCAAAGACCTCTCAAAAGTGTTAATCCTCCCACAGCTTCCCTTATTTGGGAACAAGAAAATAAGGAAATTTTTCTTAGATACTGCCAATTCTAGATCAAGAGGCTCTCTTAAAATTCACACTGTCCATACAGTTTGTCAGACCCACTCGCATCCTGTTATTACTATTTACAAGGGTCCCAACTCATTCCCCAGTCAACAAGACTTACAAGCCAGCTCTCTAACCACCCCCAATATCATCCCCCCTGCCCTAAATCCCACTGTATTACAGGATCACTAACTAAACCAACTTAACACCTCAGCTACAAGACAGGAAGTAATAATATTCAGAGTTGACTGGTCCAGAGACTACTTCAGTTTACTACTTTCCTGATCTGATTATATTCATTTATTCCTCTTCTACTAAAGAAGATAGATTTCTGGGACGCCTCGGTGGCTCAGTTGGTTAAGCAGCTGCCTTCGGCTCAGGTCATGATCCCAGCATCCTGGGATCAAGTCCCACATCGGGCTCCTTGCTCCGCAGGGAGCCTGCTTCTCCCTCTGACTCTGCCTTCCACTCTGTCTGCCTGTGCTCGCTCTCGCTCTCTCTCTCTCTGACAAATAAATAAATAAATAAAATCTTAAAAAAAAAAGAAGATGATAGATTTCTACTTTAGAATTTGGTCACAACCTCCTGGCTTTTACCTCTCTCTCTCCCTTAACTTCTACTAAATCAATTCTTCAGGGCCTCCATTCACTATCACATGTTTCACTTGCTATCATATGTAGTCAGGATTATAAAGTGAAAAACCCACGTGACACTCACACTCAATTTCCTACTTCCTGTATCCTCTAACTACATCTACCTATTGAATCCAATCTGGAATGAGTCTGACTGCTATACTCTGGTAGAGAGAGGAAAACAAATCACATGATGGCGCCACTACAAATTTCAATTCTAATCCCAGCAGGGCCATCAGAACTAGCGCTCACCATGGCAGGTGTTTCAGCTCTGCCAATCTCCTATTCCTCACTTTCAACCTTGGAGCTCTCTGTCAAAATCTCTGCTTCCTACTTCACAGAAGAAAACAGGTTTTCATGCAAAAATTCCTTCAACTTCTCTCCCCTGCATCTCTAAATTTAGCATTATGGCATCCATCCTAACGTATACTCTTTGCTCCTAAATGCCAGATAACTGTACAGAGAAGATCCTGCCTCCCAAAGGATCATTTTTGCTTTAAATTATGTCTCTCCTTCCTTTCCCCACTAGTTTCTTTTTCTCTACCCACATGTATATTCTATTCATGCCATACTTAAAAAAGAGGAAAAACTGCCATCAGCTAAAAATAAAGGAGTTTTTCCCCCTTGTGCTTTTTGAACTATTTCCATCTCTCCTTTCTTTCCTTCGGTGACAAACATCCTAAAAAAGAGAGAGAGACAGAAAGAGAGAGAGCGAGGGAGCACTATTCTTACTCTGTGCACTTTTAATTCTCATTTTCTCCCAATCTATCACCAACTGGCTTTTACTCAAAGAGCTCTTGCTAAGAACACCTACCTCCTAATTGTTAAATCCAAAAGTCTTTTTTTCAGTCCTTCTTGTAAGAAAATCTTTAATACATTCAACACGATTTAGTGTACCTCTAATTGGTTTTTCTTTAGCCTCCAGAGAACTGTTTCCTTCTGGTTTTCCTCCTACCTCTGACGATTCATTTTGTCTCTTTGGTAGGGGTCCTTATTTTACTCTGCTAACTTTAAAGAGACTTAGCTAAAACTGAATCAAGAGCTGTGGAAACTGCATCTAACACACAGACCGGATTGAAGCTGAAGAGTGTATAATTGGTATGATTTCATTTCATTTTCAAGGGCATAATGCAACTAGCCCCTGTAATAATGTTAAAGTTACTATTATAAGCATTTATTTGTCATTTAAAAAATCAGGGTGGTGTACTGTCTTTCTGATTTTACATTCTCTTAGAAGACTGGGTGGTTGCTAAATGAATAAACTAGAAAAGAAGATAATCTGATGCCAGAAGATAGAAATTCAAGATCTCCACCACCTTCTAGCTGCAAAATCCTGACTGGGTTTTGAGGCTCATCTTCTTTCTGTGAATCATTCATTTCCATTCAGTAGCCAGTTACCCAACAGTTCCTCAACCAACATTTACTAAGGGCCTACTATATTCTAGATCATACACTGGGTGCAAGAAATGGGTATAAATCCCAACCCATCAATCCCCACTACTTCTAGCTTCTAACAAGTAGGAGCTCTACAGCAAGGGCACAATACAGTGTGAGTAGGGCTGCTACAGAGAGAATAAAGGCAAATAAAAGTCTGCATATTCTATCACAGGTAATCAGAGAGCCAAGACCAGTCAGGACCCACACCTGAAACATCAGTTTTTCCTCAATAAATACAGAGAAGCTACAAACAGAATCCTCAAGCAAAACTAAGTATAATAATATAAATTACAGAGAGAAGTTGTTAATGATTCATCCAGGAAGCACAGCAAATGCCAAGATGCCACTGTAGGCAAAAGTTGAAAGACTCATCCATCGGTGTTATATGAAAAAGCAAACCCTCAGAAGTTGGCTAATAAATCTAAATACATAATCTCCATAACTTCCTAATATTCAAAGCCAAACATACAGATGTTCCCCCTCTGTTCCTTTCAAAAAAGTCAGCAATCATGTACTCCTATACTGACTCAACTCAATGTATTTCCTTATTCCTATATATATAATATCATCCTCATAGAGATCACTATAATGTCACATTTCTAAATACTGGTCAATACAGAAACACAATTACACTGAGTTTTTCCACACAACTTGACATGACTGGCATTTTCTAACAAAAATTTACACAAATGAATTCCATTACTATGTTGATTTGCACTAGCAACAAAGATGTACAAGACAAAAAAATGTTATAACTTGAGCAAAAGTACTTTCCAGAGAGAAAAAAAAAAAAACAAAGCAAAATTACTTTCCAGGAAGAAACTGAGTAGGTGGTTCTCTATGATACTCAAATTCCAACTGTCAGCAAACCTCAGCACACATAATAAAAAAAAATTACCAAATAGTTTTGGAGGAGCGGAAAAACCTGGTAATTTAAATGCTTTACTTCTTAAAAGACTGCATTTTGCTTTAAAGAGAAATCTTTAGTTAGCATAACTAACCACTGATAAAGACTTGAAAGTATTTCATTATATGGTAATTCTGCTTTTAACTAGGTCAATGAAAAGCACTGTGTAGGCATATACACAGATAAATGAAATAAAATACTAGCACAAATAGTTCTGAACCTATCCCCAACCACCTGTATTGGGCTAAGAATAAGAAGCATACTAGGTTTAAATAATGAGGGTTGGAATCAATTTTTCTAGTTTCAAATCTAGGCTTCAGCACTTACCAACTCGGTGACCTGTCTGGGCTTCAGTTTTATCATCTAAAACAGGAAATACTTACTCATAGGGTTTTTGTAAGGCTTACAAAAATTAACACCGGTAAATACTAAGAATAATGCCTGACAGTAAAAACCTCTTAAGCGTTGGTTTAAAAAACAAAGTCACTTTATAAATATCATCAACTTTAGTCTCTACCATAACCTTCTGAGTATGGTTGAGTATGAGAAGTATGGTGAAACGAACTTGAGCTAACTGAACTGACACACCTAGTTAGAAGCAAAATCAAGATTCGAATACAAGTTATACTGTCTCCAAACTCAGGCTCTTTCTATTTCAAGATGCCTCCAAAAAAAAAAAAAAAAAATCAAAAGTAGTCGTCTACTCTGCCACAATATGACCTTCATGAGTACTTCTAATGCTGAGTGGAGTACACACACACACACACACACTCTGCACGTATCTTTGAATCCACCTATCTACTGCCCTTCAATGGCACTACTCAAATCCAAGCCATCACTCTCAGCTCAACTACTACCATAGCTTCCTAACTAAATTGCAGACAATCCTAACTAAATTGGTTGGTTCACCAAGAAATAACACAACACCAAAGCCCACCAATTAATAAGTCAGTAACACATAAACACAGCTTATAAAATACATATGGGCAGAGAAGGAGGACCCAAATTTAGAGAAAACTTCCAACATGAATGAAGAGCAAAACAAAAATATTAGGAAGAAACTTAATGTAGGAAGTAGAAACACTAAAATCTCAAAAATCTATAGTGGGATCTAGTTCCAGCATGGCAGTACAGGCCCCCTACAGTTCAAGCCTCCCACTGATTACAACTATAAACGGAAGACAACACATGAAACAACCCAACTGTCTGAACAATCTGATCGTTAAAAAAAACAGGGATGTGGAGGGAAGTTAAAACTTGAAGAAACAACCTGCAGAAATTCCCCCCACCCCCCACCTTTCTTTTTGCAGCTTGGCTAAGGCAGAACCACAGCTGTGGAAAAGCACCATAGCTTTAGCTACAAAAACCCAATAGAAATCCTGCTATTTCTAGCAAGGGAAGCATGAAATGGAGCCCAACCAGCCAGAAAGTGAAGAGAAATCACTAACTCTGGAATCATGCATGTGTAAGATTGACCCAAAATAGATTACTACAGGCCTAAGGAATTAATATTATACTTGAATATAATTCAAATGCACTGTAGACAGAGTGTGAAACAGTACTTAAAATCTAAAGTTGAGCTGATTGCCTCCAAAACAAAAACATCTATATTCTCCAGAGGAGCACAGCAAAACTCGGAAGATCCAGGATAAAATCCAAAATTACTAGAAATAAAAAATACTAGAAAATATACAACGGTCTCTGAGGAAAAGGCAATCAAGAGAAGCCAACTCCAAGGTGACTCAGATTATAGTTACCAGGCAGGGATTTTAAAGCAGCTATTCTAACTATGTTCCAGGAAGTAAGGCAAAATTACTGAAATCAATGAAAATGATAGCTCTGTACTAGGCCTAGAAAACAAACAGTACAGATGAAATGGGAAGGGTTCTAAGAACATCTTCAAAGAGCCAAGATGCCCTTCAACAGACAAATGGGTAAAGAAGATATGGTCCCCTTATACACTGAATATTACTCAGCCATCAGAAAGGATGAATACCCAACTTTTGTATCAACATGGATGGGAGTGGAGATTATGCTGAGTGAAATAAGTCAAACAGAAAAAGTCAATTATCATATAGTTTCACTTAATTGTGGAACATAAAGAACAACATGGAGGACATTAGGAGAAGGAAAGGACAAGTGAATGGCAGGAAATCGGAGGGGGAGACGAAACATGAGAGACTGTGGACTTTGAGAAACAAATGGAGGGTCTGGGAGGGTTCGGGGGTTGGAGGGATGGTTGAGCCTGGTGGTGGGTATTGAGGAGGGCACATACTGCATGGAGCACTGGGTGTGGTACATAAACAATGAATCTTGGAACACTGAAAAAATAAAAAACAAAATAAAATAAAAGAACATCTTCAAAGAACAAAATAGAGAAACGAATAATTTTTGGCCAAAGAATACAGCTGAAAAGCAAATTCTGAAAAATCACCATAGGATATGCAAAGAATTAACAAAGATACAAAGAAAAATAAAGAAATAAAAATTAGGCAACTCCATTAAAAATTCTAAAAGTTAGAGAAATTACACCACCTGACTCAGTAGTGAACAATATATTGTCATGTCATAAAATATAAATACTAATTACTGATTCAGCCAAAAATTAGGTGCCTTTCATACACTCAATCCTCACAATAATTCTATGAAGTAGGTCCTATATCCGTACTATCCTTATTTTATACATGAGGAAGCAATGGCATAGAGAGGTGAAGTAATAGGCCCAGCGTTACATTGCTTTAAGTGAGAAGCCAAAATCTGACCACCAGAGGTGAGACTACAGAGATCACGATCCGGGAGGAAAAAAGGGACATGCAAGGAACAAGGTGGATCTGAGCTCTGAACAACATGGGTTTGAACTGTGTGGGTCCACTTACACATTGCTTTGTTTCTGATACTGTACAGTACTATAACTGTATTTTCAGTTTTCTTAATAAGGTTTTCTTTTCTCTAGCTTACTTTATTGTAAGAATACAGTATATAACAGGGTGCCTGGGTGGCTTAGTCAGTTGAGCAGCTGCCTTCGGCTCAGGTCATGATCCCAGGTTCCTGGGATCAAGCTCCACATCGGGCTCTCTGCTTGGCAGAGAGCCTGCTCCTCCCTCTCACTCTGCCTACTTGTGCTCTCCATCTCTATGTCAAATAAATAAAACCTTTAAAAAAAAAAAAAGTATACAGTATATAATACATATACAAAATAAGTGATAATTAAATGTTTGTTAATCATTAAGGCTTCTAGTCAACAGTAGGCTAAGTCTTGGGGGAGTCAAGTTATACAAGCATTCTGGGCTGATGAGGGGTGGGGGAAGCAGGCAGCATCCCGAACCCTCACAATGTCCAAGGGTCAACTGTAAGGTTAATAAATCAACAAATAAATGAATATACATATATGTTAAAAACACAGTTAAAGCAGCTTAAAAAGATTGTTTCTTTTTCTTTCCAAAAGAAAGGCTTGGAGGACAAAAGGAGACTCATATTTCTCATTATTTTATATTAATATAGTATATATCATAATATGTAACATTTTAACTTAACTGATACGTTTGCTGGTAATAAAGTAAAATTTGTCCTCCAAGCTTTTCGACTAGTCCCTCCTTCAGTCAATCTTCTCTAAAATGAAAAGGCTGAAGAAAATGATCACTAACTTACATACTTGGAAAGTTTATTTTCCTTCTTTCCGTAAGTAGACCAAATAACCTAACCATAGTTAACTATCTTGCAAACATAAGCCATCAGTCAGATGATGAATCAGTAAAAACAGCAGAATTCATCTAAATAATCCCTCAGCACTATTCTTTTTTTTTTTTTTTTTTTTTTTTAAAGATTTTATTTATTTATTTGACAGAGAGAGATCACAAGTACGCAGAGAGGCAGGCAGAGAGAGAGGGGGAAGCAGGCTCCCTGCTGAGCAGAGAGCCCGATGTGGGGCTCGATCCCAGGACCCTGGGATCATGACCTGAGCTGAAAGCAGAGGCTTTAACCCACTGAGCCACCCAGGTGCCCCGCCTCAGCACTATTCTAAAAAGAAAATACCTACCCTAACTATGGACACCAAGAACATCACTATATAGGCTAGGCAATACATTGTTGTTGTTTTAACATTAACTCTACAAAACTATTCACTTCATAAATAAGATAATACACCAATAACCTCATGCATACCCTTGAAGTCACTGAGAAAGACTCTCATCTATTTCTTCAATAAATATGTAGTATGCACTTATAATTGGCTGTGAGCTATGCTAATAAACAAGAGAAACCTAAGCTCTATTTCCCATTGAGTTGACAAAATACATACCATGGAATAAGAACTATGACAGGGGTACATGCAGGGTACTTGGGTGGCTCAGTTGGTTAAACGCCTGCCATTGGCTCAGGTCATGATCCCACTGAGTCCCAGGATCGAGCCCCACATCAGGATCCTTGCTCAGCGGAGTCTGTTACTCTGCTACTCCTACTCATCCCCCCTCCAGCTAGTGCATGCTCTCTCTCAAATAAGTAAATAAAATCTAAAAAAAGAAGAAAAAAGAAAAGAAAAGAAAGGAATAAGTGCACAGTGTTAAAGAACACACAGAACTCGGTAGTAAAAGGTGGGAAAGGAAGGGGGGAGGGAGAGCAAGGGGTGAAAGAAGATTTTCTGGAAAAAAGAACATTTAAACAGATCTGAACAAAGAACAGAAACTAATCCTGGAGAAAGGTGGGAGAAAAGGAAAAAGGGGAATAATATGTTCAAATGCCAAAAGGCCAGAAAGCATGTGTTATAGTGGTGGTTAGAGAGGGGCAGAGCAAGAGAACAAAAGTAATATAGTTCAAAATTTGGCTCATGGGAGCACCTGGGTGGCTCAGTTGGTCAAGCGACTACCTTCGGCTCTGGACATGGTCTCAGGGTCCTGGGATCGAGCCCTGCTTTGGGTTGCCTGTTCAGCAAAAAGTATGCTTCTCCCTCTCCCCCCGCAAGTGCTCTCTCTTGAACTCTCTCTCTCAAATAAATAAATAAAAATCTAAAAAAAAAGTAATAATAATAATTGGCTCATGTGCAGGGCAATAACAAACCAAGCAGGAAGGAGATAAGCAGAAGCTCATGTTGTTCTCTAAAGGTTACAAACAAAAACTTAAAAAGGGTCAAAACCCTTCCTTTTTGGGGGGAAATCACACAAAAAGTCATGTTGATAAATGAAAGCTCTAAGTGAGAACATATGTTCTATAAAAACTGTCATTGCTGGATTTCTTCAATCTAACATCTAAAGTCTACAAGTCGTAAGCACCTCAAAATTAGTAAAAAGGTAAAACCATCTCTTTTATTTCCTGACTCTAAGCCTACACGAAACAGCACAATTTCTTTACATAATGTAATAGGTAATTCTAGAGAAACATCATAGACAAACTAAACCAGAGCACATTCCTAAACTTCGAAAATATTAAACAGTTCATGTTCCAACAAATCTTAAAGTAAGCAAGTCAAACCTTTGAGATAATCTGATAGTAAATATTAGACCATTGCAGCATTTCCCAACTTGCATTTAGCATGTCTTTAACAAGAATCTTATCCACACCTTAATTCCAGCTAAGTAATCAAACTCTGAAAGGAACCACAACAACATGGTTGTTAAAACAGATGCAGGATGGTTTACAATCACATGCTAGTTAGGCTAGTCCTAATTACAAGGATCTTGTCATTAAATTTACATTTAATAAATGTCAGCAGAATGTATTTCATAGCTATTTAAATTTAAGTCAGGCCTACATATATAAAAAACATTCTAAAGTATTATTAATAGATATACAATGAGACAATGTTTTACAATTTAAGTCTGACATAAAGGAAAGAATAAAAAGAGAACAGTTGATAATCAATATAATATAAAACAGATGAGAAAATCAAAGGAGTACCTACAACTCCACAATCAAAAAAGAGACTAAGCAGGGCCATGCATATGGCTTCACAGGTTATACTAAACTTTAGGGAGTGCCAATCACATACACATATAAACACATTCACACACATGGAAAGACTAAGCTGGAAGGTAATTTACACTACTGGAAGGTAATTACATTACTGGACTAATTACACTACTGGAAGGTAATTACAAAGGTAATTTACACTAAACTGGAAGGTAATACAGATACACACACCTACTACCACCACCACCACCACCACCACCACCACAACCACCAGCCCAAGTCTTAGTAGCAATGAAAAAACAAGTATAAAAACAGAATAAAATAAGAAAGATTTTGAGTGTACAAAATTGGGTCTTCAGCTAGCAACACTCATTCATTCATTCATTCATTCATTCATTCATTTTTAACAAATACTCCTAAATGCCTACCATATGCCAGGTACTGAAAGATACAGCAATAAACTAAAGACGAAAATTCCTGTCCTCATGAAGTTTACACCTGGGGTGAAGGGAAGAGGTAGAAATTAAATACACAAAATATTCAGAATATCAGACAGTGATCAGTACTATGGAAAAAACTGAAAGAGCGAGTGGGGTTAGGGAGTACTATGAAAAGAGTATAGTTATTTTATTTATTGTTTTTCTTTTTTTAAAAGATTTTATTTATTTATTTGACAGAGAGAGAGATCACAAGTAGGTAGAGAGGTGGACAGAGAGACAGAGAGGGAAGCAGGCTCCCAACTGGGCAGAGAGCCCGATGTGGGGCTCGATCCCAGGACCCTGAGACCATGATCTGAGCGGAAGACAGAGACTCAACCTACTGAGACACCCAGGCACCCCAGGGTATAGTTATTCTAAATAAAATGGCCAAGGGCCTCCATGAGAAGCCCACTTCAACAGAATGAAGATTCTACCAGACACCAGAAGCTCATCTTTGCCATTCTCACAGAAAAATGTTATACTCTATTCCACTACCCATTCATCTCTACCCCAATTCTAGGGGTTCAGCAGGCTTCCTGCTGAAGAGGCTGACTGATTACCAGGTAGAAGTAAGTGATGCAAAACAACCTTAACCACATTCCTAAGGGTTTGCTTCTAGACTGGATGAAATAAAAAGTATGTTAGAAGCATCTGGCAACAGGACCAAGCTTCAGGACTGTTTGAGGTACATTACCATAACACCCATATCAGACATGGGCAAATTACAGCCAGCAAGCCAAATCTAGCCCACTGTTTTTGAGCCACATTAATCTGTTTATGTATTAAGTATGGATACTTTGGCCCTACAAGAGCAGATCTGAGAAGTTATGGCATAAACCACATGGCCTGGGAAGACTAAAATATTTTCTATCTGGCCCTTTACAGAAGTTGGTCTCATCACCACCACCACCCCCACAGTAAGACCACTTTCAGGGCCATCTCATGAGCACATGACCAGTGTAGTCACTAAGAACCCTGCCTCAGGAAGGCCCCATGCTTGGGGTTTAATGCTCTATGGTCACCATCTTAAAATGTTTAATAATTTTACCTCTGAATCTGAGTTTTATAAACTCCACTTGGGACAGCAGAGCATATGCCAGGACTCTTAAGAAGCCGTAAGTCGGCCTCCCCAGGAAAGATCCTCAGTCAGTTGAACCCTCTGGCTCTGGTATAACAAGGCACCGGCCACCCCCATTCCAGGCTGGCATCAACATAACACATCCACAGGCAAACCAGCAAGGTCTCCTCCTCTGGCTGATTCAGGTGTGGAGCAAGTCCTGGCATGGAGGATGCAATCCCTTGGGAGTTGTCCATCTGCTGTGAGTTGAGACAGCAGACCTATGGGAAGGGAAATGGCTTCCCTGCCCCAGGCTACGATTCCATATTTTCATTAGGCCCTGGGACCTGCAAATTATGGAGCTAGACTTCACTGCTTTCACGAAAGAAAAATTATAAGCCACAGGTGTAAATGAAAGTTCCGTTCCTCTACCAAATTCATAAAATTTCTATAGTCTGTCCCATTTCACTCTGAGCCAACCCCCTTCGTCTTGCTCTAGCCAGTTTTCTTCACATTCTTAAACCAACGAACTAATTTTCACCATAAGCTACTATCATACTTGAAATATACATCAACTAGAAAAGTTCAATCAAGCCTTAGCCTGACTGTCATATTCTTCAAATGGATGAAGTTCTCTGATTATCCTGATTCCAATCAACTGAGGGGTCAAACCAACTGGTGTGACATCTCTAAAGATGGTCACCACCAATTTTTTACCTGCATGTATATGTGTGCCTCTCCTTCACTGAGAGATGGAGTTTATTTCCTTTCCCTTTGAGTAGGGCTGAACCTATGACTCCTTTAAACTTTAACACAGAGGAGAACTGAAACAATCCAGTTAACAGCACCAACTGAGCTCCCAATTAACAGCATCAACTGCTAGCCAACTGAGTAAGTTATCTTGAACCTTCCAAACCGATCAAGCCCCCAAACGGCTACAGCCCCAGCTCTCATCACATGGAGCAGAAGAACCTCTTTATTGATCAGAGCCAACCCATGGAATCTTGAAACATAATAAAATGCCTGCATACGCAGTAGTTTTTTACAAAGCAATATAAAACTAAACAAAATCTGAATGTCAAATCCATCAAGGCTAAGCCTGTTATTTAACTTCTTTATGTCTCATTTTATCCCATCTGCAAAGGGAGGATAAGGATATCACCTATTTCACAGAAGTAGTCTAAGGATTAAATGTACTCATATGTGTAAAGCGCTTAGCAGAGTTCTCAGCATATTCCTAACATAATGCAAAGTCATTACTGTTCTATTATTGCTACTTTAGTATTGATAAAATGTATTATTTATTCCACAATTGCTTTATTAAAAAAAAAAAAAAACCTACCTAGTACTGTCTGAAATTATGCTTACTTATTTATCTGCACCCCCTCCTCCACCAAAGTATGAGCCAAACATTTGGCTATTGTCTTATTCATCAGCACCTAAAACAGAATTTGGCAGACAGAGATACTTCATAAATTTTTATACATTGAAAAAATGAGTTTCAGGACCTCTGTTTTATAGTTAATAATGATATCCAAAAACTGTTCCCATACCTTAAGCATAAATCTGACAAGAGGCTCTCAAAACATAAAATAAGCATGTGGTATAAACTACAATGTGGTATTTTCATGACATAAATCCAACACACTTACTTGTTACTGCATGAGTCTTTGGTCATTACTAAATCATGTACTGCTCAAATATGCCTAAGCAAGGCTAGCATTTGATTCAGCATCAATTAGGTGTGCTAATATAGTATACTCATCTGTACTTTATTTTTTTAATAAAGCTTTAAGCTTTTTAATTCCTGCACAGTTAACATACAGTGTTAACATTACTTTCAGGTGTCTATAATATAGTGATTCGACAATTCTATACGTTACTCAGAGCTCCTTATGACAAGTGTACTCTTAAATCCCTTCACCATTTCAACCATCCCCCAACCCACTTCCCTTCTGGTTAACTATCAGTTTATTTTCTATAGTTAAGAATGAGCTTTTTGATTTGTCTCGCTCTTTTTTTATTTGTTTTGTTTCTTAAATTCCACATATGAGTGTGAAATCACAAAGTATTTCTTTTTCTCTGACTTATTTGGCTTAGCATTATATTCTCTAGTTCTATCCATATTACAAATTGTAATATTTCATTCTTTTTATGACTAATGTTCCATTTTTTATAATATGCATGTATACACACAAACACACACACATACACACACACAATCTGCTGTATCTATTTATCTATGGATGGACATTTGAGCTGCTTCCATAATTATAAATAATGCTGTAATAAGCACGGGGTGCATGTACCTCTCTAAATCAGTGTTCTTGTATTTTGGGGGTAAATACCCAGTAGTGCAATTACTGAATAGCAGAATTCTATTTTCAACTTTCTGAGGAACCTCCACACTGTTTTCCACAGTGACTGCACCAGTTTGCATTCCCAACAAAAGTGCACAAGGGTTCCTATTTCTCCACATCCTCACCAACACTTTTTCTTATTTTGTATAACTAAAAAAAAAAAAAAAGTACTGCACTCAATCAAATCAGTGACACACTTTCATTTAATATCACTACAAGCAAAGAAATAGCCAGAGAAACTTTAATTTGATCAAAAACAAATTAACCTGGCAACACACAACATAATACTTGTCTTCAAGCTTTGGAAACTTGGTATAAAATAGATCTGAGTATGAAATTCCTCAATTACAGTTTTTATAAGTTTCAAACATATTCTAAAGTTGAGATAAAAATCAGACATTCACAGGAACCCTGTACCCTGAAGCACCTTTGAAATACACCAGGTCTAGAAGGTAGAAAGACACACAAAAACATTTCATTATAACAATTTCTCTAATACTGTGATTTTCAAGTTTTCTCTGCCTTGATGCAGATGAGATACAAGTAACTCACCCTCTCTCCCTTTTCCAATTATAGTTCTGTAGGAGTTTTTACATTTAAGAACAAGCAAACAAACCAGCATGGTGTGGTACAGAGCTGCAGATGAGAAATAAACATACGTAAAATAAAGAAGTAAAAGAGAATACATCATGGATGAAGAACAAGTATTAAGGAGGTCCTGCCAGAAAAGAGAAGTTAATGCCTAAAAATTAAGAGGAGGAACTGCTAAGATACTGCACTGTACAGGTATGGAAAGGTCCATTCAAGGAACTTGTATGTTGAAAACCAGAAATTTAGATTTCAAAATTCCAATCAAAATGGCCAAAATTAAAAAGACTGACAACACCAAGATTTGGCAAGTTGGTGGAGCAACCAAAATTTCATACATTGTTGGTACAAGTGTAAAATGTACAACTTGGAAAAAAGTCTGGTGGTGTCTTATAAAAGTAAACGTACACCTATCCTATTACTCAGTAATTCCACCCAAGAGAAATAAATATGTATGTTGATAAAAAGATTTGTACAGGGCGCCTGGGTGGCTCAGTGGGTTAAGCCGCTGCCTTCGGCTCAGGTCATGATCTCAGGGTCCTGGGATCGAGTCCCGCATCGGGTTCTCTGCTCCGCGGGGAGCCTGCTTCCTCCTCTCTCTCTCTCTGCCTGCCTCTCTGCCTACTTGTGATCTCTCTGTGTCAAATGAATAAATAAAATCTTTAAAAAAAAAAAAAAAGATTTGTACAAAAATATTACTAAAAAATATTTCTACCAGCTTTATCCATAATAGCCAAAAACTGGAAACAAGCCAAATATACATCAACAGAGTATATATATTTTTTTTTTTTTTAAAGATTTTATTTATTTATTTATTTGACAGAGAGAAATCACAAGTAGACAGAGAGGCAGGCAGAGAGAGAGAGAGAGAGAGGGAAGCAGGCTCCCTGCTGAGCAGAGAGCCCGATGCGGGACTCGATCCCAGGACCCTGAGATCATGACCTGAGCCGAAGGCAGCGGCTTAACCCACTGAGCCACCCAGGCGCCCTACATCAACAGAGTATAAATAAACTGAGTATGAATAAACTGTATGAATAAACATACAGAGTATGAATAAACTGTAGTGTAGTCATTCAATTTATACAATGAAATACTATTCAGCAATAAAAAGGATGATATACTAATTTAAGCTCTACAAATATGACTCACGGTGCAAAAGACACGGAAGGATGGTCAGATGAAGGGAGAAAGTAGTAAGTAGGCTCTTACAATAGTCGATGTCATAGACAGTATTAACATTTTAAAAGTACAAAACGAGTTCACAAAGAGAAGTCAGAGAATAGTAGAAAGCTTCTTCCTACCAGGAATAAGGAGTTTCAAGGAGAAAGGAAGTTCCCAGTGTCAATGTTACAGAAATCAAGCAAGATGAACACAGAAAAATACCTCTTAGATTAAGCAATGGGCAACACCGATGATGTAAAAGTGGTGTGGTAAGAATATAAGCCAGATAAAGAATACTGATAAATTCAAAGGAAACAAACAAGTGAGGATCAAAGAAACAGAGGTGAGCCAAGAAAGCAAAAATTAGAGAGCAATATAAGAGACTGAAGTATTTCTTTAACATGGAAAACAAAAGTAATAACTCCACCTAAAACTCCCCATCTACTATCTCATCAAGAACGTGTACTATTGAGTAAGGTTGTCTGCCATAGGCCTGACTGTCCCTGCCTGTTTTTGCTGAGTGTGAAAGTCTGCAAAACTTATCTACTTCCTGATACTGAGTGGATTCTTGTAATAAGTCACCTAGGCAACAAAGACGGTCAAGGTTACCACAGCACATAACTATACTCTAAGGGAGAGTATGTTTGTTGCTCGCTAAAATTTTTGCTGCTTGCCAAAAAAGTGCTGGAGCCTTGGTCCTGAGTTACTCCGTTGGGACCCACTACGTGCATCCATCTAGACTCATCACCTTGATGGGACCTGGGTATAAGGGAAACCTACACAAAAATGCTGACGTTCACGCAGCTTGCTGTGGTATGAGTAATAATGCTAGTGTTTCTGATCTGGGAGTCTCCTGTTTTCTGCTAGCAACAATTAAACATTAACAAAACTAACTTACTAGTCTATAAATATGGTAAAATCACATCTTAAGACTCTGCACAGTACTTGAAATGAGCAACAAAAAAATACTTGATATTCATGTTGCTGTGTAAAAAAGACACAAAAGTGGTCACAAACAAAAACTGAAATATATATAACACTTTATATACCTTACGTTACTCATATTATTATTTATCATGTAATGGCCTCTGCATTACATCTTTTACATATATTACAACATATATATCTCGTACTAATCCTTATGAGGTAGGTACTAATATGATGAAACTGAGGCTTCAAATATTAAGTAAACTAAATAAGCTAAGCGCCCACAAGCTGTAAACAGCATAACCTAAATACAAGCCCAGATACCTTTAAAACGTGTTTTTTTTTTAACCATCAATAGTCAATCTTCTTCGCCCCTGATTTATCAAGGACAACTCTAATTCTTCAGATATAAGACTAAAGTACCTAGACCCCTGCAGTATGAAAACTTCATTATGTTCACAGAAAAATTAACATTTTGGAAATGATAATCTTAAAATTTTCTTCAAAATTCCGTGATCAAAATTTAGGAAGAGCTAGGTCAAACAAATCCAAAGGACTGTCTCTACTGCAGAATTCTCATGGTTTTAATATGCAAATATGTTTTAACACACTAATATAGGTCATAAATCTTCTAAGACCATCTATTATCATCATTCTGGAAATCAGTTTGGGAAACTACTGCTACAATCAACAGTGCCAACCTGACTCGTATACAGAATTATCTTTGAAACCTCAGTAGTCAGCTTGGTTCAGGTACATAATCCTTTAAAAGAGAGAACATCAAAGTTAGAATGTGGCCTAACAGCTTCAAGCCAAAGCAACTACTACATAGTTTGGCAACATTGCTCATTTTCTCCCAAACGAGACTTAATTCCCCATAACACAAGGAAACTATAGGGCATACCTAGCTTTGGCTGAAATTAGAAGGGTAATAATTAAGGTTTTTATAGCTCTACATTGTTACCTACTGCTTTACTTAACAAAATTCAGATCCACATTAACAAGAGAAGGAAGAAAAGACCACAGAAAAACCAGTTTCCACATAAAACCTGTGCATAGGTTAATGGCAGTGAGTCATTCTGATGGTCCTGGGCATCACCACCAGCTTTCCAATACAGAAAGCTAAATTTTAACTCTATCAATCAGTGATAAATTAACATCACATACTATCTCACCCCAAAGTGCCTATCTCCTACTTAGTCATCTCCAAACACAACTACTGAAACTGTTTACTGCTGCTCAATGATCTATTAATCTTTCCAGAGTTTTCAAAAAGACTGAGCTAAAGACAGCAACACAGCAGTTGTGTTCATCACATAAACAAACCAGAGCTGCAGATCTGTCCCTAGACAAAAAGTCTACTAGGCACCAATACAGCTGCTTCTTTGGAATAACTAGATATAGTTATTCATCATGCCATTCTCAACAAAATCAAGAGTTATACTAGACAAATGAAATAATCATGTAATTACACAGCAACAGGAATTAACATCCAAATTTAAACTACGCTTAGATTCCCAAACACTTTGCCTTACAAAGAAAACAAATCATTATCATACCTACTTAAAAGTGAACAGTAACTTTAAAAATACAAATTTTTGCCCTCTGCTCTAAAGGAACGCTTCCACCCAAAGTCTATTTCTAAGTCTATGTAGGACACATATCCAATTGAGGGGGGGAAATGCAATAAAATATGATATTGTCCACTTATTGTTGTAGAGAAAAGGAAAAAAATATCCTAAAACATTGGTGTTAGTAACTTTTTTTTCATAATTAAGTCAAGTCCTAACTGAAAGCAAATATGACAATATAACAAATTATTTTAAGGCACAACTATATCAGTTAAAAATGTTGAGTAGTGACTTGTGTATGAGAACATGGTTGATTCTGATAAGCAAAATCCCCAAAGAGAAAGACTTCAGATCAGCTAATGCCTTTAAGGGAAAAAACAGGAACAAGAAAGAAAAGAGATTAGAAAAAAGACAATGGAAATAGTATTCAATATTAACCTACTGAATTTTACTTTAGCTAACATCTGCAAAAATAAGAATACCTTTAAAAACAAAAAATAAACTATCAAAACTGTATACAATGACAACTGGAAAATGCCTTCCATACTGGCAGCAATTTTTTCCAAAGCATTCTGAAAATACAAATTTTCACAAAATTCAACACAGATCATTCGAAGATTTACAAGATGTAAAGCACATGAAATGAAAGCATCATGAGCTTTTATCTCAGAAAAACGCAAAATCACATATGTTGGGATTTCATCTTTCAGTAGCCTTCATATTTGTCAAAATACAATTATTAAAAGAAATTCTTAGCTCAAAACTAAGACTCACATGTGCAAATACATACTTAAGAGTGAAATCTGCTCTATATTGGTAAAATTTCACAAACAGTACTATTAATTGCACCACCAATGCTGCATATTGTTTTCCTCCTCTTCCTCAGTAGAAAGGTTTAACTTAATTGCCATCTGAAAGTTTATACTGTTAACAGGCTACCTACTAACAACAACAGAGTCAACTACTGCTGAGTCCATTTGTAAGAGGGTTTACAATAGAAACCTCCAATTCCAGGACCATAATAAACACTAGAGGAAAAACTACGTTTGAAAAATTGACACTGAAACCAGAGGGACACTTTTCACTCATTTGAACAAAAGGCTTATGTGGTTGAATGGAAAACCCTGTATTTAATGAAAAGTAATTTTTCAAACAAGATTTCCATTTTTTCTAGTAAAACTTGTTTCCTCGCCTAACCCCCCCCCCAAAAAAAAGTCGGAATAGGAAAAAAGTCACTTTTAATAGTAACAAAATGAAGGACAAAATGACAAGGTTAACTAGAGCCGAGACACGAGATCAGCACCATTATTCTCTATAGTGACACAATTTTTTCAACCCGTATTTCTCACCGAATCCACTTCCCACCCTACATCGCGCTTCCACCTCCTTCCCCTCTACCCGCTCCATTTATGACGGCGATCATCTTCCCCGCAGATATGTGAACTCAATACCAGGTCCAGCAGACAATCCACGGGAAATGTCTCAGATGTGACTGGGCCAGGGAATAAGGAAATGATCGAAAAAGTGAGAAGTAAAACAAATATAAGTTGTAGAAAGCGGGGGACGGAGAGTGTCCTACAGCGAGGTATACTGTGCGGGAGAGGGGTGGGGAGATAGGAGGAGCCTTGGGTCGAGGGGTCTCGAAGGAGTCAGAGGCAAGCTCCAAAAGGAGAGGTGTAAGGAAAAAAAAGAAGAAAATTAAGTTAGTTTTTAGCCCGAATAAGGGGACTCCCTGGTCGTCCACGGGAACAGTCCCCCGGTCCAGGGCCGGGCAGGAGGCCGGGGCGGGGGCGCAGGAACTCACCACCTGGTAGCGGCCAGTTCCTGGCTGGTGATGATCCATCCTGCCCGGCTCGGGATCCGGCTTCCGAGCGGGCGAGTCCTCTCGGTGCTCGACCCCCTCGTCCACCCCCGTCGCCGACGTCGTCGCCGCAGTGCCCCTTCCGCCTCTGTTTCTGCCGCCGCGGTTGCCCGGCCGGGCCGCTTCACTTCCTGTCGCTCCCGCAGCAGCCGCGGAAACCTCCGCGTCCGCCACCGCGAGGTGAAGCCCCAGAACGCCGCGCGCGCTACTGAGCATGCTCGGAACGGTTGCGCATGCTCATTGGGTCCTCAGGCGTCACATTCGCGTCGCGAGCAGGGTGGGGGGTTGGGCTGGGTGGGAGGAGATGGAAAAGTAAGACAGGTCCGGGGAACTGTTTAGGTTTTCGAGAGTGGGCGGTGGCAAAGCGAACGGAAAAAAAAAAAAAAAAAAAAAAAAAAAAAAAAAAAAAAAAAAAAAAAAAATATATATATATATATATATATATATATATATATAATCACCGGCCTTAATGCGTCTTTTCTATTGGACGGGTTTCGCGCAGGCACCGCCGGGCACAGTCACACCATGCAGAGACCAGAGTTGAGGAGAAAGGGAACGCGTACCCGGCACACCTGAGGACAGGTCACCCATTTACCCAACACGTCTTCTAATCACCCACCCAGTATAGGACAATGCAGGGAGATTCGTCTCTAGGGCGTTCCTATAACGCGCATTCAAAATCATTAGTGAGGTAAGGGATACCTCACTAATGGTAACCCCCTCTTGGTTACAGTATGAGTTTTAAGAATCTAACAGGGACTCTTCAATTATAGCTTTAGTATCTCCCGAAGGAAGGAGGCCTGGAGAGCCCTGGGTTACTAGAGAACCCTAGGTTACTAGAAGGATACAAAAAAATACTAAGATAGGGCTGTTTTGTCATCATACAACAATAATTTCGAAGGATCTAACCGTAAAGAATCACTTTGTATGCAACATTTTAAGACCATCTCATTGTCTGGTTAACCATACATGACCTACTATGTGTGATTATCTCCCAAAGGCTACAAAGCATATTTCCCTAGGAAGTAGAAGAATATGATAGGATAAAGTATCTTTTAACCCAAAGACCAGCTTTCTATGCCCTGAAAACTATGATCCTACATAATCTGGCCCAGCTATCTCTTTTACTTTACTTCATGGAATGAAAAAGGCCACTGAATGAGCCCGATCAGCTAGTTAAAGTAGCAAAAATATAATAAAGACAGAAACTCATTAAGAGATCATCACCAAAAAAATTTAAGCCTTCTTGACAATTTTATTCAAAGCATTGGCCAGTTCTTCCTGTTTTTACCATCCTGGCCCATTAGTGGTAGAGAGCATGAATAGGCTAACAATAAAAAGAGGCAATAATATCATACTTAAATGTCTTTAAACTTGTTTTCTTTTGATCTAAGTTCATATTTTTCATATCTGAAGACGATGAAATAGGACATTTTATTGTATTATTGTACAAGAGGTCACCCTCACAATTTCACCCCAAATGATATCATCTTTCATGGTCAAAACAGCAGACAGTGTCAGCAAAATGAAATTAGATTCCTGCATCACTTATGGCCAATACTTTTCCTTTAGAACTTAATTTTATGTGTGCTTGTGTTTTTCATTAATCATTTATATGTCTATTTGTTGTTTCTGAAATACACTACTGCTAAGGGCAGAGGCTATTTTTTTTTTTATGCCTAACACACCCAGAATAGTACTGAGAACTGAGAACATAATGGTAAAAGCTAAAGACCTGACACAAAAGTCAACATCCTGAATCCTGTCAGGGTAGCAGATCCTTTTAATTTTACCCTCCTCCCAAGTTCTGTGAACATTTTGCTAATCTAGAGAGCAAAGGGCAGAAATCAATGGAAAAGCACTTTTTCAGTGAAGAAGAGGAAGAGGAAAAAGAAGTAGAATAACTAATGGATATTGAACCCTTCCCAAGCCAGGGGCTGTATTATATCATTTTATAATTATATAAATGTTATATCATTTTATCCTCACAACATCTCCATGATGTAAGCACGACTATAATTCCTGTTTAATAAATCAGGTAAGTAAGACATCAAGAGGTTCAGGAAGTTGTCAAAAGCCAAATCACTATCAAGTGGTCACAGACTCCAGAGTCACCTCCATATTAAGCACTATGCTATAATGCCCTCAAAAAAAAAAAAAAGTGGATTCTTTAAATCCACCTTCTTGATCTATATGAAATAAATGATTTTTTCCTCATATCCCCCAAAACGCCACTCTGAGCTCCTTTTACCTATTGCACAACTAAGCCAGTGGGACCTGTAATAGGCCATCGCAAGTGGAGGCCCTGCACGGTCCCGTAAGAGTACTCATTTGGGATGAAACAGGAGTAACAATATTCTTATCATTTTAGAGGATTTAAGCAAAATCCCATATATTCAATCCCTGGTCTTTCCATGGTGACAACTCCAGTTACCTAAGGAATTGGTGGTAGTGTGCCTCTTTATAAACTACTTCAAGTGGAAATTTCGAATTTTAATACACTTTTCGCCTAATCAATTTTCACTTCCAAATACACAGCCAACTATAATTTCATGAGTGCCACATTGCAGTGCTGGGGCAGACATGGAGATAAACTGCCAAGATTCCCCATCCAGAAAATGCTCTGACCAGCTGCAAGGAGTGTGATTAACCAACAACCTCCAACTGTTAACTATGTCAGGGTTTCCTTCAGTTTTCAACCTGAGATGTTTGTTATTTACAGCATGGCATCTGGTCATTGAGTGGTGTGGTACAGGTTGAATCACTTTTGCCTGGCACTGACCCTTTTAAGGGGCTATCCTTGCTTCAGAATGGCCTGCTAAACTGGCAGAGCCTTTGTTAGCTCTGCAGTGTGTTGTAATGAGTCTCCCTGCTCGGTCCTTTTTCCTTTCACAGATGTTAACTCCCCAATAAATCTCTTGCACTCATAACTTCATATCTGCATTTGCTTCCTGGAGAACCCAAACTAGACAAGTGGCAAAATGTAAAGTGATAAAACATTGTCAATATCAAAATTGTGTGAAATGACTACAAAGGTCCTTTCACATAATTGATGTTTCACCTCCAAAATAACCCCCGGTACCCCCCACCATCATTACCATTTTCTCATGTGAACATAATGTCTTCCCACTAAGAATAACTTTTTTTCTAAAAGATTTTATTTATTTGACAGAGAGAGATCCAATAGACAGAGAGGCAGACAAAGAGAAGGGGGGGTGCGGGGAGCAGGCTCCCTGCTGAGCAGAGAGCCCAATGCGGGACTCAATTCCAGGACTCTGAGATCATGACCTGAACCGAAGGCAGAGGTTTAACACACTGAGCCACCCAGGCACTCCAAAAATAACTTTGATGCTTTCTGAAGAGTGATGCTTTCAAGTCTCAGGAACCCCTTCTCCTGGGAGATACTTTCTCACTGGAATCCCTCCTATCTTCCCAGAAGCAGAGTCATTCTTGCCAGAGGTAAACTGATTTCTTACACCCTCCATAGTCTCCTCTTGGTTCAAATGGGGTATGCTAAACTGCATATACATGTGCCAAGATTGTTTGTTGATATTCCCACCAATTAAAGAGCAGTGGACAGACATGCTATTGCCTGCAGATGGCTTTCCACACAGGCCTAAATCACAGGTAGGCAAGTGCTCCAAATTTTCCTTACTTTTTCAGTGATTTTTAGTGTTTTATCACTTCCCATACAACACAGAACATACAGCATAGAACATGCAATGTAGATCTACTCCTCAAGTAGTTGCTGATGGTTAAGTGTGACCATAGGTCCTAATAGGTAATTGTATTTGGAATATAAATGATTTTGCATAATTACCTAGAGAATGATTGAAAGAGATAAAATTGCATTCTGTGAAGATTTCTATCTCTACATAATAAAAATTCACTAGCCATTGTTTTCTGTACACTATATTCTACACTGGTTTTAGAAAACACAAAAAAATCATTGCCACTTTGGTAAATGAAAATAAGCATAATTACTACCCCAGCGTTTCATCTCTGTTACCATGTATATGGATCTTTGAAGCAGTTTGGAGGCTTGGACCTCAATTTAGTTTCACATAGTGTTCCTTATTTAACTGTTTCTGAAATTCCTGTCATCTGTTCAGCTCTGTAATTTTAGAGAGAAGATCTAAGTGAGCAATTTGACAATCAGGTATCTACTTCCTTTTCCTCTGTTTATTCTCATACACTATGTTGGAAGAACCTGAAATACAGCTAATGTTTTTTTATCAATCAGGGTTCAACCTAAGAAAAAGAACCAGTAGACATACATATTAAGAGATTTATTGCAAGGAATTGGCTTACACTATTGTGAGGTCTAGCTAAGCCTCCAAAATCCATAGTACAGGCCACTGGAACTCTAGAAGAATTCTAGAGGCTGCTGTCTACAGACAGAATTTCTTCTCCCTCAGAGAAGCCTCAGTTCTGCTCTCAACCTTTCAACAGATTAAATCAAGTCCACCCAGATTATACAAGATAATCTCCTTCACTTAAAGTCAACGATTTTGGACTTTGATCATCATTATCTGGAAGCTACCCTCACAACAACACCTAGATTAGTGTTTGAGTGAGTAATTGGAGTCTAGCCTAACCAAGTTGACACAGAAAACTGACTATCACATGTTTATTTATTTATTTATTTATTTATTTTAAAGATTTTATTTATTTGTTTGAGAGAGAGACAGTGAGAGAGAGCATGAGCGAGGAGAAGGTCAGAGAGCGAAGCAGACTCCCCATGGAGCTGGGAGCCTGATGCGGGACTCGATTTCGGGACTCCGGGATCATGACCTGAGTCGAAGGCAGTCGTCCAACCAACTGAGCCACCCAGGCGTCCCATATCACATGTTTATTTAAATACTACAAGCTGAAATAGTCTCTATACAATAAAGGATAAAGAGAAAGAGAGAGAGAGAAAGCAAAGGGAGAAAGAAAAGTAAGAGACTTAGCTTAGAGATTAAAATAAATTTCCATATTAAGTATTTCCTATCAGCCTTATTTTATATATGTACTATTATATATGGAGGCATCACCAGGCAGCAATTAGAAAAGATCTGAATTCTGAGAAGCTGTCCTAACACTATTTTTATTTAGCATTTTCATTGTTTGTTTAGTATGAGCAACAAATGTAAGCAAATCCACAGCCATTTTGCCTTAGGGATTACTTATTTTAAATTGGGCTAAATCATAAGTTATTAATACTCTCTTTGCTTTACCTTGCATACAGAAGGCTGTTCTTTGACCATATTAAAGCAGGACTTTATGTGCTTTTTTGTCTCCTGTTTTCTCTGCAAGCCTGATGATCACTTTCATCACAGAAGAGCAGGGCTGGCACTGAACATCTTGCCTATTATGACATGTTTCTCTTGACTAACTAACGCAAGATCATTGTGTAAGAAGACAAATACTATTTGTATGTATATGTGGGTGTAGGTGTGTGCAGAAAATACTAGGAGAGAAAAATGTCTTCTATATATCAAGGTATTCTTCACAAGTTAAACATTCTTCTGTAACAAAAACCAGGCCTCCTTTGTTCAATCATCTGAAGTCAGAATGCTCTTCGTAGTTAACCACACAGTTCGACAATAAGGTTTCCATATGATAAAGTTGCCTGGCTTCAGTAGTGAGGATATCTGATACCCTTCAATATCTGAAGGGACAAAATGATGACAGTATTCAGATGGAGTGACTCACAAGATGTTGCCTTTCCAGAACTAAGAAGAAATTCGTACCCATTTCCTGATCTTAAGATTCAAATAGGAAGAGAAAAGTGAATGGACTGACAGAGCCAAAGTAAGCCAAGATAATGAAAAAAGGAAGTTCCTCTTATATCTGCTAGATATGATAAAAAATAAATAAAATATTTATACTGTCCCACTTCACCTGTCAATAATACGTAAAGTTCCCATGAAATGTCTATAAATTTTGCTTATGAGGAATGATCACTGAGAAATCTGGCATGATTTCCCCAAGAAAGGTAAAGACCTCAAGCTCAAACCTTCTTCCCTATAGTATTTAGTCTGTTTGGACTGCTCTAACAAAACACCATAGATTGTGTAGCTTATAAACAGATATTTATTTCTCACAGCTCTCAAGGCCAGAAGTCCAGTATCAGGATGCCAGCATGGTTGGGTTCTAGTAAGTGCCCCTTTTCAGGTTTCAGACTGCCAGCTTCTCATTGGATCCTCACAAGACAGAAGGGGCCATGAGGGATCTATCTAGGGACTCTTTTATAATGGCATTAATCCCATGCCTCTGGACCTAATCATCTCCCAAAGGTACACCACCTAACACATCAAATTGGGCATTAGATTTTCAATATTTGAATTTGGGAGGAGGGGACACAAACATTCAGATCATAGCATTCAGATACTGACTTTTTAAAAAATATTTATTTGACAGAGAGAGATCACAAGTAGGCAGAAAGACAGGCAGAGAGAGGAGGGGAAGCAGGCTCCCCACTGAGCAGAGAGCCTGATGCAGGGCTTGATCCCAGGACCCTGAGATCATGACCAGAGCTGAAGGCAGAGGTTTTAACCCACTGAGCCACCCAGGCGCCCCTTGTCTCCAAATTAAATTTGATCTAAAAAAAAGGGTGGATGGATGCCAGGCAGGCAAAATAACAGGCCTGGTAGAGAAAGTAAAAACTTGGAAAAAGGGGCACCTGGGTGGCTCAGTGGGTTGGGCCTGTGCCTTCGGCTCAGTTCACGTTCTCATGGTCCTGGGATTGAGCCCCGCATCGGATTCTCTGCTCAGCAGCGAGCCTGCTTCTCTCTCTCTCTGCCTGTCCTTCTGTCTACTTGTGATCTCGCTCTCTCTGCCAAATAAATAAATAAAATATTTTTTAAATGTAAGTAAATTAAAAAATAAAAAACATAAATATTACAAAAACACATGTGTATATGCAAATATAGCACATAGAGTAGAAAATCAAATTTAATTTTTTTTTGGTTTGAAGGAACAGATTATTTGGCTTACTTACAGGCCACTGAAATTTCCTTAGAACCCAAATATCTGGAAAAGAGAGAAATGTGTGTTTTCATAGATTCATAAAACTTTAGCTTTTCCGGGGACCTTCCTAGTCACCTAGTCCAAAAACTTCGTTTTGGATATATCGAAACTGAGGCTCAGAGAGGTAAATTCAGCCTTGAAGTGATTATCTGTGAATCTACCACCCCACTTCCAGCTTGGTTTAAATGTGGTAATTCATAAAACAATACAAAATACTCGATTGATGTTCCTACCACATCCAACAAGAAAAAACCCTCTGAAACAGTACTAATAAAACTAAATATAGAACATAAACATATCATGAACTCAATATGTCAACATTTCTTTTGGAAGAAATATAGTCAAATGTATTGCCACCTAACAGGATAAAAATTCTAAGATCGTTGCTAATTCTCTCAGGGCTTGCTGCTTTTGGAAAAAGTAAAACAACCACTTCTTTTGTTTAATTAATTTTTATTTTATAAACGTATATTAGATATTGTTTTCTGTCTTTTTATTATTTTATTTTTTTTTTTTAAACCCTAGTGTTGAGGGTTGACTTTAAATAGATCACAGCAAGGGAGCTCCTTTGCTAACTACGAAACCCCGACCCAGAAGCAGGTTGTCTAAAAATTAGTTTAGTAGCAAGTTCCCTATGAATGTCTACTTTTTAAAATGCAGTAAATAAGCCCATCCAAAAGACAATCTTCAAACATACAATAGATACCTAACATCAGTTGTATACATACAAGCTTAAAAGCCAAACAATCCCAACCCCATACATGCATGTCCATTCAGATAAGATGACCTAAACACGTAAAGTGAACAGGATGCTGGCTCTCCGTGCATCCCCAACCCTTTGGCCATGATTCCTGGAAATGATACAGTTGCATATACATACGATAGTTACACATGACCATTTACATTTAAATTAATATTAAAAACTTGGTTGCTGGGTGACACCAGCCAAAAGTGCATAGGGGCTATTGTGTTGAACAGAGCAAATAAAGAATGTTTACATTATCACAGAAAGTTCCATTGGGCATCATTGCTCAAGCAAAGATTCTTACTATTCACCTTAAATTATCCTCCTCTTTTTACTTCCTGAATTATCAACATAATTTTCTTATAGCTTTGGTCCCAGCTCTGCACAACTTAGCAATGCAGCTACTGAGCAAGTCATTTAACCGGCTGAGCTGGTTTGCTCATCTTAAATATCAGAATACAAATTCCTTCCCTAGCTGTCTCACTGGTTGGGAAGCTCAAATGAAATGCAACCAAACAAATATAAAATAATATTAATCCTGGAGGTTCTTTTCCTTTCTAGTGACTGCAGAAAAAATAGTGATGTTTAACACCTTTTACAGTTAAAATGTGTAATAAATACAATTTAGAGATGACAGAGATTATGTCAAAGAACCCAGAAGCTGGTTAGGCCTCCTAAGTTAGGCCACATCATATTTTTTCTAGGCTAAGTGTCTCGGCTTATGCTCTGTATGAGTCATCGTAAAATAAATAAAAGACTCCAATGTGTGTAACCATAGAAAACACAGCAGTTGTTTATCCAGAAGTAAAACTACTCTACAGTATATCTGTCAGTCATTATAATTAAGGTAATGCTAGCTAACATTTATTAAATGCTGGGAGCCATTTTGACAAGTGCATCATATATATTATCTCCCTGTATTTCACAACAATAGAAATAAGTACTATTGTTACTACCATTTTATGTATTAGAAAATTGACACCTAGAGTCTTAAGAAATTTACCAAAGGTCACAAACAATTGAAGGAAAAGGAATTTTTCTTGTTTTTTTTTTTCCTACTTTAACAACTTTTTATTGAAATACACATACTTTAGTTAAATATGCAATTCATAAGTGTACGGCTCAATGATTCTTTATAAACCGAACAAACCCATGCAACCAGAACCCATATTAAGAAATAGAATATTTCCGGGACACCTCAGTGGCTTAGTCAGTAAAGCATCTGCCTTTGGCTCAGGTCATGATCCTGGAGTTCTGGGATCCAGTCCAGTGTTGGGTTCCTTGCTCGGCAGGGAGCTTTCTTCTCCTTTTGCCTGCCTCTCCCTCTGTTTGGGCTCCCTCTCTCTTGCTAACAAGCGAATAAATAAAAACCTTTAAAATAAAAAATTTTTTAAAAATAGAATACTTCCAGAACCTCAGAAGAAACTTTGGCCCTATTCCTGTCTCTTCTCCCGTACAAAAGTAACTAAAATCCTGACTCGGAACACCACAAATTCGTTTTGGCTAATTTATCATTTTGACTTATATACGTGGAGTCATACTATACGTATGCTTTCAAGTCTGATTTTTTTACTTAACTTTATATTCCTAAGATTTATCCATATAGTTGAGTGTAGTTGTAGCTAGTTCATTTTTGTTGCTGTATAGTACTCCAATGCAGGAATATACCCTACTTTATTTACCTGTTTTACTGTGACGTTTGGCTTGTTTCTAATTTGGAGCTTGTATTAGTTTCCTAGAGCTGCCATAACAAAGTATCTCAAATTGAGTGTCATGAGCAACAGAAATTTATTATATCATGTTCTGGAGGATCGAAGTCTGAGACCGATTGTCAGCAGGGTTGATTGCTTTGGAGGGATATAAGGGAAAATCTGTCCCATGCCTTTCCCCTAGCTACTGGTGGTTGTCTGGCAGACTTTGGTATTCCTGGTCTTGTAAAAGCATTACCCCACCCTCTGCCTTCATCTTTACATGGCAGTCTCCTTGCTTGTGTGCATGTGTGTGTGTGTCCAAAGTTTCCCCTTCCCCTATAGGTCATGGGTCAGATCAGGGCTACACCCTACTATGACCTCACTTTAATAACATCTGCAATGACCCTATTTCCAAATAAGGCCATAGTCTGAGATACTGGGGGTTAGGACTTCAAGACATAAATTGGGGGGAGGGGAAAGTCATCTTTGAGCTTGCCAAATAGATACCATGAGCAAAGCTCACCCTCCCGAGTTGAAAAAAATTATGGATAAGAAATTATAACTGAAATTAAATGGTGGCAGACATGTTCAAGGAATATTGCGGGGATTCGCTCCATTTATGAATCTTGTGATAGATGAATGTGTGGAGATGGCAACTAGTGGACAACAGAACAATACTGGAATGGTAGTAATACGAGGAAATAGTATCATCATGTTAGAAGCCTTAGAAGGAGTATATACAATGGATGTGTTCATCCGAACAATCAACTGCTTCCACATGTCCCCTCTCCACAGTACCTGTTTTACCACATAATAAACGTCAGGTCGTGTGCATTTTCATATTGAACTTTTTTGTTAAATAAACTTTTATAATAGTCAATAAATAAATAAATAAATTGGGGGGAGGGGTAGGCACAATTTAACCCATAACAAGGCTACTATGACCAGCAGTGCTAAGAATATTCTTATATATGTTTGGGTGAATATATGTAATTATTTCTGATGAGTATATTCTTACAAGTGGATATGCTAGATTTTAGAGTGAATATATATATTTATGTATGTATATTCAACTTGAACAGAAAACTGCCAAACAGTTTTCCAATTGATTATGCTAATTTTCCCTTCTCTCATCCTCTCATCAGCATATGAGAACTCCATACGCGTATGAGAATTCCATGGCTCAAACATTCCAAATGTTCAAACATTTGAGAGTGTCTTTTTAAAATTTCAACCATTTGGGGCGCCTGGGTGGCTCAGTGGGTTAAAGCCTCTGCCTTCGGCTCAGGTCATGATCCCAGTGTCCTGGGATCGAGCCCCGCATCGGGCTCTCTGCTCAGTAGGGAGCATGCTTCCCTCCCTCTCTCTGCCTGTCTCTCTGCCTACTTGTGATCTCTGTCGGTCAAATAAATAAATAAAATCTTTAAAAAAAAAATTTCAACCATTTTATTTAAACCATTATGATAAAAATATAGCTGTATCTCATTGTGATTTTAATTTGGCTTTCTCTGAGGAGTAATAAATTAATAAATTAATAAAATTAATAAAGTTAAATTTCTTTTTGATATCTCTATTGACCATCTAGAGATCATTTTGCTGATCTGGTCATTTGCTAATTTTTCAATTGAATTAACTGCATTTGTCTTGGATTTGCAATAATTCAATGTTTTTCCAGAAATAATGGGTACTTTGTACCTATACATATATCCCTTTTCACTCCAAGTTAGGAACTTGGCTTCAGGCAAGTGGACAGATGGAGGTGATTTGCTTCACTTTCTGTACGCTTCTCTTATGCATGTGTTTAAAATGCTAAAGGTAGAAGGTGGAAACATCATACCCTAAAATTAGGACAGGAGGAAAAAAAATTGATGCAAAAACTATCCATCGGCATCTGGTCTTCTAGAATTTTTTTTCATTTTTTTAAAATTTTATTTATTTATTTGACAGACAGTAATCACAAGTAGGCAGAGAGGCAGGCAGAGAGAGAGGAAGGGAAGCAGGTTCCCTGCTGAGCAGTGACACCCCCCCCCCCATGCGGGGCTCAATCTCAGGACCCTGGGATCATGACCTGAGCGGAAGGCAGAGGCTTTAACCCACTAAGCCACCCAGGTGCCCCTGGTCTTCTAGAATTTTTTTAAAAATCTGACTTTTAGTTTCAGAGTGAGAGTGTGCATGCTCATCTGTGTATCAGACTACCTCTGTGTCCCTTTGTAACATTCCTTTCAAAAGACTTTAGCCACTTGGCTGACTCACCTCTTTTTTACAGCTTTTTCTCTAGGCTTACTTTCCCTGGTGTCAGGCACGGGCTGCAGAGAAAAGATGTATGTGTCAGCTTTCAGGGCTTAATATGGAACCCTGCATACAGTAAGTCCTCATTATTGATTTGTTGACTACAAATCAACAGAAGCCTCCACATGATTGCTACACAATAGAGGCATAGTGGTATCCTTTCATAGAATGTTGTCTTGTTTTTTAAGAATTTTTAATATCAACAAAAAACATTCCAAGAGATAACCAAAAATGTCATATTCCACAAATAAGTTTAGTAAATTTCTAATGTTTCTCCCTGACAATTTCCCTGTTTTATTATAAATATAAGTAGAGCAAGGTCTGATCACTTAAATGACATCTCACTAATGATCACCTTCCCAATTTCATTTATTATTACAAATAGAGTCTCGTGATTTTCAACCTTGTATTGGTCCTATAATGGCCTATAGGTCTACCGAAGAGTTTCCGTAAGTTACTTTTTGTTATGGTAAATACACCTAACATAGAATTTACTATTTTAACTATTTTTTAAGGTTTTTATTTGTTTATTTGACAGAGACAGATATCACAAGGAGGCAGAGAGGCAGACAGAGAGAGGGAGAAGCAGGCTCCCCGCTGAGCAGAGCCCAATGCAGGGCTCCATCCCAGGACCCTGAGATCATGACCAGAGCTGAAGGCAGAGGCTTAACTCACTGAGCCACCCAGGTCTCCTATTTTAACTGTTTCTAAGGGTACAGTTTAGTGGCACTAATACTTTTGCATTGTTGTGCAACCATCACTACTGTTCATCTCCAGAACTTTTCCATCATTCCAAACTGAGGCTCTGTGCTCATGAAATTCTAACTCCCCATTCCTCTCACCTCCTAGCTCCTAGCAACCACTATTCTACTTTCTGTCCCTATGAATGGACTATTGTTGAGTACCTCATATAAGTGGAATCATATAATATTCATCCTTTTGTATCTGGCTTATTTCACTTAGCATAATGACCTCAGGTTTATCTATGTTGTAGAATGTATCAGAAGTTCATTGCTTTTCTAAGACTGAATAATATTTTGTTGAATGTGTATATCATATACTATTTATCCATTTACCCATCAGTGGACATTTGGGTTGTTTCCACTTGGTTTATTTTATTTAACCTTCACAATTAGTAGCCTTGGCAGTCCTGAATTGGAAAATTGACTGTCACTTACCTAGCAACTGACTCTGCCCATTTTGAATTTCCTTTTTGCATATTAATCTCCCCCCTTATAAATTGGAAATGAAATTACGCACTTCACTGGAGGGAAGATTTAATGAGATAACAAAATACCTAGGGTACTGCCTGTCATATAACTGGTATTAAATAAAAGGTAGCTAGTAACATAATGATTCATGTTGACTGTAAACAATTCAAGAGTCTGTTCCATACGTCTCAGAAGTCCAGACCCATGTACTTAATGTATCCCCTGCATCCCCTGCTTTATGAAAATGTCATCTTAGGTCATATACATATGGCGTACCCAAAAGGTATTTTTGGCTTCTAAAATATTCAAGTCACCAAAGGAAAACAAGAATCATTTGTGAAACACTTTTTTTTTAATTCTACCCACAGTATATTCACCAACCTCTGCGAGGTTAAAATGTCACTTCAAAGAGTTCAGTTTTAAGGAGTATCAGTGATTTGTCTCTTTAGGGGAAAAAAAAAGGTTCATTTTGTTTTTATTAATTTTATTATTTTATCAATTGTAGTCATTAAATAACACCCCCCCCCAAAAAAAAGCCAGTTGCCTTTTCGGACTTTAATACCAAATTTCAAGGTTGGTAAGCATACATGATATTGTCACCAATTCAAGGTGACCAATTATTTGGTGTCAAAACCATTAGAGATCAATAATCAGGAAATGAGAGCAGTATGTTTTTATCTATTATCTGTTAACAGCAACTAAAAAAGCTTTATAAACATACTTAAAAATAACTGTAGGCTATCCAGTTATTTAAAATCAGCCAAATAATCCTAATAATAAAAACAAGTTACTGCCTAACACCAATTAGGATGGCTATTATCAAAAACAAAACAACATAACAAAACAGGAAATAAGTGTTGGGAGACAACCTAGAACTCTTCAGTGTGACAATTCTTTAAAAAATAACAAATAGGGGGCGCCTGACTGGCTCAGTGGGTTAAAGCCTCTGCCTTCAGCTCAGGTCATGATCCCAGGGTCCTGGAATCGAGCCCCACATCGGGCTCTCTGCTCAGCGGAGAGCCTGCTTCCTCCTCTCTCTCTGCCTGCCTCTATGCCTACTTGTGATCTCTGTCAAATAAATAAATAAAATCTTTAAAAAAAATAACAAATAGAATTACTATATGATCCAGTAATTTCCACTTCTGGATACTGATGCAAAAGAACCGAAAGCAGAATCTTAAAGAGATATTTGTATGCTTATGTTCATAGCAGTATTATTCAAAATAGCTAAAATATGGAAGCAACCCAAATGCCATTAGACAGATTGATGGATAGATAAGCAAAATGCAGTATATACATACAATGGCATATTATTCAGCCTTAAAAAGAAAGGAAATTCTGACACTTGCTACAACACAGATGAACATTGAACACATTGAGCTAAGTGAAATAGGCCAGTCACAAAAAGACACATACCATATGATTCCATTTATATAAAGTACTTAAAGTAGTCAGAATCATAGAGACAGAAAGTAACATGGTGGTTTCCAGGGGCCGAGGGAAGTTATTGTTTAATGGAATATAGTGGGGAGTTATTGTTTAATGGAATAGAGCTTCAGTTTTCCAAATGAAAAGACTTCTGGAGATGGATAGTGGTGACAATTGCACAACAATATGAATGGACTTAATACCATTTGCTTAATACCATTTTTAATTGCACAACAATATGAATGGACTTAATAGCTGGGTATTTAAAAATGGTAAGATGATAAATTTTATGTTATGTATTTTACCACAGTAAAAAAATTGGGGGAAAAAGTAAGTTAACACCCTACACTATGTTACTTGCAACAGAAGACAAATTGTACATACAAGGTGAAACAAGAGAGATTAATAAATATTTTTACATGTGTCTGCAAATCTAGCATACACAGTTATATGAGTGATCCCTGTATATCCTGAATAAGGAAAATATTATTCCTATAGGAACTCAGTGTGGCTTGGAGATTTTATAATTTCTAGTTAATGTGGAGGAAATTATTAGAAAAAAATATGAAGAACACATACAAAGTTGATGATAATGTGAAATAATGTGATGATAACTGGTGAAAGGAAATAAGTTGTTTCACTCTGCTAAAACATTCTATTCACAGGCAGAAGAAAGATGGCTTAAATGTTTGAACTATTTAACACAGACTCAAATACAGGGCTGACTAGACAAAACAAACTAGTCATTAGAACTGAGGTTTCTAGTCAGATTTGCCAGATGCACTAAGAAACTTGGTAGCTAGTGTGGGGCTTTATGGTAAACAGAAAGAAAAGCGAAGGAAAGACCAAAGAATCAAGGACATAGTTTTATAGTTTGCATGTGTGTTTAATAAAGCATAAGTTTTTACCACTGGGAAAAAAAAAATCAAGGACACTGGAAAACAAAACAAAACAAAATAGCAAACATAGTTGAATATGGACTCAGTTAGTTCTGATGAAGTATATGTGTACATCTGAGTTACATTTAATTTTTAAAATTTTGTTAATCTATGGTAATTATAAACTGGACTGTGTGAACTCTGAGATCCTGTTTCTTTCTCTCTTTTTAAAGTTTTAATTATTTATTTGGGAGGCAGGGCATGTAAGTTCACAAGCAGGATAAGGGGGAGGAGAGGCAGGGGAGAGAGAGAATCTTCAAGCAGACCCCATGCTGAGTGTGCAGCCTGAAACTGAACCCATCCCACAATGCTGAGATCATGACCCGAGCCAAAATCAAGAGCTGGGCGCTCAAATGACTGAGCCACCAGGTGTCCCCAGATCCTGTTCCTTTCTAAGGATTATATTCTAAGTTTCATTGCCCTTTAAAATTTAACTTGCATTCAACAATTCTCTTTTTTTAAGATCTTTTAAAAAAAAATTATTAGAGAGATTGGAGAGAGAGCACAAGTAGGCAGAGCAGCAAGCAGAGGGAGAGGGAGAAGCAGGCTCCCCGCTGAGCAGAGATCCTGATGCGGGACTTGATCCAAGGACCCTGGGGTCACGAACTGAGCTGAAGGCAGCCCCTTAACCAATTGAACAGCCCAGGCGCCCCTCTAACACTTCTTCCCCCAAGAAATAACTCATTGGCTTTTTAATATTTTTAAATTCAATATTCAGGCATTCTTTCTTTGATGGAGTACCTACAACAATATATTCTGATGTTTAGTATATAATGAGGTCACAAAAATGAACACCTCGTTTGCCCTCAAGGAGCTCACTATCAATATAGCAAGGGTTGAGAGGTAAACAGATAATTCCTTCATCTTAAAGGATAAGGAGGCGTGAGGTTGAAGTAGCTACAGGTGTTCCAGGTAAGAGGCTCTTTGAAAGTGCACAAGAAAAACCTGAGAAACAAGATTGCCCAGTGCCTGAAGAAACTTCAGTAGTTAAGTGTTCTTGGAGAGAAGGGTGGTGAGTGATTGGGCTGCATGGCTATCAGTGGCCACATAATTAAGAACTCTGTTTGGTAGGCTAAGGAACTTGGATTTTATCCTGAAGTCAAGGGAAGTCAGTTAAGGACTCAAATTAGAAATGTGGTGAGATAAAATATGAATTTACAGTTAATCTGAGGATGAAGTGCATGTGTATTCAGATTCAGAGGTGCGTGTGTGTATCAGAGGCATGGAGGAAACTGAAAGAGAGCTGTAAGAATCCCAGCAGGAGTCACGTCACCTGGACCAGTGCCTGGACAGTAGGCTCTCAGAGGCAGGAGCAAAACCTGAATACCTCAGAGATAGTCAGGAGGCAGAGCTGGCTAGCCATTGTGAGGGTCTCTCCTAGGATTTAGTAGGTCTGTGGAAAGATCTTGAAGCCAGTCATTTAATAAAATTTTCCAGGTATGCTTCTGATTAGTCAGGTGTAGGACATAGCATTACACACTGCTTCTCAGAGAGTTTGAGTTTCCAAAAAGAGAGAGAGAGAGAAGATGGCAATTAGAAGACCCTGGAGAGCCTTTGGTGAAAGATCAAAGAGCCATGACTGTTCCCATGGTGAAGAGAGAGAAGCCACAGGGAGGGAGCAGCATCCCCTACAAGATGGATTCCAAAATCTTGGAATTCCAAGATTTTGTAGGGGAAAGACTTTGAACAGAAGGAGGATCTCAGTTCTGAGTTCGGAACTAAAGAAGAAAGGATAGGAACATGGACCCAAATATTTGGGGGGAGAGGATAGGGACAGGATTTAAGGAATTCTACTTTATATCCTCCTCTAATTCCCCAGTGATTTTTCTCAGTGAAGCAGCCAGGACCTTTTCTGAAAAGGCTAAGGTGAATAAGGAGAACGGTGAGAACCATGGAGAGGATGACAGGGGGCTCACTGGAGAAACAGAAGTGTGCTGGGGCCTCTTAGAGAGCACTACCAAGGCAAGAAACTGTGATTGTACTGGTACCAACAAGCACACGGTGATTTTCTTTTCTTTTCTTTTTTTAAGATTTTTTTTAAAAGATTTTATTTATTTTTTTGTCATAGAGAGAGAAGCGAGAGCAAGCACAGGCAGACAGAGTGGCAGGCAGAGGCAGAGGGAGAAGCAGGCTCCCTGCCAAGCAAGGGGTCCAATGTGGGACTCGATCCCAGGACGCTGGAATCATGACCTGAGACAAAGGCAGCCGCTTAACCAACTGAGCCACCCAGGCGTCCCCTTTTTTTAAGATTTTTAATTTATTTATTTGACAGACAGAGATCCCAAGTAGATAGAGAGGCAGGCAGGGAGAGAGGAAGGAAAGCAGGCTCCCCACTGAGCAGAGAGCCCGATGCAGGGCTTGATCCCAAAACCCTGGGACCATGACCTGAGCCGAAGGCAAAGGCTTTAACCCACTGAGCCACCCAGGCACCCCACACTGTGATTTTCTTCCCATAGAGTTGTCACGTAGAGCAAATAAAAATATAAGATCCCTGCCTAAATTTGAATTTTAAATAAAAAATGGATAAGTTTTGAGGACAAGTAGGTCTATGTAATTTTCAGGACAAACTTAAAATAAAACTTTTTCATTAGTTATTTGAAGTACACATTTAACTTGACAACCTGTATATTATTTGGAAACCCTGTATGAGAACTAAAAAAATCAGGTGTGAGCATTAATGTCTAATACTTAGAGTTAAGGTTGAAGTTTACTATAAAAATCCTCTTCATTCATTAATATTTATTTTATGTGCAAGCATGACTTACTGTCAATAGCAGACAGATCCACAGACACATGCTCATAACGTGGCAACAACCACAGACTGATAAGCTGTGACTATTGAGCTGCATCCTTCCTACCTGTGGCATTTCCAGAAACATCCACCTTCACCTCTGACTTCAAGAATCAGTGTTTCTTCACAGTGAACCATCTGTTGGGTTTTTTGCTATCCATTATCTGATAAAAACGCAATAATTTCTCTCACACAACTCTAAACCAGCTAACCTGGTCATTAGCTAAAAGTAGAGTAACCAATGGTCTCAGTTTGCCCAAAACTGAAGATTTCTCAGGACTTGGTATTTTTAGTTTTAACACTGGGAGCGTCCCAGGCAAACCAGGATCGCTGGTCATCTGCCTTGTCCATGGTAGATCCTTTAAACCAGTGATGTCTTTATGTTGACTATTAAGTTTTAGTTCTCAAAAAATAATTATAATTTCTCTCCTCAAAATTGTTCCTCCTCCACAGCCTCATCTTCACTACTTAAATTATCTTTTATATAAAAGGTAAGAATTACCTTAAAAAGAGTAGATTTTTTTACATTTTATGTCATATCACATCTTAGTTCTTAGATTATTCTCACTGGAAAAGTCTGTCAATTATAAGAGCATATGTTTTCTAGGCTAATTTTAGCAATACCATTTTTAAATGATTGAGTTAGGGAAAGAGTTGATCCTTCTGTATCAGCTGACTTTATCCCTTTACATACCAGTTTGAAGATATCCTATGATGCACGAACAATACAGAATGACAAAATACACATATTTATCTGTATATATTTGTATCCTGAAAGCAAAAGATAAACAACTGGCGACAAAATCTTAGTTTTGTACCTTGCAGTGAATTAGCCTCCCACAAATTTTAAGAAAACACCCATTCTAGTGGCTCAAGCATGACTTTACCATTGGGCAGAGACAAACAACATAATTAGGGAGTTGTGTTTAGACCAATTAAAACTTTCATAATGATGGCAACATTCAAGTCTTGATTTACAGTTATAAGAGAGGTTAGCTGCCAAACAAATATTGATTATCTTCTTCTTACTTTGATTTTATTCCAGGTAGCTATGTGATTAGATAAAAGACTCCTTTTTACAGCCTCTACTGCAGCTAGACATGAGATTCAGAAAAGCCCCTTAAGAGAGGAGAACCAGCCTACATGAAGCTTTTTTACTTTTTCTTCTGTCTTGCTTCTTGCCTGGAACTCAAACATGGTGGCTGGAGCTTCAGTAGTCATCTTGGACCATGACGAAACTTTGCAGATAGAAGCTATGGTTACAAAAGGCACAGGAGGAATATAGGAACAGGCTGAGTCTCTGATGACTTTGGCACTACTCTATAAAATGTAGACCACCCATCCCCAAACTTCTTTTACCTGAGAAACAAACAGTTAAAGATCCCGTTTTGTTGTCTGCTACTACCTGCTAATGTAAATCCCAACAGACACAACTGTTAATTGTGAATATAAGTAAAGGTGAGGTGTGCTTGAATTAGTTCATAATAGTAAAACATATTGTTTACTGTATGTCAATTTCTGAAATACTTTCTCAATATTATCTTATTTAATCCTCATAAAGAATTATGAAGTAGGTATTGCATATACTCTATTCTTCATATAAAGGAACTTAGCTCAGAAATGTTAAGGAACTTGCTCAAGGTCACAAACTAGAAAGTGATAATACTGGAACCCAAATTCAGAAAGGTGGCCATGACACCCTGGTTCTAAACTTCTCAAGGGAAAAAACAAACAAGCAAACAAACAAAAACAAAACAAAACAAAACAAAACCCCACACAATTCCAGTGACAGAAAGCAAAGAAAATTTTATAATTTTAATAGATCAATCTTTCATTTGTGAAATTATGAGTGTTTATTATGAACTTTGCTCTTTTAAAGAAGCGAAACCTAGAAATAAGACACATGTCCCATCTTTACAGCTCCTGGTTTAGGGGAAAAGAATCTACAAAATATTCCTGTGAACCTGCTCAATAATTCCAAGGAAATTATAAAACAGGTAAGGTCCTCCACCGGAATCTTCACATTGCTTCTCAGTCCTCTCCTCATCTTTAGCTACAGGCGGTGCTTTTGCCTGATGATGAAATGCCGGATTCCAAAGGACTCTCTTCACATCCATAGTCGTCACTGATTTGTGCATGTGTTTCCGTGATTTTCTGACAGGTGACAGTAAAATGTCTCGTGAGTGTGTTCTTTCCTAACTTGCACAAGGGTACTATTTGGGCTAGTGTCAAGAGTGTAGCCACTCTGTGTGCTCCTCTATTCTGGGCACCTTAACTTGTGATCTCCCATCCAAAGCACCCCAACAGCACTCCCACAGCTCCAGGCCCTATCGTATCCTAACCTTAACCTAACGGGCTATGTCCCAGACAACTTGCAATGTCCTAGAACTACACCTCTCATCTCAATTCAAAGTCTTGATATCATTCAGTAGTCAAGATAATGAAGTCCATAAACTAAGTTATGACAAAAATGGAAATTAGTCTTTCTTGTTTTCTTTCTTAAGACATACTTGAGCACTAAAAAGTCCTAATTCATAGACGTGTGTGTGTGTGTGTGTGTGTGTAAGGGAAGGAAAAGGGAAAGTTTAGTAAAGTAATAACCATTTAAAAATACAGTACTGAAAAAATACAGTACTCTTACTATAATCCCTTTGCTCATCTGCATCTCATTCCCCAGGTGAAACTCTTTGAAAGGTAACACACCCTTTTTTCTGGTATTTACCTCCACATTTCTAAATAATCTGCTGATACTGGTATGTCTTATTTAATTAATTTCAAATGTATTTATGAGTATCCTATTATGATAAACGAGGATTTCCATCTCTTATACCACCAATCCTATTTTCCTTATATCTGCCACTCTCTCAGGTGCCTGGGCGACTCACTGGGTTGAGTGCCTAACTCTGGATTTTGGCTCAGATCATGATCTCACGGTCATGAGATCCAGCCGTGAGTCAGGCTCTGTGCTCAGCGCAGAGTCTTGCTTGTCCCTCTCCCTCTGCTCTTCCTCCCACATACTCTCTCTCCAACAAATAAATAAATAAAATCTTAAAAAAAAAAAATCTTATACTCTCCCAAGATAGTTACACCGCAAGTTTTGGTTAAATCAATATCCAGTGTTTACATTGTTATGGCTGTGTAAATGTTAACACTTCAGACTCATATTCTTTCCTGTAAGACGTTGTTTTTCCTAGCATTCACTGCCTCATCTTGTCATTTCTTAGTGTTAGTAGCTGCTTCATTTCTCAATTTTTCATGAGAAATTTTTATACATCAAATATCATTATTTTTTGAGTACTCGAACATTACAAATAATCTATGAATTCTGTTTGTCCCCAGAGGAAGACTCCCCACCATCCTCCTGCTCTGATCTTGATTGACTTATTATTGGGTTCGTTATCCAGCTGCCAGTTGGGGTGTCCTTTTGCTATTAATAGTCTGGAAGTTTGCTTTGCCTCCTCCCTGTGTTGGATCCCTTACTGTCATGTCTACTCCCTCATCTGGAGTACATTCTCTAGTAGTTTCTGCAAATGTAGAAACTATGTAGAAACTATGTTTGAATGCCCACGTGTCTACATTTGCTGTTATACTTGACTCTTAATTTGTCTAGGTGAAAATCATTGTCTCACAAATATTTGATCAACAGTTTCGCTGTCCTTTAGGATCCCAAATTACTGCCAATGAGCAGTAACAGCCCTGATGTTCCAAAATTTCCTGACAATATGCCTTGGTGTGGGTCTCTCCCCTCTTACTCTGCTGATAATCAATGGAGTCGTTTCAGTCTGAAGACTCACGGCCTCACCTCCAGGAAATTTTCTTGTTCTCTTTTTCTGGAGCTCCTCGTCCTTCAGATGTTCTCCTAGATCGATCGTTAGGATCTATTACATTTTCTTTACTAAAGTCTTTTTCTTTGTCTTTTTGTCGGATTTTTTCTGAGAGATTTTTTACCTCTATCTTTCACGTCATTTATCAGAGATTTTGTCTGTTGTATTGTTCGTTTCTAAGAGTTCTTCTTTGCCGTTTTTCACTTCATCTTATTTTTTGTTTGTTTTTTAGGGATGCAGTATCTTGAGGGAGGTTAGGTATGCACCGGGATATTGGTACTCGGCGATCCATTCAGGAAAAGGTGGTAGGAAGCCTTTGGAGAAATATGAAGAAATAATGTATTAACCCATTTTCTAAGATTACCAGGAATGATTTAGGATCAGACTTTTTACTTCTCAAAGTGGCTTCAGGACTGTCCTTGGTTCACTCTATGGAACAACAATTTTTGAGTTCAGATACAACTCGAACTGTGCAGCTTAGGTTAGTCGACAATCTAATGGAGGGAGAATGATTTCTAACAAAAGAAGTCTATTTTCTTATGACTGCGTTCTCACCAGGACCAAACAAACGATCCATTTAGATTTCATTTTGTCTTCTAATTTTTTGACTAGAGGCTTCCTTAGGTTCAGAAGCAACTCAGACTGCTTCAGGGAAAGGATAGGTATTTGCTCAGTTTCCTGTTTTGATATTATGCACAGTAATAATGAGGTTCACAAACTCGATCGGGCAGAATGATTTCCTGCAGTTCCATTCTTGTTTGTGATCTTTCCTCCTAACTGGGCTACACTGAACTACACTTTGTAGTTCTCTCAGGTTTCTTGGGTCTTTTCTAAAAGGCTGACCAAGTAGCTAAAAATCCTTAAACCTTATCTAGCTGTTTGAATTGGCCTCAGATTTGTTCTTTTTCTCTTTCTTTTTTCTTCCTCCCCCCAAATGATCGAACAGCATTGACTTCTCTTTGTGGAATACTAGAAAGTTTGGGCAGGGACAAATATCACAGCTTCACCCTTCCCTCCACCTGGTTAGCCAACATCTTTATTTGGATGATATCGCATTTCATGTGAAAGTCAAGGGCACTGGAGTATACAGTTTGGGAAGAATAAGGGAGATGCAGTATATTCCCCCCCTTTTTAAAGAATTTTATTTATTTATTTGTCTGAAAGAAGGAGAGAGAGAAAGCAAGAGAAGGGGGAGGGGCAGAGTGAGAAGCAGGTTCCAGGCTGAGCCTATCTGGGGCTTGATCCCAGAACCCTGGGATCATGAGCCAAAGGCAGCTGCTTAACCGACTGAGCCACCCAGGTAAGCCCATCCCCCCCCCCTTTTTTTTTTGAAGACAGTGGAGGTCCTCATGTACTGACTCTACAGACACGAGCCCACGCCGCCCTGCAACAGTGGCTGAGCCACTTCCTCTCTCAGAAGAGACTCCCTGCCCTGAGTCACCATCCTGCTGTTGTCAGCCACCTGTTTGCTCAGTGGTAACACACTCCGCCCCCACTTCCCCACACGGGAGTTCTGGGGAATTGCCCCAATTTTCAGCTCTGCTGAGATGGTTTGTGACTAATCTCCTATCTCTTTAGTGTCATTTTGAAGGGACAAGAATAACCCCTATTTTTATTGACTTATTTATGTATTTTTGGTCATTTCTCTTCTAAGTCTCTCCTTATTTATTTGGACGCAGGCTAAATTAAGTCCAAAATCAGTAACTTGGTTTTGTAGATCATTCATTTAGAATCGGATTTCTCTCCTGCTTCCCTGTTAAGATAGTTTTCTTTCCATGGGGGGAAAAACACCATGCAGGAGGAAGAGCTTATTTCCTGTGGTACAGTTTACCATATTTTCCATTAAATGCTGTCAGTAATTGTCTGAAATAAGGTACAGAACTGCAATCCTAGGCATTCTATTTAGGAGCTGTTTATTCATGGTTTTACATACCACGCTTCTCCTGTAACGACAAGGATTGCCAACGCAACCAGAAGTTGCTACACCTGATCTTTGCACTATTCTGCAATGTCAAGGGATTTAAAAAAAAAAAAATAGTGATTCCACTGTATTTGTTTGTTTTGTTGTACTATCATTTAAAACTGTTATAATTAAATATCCTCCACCTCTTAGAATTGGTGCTTTACGTTAGAGATCTTGGCATGCTTATTAGCGACTTAACCTCCCATAAGGCGGAGACGCCCACACCGAGGGGCTGTGCAAGATAAGTCTCTGTGTACGTACTTAACTCCCATCACTAGCTTGGAGCCAAAGGGATTAGAGAATTTTAAGCAGCCCAATTTTGTTTGAACATAAGGTGTGAAGGTGGGAATGGCAGGAGATGATGTAGGAGAGACAGTGTTAAAGAGCTTAAATTTTGTAATTTTAGAGTTTGTCATAGGTCTGGAGAGGAGGCTGGGCATAATCTAATTTTAGGAAGTCTAAAATCTAAATTAGATCAATTTTCCTAAATTTAAGAGACTATACTTCAAAAAAAAAAAAAAAAACCCAGAAGAACAGATTATAAAGCTCCTGTTTAGCTCAAGAGGGTTTAAAACTCCAGAAATCTGTTTCTCTTTATATAATTCAAATGGCATCAGTAATCACATCAATATTGAGTAGATGCTCTATACTATAAGCTATTGGTTTAGTCTATGGGTGAGTGAGGGAATGGGGCGATATAAAAAAAAAACCCATATAATCCCCATAAATTGTTTGGTAATATCACATTTAAATTATAGTTTTAAAAAAAGATATATTTTTTTTATTCGACAAAGAGAGAGAGCACAAACAGGGGGAGCATCAGACTCTCCGCCAAGGAGAGAGTGTGATAAGGGACTTGATCCCAGGACCCCAGGATCATGCTGAGCCAAAGTTTAACCAACTGAGCCACCAAGGTGCCCCTAAATTATAGTTGTGAATGTGATATTACCTATGTGCTCTCACACACACACACACACATGTACGTATGTATGTATGTATATGTAGTGGCAATAAAAAGTATATAACTATGGGCAATGTCAGAGGGCAGCCATATGCCTGAAGAATAAAGTGAGAAGATTTTTGTAAATACCATATATCACAACTTGTTTCTTTCTTTCCTGTTCACTTCCCTCCCTCTTCCTTCTCTTCCCTTTTTTCCTTCCTTCTCTGTTATTGTTTCACAAAAAAGGAAGGAAGGAAATTGAGAGAAAAAGAGAGGAAAGGAAAGGAAAGGAAAGGAAAGGGAGGGAAGAAAACCCACATGTTGTGGGTCCCAGCCAGGACTTCCATGCCTCATGCATATTTGCTGACTGGTCATTATATAAGCTCTAGTCATTTCTATATAACCCATGTACCATGTAGAAATATGGTATCTATGACAATAAAAAACTGCACCTAGACCCTGGCTGAGATACATGTAATGTACTTTGCTTAAGACAGTTACAGAAACTATGAAAGGTAATTATCCTGGAGCTTCAGATGAATGTAGTTTGACTAAGAAGAGCAGCAAATACATTCTGCTGTCTAGAATGTATTTGGTTTGGGAGGAGGGCCCTACTTATGAAATAAAAGCTGACAAATTCAACATTTATATGGTTTCTTCCAAAGCCTGGGGATAGGCTTATGCAAGCAAGGGACCCTCAATCTTAAGCTTAAATCTGCTGTTGCTCCATTGGGACTTTCTTTAGTGTAGCAGGACCGTATCCTGAGCAATCACAAAACCATTGGCAACACTTCAACACATGTCCTCTGCAGACAGGAAGTCATAGTCTCTGCCCCTCTCAGCCACAGAACAGGGAAAAATGATTTGAGTGACAATTCTCTCAGTTCTCCCAAGCTGATTATAAAACTAGTACCATTCTAGATGCATAGGAGAGAAATTAATCTCTGGCATGCAGTGGATGCTTGATTGCAATATGGCCTGATTCTCACTTGGAATTGGTTGAGAAAGACCTCCCTAGCTTCATAGCATCTGTTATTCCTTGCTACAAATATATCACTGTAAGTTACACAATAAAATGTATAAGATATGTATATATATGTCAGAGTGCTTACTTTTGCTACTTTTTGAAGCCAATTTCTATAAAGCAAAGTTACTGCTCTACACTTCGTTTCCAGAAATAGGGCTTACTCAGAGGGGACGCGTATAAGCAGATATGATCTGGTAAGTAGAGCAGAGTAATATCAGTCATTAGGACCAAGAGGCAAAGATCAGATCATAAACAGGAAGTGAGGAAAAGCATCAGGAACCACCATAGTAAGGAAAGAGATATCGAGTAGAAACAGATGAAATGTTACAATGCTGTTCTTAACAGCGCTCCTCACAGGGCACATGAAAGAAAGATGCAGAGCAGGAATAAAATGAAGATTATACAACATTCAGAAGAGATAAGATCATTCCACAAATTTCTAAATTGGTAGATCTCAAGATTCTATTTGTACTATTAAGGAAAATTTCATGTCCTCCTAGTTCCCAGCATGGATTAACTTGAGAAGATCAATACACCCTAACCTTATCTCTCCAAATTCCACACCTACTGTTCATTACGAACAATAGAAGAGTGTGCTTGTGAGCTTCAAGGAGGGGAAGAGGAGAAAAGAAGAGGGACATTGGCTATGGGGCTGCAACGGAATTTAGTATAACATAACACTGCACAATAAAGTAGGCAATGAAAAGGCTATGGCAGTGGGAAGTGTCAAGGCCAGGTGATTGAGGAAAGCCAGAGAAAAAGAACATGCCAATATCCAAAATGTTAGAAAAAGAGTTCAGGAATTGAAGACAGAATATGGTGCCAAGAATATGGACTCCCAGGAAATAACATCAAGTGCGAACAATTTAGGATTAAATAGAAGGAAGGAAGAGATGGGGGATAATAGAGGAAGTCATTCCTGAATGGTTGCCCCAAACATTGGTTCTTAAAGTGTAGAGCCCAGATGAATAACTCATAAGAATTTGTTAGAAATGCAGATTCTCAGGCCCTTCCCCACATCTACTGAATCAGAAACTCTTAGGTGGGATCCAACAACCCTGGTTTTAACAAGCACAGCCAGGGATTGCAGGACAAGCTCAAGTTTGAGAACCACTTCTCAGAATATCAGCATTTGCTGCTTGTTGTACCGGGAGTAGGAAGTTCAGCCTAACTCCAAGTGCCAGTTTCTGTCTTGACTGTCATATGTTAAAGGTTTTTATTTTAAAAAAGAAAAAGCTGGGACACCTGGATGGCTCAGTTGGTTAAGCCACTGCCTTTGGCTCAGGTCATGGAATGGAGTACATTCAGATGAATGTAGTTTGACTACAAACTACAGGGTCCTGGAATGGAGTCCCACATCAGGCTCCTTGCTCAGCGGGGAGCCTGCTTCTCTCTCTACCTCTGCCTACCGCTTTGCCTGCTTGTGCTCTCTCTCTCTGACAAATAAATAAATAAGATCTTTTAAATTAATTAATTAATTAATTAATTATTTTTAAAAAGAAAAACCCACCCAAAATGTTTGCACTGTGTTTGCACTGTGTTTAGATTTCAGGAATCAGTCACAAATTCTTTTGTTAAAAAGATCTGCTACCAAAAAAAATGCGCTTTTTTCCCCTAACCACTGAGAGTTACAATGAACATTTTATAGTTCTGAAAATAAAAGACTTCAAAAGAGAAAGCAGTGAACTTGCTGCTGACTCATTTGCACCAACGGATTAAATTTATGAACCATCATCAATTTTTGCTCTCGCTGTTGTATCATGACTTTAGGCAATTATTTACGACAATCCTTCACAAAACGTTTACACCTACTCAAGTACAAAGGTTCCTATTGTGTCTTTCACAATAGATAAAATCAGGTTCCACAGTACATCATCTTCTTTTTGGGGACAGGGGCTTGAAGAACAGAAAGTACACTATAAAACAAAATGCAATCTGACGCAGGACATTAATTCCTAACTTAGTAAACCGATGAGCAAATGGTAATTTACTTGATTTTAAAAAACCAGACCAAACCAAACCAAACCAAACCAAAACCACCAGTTTATTTGAACAGGAAAAGCTCAATAATAACGAACTGTTAGAATTCTTTTGTTAGACAATTCTTTCGTTAGACAATTCTTTTGTTAGACAGTATTGTTGCTATACAATAAGTAGAGGGTGGTCATCTACCAAAATGAGTAAAAGGAATCCAAAAGTGTCAGGTGTAAAAAAGCAGCTAGTATCTGGAGGCTGTGAAAACACAGATAGTAAAGGAATTAATTACAAGGAGCTGGCTGTCCCCTATCCCAGGCTGAAAGTCTGATATCTTCAGAGATGAAGTGGCTACCATAGTGATAACACAGCCTGCTGGTCGCTGAAGAAGTTGCCACTGGAGTATAGGCACTGGTCTGTAGAGAAGGGCGCGCCATTGCTGGAAATTGTGAGTGGGATGGAGCTGGTTTCTAGAAGTGATGCACCATTGCCAGAAAGTGTAGGCAGAGCAGACCCACTCAGACTTCTGGTAGGGAGATCATCACCTTAGGGTACGGCTGGAGCTCCTCTGAACATCAGCTGTTTCTGCTCTGGATAATATCTGAAGACAGGAATCTGGAAGGGAAGTGTGCTCCCACTGCTATTGGTATTGTCACACCAGTGCTGAGAATCCAGGTATAACATCACAAAGTAAGCCAAATAGAAGTGAATATGTAGTTGATAGATAATAAATTGATAACTGCACAGCCCATGCTCTGGCTAAATGCACTTCTCTCCATACATGGAGACCTCTACTCAACAACAAAACAACTCGAGTTTTCTACCCAATGAGATGCAGCTGTCCTTCATACACAAGAGAAAGTTCTCACACTTTTCTCAAAATGGAAAGATTCACCCTTCCAAGGGTTATTGTAATTATTGCACTGTAATTCAATCACAGCTCAACTGAATATTATTATCTAAAGGCTATCTAAATGTAACCTTCAAAAACATGTATATAAAATCATAAATGACAGAGAAGAAAATCACTAATATATGCATTTATGCAAAAAAAAAAAAAAGCAAAGCAAAGCTGCTACAATCCTTGATTTTGTAACTGGCCATGAGGTTGTAGTCGATACTAGACTTCTTTCTTCTACTACCCTTTCCATATTTTGCTTGCTCTCAGGAAAGATATCACCTATGTGGGCTCTTTACCTGGTGGAATGATCCCAAACTTAATTCCTGAGGAGTCTGTATTCTCAATAACTTTGTCATTCATTCATTCATTCATTTATTCATTCATTTGTTCATTTATTTTTGGTTGCTGAGTTTTCCATTAATTTCAAAACATGAAAGTACTTGGACAACTAGGAAACCATTTGGAAAAAGATAAGATTAGATCCATATCTAAATTCCAAAGAGATTAGAAATCTAAATGTAAATTTAAAAATCATATAAATACTACAAGAAAACATGGGTGAATTCCTCTTTCACCTTGCTATAATGAAAGGCTTTCTAGTCATGCTTCAAAATCCAGAGACAATAAGAAAACAATAAATTTGATTACATAAAAATTAAAAAATTTTGCAAGACAAAACTCTAAACAAAGTTTGTCATGAACTGACAAACTGTGAGAAATATCAATGACATAAGATGAACAAAGGACTTAATAATCTTAATGTATAATGAATCTTAAAACTGAGCGACAATAGCCAAAGCTGTGCTTACTAGGATATTACGGCATTAAATATTTATATCAGAAAGGAAGAAAAGTCTCAAATCAATAATGTAATTTTCTAATTCAGTAGTTAGCAGAAGAAAAGAAAAATAAACCCAAAGCAGGAAGAACTAAGGAAATAACATGGAGGAGAGCAGAAATCAACCAAACTGAAAACAGAAAAATAGGGAGAGTCAATGACACAAAAAACAGGTTCTTTAAAAAGGGTAAATAAAATTGATAAACCTAGAGCAACATTGAGCAGGCAGCACAACAATACTAATATCAGGAATGCAAGAGAGGATATCACTACAGATCCCACAGACAATAAAAGAATAATAATATGAGTGATAATAAGATGAAAAAGACCAATCCTCGAAAACTACAAAGTATCAAACTTATCCAACCTGAATAATCCTATTACTATTTAATAAATTGAATTCAAGTTTAAAATCTTCTGATAAAGAAATATCCAGCCCAGATTGTTTCACTAGAGAATTCTAGTGAATATTTACAGAAATAAAAAATAATAAAAAATAATTCTATACATTCTCTTCCAGAAAATAGAAGCAAAAATAGAATAAATGGAAGTTAACAGAAAAATAAAATAGAGGACACTTCCCAACTCATTTAATGAGGCCAGAATTACTCTTGTGCCAAATCCAGACAAAGATTTTAGTAGAAAAGAAAACTCAGACTCATACCCTCAAGAACATAGAAACTGGGCACCTGGGTGGCTCACTGGGTTAAGCCTCTGCCTTTGGCTCAGGTCATGGTCTCAGGGTTCTTGGATTGAGCCCTGTATCGGAGTCTCTGCTCAGCAGGGAGCCTGCTTCCCCCCACCCCACGCCTCTCTGCCTACTTGTGATCTCTCTTCCTCTCTGTCAAATAAATAAATAAAATCTTTTAAAAAAGAACATAGATACTAAAACCCCAGCAAAATATTAGCAAATAAGATCCAACAACATATAAAAAGAATAATGCATCGCAACCAAGTGGGTTTATCCCAGGAATGCAGGGCTAGTTGGTTCACCATGAGAATTCAATCGTCATCATTCACCATAGTAACAGCCTAAAGAAAAACACCACATGATCACTACCAATTAAGGCAAAAAAAATTTGACAAAATTCAATACCTGTTTATGATAAAAACTCTCAAAAAACTAGAATAGATAGGAGCCTTCTCAACCTGGTAAGTGGCATCTACGAAATATTCTCTAAGTGAACAGCCTCAAACCAATATCAAATATATATATACTTGAAACACATATGGTTTTGTCATAGGCAAGATATAAAGTTGACATAAAGGCCTTCTGTAATGAGTGACTTGGGTCACTTGTTTGCATAAATAACACATAAAGAAGACAATCTTTCCCTTCTTTTCATTTTCATGGGATACTATATCATTATCTTCAGAAGATCCAAATATTGTTTGGTTTTAAAAACAAAACAAAACAAAACAGGTGTGCCTGGGTGGCTCAGTGGGTTAAAGCGTCTGCCTTCGGCTCAGGTCATGATCCCAGCGTCCCGGAATGGAGCCCTGCATTGGGCTCTCTGCTCCACTGGGAGCTTCCTTCCTCCTCTCTCTCTCTGCCTGCGGGCCTACTTGTGATCTCTGCCTGTCAAGTAAATAAATAAAATATCTAAAACAACAGGAACAACAACAGAGGCTGGTCCAAGTGAAGTGGTGTTTACAATTCATTGATCACAGCCAGTTACAGAGTTCTCTGTTCCTTCTCCACTCCCACTGTTTCACTTGACTGGCCTTAAATAGAAAATTAATTAATTACACAAGAAAAGCCAGAATTCCAAAGTGTAGTTTGTTCTCTCTTTACCTTTTTCAAGACAGAAGTTTCTCATATGAATGAAATGTCTTTCATTATAATTACTACAACTAAAACAGTAGTTCTGTTGTGAATATCCCCAGGTTTTTCCTTCCTTATGTTATGCTTAAAGTAATTTTATAATTTAGGTTGGATGCTGGAGACGTAATATAATTACTTGTTTATGAAACACAACACATGATTTACTGTAATTACAAATTCCTGCTCTGGGCACCTGGGTGGCTTAGTCAGTTGAGCATCTGCGTTCCGCACAGGTCATGATCTCAGGGTTCTGGGATTGAGCCGAGCATCAGTCTCCTTGCTCAGCAGGAAGCCTGTTTCCCCCCTCCTCCCCTGCTGTGCTCTCTCTCTCTCTCTCTCAAATAAATAAGATCTTTAAAAAACCAAAAGAAAAACAAAAACAAATTCCCACTTCTAATACTGTTAAGAATGTCCTTTATAAAAGGGGTATCAATGAAAAGGCCCAGATTTGTCTTAATCAGAGAATTCTGTACAAGGAGATTTTGGGAAATGGAAGTTCAAATTTTTTCCCTTAGGCTCATTAATATTTGCTTCTGCATGGGTAGAATGTTTATAGACCTTATAACAACTCTTAAACTGTATTGCATATACATAATTTTCCATACAAATGGCTAATAAAAAGGTGATTCTGTAATCTATAACTATTATTTAAAAAATCATTCAAGGGGCACCTGGGTGGCTCAGCGGGTTAAGCCTCTGCCTTCGGCTCAGGTCATGATCTCAGGGTCCTGGGATCGAGCCCCACATCGGGCTCTCTGCTCAGCAGGAAGCCTGCTTCCTCCCCCTCTCTCTACCTGCCTCTCTGCCTACTTGTGATCTCTGTCTGTCAAATAAATAAATAAAATATTTTTTTAAAAAAATCATTCAAGTACTTATTTTTGTTTTCTGTTAGTATACAAACTTAATAAGAGCTAACATGTTTAAGATCAATTTAAAGGAATGTTATGGGCTGAATGGTGTTCCCCAAAATTCATATGTTGAAGTCTTCTTTTTTTTTTTTTTTTTTTTTTTTAAGTGAAGGAGAGGGTGGGGAGGGGCAGAGGGCAGGGGAGAGAGAGCATCCCAAGCATGCTTCATGCCCAGTGCAGAGCCAGATGAGGGGCCCGACCTCATGACCCGGAGATCATGGCCCAAGCAAAAATGAAGAGTCAGATGTTTACCCAACTGAGGCATCCAGAGGCCCCTCTATTAACCTTCAGTACTGTAGATTGTGACTGTATTTGAAGAGAAGGCATTTGAACAGGTAATTAAGAGACTGTATGGGTGGGCTCTAATCGAATAACACTGGTATCCTTTATGAGAAGAGGAGACCAGGACATAGATATGCACAAGGGAAAAACCATGTGAGGACACGGCAAGAAGATGAACATCTGTAAGCCAAATAGGCCTCAGAAGAAACCAAACTTGATGACACCTTGGTCAGAAAGGTGAGAAGTAAATTTCTGTTGTGTAGGTTACCCAGTTTGTATCATTTGCTTATGATAGTTCTAACAAGCAAGCACAAGGAGTTTAAAAAAATTTTTTTTCCAGGGTGAGCTGTGTGCTAGGCGCTGTGGGGAATACAAACATTTTAAGAAACAGTTGTTCACTCAAGAAATTTAAAACGTTTAACTGGGCTGAAGACCACCGTGGTAGATCCTATATTCTCTAATAGGCAGAATAATATATGTATATATCCCTTTACATTCTTTAATAAAGAGAAGAGAAAACTGAGTGGTCTGTTCATGATCACTAAAATCTTACAGTGTTTTTTTGGACTGTAATACGTAAATCCCCACAATAATATGTAAATACAGTTTAATTATGAAAAAATTATTAATGAGGGGCACCTGGGTGGCTCAGCCAGTTAAACATCTGCCTTCGGCTCAGGTCGTGGTCTCAGGGTCCTGGGATTGAGCCCCACATTGAACTCCATGCTCACCAGGGAGTCTGCTTCTCCCTCTGCCTCTACCTGCTTGTGCTCTCTCTGTGTCTCTCTGTCAAATAAGCAAATAAACAAATAAAATCTTCAAAAAAATTAATGAAAAACACTTCTTTCAGCTTAACCACGTTACTGCAAGAAGGAAAAATGGTAAAACTTACACCACATTTAATGGAGAATATCCTCAAGATTTCCAAACAGGTGTTCATTAATGGCTAAACACCCACTGAAAGATCCTAATTTCAGGCCAGGAGACTGATACCTAGAGCTGAGTAGAGAAAAGCGATCATGTACCAGAAGACCTAGAATTCAAATCATGGTATCCAGGACTCTACTATTCTTACAAAACAGGAGCAGCTCTTGTATTTGTGATTGTTCTGAGGAGAAATTACAGAGAATTTCTCTTTAGTAAAAAGTTAAAAAATTTATACAACTCTTTTTTCTACTTAAAAAAAATCTCGATTATTAGTTAAAAGAAGTGTTGATAAGTGAGTTTTGTCTGTTCTCTGTGGTTGGGTACAAGCTGTATAATCTGTTCCAACCTACTCATCTACATTACTCATCTCTATCACTGAATAATTGAAAGTTAGTTTCACATTTGGGCACTTACTGCATTGTCTTCTCATACATTCTTAATATTGTATTGCTGATAAGTTGATAATGCACCCCCTTATATTAGAAATAAATAATTAATTAAAGGTGTTGAACTCTGGGAATATGAGCTATCAGCTTTCATTTCCTCCCTAAATATTGAGTTTATTACTTGGATCACTTGGATCAGTGGTTAAGGTTAGCCCATCCTCTTCTGAACACTGAATAAGCATCTTCAGGAGGCTCCTTCTGCAAATGAGCTAATTAATTTGATCAGAAAAGACAGAAAGAAGCAAGTGTACAGTTCAGAGTACTTGCTAGGAAATATTTGCAACACAGGGAACTTGCTGAAAACTGTATGAAACATTCTTAGGCTTTGTCTATAAATTTTAAGATGAACATTGAACAAATTAACTCCATTCATTCATTCCTTCATTTACTTAGTCCACAAAGATTTGCTGAATCTTTGATTATATCTTATATCAAGTCCTAGAAGTAGAGCCCGAGATGAGGGTTCTTGTTAAAATAATTAGTTGAGGAAGCGATCTCAAAAGAAGGTGGGTGAGAGAGGCAAGATGGTACAGGGGAAAACGTTGGGAAGGACGTAATCTCTTTAAGACATTAGCTTCAGTCTAGTTCCCGAGGAAATTCTCATCCCATCTTGAGTGAATGGGGCCAAATTTTGTGCCCCTTGTTGGTTGGTTATCACATGGCAGCTATAGCTCTCAGGGTGTGGCTGTTCCAGTCTCCTGTTCTGCTGAAAGGAAGAGAGGAGAGCCATTCTCCTGAGGTGGGGACAGCTGTGAATGGCTAACAACAGGAACTCATAACAGCTAGGGGACTGGGGATAGACAAACCAGCCAGATAAAGGGAAGGTGGCCACCCACACAGTCTAGTAGATGACTGTTAGAAACCGTCACGACTTACATTTTTAAAGGTAGAATGTACTTTAGAGATTAGATAGAGGGGTACCTGGTGACTCAGTCAGTTAGACTTCCAACTTTTGATTTTAGCTCAGGTCGTGATCTCAGGGTCGTGAGATCAAGCCTGCATTGGGCTCTGCGATGGGCATGGAACCTGTTTAAGATTCTGTCTCTCCCTCTCCCTCTGCCCCTCCCTACTGCTCGCACACTCCCGCTTTCTCAAAAAAGCCAAACCAAACCCAAAAAACAACAATCATTTTCTACATAAGCAACACTGAGGCTCAGAGACATAGTCTTAAGAGTACCTAATTTGGCACAATGTGGATTACAGCACATATATAGCTTCCACCAGGATAATTTTATTATATCCTAATTCCTAATTCCAGAAATTTTTCTTTTGATTAGTATATATGTTGCAGAAATCTTATCTCCAGTATTTTTCTTTCAGAGAACTAAAGGACCTGATAACATATTTTGAGACTAAATGAGTTTTGTGAGAGGAAAGAATTAATAGCCCAGAAACAAGTAAATGGACTGCTCCTGCCTACAATGAATTTAAGAAGAATTCAATATCTAAATTTAGATGATAATGAAAAATAAAAAAAGGCAGCCCCAAACTGGAGATAAGAATAAGAAATAAGAGATCAATTTTTTCCTATCACAAGTGATGAGGCAGAAAAATCCCAAGCAGCAATAATGCCTAGTAATGAGAGAGAAGAGATGTCTTGTCATTGGATTTTTTTATTAAAAGCACTAAGTATTCTGACCACATTTTATGAGAAAGAACCTGAGAGAAACCGAGTTAGGACTCTGTTTTCAAGTCTTTAGACTTGACATAGACAAGACCCAGGAATGTGACTTTTCTCTTAAAACATTCTTGCTCCGGGGCGCCTGGGTGGCTCAGTGGGTTAAAGCCTCTGCCTTCGGCTCACCTCACGATCCCAGGGTCCTGCGATGGAGCCCGCATTGGGAATCTCAGCTCAGCAGGAAGCTTGCTTCCTCCTCTCTCTCTCTGCCTGCTTCTCTGCCTACTTGTGATCTCTGTCAAAAAAAAAAAAAATTTTTTTTTTGCTTCAAGATGTATTTACATTGTCTTTAGGACGAATAACCAAAATGTGAGGGTTATGAATTCTGTTTATCTGTTTATATCAGGAGTTCTTAACCGGAAGTCCTGGTGTGCCAGAAAGGTCCATGGATAGAATTCAGCGGGTGTTTGAACTTGAGGGGTAAAAAATTTACATCTTTATTTTCAGTAAGGTTTAACTGAAGTTTAGAAAGTTTTTCAAGTATGAATGTTGGCAAAACCTTGGTCTCTGTGACTTGGTCACCGCTAGAATTCATAGATATTTTTAGACCATAGTGAAGTTACAGATACCTTAAACTAACATTTGTGCTAATCATTTCTCAAAAAGTGCTGCGTACGGGCTCTCCGCCTCCCAGTTTGGAGCTGGCCAAGTCCAGTCCTCCGACTGGTGAAGCCATATAACCTCATAATAGAAATTTAACTACCACAGCTTCCAAGAATTTTGGCATTCTTTGAGGGAACCTATCCATTTCTTGTGAAGCAAGGCATGGAAACTTTAATTAAATTTATGATAATATATTTTTTGGCGATCCAAATTGTCCACACTTGTAACCAACAAACCCCCAAACTGGACATCAACAGGATACCTCACATGACAGACACATTCCCTTGTCAAAGGTGATCGTTCTTATTCCTATTCAGTAACAACGACCTTCACACAGGTAAGTGTTCTAAAAATAAAGCTTAACTTTGACTTGAAATTAACAGATTTGAAATCTATTGTAATTTAATGTATTTTTAAAAGCTCATATGTTGTTACATTACAAAAATAATATTTTATAATGTTTTCAGTTGAATTACTTATTTTTGGTAATCCTATATATTTTATGTATTAAAAACCTTATTCTTGGTAGGAATCCATAGGCTTGACCACACTGCCAAAAGGGCCCATGATATAAAAAAAAGTTAAGAGCCCTGGAATTAGGAGGTATTTATTACTTATGTCAATTATGACACTAAATAGTCACTTTCACTGGCCTTTGTTTCTGTATTCTGACTCAAATTAGTTAATTTTTTCCTTAACTCATATTATCTCCTATTTTTCTACCTTTAGGAAGATGTATTTTACATATTATAAAATGCACCCACTTCAGGTATACAATTCAGTGATTCAATTAGTAACGTTATTTTTTTAAAGATGTGTTTACTTATTTGAGGGAGAGAGCAAGAGAGTGCGCGCCCACAAGCAGGAGGGGCAGAGGGAGGAGTGAGAATCTCAAGCAGACTCCACGCTGAGGTTGGAGTCCCACATGGGGCTTCATCTTATGACCCTGAGATCGTGACCTGAGCCAAAACCAAAAGTTGGACACTTAACTAATTGCACCACCAAAGCACTCCTCAATTAGTAACATTACTGAGTGCTGCAATTACCACCATAAGTCCATTTTAGAACACTTGCAACCCCCAATAAAATCAGTCTTTAATCCATTATTGGGCATATTAAAATTGTATCCTACCCTCATCATTGATTATGTTTTTTAGATTTTAGGAATTCATCTATAATAAAAGTCCTATGATTATGCTCACACTTAGCACAGCATGAGTGGTGTGCATTTTAGAAACAAGTTTAATTTAAAAATACTCATTCTAATTGATTCAGGTAGTAGTCATCAATGGATGCTTAAACTAATGTGTATATGTTTGAGAAGTAACAGGATGGTTACACAATCTCAAAGTATCTTTCCCAAAGTCTTCTACTAATTCTAAGAGGTAACATAACAATGTTACAGTGGAGAACCGTGACAGATGCCACCTTCGCCAAATGATCAAGGTTAAGCACAAATAGTGAGACAAGTCAGCAGCATATGCCTCCTAAGGTGGTACACTGAGAACCCAGGATCCTTTCTGTGATATTCCTGTATAACTTGAATCTAACAAAGGGAAAATATCAGACAAAACCCAATTTGAAGGATCATCTACAAAATAATTGTCCTGCACTCTTCAAAGAGGCCAGCTTCATGAAATACAAAGAAAGTCTCGGGGCTTCCATATTGAAGGAAAGTAAAGAGTTATGACAACTGAATGTTATGCATGATCCCAAATTTCTTTTTCTGTAATTGCCTTTACTGGTCTATTAGTAAAATCTGAGTAAAGGCTGTGTAATATATAATAGCGTTGTATCAGCGGTAATTTCCCCATTTTGAAAATTGTGCTCTTGTTACATACAAAAATGTTCCTGATTTTAGAAACTGCACACTGAAATGTATAGCAGGAAAGAACTTATACTTAAATGATTCAGAGTGTGTGTGTGTGTGTGTGTGTGTGTGTGTGTGCGCGCGCGCGCGCACTCACGTGTAGAGAGGGAAAAAATGAAGAAGATTATGAGACAATAAAAGTTAACATTTGCGGAATCTGGGTAGAGGTTATTCTAGAATTCGTTGTACTATTTTTGAAACTTCTCTGTAAGGATGACACTATGTTAAAGAAAAACAAAATAAAAGACAGCCCTAAGTGTACTCACTGTCCTACCAAATGCTGAAAGTTCTGACACCTCAATTTACATAACTATTGGTTGTATTTAGCTGCTGGCTAATTTTCTCCATAGATTTTTTTTGGCTGTGTCCCATTTGCTTCTTTCATTTGAGTATTTGTGCTCTCTTCTTTTGTTTATTATTTCCTTAGGGCATATGTTGCTGAGTTTCAAACATATGGCCATTTTCATTTTCTGCCATTCACCTCCAAAAAAAAAAAAAAAAAGAAGCGTAAAAGGATCAACCATTGTGATAAACTAAAATAAACTATAGAAATGTGGAGCAGAATGAGTCATATATTTTGGGAATCTGCAACTTTGGTCAGCTACTAACTCAATTTATGACCTTGGAAAAAAGCACATCACTGCTTTGAACCCTATTCTCCCCATAATCTTTTTCAAGACAGCACTGAAAGGATTAACTTATAATTGTGCATCACGTTGACTCTTCTTGGTTTAGCTCTTAAAAGAGTTACCACAAATAAATACCACTATAAATAGCAAACTTATGAAAATCTTTTTCTTGGTATTTTGGTAGTTGTTTTAGAACTCTAAAAGCTTTTCATAATGTTCAAAGTATTATCAGCACTGGCTGGAAGTTGATTTTCTCCCTGTGGACATTGTATTATTGAATAATATTGATGAGAATAGGAATCATGCCAGGGATTCATAGATCACGAGTATTTTGCCATTTTTGTCTTTTCATTTCTAGACTGAAAGTATCTAATTATTTTTTCTTCCAAGTTTTTACCCTCTCTACCAGGCCTGTTATTTTGCCTGCCTGGTGTCCATCCACCCTTCTTCTAGATCAAGTTTAATTTGGAGACAAGGGGCGCCTGGGTGGCTCGGTGGGTAAAGCCTCTGCCTTCGAACAGGTCATGATCTCAGGGTCCTGGGATTGAGCCCCGCATCCAGAATCTCTGCTCAGCAGGGAGCCTGCTTCCCCCTCTCTCTCTGCCTGCCTCTCTACTTGTGATCTCTCTCTCTGTCAAATTAAAAACAAAAACAAAAACAAAATCTTCAATAAAATGATTTGGAGACCATCCTGCACCAACTCAGTTCATATGGTTCAGCTGGTACTGACCCATGGCACAGATCGGACAAATCAGAGCAGCACATACTCTGTCTACAATTGTAGGAATAGGCACATGATACCAAGAACCATGACTTCCTCTTAATGACTCTTTCTAAAATGAAGAAACAGGTGATCTTTTTCCACTGAGATTGCTAAACTGGGAGAATGTAAGTCCATTATTTCTAGTAGCTCTCTTGCCTCCAGGAGGGAAAATAGGTCTAAGCCTGTTTCCAATACAGGTAAAAGCACAGGTGAGAGATCAAGGAAATAATTTCCTAATGCTTATTTGAGTGCCTAGATTGGTATGCCTGCGTAGAGTTAACCTAAAGTTCGCTATGGGGGTCAATATATTCCCTGGTTTTTGTTGTCGCTGTTGTTTGGCTTAAGTTGTTGGGAGAGCTCCAACAAAAGCATTTGGTACCTGTGGCGGAGACAGCTGGTTGCTTATTAAACATCCATTTTCTCCTTTATCCTTAGCAACATAATCTCAATTTTATTTAAGATTCCAAATGCCCCAGCTTTAAAAAAACAAAAAGTACTTTCTAACCTCCTTTGTAGACAGATATGACTATGTAACTAAATACTAGTCAAGATATATAGGTGAAAGTAATAGGTTAGGATTTATTAGAAGGCTCTTATTAACAGAAGGCTTGGATGAGTCCTTTCATTCCTTACCCTTCTATTTATTCCTGCCTAAAATGGACATATGATGGTTTCAATTCCTATTGCCATCTTGTGACCTTGAGGATGGAAGCTATGTGTCAAGAAAAGCACTGTCGAACTATAGGAAGGCCTGGATTCCTATTGTCTTTGTGAAACTCCATGCCACTGTGGAGAGTCAACACTCGAACTTCTTTTATGTAAAACAATAAACTCATAGGTGTTTAAGCCATAGAAGTCAGGTTTCTATTATTAGCAGCTGATAAAATCCCTATGTAATATGATACATCTGTAGTCAAATACTAGTGGCACTTCATGAAATGCTTAAATTTATTTTTTGTGAATGGAAACTGAAGAGAGAACATTTTTGCTTCAAGCTATCATTAATTTACCTCGTTTATGAACTTCAGGTGACAAGCAATAATTCTGGTTGCTACTACCTCAATCCTTTTTCTGTTCATCTCTACACACTAAAGAAAATTCTAGATGGGTCAAATGTGGCAGTTCAGAGTCACAAGAGCTTGCAGATGTTCCTAATTGTTTGCCTTCTCTATTCTTGGGCTCGTTAATCCATTTTAAGTCATTGTCAGCTTGTTACTTGGATTTCTTACATCGAACCTTTGTTACTAAGCCCAATTCTCTGTACTGGCATTACAGTAATCATTCAGATATATATCATGATCTTAAAAAAATTCCTCACAGAACAACTAAATGAACTGGAGAGTAAGCAAAATTAGGCAGAAGCTGGAGGGAGGTCAATACTTGAAGTAAAAGGCAACAGGTGAAAATATTATATGTGATTTCTATCCTGAGGGCAAGCTCCAGTGAAGGAGCTAAAATTTGAAGAGAAACCCGTGGCCATTCTGGTTTCAAGAAATAAGAAAGCATAGAGTTTGGGGTAACCACTATAGTCAGAAATAAAAAGGGGAAATATACAAGAGAGGTTCAGAAAGGAGAGTTCCAAATACTCTGCTCAAATTTTAGTTAAAGACTGAACTCTAACTTGCTCAAGGCAGATTTAAAGCAACCCAGAGAAGTCAAAAGATCTGAACAGAGATTTCGGCTGCTGCCTTCCATAGGTAAGACAGTGTGAGTCCAGTGATGTTAATCACCTTTAAACAACAAGAACAAAACAAAATACCGCTCTTAGTCAAGTAGGAATAGAAAGAGAACTTCTTCAATTTGTTAAAGAACATTTACAAAAGCCCTGCAACTAATGTCATACTTAATACCGAGAAAGTTGAGGTTTTTCAGATAAGATTAGGTACTGGGCAAGGATGTCTCCTGCACCACTGCTTTTTAATATCATGCTGTTAAGTCCAGCTAATGCAATAAGACAAGAAAAGGAAATAAAAATTATAAAGATTGGGAAAGAAGAAATAAAACTGTCTTTGTCATTGATGACATGATCACCTATGTAGAAAAGCCTCCAAAATTGAAACAAACAAGCAAACAAACCAACCCAACAAAAACCATGGGAGAATTCTTTATAACCTGCGAGTGGGGAAAGATTTTCTATAAATCAAAATCTAAAAGGCTGTAAACAAGATTGATAAATTTGATTAGGTAGATATGAAAATTTCTGCATGCTAAATATATACCATAAACCAAAAGACAACAAAGTGGCAACACATAGCATAAAGGGCTAGTCACCCTAATAAGGAGAGACAGCAATTTAATAAGGACCAACAACCCAACAGAAAAATGAGCAAATGATTATGAACAGTAAGTTCCTGAAAAAGAAATAAAAATGGCTTTGTCACTGCTGTTCAATTAACTCACTCATAGTAAGAGAAATGTACATGTCACCTACCAGACTGGTAAAATTCATAAGTTTGATAACATTCAGTTGACAATATTGTGATGAAACAGCTACACTGTTCCTGAAGGAATGTAAATTGGTAAAACCTTCATATATGGTAATGTGGCAACATCCATTAATATTATAAATTCATATGTCTTTTTACCTAGCATTCCCACTTTTGGGGACTTCATCCTTTAGATACACTCTTTACATAAACAACATGGTCCATGTATATAAGGTTATTATTAAAAAATTATTTGCAGGGTGCCTGGGTGGCTCAGTGGGTTAAAGTCTCTGCCTTGGGCTCAGGTCATGATCCCAGGGTCCTGGGATTGAGCTCTACATTGGGCTCTCTGCTCAGCAGGGAGCCCGCTTCCCCCTCTCTCTCCTGCCTGCCTCTCTGTCTATATGGGATCTCTGTCAAATAAATAAATCTTAAAAAAAAATACTGCTTTAAAAAAATTATTTGCAAGAGAAAAAGATCAGAAACAACTCAGAAGTTCAACAAATGGGAACATGTAAATAAATTATGATATGTTCTTGAAATGCACTTGCTATTCACTATACAAATGTTTATTTTTATAAAAAGATTTTATTTATTTATTAGAGAGATGGAGAGAGAGCACAAGCAGGCAGAGCAGCAGGCAAAGTAAGAGGGAGACGCAGGCTCCCTGCTGAGCAGGGAACCCGATGCAGGGCTCGATCCCAGGACCCCAGGGATCATGACCTGAGCCAAAGGCAGCTGCTTAACTGACTGAGCCACCCAGGCGTCCCTCCACTATACAGATGTTTAAGAAAAATGAGTAAGTTTTCTATAATAGACTTACTGGAAAGATTTCCAAGATATATTAGTGATGAAACTAAAATACAGAATAGGATATATGATATGCTACTTATTGCATAGGAAAAGGTGGATTAGAACGAGACTTTACATTCATGTATGCCTGTGTATTCATAAGCAAATCCTGGAAGGATACTTAAGAAAATAATGAATGGTGTTTATGTATGTAGAGGGGCTGAGAACTGAGTGAATGGGAATGTGTTTATATTTTATTAAATATATAAGAATTAAACATAAAATGTGTCATATTTTACCTATCACGTTAAATGTTTACAACCAGCAAGTTTTCATTATAGTTTGGTCCACTTTACCAGAACCAAAAATCTTGGTAAAAAAACAATTTTGGAAGCACAGGCTATGGAAAAAATAAATGGAAAGAATGACATTTCAATTGTCTACCATTTCTAAATAAAATTAGTGATATTGATATCTTATTTGTGAATATATTTTAAACGGAAGGACTTTTTACTAATACATTCTATTATTTAAATAATAACTACATATTTTTCAGAATCCAGCACCTTTTATTTATTTTTTATTGTTACGTTAGCCGTCATACAGTCCGTCATTATTTTTGACGTAGTGGGCCAAGATTCATTGTTTACATATAAACAAACACCCAGTGCTCCAATAAGGGCCCTCCTTAATACCCTCATGGGGTCAACCCATTCCCCCACCCCTCTCCCCTCTAAAACCCTCAGTTTGTAGGGCAAATTGGAGGGGGAGAGAAACTATGAGAGACTGTGGACTCTGAGAAACAAACTGAGAACAAAGCACCTTTTCAAAGAAAATAATTTTTGGTAGTGATTTAAAGAACAAAGCAAAAAATGTTTGAGCTCCCTCTGCCGGCTCTGTAGTAGCACATCAGCATGTAGTTTGGTTTTATTTAGAAACTGGCACACAGTTAACGCCATTAGTTCATTTGCCAATATTAAAGAGAATCGTTTTAAACTGTGTGTTTTCCATACTCTTATACATGTTAAAGTCTGCTAATGTACTACTACTATTAGCAAGTAAGATGAACATTCAATATTAATGTTGAAGTTTTATATAGTATGTGCCTGTTCCATTTAATACATCCCTTAATATTGGGTTAAGCCTCTGTCTTCGGCTCAGGTCATGATCCCAGGTCCTGGAATCGAGCACGCATCGGGCTTTCCGCTCAACAGGGAGCCTGCTACCCCCTCTCTCTCTGCCTGCCTCTCTGCCTACTTGTGATGTCTCTCTCTCTGTCAAATGAATAAATCTTAAAAAAAAAAAAAATTCCTAAATATGGTACCACATTAGTGGGCTGTATAGGAAAAAATTTCTACATGCACAATATGTATAGGGATATTTTAATTTATTATGCCTTTCAAATTTCAGTAATCATAAATGTTCCCGTTGTGTTAGTATATTCATATTTAATTAGTTTAAAATATATGCATATTTTGAAGCTAGGGAGGAATGTAAAATATTTGTAGAGTTAAGCAATAATTCACATGACAATTTTGAGTATCTATAGTTTTTTTGTCACAACAGCACAATCTATGATGTGCTTTGCAAAATTACAAGTTACCTCTTCCTTTTATGTTTTCTATTTTTATTTTCCAAAACATTTATTAGTGTCTCAGTGGTGACCATCTGATCCTTCTCTTTATCCACTAAATTCTTCAATTTTTTCGTGATGAACTTAATTAAACTTCTCAAAGGATGCCTTTTAAAAAAGCAATTCAGGTTTTCGCCTCTCTTATTTTTTATCAGTTCCATTTTCCTCTTGCTTGTTCTGACTGCTATTCCTCTCTCAAACTACTGGTGCTTTTCGTTTCATGTGTTGCTGAATTCTGGTTGCTGAAATATTGGGAATTCCCCATGTGGTGGAAGGTCAAAGTGCTTCTAGTCAATGGTGTGCTGGAGCCCTCTGTTAGCAGCCTGTAAGAGCTTATTTACAAGAATTCTGCAAGCTGGTTGTTTGGACAACTTTTATTAAAAACGATCTAAACTTAAAATTACCCAATTGTACCTTAAAAGGCAATAAGTACTAAAAATGTATTACTTCCTAATTATTCTACCCTATATTATTATTATTTGTGCCCCTCGGGTTATTTACATCTATTGAATCTGCATGGTGGAAATAGTGCGCAAAGATATGTTACTGTGACTCTCTTTCCAACTCTGCATTTGGCGATGTGTTGATAACCTGAAATAAGCTAGTTTGGGAGCATTTATACCATGGAAATTGGCAACTGCCACAGAGTTGGACTCGATTTATTGTTTTGTTGATTATCTTTCTAGACATAAAAAAGTAATCCAGAAAATGTTACAGATAAAAGCATTTTGTAAAAATCATCTAAAACATTTTGTCAGAATCAATTTGTTGTAGGGAATTTGTAATAAAGAGTATTGTATATTTTATTTTTTGTTAAGTTGTGTTTTACATATCCTTTGTATCAGTCAAACTTAGTACATACGTATGTATCCATACATTTTACTTTCTAGAAAGGCAGTTGCTAAACATTAACCAGCAGAGCCCCAGTCTCTATCCCCAAAGGTAGGATAGAAAGGCAAGCAGTCAATTCTCTGCTGATGCTCCCGGAGGAATCACTGATGTACTACTCATGCAGCCTCAATGGTAGTGCTGTGGTTTTAAAGTAAGTCCATAAATTCTTTGAGGACTTTTTATATAAGTCCACAGCACCTACCCCCCACCCCCACCGGAATGTGAGCTATACTGTAACTCTAAAGAACAGAATGTGAAAGAAGTGATGGTATTAGATTTCCCAGTGATGTATGCAAACGTGGTGGGGAAGGGGTCTGATACCAAAAGGGGCAGGGTTGGATGAAGCTCCAAGTTCCCTCCTCTTGGCCCCTCTATCTCCTGACTACTTATTCTCCAGACATTTGACTACCTGCTCTGTTTTGGATGTTCTGCAATTCCACAAGCTAAAAGATCTCAGACTCCTTGAGGGTATGGCACAACGGGCTCTGAAATCAGGTAAATTGGCTTGAAATGTTGGCTCTCCCACCTCCCATTGTGCGATGTGCCCAAATCCCCTGAGTCCTTCCTCTCAGCCTCAATCTCCTCATCTCTACATGGGGACATGAATAGTATTTACCTTATGGGATTCATGTGATGAGTAAATGCTTGTCAGCTCTCAGAATTCCATGAACAAAATAGGCTATTCAAGACCCTGGATTGATGGAAAATGATGACATATTTTTTCTTTACTTGACAAGGACATAGACCATCAAATGCCCCTTATGCTCCACAAAGCAATTGCCTTAAAAATATCTCTAAGCAGCATTTTTTCCCCTAAAGGTCTCTTTGCTTAACACATTCCTGGAACGTTTCTTTTGAAGTTGCCTCCAGCATGAGTATCTTTTGTAGTGACAAATCTCTTTCCTTTGGGGATACATTAGGACCAGAATGGCCAATCGGAGACAAGTGTAGTATTAAGGGGCGTCCTTTCAGTTAAATGTGAGGGGCAATTGTGAAGTTCTAATCTGGTCTCAATACATGTACCCCGCTTTATCAGCTGCCACAACTCCCCGTGCAAGGCACTCAGAATTCCTCAAACCTTACCATTTCCTGAACAAGACTCTCCCTGCTCCCAGGACTCTGGACGACTAACTCCCCCTGAATAGAATGGCACAGCTTTATCTCGCTGATCCATCCAGAAATATCCTACTTAACTGGCACGCCCCAGCTCACATTCAACATCTTTGTAAAGCTTCTTCTCTGTCAATGATCCAGATCAGCACAGTGAGAACCCAAGTATAGGGCTCAAGGGAAGCAGCAGACAAGGTTGTGGACCACGGGGCCAAGTGGTGAAGGTCTGAATCCTGCCTCTACAATGTGGTCACAAGCTCTGTGATCTTAGATGAGTTATTTTACTTCCCCATGAATCAGTCTCCTCCACAGTGAAATAAGACAGAGTGGTAGCTACGTCAAAAGTCCGTTTTGGAGATTAGATAAAGCACCTAGAATAGTATCCAGCAAATATTTGCCTAATAAAGTTCTAGATCTATCATTTCTTAGCAAGGTGACCCTCTGTGGGTTATTTAACCATTTGCATCTCAATTTCTTGACTTTAAAACAAGAAAAATAATATCAATTTCATAGGATTTTTGAGGATTAAATAATGTATGTAATTGCCTAGTAATTTATCATATGTAGAGCCTCACATATGGCAGAATATCAACAAAATGGTAGTTTAAAAAAAAAAGTTTGTTGCTTCTTCTGAACTCATAATGCTTTATTTATATCTTATTATATCAAATTATAATAACCTAGATTGGGAACTCCTTGAGAGGACAAGAGCTTTGTCATTATTCTTTGGATAAAGGGAAAACTGGTTCACCTGGCAACTAGGATGTGAAAAGGGAACTGAAAGTTGAAACAGAAACTACCACTAGCAAAACCATATCATCACTCACAAAATAGAAAAACTGTACAAAACCATGACACGCAAGACAAATTGTCTCCAGACTCTGCATAGCAACTCATTGGACCCATTGTAGTCTGAATAAGACCACACAGACAGACCAACCGAACAATAACTCCACAAAAAGTCATGTGTCCTAAAGATACAACTACCGATGGTTCCTAGTTTACAAATTCAGAGCCATCTCTGCCAAGGCCATCCTATGACTACTTCCGGCTCTACAAACTCTATATAGGTATTCTTTTGTAAGTGCCACCTGTTGAAATGTTGAACTCCCCACAGTGTACATTCTCCCTCGTAGCAGCCAGCTGATAAACCTGATTTGAAGGAAGGAAAGAGAAAAGAACTATCTATTATATGTTAGGCACTGGGAATAAATCAGTGAATGGAAAAAAGCTTTTGCTTTCAAGAAATGTGATCTTTTAATGTGGTGGACAACTATTAACAATACAGGGTGATATAATTATAGTAGGGATGCACACTGTGAACACTCAACCCAGTCAGAAAAGACTTCCTAGAGGAAGTGGTTTTTTTAAGATAAATTCTGAAGTGTGATTAAGAGTGAAGTACAGAATAAGGCTGGGCATGGTAAATGTTCTTAACAGCAGGGTTTTTTTGTGCAAAGACGAGAATAAAGGGCAGTGTGTTTTGGAATAGAATAAACGACAGTTAGGAATAGACTGAGGATTTTATAGGCCTAAGGCATCAAAAATATTATAATGCTTTTTCATTTTAAAGTCAAATTCAAAATAATGTTAATAACAAAATACATGCAGGAAATTCCTTCTGTCTGGTTTTTATCATGTTTGGTTGGACACTTTAAGAGAAATTCCCAAATTCTCTAAAAAATATATTTAGGTTCCTGTTTTGATTTTTCTTTTTTAAGATCTTATTTATTTGTCAGAGAGAGTGCATGAGAGCACAAGCAGGGGGAGTGGCAGGCAGAGGGAGAAGCAGGCTCTCTGCTGAGCAAGGAGCCCAACATGGAATTACCTGAGCGGAAGGCACTTAACCAACTGAGCCACCCAAGCATCCCCTATTTTGATGTTTTCTTCAGCATATACCAGATTGCTTATTGCTCAATACAGTACTGTTTATTTGGGGAACTACACAAATACTTCGGTAGGGTGTGAAAGGTGAGGAAGTGAGATGAATTTGGAGAGCCAGACAGACACCAAATAATGAAAGATTAAGTAAAATATGGTTAAAGAAGCAGTCACTGTTGTTTAGTGATCTGAGTTCAAGTTCTACCATGCTTGAGTACTCCCTGAATGTACTTAGACCACTCAAGGCTTTAATTTTCTCAGCTATAAAATGGGAATGCTAAATTGTGAGGATTAACATAATATCTATAAAGCACTTAGCACAGTACTTAATACCATAAAACACACTACATTTCAATTAGATGTTATTATGAATAAATTTGTACTTCAGTCTGGTAATCAGGGAGTCAATAAAAGATTTTAAATTGTGACATGATTAGCATGGGCTTTTATGGATTTCTTTGGCTGCAGTGTGTAGCCTGGGCTAAATGATAATGAGTAAATGTAGGTGTACTTATGAGGAAGACTCAGTAAGTATTAATGATTAATTGAATGGTGGTTGAAGAGATTAATGCATATATATATATATATACACACACACACACATACACACACACATTACATATTCATATTCACATATGCACACACAAAGCCTTTTGTATAAACTGCCATAGATGATGACAGATAGGTATAATTCTCAGTATCCAGAGGAAAAAAATCTGTAATATTTTAAAACCATCTGTCAGAAACTATAAGAGACTCTTAATCTCACAAAACAAACTGAGGGTTGTGGCGGGGGTGGAAGTGGAGTAAGGAGAGGGTGGGGTTATGGGCACTGGGGAGGGTGTGTGTTATGGTGAGTGCTGTGAAGTGTGTAAACCTGGCGATTCATAGACCTGTACACCTGGGGCTAATAATATATTATATGTTAATTAAAAAATAAAAATAAAATTAAAAAAACACCCATCTGTCAGGTAATGATGTGATGTTTTTGTTGTCAAAATAATTTGAAATGGAGTAAGATGAGAGTCTAGAGTATCAATGATATAAGACTGATCATGAGTTGATAATTGTTGAAACTAGATGATAGGGAAGATTGTACTCTATTGTGTTTGTGCATGTTTAAATTTTTCCAAAATAAAAAAACATTTAAGAAATTACTAAGGAAGGAAGCTTGCCTGTCTTGTTTACATCTATATTTTCAGGACCTAGAGAAGTTCATAGCACACAGTAGGCTCTCAGGGTATTATTTGTTGAATGAATAAACACTGGGGAACAAGACTTATAACCTGGGTGAGAGTCTCACAGCTTAGGCTCAGAGTAAAGGGTCTTGGGCTTCTCTTCATCTATCATGATACAAGTAACATTCCATCAGCTACTGTAAAGATGAGTGCCTCAAAACAAAAACAAAAACATATCAAAGAGAAAGCAAAGAAGACTGACAAACTTCACTTTGGAATTCCATGAGAAGTAGGTATTTACAGGCTTATATGCATATGATCTCTAGAGAGCCTCTGTGGGGACTCTGCCAAATCATTTCACCTCATTGCTTTTTTCCCCCAACCCATATTTATTATGGAACAATCTCTGTCCTTCAAGCCAAGAATCAGAAGAAAACAGGGTATATCCTTTTGTTCCTCCCCCTCTCACTGCCTGGTTAATAAAAAGTGAGGGAGGAATGAACCATCTTTTGAAGAAAGTTCAACTCTACATTTCGTTTTTGTTTCCTTAGTAGCCTCAGGGCAAAAATATCTATTATGAAAGTAATGATGTAGAACCTTAATGAGGGTCTTTGAAATTCAAGCCCAATTTTATTGAAGGCCAGTACCTCAGCAGAGGAAAATAACGAATGACACTGAAACAACAGACATCAGCCACAATTAAATACCCACATGAGACACTCTCTAGTTTTAAAGCTGTGCTGTCCAAGAGCATAGCCATTAGCAATGTGTAGCTACTGGGCACTTGTGATGTGGCATGCTTAAATTGAGATAGCTACAAGGGTAAGATACACACTAGTATCAAAGACTTAGTAACCAGAAAAAAGTAAAATATCTCAGTAAGTCTTATAGTACACACTGAAAAAACAGTATTTTAGTTATTAAAGTAATTTCACCTTTAACTTTGTTAAAATTATGGCCACTAGAAAATGTAAAATTACATATGTGGCTCCTATTATATTTTTATTGGACAGTGCTTTCCCCAAATGGAAGAACTTTACTCTCCTTATGTAGAATAAAAAGCTCAGTGTATTAATAACACAACTCCTAGTCCTCTTACTCTGTACTGTTCTGCTAGGTTTTAGACCCCTTCCATTAAAGTACTGCTATAGGGAGTCATTATAATCAATTATGGGTATAAATGGAGTGCCCACTAAAGAATTGGTGATTGTCCTTCAAATTCTTTTATTGCAACCAGAAGTACTCTGATCTTATTAAGGGGGAAATCATATGTCCTCTGATCCTAGTTTACACTACTAGCAATTGCTGAAGGGTTTTCTCTCGAATTACCTAAGGACATACCTCACCACAGCAAAGCCTTATTTCTCTTTCCAAGTTATTGGCCTCTAGTCTCAGATGAGAAAACTGTATTCCTTTTATTAAGATGATCTTGATTCTACTTCTAGGAGAGACAAAAATCCTAGCATTTTTATGTAAAGGTGATTTGCCTTTTTTTGTTTTTATTTAAAAACTCCCAAATTTAATTAAGCTTTCTAAGAAGTGTATACGTTCATGTTTTTAATTCAACCTGCCACACTGAAAACCTCTCAATTGATGCACATTGTATTTTATTTTTATTATTTTTAAAAGGTTTTATTTATTTGACAGATATTGCGTGTGAGTGCACAAGCGGGGGAGTGGCAGAGGGAGAGGGAGAAGCTGGCTCAATCCTAGAACCCCAGGATTATGTATGACTTGAGTCCAAGGCAGATACTTAACCAACCAAGTCATGCAGGCGCCCCTGCACATTAGGTTTTAAATAAAATCTTGTTTAAAAATCTTAACATGGCCCTTGTTTACCTAATTTGGCCTATAGCTATGTTTCCTCCTGACTTGACACACTCTCACCTCTCTGACCTTTTAAGATCCTGGCCCTTCCTTACCTCAGGAACATCCCACAAGCTATTATGTAGGCCAGAAATGTTCTTGTTTCTATTTTGCTTCACATGGCTAACTTGTACTCATTATTCCATTTTCTTAACCATTTAAATATCATATCCTTAGAGAAACCATGCTTCAGCATTCTAAACTGTTAAAATGGTTCATTTCCCCCTCTTTAGAATACTAATATATTTTGTAAGTTTTTTTCCTATATGATTATTTGTTAGAAGTCTGTCTTCTTTATGAGCCTATAAGCTCCTTAGGGCAGATACAGTGTCTTTTTTTTTATCTACCACTGTATTCTCAACAAGCAGTGGAGAAGAGACCTCTAGGAAACATTTGTTGAACACTGCATTGGAAAGGCCTAGTAGAGTACAAGGGTTGAACACAGGAGATAAAGAAGTAACTGAAGGAAAAAAGTACTCAAGGAGGTCACAGGGAATTCAATTCAATGAGAGGTGCTAAATCAATGACGGCCAGAAAAAGTCATAGGCTTGCCAGAAGGTATGTGTTGGGATGAGATTATATTAAATTGAGTTGGATAGGGATGGTTTCAAAGAAGCAATTGGGCCAGAAGGTATGGCTAGATTTTGTTATTGATTGTGACTTTAATTTATAAAAATAGAATGAATCAGATGACTTGTATCATTAGTTGGATTCTCTGGGGAGATGCTGAGTTAGAAATGCAAAAGGTAAAAAAAAAAAAAAAAAAAAAAGAAATGCAAAAGGTTTACAGGACTAGCACTTGTGAAAGTGAAAGAGAGGAAGCAGGACTGGGCAGGAGGAGCTGTCAGACTGCCATGGAAGATCTGACAGAGCCTCTATCATCAACGTTGAGTATATCCTTATACAATGCCTGACACTGTCTTTGGCTGAGGATGGGCTTGGGGAAAAGGGGCTGCCCTGAAAATAGTGTAACTTCAGCTTGAAAGCTCAGGTGAACCTAGAAGGAGTTAACAGCTGTCAGCTGACTATATGCCTTCAGTTGGGCAGCGAGCCCTTTCTTGAAGGAAGATCTGAGAAGCGCACCTGTGATTACCACACAACCAATTAAATTATACATTCAATAAGGGATTTTTATTTTACAAGCTCAACAATCTTGTTCTAGGAAGTATTTGGAAAAACAAAGGTTTACATTAAGTAAAATTTGAAAAAAAAAAAAAAAAGCAAAAAAGGGGGGATTTGCCCTTATCGGTATTAAGATAGACTATAAGATGTTGGTCAATAAAAACAACAGGTTTTATTTATGACTGTTGTAGTCATAAATAGAGAGACCAACTGAAGAGTTCAGATCCAGAGCCATATATAAATGGAAAGAAGATATATAATAAAAGTGCCATCAAAAACCAATGAGAAAGGGATATACTGCTGTGTAGAATTTCAGAGAAAAATTGGCTTGCCATCTGGAGACAAAATAGGCTAGCTCCCCACCTTACACCAAATAAAGGAATGTATTCCAGGGAGAATAAGGATCTAAATGTGATTCTCTGGAGAGTAATGAACTCTAAAGGAAATAGAACATATAGAGTATCTTTGTGATGTAAAAATGCAGGCTGAATTTTTAAACTAGAGCCCAAAGACACCACTGAGAGTAATAAGATTACATCCCTCAGCTAGGAGAGAGAACTGGAAGAACCTCAGAAGGAGTTCACTACACTATGGAGAATCTTCCTAGGATCAGGGCAGCTAAATAAACCACGAGGAAATACAAGTCTATTAGGAAGTATCATTATGGCTTGTCTGTCCAAAATATTTTCCCTTGCCTCTACTTCTTTCCTATTTAAAATTAAGCACATATCCTTCAGTAAACATTTCTGAGTTCCAGACACTGTGCTAAGCGTGGGAAGTACAATGATGAATAAGCTTGAGTCCTAGTCCTTAAAGAGTTCATAATCTAGTTAAGGAGACAGAGGAGAAAACTAAACAAGATGTTTTAACTCATATCCTACAGGTAGCAACCAAGAGGCAACTATCCTTGCCTAGGGCATCAGTGAGAAGCTGGTTTTTGAACAATGAGGAAAGTCATTCCTGGCTAAAGGAACATCACTAACAAAGTCAACAGGTTTTCAAAGAGCACTGTGTATTGGAAAACGTTAACTAGGTAACCTAATACTGACATACATTCTGAAATGTTATTGAATGCAGAAAGTATTCAACAGAGGTTGTTTTAGTCATTTCTTAGCAGCAGTGACAATAACACTAGCTAATTATCACTTTAAAAAAAATATTTTATTTACTATTTGACAGAGAGAGAGATCACAAGGAGGCAGAGAGGCAGGCAGCAAGAGAGGGGGAAGCAGGCTTCCCATTGAGCAGAGAGCCTGATGCAGGGCTCAATCCCAGGATCCTGAAGCCATGACCTGAGCTGAAGGCAGAGGCTTAACTCACTAAGCTACCCAGGTGCCCCTAATTATCACTTTTGAAGGCAAAGCCAAAGATGAAGCTGAAGTGATAAGGGATAGATGTTAATGGTTAAGAAAGAGAAGCACGCTACAAAGCACTGATGACTAAATATGGAATAATAACAAGCACTGTGCAATGGATTCAGAGGAGCAAGAGGTCACTGCCAGCTTCGTTGGTCATGGAAAATTTCATGGAAATGGCAGAGCTTCACTGAATCATTCAAAAAACTGAGAACTGATTGAATATATTGGGGCTGTGCTTGGAGCAGGAGCTTCAAAACTATAGTTACTAAGGGACAGATAATCAGATACTTGGAAAAATAAAGCAAGAGTGCTATAACAGACACAAGCACAGGAGAAAATCTCAGAGTGACTCTTGGTTTACAGCAGGGAGGTTAGGGATGCCTTTCCAAAGGTGAGGCTGTATACACTGAATTATGATGGATGAGTAGGATTTCATCAAGTGAAAGGGAAGAAAAAACATTCGCAATAGCCCCATTTAGTGTGGGAACACACCTCCTTCCAAGGAACATGGAATAGCTCCAGATGGCTGAAGCAAAACCTGAAAGTGAAAGAACTTTCTAAGGCAAATAGGTAGGGGTTTGATTACGAAAGCCCTTTTATAGAATGTTGGAAAATTTTGATTTTTATCCTAAAGACAATGTGGGAGTTGAAGATTCTAAGCCGGGAAGTTACATCATTACATGCAAATTTTACAATGATTGCTATTAAAGTCAATGATGATAAAGGCACCTAAAGATGAACTGATAAAGGGGGCAGCCAGAGAGGCAGAGATTAAAAAGCTGTTGCTATTGTTTAGGAAAAGTCAAAGAAGACTTCAAACATACAGTACCAGTGGTATTAGGAGAGAGTGGGTAAGATTTGAGCAACCAGAGAAAGAAGTGGAGGTGTTCCTTGGGGAAATGATGTAGATAAGTATTTGGAGAAGTGGAGGGTGAGCAAATCGGTTTACCTAGAGTATACAGTATTGGTAGAACGGTGGTTAGCTTTGGAAGGCAGGAGCAGAGGGACATTTAAGGAACAGTTGGTGATGAAGTTGAACACCCTCCTGGAGTCAGCCTGAGACAAGTCTATTAAATAAACAAGCTAAACAATTAGGATTTTACTTTTCCCACAGCAACATTAAAATAAAAAAATCAGGGGTGCCTAGGTGGCTCAGTGGGTTAAAGCCTCTGCTTTCAGCTCAGGTCTTGATCCCAGGGTCCTGGGACTGAGCCGGGCATCAGGCTCTCTGCTCAGCCATGAGCCTGCTCCCCACCATCCCCCCCCATTCCACACGGCCTGCCTCTGCTTACTTGTGATCACTGTCAAATAAATAAATAAAATCTTAAAAAAAAATAAAAATATCACTTTTATTGTTATAAAGTATACATAAAATTTACTGTTTTAATCATTTTTAAGTGTACAATTCGATCGCATTAACCATGCAACCATCAACCCTGTTTCTCTCCAGAAACTTTTCAGCATCCCAAGTAAAACTCTTTCCCCATCCTCCCCCTACTCTCCCACCACTGACACCCAACCATTCTACTTTCTGTCTCTGAGTTTGACTACTCTAGGTACCTCATAAGTAGAATCATATATTTGTCCTCTTGCTTCTAACTTATTTCACTTGGCTAAACTACTTTAACCAACATCCGGGTTATTCGGTGACTGAATTCTAATTTCATTCTACTCTACATGCTGTATTTTAAAACAAATGTCTAGCTTTTCTTATTTGATAATCTTTCCCACTTATTGCTTAAGGACACTTCAATCCAGCAAATTACAAACTCAGAGTTCTTAAGGACAATTTCGTCTACCACCGCCTGCCACGAGAGCTTTTTATTGTTCTACTTATTCTAAATGTCTTTATGCTGCTAATTATTTTCATTTCATTTTAGTTTACAGGCACAAGACCTTTCGCAAAATCCCACCTCGTACCTTAACCATAGTCAATAATAGCAAATAAATTACACAGACAGGATTCAAACTTCCCCAGAAGGGAAGTTCATTTATTTAGAAGGCTGATATGAAGGGTCTTTTGACACTTTAATTTCCTATCTGTGGCTGAATCGGCTCTAAAAGAAGAGAATTAAGAACACACTGTTCTTATCTTGAGCTGGGGGAAACGTCCGAAGTTTCAGATGGCTGGAAAACTATTTCGGAACCGTCGGCGTCATCTCACCTTTCCTTTGGGGCAGCCCTAGATCATTACCTCTCTGCGATCAAGGCGAGTAATTTTGGACAAGACACCAATCCTCTAGAAGTCTCCAAGGGTTAGATTACACCAGCCCGTGCTTCCCAGTCCTGGCCACACCACAGCGCACAGTACGGTACTGCAGGACCCTGAGATCAACGGAGGAGGCAGTACAGCACACCTGGAGACCACGGGCCGCCCTGCGTCCCCAGCACAACGTGCAGACGCTCTCAAGGAGCGCTCCGGTCCGGAGGTTCGCTCCACTCCTGCGCCACAGCCATCTATTACATAGGACGAACTGGGACTCCCAGTGTTTCTGAAGTCAGCGGCCTCTCCCGTCTCGTAAGAAAGGAAATCTTTATTCCGTACCCGGGCCAAGGCGTAAAAAAAACACAAAGGCCGCAAACCACGTAAATAAGCCAAAAAAAAAAAAAAAAAAAAAATCGAAGTACCGCACTCAACCAGCGCGCTCTCCGCCGATGTTACGTCTCTTCCCAGCAGGCTCCGGGAGTCACCGCGAGACTTCATCAATTCTCGCGAGATTTATCGGCAGCCATCTTCTTGGGGGTGCTGGGAGCCGGGAAGACCCCCCGAATCGTTCCCATTGAGCTGCCCTTCGTCTTCGCTTTCTTCACTTTTGCCTGTTCTGCGTTGCCAACACCACCTGATCCCGAGGCTGAGTGAAAGCCCGGATCTAGGCGCGTGTCGCGCTCCCGGTTCAAGATTTGCTCGGGTGGAGGGAAGGGGGAGGGCCCGGGCAAACCGTTGCTGCCTCAGTCGGGGTCCGGGGACGGGGAGCTCCTGGCACCCCGTGGATTCGCGGCCTGCGACGGTACCCGCAGAGCTGTTCGCTGATCGGGGCTCGCGGGAACCTGCCACCGGCGCCTCCCACCGCGGCCCACGCGGGAGGCGCGCGGAGGAGGGGGCGGGGGCAGCGGCGGCTGTAGCGGCCGCGACCTGGGCGGGCAGAGGAGTGTGACGGGCCTCGGGGCCGCTGTGGATGGTTTCTAAAATGATCATTGAAAACTTCGAGGCACTCAAGTCCTGGCTCAGCAAGACTCTCGAGCCCATGTGAGTATCCGGGGGCTCTCTCCTTGCAGGGTTGAAAGTGGGAGATAGGCGGACACAGAGATCTGTGCAGTTGCCCGAAGTGCCTGTGATGGAGGCCGAAGCGGGGAACATAGATCCCCGGGTTTTGTGTTTTCTCCATTTCCACCCTCGCTTACAGGTTCAGGATTCCCCAGAGAGCCTGAGCTGACCTTTATCATACCGCTGAGTTGGTCCTCCAACTGATACCTCCTTCCCTTGTTTTCCCGTTATATGTAGACCGATCCCAGTCCACACACACATTTGGTGAGGGCCCCCAAATTGGTTTCTTTTCTTTTAGTGAACCCGAGCATAACCTCTTGCCCACAGACTGTTTTACCTTGTTTCTTTAAATGAAGTGACTGGCCCTAGTTAGGGGTTAGGACAGTTCTAATGTAAGCCATTCACGTTTTACCTAAATATAGTCCCCGAAAGAAAGGCCACGTTTCCCATGTGCTATCTGGCTCGCCCGCACCTCTCTTAACTGATTGAAGATGTAACAGGTGCTAAGCTGCCCAGTAAGATTCCCTTTTCCCACTAGCAGATTTGTTAGCTTGGAGAGGAGGAAGAAAATGTTATTTATCCATATGGTATATTTGGCACGTTTAAGTGGGATGCTGTAGATGGACTCAGTTGTTTGTGTGTGTGTGTGTGGGGGGGGGTTGTTCAGAATGCTGGAATGTTTTATTTTGGAAAAAATAAGAGTGTTTTAAGGATTTAACTTTTAATACATATAAAACATATCATGGGTCAGGTGCTTTATCAAAATTAGTTGATTTACAATAAACAAAATGAAAGAGGGAAAATCCATTCATTTAATAAGTTTATTAAGTGCCTGCTGTATATTGTGGGAAGCTTTGGTGATAGAGCTTTTAAATTACAAAGTTGAGGAGACAGTAGTAAATGAGTATTAAAGAAATAAGGTAATTCCAGATTAAAATAGCAGTGACGGTTGTAATAATAGAGGGTCATATAAAAGACTGATTAGAAGGCCTTTCGCAGGAGGTAGCATTTGAGCAACCCTGAGGGAGGAGAAGAAACCATCTGTGTCAAAGTCAGGAGAAAGACTGTTCCTTGTAGAAGGAACAGCAAGTGCAAAGGCCCTGTAGCAGATATGATCATGGTGTGTTCCAGAAGAGAAGGAAGGCAACTCTGGCTGCAAGGAACATTGTGGTGGGGGAGAGAATGGAGTAACAGGAGGTTGGAGAATTAGTCAGGAGCACATTATTTAGGTTCTGTGAGGTCATGGTCAAGACCTAGGATCTTATTTAAAATACAGTGAGACCTTAGATAATTTAAAGCAAGCAGGGATTGATTTGATTTTAACACCGCTTGCTTTGCGGAGACTAAGGGGGCAAGAATGAGAAGACTATTCTGAAGGGCACTGTAGGCAGAAATGTAGGTCGTTTATATTAAAATGGTAATGGAGGCAGAACAAAATATGATTTATAAGTAGATCTGATGAACCTTGCTGTTGGAGTGGATGTGGGAGATAAGGGAAAGGGAAATCAAGGATAATGACTAAGAGGTTAGCCTAAACAGCTGGATGGGTGATGATGGAGAAGGCTGGGGGAGAACAGGTTGAGGGGAGGAGGAAAGGTAATTGGTGTTTGTTACACATTCAAGTTAGATATTTAAGAGGTGGTTGGGTTGAGTCTAGAACTCACGTAGGACTAGAGAAAGAAAAGAGTCATGCAGAGAGTATTTGAAACTATGGAATTGTGGGAGATTTCCTAGTCAGAATGTTGATAGGGAAGAAATGAGGGCCCACATTTGAGGTAGATCTCAAGACTGAGATTTATGGTACTTACGAAACAAATGTATGACAAGAGAGGTGGGTTGTCAACTTGATGAGATGCTGCAGAGTGGATGAAAAAGGTGAGGCAGATAAGTGGCCCTTAAGTTGGGAAAGGTAGGAGTCATTGGTGACCTTAGCAAAATAGTTTCTTTGAAGTGAGATGGTCCAGATAGAAGCCTTATTTCAGGATGGAGAGAGAGAGAGTGCAACAGTGGTTGTAGTGGTTTAGAGGATGAACTTCAGAGTCAGAATGGCTGACTTTGAATTTTGCCTCTGCCACCTACCAGCTGTGTAATATTGGGTAAATTACTTAACTCAGTGTGTCCCGTTTCCTCATCTGTATGGGGAAATAATACGTATTAATCTTTAGACACTGCCTGGTTTGTAATTAGCACTCGATAGGTATTAGATGAACAGAAATGTAAAAAAATTTTTTTGAGTTTAAATAGCATTCCTTTTTAAAGAAATTTTTGAGTTACAGTTGACACACAATGTTATATTAGTTTCAGGTAAGCAACATAGTGATTTAACATCTCTATATGTTATACTGTAACCTAAAAGGAGATTATAGTTACGTAGTGTATGCTTGTGACTTTTATTCAGTTTTAATAAAGTATGTTTCAGATACCTTATAGCTTACTTAGATGACTGTAGCACTGCAGTCATTACTGTTAGGATAAATAAGGCTGCTAGTACAGCCTAGACAGTGGTAGGAATTGGGATTGGCCCTTTCATAATGTACATTGCTGTGGTAAATTGAGCCCTTATCCAAGTTCCTGTCCTTTCATTGCATTTTAGGTGAGTTCTCGATAACTTTTAAAGCTGATTCTATTTGCTTAAGACTTGTGGTTTCTAGCCTTGGTTTTGTGAAACTTTAGGATGTGTTATCTAAAGGGATTTTTTTTTTGCGTTACTTTAAAAGTGTAATTGCCAAATAGCACTTATTTGAAGGAGGATATTTGAAGGCCCAGGGTTAAGATGTAACTCAAAACTTGTATGGAACTTTCTAGCTACCTGTGCTAGTAAAATATCTCATGGTTTTGGACTTCCCCTGCATTTTCAGTGTTAATTCAGCAAACATTGAGTACTTAATCTGTACTTTGCGGTGTGTTAGATATTGGAGATATTGGGAAACGACCCGAAATAACTATATTCATATTGTTTACTATTTAGCAGGGAAGACAGATGTTGAGTTTTGTGAAGATCTTTGAGTATTGTGAAGTCCAGAATGCTGTGAAATGTATGTTTGGAAGGTCAAGAAGGGCTTTTGCTGGCATAACATTTGATCTTAGCTTAAAAGGATGAGGATCAGTTTGCTAGGGCAAAACAGTGGGAGAGCTGTGAAGGCATTCTAGGTTTTGAAGAACAGATTTATGAAAGCCTTAAAATGAAAGAAAAAAAGTGTCTTGGGGGAAATGAAAGAAATTGAAAAAAAGAGCAAAGGGAAGACTAGCAGAGGATAGCTCCAGAGAGAGAGAGGAGCTGGATCATTCAGGACTTTGTTGAGTCATGTTAAGGATTTTAGATGTTAATTGAAAGATAGTGGGAAGCTGGGGAGGGCTTTTAGTGCAGGAGTTTTCAGATTGACATGAAAACAAACAAATCCCCAGCCTGGTTGCAGTGTTTTGGCATGAAATAAAAGTCGGTAAATCTGCTTGTTATTTGATTATAAGGTCTGTAGATGTGTCAGGGCTTTGAGTTTTGTGTTTTTCCCCCCATTGAAAATGTAGGTGTTAAAATTGGCATCTTGAAATACTTAAGATTGATATTTTGTTCTCTCAAGCATTTGCTTAGTCATACTTGCTATAATAAAATGAAATTAGATGTTGGTCTTGTCTTTAACATTTATTTCTTTTTGCTAATGTGAAGTCCTGGAAAAAAATTTTAAGCTGTGTGTGTGTGTGTGTGTGTGCAATTTTTCTGTTTTTGTTTTTCAAATAAATAGAGAAGGTTTTCTGCTGTATTTTGAAACTTTTTATGAGTTTATACATCACTAAATGGGTAACTTAATAAAATCATAGACTTTTTTAGCCAGAGGGAAACCTCAAAATCAAATCAAATTAAAAAATACTCCTTAATTTTTCAGACGATGGAGAGGCAGGTAGACTTAATGATGTGCCCACATTTTGTGAGGTTAGTAGTAAAGAACAGAATGCATAGTTTTGTGTTCCTGCTGCTATGTAGTGCTGGGGAGTTAATGTTGTGTAGTGGAAAGAAGCCAAGTTTTGTAACCATATAAACTAGTGTTCACATCTAAGTTCTGCCACTTACTGAGTAATCTAGCCAAATGAACCTCCCTTTTCCTTATTGGTATAATAGGGGGAATTATACTTATTTCCTTCTGCAGTTGAACGAAATGAGACACATTTTTTTTTTCAAGATTTCTAAATTAATTAGAGAGCCACGGCCTGAGATGGTCACCGTGAGGAGAGGGAGAGGGAGAAAAGAGAATCTTAAGCGGACTCCCTACTGAGCTTGGAGCCCTGCCAGCTCATCTCACAACCCTGGGATCATGACCTGAGCCACCAAGAGTTGGATGCTTCTCCGATGAGCCACCCAGCAACCCTTGAGACACATTTTTAGGAGCCTAGCCCTTCTGTCTTTCCTTAAATACTGCTTGATTAAACATAAATAGGTTACTTTTATTACGACCACTGCTGCTGCCACTACACTTGCATTTGTATGCATTGTTGATAGTTTTCTATTATTTCCAAGTTCTGAGAGGTAAGGAGACCTCCATTTTGCAAGTGAAGACACTTTGGCACAAAGTTAAGGTACTTGTCCAGAGTCACACAGTAATTTAAACTCACGCTTTTTTGCCTCTGGAGCCATGTACTTAATTTACTGCTACACAGTATAGTGTATTCTGCCCTCTTACTGTATGCACTTTTTATCCTATTACATTTTCGTAATACTAGCTGCCGTTATAAAGGAGTAAAGTTCGAAAGCATTATAGTTATCAGTGCTTTACAGTTTAAGAAAGAAACTTCTTCAGAATTTTTGTAGTCTTTTTCCCCTCACCCACACTTGTTAGCTATCCTTTTCTTACCACATTAAAATGATTTTTGTTCCTGTTTTACAGGAAGAATTTGAAAGGTGATCTTTTCATTGCTGAACTTTTATTCCTCTTTCCCTCCTTTAATCTTTCTCTTTTTACAGACTCCTTTTGGCATAGAAAGTCAATTTCCTAGTCCTTAAGGAAGAAAAACTCAGCAACAATTGCAGCAAAAACAAAACAAAAAAATAAAATAATACTTTTCTTCCAGTCATTTTCATGCTAGCTTTTCCTTTCACTAGTAAATCTAGAAATAGTAGTCAGTTTTTAATTTTTCCCTCCTTTGTCCCCAACCATTTAGTTTCCTTTTTCATTTAGTTTCTTCCTCCTTACACACAAAATTGCTTACCTCAGTATTACCAATGAATTTATTAAATGTAGAGATTTTATATAAATTTTATATTCTTTGTCCTATATATATAACACTAAGCAGTGCTGATGCTGCCTTTTTTTTTAAACTTCTCCTATCTTTTTTTTTTTTAAAGATTTTATTTATTTGACAGAGAGAGATCACAAGTAGGCAGAAAGGCAGGCAGAGAGAGAGGAGGAAGCAGGCACCCTGCTGAGCAGAGAGCCCGATGTGGGACTCGATCCCAGGACCCTGAGATCATGACCTGAGCCGAAGGCAGCGGCTTAACCCACTGAGCCACCCAGGCGCCCCTAAACTTCTCCTATCTTAAATCCCTAATACTTCTCTTTCTTCTCAAATCAGCTGTCCTTTTCAGTTCTTTTTCTTGCCTTTTAGTTATATTTTTTCAAGTTCTTTTTTCATGCCTTTTTTCCTCTCAACTATTTCTACTTCTGTCATCTCATTCATGTTCATTCCCATGGATAGTTTCCATTATAATCTGTTCCAGTGGTTCTTAAAAACTGTGTGTGTGTGTGTGTGTGTGTGTGTGTGTGTGTTGGAGTCTTTGAAAGTTTGATTAAAGACTTCCTTCCTTAGGATATTGCATATGCTGTATATAAATTTGCTTTGAATTTCGGATCTTTTCCAAGAGAACCTCTAATCTCTACATCATTTTTCACATATGTATGTTTAGGCATAACCTCTCTTCAGAGTCTTATTCCAGTTGCTAGCTGTTTATCCACCTGGTTCTCCCATCTGAACTTCAAACTACATTTCTGAAAATAAATGTTCTCTGAATTTACTAATTTCCATTTCATTTGCTCAAATTTTCTAGGCTTGAAATTTTATTTTTTAGTTTTTCCTCCCTTCATCTTTTCCCCTTCAGTTAATCATTGGGTTCTATCTCTTTTAATAATTGTTACTAATGACATTGCAATAGGGGGCCTCACACTCCTTATCTAAACTTTTGCAGGTTTTTTTTTTTTTTTTTTCCTTCCCCTTAGTTCCTACCTGGATGCTCAGTCTTGGTTATATGCTTTCATTTGATCAAAATCTTTAGCATTCCTAAATAAATTGCATACATTTTGGCTTAGGATTCAAAATGTATAATCTGCTTATCTTTCCAGTTTTGTCTTCCCATTTTTTTTGGTGGGTCTTAATTTCAGCAAAGCTGATCTTTTTTCTATATCACATTGTTTATACTGTCCCCTTTTCCAGACTGTTAGAGGGTAACATTCATTGAGTGCTTATCATATACTAATCATTGTGTATTCATTGAATGTGATCTAGATTCTGTTATTTCAGTTTTAAATAATGAGGAAATTAAGTCTTAGGCAGATTAAGTAATACGGTTCATTCATAGCTGATAAATAATGGAGAAAGGATTCCAAACAAGATATTTTGATTTCAGAGCTTTGTTGCATGTTATGGTATACTGCCTTTCTCCATTTCCTTTATATATGTTGAAATCAAAGGTGAAGGATGATGCCAGTTCTTCCAGAATGTTAGGATCCATCCATCTGGAAGGAGTGACATGACTCTTTTCTCCTAGCACTAGTTTGCATCAATTATGACATTCATCACTTGCTTACTTGTTTAGTAATTAATTCTTACTACTTTAGCTTCATTATTAGAATCTTAGGTCCTTGAAAGTGGACTCCAAATCATAAGATTTAACTGTCTTCCTGTCGTATACAGCACACAGCATAGTGCCTTGTGTGTCATAAATTAAATGCACTGGTTGAAATTTCTAGTTTGGGTAATCATAACCTAAGGAGAGAGAAATGTAAACTCTAAAATCTACCATACTTCAATGAGAATTTTATTTCCGAGCAGCAGATGTGTGAGCAATTTGAAAAGTTACTAATCTCTCTGTCTGTTTCTCTTTAGTTTTACTTCGTAGCACCTTCAGATTATGTAAAGCCTAAGTGATTTTTTTTTTTTAAGGGGGAAAGGACACTGAAAAATAATAACATTTACTCAAAGTATTTTTGAATTCTGTTATGTGTAAGCTGCGGGCCTCCATGGAGCTGCCCAGAAAAGAATGCTGTATGATAATTCTAGTCTGATGAATTTTACAGCTGGTAGAAGAATTTTTCTAGGGGCCCCTGGGTGTCTTAAGTCCTTAAGCATCTGTCCTCAGCTCAGGTGAGCCCAGCATCAGGTGCCCTCCTCAGTGGGAAGCCTGCTTCTCCCTCTCCGTCTCCCCCTGCTTGTGTTCCCTCTCTCGCTATGTCTCTCTAAATGAATAAATAAAATCTTTAAAAAAAAAGAATTTTTCTATGCTTAATTATTGGTTAAAATATTTTTCATTATCTTCCTTATCCCTTTAACTTTTGTTGAGTTGACTCTCATTACCACGTTTTGCTGCTTGACCTTTTTTGGCTTTTTTATCTGAGTGCTGAGTAGTTAAAATGGATTTAGCATTTTCTGTATGTTTTAGCACATCCTTGTCTTTGGCTTACAATAGTTCTCAAATAAGATTATTTTATATGCATATAAATCAAAAGACAGAGGTACTATTATGAGCAAAATAGGAAGTCAGATATTCCGGTGTTTGGTATCTACACATCAGGAATGACTAATTTAAGCTTGAGCTAAAAAGCTTCTAGGAATATTTTTTCCTTCCTCCTGCTTCCTTAGTCCCAGAGAAAAGAGAAGGGGAGAAATGAATGGATGGTATAAGCCCTTCCTACCAAACTTAGTCACTTACTTACTCCCGCTGCCTTATTTCTGTGGAACAGTCCTTTTTAGTCTACAAATAGTAACTTCTCAAGCAGGTGAAAGTTTATTTTTAACTTGGGGTCATATTTAATATTGTGTGTGTGTGTGTGAAATGGAATTCACTTGAGATCTGTTTACTGAGTGATTCTTCCTGAGATATTTTACCAACACGGAAGCAGGTATGTTTATGTATTCTTCTTTCTCCTTTGTACACAATTGGTATCATACTTGGATATCATTCTATATAATACATAAAAGTGTTTCCTTTTTGTTAAGGTTACGTAGTATTTTAATGTAATAGATATACTATAATTTAATCATCTGTATTGATGAACTGGACAAAAAGTACTACAGTGTATATATTTACCACATGACACACCCAAGTATACCCATCACTTTGATTCTGCTGTTAATATTTTAGTGTACTTGCCCTGTCCTTCTTTGATATATTTTATTTATTTATTTATTTAATTTGACAGAGATCACAAGTAGGCGGAGAGGCAGGCAGAGAGAGAGGAGGAAGCAGGCTCCTCGTGGAGCAGAGAGCCCGATGTGGGGCTTGATCCCAGGACCCTGGGATCATGACCTGAGCCAAAGGCAGAGGCTTTAAACCACTGAGCCACCAGGCGTCCTCTTTGACGTATTTTAAAGTAAATTGCAGATGTTAGTGAACTTACTGCTAAGTACTTATGCATATCATTAGAGTTCAGTATTTATAATCTTGTTTATTTATTTTAAATTTTATTTATTTATTTATTTGACAGAGATCACAAGTAGAGAGGCAGGCTCCCTGCTGAGCAGAGAGCCCCATGTGGGGCTCCATCCCAGGACGCTGGGATCATGACCTGAGCCAAAGGCAGAGGCTTAACCCACTGAGTCACCCAGGTGCCCCAAATACACCACTTTTTTTTTTATTTTAAAGATTTTATTTATTTATTTGATAGGTAGAGGTCACAAGTAGGCAGAGAGGCAGGCAGAGAGGAAAGGAGGAAGCAGGCTCCCCGCTGAGCAGAGAGCCTGATGCAGGGCTTGATCCCAGGACTTTGGGATCATGACCTGAGCCGAAGGCAGAGGCTTTAACCAGCTGAGCCACCCAGGTGCGCCCCCCCCCCTTTTTAAGATTTTATTTATTTATTTGACAGAGAGAGATCATGGGTAGGCAGAGAGGCAGGCAGAGAGAGGGGAAGAAGCAGGCTCCCTGCTGAGCAGAGAGCCTGATGCAGGACTGGATCCCAGGGGGCTGGATCCCAGGACCCTGGGATCATGACCTGAGCCAAAGGCAGAGGCTTTAACCCACTGAGCCCCCCAGGCGCCCCTCATTATTTATAGTTTTAAAAGAAGTTTGATACAGTCTTTATATAATAGTGTACACAGATCTTAAACTGTATCCTTTGATGAGTTTTGCAAATGTATACATCTTTGTAACTCAATTCCCTGTCAAAATAAAGAACATTCCCATCATTCTGGAAAGTTTCCTCATTCCCCATCCCATGCTACCATTTACCCATAGAAATAATCACTGTTCTGATTTTTTCCCACTGTATATCAGTTTTGCTTGTTATGGAACTTCATTTAAATGGAATTTTAGATTAGGTGCTCTTCTAAGCAGGACTTCTTTTTACTTCTCAGAATGTTCGTGAGATTTATCCATATTGTTGCATGTATCTTAGTTTTTCCTTTTTACTGCTGAGTAGTAGTCCATTGTCAGGTGCATGCTATATAGTTACAATAATACCCGTGCTATTTTTTTTAGTACTGATTAGTTAATTTAACAGAATTTTTCTTTTTTCTTTTTAATTAAAAATAATACATACTTATTTTAATAAAAACTCATAGAGTATAGGAATATAACCCAAAAGTGAGTCTTCCTAACCCCATCTTGATATCGTATGTAAAAAGATCAACATAATTGTATATTTATAAAAATAAACATACATATACTGTGTTTATGTAGGTATATGCAATTGACCCTGAATATCACTGGTTTAAATTGTATGAGTCCAGGGTGGCTGGGTGGCTCAGTTGGTTAAGCATCTGCCTTTGATCCCAGAACTTTCCCAGAGTTCTGGGATCAAACCCCAAGTCGGGCTCCCTGCTCAGCAGAGAGCCTGCTTCTCCTTCTGCCCCTCACCCTGCTCATGCTCTCTTTCTCTCCAAAAGAAAGAAAGAAAGAAAGAAACCAATTAAATTGCATGGATCCACTTACACATGAATGTTTTACAGTACTGTGAATGTATTTTTCTAATAACTCAATATTTTCTTTCATCTAGCTTATTTTATTGTAAAAATACAGTATATAATTATATATAACATACGAAATTTGTGTTAATTTATATTGGTAAGGTTTCTGGTAGCAGTAGGTTAGTAGAGTTAAAATTTGGGGGAGTCATAAGTTACACAGATTTTTGACTGTGTGGGAGTTGTCACCCTTAACCTTTGCGTTGTTCCAGGATCAGCTGTAATTTTTTAAACATGGGCAGGATCATGTTGTTTATATGCTACTGTAAGTGATATGGGTAGCAGACACTCTGCATATACTCCCATGTGAGTATGTTCTTTAGTTTCCTGTTCTGCCCAGTGGTTCCATAGTATTACATTATGTGAATATACTATATCATTTACTTTAATAGTGTTTTACCTAAGACGTGGGCATTACTTTCTAGAAAAAAAAATTAGCTTATTTTCTTAATGTATTAAATACCTGCACATAGTTGCAAGAAAGAAAACTTGCCAGAGGCTTTGAAATGAAAAGTTAAAGTCTTCTTTACACTTCTCACCCTAGCACTTTTAATATTAATATGTATTCTTTATACCTTTGAAATGGCCGATTCCAGTTTTGAGTAGCTCTGCCATACTTTACTTAGCCATATTTTTACTTGTGATTTAGTTCATTTCCTAGAGGTTTTTTGGTTTGTTTTTTTACTTTATAAATAACTGCAATGAACATCTTGCCATTTGTAGTTTATTTTTCTCTAACTTTTCCTTCTTTCTTTCCTTTCCTTCCCTCTCCATCTCTCTCCCTTTCCTTTCCTTCTCTTTTTCGTTTCTCCTCCTCTTCCCACCCCGCTCCTGGTTCCCATTAGAGAGGAATTATTTTCCAGATGTCACCGAATACTGCTGTTGGAGGCCTTTTTAACATTAAAAGATGTGTTGAAAGCTCAGCCAGGTGTGCTTTTGGTGGTGATTGTTTAATAAATCCGGTAGTTCAGATTAACTTATTTTTTGAAGTCATGTACTGTGTTGTGGCAAGTACTATATCTAGTGTTCTTGTCTCAGAGAGCCATTTAAAAAGTGACAGAGGGAGAGATAGTGTGTCAGTATAAATTCTGGTCTGTTTTTGACTTTATAGCTTTCTACATCCTGCTGTTTTGACACTCCCTGCTGCTTTGCCCACATTCTCCAATTATTAATTTTCCATTGCTTACTGGCAATTTAAAAGTTACTGTGAAAAGGCATTTCTACAAATTTAAGACTTATACAAATCTTAAAAAGTTACCAAAAGTAAAAGATACTTGATTACAATTTCTACATAAAAGCATTAAAATATGCTGTTTAGCAGATCATTTGTTGCTCTTTGTAATACAGTTTTGTTTTGTTTTTTTAAATTTTTTTATAAGCATATATTTTTATCCCCAGGGGTACAGGTCTGAATCACCAGGTTTACACACTTCACAGCACTCACCTAAGCACATACCCTCCCCAATGTCCATAACCCCACCTGTAATACAGTTCTTTTAATTGAATAAATTTGGTGAGTAAAATTGTATAATTTTTAAGGTGTAGTGTGTCTCTTTAATACATTTATGTATCTTAATATGACTGTCAATGTAGTGATATTTATCATATAATTATAGTACAGTATTATTGTCCGTGTCTATAATACTGTGGATTAGGTCTCTGTGGCCTATTTATTACTCATTACAAGTTGTGACCTTAAATACCATCATGCCTGGTATGACCCACCCCTGCCTCTCAGACCTGCTCACTCATTGTAGCCACCATTTTACTCTTTTTCACAGGTATAACTTTTTTTAGATTTCACTTGTAAGTGATTCATACAGTACTTCTATTTCTCTGTCTGATTTATCTTGCTTAGCATAATGCACTGAAGGTCCATCTTTTTTTTTTTTTTTCACAAAAGTAAAGATATCTTCCTTTCTTGTGGCTGAATAATATTCTGTTGTATTTATGTACCACATCTTTTTTATTCATTTATATATTGATGGGCATTTGGGTTGTTTTTAGATCTTGGCTGTTGTGAATAATGCTGTGATAAAAATAGAAATTCATATATCTCATCAAAATCTTGTTCTCATTTCTGTTGGGTACATACCCAGAAGAGGAATTGTTGGACTGAATGCTCTTTTAAAAATTTTTTGAGACCTCTATGTTATTTTTTTATAGTGGCTGGGCCACTTTTTTTTTCCCCCCACCAACAGTGTATAAGGGTTCTCTTTTCACTACCTCTTCACCAGCATCTGTTGTTTCTTTCTACCATCTTCTTGATGGTAGCTATTCTAACAGGTGTGAGACAGTTTCTCCTTGTTTTGATTTGCCTTTCCCAGGTGATTCATGAAGCATCTTCTCTTGTGTGTTGACCATTTTGATGTTCTTTGGGGAGGTGGCTATTTAGTTCTAATTTTTTAATTGGAATGTTTGTTTTTGAGTTGATGGAGTTTTTATATCCTTTGAATATTAACCCTTCCAGTTTATGGTTTACAAAAATCTCCCTTTCTTCAGGTTATCTTTCATTTTGTTGAGGATTTTGTTTGCTCTACAGAAGCCTGTAGTTGGATGTAGTCCCACTTGTTTATGCTTTTACTGCTTTTGCTTTTGGTGTCCGCTTCAAAAACTCATTGCCAATACATTTGTCAAGGAGTTTACGACCAATTGTCTTTAAGACCTTTGTTTCAGGTCTTAAATTTAAGTCTTTTAATCTGTTTTGAGTTAATTTTTGTATATGGTATAAGCTTTTGATCTAGTTTTATTTTTTTGCATACAGCTTTCCAAATTTCTCAGCATTTATTGAAGAGACTATTGACTCTCCTTTCCCCAATGTAAATTCTTGGCTTCTTTGTTATAAATTAATTGACCATGTTTGCATGGGTTTATTTTTGGGCTCTGTTCTATTGATCTGTGTGTCTGTTTTTATCCCAATACCACACTTAAAATTACTATACTTTGTAATATAGTTTGAAATCAGAAAGTATGGTGCCCCTAGCTTTGTTCTTCTTTTATTGCTTTGACTATTCAGGGTCTTTTGTGCTTCCATGAAAGTTTTAGAATTGTTTGTTCTATTTACCTAAAAAATACTATTGGAATTTTAGTCAGGATTTCACTGAATCTTTAGATTGTTTTGAGCAGTGATGGACAGTTTCACAATATTAATTCCTCTGCTCCATGAACATGGGTTCTCTTCCCATTTGTTTCTTTGATTTCTTTCACAGTCTTGTAGTTTTTGTTGTACAAATCTTTCACTTGCTTAAATTTATTCCTAGGCATTTTATTATTTTGGGTGCTATTGTAAAAGGGATATTTTCTTCATTTTTCAGTGTTTCATCATTCGTATAAAGAAATGCAATTGACTTCTGTATTTTGATTTTGTATTCTGCAACTTTACTGAAGTCATTGATTAGTTCAAAAGCTTTTTGGTTGAGTCTTTTCTTTTTTCTTTTTTTCTTTTTATTAAATCATGTCATTGGGAAATAGTTTTATTTTTTACTTTCCAATTTAGATGCCACTTATTCTTTTGCCTAGCCTAATTGCTCTAGTAAGGACTTACAGTTCTGTATTGAATAGGAGAAGTGAGAGTGGGCATCATTGCCTTATTCCTGATCTTACAAGAAAAGCTTTCAGTTTTTCTCCATTGGATATAATGTGAGCTGTGAGTTTGTCCTATATGATAGCCTTTATTGTGTTGAGGTATGGTTCTTTTCTGCTCTGTTAAGGTCTTTTATTATGAAGGGATGTTGTATACTGTCAAATGTTTTTTCTGCATCTGTTGAGATGATTGTGTGATTTTTATCTTTTATTAAAGTGGTGTCTTCTTACATTTGTTGATTTGCATATGTTGAACCATTTTTCCATCCCAGGGATAAATTCCATTTGTTTTGCCGTATAATCCCTTTAATATGTTCCTGAATTTGGTTTGCAGATACTTTGTTGGGAATATTTGCATATGTATTCATTAGGGATATTGGTGTGTAGTTTTTTTTGTGGTGTTCTTATCTAATTTTGGTGTCAGGGTAATGCTAGCCTCATAAAAGGGGTCAGGAAGTGTTCCCTCCTCGTTATTTTGGAAAAGTATGAGTATTATTTTGGAAGAGTTAATTCTTCTTTAAATACATCAGAGACTTCTCCAGTAAAGCCATCCAGTCCTGGCATTTTCTTGTGTTGGGAGTTTTTGATTACTGATTGAACCTCTTCACTAATTATTGGTCTGTTTAGATTTTCTATTTCTTCCTGATTCATTCTTGGTAGGCTGTGTGTTTTAGGGATGTATACATTTTGTCTAGTTTATATAATTTGTTGGCATATAATTATTCATAGTACTTTAAGATTTTATGCATTTCTGTAATATCTATTGTGTTGTAATGCCTTCTTTTTTATTATTTTTTAAGGTTTTACTTATTTATTCATGAGAGATGGGGTGGGCAAAGGCAGAGGGAGAAGCAGGATCCCTGCAGAGCAGGGAACCCATTGTGGAACTTGATCCCAGGACCCTGAGATGAGATCATGACCAGAGCCAAAGGCAGTTTCTTAACAGACTGAGCCACCCAGGCACCTTCTTTTTCATTTCTTACTTTATTATTATTATTATTTTTTTTTGAGCATTCACTTCTTTTCCTCTTAGTCTAGCTAAAGATTTATCAGTTTTGTTTATCTTTTTAAAGAAGCAGCTCTTAGTTTTGTTAATCCTTTCTGATGTTTATCTGGTCTTTATTTCATGGATTTCTACTGTAGTCATTATTAACTTTGGGCTTAATTTATTCTTTTCTTTTGAGTTGTAAAGTTAAGTTGTTTATATGAGATATTCTAATTTTTTAATATATACATTTACTGCTATAAATTTTCCTCTCAGAACTGCTTTTGCTGCATCCCACAGTATTTGATTTGTTATTATCATTTTTTTAAAGATTTATTTATTTATTTATTTGACAGAGAGAGAGAGAGAGAGAGATATCACAAGTAGGCAGAGAGGCAGGCAGAGAGAGAGAGAAAGGGAAGCAGGCTCCCTGCTGAGCAGAAAGCCCGACTTGGGACTTGATCCCAGGACCCCGAGATCATGACCTGAGCCGAAGGCAGAGGTGTTAACCCACTGAGCCACCTGTCATTTCACTTTTGAGCCTGTGTATGTCCTTAGAGTGGAAATGAGTCTCTTGTAGTTTGATTTTGTTTTTTTATCCATCCAGCCACTCTGTGTTTTGATTGGTGAGTTAATGTTCATTTATGTTTAGGATGATTATTGATATTTAAGGATTTACTATGGCTGTTTCATCTTTTTTTCTTCTGGTTATTTTGTTCTTTTCATTGTTTTCCCTTTTGTTTCTGTCTGTAAGTTGCTTTTCCGTTGTGATTTGCTCAGTCTTCCATTTTTTTTTTTTTAGTTTCATGTCTCTGCTGTAGGTTTTTGCTTTGTGGTTACCTTGAGGTTACATAAAAAATCTAGACAAGCAGCCATTTTCTGCTAATAAAAATTTATCTTCATCTTCTTATAAAGATTCCATTTTTTTAATCTTCCCTTTTGTATTTTTGATATCATAAGTTGTATCTTTTTATATTGTGATTTCATTATCAAGTTGTAGCTATATTTTTAATATGCACTTGTTTTAAAATTTTTATTTCCTTATGTTAAGTAGGCTCCATGCCTAATGTGAGGCTGAAACTTACAACCCTGAGACTAGAGTTGCATGCTTCACCACCTGAGCCAGTCAGGTGACCCTTTAATATGCTTTTTACTTACTTATTTATTTATTTATTTAAATTTTTATTTATTTGACAGAGATCACTAGTATGCAGAGAGGCAGGCAGAGAGAGGGGGAAGCAGGCTCCCCATCAAGTAGAGAGCCCGATGCGGGGCTTGATCCCGGCAGAGGCTTTAAAAACCACTGAGCCAGGGGCGCCTGGGTGGCTCAGAGGGTTAAGCCTCTGCCTTCGGCTCTGGTCATGATCTCAGGGTCCTGGGATCGAGTCCCGCATCGGGCTCTCTGCTCAGCAGGGAGCCTGCTTCCTCCTCTCTCTCTCTCTGCCTGCCTCTCTACCTGCTTGTGATCTCTGTCTGACAAATAAATAAATAAAATCTTTAAAAAAAACAAAAAAAAACAAAAAAAACCCCCAAAACCCCCCAAAAAACCACTGAGCCACCCAGGCACCCCTAATATGCTTTTTTAAACCTTTATGCCATAGGGAGGAGTTTAATACACTGTTCTGAAAAAGAGTTACAGTATTCTCATTCTGGATATTCTATTTATTACCTTAATTAGACTTTTCTGTCCTTTGGTCTTTCCATTTCAGCTTGAAGAGCTCTTTTTAGCCTTTTTTTTTTTTTAAGATTTATTTATTTATTTTAGAAAGAGAGAGAAAGGGAGCAAGTGGGCATGGGAGAGAAAGTCTTAAACAGACTCCATGCTGAGCATGGAGCCCAATGCAGGGCTTGATCTCAGGACCCTGAGTTTACCACCTGAGTGGAAACCAAGTGTTGGACGTTTAGCCAGCTGGGCCACCCAGGCACCGCTTGACATTTCTTATGAGCATGTCTAATGATAGTGAACTCCCTCAACTTCTATTTGTCTGGGAAGACCTTTATGTCTCTGTTGTCTCTCAAAAATAAATAAAAACAACCAGCCAAGAGTATTCCACTGGCAGAGTTATTTTTGAGATTCAGAGGAGACGTAGAGGTTCTCCCAGTTTCAATGTTTTGAATATGTCATTCCATTCTCTCTTGACCTATAGAGTGTCTGCTGAGAAGTCAGCTGATAGCTTATGGTAGGTTACTGGCTTTTTTTCCTGGGCTGCTTTAAAATTCTTTATCGTTGACTTTTGACAGTTTTCATATAATGTGTCTTGGAGAAGATCTTTTTTGTTGGTGCAATAAGGTGTTCTGTTAGCTTTGTGGATTTGTGTATCCAATTATTTCCCTAGGTTTAGGAAGTTATGAACTATCATTTAAATAGGTTCTGTGCTCCCTTCTCCCACTCTTTTTTTGAGATACCCATTATTATTGTGGGGCTTGAACTGATGACCCTGAGATCAACAATGGTATGCTTTACTGACTGAGCCAGCCAACACCTGGGGTGGTTTTTTTTGTTTGTTTGTTTTTTGGTTTTTGGTTTTTTAAAAACTTTTTAAAGATCTTACTTCTTTTTCCTCTTCCACCTGAATCATTTCCGTATTTCTGTTCTTGAATGTGTTAATTCTCTCTTCCATAGGATCTGCTGTATTTCTAGTACATTCTAATTCATTCTTCATATATTGAGTTTTTCACCCCCGAATTTTTTTTTTTTTTTTAGTTTTAATCTCTCCTGCAGAATACTCCTTCTGTTTGTTAATTTTATCCCTGAGATCACTGAATTGTTTTTCTGAGTTTTTTTCTGGTTACTCATTAAATTTCTTCATAATAGCTGTTCTATATTCCAAGTTAGATCACAATATTTCGTGTCTTTGGGTTCAGTTACTGGAAAATTGTCATTTTTTATTGTGATGCCATATTACTGTGTTTTTTCATGGTGTTTGATGGAAGTGCTTCAATTTCTCCATTTAAAGTAGTAAACAGGGCGCCTGGGTGGCTCAGTGGGTTAAGCCGCTGCCTTCGGCTCAGGTCACGATCTCAGGGTCCTGGGATCGAGTCCCGCATCGGGTTCTCTGCTCCGCGGGCAGCCTGCTTCCTCCTCTCTCTCTCTCTGCCTGCCTCTCTGCCTACTTGTGATCTCTCTGTGTCAAATGAATAAATAAAATCTTTAAAAAAAAATAAAGTAGTAAACACCTTTCTTATTTAGGTAAGGTTTTGTTTATTTTGATTCTTAACAATTCAACAGGTTTGTAATTAGGAGCTTTCATCTTGTTTCCCAGAAGGTGGCGCTATAGTACAAGCCATTGGTTTCTCTTACCGGAGCTTACTTTTCATGATTAAGGTTGTTGAGCAGGTTCATTTAAAAGAAAAAAAAAAGGACCAAAGGGTGGCTGCAGAGCTTGGGGAAGACTTCAGGCTTTGGGATGTTAGTGGTCTGCGGGGGATCCTCAAGTTGTTGGGGGGAAGATACCAGAGGTCCTGGGTGGTCCTCTTGTCCCCCAGGGCTTATAGCAAAAGACCCTTTCCTTCTGTTCTTTTTGCCTACTTCCTTTTCCTTCCCTTCTTCCCAGTCACTGTGGTCTCTGCGGAGAGAGCAACTGGTTTTTGCAGCTTCAGCATGCGTGGTCGGGCAGACCGCTGTTGTGCCTTTACCCACCACCTCCTCTGCCGGAAAGGTTGTGCTGGCTTCCTGCTGGACCAGCCACCACCTTCTCTGCTGTTGCTACAGCCTCTGTGGTCAAGTCCACTCACTTTCAGGTGTGCAGATGGATAGATCTCTCTGGTGTTTGTGTGTCCTCTGCAGAGGTGCTCCCCCCCCACCCCCACTTCAGTTGTGGATATCTAGTTAGTTGTAAATCATAGAGGAGAGAAAAAGGTAATGACCCATGCTGTCATGATGCTGATGTCTATAATATAGTTTTAAATGTATTAAGTACTTCAAGACCTTTTGGGGGCATTTTATAAGAAATTGCCAATATAACTGTATTTGTATGTTTATATTTTCTTTAATGATATCTCTAGTATTTACTTTACGTTTTATAAAGTTTAATTCTTTATAATAGTGAATGAGATAGGTCCCATTTTGAAAACTATTCATAGACTTGCAGTGATCTTCAGTCTCTGAAGTTTTTCATGTACTCTCTCAAGTTGGATTCTGTTAAACTTTGAAGCTTCTGATGACATTAAGTAGCCAAAATTGGAAGAACAGTTCTGTGAGGAATTAGGGCTGTTCATTTGGGTTAGGAAGAGGCTTTGTTGGCTTCAGAGTAAGATGAGATTTTACTGCCATGCAGAAGTGTTTGGACATTTTGGGGACCAGGTTGTGGTACACTGGGAAAGATAAGTTAAATCTGGGCTGTAACTAACAGATTTTTTTTTCTTTTTTTAAAGAATGATGAGTGTATGGAGGTTTGATTAGGTTAAGCACTTTTGCAGGCAGAGAAGATTAGTTAGCTGTTCTTTCTTGTAGCTTTAAGAGTGAGTTGTGAAGTGCCTGAATTTGGACTTTGGCAGGAGGTTAAGAAGAAATGGCAATGTTCTTGGGACTTGGGTATTGATAGAGATGAGAAGGAAAGGCAATGAGGAAAGACCTGTCAGTATGCTAGAGACATTTTATTGACTTTATATGTGCGACAGGTCTTTGAACTTGGTGGTACACCTTAAGTATGTCATAATTGGTTTTGACCTAAAGTGAGAGCTGTTTTTTGTGAGTTTAGTTGGTAATACTCTTGATTTAGTGTGCTCTTAAATAGTGTGACAGTTAGTCGATACTTCTCAGCACTTTGTAGTTGGGTCTGGGGAAAAGGTAGACATAGTTACCTTTCCTGTAGGGGAAACAGACAAGCATAGCATACCACAATAACAATTTAGTAGGACACACATGTGTACAGATCTTAAGGTCTGGCAGTTAAGGAAAAATCTGTAAAATGTTTCTACTTAGTTGAATTTTGTTTTTATCTCTTCCAAAGGGTTAAAATTTACTCATGAGTGTTCAGAAAGGGCGATTCTGTGGCTCCTGAAAAATAGGTAGGCGGAAATTCTTTTAATTTTATATACCGAATTATTTTAAAGTTCAGTTAGCTAGGTTTTTCCCAAACTTCTTGTTTTAGTGCTATTTCTTTTGGATAATTCTGCCTCTTCTTGGTCACAACAAGAAAATATTTCCTGGCTTCCTTTCTCTTCTAGTAACTGGATGAACTACCTCAGCTCTGGTTTGTAAGTAGGTAGAATGTGATTATGAGTAAGTGAAGCGGTGGCCTTTGGAGGCCAGAGTCCTTTCCCTGAGAACTCAAGTCTTCTATGAATTGGAATATGAAACATGGACTAAATGTGGAGTTTTGTTGTGGACTGCCATATCAGCATTTCACCTCCAGTCCCACTTTTCTTTTAAGAGAGAGTTCTGTGACATGATACTATAACCGTACCTGTCTGTGCTCAGTTTGCCGTTTGGGCTACTGTTCTTTTTAGTGAACAACATAGAGTTTTCCAATCTGAGTTAGTTGGTCTTATCTTTGAGAAGATGAAATTGACTTTGTCTTTGAATCACATACTTAACAGATACTTTCCTTTTATTTTTTTTTAAAAGATTTTATTTATTTATTGGACAGAGAGATAGAAGAGAGGGAACACAAGCAGGGGGAGTGGGAGAGGGAGAAGCAGGCTTCCTGTAGAGCAGGGAGCCCAGTGCGGAGCTCCGCCCCAGATCCCTGGCATCATGACCTGAGCTGAAGGCAGACGCTTAACTAACTGAGCCACCCAGGGCGCCCTTAACAGATATTTTTAAAATGAGTTTTAAAACAGTGGTTCTCAAGTGTGATGGGAGGACTCCAGAGCTTTCCTGAGACCTTTCGTAAGGTCTGTGAAGTCCTCCCATTTCCAACTATTTATCTGTATGAGGTCAGATTTTTTTTTAAAGATTTTATTTATTTATTTGACAGACAGAGATCACAAGTAGGCAGAGAGGCAGGCAGAGAGAGAGGAGGAAGCAGGCTCCCTGCTGAGCAGAGAGCCTGAGGCAGGGCTTGATCCCAGGACCCTGAGATCATGATCTGAGCCAAAGGCAGAGGCTTCAACCCACTGAGCCACCCAGGCGCCCTGAGAGGTCAGTTTTTTTTTTTTTTTAATGTATTTTAGCCAAAATATCATATCCCAACAGATTGAATATAAAAAAAGATATTAGAATTGTTCTTTTAAGCCAGACATTTAATGGTATTTGTAAAATTGTGGAACATTGTTTTCTCACCAAATTTTTATTCTGTTGTGGAAGTATTTTTTCATTTAAAAAAAGTAGGGTATTTAGTTTCAGGGCAGGTTGTTAGTCATGGAACTCTGCCTATCCCTGCCCTGCGTAGGGATTCAGCCCCAACTGGGGAGGATGAGTCATTTTCAAGGAGCAGTGTGATGCAGGAGGAGAGAAAGACAGTTCCCTTTCCTTGGATTCACTAGCTATCAGAATGATGTAAACCTGGAACTGCTCAGGGCCATCTTTGTTGCCATGTGGAGGGGCCTGCTTAAAATAAAATGAATTCAAGGGAAAGCAGAATGGAAAGATGGTCCTGGTGATTATTATTGGAACCTCTGGATCCAGCTATGCCTTTAAGTTAATTCAAAAATTAATTTACTAAATTCCTGCTTTTGATTACCACCCACCCCAACCCAAAGGGCTACTTATGTTAAATTGTAGGTTTGTTATTTAATTTGTTTGAGTTGTTATTTTAAACTAAATAACTTAAATTTTTTCAGTTTTCCTAATATGATAAATATTGATAGATGTAGTCTTTTTAAATGAAAGCTCTTTAGAGTTCTCTGTAGTTTTTAACATGTAAATCGATCTCGAGACCAAAATGTTTGAGGACTACTGATCTCAGGAAAAGAAGACATTGCTGCTATTTCTTGGGACTAAGAGAGGGAATGAAAGACCTGACTGAATAGTTTTCAGTGTTGTAATTACATGTATTGTGGTAAGTGTTTGCAGTGATAAGAAGTGATTTATATGGTGCTCATGGATGGATCATGTTAAGATATGCTTATTTTGTGTTCCTGACTTTATTTTGTAGAATGAAGTGGGTGTGATAATTCTTAATGAATAACCTTTGCTGTAGCTAATTACTACATGCAAATAATCTATTGTTGCCTCCTTATTTGAATTGAATGTAACTTTATAGTAAACTATGGCAATTGAATTTTTCAGTGTATGTATTATATTTGTTGTAAGGGGGTTTGGATTTTTAAAAGAATAATCCCAAGTACAGAATAATAGAACTATGACTTTGATGCAGATTAGATATTTTTCTTGAATATAAAGTGAAAATTTGGTAGGAACAGATGTGGGTGTATATCCGTGTTCTAAAGTTACTGAGTTAACATATTCAAATTTAATTTTTAATTTCCACTGCCACCTCCAGCTACACCTTCTCAAGATTACCAAAAATGGAAGCTTGGGTTAAATTCCTTAAGTTATCTTCCACAGAATTTCTAAAGCCTCCAAGAAACTTGAGCAAAACAAAACAAACTTCTTTTTGAAAGAATGTACTGGAAGGCTGGCTTTTTTGTTTTCTTTGTCATTACTATTTTGAAAGTCCTAAATTAAAATTAAAAGCTAATATGAAGAGTGTGTTAGGAAGATTAATTATGATCTTTATACCTAGGAGTGATTTGATTCATGTCAGTGCTTTTGGGAAGTTTTATTTTTATTATAACATTTGATTTTCTGCATTGGTTTGGCTTCTCCAACATTCTTAGTGTATGTACATCCCTCCTCAGATACTTTAGGAAAAGAATGACCTTCCTAGATGGTTACCCCTTGCTAATGTGTTTCATTATTATTACTATATCCTTAACACAAATTCAGAGATTGCTTAAATTTTACTTTTTTTGCCTTTAAAAGCGTTGATTTGAATGATTTCATAGTGATCTGGACATTTTAATTTGTTAAAGCTCATTGAGCATTTGATTTTAAATCTTCAGAGGTGAGAGATTAGAAATCCAGCTGTTCATGAATGCTCTCTCTTCTCTATCCCACTGGATCCTGTGCTTCATGTATAAGTAGGCATCCACTTCAGACCTTTGCTTTTGGGCTCCTTTGGCCTGGGCTGTTCTTTTTCCAGCTAGCCCAGAGCTTGCTTGTACTCCATTTTGATCTCTGTTTAAATTCTGATCCCTGTTTAAATGTTACTTCAAGGTTCTTCCCTGATGATCTTATATATATACATTCATTCTTTCTCCTCTTTCCTATTCTTTCCTCCTTCCTTCCCTTCATTCCTTTTACTCTGTATTTTAACTTCATGCTTTACATTATTTTTCCTCAGTGCACTTGCTCATGACAATATGTTGTATGTATCTATGTACATATTTTGTTTCCTCCACTGGAGTTTCAGCAGCCCTAGTGTAAATTCTGTGAGGACAGGAACTTAAATTATTTTTGAAGTTGAATCCTTAGGATCTAGAACAGTGCCTTACATAGTAGGTGCTTGTTAAGTATTTTTGAAAGATGAATGTGATATTTGGAAGATAACCAACTATTTTATTCTCAGTACTTACCTTCAAGAAGATGAAAAAGAAAGTGTCCTTGATAAAAGTGAGCTATTGATCTAGTGGGATAGATTTGTATATATTTTCTCTGTCTTATTATTCTTTCTTAGGTATTGTGTTAGGCACAGAGGCTACATGTGTGTGTAAGAAGTTCTGTTTTTGGATTTTGGTATAAACTCTTACATAGTACATATTTTATCTGTAGTGCCAGGTCACTTAAAATTTTTTATTGCTAATACTTAAAAATTAATTAAAAGAATACTATATTGTCTTATATTTCATATATTTGCAAAATATTCCACAAACAAAATTAAACCTAAGGGTTATACTCTTTCAGGTTTGTGAGGGATTTACTATTCAATCCAGTGCTTATCTGCCAGGGGCCGTTCAGTCTATGCGTGAAACCATTCTAATGATGGAAAATGCACTTTGTTTCAGGCAGTTTATTCTGCCTTTGGGAGGCCTCTGATTATTAAAAAAGTTCATCTCTATTTTAAGCCAAAATCTGTTGCTTCTACTTACTGGCTCTAATTATATCTCATGGAGGATGTATTGAATAAGTGTAATCTTTCTTATGATAGCCCTTCAATTATTTGAAAATCTACCAAGTTCTCCCTGACATTTCAATTTTCCAGGCTAAGAATCCCTAGTAAGCTCTCTGATAATGATATTTACCATTTACCATTCTGGTCATTTTCCGGGAATCCGTTTGGGTTTGCTCATGTATTTGTAAAAGTGAAGTGAAAGCTGTGGCTCTCTTTAAGGCTTTGGGAGCTGCACTGCTTCCTCTTCAGTGCTGTGTTCTTTTAAAATTAACATATAATGTATTATTTGCCCCAGGGGTACAGGTCTGTGAATCATCAGTCTTACACAGTTCAGAGCACTCACCATAGCACAGACCCTCCCCAGTGTCCTTCACCCCATCCCTCTCCTCCACCCCAGCAGCCGACAGGTGTTGTCCAGGATGTGGGGAAAGGGGAATCCCCTCTTACATTGTTGGTGGGAATGCAAGCTGGTTCAGCCACTTCGGAAAACAGTATGGAGGTTCCTCAAAAAGTTGAAAATAGAGCTACCCTACGACCCAGCAATCACATTACTGGGTATTTACCCTAAAGATAAAAATGTAGGGATCCAAAGGGACATGTGCACCTGAATGTTTATAGCAGCATAGCAGCAGTGCCCACAATAGCCAAACTATGGAAAGAACCTAGATTTCCATCAACAGATGAATGGATAAAGAAGATGTGGTGTGTGTGTGTGTGTGTGTGTGTGTGTGTATATTATGTAGCCACCAAAAACCCTGAAATCTTGACATGTGCAACGAAGTGGATGGGACTAGAGGGTATTTTGCTGAGCGAAATAAGTCACTCAGAGAAAAGCAGTTATCATATGATCTCTCAAAATGAGGAGTTGGAGAGGAAGGGCGGGGTTCTTGAGGGGAAGAGAGCGAAAAATGAAACAAGATGGGATTGGGATGGGAGACAAACCATAGTACTGTTACCTTTTTAAAATTGCATCTTTATGATTTAAGTTTCCCCCCAACCATGTCACTCTTTATCTCATTTGACATACTAAAATACTTAGTTGTTCCTTCTCCAACCCACCTTTCACAAGTGCTGTTGGCGAGTCGTGTCTCATGCCTGCCTTATTCTGTAGTTTGTTTTGTGTTTTGCCCACCCAACCTTCTCAACCCCCCAACACACACAAGACACAAGAGTAATTGGAGTTGGAGCACTCTGTGGTTGGTTTGATGCTTTTTTAGCAGATTATGTACTTGCTGGATTGAGAAGTCCTTATGGAATATAGAATCAGTGGGAATTCAGCCTGTTTGCTAAGATAGGGATGAAACCTGTCACTCAGTGCTCTTTGTACCTAAACATTTTCAAAATCTGTCCCTTCTCTCTGATCTGAAAGATTTCAGTTCCACTTTTCTTTCACTGTTTCTAGAATGCTAGTAACATAGTGTAGGGTGGAGTCTAACTCTGACAAGATCTGTTCATTGAAACTGCAAACTTATCATCAACAATGGCAACTGGTGCCATCATCAGTCTCGCTTGCCGTGGAGACTTTTTTTTAAAATAACCTCTTAGTATCTTAATGTAATTTTCTTTTGATTAGGTAATTTAAACATTTTTACTGAATTAATTGCATAGCATGTTGTTGGGTGTTCAGATGAAGTAGCATTGGCACTTTTAATTAAAACATGGAAAAGAGAACATGTATTTTGCCCTTTCTCCTTGATTTATAATGTGGCATATTATTAAACTTCTGTAGTTCACATAGTCTTTTACTTAGCTGCAATTTACATGTACGTATCTCTTTTTAAAAAAATCCTGAATAGGAAATGACTATAGGATTTAAGAAAAATTGCCTCTCAAATGTAAATCTACCCATTTTGGCATAAAATGTGAAATTATAAACCTTGTTTCTACTATATAATTTGTAATTTAACAAATTTTAAGAAGTAATTTGCCCTTTCAGACTGTTTCAGGGATTTAGAATTTTTGTGTATAGTAGCTGATTTGCTGTAGTTGTGATTTTATTGGTTTTTTATTCAGTTCAGTAGCTTCCTATAAAAGATGTTGAGCAGTGATTGTTCAGGAATGATTTTGTCTTACTGTTTTATAAAACTGTGGTCTATAAACCATAATAATTACAGAAATCACAAAAGTCTTTTAATACATTTTTTAAAAAGATTTTATTTATTAGAGAGTTCAAACAGCGGGGAGCGGCAGAGGGAGAGCGAGAAGCAGACTTTCTGCTGAGCAGGGAACCAACATGGGGCTCAATCCCAGGACCCTGCAGTCATGACATGAGTTGAAGGTGGACACGTAACTGACTGAGCCACCAGGCGTGCCTGTGTGTTTAACTGCTAAAATTTTATTTGGCTCAACCTGTCCTATTTAGAAAAATAATGGAGTGGCAGTGGAATAGATTTGGTGTTTAGTTAAGAGAAATGTAAAGTCACAGTTAAGTCACTAGAAAAGTCATTTTTAAGTGGATTTCACCACAACAGTAAGACCAATGTTGAGTTAAACTATAGCATTTGGACTCAATGTGGAGACTGTAAATTTGTTCATTAACAGCAGTTGCAGTAAAACAGTATAAGACAGTGGTAGTATTATGTTTCACATTGATTTTTCAATTAATTGAATATGTTTAGCTTGTTGCCTAGTTAAGTGTTTAGTTGACTGTGCTTATTCAGTTATTACCTAACATGAATAGGCATTGTTTCATTATTTCTTGAGTAGTATTACTGAATTGGTGGGTATGAGTATATATCTGTAAATACATCATGAGGTTATATATGTCCCATTTCTTTGGGCTTATTTCATCACCGATGTAAGTATTTCTATACTCATTGTGATAAAACAAAAAGTCTTAAATCATTTTGTCTATTTTTTTAAAAATGTTTGTTAAGTATATTGAAAAAAGAATTTCAAAGAAAAACTCCTTAAAAATCTTTCATGTACCATTAAAATGGAATTTTTTCTTGCTTCTTGTTTAAGTAATAGCCTGTTTCAAGTCGTTGTAAATAAATGTAAATAGATCTATGAGAAAAGTATGATTACTGACAAATTACCCTTCAACTTAATTCATGAACACAGCAGACATTCACCACCTCATGATACTTACCATCCCTGCGTCAGGAATTTGGAAGCAGGTGAGCTAAGTATTTCTGGCTCTGAATCATGAGATTGTGGTTAAGCTGTAGATCAGGTCTGCGGTCTTCTCAAGGTTCTACGGTGACTGTAGAATTCACTTCCAAGTTCATTCACATTTGGCTACTGGAAAGAGACCTCAGTGCTTTGTTGACTAGAGTCCTCATTTCATTGCCACATTGCTCTCCATAAGGCTGTTTAACTGTCCTTGGAACATAGCAGCTGTTTTCTCTAGAAGTGATTCCAGAGTGAGAGCAAGGATGATGCCACAATACTTTGTAGTCCTAGTCTCTGAAGGTAGACACCCTCACTTCTGTTGTTCAGTTTGTTTAGAAGCAAGTCCCTAAATTGAGCCTACTCTCAAAGGGTGGGGAATCAGGCTCTGCCTTCAAAGGGAGGAGTGAAGAATTGGCAGATGTACTTAATGACCACAGTAATGTAAATTAGGAAGTCTTAGAACATATGATAAATTCTATATTAGTTCCTTAATAGAGTAGTTGTCAGTTCTTATGCTGTATTAGACTCATCTGTGTAGCCGTTATAAAACAACAAAGCAAAACACAAATGGTTTGAATTAGGTCTGTTGATTCACTTGCAGTCAGGTTTTTCTATAGGTGTTTTACTGTGCAACCAAAGCTCTTCATTATCTTTTAAAAGATGTACTGTTTGATTCAGTGACATACGTTACTTCTGTTCTTTTGTAGAACTGTTACAGAATAGAGCTGAATACAGTATGTACAGTTCATGGCACAGACTAAGTGTTCGGTAGATATTAGTGTTTGGCTATTGCTACTATTTTATTCTTACTTAACCTAACTTATGAAGTGATCATTAATTAAATGGGTAACAATTGTAGCTTCATCGAAAAACAATTATTTGGCTTTTTGTCAGGATGGGTGTGGCTCAGGCATCAAAAACTTGATGGCCGCACTCTTTTCCTCCTTCAGTTAGTCCCCACTGTCTCCCCCCATCACCCCCCAAAAAAACCCCAGTAATGTTTGTTTGTACTTCCATATGTTTATTATTTAAACATAAGCCAGTCCAAATACATAGTTTTTTCTCTTTCCCCCCACACAAATGGTAACATGATGACCAGTTTTCTCTACCTTGCTTTTTAAACATAACAAATTGATAAGGAGAATTTCTGTGACAGGAACACGTCCTCATTCTTTTTTGTGTCTTTTTGCTGTATTCATTCTTTTGTGTAGATTAGTATAATTTCTTTTTCCAGTCCTCTGTAAATGGACATTTTGCACATTTCTTATTTTGCAATGAATGTGCCAATGAATGACTTGTTCATGTGTCACTTTGTATATGTAAGTATGTCTGTAAAGTAACTTCAGAGAAGTAGAATTGCTAGGTCATTTGCACTTGGGATTGTACGCTACCATTCCTTAGGGGCTACCAGTCTCCTCACAGCAGCCACAGTGTTTGAAAACTGCTTGTATCCCTATAGTCTTACCTCCAGAATATATTTTCATACCTTTATATTTGCCAGCTTTATAACTGAAAAATTGTATTTCAGTATAGCTTAAGTTTTAATTTCTTTTATGGATGAGGGTGTATTTTTACTCATTTAGACTTATTTTTCTGTTTAGTGTCTATGTATATTATTTGTTTTCTTTCTCTTATGGCTTTGATCTTACTGATAGAAACTACATATTAGGAGAATTCACCTTTTGGAATGGGAAGCTTTTTTTTTATTTGTCTTTTGACTCTTTCATTCCAAAGTTTTTGCCTTTTGTTTGTGTGTGTGTGTATGTGTGTGTAATCAAATTATTCTTAAAGATTTCTGTCATTACTCAGAAAATCTTCATTACTCCAAAGTTATAAAATAACTTTGTTTTTTTCCCTAATACTTTAGTGGTTTCATGTTTTTCAGTTTTAGATTTATTATGCTGTATGGAATCAGTTATGGAACCAACTTAGTTATTAAATAGATAACTGTCAACTTGTCTCAGTATCGTTTATTGTGTAATTCATCCCTTGTTCGTTGACTTGGATGCCACCTTTATAAAATCAAAATTCATACATTTATTTATTTGAGTCTGTTTCTAAATCTGTAGTATGTTTTCAGGTTTTCTCTAGTGCCCTCTCTGTCTGGGTTTTCTAGTTAGTACTTGGGGTGGAGGTAAGGCAAGGGCGCTTTTTGTATTTTTATTCTTTCCATGCTAATAGTTTTTGATGGTACTGTGTTATAACTTCTCTTTTAGTAATAATAAAGCCTACTGAGTTTAATACATATATTAGTACAAATGTGGAAGGATACAGGGTAGTGGCTATGTATGTAATATAAAATATATTACTATAAAGGAGAACTTAACATTTCTTTATTGCCTTCCATGGGTAGCTGCTTTTTACATGTATTAATCCACTTAACTGTTTATCATATCAACTAAGTCTGTAACTGGAATTTTTAGAATGTGCAATTGTTTATGGCTAAATTTCCATCAATATTGCTTTTTTTTCTTCAGTTGTGATGCAGATCCATCAGCCCTAGCGAAATATGTTCTCGCTTTGGTAAAGAAAGACAAAAGTGAGAAAGAGTTAAAGGCATTATGTATTGATCAACTGGATGTATTTCTTCAAAAAGGTAACATCTTTAGTTTAAAAATACTAGTTTATTTTAATAAATTTTTTAAAGCAAGATTTATCATAATATTAAAGGAACTCAATAAGAGAATAGACTCTAATTGTAACAAAGTTGAATAAACAGTATTATTACTGATTATAGCTTATTTATAATGAAAACCTTTTTCATTAATATCTTTATTCTCTTTCTTAAAGCAAGCTGGTATTTTTCCTTAAAAGATTAAATAAATGAATGCTTGTTTATTTAAAGATCATGTTGCTTAAGAAACTACTTGGAATGTTAGCTTGATACTGCTTCTAACTTTTTTCATTTTGCTACTATCTAGATAATAATAATATTTATGTTCAGCACTCTGGGTGCAGGGTCAGAGCCTAGTAATGGCTGGAAGTGACTGGCCCAGAAGCTCTGGCCATCGTAGTTCCACTACCCTGAATTTGAATGGATTAATATTACCGTAAGATTTGTGTCATGACTCACTGGTTGGGAAGCTGTTGGTCTCAGCAGTATATTTGAGAGTTAGGAAAGTCCGTGTATACCTCATCATATTGAACTCTGATGTGTAGAAGAGGAGGATTCAGTCTTAGCAAGTGTCTTTAATCTGCATTTTTTTTCGTCTTGGTTTTTGTTTTTAGAGACACAGATATTTGTGGAAAAGCTTTTTGATGCTGTGAATACAAAGAGTTACCTACCTCCTCCAGAGCAGCCATCATCAGGAAGCTTAAAGGTAGAATTTTTTCAGCACCAAGAAAAAGATATTAAAAAAGAAGAGGTAAGGATTTGTGTGTTAAATCTTAGATGTTCTTTAAAAATATAAGGAATCATTAAACTGAGTTTTAATTTTTGTATTTGTGTCAAGGATCCTCAGGATAATCCCTAGGAGCAGTCATAGAACTTAGCACTTAGTCATACTCATGGCTATGACTTCTTACATCAAAATCAGCGAAAGAAAAAGTAGGTGTTGCACAGTCTGGGGGAAAACAGACGTAAGCTTCCAGAGACTTCTCCTAGGAGAATCACAAAGGATGCACGTAACAAGTAGTTTCAACATATTTGAACAAAGAGGAAGCTCATTAGAGACTCAGTGTCCAGGGTTTTTTTTTTTTGAGGCTGGTCACAGATGCACCTTCTGCCTACTATGTACTAAAATTGCGATTTCCCTGGAGGAAAGCATGTGTTCAGCTTAGAGCCATATCAGTGACAAAACAATTCAGGCATATGGTGAGCTATTATTATCAGGGAATGATGGGAACCCTCCAGAAATCAAAGTTCACAGATACTAGCCTAGAGCCTACCTTATAAGAAGCAGGCCTTTCTAAAGACAACAGTCTCAGGCTTGCTTTTTAACTGTTTTCTGCATAATATCTTATATCTGTGGACTTTCATTATCTGTGTTCTGTGAAAATAATTAGATTAACATTAGACCGATTTGCTCTGTCCTGCCTGCATTTTGTAGGGGACTGTTTTTAAGGTAGTCATGTATAAAGGCCTTCACAGGGCAGTGGGCATGACTTTATCCTTTAAGAGATTTTGAAGAATTTACCTTTTATTTTTATTTTTATATTTTTTTATTTTTTATTTTTTAAAAGATTTTATTTATTTATTTGACAGACAGAGATCACAAGCAGGCAGAGAGGCAGGCAGAGAGAGGGGGAAGCAGGCTCCCCGCTGAGCAGAGAGCCTGATACGGGGCTCGATCCCAGGATCGGGACCACGACCCGAGCCGAAGGCAGAGGCTTTTTCCTCTGAGCCACCCAGGCGCCCCAAGAGTTTACCTTTTATACAAGATTGCCATTCTTGCTGAGTAATCATAAAAATTCAGATCTTCTCAATTTGATGTTTAAGGATTGTAAATTCAAGTATAACTAATTGATAAGCTGATATATTTCTGCAGTTCGTCTTGCTTTAGGCCAAATAAATCTTGGTTAAATTTTTGCTTTATCAGTCAGTGCTTTATGAGTTTGAAAATGTTACTTTTATGAGTTTGAAAATGTTACTTTTCCAAGCCTTAGTCTGCTTAGCTGTGAAATGGAAATATATAGGGTTTTTTTGAGGAATAATAAAATGTTGTCTCTAAAGCACTTGGTGTAGTGTGTAGCACATAGTATGTTCTCAATAAATGGCAGTTCCTATTATTGTTAAGAGATTGTTGTGTGATGGAAGATGTGATTGGGTTTTTTCCCCTCATACTCTTTTTTTTCTTTACAGATTATGTAAGTAATGCTTATTATGTAATAATATAAATATATGTATAACTTCACATAGTAATTCTCAAATATATTTTTATTTCTGTATCTGAACATATCTACACACATGTACATGTATATAGTTACACAGACGTGCACATAAAACACCTCTATTACTTCTCTGTGTAAGGGAAAACCAGAAATAATTTTGTGCGTATTTCATACCTAACAGTAGGGGTTCTCTTCTGTTAATAAGGAAGAAAGGAAGAGTGGCTGTCGTACTGGCACACTGCTTATACCACATAGAGATGCACAATAATTTATTTAAGTTTTGCTCACCAATGGAAGTTTGGTGGGTTAGTTCTAGATATTTGCTGTTGCAAATCATATTTTAATTCTTAGATAATCTTAAGCAGTCTTCTTGATTTGAGAAGCAGTAAGAAGTCTATCCCCAAAATGAGTTAGTGGCAAAAACCTTAGTCCTACGTCTATTGACATAATAATATTTCTCCACAGTTTTCTTGACCAATTGTGAAGGATATTTATCCCTGATCTTTCAGAACTGTCAAAATGTCAGATGACAACCTGGATTTAAAATACCGTGGGTATAGTAAAAGTTCCCAGTTGAGCATGTACTGTGGAATATGATGATCTCTCAACATAAATTACTCGCGAGTGTGTGTTGAAGCAAGTAGAAGGGAAAAGGTGCATTGTACCCTGTTTTGTTTGTTTTTTTTGGGTGGGAAAGGGTCGAAATGGGTGGGAAAAGGAGAATGAAAGTATTTATAAGAACAAAAAGACTTAAAAAAAAAGAAGGCTTTTAAGCAGTGCTTCTCAGATTTTGGCCTATTGATAGGATTTCCATTTAATTTATCACCCAACATTGGACACTTCTGACAGTAAGAGACTTTTACCCAGAGGGATATTGGAACAGCTGGCATGAGCTGGGACACTGTTATATTATCCTGCAGACTGCCTGCGTCAGATTGTCTGAGAGTTCTTATTAAAAGTGCAAAATCTTGAGTTGTATTTACAGAAGCCACATGTTCAGTATTTCCTGTATTTGTTTATCCTCTAAATCCTTTTTTTTTCTAGTAACACCTGTTAATGTCCTATATAACCAGTGTTCTGGACAGTATAGCCTGGAAAATTCTGGCCTCAGAAAAGTAGCACTGATAAAGGGAATGTTTTCCAGGGCTGCTTTCTATTAATAATATAATATGAATGGAGGCCCCTTGTAGGAAAGAGGAATATATAGCTGCCATACTGCTGAGAACTGGAGAGCTGTTTGATCTTGTGTATCATTTTCTCTTATATCTCTTTTTCTGACTTGGTTAGTTCTAATGCATTCTGCTATGTTTCCTAATGTGTTAGGTGCCAGGCCAAATCTGTGGAACCAAAACAAGAGTGTGTGTTGAAATTTTGAAAGAATTAAAATTGACTTTCTACTAATAATGTTAAAATGAGGACGTTGGCCTAAGTGTTTTCTCACCACTATTCTCTAAGATAAACATTTCTGGGTTTCTTTAGCATTCACTTTAACTTTCAGCAAGCCTTTCTTCTGTGGTTAAATTAAGTGATTGTACTTAGAAGAGAAATTTTTTTTAATGCTTTTAGAAAAGAATAATTTCACGACTGTATTTTAATGTCAATTAAATCATTGAGATAGTAACATGGCAAGGAATAATTTGCTAAACTTAATGCATATTTTTCTTTGTATATCAGATCACAAAGGAGGAAGAGCGAGAGAAGAAGTTTTCCAGAAGGCTAAATCATAGTCCTCCCCAGTCAAGTTCCCGATACAGAGAAAATAGGTGATTGATTGATTGAACCATGTTCAGTGTTTAGAAATTGGATATCTTTTATATGAATGCTTAGATTTGATTGTCTTTCACCTAGGGGCAAGTAATATCTACTCTGTTGGTCTAGGAAACTGTAACTCAGTTCCTTTCTTACAAAGACTATCTATGTCAGATTCGTAGGTCCTGGAAGTGAGATCTGGAATAGTGCTTAAAAAAATTATTATGGTATTTATTTCTAACTTCAAATTCCAGTGAGATCTTAATGTGAGAACTTTTTTGCATGAAGTTTCCCTTTAGTGTGAATAAGTTATTTTTCCCATTAAGATTTCAGAAGCATTTAGTGTGGGCAATAGGTGGGCTACATGCTTTTAAGTATGAGTTTATGTGTGTACAGGAGACCGTGTGCTAGGAGATGGCATGTACTGATCCTAAATGTATAGATGTCTTTGTGTATAAGGGTGAAGATTGAGACTTTGACAGTTTTTTCCCTTTAAAGGGGTTTTGGAGTTCTTGAGCAGATAATGTTCAGTTTTTCAATTTGAGTTTCCTAAATAAGTGGTGGAATAAAGAATCATGATGTTTATAGGAATTAAAAGTGACTTTTGCATTTAATGAGTTTTTTCTGTATCCACTTAATTATTTTCCTAAAAGTGATCATTTATTTCTTTAGAAGTCGTGATGAGAGGAAAAAAGATGATCGTTCTCGCAAAAGAGATTATGATCGAAACCCTCCTCGGAGAGATTCATACAGAGACCGGTACAATAGAAGACGAGGCCGAAGTCGCAGTTACAGCAGGAGTCGGAGTCGAAGCTGGAGTAAAGAGAGGCTTCGTGACCGGGATAGGGATAGAAGCAGGACTAGAAGCAGAAGCAGAACACGAAGCCGGGGTAAATAATCCACATATGTGTGTGTTCCGATTAGCATTCTTCTTTTGTGAATGAGCTATATTTGAGGATTTTAAAAATGGTTTTAATTTTTGTCAGCCTTGTCTTCATTTTTCTATTTTTTTTTGATGTATTTTGTGTTCTAAGTGAATGTTTTTTAAAAATTTCCTTTAAAAATTTTATTTAATGCTGATTAAAACCACAGTGAATCACCACTGCATGCCCATTATAATGACTAAAAGTAAAAAGGCTGACTTTATCTAATACTGTTAAGGATAGAGGTAAACTGAAATTCTCTGGAAAACACTTTCACAGTATCTTAAATTTTAAATCTACACCTACCAAATGACCCAACCATCCCAACTCCAACCTGTTTATTTAAGAGAAACAAAAGTGTATTTCCACGCAAAGACTGTACACAAATGATCATGGTACCTTCCTTTGAAATAGACAGAAACTAGAAACAACCCAGATGTCATGTGAGTGGATAAACTGGTGGATCCATACAGTGGAAGAAAAGAATGTAACTTTTGGTATATGTCACAAAAGGATGAATCTCAAAATAATAATGCTGAGTTAAAGAAGCCAGAAAAAAAAGAATATACATGCATATAAAGTTTTAGAAAATACAAACTAATCTCTGGTGACAGGAAACAAATCATTGGTTGCCTGGGATGGAGTAAAGGGTGGAGAATTATCAAGGAGTGCAAGGATATTTTGGGGGGTGATGAATATCTATATAATTTTGGTTGTGTTTGGTTTCACATGTATATACATAGATAAAATTCATTAAATTGTATAAATATGTTCAGTTTATTATATAAGAGTTATATTTTAAAATCAGGAAAACAGTTAAAAGTCTCATTTCAGGTGAATATATTTGCAGGAGCATGTCATTTCCAACATTTTATTTTCCAGTGTGTGTTATTGAAAGGAAGATACTGGAGGCAATAAAACAACTAAAACACTTTCAAGTAAAACACTTTTACTCAAACTTAGATTTTTGCTACTCTTTTGGCCTTTACTGTGTAGTCACCTTTAGTCTTTGGGAAATAATATTTGTGGCCTTTTATATGCTTTATACTTGCCCTGGCGTTTTCCCTTTCTGTGATCTAGGTATACTAGGTCTTTTCTGCACATGGCTTCACTTCACTAATTTCCTTAATTCCTTTTCTCTCTCCTTGGGACCATACATAGCCTAGTTAATGTTTTTTTTTCATGTTTAGTATGAACTCCTTTTCCTTTCTCTTGGCTCATCTGTTTCCATCTTCAATAAATAGTTTTTCACCACTAATAATATTAATAGTGTATTCTACTTATTTAAAAACCCATGCTGGGATCTTTAGGTGAATTACAACTCAAATGTTCATCACAGAAAAAATAACCGTACTTTACTGTATATTTTGTTTTGCGGGCTGAAGTTACGCATACTAAGATTGCACTGAAGAAAATAAAAAATCTCTTTTCTGTAAACAGCACTCCAAGGAGAAAAAGCTCATTAAGTACAGCAAATTTTGTGCGATTTTATAGTTCAGGTCATATTGAAAAAAAAAATTAGCTTATCTTGGAACATTGTGTATTCATTTAGTAGTTTTTAAAGAAAAGGAGGCTTGTGTACAATGTGAACATTTTCTCTGTGTTTAGCAAAAATACCACTATTTTGTATATCTGTGACTTTTTTATATAGTTTTATAAGTTATTTATATTTTGTTGCAGAAAGGGATCTAGTAAAACCTAAATATGACCTGGATAGAACAGATCCACTAGAAAACAATTATACTCCTGTCTCTTCGGTACCAAATATTTCGTCTGGTCACTACCCTGTACCTACTTTGAGCAGCACTATTACAGTAATTGCTCCTACTCATCATGGCAATAACACTACCGAAAGTTGGTCTGAATTTCATGAGGACCAAGTGGACCATAACTCCTATGTAAGACCACCAATGCCAAAGAAACGGTGTAGAGACTATGATGGTAAGTTTTTACTGTTTCCTGAAGTACTGAATTAGTATTTCCAGTAAATTCTGTAAGTTTAGGTTGCACAGTTATTCATGGACAGCCCAGTTAATGGTGGTAAGTTAGTCTTAGGCACTTCTTGAATTCTTCAGTATTATTTAAACCTTTGTTAGTCACTACTGACTATTGTATATCAGTCTAAAGACACTGCTTCTTTACACATAAGTCTTAATATATTTTTGGAGTTTATCAAACAAGAGTAGTATTTACTGAGTTGTTATCTGGGAATCTGCTACTGAAACATTCTTGACAAAACTCACTTCTTTAGAAATAAATGGTTATTGGCATGTAATTAGAACCTAGAAATGTGAATATCACCTATAAGAATTTTATAAATGAAGACTCAAAGTTTTACTGTAAAAGCTTTGTAAATTGTACTAAAGTTATAGTTGCATTATTCTCAGAGTTTTAAGTGAAATTTAAATAAAGGAAATGAAAAATAAATAAAGGAATTGCTTCTAATGACAGAGAGTACGTAAAAGTTTTATGCCTGCTTGCTAGCTAGGTATACTCATTTTAATTTGTGGATATATTTTTTAATGTGTTTGTTAGCTGTATTTACATCATAAGTATTTTAAGTTACTGGAAATTAGCTCTTGTGTTATGGTTAGTTATACTGGCCCAATATTAAAAACATTCTTCTTTTTAAATATCTTACCTTTGTTAACTTACAATTATTTATCTGACACTTTCCATGTTTCTAATTATTCTTGCTTACAGAAAAGGGTTTCTGTATGAGAGGAGACATGTGCCCTTTTGACCATGGAAGTGACCCTGTAGTTGTAGAAGATGTGAATCTTCCTGGCATGCTGCCTTTCCCAGCACAGCCGCCAGTTGTTGAAGGACCACCTCCTCCTGGACTTCCCCCACCTCCACCAATTCTTACACCTCCACCTGTGAATCTGAGACCCCCAGTGCCTCCGCCAGGCCCATTACCACCCAGCCTACCACCTGTCACAGGTAAGTAAATATATTTGTTTGCCAGTACCCATTATCTGTCCATTCATAGCCTTTTTAGAAGTTAATAGTTTGATGCTTGCTTTTGTTAAAAATACCTGAAGTAATCCTAAAGATTCCTGCTAGAAACCAAGGGCAAGATACTCTTATTTAGAATATACCTGCACTTTGTGGGTGTTGCCAAACCTATGGTTTACTGTGGTTTGGAGGGGCCCTGACTTAGCACATCCCCAACGAGTCCCAGCTCTCAGTAGTACTTTATAGCTTAAGACAAACCTGTTTTGGAATACAGTAAAAGGATATTTTACCCTAGAAAACTAATATAGTTATAAGAATTTGAGTTTATAGATACTATAATTTTGCTGATAAATGAGAATATCATGTTTGGATATACAATAACTTATTTTATTTGTTTGCTTTCAGATGATATTTCTTATTCTTTGGTTTTGACAGGACCACCACCTCCACTTCCTCCTTTGCAGCCATCTGGCATGGATGCTCCCCCAAACTCTGCAACCAGTTCTGTTCCTACTGTAGTAACAACTGGCATTCATCACCAGCCTCCTCCTGCTCCACCCTCTCTTTTTACTGCAGGTGCAGTTTTGCCCCTCTTTATATTCATAATGTAGTGAGGGTTTAGAGCAGAGTTTTAGATAAGGAATTTAAAAATGTCTAGAGAGTGACTAGCTCTATTAGGTTTATTTTTCTTAGTAAAATCATATAGAATAAAATGTAGGCATGGGGATTGTATATTAAATATAAGTCCCTTGGATTTTTAAAAGACTAAGTTTTATGTATGTGTGTATATATGTATATATAATTACATATATATACATATATATACATATACATATAATTACATATATATACATATATATAATTTCTTTTACTGTTATATTTTCTATTTAATTTTTTATTTTTAGAAAACTAAATTTTCTTTTTAATGCATGTAGCATGTTAGCTCTGTATTAGTAATGTTATATAATTTACTTTTTCTTTTATCAATATTAAAAAATTACCAAGTGGTGTTTTATAATTGTTTTTTAATTACAGTTTTTGTATTACCAGATACATATGACACAGATGGCTACAATCCTGAAGCCCCAAGCATAACAAACACTTCCAGACCTATGTATAGACACAGAGTGCACGCACAAAGGCCTAACTTGATAGGACTAACATCAGGGGATATGGATTTGCCACCCAGAGGTACTATGATTAATCTTCTCTTCTTATTTTCATATCAAGAGTGGCAAACATTTATAAAGAATATGGTCCTGCATTTATTGGGGTTGAATAAGGGATGGTGATTAAGTTTATTCCTCTGATCCTTTGGTCTTTCTTAAGAGAAAAGGTAATGTGTAGTTTTCTATTTGTGTTACTGGTGACACTTTATTCCATCACTGGAGGGGAAGGGAATTTCCTGAAAGTTCTTTTTTTTTTAAGGAGAATAAATCTTTTAAAAAATTCTTTAAGACTGTATTTATTTGAGAGAGTGAGTGCGCGCCAGTGAGAAAGCACAAGCTGGGAAGAGGATGAGGCAGAGGCAGAGGCAGAAGGAGAAACAGATTCCCCACTGTGCAGGGAGCCTGACTCAGAGCTCAGTCCCGGGGCCCTGTGATCATGACCTGAGCCGAAGGCAGATGCTTAATCGACTGAGCCAACCAGGTGCTCCCAAAATACATATTTTTTAAGGTAGCTCTTTGGGGGGTTATTTTGTATCATTTGCAGTCTTTCTTTTAAAGATTATTTTATTCTTTAAGGGGGGAGGGGCAGAGAGGGAGAGAGTGAATATTAAGCCGACTCCATGCCCCAGCATGGAGCCTTATAGGGAGCTTGATATCACAACCCTGAGATCATGACCTGAGCTTAAATCAAGAGAAATGGAGAGTCAGACATTTAACTGCGCCACTCAGGCACCTCTGTTATTTGTAGTCTTGCGCTCTTGAAAGTAATGATTTAGGGGTGCTGGGTAGCTCAGTCAGTTAAGCATCTGCCTTTGGCTGGGTGGTGATCTCAGGGGCCTTCAGATCGAGAAATGCTTTAGTTCCTGAAGATTTTTTTTGTAGATTGGATAATGAAGTAAGCTTTACAAGCTTCTACAAACTTGTGCTTGATACATATTTTACTTAGAAGAATTGGTTACTGGTTTGATCATAATATTTTAATCAAAAAGAATTATGTTTTAGGAAGTGACTTACCAGCTTTTAAAATTTTTCTTAGAGGGGACAGACTTCTTGATAAAATTTCTAAATGAGAAAAGAAGGTAGGAGTTTAGATGAGGAAGTCACAAGCTGGGGCAGCCAAAACTGCTCTGCTAGAAGTACAAACTGATAGGTTTAGAGGAAGGGAGAAAGGTCACATTTAATTTGAAAGAGGGAGCGTTGGCTACAGATAACAGGAAGTGAGGGGTTGTCTTCCATAATGGAAAATGTATGTAGGCAATAAAATATATTTTTTTCCCTAACTACTTCAATAACTTTTTTTTTTTTATAAGATTTTATTTATTTATCAGAGAGAGAGGGCGGGAGAGAGCGAGCACAGGCAGACAGAATGGCAGGCAGAGGCAGAGGGAGAAGCAGGCTCCCCGCTGAGCAAGGAGCCCGATGCGGGACTCGATCCCAGGACGCTGGATCACGACCCGAGCCGAAGGCAGCTGCTTAACCAACTGAGCCACCCAGACGTCAAATCCCATTTTCTTTGTAGTCTTGCCTTTTTTTTTTCTAGTAACAACAACAACAAAAAATCATGATTGATGCCTCATCAATTATGAATAAAACTACAACTTGTTGAATGGTAGTGCCTAATGTGGTTTAGTAAACTTATGAATACTTACACTTTGCATTTTTTTATTTGTTCATTGAAATGATCAAATTCTTTGATCATTCTTGAGTGTTCAGGGAACTTTGTCACAGAGGTATGAGGAACATTATAATTTATAACCAATTTAATTTATATCATCTTTGATTTTACAGGAAAGCATTTCACGTGGATATCACTTTTCCCTCACACTTTTTAAATTCTTATTAAGGAATTCTAATAGCTCTCATTAATAACAACAGAAGAAAATTTTTTTTTGAGTTTTTTATAAGGGATAAGATTGTTTATAAATGAAAACTATAAGCCACTTAAGATTGTGGCTTTTCATCTCCCAAGTCTCTCCTGCGTAGTTCAGAGAAAACCCCATTCTTCTTTGGTCATTGCTTTAGCACCTTTCTTTTTATCATACCTATAGTCTTTGCTTTTACTGGAACCTCCTACATGAAGTCATCTCTTTCTTACCTGCTTAGGTGTGGCAAAAATATATGCTTCTACAGATCAATATTAGACTCATTCCAATGCCAGGCAAATTTTTCTGATGGTGGTCAAGAAAAGGAAGAGGGATCATGTTCCTTACATAAATCTCCTACCATGTAGAAATTGCAGTTATGGTAATTTCAGCTCTACATGTGTAGTTACAAGTTATGGGAAGTGACCCCATTGAGAGAGCAATGTCTAGTATGTATGGTTAGAAATTTGAATGCCTTTTCCTATAGATTCATTGTATATAGTGATTATTTTTGTACTGTTCTTCATATATATCACATAGTATATTTGTCATGTGGTTTAGGAATATATTCTCCACTAATAACATTGTTTTTATATACCACAGAACTGATTTAGCACCCCCATTTTAAGTGAGTAGTACCTATATTTTTATTTCCTCATCTTTTCTCATTCTTCCTCCTCTCCCCCTATCCCCCCTGCAAAATGTTTTCATCGTTTGCCCATTTGGTTTGAAACTTATTTTCCTGGATGGTGACAGATACATAATTAATGTATTTATTACTGTATTTATTATTTATTACATAATTAGTGTACATTTCTTACTATCTATAGATGATAGGCTTAATTTAAATTTGTTATAGGCTATTATGCGATAATTATATTGTTCCATACTTTAAATTGATGGGGAATCATCATCATTAAACAAAAGAAAAAATTTAGGCCCATTGATACCTTAGAATTACTAATAAAAGTGCCTGAGAGGCTCTGAGAATTGTCCTTTCCAGATTTCTAAGGAGGTAGAGAATTTGATAGATGTTCCTTGACTGGATATAGGTAGGAGTAAGGGCTAGGTGGTTTTCCTTTTGCTGTCAACAAAACCAGGGCTAAAAATTTTAAGCATAAAAACAATTTATTAAAAGGATACTGTGGGGGAAAACTCAGTATATATAACTAATAGACTCATTTGCTAATTGAATACCAAGAGGAACTTACTTCCATTTTTAATACTCTTTAAATAAGTAACAATGAAAGGCAGTCTGAGTCAGAGAATATAGATGAATTGGAACAAACACATCACAATGACTAGGGGAGAATATATCACTGCCTTTCTTAGTGAACTTTCGGATAAAGAACATATTAAAGTAAAAAAGGATATTTGATAACTCAAAAACTTTAAGAAAGTCAGTGAACCGGGTGGGAGGCAAGAGTAAGGACACAAATCCTGTAGAACTGGTCTTGCGAAGGTGCCACTGAGCACAGAAGCTGCCAGCTTGCACTATGAATATCACCAGTGTTAGATAGTGGATGTTTCCACCTGATCTGCTGTGGAAACAAAGGTTGGTTTAGCCAGAGAAAGGGGGTAGGTAAAGCAAATACATTTCATAATACTTTTGAGAAACTGAAAGCTTGATGACTGGAACAGAGGGAGTGAGATACATGGAGGGAGGTATGAGACCAGTTAAGGGCATTTAAAGAATTCTAGAAAAAGAGATGACAGTATACTAGCTGGGGTAGGGTACTAATAGTGGAAAATGAAAGATCTAAATTTAGTGGAATTGATGACATTATTGGATTGCGGGACTTAGAATGGGTGAAATGGAGAGCATGAAATTGAATACATCAGATTTCTGCTCTGGATAATTGGGCAGCTGATAATATCATTGAGAGGAAGAACAGATTTGATAGGAAAATAAATTTAGTTTTGGAAGTGTTTAATTTGTTGTGTCCTGGGGCGTTTGAAGAGAAATATCCAGTTGGAAGTAAGATCTGGATGCCAGGTCTCTTAAAAGAGAGATGGTTTAGAAAATACAGATTTTTAATCATGAGCATGTAAAGCAGTAGTTCTTAATCTTTTCTTCTGTGCTGTTAGTAATTATGGGAGGTATAGGGAGATGGAATGAGGCATATCCAAATCTGCAAGCCTGACTGATATGGGTTCTGAAAGCTCTTCTCGTGTGTTTCTGATATACTTTTCTTCGAGTATATGAGAATCACTAAAAATGATGAATGAAGCCATGATAATAGATGTCTTAAGGTGATTGTGTAGAGCGAGATTGGAAAGTTCAAGTAAGTAACTTTGGAGAATGCCAGTATTTGAAGCTGTGGGCAGAGAAGGGGGAGCTTAAGTAGGTCACTGAGAAAATGAAGTCAGGAAGGCTCAATCAAAAGCAGGGAGTGAGGAGTCCTGAAAAATCCAAAGAAGATAGGAAAAGAAGTGATCAACAGCATTTAATGGTAAGAGGTCAAGTAAGAGAAGGACTGGGATATATTTATAAGCTTAAGCAACAGTTAGGACATCAGCAAATTCAGGATGAGAAAGTTAAGTGCAGTAATGAGAACGGCTGCCAGTTTTTGGAGGATTAGTGAATTGGGTGGTAGGGAAGCAGGTTAGCAAGTGTAACATCTCTTAGGAAATAGCTGTGAGGGTGGGGAGCAAAGGAAGGTGGTATCTGCCGGGGAAGTAGTTTTATGAGATTTTATTTAAAAGTGGGGTAATTTGAGCTTGCTAAATGTTGATGGGAAGTTCCAGTTTAGAGGAAGAGGTTGAAGATGAAGGAAAACAGCAGAGCTCTGGGGCACTGATTTTGCTGATCTTTATATGGGACGAATTACTGGAAGGAACTCCAGAAGCAGAAATTCAGTTAGTACATTAGACTTGGTGAGAAGTAATACAAGTTTGGACCAAGGTTGTTTCGGTGAGAAATGAGAGGAAATATATGCAAGGTGAATTGAAGGGATGTGGGCCGACTCAGAAATCAAATAGTAGTTTCATTAATAGAAATGCTTAAGAAAGATTTAAAAGTACGTTTGATATGAAGATAATTTGTACTTCGTATGTATAAATTTTGAGTTTTGAGAAACCTGTAGGATTTTGAGAACTAGATGGCCAGAGAAAACCAACAAGTTAGGAATTGAGGACTGACTTCTGGACAAGAGTTCAGTGTGTGGTGGAGAGATTGATGTGATCTCCTGCATGGAGATTGAGTTGTAGCGATCCATAAGAGGTTGTGCTGAAACACCTTAAGTTATTTTGGTTAGTTATGTGTTTAGAAATATTAAGAACAGGATGTATGCAATCAATTTATCCATCTTTAAAAAGAATTTTAAAATTATATTTTTCTATGTGGATTAAGGTTTGCATGTTTTAAGCTTTAGTGTTGTTTCAGAATAACAGGTTAAATGTACCTATGTTTGTCACATTCCAACTAAGTAAATGTAAAGTGTTGGAAGTAGCAGATGTGTACAGCTCTTTTACACTGCAGTTCAATCTTGAATACCTTTTTAAATCAAGTGTGCTTTCAATCTTGAATACCTTTCTAAATCAAGTGTGCTTTGTGTTACTGTGTTGATATTTAAATAGGCAACTTCAATCACAACTGTATCAATTCTTTTTCTTTTTCTTTTTTTTTTTTAATTAATTTTTTATTTTTTATAAACATATATTTTTATCCCCAGGGGTACAGGTCTGTGAATCACCAAGTTTATACACTTCACAGCACTCACCAAAGCACACACCCTTCCCAATGTCCATAATCCCACCCCCTTCTCCCAAACCCCCTCCCCCCAGCAACACTCAGTTTGTTTTGTGAGATTAAGAGTCACTTATGGTTTGTCTCCCTCCCAATTCCATCTTGTTTCATTGATTCTTCTTCTACCCACTTAAGCCCCCATGTTGCATCACCACTTCCTCATATCAGGGAGATCATAGTATCAATTCTTTTTAAGTTATCAATTCTTGAAGGTCATTGGGTTAATGTTAAATTTTGAATAAATTTAAATTTGAATAAATGTTAAATTTAGGTCATGCATTTGATTTCAAAACTATGAACTCAAAGCCTTAAATAAATCAGAAACTTAAATTTCTGATTTATTTGTACATTTATTTACGGGGAGGGTGATGGCCGATGAAAACAGTGACATTGATTTTACCTTTACCATCCCCCCAACCGCTACCTCGAAAAGAAGTGGCCTATAGAGTCATATTGTAATTTGACATGTAAGAATTCCTGAGTCGTCTTTAGTTAGATATGAAGTGAATTCAGAATAAGTTAAAATCCTTTAGATTATTATATTTGAATCTGCATTTATTTCTGTTTCTTCTAAAAATGTATATTTGGACAAGAAGCCAGAACTTTGTTTTCAGTATGCATTTAAGGAAGTATCTGTGGTAAACAGAAAATATTAATCTGTGCTCTCTTTTCTTTTCAAATAGAAAAACCTCCTAATAAAAGCAGTATGAGGATAGTAGTGGATTCGGAATCAAGGAAAAGAACCATTGGTTCCGGGGAGCCTGGAGCTCCTACAAAGAAGACCTGGTTTGATAAGTAAGCTGGCAGGATTGAGAAGTTTTAATGTATAGTGATTTTTAGGATACTGGAGTATTATTTGGCAGTATAGTATTCTCTTTCAAAATGAGCTTTATATAATTCTGTTTTATAAGCAGTCTCACACTATAGTGTACATTGATTTCTAAATATTTGTAAGTTAATAGGTACTTGGAGGGTATTTGCATACAGAATTGTTGTGGTAGTCAAGGACACAATTTTTCCTCTTCCTTCCTTTCCCCACGTCCAGAAAAAAACACTGCTTAACTTAGAGATGTCAGTGAAAACTACCTATAGAAAGGGTACTCATGAGACCACTATTCGAGAAAGAAGTTGGGTCAGGTTTGGGAAGAGGCTTTAGCATGTAGGCAAGTCCTATTTAGAGCTGGAAAGTGATCTTTTGGGGGGCTGGGGAGACTGGATAGTCATTAAAGTTGTCAGGGAAGGGCTTCAGAGAAAGAGGATAATTGAAAGAACCAGAATGCTGGGGTGCGTGTGAAGATTCTTATAACATTTGTAAGTTAAAGGAGAGAGGATCACACTTTCAGAGCTTTAACATAATTTAGTAATGGGTACTATCTAGTTCTGGCTCTGCCTGTAATTCTGTGATGTAAGGAAAGTGTGTAACCTCTCTGGGCCACAGTTTTGGCCTTTTTTCAAGCGCCAAATGTATGGTTTACAGTTTTGACTTTTTTTTTTTTAAGGTGGAAAGTGGTTGAGACGGTTATACCTTGTTTTTAATCACTGTTTTAGAATAGGATACATTTCAGTAAGCTAGCTTTTGCAGAAGTGCAACAAAAATTGTGTATGCAAATTTACTGAAAGAGCACTGGACTTTTCCTGCTTAAGTGGGCGTGGATTCGAGTGGGACATAATAAGTGGCATAGGAGAAGCCTTCTCAGTTAGCTTCTGTGAAAGATATGTACAGTAGTAATTAAGAAATTTCAGTTTTTGGAAGAAAATTTCTTTATCAACCAGTAATCAGTTTGAAAAAACAATAGAACTTAAATTGTAAAACCTTATTAATCTGTGCTTGGTAGGGTTTAGGATTTATAAATAAATATATTAATCAACTTGATTTTTTGTTACAGGCCAAATTTTAATAGAACAAACAGCCCAGGCTTCCAGAAGAAGGTTCAGTTTGGAAATGAAAACACCAAACTTGAACTTAGAAAAGTTCCTCCAGAATTAAATAATATCAGCAAACTTAATGAACATTTTAGTCGATTTGGAACCTTGGTTAACTTACAGGTAAGAGCTATGCAGTAATTCTATGGTCTTTGCTTAATTATTTAGGGAGGGATTTTAATGTAGTAAGAAAAATACTTTTATAAAGGAATATGGAAAATTTGGTGACATTCTAAATTTGGAAAATTGGAATGATACAAAACTATATTTTTAAAACGATGTATGATTTTGAGTAAGTTTTTTGCTCTCAGAAGGCAAGGAGTTTTGATTGATCATATTATATACTTTCTACCTAATAGAAGTTATTACAAAATTATAGCAAACTTTAAATAATTAGAGTAGAAAAATCTAATCTTTTTAAAATTATTTTTTAGTTTTTAAAAAGACTTTATTTATTTATTTGACACAGAGTACAAGCAGGGAGAGTGGCAGGGAGAGGGAGAAGCAGGCTCCCACTGAGAGGAGACCCTACCGTGGGGCTTGATCCCAGAAAGCTGGGATCATGACCTGAGCCAAAGGCAGATGCTTAATCGACTGAGCCACCCAGGTGCCCAGCAATATCTAATCTTTAATAGTTTTCCTCAGTTTTTCTGAAGCATTACAACAGAATGCTTTAGTCAAGATGTTTCTGCTGCTCGTATATCAGGAAGCACTTAAACGTTAACTTTTGGGGGACCCAAATATCAGCTAATTAAGGAATACTTAATTAGTTCAAATATTTACTTTTTCCTCTGTCACTTTTGAACATCCTTAAGGATTAAGTATCAGTGTAATTTGTATATGACTTCTCCTAAAATTAGACCTTGGGTTGGGTATTTTAGATTTAGATGAGATTATTTAGTATGAGTTAACATTATATATGTCAAAAATACTGTAATTATTTTGGGCTTTTTTTCCAGTATGTATGGTGTTCTTTTCAACTAAAATAATTACTTCCCATAACCTGATAAAAATAACTTTTAGAGAGTACAACTGAAGTCGATTGTTTGGAAAATTTTGCTTTTTTGACATTTAAAAGATAATATAGGGGCACCTGGGTGGCTCAGTGGGTTAAAGCCTCTGCCTTCGGCTCAGGTCATGATCCCAGGGCTTTGGGATCAAGCCCCGCATCGGCCTCCCTGCTCGGCAGAGCCTGCTTCCCCCCGCTGCCACCTCTACCTGCCTCTCTGCCTACTTGTAGTCTCTGTCAGATAAATAAATAAAATCTTTAAAAATAAATAAATAAATAATATAAAAAGAACATGAAAAAATGCATGCTTGCTTGGTGTGGGGCAATAGAAGTTTTTTTTTTTTCCCCCTCTAGAGATTTTATTTATTTGACAGAGAGAGATCACAAGTAGGTAGAGAGGCAGGTGTAGAGAGAGAGAGAGAGATCGGAGGAAGCAGGCTCCCTGAGAGAGAGAGAGGAGGAAGCAGGCTCCCTGCCTAGCAGAGAGCCCGATGTGCGGATTCGATCAGGACCTGAGATCATGACCTGAGCTGAAGGCAGAGGCTTAACCCATTGAGCCACCCAGGCGCCCGGGGGCAATAGAAGTTTATATAGAATTTAAAGGAAATGTTTCCACCTTAACTCTTCGTGTACTTCTCATTCCTTTCCCCATATATCCCCATAATCCTATTAGTGTTAAAAATATATCATATATTATTCTAGGTTTTTTGTGTTTCAGTTAGCACGCGCAAAAGATATATATATTAAAAAATATGCGGACCCATGGTATACATATTACTCCACAGTTACGTAATCTTGAACATCTGAGTATCTTTTTACAGCAATTCAATTTTATTTACCACATTTAGATGTAGACACAAAAAAGTTTTCAGAATATTCTTTTCCTCTTGTAATTTAAGTGCCCTGGTAAAATTAATTTAGGGAAATTTTCAAAATTGAGGAGCAAAACATGGTATCTGACTACTGTTTCAGTTTGCATTTTTTAATACAGTCCTTAGTTAACATTTCTTTGGGAGTGAAAGTAAACCGTGGTAAATAATCTAGACGTAAGAAAGAAAATAATCTAGATGTAAAGATAGAATGCTTCCTGGAAGGACCAGAATTTCATCTCTTGAGGAATTTTATTGGATGAAACAATGGATTCTTTTGGAATTCACTGGTCTTAATATTTTAAATCTTAGGTTGCTTATAATGGTGATCCTGAAGGTGCCCTTATCCAATTTGCAACATATGAAGAAGCAAAGAAAGCTATATCAAGTACAGAAGCAGTACTAAACAATCGCTTTATTAAGGTTTATTGGCACAGAGAAGGAAGTACCCAGCAGTTGCAAACTACTTCTCCAAAGGTAAGAGAGAGATTTGTGTGAAACTCAATGCTTTTCTCAGAAAGCTCTTAGCATATAGTGTTTAAGAGCAGGAGTACTGCAGTCAGGTAGACTTAAATTCAGATTCTCCAAAACTGTGAAGACTGAAGGAACTTATTTAATGTCCTTAACCTGTTCTCTTTATTGAGAAGTTAGTCCCTAGTTTAGAGAATCATTGGATGATAAGATAAAAAGCATATAGAAAAGTGCCTAGTAGGTAGGAGCCAATCAGTATGTGGTAGCTTATACATATTTCAGAAACTCATACTGTGTGTTCATTTTGGAAATCCTTCCATCCCCCCCGCCCACCTTCCCTTTCTCTTTTTCAGTCACTGAATCAGTCACTAATGTTAGATCAGTTGCTTATAGGAGGATTTTATAGCAGTTTGTTTCTCGATTGAATTTTCTCCTGTTCATTATTTCCTTTATAAATAAGTTAATTTATGCAAAGAAAAACATCCATATATGTGTGTGTGAAGGAATTTGGAAGACAGGTTTTGATTATAAGCTGCACTTTTAAAACTTTCTGCATGGGCAATGTAATAACAAATAACAGAGGTTACTTGACATGTTCATGAGCTGATCCTCTTGTTTAACATTTTTTTTTTTTTATTCTGAGGTAATGCAGCCCTTAGTCCAGCAGCCCATTTTGCCTGTTGTGAAGCAGTCAGTTAAAGAGCGATTGGGTCCGGTACCTTCAAATACTATTGAACCAGCAGAAGCACAGAGTGCCAGTTCAGACCTTCCTCAGGTAAATGAAAAGTCTTATTGTGTGTGTCTCATAACAGGTTCTCAGCAAATTAGTGTCCCTTGTGATTCGAATTATAGTTAATTGTGTGTATCTTATACAGAAATACAGTCTGTACATATATGAACTCCGCCTGTAAATTTTCTTTTTACCATTAGCACAAGATTTTCACATTCTGTTTTTCCTATAGTATTTGAATTTTAAATTCTTCTCTCTAGTTAATACTTGAGTTCCCTTTCACTTTGTGAAGGAATTAATTTTAAGCAAAACTGCCTGAAAAATGAAGTTCAGTATATTAAATCTTTTTTCCCATCATCTTTTACTTAACTACATTTCTATTCCAGAGAAGATGATACAGTAGACTGCACCAAAAGCTTTTGTGAAGGGAAGGCTTAAGCCATCAGGTTTTAGCATGCTTGATGATACTGTTTCAAGTTACTTACATAGTTCTCAGAACTTTGCATCACTCGTTCCTGACTTTCAGATTCTCTTCTCCACATGTCATTCCCTTCCACACTTGAGTGGCAGTTTCTTGTTTCTGCACCCTCTGTCTTTGAAACTTAGCTTTCTTTTTCTCTAGGTATTTTAGCATTTGTTGTTCAGTGTAAGCATTAGGATATAGTTAGGATGCTATTTTATTAAAATAGTTTTCTAGGTAATTCCTGAAGAGTCAGATAATGAGATTGTATGGAAACATGCAGAACGGAAATTGATAAATTTTCAATTACTAAAAAAACCCCCAGTGATAATAATTCCCCATCCTGTAATCTCAAATCATCGCCAGATACAGTGTATTTGGCTATAGAAACATACTTTAGGAAAGAATGGCTTTTATTTTTAAGCTCAAGAAGCAGGCAGATATTTTAGTTTCTCAAATCTAATATTTACAGTGTTCACACTTTCTGAACACTTGTCAACATAGGATTCTAAGAATTAATGATTCTGTATCAGTGGAGGGACTTTAATAAATACCTAGTTGAAACCTTACTTTACATCATGATTTTTTATGAGTGCATAATACTGCATACTGTTTGTTTTTCCACACACATTTTCTTTCTGTCTCTGTCTTTGAAAAAGGCCCAGGTTTGTGTGATTAACATCAGTATACTTAACGAGTTAGTATATATTAGTAGAATCAGAATGTTCAAAATCCCAACAGACCTATATGTTTGGGGAAACACTGAATATGTCCATTTTAATTTTTTTAGAATGTAACTAAGTTATCTGTGAAGGACAGGTTGGGTTTTGTATCAAAGCCATCTGTTTCAGCAACTGAAAAGGTAAGAAGAATAATAGCATGATCTGTTTGTCTTGGCTTCATAAATGTTTTCAGGTGGCATCTTAATTTTTTAATTTTTTTCATAGTTCTAAACTCTTGCTTCTTAATAGTATCTGTATCTCTTATTCCTACCTTTTTGCTTTCCATCTGCTGAAAAAGAAAAAAATTTGCCTACCTTTTTTTTTTTTTTTACTTTTGCATCAGCATTTTAATATTTGCCTCTCACTATATGTCTATGTGCTTCCTTCTTTTCATTTTCTCATTTTATTACTGTATTTTCTTTAGCGACATTTTGCATTTTAATTTGAAAACTCTCGCAGCCTAATGGAAAAGGCCACAAATTAGAAATTTTACCTGAGTTTGAGTTTTGGCTCTTCACTTACTAACTGCATGATACTGGGCAGTGCTCTTAACCTTTCCGATTCTTTTTCCTCGTTGGTGAAATGAAGATTGTAAATTTGTGTTGCTCACAGAGTTTTGTGAGGATTAAATAAAATGATTCATTTAAAAGTATTTTTTAATTGGAAAGGATGATGTAAATGTAAATTTGTTACCTATTACTAACAGCTGTTGTACATAGCCTGACAATTGTCATTTGTCATTTCTTTTTTTAAACAATGGGGTAATTACTGATTAAATGGACCTATCTCATAGTTTTGTGTAGGTGTATTATTTATTTTTTCCATTTAGGTATGAGCGAATGCTCTGGTCTTTAGTCTTATTTGATATATGGAATCACAGAATAGGATTAGATCATTTTTCTCATTTCTGTGTCCTCACCTTAGAAGGAAGGTAAGGCCCGGTGGATAAACTAGGAATTACTGAGTCAGGACTAGAATGTGGGTCTCCTCTATTTTATATCCATGGCTCTTTCCATTATTAAGTTATGTAGAAAGTTGACTCTTATATGTTACATAGAGCATCCCATGAAAGGGCTAACCTCTCCTCACTGGTTTTTCAGTATATCCTCTTCCTTATTTGCCATGTTAAACTAAGGCAATTCTAGAAATTTGAATTTGAATCTCATTCTGTATTTCACATTTTCGTCTTGGGCACCTCAACATTACTTCAGGCATAATGTGCTTAAAAAATGATGATTTGCCACCTAAATTAACCTCTCTTCCTCACTCCGACTCTGGAAGTTCTACCACCATTTTCCAAGTTGTGCAGTCTAAAAACCTGAGAGTCATTCACTTGTGTTTGTCATCCACTTCTTTTTCTTCCCCACCTTCAGTTTCTTGGCCTCTGGATGTGGTGTCCTAGCCGTATGCTCCTCCTGAGATTTATACTACCACCACTGTACTTTCAGACTTATTTTAATGTTAACTTCTTACAGAAGTTAAGAACTTCATTTCCCCAGCTACATACCTGCTTTATTCGTAGCGTATCATATCTCAGTTATTTGGGGCTTATGTCTCTGTGTTGGATCTTCTTTTTACCTTAGCAAGCCTTTTTCTGCTCATTATTTCTCACTCTTTCCTGCCTTTTTTCTTTTTCTTTTTTTGATGGTGATTTTCCTGGAGTCCATTTTCCTCTAAGTGAATTCTAGTCATTCTTTTAAAGATTTGAAAAAATCTCTTTACCCTAGTCTGTAAAATCTTTAATTTTTTTCCCCATATGATGCCTCCCTTTTCCCCCCCTGTATTTGTCTATATCTTAGTCCATGCTACTGACTTTAGCAGTATCTAAGTATTAACTTTGATTAGGTTTATCCACCTTGATAGTAAGTAACTAAGGAATAAAGAAAATAAGTCTGTTACACTTTGTTTAGTAATGACCAATTCTGGAGAGGTCTAAAAACTTTATACTTAGCATCTGTTTTTGTCAAGATTTAGACTCTGAAATTTGTAGCTTTTACAGAACTCTTCTGGTATGTTTGCTTCTTTTTTTTTTTAATGTGTTTTATATAGCTTTAGGATAAAAGAGATTTGGAATTGATAGTGTATATTTAGTAATAGAGTTACCATTAACTGAAAAATCACTAATGGTAGTATTTTTATGAAGAAATACTGTAAATACTATAAAGAATCTTTTAAGGAAAGCAGTTATTTAGAAGTGTGTAACTTTTAGTCATCTTCAGTGAACTTCTTTATAGAATAGCATTTTGTTTTTGCTTATTCTTGGTTGTTCCCGTTCCCCAAGTCTGTAGGGGTTTTTGATGAAGAATCCTTAGAGCTTAGTGATTCAGAGAAGTCTTAGGAAGGATAGAAGAATGTTTCCCATCATCAAATTGAAGGCTGGGAAATACTCAAAACTAGTATCTATACAGTGTCTTCTGTCGTTATGAAAGCAAGTAAGTATACAAATATAAAAAATTTCCCCTTCCTCTGAACAACACTGAGTAAACCCTTCACTGATTCTTTATTCTAAAAGTCCATTTTTATGTTGAAAGAGAAAACTTAAAACTTAATTTATACACCGAAATCTTAAGACATTGCAGTAGCTATTAAATGGTATGATTTGGAAAGACTGATCAGTGAAATGATGTTTGAGTACTTCTCAAGATACAGTGATTTATTAAGAATAAAGGTGGCATCTGTGTGTACCACCTTGATTAGTCTACAGAAAGACTTAAGACTGTCCAAATTATCTCCCTTAGACCCTTCTTAACTAAGAAAGTAAAATGATTAATTACATGAATATTTAAGGTTTGTGTATCATTATCAGTTTCAGGTATAGGATGTTATTGTTCCTTAGCAGCTTAGCAATAGTTTCTTTCTTTCCCTCCTCCCCCTGACCTTTTTTAAAATCTAAAAATATGTATCTTTGTCTCTTTGCAATATGATATGTTAACATAAGCACCATGGGACTTTTAAAAGGGAAATTATGTGGTATACTGAAGGAACATTGCGAGTCATTTGGAGACTTCAGCTGTTGAGTTAACAGCTGACATTAGGTATGATCCTGAACAAAGCTTACTCTCTGTTTCCTTAACTAAAAAACGCAGCCATCTAAGTAACCCTCTGATTTTTTAATTTTCATTTGTTGTGTAATTTTTAAATATAACAGTTAAGGAATTTATGAGTTTCTTTTCGTAACTGTTACTGAATACTTTTGTTTTTTTTTAAGATTTTATTTTTTTTTTTTTTGACAGAAAAAAGCAGGGAGCCTGATGCAGGGTTCGATCCCATAACTCTGGGATCATGACCTGAGCCGAAGGCCGATGCTCAATGGCTGAGCCACCCAGGTGCCCCTGATTTTTTTTTAAATGCATTGATCTCTCTCAGGATTATTACCTGGATTATTTAGTCAGAATTATTACCAAGATTGTTGTTGTTGTTGTTGTTTTTAAGATTTTATTTATTTATTTGACAGAGATCACAAGTAGAGAGGTAGGCAGAGAGAGAGAGAGAGAGGAGGAAGCAGGCTCCCTGCCTAGCAGAGAGCCCAATGAGGGGCTCGATCCCAGGACCCTGAGATCATGACCTGAGCTGAAGGCAGCGGCTTAACCCACTGAGCCACCCAGGCACCCCTGTTTTTCTTTTTATTTACAAGAATTAATAGTAGTTTACGTCTGATAATATTTCACATAGGAAATAAGGTAAAGAGGTGTTAATGGATTGTAACTTATTAAGAAATTGACTTTTGTCTTGGAAAGTGAGAGGTAGTGATGTACATTTTAATAACAAAGCATATATGATACTTTTCAGCTCACTTTTTGAATTCAACAAACCTTTGACACCAAACCTAACAAGTATATTACAATAAAGGAAAATTATAAGCAATAGCTCATGAATGTATACCTAAAAATCCTAAGCTAAATATTAGCAGGTTCTCAGTGATAAGAAGAAAGAAAATACGTGCTGGCCAGGTAGAATTTATTCCAGAAATGCAAGATTGAGTTAACATTTGAAAATCCACTTAATTTACCACATTAACAGAATAAGGGGGAGAAGAGTAGGAAGAACCTCCTATGATTATTTCAGTAGAAAAAGCATATGATGAAATTTATTACTTAGTCACAATAAACAGCACACAAAATAAGAATAGAAACTTCCTTAATTTGATAAACTTTATCTTCATAAAACCTCTAGAGCTAAAATACCGAATAGTGGAATATTGAATGATTTTCTTCTTGAGATCAGGAACAAGATCTCTTCTTGAAATCATCACTTTTTTAAGTGTAGAGCCTAATCAGTGTAGTAAGGCAAGAAAGTGAAATAAATGGTGAAAAGATGGCAAAAGAAGAAACAAAACTGTATTTACTCGCAGATGACATCATATATGTGAAAAATCCAAAGGAATTCACCAACCTTTGGAATTAATAGGTGAATGCAGTAAGGTCAATATATAAAAAAATACAGCACAAGCAGAAACCCATTTGGAAAATAGAGAAGGTGTGATTGTTTGAAAAGCCACCACCTGTGCTTTGACTTTGTTTTTAGAAGTTGTAGCACCTTCTGTTCTTTTGGATTTGTCATGTCCTTCCACTGGTTTCATTCTTAACAGATTTTCTTCTCTTTTATCACAACTCCATCTTTGTCTTTTGAAAATACAGATATCCCTTGCTATTCATACTCTTACTGTCTATAAACTCTAGAACCAAATAGATTCAAATAGTTAGCAGTTTTTGTGATCATATAGTTCATTGTTTATAAGACATTTTATTTTCACCTTTCAACACCTCTGAATTAAGCTACATCTTATCTGTTTGCGGTTATAATTGGCAACATATTTGTCTTTAGTAGGTTATAATTGGCAACATATTTGTCTTTAGTAGGGGTACATTGTGATAATGTGTTTCGTAGTGATGTCTTGAACTCAGTGAAATATGCCAGCTAATGTTCTGTGTAGAGAGAATAGAAGGCGGTTCCTGGATAAAACAAGGAGGTGGGATGCTTTTAGGAGTAAAGGAGTCTTCTCATTTTTGTCATACAGTTTTATTCACTTCGAACTAGTATTCCTTAGTCTGATATCAGATGTTAACAAGTATACTTTGAAAAGGAGTGTTCCCTTCTCACTGAAATTGGAGAAATGCCAAATTAAACAAGTTACATGGGTTTCTTTAGTTCAGGCCTTCTCACAGCTTTTATGGTAAAATGCATCTTGAAACTAGAAAGTAGGTTTGTATTATTTCCAACTTATTTGAGTATAAAAATCTTTTTGGTCACAACTTTTCAACTCTTTATGGCACACTCATGAAGGAAACAGTTTATGAGACACTCAGACTGTCTTTAGCACATTATCTTGTGTTTCTCTATAAAGTTATAATGTCATCCTTGTATGATCGTGCAGTTTAGCATCACATGGTATGGTAAGGTAGCATAGAAGAAATTTTTTTTTCTGATATTACAGAGAATGGTGACTGAAGTTAGACTGCAAAGTAAATCTGTATTTACTCCATATATTACCGAAGGCAACCATTTCATTATTTTTAGTGCTATCTGAGTATTATTTTTCGTTATTGAAGAAAATTATCAGTCAGATTTGATACATCTCAAATATTATAAAGAACCTTTATTTTTAAACGTCAGTTTTATTGTGTGGAACCAGTATAATTAATAGTATTCTAGGTTTTTATGTTACTTGGAGGCTAAAACATTCTTAAATACTTAGACTAGTGATGAGTTGTCTAATCTTTGTGATGTTTACTAATCTAACTTCATGAAAGCACACTAGAAAATAGTGTCTGGTACTTCTCTGATAGACCCAGATGTTTATATTTTAGTAGCTAAAAGGTCAGGCTTTTTCTCACTGGTAATCTTCTGTTTTTGTAATTCTTTTAACCTAATTTTAAGAAGGGAACTCCCTTAACACTTTGGAAACTGTGTTTTTTTTTCCTCTGGAAAGTTACATCGTTCACACATATGGTTCCATGTTTAGTTTTTATAACATTCATAGATTACTCTTAAGGGATCTCTAGACTCCTTTCTTAAAAACTGGTAACTGACCACACTCTGGAACCTACAGCTTTCTGCTTTTGAAGAATGAAAAAGGTAGCCTATACACTTTTATTTTCATGAATGACCCTTGTATAGATTGTACACTTCAGTTTATCATCATTTCAGTTTAATTTAGGTGCAAAACTATTCGTTGAGTGTTTACTACATGCCCTGGCACTGTTCTAGGCACTGAAGATAGAGTGGTGAATGAAGCAAAAAAAAAAGCTGTACCCTCATGGAATGAATTTTTGAGTTTGTAAGGACATTAGATGCCATCAATTTAAACATTTTCATTTTATAGATGAACAAACTGAGGCCCAAAGAAGGTGCTTGAAGGTGCTTGAAGTTACCCAGAGTCTCATAATTAGTTGGTAACAAGGTTTAGGTACTAGAAGAAGCACAAAGAGGAGAAAGACGTGGTTTTGGTGGTTTTACTGAATAGACAGACGCATAAATCAATATATCATTTGGTCATTTTAGTTAGGTGTTTGAATAGGAATAGGAATAAAATTTCATGGAAGGATCTGGGTAGAAGAAATAAATAATTAGGGGTTTGTGGAGGTCTTGACCATTTGGTGCCGAACTTGAGCTAGGTTTAAGGGAATAAGGTCACTTAAAACAGAGGGATCAATGCATCAAAAGGAATGGAGAAAGAAAGTAGTTTCTTTTTTTTTTTTTTTAAAGATTTTATTTATTTATTTGACAGAGATCACAAGTAGGCAGAGAGGCAGGCAGAGAGAGAGAGGAGGAAGCAGGCTCCCCGCTGAGCAGAGAGCCCGATGCGGGACTCGATCCCAGGACCCTGAGATCATGACCTGAGCCGAAGGCAGCGGCTTAACCCACTGAGCCACCCAGGCGCCCCAAGAAAGCAGTTTCTTAAGTTCTTAACAAAGGTTAATTTCAGAACTATAAATCGTGAACGATCATGTTAAATTGAGGGACAGTATCCAGTTTCCTCCTGTGTCATGCTCCTGTGTACAGTGTTTGTTCTAGTCACTAGGGATACTAAGTAAATGTTTTTAGCAACTAATATTTTCTCAGTGATGAAGTAACTGCAGTGTCTTTTTCTTGATTTCCAGTTTTTGTATGTTTTTTTCTATAGATATATACTGTTTAGTTTTTTTTATTTTATAGTTTATGCCTCAGTCATACCCTTTCAAATCACGAAATGTGGTTTAGGTAATAATGTTACAGGTAAATAATACATTTATTTCAGTGTACTGATTTTTGACAAAAGTGTTTTAAAATTGGGTTTTATAGAAAAGACAGGTATCATGAATGCTTAATACATTTTTTAATAAATTGAATTTGTATCGGTAGGTGTTGTCTACATCTACTGGCCTAACTAAAACAGTATATAATCCAGCTGCTTTGAAGGCTGCGCAGAAAACCTTACTTGTTTCCACCTCTGCAGTTGATAATAATGAAGCACAGAAAAAAAAGCAGGTAAGTACAGATAATAGTGTCCAAAATGTGCATGTGGGAAAGCTTTTCTGCATGTATGTGTTTTATCAAGTCTTATCACAAAACAGAACTAAAAGAAAAGTGTATGTTGGCTGCCACTGAACTTCTGTTTTTCATAGTGTAATAATAGGTATTAATTTTGGGTTGAAGGATTCTCTTGAAACTTACATATGTATTTAACTTGTAAACTTTACATTTATTTGTTGCCAAACTGCTGCATCTACAACCATTTCTTTCCTCTGGAATATCTGTTTATCAGAAAAATATACAGTAAATACTCTAATGATATTCTTGGTCTCTTTCACTAGGAGGCACTGAAACTTCAGCAAGATGTAAGGAAAAGGAAACAAGAAATTTTAGAAAAGCACATTGAAACACAGAAGGTAAAATATTAGATTTGGCAAAATATATTTATGTTCTTTTAATTTTAAGTAAATTTAATTTGACACTATAGCTAATCCTAAGAAATATATTTTATGTAATTCGAAAGGGTAAAACTGAAATATTTGTCTGATAAGGTATATATCAGTTGATTTAATGTATTGAGGATGAAGAGCATTAAATGGTGAACTGGGGTTTGGAGTGATTTCACGGAACTCAGGTCGTCAACTTGAAGTGAAAATGAGTGTTTATCAAGATATGTTGCTGCATAGTAGTTTGTCAACTGATAGTGAATTGGAATCTTTTTCTCAGGTTTTTTTTCTGTTGAAATATGTACCTTTCTTTAATTGGCTTGGAATCCTCTAGTTTTGTGTCGTCCAGTATGGTAGATAGTAGCTTCATCCAACTTTTGAGTACTAGAGAAAAGCCTTGTCTAAATTGTTATGTGCTCTGTGGATATAAAATGCATACTAGATTTCAAAGATGTAATATGAAGGAAAAAAGTAAAACATTTCAGTAATTTTTTTGAAATATAGCATTTTGGATATATTGAGTTAAACACAGTATTAACTTTACTGGTTTGGGTTTTTAAAAATCTTTTTAATATAGCTGCTAGAAAAATGTAAAATTGCATGGTTTACAGTATTTTGTACGGGGTTGCTCTGTGACATTTAATTAGTGTCAGTTTTTGATTATGTCTTGTAATAAAAGTTATGACATTTCAAAATATTGAAAAGGCAGAAACTTCTTACATTTTCACTTAAAATTTCTAATTTAAATTTGGATATACTTGGTAAAGAGAAATTATAGTACTTTACACCACAAACTGAAACCAGCTTGACTGAGAAAACCTGTAGTATGTGGTATCTTCTCCCCCATATTGCCTTGTTTATCTTTTGATTCCTGTCCATCAGGAATCAGTTGGGGATATCAGTCTTAGGCTAGCCAGTTATTGTTCCCTGTGACAAAGAATGTAAGTAATTTTTTAAGATTTCATTATGTGAAGGGAGCCATAAAACTTCCTCTGGTTCTTTCTGGGCTGCAGACTACATTTGGAGTGGGAATACTTAGAGCCAGTAATAATCACAAGGATTTGAAAGTAAAATTATTGATATTACTTTAAATTGACAACTTTTCAGTGGTCAGATTGAATTTCTTATGTTTGTGCTTTGAACTTATATTCTGAGAGACCAGTGATAACGTGAAATTCTTGACAAAGTGGCCAAGATTAAGACTTGAGATAGCACCACCAAAATCTGTTATTCTGCTTAGAAGTTGTAAGCCTTGCCATAAATATATAAATTAAAACTAGTAGTTATTTATTTTTATGTTTATTTTGCTGTGTTTGCTTTGTTAATAGTATGAGGAATAAGTATCTTAATTTTTTCTTTTTAAAAAATTTGGCAGATGTTAATTTCAAAACTGGAGAAAAACAAATCAATGAAGTCTGAAGATAAAGCAGAAATAATGAAAACTTTAGAGGTTTTGACCAAAAATATTACCAAATTGAAAGATGAAGTCAAAGCTGTTTCTCCTGGACGCTGTCTTCCAAAAAGTATAAAAACCAAGACTCAGGTATTTTACTTCGTGTTGTTCTTCATTATACCACTTACTCAAAAACATTTAACATTTAAATGCTTTAAGATTATTTTCCTTTTAGGTAATATTCTTTTGCTTAAATCCGACTATTATATGCTAACATTTTTTCCCTCCTTCTTAATTAATAGTAAATATGTATAGATAAGCAAACTCTATTATTCTTTTAAATCCTATCTCTATTAATTTTTTAAATTCTTTAGATTACAGTTGGAAAGTCAGTAATTAGGAGAATAGTTATGGATAATCTTTAAAAGATAACTTGAGTGATACAGGTACTTGAGGGAAGAATTTGAACTTCATTTTATAAGGAGTTCATAGTACAAAAGGTTAAAAACAGAGGTAACATTCCGGAGGCACCTGGGTATCGCAGTTGGTTAAGCATCTGCCTTTGGCTCAGGTCGTGATCTCTGGGTCCTGGAATCAAGTTCCATGTCCGGCTCCCTACTCAGTGGGGAGTCTGCTTCTCTTTCTCCCTCAACCCCTCTGCTTGTTCGTTCTCTCTGTCTCTCTTTCTGAAATGAATAAGTAAAATCTTAAAAAAACAATAGCATTCCAGCAGCCTTATATTGAATTGATTAAAAGGGGGGAAATTCAAGTACATCAGTCTGTTGGATGTGAATAAGTGAGGAAGTTAATTTCATGTGATAGTAAGTGATTTTTAAAAATCTCCAGTTACACAACATTTATACTTGGTGTTGTGTGTATGTACGTATATGTGTAAAATCATGAACTCATATTGATATTTCTGATTCTCTCCAGTACCACAGGATGCTTCTTTTCCTCCTCTTATTCCATATTTTATCTCCTGTTGCCATAATAACAGCTTGCTTCCCACTAACATCAGTACAGTACTCATTTTCACAGTCATTTAATACATTCCACATAGTTCCTGAATTGCTCTAACAATAGCACTTCCGACCATTAAGATTAAAGACCATTAAGATTCAAAATGTATTTGTATTTTTTACAAGCTCACAGTATATTCAACTAAGAGTATAGGGTCAGAACTGTGGCCTATGCTTACATTTTTTCCCCTTTTGTGTGATTATGCCATCAAGTTAATGAAGTTAAATGTATGTCTATTCGTAGTCAATTTTGGATCTCCCTCCATTTCATTCTTGTTGCCTTTATTTTTTTGAATAAAAACATAAACATGTTTTGAAAGTTAAATTACATTAAAAAAGTATATATAGAAATACCTTTTCCCTTTGATCCCTGCCACTCTATCCCCATTTTTCTCTCCCTCTTGGTATGTGTGTATGTATTCCTTCCCTACGTAAAAGCATACTATATATTGCTCATTAACATCTTGTTTTTTTGTTTTTGTTTTTTTCTTTTCACAGTTATTTCTTGAAAATTACTTCATATCAGCCCATAGAAATCTCACTCTGGCTTCTGTATGGAAAATGAACTATAGGGAAATGAATGGAAGTAGGAACAAGTTAGGAAGCTATTGTAGTAGTGTAGACCAGAAGTGATTGATGGCTTGGACTAGGGTGGTAGGACTGGAGATACAGAAGGAATGTACGGATTAAATGGGAATGTATAAAAGCTCTTTGTAAAAAAAAAAAAAACAAGTTTTTTTGTAAATGCAGGATATTAATTTTTGTCACTTAAATTATTAATTACCATTTTCTAGATGCAGAAAGAATTGCTTGATACAGAATTGGATTTATATAAGAAGATGCAAGCTGGAGAAGAAGTCACTGAACTTAGGAGAAAGTATACAGAATTACAGCTGGAAGTATGTTTCACCACAACTACGTAGTATGCCAAAGAGAAGCAGATGTAGTTATGGTGGTCAATTTGAAAATATATCCCCCTCATTGTAGTCTATAATTGTTGGTAGTCTGTGACATACATACTGGGATTTGGTACAGGAAAGAGAGAAGAAATTAGCAAATTTTTCAGAACTGGTAGAGAAAATCTGTTATTTAATGAGGGGTGGCGGCAGTTCTACCTGTACACCTAAGTCCTTCCACTTCTAGTGAATTCGGTTCTTTCCTAATTTTAGTCCTCTCCTTCTCCCTGGGACCAAGATCTGTTAAAGCCTTTTCAGTTATTACAAAGATATTCTGTGTGTATACAGACATATTACATTGAGTTGCTGTAAGGATTAGACTTTAGTGGAGAACTGTATTAAAAGCATGCTTACTTAAGTTTTGCCTATAGATGGTGCTGTGGATGTTTATAAAAGAAAATAAACTTCTTCTAATTTAGCTATATGATTGTATAAGAAAAATTTAGTGAAATTGATCATTATAATGAGCATTTGTAACATTTAGCAAAAAAGTGTTTAAAAATCAGAATTACATTTTGAAGTACAGAGACATTAATGTCATTAATGCAGTTGGTCCTTGGGTACATTTATGATTGATGCCACAATTAAAATTTTTTATATTTTAAATTATTTTGCCTTCATCTGAGAATTATGCTTTTTTTGCCCAAATTTGTTAGCACCTTGATTTTTTTTCTAATAGGACATATTCTGAATTTAGTACTGGCATCCGGATATTAAAGACTTAACATTTAGTAGCCAAACCACTGTGCTGTCTTAAGGCTCCATCTTGCCTGTCATAGAAACATAGGATGGTCTCACAACCTGCATATATTTTGCATTCTCTGGAAACTTGATAGGGTTGCCTTTGTATTCTGGCCAAGGGAACAGGTTTTGAAAAAGATAGATTTCTTTCAGTTAAGATAGAAATTGTGTTTTCTTTATTATAGAGATTACTTGCCTGTGTTGGTGGCACTTTATGTTATTTTTAATTTTTATTTATTTTTTTTAATTTCAGTGTTTCAGAATTCATTGTTTGTTGGTGATACTTTAAAAAACAAGTTATTTTTAAAATTTTGGCTCAGAAATTTTAGTAAATAGTGGTTCTACCAGTAATCTTTATTAGTCCATGCTTTGTTTCTCTATCATAATAAAACTAAATGCTGAATGGCATTTTCTGGTTTCCTTGTATGATGGCTAGACTTCAGTTTGTAGTTACTGTTGGAATATGCAATAATGTATTATTTCCCAGAGTGTGTCACTGACCATACCAATTCCATTTTTTCGTTAACATATTAGTGCAAAAAGCTTTTGAGGCCAAATAAATTTGGAAAAGTTTATATTAAACATGCTTGTTACCATAGGGTTTCTTTAGAGGTTTTTGGTTTGTGAATCCCTAAATATACATATTCAGTATTCAGTATTGCTCAGATTTGTTCATGAATCCTCTTTCAGGGAATATTTTGAGATAGTGTTGCTCAAAGTGTATGTCTGTATATGCTGCTCTATTATGAACATTAATCCTTGACCTGTGATATTTATTATTTGGGTTTTAGATTATTATTTTAACAAATGTTAAGATGAACTGTCTTGAGATGAACAAACAAATATTTATACTTGAAGAGATTTGTCAGTGGTGCCTACTTGACATTTCTGCTTGGATACTTCACATCCTCAGACTCAACCTGTTCAAAATTGAATTTGTTTTGCCCCTAAATTCCATCTACACAGTTACCCAAACCAGAAATCTGGGAATCTTCATTGATTCCTCCCTTTCCTTCATTGTCCATATCAATTAATTACCAAGTTTTATACATATTACCTCCAAATATATCTTAAAATATGTTTACTTCTCTGTGATGCCACCACTGTAGACGAAGCTTCCATCTTGTTGTTGGAGCTATTTTAGTAGCCTGCTGACTGGTTTCCCAGCTTGTTCTTACTTTTTTCTACTCTGTTCTTAAAACTAGCCAGAATAACATGTTAAATACTGATTTGATGGTATCACTCTGCTTTTGTGTTTAAAATGTTTTAACTGATTTTCTTGGCTCTTGGGATAAAATTAAAAATCCTTAATTGTGGTCCTTAAAATTTTTCGTGATATGGTTCTGCCTGTCTCTCTAGCTTTGTTTTTTCCATCGCATGTAGTCCAGTTGAACTGCATTTCCTGTATTCTTGGATGTACCATGTTTCTTTCAAATTCGATTGCTTTGTTCATGCTGTAGCCCACTCCATACCCTTACGTTTTTTGTTCTTTGTGTCTTCTTTGATTCACTGAACACATATTAAATATCTGCTCTCTCAGCTGCTATTGTAAAGTGCTAGGGATCAAGTAGAAAATAAAACAAGTAAGTATCCTCATGGAGCTTTCGTTCTAGTATCTTACTCATTGCCAGTCTTTAATGTTTTGTTCAAGTCTTTAAAGCATTTCCTTAACTCTTTGCTTTACTTCTCATTAGTACTATTAAGTAACTTGGTTGCTAAAGGTCTCTTACCCCTCTAGGATTTGAGTTTCAGGAAGGAAAGGACTTGCATAGAGGAAGTACTGTTAAATATTTGTGCAGTGAAGGAATGGTATACTATCCATATAGAAAAATGTGGTGGAATATAAGTTATTGTGCTACATTGGTTATAAAGTGATGTTAGTATAAGTGACTAAAATGATGAATTCGAGATAATTATACCTACTGAAGTCCAACAGGCAAACAAATACACTACTTAGAAGTTTTAAGTGGAAAAATAAATTTATTGTATATTTTGTATGTATTAAACTGTTGAAGTAACATTTTAACATTGTGTATTATTTGGAAATCAAGAATTGTTGGTGTTTTTAAGATACAGTCTGATTGGAAAGTAGGAACTTAGTAGAAAAAGGCACATTTAATAATTTCAAAACTTTGTTTAAATTAATGTTATTTTGTTTTCTAATTGCATCGGCTACCTAAAATGCTTTCACTTTAAAAACTAAAACCCTCAGGGGTGCCTGGGTGGCTCAGTGGGCTAATAAGCCTTTGCCTTCGGCTTGGGTCATGATCCCAGGGTCCTGGGATCGAGCCCCATGTTGGGCTCTCTGCTCAGGGGAGCCTACCCCCGCCCCTCCGCCTGCCGCTCTGCCTCTCTGTCAAATAAATAAATAAAATATTTTTTTAAAAAAAACAAAAACTAAAACCCTACCTTAAATTATGAGATCCTTTCATAGGCCAGTATTTGAATATGATGTCAAATTGTATAAAAGATTGACTATTCTCACAGAATATATGTAACACGGCCTGTGTTAGAAATTGTGATGTTTAACTTGTGTGTCTGATCTCTTCAAGGCTGCAAAACGAGGGATCCTTTCATCTGGTCGGGGTAGAGGAATTCACTCAAGAGGTCGAGGTGCAGCTCATGGCCGAGGCAGGGGTCGAGGTCGAGGTCGAGGTGTGCCTGGTCATGCCGTGGTGGATCATCGTCCCAGGGCATTGGAGATTTCTGCGTTTACAGAGAGTGATAGAGAAGATCTTCTTCCTCATTTTGCGGTACTTTCTTACTGTCCAACAGAACACGTACTAATAATCATTGTTGGGGATAATGGATATTGCAAGGGCAAATTATGAAAATATGAGTAATTTAAACCCTTTAATCTGACCAAAGGGTTTGATTAATGCATAATAGTCTTTTGCTAATTATTTAAAAAATAAACTGAGGGATTTTTTTGTTTGTTTAATTACTGTCTGGAAGACAGGTTGCTATTCTTAACAGTAGGCCTTCAGATATTGTGAAATGAATGATTTAAATTTTGCTGTTTCAGAGGGGAATGTCCTATAGTTTAGTTTCATTTGATATATACATGGAATAGAAAACTTAACACATTGCAAAGGCCACCCAGATACTTTAAACTTAAGATGGAATTTTATGTCTTAATACCATATTCTTGATCTTGCTGACCTTAGAAATGAAACAAGACAAAATTTTGATATATGACCTGGAAGTTGCCTGTATTCACTGGCAGGATATAATTAAAGGGAGTAAGTCTAATGTAGACCTATGAGAAAGGAGAATGAGATTCTAGTCCTGGCTAACCCATTATTTTACTTGGACTTCCTGGGATCCATTGGGCTTGTGTGTAGAATAGAAATTATATTTGCCTAAAGGCCTTTTCAACTTAAATATTGTGATTCTTAGTGGTATCCCAAAGGTTAGTTACTAAGCATCGGCCTTGCCTTCAGGACTATAGTAATTGCTCTGGAGATACAAAAGAAATAACCAGTTCTTCACCTTCAAAGACTTTATATATATTGTTTTAACACAAGGCAGTTAAAGTAAGCTGCAAACATAATTTACCACATCATCAAGCTAAATTTATTAAAAACTGTAAGTACTTGAGTAACTCAGAAAAGTATCTTTCACATAGGCATATGATGGAAAAAGAATAGTATAGGAGAATTTCATAAGGTAGGAAAACTGGAGCTTAGATCTTGAAGGATCAGTAAGCTTATAGATAGGTACACAAAAGATTGAATCTTTTGAAAATTCCGATTTAGATGTTTGACAGTTATATTCTAGGCTGTTAATAGAAGTTACAAAGGTGAAACTATATTTTGTCAGGACATAGGGAATTATTGAAAGAAATGGAAAATATTAAAGAAGTAACAAAAATGATTAATATTTAAGGATGAGGAGTCTGGAAAGTCTTGTGCTTGATGGTTTCAAAGGGAGAAAGAAAGGGATCAGAGAACTAGAAAGGATCTTAGAGATAATTTAACCCAATTTTTGTCTGTTACTCACCCCAGCTTCTCCCACCCCTTTCACAAAGGAAAGGAGATTCAGATAATTGTTTTGCCTGCAGTTATATAGCTAATCAACAAACTAGCAAAGAATATGCTAAAATAATCCAGATACACCAGTGAGTTTGTTATAATGTATTTTAGTGACAACTAGGATGGGTTTTGGTTTTATAAATATTCAGAGTCTCTAAATGGAGATGCTTGTGTGTATTTAGAGATTTGAACTCCTTTCAAAGTTAGTAGTGGTAATGCATGTTTAAAAATAGTCTTTAAAAATGGTGCATGTTTAAAATTTAGTTCTCTGTCTCAACCTGGGATTTGAACATGTGACAAGTAACAGAAGAAAACTGCGTTATTATAGGACCATTAACTGTTACAGATTGTGATTAACAACATGCTTTCATTAATTTATCCACCTAAACCAGTAGTAGTATTAGTAATAAAAATAATAGCTAAAAGTTTTAGAGCATTTATTTTGTGGCAGGTATTATTCTGAGTGTCTTATATAATTCATTATATTTTGCGTTATCTCAACATCTCTGAGGTACGTACCCACTTTAGAGATGAAGATGAACCATGAAGAGATTAAGTAACTTGTTCAAGTTCAAACAGCTAGTAACTGACAGAGCTGAAAGGAGCTGATTGATGCTAGAGTATTGTTATCTTTACAGAAATTTTCAATATGGGGAGTGTGTGTGTGTGTGTGTGTGTGTATGTGTGTATTTAATGAGATTATAGTTATTTTGTTTTGGGGTAGGAAAGAAGGCAGGTATTAGTAATGATAAAGGACTAGAATTTTATATGATAAAGGTTGCTGTTTAAAGGAAATATGATTAAAAAAATCCTTCTACATAGAGAAAAAATAAAATCCAACAAAACAAAAGCAAGCATAATTTATTTAGGTTTTTTTTTAGAGTGTGCTGTGTAGAGGAGTATGTAATAGGAGTGAAAGCAAGGTCAGTTCGGATGTTAAATCAAAAGACCTAGACTCTTCTGCTATTTAATTTAAATTACTTTGGGAAAATTATTTAAATTCTCTGAATCTTCTTTTTGGCACCTTCTTTAAATTGGGAATGACACAAAAAACTCATAGAATATCCTGAGGATTAAATACTCTGTTTCAGAAAGAATTTAGCATATTCTAGGATTATGAAGGTCAGTAAGGAAGCCCAATTGTGACTGTTATTTCATTTTTTTAAGGAATAGTTGATTCAAATATAAGTTTCCCTAATTCTAAAAAGTATAGAATTGTAAATAGGACCATTCTTTATCTAATAATATCAAGTACTAAAATGAATTATTCATCATTTTTTTCTGTTAATCACCATGAATTGTTATATATTCTGGGTTACATTTATTGGTAATTTTAAAAGCCATTAGGATTTTGGATGTTTCAAAATATTTATTTGGAGGAAATACTTCTTTTTAATTTAAAGCAATATGGTGAAATTGAAGATTGTCAGATTGATGACTCTTCACTTCATGCAGTAATTACATTCAAGACAAGAGCAGAAGCTGAAGCAGTAAGTATTAGAAATAATCTGATTTGTTGAAAATTCAGATTTAAATGTTTTATAAATATTGCTTTTAAGTCTTAATATAAAGAAATTTTTTTTTACTTACTAAATAACTACAGTTTGACAGTAGATAGATTATAAGAAGTAATTCATGGCCACAAAGAATGTCCTAAAGCAGTTAGGCAATTCTGTTTATCACATGATATAATTAGAATAGTCACCAAGATGAATAGTAAGTTGTATTGTCTTGAGACACTAGCAGTTCTCCTTCCTTTTTCTTTCACAGGGGATAGGGCCACCCGACTTTCCATTATCCTTTTTCTCAGCTGGCCCAGAACATAGTCTGCTTTGGCAGAAAGAGTGATGAGAGATAAGGTAGAAGCTAAGATAAATCGTGATGTCGGATCTTCTAAAGCATCCCTTATCTGCTGCTTCCTAGTCCCAGTAGGCTGAACTTTAACATGTCCCTAGCTCAGCATATCCTCAACTAAGCTTCTATAACTTTCTGCCCAGGCATGATACATTGCATTAGCTTTTAGGGTCCTTTTATTATGGTTGTTTTAAACCATGCATCTTGAATTGTCTTTATAAAGGATGAGTATATGCAACCCTGTCTTCCATCGGGGTTTAAAAGATTTTTTAAAAAAAGGAAAATGGGTATAAAGTATAGGAGTTTGATAGGAATGTTTTTAGCCCTGTGTGTGCTTTCTTCAGGATTGTAGAGAAATAGATGTACCATCTTATCCTTGGAAAAAGTAAGAGTTCCAAACAGTTAACCTAATGTGAATAAAAGAGTAGTATGCTTTTCAGAAGTTTTTAAGTGGATTGTGGTCTAAATTAAAGTTTTTAAAAACTTTCTAAATTGATTTGTCTTCTTTGTAGTGAATATTCTCTGACAACACAATGGTACCTTACTGGGGACCTAGCCTGGTAGGAGTTGGGCTTGGAACATTGTAACCAATAAAAGACTGTGGGTCTGAAAAGTCTCAGTGAAGTGCTCAGCTGGGGCCTTGTAATAACTAGTGTCAAGATTAGTGGTGTAGGAGATGGATAGTTTTATGGAATAGGAGTTCCTGATCCTAGAGTTTGTTTTTTTAAAATCTACTTTTGGGTAATGTTTCACTTAAAGATCTTTTTTCAGAGTAAAATTTGTTATTGATGAGAGTTTAAAACTTTTATAAACTTGTATGTGTACATGTTATATTAGAAAATAGATCTTTGATCAAGTTTTCTCTCAAAGGTATTATTGAGTATAAGTTGAAAAATAAGCTTCTTTTTGTTAGGTAGCTTGAGTAAGTCTCTTTATGTTCTGTTTTCTAGGCAGTAGTCCTAAAACAGTGGTAGTTGTCATTGTATAAATGATTATAAGTTTGTTAAAACTTCTTGTTTATGTGGCTAAGGGAAAAAACCTTTTTACCTTTGAAATAATTTTTGAAAGTTTGGCTCTTGGAAAATTTATTGACATACAACCTCTTTCTTGGGTATTGCTTTTTCCACCTCAGATATGTATATTTATATGTACATACTATATATATGTGTACATATTTATATATAAAATATATTTTTATATGTACATATTTATATATATAAATACATGTATATTTATACAATGCATATGTTTTCCAAATGAATAGCAATCAATTCAGAAGACTAGGGATTGATGTATGACAAACACTGAATTTTATGGGGGTTAAAGAAGTGACAGAGTAAGTTAGATCCAATAAGAATTATCTTTTCAGAGTAAATATCATTTTAGTTGGAATTACTTAATAGCCTGAAAGGAAGAACTACCATTGCTATGATAAACATTTGAATTAAGTTATAGAAGTTGTTGATCCAAAGCCAAATAAGCCAAAACAGTTCTTGAAATTTTGTGACTTCCTGTTGTAGAATAGAAAATTAAGTTGAAGCTTATCTTCTCCATACTATATAGGCTAAGGTAGCGGTTTTCCAAACGTCTAGATTTGGGCGACCATTGAAGTTTGGGAATTTAAAAAAATTAATGTGTTTGACATAGAGGCACCAGTTTTTAATTTTGTTAAGGATGAACACTTACAAAATACAAAACAAATTTCATGTACCATCATCATCATTTTGTAAAATAAAGGAAATTTTGACACCAAAAATGTAAGAGGTTATAAGCTCAAGGTAAATGAGAGGTCTTCCCAGGAAAAGAAAATTACCTACCTTTTTAAATGTTTATTTCCAAATATTTCTTTGTTTTTATTTTCTGAACCGTTGTCCTAGACGAGTGAATGAATGTCTTTGTATTTTCTGTAATCAATAGATGGCATAGTATTTCATAGTGAAAGTACAAAATAAGGTACTTCAGACATTCATATATGACTGAAAAGTGAGAAATTTTCCCCATATAGATGTACCAAATTTAATCAACCATGCTAATGGCCTTTAAATTGTTTTTGTTCTCTTACAGTGCAGCAGTGAATGTTCTTGGAGCATATTTCTCTGTGTACATATGTGAATATGAATATAAGATACATTCTTGATACAATATAGCTGGATGAAATCATATGTGCGCTTAAATTTTTGCTGGATAGTTCTAAGATTGCTTCCTTCATTCCCCCTCATATAGGTTGTACCACATTTCCTTGCCCACCAAGGATGTATGAGAGTGCCTTTTCCCCACACACTTGCCGTAGTGTATACTTTGCGTAGTGGTTTGCTCATATAAAATACATGGGTACATGAGCCACAGAATAGTATCAGTTTTATTTTGGTAAAATAGCAACTCATTTCAGTTTTAATACACTTTTATGATTAAAATTGAACATTTTCATACTTGTTTAAATGCTCTTTATTTCTGTTTCTGTCAACTGTTAATGTCATTTGTTTACTCTCTTGCTGAGTTCTATTATGATTTTTTTCTTTCTGATTTTTTTCAATTTTTTTTCCTAGAAAATTAGCTCATAATTTCTAAACATTTCAGTGAAAATTCATGTGACTTTTATTTGGCATAAGGTGTGAAATAGGGAGCCTACTTGATTTTACTGAATAAAAGCTAGTTTCCCAAACTTAGGTGAACTACCCTTAGTGTGTAAAAATTTTCCATGTTTATTGGATCATGTTCGGGATTCATTCTCTTCATGTGCCTCTTCTGCACTACTTTAATTAAGCTAAACTTTATATTTTAATAGTTTGTCAGGGTTGTTGTTTGGATTCCCTCTTATTGTACTCACCTATTAACTCATTTTAAACATCTTCCTCATAGATTTTATATGTTTATTTGTTATATAAGCTTACCAGGTTCTAATAAGATAGAATAATTTATGAGAGATTTAACATTTTTGTGATACAAATATTCCTCTATAACGTCATTATATTTCAATCTTTTATTCTCTAACAGCATTTAGAGGTTTTTTTAATATAGATTTTATTTATATATGTAAAATCGATATAGGTAATATTCATATGCTGCAGATTACATAATATATAACATATAAGTATATAATATAGTAACATATAGTATTTAATGTGAAATATATATAATATTCGTATAATTTTTTACATAAATAAATATATTAGTTTTCCCCCAGTCATTTAACTTCTAGTTATTTTAAATGAGGTCTTCTTTATGTAGAAAAATCATTTGTCTGTTCTTATTAAATATGTAGCTGCCATCTTACCAAATTATCTTGATAGTTTTTTAGTTTTGTTGTCCTTGGTTTTTCAGGTAACCATATCTGTCTTTAATGTTTTTAACTTCTTACTTTCTGTTACTTATTGGTACCTTTAGAAAAATATTAAAAATAGGAATAGTAATTGTGTCTCCACTCATGACATTCCATTCATTGTCTTGCTCATGAAATGAATGAAAACTTTTCTAATAATTTTAGTATCATATATGATGCTAGCTTTTTAGATTAAGATAGAATACAAATGATTCCTGTTTTTTGGAAGCTGTAGTGATTTTGGGTTTTGATCAGAGAGAGATTTTATCATAATTTTTGTGTATTTATAGAAATATGAGGGTCCCCCCATCTATTTATATTGTTTCCTGAGATTGACTAACCATTTGCTTCTGGTACAGATCCCCATGGTACTGTATTTTTCTCTGATAAATCACTGAAGTCTGAAGTCTTCCTTTTTAAAAAAAATTTTTATTTATTTTTATTTCTAAAAGACTTTATTAAAGTATAGTTGATAGGCATGTTATATTAGTTTCAGGGGTACAGCATAGTGATTTGGCAATTCTCTTACTCATTTCTCACCATGATAGGTGTAGTCACCATCTGTCACCATATAACATTATTACAATATTACTGATTATATTTCCTATATTATACTCTTGATCCATGTGACTTACTTATTTTTTAACCAAAGTTTGTACCTCTTAATTCTCTGTAGATAATTTTGCCCATTCCCCTGTCCATCTCCCCTCTGGCAACCACCAGTCTGTTTTCTGTATTTAAGAGTGTTTGCTTTGTTTTTTATATTCTGCATATAAGTGAAGTCATATGGTATTTGTCTTTTTCTGACTTACTTCACTTAGCATAATAACCCTCCAGATTCATCATGTTGTCAATGATAAGATGATAAGGTTTTATTCTTGTATTTATTTGTAGTTTTAATTTAGTCTTCGGAAGTAAGATTTGTTTGTAGACTGGAGGGGTGTTATTTACATCAGGTATCAATACTACTTGGCTTTATAAAAAGTCACTGAAAAGTTTTCCATCTTTCTTTGTACTGAGTTAATTTTAAGTAGCATTGGAGATGCATTTTCTTAAATGTTTAATAGAGTTTATCTGTGAATATATCAGCTTCTACTGATTTTAGACTCATGTATCTTTTTAAAACATTTTTCTTTTCTGTCAAAAGATTTGTTTATTTATTGCTTTTTTAAAAAGATTTAATTTATTTGTCAGAAGGGGAGAGGGAGAGTGAGCACAAGCAGTGGGAGAAGTAGGCTCCGTGCTGAGTAAGGAGCCCAGTGGATGCGGGACTTGGTCTCAGGACCCTGGGATCATGACCTGAGCTGAAGGCAGATACTCAACCAACTGAGATACCCAGGAGTCCCGATATATATATTTTTTCTCTTTTGGCTTTATTTTGGTACTTTGGTGTTTTGTTTTGTTTTTAAAGATTTTTTAAAAAATTCATTTATTTGACAGACAGAGATCACAAGTAGGCAGAGAGGCAGGCAGAGAGAGAGGAAGGGAAGCAGGCTTCCTGCTGAAGCAGAGAGCCTGATGTGGGGCTTGATCCCAGGACCCCAGAATCATGACCTGAGGTGAAGGCAGAGGCACTAACCCACTGAGCCACCCAGGCACCCCTACGTTGGTGGTTTTTCATTGAAATTATCAACTATTTTCATTAAGATGAGCAACTTTAATTTTATCTTCTTCTGGAGTTATTTTCCCCACTTTTCCTTATTTTGTTTATTTTTACAGTTAGCCCCACTTCCACCTTTATAATCACTACCACCTTGCTCAAATAAGCATCCTGTAGAATACATTTAAACATAATGTTTTTGTTAACATTTTATAAGTAGTTACAAAGTTCATTTTTAAATGTACATTTTAATAAAATGGTTGCAGAACTCTTGAAGTGACTGCCACAGTATTGAAAAGCATTGACCTAGTTGATATTATACTATTAAGCAATAGTAAGACAGTGTGATACTGGACTTGGCCAAAATATTCCAGAGAGCATAAGGACAAAGTAATGTCAGAATAACTAAGAATATTCTGAAAAAGATGAAGAGTGATACCAAATTCATTGTGAAATAATTAATATAGTAATGGTATGGATAGACAGACAATAAAATAGTCCAGAAAAAGACCTGAATGTATGAAAGAATTATAGAGGATTAAGGTATTTTATTTAAATCAGGAAATTTAAATTTACTGAGTAATCTGAAAATAATGTTACGACATTTGACTATTAGGAAAACATTTTACATTATGCCTTTATTTTTGGTATCAAAATAAAGCTGCATATGGGGCGCCTGGGTGGCTCAGTGGGTTAAGCCGCTGCCTTCGGCTCAGGTCATGATCTCAGGGCCCTGGGATCGAGTCCCGCATCGGGCTCTCTGCTCAGCAGGGAGCCTGCTTCCTCCTTCTCTCTGCCTGCCTCTCTGCCTACTTGTGATCTCTCTCTGTCAAATAAATAAATAAAATCTTAAAAAAAAAAAAAATAAATAAAGCTGCATAAAAGTTTTTTCTTTTTTCTGTACATATGACTAGTAAAAAGCTGGGAATTCCTAAAAGTAATTTTAGTGTGGAGGGGGCTTTTTAAAGGACTGGCACAATCTGGAAGCCATAAAGGTAAACACTGATAAATTACAGTACATGAAAATTTAAACTTATTTAAATTTATGACAAAAAGATCAGTAGCAGCCCCTTTCCCTTTAGTAAAACATCCATTGTAATTGTAAAATCAAGGTCTAGTTGAGAAAAGAATATTCTGCCAAACAAATAGGACAAAGTTCCATTTAAGAAATTAGTTTAAATATGGTGTAGGTGTGTGTGTATGTAAGTAGCCATTCAAAAAAAAGTGAAAAATCTATTGGTATGGCTATGGAAAGTGTCTGTGAAATAATTGAATTAATAATTTAAGAAAGAGGTGTGAGACCGGTAAAGTATGTTCCCGTGTACATATCCTATATATCTATATACATGAACACTCTTCATAAGTGCATAGGACTTTTTTTAGTGGGTTACAGGACTTTTTTCCAAACTCTTCATAGAATAGTGGTTATCTTTTCAGGATAGGACAGTCATGGATTATGATACTTTATATTATGTAACCAGAAATTTTGGAATTTTTAAAAAAATAAAATGGGTAGATTATAGAATTTTTTAAACATTAAAGATTTTATGTTGCAAATGACTTAAAATAAATTTGTATATTTAAAAAGGAAGAACTCAGTTATCTCAAATTTATATAGCCAAATCAAAAATTTCTAATGGCGAATGTTGATAAAATGTTAAATATACCTAGCTTTGAAATCATCCTATAAAATGTTAAAAACTTTAGAGGGTTGTAGACTCACCTTATAAATTTGAAGAGATATGTGCTAAATACAGAGATTTACAGTATTAGGTCATCAGAACTGTTAAGAACTTAAGAACTTAGAGAAAATTTTTGGCCCTTTTTAACTGGATGAAAAGATGAGCTTTATGAGTAGACATTTTGCATGACACTATTGGAATTTCTTATAGTAATGTATTTTTATGTAATAGTTTTAGCTTTAAAAAATTACAAGTCATTTCTAAACTTAAATATCATATATAAGTACTTAAAAATTATTTTAGTTATATGACATTGTGGTGAGGTCATGGACTAAAAACTCCTGAGCTGCATTTTGTAATAGGTATGAAATCTCTTAAATTTATAATAGATTTACATGTGCAGATTTAAAATTTATACCTGGAGACTTAAATATTACACAACTCATGATTAGGTGTTGTTGAACATGTAATTGTTTCTGGATTTCACATTATACTATGAAGTTGTGCTATAAATCTTTCATGACTATGAGTTATTCTGGTATGTTGCTAACATTCATTTATATTCCTTCATGTTATTTTAATTTGAATGCACGATTTCCTAATCACTTAATTTAGCAAATACTAAGTTTGACTTTTACCTTACATAGTTCTGAAAGCTTTGTAGGAAGTACTTTAGTTTCAGTAGAAACATTCAGGATTTTTTTTCTTCATGGAGATACTTAGGTTTCGTAAGAGTGATACATGTTGAGCATCATATATTTAAAGATAATGTGGTACCTTATTGATGTAATTTTAAAATAATGTGGCACTTTACGCATGCAGAAGTATTCTTAGATCTGTTTAAGGTTTCTAGTTTGTAGTTACTACATATGTCATTCATAAATTAACAAGAATTAAAATACAATAAAGTACATTTAGCCTGTGGATCCTAATTTAGACTTCAGTTCAGAACCTACAGCCAGAATCTTGAAATGTCTTGAGATTGTTGCCTTTAATAGCCATTATCATTGTATTGTAAACATGTAGACATAGTAATAGTCACATACTGGCCATTTATAGAATAGCTCTGCTCAGTCATGAGAAAGTGTTCTCATTTTCTTTTTAAACTTATTTCCAAACACAAAGCTGATTTTAGAAGTAAATAACCATAAAAAGTAAGTTATAAATTATAATAATAAGTAGTAAATAGAGAAATAACCACAAAGTAAATGGATAGGTATCTTCACTTTTGTTTTACTAATTTAAATATTAGATACTATAACATTTCATTGTTTAGAAATTATTAATATTCTGCATTCTAATGTTCTTAATTATTTTAGGCTGCAGTTCATGGAGCTCGTTTCAAAGGGCAGGATCTAAAACTGGCATGGAATAAACCAATAACTAATATTTCAGCTGTTGAAACAGAAGAAGTTGAACCTGATGAAGAGGAAGTATGTTTTTTTTTTTTTTAATTTGTGTTGGATCTTAAATGTTCACATTTTTATATGAAATATTTTATGGCTGTGATTTTAACATAAAACCTTTATTCCTGAGCCATATTCCAGGCAGGGGATGTCAGATAAATGCAGACCAACTTTAAATTTTCTGGATTAATGAGAACTATGGATTACTAATCCAAAAAAAGAAAGAAAGAAAATCATATATATACTCAGTTTTCATTTACTCTTAGAAAACAATAATTATTCTTTAGATTTTTATCCACAGGATATCTTGTAATATTTTAAGTTTTAGAGTATATCTCCTACTTATTTGCTTTATTAACATTTCAGGTTTCCTTTAATTTATACCTTTTTAGTTCATTAGCGTGAATGCCTTCTATATGGTAGATACTGTGATAGGCACAAAAATGAATAAGACACGGTCCCTATCATCAAGGAGCTTTAATCGGGAAAGGGGGGTGGTGACAGACACATAAGAAACTAATTATAATGAAAGGCAGAGTGATACGCTCAATAAGAGATCTGAACAATACGCTGTGGGAACCCTGGGGAAGGAGTGGTTATTTCTGACCAAAAGAGTCTTGAAGAAGGTGGTGACAGTGGAGCTGAACCCTAAGTGATAAAAAAAGCTTTCCATTACCAAGAGCTGGGACTGGGAATAGAGTTGAGAGAGGCATTTTAGGTGTGAAAGGGGACTAGGTGTTGAACAGTCCATTTTTCTTGGGAACAACAATTAGTATGCTGGCTGAAAGGTGTGAACATAAAGAACAATGCAGTGGGAGGGCCCTTTGAAATCATAGACATAAACACAGCTCTGTTTGTTTGATCATGAAATAAGCTGTAGGAAAAAGTTGAGGTTAATAAAGGTAAGGTGGGGAAATAATGATTCCATGTTTTGCCTTTGTTAGATTTTCTTAATGGCACTTCATTTTGTTTGAAGAGCATTCGAGGCTGTTATACATATCCATAGTCAAATGCAAGAATAAAATGTGTATTTTGAAACTCATATACATGATTTGTCATTTTATATTTTAGATTATACCTTTGTCCTTCCATGAGTTTGAATTGAATGGGGAGAAAAGCAGGAGAGCTCCTGGTATTAGGTATTTTGAAAAGTTTGAAAAGCAGTCTGAGAAGCTTTTATGAAGGGAATGGGGAAAAGCAAGGAATGCTATAAAAGAAATGTTTGTTTCATATAGCAGAAAAAAATATAAATCTATAAATCTTGATAGATGTTTCTACAAGTTATTGGTTGATTTAGTGTCCAGGGTTAGACAGGGTAAGTCAGAGAACACTTATTGATGTTTTCTTTTTTTAAAAACTAAAGGTATTGAGCACTGTTTTGTAGGTGTAGAAGATGGCATAATTTGATCAAGTTGAGGCAGGAGAAATGGCATGTAAAAGGCTTACTTGGATATTATTTTAGTATCTGTTCAATATAAACCATAGACTAGATATTGTAGAGAAACCATTGAGTGGATAAAGGTTGCTTTTCTTTGTTCTTGAATATTGTAGCTATAGAAATACCTTTTGTATTCGCCTCTTTTGAGAGAAATCAGTATTTAAAAGTGTCACCTTTTTTCTTTTCTTTTTTTTTGGGTAAATTCCTAAATGCATTTTAACCTAAAGTTTCAGGAAGAGTCTTTGGTGGATGACTCATTACTTCAAGATGATGATGAAGAAGAAGAGGACAATGAATCTCGTTCTTGGAGAAGATGATTTGACTGATCATTGATCTGCATATGCTAGAACTCTACCTGTGTTTCATTAGTATTATCTAATGTACTTTTACATATTTGTAAAAACAATTTTTTTGGTAAAATGTGATGAAGATGGATTTCACAAATAGAAGAGAAGCAAACTACCTTCTGATCCTGTATTTTGAAAGATTGATGTTTGCATTTTATTTCAGTAAACAATTGCTAAAGACATCACACTAGAAACATATGCAATGTTTTTATTACATACTTCTACTGAACATTACGGAATTCTTTGGGTTCTTTGTAATTTAATGAATAGGTCTAAAACCTTACGACCAATACTTGTTATAACTTAGAGGATTTTGTTTTACTCCAAATAAGGAATGAATTTGCATTTAAAATCTTAATGAATGTTTTCAAAAATGAATAGATAACATAGTACTCTAACTAAAGTCTCCAAGTTATGTATTCATAATATTACATAGTAGTATGCTTAGGCTTTACTATGTATTAGCCTTTTGTTGGACTTGTGTATGTATTTTACCATATGGGTTTTAATGATAACGGTGTATGACTGCTTTGCATATGAGTCCTTATGCATTCAGATGTTAAAAATAAAGTGGAATGGTCTCTTGAAAAGAAAAGAAAAGAAAAAAAAACAATGACAAAAAAACCCCACAAAGACCAAGACAATGTTCCTTGATTTAAAAAAAAAAAAAAAAAGAAAAAAAAAAAAGAAAAGAAAAAAATTAAAATAAATAGACCATTCCAGATGGTGATCTACCCTTCCCCCCAATTATCACAAAAGGAGCTATAATCACTAATTTATTAATAATGGTTACTGGTACCTTTACAATAATGTACAATCCAATGTAAAAAATTTATACCACTTCAGTTTGGTTTGATCCTATAAATTTTCAACAGATGTCTTAAAATTTAAAAGCAGGCTGATTAGTTTGGAACCAGACTTCAAGTAGAGCTAACATTTGGTGAATAAGAAAACATCACATTACATTTTGGATGTATGAAAGAAAACTTGACCATTTGAAGATGTATGAATAAAGAAATGTACTATAGATACTACTTTAGGAAAACACTGTTTGGTAAGTGTTCCAGTCTGATATTTTAAGTGTGCATTTCCTATTCTTGTATAAAAATCTTTGACATTTGCAACAGTATTGTGATTTTTAAGTGGATTTCTCTGGCAAATGAACATGATCGTTGAAAGTTGATACAGCAGTTTCAGGAAATAAATGCATTCTTTGTAGAATGAGGGGGTGGGAGATTACATATTTACCTTTCAAAATTTATCATTTCATTTGCAAGTGTTTCTTCCCCTCCTGAGATTATAGTGATTATATTCAGTGTCACATTAAAAAAAATCACATTCTTCCCATACTGGGGTCCTCACAGTCACAAACTGTAATTCCAACACCATAATCCGCTGTCAGTGGGATAACTAATGGATGCTGTTCCTCTTTTATTTTTTTCCTCCCACACTTACGGTTAAAGTTGTATATATGTTCTTGATGGTAATACTATTTCATAGGAATGTTTTGGCTTACGTTTGGTACATGTCTTAATATTTAAAATTTCAAAATCGATTTCTTTTGTCAAAATAGTGACTTTACTCAAAAACTTCTTTACTTAGATCTGTGATATATTTTTATGTAGTCTCTTGTATGTTGACTATGTGCTATTCTGATTCATTAGGTAAGTTTGTTTTCTTTTCTTTTTAGTAGTCGTGAAAGGTGCCAAATTGGCAGAGGCTCACGTTTCTTCTCTTTACACCAAACAGGTATTACAAAGAAAGAAAATCTTTCAAAGGCCAGTTAAATCTCCATGCTGATTTTTGGCTTTATAATTTGACTAGAAATTTTAGCCTGATTTTTAGAAATTTTTATAAAATTCCCTTATAATGTAACTGAAATTACCTACTTATTTAAATCCATAAATAGCTTATCAGTTTCCCTAGTCTTAAATTTTCTCGTAACCTAAAATTAAAATGTTTTAAGCCATGTTGCTTTGAATGAATCAGAAAACAAGTACGTTTCAGTTTCGTTCCAAAGAATGCAGAGTAAATATTACATTCATTAGGTTCAGAGTTACATTTTCATTATCATTAAGATGATTTTAACTATAAATATTAGTACTTAATTGCTACTGGATTTTTGAAATTAATGAATATGCTTATAAATACTATGCATGTACTTTCATGTGTTCTGATTTTAAACTCAAGGTATCCTTTTGAAGTAGTTGCTAGTTCCCATTTTACAGATAAGGAAACTTAGGCTAATAGAGATGGAGTGACTTCCGAAAGTCACAGCTAGTGAATGAAAGGACTAGATTTGAATGCAGGCGTTCTGATTTGGGTGCCAATTTTTTTTTTTTTTTTAAACTCTACGTTGCTACTCCTTCCTAAATATTGATTGAGCATGAGATTGTGTTTGCAGTAAATACGGTAGTTCTTGCACAAAATTGGTAGACGACTTGGTCATTAGCCAGTTCATACCTTTACCCTCCCTTCTAATGCAGCACTTTGTTCATATCTCTGTTATAGTACTTATGTTGTAATATAATTTATCTGGTTTATATGTCTGTCTTCCCCACTAAATTACAAGCTCCTCTAGGAAGGGGACCATGTCTTATTCATCTTTTTATCTCTAGTGATTATCACAAAGCCTGGCTTATAATGGGCACTCAGATGTTTGTTGGGTGAATTAATGAATGAATGCATATTTAAATCTCCAATAATGGAGTGACAATTACCTCCCTTGTTAATTCTTATCAATTTTTCAAATCTCTCCTGAAGGTCTTCTCAGTTATTGAGACCATTTTGCTAAACAGTTGAACAGTTACGTATTGCAACAGTGGGGTTAAAAATACTGATGGAGGAATATACATATAGTCCTAATGGAATTTCCACAACAGTTAAGACAATAATTTGGAGTATTAAATGTTGTAGTCCGTTTCAGGAGTAAGCTAGCCTTTGGTTTCTGTCTGTGTGTGAGAATAGAAATGCCAAGAGCCACCAATCTAGTCCATCCCACTAACTTTTTTATATCCAAAGATGACCTAGCATGGAGGTACCAGATAAGAGTTAAGCGATTTAGCTTTTGGTCCCAGCTCTGCAACTGACTCTTTGGCCTTAGACAAGTCTCTCAACTTATCCAGGGGTGTTTCCTTGTCTGTAAAATGAAAGGGCTTGGACTAGATGATCTTAAGGTCCCTTTCACACTGTAATTTCCTTGGTAGTATATTTAATATAAAACACTTTAATGTATCTGTGCCAGTTCCCCCTACCTGTTGATGGTATTGTTGTTTCTGTCATCAATGGAAACAACTTAGATTTGGTTATGATAGTCTGAATAAATGTGTCTCAGTACAGTTTTGTATATAGTGTTCCCAAATGCTTGCTTTTGCTGGCACAAAATTAATTTAACTTCTAAAGTATAGCTCAGCTTCCCTATTCACTAAACTTGGTAGACTTCTGCTTACTACTTTCCTTTTGCTTCTAAACTCAAAGTCTAAAACTCTTTCTGTTAATGATATGCTACCTAAAACTTGAAACATATATTTAATTCTACAATTCTCCAAACAAGTTCTTTGCTTTAGTACAGATCTGGGCTGAGTTTGAAGTGAAAAAAAGATTCAGAACAGTGTAGGTAGCTGCTACTTAACCAAAAAAAAAAAAAAAAAAGAGAGAGAAATTCTATATTACTGGTTAAAAGATTGATTAGGATTACCTCAAGGGATGGTTGTCATTTTATATATTTCACTCAATATTTTATGTCTTAAGCAGTGTTGTTTAAATGTTACTGAATAATTGTGAGATTTAAAAAAATTAATTTTAGTATTTAATTGATGCCCAACTATTTAATGAAATCATGTTGCAGGAATGGAAGAGTATTCCAAAGCTCTTGTTTTATTGTAATACAGTCAAGTGTATCAACCAATAGTTTACCATAAAGACAAAACTTCAGTGGTTTAGGCTGATTACCTGCAGAAAAGTATGGCTGAGCTTAATTGTAGGAAATTTCCTGTGACTAGAACTGTTTTATGGGGACTGTATTTCCAATCTTCAACTTGGGACACTAATCATTGGCTCTAAGGGTTACATAAGAAAGCAAAACATTTGCTTGTTTGGTATGTTGAAATATCAATGGTTATTTTAGAGTGTTATACAAACTTTACCGATCTATATTTTCTTTTTTTCTTCCCCTTACACATAAAGTGAACCAGTTGTAGAAAATTAGTTTTAGTCATCTTAGAATTTGTAGAAATATTTACAAGCTTTTTTTCTTACCTTACACAAAAATCTTTGAATCTTTTAAAACAAAAATATCCTGCGTGGAATTCTAGTTAATTAGTTCACTTTTTGGTCTTTTCTCTCGGGGCTTTTATTCTTCTAAAGCCCTATAAATAAAAACAAAAATTTAGGATTAAGTCATCAATGAATGATGTTTGTAAGGCAGAGAGAAAATTTCGTTTTTCCAGATCTCAGGAACTACCCTTTTCTTGTTAACTTCTTGAACTGGCTAGTTGCTCTCAGGTATGTATACAGGCTTTTAGAGGAGAGTAGCATTTTTTTTTGTTGTTGTTATTTTCTCTCTCTCTCTCTCTCTCTCTGATCATTATATACATATCAGATGACAAGAGATTATCTTCCAAATTAGCTACCTAAAAGTTCTGAGAAAAAAAGAAATCTTGGTGAAATGACTGCCATTCTCACTATTTTCTAATGAAAACATCATACTTGGTTAGTAGAAAAATTCTGAGTTTGGTAAATAACTTTCTTGCAGTTTATCAGTAATATGTATTCATTACATAGTGTATTGAAAGCACTTATTTGTTTTTCCTTTTTTTGGTATCAATTTATTATTGTTCCTGATTCCTCCCTCCCTCTTACTTTATTTCATCCATCCAGTAACTTCCCATCATCCAGTTAGTCTCCCCTTTGTATATGAAGCACTGTCTTATTCTGATGTGTTCCTTTTTATTTTTGGTTGTTTAATCATTGTGCTTAGTATAGAATTTTATGTCCTGTAGTGTAATTAAAGAATGAAATGGTTATCATACAGAGTTTAAGGAAATTAGATACACCTCACAATTACTTTGAAATCATTGGGAAATTTAAGAAAATTGTTCTTGCTTTTATATTTATGTACTCTATCTTGGAATTTGTTTGTGATTTCTTAAAGTTACTTTGCCTACCCACACTTCTTTAATATTTGACTATCTTGTCAGTTACTGCACTTCCTGAGCAGAAGTTATAGATCATGGCTGTGTTGTAGCGCTGTGATCTTTGGCTTAATGTTTTAAGGAGGAAGCATGATGCAGAGAGGTTTTGTTAAAATCATTTAACCCAAAGCTGATTTTTTCTGAAATTTGTCTGCAACTTTGATTTTGATTCCTTTCTCCAATAGATTTTTTCTTAATGTTTAGAAAAGTTGGAGATCAATTTATGGTGTGATTCAGTTTTTAGATTTATTTACAATTTTCAAAGTGTTTTTTAATAGTCTTCTCTTTTTCCAGCAGAGAGAGATCATCATTGCCTGAATTTAGCTTTGTGACTACAACAGCAAGACCTGTTCCTGTCTGGAGACGACTGTTATAATATCATCCTATCATTTTATGTTTGCTCTTTATCAATTTGAATAGATGTTTACATGTACTATAATTCGCATTTTGTCTTTTCACAGTTCTCTAATTGCTACACCTGAGTCCAGAAGTATGTCTGAGTGTGTGCTTTGTCTGACCTTGCTCTTAAACGTCTTCTCCCCTTACTTTATAGCCATTTAGTTTTTAAACACTAAGAAGGAAAAAACACTTGGCTTCCTAATACGAGATAAGTTCAGTCTCAGCCAAGTTGAAAATTGTGTCTAGGAAATCTATAAAGCCATGATATTGTGTTCATTAGCACGAACAATTTAGAATGAAGAAAATGATTAAACAGTTAAGCATCAGTCTGTTTTTAATTTTTCTGGGTTTTAGGATACATTTCTGGGGTTAGGATAGTCACTTAAATAATTTTGAACAGATGCTAAAATACTTTTTTATACACTGTAATAACTTGCCTATTTCTTCTAAATATACTTAACTGAAATTGTTGCCAAGGCCACTTATCCAAATAATTTTTTTAAAAAGTTTCTTAGCTCTTCAAAGCCAACAAGGAGAATAATTTTCTTTTCAAGTCATACAGGATGATCTGTGGATTATAAATATTGAGAAATATCTATTAAATGTCTAATTTACACAGTTTTTCCATATTTTCCTCACTTGCAATCAAGACATCAAAGACAATCTTAAAAGCAAGGGGAAATTGTGTTGTATGTCTAACGTTGTTTAAAAGGTGTATGTTCATAATATTTATTTATAAGCAGTATGGGTTAGAATTATTTATAAAGAGTGTGATTAAATCTGATCCTAAATATTCACCCCAAATACCTTTTTTATAGTGAGCATCATATGAAGCTTTCAGAAAATTAATTTGCGTATTCCTTCATAGATTCTCATGAGGCATTTGAGAAGTTGGAAAGTTACACTTGATTAGAAAAGCCCAATTATACTTGATTCTATTCATCCTTGTTTTTTTAGTTTCTTTAAGCCATGCTCATATTTTCACTTTTTTTTGTGTGCAGTTGACTGTTCTGCAAACACTTTTTACTTGAGTGTGCAGTGCATTTGTCTTCATGAAAAATAAAAAGAATGAACACATCAATCATAATGTAAATTATTTTGATCCACATTAGTTGATAATTGCTTTGGTAATATTAGGTTTGTGTTTAAAGGCAAAGTACATATATTTCGGAAGGTCTTCTAATATAATTATGACCTAGTAGCATACAGGACATTTTTAAAATTAGACTTTTGTTTTAGTTCATATTCGCAAACTAGCATATAGCCACAAGGAGTTCAAAGATACTTTCCCTAGTTAGTTCAGTATTTTTTCTTTTCAAGGAAAGAAGATTCTCTTCCCTGATGGTAGTGACTTACTTGCTAGGTTAGAAACCCAAAGAACATAGACTGAAGAGAGACCATACTTGTTAACAGTTTTGATTGGTTCTTGGATGCGGACTACATACCAGCACCCTCAAATTACTTTGTCATCTTTCTTTTTCTTTCCCTTGCTTTTAAATTAAAAAACAAAATAAAGCAAAGCAAAATTAAACATGCCATTGGGAATCAGAAGTCGAGATGATTTGACTCTCAGCAAGATCATTGTACTTTTTGAAAATTTCTATGAGAGCCAATAGGTCAGTTACATATTTAAATTTCTATGTGTTTATTAATTAAAGATAAGGATTTTCATTATTTTGTTTTCCTGAATAGAATTCTCATGGAGCTATGTGTAGATAACTGTACAGAATCACTTTTGTGTAATTGAATGAAGTGGTTTACCTCTGCATGATTGCATTATGGAAGCCTTTTATATATCTTTATATTTTTCAATATACTTAGATTTTACACTATTAGCAGCTCTAGTCATGCTATATTTGTTTTTTTTAAATAGAGTTTATAAATATTTATGCTCAAAATACAGATCAACTGAATATTTTTGGTCTTGTTTACAAGATAAATAATACTTTAAAGTGATGCAGCCCCTCAAGTGTCTTAGGAAAAAGTTATTGGTGCTAAAAAACCTTTCAATATCATTTTTGAACCTGTTATCTAGACTTCGCTAGGCTTTAATGTATGATCACTTGTGACTTACTCTAATCTAGCAGCATAAAGTGATCTGTGGTAAGTCAGGTAAAGAGCCCAGCCTGTTAGAATTTAAAAATATGATACAGAATTACAGTACACTTATTTGTGCCCAGCTTCCAAAAAAGAAAGTAGTTTCTTCAGTTTGTCATTAGCTCTTTCGATAAGAGGAATTTGAATCTGGCTAGAATTAAAAAAAAAAAAAAAAAAAAGATACATTCAGCATGGCTCAGTTATTCCAAATTTCAAGTGGAAAACTTTTCTAGTCCTAAAGATATGGTGTAATCCTGCTCTGCTTCAAATTCCCATCTGTCTTTAACTGAACAGGAGGCGGCAGGGTATTCTTACATAATAATAGAACATTCGATGAGTTGTAAAGGGATGTATTTACGTTCTACAAGTGTTGCGTTGATGTGTAGATTGTTTTCTACATCTAGAAGACTTCATTCCAGCACCTTAGTGAATGTTCTTAAGATACAGTTTTTAAGTATCAACAAAGCATTCATAGATGTTTACTTTTGATTCTCAGAATCCTGAATCTGTTTTGGATGTGATATTACTTCAGAACATGTTATCTGGCACAAGATTTCCTTTAATAAATGGTTTAGTTCTACTCAATTTCTGTGGATTGTTGAACCTAAAAACACCAAAGGAGTCTTTTCTTGTCTGGAGACTGGATTGTTCCAGTTTTTAATACCTGTGCCCATAAGTATCCCATTTCACGAATGTGTGTTGGCATGGGGAAAAAGTTCCCTGCTCTTTGAGTGGAGCGAAAGTAATTGGTTAAGCTGTAGCAGCTTTTTTTTGGTTTATTTTTCAAAGTGATAATAAAACTTGAAAAAGGTAAAACTTGAACTAGAAAACTACTCTTGTATGCTTAGAATGTTTATAGTATTACATGTTTATGTGGGGTTGTCAACATTTTTATTATTTATAGTTGAATTATGTTGTTTTGTTTGTTAAATATCCATAATGTTTATTATTTTTATATTTTGAAAAATTTTTAAATAAAATAGTCTTACTAAAAACAGTTGTTAACTTTTTAAAATTGTCCTGCATCTTGCATCAGTTATATTAATATGGAATAGAAAGAAGAATTTGCAGCCCTCAGGTATTTCACAGTTGAGAATTTTGAAAATATTTATATATGTGTGTGTGTACATATATACACACACACACTCACACACACATATATATACACATATACGTACAAGTGGCTCCACTTTGCCTCTTCTCCTCTCTACCCTCCATTCCCACTTTAAATTGTTCTAAGTCACCTTTGGTACCAATTTGTTACTGGCCTAGTGACTCCTTTTCTAACACACATACAGATCCTCCATACCCTTCTCCTTAATACCTGCCTCTCTACTGCTAGAATTTGTCTCTTCATTCTATTCGGGGGCCAGAAAGTTTTTCCTTATCATGAGTAATAAACATAACTACTGTGTGTCAAAGAAAGACTGACATATATTCTGAAATGAAATTCTGTAAAGTGCTTATGCTGTCAACCTCCAAAGCCATTGAAAGTTTCTAGAACTTCCCTCTAATTTTCAGTTTTCATCTCAGTGTTTTCCTGATTTGACCTGCTTTCTCAGCATTCAGCATGCTCATTTCATATTCAGTTTCACTGATTGATAAATACTGCAATTTTTTTTTGTTTTCATTGCAGATAACCTGTCATCTATAATGTGGGTTAAATAAGCTTGGTAATAACGTGTCTTCCACTTGTGACACTGCTTCTACAAGAAAATACATTATCATCTCAAAAGTGCACAAGTCTTGGTACAAATCTAGTTAAAGCTGCTTATGAAATAGTGGAGGTTTTTGGTTAATAATGATGTACTGGGTAAAATTATTTTTAAAACATACTTTACATATCCAGCCCTGTGGATATTTGCAGATTGAGCATATTATCAACCTTCACTTAACTTGAAAAAAATATTTCTGCATGAAGTATGAATGACTTTGGTCTTTAAAAAAAATTTTTTTTTAAATCACATGTAGTATCTTACTGTATAGAAAGCTAGAAGTTAAAAAGCACGATAGCCTGTTATTTATAAATTATCACAGAACATTTAAAAATGGGGTTATATAATTTAGTGGTCTTTTTTCAGTTATGATAGTAGATTCATACCATTTTTTAAAGCCCCTCTAGTTGTAGATGAATCATAATGTATTGAATCCTTATTTTGGGTGTGTAGGGCCTGTCTGTTTGTTTTTTATTTTAATATATATGATGCTGTACCCTTGAATATCTTTGATTATTCTCAAAACTACTGGGTTAAAGTATACTTGTTTTTAAAACACGTTATGTTTTCAGTTTGATCTTCAGTTTGATCTTTTACAAAGCAGAGATGTATAAATGTGTTGGTACTTCCACAGTTTAGCTTTGGAGAGCAGCATAAATTCAGTGTTTTGCGTGTGTTAAAACCGACTTTATATTCATATTTTAACAGGAACTAAATTATGCTTGATAGAGTAGTTCAACTCTGATGCAGTGGTGACACTGTTAGTATTTTCCACAGTATGTTGTTGCCAGGATTTTGTATACCATACCAAAATTTTTTTATAGTCTCCTATCTAGTCTGTATTGAAAGGACAAATAATCTTTACATTTATTAAGTAAGATAAATGGCAGAATCAGGACTGGAATTTCCATTTCTCAATCTCACAAGCACTAGAAATACACAAAGACCACATAATTTATAGCAAGGACAAACTCCCCATATTTTTTTTAAATTTCAACTCCAAACTGCTTTTCTTCAGGAAAACAATTTGTTTTCCCCATGAAGTTCATGAACATTTGTTTCTGAAACACAAAGCATGAAATGGAATAAAAGAAGGAAATTATATAGAAATGGGAAGACAGTGGGTTCCATAGATTTTCCTTCTATGTCCTAAGCAAAAAAAAAAAAAAAAAAAAAAAAAAAAAAATTGAAAAGATAATCCATTTTCTTGGGAAGAATAAAATCCCATGCAAAGCATGAACATTCTCCTGAGCTATTTATGTAATGGTAATGTTTTATCTAATTAATCTACTACATTGTATGACATTAATTCCAGTATCTGAGGGTTTGCCTTGTGGTGTTTTCTTGCCAGTCTTTGATTCACCTTTTTAAAACCTAGAATGTGTTACTGAAGTATGGAACAATACACTTTTCAGTGCTATGAGAATCACGATTCTGATGATATAAAATGAGTATGCAATGTATTTGTTTTGAGGATTTTGAATTTAGGAAATGGAGTTAATGAAAAGACTTCTGGCTTCAAGGAGGATAGAGTGCAAGTTAAACGCAAAGTAAGCTTTTAAAATCTCCCACATTTTTGAAACACTTAATGTTAAAACGTTACTTATTCCAAAGATCTTATTTAAATAAAAAAATTTCAGGGTTGTTACCATACCATTTTTAAAAGAGTAATATCTATGACTTAAGACTTAATGATCATCACTTTTTATTAGAAGTTGATGTTAGGAAGAAATACTTAGAGATGTCTGCAATTTTGGAGTTAGAAATGGATAGCAGTCAAATTTGTACTAAGTTTAATGCAGCATTTTAGTTTTTGTGTGGTAAGTCTAGTAGGTAATATGCCAATTTCACATTTTATTTTTTTTTATCAAGTTAATATTCAGAGTTAACAGAAATTAAAGAATGATAGAAGATCTCTGGCACTTAGCATTTGTCATGTCTGAATGAGGTAAGAATTTAAACATCAAACAGGTAACTCTTAAAAATATTCTTTGAGTATTGATTTGATTGTTAGCCACGATAGCCCTCACATGTGCCATATTTGTAATAATAAATGGATGAAAACTACATATATTGAGAACAAAATAGCATCCTAACCAATGATTCTATGATTAACCTAGAGGAGTTTTTAAATTTTGTTTTATCAAGATATCCAGTGAAAAAGAGGAGAGAATCCTCAAATTGGGAATACTCACGGAATAGAGCCTTCTAAGGTGCTGGAGATGGGGAGACTAGATTTAGTCCTGCATTTGTGGAAGTTACTAATTGAAAGAAAGCAGCCTACAAGCAAGAATGCATTTGTATTTTAGGCTTTTTCCCAAGCTGATGAGCCTTATTGAGAGAGAGAGATATATATATACTCTATATTTATATTTTATATATATATATATACTTTATATTTTATTTTATATTATATATTATAATTATATTTATAATATAATTATATTTATAATATAATATTTATATATTATAATTATAATATATATTTTATATATAATTTATAACTTATATTTTGACTTATAAACTGAGCTATATATATATATAGCTCAGTTTATAAAATTTATTACAAGTACACATCTAGGGCACTTGAGTGGCTCAGTCAGTTAAGTGTCTGACTCTTGATCTTAGCTCAGGTCTTGATTGCATGGGTGTGAGTTATATAAAATACAAAATTGTGTATTATAAAACATGTACCCAAGAATACATTTATACAATGACCCTCCTCTGTTCCTCATGGGGAAACAATATAGGGGTGATTGCAGCCTGATTTCTAAGGTATCCCTCCAAAAAAAGACCCACCCTTTTTCTCTGCCTCAAGAGCACCTCAGCATAACTTACATTACCACATAAAGCATAAGCCACACCATTCAGACCTAATGTTCAACCAAGTTCAATTTCCTAAGATTTTCACTGTGCTACATACTTACATAACCTATGTGTGACTGCTCTTGCCCAGTTGGACCTGGGAATTTTCCAAAAGATGAACAGTTAGGGCCTTTCTGTGTGCAATTCTAGCTATTGCTTACTACGAATCATAAACATAAAAGAATATTTTTTTTTCTATATACTAGCATCAAACAGGTGGGAGACTGAAATTTAAAGTGCAATGCTAGTTACAACCAAACTGGGGGAAAAAAAAAATGATATACCTAAAAGAAAATCTAACCATGTACAGGACTTGTATGCTAAAAACTGCAAAATGCCAATAACCAAGGAAGACATAAATAAATGGAAAGCTGGAGTTCATGGATTGGAAAACCCAACATAATATGTTCATTCTCCGAATTCACACACAGGTTTAATATAATACCAAAATCCCAATAAGTTTTTTATAGGTAAGATTATCTTAAAGTTTATATGGAAAGGCAAAAGAGAATACAATTTTAAGAGAAATGGAAAGGAATCAGTCTACCCGTTTCAAGACTTAAAGCTATAGTAATTGAGATTGTTTTTATAATGGAGGGGTCTTCATGGGAGGATAAGCACATGGATCAGTGAAACAGAATAGAGACCTCCTAAAGATGCACACAAATACGCCCAACTGATTTTTGACAGGGTACAAAAACAATGGAATGTAGGAAATAAAATCTTCAAATGATCCTGGAACAAATGACATTTATTGGCAAAAACGAATTCTCCTGTCATTCAACAATTAAAATGAATCAAGGATTTAAATATAAAACTATAAAATTTTTAGGGAAAAGAAAAATCTGTGTGATCCAGGACTAAGCAAAAGTTCTTAGACTTGACACTGAAAGTATGGTCCCGTACAACATGACAAATGGGACTTCATCAAAACTTAAAACTTGCTGTGTGAAAGAATTTGTTGTAATAACATAAGCTACAAATGGAAGAAATTTTGCAAACCACATGTAGTATGCGTCAGCACTGGTATCTAGAATATATAATTCCTTAAAAGCTCAACAATAAAATGCAAACAATCCAGCTAGTACATGGGCTAAAGACATTTCACCCAAGAGACTATTCAGGTGGCAGATAAACACATGAAAATATACTCGACATCCTCTGCCATTAGGGAAGTGGAAATTAAAACCACTCTAAGATGTTCTTACATGCTATCAGAATAGCCAAAGAAAAAGTGACAAAATCAAATGCTGGCAAGGATACACAGAAACCGGATCACTCACTGAGGAACTTAGGTGGCTCAGTAGCTTAAGGGTCCACTCTTGTTTTCAGCTCAAGTCATGATTTAGGGTCCAGAGATCAAGCCTTACACAGGGCTCAGTTCTGGGCATGCAGCCTGCTTAAAATTCTCTCCTGCTTTTGTCCCCTTACCTCTTAAAAAAAAAAAAATTTTTTTTTAAAAAGAAACTGGATCACTCATAGAGATCTAGTGGGAATGTTAAATTGTATAGTCAGTCTGGGAAACAGTGTGGCAGTTTATTAAAATAGCTAAACCAACCATCATATCAACCAAAGTTATACGCCTGGGCATTTAACTTATTTTCACACAAATACTTATATATAAATGTTCACAATAATAAACCACTGGAAGTAATCTAACATGTTTCTGAATATGTGAATGATCTGATACATTCATTCCATGAAGTACTACTCAGCATCAAAAACAACAACAAACAGAAACCACATTATTGGTATGTGCCACACCTTGTATGAATTTCCAGACTATGCTGAGTGGAAATTAAAAAAAAAAAAAAAACCAATCGCAAAAAGCTACTTACTGTGTGATTCCATTTGTATAATATTCTTGAAGTGACAAAGTTGCTAGGTGTTATGGAAGTGGTGGGTGTGAATGTAAAGGGACAACATGAGAAATGGTAAGGTAATGGGAATGTTCTGTGTCTTGACTAGATGGTTGTTAACATTGTACTACATTTTTTGCAAGATATTACCATTGGAGGGAACTTGGTAAAGGATACACGAGACCTTTATTTCTTACAACTGCTTGTGAATTTAAGTTATCTCAAAAAGCTTAATTTGGGAAAAAAGTAAAGGCATACTAACACCCAGTTCCATCTTAGGGCACAATCTGGAGAAATGCCTTGGAAGGATGCATGCTACTCATAACGAATGAAATCCTTGAGGTATATAAAAGGAATCAATTGAGTTCACATGCTTGGGAATTTCTGGAAGTACTGCACACTTACTTCTCCCACTGGTTACATACCGAGTGCCAGTAAATGAAGTAGTCCTGCATACATGGTGGTTCATTTATTCTTCCATCAGTACTGCTGCCTGAAAGAGACTTCATACTGAGAAATGGCAGAGCTCACCTATGAAAAGGTGGGTGATGATTAAAACAACTGATGCTTACTTATTTTTCCCTGCCCTTTTTACCATAGTTCAGGGGAGGGTGGGTGGTGTGTGTGAAATCATCCAAAAGAGAAAACAGAGAACAAAAGCAAAAGTATAAATTAATTAAATGCTCTAAAGGAAAAAACAAAAACAAAAACAAAAAACCTGACCTGAACTATGATGTCAGGAAAGTCTTCCCACAAAAAGTGATCTTTTAGTTGAGGTCTGAAAGCTGAGCAGGCTCTTACTAGAGGGAGAGCATATTCTTGAGGAATAAGCAGTTTTGTGTGAAAATACCATACAAGGACCAAATATGGTCTATTTCAGGGCAGAAGGAAGCCCAGTGCGACTGCAATGCAGTGATAAACAATTTGAGAATGATTTAGTACAGAAATACTAATCTATGGGTGAGAATGAGATTCCTAGAGATTGCATATAGATTTAGGAAGTCTACATTTAATCCAGATAATGTAGGCAGATTCTGTAAAAGAGAATTAGAAAGGACAGCCAAAGGGTAGGAACAAAACTAGGAATGGGAGTTATAAATAGCAGCCCTCCCCCGCCCACCCCCTGCCAAAAAAAATGTTAGGAAGGAGGTGGTGATAAAGTGTCAAGTGTTAAAAGGCAAAGTAAGATGAAATGTGAAAAATGTCCATTGGATTTTGGGGTAACGGAATCATTGACTCCGGAATATGCTTTTGTCTTTTTGTTGTTGTTTTGTTTTGCTTATTTTTTAATGATGGATATGGGAGACAAAATGGTTAGGCTAAAGAGCAAAAGGAAGGTGAGGATGTAAAAACAGTACAGGCAGGTTCCTTGAGATTTTTTAAGGGTAGGAGTGAGAGATCAGTAGTTTGCAAGGCAAGTAGGATAAAGGGAGGCCAGAAAATCATGTTTAATCTTCACAGAAAAGTCCTAATAAGAAGGTAAAAAGATTGGGTGCCTGGGTGGCTCAGTGGGTTAAGCCTCTGCCTTCAGCTCAGGTCATGATCTCAGGGTCCTGGGATCGAGCCCCGCATCGGGCTCTCTGCTCGGCAGGGAGCCTGCTTCCTCCTCTCTCTCTCTCTGCCTGCCTCTCTACCTACTTGTGATCTCTGTCTGTCAAATAAATAAATAAAATCTTAAAAAAAAAAAAAAGAAGGTAAAAAGATTAACAATGATAGTTTAAGGTGCCAAAACACAGGGAATGAGAAAAACTCCAAAACACATTTAGGACCGCCTTTAGAAGGTAATAGAGAAAAGTAAGGAGAGGAGGAAAATGTCATGTTTTTAGAAAGCTTGGGGGTAGGATTCAAAGGGTTCCCATGAGATGACTTCAGTTTTCTTTGCAGGTACTTAGGAATATCATTTGCTTCATCACCTCCACCCTATAATGGTAAATATCATTCCCACCCCACTTTTATCATTTTTCCCAGTTACCCCTGAGCATTCCCTAAATAGTCTCAACTAGTCCTCTGTCATTCTTCTGTCATCCAGACTCAACTGGACCTTTCCCCACAGCCTCTACCGCCAATCTCTGTGGCCTCTGTTACAACACTGCTTCACTGGATACACCCACACTTCACAGTGCCCCTCTCCCTTACCAGTACCACACCTTCAGGGCAGCAAAGCTGTACTGCAGTCTGAGGAAGTCCATGATCCTTCTTCAAATCTATCCATCTTTGCTCCTGGGACCCAATGCATAACATCTTTTAACACAGCTCCTTTTATTTCTTGCGCTCTCGAGCCAGTGAGTAAACAAATATCTTGCCATCCCTTTTATAATCTTTTTCTGATCTATCTACTCTTTTTTTTTTTTTAAGATTTTATTTCTTTGTTTGACAGACACAGCAAACAGCGAGAGAAGGAACACAAGCAGGGGGAGCGGGAGAGGGAGAAGCAGGCTTTCCGCTGAGCAAGGAGCCCGATGCAGGGCTCAATCCCAGCACCCTGGGATCATGACATGAGCTGAAGGCAGCTGCTTAATGGCCGAGCCACCCAGGCGCCCCTCTATCTACTCTCCTGATATTTAGTGGGAAGAAATTCTCGTAAACATCAATTTATGAAAATAGTAGGAGTGGCCAGGAGCATGAAGCCCTTGGGATGTAAAGGGTTTTAAAAGAAATAGAAACTAAGATAGAAGGAGTCTGGAAAGAAACAAGGTTCAGAGCATGGTAAGATCTTTGAACTTCATCCTGAGGTGTTGGAGTGGGAGGCACTGAACAGTTTGAAAGTTTAGAAGAAAGAAGGGGATGGAGTAGAAGGAAGAGATGAGGGCAGGGAAATGTGAAGTGGTTATTTTGGCAGTGATGAGGCAGATATGCTGGAGGCAGGGATGACATTGAGTATAACAAAGGCCGAGACTCCAGGCTTCTAAGCTGAGCAACAAAGGTGATGGTCTTGTCGTACCCTGAGTTGCACCAATGGGATTGGGAGCAAGTTTGTAGGACAAGAAGGGGAGTTGAACTCATGTGTGACATGTTGAGCTTCAGGGCCTTGAGGGATATAAAAATGGAAATACCCTCTAGGCAGATGTCTGCTATCTGAAGTGTAGGAGAGGAGTCTGGGATGCAGATACACGCCGAAGAACCATATACACTACCTGAGTGAGATTCTTCAGTGAGGACTTGTAGCATGCAGAGTGGTAAAACTAAGGATGGTAAACCCCAATATTTGTAAAAGATAGAGGAGAGGGTACCCCTGAAGTAGACGAAAAAGAGTAGCTAGTTAAAAAAAAGACCTAACTGAAAGGATGTCCCAAAAGCCAGTGAAGGAGAGAACATCACCAATGGGGGCTTGATAAAGCAAGAAGTCAGTACGACGAAGACGGAAGGAACCCGTGGAATGGCAAATTCGAAAGTGCATAGGCAATTTCATGGAAGGAGAAGTCAGACTGGTGTTTGGTGGAGACTGAATGTGGGAAATTCCGAGCAGAAGGCAAAATGTAGCATGGTAGCTTGAAGACTTTGCTGGGTAAAGGAAAGGAAAGGTCTGTATTTTATAAGCTGAAGGAAAAGAATCAATAAGAGAAGTCGTTTATAACCGATAGATATTTCAGGGTGCACCGTGGAAAGGGAGGACAGAATGAGTTGTGAGCACAGTGATAGAGTATACTAGAACACGGCCACCACAGCCTGATCATTTGAGGACTGCCCAAATGTGATGAGGCCAACAGAAATGCATGGAACTCATGGACTTTTAAGTCAGTTTTAATAGAAAGTTCTTTTGCTCAGAACTCAGGGCAGCTGGGCCATGCCAGGGTATGAGGATAGCTGTTTTCATCCAATCCCTACAAATCTGAATACACCTGAAGTATAGTAATTTCTATTTACAAAACCTAAGTAACTTGCTCATAATAAGCACCCAAATGTTTGTAAAATAAGTGGATTAGGCTGCCCTGGATTTTTCTGGGGGGAAGGGAGAAAAAACTGATAAAAAAGGGTGTAGGAAGGGGAGAATCCCAGAGAAGAAAGGTGCACTAACAAAACCTAGTACTAGAGTAAAAACACCCTGTATAAGGAAAAACATGTTTGTTTATGCTTGCTGCAAGTAAAACAAAAATGTTCTGTTTTCCTCTGAGGTATTTGTTTCTTTCAGTGACCTCTATCTTGGAGTCAGGGTGAAGAAAATGAGAGTTGGTACTTTGGTTCTTGCTTCTACTTCCTAAAGACAAGCAGCGCAAGACGGCTGGAGTAGGGAGGTGAGCACCTGGGGTTAAAGGAACTGTGTGACCTCAAGCGAACGATTCCAGGGTCAGTCTCCGTCCTCTCGTATGTATAATGGAGGTAAAAATAGCACCATCTCACTCTTGAGAAAATCTGATTAAATTGGGTGGATTAAGGATTTTCTCGGGCTACGGTAATGGCTCAATGGATTCATAATTACTCGAACGTCTCAGGAAATGGAAACTATTTCCTGTGGGTTACATATCTTAGGAAAAAGGAAAGGCCCAGATAGTGTTAAGGAAAATGGATGCAGTGTAGTTCCATCATCCACTCCCAGTGCCGCATTCAGAAATCTGAATTGGATTTACCCTCAGATCTGATCTGCTTTAGATACAGAGAATCCTGGGGAAGGCTCATCATTTCCTCTTCTCTACTCGACCTGCTTCTAATATACTCTGAAACCCTAATCTAAGGAGGTATGACAGCTGTGGAATAGTCAGAGTTGAGCTCTCTGTGTTGCAGAGAACTCTGGCTACTTCCTATTATTTCAATGTCTTGGGGAAAACTGGTTTCAGAGGCGTATATGGCCTGGAATTCCAGAATTATTCAGTTATCACTCTGTGCTTCTTTTCCATAATCTCTCAGCCTTCTCTGTGTTTCTGCTCCATTCTGCTCTCTCTACTAGGTAGAAATTCTTTTCTGTACTTTCCAGTACACACTTTGGGAAGATTTTCTAATTAGCTAAATAAATGCACTCTGCTGTCCTATATTATTATTATATTATATTATTCAGCTATTGCAAATAAAACAGCAGCAGCAGCAGCAACAACAACAAACCCACAGACGTGAAAGGAAATATAAAAAAAATCCCAGTGGCTTACAATAAGCCTTTGTTCTTCTGCATGTGCACAGGTTGATGGTGATTCCACTTATTTAGAACTGGGGTCAACTGGGAAGATTTGCTTGAGGCTGTGGGTTGACATTAGCTCATGTCATGTATGTACGTTCATTCATACATATATGAACGTATGTTCATTCTGGGGGCGAGGCTAAGCAACAGCTTCCTGGGCATTCTCTTCTCATGTTGGATAATTGACCAATTCATGCCTCTTGAGACCTCAGTCTGGCACATTGTCACATCTACCCATATTTCATCAACTTAAGCAAGGCACATAGCCAAAGCCATCAATATGGTAGTAAATATACTTTTCTTACTTTAATAAAACAGTGTCACATGGGAAAGAGCATGGGTGTAGAATTCTAAAACAGGAAGTTATGAATAATTGTAAACAACGATTCAAACTTTGTCCCAGACAACTCTAATCTATGTGTACATCAGGTGCCCACTCTCATCAAATCTTTGGCTGTACTTAACAAAACGCTGCTGAGTAGAACAGCCCACAGTGGAAACAATGGGTCAATGGGCACGACCCACATGACTTGTATCTAGTATGTGAACACTAGGAAAGGTGTCAATCACATGAGAGAATATAGAGAGTAGAGGGGAATGGATAGCCCTCATTCATAACATTTTACCATGAATATGTTTCAAAAGCAAGGTTATTTGAGTCTGGAGGTACATTTCTTGAAATGGATGAGTTATGATTCAAAAGAAATGTAGTTATGAACCCTCAAATATTTGAGTCTTAATATAAAAACTACAGGCGGTCTTTGCTCTAGACTAACCCAATGTACATGAATTTCACGTACCATAGTTTACTTAACACAGTCCCACAACACTGTGACTCAAAATCAGTTAACCACAGTATATTAACTGTGATTGCTTAAAGTATAAACTTAAATGCTAGCTCTTAAGTCTGCATATCACTGTGTGAATAACAGATGTGTATCATGATCAGTGAACAATCACATTGCTTCTTTCAAACTCTGTGATTGGTCACTATGCATCTTTTATTCAGTTCACACACATACAGCAAAGCACGTCATTGTGTTGCCTTCTTGTCTCCCAGTGATAAGTTCATGTAGCAGTTTATAAAAATGGGTAATCGAGTATTAGTTACACCAGCTTAAAACTGATGGAGGTTGTTCTTTCAAGAGCAAAGAATAGAAGGGAACAGATAGCTGTCAGGGAAGTAGGACTAACTCACAGTTGCTGCTTGGATTCCTAAGGGGATCACACAGCTGATTCTGAAAGTGGCAAAAGATGCTGGAAGGATGCAAATGAGACCTGAAGTGGGAGCATCTCTTCTCCCTTTCTTCCCGTGGTAGTCTCCCAATAGCTCCTCCCATTGGCATTTAGTCTAGAAAATGCTATTCGCAGATATACAATCAAAGCCGGAAGTAGGAGGGTTGGACTGGGTCTGAAAAGCGCTAGGTAAGTACCACAATAGCAGCCATCACTATTTCTCCTAAGGATTGTTGCAAAAATTAAATTGCTAATGCTTTGCTTTGATACGTCAGGTCTCTGAAGAAGCATGTCTATAGGGCCACTGTCATAAGTCTGCTACCCTTGTAATTCATGCCTTGAAATAAATGGAAACAGGTTGCCCAAATATCAACCAGAGGTCAATAACAACCACTTTTTCTTGGTCCACAAAAATCAGACATCCCCCCTTCCATTATCATTGTTATTTGCTAATAGTTTATTTCATTTCTCCTAAAATGGCTAACCTTTGTGTGATTCCGTGTCTAAGAACTTAGCTTTTCTTCTTTTATCTGTTCTCAGGCTGTGGGGTTGCTTACCTCTCTGCTTCTGGTAATGAGGTATCCTGGGTGTTGATTCTTTGAGAGTATTTTTCAGTTTGCTACTCAAAGAAAAAGAGGCTAAGGATTCTGAGATTTTAATTTATTTCAACTTTCTTGGTTTCTTTCTTATACTCCTCCTGGCCTATTGGGAAGAAACAAGTCCACCCCTTAGAGAATTTGAAACTTATGCTCTGGAAAAGAAAACAATGGCTTGTTTGTACTTCTTAATATTTCTTTTTTTTTTTTCTTTTACATACACTCTTTTACACATAATAAGCATTTATGTCTGATAAAGATAGACAACTACAGTATTTGAGTTGTTTAAAAAAAATACTATTATGAAGTTCGGGGTCCTGTCTAACACGACTTGTGCTGGTGGCAGTGGCACCTGGGTGGAAGAGGATAATGTGAATATACAGAGACAGTTTAAAAATTACTAATTGGACAACCAACTGAAAAACTAATATAGATGATAAGGCCTGCTTATATTATAATTTCCATAGCTATTTTTTCAAATATGTCTTTGATACCCTAAGAAGCTATGAGAAAGATACCAGTTAAACTGACCAGTGCTACTGTTGAATTTTTTTGTGTTTACTGTTTTTTATGGCAAAATTTTAGAGGCACTTCACTTCTTTTTTTCTTGGCACTTCACTTTTGATTACTAAATAATTTATAGTGTGTTTATTCTAGTGACATGGACTAAGCTGTTACCAGTTTTGAAAAACCATGCCTCTATGGCTTTTTTTTTTTTTTTAAAGATTTTATTTATTTATTTGACAGACAGAGATCACAAGTAGGCAGAGAGGCAGGCAGAGAAAGAGAAGAAAGCAGGCTCCCTGCCGAGCAGAGAGCCCGATGCGGGGCTCGATCCTAGGACCCTGGGATCATGACCTGAGCTGAAGGCAGAGGCTTTAACCCACTGAGCCACTCAGGTGCCCCTGCCTCCATGGCTTTAAGGGAAGATTGGATTGGTATGAAAAATCAACTGAGGTCTTTATGCCCGGTGACACCATTGGTTGAGAAATACTAAGTGAAGGTTCTAAACCATTATATATAATGTATAATCTAATGTATAACACACATGCACATATAATAACCAAAACTAACATTTTCTATGAAGTAGTCATTCTTATTGATCAACTATAGACATAAGAAGTGTATTGTATTGCAAAGGGTCTTAGGTGATAAGGTTTGGTTCAGCCTCTACTGCTAATTAGCTCTGTGGCCTAGGCAAAGTCATTTAACTGCTCTAGGACTCACTTTGCTTATCTGTAATAAGAGAGAATAGACCAAGAGGGACAAGCAGGATTCATCTTGACCACCAACTCCAGAGAGCAGTCTGTTTGTTAAGTGCTGAGTTGAGAATTGTAAGGCTGAGTCTGGGCTTAATGAGAAGGAGTGCCATGATCGATTAGTGCTGTCTGCTCCGGGTGCAGGAGGTGGAGAGCGGCACTGAGAGGGCCATATATTAACTGTCTCTCTAGACTAGATTACCTCCAAGGCCACTTGTACTATTCCATATAATTCAAGTTATTCATCACGTAAATTTAGGTTTATAAACATAAAACAAAGTGGGAAAACAAACCTCGAGGTTCCCTGGTCTAAACATGGATTTTGGAAAAATACACTTTCTCCTTTTGGAAATAAGAATAAAAAAGGAAGTTTCTGCCAGAACTTTTTGAAAGAGTTTTAAAATAATGTAAATTTATCTCCCTTCACTCTTCCATTCTCTCATGAAATATTTATTAAGTACCAACTTTGAAATTGACACAGGGCTGCATGTTGAATATTTGCTGAATTGAATTGAAATGGGGGATAGAAAGATGAATAGGCACAGCCCTTCCTCTTGTGGAGTTCATGGCCCAATGGAGAAGGCACACATCATAGTAGATAATTCCAGTACAACATGTTAAATGCTGTAATGGTCTTATGAAGCTCAAAAATTGAAATGACTAACTTTTCTCAAGGAGTTGCTGCAGGTTCTGTAGAGATGATATCTGAGCTAGAGTGTTAACTGATGAATAAAAATTTGTCTGGTGGAGAAGAAGAGCTTAGGTATGTTGGCATTTTTGAAAAAGAGTTTCTCCCCACAAATTATTTATATTTTTCAGGTTGTTTTGGTTAAGGTAGAGTCTAAAAAATTGAAATATAATTGTTAATGAGGATTCTGATGTTTGTTTAAGAAACTTTAGTCAAATGATGCAGGCCTGGAAATGTAATTTGAACTGCCTGTGAGAGGAGGGATGAGTCATTCAGATAGAAGCTTAAATATCTCTGGATGATAACACCAGGAAACAGCTTGGAAGCAGAGAGGACAGAACTATGCTGATCAAAACTGGAGATGGAAGCAGGCATACCGGCTGGGAAGGGGCAGGGGATTGGAGGGGTTCATGAGGGAATTTGTGTAAGGGTTTGAGAGGGGGTGGCCTGAAATCAAGGGCCTTCCGGGAAAGGACCTCACTTCTCTAGGAAAATAAGGATGGAAATGGTACCTTATGCTAGAGAATAGCAGCAAGGTAAAGTATGAAGTTATGAGAATGATCATCAAGGGTCAGGTGAACAGAGGAGTCAGTTGCCAGAAGAAAGGTTATGTGGAGCCAGGGAAGGATAAGCTGATTGTGTGCTAGTGGGTGAAGATTTCATTTTTAATATGTATAAACTACACCCCACCCCAAAATAGAAAAAGAAAATACTCCATATACCATAATTGTTTCTGGGGGAAAAGTGGGGGAAAGTCTCAGATGAGAAACCTTCTTGGAGGGAAGAGATTCAGATCTCAACTCCTTCTCCTTAGGAGCTATTGAAAACTTGGGGAGAAGCGAGTGTGGACTAGAGGATAGGCTTCCCTGACATAAACTTGAATGTTGTTTGGAGGCTGCTGATGTTCTGAGTTATGACTGTGTTGCCATGCCTGGTAGATAGGAGTTAGGAGTTGGATTTGCTGCTGCTTCTTCCTTTTCTTTTTTTTTTTTTTTTTTTAAGATTTTATTTATTTATTAGAGATCACAAGCAGGCAGAGATACAGGCAAAAAGAGAGGAGGAAGCAGGCTCCCTGCAGAGAAGAGAGCCCGATCCAGGGCTCAATCCCAGGACCCTGAGATCATGACCTGAACCGAAGGCAGAGGCTTTAACCCACTGAGCCACCCAGGCACCCCTGGATTTGCTTCTTAAGCTGTGCATTCCTATTTCGGCAACAGGTGAGCCTCACTAGTGTCATGATTGACTTACAATGATGTCTAAGCCCTCACCTGTATAAGACTGGCTACGAGGAAGAGCAGCCTCCATTTACCCACTGAAAAAGCACTTGTATAGGCCAAACAGCAGACTTTTGTTGTTCTAAAAGGATAGCCAGTATGTTAGATGAATAGCATTGTGCCTCATGTTGTGAATGACGTAGAGTGGGTCCTGTGTCTGCCACATATGACTGAGATTTGTGGGAGTATATATGTAACTTTAGTCACATGGCACACTTTGGGGGAAGCCACTCAATGAACTAATCATTTTCTAGTGCATTCAACGAACTCATTAAGCAGCCTGCATCAGAGTTGGAGGTGATGCCTACCACTGCTTTCTACTCACGGTGAGGCATAATAAATACTATTGGCTGACAGAGATAGGGGAAATCGATTCAGGTTTCAATTTAAGCACACTATTTTCTGGCTGAGAATTGTGTCTGTGGCATGTGTATTTAATTTTGGTCAACTTCTTTTCTTGCTAATTTTTTTTGTAACCTGAAAGAAAATTTCATGGGGCATAGGGAGCTTTCCTTACTATGTAAAAAGTGCTTTGTTCTTCTTTAGAAAGCTATTAGGCAGGATTCTACTAACGCTATATATTCATATTAAAATATACATGGAGAGGCAATGACCCAGCATTCCATTCCTAAGTATATACTCCATGGAAACAAAAATATATATGCACCAAAGTAAATGTACAGCAGTGCTCATAGCAACAAACCCGTGTTTATCAATAGTAGAATATTCTGTACGTACCATGGAATATTATACAATGAAAAAGTGTAAACTATACTTAACACAACACCACAGATATGCCCCAAACATAATATTAAGTAAAGATATCAGACATTTCCACCTTCCCAAAAAAGGAAGTCAGAGCAGAAGAGTAGATTTTGTATGACTTGATTTGTATGAATTTCAAAAACAGGCCAAAGAAATTTGTGCTGACAGAATTCAAAAGAGTGTCTACATTTGAAGAGCTAATGAACGAGAAGGGAACATAACATTTTGCAGTTCTATTTCTTGATGTTGATGGTGGTTAAACAGGTGTATTTACTTTGTAAAATGTCGATATATATACTTATGATTTGTGTACTTTTCTGCAACTATATTTTTACATCCATAAAAAATTTTAAGAGGTTTGTTTAGTAATAAATGTTCTATTTATATTATTCTAGTCTTGTAAAGATAGGTTTAATTATTTCTTACTTCTTAGCATATTAAGGTCAAGTCTTTGTTACAAGAATTGGTATTTTTATTCCGTTGTTTTGTTAAATACATATGTGTAACAGCTAATAGTTTCTGAATTTTATGACATTCTCTACAGTAGTTAATCTTGTGGTAAACAATGCTGAATTTTACGAGCTGGACTAAGATAACAAATTATATCAAAGTTTCTTAGAGAGTGGAAGGTTTTCTTCCACTAATAGCACTGATTGGGACAAATCATATTTTCCATTTGTGTATTTATTTTCTTCAGGATGAGTATTATGTAGTTCATTTAAACATGATTTGCCTCTGTTGCCATCTTTACTTTCTGTGTTTCTTCCTATTGTATGGCGTTGTTTGGTATCCTCCCTTTTTATGAAGAGAATGTCAGATCGTATTTTCCCCTTTCTGTGTGTGTTTATCCACAAAGTACATACGTATGGGCTTTTGCTGTCTTTTTTGTCTTATATCATTGATGTCTTCCCAGAAAGCTCTGTGTGTGTGTGCGCATGCACATGTGTGTGTATGTGTGTGTGTGTGTGTGTGTGTGTGTAGTGATAATAGAGAGACTGTAGTCAGAAGTTGAAAGAAACTGAGGACAATAGTTCACATCCCGGATTTCAGACAGGAGGCTCTACCTTCTGAGAAATTTAGTGTTGTAAAACATTCTCTTAAGAACTTAGAGAGACCATAAAATTACCAGACCTTCGTGAAGCAAACGGGATAGCAAGCTCTAATGTTTTTCAACCCTTTCAGCTTGATAGAATCATTGACTGTTAGTACTGGTTGGGCAGAATGCAGACAGCCTGCAGCTTCATGGAAATGTCACTCAGAGTCTCCCAGGCGCTGGTGATGGTGCTTCACGGCTCTAGGCTTGAAGGAGACACAACCTTGAACCTCCAGCTCTCTGCAGAGAGACAGTAGACGGTGAACTGCCTGGGCCACCTTTGCAGGGAGGGCCCCTGCCTTGCTGGACATGAGTGCCCTTTAAGAAGAAAGCTGCGATGTCTAGGATTTCCTTCCATTATGCTCCACTTTTAAATTTTTAAACTTTGCTGCAGTCCTAAGGGCTGTGGTAGAAGAACAGAGCTTTCCAATCTTATCTATTTTCCAGGGTAGGATAAACATGTTGGGTTTAGTTAAATTATGAATGCTGATAATATTCATTTGGTACAATTTATATTCTTCTTTTATCTTTTTATTTTTGACAGTTTAGGCTGGGGCATAAAGCATAATTATATTCTTGGCATCCTCCCTTAGAAGTTTTAAATCAGTTCATGAGGCTTTCAGCTAGGCTGCTGTCATTTATCCATCAGCATTCAGTCCACTTAATCCCGGCCTCTCAGCTGAGCAGCCCCAGCCCCTGTTGTGAGTGATTGGCCTGCTCCAGTGCTCCCAGCTTCTCCTGTCACATCGCATTTGCATAAAAGAGGACAGATAACCAAATTTGAGCACACAAATGAAAATGCTAAGCGCTAAACCTGTCACAGTTGTTGTTCAACTAATTGTGAAAAATTTGATTTGCTCGCCTTTCACGGTTTGTCATGTGGACCCCCTTCTCAAATGTGTCTTGGCTTCTGCCTCTGTGTACGGAGCTTTTAAACTCTTGAGCACAAGCAGCCCACCCTGGGGATTACTTACCTCTCCTACCAGCTTTTAATGTTGGCTCATCTTCTTGACTAAATTAGGCCACCATGGCAAACAAACACATAATTAAAAACCCAGGAAAGACAACTGCAGTTACACTTCTTAAATTGATTTTTACAATGCTGGTGTATGCCTCTGTGTGCTCTTCCATTTGATAATTTTATTTCTTTATATAACCTCTGGTAGAAAATTGAGGATGGGTGCTGGAGCCAGCCTTATTATTTGGAAACCTATGTGTTTCTTACTTTCTGTTTCTCAAATAACAGAAATTGTATAATGGGTCTTAAAAAGCACATTTCTATTCCCTAATACTTTACCTGACATGCCAGTATACATTTTTAATCAAGGTTTCAAATGATTCCATTTGAAATAGTATTAGAAACAATGGATACAATTCCTTTGCCTTACAACACTCAATCATAGGAGCTCTGTTTAAATAGTATGCGATATGGGTGTTTTGAAAATATGTTTGTGTATTATGTATAGTCTGGTTCGGTGTTCATTACGCAGAGGTTTTAACTAGTCTCTTTGTCTAGGCGTTCAGTTGATGATTTCTTGGTGCCCATGAAAACAATACGTATGGTGTGGCTACAGAGGGAAAAAACTTGTTTTCCAGGAGCCACACGAGAAAATGTCTCTTTTGTTAAGAACAAAACCTCTGATTGCTTTACTGTGTTAACTTGTCCCTAGTATTTTAGGTTATGTAATCTTCAAGCCACAACGAAGATGGCATTAACTAAAGTTGAAACCTTTTAAAGTTGAATACAGCTTAAATTACCTTTGAGAATTGGAGTGTTATAGTCTTGAAATTGTGTTGAAATGAAACGTGACATTACAGTGACAGTTTGCGGTTTGCAAAAGTTGGATGTAACATCATGTATTACAGTATTCCTTTGAGATTTATTTTTAGTAGGTCATAAGACATGGACTAATTGAAGAAGTATTTGAATATATATAATTTTATACAGTCCTATCCTAAAGAAAACAGCGGCGTTCCCTTTGTCATAACCCCCTTAAGATGCTGAGGGATTAAATCTAACTTGAAAATTTGAAGGTACACTAATCTCTTTACAATGTTTAATCACATTTTAGTTCAAAGAAATTAGGTTATGGTATGAATTGCTCACTACTTTAAAACATACATGATAAATTTAAGGGTTTAACTTTTGTTTTTGACAGAGCTGGAGGAATAATTTTATTCCTACTACATTTTGTTTATACTTCACTATTTTTATGCCATTGTAGTTTCTTTTGTGGGCGAAGTATCTGTGAAACTGTATGTATAAATTTCAACTAGATGTGACTAGTTACATATGAACAGTATTATGAGATTTCAGTGTCTCCAAACCAAAAATCCGGAAAGGACTACAGAATTAATTTAACCCTCCAGAAAGGATTGAATGAAATCTTTACCAGAGAGATCTCTTATTATGACAGTTAGTACAGACTGTGGATTAGGAAGATAATAAATTAAATATACTCCATTGTCTACTTTCATTCTACTTCGAGGTTGTGCTAATTCCTCTTCAGTAATATTTCTTAGTCTTTATCCACATATATTTCATTTTTGCATTCATTTAATTACAGATCTTATAATTATGCAGGCGGCATTAACACTGTGGTTGTTAATTGTCTGGGCCTTAGAGCCAGACTACATTGGTTGGAAACCTATCTCATGCACTCAGTACTGTGTGACCTGGGGTATAACTGGTTGTTACCTCCAGACTTCTCTTTTACATAACAGAGATTATAATAACACCTTCCTCATAGAGAAGTTATTAGATTTATATGAGATCATGCGTGTGATGCTTTTAGATCAGAATAGCTCAAGAATAGTAGCTATTACTACAGCGCATACAAGATTAATGCTTTTCTTTTTGCTTTTGACCTATTTTAAATAATTTCCCAAGATTTCTAAGCAATCACATTTAGCATTTTAATGGCTTATATAATATACATAGTTTACCCAAATATTTCCCCAAGCTATTGGATATTCATATTATTAGTAGTTTTTTTAAAATACATGAACACAGCTATGGCGGATCTCTGTTCATTCAGCCTCTCCTCCCTCCAGCACCCCGCATTTTGTATTGTTCCGCTGATTTAAGTTTCCAGAGGATGAGATTCTGTTTCATAAGGCATGAAAATTTTAATGGATATTGAATTATATTGCAAAATCCTCATCCAAAAAGTCTGAACACTTTAAAATGTTAAGTTTGATCTCGACCCTCACTTGTGTTGGTCTTGCTAGTATTTCCTGCCTGTGTGTGCTCATCACTACCAAGTCCTGTCGAAGGTCAAGGACTCCCCAACTTTTGCTGTGGTCTTCTCTTGCAGCTTCGATGCTTGTCGCTCACTTCTTACTCATTTCACACTAGGATAACTCCTTCTTAATCATTGTTTTTCTTATGACCGTTAGAATTTTTCTTCTGTGGCTTCTACTTCTTTTTGAATCAAGTTAGAAGTTTTATTAATTAAAATAAACTGCTAGACCAATTGTTCATCTACGAAGCCTACGATTTCTATTTTATTTTACTAGGAGGCTGTGCAGCTTAGTTCCAAGAATGCAGGCTTCGAGTCAGACAGATCCGGTTTGAATCATGATGTTATTACTTATGGGTTGAATAGCCTCAGGTAAATTCTGTGAACTTCAATTCCTCTAAGAACAACCATACCAAACTCGAATGGTCACTGTGACATACAAGTCACATGTCATATGAGGTGTGTGAAATCTTGACTGGCTTTAGATACTTAATAATTACTAGTTAATTTACTTTTTCGGTCACTACTCTGTTCCTACTTTTGCTCTTTTTTCAAACTATTTCCTGCAAATATTTTTCCTCTTTTATTTCCAAACCATTGCAAACACCGAGATTCTTTTTCTCTCTCCGAATTTCCATATGTTTTTCCTTTAAAATCATTTTTGCTCATTTCTTTATATTGGATCTAGTTGCTTCAACAACTACTCTTATTTGGGATTTGAAGAGGTCTCAAATGGATGCTTTTGCATGCAAAAGTTTTTGTTTTAATATTAAACTTCAACTGGGATAAAATGCTGAGGAGATCTGTGAATTTATATAAAAATAAAAGTTATCAGTTGGGTGGGGAATAGGAAAAGAGGAGAGAAGACGTTTACGGAACGATTTTTCTTCCCCCGTAATAAAACCATTTTGGTTCCTGCATGGCTCAAAGATACCCTCCTGGTGTTGGTACTCGCAGAATTTGGAGTAAAAGAGACATGGTGGCCAATAACTCTTTGGCTAATTATGTGTACAAAGTGCTTTTTCATCTTGCCCTTTTTAAAATTTTAATTGTGAGGTGCCTGGGTGGCTCAATAGGTCAAGTAATTGCCTTCAGCTCAGGTCATGATCCCAGGGTCCTGGGATTGAGCCATGCATTGGGCTCCTTGCTCAGCAGGGAGCCTGCTTCTGCCTCTCCCACTCCCCCCTGCTTGTGGTCCCTGTCTTGCTGTGTCTCTGTAAACAAATAAATTAAGTCTTTAAAAAAATAAAATATTAATTGTATAGAAACACTTCTCTGACCTTAGGAAATTCACAAGTTGGAAAAATAAACAAAACTTATTTTTACAAACCATAGACAAAGATTATGAAATAATGCCATCAGCATGACATAGCATAGACCATGGTTCTCAAAATCAAGCGGTAAGGAAACTGAAGAGTGTATGTAGTCCCTAAGAGTATTAAAATATAACCTAAATGATGGCAACAACACAATGTTGACTTAACAAAATACATCTGAGTGTCATTCTGTGGGATGCTGCTTTTTGACTCCTTGTACACAGATTATGTGTACATGGTCCAGGAAGAGTTTATGGAGGCATTGGTTCTAGGTTTTAAATGACAAGTGGGATTTGAAGATGGGAGTTTATATCCAGCTAGGCAGGGACAGTGCATTCATGGGGAAAGTCAGAGACAGAGAAAGTATATGATCTCTCCTAAAATCAGCGAGTGCTTTGATTTTATTTGGGAGGGAATCATGCCCATGATAAAAGTTCCACCCATGAAAAGGAGGTAGTGTTCATACTACGTGTAGTGGTAAGTTATAGAAGGGTCTTCTCCCCTTTCCTGGAGGTCAACCTAACAAAAGTAAGGTGTGGGATGGTTGTGCAGATGGCATGCTAAAATCCAGAGATAGAAAAGCCTGGAGAAAAGGAGATCAGTTAGAAGATGGTTTCAGTGGTCCTGGTGTGAAGTACTGGGTATCATGATGGTAAAGAATGGAAAGGGAGGCGCATGCAAAACAAAGATTTCATGAAAAGAATTAAATAGGCCTGGGACCAGATAAAATTTAAAGCCAGGAAAGATGAAGAAATCAAAATTTATTGACAATTCAAACTTGGGCAGAATATTAACTAAAATAATGAAACTGAGAGAGCTAGCTTGGGCAGAAATGCTGCATGCAATTCTGAATCTGTGAAGTTAGATAGTCCAGTGATGTGACGGCTATGTAGCGGGCTGGATGATTGAGATTGGAGACGCAGGTTTGGAGATCAAATTCAAAAGTTACATCGAAGGAGGAAATAGAAATAATGAACAAGAGTCAGGGGATGTAACTCGTTTTCGTAGGCTGACAGTGAAAGAAAAAAAAGCAAACTAGGGAGATAGCTTGAGCAAGCAGGAGAATTAGAAGAAGATTATTATATTTCAAGAAAAGAGAGGAAAACTGAAAGGAGTCAGTAAAACAGGGGCACCTCTTTATTTTTATTTTTTAAAGACTTAATTTATATATTTGACAGAGAGAGAGACACACACAGCAAGAGAGGGACCACATGTATGAGGAGTGGGAGAGGCAGAGGCAGGCTTCCTGCTGAGCAGGAATCTCCGTCTGGGGCTCCTTGTGGGGATCGGGGCTCCGTGCAGGGCTATCCCAAGACTCTGGGATCATGACCTAAGCTGAAGGCAGATGCTTAACTGACTGAGCCACCCACAGGCGCTCCAGGAACACCTCTTTCCTATGGGAAGGTAATTGTTGGTTGTTCCCCTGCCCGATGCAAATCACATGATCATACTGACTACAGTCCAAATCCCACATTTCCTTGGATCTGAGAACTAGGTTCCTTTTTTGCTGCTTTGTGGACAACAAAGAGAGGGAACCCCCTTTATCTCGCACGAGGTAAGATCAGAGCTTAGAGTGGGAAAAAAAACTACCATAAATCCACGAAATTTTGTGTGAATTAAAAATGTTTGAACAACATTCTTTTGCCCTCAGCCTCTGGTTTGGAATTTTGTTAAGTGTTTTATTGGATTTCTTTTTTTTAATTTTTTAATTTTAATTTTTTTTTTAAAGATTTTATTTATTTATTTGAGAGAGAGACAGTGAGAGAGAACATGAGCGAGGAGAAGGTCAGAGGGAGAAGCAGACTCCCCATGGAGCTGGGAGCCCGATGTGGGACTCGATCCCGGGACTCCAGGATCATGACCTGAGCCGAAGGCAGTCGTCCAACCAACTGAGCCACCCAGGCGTCCCAATTGGATTTCTTAATGTAATGGTAGCTTTTCATTAAGAGTTTTGAAAATTGTAACAGCCAAGACCCAGTCACTGCACAAATGATTATTATACTCATCCACAGCTGTGGTGGGCATTAGCACTCCTCCTCTCCACTGTCTGGTTCTCCTTTACCTTCCAGCAGATGGGTGGGTGGCTTTTCTCCACCTGCTGCCCTGAGGACAGGTATGCTATGCAGGTTGCTGTGGCCAAGCTCATCCCGTTCACTGCCATCAGCCATGGACATGCGTGTTGGTGTGGAGATGCCTTATGGCTAAAGCAGGTGAGAATGAAGGCAGCCCATGGAAATGAGCTACCCTGGAGTGTTGTCCGTCATCTGTTGTCTGGGAGAGTAAGAGAGAAACCTTTGTTGGACTTTATTTTTTTTTTTTTAACCACAGCATAATGAGTTGAAAAAAATATTAACAAAAAAGCAGTTGTAGGATGCCTAAAAGGTCTCTCTTCAGTTACCTAAAAATTTTACAGTGGTTCAATGCATGAGTCCTTATACTTTGTCAGTTATATAGTTTTGCAATCGTAATAATCATGTGTACAAAAGATAGTAATAACAGCTGACATTTAATGAACTTTTGCTGGGGCACCTGAATGGCTCAGTCGGTTAAGCATTTTCCTTTGGCTCAGGTCATGATCTGAGGGTCCTGGTGGGATTGAGCCCCGCTGTCTGTCCGGGTCCCTGCTCAGCCGGGAGCCTGCTTCTCCTCCCGCCCCTCTCGCACCACCCCCTCATGCATGCTCTGTCTCTTGCTTTCTCTCTCTCTTAAATAAGTAACATCTTTTGAAAAAGAATAGTAAGTTTTGCTGTGTGCCACTGCCTGTTCTGAACCCGTGTAAGCTCTGTGCATCTCTCTTTAGCCCTTTTGACAACCCTAAGAGGAGACTGCTATTAATAAGGCCATTTACAGATGAGGAAACTAAGGATAGAGAGGATTTTTAACTTGCCCAAGGTGGGTTCAAGGTTGAAACCCAAGTCTCTCTAATTTTAGATTCTGTGTGCTTAGCTGCTGCGAAATGGAACCTGGCTGTCTCCAGGAAAGGTGAGCCGTAATTTATGCTCTGAATATCTGAGTGTCATGGGTCCTGTCGTTTCTCAGTGTAAAACCTGGCTTTCTCTTCTATTATAATTATGTGCATCAGATTTTCAAACTTGAGATCCTTTCTGCTATGGATTATACTGATTAGCAAATCATTGAACTGAAAGACAAGATCCAGATCATTCTGGAGAACAGAGAAGTTTGTGAACATGAGAACTCTTGAATAGCCTATAGGCGGGAATCAGGCACTGCTTTGTCAGAGTGGTGTACAGCGGAAACTTGAAAAGCTATTTAATTGATCACTTGATTCTATATGGAATCAGGGGATGGAAAACAAAAAACAAATACTATGTATATTGACCCCTCCCCCCAAAAGGACAATACTAGGTTTGAGGATTCAGAGAAGAATAAGCATCGTACCTTAAGGAGCTCATGATCTAGTGACTACATGAAACCGATTATAATAGCGATAACCTCTAATATCTCTGGCAATTTAAAAATGAGCTAGTGTACTAAAAAACAGAAATTGTGCACTTAAAAAATATGTTCTTGGAATTTCACATACATTTCCCACTTAATGTTCAAATTAATCTTATGTAATTGTTTTCCATGTTTTAAAATAGATAAAATATCAGCTTCGGAGAGGTCAGTTAAATCACCTGAAACACTGTAGGTGGTGGATGATGCCCAATTTTGTTACACATCAAGGCCTATGCCTTTCTTACTAGTATTTCTAAAAGTGTGTTAGATCTTCAGTAGTGGTACATTACCAATTTTAATGCAGTGCATAAATATCTTGTTTTAAGAGTTATGGTTTGTATAGTTTCTACTTCCCACTTACACCAGTAATATGTAGTTTTACTTTATTTTATTTTTAAGATTTTATTTATTTACTTGACAGAGAGAGAGAGAGATCACAAGTAGGCAGAGAGGCAGGCAGAGAGAGAAGGGGAAGCAGGCTCCCTGCTGAGTAGAGAGCCCAATGCGGGGCTCGATTCCAGGACCTTGAGATCATGACCTGAGTGGAAGGCAGAGGCTTAACCTACTGAGCCACCCAGGCACCCTTAAATTGATTTAAATAAAAATAGTATTCAGGTATGCAAAAATTGTGGCAGTCAAGGGCTTAGGTGTGGAAAGCAGTCTTCTAGGTCACACTGAACCCATAGCTGCCAAAAGGCTGAGGGCTGAGACTAGGCCACGCTGTTGTAAGAAACAACTCTTAAATCCAAGAGTTTGAGAAAAATGTTTCATTTATTTATAGCTCACATTATATATCTAATATGATTGGAAGTGACAGTGGTGGGGTGAGAGGTGTTTCTGTCCCATACAGTCACTCAGGAAACTAGAGTGACAGAGATCCCACTATTTTATGTCACTCTACTGGAGACTGGAGGATTAAGGGGAACCAGATCCATGAAAGGTTAAAGAGTTTGGATCTTATCCTGAGGGCAAGAGGGATTAGTGCTTTTAATGCTTTTTGTTCTGTTCATTGCAAGCAAGAGAGTGTCATGGTCTAAGAAGATAATACAGAATGTTGCCTCAAGACCCATCACTAAGATTTTTGTGATTCAAACCTAATATATGAAAATCCAGGCTTATACTGCAAATAAACACAGGGACTGTTCAAATTGCAAAAGTGTTCTTTGCTTAAATAAAGGATTAATTGCAGGTTGCTCTTTAAGTGTAAATATCCCTTAGTATGTACTGTTTGAAATATTGAAATGAATATTTATTTACTGTGTAAACTCAACTTTTTAGAAGCTCTTCTGTAGTGGGGACTTCCACCTGTTCCACAATGAAGGTAACAGTGTAGCTTTAAAATGTGAATGTTGTTGCCATTAACATTAACAGCAGAATGGATTTTCTTTCCCCCATGTGAATGCAATGGAAGCAAGTGTAATTTAGATTCTAGGCATTGTATCAAATATAAATTTGATAGGCAGAGACATTTCTTTGGTGATTATTTGAGCTGCCAAACTCTTGGTGTATGTTTCTGTAATAGCCCTTACCATGTTTAGTTACCTGGCTTACATGGCTATCTTCTCCACCAGCTCCTTGATGGCAGGAGTCCTTAATTTTGTCTCTCCAGCACCTGAACAGGTCCTAGCTCTTAGTAGGTGCTCAGAAAGTGTTTGCTGAGTGACTAAATAAGCACCTTGCATTTTTCAAACCCGGTTCTGATGTGGAATGCTTTCCCAGCATGTTTCACCTTTGCCAACCAGGACTTTCTTTTTAATTCATCAGAACTTACCTCTTTTGGGATTGCACCTTTGCTAGAGAGAGCAGCTAAATCTTTAAGTAATCCAAGACAAGTAAGAAGTACACTTCAAGAGAGCTGGTGCATCCTTAAATTGTTGATTCCTGTGACTGAGTGAGAAAAATGAGTGTATCTGTGTAGTCAAGAAATAAATTCTAGGCAACCTTAGCATAGTTGTCTAGTTTTGAAACATTAAGACCAATTTATCAGCCATTACACTCTAGTTAAGCACTAATCAAGTTTATGTTTCCCCTCCAAGCTAAGTAATAGAGAACTCTGATTGCAGGGGGACACTAAAGCCATCTATTACACAGCCTTGAAATGCTTGTGACTTTAATTTCTACAAAGAGCATATGCTTATTGTGTTTAAATGTCAGTTTCACAAAACCATACATCTCAAGTGGCACAATCAAGTAATTGGAAAATAATCTGCAAAAAATTGAGTTCTTGCTTTATCACCTCCCACTTTGCATGCATTTTTTTCCCCTTTAGGTAAATTTCTATTCTGTCTCTTTATATCCTGAAGTGCATGCATTGATGACAGCCTGCAAAGTCTCTATCACTCATACTGTTGAAGAGCTCTAGTTCCTAGATGATCTCCATTCCTTTTATTCAAGCTTAAGCATCATTTATTATCCCTGAAATTTATGTGACAAGCCAGAATCATGGCCATGTATGCATTTGCTTCTGAGAGTGCAAAACTTTCAATGCAAAGAAGTGAAAATCAGATGCACTCAGGGCTCAGGTTAGCACTTGAGCTCAGTAATAAGGGACTGGCCAGTAATTAAACCACCTCAGAATAATGAAATGATTGTACACAGTATGGAGGGAACCCCATCATTAGATTGCTTACCATACCCAAAGGAAAGGAGGTCCTGGGCTTTGAGAGAAGTGTTGACATGCAGACGTTTTCTTTTGATACTTCTAATAAATGACTCTGTTCAGGGGCATTTAAATCAGGACATCTTTGTTTAGATGAATTACAACATTGGGGCCACAATTTATACTTTGTGTACACTAGGTTTAAGAGCACCTAGTTCTAGGGACGAATCTTTTGGAGTTCTTTGTTAATCAGAAAGGCTCTATGTAAACCAGAAGGAATTTCCTGGGGTGGAGCTAGGGATGGGGACCAGCCATTGTCTGAGCCTCAGCTCATGTGATTGTAGTTCCAGTTTAGAAAGCAACACTTAAAGCTATTTAGATGGAGGGGAGTGAATAGGGATGAAGAGACCAATTAACCAATTTTTCTTGGCCTTTCCTCACACATAGACACATTCTGTACAACACCCCAGTTTTGATGTATTATTTTAATTAATCCCAGTCTTTTGATTCCTGCAGAAAGAAGGTTAGCAAATGTAACAATGCTCGGGAGTTTCTTTATCGTAAAAGACACATAATTTCAAGCATTTAATAAGGTAGATTTATTCTGGGTAGTTTAGCTTGCACATTCACTCAAACAGCCCTCCCCAAAGACAACATTAAAAATGTGATTAGTTAGCTGCCATCAATAACACAAAATAGGAAAATGCTCTCTGAAGGGACAGCTTTGTGGAGGGCACTGCACAGTGTGTAGTAAAAATATATGGCCTAATAAGTTTACATTTGCAGGCTCATTTGTTAAAACTCTTGAATTTCTAATTTGTGTCGGAAAGATAAATGGATGGAGCCACAGTAAAGTGTGAGATTAATACTGATGGATGGGGATTCAGTTTTTTGCTGGCCTCTTAGTTCCACACAACCCAGTAGGCAGTTTATAGGAAAGCCAAATGTAAATAAAAAGAAGGACATTATTTACTCTGGTGAGACCAATTGCCAGTTATTTTGTTCCTTTCAACCCTACAGTTAAGGAAATTTCTATAATTTAATTATTATACTTCAGTAATCAAAAGGCCTACAATTTGCAATTTGATGTTTTTAAGGTTGGTCCCCAGAAGCTCTATTATGTGAGGGGCAATTAGGGATTGTCTTTCTTATTGTATTTCAATAAAATATTTCCGCAGTCAGGCTGTCCTTGAAAAAAAAAAAAATTCTGGGTACAACATTCAAAGAAGACATGGGTTCTAAGGAAAGGCAGGAAAAATAGTGGCTAAATCATAATCAAGAATTTAAGAAAGCAAAACGAGATTCTATAGCGAAGGAAGTTGATAGTCAAGGTAAATTTAATGCCTCTCTTTGCCGTCTTAAACCCCCTTACCAGGGCACAACACTCAAGGCTTTAAGCGGCCTCCTGGCCTGGAGTGTTCTAATGCCTCCGGAATTTGCTGCCTCTGTGTCAGAGATGACCATCCGGGCACATAGGGCAGCAATGTTCGGCAGCAGAGAGAGGGACTCCATACCCAGAGCAGTTTGACAAAAGCCTCTCTAAAACCAAAAGATGAATGCTCCACACATTTGTATAAGCTGGACATAGGTCTACTTATGAAACCTGTTGTAAATATTGTGTCAGTCTGTCTACAGGTCTGCTTGGCGGGTGGAAGTGGCCCCTTCCTCCACTGCTCTTCTCTTCCTCTGTCTTCCTCCTTCTCCTCTCTGTCTCTCACCCTCTCCGCCCCTCCTCTCTACCAGGACTTGGTTACACACCTGAATCTCCAGGAGATAATCCTCAATCTTCCCTGAATTGCTCACTGATTGCACTTGTCTCAGCAAGCCTCATGAGTTAGTGTGGCATGGGGGAAAGAGCATTCGCCAAAGGGAACAGAAAAATCTGGAAGGTGGCTCTGGCTGCACGGCTTAAAAGCTGTGTGATGGGCAAGGCACTCAGCTTCTCAGAGATACATTTTCCTCATCTCTAGAATGGGGACAATATTTAACATAAGAGCTATGTATGGGGTAAATATAACGGTGCTTTAGAAAGTAGTTTAATTCTGAATAACACAGCTGAAAAATAATCTTAAAAATAAATTGTAAAGGCAAAATTTTTGAAAAAATAATGTTTTGATTGATGGCATGGCCATATCTGTAGGTGTTGAAGGTACCCATAGAGCACCTCCATCAACATGGTGCCTAGGGTCAGTGTTAACAGGTGTCAGCTGATTCAGAAGGGCTGCGTGGGGGATTCTGGTGCAGGGCAGGAGGTAGACCTCTGCTCCCACTACTTATTTGCAATGTAAGTAGCCCAGGCTATAACTGTGGTGTGCATTGGCCTCAGGCCAGTGGCCTGCAGGTCTGGACTGCCTCTCCTGAGCCCCAGTAGCAACTTTGAGCCTGCGGCTCTTTGGAGAAATTTCTGAATAAACTACATCTGTCCATCTGGCACTGTGCAGCTTAGTTCTTCAAGGAACCATCTCTAACCAGCAGTTCAGCTAAGGCTAATTCTAGTGCTGATTGGTTTTGTGTTCTCTGGTTAGATCAGTCCTGGGAATGTGGTCTTGTCTGGAGATCTGCTGCTCTTCCAGTCTGCTTAGAAATTAGCAGTTGGTATTTATCAGTCCAAGAGTCACCATTTATCGAGCACTTACTATGCTTTTAAAAAGGCTCCCCTTTCAAAGGAATGCAAGAAAATGGTCTTAACTTGAAGAGGTGACCCGAGTCAAGTGTTCGGCTTCTGTGGTGCAGTGCAAAGGGAGGGAGGTTTTGTCAGGACATAAAACCACACACCGGGTTTGGTGAAAGGGCAAAAAATCCAAATACATTGAATTTTTTTAAAGAGGAGACATCAGTCCTAAAAAATGAAGCAATATATAGAATGAAGAGAGGCTTCTGAAAGTTTCTTTCGGTGAATATTATTTGTAGGAGACTTGAGGTTGCAGATTACTTTAGGAAATTCTCGGGATAGATTTAGCATGCACTGAAGGCCCCCTTGCTTAGGGCAGAATTAGAGGGGGCATAAAATACAGAGGAGATGTTTTCTCTCCTTTTATAGGCACTTGATCTGAGGCCCTATGGGAATCTATGCTGGTGAGTGAATCCTCCTTTCAACTCTAAAATGGAGATAAGAGCCTTTTCAGGGTCTTCTTAGGTGAATTTTTGGTAAAACATGAAGGAGCAGATTAATTTTGAAACTTATAGGACTATATTCTCTTACTTAGAAATTCTGAATGGTTCTTTATTGCCTACAAGAGAAAAAGCCAAGGCTCTTAGCTCAGCATTCTAGACCCTTTCTAATTTATTCCTGAAACTTGTCTTTTCAGCCCCATCCCTTACCTTTGCTACAGTGCATTCTGGTCTCAGCTATAGGGAACCCACTTATAATTCCTGAAAACCCTGTGCTTGCAGGCAGTGCCTTTGTATTCAGATGCTGTCTCTTGGACTGGAATGTTGCTCTTAGCTTCTGCTGATGCTGTTCCTCCTCTAACCTTCAAGGCCAAGCTTACCTGTTGCCTCAAATGGATGCAGTGAGCAGTGAGCACCTTCCTTCCCCCGGCTCCCTCCTTCATGCTTTCTTCTCTCACTCAACCGTTATCTGCAGTTGTCCCTTTGGCTATTGTTTCTGTGCATAAACTGTGACCCCTTTAAAGAGGGAAACCTGTGCTATTGTCCCCAGACATAGTGTAAGACAAAGGCACAAAGAGTCCGAAGGAAAGACATTGTTCCCACTTAGTGCCTTGGTATTTTTGTGACAAGAGGGCCACTGCCAGAAGTCAGTCACTTGAGCGTCATGACTAAACACATTTACAGATACTTTTAAAAAATTTTTTAGTTTTTTTTTTTTTTTTTCAGTGTTCCAAGATTCATTGTTTATGCACCACACCCGGTGCTCCTTAAAATATGTGCCCTCCATACTACCCACCACCAGGCTCACCCAACCCCCTCCCAAACCTTCAGTTTGTTTTTCAGAGTCTACAGTCTCTCATGGTTTGTCTCCCCCTCTGATTTCCCCCAACTCCCTTCTCCTCTCCATCTCCCAATGTCTTCCGTGTTATTCCTTATGCTCCACTAGTAAGTGAAACCATATGGTAATTGACCCTCTCTGCTTGACTTATTTCACTCAGTATAATTTCCTTCAGTCCCATCCTTTCTGATGGAGGCATAATACTCCATTGTATATATGGATAATATCTTCTTTATCCATTCGTCTGTTGAAGGACATCTTGGTTCATTCCACAGTTTGGCAGCTGTGGCCATTGCTGCTATGAACATTGGGGGATAGCTGGCCCTTTTTTTCACTACATCTGTATCTTTGGGGTAAATACCCCGTAGTGCAATTGCAGGGTCATAGATACTTTTTAAAGTGTGTGTGTTTGGGGTAGGTTGGGTGGGAGGTTGGCTCAGCCAGAAAGCAAAGGCAAGTTTAAATGCTTGGGATGAGTGTTTGGCATGGAAGTCTAGTATAATATTTCCCATCACTACTCTGAAAGGTTTATATTTTTTGAGAACTTTTAGACTCATTAATGAACACGTTTGTGGCCCTTTGCTCTTTCATGTGATAAAAAGGAATATAGCTCTTCAGGTGACAGCTCTCAGTCTGTTGATAGGTCGTCAGAGACTATATAATGTTGATTTCCACAAAGCACAATGTAAATGAACGTTCTTTATTTGGAGGCCACAGACTTTCACATCTGAAATTCTCTTCAGTCAGACAATAAGGAGCTCTAGTTCCAATGTCAGTAATCAATCACTCGAATCCCCCAGAATCAAGCAACCTGTCAGTCCCTTGTTTAATCAGAATTTTAGGAAGGATTAGTTCTGTAATGAATCCTTGTAAATTTGCTTTCAATCTTCTCCATGTTGATGACATCCTTGCATATGTATATGCACATTTGCCTCTCAGTGGGAATGCATACTTGACATTTCAAAGACTACAAAATATGATCTGGAAAATAAACACTGCTGTAGTAATTTTGATGGTTGATCATCTGTTTAATGTAACGTCAGTTAACTTTGAGACTGTATATTAGACTGGCTTGATTTATTATCAATTTTCAGTGCTATTTAGCATCCTAAACAAAAAGCAAAACAATGCGAAAACCCCATCTAGGGAGGATGTTGGGTAAAGATGGACTTTTTTTCTTTGTGGGAAGAATGGACAGGTATTTTCTAGCATCTGAGTGTAGGTTATTCTGATTAATTGTAAGACACAAAAGGCATTTTATATTTTCAAATTTAAGGAAATAACATTTCGGACCCTGGACTTATTGCTTTATTCTTTATTTTATTTCATGATGTTGTTGAGCTCTCCCTGCCCTGCCCCCTTTGAAGAGAAAAAAAGATCTCTCTTTTTGGTTGTATTGATTCATAAAAATAACCTTCTATGGAATTCTATAAATAGGTATTAGTGAGTTTTGTCCTTATGGTATTATTGCTTTTGTGAAAATGTTCAGGATTTTTGTTTTTCTGTTTTCTTATTTTTTAACTGAGTGGTTAAGTGTCATATAGACCCAGTTTTAGAATTGAGGTTGTAATTATATTTCAGAACCTGATTATGTGAAAAACTTAACTTGGAATGTAGAAATTTTCATGTCTACCTAATTCTGTCTTTTGAAAATAAAGAGATGAATTTAAGTATCTTACATATGACATCAATCTTAAAAGAGCAGATAATTCCCATTCCAGCTCAACAAACATTTGGTGTACACCTATCGAGATCACCATTACGATGACTGCCCCCTTGCCCTGTGTTGTTCATTATAAAGGTAGTGTTTATGGGCATTTAGAACTTAAGAAAAAGAAAAGAGAAAGGAATGGAATGGTTGGAAAGGAATATTAATCTCAAAAAATTATTTTCTATTTTTATCAAAAGAATACACACAATTTAAAATGTCAGGGCTTTTAATGAAGGCTTAACAGCAAATATGACAGCCCTCTACTGTATTCTTTCTTACCCCTCAGTCATGCTCCCCAGAGACAGCTACCTTGAAGTCTTTTAATTGTTTTTTATGGTTTTTACCTCTGTATTTCTAGATAATATGCTTATATTGCTATTTACCCAAATCGGTTTAGTCAACTTTAAATTGATTTATCAATTTTAGAAACATCAATTGACTTGCTACTGTGGTAGATGAAGATATATTTCTCTTTACTCTCCCCTCTGTCCATACCAATAGAGTTATATTACTCTCCTTCAGTATAATTATGTCATAATTTTTCATTTAAAAACTTTAGTGTTTACATTGTTCTGACAATGCAAGTTTTTGTTTTTTACTGCTGGACAACATAGTGTACTATGGTAAGTTTTCTTTTCCAATTAAAATTATTTTCCTAGTACTAATAATTGTCAGTTTTTCTCTTGCTAATTTTTCTGTTATTTTCATGAATTTTTCCTAATCTACTCTTTAGAGTGATCACATGTATCCGATGATCTAGCAAGTCCTTCTTCCCCTGGCTTCCCCTCTGACATCCCTCCTGCAGCCCTTCATCTACTGACTTCAGCCTGGGAATTCTCTTGCCTGGTATAATATCATCATTCCTTGGGTCCTGTCTTTGTTGTCTGCCTGAGATTATCTTTTATTCTCTTATGATTGATCCTCTAATTCCTGGACCCCATTCTTCTTTCCTGATGTACTCTCTCTCATGTTAGTGGAGGGTATATCCGTAATTTGTGGGAAAGTGTACATGGGAAATAAATGATTTGGGAAGTTGTATGGTTGAAAATATTTTTATCCTACTCTCACTCTTGCTTGATAATTTGAGTGGGTATTATTAACATATGGGGTTTGAAATAATCATGCCTTAGAATTTTAGAGCGATTCCTCTGTTTCTTAGTTTCTAATTTTGCTGTTGAGAAACCTAATGCATTTTGATGTTTGTTTATTCATATATAAATGGTCTTCTTTCTGGGAACTTGTGAAATCTACTGATTTCTTAGGTGTTCTGAAATTTTATGATGTGAGGGACTTTTTCATTTATTGTGCTAGATTCTTGTTGACCCTTCCCATCTGAAGGTTCCTGTTTCTTCAATTCTGACAAATGTCCTTTAATTATTTCTTTGATAATTTCCCTTCTTTATTGTCTTTGTTTTCCATCTTCAGAACTTCATTATTTGGTTATGGGACCTCCTAGCCTAATCTCTCAATTTTTTAAAAAATTTATTCCTTCTGTCTCATTATCCATCACCTTGATTTTTGTCTTAGGTTTTTGAATGTGACTTCAAACTTGTCTTCTAGTTCTTCTATTGATATCTCTTTAGATACTCACAGTTATTATTATTATTATTACTACTACTACTACTACAAATGTTATTTGTATTTTACTGAGTATAGTTGACACATGTCATATTGGTTTTAAGTGTACAACATAGTGACTGTACAACTCTATACGTTATGCTATGCTCACTGTAAGTGCAGCTACCATCCACCATTCCACTACATCACAATTACATTAAATATTCCCACTGACTATAGCCCCTGTGCTGTACCTTTCATCGCCCTGACTTGTTCATTCCATAACTGGGGCACTGTACTTGCCACTCCCCTTCACCCATTTGCTCATCTCCTAACTCTTTCCCCGCTGGCCACCATCAGTTTGTTCTCTGTAGATACTCTCAGTTTTTACTTACTAGGGTGATTTCATGGTCTCTGAGTGCCTTCTCCTGATCTTTATAAAAACGGCATCTTTCTTTTGGGTTTTGTTTTATAGGTGCAATTTCTCTTTTCATTCCTCTAAGGATATTCGTCGTCTTCTCTCTTTCCCTCCCTTCCCTTCTTCAGTATTCTTCCATACCCAGTAAGGTCTTTGTTCCTCCAACTTTCCTTCCATTTCATTTTTTTCCCCCTTTCTTTTTTTGGTATTCTAGGTTTAATTTTGGAGGGCTTTCTCAGATTATGATCTTTTGCTCTGTGTTTTTATTTGAGTTCAATTAATTGACCCATTAAAAGTTCTGAGTATGATTGGGATTTATCAAGGAGTAAGGTTTTTCAAGAGTGACTTCATGGCTAGCCTATACATTTTTTAGGAGTGGTATTTTTAAAATATCAGCATCTGTAGGTCTTTTCTCTGGGGAGATTGATTTTCTCAGGAAAACATTCTTGAGTTTCTTTTTTTGTTGGGCAAAAAGGTGGAGTACAAACTTGATTACCAGAAATCTGAAACCAAGGGTTTAAGGACTTGCTGAAGAGCTGTTGTCTGTTTTCAACCTGACATCCTTGGTGCCTGTAGCCTCTCTGATTCTATTTCTCCAGATCTCAGATTCCCTAATAAACTCCCTTGAGGGGCTGGGGAAGGATGGTCACTTGGCATCACATAATAGAGATGGGTTATTTGGACATTTCATCCACTGCACCTTTTTTTCATCCCCATGTCTATCCTCCAGTTGGTGTGTACCTGATGTCTCTAATTGCTGAGACTTTCTGGGGGTCTGTGACTGGTGCAGCTTGCTTCTTGTTGGAAGATGTGCAGATTTCAGCTCCTAAAAGTCAGGGTACCTAAAGTCTTTTCATTTTCTGCTCTCTTTTTCCTTGTAGGTTTATGATTTTCTTTTTATTCTTTTTTGTTTTTAGTGTGGTCTTTGGAGGAAGTGGATATAAAAGACATATGTTTAAACTGACATGTTTATTTATTTATTTTTTTAAACTGATATGCTTAAAAAGAAATCCAGACATTTAACTTAAGAGTAGTTCTACTTGTACTCTGTAGGATCTATCATCACAGCAAGCTTCAAAAGGAGATATTAGCATCTTTACTTTGTAAATGAGGAATCTAATTTTCGGAAGAAATAAGTAATTAGTTCAACTTCATCTGATGGGTGAGTTGCTGAGACTGGGTTTGAGCCTGGTGAAATCTGACTCCCAAGCCTCATCATTCTCTGTGGTGCTATAGTGCCTCTTTCTCATGGGAAAGATATTATGTTAAGTCTTTAGCGTATCAGTAGGGCCCAACACTGTTCCAGTGTTTTCACAATTTTGCTTACAGGAAGCAGAGCTAAGCCTTTATCCTTGAACAACCTCCTGATGGCTCTGAGCACTAGGACATCCCTGCTTGCTTCTGGTTCTTGTGCTCCGTACCTCACTCACCTCCTCTATGGGGCTCTCCCTTAGGTGAATCAGAGTCTCTGTGTTGTTCCCAGTCTTGATCACCTCTGTACCCAAGTGTGACTCTGGTTCCTGGCTCCTACTTTTTACACTCTGTGCTCCTTCAGATTTAACTCTTTCTTTTCCCTACTTGTGCTCAACCAATGACTTTGTTTTTCTTTTCCTTTCTTCCTTTTTTTTAATGGAAGCTATCAAGAAAGAACTCACATCTTCCTTCTATCAAATCTACTAACCTGTATGAAAATGAAGCACCTTATATTCTCTCTTGTTGCATTGACTGAAATAAATGTCCTTTCTCCTAATTTAGGCCAACTCCACCTTGAGGCACTGGATCCCTTCCCTTTTAGCCTACCTGAGGACTCTTGCATTATCATTTTTTCCTTCCTTATTGGGTCAGTTATATAAACATATATCATGGCATAATACTCTCCGTTAAAAAAAATCCTGCCTTGACCTCTCATCTAGTTATCCTTCCGTCTCTGTCCCCCTCTCAGAGAAAAGTTCTTTGAGTTGCCTATATTTGTTTTCTTCCCTTTTCTTTTTACATCATTTTCTGCTCTTGCACTTAGCACTCCACTGACACTACTTTTCATTTCCTAGATGATACATCCATTTCTGAGGCCTTCATATCATCTCTACACTAATCTTGCTAACATGTGTTTCTCCATCTTGAACTTTTCTCTCAACCTCAGACTTGCATTTTCAACTATCTGCTCAACAGATCGACTGACTGTTGCCTCACAGACTTCTGAAATTTAACAGGGCCAATAAAACTCTTGACTTTTCTCCTTCACATCCATTCTTCCATCAGTGTCCCTCATTTTAAAAATTTTTTTGTTTTTTAAAATTTAATTTTTAATTTTGTGTTTCTCATTTCTGTCAGTGGTTCCTCTTGCACTCAATATTTCTCAGTCTCCAAATCTCAAAATCATCCCTGGTGCATCTCTTTTTCTCACACTCCACATCCAATCCATTAGCAAATCCCACTGACTCTACCTTCAAAATAGATTCCACATATGATCCCTTCTTACTGTGTTCATCACAAGCATTCTAATTCAGGTTGTCCTAATTTCTTGCCTTGTCTAAGATGAGAGTATCCTAACCAGTCACCCTGCTTCCATAGTTGTCTTAGTGCAGGTTATTCTTTATATGGTAGCCAGGATAATATTTTAATAGTATAAATGAGGTAATGGTGTATTTTGTTTAAGAATATCCTGTCCTTCTGTTCTGTTTTCTTCACAGCACTCACCACTACAGGACATTATATAACTATCTGATGACTGGATTATTTACTTTCTTTGCTGCCAAAAAGAAACTTTAATGCCAGAATGTAAGGAATGTTGTTGGTCTTGTTGACTCCTATCTTAGTCCCTTCGAGCTGCTTAAACAAAAATACCACAAACTGGGTGTCTTTAAACAAGAGACATTTATTTCTCACAGTTCTGGAGGCTGGGAAGTCCAAAACCAAGATGCTAGCAGATTGTCCAGTGAGGTTTCACTTCCTGTCATAGACGGCCATTTTCTTGCTGTGTCCTCACATAGTGGAAGGGGCTAGGGGGATTTCTGAGGTCCTTTTTTATGAGCACACTAATCCCACTCATGGGGGCTTTGCCCTAGCGACCTAACCACTTCTCAAAGGCCCTGTCTCCTAATGCCATCATACTGGTGATTAGATTGTAATATATGAATTTTGAAGGGGCCCAAATATACAGTCTATAGCAACTTCCATATTGCCAGTGTCTAGAAGAGTGCCAGGTACTTAGGAGGTGCTAGTAAAGCATTTAATGAATGAATGAATAAATGATCTTGGAAGCAGCCCACTCCTGGGATACAGTAATTGTTTTTTTAAATACCATTGCTTACTTCATCCTCCTGCCTCATCCTAAATAGCTACTCTCCCATGGATCCCTTAAATATATAAAAATTTAATGTTATGCAATTTGTTCTATTACCCTATGCAATTTATTTAAATATTAGTTTAGAGTGCTGGATAATGGAATAAAGCATATGATAAATAGATGATTAAGTGACTTAAAATATGGCTATTGTGGATTTTTCTACAAAATAGTCTTTATGAACAAAACTCTATTATGACAGTGATGGGGAGGAGTAAATTTGAGTTAAATTATTTTATCATACAGAAAATATTCTTTACACCTTAGTTGTCTATTTTGTGCCTTAACTGTGAGTGAATGTGTGTGAGTGCATGTGTGAGTGCATATTTTTAGAAGCTGGGACAGTTGCATGGTGGAAGACATAGTCTCTGCTCAACCTATTCTGCACATTTAATCTCTAAATATTAGGATAAAGAGTAACGTTTTATTAACTAATGGCTTTCATTTAATTATGACAGGGAACATAGTCATTGTTAGAACATAATCAAAGACTAAAACAAAATATTGTTCATGACCCAGTTGAGCTGGGCCCAAAGTTTGTTTGCTACTTTTATGTGACACTTTTTTCTTTTTCTTGGAACTGCTTATGCAATGATGGGTTTTTGCACATATTTACAACAAAATGACGAGTCCTTCACAGACAAGATCCTATCAGTTTAACTTAAGAGCATATGGCAATTTACATATAAACTGCTTTATGTTTGGAATAATAAAAATGTCAGGACAAATAGGAAACGTTAAACATGGTGATATTTTTATACCATGTAAATTTATTGCCCCATTTAAAAATTAAATTTATAAAGGAATGTGATTGATACTGTGCAATGTAGTTGCCAAAGAGACTATATAGCACCACTGGAATTGTACATTCACGTTCAGGCTGAGTGCTGTTTTATTGGTAAATAATTTGACTGCCGCAATGCTTTCTTTCATCTTGTAATCCCATATTAAGCCTACCTAGAAAACATAAAGCATATCTGGATATACTGACTTATGTGTAAACAAGTTTCCTTGGCAGTTTTCCTCATAGAAATGGGAGTAAAATATTGGTCTGTTTCCTCATTCTAGTTGCTTTCCTCTGTGGAGTTTATTATGGTCTGGGACTTCTGAGGTCCTGAAAGAATGCTGGTTTTCAGATCACTTTCCCAGGTTATACAAAAGTACAATGTCCTTAGTGAGCAGAACCTAAAGAGACTTACACTGGCCTCTTCAAATGGAATAAAATAGACTAGGCAAGGAGAGAAACATGGGAAGGAGACATGTCTGAACAAAGGGTGTGCCAGACAGATAGTAGATCTTGTATGATTTACTCAAGGCTCGTGTTTTTATTCCTTCTAAATTTTGAAGGAGATGAAAGATATGTGTGAACACCTGTGAGTATATATAAAAACAAATGTGTGCATAAAATTTTGTATCTAAACTATCTGAAATAACTCAGGCCTGTCAGCTCGATTCCCTTGAAAAAAGAAGTGGTGGAGAGAAATTCTTTAAAGTAGTTATAGACTCTTTTGGGATCAGAGAATGAATTTTGACTTGTGTTTAGAGACCACATTAATATGAGCAGTACAAAGATCTAGATAACATATCCCAGTCATAAAAAAAAAAAAAAAAACAGATAAAACTAGAAAAATGGAAATTTTGCATCAACTCAAAACTTGGACAGGGGTCAACCGGGAGTTGTTCTGCGGTGCTTTTCAAGCACAGAGGTGTCTGCTGCTCTTTCTTGATGAAATGCTGGGATGGGAGGTAAATCGTGTGCATCTCATGCCTCTGGAGCAGACAGATAGGTGTCTAGTCCTACTGGCACTAATTATAAATAATACTTTCCCAGAGTGGTTCAGTACTTAAGTCTTGGCAATTACTCACATGTGTGTTGTCCCTTGTAGCCCAACTATGGGGATTTCTGAGTCTGTACCTTGTTGCTGGGAGATGATTCAGGGGGAATTCAATAGTAAATTTCTTTCAGCAGCGCTTACTCTTGTTTACAGCCTTTTTACCAAAACGGGGTATAAGAGGTAGCAAGGGGGACAGGCCAGTCCAAACCCAAAGCCCTCCCTGGTTATGATTTAAGTGTTTTCTAAGACCTTCTTTAAGGAAGCACTCAAGACTGATCTGAACATGCCTTGATTCAATAGTCTTTGTTGTCATGCAGCACATTTTATGTAGTAACAGTAGTAGTAGTAGTAAAAACAGCTAGTCTTCATCTGTCCAATAATTATACAAGGTAGGTGGCAGTGGCGGTACCATTTGAAAGAAGAGAAAAGAAAACTGAGGCTGAGAGATGTTAAGTAGTCTGTCCACGATCATAGCATAGGTAGAAATAAATTCATAAATAAATGGAATAATTCCAGTGGAAAGTCTGCTGTTGTTAGCATGGAAGAAATAATTTGCTTTTTCCTCAGCATTAAAATCATCTTTAGAAATCATAGAGATAATTTATCACCCCCAATTATTCTGCCAGTACTAAATAACACTCTTTCATAATGAAATAGCACATTAAAATTAGAGGTACCCTTCAAAAATAGAGGTTTATCTGTATTACACATTTAATTCAAGGTATCTTGAGAAAGAAACATTACTGTCCCTACTTAATAAAGCTGTGGAGGGTCATGACTTGCCAACATCTGTCCACTACCAGTAGTTTTTGAATTGTAAGAAGTCAGGCAGGATCTTCTAATTTCAATTTCTTCCTCCTCTCCTTTTCTTTTTCACTGGTAGTCAATGGTTGCTTAATCTCACATTAGGTATACAGCTGGAGGTTGTAAGAAGTGCATTTGATGCAAACAAACAGTGGAAAGAATTTATCCATTGGTGCTTCTATCTGTTCTCCTTAAAATGTCTAGGCTAGACCTGCGTATGTGGCACCCCCAGAAACTAAAGGGCAGGAAGTGTGAAGCATATGGCACAGGGCCGAGGCAAGGTGCTTTTTGAGTTGCTCCTATGTGAAGCTCTTGGAGTCCATATAGAAATGGTCACTGCAGCAGGAGCTGAGATAGTGCAGAAGGCTCTGAAGCAATCCACAAGATATGTTCAACACAAAGTAACAAATAAATAAACAAAAATGAACAGATTAAATAAATCTACCCCAGAGTCAAGAAATACTAAAAATGGGAACAATAGAAATAAAAGATAGCAAGTCCAAGTATATCAATAATATTATAAAGAAAAATAGATTAAACATACTAGTTACAAACTGGGAGGATCAGATTAAATTAAAAATATTCTAGTTTACATCTAAAGTATAAAAGCGTAGAATGGCTTAATGGATGGAAAAAAATACACCAAGCAAATGTTAACCAAAACAAAACTGACACAGATACATTATCAGACAAAATAGGCTTTAAGTAAGGAATTATTATATAGAGAGTCACTAAATAATGGTAAAATACTAACATTACCAGAAGACTAGCAACTCTAAACTCATATGCTTCTAACAAAATATTTTAAACCTATAAAGTAAAAATTGATAGAACCAGAGGAAGACAGACTTCTAATAATAGTAAAAAATTTATTATACTGTCTCAATTATCATATTCAACAGATATTTAATAAATATACAGAAATCTGAACAACAGTAAATAGTTTGATCTAATAAAAGTCTGTACCAAATGCTTAAAGAATATACATTCTTCTTGAGCACACATGGAACATTTAGCAAAAAATGATCACTAACTGGATTAAAAAGCAAGTCTCCACAAATTTCAAAGAATCAGTATTATAAATACTGATCTATAGCCTACATCTCCCAGGTCTTCAGAAATGCTGGCTCCTCCTAGTAAACTCTTGAACAACAACAACTCTGTGGGTTAACGCCATGTGAAGAGACTATGGTAGTGACCAGATATACCTACAACTTTGGGTTGGTGGTGTTGGGAAAGGGGATGATTAGGCTTTGCTGCAAGTTAAATTATGAGGTGACGAACTACTTCCAATGATGCCTAAATATAAAGATGTGCACTTGTTTTGCAGAAAATGCAAAGAAGCCAACAGTTAGGCAAGAGCTGAAAAGAGGCCAGTTAATCAGCAGCTTCTAGCTAGGGTAGTTATTGGAAATCTAGCTGAACCAAGGTGAAGAGATGTTTAGTTTATTAGAGAGGAATGAAAAATTTTCAGGTGTTGAACTATGTCAGAAGAGGTCAGATTATATGAGTTAATGTGAAACTAACCTACTCTACAATGGCTGTTTCATGCTGTGTCTACAATTTAAGGCTATTTCTTCCAGGTGGTATGTGCTATATGTATAGCCACATACAATTTTAATTTTCTGGATAATATTCTCATTTTGGCTCTTTTCCTATTTTTTTTCATTGCCTAATCTATATAGTTGATGGTAGCCCTTTGATTCCTGCTCCTTTACATTTGAGTTATTAACCTAGATGATGTGAAACTAGATACACACACACACACACACACACACACACACACACACGCACACATGCACACAACAAACCTCTTTTGATTATTCTTCCTTTAAGGAGAGTTGATAATTCTGGAGGCATGGAATATTAAGTGCTGGTTGGGCACTAAACTTTACTACTGACATTACCTATTAAGTATCTCTAAAGGAAATAATAAAATGGCAGCTTTTAAGAGCCCATTTGTGACTCATAAAATATGGGTTAAAACCTCCCATTTTATTACACTTTTACTTCTGTAATTATTACTGTAAGTGATAGAACAGTGCAGGGTAATCAAGAAATCAACTCTCTCAACTCCTACGAAGGTCGATAGGCTTTCTGAACATGATACAGATCCTGTACTTGAAGACAATCTCTGTAAGTCTAAAGAACACCCGGATGAAATAAATAATAAATCAAATGAAAATGATACCAAAAAAAAAAAAAAAAAAAACCAACCCTCCTCAAAAGCCCAACTCCAAATAAAGCAATCAAAATAATGCTAAAATTATAGATCTGTAGAACCCTTGAGCCCATACAAACCTGCTCATTCTCTGCTTTCACACCTAGGATGACCCCAGGAAGTTTGCTCAATGTCTCCATAGCTTAATTTGCTCACTCAGAACACGAGGGGTAATAGTTGTACATAATGAATTTTGTGTTGTAGGAACTAAGTGAGCTGAAGTATATAAATACTTTTGTACAAGTTCTAAAAAAATCTAGCAAATGTCAATACTAATTAATGTTATTACAATTAATAGTGATAATTGTTTTCTTGTACATGGCCCATTAGATTGTCTTGTGGTATGTCTAATGTGATCTTTCTGAAGCTATGTGACTGGTAGCCTGTCTGCCCTGATACGTGTTGACCTAGTAATCACAATTGACTTGTAGTAAAAACCTACTCTCATTTTATTTGGGAGAAGGTGGAAAGACAGTAAATATGACTATAATTTTTAATCATATTGTGTGCATGCCCACTGTCTTCAGAGCATTGCTCTTCTGGCTGTAGGAATAAGGCATGGTCTCTGATCTTAAGGATTTATGGTAAAATATGGTACCCAGACACAGATACAAATACTGTCACGCAGTAGAGAGGACTGGAAAGGGGTTGCGTGGGGGAGGAGAATTGTTGTGATGGACTAAAGTTCAGATTTAGATTAAACCAATATTTAACCAATTACTGGATTTCATGCACTTGTTTCAGTGTTGAAAGATTACCCTAAATTAGAATATTATTGTGATATGTAATAATCACTTTCAAATCCCACTGCAATTGCAATAGTGTTACTTAAGGTGGTACTTTTTTATTTGGAGCCAGGAGAAAAGACAAAAGGGTTTTTAAAGAATGTGCATTCCTACTTAGTAGAGTTTCCTTTGCAATTTGCTCCCAGGTCTTTTCTCATCATTCATTCATGCGTTCATTCACTCACTTGATTAACTAATTTGACAAAAATCTATTAAGATTCCATTATGTGCCAAAAACTGTGCTAGGCACGGGGTTGTTCAAAGATGAATAAATTGCATTCCTGGGATTTAAGATGTTCACAGTCTAGCGAAAGAAATAGCAATGTATCAACAGATGTATTATTATGTCTTGTGATAAATCCTATAATACAGGAATGAAGCAGGGATGTATGCATAGTTTTCCTTGAATTCTAGTTTGTTTCTGGGAAAAATGATAAGTATGTCATACATCTATATGTGCCCCTCAGTGCTCTGGGGGTTTCTGTAATCCTTGATTTTTCTATTATATACACTCCAGGCCCCTTGAACTTCCTCATGGCAGAGGTTCTCTTTTTGTCATCTAATCTACCCCCAAAGAAGTATTGACGACTCCTGATGTGAGATTTCTCCTCTTGCAAGGTTAGAATTTTAGTTGGTACATCCTGAAGAAAGAACCATTTATATACAAAAGGAGGAATAGATGTGACTATAGCCTCTGGCTAGGGCGCTACCTGGGGGCTCCGCCTGTCTCACCAAAAGTGTCCCTATCATGTGAAAAAGAAGGGACCTCAGCTATGTCAGACCCGGGTTGTAATTCTTGCCCCAGCATATTTTGGTGCTCTTGGGCAAGTTATTCAGCTCCTTGAGTCTGTTTCCTTATTATTACAAGAGGGTAAGAATCTCTATTTCAGAGAGGCATTGTGCAATCAACTGAGGTCAACATATGTAAAATGCCTAATGCAATGATTTGTGTGTTGCATACAATAATAAATTATAATGGGGAGAGACAGAGAAAACAAAAAGCTAAAATGTGGAGTGCCATGATAGTAAAGGCTACTGAGGAAATAAAAACTAGGGAAAGAAGGAAGGTAAAGGAAAGGGTGGTTTGCAATTTTAAATAGAGCAGGCAGCGAAGGCCTTACCAGATTATGATGTGGGAAGCAGTGAGGGAATGAGTCACATAGAAATCTCTAGGAAGAGAATTCCAGGCTGATGGAATGGCCAGTGCAAAGACTGGTATGTCTTAAACAGGGTCACAAGCCCGGCTGGGGAGGAATGAGCTGGGAATGTGTGTCAGAGGGGAGCAGGCAAGAAGCAGTAGGATATAAAGGCAGAGAAGATGGGATGGTGCAGATCACTTGGGTCCTTGCTGGTCGTGACCAGGATTTGGTTTTTCCTTTGAAGGAGACAGGAAGCTATTGGAGGTTCTTGTGAATTATATTTTAAGAGGATCAAGAGGGAGAGACAACATAATAAAGTAAGTATAATCATTATAGAACTAAGGTTGTAGATATATGAGTTCACTGTATACATTTTTGGGGGCTGTTTATTTGAAAATGTTCATAATAAATGTTGGGGGAAAAAGATGCATTCTGAGTGATGGCTTGAGAAGAAGCTAAAGGAGTCAAAGGCAGACCAGGGAGCCCAGTTGGAAGCCATGACAATAAGGCAGGGGAGAGGTAATGGCTTGGAGAGGAGGGGTAGTTCCAGACGTTCCTTGCGAAGCAGGGAGCCCAGCATGGGGCTCCATCCCAGGTCCCTGGGATCATGGCCTGAGCTGAAGGCAGCTGCTTAACCAACTTGAGCCACCCAGGTGCCCCACCATTTTGGATTCTAAATGTAAAGTTTTCAGTCCAGTTTGTTTATATTTGAGAGGTATTTAGTTATACATTGACTCAATAGAAGTTTATTGAACACTTAGGCCCTGGCTAAACAGGGAGGTGGGCATTTTGGAACCCTCTTAAAAGAATCCTCATCTAGTTGGGACTTCTGGTGAAGAGTCACTCATGCAGCCAGACTGTGAAGAGCCAGGACGGTGTTCATGGGAAGGACTTGGAAAACTCTGACAATGGACTCTGATCCGAGAGAAAACTGTGAGAAAAGACCGAAAGTAATGAGCTCATTGATTCTTTGTTTTCCCTCAAGTTTTTACTTAAATTCCAGATAGTTAACATACTGTGTAATATTAGTTTCAGGTATAGAATTTAGTGGATTCGTCACTTAACATACCATGCTCAGTGCTCATCACAACCGCCCTCCTTAATACCCATCCCTCGTTTAACCCATCTTCCTGCCCACCTCCCTCCAGCAACCTTAACCTATATGGTTAAGAATCCATTTTCTACTTTGCTCCTCTCTCTATCTCTTCCCCCCCATGTTCATCTGTTTGGTTTCTTAAATTGTACATATGAGTGAAATCACGTGGAATTGTCTTCCTCTGACTGACTTCATTTAGCATAATAATCTCTAGCTCCATTTGCCATTACAAATGGCAAGATTTCATTCTTCTTTATGATTGAGTAATATTCCATTACACACACACACACACACCCCAAATATATATGTACACACACCACATGTTCTTCATCCATTGATCAGTTGATGGACATTTGTGCTCTTTCCATAATTTGGCTTTTGTTGATAAAGCTAAAATTTTTAAAAATTGTTTTTATTTTATTAACATATAATGCATTATTTGCTTCAGGGGTACAGGTCTGTGAATTCTCAGTCTTACACAATTCACAGCACTCACCATAGCACATACCCTCCCCAATGTCCATAACCCAGCCATCCTATCCCTCCCCACCCCCCCAACAACCCTCAGTTCGTTTCCTGAGATTAAGGGTCTCTTATGGTTTGTCTCCATCCCCGGTCCCATGTTGTTTTGTTTTTCTTTCCCTCCCTTCTCCCCACGACCCCCACACTCCCTCTCAAATTCCTCATATCAGGGAGATCATATGATAATTGTCTTCTCTTACTGACTTATTTTGCTTAGCATAATACCCTCTAGTTCCAACCGCATCATTGCAAATGGCAAGATATCGGGTTTTTTGATGGCTGCATAGTATTCCATTGTGTACATATACTACGTTTTATCAGAATGGCTAAAATTAACAACACAGAAAGCAACAGGTATTGGCAAGGATGTAGACAAAGGGGAACCCTCTTGCTCTGTTGGCTAGAGTGCAAACGGGTGCAGCAATTCTGGAAAACAAGCTCATTGATTCTTAAAGAGTGTCCCTCAGAGTTAGTTGAAACTTCAGCCATGGGCTCCTTGGCGGAAAGGAAGTTTCTAAAAGAGATTAAGAGTATTTTTTCTGAGGATTTGAAGACTCTTGTAAATGATTACAATCTTTTGGGACTCTTTAAAGCATTTTTGTTGAGATACAGGGAAATGGACCAAATGAGCTCTTACATCTTATTAGGGATTTAACAGTTACAGTGTTGTTTGCAATGTTGTTTTGGGCCATTTCTAAACTCTTAAGGCCCAAGAGAGGAAACTTCTCTTTTTACCTTGCATGTCCACATAACTAAAGGAAAATGGCCTACTTCCTGTCACTAATTTCATTTTCAGTGAAGTGAAGCAAGCCCAGTTGCCACTGGAAAGGAAGCAAACTGGAGAAAGATTTGAAAGCTTTTCTTTGACTCTGTTAAAATGGCCAACTCTAGGTAAAGGGCAAGTGGCTTTATTTTCACACTAACTTAATTGGCCATCTTTTGAGGGTAAGCTGCAGTTTTGTGGTTGGTTGTATTTTAATGTGCACAATCAGCTTGATCATTCAGAAGCATGGGATATGCTGAATGCTATATTTTCAAATCTATCAGTATAGATGGGTCTAATGATTGAATGGTCAAGCTCAGTTGCAGACATAATCCGTGGAATCCTACTTGGTTGATAGAAAATATAGGAATATCCCAGTGATAAATTTTGGGGTGTAGGTGAGTCCAGCTTGTAGATGCAATCATATTACTCTGTCCCTCTACTCTGGGCACAAGTACCAGAATACAAGGTCTATTATATTAATACTGTGCCGAAAATGTCACTGACGATTAAAGCACCAGAAACACCAAAAGTATATCTGTCAAAGAACAAAAAATTTAAAAATTAATATTTTATTTACTCAGATTTTTGCCACAATTGAATGACATTATTTTTAAAGCTTTATTGAAGTATAGTTGAAATAAAGTAAACTGCATATATTTAAAATGTAGACTTTGGTGAGTTCTGACATATGTATATACCAGTAAAACCATCGCCACAGTCAAGATCAATGAACATTTCTATATTCCAAAAAGTTTCTTTTCTTTTTTTTTTTTTACGAAAATTCAAATCAGGGATTTTATTTGGTTACGTTTTTGACCTAAAGGATTAATTATGCTTATTTGCACCTATCCAAGAAGGGTAAGGCAATAAGCATCATGACAGTGAAGTAGAATGATGATTTTTTTTTTAATTCATGTATTTTTTTATTACAAAGTCAGATAGAACGATTCTGAATGTATATGTAGGTATTTAATAACCCTCAATCATCTTGTCATTTACAATGTAAAAAAAAAAAAAAAAAGTTTCTTTGTGCCTCTTTATAATCTCTATCTTCCTTCCTTCCCCAACCTCCTTCCAGTCCTGGGAAACTACTAACTTGTTTTGGGTCACTAAAGTTAAGTTTGCATTTTACAGAGTGTTATGTAAATGGAATAAGAGCATATGCCCTTTTTATTTGTTTGGTTTCTTTTATTCAGCTTAACTATTTTGAGTTAATCTGTGTTATTTCATGTGTGTAGCAGTAATGTATTCTTTTTTTATTTCTGAGTAATTTAATTTCTTTTTATTGCTGAGTAGTAATCTACTCTATGGATATAACACAACTTATTTATCCATTCATATGCTGATGGACATTTGGGTTTTTTCCAGTTTTGGCTAATACAGATGAAGCTGCTGCGAATGTTCCTTTACCAGCCTTTGTAGAAATACATGCTTTTCTCTCTTGCTGTTTCTTTTTTTAGAAGATTGATTTATTTATTTGAAAGAGAGAGAGAAAGAGAGAGAGAGAGAGAGAGAGCATGAGCAGGTGTGCCAGAGGGAAAGGGAGAGGGATTCACAGACAGACTGTGCTGAGTGCAGAGCCCCATGCAGGGCTTGATCTTAGGACCCTGAGATCACAACCTAAACAGAAACCAGGAGTCAGATGCTCAACCATTGTGCAACCCAGGCACCCCTGTTTTTATTTCTCTTAACTTAATGCCTAGGCATGGAATTACGGAGTTATATGGTAGGTGTCTTTTTAACTTAAAACTGTCAAACTATTTTCCAAAGTGATTGTACAATTTATTATTCCTTCCCTCAGTATATGAAAGTTCTAATAGCTCCACATCCTCACCAACATTTGGCATAGAAAATCATTTTAATTTAAAAAAGCCAGTCAACTGGCAATGTACTGAGATCTCATTTTAGTTTTAATTTGCATTTCCCTAATGACTAATATTGGGCATCTTTGATGTCCTTATTTGTCATCTATATATCTCCTTTGATCATATACCTGTTCAAATCTTTTATCGATTTAAAAAAGCGAATTCTCTTCTAATGGAACTGTGAGAGTTCTTCAAACATTCTAGACGCATTCTTTTTCATAGATGGGCTTTGCAATGGTTTCCCCAGTCTGAGGCTTACACTTCATTTTTGTAGTAGTATCTTTAGAAGAGAAAAATTTTAATTTTGATGACATCCAGTTTATCTTATAGTTTGTGATTTTTTGTGTCCTATTAAAGAAATCTTTGCTAAATGTAGGGTCACTAAGAATTTTTCTCTATTCTTCTAAAATTTTTATAATTTTAACCATAACATTTAGGTATATGATTAATTTTTACTTAAATTTTATACTGCAAATCATTGGTTAGCAAAATTTTAAAAAGACCTAAATAAATGCAAAGATATATTCATGGAGCAGGAGATTCAATATTGTTGTCCGTTCTCCTCAAATTGATCTATAAATTCAGCCCATCGCAGTGAGAATCTCAGCAGCCCTTTTTTGTAAAAATTGACATTAAAATTTTGTAAACATTTAAAAATTTGATTTTAAAATTTATATGGAAAGGACCTAAAGTAGCCAAAACAACCTGAAAAAGAACAAATTTGGATGACTTACACTACCTGATATCAAAATTTACTATAAAGCTAGGTAATTGAAAGAATATGGAATTAGTGTGTAACAAACAAACAGATTAATGGAACAGCATATAGAATCCAGACATAAACCCACACGTGTATGGTCAGTTGGTTTTCAACATGTGTGCCAAGACAGGAGAAAAGATAATCTTTTTCACAAACAGTTCTGAAACAATTGGATATTTGTAGGCAATGAAATAAACCTTGAATTTTTGGACATTTTACCAAGTCACCAAGAACCTATTGAAATCCTAGATTTTGAATGGGGTTTTATTTTATTTATTTTTTTACAAGATTTTATTTATTTATTTGACAGACAGAGATCACAAGCAGGCAGAGAGGTAGGCAGAGAGAGGAGGAAGCAGGCTCCCTGCTGAGCAGAGAGCCCAACGTGGGGCTCCATCCTAGGACTCTGAGATCATGATCTGAGCCGAAGGCAGAGGCTTTAACCCACTGAGCCACCCAGGTGTCCCTTGAATGGGGTTTTAAAGTAACAAATAAATGATTAGAAAGAAATGATTCATTATGGAAAGAGTTTAAAAATTTGAATTATCACTTGCTAACAGAGGAAAATTCACCAAATTATCATATAAATGGTAATCAATATTGACAAATACAATTTATCAGTCTCTTGCTTGCCATCTATAAAATTGTGAAAACGAAATCCAACGTAACTCCTAATATATAGAAAATGGAAACAGCTGACAGAGTCATATGCTCTATCATTCTGTCTACAGAGGCAAACCAACTTATAAATACATATTTTAAAATGTTGAAGAAAGAACAAGACTAGGTTGTTTTTAAACAGTTTTCTAAGTCAATAAAGCAAAACTTTTTTGTCATTGTATATACCTCTTTTGTGCCCAAATGGAGCCTCTTGTAGCAAATACAAAATTGAGAGATGACGATAAGAGATTAACTAGTTAAGAAAGAATTTATTTATTTGTGATCGATCCCCTTAATCCTATTTAGGTGTGACTCTCCATTCTCTGGCAATCACCATTTCATAACAAAATTTAAAAAAATAATAAATAAATAATAATAAATAAAATAATATATAAATAAAATAAATAAAAAATAAATAAAAAAATAAAAAAATTGTTTTCCTTCCCTGTGTTCCCCATTTAAACTAAATGCAGATTTGCTAGAGCCCTTGCTGCTTTCCGTGCCAGTAGATGGCATTCTTATTCTTGTTTTTATTTTAGTCGTCTTAGATTCATGATAAATGTAATGCTGTGGGCTGGACTCACATTCAGTTCTGGTTCCCACCGTTCAAGTTCAGGATGAGCAACTTCTGATGTACATAGAAAGGAGAGGCACATACTAAAGAGGAAGATAAAAATGCAGTCCTTGGAAAACAGAGATGTGTCCGAAAAATTGTCTCCTTTTAATTTTTTACTTAGCTGGTTAATGTCAGGTCCAGGGAGGATAGGAGTTTTTGGAAGGGAAAGGGTCTTGGGTTTGGGTGTTTTGGATGTTCCCTGTTCACCTGGTTGCTTGGTCCTGACGGCTCTGCTGCTTTGATCTATCAGCTCGGCATAGTCAGGGCTCCTTTTCCAGTTCTGCAGATCCTGTGGTCTGCTGATCTCAGCCATGGTCTCCATTCAGTCCTGGCTTTGACCACCCACTCCACATCACAGAACCTCCTTTAGGGTTAGCTTACCCACAGGAGGGCAACTTGCGTGACTAACCTTGCTATTCTCGGCTGCGAGCTGACCCCCTCACTGAAAGCACCTGTGAATGACAGGATTCCTTCCACACCCACCACATGGAGCCACTGTAATCTCAGGGCCACCTTTTCTGGTCTGCTGCCTATGTGTGCTCCACTGCCTTTTTATTCTGCTGTAATTACCACGTTCTGGGTAGGGGTATAGTGCAAAGTGACATCTTCCCAGGATTCCAAGTGGGAAATAGGCCCAGAGACCCTTGTCCTTAGCTTACCCTTCCATTGTTCTGGGATGGCTACATATTCACTAGGTGCTCTGGGTTCAGTCATACCTCTCCTACTACTTTCTCCCTTCAAATTTTTGTCCCCAGAAATGGAACACAATTTCGCTTGTTCCAAGAAAGGGCAGTTTGTCCCATTTAAGTCAGTTGAACCACCCTCCCCCCTTAATTTTTTATTTTTTACCATACAGATGATCTTTGCCCTAGATCAGTGTTTTCAATGCTGTCATACCCAATGCTCCCCTTTTATGTAACAAACATTTTGTAATATCTCTTGACCTAACTTTATGATGAAGGAAGAGTGAAAGGAAAAGTAATTTTTTCTAAAAAGATGTTTGTATCTGTATATACCATCACCATGAATCCCACAGCTGTCAATGCAGACTGTCTTACTATTGACTCAAATGTCATGAATGGTAAGATTGTTCAAAACTGTGAACTTTATTAATAAAAATATCATAATAAACTGTAATTGTTCCTTGATTTACTTTGGATACCATCCTGCAAATTCAGCATATATTAAAACTGGGCAAATAATACTATTTATATGTATACCAAAATTAGATAATTATAAAAATACATTCATGAATATGATGTTCTACAAAATTCTATGTGAACAGTTCTTTGTGCAGAGCTGTCTTGTGCATTCCAAGACACGTAACATCTCTGCCTTCTGCTAACTAAAATGCTGGTTGGGCTCTAATCCTTGTGACAACAAAAACCCTCCCTTGTTTCCAAACCTCTCCTGGGGAGGCACTACCGTTCCTATTGAAAACAATTGTTTTAGGCAATACCTTCCAATAAAATTAGTTTATGATCCTTCCTGGGTCTGCAGGTCACAGGTTCAACAATACTCTGCAGAATGAGCCCTTTGTTCATTTACTTTCAAACCATCCTGACATCTATGCTTGGAGCTTCTTGGTATAAGTGTCCTCAGTACTGATACATTTGGGGACTTCAAGGTTGTCTTAGGTTGTTTCGAGAACAACCTAACCTTCTCAAAACAACCTAAGACAACCTACTATACTGCCCGTCTATTCCTGTCTTTTCCTCCTTTGTCTATTGAACTGTTTTCTCATGGATTTGAATTAACTCTTAATGCCTCTCAGTTATGATTAGGAAAATTGAGAACCAGAGAAGCCCTGTCTCACAAAGGGTCTCAGACGTGGAAATTACCTAGATCTAAGACCATAGCTCCAATCTTCTGACCAGAACTTTCCTATTATGTCATATTATTAATGCCTCATAAATTAATCCATTGGCTTTTTAATTGGAAATATCTGTACAGTTAATCTTTTTTTAAAAATTAATGTTGATGCAACTCAATTCAGTAGGGCCTGATTGTGATTGTGCCTGGCTGAAGTTATACAGTGAATTTCTAAACCCACAGACCTATAAGGTGGGGACCCCACAAAAACTATATGGACCTTATGAAGCCCAACTCAAGGAAGTCTTTCAACTATACCCATAGTTTCTCTTAGGACCCCACAGACCATAGCTTCCTTTGGTTTCTTAATACACATTTATCCATTCTTGTAGTCAGGCTTTGTTTATTGTGTTGTTTGGACTTGTTTGGACTTTTCATTTCTTCCTTCTTCTTTTTTTTTTAATCATGTAAAAGTTTCCATTGCATGGATCTCCAGATACTGTCTTGGAATAATCCATCTTGCCTGGAACCAGATAATAATGTAAATCAAACAGTAACACAAAAACAGACACAGTTTTATTGTCTTCTCTTGGTGTAACAAGTTCTGTCTAACAGGGGAGAAAATTCACATCTTATATAGAAAATTAGAAAAAAAAATCTATCTTAGGTTTATATTTTATGTTCTAATTCCCTCAATTTGAGTCCTTCTGATCTGTTATTCTTTCTAAATCAAGAAAAGAACATTAGGCGTAATGGTTGAGTTGTGAATGATAAACTCTGTGTGTGTATTAGGGAGAGAATGCATATGTAGCAATTGACTTAACTAGGTGAGCAGCCCTGGGCGCATTTATGTCTGAGATCCAAATCAAGCCCTTAACAGGCAAGATTCTTTAATATAAATGAGAAATAGGCTTTATCCTGCCATAATGACCTGCAGCCTCTCAGACATGACTCTCCACAGACCGATCACTCCACACAAAGGTTGGCCAGCTCAGGGAAGCTATTATCTTTTATTTATGCAGATCAGATTGTGACAATCCTTGGAATTCTTTGTTTTATCTTCTTTTTAAAAATCCTCCTGATATGGTCCTTTCTTTCTTTTTCTGTATAGGCAACTCCCCATACAAACATTTTCATGACTTTCCAAGTCATTGAATGAAAATATTAGAGTATAATTTGGTTAGCTTGTATTATTCCACAAAGAAAAGAAAACTGTTTTAATTTTGGAGGCTACTAGATAAAGGAAGAAGGAAAAATTCCTTAATTTTTTAAACCACATAGGAAGCCATGTATTGTGCCAACATACTAACCAGCACCAAATCCCAGTAGTTTACACTTCCATTATTTTATGTGCCCTCTGGAGTTTTGGATGTGGCTCAGAAAAAATTTTTTAAACAAATTTCTTACATATGACCCTAATTTCAATGGATGTGCTTTAAAAAACCTTAGCTTTCTTCCTTTTACATTTCCCATTAGTCAATATTAGCTACATATTCATGGGTGAGAATTTAAATATCACACATCTTGTAAGAAAAAAAAAAAAACATATCAGGGGTGACTTTTTTTTTTTTTAAATGGGTGTGCTTTCAGTGATCTTTCCCTTTTGGGAGTTTGGGGGAAAATGTTCAACAGTAGGAGTTAAAAGAAAAGGAATATCACTTCTGAGTGTTTCCGTTGCACATTACTTTTTTTTTTTTTTTTTTTTCCTGTAGTGCTGTTCTTTCTAGCTTTTATCTAAGCCAAGTAGCAAGGCAAGGGGCCCACCGAGAGATCAGGCAACAGCCATTGTAGGAAGGATTTTCCCAGTTGATTTGGGGAATGCTGAATTCAGCTGACATCCTCAGGGTTCTTATTCCTGCATTTAATCCATAAGCATTTTATTGAGTGCTAATTATTATGAATTATTATGTCTCAGTTACCCTGCTAGATGTTATGGCAGATAGAAGAAAGAATCAAACACGAGTTTTGCCTTTATTTGTTCATTTGATAAACACTTGTTATTCACTGGTCAAGCAATAAGGAACCAGCCCTACTGATCTTTTCAATCTGGTGTGGAAGACAATAAGTAATGATGGATATTTCAGAAGCAGGATAAGTAGAGGTACCAGGTGCTATGGGAGCATATAATTCAGGATTCCAACTTTTATGTACAAGAGTTACCCAACATCTACCCGAAGTCATAAAATGTACCTTGAACTCAGAAGCATGAGACCAAGTTAGAACTTGGGGTGGTAGGGAATGGAGAGTGTCCCAGGCAGATGGGACACAGCTGTGTAAAGGCTGAGTTGAGTGTGGTGGATTGGAGGAACTAAAGAAAAGCTCAAAGCTATATAAGACTCAGTTCCTCTTTCTCATTCCAGTCCTGAGTTTTGAGGGCTGCTTTTAGTGGCCACAAGTGGCTTTCTTAAGTGACTAGAAGAGGTGAACTGCATTAGGAGCAACTCACTACCTGTAATTCACATCTCACTGGGAGGAGGGGGGGTCCCCTGGGAAGCAGAGGGTGGGGGAGGGGAAAGAGAGTTCAAAAACTAAATTGTTTGGGATGGAGTTAATAAAAAGAAACAGCAACTCATGAAATATTAATTGATGATAAGGGGAAAATGTCTCTCCACAACCAAGGAATAACTGAGCTCCTGAGAGCAGACAAGGATTGTATTTCAGGCTTCTTGTCAGTCATTATTAACAGCCCACTAGGAATGAATTTTTAGCTGCTGGTTGAAGGCTAGGATTAAGAACATGGGATTTGGGGCAGGGAAGTCCCTTTAGAGAAGGTGGAGGAGATGGGACTAAATCACAGAGTCAGAGAGGGAGAAAATGTTAGAAGACCTGGGCAGCCAGAGGCTCTGGAGGACAAGTGGGTTTTAGCTCCAGCACTCATTCATCTTGTGACTCCCCAAGACCACTCAGCTCGACAATTCACCCGTCCAATTGCAACTGTGAGCAGAGGCCTCGTAATTTCCTGAATCCAAAGTTTGCCATAGTCTCTTCTTCTCTGGCCACGCGGAAGCCATTTTCTACCACAGGAAAGGAAATTGCATTATCGGTAGGAAGAGATGCTGGGATCGGGAGTGAGGTGGGACAGAATAGTTCTTCCAGGTATCACTTGAGGGTCCCCAAGGGAAAAAGGACAGCATTTTTCTAGCAACTGTCATGGAATATAACTAAACTGCATTGCATTCATGTTAAGTTTCTTGTCATTGTAGTTAGGGCATTTATTTATTTATTTTTAAATTCTTAAACAAACAGGGTTTTGGAGGGGGGCGGGGGGGGTTGGGTGAGCCTGGTGGTGGGTTTTAAGGAGGGCACGTATTGCATGGAGCACTGGGTGTGGTGCATAAACAATGAATTTTAGAACACAAAAAATTAAAATAAAATAAATTAAAAAATACTAAAAATCAAGAGTCCCTATAGACAAACTGTTCTTAGAAAAACACACAAAAAAAACCTCTTATGGTTTTCATTGATGATGCATCACAAATTTCTTTTTTTTTAATTTTTGAGATGAAGAAACTATAGAATAGGCCATATTTGACTACCTGTAGTGAACCAGTGGTGAAGTCCTTAACAGAAAATGGAGATCCTAAGAACTCAGAAATAAAACTAGTTAGGTAAAAGAAGAAACAGAGGGAAAGTATCCATGAAAATAATGATAATAACTAAGAAAGCCCCAAACTCATCTAAGCAATCAAGCTCTGCTCTTAAATAGGGCTTGTTATCTTGGACTGACACTATCCTTGCCTGCTGGCTTTGATAAGTCGATGTTAAATTTTAAGACGGGTGATTTTCATGAATATACTAATCCCTTAAACTGGCCATCAAATCAGAAATTTCTATGTACCAGGATGATTGTTCCCTTCTCAAGGTGCACCTATGAGAATGCAGTCCTTAGTTACTATGTTCTGGGTAAGGCCACTATCTTGTTCACGTGTGAGAAGCTCTAATGCATCCCGCACATTTAAAGGGCCCTCTGAAGTTTTCTGCTTCACAAACTCTCCCTCTCTCCCTGTTACCTCTAAATTTTTCATACCGTCTTGAGCATCTCTCCAAGAATTGCAAATTCTGGCTGGAACATGATTAATTTAGCATGTGGCCTCTTCCGATGGAGTGCTCTGCCGTCCATCCTCCTTATACAAGGCTACCTCTCTCCTTGGCTCTTAGCAGGAAAAGTGAATTAAGGCCAAGGCCCAGGCTGTTGAGCTGTGCTGCTTGAAAATGAATTTTTACTGGCAGTGCCACAAAGGCAAAAGTGTGGTGTTGCAAAAGTGAAATTACAATATACAGTTGATATTATTTTAGTTGCAAAGCTCAGTCACCCCATTTCACTCTCACAGTTTGCCAACGGAACACCTATTATTCTTTATTTGGAGGTGAAAGGCGAAGCACAGACATTTCTCCTCCTTAAAGTCTCCCTACCTTTATGTTGTTCGTGTTTTTAGCACCTTCGTTATTCATTTTATCAGCTAATATTTTCTGTGAGAAGGTCACTTCCTTTTAATATTGAGAGGAGAAGAACATTTATTTCTCTTAAAATAGAACTTGTAGTAGAACTCAACTTAGCTGAGCCATGAAGGCTAGTGCTACTACACTCACAGATGGCTTCCAGTGGTGCTTACCAAGGAAATCTGCTCCAGAGTGTCTTTCAGACTTGCACCTCTGTGGCTCCCATAATCTTCATGGAGAAGGACAGTGAAAAATACAAACTTCTCTTTTGGAAGAATTTTGACATCTCATTTGAATACATATCCTATAATTTAATTAGTTACTTGCTTAGAAATACTCTATTTGTGTAAGGGATGTGATTATTAGGTATCTAAACTAATTAGCAAGTGCCTGGCATGTAATTAGGGTTTGGTCCATGTTAGTGATGATGGTGATGATGATGATGATAAGGACAAAGAAGAGGAGAAGGATTATAGAATGTTAGGTCTCTGAGAATACCACCAGACAACCTGTTGATATGACGAAGCTGAATTTATTTATACTACAGTCAAGTCAGGGGTGGTGCTGGGGAGGGAACTACCTCTCCAGAGTTCTAATAATGAATGGAAGTCTGGTTTAAAGCAGATCTTTGAAGTTTGGAGGGTAGTGGAGGTTGGAGGAGCTGGCAGACAGCAGTACGGGGTTGTGGATAGAGGGTGTTCACTGGGATTGAGTAAAGATTATGATGTGATAATTTAGGATTGGTGGAGTCAAGAGTTCTGAAGGGTCTTAGAGAACAGTCATTGCATTGAAAAGTTGAGCATTTTGGTATTTGCTTAAGTGAGATTTTTAGGAAGTTCCTGGAACTAACTATAAAGTTATTTGCAACATTTTTCCTTCCTGGGCAAGTTTTCTGAAGCAGTAAAGTAACATCAAAGAAGGCAACGAAATAATAAACTTATGTTTGTGAAGATGGCCAGTAGTAAAGCCACACTAACATCATGGCAAATTGTGTGGCTATAGATGGCTCAGACTCTTCTTCCTCCTCATCCTCCTCACCTTCCTCCTTATTCTGGAATTTTGAAGATGAAGTTATTTACTATCAGGGAATTAGTTATTTGAGGAGTGTGTGTGTGTGTGTGTGTGTGTGTGTGTGCATATTCTGTGCTGACTTAAAAAGAAAGCTGTGCCAGGCAAAACTTCTTCCCAAGGCTTGTTGCAAATCTTGACTCCTTGTAGTGTCTGACCAGAGTGTTGGAGAACTGCACATCCTCCCAAATCTAGCTCCTCTGTGGACACTCTCAGGTATCCCTGTGAGGTATTAGGGTTGGCTGCTTTCTTGTCTCCCTCTTCGCACACTGTGAGATTCTCAGAGTAGGATTTGCATCAGTTTTCTGCCATTGAATACTGTTCTGCCTAATGCCAGAGATTGTCCTAAATGCTGAAGATACAACGAAGAACAAGAATGGGGTCCTATCCTAGTAGAGAAAGTAAATGAAATAATTGTCATTTATTTATTCACCTTTTCATGTTTCTATGTGCCTAATAGAGCATTGTACCCAATAGGGTTCCAAAGAATCAATGATGAATGAATGAATGGTTGCACATCCGTGAGCTGGGTGTGAAATGGTATTTTATTATGATTTTATTTTCCTGAGAAATTTTTTATATATCTCATTTATTGCTCCTTTTCTAAAAAATTGCCTTTTATGTCATTTACCCAGTTTTTAATTTTTATTTATTTGTTTTTTGCTGTTACTACTAGCTTGTTGTCTTAAAAAACATGGGTATGTGGGATTTTATTGTATATTCTGAGCAGAAGATTCTTATTGGTTTTATGGATTGTAAGTATCTTTTCTTTGTGTCTGACTTGTGTCAGTGTTACTTTAATAAATGGCCCTTTGTGCTACAGTAATTTTAATTTGAGTATACACAGTTTATTAATCTTTTTAATTATGGCCAATGCTTTTTTGGTGCCTTATGTAAGAAAAACTCCCTACTTTTTTTTTTTTTAAATTTTTATTTATTTATTTGACAGACAGAGATCACAAGTAGGCAGAGCAGCAACAGAGAGAGAGGAAGGGAAGCAGGCTCCCTGCTGAGCAGGGAGCCCGATGCGGGGCTCTATCCCAGGACCCTGAGACCATGACACAAACCGAAGGCAGAGACTTAACCCACTGAGCCACCCAGGCGCCCCAAAACTCCCTACCTTGATGTGATAGAGATCCTCTTTATTTTCTTCTAGAAGTTTTGCTTCTTGCATTTATTTTGCTTAATTTACTTGAAATTGATTTTTGTGTGTAGTATGAAGTAAACATCTGACTTAATTTTAGTTCCCGTACATGCATATGTTCATCAGTATACGCAAATACCTAAGGGGGAGCCCTCTGCAAATCTCTGAAGGTTCTTTCTTTGCACTGTTCTCCCTCTCTTTAACTTTGTCCCTCTACTGATAACCTCCACGGTGTCCCTGAATTCTCAGCTCTGTATCCTTAACTCAAGTTGTTCATCGAGCTATGCCTGAGTTCCTCCTTTGTCTGCTAGAAATGCTCCTCAATGCAATAAGCTGGGCAATCTTTGGGCCCCTTCATTTGTTCTACATTTCTCAGAGATTACTATTTTTAGTTGCCTGTTGTTGATTGTCTTAGACACCTTTGTTTTATATATTTTGTCCATTTTTCGGTTGTTTCAGACAGGGGGGTAAGTCTGGTCTCTGTTATTCCATCTTGCCCAGAAGCAGAAGTCTGAAGTGGGGAATGAGACTTGAACTACTTAGGATGTGAAGCTGGAGAAGGTCAGGGTAGAAGAGGTAAGTTAATGGATCAGCAATCTGAAACGAGGTTCACAAAGATTCATCCAAGTAGCTGAGGAAATGGAGGCTCGGTGAAGTGATTTTGTCACTGTGATTTGTATATCAAACAGTTATTGTTCTCCAGGAAATTAGATGGTGGGTTGGGTTGCATTCTCCTAGAGCTCTGGCACTACATTTGGAAAGACAAAATTAAAAGGATCTTTTTTTCCCCTCTGAGCGTTCATGGGACCTAAAAGGAAGGTTGTGGTTTGGGCTAAGAGAAACTCAGTGTGATTCTAGGCAAAGAAGCAGACTTTCTGAGGAGGGAGGCTTAAGTTAGTGCGAGGTTTCTCAAGACTTCCTCTCAAAAGTCCCACAGCCTCACTTCTGCCATAGTCCAGTGATAAAAAGCATCATGGGGCCAGCCCAGAGGCAAAAGAGGAGACATAAAGGGATGAATATCAGTGTGGTTTGAGTAAATGTCTTTTGAACCAATTACCAAAATAATCTACTAAATGTTTTGAGTGGAGAAATGAAGAATAAAATGAGAAAGACAGGATGTACCAGACTGTGAGAATCTTGAATGCTGGGCGTTGTCAAAGGGAAGGTAAAAGCCTTGGTGCCTAGGATTAATAAAATGAAACCAGTGTTTTAGGAAGAATAACCTGGTCGTGATACGTGTTATGATTAGAATGGGGAGTACTGGATGCAGACCGAGATGTTAGGAGGCTGTTGCAGTTAGATCTCAGGTGTGAGAAGGTGGGACCAGAACAAAGGTGGATGCAATGCAGATAGAAAAGGGAGGGAGAGACTTCTGGGATCTTTTGATTATGATTGGACATGTCAGAATCCTGCCTAGTATAAAGATGCGTTTCCCTTGGCGCATGATAGGTATGAAAACCAAATAAAGAATTATGCCATGTCAAGAAATACATTAAATCAAGACATTTCAAAGATTCATAAGAATGAGAGAGAGAGAGAGGATATGGGAACTATTAATCAAAATGGGGAGCAGGAAGGAAGTAGCAGAGAATAGAAACAGTAGAAATTAAAAGTGGGAACAAGGACCATGATCATACCCAATGAGAAAGAACCCAAATTACAGAGGGGAAAAAAGATATTCACAGAGGATGAGTTAAAAAAAAAGACACTTCATAGAACACATGCCATTCTGTATAAACTGACAGAGAAGCAAGTAGGATCAAAATCTCCATGACATCACTTAAATATAATGGTATAATAATCAGTTTTCACTGTTGATAATAGATTCATTCATTTAACAAATATTTCTTTTTTTAAAAGATTTTATTTATTTATTTGTCAGAGAGATAGAGAGAGAGAGTACAAGCAGGCAGAGTGGCAGACAGAGGCAGAGAGAAGCAGACTCCCTGCCAAGTAAGGAGCCCGATGTGGGACTTGATCCCAGCACCCTGGGATCATGACCTAAGCTGGAAGCAGTGGCTTAACCAACTGAGCCACCGAGGTGCCCTTATTTAACAAATATTTCTAAATATTTACTGTGTACACATAATGTATGCATCTCTGACATTATTATGTGCAAAGAGATTTTAAAAAGGCCTTTAAACCCGACCATTGTGAAATTTGGAGGCATATGTGTACAGAAAGACATCCCAGAGAAGTACTAAAGTAGTGATAGGAGAAGCTGACTTGAAACGCAGAGGAGGGAGTAAATAACTTTACCTGAGGGTATCAGAGATGATTTCCCTGAAGACTTGAGGTGACAGGGAGGAATAGAAGTTTGGCAATTGGAGAAGGTGGGTCATTTCATTTCAGTCGTGGCAAAGAGGGGAAGGCTTTTGAAAGTGTGGTGGAGGGTCAGTTGGGTGGGTCTGTCAGTTAAGTGTCTCACTTTGGCTCAGGTTGTGATCTCAGGGTCCTGAGATTGAGCTCCATCTCAGGCTCTGTGCTCAGCATGGAGTTGGCTTCTCCCTCTTTCTGTCCCTCCCAAGGCTTGTGATCTCTCTCTCTCTCTCAAATAAATAAATAAAATTGAAAAAAAAAAAAAAAAGAAAGTATGGTGGATTGGAAGACCAATAAGAAGCCTCATGTAGGGGCACCTGGGTGGCTCAGTAGGTTAAGCCTCTGCCTTTGGCTCAGGCCATGATCTCAGGGGTCCTGGGATCGAGTCCCACATCGGGCTCTCTGCTTGGCGGGGAGCCTGATTCCCTCTCTCTCTCTCTCTGCCTACTTGTGATCTCTCTCTGTCAAATAAATAAATAAATAAAATCTTAAAAAAAAAAGAAGCCTCATGTAGTCCAAGGTGAGGAAGTTGGGAAACCATTTAAACTATTAAAAATTATTTGAAATCTTTGGCACCCAAAGGGTTAAACTGGAGGCCTGTTAGCTCATGTAGCCTTACATTACACATACTACCCAAACTAAAGTGTTGCTTAGTGGTATTTACTACTATTATCTCTTCCTAATTTCTTTCCTTCAGTATAATAGCGTGACTATAACGCTTATAGAATTTTTAAGCAAGAGGCTTATGTGTCCTCCTGCGTTTTGGAAAAGGTAGCAAACTAGACTTGTAGATGCAATAATAAGTCACATATTAGGTATTCTTGGGATAGCCTCTGTGACTTTGGAAAAGTTGGGAGAGGCAGATCAATCAATTTATGTCTGTAAATTGTGATATGAAATTCCATTGGCTCTGTGTAAATTCCTATGTTAAGAGTTATCAACCAGCATGGAATAAAAGTGCAGAGTGCAAGTCATCTAGACAAGACCACCATCTATGTAAGTGTTACCAGCCAGCCTCTTAAAACAGTAGTAATATCCTAATTCATTAGTTTTTTCCAAAGCATGAAGACTGCTATTTGAAGTATGTTCTTTGGGTTAGTCTTTTATACAGGATAACACTAAGATACATTCTTTGTAAAGAAACTTGCAGTTCTGAAAATACTGTTGCATGTATTATTTGACTCCCTATCTAATAAGAGGTAGGCAGGCATTTTCTTCCTTATTTTACATACTAGAAAACTGAGGTTCAAGTTTGAGACCTTGCCTAAGACCAGGCATTTCATAAGGAGCAGGCGAATCTTTTGACTTCAAGTGCCTTGTCTTACTAGGACACAATAGTTTCTTCTTGTAATTTCCTATAATAAAGGATAACATGTGGTAATTCTGAATTAACTTTAAATCTTTATTGCCAATGCAGATATATATACAATAATATCATAATTTAAAATTATATCATAATTTTAAAAGTTAAAGTGTTTAAACATGTTATTAATTATAGATACCAATAAATTCACTAAAGATATGATACCTCTAGAAAATGTAATTTGTACATCTCTCAACAGGTTAATAGACATTAGCCTATTGATAAAGAACAGTTCATTTTACTTACTCGATAACAATGGTAAAGTTGACTTTGACCAGCACAAGTCCCGATAGATTCTGCCCCACAAACATTGTTCTGCTCTTGAGCAGCTTACAATCTAATGGGAAAGACAAGTGAACCCAATTATCTGCAGTATAGGGTAGAAAGTGGTAAGTCTTGATGGGATGGTCCAGACATATGAAGGCGTGGGAAAGGGGAACACTAATTTTAATCACAGAAATCAGGAAAGGATCATGAAGGAGGTTTCGTGGAGCTGAGTTTTGCCACATGGTTAAGACTTCAAGAAGTTTGTTTGGGGCTGGAGAGAGACGGGACAAAGAACAGTCCAGAAAGAAGAATGCAGTGCAGACATTTGAAAGTAGGAAGGTATTTGAATAAATACTTTTAATTTGATATCACTGTGACAGAAGGTGATTGAAAAGGTAGAGGACAAGGAGCAAATAGCACAGGGAATTGGGGGGGCAGGTCGTGGAGGCTATTATAAATGCTTCTGGGGTGTTCAGGCTCAGGAAGATGACAAGAACTGGAGCTGAGGAGAGACTTAACTGAGCTGTGTGTGAGGAAGGTTGTCCCAGGGGTGGTTTACAGAAAGGATGAGTGGAAAGCTTTACTTGGGGACAGGCTACGTTGTGAAAACAAGGGCAGCTCCAGAGAGACAGACAGCTGGGTGAGATGCCAAAGAGACCCACTCGAGAAGTGACAATAGGAACAGAAAAAAGACTGTGAGGAAGAAGAGTCAGATGGGGAAGGTCCAGGAGACATAAAGAGCAAAGGACAATGTTGAGATTTCCCGCTTAGATGAGAGGGAGGATGGTGAAGATAGAAATGAATTAAGTGAGATGTGGAACCAAAGGGCAGTTTGGTGAGATGATATTTTTTTGTTTCTTTTTAAAAATTTTTCATGGTATTTTAGTTTTGTGGAGAAAACACAATAATACTCGTTCTTTTAAGGGAAAAAATGGGCAGGCAGGAACTGTGTGTTTTGTAGACTATGATTTATGGCACATGGTGGTTGGGTAAAATTTTGCTCTCTTTGGCCTAAACTCTCAAAAGAGAGCTCTTGCTGGGACACACGTTCCGATTTTGTGTTTCTGTATTTTACAAGGGAATTGAAACACACCACTTCAGAGTGAATTAGGAGTAAGTTTGTACATTTTTCTGCTTAGTGGACTCAAATAGTTTCCCAGGGAATACGTTCTCTGTTTTTCCAACACCTTTCCCTTATTCCCCAAACAGATTATCACGTGTCTCTCGTATTTCCCACGTGTCATCAGAGCGAGAGTGCCAGGGAGAGATCAGGCAGAGGGCATGATAATTTTACACTTGAGACGGGGATATATAGGATCTGAAGTTTCTAAACTCCTCAAGACTCTTGGGTGCAAGGTATCTTTTGTGTTCCAGCGCAAAATCAACACAGCCCATGGAGTAATCCCTAAAGGTATCTGGGCCCATAGACTTTGACTCTGAAAGCTCTTATGGTTGAGCATTTGGGAACATTTCATATTGTTTCCTCAATGCCCAGTTTCCCATTTGTACCATGTTGTAATTGAAATGAAAGCCTTTGTTAATATTCAACAGGACTAACACGGAGGAAACGTAGATGCAGTTTCTCTTACCTCTCCTTTTCATGTTTTTCTCCCATATTTAATCTCCTGGGAGTCCTTCCCTCCCTCTTCTACCCTCTATCTTGCTTTTCACAGACCCTGAGAAATCGAACTTTCCTGAGCAACAACTGGAAGAAATTCTCTGATCTAAACCTGGTATCGCCCAGAAGAGCTAGCTGATTAATCTCATTTGGAAGCAGCAGCCTCAGAGTTATATAGATTTGCAAAAGGCTGCTTGCATAGTAGGGTTGCAAATTTGCAAGCATTATACCCAGATGTACCCAGAAAAATAAGGAGTCTGATCTAGAAGGTAGAAAGTAACTAAAGGTCAAAACTAACTTTAGTCCTGTTGGATGTAGTTTAATTAGCTCATTTCTTTATGCTTGTTCTCTCTCCTCCTCTACCCCAAGATGGTAACTATCTGTTCTGGGAACTTAGAATGTCTTCTGACATGTGTGAGGAGCCTTTGGAATTTCTTGCAAAGTCCTTGGCCTACCCCTTAGCTGCTCTGTCCTGTGGGCAGGGTCCCTTGTCTTACAGGTAGCTGTTGTCCCACTGACAATCCAGGTTGCTCTCTGTGTGGCCAGGTCTCTCTTCTTTGGCCAAGACCTGAAAGCTCTCCATGCATGTCCTGACCCCATCTAAGACCTCAAGCAGCTCCCAGCCAGACACACAGCTAGTTGGAGATATTTGGGGGCATTCTGGGCCCCATCCACAGCCCTGGGACCCAAGAGCAGCCAAAAAAGCGCCACCTTCAGCCTGTGCTCCCTGCAGGCTGTTTGCTGTGGCTGAGTGTTGTTCTAGTGTGGTGTGATTAAGGACTATCGGTTCAGTGTGCAATGCCCTGGGTGACACAGGGAGAAAGATGGACAGCACTCTTGATACAGATTTGAGCTTCTGCTCTTCTCATCACACACCATCAAGTAGGGCAGCCATGTAATTTAATGTCCAAATTAGGGCACCTTTCTAAAAAACTTAAAATTTAAAAAAGTTTTCATTTAAATTTGAGTTAGTTAACATACTGCATAATATTAGTTTCATGTGTACCGTGTAGTGATTCAGCACTTTCATACACCACCTGGCGCTCATCCCAACAAGTGCCCTCCTTAATCCCTGTCACCTGTTTTAACCCATCCCCCACCCACCTCCCTTCTGGTAACCATTACACACTGGATCACTTGTGACACTAAAAAGGGGTGCTAAAATAATTGAAATATACAATATTTTGAAATATGTTTCAGGGAATGATACATTGGTTTTATTATTTTGATGTCATGATCAAATAGTTCTATTAAAATTATTCCAAAGTAAGATTCTGTTGACTAAAAATTAAAATAATATATATATCCACAAGCAGGTGAAAATGGAAACAAATAGCCCCTATTGGTGAGCTGAGCCTGGAAGAATGTTAGATCCACATTTCCAGAAAGGTCTCCAGTGCAGATTGGGTACTCTGGGGTGAGGGCTGCAGAGCATTAAGGGTCTCCATGCCAGGGCTGAATCATTTGCTGATGGTTTCCAGGTCCTGGTCACAGCAAGGGACACCAGGTCACACAGTTGGCAGCTGCAATTGCCAGTGGGACAACTGCCACCTGCAGTGCGAGTTTACAGCATTGTAAAGGCAAAGGGCCAGTGAATCCACTTTTAATCTATGGTCAGCACTGAGCTCACTGAGCACAGGCTAGAGATGGTTGGGCTTTGGGTCTTTTGATATCTTTGTAGGAATGATCAGAGCTAGAAGCCACAATTTGGATAGGGAACTCCTAGAATAATGGGAGAAAAAGGCAGAGTTCTTTTACTGCTGAGGCCTAATAACCTCAGAAGGTGAAAAGCACAACCTAGACTCTTCCGGGGTGGGGGTGGGGGCTTAAAAGTAGTGAAATACCGGAGTCAGCATGATAATCATGACCTAAGAAATGACACCTCATAGAAAACAAAAAAAGACCACCTATGCTGGGATTAAACAAACATTATAATATATTAAAGTATATCAGATGAAGAAAGCAAAACAGAGAAAGCTTATTTTTAAATTTTATTTTTTTTAAAAAAGGCCATTATTTTCAGTTCTACTGGTTTTTAATTTAAAGATTTTATTTATTTATTTGACAGAGAGGGAGCAAGAGGGAGAGTATAAGCAGGGAGAGGGGCGGAGGGAGAGGGAGAGGGACTCCATCCCAGGACCCCAGGATCATGACCTGAGCCCAAGGCAATCGCTTAACCCACTGAGCCATCCAGGCGCCGGAGAAAGTAGTTTAAAACATTTTTCAAATGAGTTGGAAGAGCTTTCTGAGCACGGTCATCAGGGAGCTAGCTTCAACTCGCACCAAAGGTTTCAAATAATTACAGCGGCCCCTACTCATCTGTAGTTTTGCCTTCCGCAGTTTCATCCCCGGAGGCATGGAGCAGGGTCCAAGGCTGATGCTCCGTCTTCCAGCAAATCATAGCCTAACGCTTGCACGCAGTGACTACGTCATTTTCTTCACTTCATCTCATCACGGAGGCATTTTATCATCTCATGTTGTCACAAGAAGAAGGGTGAGCACCCTACGATAATTTTGAGAGAGAGAGAGAAACCACACTCACGTAACTTTTATTACGGTGTAATTGGGGGGCGGGGTCTTAGATCATATCGCCATAGATAAGGAAATACTCCTGCAATAGAATAGTGAGTGATTCCTCTTTTTCTAAATGAAACAAAAAAGGCTAACTTTCAGTTTTCACTGGGGGTAATGCAGAAGATCTGGGGTGGGGGGGAATTCACATCACAAACCCAGCCCGGTTCCATGTGAGGGGGTCCTTTTGGAAATGGATCCATCAGTGGTTAGTGGGGACCTTATGTGAACTGGGTCCCAATTTGTTCATTGGAAGCTGGAAGCCAGGCAGCATCTAGATTTTGAAGATCCTTCTGGTGCTTTTAAGGACATTGAGCGTTTTTATGGGGAGATGAGAGGGAGTGGCCACAGAGGTTTAAGTAGTAGAGGCATTGATGAAATTTGGGTTTTAAGAGATCACTCTGGCGCCATTCTGAGGCAGAATAGGGCAGGAACGCTAAACTGATCAATACTTCCGGGATGGTGGCCAGAAAAGGAGTAAAAATCTCCAGAAAACAGCATTTATTTGAAACCAGAGAGCATCAGTTCATGTCAAAAGAGGCTCTGTGAGGTCAAGTCATACCAAGGTGAGTCTGGCATCCCTCGGGGACATAAAAAAACAGAAGACCAAAGGAGATGCCCACTAATTTTTTTTACTTATGCTGAACTTCTCTACCTAAAGGGATTGTTTCCCCTGCCCAGATATGCCCTTATCACTTTGAACCTCTGTTCGTTGTAAGATTTTTTTTTTTAAACTGAAAGTAAGTTTTATTTTTTTTATTTAGATGCGACATTGAATGTGATTGTCTTGAGCATCTCAGCAAACCTTAAGATAGAAACCTTGAACTGAATTACTTAGAAAAGGAAGCAAGCTATTGTTTTACAGAACTAAACTTAAAAATCTACCAGAAGCAATAATAGAAAATGGATATCATTTTAAAACAAATATCAGAGTATAAAAAATGTAAACATTTACAAACATTTTCCAGCACATTATGTTTTATCTCCTGGTTAAATCATATATTGTAGAATAGGATGATGCCTCATTTTGTGATTCTATATCCTGAGAAGTTCTAGTTTCTCCCCTCTTTCCTAACTGCACTCATTTTCTTTAGCTGGGGTCACCCTTTGTGTCATCAGTCAGTATTTAATACAATTTGCATTTCTATCCTTTGTTGTTGTTTTAAAAAAACAAGACAGGAAAAAATATTCTTTTTTTCTTTGCATGGATTTTTTTTAAAACTTGCCTGGTTCACATACTAGAATGCTGCCAGTGGAGATTTTGCAGTGAGGGTGGTTTATTTAAGCAGCTGTATTCCGTTAGAGTATCTTGTGACTTGCCTTAAGGAAAATATCTGTATCCCCCAGATTGTTTGATTGCAGCTCTTGTTTTGCACTCTTTGGGGCTGGCTGTCTCTTTATGGTGTCGGGTATCTGGTGTCTGTTGCAGTGGGCAGCGGGGAGGTATTTTCTCTGTGGCCGGCTGATGTCAGGGTCTTGGCAAGCTCAGATTTCAGTTCTTATCTGCTCTGTACTTTATTTGTATTGCTGTGTCTCACACATTTCTCACACCATAATCCTAAGGGTCAGAATAACAGCTACAAAGCAGTCTCCCCCGCCCCAAATCTGTCCCATGAATTCTGAGGGACCTAAGACTCATGGAAGATTTCTTTCCAGCAATTCTGGGAGTCCTTAGGGAGAGTTTCATGTTATGTATTTTTACTCACAGTGTCCAGCATTTTCTTCCTCTCTTGATCTGACTTGGTTCAATAATATGCCCATTTCCTGGGAAATTATACACGCCTACTCTGCCCTTACTGCTCCCAGCAATGCCATCTCTGAGACTGGTGCCCACTGGGGGAGGCCTGGGCATAAAATACCTTCTGTGTCCTCATAATGCTGTCCACTGAGGAAGAGTTCTCAACAGAGGACTCTTCTTCTGTTACCACAAGTTTTGGTGCCCAAACTGTGAATGCTTTGCTCTGAGTGAGGTACTGCCCTTGGATACAAGATTAGTCTTTTTCTAACTATCCCCATGGCTAGGCTTAGATGTCATTTTTTGAGGTCTCCATGACTATCCCTGCTTCATTTCTGGTGGCACAGGACATTGAGTATCCCATATGTTGTCTGAAGTGAATGTGCTATGTAGATGTGTGTGGTATGTGAGTATATGTGTGAAGTTGTGTGTGGGTGTGGGTGTCCTTGTATATAAGAGAATAAGCTCAAGGGAGAGGTGCCCAGGGGCCTGTTAGTCCCAGTAGCTTGAAGATGGGAAACAACATAGTCTGTATTCTTCTTCCTATCCTTTTGAATGGTTTGAATTTTAAAAATAAGTGCATCTTATTTATAATAAGTGAAAGAGCCATTTAAAAAAAAAAAAAAAGACCGATTGTCTCTGTCCACCCAAAATTTGTATGTTGAACCTAACCCCTAATGTGATGATATTTGGAGGTAAGGCATTTGGGAAGCAGTTAGTTCATGAAGGTAGAGCCCTGGTGAATAGGATTAGCCCCTTTATAGGAGAGGTCTCAGAGGGCTACTTCATATCTTCCACCTTGTGAGGACACAGCAAAAAGATGGTGGTCTATGAACGAGGAAGTGGGTCTCACCAGACGCCAAATGTGCTGCTCCTTCATCTTGGACTTCCCAGTGACCAGGACTGTGAGAAATAAATGTCCTTTGCTCATGAGCCATCCGGACCATGATATTCTGCTAGAGCAGCCTAAACAGACTAAAGAGGTTACGTGGGGGCATTCCACAGGTTCCACAGGAAAGAGTCTGTTCCTGTGGGTGGTTAGTGGGAGAGAAGCTCAGTGTAGGTGGTCTGAATAAATGGGGCCACGATAGGAAGAACCTGGCAGATGAGGGATGAAGGGGAGGGAGCTGAAGGCTGACCCAGGATATCTGCAGAGGAAGGATGCTCCTCTATTAGCCATCTTGCTGGGAGAGATTCAAGACAGGCTCTGGTTTTTTGTTTGTTTGTTTGTTTGTCCAAGTCTCTGTGTGGTGAGCTATACATTGTTAATCCTGTTACTGGGAAGGGAGGAACAGTGCCCAAGCATCCACTTTACCACAGTAGTGATGTTCTCATGTGGAACTTGCTTTCTTGGTCCATATCCAGGACTCCTACCACTACCTCTGCCAACTTAATTTCATACCTTATATTATTTCTGCGTATGTCTGTGTGCTCTATTCAATTATAAATCGCTTTTGAGGGTAGGAACCCCTTCTCCAGAATTTAGCACTATAATTTACACATAGTAAGTTCTCAAAAATGTTAAATTAAAATGTATATAAGGGGCATCTGGGTGGCTCAGTCAGTTGAGCCTCTGACTCCTGGTTTCAGTTTAGGTCATAGTCTCAGGGTCCTGGGTTTGAGTCCTGCATTGGGTTCGGTGCTCAGTGTGGAGTCTGCTCATCCCTCTCCCGCTGCCTCCTCCTCTTGTGCACATGCTCTCTCTCTCATGAATAAATAAAATCTTTAAAAAATAAAATAAAATAAATAAAACATATATAAAAGTGAGAAACTATTTCATTTATTTTACTACTGTGTCAAGGGCTAGACTTGGCAAGAGATTCTTGGTTCTAATTCCCACTACATTTGCCACCTGGAAATTGGAGGTAATCTTTCATCATGTTAATAGTTATTATGGGGCTTAGGAAAAATAATCCATGTTAAGAACATGCCACCTTGTTAGTGATTAATAAATGTTAGGTAATATGATTTATGCAAATCTAATAATTGTTGCTGTTTTTCAAGTTTGAGAATGAGGTCAAAATGTTTGCGGAAGTTTGGAAATTTGTTTATTTTGTCTATTTGAACAGAATCAAACTGTCAAAGTGAAGTTACATGAATAAATGGGTTCTTCAATCTATTCTGCTTACATTGAAATATTTTATAACAATTAGTTTATAGATAGTTGAACTTACCCACCTGAGTATAACCTGAAGCTCAAGCAAGTCAAGTTAGTGGAGAGGAATGGCTTTGGGCAGAAAAGATATGTAATTCTACTAGACTATAAATCCTCGGAGAGCTGGGTTAACTCAGTTTTTATTCATTTCTGAATCCTCTGTCCATAGAAAAGCACCTGTCCTGAAAAGAGGCCAAAAATATTTATTAAAAGAATTAATGAATAACCAAGGGTTAAAGTTCTTTGATAGTTCTAAATTATATTAAACATTTATCAAATATATCACTTATATTAGAGAGAAAAATTATGTGTATGTCTAAGATTTGGGTATCCATATCTAAGGATATCTCTGATTAAAAATTCTAAAATCTAAATAGTTCAGCTGTTTGCAACTGGATAGCCAACTTGACTGAGCTAAGTAGAAATAACCTAACAGAATCTTGGTTAAGTGTATAACTTAAATGTTTGGGTCAAAATGCTTTCTTTGAATCCCATGCAGTAAGAAAACGAAGAAGCATTAGCTTTAACATGCTTTAACATGTAAATTAATAATTTGTGAATGGTCAAAACTGAGTTCCTCTTTTTCAAGGATGTAAGAAATGGGGGGGTGGGGAGCCTGAGGATCATTAAAGTAAATCTAGTGCTCTTGCTGCCTTGCATAGAGGAGATGTCCCCTTGTTATATTTGCTTTGCCACCTGCCACAATGAAATTAGACACCAACCTAAGGAAAGAAATGGTCCAAGAGGCTTTTCCGCTTTAAATGTAAACTAGCAAAGAGCTACCTCCCTGCCTTCCTCTGCAACCTCCACAGCCCCACAAAGTACCTGGATTTACCAGGCCCTGAAGAGGCAACTTCCATGAGAATGCTTTTTGCCAATTCTAAAGTATTAGCTTCTTTACAAGAAACAAAGGGATTTCATGTACTTGAACTCTTTGGTCTTCACAATAATTCTCAATGGTGTGGACTACCATCAGTCCCATTTTACAGATAAAATAAGGCTTAGAATTTAAATACTTGTCTAATCCAGGTTCTGTGCTCTTTTCCTCACCTGATAGTTGAATTTGGTGATTTGAGTCTTAGCAACTATTGAACAAAGACAGGGATGGAGGCAGAGCAGGGAGGGGTAGGAGTATTACTTCGTGTGAACAGCGTGAAGCCTGGGAACTGGGCTTTCCACTTTGATTAACCTCTGTGTGCAGTCACACTCACACAGTATTGAGGACTCCATAAATACCATCTTGAAAGTGGAAGTAGCTTAGGCTCCAGGACACTACCTCAAAAAGAAAGATCTGGAGAGGGAGGATTAAACTGCTATTTAATTGTTGGGGACACGTCCACAATGTAACAAATGCCCTTAGAGAAGCAATTTGGAAAAGAGTGAGTTGGAAACCTTGGGGGAAAGTCAGAATCTTTAGTCATAAAACACCTGAACAAGACATAATTATTAGCCCCGAGCTTTATTTTAATGATGTACTATGTCTTAAATATAATACCGACAATTTGCTGAACGATGCCAGCTGCTCAGAACAAACGAAACAAAAGGAAAAGGAGGGCCATTTGTAATGAGTCTGGATCTTTCTACAACCTGTCATTTTGGGCGTCGGATGCTCCCGTGCCCCCAAGGGGCTGACAGAATGTGCCGGCATATGCCATGGGACATCTGCTGACAATCCTGTAGGCTATGAATGGTCCACACTTTTATCCTTCATCCTGTGGGGGCTCAGTGCATTTTTAGCAGGTCGTGAAAGAGAGTGGGTAAATTGTTGCTGGAGTGGAGTGGCCCATGAGATATTTTCCTTGGAATTCGGAGACTTGGGTTCAAATGCTGACTCTAACCTTGATAAATAGCTTAGATTTTTGACCTCTCTGTTCCTTATTTGCAGAATGGGTTTGAATCTGGGTACTTTAAAGAACTAGGGTAAAGATTAAGTAAAGTTCTCTATATGAAAATGCTGGGAAAAAAGGAGAAGATTTTCTGAAGTGGGGCGCCTGGGTGGCTCAGTGGGTTAAAGCCTCTGCCTTCGGCTCAGGTCATGATCTCAGGGTACTGGAATCAAGCCCTGCATTGGGCTCTCTGCTCGGCAGGGTGCCTGCCTCCCCCTCTCTCTGTGCCTACTTCTTTGCCTACTTGTGATCTCTGTCTGTCAAATAAATAAATAAAATCTTGAAAAAAAATAAGAAAAAGAAAAAAAGATTTTCTGAAGGAAAGGCAATTATCCCAACTCTTTGTAGGGAAGATCGAATCCCATATTATCAATTTAATGTTTATCTGGACGACCAGTCTTTTTCTTTTTATTAATTAGCTTATTCTTTATGTTACATAAATGTATTCACCAACCTAAATCCCTTGAGGCATACACCTTTGTGAGCTGGCTGAGTAGACAGATAATTTAGAGACTGGAATGGCTTAGTGATTTTCTTTGGCACTTTTCACTTGAAATTAATTTGAATGTTTTAATCTTTTGGACTACAAAACTGTACATAATATGTGAGCCATGTATAAATAAATGTTTGATATGTAAAAGGAAGAGAGAATGATCCCAAATATAGTGAGCACTACAAGAATATTAAAATTTTTCTTAAAAAATTTTTTTTACATAATTTATTTATTATAGAGAGAGAGAGCATAAGCAGGTGGGAGGGGCAGAGGGAGAGCGAGAAACAGGCTCCTCACTGAGCATGGAGCCCAATTCAGGGCTTGGTCCCAGGACCCTGGGTTCCTGACCTGAGCTGAAGGCAGCCGCTTAACTGACTGAGCCACCCAGGTGCCCCTCCTGTTTTCTATTTTTTATATTTAATAAGAACTTGTATTAAATTAGTATATTTAGATTCAAGGACAAATTTGAATTGATGTAACCTAAAACACGGGTAGATTGCCTCTATTTAAAAGTCAGAACTATAACATTTAGCACTAAAACCTTGAAATTATTTTTGTGGATGTATAATTACTAACGTTCTACCTCTAATGTAGTATTTGATATTACTCTCTGATCATTAAGGTCAATGATGACTGTAAAAGTTTAAGAACCATTCTGTAGAATATTTTCACCAAAAGAAGGTGTTCTCTGGCACCTGGGTGGCTCAGTTGGTTAAGCCACTGCCTTCTGCTCCATCACGATCCCAGAGTCCCAGAATCAAGTACCGCCTTGGGCTCCCAGCTCCGCGGGGAGTCTGCTTCTCCCTTTGACCTTCTCCCCTCTCATGCTCTCTCTCACTCTCTTTTTCTCTCTCTCAAATAAATAAATAAAATCTTAAAAAAAAAAAAAAAGGTGTTCTCTCGTTGTTATATGTAAGCCTAAAACATTTCTGCAAATGTTCATGTGGTCTGTTTCTTGCTGTGAGGGATAAAAACATTAGCATTTTTAATTAACTAGAATTCATATGGCATATTACAATTTATAAAGTGCTATTTCATACATTACTACTTTTGAAGGCTCCCAAGAACACTCTAAAGAATGGGTATTTTTCTTGTTGTTGTTGTTGTTATTGTTAGTATTATGGTTACTTTGTAGGAGAAGAAGATTAGGATTAAAAACAAGTTACAGACAGGGAGAAGGTATTTGCCATGGATCTCCACTTAAAGGTGACAAATGTAACTTGAAGTGTTTGTCTGTACTTCCAAGATTCATAGGGACAAGGCAAGGTAGTGGTTGAGGACAAGAGATAATTTCGTCTTTTTAGCAAATGGAAAACCAGTGAATGAGAGGTAGATGATTTAGGAAAGTGAAGAAAACTGAGTGCCAAGGGCCTGGAGAGGAGGCTGACACAGAGAAAGAGGATGATTCCCTTCACAGAACCGCAGAAGGACTCAGGAAAGAGAGCACTTGGGGCTGAGAGGGAATGGTGCTGAGAACTCAAGACTTGGTTCGGAGTCTATACATGGAGTCTATATACCCTGGTTCCCAGTCTCATTGCACATTGCCTGACATCCACTCCTGAGACCTGGAAGAGATATAAGATTTATTCTCCAGAGAAATTGTTCCAGGCTGGATTCAGTCTCTGATACAACAAAGGGTCATGTTGAGGCTTCTTCTTGAAAGCTGGGCAGTTAAATTAAATTCTACTAGCTAAATTGAGAGATATTCCAACCCAACCTTCCTGGTCTGTATCCACCCCATTGGAAGCCAGTCTTTTATACCTCTGGACAAACTAAACAATAACAAAGAAAACATTTACAGACATTAATGTATGTTGTTCTCCTAAATAAAATTATTCTATAATGTAAACTTATAATCAATGACTCTTGTCCATATACACAAAGCTTCCAATGAGCTAAAAATTAATTTCAAAGTTACTCAATTATTAGAAAGTAATTCACTCTTAAATATGAATATACAATCAATCCGCATCACACACTTGAGGAAAGCTTCTAACATTCAGGAGATAGACATAAACAATGAAACATAATGAAAACACAGTAACTTAGAGATGTAATGCAGGATGCGTAAGAAAGCATTCACTCCTCAGAAAGATGTTTCATCTTGAAACATGAAGAGAAGGCTACAAAAGGAAAAGGAACAAGAAAGAGCTCTTGGAAATTTTATTTTACTGTATTTTTTATTTTAATTCCATTATAGTTAATATATAATGTTATATTTGTTTCAGGTGAACAATATAGTGATTCAACAGTTCTATATATTACTCAGTGCTCATCATAATACGTGTACTTTTAATCCCCTTCACCTGTTTATGCATCTCCCCACCTCTTCTCCTCTGGTAAACTTTAGTTTGTTCTCTATAGTTAAGAGTCTGTTTTATTTTGTTTTTGTTTTGTTTGTCTCATTTCTTTGTTCCTTTGTTTCCTTTCTTAAATTCCACGTATGAGTGAAATTGTATGGTATTTGCCTTTCTCTGACTGACTTATTTCACTTAGCATTATACCCTGTAGGTCCCTCATCCATGTTGTTCAAAATGGCAAGGTTTCATTTTTTTTTTATAGCTGAGTAATATATCTACTGAGAAATATGTATACATAATATACAAATATATATGCACACGTGCACACATACACACCCCTGTTCTTTTTTATCCATTCATCAGCAATGCTGATGTATACATATATGTATGTGTATATGAAATATGTATACTATATATACAAATATATATGCACACACACACACACACACACACACACACACACACACCTGTTCTTTTTTATCTATTCATCAGCAACGCTTGGGTTGCTTCCATAATTTGGCTGTTGCAAATAATGCTACAATAAATGTAGGGGCGCATATGTCTTTTCAAATTAATATTTTCATAGTCTTTGGGTAAATATCCATACTTCATATTTTTGGGTAAATATCCAGTAGTGGAATTACTGGTTCATATTTAATTTATTGATGAACCTCCATACTCTTCCGCAGTGGCTGTACTGGTTTGCATTCCCATCAACAATATACAAGGTTCCTTTTTCTTATATCCTTGCCAACACTTGTTTCATATGTTTTTGATTTCAGCCATTTTTACAGGGGTGAGGTGATATCTAATTGTAGTTCTGATTTGCGTTTCCCTGATGATTAGTGATATTTATCATCTTTTCATGCATCTGTATGTTTCTTGGAGAAATGGGTAGAAGATTCTACCCATTTTTAAATTGGATTATTTGTTTGTTTGGGGTTGAGTTATGGAAGTTCTTTATGTGTTCTGGTTACTAACCCTTTATTGGATATATTGTTTGCAAATATCTTCTTCCATTCATTAGGTTGTCTTTTAGTTTGTTGATTGTTTCCTTTGCTATGCAGAAGCTTTTTATTTTGGTATAGTCCCAGTAGTTTATTTTTGCTTTTGTTTCCCTTCCCTCAGGAGATATAGCTAGAAAAATATTCCTTTGGCCAATATCAGAGAAATTATTGCCTGTGTGCTCTTCCAGGATTTTTATGGTTTCAGGTCTCACATTTAAGTCTTTTATCCATTTTGAGTTTATTTTTGTGTTTGGTGTAAAAAAGTGGTCCAGTTTCATTCTTTTGCATGTAGCAGTCCAGTTTTCCAACACCGTTTGTTGAAGAGAATTTTTTTCCCATTGTGTTTCTTGCCTCCTTTGTCAAATAACTAAGGATTAATTGACCATATAATCATAGGTTTCTCAGCTCTCTATTCTATTCTGTTGATCTGCCAATACCATAATGTTCTGATTACCACAGCTTTGTAGTATAACTTCAAATCTGGGATTATGATACCTCCAACTTTGTTCCTCTTTTTTCAAGATTGCTTTGGCTATCTGAAGTCTTTTGTGGATCCATACAAATTTTAGGATGGTTTGTTCTGGTTCTGTGAAAAAGGCGGTTAGTGTTTTCATCGGGATTGCCTTAAATCTGTAGATTGCTTTGGGTAGTATGGATATTTTAACAGTATTTGTTTTCCCAATCCATGAGCATGGAATATCTTTCCATTTGTTTGTGTCATTTTCAATTTCGTTGATCAATGTTTTAGAGTTTTCGGAGTACAGATCTTTTACCTCTTCGGTTTATTACTAGGTATTTTATTACTTTTGGTGTAATTGTAAATGGGATTGTCTTCTTAATTTCTCTTTCTGCTACTTCATCATTAGCGTATAGAAATGCACTAGATTTCTATATATTGATTTTGTATTCTCCAACCTTACTGAATTCATTTATCAGTTCTAGTAGTTTTTTGGTGGGGTCTTTAGGGTTTTCTATACATAGTATCATGTCATCTGCAAGTAGTAAAATTTTACTTCTTCCTTACCAATTTTAATGCCTTTTATTTATTTTTTTTCTTTTCTGATTGCTGTAGCTAGGACTTCTAATGCTATGTTGAATAAAAGTGGTGAGAATGGACTTTCTTGTCTTATTCCTGACCTTAGGAGAAAGGCTCTCAGTTTTTCACCATTGAGTATGATGTTAGCTGTGGGGTTTCTATATATAGTTTTTATTATGTTGTGGTGTTTTCCCTTAAACTTACTTTCTTTTTTTTTTTTTTTTTAAATCTTTTTTTTTTTTTTTTTAAGATTTTTTATTTATTTATTTGACAGAGAGAAATCACAAGTAGGCAGAGAGGCAGGCAGAGAGAGAGAGAGAGAGAGGAGGAGGCAGGCTCCCTGCCGAGCAGAGAGACCGATGTGGGACTCGATCCCAGGACCCCGAGATCATGACCTGAGCCGAAGGCAGCGGCTTAACCCACTGAGCCACCCAGGCGCCCTAAACTTACTTTCTTGAGGGTTTTTGTCATGAATGGATGTTGTACTTTGTCAAATGCTTTTTCTGCATCTATTGAAATGATCATATGGTTTTTATCCTTTTTCTTGTTGATGTGTTCTATCAAATTGATTGATTTGAAAATATTAAACCATGCTTGCGTTTTTAAAAATGTGTATTATTTGATTTGTTTTGTTAATATTTTGTTGAGGATTTTTTGCTTCTATGTTCATCACAGATATTGACCTTTAGGGTTTTTTTGTTTGTTTATTTGTTTGTTTGTTTTTTGTAGTGCCTTTATCTGGTTTTGCTATCAGAGTAATGCTGGCCTCATAAAATGAATTTGGAAGTTTTCCTTCCTCTTCTCTTTTTTGGAATTGTTTGAGAAGAATAGGTATTAACTCTTGTTTAAATATTTGGTAGAATTCATCTGTGAAGCTGTCTGGTCCTGGACTTTTGTTTGTAGGGAGGTTTTTTGTTTTTGTCTGATTCAGTTTCATTGGTGGTAATCATCTTGTTCATATTTTCTATTTTTTCATGGTTTAGTTTTGGAGGTTGTCTGTTTCTAGGAATTTATCCATTTCTTCTAAGTTGTCAAATTTATTGGAATATAAGTTTTCATAATATTCTTTTATAATCCTTTGAATATCTCTGATTCGTGTGTGTGTGTGTGTGTGTGTGTGTGTGTTTAAATGAGTCTGGTTAAAGGTTTATCAATTTTGTTGATATTTTCAAAGAACCAGCTCCTGGTTTCATTGTTTTGTTCTATTGTTTGTTTTAGTTTCTATATCATTTATTTCTACTCTAATCTTTATTATTTCTTTTCTTCTGATAGTTTTGGGCTTTGTTCTTCTTTTTCTAGCTCCTTTAAATATAGGTTAGGTTGTTTATTTTAGATTTTTCTTGCTTCTAAGTAGACCGGGCTGGCTACAAACTTCCCTTTTAAAACAGCTTTTGCTGCATCCTGAAGATTTTGGGTTGTGTTTTCATTTTCATTTGTTTCCATGTATTTTTTAATTTCTTTTGATTTCTTGGTTGACCCATTCATTGTTTAGGAGCATGTTATTGAACCTGCACATATTTGTGTTCTTTCCAGATTTTTTGTTTTATTTTGTTTTGTTATCGCTTTCCTGTTTCATGGCATTGGGGTCATAAAGGTGCATGGTATGACTTAAATTTTTTTGAATTTGTTGAGACTTGTTTTGTGACCTAATATGTGATATCTTCTGGAAAATGTGTACTTGAAAAGAATTTGTATTCTGTAGTTGTAGGAGCAAGTGTCCTGAATACATCCGTTAAATCCATTTGGTCTAATGTATTATTCAAAGTCACTCTTTCTTTATTGATTTTCTGTTTGGTTGATCTATCCATTGATGTATGTGGGATGTTAAAGTTTCCTACTATTGTAATATTACTAGCAGTTACTTCCTTTATGTTTGTTCTTATTTATTCCCTTATGTATTTGGGTGCTCACACATTGGATATATTTACAATTGTTGTATCTTCTTGTTTTATTGTTCTCTTTATGATTATATAGTGTCCTTTTTCTCTTGTTAAAGTCTTTGTTTTAAAATCTATTTTTTTCTGTTACAAATATCACTACCTGAGTTTTCATTTCCATTTGCAAGATAAATAATTTTCCACCCCTTGACTTTCAATCTGCTATGTCTTTAGGTCTGAAATAGGTCTCTTTTAGGCATATGAGTAGGTCTTGCTTTTTTATCCATTCCATCACCATATATGTCTTTTGATTGGAGTATTTAGTCCATTTGCATTCAAATTAATTATTATTATTACTATATTATTGTCAATGTAGGTTCCACACAGGATGTGAGGCCCAAACTCATAAGCCTGTGATCAAGACCTGAGCTGAGATCAAGTTGGTTAAGCATCCAGGCACTCCCAGAGTAAATTATTGATAGATCTGTACTTACTGAGATTGTTGCTTGTTTTATGGTTGTTTTTATAGTTCTCTGTTCCTTTTTTCTTTTGCTGTCTTCTTTCATGGTTTGCTGCCTTTCCTTAGTCATACTTGGATTCTGTTCTCCTAAGTTTTTATGTATCTATTGCTGGTTCTTGATTTGTGGTCACCATTAGTTTTGTATATAACATCTTGTACATATAGCAGTCTATGGCAAGTTGATGGTCGCCAAATTTGAGCCCATCCTTCATTCCTCTACCCCACACATTTTATGTATATGGTGTCATATTTTACATTCTTCTATTTTGTGAATCCCTTGACTGATTTTTAGAGATATACTTAATTTTGCTGCTTTGCTATCAAAAATCAGTTTATAGTCTTATGGGGTTTTCTTTGTATGTAACTTTTTTTTCTCTTGCTGCTTTAAAAATCTCTCTGTATCACTATCTTTTGTCATTTTAATTATTGTGTCTTGGTGGGAACTTCCTTGGGTTGATTTTGTTGAGGGCTCTCTATGCCTTCTTGATCTGCATTTCTGTTTTCTTTCCCAAATTTGGGAAGTTTTCAGCTTTTGTTTCTTCAAATGAATCTTCTGCCCCTTTTCTCTCTTCTTCTTCTTCTTCTTCTTCTTCTTCTTCTTCTTCTTCTTCTTCTTCTTCTTCTGGGATCCCTATAATGCAAATATTGTTGCACTCGATGGTGTTGCTATGTTCCCTCAGTCATTTTTCATATTTTCTAATTTTTTTTACTCCCATTCACTGTGATTGCTTTCCATTAATCTGTCCTCCAGGTCCCTGATCTGGTCTTCTGCTTCCTCTAGTCTACTATTTATTCCATCTAGTGTGTTTTTAATTTCAGTTACTGAGTTCTTCATCTTTGATTGGTTCTTTTTTTTTTTTATGTTTTCTATCTCTTTATTGAAGGTTCATTCTTTTCTCAAATCCAGTGAGTATCATTATAACCATTACTTTAAATTCTCTCTCAGGTATATTTCTCATCTCCGTCTCTTTTAATTCTGTTGCTGCAATTTTGTCCTCTTCTTTACTTTGGGTCATATTCCTCAGTCTCCTCATTTTTTCTAACTCTCTGTGTCTTTCCTATGTATTAGGAAAGTCAGCTACACCTCCTGTTTTTGAAAGTAGTGGACTCATGAAGAAGAGGTCCTGAAGTGCCCTGATGTGCAATGTCCTCTATTCACCAGAACCTGACTGTTGAGGGATGTTTTCTGTGTGTGTTGTGTGCTTCCTACTGTCATGGATGAGCCATGCTTGCTTTCAGTCCAGTCATCTGCAATGGCTCTCTTCTCTTTTCCTGTTGTGGGTGGGGCTGTGTTGTTAGTGGGCTAGTCTGAGGCTACCTTTAGTTTGAGTTGAGTCGAACCAAGTGTTTGGCATAGCTGCAGTAGCACTGAACTGTAGGGTGCTTTTCCTGTGTTATCCTCTGGAATATCCCCTTTCCTTGGGGGCTGGGTCTGTGGTCAGAGGAGATGTCTGACCTCAGCCCACTGCTGGGGCCACAGTTGGGCAGAAGTGTGTGGTCATCTTTCCCTCTCTCTGAGGCTGGAGTCACTTTGGAGAGGTTCTGGCCCCTCTCATGATATTTGTCCCTGTGAAGTTTGTGGTTGGGCTTTAGGTGGTCTTCACCAAGGGCATGTTGGAGGGGCAGGTCCACAGAAGAATGCAAGGACAGGTTGCAAGCTTTCTGCAAGGTCTGCACTGGTCCCCCTGTGGGAAGTGACCCATAGCTGGTCAGGTGGAGGAGGTATGTCCACAGGAGAATCTGGGGTATGGCTTCTAGAAAACTACGTGGAGAGTGTTTATACTACACTGGTTCTCACAGATGTCCATGTATCCATGATGGGGGGCAGGAAAAGGAAATGGCACCTGACAACTCTTTTGTTTTTGGAGAAGTCTCCCAATGTTCTTTGCCCCTCTAGCACATGCTTTGAGATTAGCAAATAAATCTCCTTCCCATATACCCCTGGCATTTTTCAAACTGATTCTTCTATGTTATATCTCAGTGGGTCTGTTGGTTGTGCTATCTTTTTTAAGGACAGTGACTGCACCCTCTTGGCTTTCCCTGAGCCAGCCCCCTGCTTCTTTTTAAGTTCTGGGTATTAAGCATCACTGATTGTTAGGCCTCTCCAGTTTTCAAAGCCACATGTTATGGGGATTTGTCTTCCTCATGTGGTTCCCCTGCCTGGGTTGCCTGGTATAAGGATCTGTTTATTTCCCCTCTCCACACCCATAGTGTCCATCCCTCCCTCCAATGGACAGTCCACATGTCCCTTTGGCTGCTAACCATGTCTCTGCTTTTTCTACCCTCTTCCGTTTGACCTCTTCTTTAAATAGCCGTGGAGAGTCTGTTATGAGTCTTTGGGTCATTTTCTGTGTTATTTTCACTGATGTGGGCATGATCTAGGTATATCCATGGGGTGTGTTGAGTTTAGGATCCTCCCATTATGCCATCTTCCCAGAAAGTTGGAAATATATATAATATATATTTAAATATTTGTAAAATAATATTTTTTAAAAATCCCAAGAAATAAAACTAAAGCATAGAGATAGAATAAGCACATTTTAAGACTATAAGCTGTCAAAAAATGTCTCAAGAAGTTATGGGAGGATGTATTCTGCAAAATAAAGGAATAAACCAAGAAAGAAGAAGATGAAATCTAAGAAATGGGATCTCACACAGGGAAGAGGTGAAGGCAATTTCCCAGGATAAAAATAAAAGGTCCCAGGCCAAGAGCTAAACATCCAGTTCAGAGAATATCCAGTCCAAATTGGAGCAGGTGGACAGAAGGTTTTAGAAGAAAAGGAAGATAACATGACATATTTATGTAGAAAATAAGATTGAGAGAGGTTGGAGAGAATTAATGAAAGGGAAGCATATAAAGAAGTAAGGTAATAACTTACTCCAGGAAAAACAAAAGTAAGCAAGAAAGGAAATATAACAATAGTGATTATCTCATCAATGACCAATATTTATATAGTCATAACATTCTAAGTTATAATATTTTAATAAAAAACTGAGTTGCAACTTATTGGGAGGATGGAGAAATGATGTTAGAAAGCTTAACCTTCACCTTCCATGTAGGAAGTCAATAAAAATAGTATCTAGAACTAATAAATCAAAAAATATATGATCATATTATTTAGAAAAAATGGGTATATTTGGAAAAACTACTAAAAGGATATAAGATGATTGATTCTCAGGAGAAAAATTCATGAGTTGGATGGGTGGGCAGAAGATTTTAAATTTTGTTTCATTAAACTTTGTAATATTCAACTTTTGTATCCAGAATGTATATATTCTTACAGATAAAGAAAAACAACTCACTACAACGGGCAAACAATCCACAAGGAGGAAGTTATTTATAGGTAAAAGTCTTCTCAATTTTACAGGTAACCGGAAAGCAAGCTGCAAATTAAAACAACAGCAGAATCCTATTTTACATCCACCAGAGTAGTAAAGACCTAAACTGTGACAATGTCAAATATTGTCAAGGTTGTGAGGAAATTAGAATCATATCCTGTTTGTGGACTTGTAAATTACAACTTTTACTTTGGAGTGTAATTTTACAATATTGTGTAAAATGGAAGATGAGCATTACTATACCTCAGTATTTTTACTTCTACATGTATGCTATTAGTCTAGAGTGTTTTCCCCCAAACTTCCCTGAGGATAAGTATCACTCAGAGTGGGTGGGTGAGGGAACTTATTAAACATACATCTTCCCAATCTTCTCCCTGGAGATTGTGATTGAGAAAGGCTAAGATGAAGCTTGGGATTCTGCTTTAAATAAATGTTTGAATGTGTGTGCAAGGCTGTTTGTTTCAGCATTGTTTTTAACAGCTAAATTGAAAATTACTTAAATATCTACTAACAGATATATGGATAAATATGATGTAATAGAGTGCTTTTGAAATAAGTAATATGTATTAATACATCTATATATTAACATGGATAAATCTTGAGAATATCAAATTGAATAAAAAAATCACAAAGTGATAAGTACGTCATGATATCATGTGTGCAGTTTAAAACACACAATAGTACTATCTATAATGCTGTTAGATAATATAAAATAACATTCTATATATAATATAAAATAATGGAGGTGATATATTTCAACTTTAAGAAAGTAGTTACCTCTAGAGAGAAGGGGGTTTCAACTCTGTAATGTTTATTTGTAGAGAATTAAAAGGATCTGAGGCAAATACAAGAAAATTACAGACTTGGTTTGGACCTATAGACCTAGACTATGGGTCTGAATGATGTACTTGCCTTTGTTCTGAGGAGGTGTGTTTGCTTTTCCTCGCAAACTTTGGCTCCTAAACAGGTTGCTTGTGTTTTAAAAGGAAATGATCTTTTAATCGTGTGCCTTAATACATCTTACAAGCAAGGTTAACTTTTTGACCGGATTAATTTCTACCAAGGTTCAGTTTTTCCTTTGTCCTCTATGTAGTTCAATAGCTTACCTTAAAGGAAATGCCATGGGGCACCTGGGTGGCTCAGTGGGTTAAGTGTCTGCTTTTTGCTTTGGTTATAATCTTGGTGTCTTGGGATCGAGTTCCGTGTTGGGCTCCTTGCTCAGAATGGAGCCTGCTTCTGCACATGCCTGCTCTTTCTCAACTAAATAAAATCTCCAAAAAAAAAAATATATATATATCTATATATATACCATGAATATATTTCTTTATTTTGACTCTTTTCTTTTTTAATAGAAAGATTTAAAAAATTCTGTGACTTCTCATTTCATCTGTTCCTATCACCTGATATGGTAGAAATTTTTGATGGGGATGGCACTGGTCATTTGTCAATTAATTAAAATCACTTAAAGTAAACATTATTAAAAATTGACGAAGTCTCCATCCATAGAATTGTATACATGTGACTTTTTTAGCCATTGCAACAAAGGCCAAAGGCCATGTTTGGTGTATGGATCTGATCGGAAGTCCTGGCATTTCTTGTGTACACCATACTCATTTTAGATCTTTGATGATTTCCAGTTAGGGACTCTTTATTTCCTTTTTTTATATTATTCTTTATTTTATTTTTTTTTAAATTTTTTATTTTTTATAAACATATATTTTTATCCCCAGGGGTACAGGTCTGTGAATCACCAGGTTTACACACTTCACAGCACTCACCAAAGCACATACCCTCCCCAATGTCCATAATCCCACCCCCTTGTCCCAAACCCCCTCCCCCCAGCAACCCTCAGTTTGTTTTGTGAGATTAAGAGTCACTTATGGTTTGTCTCCCTCCCAATCCCATTTTGTTTCATTTATTCTTCTCCTACCCACTTAAGCCCCCATGTTGCATCACCACTTCCTCATATCAGGGAGATCATATGATAGTTGTCTTTCTCTGCTTGATTTATTTCGCTAAGCATGATACGCTCTAATTCCATCCATGTTGTCGCAAATGGCAAGATTTCATTTCTTTTGATGGCTGCATAGTACTCCATTGTGTATATATACCACATCTTCTTGATCCATTCATCTGTTGATGGACATCTAGGTTCTTTCCATAGTTTGGCTATTGTGGACATTGCTGCTATAAACATTTGGGTGCACATGCCCCTTTGGATCACTACATTTGTATCTTTAGGGTAAATGCCCAATAGTGCAATTGCTGGGTCATAGGGCAGTTCTATTTTCAACATTTTGAGGAACCTCCATGCTGTTTTCCAGAGTGGCTGCACCAGCTTGCATTCCCACCAACAGTATAGGAGGGTTCCCCTTTCTCCGCATCCTCGCCAGCATCTGTCATTTCCTGACTTGTTGATTTTAGCCATTCTGACTGGTGTGAGATGATATCTCATTGTGGTTTTGATTTGTATTTCCCTTTATTCTTTATTTTTAAAAACTTTTTTAAAAAAAGGTTTTATTTATTTGTCAGAGAGAGAGAGAAAGCGAGAGAGCGTGCACAAGCAGGGGGAATGGGAGGCAGAGAGAGAAGCAGGCTCCCCGCTGAACAAGGAGCCCAACTGGAACTCTATCTCAGGACCCTAGGATCATGACCTGAGCCAAAGGCAGATGCTTAACCAACTGTGCCACCCATGCATCTCTCAGGACTCTTTAACGTGGAGCAAAAAAGATCAAGATTCCTGTAAAATAATTTGAGAGAATACAATATTCTCTTAATTTTACTACTTTTCTCTTTATTTTATAGTTCTCTATAATTTGAGAGCAATTTTTAAAAAAGATTTTATTTTTTTGTTTGACAGAGAGAGAGAGTGCAGAAGAAAGGGGAGTGGCAGAGGAAAAGGGAGAACCAGACTCCCTATTGAGTAGGGAGCCTGATGCGGGGCTTGATCCCAGAACCTCGGGATCATGACCTGAGCTGAAGGCAGACCCTTAACCAACGGAGCCACCCAGGTGTTCTGAGAGCAATTTATAAAGTATGACTACATTATCGAGTCTCTACAAAGTATTCATCTTGGTTTTTAAAGAAATGTTTACTTGTTTTAGAACTTATATTTCATAGATTTATGAAATCTTTAGCACAATTAAATACTATAATAAGTGGGATCATGGGCAAGTTTATGAATAAACACAACTGACTCTTGATGGATTCTACTGTCCACTTGGAGGAGAGAAAACAAGTGGGCACAGTAGACAGTAACCTAACATTCAAGAGTGTTCTGCATCCTGTTGGTAACTGCTGTGTATTTTACAGAGAAAATGGAAATTGTGGATATGTGACAAATTAGTTAATTAGAAGTTGGTTGAAGCAGTTTTTATTATTACCATCTGACTCTTCCTATAAATAAGGACTGTGAGTTTTTAACAATTGAGGTGATCAAAAATATACTTTCTCTGAAGTACAAGGAGGCTTGTGTAACTTCCGCAACATAAATGATTTTAAACAAATCTCCACTTTATGCCATATGACAGAATAGAAGTGTTCATAATCGCTTAGAGAAGGAGATAATGTTTTATGTGTCACTGGAGGAAAGAGTAAAACAAATATTTTACAATTTTTCTCTGCCCCATTTATTGTTTTGATTTGACTCAAATAACCTTTTCTTGTTATTGTAATCGACTTCCTAATGCATCTTCTCAACCATATGGGCAGATACACAGAACTTTATATGCATGAATAATATAAGTTGATGTAGCAATATATTTTCTTTGTTTTTACATTACACATACAGCACAAATCCTAATAAAACTAGACTGGAATATATTACAAATTCATTTGGTTAGTATTCAGTTACCAAGTGAGAGAATAAATATATATGATTTAAATTAAGAATGTGCAGTCCATTACTTACATGCCACCTCTTCTACTTTACTTTGACTTTTGCTCTTATCATGTTTTATTAACATTTTGAAGTTGTAAACATGAGTGGAGTAAAAGCCGTATCACAAAGTTGAGGTTAGAGGTTTGTTATGTTGGAAAATCAAAGCCTTGAGAGTAACTATAGAGAAACTTGTTCTCAGGTGCATTGTTTGAGAATATTGTGGTGTCACTGGTGGTTCTGGCATTTCTTGGTGGATAGTATATGCTGATGGTCTAGTCCGGTGCATCTCAGTGTGGTCAGTGGGCTCACCATACACCTATTTAATTTACGTTTTTAGAAGTAGGGCTGAAGAATGTGCATTTAAAACAAACTCTCCTATTGACTCTTATAAGTGATGAAGTTTGAGTTTTTTTGTTAGTTCTGATTCCTTAGGAGCAGAGGCTTTGATAGTCAGGGCACATGATTTATTGAGAAAGTGTTTTACAAAAAAATCCACGTGGCTAAGAGTAAAGCAAGATGGGGGAAGAAGAAAGACCAGCCGTGGTGTGGTCTCAAGTCAAAACCTCAACTTAGTTTGATCCACAGGGGGTGGGCTAGTGAGCTCTCTCCCTCTGAGGCAAGGGTGGCATTATTTAGTACCCTGCCTTCATCCTGTCATAGGTTGTTGAATGTATGTAGGTGGAAGATAGGTAGAGTTCAGACCTTCCCCGATGAAGCAATTCTTGTTAGAAGAGGGTACTTTTTGGAGAAGAGGATGCATAGCACTGAACGAAACCCTTGGCAGCCAACACTCACAGGAGCTGGGAGATGAGTGCCCTGCTCTGGTTAAGAGGATCTGGGTAGGGCATCAAAACAGCATTCACCATAACCTACCTCTTGCACTGCTTAGATCCACTTGCTTCTCACATTAAATTTACTCCAACCCTACAGATCCTGTGGTCACTAACCCTGAAGAAACAAAAGAGAAGGGTTGATGAGATAAATGACAGCCCTGACTACCGTAGTTGTATCAGTGTCCCATTTGATACTCATCATCTCCTTCCTCTGCCACACATTTCTGATTCCCCTCACCCTTAGCTAGCACTTTCGGGCTGGTCTGAGTGACTTGACTTCTGGGTTGATGTAGATTTCATCTCTGAGGAGCCTAGGTCTCTGGTTACCATGCCTTTTTGAAGCTAGGGTTGCTCTCCTTGCTCATTTGCAGTCACAAATGGGCATGGATGTGCCAAGAGATACCCCAGCAGATGTGTCAGACATAATTATTACATATCCTCATGATTAGGTAGTATTTCTTCTCATGATGATCAGGGTTGATTTTCCTGTTAGCTCCTTATTGTACCTGCTAGACTACTGACATAAGGAGCCCAGTGTGATTAGTGGCAGCTTTGAGTTCAGTTGAAGATTTACTGTGTTCTTGTGTTCTTGGTTCTTCCTGCTATGGATAGGAGTGCTCTTAATCCTGCACCATGGACCTCTAGACTCAGAGACCATAACATATAGGGCTGGGAAGCATAAATTCTTGCAAGGAGTCACTAGAAGTGATGGTGAGTGAGGCTACTCCTATATTTCTGCTATTTAATATGTGAACCTACATATTTTATTTACTGGGCCACAACACTATGTGATGCCCTGAATAAGGAATTTACTATATCTTGCAAGATAGCATCTATCCTCACAGTATCATCTTTGACTTGATGTCTCAGTTGCATCTTTAAGAGGTGGTTTTATCACTCTATTTGGACAGTAGCTTCTTGATAGTATAGAAAGTGGTAGGACTGTGTATCCCATACAGACATGCTCATGTCTTACCTTTTTGGCCATAAAGTGGGTCTCTCAATCAGGAATGATAATATGCATGATCATATGCAGAATTCTATGACTCTAGATCAGACACTCTGTGAACTCTTGGATAGTAGTACGGGATAAGAACCTGTGGCAAGAAAGGCAAATCTCTATTGTGTGTATTAATCCTTTAACTCTCCCCTTTCCAAGTTGGAGAAGTTTAAAGCAATTTGCCATTAAGTTGCTGGTTGGTATCTTGAGAGAGATAGATGTATTGCCTCAGTAAAGAGGATCTAGGTAGGGCACCAAAACTGATTCCACCACAGCTATCTATTGGCCTTTCTTTCAGGGTATACTTTAAGCTAGATTTGACTATTGATTATGCTGACTATTTGATTAAACCTAAAATATATCCAAATTAGTTGAATTCATACAGTTATTTTTCAGTTCAGTTTATAATAAGCAAAAATCAGATCAGTTATTAGGCCACATTAATTTAATGAACACTAGCTGTAGACATTAGATGTTAGACAATTTATAGGGTTATAATGGTCAAACCATTCTGGCTATGTAGAATCAAATTTTGAAAAATGTATCTGTTATTGACAATAAAAAAATCTCAAGGCAAAAACTGCAGAGAGATATCATAGCTAAATGAGGATTCCTTTTGATTTTGAAAATTATATTTTATAAAATATTTTTCTTTAAAAAGCTATTGATCTAGAATCTTGAAATAGAAGGAAATAATTTCTAACTAATTTTTCAACTATCAAACACTTACAAATGTAAAGAAATAATATCTAGAGTTATTGTTTTGGGGATATAGGTAAATTTGGTAAACTACTAATTCTATTAATGACTTGTAGATTGATATATCACATGGTCTCACATAATAGCTTAATTTTTATCCATAAAGAATCAGTTAATTATTTTGGTACCCAAATTTGAACCTGGATATTTTCTAAGTTCTTTTTGATTGCAGAACTAAAACCATTGACATGAATAGAAAACATGAAAAACATTTACATTGTTTGTCCATATAAATGATTTATTATATTCATATTTTCCCTTTATTTTTCTTTCTGATAGCTTCTATGTGAACTGAGAAATTACGCTTTCTACTTGCCACTTTTATTTTGTTTTTTTTTGTCCCAAATGGATGTATCTGGTCTGTTATACTTAGTTCAAGTATAATTATTTTTCAGTTCAAGTTGACAATTTAATTTATTTTATTATGAACTGAATCATATTTCCCAGGAAATGTATTTTTTCAGGGATTTAATGTGCTCCATTGACTGCCAGTGTAAGATTCAATAGTTAATTTATTTCTTTAGTGAAGTAGCATGTTCATAGCCTTTGGGGTTTGCACAGAAACACTCCTTTAGGAGGAGGTAATATGGGATGATTTTCTTTTTAAGATTTATGTATTTATTTGAGATAGAGATAGAGAGAGAGAGAGAGTGTTGGGAGGGAGGGGCAGAGGAAGAGAATCTTCAAGCAGACTCCCTGTTGAGTGTGGAGCCCAACAGTGGGCTCCATCTCATGACCCATGAGATTGTGACCTGAGCCAAATCCAAAAGGCAGCCGCTCAGCTGACTGAGCCACCCAGGTGCCCCAATATGGGATGACTTTTTGAGGTAAGATAGTTTCTAGAGCAGGAGTTTCATTGTAAATCATTGCATTGAAAAGTATTATGTAAACAAAGATTGTCTGCATAGCTCACCGTGACAAAAGCAAGGATTATTCTGAATTCTCTCTTCTGGTTTGTTCAGTAGACTTACTATGGAAATTTAGAAGTCATGCTCCTATTCTCTTTAGACAATGAATGAGGATGGGACCCTGGATTTAGTGTAGGAATTCCTGGAGAGGAATGGAACAGTAGTTTGCCATGTTAAAGACTCTCCTGTATAAGAAGAGATATACACAAACAGACAAACATAAGAAGTTGCAGGAGGCTATGGGTTTACCATTCCAACAGGATGCTTCCATGAATCCTCTAAAATGGATATGACTGCATAGAATTTTTGCCTCTATTTCTCTGTATCTACCATGGAGTGAGGACATATGGGATAAAATGAATGGAATTGACTGTAAGTCCGAAGTCCCTTAAACTTCCAAGTATATATATTTACTTATACAAACCAGTACCATCATTTCTGTATTCCACATGGACTTATATCCCCCTTTGCTTGGCACACCCCTCTTTGATAAACGTCCCCAGTCCTATTTCCACTTAATGATATCAGCTCATTTTACTTAATGACATAATTGTATCCCACGTATCTCCAGCATTTCTTGGGCACACAGAGAAACGAACTCACTAGTTACAGTAATTAGTTTACTCATTAAGGCTAATTGCACTCTTCCTAGCATGCCTAGTGTGGCAAATAAAAAGTCAGTGCAGAGATACCCAAATTTACACTTAGAATCCAATGACCCTGAATTAAATACAAATTTGAGTTAATGTAGCTGAATATGAAACATAAATCTACAGCAAACCATATACTCTTATGAAAGCCTCACAAAGGAAGGGATAGGCCCGTTTTGTTTCTCCCCCCACCTTGCTTGATTTCCTTTCATCCTGCTGATCCTATAGGCAGCCATGGGAGAGAGAAATGCTTAATACTTGGAATGGGAGACCTAGGTTTGAGTGCAGCTCTGAAACTCATATTTATGTGACTTTTGCTTTATCTCCCAAACTTTCAGAGTCTCACTTTCCTGGACTGTCATGTAGCAATCAAAACTGTTTTAGCCTTGGATAGCTGGGAAGATTAAATAATTAAAAAGAGTAAATGAGATATTATAGATGTACAAGTTTTTTAAACTATTATATATGTTAATCATGTGAAGAATATTAACTAATATATACTGACATTAATTTATAACCTATAAGATATTTTGATACAAAGTGGAGATACTCTGATAAAGGAATAAACTGATAAAATTTGGGAGAGCAACTGACCAGATTTATTTCTTTCAAAGGTGTCCTGTGTGCCTATAGTGGTAAATAAGTAATGATGATAATAAATAAATCTAGGAATTAAGTATTTATGTATAATACTTTACAACTTCATTTGCTAGAGCATCTTTCATGCCAACTATATCCCCAAACAGATTACATTCAATAAAGAATTATGGTGATAGGCAATAAATACTAGCAGTGAGAGACAGACATTGAGATAAACAGGCAGGGAAAAGTGCTTTTCTGTTAAATTCTGTAAAGAAATGAAGAATTTGGGGGTGAAGAGACCCAGGAGAGATGTCACAATAGGCAGAAACTATTGGAGATAAAGTTCTTATGCTCAGTTTTCTTAGTGGAAAGCCTGAGGCACAAAGTACCAAGGCCTTGAGCCTCTGCATGGGTCTTCTGACTGGTAGCATGTCTTCACTGTGGAAAAAAGAAAGATATTAAGTCTGAGAGGGGTGAATTCCAATTTCATGGGAATTATGAGGCAGGGTAAGCTTTGCTTTGACCTATTTGAAACAGAGGAGAACTATGTATTGGTATTTTATTCCCTGTAATTCACCCAAGCAGTGCATATGTGAAGTTCCTCGCTAAAAATCAGCCTGAAATCTGATTTGGAGTCTAGAGAAAGATTTTCAAGTTAGTTCAGAATATAATGATTTCTAAGCTTTCCAAGTTTGTCTTTGGTTCAGCCAGTTTTGACACAACAAAGTGATTTCCTTATATAGTAATTTAATTTTTTAGTAGGCATGTGGATATCATAAGCTCTTTGAACTAACATGGTATGTTGTGGCATATGTGTTTGTGTACATATGTGAAGGGGGGCATAGTGACTATAGAGAAGGGAAAGAGGAGAAGAAAATGTTACTAATTAAGGTCCATTGTAAGACTAATTTTATTCTACTCTGATTTTTTTAAACTCTCAGTCTCCTCATCTACATGAAGAGGTTAATAATACCTACTTACTAGGGTTACATGAAAATAAATAAGACAACCATGGTAAACTTGGAAGTACATACTGCAGGGAACCTATAAAGCTCTCAATAAACACGAATCCCATCTTCTCTTTTTTAAATTTTAATTTTTGTAAAATATTTTGTGTTGGAGACAGAAATGCATCACAGAGAATCCTTAGAGCAAGCAATTTAAAAAAAATCTCATATTTGATTTGAAAATTCATTGTCTGCATTTTTCAGAATCCTTACCTTTGTTAGACTGTCCAGGCCTGTACTAAAATGAGAGTATGTCTGTAGCTCACACTGACTGAGGTTGGGAGAAGGTAAGAGTAGGGAAAGTTAAGCAGGCTCAAATGCTGAGGAAGGTTGTTTATATGAGAGATTTGATCAGATAATCTGAAGAATGGCACAAGCGTTACTATATTTTCTGTTCATAAAATGTTTTTGTTGTGGTGGTATTTAGTTTGGTTTGGTTTGATTTGGCGTAAAGGCAAGCTAAAGCCCTCCAATGGAAGAGGACCTTACCACCTATTTGAAACTGCATTATATCGCCGGTTTACATCAGACTTGTAGATGTGGTTCAATATCAACACGCTATCTTTGGCTAGCTGGGCACTTAAGGACAGCTTTAAGGAGGGTTACTGAAGTATCTTTTATGATGCTAAAACTGCCTCGAAGTGAGCAATTTGTTTTGGAAAAGCATATTAAAAGTAAAAACAAGAAAGTTGAGCCTAGGAGTTTTGATATGTTGAGATATCATAAATATGATATGATAAATAAATGAATAAAGGGATGAGCAGCTACAAGTACAAATTGGTTTCATAGCTTCTCCTAATGTGGTCATAAAAGAAGATAAAGAATAAAAGAACTAGTCAAATCAAATAGCCATGAAAAGGTCTGCTCCTCAAGAGTGGGCCTCCTGTCTAGTTGATGTGATCCATCCCCACTGCTAGAATGTGGTAGGCACATGGTAGGTTCTCACTATTTGACTGTAAAACAAAAAATGAATATAGATGAATAAATAATATATATTAAGAAGGGAGAGGCTTGACTTTTTTTTTTTTTTTTTTAAAGATAGACACTAGATTATTTGACCCACATGACAGAGGCTGGCTTTTTATAAAATTTCCTCTATTTTCCAGGTGTCTTTTAGGTAGATATTCCTATTGAAGGTGTTCTTTATAGGTTAATAGGTGCAGGAGAGATGCCTCAAGGGACAGAGTGATCTGTAGTTGTTACATTAAAACGGTTTCCCAGGCAAGTAAGAAATGGCCTGGAGTCTGCTTCTGGTTACAACTTTAATCATTTCACACCAGCTGACTCTAGAAATTCATCCGAGTGATGAAGAAAGTACTTTAATCTGGACTTCATCATGTTAACTTTTGCAGATTTGGAGTTCTAACTTGAAATCAGGAGCATGTAAGAATTATCTACACCTTGTTCCCACACTCCCACTCCTCCCAATTCCAGTAAATTAAATAAAGGGTTATGTTGCTCCATGGAATGGATGAGAGAGGGAAAAGGCTGAGTTATGCAGAGACACAGGAATAGGAAATGTTTCGGTGTGTGTTGGGGGGCTGGTTCAGGTTTCAGAAAACTAAGTTCTAATAGTTTTCAAGAGTTTAGTCTAAGGTTTGAAAAATAATAAGGCACGTTAGGGATCATAAGATTGATGGCAGTCAAGGAGTAGAATCACACCATTTGTTTGGAGGCCAGGAAATCAAGCTGACTCTGGATATCTATGATCTTAGATATAAAAAACGTAAAGCAACAATAGTCATGAAGTCAATCAAGGTTAGAAAGAACTTTCAACAAAGGTGATTAAGACAGATGAGGGACTGGATTCCAGGAATTAGATAGGTCAAGAGAATGATAGTACCTCTCAGAAAATAGTACTATCTTAATAGTCTTATATAGGGATTATTGGACTTAAAGGCTATTTTCTTCTTGCCACATACAGGACCTGGTGTCCCAGCACTATGTGTGTGCAAACGATGGAGATGTGTCCTTCCTGCAGAGGCCTGTATTCAGCTGGGTTGTGGCTAGAAAGGTAGGACGTCCAAGAATGTTCTTGTGTGTTTTCGTCATGTTTCTCAGCTTAGGAGTGGCACTGGGTTGGGGGAACTAGTCAAGGCTTTACTGCTGAAAGGGAGGAAAAGCAAGAAATAGGGAACCTGAGATGGAATGATCTACTCTAGGGGCAAATGTATCTGAGATACATTGTAGGAGGATTGTATTCTTGCAAATAAACACAAAAGCCTTTCAATACCTGCCCTTTACTTTAAAAGAAGAGAAACTCAAGTGATTTTTTCCAATCTAGACACCAAAGACACACAAGACAGGTATCCTGAGCAAAATACCTGTGAGGTCATCCCAGGAGTCTATGCAAGTGTGGCAACTCTCTTGGCTCCCTGAATAGCACCGCAGATGTTCCTCTGTGGTTAGGCTGACCAACCCAAAAACCCAGAGGTGAAAATGCTTCTTTGGTGATGTCTATAATATTTCATCCATAACATCCCTCAATTTTTTTTTTTTTCTTTTTTGAAGATCCTTTGACAACGCAGCACATTTGAGTATGCTTAAAGTATTCAAGTGCTGCTACTGGCTATAATTAAGTTCTTTCAGCCTTTCCCTTACAAATTCTCCTTTCCAAGGTTTAATATCTGAGAGACTTCTAATCCCACTGGGCCAAACTTAGTCAGCAGGAATGCAAATTTTTCTGCTCACCCCTAAATATTTCCAGTCAAATAAATGTATTTTTTCCCCTTATAGCATACATATTAAGGGGTAGGTTTCAGGCACTTCTGAAAAGCCCAAAGAAAAAAAAAGTAACCCAAGTACAAAAAGTGAGAGAAATGTGGAAGAATGCAAAATTTATCTAGTTTTTGGGTGGGTGGGAAAATAGTGAATACTTCCATTTTCAGAGAGTTTTTACCTTGCGTATTTTAACCAAATTCAAGATTTAACTGTGAAATAAACTGAAAGCATGTTGATTGTAGGTTTGGACTTTTAACTTTTTTTTTTAAAGAAAAATATTTGTTACTTCTGTGAAAATTTAGGACAGTCCATTTATTCCAATAGATTCATCTGTTTTGGATTATAATTGAAATGTTTCTTTCTTTTCTTCTCCGTGTCTTAAAGCCAATTGAACAACAATTATTTGTGATATTATTGATTTATAACAATGAATACAAGGTTATTTATAACAATGAATACAATGAAAACAAGGTTATTCATATGGAAAATTATTTTTAATTTTTATTGTGGTAAAGAGTCTATGTCACAAAATTTATCATCTTAACCATTTCTAAGTGTTCAGCAATATTAGCTATATTCACATTGTTGTGCAAGCAGTCTCCAAAATGTTTTTCTCTTGCAAAACTCTGCACCCAGTAAACAACTCTCCCCTCACCTCAGCCTCTGGCAATCACCATTTTACTTTTTGTTTCTATGAATTTGACTACTTTAGATATGTAAGTGGAATCATACTGTATTTGTCTTTTTGTGACTGGCTTATTTCACTTAGCATAGTGACCTCAAGGTTCATGCATATTGTAGCATGTGTCAGAATTTCTTCCCTTTTTAAGGCTGAATAATATAAAAGTTATTAATATTTGACTTTTTGGGTATTTAGTTTTTTTTTTTTTAATTTATTTGACAGAGATCACAAGTAGGCAGAGAGGCAAGGCAGAGAGAGAGAGAGAGAGAGAGGAAGGGAAGCAGGCTCCTGCTGAGCAGAGAGCCGGATGCGAGGGTCGATCCCAGGACCCTGAGATCATGACCTGAGCTGAAGGGAGAGGCTTTAACCCACTGAGCCACCCAGGTGCCCCTTGTCTTTGTTCTTTATTAAACAAAAGATCCAGATCCTTAAATGGAAGATCCTTAATGTCTTTAAATTCTTTCATACTTATTTAAATTCCTCTTTGGGGTTTTAGCTCTTTAGCTTAAGACTATAGGTCTTTGACTTTGGCTATACTGCTTAAGATAATTAACTGTTTTTATAGCCAAGTTTCCTAGATAGAAGGAAATGGACCTCTTAAGATCCCTGGCCATAGCTGTTTGCTCTCAGGTCAGAGTGGTCCTAATCATCTGGCTTGTCCTGGTTGCCTGTCACTCTCCATTCTGTCTCAATGGGGAGCGGTCTTCTCTGTTGTCACAGTTCTGAGGATTCCAACCCATTTGATACTTCTGAATGTGGCTACCCTGATCTTATCTGCCTCTGAAGTTATTTCTATTGTGTTCATTTTTTAAAGCAGATTCTACTTTTTACTTTTAATTTTTTTTAGATGTATTTATTTATTTAAGTAATCTCTGTGCCCAGTGTGGGGCTCAAACTTATGAACCTGAGATCAAGAGTCACATGCTCTTCCGACTGAGCCATTTATACACTCCTCTACTGTGTTAAGTTTTATTCTCTTTCCATTCTTCTGCTTTTTTTTTTTCCTGACTGCTAGAGTTTTTTGATACTTCTTGTTTTCCCAAGAAAAGATTAATTTTTTCGAGACATGTGAGCTGCTTTCTTTTCTTTCTCATTGAGCTCTGACCATTTGGCAAATTTCCTTTTAACAACCCAAACATTTATGATGAACTTCTGGGTTTCGGGCTGAAAATGCACAGACAACGTACTGCCTGTATTCTTGAAGAGATCATAAGTTAATGGGGTATGTGGATATGCTGACAAACCAGGACAATGGGGAAAATGGGAGGAGGAGAAGAACCCTGTGACCTTTGCGAGAGGCACGGATGAGGAAGAACCTTGCCACATGTGGAAAAATCTTTTTTTTTTTTTTTTTAAAGATTTTATTTATTTATCAGAGGGAGAGAGGGGGAGAGAGCAAGCACAGGCAGACAGAATGGCAGGCAGAGGCAGAGGGAGAAGCAGGCTCCCTGCTGAGCAAGGAGCCCGACGTGGGACTCGATCCCAGGACGCTGGGATCATGACCTGAGCCGAAGGCAGCTGCTTAACCAACTGAGCCACCCAGGCATCCCCACATGTGGAAAAATCTTAACAGAATCATATCATAATGATGGAACAACATTTAAAATCAGTCTTAAAGAATGACTACAGGTTAACTAGGAAAAAAAATTATATTTTTGACATAGTCTTTCTCCTTCTCAATTATTTGCTTATTTGATAAAAATGTACTTTGAAATGCATAGTCCCCAATTTCTTTCCACTGCAAAGACACTTTGGGTGAAAACAGTAACTTTTCTCAAGTAAATTTCTTATTTCTGATTGCCCCATTGCTGTGGCTTTCCTACAAGGACATTAGGTTTATTTTGAGATCTTCTAGGTCTGGTATTTTTTTTTTTTTTTTTTTTAAGGTCTGGTATGTTAAAGAATCCTGAGTGATCTGAAGAGATGGAATCTGCTGAGTTAGCACACTGTAATCAGTCGTTTACATGCAGGTGTGAATGAAACAAATGGAAGTAGTTTTTGATAGAGGCAAGAAGACAGAGGCAAGAGCGTAGGAGGAGCTTGGGAAAGAAATGGCTGGAGATTTACTGGTGAAAAAGCAACGGGGAAGTTGAAGGATAGGGATTTTGAACAAGCTAACAACCTGATTCTCCCTAGACTTAGCCCTAGGTGTGGAAGAGTGCCCCGTGAGTCATATTTTATTTGAACAATGAACATCTAAGCCATCTTCCTTGTGGTCTCCCATAAATAGCAACCCTCTTCCCCACCTGGGTTCCAAGCAAACTGAGAAATAAAATAGAGTAAATATCAGATACAAAATGCCCCCTTTGTCTCTGGTAGAGTTTAAATTGAATTAAAGAGCTTTAGATCTGTTAATTGTAGTAAGTTCTTTGATCTTGAACCCAGAACTGGGCAGACAGTCTCCCCACATACCATTTTGGCAGGGCTAGAGTGGGGCAGGCCATCCACAACAATAAGTTTCCGAACTCTCGTCTGCATTTACCAGTATAACACTCCTCCCCCAGACTATGGTGAGGAAGGGGGCAGCAAGAGGCTGGGAAGACGCTAACATCCTTGCCTTATAGGAAAGAAGCATGGGACATAATGAAAAACATTCCCTTCTGAAGTTGCTCTTACTTTGTTTCTTTCTCTCTCTCTCTCTCTTTCTTTCTTTTCCAAATGGGACTCTAAATATCAGTATGGTATTGTTTTTTCAGTTCTTTTTATTTTCAACTTTTATTTTATCCTTTGTTTCTGGCATTGAACTTTCTCAGCCTTTCAGGAGGGAGTTTCCGTGTGACCAGTCTCTATCCCTCTTTGCTTGTGGATGTCTCATTTTCATCTTCCCAATTTCAGGGTTTTGTTTCTTTTCCTGTTATAGGTGGGCCTCATTTCTTGAAACAGAATGCGGAAGTGTAGAGACTAGATGTGCCTGAGTCCTTGATGCTATTGCCGTCTTGCACACTGGCACCTTTCTGCTCTCTTTGGTATTCAGAGTAGGTATATCATATCAGTGCAAGGTGGATACACTAGCATCTTAGCATAGTGAATGTGAAAGTGATGGCCTATGTACCTGATCTCCTCACTGCAGTGTGGAAGTTATTAGTAAACATTTAAATTACTTTTGTATTTATTTTAGGAAGCTATCTCCCTGGTCTTTCAGCACCCTCTGTATAGCATTGCCTCTGTGAGGCTTACAGGAGCTCCTGGAACTTAAATACAGAGCAAATGAGTTTCCAAGAAAACCTTTCCAGGAGGTGTGAACCACTTGGAGTTTGTAAATTCTTAGAGTTTGATTCTCACGTTAAACAAGATCAATGTAAGATAGTAATGTAATGAAGCAACACTCTGTTCCTGTGGGTGAAGTCGGATTGGTGACAACTAGGTATTGTGATAGTCAAATTTCCTAATCTGGATTGATTTCTAGAAAAATTTAAAAATCATTAATTGTTACAATGCTATGAATATGTAAGAGTACCAGGAGGGAGGATTCTTACGTAAATGAGAGCCAGTGCCATCAATGCTAATTTGCTTTCTTTTGTGCATAGTGCAACAAAGCTGCTGAAGAGAGGTTTTGCTATTGTTGCCACTTGTCTTTCAAATGAAAGCATATTGGTAGTTTTACTGTCATGTTTTAAAACAGTAACTTTGGCATAGATGGTGCATATTTGTGAAGAACACAGGGCAATGCCAGGTACCCAGTGAGCACGGAATGAGGATTTTGTTAAATAAATAAACTATTAGAAGTAAATCAAACCACATTTGCCAAAATTCATAGATGAAGGTGAAAACTCTTGGCATTGTTGATCATTTTTAGTTTAGATAAACTTCCCTGTGTCTCACATCATTTAGGATTGGCAGAATCTCTTCTGATACTGCTAGGTTAAAGGTTCTTCTGCAACATCAGTTGAACATTATCCAGAAATAGCCTCCTTAGAGTTATCCAAACTTAGAAATCATTATAAATGTAAAGAACTTACAGAGAAGACTAATAAGAGTTTAATAAATGGTTAATGAAAGTTTAGGGTAAATTAACTGAATGCAAAGTGATTTAATTATGGACAAACTATGACATTGCCATTATGAAGAAGACTCAGACATAATAAATAGTGCTCAAGATATTTGTCAATTCAGGAATGGAGGAAAAAGAAAAGATTGTACATTGGCATCCTATAATGTAAATTTCTGGAGATTTGTTCCACCCCATTAGGTGCTTAGACTATATAAACTAGAAGAACCAAAGGCCTTAGAACCTTGAGATTTGGCTAATTTGTCTATAATTATGCAATATATGTGGGTAGTGTCTAATCTGTATGAGGCTCCATATTAATAATCTCACGAACATAAACCAGTATGAGAGAGGAGATGATTTCTCATCATTGTGTTTCATGAAGGTTAAAAAAATTTTTTTTAAAGATTTTATTTATTTATTTGACAGACAGAGATCACAAGTAGGCAGAGAGGCAGGCAGAGAGAGAGAGAGAGAGAGAGGAGGAAACAGGCTCCCTGCTGAGCAGAGAGCCTGATGCGGGACTTGATTCCAGGACCCTGGGATCATGACCTGAGTCAAAGGCAGAGGCTTTAACCCACTGAGCCACCCAGGTGCCCGGAAGGTTTAAAATTTAATTGATTTGTACACTGATTTAAATTTTCTTTTGAAATATTTTCAATTAGCATGTCTACTTGGCTCTTTTTTTTTAATTTTTAATTTTTTATAAACGTATATTTTTATCCCCAGGGGTACAGGTCTGTGAATCGCCAGGTTTACACACTTCACACAACTCACCAAAGCACATACCCTCCCCAATGTCCATAACCCCACCCCCCTTCTCCCAACCCCCCTCCCCCCAGCAACCCTCAGTTTGTTTTGTGAGATTAAGAGTCACTTATGGTCAGGTACTTGGCTCTTTTTAATCTCATCTTGAGCATCCTCAAACTCAAGGAAAGGGGAATGTTTTTGTTTTCCATTAAAAAAAAAGTGGTGGTTCTATGATACTAAGAAACATTTTAAGTACATTTAGATACATTAAAGATACATTTTAACAGTGATCTGACTAGAGAAAAGTTGGAAGAAGAAAGAAGCAAAAAAACTGTGAGTTTGAGAGTGTCCTGCTTACTAAGGACAGATTTGACCTAGTAAGAGCAAATTTTAGAGACTTAGATTGATTTAGGGAATGCCTGGGGTGTGTATTATAAATGTTTAGAGCCCGTGTTTAGAATGACCTATAAATTCCTCTTTTTGTGTGCTTTAACCAAAACACTTTTTGACTTTTGGATCTAAGATAGGGTGTGTCCTTTTTCTGGGCAAGTTTGAAACTGGTTTTCAGGTCCTTAAACTGCTAGAATTTAAATCACTCTAATTTGTTCCTCCCCATTTCCATGATACCTGCTATCTTCTGGTAGCCTCTGCCTCACACTTGTGTTCATCCATCACAGAAAAAGGAGGGAAAAATAGTTATACAATTTTGAGTATATTGTCTGTGCCTGTACTTCCACACATATTATCACATTAACTCTTTGAGAAATATTTTATTATTTCCATTATGACTGTGAAGACACAGAAATTCAGTGAAATGAAATGCATCACTTATTGCCGTAGGGTCAGTGGTGGTGGCCCCGGGAGTCAACACATGAGCTCGACACTAGACTCTAGATGTATATTCTTTCTACCATTCCACACTACTTACCATGCCATTCACTATTAACCTAGATTTTGCTTAGTGCTCTGTCATGTTTCTGATAAATTTATGAGACCTGACTCCCATTCCTCAGTGCATCTCTTTCTGTTGGTTCTTCTGATAATCAAAATCATGCTATAGTATTAGTGGCCATCCTTGTCTTTTAACAAAGGCATATGTCTTAACCCTGAAGAGAACTAGTGGTTCTTGTCATCACTCCTTATATTGCTTATACAACATCTGAAGATGAGAAAACTTAGGCTGTATTTTCTTTTAAGAGTCTGAGGCACTGCAGAATTCTGTGTATATAGTAGACTTGCAAAGTTGTATTTTGTGAGTGAATGAATGAGTTGGTGGACAGCATTCAGCCTCAACAAAAAAAGGCAGTTTAAGTAGATTTCCACTTGTGACATTCTTCTTTTTACTCTTCATGAATAGCAATGCTATGTAAAGCCTACAAATGTAGGCTTTGAGCCAAATAGAACATGGTGGTACCTAAGAAATCCAATAAGAGGAGTATGTTTGGAGATTTTTAAACTTTAAACAATTTATGAAGTCTTATTTTTCCAATTACAAATAAATTCTTTTGTCCATTAGAGTGCATTTTGATATTTGAATGGAGATCGTAGTGTAAGATGGTTGCTGAACTCAAGCTGTGTTAAACTGCCTGACTGCCCTGCTTTATTGTTTGTGACTAGAGGTAAGGCTAGGTGATAGCAAAATGAAATATTGATGAAATGTACTGAAAATGTGTTAAAGCAACATATTTTGAAATGTACGTAGAGCTCTTTGAAGTGAAATAATGGTTTTAAGTGAATTCATAAAGATATTAGTGCATCTTTTTAGTGATTAAATTGCAGTGACAATTGAAATTCCTACCCTCATCCAAGAACATAGATTACTTATGGGATTTATTAATTTTCCAATTTAAGAATAATTTAATAATAACAATATAGGAAATGTATGCTACAAGGGCTGATTTTTTTTTTTTTTGGTAAATCTCTTTAATATTGGCATGACCTAATAAAGATGCATGTTGCTACCACAAGATTTACACAATGCTAAATATTTTTAGATTGATTTCAACAAGAGGGATTGGAGAACATTCCCTCAGAAATCTCAAGAGAAAAGCTTTAGCATATTTTTTATAAAGATTCATATGCACACAATAAACAACCTCAAATGTAATATCATTTGAACACTTAATCTAGTTATCTTTTAACCTTCATGAACTGTTATACCTAGATTTCAAACTTAATAAAGGAAGCAAGGTGTGTGCATTTGTAGATGTGTGTGTATTTTAATATAATGCTGATCTTAGAGTCTTCCTGTAGAATAACCAACTCCATCTGGGAGAAAAAAGGAGAAAAATATGATAAAAATAATTGGATAAGTATCAATATCTTTAAAAGTATTTATACACGAGGTCACTGATCTGTCCATTTGGCAAGGACCTATTTTAGAAGAAACTACATTTTGATGATAGCTCATACACATTACTTTATATTTATGGAACATGGACAGAGGAATGATATAGGATGGACAGCTAGATGGAGCTGGCTTTCCATAAGTCACGAGCTTTTTCATTGCTAGAAAAGCAAATTCTGATGGTTTAGTACAGATTTTATTCTGAAGAGAAAAACAAAGAGAACACCGAGTATTCTCTCTTGTGGACCAGTAATGACAGTAAATGACGAGTCCTGTTAAAAATAAAACCAGAATAAATTGTCATTTAATTGTACACAACAATGTAAATTTGTCAAGGGGCTTGCTTTCCCACAAGAAATATTTTGTTATAAGCATCCAACATCACAACTGAACCCTGAATTTACATCAACTCTAAATCTTCATTGTGTAATTGCCTTACTACTAGGTAACTAGATTAAGCTGATGGGGTAGTGTAACTGGAATATCTAGGGATATATACAGCATTCTCAATTTCCTTTATTAAATGAATTTATTTCTGGTTGATTTCTATTTCGTTATAGAAGTTATATATATTTCTTTTTATGCATATTAATGGAGTTTTTTTTCCCTGAAGTAAGCTAGACCACAAACTATCACACTTAGATTTAGAGAGCAAAGACGGGGCGCCTGGGTGGCTCAGTGGGTTAAAGCCTCTGCCTTCCGCTGGGGTCATGATCCCAGGTCCTGGGATAAAGCACCGCATTGGGCTCTCTGCCCAGCAGGGAGCCTGCTTCCTCCTCTCTCTTTGCCTGCTTCTCTGCCTACTTGTGATCTCTGTCTGTCAAATAAATAAATAAATTCTTAAAACAAAACAAAACCTGTTTAGAGAGCAAAGACCTAGCACTGTTTTGCCAAAGACCAAATTCCTGGTAAAACTCTCTACCATCTCAACCTCTCCCTGAAAAAATTTAATTATGCTGGATCTCAGGTTCCAAGAATTTTTGTAGGTCTGATAACTTACATAAATAACATTTCCATATTTTGTGCTGGGACCATGCTGCTCTGGACACTTTTTAGAAGACGGTCTCAAGGCCACTTTAGAATTTTCTAGGGAAAAACTCCCCAAAGTATCCCCTATTTGGGAGAGAAAAAAATGTATTGTCCTGGACACTTATTCACATAACTTAAACATATTTTTCAGGTATATTATAGGGCAGAAAAAAAAATCCAGAATCAAGATCATAGTAGTTCAGGGGACTCTTAATTTGGGTGTCCAGTTTATTCTGACTTTTTTGAGTCTTGTTGTATTGGGTTTTGGAAAATTTTTCTAAATTCTTGTCAATGCATGTCTGTGAACTGTTATGGATTCACCTAGATCCTCTCAGGAATCCACATGGTCAAGACTGTTGACATGAGTAAAATATGGAAAACAATGTCACTATTATCACTATATTTTTTTGCTTTTTGAAAAAATTTTTTTTCAGTAGGTAGTGGATTTATGTTGCCATTTTAAAATAGGTTAATAAATATTTTAAAATCTTCTCAGCTTTAATTTCTGTTAAGGTAAAGATCCACATAAACATTCTTGGGTCTGTAATAGTTTCTGAGAGTGGAGAGGGATCCTGAGACCACAATGTATGAGTATTGCTCTTCTGCTCACTAAGTGGAGAGATCTTAATCTCAAGCCAAGATCACTGAGGGTGAGAATGTGATATGCTGCCCGGATCTCCCTTTCAAGGGTAGACCTAGTACATCAGTTGTTGGGAGTGCAACCACCAACACCCTTAAGTTGTCAGTACCCTTAGGGATTGGCTCAACTTCAGAGAGCTATCTCATCCAACATCATATCTCTTCCCAAGGTGGCCCACATCTATGATTGGTAGATGCAGGTGTATAAGGGAATGACCACCTTTCTCCAACTCACACAACTTTGAATGTACATTCTAGCTTCAGAACTTCTTGTGGAATCAGCTGATGTGTCAGCTGGTCTGCATCAGCACTTGACTTCTTCCTTTGTCCACTGTTATTTCCTTTCCCTCTCTTCCTCAAGTGTTAATTCTGGCGTTCCTTCTTAATGCATAGCCTGCACAACAAATTCTGTCTCAGAGCCTGCTTTCCAAGGAATACACACTACAATAGTATGGGAGCTTGATGCTAGGTTGAAAGTCAATTCTTTAATAGCATTAAGTAGAGCTTATACAGGATCTGAAATTCCTTATCAACAAGCCATACAAATTCATTGGCCTTTGAAGGGCCTTATGCAGCCTAGAATGCTATTAGAGTCTGGTATGCCCCTACAATGCTATCCATTAGGCCTGGGGTGAGCTAGTTCTGGATTCTATATGACTAGTTCAGGAATGTGTATAAAGGGAAGCAGGAATTGGCTTTGGGAAGGCATGGTGAAAAAACTTGCTCTTTCTACTTCTATGCTCGTAGGGTAATTTATCCTCCAAATTTTAGGTATACAATGAGGAGGCAAGAGTTGATTAGGGAAGAGGGTCAAGGCTATTTGAGTGTAGGGATAAACCAGACCTATCTATTCATTTAGCTCATATTCACATTTAATATATACTGACAGCCAAAGCTGGGTAGGTTTAGTGATGATTTGAATCAATTTTTAATATTGTTTAAAGTGAATGTATGTCCCTGATCTCTCTCTTCTCTTAGGGCTCGCTACCTGGCCTGGAAAACAAAGCTTGGGAGTCAGTCTCAGTTGGAACAGGAACATTTCAAGCTTAGTATTCTAAAGAATAAGGAAGCTTAGTTGGCCTTTCTGTAGCCCCATCTATGTGCAGAAGTGATTACAACACTTAAAATTTATTTCCAACTTAATAAGTTTAGCTTTCTTCCCTGGATATCAAAAACTGTTTCATAGATCCTGGGTATATAAAGGACTCTTGGGATGAAAATGAAGTCAAGTTTTACATTGTGAAATCTGGAAATGACCACCTATATCCTGGTGAGCTAAATATTTATTCAGTCATTCCACAAATACTCATTCAGCACCTAGTATGTGCCAGGAAGTACTCTATCTTCTAGAGAACTCTAACTCAAGACATTGATGAATAAGACAATATTGCTGATTTAAGAAGACTCTTAAGACATGTTAAAAGATAGACTGAGGTATGTTAAAATTTTTAAGAGTTTATTTGCACAAAAATCCATTTGAATCAGGAGGCACTGAACTGGAAGTGGTTAAGAATGATTCATTGAGATGAGCTAGGGGCAAAACTTTTTACAGAGTTGCAGAAGCACAGCAAGGAAATTATTTGATTGGCTGTAGCTTAAGTGGCTGCCTTACTTGGTAGAGCCTGGTTGACTGTTGGAGATTGGTTGTCATTGGGCTTTGATTTATTAGCCTTCAGGCATTTACAGACTTGGGGTTTGGTTTGTTTATGGAGGCTGCTAGGGCATTAGAGCCATCTCAGTCCAAAGGCCTCCTTGTTTAATTAGTTTAACAGATGATATTTTCTGGGTTTTATTCAGTCTATTTGCCTGTGCAGTCATAACACATACATGGTGGAACAGGAAAGAACTTAAGGATTTGAAAGTGTTGAAAAGAGCTTTTCAATGGAGGTAGCAAAGCACTGAATATAAGTCACATATTTTGCATACTGACGGCACGGTTCTAAGTGCTGGGTGTTCAATAGTGAACAAGCTATTTTGTCTCTCACCTTATTTTATGGGAGAAATTGAAAAATTAGGACAGGGAAAATAGGTATGTCTAAAAATTCAATAGATCAAGAAAAGAAAAAATAATAAGAAAATAGAGTATTTTATTTACAGTCATCATGCTTCATGTATTATATATCCAAGTCATAAGTGCATATACATTTTTTCAAAATACAAAGAACATTAAAAAATTTGGCCATATATTAAGCAACAAAGAAAAACACAAAAATTCCCTAAAGCTAAAATGATACTGTTTACAGTATTTGTCTTTAATGTAAATAATACTAGAATTAAACAAGAAAGTGGTATCTTTTAAAACTTAAAAATTTCTAAAGAGGGAAACAAAACTGTAGTTAGTAAACCATTTAGAAACAAGCAACAGCAAGTAGATTATATATCAGAACTGTGGGAGACAGCCAAAATGATACTTAGGAAATTTTATAGACATAAATGCATTGATTAGGGGATAAAAGTTTGAACATAAATAAACAAGACATTCAACTCAAGATGCTGGAAGAAGGAAAACAGTTAAAGAGAGAAGAAAAAATAAAACCATATATTTGTCATGTAAAATTAAACTAAACATAATATAACTGGTAAATAATAAGTAAAATCTGAATTTTCTTCTTCAAAATAATCAGTAAACTATTTAAAAGTATTTGGTAAGTTTTATTAAGAAATAGAAGGGTAGGGTGCCTTGGTGGTACACTCAGTTAATCATCTGACTCTTGGTTTTGGCTCAGGTCATGGTCTCAGGGTCATGATCTCAAGGTCCTGAGATTGAGCCCTGTGCTGGGCCCCATATCGGGTTCCATGCTCAGTGTGGAGTCTGCTTAAGATTCTCTCTCCCTCTCCCTTACCCACCATGCACTCTCTCTCTCTTCCTCTAAATTATAAATAAATATTAAAAGAAAGAAAAGGAGAGAGGACACATCAGAAATGAGAAAATATGACAAATTAGAATATTTGATATAAACTACATATTTGAAAATGTTAGTTTTGAAAGAATTCATTGTTCAACATTACGCAGAGAAATAAAAAAATCTTATAAATTTGATGGTTTGCATAGCTCCTAAAGAAAACTGTACAATTGAACTTATGAACATTGATGAAAACTTTAAATGAAAAAAAAATGCTAAATTAAATCCAGCAATGTATTAAAATAATACTATCATAGCCAATTAAGATTTAGTCCAGGAATGTAAGCATGAGTCACCATCAGAACTCCATCAGTGTAATTAATGACAACAATAAATACTTTTAATTGTTTATTAATACTTCAAAAATATTTTTAAATTTTCTACAATGAAGAAAACACTGTTCTAGGTTTTGGGGTAAAAGTGTGACAAGATCTCAGGATGCCTGGGTGGCATATTTGGTTAGGCATCCGATCGCTTCTCGGCCTTTTGGCTAAGATCAAGTGTGGTTAGGCATCCGACTCTTGGTTTCAGCTCAGATGGTGGTATCTCAGAGTCATGATCTCAGAGTGGTGAGATTGATCCCCACGTTTTGGTCAACATGGAGTCTGCTTGAGATTCTCTCCCTTTCCCTGCCCATCCTGCTTGTGCTCTCTCTTAGAAATAAATATATCTTGAACAAAAAAGATAAGATCTCATGGAGTTTGCATAAGATAATTATTTAAAAATTCATATAATCATCTTGATAGATACCCAAAATGTACCTTAAATGTGTGATGTAATTCAGTATTCGTTTCTGATAGAAGCTTTTAGCAAGGGAAGAAGAGACTCAGTGTAAAGGCAGGCATGGCTAGAACAAACATCCTCAAGGAAAAGTGGGAACGTTAGCAGCATTTCCTTTGAATTAGAATCTAGGAAAGATGTCAATTCTTGCTATTAATACTTGAAACTGCATTTGATTTCTGATCCATGCCAGAAAATAGACAAGACACACGCACATAGGAAATGTGGGGACAAAGAGTGCTCATTTATAGAAGAAAAGGCTGTTTAAATTTAAAAACTCAGAGGAATTACTTGATAAACTACCAGAACTAATAAAAAAGTTTATTATTTTGGCCAAATACGTGATAAAAAACACAAATATTAAAAGATATTCTCTATAGCAGGAGTAACCAATTAGAAAATGCAGTATTAGAACCCATTCACTATAGCAAGCAACAAGGCCCTTAATATACCAAGGGATAAAAAAAGAATAAATGTGTAAGACATTTATTGAGAAACTTATACCTTATTGAAGAATACAAAAGACCTTAACAATGTAAAGGATACTATGTGTGCTATGTGCTTGGATGAAATGATTCACTAATGTGAAGAGATCACATTTCCCTGTAATTTATCTATTCATCAGTGTAAATTACAATAAAAATGCCAATGGTATTTTTTGATGAAATTTGATACACTGATTTATGTTGAAGAGAAAATAGAAATAATCAAAACCAGACTGTAAACAAAATAGAACAAAAAATTAATGAAAAATAAAACCACTGAAGGGAAGGACATACCCTGATAGATATCAAAATGTACTGTTGAGATACAGTAATGAGAAAGTTGTGATATCGGTGGACATATGTACAATGTAGAATAGAGCTTTCATTACTGACACAAACACATGTTAAAGTTTAGTACAACAGTGACCTCTTAGGTCATTGGGAAAAAGGATACTTGTGACACTGTAATACTGACACACAAACATATAAAAAGATTGATGAAACAAAACAGAAAGCTCAGAAGATTCATGTATTCTGGTTATCTTTCTGAAATCTCCTAGCTTCTTTTCTGCCTTTCTTTGCTTTTTTCTGCTCCCTGGGAGTCATCATCTGGACTCCCTTCTCAATTGCACTGGACAGTGGGAGGAACTTGCAGAAGATAGGAAAGGAGGAGGAAAAAAGGTTACAGTACTTCTTCCCCACTTCTTCCCTTCTGGCTTCAGTTCTCTGACAACAGCTGTATTCCTCTTCAACTTCAGCTCCAATGGGAAGCTTCTCCCCCAAGGTTTCAGCTCTCACTGGGCTCCAATAAGTGTATTTCCTCCTCTCGGTAATAGTTTCCTGGTTTAGTTAATCCCTCAGTGCCTCGGCATCTCTTGTTTGTTGTTCATACCTCTGTAAATGTCTTCATTTAAACCTTTGATGTGAATCTTTTTTTGTTTTTTGTTTTTTTTTTTCCCTTTCTGGGACCCTGTGTGATAATGTAGTTGGTACCAGGAATGAGGTAGTCTCATTTCATACCTAATAATTCACTTAGGTAAGTTTTGCTTCTTGTATCTGCAACTTGGTGCTCAACAGTTTAGGGATCCAACGGTTTAGATTTGTCATGGGAGAAACCATTTCACTCGCAAACTGTGGTGACTTCAATAACATGGAAGCTAAGACTCATCTCATTTTTCATGGCACTAAATTTTCAGACAGAGAAGGCAGGACCTGTTCTTCCTGCCAGAGTGATTGATCCTTATTTGAAGGGAATTTAGTGTATAATTGTTTGTAGTAGCCTCTTATAATTCTCTGTATTTCTGTGGTATCAGGTATAACTTCTCTTTCATTTGTAATTTTATTTGAATGTACATTTTTTTTCTTGGTTAATATGCTAAGGGTCTGTCAATTTGTAAAATCTTCAAATGACCAACTTTCTGTTTCATTGATTTTTAAAATTTTGTCTTTCTAGTCTCTATTTCATGTATTTCTGCTCTAATCTTTGCTATTTCCTTCCTTCTAATAATTTTGGGCTTAGATTTTTTTTTTTCTTTTTGTAATTCTTTGAGTTACCGTTAGGTTGTTTATTTGAGATCTTTCTCTTAATGTAATGTAATCATTTATAGTTATAAACATTCCTCTTAGAACCAGTTTTGCTGCATCTCATAAGTTTTTGTATGTTGTGTATTCATTCTTCTTTGTCTCAAGATACTTTCTGAATTCCCTTTTTATTTCATCTTTGATCCATTGATTATTTAGGAATGTGTTGTTTAATGTCTATGTATTTATAATTTTAAAAAATTTTCCTGCTGTAGTTGATTTCTAGTTTCATGTTATTGTGGCTGGAAAAGATACTTGATATAATTTCAGTCTTCTTACATTTATTGAGGCTTTAATTTTGCCTGCATATGATTTACCTTGGAGAATGTTCTATGTGTGCTTAAGAAGAATGTATATTCTGGTGCTGTTGGATGGAATGTTCTGTGTAAGTCTTTAGGGTCATTAGGTGTATGCGTTATTCAGGTTTGTTGTTTCCTTATTAATAATGTTTGTTGTTTCCTTATGTAAATAATCTGTCTGGATAATCTATTCAGTGTTGAAAATGGGGTGTTTAAGTCCCCTGTTATTATTGTATTATAGTCTCTTTCAGTTCTGTTAATATTTACTTTAAATATTTAGGTGCTCTAATATTTGGTGTATATATACACAATTGTTATATCTTCTTGAAATGATCACTTTATCATTATATAAGTAGTCCTTCTAAGAGCAATTTTGACTGAAAGTCTATTTTATCTGGTGTTAGTATAGCATTCTTGCTTTCTTTCATTATTTCTTTCCATCTCTTCACTTTGAGCCTGTTTGTGCCTTTATAGTGTTCTCTTTTAGATAGCATATTGCTAGATATTTTTGTTATCTATTCAGCCACTCTGTTTTTTGATTGGAAAAAATAATCCATTTATGTTTAAAGTCATTATTGATAGGTAAGAACTTACTATTGAGCTCATGTCTATATTTGTACCTATAATATGGTCTAAAGGGGGTTCATGGGCTCTGGGTGATGACAAAAGGCAGGGACCCCTCTTGTTTGGGACTAATGATAGTAGTGATGAGGACAGCTGATCAGCTTACACCTGTTTTCATTACTCCTCACCCATTTAGGCTTTTGGTGCTACCTTAATATCCTCTTAATACTTTGGGAAGGATGGGATTTCGCTACTAATTTAATCCCAGCAGTGGAAGTAGAGCAAGCCATCATCTTCATAAAACAAATACAAGAGGGCAAAACAGATCCGAAAGCTTTTCCTATCCCATCCCCCTTGTGCTCAGCTTTATGTCATTGTCCTGTCTCCCGTATCCCTCCAGACTATAGGTATGCCTGACACTGACAACCTTCCTGTCCTCAGGAATTTCTTGCTATTTTTATCCTAGTTTCCCAGATCTGTGCTTACTTTTCTCTTCTATAATTTCTCCAGGGTAGTTTTCAGAGATAAATGCTTATAGCCAGTGCTGATTCATCTTAACAAAAACCAGGAATTTATTTTCTTTCTTCTTTTTTTAGGCAGTGAACTTCTTGATAGCAGGAACAGTGAGTCGGTTATTCACCTCTGTATCTCAGCAAATAGGATAGTAATTGGATCGCAATAAAAATTTGTGTAGTTTCCAAAGAATGCTGGAAAGTTATAATACTTAGGCTGAGGTGTGGCTGGACCATGAGGCCACTCTACTCAGTATGGTTTCTTGTCATTGTGACCAAAAAAAGTCAGTGAGACCTGAATTATTAGACCAGTGATATCAATGTAGCCATCCAGCTAGGGTGGGATTTTTTATTTGACTTAGAACTGCTATTGTAATCATAAGTTCAGTGATGATAGGGATCCTTGAGCTGTAGATCATAAGAGCTTCTCAAAAAGGGAACAGAGAGGCGCCTGGGTGGCTCAGTGGGTTAAAGCCTCTGCCTTTGGCTCAGGTCATGATCCCAGGGTTCTGGGATTGAGCCCTGCATCGGGCTCTCTGCTCAGCGGGGAGCCTGCTTCCCTTCCTCTCTCTCTGCATGCCTCTCTGCCTACTTGTCTATCAAATAAATTAAAAAAAAAAAAAAAGGAACAGAGATTAACAGAGTACATTGTTTATGTTGCTCATAAAAAACAGGAGACAGCCCAATTAAACAGTGTGAAACCTATACCCTTCTATAGGTAAAAAATGAGTGCTTTCAAAAATCAGTAAGATTTAAGAAGGTCTGTTGATTGTATTCTGTCAATATTAATTTCCTGGATTTGATAATGTACTAGAATTATGTACGTTGTTGCCGTTGGGGGAAGCTGGGTAATGGGTATATGGAAACTCTATAATTTTTACAACTTTTTAAGAGCCTGCAATTATGCCTAAATAAGAAGTTAAAAAAAGTCAAGCCTTCATAACGAAAACGAAAACAAAAATAAAAATTTACAGAACAGTGAAGTCAAGTGGCAATATGCTATAAATTTATGGAAAATAAGAGGAAAATTACTTAATAATGTAGACTGTATGTTTACAAAACTCTTTAAAACTAGGAGATGGAAGGGGTTGAAATTATGAATAAGCATAAGAAAGGCATAGACAAACTCATAGGTGATTAATTCACTATTTACATATAAAGGCAAAAATACTGTTTGGACTATGACCCTTAGAATTTCCTTGATGACATTCAAAGATAAAGTATGCCGCTGGATGAAAATACTGGGATCAGGTATCCAGTATGGCAATATTATCCAAAACGGAGAAACCATGTCTTGTGTAGAATGTCTCTAGTACCAAGTACCAAGTACCAAGTACCATGTACCATCATGTCTTTAGTACCAAGAGCCTGGGGAATGCCTGGGTGGCTCAGTCAGTTAAGCATCTGCCTTCAGCTCAGGTCATGATCACCGGGTCCTGGAACTGGGCCCTGCACTGGCTCCTTACTGGGCAGGAAGCCTGCATCTCCCTCTGCCTCCTGCTCACCTGCCTGTGCTCTCTCTCTCTGACAAATAAGTAAATAAAATCTTAAAAAAAAAAAAAAAGAATTAAGAGTCTGGGTTTAAATCCAGACTCACATAGCTGCTACTAATTTACTTTACGTCTTTGAGCTTGGTTTTCTTACTGGAAAATGGAGATAATAGTGGCATGTATATTGTGAAGATTAAATGTGTATATTGTGAAGATTAAATGTGAGAATGCACATAAACCAAGGCTTTTCACATTGTTATGATAAAAAAATAAAAACATCTTCTAAACTGTCATGGACCAATACTTTTGTAAAATACAAGAACAGTAAATTAATGGAAAAATTAAAAAGAGACAAACTATGAGCCTAGATTTTTTGTTATTAAATCTAGTAGATGTAAAATTACTCTATCAAATTGTTTTGATAGTTTTTAAAGGCTTATTTTCAAATTCTGTACTTAATTTACTGTGGCCTCCTGACAAACAGACCACATGTTCATGTGAAGCACTGAAAAAGGGTCTTTAACTCAGAGCTTACCTGTGATCATTAAATGTAACAACAATATCCTTGTACCCTTCAGTTTTATTCTTATCTTTTACAAGTTTCCTTTAAGAAAAGAATCAAATTCCCCCACTCTGAGTATTTGCTTATTTTCTTTATTTTTTTCTTAAAGATTTTATTTCTTTATTTGACAGACAGAGATCACAAGTTTGCAAAGAGGCAGGCAGAGAGAGAGGAGGAAGCAGGCTCCCCGCAGAGCAGAAAGCCCAATGCAGGGCTTGATCCCAGGACCCTGAGATCATGACCTGAGCCGAAGGCAGAGGCTTTAACCCACTGAGCCACCCAGGCACCCCTGCTTATTTTCTATTAAGATTTCTATACTTAGTTGATACTTCTTTCTCATCAAAGGAGTCTCACTTTCAGGGGTCAACTCCAAAGCAGTATTTGACCTTTTCGGTCTATAAAATGGGGCTTGAGGAAGTGTTGTTGAAAATACCCTCAAAATGTAAAATGTTGGCTTAAGAGCCAAGCCAGGGAGTTCTGTGGACTGGAACTGTCTAAGACCGCAACACTGTAGGGAACTGGCATCTGGAAATTTTTTATTATATGTGTTCATGTTGAAATGTATATATACAACAAAGCAACATATTACAAGTTGAAGCATGCTAAATTTCAAGTCTGTGTTTTACCCTGGGTTATGACTTCATTTCTTCTTTCTTGAATACTCAGGTTTGTTTTTATATTTATTGGAAAAAGTAAAATCATGCTTGTGGGGAATTCTGCTCTTTAATGATTTTAAAAGTTTAATTGAAACAGTGTGGAAAAAAAAAGATTGTTGGAAATCCAACAAAAATAGTATATTTTTGATTCTTGTGCGTATTTTCAGATGAAATTACTAAGATGGAAGGGCTGAAACAAGTGGCTTTGTTGCAATATAATAGATATATTCACAATGCTTTGTTTAACCTCTTGTTTATTTTTGATCTGTTGATAAAATATTAATAAATATTGAGCACAGGGCCATCAAAAATCTTTAAAATATAACCTCTTTAACTACATAAGAAACTATTCATACTTTAGCCAATAAAAGACCTAGAGGAGGGCTGCTTAGTTTGGAGTTTTTGAGATTGTGTTTATTTGAAAATTGACATCTGAAGAGCAGATTTTGCTCATGTGTATTATGAAACTGCCTTAGCACTCTGTAGATGCGGAATTTTCTAACTACCAAAATTGCTGGAGTTTTCCGAAATGTATAAAATGTTACTAGTTTGTTTTCTGGTTGTTACTTGTATTTTATAATAGTTCAGTTGACAAATGATTTGAAACTGCATTAACAACTGTCATAAATCACGAATCTATTTTTAATTCATATTCATCTGTTACTATTATGAGCTTGTATCTCAAGTAAAAACACTCTAAATTGAGAAATTTTAATTACCCTGAAAGCAATAATTTTATTTTTGATATATCTGAATTAGATCAATTTTCTTTTTTTCTTTAATTTTAAGAAATAAATGTCTTTTCATTGTTTTCAAAAACATGTTTTAGTATGGATTAAGCTGCAGAAATTTATTTACTTTAGTGAGAAAGAAAAGTGAGCATAGAAAATGTTTAAAATGCAGATTCTACTAAAGTTATTGGAGAATATATTTCCTCTAAATCTTTTCATTAAAGTCTCGCTTATGTCCTTTTATCTTGTTTACGTTAATATTCTTTTTTATCATATTAATTTTTTAATTTCAATTTTTAAAATTAACATGCAATGTATTATTTGCTTCAGGGATACTGGTCTGTAAATCATCAGTCTTACACAATTCACAGCACTCACCATAGCATATACACTCCCCAGTGTCTATAACCCAGCCACCCAATCCCTCCCCACACCACTCCAGCAACCCTCAGTTTGTTTCCTGAGATTAAGTCTCTTATGGTTTGTCTCCTTCCTCGGGGTCATCTTATTTCATTGTTTCCCTCCTTGCCCCCTATGACTCCCCCACCTTTCAAATTCCTCATATCAGAGAAATCATATGATAATTGTCTTTCTCTGATTGACTTATTTTGCTTATCCTAATACCCTCCAGTTCCATCCATGTTGTTGCAAATGGTAAGATTTTGGGTTTTTTCGATGGCTGCATAGTATTCCATTGTTTATATATACCACTTCTTCTTTATCCATTCATCTGTTGATGGACATCTAGGTTCTTTCCACAGTTTGGCTATTGTGGGCATTTCTGCTATAAACATTCAGGTGCATGTGACCCTTCTGATTACTACATTTGTATCTTTAGAGTAAATACCTAGTAGTGCAATTGCTGGGTTGTAGGGTAGCTCTATTTTCAACTTTTTGAGGAATCTTCATGCTGTTTTCCAGAGAGGCTGCACCAGCTTGCATTCCCACCAAGAGTGTAGGAGGGTTCCCCTTTCTCCATATCCTTGCCAATGCCTGTCATTTCCCGAATTGTTAATTTTAGCCATTCTGACTGGTGTGAGGTGGTATCTCATTGAGGTTTTTTTTTTTTTTTTAAAGGTTTTATTTGTCAGAGAGAGGGCACACAAGCAGGCAGAGTGGAAGGCAGAGGCAGAGAAAGAAGCAGGTTTCCCTCCAAGCGAGGGAGCCCAATGTGGGACTCGAATTCAGGAGCCTGAAATCACGACCCAAGCCAAAGGCAGATGTTTGCTTCACAGACTAAGCCACCCAGGCGTCCCTCATTGTCGTTTTGATTTGTATTTCCCTGATGCCGAGTGATATGGAGCACTTTTTCATGTGTCTGTTGGACATCTGGATGTCTTCTTTGCAGAAATGTCTGTTAATGTCTTTTGCCCATTTCTTGATTGGATTATTTGTTCTTTGGGTGTTGAGTTTGATAAGTTCCTTATAGATTTTGGATACTAGCCATTTATCTGATATGTCATTTGTAAATATCTTCTCCCATTCTGTTGATTGTCTTTTGGTTTTGTGGACTGTTTCCTTTGCTGTGCAAAAGCTTTTGATCTTGATGAAGTCCCAATAGTTCATTTTTGCCCTTACTTCCCTTGCCTTTGGTGGTGTTTCTAGGAAGAAGTTGCTGTGGCTGAGGTCGAAGAGGTTGCTGCCTGTGTTCTCCTCAAGGATTTTGATGGATTCCTATCTTATATTGAGGTCTTTCATCGCTTTGAGTCTATTTTTGTGTATGGTGTAGGGAAATGGTCCAGTTTCATTCTTCTGCATGTGGCTGTCCAATTTTCCCAACAACATTTGTTGAAGAAACTTTTTTCCATTGGCCATTCTTTCCTGCTTTGCCGATGATTAGTTGACCATAGAGTTGAGGGTCTGTTTCTGGGCTCTCTGTTCTGTTCCATTGATGTATGTTCCTTTTTTTTGTGTGTGCCAGTACTGTACTGTCTTGATCATGACAGCTTTGTAATAGAGCTTGAAGTCTGGAATTGTGAAGCTGCCAACTTCGGTTTTCTCTTTTCAACATTCCTCTGGCTATTCGGGGTCTTTCCTGGTTCCATATAAATGTTAGGATTATTTGTTCCATTTCTTTGGAAAAAAAATGGATGGTAATTTGATAGGGATTGCACTAAACGTATAGATTGCTTTAGGTAGCATAGACATTTTCACAATCCATGAGCATGGAACATTTTTCCATTTCTTTGTGTCTTCCTTCATTTCTTTCAAGAGTACTTTATAGTTTTCTGAATATAGATTCTTTGCCTCATTGGTTAGGTTTATTCCTAGGTATCTTATGATTTTGAGTGCAATTGTAAATGGGATTGACTCCTTAATTTCTATTTCTTCTGTCATGCTGTTGGTATAGAAATGCAACTGATTTCTGTGCATTGGTTTTATATCCTGACACTTTATTGTGTTCCTGTATGAGTTCTAGCAGTTTTGGAGTGGAGTCTTTTGTCTTTTCCATATAAAGTATCATGCCATCTGCAAAGGTGAGAGTTTGACTTCTTTGCTGATTCAGGTGCCTTTTGTTTCTTTTTGTTGTATGATTGCTAAGGCTCGGACTTCTAGTACTATGTTGAATAGCAGTGGTGATAGTGGACAGACCTGCCATGTTCCTGATTTTAGGGGAAAGGATGATATTAAGGATAATATTTGCTGTGGGTTTTTCATAGATGGCTTTGATGATATTGAGGTATGTACACTCTATCCCTACACTTTGAAGAGTTTTGATCCAGAATGGATGCTGTACTTTGTCAAATGCTTTTTCAGCACCTATTGAGAGTATCATATGGTTCTTGCTCTTTCTTTTATTAATATATTGTATCACATTGTTTGATTTCCAGATGTTGAACCAACCTGGCAGCCCAGGAATAAATCCCACTTGGTCGTGATGAATAATCCTTTTAACACTGTTGGATGCTATTGGCTAGTATTTTGGTGAGAATTTTTGCATTTGTGTTTATGAAGGATATTGTTTTGTAATTCTCCTTTTTGATGGGGTCTTTGTCTTGTTTTGGGATCAAAGTAATGTTGGCCTCATAAAATGAGTTTGGAAGTTTTCCTTCCATTTCTGTTTTTTGGAACAGTTTCAGGAGAAAAGGTATTAGTTCTTCTTCTTCTTCTTCTTCTTCTTCTTCTTCTTCTTCTTTTTTTTTTTTAAAGATTTTATTTATTTATTTGTCAGAAAGAGTGAGCACAGGCAGGCAGAGTGGCAGGCAGAGGCAGAGGGAGAAGCAGGCTCCCTGCTCAGCAAGGAGCCTGATGTGGGACTCGATCCCAGGATGCTGGGATCATGACCTGGGTATTAATTCTTTTTTAAATGTTTGATAGAATTCCCCTGGTAAGCTGTCTGGCCCTGGGCTCTTGTTTCTTGGGAGATTTTTCATGACTGCATCAATCTCCTTATTGGTTATGGGTTTGTTCAGGTTTTCTCTTTCTTCCTGGTTCAGTTTTGGTAGTTTATATGTTTCTAGGAATGCATCCATTTCTCCCAGATTGTCAAATTTGCTGGCATATAGTTGCTCATAATATGTTCTTATAATTGTTGTATTTCTTTGGTGTTGGTTGTGATTTCTCCTCTTTCATTCATGATTTTATTTATTTGGGTCCTTTCTCTTTTCTTTTTGATAAGTCTGGCCAGGGGTTTATCAATCTTATTAATTCTTTCAAAGAACGAGCTCCTAATTTCGTTGATTTGTTCTATTTGTTTTTTGTTTTCTTTTTCATTGATTTTTGCTCTGATTGTTATTATTTCTTTTCTTCTGCTGGGTTTAGGCTTTCTTTGCTTTTCTTTCCCCAGCTCCTTTAGGTATAGGGCTAGGTTGTGTACTTGAGACCTTTCTTATTTCTTGAGAAAGTCTTGTAGTGCTATATATTTTCCTCTCAGAACTGCCTTTGCTGTGTCCCACAGATTTTGAACAGTTATGTTTTCATTTTCATTTGTTTCCATACATTTTTTTCAATTCTTCTTTAATTTCTTGGTTGACCCTTTGATTCTTTAGTAGGATGCTCTTTAGCCTCCATGTATTTGGATTCTTTCCAAATTTCCTCTTGTGATTGAGTTCTAGCTTCAGAGCATTGTGGTCCAAAAATATGCAAGGAATGATCCCAACCTTTTGGTACCAGTTGAGACCTAATTTGTGACCCAAGATGTGATCTATTCTGGAGAATTTTCCATGTGCACTAGAGAAGAATGTGTATTCTGTTGCTTTGGGATGGAATGTTCTGGATATATCTGTGATGTTTGTCTGGTCCAGTGTGTCATTTAAGGCCTTTATTTCCTTGTTGATCTTTTGCTTGGATGATCTGTCCATTTCAGTGGGGGGGGTATTAAAATCCTCTACTATTATTGTATTATTGTCTATGTGTTTCTTTGATTTTGTTATTAATTGGTTTATATAGTTGGCTGCTCCCATGTTAGGGGCATACATATTTAAAATGGTTAGATCTTCTTGTTGGACAGACCCTTTCAGTATGATATAGTGTCCTTCCTCATCTCTTATTATAGTCTTTGTATTAAAATCTAATTGATCTGATATAAGGATTGCCACCCCAGTTTTCTTTTGGTGTCCATTAGCATGGTAAAATGTTTTCACTCCCTCACTTTAAATCTGGAGGTGTCTTTCAGTCCAAAATGAGTTTGTTTTAGACAGCATATTGATGGGTTTTGTTTTATTTATCCATTCTGATATTCTGTGTCTTTTTTTTTTTTTCATCATTTAGTGCTCTGAAAATATAATGGAAATCCTTTCTGGTTTGCCAGGTATCTGTGGATAGGTCTGCTGCCAATCTGATATTTCTACCATTGTGTGTTATAGACCTCTTGCCCTGAGCTGCTTTTAGGAGTTTCTCTTTGTCACTGAAACTTGTAAGTTTTACTATTAGATGATGAGGTGTGGACCTATTTTTATTGATTTTGAGGGGAGTTCTCTGTGCCTTCTGGAATTTGATGCTTGTTCCCTTTGCCAAATTAAGGAAATTCTCTGCTATAATTTACTCCAATATTCCTTCTGTCCTTCTCTCTCTTTCTTCTTCTTCTGGGATTCCAATTATTCTAATGTTTTGTCTTATGGTATCACTTGTCTCTTGAATTTTTCCCTCATAGTCCAATAGTTGTTTGTCTCTCTTTTCCTCAGCTTCTTTATTCTCCATCATTTAGTCTTCTATGTCACTAATTCTCTCTTCTGCCTCATTTATCCTAGCAGTAAAAACCTCCATTTTTGATTGCACCTCATTAATATTTCAACTTCATTAGATTTTAATTCTTTTATTTCTCCAAAGATGGATTTATTTCTCCAGAAAGGGATTCTCTAGTTCTTTCATGCTCTTTTCCAGCCCAGCTGGCACCTTGATAATCATCATTCTGAGTTCTAGATCTGACATCTTACTAATGTCCATATTGATTAGGTCCCTAGCTATTGGTACTGCCTCTTATTCTTTTTTTTCCTGAGGTGAGTTTTTCTGCCCTGTCATTTTATCCAGATAAGAATAGATGAATGAGAGAACAAATTACTAAAGGGGTAGCAATGACCCCAGAAAAATATATACACTAACCAAATCAGAAGAGACCTAAAACTGGGAGTGGGGGGTTGGAGAAGAAAGGAGAAAAAGAGAAAAATATATATATATTTATTAGACTGGTGAGTAGAACAGAGCCACACACTTGATTTTGGGTGTATTTTGGTCTGTGAGAAGAAACTGCCTCCCAAAATTTTAAAGAAAGAAAAACTTGTAAATAAAAATAAGGGTAAACATGATGAAGGGATGGAATATGACTGTAAAGATGAAAATTAAAAACAATTCTAAAAAAGGAATTGATAAGAATTTGGTTGAAAAAAGAAAAAAACAAGGGAAAAGCAAAGAGTGTGATCAGGCTGGAGACTAGAACAAAGCCATGTGCTAGATTTAGGATATATTTTTATCTCTTAGGAGAACTGAATCCCAAAATTTTAAAGAAAGAAAAACCTATATGTACACACAAAAATAAGGCTAAATATAATGAAGGGATAAAATATGATTATAACAATGAAAAATTTTAAAAGATTTTAAAAAAGATATTGATAAGATAACATCATTGAAAAATATTAAAATAGGAAAGAGGAAAAATTTTAAAAAATAGAATAAGAAAAAATAAAATAAAATAAATTTAACTTTGAAGGACTAAAGGATGGGGAAAAAGTCATGAATTCTATGTGTTGCATTCCCCTAACTCTAGAGTTCTGTAGTTCTCAGGGATCAGTGAACTTGGTCTTAGCTGGATGTTCTTGCTAATCTTCTGGGGGAGGGGCTTGTTGCAGTGATTCCCAAATGTTTTTGCCCCAGGTGGAAGTGTACCACCCTTGACAGGGGTGAGGCTAAGTAATCTGTTTGGGTTTGCTCTCTGGAGCTTTTGTTCCCTGAATGCTTTCCCTATTGCTTTGGAGGAGGAGAATGAAAATGGCAGCCTCCCAATGTCCGGCCCTGAAGGAGCCTAGAGCTTAGGGCCCCAGTCCTCAGTGTGCCTTCAGAGAAAAGCAGTCAATCCCTCTTGTCTTCCTGGTCGCCAGCCATACTCTGTGCTCACCTGGCCTGTGACTGAGTGTTGTCTCTGGCGCATGGCCCTGTTTGCAGTCTCCAATCCCAACAGATTCCTGCAGTGTGCTTCCATGCTGCTCCTCCCATAGGAAGAAGGAGGGGATCTCCCCGGATCAGCCACTTGTGGGGTCCCTGCTTGAAGAGCAGTGGCCTGATTGTGCCTTGGGTCTTGGTTAAGGTAACCCTGAGCTGAAAGTCCACTTCTCAGCTCTGTCTCCACAGCTGGCTTCCCCACTCTGATACGTGGGAGCTCTGCCACACTCAGGCACCCCAGATCTTTTTGTGACCCCACGAGTCCTGAGACCACACTTCCCCACAAGGGCTCCACTCCCCACTTAGCCTCTGGAGTGACATCCCTCAGTGGAGCAGACTTATAAAATTTCTGATTTTGTGCTCTACTGCTCTACCACTTGCCAGGAGCCAGCCACTCCCAATGCAGTCTGTCTTCCCTTCCCTTGGAGTCACTTCTCTGCATGTCCTACCTTCCAGAAAGTGGTCACTTTTCTGTTCCTAGAATTGTGTTCTTCTCTTCAATCTCTTGTTGAGTTTGTAGGAGTTCAGAATGGTTTGATAACTATCTAGATGAATTCCTGGGACCCGATGATATTAGGTCCCCTACTCCTCTGCAATCTTGCTCTTCTCCTCTACATTAATATTCTTAATTAATTTTTTTTCAGGGGAAGCAAAAGTAATTTTAATGTAATTCAAGTTATCTTGAATTATGAATTCTATTTTTTTTTTAAAACTCTGTTAGTTACCATTTGGTATATCATTAGTTTTTGAGGTAATGTTCCATGATTCATTGTTTGGGTATAACACCCAGTGCTCTGTGAAATCAGTGCCCTCCTTAATACCCATCACCAGGTTAACCCATCTCCCCCCTCCTTCTCTTCTAAAACCCTCAGTTTGTTTCCTGGAGTCCATAGTCTCTCATGGTTCATCTTCCACTCTGATTCTATGCTCCTTCATTTTTCCCTTCCTTCTCCTAATGTCCTCCTGCTATTCCTTATGTTCCACAAATAAGTGAAACCATATGATAATTGACTTTCTCTGCTTGACTTATTTCACTTAGCATAATCTTCTACAGTCCCATCCGTGTTCATGCAAAAGTTGGGTATTCATCCTTTCTGATGGCTGAGTAATATTCCATTATGTATATGGACCATATCTTCTTTATCCATTCATTGTTTAAAGGGCATCTCAGCTCTTTCTACAGTTTGGCTATTGTGGACACTGCTGCTATGAACATTGGGGTGCATATGGCCTTTCTTTTCACTACATCTGTATCTTTGGGGAATTCTAAACTGGTAATGAGGACCCTAACTATTGCTAAAATTAAAAGTTGGATTTTAATAAATAGCTGCTGATGATATTTCCACTGAAACATTTGAAAGATAATGTTCATTATTGTCTTCTGAATGATTTGAAGAAGTAATTAAACTATGGCCATTTTTTAAAGGCTACTATGAGCAGGGCACAGCTTTGCTTAAGAGGTAGGAAGAAGTATTTTAGGTGTTTATTTTAAATATTTACTTGAGATTTTTCTTACTCTAGAATTTAGCCATGTGGTTATATGTAGGTTTTCCTTGGTTCTAGGCTGGAAAAGAATGGAGATGTTATACTTTTTCTGTTTAAGACAATCATAAACTCTCTGGTGTCAGCAGAATTGATCAGATCTGCCACTGAGGGTTAAGACAAAACCTCATTGAGAGAATCATAAGAATTTCATGTTTTGGAGGAATTTCACACAGAAATTTCTGTATGAAGATTGAGACACAGTACACTGTTTCAAACTGAGGTTTAGGGTTGAATGCTTCAAAATTATGAGCATGTCATTCAAATCCGAAAAGAGATGGTAATTCAGCAATTATGAAATCTTAAGCATGGTTTTTCTCTGACACAGTTTTTTTTTTAAAGATTTTATTTACATTTGACAGACAGAGATCACAAGCAGGCAGAGAGGCAGGCAGAGAGAGAGAGAGAGGAGGAAGCAGGCTCCCTGCAGAGCAGGGATCCCAATGTGGGGCTTGATCCCAGGACCCTGGAATCATGACCTGAGCTGAAGGCAGAGGCTTAACCCACTGAGCCACCCAGGTGCCCCTCTGACACAGTTATTGAAGTAGTGTGGCTCCACTTCAATAAGTAAAAATGGAAACAGCATTCTTGTTTAGAAAAGTCAAAGTCATTCTTCATTTAATGAATTGGTGGGGAAGTCTTTTTTTTAAACTAAGGTATAATTGACATATAGTATTATATTAATTTTAGGTATACAACATAGTCATTTGATGTTTATATAGCATATTGCAAAATGATCACCACAATAAGTCTGGTCACCATAAAACTTTAATACCATATTATTGATTATATTCCCTATGCTGTATATTACATCCCTGTGACTTATTTATCTTTTAATTTAATTTAATTTAAACTCAATTAATTGACATATAGTGTATTATTAGTTTCAGAGGTAGAGTTCAATGATTCCTCCGTTGTATACAACACCCAGTGCTCATTACATCACATGCCTTCCTTTAATGCTCATCACCCCGTTACTCCATCCCCCCAACCACCTCCTCTTCTGCAACCCTCAATTTGTTTCCTATACTTCAGAATCTCTTATGGTTTGTTTCCCTCTCTGATTTTGTCTTATTTTACTTTTTCCTCCCTTTCCCTATGATCCTGTATTTTGTTTCTTAAATTCCATGTACAAGTGATATCATATGATAATTGTCATTCTCTGACTTATTTTGCTTAGCATAATACCCCTAATTCCATCCATATTACTGCAAATGGTAAGATTTCATTTTTTTTTTGATGGCTGAGTAATATTACTTTGTGTGTGTATATGTGTGTGTGTGTGTATACTATATATATATATATATTATTTATACATCTTCTTTATCCATTCATGTGTCAGTGGACATCTGGGCTCTTTCCACAGTTTGGCTCTTGTGGACATTTCTGCTATAAACTTTGGGGTGCAAGTGCTCCTTTGGATCACTTTGTATGCTTTGGATAAAGACCTAGTAGTGCAATTACTGGGTCACACAGTAGCTCTATTTTTAATTTTTTGAGGAACCTTCAGAGTGGCTGTACTAGCTTGCATTCCCACTAGCAGTATAAAAGTGTTCCCCTTTTTCTGCATCTTTGGTGATATTTGTTGTTTCCTGGCTTGTTAATTTTAGCCATTCTGACTGGTATCATTGTGATGGTATCTCATTGTGGTTCTGATTTGTATTTCTGTGATTCTGAACCTTGTTGAACATTTCTTCATGTGTCTGTTGGCCATTTGCTTGTCTTCTTTGGAGGAATGTCTGTTCATGTCTTCCCATTTCTTGACTGAATTTTTTATTCTTTGGGTGTTGAGCTTGATAAATTCTTTTTTTTTTAATTTTAGATTTTACTTATTTATTTGAGAGAGAAAGAGGAAGAGATAGCATGAGCAGCAGGGAGAGGACTAGAGGGAGAAGCAGACTTCCTGCTGAGCAGGGAACCCAGTGTGGGGCTCAATCATGACCTGAGCCAAGGTAGATTCTTAACTAAGCAACTCAGGTGCCCCTGTATGTTCTTTATAGATTTTAGATACCAACCTTTTATATGATAAGACATTTGTAAATACCTTCTCTTATTCTATAGGTTGTCTTTTGGTTTTGTTGACTGTTCCCCCCATGACTTCTTTAATTAGTTAACTGGAAGTCTATACTTCTTGATCTCCTTCACCAATTTCACACCCTCTCCAACCTTGTTCCCTCTGGCAACCACTAGTCTATTTTTTTGTTTCTGTGAGTCTGGGTTTTACTTTGTTTGTTTGTTTTGTTTTTTAGATTCCACATACAAATGAAAGCATGCAATATTTGTCTTTTTCTGTTTGACTTATTTTAGTTAGCATGATACCATCAAGGTCCATCCATGTCATTATAAATGACAAGATTTCATTCTTTCTTATGGCTGAGTGGTATTCCATTGTGTGTGTGTGTGTGTGTGTGTGTGTGTGTGTGTGTGTGTGTTACCATATCTTCTTTATCCATTCATTCATTGGTTGACACTTAGGTTGCTTTCATATATTGGCTATTATAAATAAAGCTGCAATGAACATAGGGGGTACAAATATTTTTTCAAATTAGTGTTTCTGGAAAGATACCCAGTAGTAGAATTGCAAGATCATATGGTAGTTCTATTTTAATTTTTTGAGGGGCTTTCTTACTGTTTCCTATAGTGGTTGCACCAGTTTACATTCCCACCAGCAGTTGTCAAGGGTTCCCTTTTCTCCACATCCTCATCGACATTTATTATTTCTTGTGTTTTTGAAAACAGCCATTTTGAAAGGTGTGAGGTGTTTCCTCATTGTGGTTTTGATTTGCATTTCCCTGATGACTGGTGATGTTGAAATGTCTTTCACATATCTGTTGGACATCTGTATATCTTCTTTGGAAAAATGTCTATTCAGATCCTCTGTCCACTTTTGAATTAGACTATTTGTTTCTTTTGTTGTTGTTATTGAGTTACATAAACTCTTTATATATTTTGAGTATCAATCCTGTATTGGATATATGATTTGCAAATATAATCTCCCACTTGGTAGGCTGCCTTTTTGTTCTGATGTTTTCCTTTGCTGTTCAGAAGATTTGAGTTGATGTAGTCTCCCATTTGTTTATTTTTGCTTTTGCTTCCCTTACCTTTGGGATCAAATCCAAATAAACAAAAACCTCCACAAAAATCCATTGCTATGTCTAATGTCAAGGAGCTTACTCTATATTTTCTTCTAGGAGTTTAATGGCTTCAGGCCTTATGTTCAAGGGTTTAATCTATTTGAGTTAATTTTTGTATATGCTGTAAGAAAGTGGTCCAGTTTCATTCTCTTTCATGTAGCTGTCCAATTTTCCCAACACATTTTATTGTCTGTCATTTCCCATGTATATTCTTGCCTCCTATGCTGTGAATCAACTGACTATAAATATATATACATATATATGGGTTTATTTCTGATCTCTCTATTCTGTTTCACTGATCTGTGTGTCTGTTTTTATGCCAATACTGTACTATTTGATTACTATAGCTTTATAGTATAGTGTAATATAGTGATAACTCTGACTTTGTTCTTTCTCAAGATTGTTTTGGATATTTGAGGTTTTCTGTGTTTCTATAAAAATCTTACAACTATTTGTTTTAGTTCTGTGAAAAATGTCATTGGAATTTTGACAGGGATTGCATTATGTCTGTAGATTGCTTTGGATAGTATGGACATTTTAACGATATTAATTCTTCTAATACATGAGCACAGAATATCTTTCCCTTTATTTGTGCCTTCTTCAATTTCTTTCATCTTTGTCTTATAGTTTTCAGGGTATAGGTCTTTCACCTTCTTGGTTAAACTATTCCTAAATATTTTATTCTTTTTAATGTAGTTGTAAATAGGATTGTTTTCTTCTTTTCCTGATATTTTACTAGTGTATTGAAACACAACAGAATTTTATTTAACTTTTTTTTATCCTGCAAGTATATTGAATTCATTTATTAGTTCTCAGTTTTTTGATGGGGTCTTTAGGGTTTTTTATATACAGTATCATGTCATCTGTAGTAGTTACAGTTTTACATCTTCCTTACCAGTTAGGATGCTTTTAATTTCTTTTTCTTGTCTAATTGCTATGGCTAAGACTTCCAATACTATGTTGAATAAAAGTGGGGCAAGCAGGCATTCTTGTCTTATTCCTGATCTTAGAGGAAAAGCTCTCAGCTTTTCACTGTTCAGCATATTAGCTGTGAGTTTGTCATATATGGTCTTTATTATGTTGATATATGTTTCCTTTATACCCCCTTTGTTGAGAATTTTTATTGGAAATGGATGTTGAATTTTGTCAAATGCCTTTTCTGTGTCTATTGAGATGACCATGATTTTTGTCTTTCATTTTGTTAATGGTAGTATATTGTGTTGGTTGGTTTGCAGAGGCTCTACCATCCTTGAATCCTTGGAAAAATCCCACTTGATCATGGTGTATGATCCTTTTAAAATATTGTTAAATTCAGGGGGTGCCTGGGTGGCCCAGTGGGTTAAAGCCTCTGCCTTTGGCTCAGGTCACGATCTCGGGGTCCTGGGATCAAGCCCCGCATTGGGCTTTCTGCTTGGTGGGGAGCTTGCTTCCTCCTTTATCTCTCTCTCTGCCTGCCTCTCTGCCTATTTCCGATCTCTGTCTGTCAAATAAATAAATAAAATCTTAAAAAAAAATAAAATATTGTTGAATCATTTTGTTAATATTTTGTTGAGGATATTTACATCTATGTTCATCAGGGATATTGGCCTGTTATTTTCTTTATTCTTCTTTCCCTTTCCTTCCTTTCTTTGTTCCTTCCTTCCCTCCTTCCTTTTCTTCTTCATCTTTGTCTTCATCTTCTCTCTCTCCTCCCACTCCTCCCTTTTCTTTGGTGGTATCCTTGTCTGATTTTGGTATCAAAGTAATGCTGACCTCATAGAATGAGTTTGGAAGCATTTCCTCCTCTTCCATTTTTTGGAAGAGTTCAAGAAGGATTGCTATTAAATCTTCTTTGAAAGTTTGGTAGAATTCACCAGTGAAGCCATCTGGTCCTGGATTTTTGCTTCTTGGGAGGTTTTTGATTACAGATTCAGTCTCCTTATTAGTAATTTGTCTATTCAGATTTTCCATTTCTTCAAGATTCAACCTTAGAATATTGTATGTTTCTAGGAATTTATCCATTTCTTCTAGGTTGTCCAAATATGTTGGTATAAATAATTGTTCATAGTAGTTCCTTTCTATTTCTGTGGCATCAGTAGTGTGTTCTCTTTCATTGCTGATATTATTTGTTTGAACTCCCTTTTTTTCTTGGTAAGTATAGCTAAATTTTGTCAATTTTGTTTTTCTTTTCATAGAACCAGCTTTTAGGTTCATTGATATTTTATATTGTCTATTTCTTTTGTTTCCATTCTGATCTTTTTTATTTACTTCCCCCTCCTAACTTTGGGTTTCCTTTGTTCTGCTTTTTCCTACTCCCTTTAGATGTAAAGTTAAATTGTTTATTTGAGGTTTGGGTTTTTTCTTGAGGTAAACCTGTATTGCATTTAATCTTTTATTCTTAAAACTGTTTTTACAGCATACCACAGATGTGCTATGTCATATTTCTGTTTTCATTTGTCTCTAGGTATTATTTTGATTTATCTTTTGATTGATTCAGTGACCCAGTAGTAGTTAAGTAACATGTTTAATTTTCATGTATTTGTAGCTTGTCCAGTTTTCTTGTAATTTATTTCTAGTTTCATACCATTGTGGTCAGAAAAGATGCTTGATATGCTTTTAATTTTCTTAAATTTATTGAGACTTTTTTTGTAACTTACTGTGCATTGTATCTTGGAGGATGTTCCATGTGCATTTAAGAAGAATATATATTCTGTTGTGTTTGGATGGAATTCTTTTTTATATCTATTAAACCCATCTTAATAAAAATAATAGAAGTTCATTTTTTAAATAAAAGTCCCATCTTAATAAAAAAAAGTCTAATGTCATTTAAGGCTGATGTTCTTTATTGATTTTCTGTCTGGATGATTTGTCCATTGATGTAAGCAGAGTGTTAAAGTTCTCAGTTGTTATTATTTTGTTGTCAATTTCTTCCTTTAGGTCTCCTAATGTTGGTGCTCCTAATGTTCAGTATATATACATTTATAAATGTTACATCTTCTTGCTGGATTGACACTTTTATTATTATGTCATGCCTCTCTGCTTTTTAACTATAGTCTTTGTTTTAAAGTTGATTTTGTCTAATATGAGTACAGCTATACCATATTTTTTTTTCCATTTCCATTCGCTTGGAATATCTTTCTATTCTTCATTTTCAGCCTGTATGTGTCTTATTTTTTTTTAATCTTATTAAGCCATTCTATATCTTTTAGTTGGTGAATTTAGTCTATTTACATTTAAAGTAGTTATTGATAGGTATGTACTTATTGCTATTTTCTTAATTGTTTTCTGGCTGTTTTTGTAATTCTTCTGTATTCCTTTCTTTTCTTTCTCCCTTCTCTTGTGGTTTGATGAATTTCTTTAGTTTCTTTTATGTATTTCTCATTTTCTTTTGTGTATTTACTATATTCCTTGTGTTTACCATGTGACTCACATAACATCCTATGTATATAACAATCTATTTTAAATTGATAGCAACTTAAATTTGAACACATTCTCAAATTCTACATTTTAATTTTCCTTCATGTTTTATTTTTAATGTCACATATTACATCTTATTTTATATATTTCTTAACTAGTTATTGTAATTTTAGTTAATTTTACTAATTTTGTCTTTTATCCTTCATAGTAGCTTCATAAGTGATTAATCTACCACTATCACTATAGATATAACTTTTTGAGTGAGATTTTTACTTTAAATTAATTAGTGCCATTTCTTTTCAGCTTGAAGACCATTTAACATTTCTTGTGAGGCTGGTTGAGTAGGGATGGACTCTTTTAGCTTTTGCTTGCCTGGAAAACTGTTTCTCCTTGAATTCTGAATGACACCCTTGCAAGGTTGAGTATTCTTGGTTAGAAGTTTTTTTGTTTGTTTTTGCTTTTTTGTTTGTTTGTTTGTTTGCTTGCTTTCAGTACTTTGAATTTGTCATGCCATTTCTTTCTTTTTTTTGTTTTAAGATTTTACTTATTTATTTGACAGAGAGAGATCACAAGTAGGCAGAGAGGCAGGCAGAGAGAGGAAAAGAAGCAGGCTCCCAGCTGAGCAGAGAGCCTGATGTGGGGCTCGATCCCCAGACCCTGGGATCATGACCTGAGCGGAAGGCAGAGGCTTTAACCCACTGAGCCACCCAGGCGCCCCTGTCATGCCATTTCTTACTGGCTTGCAACGTTTCTGCTGAGAAATCTGCTGATAGCCTTGTGGAGTTTCCCTTTTATGTAATAATTTGTTTTTTTTCTAGCTGCTCTCTCTTTAACTTTTGACATTTTAATTATAATGTATCTTGCTGTGGAACTCTTTGGGTTTATTGTATTTAGAACTCTCTGGACTTCCTAGCCCTGGATGTCTGTATCCTTCCCTAGATTAGGGAAGTTTTTGGCCATTAGTCCTTCAAATAAGTTTTTTGCTCCTTTTCCTCTTTTCTATAATATGAATGTTATTCCACCTGATGTTGTTCCATGAAATTAGATTACTTTTAAATAACTTTAGCAAAAGAGGTTTTTTTTTTTTTGTATGATTTCATATTATGTATAATCCAAAGTTACTGCATTTTACACTTTGTAAATGTCTTCCATAGTAATTAACTTAAAGGGCTAAGTCCTGAACAGTTATAAAATAGACTTATTCTTTTAAGTTGAAATTTGCTCTAAATGAAAAAGTTTTTGATAGGTTGACATATAAGAAGAGACACAACAATAAAACTAAAAGATGGTATTCATGTATTACAAAAATCAGTTTATATTAAAAAATCCTATTTGAGACAAAGAAGAAATACATAATAAAATATTGACTTTTATTGAAAGAAAAAAGCCAAGCAATCATTTGAAATCATAAATGTCTTTTTGATTCAGATAACATATAATTTAGGAATGACTGGGTGAAAAAGGAGCTTCTTGCTTGTTTGGCTTGCCCCTAGGTGGTGATAAAATTATTGCAAAGTAAAAAAGACAAGGCAAAAAGGCAAATGTAAGCAGGATACTAAGTTCTTTCAGAAGATTCTGGTTTTGATTCTTAAGGATAAAATGACTCAAATTATCTGCTGCTTTTTGGTCATATGAACAAGGATAATGCCTTTTTTTTTTTAAGGTTTTGTTTTGTTTTGTTTATTCATTTGACAGAGATCACAAGTAAGCAGAGAGGCAGACAGAGAGAGAGAGGAAGGGAAGCAGGCTCCCTGATGAGCAGAGAGCCCAACGCAGGGCTCCATCCCAGGACCCCAGGATCATGACCTGAGCTGAAGGCAGAGGCTTTAACCCACTGAGCCACCCAGGTGCCCCAAGGATAATGCCTTTTAAAAGCATTATGTCTGAGTATTTCCCTCACTCCTTTACCCCCTCTGCGTTTGATTACCCACTAAATCTGGCACAAATAGAGATTGAGACACCTCTATTTTCTGAACTACCATCATTGACTCACCAAACTTCAATTCTGATCAAAGTTATAATAATGAAAATAATGATAAAATAATAAAGACTGCTGAGACTAGGTTATGTTGAAAATTGTTATATGAGGAATATGTTGCATATTAAATCCTTTGCTTACAGCCATAAAAAAGAATCTGCTACATAATTACATATTTTGATTATCACATCACAAGTTATGCCAGAGTTTCATATTCCTTTGAAGAGACATATCATTCAGCTAGAAATCCTCTGAGAATGAAGAAACTGATTTCCAACACGTGTTCCCAAAACTGAACATCAGTTTCTTTTTAAAGTGAAAATTTCTCAGAGAAAATCACAGTATTATTTTGTTGTTGTTTTTGAATTCAGATGCATTTCTATATTGTATTTTTAACATGGCATGTAGGTTCAAGTTTTTACTGTTACTGATAAGCCTGATATATAATTCATGAGTTTAACAAAATTTTAGGTGCTCAAGCACCTACCCATAAATTTAATATCCACTTTGAATCAAGAGTCATGAAACTAAGATTGCAAGTCCTACTCAATCTGAAGAAAAAAGAAACCCAGTGTTTTATTAACAAATATTCCCCTATAACATGAAAATCAAAATACTTATTTGATGCTTATCATTAAAAAGAAAACACAAGCAACAAAATGTTGAATCTATATTTGCTGTTCTGATATTGTATTTATTATTGCTTATCTTAAGATAAAAGTGATGATTAAAGAGTAAAGGAGTTATAGCTCATGATAATTATGTTATTTGCTAAAATCTAAAGTTGAAATGGAGCTGATGCACGCAGGAACAAATGCTGTATACTGCCCAAGTCCAGAGAGCACTATTTCTATGGACTACAATGTAAATGGCACTCCCTGGATTTGGACATGATGGTACCCGAACTAGAGTTCTAGACAGAAGGACAAATAGATGCTTCCCAGAAAAGGCTATAGAGATATTTTCATTAAATAGCTATAAATTTTTTAGGTAGGAACATCCAGTTTCTTGAGATTAACTGTCCTGTATAATAAGGAGACAGAATTTACCAGTAACCACTCTACTTCCACAAGCATTAATTGAGCATGTAATGTGTGCTTGGCACTATGTTACTTATATTTTTCTTATTTAATCCTCAAATAATCTTATGAAGAAATTGAGATTAAACAGATAACTAATGTGTTCAAGGCAATAGAGTTGATAAAGTTTCAGAAATTAGAACTAACTCTGGTTTCCCTGACATAGAAGCAGGTGCTTGTAAGATCTACTATACCGTGATATCACCATGGTGCATTAAACAAGTCCCATTGACCTGCATTGAAGTTTGTACCATGAATTTTCTAGTCAAAAAATACTTGAATTTGTTACTTTGTCTGAAATTTGAGTACTTATATATGGGAATATTATGAAAAACATCAAACTTAGGATAAACACAAAAAAGTCTGTCCCTCAGTGTCAGAATAAAATTCTCAGGCCATGGATGATTTCTCAGTAGTATGGTTTTGAGTATTCTTCCTCCTTTTCCCATTTATTCATTCTTCTTTCAAAGTATAGAGAGGGACTATGGCTAACTTGAATAAAACAGGTAATTATTAAAAAGTTATTGAGAGCACATGGATTTGCTATAACGTTGGGCAACCAGGCTCAGAGAATGCTCAGAGAAAAATAGGTGTTATGCTGCCAGAACCATGGCCCATGGCCAAAACTGGAATGAAGCATGTGCAGGCATTTGCCTTGGGCTCAAAATTTAAGAGGACACTCCCATATTTTCATAAAATATTTTAAAAAATCAAAATCAATAAATCAAAGATCCTATTCATAACAGACCAAAATATCAAAATTTTTTATTGAGACAAGATGGTGATAAAAGATCAGAATCAGTATGAGGCAGAGAATTGAGAAGGGATGTGTGTGTGTGTGTGTGTGTGCACATGTGTGTGTGTTGTTAAAGGATGAATCTAATGTGTCTACAGGACATCCAAAGCTGAACACTCTTAATTTCAGTTTGGAAAGCTCTTCTGGAACTCAAGATATGGCAGAGCTAAGATAGAAATTTAAGGGTGTTTGTCAAATAGGTGTTACTTGACATCATGGGGAAAATAGAAACCTAGGAAAATTCCAGAAAATGGAAGACTGAATCCTGGAGAATGCTCACATTCTGTGGGGTGTAGAGGAAGAGAAGCCAGTGAAGGTGAATGAGGAGAGGATAGACAGGATAACCAAGAAAAAATGCTGTCCTGGATACCAGGAGAGGAGACACTCTCATGATTAAGTGGAGTAGAAGAAGTAACAGCTCAGCAAAGGTGCAAAATGGTTAAGTGGTCAAAAGCTATCATTTATAAACATTTGTCACATACCAAGCACTGTGCAATACATTTAACATAGCTGTCTCTTTTAATCTTTACATAAACACCGTATAGTCATTATTGTTCTCATTATATATATGAACAAATACCATTACTTTTTTGATGAAATTTATCATTAACTCTGGGATTGTTTTATTAAATTATAATACTTGAGGTCTGTATATATTTTGCGTGGTAGGATTTTGAGAGACAAAGAACTTGCCAAGGTCACACAACAGTCAATGATGGATGGGTATTGAGCTCAGGTCTGTCTGAAGGCAAACTCATGTGGGTATACCGTTTCCTGCCAGACTTATAGTTTTCCTCTCTCCCTGATGATCATGATCAACAGTAAAGCTGTACAAATGCAGACGTTGAGGCTCTGACCCTGAAGCTTTTGATTCTTTGGGTCTCAGTAAATGTCTATCTAACCATAGTGCCATAAGGGTCACAGACTCTCAATTGTTCAGTAATTTTATATACAAAATAAAGGATTTGGGCCCAAATGATAACTAAAGTCAATGATTTGTAATTAATATCCTTGAGAGAAGCAGATAGATGGAGACCTAATGAAGTATACATGCATTTTTTTTAATTGACCTTGTAATCTCAATAAAAGAACATTCACATTCCTTGGTAGTATGGGCACCATTCAGTATGTATGTATCTATGTTTGTATGTATGTACGTACATATGTACATATGTATGTATGTATTTATTTGAGAGAGAGTGCCTGCAAGCCCAAATGGGGATGGTATGGGGGCAAAGAGGAGAGGGAGAAGCAGACTCCCTACTGAGGACCCTGGTACCTCAACCTGAGCTGAAGGCGTCTGCTTAACCAACTGAGCCACCCAGGAGCCTTACAATTTAGTTTAATAATAAGGAAAGTAGTATTGCAATTAAATCATGGAACATATTATTCTCAAGCCCTTATAATCTGCAAAACATGACCTCTAGCAAATCATCTTATATCGGCACTTCAGTGTTAGATAATGCATGACATATCCCATCTCCTTTATTACTTAGTCATTTGAGTTATCATTTGCTGCAAATCACCATTTTGCTCATAAAGGAGAACATCTGCTTCATTAAAGAAGTAAATAAGAGCAAAAAAATTGGTTTGGAAATGAGTTTCCTTTTCAACTCTCTATTAAATGAAGTTCTTATTTAATCTGATAACATTTGGTGTTGTTTCTCTTAGTGCAGTTCAAAAAGTAGCCTAAATGTAGACCATTTTAATAATATGCTGCTAGAAAGAAAATGATGTGTTGTTAGTTTTATTTGGCACTGAGCACAATGTCTTGCACAGAGTGGATGCTCAATGTTCTTGGATGTTTGTTGAATGACCATAAAGCACAGAAAAAAAGAAAATAATATGGTAGTTATTTATATGGCATTTACAAGATACTAAAGAAACTTGATTTCTGAAAATTATACTTATGAAAGTATAATCATATATACAAACATATGTAATATCATACTGATATTTTACACTTACAGAAAAAAATACAAGGGACTCTAAAATATTTGTATTTTCCCTATACATTCTACAGATCCCTACAATTTAGTAATTTAAAATTAAATACTAAATTATAGACTAGTATTAAATACTAAAATTATAGACTATTATTAGAAATTATTTATATTAATATTGCCTATGCATACCAACAAAACAATTTAACAATAGCATTATAAATATAAACTAAAAATATTGGCTTTTTAATGAAATTTATCATTATCTTTGGGATTGTCTTACTAAATCATTACACTTGAGATCTGTATGTGTTTTGTACAAAAGGATTCAAAACTCTTAGCAAACACTGAATATTATTTTGGATATCAGTGACAAATGATCCATATGTAGTAATTGATCCATATGGTAGCACCCACCAAGCCACTTGTACTGGAGACCTTATGAAACTCAGGCAGCCTCCCTGATTTCAATTAGAGTGCAATAAAAATCACTCTAGCTTTGTGCCACAATTCCTACCAAAGACTGACTCCTGTGGGAAAAAATTAACAAAGAGTGGCTGCTGGAAAATCAGCATCTAAAATAGAATTTAAATGTTTTTGATATCCTGAATCAAGTCTACATTGTCGGTCATGTCTTAAAAATAACAGCATATTATTTATAAGAACTACCATTTATAGAGAGCTTATTGACATTCAGCACTTTACATACACCTCATTTAATCCTTAAAACAACCACGTAGGGTGGATTTGGTTAATCCTCCCTTAAAGAGCCAGGTGGTTTTTTTTTTTTTTTTTTCGTTTTTTTTTTTTCTTTTTTTTTTTTAAAGAGAGTTTAATGTTCTCCTCAAACTCACAGATCTGTAAAGTGGAGGGACCAGAGTTTGAACCCACATCCTTTTGACTCCGAAGTCTGGACTGTTAGTCACTAAGACCAATGCATTGATAACTTGTATTCAGTAGCACTCACCTGTATAGCTGTGAGTGGAGTGATGAGAAACCCAGTCAGTTCTATTGTCTGATTTGAGGCATCAAACGATGATGTCAGTGGTATTCATTGTTTTAAATTAGTCCAAGGATCATAATATACTCTTCATATAATTTTTTTTATGTGGAAGATTTCAATCATTAATTCTTGGATACAAATATGTAATACAAACCAGTCCCAGAAATGATGTTGTCTGAAAAGCCATGTATTATAAATAACTTGAGAAGCTTTGCCAGCGTTCTCATAATGAAATAAAGTATTCACATTATTTTCTTTTAGCTTCTTAAAAATGTCACTCTGTTTTCTTTTGGATTGCATAATTTCCCATGAGAAATGTGCTGGAATTCTTTCCTGTGTTCTTTGGTATATAACTTGTCTTCTTTCTCTGACTGATTTCAAAATTTTCTCTTTCTTTTTTCAGGGTTTAAAAAAAATTTATTTATATTTATATTTATTTATTTTTTATTTACATATAATGTATTATTAGCTCCAGGGGTACAGGTCTGTGAATCGTCAGGCTTACACTTCACAGCACTCACCATAGCACATACCCTCCTCTTTTTAGCAGTTTTAATGGGATATACATATGAGGTTTTTTTGTTGGTTGGTTGGTTGGTTGATTGGTTTGTTTTTGTAAGTATTCTTCTTGTTTCTGGGAAATTTTATGGTCTGTGATTTCATGTGTTTAATTATTTTTGGAAAATTATGAGCTATTATCTCTTTAAACATTTACTCTCCCCCATTCTCTCTGCTTTTTCTTCCACCTGCATGGCAGCTGATCTTCTTCCCATAGTCCTGCTGCAAGTGAGTCAGGACTAGGGTCCCCACTCCTTGGAGACACCTGTCTTTCCTTAGATCTTAGACTGTTTACTCTGCAACTTCTGTTCCCTAATGGAGTTAAGAAAAGTTATGATTCTGTAGATTACCTTGTTTCTCCTGTCATTAGAATGGGAGGAAACTCTTCTCCACTTTTTACGTCCTACGCGGAAGCTAGAAGAAGTCTCTTTGACTTTTGAGAAGTTTATGCCATTTCCCTTTAAGATGGCTTGGAAGACATCATGGATATTTTACCCAAACTTCTGGTTAATTCCTTTTTTGAAAAAGATTTTTATTTATTTATTTGAGAGAGAAAAAGAGCGAGAAAGCGAAGGAGAGAGCACAAGCAAAGGGGAGGGGGAGAGGGAGGAAGAAGCAGACTCCATGCTGACTGAGCAGGGAGCCCAAGGCGGGGCTCCATCCCAGGACCCTAGCCACCTGAGGCAGATGCTTAACTGACTGAGCAACCTAGCCCCCCACCCCCTTTGCTTAATGCTTTTGGAGAAGAAGGTAGAAAACACAATTACTACCTGCTGAATTTACTCTTATTTTTTCCACTAAGGGGCAATGCCTCCTCATCTTCAAGGAAGAAGAAAGTAACAGATCAAAGACTTGGGACGGCAAAATAAACCCACTTTGGGTTTCTACCCATTAGCGGTGCTGGATGGGCCATTAGGCAGAGATTCTGGGGCCAGAGGTCTGGTGCACTTCTTTTCTCTCCTCACTTTCTCTAGAACAAAGTCCCAAAATAAATATTACCACACTCCCAGAAGTGACTGATACTCTCTGGCTTATTTTCATGGTGAGCAATTCACCTGGAGATATTTCTGAATGGATGAATACATTGATAATCATCATATTATAAACTCATCAAAGTGTTCAAAAACCAATGTAAAGTAATTTTTTTAATGAAAAATACATTTTTAATGAAGTTTAAAGCCAGATAATTTATTTTGGGGAATTCTGTTTTGCAAAAAAAGTGGTATTGGCCTGTTTGGAAAGAAATTGTCTTCAGAAATTCTGAAGTGCTCACTCTTTGTAAGATCAAAGGGCACACACAGCACTGCTAAACTAACTCAAAGAACGTACTGTAGCTTCCTTTGGAAAATCAAGGCATCCATGCCTTTGTTGAGGAGAACCTTGTTAGAGGAAAGAGCACTGTCTTATATGAAATTTGTTTCAAATTTATGAAATTAAAGACAGCTAGTATTTTATTTTATTTTATTTTATTTTATACTAGCTTTATTGAGGTACAGCAAACAAATAAAATTGTAACTTGGTGAAAATTCTTCCACAGTGTATGAGTATTTTAAATCACGATATGATTTATGGCAAATCTATTGGTTTGTGTAGCTACTTTACAAAACAATATTGTGTTATTATGTGTATAGAATATATATGTGCATGTATGATACATGTAATATATGTCAGATGTAATACACTATGTAAGTGTACTCTCTACTCCAAATTTTTTCTCTTTTTTCCATTTACTGTGTGAGTTGTCTTCTCTTTGGAAGATAACTCCTCTTTACAGAGTCTAAATACGGGCTGCCTCCCCAGCTAAGATATGCAAGACTTGTCCAAAGAGAGTTTCAACTCAGTTTTGAAAAACAAGAACAAAAACCAATACTGTGTATTTTGTTCCAGCAAGGAGGAGGCTCAGCAGCCCAGTGGTGTTTGGGCTAATATTCTGCCTAATGCAATCTTCATGTTATCAGCCCATCGTCAGCTCCTCATCCTTTCAATAATGTAATATAAGTTGCTAAACCCCTAGAGCTGATTGTATCACAAAGGGATTACCCCAGTCCCTTTCTGGGAATTAAACCTACAAAGGGCAGACAGCTGGGCCGCCTGCATCAATCTGACATTGGTTCTTTGCTACGTACATTAGTGCAATCTGCTGCCCCAGAACAGAATTGTAAACATTTGAGTTGTATTCTCAAGACCCTGTTTTTAAAATATTAACATCCTGCAGTGTGCTTTAAGTACTCAATAATAGAGTTAAATTCACAGAAACCGAGGGTATAGAAGGAAAACTTAATGACGCTGGAAAGGGTCTGGATTTTGCAAGATTATATTGGCGAGTCTTGAAAATCACAGGCACTGAGATGAACCTTGGCAGAGCGCTGAAAGTGTCATCCGTGAGCACTTAACAGTGATGTCTTTCCTCTCTGCTCAGCTTCTTAAGAACTTTTTCCTCCTGTGAATGACCTTACCCTTTGGAAAACCTGATTCCATTTGAAATCGGAGTTGCAGTAAACAATGTCACTACTTTTACTTATATTTCCTGGTTGTCTGATCACCATTTGAACAAAATGTCATGAATGAAAGGTTTTCTGTTTGGGAAATACTATACCCAGGGGGGAAATTTTCAGATATAATCCAACCTTATTATATTATTAGAGTTCATTAGTTGAAACTCATTTACATGCTTGCGTGCAAATATTAGGGTGTGTTTAAGATACTTTGGTTGTTACCCCGTTTGAGAATGTGAACTTCGGAGATGCTGTTTATTCCTTGCCTTTCTAAGGTGCTGCATATAAACCCTTTAATCATTTTTCAGTTTTAGTGCTTCCTGAGAAAGTCTTCAGTCAAATGGGATTGCATATTAAGAAGGACTATATTTGAAATAACTTTCCCAAGTAATACAATTTGATGGTGCCTATTATGTGCCTGGCAGCAAAACAGGAATCTTATTTCAATTGAACTCTATTTACGCCCTCAAATCAGGACGTTCAGTTTGACTTTAACACAATAAGTCAAATTGCCCTATTCCTAAAGGCCCAGGACCTGATAGATCCTGGGTGACCTAAACCAAATCACGTTAAGCGTAACAATATTAATGATAACAGGAAATTAGACTTACAATTCTGGAATGAATTTAGATATTCTAGAATAAATTATCTTTAGATATTAGGCAGTGTTATATTCTTGTGTTATTGATAGGCAAAACAAGAAATATTGATGAATACATAAGGCTAATCCAACTTTTCCTGGGACTGAAAATCTTTTGAAAACCAAGTACATCTATGGCTGATTTTAAGTCCCTATTGAAAGAGGGTCACCAAACATTTCATTCATTCAAATTTTGTTAAATTTTTACCAGTGCAGATGATGAACGTGAAAATGAATTTTTTTTCCCTTAAACTGGCTGATACTGTTTATTTTGATGTGGGATTATGCTTTAAAAGACATTGTAAAAAAAAAGAAAGACACAAATATGCACATTGGTGACAACAGACTCACTCCAGTAACATGGCAGGATTTGTCCCTTATTTCCCAGAATTCTGTTACTTTGTCTGGTGTATAAGGGATAGTCCTCAATTAGTTGTGCTATGTTTTCTCTTGCTTGGTAAGCATTTTTGGTCAAACGAGGAATGGCAGAGTTCCACAATTAGATCAAAAGATCAATCCTAATGTACCATTTTCTCCTCACCCTCCTGCTGTAATAAAGTGGCTGCGACTCTCCAGGGGACAACTCAAAATCCTCGGACTGATATTTCTAAATTAGCTGACTCTCTGACCTTGCTGGTAATTGCGTTAGTTTATCAATGTTCAACACAATTTATTACTCTCCGATACGTACCAAAGTGTTTACCTCTCAACACTAACAATATTAAAAAATCTAAACTATCTATTGCAGCAGAAAGAGGCATCCTTTCATTAGGGAAAAACATAAATAAATGGGAGATGTCACATGACCTGCCTTAGCACAGAAGAGCTGCAGCTCCTGAAGGAGGGTAGTTGCTTCCTCAGGTTTGACAACGTCATGTTCGCAAATTCTGGAAGAAGAGGCACCAAGTTTCATTTCCATTTGTGTGTGTAATGTACAGGAATGAAATGGTGCTTTCTGCATTGCTACAGTAATGGCTTCGTTCTAAGAAAAATATATGGCATCAATAAAGCCTTATCAAAGCACTTAAAATCCACATGGGTACTGATAGGATTTCACTTTGACTTTCAACGTGGTACAGTTTGACGGGGAAAAACATTAAGTTCCTGGGTCCAATTTTGGGATGAAGGAAGTCGACAGATTCACTTGCTACCTTCATCTTAATCATTTTATTATACATTTTTTAAGTCTTGTGTTTGATGAGGATGGTGAACGAGCTGTGACAAAACTCAGTGTATATTAGTGACTAAAGATAGTGCCATATTGGAGTTTCTCTAAAGAAATCCCTGGTTGTAATGTACTATTGGACAAAGAAATTTTGTACCACCTGGCTATGAATGATGTTAATAACCTGCTCATGTCGAATTAGGTGTGGTAAAGATCATGCTGTTCAACTTTAAAACTTTAAACAATGGGCTATCTTTTATTTACCCTACATCTTCTACCTGGTTCCAGTAGGAACTGGACTTTACTCTTCTTTCTTCACAGATGACACAGAAGTTAGGAAGTGTTCAGTTACATCCACCTACGCATTTGCCCGCTGGAACCAAATCCTTGCATTCATTCCTCACTCATAAGGCATGAGTTTCAAAGGCAGCTTGACTAGGATAACACTGGTTTGACGGTTGCAAAGCATTTGATATCTTCTTAAAATCTTGGTGTCTTAAAGTTATAGTTCATATTATTACTATTATTGTTATGTTATTAATAATTGTTAGGCTTATGTTCTTTCAAAAGCAGATTTGTTTTTAATTTCTTTCTTTCATCAGCAGCTCATTTCAGTGCAGAAGATAAAATTCCTTTGGTAAGGGAACTGTTAGATTTGCCTCCTCTCTAAAATCTCCTCTATAGAATTTTCTACAGAACTTTAAAATCCACACTTGGAGAATTTTATTGTTTTAATTACATTCAAAAGTCGTAGAAATTGTTTAAGTTTTTAAAAGTCCTCAAATTCTCTGACATCCCTTTAGTGTTTGAGTACTATTTATGCTTCATTAACATTGCCAGCCTTAACCAGGAGATCTCCAGAGTGTGTCCACTGTGTGTGTTACTCAACCAAAACTACACATGCAACCTGCTGTGTTTTAGATTTAGATTAAACACTCATTGAGTGCCTGTAAGAAGCCAGACTCTGGTTCTACTCATTGCATTCTTTCTAATCACCTGGAGAATAGAATAAATAAAGTTTTGTCCATTTGAATATAATTTGACTCAGACGCTTGGACTAGCCTCATAGCATTTTGTTTTAAATAAATAATTGTTATTTTCAGTCAGGTAAAATTGAAGGATAAATACAAGTTATTTTGAGCAATAAAAATATTGTATTTTATTAAAATAGCAGTCTTTATAAATATGAAAGTCCACATAGAAAAAAAAAAAGGGTGATGAACATTTATTGACTGCCTCTTGTTTGCCTCTAGTACTTTAAATATGTTAGCCACTCTCCTAAAAATAATTCAGCATTTATTTTGTGATGGGAACTGTGCTTAGTACGGGGGATGTGTGGGTGCATGAGGTAATGTTCCTTGCATTCATGGGACTATAGAGAAGTGGGCAAGTCCTTCTTGTATAATGTTCTACTTGATACAGGAGTGGTGAGTACAGAGTGTTTTAGAAACACACAAGGGTTAGGAGAAGAATAAATGAAACAAGATGGGATCGGGAGGGAGACAAACCATAAGGGACTCTTAATCTCACAAAACAAACTAGGGTTCCTGGGGGGAGGGGGGGAGGGAGAGGGTGGTGGGGTTATAGACATTGGGGAGGGTATGTGCTATGGTGAATGCTGTGAAGTGTGTAAACCTGGCGATTCACAGACCTGTACCCCTGAGGATAAAAATACATTATATGTTTATAAAAAAAAAATAAAAAAATTAAAAAAAAAAAAAAGAAACACACAGGGGACTTATCTGGTCCACCTGGGTTAGGAAAGGCTATGTAGACAAAGTAACGTTGATGCGGATATCTGTCTTCTGTTTAGAATCCTTCCCTTCACCTTCTGTCCTTCCATACTTTTCTGCTTCCTTCCTTCTTCCCCTGTCCTTTTCACTTTTTTAGATTTTAAAAAATAACAAAAACCATTATCTGATTTTTATAACGTATCTAACAATGCAGAAACTTATAGGAAGCAAAGGTTAATAAGCTCCTCAGTTCCACACTCATGCACTGTTAGTAGGAATGTAAATGGGAACAGCCACTGTGGAAAATAGTATGGAGGATCATCAAAAAATTAAAAGCAGAAATACCATATGATCCAATATACCATTACTGGGTATTTCCCCAGAGAAAAGTAAAACACTCATTTGAAAAGATACATGCACCCTTTTGCTTATTGCGGCATTATTTACAATAGCCAAGATATGGAAGCGACCCAAATGTCCACTGATAAAGAAGATATCTCTATCTATATCTCTATCTGTATCTGTATCCATATCCATATCTATATCTATATCTATGGTGGGCAACCTAGTTGCTTTGTGACATTACAAGAAAATCTTGCAACAAACATCTTGGTACGTATGTCCTATACGCTACAGTCTTTATTTCTGAAGAATACATTCCCCTGAATAAAGGTATCTGGGTCTAAGTCTAGGAAACCTTTATAGAAATGGCCAGATTGTTTCACGGTTATGGAAATATTTATCAACAGTGTATATGGTGATTTCATCAACACCGGATCCTACTATTTGTGATTTTTGCCAATATAAAGGTTGTGTCTCTCATTGTTTCAATTTGAATTTTCTCAGTGATTCATGAGGATAAGCATCTCTTCATGTTCTATTTATACAAATTTCCTATTTATGTTCTTTGCCCTTTTATCCCTGAGCTTGCTGCCTTCCTTCCTCCCACCCACCCTCCTTCTCTTTCTTTCTATCTTTCTTTCTATCAATTTGTAGGAACTTTTTCCTGTATCAGGGATATTAACCCTTTCCATTGGTTAGAGCTTTCAGCTGGTAACAAAGAAAACTGGCTGGTTTAGGCAGTCAGCAATTTGTTGAAGGATGTTGAGTAAGCTCTCAGAATCAGTGGAAGGGCTTGAGAAACAGGCTGGAGCCTGAATTCCCAGGAACAGTCTGCAGATTGGCATTAAAGAACTGGCCTGAGGAGAACATTCATTACGACAGCTGTGGCCTCTGCTGCAGCCATCTCCTGAAAAATCATTTAAAGTCTCTGAGCCCGTTTTCTTAGGTGGTTAGTTTGGGATCTTAAGACACATGCAGCTGCACCAGGTGACACAGTTGTGGCCCATCTGTAATTGGGCTGGGAAAATAGGATTTCTGAAGGTGGCTTCAGAATGTGGTAAGCTACCTAATGTAGGGTAAATATTCAAAAGGGCTTGGGCACCACAAATAATAGATGCCCACTACACCCTTTATCTGCCTTATTCATTGCACATCTTTTTCTCTAGTCTGTATTTTGGCTTTTTGTTTATGATCTCTTTGGTCATATAATTACAAAAAAAGATAGAAAGAAATTATGTTTCTCTTCTTTTATGGCTTCTACATTTTGTCTTGCTTAAGTTCTCTACCATTTCAAAGTCATACAAAAATTTTCAAAGTTTAATATAATTTTACTTTTTACATTTTGATCTTAATTCATATAAAGTTTATTTTTGCATATGAATTGGACTGTAAATTAATTTCCTTTTCAGATTAACATCAGCACCAAGAAACTCTTTCCATTTCCCACACTGAATGGACATGCCAATTTTGTACTACACTATGTTCTTTTTTTTTTTTTTAAGATTTTATTTATTTATTTGACAGAGAGAAATCACAAGTAGATGGAGAGGCAGGCAGAGAGAGAGAGAGGAAAGCAGGCTCTCTGCTGAGCAGGGAGCCCGATGTGGGACTCGATCCCAGGACTCTGAGATCATGACCTGAGCCGAAGGCAGCGGCTTAACCCACTGAGCCACCCGGGCGCCCACTACACTGTGTTCTTATAATAAACTTGGATATATTTCTTGACTCTTCACTTTCTTTCACTTTTTTATCCCTGTGAAAATTTATACTGTTTTGATTATAATAGTTTTTAAATACATCTTATGGTTTTGATAGGTACTGTATATTTTATTTTAATGATTTTTTGTAGTACAGATTTTACTGCTTTTTTTGCTAATCAAGCATTTTCATGTAAAATAATTTTACTCAGTTCTTAGAAAACAAATTGGTACTCTGAAGTTGCATTGAATTTGGTAAGGATTGATCATAGTATGAGACCAACTCTTTTCATCCAAGAACATGGTCTGTCTTTCTATTCAGTTATTTTCTTAAGTCTTTTAATAAGATTTTGTAGCTTTCTTCCTATAGTCATGTATCTTTCTTGTTTAATTCTTAGGTAAGTTTTTATTGTTATTGTGAAAGGAAAACTCTACAATCCAAATTGTAACTTGTGACTAGTAGAATAGACAAAAGCTACAGATTTTGGTGTACTTATCCTGCATAAAGACAGCTTCCCTAATTCTCTTATTAGGTAGCTTGATATTTCAGTTTCATGGGTCCAGTAAAGAAATTTTTGTTGTTTCTTTTCCAATATTTGTAGTAATTATTTGATATTTTTTATTTTGTTGAGTAAGTAAAAAAGTCTTCCAACAATGTAAAATTTGGTAGAGGTTGGTATTATCTCTGTCTTATTGTTAATTTTGGTAAAAATGATTTAAACATATCATATAACTATTGTGATTTTTGTACTGGGTTTTATAACAGTCTAGATCACATTTAAGTGATGACCTTCTATTTCCTTTATATTTAAAATTCTTAATGAAATAATTGCTGATTTTTCAAGTGTTTACTCAACATCTATTGATATAATCATATGAGTTTTCCTATTTAAATTTTGATGTAATTATGTTGTTGAATTTTTTATGTATTCCTGGACTTAACCCTACTTATCATAGTTTTTATGGATTCAGTTAATCGGTATTTTATTTAGAATTTTTAGTCCTATCATAAGTCAAATTTTTATTTGTATTTTCTATTTTGTACTATTTTATCAAGCTTCGCTATCCTGTTAGTGACTTCTATGTTTGTTTTCCTCATTTTTCATGCTGAATTTCCTTTGTCCTCCAGTTCCAAAGAGTAGAAGCTAAATGGAGGGCAATTTTGTCTCTAGACAAGAAAACCCAATTTCTTTTTTTGCTTTTTTGTTTTTTTTTAAGTCAATACATTTTTATTTAAGAAATTTTACATGTGAATCCTCCACTGTTGATCACCTCACATCCTCCAAAGTTAAGATCATAATCTTCAAAATAGCCCTTTAAAAAATAATTTTTGTTCAGTCTGCATTTGTCACTGTCAGGCCAGAGTTCTTTCAGCTGAGCTTCTTTGATCTCCACTGGAATACAGACATACTTCAAAAATTCCCCACCTGTACTCTTTAGGATCCAATTTCTTTACTTAGCGGCCCTAGAAGTCAAATTGTAGGAGGTACATTCATTGCTATTTTGGCAAAGGATCTAAACTATTATTCCTTCCTGGAAACCAGATTTCTTTAACAGCAAATGAGGCTTCTTTTGAGGTATTGTGTTTGTTATCATCAATTGAATCATCTGAATTTATTGCAGGGGGATATTCCTTTGACTTGGAGGTTTGAGCCAGATGACTTGTGAGGTCCTATTCAACCCTAACATTGACAGTTACTGAATTACATAGGGTTAAGAGTGTGGTCTCTAGAGTCAGATTTCTGGGTTTGGATTTGAACTCTAAGACTTAGTCGTTGTGGCAATTTACATATCTTTACTAAGCCCATATTTTTCCTTTATCCAACAGTAAGGATCAAGTGAAAAAGTCTATATAAGTTTGTTAGTGAAGTGTTTGGTGCATGATACACATTCTATAAATACTAGCAAGTAAACAGTGTCATGGAATCTTTCATAAAGTTATCAGTAAGAGTACTCTTCATTTACTTTTAAGATATGGTTTGTGTATGAAAGAAAATTACTCTTCTCATAATATGGTATTCTAGAGAGTGTCTTCCTTCACATAATCCTTAGTCTAAAAAAAAAAAAATCTACCTGTTTCTTAAATGGTGTTATTTTTCATTGTCTACTTTGGAAGCTTCCTGCTCTGCACGTAGTCTCTGGGTGATTTCAAACACTCTCTTGGCTTTAATTATCATCTATTTGCTGATGACTCTCAAATAGCTCTTTCTCCTGAGCTTCTGCCTATATATCTAACCTGCCTACTAGATGTTCCCATCTGGAGATCCCACAGTCTCCCCTGCTACTGTACAACCAAAATGAACCCACCATCTCTCCTAGGATGTTCTCCTGAGATTCTCTTCCTCTCTCAAGGAATGATGGTACTATCCTTGTTCAAACCAGAAATCTGGAGTTATCCTCAACCACTCCACCCTCTCCTCCACCCCACCTTTAATTCCCAAGTTCTAAAATATCCATTAAAGCAGTCCATCACTCTCCACCTTTAGTGATAACTCTCTAGTTTTGGAAAGCATTAACAGGACCTCCCTTTTTAATGAGACACATTTTTGAAAATGCAAATGTGTTGGTTTAATCTTGATACTTTAGAATCATTCTATCTCAACCATCCAACTTTTAACTCCAGCTGTAATGAATGTCTTCATCTTATTTGAGCACCCAGTGCTCTTTCTTGGTTCTGTGTCTTGGCATACTGGAATTCCTAACTGGAATACTTTCTTCTTGCTTATTGACTAGCTTACTGTTCTTTATCCTTCAGGTCTCTGCTGAACAAAAGCAATGTCAATAATAATAGTGATAAAGATAATGATAGTGATAGCAAACAATTAATGTATACTTACCATGTGCCAGGCACTATGACAAATGCTTCAAATACATCACCCCTCTTCCTCTTCACTATCAGTCTGTAGAGGCTTCCCATTTTCACAGTTGAAGAATCTGAGGCTTAAAGGGTTTAAATAATTTTTCCAAAGTGATTCCAAAGTGATGGAGCCTGTATGTGGAGGAGTTACAATTTCATCCTAGGTCATCTCTCTCACTCCCTCCAGAGCCTGTTCTATTTAGATAGCATCTAGTAAGGACTAGGTAATTTCTCCTTTATGTTCATGTACATAGCACACTGTCTCTATTTGTCTTAGTCCATCTGGGCTGCCATAACAAGATACCCTGGACTGGGGGTCTTATAAACAACATTTATTTCTCATAGTTCTAGAGGCAAGGACATCCAAGATCATGGTGTTGGCAGATTTGGTGTCTGGTGAGGGCTTCCTTGTTCATAGATGGCTGTTTTCTATGTCTTCATGTAGCTCAAGGGGCTGGGGACCTTTGTGAGGTCTCTTTTAAGGGCAGTTGTCTATTTCATGAGCATTTTCATGACCTAATTCACTCTCAAGGCCCCACCTTCTGATAACTGTCACCTTGGGAGTTAGGATTTCAATGTATGAATTGGGGGTGCATAGATATTTAAAGCATAGTGCTAGTCTAACACACTTATCACACCATAGTGTAACAATCTGTTCCATTCTCTATGCCTCCAACTAGTTTGCAACCACTGTAAAATCAAGGCCTGTTTATCCTTGTATTCCCAACTCTGAGCAAAGCGACTGACACATAGCAGGTTCGTAGTAAATATTTGACGTATAACCCAGATGTCTTAGGGCTTTAGCCATGGTCTTTGGAGGTCTAGCATTCTTTAGCTTTTTTCTCTCAAAAATTCCTAGCTCGTGTATGATGTCATGGGTTTGTTAATTTCACTTAAGTCTTGAGGACTTCTAGGGAAGATCATTCTACTCCATCACAACCTCCCATCCTCTTTCTTTCTGGGTTCCCTCTTATGCTGCAGTGTCTTGAATCTCACCCTGCCTGTTCAACATTCATGTAGGTATGACTTTTTATGACTTCCTGAAATTCTGTGAATAAATATTTTGCCATTCCATTATAGTTGAATGAATGAATGAATGAATGAGTGAATGAAGTGTAAATGAGTGAATAAATCTGAGCTGAAGATTTGAACACAGTCCTGCCTTATGTAATTTTAAGGCATTCCACAAAATTTTCTTTGAGGCTGGATGACTGAATATAATGATATACTACATCTGGCAAAACATTTATATTTTAATGGGAAAATTCTATTTAGCTGTGCTTTAAGTACTGTATTATATAGAGAGAATTTGTTTACTTTTTCAAAGTATATGTTATTTATTGTGGGCTCTGAGATGGGAGAATATGTCCTATACTTATTTGTGCCTGCTACATGATTTAGCAAAATGTCTTGAGCAGAGTAGGCACTCATTTAATAGCGAGTTGATTGATTGAATAATTATTCCACCTATAAACACTTCTGTAGTACATTACCTGATGAGTGTCTATTTCAACATGACGATGGCTATGACCTTCGTGTAGTTCATTAGCAAATGAAAAGTATCCTCATTTCCCTGGAAGGAAATGAGAATATAAAAAATGTGGTTCTATTTGTAGTGCCATTACTGTCTCACTGTTTGATTAAGAACAAATTCTTAACCTTTTAATGCTACCAGTTACCTATGACTCTGATCTCAAGGGCTACTGCAAAACCAAAATCCTGGGGAGGATAATATAATAACCCTGACCTATTTGAAGGGATAAAAATAGGCCACAAATGAGGGAACTCATTGACCAGAATTAATCAGTAGTAGAGGAGAGGTGAGGTCTTTAGAAACAAACAAGCAAGCAAAGAAGCAAACAAGCAGTTTCACAATCACATTTTGTAATCATAACAGTTCCCTCTGAGAGTATCACCATTTTGCTGATAAGGACACTGAGGCTTAGAAATTTTAAGTAATTTGAGCCAAATCATATACCTAGTAAGAGGTGGCCCTTTCTGGTTTACTCTTCTCTCCCTTCTCCCGTCTCCTCCACATCAACCCATTATTCATTGTCACTTTCTCAGTTTTGAATTGTTTGTGGTAGGATGCCTAAAGCTATGACATCCCAGTTGCTTAGGAAAAGGAAAACAAAATCACTCTGAACTGAAGTGGCAGTTGACAATGAGAGACTTGTTCATAAAACCTTTGAACAATACCTAATGCTATGCATCTATTGTGCATTTACAGAACTTTTTTCTGCGCCATGCACTGTGCTGTGTCCTGAGAACATTAGAAAAAGAGGGGAACAAGCTCTCTGTCTTTTAGGGGATACTGGGTCATGAAGGGTAAGAAGATTCTCAGGTGGACAAAGGAAAGAAAGGCATTCCAGGTAGACTGAGAAGCAGATCCAACGACCGTCAATAGGCACATCAGTGCATTTAAGGGCTGCCAATGTTTCAGTTTAGCTGGAGGGCCAAGGGCCACTGCAGAAGAGAAATCACTGAAGAGTGAAAAGACAGAATCAAGGAGAATCTTGAATTGGGTAATTTGGTTTTACCTGGACTTTGCCTGTAGGCAACAGAGAACCAGTAGAGAATTATAAGCAGGAGATTCTTAGGACTGAATTTGCATTTTAGAAACAGTGTATGTGTATTGAAGAGGAAAAGGCATCATGGGGGTGGGAGAAAGAATGGAGACTAGGGGTATAGAAAGCTCTTGCTGTGAGTTGGAAGCTGAGGTCACTTTTCCATTGGCAGATAAGCAGGAGATCCTGTATTATTAGACTTAATCATTTGATTTGGGTAGTGAAGGGAAGTTGGTACATTTAGCATTTTACAGTTATCACTGAGTAACAATTCTAGCTGCTTTTTCTTCTAAATTAAAGCTTACCCAAGTGATTTTATGGCCTTCTGTGTACTAAAATAGTGAAGTTTCTTTTTGCTAAGTGATGCCTTTTCTTTATTTGCTTCCATTGACTGTTTAAATCCTTTTTCCCATTTACCATTTCCATCATAACTATACTGTGTTTGCTCCTAATGTGTTATAATTCTTCAGAATCTGGTCTTCACCTGATTCTGATTCTCTCTAATATTTCTCTTTCCTCCCTTGAGGAAAGTATATCCATTTTTGGTTTCAAATGTTCATCACCTTTTGTAAATATTAAGACAACGATTCAATTTAATTTTAAAAATAATATTTTTCTATTTCTTATGTCAATAAATTACCTTTGTCATCTTTTAAAGCTGTATTGTTTCATATTTTTTTCTGCGCTCTTGTTGTTCCGTTTTGTTGTTCCCCAGAGGATGTAAGAATCTATATTGATCTAATGAACAATGTGGGGAAAAAAAACAAACCTAAGAAGAATTTAGGGTCGTATTCATGTTCTACAGTGTTCACTAGTGATCTATTTCAAAATAAAATGTATATTTCAGTCCTGATGAATCAAATATTTAAGGAACATTCTTTAAGTGGAGAAATATACATTGAAAAAATCACTACTGACCCTGAGAGGCCTCTTTGAAAGATTCTAGCCATGGATGATTTAACTTCAATTTAATCCTGCTTCTTCTACCAAGGGTTATCATAATGAGCATTGCTCATGAGGGTTCTGGGAGTATCAGAGAGGGTCAGAGATCAGAAAACATACGATATAATATTAGATAAAATATTAGCAGTCCTGGAAATACTCCCAAAGTCGTACATTATGTTAGAGCTACTGTATTCCATGTAGGAAAATAAAAATGGGAAATTGAACAAGCCATTTTCTTTTTTATTACAGAAATTAAAGGTCTAATTTAGAATTGTGAATTTATGTAAATAGCCATTAATACCATTTTATTAAAAAATACCATTTTATTAGTTCAGGTACTCAGGGTATGAACATATAAATATAGGAGGATTTTTATAGAGTCTGCATTAGTAAGTATATATATATGTATAGATATACATATATATATGAGGTTTTTAAAATTTACAGAAATACAAAGATGCTCTGAGCAGACCTTCAAGTTCATGTTAAGCCATGTTTATGAAAATTACTTAATAGATACATCCACTTCTTTCTCTCTGCCAGTCACATGGTATTGTGTGATTATACTGGTGGTAAAGATGATGGTAACAACTGTCATTTCTTTGTACCTAACAAGTATTTGGCACCTTCTGCCATATATGCACTGTGTTTAACCTTCCCAGGCCTGCAGTTTAGGCATTACTCCCATTTTACAGATGAAGGAAAAGAGGCACAGGGAGATAGAGAGGTACTTGACCAAGATCATGTCAATGAGTAGCAGAACTGGGAGTAAAAATACTGCCTGTTGCCAAAGGCTGTGCTCTTTTGTTAACCATAAGACATTAGTTATAAAGGAGAACTGACTTTGAACAGAGGTAGAGAGTGACTCAATTTAACTCATAGTAAGATGGTAGCTTTTATCCATTGGAGTGTTCACAAAAAATCCAGGTGAAGACTCTGTGTAGTTTCTTTCTGTGTTATATGACCCAGAGGGTCATTATGTGCTTCATAAATATCTAAGTCTTGGACAAAATGCAAGAACCTCTGTTCTTTCCTTTATGATCTCCCTTGAACTTGAGATTTTGTGCCTACACTTGTAAAAGTGGAGAATTAAAGCATTATTGATTCAATAAACTTGATCAACCTAGATTATTTAGATTATTTCCTTTCCTTGTTTTACTTTTTTGAAACTTAAAAAATTGATAAATATAACATAGATGCAAAAGATTATAAATAATATGTATATGTAGATTTAAAAGAATTAAGAAGAGGAACATCCATATACTCCCCAATCCAGCTTACCAAATAAGACAGTACCAACATCTTGAAGCTCCTGTTTGCTCTTTCTGGAATGTCTCTCTTCCTTCCATTATCCTAAATTGTATACTTAACACTCCCTTGCTTTTCTTCATGATTTTACTGTATGTGTAGGTATTTCTGTACATTTGTGTTTTATTTTTTTAGCTCAACGTCAAGCTTTTGAGATCCACCCATTATAAGGCTCTTAATTGTAGTTTCTCATTTTCACTGCATAACATTGAATTAATATCATGTGTGGTATTAATATATGATAATCCATTTGATTATCAATAGGCATTTCGATTTTTCACATGTTTTTGCTGCTCCATATATGGTTGCAATGAATATTTTTGTACATCTTCTGATCACATTTGCAAGGGTTTCTCCAGAGTATTTGTCCAAGAATACAGTTGATGTGTCATTCTATATATAAGTCTTCTAATTAAGTAGGCTGTGCTGAATTATTTTCTGAAGTGGTTATACCAATTTTCATCTCTTTTTGTATGATTATTTGCCATCTATGTTTCACCTCTGCCAAGATGACTATTCTTGTCTATTCCTCATTTTTCTAGTAACTGCTAATCTTTTGCTCCTTATTTCCTTCCCAGGAATTAAAAAAAAAAGCATTTGAATATGAATACTTTGTCAGTTGTATGTATTGTCTCTCAGTTTTTGGCTTGCAAATTATGAACTTCCTTGCACCACGTCTCTCCTTCCTTTCTGCTAGTTAGAAGTCTTGGGTAACAAAGTGGGACAGGATAAGCAAAGAGAGTTTAAAAAACTGGCCACATACCTTACCTGTCCCAGCTTTCTTCTCAGTACAGGCCTCAAATGGAGATATAATTTGAGATAAAGATGGAAGCTTTGACAGCTACATGGGACTATACCTTCAAAGGGTGGAGCTGAGAGCATCTTTTGTGACTTAAAATCAGTATAGGTCTATGAATTACCTCATGTTACCAACATAGTCATGGAACTGCTAAAGTTTTTATCCAAAAGAGGGGGAAATCTTTTCTTGCAGCATATTATTTTAAATGATTAAATCCCAAATGTCCTGATTGTTCAATATACACATTCATCCAACACTTATTTGCTAAGGACCTAAGCTAGGCTGATGGGATAGAAGGGAGCAAAGTAAGTACTGTTTCTGGCCTGGGGCAACCTGTCCCCTTTTGTAGATCAGAAAACCTTTGGCAAGGAGAAAGTGATTGATAAATCTCTCCTCAAGTTGCTGGAAGAACTTTGGCATTGTTGCTTGTGGGGAAAAAATGGCCTCATTGACTAGCCACCTTAGTCTAAATTTGTATGGGGGTAAAACATAGGTAAAGGCTAAGATGATCTTTTATACCTCCCACATCTGCATATTATGCTTCTGTATACATGAAGGAAATTAACCAATGGCATGTGAATTTATTCATTATCATACAATGTTTTAGTTAGTTTTAGCTGTATCATGAGTTAAGTTGAAAATCTCAGTGGAGTGGGGGCAATAGAACATAATTGTAACTAATCACTTTCTCAGAAACTAATCATATTTAACTTCAATGAGCATAGCCCTTTCTGCAGATAATCATAGTTTAATTTCAAAAGCAAGAATACTAACAGAATTACATGGAAAACCAATAACAGTTTACTGCTGACAGATTCATGTCAGAATACAGGGACTTGGTTGTAGCTATAAGAGGAAAAATTTACAAATATCTGTAACTTAGGATAATAAAAATACTAGAAGAGAAAGTTGTAGTAGCTTTGACATCATTGAAAAAAATACAACTAGGCATATACTATGGGAAACTCCTTTGGGCAGTGAGTTAAATCAGAATATTGAAGTTTTGGGCAGGCTACTGAGTTACAATAATTGCTGCATCCTGTTGGTTGTGTTGGACCATATACAGACTCTACCAGGGAGACATCAGAAAATTGATTAGAAGTCCCTTGAACTACCTTATGCATTGAAGTTATAAAATTATTGAAAGAGTAGAGATAGAGCTCTTTGTGAGAGTGCTGCTCTGCACATCTGTCCACTGCAGAGGAGAGAAACATAGATGATGGCTATTTCCTGGGCTAAAGCCTGAGAAAAGGGTCTTCCTTAGATCTACCCATAATGGTTATTGCATAGTTCTTTGTAGTTCGGTATGTACTCTGACATATTGCTTTGGAAGTTCAGATGGCAGCTGAGATGGATCACTGCATTGTTTTGGCAGTGGAGTGAAATAACCTGGCTGCTGGCAGAGTGGATCCGCCCCGGCCCCTTCTTCCCCACCCCCTCCCCGAGTTGGTCAGGATAGAGGGTCAATGATTGTTTCCTTTGGACGAGATAAGGGTCCTGTTTTACTCAGTGAAATACAGCTAATCTGAGAATTGCTTTAAAATATCCTTCAGTGGTGGCTTGAAAGTGCTGATAATTGTTATGGCTGGATGACTGGTACATGGTACATTGGTACCAATGTACATGGCACATTGTCTCATTCTTTCTACTTTGGGAATGCTTGCATATGTCCATATCTTAAAGTTTTTTTTTAAACTTCATTTTATGTTTTCTGTGTTCTAAGACTCATCGCTCATGCATCACACCCAGTGCTCCATGCAATACGTGCCTTCCTTAATACCCACCACTGGGCTCACCCAGCCCCCGACTCCACTCCCCTCCAAAATCCTCAGTTTGTTTCTTAGCATCCGCAGTCTGTCATGATTCATCTCCCCCTCTGATTTCCCCCAACTCCCTTCTCCTCTCCTTCTCCCAATGTCCTCCATGTTATTCCTTATGCTCCACAAGTAAGTGAAACCATATGATAATTGACTCTCTCTGCTTGACTTATTTCACTCAGTGTAATCTCCTCCAGTCCCATCCATGTTAATACAAAGTTTGGGTATTCATCTTTTCTGATGGAGGCATAATAATTCATTGTATGTACGGACCACATCTTCTTTATCCATTCGTCTTTTGAAGGGCATCTTGGCTCTTTCTGCAGTTTGGCCACTGTGACCATTGCTGCTATGAACATTGGGGTACAGATGGCCCTTCTTTTCATTACATCTGTATCTTTGGGATAAATATCCATAGTGAAATTGCAGGGTCATAAGGTAGCTCTATTTTTAATTTCTTAAGGAATCTCCACATATCATAAAGTTTAGAAAATTCTGCTTAAGGACCTCTATGGAAAGGCAATGGGATTCCAACAGAGGAGGTCTGGTGCATGACTCCCACATCTGAAAGACTGCATAACTGGGGACTGAAAGAGCACTGTGGCTGGAGGCATAGACCACATTGTTCTTGTTGAAAGAACTTCAGGAGAGGTACCTGATGTTGGAAATTCTGTAGAATGTGTACAGATAGTGCCATTGGGAAAAGTCCCATTTAAACACTTCTCCAGCTTTGACTTCGAGAAGCCATCATTGGTGTAATAACTATCAAGTAATAACTATCCTGTCCCCATTCATGTCTTCTTTCTCTCAAATACAGGTCTGACAAGTGGAGTAGATCAGCAAGAGAGAGAGAAAAAAGGGGGGAGGAGGTAAGTAAGTGAGAGGCAGAAGGAGAGCAGGAGATGAGGAGGGAGGGAGAGGGTAGGAGAACTACACATCACATTTGAAGGGACGATGAACCTGTGTGTGATCAGCTTCAGTTAGGAGAAAGGAACAGGAAGACCAAGAGCCCACACACAGCAGGACTGTAGTTAACAGTCCTGATAACTACATGGGACTGGGCATTTTTAACTAGTGAATTGACATTTGGTTTGTGATTTAGGGTACCTGCAGGACTTTATAATACCTAGGAGAGACATGACTTGAGCTAAAAGAGTTTAGGACTCTCCTGAGTAATCCAAAGCACTGGGCTTACCCTAGCCCTGGAACCTCCCCTCTCTGGGTCCCAGGGCTTCATCTCCCTGGGATCTTAGGGATTGAAAGTTGCTTCAAGTTTAGAGAAAGCTGATGAGACCAACAAGTCCTGGTCTTTATTTCCTGGAATTAAATACCATAGGAGTTTTTGGAGGTTGCAATTTTCTCCTCACAAGCCCAGGTTAACCAGTCAATTAATCAGTGAATCTTTCAATTGCTCATTAAGTATTGATTGAACACCTATTATATCTAGTATTCTGCCACAGTCTAAAGGATGCATGTGGGTTTACTTGCTTTCTGTACCTGTGCAGGTATTGGCCATCTAATCTATCCTCAAGGTGAAGACATGGACATTGATTGGTTGGTTCATGTATGGATAGTTGCTAGATAATTTAATAAACATCTACGATGTATCATCCCTGTACATGGTACTGGAGATGTAATGATTGGGGTAAGAAAAAAAAAGGAAAGTAAAAGAAACAAATGCAGCCCTTGGCCTCATGGGACTTATAGACTAGGAGGGGGAACAGGCATTTAAGAAAGACTCATGCAATGAAAAGCTAAGTATCAGCTGTGGTATGTTAAGAAGGAGAAGTATACGGTGTTATACCCAGTACAGGGGCTTGTCCCCTGGTTGGAAGAGTCAGGGCAAGCTAACAGAATTGTACATTTCATCAGCAGAGATTAACTTAGTACCTTCTGGTGGGCTCAAGAGGTGCAGAAAGGGAGATGATTTTTAGAGACTTCTCCTCCAGAAGTCTTACCTTCCTTCCCTGAGAAAAATAGACTATTAATACAAATAGAATTAAAATTGAATTAATTTCCATGGGGAGAGCATCTTACTTTCATTGATCTAGGAAACATGAAAAATCTGAACTTAGTACTTTTGTAACTTCTGTGCTTTTAATTTCTGTGGAATAAGCTCTTTGTTATGCTCTAGGCTTTGAAGGAGCAGGAATTGAGTCTTGGACTTAATATCTTTTTAATGAACGTAATGACAAGAAGAAATTTTGGCAGGACTCAGCAGCAGTCTCCCCTTCCTGAGGCAGAGAAGAGGTGGCAGGAAGGACAGGAGGATTCTGAGTCAGGCAGCAAATAGTTTCCTCACAATATCCTCAGGGCATGGCAGGTCTGCAGAGAAGACAAAGCACAGAAGACCCAGGGTCTCAAACAGGGCTGTTGGTGACCCAGGGTCAAATCTCCTCAGGTGGTGAGATCTTCAGGTCTCTCTCTGTTATCTTTCCCCAGGCCTAGCACAGTGCATGGCACTAAACTAGTTTGCAAAATGTGTTTACTGAATGAACGATTGCCCCTGAGACTATCTTTGAATGGTTTGTAACCAAAAACTTATATGAGGTAAGATTATCAGTAGAAAATGAGGACCTTGGAAAGAATGGACAAAGACCAAAGTTACTAAACAGGAGGGCCAGTAAAGTGTTTATAAATCACTGAGCACCCAGATTGGCCCTCAGCTTCCTGGCAAACTGTGCATTGTCAAATGTTCATGTTTGGCTTAATGCTCAAGTGAATGGGTGGGTTCCTATTCTTTCTCAGCAGTGTGTATGCATGGCAGTTTCTGGAGACCTGGAAGATCCAGCTCCGTCACTTGAGTAGGGAGAGATGAGTCAGCATGGTTGGTGTCAGATTACTGATCTTGGAAAGGAGCTCCCATAGGCTGCTGCCCAGGAGACACACCAATACCCAACTCTCCCTGCACCCCATCTAGTGGGAAAGGGGGAGAACTGCTGAGGGGTAGGGGTGGCTGTGTCCTGTTTCTCTTTTGGCTTTGGTAGAAGGAATGACTTGGTTTCATTGCTTTCTTTAAGTCTTCTGGACATAGTCACTGTATTTTTATTTATTTATTTATTCTTATTTTTAAAATATTTTATTTATTTATTTGACAGAGGGATAGAGAGAGCCAGAGAGCACAAGGAGGGGAATGGCAGAGGAAGAAGGAGAAGCATGCTCCCTGCTGAGCAAGACGCAGGAACCTGAGCTCATGACCTGAGCTGAAGGCAGACGCTTGACCAACTGAGTCACCCAGGTGTCCCTTCATTGTATTTTTTTTTAAATTTTTCATTTTTTATAACCATATATTTTTATCCCCAGAGGTACAGGTCCATGAATCACCAGGTCCACACACCCCACAGCACTCACCAAAGCACACACCCTCCCCAATGTCCATAATCCCACCCCTTTCTCCCAAGCCTCCTCCCCGCAACAACCCTCAGTTTGTTTTGTGAGATTAAGAGTCACTTATGGTTTGTCTCCCTCCCAATCCCATCTTGTTTCATTGATTCTTCTCCTACCCACTTAAGCCCCCATGTTGCATCACCACTTCCTCATATCAGGGAGATCATATGATAGTTGTCTTTCTCCGCTTGACTTATTTCACTAAGCATGATACGCTCTAGTTCCATCCATGTTGTCGCAAAACTCATCTATATGTTGCCTCCAAGAAACTCATTTTAAGCCCGAAGACACCTACAGATTTAAAGTGAGGGGGTGGAAAAGAATTTACCATGCTAATGGACACCTTCATTGTATTTTTAATTACTAATAGCTGCCATACAGTAGCAGTATTCAGGGAGGAGTCATACATGTATCCAGCCATCAACCTGACATCAAATCAGTGACTTTCTATACTCTTTGGAATATTCATAACTGCACTGCTACCTCATCTAAAGTGCATTAATCAAATCTGAAAACTGCATTGCCGTAAATCAAAAGATGAATTGCCACGGTAATCATGTAACAGTATGAGAAAGACAGGAGGGAACTGTTGCTCATTCAGAAGTTTGCAACAAATTTCAGAGTCTTAAATTTGCTTTTCTCTCAAGAAAATTGTGATGCCTAGAACAGGGCCTAGCGTACTTGGCTACTCAATAAATACTTGTTGGATGAATAGATGAATTTTCATTCTGTCAATACTCAATCCATGATTTTGTACAAATTAATAATTGTAATTACTCCCTTGGAGTAATAACAGACTCATGAGAATGAACCCTTCATTTTTTTAAGATTTTATGTATGTATGTGTATATGTAAGTATGGAGAGAGAGAGATAAAGAGAGAGCTTGAGTGTGTGTGAGCAGTGGGAGGGGGATGGGGGCACAAGGGAGGAACAGAGGAGGAGGGAGAAGGAATCTCAGGTATACCCGAGTCTGTACTGAGTATGGAGCCAAATGAGGGTCTCATCTCATGTTCCTGAGATCATGACCTGAGTTGAAACCAAGAGTTGGACACTTAACCAACTGAGACACACAGGCGCCGCCGAGCCCCTCATTTTTGAGGCTGTCTTGGGGTTGTACATGGCTTGCTCTTTGGGAATAAGTGTTATTCCTCAGGATGTTTGGTCTTTGTGTTCTTTATTTGCTTTTATTTTTGTCTGGTAGATTTGTTTAAAATTAGCCTGAGTATCAAAGTAGAAAATTTAAAGCTACAGTATCTACAATATCAAAAAAGTTACTTGGATGCATACATCTAGGCCATTAAAATAAGCTATTGGGAATCAACTACTCCCAAACCTGATCTAAGAGCTGGGTGATAACCTCAGTCTTCAGGTGAATGCCAGGCTATTGGGCAACCTTGCTCTGTATCCATACCTAATTGTAGGTGAGTCCTGGACTTCTTGTGACACAGGTGGAGTGAAGGTAGCTACACAGGAAGAGACCTCACAACTTGTCTCCCTTGCCGTGTCCCAAAGGGGATTTCCAGATAAGGAAGTGAATTTTTGTTTCACTATAGTAGTGTAAATCCACTATAGCCCTTCCCACACACTGAGTACAAATAAAACATTTTATATGTGCAAAACATCATTAGTTTCTAGACATTAGTCACTTCCAGAAGATCATCTTTTCTTCCCAGTAGGAGAACAAATAGAAAGCTAGTCAGAGGTGGTCAGCATTTTACTTTTAATTTTGCAAGTGTTTTGCAGTGATGACTACAAATAGAATGAAAATATTTTTCAGAGAAATTCGAAGTAAAGATAAATAAATAAATGAAAACCTTAGCTTTTATTTGAGTCTCCTCTGCATTGTCTTATAAATTTACCAGGCTCTTCTTTTTAGCAAAATGTAGTGCTTAGGAGCAGGTATTATCACATTTTGCAACTGAAAGATAATTTCCAGGTATTATGGCCTGAATTGTGCCCCCCCCCAGATTCATATGTTGATGTCCTAACTTACAGTATCTCAGAAAGTGGGTATTTGAAAATAGAGGTGGGCGCCTGGGTGGCTCAGTGGGTAAGCCGCTGCCTTCGGCTCAGGTCATGATCTCAGGGTCCTGGGATCGAGTTCCGCATCCGGCTCTCTGCTCAGCAGGGAGCCTGCTTCCTCATCACTCTCTCTCTCTCTGCCTGCCTCTGCCTACTTGTGATCTCTCTCTCTCTGTCAAATAAATAAATAAAATCTTTAAAAAAAAAAATAGAGGTAATCTCCAAAGGGGTAATTAAGTTTAAAATGACATCACTAGAGTAGGCCCTAATCCAATATGACTGCTATCTTTGTAAGAGGAAATTGCGACACACACACACACACACACACACACACACACACACACACACAAGACCTTACTACAAGGGAGAAAACAGCCATCCATCCACCAGCCAAGGAGAAAGGCCTCAGAAAAACACTAACCCTACTGACACCTTGATCTCAGACTTCTTGGCTCCAGAACAGTGAGCAAATAAATGGCTGTTGTTGAATTACTTTAAGGCCCAGTCTTTGCTACTTTATTTTGGCAGCCCTCGCAAACTAATAATCTAGGCAAACACCTAAACAGCCTGTAGAAGAAAGCATTCCTGTTTCGTGAAGGCAGTCACTCCTAACCCAGGCAGTCCCTCCTAACCCAGGATTGTTCATATTTGTGAAGTTTTTCAATATGCATAAGTGCATATACAGGATTTCCTTGTGTAAGGAGAATAGTGGAAATAATAATAAATGTTGGGGTGAGTGTAATTGTGACTGAAAGGATGATTTTACGATATGATAAAGGATACTATTGGCTGGAGCTGATACATTACACTGCCCTGGCAGTCTGTTATTATTATTATTTCTAGCCCTTACTAGATTTCATTCTTTTAGATAAAAACATGCATATCAGCTTTGGAGTTTGATTGCCTTATGGGCATAAAGCTTTGCATATTTACTGCCCATGAATCATACCAGTATGTGAAATCCGGAGAAGATTCAATTTTTCCTGCTAGATGCACCTCCAGCCGTTTAATTAAAATATGTATTATTAATAAAACTATATTTAAGTCATATTTTTTACAGATATGACTGAAACATTAAGTGCAAATTGTTTCATACTTTCATAGTAATTTGCTTTTAACGTTTTGTGCCTTAATCAAGGTAACACACTAGATGAAGGTTTGCGGTCTTGCAGAATTCTCAGCCGTGAAGCTGAAAAAAGCAAGTGGAAAGTGGTGATTAATGAAAGGACATATTTACTTTTCAGAAAGACTTCGTGGTTTTATTGCAAAAGGGATCTGTACTGAATAGGGAAGTGCATTAAAAGAAACAGGAAAGAATATTTAGTCTTTATTTCAGTACACAGCAATGGCATTGGCCATTTGTGTGACAGCTTTTCTCACGTTTCTGAACCAAGGCTGAGTTTCAGCCGGCCATCTGCCTTTAGATGTCACAGTTGTTCTTCCGCTGAACAGAACCAACTCCTGCTCTGTGCTCCAGACTTTCCTCTGCCTTCCAGAAACTTTGCCTAAGCAGGAGCACTGATTCGACATACTCTAGCTCACTCACGTAGTGCTTAGCGAGGGGTTGATTAAAAATTGTTTTATTAAAATAGGTGAGGACAGGGACAGCTGGGTGACTGCATAGCTTGCTGTCAAAATGTAACCCATGTTTATGGACTCTATTTCCGATGATAACATTTCCAAACTCTCCCATTTGGTCCAAGGGGGGATAGTGGCAAGGCGGGGGGGCAGAGAAAACAAAGGAAAAACATTAACATGTAATGACTACTTAACTGTGTGCCAAACACTGTGCTAACCTGTTTGATACTTCCATGGTTTAATCTTTATGACAAAGCTTCAAGGAAGAAATGGTTATCTCACGAGTTTCACAGGGAGGAACGCAGGCTTCTAGAAGATAGACTGGCCCAGCTTCATAGCTGGTAAATGACTGAGTCGGAGGCCAGACCTTTGGGTTTTTCACTCCAAAGATCAAGTGAGACCCCTCTATATTGTTTTGAATATTGGGGCTTCTACACATGCATACATTTGTTTAGCTCCAAGTAATGATATAATCATTCCCATTACCAACCCCCATCCCAGCAAAGTCTCCAATCAACCTAAATTCTTTTCTTTTTGCTTTACTACTCTAGTCTTTTCTTGATCCTTCCCTCACTGCTCCTTCCTCCACACATGCAAATTCTCAGTTACACCTGCAGGGAAGGTTGATGAGTTTTCTATTCTGACATACTCTTTAGTGTAGAATTTTACATGCCTCATGTGACTTACTACATCAATGGAATTCCATGACAATAGTTCTCTTCTAAGTGGCGTAGCTATTAGAATTTAATTTTTAAAAGTGATTTATTTGTGACTTTAGAGCCTTTAATTGTAGAGTCAAGATGAGTGTGGTCTTCTCCTTTACTTTAAAACTGTGCTTTGATTGGAAGTGAATAGCCAAGCTAAAAAGAAGAGACAGTTTATGTTTTCTTTCCTTAGGATACAACACACACACACACACACACACACACACACCCCCCACATGGAGCTCCCCTCTGCCCGTGTGTGTGTGTGTGTGTGTGTGTATGCATGGTATGGTTCTGACTCCTGGACATCTACTGAGATGGCGCTGGGTGGAAAGTTCTTCTTTAAGAAGTAATAAAAGCTTGGCCATAGAATAACTTAAGCCATAGAATAGAAACGTCTCTACTATGGTTAAAGAAACCTCTTCTAATATTAAGTTCACATTACAGATACTTAAAAGTGCCTTTTGCCTCCAGTTTTCCCATTCCTTCACACCAACTGTGAAATTGAACCGAACATCGTATTGCTACCAGAACCACAGATGCTTTTCTCTTTTCCCTAACCAGGGGGAGAACTGACCTTTGTTTAAAATAATAACTGTGACCATGATTGAAAACCAAGAGAAGCCCAATACAATCAGACCTAATTTTTGATAATTGCAAAAGAAAGTCTAGGTAAAGAAAGAGAAAACCCCCAAAGCCCAGTACAATCTAAATTTTAAGAAACAAGTGGCAAATGGCTGGGTCTTTTTGGCAAGGTGCTGTGGAGTTTCAATGCCCTGTACATTTTTTTTCCTAACTTCGTCTTTCACTGAACATCCCTGGAGAGAATTCCACTGGCTTCCCGGAGGACACGCTGCTTCTTGACTCCTCAGAGCTCTTGCCGTGGAAATTCATCAAACTCGAAAAGCGCCCTGGCAGACAAACAAAATACACGCTGAGGGACTTACTGTCTGCAACACTCAAATTCCAAATCACACATTTGCAGGCACCTTTGCTCTCTCACCCACGTACACACACACACATTTCAAAGTGTGATAAGCTATCTTGAAATTCCTGTAACTGCCCCCCGAACAGCATGATCTCCCTCAAGCCAGCCTGACACATTTGAAGTAGAAAATACATAAAATAAATTACAATGAACTAGATACCAGATTGCCACAAATACCAGTCTTCCAAAAAGAAACGTCTGAGAGGAAATAAAGTAGTGAGAGGCAGTAGCTTTGGCAGGAACGTGTAATGGAGAAGCCCTTTGTGGAGCGGTAGCTGTTGAAACACCCACTGTACCAGACGGTTGAGTTGAGTGAGGCTTGGCCTTGAAAAATGCTGCAGATTAGGTGATATTTTTTCCGATATGCCACGTTCACCGTCAGAACTAGACTGTCCCAGGAGAACCACATGGCAGCAAGGTGGCTGAGATCTGTTGAACAAAGTACTATCTGCTGTTTTCCTTAGTTATAATTTTTCATTTTGGCTTTGGAGCGAAGGGGAAAGTTCAAGAAGCCTCATCTATGGGTAGATGGGAATGACATAAGATATCGAAATTTACTTAAGGGAGTTTAATCAGTTTTGCTTTAAAAATTATACATGATTAAATAAAAAACATTTCAAGGAATTTGTCACTTCCTTTTTTCTTTTCTTCCTTTTTCTTTTTGTCTTTTCTTTTCTTTCTTTTGCCTTGTAACAGTCAATCCTATGAGGTTGAGCCATGTTCTTTCCAATCACTTTCTTTTTGTCCTTCTCAAGGACCTAGAAACAGACATTATGATGGTAACCTGTGTCCCTGGTCCCTGACTTCTTTCCCATCTGATGGTTGGAATTTTTACATTGGAATACAAAAAAGTAATATTGTGCTGTCATATGCTGGTGCTTACTTACCCTAAGGAACTGTTTCTGAAAGCTGTACTCAGTTTCAGCAAGGATCTTGCAAGATGTCCCAGTTCAGTCCCTATATCTGCTTAGGGCTACTAATAAGTAACAGTTGTTTTTTTTCTGTCCTTCCTTTGAGTTACCTCAGGCAATGCAATTGAGAAGTTGATGAATTACTTGTGAGCCTGTTTTAGATATTTCAGGAAAATTCAGAGACATTTAAATTCTCTACATTTTGCTTAAATTGCAGCAGCTACATTGTGCATACAAAAATAAAATAAAATAAAACAAAACCAATTTGATGCCTTGGGAAACCTGCATGGCCTTTTCTTTGAAAGCCAAGCTTGTGGGCTAGTGTCTATCCTCTGTGGTCACATATCACACAGGAATAACCTCTAGCACTTGTCATATTTTATCCAATGGATACCTTTCTGAGCTGATCTCTCTTAGTAGTCTGAAACCTCTTTGAGGGCAGGATTCATGGTGTGTGATGAAAGGGGGTTAGTGTCCATCCTCTGTGGTCACATATCACACAGGAAAAACCTCTAGCACTTGTCATATTTTATCCAATTGATACCTTTCTGAGCTGATCTCTCTTAGTAGTCTGAAACCTCTTTGAGGGCAGGATTCATGGTGTGTGATGAAAGTATCTGATTCATTAGAGTGCTCCCTTTTTGGTGTCTTGTACATTGTAGGCCATTAAAAAATATTTGTCTAACAGAAATAAAATAGGGGCAGAGGGTGGAGGTAAAACTACGTTTTCCTCTACTATCAATACTTAGGCTTTTGCCAGACTTTTTGTCTTAGATTTGCTCATTCTCCTCTCCTTTGGTATTATGCTGAATTTGTTGATTAAAAAAATTTCTAGGTTTAGACAAGTTATTTTACAATAATTTTTAGTCATGAAAATGAAATTCTAGAACTTGCAATATAAATTTGCAAAGGTTTTTTCCCTAGAAGCACATTTACTCTGTCCCCTTTATGGTCTCTACCATCTGTGGAAGTATGCTTATTTATATTCAGTTTAAAGTGTTTTCCAATTTCTATTATTTTTTGCAACCAATGAAGAATTATTTAGAATATATATTTTATTCTACAAAGAATTTTTATTTAAACTATCTTTTATTATTGATACCAGTATTGATATGGTTTTCAGTGAATATCATCCATTTGATATGGATCCTTTTTTTAAGAACTAAATTAGAAGAGTTTTATAATAGAAAATTTTAAAAAACAAAACTTTTTTTTAAGAGCACTTTTAGGTTCATAACAGTATTGGATGGCAGGTGCAGAGATTTCCCGTATACTCCTACCTCCACATATCCATAACCTCCCGTATCATCTACATCCCCCAACACAGTGGTCCATTCCTTACAATTGATGGACCTACAGTAACTCATTGTTATCATCCAAAGTCCATACTTCAGGGTTCACTCTTGGTGTTGTACATTCCATGAGTTTGGACAAATGTGAAGTGACATATATCCACCATTATAGTAACACACAAGATGGTTTTATTGTCCTAAAAATCCCTTATGCTCCTCCTATTCATCCCTCTCTCCCTGCTGATCCCTGTTAACCAGTAATCTTTTTGCTGTCTCCATAGTTTCACCTTTTTCAGATTTCTTATAATTGGAGTCACATGGTTACAGTCTCTTCAGGCTAGCTTCTTGCATTTAGTCATGTGCGCTTAAGGTTCCTCCATGTCTTTTATGGCCTGATACCCCATTTCTTTTTACTGCTGAATAATATTTCATTTTCTTTTCTTTTTTTTTTTAAGATTTTATTTATTTATTTGACAGAGAGAGAGAGATCAAGGAGGCAGAGAGGCAGACAGAGGGGGAAGCAGGCTCCCCACCGAGCAGAGAGTCCGATGCAGGGCTCGATCCTAGAACCCTGAGATCATGACCTGAGCTGAAGGCAGAGGCTTAACCCAATGAGCCACCCAGGCACCCCAATATTTCATTTTCTGAGTGTACCACAGTTCATGTACACATTCACCTACAGAACATCTTGGTTGCTTGGTTTTAGCAATTATAAGTGAAGCTGCTGTAAATATCTGTGTGCATGTTTTTTGTGTAGACATGTTTTAACTCCTTTGGATAAATAGCAACAAATGTGATTGCTGGATTGTATGGTAAGAGAACGTGTAGTTCTGTAGGAAACTGCAAAACTGTCTTCTAAAGTGGCTTCCTACCAGCAATGAAGAAGAGTTCCTAATGCCAGCATTGGATATTGTCAGTGTTTAGGACTTTGGTCATTCTGATGGATGTGTGGTGATACCTAGTTTGTTGTTTTAATTTGCAGTTCCCTAATGACTTATAATGTCAAACGTTTTTTCATACGCTTACTTGCCATCTGTATATCTTTGCTGAGTGTCTATTCATGTCTTTAGCTCACTTTTAGTCAGGTTGGTTGTTTTATTATTATTGAGTTTTGACTTCTTTGTATATTTTGGGTAACAGTCCTTTCTTAGATATGTTGTTTGCAAATAGTTTCCACCAATCTGTGGCTTGTCTTCTTCTTCTCTTGACATTGTCTTTTGTAGAGCAAAAGTTTTTACTTTTGATGAAATACAGCTTATCAATTATTTCTTTCATGGATCATCACTTTGGTTTTGTATATAAAAAGTCATCATCAAACCTAAGGTCATTTTTATTTTCTCCTATGCTATCTACTAGGAAGTTTATAGTTTTGCAATTATGTTTAGATCTATGATACAACTGGGCTTAATTTTTGTGAAGAGTAGAAGTCTTGCATCTGAATTCATTTTTTTTTTTTGTATTGGGTGTTCAGATGTTCTAGAATGATTTGTTGAAAAGACTATCTTTTCTCTATTATCTTTGGTCCTTTATCAAAAATCAGTTGATTATATTCATGGGGAGTTATTTCTTTCCTTTTTTAAAATTTCTTTTCGGTGTAACAATATTCATTGTTTTTGCACCACACCCAGTGCAATACGTGCCCTCCCTAATACCCACCACCTGGTTCCCCCAGCTTCCCACCCCCTGCCCCTTCAAAACCCTCAGGTTGTTTTTCAGAGTCCATAGTCTCTCATGGTTCACCTCCCCTTCCAATTTCCCTCAACTCCCTTTTCCTCTCCATGTGGAGCTATTTCTGAGCTCTCTGTTCAGTTCCATCAGGAGCCCATGGTTTTTTATTTAATTTTAATCTGAACATCTCTATCTTACAACAAAGAAGTTTAGTTCATTTATATTAAGTGGATTTCTGATTTGGGTAGACTAATTTATAACATTATTTTGTGGTTTATATTTACCATGCTTTTCATTACTTCCTTTTCCTCTTTTCTCCTTTTAATTTATTGAGTTTGTTGTTGTTGTTGTTATTTCCATTTATCTCTTAATTTGGAAGTTATGCATTTAATGCCTATTTTTGCAGTTACTCTTAAATTTTTACCAGCATAGTTGATTTAATATCAAGAAGCAATCAATATTTCTATTTTCCTACTGAACAATAAGGTTCTGAGAATATTTTGATTCTAATCAACTGCATATGTTATTGTTGTTCAATATTTTACTTTCACTTTGCTTATAATGCTTTAACATATTTGATTATTATTACTATAATTAATATTCTGTAATTTTAAATTTTAGAAGTTATTCTTTCTTTAGATTCACCTACATTTTTACAATTCCTTTGCACACCAATTTCCTTGCATAACAAGGAAATTATTAACTTCTTTTTGATGAAAACACACTTTTTTTGTTTGTTTGTTACTTAATGTATTATCTGTAAATGGTAGAATTTTCAGTGTTTCAGGGTGCCTGAGTGGCTCAGTTGTTAAGCATCTGCCTTTGGCTCAGGTCATGATCTCAGGGTCCTGGGATCACGCCCCACATCGGGTTTCCTGTTCAACAGGAAGCCTGCTTCTCACTCTCCCACTCCCCCTGCTTGTGTTCCCTCTCGTTGTCTCTCTCTCTGTCAAATAAATAAATAAAATATTTTTGTAAAAAAATGAAAACTGTGAGTTTTGCTTTTCAGTGAATTCTAACTTGATAGTTATTTTCACCAAATATTTGAAGATATTCCAATGTCTTTTAGCTTCTCTCACTATAATTTGTTTCTTGGCTTTCTTAATGGGTCATCTTTTTGTCTTCCTGTGTTAGCTTCTGCAGTTTGCTTTTAGAAGTTCTACTTTGTTGTTATTTAAGTCTACCTATTTTTAGTTCATTTTTCAGTCTAATTCATCATAGTTTCTCTTTGTTTTATTATAATTTTGGACAGACCTTTATTATTATTTTCCCTCCAAGTTATTTTATTTGTAGTGCCATTTCTCAGTTGTTTACATCTTCTGATGCTAAATCATGGTGGTTTGTTCCCTTGATTTTTTATTGTGAGCTCATATTTGAAATGGGATTTTATTTGTACCCACGTACCTTGTACAATGTACCTTGGGTTGAATATATTTTTTCTTTGTGGCAATTGTACTTTTTTTCTTTTTTTTGGCCAGGATCCCAGGGGCCTTAGTTTTTCAGCTCAGACTCTCACAACATAGGGATGATACAAATCTAGACCTCCACATCTTCACAAGGTAGAGGGTAATAATTTTCATTTTTATAAACAACTTTTTTTTTCTTCCAAGAGACAGGTCCATAAGCAGTCTTTCATACAATGTCTAGCAAAAAGTAAGAGTTTTTCCAGTCCATTTCACTAACTGGGTGGGACTTTAAAGATTTTGGCTTTCTGAAAGGGCTTCATCTAAACTTCTCTGCCAGTATTACCTTGCTTGTTCCTACATTGGCCTTAAAAGTAGCCCCACAACTCCTATGATCATATCTGGCTTTAAAATGTATATGAGTGGCTGAGCTTTTAGTGAAACTGCTGCCCTGACTTTTAGTTCTCCATTCATTCTTACATCTGGTGGACTTAGTTTTTTTTCTTTTCTTTTCTTTTCTTTCCATTCCTTTCCCTTTCTCTTTTTCTTTTCCTTTTTTCGTTTCTTTCCTCTCGTTTCTTTTTTAGTTTGACTATGTATTCAAACATAATTTTAGAATCTTTAATCTAGCATGTTGAATATTATTGCATCTGTGGGCTGTTAGTAGAGACAAATGCCTATTAAGTCAAACTGCTATTTGCCAACCCTGGAATTAAACTCTTCTAAGGAAAAGAAAATACATTATGTGAGAATATTTTATTAAAAGTATGTTAAGAAAAGAAGTGAGATTCCAGTGATTTATTTTTGATGCCACTTGTTTTGCTGTTCCTTCTTTTTATCGACAATTTGTCTTGTTCTGAGTACTTGCTCAAATTGTTTGGTTTTGTCCATTTAGAACAACTGCTTTCCTCAGATTAACCTGAAAGACAAGAAGTATCCACTGTCTTTGGAAGTACAAAGGGCCTAATTGAGAGGAATTTGCTGTTACATTATATTCTATCCAGGGAGAAGGGAAGAATATATAACGCTTTTTGTATTTGTTTTCTTGTTTTTTAATTGATGTCCAAAATCCTTGGCAATAATTACCTACAAGATCACTTGAAGAATCTGTTTTTTAACCTAGGCAAGGGATCCTAAATACATGTCTCGACTCAGGTTTGTGCCCATTTGTATACTGCTATAATTCCATGCCTACAACAGTCCTACCACATGGTAAGTATTCAAGTCATACGTCTTAAATAAATTCCATGGTATGACCAGAAGAATGTGCCCACAGTAACTCTCTAAGTATAATCACAAATATGTGATGTACAAGTTAGTTAATACCAAAGAAGTACTACTTAAAAACTGTCCCTGTAACTCAATGGCTTTAAACAGTAATTCTTTATTCTTACAATGTTGTTTGGCTTCTGTAGCCTAGGTTCAGCTGGACTCATTCATATCTGTATGTGGAGCATTGAAAATCAAGGCTGGGCTCACTGAACACAGCTTGGCTGTGTTCTGGGTGTCTCTTTTGGATTTACTAAGATCAGTGGGCTAATGTAGATGTGTTCTTTTGAGGTCAGCGGCAAAGGCAAGGAGGCAGGCCAAATGCTCAAAAATATTTCAAGTCTCTATTTGCCTCATGTCCATTAACATCCCATTGGCCAAAACAAGAAACATGGTCAGACCCAAGATGAGTGAAATAAGAAGGGTATGTCTCCTATGGAAATGAGGGGGAGGGGGAAATTTTTCTGCAGAGTAATCTATCTTATGTGGTAAAGATTCAAAGCATACTAAAGTCTGGTTCTCCTAAGTAGTTTTCCTATTTAAAGGATCCCTACTTTTTTTTTTTTTCAAGATTTTATTTATTTATTTGACACAGAGAGAGAGATCACAAGTATGCAGAGAGGCAGGCAGAGAGAGGAGGAAGCAGGCTCACTGTTGAGCAGACAGCCCAATTCCGGGCTTGATCCCAGGACCCTGAGATCATGACCTGAGCCAAAGGCAGAGGCTTAACCCACTGAGCCACGTAGGTGCCCCTAAAGTAGGATCCCTACTTTTACAGGTATTTATCTACAATTATAGGAAGTGTGAAACTCTCCTTCTAGAAATCTATAGTCTGTTCTATAGAATGGCTGCTCTTTTGCTCTTTTTTGAGTGTCTACCTCATACAAGTGATTGCTATACACTGTCAAATTCAATCGTTTTAACATCCCAACAAAATAACTATTTTATTCATCTTTACTTTGCAATTAAAAAAGGTAGCTCAGAGTACTTATGTATAATGGCAGTGAGTCAAACAGCTGGTAAAAGGTAGGGTAGGCATTCAACTCTAGTTATTTCTTAATCCAAAGTTCATGCTGTATGCATTCTCTATGCAGCCTAGCAGCATAGCTGATCCACTCTTAAAATAATCCATGCTATATTTTCACTAATACAGTTCTAAAATGCTTCATGGTGAGTTTTGAGCTTCGAATAAAACAAAAAACTGATATGAAGGCAAGATTTATTTTTTAGAGGGCTTTGTTTTCTTAAGTAACAAGAGGGATTAAAAAAAATACAGTATCTCTGGTTGATAGATGAGACAAGTTGGTTAGAATTGGATCAATTACTGACCTTTTCTATAACATTTTCAAAGTAGTGTCAGGTTATTTTCACCTTTACATTCTTTCAGTAACATTGTCATCTTATTGAATATCTGTACTTCTGTTTATATTTTTTCCTAGAAACCTGGTTAACACGTTTCAAATGTAACCTATTTTAGTTCAGGATGTCCTGGAACCTTAGGCCTTCAAATGTTTTCAGATCCCAAAAATATGTTTAAAAAAACTTTAAAGTAATTTTCTGAGGACTAAACCATAACTTAAAGTCTCTGTGTCCTTAGTGTTTACCTTGTTGGAAACATCCGCAGTAAACAAAAGTCATCTGACAGTTTAACAACTCCAGGAAAAATAAATAATTAAATGCAGAATTGTAGGTTAGACATACAACACACACACACATATCACTGTTTATTGTTTTCAAAATTGTGGACATTTTAACAAGTTAATTGCTGATGCTTGAATTGATGAGAAAGTATGAGTAGAAATAGGTTCATTGAAGACTGAGAGCAGGAGGAGTATAGAGTGATAGCTAGTTTTACCTTCAATTATCTCCATAATCTTAGTAAAGCCTTGTTATCCCCTCCCCCACAGTGAACCATCAATTCTCAGCCTCTCCCATGATCAGACTACCTCCCACTTGTTCTGAACTGGCTATTGCCTCCTAACATTACATCTGCCAAAGAACGACTTCACATTCATAGTTTATCTTTTCTTTTTCTTCTAGAAAGAGGTAACTAGACTGATGGAGAGAGATTCTGCTATGGTTTTTTAAAGAGCTGTGTGGGCTGGGGAGTTGTAGTGTCAGACGTGAGGAGTTCATTGATTTCAAGTATAAGTATGTGAGAACACTCTTAGAAGATAAAGTACCCTAACCCCTGTGAGTCCGAGCCACTATATAAGAGCCATCCTCCCTTCTTTCCAGTTCTACTTGTGCAGCCATATTGATAATCCCAGGCATCCCAGGCTGTCCTCCTGTTGAGCTCACTGCTCTGAGTGTCTATGATACTTGGAGCTCAAGTAGCTCTCCTACCACAAGCACAAAGCCTTTGATGATAACACTGACCCAGGTCCCTGAGCTTTTAAGCCAGTTCTGGAACCAGACAGATTGCTGTGTGAAATAATTAAACATCTTTCATTTAGGCTTTCTGATATTTGTGGCCAAATTCATCTTTAAACACACTGTATGTGGGAAATCCTAATTTTATCATTGAATAAGTTTATGTGCACTTTTTTGGGCCTTCTGAATGTGTTTTTACTTTCTTTTTTACTTTCTTTGTTTAAATTCTCACTTTCTTATTTGTTTATGTATTAGTTTGGGCATTGAGAAAAATTGATGAGCAATTTGACTCCTCTATTTACCTAGTATTTGGTAGAGTGAAATGTGCCATCATTGTACCATAGTCTTTTGTATCAAGCATCATAATCATATTGGGTTTCTGGAATACACTGAGGACCTTGATTGAAATTATTTGACTCAGAATAAATGGAAAAAAATTTAAATCTCAGTTAAAGATTAATTTTTTTCTAAAAATTTTCTATTATTTTTTAATATGTATTTTAAGTATAAAAATGTGTTGAAATACAAAGAGAATGCTCCAGAGCCAGGATTCCAATCAAGTTGAGGATGTCGTCAATGCCAGTTTGCCTTTGAGGCAATATTCAAATCTATGTGGAACAAATCCCTCCCCCCAAGAAGCCTGATTGAACAATTGTGTTTGTCTGACAACTATCTCTTTCAATTGGCTCAAATTGCCAATCACCAGGTCAGGTTTCACTGAGGAAGACTAGACTTGAAAACAATGAAAACTAGAATGGCTTTTGTGTAACCTACACTATAGTTCTAGCTATCAGGATCATCCCTGTGCCTATATAGTTAATATTTAAAAAGCCATGGCTTCGGTGGGATTCAGGATATGTCTCAGATTATCTGTGTGATCCCATGCCACATGTTTCATGGAATGCTATGTTCCATGACAGTTATCAAGTAGTGACTCAGTCTTCCTTTCTCCAGGCAAGTTGTAATCATGCTCACCTAACCATGGACTGTGTCTGCATCAATCAAAAAACATCAGGTACAGGGTACAGCATCTTCTTTGAAAATCTCGCCACACTTCCTACATCTTGCATGTCTGAAGGATCGTGAATTTTGAACACAGTGTTTATATTCATTTCTCCAACCAATCAGGCTTTAAAATTATACAATTTTGCACAGATGCTTATAGATGAGGATTCATAAAGTTGACTGTCACATCTCTCTTTTTAACTTGTGACTGCATAGCCTACCAATATCAAGCATGAAAAAACTCCCTAATAGAAGCTTTCCAGCAGCTGTTGCCTTTATAAAGGAACCAACATCAGAGGCCCAGTGCCAAGACAATTAAAGAAAACCATTACCCTTCACTGGAACGCTCTTGTGTCCAGTTTCCTCCACAGAAAACGTCTTTTCCCTCCATCCACCTGCCCAAACACTGCCCATTCCTCATTTCCAAGGCACATATTTATTTCTACCATTTTATCCACCTAAAGGGCTCTCTCCCTCCTCAGCCTCTGTGGCAGGTAGCAGCTCTTTCCTGTGGTGCTTCTTACTTTCCAGAAGTAATCTCTCTTCGTACACAAGAGAGATCTTTAAGAACAAGTTTTGTTGGGGTGCCTGGGTGGTTTGGTTGGTTGGGCAGCTGCCTTTGGCTCAGGTCGTGGTCTCAGGGTCCTGGGATTGAGTCCCATGTCAGGCTCCCTCTGACCCTCTGCTCTCTCATGCTCTCTCTCTCTCACTCTCTCAGATAAATAAATAAAATCTTTAACAACAGCAACAACAACAACAAGGGTTGTTAACTTCACAGCTTGGTAACCATAAGGGACTTTTTCCAAGTTCTTCTCTTTCATTTTTTTTTGTTGGTCTCTAAAGTATTACTATTCCCACAGTAGACACTTATTAAGTAAATATGAATAAATACAAGACTAAATAATCATCTCTGAGCATAAAGCAAGGAGACTAGTTAACCAGCCTTGAGGAATGGGTGGGATTTGGGTGGGAGAGATGGAGATGGGGTATTTCAGAACCGATGGAGGTGCATAGTGCAGGAATCTGCATCCTTCTTCTGGGCCAAGTCCTGAGGAGGGAACTTGTAAGGTACATCTGGGGAAATGGTACATGATAAGGAGCAGGGATCCCATGGATAAAACTGGGAAGAAAGTATATTAGTTGGGAAAGAGGAGGGTCAGATTGGTTGCGTTTGGAATGGAGACTGAAGTGTTTGGATTCTGTGGTCAGGATCAAGTCTTGCAGTTTCATCATCTGAGAAACTTAATCCTTGGAGGTGGTGAAAAGATGGGAGGCCAGTCTCTTGGGATATTGCTTCTTTACAAAATGATGAGGGCTGAGCCACATTGGTTTGTTAGAAGGGCAAGGAAAAAGAAATGTGGCAACGATCTTGCAACCGGAATAGGATTCGGTGCTATGTGATTGGTTGGGCAAAGAGAAGAGGATGGAGAAGCTGAAGTAAGGGTAATAGTGCCATTAGAAGAAATGGCAAATTTGCCAATAGAAACGTGTCCCATGGAAGGTGATGATTTCTGTGTCCTGGGTTGATCTTGGTGGAAGTCAAGAAAAGTGATGATGATCTTGAGAGAGAAATCTGGGCTTGAGTTGTAGTTTTGAAAATCTTTTATACTGAGATCACACTTGACCAGCAGATGGCTAAAGGCTCTCTGTGTGTACCCTGGGTCCTCATGGTAGATGTGCCTGAGAGGGGAGTGTGACTTGGATGTGTAAAGTGAGAACAACTAAATCATTTGTGATTGTTCCTGGACTTTGTCCAAGTCCATCTATATGTTTTTACCCCTTATATGCTGGAGGTGCCAAACTGGGACTTCTCTATCTTTGTAAAGTCCAACTGGAATAAAAAGATTTTAAAAATTTTACTTCCACTTTATAGATGGGACTAACAAGGCCACTAACCATCCTTTGAGCCATAGCTTCCAGAATTCAGGTTTTCCACATATAAGGAAGTCATATTACTTTGGGGTTGTGCTGTAATATAACTCTCCTTTTTAAAAAGAATTTATTATTATTATTTTTTTGACACACAGAGAGATAAAACTCTCCTTTTAAGAACAAATTTCCTTTTGCCACTTTAGTTGTCTCCAGGAAAACACTGTTTAGGCATATATGTAAAGTGAAGTTCTCTTGAACAATTGCTGACAATTGTTGGGACCCAGAAATTTTGGGACTGTTATGAATTGTGCCTTTGGTGCATACAGCTATTTTGGCGGTATATGTTTGAGTTTAACATTGTTATTATAAATGAAATAGTATACAAAATGGGGTCTACTAGGAAAAGAATGTGGACTGAGAATTAATGCTTGAATTTTGAACAAATGTTCTCTTATTAACTGAGGAAGGACTTAGTGATTTTAGCCTCTCAACATTTAGGAACTCATTAAGCAGAAAATAGAACTCATTAAGTGTGTGGATGGCTCAGATAGGGGAACCTCAGTTGGGGTGCCTGGGTGACTCATGACTCTTGATTTCAACTGAGGTCATGATTTCAAGGTTGTGGGATAGAACCCCACATTATGCTCCCTACTAATCATGGAGTCTGCTTGGGAGTCTCTCTCTCTCCCCCTCTACCCCTCTGTCCATTACACATATGTGTACATGCTCTCTCTCTCTCTCAAAATAAAAAATAATAATCAAATATTGAATCCATAGTGTACCAATTAACTTATAACCTAGCCATTTTTCTGTTTTTACTTATTGCTTCAAAATGTCCTAAAAGATAAGAATACATAGTTTCTAGGTGTTACTAAAACACATAAAATTCACATTTATTTCCTTTTCTGTGGAAAGGTTTTTATTTGCTTTTTCACTTTCTGCAAAGGATTTGAGAGAGCTAAGTCAACTTTGGAGATTCAAGTTAACTGGAAGTTTCTTCCTCCCTCACTCCTCCCTACCAAGACCCTACTTTTTTCGTTTCCTCTCTAACCGTTTACTTTTGTTTTGTTTTGTTTTAAGGCTTGGGAGTGATGGGGGTGTCCATGTGCGGAAGGACCAGATTTTGGGGGGAGTTGTTCACTGTGGGAAAGAGAGGAACGTTTTTCATTTGAAAAACTTCATTCTTGTTCTTTTAAGCAATGAAGAATGTAATTGCAGACACACATGAGATTACCAGAGGATATATTTTGATAAACAGGTGTTTATAGGAAGCAGAAAATACTTCTGCCCTTTTAACATTTTAGGTCAAAGCTAAGTGTTTAAACACATTGCTCTGGAAATCAGCTGACAGGGGCACTAGTTCTGACCTGGGCCCTTAGGGAAGCTTCTCTTACTCCCTCTGCTTCTGGGTTTCTTTCTCTGAAACTTGAAGCCAAGACACTGGGTGCAATGATCTATGGTTCTTTTCACTTTTAGAGATTCTGTGAAGCTATGGTTTCCGGAGACCTGGATTTTTTCAGTGTGCTTCCGTTTCCTTTAAAGCAGTAGCTGAGAGTCGTGTTATGATTCAGAGGAAGGATCCTGGACATTTCCCGGTAAGACAAGTTTTGGAGTCAATTCTGAGGAATCTGCACAGGCAAAGCAGTTTGACCCATTATCCCATAGTAAACACTGTAAACATTTACAGGAGCAAGAAATTATTAGCTAGAAAAATCCTTCCAGATTGATTTGGTTATGTTCCACAGTGTTTTCAAACAGGATTTTTTTGGGAATAATTTTTGAACAAAATATTAATGTTTAAAATCTAGATTTTATCTGGTGAAGACCACTGTCACAATCAGCAGGCTGATTTCCTTCCATTTCAGAGAAACGGCAAGCTGTCTTCTCTCAGTGTTCGGCTATTCTCAAAAATACAACCTCTGGAATTTTGAAGTGGGTCAAACTGCTTTTAACCTGCCTACTGTTACTCAATTTTATCAATTCTTTGTTTTCTATTAGCAGAAAATCTGTTTCATAACTTCAATGTATATAGAAAGATCACAAAGCAGCCCCAAAGCAGATAAATATTGACCGAATCAAACAGGCGTGCTGCTGAGACTTGGAATGGCTGGGGTTGTTGCCCTGGGACTAGGCCAGGAGAACGCAGAGGCTGTTCCTGCCTAACTGGCTTTATCTCTGGCATCTCCTTTTTTTTGTTTTGTTTTGTTTTGTTTAGTAAACATCTTCTTTCTGTTAGATTGTTTTATCCCCTTAACCTTTATAAATGACAATTAAGTCAATCTGGCCTGTCAATAGCATGTCTTTTATTTGTTGCTACAGCTGAGCCTGACCTTCATTGATTTTATGGGAGTAATTTGCTGGAAATGATTTTTTAAAGTTAGATTTATTACTGGGGCACTTCATTGCCAGATAATTGAAGCAAATTGTAATTTTTTTTTTCCCAAACCAAATGCAGGAAGTATGGGTAAGGGATAATATTGTTTTCAAGGGTTATTTCCTATTGAGATAGAGATGTATGTTATACATGATGTCACACGCTTTTCAAATTTGTGTACACAGATCATTTTGGAGTGGTGCATAATTTTCTTTCTTTTAAAAATTTTCCTTAAGTATTGCTGAGGTAGCAATAGGAGCTGGTAATGAATTCGCATTCAAGTATGACATTGCAAGTTAGATATCTACATAAATTATCGAGTAACTACAATACCACTCCTTACATAATGGGTCATGATATTTTGATTTAACTGCAGGTTCTATTATTAATAGACTGATGTTTTATAATTGATGCTACCCTTTACATAAGTATTATCGCCTTCCCCTAATATTTGTGCTGACGAGTGTTTTAATCATATTGTGCTTTTGGTTCTCCAAAAACTTTATCCATTTGGATAATAATGAGCATTTCAGAAACAAGATGGGATCGGGAGGGAGAAAAACCATAAGAGACTCTTAATCTCACAAAACAAACTGAGGGTTGCCGGGAGGAGGGGGGGTCAGAAGAGGGTGGTTGGGTTATGGACATTGGGAAGGATATGTGCTATAGTGAGTGCTGTGAAGTGTGTAAGCCTGATGATTCACAGACCTGTACCCCTGGGGCAAATAATACATTATATGTTTAATTAAAAAAAAAAAAAAGAAAGTCATCTTATAAAAGGTAGCTTAAAAAAAAAAAATGAGCATTTCAATCCCTAAATGAGGCTTTCGTGGTATTTGTATACTTACCTCACTGATGTAAGGTTTGCTAGCAGAGCTGATGCCCTGTTATTCTGGAAATAGATTCTGACTTGAAATAAAGAAAATGGACTTTCAAACTTAACTTTAAATATCAACATATGAAACATGGCTGTTTTTCACATTCTGAATAATGATGCATTGTTGCACAGGAGGATTTCCAATATATCAGAACGCAAGGAAAGTGGAGCAGAACTTAGGCCTTATTCTTTAATGAGCATGTCCTTTTTTTTTTCTTTTACTCTCCTGGGAGCAGAATCAAAGCAAGTTATCATGTAACCAAAGGCAAAGAGAAAACTAGACCACAAGTCTCGGGAAATCTGTTCTAATTGCAGCAATTTTTCCACTCATTCACAATTGTTTTGAAGCAAAAGAAAAATTAAGTAAAAAATAGGATTTTGTGGGTTTTTTTTACGTTAATTACATAGAGAAAAGATTTCTGGACATGGTCTCCCTCCTGTCGGTTTAGAAACTAGGATGATGACAATGTGAGTGGATACTGTGATGTAATGGTCCCAGCCGCCCATGTTACCCACGACTTCCTCTCCCCTCACATATTTTAAAGTGAACTCTAGTATCAACTTTGGTGAAGAGGAGATAGATTAACACATCACCAGGTTTTAAAGATTCAGACTTGCCGCATCTCGAAAGGCAGTTACACACAGGCTTAGGAATAATTATTCCAAAGAGTATTCACGGAATGAAGCTTGGCAGAGGTAGAATTTACTTTCAAAACAGGAATCTCAGAGGAAGGAGAGGAAGCGGACACCAGTGTCCTTCTCAACAAATTGGACTCTGAAATTCAGTTTTAATTTAAGTAGAGATTACGGGGCAAAAACTGTAAGGACTCGAGGGAGAAACTTCTTGCTTTTAAATTGTCATGCTTCTTTCCTGTCTCTGTTCCTGTCACTATTATTGATATAAAGAATCCATCAACATATTTTTATGGGTGATTAAGAAAGGCTGACCTTTCCTTTGCAGGTACAAATAGGTAGTTCTTCAGAGGCTGTAACCGAATGACAAGATAATTCTATCCATTTAATATTGAAGTGATGTTGATAGTATCATTCTTCTCGTGTTGGAAACAGGACAGTGTAGAGGCCTTTTCTGCCTCAGCCTGTTCTGCCCTGGGTGATGGATTTTCCCGCTGACTAATCGCTGTCACATTAACCCGCACTATTTCATCCTTCAGAGCTGTCAAGAGAATGACGATAATCCAAGTGGCTCATTGTAGGTAAAGGAAATTATATGAGCAAAGTAATATCATAAAACAGTGTTTAAATATTTTAATTTCATTTGTCAGGGCTGCCCCAACACTTCATTACACATAGAACCATCTCTCATCAGTGGAATTAGTGCATTATTCATTACTGTTAATTATTTTCACATAATGGCTGCCCTGATATATTTAACCTCCACATTATATCTCAGATAATGGGTCTGTAAAATTGAATTGTGTGAAGAGTGGAGTTCTAAAGCTCATTTGCAGAACATCAAAGAACAAAGAAGAGGAAAAGAATTCTAAATGGGACATTTTGCCCAGCTGGGGCCAAACATTTGTTTCTGTCTGATTTGCATACAGAAAATAGGTGGTGTAGAAGTGGTTTAATACTATATAGGCTGTCGGCTCCTATTATGCAACCAATTAGGATTTGTTAATATCACACACATTGGAAACAACTTGAGAATTATAGCATGGAAAAAACGGACCAGTTAAGATGGTACTCTTACATGATATAGACAAAGTGGAATTTCCATGGAGGGATAGTATGTCATGGGCAGAGAGAGAGAGAGAAGGAAGGATTTCTAGTGAGTTTTAGAATACTTCCATATTTTTATGAATACCTTTAATAATAGACACTAAGTTTTTTAAAGTGGTATGAGCAAAGAGGAGCCATAAAAGTCCATTTAGACTTCAGTCATTTATTTCTGTGGTGACCAGTACAAAGTTTACCACTAACATTTATGATAACAATTTCTCAGTCGCTTAAAGGTTTAACATTTATGCAAACAAAACATTCATTTAGAGCCACCAGCACCCTACTAATGGAAGCCATATTTTATAGCAATTTAATTTTTCATGATTGTGCATTGCGATGCTTTTATGGAACATTTGACGAACATAACGATCTGATCAGCAATGTCAAACACATCTGTGTGTCAATGTTTTTTTCTTTATGCCTTCTCAGTGTGGGAAACTGGACCAGAAAAACCACAACAGAAATCTGTAGATCCTGAGGCAGAATCTCCTGATGGTGGAGCTTAGACAGGTATATATTTTAAAGGCTCTGCAAGTAATTCTGAGGAGCTTCCCATAATCAGCGCCTTGGCCTTAGGAGGTCGGAGGAGTGTATGTGGCCCAGGGCAGACTCATAGCCTCTTGTTTGTAAACGTTTTGAATGGCTCTTGTGTTTGGGCACGCGCAGAAGGTTTTGCCTTGATTGAGCTAATGGCAGCAGCTGTACCTTCCTGGCTTCCTTCACTGTTATCACTGTTGGTCCATGGTCAAAGGAGCAAGACTGATACAAAGCGAAGATCAAGCAAAGCTTTATTTTGCACCAAGCATCAAGAATCAAACTGACCGGCCAGGGGCCAGGGCCATCTCTTGCAAAGAGGCTACCCCTCCCAGTCTCACAGACTAAGTTTTATAGAGCAAAGGCCATGTGGTTGAGCCTGGCCACACACAGGTGGCCAACTGAATTACAATTCACCCTATAGTAGCTATTTGAACTAGCCTATCACTCTGGTCAGAATTGGCGCCCAAAAGGCAGGGCTCACATTCTTGAGTGGTTAGGGAGGTGTTTTCCTGATTGGATGTCTCCACCTGGCTTGACTCATCCTTGTATTCTGGGCTCTGTTACCTCCTCCTGACCTGAGATGTCCTGGTATATGGGCTCTGTTATCAGGGGCTGGTCAGTCATATTTTACTGGTTTCCCAGACTTGTTTCTAAGTAAGTTCCTCTGGGGGTGGGGGGGGGTGGGGGGGTAGGGTCAATCTAAGTTTACTGCATAAACAACAAAATGGCTTGCTCTGGCTAAGTAGGCCCTTACATTCACAGAGCACGATTCAATACCTGCTTGTTAAATTTACTTTACCTTTCTCAGATTTTCACTGTTATAATTACACTGAAATTAATTTCTTCAAACCTGTAAATTTCCCTTCTTTTGGATTTTTCTCTAGACCAAGTCCCATGAATAGGATTCACAGTTATCATGGCTCTTGGTACATCCTGTCAAGTAGATTTCTAAGAGTTATTCTACTTAGTAATCCTTCCACAACAATGTAAAAAATACATGTTTTATTGCAACCCTGGCAGAATTGGCTATTAACATTAAAGCATAGTTGTTCTTCATCTAGAAAATGACATCTCACTATTTTAACATGCATTATTTTTCTTACTGTCCATGCTGAATTCTTCTTGTTTTGCTTTATATTTCTTTTTATGTGAGTAATTTCTCAGTGAACTTAGTCTTTTTACCATTTACCTATTGATTTCTTGGTATTTTTCTTACCAAAACAAGTAATCTTTTTATATAATAAATATATTATACTTTTATCTGTTTTATTTACTGTAATTATTTTTTTCTGTATGTTCATTGCATTTTTCTTTTAGCCTTTTTTACTTATACTAGAGTTTTCATTTCTTATGTTGTTAAATGATTTGATCTTGTTCTAGTGGTGTTTTTTTTTCTTGCATCTTCAAGGCTTAAAACATTATAACAGTTATCTACTTTTTCTTTTCTTCTTTTTTTTAATTTGAGTGAAGTTGGCATACAATGTTAGATTAGTTTCACGTGGACAACATAGTGATTTGACAAATCTATATGTTATGTTATGCTCACCACAAGTGTATTATCATTTGTCACCATATGCTATTACAATAGCATCGATTATATTCCTTATGCTCTGCCTTTTATTCCCACAGTTAACTCATTTTAAAGATGGATTAGATCAAGCCCTGAGAATTTTGAAAATATTGTGGAGAAAGACTACAGAGCTGGAAGTAAAATCGCGATAACTTAACTCTCAGTCCACCACACCATTCTTATAATTTAATGAATTAGGAAAGCACCCCTTCTGTATACTCATGCGAATAAAACCAGTTAGTGGGAAATAAACAGAAAGAAGTTCATATTTGCCACTATCCCCTCTGATTCTCATTCATTATGTACCATATAGTTGGGTTGTCCGATGGCATCAATCTGTCATGTCATTACATAGGAAATAAGATCTGAACTTTTGGACTGGACATTCAAGGATTTCTTTCTTTTTTTCTTTTCCTGTCCACCCCCCCATCTATCTTTTTAATTCTATATCTATCACCCAGTGCCTTATTCATTTACCTAATATTTCTTGAGCTTAAACCATGTGCCAGCAAGCTGTTGAAAATAAACAAAAGGACCTCACAGTGCATTCAGCAACTTCTTCCTGGAATAGTCCTATATTTTCCTGTTCCTAGAGGCTGCCTAGCTTGTTCGTTCTATTTGGATATTCTTAGACCATAGACATTGCTCTAAAGTACTACCTACTCTTTAAGACTCTCATTCAAATTCCACTTTCTTTGATGAGTCTTCTCTGTTCACCAGACCTCTGTTAGAATGACTCACTCTATTTTAAATATCCCTAAAGAATGATGTTTTTATTTCTCTTATGATATTTGATCTTTATGACCTTCATAAAAGGGTTATTGATGTATGGCCCTGTCTCCTGCACTAGATTATGACACTTACGACAATAGCGGTTGGAACTTACTCAGCTTTGCATATCTCACTGTACATAGAAAGGCCTGTACCCATGGTAGCAATCAAGCAAATATTTGCAGTTTTTAAATTTTTTTGTTTGTTTGCTAGAAAGCTCAGAGTCCAATGTTGCAGTCATCTCTTTCATATAGAATCACAGTCAACATGACTTTGCCATCCTCAAATTTGTGTGTTCATTCTGAGACTGTAGAAGCTATGGCTTTCACACAGCTCAAATTTAGTATCCACTGGGTGTTTGATAAGTATTCTTGATTGGCAAGCTGAAAGGGTAGCCTTAAATCTATGTAGAGAACTTGCAATAACATTTATTATCTACTCTGTCTTTCGTACATTTCTGTTTTTTTCCAACTAAAAAATGGCATAAAACACCATTTAACTAGTTGCCAACTAAGGCATAATGCTTACTAAAGGCAGTTCTATGTTGAAAATCTTACATTAATTCTGTGCAAGGCGTTAATTTACATAGCCTTCTGTTCTTATCATTGGCTAAAAAGGCTTATTTTTAAGCCTTTTTAAAGGCCACTGCCAAGTGGCAAAGGATTTTTGGCTCTTTCCATTAAGTATTAATAAAACATCCGGTAATACAGATTCCCTTCACCCGGCTCATCTGGGACTTGTTTGGAAGCGATCCATTTATTTCACTTAAAGTTTGTTACATTCTTCCATTTCCGTGGCAAGTCCCAGGGTAAAACCATGGCCCAGAAAGGTTGGTGTTCATTTGTTTAGAGACTTAAGAAAGATTACTCTTTGCTATCAATGTCAGAATGTGTCAAAAGCAGGGTCCCTCTTTTATTTTTCCTTGGCAACCCTAAGAATGAAGACAATCTGATGTTTCTAATGAAAGTGACTTTTATAAACAAGTCATCTCCCACCGCTTGCCTGACAAAATACCAAGGCAATCCTAGAAAAAATTGGGAAGCTGAGAAAGTTTGTTTTTTTTTTGTTCTTGCCCAGCATTTTTCCTGAGCCACAATTGCCTTCTTGGAAAACATCCCTTATTGTGCAACTTGCTTATTCCTTCCCTCTCTGCCCTTCTGCCCAGGCTTACCCTCTGTGTCTTTTATTCTGGACCCATCTTTCTGTCCCCCTCAGCTTTATTTAGTTCCTGCTACCTCAATATGGAGGTAAATAAATAATTTATCCTGGTCTCTTCCATGACCCTGGCACTGTGTTAAGCATCTAATGTTTATTTTCTCATCTGTCCTCAAGATAATCCCATGAACTGGCTATTATTATTATCATCATTTCACAAATGAAGTAACAATCTTTGTGAGTTTAAAAGATTTACCTGAGGTCGCACAGTAAGTATGGCAGGTGGTTATTTCCACAGATCTCTGCACCAATATCTCTCATTCGGCATGTTCTTTGAAAATGTGACCTCGTGACTTCTCCCATTAAAGAATCAGACCTATGTCTGTTCACTCTGAATTTAGTTTACTTATGACCACTTCACCTAACAGAGTATGGCTGATGTTTTACTACTTGGTTTCTGCATCTGGAACAAGAAAGGCAATGTGGCTTCTGCCTTGATCACTGGAACGCTTGTGCTTGGTGCCCTGAGCTGCCATGTGAGAAATTTGATTACCCTGAGAGTGCCATATTGTGAAGAAACCAAGCTACACAGAGAGGTCATGTGTGGTTAGCAATATGAGTCTTTGAGTCATTTCATATCCAGTAACAAATTTGTGAATGAAACTGGACCAGCTCATCTGCCTACTGAGAATCTCTGAGTGATCTAGGTCAGTGGTGCAGGGAGTAAAACGATCACTGAGATGAGCACTTCCCCAAATTCTTGACCCACACGATCTGTGAGAAATAAGATTACTGGTGCCCTCAGTCTTAAGTCTTAAAGTACTTTTTAATAGAACAAAAGTATTAGTAAATGGTAGACACAGTATGGGAGCTGCACCTTCTGACTCCAGAGCTCACATGAAACTCTGCATTATAAGGATGAGCTAATCCCTAATAACATGTGACATACTTTCTACCAGTTTTTGCATATAACAGGATCCTGCCTTAACCACAAAGACTGGATTCTAATGGTGAAATTTCTGGCACCCTTAGAAATGTCAGTGAGGTTCCTCAAATCAAATCAAAGTACTCATTACCTATTTCACACTTGAGAAACAGCCTTCATCACTGAATACTTAATGTCATTTATTTTATTTTTATTTCATGTCTATTGGAAAACGAGTTCTCAACATTTTATTTGGAGTGTAACACACATATATAATGGACAAAATATAAGTGTATGGTCCAGTAAACTGTCATAAAGTGAATTCTTCCTTGCAAAGACCACCTAGGGCAAGAAATAGAATATTGTTAGCCTCCAGAATCCTCCCTTGAGCCACCTTAAAATTCCTTTCCTCTTCCTCAGAGGTAACCACTACCCTAACTTCTGAAGTCATAAATTAGTATAGACTGCTTCTGAACTTCATATAAATGCAACCATACTTCATCACTATGTTTGTGAAATTCACCATGTTGGTGAAGGTAGTGGTAGCTCATTTATTCTTAGTGTCGATTCTATAGAATATCCACGGAATGACTATACCATGATCCAGTCTTGGTTTATTCAATCTGCTGGATACTTAGGTTAGAAAAAAAATTAGTTTTTTTAAAGTAAAAACTTAAATTCCAGTCAATTAACATGATTTTTTTAAAAAAACATTTTATTTATTTGACAGAGAGACAGAGAGCACAAGTAAGCAGAGTGGCAGGCAGAAGGAGAGAGAGAAGCAGGTTCTCTGCTGAGCAAGGAGCCCGATGTGAGGCTTGATCTCAGGACCCTGGAATCTTGACCTGAGCCCAAGGCAGCTGCTTAACCAACTGAGCCACCAAGATGCCCCTAGTTTGTTTGTTTGTTTGTTTTAAAGCTCTTTGTCAAGTTACAAATACAGATGGACCAAAACATGTGAGAAATAATCACCAAATGAAATAAAGTATCCATCCACTTATGTCCTAGAGGCAAATGAGAATAAAGGTATATGAGCACAGAGGGAGTCTTCACACATTGAGAGGACTCTAGATCTCGGAGGAAGGCTGAGATATGGCTTGACAGGGTTATTGGAATGGGGAGGATAGAGAGTATGTGTGTGTTGGGGGGAGTGAGGCAGGTTTCCATGAGGGCAATGGAGTAGTCAAGTCCTGCATCCAAAGGTAAATTTGCAGCTACGTGAAGATGGAAGATGGAACTGGATGGGAGCCATGGGACGGGGTCTTCCGCAGAGGCCTCATAGTGGGTGGTACTGTGGTTAGGCTGTGCTGTTGTTCTGGGTCATGAGTGGTGTAGTATAAGACCCATGCCAGAAACTGCAGGCCTGGGCAATGACTGCCAGCTCCAATACTGTAAGCAGGGTGATCTGGGAAGAGCTGGAAAGGATTCCAGAGTTTGTCAAAGTGACTGCAAGCTCAGTGCAGCTCTCTAGAGGTCATCTGGAACTTGAAGCAGGGAATACAAAGCAAATGTGGTTAGAGGTAAGGAATAATGCAGACCTGAAGTGAAGCGGCTGCTGAAGCTTCCTTCCCAGCTCCTACCAGCATTCCTTCTGACCGGTTGGTGTTCAGTGTGTACACCCTGTTAATGTTTTGATTATCACTCTTTGGGCTTCAGGCGGGGAAGAAGTTTAGGTAACAATTATAACTGTTGTAAACTTATCCAAAAGGTTCTTGTTGAGATCTCAAATTGGAGAACATTAGAAATAAATAATTGCTTTTCTTCGCCTTTGATTTTCACCTTTGTTGTGAATGAGTTTGAAGGAGCAGTGGAAAAGAAGAAAACTTAACCATGAGTCATTATAGCTGGGTCTGGTTTTACTTCTGCTGCCATACATTTAGACAAAGAACAATTCCGGTCTTATTAGCTCTTTCTTGAAGGGTCATCAGGATGTGTATGTTTGATGGAACTGCAGGTGCTGGGCCACCCCTCCAGTCTTGCAGCCTGAGGAGGACAAGGGGCCCTGTCTCTTGGAGTTTACAACTGATCACTTCAGTTATTGGACTATTCACAAACATCAAAATTCACATTAGCCAAATAATGTGGATTTAAAGCTATCTCAGGGGAGATTTGATTCCATTAAGAGTTTGTAAGGCATCACAGTTCAAGAGATGAGCCAGAGCTGAAATAACAGGACTGTGGATTCAGTTGTTTCTCTCCTATTTGCTCACTGAGTCACAAACTCTCTGTAGTCTAATCGTTCTCGACTCTTCAAATACAGGGGAAAATGTTGACTTCCTTCATATGGTATTTTAGACTACAGAGATGGGTATACTGGTCATTTTTTCCAAGAGAAATATAATGTCATATGCAGCTCAAGTCAGGTGCTAAGTGTTCCTGAAAAATAGCTGAGCTCTATTTAGAATTCTAAAAGGAACAGTTTACCCAAGTTGTATCGAACATATTTTAAAGTTTACCAATCACTGAACTGCATATCTGCTCTTAAACTTAAAATTTTTTTTAAAAGATTTTATTTATTTGACAGACAGAGATCACAAGTAGGCAGAGAGGCAGGCAGAGAGGAGGAAGCAGGCTCCCTGCTGAGCAGAGAGCCTGATGTGGAGCTCGATCCCAGGACCCTGGGATCATGATCTGAGCTGAAGACAGAGGCTTTAACCTGCTGAGCGACCCAGGTGCCCCTAAACTTAAAATTTAACTCAAAAATAAATAAAGCTAAAGATTCATGCCCTCAGTTATACTAACCACAGTTCAAGTGCTCAAATAGCCACATGTGTGTGGTGGCTACCATATTGGACATGTGTAAATATTACATACACACTGACATAGGAATCCATAGGAGTAAGAACTTTAGCTATGCAAATATGTAGGAAATATATAGGAAAAATATATAGGAAATATGCTATTCTTTTTAGATTATTTTCTCTCATTTGCTTAGTATTTATCCCTAAAGTACCCAAATTCTTTCTAATTCTAGATAGACTCTGTAATACATGTTACAGATTTTCCTGACTTCTTAAAGGGAGAACATTGAACATAAAGTATTTCTTGCTGAGCTAAGGTCATAATTATAAATGTTAATTATGGTATTGTGTTTTAATACAGCACCCCCTTCGGTTGGGGTGGAGGAGACATTAGACCAGGATGGTAACCTACATGGGGCCAATGTGGTCCTCTATTTACTCTGTAAATAAAGCCCCATTGGAACACAGTCAAGCCCATTCATTTGTGTATAGTGTGTGCCTGCCTTATGTTACAATGGTAGAGTTGAGTAGTTGTAACAGATACCATATAGCCTACAAAGCTTAAAATACTATCTGGCCTTTGTAGAAAAAGTTTGTCAGTTTATGGAGTAGATTATACAGTGACCAAATTGCAGTGTTTAGGTTCTTATGTCTGCTTTTTACCCTGCCTTACTCCCCTTGTTAGCAAGAAGTTTTCTCTTCATTGCTATCAGGATTACTACATGTAACAACTTACTCATTGACTTGAACTCCCATAGATTTAAAAAAAGAGTAACAAAATGTGTTAGACTTTTTTTTTTTTTTTTTAATATACGAGAAGTAAATTCGCCATCTTAGATTTGGTGTGGGGTTTGGCCCTTTGGCTCCTTGACTATGCAGAAATTTTATATTTATATCCAACTTTTCAAACATATTGGCCTCTGCTCAACCTGCTTACCTCTTCATCCACTGGCTCCAACTTCAAATAGCATGTTTTCACTGGGCCAAGTACTTAGAGTTTGCCCCTTGCGTATTTACGACCTCTGACATCAGCCATGATTTTCTGTCTTAGAGCACCTCACCCCTGCTTCTTGTCCTTGTTAATGCTACTCTACCATTCTCACCTCTGGAAGATCTTCCCTGAGCTCTCACCTCCCCCAAACCTCATCCCGACCCAAGTTTCTGATGACACCAGGGCCATGTGAAATCACCCTCTTCAGGACTTTCTGAACATACATGATTATATCAACTGCAGTGTTTTTCATTCTGTCTTGCCATTGTCTGTACGCATTTCTACTTGTCAACGAAAGTATGGGCCCCTAGAAGGCAGGACTTACCTGGAGTGTTTCCAGACACACAACAGAGAATCAACAAATACTTATTGAGCTGCTTGAGTAATTACAATAAGAGTCTATCCTTTTTTATAAATAAATCACAAATTATAGAATGATCATTAGGTATTAAAGACCTCCACGCAAGCAATTGTTTGTTTGCTTGTTGTGGGTTTTCTTTGGTTTGTTTTTTAGAATGGTGGGTGGAGAAGACAGGGGAGAGGGAGAGAGAGAATCTTAAGTAGGCTCTAAGCCCAGTGTGGAGTTGGACACAGGGCTTGATCTCACAACTCTGAGATCATGACCTGAGCTGAAATCAAGAGTCAGATGCTTAACTGACTGAGCCACCCAGGTGAACCGCAAACAATTTAAAAAAGATAATTTTGCAACTTGAAAATCTGCTTAAGGTAGTCAACTAAAATATCAGACAAAATGTTACCTACAGCATGTCAATATAAAACTACCATATTTTCTCCTCCACTAAAACAGGTCAAATATTAATTTGGTAAAAAAAAAATCTGTAACATGGGAATCTTTTATTATTCTGGTATGTAATGTGTATGTCTAAATTTCATCAACTGTGAGAATAAGTGTGAGCATATTTAAATGAGGTCACATTTCCATTAAGATGGAAATTATAATAACTTTGGATCCCTGCTTCCCAGTACAGATTCTCAAAACATTTCCACATTTCCCCATGTCCGTCAGTAGCCTCTGAAAACAGTTTTCTTCTTCAGCCTTGGGCCCACAGGTACAGGTTGCCTAATAGCTACTTATCTTCTACCATTCCTCCTACCCTCTTCCATTCCTTCCTCACCCCTCCCATCTTACCTCTGTCCCTCCCAGACTCCCAGAACAGGCACAGGGAAACTCAATCCATACTAAGAAAATTAACATTTCTCTGAAGGGAATATGACTTGCCAAGACCCAAAACTGTTTCTACGAGAGGCAGCTTTATATTACCACCCAGAGCAGTTTAGCTCTTTGTAGATGCTAGTCTCAAATATCTCCATTTCAGAAGAACATCTATGCTTTCTGTTTGAAAAACTGAAAATTTGGATGATTTTCCCAGAACTCAAGGAATAGTCTGCCCCCAAAACAGTATCAAAGGGTATTAAATATTGCTTTTAAGTGGTAATTTTCCCAGTTACTCTATTTAAGGTTTTAAACATCTTTAGGGTTCAGTTTTAGCAATGGCACCCCACTTCTATGTGGGGCAGCACAAAACATTGTGTAATATGTATATTCCCAGGGGTCTGTCCTCTGTTGTATCATGAATATTCCCTCAACTTTTACCAGGAAATGTTGATGGGGGAATATGCAAAAATTTTGTCAAAAATTTTGTCAAAAATTCACATCGAATTAAGCATTTAATAAATCCACTTACTTCTTGCCATGGAAAAGAAATTTCATATATATGGGAAATTAAAACTTCAAGGTAATGGGAAAACTGCATTCCAATAACAAATTGAAATCAAGAAGTTGTAAAACGGGTTCATTTTCAAAGACCAGAACCCCGAGTGCCTTCTCTCTGGAGAAGCAGCTTCTCAGGTGGATTTTAGGATTCTCTCCAAATAAGTAGACTTCTCCTCTCTAAATCCCTGCATATGGTTGAGGATCAAAGTCAGGGCTCTGAGGAGGCTTATGATCTGAATACCACCACTTTCTGGTAATAAATAATTCCTTATTTAGATCAGAAATACAATAGAACAAAAAGGTTAGAACTGTTGAGCTCTGTAATCGGACACAAAAGAAAACCTCATTCTTCAAATTGTTGCTCACCAGTCTTTTAGATGCAGCTTGAAAGATTTTGTTTGCAAAAAGCTGTTGAGGGGTTATAAGGTCATCTTTAGCTACAAAGCTCCTTAGGGTTTTCAAAGTACTTACCCATTCCCTGAAGGTGCCCTTTCTTTCGGAGTGTTCAAAGCTTCTCTAGAAGATTCTTCAATATTTCTTTTCCTACAATCAAACTAGGCTCATTGTTTAGAAAAAATGGATTAGGTGTCTTTAAACAGCATTTTGAATGGACTATGAAGTTAAATGGCCTTAAACAGACACATATAGGCAATTTATAGTGAAAGACGAATTAAAAAATGTTAGCTATCACGAAGGGGGGAAATGTCATTGGGGTGGAGGTATATTATGTCAGCTAAAAAGCAAACATGCCTTCTTGGGAGAGCTGGATTTCAAGGGTTTTATCCTGTATTTTCCACCTATAGCTTGACGCCTGGCCATTGGCTAACACTGCCTTTTTGAAGTGTTGCTTTTTAATTCATGGTAGCTCTTATGTTCTAACAGCTATACGCACAGAGTGGAGATTTAAAACAATATCAGCACTAGTCAGGCCAAAAGACCCACCACTGTCAAATAACTTATTAGAAAATATTTATTGAACACAAACTGTGGTCAAGGCAACTTGTGCTTTATGGTCCTTTTTTTTTTTTTTTTTAAATCAAAGCCTCATTTTGCACTTTCCACGTCTTGGTAAAAGAAAGACATGTCTCAGATTTGTATAATTAGAGGCAAATCGGGCCAGTTCTACCAACTGAGTTTTCACAGGATTGAATCAGACCAGCAATTGGTGTGTTTATATCTGCAGCTGTAGAGAGTTACAATTAATGCAGCTTCTATGACATGAGATAATTCAGAAAATCTTTTCCTTGCCTTTATTGCTCAAATTAGTGCTGTCACATACAATTTAAGGTCCTAGGTATTAGAACGTAAAAGACAAAATAAAATTGATGAAAGATTTGAAGCGAATCTCTATCTGTAGTTTTAGCAGTAGGAGGGGGTTAAAAGTTCTCTTACCTTTCCAAAAAGCTTGAACACAGTTTTATACTCCCCTAATTATTTTCAACTTTTACCATCTTACCTTCAGAGCAGATCATACACCACATGAATAAATTATGGACAATGCGCATGTGCACTTATATGTCCACACTCATACACACTTGTTCTCACCACTTGCTGTTGAGATGCAGGAAAGAGGACAGGGCTGGGAAGATCAGGGTCTAGTTGTGGACTTACCAAGAAATCATTTGTTCTAACTGTCCTTTTGTTCACGGGAATCTGCCATGTGAAGTCTGAATTGTGCAAAAGCAGTCAGTTATCCAGAGGTAGAACTAAGACCAGACACAGGGATCCTGACTCCCAGTTCAGTTTTGTTTTGTTTTTTTAAGATTTTTATTTATTTATTTGACAGAAAGAGAGATCACAAGTAGCAGAGAGGCAGGCAGAGAGAGAGAGAGAGAGAGAGAGAGAGGAGGAAGCAGGCTCCCTGCTGAGCAGAGAGCCCGATGTGGACTCGATCCCAGGACCCTGAGACCATGACCTGAGCCGCAGAGGCTTTAACCCACTGAGCCACCCAGGCGCCCCTCCCAGTTCAGTTTTGTTTTTCTCTGTCGTTCTTCATCCAAACCCAGCTCACACGACTGGTAAAAGTTGAAGGCAGAGAAAAGCAAAAATCTAAGTTTCTCCAATTTGTGGAATTTACTCCATTTACTTCCAGTGGTGCCATAAATTTCACTATTAGAGGGCGCCTGGGTGGCTCAGTGGGTTAAGCCGCTGCCTTCGGCTCAGGTCATGATCTCAGGGTCCTGGGATCGAGTCCCGCATCGGGCTCTCTGCTCAGCAGGGAGCCTGCTTCCTCCTCTCTCTCTGCCTGCCTCTCTGCCTACTTGTGATCTCTCTCTCTGTTAAATAAATAAAATCTAAAAAAAAAAAAAAAATTTCACTATTAGAAAATCAGCTCTTCATAGAACAGAATCCTGTTCTATGAAAATACTGGTAGAAAGTGTCACAGATTATTGGGAGTTAGCGCAGCATTGCAGGGTAGGGCTTCAGTTTGAGAGGTCCAGTCAGAATTCCTGGCTCACATTCTGGTTCTATTGTTTATTAGCTATTCCAGTATTTCAAAACACATACATCCTCATGACCCTTTGAGAAAGAGCCAAGAAGACCTAGCTTTGCTCTCACGTGTTTGAAAATTCCCCCACAAAAGCAAAATGTATGACGTCAAGACCCTTTGTTGTTGTTGTTATAGATGAAGAAGAAACCACAGCTTTATCCCACTTCCCTTTCTTTTCCACTAGTGATTTTTAGTCGTGACTGTGTATGTAAAAATGCAGTATTCCTGTTGGTGGAACTACAGTCAATAATCTGTCCATTTTTCCTGTGTCATGTTACAAGTATGACAACTAAGCAAAAACATTAGTATGTGAATCCAATTTTATAAGGAGATGAATTTCACCATCTAGTCCGAAACCTAAATAATAACAATAATAATAAGTTAAGTGCCACAAAATCACATGGAGAATATCCATCTCCATACCACAAATTTTACAGGTGAAGAAGTCCCTCTGTAGATTTCTTCTTAAAGTTTTTGTTTACTTTTTTTATTCAATACTGTATTAAAACATACAAGGGCATTTTGAAATATGCTTGAATTTATAGCACTAGCACACTCTCTCTCTCTCTAAATTAAATAGATAGATAGATAGATAGATAGATAGATAGATAAACTCCAAATGGTCAGAACCAAGTTTGTGAGTTATGGTTTAAAAATCTCGTAAACTTCCAGGGCGCCTGCGTGACTCAGTGAGCTAAGCCTCTGCCTTCAGCTCAGGTCATGATCTCAGGGTCCTGGGATCGAGCCCCACATCGGGCTCTCTGCTCAGCAGGGAGACTGCTTCCCCCCTCTCTCTGCCTGCATCTCTGCCTATTTGTGATCTCTGTCTGTCAAATAAATAAAGAAAATCTTAAAAAAAAATCTTGTATACTTCCTTTCTCGTGTGAAAATTCTTATAGAAAAAGACCAAGTGTGTAATTGTTAAACTTGAATCAGAAAGCAACTTTCATAATCTTTTCCTCCTTTTTCCTTTGATCTTTATCACATGTGAGTGATAAAGTGAGTAATAAAGTGAATAGTACAGGAACTTTGGGAGCAAAGACTGGTGGGCATGCCATTCTTTGTCACTCCATGGCTTACTCCCAAGGTGGTTAAGAGGATTGTGAAGAAAGAGAAACTGTAGGAGTGGGAAATGGGATGAGGAGAAGTTTGAATTCAGATTAATTAACTGAGGGAAAATAAAGGGCAAAATATGACGGAGAATCATCTGAGTTGAAAATCAGTTAAAAATTTCATATTGTAAATGAATATTTATATTAAAATAGATTCTGATGTTTTAAAAATAACAATGATCATCTTAAAATTATTTGTAAAGTATAAAAAAGTATAAAGAAGAAAATAAAAATCACAGAAAAGTCCCACTGAAATAAGCACTGATGATATTTTGTGGTATTTTCTTTCCATCTTTTCTATACTTTTATATACAAAATATGTGTGTGTGTCCTTTACTGAAATGAAGCCAGTGGCTACATACAGTTTTATGTCTTGCTTGTTTCAGTACACCTATCATGACCATTTTCCCTGTGTCATTAAACATTTCTTGAAAATGATTTTTATTTTCTATATATTTTTCTGTTTTGTGGAATTCTAGAATTCAACACTTTTCTGCACATACAACTCATCAGTTAAAGGGAGTCTTCCATTTTGAATACTTCAGTTAGTCAGTGGCATCCAATTAACAAAATTGCTTCACTGAAATATTGGTTTTGTATAGCTCACAGGATCCCTATAAACCCATTCAGAGGGGGAATTGGTGGTAGAGATGTAGGTGGCTCTATCAGCTGGGGATAAAAATGACCAAACCTCCAGAATGGTGATTCAAACCTTAACGCTCTCTGAATGGTTGCATAAGCCTTATCTGCCCCCACCTCAAACTTCAGAATCATTTCTCAGAGCACTCCAGATTATCCATGAACTGGTTATTTTCCTTTTCAAAACATGAAGGAATATCCCCTACGCCCACATTCTAAGTTTCCTGGTTTGCTTTTCTACCTCATTCACACAAAGTCCTCACATCCTACCATAATCTAGATTGCTCCCTAAATCCCTGAAATAGTAATGAATTTTGCTAAAATAAAGATTTTTATAAACTTTCTTGGTACCACACACACAAAAAATCAGTTTCCTCTTGATAATCACAGTGTAAATGTTTGCTATATTTATGTATGTCTCTAATGTGTCTTCATTTGTGTGCATCTTAATGTTCTGCCTTTGTTGTGTAAGCAAAGACAGGGCCTACATACCATACAATGAGTAGATTTGTGCTAGGATTAAAACACTGGTCTGCACTGCCATGTGTGTGTACCTGCGTGCATACATAAAGCTCCCTTTTAATCCCTTTCTTCAAACTTTCCCCCCTCAAATATCCTCTACAGTTATATTTTACAAATGATCTTTGGCCTTAAAAGCATTATATGAAGTCTTCTCTGTTGGACCTAAGCAGGGGTTAGGCTGAAGCTAAGGATAGGCATTAACCTGGAGGCCAAGTTTGTACTAAAATGGAAATGCCCTTCTTGATCGAGTAGACATTTTAGGATACTGAATGCTCCACTCTGAATTGAGTGCTTGTCTAGTCAGTCTAACCATATGACCAAATCACTTTTGACTGTCATTGGTTGAAGTTGTTGATGTATTTATTGAATCTTCTCAGTGGACATGTTATGATATGCTATACCTGGTTGCTAGCAAGAAGAGATTGGGAGATAGGCCCTAAGATATGGTCATTATCCTTAGGAGTTAAAAAAAATATAATTATATAAGATTTACCTGGGAGAACATTATGTGTATCATTTATTAATGAAAATATCCCTAATATACAGATAACCCCTATATATTAAATATAATAATGGGTAGAAACTATGAAAGGCAGTCCTTATAAGGAGAAAAGCAGATGGACAATGAAGAGACTTACCTTCACTAGCCGTCAGATAAATGCAAAACAAAAGTGTGAGATATCATTTTTTTGCTTTAATTCTGATCCAAACCCTTTTGTCTTGGTAAATATTAAAAATGTTTGATAATATCCAGTGTTGTCAAGAATGTGGGGAAGTAGACATTGAAATATGTAAGACATAGAAGAATGACTTTCTAAATATTTTGGAAACGTAAACTGGAGGTATATTTGGTTATTCAATTTTGTAAAATTACCTTTAACTCCACAATCCTACCCTGGAACTCTAAAAAGAAATAAAAACAGAAATACAAAATTACACGGGTAAATATATTTATTGTAATATTGGTTGTCATGTTGGAATAAATGGCAGCAAGGGAATTTACTAAATTGTGATAGAAGTATATGAAGGAATTTTACCCAACTATTAGAAAGCATGAGTTGAAATCTATAGGTATGGTTGTATAAAAAAAAGAAGTTATAGACAAAATGTATAAAAAAATAGAAAAATATCCTCATATATTTTAGTGTATATGTTTATGTGTTTTGTAGGAACACTGGAACAGGTATAGATGCGATACGATGAGGAAGAATAGACAGTATTTGCTGTCGATCCTTCCTGGAGGGCAAAAATGACTTGGTATTGACTCAACCAATGAGCAATTGCTGAAAGTTTTAATGTGCGCAAAGTCATGCTAGGCCCTGGGGAAAATGCAAATATATGAGATGCCGTTCCTGACCTCCAAATAGAATTTAAATCTAGTTAGGGTGAAAACAATTACATATAAAACAACACGAACAGGACAGAAGAGGATACAATTACATGGTAGGTTATACGGTATGGGCTGCAGGTGCAGTAGAAATTTGGAGAAGAGATTGATTCAGAGGAATGGAAGAGGGGCAGAGGTGGAGGAGAGCTTAAGGTGAACTGGGTCGTGTCTAGAGAGAGTTTACCGCTTGCATGGTGTCTATTTTTCTTCTTTTTTCTCTGTTTTCTTCATTGTAGACTTTCACCTGTGTGCATCTGACCTGGTTATTTGCCATTGACTCCGCCATTGTTAATATTGGCTTAGTATTTTGAACCCGAATAACTTGGACCCATTAATTCTCAAGGATGCCCTTGAAACTTTTCCCCAGACTTTCCCTTCCGAATTAGCATTAGGTGGCCTTTAGTCAACCACCCAAGCTCAGTCAGTCTCCATCTTTATTGACATGGTAAACATGACAAGTACCATAACATTTATTCTTCATGGCTCATCTCCAGTTGGAAGTCCAGGTCAGCACGGTATAGGGCTCATTCAATTCCTGCCTCCTCAGCTGCTAAAATAAGCAAGGGTGAGCCATGCTGGTCAAATTTTGCCATTCTCCTTCCAGTTCATTGTGATTACACAGACCCAGCCTCAATTAAGTAATTTGCTCTATAATGGGAGGGGGTCATTTTGTGAGTGAATTTGAATGTCTGCATAGATCAGCATTATTGTTAATCACATCTGCACTTACATATATTTATATGCACACTCACAAGTGCAAAGATGCAGTTTCAAACTTAATTAAAAATAGAAAGCAACCTAAAGTGTGCTAGTATTTCCCCTGACTTCAGCATGATCTACCACTTTGACAAAATTTCATAAATCTCCTGCAATAGAAAATTCTACCGCACAGAACCATTTTATGCAGCAATATAGGTACTTAAAATATTCAACAACTTTCATCATGTTTTGCCTCTTGGTACATGAGATTTTTATGTATTTAATAGTTACATATGTTATATATTTTAAACAGTATTTTTTACTAATAGTCCCCCACAGTACATTTTTCTGAAACTCTAACATCTGTGTTTTGTTCTTGTAGCTCATGATAATAATCTTAAATTGAGCACATCCAACCACAGAGGACGGATTAGTTGGCTATTTTTTTTTAAAGGTGTCTGGATCCAGTGATGTAAACGTCAAAACTTATCAAGTCTTGGTGACAGAAATGCCTCCCCCCTCACTTCGTGAAGAGCAATTCCGGAGCTGGCATCTGAGCGGCTCCTGCTGTTGCCAGGCCTGTAGCAGGTACACAGAAATCCAGAGGAGAGGAACCGTGGGGAATGTTCATTTGTTATTTATTTATAAACTTGCCGTGCCACATCATGTAAAATTAACACCTTTAATGGGCTCCTGCCTCAGTTGCTTGAAGGACGGGCTTTCACCAGCCAAGGCCACCCACCGGTTTCCAGGCAGTGTAGCTGTGTGTTTGCTTTGGGCTGCTAGCTTTGTAGAATCTACCTGCTGAAGTCATCCTTGTGCTAAACAGGTCACCAAAGGTCTGTCCCATTAGACAGAATGTTCAGGAAGCGAAGTCTTTGGGGGTTTTGTGGCTGAAGAGACGAGTGATTACTTTGGAGCGTAAATTCCTTTCTCTATCTGGTTAATGAAGAGATTTACTCCAACATTCATTTATTATAAATTGGGGGGGATGGCTTCTCCCATGCGCCAGCATCCAGAGGGTCCCTTTCCTATAAGAGTTCATAAATAATCAACGTTTACAATGAAAAGGTTTTGTAAGCATTATCTTTTCCTGTCACAAAAATTCCCTCATGCTTCTAAGGGAAGACCAATATAATTTGCAGGCGATGATTCTGGAACCAAAATGGCTTTATGCATAGAGAGTAGATGTGTTTGGGGATTTTGGAGAAATGTCTCACTTTTCACACACACTACCTCACTGCTCCTGTTTCAGTGCCTAAAATTTCAGTCTAATTTTATAGTGTTATTCAAATACAAATGATGTCTGGGAAGGGGAAACACATTAAGTTGTTCAACAAACATTTGTCAGCTTACGATGTGCTGAGTATTGCATTTGGTAGATATATAGACTCCTGAAGAATTCATGATCTAGTGGAAGAGGGAAACAAGTGATAGACAATTATAAGCCAGTTGAAAGTACTGTAGTTGAGTTGGATGCTGAGTGGTAGGGAATGGTGTCTGAAGGAGGAATTAACATTGCCTGAGGAAATCAGGAGAACATTCACAAAGGAAGTGATATTCAAGTTTGAAGAATGGATATGCACTTCAGGAGAACATTCACAAAGGAAGTGATATTCAAGTTTGAAGAATGGATATGCACTTACAGGAAAAAATAATTCCAGGTAATTTTCAAGGGAACAACATGGGCACAGGTATAATAGCGACTTGTATTTGAAAGCCTGCCAGGTACCAGTTGCCATGTAAAGTACCAGGCACTGACTGGCATGTTTTAGACAGATCATGTAGCCCAGTTCTAACACAGGAGACATATTATCACTTTTTTTTAAATGTGGAAAAGCAGAGGAGGTTAAATAACTTGCCCAATTTGGGGATTCAAACAGGTCTTTCTTCTCCCAAGCTCATGCCCTTGTTTTGCCCTTGCAGTGTCCATGGCTACAATTTTGCAGGGCTGTAAGTGAACACAGATTGCCGAAGAAGGCTGAGATCCAATATGGCTGTGAGGTGAGAGGGAAAGGGCTCAGGCAAGCCTAGTTGTGACCAGATTGTGATGAGCCCTCAATGCTGTAAGAGTTCTGAACTTTACCCTATATCCAGGAGACAATGGGAAACCAGCCAAGGAAGTTTGAAGTAAGTGTGTGTGTTTGTGTGTGTGTGTGTGTGTGTGTGTGTGTGTGTGTGTTGACCTTGTGGCAGGTGAACACAGAGGAAGATAGTGGGTGGTGGGTGGGCGGGATGGGGAGGGTGATCCTTCTGTGAGATATAACACGGGCCTAAGCATAAGGCTTCCAGTAGCAGCAATATAAAAATGTGACCTTAGTATGGAAGGGTGTTTAGATTTGGAAGGTACACAGGCTTGTGAACTACTAGCTGTGGGGCCTCGGGCAAACCATTTGACCTCCCTTCACATAGTCTGAATGCACAGACTGCAATTAGTCTCTTCATTATAAAAAGAGGTTAATAATATCTTCCTCATCACACTGTTGTGAAGACTGAATAACGCTATCCACGTTACACATTTGTCTCGGGCTTGTCATTGCCAGTTCCTAATTATGGATGACTATTACTCTGTGAACACCCTCCAAGGAAGTCCTTTATCAGACTGTCTCATGATAGTCCTGAGCAAATGGGGTCTGGATACTCACTGATGTGTGCAGTGGGGTGGCAGGTGCCTGGAAGGTATAGAAAAATGAGAAAAGCCTAGAGAATTTTCCCAGAATGAAAGTTGGGTCTGGATTCTGTAGAATGACGCCCAGAGTGGGATGAGAAAGAGGAAACCGAAAGTAGACTGAGGGCAAGTCGTCCTTCCCAAAGTGGCACTTGAGATGAACTTAGTGCACAGGTGAATCTTTACCTTTTAATAGTGCTATATTTATTTTAGTGGCAATAATTAAGTCCACCTTTCCCCCTTCCCTTTACTGGGATGGTATCAAGTGGGTCTGTTTAAAGATAAATGTTAACTAAATAACAGTGCCCGTGACACGTGGAGATAGCAAAAATTGTGAATACGGCTGGAGACTGGGGGCATGTGGCACTAATGAATGGAGCCTTTTCCAGGGCAGGGCCCTCTTTGTTTCACCAAACCATGCCCTGCTGGTACTCTGGGAGCCCCTGTTGGAGTGTTAGCATCAAGCCTTGTGGACTACTGGCAGCTTAGAGACCATTTCTTGCCCTCTCTGCCCTGAAACAGAGGCATTTCCACTAACAATGTGAAATCTAAATTCTTACCAAGTACTTGCTGAATTTACATTGAATTCATGAAGGAGGAGCATAATGTTCTGTATAGTATTCAGCGGGGAATTAGAATAAATGATCAGGAGCACAGGGGTAGAGTCGCTGTTCTACGTGCTAATAGCCACTTAATCTTGAATAATTCACGTAACCACTCTGAGATTCGGGTTCCTCATCTGTAAAGTATCTGATAATAATAGCACTGAACTCACAGGGCTCTTATGACCATGAGATAGTACAAATGATGCAAAATACTTTGCATAGGGCTTGTCAGAAATATTTAATAAATGTTTATAATTATCGTATTAATAGCATGCTAGCTATGACAACTGAAAGTAGATTTTGTAGGTTTGGTGCAGGTTGTGTCTGCTTTGGGAGAATGTTCATCTATTCCTTAGCACAAATCCTGCCACATAAACATTTGATGAATGAATGGACAGATGAGTAAGCCTTGGAAGAAGGGAGCTGATTTGGGGCACTTAGAAGACATTTTGTCGTATATGCTTTAGTCAGCTTGATACAAGATGGCTTGTATCTGCCTAGGCAAAAGTAAACACCTCTCCTCCTTTTAAAGGGGGGTAGTTTGTCGACATGCACATCAACCAATATCACCTTTGTTTTCTTCATTTCTAGGGATATTTTGGTTGAAACCAGGACAGAGGTGGGGCTCCTCATGAGTAAAAAGCACTTGGGGCAATACAGAACTTGGCAGTTATAACGTAGTTCACACTGTGTTAAAATCCCAGAGTCCGAGAGGTTGAATTATTTTACTCATCTAAGAAACACAATAATTCTCCTTCAATATGCTGCCTTAAGAATAACACTGCTCATAACACTTGAAGTGATTTTTAACCGAGGTGGCTGAATGTTTTGTTCAGCTTGACTAACCCTTAGACACTCTTCTTCCTGACTTTAGGCCCTTGACCTCCCCTTTCTTAGAGCATTTACTTTAGAAAACTTGCAGTTGTTTATATGTGGAATCTAAAAGACAGAATAAATGAATAAACAAACAAAAAGTAGAACCAGACCTAAAAATACAGAGAACAAACAGATAGTTGCCAAAGGGGATGGAATCAGGGGCGGGTGGGGGGTGGTCAGATGGGTGAAGGGATGTGAGACACACAGGCTTCCAGTTATGGAATGAATAAATCAGGGGACCAAAAGTATCAGCATAAGAAATCTACTCAGGGGTGTTATAGTAGTGCTGCATGGTGACAGGTGGTAGCTATGTTTGTGCTGAGCGTAACAACTTGTAGACTTGTGGAATCACTGCGTTGTACACCTGAAACAAATGTAACATTGTGTGTCAGCTGTACTCAAAAGACGTATTACAAAAAAATTATAGTTGCAAATTCTTTCTCTGTCCCTTTGAGGTCTAAATCTTCTACAACCTAGAAAAGATTCTCAAGAACAGAGGTCTATCCCTCTGAAACGTAATCACTGAAGGAGATAGCACCCCTGTGTCCTAGGCTTTGTGAGGCAGAGCCTCACTTCGATAAGGACCAATTAGCAGATACAGGTAGCCTAACCACATTGACCAGGCTCCCCACTACAAGGTCGAGAGTAGGGCAGGGAGGAGGACAGACAGATTTTTTTATTGACCACAGGGATTCTGAGATTACTTAGAAAATGAATTTAGAGGACCAAGTTTGGGATCAGGCAGATTAGTCAGCATGATGATTACGTGATAAAGAGATCCATCTTACCAGAATAGGGAGATCATTTTCAGACCTTGGTGCTTGATGGGGCTCATCTCGGAGCCCATCTGGATCATCACACCCAGCAGGCCATGCCTCCTGGGGGTGTTCAGCTGCCTGTTGCACACTTTTCTTTGCTCTTTGATTTCCTTTCCTGTCATGACCCCATCCCCACTCTAGAACACTTACCCCTGTCCTGCATTCTTCTCTTCCACTCAACCCTGGTGGATCTTCAGCCATTATATGGAAGGATCACTGCTCTGCATTCTGGTTGGCCATCCCTTGAGAAAGAACACCCCAGCTTCAGCTGCCATGGTTGGTTCTCTGCTGTTGTGTTCAGAGAGCTTGCTTGCAGCTCTTGCAGTGGGTCTGCTTGTGATGCTTCATGGCCCTGGGCAAGGCAAGTGAGGGGATTCTCTGTGACAGCTCCGGAGCGATGCTTGACCTGGCACCTGCAGTGGTTCACCTTGTTCTGGCACTCTGTCAATGTGAGCTCGTGGTGGTGACTAGGTGTCTTCGATGTGATGACTGGGTGGTTAAAAGAAAGATGCAAGAAAGGGTCAGCACTTCTATAAAGTAAGATTTCACCAGTGAATACCAATTTTTTTTTAAAAAGATTGATATCTTAAGTTTTAAGTGGTATTTTGAATCAAATTCTACCTGCCCTCAAGTGAAAACGCACTCGAGGAATGCACACCTGTGCACATCTGTATGAGAGGTAGACGGTTATCCTGGGATTAGAGCTGCTGAGGATGAGGGACCCTGATGGGCTGTCAGTGTCCTCAGTGAAAGCCTGATGCTTCAGTAGAGAAGAGATGCAGTCGTCTACTTCTGCAGCAGTACTGGTCAGCGTTCTCTCTGTCAACCTGCTTCCTTAGCTGCTAAACCCCTCTCAACGTCCTATCCCCAAGGTCCCTCCTATATCCTCCCGCAGGACCCTGTGAGAGTCTCCATCCCAGCACAGAGGACACCACAGGTAATTGTGTATTTACTGTCCTCTCTTTTCACAGGACTCTGAACTCCCTTGAGAACAGAGGCTGTATCTCGTTCATCTCCAAATCCTCAGAAACTAGCACAGTTCCTGTTTCAAGATTAGCACTCAGTGAATCTATTTTGGGACCAGTGAATGGGAAGTATTACTTTTTATTTCAACAGTAGATGTGCATATATTAAGGCTCTAATAGTATTTTGAACATCTAATGATCAAATAGTCACAAATTAAAATACAATTTTATCATAAAAATTTTTAAAAAGCACAAAAGCTTTCATAAAATAGAGAAAAGAAAAAAAATTCTATTCCCAGTTTTCTTTCTTCTTTTAGTGTTAGTTTAAACACTTTCCCAGAAGAATTTCAGGATAGTTTGTCAGATTTGTTTTTTTCTGAATGTGTTTTCCTAAAAATTCCCACTGAGACTAGAAATGCATTAAATGTAGAACAGATTTGGGAAGAACTGTCATGTTTACTCTTTTTTGTTGTTGTTTTGTTGTTTTGTTTTGTTTTAGGCAGAAGGGAATAACTGATCCCTGCCTCTTATGTACAGGGCTGGGGAACAGTAATGGATAAAGACTGAGCAGTTTTCCATTGGACACATGAATGCTCACGCCAGTTATGCAAACCTTTTTTTTTTTTTTTTCCCTGTTTAAGGTGTTTGGGAGTTTTGTTCACTGAGATTATTTCAAGGTATTTTGCTTTCCATAGTTTTGAGTTCAGATTAAAAATATAATGTTGGCCAGGATGTGGAGAAAATGTAACCCTTGTGCTTTACTGGTGGGAGCGTAAATTGGTGCAGTCACTATAGAAAACGGTATGAAGTTTCCTCAAAAAATTAAAACAGGGGTGCCTGGGTGGCTCAGTGGGTTAAGCTTCTGCCTTTGGCTCAGGTCTTGATCCCAGGGTCCTGGGATCGAGTCCCGCATCGGGCTTTCTCCTTGGCAGGGAGCCTGTTTCCCTACCTTTCTCTCTCCCTGCCTATCTGCCTACTTGTGATCTGTCTGTCAAATAAATAAATAAAATCTTTTAAAAAAATTTAAAAGAAAACTACCATATGATCTAGCAATTTCACTTCTGGGTATTTACTCAAAAGAATCAAAATCAGGCTCTTGAAGAGATACCTGCATTCCCATGTTCACTGTAGCATTATTCACAGTAGGCAAGATATGGAAACAACATAACTATCCATTGATGGATGAATGGATAAAGAAAAATGTGGCATATATGTGCAGTGAACTATATTACTCAGCATTAAAAAAGAAGGAATCCTGCCATATGTGACAACATGGATGAAACTTGAGGACATTATGTTAAATGAAATATGCCAATAACGGGACAAATACTGTATGATTCCACATATAGGAGATATTTAAAATAGTCAGACTCTTTGGAAACAGAGGGCAGAATAGTGGTTTCCAGAGACTGGAGAAGTGGGAAAGGGGGAGTTGCTATTCAGTGGGTAATGGCAGTTTCATTTATACAAGATGAGTAACTTCTAGAGATCTACTGTACAATATTGTGGCTATGGTTAATACTACTTTTTAAATAAGATTTTATATATTTATTTGAGAGAGAGCATGCACATGAGTGCGGGGGTGCAGGAAGAGCAGAAGGAGAGGGGGAAGCAGACTCCCAGCTGAGCTGGGAGCCCAACATGGGGCTTGATCCCAGGACCCTGAGATCCTAACCTGAGTTGAAGGCAGATGCTTAACCAACTGAGTCACCCAGGTGCCCCTGGTTAACAGTACTTTACTGTACACTTAAAAATTCAAGCACTTGATACTCCCAGACTTTGGGACCTGGGTAGTCGGGTTTTGTGCGCGATCCCACCGAAACAGTGACGGCGCTGCTTGGATGAAGCTCATAAGTTTTTTGATGAAATTGAGTCACGAAACTGTAACCATCGAACTAAAGAATGGAACACAGGTCCGAGGATCAGTCACAGATGTAGATGTCAGCATGAATACCCATCTTAAAGCTGTGAAAATGACTTTGAAGAGTAGAGAACCAGTACAGCTGGAAACACTGAGTATTCGAGGAAATAACATTTGATATTTTATCCTACCAGACAGCTTACCTCTGGATACACTACCTGTGGATGTTGAACCAAAGGTGAAATCTAAGAAAAGGGAAGCTGTTGCAGGAAGAGGCCGAGGCCGAGGAAGAGGAAGAGGAAGAGGATGTGGTCGGGGTAGAGGAAGAGGGGGTCCTAGGCGATAATGTCTCTCAAGATTACTATTTCAAAGTGATACATGATTGGGGATATTTTTTGTACAGATTTTGTTTATGTCAGTTTTTAATAAACATAAATGTAGGACAGAAAAAAAAATTCAAGCAGTTATTCTTACCACAACCAGCCAACAGACCAACCAACCAAACAAATAAACCAAGAAAAAGCCAAGATGAGGAGAGTTACTAGAATGTACTTAATACTTATCTTATTCTGAATCCTAACACACGAGTCTATGATATAGCAAAAATTTTTTAAGTTCGGTTTTCTTATCTGGAAGGCATATAATAAGTATCAAACAAACAAAAAGAATAGCAAGTCTAAATACTAAACAAAACAAAAACCCATGGCCTCAAGGTTCAGCACTCTGTCCCCAGTAATCCGGTGTTGAAGAACAGTCTTTGCTTCTCCACCTCCTCCCCAACCCCCAGTCTACTTGTGGAAGTGTCAGCACTCCAGAAGAGAGTGGGAAACCTGTGTGAATTAATACCTTGTTGGGGTCTTGTTCCTTCTTCACTACTCCATTTATTAGAAGTTGGAGACCAATATTAGTTTGTAAGACTCTTTTACCCCGCTTCTGGTTTATTGTCCTAGAGGGCAAAAGAGGGGTCTCCAAATGGGAGGGTCTCAGGCAGAAGGGAATACTGTTCCCTGCCTTTTATTTACAGGGCTGGGAAACAGTAGTGGATAAAGACTGAGCAGAAAACTGGTATCCCAACTTTAGTAGTCAACTTGTGTCTTTTTCCTCTAAAGCTTTCCACAGTATATGGATCTGATTTTTTTTTTAAAGAATCAATTTGTTCCACTAAAAAGATTCAATTTCTCTGGCAAGTGCAGGCATTATTATCAAATCTCGTGTTCTTCAAAGATCATTAGAGGTAACTCAGATGTACTTCTCTGATTAAACTGCTGAGCTTCACCTAAATTGCCAATCTGCCGAAACATGAGCAAATAAATAGTTGTAGTTTTAAGTCACTTGGACTTTGTTGTTGTTATGCAGCTATAGCTAACTGATACACACTCCTTATTTTTAGTAACCTTCCATAGTCATGAAAAGGAGATAATATTTATTTATTTATTTATTTATATTTTATTTATTTATTTGACAGACACAGATCACAAGTAGGTGGAGAGTTAGGCAGAGAAAGAGAGAGAGGAGGAAGCAGGCTCCTTGCTGAGCAGAGAGCCCAATGCAGGGCTCGATCCCAGGACCCTAGGATCATGACCTGAGCTGAAGGCAGAAGCTTTAACCTGCTGAGCCACCCAGGCACCCCTAGAAGATGATATTTAAAAAATAATAGTCATTTAATATATTTTGGGGGCATATGTATCTAAATGAATGAATGCAAGAAATAGTATAATAATTTTTTTCTTAGTCAAATTTCAGGTTTAAAAACATTGACTTTGGTGCCTTTAATGTTGGTTTTCTCCCCACTGCTCTATTACTTGGTGTACACCTTTCTAACAGCAGCAGTTGCACTGAATTGCAGTTATGTATGTGTGTGTTTCATTAGATTACATGCAATTTGAGGGCCAGAGTTGTTTACTAGTCAATCCCAGTATGTTCAGTGCTCTTCTACCCAATGTATTTAAAAAGTGATTCTTTTGGATTTTACAAGGATATATGAAGTTTTGACCTCTGGAAACTGGAGGGCAGCCTTATTGGTGTCAGTGGTTTTAACCCATGACTGAAAATTAAAATAATTTGAAAAGCTTCAAAACTATCAGAGTCCAGCCTCACTTCAAGCTAATTCACAATGCCCGAGGGGTAGGAGTAGCCAATACTAATGTGCAGACAGTGTTGAAAACCTCTGAGTTCAAATGTCCTTAAAGTTTATTAGTATTCTAGCACTGGGAAATGACCTTCTCATGCAAAAAGAGGAACCTGTTAAGAACTAATTTGGAATCACTAAATATTCCAATTTTCAAAGTTAAAACATGGGTGATAATTGAAGTGCTATATTATGAGTGCATGAATTGTGTAAATAAATAGGATAATTCATATCAAAATCTTATTGTTTTAATTTTTCCTTTTATTTTTTTTTTTTACCAAAGCTCTAATATATTTATCATAGGTTTTTAAAAACATTTTTGACAAACACTGATTTCATCTTTCCATTTTATTTTCAGCCAATACCTTCAAAATATTTTAGTGTTTACGCCTTGGTTTTGATTTTGAACATTTTAAAATGGCTCATTTAAAAAAGTTTTTGTTCAACAATAGCTCACCTAGAACAAGTCACTCAAGATTACCTCCCACATGAATATTTATGCCTTAAGGTCTCAATTTGACAACATTAAGCTCTGTATTCTTATTTCTTAAACAACCAAAACGTGTTTATAGATTGATTTTAATGCACTTTTTTCCCCCATTTGAATACACTATGATTAAAAGTTCACAGCATTGGTTACATTATATAATTTGAGAAATAACCAACAATGTCCCTAGTGATTAAATATTCAAGTTTGCAATTATTTTGTAACTTTTGTTCTGCTCTTCGCTCACTCTAAAAATTATCATAAAATTTTGAAAGATGTCCTCAGTGTAGAATATGTCCATAAAATATTAAATATTCAATTTTCCTCTATCATGGCTTGAAAAATTCATAATTACATGATGATCCACATAATAACTCATTCTGAAAAGTCATATATGGCACTCCCTCTGTGACTGAGTTAATAATTTACTGCTGTGTGGGATTTTCACTCTGCACTGTTAGTCTTGGGAACATTTATTAAGCAAATGTTCATTTGCAAAGATCAGGATGTGAATGAAGAGGGTAAGAATTTAATGAGGAGTGACAGACAGGTGAACTGATTCCATATAGAACTTTAGTACAAGGGAAAGCAGAGAGCTTTATCTTTCGTTGCCTCGATAGACACCTGAAATGAAATATAGAAGACAGAAGGCAGGAGAAAAAAATGATGCTCTCCTGCAGGGGCCAACAGGGGGATAAATCAAGGAAAGCGAGGAATACAATTCAGGCCATTTGGAGAGATGCCATTGAATGTGATGCTTTGAGCTTATATAGCAGAGGGGATGCTGACTTTTTATTTTAAAGTCACCAAATGCTGCCAAAGAGAAAATTTCATCTCTTCTCTTTTTTTTTTTTCCCCTCTGATACTCCAAAAATTCATTGATAGCTACTATCAGTGCTTGAGTGACCAAAGCATGCAGCTGAACGACGAGCCGGTGGAGTAAGAAGCTTCTCCAGGACTGGTTATCTTCGGGTCTAGAATTGCTTTACAGAGACTTTGGGAAAGCCACGTTGCTTAAATAAAAGCCTACCATTTTTTAATGTAATATCTAGGAATAAACCTTAGAAATCAATAATCCATATTTTCTTAATTGGGTCAGTTCTGTAGGGATATAACCAACATAACTGAAACGAGCAGTTTGTGTTTGATTTATTGCATAATTGTATTATGTGGTAACTGTGACTTCACCTCTCCCTGTCGTCTTGGGCAGATATTGAAATATTCACAGCAGTGATGGATCCCAGGACAAGTCATCAGATGCAATGAAGAAGGAACACTGCCCAGTTGCTCTATTCTATTAATTTTTGACTGATGTGTGTTGAGGCTTGACAGAAAGAATATAGAACCCATGCCTAGGTAACTTCTATGCCATTTTCATTTCTTTCTGGATCATGGTGAGGGTTAATACATACATAAATGAATAAAATGAACATGAATTTATAATACAAACTAATGATTCAAATTTATTGAAGATTTATCTGTAGGCCCCCATTCTAAAATCTCCACACTTCAGTTGTTCATCTGTAATGGTCACTTATGAAAACCATATTGAGCCACCGAGGAGGATATGAAGAATCAAATTTTGTTGGTTGGAGATAGTTTTGATTTGGTTTGTTTCCCCTGAAAATCAAAGGCTACATTTGATATCTTTGAAAATGTGGAACTTTGCCTGAGCCAGGTGGTCCTGAAAAATAGCAGAACTTAAGATATACACAGATACAGACAGACATTGGCTCGATCCGGACTTTGCCATTGGTTGGCTGTGTGACATTAGACACATGACAGCTCTGAGTTTGTATCCTCAAACGTGAAGATGTGTGTCAGAGAGTGGTCTCTTCAAATTCTTACAGCTCTGAAATTCCATGGTTAGAGAATCATGTTGGTGTTTCCATATAGGTTGGTAATGACGATTCTAAAATACTTTTTTCATGCCATTAATTTTTTTTAAGAGACATATCTTTATGGTCTAATGTTTTGTTTTAGTTCTTTTTAACCATATGAAGAGGCTATGGATTCTTGAATTTGAACATTTGTTCTGAGGGTAAACCAGAAATATTTTTGCTAAAATTTATCTCTGTACTTCCATTCCATTACCTGGAAATGCTTGTCATTGTGACCAATAATAAATACCAGAGATTTCCCTCCTCTGTAATTCTCTGGGGCTTCAAATTTATATATGACCTTGGGTGAAGTGCCCAGGTATAATTTCAAATAATCAGGTACTTTGAAGAGATTTGTCTTCAGTATTTTCCTCTTCGTGGAGATGTGAATAAAAGCTGGCCTTAATCAGCACCCAGCAGGGAATCAGTGAAATATTTTTTTACGATGTAAGGAAAGGCTTGGCTTCTGGTTTTAACTTAGGCCCAGCTTTTTAAGCAAGGTTCTTCCCATTTTATAAATGACAATAATTTTTGTAATGGTATATCTTACGGGTATTTTGAATAGAATGGGGGGGCCTGTGCTCCCTTTACATGTCCTGGCAGGAGGAAGTATATCGAGTGCTACATTTTGTATGCCTGTATTTAAGAGAAAAATTCTTGATAATATTTATCTAGAACTCAAAATGAGTCTAGTCTTTTTAATCTCCTGGCTTTGTCCTCATTCTTGATGTCAGTCTTCACTTTCAAATCATTTAAAATCTAAATGTTTGCTGAAACTCTAACCGTACCAGTGGTCAATTCACTTGTGTTTGCTACAAGAAAGTTACATCCCAAGAAAGACTCAATTTTTGAGACCGGTAGAGACTGGGCAAGGATTTACAACCAAGTTCTTTGAATAATAATAAGTCGATTTCCTCATCAAAAATATTAGTTATCAAGGTCTAAATGAGGTCACTTTCACATGCTAGGAAGATATACAGTACTCAGTGGCCTACCCTAAATAATTCCTCTAACTATAAATTTCAAGATGAAGTGAGGCCCAGTTTTAATCATAGCATTTAAAAACTTCAGACTTCTTTTATCCTTAAAAATAATGGTTAAGAAAATAATGACAGTAATGGTGAATATTGGGGAAACAGTCTTTCAGATATCAAATACAATGATTTATCATTATTATGTGTTCTTGTGTGGTAGCACCAAAAACTTGCATACATGTATATAAAATATACACCCTCACATATATATCATTGGATGTTGGCAACAAAGTATAAGACTTTGTAACTTCAATGAAAATATTTTGTAGGATATGTAAACTGGAGGCTCCACCGAGTTGCTCAAAAATTATTTGGTTAAAGGGTAAATACACCTTGTACATCATAATGAAAGTCTTATAGGTAGGGGTGGAGATTAACACTTCAGGCTGTCTACAGAATATTAATAAAATTCAATATATTTTCTAAAAGGTATAATTTATATTTTGTGGAAATGAGACCCTTTTCTAATAAAATTCTTCTGTCCTTCATTCTGTTCATATAATTTTGCTATAAATCATCCTGTAGGAATTTTTTCCCCCTAAATATTCATCTCAGGGAGAACCTATTTAAATAAGCCCTCTTAGCAAGATCTTTCAGAATTAAAATTATACCACAAGCAATACTTCATCCAATATGTTTCCTCCTATAAAATTTTCTTATGCCTGAAATAATATTTTTGTTGAATTGCATTATGTTAAAATTGTTGATTTGAGGTGACTTCAATAGTAAAGAAACACTGCATTAGAAGACCAACAAATTATCTTAGCCTTTTTAATTGCACTTTCTCTGAGTCTGCACCACTACAGCTCCTTTCTGCTCCCCATCTACATATATAGTGAGAAAAACCCAAGGGCATTATTCTCAGCTTCACCACAAAGAAAGAATAAGAAAGAAGAAAAATTGCTGCTGGATATACTAGGTTTCCTTGGTTTCTGGTAAGCTAGAACATTATGCTCTTTCACAGTTGTCTGAAGCTCATTTTATTCTACTGTCTGGTAGTCATTAGAATAAATTCTTCTATTTTATTCCTGGTAAGAATATAATAAGTAATTTGATTTCTTAGAATGTGAGGTATAATATGAAGAGTAGATGGACATGTCAGGCATTCACACACACACACACACGCACACACACACAAAACACACACACGCACACACATTCATGGACACACAATACATTAATGTCAGGTCCTACACAAAGTCTTATACTTGGGGGTGTCCCTTGAGGATCTTATAGGGGGACTCCAGGGTCAGACAAACTGCAGAGCTCAGAGAAGATTTTTGATGGGGTGATTAGCAAATTTCTTGCCTTTATAAATCATCAGATGCTTGACAAATGAATATTCACATATTTTACTTCACCTATTTCTTATATCTGCCCGATGAGGTAGAAGGAGCACTCTACCACTCGCATTTTCCATATGGAAACTGAGGTCTACTTAGATTCAGTGACTTTGCAAGATTATACCACTCATAGTTTTTGTTTTGTTTTTGGATGCACTACTTTGCTTCTGTCAACTTACCTCTTAATCCTTCTGGGCTCTCCAGCGGCTCTCACATCATCTTACCCCTAAGCATCACGCTGGAGATGAAGAAGGGCTCAGATTAAATGTGTCTATTTATTATATGTTGTGGGAGATATATGAGAAGCAGTAGTGGGCAGAGCTTCCACAGTCCTTGTGAACACTGGGCACTCTGTGTGGGATAAGGGGGCTCATAGGCTGTAACATAAATATATCTGGGAAGAGAACTACTGCCCTTATAAGCTCCATTTTGCTCCCTAGAGAAGAGGGTGGGCTCAAGACCCCTACAAGACTTTGTACCATCCACAAATATTTATTGTGTGCCAATGATAATTTTAAAAAATAATATTTATTGGAGGTTTACTATGAGTTGGACACTTGTAAATATTTGCACATGAATAAATTCAATACACACAGCAATGCTATTGGTTATTATTACTATTATTGATTATAGCTATTATTATATCCCCCACTGAATAGATAAGAAAATTAAAGCACAGAGAGTTTAATTATTTGCCCAAAGTCATAAAACCGGGAGTGATGGAACCAAGATCTCAACCAAGCCAGAACTTGGGTTGTGCTGTGCAGCCTCACTGGATCTTAGAAGCTACACTAAGTGATAAAGATACAAAATCAACAAGGTTGTGTTCCCTAATGGATCCAGAGTCTATCTGGGAAAGACAGACATGCCACAGGAAGGGTCTGGGCAAGGTTCAGCTAATACCCTAAATCTAGTGCACCATTTCTGAGTGCTCTCAGGGGCTTGATTATGGGAGCAGTGAGACTTTAGCTGAGTCCAGAAGGTTGACTGAGGGTTTGTCAAACTTTAGGGTCCAAGGAAGCTGATCCTTAAGTATCAGGAATAGCACCTAAGAAGGATAGAAGCAAGAAATGACATAGTGCATTCCCTCTGAGTTTGGGGTGATTGGCAAAGACTCTCAGGGTTTGGGGTGATTGGCACAAAATGGCAGACAGGGAGGAGTGGAAACCAAAGCTGAAAAAGTAGGCAGGGGCCAGATCATAAGTACTTTGTAGAACACGAAGTATAGCTTGGACTTCATCACAGAGACCATGGGGGACCATGGAAGGGTCTTAGGTAGGAGAGTCATATGAGATTTGTGTTTTAGTAAGAAACCCTAGAATCAGTAGAAAGGATGGATTCAAAGTGGTGGTAGAGATGGGCAGCAGTCAGACTAATTATTACAGCTTGCTGTGAGAAACGGTGGGTGCATCCTAAACTAGGGCAATGGTAGACTCTAAGAGAGTGAGAGAGAGAGAACTCTGCACTTACATACTTGCTGTTTCCAGGCTTACTCTTACTAATATCATTAGTTTCTTTTACTATTTTGCCCAGGTTTTTTTTTTTTTTTTCCCCTGCCTTGGAAGAGAATGTTACAGATAACAAAAATCCAACTGGAAATGGCTAGAGTAATGAGAAAAATTTGTATCTCACATAGGACATTTGGTTAATTGAGGAGCTCAATGACAATACTAAAGAATCATTTTATCCCATTTATCTGTGCCACCTTTCTCAGGATCACCTGTCTCCCCTATATCTGGATGGTCCTCATGGTCTCAGAATGGCTGCCACAGTCCCAGGAACCAAAGCCATCAGACAAACTAGGGAGGAGTTCAAAGCACCCCCCAACCCCCAACACACATAGCTGCATAAAATAGAACCAGGGTTCTTGTGGCAAGAAAAGAAGGAAGGAAGTATTCAAGGAGACAACTAACAGGGCTCGCCAAGAATACAATGAGAAAGAACATGCAATTCATCTTCTTGCATTAAAAGAATAGGATTACACAGCAAGAATCAAGCCTTGTGTGCATATCATCTGAACAAATTACCTGAATTTCTTCATCTGCTCTTTAAGTGTGCCATTAGGCAGGTTTAGCAAGTCTGATCAGAGTTTCATGTAAATGGGGTTGAGACTGGAAAGGAAGTAAGGGAAAACGGTCTTTTTGGCCTCAAGAGACAGTGATAGAAGGAGAAAGAGGACAGTGAGACTGGGGATGCCCTGTTTTCCCTTCTTGGGCTGGTTTGGGGCAGAAGCAGTGATGCTGTGGTGTATATGGGGTGTGTCCTAGCCTTACATAGCTGACAGGAAGCAGTGATCAAATGATGTCCATGTTGCACCGCCCATTTGCAATTTTGGGAGGAGATTTCTCAGCAAAGGGCCTTATGGAGGGGAGGAAGTATGGTCAGACAGAAAGAAGATCTAACTGGCTCTCTTTAGACTTTCTGAATTTCCATGTGTTGTAGGAGCTGAGCCGACACCCAGCCTTCTTGGGGACAGCACTGCAGGTGTCTGTCTCTGCATGAGCCGGGAGGCTGGGCATTAGACATGGTGGAGACCTGGTGGAGCCAAAAGAATAAGCCGGAAGTTCAAGGTCTGTAGGACTCCCAAGAGACAGGTGCATTCAGGACACAGCACAAGCATGCAGACACCAGCCAAGGACTAGAGGGTCTGCTAGTGCCAGCCTCCACACTCCTTTGAGGTCAGGAAGCCACATACCCCTGCTTTTTTATTTGTGGAAGCTGCATTTGGTAGAGAAGAGTATCTGAGAGTCTGAACCAAGATCAAGTGGGAGTTAATACCACAACCCTTTTGCATGGAGCAGATCTCTGAGGCAGTTAGGGTTTTCATAAACATGGTTTCTTCTTCCCTAAAGTCTTGGTTCCTCTGGTATTGGATGATGTATGACAAACATGTTTACAACAGATCTGCTTAGGAAAAGAAGGAGAAAAATGTTTAACAAACCCACATGATGCCTGTTCTTTCCTATATGAATATTTGGTTTATTCCTATTCATTAGAAGGGATACTTATTACGAAGGAAGCACATTAACTTAACAAAAGGAAATGTTTGTGCTAAGGAAGTCTTTACTATGAAGCTTTTACTGAGATAAGGCTCAATTCTTTAATTGCCATTAATTCGTGCCCAATTAAAATGGGGACTAAAAACTACAGTGAGTATAAATGAAGGAAATCAAAGTGGTGAAGATCTGGAAACCCTAGGGAGCTTTACAGCAAAAGATTAGGCAGTAGTAAAAATAAAACAAAACGAAACAAAACAAAAAAAATCTGCTAGCTACAAATATATAAAGGGTTATGTTGACAAAATCAGATGATCAACATAAATTTGCTTTTATGAGTTCTAAAGTGTTAGGGAGAGCTAAGCTTTTTGTAGCCTATTTTATTGTGTGTAGTTCCAGAGGACATAGTCAACCCAATAGGTCAAAAGTATAGGGAAGCAGATTGCATCTCCACACAAGAAACGGTGGGCTCTCCAACAGTGGAATGTGCTAACCTTAAAAAATGGAAGCTGAAAGTGTTGGAGGATAGGATGAATCTGTCTTTCAGGGTGAAACTAGGTGTGCACCATGACTCTGTTAAGCCTCTAAGTCTCTGCTGCTCCAAGAAACAATTTCTTAAGTCAGTAAAGAATTTGTTCACTGTGGGTCTTTTCTGTATTGGTGGGATTTATGCTTGTGAGGAGAACTGACCAGAGTTGCTCACCATTCAGAGTATGGGCCTTGGGCCAGCCGCTGCTGCCCCACCCAGGAAAGTGCTGGAAATGCAGAACCCTGACCCACCGCCAAGATTCCAGGGCCACCCCCTCATACACTTCAAAGTGGGAGAAGCACTGAGTTAGACACTTCAGGAACCACAACCAAACTCCCTGTGGATGAAAGAGTCAGACCTGGGGGACCCGAGGGTTCTCCGAGCCAAAAAAGCTCAGTTCAGACTCCTGCCCACCCTTCTGTCGGGACAAGTAACCCAAACCTCAGAGTGACAGAGTGGGTTGATTTAGGGTTAAAATCGGTGGTGCGCATTGTAAGGACAAATACAACTTAAAGATGGGAGGTTTCATTCTTGCTCTTGAAAGTAAGAGAAGAGATTTTCCTCCTTTTACCTTAGAAAACATGTCATTGAACATACTTTCTCATCCATTTGAAATATATATGAGTCTTTTTGAAAACCAGATAGGACTTTTGTCAGCTTTCTGACCTGGGAATGTCTTTCTCAAGGACCTAGGAGTCATGTCTTTAAAATGTAAACGTCAAGGATGATAGCACCCCTACCCCTCAGGGTTTGTTCGAGGGAAAGGGCCTACCTTCCACACACCTGTTCCAACTTCCCAAACTACTTCCTGTCCTAAAGATCTGAGAAGTTTCTTTTTCCTTTGGATAAAGCCAATTAGCCAACACAGGTGGTCACCCCAACTATCAGGTAAAGTTAGGATGAGCAGAAAATACTGTCAAGTCCTCTGACTTAAGGACTAGTTACTATTTATCTCAAGAACAAAAGCATGTGTGTAATGGGTTGTGTCTGTGTGGCTATGTAAGGGGGGGGTCAGTTTCTTTTGTGTTTTCACAACCTCTCAGTGGATTGTCTGCGATGTGCACCACGTTCAGGCTTAATGCTTATTCAGTAATGAAAGTGTTTTCTTTCCTTCCTACCTTTGTGGAGAGGTTTTTTCTGTTGGGGGAAGATTTTGTCTTTTAATTATATTTCCCCAACACATACTGTTACAGTAATAGATTATTAAGCATTTACCGACTCATTCTCTATTTCTATGTCTCCATAGTTTGTCATTTCTCTTTTCTTTCTTCCTTCCTTCCCCCTTCCTTCCCTGTTATTCATCTTTTCTTCTTCGATTTTTTTCTTTTTTCCAAATTGGTATATAAGCTTTTTCTTCTCTAGTTTAATTATTCTGTATAGATGGGATAGTACCTTTATGAGAGGATATGTATCACAGGTGTCTTTTTTTAAAAAAAGTGACAGGATGGACCCAAACAATTAAAACATTAGCTTAATCCAAAGTATGCTTCCCCCCCCCCACCCCAGGGAGGAAGTTTTAGGCCCCCTGATGTTTATCCTTGAGAATTCAGAACAAGAGATGTTTCCTGACATTACAAAAGAAGGTGTTTATATGAAGAAACTGGTAAATGTAAGAAGTAGAACATCTAATTCAGACAGGTATTATTGGAAATTGTAAAATGCCCTTAGTGTGGTATAGTACATAGTACAGTATGAAGATATATCATTATATTATAGTACAGTAGGTTACATTGTGTTATAATCAGACCTATACGTGTGTGTATCCATCCATCCATCTATTGGTCTATCTATCTATCCATCCATCATCTTCTATCAGAAGCCATTTTATTTGTCCTTTTCTGGATAGAAAAAAAAAACCCAACACTCATTTGAGTACTAAGAAGGGAAATAGAAGTTATTACCATTGTTCATTTCCAAGGCATCATTCTTTGGTTATAAATCTATCCAAAGAGCATATTAGCGAGACAGTCTATTCGAAAGTACACATTAAACAAAAACACAGGACCTCTATAATGATTTAGGCAGGTGATGTTATGATTCTGTCTCTACCTATACAAGGTAGGAACTGATGAACAAACGTGACTCCCTAAATCTTTGGTGGGGGGAGGTTCCTGGGAGGAAGTTACTTAGCTTAGCCTAAAAATCTGCACATTATTTATGTCCATGAACTTTTAATAAGCTATAACAGCAGTATTCCTGATTGAATACCCTCCCTTGTCAGTATCAATAAATACTTAACCTTTTGAAGCCAAAATGTGCACCTGAAGTAAATAATGAAGTATCTCTAATTCTCTCAGAAGGTTTAGACCCTGAAACTGTTTGCATAATACCGTGACTTAATTTCTGAGTGTTACCTTTGCCACCCTTGATATTTTGACCCTCTCCTTGCCAGAGAGCCATGAAGCAGCTTCTGGCTTACAAGTCAACACAGATAAAGTCTCACGTTTTGCACAAGCAGGGATTGAATTTCACATTGGACGGCACCATTTAGTACTACCTTCGGTTACTGAGGATTCTATTTTTACCACAAATTCAAAGCTATCCAGCGTTACTTTTCTTAATTAAGCTGGGCTGCTCTCACAATTCAAAAAGCTTCATTTTTTTTTTTCCTGCTTAAATTAAACTCCCTGTGCAATGCAGTGACCAAAACAAATAATCTATGACCTACAAACAAGACACTTGCATTCCCTGAAGAATTACGTTCTCGTTTCCTCTAGGTTATACATCTTTGAACCTCTCTTTGCTGTAACGACCTTCTGGTGCTCATTAGCATGCTGATTACCATTAACACAGCTATAATGCAGCAATTTTCTTGGTGTATGTCGAGGAGAAATGCTCATCTGAATGCAGTCAGGGGACAAAATTAACTGCATAAATCTACAGCGCAAACTGGATCTCCTCCAACTTCGCACGCTTCTCTCCTGGCTGTGACATCACCAACCAGATTCCCACTGACGGCTTAATAAGTATCTCAGGGTTTCGTATTTAATTTCCTTTCATCTCTGTATATTACATTTCAACTTAATTTCAAGAGTGCCTGACCACCTTATTACCATGCCTCATAATATATATTTACCTTAATCTTTTAGCTGTGTCCCTTAATGGCTCTTTTATGAGAGTCATATCTACTTTACTTTTTATATCTTTTTCTCACATCCCTATCTTGTTAAAAATTCTGGCTAATAGAGTAGGACTTCGGTACATGCATGCACTGAAACATTGATGGAACTCAGAACAAGATTGAGATAGGTAAGCACTTGGTATTTTAGGAGGAAAGCATAAATATTACTCTTTGGTGAGATGGAGTTACATGAGTAGTCATGAAAGGTAGTGATGTTTTAATGGAGAGAACAAAAGGTGTGAGAGATCTGGGGTTTTTCCTTGCCACTGTCACAGACATTCAGTGGTTCATTAGCAACACTGGTCATTGAGCACTGCTACCTCTCAGCTCGCAGGTTACGAAGCTGACAGGGAACCTCATGTGACCCTCTGAAATTCTTTCCTGGATTGTTCTTTGAGGGTGATATTTTAAGTATTATAGCATGAAGAAGATTATGAAATCTGGTTTCCCGGATGGTTCCATAACCGGAATGACAAGCAATGTGTCAGACTCAAAATCACGATTAAAATAAAACAAGGTTTGATGTGATTACAAAATAAACCAGTGTGAATAATCACTCTAAACAGGGGAGAGAAAGTTATGCATTTTATAATCAAGAATGGGCTGAAATTCAGAATAATTTTCTTTAAACACAATAAACTGTGGCAATGTTTATTTTTAAAACATGAAAACATTACTGTGTGCTTCTCCAGTTTAAGAAAGCAGACTGAGAGCCATTCCTTTGCTGCCTCGGGGTGATTAAACTCATGATGTGTAGCCTCCTGGTTGTTTCCTAGCACTTCCCAGCATGGAGGGAAGCAATGAAAGGGTGGGGCCAGGAGAAATAAACTAGCATGCCACTTCTCATAATACACTCCGACCCTCTCTTTATTAGCAATATGAACAAAGTACTACGGATGCTCACAGAAGGGGAGATTAATTCTGACTCTTCCCTGTGGGAATAGAATTGAGGGACGTGACAGAGAGAATGTGGGGTAGTGTCGAGGGAAAAGGGAATATTTGAATTGAGTTTTGAAGAATTTCATTAGATTAAAAAATGGTGGAGAGAAGAAAGCCCTCTTTTCTCCCTGTGACTATTACAATAATAGCAGCGGAATCACTGAATGTCCAAGTTGGAAAGGACTTTAATGATCCATTCTCTCCTCTTCACCCCTAATTTACAGGTGATGAAAAACACTACTTCTTGTTTGGGAGATAGGGGATAGGTCAGTAAGTTTGTAACTGTATCACTAATATAAAGAATGATAAACTTTCTCCTATTTCCAATTTTCATTTTATATACAAATTAAAAAACTGTAAAGTGATGAAGCAGAAAATAAACCTGCATTTGGCATTACTTGCTCATAAAATTCTTAAAGTTAGTATGTAAGAGCATTTACTTTCCGAAAGGTACATCACTGCAGTTCGAATTCAAATTCTCCATCCCTCATGCATTTAAATTCTCAAGGTATGATTTCTTTAATAATAACAGGAACCTCGAAAGATAAATCTAGCTTCCCAGCATGCCCGACTGCTTCCCAAGAAGAAACTCCTCTTCTTCAGCAAAATAGCTCCACAAATTCCCGTGGTATCTTGTACCCAATCCAGAACACTCAGGTAAATTCCTTGCATCCAAGAGAATGGTACAGATCTGCTGCATGGCAGTAGAAATCGTTTGCCCCAAACTAAAACTCTGTGAATGGGTCTACATCTGGGTTTGTGACATTTCATCCATAAATGCATATCTTTCTACCTATAATCATGTAGTTATTCGGCCATTCATTCAATACCCAACATCCATCTGTTGGATTTCTGCTAACTCTATTCCAGTCACTCTGCTGAATATTGGCGCTATAAAAACATACCATGAACCATCCGCGTGGAGAGGCATTATAGTATTATAGAAAAAAATAAGTCAGGATTAAAAAAAACAAAACAAAACGGCTGTCTCTGTCTGATACTCAAAAGCATGTTTGTGTGCTTGAGCCACCCTAACAAAAGCCATGGACAGGGTGCCTTACACAACAGAAATTTACTTCCTCACAGTTCTGGAGGCTGGACATCGGGGATCAGACTGGAGGGCTGGTGTGGTCGGGGTTCGGTGAGAGCTCTCTTCCTGCCTTGCAGACAGCTGCCTTCTTACTGTGATCGCTCATGGAGGAGAGAAAGCAAGCTCTCTGGTGTCTCTTCTTACAAGGGCACTAATCCCATCAGCAGGACCGCACCCTCACGACCTCATCTAAACCAAATTGCCTTCCAAAGGCCCCATCTTCAAATACCATCAGAGTTGGGGGTGGGGCTTCAAAATATAGATTTGGATGTTGGGGGATAAAATGCACAGTCCCTAGCAAGCAGCTGTGCCACCTTGATAAAATTCCTTAACCTTTCTGAGCACCTACTTGTTCTATTATATAGTAAAGATAATACTGCATGCATTTTCGATTTTTTGGTTAATAACAGAAGGTAGTATGAGTAAGAGCACCTATTACAGATGGTGCCTGAATAAGTATTAGCATCATTTCTCTTTTCTCCCTGCTCCTGTCCAGCTAAAAGCTCCCAATGGTAGGAGTACATTAAAAAATGGGGCAAAGAGAAATAAGAAGGCAAGACGCTATCACAATGCTCTCCGTCTCGTTCCATCCTGGCCATACGAAACAAAAGTTCTGTAGATGCTCATGGAAGGGAGAAATCATTCTGTCTCTTCTCTCTGGAAATAGTGAGGGACACGAGAGAGGGCTGTGAAGTACCTAGTGTCCAGGAGAGAATTCTGGATTAGGCTTTGGATGGAGTAGAATCACCCTCATGTAAGAAGGTGAGAGAGACCTTCCAGTCCAAACAAAGACAAGAGGGTATGACCCAGCCCAGGGCCGGGAACTGCCTCACACTTGGAGGTGACTTGCTCTTTTCCTTCAAAAGATCCTCTCTCGGGGCACCAGGGTGGCTCAGTGGGTTAAGCCTCTGCCTTCGGCTCGGGTCATGATCTCAGGGTCCTGGGATCGAGTCCCGTATCCCGCTCTCTGCTCAGCGGGGAGCCTGCTTCCTCCTCTCTCTCTCTCTGCCTGCCTCTCTGCCTGCTTGTTGATCTCTCTCTGTCAAATAAATAAAATCTTAAAAAAAAAAAAGATCCTCTCTCACTTCCTCTTTGCATCTTCATAGTATACCATCTACAGGGAGGGAAAACCTCCGCCATATGTCACCAAGTACAATTTGGGACGGCCGCAGCACCCTGGGTTTTGGAGTTGGCAGATATAAAGGGCTTCACAGGGACTTCCAAACGTGAGGAGGCACTTGAAACAATCTCAGCCTCCTGTGAGGCCCGACTGAGCCTCTGAGCAGCTGCTAGTTTATGTCCTTGAAAGGAGGTCTCCTTAAGGAAAATCCTTGCATTTTCAGCCCGGAATGCTGAAGGTTCCTTTTTCCAGATTGGAAAAAAAAAATCTTTTATTTCACAAGTAAGGACCAAACTAATAGTGTCCCTTACATTAACACTCAGGGTATCAGCTTTTTCTTCTTAAAATAAAATAAAATAAAATAAAATAAAACCCTTCCTCCTTTTCTTAAATTATAATGGAAGTGCATTTCACTTTAAAAACTACAAAGTACAGATAAACAAAGGAGTACAAAATAAGCCAGCTGCGTTCCTCCTATCTAAAGATGGCTAATGTTTAAATTCTAGGAGACAGTGTGCTCTTTAATTTTTATTTTACGCAGATAATATTTTACTTTCCTATGTAGCTTTTAATCTGTTTTCATCAGGTTTTATTGAAAATAGAATATTTCTCCAAAATGACTGTAATGGTTACTTAGTGCGTAAGCTTGAACTATAATCTGATTTAACCAATTTCATATTCTTGTTCACTTAGCTTTGTTTTTTGAGAAAAAAATTCTGTGATATATTCTTACAGTTTTGAGCTTGCATAAGTTAATACTTTTTCAAGATGAAGTTCTAGAAGTGGAACATTTAGAACATTTCAACTCCCAGGTGTATACATTTTAAAGGCAGTTCATAAGTGCTACAAATCGTTAACCACGAAATATGTACCGACATAAATTTTCCCAAACTATTATGAGTTTGTCTGTGTCCCTACATTTTAGTTAACCCTGGACACTAGTATTTATTGATTGCCTACTTGACATCTTTTCTTCTTAATGAACAAGGTTTCATAAGGAAGGATTACTGGAAATACGATGAAACAGATGAAGGGGATTAAGGGTATGCTTATCGCGAGGAGCCCTGAATAATGTACACAATTGCTGCATCACTATATTGTACACCTGAAATTAATACAACACTGTATGTTAGCTGTATGAGAATTAGCATTTAAAAGTTAATAATAAACTGAAAAATGAAGAATGTAAAAATAGGGAGGGGTGACTTGAGTTTTAGAAAAGGGGGGACTGGGGCAATGGAAGTGGAGAGAGAAAGGTTTTGAGCTCTCAAGGATGCATCTTGCCGAGTTTGTGTTTTTGCCTGGGGTTAGCCCTGAGTTGCAAGATGTGTGCGCTGCATTTAATCCAAGAGGTCATGATATACTAATTTAGAGTTCTCAAACAAAACAAAACAAAACCCCCCAAACCTTGGAAACTTTTCCCATTGCTCCATTTCTCTGTGCGCATACCCGTTCTTTCTAATCGCAGCGGCTCTCCTATTGACGTAATTGAGGGCAAGGACCAGTGCTGGGGTCTCGGCCTCTCTCTTTCTACAGAGGGTGTCCACAGGCTCTGTGAAGACCACAGACCGCTGTGAACGAGACCACAGAGATGCCTCCTCCGCAGACAGGATTGCCCGTTGGAGTTTGTGATGTTAATTTTTTATTTATCTGATGACACAAAGAAACTGGAATTTTCTCGAGGTAGATTAGGGACAAGGTGATCATGAAAATAAAACTAACAAAAGAGTACTTAAAAAAAACCAAAAATAATACACCTGACTTACTCATAGTTTCCTAAATCACAACCCTGGAATTGAGTATAAAGAAAGGGCTTCTGCCTTGAGGTTGCCCTGTTGTCAATAGTGGCTGCCGCATGGTTGAAAGGGCTGTGTCTGGCCTGGATGTGGTGCAGGGCAAGGGCTGCTTCCAGGGTAGTGTAAGGGAGTTAGAGGACTGCTTGCAGACAGAGACCTGAATTAAAATCTGTTTTCATCTCCCATTTGCTGCGGAACTTGGCTGACTGGCTTCATCTTCCTCTAGCTCAGTATTTTATTTATAAAATAGGGATAATACCACCAAGGGTATAGGGGTCAAGTGACATAACCATATAGTACTTAGCAAACACCAGGTCAGGATAAGTGGCCCATGAGCAGTGGATAGTTGTAGCTGCCTGAGAGTCGGACAGCCCAACTCAGGTTGGGCTAACGCTGTGAAGTTAAGAGGTTACATTCTATTAACACCTCCTTTATACTTTAAAAACGTCCACAAACAATAAAAACAAGAGAAGGAGGGGTGCCTGGGTGACTCAGTCAGTTGGGCGTCTGCCTTCAGCTCAGGTCCTGGTCCAGGGGTCCTGGGATTGGGCTCATACCAGTCTCCCTATTGGGTGGGGAGCCTGCTTCTCTCTCTCCCTCTGTCTGTCACTCTCCCTCTGTTTGTGCTCTCTCACTCTGTCAAATAAATAAATAAATAAATAAATAAATAGTTTTTTTAAAAAGAGAGAGAAGAGTAGATGTATACAAAACTGTTAGGTCCTCACACTGAGAAAAAGATACAATGTAGGTCATTGTCTTGTTCAGTTTACTGAGGTTTTTTTGTTTTTGTTTTTGTTTTTGTTTTCCCATTGCAACCAGAAAATTGATCTTGTCTGGGGAAGAACATACAAACAATATATATATTATTTGTTTTTGCAAATGACAGGTCTCCGTTCCTATAGGCTCCTTGCATTGAGGTGAAAGACAGCTGATTTCTTTTTCCAGGGAACAGGTAAAGTGATATCAGCCAAACAATAAATTTACAAATAGACTCTGTCTATTGGTATCTTGGGAAAGTGAGAATTCTGGCCAAATGACAAATCAGATCCTAGAAAATGAATCCAGACAAAAAGACTATTTAACAGGAGACTGGAGACAACGGATGAGCAATTCAATGATATTTATCTCTAGATTAACAAATCAAGGTTATTGATGGTGTTATAAATGGCTGGACACCAAAGTGTCTTGTTTATCCTTTTTATTCTCCCCTGGTGTCTAGCTGACTTCATATGTATAGGTGTTCGAGAGCTACTCATTTCTAATTAATCCAAATGCATTAGATTTCATTTTATTACTATGCCTTTAATGTGATATGCGAACACGTCAGTATAGAAAGACTGGAGTATTATGTATGGGCCAACCAGTTTAATGTTGAATTCCAGGTACAGGAAGTTGCTTTCATCAAAAATCCATTCTCCAGAGAGGGTGAGCTAACAAACATTCTGTCAGATGGGCCATACTCGAGACGAGCCACACTCGAGATGGCCACACTCGAGATGGCCACACTCGAGATGGCCACATTCTGTCAGACGGGCCACACTCGAGATGGCTACCCTGAAGTGCACAGAAAAACTACCCATGTTCCAACCGATACAGAAGGTGATGTTAATGAACACGGTGAATGTCAAGAGTGGGTTGCTAGTGGGGCACCTGGGTGGCTCAGTGGGTTAAGCCTCTGCCTTTGGCTTGGGTCAGGATCCCAGGGTCGTGGGATCGAGCCCCGCATTGGGCTCTCTGCTCTGCGGGGAGCCTGCTTCCCCCTCTCTGCTTGCCTCTCTGCGTACTTGTGATCTCTCTCTCTCTGTCAAAAAAATAAAAATTTAAAAATTAAAAAATTAAAAAAAAAAAGAGTAGGTTGCTAGTAATGAAATGAATGGCTTGTTGCTTACTCTGTTTAATGTCAGAAACGGGCTTTCACTGTGAAGGATGGAAAAACATGCAAAGTGGCTAAAATATTTACAAGATATCCCCCTCTGGGTCGTTCCTCTGCTATGAACATGGATGAAGAATCCAGCCATGTCTATAGCCAAGACCTTCCAGCACAAGCCATGATTCTCCAAATGGCCCTGAGCTCAGGTGCTGGTTCGGGCTGCTGCTCACCTGATCCCACCTGGAAGGGTAATGGACATCTGCTGCAGGAACGCGGTCACACCTCGTGATCGCCTGAAGGCACACCGGGGGCACAGAACTGACTGTGTCAAGTTCACTGAGGCTTACTTGCTAAAGGAATGCCTCTTTAACAAAAGTCTGCATGGGCAGAAGAACTGGGCTTCGAGTCGTTTCCTCAATAAAGCTGTGTGCGCAGGAGTGGCCGTGGGATCCTTACCCGCCTCAGATGTCTTTGGGGGCTGCTATTGTCTACCAAAAGCATCTAAGAGTTACGCGTGACCGAACTGGGTTAAGTAAAATTCAGAGTGCTCTTGTTTGCTCCCTACAGTGCTCTTCTATGACTTCTTCTGATTTTTAGAGGCAATTTTACATTTCAGGACTGTTTAGAATAGATAATAGATATCACTCTACTATCCCCAACTAACATTGCTATTATATTTAATTTCTTACTTCCCCTGAGGACACTGGGCCCAGTGGCATTTCCTTATAATGGATGTGGAATATATCGTCTTCAATTTTCCCCACAGAAAATGTTGGTAGAGAGAGAGAAATGGCTTGCCCTCTACGTACAAAGACTATCCTGCGGAGATAGAACCTGTTACCTGACCAAAATGGGAGGAGGGCCAAGGAAGGGACTGAGAAATGAGCATCGTGTTGGTCATGGGAGAATCTGGAGGGGATACGATGTAAACATTTCTCTAATAATAATAATTTTTTATGGGATGATGTACCGGGACTCAACACATGTAAGGCAATGTGATAAACCTTCAGCACAGATTCTGATAGGGTTATTTAAAATCTCGATGAGGTGGTTATTACTATCATCCTCATTTGATGGAGCAGAAAACAGTAAGATGTTAAGCAACTTGCCTTGTAAGTCTGAGGGCGACAGAAACCACACCGAGATCCATCACATTCTAAAACTTGTAGCTCTGCCACTTAGTTGACCAAGAACCCTCCGTCAAGCTCTCCAGACTTTTCTTTGTTACATGCTTCAAGAATGGAGTATTCTACTTACCTTGAGACAATTTTATACATTTTGACACATACATTTTTATTTATTTTATATCCTTTCAATCACTCAACTACTGGTTCTTACGCTTGCTTCTGCTGGTATTTGTAAAGCTTCTGTGATGTGGGAAAGGAAAGGAAGCAAGTTTTCCATTTGGGGAGGGGAGGGACCTCTCATTATAACACTTTAGCACAATTTTGAGTATTTTTAGATGAGCTCCTACTTGCAGAAATGTTAAGAGCAGATAGTGTAGATCATTTTGCCACCTCTAAAATGGATGAAAGTATTTCTCCTATTTTTTTTTAAAAAAGGAATATGGAGGGGGGAATAAAGGAAAATGGAAAGTTTATGCTTAGGTAGAAATTCAGGCATTGCCCGCTTTTCAAAACTTCCCAATGTGCAACTTCATGTTTTGGAAAACCTTCATTAGTACCTGTTTTCATTAATCATGAGAAATCCAAAGAGGATTTTCACTTTTACACACACAAAAAAGACAAAAAGATAAAAGAAAGCATTCAGTGTTTGTTTTTCAGTGAGCTGTTGTAGACGCAGTGAACACTCCAAGCACCAAGGGGTTTCCCCCAGCTTGTCACCAGACCCAGAACTGTGTCTGTGAGCATCTGTTCTTTCTTCCCATGTATTATGTACATCCACTAGCAAGATGTGTCCTAAGGTATCAGGAAAGCCTAAGAGAGGTTTTTTTTGGGGGGGGGGGGTCTGAGGACATTCCAAACCTTTTCCATATAATGGCCATTGCTTCTTTGCTTTATGACACTTTGACTTACCAGAAATTTCATAGGAACACTCTGCTTTCAGAGAGTGGGGGAAACCTGTGTTAGAAAACATGGACAAGTGTAAAGAAAAAGAAGCAATAGTAATACTATCACTCAGATAACACCATTATGAAATATCTGGAATATATATCTTTTAGATTATTTTCCCCAATACATATGTAGCTGCCAAACAGAATCACATTATACAACCTGTCTCTTATTAACATTTCATAAACATCTTTCCATGTCACTAAATATCCACATGTGAAATACATAGTCTTCATTTAGGGATTATAGTTGGTTTCAACATTGTTTCTCTCCCTCCTTCCACAAGAACTCTTAAAATGTTTTTTTGCTCAAACTGTACCGAGAGGATATGTATGACTTTGTTAACCCAAGAGAGAATAAAAGTTGTTGATCAAATGCATCTCTACTATTGTCTCCCTGTTTTGACAGGAACCGTCATATTTTCAGCATACAATATTGACACAACTTGAAAATCAACTTCTCCTTGATCATCCTAGTCGGCGCAGCTGAAGCCATTTGAAGTTGCTGTTGTGTAAATTTTGTTACAATTTGTTCTGGGAATGGGGTCAATATGGACGTGGATCGAAGCCTGGGCACTTTGGCAGGAGTGAGATCAATGCTGTTCTGCATTTCCTTTATCAATATACTCCGAAGGATCACACTTAGACCGACTCTGCATCCACGTTGGTAAACATGTCTCCAAAAAGTGGATATTAACTCTTTGATATCTGATAGAAGTTACCAGCAGCACATTCCTCCTTCAAAATGAGAGAGTTTTAAACTATCAACAAAATTTTTTATTATTTCTTAGTTCTCTACGATATTCTACCCTCTTCTTTCTCTTGGTGATCCTGATGGTGATGATTATGAATCTTAAGAAATCAAGATGCAACTATCTTGCACTATAGTCTTTTCGATTACACTGTTGATGAAACTCAAATAAGACAAGTAATTTACAAGTAAGAAAAAAAAAAAAACCAAAATGAAACAGAAACTAACCCCAAATCAACAGGAATACCAAAAAGAATTTAAGATTTTTATTCACCAGCTTGAGAGGAAGGAGGTGGCACTTAGTTGATCTTGCTTTTTGCTTGTGTTCAGTCTCTCAGGCCCTCCTCAATTTTCTGAACCAGGAGCCACTAGAGGGAAATAAGAAGTTGAAACATATTAATATGTCAAAGTGTGGCAGGGTGAGTCTCGGCATTCCCATGTGGATGTGTTTTGATTTCATGTCGATTTGCTTATTTTCTCTCTTACCTGGAGTTTCAGAGGCTAAACCTGAAAGTGCAGAGCAGATCCTGACTGAAATGCTAAATTACTCCTTCGAAGGCTAGGATTTCACAGAGTCTAGGACTCTAGCCTTTAAAGTAGCCATGGTGGACAGTTTCTTTCTTTGTTTCTTTGTTTTGAATCCTCAATCTACCACAGACTGATATTTTGGTGAAAATACAAAATCATGTTCTTGGTCGTCATGGCATATGCCAAGTTGTTATACAAGTTTTTTTTTTACACCAGGTGTATATAACCTTATCAAAGTTATATGCCTGAGTGGCTCTGTCGGTTAAACGTAAGGCTCTTAGTTTCAGCTGAGGTCCTGATCTCATGGGTTGTGGGATCGAGCCCCATGTTGGGCTCCCTGCTCCGTGGGGAGTCTGCTTCAAGAGTCTCTCCTTCTGCCCCTCCCCCACCCCCACTTATGCCTCTGCCTTTTCTCCATGTCTCCATCAAATAAATAAAATCCTTAAAATAATTTTTATACCATTTTTCTCAATTTCTGTGCCAGTAACAAGCAGAGTAGTACTGGTCTAGTGGACTAAACATTAGTGTGAAAGTTTAGGGACTAATACTAATTTCTCCTTGGAGGCTAAAAATGGCCCAGTTAGATTATATAAGTTTTCTAGGACTTTGTTTCTTTCAGGCTTTAAGTTTTTCAAGGTTGTTTTAGAATTATATGAGATGTTAGTTGTTCATTTTCAAAAAATTTCAGATGCTAAATGGTTTTGATTAAAAATGTTTCCAGCTCTGTCTATAACCTGATGGGAGAATTTGTTACCAGTTCATTTGGTAATCGGGGGTGACTGTGGTCTGTCTGTTTTCAACATTTCCTGTGGAAATTCATTTCTTAACTGAGCTGCTAGGAAGAACCATTAATAATAGGTAACACAAAACTGAGAATACACACATCACACACAAAACACCAAAGATGTGTACACATGCATACACACACACACACACACATGTAATACAGCCATGACAGATGTGTATGACCTTGGAGAAGACTGGACTAAGAAACCTGAGAGGACATGAGACTGACTTTGTCTTCTTTTAAATTCTTGTAGGTTTTTTTTTTTTTTCAAAGGAAGGTGAATTTTCTCACACAGGAGAAGGCTTGAGGATCTCAATTATACATAACTGTTGGTTTTCCTTATTCTGAGGCAAGGGCCATTGGAAAAGATAGATATGGCTTAGATGAAATGGGTTTAGTAGAGCTTGCAGTAGGAAATGTTTCATTAAAATTAGGGAAAACTCTGAAGCATCCAAAAACTTTTTGAACCTGCTTCTGAGACAAGATCACAAATCTGTGAAGCATTTCTAAATAGGCCACTCCTGGGGTGTTAGGCTTCTGGGTAGCATCATATCTCCTCTTCCCAGTGTTCATGGCACCTTATAAACAGGCAGGAAGTTTGCCTTTGCTGAGTCAGAAGAAAAAAGGTGAGCAGACCCCATCCAAAGGCATCAGCAGCCAAACAGATGTGGTAAGAATGATGTCTCTGGTGTTACAGGCACCTGGCTACCGCCTCCCAGATTCAGGAAAACTGTACCCAGAGAGTTCCTCTGGAAATGAGTCAAGAGATCCATGACAGGAGAAGCTGATTTACTCACCTAAATTTAGGCAGGAGGCAGTGAAACTACCCCCACTCATCAAGGTTTATGCAGACCATTATAATATTTCCACATTATCTCTCCCTTTATTAATTCATCCAGCAGTCTATTCGCTTTCTTGGCCCAGTGTAGCCCATTGAGCAGACATCTTAATTGAGCCGTTCATAATGATGCCGAGATCTTTTTCGCAGAAGATGCCAGCTAATTCAGAGCCCATCAGACCCATTAGAATGTGGGAACTTTAAACGGTCTTTTTCAATATGCATTACTTTGCAGTGAACTACTTGGGAGGGCATCGGCTGTGCATAAACCAATCAATTTCTCTTGTGCTTTCTTTGGGAATACCACAGAATGATCCAGTGTTTCAGCGAGCCTTAAAAGTAATGTTGTGACCTCACCGTTTAAACCAACTGGCCACATTTCCATTTCTCTTTCTTTCAGGACTTCCATTTTCAAATTTGTTTGACTATGAAAACTAAGGTTTTTATTTCAAGCCAAAATTATATTTGAAGTCTTTTCCCTTTTTTTTTTTTTTAAATCTTAAATATATCTATCTGGAAAAAAAGTTTCAGAAGATGTCTATCCTCCTCCAAAGAATGAAGGAAATCGGAATGAATAGAAATCCCACGAGGAGAAGATACATCCTCATATTCAACCAGGATAATGGATTCCATGACGGAAACCACACCAAATAGTTCTGCATATATTTGCATCTAGCAAAGCTGGCTTTTTTTTTTATAGCCTATGATTTGAAATTTATTGAAATTAATTAGAACTGCTTAAATTTTTTTTTTTTTTGTAATTCTCCATCAATAATCTTGAGAATTTAAGACTGGAAGCAATCTTTAAGGTCCATTCTGCCAACAAATATGATGAACTTAAGTTTTTCTAAGGATAAGGGCATCTAAAATATTACAGAAAAAGGAGAATTATGTTCTGTGATAGGTTGACTCTTTTTGCTTTAACCTGTACCTTTACTAATATGAAGTGAAAACCAGTAATAATATTCGGCTCTCTGGAATGTGGAATAGTTAGATTAAGTATAAGGTAAACCTACTCACTAAGGTTATTATTTCAAACTTGACTTGAGAATACTTCAAAGCTACAGAGAAAATAATTCAAGATTTTTCAAAATCATGATGTGATTATAACAGAGATACATTTTTACTCTATGTGAAGAAATGGAATTTGGCTGTGTCTCTGTTGACCATCACCCTTCTCACCTGCCCACTCCTATGTTTCAGTGCAAGTTAGGTTTTGGGCTTTGCCTCATTTTCACAAAATTATATGTAATAAAGAAATTAAATACTGACCATGTATGCTGTTGAATAGTTAATTCTGAGTGACTTAGGGCTCAATACAATACGCATAGTGGTAGTAGCAGTAATATACATGACTACTCATAAAAATACAAAGCAGCAAATATACTTGTATTTTGAGAGCAACTTTTCCAGGTGATAGATCAAAGTCAACATAAGTCATTTGATTCTTCATCAAAAATACTTCAGACTTGAAAGGGACAAAAGAAAGCCACTAATATTACATGTGCCAACGACCTAGAATACCAGAAGCCCAAATGTATTTCGCCAAATTCAGATACCTCTCTATCATCAGGGAATTGTGATTGCCGAGGCTGAATAAGTGAGCATTTGTTTATTGGCAAAAATTTCTCTTGCCAAATAGACATCATGTTCAGTTGGCTGTTTAATAAATGATTTTGGTGATAATGATATCAGTTTTACAAGTTTTCACTATTTTTTTGAAGATATTATTTATTTGACAGACAGAGATCACAAGAAGGCAGAGGGGCAGGCAGAGAGAAAGAGAGGGAAGCAGGCTCCCTGCTGAGCAGAAGCCCGATGTGGGGCTTGATCCGACCCTGAGATCATGACCTGAGCCGAAGGCAGAGGCTTTAACCCACTGAGCCACCCAGGTGCCCCCAAGTTTTCACTATTTTTAAAATCAACTTTAGCATGCAGTTTATCTACTCACATCTTTCTGATGTTATCGGTTACTTCCAGACCCTGGATCCCCTCAAACTCCCTGGAGAATGATTGGCACTCCCTGGCACCCAGTGTCATTACAAAAGAACTAGCAACAACAACAAAAAAGGTATATAATGACCTTTCAGTGATTCAGTTTTTAAAATAAATATCTATGCTATAATGTTGATGCATTGAGAACTCACAACAATATACATGAAATGGAAATATATTTTTCAGTGATATTTCTTGGTATTTTTCATATGGATACAATTTAACCCAATCTAAAATTGTGGAATGAAAAGAGTAGATGGAAAATTTTTTTCTTTTCTGCTTTCTTTTCTTTGTATTCAATCTGTGGGAGTTGTTGGATATTAACTGATCCAACTGCAATAATCATTTCACAATATACATCAATCAAACCATCAGGCTGTAACCCTTAAACATATGCAGTGATATATGTCAATTATTTCTCAATAAAACTGGAGAAAAAATTTCTTCTTTTTTTTAAAAACTCTTTCTGACCACTTTAGAAATCAGTAATGACCTCCTATCTCTTTTGAGTGTCTAACAGAAGCAGCACATTTTCCGGAAAAGGAGCAGTTATAAGGAATTTAATACTCAGATGAGGAATGGGGGAAAACTGAAAAGCTGCTTATTGTAATTTTTGTAGCAGCGCAAGAGATGCTGGACGATCAGAGCAGTGGAAAGAGCAGCCGTGACAGCAGATGCTGTGTAAAAAAGGGAAGCTACTTTCCTAAAGGAGTATCAGTGTCTGGGTTGTAAAAACCAATGGAAACAGTCAACAAAAGAACTAACGCCATTAATGTGTGGTGTGGAAAGGCCTCTGGCCGTACAGGAATGCAAACAGTAGCATCATATTTGCAAAAGGACATTGGTTCTTTGAATTGTGTGTGTATTCTCCTAGAGGCAGTCTTCTTTTTGAATCATAAAAAGATTGGCCTCAAGCCCAAAGCAACACATAGTCATAATTTTGAATTGAGTCTGGGATTGATACTTTACCATTGTCTTTGAAATCGACATGCTGGATGACTGTGTGCACAGAAATAATCACAAGAAATCTTAGTGGTCTTGATCTTTGCTGATACTCAACCAACCTGATTCCTTTTACTATGGTATGTAGAGTAACATAAGAGCATTGAGTTGACTTAAACCAAGTGCCCCCCAGACAGAACACAAGCATCATGACAAATTACTTATTGGAAAGAAGTGCTGTGAAGAGGAGGCGTATCTTTGACATGACACCATAGGTGATAAGCAGATGGCATATGAGACTGTGACAATTTTGTCATTTTATAAATACTCGAATGAAAATGTCTCAAGAATGCTTTAAAAAAAACTAGAATCTAAGAATCCCTCGTTTCATTCATGACCACACATAGATATTCGACACCTCTATGACAAACCAGAAGTACAAATCCTTTGTGTTTCATGTTCTTACCAGTCAAGTCATTTGGGGGCCCAAAATTATTTTTTAACATTTTGTTAATGACTTTTACAAAAATGTGGGTTATTAATAAATTTTTATTGGGAAGAAAAAGACACCAAGATGGAGAAACAGTCATGCCATAGAAAACGTCTATTGCCTGTGTGGGGTTAGGGGCCTTCAGTCCAATGATCTTAATCATTACATTTGGAATATCCAAGTAGTCCCTGGAGTATGCTATCCTTCACCCCCCTCAGCGCAAATGTCTATGAAACAAAATATCGCAACATGTATTTCATAGAGCAAAAATAAAGTAGCTGGTGTAAGCCAATAAAATTATCCAAATTATGGAAAGGAAAAATAGGGAATAAGGACAGTAAATTTGATGTAGTGCTAAAGTACAAAAGATCAAGAATTAAAGGAATGTCATGAAGAAAAAAAATATCTTCCAATTAGAAAAGGCATATTTTAATCTCTATAATACAGTTAGGATATGCTTATTAGGAAAGAAGGCAAGCTGATCGATGTAATGGGAGTAATATTTCAAGAATGTGTGTGTATGTGTGCACACATTTATCTAAATATTTTTAATCAACTTGATTGAGGTATAATTTACATATAAGAACAGGCACACATGTTAAGAACAGAGTTCAATGAGGTTTGTTTTTTTTTTTTTGATAAGTTTTGAAAATATAGGCCCCTGTGTCATTCCCACACAATCTAGATACAGAACAATTCTTTTTACTTTAGGACTCGTTCCCTCATTGCAGGGAGCATCTGCAACAAACTGCTTTGAGAAAACAAGTAAGAAAGCATTAACTCTTCAGATAGAGTTCTGTTAAGTTTTAACAGAAGCTGTTGGTTGAGGAGGTAATTTTAGGCTCAAAAGCTTGAGCATTGGAATATGAGAGCCAGAATATGAACCCAACAATAGACTTGGGAAGAATGCTGGATGAGCTTTCTGTAAGCTTGTCCCACCCTTGCTAAAAATTTCCTTGGACTGTGGAGATGAGTCAGAAAAGCAAGGATTTAGCCTGTATGCTCGGGTCTTGCGGAGCACAAGGGTATTGGAAATAGTGATGGGGTGTTTTTTCAGCACACGGGGTCAGTTTCTCAAATCTCTAGCTGTGCTGAGTGAAGGAATCCAAATGCTTTTCATGACCCCAAAAGAAGAATTGAATGCTGGAGAGAGGACCTATGGGCCGGAAGAGGAAGAGACGAGGTATGCTGGGGGCTGGTGGGAACTCAGCCTCAGCAGTGGGTGCCAGAGCAAGGGTGACGTCAGCTGAAAACCAGGAGTCTCTCTCCTGCCTTCTTTCCCTGCAGCCTAGCTGTGTGATAAGCTCCCCAGAGTGTAAACGGGGCATGGGGAGAGTGTGGTAGGGGAAATCCTGAAATGTCAGAAAACACCCATTGAACAGAGTTGGATGAAAATGAAGTACTCCGTTCAACCTGGTGGAATAAGGTTCAGAGCAGAGATTAGATGGAGTTCTAGAAATAGAAAGTTACGGTCTCTCATGGACGTCTATATTTTGAGAAATTTGTGTCTACTACCTAAACAGAATAAATAAATCCAATGCCATATTGGAAACTAAAATTAGTAATGAATGGATATCGCTCAACTCTATTGAGTAACTGCGTCTGTACGGCACTTGACACTAGACAAGCGGTTTTATGTACTTAATCTCATTTGATCCACTCAATAACCTGCAAGGTAAGCAAGCCAAAGACCCTTCCTCTGCATGAAAATAGAGACAGCTATAAAATCTTGTCCCTGAATATTCACTGATTCAATTCATCCAAGAAATCAGCAAAGTGCAATTACTTGTCACCTACTTGACATCCCATCTTCCCTGTAGTGCATTTCCAAGAGGTGGTGAAGGATATGCAACAGGGTCATAAAAGCATCCTCCAGAGTAAGAATGACCCTGGGTATGGCCGAAGAGTGACTGTGATCATAAAAAGAAGGGCGTGTGGAGGGAGAACACTGAGTTCTTGAAAGCTCTTATGTTAGCACGACAGACGGGAAAGAGAGCTCAAGTTAGTGGTGTCCGAATCCTTGCTGGTGGTAATTAAGATAGTGTGGAGAAGCAGCAAAGGTTGATAGAGGTAATAGCCTTCCTTATCTGATTCAAGAGCCTAGAGAAGTGTCAGTGGCCCTGTCTGGTGACAGTGGCCTTGTATGGTGATGAGGAAGAGCCTGGGCAAGGTAAGAAAAGAGTTTGGAGAAATGGAACCCGTTTTAGAGACTGATACTTGCACATAGGAGGGCATTCTTGAGCCTGGTCTGTAGCTGGATAAGTCCAGATGCAAATACACAGACAAGGCACTTGTCGTCTGGGAGCAGGTCGTATCAAACCCCAGGTAGCTGGGTCCACTCGGCATGAGCTCACCTCTGCCTGGGTTGAGAGATTCATCTGTGTTACTCATGTAGTGGGACTAAAGTTCCTGTTCCAGCTGCAACTGGAGGAAAATTGAGGCAGAAATCCAGTCTGTGGTTGAGGCCAAAGGCGAGGAAAGCGGGGAAGGGATAACAGAGATGAGGTTGAGGGCAGCAGGACCCCTAAGCTGCCACTGTGGCCTGAGACTGGCACGACCTTCTGACCAGGTCAGGATGACCGTGGAACTCAAGGGACGCTTTCCTGCAGATGGAGGCCATTGGCAATGCCAGTGGAAGGGTCTAGAGAAGACAGGGATTGAACATGACGGCACCGGTACTGCTCTAGTTTGAGCTAGACTACCAAGGGCGGCCAGTCTAACAGGATATACTAGTCATCCATCCAATACGTTGCTGAGACAGGAGAGCTGAGCACAAAGCAATGCTTTGACCTGTAAACTATTCATTAAAAAAAACAAAAATAATTTTAACCAGACAGCTAGTGGGTTTTGTGAGTAATTTGTTATTTTAACAAAAGTTAAGCATAGAAAATTTCTAGATAGACAACAGGAAATGTACAATTTTTTAATGTTAGACTCAGGAATGACATAAATAGCAAAATCATTTTTACTTATTTCTATCATATACGGAAGAGAGTGATCTGCTTGATTGTTCATCTCACCAGCCTGGTCTCAAGGAGAACTGGACGGGCGAGTCCCATGATTTTGATTTCTCCCCTAAGACCTTAGATCCTCCAATCAATTTTAATAGGGCACTAAGAGGGGCATCCAGGAGCACCCGATTTTCTCTTTTTCTTGCCTTGCCTTCTTTTCCTTGCCTTTTCTTTCTCATTGCTTGGAGAGCTTTTATTCTCCATGGGTGCGGAGCAAAAAAAAAAAAAAAAAAGATAGAGAGATAGATAGATAAAGTGTCACTTGTAGGGGGCTGGGAGCAAGCTCTTACACATGTGTCACACCCACAGCACCTCTTCGTCAACTCTAGCGCTTCAGGAACAACCCAATGCACCAGACGATGGATCTTCAATTTTACTTATCCCACTTTTTAGAGAATTTTGAATAGTTTTCCTTTGTAAATGCCTGTGTTCTCTCCCATGGGGAAGATGATAAGAGAAGAATGAACACCTGTGGGATGTGTACTGTTTGCTGGGTACCCTTTGACGTGCTTTACAAGGATTATCTTATTCTGTCTTCACAGCAAGCCTGGAAGGCAGGCAGTGTTATAATCCCCATTTTCCCAGAATCTACAGAAACATGTTTCCATAGAATTTTAGATTTGAAAGACAAACATGTCAATAAACACATAGCTCTGTTGTCCCCCTAACTCACTTGCCACACCAGCAGCACACACAGGACAAGGAAGGCTGGCTCGGTGAAGTCCGTCGCCCACGGGCATATTGCTGTTAGATGCAGGCCTAGGATCAATGCACGTTATTTCACATTCATCTCAATGACACCATGCCTTCTCTTAGTTATAATTTAAAAGAGAAAATTAGTACCCTTAAAAAATACAAATACATTTTAAAAATGAGGTCTGTTACGACGACCAGGGTTAAGTAAATAGTAATCTGTGGAAGCATGTGTACGTAGGTGTGCTCGTAGGTGTGTGCGTGTATGTGTATGTACCCGTGTACGTATGCATGTGTGTGGATCCTCTCACAGAACATCAGCAGAGAAAAGAAAAGAATACAGAGAGATCCCAAATCCTTGCAAGCTTGTCAGACTTTCCAATGACCAAGTTTGTGTCAATGGTTTGGAGGCACTTTGATCTCCACTTCTACAGAAGACCCGAAGAAGGTACCTATTAAAATTTCATAGGTCATAATTAATGATCCTACTCATAAAATTGCTTCTAATAACTCTGGCTCGAGATAGACAGTTTACCTGCAGGGAGAATTTTCTTTGCAGCAACACACGGAAGGCCATAAATTGGCTTGGTTCAGTAATTTAGTGGGTGTTGGAGAGCTGAAACCTCCCTTTTTCTAAATCAATGATTTCAAACTAAGTTTACTGGCACCAGAAATCGAGAGCTTGTTATATACCTGCTTTCTAAACCTACTACCGTGGCCTGAGGTCTTGAAAATTCAAGGACACTTTTGATCTCCAACTCCTGTTGTTGTTTTACTCCAACCACGCCCTTGTGTCTGAGCGCACACTCCCACAGCTATGGGGCACGCACGTGAGTGTGAGGGAAAGCTGCTTTTTGGATGCCTCTGCTGCAAGCAGCCTAGGGTGAGGAATAAGTAGAAACTGCACCCTTGTTGGACCGCGAGGAGAGGCCTTCCTTCTACCGTATCTTCTTCGTCCTGGAGTTCTGCAGCTCTTACTTTCCCTGCTTCCACTAGCCCAGCTCACAAAGCCCCCACCCTTCCCCAACAACAGTCCCTGAATTGCCAGCATATAGCTGAGCCAAGAAAAACATTTCCTCACCATGCTGGCTTCCTCCCACATCTCAGAATGTTCTTTGGTCTTTCCTCTATGGTTAGAGAAAACGATGTACGTGGACAATGCGTTGATTTGACTACGCTTCTCAAACACCCAGCAACTTTCATGCAATGCATAAAGGGAATTCTATGAGGGACAAAAAAAAGTCATTTTAAATTAAAAAAAAGTGGCCCATTTGACATTTCTGATATCTGCACCAATTCCTTTTCATTAGGGATTATTGACTGAACTTAACATTTTATCTGAAATAGTTTTACATCCTTCATAGATTTTTTGATGGCAATGCATTAAAAGTCATTAGTTGGTAAACAAAAAAAGAAGGAAAGAAAGAAAGAAAGAAAGAAAGAAAGAAAGAAAGAAAGAAAGAAAGAAAGAAAGAAGAAGGAATTCTTTAAATTTGTGATACACCATACCAAAAATGTTGACTTGGTTTCCCAGACCTCATGGAAATAAGCTAAGGGAGAGAGAAGGAAGGGTGTTAAGGATAAGAGTGGAGATATAATTTACACTTGGTTATTAACTTAACCAATGTTGTCAATAGTGTGTTTTTGCTTTGCCTTGGGGCTGGATGAAAATGGTAAAATTATCTCCAATCCAATCAACTGGCACCTGCCATTCATGTTGTGAATAATGCCATGCTTAAAACTTGAAAGGACAACCCATCTTGTGTAGACTTTGAGCCATCACCACTTGGAAATTACATCTCAAGAAACCAGAATCAAATATGACACATCGACCTAAAGTGGAAAAGGGTCAATAGCCCATTAGTGGTTCCCTAGAGAATTTGTGTTATAAGTGACCTTCTGTTTCTGCTGCCACTCTTACCCAACTGCATCAAAGCTGCTCGGGGAAGAGACAAACTAATCACTTGCATATACTAAATTTGCTGCAGGCCATTGTGTGATAAATTGTCCAATTTCACTAAGCGAGGTAGCTTGTGAAAAAATTCGGTCTCACACTGTATAAAGTCATTGTATGATCGAGTCTTCAGCTGTAATGCAGGACTAAACCTATCTACGTTTGCTGGCAACCTCTCCAACTTGCTGAGGGTGTGGTGCATGGAAGGTGTGACTGTGTAATGATTTCTCCGTACTATTTAGAAAACAGTTGCCAGATGAGTGTCCCTGGCCAGGAGGACTTGAATTTTTTTTTAAATTGATATGTCATCTCATTGATTTAGAGGTTGTCCTTTTATAATTTTATTCTTTGAAAAAAACTGAAGCATGGAATATGACCCTTAAGACTACGTTTAATTTGGAATTCACTATATGACTAATCAACCTGATAACTTTAGAAACATCTTTCATTACTGACTTTAAAAATATGAATAGTAATTTGGGTATTAGAAATGATGATATAATAAATTCTATTGCCTGACCTAACGATTAAGTAGTCAAAACAAATTCTAGTGGTTTTTTGACTTACATAAACAGTTCAAAAGCATATTTCAGTTTAATTCTGATTGCCAATTTTGCCCCAGCGTTTCTAGGCACTACTGTTAGGGCTATTTTTCTGTTGACCAACCCTGAATAGATGGTGAGTGGGTTTTTCAGTGAGATTAGAAAATGCAATGATCGTATCTCTTATCATTGCTATTAGATCTTGGCTCTTGTTTGCTGTGCTGTTCCATCGGATGTTAGTTAGTCCCTTTCATTTCCAGAGTACCTCAGCCAGTCTTTGCCAAAGGGTATGCTCCTCCCCACCAAACCAATGGCAGAACACCTAAACAAGTGCCTCTCCAGAGAGGGATGTTAGTTGATTGGGAAACTGAGTTCAATGCAGTGAAACGGTCCTCTCTATAGTACTTTTCAGAGCTTTGATCTACTAATGTGCATTGCAGCTAACCGAGAGGGAGAGAGATTATGCTGCATTTATCAAAATTATTTGTCCAAATATTTCTTTTGATCTGGGATTGTGGGGGCGGTGTTTCTGTGGAGCATACTTAAATGCCAGACATTTAATTTGCCCAATTTCAAACACATGCTGTCCTGAGAAATATTTGCAATGCCTCTCACAGTGAACCTACTATGAAAATATAAATATTATTTGTACGGCACCAATACACAGAAGCAACACTTCAGGGGGAACTGCCACCAGGGAGTAGTTTTGGAAGCAACTATATAAATATTCAAGAGAGGGAAAAGGCATTACTACTTCCCCCTGCACTTCCCTCCCACAGATTGGTCAGCTTTCAGGGGTGACTTTTTTTTTTTTTTAAGATTTTATTTATTTCACAGAGAGAGACACAATGAGAGAGGGAACATAGGCAGGGGGAGTAGGAGAGGGAGAAGCAGGTTTCCTGCTGAGCAGGGGCCCCGATAGGGGCTCGATCCCAAGACCCTGAGATCATGAAGTGAGCCAAAGGCAGACTGGAGCCACCCAGGTGCCCTGGTGACATGGTTTTAAGAGATGCTTCCACAGCTGTGAAAGCTGGGGACGAGCATGACAGTCTTGGGATTTTCTTTCTTTTTGTAACAAAGCAGCTCTTGGAAATTGTGAGCAGGCATGGAGGGGAAACTCTGGGGGGGATACGATGGGAGGGGTGGGGAGGGTTTCCTGCTGACACGGCTCTTCACCCTGCAGAAGCGAGCATCAGGAGCCCCAGAAAAGATCTCTTCTCTCTGCGGAATGCTTAACAAGACTTCCCTTTGCTCTAGGACCAGACATACCGATGACCAATCCGAATGCTCATGAGTACGCTTGATCTGGGTATAGGAAAAAATGCATAGGAACAGCAGTTCCTCAAGACTTATAGGTTAACATTAATAACCTCAAAAGCTACATAATCAAAATGTTCCATAGAGCAGTAAAACCTGCTTTGTTATTTACTTATCCTTCTATTATTTTACTTATTTTTTTGAACTTTTCACATTATCAGCCACCCTATCGTCTTTGGCCTCTTTTTTGGGTCCCTGTTTTCTGTTTCTCACCTTCCCTTTACTCCCTGCCCCTGTTTCCAGCCCTCAGCACGCCGCAGTGATGTATTTGTAACCAAAGTCTCTGATATCTTCACATTAATAAGAATACAAATAAATTCCCAACTTAAAAAAAATACAAAATTTTAAAGTACTGACTGATTCAGAGAGGAAGAGAGAAATTCACTGGGGCATTTTCTGCTTCTTTAGGGAATAAAGACCCTATATTCTAGGGTTGAGGGGCACATATGGAGAGAAATTTTTCAGAGGTCAGTTTTCTGAAAACCAAGCTGATACATATTCACAACGAGAAACACAGATAAAACCGAGTCTGCAGATACACATTTCTTTTCCTAAATTAAGTAAAATTCCACTTCAAAACATGGACATATCAATGGGCAAGTAATTCTTCAAAGTTGTGTTTCTTTGCATTTAAGCTAAAATGTCTGCTATTTCTAAATTTCATAACTAAATCAAATTACAGTGTTGTTTTATTTTTGCTTAGTCATTGACTATAATCCTCTTTTCTTCAAAACTTTTTTGTTTGCTATTCAAGACAGCGATGGATAAGTCCTTCAGTTGCAATGAGCCTTAAGACAATGGGGGTAGGAATGAGCTTTCTGTTTTACAGGTCAAGTAATAGAACTTTTATATCTTCTTTGCCCCAAATTCGGGATTCTATCTATCAATATATACTGCCACTTGCAAAGATCTAATGCTTTTAAAGCCAAAAGCATTTTGTATATTCATCATTTCTCACCAAATATGAGAACTGCCAAAGAAATGCCTAGCTTTTAAAATTCCATAGCAGAATTAAATAAACTCAAGTCTAAGCAGAAAATAAGAATTCTAAAGCTAGAAGAAGAAAAATGAACATAGCTTAGTTTATTTCTGCTGACGAGTCTGTTTCTAGTCTTGCCTTTAGGCTAGAGTCTTCCTACCACGCTCTCTGCTTTCAGCCATGCACTGGAATCCCAGCTTTGATTCCTGGACTATGCTGGAGCTGACCGCATCTGCCCAGTCTGACCAGTGGGGAGAATACCAGCTCTCCAGCTTTCTGAACTCCTGAAGTGGTCCACAAGCTGCCATGACGAATGCTCAGTAAGCCAAAGCCTCTTGTCCACACCATCATTCCACAGCAAAGGGCAATAAAGCCAAGCCATGAGGACACCTGCCCAAGGTTGCAGAATCAAAAGTAGCCTGAGGTCCTTGACTAACAGTGGTGTTCAGGCCTCTTCCATATGCTATTGTCTCTCAAAGCTTGGGAAGCAACACTAACCATGCTGTTTTACAAAGACAGTTTTGGCTGTCTCTATCCAAAAGAACTCACCAAATGTTCTTATGAAGACATCAGATTCAACCTTCCTAAGTTACGAAAAAATGCCTCTCATCTCGTAGCAGTGGCAACCATGCCCGTGCCTTAAGAGAAAGATCAACACGGTGGGAAAGTTACAATGGATGGAGGAGTTGCCAAGTGTTGCAAAGGTCTTGGGAAGATGGAATTATTTTTGGCAAAAACAGTTCATTTCAACTTCCTTAAGCAGTATGGATTTTGACATCCACATCTTTTTGATAAAACCATCTTAAGTTTCAGAGATTACTAAGCAAAATCCAAATGTCTGCATTAATTTCGAGAAATCAGTTTAAAGGAAAGAAGCTAGTCCAGACTAAAGAACTCTAAAGAATGAATTTTTAAAGTAAAATTTGAATATCCACCAATAATTTTGGCAATTTTATACAATGTTTACTTGGTGGCATCCTGCTCGTGCTCTCTGTGTCCAGAGCTCCTTAACAGAAAAACAGGCAAGACTTTATTAGACCCAATATATAAGTAGTTTTTATTGCCTTTTCACTTGGACGATTTTACTATTATCATTATTATTATGAGATGATAACTTATTTTAACACAATTGCTTCCTACCATCCAGTGAGGAAGCCTTCAGAGTCTTGATCGTTTGGAACAGACCAGCAAGGTGAGAAGTGACGATCTGAGGGTCAGATGATTGACCCTTAGAATCAAAATTGAGTCCTTGGCCGGGCTGGGATAAACCAGAGGTCCTTACTCACATGAAGTATTTATACTTTTTAAAGATTTTAAATAAAATTTTTCTTGCTTCTCTCCACCATATTCATTAGTTCTAATCATATTATGGTCCCAATGTAGCTATTTTAAAGTGAAATTAAAAGGCAGCCTAGCTTTGGAGGGTAAGAGTTATTGAAAGAGGTGTCTGGAGAGCCATTTAAAATTTTCAAGTAAAAAAAAAAAAAAAGAGTGTATGTGTGAGAGCTGTTCTTTTCCTGTTAAAAATTAAGAAATCAAATATAGAAATAGTCTAATTTACATTAATGATCTGCAATCTATGAAACAATTTTTAACCATTTTAAAGTGAAAGGCTGGTGATTATGTGGGTGAGTGGATGGCGATAATAACCATAAATCTTTGAAAGCTGTGGAAGTGCTAGGTAATCGTAGATAAAAATGAGGTTGGCTAAGCTCCTGGCCTGAGAACTTCCGTAAGGAAGGTCCGAGTCCTTCAGAGAGTGGAACTTCGTATTTCTACTTGTCTTTACCTTTGAGGGGTTGGGCTTTTCCTTCCTTCCATCCCCAGAACCCTGGGGTAGCATACAGTTAGGTCCCCGGAGGAGCCCTGGCCCTCTCACTTTCCCTCCCAGGGAGAGCAGGGCCAAAGGCAGTTTGGGCAATAGGAATGCTGGGGGTGTTTGCTAACAGCGGTGGGAGCTGCCACTAACTGGGTGAACTCCAACAGAAAATTCGCCCTTTGTGTTGTGGGGGCCCCGGAGTTCCTTTCTCTCCGGCTGTGTCACAAAAGTCTGGTGATGCTTGGCTGCTAAGCTTCCATTTTCCTTCCTGCCAGCCTCCGTCCCTTGTGGAGACAGGAACAGTATTGCTCCTGGGGGCATAGGGACTTTGAATGGGCGGGTGCGGGAACGGAAAATGGAGTCTACTTGCCCTGTTTCCCGGTGCCAGATCCCACATAGGCAAAGGACACTGGCACAGTGCTGTCACTGGCAAAGGACACCTCACCTTAACCCACATGTAAAGCATAGTCAGAAGTCAACTGATTTTAAAGGTACTCAGTGATTCGTTCAAATACGCCATGACAAGCTTTCAACGAATTCCACTTTCATTGTCGGACCAAGAACTCACAAGTGCACTGCAAAGTCTGTGGGCCTGTGCTCCGTCAAACAGTGCGGCTCCAAACAATCTTAAAAGCTCACCTACAACCCCAAATCTCTTAAGAGCAAGAGTTAATGGTCACTGTGGGTGAATGCCATCTTTTAAGGGATGCTTGTGGCATGGATTGGGTTTTACATGATGGCTCAATACTATCGAAAGAATTCCAACTCTCAACCTTATTTTTAAAGATAAGAATGGATTTTTTAAAAAGACTGCAGAGCATTGGCTCTAGCAAGGCCATTATGGTTATACATGTGAGAGAAGGGGGCACGGCACATACTCAGAGAGTTTTGGAGGAAATTAGAATGCGACAAATGGTCCCCTTTCTTGAACCCTGAAAAATTCCACTTTGATTTAGCACTGGTGGAATTGTTAATAGAAACTTCTTTGCACATTGTGTATAAACAGCACAGCCTGGCCTGTATCAACTTTATGCTCCAATAAACAAGACAATAATGACAAATTATCAAAGCAGGCCTCAGATGTGACCCTCAATTGGGGGAGCAGCAATTTAATGAAGACAAAAGCTAGGTGAAAGCTGCTAATATCATTTACTGATAAACAGATTTTCTCGAGAGGCTCCTAGCTGAATCCCCTAAGGACCCATAAACCTGCATAATTCCATTTAAAATATTGTGCAATTCACTAAATTAGTCTTTGAACATCCTTACTATCCAATTACGAAGCCCCAGCATGGACAGAATAATGAAATTTTTCAAACTGTGGAATGCATGTGGTCTTAACAAACTTATGACAAACACCAAAATTAGCTTTCAATTTTGAGGCCAATGTAGCTCCCTTTAATACCTCAAGTCAGAGTGGCAACAATAAAACACCATTGCAGGGCTAAGCAGAACAGAAGAAAAATAAATCTTGAGTTACTCAGAATTCTGAACACGGCCTACCTTCAGGAAAAAAAATCATAAGAAGTTGAATGATGTTTTGCATTTGCAAGCTATTTGGTCGCTTAAAATCTAGTAAAAGCTTTACTGAATAAAGGGTACAAAATACCTCCTGGACAGTTCTATCTTCCAGGCAGGCAGAAAAGGCGAGAGTTTGAGGAAGTGAAATTTATTTCTGTTCGAGCATTGCAAGCCGCATTATTAAAGTCATTTGTCATGGTTTGAATATTTCTGCCTGATTCACCATTAAATTGGCCTTCTAATTACCAACTTTGTCATGAAAAGTGGTCTGGCTGTTTCATTCACCAGAAAACTTCAATTCTTTAATCATCACTCGCTTCATGTATATAAAAAGAAAGAAAAAAGGAAAACAACAAACCATACTTTTGTCCTTAAATTTTAAAATAAAGGGTGTCAACACAATTGTGCTTAAATTATCACATAGCTTATACATTTTTAAGGTGTTGATAAGTATTTAGAAAGTGAGTTACCCTTTCACCTTTGTGTAAAGAAACTTGTCAGCATTGACGTATTATTCGGTTTCATGACTCAGTGCCGCTGTTGACCGTGTAACCTCTCGTCATGGCTTCCGAACAACAGGTAGCACCTGTAATCATAATGGCACAGGTGAGATATTTCTCCTTCTTAGATCCTCTACCTTCTTGGCTTCTTGGTGACTCTGCTTAACTCTACCCACAGAAAAAGACCAGGACTCCATGGCTTCCCCAAGCAGCGCAGTGAGGTATTCAACCAGTAATTTTATGCTTGCTCCTTCATTCTAACAGGTCAAAAAGGAGAGGGAGTTGTGGCTGACAGTCACAAAGGGAGTATCTTCCCTTCTACATTCATTTCTGTTGGCTAGGGGAATTGCGTGCTATGCACTCATATTTTAAACTATGCAGTAGTTTCCTCCAGTGTTTGGGGAAAAGAAGACCTAACTTATATTGTTAAGACAGCTCCGACAAAGGCTTAGGAAGGCAGCTGTATTTGGAAAAATACCCATGTAACAAAATGTAAACAGAAACACGTTTTGATCCGAAGCACGCCAACTTGTGAGATGTTCTGCTGTGCTTCAGGGATGAGGAAACTAAGGCATAGAGGGGTAGTGTAAATATCCCCAAAGTCACACAGCTAGTCTGAGCATGACCTTCTGAAGCCGGTGAACATAACTGTCCCCCACTATGCATGGATAGCTCTAAGCACAATGCCCAGGGTAGGGCAGTCTCTGAACTAGTTAATTTTTCTGTTTGGCCCATCTTTAAAAAAATGTATACACTTCAGACATTTTCATTTTTAGGTTTCAAATAAAGGGATCCACATTTTAACTGTAAAGACAACTGACAGTAAATCTAAGAACTTGAAGATTACATCATTGGGGTGCCTGTGCGAGCATCTCATGATCACCCTTACAGATGCTTTTTACCAAGAAAGCAACCTTTGGCAAGCATTTTCTATGACCTATATGAGTAGCAAAAATGGGTAAAACATCCCAGTGAAATTTATGAGTGTTGGAACCTTACTTTTTTTTATTTTCTTATATATTACCCACATGTGTTGCCTTCACAAATCTTTCATGAAATGAGATTGTCTCATTTATTAATTTTGTATTTGTTTACATTCTGATTTTTTAAATTTAATTTTATTTTTTCCAGTGTTCCAGAATTCATTGTTTATGCACCACACCAGTGCTCCATGCAATACTTGCCCTCCATAATACCTACCACTAGGCTCACCCAACCCCCCTCCCCTCTCTCCTCCAAAACCCTCAGTTTATTTCTCAGAATCTTATTTTTATATATTCTTCTTTTGTTTAATTACTAACTTGACTTGGAGGAAAGCTGCATCTGCTAATGAGAGGTTTACTGATAATTATTTCATAGCTTCAAGATAATCATGTGTATTTTCTGATCTATTTTACAGATCATAGATAAATTAAGCCCCTGATTGCATTATGGTTTTTGACTTTGAACCAAAATGAAGAAATTTAGGTAAAAGTCTTGAAATGTCATACAATGTGAAATTAGATATCCACCTTTTAGAAATAGCTAGGACACCTTTGAGAATAAAAGGAGTGCTGTTAATAATTATGCCAAAACAACTGGACTAAACCAAGACTGTTCCAAACAAACCAGGACATCGTTTTCACCATAGCATTTGAGTGTATATTCTGGATGACTTCTCTTGACTCATTTCTTGCTTTTTCTGGATTATAACTTCCAGTAGGTTCCTAAAAATGCCTGACGGTAGGTAAAATTTTGGGAATCCTGGTGTGTCTAAATATATAATTATTCTACTCTCAGACCCAGTTAAGAATGTTCATGGTATAAAATTTGAAGTTTAAAGTCATTTTCCCTAGAGTTTTGAAAGCAGTTTTTTATACTACTTCTAGTTGCCAATGTTGCTTTTGAGAAATCTGATGTCATTCTGATTCTGCGTTCTTTATATATGATCTATTGCTTTGTCTTTTGTCTTTTCCTTTATTTCTACTTGTTTTCTTCCTTTCCTTCTTTCTTTCTTGAATTTAAGATACAGGATTTTGTGTTTACCCTTAATGTTGTGAAAATTCATGCGGATGTACTTTGGTTTATTTTGTTGTTGTTATTTTGTTCTGTTTCTTTCATTTATTGGGCTTGGTACTTAACAGTAGTCTTATAACCTGAGGACAAATGTCTTCACTTCTGAATGCTTTTCTTGTGTTATTTTTTAGATAATTTTCTCTCCTCAATTCCCTCTATTCTCACTAGAACTTTTATTAATAAAACATTTGATCTTCTCCATACTTTCTTTTTTATTCTACGATTTTCCATTTCTTTGTCTTTTTGACATATATTCTGGGAAATTTTGGGGGGGGTTTATCAGACTTTCTATTACAGTGTTACTTCGGCTTTCCTAGTCTTCATTTATAAGAGCTCATTCTTGTTCTCTGTTCTTTTTCAAAGCATTCAGTTCTTGTTTTATGAACACAGTATCTTTTCTTGACTCTCCCAGGCTGCTATTATTTTTTTAAAGTTTCTTCTGTATACTGCATTGTCTGCTCTGGATTCCTTTGTTTGTTTGTATGATTATTTTTATCCCCTTTTTCATATTGGAGGCTTTACTTAAGTGCCTGGTGATCCCCTATTGTTTGTCAGTGTTTATGAACGAAGCATTAAAGGCAAATGAGAAGCTCCATATGTGTGGATGGGACTTTTCCCCTGAAGGATCTCGCTGTGGAACCAGCAGGAAGCAGGGTGACCTTTTCATCAAAAGCTCTCTTTAAAGTCAGTTCAGTTTCCCCAAAGAAGAGTCCTTCCATTTTTCTTTCTTCCTGGTTGGTGGTAAAGACTTTCCGACCTGCTTCTCTTAATCAGATCATTGTTTTCAGCCCTGCACCTTGAGCCTGGCCCCTTGGGTGCCTATTGTACCTGAATTCTGGAGAACTCCCCACTCCGTTTCTCTCAGAAAATAAAACTCTAGTCTTCTTAGGAAGTTCAGTGACTGTATACACAGACCTTCAGCCCAATCATATCTTCTTGGCTTTGTACCCTTCAGATAGCTGATGTTTCCAAGTGCAGAACCTCTCAGGGGCTCCCTGGGTTGCCACCCCTCTGCTGGCATTAATGTTCTCACTTCTGTGTCTGTTAGTCCCACTGACCCTCCATTTGCTTTCAAAAATCTGATGACGACTTGTTTCACATTATTACGATTTCAGTCTCAGTGGAACCCACATATGCTCTAAGCATCAACTCCTGGTCTGATTACTAAATTCAGCTGGTAATGAGATGCATATCTGGTGATGCACCTCTTTCCATAGCTGTTTCAGATGTTACTGAAAATCCCAAATCAGGCAAAAATCCAGATCAGAGATCTGACCCCAGAGAACACTTCTGGCTTCACAAGATCCCCGCTGAAGTATCAAAGCAAGTGGCCTCCAGCAAACTGGGGGTTGCTGATCTTGAATCAGAGAAGGAATTGGATAAGAGGTGGTGAGTTTGCAGAGAAAAAAAAAAAAAAAAAGTAAAACAGAGACCTGCAGTGTTAGCAGTTGACATTAAAAAAAAAAAATTTAAATGATGAGCTTGTGGCTTTAATATCATTGCTCTATCCAACCCTCTGAATCTTTTTATCATACCTCAAGAATTGTTCATTCATCTTTCAGGAATACATTAGAGCAGGAGAGTTTTCCCATAGGCAAAAGCATTATACATATTTGCAAATGTCTTACATAATGATGTGAATACTATGCATAGGGATGTTTTGATGAAAGGTAGAAACAATGCAGCAATTTCCAATCTGTTTCATTAGCTATCACGCTCCTAAGTAAAGGGAGTTTTCTTTGTTGTTTATGCTTTTTCAAACGTTAAAAAGGCTGGTATTTAGAATTCATGGTATGGGGGTGTAAAGAGGAAAGCCGATTGTTACTTGACGGAAAATGTTTGTTTCTTAATACACATGTGTCACGTCACACTCCTGTTTCTGGTCATTATTTCTAAAAACTTTATTTAAAATACGTGCTTATCCAGGAAATAAAACTTATTTTTATTGGGATTCAACAGTATTTTCAATATGTCATAGAAAATAAACCAGCAAATCCCAGCCGCGGGGATAAAATTGTCTTTTTATTTAGCTTGTTATGGTCAACTTAGCTTTAAAATTTTATTTTTTTTGCCATAGATGCTTAAACAGGATGACTTATATTAGGAGTTAGTTGTCAATGTAAAAAAATAAACAAAAATCCCAACAGTTTAGTGCCTGCTTTGCATCGACGTAAGAATTCCCCTTTCATTATACCCCCGCTCCTGGCAGCTTATTATGGCCATTGCTTAATTTGTGCTCTGTTTTTACAAATGACACTTGTACAGGCCTCTTGGGGCTGCTGAGAGAAGCCAGGCCCCTCTCCTTCCCTTGTGTCAATTCTTTTGTGAACCTTTATAATTAGCCACTTAACAAATGGAGGGAAATGAACCTTCAGCTGCAAAGTATATCCTGAAGTTAAGTCAACCATGTGACAGGCAAAACCGATACATGAAAATCTCCTTAACTCAATTGTTGAGTTGCCTCAAGGGTTAAGAGGCATTCTACCCGTAATAGCCTGAAAGAGAAACCTCAGAAGTGGTGTTTTTGATGGTTCGCTATCCAAACGCCTGTTAGCCTTTTCAAGCAACAATACCTATTAGAAAAAGCACCTATTTCGAAGCACGATGGCTACTCTTTTACCCCCAGATCTTTTACTTTTCAGGAGAAAAATGTCAAAAGTCTGATTTTGAAAGTAACAAGATCCCCAGGCTTCAAATTTACAGACTAAATGTAAAGAAGAAAAAAGGAGGAGTGGGGAGAACTTACATCTTTTGGGCTGAAATATTGAAGTGTGGAAAATGACACCACGTATATTAAGATATTAATGAATTTGTTTTCGGAATCTATAATAGGAACCCTAAGAGCAGGGTGCTATCATTATGAACTCTTTCCTTTTTATTACTAATTAGACTTCTAAATGTGAGTGTAAATGCACCTCAGAGAGTATGTATTAAAAGTTGCATATGCATAAGAGATCATTTCAAATTCATCTTCCAACAAAAACTTCAACTTTGATATTTTCTCATGTTCCCATTTATGCTACATTAACATAGTCTTTTGGATTTAATTTCTAAATTCCATCATGATCGTTCTATCAAGGTATTTACTTTTGGGAGCTGTCTGATAGCCTAATCCCAGGTCAAGAGGCAAGAGTCAAGTATTATCAATTTAATGTATCTTATTATCATCAGTGATTCTTTTTCGAGGTAAATGTATACTGCCTTTCTAACGTCTACAATGACATTTATCTGCTTTAGAGGCATACCCAAATCCAAAATATATAATGATACCTTTTACCCAGAGCTGGGAAGATATAAATAGTTTATATTTGATGGGGGGGGGGCTTAGAATATCATAATATTAGAAGATAAAAAAATTTAAGATACTGTAATCTATTGATACCAGCATGCTTTATATCTTGAGAGTAATAAAATGAGACCTAGTAACGTTTCCATAGGGTCAGTGAGATAAAAGGAAGTTTCACTTCAGATATGCTTAAAGTGTTACTGTAAATAAAAATTTTGGATTTATTTTAATATATATCCCAAAATCTTTTTTTAAAGATTGTATTCACTTATTTGTCAGAGAGAGAGAGCACAAGCAAGGGGAGTGACAGGCAGCGGGAGAGGGAGAAGCAGGCTCCCTGCTGAGCAAGAGCCCCATGCAGGACTCGATCCCAGGACCCTGGTAACATGATCTGAGCCAAACCAGACACTTAACCGGCTGAGCCACCCAGGTGCCCTTTATCTCAAACATCTTAATTAAAGTTTTATAACAACTTACCATTGGTTTTGAAGATGATTAAATTTGCTTTGTAGTCTATTGAGTTAGGGGTTGACATTTCTCAATTAAGGTCCTGTCTATACAAGATCTGTTAACTCATCTATGCCTACCTTTTTTTAATTAAAGTTTTACCTAGGTAAAATTAACAAAAGATGCATACATTTAAGGTGTACGGCTTGGTGTTGTGACAAACATTTCCATTGTGAAATGATTACCACAATCAGACTGATTAACATATCCATCACCTCACAGAGCTACTAGTTTCTTTTCTCACTGTCTTTTAGTGTGCGTGTATGTGTTGTGAACTATTAAGATCTATCCTCTTTAGCAAAATTCAGGTATAAAGTACAGTTCTTTTAAACTGTAGTAACCAAGCTGTACAGCAGATCTCCAGAACATATTCATCTTGCGTAACTGAAACTTTGTACTCTTTGATCAAAATCTCGCCATTTCTCCCTCCCCTCAGCTCCTGGCAACCACCATTCTACTCTCTGCTTCTCTGACTTCGACTACTTTATATTCTACATGGGAGTAAGATCATGCGATATTTGTCTTTTTGCATCTGGCTTATTTCACTTAGCATGATGTCCTCCAGTTTCCATGTTGTGCCAAATGACAGGACTTCCTGACTTTTTGAGGCTAAATAATATTCCACTGCATGTACAGATAACATTTACTTTATCTGGTCATCTGTCAATGGACATTTAAGTTGTTTCCACAGCTTGGCTACTTTGAATCATGCTGCAATGTAATAACCTCAATAGCAAATGTAATAACCGCAATAGCAGAAAACAAAAGAACCTGATTAGAAAAGGGGCAAAGGACCTGAATAGACATTTCTCAGAAGAAGACATAAATGGCCAACAGGATATGAAAAGGTGCTCAACATCACTAATGAGGGAAATGCACCTCCCACCTGTTAGAAAGGCCATAAGCAAAAAAACAAATGATAAGAGCTCTTTTCATGCCCAGTGCAGCTATGGCTCCTGGTCCCAAGAAGCACCTGAAGAGTGTAGTGGCTCCAAAGCATTGGCTGCTGGATAAACTGAAAGGTGTGTTTGCCTCTTGTCTATCTACTGGTCCCCCTAAACTGAGAGGATGTCTTCATATCATCATTTTCCTGAAGAGAAGACATAAGTTTACACTAAAAGGAGATGAAAACAAGAAGATCCATATGCAGCATTTTGTTAGGATTGATGGAAAGGTCTGAACTGACTTAACCTCTTCTGCTGGTTTGATGGATGTCATTGGCATTGACAAGACTGGGGAGAATTTCCATCTAATCTAAGACACTAAGGGTCGGTTTGCTGTCCATCGCATTATACCTGAGGAGGCCAAGTATCAGTCGTACAGGGTGAGAAAGACCTTTGTGGGGACAAAAGGAATCCCTCACCTGGTGACCCACAACGCTTACACCATCTGCTATCATGATCGCCCATCAATGTGAATGACACCACTCAAATTGATTTGGGAGCTGGAAAAATGACTGATTTCATCAAGTTTGACCCTGGTAATCTGTGTATGGTGACCGAAGTGCTAACCTGGGAAGAATTAGTCTGCTCACCAACAGAGAGAGGGAGACACACTGGTTCTTCTGATGCAGTTCACACAATAGATGCCAGTGACAACAGTTTTGCCGCCCGGCTGTCCAGGGTTTTTGTTACTGGCAGAGGCCACAAACCAAGGATTGCTCTTCTCTGTGGAAATGGTATCTGCCTCTCCGTTTTGGAGGAGAGGCAAGAGACTGGTGGCCAAATGGAGCAGTGAGTAAAATGGTCTCTAGGTGGAGTGACTGGAGATCTTTATACTTAGTGGAAGATAAGAAATATGGCATGGAAAACAAAAGAAACAATAATAAATGTTGATGAGGATGTGGAGAAAAGGGAGCTCATGTGTGTTGTTGACATGAAGGTAAGTTGATGCGCCATTATGCCACACAATGTGGGAGGTTCTTCAAAAAATTAAAAATGGAACTAACTTGTGAGCCAGCAATGCCATATTCTAGGTGTATTCAAAGGAAATGAAATCAGGATCTCAAGGAGGTATCTGTACTCCCACACCTACCTTTTTGGATGAAGAAGTAATGAGAGCAAAGCCTTACTACATGACCAACCATATGCCAGGCAGTTCTAGGCACTTTACATATATTAATTAATATGATCCTCATTGCAATCCTGTGAGATCGATACCCTTAGCATTCCTGTTCTACAGCGAGGAAACTGAGTGAGATTAAGGTCACTTCTTAAGTCCGTCCTGGACCACCAGACCAGAGTGATTTGTGTCCCTGACTTATCAACCGTCTGGCTGTATTGACCAAACTTTTTTAGAATCATGTAACTAGTTCAGGAAAACCATCTAGCAAATTTCCTTGGTGGGAAGAATTTTAACCTATCAGAAGTCTTCTTTCCCAAACTGTTGGTGGGTTTAGAGACCTATTATTCAAAGCTGAAGTCAGCTAGAATTAATTGACAACATAATTTATCATGTCAATGGGGCATTTTAAAGAAGGAAATTAGGTGTTATCAATAATTACACATTTGGAAAAACGGATAGAACCAGGACTGTCCCAGGCATAGAGTCATCCTGGAAAAGTAACTTGAAGCTGGGAAGCTCAACTTCCTTATGATGCAGACAGGAAAACAGCTGGCAATTCCTGCCAATTCTCTGGACACTCTTGGAAAATGAGAGCAAATAGTGTGTAGTTTACTGGCCTCCTACTTTGTACACTGGAACCTCATTTTATTTTATTTTATTTTGTTTTTAAGATTTTATTTATTTATTTGAGAGAGAGACAGAGAGAGCATGAGTAGGGGGGAGAAAAAGAGGGGGAAGGAAAGGGGAAATAGACTCCCTGCTGAGCGAGAAGCCCAATGTGGGGCTTCATGCAGGACTTGATCCCAAGACCCTGAGATCATGACCTGAGCCAAAGTCAGACGCCCAACTGACTGAGCCACCTAGGTATCCTGTAACCCCATTTTAAAATCATTTTGAGAGTCTTAGCTAAGTCTACTTTTTGGAAGCTGTCAAAACAAGCCTGGACTCTAGGCATCTTTGAAAGCAACCTTAGCCTTCCGGAGTACTGATGGGGAAAAAATCAGGAATTTTCCCAAGTGAAGGTCTCAGTAGGATTAATGCTTCAGTCAGTTATTGCTCTCCACTGTCTCCTCCTTCCTGTCACCAGCACCCACCACTCCCTGGTCATAGCCTTGGACAGTTGCCTTCGTCAAATAATATTGTCATAGTCACAAGGTGATAAAGAAGACTAAGCAGCATTTCTCTTAACTCACACTGAAACTGCTTACAACTTAGCACGGTGCTGGATACATGGTGGGTGCTTAATCCAGATGGCTGAATGAATGAATGAAAGAATGAATGAGTGAACGAACATAGGGAAAAGTCGTTGTTCTGTTGGCACTGTTAGCAGCAATAACCCACTGCACGGCTAACAGGATTACAGGTAGTGTTTTCATAGCCTTTCATGTTTTAGGGAATAGGTTATAAAATGTTCTAACTGAAAGTCAAGTTGCCTATAAAAAATAGAAAATCCACAATCTTTATGCCTGAGTGGCCTATTAGAATAGATTAATTCTGGTAGTATGGCTGCTAAGACACCTATAATTTGATGGTAATGTTCCTCTTGTTCAAAATGTTGTTTCAACTTTGACAGCTGGATTTAGGAAAAGTGCAATTCCATAAATATGTGAGCTTGACTGCAGGGTTTCCACCTTTGAACTCTTGGTGGTTTCTTCCTGTTTAGGATGCCCTTGGCCCCACTTCATTCCTCTAAGACCTGCCTTTTCTGGGGAGTTTTCTCAAGCTTGTCTTCTTTCGTGTTGCATTTCTCCACTGCCATTCATGGTGAACTCTCCTCCATCTTCTACCTGAATCCCGTAACATATTTCGTCTGCTCCATTGGGCAAAAGGCACAATGTGTATGGCTTGAATTGGTAGGCACACATTTATCTATATAATAAGTTATAAAAGAATGTTTTCACCGAAAGATTGTGTGTCTTTGTCTTGTCTCTGTTTACTGATAGGTGTATATGTTGCAGAATTAAGTCTCATGATTGCTTTTATTGGAACATACCATTAGGTAACAAAGTTTTGAGCGGGGAAAGAATTTTAGAGCTCACCTACTTATATTAGAAGCTATGTGTATTTACCCAAAAGAATCAAATAACTGTGAATTCTCAACTAGGTTTCAATCAGTAACAAGACTATTAATCAAAGGTGTGAGGACTTAAGTATTATAATCATCTTATAAATAGTAGACAATAATTACTTGGTGTTGGATGGAAATTGGATGGAAATAATTTATTTCTACTGATGACTGATCAGACCTGTACATAAGTAACATATATTTGCAAGATTTATTCTGTAAGGAGGTAAATGTAGTTATTATACATAGCGTTTAAGACAGCATACGTGTGGTTAATCAAAATGATATGGACAATAGGTGATATAAGACTTCAGGTTAATGATCACTATGAATTTTTAAGTTCTTTCGTAGCACTAAGCAATGCCTAAGTATGTAATGACTTTTTCCAAATACCCACTTCATGATAAAAGGCTGAGGTATTTTATATTGATTATAGGACACTAAACACAGCCCTGGTGTTCTAAGAGTTAAGCATTCCTCCTGTGAGTCCAACATGCACCAGGATGCAAAGGAGAATAGCCTGTTGGGTTTCTCCCTGGTTCTCCAGTTGTGCTAAGTAAGGAATCGATGAGTAAACTCAGGCACGAGGATACTTCTGACTTCACAAAAGCAACACAGAGAGGCTTCCTGAGTCCCAGTCAGTGTTTTTTGTTTCATATGTTACATAATGAATTTACATTCTTTTAATGGGTAAGGGACACAGAGGACATTAGCTAGAGGATGAATGTCCATGTTTCCCCTTCTTGTTGTCCCCTGATAACCGTCCCGAATTGGTGATAGCAGAACTTAAAATACAGTATCATGGATGTTACTACAGTCCTTCTGGTACCATCTCCACAACACTCGCCACGGGTGGGTACTCATAAGTACTTGCTGGTGCTGCTAATGCAGAATTCGTATTGAAAAGAAAAATGATTGGGTAAGGTAAGAGTAAAAGACATTTCTTCTCCAATTTTTCTGAACGATGCTGCAGAAGACAGCAAGAAAGCATTCCTTCTGGGCACAGAGAGATGGTCTGTTTGGAGTCGGTAGACAGAGAACGTGGGTGTTCAGGTGTGCTGGCCATCAGGTTAATGCAAATGAGCAATATATCCAGAGTATTGCATGTCTATGGGAAAAAGAGGATGCGGGGGTATGTTCCATCTCTTCAAAACATTATACCCATATAGCAATTTTATGAATTCTTTTGTCAATTTTACAGACCATTCTTCCCAGTGACAACGGGGGGCTTTAAGCATATTGTTCTTAACTACATGATCATGATGAATAGAAACAAATTAGACATATTACTCTATATAGTAGGCAGTATTGACCTATTCAAAAATGCATTATTGGACCAATTTTAAAACAGAAGAATCAAAGTAATTGATTGGTGGCTGTGGAATGTTGGTCCCATCAATATTCAAGTGTATTTTGAACTCTGTATGCAGTTAAGAGAACCTAATTGAAGTCACATAAGCATGATTTTTGATACAACAAAAACAAAAAAAAATATTCTGTGGGGCAAATTTTATGAGACTGGGCGCTACGTACTCTGCTAATGAGGCACATTTGAGGGGCAAATTTTAAAGCCATGACACTCCAGTATTTCATCCAAATAAAAATTAAAAGCTTTTCCTTACATTGGCATAAAATATTATTTTTTCATCTCTTTAAAGAATTTGTAAGCTAGGTTATTCTTCCTTTGAGAAAAATGTGTTTTAGGAAACTTTCCAACATGAGTTTTGGAGAACAATAACAAATACCTGAAATCAATTCTAGATCGCCAAAATTTTAAGTGATAAATTTGGCAGCCTTTCCAAGAATCACTATTTTATTCCAGATATTATGTGAAACATGTTAAATGGATGCATGTTTGTTTCTACTGCCTTTTCAGTTCAAATGCTATCCCCCCGCATTTGAGGAGGGGTTATTAAGAACATGCTTCTGACATTACGGTATGCACCTGAATTTCCTTACGTTTTCCTTATGTTCCTTACATTTTCCTCAAATTACTTTTGCTTTAAAGTAACTAAGCAAATCCCTCTTAATTTTGGTTCATTGCTTCATTTGGTTGAAGCCAACTGAAGGGAAAATCAAGACATATCTGTTTGCACACATTCAGTTTTTATCTACCCAGACACAAAATAGTCATGACATAGATGGAGAAATGGAACCAAGCTTCACATGAATTGCATTTAACATCTAGGAAAATTCTTCTCTAATGAAAATTCACTGATTACTGTCATGGGTACCTGGCTTCTCCATCACCCCTATCTTGTTTTCATGGTTGGGAGCAACTCATCTTTCTCAAGGAGATTTGGGGGCCCACTGAACACACAGCCATGTACCTGACATAGTAGTCGATTGGCTGATCTCTTAGAGCTCAGTGCATACTGATGGAAGTCATCCAAACCATCCTTCTACACCTTTCACTTAACAAGCACAATAATAAATGAATATTTAAAATAGCAGCAAAGGTATTAACTGGAAACAAATAGGTTTCATTTGTAACAAGTGCACACAGGTTAATTATCAAGAAGGAGCTTTTGTGTTGAAACAGGCTCCCTGATGCTGGCCGGGCAGGTGCCGTTAAGGGCCAATTGAGCTCCATAGGATAATTATCCAGGACCAGCCCGCTCTTCTGTTGGTTAACAAAGTGCTGCCCACAATTTGCCTAAACCTATAAACCATCATCTGTGATCCTCAGCAGCAATTAAGTGACAAACATCTCCTCGGCTGAGACTTGGGAAAACAAATGAGACACAGTAGTGTTTAAGGAGCCAGATGGATATTTTTGAACATCAGTTCTGAAGACCAGGTTCCCAATCACAAAGCATCAGGCAGAAGAAGCATATTCCGTGTCATGTGGCAGAGGAAGCACTGGGGTACTTTTGAAAGAAAGACTAAAACAGGCAGAGAAAATAGCTGAAGCAGTGGTAATTGAATAGCACCGGTTCCAAAACGTCACCGTGTGTAGCAGGTGTAAGAGAATAAAGAAAACTAACTCGTTTCCTTCTGGCACTGTTGAGCCACTTCTTTTCGTACGGTTCCAGCTACCCACCACATTTGAAGAGGGGCTATTAAGAACATGGTAGAAGTTCCCTCAAAGCTGGGGAGTGGAAGTCTAACCAATACAGCAGGTTCTTCGGGGTAGGAGTTACTAATTAGCTCTTAAAAAAAAAAAAAAAAAGAAAGAAAGAAAAAGCTAATATCTGAAAATGATATATCAGCATAAAAAAATAATTTTATACCTCGAGACTGCCTTCTATCACAAACTAATTGATCTAGAAGTTTCAAGGAGGTAACGTTCAAAACGCTTCTGTAAGCACAGCACTAGTTCCAGGAGCTATAAACCTCACAAAGGCGTCATCGAGTTAGTTCAATTAATTGTCTGGTTGGAAGAATCTCCAAAACTTGCAGAAGATCTTGTTTTTCTAGTTAAGGATCTTCTGGGCATTTCATCGCCTACATTAAACAACGTTGTCTAACTGGTTTGCATAATTGGTAGAGCTAAAAGGCTGTTTCTCAACATTAAAAAATACAATTATAAATGTATGAGTTTCCCTCAGTCAAAAGGTACCAATTTTTTTTTTTTTTTCTCCCCGTGCCCAAATAACAGCATTTACAAATGTTTTCATGAACTGTGAGAAGCTACTGCTCGGTGCGTTCTCATGTAGGATTAGGTCAACAGCTCTCTTGAAAGAACAAAACCAACCCAGGGCCAAACAAGCAGGCAGGCCTAATTAAGCACTCTAGAGTAAGGGGAGCCTCTTGGAAAACTGTAACGGGCTTGACCCCTTCTTTGTACTTCGCCAGGTTTCTCTGCACCTTTGCCACTTTCCTCTGGATTTATTATTTTTTTATGAATTATTTAAACATGGCCATTTCACATCTACAATTAGTTTTCAAAGAAAAGGCAACCAGAGAAAATGATCACAAGTTAAACAGCTTGAGAAGCGCTCCCGTTTTGGCAGGACACAAGAGGCCCGTCCTTGTATAGAACAGCCTTTGGCGGTGGCTTCCCAAACCCCCTTTCGTTTCAAGTCCCTTAGACTCAGTCTACACGGCAGCCCCAATCTCTCTGTCCAAAAGGGATGACAGGCAAATACCCATGAGTCGCTTTTCTAGATTACCTGCCTATGTTACTTTTGTGGACACAGATGGGAATCAATGGTCATAATTTCAATTGTAGGGAAAAAAAGTAGCTATGGAGAAGAGACATTTTTCATAATCACCAAGGACTTAACAATCCATCAAAAAATGGAAATGCTAATGCCATTGACCCCTTGCAAAAATGGAAGTGCCTAACAATGATTTTATTGTAAACACGCTTCCCCTTTAGCACACAACACCCAGTGCTGTTTTAGTAGGGCATGGCCTCCCCAAATCACAATATCTGGGTCCCTTATTTCTCATCACCAAGCCATTCAGCTGGAATAGACAGCAGGGGATCATCAAAATCATGCTTCTGCCCTCAGGTATGGCTCACTCTGCTGGAACTCATCACATTGTAATATAATACAATATACAGTGTTTCATCTACCAGACTGAAAACTTTCCCAGGCTAGGAGCTGAAGCCCAACCACTTGTTATTCGCAGAGCCTGCGATGTAACAGAGCTCCCAAAATATCTGTACACAAAAGCACTTAAAACCCTCAGTGTGCAAAATGTATCTCTCTTTGAAAATCTTTCGGGGTGGGGGCGGGGGGGGGAGAGAAATTTAAAATCCACTCACCAGTTCTTTCTGCCCATTCTGATATTTCACAATACTCCTTCTGGGAATATTCTTTATAGCTAACCAAACAGCAATTTCCACTTCATTATTATCAGCCAGGTAGAAGAACTACCTTGAAAATCAAGTTTTCTAAAATATATGTGGACTCAATAGTGCCGCTCACATTTAAAATCCGGGAGAAGTCAATAATCTGGAATGTGTATTAAAGGCAAATTGCTGAAATACATGACCAGGAAGAGCTATATTTGATATCACAGTAGAATCATTTGAGATTATGAATTGATGTTCATTGAAAAGCTACCATTTGCCAAGTCCTCAGTAAGAGATTATTACTAAAACTCTAACAAAAATATTACAAAATAAGTTTTGTCAACCCCAACAGACAACTGTAGAAGCCAAAGCTCAGGGAGGCTGGATGACGTGCCAAAGTCACACAGCCAGGAAGGAGAAGGCCCGGGGGCCCAGGGTACTCAGATGCCTATGGTCTGACTCCAGGCCTGGACCGCTGCAACCAACTTCTCCCCTGTGGTTGAGTAAACTCTGTATGAAGGTTGGACCTTTGTTCCCGGATTTAGAGGCCTACAAATATAGATGGTTAGTGACCGGGGACACGCAGCTAGAATGGGAAAGGTGGCACCAGTCCTAGATCAGCTCCCACAGCATCCACAGTGCAGTGGATTACCCATAATGCACTCTATCAGGCTCACATGAGTCCGGAACTGAGCTGAGCACGATGCCAGGCCCTTGGGGTTCTGTGTGAGGTGGACTCAACAAGACTCTTCCCTCAGCGCCTCGGGAGCGGCTTCTGACGTGTGGCAAGAGACAGACTGAGTCTTGGCCCCACATCTGTCAGCCTGGACCCAGTGTACAAGGCACTGTCACCCCTTTCCAACTCTATCCTGATGATGACAAATTTTTAGTCAATCCACGGCTCATTAGGACTCACCCAAGAGCATACAACGGGACAGTAAGACCATAGGCCCACTTTATTCTTATTTATTTTTTTTTAAGAATTTATTTATTTATTTGTTAGAGAGACAGAGATCACAAGTAGGCAGAGAGGCAGGCAGAGAGAGCAGGGGAAGCAGGCTCCCCGCTGAGCAGAGATCCTGATGCGGGGCTTGATCCCAGAATCCTGAAACCATGATCCCAGCTGAAGGCAGAGGCTTCAACCCACTGAGCCACCCAGGCGCCCCAATAGGCCCACTTTAAATTTAAATTTTCCCTATTTGCTGGTATAGCAACTTGAAATGATGTTTCAAACTGGACTTAAAACCAAGGGCTAACTTGACAGTTTTTGGAATACTTAGTAACTTAACCATTACTGTTACTTTATGCATTGACAAAGCTAACTGCATGCTATTGCTAGAACGCCTGAAGTGTTAAGTAAAATTTCAGAAAGACCAGAGGCTTCTGGTTAGTGCGTGGGGCTGAAAAGGCGAGGAACAGTTGATGGACAGACGGTCACAAGAAGCCAGAGCTACCGTTAACCTGTTTCTGCCACCGTCTCCACTCTATTGTCTCAGAACCCGCAGGTTGGAGGATGGAGTGTCTTTCTCACTCTGTGGGGGAGGTGGTCCATGGATGGCCCACACGTGTAGCTGGACTCTGTTAGATGGGGCTCTCTTAGGTCAACATCCTTACTCACAAAGGGTGAAAAACGAGAGTCAAAGATGATGAAGGCAGGGCTAGATGGCACCACTCCGGCTCAAAGCCTTTCACTGGCTTCCGATTTCTCTTTGGGGCAAAACCAATGTCCTTCCACGATCGGCCTCCCCTGCCTGCGCTCCCTCTCTGCGCTCCGCCCCTGCGCCGGTCCCCTCCCTGCAGGTCTTCCCGCGGGCGTCCTGGGTGCTGGAAGCGCTGGATAGGCGCCCCCTTCCGGTCTTCAGAGGCTGCGCTCTCTGCCGGAAGCCTCTTCCCATCACCTGTCTGAAAGACTCCCTGGCTTTTCTCCTTCCAGCTCGAGCTCTGTTTTCTCACTGGGCTTACTGTGGCAAGCCTATTTAATTGATTGATTAATTAATTAATTTTTAAAAAAGATTTTATTTATTTATTTGAGACAGAGAGAGCGAGAGGAGCACAAGCAGCGGGGAGGAGCAGAGGGAGATGGAGAAGCGGACTCTTGGCTGAGCAGGGAGCCCAACTCGGAGCCCCATCCCCTCGCAAGCCTATGTAAGTCACAAAACTCACCACCACCCACCTGGCACTTCCCGGACCCCTTAAACACCTCTGACTTCCTTTCCGTGGCACTTGCTACTTTCTTAAGAGCCGTCTGTTTTTCTTACTTATTTTACCATCTACTGTCTGTCCCTTCTCTCATCCTTCTCAAACACCAAAGTTCAAGCTCCCTGTGGCCGGGGATTTGGGTCTGTTTAGTTTATTAGTGTATCCCATACTTAGGACAAGGCTTAAATACCTAGTGGGTGCTCCATAAATATTTGTTGAATAAATACATGAATAAATAGTCTGATTAAAAAAAATCAATTACTCATTGAATGAATTTTAGTGTGAAGACATCACACTTAATACTCTGAAAACACAGAGTGGATCAAGACCTGTAGGGTGTGTTCGTACCATGACTTCACCTGCACCGACACACCATGTGCAGGCCAGGAAGTGACAGTCTCCTACGAGAGGTGCAGTGTGTTGGGATTTTGATAGATTTTTATTTGCGAGCACATTCTTCAAAATGAAGTGTATGGGAATTAAATATTGTCAATTAGGGACAACTAGAAAGACCTCGGGGAGGAGGTGCTCTTTGAGATCACCCTTGAGGAGAGCTGGATTTGCCCACGCCGAGCTGGAGCGGTTGGGAGGGCGAGAAAGAAGATTTTAGCAGGGGGAGGACACCGCGTAGATGAATCATCCCTGAAGCAAGGACAAGTGAGCCAGCTGTTTGTTTTTGCTGAAGTTTAAAGACTGTGAAGGGAAAACTGGTTTCAGACAAGAGAGCACTTGAAATGATAGGCTCTTCAGAGCGCAAGACAGCTAGTGTCTTACGCAGAATAATCTGGGCCTTCGTGTACAGGACGGACCAGAGAAGGGGAAGCCAGCCACAGGTGAGAATACTTTGGTCAACAGTCCGGGAAAGAAGGAAGGAAGAAAACCAGTGGGGTCTGGGGAAAAGTAGTAGCCTTAGAAATGCAAGGAATAAAGGAGTAAAAATTATGGATGTCAATTTAAAAAGGTAACTAATTGGAATATATGGGAAATAGGATAAGAAAAAGGAAGAATTTAGTAGCTCAAAGTTGTAATTATTAAAAACCCCAAATCAGGGGTTCCTGGGTAGTTCAGTTTGCAGAGTGTGTGTGACTCTTAATCTCGCCGTTGTAAGTTTGAGCCCCAAATGGTTTAAAAATACAATCTTGAAAAAATAAAACCCTGACATCCTTATTGACTTTATTTAGTTCATTACAGGCCCATAAATACCCCTAAACTTCACATCAACCCATGCACTTGCTTTTCCACTCCTTAGTCTCTCTTTCCCGAAGAACCTGTGGCTCGAAGGGATTTGGCCTGATTCTGAGCTATGATGTCCAAGAACTACAATGTGAGCGAGAGTCTGGAGGGGCCAGCAGGCGTCGCAACGCGGAGGGGGGAGGCCCACTCACCCCTAAAGGAGGGAGCTGGAGTCTGTGAACGGAAGAAGAGAAAGAGGCACTGATGCGTCATTATTATCTGCACTCCGGGCAAGGAAGCTGAGCCTTCGTGTGGTTACCTCGCCTGACTTTGTGTCGCTGGGAAGTAGCAGCTTGAGGATCCAAACTCAAATTTTGCCTGTAAAGCTTATGAAAGTATACATCAGAGAAACCCATGTTATTTCTTTCATTGCTGGGTAACTTTGTCTAGAAGTCCACTTCTTCAGTGTCTACTGAACGCTCCTAACCAGATATTACATGCACAGTAGGCGCTTTGGTTGAAGGACATATTACTTTCTTTGAGAAAAGTCTAAACTACCTTGAGTATTTTCCGCTTGCTGATTCTGACAATAAAAATATACTTCAAAAAATAATGATAATATGTGAATTTATACAGGGAAGATCATATTCCATACAAGATAGCTTTCAAGCACCATGAAATAAAATACTACAGTGCTTAGAACTAGAGGCTATTAACCTAATTAGTGTACTAAGCATGAAATATAAATGATCGTACTATATTGTGAAAAAAATAATTGAAAATAATGGCTAACTACATTTCAGAATTATACAAATGATACAATTATTTTATCTTATAAATGTTAAGATGACAGGAATATTGTTAAGTAAATGGATTAAAAAGATGAGTTTCAGGGAATCCTATAATTTTACTATTACCTGCTAGAATTAGGCATAAAGCTTTGAGTATAGTTTAAACCAGCTACTTGGACTAGGGAAAGGCAAAGTTTGCCTTCCATTGCACTGCAGTGTAGTTCCAGTACTTTCTTCTGCTAGCTTAATAAGGACAGCAGGCTTAGGATTTCCAGGGAGAGGTTAAGAAGCACAAATAAATACGGGGCAGACCAACTACAACTTGGGTCTTTAAACATGACTCACATTTAAATGTTAGAAAACAAGAAGAAAAGAGCCACAGAGACTGCAGAATGGGGACAAAGCAGAAATCATACTTATCTTTGGTACCGCGTGCCTCAAACCAGCGCAGCAACTGACTTAAAACAGTCATGCAGTGAGGAAACAGTCAGTCTGCCAACAAAAGAATTACAAAGGGAGGCTGAGCAACAAGGGTGCTTCTGATATCCAAATCAAAGCGTCATCTTTTGGTGGCTTCCATCACCAAGACAGAATTCAAATGCTATCTCGGGGCTAGTGGGGTTCGCCCCAGCCTCTGCCCAGGGGGCAATAGCAACCCTCGCTGCTGAGCTGGTGTCCCACAGTCATGGGTCCTGGAAAGAACCCCCTACAGCTGCACCCCTGCTCCCCCCAATGTCTTCCATCGCCCTGTGACTCCAGCCCACAGGTATGCTTCTGTTCCCGGGATGTCCATGAAGCTGTCCATGGTGCCATTTTCTCCCTTCAGTTTTCCACGAAGGTGGCCCTTTGAAACATACTCCACTCAAATTCTCGGTGTGCACCTTGGACTGGAAGCCGAGTCCGGCTTATCTCTGAATATCCAGAGGTTCACAGGGTCAGGCTGCACCCTCACAGTTCTTTGAATGAAGGAAGGAATAAAGTGCTGGCAGTGGAGCTCAGTTAGGGTGTGTCAAGAGGGAACTCCAAAAAGGTGGGTTTTCCAAATCCCACCCTCAGTGCCTGAAGATGAGTGTACCTGAGACTCAAACAACTTGTTTTTTGGTAAAAAAAAAAAAAAAAAAAATTAGAGTTACTTGTTGCGTGCCAATATGTGAGCCAAAACAATGGCAGCGTTTTTTAAAAAGATATTTTCATTTATTCATGAGACATAACGAGAGAGAGAGAGAGAATGAGCAGGGAGAGGGACAGAGGGAGAAGCAGACTCCCCGCTGAGCAGGGAGCCAGATGCGGGGCTCCATCCCAGGACCCTGAGACCATGACTGAGATGAGGGCAGATGCTTAACCAACTGAACCATCCAGGCGCCCCAAGAAATGGCAGTTTTATCAACATTTTACTGATTTAAAATTTTTTTCCATTGAAAGTGTCAGACTTGTAGAAAGATCACAAGAATAATACAAAAACTTCTCATATACACAGTTGCCTAGATATTAACATTTACCACTTTTTTAACTGAATAATTTAAGAGACATTTCAGGGACGAAGCCCCTTTACCTTTCAATACTTCAATTCACATTTCTTAAAGATGAGAAATTATCTTTGGTAAACACAGTACAATTAACAAGATCAGGAGATTAACCCTGAAACAATACCATCAGCTGACCTATAGATGTTCGATTTGCCAACTGACTCAGTGGTTTTTATAAGAAAGAAAATCCAAAGCATGTGCTTCATTTAAGTCATTGTTCCTCGAGTCTTCTTTAACCTGGGACGGCATTTGGGTCTTTCTTCATATTTCGTGGCACTGACGTTTTGTTGAGAGCGCAAGTGGATTATCACCCAGACCGTACCCCATTCCGGGTTGACCTGCTGCTCCGTCATGAATTTAGATTCGGGTTTTGACTTGGGCGGCAATATGGTGGAAGGGAGTAGCATGGAGCATTTAGCTTTGGCATTTCCTATCAGGAATCACAGACTAGATTTGCGCATTTGCGGGTGATGTTTATTTTTGATCACTCAACTAAGGGGAGAGGTACACCCTTCCTTCACTTTCAAGTTCCCATGTCATCCTTTCTAACGAGTTCTGTAGAGAGATGCTATGAGATGATAGAAATAATCATTCTCATACTGCCACCCGCTGCTTGTAGCATCCACGATGACCCTTCCCTGAATCAGTTATTACGGAGCTGGCTGCTAAATGGGGAGCTTCTGATTTCATGACTTCTTTCACCTTTATTAGCTGTCTTTCTGCTTTAAAGAAGAACTTCTCCTTCTCAGCCATTTGTTTATGTCTTATGTCTACCGTGAACTCATGGAGTTTTTATTCTATTCAGTAGGTTACAGACGTCTACTCTTGGTATTTATTTTCATTCTCAAATGGTCCCAGATTGGGCTGGTGGGAGCCCCTTGAGCTGCCTGCCGAGTTTCACAGGTTTTTAATCTGTTTGCAAGTGGCTCTGTTTGCATCATCTCTTCAATCTCACATTTTAACCCCATTGTTCTTTTTGTTGGAGTACTCTTTAAAAACCTTAGAAAATTTTATTCTTTATTTTTAAAAAAGATTTTATTTGTTTATTTGAGAGAGAAAGAGAGCACAAGTAGAGAAAGGGACAGAGGGAGAGGCAGGCTCCCCAATGAGCCAGGAGCCCCATGCAAGGCTCAATCCTGGGACTCCGGGATTATGACCTGAGCCAGAGACAGACGCTTAACCAACCGAGCCACCCAGGCATCCTGATTTTATTCTTTATACTCAAATTTTAAACAGAGTGAATTCCAATATGAAGGACCATGAATTACGACCACAACAGCTAAATTGAGTTTTTTTAATACTAAACCCGCATTTTCTTTTTTCCTAACTACTTGTTTCTTGATAATTTTATTTATAGGTTCAAAAGTAGTTCAGTTTGCAAAAGTATTACAGATTCTGTCAACAGAGATAGCAGAAATAGGAAGCTGAGGAAGTCATCCGGATCCTTACAGGAAAACTCTACTGTCTATGGATAAAAGTAGTACTACTATCCTTCTGCTTCATCCTTGGGGCTGTGTGTGTGTGTGGGGGCGGGTTGCAGAGTGGTGAGCCACAGATGGAAGAGGGGGGGCGGGGCGGTGTGGGTGAGGCTTGCCTGCCTAGACATCTTAGGAGTCTACATTGATACAATGTAAAGAACAATTCTTCACCAAGAATTCCTTCATCTATATAAACCTATTTGCCTCCTTATAAACAAGCATTCACAAAGTTCCTAACATTGAAGAAATTAACCTCTTAACTTGTCAAATGACATCTGACTAACTCAAATGTCAAGCATTTAAGGTTTTTAGGACTAATTTTGACAGAGACATATAAACTCCTTAATCAAGGCACATGGGAAAATCAATGCCTTTCCTTTGTGACCACCTTTTCCAACACTAGAACTTCAAAGACAACTCTAGCATACAGACACCTAAAAAGGGATGGTCATGGGTCCTCCAAAAGTCCTCCTGCCAGGATGCCCTCGCGTGGTGGCAAAGGTATGTCATTGCTGAGCTCACGCCTCTGGCTCAGACTCCCACCACCATGACACCACAGTTGATCCCACTGAAACTGCAAAGGAATTTCAGTAGGGCGTAATTCCCCAGATCATCATTGGGCCACAACTGTGTGTTGAGCAGTGTCCAGAAATTAGCTCACGTGTTTGTCTTGCTGCAACTTTGCTGGCACGATGACATGTCCCCCACCTGCTTTCCCTGACCAGAAGAGGCCTTGCCTCGTTTGCTGGGGCTCCATTTCTGCGCCTCTAAAAAGTTCAGAAAGTGGCAACGGGGGAGAAGATAGGCCGCCGAAGCCGGTTTCTCACAGCATCTCAGTACTGCCTGTGCTCGCGTCTGGCCTATCATATACCATTACAGTTGATCAAGCTTAAAAAGCAAACTCAGATTTTCAAGCAGAGCAGTCACTGGAGTACATTTATGGATCGTGTTCTCATTCCAATACAGTTCCCAGGGGACCGAGTGCACAGCACAAGTAAGTATCTGCTGCCTTCCTTCAATATAAGTTTTGCATAAAACAGAAACGCTGGTCGGTAAACAATACGAGTGCCTGTCACGCACACGGCAACCAGAAGGTGGCGCGGTCTCTCAACATTGACCGCGGGTTCTCCGCTCCGCCGCTGAATCCAAGCCAATGTATTTGTGCAGTAAGTGCTTCTTGCCCTGGTACTTTCATTTGGGCGTTTGCGTCTGCCCACGCTACCTACACACGAACCTCTACCTCTGCCTAGAACCAGAACTCTTTGCTTGTTTCCATCTCCTTTTCATCCCCTCCCCTTTGAAATTAATATTGCTTTGCTTTATGCTTTAGAAGACTTGAATATTGCTCTCTGCTTATCTTCCTGTTAGAAGCATTTGGTTAATGAAATCTAAATGGGGCCTCATGTGCACGTCTTATTTGTAACCCATTTTCGTCCCGTGAAGAAGAGTTTAATTTTATATTCGTTCATTAAGCGTTTAGTTCAAATGGTAATTCATTCTTTGGTCAAAATTAGCAAAATGAGTAACGCACAGGGAGTGACTTGCATGTGTGTAATTAAAAAGGGCATTCTAAATTTCGGATGTGTTAAATATTGCATTTATACCTCAGATTCCATTATAAAGAAAGAACATGGCCAAGAAATTCACTAGTTTTTTTTTCCTTCATTAAAAACGACACGCTTTTGTGTTTTATGAAATGGGTTTCATTAAAATGCATCAGAGGCTTTAATAGCAAAAACGAACAATGTTTAAACAAGTGGTCAGCATTCCACAGCAACTTGTGAATGCTGGCAAATGGGCACAATTTCGTTACTTTAAAAAAAAAAAAAACAGTCCCCTTCCTAGGGCAGCTAAGTGAATTCTCTGAGGGGAGTCACCCATCATTTGTAATATGAAACAAATGCACATTTCCTTGATGGGCATCCTCCTGTTCATGCTTTCTTTCTTAGTCCTTTAGGGAAATGTCCAGATTGAAAATGACCTCCTGTTTCCTAATATTTTGTAAGCTCTCTTTTTTATGATTACCCGTCCGTGCTTCCACCCCATCTCCTCCCCGTACATGGGAACTTCTCCCTGAGCTCTTCCTTTAACTTGGCCTTGGAGGCATTGCCTCCTTCTGCCCCCACCATCTGGCAGCCTCCCTGCCCCTACACTACTTCTTCCCTTATCCTCCCAATATGCCTGTCAGGATGCTTATTGAGAGGCCTGGCTCCACTGGAAAGCTTACTTAGTCCTTACATAATAGGCAGCCTCTAAAATTAATTGAGCCAAACTGCCATTCAGGCTTGTGGAGTCCAAACAGCGACACGGGGAGGGATATGTATGTATTTGATCAAAGCATAAATCCCGAAGCAATGACGTAATCCTGCGGGTACCCCAACCCATCAGCCAACCAAGCTCTCCCTTAAAAAAAAAAAAAATCACTAATCTGCTTTTCTTTCCAGATTCTAGATATTTCTCTCCTTAAAGTATGGAGAAAATAGGTTTATGTAATGCCAAGTGGGTGAGATCTGTGACTACAACGGCTCCCTTATTTGTGGACATTTTTGAAAACTTGCTTTATGTGTATAAAGAGGTCATTCTTCAGAGAGCCCTAAAGTTCTATATTATCTGTCCTCAGTTCAACCTGCCCTGCATTAGAATCAATAAAGGCATTTTCTGCTTCCTCTTGGTTCCATTTTCACTCCTGCCATAAAGATGAGAGAAGAGAGCTTCCCCTCATACCGGCTCTATGATGTTTTGAGTCTCTTCCCTTCAAGTCCTGGACTATTCCCAGCACATGCCCGTTCTGGCACAGAGCAGAGGGCGGCAGGCTCGGGGGACGCCATATGGCCAAGCACCTGCGCGTTACACTCTGTCATGCTGGGGCCGCAGGTACCCCCAGCCACGTTGAGATCTGGGCTGGGTATCTGGGACCAAAAGTGGATCGTAAGAAGCCCTTTGGGAGTGAGAGCCCAGTCCACGGAGTGCTGTGAATGCCCAGTCCACGGAGTGCTGTGAATAGTTACATCAACCTGGAAATGTTTCAAGAATCTACATTAATTGAACTGAACTGAACTGTCATCCTGCCAGTCAATGACGAATAAAGTTTCATCCTGAAACTTCCCTTCTCTCTCTTTTCTCCTCCCTGTATCTTGGAGATTCTGGGTTTCTATTCATCTCCAGTGTCTATATCAGAAGTCACCTATCTTCTCTGGAGTGTGGGATGGGGTATAAGACCCCCCCCCAGGCCAACTGAGGTCTTATATTGTTTCCTTAGTAAAGCATCACAGTTCAGATCAACTACATTTAGACTTCAGAAGAGCATCATATGATCAGTTATATGAAGGAATAAAATGAGGAGGCAAAGCAGGTAGAGAAAGCATTCAGAATGGAATGGGAAGGGGCGCCTGGGTGACTCAGTTGGTTAAGTGCCTGCCTTGGGCCCCGGTCATGATCCCAGGGTCCTAGGATCGAGTCCTGCCTGGGGATCCCTGCTCAGCTGGAAGCCTGCCTCTCCCTCTCCCATTCGCTCTGCTTGTCTTTCTCTCTCTCTCTCACTCTGTCAAATAAATCAAGTCTTAAAAAAAAAAAGAATGGAATGGGAAATGGAAACAATATGAGGCTAAGAAAGCTGGGAAGAGTTGGACAGGATGGATGGTGAACATCATACCGGAGAAAAACCTGGCTAGTGAGTTTTAACATTTTTAAACATTAAAAAAATTTTTTTCTACTCCTTTGTCTCCCAGTTTTAATGGTATATAGCTGACATACAATATTGTATTATTTTCAGTGTGCGGCGTAATGGTTTGATATATGTGTATATTGTGAAGTGATTACCAGGAAAAATTTAGTTGCTTTCTAGTCTGTGTCTGAGCCCCCTCACTCATAAAGATGCTCCTTCTTCTGCAAACCATTGTGCCGATATCTGAGTTAACAGGTAAAAATACCCTGGATTGGGCAGTGGCATATGGTGAGCCTTTATGAAGGTTAACCCATTATTTTTTTTCCCCTTATAGGCAAATCAAGATTATAAAGATGTCATATCTTTATGAATTCATTTTTTAATAACACATTAATTTTTAGATTTAACAAAATTACAACAAAGACCCTACTGGGATTTGGGGTAGAAAGAAATTAATAAAATTATTGAGTTAATCTGAAAGGAAAAAAGCTAATTAAGAACACTTCTGAAAAAAATGATTCGGAGAGAAGACTTTTTTACTTGTTATAAAGAAAGAGTAATAAAGCAGCAGCAGTGGAGAAGGAATTTTCAAGAAATCAGCAAATTACACAGCCAGTTTTTCAGCAGACATAACATAGCTTCTTCCAAAATAAGGAAGCATCACATGCCAAATGCTGCTTAAAAAATAACTATTTTGGGGCACCTGGTGACTCAGTTGATTGAGCATCTGCCTTGGTTCAGGTCATGATCTCAGGGTCCTGGGTTCGAGCCCTGCGATGGGGTTCCTGTTCAGTGGGGAGTCTGCTTGTCCCCTTCCCCCTGCTTGTGCTTTCTTGTTATCTCTCTGTCTCTCTTAGATAAATAAATAAAATCTCAGGAAAAAAAATCTATTTGTAAGTATCTTGGTAGTCTTTTTGGGTCACTTACTGGATACCAAACATTATATGAACACCGCTGGGTAGAAAGGAAAGCTCTCATTTTGCAAGGAATGAGGCAGAGCTTCCCTCTGTGATACACTTTGCCAGGTAGAATACACACCTGAGTTTGCTCTCATGTTTGCCTTTGGTAGGTTTTATTTAATATTATTAAAATATTTATTATTATTAAAATATTATTAAAATAGTTATTTTAGTTAATATTCAAGTGGCACTGTGACCCTTAATGAGTATGAAACAGATGGGGCAAATTACATGTAAAACCTAAAACCCAAATGCTAGAAGATATAGATGGATATTTAATTGATCTCAGGTATGTAAAAGGCTTTTTAGAACATATTTTCTTTTCTTCCCCAGCTTTATTGAGATATTATTGAAGTATAGTATATGTAAGCTTGGTTTTTTTTGTTGTTGGTTTTTTTCTTTTTACATTTTCTTTCTTTCTTTCTTTCTTTCTTTCTGTCTTTCTATTTCTTTCTTTCTTTCTTTCTTTCTTTCTTTCTTTCTTTCTTTCTTTCTTTCTTCCTTTCTAGAGAGCATGGATGCAAGTGGAGGGAGGGGTTGGGAGAGGGGCAGAAGGAGCCCGACATGGGACACATCTCACAGCCCTGAGATCATGACCTGAGCCAAAATCAAGAGTCCAATGCTTAATCAACTAAGCCACTCAGGCCCCCATAACATGTAAGTTTGAGAACTACATCGTGATCATTTGGTACCCATATATATTGAGAAATGCTTACCGCAATAACACCTCCATCTCCTCATGTAATTACCATTTTGTAAAAGACTTTTAAGTATAAAAGGAAGGAAAAGGAAAATTGATGGGATATGCTAAGTTTAAAAAATTAACTTATGTATGCAAAAGTGTCATAAAAAATACAAAGGCCATTGGCACATTGGGAGAAATATTTGCAGGAAATACAGCAGATGCAGGACCACCATCCTAGTATTTGAGATCAGAAGAATTCTCAAGGAACCAACAAGAAAGTGGGCAATGAATATGAACCATATTCAAAAACAAAGAATTAATACAGTGGACAATGAGTATTTGAAAATATTCAGACTCAACAAAATCAAATATAAATTAAAATGTTTTCAAATTTTCAAAACTTCTTAAATTTCATAACGCAGGTAAGGCAGCCATGTGTCCCGACACACAGCAGGCAAGAGTGTAAAAGGATGAACTTTCTAAAAGCAACTTGATAATATATTTCATCAGATGTTTTTTAACATTCTTAATTTTTGAGCCAGAAATTCCACTTTGAGAACTTCCTCCAAGGAACTAGCTAAATATAGGTGAAGATTTTTTTATAAAGTGAAAAGTAAACCAGACATAGCATCAATGCATATAGGGAAAAGGCTAGATAACTTTTATACATCTGTATAAAAATTACATTTTTATAAATGTATATAAATTTTATATATTTATTTTATAAATGTATATAAATTACATTTTCACTAAAAAAATGTTTTCAAATAATTTTGGAAAAAAGATTATAAGATAAAGTTAAGCAAATACAGTATGACTTTGTTATATGTGCAACACACTTCCAATTATGAAGCATATAGTCATAATGAGAAGCTAGAAGACCAGATCATTTTGATTTTTATAGACTTTGCTTTATTTTCTAAAAAGTCTACAATAAGTCAAATCTTACTTCATAATCTAAAAAGGTATTAATTTCTTCATGGTCTTAACTTTTTCTACTTTTTAGAAATGGAAAAGCTGTGTAGAGACAAAAAAAAAAGTCAAATAAGATTAGGGGTGCCTGGGTGCCTCAGTGGGTTAAAGCCTCTGCCTTCAGCTCAGGTCATGATCCCATCATCCTGGAATAGAGCCCCGCATTGGTCTCTCTGCTCAGCAGGGAGCCTGCTCCCCCCCCCCCGCCCCGCCTGCTTCTCTGCCTACTTGTGATCTCTGCCTGTCAAATGAATAAATAAAATCTTTTTAAAAAAAGACAAATAAGATTAAAATACTAGGATGATCAGGAAATTACTTGAGATCATCAGCACAAGAAGGACAGAAATGCATTTAATTACACAAGTATGGCAGGGAAGAGAGAAGAGCTGGGAAGGAATTTAAAAAGATAGACACTAACTGCTTCAACATGAGTGATAATCCAGGGTCACATCCCAAAAAATCACAGAAGCCGAGGCTTCAGAAGGCATCTGGATTAAAGAGTGACTAGGCTACCATTTTGCCTTTTCATTATGTAAATCCTCACATCTTAAAACTGGAAGCTGAACTCTGAGTAGATTTTCTAGAGCAGCGGAACAGAAAGTATGCTGGGGTTTGAAGCAGTCATTACCAACGCAGTATCACCCTGAGGGCGACAGGGAACAAGTCCAGGCCTCCCTGGGCCAGGGGTCCCCACCTGTGTCAACATTAATTCCTCATCTCTGGCCTGACAATCAGGAGAGGGCTCTGTCCTGAAATCACTGACCTGAAAATTGTCCCTGTGGAGCCTGTCATTCAGGTGCTATTCTGACAGCTTATGGGCTTCTCGTGACATTCGTGGCAAGCCGTGGTCATTTGGACATCAGGGCCATGGTGTCCTCCAAAGAGGGGAGCGGCTGTTCAACCACGGCAGTTGCTGCTACATTGGAATCTGAGCTCAAGGTTGCCCAATCTCTTAATTGGTGTGTGTGTGTGTGTGTGTGTGTGTGTGTGTGTGTGTGTGTTAAAGATTGAGCTAAAAATCTGGATTTTTAAAGTGATAAATTTCCCCATTCTTCAAATTGGCAATTAATTAAAAATAGTTAAGACTTGGGGAGGAGGGCAATTCTTTGTGAACTAAACAGAACATGCCGAGGGTCTCGCCAGCCCAAGGCTGCAGTTCGAGACTTCTGTCCTATTGTAGCATCAGGTGTGACTAAATGGTCTCTATTTTAAAAATAAGGTGCCAGGCTTTGCGAGGGACCAGAGATGTGATGATAACTAAAACAAGTTTTCTGCCTCTGGAGAGTTCCATGTGTGGCGGGGCAGAGAAAGAAGATTAGTCAAAATACAATGATGTGGCATTACAGAGAATGCGTGGAAGTGCTCCTTAACACAAGAGGTAAGTTTTGTCAGGAGGAAATCAAGGAAGGCTTTATGGAGGAGGTGACACTAGATTTGACTGAGTTCTGGAATTCCCAAACAGAAAGTATTGTAGAGTTTGTTTTGCTTTCCGAGGGCAAGCAGTCATTTAAACTGAACCAAAGTCAAGCCTTTTCTGATCCGTGACCATTTTCTAGGAGTGAAAAACGGCTCCAGCCTAAAAAAATGAAAAGAAACCCAAGGAAACAAATGGACAAAGAACAGAAGTGGACCGTGTTTAGAGGACTGAAAATAAAAATGAAAGAGTTTTTAAAAAATATGAAAGGATGAGAAGCTGCAGGAAACAGATTATCTACATCAGAAGAGATTCAGCAAAACGAGAAGTAAGTTCATTAGGACTTTTCAAAATGCCTTAAAACTCAGGAATTCTCTGGACATTGGGTTCCTTGCAGAGGACAAGTGGACCACATGGGAGGTAAATGGTCTCTCAGACTAAGCTGTCCACTTCTTCTAGCAAGGTGGAACTGGTGATCAAAAATATTAATACCTCCAGAATTTTCTCCTAGGATGGAAACTCTTCATAACGAATGTTGCACGGCAAACTCTAAATGCTTAATAAGTGTGGTTATAATGTTATCCTGTTTCCCATGCTGAGCTATTTTGGGGACAAACTTTTCACTTAATGTCCTAATTAAGTAATCCCAATCAAATATTTGTGGCATTAATCCTTTGGTCCCAGCAGTGCTCCAGGAGGCATATTATCCCTGCCTGAAGCAGCCTGTGTGCATACGCAGTCGAGAGAAAAGAAGACTTATATGAATAGAAGTGGCTCCTCCATTCCTACACACAATTAGCTCATAATTATCCTTCAAAGCAAATACGATTACCCTTTTCATTCCACACATAATTCTTAGGTTGAATATTGCCAAGTTGGGACTTGCGTTCCATTTCAAGGTTTCCCTTGATGCTAATTTTAACCTGAATTCATCTGGATAAAAACATCTGTGAGACAAGAAAGGGACAGCAGCATGATATTCCCCGATCACCACTTCTCCAGAAGAGAAAAATGCTAGTACCCAAGGATGTCGCGTTGGTCAGGATAGGCTAAGTTATGTTGCAGTAACAAATAATCCTTAAAACCTCAGTGGTTTAATGGAACAGAGAATGATTTCTGACTCACATATCATGGCACAAAGTTGGCATTCACCTGTACTTCCTTGCTCACTATGCAGAACGGAAGAGGAGGGGGTGAAGCATGTACCATCTTGGAAAGCTCCTGTCCAGAGATCACCCAGTCACCTCTATTTCAGCGGCTAAAGCAAGTCATGCTGATCTGACTTTGAAATGGGCAGGGATGTGCAACCCTACGAGATACCTAAAAGGAGAACTGGACTATTTATGAACAACTTTCACCGCTATCATGACCAAAGAGTTTCGAAATGCCTTCTTTAGTTTACTGCAAAGTATAAGCTCATAAGCACTCAGTCATTTGATCCATGCCCCAAGGTGTCACTCCAGAAGAGGCAGTATTTAGAGATACAAAAATGAAAAGATTACCCTTTCTCTCAAGAAGTCTGCAGACCCGTGGAAGGGAGGGAGGAGATATTATGTACATAAGTCATCCCAGTATTTTATAATTATTGCCAGAATGGAGAGAAGCACAGAAGCAAGGAGATCACAGGAAAGGGGAAGGATTAGGGGTGTGTAGAAAACATCAGCGAGAGCAGTTGATTGATGAGTTAATGGGCACCAAAAGGAGACAAATCTTGGAGGCTTGCCAGGTTTCTGACTTGGTTATCAGGATAGATATTTGTCACTTAATAATAATAAAAAAGAAATCACAGCATTAGGAACAATTGTGGGCAATAGTGGCGAGAATGTATGAATTCTATTTGATCTTAGTTGTCCTTGAATACTGAGGAGATTTAAGCAGAGGCCTAGTCAATGCTTAAACACAGAGCGGGCTGGGCTAATGACAACTGCTCACGTTTATTTGAACAACTACTTATTGAAAGTCTACTCTATGGGGTACTTTGCAGTTTGGATCCAAAGATAAAACACAAGCCCTGCCACTGAGGTTACTTCGAGTAGGAGCAAAAGACACATCAACAGATAGATTGCCCTGGAAGATGGTCCCTGTTATGAATCTTTTTTTCCTTTTTTTAAAGCTTTTATTTATTTATTTGACAGACAGAGATCACAAGCAGGCAGAGAGGCAGGCAGAGAGAGAAAGGGAAACAGGCTCCCTGCTGAGCAGAGAGCCTGATGCGGGGCTCAATCCCAGGACCCTGAGACCATGACCTGAGCCGAAGGCAGAGGCTTAACCCACTGAGCCACCCAGGCGCCCCTGTTATGAGTCTTGTAGGGTACTCTGGGAGACCAGCAAAGAAGTCTCTAACCAAGATTAGAAGGGTGATGGTGTTCATTATTCGAGAAGGTCTTCTTGTAGGGGGGCCTTACCTGACTGTGGTAAGCTGGGTGGAAGCAGTCTGGGCAGAGCTGAGTGTGATAGCAAGCATTGTCTGTAGTTACAATTCCTGGATTTAGATCCTGGGTCGACTACTTTCTTGTGCAAGTCACTTAAACCTCTCTGCTTCTTGACTCTCTGATCTCTAAAACGATGATAAGAATAGTTTTGTAATACCCATTTGAGGTCGATCTGAGGACTAAGAGTAATCTCGGTACACGCAAGAGCAGGCACAAGCCCGGACACACAGCAAGTGCTCCACAAGCAGCAGCAGCAGCAGCAGCAGCAGCAGCAGCAGCAGCAGCATTATGTTGTTGTTGTTTATATTTATTATTTGCAAAGACAAGAGTGTTGATAAAGTGGACTGAAAATTGTTCATTACATTTAGCTGGGAGGAGTTTCACCCATGACCTAAATAGGAACAATTTCTGTGGAATGTTGAAAGCAAAAGCCTGAAGACACTACCATCAAGAATGGATGATGACGGGGCGCCTGGGTGGCTCAGTGGGTTAAACCTCTGCCTTCAACTCAGGTCATGATCTCAGGGTCCTGGGATCAATGCCCGCATCGGGCTCTCTGCTCAGCAGGGAGCCTGCTTCTCTCTCTCTCTCTGCCTGCCTCTCTGCCTGCTTGTGATCTCTGTCTGTCAAATAAATAAATAAAATCTTAAAAAAAAATGGATGATGAGTGAAGAGGGAGAAATAGTAAAAGAGCAGATGAGCTGGGCATAAGCTTACATCTGAAAACAGACAGCAAAGAGGGGAGAAAGCCAACGACCCAAGTGAGCGTTAGACGGAAGAAGAGGAGACAGGAAGACGGCAGGATTTCTCAGGCTAGCCTGAAAATGCGAAAGGTGCTGCAGAGGAGAAGGCAACGCGGAAGGATTTTTAATACAAATAAAAGTCTATCTCAGATATAATTTTCATTCCTAAATTTTTAATTTGCAATTTCTATTTCTCTTCTGGGACCTCTCATCTTTCCATTTCTTTCAAGTGTGTTTGCCTTGACCTTGCGGAATATACATGTAATAGCTGCTTTAAAATCTTTACCCGATAATTCTAACATCTGAGTCATCTCAGCTGGCACTTGTTGATTCCCTTTGGAATTACTCACATTTTCCTAGTTGTTTGTAAATTAAATATATTTTTATTATATCCTAGAGTTTTTTAAAATTTAATTTTATTTAAATGTAATTAACCTATATGTGTTGCTAGTTTCAGAGGTAGAGTTTAATGATTCATCACTTGCATATAACACCCGGCACTCATTACATCACGTGCCCTCCTTAACACCCATCACCCAGTTACCCCAGCCCCTGACCACCCCCCCACCACCAGTTTGTTTCCTATAGTGAAGAGTCTCTTATGGTTTGCTCCCTCTCTTTGGGGAGGCATCTTATTCTGATTTCATCTTATTTTTCCCTCCCTTCCCCTATGATCCTCTCTTTTCTTTCTTAAATTCCACATATGAGTGAAATCATATGATACTTGTCTTTCTCTGCTAGACTTATTTCACTGAGCATAATACCCTCCAGTTCCATCCATGCCTTTGCAAATGGTAAGGTTTTACTTTTTGTTGGCTGAGTAATATTCCATTGTATATGTATCCTAGACATCTTTAACATTCTGTCATTTAGATTCACATGCTGCTAAGATCCTTGGAAGAGTGTTAATTATCTGTTTGTGTCACCAGGCCTTCGACCCAGTTATTTTCAGATTATAATTCCTGTCACACCTTCCAGGGGTGATGGTTCCCATGTCAGCTAAGTTGTCAGAGCCCTCGATACGCTATTTTGGGTCTGCTGTATGCATGTAACCACTCAGGGACTAGTCTGCGACCTGGGTGATGGTTTAAATCAAAGCTCAGTTCTCAGAGCTTCTGCTGTGCTCTCTTGGATCTATTCTAACTACCGCTCAAGAGTAAGCCTGGAAGTTATACTCAATTCATTCACAGAATCAGGGTAAATACTTCTCTAAATCTCTCATCTCCAGAATTTCCCTCATTCTCACTATTTAGAAGGTCCCCATTTCCCTGGTTGTCTGGCCAGGACAAAGATGGAATTTATCTTGGAGTTCTAGCTGCTCAAGGTGTCACTGTATAATTCCCAGGACTGTGGCCAGGCTAGACAAATTGGGGAGAAAAAGTGAAAGAAAATGGAATACGCCTCTCTACTCTCCTGATTACAAGGGACCCTTCACCCAATTTCTCAACCCAGAACATTGGTTTTTTAATTAGAATTTAAGCATCTAGTGCTGCTGCCCACCAAAATGTCATTCAGAGGATCACATCACCATAGAGGAAAGAGCACAGTAGTTAACCAGCTGGCCAGAAGACTGAGGCTCCCAGACTAGAGGGAAATTGACCAGCCACCAAACTGAGGTTGCTCAAACAGAGGCATAAATGGGTGATGAGTCAGAAGATCGGTAAATTGGGTGAGGGGTTTACAGCTGGGGGTGCGGGGAGGAGCGAAGCACAAGTCAGGAGGCACAAGCCCCACAGTACCGGGATCTACTTGGCCTTTCTTTCTACATAAATGACCATACAGAGTGGGGACACTTACAAATAAGCAACTCAGAACTGCGTCACCTCCCAAATCAAACCATCACGTTCTACCCCCTGGCTGTAACGTGTTACCCTTCACTGCTCCTATGTTTGCCGCTCATCTTCTTCAGTGATTTTAATCCCACATTGTTCTCAACCCATCAGCCCGTTCTGGCAGCTCCTGGTTTGCTGCCAGCTGGAAACGCGGGCCTTTCACTTCAACCTCTCTTCCTTGGTACCCCCAAAGTTCTCGCTCTGTTTCCTTCTTCACACCTGTCCTGAAGCCAGCTCCCCTCCACTGCAGATCGGCCTCTGACCTTCCTTTCCAGAAGAAACACCTTCAAAGTAGATCCCCAGCTGGTCACCGATAGTCACGTCCCTCTTTATATCCTGACCCTGACTAGTATCTCAAATAGTCAATTCTCTGCATGGGAACCAGAGGGAACTTTAGAGAACAAGATAGTTTACGTGACTGTCTTGCTATCATCCTTCAAAGGCTTGCCATTCCCATTAGGACTCTGGCCTCCTTTCTTTGACGCCGTGACCTGACCCTTTCTCGGCCTCCGGCAGAGGTTCCTTTCCTCTTCTCCATCTCCACTGGCTTCTTGCCATTTCTTGAAAAGGACAGGCTACTTCCCACCAGGGCTGCTGTGCTTGCTGTTCCCTCCACCAGGGCTTTCATAAACGTCTCCATCTCCTACAGATCAGGTTCAAATATCATCTCCTGGACCTTCTTTGTAAAATGGCTTTTGCCCCTTGTTAACCACTTCTGCCTTTACCCTGCTTGGTTTTTTTCATTGTGCTTATCACATGAAACCAGCCTACACCAGACCAGAGCTTCTGAAAGGTAAGACCTTAAAACTGTTGGGGCGTATGGGTGGCTCTCAGTTGGCTAAGTGTCTGCCTTTAGCTCAGGTCATGACCCCAGTGTCCTGAGATCAGGGCCAGCATTGGGCTCCCTGATCTGTGGGAAACCTGCTGCTCCCTCTCCTGCTCCCCCTGCTTTCTCTCTCTCTCTGTCAAACAAATGAATAAGATCTTAAAAAAAAAAAAAAAAAAGAGAGAGAGAGAAAAAGACCTGAAAAGTTTAGCTACTAAATCTGTAACATAAAAACAGTACCCAGCTTACAAAGACACTGGATATGTATTCTTTTTTTTTTTTTTAAGATTTTATTTGTTTATTTGACAGACAGAGAACACAAGTAGGCAGAGAGGCAGGCAGAGAGAGAGGGGGAAGCAGGTTCCCTACCGAGCAGAAAGCCCGATGTAGGGCTCGATCCCAGGACCCTGGGATCATAACCCGAGCTGAAGGCAGAGGCTTTAACCCACTGAGCCACCCAGGCACCCCAAAAGACACTGGATAAATACTTGTCAGATCTGTTGAATTATCAGCATGAACATTAATGGTGAGAGTCAGGGCAGGGATGACCATCAATATCACATGACCAGCAGAGTAGAAGCCAGCTTTATCATTTGGGGAAGAAACACTGAACTACAACACACTAAGAGTTTTTATTGCATTTAAAATCTTTTGTAAGAAATCTATATTAAAATATGTCATATATTTGATTTTAGAATTAGAGGTCTGTGGACCTGTTACTAGGGTTTGCAAGTATCTTTTGTGTCATCCTCAGTTTTGCAAGGAGAAGGTTGCACTATTAAAAGATAAATGTAAGTAGCTTAAGCAGAAGTAATTAGGTATATTTTTCACTTTCTGTGGTCCAGATTTGGAATAGTTCTTCGGCATGTGAAATTAGTGACAAGGGAAAAAATGTGAGTATATAGCAAATGCAACAAATGTCACAAAAATATTTTGCTCTGTGCAGTGTTTGTCATTTTAATCCACTCCCTGTATCCCAACAGGAAATCTTCAAAATTTATCATGGCTTTTCTGCATGTTAGAGGAAAAAATCAGGATTTAGCTGGTATAGGAAAGCAGACCTTGGAAATTGGAGTGTAACTGGAAAATAAAGGAGTCAAGCTAAGACAGACAGCCTCGGTGCCTTCATTTATAAAATGTTCAGATTGAACTAGACAATCTTGAAGGCCTCTTCAAGCCCTTTAGTTCCAGAAGTATATGAAAATTTCATGCTAGGGGGTATATGGATCAGCTTCTACTTCCTGTCGAGGTCAAGCAGATGTTCATCAGATCAGCTTTGTAAGCAAGTCAAAGTAATGGTCATCACTATCATTAGGGTCATTGACTGTGCCTGTTCTGGAGAGCCACAGAGAGCTACACACAGCGCCAAGTACGAGTGTGTGGTTCTCCAAGTGTGGTCCCCAGACCAGCAGCACCAGGCAACTTGATGGAATGCAAATTCTTGAGCCCCACCCCAGACCAACTGGAACAGAAACTTGAGGGCTGGAGCCCAGCAGCCTGTTCAGCACACCCTCCCCGTGAATCTGATCCCTGCTGCTATTTGAGGATGTTGACGTAAGTGAATCTTAATAACGGTACAAAAAGAATGCAAAGGACAAATAGCTGCCTGGGACATTTGGACCTTGTCTCCTCAGTAGGAGCTAGGACAAGGTTGGGAAGATGTTTCCAGGCAGAGAAACAGGTCAGGGAGGTAGGGAAGACAGGACAGATCCCAAGGCTTACAGTGGCTGTGTGCGTTCGGGGTGGTGGGGCACACTCTCTTGCCTAGGCACCCTTCTCTCTGCTCCACGGTGCCAACACATGGAGCTAGTGGTGAGGGGACTGAGCGAGGGAGCAGCTGCCACAGTGAAAGTTAGGGCCTTACTCTGGCCACCCATGGGCCAAACTGTGCATACGCATGGTCTTTCTATGGTTGGTGTCACGTGACAAAAATAATCTTGATGGTTAGTAGTTTCAACATTACAGAAAATCTTTAGTGTGGCTTTCTAGTGAAGAAATGAACGGTTTATGCCTTTTTTCACCTGTGTCCACACAGCAACAATCTGTTGATGTTAGAAACAGTCGCAGCTTTTTGTCTGGTGACGCTTCCCCCTTTTGTCCCAGGCCCCGCCACTCCCTTCAGATCTCCGATAACCATGACCTTGGGATGGTTCTTTCTGAAGAACTTGTTCTCTGTTTTCATGTTTCAACGATGAGACACACAAGAAGGACCAGAAGGGTGATTTTTTCAGAACAAGTAGTAAGGGGATATTTGGAGGGAGATTTCTACATGGTTAGTAAGAATTGCAAAGAAACCTAGAAACAGAACTGGAGTAAAAAATGAAAGTGACCAACTCTGTTTGGCAAGACTTCGCAAATAAGGCCTGTTTCTTTGTCAACAGGAAAGGGCATTGAGGAATGAAGAGGAGTTTTCGAGATGAAAATTAACCCCTTTGACAGTCATCCTTTCCATAAAATGTGAGGTCTGAGGCAATTTATTATTTTAGACGTGTGCACCTTTCTTCTGTAATTAAAATAAATAGATAATCTCTCATCATGGGGCCCCATATTATATGGCCGTATTGTTCAAGGCTATGTTTTAATTACCCTGGCCTGAGGCTCTCTTTGAGCCCAGGGGTACCTGGAAGTCTTTTTTAATAAGGAGTTAATGCTCAAGGCTCAGTGCAAAGCTATAGCCACTCTCATTTGAAAATGACGAGTGGAGATACATTCCATAAATCAAAAGCCTGAAGAAAAATAGTTAACCCAGTATGTTCTGAGCTGTTCTGTGCTTCCTTGAGGGGGTTCATTATGAACGAATACTTTGCTAGGTCGCTGAAATATTTAAAGGCACACAAAAAAACATCAGAATCTAACCTTGTGTGCTTGTGTCTGTGTGTTTTTCAAACCAGCACTTTCCTTAAAAAGGTGAAGGGCTGAGTAACCTTCCCTCAGATTCTGGCTGGCCTCCTAAAGAGAGGCAGAGGGACAGACCCTCCTGCCATTAGCTAACTGGGTGGGGGAGTGGGGTGCTGCATTTCCAGCAGGGCTTGCTGTCCTGGGGGGAAGGGGCGAGGTTCTAGTGCAGATGGAGGCGGACCCAAATTCCTCACTGGGGCGCCCTGTTATAAGTCCCGAGGGCCTGGGCCAAGGGGCGCACAGGTGAGTTGGTAGACACCTGCTGGGGAGGCCCCCGTGCCAGGGACCAGCTCCCAGCGCTGCTCGGCTTGGCCTGTTGGCGTGTTTGTCGTCGAGCACTTTGCAACTAGACAGGGAGTGTGTAATGGCGTCCCCTCATAGCTGGAGGCCTGGAAAGAGGATGTAAGTGTGATTACTGCTGACAGCTAATGGGGCATCGCCGCTAGAGCCTGTAGTGGAGACGCTGCTTTTGGATGTCAGCTCCTTTGGTTCCCATCCCAGAAAATTTCTCATAGGGAACAGATCGATCTTTCAGACAAAATGACGGGAAAGGCCAAGTCGTTTCTCCATCTTTCTTCTTAGTTCCTCATCCTGACATCGCAAAGACAGCGGTTGAGAGGAGAAACGTTGCCTGGCAATGGAAAGGAGTAGGGGGATGCCCAGAGGTCTGTGCCGTCACGCGGTCGTCTGCGGAGCGCGCAGCTCGGACTGCGGGGGAGAGCGGGAGGCAGCGCGTGGGCCATGCGCGTGGGGTTGCGGACCCGGCCCGAGAGTCACGCACGCTTAGCTCAGAGCGGGTCCTGAGATGCACCTGCCAGCTTCTCAGGATGCCGTCTACAGTTTACGTCGACGGAGATCACTAGAACAGACTCGAGAAGGCTATAGGAATTAAACAGTTTGCAGAACAAGTGATGCGGCGAACGGAGCTGCCACTCTTACCTTCCCGCACGTTCCCTCCTGGGCCTTGCTGGTCCGTGCTTCCCTCGCGCACCCCTGGACTCCAGCTCCTTACACAGTTTCACACTCGAGCCTCTGTTTCGCCATGTAGTGCGAGCCTCTGCACAGAAACGTTTCCCTGAGTAGTCGCAATTTACTGCAACTGTCGTATTATAATTGTCTATATATGTAACTGACTTCTCAAGCAGCGAGCTCTCTCTCTCTCTCTTTAAATAAATTCAACCTATATTTATTGAGCTGTTTGCGCATGCAATACACTCAGTACAAGGAAAGCAGGGGTAAAGGAGGTACTAACCAAGTGAACAAATACAGGCACTGAGCATTTCAAATATCGATAAGTAGTGTGCTACAGTTCTTAGTCCTTTAGAAGTGGAGCAGGTGCTCAGCTGGTTTCAGAGGAAACTGAAAAGTACTATCCACCAGGTAAGAACATTTCGGAAAAGAAAGTTCCCAGAAGAGCGGCGTGCTCAATTGAATCAGCTGCCTGCTTCCCATTACCTTGGGCAAGGAGATACCAAAGAGGGACCTTACTTAGAATTATTTCAAGGGAATGGTGAGAACCAAGACCCTTCAGAAAGGAGGTTTTTCTTCCCTTTAGTGTCTAGCACACAGTAGGCACTTAATAAATGCTGACTGAATACATAGATTTCCTCTTGGTCTACCTGATCCATGTGGATTTGTATTTCATTCCTAGACCCTGTTGTATCTCATATAAGCATCTTTCAAGGGAATAACATTTTGCACTTTTAATTATTTATATCCCCCCCATTGGACCATATATTCCTGGAGGGAAGGGTTTGTGTCATATGCATCGTTATGTGCTGAGAACCCATTCCTGTTTCTAGAATATAGCAGTCATTCAGTCCATAAATATTGAATGAATGAATACTTATTAGATAACAACAATCATTGCCTCTTTTTTTTTCTAAAACTAGCTAAAATTTTCATGTCAACTAAAGAATGGACTAAGCAGAGGGCATCTAGAAGATTTTCAATAGAAATAGGCCTTAGACAATACAATTGACAACAAACATAAAGAAGCAAAGTTTAGACATCTCACTTTTAGGAATCAGATTCATAAACTGACACTCATCATCATCATAAGAAGAGTAGCTAATGTTTATTAATGCTGGTTTGGTGCATATTGTACTAAATAATACACTTACATGGACTTGTCGAAATTTCAGAACAGGCTTCTTAGACAAGTAATGTTATAGTCCCATTCTAGAGATGAGAAGACTAAGGTCTGAAGAAAAGTAAAACTTGCCAGAGATCATATAGATTTAAAACATCCTGTGACTTGAGAACCTGATCTTTTGCCACAAACTTCTTCTGCCTTTAAGCGGAACTCTGAGATAGGACTTTTTAATGGTGCAGGTGGGAGAAATCATCACTCAAATCTCTATGCTAACTGCAATGAACTTCAGTTTTATCTAAAAGTTGCAATTCCAACACTAATTAAATAGCTATCAGTTACTGTGAACTCACTCAATCCAACACACTGCGCTTGGCCCTTAGGCCTATACCTTTGAATCCTTGAAAGACAAATATCACTATCTACATCTCAGAGGAGAAAAATGAGGCTCTGGGAAGTTGTATATGCTGCCTAATATCATGGCAATAATCAGTGGTGAGGAGGGGATTTTCAGACCCCAAAGTCCAAGGTGCTCCCACCGGCTATGGTATCTTCCCTTACATTCAACTACAGCCCTACCAGAAATACCAAAGGCAAACAAAAATGAACAAAACAAAACAAAACAAAACCCGAAAAACCTTAACATGGGGAAACAAAACAAAACAAAAACCCAGCACCAAGCAGAAATAAGGGTCTGCCCATTAAAGAAGTCCAGAAGTGTTTTTAAGGAATTAATTCTCTAGTGTACTCAGGATATCCGCAAAGCCCTTAAAATCCAGAAACAATACGGAAAAATCGTTTTATGTATAAAGTACCGTCACCCTCTTTCTCCCTGTGCCTGCTCGCTCCCGGACAGCTAGCTGGGGGTGCATATTTTTCTCCCTGACCTGGGCACCTTGGACCAGCCGCCCCGCACTGACTCAGCTGAGCTGGGCCTTCCGCCGAGCTGGGCCTTCACCCGGCCTGTTCCGGGCAGCTGCCGCGGCTCTGCGTCCGCCCACGGCGCTGGGCCAGCTGTCTCCGCCGGCATGACAGCACAGTAATGTGAACAACTGGAAGCAATAATGTGTCTCCCCATTTGCCTAACAATACCAACATGGACAATAACTCAGAAGACTGAAGATTTGTGCTGTAATTTAATAAACCCCATGCACATTTCTACAATTGAGTATCACATCTGTGCAATGGATCCTAGAAGTGTAATATTCTTTTATAAGGGACCATTAACCAATCTTAAGTTTATAGGTTTCCTTAAATCTTTTTCATCAGCTGTTAAACTACAGTAAAGAGAAAATTGCCTCTTATGAGACGAGGGATAGTAAAATACAAAGACTGTGATTAAACGTCAATCAATTAAGGATTATAATATAATAAAATGCTGACTGATGATTAAAATGAGCACATTCTAGGAGAATTGTATAAGCAATATTAAGAATTATTTTTAAAAGTCAGGGGAATAAACTTCGATTAGACTGCATTAGATCTGAGTTCTTGCTCTGTAAGGAAAAAAAAAAAATCTGTAAGAACTATTCCTCAGGTACAAAGATCCCAAAATTGACATTGAACTTCTAGGCTTAAAAAGTATTTTTTTAGCTTCTCGTTTTACTATTCCCCAGTCTCCAGAATTTTAGATTCTTCTCTGTACAGAACAAGTAATGGCATTTTGGTTTCAGCGAGTTTTCCACCAGTGTGTGCAGCTGGGCAGCAGTTTATGAAAATGGGTTGTGTAGTAAAACCACCAAACAAACAAACAACATTGCAATTGAGGTAACAAAACACTGCTAAGAACTTAGCGCCCCAGAAAGGAGCTCTGGGACTGTTTGTAAAACTTCGCAGTCGACGCCTTCCAGAAATGGTCCCGTACAGAATTTCTTTCTCTGAAGGTCAGAGCACACCTCTGCCCAGGAAGGGATTGCCTGCTGCAGAAGAGTCACAAGTAACCCAAAGCGATCCCCTTTACTTATTTCTGCCTTCCAGCGGCCACACATCTCTCACCTTGGGCTTCTCCACTAGGGTTAGAGTTCTGATGGAAGACACACGCTAACTACATCACCCTTGGCAGCCTAGCATGACCAAAAAAAAAAAAAAAAAAAGAAAAAATACTAAGAGAGGCTCCTTCCTCTTTTCTTTTGCTGCCATATTTTTTCTCCAAGTATATTATTGGCAAGGGGCCATTTTTTCCCCTCTATGCTGGGATGCTCCTTCCTCAGACCTTCTCTTCGACATTGTCTTCCTAAAGCAATTTTCCTGCTATACTGCTTGTTCCTGATCCCTTCGGAGCTCCAAGAGCATTCAGACTCTTGCCAGTTTGCAGGGAGCATTTGAAGCTTGTCGCAACAGCTGGCTTATACGAGCCTTGAAGGAAAAAGCATGCATACACGTGGCAGCACATTTAAGTGCTAAAGCAGCTGGCAAAGTAAGCAGAGACCAAGAGGTGCAGGGAACTCACAGCTTTGCTAGAAACTGTGCTGGGGAAGCCTTGTACGGCAGGCGGGAGCATAATTAATGGATAAATCCCATTGAAGCCTGGCTTTTGCACTTACCGCTCTATGGAAACTACTCTGGTAAAAGTCACCAGTGACCTTCTAGTTATCAATTTGATGGATGCTTTTCAGTCATTGTTTTTCTGGGCATCTCTGCTGGCCTTGGCAGGACAGTTGAGTGAGGGGCAAAAATGATACCCTCACCTAGGAAGAAAGCTGAAGTTTGAAATAGGTAGGTTTACCCCTGAACTCAAGATCTTTCCTTTGAGCCTGGTTGACTCTCGACGTTTCAACAGATATTAAAAGGAAACGGTGAATGAGAGAGATGAGCGGTTGATGATACAGTCTTATTTTCTCTCCTTTGTTGAACAGACCAAACATGACAGTAATAGTGTTTTAAGAAGGCACAGAGCCACAAAGACAAAGAGAATGGGAAAAGAGGCAGAGGAGGACAGGAGATTCCAAGAGATGATGAAAGATTAGAAGAGGGAAATATCTAAAGCACATGCAGGGCTTATAAGGAAATTCATATTTAGGGGCTCCTGTGGGGCTCCTGTGGGGCTCAGTGGGTTAAGCCTCTGCCTTCAGCTCAGGTCATGATCTCAGGGTCCTGGGATTGAGCCCCACATTGAGTTCTCTGCTCAGCGGGGAGCCAGCTTCCCCCCTCTCTCTGCCTGCCTCTCTGCCTACTTGGGATCTCTCTCTCTCTCTCTCTCTCGATGTGTCCAATAAAAAAAAAAAAATCTTAAAAAAAAAAAGAAAAAATCCATGATTAGTGGCTAGGAGAGATTTTTAAAATAGAGAATAGAATGGAATAGAGTAGAAAGAAGAGTAGAAAGGAAACGAACCAATGTTCCCCACAAAAAAGGCCCTGGCGATACCAAGTCTTAGGGAAGTGGAAGGGTGAGATGGATGAAAAAAATCAAAGTTGATTGAAAGCAAGAGTCTGAACACCCTCGGAGCTCTGAAGGGACCAGGCACAAGCAGTGTAGCAGGAAAATTGCTTCGGGAATATAGACAGAGGAGATGCTGCCCTGGGTCATCGTGCTGCCTCCTGGAACAGAGTCACTACTTCTCTTCACCACCCCAAGAGACAAACTGTGAGTTGAGTCACCAAACACATCCAGCCAGTAAGACTTCAGACATGGGGCGCAGATATGGGTAGAGTGAGGCGGGGGGGGCTGGAGAGAAAAAAATGGAAATCCATGCAACAGAGGATGGAATTTCCTGTCCATCCGCTCTGTTCCCCAGGCCTGTTTCCAGAGTTCCTGCAGTCGGACATACACTGCTGTCTGCCCTCTATCCCTCACTCTTCAGTTCTTCCTGGACAGCTTGAAATTCCACAAAAACAGTGCTTCCAGATACACTGCCTGAGAAAGTCAAGTTGCTGCCTCGTCCCCTTAGGACGACATTGACCAGACTCACTCATGCGGGCAGAGCTTCCAATCAGCTCTGTAGTTCTGCCTATGGATTATAAACAAATGGCTACTAAGAAACTCCCCCAAAATGAAATCGCAAAAAATGAACAAAGACAACATAACAACAAATAAACAGAATGAAGAAATCTGGACAATGCATATCAAGATAAGAAGAAACTTCAGTTAATGTCCTCACAGAGATAGGAACATATTGCCCTCATGAAATAAAACTCATAAATAACAATAAAGAGCTTGGAATAAGAAAAGACCCCAAATAGCCAGAGGAAGGTTCAAAAAGAAAACCAAAGTTGGCGGCATGACAATTCTAGACTTCAAGCTCTCTTACAAAACTGTGATCACTGAGACAGTATGGCACTGGCACAAAACAGACACATAGATCAATGCAACAGAGTAGAGAGCCCAGAAATGGACCCTCAACTCTATGGTCAACTGATCTTCAACAATACAGGAAACAATATCCAGTGGGAAAAGGACAGTCTCTCCAATAAATTGTTCTGGGAAAATTGGTCAGCTACATGTAAAAGAATGAAACTGGACCATTTTCTTACACCATACACAAAGATAAACCCCAAATGGACAAAAGACTTAAACGTGAGGCAGGAATCCATCAAAATCCTAGAGAAGAACACAGGCAGCAACCTCTTTGACCTCCACTGCAGAAACTTCTCGCTAGACACGTCTCCAAAGGCAAGGAAATGCAAGCAAAAATGAATTATTGGGACTTCATCAAGATAAGAAGCTTTTGTACAGGAAAGGAAACAGTCAACAAAACTAAAAGGCAACCTACGGAATGGGAGAAGATATTTGGAAATGACGTATCAGATAAAGGGCTAGTATCCAAGATCTATAAAAAACTTATCAAACTCAGCACCCCCAAAAAACAAATAAATCCCTGAAGAAATGGGCAGAAGACATGAATAGACATTTCTCCAAAGAAGACATACAAATGGCCAACAAACACATGAAAAATCTTGCCACATCACTTGGCAAGAGGGAAATACAATTCAAAACCACAATGAGACCCCACCTCACACCAGTCAGAATGGCTAAAATTAACAAGTCAGGAAATGACAAATGTTGGCAAGGATGTGAAGAAAGGGGAATCCTCTTACATTGTCAGTATATAAAACAGCTAAATATATCAAAACTATGAGAAAATAGCTAAGACACAGAAAAGTCATAACAGGTTATATATAGGAGGTCCAGAATAAGCAAAATCAAAACATGGAGGAAAGGAAACTGTCATGTAAATAAGAAAGAAAACATCTTCCTCAAACTGTTAAACATGAGTTCCTAACCTGAAAGAGTCTACCAATTTTCCAAAGCTAAGAGTGAAAAAGAAAATCAACCACCACAAATCTAACCTTGTCCCACCTTCTGAACTTGGAACTTCAGAACCGTAGAATAAAGAGTGATATTTCAAGTTAGGGAGGAGAGAGACAGGGAGATGGATAGACAGAGACAGAGAGGATCAAGAACAATGCTGCATCAGACTTCTCCATAGCAAGACAGGAAGCTAATAGACCAAAGAAGGATGCTTTCAAGATTCCGATGGAAAAATGATTCTCAAATTATAATCTTTAAACCAGTCATGTCTGAGAGTAATCCAAAGACAATTTTAGATGTAACAGGGCTTTTTGTTTTGTTTTGTTTTTGCTTTTTAGTAAAATACTGGACCCTGTGCTCCAGTAGAGTGAAGAAATACATGAGGATAGAATATCAAGATGATCACCCGGAGTTTGCAGACCAGGGCGACAGCTTTGCAGCAGTGCCAGAAAGCAACCGGTGTCTCAAGGGGAGAGCATCAAAAAATATGGCCTCTGCAGCAGTCTGAGCTGTATCCTCTCTAAATTCATATATAGAGGCTCTAGTCCTCAAAACATCTGTGTTTGAAGGACTTTCAGGATGTTATCAACATGAAATGATATTGTAAGGATGGGTCCGTAATCTGATAGGATTCATGGACTTATAGGAAGGTATCTCTTTCTCTGCCCCCCACCCCCTCTCTCCACCATGTGAAGACACAGGGAGAAGGTGCCTATCTACAAGCCAGGAAGAACGTTCTGCCAGAAAGCTAATAGCCTGTACCTTGATCTTGGACTTCCCAGCCTCCAGAACTGTGAGAAACAAATTTCTGTTTTTTAAGACATTCATTCTATAGTGTTTTGTTATGGCAGAGCAGACTAGGGCAAAGTCTTCCCATGCACTTTTCTGTTCTCTGAGGTCTTTTCTCCTAAAATCTGGCTGCTTTGGTTGCTTTCTTATTCCTTCAATTATTGTCCCCCCACCTTGGTTTTTATGTACTTATTCTTATAGGAAGTTTGATAACTTCTAACTTCTATCAAAGGAATAAGCAAAGATCTCAGAAAGAAACATAAGAATACTTGAGGAAAAAACATTCCAGGAACATGAAAGAGTAAATATAATGATTGGAGATCATGTTCAGGAATAAATAAAAGAATGGGATACCAAAAGCGTGGGTAACCAGATTGGAAGAAAGCATTGTATAAACTGAGTTTGAGAAGAAGGCAGAAGTTAGATCATGCAGGGCCTGGTAGGCCAGGTGAAGAAGATGGATACTATTCTGATGGCAATGGGACATCAGTAGGATCTTATACTTGTAGGGAATCTGCTGTATCTATCTATCTATCTATCTCTCTATCTATCTATCCATCCATCCATCCATCTATGTACATGTATAAATTGCATTTACAACTGAGATGTGTTTATGATCTTTGTGACAATAATGGATCATAAGGGATTAGTTAGGAGCCTACTGTAGAAATCCGTGTGGGAGAAGATTTGTGTAATATGGTAGCAAGAAGTGTAGTAAGTAGAAGTCAGATCTGCAATATCTTACAGGTAGTAGATTTGTGGATAGGTTGAACATTTATTATGTTGAAGGAAGAATGAAATCTGAGATGACCTGAATATTTCTTTTCAGTCTGCAAACAGATACTAGGAAGTGTTGAGGGAAAGTTTGTTTTGGAGGGCCTATAGGAGTGCTGTTAAGTTTGAAATGTCTGTTAGACATCTGCAATGGTGAATTTTATGTGTCAGCTTGGCTAGACTATGGTGACCACTTGTTTGGTCAAACACTAATGCAGATGTCACTATGAAGAGTTCTTTTAACTCCCTCTCTCTCTCTCTTTTTAAAGATGTGATTACAATTCAATTTACAATTGATCGACTTTATTTTTTTTATTTTTTATTTTTTTTTAAAGATTCTATTTATTTATTTGACAGACAGAGATCACAAGTAGGTAGAGAGGCAGGCAGAGAGAGGGGAAAGCAGGCTCCCCGCTGAGCAGAGAGCCCGATGCGGGGCTCAATCCCAGGACCCTGAAATCATGACCTGAGCCGAAGGCAGAGGTCTAACCCATTGAGCCACCCAGCTGCCCCTAAAACAAAAAAGAAAACAGGTGATCCTCCATAATAAGCGTGGGCCTCATCCAATCAGTTGAAGGCCTTAGGAGCCAGGACTGAGGTTTCTTGAACAATAAGGAATTTGACCTCAAGACTGTAGCACAGAAATTCTCCTGAGTTTCTAGCCTTTGGGTTCAAGACTGCAGAATTAACTCTTATCTGAATCTTCAGCCTGATGGCTTGACCTATAGACTTTGGACTGGCCAACCCCCATGATCTCATGAATCATTCTCTTTAAAAATAAATATATCTGTAAATATAAGATATTTAGGGCCCATTTAAATACAGGATGATCTCATATCAAGATCTTTATTTTAATTACATCTGTAAAGGTTTGTATTCCAAATAAGGTCACATTCTGAGGTTCCAGGTGGACATATATTTTGGGGCACACTATTCAACTCATTCCAATAATATGCAATGATATGTAATAATAGGTAATGTTGATATTATTTCTATCATTAATAGGTTATTTGTGGCATGACAAGATCCTGTTTGTATAATGTTATCACCCTTGTATGGCATTCCACTCATCATAGAATCATACTTTTGAGATAAGCCATTATCTATAGAGTTACTCTTAGAAATCATATAAATTACTTGAAGCTGTTACCCACATTTGTACTTTAACTTTTTATGTTCAAAGCCAAATTATGTCAAGGTTGTATGTTCCAGTGGTTAAAAAATGTGTCACTCTCATTGGGTTTGCTGTGGGCACAGTGAAAGCTTTTTCAATAACAATGTTCCAATCCATAAAATAGACTCAAGCGTCCGATGGATTGGTGTGGATATAGTTTACCTCAGTTTAAATTTCCATCTTTCTGAACGTAAGGAAGGTAGATAATCAGTATTCTTGATCTACTGGCTCTGCTAAACATTTATGGCTGCCTACCCCTAGAGATGTGCCATTTTCTTTGCACTGAAAGATCTGCAAAGTGTCTGGACCGAAGTGACGAGAATTGCCCTCATTCACAAAAGGCCTCAGAGAGCAAAGTAAAGACCAATTCCCCTTTTCTGCTGCCTTTTCATCTGAGTCTTGTGGTCATTTCTGCTGATGTCAGCTCCACTCTGCAGCGATCACTGTCGCTTTCCTACAGAGATGGATGAGAGAAGGCACCGCTGGAGGAGCTATCCATCACATCTGCCTATGGATGTTCAAGGCCATGTCTGTGGCTCCACATTTGGCAGCAATTAAGTGTGGGCTGCATCCAGCAACACAGCTCTCTTGTGCCGCCCACAGAGAATCGGAGAACCTGAAAGATTTCCTACTTACTTCAGAGTGCTGCTAACTGCTCACCTACTGAGACTGAAAAGTGGAAGTAAAGATGAGATGAAAAGCGAAAGGGAGATGAAACACTGAATACAGATACTCAGAAACTTACGCGCCCAATCTGGTGGGTCTTCGAGCTTGCTGACTTTGTGGAAAGCAGTTTTCTATGTGTGCTAAGGATTCGTATACAAACAGTAAGTGTTTGTGGGCCAGACCTGCTAGATGTGCTGAATTAGGTGCATTATCTGCGAGTAAGAGGTGGATGGCTGCTCACAGATAAGGAAAAATGCGTTATTTGATGACCCTCCAATATTGAAAACCACGGTGCTGATGCTTGATAAATGTCACAGGAGGATCTTGTGCCTGCTCTAGACCTTTTTTTTTTTTTCTAAGTCATTCATTCAGCATTATTAGTCTACATGGCTACCAATTCACCCACGAACTTCAGAGATGCCGTGAATACAATGTGCAATCCTAGGTTAAGACCTATTTGCGAACAAGCTTTCTGATTTCTAGCTCAAGTCACTTATGACCCATTGAAAAATGGAAAAAGGAATCATGGTAAACAACAACAACAACAACAGCCACAGATATGAAACTTAACATATGAAAAATGTGTTTGTCTTCTGGATGGGCCAGGAAAATTTTTTGGGATAAACACAAGTCATCACGCTCTCCAGGGCTTTCTTTCCCTCTTTTCTTCCCAGACCATCATTCAGCAAATACTAATTGAGCACTTACTGTTTGGGTATAAGGACAAGACAGGTCTTCCAAAGAGAGTACAGTCTGTGTAGGGACACCAGACTCCTCATCCTCATTTTTCTTTTCCTTTAGAAATAGACTGATTTATGCCTTCTTCCCATTCTCTAAGCTGGGAACTTCGTGTCTTCTGGGGTGACAAATAAACACACAATGAACTGATCCATGTTAACACTGGATTATGAAGGAAAATGTGAAGAACCTGCCAATATGCAGATCCTACATCCTTTGGTGTCTCAGGAGCAGTCTGGGGTGACTTCTGGAGACAATAGTATATGTATAGATATACTATCTATAGATAACAGACAATCCTATTATCTTCCCAGAGGATCTGAACTTCTACCACAAAGAACTGGAAGGGCCTACACATAAAGTAAGTCAGCCTCATACTCTTCCTCTGGAGTTGCTCAGCGCTGAATCACAAAGTAACTGGTTTTTAATCTGATTTTATATATTTATATAAATTTTATATATTATACATTAAATATATTTTCTATATTGAGCTCATCAAAGTCACATCTGCTTTAGAGGTTTCTGTATTTACAGAGCCTCATTAGAGGAGAGAGTGGAAACGCTCGGAAGAAGACCAGCGGTATTACATTAAGAGCCCAGCTAGTCCCATGTTTCATTCCATAGAATGCTGTGCTGATTGGAAATCCATAGTCTGCTGTTAACTGTGAAATTTTCCTTCCAAACAGTGGACAAACCAAATGATTTCTTTCTCTCTTTGAGAACTGCTATTCTCTGGGGCCTCCTACCCTAAAGATGTGCAGAGTTCAGCTCTTCATCCTCATCTCAACGCATTGTGCCTGCAAAAATGTGCAAGATTTAAAGACACCGTCTTGACAGTATCTTTCTGGATTTGGCAGCAATTCTTGGAGTTTATGCTGCTGCTGCTGCCGCCTCATGTTTTGCACAGGAAAAGATCTGGGGGTCTCCTCTAGCTTCTTACTGTCCCAGCATGAGCTCGACGCTGATCAGCTAAACACATGGTAAATTTAGGTCGGAGAAATTGCTGTTCTGTCTCTGTCTCACTCTAGGACCTGAGGGTCAAGGGCATCCAGCAGGGAGGTGGGTGGGGGCATTTACACTTGCTGAGCTGTGTGTGCACTGGTGTGATGCGGAATCCACTCAGGAAGACATACCTCTTCTATTTTGCACAAAACCACTGGATCGGCTGCTGGTCACCCTGGGCATAGCAGCAACCACACAAACCAGGCTGAGGGGCCCAGGGCCATCTTCATCCTTCTGGACACTCTCCTACTTTTCTACACACATAGCTCTTCCTTGGCACTTGGAGCAATAGGCCTCAAATAAATACAGGACAGCTCTTAATTTCAACCAGCTTGGAAGACTATGAGAAGTATTTATGTTGCCCTTGCAAGTGTTTTTGACAGCCCCCATCTGTTAGGTCATGGCACACCTTTTCCCTATTCTGTAACACCCCAAGTCTCGTGAAGTAAGTGCTGTATGACTAGGACTAGGTGAGGCGCGCCTGGGAACGAAGAAGGGAATCGAGGGCATGCAATTGCATAGACGCACGATGCACATTTATCCGTCTTCGTTTTTGCTTTTTCTGTTTCGTCTCTTAGTTGGCTAAGAACATCCTTTGCATCTCTTTCATTTGTTGCATCAGAAATTGTTTCTTCTTCAAGGCCCAGCTTCCGTGTCACCTCCTCTGGGCAGCCCTCCCCATCGCCAGGCTGTAGCCCGCATGTTCCACATCGAACTACCTATAATTCTTGCAGTCTTTACCACTAATAGTTTGAATTGGCCTGCTTGTATGAGGCCAGGCTCCCCATGAATGAGTTCTTTGAAGACAAGGGCCACACCAAAAGCATTTCTGTAACTCCCTTGTTGGGCTGGAATGTTGCACATTTCAGTTATTCAAGAAATGCTAAGTGAGACCACGGTGAATGACGCAATTCCCGCAATGTGGTCATCAACCTTCAAGAGTTGTGACTTCTTTGAAAATGCTATAGACTCTCTCCCCGGGGAGGAGGGGGGGGAATAAATGCATAAATACTCTACATGCAAACTCTTGCATAAAATTTTGTTCCCAGGTCCTCCGAAGCCTTTCCATGGACTTGCACATGGGTCCACAGAACTCAGGCTGAGAACCACTTGTTAAAGGGAATAGATGGATACCCCTGGTACAAGAAAGAGCTAAATATTTCCCAGCTCTCTCCTTCCCCCAAGTCGTTACCACGGCGGTTGCTGAAGATGCTGTGATGAATACCACGCACGTCCTCGCGGCCCAGTGAGCCCATGGTAATGCCGTAGCTCGTGAAATGCTGCTCTAGCATGTTCTAAGGATGCCAGCGTTAGGGAACTGGTTTGCAGACTCATAGTTTCATGGACCCAGAATGTATAATAAAATACCAAGTGATATGAGTGCCCAAGTTTTTATTATCTCAAATTGACACTTAAAAAAAAAAAGTGGGCGCCTGGGTGGCTCAGTGGGTTAAGCAGCTGCCTTCCGCTCAGGTCATAATCCCAGGGTTCTGGGATTGAGCCCCGCATCGGGCTCTCTGTTCAGCAGGGAGCCTGCTTCTCTGCCTCTCTCTCTCTGCCTGCCTCTCTGTCTACTTGTGATCTCTATCTGTCAAATAAATAAATAAAAGCTTAAAAAAAAAAAAAAGTTCTGCTATCACTCTCATTTCATACAAGGTTACTACCCAAAGAGAAGAATGGATGCTTCTGGAATAAAGAACCATCCTTCTAACTGATCATTTTGTGAGAAAACTTTTCCTACCAGGCACAAGTATTCGAACACCCTTCTAGGCAGCCGTGGAAGCATCAGAGAAGAATGGTCCAGATTGCGTCCTGGGGGACACATGAGGGGCAGGCGTGTGGGGCAAACCAGGACGCGCGGCTTATTCTAGACAGATGCAGTAATAGTGGGAAGGCTCCGCGCCTAACTATAAAGACCTGCATCTACAAGGTAGGAATGAAGGTGAGGTCAGCTTCGCAGAAAAGTCCTCACGGAGAAGGCGGAAAGGGCAAGTGTGGAAAATTCCGAGGCACTGGGCTTGTGATAAGGAAGGGCCTTTCCCGCGGGCAGGTTGGAGCGGCTGTAGGGTGTGCACGCGGGAACGGGTGGGAGGGTTGTAGAAGTTTGGGGGCCCTGTGGGAACCCCAGCTCCCCTGAAGCCTGGGGAAAGCGCACCCTGCTGCCCAGCAAGTCAGGGCAGGAAGGCCACGGAGAGCCTGGGAGGCTCTGTGTGGTTAGGATAAGGGCAACCGGGGGTGGGGGCGGGAGAGGAGCATTTGCACCAGAGACAGAAGCCAGGATGGGGTGATCTGTGTCAAGGCGGCCCCCAGAAAGCCGTGCATTCCCTCAGGTGAAGAGGGCCCCTTTTGCTAGATGGAAATGGAAATTGAGCTTCAGGACAAATACAAAAAACAAAGAAGCAGCAGAACTGGAGGTAGATCTACAAACATAAGGATCCCAGAGTTGGTGTTCCCTTATTTTTAAAACAATTTGAAGACATTCTCTTCTATTACCTATATGCCATAATTCTCTTTAATTGGCATGTTAGGCCAAGCAAACCTTAGTAAATACATATTTTACTTGAAAATATTTCTTACAATTGTATGAATGCTATTGTAAGGTATCTGTAGACTGATTTTTTTTTAAGTTTCAGCTTTGCAAGAGTTTATAGATTAATTACTCAGCTGTTGTAGGTGATTTAAAGTAATTTAAAATGTTATACAATCAAAAATTACTTCTTTCAGATGCACTTAGAGATATATTCCTCTGCCCGACCCAGGACTATTGCTACTGAAAAATAAACCTTTAACGAACTGTACTGTTAATATTTCTGGATATATTTCTATTGCGCATTATCAACAGCTTACTATCAGATGCTTTGTACTTCTGGAGTGTGAATATTTAAAAACCATCTCTGCCTAGAACCACCATTTCCTACCTGCCTTTTCCTCCACTCAAGATTATCCTTTTAAATCTGTAGCAAATAATTTTTAGACACATTTCTTATTATAGCATTAGCACAGCCAGCACAAACATCTTCTTTTTCCTTTCTCCCACCGTGTGTACACATAATGGAGTTTCTTATTAAATATACATGCAATCCCTCGTTGCATATAAATGTACCTCATCAAAGAAAAGGGAGACCCTGCAACTCTGCTATCGATTGGTCATAAAGACAGGGTAATATCTGAATGGTGTTCTTGGGCTTTCTCTTAAAAAAAAAAAAAAAAAACCAGCAACAGCAACAACAACAACAAAAAACCTGAAAGAGTCATGTAACTTTAGCAACCATCATGAGGATCTCTAATGTGGTTCCTTTCTTACATATTTCTCAGGCTGCCTTATTACATATTTTCAAGACAACAGCAAACAGAAATCTCCTTCCTGCTTTCTGAAGAGAATTCATCAAATCATGGGATGTGTCTTCCTGGGACCTTACTCTTATCTTTAAGGAAAATTCCAGTCTGAAGGAAGCCACACTATTTAGGATAGGGGGTAGGGGTGTTAAAATGGACCTTTTGGGGCAGGGGGGGGTGATTCAAGTAGAACTCAAAGGAAACACCAGACAGTACCCAGAATATACGCAGGACAGAAGGAGGAAATCAGCATGCTATTAAGGAATGATAAAATAAGGACGTAGAAGGACGGTCTATTGTGTGGCTGAGGGTCCGGGCTTCCCCAGAAAGCTCTCATCCCTCTGGTTGGGAAGTGCTAAATTACATTGTTGGAAAACACACTTGGATGGGTGACTTCTCCCAGGTCTGCACACACTAGGTGAAATGTATCTATTGACTTACAAGCTGAAATCATGTGTCAAATGCAATCCGGTATTTTTGTAATAATAGCTAGCAGTCATGGCTGTAAATTATTTATGGAGAGTATTCAGTGCAAACAGGTTAGTGCACACACCCTCTTCAGCTTGACTGCCCTGGTTTTAGATCACGCAGACATTCAACTCCTCAGAGATCTGCTCTTATCACTGCAAACCCTAAAAAAGGGCCCAAACTGCAGTCAGTTCAGCCACCCACGGCCACCTAGCAACTTGCTAAAGCTCTACCTCAGGGTTCAGTGAGTAAACACGGTCCCTCTGCCCCCTCTCTCACACCCGCCTGGCCCTGGCGATGTAAGGTAATATCAGACATGAAGGCAGATCGATCTCCAGAGCAGAGGCATGGCTGTGCTCTGCTATCTTTGTGCAGAAACATGGAAGAATGTGCACAGAAAAGGCCACTGGTGATCTTAACGCAAGCTGACATTTCACTAATGCCATGTTTCTGAGGCTGGAAAGAGCTGGCTATCCGGCGAAACCCTCAGTTTAAATTTAAATAAGCGTGGCACCCGATTGCAATGCAGGGCATGGATGTCCCCTTCTGCCCTGGACTGTGTCAGCCATGGACATTTCCATTTCTTCCCGGTGATCAATGCAGGCAGGTGGACTCCTCTGCCATGCCACATGGATGGCCAGAAAGGTTACAGCATCTCTTACATTTTAAGAATTAAAGTCACAAGGGAAGGCAAACTCTCTGTTAATATTTCAGGAAGCCTATTCTGCCTCCCCCATCAAACAGGCAATTAGTGAGATATGGACCTCAGATGTCCCAGGTCAGATAACTATACATTTCACTGTATCTTCTTTGTCCTTTAAGATGAAAAGATATCACAGTCTTTCCACCGCTTAATATGGGAGAACTATTGTGTGACGAGAGATCACAGCTTTTATTTTGGGGCTAACAACAGGAAGTGGGTTAAGCTATCTGTTCACCAATTTATAAACAGATTAAAGGGTGCTAGCACAACAGCTGGAACAAAATTCGGAAACATGAGAAGCACCGCAAAGTTGGAAGAGCAGAAAACAATCTGCGGGTTCTAGAATCAGCTTTCTGTAGGATTGGATAGCAATGGTTTTTCTCTCATGTGGTTTTGGAGAGCGTTAGAAAGCAATTGATGATGAGGTCTCTGTAGCTCAAAGAGCACAGCGCCAGGAATGAGGGGCTTCGGTTCGGTGACGTCAAAGCCCGAGTGACATAGGAGCATTCATTTAACCTCTGTCTTCATCTACCAGATGGGGGAAATAAAATCCTCCCTGGGCATCATTTTGTAGTAAGGACAAAGTGACCTATTATAAGGAAAGGAGGTTATGGTAGAACATTGAGTGGTGGCCTCCCAAAAGATACAGCCATTGTTTAATGCCTGATGCCTGTGACTCTAACCTTAGTTTGGAAAACAAACAAACAAACAAACAAAAACCAAAGAAGCCTATTCTTCAATGATGTAATTAAATTAAGGGTTTGACAGTTAGAATGGCAAAAATGAACAAGACAGAAAACAAGTGTTGGCGAGGCTGCGGAGAAAGGGGAACCCTCTTACACTGTTGGTGGGAATGCAAGTTGGTGTAGCCAATTTGAACAGTGTGGAGATTCCTTAAGAAATTAAAAACAGAGCTTCCCTGTGACCCTGCCATTGCACTACTGGTATTTTCCCCAAAAATACAGATGTAGTGAAAAGAAGGGGCACATGCACCCCAGTGTTCTTAGCAGCAATGGCCACAATCACCAAATTGTGGAAGGAGCCAAGACGCCCCTCAACAGACGAATGGATAAAGAAGATGTGGTTCGTATATATAATGGAATGTTCCTCAGCCACCTGTAAGGTGATATACCCAACACGGATGGGACTGGAGGAGATTATGTTGACTGAAGTCAGTCAAGCAGAGAGAGACAATTATCACATCGTTTCACTCATATGTGGGACATAAAGAATAGTGCAGAGGACCACAGGGGAAGGAAGAGAACACTGAATAGGAAGAAATCAGAGGGAGACAAATTATGCAAGAGTCAGACTCCAGGAACCGAACTGAGGGTTACAGAAAGGAGGGGGGTGGGGGGATGGGGTCACAGACAATGGGTGTTAGGAAGGGCACGTGATGTGACGAGCGCTGGGTGTTATACACAACTAATGAACTGTTGAACACTACAACAAAAACTAGTGATGTACTATATGCTGCTAACTGAACATAATTTTAAAAAACCCCAAAATAAAAATAAATAAATCAAGGGTTTGAGAGGAGAAGACCTTCCTGGACTTTCTGCCTGGTCTCTGAATGCAATGGCAACTGTTCTAAGAGGCACAAAGAGAAGACAGACACAGCGGAGAAGGTCATGTAAAGAGGGAGGCAGAGATGGGTGGGGTGCAGCCACAGGGCAAGGAAGCCAGCTGCCACCAGAAGCTAGAAGAAGCCAGGGAGGAGCCTCCTCTAGAGCATCAGGGAAAGAGAGGCCTCGCCAACACTCTGATTTGAACTCTGTGCCATAGCAGCCACAGGAAAATAATTATTCAGACTGGGAACCAGAAGGATGAAAATCTCTCTCACCTCTGGCACAAAATTTTAAGTGCCCCCCCCAATCAGTAATCAGAATAAATAATATTTTAAGGTGACCTTTTAAAAAATCAAAATCAATGCTAAAAAAAAATCTATGGTGACAAAAAACACTCAGATTGCTAGATCGTAAGAGATTTGTCTTTGTTATTGAAGACATGCCCTCTCAGTCTTATGATTTTAGGAAACCAGATGATGTGAGGCACCATTTTCTGGTTAAAGCGTCTCACCAAGAAGTATTATGTGTTAAGTGTTAGCTAGTTTTCAGTTGAATTATGTTTTGGAGATTGGTAGTTTCAAAGCCCTAATGAATGAAAATACGAAATCGAATGCTAATCGAAAAGAAAATCTTCATGTATGGGACTGTGGTTCTGGTCTCTGGCTGCACATTAGAATTACCTGGAAGATTTATAAAATCCCAGTGCCCAGGCTGTGCCCCAGAGAAATTATCTCAGGATCTCTGGAGGTGGGCCCCCAACGTGAGTTCTGAGAGGCTGTAGGAAATGCCGGGACCACTCGAGCTGGGAAGCACAGCCTTGAATGGTGAGTGAGGGTTTAGGTGCTGTTAGGGGTTCTGGAGGCTAAGCCTTGTGAACCACAGCATGGTACATTCTTTATATGACAAAGGGTAAAAGGCAATTCTGAAACACATCAAAAATTACGCACCAATCAGGGCTTAAGTATCTTTTCAACAGTTTAGAGGGTTGTCAATGGTAATTCACAGGGGAAGGTAATAGTGACTGTAGTAAAGCTTGTATAGGTTTTTAGAGTTTGCAAACCATAAAACTCTCTTCCCCTTGGTTCCCAGTGTGACCTATCACACATGGTTCCAAGTTTCTGAAGTTTATATCTTTAATGCTCCTTCACTGAAGTAGGGTGAATGGTACCCTCACCCCCATCCCTGCAAAAGATACACTCACTCAGAGCTGAAGAATCTTTGCAGATATAATTATGAAAAGGATCTTGAGATGAGGAGATGATCCTAGATTATCTCGGTGGTCTTTCAATTCAGTGACAAGTGTCTTTAAAAGAGATACACAGAGAAGTCACAATCATTGAAGAGGAGGCATGTGAAGAGGAAAGCAGAGACGCAGAGAGAGGACTTATGCGGCCATGAGACAAGAACGCCAAGAGTCACCAGAAGCCTCCAGAGGCACAGATTCTAGGATTCTGCCCTAGAGGCTTTGGAGGGAATGTGACCCAGCCAACACCTTGAGTTTGGACTTCTGGCCTCCCGAAGGATGAAAGAATAAATTTCTGTTGTTTTAAGACAGTTGCTATTGTATGTATTGTATGTATGTATCTTCCTATTACTTCCTAGAACTGAGAAGCACCTCATGATTTGGCCCCCCCACTGTCTTTCCACACTTACCTCCTGCCAGAACCTTGCATGTCCCTCTTCTGCTCTCCCATCTCTGACCACGCCTCCATACCTGGGCTTACAGCACCTGAGTTTACACCAGGATGAATGTGCCCCCCTGTGGTTGCACCTGCTGCTCCCCTGAAACCGATCCCCTTCCTCTGTCACAAGGCCTGGTGGACTCCTCAGCCGTGCCCAGTCCCAACATCGGCTTTGAAGCTTCTTAAACCTCCACGCATTCTGAGCCTGTCCTGTCTGTTCTCCAACGGCCTTTTATATAGTTATTGTACTCTCTTATTACAGTATACCCAAACATTTCTTCCACAGCACTCTCAACTCCTTGACAGAATAGAGGCTGATGCAACTTAATCTCCAGTACCTAACACACCTTCTGCCTTCTTAATAATAATCACTCGTTAAGCAAATCGTTTATTAATATTTCATCTAATGTTTTCAATGTTAAGTGAAATGCAGGCTACTATTATCATATTTTTACAGAAGAGAAAATTGAGGAACAAATGGGTGAGTGAATTTTTCTAATTCAAACCTAAAAGCTTGACTTCAAATAAAAATACATATTCAGATATATATGATATACTATTATATATATTATTAACCACATATGTATTTAGCTATATATACTTACCAAATATATATTTGAATATATATATACAAACATATATACTTGACCATATGTATATAGAGAGATAGATATGTATTTTACTATATATATTTAACCATATATGAATATTTTTATAATAAGTCTCTCCACAACACGTATTGCCTCATTGCTTTCTTCCTGGTGATAAAGCTTATTTATGTATAAGTCTTATTTCTAGTAAGTTCACTGAGAGTGGGATCCAGGTTGTATTAAATATTTTGCCATCCTGGGTCTTCTAAATAGCAATCAATCATTAGGTATTAGTTGAATGGATCAGTGATCATGGCAATGACTGTAGTTAAAATATTTCTTCTGTATTTATATAGAATTTCTACATGAGGTTGTATAAAGTCACCTCACTAATGGCTATAAACATGAAATTCCCAGCCTATTACATGTTATTTTCTGCCCTGTTTCAGGGGATGAGGGGCTAGTTAACTGGGATGCTATTTTATTCTGAATGTTTCCCTGCTGCTCTGGTGATGCAGCTGGGCTTATCTTTTTCATTGATTTTTCAGAAAGTTAATAACAGATAGAATCTCACTTTCGGGGCAAGTTGAGTCAAAGCCAGTATAGATGCTCTTATGGAGATTCTCATGAAGAGGGTGCACTCTGACCCCTTCTTTCTTTCTTTCTTTCTTTTTTTTTTTTAAAGATTTTATTTATTTATTTATTTGACAGACAGAGATCACAAGTAGGCAGAGAGGCAGGCAGAGAGTGAGAGGAGGAAGCAGGCTCCCCACGGAGCAGAGAACCTGCGGCAGTGCTTGATCCCAGGACTCTGAGATCATGATCCAAGCCCAAGGCAGAGGCCCAACCCATTGAGCCACCCAGGCGCCCTGACCCCTTATTTCTGAGGCCACCATGGGTAGGGATCATGCCAATGAGAGTTGCAACTTTCAGTTACTCCCAGCATAGAAGAAACCATCATCCAAATTCTAACTATGGTCACCATCAGACAGACAGAGGTAGAGGCCAGAGCAAAAAGCAGATGAGATGCAGGAGAAGTTAAGCAAGGTCGGTTGAAAATGGGCAGAGGTTCGGAGTTGAAAAGAGACAGCAGTTTAAAAAGGGGTAGAATGGGAAGTAATGGCAAAAGACAGGAAAAAGAGAGAAAGGGAATTTCCCAGGAGACTGGAAGGAGCCTTGAGTCCACCCTATCATTGAGCCAGCTTAGGAAGTGACAGTAAATATTTATCAAATTTGTGATAATTGGATAATCTTCTCCATTTATTTCATAGGCAAGGAATAATTTCTCTGTCAAATGCTTTAGACCAAACAGCTCTGAAGAATAGTAAATAGACCACATTTTAAATGCTTTAAAAACAGATGGTAGGTCAGCAATGGGTGTTCGATTGCATGGGTGTTCTTGGGGCTTTGTTTACCACTTGGCTGTATTTGGTAAGATAAGTGAGGTGACATATGCACAATATGTTGGTGATGTGTTCTAGGCAATCCATAAAAGAAAATAAACCTGTGGCTTACTAACTGAAATTGTTCATTTTCAACCAAACAACTAGGATTCTTTTTCATGCAAGTGTTATTTACTTCCATAAGTAAATCAATCCATAAAAATGAGCAGTATCTTACAGAAAACTATTGACATTTACTAAAAATTTATAAGGCGTTTCCCCCATAATTATGATGTTATTCTGGGCTATGCTTACAAGTCATTTCCCGCCAAACTCCATTTAAACCAGACGTATGAGAATACACAACTATAATACTAGACTGATGACAAGGTAATCACTTGTGCATGTTGTCACCATCCCATAAGCATTTATTAAATGTATACTATGATTGGGCTATCATTGGGCTAGTTTCTGGAGAGAATGAAAAAAATTAATAAAATAATTTCATGTTCTTAAAGAGTTTACAAGTCAAGTTGGAGATACAGACATATTTGTAAGTATAATATATGATATGGTATGATATGCTGTGCCGTAGATGAAAGGTATGCCTAGTTATGAAAGTGTTGGTTCCACCATAGGGGCATAAAAGGGTGAAACAAGAATACTCTCATTATGGGGTGCCTGGGTGGCTCAGTGGGTTAAAGCCTTTGCCTTTGGCTAAGGTCATGATCCCAGAGTCCTGGAATCGAGCCCTCCATCAGGCTCTCTGCTCAGCAGGGAGCCTGCTTCCTCCTCTCTCTCTGTCTGCCTCTCTGCCTACTTGTGATCTCTGTCAAATAAATAAATAAAATCTTTAAAAAAAAAAGAATACTCTCATTATATTGCAAACAAGGAGGGTATTTATTAGTAGCACTGAGGAAATATGCTGTTCAATGGCAGATCTGCATTTGTAGAAGATATTTCTTAATGTTCAGTTATGATTTCATACTGACCCATTTTAGTTTGAATTTCTAATATTTTGTTATGTCTCTTTTTTTGTGATTTATCCAGGGGATTCTTCAGTGTGTATGTGAAGAAAATATGTATTCTATTCTTCTTGGATGGAATGTTTTATATATGTATGTTTTAGAACCATGTATTCTGAAGTATGCTTCAAGTAAAAAATGTTGTTGAAAAAAATAATAACTTTAACTGAGGACACTCATTTAAAATAAAGCATATCAGAGAGGAGGTGGGTGGGGGTTGGGTGAAACAGGTGAAAGAGATGAAGAATACATTTATCACAATGAGCACTGAGTAATGATGTATAGAATTGATGAATCACCATATTGTACGCTTGAAACTAAAATAACGTTGTATGTTAACTATACTGAAATTAAAATTTTTAAAAACTAAGGCACCTGGGTGGCTCAGTGGGTTAAGCCGCTGCCTTCGGCTCAGGTCATGATCTCAGGGTCCTGGGATCGAGTCCCGCGTCGGGCTCTCTGCTCAGCGGGGAGCCTGCTTCCTCCTCTCTCTCTCTGCCTGCCTCTCTGCCTACTTGTGATCTCTGTCTCTGTCAAATAAATAAATAAATAAATCTTTAAAAAAAAAAAACTAAGAATAAAGAAAACAGATAAAGTAGGTTCAGAACCATGTATAAGCACTTAGCTCAAAATTATGACTTTTCTCCCTTTGGAAAAATAGAACCCAAGGCCATACTAATAAGTCCTGGAAAAATAAAAACACTTGGTTGAAAATATACAATGGGTTAGTATAACTTCTAAAATATAGATGAAGAATTTAGCAAAGAAGCAAAGGAAGACCATGGGGCTTGGGAAGAATGATATGTAATGGAAAAGCATGAGCAAAGCATGACATTGAGAAAATGGGGCATGGATCTACATACAAGTATGGACCCTGAGTCCTCCCCTGAATAATGAGGAACATATCTCCTGATAGGTCAGCATGTGTTTTGTCTCTACTGAGTTGGCAATAAAAATGATAGTGTATTAAAAAAGAAGGTGGATTCTGGAGCCTGACAGCCTGGCTTTACATCTTACCAGCAGTGGGATCCTAGCTAAGGTACTTAAACCTCACCATGTTGCAGTTTTCCCACGAGCAAAATGGGGGATCATAAAAATACTCCTAGTTCTGAAGCACATATGAGTTAATAAAAGGAAGGTCCTTGAAACATTGCTTGGTGTTGAGAGAAGGAATTCACCACTATCCCTGAACATTCTTGCACCTTCTTGCTGGACATGGTGAGAATGCAAAACTCTGATTGCTCTTTACTGGGGACACTTTTCAGGGTTACATTTACATTAAGCAACTTTGAGAAATGAGATAATGTCTTCTGGGACAGAGAACATGCTTGATTACTGCTTGCTATAAAACAGTAAGGTCCCCAAGCCCAGTGTTCTTCTCTGGTAATGCAACCAATGGCAGGTCCAAGCATCCATCTGGGCTCATACAGCTTCATACCTGTGGGACATGGGGGACAAGTGAAGATGAGGCAAAAATGATGCTTGTGGTGCTTGCTCTCCTATACGTAATAGAAACCATTGTCTCTGACCAGGAAATCTCTTGTCTTCTGCCAGCATCCATGAAAGAGTTACAGGCTAAATGATTTTAAGTAGGATAAAATCAAATCCTATACTCAACAGCTGGCACATGGTAAATATTAGTTTTAAGAGGGAGACTCATCACTGGGAGCTGGAGAAGTGTAAAGACAAGATAGGCAGCTGAGGGATGGGACTGACCGATGAATTAGGGAGGTTATTCTGGAACTGTTTTTGGTTCATCTCTTCTACTTCCTCTTACTTGTCTTCCTCCTTATCCATCATTAATACCAAGAGTGTTTGTACCAGATTGTCCTAAAATTGTGTACTGATGATACGATCTGCACGCCATCTAATAGCTTAAAACATAATCATTTGCAGAGTGAGAATAATTAAAGGGTTTTTGCCATGGGATTTTAACAAAGGGATGGGATAGTAAAATTTCACCTATGATATAGAATCTCCTTTGCATTGGTTTTTAAAAATATACTAAGAAAGACAAATCTCTACCCAGAGGTTACTGAAGGATCTTTGGGGATGTAGAGAAACAAAGTAATGTTTATCTACATTTTAAAAATATACAAGGATCAAGCTATCTTGGACATTTCCCTAGAGACACAGGGACAAGTGGGGGCTCTGGAGTAAAAAGCCATACAGGAAGGAAGATGGATCCTAAGAAGGAAAAATGAGGGCTGAAGACAAAGCTGGCTTACACCTCTGCCTTGCGCAGGCAATATAGCCTATCTCATCTTCCCCTTGCTGATGCTCCCCTCTTTTTTCATCCCCACCCCTGTGTTTTCACATCTACCCTTGAGGATAGAGTTGATACCAAAGCATAGTAGACTAGGGAGGAAGGTGAACAGGGAGAGAAGGGTATGTGGCAGAAAAAGAATGGGCAGCTGGGAGGTCACAAGTCCATCGGAAGTCTCTGATTATGCACAGGAATCAGGGCAACCTGCATCTTAACTAAAATCTTCAGTGACATAAAATCTGAGGAGAGGATGCCAATTAATAAAGCATTATTGTTTTCAGACACTTGGAATGGATGTCCATATTTTTTTCAGAGGTACTTTCTCAGAGAATAACCAAGGTTTACATTTTAGGCTCATTACTGAGACCACAGCTTGACCTAACAGAGAGATCAGTGCACCGGGGTCAAAAGACCTGAGGGGTTTTCTTGCCTCTGTCACCTCCTCATCCAATGACCTTAGGCAAGATGCTTAGCCCGAGCTTGAGTTTCCTCTTCTCTAAAAGGAAGGTAACGGTATCTAACTCACAGGGTCCCAGGAGCTTGAGCTAAGAGAATGCATGCAAAGTTCTTGGACACTGTGAATTGTGAAGTATTATATAATGAGAAAAACAATACGAGAGAAATTCACTTTCAGAATTCAAACCCATAGTTTTCTGTGTAAGAATATTTTGAATATATTGTGCTAGCTGTGCAAATTAAGAAATAAGATAGACAACATGACTGTATGTCTTTATACATATATGTTTAAGTACCATAAATATGAATATTTTGAGGTGATCCATGTGTTTAATGGTACAGTGTGGACCATGAATTGACTCTATTATTTTTCTCCCAAAAATGATCTCAGAAGCTTCTCAATGTTTCTCAGAATTTGAGATCCATAAAACACTATCCTTTTGGACTATGTTATCAAGGGTGTATAACTAGTCTGAAGACATGAATAATTACAGATGGCTGTCAAAGTAATACCTCATTCTTCTATCAAACCACTCTGCTGGTAGCAAGGCTCTACCTGTTCCTCCAAGTTATGCTCATGTTTTAGTGGCCAATACAGATAACTCTGGAAACCAGAAATAGTTCACATCATAACTTATATGAGACTGAAAGAAGCCAAAAATCGTTACCAACATGGTAGCAACTATATTTGCCTTTTTAAAGAGGGTTGTCAGATTAAAAATAGGTTGCCAGGATGCCAATTTAAATTAGAATTTCAGATAAAAACAAATAGTGCTCATAAAATACAATGTCTGGGACAGGCTTATACCAAAATATTATTCATTGGCTTTCTGAAGCTTGAATTTAGCCGGTATCCTGCTTTTTTATTTCTTAAGGCCGGCGGCCTTAACTTGAAGGGGCAAGATGCTTCAGGACCCTGTGTCTTGATGATCTCACCATATTGAATTAACTTCAGGAGGTAAACAGCTCTGTCCCTTTGGCCTCTGCTGGACTTTCTATTTTTCCTCATCCTCCCGACACTGTGAAAGGAGAGATCACATATCCTGTACCCAGACCGACCGTGCCTGCAGTAATAGATATTAAATCACATGCTTGCCTGAAATCATTTAGAATTCACCCACTACATTTTTATCTCCTTTGGAGAAACCTGAAAATAAGCACACAGGAACTTTGGAACAAACATCACACAACTTTTTTTTTTCTGTAAGAAAGACACAGAATCTCCCAGAAGCTCCAGATTCTAATTCTACCCAAATGAGTAAAGGCAGTTAATGACTACTGTTTACATTGTCTCGTTTTGACATTTCTTTGATTATTTTTAAAAAACGATGCCACTGCTACCGAGCTAATTGGAATCTAATTGTTTCCTCGTATGTAAGTGTTCTCAAGCCTCTGTCTCACACAGGTCATGAAATGGTGGTCACAGATCAGCCTCTTGTCATTTACATTGTTTAAAAAATATATAGGGAAAGGGTACTATCCCACATAATTAGCAGACTTAATTAAAAACTGGGCCAAGATATCAGCTGTATTGGTGGCTTGAGAGGCCCGTTAGGCTTAGCTCAGATTCTAGGGCCTTCTGAGTAGAATACAAATCTGGAAATATCCACCTTCATTTCCTCCACTAAGCTGTGATACTTTCAGGACTGATCATCCACTCAGGCCTGGTAATCAATTGTCCTGAAGGTCTGGTGGGAAGGAGGGGGATACAGGAGTCTGGTAAACTTGCCCCATGATTTATGGTTCTGAATAATAAGCCAGAATTCAAAATTACTTTTGGAGCTCTGAAGGGGATCCCCAGGCTCCTCACCATGTGTTAAGTTCTAACATCCTTAAGGATCACAAGGTAATTTGCAATTCTTCTGGCCATCACATCCGAGAATTTTCATGGGAGATGCATTAAAAGTTTTTTTTTAAATAAAAAGCAAATAAAAGTAATTGATTCAGCTTTTATTAAACTGCTACACCAAATGGATGAGATGATAGAGCACGGTAATAAAATGCAAACTGTCCTTTTTGACAGCTCTTTAAGCTGAAATTGCCCAACTTTTTGACAATTGCAGTATAGTTACATCAACTGAAATTTCGGTAAATTAAATATTCTTCCCAAGACTACATGGTTGCACCTGTCTATTTTACTGCAAATCATCCTTAACAATAAGAGAGGGTATTCTAATTATTTTGCACATGGTGATTTTCATGATTCCTCAGAAAAATTATAAATATTATACATTCATAAAAACAAAAGATACATACATTAAAGGTAGAGAGGATGCCTCCATTTCATGGAGTTTTTTTAGAAGCACAAACCTCCAAGAAGGTTTTGAGGAATTTATAATACAATTACAGTATGATCACTTATGATACAATCAGGCATAAAATCTAATGAAGTGAAGACACAAAATCTGGGGACTAAGGAAGGTAGTATGTTTGGGGGGAAGAAAAGAGTGATCAGGAGGCCAATGGCTGTGGAAAGCTAAATAAGGTGTTGACTTAAACTCTCCCTTGTTAGCAACTAGAAGAGAGAGGAAAGCAAGCACATTCTAGAGTTCTCGTCGCCAAGTGGTAAAAGTATTCCAGTTTCCCAGGAGAACCACCATTGGCCTTTATCCCATCCCCCAAATGAACGTGGGAAAATGCTGTGATGTCATTATGTGTGTCCTGTACCTGGACTTGACAGAAGCCTGGTGTTTCCAAGCAGCTTTCAACACTGGACTGGAACTGAGGGACCTCAGAGACCAGATGCTCTCAACCTCCTCTCTCCTGGACCTCTAGAAGGCGCGCTCTTCAAACATGTCAGCCACGGCCCACATTTGTAAAAACAATACTCTCTTTCCTAGGTGTTACTCTGATGTTTTTTATTCTATTCTCCAGCCATGGATTTTTAAAAGCTTTGGTGAAAGCCCTCTAAGTTGACTTTTTGAGTCACAAATAAATGGATGGAGACCCATCGTTTGAGAAACCTGCACTGGTAAACAGACAATTATCTTAAAATACAGAAAAATGGTAAAATGTAATGTGTTTTGTATTCATATAAAAATGTGTAGTTGTGGATATATTGAAGTCTGTATATATCCACAAACATGTACGTCATATCAAAATATATATGTAAAATTTTACAAATGGGGTAATAACTTGCTTAAACTTATGAGAAACCCTGAAGTAGGTCCTAACATATCCTTTAATTATATAGTTGTGTTAAATCCATATTAAATGTTAAAATGGTGGTATATATCTTTATTCATTTCATAAATTTTATCTTGTCTTTTAACACAAAGTTTTTTTTAAAGATTTTATTTTATTTATTTGACAGACAGAGACCACAAGTAGGCAGAGAGGCAGGCAGAGAGAGGAAGAAGCAGGCTCCCCGCTGAGAAGAGAGCCCGACGTGCTCCTAGGTGTTACGATCCTAGGACCCGGGGATCATGACCTGAGCCGAAGGCAGAGGCTATAACCCACTGAGCCACCCAGGCGCCCAACACAAAGATATTTTAAATAATCTAAATAATTAACCTAGCTGACTTTTGAATCCTTATAGCTAAGTTCTTCCCAGAATTTCTCTGATAAACTTTCCTCCATTCCCAGGCAGTCTGTGCTCCCAAGCATATGAGGGGGTCATTTATAAGTATCTGCATATCAACCCAGCACATCATTTTATTAGGATATGACTTAGACACAACATAATCATTAGCCTGAAAATTTCCAAATGGCAAGAATTTCTAAAGATCACCCAGTCGGATCTCCCTTGTTACTTGCATACTATTCACTGACTTCTTTTTTCTCATTCTCTGTCACCATAAAAGAATATCAACTCTCTTAAGTCATGTTGTTCGTCCTTTTTTTTCCCCTCTCCAAATAATGTTAGCTTTCCCTCTGTTTTCAAATCTACCATAATTAAAAGAGCCCTGTTGGCTAGGCATGCTCGAGGGGAGATCAGGCTGGCTCACCAGGAAAGACATCCGGAAGCGATAATGCTTGAACTGAGATCAGGAAGAGGTTAGTCTGATAGAAGGGCAGGGAAGGGCATCCCTAAGAGAGTGAAACTTGCTACAGGGGGGTCAAAGTCATCAGGAATAGCTGAAGTAGATAGTTCCGGCTGAAGAATAATGGAAAGTAATTCTCCAAGTGAAGGCAAGGGCCAGATCAGAAATTTGTTATTTATTACATATGTGGGAGAGAGACTTGGAATGTTTCCAAGCAGAGGAGTGACATGATTAAACCTCCATCTTAAAAAGTTCACTTGGACAAAAATGTAGAGAATGAAATGAAGGAGGTCAAGATATGAGGCTGCGAGTTCAGTGAAGAGGTCATGGCAATAATCTAAACAAGAAATGATAACGGCTAGGTTAAGACATTGGTAGAATTGAAGGAAAGGACATGGATTCAGCAAGATGTGACACAGGCCCCATGGCTCAGCCTTTGGAGACTGTCAAAGTGTGTTGGTGGACAGTGCATGGGGTGAGGCAGAGGCACAGGGGGAGAAGCCTAGAATGGTGCCTGACTTAACCTGGCTACCCATGTAAAAGGTGATGCTTGTAACCCAAGGATCAAACTGTGCCAGAAAGATGAGGAGTTCAGCTTAGCCATGTTGAATTTGGGATGTTTATTGCCATTCTCCTTAGAGAGTTTCAACCAAAGAGCCAACTTTCACCGAACACTTACTCCATGCTAGATATCATGCTAAGTATTTCACAAGCATAACTTTTTCTTCCAAAGACTCTTGTAGGAATGACTATTATCATCCTCATTTTACATGTAAGGAAAGAGAGGCTCAGAGAATAAACTAATTTGCCTGAGGTCACAGAGCTGGCAAATGGCTGAGCAGGGACTCCTATTCAAGTCTGTTTGCCCCTGTCCCTGGGTCCTAAGCCTTGTGTGATACAGGACCGGTGAAAGAGACACTCAGTGAAATATCAACGGTAGCCGACGTTTTAGTCATGAGTGGGGCTGCCAGTTAGAATATACATAATAGAAAGCAGAGTCCAAGGAAAACCCCAAGGAACACCAACATTTAATATACAGGCTACAAATTAGTGACTTCTATTTGCCTACAGATAGTTTGTTAGGCTAGTGGAGTGTTCTAAAATACTTGGATAGAATGCCTTCTGGAAGGGATAGGGAGCATTCTGCACTTCCCCGCAGTTCCCACCACCCCCTGTTAACTGCCACTTCCACCTACCAGCGCCTTCCCACTTGCTATTTCCTGCAGCGCCCTGGGTCACACAAGAGTTGCAACTCCTAAAGAGAGTGAAGGAGGAAAATCTCATTTGGAAAGAAAAAATCTATAGAGAAAGATTAAAAAAAAAAAATACCAGAGGACTGTGGCTTCATACAAATTGAAACAGGAAGGGGTTTCAGGAAAAAAGGGACAGTCAACCATATTATGTCACAGATGGTCGAGTGAGGTGAGGAGAAAACGATGTCTATTGAAGAGAGAAATCTGGTGGTGATTGTAATCTCGGTAAAAGGCAATGGGGTGCGTAGGAGCGTAGCAATGTCAGATTCCAGCCCAGTAAGGTGCAGAGTGAAAGGTACGGAGGAGGTGGAAATAGATGGCTTAGGGTCCTCATTAAGGAAGTGCAAGTGGTTCCGAAGCAAATAACTGCTAGGAGATGTGTGGTCAGATGGGAACTTTTGCTCTCAGAATGGGAAATATCTGAGTGTGATTTTATGCTGAGGAAATACAGCCACAGGGATGATCCCTTGGGAATAGGGGAGAGAGGAGATGGTGAGTGCAATAGTGATGTTTACAAGTGATACTGTGTGCCAGGCATGATAGAGACACTAGGGACAGAGAAGTGAAGTGAGAGATGAGGTCCTGGGGTGCCTGGGTGGCTCAGTCCGCTAAGCATCTGCCTGTGGCTCGGGTCATGATCCCGGGGTCCTGGGATTAAGCCCCACATTGAGCTCCCTGCTCAGTGGGGAAACTGCTTCTCCCTCTCCCTCTGCTGTTCCCCATGCTTGTGCTCTCTTACTCTCTCTGCCAAATAAATACATAAAAATCTTTTAAAAAGTAAGAGAGAGAGAAGGTTCCTGTGCTCATGGAGCTTACTTTCCAGAAGACAGCCCATAGACAAATAGAATAAAGTAATTCTAGGTAGTGATATGATAGAGAATGGAAGTCCCCCTTTTTAATTTGTGTTTGTTGTAGGATGGCTTTATATTGGGTATTCAGGGAAGTCCTTTCTGAGGACTGACGTTGGAGGTAAGACTTGAATGAAAACAGGTATTAGCCATGGATGTTCTCTGGGAGAGCATTCTAGATGGAACAAATAGCCAATGTGTACATCTAGGGTTGGTGTGAGCTTGGTGTGATTGAGAAACAGACAGAAACCACAGTGATTCATTAACTACATCACAGTAGGAGATGAAGTCAGAGAGATGAGCAGGGTAGCCCGTCAAATGGCAGAACTTCTAGAGCTCTCGAGCTTCTAGTAGTGAGTACTGGTTTTATTTAAGCTGTGACATGGGAGGGCTTCAAGCAAGGAGAGCTATTAGCTCCAAGCAGGTGAGAGGCACTGGATCCCAGCCCAAATTAGAAGAATGGGCCTTGAACAGACATACAGTCCACTCTTTCACTGAAATGGGCAAAGCAGAAAAGAATAGAAGGAAGTAGAAATTGGTGTTGGTAGTATAGGAGGCAGGTGAAGGAATTAATACTCAAGGACCTCAGTTTTCTCAGTAAAGCTAGAGGCAAGATCATCTGCTAAGAGTGAGTGGGGAGATTATGGAGTACAGGTTGTATTAGTCTGTGCTGGATGCCATAAGATACCATTGAGCAGGTAGCTTAAACAGCAGAAATTGATTTTCTCTCGGTTCTGGAGGCTGAAAGTTCATGGTCAAGGTGCCAGGAAATTCAATTTCTACTGAGTAGGCTCTTTTCTTGACTTGCAGATGGCCAACCACCTTCTTGCTGTGTTCTTCTAAGATTGGGCAGGAAGGTGGGGAAAGTGAGGGGTAAGAGGAGAGGGAGCTCTGGTGTCTCTTCCCATTCTTATAATGATACCAGTCCTATAGGATTAAGGTCACCCCTGTATGACCTCATTTAACCTTATCATTTCTACCCAGGTCCCATTTCCAAATATAGTCATGTTAGGAACTGGGGCTTCAATATTTGGATTTGGGGTAGGGGGACACAAATATTTGGTCCATAACAGGGATCTGTGGAGAACAGGAAACCTTTGGGGTGTTGAAGAAATGGGAAGTTGAGAATACAAAAAACATCTTCCATCCTAACTTTTTTCTATATTTATGCTAGATTACTTCACTCTCTCCATAATTCCACACTTTATCTAATTAGAAAATACTTGGGTGATGAAATTAGCCTTAACGTACAATCTCCCACGGCACTCTGAGAGATGAGTCGGATCTAAAGCCGGCTGTAGAAAAAGAGGACAGATAACAGAGAGAAGCTGGGAGAAGCCCCACCAACCAGGAAGCTGGCATAAGGAAGATGGGGACACTGCCCAAGTGGAAGGACAGGAGAGAGGGAGATGCCGTGATCTCCTGCCAACGAGGAGCCTGGGAAGAACAGAAGTGCCTCAGGATTCGCACTGGTTTCTTCTGAGGGAAATGTGATGTGCTTTCTTCTCCAAAAGAAATCTTCAACCCCATCTATAAAGTTCATGAAGCTTATGCAGAACAAATTGGCTTTTGTTTTTTTGGAGATGGCGAGAGCCATGCCCTGTTCTAAAATCAGTGCCTGGAGGAAACCTGAGGAAGACAGCCAAAGGGACACAAGCAGAAGATAACACGAAACTAGCATCATTTTCACAGGGCCCACCATATTTTATTTTGACCTGTGCTCCTTTAGAAGAGTCTCTGGCATTTGCAGGTCATGAGCACAGATTATCTTAAAGCACTTCTACATCTCGCCTGCACCACCCCCTCCACCACATCCTTCACTATAGTGGCAGCATTGCCGGTTCGGCCCTGCTCAGTAGCCTTTCCTGCCCATATCCCAACTCCCTGCACCCCAAATAGACAAGACACCCGACGATGCTTTTCAAAAATCTAAAATCAGAACAACTCCAGACTCTTCTGGTTTGTTTCTTTTCTTTCTTTCTTCTTCTTCTTCTTCTTCTTTTTTAAGATTTTATTTATTTGTTTGACAGGGAGAGAGACGGAGAGAGGGAACACAAGTGGGGTAAGTGGGAGAGGGAGAAGCAGGCTTCCCTCGGAGCAAGGACCCTGATGTGGGGCTCGATCCCAGGAACCTGGGATCATGATCTGAGTGGAAGGCAGACACCTAACGACTGAGCCACCCAGGTGCCCCTTCTGGTTTGTTTCTTGACTCCTTCAGGGGAATAAGAATTCACATAGATTCTTCATTTCAACTCCCTCATACCCATTAATGCTGTCCTGACTGCTTATTTCTCACCCTGTGATTTTTTCCTCCCCTAAATGTTCCTTTATATGTAGGGGTTCTCTACGACTAGAGAGAGAGGGGGCTGCCCTGCCTTCCTCTCCATTCCTTGGATCTCCATTTTGGTGTCCTGTGCAGAGTGACCCATGAATCAATGCTGGGGCAGCTGATGAGTTATGAATAAATAATAATTAAGGACCACTTTGACTCACCCAGGTGTTTATCTGCTCGGCTGTGTTATTGAGATGCCAGGGGTATCTACATTTTATAGAAATATTTGCCGATAGAGGAACGTATCGATAGATGTGAATGATGTGGCTGCTTTATTTTCAAGGTTCTCTTGAAGTGTTGGCGCAGCTCAGGGCTCTGTGAGCGTTTCCCTTGCAAGTGATTACAGAAGTGGCCTGTGGAGAGTGAACTGGGAGGCAAAACATATGCAGGAAAAGTGGAAATCACCAAGGAAAACGAGTGAAGGGGAAATCAATATGAGGTGAAAGGTCAACAAGCCTCCTGCTGTTAGTCTGTCAAAATGTATTTAATGGGTTCATTGGATATTTTTCACATTTAAGAAATTGACATGAGAAAGGGTTAGCTTGTAATAACTTTTTATCTCTCACTTACAAAATAGCTATTTTTTTTTTCTTCTGAGAATTTTACCTCTGATCTCAGTATTGCACTCAGGCCCAGGGGTTTGAGGCCTCAACAGAATTATAATGACAAGCCTTCAAAACAGTTACAGTAATTATTTTTAAGTAGTTAATTATTTAATCAGAGCCACATTAATTTGTCAAAGCGTAATTTAAAACATATTCATTGAAATTGAGTAAGGATCAAATATGGAAACTGCACTATTCAAGGGACTAGTTTCTGGGTCTGATCTCATTGTATTTATTAAAAGCATGTCTTATTTATTCCTTTTTCTATCATCTTTGCAATTAGATTGATCTCCGCTTCTGTCTTCTTCAAGCAGAAGAGTAAAAATAACAGATACAAAAAAACTAACTCAATTCCAGCAATAGACTTTGGTAAAGAACTTCAAAAATAAAAAAGTCTCTCCATGTAAAATCACATTTGTACTATTAAAAATTGCTGTACTCCACTTGATAGCTTTTCTGACTTCTTTAATGCTCCTCCTTTTTTTAGACAATTCAGTCATCATCTTATTATGGGCTCAGATTTTTGCCTTTTTCTAGTATTTTTAATCAAAGTACCTTTAGATACATTCTAAATACTAATTCATTTGATGATTCCTGAGACTTACTGAGAAATTAAGCATTAAACATTAATATCTGGGATTCAGCATGGTGAATTTTTATATATGTTATCTGTTTTCTCCCTTTGTATAAGACTAAGACATTTATGTTCCAGATTTAAATGTCCTTTACACCTGATACCAATTTGGTTAGCTTGGACTGGAATCTTGGCTTTCGATTAGTTCCATTAGTTTTTGTGACAAATGTTATAGAAGTAAAGTATGACTTGGGAATATTTCTTTAGTTCCATTAGTTCCATTGGTTTTTGTGACAAATGTTATAGAAGTAAAGTATGACTTGGGAATATTTCTTTAAAAAATATATATATACACACATCATATTCTAATATATGATATATAGTATATATAGCTATATTATAATATATATAAAAATTTATAAATTAATATATAAGCATATAATATATAATATCTATACATTTATTTATAATTAAATATAAATAAACATTATTTATAATTAAATATTTACATACAAATAATGTGTATTTTAATGTATAATATATATATCAGAGAGAGAGGGAGAGAGAGAGTAGATGGCCTAGAAATATTTCTTTTTTTTAATTTTTAATTTTTTAAATTTCTTTTCAGTGTACTAGAATTCATTGTTTATGTACCACACCCAGTGCTCCATGCAATACGTGCCCTCCACAATACACACCACCAGCCTCACCCAACTTCTTAACCCCCGCCCCTTCAAAACCCTCATGTTGTTTTTCAGAGTCCATAGTCTCTCATGGTTCATCTCCTCCTCCAATTTATTTCTTAAAAATTGCCAATGCCCCCAGGGATATGGCACCTTCACTTGTTATGGCTAATATAAGCAGAGTTCAAAGACATGTGTATAAAAGGATTTTAAAAACTAAAAGCGCTTTATAAATTTTGGCATGGCATGCTGAGATTAGAAATTCTAAATAGTACATATAAAAAGGTGTCACAAAGGTCAAAATGAATATTTTTACTTTTTATTTTTAGAATATTAAACATCAGTTATTTATTAAACAGAAGTTTACCATCCAAGGGCATTTTGCTAGGTATCGGTGAATGCAAGATGGAATCAACTCAACCACTGCTCTTCAGGGATGCTTTTTCTAGCAAAGAAGCATTAATGGAAACAAGAATTATGTGACAAGGGATGCGTATCAGTTTTTTACTGCTGTGTAACAAATCGCCTCAAACTTAATGATTTAAAACAACATACAAGGCGCCTGGGTAGGTCGGTTGGTTAAGCGACCACCAACTCTTGGTTTCCACTCAGGTCAGGATCCCGGATCATGAGATCCGGTAACACGCTGGATCCACAGAGGGCAGAGTCCACTTGTCCCTCTCCCTCCTCCTCTGCCCCTCCCCTTACTTGCATTTGCGTGCTCTCTCTCATTAATTAATTAATTAAAACAACATTTATTATCTCATAGTTTCTGTGGGTATGGAGTCTGGGCACAGCCTAATTGTGTTCTCTACTCAGAGCTATACAAAACTGCAGTGATATTATCAGCTGGGGCCATGGTCTCATCTGAGGCTTAAGATCCTCTTCCAAACTCAAGTGATTATTGGCAGATTTCCTTTGCCTGCAGCTGCAGAAATCATCACAACTTGCTTTCTGAAGATGGGTAGATGAGAGTCTCTGAAACCAAGAAAACCCTAAGCCTTCTTTTAAAGAGTTCACCTGATTAAGCTAGGCTCCCCAGAGTAATATACCTTTGATTAACTCAGTCAACTGATTTGGAGTCTTTAGTTATCTCTGCAAAGCCACTTCACCTTTTACCATACAACAAAATCAGAAGAGTGTATTCATTCATATTCATTGGTTCTCCCTACACCAAAGGGAGGGGATTATACAAAGATGTGAATCACTGGGCTGCTTCTTACTATTTGGCCTACCACATGCAGAATAGACATTTAAGGTAGTGACAAATGACTAGAGTTTAGTAATGGAAAAATAGGATAAAGGAAAGGTCATTTGCACTAGTTAACTATGTTAAGCTCCTTGATGCCATGATTATCAGAGTATTTTTGTGCCAGCTGGAGAGAAAATTCATTTTGGACTTTATATAAACAAAGAGTCCCGAAGCTATATTAAGGAGGAGGTACAATTAGGATACAAAATGCATTTAATTTCAGATGCAATGGTCACCAGGCCCTAGTAAAGGAAAAATTTAAACAATATGGTACTTGAGTGGGAAACTGTATAGATTCTTGGATAGTGGACTCTAATACTTTTTAAGTCATTGGTTGTCTTAGGTTGGGTTTCCTGGACATAAAGGCTTGTGTTCCAATAGCTTATTTGAGAATGTGATTCCTGGAAGCAGGACAGAGGGACAAGAGAGTGAAGTAGGGAAGGAAAGGCAATAGGAAAGTGTGTTTTGAGTTGGTTATTGCTTGAGGGGTAAGGGGACTTCTGAGGAACCTTATGAAATGGCCATCAGAATTTTTCCCTTGGGGAAGAACCAAGAAACATTATTCTATTGGTTCTTGGCATCTATAGATAGGCAATGGCCCATGGATCTGAATGCCAAATGGATGTTGATGGTATCAGAGAAGTGGAATGAAAGGAGTAAAGGATGGGGCCTGAGGTGAGGCACTAGCAAAAAGCTGGTCCAAACTTGTGCAGGACTGGTGGCCAGAAGTGAGGGAGATACAATATGAGGCTGAGGAGATTTGGGGGAGCACATAGTGAGCATTTGATATGTTGAGCTTCTGAAAATACAATGAAAACTATGGAGTCGTTGTTCAGCAAAATGCTAACATGCACACACACACACACACAGAGATTGTACACACTCAGGTAGTTCTTCTACCCCTAAAGCTCATCCGTGGACCCAAGAATAGGCATCTCTGCTTGAGGTTCTTATTTTAAGGATATTTTGACTATATGGGAAACTGCATAGGTTTCCTCAAGGAAAATATATGCCATCTATAAATAATTTCCCCCTTTTCTGTATGTAGTGCCCTGTCTTCAAATGGTAAAAGAGCAGAGCCCTAATATCTAAGACTGTAAATTCTAGTCGCAAGAAATTTTCTATAACATGAGCCTTTTACCTCTTCATGCCAAGGCATAACTGATCTCTAACTCATCACCTGAGCTTTTACTAGTCTACACCTGAGTCAGTCCTAAGAGAAAAAAGTATGTAAGTGGATCAGTGCAATCTCACAAAATTCAAAAGGCAAACTGAACGCATTTTCATTCTTGTGAAATGAATGCAAAGGATTGCACACTCACTCACAGCTGGGGGAAATAACACATTGGTTTGCAAGACAAAAAGAAATCTCACTAAAATCTTAGGTAAAACAAAGGGAGAACCATGTGAAAAGGAAGATAGAATGAAAGTAATGGATGCTAATGTAGCAGTCAATAAACATAAATACATAGTCACACACACAAAAATAAAACTATAAAGAAACATTAGATTACCTCTTGAGACTCCCATCAGATGTCCAATAAAAAAAACAGAAAAGAGAAAAAGAGAGCTCCCTGACATCAAATATGGATTTGAGTATAGATTTGTTGTGGTTGTTTGCTCTTTTGCATTTTTTGTGATGGGTGGAAAAATTGAAAATTTGAAGACGTAAAAGTAGATCAACCATTAGATGTATAATGATTTTAGAGTCTACAGAGAGAATATGAGAATTGCCATCCAAAATCCTATATTAGTTTCTAGATATAAATCAGGAATGTCAAAATTTGTACAGTTAATAATATTATTCAAATCTCTTTGAAAACTCATTTACATTCATTATCTTTATAACCACTTTTCAAAACCAGTGGGAATGCATTTTGATTCTTTTTCCTACTTTCCTCATAGTCCTGTGAGAACCCAGCCTGACAGGCCTGCAGAGTTTTTGTGGAGCTGGAGGAATGAATAAGAAATGCCTGTTTTTTGACTTGCTAAATGCTAAAGAACTATACTTAGCATTCCAGACCAACATATGAGCTTTCAAACAAAATTGTAGCCAGCTGTTCTGATCACCTGGGTCACCTCTTTGAGATGGAGCCTCATGCAAACCTGGCAAGTATTCCCTTAGACACCTTTTAGCTACCTGTGAGGGATATGAGAGGGCTCACATCACCTGTGAGGGGCTCACATCTAGTAAGTGTCCCTTACAGGTTATAAAACTAAATACTTTACTCTGTAATCATTACAGAAAAGGAACTGATGCCCCAAAGTGAAACAAAGATATTGAAGATGTTGGACCTCATAAGAGACACTCAATTATCTCATATGGCATATGAAGTTTACCCAATTGCTATGACTGAATGTTTGAATGTCTAAACTGCCCCCCCCATATGTTGAAGCCCTAATCCCCAATGTGATAATATTTGGGGTGGGCTTTAGGAGATAATTAGGTGAAGATGAGGTCATGAAAGTAGAGCCTCCACAATGGGATTTCCCCTTATAAGTGGAAAATACCAACTCTCTCTCTCTCTCTCTCTCTCCACCGTGGGATGACACAAGAGGAATGTGGCCATCTACAAATAAAAAACAGGGCTCTCACTACATCTGTATCTTTGGGGGGTAAATACCCAGTAGTGCAATTGCAGGGTCATAGAAGGGCCATCTGTACCCCAATGTTTATAGCAGCAATGGCCACAGTCGCCAAACTGTGGAAAGAACCAAGATGCCCTTCAGCAGACGAATGGATAAGGAAGATGTGGTCCATATACACTATGGAGTATTATGCCTCCATCAGAAAGGATGAATACCCAACTTCTGTAGCAACATGGATGGGACTGGAAGAGATTATGCTGAGTGAAAAAAGTCAAGCAGACAGAGTCAATTATCATACGGTTTCACTTATTTGTGGAGCATAACAAATAGCATGGAGGACATGGGGAGATAGAGAGGAGAAGGGAGTTGGGGGAAATTAGAAGGGGAGGTGAACCATGAGAGACTATGGACTCTGAAAAACAATCTGAGGGTTTTGAAGGGGTGGGGGTGGGAGGTCAGGGTACCAGGTGGTGGGTATTATAGAGGGCACGGATTGCATGGAGCACTGGGTGTGGTGCAAAAATAATGAATACTGTTATGCTGAAAATAAATAATAAATAAATAAATAAATAAATAACAAAAAACCAGGGCTCTCACTAGACCCTAAATCTGCCAGCACCTTTTTGGATGTCCCAGCCTCCAGAACTGTGAGAAACATATATTGTTGTTTAAGCCCTCTAGTCTATGGTATTTTGTTATATCAGCTCAAACTGACTAAGACATCAATTCAATGGCAAGAAACATACTAAGAATTATTTTTATCAAGTAATCATTGCATGTTGAACACATCAAGTGCTATACATATACCAAATTTAAACTTCCTATAATCGTTAGTACTCTTACTTTAACCTCTTTTTGTCTACTTTTAAGGAGTATTGCTTTTAAAAAATATTAATTGATATATTGCTAACATTTACCATTGTATTTGTCTTAAGTGTAAAACAGAATACTCTGGGTGACTCAGTCAGTTAAGCTTCTGTCTTTGGCTCAGGTCATGACCTTGCGGTCCTGAGATCAAACCTCTTCTCAGTGGGGAGTCTGCTTTTCCCTCTCCCTCTGCCCTTCCCCTCCACAGCTCATGCTCTCTCTCTCAAATAAACAAAATCTTTTAAAAGAAGTGTACAACATAATGATTTGATATATGTGGTGCTATGAAATGATCACAATAAATCTAATTAACATCTATCACCATAGATGTTAACATCATCGTAGTTACATTTTTTTCTTATAACAAGAACTTTGAAAATATACTCTTAACAACTTTCAAATATTCAAAACAGTAATGTTGGCTATTGTCACTATGCTGTACATTACACCTTCAGAACTTGCTTATCTTATAACTGGAAGTGTTTACCTTTTGACTCCCCATCCATTGAGTGGTGGACAGAAAGGATAAAAAGTGTGTTTCTTGTAGGCAGCATGTATTTGGGTCTGATTTTTAATGTATTCTGAAATTCAGCCTTTTAATTGGGGTGTTTAGTTCTTTTACATTTAATGTAATTATTGCTATGGTTGGGTTCAAAATGATCATCTTGCTATTTGTTTTCTATTTGTCCCATCTATTCTTTTCTTTTTTTCTCTTTTTCAACCTCTTTTGGATTATGTAAGTTTGTTTCTTTGATACCATTTTATTTGCTTTTTTGGCTTGCTAGCTATATCTTTGTTTTAGTTTAGTGGCTGCATTATGGCTTAAAGTATCTTTATAGTTTATACATTATATGTATACTTTATACTATATATATTATGGCTTAAAGCATCTTTAGTTTATTAGGGTCTATCTTCAGGTGTTTTTATACCATTTCATGTATTATATAGAAACCTTACAATCATATGCTTCAATTTTTCCTCTACCGATCTTAGTACTATTGTCACACATTTCCTTATACAAATGTTATAAACTCCATACCACACTATTATTTGTTTGCTTGTTTGTTTTGTTTAAATAGTCAGTTACTGGGGTGCCTGGGTGGCTCAGTCAGTTAAGTGTCCAACTCTTGATTTTGCTCAGGTATTGATCTTGGGGTCATGGGATCAAGCCCCAAGTTGGGGGCTTTCAGTGGGGAATCTACTTGGGATTTTTTTTCTCTCTCTCCCCCTGTCCTTCTCCCTCTCCTTTTGCCCCTCCCCCTGCTCAAGTGCTCTCTTTCTCTCTTTCAAATAAATAAACCTTTAAATAGTTCCCTTTTAAATTGTTTGAAATAATAAGAAAAAATTGTACATGTTTACCCTTGTAGTTTTCATTTCCAGTATTCTTCAATGCTACATACAGGTACACATTTCCGTTATCTGTTTTTCTGTTTGAAGGAATTACCTTAATTATTTCTTATAGCTGATGATTAATTCCAGCTTTTATACATCTGAAAAAGAATCTTTATTTCACCTTTATTTTTGTAACATATTTTTGCTGGGTATACAATTCTAGGTTGATAATTTTTTGCTGTCAATACTTAAAATATGTTGCTCCACTGTCTTTTCACTTGCATTGCTTCCAATAAGAAATATGCTAATTTTCTTATCTTTTTCATGCCCTATGTATCTTTTTATACTGGTTGCTTTTTATTTTTTCTCTTCATTATCAGTGGTCAGCATTTTAATTATAATGTGTCACTGTGTTACTCTCATGTTGTACTTTAGATGTGTTTAGCTTCCAGATATGTAAGTTTATAGTTTTCATAATATTTGTATATTTTTCATCATTTTCTGAGGCTCCAATTGCGTGTATACTAAAATGAGTCTGTTTTTGTTTTTTGCATTTTTCTTTAGAGAGAGAGAGAGAATGAGACTGAGGGGAGGGACAGAAGGAGAGGGAGAAAGATAATCCCAAGTAGGCTCCATGCTCAGTGCAGAGCCCAACACAGGGCTCGACCTCACAACCCTGAGATCATGACCTGAGCTGAAACCAAGAGTTGGATGCTTAAATGACTGAGCCACCCAGGCACCCTTACATTAAATTGCTTTTAAATTCTCCCATAGCACATTATTTTTTTCTTTTTGTTCAGGATATTTATGTCTACGTTCATGAAAGATATAGGTCTGTAGTTTTCTTTCTGTTAAGTATCTCTTATAATAACTTTGTCTGGCTTGGTCATTAGGGTAATGTTAGCCTCATAAAATGAATTAGGACGTGGTCCTTCTGTGTTTATATTCTGGAAGAGATCATAGAGAATCAATATCATTTTTTTCCTTAAATATTCTGTAGATTTAACCTGTGAAACCCTCTAGGCCTGGTGTTTTCTGTTTCGGAAGGGAAATAGTTATCGGTTCAATTTCTTAAATATATATTAATATTCAGACTATTTATTTCTTCTTGCGTGAGTTTGGTGGATTGTGTCTTTCAAAGAATTGGACTATTTCATCTATGTTACCAAACTCGGGAGCACAGACTTTTTCATATTCCTTCAGTATCCTTTCAATGTCCATGGGATCACTAGAAATGTCCCTCTTCCATTTCTGAATTTAGTAATTTGTGTCTTCATTCCTTTTTTTTTTCTGGGATAGCTGGTTAGTATAATATCAATTTTGCTGACCTTTTCAAAGGATTAGATTTTGATTTTATTTATTTTCTCTATTGTTTTCCCATTTTCAATTTCCTTAATGCTGGCTTTGATTTTATTTCTTTTCTTCTGCTTACTCTAGATTTAATTTGCTTTACTTTTTCTAGTTCCCCAAGGTGGACACTTAGATTTTGATTGTAGTTCTTTCTTCTTTTGTAATATATGCATTCAATGGTATTAATTTCCTTCCAAATATTGCTTTTAGTGCATTCTATGAATTTTAATAGGTTGTCTTTTCATTTTAATTTACTTTCAAATGTTTTTAACATTTTTCTTAAATTTTCCTCTTTGACCTATATATTATTTAGAAGTATTCTGTTTAATTCCCAAATATTGGAGATTAGCCTGGTGTCTTTCCATTATTGATTTCTAGTTTAATTCCATTGTGTCTGAGAGCATACTTTCTATGATGTCTATTGTTTTAAATTTGTTAAAGTATATTTTATGGCCCCAAATGTGGTATTTTTGGTGAATATTTCATGTGAATTTGAGAAGATTGTGTGTTCTGATATTGTTAGATGAAACTGTCTATAAATGCTAATTCCAATTGGTTAATAGTACTATTCAGTTCACTTATATCCTCACTGATTTTCTGCCTCAGACTTTGCAATGATGGAAAATCTAAACATGGAAGATGTCAGAAACATACAGAATAATCCTATTCCAAGAGTTTACATTTCCTGTAAATCCTATTGTTGGGATTTAGCCCCAGAGTTCTAGATTTATTTGATCTTGTATGGAACCTAAAAGACTTTGCATTTCTAGTTTCATAAGTAATGTTGATATTACTGTCAGGGGACCATACTTTGAGAAGCACTGCCTTATATCCTCCAAGTATATTTTAAAGTTCATAGTCTCCAGCATAAAAAAAACCAAAGATTTGGGGAAAATTGTGTTCAATACATGTTGAATCAGGATGAATAGCAAATGGCTTAAATGGTAAAACATTTGTCTCAGCATTAACCAAATTAGGAGCAAACCTCCTTTGTTTGACCACTACATAGACTTGTATTTATTAATTGCAGTTGGTCTACATTGCAGAACACAGTAAGATAAAATCTGAAACTCCTTGTTTTACTTGATGTGAGGGTTCTTATAAGGATGCTCTTTATTATATTATACAATCTCCTTTTTATAAATACACACAGGAAAAAAAATACCCTCTAGTCCAAAAACCAAGAAAAGTTGTAATTTTACTAAGAAATTGAATTGTATTATTTTATTAAACACATTTCACAAATGTTTCCATTTCCTTGTTGATTGTTGACAAGCTCGAATTCACAATGGTAGCCACAACAAGCTATGTAGAATATTATTTGCTTCATTTTTTCCTGCTCTCATTTTTCTCCTATCTTATGATTAATTTACTTGTTTCTTACAATGTGTAGTAATAGGAAAACTTAAAAAAAAGGAATAAAATATTTGCAAATCATATATCTGATAAAGGATATGTATAAAAATAGGTAAAGAAGTATAACAATGTTTTGCAACTCAGTAAGAAGACAACCCAACTTAAACATGAACAAAAAATTTGAGTAGACATTTTACCAAAGGAGATATAAGAATGGCTAATAAGTGTATGAAAGGTAAATGCAAACCAAAAACACAATGATATGTCATTTTATACCTATTAGAAAGATTATAACCAAAAAGAAAGAGAAGAATAAATGCTGGCAAAGATGTGAAAAAATGTGAACCTTCCTTATTTACTCCTGGGAGTATAAAGTAGTTCAGTCACTTTGAAAATAGTTGGGCAGTTTTTCAAAATGTTAAGCTTAGAGTTACCGAATGATCCTGAAATTCCGTTCCTACATATCTACCCAAGAGAAGTCCAAAGATATATCCATAAAAGGACTTATACACAAATGTTCGTTGTGGCGTTATTCGTAATAGTCAAAAAGTGGAACCAACCCAAATTTCAATGCAATAAGTGCAGAAACAAAACAATATAACCACCTAATGAACACCTTTTAGCAATAAAATATAATGAAATTTTGATATGCTATAACATGGATGTACCTCAAAAACATTGTTCTAATTTGAAAGGAGCCAGACACAAAAGGCCACATACTGTATGATCCCATTCTTATAAAATGTACAGAAGAGGCAAAACTATGGAGATAGAAAGTGAATTAGTGGGGCGCCTGGGTGGCTCAGTGGGTTAAGCCGCTGCCTTCGGCTCAGGTCATGATCCCAGGGTCCTGGGATCGAGACCCGCATCGGGCTCTCGGCTCAGCAGGGAGCCTGCTTCCCCCCCTCTCTCTGCCTACCTCTCTGCCTGCTTGTCATCTCTCTCTGTCAAATAAATAAATAAATAAATGATCTTAAAAAAAAAAAAAAAAAGAAAGAAAGTGAATTAGTGGTTGACCAGCTGGGGGTGAGAATAGGGATGAACAATAAATAAACACAGGTGACCTTATTGGAGTGAAAACAGTTTCCAGAAATGGATGATAGTGATGGCTACATAATTCAGTAAGCTTACTAAAAAAAAAAATCATTGAATTGTAAACTTTGAACAGGTGAATTTTATGATGTGTAAATTATACAATTCAATAAGGTTAAAGAGTCCAACAACTGTTGTTGGGGAGAAGCACCTCAAGTGGAGTCACCTGGCACTTGCTCTCTAGCTCCTATGGCTCACCACCGACAGACCAGGAGGTGGCACCTTTCTGGGGTAGACCTTGAGTATCAGTCAAGTCCTGTTGAATGTGTAGCTACCACCGCCCAGTAGCACTTAGTTGAATAGGGTTCTGAAGCATCTTAAGGCATCCACATAAACAAACTCCCCTAAACCAAATAGTGAGATCAATATATGAGTAAAAGTCCCCCCATGGCCAAGAATGGATAATCAATATGTCAGACCACATTTATGTCAAGTGAAGAAAATCAGAGTGACATGAAAGAAATGAATGATTATACTTTAGTATTAGAGCTTGTCTGCCTCAGGTTATTGTGATGATACTTCAAATATTTATGGAAACAAGGGAATCTTTTTTTTTTTTTTCAAACAGTTTAAATTTGAGTAGGGATGTTTCTAGCATCATTCTAGGAAACACTGGTGCCATCAGGAAGTCCTTGATTCTTTGTAAGGACACCAAGCATCCACACATTTTTTATGTAGTCTGATATAAAATATGTGACAGTCCAGGAACATAATAAAATTAAAGATCCTATAAGTTTCCTTCAGAAACATAAAACATTTTCATATCTGAAACTACTCATTCTCTGTTTATTGTTTCCTTCAGAAAAATAAAACATTTTCATACCTGAAACTATTCATTCTCTTCCTTGAAGCCACCTAATCCCTGGTTATTATTATTAATGGGCAAAATGTGGAACCTAAAATACTATATATATTTCTTGAATTCACACCTGTTATAAAGGACTATAGTATGGGTTCTAACGAAACAACTGGGTTGTATTCATCTTTGTATCCCTAGCGTTTGGCTAAAGATTTGAATATAGTGCTCAGTATAAACCTGAGAAGGGATCACAAGAGTGACTTAATTCTGTTCATTGACCACATCTGTTCCCTGCCACAATAAACAGTGTTTATCCCTTCTACCATTTGTTCTGTCATTCACTTATTCATTTAACAATATTTGCCGAGCACCTACTCTCTGAGGAATACAGTATTAGGTGGTGAAATTGCAGTGGCAAAAAGACAAAGTCCTTACCTCCTAGGAACTCTGAAGGACAAAGACACAGAAATAAAATACTCTGTAAAAACCACAGACAATATTAAGTAAGGGGTCTGCATACCCTTTTATAATTCAGTTTTGGGTGTGTCTGCACAGAGATCCAAGCAGAGACCCGAGAGCCCCATTAGGCCAATGGGCAAGAAGGTTAGGTGGGACAGAGAAGGAATGAGCTCACACAGCAAGGTGGTGTGGAGGTTTGGGAAGAATGTAGGCTTTACGTCCTTACTTGGCCACCTGCTAGCTCAGGGACCTAGCCAAACATTTTATTCCCACTATTTTTTTTTTTTTTTAGATTTTTAATTTATTATTTGACAGAGCGAGACACAGCGAGAGAGGGAACACAAGCAAGGGGAGTGAGAGAGGGAGAAGCAGTCTTCCCGCTGAGCAGGGAGCACAATGTGGGGCTCGATCCAACTACCCTGGGGTCATGACCTGAAGTGAAGGCAGACGCTTAATGACTGAGCCACCCAGGAGCTCCCTTTTCTTTCCACTATTTTGCTCATCTGCAAAAGGGGGCTAATGATCTGTGTCTCATTATGTTGTTGGCATGATTAGGGCTATTGTGGCTGGTGTAGACCCTGGAACACAGTTAACACTAAAAAATTGTAGTCATTGCTTCTACAGTCCAAAAATAATTGATACAGCTTCAAAGTGGTATGTGAATTTTTTTAAACATAGTTTTAGTATTTTATTTGAATGATTCTTAACTATGGGCAAATTTTTTTCAACAACTTTCCCGCATTTACAAATCCTAAGTGGCTCCCCATGGCTTATAAAATTAAGTCTAAGTATTCTTTTTAACAGCTGTATTGAAGTATTTTGAACCATTTGTTGGTGGACATTTGGGTTCCCACTTTTTGACTATAATAATAATGCTTCTGGGAACATATGTGTGTAGGTCCTGTGTGGATGTATATTTTCACTTCCCTTGAATAGACAGCTCGGAATAAAATGGCTGGGTTGTAAGGTAACTCCAGGTTAAACATTTTGAGAAACTGCTTAATTATTTTTCAAAATGTCAGCAGCATTTCACACACCCACCAGCAGTGTATGAAGGTCCTATTTTTTGCACACTCATGCCAGTAAAATTGGTACTAATAGGATTTTTAAAAAATTCAAACAGTTTTTTTAGAGGAGTATGATCTCAGTGTTAAAAATAAAATATTTCAATTTCATAAGTTGAAAACATAAAGAATTAGATAAAAAGCAAAATAACTCATAATTTTACCGAATATGTCAGTTGTTGATGTATTAGGACATGCCTTTGTGATTTTTTTTCTCAAACAGTACTCTTTAAAAATCTGATTATGGTAATATTGAATACCCAACTTTGGTCAAATATAAATTTAGGGGGCACCTAAATTAAGGTCAGGATCTCAGTTTTGTTATATCAAGTCCCAAGTTGGGCTCCATGTTGTGTGAAGCCTGCTTGAGATTCTCTCCCCCTCTCCCTCTGCCCCTCCCCCACTCATGTGCTCTCTAAATAAATAAATAAATAAAATCTTTCAAAAAATATGAATTTCGGGAAAGGACTAATATGACCAAAGAAAAAAATATACACAATAGCAAACATTACTTACTACTTACGTCAGAAACTGTGTTAATCCCTTTATTTCATTATCCCAGTTAACCCTCAAAGCAGCATTATGAGGAAGGTAATATTATTTTAGTTATTTTGTAGATGAGAGTAATCAAAGTTTCATGAAGTTAAGTAGTTTCCCTAGGTTATATTGATGTATGTAACAGAGTCAGACCTTAAACTCAGGTCTGGAGCTATCCAGGGCCCATTTTATAAACCCTTAAACTCATGTTGGTTATAGGACTTCGCTGGGCTTAACAGATAGGGAGAATTTAATTGATAAGAAAGACATATTGGTTGGAAAAGAAATTATGGTATAAAGAAAAGATAATCATGGAATACTTGATGGTTGTTGGAGAGACCACCCTGACTAGAGTTGAGAGGAAGATAGAAGGGTTGGATAATATATGGTCTACCATGGAAGGCTGAGGGGGTGAAAAATTTCCTAGAGGCAATGAGAATTCAGTGGTTGTCTCTGAGGTGGTGAGGTTGCATGAAGCTTCATCCCACAGTGCTATCACAAGATGGATAGAAGAAAGGAATGAGAGGATAAGGAAGGAGTCAGGATGCTGTTCAAGAGCTGATGGATACAGTGAAGAGGAGCAAGACCATGGAGCGGGAGAGGATGGAAATGGACTTAAGGAGCATATTGAATGGAAGGTAAGGGATGGGAAGGGCAGAGAGGAATTCTCCTCATTCTCCACTCTCCACCACTCCACCCGTGAAGAGAAATTAAATTTGGAAAATCAAATACACTAAGTAAGTTGCTTTGTTTCATAAAATGCTCTACTGGAGAAGAAAATATTAAATTTTCCAGATCTGTCTGGTAGTTTCAAGTAATTTTATTGTAGCTTGGTATTTAATTCTATGCTTCTCACACCAATGTGGTCAATGAATGTCAGTAAGTAACAATTTCCTTTATAAAGGAATTGAGCCCTGGTATTTGGAAGATGAAGCTCGTTCACAGGAATCTATGTGCTGTTACATTTATGGTGTAGTATGTGTACCTTTCCGAGGGTCTAAGTCATCTGAAGGCCCTAAGTAGGAACAGGAAGGAGCAGAAAGGGGGCTGCTGTGATTACATTCCTGATGGGACTGCAGTCACAGTAGCTTCAAAAGGTAAATGACTCTTTTCCTCGATTTTTGATTTGTGACAAGAGAGTAAATTAAGAAGAATGCAGAAAGCCAAACTTTAAAAAAAAAATGTGGATTCTTAACTTTTCATAGCTAACATTTATTGAGACCCAGTACCATGAGTTAGAAAATAATACTAGTGTTGGAGTAATAATATAACTACTGCTGATAAAACACTTACTATGTAAAGAGCACTGTGACAAAACTTCACAAATATGACATCACTGATACCAATATGACATGACCTAAGAAGTAGGAACTACTTATTTTTATAGGAAAAAAAAAAACAAAAACTTAAGCTCACAAGTGTAATTAACTTGCCCTTGGTCAAAGGTAGAGAGTTAGAGAGTCAGGATTCACCTATGTCTTGTTCCAAACTTGTGACCATTATCTACTACATAGATTTACCGTACATTTAAGTTCAGATGCTTTGTCATCTGCTGTCATCTGAGTTATAGAATTTGAAATTACAGAATTTGGAAAACACTGTTATTTCTACTTAATTTGGTCATTCTAAACACATTTATGTCCAAGTTGAAATATCTCTTTTTGTCTTTGAGAATAGTAATGCACTTTGTTTACAGAATCATTCAGATATTTTGCAGGAGAATCCACTCTCATGATTTTCCCTCAGAGACATGTCTGCTCACTGCCATCCTACTCTCATGCTCTGGCCAGCCCTCGGTCCTTAGTTCACTCTGTTTCCTTAGATTGACTTGCTCCATGTCCTTCACCCATCCTGTTCCCTCGGTCTGCCCTGCCTTCCCCTCTACCCTCCATCCGTTCTGCTCCCTGTCTGATCTGCCCTCCCCCTTTCCTGCCCCCACTTCCCTTGTAAGTCATGCACTCTGTCCTTACCCTGATCTGTTCCCTTTGTTGGAGCTGTTGACCACTCATTCCTATTCCCGCAGTTGGCCTACAATCCTCATTCATCTTTCCAAATGCAAGTTATCTGTCAATGTCCTATTCAAATGCCTCTATTTCTCTTCCTAATTAATTTCCCTAAAATTATTGAATACCTTCCTTGTACCTCCAAAGAACATTAAGCCCATCCCCCATCCACGTACACACATTGGTTTGTGTTAATGCCTCTTTTACTCATTAGATTATATTTCCTTATGGGCAAGAACTATAATTTACTTATCTTACCTTCACTATGATTGATCTTCATAACTGCAATGCCTAGCATACTTTAAACTGAATTGGTAAGTTTTAATAGGTCATCTTACTCATTAGTCATGTTTTATTTTATATTTATTCTGCTTGTTCTTCAGTGTGTCTACCATGTGGTTTGCCTATTCTAGACACTATTCTAGCTTGTTTCAATTTTTGACCAAGGTCCCCATTAGGAGAACTGCAACTCTAAAATGCAAGAAAAAAGAAAAAAAAGAAAGAAAGAAAGAAAGAAAGTTCATACCTTAATTGTGTGACAATGACTGGCTGGTCCTGCAGCCCGGATCACACCGACAATATCTCCAGATTCACATTGCAAAATCATATCTGCTTTTTGGGTTTAATCATGATCATATTTAAATCTCTTTAAGTACTACTCTCATCTGAATGCTTCTTCCCAGATGTGCTGCATTATTAATGGAATGGAATTAAATATAGGGGTTTTAAAATGAACTTGCTTCCAAATATATTAGACTTCATCTTCCCATTTTGACATTCCTTATTTCTTGATATTGCTATTTTTCAGAAGTCCTTTTGTCCTGTTTCTTTTTCTTCTCTTGTGTTCATATTATCTAGCTAATTAATACCTCTTACAATTAAATTGGTGCTCTGTTTATGATGCTTCTAATATTTGTAGTGAAGACCTTAAGATGTGACTTAATATTGATCCTTCTAGTATCCCTGGATGACTCCTTCTGAATGGATAAACTGCTATTTGTCATGATCACAGATTTTCCCCTACACTTTTTTTTTTTTTTCTGAACAGGGCTCCAATCACATTCCATACCACTGCCATTATTCACTTCCCAGCTACTTCAAATTAATTTTCTAGCCAATGCACTTTATCAAATTATTTGCTCTAATTAGGTGCTTTCCACTGTATGTTGATGAACTCAGAGAAAAGGAATTACTGGCAGCTTCGGGGACTCCAGGTGTTCGTGTGTGGGAATGGGAAGTGGTGAAGGAAAAAGAAGAAATACAATCCGATGGTAGATTACAAAGTCAAAACACAAATCCACATGAGCTTGCACTTGAACGGAAGTGATTTGTTCTGGAAACAAATGTGACAGGTTGGCCAAGTAATTTGTTCAACACAAGTTTCTGAAATGAATTTTAAAGAACACAAAACTGTACAGTGTTTTCTTCAACCTGCAACGTTTGGTATTCTTATTACTATAGAAAAGCAAGTGAAAATAGATATGGAATTCCTTGCAGACTCTAATGCTTGTCCTCTAGAATTTATAGTCTACGATGGATACTCTAAAGAATCTTTTCAGAACAGCTGTCATTCCTTCTCTTTCTTCAACCAAACTTCTTTTTTTCAATGTTGAGTTAAATGCTGCACACTGAAATGGAAAAGTCTCAGTGTCTACGGCCATACCACCCTGAACGCGCCCGATCTCGTCTGATCTCGGAAGCTAAGCAGGGTCGGGCCTGGTTAGTACTTGGATGGGAAAAGTCTCAGTGTGACAGCAATCTTACTTGAGTCTTTGTTCCTGATTTGTCCTTTTTTGGCCCAAAAATATTGAGTAAGAAAATCTAATGGGTCCCTTGTGGTTTGTGTGTCAAATTGAACAGTATCTAAAACAATATCTGACTTGAAAAATTGACCAAGGATATCAAGAAGTATTGAGCCTTTATTCTGTAATATAAACTACATAGAAACTTAATGAAAAATAGCTAAGATATATTTTGGTTTGCTACATGGTAACCATCCTGTTATTGGATTTTCATTTGGGATCTTTAATCCTCCCAACAGTTCTATAAATTAAGTACTGCTATCATTCCCATTTTACAGATAAGCAAACTGTGCCCTGGAGGACATAGTTAACTTACCCAAGGTTACCAGGGTAGAGCTCTTGGCACCGAGTGCATAGAGGTCAGGGATTAAGCACTTCACAGTGCTTAAGACAGGCCCCACAGTAAAAAATTATTCATTCCAAATTGTCAGTTATGCCAAGGCTGAAAGATCATCTGCTACTCACCTAATTTTAGTACCCTGGGAAGGATGGCGAACTGTGAGAACAGCAATTTTATTAACAGAGTTTTAATCATTAACCCAAAAGAGGAGAATTCAGATTCAGGATGCCCTCTTGTTTTCTTAGGATTGCTCCAGAGTGTTCTGGGGGTCTATTTCTTGCTTCTTGGTATGTATTACTGGATCTTGATTTCTCTCAAGCAGCTGCTCAAAGTACAAGCTTTAAAAATAAAGCCTTTTATCACCAATTCCTATGACAGGCTTGACTTTCTTCTACTAGGTTCTGCAAATGCTGCAGAGGTCTCTAACCTGGGTACATCAAGCCTCTTATCTTCCTAGTGGCTATTTTCTGGGCTATTAGATCACAATGGGTGGTAGGTAGCTAGGACATCTTTTGAAGAGATATTTTTCCCATCTTGAATTTGGGCAATGCCATCTTACTTGCTGTATAAGATCACTAAACATTCTCCAGATAACAAGAACCCTGGAAAATATTATTAAATCTTTCTGTGCCACTTTTCAATGGACAAGCCTCATATGCCATAGTTAACCTGCTAGTCCATTGCACTCTCCTGATGGAGTTGTTAAAGACAAAGCAAATCATTATTGTCAGCTTGGAAAACTATCTCCGTATGTCTTAGGAAAGACACAGGGATGTGATCAAAGTCAGCATACATCTTTTTGTACTTCACCTACCAGAGTGGAAACTCCTTGAGAGTAGGAACTAAAGTTTTTGTTTTTGTTTTTGTTTTTGTTTTGAAGGTCATATGCAGAGTTAAACATAATGAAGCTCGGGGAGTATTTAATATTAATGGTATTTCCATCAAAAATTATCAGATATTCCTTTCTGATGATTTTTATAACAGTTTGGGGCATTTAGTTAAAAGAAATACGATGACAACTTGGAGGGAATTCAGAATGAAACAATAAAAATGAGTGAATGGTTAGAGGGAAGAGGGAATCAGTTATGTGCTGGCTAAACAAGAATGAAAGAAGGAAAGGCCTTTGATAAATGAACAGTGTATATATTAAACAGAAAATTGCTTTGTTGTTGGAAGGGTGTTGAGTAAGACAGCTATCACCTCTGGAGCCATATATTTTGGGATTAACTGGGTTTTCTATTACCCTCCCTGATTCCTTTGAATTGAATAGAATTCCCTTGCCCAGTTCTAATTTAATTGTTCCACGGGGAGTCATTTACTGTATTTGGTAGGAGTCAAGGCATTACCCAAGATTTTGTGAGAATACATTTCTATTTTCCAAAGACTTGTCATCATTCTAAAACTAATAAAAATAAAATATGCTTAATAAGAATTCTAGTTCTCCCATTCTTAAAAAGAACTCTATGAAATCTTGAAAAGGTTGGGGACCACATGATAAGAATATGAAGAAGGTGGTAAAAAAGAGATATGGTGCTATTAACTAACTTGGAGAATAAATACAGAAGGCTTTGCAATGAATTCTGCCCTACTGGCTGGGGATCCCCATTGTTGTGTTGACCTTGCCACATCTAAAATACTATGGAATCCTGACCTCCATATTATAAGGCAACCACTGATATCAAAGAAAGAATGAAAAGACTTTGAAGATACAAATAAAAGAAATGTAATGATCAGCCAAAGAAAGTTTAATGGGGAAATGATAGCCATCTTTAAATGTCTGACATATGGCCAGAGTAAAACCAAATGGATGGGAATTTCAGCAAGATATGTCTCTGATCAACATAGGAAGAAATGACAAATGATGAACTGTACCATAATGGAAGTGCAGACAGAGGTAATAGTCACTGGAAGGATCAAACCAAGACTGAGGGTCTCCAGGGGCAACTCTCACACTGGTAGCACTGTAGAAGATTCATAGTTGAGATTCATGCATAGGTAGAAGAGAAGGAATTGAAATACTATTAATCCTTTTCTGAATATACACATTCCATTTTTTCCAAGTAATTCTTTTTTTCTATTTTTTTTAAATTGAAGTATAGTCGACATACAATATTATATGCGTTTCAGGTGTTCATGGTATTATTTAATTTGTTGAACACATTTGATCTTTAAAATTTTTTACTTAAGTTCAGTTTAGTTAACATATATTGTATTATTAGCTTCAGGGGTAGAATTAGCAGAATATAGCACTCAGTGCTCATTACATCACGTGCCCTCCTTAATGACTATCACTCAATTAACCCATCCATCCTCCCCATGAACCTCTCCACCAGCAATCCTCTCTTTCCTATAGTAAAGAGTCTCTTATGGTTTGCCTCCCTCTCTGTTTCATCTTATTTTATTTTTCTTTCCCTTCCCCTATGTTCATCTGTTTTGTTTCTTAGGTTCCACATATGAGTGGAATGATATGGCATTTGTCTTCCTCTGACTGACTTATTTCACTTAGTATAATACCCTCTAGTCCCATCCACATCATTGCAAATGGCAAGATTTCCTTCTTTTTGATGGCTGAGTAATATTCTATTGCAAATATGCCACATCTTTTTATCTATTCATCTGATTTTGAACTGAACCCAAATGAATGATTGAAAGATGTTCAATTGTTGAGGGACATAAATCATCTTAATTTCTATATTATTAAATCTCATCCAATCCCCCCATTCACTTTATATCTCCTCTGTCTCTTTCTTAATTCAGCCCTCATGAATTCTCCACTTCTGAATTGTTTTCTCCACACTCCTACCTTTGAACCCATATTCTACAGTGCTACCAGTGTGAGAGTTGCCCCTGGAGACCCTCAGTCAAAACGTGCTGGTGGATCATACCTGCCCATGAGTAAAGACCACACTTTTGAGCACAGCACTGGAGATCCCTGCCTTATAGACCAACCTCTTACACCTGCCTATCTCACACCTTCCCTTAGAGATCTTCCCTCCAGTAGTACTGGATCTACTGTAATCTCTAAAGGGAAAAATGTTGTCCCACATTTTTAAGACCTGGTGCATTATGTTTCAACTGCTTTGAATGCCCTTCCCAATCTTAGTCCACTTTGCCCAGCACTACTTTTTAATCATCAAATAGATGGTCTTTATTAACAAGTTCATTGTATAATCAGTCTGTTTTTTCTCCTCAACCATTTATGTTCAGGGCTACCAAACCAAAATGGGGGGGAAAAAGTAGGCAATTACCTAGTAGAATTGTGTTCTACACACACTTTTTCTCAGTAAGTTCTACTTGATTTTTCTAATTCATGGATATAAAGTCTAGTATCTATCTTTATAACTGTGTTTTGAGCATTTTATTAAAGTGTACTTCTCCGTGGAAATCATCAGATCTTTTTCACAGTTAAGGAGTGTGGTTATATAGTATTCTTTTTTACGAAAAATTATTGCCAACTCATAAATATTAATCTTATTTTCCTTTTGCCATGCCCTATACTTCCAACAACCCTGATCAAATGCAGAGTATACCTTCTAATGTCAGGCTGGTAAAAATGTCTCTGCCTCTAAAATACTAAAGCAGACTATTTTGCATATCCCACACGAGCAGCACACAATTTTATTTATAATATGTCCAGTTACATAACATTCATCATCCTTGATATATAATTTGTGGGTTTCAAGTTCATTTTAAATAAAACTCTTTGTGTAATGCATATTTTAAAATGGCTCTGGCATCCTTTATGTACAACTACATACAGGTGTAAAATCTTTGCTGAACTACAATAAAAGAAATTCCATAAAGATGAATTCAGTCTGATAACTGGAACCCCCAATAGTACATCATAATAATCAAAGCTTTAAATGCAATAATGTTTAGGAATTGAGCTGGCACCAGGGAGACTAAGTCTTCAAGTCAATATTTGAAAATTAGAGCTGTTGTGTGAAATGAAGTGCTCAACTGGAGAACTGCCAACTCCTGAAAGCCCGCATGCAGGAGCTGTGACTGAGGAAATATAGGGTTTCCAAGTGAAGCCAAGGAGGGGAGACTGAAGAGTGTGTCTCCTCCCAGCTCTGGGCTCAGTCCTTTTCTCCATCACTTTCCCTCCCTGTCCATAGGTTCTTTAGCCCAGAATTCCTGTTTTCCTGAGTGAACTCAGTCTACTTTTAGCAGCTCTTCAGTCCCAAGGAAGAACAGAAAAATGAGAGTATTTGTTGTTAGATAGTGGTGGGGACTTGGTTTTAGTGTCAACTCCTCTTAAGTATTGAATTATTTTAGAAGATGCAGAAACATATTCAAAACAAAAGTATGAAAACTATGTCTGTTTTGGCATTGGGAGAACCTTAAACTAATTATATGAAAAAAAATTCAAATTCGGGTAGAAATATTAGACACATTCTAAATTAAACAGATGGACATTAAGTGTGTATAAGTTTTCCATCTAGTACAAAATCTTCAGTTCCTTTTTTTTTTTTAACCCAACTTTGTTTATCAGAAACATGATCATATGCCTACAGATCATATGCCTTCTTGGGGAAGATGGGGGAGAGAAGACCCTGATATTGTTTCAGTCACAGTTCAGGCAGAAAAACAGCACCAGTGCTAGGTAATTCGATAGAGGAGATTTTATATGTGGAATTAGAGATAGAAGTGTTGGAGAAGCCAAAAAGCCAAACAGGGAACTGTGAGATAACTGAGAGATTAACAACAGCAAAAAGCAGACATACACCAAAAGCCTTGACCGATACAGTGACGAGAAGGCTGGTCTCAATAAGCCCGCCATTGTGCTGAGAATTGAAAATACAATAAAGCGTACCCTGAAGGAACTGTGTACGGATATGCTTTTTCACAGGACAGGAAACCACGTCCTGAGTCTTGAAGTCTCTGTCAGAGATGCTACCCAAGAGTTGGTAGGGAGTTGTGGGGTACAGGGGAGCAATTTCCTTTCCTCCCACCCTCCAGTCTCCCACCAGTGCCTCCCACTGGCCGAACCAGACAGGAATCCATGGAAAGGGACTTGGAAATGTAGTTTCAGGGCTCCAGCACTTAAAAATCACTGACCAAATTACATACCCAATCACTGGCCCAATTACATACCTAATAGAACGAGTAGGATAGCAGTCATTTGATTTGCAGTTTTCTTTCCCTAAAACTGCCTCCAGTATAGAAAATGTAATCTAAAGGTGAAGGATGTGATACAGAGTTAAGTAATACAGAGTTGATCTACTTCTCAACAATGATTCTTTGCCCATTGTGAGTTCCTAGACTCTTGTAAATGTAAATCAGTCTATCAGGCAAATTTTGACTAAAGGCTTACAGTGTGCTGGGTGGGGAAGCGGGTGGGGATGGGAGGAGGTGGTTAAGTATAAGTTCACAAAGCAAATGTCAAATTATGTAAGACTTTACAAAATGAAGTGCTCCATTTCACAGTAGCCTTAAAAAAAAAAAAAAAAAAGAAGAAGAAGAAGAAGAAAAAGGAAATTCCAAAAAAGACAGGAGAGCAACAAGAACACATAGTCAAGAAAGATCTCATATAGTGATGGGTTTCTGAGCACAGTGTTAAAGAAATGGGTCAAATTAATATAGGAGGAGGAGAAAATATTAGATGTCCCAGGTAAAAGCAGAATAACTAAAGGCAGGAATGAAGCTGGCTTTTTCTTGAGTCAAAGAGATAACTGTTCAGATTAGAAAAAAGGATATGAATTAGAGACTGGGAGTAAAAGGGAATTGAATTTGTGTGGAATTAGAGGAGTATCAGAAAGACCACAAGATCACATAGGCCAGCAGTTCTTTTCACAGTTTTGTGGCCCCAGCACACAGTAGGTATGGTTCAGGGAGGGGGGCAAGTAGGAGCTATTCAGACTTCACTACACCACTCTGCACTCTCCCCTCCTACACCAAAAATCATGGATCTAAGACATCTTCTTGCACAACGAATTCAACCATCTCCGAAATATAATTGTCACTCTATCCTTAAGAAGATTTGAAGGACTGATGGATGAGCAAATATAGGTAAAACAAATATAGTAAAATAATAACAATTCTTTTATCTTTTTGTTTGAAAATTTTCATAATAAAGTATGGGTAACAAAAAAAACACAGGAGGGGAATATTTTATTTCCTTTCTCGGGAGAATATCAGTTGGGAATTTCTTTCTATGATCTCCTTCTTAATGCATTTTAAATGTGTTCCCTCCTTCCCTTGGCCATTCTTTAGTCATATGGTGAATCCCCTTATAATTATCAAATGTATCTGTACATATTTGTGTCTCTTTTGCCTCCGTAATGAACATATAATTTCTTTAATAAGAACTAGGGTGATATTGACTTATACTTACTCTGTGAATGGTCAAAACATACTCTCCACTTTCTCTTTAATGTCTTGTGAGACCAAATTATTCAACTGCTGCTACCCACACAGAATTTCTTGCTAATCATCAGATACTTGTGTTTTTAAAAATTTCCATACTAATCAACACATGATTATAATTAAGATGACATTTAGCTCCTATGGAGTGCATTTTTCACAATTTTGTTATTCATGTATATTATTTACTGTACAGTAATGGCAGTCCCCTGTGTTTGGATGTGTCTATTAAATATCTCAATTTATTACATGAATGTGAGTTTCATTTTTAGGGTAGAATGTACTCATTTTATTACAGTAGAACAATAGTTCCAGTAACCCTGAAGTGGAAATGGCATATTTCATAAATAGGTAATAATATCCAAAGATAGTTTTATTGCCTAACAACCTCCAGATTTAAAGTTATATAAATAAAATATCCATTTTCTGTCAATGGCCTACTATCTACAGTCTTGTGAACTAAATCCACCAATTCCATGCATTGATTTAAAATACACAGATTCCAATTACCTAAGCAAAATAGTCAAAGTCAGTTACTCATATGAACAGAAAGGAGAACAAATATTCATCTGTGAAGTCTCATTTCACAATCAACCATCAAGCAGAAGCACACATTTTTACACTTATAACTCAGACTATCTGAAAAAAGTGAAGAGACTTGGCCATCATTTCAATTCCATTCACATTTATAGAACTCTTACAAAGACTGTGAGTCAATCAACAGGAGAGACAGAACTGTATAATTCTGTATCCATAGAGCCCACTGTATGATAAAATGGATGAGTTTACCCAGCCTACAAAATAATTTTCTTGGACTCTAGTTCTCAGATATACTCTTTCTTCCCACTCCTACCCAAATGTGATAGGCAGATAATGATCTCCCACGATGTTTATGTCCTAATATCCAGAAACGGAGAATATGTTACTTACAGGGCAAAAGGGACTTTGCAATGTGATTAAGTTAAGAAATTTGAGATGAAGAGAGTTTCCTGGATTATCCAGGTGAAACTAAACTGTCACATGTTCTTATAAGAGGTAGGAAGTTTAGAGTCAGAGAAGGAGATGTGATGAAGGAAGCAGAGGTGGGAAAGAAAGACACTAGAAGGCGTTACCCTGCTGGCCTTGAAGATGGAGGGAGGGGCTATGAGCAGAGGGATGCAGGCAGCCTTTAGAAGATGGAAAGGCAAGGAAACAGACTGTACCCCTGAGTATCCAGAAGGTATGCAACTCTGCCAACGCCTTGTTTTTTGGATTTCTGACCTCTAGAACTGATGGTGATAAATTTGTGGTGTTTTTTAGCCACTGAGTTCATGGTGGTTTCTTATAGCATCCATAAAAAACAAGAACATCAACCCTCTTGAACATAACTGACCCTTACTCTATCTACCTTACCACTCTTGGTACTCTTCTCCTGCCGCCATCTTGTTTCCCTACTCTTCTCTGAACTGCCTTTACTGGTTACCTATAATGTTGATGTCACCAAATCCCACCATCACTTCTTGGACCTTTTCTTCTTGTCCTTTTTTTGAAGCATTTGGCAGGAAACTTCTCCTAACCTGGGTTCTCTATCAGTCAGTTTCCTTTGTTTGCAGTTAGATTACCTCCCTCATTTTCCTCCTAGCAATGGGATGTGCTTTAGGCATCTTCTGACATGACTCCCAATGATCTCCACTTCCTGGTATTCACATCCTCATGTAATGCCCTCTTCTTGAGCATGGGTTAGACCTAGTGACTCATTTCTAATGAATAGAGTATGTCAAAAGGGATGGAATGATACTTCTGAAATTAGGTTACAAAGAGACAGTGACTTCCATGTTGGTATACTCTCTTATTCTTTCCCTTGCTTGCTTTCATGAAGCCAGTTGTCACATGAGTCACTCCATCAAGAGGCCTATTTGGCACAGAATTTGACAGGTGCCTCTGGCCAACAGCTAGAGAAGAATTGAGGCTCTCAGTGAAATGCCATGGAGGAACTGATTTCTACCAACAACCATATGAGTGGCCTTGGAATCAAATCTTCCTCCCAGTGGAGCCTTGAGATGAAACCACAACTGAATACAAAACCTGAATTATAGCCTTGTGAGAGAACTTGAGACAGATGCACCCAGCTAAACAGATTCTTAACCCACACAAAATGTAATCTAATAAATATTTGCTGTTTTAAGCCGTTACATTTTGAGTAAATTTTTTACACACGATGGATACCTAATACATGTGGGTCACAAAGAGAATATACCTAGTCATGAGGAAGATAAGACTCCTGGTTGTATAATCCAACTTCAGAGTTTTGGACAAAAACATGAGGGGCCTAAATAAGAACAGGAAAAGCAATATATCATAGAGTACCAGACTAGAACACAGTTTAAGGATCAGAATGTGATTCAAAACTTAACTCGTCCCTAATTTACTAGCTCATCTAATTTCCCCTTCAATAACTAAAATCGATGGACATTTATTCTCATGCTCAGCTAGTAGAAATTCCATTATGCTTTTATAGCTCCTCTGTTTCTAAATAACCATCTTACAACTTTTCTAGTTCATGACTTTTGCTCGTACATGGTTTTGGTTACTTCATGTACCTCCTTGCAGCCTGCCTTCTGTCTATGTGTTTGTCAGTTCCTATATCTATTACTTGTTTGCTAGGGGTGCCATAACCAAGTGCCACAAACTAGCTTAAACAACAAAAATCTTTTATCTCATAGTTCTGGAAGCTAAAAGTCTAAGATCAAAGTGTTTATAGGTTTGGATCTTTCTGAAGGCTATGGAGAAGAATCTGTTCCATGCCTTCTCCCTAGCTTCTGGTGGTTTGCTGCCAATCTCTGGATGCTCCTTGGCTTGTGGAAGCAACACCTCAATATCTCCCTTCATCCTAAAATGGTATCTATATCCAAATCCCCCTTCTCATAAAGCCACCAGTCATATTGGATTAGGAGCCCTACTTTGATATGCCCTCACCCTAATTAATTACATTTGCAATAACTCTATTTCCAGATGAGGTCACATTCTAAGGTACTGAGGTTTAGAACTTCAACATATGAGTGGGGGGAGTGGTTGGAGAGACACAATTCAAACCATACCAATACCTGCTACTACTTTTCTCTCTATAACCCCAGATTCCTGATAAAGAGAATCCTTCCTACCACTAGGTCATTACTTATCCATTTGAGTAAGGTTCTTACAAAGGACTTCCTTTCAGAGCTTAGGCTGACCTATAAATTGGCTGAACTTGGGTTCATACTCATCTATTTATCTTGATGATGAACTGTGTAGGGCCGCTTTCCTCAGCAGGGAGCTCTGAGAGACAATCACCTTGAAAGGAGCTATGGGACAAACAAGCAGGAATTCCTAAATTTGTGCATCCATTAAAACTTCCATGACATTATTATTTGCCAATTTCACTCTTACCTTGCTGGTGTTCAACATTAAGTAATTCTTTCTCCACTTTCTGTTTAAACCTTACTTCCCTAGTTCTTTGTTCTCAGCCCTATCCTTCTTTTGTTTGTTTGTTCCCCTGGAACACTTCGCTCTCAGTGACTTCATCCAAACCCATGGTTTCAACTGCCACTTTGGATTTCCAAATCTATTTCCCCAGCCTAAACCATTCTGTAGAGCACATTTATTCAACTGCTTGCCTGGCTTCTCTACCTAGGCAACACACACATAACTTAGACTCAGCAGACCCAAAACTGAATTTGTCAGCTCACCTCCTACAAACATGCCTCTACTTCAGCTCACACCACCTGTATCCTCCAAGTTCCTCCAATGAGAACACTAGCCATGCCTCCCCATCACCAGTCATCCTGACACATTTACTCAGTTACTGAAGTCCAAGGCTTCCCCCTAAATATCTCTCCTACCTTTTCCCTCCCAGCCATTCTCACTTTAGCACCTTAGTTCAGGGCTGCTTGCTTCTCTCCCAGATAATACTAACTCTCAGTTCAGCTCTCAGGATATTATTTCAGAAAGTACAAAAGTTATCTCATTATTTCCCTGCAAAAAATCATTTAATAATAGCTGACAGATTTGGGTTAAATTTGAAGGATAGAAAAATACCTAATTTCCAGGACTCTGCCTGCTCTTCTAGCCCTTCATCTGCTGACTGCATGCTGAGGGATATTCCCTGCAAGACATTAATAAGGAGACCAAATTAAAAGGATTCTGTGATCAAACGTGATCTAGTCTTGTCCATCTTCAAAAAAAAAAAAAAAACACCATGGAATTTAATTTACATTTACATTTATATGAGTATTTCTCCACATCCCCACTCATACCTGTAGATCATGCCATCACAGTCTTTACTACATTATAGTATAATAATCTATTTACTTGATTGGTTCCTCTATTAGAAGATAAAGTCCTTGAGGGCAGGATCTACTTTCCTTTATGACCTCAGAGCCTAAGGATGTGTTCAGTAATTTTTGGTTAAATGAATGTATGACTATGTTAGATTCTGTAGTAAACAAGTTGCAGTTCTTACCATTAAAGAATCATATTGAAGGAAATACACATATCAGGAATAATTATAATATCAAGTTAGACATCTGTTACTTATAAAGTGCAAAGGGCTGGGAGGGGGAGAGAGATAGCTTGAGGAAGCTGAAGAGTTGAAGAAGACTGCTCAATATCCAAATATGGTCAAATGAGTTCCCAAGTCCATCCCTTTGGAAGAATAATTCCTTCATGTGCTCAACCACATGAGACCTTGCTCTCAACCAAAAGAAGCAGGTTTCATAATTCCAGATAATAATCTTTCCAAATCTAAGGATTTGGTGCAAAACCCCTCTTGTCTAAGAAAGAATTTGTGGCAGAACTTGTTAACAATATGTGGGCTGTTTTGTGAATTCCCTATCACTAGAGATGCCCCAAAAGAAGTTGGGTTACCTACTTTGGGGGGTTGTTTTAGAAGGTGTCTTCATAGTAGTGGGAGGAGAGATAATTGTTCTATAAGGTCAGTTCCAAGCATGAAATTCCATTATTTTTATATTATAATTGTTAATAATGAAACTCACCTCTTTCAGATCTCAATGACAAAAAAAAGCTTTGATCTAATAATCCTTTTATTCTTTAAAGCCTAAATAATACTCAGACTTCATGACATATGGTACAGGATATATAATTTCCTTCTATTTGTTCATTAAATTTCTCAAATTTTATTGACTTTTCCCACCACCTTTAACCCTATTTATTGATTAAAAGTAGTTTTAGTCTATTTACAATATGTACATGTATGTGTGTGCACAAGAGAGACAGAAATAGAGTGAGGGAAACGTTCCTAATCTCTATGGGGTTGAATGTCAAGAGAGATTTATTTTTATTCCTTCCAAATACTTGGTCAAAAGGGTTATATTTGCAGCAGATTACGAGGGTTAACAAGGGACTTGAATCTTGAAATGCCATTCATCTTGAAGTAGCAAGTGCCCAGTCTCCTATAAATGGAATGTCATGTTATTTTTAGATGAGGCTTTTGCCAGGAGGATCCAGGACACAGTGAACAATGTTCAGTCTGATTAGCGACCTTATTTAAACATGTGAATGGCTGCGGTTCCTTAACGTTACTTGCAATAAGTCTGTGGCAAGCCTATTCCCTTAGTGAGGGTGCATTATTTAATTTATAAATTTAAAAGAGAGGGAAGAAAAAGGCTTTCGAATAATGCAGTCTTGTTTACTAATTTCAGAACATGGAGGTTTGAGATGAGAGTATAGCTCTTGTTAAGTAGGGCACCAAGGTGAATTTTCAACCCAAGATCACCTAGAGGGTTCTCATCGACATTTATGTAACCACACTTCCTAAATCCACACCCTTAATCTGCCCATCCAGAAGACATAGTCCAAAGACCAGAAATTTAAGCAGATTACTCACAGGGCCAACACACCTTGGAGAAAAAAGGACAAACAAATATACCTTGGAGAAAAAAGGACAAACAAATATGAGGTAGAAACAAAACCAAGTGTTTGCTACTTTATTAGACCACCGTGGTCAAGGAAACCATGTTATGAAAAGCAACCCTCAGGTAGCTGGTGGGGATGTTTATGAGTATGTCTGAGGATGAATCTCTAAACAGGGAGCCTTGTATGGCTAATAATTTTCTGCCACCACAAAAGAAGGTCTGGAAAGTTTGTCTGCTGAACTATAAAAGATGCAGTCAGGGCTGAAGAAATGTATCACTGGACTTCCATATCTGGATTCCCCTTTTCTAAAAATCTTTTTGTTGAGGGACCATACCATAAACAATATGATCTTATCAAATAGGTAAGTACTTCTTCAAATCATAGTCTATTTCTTCCTTGGCCTTTTAGCCTCCTCATTTTTATACTTAAGTGATCAAATTATCTAATGTTGGGACTTTCATATAGCTCCTAAATTTAGACAGAGGACTAACTCCTACAAATCATAGCCTTAAGGCATGTATGTAGTGTTTTTTTCCTTGGAATGGACAGTGCTGTCCTCCCCAGGGTGAAGTCCCATAATATCCTTCCAGAGAGAGGAGAAAGAACCTACTATTTCTCATACACAAATCTTAAACTAAGCTGGGGCTTACTAAACCCAAAGGGAAAAGCAAACCGACCCCCAGGGAGAACCACCATCTGTCTAGGTCTGCCAGCTCCATCAGAGGAAAGAAAAAGATTTCGAGCCCCGCAGAATTCCCCCAATGCTTGCCAGCCTTCCTAACAACCTATCACAGGATGCCCACGACTGCCAACCAACATCATTATTATCATGTTATTAAAAATACAGATATCTTGGGCACCTGGGTGGCTCAGTGAGTTAAAGCCTCTGCCTTCAGCTCAGATCATGATCCCAGGGTCCTGGGATCAAGCCCCGCATTAGGCTCTCTGCTCAGCAGGGAGCCAGCTTCCTCCTCTCTCTCTCTCTGCCTGCTTCTCTGCCTACTTGTGATCTCCATCTGCCAAATAAATAAATGAAATCTTAAAAAAATATACAGATTTCTTGACCCATCCTAATCATGCTGAGTCATAATCTCTAGGTGGAAGAGCCAAAAATCTGCAGAATTAACAAATTTCTTGAATAGTCCTTACACTGGAAGCTTTTGGACAGTACTACCATGGTAGCTTCTCTTCAACCAGATTCCTCTTCCAATATAGGGTTCAGAACACAAATGAATGAGAGGTTGGTAGGAAACCAAGTTCCCTAAAATGATTTCCTTAAAACTTGAGTAGTGTTCTGCTTTAGACAGACCAGCCTCTGCACAGATCCCTGGTGATCTCCTAGTCCTCGGGGCCGTCTTCTCACATGGGCAAGTCTTAGGCTGGTTTTGACAGGTGTATCTCCACATGTCCCTTGTTCTCAGACCCAACTAGCTACTTCACAAAGCTCAATCCCTCTGTGGCTCATGTTACCTCATATTCCACATAGCACTGGACCTTGCTGCATGCTTGGCGAGCGTAACACGTAGTCAGGGCATAGGTTTTTGTTCAGTGAATACTCCGTCCACAGTTTGGGAGGAGACAAGCTCTACTGAAACCAGGAAACAACAAAATCCTTGCTAGGCAGGTTACTCCCAAGAGGAATTTTCATATCGCTTTTCAAATATTGGCATTAAAATAAGCTTCTTCCCTTGGGAATCATTTCAGAGAAAAAGTAAATTCGAAGTCCTTTGAGGTTCCCCTATATCTAATGAACATATACAAAAACAAATTGCATTTCATAAGCTGGCAATCATACAAAAAGAACGGCTAGAGCTCATTTTAATTAGCTCATTAGACATGTCTGGTTTTAAAAATGAAACCAGCTCTTATCACAGAAATTCCAGAAATAATCATGACAAGTAGCTTTCCAGGGTCTCCCCTGAACTGTTTAGCTTTGGAATTTTAGTACTCTCCCTTGTTTTCATTCAAGTGATTCGTGCGCGAAGAAACAAGGCTGCAGCCCATTAACCCCAGAAGAACAGTGGCCCTAGGAGCATGATGCCACAGTTGCTGTCAAGGCCTTTGAATGAGAAAAGCGACTGGATGGGGCAGCGTGACATAATGTGTAACCCATCAGAATTGGTGGCTTTCCCAGGGCCCCTTCTCGTGGTCATGCTGGAGGCCTTTGTGACATGTACAGCAACTGCTGTGGGATAATTATGTGTAGTTATATAAAACAGACTAATGCCAGCCAAGCAAATCGTGTGGAAGGACTGGTTGTGTTCCTTGTTAAATGTTTTGTCAAGCTGACCATGCCCTTTATTTATCTCTAACACAACATGCTTATTCTGCCCCATCCACTGTATTCACCCTGCAAATTTATGAGGCTCTATTAATCTTCTGCCCTGCTGACTATCTCTGTTGCAAAGTGTCAGCAGACTTTTGTACCTTGCTAATGTACAAAGGGCTTCCTATGAGTAATATCAGCATTTTGCCTTTTAATTGCACATATAATTTTTAGGTCTTACAGCTAATAAGGGAATTGAGACCACAGTTCATCACTGTCTCGAATGGTACTCCAGGGGTGTGGGGACTGTGGAAGCTGAGAGAAGAATATAGCTGTTCTGGTTCCAAGCAATAGTTTCTCTCATTATAATGGTACCATCCCCACTGTCGTGTCAAGGGTCTGTCACTTTTCCCATTATACACCCTACTTTTCCTGGGCTTTATAACTCCACAGTAAAAATGGACTCTTTGAGAACTTTTCACGTTGGATCTCAGTTCATGAGTATTTTTATCACCCTGCATAACAGCTCTAAATGAAATTAGCTGCGTGATTTTTAAAATTAAAGAAACCAATATTATCTATTGGCCAAATTCCTGAACATCTAAGGCTTTCAAATGGGTGCGTTTTTGCTAGTCCTTCAACTGACCTTTCCTCTCCTGGATTTTTTTTTTTTTTTTAATGTAGACTCAGGTTTAAGTACTTTCAAGCAAAAAAAAGTTAAAAGAAATGGGGGATTAGTGTTTGCAATGTGGGCATTTTGGTTTTGCGTTAATAGCCTTTCACAAACATTTTTACTATGCCTGAAAAATGTACATTATTGATGAGTGTACTTCTTACTGTGCAAAAGCCATTAGGAAAGAAATGAAAGGTCTGTGGCAAGAAGTGGATACACAAAGAGGGCCTGGGTAGATAGTGTTTTCATTTAGCAGCTAGGGAGTGCCCATAATCGCCCTGCCCAGACTGGACTCTTTCATTTGTCTTTTCTTCTGGGCACCTCCACTGTTAGGGCATACCTCTTTGGGCACCTGGAAAACAGATACTTGGGGAACTGTGATTATATGGCATTAAAAGCAAATTGCTGAATTTATCACACAACTAATTCAATGAGTACAGGAAATTAGACACTAATTTGAAAAAGAGGCCATTCTGAGGAAGTGGGAGGCCTGGGTTCTCATCCTGACCATTTATGATTCTGAACATTTTCATGTGCCTTAGCTGCTATAACTGTGACTCAGAGAACTGGACTGTGGGTTAATGTCCTTTCCATAGCATTGGTTCTGGGCAGGCAGGACAAAAGGAATCAGAAGGGCTGAGCATCAGCCTACTTCCATCAGGCAGGGAAGATTCCAATGAAACCAAATGTCATGTGTGTCACCCTGAGCTTCCTGTTTCTTTCTTTCCTTTATGGCATCTGTATTTCCTCCACATTTGAGCATCCTCCACATTTGAGCAGCCCACCCACGGAATTAACCCACCTCACTGGAAGGTGAGGACCCCATCTCTTATAACAATATAACTATATAACTTTATAACATAGTTTCATAAACTGTCTATTAACATTAGAAATAAGACTGTGCATTTTCAGGGCACATTAGCTCCTGGAATTCTCCTTGCTTTACACAAACAGAATTCTCTTGGGACTATAACAATCAATGTGTCAGATCTATAGAAGGGTTATAGATTCAGAATCATGGACAAAGTAGTAACCTTCCAGGGAAAGCACCTTTGAAAATGGAGACATAAATTCACATCGACTTTTTTTTTTTCCCATGACATTTAATAGAAAACCAATAATATTAAAGTTGTGAGTATTTTGTACTTTTTCATCCCTCACAGGGATCAATGTCCATCTTGAAATAGTTTCACAAAAGTCCCTATTTGGACATTCTAACTAGTGAGTACATTGACTTCCTATAAACACTATTCCCGATCTTCAATTTATACTAAGATTATGAGGCTATGTTCATGTCTCAAAGATAGTAAGAACACCACATCTGAATCCTGGCCCCATCACCATTAGTGCAATAATTTAAGCTAAGCTACTTAACCTCTGCCTGCCTTGATTTACCTATCTATAAAATGGGGATCAAGTTGAGTTACCTCAGATAGTTGCTATAAGGATGAAAGTAGATTGTATAAGGAAAACATATAAAACCATTTCAAGACCCTAGAGCTAAATAGTGGTTTTAAAACTATTTCAAAGTCTGATTTGTCAGTGTGTTTTGTTGTCACTTCCAGGAACATCTCTTCAGCCTACTGAATAGAGAAATAATTTCTCACATTTTATTTTTATTGGGAAATCCTTTTTTGTTTTTTGTTTTTGTTGTTGTTGTTGTTGTTAAACAACTGGCTATCAAAAAATAAAAACTAATAATGTGTTTTTCAAATTTATCTTTGGATTATATCATGGCATTAATTTCAATAACTATATAATAAGTCTATAGAAAAAAACAGAATATTTTAAAATCATAACTGAGGGGCCCCTGGGTGACTCAGTCAGTTAAGCATCTGCCTTTGGCTCAGTTCATGATCCCAGAGTCCTGGGATGGAGACCTGCATCAGACTCCCTGCTCAGAACTGAGAGATGTATATCCCATAGGATACATAACTGAGAGCATCCTATAGGAATGCATATCCCATAGGAACATAACTGAGAGATGTGTATCCCATAGGAACTAATGAAAAGTGACTTGGCTACCAGGGTAGATGGACTCTAGGATGACCTCCAGTGAACACTGCCTTCTGGTACTCAAATCCTCATGTAATCCCTTCCCATTGTTATGGGCTGGACTGATTGACAACTTCTACAACAAATGACAGGACCTTCTTTCTGAGATGAGGTAATAAGAACTGTGGCTTCTGTCTTGCTCAATATCTGTCACTGTCTCAGATCACTCAGGGAGAAATGAGCTACCACATCATGAGGCAGCCTCATGGAAGGTCCACGTGATGAGAAACCCAAGCCTGCCCCAAATGGCATAAGCAAGCTTAGAAGTAGATCCTCCCAACCAGTCAAGCCTTCAGATGGAACAGCAGCCCCAGCTATCAACCTCCCTAAATCTCATGAGACTAGAAACAGAGACACCCAGCTAATGGCCTTGGATTTATGTCCCATAGACCTGTAAGATAATGAATGTTGCTTTAACTAAGTTTGGGGATAATTTGTTACATGGCAATGGATAAATAATTCCAACACTGTTGAATCAAAAAAAAAAAAAAGGATATTTGTCATTTCAACAGAAGATATTCTGGGGTTTTCTGGGTTTTGTGAGCCAAATCCATCACACATTTCTATAAAAAGAGAGACAGACTATAGACTTTTATAGAAAAGTTTACTGTCCCCCTGAGATAAACCATTGCATTTCCTAGATGACAAGCAACCCTCTCAAGCTCAGACTATAGAACACGGTGGTTCAGCACCCCAGATGGCTGACTTTTATGTGAGTTGTCTTCTTTAGTCTGTGTCAAGTGCTGTATGTATCTCTTCATACAAAAGTAAAATAATGATCATCAACCATCTTAAGTGACTATGCATATATAACATTTTATTTTCAAGTGTATATTTAAAGTTCTTAGAAGTCTAGGATTTTTGGATAGACTGTATGTATCATAGAACGTCAGTAATCAACACATATTAATTTTGTGTTCTAGATACCAGTAATCCTCCAACACTTAAGACATGAGGATAGTCAGACAGTCACCTGTCCACAGCTGCAATAGAAACAAAACAAGCTCTGGAGAAGTGCTGCTTAGAGTGTGGTCCATAGACCAGTGCTGGTCTAGGAACAGTTTCTAACCTGTGTTAGGATAAGAACTAAAACTGAGAGAAAGCATTTGGCAACTAGCCTAGCAATGGAAAAACCAATTGTCTGTTGCTTACAGTTACTTAAAAAAGTAAAGTTTGGGGATGCCTGGGTGGCTCAGTTGGTTAAGCCGCTGCCTTCGGCTTAGGTCATGATCCCAGGGTTCTGGGATTGAGTCCCGCATCGGGCTCCTTGCTCAGCGGGGAGCCTGCTTCCTTCCTCTCTCTCTGCCTGCCACTTGGCCTGCTTGTGCCCTCTCTCGATCTCTTTGACAAATAAATAAATAAATAAGTAAAGCTTGCCTCTTGAATTTGGATATCTTCAGGTTCTTTAATTTTTCTTGTAATCATTTGTATCATGTTTTACTGAAGTATCAATCCACAAGAAATTAGAAGGTATTTTTTTTTAATGTTCTTTGTCACAAGGAGATTGAGAATGCTTTAGAGGACCATTAAAAAGCTTCCAACATCCTGGTGTTAAGTCAAAATTTTTATGACAAGACCTATTTCTATCAATACTAGAAATATTTTGGTCCACCCTGACAATGAGCTAAAACCCACAGACTGAAAGAAATATATATATGTATACACACACACACACACACACACACACACATATATATATATATATATATATATATACACATACATATACCAACCTAGGATTTGTTATAGGTACTCAGGATGGTCATATACTGGTCCAAAAAAAAAAAAATTAGGATGTCTGCTTCTCCCTTATAGATGCCGTCTCCTATCAATACTTAGTTTAATATTTAAGCACAACATGCTAAGACAGGTACCTCTATATTCTGCTTCACTAAATAGAAAAGCTCTAAGAATAAAAGATATTACAATAAGTGGATGGAGATGTTGAAAATCTGCAGCACAGTGTACAGGGATGACAAACCCTTGACACTGTCACTGGGTCCTACCTCCATGACAGTCATTTCTACCACTCAATACATTCTTCCTGCCAAGCCAAATGCAGCTGCAGGAACCTTCTCATCCCAGCATGCCAGGAAACTACTACTAATCAATCAGAGTGGGCACACGAGCTGAACATTCGTTGCCATCTCTAGTATAATGAGAAAACCACGGGTATCATGAGAATTAGATCCAAACCTGGTTCTGACAACCAGCCATTTGAATCTGGTCCACTCTCATCATCTTGCTTGATCTGTGTGTCATCTGTAACAGAGGGGGCTGGACTAAATCAGGGATTCTCACATTACAGTTCAGTGTGGACTCTAAAAAACACTGATGGCTGTGCCCCAACATTTGAGCCCCTTTTTATGCTGGCTAATGACAACTTAGGCATTGGTAATTTTTAAAGCTGCCCTGGTGATACTAATGCACAGCCAGGGTTGAAAGCCATGGGATTCAAGGATCTCTAGAGGTCCTTCTCAACTCAAATATTCTGAGACTCTATGATTATGTGAAGCAATAATAGAGTCAGTCACGCAGACTTAGAGCTTGCCAATTAAATTGGATTGGCTAGGGCTTGAAGAGCCAACTTAATCCCTTGGGTGGGTTGTAACTAGAGAGAATAAAAGGCATAGGGATTTTGAATTATGAGGTAATAATTCTATCTTAGGTGCATATGATCACAACCACTCAAGCTTTACTCTTGTGGTTTTTATGACTCCTCAGGATACCTTGTAAGAATTATTATAGCCCCATAAATCACTCTTGCCTATTATTACAGGTACATCATAATTTACAATAATAATAACTATTGTTAATAATAATATGGATTGTAATTATCTAAGTTCTTTAGTTGAGGATCTCAATGCATTTTATTGACTTCAACTCTTTAATCTTAATATTTCCATGAAAAGGGCATAAACTCATACTCATCCCATTTCATTGGTTGAAGAAACTAAGTAGTCACCTGAGTAGATATATAAATATATATAAGTATGAAAACAAAAATACATATGTTAAATGAATATAATATGTAAATATAGATGTTTGTTTGTTTACACATGCTTAAAATTCAATCTGGAATCTGTAAGTTTTATTCTTATGACACTAAGCATCTATGAGTTTAAACATCCTCTCTCAAAACTTCCATAAGGGGTAACCATATTTTATTTATTCATCCATACTATTTCTTAGAACACCAAAGATACAGAGATGTACAACCCTCTAATATGGGGTTGGAAAAGAGACACATTAATAAATACTCGCAATGAAAGGTAACAAGAGCTTTAATAGAAATATGTCTGTCGTGCCATGGCGGAATTGGGGAGAAATGAGCTGACTCCCAACAGGTGGGGTCAAGTTTTCCAGAGAAAGTGACTTGAGAGCTGGGTTTTAGAGTTGAGTTCAGCTGCTGGGAGAAGGTAGAGAAGTGTGCTCCAAGCAGATGCTTATTGTTGAAAGTCAGAGGCATGTTTGTCATTTCTGCTCTGTGTGCAAGGAAATGGGAGAAAGTGAAGCTGGAAAAAGAAGGTTGAGAACAAATCCCGAGGTTCCTTAGACATCCTAAGGATTGTGGTCTTTTTTCCTACAGGTCATTTGTATTCATGGCTTGTATTTACATGTAGATTCTCCTTTTAATATGAAAGTATTTTGCAAGCAAATGCTATAGTTTTTTTTTTTTTTTAAGATTTTATTTATTTATTTGACAGATAGAGATCACAAGTAGGCAGAGAGGCAGACAGAGAGAGAGGAGGAAGCAGGCTTCCTGCTAAGCCGAGAGCCCGATGTGGGACTCAATTCCAGGAACCTGGGATCATGACCTGAGCCGAAGGCAGAGGCTTTAACCTACTGAGCCACCCGACACCAATGCTATAGGTTTTTTTGTTTTTGTTTTTGTTTTTTTTAAGATTTTATTTATTTATTTGACAGACAAAGATCACAAGTAGGCAAAGAGGCAGGCAGAGAGAGAGGAAGGAAAGCAGGCTCCCTGCTGAGCAGAGAGCCCAATGTGGGGCTTGATCCCAGGACCTTGGGATCATGACCTGCGCCAAAGGCAGAGGCTTTAACCCACTGAGCCACCCAGGTGCCCCACCAATGCTATAGTTTTAACACCTTTCTTCTTTAGAGTCATTTTAATACCTTGAGAAAATAGTGGGGAAAAGCATGCCATGGATTTCTGCATCATTGTACGTAATGGTCTCAAAGTATTTCCCTGATCACTTGAAAGTTTTCTGGACTGGGAGATGAGGGGACCTTGTTTAGATCTGCAGAATTTTAGAACTGAAAAGAACTTGGAAGTAAACCTCAGAAACTTTGAAACCACCCTCACCTGACAAAAGCTCTGGTCTTATGTCCTGTTCACTGGTGTTGCATAGTATTTACAGTGTTCTGTGTGACACTATTTTGCCAAAGTGTTCCATTAAAAAGAGAACATTCATGGTCAAGTGAGTCTAAAAGGCTCTACATTCTAGAGCTCTATCTCAAAGAGCCAGGAAACAGTCCTGTAAGTTTATTTAAACCAGTATTTCCCACTCATACTTAATAATAGAAATATTTCTTTCAGAACTTCAATTAATAATCAACCTTTTGCTCTCTCATATTTGTCACCTAGTTACTGATTTTAACCTGTCCTTCAGACATGAACTTTCTGGCTTCTTTACTGATTTCTTTCTCGCTCTCCTTTTTTTTTTTTTTTTCCTACTGGACACATTTTCTCAGTTTCTAGTAAAGAAGAGCAAGAAGAAAGCTGTCATTCATATTACCCTAATTTTTAGCACTGTGCTCAGATTATATCCATGGAACACTCAAGGGTTGCCCATCTCTGTTATGAATACAAACATAGAATCTTCCCTTCAAGGTTTTTGTTTGTTTGTTTGATGTCTATCTTTCTTGGATATCTTTTCCTGGCCACTCCTTTCCTCTGGACTCAAGTACTCCTGAAGATTTGCCCCTTTTATCTGTCAGCTATCCATGGTGGCAATAAGCAAAATGTCAACCCCTCTGTCCTAAATACTCCCACACAGCAGCTAAAAGAATCTTTCATTCTCAGTTCAAATTGTCTTAAAAAATCCTGAATGAGCCTTTCAGCATGGTGTCAATTTAAGAAATAGAAAAATATTAAGCTGCATTTTTTTTAGATTTATCTATTTATGGGGGGAGGGGAGACAGAGGAAGAGAAAATCTTAAGCAGACTCCACAGCCTGATCTCACAACCGTGACATCATGACCTGAGCCAAAACCAAGAGTCGGATACTTAACCGACAGTGCCACCCAACTGCCCCTGCATTTTCTTCAAATGGATTTATTTGAGAGAGTGAGTCAGAGAGAGAGAGAGCAAGTTGGGGGAGGTGGGAGAAGCAGACTCTGCTGAGCAGGGAGCCAAACACAGGGCTCGATCTCAGGACCTGGAGATTATAACATGAGCCAAAGGCAGACGCTTAACAGACTGAACCACCCAGGTGACCCTGAATTCTTCTTTTAAGTCAAAATGAAAATAGCTTTATTGAGTCCAATGAGAATATTTCTAAATATTGTCATTATTAAGAATACTATTTTATTAAGTAGAAGAATGTTAACCAACAAACGGCACTTCTTTGAAAACCACAAAAATGTTACCATATGGCCTTATTTGAGATATAGGAACTCATGGCGTCTCCTCATTTAGATCTTATGTTTGTAAAGTACTTTATGACTCAGAAAGTGGCTTCAAAGACACCTTTTAATTTAAAACTAGGAAGTACTCTGAGAGCATATATTATCCTTATACCCACTTTACAGTTTGAGAAATCAAACTCAAAGATATGTAACATAATCAAGGTCACACTGCTGAACTCGGACTAGAATGCATTTACCACCACATATACTGAAAATCCTAGTCAAAGCAGACCCCTTTCTTGGCTCTAGGATACACAGATGAGAAAGATGGGATCCCAGATAGCTCCCAACCCAAACCTGACACTCTGTGGTTATAGTGTCATCTCTATATTTGAGCTGGGAAGGGCGAGGTGTACAACCCAGATTTCTCAGAAAGGCTTGTTGTTCTGTGATGGGCTCAGAGCTCCCAGCTGGCTGCTGCCACACAGAGGTTCCCAGCTTGCTATTGGCCTGGCTGTGGGCCTGTGGGTGGTAATGTCCACCATATCCAACTTCAATCCTGGTTGCCACAGGCTTGGGAACAGGAAATTCCAAAGGACTTTCACACTTTCTCAGGATCTAAGATGCTTTCCTAAGTCTAGCAGTGCTTCTCAAACATGGGCATGCATCAGAAACACCTAGAAGGTTTAGTACATCTCAGTTTGCTGGGCCACTCTCCCTAGAGTTTCTGATTCAGTGGACCTGGGGTAGAGAAAGATAACTGGCAATTTTAACCAGTTGCTAGGTGATGGTGATGCTGTTGGTCTAGGGATCCCACTTTAAGAACTATTGCCTTAGAGTCCCTCCTTCCCTACCCAGCCAGTTCTCTTCCTTCCATTGATTTGCTTTAGCAGGAGCTGAAATATTACTTTAGAAATTAGATCTTGACTCCTGCCAGAAGTTAGGTATTACCTCTGCTCCCACACGTCCAGTTGCTCATTACAAAGTGAGAGAGAGGTACCTTGACTACAAATGTTCCATGGCCAATCATTAATACCAGCTCTGTCATTAAATCTTTAAGCCTTGGGTACATAGGTAACCTCAATTTTCTTGTCTACAAAAGGGGGTGATAATGTCCATGCCAATAGTTCACACAAAAACAAAATTGTGCCCATATTTAAGAGAACCTAGTGTGTTTTGCTTTAAAAATTAGTGGTATAAAAATCAAAGTGAGGTCTTTCCCTATTGTGGCACTGACTAGTTACTGGTATAAAACTACTTGCCTAAAAATATACAGCAAGAAAAAGGCAGAATCTGATATAAAATTCAGGCCTATTCATTCCTCTTATAGATTTCCCCCAGGTACACTACTCTACAACAATAACAATAGTAGATAAATACTCAAATGGGCTTTGGGAAGCCTAATATAGAAGCTGACAAGAAATAAAGTGATCCATTCACTCCTCTAGGTATCTATTTCAATGGTTCCATTAGTAATAGAATTTCTTTTCTGGATGCATAATTGATAACAAAATAAAAATAAAAATAGATCTTTAATCTAAAGATTTAAGTACAATACATATTACAGTGAAGCAATCGTTCCTGCAAAACTCAGGGGTGTGATTTCATTATGCCAAGTTTTAAAATTCCCTTAAAGCTCATCAATGAGGCTTTCAGCTAAGTTCAGGCTGAGAGATGTTTATGTTTGCAGTTGTGGGGAGAGGTTAACTCTCTCTTCTGTGAAAGTCTTCTTCATATCCAGAAATAATCCTATCCAGGTGAATATTTCATCCCCTTTAAAATAAATGATTTAAAACTCCAATGTCAAGAATGGTAACAAGACAAGACTTATGCTGATGGTGAGAACAAGGCATATGAGGAAATCATCTAATAGTTTAAATGGAAAAATTGAGGAAATGATTCCATAGTGACTGGGTTTGCCTTCTTCTAAAAATAGGAGCTTAAACAGTGTAGAGTTGTAGATGGTTATAGGAGGTAAAAGCGTACATGGATAGTAATGGTGTTTTTTACAAGTCAGCAAAGGAAATGCCATTCTGTTTAATTCAGTTCAATGAGTGCTAAGTAAGTGTGCACTGTGCTTGGCAATATTTTAGTCAGGGGAACGTGAAAATGAGCAGGGCACAGCCTCCATCTTCAAGTGACTGAAAAAATCATATTGCAGTGATTCAAACTGAAATGGTTTCAGTTACATGCTTGGATTTTCATTGCCAAAATTTAGCTTTGGATTACATTCAATAAGTACAGATATGGTGTAGGATGGTGGAATTCAAGTCCACAATCACATAATGAGTACTGGGCACTTAATATGGGATTAGGGATGTACAAGGAGCCCATGGTGAACAAGGCATTGTACATGCCCTAAAGATTGTGATCCTTCTTCTCATAAGAATGGCAGAAGGAAAAAGAATGATGCATGGTGTGGCAAACATTCTGTCAAGGGAAGAACTGCATGTAGTTCCTAAGAAGTACAATTCATGAATAAGAAGCATCTGTGTGTTTCCAGCACCTGAGATTGGAGTTTGAGTTCATTGAATACCTATAGCCTTGAGCATGGGGAGGTTATAGTCTATGAGCATGTTACCTTCAGAAATAACCCCCCCAATTTCTTTTTTTTTTTAATACATTTTATTTGAACATAATTGCTACCCAATAACTCAAATTGCTCTGTTCATTGACTTCATCTCATAAATATTAGGGAGAGAAAAATAGCACTCCAATAAAATAATGTCATGTGACAAAGATAAAAGGAAAAAACTGGCCTGAAATTCTAGGATCAGCGTATTTTAACCGAGATTATTGTCCGTAATTTGTTCCCCTCTCGGGGACACTAATGTTGGCTAAAGTAGAAAGTAAATGTTGACAAAACAGTTTTGAAGTTAGGAAAAGAGATGAGATTGCTCATATCATTTGAGGCCAGAAGATGATCTGGAATAAGAATATCTGACCACTTCTTCCTCTGTGTCCCTGCTCTACCATATTCTGGCCAAGCACCTGCCATAGCATTTGATTCTTGACAGTTCTTCAAGATTTTTGAACCCAGGGATATTGTTGTATTACTCTGGATCTAGAGATCAACAGAGAATCTAGCATATAGATTGCTCTTAATGGATGTTTGTTGAACACAGCAGCCTGAAGAACATCATCAGGTTTGAGGAGGTGAGAGAGAAGAACCCATGAGGCACCGTGTATGGTTTCTTTACACCATATTCTAGACATCATGTCTCTTAGTATTCTATGCAATAGCTAAACTGCCAATAAATATTGAAGGAAGAAAAGACTAGAGGGAAGTAAGATCAAAATCATCATGCCAATATATTTTTTAAGATTTTATTTATTTATATATTTGACAGACAGAGATCACAAGTAGGCAGAGAGGCAGGCAGAGAGAGAGAGGAGGAAGCAGGCTCCCCACGCAACAGAGACCCCAATGCAGGGCTCGATCCCAGGACTCTGGGATCATGACCTGAGCCGAAGGCAGAGGCTTCAACCCACTGAGCCACCCAGGCTCCCCCATCATGCCAATATTTTTTATCTTTTTCTACAGTAAGATTATGGATGATGTTTTCCACATGTTTAAATATTTTTCTATAATTTCTAAATTTCTTGATTTAGCAGGTCTTAGTCCTACAATAACTTTGTGTGTTATGACATTGCCTACAGCTGACCATTGAATGATGCAGGCTGCTGACCCCTGTGCAGTCAAAAATGTGTATGTTACTTTCATCTCAACCCAAAAGTAATTGCTTATAAGCTTCTGTGACGAGGGCCTTAGTGATAATATAAATAGTCAATTAACACATGTTTTGTGTGCTGTATGTATTATACACAGTATTCTTAACTATACTGGAAGCTAGAGAAAAGAAAATGTTCTTAAGAAAATCATAAAGTAAAGAAATGCACTTATGGTACTATACTGTGTTTATTGAAAAAAGTCCCTGCATAAGGAGACCCACACAGTTTAAACCCATGTTGTTCAAGGTCAACTGTATATATGTCCCTTTTTCTTTGGGCTGCAAAAGAGATTCAAGACAAATTTATGGAAAGTATGGCAGTGACATAAGTCACTTGGCTGAGCTGTAATGAGAGGTCATGTCAGTAATTTAAACGAAATGGAAATATGTGAATAAATGCTCAGTCTCTCTGCAAAAAAATTGTGCCAATTCACTGTGTTTATATTTACAATTATTATAGTATCAATGAAACTAGTAATAAACAATAATTTTATATTTCTTTCCTAGAGTATAGATTAACCTTTTCCCCTGTTGCAAAGGATTTTATAAAAGGAAATTCTAATTTAAAATAAAAAATGAATAACATTTACAAGTAAAACCACAAAAGCTCCTGGGGCTTATATTTCTTTAATGTTAGAAATATTTGTTAAAAGTTATATTTCCTGTTTTTTTATGTTTAATGAATATGACTTTGCCTCCAGAGTCTCTGCTTTTTTTATATACTCTCCAGAAGCACTTCACAGAGTATCACAAGCAAATCTATTTTTAAATGCTTAGAACATATTAGTAATAATTAGTGTTTCATGTACGCTCTCTGTATGTAATGTTCAACCTCTAGAATTAATTTTGAAATGTATCCTCCTAAACCTCTAATCGGGCTTTTGTTTCACTAAATTTGTAAGCTTAAACCTGATAAAATCACAAAGGTTTTCATTCCTATTTATAGGAAGCAGTTTTATTAAGGGTCCACTGTCTAAATCTGTGGTTCCACAAATTTAGGAATTACTTTTATCAGCACATTCAAGAGAACTAGATGAAAGGCTATAATATTTGGTACTGTGGGGAACGTAAAACTTAATATGGAGTAGATATTGTTTGCGAGAAGCTTAAAGTCTAATTGACAAAAAGAAGACATGAAAACCCAGGCACTTAAAGTATGACAGAAAGTAATAAAGACAAGTAAAGCACAGAGCAAGGGCCCTGGAAATAAGAGAAGGGAAGAAGAGATGACGGGTCATGTGAACTAGAGCTGAATGAATAAGATACACACAAGCAGAAATGGGTATGACAAGCATTCCAGCTTTGAGCTCTCATCTATCATATTAAATTGTAACTATCCATTTACGTGACTACCCACATTTCTCTAGACAATGAACTCTGAAAGCCAGAACTGTATCTTATCGCCTTTGTATTTCCTCAGTTCTAGGACAGTGATTGGAAGAGAGCACTAACACATAGTTTTTGAATGTTGAATGACTAGAATGAAGAAAAACTACAATGGTAAATCATGGAAGCTCTGGGGAGGAGTGAGGGCATCTTCCCAAGCAATGAGAGTCCAAGGTGACCAGCAAGAGTGGTAGGAGGAGGAAGGGCGAGAGGCCAGCTGAGCGATGTGAGCTGGGCATGGCTATTACAAGTCCTGATGTCAGAGGTGGACTTTATTTTATATGTAAATGGGAGATGGTGGATATATTTGAATAGGGAAGGGTATCATCGAACTCTGGGAAAGATTTGGTGGCAGAAGGATGTAGCAGGACATTATCAACGATTGTCCTAGTCAGTTTGGGCTGCCATAACAAAATACCATAGATTGGGGGGCTTAAACAATGACCGTTTAATTCTCAGTTCTAGAGGCAGGAAGACCAAGATCAAGGCACAGGCAGATCTGGTGTCTGATGAGACTCAATTCCGGGCTCATAGACAGCTGTCTTCTTGCTCTGCTCTTGCATTGTAGAAAAGTCAAGAGAGCTCCCTGGGGCCCCTTTTATAAGGGCACTAATCCCATTTACGGGAGCTCCACCCTCGTGATCTAAGCACTTTTCCTAATATCAGCTCCACCTCCTAATATCATCACACCAAATGTTAGGATTCTAGTGTATGAATTTTGAGGAGACACATTCAGTCTACAACACCTGGTCAGAGGTAATGCTGGTCTTCAATTAAGAAAAGATGAGAACAGGAAGCAAGAAGGGTACATGGAGGGGATGGATCACATGTAGAAACAGAAGACGTGGCAACTGAGCGAATTCAGGGCTCACAGAAGGAAGGCGGATGAACAGCAGCTGAGGTTTTCTACCTCAGCAGCTGAAGAATGGTGTTCCCATTATTAAATGGTAAAAGCAGGCATGTGTGAGACAACAGAGGCACTTATTTTAACTGTGCTGGATGTCGAATGCCAACTTTCCACAGCCAGCAAGCAGTTCAACCAGCATTCAAGTTCAGATCTTCTACTTCCAACTGAGTGCTGTTTCTAAGACATAATTGTATCCGTATTCTGAAATACATGAATGATCGGCTCTAGTTTAAAAATCCACTATTAAAATACATTTCAGGGCGCCTGGGTGGCTCAGTGGGTTAAGCCGCTGCCTTCGGCTCAGGTCATGATCTCAGGGTCCTGGGATCGAGTCCCGCATCGGGCTCTCTACTCAGCAGGGAGCCTGCTTCCTTCTCTCTCTGCCTGCCTCTCAGTGTACTTGTAATTTCTCTCTGTCAAATAAATAAATAAAATCTTTAAAAAAAAAATACATTTCACCAGGACTTTGAAATAAGTAATACATTGATATGGATTGAAATGCCAACTGATTCATATTTGGAAACATTAATCCCCAGTGTGACTGTATTTGGAGATGGGACTTCTTTTAGGAGGTGATTAAGGTTAAATAAGGTTCCTAAGTGTGGAATCTTAATCCATAGGATGGATGATTTTATAATAAAAAGAAAAGATCCTGCCTCCCTCTCTCTCCCTTCCTCTCCAAATACATGAAGTGAGGAAAAGCCATGTGAGAACACAGAGAGAAGGTAGCCATTCCCAAACCAGGAAGAAAGCCCTCTCCAGAATCTGACCATGATGGCACCTTGACTTCAGACTTTCAGGCTCCAGAACTGTGAGAAAACAAATTTCTGATTTTCAAACCACCCAGTCTATGGTATTTAGGTATAGCAGCTGAGATGGATAAGACTTACATGTGTCTAAATAGGGCACTAAGGAATTCAACAAGCTTCAAGCTGAGTTATCACTCTAACCCAAACTCTACTTTTTCTCTTAAATAGCAAGTGTGTTTTTCATGGGAGTTTTTATTTTTGAACTGAATAAATTAAATGCTTACAACTCTCTCCTAGTCATTAGCCTGTATGATCCTCAGGGTAGAACCTCCATTTTGTCCACCATGGGTGACTGACTCAGAGAACGCATTCAAACATTTTTTTCTGAGTGAACAAGTATTAGTTATTTCCCTGCCTGAGGGGTAGGACACCACCTAATCTGAACAGAAGTTCACCTTCCTCAGAGAACGAAATGACACCAGCATAGGGACCATGTAACGTGTGACTTTTTTCAGACATATTATAGTCATCCTTAGGTTCTTTTCTCATCAAAAACACCTCTTGTAGTTAAGCAGCAATACCAAATTAACAATACAGAAATGATTTTGTGCAACTCACTAACAAATACGGAATAGTAGCTTCACTTCCAGAACTACTTTGGTCCTATTCAGACAAAAAAAAAAAAAAACTGGGTATGTGTAAATCACTCAAGTGAAAAAAATTAAGCATTCAGCAGAACAAATGAAAATATTTTACTTTTACTTCTATGTATCAAAGGAGAAGCAAGGTATGGGAAAGGGATTTTATATAACATTGAGAAACAAAACTAACACTGGTTTATAGAGTTTAAGGGCACAGTTCCACCCTATTTTGTCTGAGTTTATGAGTATCCTCTCATCCACACAGGAGTGACCCGTCATGATGCCGTGTCACAACCATCATCTACCATATGTCACGTATTGACTTCAACCCGACTGGCATGACCCGGTGCTTACGCTCCGTTCCAACAATTTGACTTCTGCCCAGTTCACTTTCCTCTTTAGACCTGCCCAAATGATCAAAACACGTCAATTTTAGCTTTCCTCCTTTTAGTCAGAGACAGCATTGTCAGGAAACAAAAAAAAAAAATCTTATTGAAGAGAGTGTGGAAAGTATGTGACTGCAGAAACTTACTAAAGAGGACTAAAATGGCCCAGCTTTTTTTTTTTTTTTTAAGATTTTTTATTTATTTGACAGACAGAGATCACAAGTAGGCAGAGAGGCAGGCAGAGAGAGAGGGGGAGGCAGGCTCCCTGCTGAGCAGAGAGCCTGATTCGGGCCTTGATCCCAGGCCCCTGGGATCATGACCTAAGCCGAAAGCAGAGGCTTAACCTACTGAGCCACCCAGGTGCCCAATGGTCCAGCTTTTTATTTTTAATTTATTTTTCACTTTTTTTTTTTAAAAAAAAAAAGATTTTATTTATTTATTTAAGAGAGAGAGCGAGAGGAGGAGCAAAGGGGAAGGAAGCAGGACCAGGGGACTCTGGGCTGAGCGCAGAGCCCGGCCTGGGGCTCGATATCATGACCCAGGAGATCATGAGTGGAAGCCAAGAATCGGGGGCTCAGTTGACTGAGTCACCTAGGCGCCCCATAATGGCCCAGCTTTGGAAAGCTAATTTTTGCCAGGAAAGATCAGGGAGAAAGCACACAATTCACCATGATCTCTCAGAATATTAAACCTGATTATCACCATAAAGCCCGTCTGCTCTGCTGTTTGTGAATGTTTGTCTAGGATCAGGCCCTGGGAGTGGTATTCATGAGGCAGATCGGAGGCACAACCCTGTGTTGGGAACTAACAAGCCATTACTGACTCATTGTCTATTCATTTTAGATTGTTTCTATGGAGGATTTATAGAAACAATAGCAAGGTGGCTATCAATGCTGTTTACAGACAATTTAGAGGAATAAACCTGCAGTTATGCCCGGGCTGGCTTCCCTTGTGGTCCTGGGGCGTAGTGCTCTAATCCTATTGTGACGTGATTGTTTCCCCATAAACTGCTCCACAGAGGCCTGTAATTGGCGTACAGGTTCAAATTAGATTGCTGTGTGTTTAGGAAAGCAGGGGTCATTTCACATCAGCACCTCTCATTAAGAAGCAGGCGACTAAGTTCTCCATTACAGGAAATCTAATGTATATATTATCTTTTATTATAAAGAAAATACCCAGAGCATATACTCGCGGACACATGGCACAGACGTTACCCCTCTTGTCTTTCCTCACCGTGAGGAGGGCAATGTGAAAATGCAAAACACATTGCTGAGAATGGCAATTAAATATTTACCAGCCGTGGATCACCGAACACTAGCTTTAGGAGCTAAAAAGGGGAGACAGGAGGGTAATTAATGGGTAAAAAAAGGCCAATCATTTGTTCTGCTGTCTTCTAATAATATCATGACAAGATGGTGGGGGCCAAGAAGGCCTGTTGTCCCTGCTTCCAACTTTTTTGCTGGATGAACTCAGGGGAGGTCTCAGGAGCAAACACCCTCTTCCCCTACTCCCTCACTTCTGTTCAAAATCACCAGGTAAGTCTTCAAGCCATTGACAGCAAAATTCATTAGAGGATAAGCTACTCATGGTGCAAGGTTATTCTCTGAATAGTTAAAACCCGGCACACACAACACTCCAGTTGAAGGAATAGTAAAGACTTCACAGGCTGATGCCATAAGTGAGTAATCTTTGCTTTGGCCTTTTAAAGACTTGTGGAGGGAAAGAAAAAAAAAAATTTTTTTTTTAAAGAGGCTGAAATGGGAAGAAAATTACATGAGCCAAAAAGAATGTAATGTTAGAAAATGAAGAAACAGGGGCACCTGGGTGGCTCAGTGGGTTAAAGCCTCTGCCTTCGGCTCGGGTCATGAACTCAGGGTCCTGGGATAGAGCCCCGCATCGGGCTCTCTGCTCAGCGGGGAGCCTGCTTCCTCCTCTCTCTCTGCCTGCCTCTCTGCCTACTTGTGATCTCTCTCTGTCAAATAAATAAATAAAATCTTTAAAAAAAAAAAAGAAAGAAAGAAAATGAAGAAACAAAAGAGTAAAAAAAAAAATGAATTGCAATGGAATATGAGACACAGTGAGAGAATCTGTCATCAAAAACCACAATGTGGATATATTCAAAAGTGACAGAGGGGTAAGAAGAGAGAAGTGGTAGAGGGAAAAGTGGGGAGAGGGCCCAGAGAAAGAAGAGATAATTTCCACTTTCAAAACAAGGAAACCGATTTGCTCTCCGACCGTTAAGAAACTGCAGGGAAATGTGGCCTGAGCTCGAGCCTGATGCTAAGGAAAAGTTGAGTAGAATGCACACTCACGCACACACACACGCACACACACGTACACACGCATGCACACGTACATGTGTGAATGCACTTGAGTGCACACAAACTCAAGAATTCCTGATATCCCAAACAGCTCCTGGCCATTGGCCATAGAAATGGAGCTCAAGAAAGACCCTCACATTATCCCCATATAGGTCAAATTATGTCCTGGAAAAAGAAAGGTTGGAATCCTAACCCTTCAGTAAACCTTAGAATGTGACTTTATTCAGAGACAGAGGTCATCAAGTTTAAATCAGGTCATGAATGCGGACCCTAATATCAAATGACTATCGTCCTTACAAAAAGGATTAATTCAGACACAGAAACAGATGTACACACAGGAAGGATGCTGTAAAAACACACAGGGAGGCGATGGCCATCATATGCCAAGAAGAAATGCCTAGAACAGATCATTCCCTTAAATTCCTCAGAAGAAACCAACCTGGCTTGACACCCTGACCTTGGACTTCAGCCTCCAGAGTTGTGAGGCAGTAAGTTTCTGTTGATCAAGCCACCCAGTTTGTTACGGCCCCAGCAAAAGGATACAGTCCCGTAGCTAGAGGGTCTGACTCTCAGATGCTAGATACTTCAACATCCCTGTCCCAAACCTCCAGGTGCCCCAGGAGTGCCTGCAGGACATTCCTGAATTTGAAGTCCAGGGCTGTAGATGCTCTGCTTTCTGCCTTCTGCCTTCTGCACAACAGCCTGTGAATTCGATGCTGCCTTCTTGCTTGTCTACATCAAGCAGGCATACTACCCCCTGGCAAATACTTCTGGCTTGCCGTCTTCGGGACCTCCAAGGGTCAAAGCTTACTGTCACGCAAGAACTTCCTGGAGGTTCAGAAGCATAATCTGCCAGTAGTATCCGGTGACGTGATGTAAGCAAAGCCTTGCCCACAAGGGTTAGAGTCACCAACTGAAGAGCTGTCTCTGTGTATGTGCAGGTTCAGTGATTGGTGACATCGTGTCCTCTTTGAACACAGCAGCAGAAGAGGCAAACCATCTGTGCTGCTGTCCCACAGGAAGCAGGACACACCAGCGGACGGACTCTGGGTACAGCCGATCCAGGGTCTTCATATGCTATTGCCTTAAGCTCTGAGTCCCCGAGAAGCCTTCCCCTCGACCGCACCCAGTGCCAGTCCTTCCCCTAATAGGTCCCTACTATGACTTCAGAGAGGGACCTAAAAAACATGCTGCTTTGCTTGACAATGATCAGCGTGGCCATTATCAATGACTGTACCTTAGATGTCCTGACGACACTGATCATAAGCCACATGTTTCCTGTCTTTTGTCCCTGAGAAGCATTGTAGTTTGGCAGAAAAAAGGCATAAATAAGGTGTGTGACCTTGAGACTACCAACCTCACCATTTAGAAGTAACAGGAGGGCATACTAAAACATCTCTAGGTCCCTTCTCTGAGAATTCTACTACTGATAACGTTTTTTGGGGGGCGGGGGGGGGTTCCTTGTTCCTAAATCCTCCATGTTTCCCTGGCTTGGAGCCATTCCCAAAGTGGTCCTTTCTCAGTCCTGTCTAGCTTCATCAACGGTTTTCTCCAAGGTGAATGCTTTACAGCCAGCGCTCACTTAGCCTCCTCTGCATCTCTTACAAGTAAAGAGAACGAACATTCTATACCCATACGAAACCCAAGCGCATCGGTGGTTTAAGCAGATTGCTTTCACCACCAGAAAGCTCTGTTACGTAATGTAACTATTAGGCCAGGCAGAGCCTCGTCTGATGATAAATGATAGGTCACAGAAAGTTCATGCCCAATAACAGAAGTTGCACGTCCGTATTACTGGGAGCGCACGTATATGAAAGGAGTCGAGAGCCATCAATAACTCTGTTTGGTCCTGATAATTATTATTAGCTTAGTAATAGTTACTGCCGCCCTCTCTCTTTCTGCTGATTTAGTAAAGAGCAACTAATAACAATGAGAGGTCAAATGTACAAACCAAATGATCCTCCTTGCCCAGACACATAATGCAGTTTCTAATGAGCTAATAAATGCTCTGTGCGTGTGTGTGTGTGTGTGTGTGTTTGCAGGTGTGTGCTTAATCCAAGAAAATTAAACTTGCGAGGGGGCCGGGGACTCACCAAGTACAACGTTTTCTTTTCTTTCCACTGAATCACAGCCCGACCATAAGCTTTCTTTGAAATGCTGCGTTATGGCAGGAGGCATCTTAAGAATTCCCCTTCTGGCTGCACTTTGAATCTTCTTAAAACCTAATTCAAAGTATTGTCATTCTTTTGTAGACCCTAGTCTATAAACTCATTCTCCAGATAGAAGTTTTGAAACAAAACATGGGGACTTCTGAGACATGAAGGGCTCCTTAGTAATTAAGATAAAATAAGGATTCCCATCCGGGCTCTCTATTACAGATCTGTGAAACAGCTCGATAACGCACTTCACTGGGCTGAAGCCCATTCGGGCCATCGAGTTGAAAACCGCTGTATTATTATTCTTTGATGTCTACAGCTTAGTAGCACAAAGCTGGTCTCTGAGCACTTACTCTCTATAAAGACACTCCAAATGTTTGGCCTTTGGGCTGTAAATATTGTGTCACCATTGATTTTTAACATATAAAGTGTATTTTCCTGAATGTCAAGTATTTTCAAAGTGCAGGGCCTCCCAGGAGCACAAAGTAGAAGGAATTAAAGATGGTTTAAAAGCTAGAACTACCAGCAAGCGAGGAAGAAAGGCAAGGGAAGGAAGAAATAAGACTGTATCCTCCTTCCTGGGTTAGTTTCAAATATTCCGTGAAAATCTATCTCATTGTCACTGAAGACATGTTAGCATCAACATGATCAGTTCCATTCCTTTACAGTACCAGCTGAGCGCTGAGACCCTACATTCAGCACTACGGTGAAGCCTTTCTAAGCACTGTCTTTCCTTCCTTTCGATCTCTCGTTGATTACTCCTCATGGTAAATAGATACAAAACTATAAAGGATAAATTCTATCGAAACTTCTACTTTGCAAACTGTAAAACTCTATTTCAAAGCAACTGCTATCAAACATCCTGATAGAACTTGCATTCACATTAGAAAATTAAACTATTAGGAAATAATTGTGAGCAGCTGTTTGCACATTAAAAATCTGCCAGAGGGCGCCTGGGTGGCTCAGTGGGTTAAGCCGCTGCCTTCGGCTCAGGTCATGATCTCAGGATCCTGGAATCGAGTCCCGCATCGGGCTCTCTGCTTAGCAGGGAGCCTGCTTCCCTCTCTCTCTCTCTCTCTCTCTCTCTGCCTGCCTCTCTGTCTACTGTGAACTCTCTCTGTCAAATAAATAAATAAAATCTTTAAATTAAAAAAAAAAATCTGCCACAACTCAGGGTGCCTGGGTGCCTCAGTCGGTTAAGCATCTGCCTCCAGCTCAGGTCATGATCTCAGGGTCCTAGGATTGAGGCAGATGTTGGGCTCCTTGCACAGTGGGGAGTCTGCTGATCTCTCTCACTTCCCCTCTTTCTCTCTCTTTCTCAAGCAAATAAAATCTTAAAAAAAAAAAAAAGTCTGCCAAAATTCACCTTCATTTCTTGCCAAAGTTGAACTGAGATTTAAAGCAAATAAAGTGTCATATTCCTATTTCTTTAGAAGTTAGGAGAAATGTCCTGAGCTGTGTCCCAGACCTACAGTGGATCACCTTGCTCTTTCTTTCAGCCTCCAGTGCCAAGTCATAATCAGACCATCAAGTTCAGTTTCTGACCTCCTACATGCAAGCTGAGACATCCCTTGGGACTTGGATGAGCTGGGGAGCTATTCTCTTTCCCTCCGTCAATCAGACAGAGGCAACCAAAGTTGAGAAAAATCTCCTCATACAAAGCATTCCTAATTTGCATTCACCAGTGTGTGAAGCTAAAAGAAATAAAGGTTTTGTCCCCATCCTACAAAAAAGAAGTGATGTTACCAAACCTTCGAATCCCTCATTGCTTTACAAAACTTGACATGTAGATATCTAATGCAAATAATTAGCCAATTGCAACATAATTTAAAATGCAGACTTGTATCTTAAAAGTCCAAGGAAATAAAATTGCAAAACTAGAGCATTGTTGGAAAACGCCAGAAGAAAGTTTGAATCTGAGCCTCTCAGTTAAGTGTCTTCCTTCAGTTCCGGTTACGATCCCGAAGTGCTGGGATTGAGCCCTGCTTAGGCTCCTGGCTCAGAGGGGATCCTGCTACTTCCTTTGCCTACTGCTCCCTCTACTTGTGTGCTCTCTCTTTCTCTCACTCCTGCTCTATCGCAAATAAATTAAAAAATCAATCAATTAATTAATTCATTCCTTAAAAAAGAAGAAGAAGAAGAAGAAAGTCTAAAAATGGATTTTTAACAAGCAAGCACATCAACTCACTGACATGAAAGGTGGAGAGTAAATGCTAAAACCATTCCTGTCGGTCTCATGCCTACTGCTATTCTCTTCTGTTATCAAGATGTGGTGGTATGGTGACCAGTTCTTATCCTGATCACCCATTTATCCCACTGCCCCCTCAGATCTCCATCTTTTATCTGCTATAACTGCTTCTGACCATCAGAGATTAATTGGGAAAAATGCATCGCTATCTATCCTTCAACAATAATCTAGCAGTAAATATTCACATTACTGAATTATGCTCTATCTATACCCAAGACTACATCCATGCATGTTTTCTAAGGATGTGTTGAAGACTGTTAGTAAAAATCAGGCTGACTCCTTTTATTTATTTTTTTTCCAGATTTTTAAAAAAAATTTGTACCTATATTTTAAATTTCTTTTCATTGTTCCAGAATTAGGTTGACTCCTTTTAAATCCACATCAGATACAAAGGAATTCATTGTGACTCTGTTCAGCGTAAGTCAGCCAGCATTAATTGGGCAGTCTTCTATCCTCAGCTAACTGAGGTAGGCCACCAAAGGAAAAGCAAAAGGAAATGAGCCTTTGCCAAGGAATAAGGAAATCTCAGTCCCAGCTCTCTGTTACAAAGCCACTGTGTAACCTTTGACCCACCACCTCTCTGGTCCTCGGTTTTTTAAATTGAAACAACTAGCCTGTATGGACATTAAGATCTCTCCAGTATGTCAAATAATTCCTGTGTCTTCTGAGCCTATTAAAATATAATATAATAAAAACCTAATAAAATATAATATAACAAAAACCAGTGTGGTTTTTATTATATTCTAAGTGTGTACGTGTGTGAGGTAGGGACAGAAACATGTAAAGGATGATACTGAGGGATAAAAATGATAAACAATATATACTTGTTTATTGTCGGACCACAAAAGGGAAATCTGGAGTCAAATAATGAACATATAGTACTTATAGTTATGAGACTCTAAGTACAATATCTTTAAGAAAAGGGAAATATTCACTTCTATATCCATTTTCTTCAGAAACCTGGCTATTTGCACACGAGTAGTCTAAAACATTGACAATAGATTTTCTCCAAAATTGTGGTAAAATATTGATAATGCAAGGGCCATTCTTTTAGAAATTTTAGGGCATTTTAGATTTTTATTTTTAGTCACAATAAGAAAACCTTCTCTCACTAAATGGGAATAAAACAAAGACACAAACCAAAATTCTGTTTCATGTGTTTGTAAAGAATTGTACAGACAATCCCCGAATTGAACAATGTGAACAATTCCTGGAAAGTTCTAATTGGAGTTAATCCATCCAAGGGCTTTCTAACTACTGTTGAAATGCATTAAAAGTTACAGATATGATATGGCAAGTTAACTGTAAAAATAATCACAGGCTGAGGTTAACAATGAACCCAAGATGACGTGCTACTATATTGGTATAATTTTATTTCCTCATTAATGATTCCTCCAACACAATGAACACTAAGACTCTACATATACTCCAGTGTTGGCCTCATAAAATCCAATTCCCTTTCAGGAATCTGTCGCCATTTAGATCAACAGCTTGATAGATGGCATATTGCTTTTCTCATTCCACTTTCTTGACCACATTTGGTTATCTGATAATAATCTATTTGTACACAGTTTAAGAATAACATACACTTCTCATTTGATTACATTGGGTAAAATAAACATTGTGTGTCTATACACTCTGAATTTCATGGTTAATATTAAAAGCTAATATTCATTTATTTGTTCATCTATCCCTACCTCTGTGCCAAGAATTGTTAGAGGAGTTATGGCTAAAACCAAAACAAAAAAAAAATCCCTGCCTTCTGGCAACTTACATTCCAGTGCCAGGAAGGCAGATAATATACACAATAAACACAAAAATTGACAAGTTCTATTTTTTAAAAGAGGCAGCCCCTATATTGGATGATTCTTCTTTATATAATGGTTCAGGCTTGGTTATGAATAATACATCTTGCTTCCACAAGGCGTTCAGATACTGATCTAATTAGACTCATTTCTGAGGTCTTCCTATAGTTCACGCATCAAACGCAGGCCCTTCAGGCAGCTGTGCTTGGTTGGGTCCATAGGCACGAGATGTTCAAGAAATGAGCACAGTCATACGAACACTGCCCTCCCTCCCTTACAGATGTAGCATGACAGGGACTGCCTGAGGCATTCAAATTACAAAGTATTTAGTGGTCAGGATCTACCATCCACCTGCCAGAAACTCAAGAGGAAAGATGTTGCACCAGGATTTTTATCCTACCCAGGAACCCAGCTAGAAGCCAAGTTCTAAAGATGCTGGTGGCAGCATGAAAACCACATGCCTCCAGAGTTCAGACAGAAGTCCCTGCAATTCTCCTCTTGGACCAGGCAGGTCCGGTGCCTTGTTCCACAAGGATCTCAGACCATGAAGCCAAGAGTGTGCTTCCACCACAAACAACTTGGAATTAGAGAAAATTTCCAAGGCCAAAGGACTATACTCTTCACCTGAACAAATATCTGAAGGGTTTCCAAATGAGGGCTCTGGGTCTTTTCCAGAAAAGATAAAATTTGATGGAGAGTTAGACACCACTTTCAAATTACTGCAAATATATGGTTTTGAAAATTAAATAACAGGTATATTTTAAATGGCTCCTCACATTTAGAATTGAACCCATTAAATCCTAACTACTAAAGGAAAATGCAAATTTTACAAGGACCTGGAGAAATTCATTTTTCAAATGAAAAATAATAAATATTTTTCTAAGAAGGTGAAGTTTAAATCAACACGTCTGCTCTTGTTAATTCTCTTTTTGCAGCTCAAGTTTCTGTTACTAACACTTTAGATTTGTACTATGACATTTTTTAAAAATACTGACTCATATACAATCTTAGAAAAGAAATCCACAAAAAGGAATCTGTTTCCAGACTTTCAGAGCAAACAGGAAAAAAAAAAAGTCAAATCCATTTGCTTATTGCATATGCCTGCTGTGTTAATCTGATAATAATAGGAGATATAAATAATTAACTGCTACCTCATATGCCACTTTGTAGGTGGAAATCAGGAGTCTCATTTTGCCCATGATCAAGTTAATGAAGCAGAACCATACAAAACCTAAAATTCATTTTGTTTCCCTACAATTTAGGGAATGCAAATCCCCAAATGGCTGCTACCAAAATCTTACTTTCCTCTTTGAATTTTTATCCATTTGTCTGTATAGACCTTGTTTGTTATAAAAACCTATAAAATATTACTTTGGAAATACTTCTAATTAAAAACTTAAGGAAATATTATTGCGTCAATGCCCCCTGCCTGTAGCAATGTGTCTTCTCAAACAACACTCAGACAACTTATTTATTTACCCCAATTTAAAGACATTGACTGAAGGAGATTCTTCCTTCCCTCTCTGGGAAACTCAGGTCAGCATTTAAAAATTTCTTGATTTCAAAAATACACATTACACCGAACTCACATCCAGGTGGTTGTAACCGTCTATCCATTTCCTCTGGTCGTCATGCCTGTGGACGGAGAATGGTAACTATCACCTCCCATGTAAATCCGACTATCAGACCATGGCCAGGTCCCTCTCTTTTTTTCCTACTGTGAATGTTCTAGTTCTATTAACCTCCTAGCCCTGTTTTCTTGTCTGAAAATCCTTACCTGCCATAAACTACTCTGGAGTCACGGTGGTAATATTTCCATTTCTTCAAGCTTGTTTAACCCAGAAATTCTATTCCAGTTGCCTAGACATTAAGAATCAGGGTGTGTACACTTTAGTTTAGAAGCAGAAATCCCCACGAAGATGGGTCCCCTATGGTGATTTTTTTATTTTGCAGCACATGACCTATAGAATGATTTCTGGCACCAGGGACAGTGCCTTAGTCTAGATGGACTGCTTAAAGGCAAGGGCAACTCTCACCTTTAGTCAAAGAATGTACGTTTCAGATTTTAGTGTAAGAATCACTAAGGAAGTTTAAGAACAAGTAGATTCCCTTCACTGTGGCATCTTCACTGCCCCAAATCCTGAAACGTTAGATCTGAGCCAGAACCCAGAATTGGCAGGTTGTTTTTTGTTTGTTTGTTTGTTTTTAAGATTTATTTATTTATTTGAGAGAGAGAGAGAGAGATTGTGTGAGCATGTGAGCAGAGGGAGGTGGAAAGAGACAATCTCCAGCAGACTCCCTGCTGAGCGTGGAGCCTGATGTCGGGGCTCGAACTCATGACCGAGAGCATGACCCGTGCTGAAACCAAGAATCAGACGCTTAACTGACTGAGCCACCCAGGTGCCCCCAGAATCTGCATTTTTAACAAACTTCTCTCCACAACACTAATTCCCCTGCCCCAGGGATTCTGAGGCACAACTGGGAATGACCCTTGAGAAGGTGTTTCCTCTAGCTGACATTGTCCTTTTCCTCAGGATTGACCAGAGGCAGGATGCGATCTAAATGCAGAAAGTGTAGACAAGGAAAGCTTTGTGGATTAATCGCAGAAGTGAAGAAGCGAAAAGCTTAGTGAAACCTTCTCAGTGCCGCCACCTCACTATACTGACACTTTCTTGTACACTCACTCATTCTTCCACGTGTTCCACCTCCACTCATAGTTTCTTAGGTTTTAGGGTCAACAAGCCAGAGTCTCAGGGTGGAGAAGGGTTCCAATGCATGCCATGTAAGGTCCCTTGATAACCAGCCGGCAGCATAAATAGTAAATATTATTGTCCAGGAATCCAAATAAGTCTTAAATTATTGTGGGATGGGGAGTCTACAAAGCCCTCAAAAACGATTTAGTCATTCAACAAATATATATTGAATGACTACCATGTGAATGAATTAATAAAAAATTGTTGAGCAGTTTGTTTCAAAGGGCAATTGACTAACAATAAAGCATACACTAAGTCATTCTGCTGATTCATTTGTGAAACATTAATTGAACATTTACCACATATCAAGTAGCCAATTAAGTACTAAAAATCCAAAGATAAATTCGTTCAACCACGAACATGTATAGGATGCCTACTATGTGCCAACAACTTTTCTAAGCACTGAAGATACAGCAGGAACCGCCTTAATGAAGATTCCTGCTCTTACGGGGCTCACATTCTAGAATGTACATCTGGGATGCACAGCAAGAACAAAGGGTTTACAAAGTAAGTCGAATAAGTATAGAATTTTGTTAGTGACAAGAGCCATAGAGAAAAAAATAAAAACAGAAAAAGGGGATGAGAATCTCAGGGCTGGGGAAGGGTTGCGATTACAGGTCGCTGGCAAAGATTTCACTGGGATGACTCTTAGGTAAAAATCTGAAGGGTGGAGAGGGGGTGAGTCATGCAGGCACCATGGGGAAAAGCATTTCAGGTTGAGGGAACAGCAAAGACTCCTAGAAGGTTTGAGGAGCAGCAAGGAGGTGGAAGCAAGAGGGAGAGCAGTGGAAAATACAGTAACTGATGTTACTCGTAGGATGTTCCAAGGCCTTTGGATTTTACTCTGAGTCACATTGGGAGTTACTGATAGGTTTCAAGCATGGAAGGGTGGGGTTAGACTTCCATTTGGGAATTCTTCCAATGGGAATTCTAGCTACAACATTGTGAGAAAGCAGGTGAAGGTCTAGGAGAATAAACGCTAAAAGCAGGGAGAGGTGTTAGGACAATTTAAATGAGAGAAGCTGGTAGCTGGCACCAAGAACATTGCAGTGTGCATGAGAGGTGGTCTGATTCTGATATCATTTTGACCTAGGACCAGACATTTGCTGATGGATTGGACATGAGGTGTGAGGGAAAAGAAAGGCATTCAGGATGACTCCAAGTTCTTAAGCCCAGAAGTCCAAAGTTACGAGTAGCTTAGAATGTTAATAAATGATAGGAGAAGCCAATCTGGGGAAGATCAGGAGATCCATCTCTGGACCTGTTATGTGTGAGATGTCTATCAGACATCAAGAGATAATGTCAGGGAGGCCACTGGATGTTTGCTAGTACATGGGAACGTCAGTGCTTAAGATTAAAATGTGGTTGTCATCAGTATATAAATAGCATTTGGGGCCATGGACCATGGTGAGGTCATGTGGAAAGTGACTGTGGAAATAATTTGGGACATTTTCATGCTTGGAAAGCAGCTGCAGAGGAGACTGTCATGATGATTACAGCTTGAAAAATGTCCAGGATTCTGCTTTTGTTCTCCTCCACTTCGTACTGCATTTTGAGTGATCTCTTCTAAATAAAATCGGGCTTCACACATCCCCTCCTGAAAACCTCTCCATAACTAACGCTCTCCAGATTGGCTGCCTTAAACTGGCCTATGATGCCCTGCGTGGCCTGGCCGGCAACCTGGCTCTGTAGGCTCCTTCAGAAACTCTCACCCACTGCTCTCCAAACACACTATTTTCTTTCATGTCTTCAAAGAGTAGACCTCCCTCCTGGGCCTTTGGTCAGGATGTGCCATGTCCTTCTATAGTCTTTACTGTAGTTTTTCTGGGGTAACTCCCTCAAAAATCTTTTGGAATTGATTCAAATTCTTTCTAACCCTTCCTCTGCTCTCCCAGTACATTTAATTTCCTGTTCTATCACTTTCACAGAGCTAATATGAGCTGCATCTGCACGATCATCTGATTTTTCTCTATTTCTAGCAGACCATCCACATGATGATAGCAGAGAACCGGTCATTGTTGTATATATTTCCAGTCCCTGGCACAACACATGATATGAACATGACACGTTCAGTAAGTCTGGAAAGGTAGAATTAACGAATGAAGATAATCTGAAGTTTTATTTCTCTAGATGTAAACTAATAATGTATTCACATTCCCTTGGGTTGCACCAAGAAATTTCTACACATTACCAAAAGTACCCTCATAACTGATACAGAAAATAATAGTTCACCTCCCTTCTAAATGGCGTGTTCCAAATTTAATTTCTGTTACATCTTGCCTATTTCAGAAAAATGTCCCTTTTTAACAAGCAGGTCATGTAAACAGGGCTTCAGACACAGACAGTGAGTCTGATGAGTCTCAAAGCAAGGAGAGAGAGTGCCAGGAAGTGCCCAGAGGGCCAGTTTATACCCTGACTTCGCACGGTGAATGACCACCAATTTACTACGCTACACAAATTATGGAATACAGATACTGGATTAGCAGTAAGAAAAGGTCAGCCTGCAGAGGAAGTCACAGAACCTGAGAAGAAAGGAGCCCACTCTGTTTGGCCTGAATCATTGCCTGGGGAACTAAGTTCATGCAAATGGGCTCTCTCGGGCAGGAGATGCCTTTGCAATCTTTGGGCTAAAGAGATTTGTCTAGCCTGGTGCACAGCTATATATCTTGCTCTTTTCCCCCCCGAATCAATCTGATCTATATCAGACTTTGAAAAAAAAAAAAAAAGTAATCAGAATGGTTGAAGGATTCCTTGTGGATTTTTGGGATCATCTCTCAGCTATAAACTCAAGTACAGATAGCTATAGATCTTGCTTTTTTCCTGAATCAACATGATCTATATTAGACTTAGACTGAAAAAAAAAAAAAAAAAAAAAAAGGCTAATAAGAGTGGTTGAAGGATTTTCCTTGTGGATTTTTGGAATCATCTTAGCCATAAACTAAAGTGCAGATACGCTGTTTAAACCAGGTGCATGATTTAAAAGGCATGGTCTTAGTAAGTGTTGAATTTTGGAAGAATGTGGCTTCCTAACAGCTAAAAATAATATATAATTACTTGACATCATGTTGCATTGTAACTCTGACTTTAAAAATTACTTTATAAAAAAGATTTTACTTATTTCACAGAGAGACAGTGAGAATACAAACACAAGCAAGGGGAGTGGGAGAGGGAGAACAGGCTTCTCAACAATCAGGGAGCTCGATGTGGGGCTCCATCCCAGGACCCTTGGATCATTACCTGAGCCAAAGGCAGAGGTTTAATGACTGTGCCACCCAGGTGCCCCCAAAATTAAATACTTAACAGAGATTTCCTACTATGTATCAGTGCATGTTTGTGAAAGAAATATAATTAACTAAATTTTATGGCTGAGAAAAATGAAACTTTGAAAGTAAGTTTAAAACTAATCTGTAAAATCAAATACAACCAAGTCTAAATGCTCAGGCTTTTTCAATGGACAGTGGGTTTGATAAGGCAGACAGCTTTCAAAGACATGGTATGATAAGAAAATCATACATACAATGAATGAAAATGCTTAATTTAAATGTAGTACGCAATTGTTTTCAATGGTGATCTTATTCTTATAAGAGAATGTAGACTTTAGGATCTTTTCAGAAATTCCAACTCTAAGTAGCTTTTAAAATCTAACCATATAACAAGAAACCGTTGGTAGGGCAATCTCAAGCCCTCCGCATATATTCACTTTATTCTCAGATTGGCTACTTTATTGGTCACAAGAGGGTGTCCAGTAACAACTGGGATTCAAAGATTTCCTGAGTGTATCTGGCTAAAAGGAAGAGGTGACTTCCCTTCAGCATGGAATAAAAAACCTTTCCCTTCATCTGATTGGTCCAGCTTGGTCACATGTCCACCACAGTCCACCAACAAGTGTTACTGGGAGTATGTCAAGTACCCATTGTCTTATCAGGAAGCCTCTCATGAAAATTCTCTTCTGGAAGGAAGAACAGAGGAGTAGCCTCTGGGCAGGCAATCAACAGTATCCATTAAAGACCAGAAACAAGCTTGAAATCAGGCAACATAATGCCCCCAGTTTTGTTTTTCTTTTTCAACATTTCCTTAGCAATGTGGAGTCTCTTCTGGATCCTTACAAATTGTAGGATTGTTTCAAGATTTACTACAAAGCTGTGATCACCAAGACAGCATGGTACTGGCACAGAAACAGATACATAGACCAGTGGAACAGAGTAGAGAGCCCAGACATGGACCCTCAACTCTATGGCCAAATAATCTTTGACAAAGCAGGAAAAAATATACAGTGGAAAAAAAAGACAGTCTCTTCAATAAATGGTGCTGGGAGAATTGGACAGCTACATGTGGAAGAATGAAACTCGAACATTCTCCTACACCATACACAAAGATAAACTTGAAATGAATAAAAGACTTCAATGTGAGGCAGGAATCTATCAAAATCCTAGAGGAAAACATAGGCAGCAATCTCTTCAACATCAGCCACAGCAACTTCTTTCAAGATATGTCTCCAAAGGCAAAGGAAGCAAAAGTGAAAAAGAACTTTTTGGGAATTCATCAAGATCAAAAGCTTCTGCACAGCAAATGAAACAGTCAACAAAACAAAGAGGCAACCCATGGAATGGGAGAAGATATTCACAAATGACACTACAGACAAAGGGCTGATATCCAAGATCTATAAAGTACTCCTCAAACTCAACACACACAAAACAGATAATCACATCAAAAAATGGGTGGAAGACATGAACAGACACTTCTCCAAAGAAGACATACAAATGGCTAACAGACACATGAAAAAATGTTCATCATCATTAGCCATCAGGGAGATTCAAATCAAAATCACATTGAGATACTTATACCTGGTGGAATGGCCAAAATCAACAAGACAGTAAACAACAAGTGTTGAAGAGGATGTGGAGAAAGGGGAACCCTCTTACACTGTTGTTGGGAATGCAAGTTGGTGCAGCCACTTTGGAAAACAGTGTGCAGATTCGTTAAGAAATTAAAAATAGAGTTAGCTTATGACCCTGCAATTGCACCACTGGATATTTACCCCAAAGATACAGATGTAGTGAAAAGAAGGGCCATCTGTACCCCAACATTCATAGCAGCAATGGCCACAGTCACCAAACTTTGGAAAGAACCAAGATGCCCTTCAACAGAGGAATGGATAAAGAAGCTTTGGTCCATACATACAATGAGTATTATGGAGTATTATGTACAAGGAGTATTATGCCTCCATCAGAAAGGATGAATACCCAACTTTTGTATCAACATGTACGGGACTGGAAGAGATTATGCTGAGTGAAATAAGTCAAGCAGAGAGAGTCAATTATCATATGGTTTCACTTGTGGAGCATAAGAAATAACATGGAGGACATTGGGAGATGGAGAGGAGAAGTGAGTTGGGGGAATCAGAGGGGGAGACAAACCACGAGAGACTGTGGACTCTGAGAAACAGAGGGTTTTGGAGGGGAGAGGGTGGTGGGGTTAGGAGAGCCTGGTGGTGGGTATTAAGTAGGGCACGCATTGCATGGAGCACTGGGTGTGGTGCATAAACGATGCTGGAACACTGAAAAGAAATATAATAAGATAAAATGGAAAAAAATAAAAAATAAAATAAAGACCAGAAACAATCGATAGCTTTTAATCCTAAACAAAACTTACCAGAGGAAAGGATTTCATTGTGTTTAGAATACTCACCAATTACCTAAATTGGAATCTTTAATCACTGAAAATAATCCTTATTCATCATTTCTGTTAGTTCTGTTATTGTTTTATTCTGTTTTCAACAGTCCTTTTCCTACTCATTAGACTTCGAACTGCTTGTTGTGTCTTCTGCTTCATCCGAGAGCCCTCACGGCACCCTGTCCATTACCTTAGACCCAGCAGGGACCAAACCATTTGACTGGCTGCTCAGTTCCAGCAGGTTGGCCGCCTCACGTCTTGGCCTTTTGGCTGAGAACAAGCACAGCATCAGTTTAGTCCGCATGACATCTTCTATCCAGGGAATCTTCCCTGTCCTGGCAGGAAGACAAACCCTACAGGCTAATTACTAAGCATGTGGTTTTCAATTAATAATGCCTATGATTAGCATGGAGCAATTTTTATCTAATGTTGGTACTACTCGCCTGAAAAATTCGCTCAAAAATATATCTAAAACCACATGTGTTTTGAGTATAGAAAAGGCAAACATATCTTCAATGGTTAACACACACACACACACACACACACACACACACCCTAGCATAAAATTAAGATTTCCTTTGGTAAGATGAATACATTTTAAAGGATTCCAGCATGACCTAAGACAATTCTAGTCTGAAGTATCGTGGAAGGCAATGAAGCCGGCTGGTAAATAAGGTCATGAGTGAATAAGCCGGCCCACCTCTATGGCCTTTTATAGTAACTAGAGCTTTAGAACACTAAGCAAGTGAAATACAAGTTTGTTAATTACACTTTTTTTTTTTTTTCTGATGGATATCGTTACAGGAGAGTGACAGTTGCTCAATTGTCTGCTATTGACCCAATGTGCTTAGATTGATTCAGAGGAAAAAAGCCCATGTGTGTTTTTGCTGACTCAGAGAAAATTTCCATTAAAATTAAGAATTTGTATATGCTCCAGTGAATGAAGTAGTTTATATTCTCCACCTCGTTTGTCTACCTTGTTATTAATCTTTAAGAAGCTGATTAAGTAGTCTGGTTCAATCTTGTAATTCAATTCTTGAAAAATAAAAATGAATAAGGTAGAAATTGTAATGTCATCTGCATTACCACGACATATCTTTTGCAACGTGTAATGCAAAGAATATTGTTGCAAAACACTAAGTACTACAAAATAAAAACATGCTCAGTAACTCCCTAAGTATCCTTAAGTGATGCTTTCAAATTTCTAGGTCATTTCCTAATTATCGTTCCACAATTTTTAGAAGATGATATTTAGTAGCTGGGCCCTAAAAGTGTATTTTAAAAGTTTTACTTTTATCCCTGATAATTTATTAGGTTACCCTGAAGCCATCCACATTTCCATGGGTTAAATAATGGCCCATGTGGTCTATATTCATGTTGCAACAGGAGCAGAGTTAGTGCAAATAATTGAAATCCAAAGCTAAACCCCAACTTAGTGGATATTTAAAACTCCCCCAAACAAAACCTTTGATCAGACTTGAAGCAATACCAGTAACACTATTAACACTAACAATTTTATATGAATCATTTCACTTATCTTCTCATAGCAACCATACGAAGAAGTATCGTTACCTCTACTTTAGAGTTTAGCAAACAGGTTCAGACAGGCGATGCTGCTCACCTGTGATGTCCCCTCATCTTTTGCATTACACGTGGTCTGGCAGCTCAGTTAACGAATGGCACAATCGAAGAGCAGTTACATGAGGGGCAAGAGCTTCTGAAGAATTAGAGGCAAAATCAACACTCTGCAGGTCGATAGTGGGGAAACTGATGAGGAAAGCAGTCTGACAGCATATGGGTTTTCGCTCGTATTACTTCACGGGAGCTAAAGAACTTGAGCTTCAGGGAGACTCTGCAGCAGATCCCCCGGCAAGGAGTGTCCTTCCGCAGTCTGGAGCATCATAGTTGCTACTTTATCTAAGAACCGTATTTCTTCCTGATCTTTCTGAGAATGAAGACCTGGAACATGGTCCCGAAGTCATTCCGTGGATTACAGATTAAAATGCAAAATCATAATTAGGAGGGTGATGGTAAAAATTGTAAAAATGTTAGGAAAATACTTAAGTAGCTTTGGCGTGTGAAATGTTTGTTTGTTTGTTTGTTTTTAAACATAGCCTTAAATAGAGACTCATAAAGAAACAGAGCAATAACTTTGGTGACATAAGAATTAGAAAGGGAGGGGCACCTGGGTGGCTCAGTGGGTTAAAGCCTCTGCCCTCTGCTCAGGTCAGGATCCCAGGGTCCTGGGATCGAGCCCCACATCAGGCTCTCTGGTCAGCAGTGAGCCTGCTTCCCTTCCTCTCTCTCTCTCTCTGCCTGACTCTACCTACTTGTGATCTCTGCCTGCCAAATAAATAAATAAACAATCTTAAAAAAAAAAAAAGTCTTAAAGAAAAAAGAATTAGAAAGGGAAAAGAAAGTTTAAAGAAAAGCGCTATTAGCAAAGTTAGACAGAAATAGGTAGGCAGGCGAAAACATTAAGGAACAAATATGACAGACAAATCATTAATACCCTAACTACGGAAAGAATTTTTGCAAACCATCAGATAAAAAATGCCCAGTTCCCTTTCAAACACATATATCATATGAAAAGCTAAGGACATCGGCAGGCAAAAAAAATCATTTAAATGGCCAAGAAATAAAATTTTTAAATGCTCACCTTCACTAATAAAGACAAATAAATGCAAACTCTAATTAGAATATCTTATTGTCCCTCTCAGTTGCATGATAAAGAAATAATAAAAGCATATTTAAAAACTCATTCTCCTCTTTTCACTTAGAGATAGAATTAAGCTGTTTTTATAAAGTACTTTAAGCTTCAGCAAGCATAATGTCGAATTAGAAACTTCACAGTAAAGCAATTTGAAAACAAAATACCTATATCAATATAAGCAGAGTGCCCACATCTGAAATTATCCCCTTAAGACCTCTCCAAAGAGAAATCTGTTCAGTCATTTCAACTTCTTAAAAAATTTCATTGGTCTGCTTTATAATGTCTTTTAACAGACATTTTTTCTAAAATATATGATGCCTTTAGAACTACAAAAAATGAACATTGGAAGGAGTTTTCGTATTTTATGTCATTGTTTCTCAGGATACTCTAAGTTTGAAGCTGTACTCACAGGGGTGGTATTCCTTTGTCATTTTGATTAACACTGGTTTCTTCTCTAAAATCTGAATATTTACATATATATTTGTCATTTTTATGTAAAGACTGAATCTACTACAAAACCAAGTATAAGCACTTTACATTCTTTTTTTTTTTTTTTAAGATTTTATTTATTTATTTGACGGACAGAGATCACAAGCAGGCAGAGAGAGAGGAAGGGAAGCAGGCTCCCTGCAGAGCAGAGAGCCCGAAGCAGGGCTCTATCCCAGGACCCTGGGATCATGACCTGAGCCGAAGGCAGAGGCTTAACCCACTGAGCCACCCAGGCACCCCTTTACATTCTTTTTAATACACAAAGACCACAGAAGGAAAAGTGCATGAGATTCGGAATAAGAAGGACCTGGACTTAAATACTGGCTGTGCCACTCCCAAGCTTTCTGATGTTGGGGAAGGTATCTAAAGCTCCATTTCTTTATGCACAAATTGGAATTATAGTACTTTCTTTTTTTTTTTTTTAAGATTTTATTTATTTGTCAGAGAGAGGGAGAGAGAGCGAGCACAGGCAGACAGAATGGCAGGCAGAGGCAGAGGGAGAAGCAGGCTCCCTGCCAAGCAAGGAGCCCGATGTGGAACTCGATCCCAGAACCCTGGGATCATGACCTGAGCCGAAGGCAGCTGCTTAACCAACTGAGCCACCCAGGCGTCCCTTATAGTACTTTCTTTTCACAGGTTTAGAAAGCTTGCAACATGTCTAGCACATGTTAGGCTCTCACTGAACAGTAGCTGTTGTTATCACTTGGCATCAGGGAAATCCAAATCAAAACCACAGTGAGATACGACCTCACACCAGTCAGAATGGTTAAAATTAAGGAGTCAAAATGACTGTTGGTAAGGGTGTGGAGAAAGGGGAACCCTCCTACACTGTTAGTGGGAATGCAAGCTGGCGCAGCCACTCTGGAAAACAGTATGGAGGTTCCTCCAAAAGTTGAAAATAGAGCTACCCTTCAATGCAGCAATTGCATTACTGGATATTTACCCTAAAGATACAAATGTAGGGATCTGAAGGGACACGTGCACCCAAATATTTATAGCAGCAGTGTCCACAAGAGCCAAACTATGGAAAGAGCCCAGATGTCCATTGACAGATGAATGGATAAAGATGTGATATATATATATATATGTGTGTGTGTGTGTGTGTGTGTGTGTGTGTGTGTGTGTGTGTGTGATGGAATACTATGCAGCCATCAAAAAACCAAAATCTTGCCATTTGCAACAATGTGAATGGAAATAGAGGGTATTATGTTAAGCTAAGTTTGTCAATCAGAGAAAAGACAATTATCATATGATCTCACTGATATGAGGAATTTGAGAAAGAAGACAGGATCATAGGGGAAGGGAGGGGAAAATGAAACAGACAAAACCAGAGAGGGAGACAAACCATAAGAGACTCTTAATCTCAGGAAACAACTGAGAGTTGCTGGAGGGGAGAGGAAGGGGGAGATGGGCTGGCTGGGTGATGGACATTGAGGAGGCCGTGTGTTATGGTGAGTGCTGTGCATTGTGTAAGACCGATGAATCACAGACCTGTACCCCTGAAGCAAATAATACATTCATTATATGTTAATTTTTAAAAAGCTGTAGCTGTTGTTGATGGCACAGGTGAGAAATGGTGGTTTCATATATATGGCTATAATGGATTGAATTGTGACCCCCCCAAAAAAGAGATATGACAGTCCTACTTCTCAAAACCTGTGAATTTATCTGGAAGTGAGTCTTTGTAGATGTAATCCAATTAAGATGAGGATGTATTGGAATAGGGCCCTAAATCCAATGACCAGTGTCCTCCCAAGGAGAGGATAGGACACAGAGAAAGACAGAGACACACACAGAGAAGGCCTTGTGAATGCAGAAGCCATGACTGGAGTGGTACTGCTATAAACCAAGGAATGACAAGGATTTCCAGAAGCCACTAAAAGCTAGAAAAGAGACAAAAAAGGGTTCTTCCCTATAGCATTCAGAGGAAGCACACTCCTGTCCTGCTGACATCTTGATTTTGGACTTCTGGCCTCCAGACAATGTCTGTTGTCTTAAATCACTTTGCTATGGCAGCCCCAAGAAACCAATACAATAATTTAGCCCAAATTCTTACTCAGATTTTTGCATATCTTTTAAGACTCTGCAGAACCATGGCTATCAGTTAACAGATTGGGTCTATCAGGTTTCCTTTTGAAAGAGTACCCAGCACAGCACCATGGACAGGCTGGACTCCTAAGATGAGATTTATGGCAATAATATAGTAATAAACAAAATGAACAAAACAAAACAAAGTTTGCCTATGACATCAAAATAATGCAAACAAATTTCAAAGATTAGGCATTGAATTAGGCACCTATTTAATTTTTATTCTACATCTCAGTGTATGGAATTGTCCACACCATTCTTACTTCTTGAGAGTCGTAGAAAGGATGATCAGTTTTGACAAAAGCCATATTCCAAAAACTGATTTTACCCTTCAAATAAAGACTAAAAGAAGAAAGAAAGAATTACAACTAAAGGAAGTCAACCCCATAGTGATGAGCGATGCTGACTGATAGATGTTAACAAAAGGAAAGAGAAGAAGAATCTGCAATACAGATTCCACTTCAGTTGGTCTCATATGTTTCTGGCTGGTTGTGTCTGTAGAGCAAAAATGGAATATGACATTCCTAATGTAGTAAAATTTATGAAGCTTCACCTCATTCTGACATTTTGTTTATTTGTTTGTTTTGCCCCCTGCTAAAGCCAAAATGGAAGGACCCCAAATATTTCAGAATAGATTTTGGCAGTTGTTTAATGGTCTTTTAAAAGTCCAGTAAGTAAGGAGGGACTTGTGATGAGTATGGGGTATTGTGGTATTGTATGCAGGTGATGAATTGCTGAATTCTACTCCTGAAACCAACACTGCCCTGTATGCTAACCAGCTAAAATTTAAATTAAAATTAAAATAAAAAAGCCTTTTTTAAATCCTTTAAGTCTCTCCCCATAGAAGATAATCTTTGAGCCCCAGACCAATTAAATGTTCTGCTGAGTTTACGCTGAAACAGTTTTGGACTTTAGGAAAATGTTAATAGCAGCACTAAAATTTATTCTGTTAATTGCTCTAATAATCAATAAGTAATTTTCATTCTAAACTAGGTTCTCTATGTGACTTAAATAAACCAACCAAAGATCATTTACATCTCAATAACAATTCCTAATAATGTCACATCATTAAATTCCACCTTGGTTCTCAATAATGTCAGTTAGTGACCAATAAAAGGACTTATTACCTTGGTCAGGTCCTCAGGGGCATAAAGGGAACCAGTGGGTGAAGGATTTTCTTGTTGCGCTGCGCTCCCGAGCAAACCTTTCTTCTCCTGGGACTTTTGCCATGATCTAGTTGCAGATGGGCATTTTTTCACTCTCTGTCTCTTTCCCCCTTTCTCTCTCTCTCTCCACTAATTCTCTCTCCTCTCTCATTTTCTTTCTCTCCCTCTCTTCCTTTACTTCCTTCCGTGTTTGCTTTTAAGTGAAATAGTGTTGAGCCTCCTACTGGTGAGAAATTCACAAGGGGAAGAATCTTCTGCAAATAATGTCATTGCATATGATCAAAAGAAAGAGCAAAACATTTTAAGAAAACCTCTGTACCCTGGGTTCTTGACCTTGAAAAAAGCAAGTGACGGGGAGTAGGTATATGGGGATTATCTACGCATAAAGTTTAATGTAGATGTCCTACCTACTTGGACATTATTTCTAAGAGAAATATTTTGGGACTACATTTCGAGGTTACATATTTATATGGACCAAATTTAATCCAAACTAGCTGCTTTAGCCTGTGTTGTCGAGTTGCAATGATGTAGAATCTATCATGTATCAGTAAAAATTGTTTGGATGGCTAAAAATGTGTGTAACTGAAATATTGAAGATCATTACTACTTTAAAGTACATTTTTAACAATGCTTTTGTGATACCAATACACTTGCTGAAGATATTGAAATTTTTATGTTAATTAAACAACCCCTAACCACTCAGTACATTTCAGATATGTACACTTTGTAATTACCTCCATTATTGAAATAGCTGGCTTGATTTATCCTTACCACAGTAACATTGTAGCTTCTGTTATTTTTGTCTTTGGAAAAACATAGGTCCCAGCGAGGGAATATAAAACTATTACTGTAAATTAAATATTAAAGCTAACTTATTTTTGCATAAGAATGCTGTCAAATAATGGTGATAACTGTTGCTAAGATAGAAACTATTTTTTGGCTTTTTCTTTTTTGGGAAGCACAAATTAAAATCCAATTTTCAGTTCTTTTGGTAAATTGCATGTAGTTAGTGTGTATAGTTTTACTGATGGTAGTAGCTTAAGGGGTAGCTATTATAGTCTTAGTTTAGCGATTAAGAAATACAACATTTGTTGAAGGGCTAGGCCTTTTAGTCTAGGATGGATTAGCACTTGATCCTTCCTTAAGCATTTTTATACAGGAGTGCATTATCCTTGGAGCCACCCTGGGCTCCATGCCTCATTAGCTTGGGTGTTAGATAAATCAAAGGCAGCCTCGGAGACAAAGATAAGCAAACTGCAGGCCAGCAAGATGATGATGTATGGATCCAGGAGGCTAATAGGAAAGTATTGACAGGAAAATGGTGTGCTTATCCTGCAATCACTGCATATTGCAATGAGAGCTCCCAAAAGCAGATGGGATACACTTCAGGGAATGTGCAGCTACAAGACTGTTAGGCAGAAATGGATCCTGTGCTTTAAATTCTAACAAGAACTTAGTTTCTTTTTAGCAGCGATTCAAACGCGTTAGAACATGGAAGGGCACAGGCCACAGCGGACTCTACAAAGAGAGCACCCCATTTCAGAAGACCAAGCCCTGGAATTACTTCCACTCCAGAAGATTTTTCTCTCGCCAATATAATCTCTATGGAGCAAGGAATAAATAGTTGTGCTTTCCATGATTTTATCTGCTCTCAGTTTTTAGTACACCACGAAGTTGGTTTCTTGATACCTCTGCAAGAATCAAAATGAACACCACCTGAGAAATGTTAATCTGGAGAAATAAACACACACACACATGTATATACATTTTTTAATGTGCTCTGTCGCTGAATAATATTTTCAGATTCTTATCTGCAATCAACATCTTTTTTTTTTAAGATTTTATTTATTTATTTGACAGAGAGAGATCACAAGTAGGCAGAGAGGCAGGCAGAGAGAGAGGAGGAAGCAGGCTCCCCGCCGTGCAGAGAGCCAGATGTGGGGCTCGATCCCAGGAGTCTGAGATCATGACCTGAGCTGAAGGCAGAGACTTTAACCCACTGAGCCACCCATGCGCCCCTCTACAGTCAACATCTTAAGCTAAAGCTAAGTTAGACTTTTAGGTCTCATGCTCAGTCTTCTAGTTGTGAGGACTTTTCCCCCCTTTCTTCTGGAAATCAAGCAATTTGTATACTTTTAAAGCTAATTCAGCCATTGGCAAAATTGAAAAATTGGGTGTAAAAAATAACCATATGATGACCCTATCCATTAGAATCACACATTCCGAAAAGCATTCATTAATGCTAATTTGACACAAGCCTATGGGGGTACTGCTGTGGGTGGCAGGAGAACGAACAGAATTGATTTTCCAAATCATGATGTACTTGTTTGATCTCTTTGGTTCAAAATAGGACTCCCTGATTTACCTCAAGTGATGGGACAGTCAACTGTTCTTCTGAAATAAGAGTGGCTATGAGTTCTCTGGTTCAACTTTTTTTATTTCCAGGACCATGGAAACTAAATATATTTGTCCAAAGGATGGTCTTGCTGTTAGAAGAGTTCTGCAACCCCGCACAGGCTTGGGTCATTTTTGCATGGAATATCTGCTAACTAATGCACCAGGATTCTGTTGGAACTGGGTCTGCTTTGGACTCACGGCACTGTATTGGACTCAGGACGCTGTATTATAATGAGACGTGAGGCTTTAATAGCCCTCAGAAGTGAGCCTGAACCACACAGATAGTCCCAGACAAGAAATCAGAAGGGGACAGCCCTGCAAATTGGGGATCAAAAGTTATGGTTATTGATGTGTTAATTTTGCAGCTACTGGGATATTCTATGTAATTATCTAAAAACACGCAAGATTTCCCCATATTTGAGGCACCAGGGTACTTCATCTCATATACTATACACATGAGTTTAGCAAAACTTACTGCTGGAATGGACAGTGTATCCTGATTCAGGATAGACCTTTCATTTCAATTTCTGAATCCATTGTTCAAAGGCAAGTAGAGACAGGTGAAGACTTTGTAGTTCAATTGCATTTATGGGGAATGAGTAAAAAGCCAATAAAACTCCACGGTCAAGTGTGAATTTTACAGATGAGAAAAAGGAGCCTCCCCCCATACACCCCAAGATGAAACCACTTGCCAAAGGCCAAACAATTAGTAACAGCACTGAAGTAGATTCTAGGTAGGCTGACAACTAGTTCAATGTCTCTTACTTGCTTCTTCTCTAATCAGCATAGAATAGGGGCAGTGCAGAGGTGGGACTCTGCCATAGAATACTGACTAAAAATGAAAAAAGGAAAAAAATGAGTTATCTTTCAAAAAGAACTGAATCACAAGAAAGAAACATACTTCTACCAGGTCAGTAGGTATCTCTAACACAATTTCATCATTGCAAAGAAAAAGGAATACAGAGGACCCTCCTTATTCTCCTGCAGGTGACTGGCTAGGCAGCAAGTTTAAGGCTGCCCTGTGTCACCCAGGCCGGACACCCTTGAACTCTTGGTCTGAAGTGGGGGAGACTTTGTCTCCTCCATTTTCCCCCCAGACCTGAACTCTACTTACTCTACCTATCAGTATTTAATTCCACATTCTCCATCCTTTTCCTCCAAGAATTTCTGACTTAACACCTTTCTTAAGATAAGCATTAGAACTACTTTGCCAAATGTGAAGAGTATATAAAAATCTTTCCAAATAAGAATCATTATGCATGAATCACTTTATCACATCCTTCAGTGCAATGCCATCACTACAGAATTATAAAAGAAAATGTCAATTGGTTTACTTGGCTCTAAGTCATCATTCCTAAAATCTGGGCATTATCTTAAGCTCAGAGAAAGGTCACAGGTTTTCAATTTCCGCTCTTAAAAGTCTTGCTGTCCTTAGCTAGAAGCATGTTCATATTCTCATTCTCTCTCTCTCTCTCTCTCTCTCTCTCCTACCCCCGCCCCCAAACTCCAACTTCCAGAGAGGAAATGGTCAAGCAGAGCATCAGGATTCACTGCAGACCACTGGTCGGGTTCTCAGTTCAGCGGTAAATTTTAGAATATGTAAATGCATGGCACGCGGGGATTTTAAAGTCACACTTCACGGTGTCCTCTGTTAGATCCTAGAAGTTGCCCAAACATGATGTTTAAAATTCTCACCAGAAACTAACTGAGAGCTCCTATCAAGCCTGCAGCGCCTTCCCCCCTCGTTAGGAGCCTGGGGCGGGGAACCAGACGCCCAAATAAACACACTCAGGTTCACAAAGGAGCGCTGGAAGGAACGGAAACAGACTGCCCTAAACGCGCCACCTCTTTCCGCCTTCCGCGGGCGGCGGCGGTGGCGGCCCTTTCTGTCCCCTTCTGGAACCCAGCCCCGCAAACTCCCCGTCCGCAGAGGTGCGCCCTTCGTCACGCTCGGCCTTTGTTCTGCGGCCGGGCTGCCTTCCCGGCGCCGCGGCCGAGCCCGGGGAGCGCCGTGATGGATGCCCGCGCTCCCGCCCCGGCCCACAGCCCAGCCCGCGGCGGCGCCCCCCGGCCGGGCCCGCGCGGTCGCCGCTGTCACTGCGCCTTTAACTGCCTTCCCTGCATCTGCCGCCCCGCCGCCCGCAGCTGGGCCTCCCCGCGGCCTGGCCGACTGCCTCCTGCACCCTGGGACTCGGGCAGGGTGCGTTCATTACTCATCGGTGACAATAACCCATCGAGTAAGATGTAGAACTCAATTCCAGCAGAAAGACCTATAATATCGGAGTCAGGAGGTTATCGCTGGGGGACCTGCACCTTGCTCCTCGCCGCTCTTATCGAGAGCTTTACAGCCTCTGCTGGGGCCAGCATCTTGTAAAGCTGAGGGCGGCAGATTTGGCCTCAGATTAGCATACATCTTCCTAAGTGGTACTACATTTAATTAAAAAAGTAAGCCCTTAGTTAATTTTTTTTTCCCCCTTACTGTAGGGTAAGGAAAAGAGGAGATGTACGTTGTAAAATCTGGGTTGACTGCGGAGAAGGAAAGGAAAGCGGATCTCCTGAACACTTGTGCCCCTGCTGTTTCTAGCCCTTTCCCCTTCCAGCAGAGGCCATTACTCACGGGTGTCTGGGAGTCCTCCTCTCCCGCATCCCACCAGGCTCTCCCGCATCCCATCATGCTTGTCCCGAACCGAAAGGGAACCAGGCAACACAGGGTTCTCACCCCTGCGATATAAATATTTTTTGCACCTGAGCTGTCAAACCCCATCTTGTTCCTTTCTAGTCACTTAACATTTTCCTCTGAGGGGTGATCTGTTTGAGTTTCTCCCTAAAGTTGTGTTTGTGTCTATCACCCACTGGAGCACCGGCCACTTCCAGGAAATTCCCATTTAAAGACAATTAGAAACTTAAATAAAGAGCCCAAGGGCAAAAGAGGTGAGATCCTAGGGAGGGACATCCCTAGAATATGTGTTTTTATCATTTATTCAACTTCCACAACCATTTACATCACAACATCAAAATGAAGCAGTGTAAGACTCACTTCAGTTTCATTACATTAAACAGATATTCATCCAATGGTAATAATTAACCAGACATAAGAAAAGATTCATCGTGCTTGATAAGAAAATTCAGGCCTTGACTCCAGTATCATTGAAAACCAATCATGCAGTTAAATACTATGAACTATTAAAGTGTTTTTCAGAGATTTCAGAAGCTTTGCTCATCGACAGGTAATATTATAGAATCAAATTTTAGAATATTGGGGAAACATGAAAAAAAATGACAAAGGTAATTTTAATTAGGAATGGCTTGAGAAAGAGTAAAACCAAGCAAAATAATATAAACTGAGTGTATTGGTTGATGTTAGTGTAAATAGTTATAGGTTTTCTGAACCCTTTGTCCTGACATCAACTTCCTGAAATTCTACAGGAGTTTAACATACATTTTTAGCAAGTCACCCTCTTCTTAACAACACAGTCTCCGAGACAACACAGATCTGTTGTTTTCTGGTCCCGAAATTTCTACCACTTCATGATTTTCCAGCTTCTCTTACTGCTACTTCCCCCCAATCAAGCTTGTGCCACTTTGATCAGAAATACCTTAAAATATGTAACAGAAGTCGTTATTACTCTTGTGACTCTCCCTGTGCAAAAGAGTGCTTCAGAACACATACAGGTATTTGCTTAGAAGGTAAATGATAACATTTACAGGTTTTTGGTTTTTTTTAAATGTAGATGCCATTGAGAAAAGTCTGAGTTAAAAAGATCTCAAGAAATCTTTTTAGAACCTAGAAAAATCACCATGCATAGCAATACTCCAAGAGGCAAAAGCATTCCTTGTTTCTCAAATATATTTGACTGTGGAGTCCTTTTCTGGTAGCATCTGTGAAGGGAAGCTTCCCATAGAGAACACTTGGAGAACCCTCTAGTTCTCTGGATGGCCTATTAGAGGATGTGTTAATATTGCAACTTCTCACTGAGCGTCATGAGGTCAGAGGCAGGATAATGTAGTGAAAAGCAAATGCAATAAAATATGCAAAACTTTTAGCATTGTTCTTTGTCCCTAGAAGATAGTATTTGGTATTATCACTATCAAAAGTCACCTTCTCTCTGATGCCTCTGCAACTGCCCCAGCCAGATCGCTACCTCGCCCAGGCTTCCCCAGCACTCCGCTTATGTCTCTATCAGAACAATTACTGTTTCCTGATAATCATTTTATGTAAGTGTCTCTGCGCTTGTTAGAAAAGGGTCATTGTTTAACTCAGTCTTCCATCCCCACTTCCTAGGGCCGCATTAGGCACGTGGTTGGCATTAATAAAAGTTTGCTAAGGGAATGAATCAGCCAGTGACGACAGTTTTATTCATCATTTCATACTGAAATATGGGATGTATCTAAATATATGACAGGATCGAGACCTGCCCTCTATCACCTCAAAAAAATCAAGAATAATTCAATCATATTATAACAAAACCATATCAATAACTACATCTGCCATGTGTTGGGGCTATTTTGTGCCGAGCGTCGTGCTAGATGCTTTTACATACGTTATCTTCCTAATCTTCATAACAACTTTCTGAGGTAGATGTTACCTCCACTGGATAAGTGAGAAAACTGAGGCCAGAGGGGCAAAACAGTGTGCGTGAAGTTGAGCGGGGAGTTTAAGATAGAGCAGGGATCAGAATCCAGGCTGGCCGGAGTCCAAATTCTTCAGTTGGCTGCTCTATTCTGTGGACAAGGAAATTAAATTTGTAGGAGAACACAGTGTTCTGTGATTCTTCCCTCTGTCCTTTGATGGGTCTTTGCTAGAAGGAAGGAAGGAGAAAGGGGGGGGGGGCAGGGAGGATGGGGAAAAGGGAAGGGGTGGATGGAAGGAAAGAAAGAAAGCAGACCCATTCACCTGACCTGACTTCTCATCTTGTAAGAGACAGTGGCATATAGCGGAAACCACCAGGTTTTAATATCAGTTGCTTTGGTTTTGCAAGACAACTTAGTGTCTCTATGCCTCAGGTTTTTTTTTATTATACATGGACATTATGGACACTTAATTGTTTTGTCAGCTAAACGTAAAAATCAAGTACAATATTTGGTAGATTCTCAAAAGATGATACGATTATGACATATTTTCCTCCTTCCTTTCAGAGCCACACCTGAAGAGGAGGCCGACCTGATGGGCTCAGGCCTCTTTTCCCTACTTACTCTATGGTCCAAGACCGTCTACCTTAATTTGCTTTATCAAATTCCATCACTCACTTTCCAGTTGTCAAAGCCACTACGCTTTCCTCAATTCTTATTTTCATGTCTTCTGTAATATTTGCAGCTGATTTAAAATAATATTTACTAAGGATTTTTCCACTTAAGAAGTAATCATATTCAATACATAAAATTTTTAAATTACAAGAAAAATATAAAAAAGAAACTAAAATTATCTGTGTGTGCATTATTCAAAAATAAAGCCATTAATATTTGGCTTACTTCAATTATTTTAATTATGTGTTTTTTATATATACATATACATATACGTATATGTATATGTATATATATTTGGGATAACACTATTTGGAAAGTTTGATTCTATGTATATTTACTTAACACCATAGCATAACCATTAACCCATGTATTTAATTTTATAATGAGTCAAAATTTTCACAGTCAAGGCTTGTACCATCATTTAGTTGGCTCTTCTCATTCTATTTAGAATATCAGTATTATGATAAACATTCTTATATATTTTACCATGGAATATAGCACTAAAAATAAGATATATATTAAGTGGAGGTAGTGGGTATGTGAGAAATCTCTGTGACATCCACTCAATTTTACTGTGAACCTAAAAACTGCTCTAAATAAATAAAATCTCTACAAATATATATATATATCTGTATACATAATAGACATTTTTGAATTGTTGATATGTGTTATTAAGTTGCTTTCTAGAAACCTGATACCTGAGTTGTGCAATGTGATAGCAATTAGTCACATATGGCTACTTAAATTTAAATGTGTTAGAAAAAAAATGTACAGACTCAGCTTCTCAATGACATTAGCCATGTATTGAGTGCTCAATAGCAACAAATAGGAAACAGCACCATCATTCCAGAAAGTTTTATTGGATAGTGATGAGGCAAGAATGATCCAGAAGGAAAATGGAATCATGGCACCATTTGAATTTCTGCTTGGTCCTGAAAAAGGTGTAGATAAGGAACTGGAGGCCTCCTCAAGCTAAGCAGATTGGATAGCTATGGAGCAGAAAAGAGGAAGATAGAAAGTTCAGTTCACGTGTTTAATTCAATTGCTTTTACTTTCACTGTTTGTGGAGCTATTTGTCTCACTCTTACAAAGAGAGAAACTTCTCAGGGTACAAGAAAACCTCTCTTCTCCTAAGAGTACTTGTGTTGGTAAAAAGGTTTTTTGGTTTTTTGGTTTTTTAAAGAGTCAGTATATTTTCTTTTCTTTTTTTAAAGATTTATTTATTTATTTGACAGAGAGATCACAAGTAGGCAGAGAGGCAGGCAGACAGAGATGGGGAAGCAAGTTCCCCATCAAGCAGAGAGTCTGACACCAGGCTTGATCCTAGGACACCGGGAATAGGACCCGAGCCGAAGGTAGAGGCCTTAACCCACTGAGCCACCCAGGCACCCCTGAAGAGTTAGTACACTTTCATGTTGCCAAGATTTTACTTGGGGCCCTGAACTAGTGGCCACCAAGTCCCACAGTGGAAGACAAAAAACACTGGGGGCTTTTGTGTGAGAGGAACCTGGAGTGGCTTCAGACCCAGAAAAGATTGAAAGAAGGGAGAAAGGGCGAAGTAAGAGGGCACTGCGCTAGTTTTGTGTCTGAAATGCCTAAAGGAGGCCCTAGCCTAGAGGGAGGTCTCAGAGTGCACATATTTCAGAAAAGTACCAGGAAATAGTTCAAGAAAAGGACCACTCTCCAAAGTGCTATTCCAGTGTACAGGTGCTATGCGGGACCAGAGGCCCAGCTCCCCCTACTGAATGAGGACAACCCGCAAAGACCAGTGGCACTGCCAGATCCCACCTCCCAAACAGCTAGGAGGGAAAAATGACTATAGTGTGGGGGAGAATCCTGAGCCTGGTTATACCTTGAGTTTTGTACATATCATTTACTTAACTCCTTGAAGACACCTGTCTTCCCTCTCCTGGGACACTCATAAGCTCTAGAGAAGACCTAGGACACCTGGATGATGGGGGAAAACAAGCTCCCATGTGTACTGTTGGAGACCAAACAGGACACCTTACAGCTTCAGAGAGTAGTAATAACTATTACATGGGGAGCTGGCCATGGCCTTCATGATGCTGTCAGTAAAGAATTGGCTGTAAGGCAGAGGAACTCAGAAGAAGATGCTCAGTTAATCAGCCCTTGTTGAGCCCTTACCCAGGCTAGTGACTTTACTCACACCTAGTTCACCTTTCCCACTCTGCAGGAGGGCTTTTCATTCCTCTCTCATCTCCGTGGGAACAGGAAGATGCATAATCAGAACACATGGGGGCAGTGTATTAGGGAAGCAAAATCAGAACGAGCAACTCTATAAAAGTGTTTCAAGTTCATTCTTCACCAAAAATGAATCAGGCTGAGGTGTGGGCCATGTTAATAAGATAATTTACACTCCCAACTAAAAGTAAATATCCAAAGGAAGCCCAAACTCTCAAAGTCTCTACAACTTAGAGGAACCGAGAGTCCAACCCGATTTTATCAGGTTTGTCAATTGAGTAAGTGTCAGCAAAACCATGAAGTTGATGCTTGAACTCTGATAAAAACATTATTAATAGAAATATAATTATCCCATCTGAGTTGTTGAGCTACGAAGATGGAGCCACTGAGGGCCATCGGGCCCACCCCATAAAGAAAATGGATGTCCGAGAGATATAGAGAGACCAACAGAAGAATAGGATTTGAGCCTCTGGATCCAGCTGTTCCTAAAGTCTGAGACATTTCCAATTCCCCTATTAGTGGAGTTAGTAAATCCCCTTTGGGGGCGCCTGGGGGGCTCAGTGGGTTAAGCCGCTGCCTTCGGCTGGGGTCATGATCTCAGGGTCCTGGGATCGAGTCCTGCATCAGGCTCTCTGCTCAGCAGGGAGCCTGCTTCCCTCTCTCTCTCTCTCTCTCTGCTTGCCTCTCCATCTACTTGTGATTTCTCTCTGTCAAATAAATAAATAAAATCTTTAAAAAAAAATCCCCTTTGGATGCTAATTTAAATTAAGTTAGATTAACTCGATAATAAAATATGAAGATTACTTCAAAGGGATAGAAATACAATTATTTTCTTTCTATATTTTGTCTAAAGTGTCTATGAGATTCCAATAGATGAAATAGAGAACTTGTTTAAAGAGAGTTGAAAGTATTTGCTTGTATTGTCTCTTCTTTAAGTGGAAGTCAGTATAGCGCAGTAGATGAGAGAAAGTTCTAAATTCATAACACCTGGGTTTAAGTGTTGGTTGCATCAACTGCTAGCTGGGTGGAGAACACATCATGCAGCCTCTCCGTGCTTCAGGTACCTGGTGTGTAAAATAAAGGATAACTGTACCTGCATCGCAGGGTTGATGTAATAATTTAATGAATGAATGCCTGTAACAGATGAGCACTTGGTACTCTGTAACACTCTATAAATTTTATTAAGGGCTAACAGAGTAGAAAACAATCAGACCAGGGGTTTTTGTTCTGTGTATAAGCATTTCAGGAATGACAACAGAATAAGCCTGTGAGTGGTAATCACTATACCAAGCTCTTAATCATGTAACTGTAAATGATATGTTGCCTCCAGAAATAGTGGGTAGAGCATGGATATAAATAACAGAATAAATCATAAACATAAAAATAAGTAATTTGTCTGAATAACATTCAGTTTCATAATGCCTTGTTATGTCATTTGCAAATGTGACAGTGTACATATCCCTCAAGATAAATCAAATATAAATGTAAATATAATAATGTAAGTCCTATTCATGCCCCACCAAGCATACACAATCCTTCTTAACAGAGCTAAAACTTTAAACTCATTGTGTTTCTTCTCTACTGTGTAAATTATTTTTCAAAATAATAAATAAGTGAAAATATTATTCACCCCAATCCCCTAATCTTGATATTGAGAAGAAATTGTAAGTTTGTCTTTGCAGTCACTTTTTTTTTTCTCAACCACATTTGCTCAAGCCTTTGATGAGTATAAAAGAAAATCTGTATCAGAAACATAGCCTTAACCATGGCAAATCACTTTTATATAATTGGTTAACCATGTCTAAAATAAAAGCCAACTCTTGATCTTAATGATTTTGGGTTGGGGAGAACATCTCTACTAGTCAAGGTTTTGAGAACTAGTTTTCTTTATCTAATTTAACCTGGATAATTTAAAAATTGTAAGATAAAAATAATTCTATTAATAACTATTGGTAATTGGTAATCCATTTGGATGTCATATTAGGCAGAATTGAAATAGAAAACTATTTGACAGAGCCCTTATAATGAAAGGGAAACTATAGACCAATACCTGTCATAAACATAAATACAAAACCCTCTAGAAAATATTAGCAAATTAAATACAACAACCTATGAAGAAAAATTATATACAGGAGCAAGTGGGATTTATTCTAGCCATGCAAGGCTGGTTCAACGTTCAAAAATCAATTAATGTAATCCACTACATCAATAGGTTAAAAAAAAAAGCATATGATCATATCAATGGGTATAGAAAAAAGCATTTGATATAATCCAAAACCCATTCATGATTCTTAAAAAATCTCAGCAATCTATAAATAGAATGAAACTTCCTCAACTTGATGAAGAATGTTTACAAAAAGCTTATGGGCCATATCATACTTAAAGGTAAGAAACTAGCTGCTTTCTACTAATACTAAGAACAAGCAAGGATGTCCCCTCTCACCACTGGTTTTCAGTGTTACACTGGAAGTCTTAACAAATGTTAAAAAAGGAAATTTTTCCTTGAGCACATAAGAAAGAGAAATATAAAGTATATAGATTGGGAAGGAAGAAATAGAGTGTCTTTGTTCACAGATGATATGCTTGTTTATGAAGAAAATCCCAAAGAATCAACAAAAGTTCCTGAAATTAAGTGATTATAGCAAGGTTGCAAAGTTGCAAGTTTTTTATTTGTTAACATACAAATTCAATTGCTTTTCTATATGCTAGCAATAAAAAAAAATGAATTTTGGAATTAAAAACACAACACTCTTCACATTAGCACCAAATAAATGAAATACTTAGGTGTAAATCTAACAAAATATGTACCAGATCTATATGAGGAAACTACAAGTCAAATAAATGAAATCGAAGACAATTAAATAAATGGAAAGATATTCCACGTTCATAGATAGGAAAATCAACATTATTAAGATGCAGGTCTTCCCAACTTGACCTATAGATTAAATGCAACCCAAATCAAAATTCTAGCAAGTTATTTTGTGACTATTGACAAACTGATTGTAAAGTTTATTTTGAGAAGCAAAAGACCCAGAAGACCCAACAAGGTAGTGAAGTAGAACAGAATCAGAGGACCGACACTACCCTACTTCGAGGTTTACCATAAAGCCATAGTAATCAGGAAAGTGTAGGATTGGTGAAAGAATAGACCAATAAATCAATGGATAAGAATCAAGAGCCCAGAAATAGACCAACACAAAGATTATCACCTAATCTTTGACAAAGGAGCAAAGACAAATCAATGGAGAAACGATAGTATTTTCAACAAATAGTGCTGGAGAAACTGGATGCCCACATGGGAAAGGGAGAAAGAAAGAGAAAGGAAGGAAGAAAGGAAGGAAGGAAAAGAGAGAGAGAAAGAAGGAAAGAAGGAAAGAGGGAGAGGAGGGGAGGGAGGGGGAGAGAGAGAAAGAGAAAGAGAGAGAAAGAGAGAAAGAAGAACATTATGGAATTGCGAGTTAAAATAACAAAGCGATATCTGTAGACACCTATTAGAATGGCTAAAATCCCAAACACTGACAATACCTGATGTTGGCGAGGATGTGGAACATGAGAAATTCTTTTTCACTGCGGGTGGAAAGGCCAAATTGTAGAACCACTTTGAAAGACAGTTGGCAAGTTTTGTTTTTTTTTTTTTTTTTTTTTTACAAACTTTAACACATTCTTACCTTATGATCCAACGATTGCATTACTCTGTATTTGCCCGAGTGAGCTGCAAACTTGTGTCTACACAAAATCAGTGGGAGAATGTTTATAGCAGCTTTATTTATATTTGCAAATATTGGGGAAAATTCACATGCTCCTAAATAGGTAAACAGACAAACACACTGTGGTTCATCCATATGATGGAATGTTATTCTACAAAATAATAATAATAATAATAAAGAACACAGCAGAGGAGGAGGAGGAATAATGAGCTATCCAGCCAAAAAAGAGAAGAAGGAACCTTAAATGCATATCATTAAGTGAAAGAAGCCAATCTGAAAAGCCTGCACACTGTACGGTTCCAACTATATGACAATCTAAAAAAGGCAAAATTGGGGCCCTTGGGTGGCTCAGTAGGTTAAGCCTCTGCCTTCGGCTTAGGTCACGAGATCCTAGAGTCCTGGAATCGAGCCTCGCATCCGGCTCTCTGCTCAGCAGGGAGCCTGCTTCCCCTTCTCTCCCGCCTGCCTTTCTGCCTACTTGTGATCTCTCTCTCTGTCAAATCAATAAGTAAAATCTTTAAGAAAAAAAAAAGAAAAGACAAAATTATTAATATAGTGAAGAGATCAGTGAAAGAAGGGATCAAAAGGCAGAACATGAGAATTTTTAGGACAATGAAAATATTCTGATACTATAATGGTGGATACATAACATTGTGTATTTGGCAAAGTTCACAGAATTGTACAGCACAAAGAATGAACTCTAACCTAAACTACGGACTTCACTTAATAATAATATATCAATGTTGGCTCAACAATTGTAAAAAATATACCACACTCATGTAAGTTGTTAATAATAGGGAAGCCGGGGGAGAGGTGGGGCAGAAAGTAAAAAACAACTCTGTACTTTCTGTTCATTTTTCTGTACACCTTTAAAATGCTCTAAAAATTAAAATTTATTGATAAAAATAACTATTTGATTCCTAAAAATCTTTTATCACACAACAATCCAATAAATGAATAAATTTTTAAAAGTCTACAGTTTGGATTTATTTGGTAAAATTATACAGTTGAGTAGTGGATATTCTGCAGAGACAATGTCATGTAAAATCCAGTGCTGATTGAACAGGTTAACCCCTCAGCACCATACACACACATACACACAACACACCATACACACACACACACACACACCCCCCGAGTCCATATGGTCAAATCAAGGCTCAGTGAAGACAATTAAGAAAACACATCCACCAAATGAGGACAGAGATTCTTTTATTAACCTATTAATGGAAAATGAAAAATTAAAAAATCATTGTATTTTTATGGTTGCTAGCCAACTGATGTCTATCATGCCATTGGGTCTATTCTGTCTAAGTCCTTTGCAGTTGTCTTTGCATTTTAGCTATGCTAGCTGAGTGAAACAACTAATGAGAATAAATGGGGTCAGGCCTGAAGAGAAGAAGTGATTCTGGGAATGCGGGCTTGGGAGCACACTATTGATTGATGTGTTATTGGTCAGAGGGCCCTACTCAGAAGTCATCAATGGTTAAATGTCAGCCTTGGGGCATATTGAGTAGTTGTCCTCAAGGGGTCAGTCCTGCACCTGGTGCGGGTTAATGTTTCCACCAGTGACTCCAGTGATGGGCTCTAGACTATGTTTCTTAAGCTGGCGGTCATATTTTTGGCAAAGATGATAATTCATGATCTACATGATATGGTGGAGAAGTAGGGACACGTTAAAAAAGAGTGACTTACAGGCAAAGTACAAGGAAATCTATTTTATAAAACAAATTCTCTATATGTGTCAGTGGTCTTGCTGTGACATCTCCACGCAGGCCCTGCGTTCATCTGTTTGGCTGACAGATTGCGTCTAAATGAGCATGAGCAGGGTCTCTACTCCCCCGAGTGAAACCACATCTTTCCTTGCTGGATTGGGCCCCAATGAAAAGCCTCAAATGGGCTGGGCCTGGGAAAGATTCTCAGATGCCCCTGGCATGTAAATTGGCCGCATTTTTAGCCTTCACATTAATGGTAACTGAGTTAACGGTGGCTGCAGGTATCACCATGAGATCAGCTGGGATTAAAACTGTTTCTGACGTCCTGAATTACTTTAATGACAAAAAGTGAAAATCTTATAAATCTAATATTTTAATTGATCTGCTTAAGATATTTTTTTCTACTGTTTAAAAAATAAAATATATAGTTTTATCTTTATGGTATGATGCTTATTTGTAACATAATAGCAAGTAGTGTAGCAATTCGGAAAATGAAAAAAGAATCATTATGGGATAGGGTGGACAAAGAGGTTCCACTTTGGAGTTACACTTTGGAAAAAAAAGAAATATTTGGATAAAACAAGACAGAGGAATTTTCTTTTAAAATACAGGAAACACTATGTGGGACTTCTCAAGCTGTTGCACTGTTGCTAAGTGGGGCAGGATAATTCTTTGTTGTAGGAGTCAGTATTGTAGGACGTGTACCTGCATCTTTGCCAAAGCATGCAATAGTGCTCCCTCAGTTATCACAAGCAAAAATGTCTTGCAATTAGCCCAGGGTGGTAGGGGACTTGGAGGGGCAACCATCCCTTGTTCCCCGACTCGCCACCACTGTCAAGGAGAGGCATTAGAGATCCAAAACTTCCTTTTTTTTTTTTTTTCTTTCTTTCTTTCTTTCTTTCTTTCTTTCTTTCTTTCTTTCTTTCAGATTTTTGTTTATTTATTTGACAGAGAGAGGCACAGCAAGAGAGGGAACACAAGCAGGGGGGGTGGGAGAGGTAGAAACAGACTTCCTGCTGAGCCGAGAGCCCAGAGCCCGGATACAGGGCTTACACCAAGGATCCTGGCATCATGACCTGAGCCGAAGGCAGATGCTTAACCACTGAGCCACCCAAGTGCCCCCCCAAAACTTCATTTTCTAAATGAAAGAGTTAGATGATGGTAAGATTAATTTCATCAAAGTCAGAAAACAAGTAAGAGGCAGATTCAGGACTACAACCCAGGTCTTCTGGCTGCTAGTCCAGGCTCTTTCATAACTTAATTCTGCTGCCTGGACAAAGTCTGGGAGACCAGGCTTCGATAGTTCCTTTCCAGCAACACTAGGCACGTGGGCTGTCTTTGAATGTACTTGAGTCATTGCTATGGTGCTAGAACCCCTCGGGAGGTGGGCAGATGACTCACCTCTGAAACTCTCATGACAGATTCATTATTACTCCTGGATAGTGAGAAAGAAAAGGAAAAGTTTGTAGAGGCAGTGCAAATTACTTTCAAAGCTGAAAGTAATTTTAACTCACTGCTGTAATTTCAGGAAATCCATGGCAGTAAATCAAAGCTTCTGGGGGGAGCAGGCTTAACTATCTTGCAAATAAAGTGATAAAGGCCTCCATTTATTATGTAATCATAAACATTCTAGAGTTTCCATAAATTAACCTGACCCACATCTCAAAAAAAAAAAAAAAAAAAAAGAATGAACAATAAAAGCAGAGATAAAAGTAAAAATTGATTAACTAGATTTTGCCAAAATTTAAAAATTTTGTGCTTCACAAAACACCATCAAAAAAATGGAAAGACAAAAAAAAATTTCACAGAATGGGAGAAAATGTTTATATAAGTCATATATTTGATTAAAACTCTTACAACTCAATAGCAAAAAGAACTCAATTAAAAAAATGGGCAACAGATGTTTATAAACATTTATCTATAGAAGATATAAAATAGCCAATAAGCACATAAAAAGATGCTCCACACCATTAGTCATCGGGAAAATGCAAATCAAAACCATAATGAGATATCATCTCACTCACTACAATGGCTATAATAAAAAAGAATAGACAGTAACAATTGTGGATGTAGATGCAGAGAAACTAGAGCTAACCATCTACAAAAAGGAAGTGAAAACATGTCCACACAAAAGCTTATACCCTTGTGTTTATAGCGGTATTATTCATACCAACCAAAAAGTGGAAACTCAAATGTCCGTCAGCCAGTGAATGGATAAACAGAATGTGGTATATCTAGGCAATGGAATACTATTGGCCATAAAAAGGAAAGTACGGATGTATCCTAGAACATAGATAAACCTCCAAAAACATGCTAAGCAAAAGAAGCCAGACACAAAAGGACACATACTGTATAACTGCATTTTATAGAAATATGTAAAATGTCCAAAAAAGGCAAGTATAAAAAAACAAAGTAGGATAGTGTAGGGCTGAGAGTGGGAACAGAGAATGACTGTAATGAGCTACAAGTTTTCTTTTTAGTACAGTTTTCATGTTCTAAAATTATATGACAGTGATGGTTGTAAGCTCTGTAAATATGCTAAAATTTGTTGAATTGGGTACTTAAAACGGGTGGGCTTTTGGTATATAAATTACATTTGGATAGAACTGTTTTTAAAAATTCCTTTAAGATGAATGAAACAGCTAGCCACAGCTGGGAGAAGAGTGACAATACATGTCCAGCAGGTCATGTACCCTACCCTCAAAAAGGTGGGTGAAATCTGAGTTGTTGTGGGTTTTTTTTTTTGTCTTGAAAAGAGTAATGAGTAAAAGTGATATGACTTTCCCAAGAGAATATTGCTCAGTGTGCATCATTAATAAGTTGCAACAGATTCCAGGTGGAGATTATAATATTTAAATCAAATGACAGTGAGCTAGAAGGTTTTGATAAGAGTCCTTTATTGCAGTGAGTATAATTATAGAATGGTTTATACCCTGTATCAGTTAGTCTCTAAGAGCAGTGCCCCAAAGGGACAAAATAAAAAGGTGTGGCTGAAGTTCAAATAACAAAACACTGTCCCAAAAGACTGACAAAGTGGGGGGGAAGCATGATTTCGAAGTCATTAAAGAACAACTCATCTCCAAACAAGTGATATCCCAGTAGTTTCTTTGCAAATGCAGAGTATAAAAGATAAGGGGAACATAATATGCTACTGTGGGGGGGCGCCTGGGTGGCTCAGTGGGTTAAGCCGCTGCCTTCGGCTCAGGTCATGATCCCAGGGTCCTGGGATCGAGTCCCACATCGGGCTCTCTGCTCAGCAGGGAGCCTGCTTCCCTCTCTCTCTCTCTGCCTGCCTCTCTGACTACTTGTGATTTCTCTCTGTCAAATAAATAAATAAAATCTTTAAAAAAAAAATATGCTACTGTGGGTAGATAATAGTGGGAAAAAAAAAAGGTTCATCTCTGTTCAAACACCTCACGTGAGTCTTAATTGTTGGTGAGGTATTCAAGTAGTTCTTTCAGATGGCTGTAACTTATCTTTCCAGTTGTCAACATCCTGTAGAAGTACCAATCCTCCACTCCTTTTTCTCACACACAATGCACTCTTTCCACCTCAACCCACTACCCCTGACGTTTAGTGTTCAGTGTCCTTCCCTAACTTTCACTTGACGAAATACTGTTCAATTTTCAAAGGCAAGCTTGAAAGTTCCTTTCTTCCACGAAGCCTTCCTTGGATCACCCTCCTGGAACTACTTCCCACAACACTTTGTATGTTTTTCCTGGCATTTACCCTATCTTTATATTCCAGCTCTTTGGGCAGCCATCTTGTTTTCCTTCTCTAGTATAAACTCTTTCACGTAAGAAGTTGTGCTAATCTTTCGATTTCTACCTAGTATGTGACTAGAAAAGGCTAAGCTCTCAATGCCTTCTGAATGAAATTTCCAAAGTAAGGAGTTAAGAAGATTCCACCTTGAAACAACTGATCAAATTTACAATATCTAGACTCCAGATCGGTTTCTAATAATAGTGTCCAGAGCAACCATACCAAATTAACAAAGTAGAAGTGATAAGAGGCTAACTCTCTTTACATGTTTACTGTAATTAGCAAGAGGCAATGGTGTCTTAATAGAATGAAAGAAGATTTTTAATGATGATAATAGCAAAAAAACCCATAAATATCCTTTTAGATGTGTTTGTAGAAATCAATTTAAATTCTAACATTCTCAAGCTGTTAACTATATAACAAAATAAGTTAAATAAATCTCAGGGTGGCTTGGGAATGTTGCAGATAGGAAACAACATAAAGCAAGATAATTATTCCATGGAAAGTGTTAATTCCATGATAGACTTTTAACAATACAGAGAAAAGTTTTATGATAATGAAAAGGAAACAAAATCTAAGAACCTATATTAAGAAGAAAGGGATAAGAATCCTTCCTTTTAGAAGGAAGATTGGGAGCAAAAACACAAATCTGAGAAGCATCAGCATATCCTGGGAACTACAAACAGATATTCCATCTGGATGCAACAGGAGATGAGTAGTCAGAGACAGAGACAGAAGGTAGTTCTTGCTAAGCTAAGAAGTTGGAACATGAGTCACTGTGGACCTTTGAAGAATTCAAAGCTGGCCATGTGCTTGTGTATTTGCATTTCAGAAAAACCACTTTGCTGAGAAGGAAGAAGATGAATTAAAGGGAAACAAAACTAGAAAAGGAGATGCAATTAGGAGAATCTTCCAGTACCCTAGCCCAGAGATGACGAAGGCAGGGCACGTGGTAGTGAGGGTGAAGAGAGGTGACAGATAGGAGATATATTTAGTAAGCTGATTCAAGCAGACTTGGTGATTAATGTCAAGAAGAGAAGAAGAGACAATGAGGAGTCAGGGTTTCAGGTTAGGCAATTGGGGCATGTCATTTTTGTTATAGGAAAAATGGACCCAGTTGCAGTTAATGGGAAGATGATGAATTCTATTTCAGATGTCTTAAGTTTGAGGATAATGTGAGACATCTAAATGGTAATTTCCAGTAGGCAGTTGGATTAATGTGTCTGGAGATGAGAGAGAGGTAGGGCTGGAATTAGACATTTGAGAATCAACCCCAACTCCATATATTTGTTAATTTAGTCCATGGTAGAGGGTAAGACTTCCAAGGCCAACGTGTTGAGTCTGAAGAGAACTCAGCATTGGAATGAACCTCAGGAAACATCAAGCTTCAGATAGCATCCAACAACAAAATGGAAGAGGATGCTACTTCGAAGGAAATGCTTCTTCTGCCTGCTGTGATATTTTACCCATACTGGTCTCTGCCGCCATTTTATCTCCACATGATCTAAGTCTAGTGGAACCTTTCCTAACCCTTCTTTACCAACATTTTGACAAGTTTTATCATGAAAAATTCTCTTCCAGGGAGTCTTAACTCTATTGGAACAAGTTATGACCAACTTTATCTCTCCCTAAGACAAGAAAAGTTCTTTAGAAAATCCCTTGGCACAAGAAGGAAAAAGTGCATCAAAAAATAAAAGTATATCCATGCCTTCCCCCTACCATATCACAACTTTTAAAATACTGCACCCTGTTTAATTTAGTTAATTCATTAAGAGTCTATCTTTTTTTTTAATTTTATTTTATTTATTTATTTGACAGAGAGAGATCACAAGTAGACAGAGAGGCAGGCAGAGAGAGAGAGAGGGAAGCAGGCTCCCTGCTGAGCAGAGAGCCCGATGCGGGACTCGATCCCAGGACTCTGAGATCATGACCTGAGCTGAAGGCAGCGGCTTAACCCACTGAGCCACCCAGGCGCCCCAAGAGTCTATCTTTTGCAATTAACATATTGATCTGTCTGTATGTGACATTGTAGACTTAGATAGATAGGAAGAACTGATAACTGATAATTGGCTCAATTTAAGCCCTAATATCACATGATTGATAATTTAGGGCTTGGAAATGGTTAAAGTATCATAGAAAATTTTGGGGCCACACTCCTATTCAGCATAGTATGGAAGTCCTAGCCAGAGTAATCAGGCAAGAAGAAGAAATACCAAGCCTACATATTGGAAATAAAGAAAATATAGAAATGGATTTCTTAATATAGAAAATCCATTTGCTGAAAATACATTCTTTTTCCCATTGGATATTATTTTACTGCTTTGTCAAAGATTAATTGACCACACAGTTGTGGGTTCATTTCTGGGTTTTCTATTCTGTTCCATTGATCTACATGTCTGTTTCTGTGCCAGCACCATACTGTTTTGATCACTACAGCTTCATAGTGTAACTTGAAGTCTAGAATTATGATGCCTCTAGCTTTGATTTTCTTTTTCAGGGTTGCTTTGGCTATTTGGGGTTTTTTGGTGGTTCCATACAAATTTTAGGATTCTTTGTTCTAGGTCTGTGAAAAATGCTGGTGATATTTTGATAGGATTGCCTTCAATGTATAGATCACTTTGGGTGGTATAGACATTTTAACAATATTTGTTCTTCCAATCCATTAGTATGGAACATCTTTCCATTTCTTTATGTCATCTTTAATTTCTTTCAACAGTGTTTTATATTTTCAGAGTTTAAGTATTTCACCTCTTTGTTCAGATTTATTCCTAGGTATCTTATTATTTTTGATGCAATTGTAAATGGAACTGATTCTTTTCTCTTTCTGCTATTTCATTATTGGAGTATAGAAATTCAAAAGATTACTGTATGTTGATTTTGTATCCTGTGACTTTACAGAATTTGTTTATCAGTTCTAGCAGTTTTTTTGGTGGAATCTTTCAGGTTTCCTAAGTATAATATCACATCATCTGCAAATAGTGAAAGTTTCACTTCTTCCTTACCAATCTGGATGCCTTTTATTTCTGTTTGTTATTCGATGTCTGTGGCTAGGACTTCTGGTACTATGCTAAATAAAAGTGGTGAGAGTGGACATTCCTGTGTTGTTCCTGACCATAGAGGAAAAGCTCTCAGTTCTTCCTCATTTAGGATGATATTAACTGTGGGATTTTCATTAATGGACTTTATTATGTTGGGAAAACTGGATAGCAACATGCCAAAGAATGAATCTTGATTACTTCCTCACACCAAACACTGCAAAAAAAATTAAGAATGGATTAAAGATCTAAATGTGAGACCTGAAACCATAAAAATCCTAGAAGAGAACACAGGCAGTAATTTCCTTGACATCAGCCATAGCAACTTCTTTGTAAATATTTCTCCTGAAGCAAGGGAAACAAAACCCAAAATAAACTATTGGGACTATATCAAAATGAAAAGCTTCTGCACAGCAAAGGAAACAATCAACAAAACTAAAAAACAACCTATGAAATGGGAAAAGATATTTGCAAATGACATATTCAAAAAAGGTTAATATGCAAAATATATTTAAAAACTTACAAAACTCAACTTTTAAAAACTACTAATCTAATTTAAAAATGAGCAGAAGACATGAACAGACATTTTTCCAAAACAGACATACAGTTGGCCAACATGGAAAGATACATGAAAAGATATTTGATATCTTTGACACATGAAAGATACTCAGTATCTCTGATCATCAGGGAAATGCAAATCTAAACGATAATGAAATACCACCTCACACCTATCAGGATGGCTAAAATCAACAACACAAGAAACTACAGGTGTTAGGAGGATGTGGAGAAATGGAAGACATCTTGCACTATTGGTGGGAATGCAAACTGGAGCAGCCATTCTGAAAAACAAAATGAAGATTCCTCAAAAAGTTAAAAACAGAGCTATCCTACTACCCAGCAATCACACTACTGGGTATTTCCCCAAAGAATACAAAAATACTAATTCAAAGAGATACATGTCCCTTGATGTTTATAGCAGCACTATCTACAGTATCCAAATTATGGAAACAGCCAAGTATCCATGGATAGAGAAATGCATAAAGAAGAGGTGGCTACACACACACACACACACACACACACACACACACGAATATTACTCAACCATAAAGAAGAATGACATCTTGCCATTTGCAGTGACATGGATGGAGCTAGAGGGTACTATGCTAAGCAAAGCCAGTCAGTCAGAGAAAGAGAAATACAGTATGATTTCACTCATATGTGGAATTTAAGAAACAAACAATGAGCAAAGGAGAAGAAGAGAGAGAGGCAAACCAGGAAACAGACTCTTAGCTATATAGAGAACAAACTGATGGTTACTAGAGGGAAGTGGTGTAGGCAAATGAGTTAAATAGGTGATGGGAATTAAGGAGTGCACTTGATATGATGGGCACTGGGTATTGTATGGAAATGCTGAATCACTATATTGTACAGCTGAAACTAATGTTCCACTGTATGTTAACTAACTGGAATTTAAATAAAACTTCAAAAAAAAAAAAGGAAAATCCCAAATATTTCACCAAAAAGTATTAGAACTGATAAATAAAATCGGTGCAGGAAAAAAGTCAGCACACAAAAATCAGTTTCATTTCTGTACCTTAAAACAATCTATAAAAGAAAAGAATTATGCTATGTTTAATAAAATACATAGGGGTGCGCCTGGGTGGTTCAGTGGGTTAAGCCTCTGCCTTCAGCTCGGGTCATGATCTCAGGGTCCTGGGATGGAGCCCCACATCTCTGCTGAGCAGAGAGCCTGCTTCCTCCTCTCTCTCTGCCTGCCTCTCTGCCTGCTTGTGATTTCTGTGTCAAATAGATAAATAAAATCTTTTAAAAATAAAATAAAATACATAGGAATTAATTTAATAAGGAGGTGAAAATTCTGTGCTCTGAAAATTAAGACTTTGATGAATAGATTGAAGAAGACACAAAGAAATGGAAAGATATCTATGTTCAATAGATCAGAATTAATAATGTTAAAATGTTAATACTATCCAAAGCCATCTATAGATTGTATGCAATCCCTATCAAAATTTCACAGAAATAGTAAAAGCAACCATAAAGGAATTAGAAAAGACTCTGAATAGCCAAAGCAATCGTGAGAAAGACCAAAGTTAAAGGCATCACACTTTCTGATCTCAAACTATATTACAAAGCTATAGTAATTAAAACATTAAGATATTGACATAAAAACAGAGTAATAAGACAGAATCAAGAGCCCCACACACATATCATCAAATAACATTTGACAAGGGAGCCAAGAATATTCAATGGGAAAAGGATAGTCTCTTCAATAAGTGACATAGGGAAAATTAAAAGTTCACCTGCAAGAAAATGAAATGCAAATGCGTGTGTGCACACGCACATGCACACACACAAACACACACACACGAATCTTATTCAGCCATAAAAAGAGGCAAATTCTGCCATTTGCAACAAAACAGATGGACCTTGAAGGCATTATGTTCAGTGAAATAAGTCAGACAGAGAAATACAAATACTGTGTTTTCACTTTAATGTAGAATATAAAAAAACTAAAATAATAGAAACACAGAGTAGAATGGTGGTTTCCAGGAGCTGTGGGTGTGTGAAATGGTGAGATTTTGCTCAGAGTACAGACATCTCTCTGAGATGACTAGATGTTTACCAGTAATAACTAATAGCTGATTTTATAATAATTATACATCATAATATATAATTAGCTAAATAATTTTTATTTATTAATAATCATGAATTAATATTCTAGTCTAACAGATTAGAATAAGGTGAAACCAGAAAGGAAGATTACAATCAGAGGAGAGAATATGTTTCATGTACCATTTGTCCCTTAATCCATCCACTAATTTATCTCATCTTTGCTATTTACTGTTTGGCACCTATTTTTGATATCTTCTTTTCCCATCTGACCTTAGATCTCAGATTAACCCTCTGGGCCCAATCCAGCTATTTCCTCACAGGATCCAAACATGGAGTATCTGATTTACTGAAGGTTAGTTAGCGAACCCCCTGATGAAGAAGCCCAGGAGACTCTCTCGTGTGCTACAGCCTTGTGCAAAGGCGTCTGGATGCATATTGATTAACAGGGAAGCCACAGGACCCAGAAGCAATGGTGGAGGGCTGCTGATAAGGTGAGGGAACCCCACCTCAGATAATCATATCCCTTAGAGGCCAGACAGCATGTCTCTGTAGCTCAGTTTCATTCTCAAAGTTTAGCACATTGGCACTCAGTAGATGCTCAGTAGAAGTTGAGCTAGTGAACGAACAAGTGAATGAATGAATGAAAAAATGAATGAATGAATGAACGAACGAATGAATGAATGAATGATGAACAAATGAACTTACACTGAGACCCTAGGGTAAGGAAGTAGGAATCTGGCTTCCCCAGCATTTTCATCCTTAATGGCCTTGAAATTCCAACAAGAATGACTTTATTGCAAAATAGTTCAACAAAATAAAGTCCATGCATCTTCAAAGCCAGCCGCTCCGGTGGCTTACCTGGCTTGAATGTGCGCCCATAGATGGAGCTGCACAAGCACCAGGTAGGCCAAACCCGCCTTATGTGGGAGAGGCGGTCCCTATCCTGCCACAGTCTCCTTCTGCAAAGCGTGCTGAGGCCCTGCTGGTACCGGCCACGGCCCACTGCCTCAGTGGTAACTGGGGACTGCTCGGATTTTCAGCTTCTGTTGATCACAATTTTCATGCTTCGAACTTTTTCATCTCTGCATCGGGAGGACAATCTCTGTTCCATTTCAAACATCTGCTCTCCATAATGAACTATTTTTTCAAGCACCAAACCCAGGTCACTTCATCTAAACCAGTGACAGCCTAGCATGAAGTTTCTATCTTAATCCATGACTTTTTAAGGTCCTGACTTAATTCTCATCATTTTGTATCATGGAGATTCACTCTGAATATTCTTATTTACTAGGGTTTCTCCCTCTTGCTCGCTCTCCCTCTCTCTCTCTGTTTGTCTTTGTTGTCGTTTTCCTTATCGTTTATTGTTTTGTTCTCAAGTTCTTGGTCTGGAATGTTTTTTGATGCTAATAGGTGTCAGGTAGTGCAAGAAATTATGTTCTTAATTATCTGATTTTAGCCCATACTTCAACACCACACAGCAGGTATTTTTATTCCCATTCTACAGGGGAGAAAAATGTGAGCAGAACAATTTAGTAATTTGTTCAAGGACGCAGAACCAGCGAAGTCAGGAGTCAAACCCAGTCTCTTCTGAAAACACAGGCAGTTTCCTTTTTATTATCCAGCACCACCAAAAATTAGAAATAGACTTGGAAAGAAAAAAAAAAAATCAGCTCTCCATGAGAGAACAACTCACATATCCAGATACATTTAGAGAAAGCAAGCAGAAGTATTCTTTTTGGTTTTATGGTTCTTTCTCAAAGCAGGCACTGAGGGCTCATAGGAGACAAAGAAAGGACTATTTGAAAGCTCTTCTCTATTCCTCTCGAGTGCTGAGCAGAGGCTGCTTCAAAATAGGAATCCTGTGCCAGAGTTTGAATCTTCAGTTCACTCAGCAGTGACAGCTTTGATTTGAACACAGTTGCTCGGTGGGTTTTATGTTTCTTTTTTCCTAAGAGCTCTGTGTCTCTTCTCATTTGTAACGGTTGATTTTTTTCACACTTGCCGCTGAGACAGAATGAGCTGTTCAGAGAAATGGGAGCACTGTGACGGGGAGTGCCCAGGACTGAGGCAGGCAGGAGAGCAGCTTGGGCCAGGGCCCAGCCCAGTGGGGTGCAGACAGGAACTGTGGCCCAGTTTTGGTGGGGCCCCCAGAAGCCAGGGACCTACAGTCAGACATTTGTCCGCATGCACCTTCCATTACGTTCTCGAAAGACTCATACATACATAGATGTATGACCATCTATCTAGGGAAAACCAAACATTTGCTCTTCTCCACCATTTTCCCCACTTTTGTATGCTTTTTTTCTTTTCTAGAGTCATGTAATCAATAGTCTGTGAGCCATGATAACAACACACATATACTGTACTACATCTTCAGCTCTTAGTTAGTCACAACACTAATGACCTCTGCCTAATGACCATTCCGAACGGAGACTAGGCTGCAAGTTTCTCAACTCTAACCATCGCCGACTGAAAACCTAAGTGTTGGTCAGTCTTCCTGGCTTGCTAGGAAAAGGCATCGCTGAGGCCATTTTTTACAAAGGACACAAATTTGGCCCCTCAAAACAGGCAGATAAAAAACAGATGGATTTTTATCTACTCATTCAAAGTTGGGGGGAGGGGCCAAGTGATTTGTGTGTTTTGTGTATCTCTCTTGGAGGACAATATACTGATTGAGAGGGGTTTTTTTAGGAAAAGAAAAGCAGACTCCCAACTAAATCAGCAACCATGCCTCTGGATGCCAGCTGACCTCGATGGAGATTTAGTGTGAGATTTAAAAGGCTTTGTTTACAGACAATTAAAAACCACATAAATTTAAATTGTCAAAGAAGAAATGGTTTCCAAAGCTTCTAACAGCTCCATGGCCCCTTCCCGGCCCTGTGCAGGAAAGACCCAGAGGCAAATACAAAGCCACTAACCCAAATGCCTGTGGAGTTTGCCAGGAAGCCAGACCCTGCTGTTTCTGCTGCTCGCCACAGCTACTGCAAAACAAAATCTTATGCAGCTTCACATGTAGGTTCTTTGAGTGCTAATCAAGCAGCGAGGCCCCCCGACAATCAGGGGAGGAAGTGCCTGCATAAAAGTAGTCCACAAAGTATGAAATTATTGCAATTAGGCCGCCAGGCAATCAGTGTGCTCGAACCTTTTGTGTGCACTCCGTTTCTCCCACCAAAAGAATGAGATTTAAGGATTACAAAGTGGTACCAACGTGAATTCAGCGTGGGAAGCTCGAAATATTCCAAATTTCTAATCTGTATATTTTCCTTCTTCCCATTAGCCATAGGGCAAATGGACACGAGCTTCAGGAAAGAGCCGCTCCATAGGAAAGAAGAAAAACAAAACAAAACACTCTTGCGTGTTTGCATCAATATTTGGTGCTGATGTTGATGAATAAGTAATGATGTGTAGGTGTTGATAACATTTATACACGTCTCTGATTGGTTCTGACACAGGTGCTCCGTGGAGGATGAGGTTTACAAGCCGAAAACGGTCAGGAGAAAGCCATGGTTTCGGGCTGTCCCTCCCAGATGCGGGGTTTTGCACCTGTGTTTGAAGTCGCTCTTTCATTTTGTGGCTCTGCAGAAAAGCCAGGCATGATGTTCAAACTGGGAGCACCTGTGTTTGGGGCCAACTTGGACGATTTCGTGGCCTGAATATAGTCTCCTAGATTCATGACTTAAAGTTAACAAGAAAACTTTTTTTCCTTGGAGTTTTGAAATTTGGGATTAAATTTTGGATATGCATATTAATTTCACTATAGAACCAAGCATCTGCAGATCGTCGTACGATTTATTCAAGGATTCGGGTGATGAAAAACAAATGCTATTAAAAATTGGATGGGGGCTGAAACCCTACTCATTGATCGAAATCTTTGATTCAGTCAGAAAGTAATTTTCCAGTGTTAGCGAAGTGACATTTAGGCACCAGGGTCAGCTACTAATTTAATACAATCTTATTTTACTCTTAGTCAAAGGCAGAAATTGAACAGCGTCTCCGGCTAAATTAAAATTTGGAAGATTTTTTTTTCCTCTAATAAGCTGACGACAATATTGATAGATTCTTCACTCCCTGCTTAATTGGGTTAAGAACATTAAAAATTCTCCAGTTAAAAATAATAAGTCTTTTGCAACCGTAACTAATCTTTCATTCCCTAAGGTTTGGCCAGTGACAACTGGAGGCAAATCAAGAAGAATTTATCACTCAGAATCATGGCCACAAGTCTCATTAAAAAAATTGCAGGGAGAACAATTAAGTGGCACGGTAAAATTCTTTGGACTTGGCATTGGTAAATCTGAAGGCTAATAATATGCATTATGCAAATCTACTGGTTGCTTTAATTTTTAGTCATATCTGTAATATATAAATTGTACTTTTTAATAAACTGCTTTATTTTTGTTAAAGAACAAATACAAGGGAAAACGGTTCCATGTCACTGTCTTCAAAGAAGCAAAATATAACTATCTGACCAAAATTCTATTGATAAATTATGCTGATAACAGCATTCTGAAGAGAGATTTATTATTTAGAGTTTAGACTGAAGAACAGAGGTGTCTATTCAGTAATAATGTGATAACTAAATATTGTGGAATCCATATAATAAAGAAGGTATGCACAAATAAAACCAGTATGTTAGTAACCATTTTGAACAAATAATAACTAATTTCAAAAAATTTTCAGAATTAGCACTTGTCTTCTTTTTTATCAATTAGCTCAGCCTTTGATTTGAATTCTTTACCCTCTGGCGTCAAGAAGAAGCCTTTTCTTTTCTTTAAACAAAGGATTATTCTTCCTCAAAAGGGGTTTGTCTAGTTCTTTTATTGTTTTATGTCACACAAGGGAAAAATGCTTTTGAGGCATCACTACTGAATTTAGCAGGGACGAGAGTTTACTGCTATATAATCATTAGTCAATGCAGTAGCTGAAACCTTAAACAAAAGAAAACAAACTACAAACAGGCAAGCATCCCCTAAAGGCACATCAGAACACCAGAGAGGGGCGGCACGGATTTCAAACAAGGTTGCCCAAGCATGTGCTAAATATTGCTGCTCTTGACTTTAAACGGCACACCAAGGAGTACAGCTTCACCTTCTACTCCGAAACAATACTGAAGAGCCGGGGCGGGGGGGGGGGGGGGGGAGGGGGCAGTGGGGGGGGCGGATATAAAGGATTTAGCACATGCTTTATTCCGACTCTGTGGCAACTTGGTAAAAATTATATTTCACACCTAATAAAAATTTCTCAGTATAAAAGGTCCTATTCTAAAGCTATTAGAAAGAGATGCCGAAATTGCCAGCATCTTCTATCTTGAGCCAGGCTTTGTTACTTCATACCAACTACCACCAGACACAGTTACAGGTCTCTAATACAGATAGAGGCTGCTAGAAACCTTGGCAGAGCATTTCAGCAAGACTTCTTGCTTTCAGACAGACTGATAATTTTCACAACAGGCTCTTAATGATCAGGCTAAGTATTCAAACTTGTCTAGTAGAAGTTCCTAAAGCAGGCTGCTGAGGAAACACCAGTTTGTGAAAGCAAACACGGGCAAAAAAGTATGAGCAAGACAGAGGAGTGCAAAGGCAGTACTAATGCCATTTTTAAAGGCAGGCAAAATGCATACGGAATGCATTTCACGGGTAGGAACCCGTGTGTTGGGTGGCTCGTACTGCACATTACAATAAAAATGCCTTTCGTAACAAATTTTTTCAGCTAAAATATTTCTTTGCATTATTGATTCTGCTCTCTGGTGTATGTGTGTGTTTTGTTTTTAATCACTATAGTCCTTTTCATCATCTTGTTGTTATTCAAACTTGCTGATTAAAATAGAGCTGAAGTTAACATCATAAAAATAAAAGCCAGGCTGCTTTTGGTTTCTACTCAGTGCTTAAGAGGCTTTGTCAGGACAGGGTATAATAACCCACAGCAATATGGGTTTGCTACTCATGTCCAAGTCTTACACACAATTCCTCCCTCTGCTCCCTCCCCCCGCCCCCGAAAAGTCTTACTTATCAAGAAGAGTTTTTAAGTGACTACAGGTCACTCAGGTATCTTGTCGTTAATATAACATATAAAATTCTAATTACATTGATGTTCCTAGTTTAGGGTGTTATGGGATAAAAACCTCAACAGTTCAGAGAATAGAAGGAGTTGAATATCATTTAACCAGACTCTCAAAATACCCCACCAAAAATTCTTGACAAGATAAAATATCACTGAAGATAACACTGATTATTGGGGAAACTTAAGAGATTAGGTTTCCACAGTACCGTATCTTGCCTGGGCTAGAGATTTTCTTCCTATTTGAATTTACATAAAAATACATCGTATATACTGGCATACCAAAAAAAGACTTATTTATCCTTCTAGCCAGTGTCACGTTTCTTTATATTTGGTTGGAAATATTGCACGAAGTTATCTGGGAGCTGGATTAAACAAAAGAAGTAGAAAGATCCTTATTTAGTTTATACTTTTGTTTCCCAAAATTAGCTAATGAATTAATTCCATAAGCTTATGAAAACACTGCCCATTTCAGGCTTTATCCAGACTCTTGTACCTCCCATTACACAGCTAGATACTCCTTGAGAGGGGGGGTGCAGATTTTCATCTTGTCCCCCAAACCAAGACCCTTTTCACCCTTCTCTCCACCCCTTACCAAGCTCAATGAAGGTTTATTAAATGAACGCATAAATCAATCGATGAATTAACAAATGTCCTGCACAAGAAATAATGGAAATCAAGAAACATAGGCAAAATAATTGAAATTTGAGAAGACTCAGATTAGAGGAAAAAGGTTAAAAAGTCCGTAGCCCATATTTTCCTGAAATAAATCAATAAGTGACAGAGATTTTCACATTTGAGAAAGAGTTTTGAAGCAAAATTATCTAGTAAAGTCTATTTGGAGTTGAATTTGACAGTATTAAACAAGTATAGATATCAGCTAAAAATAGTGATGTGATGATCATAGCAAACTAGAAAATGAAAATAATTTTCAGAATCCTTGCCTGCCAAATTGGTTTTGTTTTCTTCAGAGGTACAGGTGCTGACATTATGTATGGATACACACAAAATGTTGGTTGACAACTGAGCGAATGCCAGCTACTCACCTACACCAGATAAAGAGTTCAATTACATTCCTATTCCAATTCACCCTTTCAACCTTCCTCAAGGACTGTGCCTAAATGATTTGGTTTGCCCAAACCCTATTTTAAATACACCCACATATTTACATCATAGTAATAAAATATGCTTTTTGTCTCTGTAGAAGAGTTTCCGTCTATCTGATTCTATCCAGGCAAAAGTTACCCTTCATCACCAAATTCAAATAGAACTCTGCCAGATAAAATGAGGAACCAACTTTTTGGTTACAAGTAATTTTCTTGTATATGCCAAATGTCTTAGTTTTCAAAGCGTCCTTAAAAGACCATCAAAGTATTATTACAATGCTTGCAAATCTGGTTCTTTTTTTTTTTTATAAGCTAATGATGTGGGATGAGAGATATTTCATCTTTTATACAGTTATTTGACAGTGATGAATTTAATTCATTCTATCACATTGAATGATACATTTATATTCAGTATGTAGTTTAAAATTTCATAAATGATTAAAGTCCCTGTCGTTTTAATTATAATATGCAGAGAGCAGCCAGAACTTATTTGCAAAGAATAATGTACAAGTCAATAAATTTGGTGAGTACTCCTGACAACATATAAATAATGACTTTAGAAGTATAACTACCTGTAGTTGAAAACTAAATAACAAAGGTTCGTGTTTGGGTTTTTATAAACTAGCTGTTGTAGCTTTCTATAGAAGCTCTTTGGGGTTATAATTTGCCTCAATAAATTGCAAACACAATAATGTAATGACATTACATTAATAGGGAACCAATTTCAACTAGAGTCCAGCTGGAAATAAATCAAACCTGGTCATGTTCCTGCCCCTGGACCTTGATCACTGGAAAGGGCTTTGGGTACTCAGAGCTTCCCTACTATCTTTTAAACCAGAAATAGTCACCAAGAGAGTGTGACCCTCTCATCCCACTGGATGGCTCAACACTCAGGACTACATTGTCCCTCTCACCACTACCCACTCCAGACTGTATACTGCCACGTGCGGCTGGACTATTTCCATAAATAAGAGAGCCTACTTCCATCCATTTATTTATTTGTTTAGCAAATATTTACTTGCCCTCTGAAGTTATAGGAATGAACAAGACAGGGAAGGTCTGGCCAGAACCAGATCATCCTGGGCATTGGATAAAGAATGAAAGAAATCCGATGATCAGAATTTTTGAGGGCTATGAGGTTACATAGAATTTTAAGATATAACCCAGTGCCTCTTGGATCTTACATTTCATTCACTTTAGTGCATTCCTCTCTACCTCACAATTCTGTTTCGGTACAAGAAGTCAAAGCTGTACTGACAAACAAGACAGCCCTTCTTGCTTGAAACATTCTTTAGGTTGAGGAATAACTGATATAATCTAATTACTTTCTGATACTTAATGATTCAAATGCGCATAAAGCAATCCCTGGTCGGAGGGGTACCAGAGACCATCCCCCACAAAAGGTCCATTGGAAAAGCAGACATCTGTGTGCTTCGCACCAACTAAGCATCCTGAAGGTAAGCTTGCTCTTGGCCGTTTTCTAGCAGCCCAACCTTCTTGCTAACGTTATGAGTATATGGTATTATCTGAATAGACCAGGAGCAAGGTTTAAATGTGTGCCTCATGTAAGCATGTCATGACAAGCCCAGTCATCAGTTAAGGTCTCTGCTAAGAGCAGAAGACAGAAAAGAAGCTGGAATGCTAATATCATGTCACCTTCATTTAGTTTCAAGCACCAGTGGCTCTGATTCCATACCAGGAAACATTCTTCAAGATCATGGCTGCTCCATTTATGGGAAGTTTTGTCTGCGCCGTACTTCGGATGCTTGTGTTTCTCCGAAGTAAGAAAGAAGGAAGGAAGGAAGTGGGAAAGGAATGGAAAGAAAGGAAGGAGACATGCAAGGGAGGCAGCGAAGGAAGGGAGGAAACCAATCACTTACAAATAGGAATTCCAAGCCTCCAACATGCAAAATTTACACACACGGAGGAACTGTTAACATCTCAGAGGACACAGGAAGATAAAAAGAGAGAAGAGTCCTCCCTGTGATGCTCTAAGAAAATCTATTTTGATCCAGCTCACTTTTCTTCATCTCTCCTCCTGTGCCATCATGCCCCACTCCAGCCCTTCCGTTCCCAGCACGACTGCTGGAATACAGGAGAGATCCTTGTGCCTGTTTCCGAACCGAAATACAAAGATTGAACTCTTAGCCTACCACCACGATGGATGAGGTAGCCATCATCCCCACACAGGGTATCTGGGAGAAACAATGACAGCCCTTTAACTAGAGTGCTGTTGTAGGGGGAGAGCCTAACGACCTGTCACCTAGAATCTCTCTGGGTTAATAAGCCACCTGTCTTGAAAGTAGCAGTCCTATTGGTCTTTGAGGCCTAGCCCAATACTTAAACTCTTGATGAAGTTCTTACTGTGCCAAAGGAACTTACTAACAAAGCCACTGAGTCAATTTAACCTAGGGAAACTGGACCCAGTAGACCAGGCTATCAGAGTTTTGTGTTGAGATAATTACTGCACTAAAGAGAGCATATGGGCTGTCAGAGCTGGCACATGGCCTGCACCAGCTGTTACCTGGGCGCTTTGGAAAACCTACTGAACAGCATTTTGGACACAGCACAGCTCTGTGTAAGTTTTCCAAGGCTGCTACTGGGAGTTCTTCATAATAAATTTATTTCCTGTATAAGGGAGGATTGCACCCAGTAATGTAACTGGAACAAGCATGTTAAATTTTTCTGGCAGACAGAGAATCACTGGCTGAAAGGGATAAACAATCTGGGGTATGAACAGGCACAAAGCCTACAAAGCCAGGAATAAGCAGACCATGCACTAGCACAGGTTCCCCTGTCTTAAAAAAAGGGAAAGGTAAACTTACACATGGGGAATGTCCTTAGAAACAGTTGATAGAGAAGATAACTCATTTAAGCATCTATCCCAGGGTCTAGCACACAATAAATGATAGCTATTACTTTTATTATTGTATTATTAATCCCACCCGGTAGACACACTCAGGATTCCCGAACGGCCATGAAGTACATGAAGTAGACCATGCTTCCAAAACGATTTCACCTCAGGAAAACAATTTTCCAAGAAAGGATATCAGAGTGTCAGCCAAAGAAGGCCTTTTTAACAATGACAACTTTCATTTGTAAGTAACACATTTTCTTCCAAACAACCCCGAACCTTGACAGCCATAGTCTCCGTGACTGACACTATTGAAATTCGGCTGCCCCTGAAAGTACCAGACAGCCATGAGCCACACGTAATGAAAAATCTGAAGAAAAGCCAAAGCAAAGCTAGGGGGCAAGAGAAAATTTCTCATACTAGAGTGGTCATATAAAAAAACTAATTTCAGTACATGTCACCAAAAAATAGGACTTTAATCATCGAGCTTTAATTGTAGTAATGATGCTATCACGTTGTAACTTCAGACGAAACTTCCTTATTCAAAAATGACTTTTTCCCCCCTTCCAGAATGTCAGGGAGACTAACTTTGGGCAATCACAGACTCTCACTACCAAAGAGTCACTGTAATATTGATCTGACATGAGTACCGAGCAGAAAGTAAGACAGGATTTATGTTTTTAAATTCAATGTCGTAATCTCTTTGAACACAGATATGCCGTGAACATGACAGTCACTGCTTTTCTCCACCTGTTTGGAAACAGGAAAGTTAGCTTCACTTCCAGGAAAGAGTTTAAAACCAAGTTTACTTACAAAACAGGTCTTGTTCAAGGTTTTCTTTGGAATCAGACACTACATTTAGTCTTGATCACATGAATTTACTTCGAGTAAAGGCACAGCAAATCAAGACCAGCTCTGGAGGCATGAAGTCCAGTCCTCCTATGTCACATTTCCAGAAGGACAGCAGGTTTGGGTTCCCAGACAAAGAAAGGCATGTTTCAGTGGAATGGGTACGTGTCCAACTTGGAAAAATTCGGTCATTACATTTAAATTTTTAAAATGTATGCCTTAAAAATATTCAGGACATTTAGAAAATCTACCGCCTTACATCACAGTAAGTGCATCACGGCATTATATTTTGCAAGCTTTAGCAAATAAAAAAATCCCCCAGAAGAATCTTAATTCTTATCTATGGAAAACATTAAACTGCTAAGCGCTAAGAACTGGAATTAGTCCTTAAATCTCTAATGAGAATAATAAAACATGAGTGCAGTTTGTGCTGTAACTTGATAAGGCCTGAATTTACTTGCTGTTCGGAAAAGTCACTGATCCAGCAGTATGGCTTTTTACTCCCTGAGGTACAGGAAACAGTATCTGTCCTCCAGGAGCCTCCTCTGCGGTAAGCACTTCTTATCAGTGCTATCAGAGGACCGAGATAGCAGGGTAATATCTAGTAACAGCAGCTTTATGAGATGATCCATTACTGATTTCAATCAATCTCAAGCAGGTAGTTCTTAACCCATTCAGAGCAGACCTGACCCCCTCCACAGACGACCCTCAAACTCTCTCCAGAGACTGCCCGTCTTCAAACTCCCCGGGAAGACAAGGACTGCCAAACGTCACTTTTTGCCCTCGAAACTCAGCAGCTCGTAAGATTCTTGCTGCCTGGAAAGATGATAGAATTGAGCCTCCCGAGCAAAAATTGAAATCCAATTTTAGGTGCAATGATCACTTCTGTGTTCACTGGGTAGATATACATAGCAGGAACTTAATGAGCCCATTAGCAATTTGCTAAGACCCAACAACTTGCTGTGAGCAATGGGAAGATAAAACAACTCCCTTCTACACTTGGGGAATTTTGTGAAAGACATATTCGCTGGGAAGCGAGTCCCACTGTTTATGAGCACAGATCAGCATAAATGCGAATGGAAGAATGTTTAAGAACAAATTAAGCGCTGCATTTCAGGAATTAAGTTAGCAGGAATGTCCGATGGACACACGATATTAGATGTTCACATGTTCTAAATGAAAAGTGTTCTTGAATAGCCTAACGCTGGGGAAAATAAATGTTAAGGATAGATTTCAGGCTTCCTTATACAGCCGAATGAACATATGTTTACATAAACACACACATGGATGTATAGATTTTGCTGTGTGAGGGGGACCTTAATATTGTCAATTTACCCCACGAATTTTACAGAGAGAAAAATGGGGGCTTTGAGAGATTCAATGACTTACCAAGGTCACCACCAGACACTGACAGAACTGAAATCTCCTAATACCTGCTAATGCTCTCTCTAGTATACCTTGCTGCTTTTAAACAGACTTTGTGAATATCTTTGTGAATATATATAACTCCACATACATATGAGATTTTAGCACTTTCTGGATTTCAGAGCTAATTCCAGCGATGAACAAAAACAGTAGTCATGTATTAAATATTTAAGATTAGTTATGTTGACTTTTGGTTGATGTTTTATTCCCATATCAATTAGATTTGAATACATTCACCTTTTCATTCATTATCAGGAGTGTAAAGTGTCAAAGTCAGATACGTACAGAAAAACAAAATTTGGTGCTATGCAGCTTTGCACAGTTCTGGGTATCATCTCTGCTTTGTCCCCTGCGTAATGTTGCCTTCAGAAAATTAGATAAATATTTGAACTCCCCCCTCCTCCGTTATTCAATTGTTAGTTTTCAAACTCTCTGAACTTGGCGAAGTTAGTAATAACACACGGAATGGGCATTTCATCTTATTGCAAGAGAAATTAAGGAAAACAAGTAAACCACAATGCTTCTGACAGTTACTTTGTAAAACAGAAGCATGCTTTTCTGTTTTTCTCAGATCAGCGTTTAGACATTTTTCAATAGGGCGACTTTTTTAAAGTTTATGAAAGGTTGCCTTAATTAACTGCAGCTGGTCTGCTACGGCACTGATATACATACACACACACACACACACACACACACACACATTTTTTTTTGGTACCTTTAAAATGTATACTACTTAGATTCCAGCAAGCTAAAAAGCAAAATGCCCTTTACCAACTTTGCTGCTGGAGATGCACTTCCTTCTCCTCTGCTATCTGTGTCTATTTCAGCTTCCAAACTCATTCACCTGCTCATGTCCAATTGCGGAAGTACAGACCAGCACCTAGAGAACCGCGATAATAGGCTTCCCCTTGAGAGAGCCACATGGGACTTCTGTTCCAGCCTTTCATGTAGAAACGGCACGCAGGATATTTTATGATTCATTTTTCCCTTTTTGATAAGATATGAAAGAAATATCAAAAGAAATTCAGAGATATTTCCATTTTCTCAGAATGAGATGAAGTGCGAGGGAGCATCTACTTAAGAAACATGCTATTTTTCCCTGGCACTCCGGGTTCATAAAGTGATAAAATTATCTTTACTGTTATTTTTGTTTGATGTCTGAAAACAAGATCTCGTGCCTTTTTTGCATTTTTACCCTTTCAAATTAAGTCCCCTATCTCAATGAATGTACTTCACAGAAGAACTAAGCAGAACGATGCCTTGCTTAGCAACTACAATCTCAGTCAGTACCAATAATCATTTGTTTATCAAATTAATAAAACTCAAAAAAGCAACACAGAAAATACAAGGACCAAAATCTTTAATGTGCCCCCAGATGAAAATATACGATATTCACAAATCATAGAATACTCCAACAATACACTTTTAATACCTTGGATATTTAGTTGTTATGAAACAAACATTTTTTTGTGTAACATACATAATTACTTAAATATCGTAGCCAGAGGCTTCAGGGTTAAAGAAAGAGGCAAGTAACCTCCTCCCTTTGTATTCTTTAATCACATTTTCTAACCAATCTTCAAAGGTCAAGATTGTTTTTAAGATTTAAGGGATGGGCATTTTTATATTTTGTGTGTTGTAATCACATTACTTTGTCAGTTATCACTTCAACATGCTTTGGCTTTTCGATGATTTTATGCATTCAGATTCCTGGATGTTTTAGCCATCTTATCAAACCATCACTTTAAAGAAAGCCAGGATCAATGGATTTAGTATCACATATCCCATATTTATTCAGTGGCCTAAAGCTATAGTTCCCCCTGTCTCATCTTTGCAATTCTTCATTCTCTTATACAAGAACAGGAGCCCTCTATTAATATATTGAAACCCAAATAACATGCAAATGTGTGATCTTTGTAATCAGTCTGTCTGTGCCTCTAGAATGCAAGCTGGCATCACTTTACCTTTACCAATGACCTTATTTATAAATGCCCTATTAACACATTTCAGAAAAGTTTGGTGCCAAATCACCCTTGGTCAATTTTACAAAACAAAACAGTCAGGAGCCATTAGGACAATTTCAAGACATTTTATATCAGACCCCAATTCAATATTCCTCTGCACTGGAAAGGACAGCCCCAGAAATTCAGAAGGCCTTTAAGAAGGGAACATTTGGAAAATTTTATGTAAATCTAAGTCTAGTATTATTCTTCCGTTGTCCTTCTCAACTCCATTATAACAGCAAAGATGTGAGGGTAGGAATTCCAGAGCCGTTAGGCTATCTGTACACTAAATACAGATTTTAAGTGGATTTTCCTTTTTGCTTATTGTTTATACTCCTCTTGGAAAATTGACTTGAATAAAAAATGTATTTCCCTGTTAGTTTTGAATCATTTCCCCCACCTTAAATAAGTATTACTCGTAGTATGTTCACACAGAAAGGAAGATAAGTAATAGAACAGTGCAGGCTCCAAGTAAAATCTAGCCCAGTACAGACAGCGTAATAATGATGTCATTAAGACTCCTAGCTGAATGGGATTCAGACAGAACTGTTGTATAGCTGCAGACATAAATCTGAAAGAACTTTTTGGCTACATTCTCAGACTTACCTTGAGAGATATTTAGGAGCTCCAGCAAAATGAGTTGAGAGAAATGCAGTCAAAAGAAGAAGGTGTGCAGACTGCAGACAGAGATGTAGGCCCTATGGGTGCGTCCTTCTGAGATACAGGAGGAAACAGTTTGTTAAATGGATAAAGACAGAAGAACAATCTGAAGGAGAAGAAAACAGAAAACAAATAAACCTGAATTCTAGCACAAATAAATGAGAGAAAGGCAATTGTAGGGCTGCTCAAAGCCTTTTTGCCTAGCTGAATGAAAGCAATCCCTAAGACTGAATGGGTAATGAGATCCTGGCTCCTGAGATTTTAGCTTTCTTAATCATGTTCATAATTAATTCAAGAACATTGATAATTTCATTACATTCTTTTTGTCTTATCAATAAATGATGTGCCTGCACTTTTGGTCCTGTGTACAGGGAGAGGAGAGATGCTTTGGGTAATATTGCACTAGGAATAGTGGATATATATGATCCAAAAAGGTGAAGTGGTAATTATTATCCTTGACCAGCCTTCTATTATCAGAACACGATGACAAGCAGCTACAAATAATTAATAAGCTTTTTATGCAGAAATGCAAAGCCTTTGAAGAAAAATATGCTGCAAGTAGAATTCCTTTCCAAAGATTATGTACATAGCATAACACGCTTCTACAGAGAAACAGTTTAAATGGAACTCGCTAAAACGCCTGCATCACAAGTACAATAAGAAAATCAATAACTTGTTTTTTAAATATCATTTTTTAAAAAACTTTTTCTTTGTCTTAATGTTTTATTAAAAAAAAAAAATTCTGTGTCCTTCCAATTGTCTTCCTAAAGTCCTTTCCAGGATCGACCTACAAAGATGTTACACTGAACTACCCACTCAGTAAAATCTCCTTTTTTAAACCAAGACGGAAAGCTCTGTCATTATCTGTCAGTCATCATCAAAGGGGCCCTTTTCCTTTATGGTTTTCTATTCACCCCCATGTAAATTTTCACAAAGCCATCACTCATTAGTTTCACAATCCATGTTCAAGGGTTTGGAGGGAATGTTTAATGCCACTTAATAGCATGAAACAGAAAGGCAGCCTCGTCTCCCAAACCATTTAGATAATTAACATCAAATTAAAAACTGGCCAGTTAAGAAGAGCTGCAAATATGAAAATTCTCCTAATTGGTAACAAGAATAACATTTCAGTTTTCAATACTTTCAATTATTTGCAGTGAGCTGCAAATAATTCATCCTTAAGTGCACACAAGTGATAAATGGACTAACATTTTTTTAAGTAGACCAATATGGTGGGATAAGATTTCCGCAGTGCAAACCATTCCACAAAAATGACTCTGAACTAATTGTGCGATTAAAGATGAAAACAATTCATTCGATGCTAGAAAGTACGCATGTTGGCACTTCAATCTGATTACTAAACAAAACAGTCTTTGAGAAGACACTGCAGAATCACTTAGTAAGGCAAGCTGTTGCCCCTGACATTGATATATGGGACAGAGATGATGTATATACTGGGTAGCTTTATCAGTAAATCACTGACTCTATTTACTTCCCCAAGGAAAAAGACCTGTCCCTGAAAGAGAACTCTTTGTTAGAACCACTGGTAGGGGATTAATATTGGCAAAACATTCAATTTGGATATAGTCCTCCAGAAGATTCATAAAACAATAATTTAATAAGTTAACGGACAAAGATTTAGCACATTGGCAGCATACGATTGCCTAGAGAACATTCCATTTCTTTATTAATTTCATCAAATTATTTCTCCGTGAGCTCAATTATATAGGTTCTGGTCACCAGTGACCTATTTCTCAGCTCAAGGCAACAAATTTTAGGAACTGTAAGTCCCTAAAAATAACTTTTCAAAACCATACAAAAAAGGACCCCCCTATAGACTGCCACTTCAAAGATTACTGGACGGCAGTTCAATTTACGCTTAGAGGTCAATTTTCATCTCTTCCACAGACTTATAAACATTTCAGTTCTGCTTCAAGTTACAGATACGAGGTAGATGCTGTAAATCAAATATACCAGGTAAACACCAATCCAGCTGAATTCCAGGGACAGAATCTGGGACTATAAGCGCTTTCCGGTATAGTTTCAAAAGAGCAGTAAGATTAGAAAGACAAATATGTATGATGGTGTCTGGCATGCTTGAAAATGTTTCAAATCCTATCGCTTTTGCGTATCACTCCCCACCTAAGGAGAAACGTCAAGGCATAGTTCTCCACATTATGTCTCAGATTGTCCCCTGACAACCAACCAACCACCAGGCTGTAGTGCTCTGACTTCCCAAATGTTTCCACAACCTGTCCATCTCTCTTTCCAGTCCCAAAGCCAGTACCTCATGCAACTCAGCAGATCTTCTTGCCTGACTTGGGTTATTTTTAAATGTCCTCCTTGTGGCTCCTATGTTCACTCTCTCCTTTCTGCTTTCACACCACTGCCTGTCATCTTTTCAAAATGTAAATCTTATCATGTCATTCCTCTGCTTAAGCATTTCCTCCTAGAAGGCTGTTCGCGGACCCCTTTATTTCCTGGCTCCTCTTTACCTCTCTTAGTCTCACCTTTCAATTACACTTCATTCCCAATCACCTGAATTATTTCCTATTCGTTGGATTGCATTTTTACTTTCAGCTCTTGCCATATCGAGTGATTGATGACCAATTTTTTTCTAATTAAATTTTATAAGATGCCTGAAGATTTTTTTCAATTGCTTTTTGCAATTTCTCTAAGTTCCCCTTGAAGTCAAGACTTGGTCCCTGCAATCGGTGGTTCTCTTTCGGCTGGTTCTTGGTGTGGTCTATCGGTGGGCTTCGCGGTTGCTCGGCTCACACCAGCCACTCACCTGTACACTATCCGTCGCCTCTGCTGGTTGCCTCCCCACAGAACTCGAGTATCAAGGATGAGCCGGAAGTTTCCTCGATGTTTGCACTTCATCAGATATGGTCTATAATTGAGAAAGCAGGTCATTGCTCCTTATATCCCATTAGAGTGACATTCTTGCTCCTTGATACAATTATCCAATCAGTCTCTGATACATTTCCACTTCCTCTGTTGTACATCTGTTTTGGAGTCTGCAAGGAAAGGTGAAAGTTGCTAGAACTGAGCAAACCAGATAGAGTGGCTTGCATAAAGGTCGTATAAATACATCAAAAATTTAGTACATTTTTAAAATTTTTAATACTTTAAGAATTTTCTCTCTTGCTTTCTGAAAATGAATTTTTAAAGAATATTTAACCTAGGGGCACATGTATATTCCTGCTTCTTATATATTAGATATTCTGTGTCATTTCAGTATTGTGACAATTGGGAGGAATTCAATCTGAAGACACCAAAGGCTGTATGGAATACAATGGGTGCTCAGTAAATCGTTGTTGAAATAATTAATAAAAGTAAGTTGAGCCTATGAAACTTAACATCCGGGATATTACTCTACATTTCCACCTGACTGCTTTGTAAGAAAAATTCGAATTTAGTCAACTCATTGTTAACTAAGGCATGGAAATGTGTGATGTATTTTTGCAAAGGTTTTCATCAATAGTTCCTTTCTTAGATATTTCAACCCTTATTGTGTACTTGAAATTCCCTGATCAGTCAGAACTTGCTTCCTGACGATACCAAATAAATGTAGTTTAATTGCAAAATAAACGGTGTCTCACCAAAATAAAAAGAGAAAGGGGAAAGAACAAAGGCATGGCCATTTATACATGAGGAAGTAAGAAAGCACCCTTCAGAAACAAAGGGGTAAAGTTGTAACAGTTCCAGGTGAGAAACAGTCAGGGGGCACCCACGTGGTCTACACAGGTTGAGCTGCACAGCAACTGGACAAAGGTTAGCAAATTCCATGCCACTGTCTCGGTCTATTACTTGATACTGGAAATAATTTCAAAGTCTAAATTTTATTTTAGCAGGTCAACAGTTAGAACATAACACTTAAGGAACACTTTAGAAGAATGTGATATCTATGTTACCAATTAGACAAGGAGAAAAGTATACCTATTTCACCCTTTTCTTGTTTCCTTTTCCATTTCAGACAGGCACTTTCTCCTGTTTTACATCAGAGTTTAGGAGTCCTCTCCTTTCTCTAGTGGGAGATTCAGAGGCCCAGAGAAGAGTTAAAGTTTTCCAAATACAAACGACAAAAAAGAAGAGATGACTTTTCCACAACAATTTTCCTTACATAAGAGGTAATACCCGAACTTTCAAGTTTAGAATCTTTTAGAATTTGGAAAGATCAGTGAAATACCCAGAACCCAGAGGTGAGATAATATTCTACTGGAATAAAATTTTTTTGGAAGCATATTGAAATGTTTTACTTTAATCTCTTTCTCTCTCTCTCTCTTTTTGATGGACATCTTTAGAAGCTGTTTCTTAGACAATTTTAAATGCTCCCTTAATCTGAAATGGTATGTATTAAATATTTAACTTCTCTTGATGATGTGAGCCAGATTTGTGACAGCTCAGCACTTCTGCTCCGTAAAACCATGGCCTCTGTTGTAGGCTCTTGTACCAGCTCCGTGTTGTAGATAACCAAGGCTGATGGAGGCAGAGTTGCTCCGGGTCACCATGCTTGTAAACGATGAAAGCAGCATTTCCCCTCTTCCTTGTGCATGGCCTCTAATGCGATTTGATGACAAAAATCAACTAAAATAACCAATTATGAATTACCTTACTTTATCTTTGATTTACTGTCTATGTGGTCTTCCCTCTCCATAGAGTTGTCATTTGGAAACAAGAAATTTCAGGATCCCAGTAGCCATGGATTCCTTTCCCAAAAATCTTCCCAGAGATTCCAGAATTCCAGGAGGATAAATAAAGAGAGGCAATCTATTGTTTGGAGTGGAGAAATGGGACATGTTGTTAGAATCCTCTTGGTCTAGATCTCAGGGATTTTTTGCATGAACTACTGGTCATCTTCTTTGCATTGAGCATCTACTAGTTTGGGCTAGTGAATCTGTGTCTCTTCCCTCTGGGGAAACCACTCCCTTACTCAATCTAAGCCATTAAACCAGTCTTTCCCCTAGGTGCAAGTGTCTACTAGGCTTGATAGATTAGAATATTCCTTTTTTTTTTTTTTTTTTAGATTTTTATCTATTTATTTGACAGAGAGAAATCACAAGTAGATGGAGAGGCAGGCAGAGAGAGAGAGAGAGGGAAGCAGGCTCCCCGCTGAGCAGAGAGCCCAATGCGGGACTCGATCCCAGGACCCCGAGTTTATTCAGTGGTTCAAAGACATTCTCAGTGATTGGGGTCTGTCATCCTTCCCTGCTCTTCTTAGGCATGTTGGCTTTTTTTCCTCCATGGTTTCCAGATGACATTAGCATCTTTAGCCATTTTTTCTTCATGGTAAGGTCCACGAGGCCTTAAGAAACATTCTTTTCCTTCTGTCTTTCAGAAACTTTCACAGTCAACTTTCCTTGTAAGTCAAAATGCCCATTTCTACTTGCCCATGTCCAAACCATTGGACATAATGGTTGTCTTAAACCAGTCATGATTCTGGAGTTGGGGATGATGTTTTTCCACGTGAGCACATAGCTGCTGTAAGAAGAGTTAATAACTGATTAGTTGGGGCTATTTTACTGAGGTGTTTCTCTTGTAAAGCCTGGTGAGAACCTCCTTCTTGTGATGATGTGAGATGACAAAATGCCTAGGTGATGAGATGAGGTGAAATCAATGACACACTGTGAGTAACGTTAGTCTGTTATTGACTTCTGATGATATGCCACAGTAACTAGCTTGGGGATGAGAGCCAAGTTAGGCAGCAAAATCTATCCCAGGGATTTTGCTGGAGTTGTTGGGAAATAGATGTTCCCTTTTCTCTGGGATGATTTCCCTATGATAGAAAATTCATGGAGCCAAGTTGCTGGCTAAGCATAAAGCCAACCCAGAGGGAAGCAGAACCAAGAGATGCAAAGAACAAGTGAGAGAGACAGGCAAATTCCTGACAACATTGGCTGAGCCCCTGGATCCAGCCATCCCCATAGCAAGTTCTACCTCTAGACTGTCAATTACATGAGACTTTTTTTTTCTTTTTTGCTTAAGTCTATGTGAATACATTTCTGTCATGTGCCAAAATCATGACACAAAAGGTCTTGATTTCCCCATCTTTGTATTCTTCATATAGCCTATTTCATGGAATAGGCTCAAAAATGTTCAGTTAGATGGAATCTAATTCCTTTGAGAAATAGGGAGCCTCAAACTGGAGGAATGCAGAAAAAAACAGAGGTGAAGTATGAAGAGAGACCTAAAGGCCAAGGGCACAGGAGTCACTATAAGAAATGAAGACCCCTGGGGAATGGACAATTGTTTGATGAGGTTAGTAAGAACTTTAAGCTGCAGGGCTGGTGCAGAAGGAGATGTTCAGAACACAGTGGGGCAGGAAAGGAAGTGTAGCAATGATTATTGCTCTTTCTGAATTGGACCGTGGTCAGGGAAGCACAGACAGTAGGATGCACAAAAAAATCCTACGGTCCTTAATGAGTAGGATGTGAGCCAGGGCAGCACCAACATGTTACGGGGAAAGGAATACAACTCAGCTGCGCCCCCTCTGGGCAATAATGACACAGCAACGGGAAGATCCACAGGAAGGCCTCTACTGGGCTGCTTAGTAGGATCATACTTTTCAAATTACTTCATTCACTTAATTTCTGCTTTGTTATCTGCAAAATACAGTTAAAGATCCCTATTTTTCAGGCTTGTGGGGAAGTCTAAATGAGATAACATTTGTGAACGCGCCCAGCAGTGTCTACAAAAACTAGACACTCAAGTCCTTTGGGAAGGAGCCAGCACATAATTTAGTACCCAAACTCACTGTAAAGATTTAAGTATCTAAAAGCATCAGATACCATACTAGATTCTGGGGAGGCAAAAAAAAAAAAAAAAAAGTAAGGCGGTCCCTTCCTCCAAGGAACAGTTTAGTAGAAAGCACAGATAGGTAGGTACCTTAATGATTTCTGGTACAACAGAAGAAGAAGTTAACTGGAAACCAGGGAAGACAGATTCACTTTGCTTTTGGAAGTCAGAAAGGCTTTAATTAACTCAGGCTTCAGGATTAAAGAGGGCTTCAAAGAATATGGGGCATTTAGATGGAACCAATAAGAAAAAAAGAACCAATAGGAATTTCCCAGAATTAAAAAAAAAAAATTAATGTAAAAAGAAGTTATTTGTAAGAACTATAAAACTTCTAAAGTCTGTTTCAAATCAAAAATGCTACAGTTCTGATACAGAGTTTATAAGTCAGCACAGGTGGAGGTCTCCAACATGATTAGCCATCAGGGAAATACAAATCAAAATCACAACTGTCAGAATAACTAAAATGAAAAATGATGACAATGCTAAATGCTAGCTAGAATGTGGAGAAATTGGAACTTTCCTACACTGCTGGTGAGAATGTAAAATACTACAGCCACTCTGAAAAACAATTTAGTAATTTCTTATAAAATGAAACATATAATTTCCATACGACCTAGGGAATTGCATTATTGGGCATCCATCCCAGAGAAATGGAAACTAATGTTCTTGAAAAAAATATATATAGGCTATAAAGGAATGTTCATAACAGCTTTACGTGCAATATGAAATTTGTCCAGAGGTCCTTCAATTGGTCAATGGTCAAACAAACTGAGATACATCCAAACTGTGGAACAGGACTCAGCATTAAAAGAAAGAAACTATTAATAAACACAAATTAGATGACTCTGCAGAAAATTATGCTGAGTGGGGTGGGGGGGGAGCCAATCCCCAAAGGCTACACACTATTTGATTCTATTTGTATAACATTTTTTAAATGACGAAATTTTAGAAATGGAGTTAGGAGGTTAATAGCAGAGGAGGTGGCAAAAATGGAGATGAGGAGAGTCCTTGTGGTGACGGATTCGTTCTGTACTTGGTGGTGGTAGATACAGGACCCTACACATGTGATAAAAATGGTGAATAATAAATACACCCATACACATACATGAATACAAATAAAATTGGGAAAATCTGGATATATTTGGTAGTTTATGTAGATTATATGAATGTCAATATCCTGCTTGTGATATTCTACTGTAGTTATTTCAAAATAGTACCATTAAGTGGAACTGCCTATAGATTGCCCTTTATTATTTCTTATGACAGTATGTAAATCAACAGTTATTTCAGTAAAAATCTCAGTTGAAAAAGCCACTATGGTGGGGCACCTCGGTGGCTCAGTTAGAAAGCATCTGACTTCAGTTCAGGTCATGATCTTGGGGTCCTGGGATAGAGCCCTGCCTCCATGCTCAGCGGGGAGCCTGCTTGTCCCTCTGCCCCTCCCTCCCCGCTCCTGCACCCTCTCTCTTTGTCTCTCTCAAATAAACAAAGTATTTATTTTTAAAGCCACTATGGTTCTGTATTATAAAGTAGCTGAGGTTCCATTTAACATAATTTAGGAAAGACTTAATTCTTTTTATCCGATAAGGATTTATTGAACCCATAATTGCAATCGAAGATTAATATTTGCTGTTAATGGAATTCCTTATCCTGTGTCACCTTACCCCAGTTCAGATCAACCCTCCTTCTTTTGGCCTCCATCATGCATTGTATTCTACTTTTGTTCTAGTAATTCCGCACTGATCAAGGTCCCTTCTGTATATGCTATGACATATGTGTTCCCTAGAACACATTTCTGTCACTTCCTAGGCACAACGCTGCGCTGTGTTCTCCAGCTGCCCTAGCATTTAAATATGACTTCCAATTAAGTTTCAGGCCATGGAATGTGGGACTGAGGTTATGGATGTCACTCCTTGTCCTGACCTGTAAACTCCTCTGGTGATCTGACTCAAGGGTCCAGCAGAGGACCTCAAAGCCTCAGGAGAAAGCAAACACACATGGAAGAAGCCTGCGACTGAGTGACAACACAAAGGCCCCTCCCCATAAAAGTAAACTTATACAGGGTCTCCTGGGTGGCTCAGTCGGTTAAGCATCTACCTTCAGCTCAGGCCATGATCCCAGGGTCCTGGGATAGAGACCCTGCTCAACAGGGAGCCTGCCTCTTTCTCTACTCCCCACTCAGGCTGTCTCTCACTATCTCTTTCTCAAATAAATAAATAAAATCTTTTTTAAAAAGTAAATTTACATAATGTTAAGCCATTGAGCAGTGGGTGTTTGCATATTAGAGATTATTATATATTGTATACTATATATTATATACTAATATATATTAGTATCATTTACCTTAATAGATGTGCTCATCTCTATACTAGATTTTGGGCTTCTTGAGAGCAAGGACTGCTGTTTCGTTCACCTTCACATTTTTGGAGCCCAGGACAGCAACAGACACGGAGAGCTGCTCATCTGTACGTGCTGACAGTCATACCTCCATCAGGGAACAGACTTTTACTTCACCTGCTATTACATTGTCTGTGACACACCTATTCTCATCCTTGAATGTGGCAGGAAAGCCTAGGATTTCATCCACAGGCCAGGGGCCTGAAGAAGAAGCAGTGCCCAGCTGAGCACAGGCACAAATTGTACTACTTGGTTACGTCATTTCCCACTCTTGAATACATCTCCACTTTCTTTTGTTTTGTAAGTTAAAAGCACATTTGGTTTATCAGAACCTCACTGATTTGAAGGCAATTTATCCTTACCTTCGATGTTGCACTAAATAAATGTTTCTGTAAAAATTTAACAGCAAAAAGCTGTAGTGAGAGCTCGTAGTTCAACATCTTCATTATTTTTTAGAAAAATACCACAAGATACTACGGCAGTATGAAATTGTATAAATAATTAAAATCAAACCTCATATATCAAAATAAATAACCTAAATACTTTTTGTGATACATTATTCTTTTACGTTGCTGGTTGGCTTGCTTACAGGATAATTTGCAAAACTTCAATCATCAAAAAATAGGTCGCCCAGGTCATTTGGGTGAATTTATAACTGTGAAATTCTGGAGTTTTACTTTATAAGAGACTGACATATTTCCTTTGGACCTTATCTAAGTAGGGTCATGCATCATATTTTCAAATCTCAAGAGAAAAATAAGAGTAACTTGTTTAATTTATGCTTTTATAAATACGTACTTTGCCTTAAACCAGTCTGTCTGTGTACTATTTCATATCGTCTTATAACAATATTGCATTTGTATTTTGATTACACTATCCACAGGGATAGCTAGACTATCACAGTATTTAACAATTGTAAAGACCTTCTGGTCCAATACCTTTATTTACAGAAAAAGAAACAGCCTCTAGAGGTTGTATGGCTGTAGAAGCTCGCATTGCTAATAAGCAGAGGAACCAAGTCAAGAAACCATGCTTCTTGCTCTGCCAATGATGCCTTGGAATTCTAGAAGTCAAATTCAATGTTGATTATAAGATCTTATAAGCTAAAATATGAGTTTTCCGAAGAATAAATTATTTATGTGACTTCATTCTTGTGATTTAAACTCATATAATTATATATGGGTTGAGCTAAATGCCAACTGACCAGGTTATGGTTTCTTACTATTAAACTCAACATTTATGAATTTAAATTTTATAGGGCTTTCGTAGGAGATAAATTTTTCTTCCGGTTCCAAAATTATTTTCAGCCCCTCGAAAGCATACAGCCCCATTCAGAGTTTCAACCATCACCACCATTCTTTTTTCTTTTTTCTTTATTTTTGTGGGTTGCGTATTTACATGTAACTCCCTAATCCGTGTGAAATTGATTTTGTTCTATGATATAAGGTGAAAACTGCAAGCTCTGTGTTTCCATTTAACTAATCATCATGCCTTCCCCACTTATCTGTGATACCTTTTTATTGTATATGATACTCTTTTAGATAATGGGCCTATTTTTGAGTTATTTATTCTATTTGTCAATTAGATTTTTATACTAGTGTAGTATTAGTCAAGATAGATGAGGTAGTAACAGATAACCTCAAGATAGCAACAGTTTAACAAACCCTAAGTTCTATTTCTCACTCAAGTTATATGTCAAATGGGGTCAGTAGGGGGCTCTGTTTATCACCATCACTCAGGAATCCTGACTGTCCAAGGACCCATCTCCACCTGCGCTTCTAGAATCACAGATGTCATGCCGGTGTCTGACCAAATGTGTATTGCTTTTGTGCTGTACTTTCCCCCCCTCAATAAATTTTGTAGATTTTTCTTTTTACCATGGGCTGTACAATTACCTTGGCAAAATTTTTCTTGACACTAAGGTTTTATGGTTCTTAAAAATATGTTCATCATCTATGCACATTTTCTTAGAAGTCAGGTTTGACCTATGATTTTTCCCCAAATAATCGTACATCTCATTTTCACTCAAAATGTTACTATAAAATTGTATATAACATGCTCATGCAAGCAGTTATTATCACTTTTTTAGTTCTAATTTCATACATTTGTATTTTATTTTTTAATTCTTCATTAACTTCCCTAAGTATTTATCCAGTTGACTTCCTTAAAAAATAAATTGTTAGATTCATTTTCTAGTCATACATTTTGTCTTCTAATCTGCTAATTTCTGACTTTAGTTTTATTATTTTCATCTTTTTTACTTTTGTCAGGTTTTCTTTTCATTCTTTTAACTGTTGAGTTCAGTGATTAAGTGATTTACATTCACGCTCTTTTAATAACTAATACAGTTCTGAGCACATCTTTAAACACACCACACATTTTGATAGATAATAATATTCTCATGTTTGCATGTTTGAAGTAATCTACAATCTCATTATTGATTTCTATGTTAACCAACTTATTAGGAAAGCAAGTTTCTTAGCTTTCAGGGGTGTGAACATTTCTGAACCCAACTGGGTTCTTCAAACCAGTGTTTTAGACCACAGATGGCAAGACCTCCTCCCTCAAGGACTCTGCCATGTGGTTGAGCGCTAGCTTTAACTTTCGGAGCACTCAAGCCTTTCAAATTTTTCATCTTCATCCCCTTTAATACACTTTAAATCTTGACTAAAATATATGCATCCTAGCCCATTTTCCCTTGTTGTCAACAGTCAGTCAACAAGTTATTTCCCTCTGTCGCTCTTCTTCTCTGTGCATTTCAGTCCCCCAGGACACATTTTGGAAGCTTTTAAGAGCTCGTGTTTTCTAAAAGATATTCCACTTTCTGTGAGCATTTTCACGGGAAGCTGAGAAAGGTCATATTAGGGACTGTTTCTTGCTCAATGCGCTCCTGAATACGTGCGGGTTTTTAAGTCAAGATATGGAACAAATAGAGAAGTCATGCAGAGTTTGATCCTATACCTGCACTTCCAAATTTTCACAGCTAAGAGGAGTAATTACACAAATAAACAAAATATATCTAGGGTTTAACCCATGATCAGAAACATTGCTTAGCCTTTAAATAAGACTTACACTTACCTTTAGTAAAATTCAGGACCTGAATGAAGACAGCCAGTGCAATGCTCAGTACTAGAGATGATAACCAAGTGTTCATGAGAAGTCAAGCTCTGATTCTGTAGAGTTACCGAAAGATATCTAGCACAAATCGTTTTAATTATAGATTACATGAAAACTTAAAAAGCAACTGGCAAAATGTTCAAATAGCCTTTATTTTGAATGCTAAGCCAATCATACTTCTCGTGTAAATTATTAAATTGCTATACATGGTATTAGTTCCACTTGCTAAAATCTTACCCAAGTGATATCTTCTGGAATATTTTTTTAAAGAGTTTATTTATTTATTTGACAGACAAAGATCACAAGTAGGCAGAGAGGCAGGCAGAGAGAGGGGGGGGGGGAAGCAGGCTCCCTGCTGAGCAGAAAGCCCAACGTGAGGCTTGATCCCAGGACCCTGAGATCATGACCTGAGCCGAAGGCAGAGGCTTAACCCACTGAGCCACCCAGGTACCCCTGGAATATTTTTAAACATATAAGAGTGTCTGAATAACTATTATTATTAATGTGCAAATAATTCCTTAATAAAAATAGGACTATTTCACAATCATATGCTGTGATTGTCAACATTTAGTAGAGGATTGGGGATCACTTTTTTTTTAAAATTAAGAATAAAAATCTGCTCAGTGTCCCACAAGACAGGAGTACTTGATTCAACCATAGCTCCTAGAAGGCCCTGAACTTTCACATCTACAAAGGATGGTAGAAAATGGGAGAAAAAAATGGAAAGAAAGAAAAGGTGAACTGGACCACACAATTTTATACCTGAACACAGCTCACAAAATACAAATCTTAAGAGGACATTGAAGTAAAACAACATGCTTAAATGTTTTCCCTTTTGGTACTATTTTGTCTCTTACGTTTTATTCTCAAATACACAAAGCCTCCTTCAGCACCTGACCCAGACAGAGTAGGTGCAAGCCACTGGGGACAGAAGCCCCCTGGGATAAGACTTCGAGTCTGCCATTTAGCACTGAAATAAACAAACACAAATAGACAAACACAAACAACTCCAAGACAAAGTTGCATAAGATAAACGATACCAAAGAAAAACCTTAAAGTCTCTGTGAAACTGTAGGGCAAGGAGAGAGAAATTCTACCAGAACTGACCAGAGAAAATTAACATTTAAATGAGGGCGGGAAGGATGCAGGGACTGTAGAGGGCCCACAACTTCCTGTGGCTTTTGTCAAGTATTCAGTGCCTCCACCAAGACCACAAGGCAGGACAGCAAAGGACTATGATGGGGCCAAGCAGTGGTCCTGGATTTGGGGCCAACCACTTTTCACCCCACGATTCGATCCATTGGTTCTGCCCTTTCCTGGAATTCATTCATGCCATTACTGTTGACTGTGCTTCCCTTGGCGATTCCCAGAAGACCAAAATCACAGTTGGCTTCCAACAAACAGGGTCAGCTTTACAGGAAACTATGCATATAGGAGAAACTCTTCCCTACTGGGACAGCAATCCCAACAATAACCAGGCTTTCCTCTCCTTCAAAGGCGTGATCACTCTGCTTACTTTCTATATAGGATAAAATGCCATACAGATCAAATGCTTTACAGATCAAATGACATCAAGCACACGTGAGAGCTTTTCAAACCATAAAATTCCACATAAATGTCAGGTGCTGATATTACCATAATAATCCTGGGTGAAAAGAAACATAGTAAGAAGGGAAGTAGGGAGGTGCTTCTCACCTTCACCTGAACTCCCAACCCTGGGTCTAAGAGAGAAGAAGAAAGATCTTGATGACCCAATGTCTTTTCACATCCCTACCACCCTCTCGAAGATCTTATATAGATTGAGATGAGTAGGTGAGCCTTTGACTCCTTGGAAAATTGGCAAATTTTGAAATAAGAGAGTGTTAGAGTGTTTCTCAACTTGAATAGTCCACATCAAACTTCATGATTTTTCCTAGAGTCTCATATGCCTATAACATTTACTTCATTTTCTTTGCATTGACTTCTTTTTTTAAAAATGCCTTTGTTTAAAAATGAAATTTTATATTCCCACATAAATGCAAAAACATTAGTGCTAATCCTAAGTATAAGATAGCCATATAGTATAAACAACAAAAACCAAAAAAAAAAAAAAAGTTATAAAACTCTCAGAAGATAAGGTTGCTTAGCGAATACTATACGAATGAAGCCACATGTAGACCACTGACCCAGACAACCCACAGAATCATGAAAAATAGTAAGCTGTTGCTCATTTAAACACTAAGTTTGGGGGTAGTTTCAAAATCAAACTGAATCATTTAAAGGCAGGTCTCCTTACACATGAACATGCATAGAGATCATTTGGATATTTTGTTAAATGCAAATTTGGATCCCAAAGGTCTGGGTATGGCTTAATATCCTGCAGTTCTTACCAAGAAAAGGTAAATATCCATGTTGTTAGCCTGTGGACTACATTTTGGGGAGTAATATTTTATAAAAGAATAATCTTTTTCTTTACCACTTTTGGGGGTTTGTATTCATTCATAAGGGCTGCTATAACAAAGTACCAGAAACTGGGCAGCTTATATAATGTAAGTTTTGGAGGCCCGAAGTCTAAGATCAGGGTGTTTGCAGGGTTGGTTTCTGCTAAGATCTCTCTCCTCTGCTTGTTGATGGGCACCTTTTCCCTGTGACCTCACATGGCCTTCCTTCTGGACGTGTCTGTGTCCTAATCTTCTCTTCTTATAAGGACACCAGTCAAATTGCATTAGGGCCCACCCTGATGACCTTATTTAACTTTAATTAGCTCATTAAAGACCCTAGTTCCAACTGCAGTCACATTCTGAGATGCTGGGAGGTCAAACTTCAACATACAAATGTTAGGGGTACCAGAGGGCACAGAGTTCACCCATAACAGCTGTTTGGGAAAGCTTAAAGAGGAAATCATGGCATCAGAAATGGGATTTTGAAGATGACTTAAAGTTTGCAGCAGCCAAGAAGGATGAGGCTTGTTCCAGGGCACTGAGGGGACCATGGGCGCTCTACCTGGGCGACTTGGGATATGCATACAATTTACAAACAGAATTGGGCAGGAAGTGACAGAACCCCAGCTCACATGCTACTTCACTGAGCACTTTCTCTTTTTTTTTTTTTTAAAGGGTGCTTCATTATTGACAGATACACAAAATCCATGCCCCTCCATCGTTCCCTACAAAATTCAATCCCCAATGTAAGGAGAGCACAGCTGCCCCTCGTTAAGGGAGTGTGCGTCTGATCTGCACAATTGCAGTGTCTGTCCCTCTTCCTCTGTGGCACTAAACCGGTCTCCTGCCTCTGGAGGTATCCAGGATGCAGACAGCATCTTTCCAGTCCAAGGCTGCAGGTGCCGGCATATTCCCCCAACCGAAAGCTTCCGAAGCCGCAGTGCTGTTGGCATCCAGGGAAGGAGACAAAAGGCATCTCCTCCCTGTGCTTTTCTCTCAGGCTGACAATAAATAATAATACACAGTATTGACGTAGCACCTTTCTCAAAGGAGCTCAAAGTGCTTTCCAGACATTACCTCACAACATCCCTGTGATCCTAACCTGAGAAGTGGCTCCGAAAAGTACGGCCCTACTCAATCACCGCAAGAAATCTAGAAACCAGTGGGTAATATATATTCCTTTAAGGATAAAAGTGGGACTACTTAAATACCACTAAGGTGCTTTATTTATTTATTTATTTGTTTTTCGAGTGCTTAGGTAGCACCGGCCGTAAGCTTCTGGGACTGGCCGATTCTGCATTCTTTGGGCATCGCTCGTGCCGGTCCTGAGGAAAGGAAAAATGAATGTGCCTGACTCATGTGGCCGCGTGCTTGGGAGAGCAACCCAGCTGCCTGCCTACCTCCCGTGCAGCCTCTCAGTGGTTTGCAAGAGAGCCACAGAACCACCAACCACCGTGTGCACAGGAGCTGGGGGCAACAATGGGAATGAGAGGAGGGGTTAGGCCTCGAAATTGCTGCTGCTAAGAGCCCCCATGTCTCCTCTTTCCCTTACCCCTATGCTCTGGGACACACACGCACAGACATGCACACACACAAGCTCACACTGAGGTCAGAGGACAAGCCTTTCTCCCCCTGCTTCTGTTTCAAGTCTCTCTAGAAGTGAGACATGAAGGGTGCTTGAAGACTGTGCATCACATCCTCAAGAGGCCAGCGCTGCCTCCTCCAGGCCAGTCGCGGAAAAGAGCCCCAGGTCTACAGTCCCGCAAACCCAGGTTCAAATTCAGGTTGTTACTTACAGGTTGGGTGACTTTGGACAAGCAGTTTCCCTCCTCTAAGGGGCCAGTTCCGACCGGAGAAAGAGAGATAACAACGATGGCCACATCAGAGGGCTACGAAGATGCCACCTAGGACCACACACGTCAAGAAGTCAATGTCGTGGTCCCTGGTAGTTCTTCACTCGCCAATAAACACGCAAGAAGCAAACACAAGGGTAATCACAATAATTACTTTGTCCAGTTTTACCTCTGAAATTAGAAAGGGTTGGAGGAGAAAGCGGAACAGGATTCTGAGAGAATGTGGGAAACTTGCCCTCTGAACTTCCTCCGCCCATATGCCAAAATAAGGGGTAGCACTTGGGCCCACACCCCTCCTGATGTCAAAGAGAATCTTACTGGGGTTTTGTTCAGTTTTGTAAAAAGTCAGTGCCCTCTCACTGCATCAAAGTAGTACTCTCTGGCATGGCGTTCGGAGAATTAAAAACAATAAGTGCGACTTTAGACCAGATTTTATTTCAAAATAAGGCTATGGATAAAAATAGCTAAACTTTCCATGTCCATTTAAAACAGAAACCCCGTCTTAGCTACTGATTCTGATCAATTGAGAACTTGAGTTCCCATTGACTCTAACAGACGGAGCAATTTTTTTTTTATTCCGGGGTCATACTTATTCTAAATAATGGAAAGTGGCCTGTGTAATGATACATATCCGAGTTAGAAACTATTATTTTCTCTGTCTTGAAAACCCTTGATGGTATTTACATTCTAAATTAAACTGAACACTGTATATTGATTTTAATATGTTAAGATGAAATTCAATTTCATGACGACTGCTAACATCACAGAGCATGTAGGATCAATGTGTTTGCTGATTTCCTGCTTACTACCAATATCCCCCAAGGGCTTGATACAAGATTTACAAGAATATTGCTTCTGAGGATGTGCGCATAAATATACTATCAAATAAGCTCCAGTGCGTTGCACATTAGGCAGCGAATGATTTGTTGGCTGCGTTTTAATCAGCCTAGCATTAATGCTGACATATCCTTTGGAGAGTTTACAGTAGCTGGTCCACCTAGTGATGCTCCGTGCCCTTCTCCAGGAGCAGAGCTGGCAGAAGAGGTCTCCCTGGGACTGCTCTTAGAGCTCACCCTCCCCCGAAAGGAGAAGGACAGAGCTTTCAGCTAAGACAGAGCTTTGGGTGTGCAGGAGGCCGTCGCGGAGATGGCAGCAGGCCCAATGACCAATTAGGTACCAAGAGGAAAGTGTGCGCATGCGCGTGTTGATCAAGCTCCATAAAGTCTTCCTTTGACGACCAGAGAGGCACTCTAATGCAGGAGATGAGAGCGTGGGCGTGGAGTGGACCAGCACGAGGATCAAGTCCACACTACATCATTAACCAGGCGGGTGATTTCAGGTAAATCACTTAACCAGTCTGTGACTCAATGTCTGCCTCTGAAAAATGGGAGACAGAGTCATTAGTACCAGGTCCTGAAGATTTAAGGAGACAACCGGCCACACAGTGTTTGACATGGAGGAAGAGCTCAATAAAGGGCAGCTATCATTATTAGATAAAACTCAGTCATTCAAAGAAGAATTTTTATTGAATTCTCATTATGAACAAGACGCTATATAGATACTTAAGGAAATGCAAAGATAAATTCTACCCTGGAAGGGCTTACCTTCTAGTTGAGAAGATGATGACATAAATAACTATAATTGACAATGAAATATAGTCAAGTGCCCCAAGTGAGGTGTAAAGAGCTATGGGAATTCACAAGGTAAGTAGATTACCTTCTGCTGGGAAGATCAGGGAAGCCCTCTTGAAAAAGATGCCATTGGGTTTTGAGTCTGGAAAAGTGAATGGAATGCTAATATGCAGAAAGTTCCACATGCAAAGGAATAAGGATACAGAAGCAAGAATCTGAGACACAGAGGTATCTAGGAATTCCCATTGGCTAGAGGTGTATGTGGCAATCTGATGGAAACGAGGTTTAGAAAATAGATTGGAGGAAAAAAACAGAGCCCTGAAGGCCAAGCTCAAGAGTTTGGTCTATATTTGATGTGAAATAGGGAAATCTTTGAACTACTCCCCTGGAGAATAAGCTGATCTGAACTCTGCAGCAGGCAAAGCAAGCTGGCAGCTAACACTCATTCAGCACATGCCTGGCATTGTCTGAAATGCTTTACGTGCATCAACCCATTTAGTCTCCATAAAATCCTGTGAGTCGCTGCCATTTTACATGTGAGGAATCCAAGACACAGAGACATTAAATCGACCGCCCAAGATTAGAGAGTCAGGAAACGCCAGCGGTAGGATTTGAATACAGGTAATCAGGCTGCAGCGCCTGTGCCCTTGGCCACTAACCCCATAGTCCACTGCTCCAGGAGACGGAGGTAGTAGTGTGAGAAGGCCAGGGAGGAGGCCGGCCATCATCAGAAGGCAGCTGAGACAGAGAAGAGTCTGGAAGCAGAATCGTGGGCCAGAGAGACAACTCTGAGGAGTTCAACAAGGGTAAAATTGATAGGACTCAGGAATGAGTTCATTTCATGTCGTGAGAAAATGAGAAAGAGGATTCAGATGGAGCCAACTTTGGCACTGGAAGGAAGACACTCAAGGCATTCCTGGACAAAGGCAGCACAGCACAGAGTGAGGCAAAAGCAAGAACTGCACAAAGATTTGTAAGGATTCATTGAAATACAAGATGTTTCCAGAAGTGGCTGGTACCTAGGGGGCATTCAGTAAACATTCATTTTCTTTCCTGCTGAAACCATGGATGAGAGAAGACAGGAGGAGGAAGGAAATGGCTACCCGAGGTTTAACCTCCCTGCTCTGGCCAAAGCTACTCTGTCTTTGAAATTCCACAGGGAACTTGCAGGGAAAGACAAGGGTTCAGAAGCAGACACTGAGGTTGGAGTTGGCCCCAGGATCTCCATCTGGATGAGGATGGTGGGTAGAGACGGAGAGAGAAAGGAAAATGGTGGCAGAAAGGGATGCTTCTGTGGCTCTATCACGGGGCTGACGTTCTGATATCAGGGCTCATGGCAAAGGTACATAAAATAAGAGGTTGATGTCAATGTGCAGATTTCTTTTGCAAACAACCAGCCAAAACTTGGGAGATGTCCTTGGCCACACAACCACAATTGTGACCTTGTAATTAATGTGGAATATAAATTTAAAATATTGAAAAGGGCCAATGGACTTTAAACTCACTTGAGAGAAGTTCTGGAGCCTCATGCCATAAGGAAATCCATCCTTAATAGACTTCACAGCTGAAGCAGCTGGCCATTTTAATTACTAGGTTCAGGAGGCTGAAGCAGGAACTAGGGAGAAGGGTCACGGAACCGATGAGCCTAGATCAATTCTACAGTGAAATTCGCAGGACAATGAAAAGAACTGACCTTACCACCTATTCCATGGACTGCTGAAGTAGCTGACACAGGAGAAGAGAGAAACGGAAATAGCTGGTCAAAAATATAAAAGATTATGAACTTTCTGGAAAAGGTAAAAGAGGGAAGACATTCACTTAGAGAAGCAGGGTAGAGCCGACGGGCAATCCTCTACTTAACTGAATGAAAGGCTCCAGTCTCTGACTACCTCAGAAAGACACCTTAGAAACGTCAAGCAAGGCTTGTTGATTATCTGAATGCCTCAGAGAAACTAACCAGAATTTTCTTTAAAGATTTTTTTCTATTTACTTGACAGAGAGAGATAGAGAGAGCAGGAACACAAGCAGGGGGAGTGGGAGAGAGAGAAGCAGGCTTCCCACCAAGAAGGGAGCCCGATGTGGGGCTCAACCCCAGGACCGCAGGACCATGACCCAAGCCGAAGGCAGACGCTTAAAGACTGAGCCAAGCAGGCACCCCCCGAATTTTTTTTTAATGCCTAAAACGGTGGACCTGAGCTGCCCTCAGATTACAAAGCAGCAAGGAGGATGTGTAGCAGCTTTCCCAAACTTCTCCAGTGAAATACTCCCGCTAAAGGTCTCTTATCACACATCATTCTAGAACCCACACTACTTTATTCTTGATGGTGTCCTCTTGGCCAGATGGGACTCCCATGCCTTGTCCTTAGATCTGAAACTCCTGAGATTTGAACTAGCCACCAGACCTCAAAGCTGATGGCTCGAGCTCACCACCGTGATGAAGGTGCTGAGATCATTCTACAGGAGACCTTCTCAATGTCTGGCCCAGGGAGACCGAGTCCCTGAGACACATTCCTGAGACCCACCAAAGACCTCTATTTTCCAATTACGTATCCCTGTCCAGCTGGATTTTCTTTATAGGCTTCAACCTCAAGGACATCTAGCAATGATCTGAGTGCAGAGGCAGATGTGAAAATCCAAGAGTCATTTACAAAGCCAGACATCTTAAAAGATTTGTTAAAATGCAAAACAGGACTCTTCACAAATTTTTGTTCTAGAAAGTATAATTATTTCCCCCCTCAAAATGTTATTTATACTAACATGTTACAGGTTTATCATGATATTTTTAAATGAATTAAAATATTATAAAAGTTCTTGGATTTCATTGCTGACACGGTTAATATCAATAGATATAACCCACCCCAAAAGAAAAGAAACTCTTTGGGGCCCTCAGTAATGTTTGAGAACGTAAAAATCTCCTTAGATTTTGAGAACTGCTATTCTAAATGGATGTTGTCTGTTCTGCTCCCTACATTGGCTGAGATGTCATCTTGTCTAAGAGGATAAGATTCTTTAGACATCTATTGGAGAAAAGGGATGTCAAGGGATTGTAGGGAGATCCTAATTCTGGTAATACAGCTATCAAGTCAATTGCCTTGTGGCAAATAAATCCAATGTCATTTTCCTATACTCTTTAGAACTTTTTAAAAGAAATACAACTATAACCGCAATTCACAAAAACTGTCCTGAAACTCAATTACTGACCACTAGCTGAATTATTTTCCGTTCCCCGGCTAGCTGCAGGTGCCAGTCCTAGCCTGTCTACACTGTTCCTGGGTAAGTAACTAAACTACAGGTGTGAATTCCCAATCTAACAATTTACTGCATCTTGCACAATGATATCCAAGGTACCTATCCTTGAGCCCCAGCCCAGATTTCCTGATGCAGAATCCCCTAGTGTGAATCCAGGAAACCTCCATTTTTAATAAGGGCCCCAAGTGCTATGTGCAGCCGGATCTGGGAACTAAGAGTATTTTGCTGAGCCAACGCTCTCGAATTTGGCCACCCTAATTCATTTCTTTCTTTTCTTGCAGGGCACTAGCTTTTTACAAAAGTTTCATCACTCACCTACACTCTCACTTCCACTTTTTCATTCTTAGTGTCTCACTTAAACTTCTAAGATTTTTTTTTAATACAGTAGGAACCGTTGTTTTGCTCCAGCCATTACCAATTTTCCTTTGGATTCCACCTTTCCCTGTGAAAGACAGTCTTTGCATTTTATTTACGGAGGGGTCAGATCATTTGTCATGTAGCAACCCAAGGTAAACATGGTTAAGTGGGTAAGTAACCAAACAAGAGTTACAGTAAGATAGTCAAGATTATCAATCTTTGGTAATAACTGGAAGAAAGAAAGAGAGAAAAAGAGAAAAAGAGGGGGAGGGAGAGACAGACAGACAGAGGGACGCAACGGAAGGGAGAGAGGGAGGCTAGGAGCGCAGGCAGTGAAGCTGCAGTTCGACCAGAGCTAGAAGCAGTAACAAGCACAGGCCATTGAATATTTGCTTTTAAATGCTTTCCCAGAGGATCCCTGGTGGTTTTGTCCTGGGATCTTCCACTTCTGTGTTCAAGTGATAGTTCCTTTGGGGAGGAAGAGGGAGATGGACTCACGTCATTAGACTCCCAAGAAGGAACTCTGCCTCCCTTGGGGCTGGGACTCCCAAGGGACATCAGCCTGGATACCATACTGACGTTTGCTTTTTCTGTCTGATGCATTTTTATTTTTCTTAGGATACACGTCATCACGGGAGAAACAGGGGAGCAGAGCCGAGCAAGGCTCCCACAATGGGCAGGGGAGCCCAGTTATCTCCAAAGACCAGCGTACGCGGGTGGTAATAAAGGCCTTTGATTTGTTTTAAATTATTTATACCTCGCTCATTTTTTAAGTAGGCATCTAATTTATAATGGAAACAGAAACTTGGGGAGGAGAACATCCATTCCGCTGTCGGTGTCAGCGCGGCCGTTTCCTGCGGAACATTTCGGAGTGCTTCGTCTCCAGACACTCTGTCTAAGTCGGCGGCAGCAGCAGCCTAATGCACTGCTGGTGTTTGATCACCGCGCGGGGCAGGAGGGCAGCAGCCGGAGAATAGCACGAGGGGGCAGAATCCCGGTGGCAGGGCTTTACAGCTCCTCTGGAAGACAGCCTCACATTGGTATTGACCTGCCCTGGAAAAGTATTTCCCGAGCCCCTTTCTCACGCCCCCGCCCTGTTCCCCATTAGGGGCCATTACCAAGTTAGGGCTTTCGGTTGTCATTGATGGAGAGGTGGGCATGTCATGGCTTCTAAGTGCTCCCGGAAAGTGCTGACCTGGCAACCAGAGAGATCCAGGGTTTTATATATCCCCAGAAGGGGCAGAACCGAAGCAATGGTAGCAGGTGCTTTCCACATTGGCTTGCCAATAGATTTCAAACTTGCTTGGTAAAGCTTAATTCTGGACTTTTCGTCTGAGAGACTCCTGTACTGGGAAGGTGTGATGGTGCAGCTAGCCAAGCCCATATTAACTTCTCAGCATCCAGAGAACAGCCAGAAATGATTATCTTGATGGCTTACTGCTTTCCTGTAACTGTTCCTAGAGACGCTCTACGGATGCTTTCAAACATTCCTCTGGCTTTTGGTAGTACCATCACGTCAGGGTTTGACATTATAACTCTTTAAATTAGATCTAAAATTTATGCATATAAATTGTATCCGTGGAGATACCTTTAGGAATAAACCAAAAAATAATCTATAGAAAAATTCTCTAAGACCTATCCTTCCTCCCTTTTCACCTCCCACATCCCTGAGGGAGAATAGAGAAGAGGGACAAAGGTCTATTCAAAACTTACTTACCAGGGTGCCTGGGTCGCTCAGTAGGTTAAGCCTCTGCCTTCATATCAGGTCATGATCTCAGGGTCCTGAGATCAAGCCCCGCCTTGGACTCTCTGCTCAGCAGGGAATCTACTTCCCCCCACCCCACCCCCACAACTGTCTCTCTGCCTACTTGTGCTCTCTCTCTCTGTCAAATAAATAAATAAAATCTTTAAATTTTTTTTATTTACAAAACAAAACAAACAAAGAACTCTGAGACAAAGAAGCGAGTGTGATGGAATTGTGGCCAACCGTTGCTGAAATCCCTTGGAAACTGCCTTTTGGAAAATTCTGATTCTTCAGTTTTATTCAGAGCTCTATACAACTTAAAACAAACTTCCTGCTAGGAATAATAGTATTAAATTAAAAATATAAACAATTATTAGAAATATATAGGCTTAGGAACCATTAAATTTGTTCTGTAAGCAGGTTTATTACTTTTCTGCATACTTGCATGAAAATTTTTCTTCTACCAATTTGACATAAAATAGCCAGGATCAGATTTATTCATCTTATCAATACCATTATTTTGTACTGTCAGGTATGTAGAATACTATGTGAGAAGCAGGTAGAGTTCCTCAAAAAGCTGACTCTCCCTTCCCCACCCCCACCAACTCACCAATGTTGAGCGATTACTTTGTTTGTTGAAAAATAAGCTTAGTCTTATATCAAAGGCCCTGCTGTACCTACAGTGATTTAGAATTCAAATGTGGCTAATTTATAAAACAACCACATATCACCGTTCACAGCAGGAATCAGGTACTTAAAACAAACTCCACTCAGAACACTGTCGTTTCTTTTCCTGGGCCTTTTGCTTTCAGAAAAGTCTCTAATGGATCCTGAAGAACATGTTCTTTCTTCCAGCTTCAGGGGCACATGGTATCCTATTTTCGTTTCATGCCCAACTCCCCCTGGAGCTGGCCAGGACCCAGCGCCAGCATTTGGGTGGGTTGAGAGGGTTCTTGGTGACTGAGGAGGGAGGCAGTTCACTGGTGCTCTAGGGTTTTCACCCAGTAAATCCAGGCAAATAGCAAACCTGGCCCAGGAGACATTGACTGGAAAGCAAGACAGGAGAGAGAAACCATGTGCACAATATAACCCAGTTTAGGGTGTTTCATGAATCAAAGCGGAGTTTGCAATCGGTGCTGAACAAAATGGGAGGCACAGCGCATGCTCGAAGGTAAGAAAGGAAACTGGTAGTTTTTCAAGAAGAATTTTAACAGAGATTCCTAGCCAGAGGGACCGACTGATGGGGAAGAAGAAGATGGGGAAGGGAAGGGGGTGGGAGGAAGAGCTGGCAGGAGGTCAGTGGACATGACTGGGGTTTAACCATGTCACTCATGTAGTTCCGGGCCTTGAGCCAGTCACAATTTGCAGACCTCTGGATGCTTGCATGGAAACCAGGGGCAGTGACACCTGCCTTAAGGAGGTCACAGGGAGCAAGGAGGAAACTCTGTGAATGTGTTTGGTAAACAAACAAACAATCAAAAAGACTCAGCCTCATACAGGGAATTGTCATCATCATCATCCGCTTTCCCTTTCTCTTCTGGTCGGTTCACCTATTTTTCCTTGGTTGTTTCTTCTCGGTTAGGGTGGTCGCTTTTGTCCAAAGTCCTGTTCCTGCCTTGATAACTATTTCTTTCTTTCCTCAGCTGGCACCGGAGCTACACTTTTCTCCTTGAATCTGTCCCCCGTCTGCGCCAGACACATGACCTGATTCCGAGACCAGTTGAAACACACAGTTCCATTTTACTGAACTTGCTAAGAACTTGCTTGCTGTATTCCTGTTCACTCCCACACACACGTTTGGAGCATTTCCCCAAATAAGAAAGAGGAAGAGAAGGCGGTGGATAAGGATGAGAAGAGAAGCAAAGACAAGGAGGCATCAACGTTCACAGTCTTGTTCCCCGGATGTTAACGTTCTTTGAATGAATGAGCTGAGCAATCATGAAGAATGATCCGCGCGAATGAACCTGAGGAGACTGAGCTGTCAGCCTCAAAAAACACAGGAACCGGGGCCACACCCTGGTGAGGAGCACACGGACAGTCTCCTGTGGATGCTGGTCTCAGAATTATTTTGCTCCTACCTTCTTTTCTCATGTATCATGCAATCCAAGATTAAAAATCCCTAAAGGACAGAGCAGAGTCTGGTTGGGAGTTAGACGTGTGGGGCACAAGGACACTGTGACTTACACTTCCACCAGGACCACAAAGAATGGGGTGAGTGTGGGTAGTACCGTAGAGGATACATAAAGGATAATTACATGCTGTTACCAAGAGAGAGGAAGAGAAAGAGAGCATATTTGGGGGAACACATGCTGGACTCCCCAAACCCACAGATTTCCACTTTGCCACACAGAAGACTTCCGCCTCAGAACTCCATTTGGTGGTCTCTATTTTCTTCAAAAAATGCCAAGCCATGTATTTTCCACTTCACTCTAATTACAGTGGAATATACCTAGGGGCACCTGGGTGGCTCAGCTGGTTAAGCATCTGACTCTTGACCTCGGCTCAGGTCTTGAGGTCAAGGTCGTGAGCTCAAGCCCCACACTGGGTTCCATGCTGGGTGTAAGCCTAAATATATATTTATATATATATACACACATACACACACACAGTAGGACTCATCTACCGTGTTCTGACTTTTGCCTAAAATTGCATAAGCTCCTTGGTAGCCCCTTCACATAATTCATTCTCATGAATGCAAAGTCCACTGAAGCTCTTAAATCTTTCTCGTGGGAAGTTTGTTAAGCCAGGTCTTGCTAGCATCCTTATATGTGTGTAACTGATTTTTAAATTTTTATTTATTTATTTATTTGTTTGACAGACAGAGATCACAAGTAGGTGGAGAGGCAGACAGCGCGGGGGCGCGGAGTGGGAGGGGGAGCAGGCTCCCCGCCGAGCAGAGGGCCGATGTGGAACTCGATCCCAGGACCCTGAGATCATGACCTGAGCTAAAGGCAGAGGCTTAACCCACTGAGCCACCCAGGCACCCCGCAACTGATTTTTTTAACTTAAATGTGGAGTTGTACATTTATCCCTATTAAAGGACATCATGAGTCTCATTCCACCGGGACTTCTTCAAAATCCTAATCTGTCACCCAGTACTCTGCGCCATCTCCAGGTGTGGAGCCATCTGGGGCAGATTCATGAGCCTCTCTACAGGGGGAGGATATAATGAGGGTGGGGAAAGCGGACAGCCTTGGTTTGCATCCACGCTCCACTGATTACCAGTTCTCCAAACTTAGGCAAGTTGCTTAATCCTTCTGTGTCTCAGTTTCCCCATCTATAAATTAAGGATAATATTACCTGCCTTAAAAGATATTTTTAAAGGACATTAAATGAGTTAATTCATGTACATGGCAAAGCACATAATTCATGTTCTGTAATTTTTAGCTAATGTATTAACTGTAATGTATAATATTGTCTGTGTACCTCTAAGCCAGGGAGGAAGAAGTACAGATTAGAATCCTGAAGCAGCCTTCCTTCCATATGGAATATTCTCTGCATATCACTGAAGATTATTGACGTATCATCCTTTGCTTTGTCAACCTAGATCAAAAAACAGCATTGATATTTAGCCATGTTTCCCCCATGTCATTTTTATAGGATCCTGGCCTGTAGACCCACTTCCAGGGCATCCAAAGCAGACCAAGACTGTTCTAGAAACAATTACAAGTCTTTGCTTCTAGGCTCTGCTCTGCAAGTCTTAGCTGAATATAGGCCAGTAACTTAACTCTCTGGATCTCATTCCTCTGATTTGGGGGGGAGGGGTAGGAAAAGGAAATAGTTGGATCAGATTTCATTTTCTTTAAAACCCAAGTCAGTTTTAAAATACTTTGTAAAACTCGTGTCTAAATCTAGACCACAACACTCTCAAATTCCCATGGCTTCAGACCCCTGAGCCGTACCACTCTGTCTGGGTTTCAGGGGTGGGGAGTTGCTATCATCAGTGACATGTTTGGGCCACTGGGCCCCATTCTGCATCCTGAGTGACCGTCAGTGAAGAATTTATACTATACTATTCTAGCACTTTGAGTAGTGGTCTTAGGGATACAAAAGTGTGAACCCCTCGAATGGGGATCAGATTCCTAAACCCTGTTCTGGATTTGCTGAATGAGTATTTCTGGGAACGGGGCCTAGAAATTGATAATTTAATAAGCTCCCAGGTGATTCACACCGAAGTTAGATACCTGCTGACCGACCCGAGGCTACACACCCACGGGGACTTCGCCAGTGTTTGTTGGATGAATTCATCCTCCACATATAAAGAGGAAGCCTGCCAGACATGACGGTGGGCATGGACCCCGGTGACTCGACTAAGTGTCTGCTCGCTCAGAGCCACACCAGGTGGCTAACACGTTCACGGCTCAGACGCTGTGTCTGTGATTCCTTCAGCCGAGGCCCTCAAACCGCACAATCTGCTCTTAGAACTGAGTGCTGGAAAATACTTTCCAAAATAGTCAGAGATGAACTCCCCCATCAGGGATTTCCCTAAGTCACTTCTGCTTTAGAAAATAGATTATCTTCGTCCCTCTGGCTCTCCATGATGCATTAGAGACTCTGCAACTGCAGTGCGGCCGTTCTTCCAAAACCTCAGCCAAACCACTCTGAGGGCAACACACAACGTGAGTCACCACCATGCTGGGCAGGAAAGCAGGCACCCCCAGGAGGACAACAAAGGGGGTGAAGGAGAGGCCCCTCTCGAGAGAGAGCTGGTAGTCCAGGCGAACCACCAGACAGCTCCACAATGGTTTGGTCAAAATCTGTGAGTTCTAAACCCCTTCTGTTGATGGAAGCCTCCATTTCCCCAACTCTGGGGATCTGCATCATTTTACAAGCGACACTTGGATATCATGAAGGGGTGTGAAGTGAGCTAATTAATCTCTTTCCAGTGCTATGAACGCTGAGGGCTACTGTACTTTCATACCTGTCCTGCAGAGAGATGTCATATTTTCAGAACTGTCATAAGGACGTTTCCATTATACTAGATTCCGTTAAGAAACTGGTAACATTTGGTGAGCCTCTTCGAGGGGGGAGGAGAGGACAGAATATTTATTAGTCCCCTCTTAATTCAGTTAATAACTGGCCAGGGGGCAGTGAAAGAAACCTGAAGACGGGACACTGTCTTTTTGGGTTTTGGGGTTTTTTTTTTTGTTTTTTTTTAGTCATTGGTTAATCTTTACCAGCACCCCCAAGTTCTTGAGCGCCTTTTCTCAAGGCAAACTGCTCTCCACTCAAATTCTCTTTCCTTGCCAGGATGCAGTCACACCACTGAAGGGGGTGGGCGAGGCAGATTTTGTTAAGGATATTTGCATAATGGAACTCTATCTCTGTTTTTTTGATTGGTATAGAGAATTAAAATCATTGGTGGGATTGCCCAGTCTTAATTATTAAGTTTTTAGGAAAAATATTTCATTTTGTTGCTTTCAAGTCCATGCAATAGCTATATTTAACACTTAGATGGACATTAATGAATAGATGTTGAATTTTCATCATGTCTCCTCTTCTAAAAGCTGTCTGTATTCTTAAAAGGGTTTTTAATGGTACATTCTGATCCTATTTATGCTATCAACATTCTTATCAAACACTTCATTCATTGTTAGTATAAAGATAAATTTAACCCCAAGTGCAATCATCACAACTTCCAAAAAATTGGAAGAAATTTTAGAGAGAAATTTTGGAGATTGGTTAGAGACTTACCATCTTGAGGATAAATATCACAACAAATTATTCGGTAAGGTGAGTCAAGAGATTGACAGATTGATTGATTTTTTAAAAAATATTTTATTTTATTTTTATTTTAAGTAGGCTCCACACCAAACATGGGGCTTGAACTCAGGACCCTGAGATCAAGAGTCACATGCTCTACTGTCTGAACCAGCAGGTGCCTCTGTGTCAAGAGATTTAGAGTCATACAAAGCTCAGAAATGGAATGAAACATAGGACTCTGCTCTATGGACTATGTCCTCTCCAGATGGGAAAAGGAAACTCAGAGAGGTGGATCTAAATATACAAATAAATATACAGAATATAAATATACAAATAAATATACAAACCAGGTTCCAAGTAGCCAAGTCCAAACCAAAAGGAGGGGGATGAATTTCCCAGCATACAAAGGAATTCCAGGCCTACAGAGGTTGAAGGATTGAGAAAAGCAACTCTGCTTCCCTCTGAATATTTCTCACATCTGCCTGTCTCTGGAAGGCCTTTATGTGGCAAAGATAGGGATCAGCAGCTCTTGGCTTAGATTATCCCTTCAACTCATAGCAACAGTGAGAAGCAAGTGTTTCTTTCCTGACAGTTCCAGCAAAATCCCAAGGAGGACCCTAATTGCCCTGGTTTGGTCATGTGTTCATCCTTGAGCCAATCACTGTGGCCTGGGAGGTAAAATAGAACTCCCGTGCCAAAGGTTAACAGCCCAGCCAGGTGTAGAGGTGTGGAGAGGGGGGACAAGTCTCAAAGAAAATAGGTGCCATGCAGGCAAAAAACAAAAACAAAAACAAAATACCCCCCATCTACAGCTCCACGGTTAGCTAGTGACAGAATCAATAATACAGCCAGAGTTCTGGACTCCTGGTCTGGTGCTTCCCTCCATAAAGGTAGTTTTTGTTTGTTTGTTTGTTTGCTTGCTTTATTTTTCTTTGCTTTAATTTTCGAGCCCATTTAGTTCCTGATTGTTTTGGCATAATTTAGGGACTGGGAACGATGCCTGTCTTCAATATCATCTGGTGCCCTGCGATATTTCCTATTTTTATTTCAAAAGAGTCAACCTGCCTATCTCTCTGAGCCCTGAAGAAATAGATCCTCGTTTGTAGAGGGCATTCCTCCTGGGAGGGACGGTCAAGAGAAGATTCTTAATGTCTGCTCTTCCGGTTTCCAACATATGGTCCAACATGTGGCCGAAGAATTGCTGAGGGTGTCTGGTTCCCCGCACTCTGGCCTGCTGCCTCCAGTGAGGGAAAACACTGCTCTACGTCCCAAATGACCAAAACCTTTAGAACCTTTTAACTCTTCTTCCAACGGCCTCTTAGAAAAGAGTCCGCAATTGCCCTAAATGGGGCCTGTTTGAAAAGGGCCACCTCCTCGATCTGTCCGGTTTTCCCTGAGGCTGGCACATGGTGTATTTGCTAAGAGTAAAAGGGAATAAGTGCACTCCGTCAGCCTCCTTCCCTTTTCTATCAAATGTAAGTGGTGTTATAATATTGATATGATCAAGACTAATGAGCCATTAATTCTAATTCAAAAAAATGAGGTAACTGAACATGATCTTTTACAGCGCATTGATCTGATATGCCAGATGAAGGCAAGGTTACATTTCCTCTTGGAAATATGCCTACTCTTCACAAGCAATTTTAAAATGTTCCCCATATGGATGGGCTCTTCTATGAGCCAAAAATAAATCTAATAGAAGGAGACAAATATAATGTCTGAGGAGAGAATATGGCCACCTCTTTCCATTTCTTCATCCTGTCGTCTTTCCTTAAAGGGTCAGGTTAGGTGGCTCGTCAATTTGTGGGTCTCTGGAATGTACTTGGGGGAAGCGTTGATTTCCTAATGAATGCAAGAGTATGAGAGGGTCAAAAAATGTGTTCTTTCTTCCCCCAGACATACAATAGTGAACAATGAGAGAATTTAGTTTCAATTAATGGCCATTGGGGACTGATAACATGCATGTGATTTAGGGTGGGGCTAACAATAAAGACATTTTCTTCTGCCATGTTGAAGAGGTAATGTACTACCCCATCTTGAAGCTCCAACTAAGGCGCAGGGTACATTTTCCATAAAACACTTTGTCCCTCTTTTGAAAGAAATAATGGTCATTCAAAAACAATCCTGTTTTCACAGGGGAGAAAAAAATATATATATAGTATAAATTTGGAGATATTGGTTCTAGTGACTAAGACAAGGAGAATGCTGAATGGTAATCTCATAAAAATTGTTTTAAATAGCAGTCACATTCTGGCCTCTCGGGCGCTTTGATCAAACTGCTTTTGCACATACTTGAATAGCAAGTAGAATATGTACAACTCTTACGGATTGAATTGCGTCTGCCTAAAATGCACATGTCTTCTTCAACACATTCTGGAAAGCAAGCTCCATGAAGACCCACTCTTCACCTGCCCAGAACCCCTTCCTCAGGACCTAACACTCCCTTAGAGAACACACTCAATTCTGTAGCTTGAAATACCATCAATATGCTATCAGTGCTCCAGTGTATATTCCTCCAAAACTGACCTCTCTCCCCAAACTTCAGACTTGTATATCTCATGGCTCACTTGCCCTCTCCATTGGCACACATCCTCCTTCACATGCCCCACACTGAACCCCTGATCTTCCCCCAAAAACTGTTCCCCCTGCAGCCTTCCCCATCTCACTTAATGGCAAATGCCAAACTTCTCATTGTTCAGACTAGAAACCCTGCGCCCTTTTTGACTTTTGTCTCCCGCATCAAGTTATCATTTGGACATACCCAGATTCTGACCACTTCTTAGCATAGTTGCCACAGAGTCACATCTACCTCTCTCTCTTGGGTTATTCAAAGGCTCCTAAGTGTTCTCTTTGTTGCTACTCTTGACTCTCCACAGTCTACTCTCAACACAGGAAACAGAATGATCCTCCCAAGATGCAACTACTTTCAAAACAAAATACTCAGGGGCGCCTGGGTGGCTCAGTGGGTTAAGCTTCTGCCTTCAGCTCGGGTCATGATCCCAGGGTCCTGGGATTGAGCCCCACATCAGGCTCTCTGCTCAGTGGCATCCTGCTTCCCCCTCTCTCTGCCTGCCTTCTGCCCACTTGTGATATCTCTCTCTGTCAAATAAATAAATAAAATCTTTTAAAAAATAAACTCTTAATTAAGGTTTAAAAAAATACTCATCTACGCAAAACCCTATTCTTTATTTCACTCAGAGTGAGAGCCAAAATTCTTGTAGTCCCTTCATGAATGGGCCCCTTCCCTCTTATTCTAATACCCTCCCTCTCTCTCACTCTGCTCCAGCCACACTGGTTTTTCAGTCTATACACACTAAGTTTGCTTCTGCCACAGGGACTTGGCCCTCACTCTTCTGAATACTAGAATAGTCTTCCTAGAAATCTTAGTATGGCTGGTTCCTTTTCCCCTCAGATTTTAACTCAAAGGCGTCTCTAAATGAGAAATGAGAACTTCCCGGATCGTCTGTCTATATTCATCCCTACTCATCCTTTATTACATCAATCTAATTTTTCGTTATAGCACATCCTTACTTAACGGTTTACTTGGTTATTGCCATCTCCTTGGTCCCCTCAACTAGAATACATGCTCCATGAGGTCAGAGGTCTTGCCTATCGTGTTCACCACTGTACCCAGCACATCATAGGCCTTCAGTAAATGCTTGTTGAACTGCTCCATGATGCCTCCTTATGCAACTAACCTGAAACACTTGTCCCTAGAGCATAGCTGGTCTGGCATGTAATAACAGAGAAAATCCAATTGCTTAGCTATAAATGCAGGGTATTACAGTTCCTTGAAAATTTTACCTAATTTGGGGCACCTGGCTGGCTCCATTGGTAGAGCATGTGGCTTTCGATCTCAGGGCTATGAGTTCAAGCCCCAACTAATTATCAAACTTGAGAAAATTCCCAAGTCCACCAATCCACAATAAACACTCCCCAAAACAAAAATTTCATGATTCCTTCCTGGATCTCATTTATGGCGGGGCCAGGGCTAAGGGCACAAGTATCAGTCTCTCTGCACAGCTTGCCAGAGGCCGTGAGTCAGCCTGCCCGGACCAGAAGACTGGAAGCAAGTCACTATCTAGTTTGTGGATCAGATTTCACACTGGAGAAATTGAAAATAAAGCACCTGCCCCTGTCTTGTGTTTATTACACACCCTAAAGAGTTTTAATGACTCAATTAATAAAGAATTAATTTAAGGGAAATTATGATTGCTGTTATTTTCAACATGTTTTTGTTACCACCAGATTATAAACCCCTTGAAGGCAGAGACCATCCATCACTCAGACACTATGTGTTCACAAAAAACACAATAAAGCACATATACTGATTTGACTGGATTCTGGAAGTAGTCTGATATTTACTAATAACACACACCGAAGGTAGCTGACATGTTTTTGTTATGACATCTTTGCAAAGCTCTAAGAAGGGCAACAGAGCAATCCTCCTTGAGACAGAGTCCAGTAAATGAAACTGAAAAAGGAATGATAACACAGAGCTCACCCTCAAACCCCCTGAAAAATAAAGACCTTTCCACAAGTTCTAATTATTTTTTTCCTATTTAATCTTTTTATGAACATATAATGTGTTCACAAGTTCTAATTATTCTATTTGGGGAAATAGCAAGCTAGAACAAAGGAGGGCATTTCTACTCTATGTGCTCTAGTGGCCGGCATCAGGGAGACTGATCGGGACAGCACAGAATACATTCTTAATAGCATCGTAACAGATTGACGTCACAGTGATATAGCAACAGTGGAAACCCATGGACTTTGGAATCCAATCCAGGTATAAGGCACAGTGCTACTGCCACTTACTGGCTGTGTGACCCTCGGCCAGACTATGTCATATTTCTGATGCTCAAGTTTCTCATTGATCAGTGGGCATGATGACACTATGTCTGACACCTTGACCGAACGGAGTGGAGGTTCAAAAGACATGAGGAGCCTTCACAGGTATGAGAGGAGAGAGCTCACACACAGGATAGCAAGTAGGTGAGTCAGACTGGGTTCCGCTGGCCTGGGAAGCAGGGCAACGAGCTAACGAGTGAGTGGGAAGCTAGTTGGACACTCCAACATGGAAGATGAATTTGATGAGACTACAAGGGCATGTAGGATCTTAGGAGAGTTGCAATGTCATAGTAATCCCTTGAGAAGATAACACCCAGGCCATTGGAAAGGCTGAGGAGGGTCAGCAGTGAGGGGAAGGGACGGACATGGCGGTAGAGACGGTCTAGGTACATAAACGAGGGTGGGCGATGGGCGGCAAGAGCCCATGACTGATGACATGTGGCTATGGATGTGACAGTGTTGTCGAGCAACCAACCTGAGAAAGTCCCACAGAGTCTCAGCAATAGCTTTTATTTATGTGCTCAAGTGTGGGTACTTATGAGGCACTGTTTATCTTTTAGCTCTCGGTGACTTTATTCTCACAATAGCAAAACATCAGATTTAACAGCCAAAATGAAATCACTGACCAACAGGAAGCCTGACTTTAAAAAAAAAAAATCAAGTTTTTTTCATCAACTAACCCATGTCAATCAGCTCCTGAGTGAGGCTGAGCAGGGGCGCAAACGCACCATCTTCCTCAACGCTGGTATTCGCACCCTTTCAAGCCAATGTTTTTCTCATAAGATAAATTTCTTCCTCAAAGGGAATAAAATTTACTTGTGAAACTCTGGCTAAGCCTCATTATGCCTCAGCCCTATTCTATATGAAATAACATCCTTTCATACAGCCATCATGGCTTTAGAGGTTTTTGTTTTTGTTTTTGTTTTTAAAAAATATAGATCCTACTTGTCCAGAGTTTAGCAAAACCTTCATGGGTGTGGCATTCTCTTGGGTGGATCTCACTTTTCCAGAGTTTAGGTATTGCAGAAAATGCAAAAGTAATGACTACCTTTCATCAACTGCTTACTATAAACCAAACAGCAATACTAAGTGCTTAACATACATTATTTCTTTAAAGCATTACATGCACACACAGAAGCTATTATCCCCACAACACAGATGAGGAAGCTCATCTTTTTTTTTTTTTTAATGTTACATTAGTCACGATATAGTATATCATTAGTTTTTGATGTAGTGTTCCATGATTCATTGTTTACATATAATACCCAGTGCTCCATGCAATCCGTGCCTTCCCTAATACCCATCACTGGGCTCACCCATCCCCCCCCCTCTAAAACCCTCAGTTTGTTTCTCAGAGTCCATAGTCTCTCATGGTCCATCTCCCCCGCCCTCCAATTCCCCACCCTCATCTTTAGAACAGTGGTTCATCCTTTGGGCCGCACATTACAATCACCCGAGTAGCTTCTTCTACTATCCCCTCGCCCAGCCCGTGCCTCAGATCACTGAGAGCAAAATCTCTGGGACAGGAACCTAGCCATTGGGAGTTTGCAAAACTCTGCAGGCGACCCCAATGTACAAAGTTGACACCACTTTTACAGTTCCTTACCCACGGCTGTTCAGGTTGAAAACGGCAGAGGATAGTCTTTCTAGTCCAATACCTGTAATCCATGCAACTATACTCAAGGTTCTTGATAGTACAAGAATTATCTGGGAAGATTTACAAAATTACCAGCACAGACCCTACTCCCAAAGATTCTGAATTTATGTGTATAAATTGGAGCTCAGCCATGGATATTTTTAAAAATCTTCCCATGCTATTTTAATATGCAGCAGATTTGAGAACCATTGCTTCATATTATTTTATTGGCTTAATAATTTTTAAAAACTTGTTATATTTATTTTCCTGTGTACCTTGAAGGCTTTCTTTTTTTTTTTTAAGATTTTATTTATTTGACAGAGAGAGAGAAAAATCACAAGTAGGCAGAGAGGCAGGCAGAGAGAGAGAGAGGAGGAAGCAGGTTCCCCACAGAGCAGAAAGCCCGACATGGGGCTGGATCCCAGGACCGTGGGATCATGATCTGAGCGGAAGGCAAAGGCTTTAACCCACTGAGCCACCCAGGCACTCCCCTTGAAGGCTTTCTTAAACCAATCTATATTTCTTTCCCATTGGTCTTCTCTTCCCCTAAGAGAATGTATTTAGAGTTCTTGACCTTCATCTGTTAATTAATATGATCAATTACTTTAATAATGAATATATTAAATATATTTATATAACACATATATTCAAATATGTACTCAAATACATATACTCAATATAAAACATATATTCAAACATCAGAAAGTGCTTCAAATCTAGAAGCCTATAATATACATTATATATATAATATATTTTGCTGGTGGAGTTTTTTTTTGGCAATATACAAGTCTATGACAAAGAAACAAACAAACAAAAAAACCATCTGGGCTAGGCCTAAATAATTTCTAGAAATGAGAGGAGGAATGACTAGCATCAAAGAGAAACCTAAAAGCAGAAAAATAAAGAAAAGGTAAATATCACTTATCTGGAGGTCCTCCTAGAGGGCCAGGTACATTGGCAGTCCTTTAAGGCACTCTTATTAATGGAAAACATAAGAAAAGGGAATTCTAAGAGGGGGGACAATATTCTCATGTGGAAAAATATGAATGAATTTATAAAGAACTAAAGAGCTGAAAATACTGATTTTCTTCAAATGATTATTTTCTTACTATTTTTTTCAGACTTTATTTTATTTTAGTGCTGTTACTTTTGATTCAGAGTTTTTTAATGGCTTAATTGGGGCATAAATGATATATAATAAAAAGTACATTGTTAAAATTTAGAACTTCATCTTTGTTATATCTGTATGACCATGAAATGGTAACAACAGTCAAATTAGTTACCTCCAGAAGTTTCCTCAGGCCCTTTTATAATGCTCTTCCTGCCCCCAGACAACTACTGGTGTAGTTTCTGTCATTATAGATAAGTTTGTAATTTCTACAGTTTTAAACAAATGAAATCATAGAGTATGATGTACTATATAGAATCAACAAGTAGATACTTCTGTTTGTTGTTTGTTTTTTTTAATTAAATTTATTTATTTTCAGCATAACAGTATTCATTGTTTTTGCACCACACCCAGTGCTCCATGCAATCCGTGCCCTCTATAATACCCACCACCTGGTTCCCCCAACCTCCCACCACCACTTCAAACCCCTCAGATTGCTTTTCAGAGTCCATAGTCTCTCATGGTTCACCTCCCCTTCCAATTTCCCCCAACTCCCTTCTCCTCTCTAACTCCCCATGTCCTCCATGCTATTTGTTATGCTCCACAAATAAGTGAAACCATATGATAATTGACTCTCTCTGACTTATTTCACTCAGCATAATCTCTTCCAGTCCCGTATACCTCCATCAGAAAGGATGAATACCGTTTGTTGTTTTTACTTCTTTCAATTCAGCATAACTATTTTGAGATTCACCCATTTTGTTGTATATATATATTACAGTTTATTCCTATTCTCTGCTGAGTAGTAAACTATTATATGGACATAACACAACTTGTTTATCCTTTCATTTGTTGATGGACATTTGGATTATTTTGAGGTTTTTGCAATTACAGATAAAGTTTCTATGAATGTAACCTATTTATATACAAGTCTTTGTATAGACATATGCTTTCTTTTAATAGGGGAGGTGAATGACTCAATTATACAGAAACTCTATGCTCAACTTCTTAAAAAACTGCCAAACTCTTCCAAAATGGGTGTACCATTTTGCATTTTCACCAGCAGCATACAAAAGTTTCTATTTTTCCATATCCATGCCACCGATTGATAAGGTCAATTAACATGATTATCTCAGTAGATGAAAAACTGTAAACGTTTATTTTAATGTCCATGTCTCTTATCCTAACATTTACATGAGTTCTGGGTTGGTTTTAATTCTTGATTTTTTTCCTTTTTTCATGGTTGTATTTTCCTGCTTCTTTGCCTGCTTGGTGACCTTCGGTTGGATGCCAGCCATTGTGAATTTTCACTTTTTTGGATGCTGGATACTTGGTATCTCTAGAAATATTAAATATTCCTGAGCTTAATTCTGGGGTGAAGTTAAGTCACATGAAAACAGTCTGATCTTTTCAGGCCTTGCTTTGTTCATTGAGATCAGAGCTCTGTATATTGTAAAGCTAATTCTTTGCCACCATGGAGGTAAATCCCTTCTGAGTAAACTACTGATATGCCATCAATAATGATGATTTCCAGTCTGGTTGTTTGGGAAAAGACCCTATGCTTATCCCTATGAGTGTGCAAGGCATTTTTCTTCATATTTCTTTCAGATGGTCCTTTCCCCCAGTTATGGTTAATTTCTGCATCATTGTGCGAAGATCAGTACTCAGCTAGATACATGAGGGGGGCCTCTGCAGATCTTTTTCAAATAGTCCCTTCAGCCACCATCATCTGTCTCCCCAGAATCTCATTTCTGTCTCCTCAATACAGGAAGTCTGCCATTTATAACCTGGATTTCTCTTTCCTGAGCTGTAGCCCCAAAACTCTCTCTATGTGGTTAGTTGGAGAAATCATAGACCTGATCTTCTCTGTGTCCTATTCCTTAGGGATCCTTGTCCTTTGCTGTTTAAATATTTTATCTGGTTTGTTTGGTTTCAGGTGGGGCAATAAGCCTGATCCCTGTTCCTCTAGAGTGGCTGAAAGCAGCAGTATTTTCTGGAATTTTAAAATTCCCTAATTATAGAAGTTCAGTATAGTCGTGGAGCTAGAACGGCAGCCTGGAGATGGCAAACACAAAATGCCAAATGAAAGCAGGATTCCTCTTGTGGTATACAACACATGCAGTGAACACACATGTAGATTTGGTCTACTCGGCGGGATTGTAAGTACCACAATGATAAGGATTTTGTCGCACATTCTTCATGGGTCTTTCCATGTCCCTCGCCTGCACCCTGCAGAAGCAGGATAAATGGTGGTAATTACTAATCTGCATTCTCCTTTCACAGCTTAAGTCTCTTCCTTTTCCCTTGGCTGAGACAATATACCAGCACAAATGCTCGCTGATATGCCTTACTACAGAGATCTTCAAAGAACTTCCTCTTTAGCAGTTTTTTTAATAGGCAAGAATAAATTTTATTAAAAGATCCCAAGTCTGGTTCCTTTTTTAACCCATCTGAAAGGATAAGGGCTAACTCACATGCCTTCAATAACTCTTACAGCTGAGCTGAGAAATGTTGGCATACAATGGCTGACTGGAAGAATGACTAATGGATAACATACGATGGAGAACAAGTAGTGAGTTTTCTCGTGGAAGCCAGTGGAAAGGGTGTTGAGGCAGCATAGAGTTTTCATGCCGTCTTAGGATCAGGCATGCTTTGGTTCTGGTCCTGGTGCCCCAAACTGCATGGCGTTGGGCTAGCCTCTCGGTCTCACTGGGCTTTGACCTGACCTGAAAGCAATACCCCACCGTAGAACTGGTGTGAGAATCATAAAGATTATTCATAAAACCGTGAGCACAGGCCCTGCCACCTTGTAGGAGGATGCATTTCAGAAACTGGAATCAGGCTCTGTTGTTGATCAGTTACAGGGTTAATGGTTAGCCATTTCAACATGAGGTTTTGTTCCTACTTTACAGAGCCGGTGTGGGGATGATATTGAATAATGCAGGTGAAAAGCACTTGGTAAATCGTCTGTTCGTCTGTAATAAATACTTGTTGATTAATCCCTGCCTAGTTACAAGCACTGTGACAACCCATAAAACCTCTGTGGGATTCTTGAACAAAATGAAAACACTTGGGGGTGAGAGGTGACAGTTGATATTATAGCCTCCCTCCAACCAAGTCTTCATTTCTTCCAAAGCAACAGTGCATTCTCCCCAGAACCAAAACACAGTTACTCAAGGACTGTCAAGATGAACACCCCACTGTTCATCAGACCTAATTAATTTTTGCATTATTATTTTTTTAATATTTTATGTATTTTCAATACAAATTGATACAATAAAAACCAAGCAAGCATACAGCATTTTGCATTATTATTTTATCAGGGCTCACATTTTGGCATTAAATAATGATATAAATCAACTAAGAAACAGCATGAAAACACCAATAAAGACAAATATTATCTTAACTTTCTCATATTGTTCTCTTACAACATCTCATATTAGAAGTGGTAAGGAGGGAAAGAAAAATACCTCTTAAAATGATCCCTACTATAAATATTTAAACTTTGATGTTGTTCATGGTAGACAAAAAAAAAAAAAAAAAAAAAAAAAAAACTAGGGAAGGAAAATGCAATATTGTCTTCGGTAGTGATGTAGAGATAAACAATAATAATAGTAGCAATGCACCACATAATACATAGAGAAATAAAATTGATAAAGAATCAGAAAATAAAAGTCCCTCAAGAAACCTTTTCATAGCGTGCATATAAACAGGAATTCTGGAGCAGTTAGAAATCTTTTATTTAATCCCATGCTGACTATACTCAGGATTGTCATGAATGTAAAAGAACAGTTTTTTTCTTTTACAATAGCAGTTCCAAATGTAGAGAAGAGTACAGATACCTGTTTTGAAATATAATTTTAAGGTATTAAGGATAGTCTGCTACTAATTCTTGCAAAAAAAAAAAAAAGCCTCTGACATAACGAAACCTAGTTATATAAAGCTAGATTCATTCAGAGGTTTTAAAGAAAAAAAAAAAAAAAAGAACACTTGATCATGTTCCAATAATTTACAGAGAGAATTAAAAGATTTGTGTTAAAAATATACACATAGGCACATACACATACCATCATTTCTACTTATTCTTTTAGGGGTGGTTCTCTTCAGGGGACAAAAAGGAGAGAATCAGAATTTGGGGGGAGGGTTTCCTGAGTGGCTCAGTGGGTTAAAGCCTCTGCCTTTGGCTCAGGTCATGATCTCAGGGTCCTGGGATCGAGCCCCGCATCGGACTCTCTGCTCAGCAGGGAGCCTGCTTCCCTCTCTCTCTCTGCCTGCCTCTCTGCCTACTTGTGATCTCTGTCTGTCAAATAAATAAATAAAATCTTAAAAAAAAAAAAAAAAGAATTTTGGGGGAAACAGGGTAGTTAAAGTCTAGGTGGTTTGAATAGGTTCCCAAGCAGATTCTGGTGAACACCCAAATACTGAGCAGCTTTGCTGATGTTTCTACTTTTCAAAGGGAGGAAAAAAAAATGAAACTTATTCAAAAGGTCCTCATTTCTACCTACATAGTTTTTGGTTGAGTTACAGCTAATTTAATTGCTTTAGTCAAATCAGTTATTTAGACCTTGGCTTTGAAAGGTTCCAGCTTGTAAAAGGACCCTACCCTCCAACCCCCCCCACATACATAGCCCACTTCCAAGGAAAAGCAGCGGTTATGAGCTGGGGGCAGAGGGTGGGGTGGCTGACTGGGGGTGACTTGAGTTCTTTGCTCAACTCCGAGAGCAGGAGACAAAAGACGGTAATCCCCAGTGTCTGGGTGTCTAGAAGCAGAAAGTGAATGCCAAGGGCAGAACAAGAGTGCAGAAGAAGGAGACCAGTCACGTGCCACAGCCCAGGCCCAGGTATTAGAATTATGACTGAAAGAATTTTCCTTCTTTCCACCTTCCTTCACCCAACCTATTCTCTTATCTTCAAAGAACCAGCATTTCCAAGAAGAGGGCAGAATCTATCCAGGTTCTAAACAAGAATCTATTTAGGAAAATGAAAAATACCAGGTCAATCTTTAAACAAATGAAAAGAAAGAAAGGGGAATTATCAAAGGACACTGTGCCCCTAAAGGTAAGGAAACATGGATGATACAGCCTTATATTCAAACAATGTATTATATATAATATGTTGTTTATATTGCATATATTGTATATATATTATATATTATATTATATTATATTATATTATATTATATTATATTATATTCAAGTAGCCTTATATTCACCAAACACCTTTGAGGGTCTACTGTGTCCAGACCCTGAGGCTGATTTTTTTTTTTTTAACGTGACTAACATTGATGACACATGCTTGCGTGTGTCAGGCATGGTCCTATGAGTTTTTCATGAACCATCTCCTCCACTCTCACTGGCAACTCCGTGACGATAACTCTGCCATTATTCCCATTTCATAGAACTAAGGCTCAGGAACTATAAGCAACTTGCCTGATGTCACACAACTCTTAGGGACAAAAAGCAGACTTATACCCAGATAATCTGACTTCAGAGCCCTGTCTTTATCCACCATGCTTTATTGCAAACTAATGCTTTATTGTAGAGTTTGATGAGGTTTGGAAAATTTGGGTGGCTAATGTGGATATCATCCCTCATGCACATAACTTCCCCTTACACTGCTCTTCTCATATTCCTTCATAAAATACATGTGGGCTAAATTCAATGCCTTTGATGTAGTACTAAGTTTCTCACACTTGTATCTGTTGGTACACACCCAATGAACTTCACAGATATATGCTAATGATGGCCGAGGCAGTTCAAAAAAAAAGGGATGTGAGGTTATTATGCAATGTGGCATTAGAAGAGTTCTCCTCCTAATCAGATATTACTTATGTTACTGGTAAAAAGAAATTGATTTCCTAATACTACAGTAACTGATTAGCAAGCAAGCTATATAAAGACCCACTGGGCAGCAGAGAGAAAGCGGCACAGGGCCCTACGGAGGCAGCTGGGATGTTGCAGCTCTGTCACTTAAATCCTGGGTGAGCTCAGGATAGTCACAAACATCTCTGAGCTTATTTACCCATCTGTACAATGGGAAGATAAGACACCTACCCCCATAACAGTATTGTGAGAACTAAAAGGGACAATATCTATAAAAGAGTCTCTAGCCACACCTGGCAACTTGTGATGCTATGAGCATGTTTGCTTGAATTTCATAGATACTAATCTGATAGCTCACTGCCAGTTGGCCAATCCAGTTTCCTTGTAAATTAAGTGTGAAGACTGCATTGTGCAAATTCTATACTGGTAGAGCTCATAGTTTGCTGTACATTAAGTATCAACTAAGGATTTTGTTAAAAGTGCAGATTTCTCTAAACTCTAAATTCACAGAATGTGAATCACAAAGATTCACATTCAGAATGTTTATGGCAGAGCCCAGGCATTTAAACTCTGAGCTAGTGGGCACCACGGTGACTCAGTGGGTTAAGCCCCTGCCTTAAGCTCAGGTCATGATCTCAAGGTCCTGGGATGGAACCCCGCATCCACCTCTCTGCTCAGCAGGGAGCCTGCTTCTCCCCAGCCCCGCCTGCCTCTCTGCCTACTTGTGATCTCTGTCAAATAAATAAACAAAATTTTAAAAAAAGAATAAACTCTGAGCTAGTATGCCCAGAAAAACACATTTTGAGCATATGTATATATATGTAACCCTTCACCTGCAAGGAGTATTGGCAAAATTTGTTTGCATTTCCTTTAGTGTTACTCTGAACTCCTTTAGCAGTTTCTAATTTTCCTCGGACTATGAAAGGATAGATCTGTGTGAAAGTCACCAGTGTTCATTAAGAAGACCTTGCTTTGGTCAAAGGAATTCATATTCAGTAATGACGGGGAAAGTGTGAAGTCCTACTAGCGGAATCTGTCTTCACGCAACCAGGTGCATGAGCAACACTTCCGGAAGAATTTGGTCATGGGCAGGAAGTGTCCCAAGACTTCAAAATAATTTGAAATTTAAATGGAGTCCATATAAATGAGTTGCTCATTTCCTAGGCCTGAAAAGTCAGCCTTCATCCCATGTGGACCTGTTTCAACACTCCCACAGCCTTGATGTCTTAGGAGAATGTCTCCACTAAACGTAGCACATAGTTGTCCCGGAAAATACAGAGTGGATAGACAGTCTTCACGTGCTACTCAGAAACTCCCTACTGAAACGTTTCCACCCTTCAGTCCCTTGATTTATATCACTCACCCTCCCCCAGAATCTGACATTCCTATCCAGCTCTGCCACCTGGAATTTGTCCTGATATTCTAACCTGTGTTGATCATGCTGGTGTACTGCCTTCAGCTCAGGTCATGATCCCGGGGTCCTGGAATCAAGCCCCGCATCAGGCTCCCTGCTCAGTGGACAGCCTGCTTCTCCTTCTGCTCTTCCTCCACTTGTGCTCTCTCTCACTCTCGCTCACACTCTTTCTCAAATAAATAAAAATAAAATCTTTAAACGGGGGCTTATTATAAAGTTGTTTTGCCAAAGGTTCTCCCACACCAAGAAATCATAGAAATGAATCACTGAGAAAAGTGTTTATTCTTATAAAATCAATGTTGCTTTTTGTTTCAGCATCTAAGACTTTCAAAGGAATAAAGTTGCTTGAGTCTACGTGACAAGAATAATAATAATTGTAATTATTATTATTATTTTAGAGAGAGGAGGGAGGGGGCAGAAGGAGAGAGAGAATATTAAGCAGGCTCCACACCCAGCACAGAGTCTGACATTGGACTTCACAAGGGGCTCGATCTCCAGACCCTGAGATCATGACCCTGAGATCATGACCTTAGCTGAATCACCAGTCCAATGCTTAACGCTTAACCGACTGAGCCATCCAGGTGCCCTTCCATGATACGAAAGCTGAAAACGAAGGTAAAACAGCTCTGTCTTCCACCAAGACATGGAGGCTTGAAATAAACAAGTAAGTTTCCTGGTCACATCAGTCAAATCGAGTATTTACGTTCTCTTTGACCAAACACTGAGACAGCGGCTAGAATGAGAAGCAACGTTGAAAAACAATAGGGAATTGCTGCCTTTCCCCCCTCACTCCTACCACCCCCAAATGATAACTATAATTCAGAAAAGATCACAGAGGCTGGCAATAAACGTTGAACATCACTTCCTACCAGCCTTTTATTTACTCAATTCCTCCTAAATGAATATCTAGCGGAGAGGAATAAATTGCGTGTGGACATCCCTATCAATAGCAAGCTAAAATATATTGGCATGATATCAAATAAATAGACTGGATAAATATATTAGGCACAAGATGGCACATGGTGAGCTGTTTTATGGGTTTGTGGTGAAGGAAGAGGAGACACATGACAAATTAATGTGCTGTACTTAATATGATTGTCTCGTGTGAGGAGGCTCCGGCTGGCTAACCCAAGAATTGAAGAGGAAGCTTTGAGGCACACGCCTAAGTTTTTAAATCAGGGGCCCTTATTCTAAGGCTGCGGGATTTCATTTCTGAAGGAAGAAGTTGCGGGAAGACCCGCTGAAATAAGGAAAGCCGAATCCCAAAGAATGAGTCGTGGATTCTCTATCAAGACAGACATGGAAATGTTTGCTGATGAATAAATTTAAATTCATTACCGAAAACCCAAAGAGCAGAGCATTTGTTAAAATTAGCCTACAACTTTAAATTTGGGGGGAAACTTTGTTGTTCTGGAAGGGAAAAAAATTGCTAATCTCTGGATTACTGGCTTTTTTCCTCTCTTTCATACGATACGTCTTCAAAATGTACAATAGAAATACGACTCCTGATTTGTTATTAATGTTTCCAGAGAGGAAGGCCAGACAGAAGGAAAACATTTCTTCCTCAATTAAGAAGGCTTTTAAACCTTTTTGCCTGAATTTCACTAATGCCTCATTTCACCAAATCAATCATGTTGCTCTACTATTGTATTAAAATGTACTTTAATAACAAATGTTTGAAATCAGAAGTGACATTTTTTTCCTAAGATGCATTACTAATAAAGTAACACGCATTTTCATCCCGCGTGAAACAGCTGGACCATGACGAGATCACATTAGCACTAATTAAAATGATATTTTTTGTGCAGTTTTTGCTAACCCAGCTTCATTGGACTCAAAAGGATTTTTGAAATCCATAATAAAGGCTATTATGTAATCTTACCATGATTCTCTTGAATCAGGCTACCGTCTAATTTCTCTGTAACGATATTTTCTTGAAACTCTCACTCAATAAAATCAATATTAAGTTTTTACTCTTATAGCTCTTTTTTCAATATATGATCCTCATTTAATTAAAAAAAATTAAAGCTTTAATTTATTTTGCTTGATGCACAAGAAAAATATAATATTAAAGGCAACATTTTGCAATGTTTCTCTTTTTCTTCACTTTACTGGGTCCCTGTTGTTCCCAACGTATAATTTGCAAAACATATTGCTTCAATACTTACAATGAGAGAGGCGGCCCAGCTGTGGGAGGGAGAGGACAGCAGCCTCCAATATTACCATAATAATCTGCCTAGAGTCCCATGAGCCCTCTGGTATATACAATTCTCTGTACTGCAGGCCCCAGCTGGAGAACATTCTCTTGACATGTATGCCAACCTTTGCCTGCAGGCAAAATAAAAAAAGGCAGAGAAGTAATCATGAAAATAAAACATCTTGTCAACTGCATTAGGATGCAGTTCCCATGTTTTTGCTCACGTAGGCAGGCCCTGTGCTAACAAAATGATATGAGACTTTAAAAGACTGCAGCTGGTATGTATTTAGATCTAAAAAAAAAAAAATACTATATTAATTCCACAATCCTAAAATTTGGGAAGTGGAGGGGGGGGTCTGTGGGTAGTGATAGTTCAGTTATTACTGTCAATATATATGACAACTTTATTTACCAACTATAACTCACAAGATCGCTTATTACAGGAATTGAACAAGAAAAAGCAGCATGACCGTACTGAGATTAATTGTGGATGAAACTTTCAAGCCAATATCATTTTTGCTCCTTGGCCAGTGAATACAAGAAGGACTTGAGCAGTTGCTGACTAACATTCTTTTTTAAATAATACCACAAGAAATTATGTTGTTGTGTCTGCCCTAAAGACTCAATCTCAAGTCAAAGAAATTATATCAGCCTTTAAAGTCATAAGGTTAAACTTCAAAAGCACTTCTTGAACAAAACATTTATGTTTTGAAACTGAAAGTTCAGATTGGGCTGTACTGCATTTTTTAAGTCAGTGAAACTCGGTTGTCTTAGAATATTCTATGATTAATGTTAAAATACCTTACATCCTTGTAACAGCACTAAAGTTCCCAAACAACAAACTTCATTTGTTGAAACAAGAGACTTCTCTGAAAACAAATTAATTTAGAATATGTCTGCAGCCACACACATCTACCTGCATTCCACTGGATAATTATTCTGGACAGACATTATATATATATATATATAATATTATATAAATATTATATATTTAATATTATAAATATATATTTATATATATTATATAAATATATATAATATATTTATTATATATATACACACACACATATATGTAAGTATGTATAATATATATGAACTTTTTGTCAGATTAATCTTTCAAATACTAGATAGACTGGAAGAGGGCAGTATAGTGTTATATTAGCTCTTAAACAAGTCTGTTTGCCAGGAAATGTTCGATTTTACTGTCTTTACCAATACAGTGATGATAAATCTCTCTGTGGATTAAGAGACAGGTTTAGACCGTTGAAAGTTTACTGTGTAAAGCAGGTTTTTAGTAGTTGTTGATCACCTATGAGGACAAGATATACAAATTGGGCTTGTAATTACACATTTATATGCCTATTTAATTAATGTCAGTCTCTCCCACCAAGTGTAAACTCCATGAGGGCAAGATCATAGAAATTTTATTCACCATTTCATCTCAACAGCATGGCACATGGTAGGTGTTTGTGGAAAGAATCAGTGCACGCATTGAATTATTTATTCGTTCATTCAACAAATATTTACTGAGGCACTAGGGATACAGCAATGAATAAAGCTGATGAAAATCCCTGTCTTCATGGCATAGAAAAGAGATAATAGATATGAAAAATAAGTAAAATGTATATTGCGTTAGATGATAATAAATACGAAAAAGAAAAGTTTAGCAGGGAAAAGACAGAGAGCGTGTCTGGCTGGGAGTTTGCTATTTTAGAAAGGAGGGTGAGGGGACACCACCCCTGAATGAAAGTGTAAAACAGACTAGTTCTTTCCACTAGGTGCAATTGAACAGGTTCCCAGTAAGAATCCAAGAAAAAGGCAAGGAAAGCAAAAACTCAACATGCTGACCCTTTCATTAGTTTAGTAAAGACCTGCATTCCCCCACCCCCACCCCCTATGAAATTATAAGCCCCTCTAAAATAGAGATGGCAACTTCTTTAGATATTATCTCTGGCACTTGGCACAGTGTCTTATATACGAAATAGATGTTCTACCACTTATTGTGAATCGACTTGGATTCCCATTCCGATAAAAGAACAACAGTGGGAAGATCTTCTCTGCCCCAGGGAGTGATAAAATGGCCATGGATGGAGGAGAACCATCCAGCACACTTCAGATGGAGAGTTTGGCGGGGAATATACCACCGCGTGGCACTGAGCTTGAAGCTCGCTACACACAGCTGTCCAGCCCAGAGATGAGCACCCTTGGTCCCAAGAGAAAACAAGGCAAGCTTACAGAGCACTGTGTCTTGCAACCTTGCCTTACTGATGGGGGCTCACACTGAGATCATTTTCACTTAGGAAAGAAAACACCTATGTCACTCTTACAAAAGTGATTTTACCCCTTTGTGGCCATGTGTTCAGTGTGTAGAGCTGGACACACATGGGGAACAAATCCCATGAGGCACCTGGTTAGATGCTGCTCAGAGAGGTCAAATGCTGCAACGGCATAAAGAAGGAATTAAAAGAACATTGCACTCTCCCCAGAATTAGGAAAATGGATCACCGGAGACAGGATGAGGGGTGCTAGGGAATATAATCGGGTAACAGTGACAGAGAAATATAAGACACACAGGCACAAAATTAAAAAAAAAAAAAAGAATGACATAAGTACAGCCCAAAGTTGGGGGAGAATATTCAGATGACAAAGCAAGACAAGTTACAACGAATGCAATACAACGGGAGAAAGTTGTAATATCCTGCTTTTCCTTGACCTCTACCGAATGCACAGATTTTCCCCACCTCCAGCCTTACATATGCTCCACTGTTTCTTATTCTGCTGCCTGGAAATGAAGGCTGAGGCTTTCCCATCATGACCTCCGTGTAAATGCTGAAGATGTTCACCGCTGAATCCCTGGATCCTGGAAAGCATCTGGAAAATATAGGCGCTCAACAAATATTTGTGCCCGGGAAGAAAGTCTTCAGTTATGTTGGGCATTGACCTGGGTGTTTATGACCACAACGCTCACATTTATTAGGGGTAGAAAAAACATAGAGCAGATAAGCAAAATTTGAAACCAGATGTTTGTAGCAGTAAAGAGAAAGCATTAAGCCAATTCAGTAATATGCACGTTGTTATTACTGGGGAAGTACAGATCAGCTGATCACATCATTGCAGAGAATAGCACAAAAGAGAGTCGGAGCATAATGAAGAAGAAATGAATTAACTTAAATATCAGGTAGAAATTTGTTGGTTTGTTATTCTAAGGGGACTAAAATATTCACAAAAGATACGAAGGCTCCATTCCCAGTGCTTGACAATAACCTAAATGTCCATATTGATGTTGTAACTGATTTCCCCCTCCCCTTTCTGGCTGTCTTAACCACACCCGTGGCTGTAAATAGCTCCTCTCTACTGAGGTCCACACCCCCTGCAGCTAACGTGACACTTCTGCGCTCCACATCAACCACCTTCTGGACATCTGCAGTTATGTTCCTTAGATCTTCAAATTCCACCTGCTCATAATTGTGTCCCCCAAGTATTCTGTTTTTATATCCTTAGCTTAGTAAAGGAGACCCCTGGCTACCCAAGTCAGAAGCCTGCAATTGACCCTTGATGGCACCGTCTTTCAACTTCTCTCCCCCACAATATCATCCCATGTCCTAAAGAATCTCCCTCCTAAGTAGCTCTTATGCCAATTCCTTTACCTACAACTCAGGAGTACCTTGGCTCAAAAACTTTTCCTATCTCGGATGAATTGGTACATTATCTCCTGACTGATTTTCTCCAAGGAAGGGCTTCCTCCCGCCTCAACCAAGACGTTCTCCTCAACCTTACCTGAGTGGCCTTTTGAAAATGCAAGATCTTGAGGTACCTGGGTGGCTCAGTGGGTTAAAGCCTCTGCCTTCTGCTCAGGTCATAGTCTCAGGGTGCTGGGATCAAGCCCTGCATTGGGCTCTCTGCTCAGCAGGGAGCCTGCTTCCTCCTCTCTCTCTGCCTGCTTCTCTGCCTACTGTGATCGCCATCTGTCAAATAAATAAAATCTTTAAAAAAAAGAAAGAAAGAAAACGCAAAATCTCCTCACTCGCGTGCTTAAAATGCTTCCGTGCCCACGAGTTTAGGTTAAAGTCCTCCTTGTTTGGTGTTGAAATCTGTGCTCTTGACATGCAAGGCCAAGATGGTGGCTCCTTCCTATCTCGTCTTCCCTGACCGCATGTTCTGCCAATGTTTCAACCACACATAATGACCTTCCCCCATGTCACTCGTCTCTATTCCTTTGCCAATGTCCTGCTACCGATCGAAAATACCTGTCTAAACCTCTCCACCTTAGCTAAAGTTTCCTCATCCTTTAAGAACACAGTTTAATGCGGCACCTGGGTGGCTCAGTGGGTTAAGCTGCTGCCTTCGGCTCAGGTCATGATCTCAGGGTCCTGGGATCGAGTCCCGCGTCGGGCTCTCTGCTCAGCGGGGAGCCTGCTTCCTCCTCTCTCTCCGCCTGCCTCTCTGCCTCCTTGTGACCTCTCTCTCTGTCCAATAATAAATAAAATCTTTAAAAAAAAAAACAAAACAAAAAAAAGAACACAGTTTAATGGAGCACCTGGGTGGCTCAGTGGGTTAAGCCGCTGCCTTCGGCTCAGGTCATGATCTCAGGGTCCTGGGATCGAGTCCCGCGTCAGGCTCTGTGCTCAGTGGGGAGCCTGCTTCCCTTCCTCTCTTCCCTGCCTGCCTCTCTGCCTGCTTGTGATCTCTCTCTGTCAAATAAATAAATAAAAATCTTTAAAAAAAAAAAAAGAAAGAAAGAAAGAACACAGTTTAATTATAATCTTTCTTTTTAATCCACTTCCTCCCTCAGCTATGTTATACGGCTCTACCCTGTGTTCAGAGGGCACCCCGGCATACCATTTACCATACTGAATTGGCATTTCTAGTTTCGCATACATATCCCCCACTTGACCATGTGTTCTGTGAGCCCAGAGAGGACTTTTCACGTCTACACCCACCATGTCTAGCACAATGCGTGTTGCACTGCAGATATTTAATCAATGCTTGTTTAGCATGTGAATAAGAGAATGAGTTTCCAGGATAGGACTCTGTTTAGTGGAAGGAAAACACATCACCTACTTCTACATTAAAAATAATTCATTAGAGGCGCCTGGGTGGCTCAGTCGGTTAAGCATCTGCCTTCAGCTCAGGTCATGATCCCAGGGTCCTGGGATTGACTCCTGCATGGGGCTCTCTGCTTAGTGGGAAATCTGTTTCTCCCTCTTCTTCTGCCGCTCCCCCCCTGCTCATTCTCACTGTCTCTCTCAAATAAATAAATAAAATCTTTAAACAGACAAACAAATAAATAAATAAAATAAAAATAATTTGTTGGTGTTCTTTAAAAAGTTGAAATTAGAACTATACTATGATCCAGCAATTGTAGTTATGCAAAGACTATGATTTACCCAAAGAATACAAAATACTAATTCAAAGGGATATGTGCACACATATGATTATAGCAGCAGTATTTATAAGTCAAATTATGGAAACAGCCCAAGTGCTCATCAACTGAGGAATGGATAAAGAAGAGATGGTGTATATATGTGGGGTGTGTGTGTGTGTATGTAATGGAATATTACTCAGCCATAAAAAGAATGAAATCTCACCATTTGCAGTGACATTGATGGAACTAGAGAGTATAATGCTAAGTGAAATAAGTCAGTCAGAGAAAGACAAATATCATCTGATTTCACTCATATGTGGAATTTAAGAAAGAAAACAAATGAGCATAGGGGAAAAAAAGAGAGGGGGAGGGAGGGAGAGAGAGAGAGAGACAAATCAAGGAACAGACTCTTAACTATTGAGAACTTATGGTTACCAGAAGGGTGGGAGTTGGGGGACAGGTTAAATAGGTGATGGGAATTAAGGAGAGCACTTTGCTGAGATGAGCACTGGGTGACATATGGAAGTGTTGATCACTATCTCGTATATCTGAAACTAATTTTATACTGTATGTTAACTAACTGGAGTTTAAATAAAAACTTGAAAAAATAATTTGTTAGAAACGGTAAGAAAATATTTCCTGTGTAAACATATCCAGAACTGGAGCTATTAATTAGGAACTAAGGTGTGAGAGAGAGAGATCTATCTGTAGCTCATCATTGGTTTAAATGTTCCAGAAGTCTCTTATACAAGACAAGATGATAAGGAACCGATCTGGTGGATGAAAACTTTGTGGACCTAGTGTTGCTTAGAACTCTAAAATCAGCAGATCTTCCAGTGGAGCAGAAATATGTGATTAAAAAGAAATTCAACTGGTTACCAAAACAAGTTCTCTAAAGGCCAACACACATTTACTAAAACTATCTGGCTTTATTTTGGTTTTACGTGATCTACTTTCAAGATGCTATTTATTTATTTATTTTTAAAGATTTTATTCTATTTATTTATTTGACAGAGAGAGATCACAAGTAGGCAGAGAGGCAGGCAGAGAGAGAGGAAGAAGCAGGCTCCCCACTGAGCAGAGAGCCCAATGTGGGGCTCGATCCCAGGATCCTGAGATCATGACCTGAGCCGAAAGCAGAGGCTTTAACCCACTGAGCCACCCAGGCACCCCTCAAGGTGCTATTTAAAGAGAATAATTCGGTTTTAGACTATGATATAATATGCATTCATACCAATTTTTTAAAAGAAAATAGAAGGCAAACTAAAACGTTACTGGTTTCATCCACGGAGAATATCCCATAGGTGTTGAAAACGAGATTGGTTGTCAAGGGCTTCCAGAGTCTAAAAAGTAGAGCTAAAATGGCTGTTCAAGTCCAAATTTGCCCCTGTTCCTCAGGATCTTTGGCAGGGCCTTCTGCGTTTTTGGGAATCCACCTGATTGACCTTATTATGCTCACATCCTACCGATTCCATTCACGTTTGCCTTCTCTCCTAGCCCCGTTGAATTCAGATCTGTCACACCAGCAAAACTAGCCAGGAAAAGAAGTTTCAACTAACAGCTCCAAACAAAAATTCCACGGACTTCAAAATGCAATATGTAAGCAGCTCCCTCTACCCTGTTTAATTTCTTCTGGATGAAGCTAGCTTTGGTCTACAGCCATTCTCTTCTACTAACCGAACTCATTCTCAATTCAGCCATGCTGGCACCGTGAGTCCTTTGCATAAGCCCCTTAGTCCTTTGCCCGCTTCTCTCCAAGGGGCGCTACCTAAAGCAGGCTGATCAGGTACTCACATGATAAGGGGTCATACTTCCGTTTGATCCCACCTTAGCGAACCCAACAGTGGTAGGCAGAAGTAGCAGAATAAGACAGTCTTAAAGTACAAGCCAATGAGTGATTCAGACTTCATAATGGGAGCAACTAAATAAGTATCCCCAGAATTCCATGACAGCAATATGCAAAAATTCCATGACAGCAAAAGTTACAACTTTCCAAAGCTTTCATCTTTGGATCTTTTTATCCTGCAAATTTATATAATAACAGGAACTTATGAAGGCCACATGATATTAACAAGCTTTACAATATTAATGTAGTTTTACAATCTGTACCTTTCTTCCACTTCCTCAGAATAGCAAATATTTGTTATTCTTTTGTTTTGTTTTTGTCTTTTAAATGAAGAAAGGCAAATATTTCCCATCACTTCTCTTTCTGATCACTTCACTCTCCTGAGAAATCTTCAGGAAGAAACTATTATAGTACACCAGGCAAGCTTGATTTGGTTTTGTAAGTCAATTTTTAAAAACCAAAAAACTCCGAGGATTTCCTTTTCAAATTTTTCTAGAAGCAAAAGATCATCAGTAGAGTTGGCAACACAAGAACAATTATTTGCCTAAGGAAATGGAAGGTCCAAACTCTATTTGAAATTTTAACATCCTAGTTATTTTCCAAGTATCTCAGGCCCATAGGGTTGGCAGCTCATGGACTCAGCCTACAGACTTTGGAAGAAAAATAGTAATTACAGGAACTGAATCAGAGAAAAATTTAAATTAAAAAAGGAAAACTCCTATAAAATCATCGAGGTTTTCTACTTAGATGGATGGTGTTTTTTGTTGTTGTTGTTGTTGTTGTTGTTTAGAAATGTTGTCTGCATTTTTGTTGTGTTCTAGCTTGAACAATTGGTCTTATTTTCAGTTTCATTTATATAATTTTTATATATTATATGGATCGCATACTCACATTCACTACCCAGAAAGAAAATGATCAATAGGTATTTGTTGAATTGAATCAAATGGGCTTATAATGTTGGTGTTGAGGAATAAACTTGACTTAAATTAGGCTAACTCATCTATATGAGCTTTTATTAGACATAGATGGAGGGGAACCTGGGTGGCTCAGCTGATTAAGCAACTGCCTTTGGCTCAGGTCATGATCCTGGAGACCCCGGACTGAGTCCCACATCAGGCTCCCTGCTCGGCGGGGGAGTCTGCTTCTCTCTCTGATCCCTCCCCGTCTCATTCTCTCTCTCTCTCTCAAATATACAAATAAAATCTTAAAAAAATAGATGGATACTTCATACTGCTTTTGAGTAAGAACAAAAAATTCCAACAAATAATTATTCTATGTTTTCTGCATTCCTTCCTCCTCCACAAAAAAAAAAAAAAAATTTCAAATAAAGGAGGAAATATGTGAAAGGAAAACCAAATTAAAAGCTCATAAAGATGAAAGCCTAAGAATCTACGTTGTGTTCAGTATGATCCATCTTCTTCTAATTCAAAAGGAAAAAAAAAGTAGATTTACTCATTGTATTTGTAAATAAACTTGTCTTAAACTTGTGTCTTTCTGAGAATGTGGGCACTGTCTGGATTATCATGCTAAAATCTAAATAAATTCTACTGGCACTGACAGCCAAAGTCACACTACCCCTCAGTTTCCCCACGGGCAACAATCTCTCCGCAGCCTTTTTGGCTGCTCTGCTTTGGAAGAGTCCCCATGGGCAAGCAGCTGCAGAGGGAAGTGTGAGCTGGAGAAGATTCAAACTCTCTGCAAGCTGGAGGGGGGAAAAAAAGGAGCTGATAATTCTGCACACGTGGGAGCTCCTTTTCTGCCCAATTTCTCAGCTTGTCTTGGATTTTTTGTACACTCGTTGCAAAATATATTTACATGTTCCGATTATTATAGTGCCTAAATAAGATACCATGTATTCATAACAAAACAATCTGGTTGAATATTGAGGGGAACGTGTAAGGGATCCTGGAAGAAAATCTGAAGCCAACCACTCAATTAACACTCATTCATTCTACAAATAACGCATGAGTGTCAAGTGCTTGGCTATGTGCTGAATGTACAATTTTGAACAAGACAAAGAGAGTTTATGGTCTAGTGGGGGAGATCAATGACTTAACAATCCATTTAACAATAAAGTGTGGCATAAAGATTACAGAATAAACTTAAAAAGTGGAAAAGAGTGGAAGAGAATGAACAGTATTAGGAAAGATGATGTAAAACGAATCAACTGAAGCAAAACAGAGAATCTCTCTTGATGTTTTCAGAATCTGTTTCAGTGGGAGAGAGAGAGAGGTTAAGAGTCGTACAAGAAATCCTTCTCACCTGGATCTAGTTTTCCAACTACTGTAAGTATCTCAACCTCGTCACTGGGCAACAGCAAACTTCCTGCTCTTCTTGAATGTATGTTCTCTCAAAGCTAACAGGTGAGACAGCAACAATATGTAAATTAACCAAGAGAAGTGGAGTACAAAGGCTATATTTGAAATTCTATGTGCAGAGCTAGTCTCCCAGTGACCTCACCGCAGAAATGCAAACATTTCTGCCTCAGAGAAGGAGCAGTGTACATACCAAAATAATCCATGCCACTCCATCTTTGTTTTGATCTGGAAGAAAGCTCTCAGAGGGAGACTGACTATACAGTGAGTGTTGTATCAGAAAGCCAAAATGGCATAGCAAATGGAAACATCAAAGTGTGTAATGTTGGGTAAAGATAACCTCCCTTACACATTTTTGATTATGCAAAATGGTGACTACAAAATGCTTTTACTCTTTAATAAGGAAACTCACTCTGTGTGCTATTGAATGTGCAGACCAATTGAATCTTTTTTCATTAGATGACTTTTCCAGGGGCTCAAACCTGGCTATTTTTGCATTCTTATATTTTGTTTCTCTACCCCATTTTGTGTCTTCTACATTTTCAGCCAAGTTCTACACTAGCTGTAAGCATTTCAATGAAGAAAATAAGGACCTTCTTTCTTTTTTCTACCATAATGGCGAACATTACAGCCCTCGTCAAAGTGCAAATCAAGTAAGACAGAGAACAGAGGAATGGGCTTCATAGTTAGGAAAAGCCAAGCGCTACTACATATTACTGTGTGATCCATAAAATGGGAGGCAGATAGCTACGGACACTAGTACAAGTAAGAATTGAACAAGGTGGGGCGCCTGGGTGGCTCAGTGGATTAAGCCGCTGCCTTCGGCTCAGATCATGATCTCAGGGTCCTGGGATCGAGTCCCGTATCGGGCTCTCTGCTCAGCGGGGAGCCTGCTTCCTCCTCTCTCTCTGCCTGCCTCTCTGCCTACTTGTGACCTCTCTCTGTCAAATAAATAAATAAATAAAATCTTTAAAAAAAAAAAAAAAGAATTGAACAAGGTAATACAGGTCATGTTCCAAGCACAGTCCCTGGCTGTTGGCCCATGATTAATTCATGGTGGCAGCTATCCTACTGTTGGTGCTTCCAGAAGTTTTTTTCTTTATTCGTCTTTGGTCCACCTCTTCTTCTTTTCAAGACTGTTCTTGCTTATTCCATGATTATCACTAGATCACTGAATTTCATCATCTAAGCATCCAGTTTGCTTTTTTAAAAGGTTGAGTAAGCCCATTCATATCTTATCAAAGTCACTTTAGAAGATCTATTTCCTTAGGAATAAGGTTAAGAGAGATCACCTAAGAGAACAGATTTAGGTTTGGATTTTGCCAAACTATAACAAATTAAGATATAAAATGGCTGCAATTTTCCAAAAAAAGAAAACCACTGAAATAGCCAAGTGGTCCAACAATTAATCAATCCATTGTCTTAATACTCAAAAATTATCTCTTCCATCAGGGACTGGGTCAGACTGTGTTATAAATGGATTTTATCAGGCCCTTGGACAGGGAACAAATTAAATGAGAAGCAATCTGAATTTGGCAGCAGAAAGACATAGTGAGGCTCTGGTTAATCCCACAATTTCCTGACAAGACACGAAAGAGATATTCAGATCATCTGATTGGCATTTAACTAGGCAACCTAGAATGTATTTTTACAAATGAGTTTGACCTCAAAAAAAAGAGAAACCTCAGGAATTATAAAACCTATAAATCTACATAAACCAATGAAGCTGCCATTATATTTAACTCCCCAGTCATTAAAACCAGTTCAAATCCAAATAAAAATCAACATCATCACAGCACAATCGTATGTCAGTCATCATCAAACATCTGGGTATCTAATTTACTCACCAGCTTTACCCAAGAGACTTAATTTCCAAAATTTTGGCTATCTCCAGAAGTGAAAGCCGTCCTCAAAGAAACAAGATGAGTCTCCACAAAAGACCTGCAAAATGGTATTGTGAAGAAGACATGATGTTTTCTCAACAAAATCTCTCAAGAAAAGTTAGGAAGCCATGTAAAAATTCTCCTGAGATAAGTGACTACCTTCGAGGGCATGATTCTTGATTGAATAAGTTCTAGAGGATTTGTTTAAAAAATAAATAAAACTGCCAGATGAATTCTGTTCCTGATACCATCCCACGTCTCATTCCTACATGTGTAGATGGGAAGAATTTTACCCCGTGATAAATGGCCCCCTTTCTGCCCTGCCCCAGGCTGGCTCCTCATCAGCATCGTAGTTTTACTGTAGTTTCTGTGGCTGTGGAACCCAGTCAGCTTTCTGAGGGAACTGCAGGCAGACGGGGAGCAGAAGTAGCCATCTGCAAAAGCTTCTCTTTCTGGGGGAATGGCTATCCATTGTCAGCGGAGTCAGGCACAAATCACAGCATACATCAGCAATGGTGGCACGTTATTTATATAATATTTAATACGTTTATAGAATTGGACCAAGTTTCATTAGGACTTGTTGCAATAAAACCACAGACACGTCTCAAAAAGCAAGGCATCCAGCTGGAGGATGCAGACTGTTTATTTAACATTGGTGAATACACAGCCACAGGCATCTAGAAGCCAGAACAAAAATAAGCAGGAGCAGTAAAAAGTGCAGCAACATTTTAAAACAGGACTGGATGGACAACAATAAAAACAGGAAATCTCGTGAAAGCTTCTCTTGCATTCATTCAGTTCACAGACGTCCACAGAGCAATCACTATTGCAAAACAGTCCTGCTGATCTCTTTCATTGGTTTTTAATTAATTGTGTGTGTCTTTCACTGGGTTTTTGTCTTCCAAAAAAATGTGTCTTGAAAGCAAAGGCCAGTTCTCACAATATCGTTTCTCCACTTCTAGCACTTGACGTGGTGTTTTGTATTCTGGTTCCTATCAGTAGTTTTTAGGCTCTTTGCCAAATGTCGGAATGTGGTAGAACGGAACAGAATGGAAGGACTACTTGTACCCTTAGTTAAAAGACTCTCATAGTAACACTGTATGGTGACAGATCGTGACTGGATTTTTCATGATGGGCATTTTGTAATGTATATAATTGTGCAATCACTATGTTGCACACCTGAAACCAACATAATATTGTCTGTCAATTATACTTTAATCAGAAATACGTAGATTTCTTAAAAAAATAGATAAAAATATTATTCTTCCTTTCTACAGTAGAATTTAGGAAAGGTGTTTAATCATTCTGACCTAGGCTCTTCAAATCCATGCAAAAGCATGTAACTAATTTGAAGATACAATGGAGAAAAAAGATACCAAAACCTTAAAAATCACTGGATGCTAAAAAATAATTTAACTCAAAAATTTTGATATTTATGTAAACAAAAACTATGAGCATCTATTGAGAAATGGAAAGAAAATAAGAGAATGTGATTTTTCTGGTTGGGAATATCAATTCCTTGCAAATTATTTTATGGATCAGCAAAATTCTAAAAGATAAAATGCTCAATGAATGTTTAGGAGAACTTAATAAAATGGTTTGAAAGTTCACTTAAAGAATAAATAAGTAAAAATAGAAAAGAAACTTTTGGAAAAAAGAGTTAGGTGGAAGCTGCCCTACCAGTTATGATAAAATATTACATAGCCAAAATCACTAACATAATTGGGTACCAAAACAATGTGAAAAATATTAATCAGTGTTAATTCTATGTTGGAATATGAATGATTATTATATTATTCTTTGTTTTTTATATTAATTTTTATATATAATTTAAAGGGTCAATAAAAATAAAATAGTTACTATTTTCATCCATCAAAATATAGTTACTATTTGAAGAGTAATGGGAGAATTAATATAGATAGCCATGTAAACCTTAGTATATGTAAAATAAAATTGTTCCTAGTTTTACTGAGAAATAATTAACATACATGACTGTGTAGGTTTAAGGTTTACAGCATGATAGTCTGATCTACATATATTGTGAAAGGGATTACCACATTAAGTATAATTAACATCCATCATCTCATCTAGATATAATAAAAAGAAAAGAAAATTTCTCCTTGTGATGAGAGCTCTTAGGATCTTCTCTATTAACAAGTTTCTCTACATCAAACAGCAGTGTTAATTATAGTAAAACATAATACTGTAAAAATGTAATATGTGATCATGCAAGAATCATAAATAATGGAAAAGCAATGAAATGTTCAACTCATGTCACTGAGAAAACTATGTATGAGGAAACAATTATTTAGATTTTTCATACCGGACACTCAATTACATTTTAAGTTGCTTTCAAAAATCCATGTAAAAATAAAAAATATTTTAGAGGCACCTGGGTGGCTCAGTCGTTAAGCATCTGCCTTCAGCTTGGGTCATGATCCCGGGGTCCTGGTATGGAGCCCCACATCGGGCTCTCCACTCAGTGGGAAGCCTGCTTCTCTCTCTCCCACTCCCCCTGCTTGTGTTCCCTCTCTTGCTGTGTCCTCTCTGTCAAATAAATAAAATCTTAAAAAATAAATAAGTAAATAAAAATTTTAACATGTAAGAAAATTTGAAAACATATCCTATTTCTGAAGAAAGAAATGTTTTTTTATCATAAAACTAATGGAAGAATTAGGAAAATGTCCACATATATCTCAAATCATTTCACATTCAGAACTTCTGCTAATCAAAAATATCATAATATTGAGACATAGAACAAATGAGGAAAACATACGCTATATTGTAAAGAATGGGTATTCTGAATAGAGAAGGAATTCATGGAAATTGGATAATGAAATCATCATTTAAGAATCAACACTAATCAACCTCAGTGGAGGTTATTAAACAAGATGGAGGTGGTCCTATGGTCTTGGCAGCCCCTACAGGAAAAAGAAATCGAAGCCAGAGTTGATTCCTGAAAATGCCTCAAGGTTAAGAAACCAAGCTTAAGAAAAACCAATCACAAACAGCCAGGTGGACTTTCCCCAACAAAATAACTGCTGAAGCTACAGCCAATTAAATTACTCCCTTGCTTGCTTCTGTGTCTGTTTTTAGGAAGCCTTTTCCTTGGCTCCTGCTGATGGAGCTCTGCTAACCACTTTCAGTTTGTCACTCCCTGATTCCAACGAGTATTTGTTCAAATGAATTTCAAAAAAGTAAGGTGGTTCATTTTATCTGCTAACAATAGGAATGACTAATGTATGTAAGAAGAATTTCATGGGTCTGATAAAAATGAGAAAAATAATTCAACCTTGCTGGTCATTTTTAAAATGCAAATTGAAACAGTAAGATGATACTGTCTTCCCATATCCAAGGAGCAAAATCATCTCTCTAGGTAAGAACAAGAAAACACATTCTTCTACAGTGGGAGAATAAACTAGTACACCTTTTGGGCAAATAAACTAGTACACATTTCTGGAAGCCATTTGTCAGTTTTAAAGAGCTTTATTCTCTTGCTCAAATGATAACTAATTATAATAATCCATCCCCCCAAAAGTGGTCAGAAATGTGGTCAAGGGTTATGTTCATTACACTACCATCTGTCATAGCAAAAACTGTCCAACAATGAGAAAATGGCTAATTAAATTATGGTAGATGCATACAGGAATGCTAGTCCTTGTTTAAAAGTATAGTCACAGTTGTACATCGTTTGACAAGAAGACAGTCATAATATATTGTTCAATAAGAGTAAGTATAGCAAAATGAGAGTATAACAGTCACATATTCACATAGTAAAATGACTGCTAAGCACTACCCCCAAATATGAATAATTCTTATCTCTTGATTGGTAAATTATAAGTTAGGATGCAAGTTCAACTCCTGCACAAGGGCCCAAAACTGAGCATAAACAGTTTTTGGCTGATATCATGGCCTCACAGTTGAGGGACCCCAGCTCTTTCCATCTTGTTTGTCTTATATCCCTACTACCGTTCCCATCTTCTTCATGTGAATGGAGAATGTTGTCTTCTTTCACATCAAGAAGGGCTCAGCCCTGCACTCAGATTCCAGAGAACAAAAAGGAAGGGGAGTCATGATGGCTACATTCCTCCTCCTTAAAGGTATGACTCCAAAATTCCACACATTATGTTCACTTATTATCCACTGGCCAGAGCTTAATCACATGGCTACACTTCAGTGTAAATGAGGCTGAAAAATGAAGTCATAAATTGGGTGATTTTATGAAAAATTCTAAAAATTCTAGTACTCTGTAAACAGGAATAACAGAATATTAGGAGACAATTTCTGCCATAATCCATCTCTTTGGCCATGCAAAGACCCATGTCCTCGTTCCTTCACATACAGAGTATGCTCACACTCTTCTCAAAAGAAGCAACCCAAAATTTCATCTAGTTATTAAGTAAATTTAAAGTCTAGGAATTCTAGGAGATGCCCAGTTCCCTCTATCAGATCAAGATGTGGTTTCTCTTAATCTGACATCCTACAAAATAAAAGACAAGCTATCTGGTTCCTCCACCCAATATACATAATATATAATGGTTGGATAGAAACAGGACAATTGCATTAAAAATTCCCATTCATACAGTTGCTCCAAAGAAAATAAAATTCTTAGGTATAAACTTAACAAAATAGGTACACAATCTATATGCTGAAAAGTAAAATGCTCATGACAAAAACAAAAGGAGACTTAAATAAACAGAGAGATGAACTACGTCCACTGGTTGAAAGACCCAATGTAATAAAGATGTCAATTTTCCCCAAATTGATCTATAAGTTTAGTGCTCCTATCAAAATTCCAGCAAGGTGATTTTGTCTATGTTTTTGTGTACATAAATAAACTTATTCTAAAATTTACATGGAAAGGCACAGGTCTTCAGACAGCTAATATATTCTTAAAATATAATAAGGAAATGGGAGGAATCACTCTACCCAATATTATGGCTTATGATATAGCCATATAATCAAGACAAAATGGTATTGGCAGAAGAATAGACATAGAGATCAAAAGAGCAGAATAAAGAACTTAGAAATAGATCCACACAAATATCCCCAACTGATTTTTGACAAAGACATGAAAGCAATTCGATGGAAGAATATTTTTTTAACAAATGGTGCTAGAGCAATTGAACATCCATAGATCAAGAAAGAAAGAAAGAAAGAAAGAAAGAAAGAAAGAAAGAACCTCAACCTAAATCTCATTCTTTTTGCAAAAATTAACTCTAAGTGAATCACTGATTTAAATGTATAATATAAAACTAAAAAACTTAAGAAAAAAATACAATAAAGTCATAAAAATCTAGGTCTGGGCAAAGATTTAAATTTTAACACCATGCCATTATCCCTACAAGGAAAAGTTAATGTTATGCCTCTTTAAAACTAAACTTTTGCTCTGTGAAAAGCCCTGTGAAGAGGATGAAAAGATAAGCTGGGAGAAAATTTGGAGAAAGTAATCTACAAAACACAAATCCTACAAAGAACCCATATCTAGACTATATATAAGGAACTCTCAAAAACTTAACAGTGAAAAACCAAACAATTCAATGAAAAAATGAGCAAAAGACATGAACAAACATTTCACTGAAGAGAATATATATGGGAAATAAATACATGAAAAGAAGCCAGGGGCGCCTGGGTGGCTCAGTGGGTTAAAGCCTCTGCCTTCTGCTCAGGTCATGATCCCAGAGTCCTGGAATCAGGCCCCGAGTTGGGCTCTCTGCTCAGCAGGGAGCCTGCTTCCTCCTCTCTGCCTGCCTCCCTGCCTACCTGTGATCTCTGTCTGTCAGATAAATAAATAAATAAGTAAATAAATATAAATAAATAAATAGAAGTTTAACATCATTAGCCATTAGGGAAGTACAAATTAAAAAACAATTATATAAGGGCGCCTGGCTGTCTCAGTGGGTTAAGCCTCTGCCTTTGGCTTGGGTCATGATCTCAGAGTCCTGAAATCGAGCCCCACATCGGGCTCCCTGCTCAGCGGGAAGCCTGCTTCCCCCTCTCTCTCTACCTGCCTCTCTGCCTACTTGTGATCTTGATCTCTCTCTCTGTCAAATAAATAAAATAAAATAAACAATTATATACCACACTGCATACCTACCAGAATGTCTTAAAAAAAAAAATAGTGACAACACCAAATGCTGAAGAGGATGTGGCAAAACTGGATTATTCACACATTTCCAGTGGGAATGTAATATGATACAATGGCTTTGAAAAATTGTTTGACGGTTTTCTACAATACTAAACACGCAATTGCAACTTCCCTTACCACCTGACAATTACGCTCTTGGGCATTTATCCCAGAGAAATGAAAACGTATGCTCACACAAAAACCTATGCACAAATATCTGGAGCAACTTTTTTTATAGTAGGTAAAAACTGGAATTAGCTCAGATGTCCTACAACTGGTGAATGATTAATGAAGCTGTGGTACGTCCACACCTGGACTACTACTGGGCAACGAAAAGGAACAGATCATTTATATATAACTTGCAACAACTTGACTGAATCTCCAGAGCATTATGTTGAGTGAAGGAAGACCACCCAAAAGGATCACATACTGCATGATTTCACTCATATAACATTCTTAACATGACAAAATAACAGAAATGAAGAACAGATTAGTGGTTGCCAAGGGTTAGGAATAGTGATTTTAATGGTTATGACAACTTTATAACACTCAAGACTTAGAAAAAAAAACCTCAAATGTCTGTCAACAGGTGACTAGAGGAGCAAACTGAGGTATATCCATATGGATAGAATATCACTCCACAATAAAGAAAGGATTACTGCTACAACATTGATGCATCTCAAAAACACTGTTAAGTGAAAGAAAGTACACACCTATTTATATGAAATGGAAACCCGATTCCATATATAAGAAATCCAAAAAGAGGCATAAGAATTCTACAGTAGAGCCCAGGGTGAGCATTGGGTGAGGGAGACAAGGGAGAAAGGGCATGTAGGAACTTTCCAGAATGATTGGAATTATCTGCATCTTTTTGAGATAGTTACATAGATCCATACAACTGTCAAAACTCACTGAACTGTATGCAAAACCTGTGCTTGTTATATCACATTAATTACAAATCCATTTTTATTTACTTTGTTTACTTATTTATTTTTAAACTTTTTTAGAGAGAGAGAGTTCATGAGGCAGGAAGGAGGAGCAAAGAGAGAGGTAGAGAGAGCATCTTAAGCAGGCTCCACACCCAGCTTGGGTTGGCTTGGGGCCAACATGGGGCTCAAGCTCAGGACCCCGAGATCATGACCTGAGCTGAAATCAAGAGTCAGACACTGGGGTGCCAGGGTGGCTCAGTTGTTAAGCATCTGCCTTTGGCTCAGGTCATGATCCCAGATTCCTGGGATTGAGCCCCACATCAAGCTTCCTGCTCAGCGGGAGCCTGCTTCTCCCTCTCCCACTCCCCCTGTTTGTTTTCCCTCTCTCGCTGTTTCTGTGTGTCAAATAAATAAATAAAATCCTAAAAAAAAAAAAAAAAAAAAGTCAGACAATCAATAGAGCCACCCAACTGCTCTTATAAACCCATTTTTAAAAATTTAAGTGATGATGAGGTTTGATCAAGAGTGATCTGTATATGACGTCCCCTTGGCATTTCCATGGTCTAGGGTTACCATCTTCCTAAGCCTCCAACTGGATTCAGATAAACCCAGGTTCATCTCACAGCCCTGATTTATTTATTCAGTCAGTAATATTTCCTGAATCCCTACTACATGCCTGACACCACTGTAGGAATGTTCTTTCCTCCCACAGCACTTCAAGATTGGTGGAATCTGGAGAAAGAACTTGCTCAGGACCGGTGTCCTGGCTGTCCTGGTCCACATCACCTTCCCAGGCCTGGAAAGAAAGACTGCAAATGTCAATAGAGCAGAAATTGGGACAGAACAGACACAGGTTGCCTCATTTCCTTTTCGTGTGACTAGTGACTAACCAGACTCATGTCCTTAAGTGTGTTGCTATCCTCTATAGCATGAACAATGGCTGAGCACCTCCACCCGCCCTGTGGTCTGTTTAAAAACACAATAGAGATTCTGCCCAGCACCCCCGGGGTTGGAGAATGTCAAACATGACCAGTCCTGGGCTAGAAAGACAGGAGAAAGATTCCATAAGTTTCTTTGCCTCTTCCCCTTTCTCCTCCTTTTGTTTCCCTTTCATTGTTTCCTTTTGATTTTTTTTCCCTTTCCAAAACCAGTTTGTTCCAGCCTGCCATTTGCTGACTTGCATTTAAAATATTTTAAATATCATAAAATATTATATATTTAATGTTGTAAATATCCTTTCCTCTAAAGGGAAGAATTGATACATCAACACATTTTCCTAATATACTAAATCATATAGGTAGCGTCCTAACTTGAAAAGACAGTGTAAATACATATTTTAAAACATAAGACAAATCAGTGGCTGGGCTCTCGGGTGGCTCAGTTGATTAAGCGTCTTCCTTCGCCCCTGGTCATGATCCCAGGGTCCTGGGATCTAGTCCTGCATCAGGCTCCTTGCTCAGTGGAGAGCCTGCTTCTCCCTCTGCCTCCCACTCCCCCTGCTTGTACTCTCTTTCTCTCTAGCAAACAAATGAATAAAAATGTATTTTTTAAAAGTTTAACATGAAAAGCTAAAAAGGACAAAGCTGTAAATATCATTATATACAATAAGTCATGGACTAGAGCTGTGGCAAGCGTGATACATTCACACCACATGGAATAATTCTAAATTTTAAAAGCAAGTGTCGCCTGGTTGGCTCAGCAAGCTAAACACCTGACCCTTGATCTCGGCTCAGGTCCTGACTTCAGGGCTGTGGTTTGGGGCCTCATGCTGAGTTCCACACTGGGCATGGAGCCTACTTAAAAAAATAAAAGCAAAGGTAATATTTAACAACAACAATAAAGGCGTCAATGGAAAATATGAGCCTGGTATTATCAGTAATTTCAAAGGATAGATGTGAAATCAGATATAACTAGAGTTTCAGGAAATGAAACATGCCAAGACATTATTATAAGCAGTAGCTTCTTAATACTTGGCTTATTCACATATTTGGAAGTTAAGTATTCCCATAGAATGTGGCACAGGGTCTTAATGACTTACTTTGATGTGTACACAGTAACTGAATCGTGAGTAGGACCTAGATTTTCCAGCTCTTGGTATAATGGTCTGGCTCCAGACCAAAGAAATATACCTTATATAAGAGATACCTCTACATTTAAGAGTTCCCTAAATTATTTCATGAATCACCTCTAGCTAACAGCAGCTTAAATACCATTTCCCATTGTATCCAACTAACAGCTCTTCTAGGCAATATATGATTAGTTTTTGTTGCTCATTTCTCATTTGACTCCAAGGAGATCATTTAATATCGAATTTTTAAAATAATTTTGTATTGTTAGGATCTATGCCATGAATTCAAAAAGAATAAAAAAATTAGCATATTATTTTTTAAAGAAAAAATCAGAAGCTTATGTTTTAATATGTAAAATACAATAAAGCCATTCTCAGATCATAATATCAGTATTGATTTATGGATTAGTTGTTGTAGATAATCATACAAAGAGCTCAGAGACCCCCAAATCATTCTGTAGAAGGCAAACTGTCGGTTTCTTTAGAATCCACTCGTTCATGCCCAGCAGGAGACCATGGCCTAAATAGGGACAGAAAGCTTGCCTTAATAAACTCAATATTTCATATAAGCCAAAGATGAGATTATTTAATTTAGCAGGAAATAAGCATTACAAGAATGCAGGAAAGGAGCACAACCTGTGATATCAAGTGTGTTACTGCTCATAGTACTGAACAGAAATCTGGTCCATGTCAAACCAGTCAGCCTGAAGCGATGGTGGCATAATTTTGAAACTGGTATATCGCAGAAGGTACCACTGCATGAGGAGTCTCACCCAGGTTAATTTCATCTGTCCCTGGAGGTTCTTATCTTTCTCTCTTTCTCTCTTATCTGTAAATGCAGTTAAGTATTAAGAGTCATCATCCAGAAGTTGATTTACTAGCATTGGTGAGAAATCCACATAATCTCAATAAAATATATAAATCCTTCAAAGTTGCCAATTTGGGTAATTGAGGGGGAAAAGGGAGGAGCTGTAATATCAGTATATCACTAGTATAGATGTGAATCAATTCAATGCTAGCCCATTTCACCTTAAGAGTGAATAACCAACGTACTTCTTAGGATTATTAGGAAATAATCTATTTCTTAGTGATATTCTACTTTAAAAGTCTGCAATTTGGTAAAATTGTAACATGAACTTAAAATTACAGGCATATAGGAATAGCTAAAAATATAGAAAGTATTTTTTCACCCCTATAGTTTCAGGAAAATTGACATACTTCAGCTTTGTTAGTAAATTAGCATCAAGATTCTGTAAGGCAGGGAAGGGCACCTGGGTGGCTCAGTAGGTTAAGCTCTGCCTTTGTTCTGGTTCAAGTCATGATCTCAGAGACAAGACCTGGGATCCAGCCTGAATCAGGCTACCAGCTCAGCCAGGAGCCTGCTTCTCCCTCTCTCTCTGCTGTTCATGCTCTCTCTCTCTCTCGCTCTTTCTCTCTCTCAAATAAATAAATAAAATCTTTAAAAAAAAAATACTCTGCAAGGCAGAAGATAGTAGTAGAAAAACAACTTAACCAGGCAGAGGCTGGTGATGGTAGTAACACTTACATACAAGATGCTTATAAAAAACAATATCAAATAAGACAAAACCCTCTCCAAGAAGTCTCAGGTTAATTTTTCTAGTATTCCCTCAATATTTACAATTTGTCTATAAAAGCTGTGATCATAGAAAAATGTTTAAATCTATGCTTATTTCTTTCTGATGGCAAAGGCAAGGTTTTGATGTAAGAGATATCAGAGCTTGAATCCTTATTTGCCTCTAAAAGCTCTGTGATACTGAATGAGTGACTTTTCTGAGGTTCAGGTTTCCCATCTGTAAACAAGGATAATAATACCTGTCCCAGGGGCGCCTGGGTGGCTCAGTGGGTTAAAGCCTCTGCCTTCAGCTCAGTTCATGATCTCAGGGTCCTGGGATCGAGCCCCACAGCAGGGAGCCTGCTTCCCTTCCTCTCTGCCTGCCTCTCTGCCTACTCATGATCTCTGTCTGTCAAATAAATAAATAGAATCTTTTAAATAATAATAATAATAATACCTGTCCCAGAGGTTCATGTATGCTTTATGTGGGAAAACATAAAAATAAACTAGTGGTTGGTGGGAAGTAAATACTCCATAACTGATAATACCCTCTTGTTTCCCTTCGGGCGAGGGCTCAAGGTTTCTATAACTTTTACGAGTCCTCTGCAAAGTAAAGAATATACACAACAGACACTCAATAATTGCTGAATGACGACATCAAAACATCTCAGCAAGACTGTGAATAAGCAGATTATAATCACCACCACCTCTATGTAAACTGGATTTCTACAACATGATTACTACTATAGAGTCCAAAAAAGGATTAATGATCGAATTACAGAGCAGTGGATATTTATGACTTATATTAAAATAGATTTTAATTGTTATAGAAAAATATCTTTGAACTGGTGATATAAGAGCAGGAGCTTCTTCTCCCCTTTTATCTAAGTTAAATAACACCCAAATATGCAAGCATACAAGGAGACTAACATAGAATTTGATATTGATTTGTTTGTCCAAAATACATAAAAAGCAAATCTTATGGAGAGCTTTATGATGTTAATAGTTTGCCTAATCACATCATTTGGAATACAACACTTTCTCTATTTTAAAATGAGCGTAAAAAAAAAAAAATCAATATGCTCTCCCTGCACTATCCACACGCTGCCATCACTTGACACACTCATCATTTTCTAAGAGTAATTTCAAATCAAAATTGCATCAAAGTGCCACCTACATTGGCTTCACTCGGACCTGCCATGAAATTCTCGTTACAATATGATCTACATTTGCATACATTAAAATACAGCAGATAAAGTAGCCACTGTGCATGCTAAATAGTTGTTTTTGCAAAACTTAAATATCTCAGGTGGCTCTCCTTTATTCCCCAAGCCCCTAAGGGCATTTTTCTACATTAAAAATTACCTGCATCCAGGCAATTATTCGCCAAAACTCGAATCAACAATACTTTTGCTTATTTGTAATATTGTCTCTATTTTTCTATGTCTATTTCCAAGCAGCAAGGCTGCCATGAAAGCTGAATCTTTACAAGCTCATATTCTCCTGCTGTTTCCCTCTCACCTCAAGTCAGCCTCCCCTGTTGCAGAGGGCATGTGCTAATGATCCAAGTCACAAGTGAGTATATAAAAGCAAAAATGAAAAGGCTATAATCACTGTAATGAAATGAACAAGGGAGTTTTTAGGGAGAAAGTCTACAAGGCTTGGAGTGGTAGCCCGTTATCCTTTGCACCACCTCTTCGGCTCCTTACCTATGCCGGTCTCCGACCTGCAGCGGGCTTGATCCAGGACCACAAGCTTGTAGATGCTGCTGGCATGAGAGATCACCAAGACCCACATGTGGGAGATTGTTATTCATTAAATACACAGTTCTATTTTAAAACATACTTCTGACTGCAGGTCAGTGTTTGCCCCAAGGAAGGTAGGTCATTGAGAGTCGATGCAAATGAAGGTAGCTTCCCAGCAGGGGAAAAAATTAACTTTGGCAACGTTGTGGGCATTGGTCTTTCTCAAAGCAACACCAATGGTGCTCTTTAGGATGTAGCCCCATCACCCAGGTGCTGAGCCAAGGCCTCCAGACTGATTACTGAGAGTGAAGCTTCTCCCAGTAGGCTGCTCACATGGTGCTGTTCATGGACGCTGGGCCGCCATCATTGCAAATGAAAGAAACGAGCTTTCTCCGTGAGATGCCCAGGCTACACTGTACAGTATGAAAATTACATCACTAGTTGCTCTTCTACCTTGAGTAACATTCACTAGAAAGTGTCAAAAACAAATTGCTACCTCTAATACACCCTATTTTATGAGCACTTTAAAGTCATGGGGAATATAGAGTTGAATGCTTGAGTCTTTGGGGAATCTAGGTCTTAAGATCCATACATAATTTCACTTCTTTTTTCTAGTCTCAGTGGCTTCCAGCTAATCAGACAGCTCTTGCTCCAAACTCCAGCTTGAAATCAGAGAGTTACAAAAAGAAAAGGAGGGTCCTTTTGGAAGACTTTTCAGCTGACTCTTGACCACTGGTTCTCAATGTTGACTGCACACTTGGAATCACATGGGGACTTTTCAGAAATGCTGAGGCCTTGGCTTCTACCCTCAGAGAGTCTGGTTTACTTGGGATGGGGGGCCAGGACAAAGGCTTACTGGGTGATTCAATTGTACAGAGAAGTTCAAAATCCACTGCACCAGACCTGTGGTTCTCCAAATGTGATGTGTATGTGCATCACCTGGGGGGGTCTGGCTAAAATGCAGATTTGATTCATTAGGTCTTGGTAGAGGTCTGAGATTCCACTTTCCTGACAAGTTGCCCAATGCTACCAGTGCTCCTGATCTACAGACGAAGCCTTAAGTAGCAAGGTACTTCCATGACCAACTTGGTAATGCAGGAAATGAGGTAATGCATCCTCTTTATCAATAACCAGAATCCTTACCTTTAATCACAGTAGTGACAAATTCTAGTGAATGGGGTATGCAAATGATGTGTATTTATATTTGCATGTAGTTGAAAAATATACTGGATTATAATTGTCAGCCTCCAAATCTAGCACTGGAGTATCATCTATGGCAAATATGATTGTGTTCTGCATCCAGCTTAACATACAAAAATATTTCTTCTTATATCAAGCAGATATAATACTGGTCGACCACACCAAAACTTTAGGCTGAATCTAAAAAAAAAATATATATATATATATGCTACTTACAATATTTATACATTCAAAGGTATTAATTAGTTAGTGAGTAGTATATCTATCATAGTACCTTTTGAATTCTTCATGTATGTTTATATGTACAACAAATTCAGTAGAATCACCAAACCCATTTTATTTCTTATCTCCCATTATTTTATCCCTGCATTATAAGACTGCAAGCCAGTTTTTAAATGACATCTGCCTATCAGACTCTAATAGTCTCTCCTACCTTAACACTAAAATATATCTAGAATATTTTATATCTATGAAAATATATAAAGTACTTTTAAAAACATAAAAACTCACCCACTACTAAGATCTGAAAGTGGCATTTTATGCTAGTAATTGGGGAGATTTTCTCCTAACTGAAAGGTCAAAGCAGTTGGATTAAGACCATAAGGAGAGGGTTACCATGCTTACCCTCAATAGGGATGGCTTACTATATGCCATGCATCTGTTTTTGTTTTAAGGATTTATTTATTTATTTGAGAGAAAGAGAGCTCAAGCAAGCAGGGGGAGGAGTGGAGGGAGAGAGAAGGAAGGAGAATGTCAAGCAGACTCCCTGCTGGGGTGGAGCCCAACGTGGGTCTCGATCTCACGACCCTGAGATCATGACCTGAGCTGAAACCAAGAGTTGGACTCTCACCCGAGTCACCCAGGAGCCCCATGCATTTGTTTTAAACACCATTTATCTATATATCTACATACCGCTGGGTACAGATACAGATAGATATATACTCAACTCTCAAAGGAATCCTACAAGAGAGATACCTTTATTTCCCCCATTTTATATCTGAAAATACTGAAATACAGAGAAGTTAATTAACTTACACAGATCAAAGGGTTAAAAGTGTTGCAGCCATGAGTCAAGTCCAGATTTTCAGGATCCAGAGCTTTGCTTTTACTCACTCTGTTATTATGCCTTTTAAGAAAGGGAACAATGTTGCCTAGGTAGACATTTTGTTGTTTAATAAATGCCTCAGCAGTTACTGATCTCAGTTCCAGGTAATTGTTGCTAAAAACATACCTAAAACAAGGCCATTTTTGTTGTTTAATAAGCACTTAAGCAGTTACTAGTATCAGTTCCGGGTAACCATTACTAAAACACACAGGTAGGAGACATCCAATCAGCCAAACCCATATACGTAGAGATCTGCGGTTGTGCCCTATAAAACTAGCCTGTAAGACCAAAGGGGGGTCGGCTCTCTTCGGAGGCGGCCCTGGCCGGTCAGTCTGACTTCTAATGCTTGGCATAGAATAAAGCTTTACATAACTTTCAAAAAAAAAAAAAAAGAAAGGGAACAAACCCCTTCATCTAAAAGAAGATTGGAAGATACCCCAATCACTCCTCAGCCCTCCACCCCTCACTCAGTAGAGCAGATTCTATAATTTCCAGAATTCTGAGTTGTCTGTCTAGGTGCGAGGGATGCTTTTTGAGATGATCAAATGGCTTACATTCTTCACCTCCAGTTTTTCTAACTCCCTTACAAAACCTCAATTCCCAGTGGACAGGAGTCAGAGAGCAGTTGGTTGGCCACAGGATTCCTAAAAATACTGGAGACAGCAGTTCTCAGACAGCCTGGGAGTGGGCAGAGTGGCCCACGGGCCCTGAGAAGCAGCAGGTAAGAGCTGTTGTTCTGAAGGACTCCTAATCCAAAAGAAGAGAATAAAAAGAGGAGGCCTGGTTCCTCGGGAGTTCTGCCAAATGATGAAAATAGGAGAAGTGTCTGATAACAAAGGGGCTTAGTTTTCCCCGGAGCTTCTGTTGCACGTGGAACTCTGATCAACTAAATTCTGCATTGACTTTTGTGGTGTGGAGATACTGTGGAAGAGTACAAAATTACCACCCAGAGACACCGAGTTAACGGCTGCTGCCAGAAAGAATTCTAGGACATGCGTGGGAAGCTAAGCTATGGTTCAAGGCCCCATTGTGGTGTGTAGGTTCTAGGAGTACCAGAGTCGAATATCTACAGTATTTCCATTGAAATTAGGAATCAGTCATTGCTGATAATAACTCATTGTAACCTAGATATAGAAAGCATTCTCACCGTATTAAAAGTTTATTTTAGGAGCTCGTGATAAAGATCGTTCTAAATGGTAAAACACTAAGTCCCTGATAATTAGACACAGAAACAAGAGATGCTCGCTATCATTGCTATTTTTAACAGCATTCTGGAAATCTTAGCCAATGCAAAAAGACAAGAATAAGAAACAACATGTACATACACATTGCAAAGGTGAGGAATAGCCAAGAGAAAATTGTCCTTATTTGAAGATAAGATGATCAGAAGGAATCTTTATAAATCAATAGAAAAACTATTGAAACTATTAAGATATTTTAGTAAATTAGTATATTTAACTAAAGAATTTCAAATCTGAGTATGCTGCTAACTACAAAATAAAATGACAAATTAGGGGAAACATAAATAAAGACAGAAGTATTATAAGCCTTTATACAGGAAAAGCTTTTACAAACAAATAACAAACAAGAGAATGTTAATAGCATGGGCAAAGTAAGCAAACATAAACAATGCGATTGGATATATAAGAATCTCTTAAACAGAAATAAAAATATAAATTTTAAAATCTAGAACAGCAATACTAATTTAATAAAAATATTTTTTAAAGATTTTATTTATTTATTGAGAGAGAACATGTGCGTGCAAAAGAGCACATGTTGAGGGGGAGTTGCAGGGGTGGGGTGTACAGAGCATAGGACAAACAGGCTCCCCACTGAACAGGGAACTCCATGTGTGGGGCTCAATCCAAAGACCCCAGCATCATGACCTAAGCCAAAGGTACATGCTTGACCACCTGAGCCACCTAGGCGCCCCAACAGAAATATTTTAAGAGGTAATAACATTTGTCAACATCTATAGAATATACAATACTAAGAATAAACCCTAATGCAACAGAATTTGGGTGATAACGATGTGTCAATATTTGGTCACCCATTTTTAATAACTGTACCCCTATGATGCAGTATGTTTATGAGGCGGAGATTGTGCATGTGGGTGGAGACAAGGGGTACTAGATGGAAATTCTGTGCCTTCTGTTCATTTTGGTGTGAATCTAAAAACAGTCTATTAATTTAAAAAAAAAGATAATGACCAAAACACTTTTGTACACTGCTATTCAAAAGTAATTTGGCATTAAGAATATTAAAGATATTGGAGCCTTTAATTTTGCTTCCAGAAATGAATTTCATTTGTTAAGGATTACCAAAGATTTATATATACAGGTATTTATAATATTTAATGACAAAACAAAAAATTAATAATGGCAAAAACAAACAACAAATAAACAGAACAGAACCTAATTGTTCATAAAGATTCCAGATCAAAGGAAGTGCATAGTCGCTGAGGCAAAAACATGCCTGTAATATTTAAAATTTTAAAGATTTTATTTATTTAGGGGCGCCTGGGTGGCTCAGTGGGTTAAAGCCTCTGCCGTCGGCTTGGGTCATGATCTCAGATTTAAATAAAATCTTTAAAAAAAATTAAAATAAAATAAAATCAGGTTGTTTGTTAAAAAAAAAAATTATTTATTTATTTGACAGAGTTCACAAGCAGGCAGAGAGGCAGGCAGGCAGAGAGAGAGGAGGAAGCAGGCTCCCTGCCCAGCAGAGAGCCTGATGCAGGGCTCGATCCCAGGACCCTGGGCCTGAGCCAAAGGAAGAAGCTTTAAAATTTTAGATGCTTGAGATAGGGACACCTGGGTGGCTCAGTCAGTTAAGCGTCCAGCTCTTGGTTTCAGTTCAGGCCATGATCTCACTGTCATGAGACTGAGCCCTGAGTTAGGCTCGACGCTCAGCAGGGAGTCTGTTTGAGGTTCTCTCTCCCTCCTCTCCTCCCCCCTCCCTCCTTTCAGGCATGCTCTCATTCTCTCTCGCCTTCTCTCTCTCAAATAAATAAATAAATCTTAAAAAAAAAGATAAATGTTCAAGATAAAATGTCACATAAATAAAAGAAGACATACATAGCATATGTATGTGGTTTTACTCTTTTTTTTTTTTTAAGATATTTTTTACTTATTTGACATAGAGAGAGAGGTCACAAGTAGGCAGAGAGGCAGGCGGAGAGAGAGGAGGAAGCAGGCTCCCTGCTGAGCAGAGAGCCCGATGTGGGGCTCGATCCCAGGACCCTGGGATCATGACCTGAGTCGAAGGCAGAGGCTTTAACCCACTAAGCCACCCAGGTGCCCCTGTGGTTTTACTCTTAATGCTGTAAAACCATAAATACATAAATATGTCTTCAAAACTATATGGAAGTTCACTAACATAATATACGTAATATACAGCATCATATTATCTCTAGGTGGTGAAATTTGAAGTGATTTTTATTTACTTTTACTTATTTACTTATTTACTTTTCTCTTTTTCTATTTTGAGTCCTTCAAGAAGCATAACTTACGTATAGAATTTAAACCCAAAACAAATATTATTTTAAAAATTATTACTTGAGGCTAGCTCAATATTCAAAAATAAATGTAACTATAGTCTTTAAAATAAGACTTACTTTTGATATAATTGATATAAGACATGTGCTTATATCAATTCATGCAGAAGATGTATTTGCCAAAATTCAGTATCTCTTCATGATTAAAAACTCTCAGCAAACTATGAAGAGAAGAGAACGTCCTCAACTTGATAGGAGACATTTACAAAAAAACTACAACCAACACCACACATTCATGGTGAAAGACTGAACACTCTCCCGTAAGGAAGAAGGCCACCTAAGATTTCTACCATATTTTTTGACAAGAGGTAGTATAATACCTTGCTTCTCTAAGTGTGATCCAGGGGCCAATAGCATGGACAACACCTGGACGTACATTAGAAATGCAGAGGCCGTGACCTAGACCTACTGTGCCAAAGCCTGTAGTTTCACAAGGTCTCTGGCCATCCATATGCAATCTACAGATGGAGAAGCCCTTGAGTAGTGTACTAGACGTACTGTAGAACTAGACAGCCTTGAGTTTTGTCTCATTCCCCTACTACAATTCAGTTAGGCTTTCAGAGTCTCTGATTCCTCATCTACAAAATATAGAAAATGATACCTCCCTTTCTAGGTGGTCATGAGGGTAGAGACAAGGGACCTGATAAAGTCATGCTCCAAAATGTGCTAACGTTAAGACTATTCTTCCAAGAAGCTCAAAATATATCTGCCATTTTCTTTATATAACCATAGCTTGCTAGTGGGTAACAAGTGCAAAGGTGTAAATGTGCAGAGAGAAAGCTAACATTCCCCAAACTGATAGAAAAAAGCAAAAATAAGAATTCAGGTCTCCTGAGTGTCAAACTATCACATACCATGTTTGACTTTGCTGGGGCCTTATCACAAAGCTCATACTCCTTCCCACCCCCAAGCCACTTCCTGAATTGCCAAGTTATATATTCTGGACATAATATCACAGTCATAGGTCAGATTAGTCTATGTGTATATAGACACAGTATTGCTGTCCTTTCTAAAGGCCAGAGTGAGACCTAGGTAGGACACCTCCCTCTTCAATCCCCCTTATTTGTCTTTCCAAACTTTGAAAAAGAAATTACTTATCTCAGTCTCATGGATAACTATTGATTTGCAAGTTGGCTGCCATACACTGAGGGCAAGAAGAGACTGAAAAAAGAAGCAGACAGTTCTAGACTACTAAGGGGCAGCTTACAGAAGAAGCAAGAGGACTTACTTCCGAGGCTTGTCTTAGACAGCTACAAGGTGAGTAGATCTCCACACCTGCCCACCAGAATTTTAAAAGTTCTCATAGAAGCCTGAATGGGGTCAGTCACGTAAACAGTCTAGAAAGTCTCAACAACACCTTACTCTCTCAAGGCTGTTCCCAAAATAGCTCCTAGTGTGGAAACGGTGGGCAGGACATAGGGTCCAAGTTAGGGGAGGAAGAGACCCCCATTTCCCCCAGGCCAGCTCTGGGTCAGCCTGTGGTCACGCCTCTTAATGACCTCTGCCAACAATAGCTCTAAAACACATGTAAAACTATTTTATCAGAATGAAAAGTGCAAAGTGGCAAGTGGGAAAGACCTGTCCTAGAATTCATTTCAGCTGTAAATAGAAGTGAGACCAAAAGAATGAATTTCATCATTTATATAGATCAACAGCTAAGAATTAATGAGGCTTAGGGGTTGGAAGAGGACTTCTTACTCTTAATTCCAGTATTTCAGGAAACTTACCATCATCATGTGCTCTTTATATCTGATTTATTACCTTCCAGCTGCTATTTTAGCCAATGTCTCTTTTTCGTCCTTAATGAGGATTTAGGACATTTGGTCACCAGTCGTCTTTGAACGAAGTTCTCATGTTCTTATTCAATAATCCCTCACCTTTGTCCTCATCAGCTTTGCTAAATTTTATCTCATGCATAAGCCATTTTTCCTGCTGTCTTTCATTCAGATAAATACTAAAAGCATCCCCTTCTCTTTGTATTTGCCTCACATCTCTTCCAACCTTTGTCAAGGCTCTGTTCTGCTTTTCTGAAAATGGTGTTTCTAGAAAGAGCTACCTAGCTCTCATCTGCCACGGCTAACCTCATGGCTCTCTTTTCGACATTGAGGGATGTGTCCCTATGGGGCCTAATACCAGATCCTGCGCAGTGCCAACAGTGCCAAGGTCCTTGTCACTGCTCAGGGCTACTGTGCTGACCTGCACCAATCCCAGACCTGTGCCCATCAGCGCCAGCCACGGTGGCAGGAGAAAAATGAGGGCACTACAGTGAGTTTCCATGAAACTGCCATTATTTCCATGGAAACAGTTGTTTTGTGTTCTGAGATTATATCTTTCTCATTTCCAGTGTTTCAAATGTTTTTTTTTTCTTTTGTTGGAATAGTACAATAACCTCCCCCCACCCCTTATTACAAGGTCTTACTTTGCAAAAACTAAAATGCTGGCAACTCTCAGTTTCTTTACCTTGGTTAATGTTTCTTTTTTCACTGCTCTGTGGTCTCGGAATCTGAGTGTAGAGGGCAAGAGCGCACACCTTGAACTCTGTAATCAGAGCTGGGTGAGATTCCCTGCTCTGCTATCTACTGAGGAAGTCACAAGAGGCAAGTTGTTAAACCTCTCTTAAGCTTTTGGTGTATGCATATTACAGTGGAGATGACAGTACCTACTTCGTCAAAAAAGAAATAAATAAGATAATATATGCCAAGTGCATAAGATAGTACCTGGCACAGAGTAATGAATCAATAAATAGTAATTACGATGATTATTATACTTCCTTGAGAATTATCTTGCCAAACGCTTAAGACAAGCTGCCATCTGTTGTCAAGATCCCACTTTCTTTTCCGGAGAGGAAGACCAGCATCTTGTCAATTTTAAGATTTTATCTTTGATTGCAGGTCAGTCCTACAGGACAGGGCTTTAGGATTGAAGTAGGGCCAGGGCATTCACCATGTTTTTTATTTTCTATATTTTATGAATCTTTGGCATCTTGGGGGGCCCTGTGGACCAGAGGAGGGACTACTCCCGCCAGCGTTAGCTAATTCCTAGAGATAGCATACGATTTGCGTGGGAACTTGCTTTTGATACACAAACTAAAGGATCCAAAACTCATAACCCCCAATCACCTCTTTAAACGAACTCTCAAACACCAAGTCAGCATTTCTCCTTAATAATAAACCTCTCCCCACCTCCACTCCAAATCTACTTGGTAGTAGACATGAGTATCTACAATTACTAGAGAATTGATTTGGCTTCCCAAAGATAACTTCCAGGATTGAATATCATCTATACAGAAAGCTGGGCCAGGTTCACACCCACTGTTGCAGGATTTCTCTGCCTTGCATGCCTGTGGTTCTTAGTCAAGCCACTTGGAAGAATGAAGAGACAGTCCAGCCGAAGAGTGGTGGGCAACAAAGCAAAGTTTATTAGCAAGAGTACTAAGCCCCTGGAGAGGGAAGGAGCCCGAGAGGGTTGCCTTTGGAGTTTCTAAGTTTAAGGGATTTTATGAGATCTTTGGTGGAACTATCTTAAGCAATCAGGGTGTGCTAAGTTGTGCCCATCGGGTCTTTGGTCAGTTATCTACCTATTAGGTTAATGTTCACATGCTGATGGTCTTTTTTGGCTGACATCTGAGGGCTTATTTGTCTTAACAGCCCCTTGCCCATGATGGTGACAAATATTTTGCAGTTAATTGTTTTATTTTAGGACATTTTGCAAAAGTCATTTCTGCAAAGGCTGCAAAGCAGAATGTCAGTGCGGTCCTGTCTCAGCTACAAAACAGGACGTTAGTGTTGTTTTATCTTAGCTGTCCTGACTCCATATTTTCTTGTTGGGGACCCCGGCCATGACTACCTAACTGTCCAACTCACTCCTAACACCACCTCTGAACTATAGTACAAGGATATTCACTGCAGAAAGCTTTTGAACCCCAGGCCTCAGTGAGCTTACAATTGTCTCTTTATTTTCCTGCAGTCGGTCAATAAAAATGCGGAACAAACAACATCCAGAGACTTAAGAAGCAGCCTGGTCACTGTTTTAAATAGAAGTCACAATGGAGCAAAAATCACATTTTTTTTCTGGGAGAAAGCTCCTGGGAGGAAACTCACTTCCTATTAATTTATTTTCTGTGCTTTGATGATGTTCAAGTTTCCTTTCAGTTTTGAAGTTATATGATTTGATGTCTATTACCATCATTCTATTTTCTCACCACTTTTTATAATTTGTTGAGATACCATGAGGAGGTATGAACTGACTGAAGGTACTGAGCAATATAGATGTATTCTTTCTGTAGAAGAAATGGCTTTGTGAAGTTTAAAAACTTTGGACTTTGTTGGGGTGCCTGGGTGGCTCAGTGGGTTAAAGCCTCTGCCTTCAGCTCAGGTCCTGATCCCAGGATCCTGGGATGGAGACGCGCATCAGGCTCTCTGCTCAGCAGGGAGCCTGCTTCCTCCTCCCTCTCTGTCTATTTGTGATCTCTGTCTGTCAAATAAATAAATAAAATCTTAAAAAAAAAAAAAGAGAGAGAGAGAGAGAGAAGAAAAACTTTGGACTTTGTTTATTCCTGTATCAGTGGCTCCCCTAGAAAAAGTTTTCTTGACCAAAAAGTTCCTTGCAACCAGCTAAGAAACTGCTCACCCCCCAGTCTCCTCACCCTCCCACAGCCATTGAGGATGGTAAAATGGAGCACAGAACTTTAGTGGCTCGGAATTCTTCCCTTTCTTGATTCATCCTGGACATTGAGCAGAATAACCTGCTAGGAGACCCCAATAAAAAGACTGCCTTGACAAACACTTTGCCTTTCCCTTCATTTATAATTGAGGTTGCTCTTGTCAATAAAGCTTTCCAAAGGCCACTCACCACAGCACTCTCAGACAAGTATTTACATTCTTTTCTCCTCCCCTATCAAAAGCAAGACTACTTTTGTTACCTGAAAAAAATGAATGGGAGTAGAAGCAGACCTTGGCTTTTCTATCCCATGATGGTTTTAAAAGCTACCTGCGCTAACAGAAATACATCATGGACAATGTGAACTTGTCCCACTTTTTCCTCCTAATGCAGTTCTTGTGATGGGGTCTAAAGGAATTTCTAAAACCAGGTCCCGCAGTCCTTTGGCTCCCTGCTTCCCCTGCTGTGGCTATTTTGTTCAGCATTCCGTGGGGGGTTTTTTTTGTTTGTTTGTTTTTGTTTTTTTGTTTGTTTGGTTTTTTGTTTGTTTGTGGGGGTTTTGTGGGGGGGGGGTTGTTGTTGTTGTTTGGTAACAAAATGAGAAATCATTGAATTTAGTCTCAGTTTATTCCCCTAAACATCCGTTGTTCTTATTGGTTTCCTAAGCTTGTGTTGGCATTTATGAAAATGATACTTTGTGGACTCCTGTTTGAAAAGGTAGCGAGAAACAGCTACACTAACGAGCACGCTCCTTGTCTTCATCTTGTCAGTCCTCATCACTGTTTCCCGCCACAGGCACGGTCGCCAAATACTCAAAGTAGCTCTTTCCTCTACTGGTAATATTTACTTGATTTTTCCTCGGAACTTATGCAAATAAAGATTAATTGTGCCCAGACTACGTAGATCATTTTTTAATTAGCAGAGTTCACTGTGCTTAGAGAGTATGATGATTAAAGAGGACAGCAAAATGGCCAATCCATCATAAAATTTATAAGTTCCTTACCCCCCAAAATTTCGACTTCAGATGCCCTTATTCATTTGAACAATTCAGCCTTGCAGGAAAAGACAAGAAAGCAACAAATGTGAGCTAAAGCCCCAAATTTGCATTAGCACCAGTCAATGGAGGAAAACAACATAACCTATTTTTAATTACATTCAAGGTGTTCATCCTATTAATCTGGAAATTAAACATGCGAAAATGAATTCCATTGATGAAATATTACTTTCTAGAATATTAGAAAAAGAAATAAAATCACTCTGGATATAAAGCAATGTGCAGTGGATAAACCTTCTTACAAACTCTTGCTCGGCGGTTTCCTGGGAAACCGAAACTCTGCAGATGTACAAACTAAAATGCAGATGTGAGCATTTGAAAGAACTCTATCCCGTTTTCATTCCTAATGAAGCCAATTCATTTGCAGTTATGCATAGAATACCACGTCCCTCTAAATTGGAATAAAAATCTGATCTCCTAACCATGAACACTGACGCTTTTTGAAAATTAACATTTATTCAATTAAATTTGATTTTTAAGCCCATATAATATGTGATTTCCGCAGACTGGCCACTAGTGAACCACTAGGTAACCCTGTTCTTTGGTATCTCACCAGGGGCCCTGCTGAATCATCGCCTTACAGGTTGTGTGCCGACTCTGGAACAAACACAAATGTATATTTCCTTTCCAAATGCCCCACTTCTGCCAGGAAACTAACAGATGCACCAACAAATGTTGCAAGTCTGCCTATTAAACATGGAGCTCATTGAATTTCTATTGCATTTCTACAGCACAAGTGCATTTGGAGCAAAGAAAGAAATTAAAATGAAGTCAGGTGTCATTCAAGAAAATTACAGTCCCACGGAGGATAGTTTTGAGTTGCAGCTTTGAGTTGCCATGCTGTGCCTTTCACAGCTGCCTACAGTTCTTGTCATTAATAATCAGTAAATAAGATCTGCAGGTGGGCCTGGAAGGCACCCCGAGCCAAGAAGATGGTAGTTAGGGCTTCTGTCTCTAAGATGGGTGGCCAGGCTCATTTGCACAAGCCGGCTTATGTTTCCACACAAAAGTGCAACCCTACTTAGCATAGCTTCAGGGAAGCTGCTACAATATAGGGAATGCTAATTACTGTAACCAACTGGCAACGATGCATCCAAAATTAAATGGCCTGTGACTGAGCAGATGAACAATTTTTATGGCCCAAAGATCAGGGAACAGGGATAGTTTGTTAAATTAACTGACAGCCTCTTTGGTCTAAGTAGGTGAGTCGAAGTCATTTGAAAACCATGTTTGCATGCGGTTCCATACCGGAGTCTCTCCTGCGTAAGTACAGTTCCCCCTGCAGCTTTATGTGGGAGTATGGCTACATTTAGTACATAAAATTCAAAAAGTTCCCCAGTTCAGTTCATAAATGACCAGGAGAAGCTATTCTGAATCCCTGTGGGATTGATTTTTCACACACCAAGGTTTGATCTTTTGAAATTCACCTGAAACTAATTCAAATAGTTGCACAGAGAGTTTTTTAGTAAACCCACAGAACCCTGCATGAACAAAAGCTTTTAACTTCTAATTTCCAACATTGATCACACTTAGAAACCATGCCGTTTCACTAGCATAGCACAAGTTGCTATTATTGTAAGTTCATGCCCATCTGTGAATGCAAATCTAAAAATCTTCCTGAAAGACAGGTAAGAGAGAGAGGACAGCACAGCCTCTAAAATTTTTAAAGCATTGTTTTTAGCACACCACACTTTTTCCCATCACAGTGTGAAAGCCAGGACTTCTCAGCTTAGGCACTATTGACATTCTGAACTGGGTAGTTCCTAGGGTTGGGGAAGGGCCCGGTGGGGGTGGGGGGTCAATAGTCTGAACTATGCACTGTAAGATGTTTATCAGCATCCCCAACCTCTACCTACTAGATGCCTGTAGGGACCCCCCCCCCCCCAACTTGTGACAGTCAAAAATAACTTCAGGCATTGCCAAATAAACTCTGAAGGGTAAAATCACTCTCCCCCCGGTGGAGAATTACTGGCCAATGGTTCAACAAACATTTATGGAATGTCTATGATATTATACCAGACTCTGCATGAGGGGTGGGGGATGGGCAACAGGTTGAGAAATGGCCTGTGTCAAAACATGACACAGCTGTGACCTGGGGGAGTATAGTTTACCAGGGACACAGCCACACGAACAGAACATTTCCACAGTATGTGAGGGTGAAAACAGAAGTGTGTACACGGCGCTCTGGAAATACAAAGGGAAGGCAACGTAACTCCTGAAGGTTCTGATGAGATTTCCTAGAAGAGACTCTGAGCTGAGACTTGAAGAATAATTTAAAGTTAGCCAAATAAAGAAAGATGAAAAGAGCATTCCAGAGGGGCCACCCTGTCTGAGTAAAGACACAGAGGTGTAGAACAGTAGGGTATACACAAGGTAGTATATCCAGTCCTAAGCAGTTCTATCCATTGATATGGGTTTTAAAAGCACATCAGAAGGAGCAGGAGAAGAAGAAGGGAGAGGGAGGAGGAGGAGGAAAGGAAGGGAGGGGGGAGTGGGGAAGGGGGGAGGGAAGGAAGGAAGGAAAGAAAGGAGGAAAAGAAAGGAAGCTGAGAAGAAGGAGTAGAGTGTAACATGTGTTTTGGTGTTACAAGAAGGTCCTTCCTAGGGCACCGGGATGGCTCAGTCCTTAAGCGTCTGCCTTCAGCTCAGCTCATGACCTTGGGCTCCTGGGCTCCTGGGATCTAGTCCAGCATCGGGCTCCCTGCTCTGCGGGAAGCCTGTTTTTCTCCCTTTCCCCCTCTCCCTACTTGTGTTCCCTCTCTCGCTGTGTCTCTTTCTGCCAAATAAATACATAAAATCTTAAAAAAATTTAAAAAAAGAAAAGTCCTTCCTAATCATCAATTCAATTAACATGAATTTACTGTCAACTAGGAATTCAGAGATACATATGAGACTCCTTGCGACCTAGCTGCTCACCAACTGGTGAGATATGAGAAGCACAGGCATGACTCAGATACGTTCTTTTTTTTTTTTTTTTTTAAGATTTTATTTATTTGACAGACAGAGTTCATAAGTAGGCAGAGAGGCAGGAAGAGAGAGGGGTCGGGGAGAAGCTGGCTCCCTGCTGAGCAGAGAGCCCACCACGGGGCTTGATCCCAGGACCCTGGGATCATGACCTGAGCCAGAGGCAGAGGCTTTAACCCACTGAGCCACCCGGGCGCCCCATGACTCAGATACATCCTAAACCATATATTAGAATATAGCTCTGTGTGTGTTACTCTAGCCTCTAGAATCTTCTCTTTGAATATTGAATTTCATGGAAACATTAGAATTGCCAGATTTCAATGACAACCTAAGGAGGAACATGAAGAAGTCAAAGACATACAGCCTACAAGAAACTTATAATTTGGTCAGAAAGATAAAACTCATGAAAAGATAACAAGTCATACAAATCATGAAAAAAACACCAAAGAAGAGGTACAGATTCTTAGAAGAGCAGAGGAGGCGGAAATAATGGTGGTCTTCCAAGGCCAGGCAAAAACTTGAGAAAGATGTGGGATTTATTCTGTTCTTACAAGGGGGTTGTATTCAAAGAGCAGAAAGGGGAAAGACATGTTAGACAATGGGGAAGAAATGACAAGTATGATGGAATAGATCCTGTGCCTGGCACTGTGAGGACAGTGAGGAGACTTAATCTGTCCTCTGGGCAAGGCAACGAGTTCCCCTAGGAAGGAAGAGTTGAAAGTGTATAGCAGCAAAATGTGGAGGATGGGGATGGGGAATGGGAGTACAGTTAGCGGGTGCTTGGTATTTAAGTCTATCCTTGGAAGATGGATAGACTGTTGATAAATGTTAGGAGAAAGCACAGAGTCCTGAGGAGATGGGAAAGTAGAGTGGATATCCAACATGGCTGAAAACCTCTACTGTTGGCTTGGGGGGGTGTCTCACCCGGTAGGTAAACAGGATGTCTCTCTTGTCTGCAGTCTTTTGTGTTTCGTGATAAACGCCATTTCTCTTTTAGCGTTACAAGAAGGTTTGTATCTTGTTAGGAAAAAAATAAAATAAAAAGACATTCTTTGACATGTATTATACTTCTGCCACCAAATACCAAACCTCTAGGAAATGACTTCTGCCCTTCTCCTCCCCACCTTCTGACTTCAGTAAAATGACATCCATTTTTCTCAGCCCCACAGAATAGGCAGTAAATAATGCCTCCCAACCACAGATGCCTCTGCCTTACACCCCTTAGGGACTCTGTTGCCTACAGCCAATAGACTTAGGTGCATTCCTGCCTAGAGCAGGTAATAATCCAGCCCTGCTAGTTAGCATCCTGCCAGTTAACTCCTTCTCATCCAGAGGCAGGTGTGGGAATCTCATCCTGGTTTCCTACACTTTCTCTAGAAACACGTAATTTTGATTATAAAAGGCAGGACACTGGTTATAAATTCTCTGTTCCTCTGACCTTTTCGCCCCAGCACAAAGGCCAGCATCCTTATTATGTAATTGATGAAACACATGAGTAAAGACATTTTCCCCCAGTTTTTAAAATTTGTGTGTACATAAGAATCACATAAGAATCACATGGAGACCCACAGACTAGAAATTCTGATTCATTAAGTGCAGGTCTGGAAACAATTACCCGCTTTTGCTTAATGGTTCTACCATAGGAACACATTTTTAGAAACAGTTTTTAGAGGATCATGAACATAGTTTTTAAGGAATATTCCAGATATCTTTCTGGAAATTAAGACTAGCTATTCTTAGCCTTGACTCTCAATCCTCTCCAAATAGATAAATAAAATGATTAGGCAAAAAGCAACCTTGTTGCCTCTGAAGTGTTTGGATGATTACTGAAATATATCATTAATAGTCAGTACTTCCGGGTCACTTGAGGTGGCCCTCCAGGAACTCTACCACAGCTAGTCACCAGGTTCAGACACATCTTTCCTTCCTACATAAGTCACATTTTGCAAGGGATGCTAGGGAGTCCAAGACGGCAGCTGTCAAGGAATCTGCTTTTAATGAATAAAAGAGAAACTCCCTCAAAATCCTTTGGAATGGGTTGAGTGTCATTCTTGAGTGAGCTGAAGATCTCATGATAGTTCCCCTAAAAACTCCATTACCTGGTCCTCTTTCCTATTCCTCTACTCTTTGCCACAAAAACCATGCAGAGGGGGATGCCTGGACTGAACTCAGGAGCAATTTGACCCCAACATGACTCTGTCCAAACATCAGCCACGGTTGAGCATGAAGAATCTGCCTTACACCAGCAGTAGAAAGAATCAAAGAAATAATGGAAGGAGAAAGCAAAAACTTCTTCAAAATTTGAAAGCTTTTGCTCTTCAACTGTTAAGAAAATAAAAAGGGAAGCCACAAACTGGGGAGAAAAAATGTCAAAGTACGGGCCTGATCAAGACTTGTATCTAAAATATACACAGAAACTTTACAACTCAAAAGAAGATGAGCATCCGGTTTTTTAAAAATGGGCCAAAGATTTGAGCAGATACCTCACCAAAGATCACCTATAGCAAGTAAGCGCATGAAAAGATCCTCTAGGGAAATGTGAATTAACACAATAACGGTATCAGTACACACTTATTAGAATGATCGAAGGTGTTAATCCGAACCCTACCAACTGCCAGAAAGAATGTGGAGTAATCGGAGTTTCCATGCACTGGTGGGTATGATGGAAAATTATGAATCACCACGGACAACATCTTTTTGTAAAAATATTTTATTTATTAGGGTGCCTGCGTGGCTCAGTGGGTTGGGTTCTCTGCCTTTGGCTCTGGTCATGGTCTCGGAATTCTGGGATAGAGCCCCACGTCAGGCTCACTGCTCGGAGGCAGGGAGGTTGCTTGCCCCTCTCTCTCTGCCTGCCTCCCCGCCTACTTGTGCTCTCTCTCTGTGTCAAATAATACATATATACATATACATACATATGTATATGTATACATGTATACATATGTATGTATATGTATATATGCACAAGCAGGGGGAGTAGCAGGCAAAGGGAGAGGCAAGGGGAGATGGAGAAGCAGGCTCCCTACTGAGCAAGGAGCCCAATGCCGGGCTCAGTCTCATGACCCTGGGATCATGACCTGAGCCAAAAGCAGATACCTAACCGACTGAACCACCCAGGCACCCGTTCTCAGACAACTTCTTGACAATTTCTTAAACACGAACACACATTCTTGACAATTTCTTAAACACTAACAAACTGAACTCTGGCAGCTGCAGAAGGCTTGTGGTGTAGACAAGGATGGCATATAAGACCTAAGAAACTCACAAAGGAGTTTCCTGGACTTTCTTTGCAGCAAGAAGGACAATCTGCTGGCATTTTTCCTTCCTGGGCAAGTGAAATACAGGAAGTCAACCAGCAGAAAGAGGCTCAGGTTTGGCCTGGAAGGCCTGATGCCCCAAGTTTCAGCTTTGCAGATTTCCTGTCACTTCTCCGGGTACTGAGCATGCCTGTCTCTGGCAGCAGCTTGCCAGCAGGGGCTGTCAGTTGCAGCTGTTTCCCAGCTGTTTACAGCAGAGCTACATTGCTTCAGGCTGAGCTTCTGTGCTTTGTCCAGACACCTGGTCTAATTCTGTCCATCCATCCTCTGCAGATCTAATGATGATTATTTAAGTGTTGATGCTACTGGAAATACCATAAATCCTGATATTCTTCTTACCAGTTGCCTTACATTCTTGTGGCCCCCAAAGTGGTGGTAGTAAGTATTCCTCTCGGGCTAAACTTGCCCTGGGATTAGATCATGTAGCCCAGGAGGCAGATCTGGCCCCTAAGTCTGCATCCTAGGTTGATTCCGAAACTTTCTGAACCCTCAGATTCACTCTGGGAGCACTTCTGTTTATTCACTTTGCTGTTCAAAGGGCATAGATCTTTTTATTTCTGAAACAACCAGAGTCCTCATGAGAATGAATGCTATAATCTCACTCATCCTCATCTTTACCCACCAAGACCTCTCTTTAGCAAATCTGACCATTTTTCTAAGCCCAGACCAAATTATCCCTGCTCCAGGAAATCCTTTAATATTCTAGGCTATATATATCCATTTCTCTTATTCTTGGCAACATGCAGCCTGCATAATATTCTGCCTTTTTGTTCCACAATCCAATCCATTCTATATACAGTTGATGGGTTGGATTTCCCAAAACATAAGTCCGATCATACACTCCCTTGATCAGAAATGTCCTTTGGCTCCCAAGAGCTTACAGAGCAAAGTCCAAAGTTTTGGGAACCTCCACCACTGGCCTCAAGCCCATCTCACCAGCCTCTCTACTGCTACTTTTACCCACTTAACGCTCCAGCTAAACTGAATTCTGGGCTATTCCTTAATCCTTTCCCATTTCCATAACTTACTTTTTGCTATCACTTTCACTTAGACTATTTCCCCCTAGTCCATATGTCCATATATGATGAGCTTAAATGGTGTTTTCCTATGTAATCTTCCCTTTTAAGCCCACTTAAGGTAATTTATCCCATCAACCAATCCGCATTTAATCTTCCTTAAGACTCTTACCATTTTATTCCTTCTTAGGAGTTTTTATGTGTAAGTGTTCTCTCCTCTCCTGAACGGCAGGTGCTACACAGTAGAGTCCGTATTCTGCTTATCTTGTTCACAATGTCTCGACTATAGTCGAAGATTAGTAATTCTTTCCAAGACAAGCTCAATCTTATCTTCCAAAGAGGGACAGGGCTAAGCCAGCATTTGTGAGACGAGAGGAATTTGAATCTTTGTCCCGAAGTTTGTTAGTTCTGTGGCCTAGGGCACGCCACTTGGCCTCAGTTTTCTTCTTTCCAATCTGCTCATTGAGTCCCCGTAAGGAGTTCTGAAACTACGTAATCTTATAGAAGGCTTACATTCTCCCAAGTCAGCATCTGGCATATGCTTCCTGAGCGCCTACGTTTTTATACACTGTATCTAAAAAGTTTTAGACACGTAGAAGCATTATAAAATTAGAGTAACTCAGGGACATCTCTTCTAGAACCCATAAGGTCAGAGAAGCTTGGGTACTTGCATCTAACTATTGTCAAAGACAAAATCATGAGGATTTCTGACTCTCAGTGCTGTGTTATTCCCATTAAACCATGCACAATAAACACTCAGAAATACTTGCTGAGCCAAAAAGGTACAGTAGATTGAAGTTCCCCAGTTCCTGAAACCTCTTTGGAGACTTCAGCAAATGTAAATTCCAAGAGGGTGGGGGTGTTGTGTCTATCTTACTCTTTGCTGTGGACCCAAACCTAGATCTGTGCCTCACACATAGCGTGTGTTTAATGGGCACTTGTTAAATGAATGAATGCACCTCAGCTTTCTCACAAGTAAAACACTAACAATCTCATAGAGCTGTACTGTGAATTAAAAGAACAGAAGCACTTAATGCTATGAAGAGTGCCTGAAATCCAGTAAGCAGAATCCAGTACGCTGGCCATTACTATTACCCTGCAAACAAACCTCTTATCATTTCTTCCAATTAGAGCTGCGTTAGAGGAGGGAAGCTCCAAAAGAATGGGATATCTAACCTGAACACCCAGTCTTGGTTATTACGTTTGCAAATCTAGGGAGAAAGAGAAAGCACGTCTGGCATACGTTGACTGCCCCAAGAGATCTCTAACAAATCAAGCATTATCACCAAAGATCAGAACTTATAACTACTAGGGACAAACAGAGCTACAGAAGAAAAGCTAGAGAACAAAACAGTAAACTACAGAAGGACAAGGGCTTGCTGATGCCATATACTAACATTATAGCTTGATTTTTTTTTTTCATAAACCATAAAGAAAACACTTTTCCTACCAAATGCCTAAAAACTTAAATGTAGAAGCAAACATATAAATAACATGGTAACAGGACATCTAGGTTATGTTATTTCCATATTAATGGGAGGTTTTATTATATGCCACATTTACACTCACAGCTAAAACTCAGTTATGAAATCAAACTTGCATGTTAATACACTTTTTCACAAATTTTTACACACAGCAAGTTAAAACATAGTTAATTAGCTATTAGGTCAAATGAGAGTAACAATGTATGGCACGGAGGGATAACCAATATTCAAATAATATAATAAAATATAATTAACACTAATATTGACCTTAACATAATTTAACACAGCCTCGAGGATCCCAGAGGCATCTTAAGATCCTTCAGAGTCACAGAATCATCATTAAGAATTTCAATTATAATTGTGTAGTATCGATACTGTTTTTCTGAGATCCCTGGTTGTTGAAATTCTGCATAAGAGATATTCGTTATAGAGGCATATAGGAAAGCAGGTGTGTGGAGGGGAAGTTCATGTATACACATACAGCATGAACGCAGTATGTATACAGAACATTTAGGTTTCCTTCCTTGCTTTCCTTTTCTAAAGCATTACCTCCATTTCTTCCCTAAAAAGCCCAAAACAGGGGCGCCTGGGTGGCTCAGTGGGTTAAGGCCTCTGCCTTCGGCTCGGGTCATGATCCCGGGGTCCTGGGTTCGAGCCCCATATCAGACTCCCTGCTCAGCGGGGGGCCTGCTTCCTCCTCTCTCTCTCTCTCTCTCTCTCTCTCTCTCCTCTCTGCCTGCCTCTCTGCCTACTTGAGATCTCTGTCAACTAAATAAATAAAATCTAAAAAAAAAAAAAAGTATAAAAGCCCAAAACACACTCTATTTTCACCAGTTTAAAAAAGGGCTTTAGTCAGTACTTAAAAAAGTTTTCTAGAGCATCTGAGAAGTGCAGCTTGTCAAGCATCCTGCTCTTGATTTCCACTGGGGTTGGGATCTCAGGGTCCTGGGATTAAGCCCTCCCTTCCCCCCAAAGCTTTTGGGGTTCCACACTCAGTAGGGTGTCTGCTTGTTGCTCTCCCTCCCCTTTTGCCCTTCCCCCAACAGTCTTTATCCCTTTCTCTCTAAAATAAATAAATACAATCTTTTCAATTATTCTCCATTTAGCACATGCTTTGACTCCTATAGACTTACACTTTCACACTTTCAATTACAAGTTTATTTTTAGGGGCACTTAGCTGGGCTGGCTCAGTTGGTGGAGGATGTAACTCTTGATCTCAGGATTTTAAGTTCGAAACCCATGTTGGGTGCAAAGATTGCTTAAAAATAAAATCTTAAAAAAAATAAAAGTTTGGTTGACTGGGAGCTGAGGAAGGTGTGTTTTAATAAAACCACCATTTGCACCTAAAAAAAATAAATAAATAAATAAATAAATAAATAAATAAAAGTTTATTTTTAAATAATGATGTCTTATCCTTTGTAGGTCACATCCAAATAATGACTAAAATAACAAAGTAGTGACAGAGCTATTCAAACATCATTGAATTCAATTTTTATTTTATTTTTTAAGATTTTATTTATTTATTTGACAGAGAGATCACAAGTAGGCAGAGAGGCAGGCGGGGTGGTGGGGGGAGCAGGCTCCCTGCTGAGCAGAGAGCTCTATGTGGGGCTTGATCCCAGGACCTTGAGATCATGACCTGAGCCAAAGGCAGAGGCTCAAACAACTGAGCCTCCCACGCGCCTTCAAGTCTACCTTTATCAGATGACTCAAATTTTGACTTTTAACATTATCTCAAAAAGAATGTGAATACTTCATTGAGACCCTGATGATACTAGAAGGAGCCATCTATCATTCAAATCAATGTGTACGTAAGATACTAGTTCTCAAATGTTTTTCTTTAAATTTATTAAATTTTTAATTTTTTTAATAAACATACAATGTCTTTTTATCCCCAGGGGTACAGGTCTGTGAATCACCAGGTTTACACACCTCACAGCACTCACCATAGCACATACCCTCCCCAATGTCCATAACCCCACCCCCCTCTCCCAACCCCCCTCCCCCCAGCAACCCTCAGTTTGTTTTGTGAGATTAAGAGTCACTTATGGTTTGTCTTCAAATGTTTTAATACACACCTCAATAAGAAATCTATTCTACATCACAACACAGCACAAAAAATGCTTTTACCATGGGGGTGCCTGGGGGGCTCAGTTGGTTAAGTGTTTGACTCTTGATATCACCTCAGTTCTTAATCTTAGGGTCATGAGTTCAAGTCTTACATTCGGCTCCACCCGGGGCAGGGAGACCACTACAAAAACAAAACAAACATTTTTACTATTACCACATGCAATGCAGTGTGTGTTTTTGTTCCCCTGTGTGCTTTTTTGTTCCATTGTGTGCAAGTGAAAGTTTCTTAAACTGTTGGTTACAACCAGGGCAGATGGAGGTGAAGGGGGAGGGATGAAAAAAGTGGAGAAAGTCAGGATAAATTACTGAGGGTGTTTTGGCTAGAAGGGGTAATCACAAATTCCACATACTCATTCACCCTGGCAAAAGGGAGAGAGGGTGAGGCAGTTTTCCACACTTCGATTGCCCTGTTCTTCACAGAAATTGATTTCATGATCCTCTAATGCGGATGTGACCCATGGGCTGAAAAAAACAAAAACAATTTTAGAAGACAATACTACCTGTAGTGCCAGGAATTCATATTCTATGATAAATACTATAATTATTTTGGGCATGTGGAAGTAATTACATTGGACTGTCTTTTGGGCTAAAGGAATTAATCTGTTAAATGTAAATATTCAAAATCCACCACAAGATTTGTGATGCTGTATTGGCTTTTTTTCATTTTTTAATATACTGGAGAATCTTAAGAATAAACAAAAAGCAAAAATTAAAGTGGCCCTGCCTCCTGACCTCTGAATGGTCCTTTTTATTCGCAGTGACTTTAAGCAAAGAAACTAGGTCACACTCTAAAAGTTATGCTTGCACATTTGACACATCTGCTAGAAGAAGGTAGACGGTCTCCAAGGCCCACAGGAGCAGAGGTTGGCTGCAGCTAATTAGTAATAATGGCATATTTACGAACAAATGGGTCACCAAAGGAGGAAAGTGGGGAGACAACCAACACAGAGACCCACTGGGAGGGTATTATGTGTACGCTCACATCCTCCCCACCCCCAACACACACTCACCCACTCACTTCTCTTATCTCCTTTAAAGGTAAGCATGTTGGTTGCAGACTGGGCTCTTTGGGAAGAAAACTCCGAAACATTGTTGAATGCGCAAAAGGTTTATCAGGAAGTACACTTGTGGTCAAGGCCTCTGGACTGGAAGGGAAGGAAGCAGGACTGGGCAAAGGAAGCAGACAAGCTGAGGTGCAGGCCCTTCAACACCTCAGCCATTCCACAAGGAGCTCTAGAGCTAAGTGACCCAACAGAGCTGTCCTTCACTGGCCAAGGCTTTATAGCCCTACCCCCATGAGCTCCCAGATGCGAGCCAGCCTAGGAAGGATATGAATATGACGTGCCTGAGATGCCTCTCTGCCACTGTGGCAAACCCCAAACGGGCTGAGAACTGAAGGACATTGGTTGACAATACTCTCAACAGCTGTGTCAAGATTCCCTGTGGGCGACTGGGTGGCTTAGTTGGTTAAATCTGCCCTGCCCGCTGCTCAAGTCATGATCCCAGGTTCCAAGAGACATCCCCCCACACCCCGACCCTCACCCCACTCCCACCCCACCCCCTCTGGCTTCATGTTCAGAGGAGACCCTGCTTCTCCCTCTGCCCCTCCCCCACCCATGCTATCTCTCACTCAAATAAATAAATAAGTAAAATCTTTAAAAATGGAGTGGTTTGTCTCTTGTCCATCACACATGCTGTCCCAAGGAATAGCTAGCCTGTGGGACGTTCAGACACACACCACATGGGTCTTAACATAATGCTGTATCAGTGAGGTTGGACTAGGATTTGCAGCCCTTAAGACAATACAAAACAAGACGAAACAACTCAGTGGCTTATCACAAAAAGGACTTCCCAGATCATGTTTCAAGTCTCTTGGACATGGCCCGAGGCTCTGCTCTGCTTTGTCTTCGCTGCCACCCGGTTATAGGGCACAACTGCCGCTGAGAGCCTCCCAGTTCCCAGGGCAGGGGGAAAAGGCGTGAGGAAGAAAGCACCGGCTCTTTCAACTTCGGTGTGGAAGAGATCTAGGTCACTTCCGCGCACATGCCTCCGGCCAAAGAAAATCTGGCCAAATCAAGCCCAGCTTCAGTGGGACTCTAAAATAGATTCCCCACCCAGGGCATGGATAGGAAGCCGATTTTGGTGAACAATTATACAAGATACCACAGTAACATTCATCTCAAGGAACACTCGAGTGAGACGAAGAACAATACCACAAATTACCATTTAAGTTCATGAAATACAGAAATGGTGTGTGTCATCATTAAAAGTCTGTATCTGCAGAAAGAAAGGTAAGAGATTTGTGGGAAGCTCTTTAGAATAGTGGCCATGAGAGCTGAGGCTCTCAATACATTTCTATGAAATTGAATTGACATTTTCCTTTGAATTTAGTTCATTGTAAAGATAACCTGGATAGCAGATCTACTAAAATATATGGCATTATGATGCATGCTTTGAACGTTTTTTTTTTAATGTTAAATCTTTCATGTTTATAAAACTAGTATTTTTTATAGATCAGACAAAACTGTAAGTAAGAAAAAAATCATAAGAGTCTAAATAAGTCCAAGTAGGAAAACCTGTATATCAGTATAACTAAGTAAAAAAAAAAAGTGTCTTAGTTCAGGTTGCCATAAGAAAATACCATGGATGGGGTAGCTTTCAGTTCTGAGACTGGAGGTCCCAGATAAAAATGTGTCAGGTGTGGTCGGGTTCCGATGGCGGTTCTCCCCAATACTTGCTGATAGTCATTGTCTTTTTTTTTTTTTAATATTTTATTTATTTATTTGAGAGAGAGCAAGAAAGAGAGAACACACAAGCTTGGGGAGAGGAAGTGGGAGAGGGAGAAGCAGGGAGCCTAACTCGGGGCTGGATCTTAGAACTCCAGAAGCCAAAGACAGGCTCTCAACCAACTGAGACACCCAGGCGCCCTGCAGACAGCCTTTGTCTTTATATGTCCTTATATGGGGTAAGGGAGTGAAGAGAAAGAGAGAAATGAAGATAGAGAAAGAAATAAAAATAGGGAAAGAGAGAGAGAGATACAGAGAGTTACAGAGAGGTTTTCATGTTCTTAGAAGGCCACAGTCCAATGGGATTATGGTCCCACCTTCATGACCTCATTTAACCTTAATTACCTCTAAAAGACCCTATTTCCAGATACACTCACACTGAGGATTCAGGCTTTAATGTAAAAATTTTGGGGAAACACAGTTAAGTCCATAGCAAAAATAAAAATAAATCATACCCCCCAAAGTTACTGTATCCGGAAAGCCTAGGTTACGCTATGGTCACATCTCTTAGTCACTTACAACAATAAAGGTTTAGTTTTCTTTCAGGCTCTTTGGCCTATCAGGGTCAGAGCTCTGCTCCATGTTGCTCTAGTTATGTGTTCCATCTTGCACGACTGGTCATCATGGCAGAAGGACAGAGAGCTCTCAGCAGCCTCACACAATGAAAGGCTTCCAGCCAAGAAGGAACCACGTAGATGCAACTTTTAGTTGCATCTTCTTTGCTAAACTAGACCCAAAGTCCCACCACAGACAGGAGGGCAAGGCAGAGCAGACCAATCATGTGCTCAGGAGGGAGGGAGCTGACATCATATTAAACAACATTCATGGATACTGCTATGAGTTGAATTGTGCTCCTCACTCCATTCATGTGTGGAAGTCCTAACCCTATCATGTCAGAATGTGACCGTCTTTAGAAATCAGGTCATCACATCTTAATTAATTAAGCAAGATAAGGTCATACTGAAGTAGGGTTGGTCCTTAATCCATGACTGCCCTTCTTATAAAAAAGGGGAAATTAGAAAAAAAGAAAAAGGGAGGGGAATTAGAACTCAGACGTGCCTGCAGGGTGAATGCCCTGTAAAAATGAAGGCATAGATCTGACTGATGCTTTTACAAGCAAGCAACACCAGTGAATGCCAGAAAACACCAGGCAAGCACGGAAGAGACTCTTCCTCACAGAAGTAACCAACCCAGTGACACCTTGATCTCAGACTTTGAGCCAGTCTCAAAGTTTTACCTTTAGGATTTGTCACAGTGCTTGAGCCACAGTTGGCGTTAAAGAAAGGCTTGTAAAATAAATTCAGGAGGTACAAAAATTGGTTGCTATAGGTTAGTCGTGATTCAGAATTTGAAAGTCAGAGGGGTTGTGAGGAGGCTGGGGCGACCAGAAAAGCATCCTGAAAGAGATGGAAGTTGAGACTTGGTCATAATGAATATAATGAATGCTGTGGCAGGAGGTGGCGGGGGTGAGAAGAAATCACAGATCAAAGAGTTGAGGATGGTGCTATATGAGGAAATGAAGCCATATCTTTGTTTATTTGTTTAAAGATTTTATTTGTTTATTTGACAGAGAGACACAGCTATAGAGGGAGCACAAGCAGGGGGAGTGAGAGAGGGAGAGGGAGAGGGAGAAGAAGGCTTTCTGCTGAGCAGAGAGCCCAATGTGGGGCTCGTTCCCAGGATGCTGAGATCATGACCAGAGCGGAAAGGCAATCGGCTTAACGACTGAGCCACGCAGGCGCTCCGTGAAGCCATATCTTAAATAACACCTGAAATAAAGGATTCAGCAGCTAAAACAATGGCCAGGAGTGTTGAGTGTGTAGAAAATAGTAAAGCAACTTGGCAAGACTGCAGCCAGCTGCCATGACTCTAGGGCCAACTGCAGGATGCCTTTGTGGGAGAGGTGTCCTCTGAACGCAATTATTCATAGGGCTTGAGTAAATAACACGAAAACAAGGGGCTGGCTTTCAGTTCTTTTTTTTCTTTTTTTCTTTTTTTTTTTAATTTTATTTATTTGACAGAGAGACAGAGACAGTACAAGCAAGGGAAGTGGCAAGGAGGGAGTGCCAAGCAGGGAGTCCAGTTGTGGAGCCTAATCCCAGAACCCTGGAATCATGACCTGAGCCAAAGACAGATGCTTGACTGACTGAGCCACTCAGGCACCCCTGGCTCTCATGTCTTAATGGAGGATCTCACCTTGGAAGTTCTGCTAACACCCGAACTAAGGGCAAAAAGAAAAGGAATGTGATCTGTTAGGATATCAGAGCATGGTTCCCTATTCTGTTACTGAGGCAAATCCCACAACTTCTCTGTCTCTGTGGTTCCTGTTACAATATTACCAGAGATAATATTTCCTTTATTTATTCTCTAGCATTCAACAAACATTTGTGAAGTACCACTTAGCCTTAGGTGGAACTAAAGTATTCTTTAAAAAATTCCCTAATTTGAAACAATCACCCAATTTGCAACACTTTGAATATTTAAAACTATAACTTGCTGTGTCACAACGCCAGAAGCTAACCCATAATAAGAACATTTGGAAGAGAAATCACTATAGAAATAGGCACTTTATGGTAAAATAAAAGAGTTGGGCTCCGTAATTCCATTTATAAAGAGGCCCATTAATAGTACAGTGGTGGGGCCCTGGCTGGCTCTGTCAGTAGAGCATGCGACCCTTGATCTCAGGTTGTGAGTTCAAGCCACACCTTTGGTATGGATCCTACCTTAAAAGAAAAGAAAAGAAACACACACACACACACACACACACACACACACACAATAGTACAGTGGCTGGCACCTCAATGGTAGTCAGCAAAGTGGTTGTTGAATGAATAAAAGTAGGCAGGGTTTCATAGCTGTGTACCAGGCTCTTAGAACAGTGCCTGGCACATTAAAACAAAAACAAAAACAAAAACAAAGGACAACTTTTAAATATTGGTAGAATAACAAATAACTAATTTTATTTATTTATTTATTCATTTTTTTCATTTTATTCATTTTTATTTATTTATTTATTCATTCATTCATTCTGCAATCACTTACGTTGTGATTTACATACAAATTTGATGTGCAAATTCAGCATTAAAATCTCAACTGCTCCTCCAGAGGCCGAGATTTGGTTGTAAGCCAGTGCAGTATAACTTTCCCACTGGAAGGAAGGCTCCATGAGACGGAACTTTGTCTGAGTTCGTTGTTCCTTAATGTTTTTAATAGAAATACATTATATTGGGGCACCTGGGTGTTAAGAAGTCCTTAAGCATCTGCCTTTGGCTCAAGTCATGATCCCAGTGTCCTGGGATCGAGCCCCACATCGGGCTTCCTGCTCCTCCGGAGGCCTGTTTCTCCCTCTCCCATGCCCCTGTTTGTGCTTCCTCTCTAGCTGTGTCTCTTTCTGTCAAATAAATAAATAAAATCTTAAAAAAAAATTCATTATATCAGTAGTGTATTAAAAAAAAAAACTTGCAAGTTTGCTCTATTCACATGCTCTATTGACAAGCATCTTTCATGCCACCATCCTGAGATATTCTAGCTCAGAATTCTCCAGCCTATGAGAAGACTGTCCCATGCTTGATGCCCAGGCAGCTGGGCCAGCACCTATGATTAATTTTTTTTAATCCAACTTTTATGAGTTTCCTCAGTGTTAGCCACAATCCAAGTGGGGGAGTATAAATTTAAAACAAACAACAACAAAAAAGATTGTGTTTCAGGAATGAAAGATAAATGTAATCTGAAATCAATATTTATGAAGTTGTGATTAATTGACTGATGGCCAAATGATTACAAAACGTCTGTCTGAAACATCTACTCAAATTTATTAGCTTTGACCAAAAAATTAAAAAACAATCTGAACTGGGTCAATGAAAGAATAATGCATGCCTAATCAATTTTTAATAGCACTTAAGATTTTATATTTTTTTAAACTTGCTTTTAAATAATTTATCATAAAAATGAATCTGATTTAAACAAGGGGTAAAAGGTGTTCCATAGCTATTTGATGGTTTTCTTAGCAAAGAAATTCAATTATGACTGACTTTTTATTACCGAACTACTTTATTAATAATAATACATCTTTCACTTAACGCAAAGGCATCGGGCCAACAATCTCAGAGAATCCAAGTAAGATCTAAGATTTTGCTTCAAATCTACCATTTTCTGGTCATTTATCTTCTCTAGATCTGAATGTCTTTATCGGTGAAAGGAGAGGCCTGCATAAAACCCCCTAAGATTCTTTCTAGTTCTAAAGTTTATAATTCTAAGAATTATAAAAAGTTTATAATTCTAAAAGTTTATACTTCTAAGAATTTGGGGGGGGGGGTTAGACTGTCCCAGGTCACAGGGACCTGGCTACCAAGAAGCCAAGGCACAGATTAAGCACAAAGTCAATGGGCCATATAATCTTTGCTTTTTCCTATTAGAGTAATGGCAACATTACTTAACAATTTTGGCCAAATGACATCTGTTTAGAACATGATTTGTCAACAAAAAGAAACGGTGTTCATAGAGCAAAGGGAAAGGATAGTTTCTGGCCTTAAACCATTGTATTATAATTAGAAGTGATGTCTGGGAATTGGCCTGGCATCGGTTTGGACCTCAAGATAGTCCTCATCAGCCCATATTGTTAACAATATTACTTAGATGTGTGTGTGTGTGTGTGTGTGTGTGTGTGTGTGTGTATGTATCTGTGCACCTATTCACAAACATTAGTAAACAAAACAGGTATGTTATACTATGATCCTATGCATAAATATATGAATTAAACTGTAAGGATATGCTTTAGAATTTTTTTAAACATTTTATTTATTTAATTGACACACACACAGAGAAATCACAAGTAGGCAGAGAGGCAGGCAGAGAGAGAGGGGGAAGCAGGCTTCCCACTGAGCAGAGTCCGATGCAGAACTCGATCCCAGGACCCCGAGATCATGACCTGAGCCGAAGGCAGAGGCTTAACCCACTGAGCCACCCAGGCGCCCTTAGAATTTAATAGCGATTACCACACAGGATAGAAAGGTGAGGCATAAATACGAGGAACTTTTCCCCCCATTATTTTATATATTTATAAATGGCTTAATTTTCTTAAGAGAAGCGATTTTTATAATTAGCAAAAAAGCAATGTGGTCTTCCATTTTGCAGTGAAAAACAAGTAAAGACAGTGTTTAAAACAGCCTGAGTCTGTAGCTAAAGAAAATACTACCTTCTATGGAAGAGTCACCTAGTACCAGATACTAGAGATAAATCAGACACAATCTCTGCCCTCCAAAAAACAGTCCGTTGTGGAGGCAAACACATGAACAACCAACTATAGTATGATGTGATCACAACAGAAATAACTATATGGACAAACTACGACAACAGCACTGAGGAGCTGCGACAATGTTAGTGAATGTGGAAAAAGAGGCTGGGAATACTCTAGATTTTAACATTCTACTTAAAACGTAGGTTACAATTTTTCAAACTCACTTGGTGACTAAATATTAACACCAGTCACCAAGGTGGTTAATGAAAAATGAATTTGCTCCATTAACAACGGAAAAGAATTTTTTTAAAAAATGTTTTCAACATGTCTCCCCCCCGCACTGTTTTCAGGGATGGATGTGGGAGACAGAACATTCTCAGTCCTATATCCTACTCAGAGGGTGGGTATGATAGGTCCTGACATACCATCTTAGGTATCAGTGAGGTGAGAACAGGGAATGGGCTAGGTGAGAGTAGGAAGAACGCAGCAGGACCCAGGAAAGGTGAAACTTGAATGACAGTGGTAATGAATGACCTGGAGTTTTCTCATTCTGAAGTTTCAGATCTACACCCAGGGACAGGAACAATGTTTTAGCAAAACATGTAAGCTTGACCCCATAAAAATATCACTTCAAGTAGCCAGAAAATAACCAAACCAGACGACTGTATGCCAAGCATTTTGAAAAAGTGGTTAATAACCAGACAAGCGATGTAACTATTTTGCCTTATTCTCCAATTCCAAACACACAATGGCCTCCAATTCTCAGGAAATTACATTTTGAACCATTTGTTAGAATTCTCACTGTTGTCTGTGAGACAATTTTGAACTGGACGTGGCCTTCTTTAGGTGAATTCCTAGTTGGTCCAGTCTCATTATTGTCTGTTTCTTTGAAACATGATCTTAAGCATACATTGACCTCATTTAATACACACACACACACACACACACACACACACACACACCCACACACAATTTACCAAAAAGGAACCTAAGAAGCAAAGGGGTTAAATAAATTGTCTGAAACCAGTAGAGCCAGGAAGTTGTTGGGGCAGGGAATTCTGCCCTCCCCATGCAGGTCCAGAACCCCTTTCCACTGACCACGTGCTTCTTGTGATCATACTGTCTCTTTTTCCATAAAGATTACTAAAAGTCGTCCCATTGATTTGTTTCTAGATCTGGCTACTCACAAATTGTATTTGTTTGCATAACTTAATCACACTGGCTCTTTCTCACTTTAAGCAGCTGCTGTTAAATTTCAAATCTGTTCTATTCAAGATTGAGGTAGGAAGTTTTTAGAGTTTTTCTTTTTCGCTGGTAGGAAGTGCTGACTTAGAACCTCACACACCGTCCTTCCGAGTTCTACAGCACAAGGACACATATCTTATTCAACATGCACCTGAAACGAAGGCTTTAAACGCTTGTGCACGCGCTTTCCGGGAGTGTGGACGGCTGGCACTATTTGCAGCATTCTCACTGGTGGGTGTAAATCAGAGTCCGAGGCTCAGACCCTTAAGTCTCTGTTAGAAAGCACAGAAGGACCAACGAAAAGCATGTCTTCAGGGAAAGTTGTGATAAAATGTAACCTGTCTCGGAAACAGATCAAGAGACAATCACTCTTTGTTGCTTTTAAGTGACATTACCTCATTTCAGGATGGAAAAAGACCTGAGAGAGACAGAAAGTTGTTTCGAAAATTAAAATGTAGAGATAACATCGTTTCCCTTCCTGTTTAGACTGCGCCATGTGTTTGCACACTGTGTAGGGTTTAATTTTTAGACGGGGAAACTCCCCCGCCCCCTTCCGCCCTCTGGGAAAAGGCAAGGCATTTAAAATCGCCTTCCCCATCTTCCTCCAGGCTCCGCGTTTTCTCATTTAAACTTTCAGGATCCTCCACGGATGCCTGTAATATACAGCCTTCCTTCCCATTCTCAAGAATCTTGCAGTTCCCCAACACGGGAATTCTTTTTTCTTTTCTTTCTTTCTTTCTTTCTCTCTTTCTTTCTTTCTTTCTTTCTTTCTTTCTTTCTTTCTTTCTTTTTTAAATGAAAGGAAGGAAGGAAGGGAGGAAAGGGAGGGAGAGTGGGAGGGAAGGAGGAAGGAAAGAAAGAAAAAAAAGCCCTGGCGACCGCGCGTTTCGAAAGCGCGTTTTCGTTTCCTCTCCCGGCGGGCTATGGCCCTGCCGGGCTGCCGTAGCCGGCCTCGCGCGGCCCCAGACGCGGCGAGAAGCCGCCGTCGGCGGGACTTCCGTGTTGGCGGGATTCTGAACGCTGCCATGGCTCAGACTGTGCAGAACGTTACATTGTCGCTCACTCTGCCCATCACGTGCCACATTTGCTTGGGGAAGGTAATGGGTGATTCTGGGCACTAATACGAAACAGGGTCGGGTATGAAGTCGCCCTCCGGAGCCCAGGGCGGTCTCCGTGTGTGGCGGGGACGGGGCGTGAGGCGCCGAGATGTATGCAGACGCTGACCAGCGTTTTCCTCAGGCAACGGGAGGCCGCGTCCTGGGGGACGGAGGGAGCGCGTCGTGATGACTAGGTTCATCTGTGTGCCTTTTGGAGGAGGATGACAGCGGCCTGGGGTCTGGAGGGAGGGCGGCCAAGCGGCTCTGCGTCCGCCGGCGGCCTCACCGGGCCGACTCCGGCGTCGAAGGAGGCCTCGTCGGAAAGGAATCACAACGGTGTTTTCCGCCCCGGTGCCGCCCGTGTGGCGTGTAGTGAAGCGCATTGAAGCACGTTTCCTGGGAGCCTTGCCCAGGATTCCGTAGACCCCTGCGCGAGTGTTCCTGTCCTTGGGCCTGCCCGCAGTGCTAGCCGGGGAGTCTTGAGCGTTTCCAAACCTCCTTTCCTCTGCTTAACCCAGCCTTTAGAGTGGCCTTTGCTCTGGGTTCAAAATGTGAAGGGTAAATAGTACCTGCCCCTGAGTGGTGTTTAAAATGAGAGGCTTGGGCTTTTTTTTCCCAAGAACGGATCAGCCTTGAGCTAGAATACCCTCTCTTTGTGTTGCAGAAGGTGCCGGCTGTGTTTGTGAAACTAGGTAGGAGAGAGTAGTTCTGAGTTAGCAACGGGATTTTGAAGGTTCTAAAGCAGTCGCCGGCCCTTCCGTTTCCGTTTGTGCCTCCCATTTGGCTTTTAAAAGAGCATTTCTTTAACGCAGAGATCAAGAAAGGAGAAGAGACTGTATTTTTTTTTTTTTTTTTTTTTTTTACGTTTGTGATGTGTCTGTGTTTACCCTAAAATGCAGACTGAAACTACAGCCACCTACTCAGAATTGAGACGTACAAACTTCATAGAGCCAACCTTTGAGTGCCAGCCAACATGGTTCTCTGCCTTAGGTCTTTGGCGTTCTGTGTGAAATTTACTGAGTTCAAGGAGTAGGAAGTCAGGCTGGGAAGCAACTGATAACTTGATATTCCTCAGAATGAAATGCCAAGGAAATAGCAGATGTGCTGTGAAGGTATATAGGGGATGGCTTGATCAATTCTGACTGGAGAAATCCAGGATGGCTGCATGGAGGTGGTATTTGAGCTGGCATTTGCTGCCACTGCCTTACTTACATAGCTGGGAGGAGGAGGTGATGTTTGTGTTTGCTAGTTTACATTTGGATTCTGGTATGACATCCCACCAGCATATGTTAAATTCTGAGTAAATATACTCCCAGCAGTAGCATTAAAAGCTGATAGAAACATCTTGGGAAATAATTTTTAGGTGGCCTCAGTTCTGTGCTTTTATCTAGTTTCCATTAGTTAATAGGCCCTTTTGTAGTTGTGTTGAAAATGTGTTCTGCCTGGTTGATTTTGCCTATCTATGCTTTTTGTGTGTAACAGAAATGATACTAGTAGAGTATAGTGCTTTGTAGATTACAGAATGCTTTTGTGTGTATTTAAGTACTTCATTAATTCCTCTCACCAGTGCTGTGAGACAGATAGGCTGTTTGCCCCCCACCCACCCTGCTTTTTAAATATGAGAAAATTAAGGCTTATAGTCTATAGTTTCAACCTCTATCATTATCCTTTGTGTCTTCAGTGGATTTCTTCCTAAAAACTCATGAGAGCAGACCTTTTTGGGATCTCCTTCCTTCCCTCCCTTCCTTTCTCTCTCTTTTTTCCCCTACATTTGTTAGCAGTGTTCTAAAATTAAATCTTCAAATAAAAGATGAACGATTTATAAACTGTCATCTAAAGGTGTGGTAGTTGAAGGCCTGAGTTCTATGTTCAGACTGCGTAAGTTCCAGCTTCTTCCGTTTACTAGCTACATGACCTTATACAACTTACTAAACCTCTTTCAGAGCAGTGCCCTCATCTGTAAGATGGGAATGGTTAATAGTAGCAACATCTTTCTTTGCATTTTGGGATGATTATATCAAGTAATTCATGTTAGTGTTTAGCATAAGGTCTGGAACATAATAATATTCAATGAATGGTTACCTTTAGTATGGGTGCTGAGACAGGCCCTCATATAAGGAAACCAGCCTTTTAAGTAACTGTTCTTCCCAGTTGCTTTCTGAGGCAGTGCACTCACTTGATGAAGATTTGCTTTCCCAATGTCGTGATACCTGTTCTGGAAATTGCCACAGTACGTCCTGAGGTTTTAACTGGTTCCATATAACAGTTGCTTTTTGTATATTTAAAGCAAATCTGATATGCTTGGGTCATTTACCCTCCCCACATACTGGAATTCGTGGGGGTATGGGGGTACTGGAGATAGCATAATCTGGGGTAGTAAGTACCATGTTCCCTTTGTTACTTCCACCTCCCTGACACAGCATCTCCAGCCAACTCTGAGATCTACCTTAAGGTCCTTTGTGCCTAGCCCTCACACAGATAACCATTCCTTTGCCACCCTCATTATTTGTCCCCAAATCTCACTATCAGCAGGATCCTTTTCTTTTGCTTATTCAACAGAATTAGGGACCATTATCCCTGAAAGGTCACAGTAAAGAAAAAAAATGCATATTACTTTAAAGGAGAAAGTGAGGGTAGGGGAGATCTCAAATCTAAGTAGAAAATATAGATGCTCAGTGGGATGGGGAAGAACAGAGAGGTAAAGAAGTAGTAGAGATAGCCTAAATATGCACATTGTCAATACTTTACCTTTTGTATTTATAAATGTACTTAAAATTAGACAGTTTAGACATCTTGAATTTTCTGCCCGTCTCTACCTCAGTCTTAAAGGTGGATTCTCTGCCCAACAATGTTTAGGAACCATGCCAATATCACAAGAGCTCTGTGTGGCTTGAAGAATGTAGGTATACATCCTGTGGGATGAGTTTTGTGTAACACATTTTCTTGCCTGTTCCTCCTTAATTTTTTCCCTTTGCCTTGGGCTAGTGGGCCAGCAAGCAGAAATATAGACTCATCTAGTTCAGGATATCTGTTAAATGACATTTTGGTCCTGGCACCAGATTGCTACAGACCAGTTTATCTCTAGATAATTCCAGTCTTTTGTTTCTTCAGCTAGGATTCATGCTGTGAAATCAAATGACTGTTGCATGTAGTACCTTTGTTGACTTTGTCTGCATTTTTCCATGAATGACATGTCTCCCCATGTGGCCCCTAGTTAGTTTTATGAAAGGATGTAGGAGGTTCTGTAGTGAAGTGCCAAGCAGCTAGACTTATGATGGTGTTTAACATTAGCATATTGTATTGTTATTCCTCACTTGAGTATGAGTTCAGTTTGGGATACCAGACTTTAAAATAAATATAAATAAGCCAGAGTATTTTGAAATCATTTGGAAACCGGAGTTGAAATTGAGGTTTAAATATAAGTGGAATTTATAAATATAAATTGAGTTTAAATATAAGTGGAATTTTGTTGGCATGAATGGACATGATAGTGAATCTTTTTTGTTGTTGTTGTTTATTTGACGGGGCCGGGGAGGGGGGTGGGGGGGACACAAGCAGGGGAGAGGGAGAAGCAGGCTTCCCGCCAAGTGCGGAGCCCAATGTGGGACTCAGTCCCAAGAACCTGGGATTATGACCTGAGCTGAAGTCAGAGGCTTAACAGACTGAGCCACCTAGGCACCCTAATAGCAAATCTTTAAATATAAACTCTTTCATTTAGAAAGGAATCAGGCTTTATGTCACTCTGCAATATTAAGATTTATACTTTTGTAAGGGCAAGCTCTCTGGCTGCAATAATCTGAGATGAAATCAGCTTCCTTCGATTGTGGGGTGTCTGTTTCTTATAGAGTCCAGTAATAGGGTGGACTGTTTCCAGGTAAGAGTACCACAAGAAGAATCTCCCCACACCCCCACCCCCACCCCCGCCCAGGGAGGACTTCTTGTCTTGCTTTCCACCCATATTATTGATTAAAAATGTTAACAAGGTAAGGCTAGGTACAAAGCTTTATGCAACTTAGAGTCCTCATTCTAGGTTGACTAAATTTATTCATCAGAGTTCATCAGAGGCTGGTGATTGGCCAGCATGTTATCAGCCTCAGTACACTGAGCCCACATTGGAGTCCTGATTGCCTCTTAGTTCCCAGGAGTGGATTTAAGAACAGCCTTGTACATAACTGTCACAAGTAATTTGCTTTGAAAAAAGCCACATGGACTACACTTTTCTTTTTTCCAAATTAAGTTTAAAGAATGCAGACACTTTAAAAAATGTGTAATAATGTTGTGGGTTTTTAAACATACTTAGAGCATAAGAGAAAATTAACTTTAAAAAAGTGTTGATATATCGTAGTAATTTTAAAGTTGGTATGTAATAGCTGGCATGCTTACTAAACAAATAAGATTCCTGAAAGCATTCTAAGGAGGGATAAAGGTGGGGCAAAATGTATTACCTTTCATTTTACCTAGACAGAAATGGGGACCTGGACCAATAGGCATTTAAGGAACTTAGTTCTCAGGATCACACAGTTTTAAAGTTCTAGGACCAAAATTTGATCCAGAGCCAAATATTTCTTGAAACATAACAAAAACAATCAAGAAATTTTATTTTGAAAAGTTCCAAATTCCCAAATTTGGTGATAGTGGGGGAGCTATTACCATCATTTCTATACCTCAGCCTTCTTTTTCACAGTCTTTCTAGGTCTTGTCTAATGAAGCCCATAAAATTTTGACATAGGTGCAAGAAGGAATATTCTTTGAAGAAAGATTAGCTCTAGTCTCTAGCAAAGGTGATAAAAAACAGAGGAGTTGAGGGGTGCCTGGGTGGCTCAGTGGGTTAAGCCACTGCCTTCGGCTCAGGTCATGATCCCAGGGTCCTGGGATCGAGTCCCACATCAGGCTCTCTGCTCAGCGGGGAGCCTGCTTCCCTCTCTCTCTGCCTGCCTCTCCATCTACTTGTGATTTCTCTCTGTCAAATAAATAAATAAATAAAATCTTTAAAAAAAAAAAAAAAAAAAAACCAGAGGAGTTGACTAAGTGTAATTGCCAGGCCAGTTGGTTAAGTTGTCTTTCCCTCCCATCACCTTTATCAGTGCCCCTTTTCTACAGCCCCCACTGATCCCAAAGTCTTCACTGTAATCTTTTGCTTCTTTCAGGCATGTGCCCTCTATTTTTTTCCTCTCAGACTAGTGTTTACTAACTGCCTAAGAAGAAAAATCTATTTCTTACTTGAAAGAGCACTCAATTTGCAGTTGAGTCACAATGGATGGTGCTTAAATACTGGTTCTGCTACTTACAACCTGTATTATTATTTCCTTGAGTCTCAGTTTCCATAGCTGAAAATGAATTTGACACGACCAGGGCCATGGTATTAGGGAAATTCGTGTAAATATCCTAGACCAGTGGTTCTCAAAGGGGTGGGGGTGGATTTCATCCCTCAGGAAAGATTTGGCAATGACTAGAGATGTTTCTGATTTATTCCAGGGGTGTGCTAGCTAAACATTCTACAATATACAGGAGAGCTCCCTACAACAAAAAGTTCCTTGGTCCAAAATACGAGTAGTGCTGAAGATGAGAAACCTTGTCCTAATAAACCAATGTATAGTACCGTCTAGTAAGTGAGTCAAGGATGATATGGTTATTAGAGTATAACCCCTTTTGACTCCTCTCAGGTACTTCTATTTTTTAAGAAAGTAGCTTTGGTGGTAGGGTCTCTTAAAACTGAAACATCTTAAAATAAAAGAAATGAAAACTACTCAGTAGAATTACAGATTTAGGGTTAATCTTTCTGCACCTAGGACTGCCCCTCAGGCCCAGTCCAGTGAGAAGAGCCCACTTTTTATACCTTGCTTTCTCTTCTCTCTCTCCTCCTCCTCACCAGCCTCAGGGTGTATTACCCTAGAATATCATTTTGATGTGTTTACTCCAGATGAGTTTGGAAATTGTACTTGTCACTTGCTGTTGTCATCAGTATTTTTATTTCATAAGAATACTGTTTTATTGCCACAGACCTCATTGAGAGTAAATTGGATATAAAGTCTAATAACAGGCAACTTACAACTATTTCTGCATCTCAGGAAGATTATATTAAGAAAAATTATGTGCATGTTTGGGTATTGTATATCCCAGGATCTGGGTAGAGGAAGAGGGGTGGACAGGAATTGAGGGAAGGCTAGATTCTTTGTATTTTGCTCCTGTAAGTTATAGTCAAATAAATAATAAGTCATTTGTTTTAGTAGTTATTTCTTTATAGATTTTTTTTCTCCTAAGCTAAATTTAAACCATTATTTAGAAATTGTCATCTGAGGGCGCCTGGGTGTCTCAGTGGGTTAAGCCTCTGCCTTCGGCTCAGGTTATGATCTCAGGGTCCCCGCATTGGGCTCTCCGCTCAGCAGGGAACCTGTTCCTCCTCTCTCTCTCTCTGCCTGCCTCTCTGCCTACTTGTGATCTCTCTGTCAAATAAATAAATAAAATCTTAAAAAAAAGAAAAGAAAAGAAAAGAAATTGTCATCTGGTAAGTACTTGGTCCAAAGAAATTAGTCAGCTGTTTTAAAACTCCAACACAATGACAGTGACAATACCAGGTATCAGACAGTGAAAATGATTCTTCTGTGGTGGTATTACCAATGGTCTTAGCGGAGAGAGCTAAGTAATCTGCCTGTGGCTGTTCTTTTATAGAATTTGGCATATTAAATGGGAAGGTTAAACTTCTGGCTTTTTCAGTTTTGTAGTGGCCATTGACTTTTTTGCTTCCTGAGATGCTTTTAGGATCATTAATTCAGCCTTTCATTTTAATACATCAGAATTCACTTTTAGAGTGTGCAAGGCATTATATCAAGTGCTATTGGTGCATACAAAGATGAGGATGTTCATCTGCTGCCCCCAAGGAGCCTGAAATCTAATAGGGAAGCAGGATGGAAGCAACTTTCTAAGTACTGTTCAGAAAGAAATGAACATTAAATCAGTGCAGAAAGAATACCCTTATGAAAATCAGACAAAGACCCAGTTAATTCTAAAAGGGATTAATGAAGGCATTTTAGAAGAGGTAGCATTTTATTTTCATCTTAAAAGGTAGAAGGGATTCTATTTTGATGGAGATTCTATTTTTGATGGGGAAGCTTGAGACCAGCAGGTTATGTCAACCTAAGAAATGAGAGCACAATAAAAAGGAGCCTCCCCTGTTCCTATTAATTTGGTGAACATCAAGTAGATCTGTGTGGTTGAAGTATAGGTTATATCAAGTATTGAAATAACAGATGAAAGAGCTGTTTACGAACCAGATTATGCTTTGAATGCTATGCTTGGAATTGTGAACAGGGAAAAATCATTGCTGTTTTGCAGGAGAGCAGTGAAAGCTGCTAATTCCTATTTTAGAAAGATAGCTCTGGTATTAGTAGGAAAGGTGGACAGGGGCTCAGTTGGTTAAGCGTCTGTCTTCAGCTCAGGTCATTGATCCCAGGATTCTGGGATCAAGTCCTGCTTCGGGCTCCTTGCTCAGTGTGGAGCTTGTTTCTCCCTCTCCCTCTGCCCTTTCCCCGTGATTTTGTGCGTACTCTCTCTCTCTGACAAATAAATAAATAATCTTAAAGAAAGAAAGAAAAGGGTGGACAGAAGTGAATATTTGGAAGCAAGGAAGCTTGCATGGGAGATCATTGCTCTAGATCCATGGGCAAAACCATGAGAACCTGAACCCATTATTCAAGTGAAGATGGAAAGGAAGGGATACATGACAGGTAAAAGTAAAAGCAAAAAACATTTAGAGGTAGATTTGCCAAGTTTTGACAATTCTGGGATATAATTTTTCCACTTTATAACTTTTTTGAAACCTGGCTGTATCTTACAAGTGATGGCATCTTGCGTTTTGTAATTGGCAGCATTTTTCATTCTTTTTTCTTGTGGTACAGAAAATATTGGTGCATCTTAAAATCTCTGGGCACTTAGACTTGTTATATGATACTAGGATTTGGTGACCAGCTGGATGGTGAGGCGAAGTAAAAAGGGTCAGTCAGAGCGAGCGCTGGGTATTTTAGTTAAAGTAATGAGGTGGTGGTGCTATTAACTTGGATAAGGAGTGGAGGAGACAAAGTTCAGGTTTGGACATATTATGATTGAGGAAGCTACAAGAGCCTTACATGGAGTTGGCTCCGAGGCACAGAGACAGTAATATTGATACCTTCTCTTTTCCTTCTCTCTCTCTCTCTCTCTCTTTTTTTTTTTTTTTTTTTTTTTTGAGGGATTGCTATCTGGAACCCTCTGTGTTTTTATCTTTACGTTATTAAATCTTAATGCCTGGATGAAAAGTATACTAGGCCACTATCTTCAGAGACAAACCTATGCTCATTGTAACTAAAAGGCTTACTCAAGGTCGAACAGCTCAAGTGGCAGAGGTGGAGTTAGCCCCAGGTTTGTCTCTCAAAGCTTAAGCTCTGCCACTTACTGAGGTCCAGTTACAGAGGGTTCTCAGGAGTTGTCATAGAAAAGATGTTAACATCATGTGATACATGAGATTAAGAGAGGAAATAGAACTATGCCAGATGAGATGGCCCAGGAAAAAAACATTAAAGAAAGCAGCTGTACCACCTCTGGTATTTTGACTCTAAGCATCTAACTCTGATCCTCTTTTCATCATACCTACTCTCCAGCATTACTTCAGCCTTATCAAGACCAGTTCGTTGACTCCATGAATATCACTTTTTCATTGTCATCATTACCACTCATATACTCATGTCCCTTGTTAGCCATGGTCATTTATTATCATCAGTCCCTTTTCTCTCTCTTTCTCCTTCGCAAAAATCCAGCTCTGAGTGAACCCATCTATTTATTTGCTTCCTGCCTGAAACCGAATAGGTAAAAATTAGTAAGAAAAATACACACCTGTGTTAATTGGTTTTTGTTTATAGTAAAAATTGCAGATCTCAAATAGGAACTCAACAGTGTTTGGCAATCCTGCTATATTGTAAATTACTAGTAAATTTACTTTCTTGCTTTTCAAAATAGCTGCTTTATTCTACTTTCTCAAGTTGATATTGATACTCACTTCTCACTTTCAGCTGGTAACCTCTCCTCATATTTAATGATTAAAATATAAGCAGTTGGAGTAGTTAGAACATGAGAACATTCTCTCATTTTTCCATCAACAGATCTTCTAACCCCTCTACATTTGTTCTGACACCCTTGGCCTTCCCTTTTGTTACAATGAAAGACAGATCCTCAGTTTCTTAAAAGCCAAAACCTCTGCTTTGTGCATTGGATTTTATTCCCTCTTGACTTTTTAGGGATTTTGCTGCCTATGGTTCTAATCCTTCCTCTTCTTCCTCCATCATTAATATCCCCTCTTAACTGTATCATTCTCTTTGGCATCTCTTACCATGGACTTAATTCTTACGCTCACTCCTTCACAGCAAAACATGAAGAAATGTCTATGTTCTCTGTTGTCACTGTCTCTCAGCCTTCAGTCAAGTTTCCATTCTTACCATTTACTGAAACAGTAAACTGTCAGTAACATCACAGTGACTTCCATATAATTAAATCCCATAGTCATTTCTGTGTCAATATCAAGCTCATTTTTTCTTTCTTTCCTCCCCTCCTTTCCTTTCCCCTCCCTTCCCGTCCCCTCCCCTTCTTTCCCTTTCCTTTCTTTTTCTTTCCCAGGCTCCATGCCCAGGGAGGAGCCTGACATGGGGCTTGATCTCAGAACCCTGAGATCATGACTTGAGCTGAAATCAGGAGTCTGACACTTAGTTGCCTGAGCCACCCAAGCTCATTTTCCTATTATTTGACATGCTTGGCCACTGTCTTCCTCTTGGAAGTCTCCTTTCTTGCCTTCTGTAAGACCATGCTCCTGTCCTCTAGCACAGTCCCCTCCTTCTTAGTTCGCTTTGCTGGCTGTTCCTCTTTGTCCTTCTTCTGCTTGATAGAATGCCTTGTCCACAGCTACTCTGCCCATGCAAGGCTGTCCTCTAGTCCTGTCGATTTAAATGCCATCATTTTTTATGCTGGTGATTCTCAGACTTTCTCTTCCTCCATCTTTCTCACCTTATTTAATGATAGCACCAACCACTAAGTTATCCAAATCCATTTCTTAGATTGGGGAGATATTTAATGATAGCACCAACCACTAAGTTATCCAAATCCATTTCTTAGATTGGGGAGATTTTGTGGAATTAGTTACATAGAAAATACTGATTGCCTTTAAATGTGCTTCTAATGAGGGAAGCCTGTAAGAAGCAGGAGAGCATCTTGAATCTTTCCAAATGTGCACAGTTTTATGTTTTGACCATTGGCTTTCACCCATTTTAGATCAGTTCATGATTTTAAAGATAAATAAATTGATCGATTGATTAAATCACTGCTCTAAAAGTCCAGGGAAATAACTTTTCTTTCTTTAGTTGAATTTTTTGATTTAGGGGTACACTTACTTCTTGGAGTATTATAGTAATTTAGGGTGTGTGTGTATGTGTGTGTGTGTTGCAGGAAGCTATAGGATAGATTTGGCAGTATCTTTCTGGTACTTAGTTTGAGAAATTTTTTTGTTCTTAAAACATTTCATAACTTGGGGTGCCTTGGTGGCTCAGTGGGTTAAAAGCCTCTGCCCTTGGCTCAGGTCATGATCCCAGGGTCATGCCCCTCATCAGGCTCTCTGCTCAGCAGGGGGCTTGCTTCCTCCTCTCTCTCTGCCTGCCTATCTGCCTACTTGTGATCTCTGTCCATCAAATAAATAAATAAATTCTTTAAAAAAAAGGCATTTCATGACTGAAGATGAAATGAAAACACCCACAAATATATATTGGTGAGCTTGGACAAATTACATGAGTTTTAGGAAAAAAACAGAACCTGTAAAGGAAATTTGAACTTGTCTGCCTCTTGAGACTCTGACAAGGAATACCTTCTAGATAAGCATTCAGTCCTTGCTATAGGTAGGAGCACTTTGGAAGAAGAGTATGGGAAACTTTCCTTCATGGTCTTATTCATTTATTCATTCATTCATTCAGATTAGTTGAACTGAATGAATTAGAATTGGTTTTTCCATAAGGAAGTCTAATTTCATGCTGAATCATCTTTTCTGTTTAGTTTTCTTATGTTAATGTTCATAATCAAGGGAGCATCTTAGTGTTTGGAAAGCTAGGCTAAGACCATGGAGTTCTTTACAGTGAGACTTAAAATAATTTCCTGCCTTTCATGGATCGCCATACATCTGTGATTTCTTTGAAAGTAGAGCCCCCTTTCAAATTAATGAATACTCATTATCTTTCTGAGGCAGACATAGAGCAGCACAAGCGTTTTCTCTGTAGAAAGTGCTTTGTGACCCAGCAATTGCACTCCTAGCTATCTAACTCAAAGATACAGACATAAGTGAAAAGAAGGGCACTTGCACCCCAGTGTTCATAGCAGCAGTTTCCGCAATAGCCAAATGGTGGATGGAGCCCGAGATGCCCTTCAGCAGATAAATGGATAAAGAAGATGTGGTCCATATATACAATGGAATATTACTCAGTCATCAGAAAGGATGAATACCCACCATTCTCGTTCACATGGATGGAACTGAGGGGATTATGCTAAGTCAAATGTCAAGCAGAGAAAGATAACTTATATAGTTTCAATCATATGTGGAACATAAGGAATAACACGGAGGACCATAGGGAAAGAGAGGGAAAATTGAACGAGTTGAAATCAGTGAGGGAGACAAACCATGAAAAACTCTGGACTCCAGGAAACAAATTTACAGTTTCAGAAGAAAGGAATTGGGGGATGGGGTGGCAGGTGATGGGTATTAAGGAGGGCACGTGTTGTGATGAGCTCTAGGTGTTATATGCAACTAATGAATCATTGAACACTACATCAAAAACTAATGATGTATTATATGGTGGATAAGTTAACATAATTAAAAAAAATAAGTAGTTTGTGGTGATTCTTTCTCTTCTCCCAGTACTTTCTGTGTTTTCTCTTAATCTTCTGATCTCTAGTGTAGAAGGACTGTAAAATGGCATTTTTATAATAATAAAAATGAACAGGAAAATATTGAAAATGCTATAATGTGTTTTGAGTCCCACAGTAACATGACCTTGTGAATCAAGTGAAAGCCTAAACATTTCCATGTCATTTCGGTTTTTATTTTAAAATTTTTGCTACTTGAAGAACATTAAGTTATTATTACCTCCGGCAGTTCCCTAACTAATTAATGTTAAATACTGTCTTAATAGCATTTACTTAATCCGATGAGTTTTTATTGAGTACCTACTGTGTACTAGGCTGTCTTCTAGGCATCAGAGATTTAGGAATGAATGAAATGAAGGAATTTCTTGTTCTCATGCAGCTTCCTTTCTAATAGGAGAGATAGACATTAAATGTGTAAACAAACAATATCAGGTAGAAAACTAAAGTAACTTCTTTCTTCTATTTTGTCTTATAAAACAACTAGACACAGTCAGAGCACCTACTTAATCCTGACCAAACCATCTGGTTTCTTCACAGTTTGGTTTCCTTATTTATGAGGTGTATTTACTCTGTTTACCTCACAGGACATGGAGAAAATACATGTGAAAGCCCTTTGTAAAATATAAGACTATATAAATGTATTAGTATTTGTGGTTATATAGATGGAGTCAACGATTTTTATATTTAGTATATGTCATTATTTCTGTCAACATTTTTTGCTGTTTAAGTTATAAACCAGTGTTTTTATAAATCCTGAATAATTTCCTTTTAAAGCACCTACTCTGCTATACTCTAGAGAAACTAGAGCAAACTAGAGTTTGCTCTAAACTAAACCTATTGGGATTCTAGTTATGACTGTTGCCCTGTACTAAAAGTAATGTTTCTTTTTTCAAAGGTACGTCAGCCTGTCATATGCATCAACAACCATGTATTTTGTTCAATTTGTATCGATTTGTGGTTGAAGAATAATAGCCAGTGTCCAGCTTGCAGAGTCCCCATCACGCCTGAAAATCCTTGCAAAGAGATTATTGGTAAGGGCCTATTTTATAAACACACAAAAACGGATTGGAAACAATCTCTAAATAGTGTATATTTGGAGAAAGACTAAAATAGCCCATCTTCACTGATGTCATTTTGCCACTGTCATCCTGGATGGAGTGGTCATTTGGGTAATCTGTAAGTGAACACATGAGGGGCACAAGCCACTATGAAAAACCTTAGAGCCTTGTGGAATTAACATTATGGTGGAGGCTATGCATGTGGACTAAAATATTAATGGTTTAAAGCAGCAGATGCTAAAGGTCAAAAGAGGCCTATAGAATTCAGGCAAGGAAATTCAGCTGGGAATATCAGGAAAGGCTTCATAAAGGAGGTGGCTTCACAAGATTTAAGAGTGTATAAAATTTCAACTGGTAAAGATTAGGGAGGGCATTTCATACAGAGGAAATTGCATGAACTAAGGATTAGAAGTTAGAAAACACAAAGCATGTTTTTAGAAATGATCAATAGTTTAGTTTGGGTCTGACTACTGAAATAAGACTGAAAAAGTCAAGTGAGACTCTAGTGCGGAGAATCTTGAGTAATAAACTTATTCAGGGACTTGCTCTGTGGGTGAATAGAAGAGGAAAGTGAGATGATGGTTTTGAACAAGGGAGTGGCAAAATCCAAAATGTGCTTGAGGAATATTACTTGAGTGATGATATGTGAGTTGGGTTGAAGGGAAGAGACACAATGTGAGTATGTCAGGTAAGAGGCTCAAACCCAGTTAAGGGAGAACATGAATCCGATTTATTTTTTATCCTTAACACTGAGTGCCATACCAGTGTGGGTAAAAGGGAGATAAAACTTGAACTAGAAGATCATAAGTATTTAAAGAGCTTTTTTAGTTTTTGGATTTTATTTTGTAAGTTATAATTCTTAGATTACAGAAATTAAAATGATTTTTACTTTTTCTGCTTTAGGAAAAATTGAAAGTGAATCTGTCATTTGTATAGAAAACACTTTTCAGAAAACCTAAGAAGTGATTGTAATAATCCCAATTTAGGGAAAATGGACTTAGTAAGATTCTTATAGTGGGAATGCAAAGGAAGATATATACTAGAACAAAAGAACTAGTAGGACTTTGAAACTAAGAAATCCAAAGAAGGAATCAGAGATTATTACAAGGTTTCTTTCTTGGTACCTGGGTGAAATACGGTAAAGAAATATTTTTCTGTTGTGAACTCTGATGATTAAAATAATTTGAATGTGTTTTCCCCAGCTTCTCCTCACGTCGCTTTTCCTGCCTTGATATCTAAGTGATATTTCATAAATTAATTCAAGTAAAAAAGCTCATTCATCCTTGTACTTGGATAGAACGTCCTGAAAAAGAACATCTGTAAAATGCCTTTGCTGTCATGATACTAAGTACAACAAAGAAAATAACCACAGCGTAGGTGAAGAGCTCTCAGGAAGAATTCATTTTAAGTATATTTGTATTGTATTACGGCATACAGTTAATGCTGTGATTCATAATCTATCATAACTGGGTTGTTAGATTCAGTAAAAAGATGCATTAATCTTTTCATTTGTGTTATCAGTATCTAGGTATGTTTGAATACATTGGTTATAATAATATATATATCGTAATATGAACTTGTGTGTGTGTGTATAAAAACATTGGATAATTGTTTATGTGAAATTTAAATGTAGATAATGTAGATAATATGTTAATTGGTTAAATATAAATATAATGATTAGTTTTATGATCATTTAACAGTTGTTTGGTATTCAGATTTTGCAGTAGTCCATATTTGATAATTAACAAAATATAGCCTTTGCCTTCATTGAATTTATTATAGTAAGATACACAAGTAAGTGAACACCTGTGATATTTTACTGAAGGTATTGTGGTGTTATTTGATATTTATCTTTTCTCAAGATTGAGCTAGAGAAAAGCGCTAGGTGGCAGCCCCGTGTGTATGTAAGGGAAAGGGTAGAAATTTAGCTGGAGAACTATATAATACAATAAGAAAACCATTTATCTTTGTTTTCATACTACCTAAATCAGAATGAAAGTTCGATTTTTTTTTTCCCCTTGTAGGAGGAACAAGTGAAAGTGAACCTATGCTAAGCCATACAGTCAGGAAACACCTTCGGAAAACTAGACTTGAGTTACTCCACAAAGAGTATGAGGTAAATAGTAATTATAATTTAAAATTAGGACAGCTTTGAATTCAAGCTAAAACTGAGCTATCTGAATTCCTGGACTTTTTAGAGTGAACATCCAATGAAATCTTATTTTAGATGCCATTTTAAAAAATATCTTGTTTGAGGGCCGCCTGGCTGGTAGCATGTGATGCTTGATCCTCAGGGTCGTGGGTTCAAGCCCCATGTTGGCTGTGGAGCCTACTTAATATCTTACTTGATAATTTTTTTTTCTTTTTCCCTTTTCTATTTCAAATAGAAGACAGGAACAAATATAAGCATTCTCTTCCCTTTTTTTAATTCCATATTTGTCCTAAACAGACACATCATTTTATAAGTATTTGCTCCCTCAAGTTGGGAGAGAAAAGAAACCCTCTTGTGAAAGTCAGTCTTCTAGCCCCCACAGGACATTATGAGTGCTCTGGTAGGTAAACAGTGACTGTAACTTTCATTCCATTTTGCTTCTCTATATATAAATTCCCTGATAATTTTATGCCTGATTCATTTTCGTAAAATAAATATACCTATGTCAGCTACCAGCGAAGAGATTTTGGTGTGAAATGTGCTATTTTCCTTTTTTTAATGTTAATCAGTAAGATTTGGGTTTTTTTTTTTTTTAATAAAAATCTTGTATATTTGGGGCACCTGGGGGGCTCATTCCGCTAAGTGTATAACTTCATAGGCTCAGAGTCTTGGGATGGAGCCCCCATGCAGGGCTCCCCGCTAATTGAGTCTGCTTAGCCTTCTCCCTCTGCCTCTCCCCCCAGCTTGTACTTGAGCTCTTTCTCTCTCTCTCTATCCCGAATAATAAAATCTTTTTAAAAAATTAAGAAATTGCATATATTTATGTGCCCACAACATGATGTTTTCATATACATATCCATAGTGAAGGATTGTGTCAGTCAGCTAACTAACATAGCCGTCTCCTCACCTACTTATATTTTTGTGGTGAGAGCATCTGAAATCTACTTTGCTAGCAAATTCCAGTATTCAGTACAGTATTAACTGTAGTCATCATGCTGTACGTGAGATATCTAGATTTATTTATCTTACATAACTACAACATTGTACATATTAACCCATCTCCTTTCTCCTTCCTCCCCATTTCCTCTACCTTCCCACCCTAACTACTGGTTAACTCTGCTCGTATGTATCTAGTTTTTTTAAATACCACATTTTAGTGACAGCATGCAGCAGTTTTCTTTCTTGTGAAGCCAGTTTGATATGGTGATAGAAATTTTCCAAATTAGCTTCATGCTAATGGAATATGTTTATTTGTTGTTTGTTTGTTTAAAGATTTTACTTATTTATTTGATACAGAGAGAGGAAGAGTGCTCATAGGCAGGGGGAGCAGAGAGGGAGAAGTGAGCCCAGTGCAGAGCCCAATCCCAGGACCCTGGGGTCATGACCCAAGCTGAAGGCAGATGCTTTACCGACTGAGCCACCCAGGTACCCCTGGAATATGCGTGGTTTTTAAGCCCAGTTGTTATTTTATGTTGACTCCAGAGGGGATATTATTAATCTCTTATTTAAAATATAGAATATTTTTAAGTTAAAGTATATGCATGGAAACTGCTTTCAGTTGCCTCAAAAGTATTTTGAAATAAAGTGGGGACTAAATAAATGACTGCATAAATGTTCATTCATATATGTTTTCCTATTCATATTTGTTTATTCATTAATATATTAATTCCAACAAAAAACTTACTTTCTTATTTATAACACTATTTAACTTGACGTGTACTGCAATTTAAAATAGTAAATAGTACTGTCTGTTAACTCTAAAATGTATTCTTACATACTTAATATTTATCATACTTAGGTATTAATCAGATTAATCCTTTAAAGAGTTCACTGGCTATTGAACTACTTGGAGTTTATTTTCTAACAACAGAATTTGTAACGATCTTAGTTTAAGTTGTAATATCTATTATAGATTAGTAAATGGTATCACATAAAAGAATTCTAGACCAAATGTTTAGGAATTGGATTTAAGACAGTAAGCAGTTCCAGATGGGGAAAACTATTACTTGAAATAGTCACAGTGGTAATAGAAGAACCAGAATGCAGAATAGTTAAAAGTAAAACTAAAAATTAACTACACGCATTCTGAGTGGAAAGTAGAAGGACATGGTATAGGGTTATACTCCTACTTCAAATGCAGAAGCAAAAATATAAACACCAAAAAAAAACTATTATGACCCTGGTCAACACTGTCTTTTTTTTTTTTTTAAAAAGATTTTATTTATTTATTTATTTATTAGAGAGAGAGATCACAAGTAGGCAGAGAGGCAGGCAGAGAGAGAGGGGAGAAGCAGGCTCCCTGCTGAGCAGAGAGCCTGATGCGGGGCTCGATCCCAGGACCCAGAGATCATGACCTGAGCCGAAGGCAGCGGCTTAACCCACTGGGCCACCCAGGTGCCCCAACACTGTCTCTTTTTAATTCCCCTCACTAAAGCAGTTAAAAATGCCTAAGAATTTTCTTCTGTGGAGTCTACTTCCTTGTTGAATTCATGTGACTTGCCTTGTTTTCTGGTTATCTTCAATAAAATTCAAGATTTGACATTTTAATTTTTATTTTATTTTATTTTTTTAAGTAAGTGGAGCCCAGTACGGGATTTGAACTCATGACCTTGAGATCAAGAGCTGAGCTAAGATCAAGAGTCAGACATTCAGCCAATGCAGCCACCCAGGCACCCCAACATTTTTATTTTTTTTAACCAAACTATCACTGAATTAAAATGAAGGCAGTGGAAATACCCGCTTTTATCAGAGTCAAATGCGTTTTGAGAATTTCAGCTGTATGCGACTTTTTGCTTATAAAACTATTCTGATGCATCTGTGTACCTACAGAATTTTGAGTATAAAATTTTAAAAACAAATTGACCTCAATTTAACATACATATGTGTTTAGTATCTGTGTCTATTTAATGGTCATGTGATTCTTTTTCAGGATGAAATAGATTGTCTGCAGAAGGAAGTAGAAGATCTTAAGAGTAAAAATCTCAGCTTGGAGTCACAAATTAAGACTATTCTGGATCCTTTAACCTTGATGCAAGGCAACCAAAATGAAGACAAGCATCCAGTTGCAGAAAATCCAAGTAAAATTGACCCAGAAACTGTAGCGGAGTGGAAGAAAAAACTTAGAACAGCTAATGAAATCTATGAAAAAGTAAAAGATGATGTGGATAAGTTAAAGGAAGTAAGTAGTGGTGGTTTTTAAAATTCTACTGTAGTTTTTTAAAATTCTGTAATTCAAGTGCCTTCAAAAGTAAAAATAGCCATATTAACTTTACTCATTAGAAGATTTTGAGGGAAAGACAAAAATCTGGATGAGCATTTAAACAGTTAAAAGGAAACTTTTTCCTTCTTAAATGTCATTAGCTGCCAAGAAATATCAGATTGTTCCATTTGTGATTATCATTGGAGAATAGTGCTTCTGTATGAGTTTGCATCTTCTTGTACAAGAGTGACATCAGTTTAAAGGATGTGTCTATACCCCTCTTTGTGTTTTGCCTTACTTTTTTTCTTAAGCTTGTCAGTGACTGCCCTATATGAATGAAAATGAACATGTATCCAGTTCCCTACCTATAAAATGGAATGTTTAGAACATATCTTTTCTAATACTACCCTTATCTGATTTTTAAGATTGTAAGTAGTTAAAGACTTAATGACGAATTCCAAGGAAGCTTTGAGTAGTTGCTTTAGAATACTTATTGTAAAAAAGTATTGTAGCTTATGGAGTGGGTTCATTTTCTTCATTTGTTCTTCCTTTCATCCAACAAGATAAGGCATAGGTGGAAAGGCAACCTCTAAGATTTTCAGTCTAGGAAAACAAAAGAGATCCCTGTCCTCAGTATGAAAGGTTGTTACAACCAAGCGCTGGAGGGTTTTGTTGGCCAAAGGGACCAGCCTTTGGCTTTCATTTCAGGTTTATCCACAGTGGAGTACTGTGCTGAATAGAGGTGGTTTTGTGGTATCCATGTCCACAACCACTCGTTTAACCTGTTGTCTGCATTCCCGTAAACTATTGTTATTGTGTGGAATTATTAAATCCAGTCTCCTTGAAATCATTAATGAGCTTCTTAAAGAAGTACCACCACATACTGACCCTTGGATCCTCAGTGAAGCTAAGTTGCATAGAAGTCTGCAATTTAGTATAAATACCAAGGCATCTTCACATACCTACCTCTAAAATAAATGTTGTTTGAGCTCAGAAAAGGCTGAAATGAAAGAAGGGAGCTTCGTGCTTTCAGAGAAAAAAGAAACTACAGATGTAATTACACTAAATTTGGTACAAGTTTAGAAGTGTGGAGTTTCTTTGGGTATTGAAGGCCAACATTAGCCTGTTGGTTTGTCCAGAAGAGCATATAAAGAGGAAAGATAGCTGGAAAGTTACAGTATCATTAATCTACAATGTCCCCTTTAACTTCCCTTCGTATTCTTGAGCTATTAAGTTCTGCGTGGTTTCCTTTATAGTTATTAAACTTCATTTAAATTTTTGGCAATAAAATGCTTCTTTGAAGGTGAGGGTCTGTATGAAGATATTACTCTGGGCTTGTAAAAGTGGTGTAGGGGTTTTTATGTGAAAGAGAAGTACATAAAACACAGTTTTTCTTTGCTCTTTTAAAAGTTACATGTTAAATTCAATACCCAAAGCTACATTGAGACCTCAGAATTATTTGGGATATTTAATAAGCCTATTTAAATATTTGGGATAAATGTTTGGGATATTTAATAAGCCTGGTGGTGGTATTACGTAGTAGTAGGCAATAAACTAGGACACAAATGAAAAAAAATTTGAGTGTGAAGTACAAAATAACAAATACAGGAGTACAAGAGATTCAGACTACATAGCATGAGTGAAATGGAGTTATTTTCTGATGTTTCAAGGCCTAGGTAGGTTTTGAAGCCATTATGAGGCCAGTATCCTTACCCAATCAGTGTTGCAATGCAAAATAGTTATCTGAAGTCTTCATTACTCTTTTAGGTGCAACAAATGGGTAGAACTTTGCCCTTTGTAATCTTGACCCACCTAAACTAAAAATGCCTTTGATGGTTGGGGGGGAAAAAAAAGAAAAGAAAATACCTCTGATACCATTGAGGAACCAGCCAGCTCCTAATGAGGATATTAGAGAGCCACAGTATTGGTGAAAGATCTTGAAATGTAGTGATACAGTATGGAAGGGATGGGGAAAAGAAATCAAATGAGTTTCTAATTTAAGCTTATCATCATCATCAAAAAACATTCACTAAGTGCCTCCTCTTATGGTGCTATGTTTGAAAGCTTAATTCATTGTAAATGATTTTCCTTGCATCTTCAGAGGGGCAATAATAGTGTATATCAGTCACTTAAAGAATTAACCCTCCACAGTACTGGTTGGTTTGCAACCATGAGGATAAGCAGCTGCTCAAGAGCCCAGAAAGAACCTACGTGAGTGGGGCACCTGGGTGGCTCAGTGGGTTAAGGCCTCTGCCTTCGGCTCAGGTCATGATCCCATGGTCCTGGGATCCAGCCTTGCATCTGGCTCTCTGCTCTGCAGGGAGCCTGCCTCCCCCTCTCTCTGTGCCTGCCTCTCTGCCTACTTTCGATTTCTGTCTGTCAAATAAATAAATAAATAAAATCTTAAAAAAAAAAAAAAAAAGTTAAAGAACCTACATGAGTGTAAGTGCAAGAGCTAGCTAGCCTTTGTGCCCAGAAGAATGTTCTTGCCCTTCCTCTCTTGTCATCCTCCTGGGGTATTTTTGTGTAGGTGGATGAGCAATATAGTCAGAAGTTCTGGAAATTAGTCAAAAACATTTGTCAGAATTTTGAAATCTGTTTTTAAGTATTTTGGGTTAAGCCTTTTTGTTGACAGTTTTTGTGACCCATTCACTTTAAAATGTTTTAGATGTCAATGTTCTAGTCAAACAAAAGGCAATTCTCTTGCCAAGTTAGTGAGATTGGTTTCTAGGCTAGGGAATGTTATTCTTTGGAATTAAAAAATGCCATGACTGAGGAATTTAAATAGCTTTTAAGAAGACTCTAAAATTGAGGCACACTGCTTTTTGTATAGAATCAATATTTAACTTCTAAATTTTCTAGCAATTAATGTTTGTTAGATAATTTTTAGGTATCAGACAATTCAAAAAGAAAGTCATAGTTGGAATTTTTTTTTTTAATCAAATGAGAATTCTTAGAATTTATTAGAAAGTTTTGACCCGGGGCTCCTGGGTGGCTCAGTGGGTTAAGCCTCTGCTTTCAGCTAAGGTCATAATCTCAGGGTCCTGGGATCAAGTTTCACATCAGGCTCTCTGCTTAGCAAGGGGCCTGCTTCCTGCCACCACACCCCTCCTGCTTCTCTGCCTACTTGTGATCTCTCTATCTCTCTGTCAAAATAAACAAATAAAAAAAAATTTTTTTTTTTTAGATTTTATTTGTTTATTTGACAGACAGAGATCACAAGTAGGCAGAGAGAGAGGAGGAAGCAGGCTCCTTGCTGAACAGAGAGCCTGATGCAGGGCTTGATCCTAGGACCCTGGGATCATGACCTGAGTCCAAGGCAGAGGCTTTAACACACTGAGTCACGCAGGTGCCCCAGTAAATAAAATCTAAAAAAAAAAAAAATTGACCCAGTTTTGAGAACCCCAGAAGTTGTGGGCCAAGGCATTTGGGAAAGCCTTTTGAAGAAAAGCAAGTAGTTTAATTATGTTAGATTTGTTACCACTAAAAAACTATTTTTTAAGTAGCAACACAAAATCAATCTTATAGCTCAAAGTTCATGAGAATTAACTTAGCATTAGTTTTGCAAATGATTCCATATAGTGTAATGTTACCATGCTTAGAATATACATTTATGTGAAAAGGAAAAAAAAATATTTGCCATTAGTATAGTCCTTTAATGAATCTAAGATAACTAACATAGCTCTCTTTATTTCCTTGGATAGGACAATTGCGAAGTGCTTTGGGATTATGGATTAAAAATGCTTGGTTGTGTTCACAGTTTCACAAGTCATTCCCAGTGATGATTTTTTATTTATTCATTTGACAGACAGAGATCACAAGTAGGCAGAGAGGCAGGCAGAGAGAGAGGGGAGGAAGCAGGCTCCCTGCCAAGCAGAGAGCCCAATGCAGGGCTCGATCCCAGGACCCTGGGATCATGACCTGAGCTGAAGGCAGAGGCTTTAATCCACTGAACCACCCAGGTGCCCCCCCCCAGTGATGATTTTTAAGTTTCTGAAGGCCATGTGCTAGTATTCAATTTTCTGCTATCACTCTAAAAGATACAGATGGCTCATGACATAATTTTTACTAGGTACTTGTTTTAGCTTGTGCTTAACTATTTTCAACTCTTTTTTAAAGGCAAATAAAAAATTGAAATTGGAAAATGGTGGCCTGTTGAGGGAGAATTTACGACTGAAGGCTGAAGTTGATAACAGATCACCCCAGAAGTATGTATTTTGCTCATAAAGCAATGTTTTAGATTATGTTAATATTTTAGAATAAGCTGCTGTTATTGTATGTGTTTTTCCTTGGACTATTTTCATTGAAACATGTAGATTTAAATAGAATGTCTTGCCTCTAAAAGTCAAGTGGATACTTACATTATTGGTGAAATCTTTGTGTCATTTAAGGCTAATTTTGAAGAAAGGATTTCCTTCTTACCTTTTCCTTATCTGATTAGCAAGAGGATTATTTTACATGACCTAAGACAGGAGAACTTTCACTTGGATTTATATGTAAATATTTAATTGTACTAACAGAGAGTAGGGCGATTAATACAATGCCCTTCAGATATTCTCTGAACTAATCTTGATAGTGGTTAACATATTTTTAGTGCTTTCTCTTTGCCTAGTACAACAACCTATGGTGTACTTATTAGTGTTCTCCATTTACAGATGAGAGAAAAGAGGTATGGAGAGATTAAGTTAATTTATCCAGTCTGCACAGCTAGTAAGTGGTGGAAACAGGATTTGAACCCAGGTAGTCCAGTCCCAGAGTCCACCCTGTGTTACATTACACAGAGAACCTTTACATTATTACACTAATCATTATACTAGAAAGCATATCTGAAATAGAGTTTAAGGCATTATCTGTTGAAGTTTAGACTGATTTTAATTGTACAATTAAGTGAATCTATTCTTCACTTGATGGGATAGTTTTCATTCCATTCCAAGTAAGAGAGTACAAGTATTGACCTCTTTAGCAGTTTGTTTAAAATTATAAGAAACAGTTGAGAATTGAAAATTGAAGTTGGAGAAAAGATAGGAGATGACACTTGAAGTTTTTCTTCTCCAGGGGGAAAAAAGACAAGGAAGCAGAGAATATTGCCCTCCGTCCCTCTTTGAGGGGCGGCATATCAGAACTCCACATTTTCTTTCTGTAATTACTAGACTTCATTTCTTCCTACTGGAAAAAAGCAAGGAAGACATAAGCAACCAGTGGAAATTTATCCTACTGGAAGAAGCTCTCTGCTTATCATATGAAAAAGAGAAAATGTTACCTTTAGTAAAACCAAGTGTGGTATCAGGAAATGGTAGAAATAAGCCATAATTACTCAAAACAGAGATAACTAACCAATAGAGAAAGAAGCATAGCTTTTACTTTTAAGTAGTTACTTCCCCTGTGCTTTCCAACCTCATTTTTCTTCCACTGTTCAGATAGTGTTCTGCTTTGACAAATTAGTGAAATAAGCTTAGGAAATGTTGCTGTTATGTGGTGGTTTGAATCTCTGCTCCTCTCATTTATTGGCACCCCGCCCTGCCAGTCATAGTAATGCATGTCCATTAGCTGCATTCCCCACAGTGTGCTGAATGGAACTAAAGCTATTTTGTCTGTAGCTTTTATTTCTTGAAAAGTTGCCCACCAGATTGCAGATTTAATGCCAGCCACCAGGATGTGTTTTTAAGTATCCATGGCTCCAACCTGATAAGTAACAGAAGAATCTCACCTGAAGAAACCTGGCCTCTGACTATTCTAACAGTCACACTTCTGAATCCCATATAACTTTCAGACTTGCTATCTTTAACTTCCATTCCTTCCCTTCAGGGGTAGGGAATAGTTTCACTTAAAAAACGATTTGAACTGACCCCTATTCCAGATCAATTTGCAATGCATTGAGGTATTAAATGCATTGCATTTGATTTATAGCCTTGTTTACTCTGCATCACCAAACTCTAGTGGGATTCAGAGAGAAGCTGACCACAGCTGAAAATACCCAGATCTGGTTCATCTGAGGAGAGCTCCTATTTGTACTGAGAAAATATGAAATTTCAAGAGTTTAAAAGTAAATGCAAGCAAATAAAACCATATGTTTCATTTTGTTCCCTTGATTAGGAAGTGCCTTAACCGGTTACTTTTTTTTTGCCTACTTGGTTAGGAGTCAAGGTGTCCATTTTATGCATACAGCTTTAGTTTCCGATGTATCCTTCAAATTTTGCAGATATACTCTACAAATCATGCAAAAGAGAGAGCTTTAAGGTTTAGATACTGGAGAGGAAAAAATTTAGAAGAGTGTAATTGCCAACTTGAGCTGTCATAGCAAAATACTGTAGAAGTAGTGGCTTAAACATTGAATATTGTTTATTTTCTCATTGAATATTGTTTATTGAATATTGTTTATTTCCAGTTCTGGAGGCTAGTCGTCTCAGATCAAGGTTCAGCCATTTTAGTTTCTGGCAAAGGCTCTCGTCTTAACTTGCAGACAGCCACCTTCTCACTATGTCTTCACATGTCTGAAAGAGAGTTTTTGGTCTCTCTTCCTCTTTTTTATCTTGGAGAGGGAGAAAGAGAGGGCGGTCGGGGAAGGGTAGAGGGAGAGAAAATCTTAAGCAGGCTGCACGCCCACACCCAGCACAGGGCTCAACCTCACAACCCTGAGATTATGACCTCAGCTGAAATTAAGAGTGGGATGCTCATCCAGCTGAGCCACCCAGGTGTCCCCTGTATTCCTCCTCTTATAAAGGTATCAGTTCTGTCACACTAAGGCCTCATCCTTATGATCTTGCTTAACCTTAATTACCTCCTAAAGACTCTCTCTTTATATAGTAAGACTGAGGGTCAGGGCTTCAGCATGTGAATTTGGCTGTGGGTGGAGAATACAGTACAATCCATAGCAGAAGGTATTTCTTTCCAAGACACTCAAATAGTGCTGTTACCTATAACGAGAATAACAGATGGTGTGGATAAGGGTGACTTAAACATTTACATTGGTCTCATGTAGATGGTGCCATATAAAAGTAATATATTTTATAATACTTTAAAAACAGTGTCATAACCTTTTAAGATGAAAAACTGGGTTATTATTTATCTTTTCTGCTACTGTTTTTCTGGTTTTTTCCATCCATTATATCCAGTCTTAAAGTGTGCCTGGATAATTTTCCTTCCTCAACTTTAACCTAAAAGCCTTTTTCAGCAGTATATTAGATATTCTACTAAGCATATTCTTCTTGGCTTCAGTAATATCCATTCTGTTCCTTGTCAAAAATCCATTGTCCTAATATCTAAACTGATGGTCCAAAAAATGGGATCTTTTTCTTTGATTTTATATAGCCAGTTCCTGAATTTTTCTTCTCTTCTAAAATAAGTTTATTTCACTACGGAAAATGATATGTTTCCTCTTTCAGTTTTCTTTAACATGGACTCCTTTTTTTTTTTTTTTAAGATTTTATATATTTATTTGACAGAGAGATCACAAGTAAGCAGAGAGGCAGGCAGAGAGAGAGGGAAAAGCAGGCTCCCTGCTGAGCAGAGAGCCCGATGTGGGGCTCAATCCCAGGACCTTGGGATCATGACCTCAGCCAAAGGCAGCGGCTTAACCCACTGAGCCACCCAGGCGCCCTTAACATGGACTCCTAAGAGAATCATATCTAATGGTGGTGGTGATATGTCCTTTAGTTTACAAGGTTGATAATTTGAAGAAAACTTACTCTCCCAGCCACCCTGGGAGTACTGAATGTTTATTTACTTAACACTCTACAAGGTGCATTGAACTATATAAAGTAAATACTCTTCCTGACCCCTGAAGTAGGTTAGGTTGCCTTGCTATAATTTCTCTTACTACTTTGTACTTTCCCTTCATAGCACATATCATAATTGCTAGTTTTTAATATTTTGTACAACTGTTTTACGGCTTTCTTCTGTCTAAGCCAGGACTATAGTTGTATTCGCTATTTTAGCCACTGCATTTTACAGAGTTCTGGCTGATATTCTTCTCCTAATATATATTTGTTGAGTAAAGGGATGATAAACATAGCTCTTTTTTTTTTCTTAAGATTTTATTTATGTATTTATTTGACAGAGAGGGAGAGAGCACAAGAAGGCAGAGCAGCAGGCAGAGGGAGAGGGAAAAGCAGACTCCTTGCGGAGCAGAGAGCCCAGCGTGGGGCTCGATCCAGGACTTGGGGATCATGACCCAAGCCAAAGGCAGATGTTTAACCGACGGTGCCACCCGGGTGCCTTGATAAACATAGCTCTTAAGACTTGGAGGAAACAAGACAGATCCCAAATGTGGTATACTTAATAGGAAAAATGACTAGGTGGTGTTTATGCAGCTGATGAATCACAGATTCTACCTCTGAAACTAATAATACACTATAGTAGTTGATTTTTAATTAATTGATTTTAAATTTTTTAAAATGAATTAAAAAACATTGACAAAATGGGAAGCAGGATGTGCTTTACAATAATAGAGAATTAAGAGTCGTAATCAGATGCAGTATACGGATCTTCTTTGGATATTGATTCATAACAAAGCATTCAAAGACATTTTTGAGGCAATTGGGTAAATTTGAATATGAGCTGGATATTAGGTGATACCAAGGGATTACTGTTAATGTTATTTACGTATTGTGGTTACCTAAGAAAAATGTCTATATTTTCTTCTAGAAATGAATACTAAAATGTAGACTATAGAGTATTTTAATAGAAGAAAGGGGATGTATAATCAAAAAATAAAACCCATGAAACGTGGTTCCTACCTCTAGAAAGTTCATAATCTAACGAAGGCAAGAGACAAAAATATATGAAACAAATACAGAACAGATACTAAATCAAATATCAGAGACCTCAGTTCAGGGAATGACCAGTGTGTTGCAATGGTGCGAGTGTTTATCAAAGAGACAGGACTTGAGGGCACCTGGGTGGCTCAGTCTGTTAAGCGTCTGTCTTCAGCATGAGTCATGATCTCAGGGTTCTGGAGTCAAGTCTTATGTTAGGCTCCCTGCTTAGTAGGGAGTCTGCTTCTTCCTCTGCCTCTGCGGCTCCCCCTGCTTATGCTCTGTTTCCCTCTCTCTCTCTAATAAATAAATAAATAAAATCCTTTAAAAAGAAAAAAAAAAAGAGGGAGGACTTGAACCTGGCTTTGAAAGATGGAGATTTCTATGAGAAGGAAGGCATTCTCAGCTAGAGGGAAACAGCTTGAGCTGTTAGAAATACTAAGTAGTCCCTTTAGTTCCAGTCCCTTGTCTCCAGTAGTAGCTACAGTTACGCTTGAGAAACATGGTGGCTTCCTTCTCATACTCATCAGAGCAGAAGTCAGCTATGTAATTTGCATATCTCTCCATTGTGACCTTCATCACCCTGCTTAAATAGCTGGTTAGCATGACTCCACGATATCCATCATTCTTTGCTTTAAACAGAAAGGCCTGTTCTCAGTTTCCTGTTCAGTGGGGAATGCGAAGCATGTCACACCTCCACATGGTAAAAAATACAAGAATGAGAAGCTTAAGGGAAGACTTTAACATTTCTCATATTCCTTAAGGGAAGACTTAACATTTCTCATATTCCTAAATATCCTTGGCTTCAGTTACTATTCCTAAACTGTGCCCAGAAATGTGGATATACTTGTTCTTGATAGAATTAGGAGTGCCTTAGTAATTTTTTTATTTTTTAAGCTTGAAGAGATATGAAGAATTGACTTTTAAAGCATTAGAAAGTTTCATGCCCTCTCTCTGAGATCTTTCTCTTCAGTTGTGCCACACACACACACACACACACACACACACACACCCGCTCTGGGCACTTTAGGCAGGGTTTTTGTGGTTTGTGCCAGCTATTAGGAGGCTTTAGTGGAGCAACAGTTCTTGTCCTTGGCTACTAACTTACCTTAACAGCCTAGGGTGTTAAACTCCATGTACAAAACTCTGTAGGCCATTAACATCAAACTTGGTTATAGTTGGATTAATGGCTTTCCTTTCTGGAAATATGTATTCAGGAATGTTATGTGTTCTTGTCATTGTGTCTTTAGTGAGATCTATGGATTTGATAATGTCTCCCTGTATGCAGCTCTTCTACTGCACAGCAACCCCAAGGCTTGTCATTATGTACCAGTCTTCCCCCTGCCCCTGCTCCTTCTGGGGGAAGGTAAAGGCTCCAGATACTTTCTGGATAGTGAACAGTATTTTCTGTTATTAGTATAAGAAAAAAAAGTACTCTGAAGAGGAAAGGATTGATTTCATAGATTATGACCTGGGATTTCTTCTCTTTCTGCTGTAGTGTGCCTTGATGAGCCATCTCATTTACTCCCATAGCTTTAATTATCATCTACCTGTATGTCAGAGATAAAATAAAATATAATAAATCTTTGTTTGGTTTTACCTTTTGTCCTCTGTAGATTCATATTTGTCTATTTGATACCTTCACCCAAGACCCTATACCTTAAATTCACCACATAGTGTGGTGTTCAAATAAATGCTTCGCACTGGAGACAGATTACCTGGATGCAAATGTCCCTGCTTGCTCTCTGCCCCTCCTTCCCCTACCCAGTTCATTTTCACCATACTTGAAATTGTGTTTTTTAAAAATATAAATCAAAATTTATATAAAAGTCTCCTACCTAAAACTGTCCTGTTTGGTTTTTTTTCCTAAAATAAAATCCAGATTCTTCACAAACCAGTCTTATGTTTGCCTGTTCCACTTCATATCATTCTTCTGGCTCATGCTGCTCCAGCCATACTGGCCTTCCTCTGTTTCTAAAACATGATGGACTTTTGCTCTTTGCTTAGAATGTTCTGCTTCCATATCTTTATGTGGCTGACTCCTTCTGTCATCAGATTCAGAGAGGCCTTTCCTGAACATCATTCTGAAGCAGCCCTCTGCTTTAGTACCTTCTAAAGTCCTTACTCTGTCTTATTGTGATACCACAGTGATAAAATCATGGCATGACGAAGCAGTATAGTGTGTGATTTTGAGCACAGGCTCCAGAGTCAGACTCAGTAGGACTGAACTCTGGTTTTGTCCACTTACTCTTTGTGATTTGGGGGAAGAGAGTTAACCTTTTTGTATCTCTGTTCTTGACTTCTGTGAATGAGGCCAATAGTAGTACCTATCTTGTAGGGAGTATTAAGGGTTAAATAAATGAAAACTTGAAATGTACTTTTAACAGAGCCCACAGCTAGTACTGAACCAAGGTTGTAGTATTATTGTCTTCCTAACCCTAATCAGTCTGAAATTATCTTGTTTAATTACTTGATCTGTTTGTTGTCTGTTCCCTCCATTCTAAACTCTAAGCTCCCCAAGGGCAAGAATCTTATTGCCTACTTCCTTTACTTGCAAAACCGCAGCACCTGGAAGGCATGTGATAAATATTTGTTGAACAATTAAATGAAGAGATAAATAACAGTCTATAAATTACTTAATCCCTTGGAGCCATTTTTTTTTATATATATATAAAATGTGGATGATGTGTTACTGCGAGGATGAACGGAAGTAATTTTATGTCCTTGAAACCATGTGTAGCACAAAGAACTGATAGAGGTGTGTGTTTAAATAATTGTATCCATTATCCTTTCTACTCCAAAGATTGTTTATCCTCTTGCTTTGTTCCTATCCTTGATGGCTTTACTACTCATCTAGTTGCCTCAGATAAACACCTCAGTCTTCTTTATCCACCCCTTCTCCTCATCCCACACCTAATTGTTTAGTATATTCTATCTATCCTACCTCTTAAATATCTCTGTAATCCATCTTCGTATTCCCACTAGTTTAGATTCACATGATTTCTTGCTTAGTCTAGTTTAACAATCTTATGCTTATTCTTCTTTTCCACTCTTAACCCTAAATAAAGCATCTGCGTTCTTATTGCCAAGATTCCAAAATATAAATTTGATCATTATTCCCTTATTTAATAACCTTTGATTCCCCATTGTCCTCAAATTAAAGCCCAAATTTCTTCATAAATATGGGAGGCTCTTTACAATATGACTTGAGCTTTGGCCTTTTCGTGTCCTCTCCAACCTTCCCCTGCTTATAGTCTGCTTTGGCCATGCTGAGTTTCTTACTGGGCCCAGATTTGCCATGTTATGACATGCCTTTGCACCTTTGCTCATGCCTTTTCCTTTGTTTTCCCTGGTCCTCCCAGTAGCCTCTCCTTTTTATTCTGCCTTGTTAATTCCTCTTCAGTTGTTACTCTAATTGAAGCCCTCCATGATTTCCTAAGACAGAAGAAGCACTTCTCCTCTTGTTCTTCCCATTGTTCTTGTATTACTAAGGATCTGGTATACTGACAAGTTCCATGACACTCATGCTCAGTTAATCTATCAGCTAGCTTCTTGGAGCTAAGACATATTTATAAAAATTCTTGCCGTATGTGTATCTGTCTAAAATACATGTAAGTGTGTGTATCACTGTGTGTGTATTTGTGTGTGTGTGTGTGTTCCTTCTCTGGAGACTAGGAGAAGGAAGGAGTCCTTCATGCTGCAATATGGAGGGAGCTAACCAGAGAATTAAGATTTTGAGCTTTCTTGAAGCTTAAAGTACAAAGAGTTTATAAGGAAAAGAAATCCCAAGATTCTTGGGATTTTCTCCAAATGAGAAGAGCGGAGGGTTTTCCTGAGTCATACTAGAGACTGGGACCAAGAAAGGGGAAAGAAAGAAGGACGGGATGTTGCTGGGGTCCCAGATAAGATTTCTTATCTGTGTCTCCTTACTTGAACTGGGTTTATCCTGCCTTTATCTGTCTCCATGCTGACTCTGAGCTGTGTCTCCTTGGTTCACAGTTCTGCTCTTCCTAAACTGTGTCTCAAGACATGCCAGTACCACTCAGACTACTCCTGTCTTTCAGCTTCCCTGGCAGCACCTCTGGTCTTGCTGGCTTGGCTGTTGTGCCTTCTTAACTTATTCTGGGCTTTTTTACTTCTCATGATTCTGCTCTGACAAACGCCATGATTCCTGGTATTTGACCCCAGCCTGATCTGATGACTGATTCTGCTATGCCCTTTGGATTTCCCGGAAGGGGAACTTGTAGACTGTCAGGGGAGTCTGATGATACCCTGGGGCCAGACGGTGACAGCCAGGTGTGCACAGGCCCCTCAGCTGCCTGAGGGGCCCTTCTCTGGGTATTCAGCTAATTGGAGATGGACAGTTCTTGCAGTTTTCTGTCAACTTGTCTTTATGGTATTGATAAGATATTTTAGGAGCCCGCATTGCATGCTAATGACTAAGCAGTAAGGTTGTTGGGAATATTAGGAACTGCTTAAGAACAAGAATGTCTTCTACTCCTTTTGTTTTCCTTTCTCTTACCCCTCAGCATACTTTAAGTCCTCAGTAACTGTCATCATAGTAATAATTACAGGATGGCTGGATCACAGTCTTTTTTGTTTTATTTTGTTTTAGATTGTTCCTCAAGGTGAGAGAGAGGTTGATTTAACTGTAGTGAAAAATGTATAGATAAATACCAGTCCAGGGATTTTTAAGTATGCTTTTTTCATGTAACAATAGTTGTCCTCTTATACTGTTGAGATTTTGTTAAGGTTATTATATTTGGGAAAACATATAAGTCCTTTATTCCTTTTAGAACTGTAAAAAGATATGAAATATCTTTTGTGTATAGTTTATTTCCTTCCACGAAAAATTAGGATCCCCACTGGTGTCCTGTAAACTCAAAGCTGATCTTTTCTTTTGAGGCAGAAAATTAGGGTGCATTTCTATGTGGAATTGAAGTGAAATGTATGTATCAAATAAAATGGAATTTATTTCATAATTAAAAGAGTAGTCCACCTTCTCAGGTGCACTATATATATATAGATAGATAGATAGATATAGATATAGATATAGATAGATATATCAGCCCTTTTTAGAGACTACAAAAGGGAATCTGTTCCTCTTCAATTTACATATGCAGCCCAATACTAAGGTTGTTTGTGTTAAGAATTTCTAGGTATCTCAGCAAGACTTTTCAATGTCACAGTTTCCAACTACAAATACATGGTTAGTTTAGCTTAATAAACACACACACACATATAAAACTTCCTTTAAAATTGTATTAATAATGTGAGCTGTTATTTTAAAACTCTGCTTTACGTTTGGAAGCTTCTCTTTCTTTGAAAGCTTACAAAGCAGCCTGTACCTTGATCTTTATACTTCTGGGAGGTAGAAGAGGGAGGAATGGCTGCACGGGCCATAATTCTTTATCTAGTTCCACTGCTTATGTGACCTTTGTCTTTAAGGAGGAAATCATGACTTTTTTTATTCTTGCAAATGTTGAAGCACTTTGTTTTATGCTAAAACTAAGAGGCAGCATAATATGGCTTGTATTTTTTTTATTCATCAATATTAGACCCCGGGACAAGTACCTATGTGATGCTTTGGCCCTAAAATTTTACATTTTTAATTTTCTCATTTCACTTAAATAGCATTGTTTTCTTATAGTTGAAGATGCCTGCTGATTATGCTTGAGGTAGGCAAAATGATCATATATACTTTCTGTTGTTAGCACACCTAAAGATGGGGCTTCCAAATTTGTGGTTTGGGTTCCGATTTAGTCTACATTTGTCAGGGTGATCTGTCTGATCTGCCACTTTAATAAATGATCTTTTGAAATTGCAAAATATTCTTTTTTTTTTTTTTTTTTGAAGATTTTATTTATTTATTTGACAGAGAGAGGTCACAGTAGGCGGAGAGGCAGGCAGAGAGAGAGAGAGGGAAGCAGGCTCCCTGCTGAGCAGAGAGCCCGACATGGGACTCGATCCCAGGACCCTGAGATCATGACCTGAGCCGAAGGCAACGGCTTACCCCTCTGAGCCACCCAGGTGCCCTGAAATTGCAAATTATTCTTGAACTTGTGTCTAAAACATAGTAGATTTTTTATAAATATTTATCAACTTTGAATATACATATCTGTTGATCCCTTTTTTCCTCTCTGTGTTTTATTAGCATGTGTATGTATTAGTAAATATTACAACAATCCTAGTTAGTTACCTGTGTGTACAGACTGTGTGCTCAGCAATCCTACATTACTTTACAGCATAAATAGGTACTTATATTACTGAAGAAGGGAGCTTATGTTCAAGCACTTCCTGTAATGTCAGACATGGTGTTTGGACTCAGACACACTTGAATTCAAATCCCATTTCTGCCACTTTCTGCAAATCCATGAACAAGAGAGAGTCTTTTTAAGCTTCTCCTTTCTCATCCTTAAAATAAAAAATAACAGATCTTCCTTCATTAGGTCAACAGGACAATTAAATCAGAAAGATAATATATAACAAGCATATAGCGATGTGCTGGATTTAAGTAAACATTTAGTAAATTTTGGTTGCTGCTGTTACTTTTGTCGCTGTCATTATCAGTAGCGGTCAGGCTACTCTTAAAGACTTACTTGTTACACTTACTTTTGGTAAATTCCATCACAAAAGTTTATTTATTTATTTATTTGATTATGAGCTGTTTCTTTCTTTCTTTGTTTATTTGATGGTGGTCCAGAAAACAGAAATGTTGCCTTGAGTCATCGGGGGAAGGATTTCTTCCTATTTTCTTAGTATGGTTCATATTATTTAATATATTTTTTGTGGAACTGACTCGAGTCTAGGATTGGTCATAGACAGTACTTTTATGATGAATCAATTTTCTAAGAATGTAGCATTTTCATCACTGGATGTTTAATTTTAAAAAGAGAAAACTCTTGAAACACTGGCAAGTCGTATAGCTCTGCAGCAGATAAAAATGTATCAGCTTCTTCCCAGAGCTTCCCTAGTAGTTTAAAGACAGAATGCCTTCAACCATCCTTCTGACATGTGTACAAGGGTGAGACAGATAAGGGTAAACACACAAGCAACTCTTTGGAAACAGGTGAGAGCAAAAGGCCCCCACCACCAGGTACAATTTTGAGCTTCCTATGGTCCTGGTCCTCTCTGCCCTTTTCCCCTGAAATAAGCCAGCCCTCTGCCCACTTGCACACATAAGCACAAAGCAGAACACAGTACTGGGCCTCTCCCTTTTCTTCCCACTCCTATCAAAATTCATGTTTCTGAAGAGTTCATATTACAGGCTACTTCTGTTACCTGTAATCAAAAAGAGGAGTTTACAAATTCAGGTAATCTCTGGTGAGTTTTACTTTAGGAGAAAATATTTAAGAAAGGGAAAAGAATAATGGAATGTTCTTCCCTTTGAAACCCTACCTCTGCTCTATGTTTAAAATAAGATGTTTTCTAATATCTCGGACAGTCAGGGAATGAGAAGATATGTAACTACAGTTATGTAAACAGGCAACTCTGCAACAAAATGCCCTCTATGAATGGGTTATTCTTTAAAAAAAATTCCAAGACTCACGTAAGTTTACTTGGTTTTCTTATATGTCAACTATTCCTTTAGTATAGGTAATCCTTACTTTGCACAGAAGTGGAGGACCAAAAGCCATTCAAGTAAAAACCATGAAAAGCAGTCTTAATAATCAATGGGAAGAATCAGGTTCCTTTATAAACTTCAGTATTTTTTGTCAAAACATTAAATCTCTTACTCTCAGTTATAAATGTTTATGGAAATGAAAAGAATAAAACAATATTTAGCACACTAATATTTAGTATAATTTAAACCATTAGAAACATTGTGAAATAAAGTATTTTATTTCTTTGTAAAAAAAATACTGTGGGAAATAATCTGAATAGTGCTTATCTTCTTATCCTATAACTTATGATATGAAGCTGCTAGCATCTTTTCTAATGCCTTGACGATTGTCATACTCCTGAGTTTGCATCAGCTTCGAACATTTTATCCTTAATGCTTTCAATGTCATGAAATAGCTCCATATTGCTTTAATGTGAAGTTTTTTGGTAGCCTGTCACTTTCTCTAGATAACTTTATTCTTTTCATCAAAACTACTTTTCTCATTTATGTCAATAAGTTTGTCACTCCCAAATTCCTCAGGCATTGCCAGGGTCTCTCAGATGGTGGCAGTTTCAATGTTTCCATGGTCAGTGCTTCAGTAACTACATTTACATTTGATTCCAATTTTACTTCTGGCATTGATCACTATTTAGTTCTTTGCTGCACCTTCATTTTTGTTGGCCAGTTCTGTCTTTTGATGATCCATTCTTGTAAAATGTATGTGACAATACTGCTTGTGTTACTGTCTGTGTGTGAATAGAGTAACAGATGCAGAGGGACAAACCACTTTCAGACTTGGAAAGAAGTGACCTGATTGGTCACTGATGTACATCTGTTATGTATGTACTGTTTTGTGAGCTGAAAAGCAAGTATTGAAATGTTTATTTTATGCAGTTTCATGCTGTTAGTTACAGTTAATATAATGTAAATTTGGGCCCCTTTGTTAAATAACTAGGCTTATTTATCTAAACTATGGCAACTGAAATTTATGCGTATTGGAAGCATGTATGGCAAGGATATCAGTGTTGACAAACTGTCACATAGGCCAGATCCTAAAAGCTGGTCCAGATCCAAAGATTGCTTTCACTTTGTTTCATAATTGCTACTTCATCTAGCAAGTAAGGAAAGGATATGAAATCCAAGATGCATGGGGGCAGATGGGTTCACTTCCCTCATGCCTCCCTATGTCCTGAAGATGTTTTAAAAGTTTAGTGGTCTCAGCAACCCACTGGGCTTGCTGACTTTGTCCCTTTTGTTAGGGATGCCATTGAGAACTAGAGAAACAACTTAATTGCTCAAATTCTCATAACTACTTAATAGCAGCATAACACTAGAAGTTAGGTCTTTTGGTACTTCGTTCTGGCATTTATTCTTTTACCACATTTGCTTGCTTTTAATTCCCTTCAAGCGCATCCTATTACTCCTGCGTAATGGGCTATCAGAAAATCTGAACTGAAGAGCTTTTCATTATTAGTCATACTCTATTCTAGGTGTAATACCTTAAAGGTCAAACTAATAGGACTTTGATTTCTCTTACTGTTAGTAGGGACAGGAACAATCTTGTACCTCTGTAGCTTTTCAGGCAAGGGGAGCCCTAATCCAGAATGTGTATATCCCTTAGCACCGCAAGCTGAGAAGTCCTGTACGTTTCTCCCAGACTCTGGCACACTTCCAGTATATCAGTCGCAGCTCCCAAACTGCTTTACGATGTTTTCTCTGACATAAGGAAGCCTTTGGCCATCACTGCTACTTTGAAAATCAAAGCCTTTTGGTCTCTAATGGAATGTTTATAAAAATACTCCATTTTGAAATTTGCTCAGGAAAAGGAAGTATGGTAAATGATGTTAGAATTCCCTCCGGCTTGCCTTGGCATTGATTCATTTAATGTTATGTACTCTGGAAATATCTGGAATTAGTGTGAATAAGAATATTAAAACCCAAAGTTAAATAAGCTCTTATCTTCATTGTCTTCTTTTATAGAAGTATAGCATCAGATATGCAGATATTATTAACAAATAATTGTTATTTCTCTCTGACTTGGTTTATTTCCTTTTGCCAAATCTAATACACTAATCCAGGGTAAGCTTAAAATTCCTAATAGCTATCTCAAAAGTGTCATATGTTTCCATTCTTTTGCTAAGGTTAAAGTGTCAGGGTTTTTTAAAGATTTTATTTATTTATTTGATTAAGAAAGGAGAGAAGGAGAGAGCATGAGCAGGGAGTGGGGCAGAGGGAGAGGGAGAAGCAGGCTCCCCACTGAACAGGGAGACAGGACACGGAATCATCCCAGGACCCTGGGATCATGACCTGCGCTGAAGGCAAATGCTTAACTGACTGAGCCACCATGTGCCATAAGTGGCAGGTTTTTTTTTAGAAGGAGCAATATAAGATGGCAAGCCTATAGTAGAAAAACAAAACAAAACAAAACAAAACAAAACCACACACACACACGAAACAAAACAAAAGCCACAGAACTATATTCTGTATATGTTGTTATCTGTTGCTTTCCTTAGTGTCAATGAAAAAACAAAACAAAACAGTCAAATGTATGAAACATTCAGTTTAGTAATATAGTGATTCAGAATACTTACATGTAAAAGAGATGCAAGGATCTTTGGCTTATCCTATGCTGTTGGCTCTGTCTTAATGTAAGGCACTAATGCATCTATCTGAAAGTAAGAAAATAACATCTATTCAAGAAATATTTAATGAGGACTGCTGTATACCAGGAATTGTTGTAGGGAGCTAGCAGTGAATGTAAGATGGTCAGACGCCCTGCTTTCCTGGAGCTTATACTCTAATCGGGGAGAGAAAGATTAAAAAATTATGTGGATAGGTTAATTAATTGATCAGTTCCATGGCTTTCACTATATATTTCTGTTAGTTTGCCTACCAGCACAGGCCTCTTATTAGCATGGTAAAAAGGTCTGATCACTCAAAGTATTATAGACTTGTAAAGTATTGAAATGGAACTTTGGGGAATTGAGGGCAGTGACCTTTTAGAAAACAGCCAGCCCCATCAGTGATTTCTGCTGGCTGTCCCTGTCAAATGTGCCCCCATTGCTGGCCTTTGTTGTTAGTTCTTATGGCACTTTAGCTTTCTGAAGTAACCCAGAATACATGGATGGGGCTGTCATTTTGACTTCAACTCAAAACCATTTGTTAACTTCTTTTAAAAACATAATTAAAATAAAAAAAAAAGAAAGAAAAAACAGAGGGGCAAATGTAGCGTCTTAAAGTGACATGCTTGAAATTCCAGGTTAAAACCTTCTAATAAAAAGCTGCTAATACTTTGGGAAACATTTCTTATTTGTCGCTAGTCTTCCCTTACATAAGCCTCTGAGTTCCCAGGGACATCCTTTGGTAATAGCTGACTTACCTACCTAATAACATTATTTTATTTTATTTATTTATTTTTAAGATTCTATTTATTTATTTATTTGAGAGAGAGATCACAAGTAGGCGGAGAGGCAAGCAGAGAGAGAGGGGGAAGCAGGCTTCCCACTGAGCAGAGAGCCCAATGTGGGCCTTGATCCCAGGACTCTGAGACCATGATCTGAGCTGAAAGCAGAGGCTTAACCCACTGAGCCACCCAGGCACCCCAACACTGTTTGATTTTAAATTGTTTGATTTTTCAGCACCTGGGTGGCATAGTCAGTTGAGCATCCAACTCAATATCCACTCAGATCATGATCTCAGTGTTGTGGGATCAAGCCCCATATAGGGCTCCACATTCAGCGGGGAGTCTGTCTCCTTCTCTGCCCTTCCCCCAACTCATGCCTCTTCACACTCTGTCTCCCTCTAAAATAAATAAATCTTTAAAGAATTGTTTGATTTTTTTTTCTTCTGAGTTTACCTTTATTGTAAAAATTGCATGTAAGAAATTAAGATAAATTTTATCTTGGTAAGCAAATTTAAGGCTGTCACTTTTGCTGTTTGCATTAAGTAAACATGCTGCATGTTTTTTCCATTTAAAAATATATGGGTTATTTGATTTTAGAGTAGTTATTATCAAGAACTTAAAAACATTTTTGCTGATGTCCTTAAAATATTTGTCTGCTCTTTAAAATTCTCTTGCAGAAACTCTGTCACATACTACATATATAAACTAAAACATTTTTCTCTAACAAAGAAGGAAAAGCTACCATCATTCATTTAACCAGATATTCGTAGTAGTAAAATTGGTTTTAAAACAGGGGGACTTGTTATTGTAGCTGGTTTTGTTTTTGTTATACCTGTGGTTTTTGCTTTGTTTTTTAGAGGTTGATTGCAGTGCGTAGATCAATATTCAATACTGTGTCTTCTAAGGCCATTATAAGCCTGAGATTTTATGAATCTGTTTTCTGCTTTTTTCCCCCCAGAGTGACCAGAGCAGGAATTTGGTCAGAGTGAGCTAGAGAGTGAATTGGTTTGTAGTGTAGGAGGTGGTGTTAGGCATTGAGTGAGAGAGCACATGTTGTGGTTGTCTCTAAAAGGTAATTACTGTGAGTTTCTTCTTTGTTTTTTTGTTTTTGTTTTTTTTAAATACCTAGTACAGAGGTGCCTGGGTGGCCCAGTTGGTTAAAATACCTAGTACATTCTCTTAATTATAATAACTTTTAAAATTCATTTATTTATTTATTTATTTCAGAGAGAGAGAGAGAGAGCATGTGTGCACATGGGCACATGTTTGGGGGTGGGGAGAACAGAGGGAGAGGGGAAGCAGACTCTCTGATGAGCCGAAGCCTAGGCAGGGCTGGATCCCACAACCCTGAGATCTGGACCTGAGCCGAAACCAAGGAACCACCCAGGCGCCCCTTAATTGTAATTATAATTAGGGGGGAAAGGGAGAAAAAGATAAACCCATAGATTAAAAAAAAAAATTTTTTTAGGGGCGCCTGGGTGGCTCGGTGGGTTAAGCCGCTGCCTTCGGCTCAGGTCATGATCTCAGGGTCCTGGGATCAAGTTCCGCATCGGGCTTTCTGCTCAGCAGGGAGCCTGCTTCCTCCTCTCTCTCTGCCTGCCTCTCTGCCTGCTTGTGATCTCTCTCTGTCAAATAAATAAAATCTTTAAAAAAAAAAAAAAATTTTTTTAGAAGCCATCTTTTCAAGTACTTTGCTCCAAACAGATAATCCGTGAATTCTTTAACAGGGGTCAATATTTAAGTCATTAAAAAGATTATAGAAAGAGACTTTTTAAAAGAACTTTTGTGGAGAGGGCAGAGCACCACTTGGGACTCAATCTCATTACCCTGAGATCACGACCCAAGCAGAAATCAAGAGTTAGTCACCTAACCTACAGAGCCACCAAGGCACCCCCCAGTACCCATTCTTTTTTTTTTTTTAAATTTATTTATTTTCAGCATAACAGTATCATTATTTTTTCACCACACCCAGTGCTCCATGCAATCCATGCCCTCTATAATACCCACCACCTGGCACCCCAACCTCCCACCCCCCCGCCACTTCAAACCCCTCAGATTGTTTCAGAGTCCATAGTCTCTCATGATTCACCTCCCCTTCCAATTTACCCCAACCCCCTTCTCTCTAACTCCCCATGTCCTCCATGCTTTTTGTTATGCTCCACAAATAAGTGAAACCATATGATAATTGACTCTCTCTGCTTGACTTATTTCACTCAGCATAATCTCTTCCAGTCCCGTCCATGTTGCTACAAAAGTTGGGTATTCGTCCTTTTTGATGGAGGCATAATACTCCATAGTGTATACGGACCACATCTTCTACATTGAGATATCACCTTACACCAGTTAGAATGGCCAAGATTAGCAAGACAGGAAACAACATGTGTTGGAGAGGATGTGGAGAAAGGGGAACCCTCTTCCACTGTTGGTGGGGATGCAAGTTGGTGCAGCCTCTTTGGAGAACAGTGTGGAGATTCCTCAAGAAATTAAAAATAGAACTTCCCTATGACCCTGCCATTGCACTCCTGGGTATTTACCCTAAAGATACTGATGTAGTGAAAAGAAGGGCCATCTGTACCCCAATGTTTATAGCAGCAATGGCCACAGTCGCCAAACTGTGGAAAGAACCAAGATGCCCTTCAACGGATGAATGGATAAGAAAGATGTGGTCCATATACACTATGGAGTATTAAGCCTCCATCAGAAAGGACGAATACCCAGTACCCTTCTTAAGGGAATAATGAAAACAAGATAATCCTGAGTAAAAGAAGTGAATTTTTGATATGTTCTTTTTCGGTTGCTTTCCAAAATGTTCCTTTTCAGAAAATGTGAAGATGTTTTTATGTGTAATATATTGGAACCACAAGCACTGACTTTGTATTTCAAAGTTGGAAGAAATGAGATTGATGTCCCACACAGTTGTAAAATGCCAAAAATAAGTAGAGCTGGAATGAATTAAAGCCCAGTGTTCAGAAAAGCCAAGTAAAAGCTTCAGATCAAGAGTAGCTATAATTGAAAGGGTCCAAATAAGTATTTAAAACCACCCCTGCTGGGACTGCTAAGACTTCTGAATTTCAAATTGGCATTTTATGTTTGACAAGGTGACATTGTATAAGAAATGTATTGTAAAACACTGCTGTACAATAGGAAAATGATTGAATGTAAATATTTCAGGATGTGGACCACTGTTCAAATGTTATCATAAATCTTTGCCATTGTTTTAGGGGATAACCCTGCATGCATATATGAGCTGAATTGAGAGAGCTAGCTCTTGGAAGGGAAATCAGCAGTGAGTTTGTGCATGTCTGACCTTCTGCTATTACTAATCTGATTTGACCACAAAAGTATCCTATTAGATCTTTGCTATTGTTATCATATGCATATTATTATATAAAGTGAAAAACTCTTTTCTGAAGATACTACATCTGGCATTGCTTTTGACCTGTTCATCAGGTGGTCTGAAATGTCATTGGTATGTGAAATTGAAATGGGTTGAGCCAGTATGCCCTCTTAAACTTTGGAAAGGGGGAAAAAAAAGTTTGAACTGTAAAGTTAACTATCTTTCCATTCCTTGCAGGTTTGGAAGGTTTACAGTAGCTGCTCTTCAGTCCAAAGTAGAACAGCATGAACGTGAAACCAATCGCCTCAAGAAAGCCCTGGAACGAAGTGATAAGTATATAGAGGAACTAGAATCTCAAATTTCACAGCTAAAAAATTCAAGTGAAGAGAAGGAAGCTATGAATTCCATTTGCCAGAGAGCACTTTCTACAGATGGCAAAGGGAGCATAGGCAACGAGGAGGATATGACATCAAAGAATCAAGGTGATGGTGCCAGAAAGCCGCTTGGCTCATCCACCTCAAGTTCTCACCTGGCAAAACCTTCTAGCAGTTCTGCCAGGCAGGAAAGCACCAGCAAAACAGAACCAAATTGTTCCAAGAACAAAGACCTATATCAAAAACAAGTGGAAATAATGTTAGATGTGACAGATACAAGCATGGATACTTATTTAGAAAGAGAATGGGGTAATAAGCCAAGTGATTGTATACCCTACAAAGATGAAGAACTTTATGATCTTCCAGCTCCTTGTACCCCTTTGTCCCTTAGTTGCCTTCAGCTCAGTACTCCAGAAAATAGAGAGAGCTCTGTAGTCAAAGCAGTAGGTTCCAAAAAGCACTCGAACCATCTTAGAAAATTGGTGTTTGATGATTTTTGTGATTCTCCGAATGTTTGTAATAAAGATTCATCAGAAGATGATAGAAGTGAAAATGAAAAGAAATCAGAATGTTTTACTTCCTCAAAGACAGGGTTTTGGGACTGTTGTTCCACAAGCTATGCCCAAAACTTGGATTTTGAAAGCTCAGAGGGGAACACAATAGCAAATTCTGTTGGAGAAATTTCTTTAAAATTAGGTGAGAAATCAGGCTCCTGCTTATCTAAGAGGTTGAATTCTATTCGCTCGTTTGAAATGAATCGGACGAGAACATCCAGTGAAGCATCCATGGACGCAGCTTACCTTGACAAAATCTCCGAGTTGGATTCGATGATGTCGGAATCAGATAATAGCAAGAGCCCTTGTAATAACGGTTTTAAGTCAGTGGACTTAGATGTGTTATCAAAGTCCTCTCAAGGCAGTGAATTTCTTGAGGAGCCAGATAAGTTGGAGGAAAGAACTAAGCCAAACCTTTCCAAAGGTTCTCTAACTACTGATCAGTTAGAAAATGGAAATGATTGGAAACCCACTTCTTTTTTCCTCCTCTCTCCATCTGACCAAGAAATGAATGAAGATTTTTCTCTCCATACCGGTTCTAACCCAGGAACTAATGAAATCAAACCCCCAAGCTGTTTGTTTCAGACTGAGTTCTCCCAGGGTGTTTTGTTAAGCAGTTCACACCGGCTATTTGAAGATCAGAGGTTTGGGTCATCTTTATTTAAGATGACCTCAGAGATGCATGGTCTTCATAACCATCTTCAGTCTCCTTGGTCTACTTCCTTTGTGCCTGAGAAGAGGAATAAAAATACAAATCAGTCAACGAAAAGAAAAATCCAGAGCAGTCTTTCCAATGCCAGCCCATCAAAAGCAACTAAAAGTTGACTCATTAGAAAGGTGTCATTTATGTTTTTGTCCTGAGAGGAATAGAAGTTTTTAAAGTTACTTTTCTCCCTCATAAAAATTCTGTACAATGTTGAATTGATAATCTGTAGTCAAGTATCAAGTCAGAATGGTGGATTAGCCTGTACCTAAAATACTTCTGTTCATTTTAAAGAATTTGTCATTTTTTCATTTCATTTGGGCATCTTTTTAACCAGAAAAGATAGGGAGAGGGAGAGGGTTTCTTTTAATGAATATTATATGTATCTGGTTTGGGTGTGTTATGTTTTCTTAAGTCTTGATTTATCTGTTAAATACAGTGGCCAATTAATGAGCCTTGGTTGTCTTCAAAACTTGGATTCCTTAAATAAAACTTTTTGGGTTGTCTATACACTGCTTATAAGACACTTGAGTTTCCTTAAAGCTTTTCTAAGCTGGGAATTATTTTGCCTGTCCTTTTTTATTTATGTTTAGTGATGGCTCAACTTTTAGGCAGGGCCATGGTGGAGAAAGAGCACTCTTAACCTTAGTCCAATATTCATTTACTTGGTTTTGTTTTGTTTTGTTTTTTAGGTTTTGTATATGTATGTTTGCATTTTTAACATTGTGTTTTGTACAGTTTTTGTGAGAACCTTTTGCTACAATGAAAAAACACATTTTCTATATGAAAATACTTGTTTTATGTGAGGTAGCTTTCATTTCCTCATCTTTTTGTGTGTGTTGAAAATCAGAAAATGAACCTACTTTGGAAAGAAGGCATAGAATGGTTGGTAGGGTTGGAGGAGCCTCAGTATGGTAGCTTCATTGTTCCAGATACACAGGTGTGGAAGTGCTCTTTGCCAAATGCTTGATTCACTTTCATCCCAGGGGAGCTTTTTTGGAGGGAAGTTCTTGTTTGCATGTTACTGTTCTTTGTGGAAACTCTGTATGCATGGTAGCATTCTTTCTTGCACTGTTTTCCTTACTTAGAAAAAGAAGTTTTAGTTGGTTAATAGAATATCTCTTATGTAGGACAGATTTTTTTTTCATGAAGAGTGTTGGGATGAGAATAGGTGAGCTAAGCACAATTTTTAATTTAGGCTCTGAAAAAGTATATTCTAAACATGTTTGGTATGCCTGTATAGGCCTTTAAAAATGGTTTGTATGCTAATGACTTGTTTATCTAATGTGCACTGAACATTTTACATTAATACTGTACTGTTTTACATTAATACTGCATGCTTTTCTATGTGAATTGAATAAAGGATGTCATAAGCACTGTAATCCTTGATGTTGTCTCAGATATTGAATTAGCCTAGAACAACCAGTAAAACTTACCATTTTTAATTGATCTTGTAGCGAGGTTGACAGACTTTGGACCATGGACTAAATCTGGCCTACACCTATTTTTGTGAAAAGCCTGTGAACTAAAAATGGTTTTTATACTTTTTAATGGCTTTTAAGAATTAAAAAATATTTCATAATATAGGAAAATGATATAAAATTCAAATTTCAATATTTCTAAATAAAGTCTTATTAGAATGCAGCTACACTCATTTGTTTACATATTACCTATGACTGCTTCTGCTTTGCAGTGGCAGAACTGAATAGCTGCCAGTGAGACCATATGGCCCACAGAGCCTAAAATATTTACTTTTTGGCCTTTTACAGAAATATTTGCTGACCCCTGTTAATAATAGACTCTGTGGATTCAGTGAAACCGTGAAAGTATAACAAATCACTTTTATGATTTAGAGAATCATACCCTCCACTTTTAGAAATAATAAGGGGCAAAAAAAAAAGCTAACGTGAAACATAATTTTTATTATATATATTTTCCAATAAGGATTGGTGTGCTGTTTTATTCTTTTTGATGTGTTGAAGTCGGTAGATACTTTTAGAGAGTAGTTTAGATATCTTTGACAATGGTAACATATTTGAAATTCTATTAAATGTAGAAATCTATAATTTTTCTAAGTAATCATAGAGTAAATTAGGGGGTAAGCCTCACTTTAATTCTGTCTATAACTCTTCTTTACTATGAATGTGTCAGTTTTTAATCCATTAATCCAAATATATACCAGCAGTGTGCCATGGCAGTGCAGAATAACCTGATTAGTGATGCCTAATCAGGGTTAGAATGTCTCTACTGGACCAGAGTATTTCCCAGCTGCTTCAGAAAGCGTTGCTCCACGATATGTCATACATTAAACCCATCAGACGTGACATTTCCCCACTGAAGAGAATAACCTGCAGGATTTTATTTTAATCACATTCTCATTTGTACTCTTTACTACTTTTACCATAATCTGATATATCATGATACATGTAGTGGTTTCATATGTTTTTAAGTATATTGTACACACACTCTAAAAACGAAAGACAAATGTATTTAAACCAAGTATTTTACTAATTTCTATTTCCTTTAATCTTCTTCAAACTCTGTAAGGCAAGAGCCTCAGTTTAAAGTGAATGATTTGAGGATTGGTGGTCACACAGCTGGAATGGAATAGAACCATGTCTTAGAACTGGGCCCCTCATTCTAGAGCATGTACTCTTCCTCCCAAGTGCTTGAAAGTTCACATCTGAAGGCCAAAGGATGAATAGATTTGAAATTTCCAAGGGTTCTTTTTAAAGTACTACTTGAGAAATACTGGCATGTTTCTTTTCAGGTAGCATTTTCTTCCTGCCAATGTTCCACTACTAAGTGGAAGCTCAGTGGTGAGAGTTGTTTGCCTCTTTGAATTAATGTAGGAAAATTTGCATTAACTCTGACATTTAGATGAATTTAACCCTTATTGGAAGGTTTAGATAGCACTAAAGGCCATGTTAGAACAAGATGCACTTGTGATAAGGGAAGCAGACACTAATCAGTGATGCCTGTAAAAACAGCATCTTTTGATTGCTCATCTTTCTAAAATATGGCTAAGGGAATGTGACATGATGGTAGGTTTTTGTTTGTTTTTTGGGGTTTTTTTTTTGACATGAACTTTAGTGTTCGTCTTTTAATTTTCAAAATCTTAATCCCATCAACAATTACTTTTTTTCCTGTTTTAATGTATCATCTGAGACTGAAACTGAAAATGGTAGATTCTAAGATTTATAGCCCCTTAATTTCAAATCTACTTTGTATTCCTATAATGTCTTTTGTATCTATATTGGTTTAAAACTGAAAGTACCACTGAACAAGGGGAGAATTTTGGTCTTAAATCCTAAGATATTTCAGGAACTTGTTTCTGTATACTTGAATGGTTTTCAGTTATCCACAGTACAATACATAGATTTTGTACCTGTGAATGATACTTGTAGAACATCAAACTGAGATTAACAGTAACTTTATGGAGTATAGATAGCCTACTATTAGATTAAAAGAGTGTTTTCCAAAGCCTCATAAGAAGGTCTTTCATTCCTATTTGTGGGAGTCCTACAACACAGTCTTTGCCTGTGATGATGTAACCTAATCCTTTTAATAATACTTGGCAGAGAGAAAACCTTTTAAGCAATGATCTCAGAGTGCATAGTGAACATTTATTTCCTAATTCTCGGAACCCCACTCTGAGCGAGGAAACATCTATTAAGATGCAGATTTCTTTTAAGAACCCATCTGGAGCTCAAGGTAGGGCGATCTTCAGTCTTACATGACAGAAGCAGCCTAGAATACTTTGAATTGGAGCTCCACTTCTTGAAATGGAAGATTCTAAGGTCTGCTGTCTCTTAAGAGGGAGCAGACCCCTCTCTAATGAATGTTAGTTGAATTAACCAAGTGTGGAGAAGTGTGTGCCTTGTGGGACACTTAGAATTTCGGGGCTTCCAAGGGCAAGGATTTAGACATTTACCGAGACCCTGTGAGGACAGAGAAGCTAGTTCAGGTCCATTTTGATTCTTACAGCACGGTGAGTGGAAAAAGTCGGTGACGGCGATAGCACCGAGCAGAGAGGAAATAAGCATCTTGACGGAAGTACTGTTTGCACTGGGTCTTTAAGGATGAATAAGAGCTCGGTGTGGAAAAGGACGTCTCCTCTGCTTGTTTGCTGTGCTTGTAGGGGCGGCTTCACGGACGTCTCAGAAGCGGTGCTGAAGGACCCATTGCCTAATGCCAGGACTTTTGATTGAGAAGGGTTTCTAGATTGCTCCAGCCTGAGCTTGCAAGTTTGGCTTTGCTCCGCCTCTTCTATCTCAGCGTCCCCTGAGACTCTAAGCTAGCCCTAGCCGCCGGGGCCGGCGGCCTGATGGCGAGACAGTGACTCCCTGGGCGCTGGAAGGCTCAGGAGGTGGCAAGGCTGGCCCATCATCTGTCCATTAAGCCGAGGCTTTGCGCTGCGACGGCCGGAAGGCGCGACCTCGCTTCACTCACAGGGTCATCTTTGTGCTGGGGGTGGGGAGGTGAGGTCTAGTCCGCTTGTCTCGGTTCTGAGGCCCCTACCTCCCTCTGATTCTAACTCTCCCAGCCTTCCGGGATTTCCGCAGCCAGCGCGGCTCTTCCCCCAACCCCCGGCACATCACACCCCCCACCCCGATCCCCTGGGAGGACAAATCTGCCGGTGCCCCTCCGGCCGGAATCTCCCGCGCTCTCGAGGGCGCTCTCAGCTGGTCTCTCGCCCAGGCCCCACCCGAGGAAACGACTTGCTTTGCGGTTTCCTTTCATTTTATTACCACTCGCGAAACCTGGCGATTAAGACGCGAAACCAACAAAGAGTTTTCTTTCCACCTTAACCTTGCACACAATCCTTTAACAAATTAATTAATCCTAATGAATTAACACTTCATTTATTTAAACGCGCTACAGTCCATGAATTAAATTTTCATGCAGTGATTAAAGGCTGTTAAAATATGCATGATTTCGTTAAAATTTTATAATAAATCAGGGCAATGTGTTACATGACAAGGCAACTATTTCCCAGTCCCTCGCAAGGGGCTTTGATTTGTGCGGGCGGCGAGGAGGAGGGGCGGCTGGCGGCGGCGCCGGCGAGCGCCCGAGCCCGGCGACAGGACCCAACTCCGCACTTCTGGCTTTTGGACTCGCGGCTTCGTGCTTTCCTCGGCGGCTTCTGGGCCCTCCTGGGGGATCCTGTTCCTGCGGACGGAGCTGAGCCTGCGGAGGGCGTTGGGCTCCCGCCTGCCGGCTCCCGGAACTGCACTCGTACGGGGCGGGGGTCCTCTGCAGTCCGTTGGCGCCCGCGGAGCTCCCGCCGACCCAGGCCTGCGTGCGACCGCATCGCAGCGGCGGCGGCGGCGGCGGCTGTCAGAGGAGAGGGAAGGCGGCCGAATTTCCATCTCGTCGCTTAGGGTCACTGGCGGGAGTGCCTGCTGTAGAGTTGGTTTGTTCGTTGTTGTTTTTAACCCGGGGACCTCGAACCCCTTCTCTGAGCGGCGCACTCTTCTGGTTTTGAAGGAGCCGGGGTGGAGCGGGGGCGAATTTGCTCCTTTTAGGATCTAAACCCCAGGGGCCCGTGGCCTTGTGTCGTGATACAACCATGTTCACACGGACGGCGCAGCTGGCGGGCGGGGGGGCCAGACCTGCCCTGTTAGGACCCAGACCTAGTTGTCGTCCTGCCTCGCCCATAGATCTTTCACTAGGTAGGTTGGCTCTGAGTCCACAGAGAGATTAAGGCGGAGAAGGTGGAGGTGATAGATAGATGATAGTAAATAGATCGATTGATTTCTACCTGAGTAACACCAAGAGTGATAATGACCAGCGGCGAACTTTACTGGGGAGCATCATCTCGGGGTGGGGTGGTCGACATCCTGAAAAAGTTTCCCCACGGAAGTGGCGCTTGAATTAAACGGCCCCAAGAAAGAAACCAGTGGGGTTTTGACCGGATAACTCAAGAACCTTCTCCGCAGGTCCCAGCTGGAGTTCAGTCTGAATGCGCACGGGGCGGGAGCCTTACGAGATCACCGTGGGCCTCAGTAACTCAAGCACCTCCGACGAGCGGCCCGAGCGCGGGCGGGGCGCGGTGGAAAGGGAGCACCGGGCCTCCAGAAATCGAGCTCGCGGCAGCAAGAGCGTGGCTCTGAACTTGCTGCGTGGGCAGGACTGGGCCCTGGGGCTGGCAGAGGGCAGGGTCACCGCCCAGAGACGGAGGAGGTGGGCACTGAGGCCTTGCGGTCCGGTGGGGGAGGTCAGAAGACGTAGGCAGGACCCGCGAGGAGCCCGGGCCCCGAACGGCGGGAGAGATGGAAACGGCCTGCGCAGAGGGGTAGTGCGAACAGAGACCCAGCATCGAGGCAGCCCAGGCACGGCCCTGGGAAGGCGGCCGCGAGAGGAAGCGAAAGTACCGCAACAGCAGCTCCCCTTTTCCACGCTTTGGGCAGAAAGTGTCGGAGCGCAAGGGCGCCGCCGGGCCCAGTAGAGCGCAGCTCCTCTTCAAGAGAACCGACCCCCACCCCCTACTCTGGGCCGGCTCCGCCCCTGCCTGCCCCTTCATAGGGCTTACAAACAACTCCAAAGGCCTCTGGAGGCGCCCAGCTCTGACCTCTGGGGGCTACGCCTGCACGCAAAGCGGGGCCGCGCTGTGAAATGTGCCCACTTTCAAACTGGGCAACTGCCCGCGGGAACTGTGGCACCCCGGGTCTGGGAGGTGCAGAGCTCCCACTCGGGCCGCCAGAACCGGAGGGGGCCGGCCTGCAGGTAGGGCCAGATCTTCAAGCCAGAACGTGGAGCCCAATACCCTCCTCCAGTACACACACACACACTCTCTCTCTCTCTCTCTCCACGCACTTAAGTAGATGTTCTTCAGGGCCAAACCGCTGTTCCTGAATCCTAAGAAATAACCCGGGTTCCATCCCAGAAGGGTGGGTGTGTGTGTGTGTGTGTGTGTGTGTGTGTGTGTGTGTGTGTGTGTGCAGGTAGTGGCTGCTATGTCCAGAGCTGATTTCTCCCCCACCCCCTCACTCTTTTGGAGAAGGGCAGCCTGAGCCGGCAGCAGCTGTCAGGCTCGCTCTGCTGCTCTGTGGAGGTGGGTGGGTGTCTAAGGTAAGGACAGTTCACTCCCAGCAGTGAGGGCCCTTGAACAGCGCCTCTCTCGCCGGGCCTCCCTCCAACCAAGGAATCTCTGCTCTCTGAGCTGGGGGAAACAGCAGCTGCCAAAGAAGATGTGAAGTGGGGCCTGCCAAAGGAGGAGGAGAAAATTAATTAATGAGGGAAAGAAATGTGTCTCTGATCCAGATGATAGACTCCCTATCCCTGGGGGGAGAAATTCCTTGGAAATCAATAGCTGTGCATTCATTATCCCCCTCTTGATAAAATGCAAAGCTATGAGATAGGGGGAGGGGAGAATCTGTGTTGGTCATTAAACAAGAAGGAAGGAGGGGACCTTTCCAGGAATCTATGCCAAGGCTCAGAACCCATGTGGGCATCATTAGCACAGGCAGGGGCCAACTAGTTACTGCACTTGCCAGACCAGGAAAACAAAGCAGTGACATATTGGTGAGCCCCAGTCCACCACCCTTTTCTTTCGCTGCCCTGGGGTAAATAGAGAAAGACTTCATAAGGCCCAAAGAACTGCATGCAGATCTGCCACCATGCCCCAAGCTCTAGCCTGGGGCCGAGGGATGTGGCTGGATAACTGTCCAGGCACCATCTCCCACCCCATCCCATGTTTCCGTCCAACTCTCTTTCTCTGCACTTGTCACACCCGAACCATAAGTGCCCCCTCACCTGGGGCTGCCCCACTCTTAGAGACTGCCACCTCCTGCAGGGCAGCTACCCCTGTTTTATACCTCATTTTCTCTCCAGTGTCTTGCCCTGGCCCAGACTGGTGATGACCAAGCATGTGAGGAAGAAAGGGAAAATAGAATGTAAATGAGGGAGGGATGCAATAATTGAACTCCGAAAAAGAACAAGCTGCTGTCAAGATTTACAGCTCTGCATGGGGACAACGCAACCTTCTGGCCCAATCTCCATTTCCCTTTTTGGAAGAGAGGAGACCCTTCAGTGATCTTCCTGCTTGCCCCCCATTAACCCTGGCTTGTTGAACTCTCTGGCTTTCACACCTGGCCTTCCCCATCTGCCTTCTCTTCCTTCTACACACATGTGTTGTTCGATGGGGCGTTTTTACCCTGTGCCAAGCACTTTGCTAGGTACCGTTGTGGACACAGATGTGCACTAAAATGGGCTTCCAGTCCACTGATTAGGGGGTGGGTTGGGAATTGAACCCACAGCCCTCATAGTTCTAGCCGCAGGAAAAGCTGAGATATTCTGGACAAATTCTGGCCCCACCCCATGGGTTGTCCAAAAAAAAAAAAAAGTGTCCAAAGAAATGTGAACTGGAGGAGGAGAGTCTGAGCAGGCTTGTGAGCTCCTGCTCTCTGGTAGGGTGCCTGTTTTCTGGGTTTCCTCGTGCCCTCCCAGAGTCATAGGTAAGTCCATATGAGTTTCCAGTACTTGGCTGGCCTCGCTCTCTGGGGATCCACTCAGAAGGAACCTGTGCTGCTTGTGGTTCTGCCTCCCATGCACCTTTCCACCCTCCGGCCAGCATTTCCCTGAGGTGCGGGCAGGATCTAGGCTTTTGCCCTCTGCAGGATCCTTCCTTTCCCTAGTGAAAGAGCTCAGGGAACGGCTGCCATGGGTATCAGGAAGGATTAGGTTAAGCCTGGACTTCCAGAGCGACGACTACCTTAGGACTCACTCGCTCCCTCCAGCGATGTCCTGCTCCCCGTCCATTCCCTGTAGAGATAAGTTGCATTTAGCACTCCCAGGGGACCATGTAATGGATGGAAACTCGAGGCTCCTCTGGAACTAGCAAGTGAACATCTTTCTTTCTCCCTTCTCTGGCTGCAATAGGAGAGGAGGGTAGAGAGAAAAGAAAAGAAAGAAAGAAAAAGCCATGGTGACGCCTGTGGGCTTTTCTTGGAATTTGAGTATTGAGTGGGTATGCTAAATACGGACACGTTTATCTGAGGAAAAGATCCACACGAACGCAAATTGAGGTTTTTAGAAATGAGATCTGCTCTTTGGTGGGAATACAGACTTCTTTGGTGTGGGAGAGACCAAAAGATTATTTATCTGATCTCTGCCTCCCATAAGTAGCCCCTTGCCGCTCTCCAGCTCTCCCGCCACAGATGTGATAACATCTGGGCTGTTATTATCACCCGGGGCAAGCGTTGTGTCCCCGGGGACTCGGCACCTGAACTGTGGTTCTCCCCGGAGGCGCTTGATCTGCCTGCCACACAAGGGCCATATAGCAGGTTGGCTAATTGATTCATTCTTCTTAGGTTTTGATTTCACAATCAGAGAATACATAAAAAATAAAGTCTGGACCAGAGCTTAGGTTTCTTTATTCCAGATTTGTTTGAATTAATATTTTAATCACACTTTCCTATACACTGGCTTGATCCTGTCTCCTATTCAAGATATATATATATATATATATATATATATATATGCACACACACACACACACACACACACACGAAGCAAAGAGGCCAAAGCCAAGACGATGGAAGGGAAAAGAAAGTTCTCTTTTCAACATCTTAATTCTTTTTTCTCTGAAACGATTTTCTTTTCTCCCGGAGTTTCCAGCATAATGTGTGTGTGTGTGTGTGTGTGTGTGTGTGTGTGTGTGTGTACACGCTGAGGAGAGGAAAGGATCCCCACAACACCCTGTTAACTATTTTTCCTTTTGATTACTAGAAGCCTCAGATCACCCGGAGCTCGTTTGAAATGTGGGTTTGTACACGGTTAAAGGAGACAAACAATAAGAGAAATGCACAATTTCATTTCAACAGCAGTTCCTTAGTAGAAAGCACACGCTCCTTGTGGCTCCTAAGTGGCTGTCACTGTCGGTGCCTGACACAGTTATATTCACAACAACAACAACAACAACAAAGTATGCGGAGGAAATTAAATTATATGGAAATCAATAGCGTCTGACTGCTTCAAACAAATGTCTGTCACGGCGATTATTCTCCAGGAACCTATTTATAAACCTTGAAAGAAACAGGTTCTTGCAGCAAAAGACAGCATCTTCTGCGTTTCTGTGTTGTTATTTATACTGTATACAGAGGAATGCGCGGGCATAATTTAACATACAAATACCCAGCTGTATACATTATATAACAGCTTGTTAGACATCCCAGAGTGGAGGTGTGCCTAAGTAATGCGCATATATTCCGGGCTTGCGATGGGGTTGGGGGAGAGTTTGAGAGAGGGAAAGCACCAAAGGGGTTCTGAGCATCGTGTCTTTCTCCCCATAAAAGGTGGGTACCCTGAGACAATAGCCAGCCCTTTTGATCTTTCCAGAGCCGCTGTGGGAAAGGTGAGGCGTGCATTGCGCATGCCCGGGTAGCTACAGGTGCATCACCTGCGCTGTCCTTGCTGGTGGTCACTATAAGAGTGGCTCCCAAGCGCCTGTCGCGGCCCAGCGAGCGCGCGCGCGCGCAGACGCACGGCGCCGCGGAGAGAGAGCGCGCGTCAGACAGACTCAGACAGCTGATGCCTGTCAGCGCGGCGGGGCCGGGAGCTCTCGCGAGAGCTCCCAGAACCGGCCGCGAGAAGTGGGGCTCAGGTGTAAGAGGAGTGCATCCCGTCGGCGCGCGGGGCTAGAGCTCTAGGAGAAGTGGGATCGCGAGGCCGGTGCGCGGCGCTCTGCACGGTCAAAGGGAGCGCCGGGCGGCAGCGGCGGCAGCAGAGGAGCAGCAGCAGCCCCCGGCGCGGCCGCCGCCTCCGCGCAGCCAGCCGCCGCGGCTGCAGCCTCCGAAGGGAGGCCGGGGGAGCCGGCGTGCGCACTTTCCCGCAGACTTTCGGAGTGTTTGTGGATTTACATGCCAAGCCATCAAGATGATGTCTATGAACAGCAAGCAGCCTCACTTTGCCATGCATCCCACCCTCCCTGAGCACAAGTACCCGTCGCTGCACTCCAGCTCTGAGGCCATCCGGCGGGCCTGCCTGCCCACGCCGCCGGTAAGCGCCCCACGCCCGCGGCCCCGGCCCGCGCGCCTGCCCCCTCCCCGTCTCCGAGACACTGCATGTCGGGTGCTGCTGTGCTCCGGGTGCAGGTGCTGGGTTTTGCGGGCAGGGAGTTTTAGAGGAATCCCGCTGCGAGGCACGTTTTGTCCAGTGGCGCTTAATGTCGTGTTCCCGTCGCCTCTGCCTCGTGTCGGGCGCCTGCGATCAGAGTGGGGAGCGCTGGGGCCATGACTCTCTACTTCCCTCCACTTTTTCTGTTAATTTCACGCCTCGGAAAGGCGGTCTCCGTGCGTGTTCGGGTGCGTGACACGGGTCCCGAGCTGCGAGTTACATTTCCATTTCTTCTTCTTTTCCCCTTCCTTTTTGGTCTCCCACGCCGGTTCCCGGAATGTGTTCTTGTGTCCCCCTCTCCCCTGAACCTGTCTCTCTCCCCACACTCATGTCCCTTCTCATCTGTCCCTCCCCCCGTCTTGTCCTCAATGTGCTCCCCATTCCGTCTTTCCCGGCCTCCACTGTCCCCACCCACGTTGTTGTTATTTTGGTTGCTTTGTGTTTGGTTTGCCCTTTGCTTGTGCTTTCCGGCTTGTGCGTGGTTTTGTTTTGTGTTTTTGCTTTTTTTCTTTTTGTGGTTTGTTTTTTTTTTTTTTTTTGTTTTGGTTGTTTGTTTTTTGTTTTGGTTTGGTTTGTGTCGCCTGCAGCTGCAGAGCAACCTCTTCGCCAGCCTAGACGAAACGCTGCTGGCGCGGGCAGAGGCGCTGGCGGCTGTGGACATCGCCGTGTCCCAGGGCAAGAGCCACCCGTTCAAGCCAGACGCCACGTACCACACGATGAACAGCGTGCCATGCACGTCCACGTCCACCGTGCCGCTGGCGCACCACCACCACCACCACCATCACCACCAGGCGCTCGAGCCTGGCGACCTGCTGGACCACATTTCGTCGCCCTCGCTCGCGCTCATGGCCGGCGCGGGCGGCGCGGGCGCGGCGGGCGGCGGCGGCGGCGCCCACGACGGCCCGGGGGGCGGCGGCGGCCCGGGCGGCGGCGGCGGCCCGGGCGGCGGCGGCCCCGGGGGCGGCGGCGGCGGCGGTGGCCCGGGGGGCGGCGGCGGCGGCCCGGGCGGCGGGCTGCTGGGCGGCTCGGCACACCCGCATCCGCACATGCACGGCCTGGGCCACCTGTCGCACCCGGCGGCGGCGGCCGCCATGAACATGCCGTCGGGTCTGCCGCACCCCGGGCTGGTGGCGGCGGCGGCGCACCACGGCGCGGCGGCGGCGGCGGCGGCGGCGGCGGCGGGGCAGGTGGCGGCGGCCTCAGCGGCTGCGGCCGTGGTGGGCGCGGCGGGCCTGGCGTCCATCTGCGACTCGGACACGGACCCGCGCGAGCTCGAGGCGTTCGCCGAGCGTTTCAAGCAGAGGCGCATCAAGCTGGGCGTGACGCAGGCCGACGTGGGCTCGGCGCTGGCCAACCTCAAGATCCCGGGCGTGGGCTCGCTCAGCCAGAGCACCATCTGCAGGTTCGAGTCGCTCACGCTCTCGCACAACAACATGATCGCGCTCAAGCCCATCCTGCAGGCGTGGCTCGAGGAGGCCGAGGGCGCGCAGCGCGAGAAAATGAACAAGCCCGAGCTCTTCAACGGCGGCGAGAAGAAGCGCAAGCGGACTTCCATCGCAGCGCCAGAGAAGCGCTCCCTCGAGGCCTACTTCGCCGTACAACCCCGGCCCTCCTCCGAGAAGATCGCCGCCATCGCCGAGAAACTGGACCTCAAAAAGAACGTGGTGCGGGTGTGGTTTTGCAACCAGAGACAGAAGCAGAAGCGGATGAAATTCTCCGCCACTTACTGATGGGGAGTGGGAGGTGCAGGGCGGGGCAGAGCGGGGAGCTGAAGGGGGCTTTTCGGGGCCTTTCCCCGAGCCTGTTTTCCTCTAGATTTGGAGTGTCCGTTATCTTGCTTGCATTTGGGGAGTCCCTCCTAGCGCACTCTTCTCTACCCCCCCCCCCCTGCTCTCCCTGCCCTTTCCCCTCTCCAGAAAAGAGGACTGCGGTGCTGGGTGTGGACGCGGGAGAGCCAGGCAGGAGAGAAAGAGGGAATATTTGGGTGAGCGGGAGTCAAGGGAAAGGAAAGCAGAGATTGGAGGAGGGGTTTTGAGGAGCAGATTGGTTCTGGGGGTTAGGGTGGGGGGAGACTCGGGAAGTCTAGGGAAATGGACTGTTTTTGACCAGAGACACTTGTCAAAATCTCCTGGGGACCAAGGGACTATGTACAAAAACAAACCTACCAACCACCAAAAACCAGACAAATAAAGACAAACTAAAACAAAACAACAAAAAGAAAAAAAAAATGTTTTAGAAACTTAACTCTGGGGAACCAGGTTCTGCAGCTTCATTACTCCCTAAGGAAGAGAGAAAAAGAGCACCACTATTATTACCACCCACCCCAACCCTACATACATAAACTGAGTTAAAATCGAAAACCAAACAAACCCGAAGGTGAAATTCTGGGTAGCAAAGCTAGTTGTTATGTGTTTACTGCCCCCCTCCAAGTCTCACTTCCACCCCATCCGTGTCCTCTTTGATTTATTTTATCCATTCCAATGAGACTCCTATAGCTGCTCTCCATTGCCAGAAGGGGGGGGGGGGGTGGGCACAGCAAAGAGAGGGAGGCTATTCAGGAATCCCACATTTTCGGGTGACCTGGCCTATATACTCCTGTGGTCTGGTCATGTCTGGTAGGGATGTTTAGGGAGAGAGAGACACACAATCTGAGCTGACTGAAAGGCAGAATTTAGGGTCTCCGAAATAAATATTTTATTCTAAGATAATAAAACAATTTAACAAGGTTTTTCCCCTTCCATTTTTGCTTATATCTAAGATCTGGAAAACATTATTTTGAAATCCCCCCCCCCCCCCCCCGCCCCGTGCCCATAGAACTTGCTTGCCCTTTCATTTATTTTTCTGAGTGTGGTTTATTTTAAACTACCTACTGACTTTCCCCCCTATTGATTCAAATACACTGTCGGGGTGGAAGACACTAGGAAAGGTACTGTGCCCCATTTTCTCTCTAGAACAAGACCCATCTTGCTCTTCTAGGTACCCTTTCTTTCTCTCTTGAAGACCACGAAATCGTTCTGGAAATACTGGAAAGTTTCTGCTTTCAGTTGGAGCAGGACTTGGCTGGGACAAAAATCAGCTAAATCCCAGGAGAGAGGAAGACAGGTTTAAAGCCCTCCATTTGTTTCAAAGGGGTCTGCATGTTGCGGGGGAAGCAGAACAACTGTGTTTCATTATTATTATTGTTATTATTATTATTATTATTCAAAAGTAATTTATTGTTGGGGATAAATGTTGGGTAGCAAGAACTTTAATTTGCACTATCAGTCTCCCAAATAGAAAATCATGTATAGTATTTCATAGTAATAATCAAGGTACTCTCTGAACTGCTGATGGTTAAAAACAAAAACAAGACAGCTGAAGGTGGTTAGGTAAAATGCCTGCTTGGTGCATAAGATACTCTTTTGATCTCTTGTGGAGATGGTTTATCACCATCCTTTAAGAAGTAAAAAATTGAAAACAGAACAAATGAGAAAGGGAAAACTCTGCCATTTAACAAGACTGAAATCATGCATGATCTGAAAGGTGCAGAAAGAAACACAATTAGCTCTCACTCTGGTTAGGCATTATTTATTTAATTACGTTGTATATCATTGTTTGCAGCGCAAACATACTATGCATTTGAAACTGAGCACTAAACTGGGCTAGCTTTCTGATAGACCGTTTTGTGGATAGTGTGATTTCACAGTCTACTGCCTGTTTTCACCGAAAACACAACATTCTTGTCATATTCTTGTATTTAGAGGAAGAGAACAAAAGGAAAATTACTGTAAATATTTTCTTTAACGCACACACTCACACAATGGTTACAAAACTGCCAGTGTTAATCCTGAAATGTCTCACGATTGATCTACCTGTCCATGTATGTCTGCTGAGCTTTCTCCTTGGTTATGTCTTTGCTCTAATACCTTTCCTCCTCCCCACTCCTATTAGAACCATTTCTGTGCGCCAAAATACAACAGGGGGATGTGTCCCAGTACGCTTACAAATAAAACATAACTGAAAGAAGAGCAGTTTTATGATTTGGGTGCATTTTTGTTTATACTGGGCCAAGTCCTGGTAGAGCCGGTCAAAAAATGAGGTTCAACCACAAATACAAGGGAGGATATTGAAAGGGGGATAAAAAGTGAGGAAGGGGTGAGAATGATGTATTTTTCTGCTGAATCAGAATTCACTTTCAGATAACTCATGTGAAAAGCGGTGCTCTGAATAAAATGAATTCTATATTAGTTTCCTGTGTTTATCAATTTTTTTTTTTAACTGCAGAAACTCTTAAACCACAGTTCTCACTTCAGAGTGGTGGAAGGTAATAAATAACCAGGCCTCCTCCCCAAATTAAATTGAGGTTCAGGGAAAGAGGCATTTGGAGATTTCTATGTGGTGTTTCTAGCCTATAAACATTTCTTTAAAAAATGTTGTAACTAAATGACTTTGCTTTGGAGGTTAATATAAAAAATCATCCACGGATCTGTCCAGCCACCATGTCAAATGCCTGTGTTCATTTGAAACATTTAGTGTGCCACCTACTGCTCCAGAAAGACCAGAGATACTTTATTTCTTGGTGACCCTGGACTAGATCAGATGCCAAATGTACAAAGTTTCTTAATAGCTGGGATTATATCTTCTGACATCATCCCATTTTAGCCAAATCTTTTTAATTTCACCGGCAAATCTGTGAAACAAAACACTGATGTTCAAAAAAGAATAGTACATTTAAAAAGCTGTGATTTTAAACAGTTGTTAATGTTTAAAAAAGCACTAGAGGTATTTTTAAAAATAGATCTCTTCCATCAAAATTGATTTGTTTTTGTTGTTATTGACTTGAAATGTCATCAAAGTTTTTAATAAAATGCATTTGTAAAAACAAACCAACCAACCAACCGTTATTTCATAGGAAAGTATGACCGGATTTCATTGTTGGAGAACCAGGAATGAACAAATGAAAAGATTTACAAAGGCTTCCCCCCCCCCCCAATCTGCTCGGAACGCAAATGTTGCAGGCAAATACATTTGTATTATATAATGATGACCAATGTATGTAATAAGAACTTAAGCATTTGTTTTGTATTAAAGTCCTTATCAAATAAAAAGACAATATTATGTTAATAAAACATCATGAAAACACATGCTTTGCAGAGTTTCCTATTTTATGCAGTAGGAAACTGTGCAAAACAGAAATGCTTTGCTCTCTGGTGAGTGAATCTGTGTACCGTGGGAAGGAATAAGACTGTTCTAAGACACCTTTGTCAATTTAGAAAGAAACAAACAAGCAAACAAATGTCCTCCTGAAGCAAGAGCAAAGGCTTGTCACTCAGCGGTAGCTGACCTTTCAAAGTTTTCTGGTTGGGAAGAGGAACCACACTTTAAGCACAGTCTGAAACCAGTTGGTGAGTGGAAATACTAAAATGTGTGGCTGCGAACTTTAAAAGAATGATCTTAAAATAAGTTGGTGAGAGTGGGAAAATTGCGCTCCGTTTGTACTTCGGCTTCTCGGGAAATCCAGGCGTTCGTGGAGTAGGCAGGGCAAAAGAAAAATAAGCATGAAATGCACCTGTCGCGTTGATGCCATTCATTCATTTTAAATTTCAGTTTGCCCCAGTCCTAGCTCAGAGTCCTGCTCCTATAGGTCTGAGAAATGATGCCCTCAAGACACATCAACTAACTTCTGAGTAGATTTTTGTTTAATGCGTTTTCTTAAATTGCTCTCAACTTCGATTACACTTTCATAAATAAACCGTAGCACCCACTGCCATGATGGTATACTTTCTCCTGATACTAAGACTAATTCGGCCCTGTTACCACACATAGCCAGGCCAACGGAAGACAGGGCGCCCTAGCTCCTGGGACTCACCTGGCCAGCCCCCGCCCACGGCCCGCAGCCGCGTCGCCCGGGCCTCTCTCTCGTCTACCTTGCGTGAAGCATCCCTGCTCCATCTTTCTGGGGGAAGAGCTTTCATAGTCTAGTCCATGAAGTGGAATTGTTGAGTTCTGACTTTGGCTAAAAAGCAGTGTTCCCCCACTCCATTCGAATTGCCTTGGTGGCCCCCGGGATGGTAAAGGTGATGACCACAATTATTATCTGGTGTGGTTCTGTTTATCCGTGTTACTGGCGCCGCAGTCTCAGCCCCACGATGAGAGCCACACAGAGCTCGCGGGCGGTTTCAAAGGAGACCGCAAGCTTAATTGATTTTTTAAAAATAGCAGCCGAATTCTAATTCTCGCGGGGAGCCTCTTTTCCACCTGCGAGATAAGCCTTGTCGCAATAATTACGTTATTTAATATTTGATCAAACCTTCGCGCCGCCACCGCGGCTGGCGGCGCGGGGCCGGCTCGCGCCCTCCGGGGCGGCGGGCGAGCAGCGCTGCCGGAGCCGGGCCGGGAACGTGCGGCGGGGGCGCGCGACAGCCCCGCTCCGGTTGTCTTGCTCTTTGAATAATTCATGGCTTGAGAGTTCTGGAAATTAATAAAATGAATGATAACAAGAAGCTAATTAAAAACTTTCGTAATTGTTGTCAAGTCAACTTGATAGGAGACGGGCAGGCCTCCCTCTCCCCCTCTGCCCGAATCGGGAGGCCCTCGAGGGCTGGGCGCGGGCGGGGAAGGGCCTTGCATGTGGAGTGGACAAGCGCTCCCCGGTCTCAGGGAGTTACTTCGGGGGCCGCCTCGTGGGTCTGCTCCCTCCCCTCCAGCCGCCGCAGTCTGCAGCTCACTCGTCCTCTCGGCTAGACCTCGGACTTCCGAGCGGGTGGATGGGCGGGTGCCGTTTCACACCGCAAGCGGACATGATTGGGTCACAATTTGCAGCCAGGAGGGACCCGCCCTCCCCCGACCCGTGTAGGGCTCTCCCTCTGCCACCGAAACACCCGCCCACCCGGGGCCGACCGCGCGGGGAATCCCAGCGCCCCAAGCGCGCAAGCCTCGGCCAAGCGACCGCAGGGCGCCGGGTATGCGCCCTTCCACCGCCTGCCGATTGGTCTGAAGGCTTCCAGCCACCCGAGACCGCAGTTCCTCTCAGACAGCGGGACAGCCACCAGCCTTCGGGCCCTGGCTGGGAATTGGCCCGGCCGCCAAACACCCCAACGGATAAGCGGTCCCGGGCCTGGACCCCCGGCGCGCTTGCGCAGCGGAGGCGGGTGGCAGGCGGGGCGCGGACCGCGGGGAGCGCCCGGCGGACGGGGCGCGCACGGAGTGCGCAGGGAGCGCGCGGAGCTCGCACATGCGCGCTGCGAGCTCCCGGTCTCCTCCGAGAGGTGAGTCGGAGTTTCGCAGCTGGTAATTAGAAGCTCTCAGAAGTCTTCCCCTACCATGTAAGTGCCTTTGAGGGTGTCCTGAGAAAAAAGGGAAGGGACTGGTAACTCACAGAGGTTAAAAATACCCCCCTCCCCACAGTTTGCCTAAGTCGAGCAGGCACCTTAAACACCATGAAACTTTCCCAAACTGGTTTACGTTAAAAAGAAAAAAAAAAAATTTGGAAGCAGTACGGTATCGGTTTTTGTTTTTTTGTTGTAGTTAAGGTGCACACAACGAAAACCCTATTAAGGATTTGAACTTAAGAGGCAAAGATTTGCACCCAGGGTGTTAAGAAGGCTGGCCACTCTGCTTCCGTCCGGGAGAATTCAGTAGAATCCTGGATCGGAAAACGGGGGTGGAAGATCTCGGTCCAAGATAACCTGGCAAAGCACTAGGAGTGAGTCCAGCGCCCGCTCCCGCAAACGCAGGGGTGGAGAGAGAGCACCCCGTCCCACTCCCCGCCCCAATCCCAAATGCCCTGAGGTCGCAACTCTGATTTAGGAAGGCAAGAGTATAGAGAAAGAAGAGGGGAAACTGAGGCAGCTAAAAGAGAGCTTGGACGGAGAAGTGGCAAAAGAAGGGATGGAGGAGGAAAAGAGAAGGAAAAGAGACTGCCCACCTTGATGAGGCAAAAAGAATTACAAACAAAAGTTTGATAACTCTGACTCCTGGCTTCAGTGCAGCATAATGTACACAAACTTTGGTAGGCATGGATCAGACTAAAACAAAGTGTTGACAATTTCCAGCTGAGGAAATACACTTACACCAGTCTCTCCACACCCTAACCCCCCTCCGCCCCCGCCAAGTGTTGACAATAAACATTTAATGAAGGCAGGGACCTGGCTGTCTCCAGTCAGTGTCAGAATACTTTAAGCAGACCATTAGCACGGCTTCTTCCACTTCAAACATCGCGCGCTACACTCTTAACATTATATTTTAAAAAAACAAAAACAAAAACAAAGTGTGAGACAAATAATATGTTTATACGGATATCTTAAGTGGTCTGTCGTAGTTCTGATACCCCCTGTACTTATTAGCAGAAACTAACTCACTGTAGATTACTCGCGCTTAAAAAATGTTAAATACAGTTAATGCAATATTAATCGCCCTTTGGTGATATAAAATGCAATATTTTCAGACAGCTATCGAGCTTTTCTAGAGGAAGAGCTGATGAAAAGAGTCACAGCTGAATAGTGGAGAGAAAAAGCCCGGTATTTATTGCTTTTGTTTGGCTTTTGGCTACAGAGACAGGAACCTTCTAATGGGGTAAGGACATTTATTTTATCTGCAATCTATTGCTGCGAGAGCAGGGGCGGCAGATGGGGCTGGTGCGATATTCGCAGTGTAATTTAGACCAAATCCTAATAACTAATAATGATTTATGTTAATTTTGATCATTTATGCGACTTTACAAAAGCGTTGTCATGAAAGAAAGAGAAAGAGCAGCAGAATGTTCTGGGGGCTCTAAGGCTGAGACCGGAGCTCAACTACCCTGCTTAAAATATGTTTTGTGAGTTAGCAATGGAAAAATACAGGCATTTTAAAAGCAGGTAGGAGCTATTTAACTTGGGCAGAGAGTTAATCTCCCTGGGGCTTGCATTTTTTCTGAAAATGCACCCAAGTTGAGAGGAAATGAGACGCTTTTGAGCGAGAGACTCTTTCATCCTAGTTTTAAAGAAGATATGTTTCAATTGTTTCATTTGCTTATATTCAACTAAGCGGTCGCGTGTGCGCTTGCTTGCGTGTGTGTGTGCGCGCGTGTGTAGTGGAGTCAAGTGTGTGCGAGGCATGAGTGCGCGCCGGGGTCTTCCCTCCAAAGTGGAAGCTGAGCCTGGTGTTTGAGATCAGCCTTAGCGCCCGGGAGCAAGCAGTTGCACACCGCCGCCACGCCTTATGCAAAACTTTTATTCCTGGCTGCTTAAACAAGTTGCTGTATCTTAATCTTCACTTCCCTTCTGATATTTGTTTGCCTAGAATCAACTTTTGAGAAGCTCTGCCGTCTCTACCTCCTGTCTTTCACCTCCCCCAAGGGATCTCAGGGCTTTTAAACTTAAAAGTGCTTCCCCTCTCCTCATCCCCCTGGTAACGTGGCACGGGTTCAGAACCCCAGGGGCTGCCAACGGGACGTAGTTGTGCCCAGGAACAGGAGATTTTTGGCTGCCACGCAGTGCACTGCAGAGGGTCGGAGCGATTTTGAAAGGGAGGGTGCGCCTTGCTCGTGGCAATTTACTTTTTCGGTTACCTTTAGCGCGTTTCAACGCCTTCAGGCTATAGTTTGAAAGTAAAACAGCATCAAAGCACCTCCTTATTAGCTCTGTATTTGAGAAATCCGAAGATGAAACTACCTAAAAGGTTTAATAGGGCGGAACAGCATTTATTTGCCAAGCAAACAGCCAGAGTACAGTTCAAAAGGGGTACAGTGGTTTATCAGCAGGAGGCTGGAATAAGAACGTTGGGTAAAGCAAATTTCAAGCTTCAGTTATGCTGTTAAACCGTTAAAGTGAATGAAATAAGCTTCAAGTGGGATGTCTTCTTTGATTTTGAGTATCATCTCCCTCACGAAGTACATATATAGATATACACGTACATACATATATGTGTGTGTGTGTATGTATATATATAAATAAATATATATATATAAATATATATATATAATCTCCTAGAGGCTTTCCCCACCTTCAGAGTTATAGAATTATTGTCAAGACTTTTTGCTTGTTTGTAAACTTTCAGGTTTTGTAGATCAAGAATAGTTAGCTTTCTAGAGATTTGATCTGCAAATGTATCTAAAACATGATCACATCTTTTACAGTTAAAATATTCATGCTTTTCTTCCTCTTTTTCATATTTCAAAACTGTTGATGTAAAAATATATTTAATTTCTTCTACTAGGGAAAAACATCAGGCTACATGATTCCGAGAACTTTATTTCTTTAAGGATTAGGCTGTCTTTTATTTTTGCTTTTGAATCATCTCCAGCAGTACCTGTGCTGTTATTGCATTGTCAGTATTTTCAGTAGAAAGAGGACTTTAAACAAAATAAATCCTTAAACAAAATAAATCCAGGCAGGTGATGCTGCCTGTTTACTGATAATACTCAAGAGCTGGTGTGTGCTTGTGAGCTTGAAGCTGCGCCTCCACGTGCATCTCCATATACAAACAGACGTAGGCACAATTTTTACTGTTGTTGTTTAATGTAACTGAGTCTCATTTCTAAACTTTATTCTGGTTCTGTCCCAATGTTTCAGCACCAGACACAACGCTTAAAATTGAAGAGTGGTGCATTATTGAAACTCTCTATCAAACAGCTCTGGGGTGCAGCCTTTCTGAAAACGCCGGCTCTGGATGAGGTCTGACTGTCTGACTGCACATAAGCCCCTAATATGTTAATGGCCGTAGGGGATGCCTAAGGTACTATCTCAAGCTGCTTCGCACACCATATGTCAGGCCGTTAGCCACATGGATCTATTAATCAAAAGAGCTGGAGAGGGAGGAGAGGGTCTTCGAAAGGGGGAGAATGAGAGCAATGGGGGAGGGGAGGAGACTGAAGAGAAAGCAGTTTAAACCCCCATCATTTCTCATTTCTTTTATAAAAAAATGAACAAAAATAGCTAAAGAAGACTCAGCCAATGCAGATTTTCTTTCTGTCAAGTTAAAGACTGTTCAAAAATCTCTACTAGAAGAATTGGGAGAGTATCTGATGCTATTAAAATACAAGGACATTTTACCTGAAGGATCTTGTTAAGGGTTCCTTTATTGCAAAACTTTTATAAGTAGGACTTGATACAAAAAATGTTGTTTTGTGACATAGGTTGTTTTGTAGATGAGCTTTATTAAAAGTTGAGGGGGAGGGGGAATGGGGCAAATATGCATTTAGGGGATGTAACGGGGCCTGAAGGGAGGCACCGAGAGGATTTGTAATGAATATATAATTTATTAATATTTTATCTACATGTACAGTAGCGTTTTCATCACCTTTAGTTCTTCGGATAGTAAATAAAACGTCTGTACATTTTTATCCCTTCCTTTAGGCTGGCTTTATGATACATGAAACTGCAGAGTTTACTGGGTACAAAAAGTATTTAATTGCTTTAGGAAGACAGGAAATGAGAAAGCATTTAAATCTCCCATCTTTCTCATTTCTGCTTTGTTTAGAAGTATCTCTTGCCCTTGATTGTTAAAAAAAATTTTGGTTAGATAAATAGTTTAGAAAGTTTGTATAACCTTAGAAGTAACTATGTACTCAGCATGGAGATAGTGTAAATGAATAACTCTGGTATAAATGAGTAAGATGGTATCAATTAATAAGGCATCAGGTCTATAAGAAAAAAATTTACGTTCTTTCTTGAAATGGTGAATATATTTTGTCATGTGTCATAAATTTAACACATTACAAAAGTACTGATTTTAAAATGTCAGAAAAAGAGCAATGAGAAGAAAACATATAATCACTTAAATTTAAAAGTTGCATTTTTTTGTGTGTGATGCTACCTGGGGATACAGAAAATATAAAATCAAATGTCAATTAAGATACGATTGTTGTTTATTGGTAGCCAATGGTGATGAACCATATGAGGACTTGATTTCTGGATTATTAATTTTAAATTTCAAAATCTATAATTAATGATAAAATTTAAGAAAGAATATACTTGAAGATGATTTTTAATGTCATGGTTAGTAGGCATGATTTACAGTATTAATTTATGGGATAATGGAATGACTGAAAAGTTTATTAATCTTAGTTTTTAAATATATATATGCAAATAATTGACTACTTATATGTATTTGAAAGCACAGATTATACAGCCATATCACAAAACCTTTGTCATTAACATAGATTCCCAGTACTCTATTATATTGGACTTGCAAAAGAGAAAGCAGGATGACCTTATTTGTCTAAAAAATACATTGAAGAAGATAACTGTGAAATTGTGCTTGGTGAAAAACAAAAACTCTATAAATGACATCTGTTATATCATTTATAGAATATAAATGGAGTATTTTATGCTGTATATTAGATATGATATATTAAATATTCTTTATTTTTACAAAAGCACCTATCTGTGTTTATACAGAAGTAAGACTCTCAGAAGGAAAGGTTAACATTGGCAGGTACCAAAACACCAGCACATTAGCTTATTTGGTTCAGCTAGAAAATCATCAGTAACTCTTTTAGAAAAAAAAAAGCGCATTGAAAAATGGAGAATTGTATTGTAGAGAACTGCAGTGAATGTGTAAATATGAGGGGCTCTGAAGCACTGAATTTCATCCAGGAGATGATGAATACATAAAAACAAGATCATCCTGAATTTCAAGAGTAGCTGGGTAGAGAGAAACACTTATTATCTTTAAATTTTGGTGACTTCCACACTAGTCTTCATTTCTTTCCCTGTAGTTAAATGGTAGCCCATATATCTGTCGCTTTGGGTTTCCAAAGACTCGTAACTTAATTCCTTCAGGCTATTCATCAGCACAGTAATTAAACTAGCAAATGGATGTAAATAAAGTGAAATTGGTTTCATGACAGATGAGGCGAAGAGGCCTCTGACATGAAACAAGGCAGGACAATAATGATTTCGGCAGCATCGGGCTATGGAAGGAACCCCAGCTGGATTTATTAGGTGCTGCAAGTGATTTGCTGGAAGCGGGCAAGACAAGAGCACTCTTTAATTTGACAGGAATTTTGCATCCTAAGGAGCATATTGAAATATAAATCCAGAAACAAGTTCAGGCAAACTGTAAACAGATGTGTTATTGGACTAAAGGTACTACTCAATATTAAAAAAGGAAGAAGCGTAGAGAAATAGTAGAAAGGCTTCAAATGCACAACTTATTACTTAATCCTGGGGAGTGCCAAATAATTCTGAAACTTTTTTTTTCTTTTACTTATGAGTTCTATTGCTATTTCAGGGTTAGCAATTTTGCATTTTCAAGTTTATTTATTTGTGAAAACAACTAATACAACAGATGATTTTAAAAACCAGGATGATAAAAACATCTGTGGAAATTATGGGTATGTGCATATGTGGGAGGAGAATATGACAAACTGGGAGAGAAGCCTGGATGGCAACTTATTTAACAGAGTACAGTTATTACTGCATTTAAATAAAATCTGAGATAAAGATCTGGTACCAGTTTATTGCCTCTAGCAGTCTGTGCCTGGATACCCAGAAAGCAAATTTCTAGCTATAGAGAGAAATTGTGTCAAGCCTTTGATCAAATGAAGCCTTGAAATCAAATGTGGATTTATCCTCACAAAATAAGCAGTTCCATAGACTAGGAGGAACCAAGTATAGCCGAAAATTGATGAATATGAGAAAAAGAAGGTGCAAGGAATGAGTTCTTGGCTAGCTCAAGAAGACTTAAATGGAAATTAAGTCACCAATTCCACAACAATAGGGAAGTCCCACATAGAATAAATAAAAAAAAAAATTCACACTAGGAGCACATTAGCCCCTTTCTCTATGAAAAAATAAGAAGTGCCCTCTCCACAAGATTCACGCAGGATTTTCAGCACCATGGCCAACACCCCCCCCCCCCCCCCCCCGCAGCTCGGCAGCGGGTGGGGGAGGGTCGGGGGGTTGCCGCAGTTGGGTGGAGCTGGAGCGTAGCCACTGACCCCCGAAAGGTGAAATCTAAATACTCATGGAAGTCCACGGAGGTTTTAATTATTTAGCAGTGGATTCAGGTCCACGAGTGGGGTACTAACATGGCCCAAGTCCCTCAAACCTGTTAGAGAGCAGTATTTTAAGAGAAAGGGTGGAAAGGGTAGGAGAGTAGGTTATCAAAATTCTTAATGAAAATCAGATCTTTAGAAAACAAAACTCAGCACCCACTGCATGCTCCCTCCCTTCTAATTGTGGGTGACTTTCAAGCCACGGAAGAATTGATAATGAAACTCAATTGGCTTTCTCTCTAAGCCTGTTCTTTGTTGTTGTTGTTTTTAACAGAAAATATGCCTAATTATTTTGAACTTATTTTCCAATCACAAGGCATAGGCAAGTCCTTTAATTAGAATACAGTCAGGATATGGGAGCATATGGAGGAGAATGTCAAGAAGAGGGTGCCAGGGGCAGATCCTCAGAAATCTGTATTCATTTCTGGCTCTTATTTGTTCAGTAATCTCTACCATCATAACTAAATCTTGAAGCACTGATGTAGTTCGAGTTGTTGTTGACTTAACGTCAAAATTCAATCACTGGGGGTTTTGCATCAGCCGGGCTACTTATTTGTCTAATAAATCCGTCATTTTGTAAGAAAAATATTTGAGCAGCCGTACTTGACCTCTTGGTATCCACAAGTCACATTTATTTCTCCCAGTTTACAAATGCAAAATCGAGATGATCATCTAGTGCCTGGAGGAACTGTGTTGATTTCTGATTGGATTTTAGATGGAAATGTCTATTTTAAATACCTTGTGATTAAATTGTACATATAATAGAATCCATGCATTTTAAGCTGATTCCTGCTTGGAAACTTAACAACCTGCATTGGTAGTCACACATACCGATGCCAAAAAACCAAAAGCCAAAACTCACCCCAAACCCCACAAAATATGAAACCCACCTTTTCCAAACACCTAACATTCAGCCTCAATTGTAAGACTTTATTAAAACCAGAGTATCATCTTTTTTATCTTAAAATAGTTATTTTATAGATGGAGCCCGCCCTCTCTCCCCCCAAAATGTTCTAATTCCTGGAGGGTAGGGCTACATCATCTCAATCCCAGGGACAAGGCACACAGGGGAATTAATGGCTGTGCCTTCAGTCTCAGGGTTGAAGCTGAGTGTTGTGTCTACTGCCAAACTCAAGTCCAAGGAAATCCATATTTCCATTTCTTGAGTATTCCTAGTTAAGGAACATAATGTGTTGTGTTCGAATTTTATTCTCCAGTATACACTGTGTTTGGAGATTGCCTGAAAATATTTGTGCCACCCCTTTCGTACTCTTTCTCCTTCCAGCACCGCCCAGTGCAGAGACCTCTTCACAACTCAAGATTCTTTCTGAAATATTTTAGTAAGGCACAAGGGTCCATTAAATAGTTTCTCTGTGTAATGTTGGGGAGAAGGAGACACCACCGGGACCCCATCTGTTGTGCCGGACTAGAAAGAGACATCTTCCGAAGTCCGGCTGGAGAACTGGTTTTGCCAGTTGGTGATGAGATCGGGCTGAGGCCTCAGAAACCTGGAACAACAGAACGCTTGCATTTATCCACGTGGCGTGTCCTACGGTTGGAGTCCCGCCTACTTGACAGGGAGGCTGTGGTGTAGACCAGCTGCACCTTGCTTGGCTGAGGGAGGAGTCCGGCCTCGCAACCCAGTCAAGTTTTGGACCCCTTTTGCTTTTTCTTTCTTGCGGGAGGGCGTGTGTCTGTATGTGTGGATGTATACTTTTCAATTAGTGGGGGATGTGTAGAGAAAGTATTGCCCAAGCTTGTTTTCATCTGAAGCCATCGTAGTGGTTTGACCCCATCTGTTAGAGTTCAGGCTGGTGGTGGCCAGTTTAGGGGGGAAAGTCCCTTAGCTCCCTCTGCTTCCAGGGCTCGCTCTTCGCCAGGTTTCCTCCCTTGGAGCCCCGCGTCGGTTCCACCTGAGTGTGGTGTTCCTGCATTTCCGCCTCCTGCTCAGTTGACTCTCAGACTTTGGAGACTTCAGCTTCTCTGTCGTGGGGGGGAGAGGGGTGCTCTTCTCCAACATCTCGAACCCCATCCCAGTGCGGGGCTCTGGAGCCGCTTTCCACGCAGTGGCGGGCTGCCGGGCGGCTTGCGGCGCTCCGGGATGGGACCACCCTCGCAAAGGAGCTGGGCGGCGCGCCCGGGTCGGGTGTCCGGGGCGCGCTCCGGCATTGGCTCGGTTCGCCCGGAGAGCTGGAGGGGTCGCTAGTGAGCAGCAAGCTCCGCGCGCCGCGAGGTCCGCCAGGCGGAGTTGACTCCGGGCCTCTACTTGCTGGGAGCGTGCACTTCCGAAGCTCAGCCGGCGCCTGTTCCCGGCCAGTCCCAACGGGAGGCTGCGGGGATCGGGAAGCTCTGCCCGTCGTATTTATTTCTGAGCCTTTCTCATATACATTTCACTTCCATTTCCAAGCCCCCCTCGCCCCCACCCCCATCTGATTAGTTCATTTCCCCGCATAGGATCTTAAGGCGCTTAACACACCCAGAGAAGGACCCACAAAACAAAACAAAACAGAACTACCTTTAACTCTAGGCCCACCCTTCCTCATGAAGGCAACAATCTTGCAACAACAGTTGCGAGACCGGTAGCAGGCGGAAGGACCCGATTCCGTCTCCCTGCGCTCCATCCCCTGGGGCTGGCTGAATCTACAGTTTTAGGAGGTGAGGGAATACTTTTTTAGACGTGACAAAACGGCTCAGATGATTTGGCGAATTTGTCCAATATTTGTTCCTGTTACAAAAGCATACTGCTGGGGGCTTTTTGCGTCATTAATAATCCATCCTGCTCTTTTGTCTCACTCTTCTCCTTTTCCCGTCTTCCCCTTCAGTTCTTGAGAGAAACGGGGAGGAGGTGTTCCGGGTTTGCCTGTATGTCTGTCTACTGGGAAGGATGTCTACTAGGACTTGGCCTTCAGAAGTGGAGATTACTGAGAGAATTGGAATGTGGTTAGTATGAGGAAGACAAGGGAAGGCTGCGTTTTGTTATGGGGGTAAAGTTTGCTTGGGCCTCCTCTTGGCTTCCAGATTCTTCTCCACCCCCCCCCCAATGTTGAGGAAAGGACTTCTGCATTTCCATTGGTTTCCTGGACTCAACCAGGCAATCAGAAGCTGATATGATGTGCGAAGACGGTACTGGCCAGGCAGGAGTGCAGTTGTGGTGGGTAGGATAGTTAGGGGGACGAGGTGTTTCAGAGACAGATACGTTTTTAAATCTAGATGACCCTAAAGTTACAAATGTGTCAGACATCATTTCTTGGAGAAACCTAATGTAAATACTAAAAACTTCTCCTGACAGGGTTTTGAAATTAGCATTCACCTCCGTAAAGTGCTGACAAATTTGTGAACTTTTTAATGAGAACAAAACTGGAGTAAAAAAGGAGGAAGCGCTTTGGTATTTGAAAATATTAATGTTAGCTTGTGGAAATAGAGGTACTACACTGCAGTTATTAGCAACTTATAAAATCTTAAATCAATACAAATTAATTTAATTATGATTTGTAATTGCATTATGCATGATCAATTTGAAACACTACATTAAAGATAATTAGAGCTGGGCGCCATCACTCGTCACTCTCCTAATAGCTTAATGAAAAGGAATGTCATGTACCACCTTTGGGTTAAACCTGTAAATTAGGATAAATGCTTGTTTTCCAATAAAAATGTGATAAAATAATTGTACATTTAGTAGACATTTTTATGACTCTGTTGTGAATATATAATGGATTGGGGGGGAAATTGTATTATTATTTTTTCCATGGACCTAGTTAAGTATTTATTAGGGTTGATTGAGCTGTCAGTGTTTTTTCAGGATCAGACCTGGAGGATTTGAATGAAGACTAACTTTTATGTAAAAATATCATGCTGTCCTCGAAGCTTGTGCCAAGAGGTCACTGCAGATGGAGGTCCTAACTTAGCATAATGGGTTTAACATTTCCATGACATCATCAGGGAATCTGAAAGGAGTCTAAGGATAATCAGAGTGGTCATTCAGAAGAACAGTAAATATTTTATGAGGATATATAGAAGACAGGAAAGATGGTCAGAAAGGTGATTCTAAGCTCCTTAGAGTTCTGTGAAAGAAGCTTCTCAGTTACTTGCTGTTAAAAGAGCCACTGCATATTCTGTATCAGTGAGACACATTCCAGACACTCAGGATAAGACCCAGATTAGGTATTAGTTTGTATATAATTACTTTTGTTTCCTGGACTCTTCATATCTTGTTGAGCCCCCTGTATTTATCCTTTATATGCTTGCAAACAGGAATACACATTTATTATTCCTGAGACGATTTTGGTTTGTTAATTTCCCAGTATCATCTGGTACTATAAGACAGGTTTCTTACTTTTAAGATGGTTCATTGAAATTACCAGAAGCGTGCCAAAAGTGCTTGTGAATTAGATGAATTCAGTAAGCTCTATTAATTATCTGTTTTACTTTCTGCCCCTTATTAAATAATATTTGGATCCCATATTACTACAGGTGTCTGGATGAGATTCACTTTTGCCCACTATCAAATTTCCACCTCCAACCTTAGGCATGCATTGAAATACACAGGTATCCCCTGAGTTTCAAAACTTCACTTATGCTACTTTGCTTTTATGAAAGACCAACATTTGTACTTGTTTTGCTAACCAGAAGAAACCTGAAGATTTTTGATTTTATGAAAAAAGATGAGAAGCAAAAATAGCATTCCATGATTGTTTTGCAGTGTGCACTTATAAAGGCAGTGTGCCCCCCAAGCAATGAGAATGGCACCCGCAGCTCCTTTCCCGGGAGCCACACCTGCCATAGGCTTTGAGCTGTGCCTGTGAGAAGCTGTGCCTTATCTCAACTTATTGTGTGTGTCCATTAACAAGATGTGTCCTAAGGTATCAGAAAAGTCTAAGAGAGGTAATCTTTTGGGTCTGGGGACTCTCAAAAAATTTTCCATATAGACTAGTGATAATTGCATCTTTGCTTTGCACCATTTGGGCTCATGATAGCCTTCATAGGAATGCTGTTCTTATGAATGAGGGGAATACATTTATGTGTGTGTGTGTGTGTGTGTATGTGTGTATACCCTGAGAGAGAGAGAAGAGAGGAAGGGAGGGAAGAAACAATAAAACTATCCATGAAGCTACATGATTTACAGTTTTAAACATTTTCTCTAAATTATGATCATTTTTATTTCCAGCCAAATTTTACATGAATAAAATAAATTGACTTTGTTATTTGAAAAGTAGACACATCTTTTTTTTAGAATATGTTTAGGTATACTTGTTCAGGTTTATTCGTTTTTGTTTTTATCTCTTAATATTAGTTGCATTAAATGCCTGACATTAACCATTAAAATGGATATTTCAGACTTATTTTTAGAAATACCAACTGGAGTGAGCATTGAGTCTTTCTAAATTTATTTACTTACTGTTATAAAAAATATTTTGCCACATCTGAAGATAAAAACTTTTATCATTCTCTGCAGAGGACACATGCTTCTTGAGAAGCAATAAAAGCTTCTCAAGAGAAGAGTCTTATTTTTCTTATCTTTGTATTTTGTGGAATGTTTAACACACTATTACAATAGTGGGTAATAAAACTTCATGAATGCATGAATTAAGGAATGCAGGAAGTTTTTTCTCCTGATCATCATATTGAAATATATGTGAATATGTAAATAATGTACACATACGTAAGTAATGCAGCCTATCGCTCCCCTTTCAAATACAGTTAATCTGTTAACAGCACAGGGTTTAAAGACACCAATCCGGGGCGCCTGGGTGGCTCAGTGGGTTAAAGCCTCTGCCTTTGGCTCTGGTCATGATCCTAGGGTCCTGGGATCGAGCCCCACATCGGGCTCTCTGCTTGGCAGGGAGCCTGCTTCCTCTTCTCTCTCTGCCTGCCTCTCTGCCTACTTGTGATCTTTGACTGTCAAATAAATAAATAAAATCTTAAAAAAAAAATAAAAAAATAAAGACACCAATCCCCTGATCAGTCAAGAATCTGCTTATCTTTTGACACACAAGACTGAACTACTAATAGCCTAGTGTTGACCAGGAGTCTTACTGATAACATAAACAACACATATTTGTGTGTTATATGTATCATATATTGTACTCTTAAAGTAAGCTAGAGAAAACATTATGAAGACTGTCATAGAGAAAGTACATTTGCAGAACTGTACTGTATTTATTGAAAAAGATCTGCATATCAGTGGATCTCATATTGTTCAAGGGGTCAAATGAGGTTGCATTTTATCCTGGTGACTTCCCATGTGGCTGGGCAAAGTGCAACACTGAACATTTCAAGCTGGGGTTATTCTCATCTTCATATTTTATCTTAAAAGTATGTTGTATCAGAATGTAGTTCCACAAAAACTCACTGTAGTTTTATTTCAAAGCGATTTAAAAAACAGTTACTTTAAATAACGTAATTTTCTTTATATAATTTGTGGAAACAAAATTTGAGCAATTGCCTCAGATCACTGCATGGTTATGAACTGTCCTCATGACCAAAAGCCCTAATCCTCTTGCCTTAATCCTCAACTTACTGTATTACTGGTTCCAACATTGGCAGATCTTCAAAATCTGGCATTATATAGTCCCCATATATTAACTTGGTTTATCCTTTCCACACTCACTGAATATTGCCAAGGAATAATTTCTGCAAGTGGACCAGTCAAAATCAATTAAATAATTTCTTGGTGCAAATCTTAAAGTAGCGCTCAGTAAGTTTTGATTCTCGGTAAGAAGGCTCACCAAATTTTACTTTCTGACACATTTCATAACACTTCAGAGCCGGTACAGTAATTACAAGTAACTCAACCACCACACCCCTGTTGGAGTCAGGCTCTGCTCTAAGTCTCTGAGGATGCTTTTGATTGCAACGGTAATTTTTAATGATTGATACTGTGATTTGATCAATGCATCAATTATGTTTGTGTTATTTTATTGGACTCTGATGCTTATTGGTTTCCAATATGGGAAGAAATTATTAAAGGGGAGGATGCTAAAAGTGGGTTTTAGTAATAAAACCTAAGTGAGGTTGACCATTTCTGTTTGTAAATACAAAATCCATCTTGCATTTTAAAACACTAAAGAAATTGTATTTGCAATGACTCTTTTAACTCTAGCTCCAGAGCAGAAGGAATATCTCTCATGCTCAAGTTTTTCTTTGTCTGCAGGAGACAAGAAAACACAACATGTCTATGTCCAATCCTTTTCACATTGAACAGACCCCAAAAGGGACATGTATCCGTGTGGGGCCTGCACATTACATTTTCTGAATTGAAGCCACAGCAGCCAAATATTTTGTCAATCACAGTCCATCTTCTCTTCACGTTTTGAACTGTTTGCCAAACAAAGAGAAGGCCAAAACTCCATACTTACACATTTCTACGTTAAATGTAGAAACATTAAAAAAATTAGATTAGGATATAGTTGAATCTAATGACCTTACTCTCAATCATATGCTGCCAGCTAAGTGTTTGAGACTGAAAAATTGCACTAATGAAGCTATTTGAAGGCTTTTGTGGACAACTGCTTCCTCTTTGAAGATTAAATGAATGATGTTGATGTGATTAATCTTAGTACAGGGAGTGATGCAGCAGCTAGGAAATACCTTGGTGATTTTCATAATTAAACTGAATCAACATTTCAAAGAAATGCCAGTGTTATCACTTGTATATTAGAATTACATTCATTAGACAGAAGAAACAAATAATTTGAGCAAACAAGATTTTCCTTTTGGTGTACTGAGACTTCTGTCATGTCTCAGAGTATCTTACTATAAATCATCATTACTGTTTAATTTTGTCCTGGCCTTTTTAGCTGTTTTTGTATCTCGATGTGCATACGTGGTGCTAGTAATGAGTCAAAGCATCTTGCTTCTCCATTACTTTTTTTCAGACCTTCGAATTTTATTTTTTCTTCATCCCACTTTCAAGGTAGCTGTCTGCTCACTGTGAACTCAGGTGGATATATTTTAGAAATCCAATTTCTGATAAAACGAGACTTCTTGGAGTTGCCTTGATTACCTTGGAAAGAATTGAGGAAATCAGAGCTCTGGTACACCCGTCTATCTCTGATGTATTTAGAGCTCACAGTGCAGTATGCTCTCGATCCCTTTACGAGTCCCTCCCCACTTTTATTTTCATAGAAAAGTAATTCCCGCAAAGAGTCACAATTTTTTTAGTACTCTGTGGATCATTTAAATGAGAAAATCAGCACCATTCCCGATCAATTTAACTATGGGAAATTGCCTTGGTAGAGCAACTAGAAACAGTTCTACTGACGTCTTGGTGCAAGTACAAGTTAAGTTCAAGGGTTAAGGATTACTGCATCAATAGAAACACACTGTGTTACTTGTTCTATCACCACTTTAAATTATTTTAAAGGTTTCTGGGTGACTCTTGGTAACCCTGATATTTGCAGTGCTCTTCCCGCTGTTGCGTGATCTTTCCTTTCCTGATTGTTTAACAGAAATAAGAAATGCTTCCTTTAATGTAGTGGATAAAGGATCTGGTCTCTCACTTCAGGGACCCCAATTTTAGTTCACTCTACAGTCTTAAGTGGAATGAGTTTGGTGCCTGTCATTGAGTCACTGGTGCTTGAGAACCCTCAGCCCCAAACTTGTTTTTCCTTGGACTTTGTAACGCAGAAAAATGCTGGAATGATCCAGTACCCAACAGTTCTGGAACAAAGCTTCTAAAATAAACAACATGCCACAATCGATCTTAGATGCTGGCACACATTCCCTGCTAGAAGAACTCTGCTAAAACATGACCCTGATGGTCTGTAATCTGTTGGCATTCTTCATGTAATTGTCTGCATGTGTGCTCGAGATGCTACACAGTCACCCTGTGCCTGCCAGGTGCCAGTTAACCATGACAGCCGGTGAAAGACGAGACCGGCTCACCACATTTGCGACTGCACGATGTTCAGCCGAAATAGACTTTTCGGCGCTCTCAGGCTACCCAAATCAAACCCAAGTAATAACTGAGCCAAAGCACAAATTTCCTGAGATCCTGCTTCCCATGCTTGTCAGCGGTAACCACTGCGGTTTTATGAAGCGGGGCTGGACAGGGTAAGTGAAGACCTGGGATTCTGGGAGGTGAAGAACCCTACTGGAAGAGAAGAGCCCATAATGCCTCCTTTTGCAGGGTATTTGTCGTGAGGCAGAAGAGGAAAGCCTGAGAGCATGGCTGGAGGAGGAGGGAGGGAAGCTGGAGCACACATGGGCCATTCCATCCCATTTCTTGCAGAGCAGACTGTCCAAAGTGGGACCAGCATGAAGGAACAGTAAGACAAGCAAAAAGGGAGGAAGCACTTTTTGTTGTTGTCACTTGTCTGTTTTGTTTTAAAGACACTATTTGGGAGAGAAGGAGAACTCATAAGCAGGGGGAGCAGCAGAGGCAGAGGGAGAAGTAGACTCCCTCTTGAGCAGGGAGCCCGGTGCAGGGCTGGATCCCAGGAACCTGGGGTCATGACCCGAGCCCAAGGCAGACACTTAACTGACTGAGCCACCCAGGCACCCGGCAGCAAGCACTTTGGATAAGCATGCAGGGGGTAAACAATGATTATAGCGGCAGGTGCAATAAACAATCCTAAATCAGTGGCAAATGAGCAAGGACTGAAAAAGGGACAGAGAAGGGTAAGTTAAAATAACAGAAATTGTGTGAAAAGTAGAGCTGCCTTGTGACTAACTGGGAAGTTGTGCATCCTTGAGAGGAAGCTCTTCCAGAGAACTCCACAAATATAATTCACCAGACTTGTCTGCTGTCCAGTTACAGAGAGCTGAGGGTGGAAAGAGATAATTGCTCAATAAATCATCCTTATCAAGCACACTTTGTCTTTTCTGGAACACTGTAGGAAGTTGGAAAGAGTGAGAGGTTATGAAACTGTTCCCTCTTCTCCTTCTAAGTTTTTGGCCATATTCCTGAGCTAGCTTACTTTACCTTCTTGCTTAACTTTTCTAGCGACACATTCAGACCCCCTGCTTTCTTCAGCTTCATTCTGTTTTTGGCAAACTTGTTCATAGTATCCTCTCCATCCCAAGATGGTTTAGTTGTGTTTCAAGTTCTCCTTCCTCACCTCCCTTTCTGCTTTTTGAGGGGAGACTGCATTTTCTTGCTGCCTCTCAGCTGATTTTCCTTTAGGAGTGATCTTCCAGAACAGCAGGTGGCATGGAAAAAATTTTCCTCTGTATGTTGTCTTTCAGGCAGGCCTCATGGCTTTAACCCCATTTCAACTTCAATACAAGTGTGGTACATTCCTGGTGGTCAGAGATCACAAAGATGGAGTCCAAATCAGAATGCACTGTGGGTCAGGATAGAAAACTCTAGCTCCTTGGAAGCCATTCTCCAAGGCTACCTAAAAATAAACACACCTGTATGTCACTTTACCGAGTAAAACACTTTACTCTGTATTTTCCCCTGTTCAGTTTTGGCAATAATGAAATGATCATTGAGAGATCTCCACACCTATAGAGAAGGTTTATTTGTGTTGGAACGAAACAAAATATGTTTCTGAGATAATGTCTTCTAAACCAATTATTACTTTGCCCTGTTAGGAATTCAGTTTTCACTAGATATGTTCTGGATTTCCATACTATTCCCCATCCTAATGATCTCATCTAATTTCTCCTCATCCCCATCTTCTCTGATTGGTTTGGCTCCTCTGCTCCCCCGGGGACACTCCACGTGCTTTGTTCATCTTCTTGCCAGAATTCCTTGCTCCTTGCCTGGCCATGGTCTCCTAATTTGCCAAGTTTCAAGTCCACTCCATTTTACCCATGAACCTCTTCCAGTGTCATTTATCTCCTTTTTCTTTAAAGTCATGTAACACTTGACTGTTTCAAGGGTTAGTAGAACATGCTGAATAAGAACATAGATAGGGGCATCAGAATGTCTGGGTTTGAATCCTGGATCTGCAGTTTATTAGCTATATAACCTTGGCCAAGTTAGATAAATTTGCCATGCTTCACTTTTTTCATCAGTGCAGTGGAGATAATAATATGCCGTTGACACTTGATCAACACAGGTTTGAACTGTGTAGGTCCACTCATATGTGGATTTTTTAGATAAATACAGTACAGGATTATAAATGTATTTTCTTTATGGTTTTCCTAAAAATATTTTCTTTCTGTAGCTTATTTCATTGTTAGAATACAGTATATTTTATACATATATGTGTATATATATATATATCACATACAAAATATGTGCTAATTGACTGTTTATTTTATTGGTAAGGCTTCTGGTCAACAGTGGGCTATCACTAGTTAATTTGGGGGGAACTCAAAAATTGAGCAGCATCCCTAAACTCTACATTGTTTAAGAGTTAATTGTATTTTACTTCATTGGGTGGTAGGAGAATTTAATGGATTAATACAATCCAAAGAGTGCAGTGTATATTCAGAATAAGTACTATGCATTTGTCATAATTTGTGTTTTGTATTTTTGTTCAGTCATATGTTAAACAATAGAAAATAGAGGTCAGTCTTTATTCTTTTTAGCCATCCCCAACAATGCCAAGAAAGAACTAAGAATAAAGAAACATTTAACCACTGCTTATGGATTGATTGTTTCACAAAATAAAAATGTCTCTTCTAATGTGCTAAGCAGCAAGAAAAATTTACCATGAAGGTCAGCCCAATAGTTAGTTGGTTAGAAGAGGTGTGTGACTGAATCTTATGAATATCTCTAATCTCAGAGTAGAAGGCGACAGAAAAATGGGCATCAGCACAACTCTCTGTTTCTGAGACTTAGAGCTCTTGTCCACAGTCCACACTGCTGCCACCAGCGAGGTGGTACAGCCCCCACTTATCTCTGATTTTGTCTCTGGACTCTTGTTTGCTATCAAAGAAAAGAAAGCAATTGGTAAACTAGGTCAACAGAATGTGCTAGGACCACAAAAGAGAGTTGCACAGGGTTGACTGCCTGGCTCATTTTGTAGAGCATGCGATTCTTGATCTCGGGGTCATGAGTTCAAACTCCACGAGAGCTTACTTAGAGAAACGACGACCAAAAAAGGGAGTTGCACTAAATAGTAGAATAAAACTCAGATTTGGTATTTGATAGGAGTCTTTTCTTCCTCTTTCACTTGTCCTTGAATGTTCAAGGATTTTGTGGCCCTTAGCTTCATATAGGAATTACAAAGAGTTGAGCTTTCAACTAGTTTGATATGGTATAATATATTTATTCTTGGTTGTCACCCTTTTCCAGAAATGTCAAATGAAAACTAAGTTGTTATCCCCATTATAACAAAGAAATGTAAACAGCCTTTATTTTTAAGACACTTTTTAATATTTTAATGCTATAGTAAATGGTTCCTCATCTTCCTGAATTTCCATGGCTCCAAACACAGGAGTAGAAATGTAGTGCAAATGTGTAAACATATTTTTATTATTCTTGCAACAGATCACTTTAGCTATGGTAGAAATACTTTGATATTCCAATGCTATTCTTTGGTGTACTTTTCAGAAGCAGGAAGAAATAATCTAGGCTGAGATCACTACATGGGTCCCCTTTTGTAGGAGGCCCAATTTGTGGAATTAGAACCTAACCATCAGCAAACTGTTCTTTCATCGGGATCACCCACAGATGGAGGGGAGAATGAGTGAAAATATGATGAGCCTGGTCTATTACTGAGAAGTTGCATGGGCCTCCTTTTATGTGGGGACCGCTTAGGTCATTTTCTCATTCTCTTCATGATAGAGGTGGAGAGGATTAGATGGTAGGGGTCATGTAAACTCTAGAAATATAATATCATTTTAGTCCTCGAAGGAGTTTTAGAAACCAAGCAGATGATCTGGCCTGGAGTGAGTCCTAAGTGTGTCTGAGACAGAGGCTGGGAGTGCAAGTAGTGGCAACAAGGGGGTGGTAAGTGAGGGTAAAGGAAAAAGATGGGAATTTGGTAACATAGCTATTATTGTAATTACTTAAATAATCTGTTATCTGAGCTATTAATGTCAGTTGCTATTATAACAGTTTCCTTCTATATAGGAGTGGCAAGATTATACCTAGGATCCTATGAGTTTACATAAGATTCTAGAGAATCAGGGTGCCTGGGTGGCTCAGTGGGTTAAGCCGCTGCCTTCGGCTCAGGTCATGATCTCAAGGTGCTGGGATCGAGTCCCGCGTCGGGCTCTCTGCTCAGCGGGGAGCCTACTTCCCTCTGTCTCTCTCTGCCTGCCTCTCCATCTACTTGTGATTTCTCTCTGTCAAATAAATAAATAAATAAAATCTTAAAAAAAAATAGATTCTAGAGAATCAAACACAATTTTGATTTTATATATGCACTCACACACACACATATATATAATAGAAAAATATTATATATACAAAATGGATAATAAATACAAATACAAATAAATATTTGTATATATTATACATCTATAAATAAGAGAAATACAACTACATATATAAATAAAATTACATATATAATGGAGAAAAGAAATCCCAGTCACACCAATGTGACTCATGCTTTTATTGGCTACATCAATTTCCATGCCCTCACATAGATATTAGAAAGAAGAAGGGTATGTAGAAGAATTAAAACAACTTTTCTAAGATAGTTCAGTTTAACTGAACAACTGATATAAAACCAAGTCTCATTTAAGAAAATGATACTGCTCTTTGGCTCAATGAATCCTCTTTTTAAAAAACATTGTTTTCTGTGGACCCTGTCGTAGAACTCTCAGATGCTACAACATTTTCAGTGTCATTCCATTTAGATCCAGACTTTTAATGTTAGTTTAGCTATAGTTCACAGCTAATCTCATTGCTCTTGTAGAGAGCACGTATCAAGACAATTTTCTATTGAAACAGCTTCTAGAGGTCACCCAACAAATTCTGTTTCTGCTCTTTCTCTCCTTGTTCAATCTTATTCTTTGACCTAAATACATTTCTGTTGGACTCTAAGATTCAGAACATCTGTCTACAACCTTTTGCAGATTCCCTCTGGAGGCCCATTTTTGCTGCTTATTGTATAGTGCTAACCACAGTAGAAGCCATGAACACATCTAGTTTTCCTACAGGTCCCAGACTGCCTGATTGTCAGTGACAGCAATTTATGCTCTTATGACCACTCCCTGCTATAACACATTTAGATTTTATGTCATTAACTCATGGTTCCAGTGATGTTTATATAATTCACTTGGGTGAACAACTATCTTTGTTTTATAATTCTTTTTTTCAAAAATGTTTTTCTCTTTACATTTTTCAGAGTTCCAGATTCCTGAAAGTCACAATGCTTATTCATATGAATTAGACCAGCAATGTTACAAGCTTAGTCAGATGTGGTGTCAACCACCAGAAAAGCATATTGTGGCATTTTATATTACCATGAAAATGTTGACTACATAGCAATATCAGTGGGGCAGACTCTTTTACTATGTGCTCTATAATCTTTACCTTGTTATATTAAAGTATGATAGAAATAGAACTGAGTTAATTCGCTTTTATGTGAGTGGACTATTAACATGCCATGTTATTATAATTCTCCTTAAATGACTTTAAGGAGCCAACTCTGACTTAGGACTCAAGTATTTTGCTTCAGTGACTGTTACTTTGTCTGAAGACTCTTCCACTACCTTATTTTAGATAGGGAGATAAACTCTGGAGATAATGGAAATTCTAATGTGAATGGTTGGAATAGCCATGATTTGGTTTGGCGCATGGAGATGAAGCTCAAAGTCTTTTAGTTTGGGAAGATGTTGTTGTCAACGAAGAGAGACTTAATCAGAGCTAAGTCCATAACAGTACCACTTAAGGAAAAAGAATTCCAAAGAGCACATCTGAAATGGATTTTTGAAAGTGGTCTCAAAGATTTAGTGTAAAGCAGAGTATGTTTGGAACAAAAGAGAGATATGGAACAACCGTGTGATGCAAAAGTTAAATGCTTTCAGACAAAGATAAGGGCAGGAAAAAGCCGAAAGGGGTAGATTGTAGTCAGTCAAGGGATAAAGAGGCGAAAGAGTAAAAGTGAATTACATGAGTAGGTTGTGAAATCAATGATTCTAACTGGTGTGTAGAGCTCAGAGAGATGCAGTAATCCCTGGTGAGTAGGGAAACGGATAGCCACTCAAGTGGGACCGATTCTTTTATTTCACAATCTGTTCTTACCTTTGTGGCAGAGGACAGGAAACCTAATCTTTTATGTGTTAGTTTATCTCACTATAAACTGAATCTCTATTTATTTAGGGAATCTAAGATCCAGGGAGATATTGACACTTCAGTGCTTTGAAGCTCTTTGGAAGAGCACAATTAATTGCATATTTATTTAGTACGGTAATCATTCCTTGTTTCAACAAAACAAAACAAAATCCAAATAACTAAAGCATTTAAAAAGATTTTTGAAGATCTAGAAATAAACAACAGAGTTCAAAATTAAAGGCCTCTTGTTGAAGAGAGAGGCTGTGTCTCACTTCCTGCAGTCAGCACCGTCACCAGCGCCTGGCACATTTTAAGCTCTACTGTTTAGGGATTTGATCAGAAGCAAAATGACGAAATTAGATTCTCTTGGGAAAAAAATTCGATTCATCAAAGACACTTTCTGAATGGAGTTAGTCATGCTGAGCCTGTTAATTTTGTTTCATCAGAAATAAACTCATCTGTCATTGTTTTGCATTTTCTAGAGTGATCTAAGAATGATACGCGGTGCTAACTAAGCCCCTTGACTGGGGCTGGACCTAGTGCCTCACTTCTAAGGACTAGACTATGCCAAGAGTGCTGAGACGTCGTTTCTGAGATTAGGTTGCAGAGACTGTGACTCCTTTGTAGTGCCCTTTTACACACTCCCTGGGACCATGTGCCCAAGGGAAAGCATACTACCATGTTGTGAGCAGTCCTTGGGAGATACCCATAAGGCATATTGAGGAGTTGAGACCAGCCATGCATGCAGATCTTCAGCCTGGCTACAACATTGTGAGTGAAATTAAAACCGTCAGCCCCACTTGGGGCTGGGGGTGACCGTATTCCAGCTGACAGCTTGACTGCAAGCTCATGAGATATCTTGAGTCTGAGGGACCCAGCTTAACCATACCTGGATGCTTGACCCACAGGAACTATGAAAACATAATGTTTGTTATATTAAGACGCTACGTATGGGGGGCACCTGGGTGGCTCAGTGGGTTAAAGCCCCTGCCTTCAGCTGGGGTCATATCTCAGGGTCCTGGGGTCGAGCCCCGCATCAGGCTCTCTGCTCAGCAAGGGAGCCTGCTTCCCCCTCTCTCTCTGCCTGCCTCTCTGCCTACTTGTGATTTCTGTCTGTCAAATAAATAAATAAAATCTTTAAAAAAAAAAAAAGAAGCTACATATGGGGCTAATTTTATATGCACCAATAGATAATGAACACACTGTTAAATGAAAAGAAAAAAATGCTTGGGTAAAATGTTTGAAAAGTTGCTTTTTTCTAACATTTTTTATTATTGTTCCAGGGGGCCTAAAGACAGACAGAGAGAAAGGCATAGGATGGGGGAAACAGGAGGGAAGAGCAAGAGATTGCTTCTGTCTGCTCCTGCTCCGTCAAGGACACAACGTTTGATCTCCCCTGTCTCGTAAGAGAGCAGTTTGGGAAAGCTAAATTGAGTGCATGTTTGCTTCCAAACATGCCTTCCAATATACGAAGGCTGGTTATATAGAATAATATAAAAATTAGTCTGTATCTTTTCTGTGTACAGAATAAGAGAAAATAGGCTTAAAAAACAAAAAAATATATAGTATTCTAAATCAATAACAGATGGCACATGAATATTTTCAGAAGTATTTAGAAAAATGTGAAAAAAGAAGAAAATGAACCAAGGACTAAATTTACATTGTTATAAATTTACTGTATGTCATTTCATTTTGTGTCATTTTACTATTTTATGACAACCTGTTTATACTAATAAGTGCAAATATTTGCTAACATATGTAAACTTGGTTGATAACTATTTTAGAAATCCATATTGCCTTTCACCTGCCTACATACCCATTTTTAGAATTTTGTCCTGTATCTCACCATAGTGAGTGGCAATATTCCAATGGTGGTTCTAGGGAGTTGAATTCTTTCAAAACGATAGTCTGTTTGTGGGCCTGTACTCTCCAAGCACATACCGAACTTTATTAACTCTGAAACTTCTGAAACTTTTTGGGATAGAGAGAAGTATTTTTTTTCTTTGTTCTTACCACATATGGTAGTTATTCTGAATCCATTATTTTTATGGCATGCCTTTTAAATATGAATACTTAAGAAGTTAATTGCAAAGGTCATGAATGTGATAGCTGTGAAAAGCACACTGAACCCAGTGCATCTTTTTAACCAAAGACAGAATCTGAAGAAAATATTTTTTCTTCATAATAATCCACCCTTATTTATTACTATCTATAGACACTGTTCCAATATCTGTATGCCCTTTTTATTCATTCAGTGAAAGTTTCCAAATTCACCTATTCCGTGAAGATTTAATAGAAGTAATAATCATCAGCATCATCCTTTAAACTTGCGCATTGTTTTATTGCTTACAAAATATTTCTACTGACCTCATCTCATTGGTGCTTCCCAATGGCCCTGGACTTAGGAAGGGCCTTTGTTATCTGTCTCATTTCATAGAGGAAGTTTAGGCGATTCCTCAGACCACAATGTTAGAATGCGTTACGCTTGGGTTCCAAATCTATCTACTAACTACTAGCCCAGTGATCATTCTACAGAGCAGTTTTATTATATAAATCCCTGACAGGAACAGTCTCACCAAATTGGTGATTAGTACTAGGTGCTGAGGTATTGCATGACTCAGGGATGTGCACTGGCTCTTGAATGTCTCAGATGACGTGTGAAAGAAAATACAACCATTTAAACTAAGACTCCCTGTTTTACTCTCCCTGCAACTATGAGTGAAACTTAGGGCATGGATGTATGCAACTCTCACTCACGGCATATATTCCTGGCATCTATTTCTGGTGGGGTTTATGACTCAACTTACTCACCTCTGGTTTCAGCTCAAGGGGAAGCACCACCGGTTTCAGTTCAAAGTGTGCTTCGTATTAGAGGAATGGGCCCGTTTATTATCCTATACTGGGGAGCGTCCAGTCAAAATCCAGTGGAGGATTTGATTGACTACTTTGTTGGTGATAAGACGTCATTCTTTACAAAGATATGCTGGACAGTAAGTGCTTTGAGAAATGGAAGGACCAGGCCAAGTCAGGCACCCAGTGGAGACCTCATGCTTGTGCAGTCTACCTTCCCTACCACCTGGCCTTGGTTACAGTTGGATGTGTCTGCAACATGACTGCCCTGGCTATGGCGGGGTTCCTACCAGCTGACTGTAAAGAATTTCATTCTAATGTGCACATTGTAAGTGTCTGGCAAGTATTTGTTAAAAATAAATTGATAAATACATACTTTTGTAATTGAAAACCTTCACAAGCCCAGAGGAAATCTGGTTTATACATCCCTCCCTGGGGCTGGGCCTGTAACTTTATCAGCATTTCCTTGCACCTGAAGTGTCTGTGAAACACAAGTTTGAATACCCTTTACATTTGGGGGAGATTCCTGTGTCCTGGTCAGTGGTTAGGAAAGCACCAGCAGTTGGTGACAGGGGCAGGAAAGGATTTCCTTCAGGGTATCTGGAGGAGATATGTTTTGTGTGTGGGAGAATTCTGGGCTCAAAAGTGTCTAAGTCAGCCAACATTTTTGATCATTTACCCAGCAGGGAGTGACTGAGTGGGAAGCACCAAGGTTAATTGATTAAAATTATAATTCAGCATTTTTATTTTAAGTAGTTTGTGAGTGCTCAGGAGTGGGCCTAAGAGGAAGGTCAGCGTCTCCATCCCCATTATACAAATGAGGAAACATAGACACAAGATATTAAGTGACCCGCTCAAGGTCACACAGTAAGTTGACCTAGCAGGAGCCTGGACTGAACTTTAGGAACTGGTTGTCTACAGCTGGGCTCAGGATACTGGGGAGAGGTGAGGATTCCTAAGCGGAGTTCACTCTTCCTTTGTTTAGAACTGTGAGTTGATGTGGGTCTGAGATCTTCTAAAGACCTGAGTGCAAACGTCACCATGCCTGAAGGATGTCAAAATGGTACTGGTGGCTGAAGAATAATTCTGGGAACACACCACTCTGGCCTGTCCTGAGCTGGGATTGTGCAAATTCTGCTCATGACAATAATTTCTAGGGTCCCAGGGTCTTCACTCTCACTTTTCCACAAATCTCCCAGGAAATCTTTTCCTGCAAATCTACTCTCCAAGATCAGTTCAGGTTCATATTAGCATTCCTTTTTTTTTTTTTTTTTTTAAGGGAAATGAAGCAACTGTTCCTTCTGAATCAGAGCTTGTGAGAGACACAGAGCTTCAAGAGATTTTGGGGTACTGAGAATGTTTCTTCATCTGAGTTCCCCAACTCACAAGCAGACATATATTTTTGCATTTGCATTATAACGAATACTTTCTCTGCACTTTCTGGGGAAATTTTCACTACTTTTTGTCTCTAAGGTCTTGCATCACCCCTGTCATCATAGGCACTTAGTATTATTAAATGCTTGTTCCTAGAAAAATAAATTTAGGTCCCCTCCCTTGTTTTTATTTTATTTTTAAAAATTTATTATTTTTTTGTACAAGTGACCAAACTGCTTCTTTCCAGGAAGGAGTAACAGGAGAGTGAGAAAGATGGAAATATCAGAAAGGAAAAATAGAATTAAAGTAAAGAGGGGTAGTGCCAGATACTATCTGGAAGCTTAATAGACTGTCTTCCGTAACCTCAGGTGCTCTTATTAATAACCCTATTTGGTAGATGAAGGAAAGAAGGATCAGAGGGGAAGGAAATAGGTAGATGGAGACTGTACTGGTTACCCAGGTGCAAATACACCCAATATCTGCGGTTTTAATCAATTATAATAGAACAGAATTAGCTTCATGTCAAACAACTCATCTTTCCCCAGCCAGATTCTGAGATGGCCCCAGTGCCAATAAGAGAATTACCTGGACATTGTGTAACTGCTGGTTTCAAGGGACTTGGTCTACAAACTGGGGCTGGGTCAATATCCCATTTACTCCCCTTCCAAGGGCATTCCAGATTTTTCAATGTGGTCTTTAGTGACTGGAATGTGGCGTGAGGGATGTCATCCCCATTACTGGCCAGCGCATGATCTATTTTTATTTTTCACTTATCGTGGCCCAGCCCCTAGAGCCAGTACTGGAAACATTTGGGTATTCATTCTTGAACTTTTCCAATGGGAGGCTTAGTCATGGTTCCATAGCAGAAGTATTTGAAGAGAAAGACCTTTGGTAATTAAGGGGTTGAGCAGATGCCTCATATAAAGTGAGGCCGTGTACTATGAGGTGATGATATAATTGGCCATAGTGTTGGAATAGGAGTGAGATCTGAGTTCCACGTCTATACCTATACCTGCCATTTACTAGCAATGCTGAGCAAGTTACTTCTTGTGCTTCAGTATTTTCACTTACATTATTTATATTAGAGGAGTTATGAGGACTAAAATATAAAATAATAGAAATAACCATCAAATGTGGGGGAACAAAACAAAGCAGAGGAAAATTCTTTAGGAAAAAGATGTCAACTAATAAATGTGGAAGAAAGGATAAAATTAGAAAAGCACCATTTTATAGTCATTAATGTCATAATTGATTCGTGTGAGTATGATCCGCGGATGCTAAAGTCATTGGGTGAAAAGGTGTTGAGGAAGAGGATATTTTCATGGTTGTAACTGAAACAGAAGAACACCTAAGTTGACAGTGGAGAGGTCAAGTGGTCACTCCCTTTACCACGTGGTCAGCCTTATGACTTGAAGAGGGGCAAGCTGACCTTACATGTTACTATATAATCAAATGTGAGGTATCCAGTACTACCTATGAAGTATTCTAGCCAAAATTGTTTAATCTAAATATAATCGAGCCTCTCACCTAACTTCCAGTTTAAGAAAACACAGGGCATCAGGGTACAAGTTAAAGGGCACCTTGAGGAAACAGCCAGTTACATCCAGAATGTAGGATAGTCTGTGTAAGACAATTGGACCTGAATGCTTAAAAAAAGTTCAACATTATGGAAAAAAAAAAAAAAAAAAAGCAGGGAGGGGAGCTGTTCTGAATTTTCTCCACTGAAAATAAGGAAAAAAGAGAAGTTGAAAAGATTTGTGTTGCAAATATTCAAGTGGAAGTCCAAACATTCATTAATTTTTGCTACCATGTATTGAAAATTAGAGTGTTGGCAGTATTCCAAAAAGATGAATTACTAAATATTGATTTTAGTAATCAATATTGACAGGGTTTTGCTAAATATTGATTTTACTTATCTAGATTTCTTTTTGTTGTTGTTGTTCCTCTCTTCTTTCTGTTTTCCTTTCCCTTAGTTTTATGTAATGCAGGAAAAAGTGTGTTGTGGATATGTCTGTGAAATCAAGTTTTCTGTTTTTTGCATTTTTTAATTTTTTATTTAATTTATTCTATTTTTTAAAGTTTATTTATTTACTGGACAGAGAGAGAGAGAGAGAGATCACAAGTAAGCAGAGAGACAGGCAGAGACAGAGGGAGAAACAGTCTCCCTGCTGTGCAGAGAGCCCCATGTGGGGCTCGATCCCAGGACCCTGAGATCATGACCCGAGCCAAAGGCAGAGGATCTGCCCCTGTATTAAATTCTTTAAAGTTAAAAATATATTAACAATGAACAGCTAAACAAATATAAAATACATCACTATTTTCAAATATGTTAACAATGAACAGCTAAACAAATATAAAATACATCACTATTTTCACAGATGTCTTTTTTTTCCTGCATCTATCAGTCAAAACTATAAATTCTGAAACTTGGTAATTGGTACTACGAAGACACTTAGAAAATCAGAAATCTAAGGGTCAGAATTGCCCATAACAGAAAACTTTCAAATAATTTTCATCAGAAATACCCTCTTAAAAAAACGAAGGGTGGTGGCTCAGTGGGTTAAAGCCTCTGCCTTTGGCTCAGGTCATGATCCCAGGGTCCTGGGATCGAGCCCCACATCGGGCTCTCTGCTCGGCAGGGAGCCCACCTCCCCCTCTCTCTCTCTGCCTGCCTCTCTGTCTACTTGTGATTTCTGTCAAATAAATAAAATCTTAAAAAAAAAAAATGAAGGGTGATCACATTTATCTGGGATCATCAGGCTTGAGTTGCTACCACATAGGTGACTTATCCAAATAAACTTTTAAGTGGCCTGAAATTTTAAAGAAGATTATCAATTTGAATGGAATACTATAAAAATCTTTCATGTACCTCCTTTCATATAAGATTTAATATGCAGAATACAAGCTAATATTTACTTAATCATTCCAGGTTATCAGTATTAATGGCATGCCTTTAACATACATAAAGTTTTGTGGTGTATAGATCGTTTTCACACACATGCATTGTCATTTGATCTTCACCCCAGCTTTATGTCAAAGGTGGGGTGGGTATCAGTATTCCTGCTTTATAGAAGAGGAAACTGAGGCTCAAGGTGGCTATGTGACTTTCCCAAGAATCTCTCATAAGTGACAGAAGAAGAAAGCACACCGCAAAGGTCTTCTGGCTTCAAGCCTAGCGTTCCTTGCCATAAACAGCACGGCCTCTCTGGACCAGCGATTACACAGCGGTGTTTGCAAAGATAATGAAGTGGCAACATGGACCATTTTTCCTTACTCGAAAACCCCTCAGACTCCTAAGGTTTTATGTTCTTGTATTTGCTTTTTATAGTTTTTACTGCACAGTGCCTGGGATATAATAAGCATTTAGCCATTGTTCCTGTGACTCTGTCAGCTGTCTGCTGTACTATACCTGGCACTAGAGGCTTATCGTCTTATTAATGCTCCTTCATTAAGTCATGCATGTGTGCATTCATTCACTCACACACACATTCAACAAATACTTATTAAGAACATATATGCATCAGGCCACCAGACTGGCTGCTGGACCCATACAGAAGCTGAAAGTTCAGAAGCTTACATCAACCCATTGGCCCTCAACTGACAGACTTCTGGTCCCCCTCAAGCAAAGTTACTTTGATGAAGATGGCGATGAGAGTAGGTATTAGTTTGCTAGAGCTGCCATAACAAAATCACGCCAGACTGGGGTGGGGTGACTCGGACAACAGAAATGTATTTTCTCTCAGTTCTAGAGGGTAGAAGTCCAATAATAAGGTGTGGGTGTGTCGGAATTTTTGGACACCTAGGTCTCCTTGGCTTGAAGATGGCTGCCTTCTCGTGGCTTCTTCCCATGGTTGCCCTCTTGGTATGGATGCCATGGTATTGATCTGGTGTCCAAATCTCCTCTTTCATAAGGACACCAGTCATATTGGATTAGGTCCCACCTGTATGACTTCATATTACCTTAATTACTTCTTTAAAACACCGTTTTTCTAAATACAGTCACATTCTGAGGTACTGGGAGTTAAGACTTTGGCGTATGAATTTTAGGGTGGGGGGGGACACAATTAACTTCATAACACTATTCTAGTCACTTTGCATGGAGAGCTTATTGTGTGGCAGTAATTTCTAGGTACTTGTATTAACAATAACCCTAATAATAGCCCTATAAGTTAGGATACAGTTGAAAACATACTCCAGACCACTAAGTAACTTTTGTGAAATGTAGCTCATATGTGGCAGTGCCTGGATTTGAGCCCTTCCAGTCTGACCTGGCATTCTTTGATGTTTATTTTATGGTATAGAAGTCTTTTCTCATCCTAGTCCTTGCCTTTTTGGATAACTGAGCTTTTGGGATTGATATCCTCCAAGCAGTATGCTGCAGACTACAGGATATAAGTATACACTTCCTCATGTTGTCAACCTCACTTTTTAAAAGAATTTCTGGCAGAACATTTTTTTTTCAATTAGCAATTATTTATCGTGTGCATACCATGTGCCCAACAAGGTATGTGAACTTTTATATGCAATGGCAGCTGTAGATTTGCTTATTTCCCACACTAAGGATTGCTCAGTTACTTGGCCATCTGGCTGTAGTTTTTGTTGCTGTGGTTGTTGTTGCAACAAAGGATTGAAATAATCCTTTACAATCCACATTTTTATCCATATCCACGTGGTCCAGGAAAAGCAAAGTGTGGAAAGGATCAATGAATGTTTGTGGAATGAATTATGATCCTGTTAAGCAGGTTTTCCAGTTTATCTTGTTTAGCAGCCTCTATGAACATGCTATTTCTTATAGGATGTATTTGTGCAATTGTCTAGAACCTCCGTGTGCAATATAATTGTCACTGGGAATGTGGTTTTAAAGCCAAAGAGTGGAGATTTTGTCAGAATGTGGAGGAGGATAAAGAAATTTAGAAACTTAGGGTAAAGAAATTTAGCTAGTAAATATTCTTTGAGCCCATTCTGTGCTGGGACTCTAGCAGCACTGGGCATGTGAAGAGGAAGGAGACCTAGTCCCCTGGCCTCACTGAGTCCAGTCCCTCCCCAGGTTTTCACCAGACGGTGGCTTTAATCTCTTGACTAGACTCTCCAGTCCTGCTCCCCCCTTCAGCCAGCCCGCCTGCCACTGTGCAGCACAGCAGCCTGTCCAAATGTGAACCGGAACTTCAGGAAAACCTGCCTCTTTCTTCTCGACTCCTGTCCTTTTTCACTTTGGCATTGATGTAGAACACTTCCCTTGTTTCTTTTCCGTAACACTGGCTTCATCTTAGTTCTCAGATGGCACAGAATCATTCCCGCAGTTCTCTCAATTGGATATTACTATCAGATAGGCTCCCATTTAAAAAATTATTTTGGACTTTATGAATAACTGTAGTATTTAACACGCCTAAATATTTTATGACTAACTTCGGTTGACTTGCACCACATCAATTTATACCATAAATTCAGGCAGTGAAGAAATATTTTAAACAAAATACTCAGTGCTTGATGTGAGCAGAAATAACTTGAAATGTTTATTTTATACCACATAATGCAAATATAACCTAGTTAAATGATCTAAGACTTAAAAAGTATTTTCAATTCGGAGAGAATGTTAATACATCATTTTATGTTGTTGGATAATGTGAAATCCAATACGCTTTGCCATTTCCAGGAATTCCTCCCTGGGCTCTTCTGAAGGAGCTGGGTTATTCTAGTCTGATGGGTGGACCTGACACAGTACTGTAGTTGGCTACCAGCCAGTTGTATTTCCTCAGACATCCTCCACTACTCAAAAGTATTTCTCCAATGAGATACGTAGTAAGTAGACACCACTTGTCCATCATCTTAAGAGAAGCTGCCTTCTCAAGGAACGCTTTAGATTTTCCTCTCTTCCCTCTTCCTATCTTGATATTGATTTGTATGTTATTGGGTCTTAATAATCAGAGGCTTAGAGATAGTTGTACTTCCCTGATAACTATCTAGACATCATCTTAGTTGCTGTTAGCAAATCATCTAAGTACACATAAAACAATATAGTAAAACCTCAATAAGCTATAATGTTTAAGGAATGGTTCATTGATTTAATTTGTGAATAAAACAGAAATTCCCTGCCCCCTTTAAAAAAAAAAAAAAAAACCAAAACCCGGTAGGGGCACCTGGGTGGCTCAGTGGGTTAAAGCCTCTGCCCTTGGTTCAGGTCATAATCTCAGGGTCCTGGGATCGAGCTCTGCATTGGGCTGTCCACTCAGCAGGGAGCCTGCTTCCCTTCCTCTCTCTCTGCCTGCCTTTCTGCCAATCTGTGATCTCTGTCTGTCAAATAAATAAATAAAATCTTAAAAAAATTAAAAAAACCCGGTTTAACATTGTGTTTAGAATATTTTGTATAACTTTCCTAGTTATCGTTAATAAATCTATAGTAGATAAAGAGTACACACATACAGCATATAATATAAGAAATATAACAGACTTGCTTATTCAGGATCTTTGTTCAAATAGCCTACACGTAAATTCTTAATAATTTCCTGTGGCCTGACTGACTGAATGCAGGGGTGAGACTCTGAGGTAACACAGAGAACACTGTGTTCTCTGAGTGAACACTCTTGCTGCTCTGAGAACACGGCTTAGGTGAATTTTAATTTGTTTTTAAAGTTATCTTTGGCTTTGGTTTGCTTTTGGTTTTGGTTTGCCTTTCCTAAGTAGATATCAGGGAAAAGAAATTCAGTTGATGGAATAGTTAATTATTTGGATTTAGACATTAATACCTGAGATGAGAGATTTGACTCAAAATTCTGAATGACAGCTTTGTCAAATACTGTATAAGCCTGGGTAAATTACTCAACCTTTCTGATCTTTTTTTTTTTTTTTTTTCTTTAACTTACTGCCAAGATGGGGATGAAAATGGTACCTGTCTAAAGGGTTTTGTAAAAAAAAAAATTTTTTTTAAGATTTTATTTATTTATTTGACAGAGATCACAAATAGACAGAGGCAGGCAGAGAGAGAGGAAGGGAAGCAGGCTCCCTGCCGAGCAGAGAGCCCGATGAGGGGCTCAATCCCAGGACCCTGAGATCATGACCTGAGCCGAAGGCAGAGGCTTTAACCCACTGAGCCACCCAGGCGCCCTGAGTTTTGTAAAAATTAAGTGAAGGAGTGTAACTAGAGCCGTAACAAGATGCTGTCCATACATGGCGGCCATTGTTATCATCCCACATAACGACATTTATAACAGAATTTGGCAGGTTTAGTTTGTCCTGTTTTGTTTCCTTCTTTGTCAAATGGTGCCTGGGACACCGCTAAAGGCTTCTTCCCGCTGGGCCAGACCTGGGGCCACTGTATCTCTAACTTCCTTCAGGAAGCAGGCATTGATTGGAGAGACCAGCTTGGTTTAAACTGTTCTTGTAGCTCTCGAACTTGACACAGATGTAGTTTTCCAGGAGGTGAGAGGGTATATGGGTGAAGTAACTTGCATTCCTCTCACTAGAATTTAATTTCACACTCTTTGTCTTGACTGATAGAAAAATGGAGAAAAGATTTGATAGATACTCTTCCTTATAATTCTGTAGGATCCAGAAACTACTTTTTACACTCTTATTTTTTTCCCTCCACATTAAATTATCCAATTTCTAAGCTATTCTATTTTTAATTTCCCACTTGTGCTGCCATGGCCTCTCTCGACTTTGCTCTCCAGCTAAAGATCCTGGAATCCGAAATATCTGAGTCACTTCTACAGTAAGGGAGGATCTCTTGGACTGTCTCTACACCCAGTGCCTTAGATAAGGTTAAGTCGAGAATAGACTAGATCAAGAATAAGGAAAACAAAAATCAAAGAACTCGAACACATAACCAGCATTATAGGTACCATATTTCCTTAGGCAGCTCTTTGACAACACATCAAAGCTAGGACACCGAGAGGAGGCCTGGGAGTACTTTGTGACTTTTTGGTGATCAGAGAGGCAACCCCTTTTTCTAACCCCTTATCCTCACTCCGTAATGCTACTGGGATCAGATTCTGGCCCGTAAGGGTTTTACTTATTCCAGCTTTCTGATGTATGTGGGAATGGCAGTAGAATAAACGGGATGTCCACAAAAAATGGATTTTGGAATAAAGAAGACTGGGGTGTGACTATTAACTCATCGTATTAGTTTTCATTTTCTCATCTGTGAAGCATTGTTAACTACAGCACTTGTCTCAGGATCCTGAGAATTAACTAAAGCAACGCCGAGACCCACGGAGTCAGCCCATTCCTCCCCGCCTCCCTCTCTATCCTATGCTTCATTTTTCCATTCCTTCTTCCCTCTCTCTCTCTCCACCCTCCATCTGTCCCTCTGTCCAGTCAGTATCCCTGACAGTTTCCTCTCACCTGCCCTTGCAATTCTGTAATTAAAAGAAAAAAAAAATCTAATCAGAGAAATGAAGTTTTTGACCCTAGTGTAAGCAACAACATTTTTACTGGAATCACTGCCCATCTGCCTTGCCCTATTCCTCTGACAGCCCTGGGCAGTGTTGACAAGTCTTCCAAGTTTTGTTCACAGGAATTGAAAGTTTCCTGTGTTATCAAAAATCCTCCCTCCCCACAAACCGTCAGCCACATGAGGCCACAGGATGGAAGCGTGGCTGAACGGCACATCAACACATTTTCTGATGTTTACCCAGAGGGGGGAGGCTGGGGGAAGAAGCAAGGGAAGCCCGGGTGTGTTGATAATCCTGGGGGAGGAGCTGTGCAGAAGCGTGAAGCTTTTAGGCAAATCTGGCCCCGGGCAAAAATGTGAATCTGACTGAGATTGTCTTCCACCGGCTGGCCCCTGAGCCCAGGATCCCGCCTCCTCCAGCAGTATTCTGCTCTTGCTGGTAGCTCTCACAAAGTGCTGCCTGTCATCTTCTGTGGGGCCCAGAAGAACCGAAAAATGCCCTCCCTCCTAGGTGCTGTGCATTCTAAAATAGGCACCGAAGCAGTAAATTCAAGGAAATCTCAGGTTGGAGACGGTGGGCAGGGCATGGGGGCCTCTGCTCTGGATTTGCTTGAAGTCCAACCTTCTGATACAGAGAGGAAGGCAAAGTTGTCAAGGCCGGAACGTTAGAGAGGAGAGGAGTTGGGGGAAATTGGAAGGGGAGGTGAACCATGAGAGACGATGGACTCTGAAAAACAATCTGAGGGTTTTGAAGGGGCGGGGGGGTGGGAAGTTGGGGAACCAGGTGGTGGGTATTATAGAGGGCACGGGTTGCATCGAGCACTGGGTGTGGTGCAAAAATAAGAATACTGTTATGCTGAAAATAAATAAAAAATAAATTAAAAAAAAAAAGAAGGCCGGAAAGAGTAGGGTTAGGAGAACGGCAGCCTCAGTTTCCCCTCCCCTCCACGCTCCCCGTGCACGTGGCACGGCACAGTTTGAATCCTGAGCCAAAATTTATGTGGTTGTTCCCTTCCACTGGGACTCATTCACAATTTCCAAAGAGTAGGGGGGCTTCAACCCCTGCCCCTCTTGAGCCTGCACTTCTACTTTTGGGGGGAGCACGAGAGAATATCAGAGTGACTTCTCCCTTGCTACCTCTGAAGGACTCCATGCAAAATATCAATGGATCCATCTTTCAATAAGTCACCCTGGGGAACGTGTACCTTTCTTTCCACATCTGAAACACATCATTTCATGAAATTCTATCAAAAGAACATTTTAACAAGATGTACCAAATTCCAATGAGATCATTCAAGAACTTGCACTCCTGCTGGCAAACCATCTTCTCTGTGTTGGGAGGAAGGGCAAGACTGTATTTCACTCTCTACTCCTGATGGAAAGGACAAGCCAAAAGACCACTCACTGTAGGTTTTATGTTCCCCTCATTGTGCAGGGTAATGTCAATGTGTAATGGTGACTTCCCCTTAAATAAATTTGATTAAAGCAGATTATGAGTAAAAAAAAAAAAAAGTCTGAGAAAAGAACATCTTTTTATGATAACTCACTTGTGGTTTTGAAGTGTGCTTTAAATGGTAAGATCACAGTAAGTAATTTAGCTGAAGTGTAATAATTGGGTTCCAAGTGTTAGGATTGATACATTTCATTGAAAATAGCACCCTGAGGTTTTTCCAAATTAAAGATGAAATCTAAATAAAACCTTAAATAACCCATGTGGAAATACTTTATTGTAGTTAATAACCAAGCAAAAATATGCTTATTTTGTCTGTAGACTCATTCCAACAGATTATACCTATTGTTGCTTCCATTTGAAAGGCATCTCACTTGGTTTATGTAAAAATAATAGCATTCCTAACTATTAATAGCAAATAAGAAAGACTTTTATGGACATTCATACATCATTTATAAATGACCCTTATGAATAAAGTGTTACAATGATTTCCATTAGCATAAGTTCCACAATTATGGCCTGCAGAAGAGATACATTTTTCTTTCTTGAATGCACATATAAAAAGCTGTCATTTACTTTGTTGAAATTTTATCCATAATGCTTCAGTGAATTTCTGTGCTATTAAATGACTGTGAACCTAACTGCATGTATAGACCTGGCTGTGTCTTCTGGTCCTGTAGAGATCCATGAGGACCTTCAGAATGTGCCTCACCTGGACCCAGGGCCCATGACCATGACTACTCCTTGAGCGGAGCAGTTTAGAAGGCGCTGAGGCTTCCAAGGCTGGCTTGCACAAATGACTAGAAAATCAAAGCCCCTGATAGGAATTTTGCTCTTGTTTTCCCTCTCTCTGGTGACTCTTAATCCAGGATTTGGGATACTAGCTTCCCTTTTTGTATGGATGTCCCACCTTTGAAATAAGTTACATAGTTCTGCTTCTGATGGAAAGGGCAAACTGAAAGACTGTGGGTTTTATTTTCCCCTCACTATGCCAGGTTCTGTGATGGTGGTAACTTCCCCTTAAACAAATTTGATTAAGCAGATTATTAGTGAAAAAAAAAAAAAGTTAGTGACAACTAAGTTGTGGCTTTGAAGTGTGCTTTATATGGTAAGAGCACAATAAGTAATCTAGCGGACAAGTGATAATTGGGTTCCGAGTGTTATGATTGATGTGTTAAAAATAGAACCCGAGGTTTTCTGAATTGAAGGTGAAATCCAGATAATTCTGAAATACTTCAACTTTGAAGCAAATAAGGTAGTATCTTCCCTGATGACCTAGTGAGAGAGGCATCTCTGTGATGGGAATGCAAGATGGGAGAACCCATCATTGTAGAGTTCCTGCTTTGTGATGAGCACAGCCTGCCCCTTATCTCCTCATAACCACCCTATGGTGATGGACATTTTGATGATGTACTTAGGAGTATGTTCTGTAACACTTTTTTTCAAGATGAGAAAACCAGTGCTCAAAGAAGTGACATAAATTCCCCAAGACTACACAGAACATGGAGGGAAGGATTTGACCCAAATCTATGCTTGTCTCAGCATATATATCCCCTGAGATCAAAGTACCAGGGCCCTCATGTCCTTCCTATTATCTTTCTGATGATGTGGAATGACTCTGAACACAGGTGTTCTTCATATAGAATATCATCATTAATTTGGTCTCAAGTAGCCCAGGGATGGCCTGGCCTCTGAGTTAGAAAGTTTCCACCAAGGACCATGCCAGTAACGAAGTTGACAGTGAAGCGTGTTCTCTAGTTATTGATACACCATATGCACTTATCCCTTGCCATCGTCCTGCATCTCTTCAGCGAGGCCATTTCAAGTGGGTTGGATGTCATTATGTGGCAGGTGTCATTATCATTAACCGTCTCCATGGCTTCCTTGCTCTATTTGCCAAGATTCTTGAGGAGAGGCCCATGAGCCGGCTGTGAGGACCCTTCCTCATTTCTCTCAGTGACTTTCCTACATGTCTTCCCTCATAGTGACTGGAAGCATTCGATCAACAAAAAGTAGCTCTTCTATTAAAAAAATAAAAATAAAAAGTTGTGGGATCTTCTGCTTGGAAGTGCGTATAAAAATGTGGAGTCAGGATAGAGAATACAGTCAATGGCACAGTAACATTGTTGTATGGTGACAGATGGTGGGTGTATTTGCAGTGAGCATGGGGGAGCAGAACACATACACTTGTTGGATCACTGTGTCGTGCACCTGAAACTAGTGTGACTTTGCCTATCAACTATATTTCAGTTAAAAAAATACTAAGTAACCAGTGGAAATGTGAAGGAGCTTAAAAAAAAAAAAAGAGAGGGAGAAATGAGAGATTTTAGAAGTGGAAGGTGACTCTTTGCCCCACCCTCAATACTTGTACAAGGACGCACATCGACTATGGTTAAGAGTCGACCAGACCTGAATTTCAGGTTCCTTGACTCTGCCACTTACTTAGCAGGTGTGTGACTTCAGGCAAATTATTTACTTCACTGCCCTCAGTTTCTCATCTGCAAAATGGGAATAATAATGGCACCTGCCTCGTGAAGTTCTTCTGAAGATTGAGATGATCTCTGGTTTGAAAAAACTTCCAATAAATGGTACTTCCGTGATGGTGATGATGATGATGATGATGATGAAGACGATGACGACGGCCAACTTCGATCACATGGCTAGCTCTAACACTGGAACTGGTGCTAGAAGTCTGACCCCCTTCCTTAGACCAACCCTTTCTCTACTTCAACCCGAGGCAGATCTATACATTTGATATCAGCATCGATATCACCTTCCAATATCAACCTATAAAACATTTATAGATGACCTAAAAAATCAGGCTAATAACATTTTATTACTAACTTTGTTGCATTGGAATAGGCTGTTTTTGCTAGTTTACTATAATTATCTCAGCGTTCCATTAACTCCTGCAAATGTCTGCTGCTGCACACATCCCCAACCATTACCCAAAACAATCAGTTCTTCCTTCTCTCCTTTATTTTCAGGCAACATGTCAACCTGATTCACCACATAATTCACTCTGAGTTCGTCACCACCAGATCGTGTTTTTTCCTCTGAGAACAAGCATGATGCAGATAATGGCCTGTTCTAAGGAAAGCAATGGGAGCATATGAGGACGGATGTTGTAATTTGCTGTAGGAAAGCCTTGCCGATACATACAAAATAAATCCAAATTTAACAAATAATTTATCCCTGAATATTGTTTACTTTTCTTTTTGAGATTATCAGCCTTAACTGTAAAATTAATCCAAGGAAACTGTAGTTTTAATGAGAATAATTTTTTCTCTATGAAGTTTATTGATGAATAAAATAAGATTGTGAACAAAGAATCATTATTTTTTCCCCATAAAATATAATGGTAACGTACTTCTCTAATGTCTTCAAAAAAATCCTTAAGACTAATGACTCCTAAAGCCAAAATACCTCTTTTGTAAAGAAACAGGAATCAGAATAACATTTTAAGGTTAACTGTGTTTATATGCATGAGCGATTATTGTATAAGGATATTAATAATAAATTACAGAGATTTATAAATAAGTTATCTATGGTAAACTAAACCAGGAGTTCTAATTTCCTCTTTTACTTTGCATACACTGAGGTATTATTTAACTATAAGCCATTTAGCAATTAACCACAGATGTTTTTGCGATTTCGTGGACCTCCTCTGGAAAAATATTAACTCCGTAGCCTTTATTTTACAACCAAAAATTATTTAGGGATTGCTCGGTGGTTTGTTAAAAATCACTTCAGGAATATGTTTATGACAAGCAGGCATATCATAATTACACTCAAATATTTGGACTGAGTAGTGTGAAATCCCTTATTTTTGCAAAATCAAGGCAAATTGCATGTAAATCACACCAGACCTTCAAATAGTTTTTGAAAACCATCAGACCTGAAAAAGACCATTTACCTCATGTAATTGAAATTGAACTGCTCGCATTAACCCGGGCTCCGCTCGTTTCCTCACTTGTTCTGATCTCAACATCCCTAAGAGCCTGACTGCCCCTAGCATAGCCTGTCAAATTGGGATTTTATGAAAATGTCTTAAGAAAGAGAGAGAAAATCAAAATATTGTGATCATTAACTCCCATGATCTGATACTTACGAGGTCTCCTCTGACTTATAGCAGTCCTGTTGTGCAGAGGGACCAATATTTATTGTTACACTTGGATTCCTTTATGAGATAGAAGGTTGCCAATTTTGTAGTAAATTGAGTGTGTCAAAGACTTGGATGGGGGCCAGCTTCAAAACAGTCCCAGAAAATGTGTTCTTACTGCAGGTGAGAGGCAGCCAGGCAAACTTGCATTGTTCCTGTCAGCTCTATGATAATTAATTTCAACCATATTATCTGAATTAAAAAGTGACATTTATTCCCCAGACTGGTGTCCTGGAGCCTTTCCAATTTTCCTGCCTATTTTGGAATAAGCTTGGCTAAAATGTGAACAAATCATTAAGAATTGATGCGTAGAGGATGTACATATTCGTATAAAAGATGACACCTTTAGAACATGATTTTCTAGACATTAGTAGAAAAGAAAATGTATATGAGAGTGGGCCATACGTCTGCTTGGCACAGCTGGAGTGCCCTGTGATGAAAAGTCGAAAGAGAGACTATTAGCAGCCCTTTTGGGCTGGCAGTATGGATCTCCATTCTTCACATAAGCCCGTGTTGGCTCGTTTGCTGATAGCTGTGATTGACTGTTGGGTCATATTATCCCCTGCTGTTCCCCTCCCTCACTTCTGGGGATATCAGCAGCAGGAATCGTCCGTCAGGGCTCAATTGATTATCCTCAAAATTTGCTCCTGCTATTGACCATAATGGGAAAAAAAAAATCATGCCTCTGAATTATTCAGAATGAAAATATACACAGAAGAAATCGATAAGGCACATCTGATATTAAAGACAAATTAAAACCGGCAGTAGAACGAGGCTTGAGGCAGCCACTACATACAAAGGAGAAGGCATTTTGGAGATAAAGGAAGAGTGTTTTTGATTTCTTAAAAAAGATGTTATAGCTGTCAAAGCTTTTCAAAATTAATAGCTTTATTAATGTAGGCATTAGGATTTCCTGGCCAGATAACTCCTTATAACTGCTGGAATTGTACTTGAGATGTCAGATACGAAATGTCTCCCTAATATTCCCACAGACTCTTTAACTGAATTGTAACATGCCATGCTGAAGGGGTCAAATTCTGGAAAAAAATGTTCAGGTCAAAAATAGGATACTAATGAAGTACGAAGGTCTGGCGCTAAGTCTAGATAGAATTTGATAGAAATTAAACAAGTGAGAGAGAGAGAGAGAGAGAGAGAGAGAGAGAGAAAGTACCCTTCTCACTATCACAGTTCTGAGAAACACACCTACTTTGTATCTTTGACAGGTGGAACCAGGCTCCAGGAGGCTGTTCTGCGCATGTGCGCTGTAGGGATGGAGGATGGGAACTAAGGGGTAGAAACGTGGCTTAACCTGGATTTCTGAGGAGAGACGACCCTATTTCCATGACATTGGAGTGGACAGCTTGCAGTTATCTGGAGATCTGGGTCCCTTGGTGAGCTCCACAGAACTTCCAACCCCCCTAACACTTTCTGCTTCATTAGCAGGTGTGTTTAGTCTAAATTATCAAACATAATTGTGTAGCTTCTCCATCTCATCCCATCTGTGAGGTTTGCGTCTCAGTTATTTATCTAATCTCTGCAGGAGACGTTTAGCCAGTAGCCTGGGAAACTTGAGGACCCCCCCCCCCCCAACGGTCAGGAACCAGCTCGAAGATCAAGGAGCCTTATTAGGTAGGCAGTAACAATCCTTCTGGAGTGTCAGTTGAAATGTCACTCAATTAGGAGTCTTCCCCTGGACTGCTGAGCAGAGACAGATGATTCTCCTGGGATATTTCTCTTTCCCAACCCTGCTTCTGTGGTGAGACGTGCTAGGTGGGGAAACATGCCCTTCCTGTGAAATTAGCAGGACACTTAACATCACAGGGGAGCATTTGGTCAACTGAAGGGAGAACTTGCTCCTTTTTTTCCCTATCCTTAAAATAAAGTCACTACTCAAACAAGTTAGATGTTTTAAAAATGTGTAATTAAGTGCATATATGTGTGAAATGTAGCGGGGTCGGCTCCAACAGGGGAATATGCCCCATAATCTGTCTTCTGCTTCAGAACAGCTAAGATAATTCTGAAGGAGGGTCGTCGGACATTAAGTATGTGAAGATTTGGGTAACGTTTATGGCGATACTCAGACTGTAGACATGGCCTGTGTCATTGCTTCAGGAACTTTCCTTGGCACCACCTGTCTGTCCGTCTGTCAGAGTTACTGCTATTGCTGCTGTTCAGAAGAGAGATGAGTAGAGCATCAGTAAGTTTAGCCCTGCCCCCGCCCCCACAATGTGTCCCAGGCTTTCTTCCTTATAGGCCTGCACTTGCTTTCCAGCCTCCCAGAGGCTAATTTCCCTCCCTCTGTCCAGGTGGTCTTCTCACTCCTTTCCTCTCTCCCTGAACTCTAGCCCTCCTCCTTCTGCCGCCACCCTCACTCTCATCTGTGACCTTGACCTTCCTTCCTTCTGCAGTGAGAAATCCAAAGCAGTCAGACAGCCTTGCCCTGTGGTCTGCCTGAATGGAGTATGGGCACTCTTGCCCCTGCCCTGTGGTGGGACAGGCAAACAAGGTCGCATCCCAGTTTGCCTCCTCAAGGACAGTGCTTCAGAGAGAACTCTTGCCAGTGTGGTCAGTTTCTATCTTTCTACCAGATGATTTCCACGGGCTCCAGGCACGGTGTTGTTTCCTCTTACTTAAAAGAAACAGAAACCAAACTGACCAGATAAACAAAAAAGCTTTTTTGAATCCATTTCGTCTTCAAGCTACAATCCTTTTTTTTTGCCCCTTTTCAGGAGAATTCCGTGGACGAGTTGCCTCTCCTACTTCCTCCAAATACTCTTTCCCTATGTACCTTTTCCAAGTTATTATTCAGAAACAATTTTAACAGGAAAGCTGCAAAAACAGTACAGAAAATTCCCATCCACCTTCCACTTAGCTTCCCCTAATGTTAACATCTTAACATTATCATTGTATCATAGAAAAAAACCAGGAACTCCCGTTTATTCTTGAACCCACTGCTATTGTGGGCTGTCTCCAAATGAGGTCAGAATGACCTCCCCTGCTAAATCCAGAGGTCAGTGCTCAGACCTTATCTCATTGGACCTACAAACAGCTTTTATTGCTGATAATTTCCTCCTCCCCAATACACTTTCTTCTTTCAGACTGCAAGTCACTACCACCCTATTCTCCTTCTTTTGCTTTAGTTTCAATGCCCGCCTCTTCTGGGAGCTCCTTGCTGGTTCGTTTTCTCTTCTTTGACCTCTTAACAATGGAGCACCCCAGAGCTGAATCCTTGGAGGACCTCTTCTCTTTCCCTACTGTTCAGACTCCCTTGGTGACCACTCAACTCTCATTGCTTTAAATACCATATACACACTGATGACTTGTACATTTTCCATCTTTGGTTTTAATTTCCCCTTTACATGGTAGATTCATATGTCCAGCTGTCTACTATTAACATCCATTTAGGTGTTTAATGGGCACCTGGACAACACTGAGCTTCTATCTTTCTCTCGCCCCACTTCCACCCCCAGATCATTTCTTACACTGTTCTCCAGGTGTCAGTAACAAGCACCTTAATCTTTCCAGTTGTTCAGGAGGAACATTTTGGAAACAGATGCTTCTCTTTCCCTCATGTATCACATCCAATATCACAATTCTATCAGCTATACCTTCAAAATATATCTAGAATCCAGTCACTTTTTAATACCTTCTCTGCCAAAATCCTGGCGCAAGCTGCCGTAATCTCTTCTGTAGGTTACTTCAATAGCTAACTGGTTGGTCTTCCTTCTGCCTTTGGCCCTTATCTATTCCTAACCTATAGTCCTCTAACTGAAGTATAAAACAGATCACGTAACTTTCTTACTCAAAATGACTCTCCATCTTCCATGGCTCTCCGGAGTAAAAATCGAAGTCCTGACAATGGCGGCTGAGGCTCTATGCGACCTGATCATCCTCTCGGTTCCCTGTCTGACTTCATCTCTTAGTACTTCCCTTGACTTCCCTCTGCTCCAGATCACTGGCCTTTGTGCTGGACCTTGGACATTCCATCCTGTTCCTGCCTCAGGGCCTTTACATGTACTATTTTCCTGTCCTGAAATGCTCTTTCTTCTGATATCCTCATGAATGGCTCACCTTCACTCAAATGTCCCCTCGTATCAAGGCCTGTTTTGGTCACCATATTTAAAATTACTTCTCTTTTCCTGGAGTCTTTGTCCTCCTTCCTGTTTATTTTTTTAAAATTACACTTATAACCATCCAAGTTCTATTTATTTCATTTTATTTTATTTATCCTGTGTTGTTCCTACTCGAATGCAAGTTTCACAAGAGCAGCAATTTTTGTTTTTGTTTTCTACCTTGACTTTTACATTCCTAGTCCCTGTACATGGCCTGCAATATAGTTGGTCCACAAGAAATATTTCTTGAATGAATACATGGTCCTTCCATATTTCTATGAGATCGGCCAGGTAAGTATTTCTGTTCCCTTTTAATGGAGGGCAGGGGGGCAGAGAATAGAAGAATTTAGGGGTTACAAAATTTGTCTAGAGTAAATGACAAGTCTGAAATGAGAGCCCAGTTCTCCGATGTCCAAGTGCTTGGGCATTTCACTACTAGATTTCAGGAGAGGCCATCTGAGATCTTGCTAACACTTGGCAGGCAAGGTTATAAGAACAGAACCAGAGACAGAAGAGTGCGCTAAAGTCACTGGTGGTCAGCTGGTTAAATTCATTGGCTCCAAACTTCTCTTTACAAGAGGAGAATTCCAAGTAAGCTTCACAGCAGGGTGACAAGAAGGAACATTAATCTGCCAGAGCAGCTGTTTGCTCTTATAAAATACATCAGTCTTCATAATAATGGAAAATCCAAGAGGCAGCTTTGCTGATTGAATTGAAAGTCAATGGGAATCAAGGAATTGTCTATGTTGAATTATTGAGTAACTATTTCTAAATTAAGCCTTTCAGATGAGCAGCAAACTGGACTGTAGCTTGCACAAATGTATGTTTTCCTCACTTCCCTATTAGGAGAAGTTACATTAGATGTACGCTAGCACATCATTCAAAGACCCCAAAACAGGTGTGTGAAGTGAGCATCCATCAGATGGGATCCTTGGCCACTCCCCATCAGAGTGCTTTGGAACTTGTTCAATGGATAATGCACAGGAAAAGGGAGAGGCTCTGCAGAGCTATTAGCGGAATTCAAAAGACCGTGGAAATTATTCTGATGCTGGAACGAAATCAGAAGATATACTCAGCAGTTTGCTTATTCTGATTGAGACTGCCAGTTTGCGAAAGGGAAGAAATAATTCAGGCATATATAGAAAGAGCCTATTTTTAAAAATAAACCTTTTATTTTAGAATACTTTTAGATCGACAGAAAAATTTCAAAGATACTACAGGGGGCTGTCTTACACTCCTCACTGATCTCCCCCACGAGTAGCATCCTGCATTAGTTTGGTACATCCGTTACCATCACTGAACCAATACTGATACATTATTATTTACCGTAGTCCGTATTTTATTTCGTTTCCTTAGTTTTAACATAATGTCCCTTTTTTCTTCCAGGATCCCATCCAGGATACCACATTACATTTAGTTATCAGGTCTCATCAGCCGCCTGTTGGCTGTGACGGATTCTCAGATTTTCCGTGTTTTTGATGATCTGGACAGCTTTTGAGGAGTACTAGACAGGTGTTTTATAGAATATCCCTCAGTCAGGATTTTCCGTGATTAGACTGGAGCAATGTGTTTTGGGAGAAGACCATAGAGGTAAAGTGCTGTTTTCATCATGTGTCAAGGGTGAATACTATCAGTATGACTTATTACCATTGATGTTAACCTTGATCCCCTAGCTGAGGGAGTGTGTATCAGGTTTCTCTATGATAAGTTGCCTTTTTTTGCCCCTTTCCATACAAAGAAGTTTTTAGTGTAGCCTCCATTTAAAGAATGGGAAGTTAAACGCTATCTCCTAGAAGGTGGAGTATTTACACAAATTATTTGGAATTCTTCTGCATGGGAGATTTGCCTTTTTCCCCCCTATTTATTTATTCAGCATGAACTCTTGGCTACTTATTTTATTAATAAAATAGTAAATATAATTTATTAAATAAAATAAGATAGTTTGGCTCAAAAATATATAACCTATATGTTTATGTACATATATATCTTTTATTTTTTATATACATACATTATATTACAATATATATTATATTATATATATTTACTTGTAGTGCCAGAAAGTTTCTGGCATTACAGGAGGCTTAAGCCTCATCTTATATATTTCCTGTGTTATTTCTGGTTTCTTTTACTGGCAAATGATATGAGAAACTAAGATTTGAGAAAAAAGAAGAAACTAAGGTCTGGGTTCTAGATATGCTCTAGAGGACATAGTTGATTCTCGATGTTCTCAGTTGACAGAACAAGGAAATACATATGTGTATACTAACCTGTGGGGTGTGTGTGTGTGTGTGTGTGTGTGTGGTTACGTTTGTTTATATATATAATACATGTGGCCTGTATGTATGTTTAAGCTAAACATGTGTTTATACTGATGTATCTGACTAATTTATTCCCACATGGATCATTCTAGTTTCTCTTTGCTTATCTGTAATCTTCCATTCCAACAGTGAGAATTTGGCTCTCACTGTCCATCATTTGCTTAACTATTCGACTTCTGTATACATGCATAGTGAGTCTAACACTGACAACCTATGACTTTGGGGGAAACCACTTTATCAACCACAGTACGGTGCTTGCATATACTAGTGTTTCTGCATCGAGTCTAACACACTTTATTCATTTTAGAAGTCCCTCAGTTTAGCAGTTTCTCCCCCAACCACCTTCGACGTATTTCATACTTGGCTTTATACACTTAGATTCGTTTGGTCCATTTGCATCTTATCCTGACATCTTCCAACCTCCTGAGTGATTTTTTAAAAGTCGTATAATTAAAGTCCATTCTTAGTGTTGCCAAGTTCTAAAGATGCATGCTTTCATGCCTTTGTCCTCATAGTGTCATACAGAATAGTTTTACCTCCCTGATAGCTGGGTAACTTCACCAATTCAGTCCTCACACTCCCCTGCCCCTGAACCCCCAGTAACCATTCACCTTTTTACAACATCTCCATAGTTTCGCCTTTTCCAGGATGTCACCTAATTGGAATCATACTATATGTAGCCTGAAACACTGTTTATTTCACTTCGTATGTAGTTAACATTCACGGATGTCTTCATGTGGCCCGATAGCTCATTACTTTCCTTAGTGCTCACTAGTATTCCAGCGCATGCCTGTATAATTTGTTTGCCTACTTATCTCTTGAAAGACATCTTGGTCGCCTCTGGTTTGGGGTGATTATGACAATAGCTGATATCAATATATGTGTGCATATATTCTATGGGGCCACAATTTTTCAAATTAGTTCAGTAGATACCTAGGGGTGTTTATATGCTACATCATATGTTAAGACTATGCTTAGCCTTATAAGAAACTACCAAACTGCCTTCCAAAGTGGCTGTATTCCCCCCAGCAATGAATGAGAATTCCTATTGCACATATTTTCCCCAACAACTGATGTTATCAGTTTTTTGGATTTTAGCTTTTGTAGACCACCTGTAGTGGCATCACATTGTTGTTGTTGTTGTTTTAATTTATTTTGTTATTAATGTGTAATGTATTATTAGCCCCAGGAGTGCAGGTCTGTGAGTCACCAGGTTTACACACTTCACAGCACCGATCATAGCACATACCCTCCCCAATGTCCATAACCCCACCACCCTCTCCCTACCCCCTGCCCCCGGCAACTCTCAGTTTGTTTTGTGAGATTAAGAGTCTCATAGTTTGTCTCCCTCTCGATCCCATCTTGTTTCATTTATTCCTTTCCTATACCCCAAACCTCCCACTTTACCAACAACAGAAATGAAATCTTGCCATTTGTGATGACGTGGATGGAACCATAGGGTATTATGCTGAGCAAAATAAGTCAATCAGAGAAGGACAATTAATTATCATATCATTGTTGTTTTAAGTTGCCTTTCCCTGATGATAACTCATGTTGAACATCTTTTCCTAACCTTAACCCTAACCTTAATCCTAACCCTAACCCTAACCCTAACCCTACTAAGAAAAGGCTTCTTCTTAAGGATCTCCAAGCCCCTAATCTGATGTGGACTGGCTTTCCTGCACTGGGAAGTTTGACTCTTCAGTCTAAATGTCTAGAAGTTGAGAGAAGAGAATTCTTAAATGGAAGTTGTTTTCTTTAAAATTTCAAAATGGCTGAAAATAGTTCTGGCATTTTTACAAAATGGATAACTGGAAGATGGCAATATCCTTGCTGACAAGGAGCCTATTCGTGACATAATTCTTTAAAATGAAGCTGCTTTGGGTCCCAGATACTATTATCTAATTTTTTTTACGTAAAGACCATGGGTTTTCAATGAGTTCTGCCAAATGTTTTTAGAAACTCTGCCTCACGTCTGACTGTCCTTTATCCCTTGATTAAGGTCCTTGCCCTGGACAGTTGCGAGGACCACCTCATTGACTTCAAACGCTTCTGGCTTTAATATTCTGTGCTAGACTCACAGAACTCCTTTACAGATGCTAAGCATTCAATCCTGGAGGCTCCACTCCATCATCAGGTAATTAGTATTTTCATTAACTTGCTTATTGTCAAGGAAAATGAGCCTTGATCATCTAATTTTTCCTCAATGAGTTGAATATTGTAATATATCTATAATTAATGTGCTTTATGCCACAAACGTGTAATGGAGTGGAAATCTGAGGCTGCTCCCAGCAGTCACTGTCAGTAAATGTTTGATGAATAAACAGAGACTTTCTAATGGGAAATGGTGGCGACTTTTATAAGCAGACACAATAAAGACTTTATTAACATACTTAAGAAGCATTCTGGGAAATAGAATTGAATGCATTATTACTGTAGGCTCCTTTTGTGAAAAGTAAATTTTACTGTCCCCATAACAAATGTTTACTTGTTTGATGCAAGTTGTAGTATCAGTATTTTATAGTGTGTTCTACAGTTTAATACAATGGAGCTTAAATTAGCTACATATTCCTTATGGAGTTGAGATCGTGAAAAAAAGTACCCTTGCCGATTCTGTCTGTTAATCATTGGCAAACCTGGTTTCCTTGGAAAGGAGACGGCACATCTATTTCAGGATTTTTAAGAGCCCAAAGACAAATTTCAGGGTATTTATGCTAGAAAATAAATAGAAGAAGCAAGTATGGGCATGTGTTTATTTCCACATATAAAATGCAGTTTTAAAGGACAGATCCAAAGAAGGGCAGGTAGAGTAAATTTTAGAATCTCTATGTCCACATGTCCAAATGCAGAACCCAGAGGTGTGACAGTTTCAATCGTATTAATATACTTTTCTTTGCCCAGGGAAGCAGGTGGTGGTTTGATGTAAGAAGCCCTCTTTCTTCCTTATTTTTTTTTTTAAAGATTTTATTTGTTTATTTGACAGATCACAAGTAGGCAGAGAGGCAGGCAGAGAGAGAGGGGTAAGCAGGCTCCCTGCTGAGCAGAGAGCCCCGATGTGGGGGCTGATCCTAGGACCCTGAGATCATGACCTGAGGAAGGCAGAGGCTTAACCAGCTGAGCCTCCCAGGTGCCCCTCTTCCTTATTTGTTAGGTAAAATCAGGACGGCAGGAGGGAGCCTGCCCATTGTTCATTTGAAAGAGGTGGCCTCTGAAGTGGGAAGATTCTAAATGATTTTCCCATCAGTTTACACCTAAAAAGTGGCTGTGGTCTAGAGAACTAGACCCTGAGTGAACTCATTTTTCTCTTTGCACACTCTCCATTAGGCACCGGTCTGTAAGTGGTAACCTCTTCCCTCCTTGTCACTTGAATAACCCTCACTACTGTATCCCCAATATGGGGCGGTGGGGGGGCGGGGCTGGCAGCTTGCATTTTATATGGGCAAACAGGAATTGTTTCCAAGTCTGCCCTAGCTTAGCCTTGAGCCTGCTTATAAGTATTTCTAAAATGAAGAGAGGAGAAAAGAACAGGGTCACATTGTAACCGTGGAAGGAAGGGAGTCATTCTGTCCCTTACGTGGTACACAAAATGGATTTCCCAACATGAAAATCAGGTCAAGACCCAGTTGTTCTTGGTTTGAAGACTAAACTTTTCTTGGGGTCCTGTAAGGCTTGCTCAGGTCTCCAGCACCTTCTTGCAGGATTCCCCTCCCCTGACTCATTGTGCATTCCCCCACAGCCTCACTCAGCCCCACAAATGCGACATATGCTCTCTCACCACAGGGCTTTCTTCTGTGCTGTTCTTCAACCACCTCCTAATCATCCTTCAAAACTGAATTCAGATATCACTTTCTTGGGACAGCTTCTGTTCTACCCACTCCTAGAACCCTGAACTGTATTTCTCTTCTTAGTGTACCTGATGTCATCTGCGTGGTGACTTGAGTGAAGTCTGTCTCTTCCCACTAGGTTGAAAGCTCTTTGAGCTCGATTTGTGTGTATTTTTATTTGCTATTATATTCCTAGCACCAGACACAGTGCCTAGCACGTAATAAACACTCAGAACCATATCTTTTTTAAAATAAATAGAATTATTTACACATAAAGGATTGTAATATTTTCTCATAGACAGGGTACTTAAATTACAAAGATGTTTACCATTTTCTGGCTACTGTTAGTGTATGATGTTCACCAAGAGGTTGTGACTATACCAGTATTCCTCCAATATATGGAGTGAGAAACTGTTTGGAAGACAATGTGTGATGTGAACACAGGGTGATGAAAGGGAAGGCATCAGCTCCTTGCTTTCAAAGGCCTGCGAACATCTGGGATTTTTTTCAGAGCAAAGTGTACCAGGCCAGTTATTGAACATAACATGCCCTGTGAGATCTGGATTCGTGCTTTTAAAGGCCTCCAAGAGGGGCGCCTGGGTGGCTCAGTGGGTTAAAGCCTCTGCCTTCGGCTCAGGTCGTGATCCCAGGGTCCTGGGATCGAGCCCCGCATCGGGCTCTCTGCTCGACAGGGAGCCTGCTTCCTCCTCTCTCTCTCTGCCTGCCTCTCTGCCTACTTGTGATCTCTGTCAAATAAATAAATAAAGTCTTTTTTTTTTTTAAAAAAAAAAGGCCTCCAAGACACCCACCTGCACACCTGTAAGCATTCTGCAGGCAACTCAAGCATCATACTGAATGCATCTCCTTCTCTCTCAGACCTGGTCCTCTCCTGTCTGTAACGCAGCCGTGATTCTTTATTGCTTCTACCCTCTCAGCTTCCAACTCCAAGTCATTTAAAAAAAAAAATTCTTCTCCTAAATATTTTCCCACACCGTTCTCTCCTTTCCACTCCGCAGCCCGTGACCTTCATCTGAATCATTTTACAAGAACCAGTCCCCAGCTTTCTGATCAGTTTCTCTGTTGGCCGAAGATTGTCGTCATCAATCTATCCTTTATACCACCAGGGTTTTCCTTTCAGAAATTGACCCCAAGCATGCCGCACCCTTGTTTAAAATTTAAAATCCTTTTTCTCTTTTCCTTTCCTTTTCTTTCTTCCTCCCTCCCTCCCCCTTTTCTTTCTTTCTTTCTTTCTTTCTTTCTTTTTTTCTTTCTTTCTTTCCTTCTTTCTTTCTTTTTGTTGCCAGCTATGGCCTCCAGGATAAACTTGGAATTCCTTAAGACTGCAAATAAGGCTGCGGTGCCTGTGTGGCTCAGCTGAACTAAGCAGCTGACTCTTAATTATGGCTCAGGTTGTGCATGATCCCAGGGTCCTGGGATTCAGGCCCTCGACAGGCTCCCCGCGCAGTGGGGAGTCAGCTTGTCCCTCTCTCTCTGCCCCTTCCCTCCCTTCATCTCTCTTAAAAAAATAAATAAATCTTAAAAAAAAAAAAAAGACGGCAGATTATACTTTTCACAGTGTTACTACAACTTACTTTTGCAGTTTCATCAGTAGTCATCCTGGTTACATGCCTTGAACCCTAGTCCTTTTGAATGCCTCTTTTTGTCCTTAATAGGACAAAAAGGATATTTTTTGCTTTCAGGAATCATGAGATATTCCTTCCTAAAATCCTCCAATAACTTCCCCAAATTGTCAGAGTCAAATGGACCTAGAGACACTTTACTTTGAAAGATTATATTCATCAGTGATGGACAGTTTATGTTTGGGTTCTTATGAAATAAAAGTGCTTTGTAGAGTCTGATCACTTACACTTGATTGGAATTTTCAGGGTATGGCATAAGTAGTACATTAAGGTGATAGGCTTAGATGGAAATTTCAAATAGAAAATAGCATCCAAATTAATTCTCTTTGCCCCTGATGCCCTTAAAATAGCAAAACAATACTTTCTGCAGGTCAGGCGTTATGTGTATGAGATATTGAGTCAGATGGTCTGAGTTAGAAATCTTCTTTCCTCAGTCCCTGGCTTCTGACTATGGGCAAATTGTTGTTTTCTTAATCTTAGTTTTCTCATTTAGGCATGTGGATAATAGCAATTTAAGTGGGTGTGTTTCCAGGGATTGAGGTATAAAGTGCTGTATAAATGAATTCAGTCATATTAGGTGCTTGAAATATCTCTATCTTCTTTCATTTTTCTCATTTGTTTTAAGCTTCAGACAATAACTTATCTTATTTTTTAGAAGCTGCAGTCTAATTTTTGATAGGTGTGGTGGGGATCAGATGGATGAAATCATGAGAATTTCTGAGTTATGTTGAAGAGAAGTTTGTGAAAACTATGTCAAGAAATTGGACGCTAGAACTTCCTTATGTTGGATGTGTTTTAATCTTGGTCTAAGGTTTCTTTTTGTTTGTTTGTTCATTTGTTTTGTTTTGTTTTTTTTCCATCTTATTTATCCTTCATCACCCTTTCGGTCCACATAAGCTGGGTATTCCTTGTATCCTTACTATATGTTCAGTGTGTCTTACACATCTTTGTGTTTTCCATAAAACTTAATGCAGTTAACTTTTGGAACACACAGAAATTGTTTGAACTGAATGGAAACGTAAGAAAAATATTCATTTGTGGTTGGGAGGAGGAGTTACAGGGTTAAGAATAAGGCATTTACACCTTAATTCTATTTCTTTCCATGTACAATAAATACATGTTTTTACATACAATCGTGGACACAGAATTTGGGAGGACTTATTACTTATTTGAGAGAAAGAGAGTGCGCTCTCGAGCATAAGGGAAGGAGAGGGAGAGAGAATCCCAAGCAGACTCTCTGTCTCGTATGGAAGTCTGTCCAGTATGGAAGTCTGTCCATCATGGAAGCAGATCCCAGGACTGGGAGATGATGGCCTGAGCCGAAATCAAGAGGCAGATTAACTGACTGAGCCGCTCAGGCGCCCCAAGCCAGGATGAGTATGAACAAGAATTGTGTAAATGTTAATTTTCATTATTATTCTTAATCTTGTCTGCCCTCCTTTCACCAAACTGGCCCCTGGATGGTCATTCCCACCCCCGGGGTCGTGGCTGCTGGAGGCCCACACACACGCAGGCGAGAGGGTACAAGAATTCAGTGGGCATCTTTCCTGCACCTGCTGCACGACAGGACTGCGGGAAAAGATTACCCCCTTCTCTTAGTTCTGTCCTTGGGACATAGGAAATTTGATCCCTATCAAAGCCTTGAAAGAATGAAACTAAAACTTTAAACTTAAAGACTAATTAAACTCAAATAGTAACTTCTTGGAGAGTTGGGTGGCTGATGCCTTTTTTGAGTGTGGGATTGAGAGCTGAGAGTGACTGTCTGACCGTTGGTGTGGGAGCCACGGATGGTCTCCGGCGGGGTCCTGTGCCCCTGAACCAGAAAGTGCAGAGGGACTGTTTCCATTCTGCCACTTAGTAGCTGTGAGGCTTCAGATATGCAGGTCCCCTTTCCTGAGTCCTTGTGTCCTTAAATGCTAAATGAGAGAAGTGACAGTCTTGATGGGAGCATTAGCAGTGATTTATGTAAGTGTCTAGCATATGCCCAACACATAATCACTTCTTAATAAATAGTAATAACAATCAGCATGATAATGTGGTGTTCCTCTCCCTCTTTTTCTCTTTCTTCAAGACAATCATGAGCAAGTAGAAGCCACAATTAATATAACAACTTTAAAACCTTTAATAATAATAATAACCCCCCCAAGCATTTTAGGTACCTTTAAAAGAAACTAGAGATACTGACCAAAATAGAGAGAAGATGATACAAATGTCTGTACATTTTATGCCTTGAATACAATTGTGGCTAGAAAATCAAATTATTGAGCGAGAGTCACCACCATAATGGAATTTCAAGGAGCAAGATAAAAGTAATAAATAAATAAATAAATAAACAAAAGAGGTATTTTTGTATATTTGCTTGCTGGATAGAGATGCAGTTTTTGCCTTTCAGAATGAGAATTGGATTAGAAATTGTACTGAATTTGTTTATTAACTCAATTATAAACTTATTACCTACTAAATATACTTAGCTCTTTGTAAATGTCATACAAAAACATACAGAAAACTTTTACCTTCACATAAAGAGATCACCAGTTGTCTTCTCCTGGGATTCAGCTGAACAATGTATTTCTGAAGTGACAAGAAAAGCTTTGAAATGGAGTTGGCAAAAGTCCTAAAGAGTACAGTTTAATGGCCTTTGGGTGTATATAAAGCACATCAGGCTATTTATAGAAAGAGAAAAGTCATAGTAATCCTCAAATGACCAAAAGACTAGATGTGACTTATTTCCTTTTTAAATTGTTTCTAAATGGTCGTCCCAGATTTTCCTGATTGCATTTTTTATTTTAATTTGCTATTTTTTAAAAAGAATTAATTTATTCATGAGGGACAGAGAGAGAGGCAGAAGCAGAGGGAGAAGCAGACTCCCTGCTGAGCAGGGAGCCCAGTGAGGGACTTGATCCCAGGACCCTGGCATCAGGCCCCTAGCCGAAGGCAGACGTACAACCGACTGAGCCACACAGGCTCCCTTAACTTTCTATTTTTAAAGCCCAGTGACACTAACCCAGAATCCTTCAGGAGAATGGTGCTGAGCAGAATCACAGTTAAAAGTGTAATATTCACAGTAACTTTGCAGAGTATCTGAAATGAAACTATAGGACCTGACAATCTTTCTTTTGCTGGATGAAGACCGGAGGAAAACGAAGGGCTCAGAATAACCCACGCGACGGCATCCGCGTCCCGAGGCTCGCTGGCACTCCACTAACGGATGACAGTGCGCACAAAAATAATTAATCATGTGGAGAAGGCACGGCCAAGGTTAGAAGCGAGGTCTCTGTTTTATAATGGAAATGTTCCATGCGTGAACTAAACGAACAACCTCCCTAGCTCAAGCGTTAGGGCATCTGTCATACTTAGCTCAGAATAGTTCAGGAGTTCAGTAAAATATCAGATAGAGTTCAGCACTTTTATTTCTTGGGGTATTAAAACTATATATAATAAGAAAAAAAGAGGTTATGATGAACAGCTCAGCACAGTGGGTGGGACATCAAGAGGCCGGACTTAGACTTTCTGAAGTCTCAGAGTAGAAAATTTCCTCTGTGATAGCGATTTCATTTTGCAGGATTCTTGTGGTGGTTGTTTCATAGGTGTTTCGGAAGACAGTGAAGTAAATGACAAGCAAGTGGATAAGGAAAGTCAGGTGCTGAACTAGAAAGAAGAAGGCTTGAATCCATTTCAGTGCTTGGTTTATTTAATGAAAGGAGCGAATGTGCTTATTTACCTTTGGCTCCTGGAGAAAGTGTAGACAGGTAAAGGTGGGGTCTTCCGGGAGCAACTGATGGTGAAAGATAGTCCTTCTCTCTGTGGCTACCTGTGAAAAACTACCTCTCGGGAGCCCCACCCTGGGGGTGGGAGGTGAGGCTTTCCAGGGGGCTGGGGACCCCCAAGGGGTGTAGGATGGAAGAGATTCCTGGAAAAAGCATGACCTGCGCTCCCGGGGCCAAAGGCACTGACTACAAACCTGGACTTCCTTGGTCCCTTGAAGCTGACGAGCGAGCATACTCATCGGCCAATCACGAGCTCAGTTCGCTCTGTCTAAGGAAGCTCTAATTCCTGCCCTGGTTCATACAAGGGCCGGGGAGACTTTTGCTCAAGAGGCAGGATTCTCTGCAGAAGCGGCCAATGTGAGGATGAAGGTACTGGATCCATGAAGGGCTGATTGTGGTTTAGGAGCTCTGTTTGAGACGGCGAGAGAGGAGTGTGTGTGTAACTATTAGCACAGAGGTTGTAACACGAGAGGATTAGAATGCTATTGGTGTTTTCGAATATACAAATTGGATTTCACACTCTTGATTCATTTTTAATCTCGTGAACACCCCAGGGTTGGACAGCAGTATTAAGGCCTTCGGGTTGTTCCTGGACGGGTTAGGTTAACTCTGCCCTCTGCCTGCCCACCTCCCCTACCCTCCTCCTTTGCCCCCGCCTTCCCCAGCTCCATAGACAGAGGGATGGCTAGAGCGTGTCTGCGACTATACTGAAATGGTGACTCTAGGTTCTCACTAAGTCTCTTTGACAGAATGGTTGAAACCGTGAGGGCTGAAGCATTCTTATTCTCTTGTGGGTGTCCATCTGCTTTGGATTCTGGGTTTTTATTTTTTTTTTGTGGTTTGATATTATTGATGATTATCAGGGGAGGGGAGAGTGTTTCTTCTCTGAATCGAAGGCACACACCGAGAACACCACATGACTTGCAAATACTTTTCTTTGATTTGTTGAAATAGCAAGTCCCAAAGTGCAGCGATGGGGAAGGTGAGGTGGGAGGAAGGTGATCAATCTTTTTTATCCAATAAGTACTTGTGTTACTAGGTGCTGTGACTCCCTGTATGACCTGATCCTCGGCTTGTGGAGAGATTACATATTAATGTCTTGAGAGAGCTGGAGAGATGGGGCTGAGCAATCTGGAATGAAACACGAGAGGGTTCGCCTGGACTTAAAAAAAAAGCCTGGCTCTTTGAAATACTCAGAGTTTTCCAAAGCCTCAATTAGCTCAGATAAAAATGCAAATCAAAGAAAAACTTCCTTGCTCTTTCAATATATAAATTCATAACTCAGTTTCCCGGCCCATCCTTTAGGAACCCCCCACCTCCCTGTCCTCCATAAGCATGGTGATAAGCTTACAGTTTGAAGTTTACCTATTATTTTTAGAAGATGGTTTTCAGAAAGAAAAAAAAAAAAGGATGCCGTGATTTTTATATATACGTGTACTTGAGAGCTTTTGAGGAGAAGCTGAAGGTGCGCGGGGCACACAGTGATTGGAATTTCATATACATGTTATTAGCCCAAACGCTAAAGTCTGACGGATATGGGATTCAGATACTGTCTCTGCCACTTCCTTATTTTGTGCCCTTGAACAAGTTTACCCATCCGAATCTTCTTATCCTCACCTGTAAAATGGGATGTTAATGGAGCCTGTTCTTAAGTCACTGTTACAAGGAATCAGTGAGATAATAAATTTAAAAAATGGCTGGCGTACTGTCAGGCACCTGAGAACATTCTACAACATGTAAGCTATGTATGTAATTGCTGTTGTCATCATTATTTTTATTCCCCGGACATGTTTTGTTTTCTTCTCTCGTCTAGAATTTTCTTCACCCCGTTCATCAAGGAGTACATTGAATTGAATCGAACACAGAAATAGCCTCTTGTCCAGTTTTCGTCTACAACATGTGCCGTGACCCATACTGTCTACTTTACCGATCTCTGCTCACCCACTTGCCATCATCCAAACCCACGGACAGCCCCGGAACGCTGGTCACCCTATGCACACTGACATTGCTTTTTGAACAACTGACTGGCTTTTTCTTGTTTCCTCCAAATTTTTCATTTTTTTCGGTTTTGTTTCTCCATCACATCTTTCGATTGAGTTTGTTTTCCATCATGGTTATATGGGATCTATAATGAATATTTAATTGCTTTACCCATCTTTCATCTGAATTCTATTAATTAAGCTGGTATGTGTTTCCTTTTTCCCTGGTGTTTCTGAAGCAACCTTTTAACTTGTAACTACTTTCCATTAAAAAAAAAAAAACTCTCAATATTCGGTGGCCCTTTCTTCCTCTTCCCCCTCTTCTCTCTGCTTTTCCCTGGACCCCAATGCAAAGCAGCGAAAGCCCTCTGCCTCGTGGCTGCAACCTGCCCGGCTGTGTCGGGGCCCTCCCATCGTGAGAGAGGGGCTTGCCAGGGACTTGTTCTGACACAGTGCTATTGCTTGTAATCCCTTCGCATGCTGAAAGCGTACAGAGTACATTCTCTGCCTTCCTCGGGTGCATAATTACTTCCCCTCGTGTGGCAGAGCTTCCTGTCGGACAATCAGAGAGCTGTGGTGCTCGGCAGCCAGCTGATGCGAGTGTCTGCCAGCATCCTCCTTCTATGAGGCTATTATGCTGGAGAAAAGGTTCAGCAGCCCAAGCATCAGCTCTCTGATGCCAGGTTCAAACGCTGGCTTGGCCACTTGTCCACACGTACTGTTTGAGTAATGCTCATGTGGCTGTGCTTTCGGGGAGGGGAGGTGTTTAGCAAGAGCACGGCTGCAGCTCGGTTTCAGATTACCCTAGGGCTAGGGAGCCATTTATATTATCTTTGCATCATAGACATAATGGCTGTTTTTTTTTTTTTTCTTTTCCTGTGAAATATTATTCCATGCATCTCAGAACTTCACGTTTTGGGAGAAATCCTTTAACTTTCCACCTGCATTTTTCTTCTGTTGCAAATGGGGACAATGTCATTTTTGCCAGTCCCTAAGTGGAGCTGGGGGAATCCCTTAGATATTTCTAATGTTAACAGGATATAGAATCAGGAAAATGCTGGCACCACCATCGTTAACTGCTGATTTATGTTGCTTTTGTGGCATACCTCTTTACTTTCACGTTGTAGTAAATAACTTGTATAAGGCCACATACAGTATAGCTGGGATTTGAACTTAGCCGGTGCATGGTCTCCGCATCACCTCGAGCAGCTCCTGGCACGCTCCTGTGGAGAGAGAGAGCCTCAGCTTCTTGGGAAACTTCCACTAAGTCTGACTGTAGCTCCGTGTTGGTCTTGGCAGGAGGCTAGAAGCAGGCAGAAGGCCGCAGCTCACTGGAGCATAGAAAATATCCTGAGTCAGGGATTCTTCTCCCACTCTGAGCCCTGCCCTTTCTAAAGACGGAAACTGTTTTTATTTGCATTCCAGCCTTTAAGTTAATGGGAATTAATACGTGTAAAAGAACTTCAGAAATTTCCCAAAGGCTCATTATAAATTTAGTGTAAAAAGAGCGGTGGATATTTTTTTAAAGACAGGGTTCTCATTAAATTTTTAGGTTATTAATAAAAACATTTTTATCAGGGCAAGTTTAGTGCGAGTGCTGGGATGAAGATATCAGTGAATGTACTTCTGCCAAATTCTGTGCGCTCCTACGGAAGACGCTTGTGCATGTGTGTGCGTGCGTGTGTGTATGTGTGTGAGTGTGCATGTGTTGGTGGACTGGAGAGGAGGTTGGTATTGAGAAGTACTAAACGCTGTCAGAAAAGCACATATACAGAGCTTCCTTTCATTAGAGAAAGAGTCCCCATTTAATTGTTTGTATTATCTAATCATCTAAAACTTTCTCTGCTATCACAGGATGCAGTTAAAAAAAAAGGCATTTAGTCTATATAAAAACCGAAGTAAGCGTCTGCTTATTTGGGAATTTATATCTGTTTATTCATTTATGACTGCCAGCCAGGTAGCCTGATCAATGATAATAGGAAAGCTTTATGAAGAAGGCTGCCCGCGCCAACTGCACTGTTTCCATAGAGAATAAACGCACAGAAGTAAATCTTAGAACAAACAGGAAAGTGGTTTAACTTATGCTCTCTCTAACTCTCTTTGAATATAGGCTTCTACCAGCTGGGCCTCTATGGGCTTTCCCCTGGCTTAGCATCACTGTGTTTAGGGTCAGAAGGTACCTCAGAAACATCAACTTCCCACTGCACACATGACCTTTCTGAGAACCGCAAAAGGCCATGCTGGATATGCTTGCAAACTCCGGTAATAGGGGTTCACCCCTCGGCTGAGGTGCTCGTGCTGTTATTCGACTGCGGAGAAGTGAGAGATTTTTGTCAGAGACCCCCCCGCCCCCGCCCTCTTGGGGAGGCCTCTCCCTTCTGCAGCTTCCACTTGTGCTCGCCAGGGCTAGTGCTCCAAACAGTCCGGAATGCCTCTCGTAGTTGTTACGTAGCACTTTCCAGCTATGTGCGAGCCTCTTGGCTCCTTCGACTAAGTTATCTCCCTGGGGTTAAATGGCCGGGGGGCCCTTCACCATTCTTTCTCCTATGTTCTAACTTTTAGAATTCTTGACATCCAAGTTGTGTCCCCTCTAAAATTCCTACAGCCCGACCACACTTTTCCCAAAGTCCGACACCCAGAAATGGTCACCCCAGACCATATGTGGTCCACGGGATCACAGGATTGTGTGATCCCGTCACCCACCTGTGTCTGGAGCCTGGGCCCGAGCTGCTGCAGCTGAGAGTAAGGCTGTGGATGTCTTTTGGGCAGGAACTGGCCTGGGTCACAGCAGGCAGCAGAGTAAATGAATAGAGTTGTACCCGTGTTCTGAACAACAATGGCCACACTTCAAAAACCACCAGTAAGTAAGTAAGCATCTTCCCTTCCTGTCTGCAGCTAGATGGCTCCCTGGGCTCTAGCAGGTGTTCTGCCTGCCTAGTTCAATCTAGTTCAATCTGCATCTTTTTACCAGCTTCCTGAGATTATTCCAAGTTCTCTTTGTCTTCTGGAACTCTAGCCATGCCGCCTGGTCCTGGGCCACAGGTAGCCCTGAAGAGTGTGTCGTCCACTCTTCCTGCAGGTCATGGTCAAAGGTGTCGACTATGACAGGTCCTTACATTGCACTCATCAGCCCACTGCGACCTCTTCACCCCAGTTCTGACTCTGGTTATAAAACAAGGCCATTGCCTCTAAATAGGAACCACAAGCACTTTGCTACCTGTCCTTCTAAAATAAAAAACATTCAATATGCACTCATTCCTTTCAATCTAACTTTGAGTCATTAAGAATCAGTTGGGCCTCTTTTGGAGTGCCTGGGTGGTGCCTGGAATTGATGAAGTGTCCAACTCTTGATTTTGGCTCAGGGTCGGTTCTCAGGGTTGTGAAATTCAGCCCTGCACAGGCTCCAAGTTCAGTGTGGTGTCTGCTAGAGTTTTTTTCTCCCTTGGCCCCTCGTCCCTGGTCTCTCTCTCTCTCTCTCAAATAAATAAATAATTCTTAAAAAAAAAAAAAAAAGAATCAATCGGACCTCTTTCAAATCTCATGCATTATATTGGGTGCTGGGGACATCATGACAATCGAAAGGGACAAAGCTCTTGTTTCCATGGAGTCGAAGAACTGCAATAAACAAATAATTGCCATTATTAATTTAATTTCATTACATTGACTGTGACTGGTGTTATGAAGGAAGGAAACGGACCGATGAGAGAGTTCTGGGCGGAACCTGCTTCATGTAGCTCCGGCAGGATCTTGAGGAGTGACTGCGGGGGGAGAAGGAACGGCAGTGAAGAGAATCTGGGAAGAGCATCCCAAGCAGAAGGGAGAGCTGCAGCCCAGCAGCGAGCCTGGGGTCTGTGTGTTCCAGGGAACTGACAAAAGGCCAGTGTGACTGGAGCAGGGTGAGAGCCTTAGATGGGTTTCACTTGGAATGCAGCAGGAAGTCATTGAGGAGTTCACCTAGTGAGCTCAGTATGGTCCGCTTTGCCTTTTTTGAAGGACCCTTTGCTGCATGGTGATCGCATTGGGGAGGGAGGAATGTCAACATGGGAATACGAGTGACAGAGCTCTACGACAGTCTAAGGGAAGCAAGAAACGGCTCGGACACGTCCGTGGCAGTGAAGATGAGAGGATAGATTCAAAATGTATTTTGGGCGTATCCCGTTTACAGGTTAAATGTGAAGGGTGAAGGAAACAGAAGAGACAGGGTGATTTCAGCAATCAGAATAAGGGCCTTTCACGGATATGGGAAGACGGGGGGGGGGGAGAATTATTTCGGGAGGACGGGTGGATGTCAAGAGTATTCATTTGGGACCTGTTAAGTTTGAAACGGATCAGTGACAAGAACACGGAAAACTAAGGACATGGATCAGATAATATTAACTGTCAGAAACAGTTAAAACAGTGCAGGGAAATAAAGGTAATTACCATTGATCTCACGGCTCAGCCTTGAATGATACAGTCAAAATAACATCCGTGCTGGATGTTAATATCATCAAACATCAAAAATAACTATACTGAGAGGGTGGGGCGCGAGAGTGGCCATCCGTGTGTGGTGCAGACAAGGAAGGAAAGAGTTGAGGTGTTAATCTTCCACCTGGGGAGCCGGTAGATAGTGTCCAGAGCTGGAACAGTCAAGCAGAAGCAACATAGCATGTTATTTGAAATATGAAGGTAAATACCAAGAGAATCAGCTACAAATGCTAAAGGTAGTTGCTTTTGAAGGAAGAGAAGTTGGAGGTGGTGGGGGAAGAGGCTGAGAACAGCTGATTATTAACAAAACTTATAGACCTGGGTGAATCTTTAAAGTATGTGCATAGAGAAATGGAATAAAAATAAAAGGTTAAAAATTTTAAGAGAGCCAGTTGACTCTACAAGGATGTCGGGATAGCCAGCCCTACAAACATGCCTAAATCCCAGGGTGAACCCAGAACTTGTGCAAAGCTAAAAAGAAGGATGTTGTCACTAGAAATGCTCCCAGAGAGGTTTTAGCTCATTTACTTCTGATAATAGTCCTCTAAAATAGATATTTGTGTTATTATTTTATGGATGAGGAAACTGAGATTAACTTGTTGGAGATCGCTATTCATTCAATCATTCATTCACTTACTTAATAAATATTTATGGGCCATCTCTTCTGCACTAACCAGTCTAGAATGTGGCCACAGATTTTCAGACTACAGAGAGTCTATGTTCTTTTCCTTATACCATTTTGTCTCGCATGAGAACAGGTACCCCAAACTAGAGAAGTCCCATGGACAGACTCTTTAAGAGAATATGACTTTAAGGGGAATGAGAGGTTTAAACAAATATATAATTTATCATATTCAAATGAGACTAACTGAGCAAGAAATGAGATTGAAGGTTAGAGCACATAAAGTAGCTACAAAATTCACTCCCTCCTGAGCTCAGATTTTTTAATACACCAAATAAGCCAGAAAGAGTTCATGACCAAGAAAAAGTATAGAAGATAGGTACAAACTTTTAAGATTTGAATCAGAATGGTTTGGGACCAATACAAGAAAAAGTTTTATTAATGTTCAAAGTCACCAAAAATAGGTAGGAAAATTGTAGATGTGCCTACTGTTCAAAGATGTTACGATGTTAACAGATACCAAAGAAAGGGCCAATCTATTCTTTTTTTTTCTTTTTGTAAAGATTTATTTATTTATTTATTTATTTATTTATTTATTGGGGGGAGAGAGAGAGAGGGGGCATGCATGAGAGCATGTGAGTGGGAGGAGGGTCAGAGGGAAAGTGAAGGAAGCCCACCCCCCATGAGTGTGGAGCCCAGTATGTGGGGCCCCCTGCTACCAAGAAGATCTTCATCACAGAACCCCCTTGGTGGCATCATGGCATAGTCGTTCCTTTGGTTACCTGCAGTTACAAGGTGACCAAAATGATAGGTAAACCTCGGTAACCAGGAGGAGGGATTCCTGGAATGTAGTTGAAAGCCCCTTTTGGGAATTTCCAGGTCTGTTTCAAAGAAATTTGGGGAGACCTGGGCTCTTAAGAAATTGATGGAAGCAGAGTCATGAATGTTCTATTTTTTTTTTTTTTCCCACTGTTGTTACAAGTCTTCAGTCAAACCCATTCTTCATTTTCAGAGAGATTCTTGATTGGGAGACTATGATACTTATAGCTAATCTGTGTTAATGGGAAAGGGAGTGTTCACATTTTAAAGAGCTTGGCTATGGGTTGTTTTGATCCAAAGGAATGAGTTATTAATGGTGGAAATCTTGGCTTGAAAGATCTAAGAGTAGGACTTAGTAGAGGACCTTTCCCCTCGGCCCCTCCTATTTCTCATAACTGGTGTCCTGTCTCTGCTTGTCATGTATTTTCATAATGTGTCTTTGGATCCCCCATCTCTTTCTCTTTATTGAGGTCTTTGAATTATTCTCGGGCTTTCACAGTGCTGTATGTCAATTGAGGTAGGAGTATATATATAGATGCACTTGTAAGGTCTAGAGACTCATTTCTTTCATACTATTTAAAGAGGTATAAAGAACACACTAACTGGATTGACTTCATGTTTCAGATGTTTAATAAATGTTATGGGCCACAGTGTGTATCTCAATTGTATATTTATATAGTTGAGCAAGGTAAAATGTGTCTTTGGGGTACTATTGTAAACAAGCTGTCTAGCCTAACTGGGTTATCTTGGGGGGAAAGAAAACCAACTCTTTTTGCACATGCCATTTACAAACCTTGTAAGAAACAGTCACTAATCGAATAGACTGTGCACTTTTACAGACATGAAGCACTGTGATATTTGTTTAAAAATCCAAAGCTTAGACTTTTCCCTTCTTAGCATTTTGGGAAAGCTATCTATTTTAAAAATTAAAATTCAGTCAATGAACAAATTGCCTCAAAATGTTTACAACTGTAACTCTTTTCTTAGTTTAGAAAGATCAAATGAAATTGATTATATAGTGTTGAGAGTAAATATCAGGCTTTTAGGTAAAGCTAATACATGCATTTTCACATTCATCAGCAGTATCTCAAATATCCCACATTCCGCTGATTAAATCTAAGTTTATTTTATCCAAAACATAGAAAACTGAAATTTCTAAAATAAAATTTTTTTCATCACATCTAACTTAAAGGTTTCCTTGTAAGGAGAATTAATGGAGTACAGGATCCGCCTCAGCCGAGTTTGGAGTAGTGGAGACAATAGCCAAAGGCATCGGGAAGGCTTTCTGGAGGAAGGGAGGTTTGAACTAGGCCTTGGAGAATAAAAAGAATAGACTCAAACACAAAGACATTCAGGAAGGGAAAAAATTTAGGCATGTCTGGGAAATAATGACAAATGCAACTGAGAATAAAGTATGTAAGCGGTGGGTTCAGGGAAGGATTTTTCATAACAATTCAGGAATGACACATGGTCAAGGCAATTTATTCATTTGCTCATTGATTCATCTGCCCAGCATCTGTTTATTGAGCACCTACTACATGGCAGGCACTGCAGTAGACAATGAGAATATAAAGGAGGGATGTATGAAATGAATGATGAGAGGCCTCTGGACAGTGTATGGTGACATATTAATATAGGGTGGACAGGAAAGGGTGAAGTTCTCGAGCATTCAGAAGAAGTTCACCATTAATACACGGGATGGAAAAGTGCCTTCCTCTGTGGCCTGAGGAGTTAAAATAAGCTTAAGTGGATAAATATTCCTATAGCATTGGCTTCCATTCATTAATTCGACAAGTTTGGATGGAGCCCCCTACTCTGGGCCTAGTGCTATGCTCCCAGGGAAAGGAATTCTGAAGTGCTAGAATGGATAGTTAGAAAGGCAGAGAGCTTCCTCCCAGGCCGGGTTGCAGAAGAGCAGGAGCCCATCTGGAAAGGTTGGAGCTCAGGGCACGAAGGGCCTGTGACCGCTTTTGATGGGGCAGGAAGCTCTCTGGGCTTTTGGAGTCCTCAGGTCATCATTATGGACATTGGCTATCTTTGAACTACAGATTTGCAGAAGTGCCAACTATTAATAGACAGTCGAAAGCAGGGTTTACTGTAATAGGCTGACAAATATAGATCTGAGATATCATTAGACTGCCAGTTTCTCCTCTGCCCGCAAAAGCTTTGTTGGCCTTTGAGCTCCTTCCTTTCTCTCGCTCAACGGAACACAAATGACTGGGTACAGAGCACACTGCGGCGCTGCCTGCAAACAAACCTAGGACACAAAATAAGAAATCAACTCTGGTATTATAGGCCCAGTTTCTTATTTTCATTTATTTATTGTCTGACTTTTTAAAGGACCCAACAGACTTCTCCATCCTTTGCTCCCGTCTCCCCTCTGAGCAGCCCAGAGCATTTGGACTTGCATTTATTTTCATGCATGATTTACAAGCTTTCTCTTTGGGAATTTTTGAAGCTAGGTCACTCAGAATCCTGAAGTCATGTTGGGGAAAAGATATACTTTTATTTAATGGAGCAATAAACTGGTTACGGAGTCTCCTTAGAACTTTTAAAAAAAGATTGCTGCAGGCAATAGTTTGAATGTCTTCCAAATCCTGCACATGACTTTCTCAGCCTTAAATAATTATAGAGCTGGCATATTTTTGTGATTATCCCAGTGATAGACTTGCCCAGAAATAGAGGGAAAGATCCTTACAACATTGTCCTCTCGGTGATTCCTTACATGCGTGAAGACTAAAATAAAGTAGTCAAACTTGAGGAAGTTTTAGCTGTAACCTGAAAAGAAGAGTCAAACGATCCTGTTCCCCTGCTTGTGAAAAAGCGAAAATCAATTTCAGATACAGATTTTTGAGGGCAATATTATGGGATTTAAGTAAACACGAATGCAGAGACATAGCGCTGTGGGTTTTTAATGGTAAATGGTAAATGTGACTTCAGAGTTTTTCTCCCTAAGAGTCGAATTGCTTATCTAGAGGAAACCAAAGTAGAGTCATGGCTTGGGACTTGAAAACATTCTTCCCTTACAGATCTATCTTCTACCTCTCAACTCTGCCCTCTACTTTGTTACAAAATATTCAATTTTGTTTTCCTCATAGACTTCCTTGCCTGTAGGTATTTTATAACATTGTGGTAATACAATCTTTCCATGGGTTTTTTCATTTTAACCCTGAATTTGAGGACTATTTTTCCAGTCTTTACCTAAGTCAATTTATTTTTTTATCCACCCATATAACACTGAAGGATTTACCTTGAAGATTTCTTTTTTAATAATGCACTGTGAAATGAGAAGATATCATTCATGTTGCAAATGTGAGAATATTTCTATTAGAAAACAGTGAGAAAATAAGTGGCTCAGAAATCTGCTGTTAGCAATGATGTGAGGATATCATGTGTTTGTTGCATTTGTTATTTGTTAATGTAATGTAGACTTTAGAATTACTATATATGTCTGTGAAAATACTGGTTGAATATAGAACTGGATAAAAATCCAAGAAGGTAATATGACCTTTAAACCTTACTTATTGGCAGGAACTCTATGTCTGAAGAAATGCTGTTTGAATAATAATTGTTCCTGTTTATCACATGCTGACAAGTGCCAGGCATTGAGAAGGGTGCTGTGAATACCACAGTGAGCAAGATAAAATCTCTGGCTGGAAGGGCTCAACATCCAGTGGGAAATAAACCATCCCAGTACTGTGGGATGAATTCTATGACAAGAAAGTACCAGAAGGTCCATGGGAGTTGGAAAGTAATTCAGTTGCAGAGAACAGCAAAGAACTCCTAAAGGAAGTAATGTTAAAGCTACTGTGGTAGGCGTAACTCCAAGAAGATCCCCAGTGAATCATGGCTGTGTGTAACGCCCCTCCCTCGAGTGAGGGCAAGACCTGTGATTTACCTCTATTCATAGAATATGGCAAAAGTGATTCGATAGTATTTTCATGATTATACCACATTGTATGGCAAAGGTGGGAAATTTGCACTTGTAAGTCAACTGAGTTTAGGTTAACCCAAAGGGAGGCTATCTTAGGTGGGCTGACCTTATCAGCCAAACTCTTTAAAAAAGACCAGAAGCCAAAGAGATGTGCCTCCTGGCTTTGAAGCAGTAGCTGCCATGTTTCCAGAGGGTCTGTGAGTAGGCCATATGGTGAAGAATTATGGGGGTCTCTGGAAGCTAAGAGAGGTGCCTGGCTAACAACCAGCAAGGAACCTCAGTCCTAAAACCACAAGGAATTACATTGTCAGCAACCACATGAACTTGGAAGAGGACCCTATGTTCTAGAAAGGAATATGCCTCAGCTGGTACCTAGATTTCAGTCAGCTGACATCCTGGGCAGAAGACCCTATGTGCTTGGCTGCACTCAAGCTCCTGACTCAAGGCAAGTGTGAGGTGATCCATGCGTGTTTTAGACAGCTGTTACACAACATTAGAAAGCTAATACAGTAGCGATGTGACTAATGGTACTTGGATGGGGAAAGAAGGTTCCAAGATTTTAATAGAAAGGGTAAAATCACAGGCTCTGTGGTCAAGATTAACTCAACTCCTTATTTAGCCAACTGACACTGAGTAGGTTACTTAACTTCTCATTGTTCCTAATCTGAAAAATGGATATTATCTTTATCATCACCATCACCCTCTTCCTAATCATCATCACTATCATCACCATCACCCATCACCATGACCATCACCACCACCCATCACTGTCACCACCACTCATCACTACCATCACCCCCATCACCATCACTACCACCATCACCATCACCATCACCAACACCCATTCATCACCACCACCACCATCGCCACCACCCATCACCACCCACCACCCATCACCATCACCACCACCACCACCCACACCCATTCATCACCACCCATCACCATCACAACCACCCATCAACACCACCACCACCGTCACCACCACCCATCACCATCATCACCACCACAATCACCACCATCCATTCATCACACCATCATCCATTCAGCACCCATCATCATCACCCTCACTACCATCATCATCATCTTCGTCATCTTCATCACCTTCACTCTTCCCTTACAGGGTTGTTGTGAGGATTAAGAGAACTAAGTTGTTGAATGATTTTAAATAGGATCAGGGCCTGAACAGAGCCTGTATTCTAGCTTAGTTCATCTGACACTAGCTTCCAGAATGCTCTTTTCAACTGTAATTTATATTGTCTTTCTCTAGTGTTATGCATTCGCATTTAGCAATCTGACAGATCTTAGTTTGAAATCCAGCTTCATCTTGGGTAATAAATTTTGAGGCTCAGTTTCCTCTTATATAAGATATGAAGTAACAGGAGCCACCTTATAAAGCTCTAAGGATTAAATGAGATAATGTATATGAAGTGAGTAGCAAAGTACATACTTAAGCATTTCTTAAATTACTTAAATTGCTCAAGAGATGTTTGTATGTATTATTATTTATAGACTTCATTCATCTTACATATGATATACATACATAATTGTAGCTACACATGTATAAAAAGCTTCTCTGCATAATGAATAGATTAAGGAGGAAAGTTATAAAGATCATTGAAACTAAGACATATTTTATTTGGCCTGAATTGCTTTAGATCAGGTAAACACCAAGAATCAGTTGATATATTAGATGTTTGGAGATTATCCTTCTAATCACTGGGTTTCTTAATTTTAAAAATTCTTCACTGTAATTATTTCCTGTGTGTGTGGATGTACTGAGCCAATTGATTTATACCCCTCAGGTCCTTCTTCACTGATTATATAATTATTTGTTCTTTAATTTTCAAGGGCTGATTCACTGCTTTCTATTTTTATAGGCTGCCTTTTTCCTGTTTTTTTTTTTTTTTTTTCCCCAGAAGAGCTTGCCTTGCTCAGTGAATAGGTCCTGGCGACATTTAGTTGGCTGAAAACAACCTTTTTCACACAACGTGGCTTATTATTACCATAATTTTCTAAGCTTGACTATTGCCACTGCTAGTCCAGAACAAGCCGAAAACTGGCAATGCTGGAAGTGATGATGAGGAATGGAGAAGATCTGATTTCCTCCCGGTGCTAATGCGGTCCTTCCCGTGGCTGCTCTGCTTGTTTTATTGGCACTTCTGCTTCCTCTTTCTTTCTGTCTCATTGGTATAGACGATGTTTATTGTTATCTTACAAATTATCCTTCCACTTGGCATTTGCTGTTGCTAATTGCCTCCTAACTTTCTCCCCATTCGAGTAATGAGTGGCAATTTCGCATCCACCTCCACGCAGATATTATGGTTTCTTATCATTATTACCCCGCATCTATTTCTCTCTTATACTCTATTTGACTTATATGTATATAATGTCTTTTTTACATGAAGGAAGCAGAAGCCATTTATATTCATAATTATTCCATCTTTTCAAGAGCAAAGCAAAACAAGCCTATTCAATGTATTCTGTAGGGCGATTTAGATTAGGGAACTGAATTACAGTTACTAACATTTTCAATAAAGTTTGAAAATCATGCAATTGTGCAAACATCGCAGAGCCTCTTTATCACTTCCATCAGGGCAGGGAGTGAAAGCCTGTATTTGCTTTGGGAGAACCGGCTGAGATCCCTGAGTGCCTGTGGAGAGCTGACTGTTTAAAGGGGGACACTTCAGTGGTCATCCAGGGGGCACATTTCAGACTCTTAAACTGATGTGTCCCCTGACTGATTAAACCGCCTTTCCTGGTGCAGTTTGGGCCCGAGAGAGCCAAGAGACATAAAGCAATAGAGGGCAGTGTTCTTCAGCTATAGGAAAGTTACAGAGAACATGGTCAAGTTATTTTTCTGCAGCTTATTTGAATCGGCATTTCTATCCATATTCACCTGATTTTGGAAAAGCGAGGCCCCTAGGTGTCCTGCAGAGCCTGGTGAATTGTTACTGTAATTGCTATTGACGAGGCTGCTAGTTTAAGGTCTCTCTCTCTCTTTCTCGAGCTGAAATTATCTTCCACTTGTCTTAATTCTAGGATCATCCCTTTCCAGTACATCGGAAATTTACATTGCTTCCAGAATTCTCTATTTGAAACAGGAATAAATCTAAGTCACCCCTATGCTTAAAAACACTTGTTGTCTTCCAGCAGTTAAGAGGAGATGATGCTCCAAGGGCACAGCGTTGAAACAATGGAAATTTGGCTGGACAACCTTGGACTAGTGATTCTGCTGGAGCCTCAGCTTCCTCACCTGAAAATAGGGGCAAATGGTCCTACTGCATAGGGTTATGTGCAGATTAGAAATAACATGCGCTGTGCTCAGCGGAGCCTCTCGCACAATGTGAGCTTTCAAGACATGCTAGCTCTTAGCTATTCTTTTTTAAATAGGTATGATTGATTTCAAGTCAGTATTCCTTTCAGAAAAAGGGAAAGCATCAGGAGAGACAACTCATGTAATTTGGCCTCTTCCTCCAATCCATCAAAACTTATCGCAATTCAATTGTAAAGCGGCTGTAATTCACTGCTCTGTTATCTCATGTGCCAGGTTATTTTATATTCAAGTGATCATGACTATTAGAAGAATATTCCATTTTTAGAGTCTGATTTCGGGGAGTTGACAGAAATGTCAACATAACATGGCCAAAAAGAAATACATAAACAATCAGATCAAAGAGACTCAGCCAGAAGAGAATCATATTCAGAGCAAGAGAGAAAAATGTTCAGAAGGAAATTAAAGAGGCTGACAACAAATTAAATATCTCCGGCAAGAACATTTTTATCTGGTGCAGGATGCTTTGTGGGTTCTGATTCTTCTTTTGAAAACCCTCGCTCCTATGAGTCTCTTTGCATTTGCTGTCCTCTTACTTGGGATGACCCAGAGTCTATTTGCAATAACATCTTGGCTCATTTCATATCTCCCCTCCCGTGGTTGTGCCTTCTCTCTGCCCCATCTGGTGTCGCCTGCAATTAGCACCTGTCCATTTTACTGCTTCAGTCTAATTCTTCCTCTGCATGCCACTTGCCGCTACCATGAAATAAGAAATATTTGTGTATCATCTGTCTCCCTCCCTAAAATGTATACTGTCCAAGGGCAGGGAATTATAGACCGAATGCTTGTGTTCTCTCACAATTCATAGATTGAAACCAAATCTGCAGTATGATGGTATTTGGGGTGGGACCTTTGGGAAATGATTAGGTCAGGAGGGTGAAGCTGCCAAGAATGCGATTCGTGTCCTTATAAAAGGGACTCCCCTCGTCTCCTCTAGCAGGTGAAGACACAGTGAGAAGACAGCTGTCAGTGAAGCCGGAAGTGGGCTCTCACCAGACACCAAATCTGCCAGCACCTTGATCTTGGACTTTCCCGCTTCCAGAACTGTGAGCAATACATTCCCATTATTTACAAGCCGCTGGTCTGGTATGTCACAGCAGCCCAAACGCCATAGGGCTTTGTGTGATTCAGAGTTCTGTCCCTGGCATCTATAAGACAGCTTGACACCATAGTGGGGTGTCAATAAATACTATAGGATGAGTACATAGAGAGTAAATTTAAAGTCCAAATCCCTGAGGAAATATTTGACGAGCTTTCCTCTACTTTGCTAATTGTCAAAGAAAACAGTGTCTCATAGATTGGAACTTCTTCCCCCAAACAACTCTTTCCTGATGGAAAGCTGCGTGGGCCCCTGTTTTCTTGGCAGATAGTGTATGACATTCGCTTAACGTACTTACTGGCATTTAGTAAGTGTTTTTGAGCACCTACTATTATAAGTATGATAGACTGAAAATGAGATTTTTATTCAGGATACAGCCTGCATTACCACAGCACGAGTCTGTGGCTCACAGAGGTGCCTCTGACCACTGCCCCTTTGTCAGATTTGAGTGACCCCCCTTGAACTGTTTGGTTGAAAAACAGGAGGGGCCCCCTTGTCAGCACTGACAGAAGCTGCAGAGCTCCAAAGCCCCCACTCCTGGGGGCTCTTCCAGCTCTGAAATTGGCAGCTGTTCCATCTGGCAGAGGTTTCAAAGTTCTCTCCTGTTTCTTCATCCTCCATGCAAGCTGATTCACAGCTGTGCTCACAGGGGCACAGAGACAGGAGTTAAGAGCCCGGAGATGTGGGTTCCCGATTTCGTCCCACTACTGTGTGCCCCTGGTTAGACCCCACTTAATCTTCTGGCTCCCCAATTTCCTAATCTGTATGTGGGAATTAACGCTGGCTGCCCTACAGTGCCCCTGAGGGGTGTCATGAGGAGAAAATGAATGGCAGCACGAGAGTATTTTTGACAAACAGAAGCGTGAGTCTCTTTTAAAAGCAGCATTCAGCACAATGTGTTCGTCCCTTTTTGCATCACCAATGGAGACAAAGAAAAAAAAAAACCCACTGTCATTTCAAAAGGCAGTTCTAACTACGTCAAGGACACTCAAAAACTGCGTCCTATGTTAATATTAGCTCTACCGGCATAGTCTACAGACCATCATTTGATATGTACTTTAAACGTATAAATATGAATGACAGGTTACAAAAAAATATCAGGACCAAGACTAAGAGAAGAAACAAAAGAGACTCTGTGAATATATACGTGTCTCAATTTTGGTGCATGTTAGCTAGCAAACCACCAAAAAGCGGTCACGTGTCCGAGACACATCATTCCCTCTTTCTCCGTCTTCTCTCTCTTCCTGATTTCTCTACAGATTTCCTAGACTTTGCAGAGGCTCTTTTTTGCATATTAAACTTCAGCCAGCTTCAAATGGAAGCACAAAGAGCCCTGCTAGAACATTTTGCTCAATGAAGGATAAATTACAGGACTCGCCACGTTATTATTTTTACAACAAGCTATTATGTAAATATACAGGCTTGTATGAGCTGAAAGAGTCCAAAGCAAGGATGCAAAGAAAGGAAATCCATACACATCTACCCAAGCAGTGCTCACGGCGTCCTGGGTTTAACAGGCAATTGCACACCCTCGCTTAAAGGGCAGAGAAGAAACCATATGTCTGTTTTAGTGACTCCATCCCGAAATGGTGCACTTATTCCTTTTATTATATTTTCAAATAAATACATATGGGACCCGTCAGATGTCAACAGTGGCTCAGAAAAGAGTATGAATTAGTCACACTGGCACACAGGGCTCGGGAACAATGAACAGTGCTCTGGAAGACCCTTGAATACAAGCCTATTTGCCTCTTAATCCAAATGAATAATTAATGATAATTATCATGCCGCAGTTATTATCTGTGATAATAATATATCCGTAAGGTGAATAAATTCAATCTGCTACTATGCAGAAATGGCAACTCATAATATTCTTAAGAAATACAGATATAATTATCAGTATTAATGGTCAAGGAAAGAAAGAGATTTTTATATAAGGAATTACAGCAAAAGGTCTAACGTAAGGTGGAAATGAATCCTCCTGATCATGTATATATTTTTTTCCCACCGCCATCAACACCATGGCCCTGCTGCGGTGATGTTGGGGTTCTTACTTTCCTAGGTAGGTTCCATTTCAGTAAAAGCTTTACTATGCACTTGTGCATTGCAATCTGCCCGGAATGCTTCCATTATCACTCTTCAGAAAATGACTCGGGTTAAGTTTAAGATCCTATAAAAGGGCAGGCGGAACATCTTAGGATAGATGGGGGTCGCTGGGCCACCAACTTGACAATTTAACACCTAAAGGGGGAAAAAAACAAAACCAAAAAGCCAAGCCAAATAAAACGTGAAAAGCTTGGTTGTCTGACTGGGAGTGGAAGTGGGGCAGTGCTGGTCCCTGGCCTTTGAGGTGGCGGTGGTTCTTGTAAAATGTTCTAAGAGCGTTGAGTCAGCTAGTGAAAGGGAGCGCGGTAGTGGCCCGCGACCCCATCCCTCCTATCGGTGCTCAGCATCAGCGGAGGAGCTGCTTGGCCTTCACCTTACGCACCTGTGTGTGAAGATGGACACGCATTCCCATGCGTCTCCTTTTAGGTGAAAGGTCTATTGAAGTACAATTTTCATAAAGTAGAAATGACCCCTTTAGATATCATTTCTTAAGATTTGAAAAAAAGCAAACAGTCAGGTAACCTCCGTCCCGATTTAGATACAGAATCTCCCCATCACCCCACGACCTCACAGACGGTGAAATCCTTTTCCCTTTCTCACTCCCAGCCCGGAGCGGCCACCCAATCTGGCTTCTGTCCTCGGAAGTGTGCCTTTTTCATGATGTCAGACAAATCGAGGCAGGGAGCTGTCTCGCACTGGACTTCTTTCATTTGGTCTATCGCTTTTAAGATCCACCCGTGTGCCGCGTGCATTGGTAAGTTTGTTTTTCATTGTCTGAGCAATACTCCGCTGTATGGTTGTGTCACAGTTTATACATCCAGGCATTAATTCGTGGATGTTGGGGTTGTTCCTAGTTTTTAACAATTATGCGTAAGGCTACTTTAAAAGTTAGCCTCACAGGTCTTTGTGTGGACAGATCTTTTCATACCTTGTGGGCAAATACCTAGAAATAGGACTGGTAGGTCAAAGGGCAAATGCATGTTTAATTTCATCATTATCAAACTATTTTCCAAAGTGGTTGGAGCATTTTTCATTCCAGCAATGGTAGATGAGAGTTCTGGTAGCTCTCTGTCCGCACCAATGCTTGGTACTATTGGTGAAAAGAGGTTTGCCATTCTTGTTGGTTTGTAGTGATAGCCAGCTGTCATTTTAATTTGTATGTCCCTAATGACTTATTCATGTTGAGCCCTTTTTTTTTTCAAGTATTGAGTTACCATCTGTGAATCTTTGATAAGTTGTTCAAAATTTTTCCCATTGAAAATAATTTAACTGTTTGTCTTTTTCTCATTAAGTCATGAGAGGTTTTTATTTGTTTTGGATGTACATTCTTCATCCAATACATGTTTTGCAAATACTTTTTCCCAGTCTGGGGCTTATGTCATCATTTTGTAAATAGTGTCTTTCAAAGAGCAAAAGTTTCTAATTTCTTGATCCTGTCTGGATTTAGTAGGCAAGCCTACTGGAGAAATCGTGCTGACTGGGACACCTCCCGCTTCCCAAATAAATCACTGAGATTTACTGAACACTAACTGCACGTAAGTGTTTAAATGTATAAACACACGGAAGCACTCACCTAAGGGGGGAGAAAAAAACAGTAGCAACAGTAATTCAGAAGCTTGTATAACTTAGTTTAAATGCCATCCCTTACTGTTATTTTGTCTTTTCTACACACAGCTGTAGATAAATACTTTTACCTGGGAAAAATGTCTCAGGGTATGTGTATTGCCATGAAAGTGAGGTTTCCTTTTGATACAATATTAGAAATTTATTTGAATTCTACCACTTGTAACCTTGATACCCTTGAGGTTTATGAAGCAAAAAACATTACTGGTTACTTGGTATGTTTTGTACATTAGCATTGAGAAAAGTAAACTTTTATTTGACCTTGGTGGAATAAGTCTCAAGCATTAGAAGAATAAAAGACAGTTGACTCCAGAGGATACTTAAGATTTTTTTAAAAACAGTTTATCACAATAACATTTATAAGGAATGACTATGCTTTCCAGGGTTTACTCTCAAAAACCTCAGATCTTCTGTAAAATATTTCATGTACTTCCTCATTACTGATTGTAATCAAATGGGAGAAATGATCAAGCCCACTATTTGCAACAATGTTGAAAAATCTCTCTTTTTTTCTGTTTTATGATTCCTAAGTTCTCTTGTATTCATTTGATCTTTCCTGGAATATTTTTCTCAGAGTTTCTAAACTTAATCCGGCTTCCATCCTTCAGGAATAAGAGTTTATCTTTATTGAATCAGATTTTGTCTTTTTTCTTTTAAAACAATTTTTGTGTAATAATTTTATTAAAAAGTAGAAGTATGAAGAAATTTGGAAAGATCAAAAATTAATTGGTTGTCGTAGTGAAAAGAAAAAAAAAATAGTAGTCTCTTTTATAGATACCTTGGTGAACTACCTACACTCTGTTTTTACTTACTTTGAGGCAAAAAAATAATCCCACAGTAGGAATGCTTGTTAGATGTTGGGGAGAGAATAACAAGTTAGCAGGAGTTTATCTTCTTGAGGCCTTTGTTTTTGACAATAGAAAAAGATTTTAAAAATTCTATATGAAGGGGTTTAGCTGTGCTCTGTTCATGCCATTATGAAATTACTCCATTTCAGGTTTGAACTGACTCAGCTGAGTTGGGAAAGAGAAACATGTCGTGGGAATCAGAACACAGCAAGACTGACTTTCCTTAAACAAATATATGTTTTCTTAGTTCAGAACAAATATAAGTTGTTATAGAGCCTAACAAATTAAAAATTCATCTTAAAATTGTTGATAATGAAATTTCAATATCGTGGTGCCTTTCAATTGAGAGCTCCCAAAGGTAAGATAGGGTATCAAGTGTCCGATATTTAAATATCAGCTTTACAGGAGAAAAATTGCTTTTCTTTAAATTGTCTGAATAATTGATAAATCAGTATAGAACCACAGATAATCAAGAATTGACCGAACTAGAGAACTAGAGACAACATCTTACCCCTTCCTTTCTTAGGTACAGAGAGATGAACAGCTCTCTGATTTTGAAAGATCTTGGAAAATGAGTCCTAAAACCAGTTCGTTGTTTGAATCAATTATCCAGTAACACTCAAAGCCAGGAAATGTCTGAATCCGATGCCTTATGCTATGCCTTATGAGTCCAGTGCTTTATGCCTTACCCCTGGCTTCGATCCCATTCTTCCATGACCCCTGTCCTCTGGGTGGGAGTTCTTCATACACCTGAAGACAATGATTAACCCTCCCCCCAGCTTCGTCCAGCCCTTTAATCTTCTTGGTGGCAGTGTTTGGAATCTTCCCTGAATTTTCCATCTCAGGCGGTAATGTAGGGCAGTGCATCTTGATAAGGTCTGACTAGAACTGATTAATATGGAGAAAGTGATTGCTTTTGTGCATCCTAATATTTGAATTGTTTTGTAAACATTACAGTATCCCGTTATTAACTTACTGCTAGTTTATTACTCACGGTGTGATGCTGATCATTTGATCCCTGCTCGTACTTAATCACTTATTTTCTAGCTTGTATTTTTGCATTTTGAAACTCCTTGTTGGTTTCTCTCCTCTTTTTCACTGAGTCTGGTCACTGGGATTGTATCCTTTGGTGTTTTGGAAAGTGCTGTGATCTGAATGTTTGTATATCCCCAAAATTCACATGTTGGAATCCTTAATGCTCAACATGATGGCATTGGGAGGTGGGCCCTTTTGGAGGTGATAGGTCATGGGAGGGTCCTCAGGAATGGGATTAATACCCATCTCCTGTAAAAGAGACCCCTAACAGAACTTTCTAGCCACTTCTATTGAGTGAGGACATGGCAGGAAGTCTGCAACTCAGAAGAAAGCTCTCACGGGGTGATACTGACACTATGACCTTGAGCTTCCAGCCTCCAGGACCGTGAGAAGTAAAATTTTGTTGTTTCTAAGTGACCCCCGCTGTGGTATTTTGTTATACCAGTCCAAATGGACTAAGACAGAAGGCACTGGTGGGTTGGTAGAATTCTTTTTTGTTGTGTCATCTTTCTGTTATTCACCAACACAGTATGGAAACTGGAGAACGAAAAAGGCTGGAAGAGTCCTAGAAACCATTTTGGACCCAGGAGGGGTGCGAAGGAAGCTGGACCACAGAGGCAGGCCTGTCCCCCAGGCGTCTGTAAGCCTGAGCAGCAGGGGAGCTTCTCTTCGGGATGAAGAACTTGGGACTCAGAATGCTCCTGACAGACAAATTAAAGGCAGATCAACTAACTGGGTGGTTCACTGGTTTACTTGCCTCTCCTGCTCTCCGAAACTTTCTATGTGGTCATGGCTGAGATTACAAAGTCAGTTGTAGCTTAAGGTCCAGACATAGATCTGTGTAGAATAGATTGACTAAGAAAGTCTACTTGAGATATTAAAGCTAAGTGATATTAATGATATTTCTTTAAATTATCTGGAGAAACTATATGTTCCCTCTTAAATAGAAATGCTCTGTTAATCTGAGAAATAGAATTTTAGGGAAATTTCCAAAAATATTTTGTGTGACGTTGAAGTCATAATTATGTAAGACGGAGGTGTTTTCATAACCTGATGCTAAGTGTGTCGCCTGACATTTGTGGAGATGATATTGTTGGGATAATGATAATCTAGGATTTAGGCTTTCAGGTAATGGATTTATCCTGATGTACTTCTGTTCTCTTATCTGGGATAGTGCATTTGTGACCAAAAAAACCCCTCATGCATGGGGATGAATTTATATGTTTATAGAGTCTTTTTCATTTAAAATTCTATTGGGAGACTATCTGATTTACATCTCATTTAGGAGGATCTCTGGGTTTATCACCTGATTGGGCATGTTGAAAAAAAAATACATATACATACACACCGCATTTATAAATCTATACTTGTCCTATGTTTTGATAAGAAGAGATGGTCTAGTGTATGGCACAGTAGCAGATGTTCAAAAGGTCATGCCATGCTTTTGTGTGTCATGGCCCAGAGCAAGATAACCTAGTTTTGATTTTTGTCATTGTCCCTAGTCAAAACCATGTGATAAGGAATTTGTATTTAGCTCTTTCCATATTCCTTTCCTAACTCCCTTCCCTTCACTGGCTTGAACTTGTGGTTCTCAGTTTTAGTATTCTCAAGTTATTCACTGTTTGCTTAGAATCTTTAACTAAATCATTACCACTTGGCCTGCCCTCCTTCCTAGTACACCATGTGCCACTCTTTTCCTCTGCCCCATCCCAATGGATCTGCCCTATGGGTCTTATTTTTAGTATTGTTAGATGGGGAGAGCTAATAGAATTATAAAAAGAAAAAAATGTGAGCCATCAAATTCTTTACCAACAATGATTATTATTGTGGAAGTTTAGATCCCCTTGCAGGATCGAAGGGGAAGATATTTGGGGGCTAGAAAGTGATTTGGAGTTATGTATGTCATGCTTGTAAATCCAAATACCTCCTTAACGCATCTGGCTAACTCAGAAGTACAGCTAGAATTAAAACAGGAAGGACAGTTAATTTCTGGGAGCCATGATTCTCCCTCTTTCAAATGATGCTTTTCAGAAACACTTTAAATGCACTATTCATTAACGTGGTGGTTTTTAAAACTGTGATGAAAAGACTTTAATGAAAGCAGAGTAATAGAGAATAAAGTAATCAGTGTGTAGAGGGCCGACGTTCTTGCTTCCTCACCAGCAAGGTGAGCTTCACTCCACTTGGCCTCACCTGCAGGCCGGCTCCTCCTGGTGTTAGAAACTGAAATTGATTTAGGACTATGCCCGTCCAACTGATTAGAGTTGGAGTTGTTTTGGGAAGCTCCTGTAGCTTCTAGAACATTCACTTCTAGCATTTGTCAGCTCTAGGGGAAAATTCATTGACTAGGAAATGTTAACTTTTAATACACGTGTAATGGTTGCATTTGATCTCTGTTGACAGAAGAGACATTTTTAGGCACCATGTTGCTAAGGAACTTAATTTTGAAAGGAAATCAGAGTCTTTGGATAATTCTGGATCTAGATACTCATTTAACACATTTTAATTGAGGACCTATTGAGTTAATGTCCTAACGATAGAGGTGAGCAAAAAAGTCATGGGTATTTAAGGAGCTCATACTCTAGTAGTACAAAATCCATTCGTAGAATTCAAATCACTATACATATTAGTTATTGCTTATAATTTACTAGATTTATTGAATAAATGTTTAAAAAGTATCTGCTATATTCTAAGCATGATGCTTGGTGCTGGAAATACTGGATGGAGAATATAAGATGCATGAAATATAGTCTCTATCCTTGAGGGATTTATATTTGGGAATGAGTTATTTGAATAAATGGCCAAAATGTCAGGAATTACTTACTGCCAAAAATTAAACTCCATAAAAGAGGCAGGTACAGATTTCTGCAGGTCCATTAAGAAGGACACTTATGCTAACTACATGTGAAGGCCTCGGCAGGCCTCTACTGAGAAGATAGTATTTGACTTGGATTTGAAGGGTGAGAGGTACTCTGTAGAATGGAAGATAGTCTGGCAGAAAATTTAGGGTGGGGAAATCCAAGGTAGAGGGTAATAGGTTCTAGTTACCAATTCTGGTGTGTGTGTGTGTGTGTGTGTGTGTGTGTGTGTGTGTGTGTGGCATGGGTGGTGGTGGTGTTGAGGAGTTTCCCCACACCAACAAAAAGCAATTCTTGGACACAAGCTCAGTATCCTACAATTCAACTCACTTATGACCCTAAGTATCAAGAGATGGTGTCAGAGCACCTAGAACTGCCCCTCCCACCACTTCAGATGCAAATTGCAAGTTCCTGTTGCCCCTTTTGCCATTGACCTACCAAGAGGCTACAGATTGGAGATTCCCACCACCCCCTCCTTGGCTTTGATTAATTTGCTAGAGTGTCTCAGAGAACTCAGGAAACCCATTTATTCAATGGATTACCTGTTTATTGCAAAAGGATCCAGCTCAGGAACAGACAGATCGAGGAGATGCAGGGGTAAGGTATGGGGAAAGAACATAGAGCTTCCTTCTGGTGACTCTCCCAGCACATCCCTTGGCCACTGGTGATTGATCTCAATCTCCAGTCCCTTTCTTCTCCCTGGGGGCCAGGGAAGTGCGACTGAAAGTTCCAATTCTCTTACCAAATTGTTGTTTTTCCTGGCAACCCCTAGTTTTAGGTGAGGTCTAAAAGTTACCTTTTTAATCATAACAAAGGCACTTTTGTTGTTCTCATCACTTGGAAATTCTAAGGGTGTTAAGAGCTCTGTGCCAGGAACCATGACAGAGACCAAATATATTTCTTATTATAAATCACAGTATCAAAGGGGAGATTTGCACGGTCTGAAATGCTATGAGTTTGTTCATATACAAGGTGGATAAGACTAACTTTGCACATGAGACTCACCGAACTGCATAACTTTCCTGCAGTTACCACAACGGCTCTGTTCGCTTGCTTCACGTTTGAACTGGTTTTGCTCCTAACACCTTGACCTTCATAAGTAGCTTGTTTCTTTCATTTATTGGAATATCAGCAATATCTTTACATATGTATAAGATCTCTCTTTAAAAATGTGTTGATAGATCAAATGTAGTACAACAATTATATGTATTAAATAATGTATAATAAAATAAACAAAATAGAAGATATTTATATTAAAATAACATGAAACTATCTCTTTAGAAGATAGATGTTATCACTGGCTCAAATTTTCAAAACACCCAAGATATCTAAGTACTCATACGCCCCTCTGTAATAATTTTAATCTCTATATTATTGTTTTTAAAACACAGTTCCTGAAATTTTCAGCTAAATTCCTTTTCTATGCTATTATTCCTTGGAGGTCTGGAAATGGAAATCCAAGGGCGCATTTTGCTCAGGGAATTGGACAGAAATCCTGTGCATTGGCACATTGACACTCCACCTTGCAAATTATGTCGAAGTGGCAAATGTGAATTTAAGTTATAACAGAGAAATGTCTGCAGAGATTTGCAATCTACTTTGATGGCCCTGAATGTCACATTTCCTTCCCTTTAGAAAAAAAAATAATCCCATCATTCAACACCTGTAAAATTCAAGTCATTAACATTCTGTGATCTTATGACTTGTACCTGGCTCAGTTGGAGTTTTCTATTTCTTTTCTTGAGCTACGGTCTCTACCCTTCGTTTCTTCGAACTTACAATCTACGAAACTCTGTCATTGACATTCTCTCTTCATAGCCCTCTTTCTCTTCATTATGATCCCATCATTCCAGGACACCTTTACTTACAGTTTGCCCCATAAAATACCCTAATTTCTCTTCATCCATATTTTTCCATTCATTTCCCCTTCTTTCTCATGATTTTATAGACCCTGAACTCCTCTGCTTTCTCATCATTCACTAATTAGCATGTCTCCATGGTAACAGACAGTTGCAGAGCAGGGAATCATTCTCTGTACCAGCTACTGCTGAGTAACCTCTGGGCCTAGCAAGGAGGGGCCTTGACCTGATTAAGATAGGAAGACTTTTCACTTCTTGGCAGGAGAGGATCCATACATTTCAGAGAAGGCCCTGTTTCCTAGGGGGAAAGAAGAAGTCAATTTGGTTGAAAAGGAGTGTATACTTGGACTGAGGCATGCAAAATCAAAGTATGAAATAAACTAAGAAAATATTAAAGGAGATGTAGGAAAAATATCTAATGCTGATGCTCTGCTCCTGGTTTATAAGAATTAGTGGTGCTTTGATCTGAAAGATGCTGTAAATTAAATGGTGGCAAATATTTGGTATGGTTTACCTTCTAATTTTACATGTACAATTCAATCACTGTGCACCACGAGGTTGACTCAAAACAGAGAAAAACCCTACTTCCAGTTTTGTGATGAGTATTTATCATTATTTTAAAATTTTATGTTCACTCTTTTAAGCTATATATCAACCCATAATCATATACTTACTAAGCAACCAGAAAAGCATTAATTATTTTTTTAAAGATTTTATTTATTTATTTGAGAGAGATAGAGGGAGTACAAGCACAAGAGGGAGCTGCGGCAGAAGAAGAGGGAGAAACAGGCTCCCCACAGCTTGATCCCAGAACCCCAGGATCACGACCTGAGCAGAAGGCAGACACTTACCTGACTGAGCCACCCAGGCGCCCCAAGAATGGCATTATTATTATAGGAGTTTACTGTTGCATTTTCTAGATAACTTGTATGGAATTATGTAGTGCATACTTTTCCTATGTATTTTGGTAAGGTTGAGAGGCTAGGAAAGATATTATTGGTTATGATTTATTGAGTACCTATTATGTTTTTGACACTGTTCTCTGTGATTTGCGTATATTGTCTCTAAAGCTCATGACAGTTTTTCAAGGTCAGATTCTATTATTTCAAGTTTGTGTATGAAGAAATTGAGACTCACTGAGGTTAATTTTGTCTCCAAGTTCAAAAAGCTAGTGAGAGTCTGGTGTGGGACTCCTGGATGCCTGAAACCAAGTCTATGTGCAGATATGCATTACCTGTACGTTCCTCCACAAAGGTATCTAATTAGAATGCTATATGGACACGAAATGTAGACTTCTGTTTTCACAGGAAAACTTTGATCAGTAAGAAGGAGAGGCTGAAGTTTGAGGACTCCGGTGGTGGAAGCCACAGCAGCTGAAAGGTTGAAGATCGGAAGCAGCAGATGATTTTACTGGATGTCACGGAATGAAAGGTTTTAACAGCATGTGGAAACTAGAAGAGCAGGAATTTATTGCTTGAAAGCTTGTTGGTCATGATGTAAGCCTGTGTAAACGGGCTGGAGATGTTTTGTCCCTTGACCTATAAATCTTGGCATGACATTGCTATCCTAGGAACTCTGCTCTGTTTTTTTTTTTAAAGATTTTTAAAATTTATTTACTTGACAGAGACAGAGAAATCACAAGCAGTCAGAGAGGCAGGCAGAGAGAGAGGAGGAAGCAGGCTCCCTGCCGAGCAGAGAGCCCGATGTGGGGCTCGATCCCAGGACCCCGAGACCATGACCTGAGCCGAAGGCAGAGGCTTAACCCACTGAGCCACCCAGGTGCCCCAGGAACTCTGCTCTTAATGGCCAGTGGGGACGGCAGCTTGTGTTTGCAGGAAGAGTCCTAACTAACCTTTTATTCTCTACTCTCCTCCATGGCTAGGATGCAAACATCCCTTTTCCAAATTTGAATGAGATGCTACCAGTTTGTCTTACTGTATTTTGTCAGGTGAAGGCCAACTTACATCTCAAATTTGATTAAAATCGGAAAGACTATGCCCTTCGTTCAGTCTATGAACAAAATGTCTGACATGTAAGGGGAAAAAAACATTAATTGATTGTTTTCTTTATGCCAGTTACTATGCGAAGAGCTCTCATACGCAGTTGGTGGTGGCTGAGGGTACATCTCTCTGATCTGCTTTCCCAGGGAGTATAACCATGTGGCCCTGGCTGCTGTACTCTAAAATCTGTCACTAGTTTTGTATAGAGGCTGAAAGGATCTGGTCACCAATTCTGACGTCCCCACACCACCAACCAATTCCCAGACACCCGGTGGAATTCAACTCAATTCTAGCGCTACCTACCTGGAGATAGCATTAGATCCCACAAGTTAGGGACTCGATCCTTCAAGAGTGTTCCACCACCTCCCACCCCAGGTTTTTACCTGTACTTCTGACCAACTGACTATAAATTCAAGGTGCCAATGACTGCCTCCTTGCACGTGATTAATTTGTTAGAATGGCTCACAGAATTCAGAGAAACACTTTCCTTGGTCATTGGTTTATCATAAAAGGCTAGAACTCAGGAACAGACAGAGAGATGGGAGAGCAAACTGAAGGACACCGAGCTCCCATGCCCTCTCCAGCTGGGCCACTCTCCCTGAATCTTCACTATTTTATCAACTCAGAAGCACTGAACCTGGTCCTTTTGGGTTTTTAATGGAAACTTCCTTTCAAAGGCATAATTGATGAGACCGTGGCCACTGGTAATTGATCTCAATCTCCAGCCCCCTTCTCCTTCCTGGAGGTGTGGGACTGAGAGTTCCAACCTTCTAACACAAGGTTGGTTGGGAACCTGCTGCCAATCTTAGGTGACATTCCAAAGGTCACATTAACATAACGAAAGTCACCTTTATGGTTTGCATCACTTAGGAAATTCCAAGCGTTTTAGGAGTGCCAGAAATGGGACAAAGACCAAGTATGTATTTCTTTTCATAAATCACAATATTGCAAGGTCACTCTTCCCATGGGCTGCTCCTAGCCAGCAACTAAGCTGCCAAGGCAGCTCTGTTTCTGGGAGGTGGAGTGTTTTGCCCATCGGCTTTGCTGAACTCTCTTCAAGGTACCATCAAAACTCTTCTATTCACCTTTTTTTTCTTCTCCTCTCTCCTTTACAGGGGCCGAACTGCATTTGGGTCTGACTTTTCTCTGAGCCTCCACTTGTTCTTGCCTCACTTTACCTCAGAGATGTTTCCCCTAACGAGTTCCCCGATTCTGCTTCTTGGAGGATCTGCATCAACACATTGTCTAACTCAATCTTCCCAATCTAATGAGCTATTGAGAACGATAAGAAATTGACTCTCAGGGATTTTGAAGTCTGCTTTCTGGTTCCCCTGCTAGTGAGTGGTAGGCTTCAAACCCATCTCAGAGTGGGGGTTGGTTTTCACGGTCTCTTGACTCTTCTGGTACCACACTGTCTAGGACCCCTGGCTGTACGCATCACTACTTTCTATGCTACTTTGCCTTTTGACAAGTTCTATAGTGAAAAAGGGAATAGATAAAAATTAGCCTAAAGCTCTCTGCCAAAAGAAAAAAAGAAAAAGAGATCTGGAAGGCAAGTTGTTAATAGAAAACATTCACCCTTTTCCAAGAATAACTTACAATTTAAGCTTCTCCGTATGTGTCACTGACAGGGAGCTGTCTGGCTACATGAATATGTTGTTTTTCTCTTTTTTTTCCCCTCCTTACACCCCTTTTTAGGTAAATCAGAGATGCAAGTGCTGTATCTGTTTTTCAGAGATAACATGTGAATTTGTGACATTCCCTGTGGAGTCTGAGGTCTAGGAACCTATGAAGAGATCACAACGAAACACAAGCATTCTGTTTCCAAGTGCTAGAATGATTATTGTCTGGAAGTCTTAGCATTATTCAAAAGGCAGCTCTTCTCATTTGGATCAGGCAACAGTGTGTTTTCTGAAGGCGAGAAGGCCTTTCAATAAAAGCTGGTACAGAGTGGGGCTGCCGGCTGCTTGGGGTGCAATGGAGGCCAGCAGTAAAAGCCACGGTAGCTTCGGGGAAGCTCCAGCAAGTCTAACCGGTTCCTAATGAACGGAGGGCCCCGTGGGGAGGTGTAGAAAACAAAGGGAGACTTTCATTTTTTTTATTATACTCCCCCCGCCTGCCCACCACTTTTTCATTCCAGGGAAAGAAAGTATAATTTATTGCAATTCATTCAGCCCCGTGAAGGTTCGAGAGGACAGAGAGCCTGAGGACCCTCACCTGAATGGCTTCTTGTAAGATGCTGTGTGCAGGTCTTTGGTGCCAGGAGAACACTGACTCAGTTCCCTCTTTGCTTGGCACGGACCCCTTTCAGTGTGACTTAGGAAAGGCATTCTTGGCAGAATGGTGCCGCTGGTGTTGTGGGTGTTAACAGACTGACATATAGACACCGGCTGCCCATCCACTCTCTCCGTTCCTCGGCTCAGGGCCCCAAACAAGGGCAGGCCTCCTGATCATTGTCTGATTCATTTTCCCAGATGAGTCTACCACAGAATCTTAGCTCATTTGGGTGGAGGCCCCCCGCTGTTGGTCTTCTGCCTCAACATTCCTTTTAACTGCATAGTGTCCTACTGGCCTCTCCAGCTCTTCTCTCACGGTTTCTTCACATCCAAACAAAAGTGCCTCCCCTTCTAGAAACTTCCATGCTCCCTGTGCCACATGCGTTTGCCCATGCTGTTTCTTCTGCCAGGAGTGTCCTGTGCCCCTTGCTAACTCCTATGCTCTCTGCCTATCTGGTACATGTCTAATTCCATTAAGACGGAGTTCAAATGAAACCTCAGTGAAGCCTTCCATGACCTCTCGAGACTCGATTAATCACTTCATTCTCTGCAAATGTCAGTAATTTTGTTTAGCTGAAATGAATGTTGCTTCTCTGTGAAGATGCAGATTCAATTTCAATACATTTTCTCCCAGTGACTACTAAGTGCCTGGCCCTGAAATGATCACTTTGATATATAGCATTTTTTTGAACTATTTGATGAAAAGACCAGAGATTATGAATTGTATGGATTGAGATGGGCTAGTGTGTCACTCTGAAATTACTCTTGACTCTTCAGAAGAAGGAATGAGTATACATATTAGGGGCATTTTCAGTCACATTTAATTTGATTAAACAAAACAACAAAATCTGTTGCTTGAGGTCTATGATTTCCCCAAAACTTTTGGGAAAGTGTTCTAGAAATTAGTGAACTCTCCTTCCAGCGATCCCTGTCACACTATGGTACATATTAATTATCTCTGAAGGTCTCTTTAGAAGTTACATTATGTTAATCGCACTTGTTGTGAGCTCTGGGGGCCTCCAGACTCCTTGAGTCAGTAAGGCATAGGCCCTGCCTGGTCCCACTCTGCATGGCCACCCGAGCCAAGGGCAAACCCATCTCATCCACTCCTTCCTGCAGTGTTGTAGGTGACAGCCAGCATATCTACACAATGCAAGAAGCACCACTATTTAATGTATAGGATTTTGACATACTAGCTACATTCTGCTCCATGCCATGAGGGGTAGGCAATCAGCTCCATGAAATGATCAAGAGTCTGAAAAATAGCTTTTATTTTTTCACTACTCTGACTATCAAAAAATACCTTCTGAAGCTGACAACTCTGCTTTTAGTTGAAAACAGACACCACAGACTGGCAAACTGTAGCCTATGAGCCAAATCCATTCTGTTGCTGGTTTTCATACATAAAGTTTTATTGGAACGCAGCCAAGCTATTTGTTTCCATATCGCCCGCGACTACTTTCTCATTATAACGACAGAGTTCTCTAACACTGCTGGGAAGTTGTATAACACACAGAGACGAAAATATTTACTACTTGGTCCTTTGTGGAAAAAGTTGGCCAACTTCTGATGCAGCAATCCAAGGTTCTGCCAGAAACCATACATGCAAATTCTTCTTACCAAAAAGCCCGATTTTGAGAGTGTTTTTCCTCTCAGATCTCATTCCTGAGCCATTGGTGAGTTTATAATCTTCCAGAAACCTAAATCTTAGCATGGACTTTGCTGCTCTTTTAGTTTTGGTTACCAGCACTTCCTGAATCAAGATGGTAGTCCTTCTCGGTAGATTATACCTACCTTCCCTCACTTTCTTCAGCTTTACCTCTCTTTTTTTTTTTTTAAGATTTTATTTATTTATTTGCCAGACAGAGATCACAAGTAGGCAGAGAGGCAGGCAGAGAGAGAGAGAGGAGAAAGCAGGCTTCCAGTTGAGCAGAGCCCGATGCGGGGCTCGATCCCAGGACCCTGGGATCATGACCTGAGCCGAAGGCAGAGGCTTTAACCCACTGAGCCACCCAGGTGCCCCAGCTTTACCTCTCTTAAATCCCCTTTGCTCTGATTACCTATTAATTTTTGTCCTTCCATGTATATAATTTTTGGCAAAAGGTTAGGTGTAAATCAATACACAAGTAATATATACTCTTTGTGCATCCATAGTCTGTTGCGTGGAATTAGCTACTTGTGTGTCTGCTTCTACTTCCTGGATCAGACCTTCTGGGGATATTGACCATATCACGAGGTATTTTGCACATGGGACATACCCAATAACTGTGTAGAGGTTTTTGTTGCCCGTTTTTGTTGTCCTTGCTGTATTTGGTAGCAAGCTAGTTTTAGCAAGCGTTTCTGAGATCAGCATATTCAGAACCTAAATTAATTGGCCCTTTTGGTAGAAATAACGGTCTGTGCAAGGGGCTAATGTTGATTCCTTGGTTGAAAACTTTACTTAGTTTTCATGCTTTTATGAATAAAAATAGTGACAGTAATTATATTGCTTACTAAATGTCTAGTATTTTCTAATGCATCAGTGTACATTGTTGAACTTACTTCTCATAGCAGTGTGCTATGATAGGCCTCGATATTCTAATTTAATAAGATTGTGAAATAAGACTCAGAGACAATATAGCTTGCTTAGGGGAAATGTTATGGGCGTTCTGGCCTGCAGAGGTCTGGCAGGTGATGTCCCTGTAGGAAGCAGGTGGGTGTAGTGCGGTGTGGAGTGGTGGGGACCAGTGAGCACGTGCATTGTCTGAAAGGGCGGCTGCTCCTCTGCCCCAGCTAGCTGCTGCCATGCTCCAATATCAGCTCACGGTTGCATGACTTTCCAATGTTTTAGAAACCAGAAATCCAGACTTCGAGGGAGATGTTTTCCTTTTTAAAACACTGTTCAGTCGTAACGAAATGTACTGTGCACCAGACCTGGCACCTGCATGGTGGGTCTTCAAATGCTTAGTTAAGACCACACGGGTGAGGGAGAACTGCTTGCTTCTGAATCCTGCTTCTAGCACATTCTGTGCTACTTTAGGCAACAGAAACTCTCTAAGACTCAGTTTCCGTCACATGAGACAAATGGTAGTATTGGCTTCTACCTAACAAGTCCAGACACTTAAATACCAGTATCAGACATACCATGATAATCAGAATGTTGAATTCGATTATATTTTGACTTCTTGATGAGTTTTGCTGAAGTGTTTAGCCCATGTCTGCCATGTATAACATAATCACTAAGTGACTATATACTCATTATGATTATGGATTAAGGACACAAAGCTAGTAATTTCATATCTAAGATTTGTAATCAGTCTGCATTGTGGCAAAGCCACATTCTTTTATTTCAGTGCAATCATGCTTCTCATAATTCAGCATTTTGTTTTGCTTCTCACTCTACTTTTCCAGTTGTTAATCACAATGGAAACAGACCAACAACTTATGAGCAAAGAGTTTCTATATTTCACTAGCAGACCTGGAGATGCTACCTTGTCAATGAGCAAGGACAGATGTAGGCATCAGAGGTAACCACAATACTGAACAGGAGGAAGGATTTCACCGGGGAAAAAGCGGTAGCCAAACACTGCATTCAGCAGGTAACTACCTCTTTACCTGCATCTTTCCATCAAACTGGTATTTTTACTAAGAGACGTGGTTAGTATAATAATGGAATATTTTTCTTCATAAAACTTTTTTTTTAATAGGAAACTTTACATACACTATGTGCAGGGTTTTCTTTCTTTCTTTCTTTCTTTCTTTCTTTCTTTCTTTCTTTCTTTCTTTCTTTTTTTGTCCTGAAAGATTTGGGTAAAACCCTTGTATCTTGGCATACAGTGGCAGCACACAATGGAGGACTAGATTTGGAAACGGAGGCTATGGGTTCTACTCTCAGTTCTGCATGCAAATAACCGTTTGATTTTAGGCAAACCACTGCTCGTAGGATTATTGGAGATTATAAACCCAAACTACCAAGAGTGAGAATATTTGTGGAAGTTCTTTATTTCTAGATAAAACTACAGTAAGAGCACTATGGCTATTTTTATATGTTATGAGAGTGGTATACAGTACACATGAAATTATAACCACTTCCTTACGACATCAATGATTTCAATAACAGACACACTTTGAATTGTATTCATTTTGGTTTTGGCCTCTCACAAATAGATAAGTTGAGGTGTTTATGTTCTTTTTGTTTATTTACTTTACTCTGAAAACAGAGCAATTTTGCAGGCAATAATAAGAATAAAAATGAAGGGTCTGAGGAAAGAACAAGAAGTTTGGAATAAGTAACATAAGGAATGTACACGGAGATGACTGGTGTACATGAACGAAATATCAACTAGACTGAAACCCCTGATCGTGTGTAACTTACATGGCTTAATGAGCTGAATTCTTTTGTTTCACTATTACTACCATTTTTTTTTTCCAATGGTATCCAGTACTCTGGACACAGGAGCAGAGAGACAAATAATGTGTTTGTTCATACAAGACAGATAATTTTTCAGAGGAATTCAGGGAAAGGAAAACAAAAGGAAACATATTGAGGGTTTAAGAGAGAGAATTACTTACTTGATAGACAATATGTTTCAGAAATAATGGGAAGGGAAATGGGGTATGAAGGTCCAAAGGAGACTGATTTTTATGGAGAATATGTTTACCCTTTAATAGCTATTTTTTCCCTGAGATCTGTGAGTGTTAAACTCTTTTAGTCTCTCATGTCTGAAGATATCTTTAGTGTACTGGTTATGAAGATTAGCTGTGTATAATACTTCAGGTTTATTAATTTCCTCCTAAAATTTAAGAAAGCCACTATATTCTGGCATGTATTCTTCTTGAGGGGAAATCTACTAATTGTTATTCTTTTGTCGATAGGTTTTTTTCCTGTGGTTGCTTTTATGATTTTACCCTTATCCTTGATATTCTGCAGCTTTTCTATCATATGGCTAAGCATGGGGTTATTTTATTTATCTCAGGACTCAGGTATTTAATTTTGGAAAACTCTTAACTATATTCTTTTAAATATTGTTTTTCTAACATATTTTCCTGAAATGCCTATTAGGTATATGTTTAAGACCCTCATTTTATCCTTTATAACTTTTTAAAGGTTTTTTTTTTTTGTTTTTTTTTTTTTTGTCTGTGATGTATTAAAAGCAATTTCCACAATATTATCTTTCAGTGAATTATGTTTTGTCTAGATATTACCTCATCTTTTGGGCTTTAAAAAAATTTCCATGAGAATTCTTTTTTTAGATTTTATTCATTTATTTGACAGAGAGAATAAGCAGGGGGAATAGCAGGCAGCAGGAGAGGGAGAAGCAGGCTCCCTACTGAGCAAGGACCCCCCCCCAGACTCAGGGCTCTATCCTAGGACCTTGGGATCATGACCTGAGTGGAAGGCAAATGCTTAACTGACTGAGCCATCCAGATACCCCTCTATGAGAATTTTTTTTTAAATTCTAAGATTTCTAACATTTCTACTCCAATTTTTGTTTGTTTTTGACTGATTTTATTGTGTATATATATTTTTTCATATCTAAACTGCTTTAAAGGCTTATAATGCACATTTGTGTAACTCAATTATCTCAAGTCAAATACCTCTAAATAACTCCTATGCAGGTCAAAAGATAAAACATTGCCAGCGACCCAGAATCTCCCTTCAGGTCACTTCTTAATCCCTGTCCTCTCTCTTCTCTACAAAGATAACCAGTATCTTGAATTCTGACACCATCATGGAGAGTTACCTGTTTTTGAAGTTTATGTAGTTGAAATAATAGAATATATATTTTTTGGATCTTATTTCTTTCGCTCAATATCTTTTTTGTATGATTATTCTCTCTTGTTGCTGAGAGATAGAATTCATTCATTTTCATTATTTTTAGTATTTAATTGTATTGATATACTGCAATTTAATTATGCATTCTAATGTTAACAGAAGTTTCATTTTTTTTCAGCCAGGATTTATAATGAATAACATTTATAATCATTCTTGTATACATCTCTTGGTGCACATGGTGTACATTCTTATTAGATAGATATATAGAAATGGAATTGCTAGCTTAAATTACATGCATATCTTCAGCTTTAGTAGATAATACCAGGTTGTTTACCAAAGTAATTTTATGAATTTATAATCCTACTAACAGTATATGAGAATTTTTATTGCTCCATATCCTTGCTGACACTCGGTATTGGTTGTTTTTAGTTTTAACCATTTTGGTAACTGTACTATGGTACCGCATTGTGAGGTTGGCACCTTTATATAAATTTAATATAATTTAATATAATTTAAATTTAATACAATTCTTTGGATATCCTTTTTTAAGAATACCTGTTTCAGTGTCCTACCTCTTTTTCATTGGATTGTCTGTATGTTTCCCTAATTGATTTTTATGAGTTTTTATATATTTTGGATATCAACTCTTTTTTGTTTAAATTGTTGAAAATACTTTCTTCTATGCCATGGCTTATGTTTTAATACCATTTTTTAAAAGATGTTATTTATTTATTTATTTATTTATTTATTTATTTGAGAGAGAGAGAGAGAAAGAAAGTGCATGAGTTGGGGGGATGAGGAACAGAGGGAAAGGGACCAGCAGACTCCACACTGATTGCAGAACCTGATGTGGGGCTTAATCTCATGACTCTGAAATTATGATCTGAGCTGGAGCCAAGAGTTGGACGCTTAACAGACTGAGCCACCAAGGCACCTCTTATCTTTTAGCACTCTTGACAGTGCTTTTTCTCTCTTCAATCATCAGAACTTCTTAATTTTAATATAGTAATACTTATCATCCTTTATTAACTTAAGAAACCTTATCCATCTCTAACATCACAAAAGTATTCTACACATTATTATTACTATTATTATCAGCCATTCATATCAATAACCTCAGACTATTTGGAATAGATTTTGTCTATAGTATTGTGGATATTCAGTTATGCCAGAAACATTTATTAAAAAGACTCTTTTTTCCCCATTGCTCTGCAATGGCACATTTATTATAAATCAGTGTTTATATATACAGCAATCTGTTTCTTAGCTCTTCACTTTTTTCAGTTGGCCTATCTGTCCACCATTTGTAACACCAATATACCATCTTACTTTTATAGTTTTATGATAATCATTGATATCCAATAGAGCAAATCTTTTAACTTTTTCCTCTTCATCTTGGCTCTTCTTGGACTTCTGCGTTTCCAAATAGAAGTTTAATAATAATTTAAGAATCAGTTTGTCAAGTTCTACACATACACAAAGCTATTGGGAGATTGAAATTATGATCAGTCTATAGATCATTTTAGGGAAAATTGACATCTTTATGTTATTGACTCTTTAGTTGATCAAGAATTATCCTATAGGTGTTTAGATTCTTAAAATTTCTCCCAATATTATTTTGTAATTTTCTGCTTAGACATTTTTAATTCTTATATTTATTTCTAAGTACTTGATATATTTTGCTATTAATATAAATGATATTTTAAAAATTTTCAATTTTTGTGGCTCTTGTATATACAGATTCAGTTGATTATTATTTATTAACCTTTACCTAGGAACTTTACTTCTTTTTTCTTTTTTCAAGGTTTTGTAATGGAAATTTTCAAACATGCAAAAATAGAATTGTCTAATAAACCTCCATGTGTCCTTACTCAGCTTTAACAATTGTGATCAGTTTTTTCATCTCCTAACCTCATATTTAATTCTAATAATTTTCTACAGAGCTTTTGAATTTTCTATATACACAGTCATACTATTGGTGAATAAAGATTATTTTATTTCTTCTTTCTCTAGAGTATTTATTCATTTCCTTTCCTGGCTCCTTAAGATACTGAGAAAAATGTTGGTAAGTGGTGAGAGCTTTCTTACCATGTTTGTGAACCTGACCATGCTTTTCTCTTTTTATCAAATGGCATTTAGGAAAGAGATTCTTCTGTATTTGAGTGTCATAGGGATCAATGCTTTAACTAAGTTAAGACACATTTATTCTTAAATATTTGCATAACTTGATAAGAGCTAGTCATAACTCTTACAAATTCACAACTGGTTTAAAAAAACACTAAAAACATGTCAGCGTGTAGATCCCATGTTTACATGTAGTTGCACATTTAAATTTAATTCTTGTTTTCCCAGCACCATTTATTGAAGAGACTATCTTTTTTCCACTGTATATTTTTTCCGGTTTTGTCGAAGATTATTTGCCCATAGAGTTGAGGGTTGAAATGGATAAAAGACCTCAACGTGAGACAGGAATCCATCAGAATCCTAGAGGAGAACATAGGAAGTAACCTCTTTGATATCAGCCACAGCAACTTCTTTCAAGATATGTCTCCAAAGGCAAAGGAAAGAAAAGCGAAAATGAACTTTTGGGACTTCATCAAGATCAAAAGCTTCTGCACAGCAAAGGAAATAGTCAATGAAACAAAGAGGCAACCCACGGAATGGGAGAAGATATTTGCAAATAACAGTACAGACAAAGGGTTGATATCCAGGATCTATAAAGAACTCCTCAAACTCAACACACACAAAACAGACAATCATATCAAAAAATGGGCAGAAAATATGAACAGACACTTCTCCAATGAAGACATACAAATGGCTATCAGACACATGAAAAAATGTTCATCATCACTAGCCATCAGGGAGATTCAAATTAAAACCAAATTGAGATACCACCTTACACCAGTTAGAATGGCCAAAATTAGCGAGACAGGAAACAACATGTGTTGGAGAGGATGTGGACAAAGGGGAACCCTCTTGCACTGTTGGTGGGAGTGTAGGTTGGTGCAGCCACTTTGGAGAACAGTGTGGAGATTCCTCAAGAAATTAAAAATAGAGCTTCCCTATCACCCTGCAATTGCACTCCTGGGTATTTACCCCAAAGGTATAGATGTAGTGAAAAGAAGGGCCATCTGTACCCCAATGTTTATAGCAGCAATGGCCATGGTCGCCAACTGTGGAAAGAACCAAGATGCCCTTCAACAGACGAATGGATAAGGAAGATGTGGTCCATATACACTATGGAGTATTATGCCTCCATCAGAAAGGATGAATACCCAACTTTTGTAGCAACATGGACGGGACTGGAAGAGATTATGCTGAGTGAAATAAGTCAAGCAGAGAGAGTCAATTATCATATGGTTTCACTTATTTGTGGAGCATAACAAATAACATGGAGGACAAGGGGAGATGGAGAGGAGAAGGGAGTTGAGGGAAATTGGAAGGGGAGGTGAACCATTAGAGACTATGGACTCTGAAAAAGAACCTGAGGGTTTTGAAGGGGCGGAGGGTTGGAGGTTGGGGGAACCAGGTGGTGGGTATTAGGGAGGGCACGGATTGCATGGATCACTGGAAGTGGTGCAAAAACAATGAATACTGTTAAGCTGAAAAGAAATAAAAAATTAAAAGAAATTTTTTAAAAATTTAATTCTTGGCATTTACTTTATAGTTACTGGAGTAATTTAAAAAGTCTTTGGCTCTCTGCCTTTGGCTCAGGTCATGATCTCAGGGTCCTGGGATCAAGCCTCACATTGGGCTCTCTGCTCAGTGGGAAGCCTGCTTCCTCCTCTCTCTCTGCCTGCCTCTCTGCCTACTTGTGATCTCTGTCTGTCAAATAAATAAATGAAAATCTTAAAAAAAAAGATAAGCTATAACCATCTACAAATTGACACATTTATTTGCTGTATAGTTTGTGAAAATGCCTTTAATTGTTTTATGTAGAAAAAAAATTTCAACTCTGACAGGTGTCTCCTCTTCAGCACACTTCTTAGTTCTCATCTGCAACAGGCAATAGCGGATACAAAAGAATTTTTAACTATGAGAACCGAATATTAAAAAAATGAACAGTTTATTAAATGGTATTTTATTTAACAACCTAGGAAATTCCCAGTCACTTGCAGTTCCAGGGTAATTTCAAGTGCAGTTGGGAATTCGACATTCTCAGTGGAGCTATTATGTCTGGCAAACCTTGTAGGTGAAATAAGTACATTTAATAGCGCATGTGAAGGGATAGTTCTAACATCAGCTTTGATTGCTCCATTTTCCACAACTGAACTGGGTTGCTCAACATGGCTGTTATTGTTCTTGATGTTGGGGTAGAGGTTTTTTGTTTTTGTTTTTTTTACAATAAATTTATGACTGTCAGGAGACATCACCTCAACATACATGGCGTCGTTCCTTCATAGCTCCATAGAATTTTTTCTGTTATGTTCTTGTGAAATTCTGTTTCATTGCCTTAGCAGCTTCAATAGTGTTTTGTCAGCCACTGCAGTTGGGTCCCTGTGTTCTGCCTCAGCCCCCACTACAAGGCCATCCCCTCTCTTTTACCCTAAATTTTATATTCTTTTAGAAAAAATATGTTTTACATATGTTATTGCTCTGTATTTGGAGTGGAATTGATGCATCAAAGTGTGAATATTGTTTCATTTTGACCAGAAGTCAGAGCTGGAGGCCCTCTAGCAGCGAGCTGGAGAACAAACTGGAGGCGAGTGAGAATGGAGACAGAGCCACCATATGAATCTTGGGAATGCAGCCAGTGCCTTGGAAGCGGAAAAGGAAGAACAGCGTTTGAAATCAGCAGGCTAAACTAGAAACCTCTGAGTCTGCTTCCTGACTCATAATTCTGGGGACTCTGGGTGTGTGAGGAAAAGCTGCACTGAGAATCAGGAGGACAGATATCAATTAAACCAAAGAGGCAGATGGATCTTAAAGATTTAGGGACATTTTTCCCCTATGGAGTAGAAATTCTTGAGGTGCTTGGATCAGGACCTAGGTATGGTGTGGCAAGATGGGGACAGGATGGGAGGAGACAGAGGGTCAGACCAAGATACGCACTGGACTGGCTGCTGTCATGGGGAGAAACTAGCTTTGTGTACCTAGAAGATTTGCAGCAATTTGTTGGGAAATGGTAATAAACATTTAGAAGAAAGGAGATATATGATGGGTCGGGGAGAGAGAGAGACAGATTGGTGAAAAATAAGTGAATATTTCTGGGGTGTCTGAGTGGCTCAGTGGGTTAAACCTCTGCCTTCAGCAACAGGTCATGATCTCAGGGTCCTGGGATCAAGTCCCACATCAGGCTCTCTGCTCAGTGGGGAACCTGCTTCCTCCCCTCTCTCTGCTGGCCTCTCTGCCTACTTGTGATCTCTGTCAAATAAATAAATAATTTAAAAAGTGAATATTTCTGTTAGTCCAATTATTCTCTCAACTTCAAGGAGTTACAGATGCCTGACTTGGCTCTGTGGAAATAATTCAAATTACCAAGTATTGCTCACTCATAATATCTAGGAGTCTAGAAAATGCAGGAATACAATGACAGTGTTATAAGAAGACACTCATGTCTTCTTTTCAAAATAAATATCCCATAGACTTGTTGTTCCATTAGGTTTGATTTTGTGTTTAATATATTATGTAACTATCTGGATATTTATATCTCATTATAACTTAAGTAAGCCAGAATTGAGAGACCAAGGAAGCATGATCTTATAGTATCTGTTAAAGGAAAGTTTCCTATCTATTCATTGTTTTACTTTTTTCATTCATTCATTCGTTCATTCATTCAACAAATTTCTATTACAGGCTTTGGCTTTTTAAGTGCCAGGAAGTAGTTTGAGTCCTTAGAAGTACACCAGTGAACATTATCATAAAATTTAATTTGTAGGAAACTAGGTTAAGAAAAGAAGGAAACAGAAAACGTCTGTGTACTTCCTATCTAGTCTTCCAGTAGTGGCAGGAGAATAAGAACGAGAACCAAGTATTTTAATCACTAGCTTAATGGCCCACCCTTCAGTGAATTCAGTTTTGAAACAAAATATGTTGAACAAATGTGTTAGTTTACAAAGGACTGCTAGGAATTGGGAATACAATAATAAATTGGGATTCCTGGTCTTAAAGAACAGATTTCTTGAAGCCAGACAGACAAACAATTACGAACAAATGACATGATCATTGTCCTGATAGAGTTAACACAGGGAGATCTAGAGCATATAGTAGTTTCAGTTCCCTGCACTGGAAAGGATAGAAAGGCTTCTAATGAGGAGCTCCCAGGGGCTCTAGAAGAGGAGAACTAGCTGGCATTGTTGATTAAGGGAGTGGTATTCAGGCTGGGGAGGAGAAAGTGCAAAAATTTTCCCTAACACCATCCTGGTGCTGGCATCTTGTTACAGTCTACTTCAGACCTTTTTGAAATTAAGTTTTCTCCCTCTCTTGATACACTAGAGGTGTTTTCTTCACCAAGGTCCCTTGCGTGGCCAAAGACAGAAGAGTGATCAACGTTGGAAGTGAAGGCGTGCATTGACTGGGAAGAAGGAGACTTTTGGTGTGCTGGAATGTTCTAGGTCTTGATCTGGGTGTTCGTTGCACGAGTAAATACACATGCAAGATTCTAGTGAGATATATGTGCTTATTAGAGCTGCGCATTTTACTAAGTGCATGCTAGACCTCAATGAAACAAGAAAAAAGAAAAAACCCAGCCCAAATGGTCTCACTCATGTCATTCCTACAATACTAATTTTCATATGTTACCATTTAGTACTTGGTATCAAATATATTTTGGGTTTTTGTTGTTGCTGTTGTTGTTTTTTGTTAATTTTTTACTCTCTGCTTTTTTTTTTTTTTTTAGAATCTTTTCAGAAACCAGATTACAAATGCCATTCAAAAGCTTGATTTTGCCCTTGGCCCCTGCTTGTCCTCTGCTAGAGAATCCCCACAGTCTCAGATTGAAAATATATAAACCCATACATAGGATACAATTCATTTTATAGTGTCTTAGAGGCTTCCTTGGCATACAATTGTGGAACACGTGCTTTCGTTTCTCTCTTTGGGTGCATTGCAGAAGGGGATAATTCTACTATTTCTCTTATTGTGTCTGGGAATGTGTACACAATTTGCATACTCAATTAATATTGCCGATAGGATGAGTATGGAGAAATGCAGAAAATGTTTGTTTCGTTTGGATCTATGAGCTTGGAAAAGAGAGGGAAAGTACCTAAATGGTACACTTAACGTGTATTTCTTCTCAACCCCTTAAACAGATTAAAAGAGGAGAAGAAATAAGACAGTCTTGAAGGTTGATTGAGGGATAAAACACCCACAGAACAAATTTGACTTATTCAAGTTTTATGAATCTCCAAAGAGCAGGTTTAAGTAGACTTGCCAGAGCTTAGATATACGCTTCTGCCAAGCAAGATAACTTTTTAAAGAAAAGAGTTCTCTGCATTTTCTCAGGTCAAAAATCAAGTTTGTAGCTTAGCTTTTGCTCTTGGAAAATATCAGATGAAAAAGAAAAGAAAATATGCCATTTATTTAGTGATCGTAGAACACCTTCAATGAGAGAACTAATCTCAGGTAAAGCAATTCACGGGTCAGGAGAAGCTCCATGGAAGGGTAAAGAAAATGAAGGCTGGATTCTATTCGTGTTACTCAGACAGGGGATATTTTGAAGTTCGCTAAGGAAAACCTCACTGAATACTTAAAAGAAAACCCAACCCTTCAATAGAACTGTATTATAAATGTTAAACTTGCTAAGGGACTAGATTTTAAGTGTTTCCGACGCTAGAAGAAATGGCAATCCTGTGAAGTGACAGAGGTGCTAGCTAACACTACTGTGGTGATCATATGGCCGCGCAGGTGTATTAACTCAATATGTGGGTCATCTTAAACATACACAGTGTCAAATGTCAAATAGCACTCCACTAAAATCAAATCAAACCACCACCACCATCACCATCACAAAAACCCTTTCTAGAGCTCTCTTTCCCTTGGTGACCTCTGTTCCTAATTCCCTCTTCTTCTCACCATGACTGTGGTCCCAGATAGCTCATTCATGAAGGGCACCATGCTTTTGCCCAGTCAAATTTTTCTCAGTCTGTTTCTTTGCCAGATGTGCCTCTTGTGCTTCTTAGTGTGTTTTTCTTATTTTTTTTTTAAAGATGTATTTACTTATTTTAGAGAGAGTCAGAGAGAGAGTAGGAGTGGGACAGAGGGAGAGAATCTTGAAGCACTCATCACTGAGCACAGAGCCCAACTTGGTGCTTGATCCCACGATCCATGAGACCATGACTTGAGCCAAAACCAAGAGTCTGACACTTAACAGACTTAGGCCTCCTAGGCACCCCATGTTTTCCTTTTTCTTTAAGTATCTCTGCCTCAGATGTCTCATTCCCTGTCTTTTATATCTAGAGTATAAACTCCTGGAGAGCAGTGGATTTTTTGTTCACTATTGTATCGCCTGCACGTGGTCTCTAGTAAGTAGCTCAGTAAGTTTTTGTTGAAAGAGTCAATTTAGTCAAGGAACAGAAGTTTCTAGAAATTCCTATGTCATAGTTCACTTGACACAAGTTTTGTATCATTGTCTTGTGTTTTATCAGCCTCTGAATTAAAGCAGGAATTTTAAGTCTGTGGTTAAAGAATGAGCTTCAGAGCGTGTGTGATGGGCTTGCAGGCCAAGTCTGGGTACCTCTTGAAGGGTGTGTGGGGAAAAGGAGAAGTTTCCTAGTGCTTATGGACACAGAAATGTTTCATATTTTTATTTTTCTTACTCTCAAAAAAATTTAGCATAGATTATGCAAAGAAGGATGTGGTAACAATGATTCTTTTTATGTGACTGGCAAACTAGGTATGATGTTTTTGACTATAAATAGATATTAAGCTGATTAAGTAAAATATCAGGTAACTGTAAGGCAAATGATGTTATGGGGAGAAGGGAATCTTTACTAGTCAGATTGTAATGATTGCTGGAAAATTCTTGGGGAGAAAAAAAAGGTGTGTTATTTTCACATTCACTTTCAGAGAGAGAAAACCTAACTTACATGATAAAATATTTAAAAATAATCGAAAATTAAATATTCTGATTGATGACACTTACAGATGAGTCAAGAAGTTTAAATGTGGTGTTTTATAATTTTACAATGTTTTTCATGTGATTTTTCTATTATTACAAGAAAAGGATCAGAGACTGCTGAGTGGATTAATAAAATGATCTAATTGTATTTTTAAATATTCCCCTGTTCAAAGAGAATCTCAGTAACTGTTATTTTGAACATGAAATTGTTACACACATGGAACAATGGGGATACATGGGAAGGTAGGACATGTTCTTTTTGAAGAAGGATTTCTTTAGGATCTGAGAGGAAATAGCACCATGGTTGGTCTTCTGGTTCAAGGTGGTACTGAGAAATGACAGCTCAGCCAAGGGGTGTTGAAAGGGGGCTTTTGGAAAAAAATACGAGAAGAAATTGCTTTAGAAAGCTGTTTGGAAAAATAATAAAGGTAATAATAATATGTTATTTTCAGAGTCAGTATTAGCACATGATCCACCACCCAACCCCTCAAAAAAGAAAGTCACTCAGGGGAAGAAAGAGACGGGCGTTTTGAGGAGTGAACCTGGACTACAGTTCATGAATATGTGGTTTGGCCTTGAAGTAGAACACTTTCATTCATTTGCATTCAACATTAAGTTAGCAGCTGCCATCCCTCGGTGCTCTGTTAGGACGGTCAGTCTATTGGCAACTCTGGTGAATGCAAGGCAAGCGACTTGGTTGAAGTATAGAGAATTTGGTGGCTTGTGGGTTTTTAGAAGGCAAACTAAAAATGGGACAGGTCCTTATCATAATCAGTTTTCTAATGAATAAAGATGGTGCTTCTCTGCAACCCACTACACAGGAAGATAAGCTGCTGAAGGGCACCTGGTCCTGACCTGGGATCCCACAGCTTTGCTGAAGGGTGCCTCAGCACTGGGCGCATCTCCACTCTCATTAACCTCTGACCCACGCTGGACATGCTTCAGCTGAATTGGAATCAAGATTATATTGTAATACGAACAAATTACCCTGTTAAATTTTTAAATGTTTACTAGCAGGACATAGGCCAGGGTTACTCACACACGGTAATTAGACATTAAGCGCCTATATGGTAGGCTGTTAACTACAGAACCCGTTTGACAAGAGACTGTTTTCTAACGTTTTTAATTAATGAAGAATGAGCAAGATAAATATGACATGTGAAGAGCCACACGGAGTTGTGAATAGTGAGAAGTTTCAAAATAGCGGTTTCCTGTTTGTCCTTTCAAAGGATGAAAATGATCTGGCACGGTTAAACGTTTCAGTTTTAAATATTTTCTTATCAGGAGTGATTTATGCTTGCCCAGGTAGACTGTATGTGAAGATGTAAAACTTATAATAAGTATTTAAAATGCTATATTATCATGGGCTTCATGAGTGATAGAGCCCTCCTATTGGCAGCTTTGAAGAGCAAAGAATGTCTAATTAGAAAACATTCTGGGGGTGCCTTGGGCTCAGGTCATGATCCTGGGGTCCTGGGATAGAACCGTGCATCGGGATCCCTGCTTGGGTGGAGAGCCTGCTTCTCCCTCTCCCTCTGCCTGCTGCTCTGCCTACTTGTGATCTCTCTCTCTCTCTCTGTCAAATAAATAAATAAATAAAATCTTAAAAAAAAAATTCTTATCTATGAAATAAGCTTTCCAGTTGCCTATGGATATTCATTAGTCATGTGTTTCTTGTTTTAGCTCATCTTAATATTAGAGATAAGATGTAGACTTTATCAAAACATGCACAACACACACACCTACAGAGTTCATCAGAGTTACAACAAATTATTCTCAGCTATGACAATAACCATGGTTTCCATTAGTAGAAATTTGAAATAGTTGATATCCAGTTATGTATCCATATAGTAGTTTAAAATACTTAACTATTAAATGAAATTATTCTTTAAATTAAAAATAGCAAAAAATAATTTAAAGAGATAATTTTCAATTTCTTCCTTGTTTTTGTAAGTCTTCATTTTGGAAGGTAGACAAAAAGAAATTGCCACCACTTAGAAATGGTCCATTACCATATTAATGAGTTAAGATTTATAGTTGTTCTCACAATAAAAATTCCTGATTTTTTTTTCACTCCTGTGGGTTGCCTCTATGAACAAACTAAAAATTTGCATAATGCAACTTAGGTTGGAAATACAGCATATGACTTCATCTTTTATTTCCATTCTTCCTTATGATTGGGGAGAGCCTGTTCAGTCTCATGTTGCCCAATCCATGCTATAGTTTTTGTACTTTGATGACAAATCACAACTATGACATTTTTTTACTACTATTCTTTGTTCTACACATTTCTTTGGGGGGAGTGCTGCTCTTTGTCTTTCCCTCCTTTTTTTTTCTTACTCCCTTAATCAAACTTTTTGAATACGTTCCTCCTTCTTGTGTCCATTTCCTTCTAAATAAGCAATGCCCGCTTAGTATTATCTGATCAGATTAAAAACAATTACTCAGATTATGAAATGGCTTTTTAACAATAGGGTAATCTACATCCTTTCCAACCTAAGAGTCTGATGTTTAGATGGATTATCTTTTTGCCCCTTCTTTGGAAGTGACTCATGGATCTGGTGCAGTAACCTTTCCCAGTGGGGTCACATGTGACACTGGCTCTACCAGTCCTGTTGTAGAGTCACTTCTTTTTTTTTTTTTTTTTTGAGTCACTTCTTTTTTTTTTTTTTTTAATTAATTTTTTATTTTTTATAAACATATATTTTTATCCCCAGGGGTACAGGTCTGTGAATCACCAGGTTTACACACTTTACAGCACTCACCAAAGCACATACCCTCCCCAATGTCCATAATCCCACCCCCTTCTCCCAAACCCCCTCCCCCCAGCAACCCTCAGTTTGTTTTGTGAGATTAAGAGTCACTTATGGTTTGTCTCCCTCCCAATCCCATCTTGTTTCATTGATTCTTCTCCTACCCACTTAAGCCCCCATGTTGCATCACCACTTCCTCATATCAGGGAGATCATATGATAGTTGTCTTTCTCTGCTTGACTTATTTCGCTAAGCATGATACGCTCTAGTTCCATCCACGTTGTCGCAAATGGCAAGATTTCATTTCTTTTGATGGCTGCATAGTATTCCATTGTGTATATATACCACATCTTCTTGATCCATTCATCTGTTGATGGACATCTAGGTTCTTTCCATAGTTTGGCTATTGTGGACATTGCTCCTATAAACATTCGGGTGCATGTGCCCCTTTGGATCACTACGTTTGTATCCTTAGGGTAAATACCCAATAGTGCAATTGCTGGGTCATAGGGCAGTTCTATTTTCAACATTTTGAGGAACCTCCATGCTGTTTTCCAGAGTGGCTGCACCAGCTTGCATTCCCACCAACAGTGTAGGAGGGTTCCCCTTTCTCCGCATCCTCGCCAGCATCTGTCATTTCCTGACTTGTTTATTTTAGCCATTCTGACTGGTGTGAGGCGATATCTCATTGTGGTTTTGATTTGTATTTCCCTGATGCCGAGTGATATGGAGCACTTTTTCATGTATCTGTTGGCCATCTGGATGTCTTCTTTGCAGAAATGTCTGTTCATGTCCTCTGCCCATTTCTTGATTGGATTATTTATTCTTTGGGTGTTGAGTTTGCTAAGTTCTTTATAGATTCTGGACACTAGTCCTTTATCTGATATGTCGTTTGCAAATATCTTCTCCCATTCTGTCAGTTGTCTTTTGATTTTGTTAACTGTTTCCTTCGCTGTGCAAAAGCTTTTGATCTTGATGAAATCCCAATAGTTCATTTTTGCCCTTGCTTCCCTTGCCTTTTGCATTGTTCCTAGGAAGATGTTGCTGCGGCAGAGGTCAAAGAGGTTGCTGCCTGTGTTCTCCTCAAGGATTTTGATGGATTCCTTTCGCACATTGAGGTCCTTCATCCATTTTGAGTCTATTTTTGTGTGTGGTGTAAGGAAATGGTCCAATTTCATTTTTCTGCATGTGGCTGTCCAATTTTCCCAGCACCATTTATTGAAGAGGCTGTCTTTTTGCCATTGGACATTCTTTCCTGCTTTGTCGAAGATTAGTTGACCATAGAGTTGAGGGTCTATTTCTGGGCTCTCTATTCTGTTCCATTGATCTATGTGTCTGTTTTTGTGCCAGTACCATGCTGTCTTGATGACGACAGCTTTGTAATAGAGCTTGAAATCCGGAATTGTGATGCCACCAACGTTGGCTTTCTTTTTCAATATCCCTTTGGCTATTCGAGGTCTTTTCTGGTTCCATATAAATTTTAGCATTATTTGTTCCATTTCTTTGAAAAAGATGGATGGTACTTTGATAGGAATTGCATTAAATGTGTAGATTGCTTTAGGTAGCATAGACATTTTCACAATATTTATTCTTCCAATCCAGGAGCATGGAACATTTTTCCATTTCTTTGTGTCTTCCTCAATTTCTTTCATGAGTACTTTATAGTTTTCTGAGTATAGATTCTGTGTCTCTTTGGTTAGGTTTATTCCTAGGTATCTTATGGTTTTGGGTGCAATTGTAAATGGGATTGACTCCTTAATTTCTCTTTCTTCTGTCTTGCTGTTGGTGTAGAGAAATGCAACTGATTTCTGTGCATTGATTTTATATCCTGACACTTTACTGAATTCCTGTATAAGTTCTAGCAGTTTTGGAGTGGAGTCTTTTGGGTTTTCCACATATAGTATCATATCGTCTGCAAAGAGTGATAATTTGACTTCTTCTTTGCCGATTTGGATGCCTTTAGTTTCCTGTTGTTGTCTGATTGCTGAGGCTAGGACCTCTAGTACTATGTTGAATAGCAGTGGTGATAATGGACATCCCTGCCGTGTTCCTGACCTTAGCGGAAAAGCTTTCAGTTTTTCTCCATTAAGAATGATATTTGCGGTGGGTTTTTCATAGATGGCTTTGATGATATTGAGGTATGTGCCCTCTATCCCTAGACTTTGAAGAGTTTTGATCAGGAAGGGATGCTGTACTTTGTCAAATGCTTTTTCAGCATCTATTGAGAGTATCATATGGTTCTTGTTCTTTCCTTTATTGATGTGTTGTATCACATTGACTGATTTGCGGATGTTGAACCAACCTTGTAGCCCTGGAATAAATCCCACTTGGTCGTGGTGAATAATCTTTTTAATGTACTGTTGAATCCTATTGGCTAGTATTTTGTTGAGTATTTTCGCATCTGTGTTCATCAAGGATATCGGTCTATAGCTCTCTTTTTTGGTGGGATCCTTGTCTGGTTTTGGGATCAAGGTGATGCTGGCCTCATAAAATGAGTTTGGAAGTTTTCCTTCCATTTCTATTTTTTGGAACAGTTTCAGGAGAATAGGAATTAGTTCTTCTTTAAATGTTTGGTAGAATTCCCCCGGGAAGCCGTCTGGCCCTGGGCTTTTGTTTGTTTGGAGATTTTTAATGACTGTTTCAATCTCCTTACTGGTTATGGGTCTGTTCAGGCTTTCTATTTCTTCCTGGTTCAGTTGTGGTAGTTTATACGTTTCTAGGAATGCATCCATTTCTTCCAGATTGTCAAATTTATTGGCGTAGAGTTGCTCATAGTATGTTCTTATAATAGTTTGTATTTCTTTGGTGTTAGTTGTGATCTCTCCTCTTTCATTCATGATTTTATTTATTTGGGTCCTTTCTCTTTTCTTTTTGATAAGTCGGGCCAGGGGTTTATCAATTTTATTAATTCTTTCAAAGAACCAGCTCCTAGTTTCGTTGATTTGTTCTATTGTTTTTTTGGTTTCTATTTCATTGATTTCTGCTCTGATCTTTATGATTTCTCTTCTCCTGCTGGGCTTAGGGTTTCTTTCTTGTTCTTTCTCCATCTCCTTTAGGTGTAGGGTTAGGTTGTGTACCTGAGACCTTTCTTGTTTCTTGAGAAAGGCTTGTACCGCTATATATTTTCCTCTCAGGACTGCCTTTATTGTGTCCCACAGATTTTGAACCGTTGTATTTTCATTATCATTTGTTTCCATGATTTTTTTCAATTCTTCTTTAATTTCCCGGTTGACCCATTCATTCTTTAGAAGGATGCTGTTTAGTCTCCAGGTATTTGGGTTCTTTCCAAACTTCCTTTTGTGGTTGAGTTCTAGCTTTAGAGCATTGTGGTCTGAAAATATGCAGGGAATGATCCCAATCTTTTGATACCGGTTGAGTCCTGATTTAGGACCGAGGATGTGATCTATTCTGGAGAATGTTCCATGTGCACTAGAGAAGAATGTGTATTCTGTTGCTTTGGGATGAAATATTCTGAATATATCTGTGATGTCCATCTGGTCCAGTGTGTCGTTTAAGGCCTTTATTTCCTTGCTGATCTTTTGCTTGGATGATCTGTCCATTTCAGTGAGGGGAGTGTTAAAGTCCCCTACTATTATTGTATTATTGTTGATGTGTTTCTTTGATTTTGTTATTAATTGGTTTATATAGTTGGCTGCTCCCACGTTGGGGGCATAGATATTTAAAATTGTTAAATCTTCTTGTTGGACAGACCCTTTGAGTATGATATAGTGTCCTTCCTCATCTCTTATTATAGTGTTTGGCTTAAAATCTAATTGATCTGATATAAGGATTGCCACTCCTGCTTTCTTCTGATGTCCATTAGCATGGTAAATTCTTTTCCCCCCCCTCACTTTAAATCTGGAGGTGTCTTCGGGCTTAAAATGAGTTTCTTGGAGGCAACATATAGATGGGTTTTGTTTTTTTATCCATTCTGATACCCTGTGTCTTTTGACAGGGGCATTTAGCCCATTAACATTCAGGGTAACTATTGAGAGATATGAATTTAGTGCCATTGTATTGCCTGTAAGGTGACTGTTACTGTATATGGTCTCTGTTCCTTTCTGATCTACCACTTGTAGGCTCTCTCTTTGCTTAGAGGACCCCTTTCAATATTTCCTGTAGAGCTGGTTTGGTGTTTGCAAATTCTTTCAGTTGTTGTTTGTCCTGGAAGCTTTTAATCTCTCCTTCTATTTTCAATGATAGCCTAGCTGGATATAGTATTCTTGGCTGCATGTTTTTCTCGTTTAGTGCTCTGAAAATATCATGCCAGCTCTTTCTGGCCTGCCAGGTCTCTGTGGATAAGTCAGCTGCCAATCTAATATTTTTACCATTGTATGTTACAGACTTCTTTTCCCGGGCTGCTTTCAGGATTTTCTCTTTGTCACTGAGACTTGTAAATTTTACTATTAGGTGACGGGGTGTGGGCCTATTCTTATTGATTTTGAGGGGCGTTCTCTGAACCTCCTGAATTTTGATGCTTGTTCCCTTTGCCATATTGGGGAAATTCTCCCCAATAATTCTCTCCAGTATACCTTCTGCTCCCCTCTCTCTTTCTTCTTCTTCTGGAATCCCAATTATTCTAATGTTGTTTCGTCTTATGCTGTCACTTATCTCTCGAATTCTCCCCTCATGGTCCAGTAGCTGTTTGTCCCTCTTTTGCTCAGTTTCTTTATTCTCTGTCATTTGGTCTTCTATATCACTAATTCTTTCTTCTGCCTCATTTATCCTAGCAGTGAGAGCCTCCATTTTTGATTGCACCTCATTAATAGCTTTTTTGATTTCAACTTGGTTAGATTTTAGTTCTTTTATTTCTCCAGAAAGGGCTTTTATATCTCTCGAGAGGGTTTCTCTAATATCTTCCATGCCTTTTTCGAGCCCGGCTAGAACCTTGAGAATTGTCATTCTGAACTCTAGATCTGACATATTACCAATGTCTGTATTGATTAGGTCCCTAGCCTTCGGTACTGCCTCTTGTTCTTTTTTTTGTGTTGAATTTTTCCGTCTTGTCATTTTGTCCAAATAAGAGTATATGAAGGGGCAAGTAAAATACTAAAAGGGTGGCAACAACCCTAGGAAAATATGCTTTAACCAAATTAGAAGAGATCCAAAATCGTGAGGGGGGAGAAAGGGGATCAAAAGAGGTTTAAAAAGGAAGAAAGAGAAAAAAAAAGAAAAAAGAAAAAGAAAAAAAGAAAAAAAAAAAGAAAAGAAAAGAATTAAAAAAAAAGAAAACACCTAAGAAAAATGTAAAAAAGAAAAAATATATATATTAGATAAACTAGTAAAAAATCATTAAAAAAGAAAAAGGTAACAGTTAAAAAAAAAAATTTTACCCGAAGGTGAGAGAAAAAAAAAAAAACAAAAAATGAAAAAGAAAAAAAAATTAAATTAACTGCAAGACTAAAAAAAAAAAATCACAGGGAAAAAGCCATGAGTTCCGTGCTTGGCTTTCTCCTCCTCTGGAATTCTGCTGCTCTCCTTGGTATTGAAACCGCACTCCTTGGTAGGTGAACTTGGTCTCGGCTGGATTTCTTGTTGATCTTCTGGGGGAGGTGCCTGTTGTAGTGATTCTCAAGTGTCTTTGCCCAAGCGGAATTACACCGCCCTTACCCGGGGCCGGTGTGAGTAATCCGCTTGGGTTTGCTTTCAGGAGCTTTTGTTCCCTGAGCGCTTTCCGTAGAGTTCCGGAGGACGGGAATACAAATGGCGGCCTCCTGGTCTCCGGCACGGAGGAGCCGAGAGCCCGGGGCCCCACTCCTCAGCGCGCCCTCAGAGAACAGCGCCCAGTTACTCCCGTCTGCCTGACCTCCGGCCGCGCTCCGAGCTCTCCGAGCCTGCGACCAGTTCAAGGTAACACCGAGCTGTGAGCTTACTGTCGGCTCTGTCTCTGTAGCCGGCTTTCCCGTTTCAATACCCGCAAGGTCTGCGACACTCAGACACCCCTGATCCTTCTGTGACCCTGCGGGACCTGAGGCCACGCTGAACCCGTGTGGGCTTCGCCCCGGTTTAGCCTCTGGAGCGATGTCCCTCAGCGGAACAGACTTTTAAAAGTCCTGATTTTGTGCGCCATTGCTCCGCTGCGTGCCGGGAGCCGGCCCCTCCCCCGGGGTCTATCTTCCCGTCGCTTTGGATTCACTTCTCCGCCGGTCCTACCTTTCAGAAAGTGGTTGTTTTTCTGTTTCCAGAATTGCTGTTCTTCTTCTCTTCGATCTGCCGATGGATTTGCAGGTGTTTGCAATCTTTAGATAAGCTATCTAGCTGATCTCCGGCTAGCTGAAGCAGTCTCAGCCTGCTACTTCTCCGCCATCTTGACTCCTCCCTCGAGTCACTTCTTTTGCCTGGCCGTTTCTTTCTCTTTCTCTGCCTCTCCCACTTCTTTTTGTCCTTATTCTTTTCCTTTTGACTAAAAAATGATCCTTAATGACCCATTGGGTGACAAAATTCTGTTAAGAATTTTGATGCTAATATTGACCCCACATTTCTGAGAACCAATGAGCTAAATAATCATTTTGGACAGAAGAACAGTTAGAAATGAATGTGAAATGTGATGGGGGTCTTGGCCAAGTTGAGTTGATTGCTGAGATCCAAAGATGTGTGAGCCTGTCCGGTGGATTGGTGGGGTGACACACCCAAAGTCTTTTTGTGGGAGGGACTCCTGGACAACCCAAGGTGCTTGATTCAATAACATAACCTCAGACTTCTGAGGGGAAGGCAGATTCTTGGGCTTTCTCAGGTGGCAGTGTCTATCAGCCCAGCACATTCTTCCCCCTCCCCCAACTAGACTCATGTCTGAGGCATCTAGTGATCTGTGAGCAGGATCTGTAAGTTCAAACCAAAAGAGCTGTTTGGCCACGTGAAGACTCCTGGTGCACAAACATGCTGTTTCAGCCACAGCCATCTGACATAAGGTGATACACAAGGAGAGAGAAACATTCTTATCCACTTCAAAAGCTAACAGTCAACAACATTGGATCCTCATGGGATCAGCTGTGCTAATAGTGGTAGGAGACTCTGGGGTGTGTAGGGACAGCAGTGCCCAGAGAGTGGCAGTATCTGGTGGGCACCGTGCCTGGCAATGGAAGGGTGCACACCATCGAGGCAGTAGTATGGTGGTCAAGCCACAATGTACTGCATGGTGGGTAACCATACTTACTTGCAAACCAACTGATGACACCCTGAGATACGAGGAGGAGAGGGACTTGGCAGAGGTCTGAACCATTGGAAGGAAAAAGCACTGACACTTAGATCATGAATTTAGATTGACTATACTCGCTACAACTGTGGCTCTTGAAGAAATTCATTCTCACAAAGGCAGCATACAATAACAATTGCTATCCTCCTTTTTTAGTCCCCAAAGCCCTTTCCATTCAGCCTACTCTTTAAGGAGATAGGATAATGAGTCTACAATGAGAAAATGGGCCGCCATTTTGATAAAGAAAATGATGATGAAAAATGGGGGAGGGAGAAGCCAGCAGAATTAACAAAGGGTAATTAAGGTAGGGAAAGCAAAAGTTGCTGATTTTCACATTACCAAATATATTTCAATTGAACAAAAAAAAGAGTTAATCATATACATGTATTTAGAGGAGGCAGAAACAGCAAAAATAACTGTGAAAGCAGACACTGGAAATTAAAGAGGAGGAAATAGACCAGTTAATTCTTGTTCTCAGCCTCATCTTTTTTTTTTTTCACCCCCAAGCTGAAAAATGATAGTGGATTATATAAGCAAAGCGAGAAAAAAAAAATTACTGTGAAATAATTCTAACTTCTAGCAGTCTCCTTCAAGTGCATCCTCATTATTTGTCAATTCTCTTGCCATGCATACAAAAATATTAATTTTTTTCTGCGTGAACTGCCTGAGGATTGGGCAGTCTCCATACACTGCAGGCATGTGTTTCTTCATGCATTGGTGCATGCTGAATAGGACTGTCCTTTTTCTAAATTATCATCTGCTTGCCTGTGCAATTTCCATGAGCAAATATGGGTATTTGCACACGCAAATGGAAATGCATGAAAATAATATGTGCTTGGTATTAGTGGGTCCAGCCGGGGTTTGACTTTTTGGAGTTAAAAGCCCTGTAAATGCTGCATGGATTTCTGAGAAAGCTCACTTAGCAAGCACAATACATAAGCTTAGGAAAGGAGTTATAATTCCATTAGCTAAATATCTCTTCGTGAAAAAACATATATTTAGGATTTGGAGTCGTAAAACACTTTTAAGGACATTTTACTAGGGTATGATATAAGCTCATTTTTGGTCCCGAAGTATTTACTAATATGTTAGGGTTTGAAGTGTAGAGTAAATCTTTTGAACTATGGCTTTAAAGGTTATATAATTATGGAAAACACCAAAGTGAGAGCTTAAATATTCAGGGTTATATTGCCAAATGATACCTGAAAAGCAAAAGATTATGAAAGTTAGCAAGGTTGGTAATCACACGTGGCCATGTTTCCTCTCAGAGGACATACACTATTTTAATATTTTGGAGAACCTATTTACCATTTTACTAATGCAGTATTCTGATGTGTATGTCTCATAGCTGTGTTTACACGCATGTCTAAGCCTTGAGAAATCTAATGGTTTCTTCTAGTCTGAAATCTTCCAGCCATGGCTTAAGAAGTGAAGTGACTTCAGATGTCCCTCACTATCGTAGAGCCTCTAAGAGCTGCCCTGTTTACAGACTCTCAACCTAAATCTCTCTTTCATTAAAAAAGACACAAAAATCCTAAAATACAATTTTCTTTTTGTATGTCCACATTATTTTCCTAGTCAAGCTATTCTGAAGTATCATTTAGGAGTATCTACTTCTTATTACATTGTTTCTTGTCAATATTCAGCTTACAACTGCTTTTTAATAAAAAATATATATATTTTACGAAAGGAAAAAGGGATGTCTACTAGATCTTTGGGATGCCAACCAACCGACTGAAAAGTGAAAAGCTAAATCAATCAACTAGAATTGTTACATGTCATGATGAATAATAATTCAAATGCTCTCCCCCACTTATTGTTAGTTTGTCTTTGAATCTACAGAGCAAACTGCATTTTCCAAAGATCTGGGCCCACAAGCCCATGCATGGGCCCTGGCCCTAGAAAGGCACCTCTATGGCCACCTGATTTTCCTCTGGATGTGGACGCTGCAGTAGATACAGGTATCCGGGACTAGGCAGGGATGAAGCAGCTGCACAGCTGTACCATGACTTCCTGTCCTGCAAGCTCTTCTAGAACCTTTCTCTCACCTCCTCAGGGCAAGGAGTCATATTTTCCCTTTCTTGGCTCTGAGTAAGCTTGTAATTTGCTTGTAACTTGCAGAATGTGGTTCAAATGGCACTGAGATATCTAAGGCTCAGTAATAAAAAGACAACACACACAGCTCTGCCTTGCTGGCCAGGACACTCTCAGGTTGGAAGCCTGGCCCACCAGGTAGCAGTGCACACCCTAAGGCTCCAAACAGTGAGGAAACCCAAGCCACAGGCAGGGGCCAAGTGTAGACGTTCCTACCGACGGCCCCTGCTGAGGCCCCACCAGATATGTGAATAAACGTGTCTCGAGCTGACCTCAGCCCCCAGCTTTGGATTCAGCCCAGTCTTTGAATCCTCCAGCTGGGAACCAAGCCTTCAAAGAGCAGAGAAAAGCCATTCCCATGGTGCCTTGTCTAAATTACTGACCCAGAGAATCCAGTAGCATAATAAAATGCTTGTTTGAAGCTCTTGACCTTGGGGTTAATTTAAAAAAAAAAATACTTTTAAGGATATTTTATTTATTTATTTGAGAAAGAGAGAGAGCATATGAGTCGGAGGAAGAGCAGAGGAAGAAGAAGCAGACTCTCTGCTGAGTAGGGAGCCTGACGTGGTCTTGATCCCAGGACCCTGCATCACGGATCATGACCCGAGCTGAAGGCAGATTCTTAACTGACTGAACCACCCATGCGCCCCAGAACTTGGGGTTAATTAAACAGAAATAGTACCCAGAAGTGTTAACAAGGTACTTGAGACACTACAAAGTCCATTTGGGATGAGATGTTGGCCTATCTTGTTCTAAAAGCCAATGATACTGAATACTTTTCAGGGAGAAAGTCCCTGGTTAATTATTTTGAGGACAATATTCTCAATTTAAAAATTAGTTGTATCTAGAAGAAGTACATGCAAACGTCTATTTTGAACGATGACATTAGTAAATCAGTCACGCTGGGGCATATGTTGCACAGAGGGCCAAGCTGAGCAGCAGAGATTCTGTCAGGCCACATGGATAACTGTGGTGCTATCTCCATTCCATTCTCACTCTCTGCCTCTCTCGCTTTTTTTCCCTCATCCCAGTCAGCAGCCCTCACAAGGTGGGCTGATGTGCTTACGTGATGTCTGGCCATCCATGACAGTGGGAAGTAAAAGCGATTCATATTTATCCCCTTATCATGCACATACTTGATGGGAAAAGCTACCTTTATGTGCAGCAAACACCAACTTTGTATTTTGCCCCACAAGTCACAGTGAGAAATAGCCAATAAAATCTCTTTACAAATCATTTTGGAAATTATTGTTTCAAATGATCATGAAGATACCAATGGAAAACAGTGTGGAGATTGCTTAAGAAATTAAAAATAGAGCTTCCCTATGACCCTGCAATTGCACTACTGGGTATTTACCCCAAAGATACTGATGGAGTGAAAAGAAGGGCATCTGTACCCCAATGTTGATAGCAGCAATGGCCACAGTCACCAAACTGTGGAAAGAACCAAGATGCCCTTCAATGGACGAATGAATAAAGAAGATGTGGTCCATATATACAATGGACTATTATGCCTCCATCAGAAAGAATGAATACCCAACTTTTGTGTCAACATGGATGGGACAGGAAGATATTATGCTGAGTGAAATAAGACAAGCAGAGAGAATGACTTATCATATGGTTTCACTTACTTGTGGAGCATAAGGAATAACATGGAGGACATTGGGAAATAGAGAGGAGAAGTGAGTTGGGGGAAATTGGAGGGGCAGACAAACCACGAGAGACTGTGGACTCTGAGAAACAAATTGAGGGTTTTGGAGGGGAGAGGGGTAGGTGGTTGGGTAAGCCTGGTGTTGGGTATTATGGAAGGCATGTATTGCATGGAGCACTGGGTGTGGTGCATAAACAATGAATTCTGGGACACTGAAGAGAAATAAAATAAAATGAAAAAAAAATGGAGATAACGATAATCCATGTATAGAGAAACTCAATAGAATAAATTTGGTAATAACTGTCCAGTATATTATGCATATATTTAATGGGGAAAGAAATAAATTCTAAGAGGAACAAATAAATAGTTTGGAGTGAAAAACAAAAGTATTTTTTTTTTTAAAGTGTATCTGGAAAATATTTCTCAGCATTAGCTCATCCATTCCAGGTAATTCCCAAGGGTTCATAGGCAGATGCAAGGCTTGTTTCACTGGAAGGCTGAACACAGGGCAGTTAGAGTAAGTTCCAGACTCATGTGGCCCATCCTTTTGTACTGACATATCTGTAGCTGATCTCAGGTAGATTCTGTGCCATTTCATCACTCTATCAGTGTTTATATGACACACTGAATTTCACTTCTTGGGAGAGATCTATAGACGTGAGTGGACAGCTCATCTCATGGTGCTGCGACATGTTGACTCCTGGTTACCATACAATGTGGTTCACAATGGGCTCCTGTCTTGATTGCCCACAATCTAAATGATAGTTTAAAGGATAAATTTGCACAACCATTTCTATAGTTACTTTTGTAGTTACTAAAAATGAAAAAAAAACCCATAATGTATTTATAACATATATACAGAGTACTATTGCTTCTTATTATGTCAGTTCCAATCTTTTTTTTTTTTTTTTTAAATAGGGAAGGTGTGGGAAAGATCACACGTGATGGTTTGCTGCAATCTCACCTTGCATTCGGCATCTACAGCATCGCTTCCACCATGCTTGCCATGCAGCTGTTTACAAAAGCACCCCTGACTTGGTGAATTTAATTATACACCCCCCTCATGTGTCAACGAATATTTGGTCTTAAGTTTGTACAGTTTAAGAGGTAATCTCTGCAGCAGAAAGAGTGCATAGACTTAAATCCTCCGGGCTTTGGTATTGCTCCTGTGATTAACATCTTACCTTCATGATTTAGAAACACGATCTTGAAATATATTTTTCAACTTGATAATCAGCAGAGGAGTTGATTACAGTTTGAAATATTCATAAACTTTTCCTCCTGAAAATTAGTCCTATCCTTAGTGCCATTTAGATACCTAGGCATTCTACAATCAAAGGGTAGGAAACAGAAAACAAAAAAAGCAAGAAATTTGTGTTAAGTACTAAGTTTTTCATCCCAGAGAACAGGAAAAATCCCCTGGGACTTGGACAGGTAAGTTAGAGGAGAACTGCAGGAAGCTCAGAGGCTAAGGTCATGTCCAGTCAATGCTACTGCCCCAACAAGCTCATGAAGGGAAAGAGGAGATGTTGGAATTCCCAGAATAAGTTGAGAATCTGAGATCAGATGAGACTTCAGCTCTTATTTCTGGATAACAAAGAGACTTCAAGAATCCTTCATGTACAGAACACTGTGATAACAGAAGTAAGGTCTATCTGCCTAGGTCTACGGGGCAAATAGGTATATGGACATGAGCACAGCCAGAACCTACACAGTTGGGAAAGCAAGAGGTAACAAGCAGTGTGGGGGTGGGAAGTTAAGAATGGGATACAGGAGGCACAGTGGCAGGGGGTGGGAGGGGGTAGAATCTAAATGAATTCAGCTTATGTGTTTGTCACCTGGCAAGATACATGTTTCCATAAAAAAATTAAATTCAAAGGCAAAATAAATTGAGCATAAAGACACTAACCAAGGGATCTTGGGTAAGACACAGCACTGATTTCATTTTTTAAAATGAGGAGAGATAAAACTTACAGATGTCTTTCTATTTTAAGGTCTCAGCTTAAATGTCACTTCTTGTAAGTCTTCCTGACCCAGCTCCTCTTTGCCTTCCACTCCAGTGTACAACCTTGAACCCAGTAAGTCCCCCACTGTAATATCAGAAGCTCTAGTGGGGTGTTGGAGGTGGGTAGCATCTCATTTACTGCAGCATCCCTGTGACAGTAAGAAGAGTTCCTGCGGCTGTTCAGCCACATGGACTTAAGAATTACACAAGGGGGGAATTGGTAGAAGGTGTATCAAGGCACTCATGTAGCTATGTAGGTTAAAATTTCTGCTTAAAAAAAAAAAAAAAATTTCTGCTTCCAAATAATTTTAGAACCAATCTTAGATGATTTCTGTGTTAAATTCTCCTTGCTTATAAAGGAAACTCTACTTTCAAAAAGGCTTAAAATTTATTTTACTTCTTTCTTCAATATTTTGCAGTATCTTTCTTGACTCCTTTCTTCAGTATCCTGCAATATCTTCAGAGAAGATCCTGACTCACGATCTTCTCTGAATGCAACTCCACAGCAACAAAATGTTCATAGAAACTTTCCTCCTTTTTACTTCTTCTTCACTAAGCATTCCTAGGTGGCAGAGGGTTGTGGGGTGAAGGTGAGGCTCTTGAGCACTCTGGGTAGATCACACCCGAGTATGTACTAGGCGCTGAAGCATGGGGCAAGCAAGCAGCCCACCCTACCACCTGTAGGCATCGGAGCATCCTTCTGTGAGAGGCAGATGGTTTTTGTCAGGATCCACCTGGTTCCTTGTGGTCCCCAAGATTACACTCTGGTCAGGGGCCTACACTAGTAGATGCTCAATTAATATTCAGTTGAATGAAGAAATGGAAAGTGCCCTCTACTGCGCTACTTTCCCTCCCAAGTGCTAACACAGTCTCTCTTTTTCCTAAGGGAGGCTGATTCGACACCATAACTTCACGTCTGTAGAAAGAACCAGGACAGTAATGCTGTTCGTAATGCCAGCTGACATGTGTTGAGTGTTGAGTCACCAACCCGGTGACGTTTTAAGCCCTTCGCCTGAGTTACCTGATGTAGTCTTCATGAGGATCATATGACTTAGGTGACAGTCTTTTCCACACTTGCAAGGTGAAGAAACTGAAGCTTAGAGGGGCAGAGCCTCTCTTCACCTGTCTGCAAAGGGTCTTGAAGGCCCCGGGGTGTGGGGTGCTGTGTGGCACTCAGATTGGGTTTCTTCTTGAGGATGCAGGCAGCATTGAAGAGTGTTTTACCCTCTCCATCTCTTTTACTGTCCAGTTTGGTCAAACTTTATTTCCTTTTGTTGTTGTGGCAAAGGAACACAGGCCACAGGGAGAGGCCGCAAGCAGGTGATCCTCCCCGCAGTGCCCACTGAGGTCCCTGCCAACAGGGGGCCCAGACTTTGGTCTGAAGTCAGACCGTGCCACCTCTGTGTTGCCCAGTACTCTAGTCTCCCAGCTTTGGTTTAAATCTGTAGGGCTAACGCAGATGGAATTTAGAAGACCTGCTTTTTGTTCCCCAACAAAATCTGACTTTCGAGGCTATTGTCTTGGAAAAAAGTCTAGTTGGAAACTTGACATGGAGCAGTGACTCCTTTATTTTAGATTGCCAGTTTCCCTAATGATGTACTGTAAGTTGGCTAATTGAATTTAAATTTAAAAAATTGAAATTAAATAAAAACAAAAAAAGAAGATTGCTAGTTTCCCTGACTTCTTTATTGTAGATTGCCAGTTTCCTTTGACTTGTGAGATGTCATCCATCAGTTGGATGAACAGGAGCTTACAGGAGACAGGACCGACACAATACGAAAAAATATCTAAGAAATTATTTCAAAATTATTATTATTCCAAAAATAGTACCCTGTCTCTTATAAAGTATCAATGGGAAGGCATAATTTACTCTGTATTTGGGCCAAATATTCTTCACTGAGTGTGCTCCAGTGACTTTTGTCAATCTGCTATGCATTCATCAGTCCCCTCTGCTATCCCCACGTTTAAGATAGAAAATAAAACCCACCTGATTCTAGGATCTTTAACTCACACATTCCTGTTGGAATTAGCCCGTGTCCCAAGATCACATCAGTTCCCCTCCAATTCCCTGTTCACAATCAGCCTTCTCCTACTTTATGAAAAAAAGGCATATCTCTCTTATCACTCGAAGTCTTATGTAGTGTATTGCCTTAAGGTGTAAAAATTTGGGGGGGATACAAAAAAAAAGGAAAACTGAAAATATTAGTGTCTATGAAGTTTTCTTTGATCCAGGAATCTTAAATAAAGTAAGCAAACAAAAAACTCAGAATAGCACTTACATATACAACAGAGAGGGCTCCCTGGGTTCTCACATTTCTGGTTTATCTCCTACTACACTCAGTTCCTTGAGTGATGGGACTGCCTGTTTCATTTCAGTCTCTAAAAGAGCGACAGGCTCACAGGGGCCAAGCAACAGATATTTGTGGAAAGAAGTTAAAGCATTGTAAAATGATGAACATAGGAATGTGCACAGACCCATTGTTTCTTTCCCATTCAGTCAAATCCCACTCGCTGTTTGCCTCTCCTCTTCACCCTGTGCTCACGCCCCCTTGCCACACAACTCTGTCTTGGCCAGGTTGGCTCCTGGAGTTTGGAAGCCAAAGCAGAACAAGGGCAGGAAAGGAGTGGATATAAAAGGTTGGAGATTGAGAGTAAGAACCTAGAGGAAGAGAAAAGATAGTGGGTCAGAAATAATGGTGAGGGAGTCAGAGGCTGGGTGAATAACAGAGCTATGTTAAAATGGTGGCTGGATAGCCCAATATTACAGGTCTACAAGGGTTGGAAGTGCAAAAATCTGGTTAGGAAAAATAAGCACTGTAAGAAGTTAGTCAGGTGCTTATTAATAGAAATGTCTTTGATGGCTTTTGAAAGACGCAAGTGAACAATGGGACGCCATGTGTGTTTATATTTTCTTTGTGTGGTTGGACTGAATTTCTTTAGAAGAGTGATCATGGCTCCGCAGGGTTATAATGTCTTCTGAAGGCTTAAGAATGAAAGAAGTATCCTTATATGAAAGTCCCTCCTTCTCCTCCTCTTACTAATCATTAACATTCATTGAAGTCTGCTCTATCCCAGGCATTGTGCTAAATACTTCACTTGCGTGATCTTGTTTGATGTTCACAGTAATGTTTTGAAGCAGAAATTATCATGTGTTATCCCAAAGAGAGAAACAAAGCTGAGGGATTCCAAGTTAGTTATTTGAATCACGCAGTGATAAACAGTAGGATTTGAACCCAGTTGCATTCTAACATAAAATCCATGTTCTTAAGTACCATGTTATACTGGTTCTGAAGATTTTAATTGGTAATTTTTTAATAATAAATTGCTGGAATAATGAAAGCACTGGGATTTATTGCTCTCTGCTTTATGATATGGCTCATGATTTATATCACATGCTTTTGTTTATCCTTTTGGGCCTCCTCAAAATCCATCTGGGATGCTGAAGGATACATTTATGTAAATTCCCGGTATATGGCTAAGTTTTCTGGGTTCTGCTTTATAAATGTCCTGAAACATTTGTGATGTTCCCATACAATATGTCTGAGGAAACAGACATGAGAATCTAGCTTTTGTCCATTAAGACAGACGTTAAGGAGATCTGAAATTAAAAAAACAAATGCTATTCTCTCACAATATATATTTTTTTGCTTTGCAAAATACAATTTTTAAAAGAAAAATATTTTCTTATGTTACCGTACAATGGGTTTATTATTATTATTTTAAATGACTTAATAAATTAATATTTCTAAAATTTTTAATTTTAATTTTCAGTTTTAATTTCCAATATTATATATATCAATATAAACAAAAACCCTTTGGGTTCTGGGAAGAAAAGGCTTGAGAACCACTGACATGTTACTTATAAATCCATGCACAATGTATTTTTTTATGAGGCTGACGTGCTACCTACTGTGCTAATGAGGCACCTATAATGTATTTTTTTAAACCTATTATGCCCAGCACCATGCTAGGTATTGGAAATAAGAAGGTAAATCTGACATAACCCCAGCCTTGGGTACCTCCAAAGTTTATGTGCCATTGACATGTAAAGATAATTACAGGATTCTCAGAACTGCCACGGCAGGGATACAACCAAAATGTAAATTTTTCTGAATTGAATTTAATTCAGAATCCCAATTGCCATCCCATAGCACCTAAAGTATTTCAACATCCCCAATTTACAGATAAGGAAACCGAGGCTCAGAGAGAAAGTGATGTAGTGAGTGAGGAGTGGACCAAAGTAACCAATTCAACTCATAAGGTGTATTTGTGTTATCATCAGGATTTCTTTATCTTTTTTATCTCTAATGTTAGGTTGTGCCATAAATATAAATCTTATAGAACTCAAATTGTTAAAGAAAATTAAGCAAGCAAATCACCTTTTTTGGGGACAATTTGTAAATTTAGTGATCCTTAGTTATCCTTAAAATTAAGCAAAATCATTTGGTCTAATTATGATAAATTATGTTTTAGAGAATGAATGATTATTACCGATTTAAGATGTCAGTGGATGAGCTTCCCCTTTCGTGGGGTAAAGCAAGATCCCACTTTATCTTTAAATTGCAGCATCTTAACTAAGAGAAATTTCTGTTTCACTTTTATTCAATTTCATTACATTAAAATGTAAGAAAAGCACTAGACAAAAGAACGAATGTCATAATAAACATACAAATAAATAAAATAAAATGCATCAAATCCACTAGGAAAATCACCCCATGCCAACTGATAGGATTTGACTCTGTGTAAAACCATGTCCATTTCTGTGCTATATGTGTGGCTCAGTAGAACTTTTATTCAATAAGAAAATCTTCATAAATACAGACCTTGTGCATTTTACTTGATCTGCCATAGAAGTGCATTTTGTTGAATCATAACTTTTAAAAGCTTATGAAGACATCCTCATATATTCAGAAATACCATTCTTGCAGGGAAAAAAAAAAGCAATAGTGAATCCTTTAATCATGGGCATTAAAGAAGATCTGTTCAGAGATTGCAAGGCTGCTGACTCAAGTTAACATTTTTTTGGCTTGCTTCTGGGCTGCTAGCTAGCTTTGCATGTGCATGATGTTGATGTAAAATGACATTTGCACCTGTTGTTGCTATCCTATGTTAATTAGCATAGTGCCCTAAGTAGTAACCGGGCCATCACAGCCAAACAGAAGCCATTAACATATTGCAGCTGTCATGACTAAGAAAGATACTGGAGCTGGGAGATGTGTGCATCCCTGCATACCTTGGCTCAGTTAGCAAAACTCTCCCAATTGGAGTCACTTGGGAGAAGAAAAGAAGCATGGGATGTAGGCAGTCAGGAGTGAAAGAATACATTTTACTGCAGGTTTACTTTCATGTATTATGCATAACCTTCAAGGTCACTGCATGATCATTTATAAGATTTTAATGAGATATCAAAGCGGAAAGAATGGAATGTAATTAATGGAATCTTATTGAAAAGATAGACAGGTATAATTAGAGCCCCCAAATACAATGCAGTCTTCCAAATTCTAGAGCTAAGGAGGAGGCCAGATAACAAAAATCACACTATAGTGTGGGGCGAGTATTACTGTACTGAGATTATACTTCATTACCAAAAACCTTAAACTCCTTTTAACAATACAACAATTAAAATTAAGGAACATGTAGAAGTTTCTGTAACAGAGGAATGGTAGGTACCTAAGTTAAAATACACAGATTTTTTTTTTTTCTGGGCTCAGAGAAAGCAATGACCTATTCTAGGACTTCAAGAGGAAGAGTTTTTATTAAGTATGGGTATATTCTGTGAATCACTGGAACAGGGCACACAGGTCAGCTCTCTTATGCTGGTGAGCATTTCATTCCCCAGAAGGTATTTTGTTCAACATACAGTCAGGTTTCTTTGAAGTTAGTTTGGTTCTATATGTTTTTTCAACTTATAAAAATTGCTCAGCTCATACAAACGTTGGTTAAAATGTAGACATATTGCACAAGAAAAGTCTAGATTGATGAGTACCTAGTTAACCAGAGACTTTACTTGACTCATTAAAAAAAAAAAAAAAAAAAAAAAATATATATATATATATATATATATATATATATATATATATATATATATAAAAATTTATTTTGCATTCAGCCTAGAAGAAAAAGGCCCATGGGGAAAAAAATAAATGAGTAGCAGAGGTTTAATAAAAAACAAAACCATTTCCAGAATATGTCTTGGGGATTTCATGTCCATACTACTAAATTTTCTGGAACTTATACCCACATTTTTGTTTGGAGAGAACTGATGTTAAAAATAATGATTCCCAAGCCCAAAGGACTTTGAAGTCTTTCATGATTCATCAAAGAAAAATAGAGTCCATTCAGCACACTCTCCTAACTAAGACAAGAATATGTGGTATGGTTTAGAAAGATTTCATAGCTAAAAATCTTAAGGGGGGAGCATAACTTTATTTAATAATCATTGAACCTCATAATAGAGATATTTAATTCCTTAAACATTCTAGTTAATTTCATTCAGCCTCAAAGTCTGTCTTTTAAAAGGCAACTTGTTAGTGTGAGTAAAAATTTCTTTTCAGGATAATATTAAGAAGTAGAACCTGTACTTACCCAGCACTCCCCAAATTTAGTCAATTATATATGTATGCAAGCTTATGGCAGAGGGAATGAGAAACAGCTAACCTGGGTCAGCTGAAGCCCATATTGGTTGACTGAATGACTAAATGTTTTGTTCTTGGTAGCAGTAGTTTTGGGATTGAAGAGAAAAGACCTTTACTTATTTCTAAAGGCCGTCATAAACCAAGAGTATTAGTATTAAAAAAGATGTTTACTGATCATGAACAAATACAATAAAATCATAGACTTTTATTGATGATCCAGGAATTTTCATGTAAATCTCTCATAGTGTTCTCAAAATTGTTTTGTATTCTTATTGGCTTATTATAGAAAAATTAGTCATGTTTGAAGGATACTTAAACAATAAATGAGAAAGGAAAAAAATCCTTACTTGCGTAGACGTTTATGTATACAGTATTTAGATAGGATGAAATAAGTGGACATAATTAACGGCCATGTATTTTAAATTTTTACCAAGATATTTTACCTCCATTAGCAAATTTTATGTGACCGAATAGCTTGCTAATATCAGCAGCAAATTTGAGAATAGAAACTTGTCTCTACTTCCTGTTCAATACTGGGGTCCTGAGAATGAGCTAATTCTCATAGATGCATTATTACACAAGCCATGTCCCCTTCAGTGCGATGCTGCAAATACCAGTAGTACAATTCACATTTCCGCCAGCTATGGCTCCACAAAATTTGGTATTGGGCGGGGGGAGAAAGCAAATAATCATTTTAATCTAATCAACAATAGTAGACATATGAGATAAAAATAATTTAAAATTCATGAAGAAACCATCTTCCCATTTTTAAAAGGTTAAGTCCCCCTAAGCTACGAAAGAAAAACACTCTCTGAAGACCTGGGGAAGCAGTAAACACTGGTGGCAAGTGACAGGAATTGATCCTCCTTGGCTGTGCCTGTCATGTCTCTAAGTTTTATTTCCGCCATCTCTAGACTGCTATGAAAGGAGAGAGGGGCCGTCGGACGATGGCCCGAGGGCTTGGTACCTAGGTCTCTGACTTTTCCTCAATTAGGAGGCCTCCCTGCCTGATGGAGAGACATGCGTCTGACTGGGGGCTTGGACAGTTGTGAAGTATTGATTAGCCATAATGTGAAGTCAAATCTGAATAAAAAAGCCCCGTGATCAAAAGACCTTCATCGGAGACAGCATGCCCTCTAAGTCAAGGGTCCAGAGATTCTGATGAGCTCTGTTTCCTTTCTGAGAGACAGAGTTCCAGTTTCCTTATAAAGGCTCTCTTGATAAGAAAGTCCAGTGGACCTTCTGTCAGAAAAGCTGAGGCTTCAGATTTGACAGGGGCTTGTTAGTTTTTCATCCCAGATCATTCAGCATTCAGAGAAGAGAGGGAGAGGAGATGGTGCCGTGGAAGCTGGCCTCGTGCTGTCCTAGGAAGCCATGCTACCTTCTCCTTTACAGACCACCAAACGCTATCTGGCTCAGGAAGCATTCCTAGGTGCTGGCCTGGCCACAATGCCCAGAACAATCACCAATTAAAATCTTATTTAGGTCATGAACAACCAACACTTCTAATGGAATTAAAAAAAAAGTCTTTAAAGTAATACCTCTGCCTTCCCTTAGTGGGTCCCTTATTATGTTTTTCTTAAATTAAGATGTCTTAGTGCCTTTCATGGGTACTATGTTTTAAAGACAGTTCTGCATCCCACCCACCTTGAGGCTTTATCACAGCCCTGTGGAAAAAAAAAAAAAAAAGGACGAGTGTCGCTATCCCTGTGTGAAGGAGGTGGAAACAAAGATGTATACAGAGGCCACGAGGTTGTCCAAGGTCTCACAGATAATTAACAGTGGAGTCAGGATCAGAGGTCAGATATCAGGACTCCTACTCTGGTTTTCTTATCACAGAACTAGAATTCAATCTTTCAGACACATGTTTGCAGAGTCATGACAATGCTATTTAAGTAGCTTCACACTAGAATTGCCACCCTTAAATGAACCATCTCAACAATTACTGTGTTGTTTCCACAGTTATCAAGGATAGAAATGGTGTTTTCGGCACCCTCTCTTCTCTTACTACATTACCATTCCTGGATGACTAACCAAACTCATTACTTTTGTGAATGTTCTCCTTTTCTTCCAATAGTCTTCTTAGTATGCCTGTACACCTTCATTCAACCACATATTCTCCAGGCTCTTAATTTCCCTCTTTAAATGTTTATGCTTGGTGTAGTTGCTACTGTATGCCCTGATCCAGCACCGTGACTGGCCCAGAGCAGATGTTTAGTAAATATCAGCTGCACGAGTATGTGAACCAATGAATGAAGACAAGCCAAAGGACAAGCGTAGACAGATGAGGTGTCATTGCTAGGTCAGATATTATAGAGCTCCAACAGAATACACTTGTGAAGACTACTGTCTCTATCCAATTTCAGAGAACTTGATAGAACATTGGCCACTCCTGCCAGAGCCTAGGCTCCCTTAGAACACAATGTCTCATTCATGTTTGTGTCTGCAGCTGCCTGGCACAAAGGAGGCACTACATACCTATTTGTCAACATGGCTGCGGAAGACAGATTCTTTGTACACTTTTCCTCCTTCTATTTCTAATATACATGTAAACATTAGTGAGTCCCCTTTCTGCAGTATTGTCACAGGCATATTACCTTGCATTTACTGTACATTACTGGGTTTATGTCTCAACCCGAAAAAGCAGGTACAGTCATTATCTCCATCATGTCGATGAGAAAACGGAGGCTTGGAAAAGTCATAGGACTTGTCCAAAGTCCCACAGCTAGTATGTGTTTGGACTCAGATCAGATCCAAGGTGAGCATTCGTAGCCATTCTACTAGTCTGCCTTGCAGACACTGTGTCCTTTTTAATGAATAATAGCAGCAAACACATCTATAGTACTTGCTGTATGCCAGTCACTGTTCTAAGCACTTCGTGTGGATAGATTCATAAAACCCTCGTATCCCTCACATAAGCCTTCTGAGGGAGACTCTATTTTTTTTTTATTTTATTTTATTTTTTTTATTTCCAGCATAACAGTATTCATTATTTTTGCACCACACCCCGTGCTCCATGCAATCCGTGCCCTCTATAATACCCACCACCTGGTACCCCAACCTCCCACCCCCCGTCCCTTCAAAACCCTCAGATTGTTTTTCAGAGTCCATAGTCTCTCATGGTTCACCTCCCCTTCCAATTTCCCCCAACTCCCTTCTCCACTCTAAGTCCCCATGTCCTCCATGCTATTTGTTATGCTCCACAAATAAGTGAAACCATATGATAATTGACTCTCTCTGCTTGACTTATTTCACTCAGTATAATCTCTTCCAGTCCCGTCCATGTTGCTACAAAAGTTGGGTATTCATCCTTTCTGATGGAGGCATAATACTCTATCCCCAGGGGTACAGGTCTGTGAATCACCAGGTTTACACACTTCACAGCACTCACCAAAGCACATACCCTCCCCAATGTCCATAATCCCACCCCCTTCTCCCAAACCCCCTCCCCCCAGCAACCCTCAGTTTGTTTTGTGAGATTAAAAGTCACTTATGGTTTGTCTCCCTCCCAATCCCATCTTGTTTCATTTATTCTTCTCCTACCCACTTAAGCCCCCATGAGACTCTATTTATACTGAGTGTGCTGATACGAAAATGAAGGCCCAGAATGTTTAAGCAAAGTGCGTCAAATCACACAGCTAGTAAGGGTGGGAGTAGGATTTGAACCCAAAGTCTCCGGTCTTAGAGTCAACGCTTTTAACCACCATGGAATACTGTTTGTTGATGAAGTTTGGATAGGAGCCAGTTTTTTCTTTTATCTATAATCTTAGTTTATACTAAAGAACACTTAACCCATAATACTTTAATCCATAATCCTTAGCACTTTCTAAGGAATAATTAGACTTTCCTTAGCATATATAGTTTGTATCTTTCCTTTGGTACTCATCCCAAAGTAAGGTAATGTTTTTCTGATGATATCTAACCTCTCTGACTAGATTTTAAGTTTTTGGAGGACAAATGGTGACCACTTTAAAATCTCAAATCCTGGGTGCCTGGGTGGCTCAGTTGGTTAAGCAACTGCCTTTGGCTCAGGTCATGATCCTGGAGTCCCGGGATCGAGTCCCACATCGGGTTCCCAGATCCATGGGGAGTCTGCTTCTCCCTCTGACCTTCTTCCCTCTCATGCTCTCTCTCTCTCTTTCTCAAATGAATAAATAAAATGTTTAAAAAAAGTAAAAAAAAAATCTCAAATCCTTAGTTAAGGAGTAGAAATTTGCTATAATTCTCATTTACTAGTTTGGCATAATTAGAAAACTGTGAGTTTAAAGTACATAATATCCATTAATCAAGAGATGTGATGGTACACTCATAATATAGACTAACATAAAAATTTCTTATATATGTTCATCAGAGGCTGTTGAAATTTTTGGTTATAATACTCAGAGAATATGGGGTAGAATTAAGATACTGCTAAGTGTAGCTAAGACATGAAAACTATTTTCGACCTGGTGGGGTTGTCACTTTTTAGAGATGTCTCATGTAAAGAAATTTTGGTATTCACCAACATGAAATTCTAGTGCCACTAGTGAAATTATTTCCTCTGACATATATCCCATTCTACTAATTAACCTTTGAGAATGTGTGTTATGACATTAAAAATATAAAAAGAGAATAGTAGGAAGTAGAAGAAGAGTTTTTTAGTATACATATTTGCACTTCTTGAAAAGCAGCCAATATATTGATTGTCTGATGTTCAAAAGCTTGGGAAATACTTCCCAACACATGTTGAAATATATTTGATATTAGCCTCATCTTTGTCAAACCAGAATGTCAGACCACTTATGGCTCACGGGAGATACTGACAAAATCCTCCTGTTTTGCTCAAAACCCTCTATTTGTCTTTATTTACACAAAGTATCTTTTACCAAAATGTTTTGCAAAACTTGTCTTCCCAGACGTTAACCCAATGATAACGCATGGAATGTCACTACGAATGTCAATTTAGATTTGTTTCTATTTGAATTGATACCAAGAAACTCTTTCAAAAAGAAAACCATTGAATTTTCAAAGCTTCCTTGGCTGTTGTTAGTTTGACAGCCAATCAGACTTTTGGTCTGTAACAGTCAGGGTCAGCTTCATTAGTTGCCTAGTAAAGAGATTGCAGGAGTATTCAGATAGAAGAAGTTTCATATTATGAGATCTATTTATTTAGCTCAGTAATTCTCAATGAGGGATGATTATTTTCCCCACTGGGGATATCTGATAATGTCTGGAGCCATTTTTGATTGTCATGACTGAGGGTTGCTACTGATATCTGATGGGTAGAGGACCAAGGATACAGATAAATATCTTCCAGTGTATAAGACAGTCCCCTACTGCAAAGACTTATCTGTTTCAACATGTAATAGGGCCAGGTTGAGAAATTATGCTTAGTTTAAATCCTCTAGTCCTCTATTTAAAAAGTCCTACACCCTTGTAATAAAGAATACTGATACTTTCAATCATATCAGTCATTTACATTATAGTGTGAGTTTGCTCTTATCTCTGGCCAGAGAAATTTTTTTAAAAAGATTTTATTTATTTATTTGACAGAGAGAGAAATCACAAGCAGGCAGAGCAGCAGGTAAGAGAGAGAGGGGCTGGGGAATCAGGCTCCCCGGCGAGCAGAGAGCCAGATTTGGGGCTCGATCCCAGGACCCAGGTCTCTATCTTAGGATCCTCATGACCTGAGCTGAAGGCAGAGGCTTAACCCACTGAGTCACCCAGGTGCCCCAGGCCAGAGAAATGTTTAATTGTGTAGAAATAGGGCTTCAGGGAAAGGAGAAGATATCTAGAGACACTGCATGGGTGAGTGGCCTCTTTGTAGGAAGAGATAGAATACAGAAATAAGAAGCTGAAGGCTAAAGAAGGTAGTACATTTTTTCTTTACACACAGCTTCAATTATAATCTAGGAAACTAAGAACAGAGATGAGTGTGCAGATAGAGTATTATACTACTATGTCATCAGATAATGGCACTCAAATAATCAGAAATCAACATAAAAATATTTGCGCCCTTAAGAATCTGACCTGTGCGCAAATATTTTTATGCTGATTTCTGGGTATTATAGAGGGCACGGATTGCATGGAGCACGGGGTGTGGTGCAAAAATAATGAATACTGTTATGCTGGAAAAAATAAATAAATAAATAAATAAATTAAAAAAAAAAAAAAAAAAGAATCTGACCTGTGCCTACCATTCTAAAATTCTCCCTCCTGTATCTCTCCTATGTGATTCCTATTTCCTAGTCTGAAAACATTGCTAAGAACTTGATCACCTCCACTATGGCTTACGTGTCTTAGTACTGCCTGAAATGCATTTGACTTTCTTTTCTGCTTACTTCTATCAGGAATGGCAAAGAATTTTAGCATGAGGGTCGACTCTGATCAGTTGAAGTGGATTAGTACTGTGTTGAGAAGGATTCGGAGTCTCAGTGTGGACTCAGTGAGAAAGACTGCCATGCCTAAGGATGTCTAGTATAGGCTGAGAAGAAGTTGTCATGTCAGGCATGTGCCATCCCAGGCTTAATGTTTTCAGGGCTCAGTCATGATCTTGTCATCAAGTCTTCCTAAACAAATCAGTTTTCATCTGAATTTCTTTAACATACCTAGTCTATATCTCTCATTGGTACTTCATCCTCAGTGTGGTAACGTTCATCTTATAGTGCTCCATCTCTCTAGATCTAGTTAGATTTTAAATATCTGGGGGAATGATGGTTCCCAATCTATGGTTCCAAATCCTTATTTTAAGAGTTGACTCCTGGTCATACTGGCCACTCACTTTTTAAATTGTAGTCCCGATTTTCTTGTCATGTGCTCTGCCAGGGATGGACCTCAGAGTCACCGGGGGAACTTTTCAAGAGATGTAATATTAGCTCTATCTAGACTTTCTGATCGAAATCCTTCAACCATGAAGTTTGGGTTTATGTTTAGACGTAAGTGATTTATGCTCAACCCTGGTTTAAAACCATGCCAATGTTATTGGTGACTATTTTCTCTTTTCAAGTTGCAATTTCCTTCTCCTATGTCATTTCTAGTGATTGTGTTTTTCCTTCTGACATGATTTCCACATTTTATTTTTGTCTTTAAAACTTTCACTCTCCTTTCTAAATCATGCTCAGAATCCACCTTTGTTCTGAGCCTCCCATGGTCCAACCAGGGTGAAATCCTTTTGGTTTACTTCTTCTGAACTTTTCTAGCCCTTAAAGAATATTTTTAACATGATTTCTTGTATAGTGATGGTTTGTGTACACATCCCACTCTTTGAACTGCAATCTCTTGGATTCAGAGGTCACATCCTATACAGAAAAAGTGATCAATAAACTTGGCTGAATGAATATAGCATTGTTGCAGCCTCTTTTTTATGCTGTTATGCCAAATAGAAAAGATAAGAGAGGAATGGTCCCTAAGGGCATATTTTAAGTCATATTGTTAGAGGCAGTTGAAAATTCTCTTTTTACAAGGCCTCATATCTGAAACTGATGCCCTTGCCAAATGATAACTTCTTTATTTTGTGTCTTCTTTGTACCTAATTCTAGGTACTACCTTAGATACAGAATATAATACATAAAATAGATCCTCAGAGGAATTTGTAGGCTAATAGAGAAGAGAGCAATGTGATTAAGTATAAGAGATAACCTGGTGACTTATGAATGAGATATAGTAGGGACACAGGGATGAAGGGGTTGATTCATTTAGGGAGAACAAAGTTTAGCAAATGTTTCATGGAGGACATGACACTGGGCATCAGTTTATTTTAATGTTATGTATAGATTGAAATGTATATTATGGGTCAGGGGCTCTTCAAAATTCTGAGAAGGCAGAGATAAATAAAGTATAAGTCATCGATCACAGAATAAAAAGTGTAAAATTGGGGATTTTGGGGGTAGGTGATACTGAGGGAAAAGGAAAGGCATTTCAAGCAGAAGAAATAGTATCAAACTAAGGGTTTATAGTAGGAAACAGAGGGAAGCATCTGCATCCGTAAGTAGTCACAAATAGCAACAGAGGATATTTGAAACTAGGACATAGGATATTCGGTTGTCTGCTAATAGAAAAGACTGTAAAAGTAGCCAAAGGCCAAGTCAGGAAGGACTCTATATACCACTTAGTAGGATTGTGACTTGGTCCCACAGGCAATGAAAAGACAGTGAAGAGCTTTAGCCACAAGAACATGCTCAAGCAGAAAAAGTCACTCTGCTGGTTGTGAATAACCCAGTTTAATAAATATGACATTAAAATATGAGAGGATCTGTTGTTCTAGTATACCCTCTTAAAGAAAGGAGGGAGTATTCTCTAGTAAACATCTTGAGTACCAAGCAGTAATAATTACACATAAACAACAGTGGTGAGAATTGCACAGAACCATAGAATGTTTATATACCTAAAGTATAAGCAATGTAATGTACATAAGTAATGTCTAATTAATGTAATGTATGTAATGTATACACCAAATGTCTAAGTACTTACACACCAAATATATAAGTAAAACCATATGTGTGTGAGTTGTATAGAGCCCAATGTACCAGAGCATTCCTTTTCTTAACAATGCTCTGACCAGATGTAATTGCTGTAAAGGTGTTGGTGTTTTATTAGGCAGCACGTGCATTTGCCTAACAGATTTGTACACACAACAACAGTGTGTGGTGGTGGAACAACGGAGTCTGAAATGGAGAAAGGGCCAACGGCCATGACAAATGTGCCTTCATCCCCAAACTTCTGCAACTTGCGTTGGGGAAACATGCCATTTGGGAAAGCTCTTATTCAAAAAGCTTTTTACTTCGACGTTTACTGAAGAAGAAAAAAGAGCCAGGCCAGGTGTATGATACTTAAAATGAATGGATATGTCAATGTGCTTACTGCTGCACCTACGAATAATATACAAAACCAGAGAATTCTGTGCGTGGGTCAGTGGGGCACATAAATAATCTGCCTTAGCTGCAGGCATCTATGCCTGAAACGCATGTGGGGAGCTCCTTGGATCTTCTACTGTGATAACACATACCCCTAGCTTTCTTCCTACTCCATCAGTTGCTCCTTCTTAGCCTCCATTTCTGGTTCCTTCTACTCTGAAAGTTGGAAAGATCAAGGACTTGGCTCCAGAATTTCTTCTTTTTAGTACCTTTAAAGCTCAAATCTGTTTTAAACCCTATTCTCTTTCGAGCATCATTTATCTACTATTACTTGACATCTTTCACAGGATGTCTAAGAGAAAACTCAGACTTCACATGGCCCTAAAGAACACCCAGTTCACACCCTCAGGCTTCCCCTCAGCTCAGTGAACTGTTTACAAAGTTGTTAGAGATGAATCATACCTGGTTTTTTGTTTCTCTTACCATATCCACTACTAAAACCTTGGCAAGTTCTTTTAATTCTATAGCTCAAGTATACCCTGAATGTAGAGGAATGTGAAGACATTTTTCCCCCTTGTTATCACGTCTACCCCAATTCAAGCAGGATGAGTTTAAGAGTGCCTGCAATATTATAATTCTCCTGACTTTTTATGCCACCATTTTTTTTTTAGATTTTATTATTTTTATTCAAGTATAATGAACATATAGCATTATATTAGTTTCAGGTATACAATATAGTGATTCCACAATTCTATACATGACTCAGTGCTCATCACAGTATGTGTATTCTTAATCCCTTTCTCCTGTTTCACCCATTCTCCCCATACCAATTCACCTCTGGTAACCACCAGTTTGCTCTCTGTATTTAAGAGTCTGGCTTTTTGGTCTGTCTCTTTTTTCCCCCTTTGTTCACTATTCTGTTTCTCAAATTCCGCGTATGAGTGAAATCATATGGTATTTGTCTTTCTCTGACTGACTTGTTTCACTTAATGTAACACTCTCAGGTTCTATCCATGTCATTGCAAATGGCAAGGCTTCATTCTTTTTCGTGGCTGAGTAGTATTCCACTGTATATGTATATGTATATGTATGTGTGTGTATATATATACCATATCTTTTTTATCCTCCTCATGCCACTCTTAATTCCACCCCCTCCAGATAAGTAGTCTTCCACAAGGTGGCTTGACTACTCTTTTTAGAAAATAATTACCAAAAAATCCCTCAACCTTGCTTAAAAACTTTCAAGGCTTTTTGTTATATTAAGGTGTAATTAAAATTAAGGTGTAATCCACAACATGTTTGGCATCTGACCTCCTGGCTACCCTCTTCTGGAACCACCCTACCCCCTTCTCTTCCCATTTCACTAATTGCTCCTCCTTAGCCTCCATGTCTGTTCACTCCTTTGTGGCCACACTGCACTTCCCTCCATTCCTTGAGGACTTTACAATTGTGGAGACCTGGGGCCTTTGCTCCAGCTTCCTTCCATGCAATGTTCACTCCCAGATCTCTCATGACAACTTGCTTCTTAGAGTAAATGTCAGCATCTCAGAGATGGGCCTTTCCTAAGCACCTAATATATGTTGGCCAGCTACCAACAGGATGTTTCTATTCTCTTCATAGCAATTGTTTGATATTTTATTGTCTGATTATTTATATTTTTTTCTGCTTTTTTTCACTAGAAGAAAACACTTGGAGAGCAGGGGCTTTCATCTGTCTCATTTAACACAGTACTCTTGACATCTAGCACAAGGTATAGCGCATAGTAAGTGCCTAGTAAACATTGCTGGTTAAATATTGTGAAATAGCCATTGCTGTATAGATGGTGTTTGTCAGTAAACACACAAATTACCCACTTCAGGGAATTCTATGCTGTGATCTGTTGGCCTTTCCTAATTAAGCTTCCCGACTTTTAGACTCACAGACATCCGAAGAAAACCATTAGAGCAGCCTCAGTAATGGTCTCTTTGCCCTCAGGTCAGGGTGCTGTAGAGACAGGCTTAACCTAAAGACTTCCCACCGATGCTACTGTTAATGGAAGATGTAGAGTCTGATGCAAGAATTAAGGTGGGGATAACCAGCCATAAAGCTTTTCAAAATGATGAGAGGATTGGGAGCTGGATGACAGGAGAAGTGGGAAGCTTTTCCTATATTACTTATGAAGCACTTGCCCTCTTCTGGGCTCCACCCCCTCTACATTGGGCCCAGGAAATAAAATTTCTGCCCTCTGAAAGCAAGATGGGCCACAGCTGGCAGCAAACACATGAACCATCTTGAACTATGCTTATTTGTAAATTAATCAAAGTATGGGATGTTATCAAAGGGGTAACACAAATAGGAAGTAATGATGACATAGGTGATAACTGGGCATATCAAAGCTCTTGCCAGTAGCTAACAGAGGGGGCAGGAACGAAAATGATGTACTTTCTTCCTTTCAGTAAGGAGACTCACATAGACAGGAGTCTTCACTTCCTGTTGCTTGCATGTCTCCTATCTTTGCAGCAGTCTTCCTCCTTTAGGCAGACCACGTGTGGTTGGCGCTGCTCTCGAGAAGACCCAGGCATCCCTTTTGTCACTTTTGCACCTAAGGTATGATTAATGGGAGTAAATATTCTCTACAATCAGAGCATATTGCTTTCTGAGCTAAATAGATATAACCAACCCTCTTAGCATCAGGACTGCTCACTCTTAGAAAAAGAAAACAAGAAAGTTTCATGCCAGTACTGGGTGGAATATTTGGTTTTCTGGCAGGGCTGGATAAGGAAACTTTATCCAAGAGGCATACACTATAAAATTTTCAGCATAAGGAAAATGAATGGTCGCAATATAGGAGGTTTTGGAGTTTCCATGGCTTCAGATACTAGAAAAAACCTGCTGCCTCCACAGTTTCCACACCTTTCCCTCAGCAAAATGTTACACAATTGTGCTGAGGACACTTGTGGCCTCTAATGGCCAGATAATGGACCACAATAAAAGTTATGGGTCCCCAGATGGGTCTAAGCTCATAATGGTTGGCAGGATCCATTATTTCACCATTAGGATCTACAAAAAAAGGAGACAATTGTCAATGAAAAAGAAAAAAGAATATGTCACTGCACATGTTCCTATTATTTGAGAGAAAAAAAATTCTAATTCCCTGAAGGGTGGGTGATGATTTTCCTATGTATATGAGTCTCTATATCCCCATCCTGCATGTATATTTAGAAAGCTTTCAGTGCATAAATGCATTGTATGTCAACCTAAGATGATGGATGGTGATTACAGCTCCACACAGGATTTCAAAGTAATTAATTACAATTTTTGTCTTAAGAGAAATAAATAAGAGATCAACAATAAGAGAAAAGGTAAAGAATAGATTTGGTTCAAGTTAAATGTCTGAATCATTTTTCTCCTCCCTCCCCAATTCAAGCACATTCCACAGCACATCATGAGATAGTTTTAGCATCATGTGTATTTTGGAGCTCTGTCTGTTTTAGAGAGAGCCAGGACCCTTTCAATTACGAGGGTGGTGAGTTATTATTCCAGTGTCTTGGTAATATTTCTTTAGAAATCAATAAATACATCTTTAGCCATTTCATTTAGCCTTGAGGGACCCTTGGTATTTTAGTTGTGTCTTCTAGTGAACATAATGGTGGCATGATATCAATACCCTTTTTAAAAACTATACAATGCACTGAATTCCTTTCCCTTGTCCCACTCACCGTTAGATGAAACTACAGTTGATGTACAGTAAACCATTATCTGTTGTGTGTTTGAATGAAGGGAGGTTGGTAGGGGAGCCTGATGTGATTGGCCACATTTTGTGGACCTTAAGATCCATTAAAATCTTAAAGTTGTTCCTCTTGAGAGATTGAGAGGATTACCTATTAGAAATCCTTCTATATTAAAGAGAAGCACAATCCCACTCCCAAGGTAGCTTTGCATTGTAAGGCAGTTGCCTATTTAGCCTCAGTTAGCTGATTAGAGATGTCAATGTTAATACAATTTGTTTGGAAATTTAAATATTCTACTTAAAATGATATTCCTCTAGCATAAATAAATTACGTGGCAAAAAATATTTTCAGTAGTTCTTATGGTCAAGTCCATATGAATCTACCTCTTTGTGTCACATAAAAAAAAAAAAAGAATTTCAGTTCTTAAAGAGCCTCAGTCCAAGGCACTTATCTTTTTGTGGGTTCTTCATATTTTGTGGGCTTGGTGATGTTTAAATGAAATTTGCTCTCTATATTTGCTTATTGATGATAAAAACACTGTGTTTCTTTTGTGTTAAGTTTTTAATGGATTTTCATGATCTTCTGTTCACAAGACTTGGTTCTAGCTCTGAAATACCACTGTTCTAGGTGATAATCTCCTGGTTTTCATATCTATAACAAAGAAGGCCAACCAACTGTTCAGGAATTTGAATTGAAGAAAAGGTATGTAATAATAAAACAATAATAATGGTTTCATTAAACAATTTCTTTTTCTCAGAATCCAAGTCATTTTACAAAGATCGGTGTTTTCCATGGGTATCTTGTGAGTCATAAATGGTAATGGTTTCTTGTACATTATAGAGCTAAAGATCTGTAGTCTTATTTCTCCAAGTTATTCTGAAAAATCACCACATGCACACTTTATAGAGAAGTCTACCCTTTTGTACTCATACTTTGGCTTGTTTATAAGGCTTCAGATTGATGAAGTCAGAGGAGAATTGTTCTCCTCTGAAGAAACTTGTTTGAGTTTATCTTTGTGACTGTGGACCATATATACTGTGAATTGTGTAACTGATATTGCTTGTCACCTTCTCTCAGCTGCCAGAAGGCTTGTAGTCATATTTGTGTCTGAATTTTAACTAGTGTATACTATTTTATTCATGTTTGAACCATGCTTTTAATTTTTTTGAAAGAAGGTGGCGTTTTTATGATTTAGGGTTTAGGTCTGTATTGCTCACTATTGTAGCCTCAGTGCATGCACAGACTCAGAAGAAGAGAGAGAGAGAAAGGAAGAGAAACAAAGGGGAAGAGAAGAAGGAAAGGGAGAGAAGAAAAGAAGGAAAGAAGGAAGAAAACTAAGAACAAAATGAGAAAGTCTTCGTGTGTATTCGTGCTCTAAAACTGCTATCTGTAACGGTAGCTACTGGCCATGTGAGGCTACTGAGCCCTTCCTTGAAAGGTGTTAGCCCAAATTGAGATGTTGAGTGTAAATACAGAATGTATTTTGAAGACTTAATAAGAAAAAAAAATGCGAACATCTCAATACTGTTTTATTGATTTTATGTTCAAATGATAATATTTTAGATTTATTGGGTCAAATAAAATATTTGATTAAAATTAACTTTATTTATTTTTAGAAAGGGCTACCTGAACATTTAAAATGATATGTGAGACTTACATTTATAAACTACATTCTATTTCTTTTGGACAGAATTTTCTGTAATGTCAGGGTAAGCTGGAGTTGCCTCAGCCTTCCAGAGCAAATTTTTCTGTAACCTCCTATTCTCTCTCTCTCTGTGTCAGCTATAGGCAAAGCCTATCTGTGGCAGAACTAAAGTTGGCAGAATCCTTCCCTTCCCAATTTTTAGATTTTTTAATCTTAATAATTATCTTCCAAATTTTCCATTGAGATCCAGACATTATTTATTACCTCCAAAGGATTTGGTCATGTGGTGCTCATGCTTTAGGTAGAATTGCTTCTTTCTTAGTGCACATATACACTTCCAGTTTTTTATACTAAAAAACAAAAAACAAAAAACAAAAACATGTTGAATTGTGTGTCTGCCATAAATTGAGAGTAAAGTATATAAAACTGTCCTCTTTCCTAGAGAATAAACAAGCCAAGGATATGGTCTTCCATCTTGTTTTTCCTGGATCTGAAAGCTAAGTTAGGATGGTACTGTAGAAAATTTCAGGTAAGTAAATTTGTGAAACTTAAAGAATATCCTGTATGAGAATATTTTCTTCATTGGAATATACAACAATTTGATATGATTGCAAATTGAAGGTATTGTCCTTGACCTTGGGACTATGACCATCAGCATATCCTTCTGCAGTTCTTAAATACATGTAAATGGGCATGTTGGACTCAATAACATGGCCTCCCTCCCTGGCTTCAATTACTTCATTTGTTTGATCATTTATATATAAGTAAAGAATTTGCAGGACTATTTAAGAATGGATCACTGAGAATGTCTCAAAATAACTTATTTCCATATTTCACTTTGAAGACCCACCCTTTCTGTCCAGACTCCTGTAAATGACAGTGAAAGGAATTCCCTGTGGGAGAAGGTGGAAAACCAAGGCCCCGCTGCCTTCTCACAAAGCCTATTGCCAATTAAAGCAATTCCTTGGGGTTAAGGCCTTGTCGGCAGAGGGTCCAGGTAAATTGTTTCTGTGAGAGAATGAAGACACTGTCACTGGTCTTGGGAAATAGGACAGTCAGCTACAGGACAGTACTTGGGCAAAGAGCAAAAGGAAACTCTCCATTTTAGAGTAAATTTCCGAGTACTACAAAAAGTTTTGGTAGTAATATAACATTTAATGTTTTCATAAATAAAATGTTGGTTTGTAATACATTTTTTTAAATGTGCATGGGATGACCAGTTTAAAATTCATGCATCTATTTTTCCTCTGTAGTGATCAGCTTCTGATTACAATGACAGAGGTGGGTTACGAGGCCTGTGCCATTCTATAGTATTGTTGTCTATTAGAGGCCATGACATCAGTAAAATTAGATTAAGCTTAGGGCAAGAATGTAAATTTTGTTAATAAGGTTTCTATATTTTAATTCAAAACCAAACACCCTGTGGGCCTCGTTGTGGTAATCCCGTTTAATCCTGCACAAAAGCTTTCCTGGTATCAAGGGATCCAGATCAGTACTGCCGTTTATTACCTGGAAAATGAGAAATTTTCTTAGATCTTCTAGGTAGCATAAAGATAACTATAAAATTTTGATGACTTAAAAAAAAACAAATATATTCCCATGGTTATGTATAAATTCAAATTATATACAATGTATGTGATACATATAAATGTCTAATGTGTATATTACATATTTATCCATTCTACAATTCTGCTTAAAATTACTTCACTTGCATTTAAAATAGTTAAGCTTAATTTACTAACCATCCTTCTTGAACAAGATGCTAAGCAATTCTGTTTTTAACCTCCATGGCACTCTACTCATATATGTACATGAGTACGTGTATATGTTTGTATACGTATATGCATAAAATGCCAAGGAAGGTGAAGATACACACCCACTTTTTTTTTTTTTTTTAAAGATTTTATTTATTCATTTGACACAGAGAGATCACAAGTAGGCAGAGAGGCAGGCAGAGAGAGAGAGAGGAGGAAGAAGGCTCCCCGCGGAGCAGAGAACCCGATGCGGGACTCGATCCCAGGACCCTGAGATCATGACCTGAGCCGAAGGCAGCGGCTTAACCCACTGAGCCACCCAGGCGTCCACACACCCACATATTAAGAAAGGAAAGGACATACGTTATAGAGTCAGATAAATATATGTGTGCTCTATTTCCTTCCCTTCTCACTTAATCAAGGCACCCACATTATCCTCTCTCTCCTTCATCATCATTGGTTCTATTCCTCTCATCAGCAGAAAATATATAATACTACCTCATGTATTAAAAATGCCCCAAACAAGATGGACAAATATGCTTTTCCTACTAGATAAAAGTTTCATGATGTCAAGATATTTGTCTTATTCAATGCTGCATACCTAGCATTTAGAATATTGCTAATAGTGGTCTAGCATCTATTAGATCCTCAGCAAATATTTGTGAGATGAATGAATGAACGAATAAACAAAGCCTGGATCATAATATAGGCTCCGTCAATGTTGGTTCTTATTATAATGAAACTGACATTTTTTTGAGCCTGATATTTGTTATAAATGCCAGGAAGATTCAGAACAACAACACAACAAAGCCTGTCTAAAAACACTGTATTTTTGAAGACTGGAAGACTTGCATGTACACATTTCAGTAGTTATTTGGTTTAATGTGCTTGACATTTCTTTAAAATTTTATAGGGAAAAGTCTGCCATAAAAATCTTAGAACTTTCTATTTCACTTACTACCCTAATATTGTTTGAATATGGTATGTAGTAACACAAACTTAGACAAAGTTATCTACATAGAATATGTGAAAGTTTTCAATAGTAGAATTGGCTTATTTCAATTATCTTTTTAACTCTTGGAAGCAAATAGCAAGTGCTTTGATCAACTGATAGAAAATACAGGACATGGGCACCTGAATGGGTCAGTTGGTTAAGTGACTGCCTTTGGCTCAGTTCATGATCCTGGAGTCCCGGGATCGAGTCCTGCACCATCTCCCTGCTCAGCAGGGAGTCTGCTTCTCCCGCTCACCTCTCTCCTCTCATGCGCACTCTCTCTCTCTCATTATCTCTGTCTCTCTCTCAAATAAATAAATAAAATATTAAAAAAAAGAAAATATAGGACATATCAGTGTAGGTTTAGCAATTATAACAAATGTCCCATACTGGTGGTGGATATTAATAAAGTGAGGGCGTGTGCAGATAGGGGAAGTATGGGAAAAGTCTATACCTTCCTCTTCATTTTGATAGGACCCTAAAGCAGTTCTAAAAAAATAAAGTTTTTTTTTTTGTTTTTACAAAAGAAAATATAGAACACATGAATAATTCTAGTTTAGTATTTTCCAATAATGACTTTAAAGCTTTCGTGCATTTTAAACTTTCTTCAAAAGAAGAATATAAATGAATAATCTGAAAATTCTTTAATTTTGTCCTTTCAATGAAATTACCATGTATTTGGTAATATGCAACAGGTAACCACAGCAAGAATTAAATTTTAGTAAAGAAACACAATCTAGTTAAGAGCAGTCAAAACAAATTCACTGAAACTTGAAATGAATCACTATAAATCATGCTTTGATATGCCACTTCACTGTCCATATAATTTCGAGGTTCCCCCATTGCCTTGAGAATAAATGGCAAACTCTTTATCCTGGAAAATGTATCTTTCTTCACTCTGATCCCAACTGATCTTCAAAGCCGTATTTCCTTCTTCTATCTACAGACCCCATGTGACAGCAGAATGATCAACAGTGTGGCCTCAGAAGTCAGGCAAAGATTCAGAGGGCTGGATGGAAACCTCTCCAAGTCACATCAGCCGTGGAGCATTGCCACTGGCACTTGGAACCTGAGCAGCAATGAGACCACAATTAAATTTCTAGCAATTCCCGAAATCTGGGAACTGAAATGCCCCGAATTAAGGAATCTTATGAAAAGGCAAAAACTGAATAGTCAACCCAGAATTACACTATTACATACACAAATAGAAAATTCTTTCTTTCTGGTGTCTTCCCTCTGCTATAGGCACTGATGAGCCCACCATGGATGGTATGGACAAGCATGAGCCGAGGTCGATTTCGTTTGAGACTCATCTTTGGTTGGGTATACCTTGAATGTCCATTCAGTTCAGCCAGGAAACCTCATTAACATGGTACCAGATTTCTGCCTACTGCCTGAAGAATTCCTCAGACCTCTACTTCTAGGTATCATTGGCTTCTCTGGTTTCTTCTATTTTGACTTTAAATCTTAGCTCTCATTTTAAATCTGGTCTCTGAAATTTGAATTCCAATGTGAATAATTTGCCTTGTTTCTCACCTTTGTATTCCATCAGGACACTAGATTTATTATTTTCTTCCAACTCTATGAACACCACAGGTGTTGCCAAGGGAAATTTGATTCTTGTATCTTACCCACATGTAGGGAAGCTATGGCTATATCCTCTCTTTATCAGGCAGGCCCTACCCTCAATCAGTCTGGGTCATGGACTAGAATGTGTTTTGGAAGCAGAGCAGCAGGTAACATAGAGTCTAGACCAGCTGCCAAAAAGTTAGGCTTGAATTAAAAGGGGAACCAAAAAGAGTATGGCCTGGGAGAAGAAACCAGTCTTGAGTTCTGTCTTGGCTGTGTTACTGACCAGCTAGCTCTGAGATAGTAAATAAATCTCTTAAACATTCTGAGGCTATCTCACCTCTAAGAGTTGCTATGAAGAATAAATCATGTGGCCAGGGAAATGCCTGAAATGTCTGGAATGCCTAAACTGGACTCCGCATGTCCATCCACTTCTGTCCCTCCTAGATGCCTGTGAGAACAAGTTTTCAGAAAATACTGGCAGACCATATACCATGGCTAGTCTGTGTGTTGTTTGTAGTTGTTTTAAGTACGTTTAACAAATTGTGTGTTTCAGTTCTTACTGAATATTCAGTTTTTTTAAGCACATTTCACACATGTCCATCTTAAAAAATCACCTCAGAAGAATATTAAAGAGAGATGCTTGAATAAGGTTGACACAAAACATGGATTTGGGTGTGAGGCAGACCTGGTTTCACCAATCACTATTTGTACAACCTAGAGCACGCTTCATAACCCCTGAGTTTTCTCCTCTAGAAAATGAAGAATGGCAATGGCCAAGACTTGGGTTGTAGTATGGCTTTAACAAGAAAATGAATGCTTTCAAATAAAAAAAAAAAGAGGGACACTATATTTCATGGATTTTCCATGTCCAAGAGAAATAAGATCAATGCTACATATGTGAACCACATGTGTAATGTCCAATTTTCTAGTAGCCTCTTTAAAAATGTGTAAAAGGTAATAAGCAGAATTAATTTTATTTATTTTTACTTACTTTTAAATATTTTATTTATTTATTTGATACAGAGAGAGAAAGCACAAGCAGGGGGAGCAGCAGAGGAAGAGGGAGAAGCAGGCTCTCCGCAGAGCAGGGAGCCCGATGCGGGGCTCGATCCCAGGACCTCGGGATCATGACCCGAGTCGAAGGCAGATTCTTAATGACTGAGCCACCCAGGTATCCCGTAAAATTAATTTTAATAAAATAGTTTATTTAACCTTACATAACCAAAATGTCATCACTTTGACATGCAAACAATATAAAAAGTAATGAGATATTATAAATTCTTTTTTTATGCTAAATCTTTAAAATTGATGTGTATTTTATCATTTTGGAGTAGCCATGTTTCAAGTGGTCAATGCCACATGTGGCTAGGGGCTATCACATTGGACTGCAAAGGTCTAGGAGACACGTAGATTTTTATTGCCTCTCTTCTAATTAACTTACTTAGAACTCTCCTGTTGTTTTACTCCTAAGGTAGAATAAAGGTTAAAGTATATGTGTTTGTTGCATACAACATTCTGTAGGCAATATGATCCTGTCTTTTCACCTCTGTAACCAGTCTGAGCCAGGCTTGTCAATTTTTAGTGGTGGTTCTCTTAGGGAGCTCTACGGTTACCTCAGAGTAGTTCATCATCAAAACCACTATTCAGGTCCCTGTCCAAGAGCTGGACTTTGGATAAGACTCTTTTATCAGTCAAAAGACCACACAGAGTCTTTGGAGGAAGTGAAAATACCCCATGATATGGACCTCGTTTCTTTCTAAAGCCCAGAACTCTATTCACGAATTTGTTACTAATTCCAGTGAATAAACTATTTTCCTGTGAAAAAAAAAGTGAAACTATTTTCCTTGTCAATGACTGGTTAGGTGCAAAGAAGAAAAGGTTTTCAGCTTCATCAACTATACTGAGTCACCATCCTCTCAACCGCCTACATAAGAGAGGCCTTTCCCTCAGAAAGTGAGTTAGTCACATGAAAACCGCTAACTGTGTGGGTGACGTCAGCCAGAGAGCTGGGCACATACTAGGCAGTAGCTCACAGATGAGTGTATGGAGCTGGCTACATTAGGGGGAATTTGAATTACCTGTTAAAATAATATGTAAAGACTTCATTACTTCAATATTGGTTTATTTAAAACAAGATGTAATTCAAGGCTATTTCTATGCTGTTCTTTAATTTAAAAAGAAAAGAATAAACCGAAACTTAGCTCATTCAAAATCTATTGTTTTGGTTCCCTGGGTTTCAAATTAGAGAGATTTTACTGTAAATGGCAAACATTGATCTTAGTCACTAGCTATCTTTCATAGTTCTAGAAAAGCTCATTCTCTGTCTGATTCCAATTTGCCTTTAATCCACTATCTGTACTATCCTCGTACAACTTGCACAACTCCGTACCCTTTCTTCATTTTGTGAAAATTTAATATTTATAGACTGTAATTTTAGGCTCTATTTTCTTAACAGCCAGAAACAGCATTCAGTTCAATCATTCCTTCCTCAGAAGGAAGCTTAATGTAAATTCTTTCTAATTTTTTTCAGATGCATAAGCCATTCTTATATCCCATGCCTGTCCTTGATTCAGAGGTCTGCGTTCATTCCCTAGGGCTACAAACATTTTGAAGTTTCTGTAGAAACTGACTTGACTCTGAATGGGTAAATTTTCACTCATTCAAAGACAAGGCTTCCTTTACCTGGGCTCAGGAGGAGACCCCAAATTCTTGCGAGCATCATTCTTCTCCCCCCCGCCGACTTCTTGTGGCTGATGTGGCCCTCCTTATTGTTTCTATTAAGAAATCTATCTCCAGTCCCTTACATGCACAGTGTCACGGCAACCCCCGTGTGAATCCTATTAGCCTACCACCCAAGGCAACTCTTGACGCAGAAATGATCTACAATGCCCGAGGGAAAGCATCTTGTGGCAAAAGTCGCTGCAGCCCCAGCCCTCCAGTCATGGTGCTCCGAGCTGCTGCCCCTTTACCTCCAGCGTTGGAGCTATCCATCATTCCAGTGCGCCTGATCGTGAATGTGAGCACAACTAAAGAAATAACAGTTTTGTCTATAAGTTTTTTTTTTTTTTCAATATGTGTGAATGGAAGGAGCATTAACTTAGCAGTGACTCCTTGTGACATAGTGGAGGCGGGGAGGGGGGACTCTCAGATTGCCAGTTTTGCTAGTATCATTCCCGGCCCATACCAATGTGATAGTACTGTGGGCTTTTATCTTTTTGTGATATCGTGGAATGCAGCAATGTATTAGGACTTGGAGTTGCTTCCAAAATCTAATTGAAATAGAATCGCATTATAATTTGTGATTAGTGACCAAACAAGAAACATCACTCTGAAAAAAAAAAAAAAAAGCACACCATGCTTCCATGCTGTTCTTTTTACTTTTCCGTTTTGGAATACTTCCTTTCTCTGCATATAGTTCAGATGGCTAACAAGACCAAGGTTGCAGCTTATATATGTGTAGCTCATCAATGTGCACTCTCAGTCACTGGCAGGACCCAGGGAGAAAGTGTGGCTAGGCGTGGATGGAGGCAAAATCATCACAGCTGTTCAGAAGAATGACACAGACGTGTGCTTGTGCAAATGGTAGGTCAGTGCCATCCTAGGTATGAATGAAGGAGTGTGTGTTGTATTCAGAATGACCGGCTTTGTTCTAATTATTTGATTTAAAGCTGATTACTCAATTTTTCTGGGGCTCACTTCAACAAAGATGTTACTTCAGTAACCCTTGTATACCACTTATATTATAGGCTTATTGTAAACAAAAAAATAAGATGAAACGTATGTTATCATAAAGCACATTAAGAGATATATATAATGTGTATATATGTATATGATGTTAAAAGAGCACATTCCAGAGAGCCTGTCTTGCTCAAATCCCAGCGGCATTGCTTCAAAGGTCTTTCATCCATAAGTCAGGGTAATGAAGACTCCTACCTCATATGGTTTTTAAAAGAGTAAATGAAATGATATATACGAAGAGCTTATAGTCCCACCTGACACATTGTAAAAATCTCATTTTAAAAACTCAATGAATGTTAGCTTCTTTAGTTGTGATTAAGGCTTTGAAAAGATACAGAATTCTTCACAAATTTGCATGTCATCTTTGTTCAGGGGCCAAGCTCATCTTGTCTGCGTTCCTCCAATTTTGGTATATGTGCTGCCAAAGCAAGCATTCTTTGAACCACCTAAAACCCTGATTTGGAGATCCTGAAGAATTGTTTGATTAGACCATAGGAAAAAGAATTAAGTCAATGGTAATGATATCCTATTCAATAGCAATAAATAATTGCCCTGATAACCCAACCACACTTTCGGCGGTGGAGACGAGGACCAATTCGCCATGGCTGCTTTTCAGGTTTATTTTAGACTTAAATACAACAAGTACTGTGGATTCCTTTTTAAAGCCAAATGGCTCTGCTGGAAGAAAAAAAAAATAGGTATCTTGATGGTCTAGTGTTGGCTATATGTTTTCTTAATGTGAAATGAATGTTTGAGCTTATTATACTAATATGAGTCTGCCATGTCCTAAAATTTATTACTCCAAATCAGTGGTGTTTGTGTCGTTACTAGTGCAGTTGCTGCTCAGTCCTGAAATGCATTCATTAGCTCCAAATGACAGAAATTGCACTACACTACAGTTTAATTTTTAAATTTTTAAAAATTTTTTATTGTCAGGCTGCCTGTTCTTCCTCTGGAACAGAATAATGAGATAATAGTTACGTGAAGAGTTGATGAAGATTTCACAGCATTGGGGTAATCTTCCTGTAAGCATGCCATGGTTTTTGCTCATTTTCAACTTGGTTCTATTCACAGTCTTGTGAAGACATCATACCTTTTCCTAGTATAATAGGGCCTCGTTTAGACAGTTTTTATCAATAAGATAACTTAATTGTAATGTTAGGAATTATCAAATTTATTCAAAATCTATCATCACAATGAACTGTCTGCTCTTTTAACTGTTATACTTTTTCAATGTATCTTTTCTGCTTTTTTTTTTTTCAATCCAAAAAGCTAAGTTTATAACAAGGCTAGAACTGCCTTGTTATAAAAATGAAGAGAGGCTGTGGTTTTAACTAGTCATTGGCATTTGCATATTATTCAGAGCCTGTTCTCCATCTACCGGACAAATATGTCTCATTAACATGCATTAGTGCCTGATTTCCCTTCTGTTAAAGAAATGATACAAGTCTGTAGCATTCTTCACCCTCTATAAGAAAAATAAGCTTATCTATAAGAGGAAGTAAAGGCAATTATTTGGATAACGTAAGCCCATCTTTCTCAAATTGTCTTGTCTAAAGTAGTAGTTCTCAGTTGGGGGCGGTTTTGTTCCCGTAGATCACTTGGCAATGTCTGGAGACACCAGTCACTGTCGAGACTGGGGTAGGGGGGGCATTACTGGCATCTAGTGGGTGGATGCCAGGAAAATGGCCAGTCATCCCACAATGCACAGGACAGCCTCCAGAACAAAATATTACCATGATTTGGTCCAAAATGTCACCGGTGCCAAGGTTGAGAAGCCCTGGTCTAAAATATCTCAGTGCCTCCGTTATTGCATCAAATTGCTTAGATTTTGAAATATTCAGTCTAGCTTACTAAATCTCCACCTTCTTTTACCAACAAAGAACTGGACATACTTTTTTTAAGGCGTCTTGCTTAAATATTGTTGACGTGTTGAGGATTTTTCTTAAAAAAGGATGACCCAAATGAAAGAAAAAGGTCTATATGCACTTCCTTTAAAGTGAGTTTTTAATTATGAGAACGAAGCTAAAGACGTGAAGCTTGATTTTTAGAAAGTATCTTTTCATTTAAAAAATATTCTACAGAGTTCTTTATTTTAGGGCTTTTCTTAAAGTCAGTGAGGTCAGGCAAATACAGAAAATATATTTCCCTTTTCTTTTAAAGTGCAATGCTTCTACCTCTTTAAACAAATGCATGCTGTGTAAAGACTGACAATTGAATCCTTTTATCTGATCTCTGAGTATTAGATGACTCAAAATTTAAGAAAATGCAAGGAACATTGACTCTTGGAAAAACAGCCTATATCATAGAAAACGCACACACGGAGATACAAATCAACAAAGAAACAAAACACCCTCAACCTAGGCCTTTTAGGAAAAGTAACCATATATTTATGGGAGGGGTGTGTAAAAGCACTTTAGTGAAGAGAACCAGTGATCGCAATGCATCAAAGTTAAGCGGTAGCGAGGTTATCACTCCGTGAAAAATCACATAAACATTTCACATATAAAATATTATTCATCAGGGCAAAACCCTCTAAGGGGTTGAGAGATAGCAAAGGTGTCATGAAACGCCTTTTTTTTTTTTTTTTTTTTTTTAAAGAAAAGATGTATTCCACAACCGAGATGGAATCTGTGGTCATGTAGTCGGTAAGAGAGGACTATAATTGAGAAGAAAATTAGCAAACCTTAAATATCTGCTTCTGCAATATCATTACCCATAAACTTGCCCTTTTTCCACCCTCTTTTCCCAAAAGACGGATGTCCCATATCTGAACTGAGGGAGATGTGTGCTTTCTAACAGCTAAATCAACAAGGTTTCACATGAGTAGTGCTGTGCGGTGTGGTTGACTGATTCCATGAAAAACTAATCATGTATTCATCATTGAGATCAAACACTTCCCAAGTAATTATCATCCAAGCCCACTCTGATAGGGCCTGAAGAAGTGGCACTGCTGATATAATCAGAGGCTGAGCAGAAGAGTTCTCTCGGCTTTTGTAAACCTTGGGTTGGAAAGCACAAATCGGAAATTGTATTTTATAATTAAGAAAGGTAAAGTTGGCAGGCTGCAATCAATTATTTCTATCAATCATAACCACTTAAGCTTGCCTAGTTATTTACTGGACCACAGGTTTAAAAATTGACTTTTCATACGTGGTCTTTGAAACATTTTTTTTTTTAATGTGAGGGAAAGAAAAGCAAAACACAAAGACATTTTTGAATTCAAATACAAGCCTTTTGTGTACCCACCCACTACAAAATAGCGTCCTATCACATCTATGGTTTCCTTATTTTGAGCTGCAGTATTACTCTTTTTGAAAAAGGGCTATTATTATATTGAATTGTATGTCATTACAAAATGATTGCTTTCAGAAAATCTTATTTTGGCTTTATGTCTGTGATTATAAGTTTAGATGAAGATAAACAATGTAGAGCATTTAAATGGTTTACAAACTATTTCCACACACATCACCATGAATGCTTCTTATGTGTCTGGTAATACATTGAGTGCTTTCCATGTGATATTACATTTAATCTTCAGACAGCTTAATAAAAGAGATCAAGTTATAACCCCCACTTACGAATGAGGAAACCAAGTCATAAAGAGGCTGTATCTTGCTCAAGGTCACAAATAATAAGTGACAGGGCTGGGACATGACTCTAGCCCCGTGAGTTTCAGGCTAGAGCAGGCCCCCTTGACCTTTATTCAGACCAGAGCAGGCCTTCCTCGTAGTGTTTGATCCTGGGGTGACAGTATTTTAACAAGAACTTTCTATATGCCAGAGGCTGATCTATGCACTTTATATATGACTGTTGGACCTCTCTGAAGCTTGGGTTTTTAATTTGCGAAATGGTTATAATAATCTCTATTTTCAGAGTTATGAAAATGGAGCTAATGTAGGTCAAGGCTCTACCACTGCGCCTACAGAGTATGGAGCTTTGTTAATTGACTTGTCGTGCATCCAACAGCCAGTAAACAAAGGGTCTGATTTACAAGTGGGCTGGATGCCAGATACAAGCCTGAGAGGCTGGCAGAAACGCTACCATAATTATTGCCACAATTACAAACCTCAGGTAATAGGCTCTTTGTAATAGATCATGCCAGCTTCTGGAAAATATGTGTAACTTCAAGTTTAACAAATTAAATCACATGTTTTGATTCATAGTACGACGAAATGGCTTTGCAAGTCTAAATATTGGCATTTTGCAATTTCTTAAATGTGTACAGGCTGTACATATTTCATCCATATTTCACATGTGTCTACTCATTGTTCAAGATTAAATGAATTTCCTTAATCTAGAGAGCTCATTTTATTATCCATTTTTAATTTTTTCATTTATCATTATAGAACATAAAACCAAACTCTACTTCCTATAACCAAGCTAATTATGTAATTCTTTTATCAAATTGAGCAGCATTAATTAACCATCTACTATGTGCAGGACACATACAAGGTAACAACATATTTCTTACAAAACTGGGGTGTGTAGAATTGGGAGTTCTTTTGGATCGCCAAACTCATAGGAGCAGAGAATAGAATGGTCATTGCCAGGGGCAGAGGGAGAGAGAAAAGAGGAGATGTTGGTCAGAGCACAAAGTTTCAGTTATGCAAGAAGAATAAGTTCTGGAGATCAAATGTATAGCACGGTGAATATAGTTATTGTATTGCATACTTGAATTTTGCTAGAGTGTGCCCACTACATACATACACACACACACACACACACACGCACGTGTAACTATGTGAAGTGATGGATGTGTTGATTAACTTGTTTGTGGCAATTATATCACAATGTATGTGCACATTAAAACATCAAGTTATATACCTTAAGTATATACAACTTTGTCAATAACGCCTTAATAAAGAAGGGGGGGATTAATTCTTTTTACCCAAGTAAAGTTCAATTCATTTATAGGAGATTAAAAAAATATATCCCTAGTTAGAAGTCTCCCCCTCATCAGTGGATACAAATATTTTCTTCATGTTTCACTTATTCCTAATCTGTTGGGGAGAGAAAATCAGTTATTCATAAATCTTTGAAGAATCACCCCTGGCCAATGGAAACATGTGGATTCCCTCACAAAGTTCCTTAAAGTTAAACTGGGCTCCTTGAGAATGGCATCATTTCCACATATTTTACTGAGGTATCCTTTAAACTGGCTGGAGGTTATTTTCACCTCTTCACAAAATAAACCACTACTGATGGTCCTTTATTTCATTGAAAGTCATTCATTTCATTGCATTATCATCAAAGTTTCACATCCATGTGGCTCAGAGAGGAAATGGATTTCTTTGCTCATTAGACTGGCAATTGTTCTTCCTTTGCAGGCAGGATTTATACACTTGCATCATTGTTTAGGGACTTAACTGATTTTTCTTTGAGCAAGAAAGATTTTCCTCAGGCTATATTATGAAAATATGCCTGGAAGTATATTCATATCCTTCCAAGACAATATTGGTGTTGATTTCTTTAATTTTGATAAACATATTTTTTAATAAGATTATTTATTTATTTGAGAGAAAGAGAGAGCACAAGCAGGGAGAGTGGCAGAGAGAGGGAGATGCATGTTCCCTGCTGAGCAGGGACTGCCCCCCTCCCCCCGCAATGGACTCAATCCCAGGATGTTGGGATCATGACCTGAGACAAAGGCAAACACTTAACCTACAGAACTACCCAGGCACTCCTTGATAAACATATTTAATACAAAACAATAATGTTAATGTATTATTAGCAAGGTCACCACTTAGAATAATACCCCTCACATGATTGATACTAATTAGTTAAAATAATTTCAATTGCCATTGCAGAGTGTATGTTTTAAAATGTCATTTTTCATTTTCATTTTAGATCTTGAACTGTACCTTTTAATTCCAGTTTTCTCCAGCTTTCTTTTTAGATGGGTATTTGTGGGTTTCAAAATATCTGAAAACAGTTCGGGCTTTATTAATGGTCTAAGCATTAGATCATCACACAATAGATGTGCTGTGGTGATTGTTACTTGATAGAGCAGTACATCTACTGAGTATTGGTAGCTGGTTTTACCCACGCACATTCATTGTATCTAACCACTTGTTTGATTCTCAAAAAATTTGCTTGCTATCATGATAATGAACAAAGGGAACCCAAAAGAAACACTGGATATATTTGTGACTCAGAAATTTTGAGAAAACGAATTCTTAGGCACAAAGACCCTCATGAAGAATACTTTCAGAAGTATATATGCAGAAGAGCGACTTTATCTAAATTGTCCAAATGTTTGGCCTTGAAATAACAGAATTGTGTATATATATTTTTTAACATTTGAAGATTTCTATAAAAAGGAAATAATGTGTAAGATGAGAAATTTCTAGATACAGGATGATGGTGGTCAGTTTATCCTGGAGCCATCACACAGTGAAAGCACCAGATCTTGGATGAGAAAAGGACACAGAACATCAATGCCATGTCTGTCTAATCTACAAAAGAGAAGTCAATGGGTCTAAAAGCGTTTGGGAATGTAATTCCATGAGCCAGTCCCTTACAGCTGGGCTCTGGAATACTGCAGAGATTGTGTGTAACTTTTTACCATAGTAGTATTCTCCTCTGCTCATCTAAACACTGATAATTTTCCTTAAAAGTTAACGTAACACTCACCAACCTGTGAAGATAAAAAGGTTGTTAGAACTCTCATTCTGGGTATGACCTGCGGTATTTATGCTTGTGTACATATGGCTTTGTGAGTGTCTCATCTGTTTAATTCTTTTGAATGACAACTCAAGGCTTTAACTTCTTTCAATTTGCTTTCTACATTTACTTTTTTTTTTTTTTTCCCTCAAAACCATTTAACACTGTAGCTCTGGTTATGGTAGAATTGCTGTGTTTTCTCTGCGGTGCTCCCAAGTGTTCCCTTTCATTACAGACATCTGCATCACTGAAAACACAAGAGATTGGTCTAGGGCTGTGGGGACCAACTACAAGTAAAAAGAAGACATACAATAAGGAAAGATTTAAAATCTTCGTATGTCAGAAGAAGTACAAGTGGTAGATTATGCTCTGGGGTCTGAAAAGACGCTCTTCAAGAAACAGAAATACAAAAAAAAAAAAAAAAAAAAACAAGGGTGGGGGTGGGGGCAGGGAAAATCTTTTGGATGTTGCTAAACTGGGAGAACCTCTAATGCAAAATATGAACAACAGAACAGGTTTGGATCACAAAGAACATACATATAGAAAAAGGGGAAAGGTGCAGGACTGCTGAGCCAAAATGGTATAAAACACCTGAGTCAACACAAAACAGGCTTTAGAAATATCAAGATGATGGGATAGGGTGCAAAGCAGCAGTAAGCAAGAACAAGCGGAAGCATCACGCGGCTTTCATCCCCACTGAACCTCTAAGCCAGGGCCCCACCAAATGACACACAAACATAGCTAGAGGTTTCTGCCTCGATTTTGAAGAAGTCATTTTTGCTTTATCAATTCATTAATTAAGACTTTATTTTTAAAAATATTTTTCTACTTTTATTGAGCAAAAACAAATTTCTTCTAGCAAATGGTGAGTTTATCAATTCATTCATTAAGACTTCATTTTTAAAAATATTTTTCTACTTTCTATTGAGCAAAAACAAATTTCTTCTAGCAAATGGTGAGTAGCTGTTCAGCCGGTGAATATTGAATCTAATTATTGGATTTTAGTTGAGACTCTATGGAGATTTTTACTTTTCATGGATGCCATTCGGGGATATTCAGATCACCCCACTTAAGGGATAAATTCAGCCCAGTGAAATAGGATGTGAGGATACTTTAAAGCTTCTCTATATTGGCTTTGCAGAATTCAGGGAGGGCTTTCTCATGCAAGGAGCTTGAAGAACAGCATTTCTGCCAACGGGGGGCTTCCTTACCCATTTATTCACACCTTTCAAAAACTGTATCTTAATTTAAAAGCTGTCATTACAAGCTGGAAAACAAGATGAATAAATCAACTCATCAACCCACGTTGCCAGATACAGTAGAACATTTGAAGGCCTATGTGAAATAAATAGACACAGGGAAGTCTACATGACACTAGGAAGCTTTCATTACTCTTTGGAGCTGTTGGAAAATAAATCCATATAAATCACACATCTTCATGGTAAAAACCACCTGCACTGTAGTAAGTACTCACCAGAGTAAAGCTGAACAGTCTTAACAGAACTGCTTTTGCATTTGATTTTAGCCCTGGCTTGCCAAAATAGAAGGCAAGAGAGGACAACCTCCCCCACCCTCCCCCACCCAAGAAAAAAAAATATATAGTTTTTAGCTGCCTCTTCTTTTTAAGTAGGCATAAGTAACGTGCGGGTGACTCACTGATAAACACGGAAAGTTGTCTCTTCAGAAGTAATGACCTCTGGTTTCTGTAGGTTAATATTAACCTCAGTAGGCATAGTTCTTAGATGGCACTTTTTTTTTTCCCCCAAAGGAACCTCAGTTCAAAACCTTTGACGTTTTTAGATCATCTGCACACAAAATCATGATCTTTCACTGATGTGCATTAAATTTCATCTATGACTAAGAAATACAGAAATGACTTGGTTTAATTTGCACAATACTAGGTCCTAGAGACAGCTGGTGTTCGAGCTTTACCCTTTGGGGAAAGCAACATTCAGACTTGAACAAGCTAAGTAAAGCATTCTCTTTAATTCTGGGCTTTTTCCACATATTCCGTTTTTATGGGGGGGCAGAAAGTGCTAGTTTTCAGGAATGCATTTTGTGCAGCACTAGAATTTCATTTTATTAAGATTTACATAGCTCTTGGTATCTGCAATGTGTTTTACTGTCTTCTATTGGCAATTATTTAATTAGATTAAATGATGATACAAAAGCTTCTTCACTGGGGTCACTCTGCTGCTCAAATGATCGTTCCTGAAAAGATAGAATATAAAATAGAAATTGCATTGAATTCTTTAATACTTATGCAAGCCAAAAAAAAGCTCCATTTTTAAAATAACGGTAGTTTATTTTATGACCTTTGATAATTTTTTTAAAAGATTTTATTTATTTATTTGTTAGAGAGAGAGAGAGTGGGAGAACACAAGCAGGCAGAGGCAGAGAGAGAAGCAGGCTCCCCACTGAGCAAGGAGCCCAATGCGGGACTCGATCCCAGGACCCTGGGATCATGACCTGAGCCAAAGGCAGCGGCTTAACCAACTGAGCCACCCAGGCGTCCATATGACCTATGATCATTTAAATGATCTAAACAGGAAGACAGAACGGTGCCTATTGATAATTTGATCATGGTCCATTTTTTTCTTCCAGGCCACAAGTTATACCCCAAGTCCCCTTTGTACTTCATTAAGACAAAAAGCTTTTGCCCAGCAAAGGAAACAGTCAACAAAACTGAAAGGCAACCTACAGAATGGAAGGAGATATTTGCAAATGTCTTATAAGATAAAGGGCTAGCATCCAAAATCTATAAAGAACTTATCAAACTCAATACCCCCCCACCGAAAAAAAAAAATCCAGTCAAGAATTAGAAAGACATGAACTGATATTTCTTCAAAGAAGACTTACAAATGGCCAACAAACACATGGAAAAATGCTCCACATTGCTCGGCATAAGGGAAATACGAATCAAAACCACAATGAGATACCACCTCACGCCAGTCAGAATGGCTGAAATGAACAACTCAGAAAACAACAGATGTTGGCAACGATGCAGAGAAAGGAGAACTCCCTTACACTGCTGGTGGGAATGCAAGCTAGTACAACCACTCTGGAAAACAGTATGGAGGAGGTTCCTCAAAAAGTTAAAAATAGAGCCACCCTATGACCCAGCAACTGCACTATTAGGTGTTTAGTCAAAGGATACAAATATAGTGATCTGAAGGGGTACATTCACCCCAGTGTTTATAGCAGCAATGTCTACAATAGCCAAACTATGGAAAAAGCCCAGATGTCCATCGACAGATGAATGAATAAAGATGTGGTGTGTGTATATATATAGTGGAATATTACTCAGCCATCAAAAAGAATGAATTCTTGCCATTTGCCGTGAAGTGGATGGCACTAGTGGGTATTATACAAAGCAAAATAAGTCAGTCAGAGAAAGACAACTATCATATGATTTCATTCATATATGAAATTTAAGAAACAAAACTGATGAACATAGGAGAAGGGAAATAAAAATAAAATGAAACAGAATGAGAGAGGGAGGAAAACCATAAGAGATTCTTAACTAGGGGGAAAAAAACTGAGGGTTGCTTCAGGGAAGGAGGGTGGGGGGATGGGGTAAGTGGGTGATGGGCACTTGAGGTAATGAACACTGGGTGTTTTACGCAACTGATGAATCACTAAACTCTACCTCTGAAATTAATAATAAACTATATGTTAACTAAATTGAATTTAAATGAAAAAACCCCACAAAACTCCCTTTGTGTTATTCTTCAGTTTATTTAAAATAGGCACAATTGTGGGACAACATGATCCATCTGTTACCTCTGCATTTTACATAACTATCTAGATACGTTTAAAAGATATGACCATATTAGTGTTTTCTGTAATCACTTTTCTGCTGTTCACCGATAGAAAAACAGACCAAGTTGTTGGAGATCCTGTGTTTCCCTAGTCATTCAGGTGTTAAAAAAGAGGGCCTAAAACGATCAGTCCCTGGGATGCCAGTTCGTAAGTGAATAAACATGGGTTAGCCCTATACGAAGAAAATGTGCTTGTTGTCCTAATGACAATTACAATTATGAGTTTGCATTAGAAAAAAAATTGTTGACTTCTGTGTTTTATTAACTTAATTTGCACATCCTAAGAACAGGAAAGATTTACACAGAAAATAAGTATAGCTGGGCAGGTTAAAAGAATATAGATATTTTCAATGAATATACAGAACAGAAAAAGGGACCACAATTTCCTGACAGTTGTCAGAGTGCAGATGGGAGAGCTCAGTCTCTGGAATAGGCAGGTTGGCCTTGTATGTATGCATGAGCTAGGACATTAGGACACCTGTGTCGTCTCCTGTTCTTATTCTTTTCCCAGTTTTTAATCTTTGAAATTCAACTACTAGTGTTGCTCTGGGGTTCAGAAGTATTTGATGTACTGGAGAGCCAGGGTTCTGCCCTGCTTATCACAGACATGAAAGAGTGCCTCAAGTTCTCCTTCACCAAGCCCTTCCCATCATGCCCCAGCCCACTCCACCATGTTGGATTTTAGTAACAATGACTTTTTATTATTCACTTTCTACATGCCAGGTAGAGAGTGCTAAGTGGATATTCCCTTAACTTCTTTGTGGTCAGTTTGTTTGACCTATTCTTTTAGTGGGATAAGAAGCTGACAGAGCTGTTGGACATTCTCTTGAGTTTTTTCACCAAAATACTTTCATTTGAGTTTTCCCTTGGGAAGAGCTGGAGGCAAGACTGTCCACTCAGGGTCCTTGGAGTTACAGGAGGTGAAGTGAGCAGAAGAGTCTATCTTAACCAACAAACTATATTCCCAAAGAAATATGCATTCACCCCCAACCAGCCCTTCGGGTACAGCAGAACAGCCTGCAGCTGGACAGACCCAGGGATGAGCCTCGGTTCTGCTACTTTCTAACTGAGTGACCTTGGGCAAGAGTTACATAAACTTTCTGAGCCTCAGTTTCCTTATCTCTAAATGAGGACAGGACAATCTGTTTTGCAGGTACTTGTTTATTAAACTAGATAATCTATGTTAGTTTCAGCGTCTCTTACACTGTGAGCGCTCCGTGAATGGGAGCTATTATTTTGCTATGTCTCCCGTCTCCTTAGATTTCGATTTCCATAAACCCAGGGACCATGTGTGGTATGCCTTCTTTTTTTCCCCCCATTAAGTCTAGCAAGTTGGGAACAGAATTGGTTCCCTGTGAATGTTTATTCAATAAATGAGTTAGTTACCCAGTTAGTTACCCAGAACAGTGACAGCCAAGAGGTCATGGGCTTAAGAATACACAAGATGACAAGTTTTTGATGCTTATTCTGTGGTGGCTTTTTCTGTCTGTCTGTTCGTTCATTTGTTTGTGGGTTTTTATTGGAAGAGTAAGCAGACACTCAGAATGTGTTTTTTAGACTGTTGCTGCTCTCTATTGAGTCACACAACGAAAAGGAAAGCATATTTTTCACGTAGTTTTTGCAGACCCTGTAGGTTACTACGGGAACTGGACACAACAACATGATGTGTCTGTGTCACACAACGGGGCTTTAAGGTTTGCCTTGTTTGGTTTTTAACATAGAAACACTTATCCAGGAAAAAAAATGGGCAGTTTGGAGACTACCTCTTTTAGGTTTTGAAAGTAGATGTAATGGGAGAACATCCTCCCTTTGTGTAGCATCGTCCTGCGTTCTCAGAGGGCTGAAGCTGGGCTGGTGGAGACAGGAGTCTACTACAGCATGTCACTCTAGACGCCAAGGCTGGGTAAATTCACCTACATGTGCACACACACAAGCCTGCACGCATGTGTGCACACGCAGGGATGGCAGCAGTTCTGCTCACTTTTTTTGAAATGAGACAAATGATCTCAGAAGGGTCACCATGTCACCCTCATACTGAGGGTAAAGTCAAATATGATTAATTCAATTTTGTGTGGTGGGAACGTTCGCTGTTTGTGGGAACACAAGAGCAGGAGGCGTGTACTTATGACCGGGCCCTTAGCCATAGCTGACTCGTCCTGGGAAGCTGGTCAGCAAGACGATGGAGAATTTAAGAATCACAGCAAGCTGCTTCCTCTGGGCAAATGCGGTCGCTGAATGGGGCAGTCTTTTCCGGACTTTATCTTTGATACATCATGCGGCTAAGTATTGATACACCCTGCTTGCATGGATGAACGGGTGAAGGCGAGGCAGACTTGGACTGGCGTGGACACTGCTCTTGCTCAGGGTAGGGCTGCCTCCCTCTGGAGGGATGCAATGCGCTGTGTGAGGCTCCAGCTGCAGCTACAGAGCCCTGAGGAGACAGGCCAGTGGTGCCTTACTGGAGGACCCGCTCTGGTGAAGCCTCCAGCCTCAGCCACGGCCAAGGGTATGGACCCAGCGTGCTGCAATCTGGTCACCAGCCTCCAACCTGGTTGCGCAGCTTCACTGTCTGGTGAAGACAGCAGGTGAATGGAATACCAGTGAGCAGACGTTGCTGCGTGTGCTGTGGGCACCAGAGCCCGCATGGGGGATGGGCTGAGCAGCTTTGGCGGTGGTGGGGGGGCGCGTCTGCTTTGGAGGGAGGATGCATCATCATGCAGACATGGAAACTGCCTCCTTTATTAGCAGCACAGCACTCAATAGATTCTCTTAAGAGAGGGCCTCTATTCGGGGTGGGGGTGAAGCTCTGTTTTTAGACAATGAAAGATGCAAAGTGTTGTTGAATGCACTGTGTTAAGCACTTGTTCCCACCACAGCAGAGGGGCTACAACGGTCCCGGCCGGGAGGCACGCACACCAGTCCGCGTGGCTCCAGTGGCAGCCATAGATAAGTCTTTCTACGGTCTTCGCACACAGCATGAAGCATGGGCTTGATGTGAGCGGTGTTGTGACCCACACAGATTTATATTGCAAAGTGCACTCCTGTGTTGATTATGAAAGATGACCTGCAGCTGGGATCTCATCACCGATTCTCATTGAGGGGCTTGTCTCTTGCGTAAGATTATTTAGATGTGGATTGCCACTGGCTCTCATGGAAACTAAAGTGACCAGGAGGAAGAGGGATTCAACAGGAATTTATGGATTGGGTTCCAGTTCTGCCCTGTCATGTGTTTTCTGCTCTCATCTCCGACTCGGGTGACAGAGATGTATGCAAATTCCATGCGAGAGATAGAATATGTAGGACTTAAAAGCACTCCCCGGGTCAGTTTCTTCATCTGTGAAATGAGGACAATAAAAATCTCTACTTCAAAAGGCGTTACAAGTATCAGAGAGATCACATGTGCTACGTTTGAGTGTTCAATAAATGATGACCATTTAACATTTTGAAAAGTGTAGGCACACGGAAACACGCAAACCTCAGCCCCAATCCGAGCTCTGCCATTCACCGATTGCGTGATCATGGCAAGTTCCTTCTCTAAGCATTGGTTTTGGAATCTGTAACACGACGGTGATATGAGTCCTTGTCTCATAGAGATATGACAAGGATTAAGTGGAATTAAAATAAAAAAATGGGAGTCATAATGGTACATACACATAAGGGGATTGTAAAGATTAAATAGATATAAAATACATGAGGGCCTGGCGAATTGTAAATACCCAATAAGCGGTAACTACTATGAACCAGTGTTAGAAATTCACTCCGTAAGCCACATGTTTGGCCCATGAACCGATACTTACAGAGGTAATGTCTTGTAGATGCTTTTAAAAACAATTAGCATTCATGTGTATGGATAGAGTAACACAGGACCGAGTCGTTTGAGACCCTTCCAGGCTAGTTCGATCACAGAGACATGCCTTCTGTGTGACCAGAAGGGCATTGGTTGACCTTCTTGTGCCTGAAGGCATACAGACATATGCCTTCTGCCTGCCTTCAAAAGCTCATCGCTTACATGGTCCTTTTGAAGTTGGGTGTATGTTCTACAGAGTGCACAGTGTGGCCAGAGGCAAATCTGGCTCTTTGTTTAAAAAGAGAAAAAAGGCCAAGCAACATATTGGTTGCTGATCACATGAACTCAAAAAAGCACCCATATGAATGTGAGTTTATGTATAAACCTTTGCAGATTTGTAGGGGTATATATAGATTATACCCAGATAGGTGTGTATATGTGCATTCACACACAAACAAGTACAAAATGTACGCACACAAACATTTGTCTGTAGCGACTGTTCCATTAAATGCAATCAACAAAGACTTCCTAATTCTTCACTTGACAAGAATAGCACATGTATAGCAGGTTGATAAAGTAAAATATAACAATTCTGGTATTAATAACAAGACTTACTATGGTAAAATAATTAAATATCTTAAGCCTCCAGAGCACAGTTCTTCATGAACTTGAATGGCACTAAACCTTATTTTTGTACATCCACACATAATAAAATGCAGAACTGAATTATCATCGTATTGCAGAGGCCTACTTACACTTCTTTTCTCTGCAAAACATGGAAAGTGTTTTTGCAAAACCCAGTCTTAGGGCACTGAGTCCTTGATGAATGTTTTCTTTTTTTAAATTCTAGCTCTGTGGTAAAATATATACTTGAAAAGAGAAATAGTGGTATTTGCATATTTGCTTTATGAATGTCAAATAGTCACATCATTTGGTAAACCAAATATTGAGTAACTGGATGGATATTTTTTGCATCCTGTGTTTGTCTTCCAAGTATAGAGATACACAGCCTAAGGAGTGTGACAAGAAATAGATTGATTTTCTTCATTTTTTTAAAGTCATGGATGTTTTCTACTACTTGGAAATGTTCCAAAATTTTCTTGTCTCAATAAAATGTTGTTTAAATATTTTTTAAAATATCTTTTAAAATAGATAAAGGGAAGGATGAGAAAAGAAACATCTGTTTTTTGGGTATGCAGAAATATTAAGATTCTTCCTTTCTAGAATAGCACAGAGCAGCTTTGTTGTTCTGGTTTCAGCTCAATTTTCATCTTAAATTTAGAAAATGTGTATACCCAGCAAGCAGCTATCTGCATGGCCATGGGAGAGTACCAATTGCTAAAATCCATTCTTTGAACCTATACTTTCCCATTTTACATGTACAAACCACTTTCAGCATCCATTTTAATTCTTGATTCTCATTATTGAAAGCAACACAATGACTTCAGAATGTGCATTGTATTTATTTAACCCCTTACAGAAGAACCTATTGGCAGTGAGAAGTGCTCCCAGATATGACTACCCAAAGGTTTCAACAGAGAAATGATCCTTCATAATGGGGATATGAAAGACACCGCCTCAGTAATTTACTGAAGTTCAGCTTTAGAACAAGCTGTTTCTTTTATGTACAAAGCAAGCAATTCACAGGTCCCAGCTGAAATGTATTTTTGTTGTTGGAAGGTTTCAAAGATACAGCATTTGGAAATTCCTTAATTAGATTTAAGATTTTAGTCATCCAGTGGTTTCTCTTTGTAACCAGAATGTATTTATTTGGCAGTTGCTTTATTTAGGGATGCTCATTTCACACTGTGAATAGCCAACAAAAAACTCTAGCATGCTAGCACGCCAATGGCTTTTTTTCTTTTGAAAACAGAAAGCAAAGATAAAGGAGGAGATTGATGGAGAGTAGCCCAAATTGAAACCTATTTGGAAGCACCTTTCCTATTTGCACAGCTAAACACTGTTGTGTGTTATTTTAAATAAAGGCGTACATAGACAGATAGCTCCAAGTTTGATGCACACATTAGGATATGTTTCTATAAAAACACATTACACAATCAGCATTCAGAGAGGCTGCCAGCTCTGGAAGACTTGCATGCCCATGGGTCATCCCTGGGGGACAGGCTGTATATAAATACCAACTGCCAGTTCACAGTTTGTGCAAATATAAAGTCTGTTAGGCCAAAATAACATGTATATAGTATGACACGGCCATGCCTAGCTGTGTACGTGTGGACCTCAGTTTATCTAGAGCCTGACATGATTTCACTTTTCACTAGAGTAAGCAGCCAGCTCTTTGCAGATGGATTGGTAAAAGGACAAGAACTATAAGATATGTGGGGTAAAAGGAATGAAATGACAATAACAGTGACTCTCTAGAAGGCCATGCAGTGAGGAAAGAACCATATGATGTCTGCATAACTGGACATCCTTTTGTCCCCTGAAGCATCAATGAGAAAAGCAAGAGAGGCTTGGCCCCAGTTTCTAATAATACTTGGTTCACACTAGATGTTCAATAAATATTTGTTAAAAGTAAGGACCTAGTGCTTCTAATTCCCGACTCAAACCCGTCCCACTCCTTTCCTTCATGGCCACTGCCAATAACCCGATTCATTCATTACCTCTTCTGGGGTAATTAAGACAGCCTCCCAATTGTTTTCTTTTAGTCTTTAGTCTCTCCAGTGCAATCCAGTATCTGTTTCCAAATGATCACCCTTTGTAGGTTCCAGTAAAATCATTTCCTAACCATTTTCCATGCTGTCCCACCTCCCACAGTTGTAATTACCCCAAGTCCTTTCTTGCTGGTGGAAGGTTGACCCCTCCACATTTTCACATTGTGTCTTTGGAGGCACACTGTAAAGACCAGTGTTTTCTGCCCAGACATCTCTCCTCACCCTAAGACACTCAGAAGCACTTAATGTGTATCTTTCTTAGAGGAACTGCTGGCTTTCTGATTTGTAATATGCTCGTCTATACGAGGGTGCTACACTTACCCCTCATCAGCTAATTCTTTAAGGGCTGGAATTCATAACTTATTAATCTTTGTGGCTCACATGAAACTCTCTCATAAGCCTCCTCTGTACAGACCAGTCAATAGTTCCTCTATATTCTCATCTCTTCCTGGGCTTAGGATTTGTCCCTCTTTTCACAATTAAAATGATACAAATAGTAGAAAAATTTGTTTTTAATGCCATCTTCCTTGAAAGAATGTAAGCTCTAGATGGGTTTATGCTTCACATCCAGATTCCAAGTCTCTAGCATAGTGTCTTGTCCTTAGCAGGCATTTGATATGTAATTGTAGAGATAGATGGAGAGAGAGAGATGGAACATCACTCAGAACACACGCACTCACACATCTAGGTTCTTAGATGGTCACGTTATTCTGCCCTCCAAACGAGCAAGGATAGAGAATTGCCATATAATAATTGTCATATATATAATTGCCATATATATCTAATGTATATATATGTAAATGTATGTATATGTATACATATGTATAATGTATATAATATATATACATAATATATAATTGCCATATATATAATTGCCATATAATAATTTTCCTTCCTTTCCAACTACATACTGTCTCCTTACTATGCTATCCATTCCTTCTGCATAGTTGTGATTTTTTAATCTGTATTTCCCATTAAGACTTCTCTTTTTTTTTTTAAAGATTTTATTTATTTATTTGACAGAGAGAGATGACAAGCAGGCAGAGAGGCAGGCACAGAGAGAGGAGGAAGCAGGCTCCCTGCTGAGCAGAGAGCCCGATGCGGGGCTCGATCCCAGGACCCTGAGATCATGACCTGAGCTGAAGGCAGCGGCTTAACCCACTGAGCCACCCAGGCGAATTTCAGAGATCTACCTGCTCTCTGGACACTTTCACCTAGATGTCCTGTGACACGGACCAGATACTTTTTCACCAAATCATTTCATTTTCTTCTTTTTCCTGGTAATATCTCCAGACGACATTTTCCAGACTTTTTTGCAGTTAGGTGTAGCCATGGGATGAAGTTTGATTAGTAGAGAGTGGATGAAAGTTTATGAGCGCGTTTCAGGGCCTGACGTATGACACTCTCTATTCTCCACTTCCCTGTCTGCCTGCTGGAAGTTGAAAGTCCAGCAGAGATCTGTGTGTCCCTTGGGCATGGCTGGACCATACATGGAAGGAGCCTAAATCTCTAAATGACTGTGTGAAGCAGAGATAGACTGTCTCCACTGTTTGAACTTTAAGTTCAAACATAGTTCTATTTGTTAAGCTATTGAAAATTTAAGGTTGTTTGTGACAGCAGTTGGCCAAACCTAATACAGGTTTTCCCCTAAATCCTATCTCCTCGGGCATCCCTGATGTCTATTAGTGCCATTGCACCCTTGCTTAGTTAGAATGCTGTAAGTTCCATCCCTACCCCCAAATATTTTCCTTCATTTCTTGTTCCTCAGCAGTCAACATGTCTTGCTTTTCCTTCCTAATCTCACTATTTTAGTTCACATTGCCATCCTTTCTTTTTTTTTTTTTATTTTTTTTTTTAAAGATTTTTATTTATTTATTTTACAGAGAGAGATCACAAGTAGGCAGAGAGGCAGGCAAAGAGAGAGAGAGGAGGAAGCAGGCTCCCTGCTGAGCAGAGAGCCTGATGCGGGACTCGATCCCAGGACCCTGAGATCATGACCTGAGCCAAAGGCAGCGGCTTAACCCACTGAGCCACCCAGGCGCCCCCATTGCCATCCTTTCTTGATGGGTCTATTAGAGTAGTATCTCGAATGGCCTTTTTGCTTTCTCTCCTGCTTATCTTGGAATCTCTTCATGCTAGCCATTTTGAAAACACAGTTTTGATCCTATACCTCTCTCATACAATGTTTTAAAATTCAAGATTCATTACATTTTCTTTAACATGTGAACCATGTCATCAGCCATCCATTTCATAACCATGTTTCACCTGCATTTCTAATACCAGCTCAGGCTCTAAAAAAAAAAAAACCAACAAAATAAAAAATAAAAACAACAAAATGAAACAAAAACAAAATCAACAAATAATGACCAAAAAAAACCGCAGAGGTATACTTTTCCCATGACACAGTACATTTTTCATACTCTTGATTCTCAGCATATGATATTTACCCCACCTATAATGTCCTTTCCTTCCATCTTCTGTTCAACACAATTTCATTCCCTTAATAAGTCCCAATTAAATAAACCTTTTCTCTCGCTTCTAACCTCCCATACTGAGTTAATTGCTCTCTCCTTTGTATTCTCATGGCACTTTGAAGCTAACTCTCTTGTAGTGTTTATTCCTTTGGATTTCAATTATATCTCTGAATGTGTCTCCCAATTCATTGTGAGGCTCCAGAGAACAAGAAATTGGTTTTATTTATCTTTTTAAAAAAGATTTTATTTATTTATTTGAAAAAGAGAGAGATAGCAAGAGAGGAAGGAACAAGACAAGCTCTGGGAGTGGGAGAGGAAGAAGCAAGATTCCCACTGAGCAGGGAGCCCGATGTGGGTGGGGTTCCATCCCAGGATGCTGGTATCATGACCTGAGCCAAAGGCAGACGCTTAACAACAGAGCCACCCAGGCGCCCCCGGTCTTATTTATCTTTGGGCACTCTGTGCCTATTTTGGATCATGGCAATAAGGAAAGTTCTTAAAAAAGATTTGTCGGATAAATTTTTAACTATTGTATAACTCATTATCAAAGAAAAAACCTGGCCTTATTTTCCACTGTGGCACTGGCTCAATAAGAATGAGTAACTCTTTCCTATCTTGCAATAGCTATGATAATAAAGATTAATCTGTTTCAATAATAATGATTATTGACGTTTAATGAATGATTGTTATTTGCTAGGCACTGTGCTAAATTTTATGTGCTTCATCTTGCTTAATTCTTGCAGTGACTCTTTAAAGTTAATATCACTGTTCCATTTTAGAGTATTGTATTAATACCATCTTAGCTTAAGTTGGTGTACAGTTATGAACCAAGAATAGCTGTGGGAAAAGTAGCCCCTTGCAGGAGTTACTGAGGAAGGTACGATTGATTTTGCCCTGTAGGTAACAAACTACTTGAGAATTTCCCAAGGTGTTTCTCAGCTCCCAAGATTTATGTATTGTGAATATATATAGGGTAATATAAACCCTGGAAAATTCCATGTAAAATTATTTTAAGATAAAGTTTTTGTTTTCTCTAGATATTTATGAGGTTCCTCTGATATCTGTAGAGAATACTAGGTGGATAGTAAATTTTTGAACAACCATCATGCATTTTAAGAGCATTCAGAAAATTCAAGTACATTGCTCTGGGGTGTTTTGAGTATACTTGAAACCCTCTTGATCCCGCAATTCAGAGTAGAATTTCAAAGATAAGAAATAGTAGGATATCCGGCAAGAGTTGGAGATCACTAAAACTCATGCATGGAATACAGCTTCTGACAACATTTACTGGCAACCCAGGTCTTTTGTATCCAACTATTGCCTGAGCCCGAATTACATCAATTGTGTAGAATATTTATGTGGTTAATGTAAAATACTTTGTAGCAAAGACAAACAAGTGGAACAATTTCTGCCATCCAGTGTAATAGGAATAAAAAGAAACCTATTGCTGGGGTACCTGGGTGGCTCAGTGGGTTGAGCCTCTGTCTCTGGCTCAGGTCATGATCTCAGGGTCCTGGGATCGAGCCCAGCATCAGGCTCTCTGCTCAGCGGGGTGCCTGCTTTCTCCTCTCTCTTTCTGCTTGCCTCTCTGCCTACTTGTGATCTCTGTCTGTCAAATACATAAATAAAATCTTTAAAAAAAAAAAAAAAGAAACCTATTGCTGCAGCTTAATAGCCTATCACTTGTGCTAACCCAGATGGATGAGGGCATAGTTCCTTTGATTTTGGAACTTAGAGTTGATTTGGAAGGAAACAAACCTGCATGAAGCTGTATTGTTGAATTGTTTTCTAAATCACTTCTTTGATATGTCATTCTCCCATTCAAAAAATTCCAATGTCTCCTATTGCCTGGAGCTCTGAACTCCTTGATCTAGTTTGGTTGCCCTCCACCTTTTTGTCTTCAGCAGTGCCTTTCATGACAGCTCCTATAACCCTATCCAGTCACCACATGCCAACACAGTGTGGGCTTCCCTGTCCTTTTGCCTACTCTCTGCCCTACACATCCATAACCACTCAGATTCTATTACCTATCTCCTGGAAAACCTCCTAAGTTCATATCTATTCAACATTCTCTCTCCTTCTCAGCCCTGGGAACCCTACTGCATACACAGTTGTCACTTTTCATTATTTTCTTCTGTATTTTTCATCGCTAGAAACATTGCCTCATTTTCCTAATTAGATTGGAAGTTTGTGGATTTGAGGACCTGTATTTTTTGATATTGCAGAGTCTTCCACAGGAAAGGGGAAGAAAACAAGTATTTACCGTGTTCCTCTTGTATGCCAGGCACTACGCCAGATTCTTCACATATGTTAGCTGGTTTAATTCTCACAATGCTATGAAATATGTATTAACTCCATTTTAAAGATGAAAAAAACCCCAAAGCTCCCCCTGCAAAAAAGATGAAAAAAACCCAAGGCTCAGAGAGTTTAGGTAAAGTATCCAACGTCACACAGCTTTCCAGCCTGGTCCTGTCCATCTCCAAAGCTCCTGATTTTCCTAATGTACCTTACATATACTAAATACTTATTGGTAACAGCAATTCTCATCTACCCCTTATCCCTAAGTACAATTTTTGCAGTAGTTAATATCATCATCCATTATTTTCCAATTGTTTAATGTGTCCTGCTATTATCTATCCATGGGGATTGTCAACTTTTGTGGGCAGGACAGTGCCCCAAGCTTTATATATGCTTCCATGTGTCTTGCTCTTCATATGGAGAGCCTCTGATGGGCACTTGTGGTCTGCTTGACCAATGGAGATTTTTAAAGCTGAATTGTGATAAAGTTCCTCTTTTACCTTTGAAGCTCCTGCTTTGCCTCAGTTACATTTACCCAGGCTATGGGTATTTTGTCACTTCCTATTTAAAATTAAAAGGGCAAGGGGGTCTGGGTGGCTCAGTGGGTTAAGCCTCTGTCTTTGGCTCAGGTCATGATCTCAGGGCCCCGGGATTGAGCCCCGAATTGGATTCTCTGCTCAGTGGGGAGCCTGCTTCCCCCTCTCTCTCTGCCTGCCTCTCTGCCTGCTTGTGATCTCTCTTTCTTTCTGTCAAATAATTAAATGAAATTTAAAAATAAATAAATAAAAGAGTCTAGAAACTGATGTTACCTGTCAATTGATGTCATTTAAATCTCATACACTGTGATCCCAAGAAAATCCAGCCAATAGGAAATAAAACTAGAATGAAGGGTCAAAATGTATTAAATTGTTGTTATTTAGTCCTTTGGAAATTATTTTATGATGCTTATATACTGGTCAATGATAATCTTCATGATATGCATGATAAGGTATTCCAAATGTACTCATGAAATCAACTCAGACGGTATTGCCTTTCTGATCTATAAATTCCCTCTAGTTAACCCTATATATACATTTCTCCCCCACCTCAACTCCACTTGTTATATTTGACTCTTCTAGACTGGAGTTGGCTAATAATGTTCTGAGATCTAATAGTATTGGGGTTTGAACGTGGGGTTTCTGGGCCAGCTAAGTTCACTGGTAAGTGGTGGGTGAGGTGAAGCAGTTAACAACAATGGAGAATGCACTGAGACAGGTCATTGGCTCTTCCATACTCTCAACAGTAAAAGTTTCCTTCCATTGGGTTATATAAGGGAGAGCTGAACAGAGCTGCTGCCATACCCACAGCGAGCAGTTTAGTATCTGCAATTCTTCAGTAATTTTTTTTTGAAGACCTCAAAAGGCTGCACACACGCACAATGATTCATTGTTTAATATCATCCAAATCTTAAGAACACCAATAAATTTTTAAGAGCTTGTCTATTTGCAAGGCATGTAGAAATGATGATTCTATATTTATCTCAATATATAATTAACAATAATTTATAAGTAATGGGTATCATGTTCTGAAGACAAATCACTGGCCTTTCTTTTCTTTCTTTTTTTCTTGTATAAGTAGTGGCTGAGGGTTGGGGTTCTGCACAGTGATTTCCATGACACCCAATTTGGCATCTTATACTGTCACAATGAGCTCATGATTTCAGGTGAGGAATAAGCAGGAGCACATGAACCCTCAAGCAAAAGAGATGAAAATTTCATCCGAATGTCCTAAAGAATAAAAATGATGGAGATAAAAACAGAAAATATATGACATGGACAAAGTTGTTTCTAACTAGAACATTTTTCAAAGTTTTCTAGGGGCATCAATTGCTCTCTGAGCAAATCATTTAGTACAGAGCTCTAGTGAGAGCATTAGCAAACGATCCCCTCTGCCTGCAATTAGATTAGTCATGCACTTGTAGGCCAGAATTTATGGTGATTGGTATTCCAGAAGAACGGTTGCACAGTGCTTTACAGAAAGGAAATAAAGAAAACCACTAAAGTGCACACCAAAGAGTGCAGACCTTTATCTTTTAAAAATTGCTCTTATTTCTAAAAAGCTTATTTCATAAAACAAAGAAAGATATAGACACTGCAATATAAATATTCCCAACCCCCAAACAGATTCTTTGTTACTATTGCTCTCATGAACATCATGAGCCTTCATGCCATGTATACTCAGGAACTCACTTTCTTGATCATCTAGTTTCTAAACTCTGGGAAGGGAGAATGGATACACCTTTCTATCTTCCAGGCACATGCACATTATTCTCATCATCATCTTCATCTATATGATCATGATCATTCGCACACAGTTGTCCTTCGCAAGTAACGGTCAGTATTTTAAAGATTCATTTAGGGTTTGCATCAGGAAAGGCGCTGCGTATGTTTGGAAAGTAAAACGTGAGGAAGGTCACAAGTTGTTCATCCTAGTGAATTGTGGGGGATGTGGGCCCAATTCTGCACAACATGGCTCTGTTCCAGCTATTTGCACTGGACTGAATGGATTAGCAAAGTCTGTGTGCAGGCGTGGTCCCGGCCCTGGCTGCTAATTCTGGATCCCAGTGGATGGCAAGGCCATAGACACGCACTCATCGTGCTGACTGATGTGACCAAATGGGATTATCTTGAGGATTTGGAGAGTTGTTCTGCCACCCAAGATGTGGGGATAGAATTTCATCTTTTCACATCTATTTTTCTAAGTTGCTTTCTTTTCTTAAAACACTAAACATACCAAACATTCCTCGATCTTTTTAAACAAGTGATTAAACCTCAGCTTGACATGCACAAAGAAAGCCAGCCAAATTGTCCAAATTTATCATGGAGGCCACTTGGCTGGGAAATTGGAATCGCATTAGCTAGGTGGCTCTTTCTAGGTGTCAGGGACCTTGAACACTAGAGGTCTGTCAGTTTAATGTCACAGCTACAACAATGGGCATACATGCAAAGCTCGGACATGACTCAGATCATCTCAGTATTTCATATGGGAGAGTGGTTATAATGAGAAGTGTTATATACGAGAAGGAAAGTATTTTTATGGCCAATTTAAAACTGATATCAATTAGGGACTGACAAAATAATATGTTTTGCTGTTGACATTTTTTTTTCTCAAATTGTTTAAAAACTGATGGAGCAGAGTTTCAAATGATTATTATGGCTATTAATTATAGATACATCCATTTGCTTAAGTAGATATTTAAAGCAAGAGTGTTGATTATAATATTAAAAATATTTATACTCTTTATTAAAAACTATTTCCTTTACATTTGGCAGCTATTAAAGATCATGATTTGTTCATGTTTAGGAGATATATTTGACATGAGAAATCTGTAGGGATTTCAGGCAAATTTTGGTGAACAGGTCCCAAGTTGTTATATTTTGAATATTGCCTTAAACCATTGGGAGACTGGGAAATACTTATATAAATAGGAGCATTGATATAACAGGCACTGTTATGTTTTAGGTACTGTACAAAGAGATTTGAATCCTGCTTCTTAAGTGTGGTCCATGGGTCAAGTGCATCAGCATCACCTGCGAGATCGTTAGAGAGGCAGCATCTCTGGGGGCCCCACCCCAAGAACTACAGCATCAGACTCTGAATACGACAACCTCTCTTTGTGTAGTCACACATCCCAGTGCAAGAAGCACTGCTTTCGCATTTCATTTCTAATTTCCTCACTGCAGCCCTGCAATTTCAAAAAAGTTAAGTCAATGTGCAGGGTCACAAAACTAATAAGAATTGAAGTTTTTACTCAGATTTGGCCATGTTTCCATATACCGTTACACCCTTCACTTGTTGAAAAGTTAGCCCTTCTTAATTGTCCAGCTCAGATTCCACCACCTCAATATCTTTCCTGATGGTTCCCGTTGCTCTTTCTTGTTGCAATATCTCACAGTACTTTGATTTTTTTCTGGTTTTTCCATATTAACACAGTCTTGTCTTAGATGATAAGGGCTATATCATCTCCATATAATGGCTATATAATATCCATAGGGATAAACACTATCTTTTTTTGGCTTCCATGGTCTTTTGCACTTGGCATAGCAATTGCCATATAGTATGTGCTTGACAGATGAATAAATTAACCATCGAATTGAATAAATTGAATAAATTAACCATTGCCTCTACCCTTTAAATAAAGCCATTCTGTAGTTCATTAGGACAAGTAAATTCAGTTTAGTATATTAACAACTGCTAATTGCTTCAAAGTTATTACTACTTGGCTCACATTAATATTAATAATGGTAATTCCTACCATGTGTATGAGATTTTATAACTTACAAAGTACTTTAACACGTATGACACCATTTATTCCTCACTACAATGTGGGGGCATAAACATTCTCTTATGCCTGTTTTACAGATCTAGAAATTCATGCTTACAGAAATTAAGTGACCTGAAAAATATTACGGGAAACACCATGGTACGAAAACTTAAAGCCTTCTGATTCCAAAGCTTGTGCTCTTTCTGAAGCAAAAATACATATAAAGTCAAGAGCTGTCTTCTCAAATGGTATTTGTAGAGCCCTCATATACTATATACACTGACCTTCAGACATCATTCTTCAAATGAAGATGCTGAAATCAGAGATAAAAGAAAAGAAAAATCTACAAGATTTGGTAACTAGTTAGCAAGATGCTAGAGAGGATGAAGGAGAGATAGGGTTAAAAAGGACCCCCAGATTTGGAGCTGTGATGCCTGGAAATGGGATGGCATCATTGAGTCAACAGAGATGCATCCTGGGGACACAACAGCTTGGGGGAGGAGAAGGGTCATGGCTCACCAGGTTCTCTTTCTCCAGCTTCTGTGGTGTGGTTACCTATGTCAAGATGGAGCTTGGCCTCTGGGTGATTACACTGATCATATGCCCTGTCACACGAATAGGAATTAAATTTGGTTGATTTAAGCCACAGAGAATTTAGGGCTGACTAGAGTATATTCTCTATTCCAGGCTATCCTGACTCAGACATATAAGGAGAACTTTCTACAGGGGGCTGGTTGAGTAAAAAAGCAATTTGTGTTCTTTATTTTACAACTCTATTCTCATTTCTTTCTCTCTCGTCTCCATTGCTGTGAATGAGCACCTTTTGAGTCAGACTTATAAAATAGCAGGTTGAAATATTGCTGGTTTCACACTCATCCAGGAGGAGAAGACTTTTCATCTAATTGTTGATGGCACCGAGTAGGAAGATCTAGGATCTCCAGTTAGAAGTCCTGGGTTATAACCTTTAATTCTATGTTTCTGTGGTTGTGAACTAGGGAATGTCACTTAACTTGTCTGAACTCTATTTCTTTATATGTGATACTATATAGCTCCTATGGTTGTGAAGAACCAATGAGCTACCATGGATGAAAGCAGTTTGTAAATTTTAATATGTTATAGAGGATGTAGTTATTAGTGTAAGAATAGAACAAAGGACAAAAGTGTAGCTGTCAATACAAATATCTACTGGAAAGCAAATTGTGTCTTTTTATTTTTAAAAAATTTTTAAAATTTAACTTAATTTTATTTCTTTTCAGTGTTCCAAAATTCATTGTTTATGCACCACATCTAGTACTCCATGCAATACGTGCCCTTCATAATATTTTAAAATTAAGGTGTGTGTTTTTAAAAATATTAAAGTCAGAACAATGCAGTATTGAGCAAAAATCAGAGCTAGTGTTGATGGTTTATTCCCATTCATTGAGCATGAGCTACTGGTCAAGCCTGTGCTACAGGCTTTTCCTACTTTCACTGCAGTATAACAGTGACTTCTGTTGACTCATAGTCACTCACCTTTATATGAGAACAAAATAGACCTTTAATTTAGGAAAATAAAGAGGAACTGATTCTAACTGCACATTTTTTTTCTTTTATTTTTTATTTCGTCCACAAATCCACATATCAATAGTTACTACATCTTTAAATTGGTATGGAAAAGAATGTGCTAACACCCATTCCTGGTGCATCTAGCCTACTACATTTTGAGAATAGCTCCAAGACATAACTTACAGACAGACAAGACTGTTTGCCAGGGCAGGGCTTAGATAAGGCAAGACTTGGCTGCTGTGCCCGGGGAGCAACATTTACAGAAGCACTCAGTCTCACCTTCACACTCTGAGAGTGAGTGCCTCATGGTTCCCTGGGCACCATTTTGTCTTTCTGTAATTCCTACCATGTTACCCCTCATTGCAGCCTGGCCAGAAAATTTATAGGAAAAATCCCCTAAAACATCCTATTATATACATGACAATTTCTTTCTTATAAAAGGATTAAAACCTCTCTATTTCACACAATATTTAGTACCATTGTGAAAGGGCTTAGAATTTAAGGAAATTAAGAATGTTTCAGTTTCTATGATAGAGCACCAAAGTCGAACTCACAGAGAATTGCTGAGATGACAGAGACTATCACAAGTCATAAGCCAGAAGGTAAGGTTTGATCAAAGATCCAGTACAGATGAACTTTCTCTGAATGTTTCCCTGATATAGGTTCCTATAGGGCTGTAGATAGACCCTTCTTTTTAAGTCTCATCATGGGATTTCTTTGGAGAAATATATCCACACTTCTGCTTCCTGCTCCTTTGCTGTTAGACTACTATATTATTCCTCAGGTTGTGGGCAATTGTTTTCTCTATTTCTCATTTTTTCTTCAATAAGTACATAGTACTCATAATGAACACATTTAGAATTAAGTAGTGAATTGGACCTAATCTATGATTGACTTGCTTCTGACCCTCAAATGACTTTTTCACATGAGTTCTCCTGACTGCATCTTTCCACACACTTGGGTTCTCCTTCAGTCTATTATTTTATTTATTTTATTTTAATTTATTTTTTTTTCTTTTCATTATTAAAATATTTTACACCAGATCTACCTCTTAACTAACTTTTAAGTGTATGGAAAACAGTATGATAGTGCCTCAAAAAAGTTAAAAATAGAATTATCAAATGATCCAACCATCCTACTTCTAGGGATTTACCAAAAATAATTGAAATCAGGATCTCAAAATGTATTAGCACTTTCAGTTCATAGCAGCGCTATTCACAGTAGCCAAGATACTGAAACAACCTGTCCATTGGCAGATGAATGGATAAAAGAAATGTGGTATGTATATACAATGGAATTTTATTCATCCTTTAAAAAGGGGGTAATTTTGTAAAATGTGAATACATGGATGAAATTTGAGGACATTGGGCTAAGTGGAATTAAGCCATTACAGGTTCTTCTTTGGTTGTCAAGGCTGGAGAGCTGCTACTCTCACCAAAGTCTAAGCCTTCCTTATGTGCAATGGATCTCATCTCCTTTTTACTTCTCTAATTAATATTTCTCTCTTTCCTGGATCATTGCTATCAACATGTGCATATGCTCTCTGTCATATTTAAAACTATCTTTTGGGACCTCACCTTTCTGCTTGTGAACAATTTTACTTTTTTTTTTTTGGAAGATTTTATTTAATTATTTGAGAAAGAGAAAAAGAAATGAGTGGGGGTAGGGGCAGAGGGAGAGGCAAACTCCCCACTGAGCAGGGAGCCAGACATGGGGCTCAATCCCAGTACCCTGGGATCATGAACTGAGCTGAGGGTCGATGCTTAGTCGACTGAGCCTCCCAGGCACCTTTTACTTCCACTTTATTTTACCTTCATAGCCAAACCTTTTAGTAATTATCTGCAGACACTGCCTACACCATTTCATCTCCCATTCTCACCTCCATGCACCCCAATCAGGCTTCCTTTGGGCCCCCCATATGGCTGAAATTGCTCCATTCAAGGTCACAATTGACTTCCATGATGATGCTAAATCCAATGGACATTTATCTCTTTTCATCTTATTCAACTTCTCATTAGAATTCAAGACAGCCAACTGCTCCCTTTTTCTTGAGACATTTTCTCTTGTTTCCAGTGTTACCCTCTTCTGCCTCTCTTTCATACCATGTTTGTTTGTTTATTTCCTGCCTTCATGGCCATTCAGCCTCTGCTTTGCTAGCTTCTTCCTCCCTGCATAACTTGATTCTGGGACTCCTCCTCTGCTCCAAGCTACTCTCTCCCAGAGGTAATCAGCCAGCCCATGTTTTTGAATACCAATTGCAGACTCATGCCTCCATATATTATATCTTTGGATCTGGTGTCTCACTTAAATTTCCAGACTCATATATCCAACTTCCAACTTGACATTGCCACTTATATGTCTAATAATTTATTCAAAATTTCAATGCCCTATACAGAAGGACTTGTTGAATCTACCTCTGAATCATATTTCTAATCCCAAAGTTTGGACTGAGTGGTAGACACTAATTGTCTTCTAAATAGTCTCACTGTTTCCATCCTTACAGTGTTACAGTCTTCCTCTTCTATTTTTCCAGACAGCAGCCAAAGTGATCTTTTGAAAATGCAAATTACTTGAAAGTTTTCAGTATCATTTTGGTCTCAGCTTAAATGTCACCTCCTTGCAAAGTCTTTCCCTAATTCACAATTAAAAGTAGCACTTGTGTCTCTCTGTCACGTTATTCTGTTTTATTGTCATCGTTATATTTATCAACAAATGATGGTTACCTGTTTCTGTGTCATCTCCATGAATATAAGGACATTGCCCACTTTGTTCTTTACCTTAGCCTCAGTGCATAGTTCTCAGCACATAATATGGCCTCAAAGAGTAACTGAATAAATGAATGTTGAATTTATCAACAACATCTATTAAAATATGTCAGGACACTCTTTGGCTATGCCTACATAACAACTAGTTTAGGAGATTTTCCAATTCACTTGGATAATCAGATTAATCTTTTTCAAGTAACTGAAATAATTTTTTATCCATGAAAAGGTGCTATTTTACCCAGTGATGACTTACTTTATGCAAAATACATGGAGGCCAAAAAAAGGACCATCTTTGGAATGTTCTTTGTAATCATCATATATAAATTGATGATTTTTTAAAAAAGATTTTATTTATTTGAGAAAGAGAGAGACAGCAAGAGAGCACAAATAGAGAGAACAGCAGAGAGAGAGAGAGGGAGAGAGAGAGAGGGAGAAGTAGTGTTCCCACTGAGCAAGAAGCCCCACACGGGACTTGATTCCAGGAGACCAAGCTGAAGGAGGATGCTTAACTGACTGAGCCACCTAGGTGCCCCATAATTAGGTGTTCTTAAAAGAAAATATGTAGTGGCGTGGCCTGGGTGGCTTAGTCGGTTGAGCATCTGACTCTTGATTTCAGCTCAGGTCATGATCTCAGGGTTGTGGTGCCTGCTGAAGATTCTCTCTCTCCCTTTGCTGCTGCTCTGTCCCACCCCTTCAAAAAGTAAAACTTGAAACAAACAAACAAACATGTAGTCCTGCAGGGGTGAGAATTTTTATTTTTGTGTGGATTTTGAGGGCTTTGTTTTCCATTTCTGTAGTCCTGCAGGGGTGATAACTTTCATTTTTGTGTGGATTTTGAGGTCTTTGTTTTCTAATGTGTTTGCTCACATTCGAGGATGTGGTCATTCCAACCCAGAAAACTTTCGGGCACATCATGTATGGTCTTCATCCCAGAGAATGGCTTTCAGTATCCATAAAGTGGAACAGAGCTTCTCCACAAGTAGTCTCAGTTTAGAACTGAGACTCAAACCATCTTGGTTTTGTGTTGACTGGGAGACACGAGGAGATAAGATTTATTTTCTTGTCCCAAATGGCGGCCCTACCTGATTATGTCACTGGTGGGCTCTGTCATGTCCCCGTGTGCCCAGGTACACGCGTATACTGGTGCCTTGACTGAGAGTGTTTCTGAGGTCCTGACGGTCTCAACCCGGAGCTTTTCCTCTGGAAACCCCAGTCTACCATTCCTCTCAAGACAGTTGGAGTCTCCACCAAGCGCCAGAGAATGTCACATCTTTATCGCTGTTTCCAGGGGCTGCCGTCCAGTGGAAGGCACTGGCACAATACATCTTTGTCTTCCTCCAGCGAACAACCTGGGGTGGACCAGGTCAGGCGTGCCTTCAACATTTGGGGCCTGTTACAGTTGTCCGGGCCACAGAAACTCCTTACGATGGCCTGGCCCTCATTGTTTTCAGAACCTTGGCTCTCCTTACCATTCTCATCATCCAAATTTATTTAAGGATGAAACTATTAGAAACACAATTGGTGAATTAATGTCATAGGGACTGCTGCTGGCAGCTCATCAATTTTTGATATGCCACTCAGACAAATGAAACATAAGCCACCCAGAACAAGGGGACCTTTTGACACTTCAAAGGAAACCCCTATGGGTGGTTTCCTCTTGAAGCCACACTAAACTGGCTCGGATCTCCTCAGCTGGAAGCTGCCAATGTCTCATTAACCCCTAAAAAGGCCCGGCATGAGCTTTTCTTTTCAGCTATAATTATGCCATGCACTCCTGTTATGCTGCAGTGAATCGCAACACTGTCACCAGCACATTATAAACATCCACCCTAATTGAAAAGCAGATTAGACTCTTGTGTTAATTAGCCAAAAAGCCCGCCCACTTGCATGCATTATGATTGCCTCTTAAATACTGAGGATGTTGAAATCCCTCAGAAAGACAAGGCAGACTTAATTGCAATAACCTGCAAATTAAGTTTAATTTACTTTAAATTTACCGGTTTAGCAGGCTCATTTGATGGTGTTAATGTTCTAGCAAATTAATTATCTGAATTAGTCATGCCTGGTGGAGTTTTGCAGCAGAATACATTGTACAGTGGCCTATTAATAACAGACAAACAGGACAGGATTAATGAGAAGATTATGCTTGAGTTCCTAAAAAAAAAAAAAAAAAGGATCTTGCATGAATTCAAATATAATCACCAAAGTGCAAATACAGACACAGAATATAAACAAACTGAGATTTATTACACTCTATAGCATGCCATCCAGGAGAAACAGTAAAACATGACCAGTGAAGTCTCAGACAGCAAGAGCCCTAGTCCATACAGTCCAGTGGAGTTCTCACCATAAACTGCCTCCTGTTAGCAAACATAGGTGAGTCCCCGAGACAGGCGGTGGACTGCACGGAAGGAATTAGTAGGTTAGTTTGAAGTTGGTTCTCTATGGTTAATTCTAAAGCCCTCTTGGTAGTTCATGAGCATTAAGATGCTCTCTAGAACCCACTTGCAACCATTCTTCTTGGCTGCCTCCAGATAACTCCTAGCCATAAAAAATCTGAAACAATGCTGCTCTTGCTACCCTTCTTCTCTTTGTCCCAGTGCCTATCTGTCAAGGCTGGGGGAGGGTAATATGGGGAAGGGGGCGCCGATTTAGAAGGATGGGCATACAAAGGCTGGGAGAACATTTAGAGGATTAGCACTTTGGGAGAATCTTCCAGATTCCCCTCTCCAGGAGGATAAGAAGTGAATCTTGGGCCTCTTCCACCTCCAGGTCCTAGATTAGGGCCTGGAACATAGCAGGGCCTCAGCAACACTTGTTTTCTTGGGAATGGGCGAAACACAAAATGAGCTTAGTGACCATTTTGGAAGAAGGATTTCTCAGCTCAGAGACTATGGTAGGGTATTACTCCTAACAAACAGGGAATTTCTCTGAAAATCCAGAGCCAGTGAAAGCTCTGTTATAAATAGGCTTTCTCCGTTTGGTTCTGAAGAGACGCGTACAGGCTCTCTCTCTGCCATCCGCAGCAGAAAGAAATCGCCTCTGGGTGTCAAACTAATAATCTTTGACTGGCTCGAACTGAATACGGCCATGCAGTGATTGACCTCAACATGCCAGATTATTGATTGGGCTGGAGATGCCTAAGCCATCATTTTCTTGGAGCCGTAGTGGCTTTTGTCTTGATTCCGTCCACAGCTGTCACGCTGTGGTGAGCCATTGAAAGGGTCCCCATTTGCATCCTTCAAGCATTTATGCTTTGTGGCTTAAAATAAAAATGCCACCACTTGAAAGAAAGGCTGAACCGTTGATTCTGGTTTTTGTTTTTTTTTTTTAAATTATCTCATTAAAAGCCAAAGGTTTGGCTTTAGTTGGGGGTGGGGGGCAGACATGCAGAATATGGAAACTTGCTTTATGGGGCGTATTTAATCTGGGGGAAAAATAATGAGAATAAAAATTGTTTCAATATGTTTTCTGTATTGTGTCAATAGATCACACAGCTCCTTTCTAGAGTCACATTTGCTGTTAGGATGGTTGGGATTTTTGCTGTTTTTGTTGTTGTTCTCTGTTGAATTACAATTTGGAGCAGTAAATGAAACTGGCACAAAAGCAGGTGTTATTAAAACTGGGCAGGAAAAGGACAATAACAACATAATTCCACTTTAAAGGCCGATATGTGTATGGTTGAAATGACTTTGGTTGGAACGCATAGGGAATAGAAAATACACCATAAAGAAAATGGATTTTGGTGACACATAAACAAAAGGCAAATGACTAATATATTTACATATAACATGTGGTGTATTCATTGCACACCATGGTGACAGAATTGTTTATTTCATTTATAATTTATACAGCAAAATCTTATTAAATGTGTAACTAGTTTGCCAGATGATAATATACGTAGGAGATTAGGCTTCTATTGTAGAATATCATTACCAACAAAAGATTTTCATTTGTGAGTTAATTTTTTCCCAGTCCCTTCTTTCCGGCAGTGTTTGCTCTGCATAAAAGCCTGCCTCCTCAATCATGCTGATGCTGCCGTGAGAACAAGGGAGCCGTGGAGGAGGAGAGTGCCCATTGGCCAAAATAAGACACCTCTTGGGGTGTTTTACAGGCTCTCAGTCTTGGGAACATGTGAGGGGTCACCAATGGGTGTAGATAAACTTTAGGGTGATTTGAGACATCCTAGAAAACTCTTCTCTGGCAAGCAGATTCTACCAAGGACCGGAAATACCAGAACTGGGACTTGTCTGAGATTGCTTCAAAGACTAGAGGGTCCCGTGAGCAGGTGTTGTAAAGAATGATTTCACAGTGCTGCCTCTCTTCTGATGGGCCATAGGTTGGAGACTTCAGGAAAATTCTAGACACCAAGGATGCATGCATTTATATGGAAAATAACCCTTCTCAGGACATTAACTGAGCAGCACTTTTTTTTTTTTTTTCTTTCAGCACTGCAGTGTGTATGTTATCTCCCCTGTGATCTGTTCCTCATACACAGGGAAAACTACTCGTTCTCATTATTCAATTTCAAATAAGAAAAGAAACCCCCTCCCTTTAGGATTTTCCTTTATGTAGTGTTATTTAATGAAGATCGGACCATTTCAGAATGTTTGTAGTGAATCTCATGGCAAAGCAGGAGAGGGGTGTTTGCGAGGGGCTACAAGATAGGTGGGATTTGGGAGGGGGATGGAAGTGAGGTGGTGGAAAAATGCTTTTAAACAATAAAATGTATTTTACTTTCAAGCTTTGAGCTGTCAGCCTTCATTCCAAATAATGTATCCTGACAGTTCATAGCTACTCTTAAAAACTGGGTGAAGCTTTTGCAGTTGCAAACTAGTGTGATAAAACATGAAAATACTTTATTCAGGTAAAGTGGAAATAGCTGTTCAGCCTGGTTAAGTTACACAGAAACCTTTTCCTCTCTAAATTAATGTACTGTGCAAGTATCTTGCCTGTGACACCCTAGCTGTCCACTTAATAAAAGCCCTTCCAGTGAAAACTGTGTCTTAGTGCATCAAAGCATTAGTGAGTTTTCTAAACCTAAAGCCAGATAAACTTGTACATTCAAAACAAGCATGTGAGAAAGTGAATCTTAGAGTTGCCAATCATAAGTGGAAAAATGCAAAGAACACATATTTATTCAGTCTCTACTCTTGGCCTGGGAGAAGGCAAAAACTGTTGTTTTATTTTCTGTACACTTTTCCATTCATTAGTTCCATGATCGCTCAAGAAGGCAAAAGGCAGCTCTAGGGCATCCTCATTTGGATGCCAGAGAGTGTCAAAGTAACAAAAAGAAAAAAAAAAAAAGAGGAAAACTAGAAAGAATGATGTTATTTTTTTTGATTGAGCCTCAGTGTAGGCCCCAGTATTAGATTGCTGCCAAAATAGATAAAGGGTTCAATTAACAGATGTATAGAGTCTAGAATCTAGGAGAAGATGTTACTGCTCAGACCATATCTGGATTATTATGCTCAATTCTGAGCCTCAGAGACTCAAGCAAACTAACTATTATTTACAGAAGGGTAAAAGTAGTCGTGATAAAATATGAAATTACGCTTAATGAGAAGCAGTTGAGGGAATGGGAGAAATGCATCATTAAGAGAGATTAAGTTCTTACAGAAGATGTATGATCACTTGATGATTTTGTTGAGGCTTTACAGTAGCGTATTTTCCTTCTTCACTGAATAATAATAGTAGAGTAATAGTAATCATAATCATCATACATGACACTTGTTAGTACCCCTCAAGTTTACTAACTTCTTACAAATGTCATCTTATTTGGTCCACCCAATACCTTGGGGCAAAATTACTATGAACTGTGTTTCACAGAGGAGCAAATGGACTCAGTAGCTAAGTTACTTGCTCACAGGGGCACAGATAAAGGGAAAGTTTCAGAATGCCAGGTGCATTGACTCCAAATCACCATGGGCAGCTAGACCAGCTTATCTAGACGATTCTTTTTAATCCTCAGTTTTTATGATTTTAATAAACTCAGAGGCTTGGAAAAATGCTTTTCTTATTCCCATTTTACTCAGGCAAACGCTTATTACTAAGTGTCAAACACTGGCAGGTTCTGAGGATAGTATTATGAGTAAGGTATGGTCAGTTCCATTAAGAATCTTGCCCAGTGAAGGGGAACCAAAGAAGCAGATAATTAGAATTAATCACAGGAGTCATGAAGGAGTGCTGTGAGGCCTTAAAAGGGCAATTAAGTCTGCGATTGGAAGGGCAGGCAGATAGGAAGTGCATACAGAGAAAATTAGAGTTGAGTTATGTCATGAAGGTTAAAAGAGGAAGAGGAAGAGGAGAGCATGGGGAGGCTGGAAGACATTTGGGTAGAATTCCTTGGAAGTTCTTGATATTTGTATTCAGTGTATTTACTTTATGACCCTGTAGGGTGACCATTACCTTCTAGTTTGCCCAGGACTTTTGGGGTTATAGCTATTACAGTCTCAAATCCCATGGAACTTCTCAATCCCAGGAAAACCAGGGTGATTGATCATCATACTTTAAGGGGTTAGTACTGGACACAATGGAGTTACAAAGCATAGAGAGGACTCCAAATAGACACAAGCTTTGTTAGTATTAAGGACAGGACGTGACCAAAATATGTTTGCTGTTGCTTAAAAAAATCATTTCAGTTTAACTTTTCTTTGTTGTCAAAGAAAAATGCTAAATTCTGGGTGATTTCTGAATACTCAGAAATCAGAATACTCAGAAATTTTTTGCATGTTGGGACCCCAACATGGAAAAAAAGAAAAACAAAACCCTGGTTGATCTTAGGATGGTTAGTGTTATAGCACTAGCCAAATTTGACTCTTTTCACTTAATTTCTAAGAACCTTAGATACCTAACTATGTAAAACTAAAATTCTATTAATATATATATATAAATTACAATAATATTATTATAAAATAAATGTAGATAATATGAACATTGCTACAATAAAACACATCTATAACTTGGGATTATAGAAAATGGATACCTCCTAAGAATTTTAGTAGTAAAAAAACAACAGAAAGTGTTCATGGATATTTGTAGAAGTATCTTGCCCTAAAAGATTCATACTAACATGTGAGATTTGGGAAATATGCAAGTTCTATCAAGATGACTACAAAGTATATTCCGGTCTATAATGTAGGCTTGCTGAAATATAACAGGTTAACTAAGAATCAGGTATGAACATAACTCAGAGAGATGAATACTAACATGTCATTATGTCTCTGGGATCCTTAGTGGAGAGGGCGCATGGTTCAGTTAATTGACAATCCTAGTGGACAGCATTTACCAACTACTAACATCTTAGCTCTGATTTTACTTTCCAAGAACATTCTCCAAGAGAAATTCACAGCTGGCATAGTAGACCATATGCCTTATTTAACTTTCTTTTCATCTTATGGCTCATCTTTTTTATGTTTGGTGAACATCATTCAGCTTTGAGTAATTGGAGATCTTGAGTTTGGAGTACTGTGGACCAGGGTGTTATGGGCTGAATTGTATCCTCTCCCAAATTCACATGTTTAAGTCCTAACACCTCATACCTCAAAATGTGACTGTATTTGGAGATAAGGTCTTTGAAAAGGTAACAGTTAAAATGAGATCATTGGTGTGGGCTGTAATCCAATATGACTGGCATCCTCTAAGAAGAGGAGATAAGACACAGATCTGCACAGAGGGAAGGTCATGTGAAGATACAGGGAGAAGGCAGCCATCTTCAGGCAGAGGAAAGAGGCCTCAAAAGAAACAACTTGATCTCTGCCAACAACTTGATCTTTGATTTTTAGTCTCCAGAAGTGGGAGAAAATAAAGTTCTGTTGCATAAGTCACCCAGTGCATAGTACTTTGTTATGACAGTCTTAGCAAACTAATACACAGAATGAGCTGCCTATCTGGAAGGAAGTGTCACCTGTCCTCTTTCCTTGACATATTTGTCAGTCGCACAGCACATGACAGTTATGACAGCTGTGAGAAGAAGGTTGAAAGAAGGCAGTAGTAGTATTTTTCAGATAACCACACTGAAGCTCAAATTGGTTAGAAATTTAAATTAATTTCAATTTTAAGTGAGCAACCTGTTTAGTTCTATTGTCTTTTGGAAGTCTATTCTTTAGAAAATTTTATCCTGGGAGATAAGTGGAAAAAGAACTCTATGATCAAATATGTCTAGAACTACCACATGCTATTTCTTCCTTTTAGCTAATCACATAGCCTGCTAACATATTAAGGATCTAGGTGATACAGTATTTAAAGAAAAATGTTTTTTAAGACAATTATCATATGATCTCACCCATATGTAGAATTTAAGAAACAAAATAGATCATTATTAAATCATTATGTTATACTCCTAAAATGAATACAATGTTAGATGTCAATTACATCCCAGTTAAAAAAATAAATAAAGAAAATAATAATAATGAATGATAGATTGAAATTTTCTATTTTGCAATAAAACATTTCAAAGCAAAAGAAAATTCTATTTTGGTAATAAAGCAATAAAAGTGTCATCAGTCCATGAAAACATAGGTCTAAGTGTCTCTGGAATAAACTGATGACATATGCTGTTTTCCTTTAGCCAGACTGCCTACCATACATGTTCCCCCTTGGTCATATTTCAAAACCCTTCTCAAGTTTCACCTTCTTTTGCAGCCTTTCCTAATCCATTCACCTTCCACCACTCACCACAGGCTATAATTGATTACACTCTTTTCTGGGTTGTATTCTGATACATGGAATTAGTGTCATTTTGAAATGTACTTATTTAGTTACATTTTTTATTTCTCTTCTTAGACTAGGAAATTCTCAAAGGCAAGAAGTGTGTCACACCCATCTCTCTGTCTTTGGCACAGAACAGAGTGTCGGACGCATGGTGAGTGCTCAGTGAAGGACAGAACAATGTACCACGTCCTCGTTTTGTACCCAGTCCTTTGATGCTGTATTCCCTGACCACATTACCTGGCCTATTTCTTCAATCATATTAAACTCATACCATAAAAGTTTCTTCTCAATAGAATGTTCTAGAAAAGAGGACCAACACCTTTAAAAATATTAAAATCAGGAAGGATCAGCTAGAGTTGATCACATTTTGAGTAATAGTAGCACCCATTTATTATACATGTACTATGAGTCCAGTCTGTGGTAAATGCTTTGCACACACTATTTCTGTGTGATAATGACTGCTGTTGGTTCTCTGTTGCCTTCATTTTCAAACAAATGCACAATCGCTATTGAAAACATGAGCTGAGCTGAGAGTTCTTCTGTGGGGGAATTGTGAAGAAATGGGTGGTGAGGAAGAATGGTTTTCCTCCCCTATCTATATTTGAGACTTCCCAGGTGAGCAAGAGGTACTCAGCATGTGGTATCCCCCAAGACAGAAAAATTTGGCTTATGTATCATTTGCTGCATAATTGCCTGAAGAGAAGAAAGATACACATCTCTGGGAGATAGGAGTAAATCTTTCTCATTAATTCATATCCTCATTAACTCATATACTCCATTATTATATGAAGATGAATAAGATGTAATCCTTATTCCCTGGGAACTCAGCCAACTGGGAAAGATAGACATTACCACCACACCACAGGTAAGAAGACATCTTGGAAAAACGGACTGCATGCTGTACGAGCCCAGAGGAGAGAGGCCTTAGGAAAGTGTGTTGCCTAAGCTATTTTTTTTAGCTCCATAGTAACTTCCTCTCATAACCTTATTGAGGCTATTGTAATCTTCAGTTCCTTTCTTTTCTCTCATTTCCAGCATCCAACCTATCAGTGAGTCTTATCACTTCTATCCCCCAAATAACCCAAATTAACCTATTACAGTCTATCTCTACTACCACCATCCTAGGCCAAGTAGCCTGAGCCAGCACTGACTTTTGTATATATATCCCATCTTGTCCCCCTGCAGCCCATTTTCTACCCAATAACTTCTTTGCTTAAAAACTCTCCACTTGTTTACTGTCACACTTAGAATAAAATTCATATACTTTATTAAAGCCTACAAAGGACCTTTTGATCTGTTTCCTACCAAACTCTCGGATCTTATTTGTATGTTGTTCATTTTTGTCTTTGTGCCTTGAACAAGCTTGTTCTCGCCTCAGGGCTTTAGTGTTTATAGTTCTTTCTGCCTGAAAATATCTTTCTCGGGTTCTTTGCCCTGCTGGTTCCTCCTCAGATGTAACCTCCACAGACAGGTTTTACTGAAATCAGTCTTCTCTAGTCAACCCCCTCCATTTCTCCTTGATATAGACATCATTATACTCACCAGTATCTGAAGCTATTTATGGTTTTCTCGTTTCTTTTATGTCTTCCTCGGCTAGTAGACGTGATCCATGACTAGGGCAGGGAACTTACTAACTTATGAATTACATTATCCCCAGTTCCTCGCATGGTGTCTAAAACATGGTCTATGCAAATCAAATAATTTCTGAAGGCATGAAAGAATGGAGAACACCTTCATGATTTTCTGCAGATACTGGCCAGCACAAAAAAATACAGTGGTGATATTCACTTCTAGAACAAAGGATTAAACAATATTTGAAATCCACTTCCTAAATTTTCTCCGAGTCAAGAGTCACTGAATATTGAAATGATAATTTATAGACTGTTCAACAAATGACAATTATAGTCAAGGAAAAGTTTTAGTTTGGGGGCTTTCCATGCATTGAGATTGCACTAGAAGGGAAAATGGTTTCTCAGTAATGCCTTTGGGCACTTCAGAAATGAGATCCTCTTGGGTATCATTCAAAGGAGTCAAAATTTGGAAGGTACTCACTCCTGGGATTAACAACAACGGAATGAGGTCCTGGTGGCATTGAATGGAAAAACTGCTGGGGGCGCCTGGGTGGCTCAGTGGGTTAAGCCATTGCCTTCGGCTCAGGTCATGATCTCAGGGTCCTGGGATCGAGTCCCGCATCGGGCTCTCTGCTCGGCGGGGAGCCTGCTTCCCTCTCTCTCTCTCTGCCTGCCTCTCCATCTACTTGTGATTTCTCTCTGTCAAATAAATAAATAAAATCTTTAAAAAACTGCTGGAGTCAGGGGTGAAAAGAAGTTAGAGAGAACAGGAGACAGAGCCCAGGAAAACATGTTAGTGGCAAAAGAGGTAAAATGTCAGTTCTTGTACATTACTTGTGACCTGACCTCTCTGGGAAACTTGAATCCCCTGGGGGATACATGTCTGGTGTCAGCTTTATATGACAGAATCATCCTCCCACTGGATTCAATGGGAAAATCATGTCAATGTGTCATTTATTTATTTATTTATTTATTTATTTATTCGTTTATTTATTTTAATGTTCCAGAACAAGATATGACCACATGCTGCCACTGATTCACTGTAGACCTTCATGACAGAGGATGTAGTTGGGAGACCCAGCACATGCTATGATAAAATGTGAAGGGCATACATAAGATTCTAGGTTTGAAAGTATTTAAAACAATTTTGGCATTGAGTATATATTTACCTTATTTTCTCCCCTCCCCTCCTCCATTCTTTTCCTTCCAATTGCTGCATAAAGTGTAGGAATGGCAACATTCAACAGAATGTGTGTTACCATTTATGGATAAAATAAAAATTATTTCTTCTGAAATTGGTATGGGCAAAATGGAGATTTTCTTTGCAATAATTTTCAAATAGACTATATTTGAACATGCTCAAAGTTAATATCCTTTTACTTTGTGATATAAAATAATTGACTTTATAATAAAACAATCATGATTATAATGGGTGGTCTATCATGATCCCACATGTACAGTAACTGTAAGAGCTGCAGTATCTCCGGTGTCTAGAACAATGCTTGGTGCACCATAGTTGCTAATCAAATATTTTGTGGAAGGCATAAAAGGACAAAGAGCTTCCTCTTTATTCTTGGCAGAATCTGGCTGGTGGAGATAAGGAATGATCATTACTGGAAGGAGGAACAGAAGAATGCCTGAAATCCATCCCTGCATCTTTAGGGCACGATTATTATTATTACTTCTTTAAATACTCTGCATTTCCTCAGCAAATTCTACTTTTGGAAATACTTTTACATACAATATCTGTAATCTTCAGAGCCCCCTTGTGAGGCAGGAAGGAGTTCCTCTCTCTCCTACTGCTAGAAAAATTACAACACAATGTATTTGAATAACTTGACTCTCCCTCCACCAATTTGTGGCAGAGCCAAGATTAAAGCTGAGATCTCCTGACGCTAATCAAGTGGGCCACCTAAGGGTAGCATATATGTTTCAAAGAGAGGACAAATAGGCCGTGAAAGTTGAGATTTTGGGAGAAAAATAAAAAAGCTGGTGCTATGATTTTTAAATAGTGCTGATGAAGAAGAGCAATAAATTCTGGAATTATTATCTCCAGAGAAATGAAGACTGAGGCGAAAGCTTAATGGTGGTATAAAAGGACGATCTGTGATTATTATAACAGTATGATGGGTCATAAAGAAAAAGGAAGATGTTCCCATCTTTGCTGGGTACAGATTAAAAGGAAACAGTTCCAGTCAAAGGTTATGGACCTATAAATCAGTAATTCTGGCTGGAGCTACACAGGAGAGGAGAATGTGTCCCAGGGAAGATGACAAGGCCAGTTTGGGAGCCGATGTGGTGTTGCTGGCACTGCCTTGAGATCCCCTGAAAGCCCCTCAATCCATCCTTCTTATGGCCCCAACCCAGCAGAAACACTGCCTGGCTAGTCTCTCTACTCCCCAGTCAAGGGGTAGCTACCATGAAGTCCAGACTTATCAGAGATTCGAGAGTGTACTAACTCAGAAATTGCTTCTTGTCTCCCTTGGTGCTTACCACTGGGTATTGAAGTCACAAAGTACAATGACAAGAGATGGGAAGGGACAAGTCATCTGTGTGCCTGATAAAAATGAAGACCCAGGCTGAATTATCCTGGCATTAAGTAAATATTCATTTGTCTACACACACAACACAATGTATTTGAATACATTTGGATTCTATACATTTAATAGGGCTAAGCTTTCTCCTGTTCCCTACACTACCATACCGAAGTCTCCCTACACTATCATACTGAAATCTTATTTTTCTGATAAAAATTAGGTTTTTAATACCCAAGTCTTCTGAAAAAAATCTAATTAATAAATTGAACAAGTCAAAGTAGTTTTGTTACAAAAATTAACCCATTTTTTTTTAACCCCAAGATGTTTCATATAGTGGAGCTTCTTCAAGCCTTCAAGTCCCTCAGTCATCTGATGTCAGACTTTACTGCGACTACAGAAGTAATGCTTGTAAGTCTGGGCCACACCAGCTATGGTTTTCACACAGGAACCACAGTGCCAGACCGCCACACCTCCTCTTTTCATCTTGGTTTCTCGGTTTTGTCACAGAAGAAGCAAGTGTACTTGACACACTGGATTACTTCAGTCTTCTCCAGCATTTTCCTGAGGAAGATATCCTAATGGATCCTGTATTTACTGACGATTCTGACTATGGTGCGCTCAGCCATGTCACCACAAGCTAAGTCCAAGCCCAGAAAGCTGAGACACTTGCACTCGGTGCTCTTGACAGAGTGACTTTCCCAAGACACGTGGCTGATACTGCCATTTCCCATGACACGGAGTGGGACAGAGTTACAGAAAATGGACAACAGGACTCAGGTTTCTTGCTTGGCATTTATGGTCCTTTGGAATCTGGATTGAATCCCTTCCAGACACCTCAAGTTTTGCAGTGTTGGAAAGAATTGGCGCAGAAACCAAGTTGGATTCACTTTGACTGCTACTGTGCCTCATTCAGGCTCTGACACAAGATTGGTGTTCAATGTGTGTTCACTGAAGGAACGGATAAGTAAGAGGTGCAGGCCAGTAACATGGCCACGTTTTTCCCGATATCTCCCTTGTGTTGCTAATGCAGCACTCTCCACCTGGAAAGTCTTTCCCTGTCATTTCCATTTTCTTTTTCTTTTCTTTTCTTTTTTTAAAATATTTTATTTAATTATTTGAGAGGAAGAGAAAGAAAGAGAGCACACAGGGAGAAGAAGAGGGAGAAGGAGACTCACCACTGAGTGGACAGCCTGATGCTGGTCTGAGATCATGACCTGAGCTTAAGGCAGATGCATAAGTGACTGAGCCACCCAGGTACCTCTCCAGTTTCATTTTCATTTTTTTTTTTTTTTTTCATCTTCTATAGTCCTATCTGTCCATGGTCCAGGTCAAAAGACTGCTCCCAATGAGAATTTCCTACATGTTAGAATTTGTCTCTCTCCTCTTTTCTGAATCTTCCTTATGGATATATTGCATTTCCAGTACTCCATTATGCTCTAGATTACAGTTTCTGCTGTGAATATCTACTTCCGTCCCGTAGATAAATCCCAGGAGATAGGGGTGATATTTCACTGCACTTTGCATCATCCATAATACTTTGGGCATTATAGGGTCTAAGAAAATTTTATTTAGCTAGACTCCCCGCTTCCTGCATTTACCTCCTGCATTCCTCCAACTGCTCACTTCCACTCTTCATTTTCCTGAATTCACAACTTTCTGTCTTGTTTTGGACAGTATCCCCTATTCAGGTCTCACATGTTTCTCCTGTCTCCTCGGCAAACCTTTTATCCCATGTTAGCTTCAGCTCAGGCCCTCCTCAGTCTTCTTGGGAAGCAATTTCTCGGCACTTTCTCTTCTTACCAGACATCTGAGCAGTTAAAGTGACTGTTTTGGAGTTCTAGGAAAGAGTGAGGCATAGATACAAAGCTAGTGGCCCCTTGGCCCTTAGGATAGGGGACAAAGGAAATATACATATGTGAAGGAAGACTGTGTCTCTCCAAGGATGTCTGCTTTCTACTTGGCTTCTGTTGACATTGCCAAGCAGACTTTTTTTTGAAGGCGGTCCTCACAAGTCTTCTCTCTCCCCAGCTCTGCCCTAAAGTCCCCAAGTATCTCCACATGATAAAATGGGAAGAAATAGTTGATTAGTCAGAGGATGCCCAAGAACTGGCTCAGGCAGGAGTGATGTGCAGAAAGGTGTGGACAGCAAGACAGAGTTCAGGCTTAGTTTAGGCAGAAAGGGGGTTATGAGGCAGGCAGGACACCAAAGGCAGGCAGGGGAGGGCCCGGGATGCTTCCTACTCTTCTTTTCATTGGGAAGCTATAAAGAAGAGATGTTGAAGGTGATAGAAGTTCATTTAGATCCATCTTTTTCCATCCTGGTGACTTCAATTTCCCTTTCTCCTCACCATACCCATCATCCTCTCCTTTCTTAAACTCTTGCCTATATATTCTTTCCCTTTCTTTCTTTCTTTCTTTCTTTCTTTCTTTCTTTCTTTCTTTCTTTCTTTCTTTCTTTCTTTTATCATAACTTAGCCACCTTTCTGGATGTTATTCTCTCAGGATCTAGGTTTCTCAACTTCTTTTGGTTTAAGTCTATCTGAATCATACTTCTGTCTGAATAGGATTTATATCCTCAACTGTAAGTTAAGGTCCCAGGACCCCTCCAACCACAAACCTTCTCTGGGATCTTATTCCACTTTCTACACTATCTAAAGGAAGATACTACCAGGAATGGCATTTCCCAGTGTTTGGTCCCCATTCCTGGAAAAAGCAGACTAGTGACCTGTCAGAAACTAGCTACAGCCATAAAGATACAAAGATAGAGATAGAAAAAGAGAAGTCAGCCACAGAAGACGAATCAAGGACAGTGGCATGTTTGTGGTCTCAAAGCTAAGGCACAGGATGGAGAAGAATCCTAATGAGTAGACAATCCTTATGAGTAGACAAGAGCATAAATATTAAGTTTTTCTGATACCACATTGAAATACTATAGTTCTTCTTTCAATTGTCCTCTATTAACTGTGCCAACAACAACGACAAAATGTTTCTTCAGAGGCAGGCATGTGAGCAGTCCAGTTAGCTATTTGGAAAAAATCTATCAGAATCTCTTAGTTTTTCATTCCTTGAACTCACTAATTAGTCAACTTCTATGACTTCATTTAACTAAGATGTTCCAGGAAAACCATATTGCACTAAGTCTGAGAATGGGGACTGTTTGAGAATGGGGATGAGTCAAGCTAATTTATAAAAATATGTTTGCAGATATCAAAAGAGGATGAGATCCTAGGTGTTAACCCCCTTTCTGCCTAAACTAAGCCTGAACTCTGTCTTGCTGTCCACACCTTTCTGAACATCTCTGCTTCCAAAAAAAGAGCTTATTTTGCAGAAATAAGAGGACCATACTATTGCCAGTTCACCAAATGCCTATAAGTTAAGGGCCATTTGAAAGGAAAGATGCATTTTTCCCAAATTTTATATAATTAGAAAGGCTTCACGGTCAAGCTTTCAGCGAGAGGTACTTCTGTGAACTATTGCTGAAGGCTGATGTAACAAAATTTTACTGTCTGGGCCACAGGATAGTTAAGGATTGAGTATCGGCTTCAGTAGGTCTTCTGTATATATTACTCTTTTCTGTTCCTCCATGCAAATCCATCTTGGATTTGTACATGAAAAATTGGCAAGAATTAATAAGCAAAAATGGACAGCTATATGTGTCCTGGCACTTTCTGCAAAGCTGTCTAGAGAGCCATAGGAGTCAGAAGTTGTTCTCTTAGATCAGGAAGACTTCTCACTGCCTAGCACTTTATCTATGTCTTACCCATCCCTCAATTTCAGCTCCTTCTTCCTTGTTCTGAGGGACCTCTCTTGGTGGTGGTGCTCATGGTGGCCCCTCCCTTTTCTGAGTCTGCCCTGCTCACTTGGGTGGCCCTCATTAATACTTTTTTTTTTTTTAAATTTTCACTTGAATTCTTGTTAGTTAACATATGGTGTAATATTAGTTTCAGGTGTACAGTTTAGTGATTCATTCATTAATACTCTTAATAATCCTGGTTACACTTCATTATTTGGCCAGAACATGTTGTTTTCTAGGTTCTTCTTAAGGGGAAATTCCTTGTCCTTAACTGGACTATCTGTTTCTTGAAAGCAACATCTATGACTCCTTGTTTTATGTCATCCACTTTGAGGAAAGTACAGTTGGAAATCAGTTAACATGTAACCAGTTAAATTCTTTAATGAGATGGATATCTCACAGAGGCATTTTTCTTTTTCAGCTAGTATTTTTTTTTTTAAAGATTTTACTTATTTATTTGACAGAGAGAGAGAAAGTGAGAGAGAGAACACAAGCAGGGGGAGAGGGAGAGGGAGAAGCAGGTTCCCTGCTAAGCAGGGAGCCTGATGTTGGGCTCAATTTCAGGACCCTGGGATCATGACCTGAGCAGAAGGCAGATGCTTAATGACTGAGCCACCCACGTGCCCCTCAGCTAGTATTCAGTAGAGCTTTTTGATTAAATATACTTATAAAGATCCCAGTGAAATATTAAAAGTATCTGAAGACTTCAGCTTCGCTTTCAAAGTAAAGAAATGAGATAAATTATAGTATTGACTTGGAACACGTTGATCCTCATTTGCCTTTTCTTGTTGACATGAAGATGAAGAGTGGAGCAGTATGGCTCTGTACTAGACAACCTTCATCTACAGCTGGTGCTACTACGCCAAATGTGCTATGTGTGTTTTCTCCCCATTAGTTCTTTGGCATGAGTACTGTTGTTATGTCCATTAGACAGATGAAGAATTTTGAATTTAAGGAGGTGACTCGATGTCACTTATCCACTTATGAAGAGTAAGAACTGAGTTTTGAACCGGGTCTATCTGAAGTCACATCAGTTCTTAATCATCGATCTCTACTGCCTTTGTTCTGCACTAGCTAAAGTCTTACATATATTCCTCTTGTAAAAAAAAAGTTGATCCTCTTCATGCACTACAAATGGAAGCTAAGTCCTAGGGCAGCATTATTTACAGCATATTTACATGGATCTGTCACCCTGTAGTGCACTGTGACAGTAAGTTTTCGTTCAGTTCTGTAGCCATATCCACATATGATCCTTCTAGGATTTGTGATTTTTGGAATAGGCTAAGTTGTAGTTCACAGGGCTATATACTATGTTAAGATATGCTAAAATGGAAACCTAGTCTGTTAATGGCATATTTAAAACAATATTTAGATACATGCAGCCATAAACTATACATTATGTGGAGAGAAAATAGAGACAAACAGTTGATTTCCTTTTAGCTTTGACCACTGGGGACTCAGGGAATTGTCATCTGAAGGGATCTGTAATATGATACAGAGTCTTTCATCTCTGGGTCATTAGCACTGAGTCCAATCCAGGAGAATTATGGCCACTGTTATTCTCTGGCTATCTAGTGCTTTATAGGAAATAAATCTATATTTTGGGGAATTCCAGGAATACATCTACAGAACACTGTAACATCTATGACTTACTAGAAAGATTTTTTTAAAAAGTAGATTAATAAGAGTTGATAATTATATCAGAAGTGATTTTCTCAAGTCTGTACTAGAAATATGAAGAAAACTTGAGTTCTCTCTGCAGACATGGAAATCAGCCCCTCTAATTAAAATATCTGGAAGTAGTGCTGAATTCACTTGGCAAAACATGATGTGAATGGAACCACATATATGTCCTATACCCCACATGGACAGCTTGGGAAATAGACCTTTGTCTCTATGGAATTTCTAGAATTGCTCCAGAAAGACTAATTGATCAAGTGATGTAAGAACCATCTGAATTCAACAAGAGGACAGTTTATCTCCTGGATAACTGGTATAGCAGTCCCCCCTTATCTGTGGGGGATGTGTTCCAAGACCCCATTAGATGCTTGAAACCACAGATAGTGCTGAGTCCTCTATACACTGTTTTATCCTATATGTACATCCATACTGATGATAATATTTTTAAATTAGGCACAGTAAGAGGTTAACAAGTGTAAGTAATTATAAAATAGAACAACTTAACAATATCCTGAAATAAAAGTTACATGAATGTAGTCTCTCTAAATCTTATTGTGTGTACTTACCTTTCTTCTTCTCATGAAGATATGAGATAATAAAATGCCTACGTGATGAAATGAAGTGAGTTGAGTGATGTAGGCATTTTGACCTAGTGTTAGGCTGCTATTGCCCTTCTGATGTATGTCAGAAAGAGAAACACCTGCTTCTGGACAGGGGTCGATCATGGGTAACCGAAACCACAGAGAACAAACTCTCAGGTAAGTAGGGGACTACTGTATAGTGTAAGAGTTACCTTGCAATTGCACTACTGGGTATTTACCCCAAAGATACAGATGTAGTGAAAAGAAAGGCCATCTGTACCCCAATGTTCATAGCAGCAATGGTCACAGTCACCAAACTGTGGAAGAACCAATATGCCCTTCAACGGATGAATGGATAAGGAAGATGTGGTCCATATACACTATGGATATTATGCCTGCATCAGAAAGGATGAATACCCAACTTTTCTATCAACATGGACGGGAGTGGAAGAGATTCTGCTGAGTGAAATAAGTCAAGCAGAGAGAGTCAATTATCATATGGTTTCACTTACTTGTGGAGCATAAGGAATAACACGGAGGACATTGGGAGGTGGAGAGGAGACATGAGTAGGGGGAAATCAGAGGGGGAGACAAACCATGAGAGACTGTGGACTCTGAAAAACAATCTGAGGGTTTTGAAAGGGCAGGGGTTGAGAGGTTGGGGGAGCGTGGTGGTGGGTATTATGGAGGGCACGGATTGCATGGGCTCTGGGTGTGGTGCCTAAACAATGAATTCTGTTACACTGAAACTAAGTTAAAAAAAAAAAAAAAAAAGAGTTAAGAGCAGGAACTCTAGAGCCAGATGACTGAGCCCATTGCATGTACCAGCTGGGTGACCTTGGGCAAGGTTCTCAGTCCCTCTACATTTCAATCCCTTGCCTTTAAAATATGGGTCATAATAGTACCTACCTCACAGAGTTGTCATGAGGATTCAATGAGTTCCTATAGATGAGGTCCTAGGGGAGCACCTGGTGTATACAAGCCCTGGCTGTTATTATCAGAGTGAGATACAGAGACCAATAGTGCTATTGTTCATGATAAATGTAAAGTAGCTCTTGAATCTCTGTGGTTTTTTACATCTCTTGAATGAACTAGAGAATCTTCTACATCTGTTTGACATTGTCTGGGGTGCCAGGCACCCAGTGAGTTGCCAGAGATACAAATGTGAAAAAGCCATAGTCTTCACCCTAGAAAAAGGCAGAGAGGCATACCGAAGATGCTTAATCCTTAAGTTAAGTGCATGAGTGGAGATGTCAAGCCGTTAGGAGCGTGCAGAGGGAGGACTGAGTACTTCTCCTTGGGAGAGCTGCTTAAGCAGGTGATGTTCAGCTGGGTTTTGAAGGATGAGTGGAAGTAAGTCCATCAACAATTAGTACCTGGTGATTGATCTTTCTGGAAGATGTGGCGTGAGCCCTGGGCTAGAACATTGGGTAGACTTTACCACCAAATGGCAGCAGTATTTGCAAATCAGCTATGATGTAATAGGTCTTGCTCCTAGATTGTTTACAAGAAGGTGGAGAGAAAAAAGCATCGAAAGAAAAAAAAAAAAAAAAAAAGGATGAAGAGAGAGAATTCAAAAGGGGAAAAGGAAATAGCATAATTTTCCCAAAGGTAAAGTTAGATACACAAAGATACAGGCTTTCCTGTGTAATATCCTATTCAATGGGAATCCTGTCTCTGTGGCTTATTTTAGTAAATTAATCAGATGCACTGAAGCCAAGGAAGGAGGCCTTTCACTGTTAGGAGTGAAAGAACTTTATTCAGAGATGGTCCCTCTAAGGAAATAATGCTATTTTAACTGATTTCTGTGTGACATCCGGATTTGTCCCTCAATAGGTAATATACAGACATTTAAACTGCAGTTTGCCCAGTTCTGCTTCACTGGCCATTGGGGAAATTCATCTAAAGCTGCAAAAAGGACTAGAAATGTTTGCATCATATTAATAAACGGGAAACCGAGGAAGCTGCCAACTGGCAGCCGAGTGTGTTTTGGTGGTTTGATAAGGCTACTAAAGAGTTTATGATGTGACAGATGTTTCACTACACTATTGTGAAATGAATAGATTATGAGAAGTAATTAGATGTACATTGGAATCAATGCTGTTATCATCGAGGCCTTCGGGCGATGCAGTAGATGAGAGTCTTGGCAGCAGGTGGTCCAATGGCTTGGAGACAGGAAGACACACCGCGGGAGACTGAGTGACAGGTTTCACAGATCCAGGGGGTGAGAGATCTGAGCTGGGGCTTGCATTTGTAATCTTTACTCATGTATAAATAATAACAACTCCACCATTGACTTCGTATGCTGTGTCATAGCCTCTGTTACCCTCACACACATGTAGAACAGTGCTGGTTTCAACCACTCAAAGATATTCTTGGTTTCCCTATTTTCAAGTATGCATATGTATGTTCGATTGTAACTGACAGCTCTATCATTTTTTGAGGGAAGACTTTTAGGGCTAATCATCTGATGATTACATTTATTTTTAATGCTTGGCATTGAGCCGCCATTGTACAAAACTTCCTATAGGTTGCAGATCAGAGGCTGAAAAGTACTTTAACTGCCTTTCATCAGGAAGGCAGTTTCTTCTCTCTGGCTCAATGACTAACATTTAAAGGGACACGTTTGTCTCTCTGCTCTATAAAATCCCTTTGCAGGGGACTTGGCAGGGTCACCCTCCGTGCTTGAAGCAACCATATGGAGCCTGCTGCTTTCAAGAGAAGGTTTTGGTTTCTGCCAGTTTCCAGGGTCAGCTATTAGCACACTGGGGAATGTGGAAGTTTCCAAGCACAGAATGAAGAGGGAGGGAAGAAATGGGTGATTAGGGGAATTAAGTAACTGATTCTTTGCGTACATCTGCTACCCCTGTAGGAAGACGAAATAGCCCGTAGAATCATTTATTAGCCTCTCTCTGCTTAAAACAGCAATGGTATTTATGTAAAAGAACATGGGAGGGTTTTATTGGATGATCTCAAAATAGTATGTCATTCTGATAATTAAAGAGATCTTAGAAAATATGTAGCATATGGCTGTATACTCACTCACATGTGTATGAGTTTTAAATACTCTAACTTATATATACATCTAATTAAGTAATTAACCAACTCTTCTAGCCATTCTTTTTAATGCAGCTTCATTAAACCCTACTTGCCATACCCTTGTTACTTGCTACTGTGAATATAAACCTAAGTGACTATGCCATGTAAAGCTCAATTGTCTCTTTGGAGATATGTGTGTCTGTGTGTGCATGTGTGTGTTTGTGTTTCTGTATGCATGCACTCTTACTCCCTAAGTGACTTCCATAAGAAGCTAGATGTTTTGTTGGGGAGATTCATTTTAGGTACTTTTTTTTTTGAGGCTATAATGTACCATGTATCAAACTTAATAGAACAGAGAGTGGAAACTAGAATGATTTAATAAAATAATATGAAGCTATAATATGCAAAAAGGAGGGAGGGACACTGGTTAGTGTTCTTAACTAATTCGTGGATCTTTTGCATAACTAGTGGCTAAGAAGATGGGATTTTCTTCCAGTTTAATAATCCTCTTAATAAAAGTTTAGGAACAAATGATGTATTGCCCAAGCCACATGTTAAACTAAGAATGATAAAGATCTAAAAGCACTAAACACAAAGCTTTTGCTTTTCAAAGTTTGTTGTATTACCTGTGTCTGGGGTTCTCTAGTGTGAACTACTAGCAACTCTGATTTTGATAGAGCTCAGGACTGGTCAATCAGGACTTTCTGGGAGGGAGATAAAGCTTAAGCCTTCATAGATCATAGGACCTTGCCAAACAACCTGAAGAGGAAAGCTCTGGGCAATTGGTCCATCCCCAAAGGAGCATGAACTTTCAGCAATAATAGCAAGCATTTATGGAGTACTCTCCTAAGTGCTTTTTAAACATTATCTCATTTAATCTTCACAACAGCCTTAGAAGGTAGATTCTATGATTATCCACATTTGATAGGTAAGATGGTAAAGTTTGGGTAGGTTAAGAAAATTGCCCAAATTTGCCCAGGAAGGGGTAAAACTTAGATTTAAAATCAGTTCTTTGATTCCAAAGCCCATGTGTTTTATCATCATCCTTTAAGCTAAATGGTATTCTTCAAGCCCTCTCTGCCTCCTATGGGATTTAAGGTCTGATAAGTTTTACATAAAGGGGAAAGTTATTCACAAGGAAATTTATCTAGCCCTATTCCCTGGTGGAACAACAACAAAAAGCACAAATGCACAAAACAAGGCTTAAAATATGTATGTGTATATTTGTTAAGATTTCTGCCATATTGACTTTGCTCCCAGTATTAACTGTGGGGCTTTGGGTGGACTGTGTCCATGAGTTCCAGTGATGGGGAATTCTTCCATCTCTGCCATGGTGATGGAATTAAACAGTATCTTCAGGAGATAAAATAAAAGATCTTCTGGAGGTTTGTATGCATATTAAAATTTGAGAAGCACTAGCCCCACCTGTCAATGTCTGACCATCTCTAACCAATAGAAATGTTGAGTATTCTGTCTTTGGATAGACCTGACTTAAACATTTGAGCTAAACATTGTCTACCAGTAGTCTTCATACTTAGATGAGAGTCCTATGTTGCAGCTTTTCACAGTGGACCTAGAGAAGTTGCTACTAAAGACTATATAGAATAACAAACATGGTATAAAGCTCAGAGAGGCACTGAGAAAGAACAACTGCCACACAGAAACATATACTCTATAAAATTCTGCAATTAATCATCACACTGGCAAATAAGAAGATAAGCAGAAAAAGCCCAGAAGTAGACTCAAGTATATAAGTATACTTTGTATAAAATAAAGGTCGTAGCTCAAATGACTTGGGAAAAGATAAACTTTTTAAGAATGACATTAAGTAGCCATTTAGATATAAGTAAAATTAGAGGCATTCCTCATACCTCATGCAAGAATAAACTCTAATTCTATCAAAATGTGAAAAATAAAGCTATATAAGTACTAATAAATTCATGGTTGAATTTCTCTTTAACTGAGGTACAGGAAAATGTTTTTTTGAACTATGACTCAAACTTTAGAAGTCAAAAAGAAAAGATTAATAAATTTGGCTGCCTATACTTTTTCCTATGGCAAAAACACCATCAGCAAAATCAGAAGACAACATACACTGGGAGAACATGTTTGCAACGTGTAACACAAAGAGCTGGTATCTGGAATATATCAAGAACTCATAAATTGAGGGATAAAGGATCAAAACCTCAACAGAAAAAAAAGGAAGACATAAGCAGATAATCCAACATAATGTTATAAACTGGCTTTTAAGATAAGGAAAGATGTTCAAACTCATGCATAATTAGGTAAGTGCAAATTACCACAGCACTGGGATGTTAGTTCCCATGTATCAGACTTCATGAAATTACAAAGTATGACAACACATTCTGTTGGTAAGGCTGTGGGAAAATATGCCTGGGAATGTGAACTAATGCAACTTGCCTGAAAGGGAATTTGGTGATGTTTAACAAATCTACTTCAGGACACAGAAAGAGCATGTAAAGAATTCACCTTGTAGTCACACCTCTGATAATACAAAGATTCTTTGCACAAGATTATTAATTGCATCATTGCTTGAAGTTATAAAATTTGCAAAACCACCTACATGTGTACACATAGGAGAGTGCTTGAATAAACTATGGTGCATCTGCAAGATGGAATACAAGGCAGTTGTAGAAAAGCATGAATGAAGAGCTCTATGAGCTGATGTGGAATGCTTTCAAGGATATACTGAAAAGTGAAGAAAATGAAAAGTGTCGGAGAATATCTATAGTAGCTATGTTTTTTTTGAAAAGCATAAAGGGAAGGTGAAAATATATATGTATCTGCTCATTTATGCAAAAAACAGAAACAAACACAGAAATGAACGAGATGAGTGCCCGCAGGGCTGTAAGGAGGAGGAGAGAATGGAGCAATGGGAATGGGGTAACAAGGTCCAGGATAATGACATTTCTTGGAGAACATTGTAGCTTTGGGTGGAATTCTGAGTCTTAGAACCAATGTTTCATATGCGTTAAAAAAAATTAAAATCACTAGGCAGAAGGAGAGACCCTAAATGTAATCTACATAGTAATCAATTAGCTGAACTGCATTATAATGGACAAAACCACAGTAAAAGGGCTAGGGAATTAAAAAAAACAAACCAACAAGAAAAACTGACCTAAGTCCGTTTAGAAAATAGTTTGATTAAACACACTGTAAATACACTAAAAATAAATTTGATTATGTAGACTAAGGTTAAAAAGCCAAAAAACCCCAAAACACAGATATTATACACTAATAATTAAATTTGTTTTTACATAAATATAAGCAGTGATTCTGAAACTACTCTCTGTGTGATCTGGGATTAAATGAATGTGTCTATATATTATTGCTAATGAGAGGTAGGTGTCTCATTGTCAGAGAAGGAGTTTCAAATAAAGGGGAAAAGACAAGGTTAGAATCAGCCCTGTGGGGTTAGACTGGAAACAGAAGTATCAGTACAAACTCATAGTTTTGAAAATATTTGCAGATAGATACAGAAATTGATATGTGTGTGTTTGTGCACGTGTATGTGTGTATGTGTGTGTGTGTGTGAGTATACAAATTTATATTTTCTCATTTCTTTCTGCTAAGAGAGCCTAGAAGAAATGACACATCAATAGCAAGGAACTCACCTAGCACCCAGATCTTGGTTTTTAAATGGCATTAACCAGTAAAAGGAGCAAGGATTATTCAGGGAAATAGCTGATTCCTCGACTGAGACAATAAAACAAAAACAAAGCTGAAATGTCTTGTGGTACCAGAAATTAAGCAAATTCTTGAAAAGTAATGAGTACATGTTGAATGAATGTTGAAAGGACACTGGGTCCAGTCTGAAATAATTCCCATGGTCCAGTTCAGACAAAATAGTTAAAACCAAGAATAAAATAAATATCCATGCGTTCTCTATTGATATAAAAATAATCGAACCAGTGATTGAGTAGGTGAGAAGGGGAAATTCTTTCTTACAGTGGAATTTTAATTAATTAAAGCAGAAGGAATGATGCAACTAGAATCATCATAGGAATTTATCAAACATCATAATGATTGTTGCAAACAGAAAGCACTAATAGATGTTAAATTAGTGGGTGAAAATGTAATGACACACCACATATTTACATACTTTCAACATCTCCACATAAGATACTTACTAACTGCAAAGAAGTAATAACTTTACCACAGAAAGACCTGGCAGACATCACATTTAACAGTTGATTGAACTTAACCCCACCAGGAATAAAGCATACTGATGACAAGTACCTCTCTATATGAAGGACACAGCATCACTTTTATAGAATTCATGAAAAAATGTATAAACTAAAGTTAATCAGAAGGAAACTTCAGACAAGCCCAAATTGAGGGATAATCTAAAACACATCTGGCCAGTATTCATCATACGTTTCTCTCTTTTTTAACTTTATTGAGATATAGATAACAAAACTGTGATATTTAAAGTGTGCAACATGATGATTTGATATATGCATACATTGTGAAAAAATATTGCCCATTGAGTTGATTAACACATCTATTACTTCACATATTTACATTGTGTATGTGTGTGTGAGAGAGAACATTTAAGTTCTACTTTGTAATATGCAATGTGGAAATGACAGTCTCTTCAATAAATGATGATGGAAAAACTGGATAGCTACATGCAAAAGAGTAAAACTGGACCCCTATTTTACACCATACATGAAAATCAGCAAAAAACGGATTGAAGATATAAATGTAAGACATAAAACCATAAAACTTCTAGAAGAAAACATAGGGGTTGAGCTCCTTGACATTGGTCTTGGCAATAATTGTTTTTTTTTTTTTTTTCACACCAAAAGCAAAAATAAACAAGTGGGTCTCTATCAAACTCTTTGCACAACAATGGAAACTATCAACAAAATAAAAGACACCATTAAATAGGAAAAAACACTCGCAAGCCACATATCAGAAAAGGGATTAATATCTAAGATATGCAAGAAATGCATACAACTCAATAGCCAAAACAAATAACCCAATTAAAAAAAAAATGGGCAGAGAACCTATATAGAAATTTTCCTAAAGAAGACAAGCAATAGCAAAGAAGTATATGAAAAGTTTCAAGGTCTTGAAAAGCAAAGAATAACTGCTCCAGACTGTAAAAGGCAAGGTAGAAACACCTTTAGTCCTTTCTTAACTGGCTGGACTTTAAGCCTACTCACTTTCTGTTTACTCTCTTCCTAATAAGCTCTGGTTTGTCAAATTTCTCTTAAAGGAAGTGTCTAGGATCAAAAACCTTACTCTAAGTGTTCTCTTAAAAGCGTAAAGTGATGGGCGCCTGGGTAGCTCAGTGGGTTAAACCTCTGCCTTTGGCTCAGGTCATGGTCTCGGGGTCCTGGGAGTGAGCCCTGCATCAAGCCCTGCCTCAAGCCCTGCTTTGGGCTCTCTGCTCAGCAGGGAGCCTGTTTTCCCTTCTCTTTCTGCCTTCTTATGATCTCTCTCTCTGTCAAATAAACAAATAAAATCTTAAAAAAAAAAGTGTAAGGTGAAATTGTTATCTCTTTTGCTTCAAATGCTTCACTCCTGTAAGTAGAGGCCACATTTTATAAAATGTCAGAAGAGTTATATGATATTGTTATTGCAGATTGAGGTGTTGTCCTTAACTAAGGTAGTGGGGTGACTGCCAAGCCATTGTTGTATCTTTAGCTGCCACACCATTCTTGTATCTATAGTTGAGTTGTTATCATCCTCAGTATAGAATCTTATATTCCTTTCCATTAAATTTTATTTTGCTGGATTTTAGACCATGGGTGTCATCTTTTGAGACCTTTTTAGATTCATCAAATATGTAAGCCATTGTGCCATCTCTAAATTTGTTGATTAAGACTTCTGTACCATCATCCAAGTTACGAATGAAAACATTGAACCAAATCGAGTTCCCGCTAGACTCCTATCAATTATTTAAGCAAAATACCTTTCCTTGTACAAATTATTACTCACCCAACTCACACAAAATATTCTTTTTTTCTTCTATTTTTTTTTTTAAGATTTTATTTATATACTTGACAGAGAAAGACACAGTGAGAGAGGGAACACAAGCAGGGGGAGTGGGAGAGGGAGAAACAGGTTCCTCGCGGAGCAGGGAGCCTGACGCAGGGCTCGACCCCAGGACCGGGGATCATAATCTGAGCCAAAGGCAGAGGCTTAACAACTGAGCCACCTAGGGGCTCCACACACAAAATATTCTATGTATTCAGTCGGTTGCGCTCCATTTTGCTTACTATGGTACAAGAAAGAAATTGTCAAATGAATTTTGAAGTTTACACCCTTATGAATCAGTGTCCTACATTTGTTGTTTGGCTGAGAGAGGGGGCTCTCATGGTGTCTAGTATCACACAAGTCAATTGAAATCTGTCGAAAGTCTGGCTTCATTTCTGCTCTGAGTTACTCAGGACTGATCGCTGAAACCTGCCAACATGTCTGTCACTCCAAATGGCATCCAGAGAAAGCAGAGACACTGACAAGCCAACAAGGTATTTTCTGTCATAACTTCTTTCCAGAAACCAAAGGAGTGAGATAAAGTGGACCCATAATTTATAATGTAGGCAACTCATGTGGTTCCTAGCCAAGAAAACTTAAGTTTTTATTAAGATAATTCTTTGGACACTTTCAATTAACATTCTATGTTTTTAGTCCAAAGAAAAGATGAGAGAAAGTCATACCCACAGTGTATCCTGCTCAGTGATTTCAGTTCCTATGCTAACTCTAGTCAATCTAAAAGTAGCCTCTATTACAAAAAGTTTATGAAGACACTCATCTTATTCAGGGACAGGAAAAAAAAAAAAAAAAAAAACCACACACAACAGAGTGTTTCCAGTACCTTACAAAAGGAATGGGAAAAGGCAGGTATATTAATTTCTTTCAAATGATTTAAAATACCTTCCCTCCATGAAGACATATATGCTCTAACCCACATCATCTAATTTTGACTGCTGACCAGTGTATTCTTGTGTTTAGAAGCAGTATATTGCTATAGCAGCCCCTCTATAGCTCATAGTACAAGCACTGGGGACATTTAGAGCTATTTAGGTCTATGGCTTGATCTTGAAGCATGACTCTCTAAGCTCAAATTAAAAAGAAAAATAAACTGATGGAAGAAAGCACAATAAACAAGATGTGTAGACTCAACTCTATTAAAGTCTTTACTTTAAAAATATTGTATACTATAATCAAAGAAAAATAAACAGAAAAGTATTGATGTCAAATACTATAAAGTGTTAATATTTTGAATATATAGTGATACACAAGTGGATTACAAATGTTAAGATTCTAATAAGTCATTTGAAAAAAAAACCAATGAAGTTGAAATTCACAAAATCAGAATATAAATAATTATATTTTAAAGTGTGTAAAAAATAAAATCTCATAGGTATAATTTTTGCTTTTCTTATTAGCAATTACTAAAGGAGAACATTCTTTGCTAGTGGGAATATGAACTGGTACACTCTTTCTAAAGGACAAATCTGAGAACATATACCACATGCTAAAAGTGGTTATACTTTTGACTTCAAATTCTGTTTCTGGTACCTATTTTAGGAAAATAATATTTGAAATAATAAGACAAAATGATAAGAAAAAATAATACAAAGATCTTAGAAATAGTATCATTTATAACCAGAAAAATTGATGAACAATCAAAGTATTCAACAGTAGTTGAATTATGGAAAATTAGACTAAATGTTATGAAAACCTTTAATTTACAATGTTAATATAAAAACCAGGATATTAATCTTATATACAGAATAGTCTTGTTTATGAAGTACTGTACATAGGAAGAAAAAAATCACATCTCCTATAACAGGATTGTGTATTTTTAATTTCCTTTTAAAAACTTCTGTACATCCTAAACTTTGTTCTGTGAGTCTTAATTGTTATGTGACCAGAAGAAAATGATTCAAAATATCAATTAAAATTTTTAAAATGTGTTTATCTTACCTACTGCCAGAATATATTTTAGGTTCAGAGTTTAGTTGAGTTTTTCTGATTGACAGTATCTTTTCTCATGTATTTCAAGGTGGTGATTGGGCAGGGGGATATGGAATACCACCAACTAGTCTCAGCTTGCGTCTTCAGAGCAGTTGCAGGTTTTCTTCCTGGATTTGTTCTGGGATATCCTATGAGTTCTTTTGGGGGGGCATCAGGAACTCTCTGGGCATTGTAATCCTACTGGTCATCTCCATCGAACCAATTGCAATTGCAATCATTCTTTATCTGTGCTGCTATAGCATTTATGTTTCTCTGTTACCAATAAAGACAGTGCATTATAGTATATGACTATGCTGAGTGCCTCTGCTAACCTCTGAATTCCTGGAAGACAAAGAGGCACACTTTTTTGTTTGTTTGTTTTCACAGGGTTGTCACCACTTAGCAGAGTAACTGACCTATCGTAGGCCCTTGAAAGAGGCTTCAGTGCATAAATGAATGAATGAATCAATAGCACCAACTTTACCACGTACCATATCAGTTGCATCTCCAGGTAGGGTAACTGACCTCTTCAAACCATCATTTACTTTTCCCTAAAATTAATGCAGATTTACAGAGCCTACCAGAAAGGACTCATAAGAAAGAAGCAAAATCACATAAGTGAAGACTCTTTGTAAACTGTAAATTATTATAAAAATATGCCAATATTTTTACTGGATAAGTTCTTTTACTAAGTGTCTCTAAAGTATTGTAGAAGAGATATAGAGCTTAATTCACTGACCATGAGAAAATATATGTGAAAGCATTTTAAACACAAAAATAATTTCTTACTAATATTAGTGATAGTAATAATAATAAAATGATAATACTTAATATCAGCAGTAGTATGTTTCACCCTATAAAAGAATCTCCCAGCTTCAGAAGGAATCCGAGGTATAGATGAGTCCCCAGGGAATAATGTACCATTTATTTAAATAGGAAAAACTCTCAAAAAATGCTGAATGCACTCATTTATTGCTGTTTCTCTAGCATTAATGGTGACGTAAGGTCCTTATAAATTTCTCTGTCTCCCCAAGTACCCAACTCACTATTAGCAGACTTCTCTTCCCTCTCTCTCTCCTCCCTCCTTTTCTCATTTCTGATGGCTAACCATATGCCATGGCAATGTTTTATGAAAACCTAAAGTGAATGGACAAGGTATTATGCACATTTAATGTGTTACTTACTATGTTTAACTGAGTATCAGTTAACAGTGAACCTGCTAGCAATGCACTTGGCTAAGATATGGCTGCTTTTTAATTGGGAATGAAGAACTCATGCTTCATTGGTAATTATAAGACAATGATATATGCAACCTGTCATTTGCCTTTAATAAAATTGTATTTAATAATTGCATACTAATTTAGCAGTTGTATAAACTTTTTTTTGTTACTCTGTGGTTAAATTCTATTATCCTTAAAGCTGCAATGATAAAATTTGGGCTGAATATTTTTGGCAATACCTTAGAATATGAAAAAAATTTTTTGCTAAGCATATTGTAAACAAAATGACTTGACACAGTTTTAGCCACTTCCAAAGCAAGCAATTATATACAAGTAAGTATATGAACTTTCTGTAGTATAGTCTCAGCAAAAGCTCTACTTGCAATACTTCTGTAGTGTTTAAGTCAACTTTCGTTAAGCAGTAGGTGCAATGTAACTGCATTTGTTTTAAAGTATTTTATAATTCAAACTTATTCATGAATCAGCTCAAGTTATCCAAATACATATCCAATACAAAAAAAGCGATGCATTCTAATAGAAAAATGGGTAACACACAAAGATCCATTAAACATGACTAGATATTCAGGAAATGCAAGTAAAAATGAAACACATTTTTGCCTTTCACATTTGAAAAGATATGGTAAGCATAAAAATTCAGGGCGCCTGGGTGGCTCAGTTGGTTAAGAAACTGCTTTCAGCTCAGGTCATGGTCCCAGAGCCCTGGGATTGAGTCCCACATTGGGCTCCCAGCTCCATGGGGATCTGCTTCTCCCTCTGACCTCCCCTCTCATGCTCTCTCTCACTCTGTCTCTCTCTCTCTCTAAATAAAAACAAATTAAAAATATTTTTAAAAAAAAGAATAATAAGTTAAATAAGTCAAGCAGAGAGAGTCAATTATCATATGGTTTCACTTATTTGTGGAGCATAACAAATAGCATGGAGGACATGGGGACTTAGAGTGGAGAAGGGAGTTGGGGGAAATTGGAAGGGGAGGTGAACCATGAGAGACTATGGACTCTGAAAAACAATCTGAGGGTTTTGAAGGGACGGGGGGTGGGAGGTTGGGGTACCAGGTGGTGGGTATTATAGAGGGCACGGATTGCATGGAGCACGGGGTGTGGTGCAAAAATAATGAATACTGTTATGCTGGAAATAAAAAAAAAAAAAAAGAATAATAAATTCAGTAGCCTGACAAAGTTGCACACACCAGGATTATTTGTGTTACTAAATAAAGGTAACTGCTTATCAGTAACAGAGTGGTAAAATAAATTATAGTATGTTATACAATGGGACACTTTATGGCCATTAAAGAAGGTGAGGTTACTCATGTTTTTGTTTTGTTGTAAATTCTCTAGACTATCCTTAGTTTCAGTGACTTTCTAGGACTCACTGGCCTCAAAACAGCTCTTCTACTCATACTTACAGTTGATTATCACAAGAGCATTCAGATTAAAATCAGCAGAGGGAAATCAGCAGATCTACTGCATAGAGTAGATCTGAAGAAACCAGGCACAAATTGCCAGTTGTTCTTTCCCAGAGGAGTCACCTGGACGGGGCTTCATCTCCTAGCAATAGTGTGACAACATTGTGAAGTGTTGCCAACCCAGAGAAGCTCACCCAAACCTTGATACCCATGGCTTTTCCTGCAGGTAAGTCACATGGAGCACCATTAGGATTACCTTAGCTACTTAGTCTCCAGCTTCCTAGAGGTCAAACTGATACCACCCAATTCTTAGGCATGCAAACATATTCACCATAAGTCATGGCATTAACCTAAACTCTCTAGTATGGCCCATGCATGGTTTCAGGTATACAACGATATATTTGTCAGGCAGGAAATTCCAAGGCTCAGAGGTTATATCCTAGGAGTCAATCAAGGGCCAGTTCTAAAGACTTAAAATGGGACAACCCCTGTTTGCTAAGTTAATTCTTTATTGCACAGCCTTAGTTTCTTTTTTGGTCTGCTAAAATATACCAAAGGTTACAGCACACTCTCATAAATACCAGTGATTGACCATGGCAGAAATCGGCAATAATTGTCATGAAGGGAACTGTGTATGCTCTTGGTGGGGGGGTGGGTGTTGAAATAAGGTGGGTCCACATTCTTGTAAATATTATCTCTGCATCATTGGATGTAGAGGTATTTGGTTTGTAAAAGTTTCCTGGCCCATCCCTGACTTGGATGTGTCTCAAAACTCTATTTTGATGGCAATCTACAGTATGAGATATATTTTGCTCTGTGGTGTTACATGTGGTGTTACAAGCAAATTTTGGGAAAAAGACTCACCTTTACTACATGCATGCACTCTGATATTTCACATTCTACTTTATCTTACATTATTTATAAAATGCTAGATAAATTTTACCAAAATTGATTTCATGACTCCGTAATAAGTCATAGCCTTCAGTTTGAAAAATATGCTCACCTACTTCTAAATTGTGGGCATTCACTTTTGACATAGAAAGATTTCATGAGGGGGTGCCTGGGTGGCTCAGTGCCTGGGTGGCTATAATTCCCCAATACTGTAAGAGTCTTAATTCCTTTATGTGTCAGGCATTGGTGTTAAAAAATGCAGTCCACTCTTGTGGAACTCAAAGAATATTATTTCAAATTATAGTATCATTATATTTGGGATCATTTAGTGTGGAGTACATTGTATTCTGAAAAAAGACTGAAATTCATATATGGTCTAAATTGTCTAATTTTCTATTAGTTTAACTGAAACAAGTCATTTTGTATCCAGAACAGCGCTTGAGCACAAGCAGAGGAGCACATCTCATGTCAGAGCAAATGAGTATCTCTGCAACCGGCAGATGGCCTGCCCATCTCCTCCCATCAGACACCGGCCTAGGCGATACATACGAAACTGACTGATTAAACAATTATCAGGTCTTCCTGGAGAAATAATTTCTGATCATACTATGATCAAATTCACATTCCTGGAAAACTTTTCCACTTTTTCCTGGTCCATTGTCAGAGATGTCTGGATGGGTAAGGACATGCTAAAGGTACTTTAAACTTTGATTTGTACAGCTACTTTCTACTAAGATTATTCTCTTCTAAGAACACAGTGCAGTGGAGACAGAAAAACAAGCAAACAAAAAAATACCCCATATCCCTGTGTAAAATTTCCCATTTTGTCATTTCTCCTCCCATTAACCTTCCGTGTCTGAAAAAGTATCTGTGATTGTTAGATCTGGGTCCATGCTCATTTGTGTGGCTTCAAAGACCAATATACACTCAAAAAATATTTGAATTTCTCTTCATCTTGTGAGGATCTTCTTTTGTTGTGTAATTAAGGCGGCCTATAGCCAAACAAACATCTAACTGAATCTCACGGGAATTAATAAGCATGATTTTCCAATGACTTGGGATTAGTGGTAGTTTCTAAAGAATTGGTCTTAAGCTTAATAATGAAAATGTTGGAGTGTAACTGGATTACAATTTTAAATGACCCAAGAGAATTAAGAAAGACCACATAACCCTAAGCGATATGCCACTTAAGGGTTATGATACCTACCATGTAAAATATAAAAATTGCATCATAATTTTCATGATAAAATGAATTTTAGTGAGTTGGTAACATTAATGCAGAATTTTTTACTTCATCTTTGCACTTAAGATAATACAGCAGAATCTAATGGGGCATATCTCAAAGATTTGTTAGACTATAATGCAAGGATTTCAAATAATATTGTGAGGACAGGTTGTATAATTTTACCTGAAGCTCACTTCAAAACATCACTTCTCCATTGTTTTTTCAGCTATAAAATGTAAAAAAAGTATACAACAAATCTAGTATATGTGTATGTATTCTATAATTAATTCTGAATATTTAATGATCTACTCATAAGTCTGCTATTTATGGAGGAAATTGTAATAAACACTTGTTTTAAAAACTATAGATTAGCTCTGCCAAAGAAGAGTATTTTTAAAAGTATAATCAAAGCTCTAAAAATGATAATAAAGTTATGAGCCATATGCCTGGAACAAATGGATTTTTTCTCACCTTTGACTTCAAACAAAAAAATAAAAAGAGAGAGAAAGGAGGTTTCAGTCACACAGTATTTAATCCAATTTGCTTTGGGTTTAATCTCCAAAACAAGGCTGGTCTGCTAATTCCCAATTATAATGGCACATGTAATCAGAGTCCTCATTAACAAAGACTGACTATATTGTCTATTAGGAATGAAAATTTGAAATGCAAATTCAGCAAATCAAAACGTTAAATGAGCTCCTACCCAGGATGCTTAGAGCTCCCGCCAGGGCAGACTACGCTGGCCGACACCTGCCCTGGATTTTCCCTCCAGCTGAATGTTTCCTTCGGTTCCAGTCTTTGCCTCCTAATTGACCTGCTTATGATCTCTGCTACAATTAACATATGCTTATTAGTAATGGCTGGTTAAAGATTTCAACTGCTGCAGTTTACAAAGTCTAATAGAGATGGCACACCACGGGAAAGATGATACCACTATTCTCCACATCAGCAAAGTCACCACAGTTACAGTGCCTGTGGTAGATTTTTCACTGTCTGATGGACAGGAATTGTTACTAATTGATACTGGAAATCAATGCATACTGAATCTGGGCCTCATCTACACTGATAAAGATACAAGTAGAGGCACCTGGGTGGCTCAGTGGGTTAAAGCCTCTGCCTTCGGCTCAGGTCATGATCTCAGGGTCCTGGAATCGAGCCTCTGCACTGTGCTTTCTGCTCAGCGGGGAGCCTGCTTCCCCCTTTCTCTTTGCCTGACTCTCTGCCTACTTGTGATCTCTCTCTCTGTCAAATAAATAAAATCTTAAAAAAAAAAAATACAGGTACTTGGTGAGTCCTTTTCCCCTTGGAGCAAGTAATTTCTAATTTGGTTTCAGGAAGAAGAAAAAGTAAAAGAACTTCTCGAACCGGATGACTGGATGGAATTATACATAAACTATTAAGACTTAAGAAAGAATTTTGTCAAGTGCAAAATTTCCCATTCCATTGTACGGCGTTGCTCTGCAGAGCAAAAGTTATGATTTCAAATTCCAAATAAACCCAAGGCCATTAGCCTTTCATCCAGTTAGAAAAGTTCTCTCACTTTCTCTTTTTCCTGAAACCAAACTGGAAATTACGTAAACAATGGATCTTGGAACACTACATCAAAAACTAATGAGGTACTAAATGGTGACTAGCATAACACACACACACACAAAGAGTAAAAAGAAAGTCTTAATAGAAGACTTTTAGAAGATTTTGTTTAGAGTTTATATTCTTTTTTTTTCTTATTTTAAATTTTTTTATTTTTTATAAACATATATTTTTATCCCCAGGGGTACAGGTCTGTGAGTCACCAGGTTTACACACTTCACAGCACTCACCAAAGCACATACCCTCCCCAATGTCCATAATCCCACCCCCTTCTCCCAAACCCCCTCCCCCCAGCAACCCTCAGTTTGTTTTGTGAGATTAAGAGTCACTTATGGTGTCCATCAACAGATGAATGGATCAAGAAGATGTGGTATATATACACAATGGAATACTATGCAGCCATCAAAAGAAATGAAATCTTGCCATTTGCGACAACATGGATGGAACTAGAGCGTATCATGCTTAGCGAAATAAGTCAAGCAGAGAAAGACAACTATCATATGATCTCCCTGATATGAGGAAGTGGTGATGCAACATGGGGGCTTAAGTGGGTAGGAGAAGAATAAATAGAGTTTATATTCTGATCCCTAAGTGCCCCTTCTTAGTGTCTAACTAATACCACCAGATTTGAGAGCACCGGGATGTTAGAGGAAGTTCTTTTCTTGTTTCTAGTCATGTGATTTGATGGAAGAGATATTTCCTATCCTCTGAGATAGTTTCTTATTCAGAATTAATTTTTGACCAATCTCAAACAGTGATGAGGTAATAGTAATATGGCTCTGCAGCTACACCATGGTTACATGCCTTAGTGCTGGTTGATCGAATTCATTCTGGAATCACTGTCTCTCATGATCAGCACTGTCTCCCACAGGAGGCAAAAGACTTTGTCCTGAGTCTCAGGAGGCCTTGGACTGTTGGTCATTAACAATAGAACCTTTGACAACCTATTCTTTCTCTATTGCTAGGTAACAAAATACCACAAACCCAGCAGTTGAAAGCAACACGGGACTTAAGAGCTTACGGTTTCGGAAGAGGGTGAGTGGAAGTCTAGGGATGGTATAGCGGCTCTCTCTGCTGAAATCAAGATGGCAGCAAGGGTCACAGTGCTCCCCTGGGGTTGGGGCTCTCTTCCAAACTCACTGGTTATAGGCAGAATACATTCCCTTTTAGCTGTAAGATAGAGGTTCCTGTTTCCTTGAGAGTGTCAGTAGGGGTCTGGCCTACTCGCTACCCCTGGCCCATGCCCCCACCCTCTGCCCCACGTGATTAGAGGCTGCCCACATCCCTGGCCACATGGCTCCCTCCTTCTTCCAGCCCGCAATGGCTCACTGAATCCTTCTCCTTCAAGTCTATGACTTCCTTTTTTGCAAGAGAACTCTGGTTTTAAAGGGCTTACATGATTAGGTTGTACCCACCCAGATAATCTATCTAAAACTTAAGGCCGACTGAACCATATAATACAGTCATGAAAGCAAAATCCATCATATTCACCATTCTGGAGATTATGCAGGTTTTGTACATGAGTGAGGTGAAAAATCTTGTTAGTCTGGGACACCTGGGTGGCTCAGTTGGTTAAGCCGCTGCCTTCGGCTCAGGTCATGATCCCAGCATCCTGGGATGGAGTCCCAGCTCCCAGCTCCTTGCTCGGCAGGGAGTTTGCTTCTCCCTCTGCCTCTGCCTACCACTCTGTCTGTCTGTGCTCACTCTCGCTCCTCTCTCTCTCTGACAAATAAATAAGTAAAATCTTAAAAAAAAAAAAAAAAAACCTTGGTAGTCTGCCTATCACTGCAAATCACTTAGCTTCTTTTGTCCTTGTTTTCGTGATGCAAAATGAAAAGGTTGGGCTAGTCTTTTTCCCCCCATACCTTCATGTCCAGGACCAAATTATTAGAAACACACGAGTCACAGAAACAAACCACCAGTTAATTGTTGTACACTCAGCTGGACTATTTTATGAGGTCAGTCTGTGGTTATTTATTAAATTAAATGGTAATAAGACACCTTCCACTACTAGGATTTCTAGGTAAAATAGAAAAGAATGATACGTGCTCTCTAATTTTAATAAAATCACAGTGGCTCTAGAGACAAAAACTTATACACAAAGAGCAATTATGAGACAAATAACATATTTGTTCAGAGATGAAAGCTCAGTATTGGGTAGTGGTAAAGAAAATGTTGCTTGAAGCAATGGCCACAGTCACCAAACTGTGGAAAGAACCAAGATGCCCTTCAACAGACGAATAGATAAAGAAGATATGGTCCATATATACAATGGAGTATTATGTCTCCATCAGAAAGGAGAGATACCTAACTTTTGTGTCAACATGGAGAGGAATGGAAGAGATTATGCTGAGTGAAATAAGTCAAGCAGAGAGAGTCAATTATCATATGGTTTCACTTACTTGTGAAGCATAAGGAATAACATGGAGGACATTGGGAGATGGGAGAAGTGAGTTGGGGGAAATCGAAGTGGGAGACAAACCATGAGAGACCGTGGATTCCAAGAAACAAACTGAGAGTTTTGGAGGGGAGGGAAGTGTTGCGTGAGCCTGGTGTTGGGTATTATGAAGGGCATGTATTGCATGGAGCACTAGGTGAGGTGCATAAACAATGAATTTTGGAACACACACACACAAATAAAATTAGATTAAATTTAAAAAAAAGAAATAGCAAGTATTGATGAGGATGTAATGAAAATACGGAAAACTTGCCATCATTGTACATTGCTGGTGGGAGTATCAAATAGTACAGTCACTTTAGAAAACCACAAGTTCCTCAAAAAGTTAAACTCGGCTTTATAATGTTATTGAGTAATGCCACTCCTAAGATATGTATCCAAGAGAATTAGAAATATGTATCTATCCCAAAACTTGTACATAGCAGCATTATTCCTAATAACCAATAAATGGAAAGAACTCATTAAAAAAGAAAGAAAGAAACAAAGAAACAAAGAAAATGTTGCTTGAAACTTTTTTGTTCATCTTGTTCTGTCCAAACAATAGAGCTCTTAACAAGGCAACACCCATGGATTTTTTTTTTTTTTAAGGATTTTATTTATTTATTTGACAGAAAGAGATAGTGAGAGAGGGAAACAAGCACAGGTTGCTGGAGAGGGAGAAGCTGACTCCCTATCGAGCAGGGAGTCTGTTGTGGGGCTGGATCCCAGGACCAGGAGGCTGGGATCATGACCTGAGGCGATGGCAGATGCCCAATGACTGAGCTACCCAGATGTCCCGCCCATGGATTTTTGATGAAGTTCTTTCCCAGGGTTTTTCTGATAGGGTTCAAAATTTATTAAATTTCCCAACAAAGATCCATTTGTCCAAAAATCCTGTTAAGAACACTTCTCAACACTTGCTTAACCCTAAGGAAAGCACTCACCCTTTAATACAGTGGGTTTTCTAAAAAGCAAGTCTGACTTCCAGATGCCCTATAATCCAACTTTAAAACTTGAGAGACACATACCTTCTTTGGCATTTTTAAATTAAATTTTGCATAAGCTCTTTCTTTCTGCTTTGGAGCAGTATTCATTGCATCAGCAGTGCTCAACACTGTTGTCTCAGAGCAGGGTGAGAGGAAGGTGTGTGACTGGAGTCCAGATGCTTGCATATGTTTTATTTTGAAACACAAAGACAATCACAAGAAAACACAATTTTCTTTTTTCTAGGCCCTGGGATTAAGTCAAGAAAAAATGAGAGTACAAAAATGTTTGAGAAGTACTTTGCTTGGTGATGAATTACTTGAAACAATTTGTGTTAATTTAAGACTTGGGCATTGCAACTTTATGCTTTTGAGACTCATAATGTCTCAGAAAAAAAAGTGCCACATTTTGGGTATACAGAAGCAAGAGAGAGGAAGATACAGTCTTACTTTTGTTTTGGGAATATAGCTTTTTTCTAGTTGACATAATGAACAAAATCACTTTGGTCAAAAATGCAATTGCAAAGAACTACAGTGAAAACACCTTTGAAGTAAGTTTATATTCATGATAAAATTCTTAGGTACTGACTGTATATCCCTGATCACATATATTGGACTCTAAAAATATGTTAAGTACAGGTTAGCATTTGGGTTCCCTAACTTTAATCTCTGAGTGTTTAAGGTTAAGTATATTTACATTAACATTCCTTTTATAAACAGCCCACTGTGGTCTTTTGTTTCATTTGAAATTTAGTCTCCTGAGATTCAATTACAATGCATGGGAGATTAGTAGAGTTGGAGGATGATGCACTACAGTAATAAAATGATGCAATATGGTAATAAAAATTACTATTTTAAAGTAGTCAAAACAGTATGGCATTGGCCCCAAAATAGACAAGTCCAGAAACAAACCCATGATTATATGGTCAATTAATCTTAAACAAAAAAATGCAAGAATTGCAATGGAAAAAAGGCAGTCTCTTCAACAACAAATGGTGTTGGGAAAGCTGGATAGCTACATGCAAAAGAATGAAGCTGGACCACGTTTTTATACCAACTATAAAAACAAACTTAAAATGGATTAAAGACCTAAATGAGACCTGAAACCATAAAAATCCTAGAAGAGAGCACAGGTAGTAATTTCTCTACCATCAGCCATAGCAACATTTTTCTAGATGTGTCTCCTGGGGTAAGAGGAATAAAAGCAAAAATCAACTTGGGACAATATCAAAATAAAAAGCTTTTGCACAGGAAAAGAAGTGATCAACAAAACTAAAAGACAACCTACAGAATGGGAGAAGATAGTTGCAAATGACATATCTGATAAAGGGTTAATATCCAAAATATACAAGGAATTTCTCCAACTCAACACCCCAAACCCCCAAATAATTCAACGAAAACATGGACAGAAGACATGAACACGCATTTCTCCAAAGAAGACATACAGATGGCTAACACACACGTGAAAAGATGCTTAACATCACTCATCATCAGGGAAATGCAAATGAAAACCACAATGAGATATCACCTCACACCTCTCAGAAACTGTTGGTGAGAATGCAAACTGTTGCAGCCACTGTGGAAAGCAGTATAGAGGTTCCTCAAAATAATTAAAAATAGAACTACCTTAGGATCCAGTGATTGCACTACTAGATATTTACCCAAGGAATACAAAAGCACTAATCTGGGAGGATATATGTACCCCTCTGTTTATTGCAGTGGTATTTACAATAACCAAATTATGGAAGCAGCCCAAATGTCCATTGATGGATGTATGGATAAAGAAGATTTGTACATATACACACACACACACACACACACACACACACACACACACACACCCCACTGGAATCATATTCAACCTTAAAAAAAAGAATGAAATCTTGCCATTTGCAATGACATGGATGGAATAAGAGAGCATAACACTAAGTGAAATAAATCAGAGGAAGACAAATACCACAAGATTTTACTCAGATGTGGAATTTAAGAAACAAAACAAATGAACAAATAGAAAAAAGAGAGAGAGATAAACCAAGAAACAGACTCTTCACTACAGAGAGCAAACTAATGGTTACCAGAGAGGAGTTGGAGTGGGATGGATGAGATAGGTGATGGGATTAAGGAGTGCATTTGTCGTGATAAGTACCAAGTAGTGTATAGAATTGTTGAGTCAGTGTAATGTACATTGTAATGAATATAACACTGTATGTTAACTATATTGGAATTAAAATTAGGAAGTTAAAAAGGAAAGAAAAAATATTACTTTAAAATAACTATATTCTGGGGTGCCTGGGTGGCTCAGTGGGTTAAAACCTCTGCCTTCAGCTCAGGTCATGATCCCAGGGTCCTGGGATTGAGCCCCCCGCATGGGGCTCTCTGCTCAGTAGGGGGACTGCTTCCTCCTCTCTCTGTGCCTGCCTCTCTGCTTACTTGTGATCTCTGTCTGTCAAAATAAAAAAGAAAACAAAACTATATTCTGATTTCAGTGAAATTATTCTAGGGATCTCCACAATCAAATGTATTTATTGTCTTTTCTTTCTTTGATTGCTGTTAGTAAAGTGTTTGAAACCTAGTTATATAGACCTAGCCACACTTGTATAACACTGGCTTTGAACCTCCTCTATGAAAATAACCCATGAACTATTTAAGAGATTATAGGGATGTCTGTCCTATCATTTTTTAAAAGGTTTTATAACCAAGAGCCAGATGCTTAACTGGTTGAGCCACCCAAGCTCCCCTGTCTTTCTATTTTTTTTTTTTTTAAGAAAAAATCCAGACCCCTTGAATATCTCCATGATGGAGAATAGGGCTCTAGCTCTGAGCCATGAAATTCTGCCTATTCTTCTAAATTTTGGAGTCTCTGGAATCAGACTAGGAAAAAAATCCCTAATATAGACATACTTGCTTTTCTCTTATAAGAGATAATTATAGTATGCATCCTAATACATTGCTGTGGGAATCGAATGAGTTAGTACTGGTTAAACACCTAACATGGCGCTTGATGCACCTTCGGCAACTATTGTTACGATTGTACTCTTCATGTCTGAATTCAACTTGGTTGTAATTTTAGTTCAACTCAATAGTATAGTAATTTCACATTTTAAAAAATAGTTTAAGTAGTCAATATTATGTTTCATTCATCAGCTCCAAGGAACATTCCCATACCCTGGAAACTGAAGATTAAATGGGTAATGTAAGCAAAGGGACCAGAATTTGCCTGGAAAAGAATTCAAGAAGTGCTCAGCATTTTTATTCTTAGAATTGCCCAGTGATACCACCCACTCCCAGTTAATCATATCACCAGTTGGAAGTATTTTTTCCAGCTTATTTTCTATACATCATTAGGTGTGCATTATATGTTTATTCCATCATTCCTTGAGTAGTCGATCACTATAAAATATAAATAAGCAATGATCACTTTCAGAGGCAAAATGAAAGCCCTAGTTATAGTTGGTAGGATTACACATATTTCCTTTGTCTCTATGCCCCTGTCTCTTACTATGTATCCATCATTGTCTCTTTTACTTTACTATCTCTAACGCTTATGACCAAACTTCACTCTCTTTCCCCTTCTTCCTCTTCCATTGCTAGGCTCTACTGCAAGCTGCTATCACCTCTCCCCTGACCTACAGTAAACCAGCCTCCATATTGACATTTCAATGCCCACTTTTCCCCTTCTTTAATTCATTCAAATAAAACCCAAAGAACATGTAATCCTTCCCTTAGCTTAAGATCTCCTATCCTGTTATTGAATTACAAAGTGGCAGAGAGAGAGAGAAAGAGAGAAGGAGGAGGAGGAGGAGGAAGAAGAAGAAGAAGAGGAAAAGGAAGAGGAAGAAGGAGAAGAAAGAAAAAGAAGAAGGGGGAAATGGAGGAGGGGGAGGCGGAAGAGGGAGGTAAGGGAGGAGGGGAGGCAGGGGAGGGAAAGGAGAATGGAGGGGGGAAGGAGAAGAGGAAGAAAAGAAAGAATTCAACTTCAATAAACATCCATACTCTTGCAGCCAAATACTTCCAGCATACCCTTAAATTATGTGTTATGTTGGAAAATAAACTTTATTTATTTAGGGGAAGGCATCATCATCTTTCCAGTTCCTACAGATGTTCAACATCTTAATTTGGTGCTGTTCCAAAGGTTTCCTGAAGATTTTTTTTTTTTCTTTTGGTGGGGGGGAGCCTCACATCTTCCACAAATCCAGCCACAGTTACTGGACTGTCCCGCAGGGCAAATTGTTGATGGGTCACCATCTCTCTCCGTTCTTTCCTTTTCTGTGATATCATAGGACATACACTTTCAGGTTAAGCTCAGGATTTGCTCTGATTCCATCCCATCCCCCATACCTATACCCCTCAGCCCAAGAGGGGTGAGTGGGGCACTGTTGTGAAGGCATTTCCCTACACCAAAGACATGTTTCATCCTAAGACTTGGGCTTGTTTTCTCTCCTTTAGTCTGTGGAGTGAGGACATCGCTGACATAAGGTCAGCACAGCCAGACCTTCCCATCGCTGCAAAGTTAAGCAGCAAACATTTCCTTTGCTTGAGGGTGTATGCAGCTCATGTTCGTGCCACTCAGAAATTCACCCACTTCACCTCAGCAAATAATACATACTCGAAACTCAAATCTGCACTTGATTATCACAATAGTGTTTATATTTTTGGTTCTAGAGGCTTTAACTAATTTAGACATAGTCTGATGATGATCTAACACAGAGGTTCTCAACCTTGGCTGTCCAGTGGAAATGCCTGGGGGCCTTCGGAAACTAGTGACGTCTGGGTCCCCCTTGCAAAGATTCTGATAGAGTGGGTCTGGGATGAGGTATTGTTCATGATCAGAATCAGGTGATTCTGACTACAGCCAAGGTTGAGATCCGCCGACGTAAAGAGAGTCTAAATATACAGATAATGAAATCAGGGGCAGCCAGACCCAGAGAGATTTTTCTGGGCTTTCCTCCAGTTCTGCTGACCCATGCCCCTGACTGCCTCCCCTTCAGCCACTCTGGATTTCTCAGTTCTTCTAAAGCCTTTTCCTCTTCTTGTTTCAATTCCTTTCCACCGTCAGTTCCTTCTACCTGAGTCAGCATACCCTCCCCTGCCTGCATCGATGCCTACCTCATTCTCATTCAGCCCTTAGATCTCACTCCAGTTGTAATTCTCATGTGAAGATCTTCCTCTATCTCCCTTACACCAGGTGTCCCCTCAGAGCAGCGTGTGCCTCCTATTCCCGCACATCCCACTAGACAGCACAAAACCAAGGGGCTCAGCACCTACACCTGGGCTCACGTATTGACAGCGTCACATCCTTGCTATTGGACTTGAACAAGTTACTCACCTTCCCTGAGCCTCAGTTTCCAAATCTTTAAATGGACATAACAGCTATACTCACGGCGTTAGGTTGGTAGGGGAGTGACAGGGACTCATACGCAGAGAATATTTACAACAGTGGTTAGCACACAATAAGCACTGGGAAGTCCTCCTGTTTCATTTTAAATTGCTCATTGCTTAATGTTTATTTCTCTCCCAAGAATGCAGGCTTCATGAAGACAGGCCCACCTGTGTCCGCTTCTTCTTTTCTTTATTCTTAATGTTATTCATACATTCGAACTATACTGAATATATGTTGAATAAATGAATGAATTAAATATATAATGCGAATAACTATAGACATGTTGCCCATAGTCTTTCTTATATTACCTTGTAAATATTCTCTCATCATTCAGTGTTGCCCAAAGATATGACTTTTAAAGCCTGAATAACTGCAAATGAATAATTTCCCAGTGTGGGGGTTGTTTCCAAGTTTTAATAGAGCTTCCAGAATACAATGATGTGATTTTTCTTCCAACACTTCTTTCCCTTGAAGAGCCAAAATTTAGAATGAAATAAATGACCAAAGGTTTAATTGTAGAATTGGGCAGCCTACATAATTCAAAAACTGGGTAATTGGGCCTCGACTCAATAGGAATTGATGGTACCTTGTTAGTGTGTAAGAAATATTAAATAATAATAACATGAGTATAAAGTTTTGTATTTTTTATGTATTTCATGAAACTAATAAACCATTGAACATCTACCTGAGGGCTACTGCCACTTACCTCTTAATTTAAATTGATTTTATGTTTAATTTATGATTGCTCAAAAAATATTATGAAATGTAAAGAAGAAATGCAACCTCATAAATCAATGTGGTCTGGATTGCCAGTTTAATTTCCATATTGATTTAATGCCCAGACTGGTGGTATCTACAGGAAGGTATAAAACATAAAGGGCATCACTGGGTAAAGGGTCAGGTCAATTATATAAGAGATAGAATTCTCTCATTAATCTCTACATAGGACAAATAAGCACATTGACAAACTAAATTTTTGATTTGGGTTTATATCTCGTTCTTACAGCCATTTATATTAATAGAATCTTCCACCTTTATCACATCTGCTGGCTTAGAGAGCAAGTAGTAAATTTGGCCCATGTATAAATATAACACCTGTGAATTTCAAGCATTTCCGTGTAACTATAAATAAGCTTTCTGACCGTAGACCCTTTTGTGGTCACTAGATTTGGGGCTTCTCATTGAGCAAGAAACTTCATATACAAATATATTTAAATGTATTGAAAGGACACATTTTTATTGGTAGCATGAATTTGTTTCTAATATATGTAATCTTACTGTGTTCAGTGTATCCTTGCAAGCCAAATTTTAAATTGCTTTTGGAAAAAAAATTCGCTTTTTGAAAAGGAGTAATGTAAATGAACTAACATGTAGCACAAATTCTGGAATCAAAATGGTTGGATTTCTCAACAGCCTGGTGATACTGGTCAAGTTATGAGATGAAATAATGCACATAAAGTGCTTCTCCTGCTACTGGCACAGAGTATATATTCAATAAATGTTACCTCTACTCACATAATGACAGCAATGATAATGATAATAATAACAACAAAATACATTGTGACATAGTTTCAAACCATTATAAACAGTAGCATTTATTTTTTATTTTTCACTTTTTTTCCTTTTAAGTTTTGAATGCTTATTATGTACTATACATGTTTTTAAGAAATTTCCATACATTGCGAATTTGTTACAAAAATCCATTACAGTAGGTGTTAAGGTAGTTTTCATTTTATAGATGAAGAGAGGGAATCATGAGGAGGAAGTGGCCAGACCAAGGTCCCATAATTTATAATACAGAAGCCCTCTTCATTTGTCTTTACTTAGCCCTCTCAGTGGGTTAATCCACATTAACCTTCCACTGTTAAATATCCTGACTGGTCGCCTCTACAAGCTGAATGCTCAATCTGGCAAGATACTCTCTCTCTGCTTGCACCCTGCTGCACTGACTAGCTGTGGAACAAGCTTTCCAACCATCAGAAGGTTTGTTCCCAAATCTATTAATGTGGTGTACTTGTCAAGTTAACACATAAATTATCCCATTACTTAAATACTACACAAATCAATAAAATTGTGTGAACAAAGGTAGAGAAAAAATTGTGTGTGAACAAAGGTAGAGAATTGTTTCTAGGAAAACCAAATTGAATTCTTTTTCTTTTTCAAGTAGGCTCCACACCCACCGTGGGGCCCAAGTTGGGGCTTGAACTCATGGCCCTGAGATTAAGACCTGAGCTGAGATCAAGAGTTGGATGCTGGACCAACTGGGCCACTAAGATGCCCCCAAACTGAATTCTCTATGAACAAATATTCAGATTACATGTGGATAAGAAAATGTTTGGGAAAAACATCAGAAAACTCCAGTAGGAGTCTATATTCAGATCACCTCTGAATTCCCAGCTGCTTTAAAGAACCCAACAAGGAAGTCTTGTGCGGGGTAGTGTAGGCAAGACTAGAGAAGTTCTCATCGGCAGACCCATTAAAACACATTAAAATGGGTCTCATTGGCAGACCCATTTGGGCTCTATGCCCAAAAAGGATGAATTAAACCACATACAGTACTTTATATGCGATTTTATTATTTCCTACTTTAACCTTTTCTAACTCATAAGCCAACCACAAGTCCTAAATGTGTCAGGTGCAAGTTCTACTGCACATCACAAGACTATAGAAAACTAGAAATAATTATGAGAAGAGAAATGCTAAATTGTAATAAACAGCCAGAGAGTCTTTTATATATGAATATATATGTACATATATATATATAAATTTTTAAAACTACTAAGTCAACAATAATAAAGACAATATATAAGAATTAAAATACGGTGGGATAAAACACTTAAATTAAGTATAAAAAGAATTAAGGTGAAGAAGAGACAAGAAATGACAAATGCTAAAGAAGATGTGGAGAAAAAGCACCCTTGCACACTGTTGGTGGGAGTGTAAATTGATGCAGCCACAGTAGAAAATTATAAGGAGTTTCCTCAAAAAATTAAAAAAAAATAGGACTATCCTATGATCCAGCAAACCCACTTCTGAGTATTTATCAAAAAAAAAAAAAAATGACATCACTATCTTGAAGAGATATTATACTCTTATGTCCATTGCAGTAGTATTCACAATAGCTAAGGTATGGAAACAACCCATTGATGATGAATGGATCAAGAAAATACACACACACACACACATACAGAATATTATTTAGCTAAAAGAGAAGAAAATCTTGTCATTGTGACCACATGGATGAACCTGGATGGCTAAGTGAAATATGACAGACAGAGAAAGACAAATACTGTATATAGTATCATATACATGTGGAATCTAAAAAAGAAAACATCAAACCTATAGAAAGAGAGCAGACAAATGGTTGACAGGGGATGGGGGAGGTGGGAGGAGGGACCCCGGAGTGCACAAGCTTTCAGTTTTAAAGATGAATAAGGTCTGAGGATCTAGGGTAAAACATGAAGACTTTAATTGGTAACACTGTATTATAGAATAGAAATTTGCTTAGAGTAGAACTTAAATATTCTTACCAAAGAAGAAGAAGAAGAAGAAGAAGAAGAAGAAGAAGAAGAAGAAGAGGAAGAGGAGGAGGAGGAGGAGGAGGAGGAGGAGGAGGAGGAGGAGGAAGAAGAAGGAGGAGGGGGAGGCAGGGAGGGAGGGAGAGAGAGGAAAGAAAGAAAGAAAGAAAGAAAGAAAGAAAGAAAGAAAGAAAGAAAGAAAGAAAGAAAGAAAGAAAGAAAAGAGAAAAGAAAAGAAAAGAAAAAAGAAAAGAAAAGAAAAAAGAAAGCAGGGAGACAAGGAAAAAAAAAGAAATAAGTAAGGTGTTGAATGTGTCAATTAACTTGATGGGAGGAATCCTTTCTCAATGTATAGGTAAATCAAATCATCACATTGTACATTTTAAATATCTCACAATTTTATTCCCTTTCCTTGATATGGCCCCCTCCATCTTTAAGGCAGAAACAACACATAAAATCCTTCCTGTGCTCTGAATCTCTGACTTCTTAAGAGCTCATGGGATTAGGTCAGGCCCACCTGGATAATCTCTTTCTTAAAGTCAACTATGTCATAAATCCCAGGAATAAAATCCCAGGAATAAAAATCCATCAAATTCAGGGATTATGAAATACATGAGCCCAGAGGTACAGGGTGGGAGGTAGGAGATTGTGACTCTTGGGGCACATTTGGGCATTTCACTGGCTAATTCTGCTCAAGGAAAGAATTTTTTTTTTAAGATTTTATCTATTTATTTGACGGACAAGAGATCACAAGTAGGCAGAGAGCCAGGCAGAGAGCCAGGCAGAGAGAGAGGAGGAAGCAGACTCCCTGCAGAGCAGAGAGCCCGATGCAGGGCTCGATCCCAGGACCCTGGGATCATGATCAGAGCCAAAGTCAGAGGCTTTAGCCCACTGAAACACCCAGGTGCCCCAGGAAGAAAGAATTTAAAGAGGAGTTCGTCGACTTTATCAAATGTAGTAGAGATTTTGATAATGACAGTGATGATAATGTTAAATAATAACAAATTTGTGGAGTACTCAAAAAGTAGAAGATATTTTGCCATCATGTTAAAAACAGATTATGATCTTCCAACATTTCTGAATGGTAGGTGTTATCATTCCTGTTTTCTATAGATTAGTAAAATAAGACCCAGGGAGCCTGTCACTGGCATAGGTTAGAGACAGCCACAAATCCAAGCTCTGCTGGTATTTAAACTGAGAGAAGTCTGATATTGAAACACACAATTTTTTTTAATATAATGTACTACCTCCTTACAGTTAAGTCAAATGAGAACTAAAAATAGTGTATTTCACTACAACTATAAGATTACTTTTTAGGGAATAAAGACGATAATGTTATTGCCCCAGAGCCAATACATTTACGTGCATATATGTGTTGGTTTTGCTTCAAAATCTCAACATTAGTGTGGCTGGAATGTAAATGGAAGATAAATAATTAGACAATATGAACTGTATTTGCAAGCAGTTTACATAAAGGGTAGCTACCAAGGCTATAGAAGTAGTAAAGAAAGGAGAGGTAACATTAAGAGAAAATAATGTTTTAGTTATTATTTGTCATGGTGTATTATTATAACTTCACATACCATCCTAAGGTCCTATTTTTGGAAAGCCCTCAGGGTTTGGACTTATGTATAACTTACTGCTGACCCAGTCCTAGCATTTGTGTGGCTTTTTGTAAATCTTTTCAGATTGTACTTCCTCCTGCAGTAGGGGTAATAACAACTTTCCCTACCCTACAGAGCTCCTGGAAGACTTACATAAGACTGCTTAGGTAAAGTGTCAAACACAGTGCTCATAATCTCTTCAGGGTGCACCCAACTATAAACATGAAGAGAGTGGTATTATTTATTTCTCTGTTCTTCCAGCCCCAAAGGGAAGAGGTACCCAATGAATGGATGGATGATATGTGGCAAGTATTTGCTCACTACATATCTCTTCTTTTTATGGTGAGGGATGATGTCTTATCCTCCTCAAAATAGTTTTTCCATGTCCAAGTCCTATACTGCTAAGCACGGAATAGGAACTCTATAAAGGTTTCCTGATTGACCTAATGAAAAGCTAAGAGTAAGATTAATGTCAAAAATTGAGTATCAGTCATATGTAATGGGTTTATCATTGTGCCAGGAATTAGTTACTTATGCTATAAATAAATGAAATAGATACCCAGAATATAATAATAGGTCTTCATCCGGGTGTAATAGTTTTTAGTTGATGATATGAACATGTAAACAGAGAAGAAGAGAGCTACCATTATTGATTGCTTTTCTATTGTTGGCTTTATAGGTAAAAATTTAGCTGAAAATATATCTTTATGGTCATGATCAAATCAGGAGCAGGCAGTGTTCTTGGAAGTTCTAATTTAATCCATCCACATAAGCAGCAGCTGTGGGATGCCCTGTGCAACCTTCCCATATCACACATGGGGCCCAATTATTGAGCCACAGGGAATTGGATTCATCAGCTCTTAGGGTCAAGTTCAATTAAACCACACATAGGAAGATATGGCTGACTTTGTGAAGGACAGACTAGATGAAAAGCAGTAGAATATTCTGTCAGACCTAATGCCACACATGTACACACATATCTACAGTCTCATTCATTGTCTCATCTTTGAAAACTGATACATAAATACAACTAAAACTGATGCTTCTGGAAAACTAAAATTTCCTTTGGACCTTCATGTTTTCTATTTTATTTCATTTCATCTCATTTCATTGTTTACCTATACAAGAACGTACTTCTTTCTTGATTTGCTAGTACCTACTGTACTAGTTTAAATCACCCAAAAGCTGTTTGTCAGGTATTACCTTTCATAACTCTAGGAGCTTCTGGGATTTTCATTTTTCTTCACTCCTACCTTCAATTTGGAATCAGGTCGTTTTACTTGAATCTCTCGAAGATCTGAGTGGTCTTTTAGTATATTTTCAAGGTCAGTTCTATGCTACAATATTCCCTGCACTTGGCATAACCTCCCAGTACCTAGTAGACACCCAATACATGTCTGTTGAATGTCTGAATCATCCCTTTTTCCAAAGGCTTTCTGCCACTTTGTCCTTATTATAGCTTATTTAGACCAGTGCAATAATGCAACTGCTGTGTCCCCAGCCCTGCTGTAGCCAGGTCATCTTTCATATTGAGGCCATAATGATCTTCTTCAAATACTAGCTTGATCCTATCATCCTTAAGGGGATCTATTAAGAATCCTGTTCAGGATGAAAACTCTTCAATAGATTGCCATTATCCATAGGAGAAAATCCAAACTTTAAGGTCTTCTATGACTGAGTTCTGGGCCATTTCTGTTTATTTCTTACAATTTCTCTTTTTCCCCTTTCTTCTTTGCTCCCATCCCTTCCATCTCATCCAGAATATGGGTTTCACCCACACTGAAAAAAGTGAAGATCCAGCATAGTCATGCCTCTCTGAACGTGGTGGATCTCATCTGATCTCAGAAGATAATTTAAGGTTTAGTACTTCCCATGGTTTCCATGGTCCACATCCCTTTGTTTATGACTCTTCATCTTCTTGAACCTCATGGCCCTTATTGGACAGTCTAAAGACCATGTGTGTTCTTCTCAAAACTTAACTCAAACCTCATTTCTTCTTTGAAGGAGATCCTCATCCTCAATCCCCAGGAAGCTATTACACCTTCTGTATTTCTTGTTTAATCTTCTGTCAGAGCACTTATAATATTAATTTCTTCTTTAGTTTAATTAATGTTTTACTTGTTTATAGCGATTTTTAAAAATTTCTTTACATTCTTCTTCCCCTTACTACTACTGTGACCACAATCCCTGTTAGATTTGTTTTGGCATTCATAGTGGTTAATACAGAAACTAGGTATATAGGGGATATTCAATAAAAGTGTTAAATAATTGAAAAAGTTTATTATTATTTATTGCTAAGTTATGACTATTTTGTTGAGCTAAAATTTAACTTGCAATCATGAATCATGCCTTATATTATTCAAGAAATCTCAGACTTAGCATTATTTTGGCACACAGTAAGTGCTTAATATTGTTTATCACTGATGATGTTGATTTTCTATAAACTCCTGAAAATGTGACATGTGTATTTTCCCAAAAGGCACAGCTAAATTCAGGATGAGAATCAGCGATCTTGTGATCAAGAATTTTGGCATAATTCTAGTACCTAGGAGAATAGCTGCCTAATTAATATTTGCGACATAATTAAACACCAGGGGATGACCCCACATAAGAATGAATGGGTATTGTCAATGAATTGGAATTTCGTTGGCTCTTGCTACTGGTTTTCTCCAGGGCCAATGATAAAAGTTCACAGACAAAAGTTCCTGTTCACAGTCTACCAGAGAAACACTTGGCTAAAACATAAACACCTACACATTTTGGAAGATTAAATTTGGCTTTATATTCCTTGCAATTTCTTCCATAAAGAGGTAGAATCTGTTTTCCCAACCTTTACAGTCTGGGCTGGTCTTATTAGTGGCACACTTTGAACCATGGTATGAGGTGGAATGTGTATTGCGGGAGCTCAGGAATCAAGGCCTCCACACCTTGTATTTTGCCCTGTTGGAATGCTGCCCAGGACGACCACGTGGAGAATTAGGGAATAAATAACCACACGGAAAGAATCCAGCAATCACCCAGCAATCCCAGCTGAGCTCAACCTCGGCTGACCCATTAGGTGATGGCAACAAAATTTTTCAGCCCAGGTGACATCACCAGAGGGAATTAGCTAGTCAACCTATAGAATAGTGAGAAATAATATAGCAGCATTGCTTTAAGACACTAAGTGTTAGGGCAGTTTGTTATGCAGCAAGAGATAACTGGTAGAGGTATGAAAACAAATGGCAGCTTCTGGAGCCCTTTTCCTAACAGTTAAAGTGGAGGTATAAACAACCACAGTGTCTTTTGAGTGGCTCCAGAGATCTTGAATAGAGGAAGGTTATTCAGTGAGGTTAGGAAAGCATTTCCAGCTCATTATGACAAATGACAGAAATAGAAAAGCCTTGAGTGAGCACATGTCCACACACATTGATTCTGTAAATCTTCAATTCCTGGCAAACAAGAATGAAATATAAGAGTAGCTAAGCCAAAATGAGAATCATCTGTTATAATGCTTCAAAATTAGAACAGTGAAAATTTGGTAAAAAAAAAAAAAAAAAAAAGGCTTTAAAGCAAGCAAAAAGATCCTAAAATTTTGAAGAAGAAATGTTGTGAAACAAAAATCCATTAAATCCATTAATATTCAATCATCTCCCCTCAGCCTCTCCAACTGTGAAGAAGTCAGTAATGGGGTCAGTTCTTTACTTGAGCCAGGATTCTGCTTCATTCAGAAACCAAAACCAATTAAACAAACAAAAAACTAAAAACACTTGAAGCTAAAGAGACTCTTAATTTAGGATTAACTAGAAAACTCTTAGAAAAGTCTATTTGTCACATTTTCTTCATATGTAACACTTGCACAAATAAAGATCTCAAAATTCTCCTAGGTTCTGTATTAAGCATTGTGTTTCCCTAATTACTTAGAATTGATCATAAAGTGCTTTCAAAATGCAGACACATATTTGTAGATGTGTACTGAAATGTTTACAATTGACATAGGTCCAGGCCACAACAACTTACAAAGCACTAGAGCACTCCTGATTTTACACAGCATCATGAGCTGGGGGATTATCTCCTCATGCAGGTATAGGAAAAAATGGAGCTTAGAGAGTTAATTATTTGTGTAAATTTGAAGGTAGTTTAGCAGGTTAAAATAAGATTAGCATTCAGACTTTTTCTTTTTAATCCCCAAGAAATGAATTACATAATAATGATATATCATGATATATCGCTAACTGATACTTATAACCCTTATATTCCAGGCACTGCTACACTGTTCCTGTATGTGTTAACAAACTCAGTCCTCATACAATAATCCTGTGAGGTAAATACCATAAATACCTAGTTTACAGATAAGAAAGCTGAAACACAGAGAGAGAGGGGTAGATTAATTTGTCCATGATTATAAAGCTGGTGATGACAGAATCGGGATTTAATCCCTTATAGTTCATCTTAGAATATGTGTTCTTAACCATTGTGTTATAATTCTTCTCCTTAAAAATGAGTGATACTTATTTTTAAAATTATAATGACAATAATTTTAGACCCATAAATCTACTTTAGCATTTTAGTAGCTCCAACAATCCCTCATTAGTTGAACAGGGACTGACCACGGGCTGACTATAGTTACATCCAAAGGGAAAACAAAGGGGGGGGGAGTAGATGCTTTTTCAAGTGCATTATGAAAAAGGGGGCTATTGATATCATGATGCCGCTACATTCGTCAGAATCTCAACTCAAATTCCGGGGATCCCAAAAGGCCGAGTGAAATGGCTAAAGATGTATTTATTGATTGCTAAGGAGCAATTACCAAGACACTAACACTTTAGCTTCCCACCTTTGTAACTGAATTGGTTTTTTCTTAGAAATGTTGTCTTGGCAAAGGGGGTCTGTCTCAAGAATGACAGGAAAAATAACTGGTCATGTTGTGGACTGCATGAGCCCATTTTGGCACTCAGCAGACAAAATATGTATCTGTGCTTGATTTTCTTATCTGATTTCCCATAAGCTTTAAAAAGACAATTCATGAGAGAAGAAACGATTTTAAAATATGGTTGCCTTTACATCACTCTACATCACCCGGCAGGTGAAGTGATAGCCTGAAATTTCATTTCTCAGAGATTCTTAGAATTTTGAGGGTCAAGAGCTCTTTTGAGCATCTGTTAAAAATCACCTACCAAAATGAATATACACAAAATCTTTGTGTCTTTTTCAGTGTCTTCCAAGGGGTTGATGAAACCTTAAAAATCTGTTGACAAATCTCCAAATATAATAGCTCATTTTATCCTCATATTTCTTAATTTATCAAATAGGGCTGACAAGATTTATAAATAATACAAGTACTATAGAGTCATGCCAACAATGATAATATTGCAGCAATGATATTAGTAATATCTACCATCTATTAGATATTTAATATACCTAGTGGTCACATGATACATGTACAAATATTATCATCATTTTACATATTAGAAAACTGAGACATGGAAAGGATAGCTTCCTCCAGGTGAGCAAGGGTTACTCTGTTCAGCAAACAAGGGTTTGAAACTGGGGAGTCTGATTTCATAGATCTCTATCAAGAATGTTAGCATATTGTAAGTGCTCAATAAACATTAGCTCTGGTTACTACTAGTGGGATTATTTGGAAATAAAGATGGAACTGATAGAAAAACACAAAACACATAGGCAAAATTTTTTTTCTTGAATAAGTGAAAAGATTTTTTTCTTTGATTTAATAATTGTCTCCTTTTCCTCTAGGTTCTAATAGTTAGATAATGGATCTTGTCAACCATTACACGTCTTCACCTTCAGCTGGGGACACATAACTTTTATTGTGGTCCATTATCTGGCCATTAGAGGCCGCAAGTGTGTCCCCTGACCTTGTACCTCACATTATGCTGAGGAAAAGGAGTCAAAAATGTGGAGGCAGCAGCTTTTCTAGCCTCAGATGTAAAAGGAGCTATACAGCCTCTTATATTGAGACCATTCATTTTCCCCCTGCTGTAAAATCCATCATACAAGTGCTGTGGATAAGATGGGATCTATTTCCCGATCCAACTTCCCAGCCTTTCCTTCTTGCTCCCTCACTCCATGAAGGCAAATCCAGTGACAGCCAAACCCTACTCGCAATGCTCAGATATTCTTTTTAACAGAGGAGAACTGAAACTGCTCCCAGGGTTTCATATATGTGTTCGACTTTGAGGTTTTATATTCTTATCACACAAGCAGCTGATCACTAAACTCAAAGCATTCATGTAATTTCGTGTCAGTCTCTTCAAGGACTTCTGTGGCATATTTTTGTTTCCTAAATGAAAGAGGACCATAATTAATTTTGATTGGAGATTTTTTAGGTAAATTTGAAATAATTGCAATCATGGTGGGGTGCTATGCCACAGAAGTGGAGACTGTTAAAGAATACCAGAGCGTTACAAAACTTGAAAGAGTAAGAACAGATTTTATTCAGGAACTCCTACAATAAGGGAAAGTGACCTCAGTGTAGAACAGGGGTCACTTCAGAATACAGCAAGAACAAATGGGGATTTACAGCCAATGATCATAGTGAGGGGGTTCAGTGGATGGAGAATTACTAAGATGTGACATCAAGGGGTAGGGGAATTCTTATAAACTCACTTAACAGGATTCTTACTGAAGGCAGATCAGATATCGAGGGTAGGGAATAAATAATTTGATTAGATGTCAAGGATAGTCAGTTATCAAAGGTTAGATATTCTTGTTAAATTGAGTTAGCAGGATTTTTGCTAAAACTTGAGCTATGCAGGTCCAGTAAGGATGGGGGCCAAGGTCAAGGTCTGTTCAAGAAAAGGGGCTCAGAGGGGCCTGACTAAAGTTTGGTCAAGAAGGGAGTTGGGGTGTCTGAGTAGCTGAATTAGTCAAACGTCTGATCTTGGTTTCAACCCGGGTCATGATCTTGGGGTCATGGGATTGGGTCACTTGATGGACTCCAGTCAACACAGTCTGTTTGTCCCTCTCCCTCTGCTCCTACCTCCCATCTCCATTCGAGCTCTCTATCTCTTAAAAAAGTAAATAAATAAATAAACACAATCCTTTTTTCTTAAAAAAAGAAAGGAGTCCTTGTCAGAATCACCAATAGGCATTTGCTGACAGAATCTATGTAAACCAATAGGATTGTCCTGATTCTCACCAGGAGAAGAAGGAAGGTAACTCAAAACATGAGCCAGGTGATCTTTTTCCTGTTTTAGAATATTGCAAGAGGATTTTGGCTTTGTGCTCTGAGTCTTCCTTTTTATGGTGGTTGTAAAAGTGAATGAAATCTAAAGACCCTAGTCCTGTTGTCCTCAGGTGTATCATGTGTTTTCTGTGAAAGCCCTGTCTAGCTCCTCTGCCAGCATTGGTATGCACTGCCGTGTTATAAAGAGATTTAAATCTCTATTTGTATTTTCTATTTTTGTTTGCCTTCTTTTTTATTAGAATAGATGTTTTTTGGAGGCTAAGATCCTGTATTCCAGTTCGTGGTGTAGAAACTTTTTCCACTATTGAGTATTTTAGAAATCCTAAAGTAGTGAACTTTATCCTCTCTCTCCCCCCATTTTCTACCTGCCTACTCTCCTCCTCCAATCCCTCCTCTCCACACACACGTTCCAACTCTTCCTGGAATTTGGTAGAGATTAATGCGATTTTTGTTTTATGTCAGACACACATACTTTGACAACAGAAACATCAGTGGAAAGTTGTGTTAAGGTATTAATTTTGGGACTTTGACAGCTTAAAGAGACCATAGTGAGTTGGTAGAGCAGATGGCATGCTCTTTAGAATCACAGTTACAGACATTAACCATTAAAGGTCACTGGAAGTCCTACCTAATAAGTTGTCATATGACATGGTTGAGAAATCTTCATGTTTACTTTCCAGACCCCATGAGATCTTACCTTTCAAACCAAGCTGCAAGATGATGGTTGAAAATACATGTAAAAACAAGACAACTTTCTGTTCCCCTGACCAAGATAAAAGGGGACATAGAGAAGGTAATCTTTTGAAGAAGAGAAATGTAAGGGTTTTCCAATGAGCCTGCCAGGTCCTATGGGAACACTAATGTTGCCTCATAAAACTACAAACAGACCAGAGAACTAGGACCTGGCATTTGAGTGACACTGGAAGTTCTTATGAGGATGAGGATAAATATCCTATGTGACCTAAAAGAAATGAGGTTCCCATATCATTGAGAGAGTTATAGAGTGAGTTAGTAGATTGTTGTTTGGAGGATACAAGTTCTAGATCTATTCCCAGACACCAAAAAGGCAACTTTTTCCCCCAATTACATTGTTTTCCCATTTGAGGCCCAAATTATGATCTTGAATGCCAGCAGATAGGCTTGGATCTATGGGCAATGCAATGTCAAAAATGGATTTTAAGCAGGCATGGCCATGAGCAGATGTTTGTTTAAGGAAGATTGATCTGATAAGTGTGCAAAATGAGTTGAGAAAAGGAAAGGCTCAAGATGAGAAGGTTGATCAGAAAGACTTTACACACTTGCCAGAGAGACATGGTAGAAATCAGAATTCTAGTAGGGAAAAGTGGATGGAGAGGGGCCAGTGATGGTGAGCAACACAATAAAAGTAGAATAGACAATGTTGGCCCCACATGGCAAGAAGGAAAGACTTACTGCTCATCCTGAGATTAAGACACACCAAAAGAGCCAGGTTTGGGGAAAGAACGAAGTCAGCTTTGAAAATATTTGACTTTGAAGTACCAGTGAATGTCCAGGAATAGAGAGATCAGAGCAACTGGAAATGTGTGCCAGAAGTTTGGGAAGTTGATCAAATCTGAAAGCAGAATCCTGGAATGTATGATTAAGAAGGAATGGTGTACAAAGAAACAGTGAAGGCCAAGAACAGATAGTTGGGCAACATCAGTATTTAGGAAAAAATCAACATCAACAACAAGAGCAATCCAGAGAATACAAGGAAGAGATGGTCAGAGGGCTAGAAGGAAAGCAGAGATGCTCCAGAGAAGCCCAGGAAGAATGGTCTCTTAAAGTATTTCCATAGCATTCTTTTGTTTATAAAATGAAAATGAAAGATAACAAATCATTTTTTGAAATTTATTTTTTTAGATATTTGAGATGGTTGAGATTGCTGAAAGTAACATCTAGCCCTCCAGGGAAATACAGAAGGTTAAGGATTGTGAAAAAGGCTATTGGATTTGGCACATTATGGTGGCCCTTGGAGAGTAATTTTTGGAACATGATGATGACAGGAACCAGACTGCCAGGGAACAAGAACTGAATAGGAAGTAAGGGCTTGGGATATAGATTTTTTTTCTTCCTTATAAATTACCTATTGGTGGTTTGGTAGTGGCTGGGAGGTGAAGAGAGAATGATTGCTTAAAAGGGTAACTGGGAGAAAGATGTTTACTTACTTGCTTATTTACAATAGGATGGGAAAGCTTGAATAAATAGAGTCACAAGATCACTGGATGGAGCAAGGTTCTAAGGACGAATGGCAGAGAGTGGGCCAAGCTACCAAGAACCATAGAGAGGATGTTGTCTATAACATCAGTGGGGAAGGAGAGAAGGCTGCTCATCAATTAATATTAATTGCCCACTTACCATGTGTCAGACATTGTTGTCTCCAGTAAGGATATAGCCCAAAACACAAATATCCCTGTAGGAGAGGAGGCCAGAGAGGTAATGGGGAGGAGATTTGAGATTATATAGGAAATCATAGGCTATGTTAAGGACTTTACCCTTTATTTTGAGCGAGATACAAAAGCATAGGACATTTTGAATAGAGGAATGGCTTAATATTTTAGCAGGTTCATTTGGATATATTGGCAAAGCTATGGAGGACAAGGCCAGTAAGGAGGCTACTGCAACAATCCTGGTGGGATATGATCTAATATGCTTAGACTCCTCATAGCAGTGGAAGTGGTAAGAATTGATCAGATTTGGGATAAATAGTGAAAGTAGAACTGACAGGAAGTAATAATAGGCCAGGTATAAGGAAGAGAAGCCAAGGATGATTCCAATATTTTTGACCCGAGCAACTGGAAAAAGGGAATTCCATTTACTGAAATGGATAAAATGGTGGGCAGGGCATGTGAGGATCTCAGTTTAGGACATGTTAAGATGTTGAGAGCCTCTCCAAGTAGTGACATCAAGGAAGAAGCTGGATATACATGTACGGAGTTCAGGAAAGATATTAATTTAAGAGGTATTAATATTTGGATGATATTTAAAGAGAATGAGTAAATGAGGTCACCAAGAGAATGAGTGTAGATAATAAAGAGAGGAGGTCTGAAGACCGAACCCCTCAGAAACTTTGAAAAGGAGAACTTTTGAAAGTTTGAAAAGGAGAAATTCATAAGATTCTTAGAGAACATTGTGTTTTGGGATGAAAAATGGAGAAGCTTAAATATCCTTGATTCCCCTCAGGACGGAATTACTAATTCCTCTAGGAGGACTTCCACATTCCTTCAAGCATGGGTTTTTTTAGAAAACCAGGGCTCTATATCCCTGGGTGTATATCTGAAAGAACTGAAGGCAAGGTCCAAAGATATGTGTGTATTCATGTTTATATTAGCCAAAAAGTGGAATGTACAAATGTCCATCAATTGATAAATGAACAAACAAGATGTGGTATATACAGGTGATGGGATGTTATTTAGCTTTAAAAAGGAAGGAAATCTTGTTACAAGATACACCAGAGATAAACACTGAGGACATTATGTTAGGTGAAATAAGCCAGTCACAAAAAGGCTTCATTATACGAGGTGTCTAAAACAGTCAAATACACAGAAACAGGAAGTAGAACAGTAGTTGCCAAGGTTTGGGGAAGGAGGAAAAGGAGGTTGTTTAACAGGCAGAAAGTTCTAATTTGCAAGGTGAAAAAATCCTGGATAACTGTTTCACAGTATGAATGTGAATATCCATTACACTACTGACTTGTATATATAAACGCGGTTAAGATGGAAAATTTATGTTACATGGATTTTTTAACCACTTGCAAAAGAAGTCCCCAAAACCTAGCTCACATTCAATGTTCTACCTTCTGAATGGAATGTAAAGAATTTGTAGGTGTGTTTTCAAGCCACCAAAACATATCTTTTGTTTTATTTTGATTTCAAGAATATTCTAGAAATATGTGCTAACCCTCCTTAAAACTCGAAGGCAAAAAAAAAAAAAAAGTTCAAATTTTCTAGCTTTTTAAAAACAAATCATTTGACTTCCAAACAATTAACTTAAAGTGCAACTTTTTATAGTTAAGAAAAGTAAAATTTAAGTGTTAATAAATTTTTAAATGCTTTCATTGACTTAGAGAAGAAACTTAATTCAGATCTGCTTTTTCACCCAATAGATATATCTTTAAATTAATTTAATCTTATTTAAAGCCTTAAGTAAAATTACTTTAGGTATTTCAGGAAATCACACACACATTTTAATTGGATTTGTCAAAAATAAGGTGAAGGAGTTGCTGAAGATAGAAACAAAATCATGCTACTGTGGAGTGGAATGGGGAGGGGTATGATGGTGGCATTAGCAGTTGTAATAAGGGTCAGGGAAGTTGGCTTTGGGGGTGGGTGTTGGGCAATATATGTGTAAGACAGGGGACCCGTTCAGTGTCATGAAAGGCATGAAATCAAGATGTGAAACAGATGAGGCAGTAGGTTAACCGTGGAGACAAGGTTCCGGTCTGAAGACACAGGCAATCTTTAGGCTAACCATGTTGGTCTTGTTTCAGTTGGCCGACCTCATTCTTATTTTTAAGACTTTATTATCTATTTATTTATTTGAGAGAGACAGAAAGAGAGCACTTTGGTTTGAGGGAGTCGGAGAGAAAGAGAGAGAGAGAGAGAGAATGAGCACATTGGTGTGGGGAAGGGCAAAAGGGGAGGGAGAAGGAGAGAAGCAGAGTCCATGCTGAGTTTGGAGCCTGATGCAGGGACTGACCTCAGGACCCTGAGATCATGACCTGAGCCAAAACCAACTGTTGGATGTTCAATTAACTGAGCCCCCCAGGTGCCCCTCAGTTGACTGACTTCTCACATTCCTCCACGACCAATCAAGCTCTGACTCTTCTTCATTCAGTCAGTCAGCAGATTTTTTTTTTTGAGCATTTAGTTTGTACTAGACATTACGTTAGACCCTGCAGACACAATGCTAAACCAAAGGAACTCAATCCCTCAAGTAGTTTACAGTTTTGTGGAAGGGGCAGAAACAGTATTCTGTGTTTAGTGCTGTGAGAAATTACATAGAGGGTATTATATGATACAGAGTTAGCAAAACCTGACTCTTTTACCTGTGTTCAAAAAAAGAAACTGTATATGAAGTTATAGGGAGACTTGACATAACATGTCTATGCTAAAAGAATAGGGAAGGGATTTTGATATGAGATAATGAGGGGAGGTAGCCACGGAAAAGTGAATACAAATTTGAGCTCTACTAAGAAGAGTGTAGAATTTGGACTAGAAGAGGAAGAAGCACACTTTATCCCATACCCATATCAAGCTATTTTGCCGTCATTTCTATTTACCTATGCTTCACCTTCACAGAAATGTGGAACAACTGCAGTGCATGTTGAGAATGAGTGACCAAGCCTTGTTAAGAAGAATTAATTTTAATCTGTAGAAGAGATATAATTGAATATACAATTACTTCAATATTCTAAATTAGACAGTTTATTGGGAAAAGGATCAAATTTATTGTGTGTTGTTTCAAAGGCTTCAAGCAGGACTCATAGTCTATATGATTATAGGAAGTGATATTTTAGTTCACATATGAAAGAGCTTTATAATCATGAAAGTTCTTCCATGAGCTCCTTATCCCTGGTTGTGTTACGGTAAGTGCAAGATGATCCCCTGCCAGGGCTGCTTGAATGAGACCAGACCAAGAGAGCAAGTTTCCCTTTATCTCTCTGAGTTTACGTGAAGGTTTCGTTGGTGGTCAACTCATGAAAAAGCTCTTTGCAGACTTGAAGAAAGATAGACTTTGGAGAGATAAGCTAGCACCTCACAATGATAAATGACCCCCAAATGATTACACCTAGTCCTTTTGAATATACCTAGTCCTTTTGGGTTTTAATTTAAAATTCAGAATTGTGGAAATACCAACTTGCATAACAGTAAACCACTTGACTGGAAAGGCAACTGGAGGTTATTAGTAATTTTAAAAAACATTCCTCTTTTTTTCTGAGAATTTAATCTTTCTGTGTTCTGTTTATAAAATATGCTAAGTTCAACTCATTAGTGAAGTAAGAACAGATGGAACACTATTTTTTTCCCGAAATGACCCTTTCTCATTTGTGAAATTATTATTTTTTTTTCATTTATTTATTTTCAGCATAACAGTATCATTATTTTTTCACCACACCCAGTGCTCCATGCAATCCGTGCCCTCTATAATACCCACCACCTGGTACCCCAACCTCCCACCCCCGCCCCCGCCACTTCAAACCCCTCAGATTGTTTTCAGAGTCCATAGTCTCTCATGATTCACCTCCCCTTCCAATTTATCCCAACCCTCTTCTCTCTAACTCCCCATGTGAAATTATTTTTTTTAAATAAAGTGCTGTTATTTGAGAGTTGAAGTTAGCAGACAAGAGCTCAATATTTTTAAAAGGAATATTTCAATATTTGTTATTTTCAGAGACCTTTAGCCTGAAAGAACCTGGAAATCCACAGAGCATCCCATGATCTGATTAGTAAAGTAAAATTTTTTTGGTTGGAACTAATGGTGGTGAGAAGTAGTAAGCTGATTTACAGCTCCACTTCTGATTTAGAAAAAGCCCAAGAACCAATGCTACAGCCAAAGCTTCATGTTGCAGAATACATGCTTTATCCTGGGATCATCTTTAAAGCATAAACATTCTCCTATCTCTCATTCTATAGTCAATCCACCAGGTTCCCCTCCTCTTCCTATTTCCATACTATTTCTAGAATTCTCTTCTGGATTTATCAGTATTTTTCTGCTCCAGCCCATGGAGATGTTGTCTTTTTTCCTAGCTTGGTGGGGTCTTTGGACACAGAATTCTATCTCATGGGTGTTTCCTGGGTATAACATAATACTACAAGGATTCTTTCCCTCCACTCGTTTTAGCTTAGTAGATAGCTATTTATTGCATTTTAGATATAATCACATACAATTCCTCCAAAGCTGCAGGAAATTATAAACAAATCTTCAGTAAGCTTCTAATTTTACTGTCTTACTGCCATTCTGATAATGTGCAGTACCAGGTCAGCAGGTTCCTGGCTGTTTGAAATTGGAGGGTGTTCCTGCTGGCCATGTTCTCTGCGAGCTGGTGTCCGGGCAGAGAGAGGATGGGCCATGTTGGCAAGGGAGAGACAGCGGTGAGTTTGCATTCTCTGTCTGGGTGTAAAGCAAGAAGGGATTTCTGCTCAGGGCCTAGAGCCCAACCAGAGCATCTCAGCCAGGAAACAACACAAAAGATGACACAATACCAATTCTCATACCCTTAAGTCAAAGTTTGCAAGCTTGCCCATCAGGACTAACCAACTTATTCTCTTTGTTTTTTCATTTGTTCCCAGGCTCTGGACAGTTCTTCCACAGAAATAATGTGCCTATAGTATTTTTTGGCTTAAAGGTAGGTGCATAGGCAGTACTTTGGAAGGTATTGCTAAAGGAAAAGGGAGAATATAATTTCTTTACTTGGGACAGTTTGTTCCTAAGAGCCTTGGTGTGAGTCCCATCACCTAGATTCTCCTGCAGAATGTTATGTCCTGAAGCCTTGTCTTTTTCCAAATACCTTCTGTCTCAAGATTAGGATGATGCTAAGAAAGGTGACAAGCTCCCAGAGGTTCTTCTAACACACCATCTGGGCAATGGCCAGCTGGTTTTCATGACAGAGTTGTTGGATGCATACTTCAGCCTGTAGCAAAGAAAAATTTTTCAAAGCCCCTCTGAATGAATCAGGTTCAAGTTTCAAGACTGCATAGGCCAGAACCTCAGGATATTCACACTAGGCAAACAGAAGACATTCCCAGACTAGGCAGACCAAGGTGGATTCCAAGAGCTTTGCACAAAATGAGACAGCTACGTGCTGAATCCTAAACAGGTAGACTCCAGGAAGATGGATATTTTTCAAAAATAACATTAGAAGGGTGGTGACCTCTAGTCTAAAAGAGACCGTGTGAAAGAGAATGTAAAAGCAACTCAACCAGGAGGCAGAAAACAAAGTTAGGAGTCTGTGATCTTGGATAAGCCACAACAAAAATGGAACATAATTCCCTCCTGTCTTTGCTCAGGCAGTTACTCTGAGGATCTGAAGAAACAACTCATGAGCAATGATAAATCATGCTATAGATCTCAGCTAGCCCAGGGTTTGGTCTTTACTGCTCTTGCATTCAAAAACCACTGTAAATCACACTATGTCCAATGCCTAACTATGTGTTACATACCATAGAGAAATTTTCCTTTTCTGTATATAGCCTACAGAGTAGTCCAAAAACTTTAGATTTGGATAGTGGTCAAAGGCTAGTCAGAGGCCTGTGGATGCACTGAATCAAGAACAGAATTTTCTCCCACTTCTTTGGAGTCTGTAGAGCACTTTTTTCTGCAATTTTCATTCACTTGTATGTTCTATGACTCTCCCAGCACCCCAACCCCAGTATGTCTCTTTCTTTATCTAATAACAGGCGGTCTGTATCTTAATGAGACATTAAACTATCTCCACATTTTCCCAACCACAAATTTTGGGACAATGAATTCACTTTTTGAAAGGTTGACATACCTTTTCTGTGGTTAATTTACATCAGGAGCAATATGTCAGCTGCAAGGCAAGGAGCAAGAGCTTCAGTTCTGGCACTGGGATGTCACTCTACTAATACTAAACTAGTTCACTAAATCAGAACTACTCCAAAATGGACAGCTCATCAGGTTTAGAGATATGTCCAGAACAGTGGCATAAATTAACTTCCCAACTCCAGTCTGCACACTTCATTCGAAAACCTTGCGTTCAAAAACCATTGTGAACCCTCTATGCCCAAGGTTTCACACTAGATACTGTACAGAAAACAAAGATAAATAAAAGAAACTCGAATTCCTCATCACCTATGCTCATTAGCATGAGTTAATTTCAACAGCCAGCTCTTAGAGCCATCTTGTTTTCTGACCTTTGCCCAGAACATTCTGACGATTACCATAGTCACATATCAAGACTTCTTCCTCTACTTTTTCTTCTTCTTCTTCTTCTTTTTTTTTTTTTTTTGGTAGTCTGTAAATGCATCATGCATTTTTTTAAATAGCAATGTAAAGTCAAGTTCAATCAACCATTCAACCATACTAAAGTTGAGAGTGAACAATTTGCCTTAAATTAAGGTTTAATTGTATGTGTTCGTAATGATGTTTCTGTGTATGCCCATATGCCTGCATATTCTGTTGGTATCATACTAAGAGCTCTCCTCTTCCACTGTTGAACACTGACATGCAGTAAAGATAATTCACTCACTGTAGTTGCAAAGGATATCAAAAGACTAGTGCAACAAAAATATTTGTGAAGCAAATAAAGATTGTAAGTGTTCTGTCTATTTTAGTTATGTGTTGATTTCACGTATGTATTAATGTTACAAAGTTTGATATTTCTTAAAAAGAAAGCAGACTGTTTTGGATAGCTTTTGAAGTGACCAGTGCTTCTCAGATATCCCCGTCCCCACCTCTTTAATTGTTACATTTTTATTCCCTTGGATAAAACTCCTTTGATCTGAGTGTGATTTTTGCCTAAGGCTTAATAAAATTCAATAGCTGTTAAACTTTACTTTCTTCCTTATATGCATTCTGAAATTATTAAAGATTTCATTCTATATTAAAAGTAATCAGGGTTTTTGATATATCAATCAGTGACTTGAATCTTAATATGAATGATAATTATGAAACAAGTAAATAAAATTTGCCCTTTGTATCTGTTCATTTTTCTTTGGTAAAATTGAGGGATGTGGGGGTTTTTTGGTTATTGTTTAAAGGAATTTAGTTTTATTTATTAAGTCATCAATTTTTCCTATGAGTAAAGCTGTCTATTAATGTTATAGGATAAAAAGTTAGCATTTTTCCTTGTCTTCATGATCAAGAGGCGCGAATGGATAGATTCATATGCAAATTCAAAATTATGAAGGTAAAGATGAGAGAAAGGGAACAACGGAAAAGAAACAAAGATGAATCAGACAGGGACGCCTGGGTGGCTCAGTTGGTTAAGCAGCTGCCTTCGGCTCAGGTCATGATCCCAGCGTCCTGGGATCGAGTCCCACATCGGGCTCCTTGCTCAGCAGGGAGCCTGCTTCTCCCTCTGCCTCTGCCTGCCATTCTGTCTGCCTGTGCTTGCTCTCTCCCCCTCTCTCTCTCTGATAAATAAATAAAATCTTAAAAAAAAAAAAAAAAGATGAATCAGACTGTGAAGTGTGCAGGGGAGGAATCTTAGCATCAATGTCATCCTGCCTGTGAAACTCCCAACTCATTTCCAAAAGGATCCACCGGTAATAGACTATGGGAATACTTGTAATTTCCATCACTGATTAATAATAATAGCTCACATTTTCTAAGAACTCACTGTGTCCCAGGTATTATCTCATTTCACTCACGTTAGCCACTCTAAGAGATAGGTATATTAGTGCTATTTTATTGGGGTAAGTGAGCCCAAAGAGATAAATCAACCTGTGCATGATCATATAACCAACAAGTGGAGGAACAGGAATGAAATCTTTGTCAGTTTAGTGCTGGAGCGCATGTCCTGAACTTAACCCCTCGTACTCAGTGGTGGCAAGTAGGTAGAAATGTCTTCTGCATTTGAGATAGACAACAGACTATCTCAACAGACTGTCCTACAAAGTGGATTCCTATGTCTAGAGCAAGTGATATATGTTGGGCTAACACAGTACCATTGCATACTACATTTCCTCTCATGAGAAACAAGCAAAGCTCATGTTAGTTAAAGAAAATGTTTGTAACATTCTTTTTCTTAAAGATTTTGTTTATTTATTTATGTATAGCGGAAGCTGTGGGAGGGGCAGATGAAGGGGTAGAGAAAGAATCTCAACCGAGTGCGCAGCCGGAGGAGGGGCCTGATCTCAGGACTTTGAGATCATGACCTCAGCCAAAATCAAAAGTGGGAGGCTAACCGACTAAGCCATCCAGGCACCCCTATTTTGTAACAATCTTAACTAAATATTACATTCTTATCCTTTTGTTCTCAACTAAATATGGAAATTGGATGCGGGTGACTCTTGGATTGGATTGCATGGAGATTGACAAACTACTTGAACTCTTTTAATGTCTCTTCTTCAGGGTAAAATGGGGAAAAAACCACCTGAAAGATTTTTCCAAGATTTGACCAGATTATGTAGGCTGCGTAATAGGTTGTTTTTAAGGCAATTGTGCCAGTAGAGTACCTAAGGAAGCTAATAGTAGGTATCCAAGCTACTCAATCTATAAAGGCTGTTATTAACAATTGGTATTATTCTTACACATATTTGTGGTTCCTGAATTTATATTTTTGCTCTTGTTTCTAGTGATATTGGATGAAATTAGGAATTTTCAATGAATTTTGAACTTTAGGCATTGCATGGAGAAAGACAACTAATTTCCTGACCACTTATCACATCAATCTCCCTAAATTCAGGCCAACATAGCTCTGGCTCTGTTTACAGCCATATCATATTAAACACAGATCTAATTTGCAAATTATTATCACCCCTAGACTCCAGATTTCTTTTATTCCCCTGCCTGGAAAAAAAAAATCATACCATTTCTTCCATATTCAGTCATTTACATTTTTGAAGGCCAAGTTTCTTTTTATGTAGACAGTTCTAACTTCTTTGGATTATATTTCTGGTGTCCCTGGTGTTTGGTTCTCCTCCCAAGCTAGGATCGTCTTAAAATTTTATGAATACGTTTTGAGATCTGCATCTTCCCTCAACACATTAATAAAAATATTGAATTAGAAAGAACCTCGCACATATCCCTATAGTAACTCACCACAGCTCACCAGTTCAACAAGATTTCCACAAAAATTTACTCAATTCGCTTCAACACACAACTGTGAGGGCTTTCTCTATGTCAGGAGCTGGAAGTAAAAAATTGGATAAGCCTGCGTTCCCAGTTTTCAAAGACTCCACATGTGAATTATCATGTGAAACCATTTCATGTCTGAGAAATATCATATAACTTATTGATCATTGCAATGGTGGGAGATCCAGCACCATTAAAAAAGATAAAGAATCACTGTTAGTTCACCATAAATGGTGATTATTGGGGAATTATTAGGTAACTGTTGTGTATGATTTGTAGACTAATTCAGAGTCCAAGAAGCAAACAATTTTTGAAACAGGGTTAAAAGACTACAGAGAACTATTCATCTGGTATCTCAAAAGCTCAGCAAGACAGCTACTGTCTGAACATGATCACAAAGTGAGTTAGCCAAACAAGCAGCAGTGCTGCATCAGCTCCTCCCACTGCTCGGCACTGCCTTGCAAATTATATCTGTGTTATGCACGTCATCTTCCTCTGGAAGGTAAGTTCCTCAAGGACAGGGTTTCTATCCGGAGTAGATTTGGGGTAAGTCTTATCTTAGTTTCAGTCTTACATATGAATTGACAAGATAATCACCATTTGATATTTAACAGTGTAAGGACCTATTTAGCAAGAGGCTTTCATTGAAGTTAAACTGTCCCTGCTTCCCTACCCCCAGGGGATTCACTTAAAAACAAGTCCTGGAAACCAGCTTCAGGTAACAAAAGCCCAGATATAAGGGTGGGTCAGGCCTGGTGGAGACATCCGATCAGTAGGGGGTTGCATACTGTCTCCCTAGCTACCAAGGAGTAGGGGGCCCCCACCCTTTGGAACCCTTTTTGGCGCCAATCCCAATCAAGGTGTAATAGGCTGGTTTGAATGTCTACTAGGGTAAATAGTAACTCAATTGGTCACCTAGCATCACTATGGAGTTCCCTGTGTGTGTTACAATCTCATTGGCCACCTGTGCGTGGCCAGGCCCAACGGCATGGCCTTTGCCCTTAAAAGCTAGTCTGTGAAACAGAGAAGGGTCGCCCTCTCTTGTAAGAGGTGCGGCCCCGAAACTTGTTAGATTCTTGATGCTTGGCACGAAATAAAGCTTTGCTTGAACTTCGCTTTGTATCAGTCTCTCTCCTTTAATCACGGACCCATTATTGGGGCACAACAACAGTAAATATCATTACTCCTATCCATGCTCTTGAGGTTACTTATGTCTATGGCATCTGTTGGTGTAAATAGTATACAATGTTGTCCTACCACACATCTCTTCCCAACTCTGTGGTGAGGGATACCACATTGGCAGGTTGAAATAAGACATGGTGAGAGCATTTATACCATGGGTGTGGGCAAAATAGGGCTTTTCCCTCCTATCCCCTCTGATCCCATGCCCTGGAGAGCTGGTGGCTACCATACTTGCCAGCACATCTTCATTGTGTGCACACATTGGTTGTACAGGCTGGTAAGACAAAACATCAGGCATTTTCAGATCATGGACCCCAGTCGTATTCACTGCCTCACTAAGACTACACAAAGAGGAAAGAGATGATGTCCAAAATGAAATCAGAGTAGTATTAGGAAGGGTGAAATGAGTGGTTCACACACAAAAAAATTTCCCTGGCCCAAATCTAAGCTATACTGAGCTCCAGACTCGTATCTCTAAGCCACATCCTTTTCTTGTCCACCTGAATATCTAAAAGGAATCTCAAACTTAATATTAACTTCATATTTTAAAAATCAGTATGTTCTTGCCATTTCCCTTTTCCTCTCCCAGACTTTCCCATCATCAGAAAATGGAATGATTTGTTTAAACTGAAAACAAGAGAATCATTCATTATTTTTTTTTTCTCTGCCAGATTCCCAAACTCTCCACATTCAACCAAGTTGCAAGTTCTGTTGGTCCCACCTAGGAAATGTGGGTCTGTTTTCCATAATTACTGCATGAATAAGCAACAAGAATTTTCAATGGGGCATTGGCAATTACTTAGTACTGTGAAATTCACATCAACACTTCATTTTTGTGTCTAAAATTATACATTTACTTTTTTCCAATCTTTTCATACAACCCAGAGTGTACATAATTAAAAGGAGAACAATATATTTAAAAATCACATGATAATATAATTTTCCTAGTTCCATAAATATCTTGATCTATTGACCTGTTATGTTTTTATATTTAAAAATAAGTTTTTGTACATAGTTTTTGACTGGAGATATTAAAAAAATTATATCAGAACTCTTTTTCATTATTTACATTACAATCTCTGAGACTACGGACAGGCTATTTCATTGCACGCTAATTCCTAATATTAGGAAAGTAAATGAGATGCAAGTTAAATGTCCAGTTCAGTCCTTGGGAAATAGTGAGCACCTAATAAATAATTGTCATTGGTATTCTTTTTTTGTTCATTTGTTTTCATTTTCTATATTTCTTGATAATACAATACAAAATGTTCTAATGAAGAGAATGACTCCATTTAGTATTCACATCAGAATGCTTAGAATTTGCTTTTCTTTTCTTTTTTTTTTTTTTAAGATTTTATTTATTTATTTGACAGACAGAGATCATAAGTAGGCAGAGAAGCAGGCAGAGAGAGAGGAGGAAGCAGGCTCCCTGCTGAGCAGAGAGCCCAATGAGGGGCTCAATCCCAGGACGCTGAGATCATGACCTGAGCTGAAGGCAGAGGCTTTAACCCACTGAGCCACCCAGGCGCCCCTAGAATTTGCTTTTCAAATATAATGGAAAATCTAGTCTACACTATTCTGCAAAAATCAAACCACGAGTAGATTCATCAGCAAAGTCTCTACCTTGTGAGATCATAGAAGTAGATATTTTCAAAAGACTATTTTTGGGTCACTTTTACAATGGCTGGAGTATTGTCCAAATGAAGAGCCAAGCCACAGTCTTCACAGGTCTGATGCACAAGGCAGCCAAACTGTAGACACAATTGCTACAGGAGTACCCAAATGCTGTTTGGAGTCACGTCCCTGATGAATCATGCGTCCTATGTAGCCATAGAATTGCGGACTCATGAGTGCCAGAGGAAATTAGAAAAAGTAAGTAAAAGTTGGGAGGGCAATAAGAGCTATGTGGTGTTCAAATAGTCACCAAGCACCTACCTACGGTTTCTAAAAATTCTGCTCACAGGGATAATAGCTTCGTATTTATGTATGATTTTCATAAAGATAAATCTATTCAATTTGACATAAAGTAGGCTTCATTCAGAAATTATGTGCCTCTATCCTGTTTTACAAAAGTGATTGCACTGATTTGCTCAAGCTGGCTCACAATTTATAAAGTGCTTCTTAATTTAATATGTCTAGTGTTTTAATTATGGCAAGGTTGAGAAATCTCGCAGAGAGGGTATGTACGTATCAAAAGTTAGAGTTTCCATGAAGAATAATAAACCACGCTAGCCTTTCCATAGTAACTGAAATCTTTCTCAACACAAGCTGACTGTCAGCTTTTGACTGTTTCCTAAACAAAGCCATTAATGTTTTCTCTCTTGTTGGCAACTAACATTGCAACTTTTATTTCTAGCTCAGCTTCATTCCTCTGGATCCTACAATATTTCAGAAAATAGCCTTAGTCATCTAAGAAGCTACAACACAATGATTTCACTGTTATTATTACATATTACAACACTGCTTCAGATTTGACTGTTACAGGCTGCAAACCTTCCCCCTCCACGCATGTTTTCTTTCTCTAAGCATGTCGTCTGTCATGGGGTTCTGGGTTTGCCCCTCTTTGCTACCATTTTTCTCTTGGAGTTTCAAGATCCCGTATCATTTACAATGCCAGGTTAGCCTTACTATGCACAAGTTTTGTTTGGTATTATGCACTAGCATTTAACACCTATTTTTTTCCTCGTAAGTGGTTTCAAAGATAGTATATTTGTCTTCTGAAAAAGAACAAACTCAATTCTCTAATGCAGTTACTGCGCCAGCTCAGCATATCCCGAGGCTGCTCTGGCAAAGGGCTGTAAAAGATCGGTATTGATATTCTGTGGCATTCCAATTGTCAAGCTCCCAACAGGAGGAAGAACATTCAGACAATCTGGCCATGCGGCAGCTAATCACACTGTTATAAACTAAATTTACAACAGGTAACTTGTAGGCTATGAATTGACAACCCCCAAGCTCTTTGATTATTTTCCCATAAATTGAGGGGCCAAAGTCCACTCACTACAGGCCACAGTGATGCAGATTTTTAGAACAAATTATACAAGTCCTACACAAATGTCATGATCCCGCCTACAACTACTCTGTGCTTATTTATTTTCATTATTTTCTTTCAACTCCTATCTAGTGTACTGCCTGCGTTCTCCTGTAATTTGTGTTTTTATTTTGTTTTTCTTTTCTTTTCTTTTTTTACTAATTTTTCAGTGTGCATTTAGTCGAACCACAATGTTAGTTAGTTTCCGGGGTATAAGATCATGATTCGACAAGTTAAAACATGATGCTGGGCTCACCACAACTGTAGCCACCATCTGTCACCCTGCAATGCCATTACAATATCTCTTCCATGATTTTTAAGAAGGAGACTCTCTGTAGAGTCATTAGAATACAACCAAGGGGACGGCACAATAACACAACACTAAAAGGCTCGGGGCTTCCTTCCATGGAACTTCCTATACTTCTAAGTGTGGAGCGCAGAACTGGTCTTTACATCTGAAATGGGTTTTGCATATTTTTGTCCTTTAAAACTTATTAGGCGTCTAGGGAAATGTGTGCTTTATATTCAGGCGTGATCCATGTGTCATTGACGGCAAAGATCCAGCATGCTATGGAAATTTTCTGGTGCGTGTTATAAGCTGTTGTTTGCCATCTTGGCTAGATAATCCTGCCTCATTTATTGGAGGGCCATTTCAGCTGCACTGTCAACAGCAGAGGAGTATCAGGTCACCTTTGCCTAGAATATTATGTAAAAGCTGTCAAATGGTTCAGGATTATAGGCACATTAAATGTTCCGAAAGATTTTAGGCATATCAATATTAGTGAAGAATTAATGTCAAGTTTGTCATCATTCTGCCTGAGATTTCTTCACACTCGTGCTAAGATCTTGTAATAGTATGACCAAAATTTTATTAGAGCCGGTGCTTTGTGTAAGAGGAACAGATGTTGGCAGGTTTATCTGGTTGCTCTTATAAATGTTGGAACAAGCCCATTTAAAAATAAAAAATGGCGTAATCTGTCTTATTACCTTTCAGAATTAAATACTCACTCCCTTTATTTCCCAGCCATATAATCCTGGTGTATCAACACAGACTTTTCACATTTGGAGAACCAGTTTATTAAAAGTCACAATAAATTTAATAGGGAGTTTTTCATTATGATACCCATTATAAAAAGCACAGCTCCTGAGCAAAACTACAGCGGCTCATTTTGGAGTGTATTTACTTTTAAGTGATGAACATTTTATTATCACATTAAGGAGACAATTGCTCCTACTTATTATACATTGAGAATGCAGTGGGCATGAGCAGACAAACAGATATTGGCAGCCTCGACACCTTTCAAAGGAGCAAATTGTATTTTTGAAAGGCATTTCAAGGCGAGCACATCTCTTCGGCGACTAACGTGGAGTTATTGGTGTAGCAATATTTCCATACCTCTTGGATCGGATCTCACACTTTCACCAGTTTTTCAAAAACAAAGCAGCTAGGAGGTTGACTTGTAATAAAGAAGTCTTCATGACGAAGGTCGCCCTTCATGTTGCAAGAGGCAGATGCATCCTTTCTTCCTTATGGCTAGCCCTACGATCTTTTCCTCTGATACCCCCCTACTTCCCTTCCTCAGACCATCACCTGCATCCTTTTTTTTTTTTTTTAAGTTCTCCACTTTAAAAAAAAATTTTTTTTTCAGTGTTCCAAAATTTGTTGTTTATGCACCACACTCAGTGCTCCATGCAATATGCACCCTCCTTAATACCCACCACCAGCTTGTGTCCTTATAGTCCTCTGCATTTAGGGCATTGAACTCTTCCTAGTTAGAGGGAGTATCCAAGATTGAATCCTGATGGTTTTGGACATCAGATCTTTCATAGCCGTATGAAATCCTACATCTTTCCATGGTTCATTCTGAATTTTGCAGAACAATGTAGATGGAAAAAAAAGTATGTCTGGAGTCAAAGCTTATTTTCTTGCTTAGATTTCAGGTTTTAGACTTCAAAGTTTATTAGTTATGTCAATCAACAGTACTGTGTTACAAAATAAGCTAGAGAGATGGTATAATGAATGCACTTGGCTCGGGCAGGAAACTTCCTCAAGTGCAGAAGCAGCTCCAAGCCCGTGGAGGACCTGGGAGACATTTGGAATGCCCGGGTATCGTAAATGTTCAACAGATCAGTTGTTAAAAACAAAAATATCAACAATCAATTTTTCTAAATATAGGGATATTTTAAATATTTTATTTACCTTTCTAAAATTAATTTGACTTTTTTTTTTTTTTTTTTTTTTAAAGAAACACTTGAACCTTCCTTTTAGAGGCAACTATTTAAGAGATTTGGAATGCATTTCTCCAGATGGAAGCAGAGCCCTGAGGGGGTGGTGGCTTGGCTAATGGGAAAGAGGAGAAGGAAGAGCTGACTCTGGAGCCTGTGTCATGTCTCAGGCATCACAGGTCAGAGGAGGGGCCAAGACAAGAGCAATTAGCAGGCTGGGCCCAGGAAGAAGTGGAAGGATCACAGCATGGCCATAAAACGTATCATCCAATCACACGTTCCTCCTTGCTACTCAGTCCTTGTGCTTGGATATATATTCCCTAACAAGCTCATTAAGCTATGATTTTACTATAATAAGTAAGGGAATAAAAGTGTTTGCCTTTTTCACAATTCATTTTAAGCATCTAAGATTATCCTTTCTTAGATTAGATTTAGGTGTTGTATAAAGAGCGCTGGTCCGGAAGTCAGGAGACCTTTGTTTGTTGCTGTTCTCCTGGGTCTCAGAGAGACCCAGGAGACCTGAGCTCCCTGGCCTTCTGTTGCCTTCCAGGGAGAATGGAGAAAGGCCCTGTCCAGCAGTTCTGATCCATGCTTTGTAGTGTCAGACAGCATGCTCATGAATTAGCACTAAATGTCAATACGTTAAAAAATATTATTTTTCAATTCAAATCTGCCATCTTTTAAAGGATACCGCCACAAATGCTTTTGTTGCAATTTTACCCTGATTTCTTCAAAAAATTCAGTAAACACTTACAGATAGCTAATCAATAAATGGCTCATTCCTATAAACGAAAGTCTATACCTGGCAGAGACCATTAGGGTCCATATCTCCCCAATTGCCTAGACTAGGAAATTTTATGCCCCCCTTTTGGAAAATGGAATCAAGAGAAACCTCAATTCCCCTTCCCATGGAACCCAGGATATGGTGAAGAAAAAAATCCGTGGTAATTGATTGTGAAAATTAATAAACCCAGCATGATGACAAGTGCCTTACGGACAATGGAGACAAGTTAGACGTTTAGGTTTTTCTCCAGTGCAATTACTCTTCATCAGAGGTATCCGTGCCTATAAACTGCTTTTGATATCCACACAGTTGTCTTCTATTTCTGCTGGAATGATGTCAGATATGATAATAAAAATAAGCCTGGACTCCCGTAGGCGAGAAGCTTTGGGATTCTTGCTGGCTTAAGAGATATGTGGGGTTTTTGAGAGTGTCTTTTTGTAGTTGTTTTTCTACTGCCGGCTGGCAGAGGCTCTCCTGGGAGCTCTGAGGGTCACCTGCCCCTTGGACAGACGGTGGTAACCTCACAAGGTCAGCCTTGTGAAATTTGAAGGGAATGGTTTCCCTGGCAGTGCTGACAGTTCATTGTGGCCATAAAAAGGCTAAGATCAGAAGAAATTCCCCACATCCAAGCCCACTTAACTGCCCAGCAAGAAAGGAATCAGAGCATTCATAGCAGCAAAGAAATGCCTGCTTGATTTTAACACAGGGAGAGGAGCTTTCGTAGGTGGATTTTTTTCCACAGGTCTTAGTGAACCTTTGTACCTTGTTTTCTCCTTTGGGCTTCAATTTTTCTTTGTTCAGATTCACAGTTTCTCTTTCTCTGTTCAAACTCTTTTTCTGGAACTCTTGATAAACACGATGCATGGGACCGCTTGGATATCTTCTGTCTTCTTCCCCAACAAAAGTTAAAACAATGGGAGGAAATGTGCCCTGAGAAGGAGAAAGCAAGTGTCTCCAAACTGCAAACTCCTTCTCAGTATTTTTTTTTTTTTTTGGTCCTAAATATTATAGGGAAATCAGAATTTAATTTTTGATGTTCCTCATGCTTTCTGCAGAAATAGAAAGTCATGGGGGATTTGGCATTTGTCTTATAAGCTGCTCCTATGGTAATCTTAATATCCAGAACCATAGGAAAGGTCCCTTCTTTTCTATGCTGCACCTCATGCCAGGTAATATTGTTGTTGTTGTTGCTGTTGCTGCTGCTGCTGCTGTTATTATTATTAACTAATACATATAGTGCTATATGTGAGGAAACATTTTAAACGCCTTTACTTATTTAACCCTCACAATACTATGAGGTCAGTAACATACTTATTCTCATTTTACAGATATGAAAACTGAGGTGTCATGAGGTTAAGTGACTTCCCAGAACTCTTAAGCTACTTTATAATAGCATGTTCACTCTTAAGCACTATGCTTAGATTTTACTTGTGTGTTCTCATTTTCTTCCTTCTGAAACACACTAGCCCTTGAGTTGAGCATCTAAAAACAAACAAAAAATCTCAAGGAGTCATTCCTGAACGTTTATCATTCAAAATGTAGGCTGGTAACACTATTTGTAGACTGCTAAAAGTAGGGTAACTGGACACCTGTTGGTTTGAAAAAGTCCTACTTTATATCTAATCTCTGAAGCCCTTTTCAGTCTCAAAAGTGTACTGATTCACACAATAAATTATATAGCTATGCTTAATTGAAGCAAAGATTGCATTTGGAAGAATGAAGAGTAAGCTACAGCTTGGATCACTGAACCTGTTTCTAGAAATGGGACTTTTTGGGGCTTTGCCAACATCTGATTCTGAGTTCAGGTTTGAAACCAGACAAATTTCTATCATATGGAATGTGTGTAATCTTAAAAGACTGTTAGATTGCAGGTGATTGCCAAGTTCTCTTTGGGGAGATGGAGGTTTTCTCCATGCTGCTTTTGAAGTAGGGAGGATCACTAAAGGGAGGAAGTATTTTGTGCTTACTGGGTCTTCTTTCTTAAGGAACGATGAGTTGTTGACTGAGGAGAAGTAAGTGACTCGATGGCAAAGAAAAGGAAGCTGCTTCAGGATGAACAAGGGAACCAAAGCAAGGAAGACAAGCATCATCCTGGAAATACATAGGAAAGGGTTGGGGGGAAACTTGAATCCTCATGTGGGTGATTTGGATTTAATATGAAGGACAAGAAGTTCAGAGGAAAATTTGAAGGCCAAGAATGGTTGAAATTGAAGGGCCAGATGGTCAGAAATGTGGACCTCTTTAGGAATTTATGTGCTGCTTTTCCACAATTAACTAAATTGTGTTAACAGTCTCTGAATGCATTGCTAAGGCAAAACCTGCATTAAAAATTAAGCTGCAGAATTTGAAGAAAAATGGACATTGATAGTATCCTTAAAAGGTAATAAATAATATGGGCAAAGGGATTAGAGATCATTGACTGGGCTTCTGGGTGAGGATTTTAGATGTTATTAAGATCAGTGTGGAGTGATGGTATCTCTAGAGTGATGAACTAATAGACTTGTATTATTTTCTCACTTTTAGATTTTCTGTCTCTCTTGATCAAAGTAGTAATTTATAATGGGTAAAAGACTTCTGAGAGAGAAGTATTAAAAAAAAAAAGCTCATTGCATATTTTAAGTAAACCTCACCTCCCTCTGCAATGTTTATTGATCAATACTTTCCACTCCTCCTACCCTACCCCCCCTCATGTAAATCAAGTTGACCACTATTTTAGCCTTGCTTCCCTAAATAGCATAGACTGAGGTGAAGCTAAAGTTTTCAATGCTTTTGAGAGGAGTGAAATCCCAAGGCTGCAAGAATGAGCAAAAAGGGAACAAGTCATGGAAAAGTGGGAGGGTGATACAGGGTGATACAGAACTGTGCTGGCCAGACACTGCTTCGGGATGTTTCTAGACAGGATGCATGGAAAAGTCACAACTCAGAACAGTCCATTCGAAGACATTTATCTACAGGATTATTCTGGAGCTGTCTCCCATTGGTCTGTTTGTCTCATGAGGTGTCAACTTCCCACATTTTGGGATTGCATCACTAGACCCTTTTGGAAGTCATTGAATATGGTGCTTCCCCTAGTCCAGAACTGCTTGGAGGACCCAAAGGTTCTATGCATGTTGATAAACTGCCTTAGGGAAGAGAATCTGTGAGCACAGAGGCAGTCCGTGGCTTTGAGGTATGCTCAACTGGGCAGCCATCCAAGGTCTAGGTGCCAGACAGTGTTGAGGAAATATGAGGAAGCATTTGGGGTATGTGGATACAACTCATACCTCTGTTCTCCCGCTGTAGATTCTACAATAGTAGAATTCTGTAGTGCTTTCTTATGTATTTGCTGCTTCTGGCACAACTATGAGCCTGTGAGAGCAAATACCTTGACTCTCTGTACCTGTAGGTGTTAGCACCACACCTTGCCCATAAAAATAGCTTGTATAATACAAGAATAAAAGAATGAGGTTATATACTGTCCTTCTCTAAAATCCAAATGCCAAGCCCCCAGATAAGATCTCAAATTCTTATACATTCCAGACATTAGAAATTCACAGCTGAAGAGTAGCCACTAGGTCTCTAAATCCTCTGGTAATTTAAGCTCATTAAACAAAACAGAAGAAAACTCAGAACATCTCCTATTGATTTTTATAAAAAGTCAATCTAGCTCTAGCTCTAAGTTCTTAAACTTCAGATAGGGACTAACGCAAGGAACTTTGACATGCTATTCTGAAAGAAGTTACCTGATTTTTTTAACTTCATTATATTAAAATTTGGAGATAATGACTAACCATTATTTTTTAAATGAATTCATTGTTTATAATAACTTTTCACACTGTTTCTTATTTAAAAAAATAAATAAACCAAGATTAAATAGTTTGCCCAGCAGTGCAAAGGTAGAAATGGAGGAATTGCCATAAAATGTTGATTAATCAGGATCTCTTCTACAAAAGAACATGGCAACAATCAGGAGAAGTTGTACCCCTCACCTGTTGCCCGATATCTCAGTATGAATCCATAATGTGCTGTATTAACACATTCATGGCAGATCATAATTTAGAAAGTGGTAATAACGAGGCTGGGGAGAATATAGCTAGAGGGACTGGTTTAAGGGAAAACTACCACAGCCAGATACATGAAGAAATAATGAAACCCGGGACAGATAGAAGTATTGGGAGCAATACAACCCACATAGCATATCTCAGAATAGAAGCTTTCCATTTCATCCTTGCAGTTTTTCTACATAAATACTGAACTTAAAATTAATTTGTATGTTTCTGAGGCTACAATTACTCAGACATGGTAAAACAATTGGTGTGTCCAATAAGATGGAGTCCTGTAATCGATTTCGAAAGAAAATTCTTGATGTGGGTCTGAAATAAGTGAGCAGATATTCATTTCAGAAATCTCTATACCCCAAACAGGGAGAAAGTTAATAATATTAAGATATTAAAAGGGAAAGGAAGGCAAATCTTCTTCTTTACTCCTGAAAGTACATTCAGAAGCAGCTGTTGCTGGTCAGTATTATTCTATAAGACCAAGATTTTAAGAAAAAGAATGATAGGTTTTTAAGGATTCAGTTATAATTTGATATTCCTGCTGTACATATACAGGAATACATGTTTTTTCAGTTCTGAGCAGAGCACCTTTATCTAGCTCAGTGATAAAACACATGGTGCCTTGTGGACCAGAAATGTCTGCACTGAGGGCAGTAACAACTTCCATGGGCCAGTTTCTCTCTTAAATGCACATGAATTCACATGTCATCAGACCCCAAAACTGAGGTGTTCAGAATCTCTGTTCTTTTGTTTTCTTTCTAGTATCATCAAAAGGAAAAAAAAATTTCCACTTTAGTCTATGAAAGACAAAGAGGTAAAAACACAAATAATTAAAATCTTGCCCAACTTAAGGATAGCTAAACACTGAAGATACGAATAAAACACCAACTGGCAAGTGAATGAATTTCAAATTTGGGCAAGTTTTTTTGAATTTTAGACTATTAGCATGCAGTCACAGTGACACTTTGTGTTCACTGTTAGGGAATGCAGTCTGGTAAAGAGCTAGATGGATGGGACCATACGGCATTGTGCAGGAGAATATTGTTACAAGGCCCATCTTTGGGAAAGCCAAGGAGAAAATGAGAAAGAGAGTAAATGGAAATGAAACACATAAACTCAGTCTGACTAGAATAACATGAACAGAATGTGTCCTCAACACATGAAGAATGTGTCTCTCCAAATTCACTAATATACTTTGTGTTGTCTAACAAAATGTTCTCTCTCTTTTTAAGTTGATTGATCTAAAAACCTCTATGAAATTTCTGTTCTACATCATTTGCAGGTTACGTCATTGTTAAAACTGCAATGGTTTATGGGACTTATGCTCTGAAATACTATTATTATTATTATTATTATTAAATAAATCCAGACTGAAGTTTATTTGTATTCAAAATGGATTTTTTCCCAAAATGACACGATTCTACTTATATTTGATGAAGTACATGGTAATAAGTTTCAATGACTACTGGTGAAAGAGAGAACATTTTGACTCTAAATATAGAAATGTAATGACACAGGCATTGGTTAAGGATATTTAATTTTTTTAATGTAAAAAAGATATTTTCTTTGGATACTGTCATTACCTTTATAAGAGTTGTATAATATAGATTTAGAAAAAAAATTAATTTTAAACCAAGTAGTTTGAAAAGAAATGTCAAAATCTTTCAACGATTAAATAATTCACTGCATTGAACTAGGTTTTAATGCAAAGCATTAATATACCTAGACATCAAATACTTAACTAATCTGTGCTGAGAAAGGAACACATAAATTATTTGGAGTGAAAACCCAAAAGCCAAAGGACAGCTAGAGTATCTGAGGCATCACTCCCAAGTGTCTTGCACTATCTTGTCTAAATACAATTTGGAAATATTCAAGGAATAGGAACCATCTAGGTAGCTAACTAGTGACACTTGATAACTCTTGATAGAAACTTTGAACTCATATACATGTATATGTGTGTTTGTATGTGTTTGTGTGTACATATACATATATATACAAATATATTTAAGTGCAGTACTTATATATAAAATAGATTTTAAATTAATTTGTATCTGTGTAGATTGAGTCAATTGTGGAGTTGAGCAGAAATGGCGAGTTAGAAACAAAAGAATTTTTATGTAGTGAAATATGTCGATTAACCATTTTATATTCATTAAAATAATTAGTTGACTGCTTTCTCCTTTAGCTTAAATCTACACCAATTTTTAAAAACTGTAATTGAAGCCAGATAATTTAGAAAACTTACCTCCAATCTGGCAGCTGATAAGGAGTAGAGCAGAGATTCCAACCCAGAGCCAGTATTGGCATACCCTTTTCCAGGACACTATTATTGGTGCACTTCCTAATTTACTTAGATTATGTCTAAGAAATTGTATACAATTAATTTTTGTAAACTAAGTATCTCCTTGTCAGTGGATTCACTTGGATTTGGAATAATCTTCATATGGTCCCCTAAACTGTGTAACTTCCAACCAACCGTAAATATTCACAGATTCACAGTAATTTCCCAAAGAAAGAGATACTTATTATTACATGAATGTGTTCCTTTGCACCAATAGTCAGTAAGTTTAAGATTACCGAACAAACATGAAATAATAAGACAAACAAAACAAATGGCCAAAAATCCAGTATTGGTAAAACTATATAGTTGTGTCTTCTTAAGCTCAGCAAACATCAACGTCATACAAAGAAGTGAAAAGTTTAGAGGGGGAGGACATGCAGAAATCCATGTTAGCTTCCTGTTGCTGATATAACAAATTACCACAATGTTAGTGGCTTATAGCAACACAGATATATTATCTTATAGTTCTGGAGGTCTGAGTCTCAAATATGCCAAGAAGACTGTGTTGTTTCAGAGGCTCCAGAGGAGAATCCTTTTCATTGCTTTTTTTGGATTCTAGAGTTTGCTTACAGTCCCTGACTCATGGGCCCCTTCTCTATCTTCAAAGTCAGCAGCACAGCATGTTCTTTCCTCTGCTTCCTTCTTTATGTCTTCTCTCTGACTCTAAGTCTACTGCCCCCCTGTTATAAGTCCCCTTGTGACTACCCTAGGCTCCCCATGACAGTCCAGGATAATCTCCCCATCTCAAGACCCCTAACTGATGCACGTCCCAAGTCCTCTTGCCATGTAAGTCAACATATTTGCAGGTTTGGGGAATTAGGATGTGGACATCTTTAGAAGGCTATTGTTCAGTCCACCACAGGATCTAAAATAAACTTTCTGCTTCTGTATTTTGTCACTTGCTGGTGGGCATAGCTTTGATTACTCAGAAAATTGACATGGCAATGGTCCTAATTAATATGGTCATGCCAGAAAAAAAGAAGAAGAAGAAGAAGAAAAACTGAAATTTTAGGAAGATCTATCATTGGTGTAAACTACTGGAGGCCAAAGAGAGTTCTATCAATAATGACATCGCAGCAACTGGACTGAACGGACAGTCCCAGGCAAATTGATCACACTGTCTGTGAGGGCAACTCTAAGAATGTAATTTCATTCTGCACATTATTGGATGCAAACAAATCATATTGTATATATTTTCAGAACAAGGCAGAATCCTAGAAGAACAATTGCTGTAATTTTGTGAGTAAAACAGAAACAATCAAGCATAAAACTAAAAAACCCAAGATACTTAAATCTTATAAGAGAAAGGGGCAAAATGAAAATGACAGATGTGTTTCAAAGTATTTTTGTTACTAAGTGCAGGAAGGAAGCTCTAAATAACTAAAAACAAGCTTAGCAGAAATCAGCCCTATCATCATTGCTCCCCTCACCACCACTCTATCATCATTGCTTCCCTCATCATCACCTCCATTCCTGAAAACTTAGCACCTGCTAGAAACTGTTATGTGCTTTACAAACATTATCCCATGTAATTGTCAGAAAAAATCATATAATAATCTGCAATGCCTGTAGTTACATAAGATGAAACTGAGGTTCAAAAATACTATGTAATTTTCCAATATCAGCTCAGAAATGGCACAATTGAGACTGGAAACTAGGTAATTTTGTTTCTAAAGCTTTTTACTGAAATGTCCAAAGAAAAATAAAAAAATAAAAATAAAAAAATAAAATAAGATAAAATATCAAAAGAAGACAATCTTGAGCAGTTGAGTCATGTACTTAACGAATTACTCTTAATGTTATGAAATGTGATATTGATCTAGATTAAAAGCAGGCAATATGCTTTAGTAATAAAACCATTAGATGGGAAATCAGAATATAAAAACCTACTTCTTGTCCTTAGACTATTTGTGTGGTGTTAGGCAAATCCCTGGTACTCTCTGGGCTCAGTTTCCTCATCTATAAAATTAGTTAATTCACTCAGTACATATTTATTGAGCCCATTTTGTACACAAGGCCCGTTTCTAATGTTGTATGGAACCAGAAATGAATGAGATATGACTCCAAGTCTATACTCAAATTACATTTGAAATAGCTGTAACTTCTACATAATTATTTGAGGAAGTTTTGATGGATGAAATAACATTTTTTTTAAAAAATCTGCAAATTCTGGAAATCAAATAGTAACTTACAGAGTATGAACATTTTTTGAGTTCTTAAAATCTGTCATGTGTCACCTAAGTAAATCATCTTAAATATCCGTGAGGTAGGTATTATTAGCTCTATCTTATAGATGAGGAAACCAAAGCTCAGAGATTGAATTGTAATTGACCCTGGAACAACATGGTTTTAAGTGGCATAGGTCCACTTACACGTACATTTTTCTTGATACAATATGGAACTGTAAATGTGTTTTCTCTTCCTTATGACCTTCTGAATAACATGTTCTTTTCTCTAGCTTACTTTACTATAGGAATATAATATATACTACAGATAACATACAAAATATGTGTTAACTTTATATGTTATCAGTAAGACTTCCAGTCAACAGTAAAATCAGGAATAAAATTTAGATCTATTTTAACCCCAAATCTATGTTTTCTATTCATTCATCTATTTGTTTATTAAAACAATATTTGTTAAGTGTGTAATAATGTGCCAAGCATTGTGCTAAAAACTCAGAGAAGAGCTTTCCATCTTTGTCCAGATGCAATTTACAGCTTATTGGACAAATCAGGCATTAAAAAAATACATTAAAAATAGAGCCATATAAAAGTTAAAAGTTTGTGAAGGAAAATTGCAGAGTATCAAGAGAATAAATAAGAGAGAGAATAACTTAGACCGGGCAGCTGAAACATGAACCATGAGGAAGAACCTAAATTCTGAGATAATCTAGATTTCAGTGCGAGTCTTATTTCAGCCTTATGACCGAGCCAGTTAATTTAAGCAAAGCTCTGTACAGTACAGTCAGTTTCATGATATTCGGCCAATGGTAAGGCTTAAGAAATGCATATGTTTATATTAGCATATGCTCAGCTACTTGTGCAATGACAGGTAGCCTAATTGATCTGTGAAAGTGCTTTGGATAATCTGGGTGCATGGGGGAGAGGGTAGAGAGGAGAAAAGAAGGCATAATTCATGGTCGTCAATCCACTGTTGACATTCCCTGCTCTCTATACCTATAGAGGCAGAAATTGCCATCTTCACCTTGTGTGATGAATGGTTATTTTCCACATGTGGGATTTAGTTTTCTCCTTCTTCTCCCATCATCTTTGCAAATCTGCTTCCCTCTTAGCAGGGTTCTGTGGGTTAATCATTTATTTAGTGTGTAGAAAGTACTTTGGGCATCTCAGAAGAAATATCTTATATAGAGAATAAATAATACAACAATAACAAGCTGGTGAATTGTAGTTAGTGTGCATCTCTCATCTCAAGTCCTGCCTGGACCTTACTAGTTATTCATCCATGGGTGGGCAGGGTGAATTACTGAAGTAAAAACACACACATTATTCCTGGCTCAGAGAGTACGTCCAATGGATAATGGGAGAAGAGCTCATAAGAGTTGAGCTGAAAAGGGGAAAGATAAACAGAAAAGCAAGATAATCCAAAAAGTAGATTTTTAACTTTTTTTATTGTTCAAGAAGATCTTTCTAGAAATTTCATAGGCATCGTGCAAGGCTCTATTTCTTTTTTATGGGTTCCAAACCTCCATCCTCAGGATGACCTACTGAATGCCTTCCAAAAGATAAAATAGAAGCACTTTTCTTCCCAAATGGTTCCACAATGGTGATCCCCAAATACAGATCTGTAGACCAAAGAGACATACTCTGTCTGTGTTTGCAACACAAAACTAACTGATTTCTTCCCCATTACACAGTCATGACAATTGCCACATCCAATCTTCCTTCAGCTGTGAGTAGGAAATCCTGCGGCATGAGCATATAACTGTATGGAATGTGTAAATCATCCATGGAGACCAATAACATGTGAACAAAGTTCAGCGAGAGGATTCAGAAGCCTCTACTCCACTCACAGTCAGCTTTCTGATCCCATCCAGCATCCTCAGAGGCAAAACCCGTGGTTAGGTCAATTCCTATGGCAATGAAACCAATATGAACCCTGAGTCACTTAGAACCACTCCTCTTGTGGAGATGCCCCTATTAAGCTGCTGATAGTCAGGAAAGGTTGTTCGTATTGTTGGACGAGTTAGTGCAGTCATGTGCTTGTTTCTTAACTCTCTTTCAGCTCATCTTCCCTGGGAAAGTAGGGAGTTTTAGGGAAGAAAGAGGGAGAAAAGGGAAAGGTAATTTTTGAAGCAGGGACAATATGAGAAAGGGACTAGAAGGTCCAGCTTTTTTGAGTGTCCCCCAATATGGATTTACACCAATTTCTGAAAAAAGAATTAGTGTCTGATCCAAACGCAACCTAATTATCATCCTTCTCCAGGCAGGGGAGAAGCTTTATTGTACATGCTGAAGAGGGCAGGGCAAAGCCTCCAACAGTAGCGGTGCTGTCATTGCAATTGCGTCTAGGATCAACATTGACTTTTCTCAGTAACCCAGACCAAATGGGAGGGCTTTTTTTTTTTTTTTAAATTAAATTAATTTATTTATTTTCAGAAAAACAGTATTCATTAATTTTTCACCACGCCCAGTGCTCTATGCAATTCGTGCCCTCTATAAAACACACCACCTGGTACCCCAACCTCCCACCCCCCGCCACTTCAAACCCCTCAGATTGTTTTTCAGAGTCCATAGTCTCTCATGATTCACCTCCCCTTCCAATTTACCCCAACTCCCTTCTCTCTAACACCCCTTGTCCTCCATGATATTTGTTATGCTCCACAAATAAGTGAAACCATATGATAGTTGACTCTCTCTGCTTGACTTATTTCACTCAGCATAATCTCTTCCAGTCCTGTCCATGTTGCTACAAAAGTTGGGTATTCATCCTTTCTGATGGAGGCATAATACTCCATAGTGTATATGGACCACATCTTCCTTATCCATTCGTCCGTTGAAGGGCATCTTGGTTCTTTCCATAGTTTGGTGACCGTGGCCATTGCTGCTATAAACATTGGGGTACAGATGGCTCTTCTTTTTACGACATCTGTATCTTTGGGGTAAATACTCAGGAGTGCAATGGCAGGGTCATAGGGAAGTTGTATTTTTAATTTCCAGAGGAATCTCCACACTGTTTTCCAAAGTGGCTGCACCAACTTGCATTCCCACTAACAGTGGAAGAGGGTTCCCCTTTCTCCACATCCTCTCCAACATATGTTGCTTCCTGTTTTGTTAATTTTGGCCATTCTAACTGGTGTAAGGTGATATCTCAATGTGGTTTTAATTTGAATCTCCCTGAGGGCTAATGATGATGAACATTTTTTCATGTGTCTGATAGCCATTTGTATGTCTTGATTGGAGATACCCTGATCCCCAAACCAGGCAAAGACCCTACCAAAAAGGAGAATTTCAGACCAATATCACTGATGAATATGGCTGCTAAGATTCTCAACAAGATCCTAGCCAACAGGATCCAACAGCACATTAAAAAGATTATCCACCATGACCAGGTGGGATTCATCCCTGGGCTACAAAGATGGTTCAACATTCACAAATCAATCAATGAGATACAACAAATTAATATGAGAAGAGAGGGCTTTTTTAAAAAGTATTTATTTGATAGAGAGAGAAAGAAAGAACAAGTGGGGATGGGGAGGAGCAGAGGGAGAGGGAGACAAGCAGAATCCTGCTGAGTGGTGAGCCTGATGCAGGGCTTGATCTCAGGACCCTGAGATCATTACATGAGCCGAAACCAAAAGCTGAACACTTAACCAACTGAGCCACCGGGTGCCACCAAAAAGGAGGGATTTACTCAAAACTCTCCACTTCCCTATCTCCAAATAAATAAAAGCTGTTCCACTTCTTCTGCACTGAACTTTTCCTTTATTTTTATTCAGCTCTTGCCACACAACTTAACATGGTCCCTCTAGTGTCCTGCTCTGCAGAAGAACAGAGGAGCATAGGCGTTGGAGGGGGTAGGGGGGCACCTTCGGAAGTCCTAGAACCTGAACCTTCGGTGCTCAGAGGAACAAACCAGCTGTCACTATCTGCTTGTTGCCTGCTAACTAGGCCACTCAGGAGTAAGCTCAACCTGAATGGGAGCAAAAGAGCAATGCCAGGGCGCCTGGGTGGCTCAGTGGGTTAAGCCGCTGCCTTCGGCTCAGGTCATGATCTCAGGGTCCTGGGATCGAGTCCCGCATCGGGCTCTCTGCTCAGCAGGGAGCCTGCTTCCCTCTCTCTCTCTCTCTGCCTGCCTCTCCATCTACTTGTGATTTCTCTCTGTCAAATAAATAATAAATAAAATCTTTAAAAAAAAAAAAAAAAAAAAAGAGCAATGCCAAGGATTCTGATGCCACTGGGGATTGGGTATGGATGCTACTTAGAGGACAGCTAGCCAGGTGGAATCTTGGAGTTATGTCAGAGGACAGCTCTGCTGGAGAACAGAGCTGAGGATACATTTTTAGGGCCAGTCGTCTGGAATGCTTTGGGGGCAGAGGTGGGAAAGAGAGGAAGTGAACCTTACTACCCTGTGTGCTTGGGAAGGTGACATTGCATATCTCCTGAGTACCAAGATGCCCTGTTCCCTGCAGAAGGTTGACTGTCACTGGCTAACTCCATTCAGCTGTGAGGAGACCATCACCTTCTTGAGCACCCTAAAGACAGGTAGCACTCAGATGTGTGACAAGGTGCTTCTGGAGTCTGTTTTGTGTCTTTCAGGACAACAGCATTCTCCTGGCCCATCCCTCTGGGGCTGGAGTAAGTTCTGTGAGAAGCTTTGCCCAGGCCTGGAGTTCCTCCATCCATCACTTCCAGCTTTTTGAAAGCCCGCTACTTTCTGTGTCTTCCAGCCACCCCTGAAGTCATGGGTCAGATTCTCAGATAGAAAATAAATCAGCTATCTGTTCACTAGATTAAGTAAATATGTATTTGTGGAAAGGGGGATGGTGGATCATAATATTTTCAGTTGAGAAATCAATAATCCAAATATTAGCAGCCTCATCTCCTCTTAATAGCCTTGTGTTCAATACTCCTTACTCCAGAAAAACTTTCATTTCCTTTGGTGAGAAATCTCCATGTGTCAGGAATATAGATCCCAGGCCTGGAGCAAGGGCTTGATGATTCTATAACCTGGACAGTTCACAGTTGTATAAAATAATCTGTTTCATTCCCGATAGTAAAATGTATTGGTTTTTAATAGCACTGTTAATGTTTTACCATCCAACATAGTTGCTTATTTATTCATTGAATCATTTAAAGGGATGGATTGGTGGGTGAGCAACTCATTTTTTCAGTACAATGTAATGACTGGCGTTTTCACTCATGTGAATTCCAGCCACATATTGAGAAGGGCATGTCCAGTCAAATCAGATCCAAACTTCACAAAGGTACAACAAGAAAGGACTTAATTCTTGGGTCTGCAGACCTTTCCTTCGAATACCTGAAGCAAATTCAGTGCATGAGCTCTGTAAATCAGTTTCACAAACTGCAGGTGTCATTCTGATAGTACTCATCGTGAGTTTGCTGTCATTTTCTGTTCCTGGTTTGAGCGACTTGCAGAGAGTAGACCTTAATGCAATCTTGGGTGTTTGCTTTCCTAGATCTAATATTTGGGGGTCTTCAGAAGAACCCTGTTAGGTAAATGGAGCATCTCAGCAAAGCAACTACGATCATTCCCATTTTAAAGCTGAGCACACTGAGGTTGGGAGATGAGAAGATAGGCAGATCAAAGGAAAGACAAGTCCCACCTCTTCCTCAGAAATTCTTCTGAGCGTAATTCAAATGTTTTTTCTTCTTCTCGCTCCCCTTCCTTCTCCTCCCTCCTTTCCTCCTTGTCAGTGGTTAATAGGTACCATTTAAAACAAAGTTTATTTGTGTCATTATTAAATGCAAGACTTTTAAATACCTCTGACCTATTCAGATCCTGGCTCTGACCCATTTCCAGCCCTGCCTTCCTTGGCTGCTCTCTCTTCTCCCCAAGTACCATGATTCTAATCAATTTGCCCTTCGGTTGCTGTCACATGTTCCCTTGTGAGGCATCAACACTCTGACCACAAATTTCAAAATAACTTCAGAAAACAACAGCAAAAAGTAGATTTTTCTGCTGTAACTAATAGGTATTCCTGGGCAATTCCTTCCATATTTTTGCACAGCGTATGCTGTTCATAAATAATGTCAGAAGTGGGCCTTCGCTCCTTCAGGAAGGTGGTCATTTAATGTAAGTAAATCCACATTAAATATTGAAGATCAGAAAAAAGCAGCCTCTTCAAAGAGGTCACATTTAAGTGAAGGAAAAAAAAAAAAAAAAAAAAAAAACCAACGGGTGAGGAGAAGACGAGCCTGGTGCTGGATGGCACAGAGTTAATGGCTCATAGAGAGCATATACATGTTTTTTAAAGATGTTTTATTGCTTACAAAAGGAAGTAGTCTTGAGAGACTGGATACATAAACTGGCTCCAGCCAGCTGCGGCTACGAAAGATCCTGTTCAATTAGTGTTGTAAAAGAAAATACTTTGTAAAGGAAATAAACACGATGCGAGCTAAGATTCATGCTTTCAAATATACACAAGGTTTGAATTTTTAATTAGGGCTGCTAATTACAGTCATCAGAAAGCAGAACAGAATAGATTTTACCTTACATTTAGCAGACAAGCCTTCAACCCCAGTGTATTTTTCAATTTCATTAATATTTTATGAAAATGGCCCTTGCAGCTTCAGCCTATTCTAGTCTCCTACAAAACTGCCCCACATTATGGATGCCAATGCCTTTAAGCCATGTGCATTAGTGTGATGACAAAATGCAAAACAGCGTCTTGTCAACCATTGCATCAATTGATTCTATTAGATAGTGTAAAAACAGTTGGGTGTGAGTTATCATCTCAGTGACACTAATGATGAAGCAAGACACTGGCTGAGAACAGCCATTAGCTATAAGCCAGAAATTAATGATTCTAATATTTTTGAACAAATTAACCTTAATGAACTGGTCTTGCAAATACTGTAGTATCTACAGATAAGCCAGCGAGCAGAACAACACTGATGTGTATATATGTGCATTTACCAACATATATAAATGTGGACATTCAACACACACAAAATCCATATGGAAGTGTTTCATATGTTTACCCACTTCATGCCTGCTTGTATCTGAGGTAGAATATAAATACAACTAGTCACCCCCCCCCCCGATTATAATGCAATTGGTAGTGATTTAATATTTTATAAAATTGCTTGTAACATGGTAGAAGTATAAATAAAATATTCCCCCAAAGTTAGATGAAAATGGATTGTCAGGATATAAAATTGTTATATGTTATATGCAAAGAACTTTCCAAAGTGTATAATGAATCCTTCTGTAAAATAATCATTTTTTCTGTTATTGTAAAGAATATCATCTCTCCTCTGTATTTGTTCATCTGGGTTATTAGGTTTGGAGTTTTGTAAATGACTTTTTCATAAATATGTCACACCTGTGGAACTCCTTAAAATGAAGCATAAATTTACCTTCTATAACTAGTTTGGAAAGGTTTATTACAGGGATCTCAAACTATACATTGACGGAATAGATTGGGAAACTAAAATAAAATAAAGACAGAGCACTTCTGTTAACAATTTCTACACAAGTGCTGTGTGATACAGTTTGGATCCCTTTTTGCATTCTCTATAATATTCGTGTGCCAAAGTTAACGGAATTCACTTAGCTGTAATAAATTTGACAGACGACTCAACTGGCATAGACTCTCACAGGATAGTCGCTGCCAAATTGAACTGTAGCTTGAAAAAATTGTAATAGTCTTTTAACAGTGGTTTAGGTCAGATCGTTTGTTGTGTATTTTTTCCATGCAACACCACTTCTGTCTGCTTTCTTCATCCTAAATGCTGCAGGCAGGCAACACCATTTTTCATCACAAAAGGTCTGTTCCTCCCCCCCACCCCACAAGTATTTATTACCAATGCCAATCTGTGGTCCAAAATCCTGGAAACCCATTCGCAAGTACTCTACAAAACTCAAATGGCTAATTTAAAGAAGAGGAAACAAAAGTAAGGCACTTGCCAACAACAGTTTGTTGGTTTAACTTTGACTTGCTATCCTGGGAAAGAAGAAAACAGAATTTTCAATGTGAACTGTCAGCCCTAGTTATGACAGAAACTCACTAGTGAGAGATCCAGAGTCTCCCTTCCATTGGCAGAGAGAAGCAAAGAAACCTTCCAAACAGAACTCTTTCAAGCTTCCTCTACAACTCCACTTAAATAATTTACTTTTTATTTTTTTCTCAGACTATTCTTTTTAAAGTTGCCTGACATGTGTGTTGACAAGCATGCTTTACTGCTCAAGATGACTTGTGTATTTGGAAAGGAAGAAAAAAAATCATGAAAAAATTCCTCCAACTCTGAAAAGAAAAGAACTACTGTCTTTACTTTGGGGAAATACAGTTCATCTGGACTCTGTCTTAAGTTCAGGGCAAGTAAATATAAATTAGTATAAGTAAAATTGCTGCTTTTGAGGAAGGTTGTTTTTACTAATTTAAGACCCAAACCAGTAATTGTGTACCTATGTCAGCAAACAGGCCATACAACTGTTAGATTGAGGCAGAAAGGTCTTAAATGAGTTCATTAGAGCATAATATGTTAATTTATTTAATCCATGAAAACATAATTTTAAAATGCATTTTTTTTTTTTTTTTTAAGTCCTGACAGTTACTGGAGAGTGTAGTAGTTGAATAAAATGATGTGGAAATAATGGCTTAAGTGTAGCTGCTGGTATTCTGGGTCCTTGGTTTCACACTTCAGGATTTATGATGATGGATAATGACTCAGCAAGAAGGGGGAAAGACAGCAGTCTGTTTGGGTCATTCATATGCATTTGGGTTGTAAATAGAATGAGTGATGTATGCAAGCTCAGACTCTTTACACTGATATAATACAAAAGCCTCTTTCCTACTTATCCTACTGTAAGAGGATTACGATCAACTTCTTTTCAGAGTAAAATATTTTCTGGATTACTAAAAGAAAAAGTTTATGTTTTCTGAATAATAATAAAATATTGTCTCAGTAGAAAATCATTTCTCTCCCTATACCCGTGACATGCTTTTATATAATACCTTTTGAAATGGTTCATCCAATTCTACCTGGTATGCAATTCTGTATTATATAAACTGTACTTTGTAAGATAACATATTTTTAAAGATGTTTTAAAATGTCTCCTCCAGGGGCACCTGGGTGGCTCAGTGGGTAAAGCCACTGCCTTTGGCTCGGGTCATGGTCTCAGGGTCATGGGATCAAGTCCCGCGTCGGGCTCTCTGCTCAGGGGGGAGCCTGCTTCCTCCTCTCTCTCTCTCTGCCTGCCTCTCTGCCTACTTGTGATCTCTCTCTGTCAAGTAAATAAATAAATAATCTTTAAAAAAAAATGTTTAAAAAAAAAATGTCTCCTCCATTAACATCTTCCCCCTTTATAAATCTTTCAGTTGTTACTCGGGGGTGGAGGGCTGGGGAGGGGGAGGGGTGGAAACATGACATAGATGGTGCTTGGCCATAGGTATTTGACATTAACCACTCCTATCCATAATGTCTTCACCACTGGATGGGAGCATAGAACATACTAATTTATTTACTACCAGACATGAAGTTATACTCACATCAGAGTAACAAGCTGCATAATTGCTCTAGAAGAAATCACTCTGAAATGTATTTCCAACTTGGAATGAAAAATGTTTCTAGAATTGAGATTAAAAAAAAAAACACCTTAGACAAACCCATTTTTTTCCTGGAAACCTATAAAAGCAGCATATTTTCAAATGTATAATTAATAAATATTTTGAAATCTAGGTGGAAACATTTGGTGGAAAATTCTTCTGATTACTTGATAATCCAGATAAAAAGGCATTTTGAATCACCTATTCAAAATTTGACATACACTGGTCCTCAACATCTCATTCATCCAACAAACATATCTTTTTAAAAAGAAACTTGGTGGTTTAAAATCTCCATTTATACAATAAAGTCAAAGTGATTACTTTTATGTCTACTTCAATAGTCATTCATTCATTCATAAATTTCTTCTTTCATGTGTTCTTATCATATACATGAATCGAGCAACTAAATCTATGATGTTCTATAGCCAGAGGTCTCTTGAGCACCTGACTTGGGACTAGCCTAAATTAAGTTGTGCTAGAACTGAAAATACCAGACTTCTCATTAATTAAAAATTTAATTTTAAACTGATATGTCAAAACGATAATATTTTGGATCTCTTGTGTTGAATAAAATATATTCTTAAAATTATTTTCACCTGTTTCTTTTTTTATATGTGACTACCAGAAAATGTAGTTATAGACGTGTTACATGTGCTAACCTACTGGGCAGTAAGCAATGTGGCAAGCTCTGGAGAATCTAAGATGAAAACAGCAATGAGCTGAGCTTCAAGGAATTCAGTTTAGTGCTAACATGAAAAGTCTGCACTAAATATTACAACTGTATTATTTTCCTGTAACTTGTCATCCAAAGCAAATGCCTTTCTATTGTTCTTTCTGTGGAGTCAGTATTCCTAATACGTAAAAGTCATTTAATACCTGTAATGGTTTGCAAAACTCCCTGGTTTTGTCATATGACCCAAGCAGAGAGTTTGGATAACTGGAATGCTTAAGTCAAGTAGGCCTGTTCTGCCCACCTATTAATTTAGGAAGACTTTAGTCACTATTTAGGTCATCGGACTCTTGCAGAGGCTGAACCTGCTGTCCAAATCTTGGGCATGCATCTAGAACTGGCTGCCCAGTGATGGTTACTCTTAGAGTTAGCATTTAAGATCCTTACTCTTCTTAGGGTCAATGACAAGACTGTTCAGGGAAAGGGGTCCACTCAGTTGTCTGGTCATAGAGTTTTCCTCTGTGTAAGCCTACTTGTCCTGCTCAGAGATTGTAGCTGTACCTTTGGCCTCATCAGCATTATGCTTCCACCACTAAAGACCTGGTTAAAAATAACTAATAGTAAAGATTACCAACTTTGGGAAAAAACACATCATATGAAGAGCTCTCATTCCATAAAACCAAGAATACTTCACTCATATCATGGCATTGCTGAACCACTATAATTATTTTCTGAAACCATGAATGGTAATTTAACTTCCTAAGAAACAGTTTTAAACTATCTTTGCCCTAGTTAGGTGTTCCCCTTGTCCCCACAATGAAACAGTTCAACTATTATAAGTATTTCTTTCCTTTTTCACATTTTCCTCAAAATAGCTTTTATTAAAGTTAACTAATTTATGCAGATTCATATACAAAACTAAATTTTGAAGAGGGATAAATACATTCTTGATAGGCCAACAATAGCATTGTCTTTATGACTTTTTTTTTTTTTTTTTTTGTCATACACTTAGTAGTCATTAAGCCCAGTGCAGTCTTGTTAGGATAGACAAATTCATTTGCTCAGTGCTTTACCCTCTAGTCTATGTTCCCCTGCTTACCACTTGATTTGACAATGGTAGAGATTGACTGACAAGTGTGACAGAGGCCACAGGGCCATCTCTTTGTGATGGAAATTGATGCACTGTAAATATAGTCCTTCACCTTCAATACCTTTAAATACCCAATGATTAACTTTAAGTAGCTCAGATTTGCTTCCATTCTTACTTATTCCCCATTTACAACTGACTTAGGACCAAGACAAGAGTACTGATTGCAAACATTTCCACTGTTCAAATGGTCAACTAAAATATTTATTTTCTGCAAACTTTTGATTAAGGATGCTAATCTATTTTTATTGAAATGTAAACTAAGGTCTTTGACTCTAAAGTAGATAGTCAATTGTCTCAGATTTCTGACATACAACCAACTTAATATATTTTGTTTTGCACAAATATAATTATTAAGAATCACTGTTACAATATTAACTACAAGAAGGAAATAATATTAAACCCACAATTTATTCTTCCTCTCTTAGTTTATGCAGTAATATTTTATTTATCCTGGATCACTTCCTAGTGAACTCAAATAAACTCCTTTGAAAGAAATTTATCACAGTGCTAGATAGGATGATATTTGATTTTGGGGGCTGAAATTTTGTACCAATATGTCTGATGTCAAATGTATAAAAATTAAACTTTGTATCTTCACTTTTATGTATTGTTGCATTATAATAAAAAATGGTTGAGCTAGCCACTTTTCAGAGACAGATAAAGCAAAGTATTAGCTGAAAGCTTTAGTTGAAACATGCAAAATCCCCTTTAACTATCTTTTATATTCCAAGGGGAATAACATTTATATGACAATTATCTTAGAAAAACCACTCATCTAAAAATTCTACAGTTGTCTTCAATCAAATCAAAGCCAAGTCTAGATTAAAGATCTCTTTAGTTACTTGGAAATGAAAAATAAAATGTTTTTATGTATGTATAAAAATGAACAGGTTATATGAAAGCTGTGGCAGATTGCATCTTGGGACTATTTTACTGTTTAAATAAACTTACATTTATATATAACAGCACTTTAATAACAAACAAAATAAGAGGATAGTAAGGTTAGGTTGAAAAATCATGTAAACCATCATGCTATTTAGGTGATAGCAAAATTCTAATAACTGAATTATAGCTATATTAAAACTTAATTAGAAAATAAGTTAAGTAGTTAATTAATTACATGAATCCACAACCACTTAATATTGTAGTTATCATTAGGTGCATTAAGAATGAATTACTAATATTTTCTACTGTTAATACATGGTTAATTAATGATTAAACAGTGTTTAACTGCTCACTCATTAATGATTTATTACAGTTACTTAAACAGTTTCACAGATTTGGGTGCCTTAAATAGACATCTTAAGATTACTTCCAGGTTTACCTTTTTTCTAATGCATTGGCCACTACATTTTCCATTGTATTCCTCTGATCTCCTTTCAACTACGAATATCAAATATGCTGATGCCCTGGTCTATAAGAGCTAATACACTGTCTGTATGAATCTGACAACTAGAGTTGAACCTGAAAACGGGCACAGATCTTTGTGTGTCAGTTTAGCTCTGCTGTTCTCCCCGTGGACATGTGTTTTTCAGCTATGAGTGGGAGAAGGGACCATAGGACATTAAGCCCAACTATCCCAACTGAGAACCCATCAGAGAATCTGCTTCCTGATCCAGTACCTACCTAAATTACTTTCACATTGACTGCAGTCCTGCCTAAGAAGAACATACTGTGTAGGTTCGTTAGGTTGAGATTTGTCTTAGTGGCCAGTTATGAAATGATAGACCCCCTTCCTTTGGTCACGTGGCCCATGGCCTAGGACAAGGTAGTCTGTGCATTGTCAGGCATTCTGGTGGTGAGAGAGAGACCTCTCACTGTGCAGTTCACTTGGAGATGGCCTGTACCCTGAGCTCTAACATCAGTGGAGCTTATACTTGCTGGGAACTGATTCTTTATCACAGATGTGCTTGTCATTGCTTCTGGATTTGCCTAGAGTTGCCCAGAATGCATTTATAGTCTCTGATACGTACCTGACAACCAGATTGAGGTATTTTTCTCCCATATTGAGAAACTACATGGAAATAGCTTCTGGGGTGTGACATTGCAATCTTAATGCTTGTCTTTATGTATCTATTTGTCCTTATCAGGGGACTCTGTGCTGCTAGGAGACTGTGCTTAGTTGGTTTAGAAATGACAGTAATGCTCTGGAAATGGCTTTCCTTTTCTAAAAATTGACAGGAATGTGATAGGGGTGAAACTGCTAAAATTAACTCACTTTTCCTCCCTACCTTTCAAACAACAGAGCTTTAAAATATAGACTGTCAGAGGGAATGCATTTGTTTTACATTTGCTAAGAAAAGACAGAGAAATCAAATTCTTAAGGTTAGAAATATTGATAAACCTTATCCACTAGAGACTTGACTACATTCCTGTGCCAGGAGCCACTTTGCAATTAGCTGCTAAATATCTAACTCTGATTAAAATCCATGTCATTTTAAAAACTATTTATTTTATGCCTGTCTTTTTTTTTTTTAATCGTTTACTATAAAGTCAAGGTAATGTGACACTTCTAGATCTCCAGGAATAGAAAAGAGGCAAAACTTACTATATATGCCAAATTTGAATGGAGAAGCCAGTATGTTGTAGGATGGTTTCTGTCCTCCATGGACAAAAACATGATAAAGATAGAACTGAAGATAGTCCAGAATAGAAGAGGAAAATCAGGTTGAATATTGCTGTCTAATGCTGCTCATTAGCTGATCCCAGTTACATATTTGGGTCAAGGGACAACAGCTTTGGAATTATGAAATCTTATAGGTTATATTATATATAATAATGTATATTATATATGTAAATTAATGAATAGGAACTATATATTTGGTTACATGTGATAAAACAAAACAGTTAATTTTGCTGTACATTTTTGAGAAACTATTTAGAAAGGGTCACATTTATCTTTATAATTCAAGTGTTTTTGGCGGTTAGGATTTAAAAATCACCTGGCTAGTACACATTACCAACAAAGTTTTGTCAGAGGTAAATTTTATATATATGCATACACACACACACACACACACACACACATATACACGTGTGTATGCCTATATGCTCATCAACCATCAACCTCTGATGGAGTAGTAATTGAATATTTGGAAACTCAAAGAAATACACTGAAGGAGGAAATAGAGCAAAAGTCAAAGCAAGTCTGCTTTAATGTTTTGCAAATTTCATACCTGCTTAAAGCAAGTGGGAATTAGGGGCACCTGGGTGGCTCAGTGGGTTAAAGCCTCTGCCTTCGGCTCAGGTCATGATCCCAGGACCCTGGGATCGAGCCCCACAACAGGCTCTCTGCTCAGCAGGGAGTCTGCTTCCCCCTCTCTCTGCCTGCCTCTCTGCCTACTTCTCTGTCAAATAAATAAATTTTTTTAAAAAAGCAAATAGAGTCTATGATAACTATTAGTTAATAGTTAATAGTCTATGATAACTTTTGGAGGTCAATTTAGGTATCTTTATTTTGTTGCCTCTGTGGATAGATTTCCCTTATCCACTGAGATGGCCTTTTGAGTTGTGGAACCACTTTTCCTTCATTCACTCACTCATTCTGTGTCTTTGTTGGGTATTTGCTATGTGACAGGCATCGTACTGAGGAAGGACAGGGACAACAATTAGGAAATGAAACCAGCAGTCTCAAGAGAAGTGGCAATATTGGAGCATTATCGACACAGACAGCGTGACTCAGGAGTAAAACCAAAGATCAGTTTTGTAGAAAAATATCTATTGGTAGCCAAATGTCTCTTTATATTTTTCTTCTTTTATTACTGTAAAAATCTTCAAGGAAACTGATAAAAGTTATCTTTGATGTTGGCAAGCTCATCGTCCGAAACAACTTTGCATTGTGGCCTCTTCCACCATGTAGGAGCTAGCCAAGGATAAATCCCCTTAGAGTAACCTCAAGGAGATGAAGTTCTATGTGGTTCAAGTACAGCAAAGGACTAAAGTTCCAGGAGATGCAAATTTCCATTAGAGAGACAAATAAATTTCAAATGTCCAGGGTTTTTTGTATTGTTCTTCATAGAACTAAGTTACGTATGCATTGCATGAGGGCAATGTTCTGTTCTTGAGGAAGAAACAATTCCCTTGACTGCCATCTTTAGGTGGATAGACCATGACCAAGTGACCAGGTATGATCAAAGAGAAAGGGCTGAAGCCCCATGCTTCTTTGGGCCAAATTATGTTCTCAGTACTAACCAGGTGCATGAAAATGGAGACATTTTTAACCTATAGTTCCTGGAGCTTCATAGATAGGTGTTAAGTGGCCCATGGACCACACCTTTTACTGTGTATACCAAATTTTTAGTACTTCTGAACTTTTCAAGAGAGCCTATAGCATTCGTCAGATCTTAAAGGGTCTATCTCTCCAGTTAACAAAAATTGCCTTGAATAAACTATTTGAGTGTCAATACTACTGCATCAAGATGTACTTCTTTTAATTCAGGAATTCCAAGCTTTTTATACGAAATTCTTTTCTTTTAGTTAAGACTAACTGCAAAATCTAGTCAAGTCCTCCTATTATCTGATAAAGCTGAGAATAGAGAACTGACTTTCATCACTCCTTTCAGACAAGTTTATTTTATTTCTATATTGTCCTCTAGCCTTGGTGTGTAGAAAAAGCCAGAAAGTATTTCCCATTCAGGGACAAGAAAGTTTTAAAAAGAATCCAGTTCTGGTATGCTGATAAGCTCCATAACCTAAAATAATTTCTCTGGTTTTATATATATACTTGTTATAGGCCTTTATGATACTTTCTAAACTTACATCTTTCTGATTTTTTCTTGGGCAACTCACCGTGAAAGGGTTTCCATCTTTAAGTAGAGGTAAAATAATTTAACTATTTCTATATCTCTCAATTATGGATAACTATACTTTGTTCTTCTATCAGCATATTTTTGTGATCTCACCCTTGCTACTCAAAAACTTCACACAGTAATATTTTATTCCATCCCAAAGGTACCATATGTCACCTTCCACCTTCCTAAGATAGACACACCAGGTGTCAGAAAATGGCAGGCTCTCAGTAGCTAAAGTTGAAGGTTATAGTCCTTGGCATGTCTAAATGCACTTTAAGAAAAAAAAAAAAAGTTTTCTATGAATAAAAGATGTGAAAAAGTCAGTCATGCCAAGATATCATTTTTAAACATATAATCGTTAGGATAAATGAAAGTTTTCCTACAAGAGTAAACAAGGTACTTTGATTTTATTTAATATAAAGTGTATTTAATAATAGAGCTTATATACAAATTAGCTGATCCAATCATGTTAAAATCATATATATATCAATAAAATAAAAACAACTCACAACCAACATATTATTTCTTGGACTAGATGTGATTGAATGTATTCATTTTGGCTTTAAGCATTCACGTGTGTGGTTATATGTAAGCATTCTAGTGAAGAAAAGAGAAAGTGTATTTATTCCAATCTGAATTATGTCCTATGATGGCAACTGAATTTATACCATCCATCTATGATATTTCCATTAAAGATACCAGACATAGGCAAAAAGCTCAAATTACTTATAGATGCAATATTTTAACATGGAAAGTCTGGATGGAACTTCTATAGGTTCACAAAGATCATGGCTGTCTGTACTGGAATGCTGGGTCCAAACTAGAGATCCCTTTTGAGGTTTACAGTTTAGAGTAAAACAGATTTATTAATAATCAATGCACTCATATGACCAAGAATGTTATCAGCTCATCCAAGATGGAGAACAACAGGAAACTTAAGCCTAGACTCATTTTATTTTTGCCCTTCTTAGTATATGCATTGGAAAAGAACCCCATTGGCCCTTTTTTAGCTAGTAATGTCTAATGCAGGAAGACAGGAATAAGCAGAGTAGAAAGCACCTGTCAGCTCTATTTCCCACTCTCCTTGATTAGCATGAAACATTAATAGGGCTTTCAGAAATTCTGGCCTGAAATGGGCTTTGCCTGAGAACGTGTCTGTCTTTACTGCACAAAAGCCACTGTCATTAAAAAAGGGCAGATAACTAAAGAAGACTCTTTCTTGAAATTTATACCTTTTTTTCATCGAATGACAAATTATTTTAATAATGGGAATCACACACACTGCCATTTGTATAATGTTTCCCATAAAATTCCCCCATTAAATTTGCTCCTTTACTTGACTCATCTCTTTTTTTAAAAGAATGACACACACAAAATGATACATCATGATTTCTTATAAAGAATTGAAAATGAACATACAGTAATGGGTTAACATACATTTTAATAAAATTTTCATTGTTGTGCATTTCACTTTTCGATACTGAAAACCAGGGATGTTCCAGTAACCTCAGGCAATGCCTAGGGATAAAACAAATCATATGGTGGTGAACTATTTTCACCTATTTATTCTTCTATGGAAAAAAAATATTCATAAATACCAAAGAAAATCAGATGGGCACCAAAAAATTTAAATGCAGTCTTAATGCCATTTGCCACATACTCTATTTAGCTGTATACTAAAAATAAAAGCAGAAGATGGTTTTGAGATTTCTAGAATTTTTTTTTTTTTTGATGGTGTGGTGTGTCATTCATTTTCATTAAAGATGGGAGTCAGATTGATTTTGGTTCTTCAAAATGGCCACAAAAATCAACAGACAGAATGGAGTTCAAGTAAGAAGGTCACGGATCACAAAACACAGCTCTCTGTCTCTTAAAAA